>NC_035109.1:114581294-124546973 GCF_002204515.2 Aedes aegypti
GAAATAAGCACTTGGTCCACTCTGACTGCATACTTTTATCGATTTTTAGTGATCATCCAAAGTAAATTTGTTACATATCTCTCGCAGTTTACAGCATTCTTGAAATCTGATCAAAGTGGAACGGATGTAAGGTAATTTTGCATCTAATGTGAGAATAATCCAATTTTCCCAAGTTTTGTACTTGGTCCCCTCTGACTTAACGCCGACCATATGAGGTTCAATCGGCCTTCCATATTTTTTTGTCACCTAATAAACGCCATCCTGAAGTATCTTCGGACTTTTCCATTTCAACTTCTATACTAGGATACGCCGCATGTGTCAACGGTTCAATGCTTTTTGTAGTCATTATGTTTACTGACCATGCTTTCAGCTCGTCGACAATATCCACAAATAAATTTGGGTTCACACTTGCAGACGTTGTGGCGGCCATGTCCAATTGCAGCTGTCTCTAGTAACAATGGTTGTCTTACATTCCTTCCTTTCCCCGATGACCGTATTGGGCGTGGCCGGCGCCGTTGTTGATTTTTTAAATTTTAAACTCTCGATTTGTGCACTTTGAGAATGGTTAGCTACTACCAAGCCCTATTTATTAAATCGCTGTGCATTGTAAAGCTGGGGAACAGTAGAATTCGTTATTATACTTTACTCAAAATCGACCAAATTGTTGCTTACATGCATTTGCGGTTTGGCCCCTCATTAAATTCCACTAGATTTTGTATCTTTTGATAGATACGCGTATTTCGATCTCAACTGTAAGGCCGTCTTTAGTGTCGTGTACTAAGCTCGTCTTGACATAGATATTATTCAGAGAAAATTTGGAAAAGTGGCAGAATTTTTCATACACTTTAAACGTGAAGCAACAAAAGTCTGAAAACAGTAGATTGGCAGCACTTCTCGAACCAGAACTCACCAGACAAATAAAGAGAGAGCACCAGAGAAAGCACCCTCCACACATTTAGCTCGTTCCATGCTCCTAATCTCCCGAAGAAGGATGCTGGAGCAGATCCGACGAGACCAATCCCCATCGCAGCAAGGAGCATTCCATGGGCCATGTGTTTGCCCATCCCGTGTCGTGCGTTTTCCGAGACCAGTCGAAATTGAGATCTGCTCGCGTTCGGTTCGATTCTCTAGCTTCTAGCGGTGTTATCGGTGCTTTAGTGTTCCTGTGCTGTGGGGCGCAAACTTGTGCTGCTCCACCAAGTGGTTGTTGTTTGGTCTAGTCTGGAGTCTGTTACACCTCCCCACCCTCCCTTCTAGAGCCCTTTCAGAGGGTTGTTCGTTTGGGGGTCCCGACGCAGTGCATGTGTTTGTGTGTGCTGGTGCCTAGTGCAGTGTACTTTCCTTCAGTTCTGCTTACTGGCTTGCAGTTGCTTTTGTCAGCCACCCCAATCCGGTTGGGGGTGGTTTTCGATTTCGGTCGGTTTGATGTGTGATCTCGGGTAGTGAAGAACAAGAAGACAAAAGAGGATTTCCCGGAAAAGAGCTGTAGTCACGATAGCCAAATATGATAAGAAGTAATCTAATTTTTGGCTGAGTAAATGAAATGTGTATGCAGTGTACAGGAATCTTACCCACTCAGGCTCGATGAAAGAGAGCAAATAGGAGATGAAGTAAATAAATATTTATGGCTGAAGATAAAAGCGGATGGATTGGAGAGCTGCCTGGAGCCAAAGTTTTGTGAAAGATGCTTTCGAGTCAGTTCAAGCTCGGTAGACGAGACGACACACGGGTTCAAGGGAAGGCACTTGGTCCTCGCAAGAAAGCATAAGTCGTGAAATGGAAGGAAAAAAGGGTCGAGTGCTGTCGTGGTCTGGTGGTTGGAATTCAATTTTCCCGCCCTCTGCCGGCTGCTCTGTGGCACTGATCCACCCGCCTTGTGATTTGCGATATTGGATTTTAATATCTGCCGTCGAAGAGCTGTCAAAGGATAACTCCAAAAGGATGCAGAGAACGAACGGCACTAGTTCAGGACGCTTTCGATAGGGAAACAGCAAAAAGCATTTGACGTGGAAGAACGATGGACCCGTACAGTTCCCGGTTTATATTCTGTTTTCGTCGTCGCCGTCCACAGAGGCGGCACTGCCCGGCTCGTCGAAGAAAAGCGAAGCAAAGTGTTATGCAATCATTCTCCGTGTGTTTTTACCATTTCTGTTCCGGGGCGCTTTTTCCACCGCCTCTATACAACATTCCGTTGGCGAAGCCAGGGAGGAATAAAGCCCTCCCGGGATAACGAAAAATTTGACTTCGAAGCATATTTATTAAAAATTGAGTCATTATGAATAAATAGGAAAATTTTCAGAGTCCTACTAACAATCAGGCTGCATTTAAATAAATAAATAAATAAACGACAAACCGAATTTAGTATTCCACTAAACAGCTCGAAGATTTATTATGCATTCAAAGAAATTTAGTAATTTTAAATTTAGTATTTAGTGGGCGCTTATAGCATAGTATAGTATAGTATATATCAATGGTTGCTAGGCCGTGATTGATCGGAATTTTTACGAATTGTACATCGATCCAAATGAATAAGGTATGGGACATTCCTATTACTCTGGAAGAGCATAATTTAGCAGTTCTAATATTATTAATAATTAACGGCGCCGGCAAAGTCCTTACTGTCAGTTGGGATGGGGTATGAATTTCAGTATGTAATTGTTGTTTCTAGAGACCGGGAATACATCTGCATCTCCACAATCACCATAGAGTTTCCAAGTAAACTGCCACGAATACTAACGCACGATCAATCTTACACAAGTCGATTTCCTCAGAATGAAAACATATCGATGTTTGTTCGACGTTATTTGATCTTTCAATCAACGTTAGTCCAACAAGTAAGTGACAAAACAACAATAAATTACTAAACAAAGATCAAGGAAATGGGTACTCTTGGCTGTTTAAACTTATACCTAACCTTCACACACACAGTACATAAACACATTAATTGACCACCTGCCAAACAAGCAGGAATTTCTAATTTTGACAATCCTTTCATTTGATTAGGTACACAATTAAAAAATGACCCCCTGTATACGATCACAGGTAGAATCTAGTTCTAACATACCGCACACTTTTTTCTAGTATAAATAATAGATCCATGCGATGTTCTCTTCAAGTCGAGCACTCGACACTGAAGAAATCTGTAAGTCGCAGACGAAATAGGCCTATCTGTCAAGATAAGCAACACATATTAGAGTTTAAAGGTATTTGCTCGCCTTACAAGTGGTTTTAGTATTTTATTTTTTGTTTACAAAAGTGAAGTGTTAAAGTTCAATTTGTAGTTTTAAGTAAGTGAATGCTCCGCAGCAATGTTGTTTATGTTTTCTTTCTCACAGCAAACAAAAGCAATGTTGTGACAGTTCTCACAGCAAACAAAGAACATTTTGTCAACATTGCACTACTACGCAGGCAATTGGATTGATCTATGGGAAGGGTGTTCATGAGTGAGGGAGGGAAAAGATCTGGGAGTCCCTTGTGATCAGTGATGCAATCTATCCATGGAGGAAAGATAAAATGACTCTTAGGGGTCATGCACAAATTACGTCACGCTCCGAGGGGGGGAGGAGGTCAAGCCAAGCGTGGCAAGTCTTACAAAAATTTCAGAGGACTCATACAAAAAACGTGAGGGGGGAGGGGGTCAAAAAAGTTGATATTTAGTGTGACATAATTTGTGTACCATCCCTTATTTAAATAAGTTTTCCTCTTTTGTCTCGCGGTGAAATGATATTGATGGAAGATAAAAGTATGCTGACATTCATAATGTCGAACTATTCAAAGATTATTTCGAGTCATTTAGAAAAAGAAAGGTATGTGTATGTGAAAATTATATAATAAACGATAAGGGTTTTTGTTCGGAAACACAGCCTGTTTGAAACCCACTGTTATCATTTTTTATTTTTATTTATATAGTTTTATTGATTACGTCTTCAACACACAATGTTGTATAGACTGATAACTTAATACATAAAATTAAATCAAATTAACACAAGAGGCATCCTGACATCGAAAGATTAGCAAAATTTACATCATAATACATATTGGGAAACACATCACATCACATCAAACTTCAAGCTTCACAGTACCGTAAAACGGGGTAACTTTGATGATGCGGGTAACTTTGATAGTGCGAGACCCACAACATTCTAAACGAAATAACAAAGTTTCTGTTAATCAGTCAAGCAAAAGGAATGCAAAAGTGAAGAGTATTAGTATGACACTTCACGTCAAAGCTATTTGCATTGGAATCAAGAACATTTGAGGATTTATGTGCATATATTGAAAAATTATAAGATTTTAGTATTTTTAAAAGCTTACAAACAATCTGTTCTGCGATCAATATTTGATGAGCCACTTTGATGAGTTCGTCTTTTATCCTTGACAGCCTAGTTGTAGTAGAACATGAATTCTGTTTCAAATCTCTAAGCGAATACAATTTTTACAAACTGGGACCCTTTTTGTAATCGAAGTCAGAAATTTCCATATAGCGTTAACGCCTAGAGGTATACAAAGCCTTATAAATGTTCCGTAATTATTTGTTTATTCAAATTTGTTCGACTATCAAAGTAACCCCAAAACAGAAAACCGACTTTTAATTATATGAAAAATTAAATATCCATTCAGAATAAATCCTTTGGCAAATTACTATCTGAAATCGATAGTTAGGATACCAGTACTTGTTTTAAAAATATAAATTATAATTCTTTGAAACAGCATGCATAAATATTCAAGTTTTATTCGAAAAAACTATCAAAGTTACCCCGTTTAACGGTACTATAAGTAAGATAACACATATAAAAGCATAACAAAACATAATCATTAGCATGAAACGAGCTCACCAGTTGGCAATCTATCCTCGACTGAACACGATTATCATTTCGCCCTCGCCTAACGCGAACCGGGCACTATTGATCATGATTCCGTAGCTCACTCCACAGGAGCATGCAACGGCATTAAAAGACCGCACGCTACTCTTTAGAAACTTTTGACACTTATATCTCAGAAACAGTTCAACAGTGGGATTCCGTCGAAATTTTCAACGGGGCCTTGCCCAATCGGAAGCCATATTTAATAATGATTGGTTTTAAGAATATTATTGAAGATCTTGTTACTTTATCTCATAGTAGATTTCTGTAGGATAGGACTACGATATGAAACTATAGACCTATATTGTTAACTAGTAGTCCCGGCAAACTTCGTCTTGCCATCAAGTAGGCTTTTGAAAAACGCCATGAAGCGCCCCGTGCAAAATGGAAGTTCCGTTCGCTCCTGTTTTTTCAACTTTCCCGTTCAATATCCTTTGCTTTTTATTAACACAAACACGTCGGAACACTTCAAGAGCATAACAATTGAAGAATTTTCAAAATCCGATAGCCCGTTCTCAAGCCATTTCGTGACATGCAAACACCATTCCATTTTTATTTAAATAGATTGTGGCAGATGTTTCACATACTCTATTGTATGTATGTATGTAGGTAGCCACCATCCTAGCTTGAGTCTTGCTCTGCATGCGGTTCCACTTTTCAGTAAAGTCAATTTTCATTATCAATCTGAATTCAACATACCATTGTATGAAGGGCCAAAATGGGGTGTGGCGGACCCGTAAGCAGAGACACTTACGCGAAACCCGCGGGAATTAGAGAGTCTCCTTCCAATAATATGATCCAACGGAAAGTATAATGAAATTTGCAATACCTGTCAAGTTATCCACGGGATGGTTTGTTATAAGAAGGGCGCGTCAAATCCATAACAGCTGTTGGGATAGAAGAACCCATCTACAAGGATGTTACGGTTACTTCAACCCTTGACTCCGGCTGGCATTCCACTCCATTGTCCAGCTGTAACTTCAATGATGCCCTGATGCACCCTCCAAATATCACCCATGTTATATGATTCAATTAAATGATTGTTATGTAATAAAATGAAATATAATAATTTAAAATATAAATAATATAGGAAATCATGCAATAACTGGATTATTTGACCTAGAATCGATGGATGAAAGATGATTAATATTAAATACAAAATAACAGATTGTTCCAACAAGCCTGAAAAAAAAGTACAATGACAATGTATGTCTGCATGTATGTATCCTAGCTTGAGTCGTGCTCTGCATGCGGTTCCACAGAATAGTAAAATCAAATTTCATTATTAATTTGTATTGGAACTGTTGGAGATATGCCCATCTTCTAGGATGTACCACGCATTCTCCTGGACCCCGGCCGGCATTCCACTTTATCGTCCATCTACAATTTCAATAATGCCCTGATGCACCCTCTAAATTCAAAACATATTATGAAAAAAAAAATGATTGTAAAGAAAGTAGGAATATGAAAATTATTTATATGTATGGTTGATGAAGGCAGTAATAGTTATTAAATCCTATTGATTTGATGAATTCGGCTTCATAAGGTACACTCCAAGGTAAGAACGATATACATTTTGTAGAGAAGAACGACATGCTGAAATATGAAAACCTGTGTTTAACCTCCATGCAGACTCTTTGATGCTCCTGGAAGCTGAATTACTGAAATAGGAAAATAGAGCATAAAAATGATCTGAAAAATTTGCCCGCCTAAAGCATAATAAATGAAAAAAAGAACATTAAAGCTTTGCCATGTTTGTGGCTAATGACAATAAACGATGTAAAATATAAAATTATTAATTCAAAAATGCCTACATATAAATGAGTTAATTTGACAACGTATCAATATACAAATTCAATCATATATGAATATGTATGTAGGTTTTCAACATCTTAGCTTGAATTTTGTTTTGAATGCGGTTTCATTTGACAGTAAAGAATATGTTCATTATCAATCTGAATTCAATAGATCATTGTATGAAGAGCCAAAAGGTAATGTGACTGGCACGTAAATAGAGACGTTTACTTGAAATCCGCAGGAAACCGAGAATATCCTTCCAAAACTATACTGAAACAGAAAGCAAATGAAATTTGCATGGGATGTTATGATGAGGCAGGACAAAGCAGAACTGTTTCAGCTACTGAAATAGAATAACACACCTACAAGGATGTTATCGTAACTGCAATCCTAGACTCCAGTTGGAAATCAACTCCTTCAATAACTTCAATGATGTCCTGATGCAACCTCCCATTATTAGGTACTTGTTTTCTATTATTTCCCTTACAGAAATATTTTTAAAATATAACTATGATAATATGAACAATAACATCAACATCAGTAAATGGAATCATAGAAAGTATTCGAATATTCGTCCTTGAATCAGGGAATGAAAAGTTATATACACAATTGTAATAATATAAAACTATTTTTTAATACTGTCAACGATGGATTTCTGAAATTGTGTGTCATCTTCTGCTAGTATATTCTGGAAAAAACAAAATTTAATACAATTTACAGTCAAAAGGAATGATGTTGTTGGGAGAGCAGCTTAAATAAATCAATAATGTTCAATGAGAAACCATTTGTTCATAATTACAATGATGTTGGAAACAAAAATAAGTTGTTGATCTGGTTACTACACCATCTAAACAAATTCTTCTTTGATTTGATGCTATGAAGGTCATGATTGAATTATAATAAATTTACGGTTGTGATGTACCTAAATATGATTATTGACTCTCTTTTACAATTTGTCTTACAAACGCAACGAGATCCAAGATGAATTTAAATTATGGACGAATGGTTCGAACGTTTTCTAGATGTGTCGTGACTGTAAAAGCAAAAAAATAATAATGAATCTAGAAATCGCTACTAATCACCACATCTGTTTATTCGCCCTATTCAGAAAGCTCCCTAAAAAGTAAAATCAGTAAACCACGCATACCACTATATTTTGAAACAATGATGTCGATGATGGTCAAGATTCTGGATTTACTCAAGCGACGCTGAACACTGATACGTGCCACCAGTCCTCCTCTTCACTCCCACGCCGTGCCCATGCAAAGCAAATAGTGACGATACAGCGGGAGAATAAAAGAGAGAATGAGAGTCACGCAACAATGATTCACGTAACATGTGTAAATCCAGAACATTGGGCGATGATGATAATACCAAAGACACATTAAGGCCGCACGGGACGTCATCATAATCACCCTATCTACTTCAAGAAGCAAATCCCAAGAACCACTCCATATATCGATGCGAAAAAGTATCACTATGATTCTATATATGTAGTGCACAACCCGATAAATTTTCAGCTTCATCGGTTCACTAAAACACGAGATTTGCTTCCACAAAGTTTTGATGATTATTGTTAGAGTGAGACGAAAGATAGGGAAAATAACACGGTCTCCCGTGTCCCCTTAAAGACCTCCATGTCCCTTGCAGTTGCCCAAAATTTTATGGCTCATAAGGTAATCTAGAATGCCGTGAAAAGTGTACTGCGATCTGTCAAACTTGGGTACCTTTTGCACTACCGAGGGACCAAATGCAGTACTAGAAGTGGTACCCAATCTGAGCCCGAGTGGGACGGACCTGATAATACAGCAAACGTTCAAACCAAGATCCAAAATTGTACCGCAACTATTGTCATTAGTGCCACGAAGAGTTATTTGTTACTAGTATTATCAAGCTTTTACATACAATTAACATCAATAGAACCTCGAACAACCTTCTAATAAAATCAATGCAGTTAATATCTGTTTTGAAAATATAAAAATTTGAATAAGATTATTGAAGGGGAGAAATGGTGTCAAGTCGTGAAACATTATAAAATATTGGAAAATAAATGAACCTATTGAAATTATACTTAGCTTGGTGCCCTATGTTGCCATGGCAAAATGATTTCTTCGAACGAAGTGGCTTTTAGGCCGATGGCATACCGAAAGAGAAGAGAAGAGAAGGGAAGTGTTGGCGAAAAGAGAAGAGAAGAGGTAAAAATGGTATGGCATATTGGGAGAGGTTTCGAAAGAGTTTCAATGCGCTCCGTGTTTTCATTGATTTTGTGCTTCGGCAACAGCATGCTGCCTGCGACCAGAGAGAGAGCGCGCACGGCTGCTTTATTCGGTTTCTTCTCCTTTCCCATGTCCCATTCGCATCAACAGAGGCCTGTAAAGGCGACTCTGTAGAATGTAGCAAGTTTGTGAAAATCATTTCTCATCAAGCAGGAAGACTGCTTCTCGATGGCATGCGAAGAAAACCATTTAAATCACTAAGTATGTTTATTTTTCGTCATCATCCGCACTCCAGTCCGCTAGAAATTACAATGTAGGGCCGATACAACTTGGATGAAACAAGCAGAAATAGCAATCATAGGATATCATTCAGAATATATACCATGACCCCACAGTTATGGATCAAATAGTGTGGAGTCCAACCTATAAGATTTAATAAAACTACATGGTAAACGTAATTTAAAAGCACGAATTGAATCGTTTCAAATTGGATCTTCGTATAGTAAACTGTTTTGAGTGTAATATTTACATAGGATTGCATAAAAATTGAAAATTGTATCGGTTTCTGAAAACCATATTATGGATCAATTTTCATATTATGGATCAAATTGTGACATATTACGGATCAGTGCGCAAAATTAAGAGATTTTCAACTCAATGCATCTGTATTGCTTGATTTGGCCAAAGTTAATAATGTGTCACATATTACTGCAAATAAATAGCAGTATTAGAGCTGGAAACAAGGGTTAAATGCCCTTTTTTGTGATACTGCATTGTAGTAACTGATACATGAACTGTTTTCGCTCCATATCAAGTTTTCCATCCATTTTGTCTGCTAAAAACGAAATTGACAAACCTTGATGTTTTATTAGTTTTATCCTTAGTGCTTTTGTCTAAAAATGTCGAATCCAATGCCTAAAATGGCAGAAATCTACATTCTTTGGATGTGATCCATAACCGTGGTAAACAATCATTTCCTGGTCCATATTATGGATCACTAGTTAGAAGTGCAAATATTTGGTATTTAGAATCAACAATCAAGAAAAATGTTTTCCAAAGATGAACTCATACTAAATCGAAGCGAACGAGCATGTTTTATGCTATAACATTTGAATTTTACCACCTGTAGGAGCTCATGAATGCTGACGGCACTTCTTATAGAAAACGACCATATAGTGATAGCTGTGTGGTACCAACTAAACATTTGTCAAATACACCGTTATTTAGCGGTTGAATGTTGTGCTTAACATTACAAATGGTAGAAGACAAATAGTATAACAAAATATGTTTTACGTAAACGTTTATGTTTTGGCCAAGTTATTCGATGTTGAACGCCAAAGTGAGTGGGTGATCCGTAACTGTGTGGGCATAGTACAACATAAAAATTGGAAAAAATATAACAGAATAAATAAGTTGTTGTTAATCTGATTGAATACACGATTGACTACATTAGTTAAATAACCAATGAATAGTTAATTCAGATTTTCGTGACATAGTTTTTAAATATGAATCACTATCACATATTATCAAAACAACTACTAAAAAGTTAAATTAATTAATTCGAAAGAACAAAAATAAATCAAAACATATATGGTACTGGTTGTGCATAATGATCATAGCTATCAAGCCGACTGGTATACATATATATGGAACATAAATTGACTTCATTAAATTGGTCAGATGAAGGTAAGTTTCTAGGGCTTATGCTAGATAAGAATTTAACTTTCAAAAATCACATTGAGGTCATTCAAGTCAAATGTAACAAATATGTAAAATGTCTCTATCCCATTATTAATAGAAAATCAAAACTTTGTCTTAAGAACAAGCTTTTGATATGCAAACAAATTTTCAGGCCAACCATGTTGCATGCTGTACCAATATGGACTAGCTGTTGTAATTGTAACCAGGAAAAAAGCTCTTCAGAGAATTCAAAATAAAATTTTGAAAATGATTCTGAAGCTTCCTCCCTTGTACATATAGTACTAATGAGTTACATAAAATATTCAATGTTGAAATATTGGAACAAATGTCAAATAAAATAATTAAAAATTTCAGGCAAAAACGTTACACACTAAGCTCATACGGTGAATTTCACCGTAATCTCAACAGCTGAATAGTTCGGTGAAATAAAACACCGTAATTCCGTCGAAATTCTACGGATTCCGGTGATTTTTCACGGAATACTGTAAAAATTTACCGTACTCCGTTAATTTATTTCACCGAACTGTTCAGCTGTTGAGATTTTACAGGAATCCGTAAAAAAAATTTAAGTGTGTACTATCTTCTATTGTCACGATTAATGCGTTATATATTTAGGTTAAGTTAAGTTAAGTAAATTGAAAACGTGTTTTTTTCTTCTATAAGCAGGTGAAATCAACTCACCTGTAAAAAATCTGAACTGCTACGGCAAATGAAATGTAATATGTTGTTAAAAAAAATTATTAGAAACTTAAATTTGTTTTACCAAATTAGGATGATAGTGTTGTCGAATAACACAGAACACACAGAAGGAATGAATGTAATGTTTGAAATGATAATTATAAAGAAATTAAAAAAATGATATCTATCAAGCCTACCGAATATTTTTTCAAAAAAAGTTATAATTTTCGAGAATTTTGAAATTGAATGCCTTTTTCCACACAAAATTCCAATCTCTTAATTATAAGTCATGGAACATTGTGGTTTTCTTTTTTTTTCTACGGCATGGCCGAGTGATAATTTTGAGTTGGGGAATTTTATTGTATAAGATCAGTTCAGTGGTAGGTACAAAGCACACTTTTTTTTTTCAAATATAAAAAAGAACTTTTCTTTTTTGTTTGTTAATTTAGTTTACTCCCAACTATTTTCATCAGTTCGAAATTCACGCGCAATATTAGTGCTGCCAATAATAGTTCAAATTATCTTCAAGCGTTTTCGCGCGTCGAAGCACCACACGAACTGCTTTCACGCTTGACCACACTTTCCATCCCTCTTCGCATCGTTTCAGTATGCCAGGTAAGCGCGATTTTCATACAACATGCATGGAGAGACCTTCAACGCGTACGCTCCTCTTTCACATCCTCGCTTTCTGTCTGTACTAAGTAATATAGTTTGAGATTTTATCAAACATGCCTTGTCGATTTTTTATATACCGCATTGACAAGTGATCCACAAGGAGCAAGTTTGTTTTACGTAAGCCATAGTGTTGCACAAAATTTTATTGAACTGGTGCTTGATATTGAATCGTAATCAAGAACTCTAGGAAGATTTCCTGTTTTTAGAGGCGTTTTACAAACAGTTACTTAAGATTTATCCGATCGAATTGCCCGGGACCCATAATGGTGTTGTTTTGATTTTGTTTCACATTGGGCTGGATAGATTATTTTAGATAGGGGAGGTTGGGACGGAGAATATTGCTTTCACCTTGAATTTCAGTTTTCGATGGAAAATCCATCTGAATATTTTTTTTTGCAATTTCGCATCGTAATAGGCTGTTTTCCATCACGCTAATCTGTCATGAAACGGCCTACTTTCCTGCACTGAAGTATACAGTGCGGGAATAGTCATTACCTATCTGAAACCAGTGCTGTAATGAGTCATTACGCAACGCTTTCTCATTACGCAACTGTTTTGAGTTGCGTAATGAATCATAACACAACAATTTCTCAGAAATTGTAAAACAATGGTGAATGCATTCCGATATAATTTCTGATCTTTCAAGTGGTCTTCTACGAAATTGCAAAAAATGTTGTACGTAACTCGTTGCAGAACTCGATTTTTACAGCACTCGTCGTAATTATCCTACTCGGCAAGCCTCGTAGGATAAATTTACGACTCGTGCTGTAAAAATCATCATTCTGCAACTTGTTCCGTAAACTACTATTTTTTTCGAATTTAGATGTCAGTATTATCATTCTGTATTTCTGTTTATTTGCTGTCAAATCATCTAACAGTGAACAATCTGCTCTTCAAATCAGCAAAATGGAGTCACATAAAGCCAAGAGTACTCTGAAAATTATACAAGTGAATATTCAAACTGATGAAAGTTCAAATCAAAACCTGAGCTTACATGATCAACTGATCATATTCTTCGACATCTTTTTATCTCGATTTATGAGGAAAATGTATACAGGAAACAAGACAAATAGAAATAAGGAATATATAATTGACGAATTATAATTATTCATGAAATATAATAAAAATGTTGAAAAATATAGATATTTAAAAGAGAGATAAGTGCTGAACAAGCAAAATATTATTCACCTCTGTTCTTGTTTATATTCAAATGCCATTTCGATCGAAAACAGTTTTTCATTTTCGCCAACAATACCAAGTAGGGATTCTTCCACCTTAATGTTAAAAGATGTTCTGAAGTAGTTATCAACTGGAGAAAGCAATAAAATAATATAGAAAACAAAAATACTGATTACTGTGATGCATCAAAACCCGGACACCTAAGATGATACACATATTCAAATGCTTGCATACGATTGGTTAATCGTTATTTTATTATGTATTACTTTGAGATGATAGCTTTTAGGTTAGAACTTGATAATTTTCACCAAATTTACAATGAATTTAATGAAAATTGAGTTAATTCTGCATCATGTCGTGTCCATAAATCCGGACACATGAATCAAAATCCGGACATCGGTGCATCAAATTCCGGACATTCAAAAAATCGCAGTTGTTCTTAAAAAAATAAAAGCCATTAAACATACCTTGATATCACGATACAAAGATTCATGGATTTGTAAAAATAATGTTGTTCATCTGTTGGATTATACAGAAACATCATAAAACGTAGGTTTTGAAGTCTTCAAAAGATACTTGTGATATGTGCATGGTTCCCTCAATAATTACACATAATTTACAAACATTTTCAGTTAATACTATTTAAAATCACAACGGTACAACATTCAACGAGTTTTCCAGGTTTTCGAACAATTATGATGTTGTATTTCTTTTTGAACTTTGAAAAATTGTATGCTAACACACTGTGTCAGGATTCGAAACCACACATATAAGTATCCGGACAGTCTTCTTCTAGCACAGAATTACATGCATTTCATTAATTTCTTCGAAACTATTGACTTTACCGAGAACAAAATACAAACAAATCACTACAGAACATGAATCACATGATAAGCACGTAACAAACGCGTGATGAATCGCCGAAACGCGATAGCGCATTGAGTAGAATTTCTTTGGTTATCGTTAATTTTGAAAGCAAACGCGTCCTAGCGGAACCGACTTTTGTTTTTGTCTTTATTAATGATTTACAAGACTAACTTGATGTCGATTCATGTTACAATGGTCAACAATAGTTAACATTAATAGTAGGAATAATATTCTCACACTAGGAAGGATATTTAACATTGAAATGATTGAATTTCACCAGTGTCCGGATATTGGTCCTGTCCGGATTTTGATTCATCACGGTAACAGTTTATCAATAAATCAGTTGTAATTATGATAAGTTACAAAAGTTAGTTCATTTAATTTTAAAATTACCTATTTGTGGATTTAATTTACTAGCAAACGTTCTGATCCGTGCTCCATTTACGCCAATAACGAGCGCAGTCATATCATATTCCTCTAGCGTTCACTAGCGTTCTTGCGCGTCGAAGCAGCAAATGATTTCCACAGATCTCTTTGAACCTCTTCACTTCGCCTTCAGTATACCAGGTAAGCGCGTTTTCCATATAGTTTGCATTGAGAGAGCTTTGACTCTTTTCTCTTCTCTCCTTTTATCCCTTCTCTACTCCTGCAATATGTCATCGCCCTTAGTGATATTTTGACCCACACTTTCTCGACAGCGACTACTTCATCGGGGATTCTCAACATGCACACTTATATTTGAGCCGCTTTTCCACACGCACACATTCGAACTGCTTTCAATAACAAGAGGCATCTTTTTCTTCCTCACGCACACACATATCTGCTCGTCTTCTCTTCACTTTTTTCTAATAACATCCAACACAAATAAAAATCGAACACCAACCGAAAACATGACTCTGGAACTCTCTCCCTCTCGCACACTTTAAAAACCCAGCAAGCGCATTCTTTGTTTTCATCGAAACAACTTGGTAATTGAAAATTTCTTTCAGCTCAAAATAATTCCTATTGTGTCAATATGATATTTCCACAAACGGCAAAACCTTCAATAAACGGAAAATTATAAAATCCCTGCACTTTCACTCCACTAACCGCGACCGTAATACTATAAAAATCACTTCGAAACCGGACCCGAAAACTCGACACGTCCTCACTCGTTCTAGAAGCAAACCGAACTGGCAGATGTTTCACATACTCTATTTCACATAAATGTCTTCAATGGTTTCTTATTAAAACAATAATCGCAAATGCGACCTTTATTCGAGAACTGAACAATTTATTAAAACTGTGTAAGAACACTGAATTTTCATTGTAACTGTATTTATAAAAAAATGGGCGTTTCAATGTTAATTTTTGAATATAATTAATGAAAAATCCGTCTATTTTTTCAAAATTCCGTACGTTGTATATGGCTCTTAAAATTTATGTATCTTGCAAAGTAGAGCATTTCATATTGATTGATTGACTGGAGTCATAAAGGCAAGCATAAACAACTAAAACCAATAGCAATACGCAACAAATTCTGGTATTTTACTAAACAGAATATTGACTTAGATCATAAAACGTTTTTCCATCGCAAGATGAGAATAAAATTCACGGAGGAATTGTTACAAAGTGGCATACAAAAGTGGTGCTAAACCTGCGAACAGTTAGCTGAATGAAGAATGTGACCCGTTAATTCATAGAATACACAAATGACGTTCCGTAGCCGAGTGGGTAGAGTCCGCGGCTACAAAGCAAAGCCATGCTGAAGGTGTCTGGGTTCGATTCCCGGTCGGTCCAGGATCTTTTCGTAAAGGAAATTTCCTTGACTTCCCTGAGTATAATCGTACCTTCACAACTGACGAACTAGAGTTTGCGCTCAAAAAAGCCAAAGGTAAGTCGGCAGGACCGGACGAAATAGGATATCCCATGCTCAAGCACCTTCCACCGAGCGAAAAGCTGGCGCTATTAAAAGCCACTCTCTGTTAGGCTTGGCGGAACCCTTCCAGAAACTTGGCGACATAGCCTGGTTGTGCCTATCCCGGAGTATACAGGTCTGGCTACAGACGCCGGCAGTTATCTCCCTATCGCCCTTACAAGCTGCCTATCCAAGGTGACTGAACGGATGGTGCACCAAAGACTAATGAACTTCCTGTAAATCAAACTGTTTAGAATGCAATTTTAATATTGCTTCTAAACATCGAAACACTGATTTTGCGAAGGAAGCGATATACAACGTCGCCATTCTTATTTAAATTTTGTGACTTTAGGAATGCTCAAAATGAAGATCAGTAAGCGGTTTAGTGTCTTGCCAATCGAGATTTAGGATTCATCGTAATCTTTGAATTCCGAGATGTTGCACTCTAATAGATCAACTATTGCCTTATTGTATGATTTTTCACTACATTCCCTGATTTTAGTGCCAGCATTGATAAATTCTATAAAAAAAAAATATTTTGTAATTTTCGGCTAAACAAATATTGCCAAAAAAAATCCGAGCTCGATTAAACTTGAAAGAACCACCAATCAAATAAAGAAGGGTATATATCAGATAACAATAACCTTCAAACCTTGAAATGTATAAAGTTATGACTGGCGAAAAGGGGTATGTGGGGGATTGGCATTCTAATAATTACTTATATGTTAACATTCAGACACTTGGAGAACCGACGTTAGAATGTTAAATGAAAAGTTGCATAGTTGTAGTCATAGTAATCCAATTGAACCATGATAAGCTGAACAAATAAGTTAAAAGAATAGCTTTTTTTTAAGAAGGATGAATCATGAATGTATCAAGATATGTTTGAAAAAAAAACTTCCATGAAGTCTTTTCGAGATTTCTCCATAAGTTTATCTTTTTCTTTTAAGAATTATCTTAATCTCAGACACCACCTTTAAGAGTTTCTGAGTTTTCTGAACAATTATACAAGTTTTTTTTGTGAAAGAATTCCTTAGAATGATTTAAGCCCACGGCAACGATTGCCAAATCATTTTACAACAAAATCCAATAGACATTACGTGAATCTGTTTAAAAATTCTGTAAGCGTTTTTTTTTTCATAGATTTTAAAGTATTTGATATATTCTAACAGAAATCAGTCATATATTCAACCAAGAACATTATTCATTTAACAAGTTTTATTATTAAAGAAAGCCCATCTTTCATTTTCCAAGCATTAATTTTTGAATGCTTCAAAAAATGACAAAAGGGATGAATTTTACTGGAAAACTTCTTGTCATCGTCTAGATTTTTATAATTTGTCCATGAATTATCTACGGTTTCCACATGAATTTCTCTCAAGGGTTCTCAACGACTACATCAAGTGTATGCCCAAAAGTTCCATCATTGATTTTTTTCTAGAAAGCCTCCCGAGGAGTCATGAAACAGGTTTTCAAATTCGCTGAAGAATAAATCAGGACTTTTCATATGCCTCTTTTTTTTCAAGAGTTTCTTCAGATAACAATCCTGAAATTTCTTCAAAAATCTCATCCAGTATTTGTACCTTATTCGAAAAACATTTTATTCAGAGATTTCTGCAAGAATTATTCCTACGAACTTTTCAGGATCTCACAAATAGTTAAGCCAAGAATTTATTTAAGGATGCAATAAAAACAGATCAGGAGAAAGAAATCTTTCAAAATATTTACCAGATTCTTTTGAACGTTACTTCATAAATAACCGTATACAATGCTGGAGTCATTTAGGAAGCAATTCTAGGGATATATGTGGATAAGTAATTGACAATATGTACAGTGGAGTGATGAAATTTTTTATAATTTTGGCTCCCCTATGGTTACACGATTTCTGTTATGGTGAAAAGCGTTCTCCCAAAGTTTTTAATGATTTACATAAAAAAATTTGACTGTGCACAACCCACACAACCAGAATGCACATATGACGAAATCACCTTTTGCGTTATGCGATGCTTATATGTGCAAAGATTCACGTATAAGATGCTGCGAGAAGGCCTCAACGTATAAAAGTGGAGGCGATATACGTGATGAAAAATAGCAGGCAATGCGAGTGTGCAGATTTCATTGCGAATCAATCTATACTCTTATACGACTTGATTTATCATAACAAAAAAGAATTGACAGCTACTACAGATTGATCCGATTTACACTGTACAAGTATACGGGACGAAACGAATTGTACGTATGAACTCATAAAATAGCATTTAATGCAAGGAAACTCATCGATCAAACGATTTCGCCCACTATGTAGTGCGGCTGTGATGCAATATGTATAAATAAACGACTTTTCACGTAAACCATTTTGCGACTACTGGTTGTCTGGGAAGGCATTTGAAGTTTAAATGGAGATTAATATGGAAAACGCCAACATTTGTGTTCAGTCTGCTATCTCTTTATCATGATATTTTATGAAAAAGTGAACAAACTTTTCTTATATGAAATCCTTTTAGCTACAACTTTGCCGAAGACCACATTTTGATTGGACGTCTGGAAAAATTGTTATTCATCATCATAAAGTGGGTTTTCTCTTTACATGCTTCACCAATTGTTCGACAGGCAACAGTGGAGCTCCTGGCGGGAAGAATAGATCAAACTAATCCAGGTTACTATGTTCTACAGCAAAAAAGCAGTGGTGCTCTGAAAGTAAAGGAATGATCATCTCAGCATGTTTTAAACTTTGTTATCAATAATAACAAATAATCCTTACGTCCCATCAAAATGTGGTCTTGGGCAATGTTGTTGCAGGGAAAATTTCACATGAGTAGGTTCACTTTTCCATAGATTATTATAGCAGTTAGAGGACTGATTACAAAAAGTTAGCCTTTTCCATAGTAATTTCCATATAAACTTCAAACGGCGTGTACACAACCAAATCTCTTCCAAATCACTTCAAATTTTTGGAGAATGAGTTTCATAATAATTGACACAGTTTAAGCAAAGGGGAGCAAAAACTTCATAAGTTCCTATTTTGAAAAGTTCCTATTTTGTGAAAAATAAAATACATTTATTATGTAAATATTTATTATGTAGTTTCTACTGAATAATGTTATTCTTTAAACTAGTGTGTCTTATCAAATTGCACAATTTTGTAGAGGGGCAAATTGCTCTAAATATTTGCTTTTAGAAATTGAAATTAATCAAAATTTTTACCATTCTTAAAAAATCAAAGTTTTGTTACAATTTAAAAGTATGTTTATGAGAAGTTCTGAATTTTTATTTTAGAATATTTTAAGTTCTTTTCAAGCTGCGGTGAAAATTTCAGATGAATCTGACTTCTAGAAGCCGAGATTCATGTACCCAAACATGACCATTTTATATGAAAAAAAGGTCCATGCGTATTTTATTCCATTCAATACTGTATGAATTTATCTCTGAATGATTTTCTAGGAGGAACTTCTGAATTACTTTTAGTATTTTTTATTAACTTTTTAGCTAAAAAAACTTTGAATAAATTTGACGATTTTCAGTGGTTTGGAAGAAACATCTATATTATTAAGGATGCTGCTGATGTTTACGCTGTAAGAATACATGAAGGAAATCCAAAAATAACGAGCCCTTGAAGGTGCTCTCTGAGGCATACCTAGACGAAATTAAGGATGAATCCTTGAACTAATTCAATATGAAATCCTCTGCTAATACTTCATTGAGCTCTTATCTATATAAATAAAAATGGAATGGTGTTTGTATGTCACGAAATGGCTTCCGAGCGGGTCAACGGATTTGAATCATTATTTTTCCGTTTTGTTCACCAAGTGTTCCGACGTGTTTGTGTGTATAAAAATCCCAGGATATTCACCGGGAAAGTCGGAAAAACGAGCGTGAACGGTACTGTCATTTTGTATAGGACGATTCATAGCGTTTTCCAACAGCCTACTTGATGGCAAGACGAAGTTTGCCGGGACCACTAGTTTCTAATAAATTCTGAATTTCCTAAAGAAAATCTAAACAAACCTGAAGAATCTCTACAGGAATCCTGAGATTGAAATGTGATTCTTTTATGGTCTAATTATCAATCAATGGGACCGCCAGCAATCAAATCTTGTCAAACCTAAATCATAGTGTTATTTTACATGCAAAATTTTAGACTAACAATAAAATGAATAGATAATATCAAAAATTGTCATTCTGTTTTGAAATCAATGAACAACGACTTTGATGTCGTTCGCCCTCCCCTGCTTAGAACCCTGGCTATGTTCATGCTACGTTCCATTTCAATTGCAATAGCAGGGGGCTGGGAACGTTTGCGCAGCATTCACTTCGGCCGGGGAAAGGCTACTTGCATGATTATGAAAATGTATTCCGATTGCGATGGATTAGAGAGAAAGCAAAAAAGCGGGCGCCATGCCGCCCTTATCGATGGGCCCCTGAAGATGGTTTATGTTCCTTGTAATGTGAAGCATTGATCGACAGTCCATTTGCTTAATTTGATTTCCCTTTGCGGTTCTGTATGCATAGGTTAATGGCGATAAATGCATGAAGCTTAATCAGAAGAATATGGGAAACTATTGAAGAATTCTCAACATAATGAAATTTAAAACCATATTCAAAAGCAGTTTCATTGTTTAAAATCAAAACGAATTTTCATAAAAGTTTATTCACCGCATTTTGTTTTACAACCGACACACTGTGAATACATTCGAAGCAATAACATCTCAGTAAGAGAAAAAAAAACTACTTTGACAATGACGATAAAAATGATGATAGGGTTTCGTTCTACTTCGTCGTAAGAGCTACTATTCGTCGTATCAAACTCAAAATGTTCCACTACGGCGGATATTCCAACTTACCTGCAACATACATTCATTTTCCAAACGTAATTTTGTGAAAGCTTTTATGATTCGTCCACCTGTACACCAAAAATGCAATGAAACTAATGTATTTCGATAAATTACTTCAGTTCAATTATCCACTTTACACTTTTTCACCGAAATCGCATGGACGAACACGATTTGAGAGAAATGCTTAGAGATCGACATCAGTCACACCACTTTCCAACACAAGTTTCTTCCTGCCCCCGTGGGTGACTTACTTCGCCGGGCCTTATTTTCGCTATGGAAAACCTTCGTACTTCTTCACTGAAGGATCTCATTCCAATTACACGCCGTAAAACTTCAATAAATCACTAAATTTTACGAAATTTCCTCAACCGCCGCGTATGATTGAGAATGTAAACAAAGTTCTATCCGTCGTACTGAGAAAAAAAGCTTGTGCGCATCAATGTGTGCGCGACGCTCGACGTAAAAATACGATTCCTTTGATTGTGTTGTTTTCGCTGTACTGTGAGCAAATGCCATAATTGTACGGTCAAAAGGAATTGTGTTCATATGTTTGGGCTGAATTTTGATGACAAACAATTAATTTTAAAGGAAATTAGTATATTCCAACATGCTGAAGGAATGGAGGGAGATACCCGTAGATCTACATATTCTAGTGAAACATTTTACTATAGCGTTGATATATTGTGTTTTAACCACTCAATACATCACAGTGAGCCGTAAGTTGTGAGACGAATCTGGAAACTGATTGCGACGGAGTTGAAAACAGTACGACGGATTGAAAATACGATGAGATGCATTTTCTTTGCATTATTTCCAAAAACAGATCAACATTTATCTAAATGTTATTGTACAATGCTAAAGCCGATTTGAGAAAGAATTGTTTGGCTTCGGTTTATATCAGCATCATGCACTGAAATACTGGGAAAATTGCAGTTCTCACTAATCAATTCTTAATACGATGGATACTAGCACATCACCCTAGATTGTTGATGGTTAAAACAAGTAAGAAGCGAAGGATAATTTTCAGATTTGCTTACACACAGCATAGAAGATGCTATTAATAGCACGTTTATTCGGTATCATTTATGCTCGTCACCAACAATACATCAACAGTTGTGTATCGGATGAAAAATGCGAGTCAAAATACATTGAATCAACAACATGTGACCCGCATTGATGAATTATTGTGGTTGAAATTTAACTATTAATTGAGCACCAAGAAATTTATTGTTTGGTTTGGTTTGGCCAGTTTGAAAAAGATTCTTTGGTTTTTAAAGTATTATCAACTTATCAGCGTGATGATGTCCTAATTCCTTGAAAATGGTTAACGTTGATTTGAATTTGTTTAAAACTGTTAAGATATAAATCTCAAGTTCAAGTGCATCGATTGCAATACATTTTCAAATCGTATATGAAATTGAAATTTATTATAATAACTGATAATTACAATGACTTTCCGGGTGGCCTTAGATTTATTCTATCATATTTATGCATGAATTTTTCTAATACTAATGCTTAATTACTAATCTATGAAGCACACACGTAAATGCTGTTATAAATACCTCATCAATTAGTATCGCGCTCATTCTCAAGCAACTCATGGAACGATCCACTTTTGGGCTTTCTCGTCAACCTTTTTCATCGAAAACACTTTTACCAACTTGAACTTCTATGAAACTTGCTCAAACGACGAACTATATCAATCAGTCTTCCGCCAACTGGTTAGCGGAATCTACGCACCTCTTATTTTGCCATCATCATTAACATCAGTCGTAAAGCAAATCATATTTGCTTAGTGTTCATTTATTTCCACTCGATATATTCATTCGTTTGGTCCCTTGGTTGTCGTCTGTATTTGCCGTTAAATTAGTGGCGAGGTCGAACGAATAGCCTGCGAACGAAAAAAATCTGCCAATATTTGCCTGGAGTATTTAGTTATTGGGGGAGAATATTTTCAAGGCTTAGGAAAAGGGTAAACTGCAACAACTTATCAAAAAGGTTAGCAATCAGCATTCATTCATTAAATATTTTCAAAGAAGAATATTGATAGAAATGTAAGAATAATACCTGACAGATAATAAATACCGTTGGCAACTTTTTTATATTCCATTGACTTCGTTTTATTTGGAATTTTTTTACTGTCTTAAATGCAAGAGGTTCAGTGTATTTTTGTGATAATAATATTTTTCAGGATATGTAAAAAAAATGATGCTAATTTTATATTTTTTATTCCAATTTTTAATTTTATGCCGCTAATTTACAATTTTTATATGCATGTTGGGGCCTTCCTTAGCCGAGTGGTTAGAGTCCGCGGCTACAAAACAAAGCCATGCTGAAGGTGTCTGGGTTCGAATCCCGGTCAGTCCAGGATCTTTTCGTAATGGAAATTTCCTTGACTTCCCTGGGCATAGAGTATAATCGTACCTGCCACACGATATACGAATGCGAAATGGCAACTTTGGCAAAGAAAGCTCTCAGTTAATAACTGTGGAAGTGCTCATAAGAACACTAAGCTGAGAAGCAGGCTCTGTCCCAGTGGGGACGTTAAAGCCAAGGAGAAGAAGATATGAATGTTTTTTTTACTGTCGGTTGGCCCAGGCTCTTTTCGTAATGGAAATTTCCTTGACTTCCCATGGCATAAAGTATCATCGTACTATAAGAGTGCGAGAATGGTAAACTTGGAAAAGCAAGTTTGTTTTCTTTAAATACTTGTTAATTTGGCTGCCTTTACCTTACCATAATGGGTAAGGAAAAAAAATGAATATTCCAACCATTGTGGGAAAATGGAATCGAGACAAAACGATAACAAAAACGAAAATCGATGGGCAATAATTTATTGGCATCGTTTCTGTATCCATTGTTTCCCGACGCGGAGTAAATGTGGCATTATCGGAAAACGAATAAAGTGCTTCACGCACTCACTCGTCGATAGCTCTGTCATTGTGATAAAGAGCATGAATGGATGTGCTTGGGAAATGCTCCTCCATATTCACTGATTAGACGTTTGAGTTATGAGGGCGTTCGCCGATCATTATTGGCGAGGTGTTGAGTCGTGCGAAACGTGACGACGGTATTTTTGCTTGGCAACTGAGTTTCTTTCTTGAAGGATTGATATGAGAAAACTATACTATCTATATTGTAATGATCGTTATAAAATATATGAAAAAAAGTTTGCAAATTCATTTAAGCTTATAACTAGTAATATTCCTTTCATTTATTCATTTATTTAGTTAACATCTAAACATATTACAATAAATCAACCATTGTGGCGCTATACTCGTTTCGTGGCTGCATCTCTCCATCCTCGGTTCTGTCCCACGTTTGCCAAATCGATACGCATTTGATCTGCCTACCTAGCTCGCTACGCTCCACGCCTTCTTGTACCGACCGGATCCGAAGCGAACACCATCTTTGCAGGGTTGCTGTCCGGCATTCTTGCAACATGCCCTGCCCATCGTTTCTTTCCAGCGTTTACCAGCTTCTTGTTACTGAGTTCAACGTAGAGTTGGGCGAGATCGTGGTTCATCCTTTGTCGCCACACACCATTCTCCTGCACACCGCCAAAGATCGTCCCAAGCACCCGACGTTCGAAGACTCCAAGTGCTTAGCCATGAATAAAGTTATTATCAGCCGTGGAGCACCTCGAACGTATCCCCGTCTATCATAACACTACTAACTAGGCGAATCCTATCGTGCTCGCTTCCACCGACTAGCATGTACTTTGTCTTGGACGCATTCACCACCATCCAACTTTGACTGCCTCGCGTTTCAGGCAGGTCTGTTACATTTCTAAATGCTCGGCTGACAATGTCCAAATCATACTCGAAGCAAACAAATTGACTGAATCTCGTGAAAATCGTACCCGCATAACACCTTCTAGCTCAATATTGAACAACAGGCACGAAAGTCCATCACCTTGTCGTAGTCCCTGGCGGGATCCAAGCGAATTGGAGTATTCGCCTGAAACCTTCACACAATTTTGCACACCTTCCATCGTCGCTCTTATCAGTATCGTGAGCTTCCTGGAAAAGCTGTTCTCGTCCATTTTCAAAGCTCTACGTAGTCGATACTATCGTATGCCTCCTTGAAATCTAAAAAAAAGTTGATGCGTTGGGATCTGATATTCACGATTTTGTTTTAAGAATTTCCCGTACTGTAAAGATATGGTCATTTGGTCGAGTGACATTTAGTCGAATGTACATTTGGTCGAATAGACATTACGTTGAATAAACATTTGGTCGAAAAGTATTTAATTGCTTTAAGAAGCATAATATATTTTGCTGATAGGATTTTTAGTCGAAAATTTAGTCGAATGGGGATTTTTCAGATTAATTAACAGAGTGCCAGTTAAAACATTAAACAGATTATTTTACAGAGTAACGAAGACACACATTGATTGATTTATTGGAAAAGTGGAAAGCATGGAGGTTGAACAGAATGAACAGAAGAACAAAATGATAGAGTGCAAAAAACTTGCATTGGTATGCTAGTATTTCTTGGACAAATTTCAAGGCTTCAATATACGACGAGCGATGTTTTTGAATCTCAGTTGATCACCCAGACTTATGCACAAACCGATTGGCTGCTAGCGTAGTTGATGTTACCTGATGTGTTTTTTTCTCATTGAGGCTTGATTTTCGGGTCGAATGAATCTCGACGAGCTGATATCAAATGGAGCAAATAAACTTTTTTTTTATTAGTGTCATTCCAAACATTACATTCATTAGTTCTTAGTGTTATTAGACAACACTGTCATCCTAATTTGGTAACACAAATGAGCAATTCCACCGAACATGACGAATTTTTTTTTTAGTTTAATTTTTGTATTTTTTGAATCGCCTAAAAATTTGCATACAGATTCTATATGACCAAAAATGCCATTTTGAACCTCGCCTTATTTTTGAGAAGGGCGTATCGGAAAATGCATAGCAAATCTTTAAAAAACTGTAACTCGAAAACGGTTTGTCCGATCGATTTGAGATCTTTTACAAAGTTGTAGGTATTGCTTAGGACTATATGGAGAATAATATGCACGGTAAAAAAAGTTACAGATTATTTTTTATTTTAAAAACAAAATTTTAAAATCGATTTTCTCCAGAAACGCAGTTTCGATTTTTTTAATTTTTGGATATGTTTTAGGGGACAACTTATGTGATTTATTGCACAATGTTTCAAAATGGAAGAATTATGGACAAAAAAGTTATGATTTTTTAAAGAATTACAGATTTTGAAAAAAAAAAACGAAATAGAGGAAAACAATATTTTTTTATGTGATTATTTGAAAGTACAGAAAAATTGCAATCGAAAAGTACTTAAGTAAATTTTTTCTAGGTTGCATCAATTTCGAGATATACTCATATTTATATAAAATTTTCAAATAAAAAAAGTAAAATAGGCCCTTTTCAAACATATTTCGTGTTTCTCCATTCCAGAAATATTTTATTTTGATTGAGCGAATCGTAGCTGAATTGTTTATTGTTTGATCAAAACCTATATACTAATGTATTTAAAAAAGTATGCACGGTAAAAAAAATATGAACGAAATTTTCAAATGCAAATTTGAAGTTCATTGTTCTTAAAAACCGCAAAATTGATGTTTTTAATTTTTGGATATTTTTTGCAGCATATTGTTTGTAATTTCTTGCACAATGCCTCAAAACGGAAAATTTTTGGATAAAAAATAAATTATTTAAAAAAATAAATAAAACGAATTTATGTAAAACGATATTTTTGGTGCGTTTTTTTGAGTACAGAAAAATAAATATATATTTTCAAATATGAAAAATTTCTATCGAAAAATACTCAAGTAAAATTTAGCTGAGAAGCATCACTTCCGAGATATACACGGTAAATCTAAACGTGGCATTAAAAATGTGATTCTATCACAACGGTGTACCTTTGGTCCCCAGGGCTAAGCCCGGCTAATGGGTAAAGCCCTCTCATCGCAGTAAGATCGTACAACCATGGAGAAGGAGTTTGTTTTTTTTGTGTATTCTGTTTTTTTATTTTTTGTTTTGTTTTTATTTTTATTTTATATATATATATATATATATATATATATATATATATATATATATATATATATATATATATATATATATATATATATATATATATATATATATATATATATATATATATATATATATATATATATATATATATATATATATATATATATACTGCAATTTTATTTCTTAATTATATCAACTACTTCCTTGTTATCGTCACAGCTCGAAAATTGTCTAACTTCAATTTGTGTTTCAGAGATAGGGATAAACGAGTGCCTTGAACTGTTTTTGCAATTGAAAATAGTTGGTTAAGATTTTGTGCAATGATATCATATTCCTCAGTAGTTGAATAACAAAAGAAGATTTGTGTAAGCTGCTCTTCTTTCCGATTTTGAGCCCAATCATATAGTTCCTTAGTATTTTTTATCGGATGTTCACGTTCTCAGGGGCGTTTCAGGGGCACAGACAGCCGTAGCGATAAACGCGCTGAATAGCTGAAGACCAAGCTGAGGGTCGTGGGTTCGAATCCCACCGGTCGAGGATCTTCTCGGGTTGGAAATTTTCTCGACTTCCCAGGGCATAGAGTATCTTCGTACTTGCCACACGATATACGCATGCAAAATGGTCATTGGTACAGTAAGCTCTCAGTTAATAACAGTTAATAAGCTGAGAAGCAGGCTCTGTCCCAGTGGGGACGTAATGCCAGAAAGAAGAAGGAAGACGTTCTTTTATTATTTATTTTATTATTATTTTTATAATTTTTACTTAGGTACTCTTCCAATGCATTTTCTGTACTATCAAATAAACATATAAAAAAATATTGTTTTCCTTTATTTCGATTTTTTTCAAAATTTGTAATATTTTATAAAATTATAACTTTTTTGTCCATAATTCTTCCATTATGAAACATTGTGCAATAAATCACATAAGTTGTCCCCTAAAACATGCCCAAAAATAATAAAAATCACAAATGCATTTTCATAGAAAATCGATTTTAATTTTTTTTATTAAAAAAAATCTGCCATTATTTTTTACCGTGCATATTTTTTTCCAAATAGTCCTAAACAATACCTACAACAACCGCAAAATATATCCAAATATTAAAAACATCAATGTTGCGGTTTTTAAGAACTATTAGCTTCAAATTTTCATTTGAAAATATCGTTTATATTTTTATTGTGCACTCTTTTTTCAATACTAAAGCATAAATGTTTTAATCAAACGATAAACGATTTAGCTACGATTTGCTCAATCAAAATATTTTTTTCTGGAATGGAGAAACACGAAATATGCTTCAAAAGGGCCTATTTTTCTTTTTTTATTTGAAAATCTTATATAAATATGAGTATATCTCGAAATTGATGCAACCTAGAAAAAAATTACTTAAGTACTTTTCGATTGCAATTTTTCTGTACTTTCAAATAATCACATAAAAAAATATTGTTTTCCTCTATTTCGATTTTTTTCAAAATCTGATTTTTTTTAAAAAATCATAACTTTTTTGTCCATAATTCTTCCATTTTGAAACATTGTGCAATAAATCACATAAGTTGTCCCCTAAAACATATCCAAAAATTAAAAAAATCGAAACTGCGTTTCTTAGCTTAGCTTAGCTTAGCTTAGACTGACTACACATATCAATGGTTGCTATTCCGTGATTGACCGAGGTCAGTGAAAATGCACAAAGAATCAACTAGAAGATCGGCTGGGATTGGCCATAATCTTCTTCAGTGTGCATAATTCAGTGCCTCTTTTTATACATGGTCAATAACGGCGCCGGCCACGTCCTTGCAGTCAGGTGGGATTGGGGGAAGGAATGTTAGTGTGTAACCTTTGCTATTTGGAGACCGTGTTTGCCTCTGCATCTCCACAAAGGTTACTGGGAGGGATGTTTGTTAATGGGAAGGATCGTTGGGTCACAGGATTCACTTTGATAAGTGATTAGACCATGATAAATAATTATTTGTGAGCTATAAATATGCTTATATGTAAATATAATATTTTCATTTGGTGTGAACAATATCTATGTAGGGAAAAATTATGCCGACACTTGAGGTGACGAACTTATCAAAGTTTGTTGAATAAAGTGAACCTTTCGCAAATCTACACTCGTAGTGTCGAACCATTCAAAGTTTTTTTCTAATTACAAAAATAAAAGTAAAAGGAAAAAGATGTTTTGAGAAAAAAAAAATTGGACGTAAATAATTTTTGAATCAGAGTTTATGTCGACACTCACAGTGACGAACCTTTCATAGTTTGTTGAAAATTAAAGGTGCAATCATACATATTTTATAGATTAGATATAGTAGCATGAAACGAGCTCACCAATTGATCCGTCATCCTTGAGCAGCAACAATCCACTTTCAGCTTCACTCGTTTGCTCGGCTATATAAAAACACACAGAGAAAATAGGCGCGCGACCCGAGAGGGAAAACAACTGACGACTATTCGGGCTTTCTTGACGCACTGCCAAGGAGCAAGCGTCAACGTCGAAAGATCAAAAAGAACTTATCGAACGCGGCACTTTTTCACTTTACTCGACCGATGCGCGACATGTTTGATCCTGCCCTCATCGCCGGCCCCCGCAGGAGCAAGCGTCAAGGTCGAAGGATCAAACACAACTAAGCGATCACACCACTTTTTCACTTTCACTCGACCGACGCGCGACATGTTTGATCCTGCCCTCATCGCCGGCCCACGCAGGAGCAAGCGTCAAGGTCGAAGGATCAAACACAACTAAATGATCACGCCACTTTTTCACTTTCACTCGACCGACGCGCGACATGTTTGATCCTGCCCTCATCGCCGGCCCCGTAGGAGCAAGCGTCAAGGTCGAAGGATCAAACACAACTCTTAAAAAAATCGAAACTGCGTTTCTGGAGAAAAACGATTTTAAAATTTTGTTTTTGAAATAAAAAATAATCTCTAACTTTTTTTACCGTGCATATTTTTTTCCATATAGTCCTAGGCAATACCTACAACTTTGTAGAAGATCTCAAATCGATCGGACAAACCGTTTTCGAGTTACAGTTTTTTTAAGATTTGCTATGCATTTTTCGATACGCCCTTCTCAAAAATAAGGCGAGGTTCAAAATGGCGGTCTGAAGGTGCAAAATGGCATTTTTGGTCATAAAGAATCTGTATGCAAATTTTCAGGCCATTCAAAATATACAAAAATAATCGGGTTTGCGAAACGGCGTGGAACCGCTCAAATCTAAGATTTTATTAACATTTTGTTAACAACATATTACATTTCATTTGCCGTAACAGTTCAGATTTTTTACAGGTGAGTTGTAAAAGAAAAAAAAAGTTTTTAATATACTTAACCTAACTTAACCTAAACATGAAACGCATTAATCGTGGCAATAGAAAATTGTAACGATTCTTGCCTGAAATCATTAATTATTTTATTTGACTATTGTTCCAATGTTTTAACATTGGATATTCTATGTAACTCATTGGTACTATACCAGGGAGGAAGCCTCAGAATCATTTTCAAAATTTTATTTTGAATTCTCTGCAGAGCTTTCTTCCTGGTATTATAACAGCTAGTCCATATTGGTACAGCGTACAACATGACTGGCCTGAAAATTTGTTTGAATATCAAAAGCTTGTTCTTAAGACAAAGTTTTGATTTTCTATTAATAAGGGGATAGAGACATTTTAAAAATTTGTTACATTTGGCTTGAATGCTTTTTTTTAAGTTTAATTCTTATCTAGCATGAGCCCTAGATACTTAACTTCATCTGACCAATTTATTGGAACCCCTTTCATCGTGACAACATGTCTACTTGAAGGTTTCAAATAAAGAGCTTTTTTTAAATCAAAAGTGGCTGAACATGTTTTCCAGGATGGACATCAAATGACAAGCGATAACATAGACATAGACATATATATATATATTCCAGCCGGCTCGTAAATAATTGAAAGTAGAGCTGATAGGATTGAGAATCGCTTCATGGGATATTTGAAATGTAACAGGGACATGATCAGAATCAAAATCAGCATGAGTAACTAATTGGCTACAAAGATGACTAGACCAAGTCAATCGTAGATGGATTTCTAGAAGAGGAAAAACATGTAGGGCTATCAGGGTATTGAATTGAGAAATATCCTGAAGAGCACTCATCAAATAAAATTCTGCCGTTGGAATTACTTTGAAAATTATTCCATGACCGATGTTTGTCATTAAAGTCACCAATGACAAAAAATTGACTTATTGCGAGTCAATTTTCGCAAGTCAGTTTGGAAATAGGCAAATAGGCAGCTATGCAAGTTTATTTATCAGACCGTGTTTCAACAGAAACACCTAAAGTTTCAAAAACTTTAGTTTCAAATGACGAAAACAGTTGATGTTTTATACACCTAAGAATGATGATTGCAACTCCCCCACATGCCCCATCAAGTCGATCATTACGATAAACAAAAAAGTTAGGATCTTTTTTAAGTTTGGATCCAGGTTTTAAATATGTTAAACTGCTATATGCACGTTATTACGTAATCTCGTGTTGAGTATCATACAGGTGTATCTGCAGAGATCGAATTCTCTGCGTCGATTTTCTCTTTGCATTATTACACGATTTTCGAAACATTTTACGGTTTAGTACGATGAATTAATACTTTCTTCTGAGTCAAACATAGCAGTCGAAAACAATAGTACGCCAAGTAATTAGTTTAAGAGAAAATCGATGAAGAGAAATCAATCACTGCAGTTACGCGTTTATGATACTGAACGCGAGAAATATCAAAGCGTCAACAAGAAAGAGAGAGCGAAGATACGAAAGGAACGACAGATGTCGCGCAACAGGGAGTGAACCGCTCTTTTTTCCGTTCGATCGGGCGAGCCAGTTCTCTCTTCCTTTGCGAGCTGCTGAGCCATTGAACCTTTCAAAGGTTCCGGTTTACTAAAATGAGTCGTTTTGTCCATCTCTAATTTAAATACAATTCAGATTCCGCTATGGACATTCGACCACTCATCAACTTTTACGTGTAACAAATTTGATCCGTTCCATCAAATCTTAAGACTATTCTACTGCTCTTGCTCTTCTAGACATAGAAAAAGCATTCAACAGTGTTTGCCATGAAGGTTTGATTGTAAAATTTAGAAAAACTTAGATTTTCCAACATACATTGTTAGAATAATTCAAAGTTATTTGTCAAATCGTACACTTCAGGTTAATTATCAGAACTATAGATCTGAAAGACTTCCTGTCAGAGCTGGTGTTCCTCAAGGCTGCATTTTTGACCAATATTATACAATATTTTCACATCTGACTTACCTGAGTTACCTCAGGGATGTCAAAAATCTTTGTTTGTGGATGACACATGCATCTCCGCCTAAGGACGAAGTCTGCGTGCCATCTGTAGTCGATTGCAAAAAAGTTCAGATATTTTTTCTTCATACTTGCATAAATGGAAGATTTCTCCTAATGCTTCCAAAACTCAACTAATAATATTCCCACATAAACCAAAAGCTCTTTTTTTGAAAACTTCAAGTAGACATGTTGTCACGATGAGAGGGGTTCCAATAAATTGGTCAGATGAAGCTAAGTATCTAGGGCTCATGCTAGATAAGAATTTTACTTTCAAAAATCACATTGAGGGCATTCAAGCCAAATGTAACATATTTGTAAAATCCCCTTATTAATAGAAAATCAAAACTTTGTGCTAAGAACAAGCTTTTGATATTCAAACAAATTTTCAGGCCAGCCATGTTGTATGCTGTACCAATATGGACTAGCTGTTGTAACACCAGGAGGAAAGCTCTGCAGAGAATTCAAAATAAAATTTTGAAAATGATGCTGAGGCTTCCTCCCTGGTATAGTACCAATGAGTTACATAGAATATCCAATGTTGAAACATTGGAACAAATGTCAAATAAAATAGTTAATAATTTCAGGCAAAAATTGTTGCAATCTTCTATTGCCTCGATTAATGCTTTATATATTTAGGTTAAGTTATGTTAAGTAATTTGAAAACATGTTTTTTTTTTCTTAAAAAAATTGCAAATCAACTCACCTGTAAAAAATCTGAACTGCTACGGCAAATGAAATGTAATATGTTTTTAACAAAATGTTAATAAAATCTTAAATTTGTTTTACCAAATTAGGATGATAGTGTTGTCTAATAACACAGAACACCTAGAATGATACTAATAAAAAGATGAAAAAAAAAAATTGTTTCTTCTACTTTCTCCTGTTTTTCGGGATGGATAATGAATGCGGTATGCTACTTTACCGGGATCACGCTACCTACATCACGTTGATGGAACTGTCATCATAGGTGTATAGCTGACGTGATAAAGCATTTCATACTTAGCCGCTTGATGCTAGAACAGACGCTGTTTGAGCCGCGCCTTTTGGTGTACAGACGCTCGAAACGTACCTTCTCACTTTAGCTGATGTCAGAAGGACAACAGTGCCCAGACTGCACTACCAGCTAAGTACGAAACCCTCAGCTGGCGGTATTTGTCATCATTTGACCCGTGGAAGTGTGAGGTAGGAACTTGTACTGATTGTCGACTCACCATTTTACAGCCTGTAATGTAGAAATGCTCAATTGACAAAAAAAAACTCCCTGTCAATAACTGTGGAAGTGCTCATAAGAACAATAAGCAGAAATGAAGAAAAAGAAGAGGAAAAAACTCTGAAGGTTTCGGTAATACGTTTGCATTTGATATTTTTGCTATGAGCCCATATTGTTTTTTAACAATATAATGTTCCAGTAACGATAATGCGAAAACTATGCCATGTGCAAAACTTTCCTTATTTAATTAGTCTCGTCCTCCCCAATTACCGCAACTGTTTTGTGTCTCCATAACGACACGTTAGAATGCCCATACATCAAATTTAGTTAGTTCCCCGAAGTGCACTGACATGTATCGGACTCCTGTATCTATCTCTGAATTTGAGGGTCCATTCTCGGAAAATATCCGTCCAATTCAATGAACAAGGAAGAAACTTACTCTCGTCCTCAATGGCCACAAAGGGACAATGGAGGATGCCATAGTGGGCAGTCCTCCAAACCAATCAATTACGTTGTTGCCGTAGTAGAATGTGGGATCTATGTGATAGATTTGTGGCACTCATCTTGATTGGAGTCTTGGGTCCAGTCGGGTGTAATGAATTTGTCGAACGCATCGAAGCACCATACCGGACGAGGACGAGCACTGATGATAACGAGACATTTAATTAGGCTTCTCCAATGGTACGATTAGTTAGATTAGTGCGAAAAGATATATACAATGCCGAAGGGATACAAGGCTTTGTGGGTCATATACCTAACAACAGGGCTGTGTAGGGGGGGGGGGGGGGGGCGGTGTGGTAGGTGTTTTCGTATAAGCTACGTTTTTGGACATTCAGAACTATTATCTACAAAATAAAAATATGAAAGCCTATGGCGATGATGGAATTTTCTACATCCTCATCACGAAACTTCCAGAAAGTTTTTAGTTGATACATTTAACGAATATTTTCAATTACCATATTTTCCTGACAAATGTAAAAATGCCAAGGTTGTTCCAATTTTAAAACCAGACAAAAATCCTGCAGAAACTTCCAGCTACCGTCCAGCAATCATCTTGCTTCCCTCCAACAGTAAACTTTTTGAAATGGTCAGATATAGAAAAAGCATTTGATTGTGTTTGACATGAATGTTTGAATGTTAAATTAAAAATTTTAATTTTCCCTCAAAGTATGGCAGAATAATCGAAAGTTATCTGTCAAATCGTACACTTCAGGTTAATTATCGAAACTTCAAGTCTGAAAGACTTCCTTTAAGAGCTGGTGTTCCTCAAGGCAGCATTGTGGGGCCAATCTTATACAATATTTTAACATTTGACTTACCTGAGTAAATTCAGAGATGTCAAAAATCTTTGCGGATGACACAGGCATTTTCGCCAAAAAACGAAGCAAAACTTTAAGATTTCTCCTAATGCTTCCAAAACTCAACTGATAATATTTCCATATAAACCAAAAGCGCATCATTAGAAACCTTCAAGTAGACATGTTGTCACGTTTAGAGGGGTTTCAATAAATTGGTCAGATGAAGTTAAGTATCTAGGGCTCATGGTAAATAAAAAAATAACTTTCAAAGGTCACATTGACAGAATTCAAGCCAAATGTAACAAATTTGTAAAATGTCTTTATCTACAAATAAATCAAAACTTTGCATTGAGAACAAGCTTTTAAACTTCAAACAAATTTTGAAAACATTGCGAAAATGTCTTTGTGCCTACAAACTGGAATTTTGTTTTATCATTTATAGTATCAAAATAAAGATATTGAAGGGTAATTGGAATTGAAATTCGACATGCTGAGTGCTATCAAGGTGAAAAATTAATTCCACTACCTAAAATCAAGATGGCGTCAAAATCCAAGATGGCTGCCAGATTTTTTCACTAAAAATAATATTCTTATTCTTTACTCGACTCGAACAAAACACCAACGATTGAAAACTTGTTTCTTTGTTGTACAAAAAAATATGTTTGTATTGATTGCACTTGCCATATACGTCAAAATAGTAGAACATGATTTAGAAAATCGTTCATTTGACAGGGTAAATACCATTGCTCACCTAGTTTCTGTAGCCTATCTTACGCAATTTTTCCTCAGCTTTCTGATGGTGATCTCAGAATTCAAAACTAGCGCTAATGGTGAAAAATCGATTTTTCTAACAAAATTCATAATGGCGGCCAAATTCAAAATGGCCGCCAAATTTTTTTTCAAGTTTAAATGAAAGTTATATCCTTTCTCTTTACGATGCCACTAAGTTTGCTATGTGTTCCAAGCGAAATATGAGACATATCCCGTGAAGAAATACCCAAGATTTATCAAAAAATGGGCTTTTTCGCAAACTGTTCAGCTAGCTGGCGTACGAGGGGTCCACCAATTTGAGAAAACAGAAAGGACCACCCTTAAGTTTTATCGAAAACTAGCGATCAGTGACATAAAATTGGAATTCTAACGATGGGTGCCGATGGCGGCCTGGTTTCAGCGAGAATTGCTCACATAGAAAACCACAGGAAATCATCCATAAAAAGATATTAACTCCCAGTCTAAATTATAGTATCGAACAGTTTTCTGGAAAATTGACCCCCATAAAACTGTTGCCCCCGGGTCTTTAAATATGTTGATCCGGCCCTGCCATTTACGGCAACGAACCTGACAGCAGGTTGATTAGGACGAACGTTGAAGGGAACGAACTTAGACGGTAGCCAGCCTAATCCTAATGAATTTCAGGAAAGCACAAAGCCATTTCCACTCTTCATCGGCCCAGCCCAGTAATTGAATAACGTGTAATTTCGATCAATAAATTACAGGAAAAGCTAATATTGGCTCCCTTACGACAAACGGGAAATCGAAACTGGACACCGAATGGTTGCAGCAGTACCAGGGCAGGGCACTAGACATTACATCCGGAAGACTGGATCCGTTTGCTTTTGTGCCAATGAATGCCAGTGGAAAGTGTACTCGATGGAGACGTTGTGCGCGAATTATATCAGGCATCAAGATGCGGAAGTGCATTTATCGTTGTTCTACTCGAGTGAATGTTGCTGTCTTTTGTCTTGACAAAGGGAAGAAGAGTATAGAATTATTCACCCACTTTGATGAAATAATGTATATTTTAAGAAAAAACTTGAAGTTATACTAAAATCCAACGAGGATACTCTATGACCAAGATTTTTGTTATTTTTAATTATAGGTTTTGGACGTTTAAAATATGTAATTGTACACCACATCTGCGACTGATGTGTGGTTAAAATGTGACATGTTACAGTCAACTCTCTCTAACTCGATATTGAAGGGACCATCGAGTTAGGGAGGTATCGACTTACAGAACACAAAACCAGTACAACTGCGATCCAAGGGACCATCGAGTTAGCCATGAAAACAAACTTTTACTATGGTTCTCTAACTCGATATCGAGATACGGAACATCGAGCAAGGGAGTGATAACTGTATTACAATTTACTTTTTTATGTGTAAGTAAAATCAAAACTACCGTAATTATTCGATTGCTATTCCATCGAAAAACTTGCATTATTTCATGCAAGCAGAAAAAAATGCACTCTTATACGTCAACTGAAATCTCATTAAATCAGTTGTCACTCTCCACAGCAATTGAAAACAACGTTTCCCAAGAATCTACCAAACTTTCATGTGTGTGAAATCAGTTTGGGGAGACAATCACCTTTCGCTTTTTGTTGATGCAGCTAAACACAAAGCATATCAGAAGATTTTCCGGACACATCACGTCGTCCTGTCAACAACAACAAGTCATGGACACGGGGGATGGTGCACAAATTATGTTACATTAAATTTGTCACGTCTTTTGTATGAGTCCTTCGAAAATTTTGCAGGGTTTGTCACTGCTGGCTTGACCATCTTCCCTCTTGAAAAGTGACATAATTTATTAGTGGCCACTAGTTGGTGGACCGTCCCAAATTGACGATGGCCAAGGGGCAATCACAGTCAGCCAGCGTCGAGACGACGACGGATGACAAGACATGGTTACGTGATGTGTCGTTCAAAAACAATTCCAATCGCAGGAGGCGCTGGCAAATGTAGTGTTTGCTGTAGAGCACAAGCACCGGGTTTGGCCAGCCTAGGAGATTTTTTCAATGTGTGCAATACCCTTCATGTACTACAAACCAAACGGCGAATTTAAGCTTTCAGTTTATATTATGTACACTGAGGCAAACAAAACTTAGGTTTTCCATAAATCCAGACTTATGAACCAGTCAAATAATGGTTTCATTAAACGCTAAACCAATTCAAAAATGGGATCATTAGTTCCATAAGTGAGAGCTTTGAATTATGTTAGAATTATTACCTGTAATAATTTCCATAGCAATCGCTAGGAGAACTGCTCTGCTTTCGATATTGGGTGCGAGTAAATCGTAAGCAGATCCCATGTTATTAAAACATGTAAATTAATGAGCACGCATGAAATAAAAGGCAAACATGATTAACAATTGTTTGTTTTAATTAAGCAATTATCACTGCGATGATTACAGATTTTCATCGATTGACTTATGAAATTTAGTAATTCTTCACCGAAATCATAAATAAAACATAAAAATTTCAACTATGATCGTTGTGGGGCTAAATCATAATTATTCCATAAGAAATTAATTAGTTTTTTTTGTCGCAGTGTTCAATGAATATCGGAAGCAGAAAGATTATTTTCGCATTGAAAATAGCGTTCATCAAAATTGTTTCACTATTTCGGTCACATTTTTAATTTCAGTTCCAAAATTGCCCAAAAGTGGCCAAATTAGGAATATTCTGGACAAATTAGGTGTATGGAAGTTAAAATTGTACGACAGATGATTTTTTCAGTTGTTGTGCGAAATTAAGATGAATAAATAATAAATGTGCTCTACTTAACATAAAATTTTGCACGCAAATTTTCTGTGTTAAACGGTTTACAATCCACTATCGTTACAATTGCCGCTATGACCTAAGCCGGTGCTTCCACCCTATAGAAAGAAGATCAAAGCAACTTAAATTTGCATCCTTGTTGTTTTTAATGATATACAATATGCAACGAAAACTTGAAACATTCAAATATCTGGAAAAATTTCTTCAGGAGGCCAACAATTTGTTCTATTATATATTTCACTCACTCAACAATTTTATAAGTAATGTTCCAGTGTTCAAAAATGTGAAAATCATTTAATTTCTTTTCAAACGGTTTCTTGAATTTTGTTAAGATGTACAAATTTCTTTTCATATTTTTCTCTTTATATTGTCTTGAATACCGTTTGACATTCTTTCACGAATTGAGCATGAGCATTAATGATCATACCATTTGTAATTAATTCTCCATGATTGACTAGAATCATCGAAATTGCACAAGAAATTGACCGACGGAGCTCAATAGTAGCTATAGTAGCAGTGTATAATTTCCAGAATTCCAAACATTATAACGTCAATAATGTCGCCGATCATTTACTAACCTCGCCATGGTAAGGAAGGAGTGTTAGTGTAACATACATGGTTTCTAAAGACCGAGTTTTCCTCTGCACCTTCATGGTTGTTACGAGAAGGAGTGATGCGATTCGTGTAACCTCAATTTAAAAAGTTATTCATTTACATATCCGTCTTTTTTATATTTTATTTCTTTATTAGTATCATTTAAAATATTACATTCATTTCTTATATCTAGGTGTTCTGTGTTATTAGACAACACTATCATCCTAACTTGGTAAAGCAAATTTAAGATTTTATTAACATTTTGTTAACAACATATTACAATTCATTTGCCGTAGCAGTTCAGATTTTTTACAGGTGAGTTGATTTCACCTGCTTATAAGAGAAAAAAATGCTTTTAATTCATTTAAAATAACTTAACCTAAACATATAACGCATTAATCGTGGCAATAGAAGATTGTAACGATTGTTGCCTGAAATTATTAATTATTTTATTTGACATTTGTTCTAATGTCTCAACATTGGATATTCTATGTAACTCATTGGTACTATACAAGGGAGGAAACTTCAGAATCATTTTCAAAATTTTATTTTGAATTCTCTGCAGAACTTTCTTTCTGGTATAACAACAGCTAGTCCATATTGGTACAGCATACAACATGGCTGGCCTGAAAATTTGTTTGAATATCAAAAGCTTGTTCTTAAGACAAAGTCTTGATTTTCTATTAATAAGGGGATAGAGACATTTTACTTATTTATTACATTTGGCTTAAATGCCCTCAATGTGACTTTCGAAAGTTAAATTCTAATCTAGCATGAGCCCTAGATACTTAACTTCATCTGACCAATTTATTGGAACCCCTCTCATCGTGACAACATGTCTACTTGAAGGTTTCAAAAAAAGAGCTTTTGGTTTATGTGGGAAGTTTTGGAAGCATTAGGAGTAATCTTCAATTTTTGCAAGCATGAAGAAAAAATATCCAAACTATTTTGCAATCGACTACAGATGACACGCAGACTTCGTCCTTTGGCGGAGAGGCCTGTGTCATCCACAAACAAGGATTTTTGACATCCCTGGGCTAACTGAAGGGTACGATTTGACAGAAAGCTTTGAATTATTCTAACAATGTATGTTGGAAAATTTAAGTTTTTTAATTTTACGATCAAACCTTCTTGTCAAATGCTTTTTCTATGTCTAGAAAGCAAGACCAGTGGAATAGGATTCAGATTTGTTGGAAAGAAATGTTAACATCAAGATTAGAGTCAATATACGTTTCATATGTATTCCAGTCGGCTCGAAAATAATTGAAAGTGGAGCTGATAGGATTGAGAATCGCTTCATGGGATATTTGAAATGTAACAGGGACATGATCAGAATCAAAATCAGCATGAGTAATTAGTTGGCTACAAAGATTACTAGAGTCGGTTAAGATCAAATCAATCGTTGATGGATTTCTAGAAGAGGAAAAACATGTAGGGCTAAGAAATATCCTGAAGAGCACTCATGAAATAAAAATCTGCCGTTGGAATTACTTTGAGAGTTTTTCCATGACCTATGTTTGGCATTAAAGTCACCAATGACAAAACATTTTGACTTATTGCGAGTCAATTTTTGCAAGTCAGTTTGGAGCAAATTAGCTTGCTATCCAGAGCATTGAAAAGGCAAATAGGCAGCTATGAAAGTATATTTACCAAGCTGTGTTTCAACTGAAACACCTAAAGATACAAAAACTTTATTTTAAATGACGAAAACAGTTAATGTTTTTTACGCCTTATTCTTCTTCTTATTTCTGGCATTACGTCTCAACTGGGACAAAGCCTGCTTCTCAGATTAGTGTTCTCATGAGCACTTCCACAATTATTAACAGAGAGCTTTCTTTGCCATTGCCATTGACCATTTTTGCATGTGTATATCGTGTGGCAAGTACGGAAATACTCTATGCCCTGGGAATCGAGAAAATTTCTTTTACGAAATGATCCTCGACCAACGGAATTCGAACCCACGGCCCTCAGTTTAAAATATGTGACGATAATCTAATTGGTCACACTTTCGTAGAAACCCCATAATTTACAATAAATTTAATGAAATTAAAGTAATTTTACACCATATCGTGTCCACAAGTTCGGACACATAAATCAAAATCCGAACATCGATGCATCAAATTGCGGGCATTGAAATAACCTTTGTTTTTTTCACATAAAACTAAAAAAATATTAAACATACCTTCACAAGACGATACAAAGATTGATTGATTTGTAAACATAATATAATTTCTCTGTTGGATAATCCTGAAACACCATAAAACGTTGTTTTTGAAGTTTTAAAAATATACTGTAACGTGTGCATTATTCCTCATAATAATTATACTTAATTCACACTCATTTAGGGCGGAAATCAAAGGTACAAGGTTTTCCAATCTTCTTTTTAGTTCCCTATTAGACGAATTCCATCTAGAATGAGTCGAAAAAAAAAATGAAAATCGTGCTCGATAGTCTTCGATTTGGATTAAATTTTGCACATGTTTTTGGTATGGTAGAATAAGTGTTTTCCATAGAAAAACTGATCATTTTGACTCAAGTATAACTTTTGGAAATGGCCAATAATTTTTAGCATGCAAATTATTTGAAAAATTCTAACTCCGAAACTGTTGATTTTAGAGAAAATTGTTCTTCGAAGAAGTTGTAGTGAACCATTTGAACCATAAGAAAAAAAAATATATACTGAAAAAGTATTTTATTTATTTTCATAAAAAAATCGGAAATAAAACTTAAATTTTAGGTTACACAAAAACCCCTTTTTTAAATATTTTTAAAATTTTTGCCATACAATTTTTAAAGTAAACAGATGATTGGGAAAAAGTTTAATGATGGAAAAATGTTTAATAAAAAAGTTTTTCTAGGAACAACTTTTAGACAATTTTCAAAAGTTTGATTTTTTGTCAAAATAAATACGTTCTGATGATACAATAAGAATCTTGAAATTATTCGGAACCATAATGATTACATGGACAATTTGTCTAGAAGTAGCCATTTTCGAATTATATCGAGTTTAAAATAGGCCATTTTCATTAGTTGTTCGCGAATCTCCTCCAAGGAAAATAAGTAAGTGGAGAGCAATATGGTCTTTACTCCCAAAAACGTCATCTCTCCCTTACACGATATTGAAAGGACCATCGAGTTAGGAAGGTATCGAGTTACAGAACACAAAACCAATGCAACTGCCATCCAAGGGACCATCGAGATAGCCATGAAAACCAAATTTTACTATGGTTCTCTAACTCAATATCGAGATACGGAATATCGAGTAAGGGAGAGTTAACTGTATAATCATTATGGTTCGAAATCATTTCAAGATTCTTACTGTACCATCAGAACGTATATGTTTTGATAAAAACACAAACTTTCTTATTAAAAATTTCTCCATCATGAAACTTTGTCCCAAACATCTGTTTACTATCAAGATTCTATGGTGAAAATTAAAAAACATTTAAAATGGTTTTTTGTGTAAATTAAAATTTAAGTTTTATTTTTGAATTTTGCATGAAAACACATTAATTTTTTTCGGTGTGTATTTTTTTCTTGTAGGCCAAACAGTTCACTACAACTTCTTCATAGAACATTTTTTACTAAAATCAACAGTTTCTGAGTTAATTTTTTTCAAATAAGTTGAATGCAAAAATGTATAGGCCATTTTGAAATCTTATTCTCGAGTCAAAATGATCGATTTTTTTTATGGAACACACTTTTTGTATCATACCAAAAACATGTGCAAAATTTAGTGCAAATCGAAGATGGTCGAGTACTGTGACTGACCGATTTGACATGGAATTCGTCATTAATATGCTGTTCATAGGATTGGAATACATTCAAAAGAGACTTACTTTTCTAACAATTAGAATGGGATGTTTCTCGTTGAATCTTGAAAACTTTATGTTAAAGCACTGTGTCCGGATTCAAAACCACACGTGTAAGTATCCGGACAGTCTTCATCTTGAACTAAATTGTATGTATTTTCAGTAATTTCTTCAAAACTTTTGAATTTACCAAGAAAAAAAAAACACAAACAAACATATCACTACAGAAATTGTATCACAAATGATAAGCACGTTACAAACGCGTGATGAATTATAGATTTGCGATGGCGCATTGAATTGAATTCCTTCGATTTTCGTTAATTTTGAAAATAAACGCGTCTGAGTGAAACTTACTATTGTTTTTTGTTTTAACGATGTTTTACAAGGCTAACTGGATGTTTATTCACGTTATTATTGCCAACAGTAGTTATCATTGATTGTAGGAATAATATTCTTGCATTTTGTAGGATATTTAACATTGAAATAATTAAATTTTACATGAGTGCCCGGATATTGGGGCCGTCTGAATTTAAATTCATCACAATATTTGGCAAACTTATTTCAATTATTTACTTACAACTTCGTCAAAGACACCATAATTGAATAACGTCAAATAAAAAAAATCAATTCGCAGTGCCATCTGTGACGGGTTTCCGAACTGAATGCTCTGGTCCCCTATGAGCCATATATATGAAAAATTTCATCCGAAGACACCATACCGAAAATGCTACAGAAACAAGTTCTTGACGTTGAACATTCGTTTCACTGTACACAGGTATGAATTATTATTTATAATACGCGGATACTGAACACTAGCTAAAGTGTCGAACCAATCATAGTTTTTTGAATAAAAACATAAAGACAACATTGATTCCATTCTCACGATAGAGATGTGTGTAAACGTATTTCACTCACCAGGAATAGAAGCATAAAGCGAGCTCACCAATTGATAATCAATCGTCGACAGGTAAGCTCAAAATGTCTTTAAAATGCCCCATCAACACGCCTATCATACGGGATAAATTAATGACCGAAACTGTCGCCAAAATTATTTATGAAGTAGGGGAATTTACTTATCTTCGACCAATTTGTTCACTTCATTCAAGGGGGTTTTGTTAATCAAATTCGGCAGTAAGATTCGCTTATATGCTAAAAGTATTGATGCAAAACTAAAGTCCAATAAGTTTGAGAAAACCACATAAGTGGACAAAGCTGTCGAAAATATAACAATCCACCCTATTCCTTTAAAACCAATCTTTAGTATCCATCAGAAAATTAGGTGTGAGAAAATTTCATAACAAATGCCAACATCAAATGCACCAAGAAGTATAAGATTTATCTTATTTCCATGTTAATAATTGAATCCAGCGTTGTACTCCCTGACACTGCTCCAGGATTTTTTTAGTCGCTTTTTTTAACCCATATCCGCCCAGCGTCCTAAAAATAGTACAGAAGCCCCGAACGCCCAGCGTCCTATAAATAGGACAGTACTTGTAGAGCAAATATCTTGAAAATAAAGAAGTTTAGGAGAAAATTGTCTTCTGCAAAGTTGATCACAGGACTGCTGACTTCCACTTGGTTACTATTTTAATTCAGAATTAACTCACCAGGTGGTGCACAGACGCCAACAAATGTCGCATATATAAGCAACATATGAAACAACATTCCAGCGTACACATATTTGCTTCGTATCAGTCCAGCGATGAGATACAAAATTGGTGTCTTCGACAAAGTTCAATAACTAAATAATACCTATTCGAATAGAACCTTATAAATTCGGAAAACATTCCCAAGATGGCGCTAGTGAGCCAAAACTTTATTTGCTTATATCTTAGCCCAGTTATGAGATACAAAAATGGTGTCTTCGACAAAGTTGAACAGCTAAATAATACCTATTCGAATAGAACCTTATAAATTCGGAAAACACTCCCAAGATGGCGCTAGTGAGCCAAAACTTTATTTGCTTATATCTTAGTCCAGTTATGAGATACAGAATTGGTGCTTCGATAAAGTTGATCAACTAAATGAGAGCTATTTACCTAAAACCTTATTTGTTCGGAAAACACTCCCAAGATAGCGCTAAAGGTCGAACATTTTGATTGTTTATATCTCAGTTCAGTGATGATATACAACGTTGGTGTCTTCGACATATGTGTTTAACTGAATGAGATCTAGTCACCCGAAAACTTATTAGTTGGGAAAACACTCACTATATGGCGCTAGTGAGCAGAGATTTTATTTGCTTGTATCTCAGTCCAGTTATTAGATACAAAATTGATGTCTTCGACAAAGTTGATCAACTAAATGATACATATTCGCCTAAAACCTTTCTAGTTCGGAATACACTCAAAAGATGGCGCTAGCGATCGAACATTTTGATTGTTTATATCTTAGTTCAGTGATGAGATACAACATTGGTGTCTTCGACAAATGTGTTCAACTGAATGAGATCTATTCGCCCGAAAACTCATTAGTTTCGGTTTTTTTATATCACTAGATTGCGCTAGTGGGCAAATATTGTATTTGCTTGCATCTCAGTTCTGTTATGATGTACAAAATTGTTGTCTTCGACAATGTTGAACAACTAAATGATACTTAGTCACATAAAACCTTATAACACTCACAAGATGGCGCTAGTGGGCAAATATTGTATTAGTTAGTATCTCAGTCAGGTGATTAGATACAAAGTTTGTGTCATGGACAATGTTGAACAACTAAATGAATCCTATTCGCCTAAAACCATATTAGTTCGGAAAACACTCACAAGGTGGCGCTAGTGGTCGAATATTTTTTTTTATATCAGTCCAGCGATGAGACTGAAAAAAACCGAACTCTCGAATTTGGTATCTTCGTCAAAAGTGTTCAGCTGAATGGGATCTATTCGCCCAGAAACATAGTACTTTGGAAAATTCTCCCAAGGTGGCGCTAGTAGACAAACACATTATTTGCTTTTATCTCAATCTAGAGAATTTACTGGGCACGCTTATATATCAGTCCACTGATTAAATCCAAAGAAAGCTATTCGCTTTAAACCTTCTTAGTTCGGAAGTCATTCTCATGATTGAAGTCCAGTGATGAAAAATTTGGTATCTTCGAAAACGATGATCAACTAAAGGAGATATTTTCGCAAAAAAAATATTAGCTGAGAATTGCTTTTATGTGCGAAAAATCAAGGAAACAACCTATAAGAAATTGGTCTGCCTAGATCAAAACAATGGATACTTACTATCGATTCGAGCAACAATCGCTTATTTCGGATGCAATGCTCCTTACATTTTTAGATGAACCTTGACACCATTTAGATCCTTTGATCTTTTGAAAGGAGTGAAGAACGAAACAACCGACAAATTGACTTATCCATCCATGAGCTTCCGTATGCTCCCCAGGTATTCTGGCCAGCTCTAGTGTCAAAAATCTTGGACCGCGTGGATTCGGTTCTATCGGTGAATAAGACTATATGCATCAGTGATGCAGTAACTTACACGTTATAGCCGAATAATGCTGGCTCCAAATATTCACATCTGTAAAGCATGTAATAGTTGGAGTACAATATTTGACTGTCATTGGACTGAAAGACTAACTTTTGATCAGCACTAACGAAATTCTGATATTGCCAAATATATATTTCGATCACTTTCAGATCAGAATCACATTGTATACTTATAACTTGAACCAGAAAAACATATTTTGATAGTTATGTTTCCATTATCAGCTGGCAAGTTTTATATAATATTTTTGAAGACTATTCTGAAACATCTGTAGGTTTTTTTTCTAAATCAATATGTAAGATTTTATTTTGTTTTTGGTATAAATGGCTTAAGTGTGCATTATTGTACATGTACTTGTATGGAAATGTATGTATGTCTGTATCTTACTTACGTGGTAGAGCAGAAAATTTAATTGAAGTCACTAAATGTTTTAGTTCTGGCATGCACCTTTCGCCTCTGAAATTTTTATTCTTTATGTTGCAATTTCTTTATCAGGGCACGTCCATAAATTACGTCACGCAAAGTTTTGCCTTATTCATCCTCTTCAATTTTCCTCTGTATCACACTTTGTGCATGGATTCCAATTTTTATATGGGTAGTCACGTTTCATTGTAACCCCCTCCTTCCCCTTCTGTACGTGACGTAATTTATGAATTACCCCTCACTAGCAGTTTTTTCCAACTTGTTTACATTGTAATGGGTCGAACTGCATGAAAATATATTTGATTAATATCGAAAATAAACTTATAGAACAGCTAGATATGGACGACACACTTTCAAGAATTTTTTTGGATCCCCACCATAGACTAGAATTTTTTTGGTGAAATAAGGTTTAATTTATGGGAATACGACTATGAGTAACAAAAACGGAGCTGAATTTCAATTGTGAGATACCTTGGGCGTTAACGGGTTAAAGTTAAATAAAGCAATTTACTCTTGGTTACACCAGTTTTTTTTTTCTTTCGAGACCTTTGGTGGATAATTTATAATCGAATTATAACAAAAAATGGAATAATCACATAAAAATTACTAATGCAAACATTATTTGTATATTTTGTATTTTAAAAAACATGTATTTCATCATGTTTGAAGTGTTAAAACAAAATTGCTTGAAGTAGCTTTTTTAGCTTTAAAAATACATGGAACATATGAATAAATATGGTATAGTAGAGTTTAGAGAAAAAAAATCTTAAAATATTCTTTGTTTCAGAATTTCCACCGCAATTTCTTAAAGAACTTATAGGAATACATCGAATTTTGAAGGGGACGGACCTGGTATAGTGGTTAGAACACACGCCTCTCACGCCGAGGACTTAGGATCGAATCCCATCCCCGAGATAGTCACTAAAAATTCAGTGACGGTTTCCTTTGGAAGGGAAGTAAAGCCGTTGGTCCCGACATGAACTAGCATAAAGTACTAAAGACAAATATAAAAGAATCCCTACAGAAGAAAGTAAAGTAAAAAAAAAAGAGTACTAACTGGAGGATCTTTTGGATAAATCTTTCGGGAAATTTTAAGGAGTTTTAAAGGAATTTCTGGCAGGATTCCCTAAGGAGTCCTCTAGATGCTCCTTGAAAAATATCTTCAAACATATTTGGATATACTTTTTAAGGAGTTTAAGTATATAGTTTTGCAAAATAGAAAAAAAATCTTGGTAAATTCCTGGAAGGATTTCTTGGGATTGAAGGAGAAATTTTGCTAGATATTTTAAGGTATTCTTGGAAAAAAAATCCAGTTTAAGTCTGACTAATAATATGATTGATTGGTCACCACCACAGAGAAACCAATCGATCACATTTTCAGCGTGTGAATCTTTTTGATTCTGTAGAAATGTGGTTTGGAAATTTCGAGGTGGGGCTTCGTTTTGTTTATTTATTTTAAGATACCACTGGACATATGATGTATCATCAAAAACAAAATAACGATCTTTATTCTCGGAAACGTCCTAACCAAAGCTATCAAAAAGGCACAAACATCATTCCACCGTATTGTTTTTCATCAATCAACGGTACAATTTGTTCAATTCCATTCCCGAAAACACAAACCCTGCCATAATATATGCAACAGAACCTCATAGCTGCTGCATAGAATACCGCCCTCCGCCCTTCCTGGTGGCAAATCGCTACGAATTCAATTTCTAACAACCGGTGTCATTCGTTGGTAAGACCCGAAGAATCCGCCTGGCTTTGCCCTGTGCGCTCTGCACACATAACAGCGCCGTCTGTTGCTCCTTTATCAGCCCAATAACAGACAATAGCTATCGCCAATCCGCTCTGTGTAATACAATTTAGAATCAATCATTCCCGCAAACGTGCCCCACCGGAACCCGGCGGCAGCCAAAATAACCACGGATGGTGAATATGCTCTCGACGTTCACTACCGCTACCCCGATCTCCGTCCCACGGTATTCGTTTTGGGTTTTGGCATACAACATGGGTTTTATTCCTGGCTCCCCATTGTCAAAGAGGCCAACTGTACTGTATGACCCGAAAAATAATAAAGAAATCTGTTTGATGTTCAACTGAGCAATGGGTTTGATGAATAAATATTAAATGAAAATTTTACAAGCTACCTAGTGGATGGGGCCTTCCTTAGCCGAGTGGTTAGAGTCCGTGGCTACAAAGCAAAGCCATGCTTAAGGTGTCTGGGTTCGATTCCTGGTCGATCCAGGATCTTTTCCGGGGCTCGTGATTTCCCTGGGTATAGAGTATTTTCGTACCTGCCACACGATATACGAATGCGAAAATGGCAACTTTGGCAAAGAAGGTTGGGTGACAAAACGTCGAAAGACAAAATGTCGAATGCCAAAACGACGAATGCCAAAACGTCGAAAGGGCAAAATGTCGAAGGGACAAAACGTCCAAAAGACAGAACGTCGAAAGACAAAACGTCGAATGCCAAAACGTCGAAAGGAAAAAATAACGTGAACGAAATTAGTGTATTGTCTGACAAAATGTCGACTTATTCGATTAATACAAAAAAAAAACGATGAAACCCGAAAAAATGTAATGTAAAGTCCAAATACTAAACAATGCTTTGAGCAATTAAATTAGTGAAAAATACAGTAGTGGGCTGTATAAAGTACAAATTGGCCATTTTTCATTCCAAATAGATCTCGGCTTCTAGTGGACCGATTGACGAGAAATTTTCACCGTAGCTCAGAAATAACATGAATTTCACTTAATTGGAAAATCAAAATATTTGAAACACAAAATTTTAAAGTTTTTGAAAATCTTCTATTTTGCGAAAACCAGCATGAAATATTTTGAAAACAATCAGTTTTTCTCAAAAATATTATTCTACAAACTTTCATCAATTTTTTTTTGTTTTTGCGGAAGGGCAAATAGTTCTAAGAATTTATATTTGAGAATTATTTTAAATTCCAGACTGTTATCGTTTCTGTCAAAATTGCAGATTTGCGATAACTCAAAAGTTTGATTATAAAAAGCTCTGAATTTTGGAGCTGCGGTGAAAATGTTATAGCAATCTATGCACTGGATTCATGCCATGGGAAATGTTTTGAATTAAAACTTTCAATTGATGCTTGTTTTGTTCTTATCAATTAGTCATATACATTCTTCACACAAAAAAGCCAATGCTGTCAAAAGTATAGAATTTTGTTTCATAGAACATGTTTAAAAACTTACTGGATATCCTGGTGAAGGATTTCTGTTTCTGAAGAGCGAATTAAAATTATTCCTATTCGAGAGAAGAACGAGTAAATTTTTAAAGAATAAAAAATGCACTAATTGTCAAAAATCCAGTTGTTAATGTGATGAAATTTACGGCACCAATTTGTTAAAAGAACGAGTGTATTTTTAAAAGAATAAGTAATACACTATTTATTAACAGATAGCTTCATTTTTAAACAATTGCTGCAACGAATTTGAAGAGTTTTTTAAACTGATAAATAATCACAAAAATAATAGAAAAAAACGAGCTTTTTGAGATGAAACTAGCTTGTTTTAAATAAAAAACAAATGATGCTAAGGTTAAATGCTTACGCTCTAAATACAGAAAATTGTTGGAGTTCCCGCATTCTGATTCATCTGATAGAAAAGAAGATTTTGTTCGCTCACGAAGAACAGGAAAAAATATGAACAGTGAACTGTTTTTGGGGTGAATTTTCTCTGCCGTTATGTGAGTCCAGAGGTGCGGCGAAAGAAGGATAAATGTCTTGGTATTCATTTTGGCTTCATTTTCAATCTTCCTCTCAAGGTGCTGCACTGCTTCTTCTCTGGTCCGAAGGTGTAAAATTGACATTTTTGTGAAAATTCGTTCTATGCTTACTTTGATGAACATTGCAAATTGTGCAGTACCCAACGCCGTTCGTATCGCAACCATATATTCCTTGGCAACGTTATTGTTATCTTTACCTTCGCTTGAAAAATGACTGCTTTCGACGTTTTGTCCATTCGACGTTTTGTCCCTTTCGACGTTTTGGAATTCGACGTTTTGGCATTCGACGTTTTGGATTTCGACGTTTTGTCTTTCGACATTTTGTCCCTAAACCGGAAAAGAAAGCTCTCAGTTAATAACTGTGGAAGTGCTCATAAGAACACTAAGCTGAGAAGCAAGCTCCGTCCCAGTGAGGACGTAATGCCATGAAGAAGAAGATAGATCTACTAAACAATCCTTCTGAAGAAGCCAACCTTCTTTCATATCAGAGTTAAAAGATATATGTAGAAGATAGGAGAAAATTTGTTACTATCTCCAATCTCCACCTGGCGGTAGAATTGCCAACCAGATGCCGAACAGCAACAGCAGCTTTTAAGGGCTGTTTGGGCACATCAGGAGTTAATCATCAATGTTAACTTCCTTTTCCCGATCAGTCTAGATAGCCGTGTAGTGTCGGTAGCGGTTGTTTCGATTGGCTAAGAATTAACACTACGGACTGCCTGTTCCGGTGGTAAAAGTCCACCTCACAGGTGATCTCTAATTCATGCGGCTTTAAGCTTACCGTGCCTAAGAATGAATGGTTAGGGGGGTCTAAATAAAACCTAACCGCAAACGGAGCCTGTGGGGTACCAGGGCACCCTCCTCAGTATTGAGTCCTTCCTGTGCTACCCGGAGCAATGGTGCAGGTGACCTTGTGTTTCTCCGAGATAATCGGCTGCCCTTCTTCAGTCTCAAGCCTGAGGAAAAATAAGGGTGGGATTATTAATACGTTGTACTTTAGTTTAAATTTTCACCTTTATGGTTCCGCATTATGCGTTTTACACAGTGTATTCTGTGCTTTTTGCCTTTGGCGACTTTTAAGAGATACCGATCTGTTTTTTTCGCTGCTGGTCTTTTTCGTTCTGAGATTGCGAAAAAACTTAATCCTGCCTAGTTTGGGTAGTGGCTACGGTTAGGATAGCTTAGTTAGACCAATTTTCAGCATAAAATATCAGAAACGATTAATCTTTGTAGACTCATGTAAATGGTACAGCTCAAGTAGCGCTAGTTCAAAAACCTTACTTTTGTGAACTTTTATCTAGGTAATCTAGTGGACTCAGTTTTTGTTACTTTCAGAAACATGAAATGGCAAATTCGCGTGCCATACCTTGTGCATGCGTGCTCGTAAATAGCGCTGACATTGCTACGCTCATTTCTGAGTTAACAACCAGAGATGTATGTGCTGTCACAATTGATATTTCTGTTGGTGACCTCAATAGCAAATACGTCTTTCGTTTTGTGGTGTATTTACCACATGATGAACCATCCCAATGGATGAATTCAAACGAGTTGTCGTTTACTCCCAATAAAAGGCGTTCTGCTGATTGTGGGCAGTGATGCTGATACTCATCACATCATCTGGAGCAGCTTAGATATCAATTTGAGAAGCTCCAGTCTGATGGAATGCTTAAGTATTTCAAATCTTGGATTACTTATTATAAAAAATCGCTCAACCTTCATGGTATCTGCTAGAGAAGAAGTGTTAGACATAATGCTCTGGTCGAGCAGAATCAGTCACGAGTTGACGAATTGGCATGTATCAGATGATGAATTATTATCTGATCATCGCTACATCTCTATATGAACATATGAATGTAAATTCGCAGACTTTGCATTTGTTATTCTCCATAAACTGGGAATTGGTTGTGACCAAATTCCATGGATTCTCTCCGTCCATTGGAAATCCTAGTGATTTGGATGTTTCCACTTCCGGTGAATTGGGACACAATTGTCCTTGCTTCGAGTGATCTCACAATTGCTTGTTACTTTGCTTATAGGAAATGTTCCTTACAACTCCCTTCGCGGGACAATGTCTAGCTATTTGTAAAGGAATATGTCAGATAGTCAGGCTGATTTTAAAGCTTTTGCTTCGGCTAACTCAAGGTCGAAGCTTGTTATCGCATGTCGAACTCAAATTGAGGAACTGAATTCAGTCAACTCTGTAAACCTTGTGTGGGTACCTGGTCATTCTTCCATCGCTGGAAATGAATTGGCTGATAAACTAGCTCGCGATGGAGCATCGCATGACTTCATTGGCCCTGAGCCGGCTATTCCAATTTCGAAGTGCTGGGTAAAGCTTCAGATAAACTCTTGGGCGGCAACTCAGCACTAGCAATATTGGAATAGTTTGGAGTCAAACAAAATTGTACATTACTGAGCCATCCCAAGGGTGGCGAAGTATTTAACAAATCTGTCAAAGCAAAATTGCAGTCTCTTGGTCAGAGCGTTGACAGGCCACTGCCGACTCAACTATCACATGGCAAATATTCAGCGTGCTGACTCATTTGTGTGTGATAGTTGTGACTCCGATTATGGATCTTCGTATCACCTGATATGTAACTGTCCAGTTTTTGCGCGAATGCGATTCCAATTGCTTGGTAAACACTTATTAAGTAAAACTGAATTCAGAAGCCTGAATCTTCAGGACATTCTGTTATTCTTAACCCGCTGTGGTTATGAGCTATAGGCTCTCTTTACGCTCATGCGTTTTACAGTGCCCTTTTTAGGGCGCTGTTCGAACCCATTGAGGTATGGAGCTACATGCTCTCATTTCGCTTTTGCGATCTTCCCTCATCAAGGGAACCCACTCCTATATCCTCCCATCTTTCCCTTTCCTTTCCTCTCCTATCGGGTAGATGATGAAATAGGCTCAAATATGGCGATGGCACAAATCTCCCAACTGGTGGGGAACGTTCCTTTGGAGCCGGCCTTCTGATACCTGATACCACCTGGCGGTAGAATTGCCAACCAGATGCCGAACAGCAACCCTGCCAAGATGTTTTTTGCTTCGGATCTGGTTGGTACAATTAGGCGTGGAGGCAAGTGCCACCGAGAGGATGAATCCCTAACTAGATTTTTCACGGCCAGAGATTCATTGATATTTTAAACAACTTTGGCGAAGACATCAATTTTCTAGTAGATCAGGTGCTTAAGGCGAAGTAGGCCGTCATTGAAATTTGTACGCGTCGTTGATGATTGTTGCAAAGTCATCTCACGATTCCATATCAAAGAAAATCAGTTGGTTTTGTACTGACACAGCTGAAAAAGTACCGTGAATTCGGGTGAAATTGATCAGTAGGGTGAAATTGATCACTGTGTCACACGATTTTATTTCCCTCTTATAGAGCACATAAATCAATGCAACCTATGTAAATGAACGTTGTTTGTCTTTACTATTATCGAATTGCATGTTGTGAAGCTTTTTGTGTTAAGGAATGTTCATTTCTATGAAAATAATAGAAAACTCCATAATCGTGTTGAGTGTGGTATTGGCAGACATCAATAATCTTATAGTTTTAAACAAGAATTTGGACATGGTGTCAAACTGAAAATTTGTAAGGATACTTGAAATATATCCTCAAAACGAATTTTATCATCAAAATTCGTACCAATTTGTTCATTTTGTTGTAATAATTGAATTTTTTATAGATATCAGAAAATCCCTTCGGAAATTACCTACATTTAGGCGTTTTCTGCGGTATTATTTCCATAAATTTTGCATTGTTAAGAATTTGGCAAGCATATTTGGATTCAGGAGGCCCAAATTAAATAAGTAAAGTTGTTTTCAAAACTAACAATAATTGTTTTGACAGGTGATCAATTTCACCCCGAAATGGAATTCCTTGATTTATTATTTTAGAGACGATTTTCAGCACTAAAATCACAACTGTATGAAAATTTGTGTATAAAAACCAATGAGGCTCACCGTCGTACTTATTTTCCTGCATTAAGTTATTTGGAATTGGCAACAATATAGAAAACAGACATGAAAAACAGTGAAAAGTGTTCAATTTCACCCGAAATTACGGTATTAGCATAATTTATGCATGTTAGCGCGTACAGTGATACTTTTTCATGTCAATATAAAGTATCAAGACTGAGTTTAATCACTTTGAAATGCAAGCTGAAAAGTCATCATTGATGCCAAAACGAATGACGGGCTACTTAGCCTTAAGATACAGAAGATTTATAAAACAACCCTTCCGAAAAAGCCAATAATCAATCATATCAGGGTCGTGAGATACAGAAGATTGATGTATTTTGTTACTATCTTCACCAATTGGATGAACTTCTTATCCAGTTTTTCCTCCATCAGAAAGCTCCTGAAATTTGGCTCCAAACTTGGTGAAAACACCAACCTTCTATCAGATCAGGATATTATGATACAAAAGATTGAAAAAAAATTGTTATTGGCCACCTATCGGAAGAATTACCCATCAAATATGGACTGCCAGATATTCCTTGATCTGCTGAATAAGTTTGCTAAATATTCCATCCTTCAAGTTTGTTGAACGGACAATTCATACCTCGAGAAAATCCGGAATAATTCCGGAACCAATTGAACCGTACACCAAGTTTTTGGGAAGGTCTGAAATATTCTACAAAATACGTCAAGAAACAAAAATGTTGCGTCGTTTAATCTTCGGGCTGTAGCGTACAACAGTTGTGATTTATATGCTGCCATGTCTATCGACGCCAAACCAAAATATTTTTTCTCAAGAATCTTCTTAAGAACAATACTCGACAGTTTTTGGTTACAGTATGGCCCTTTATAACGCGGTAGTTTCAACAAATGTACATACAAGTCGCAAATTAATAAATGCACTATACACGTTCCAAGGAGACCAATATTTGAAATCGGTATATCTCAAAATCCAGATAATTTCCAAACTTGGGGTCTTCATTAAACTTGTTCTGTAGGTGAAGCGCTAACGATTTGGCATAAATGAGCAGGAAACCTTAACTTCTGCTTTGCAGATATCTCCGGAGTCAGTCTATTTAGAAAGATGATGTCTTCGGCAAAATTGTTCAGTATCCCAGAGGCTATCATTGTTCAAGCTGGTTTATTCAAAATTTTGCCACCAGGCGGCGCTAGTTAGCATAACAGTTTTGATTTCCGGGCATCTCAGGAGCCTACTCACTTATAATGATGTCGTCTTCCGCAAAGTTGTTCAGTAGCTCAAGGGCTATCATTATTTGAGCCAGGAAATTCGAGATTTTGTCACCGGCGGTGTTTTTGTTTCATGGCGTTTCGTCTTCGGCAAAGATGTTTAGTAAGTTGAAAATAACCATTGTTTAAGTCAGTTGGTTCAATTTTTCCAGACAACCAGAATGTACGTACACTGATAGGCAAAATAAAGTGCCCACCTTACCAGTTTTCGAATTTCTCTCATTGATTTGGTTCAAATTAAAGATAACACACTTAAATCTTTTTTGATATTTTATTTTTGATATTCTTTCAGAGTTGCACTTACGAAAATTTGATGAAAAAAGAGTTTTACTTATAGAAAAAGAAAATCAATTTGTATTGAAAAAAAAAATAGTGACAAAATAAAGTGCCCACTTCCTTCTTGACCCCAGAAAAGATGATTTATGAAAAATAAAAACCAATTTAATAGTTAATGTGTCCTCCTTTGGCATTGACGACTTGCTGGAGGCACTTCGGCATGCTTTTCACCAGGTTTTGTAGGTGTTGTGGTTCTAGTTCTTCCCAGGCGCGCTCCAAGGCCTCAAAATTATTATTTTTGTTGGTAACACCAGTTTTGTCAACCCTGGCATCGAGAATCGCCCACAAATTCTCGATGGGGTTGAGGTCTGGGCTTTGTGGAGGCCATTCCAGCGGTTTAATCCGACAAAACCGGAAGAAAGACTTGGTCTTCTTGGCAGTATGTTTCGGTGCGTTGTTCTAGAGTAATATGAATTTCTCTTCAAGGCCCGTCTGGATCAGCGAAACCTCCAGATTTTCCCGCAAGATGTTGATGTAGGAATCTGCCGTCATTATTCCGTCGGTTTTCACGAGGCTTCCTACTCCACTCCATGAAAAACACCCCCAGACCATCACATTTCATCACATCACACCTCCATGCGTCACCGTTCCTTGGATGTAGCGCTCCTGAAGCTCGAGCTGTTTAACCGAAAGCGGCGGGCTCGTGTGTGGTGCAGAGCGCCACATCCAAGACTTTCGATAGGAAAGAGGACGTAATGTGCATCGAAACCTCCTAACATTGAAGAAATCGGGAACACGCATGGCCGTACAAGGATACAACAGAATCTTATTAAGCCCGCTTCTCATCAGCTAGCGTCATTTTAGGATTAAGTTTTTCATTATAGCATACAACATATTATAAAAACTGATAAAGTGATCAAATTGAAGCATGGAACATATGCGTTATGAAAGAAGTTTTGTGCTGGTCAAACAAATTCCGTCAGACTAAAAAAACTTGTGACTAATCGCTGTCTCTATTTATAGGTACCCGTAAAAAAAACAAATAAAATAATGCTCCGGATGAGTGTCTAGAAGTATAAATAAAAACGTAAGCATAAGCATAAGCATAAGCATTGATGACCGTACAATTCGTAGTTGCTACTCCGTGATTGACCTGAGTAATCAAAGTTGTACAGGGAACCAACAAATGTAGCTTGGGAGTAGCATACATCTTCAATGTACAACTTTGAGAACTCCAAACTTAGTAATGTCAATAACGGCGCCGGCCACGTCCTTACGGTCATCGGGGAAAGGAAGGAATGTTAGTGTGACGTCCATTGCTGCTAAAGACCGAGATCACCTCTGCATCTCCATGGTTTTCACAGGAAGGAGTTTTGTTAGTGGGAGGGTTCAAAAGTTACATGATCAGGATTCACCTTGGTAAGTGATGCGATACATGTAGCCTTAATTTAAAAAGTTATCTACCAAAGCGTCGACATTTTCAATGTCAAACTATTCAAAGGTTATTTTTAATAATTGCGAAGAAAAGATCTTTCGTGTATCTCATTTTTCTAGACAGAAATGAGAGCCCATGCCGACACTTACAGTGACGAACCATCCATAGTTTGTTTAGCGATTAAATAAATCAAATATTGCCACGATACAAATTTATGTTATAATAGACATAAAACGAGCTCACCAGTTGGTAATCCATCCTCGACTAAAGTAACAATCTCGAAATCAATGACTCCGGCGACGCAGAAAAAAACGAACCCGAATGTTTGGGTTTACTAATCGCATTCTGTAAACTACGGCAAATTACCGAAATATGAAAACCTAAACTTGATTAGACAAGTTTCAGAAATCGATTTTCAAAATACTCGAAAAATAAGAAAAATCTATCATTAGAAAATTATTGGTGTTGAAGATTACAAAAAAGTCCTGATCTCACCCTCTCAACTATCACTATTTAGGAATATGTTTACAAAAAAAAAGCTCCGTGCTGTGAAAATCCTGACTGCATAACTTGTGTGAAGCTCTGCACAAAAGTCGCACTCGCTAGTAAACATCTAAACCACACAAAACAAATCAAAAAAGTGTATTGCATTATACAAACACAGTTTCATAAACACGGGAGAACCATTAATTCTAGAAAGATTCGCGAATCAGGCGAAACTGACAAAATGTACACAATTTAGGAAAATATAGCGTTGAAATTGTAGCTCGATTGCCTATTCACTGCACTTGAACTTTTCCCCTATCGATAATTTAACTATTCAAAAAACGCAAATTTGTAGAAGACGAAACTTCACCTCATGCCAAACCACACACTTTATTGGTTACGCCTGTGTTTTTGTTTATCAAAGTGATGGGCGCATCTGAAATCGAAATCAAAACACGGCGAGAGTAAACGGCGACACTGCAAACAAAAAATAAACAAGGCGTACATGGCGGGCTTAATTGAAACCAGAATGTAAACACGGCGCAAAGTAATAGGCGACACTGAAAATAATATCGATTACAGGCTCATAACATTGGGCGATACTGGCATTCTCGAGTACGTTTTAGGCGAAACTTTTAAAGATTTTTTGAGTACGAAATAGCTAGGGGAATTGTAGGAGATGTGTGTGGTATTGATGAGGATTTTAAAACTTAGTTTATGAAATATGTTTTAATGTGAAAAGGTTAAAGTTTGAGTACATTTTCTCCAATTGGGATTTAAAATTGCACATGAAAATTTCATTGATTATTTTCTCATTGTTATTGATTTGTCAGATAGGCCCTAATCGCGAATTCCTCTAGAATTTCATTTTGTATAAAACACACACACGAACATGCTTGTAGAAAACATACACACACCCGAAGAAACAAACAAAATCACCTCACCCGTGCGCTCGTATTCTAACCTTACATCGAACAGGCGCGCATGACATGAATCAATCAGTCAGAGTACAGCAAATCCCTCGTGCAGGACGGACTGAATATACGCGGTTTCCATGTAGGAATCCGCATTTGTGGATCAACTTTGTCACTGGTGGCATTTTGCTGTTATTGTGAGCTATCATTCGTCCTGATCTTATTATATTACGGTAAAATAATTAAAATTGTTGCCATAAGGCACTGAGCTAGAAACACCGAAATCCCACTTACTACGAATATTGCATTCATGCTGTTTCCATTTACTCGCTATGATTTAGCGTCCTACATGGCGAGATAACTGTAAAATAACGCACACACCAATGCTACCGGAGATAGCACACTACACACGACGCAGCTTTCAATAATCAACCTTACCATCTGCAAATCAAACACTCACATATCTAGCCCATTCAATCACATAATACATATACAAACTCACTCTGCACCTCGATGTGCTCGAGTCCAGAGGCGCGTCTGAAGGAAACTAGTCGTCTCGTTCATTCGCCTGTGTTCCAATGTAATCGAAAGAATGAAAGAGATGACCGCACCTCCAAACTGGCACACATTGTCTGCACCAAGCTCGGGAAGCATGTTGAGCCACCTAGCAGAAATTTCATACTATCTACCAGCACTATAATATAGCTCACCATAAATAACACCACTACTACACATTATCATCGCAATAGCAAAAATCATTACTGCCAGCATCGAATCCAGCTGGAATTAGTCTCACACTATTACTCAGTATACCTGAATGGATCAGTGTGTGCAAGTTTGAGTTCAATTAGAGTAAGTGAGAGGGATGAAAATGAAAATATACTCCCTTATGAACGGAATCCGTTGGCAGCCATTTTAGATGATGATCACTGCAACACTTTTTAAGCATTTTTCTCATTTAAAACTTTAGCACTGTATAAGATTTTACACTCATTTCTTTAGAAGTTCACTCCTGTTTTGGATTTACTAAAATTCACCATTTAAAATGCACAACATCCTTTGAAAATTAGATGAATTGACGAGCACTAGAAAATCACTTGTGCACTGAGCTGATGTTGCCAGCTTCCCCTATAAATAAAAACGTAAGGAAAAAAACAAAAAAGAGCCGCTTCATCATAGACCACGTAAAGTATCGGTTCACGGCGATGTTGATCAATAGTGTTTATTAAAAAACACTTTTGATTATTATCACCATTGGCATCACTAGTCTGCATCTTTCTCTTCAGAGTAATGCTACATTTAGGCCCCGAGACCTGACAGCAATCAAGCTGATCACAAGGTTTTGCCTTTGCCCAGGGATGAATCTATTCAATAAACCATTAATACTATACTAACACTATATTACCTATTTGGAGTCTAAGTGCTTGATGGTAACATGAAATGGATCACGCATTCTATGGTACATTTTGAAAATTTCATATTCTATTGAACCACACTGTATCTCCCGAATTTGACAGCCTAGCTGAGCACGAAGCCGCCATAAACCCACAACGTGCAAACAGCAAACTAGCTTCATCATTCCACGCTCTAGAGCTGAATGTATACTCCAGTGCTTTACGTCTGATAACAGCACAAACAGAATTGGAACATTGTATAAAAGAATAATGCTATGTGACATAGCCTATGCTACCGCCTCCCCGTAAAAACACCACCGCACTACCGCTGGTGGGAAATGGTTCGGAGTCGGGTGCCGTTCAATATTCTAGTCGAGAATTCATTTTGATTGACGGCCCCGAATCGCTTGCTGGTGTAATTTCATATTCAATCAACATCGCTATGCAAGTGCGATTGGATATGCAGCCGTTCTCATTCTTCCGCGACTCTTGTTTCAGCTGGCTGAAAAATCTTGATCCATAAGCTGACGATGAAAGCAAAATCCGGTCGATTCCATGCAAAACCCTACGGGCAGACGACGACGGACTTGCTACTGAACTAGGACCAAGTTGCCGGAGTACAATGGGCAAAGATTCAAAATTTCGTTACAAAAGTCCATTAAACTTGTTTTCATAAATTTACCTTCGCTTTGTGTTTTTATGTGCACTTTAACAGTTATTAGCTGGAAGCTTTCTTTGTTAATTAACCATTTTTGCATATGTATATTGTGTGGAAGGTACGAAGATACTCTACGCACTGAGAAGTCGAGCAAAGCCCCAAAAAAGCTCTACCAATGGGATTCAATCCCACGACCCTCAGTTAGGTCTTGCTGAATAGGTGCTCTCGAGACCAACGGATAAGTGACTTATCTCGAGAAACTTATGATGGTTTTCACATTATTAAAGCGTGTGGAATTTAATAGTGAAACATCGATATATGACCTATAGTGCGGTGTAACCATTCCTGTTTGATATCAGCAATTTTTGTGTCACCTTCTTCGGTTAGCCTGTTACTCACTGTAGCACTTGCTGGTTCGTCTGCATCCCACGGCTACAGACGGTCGTTCGTTCTTATTGACCTTATCATTGAACTAGTCGTGATCACCACTGCTAAGCCTACGGGCGCTAAAGGGAATTTTCATCGTAAACTCCCGGCTTATGGTGATTGCGAAATGATGGTGCTATGAATTTCAATCGGGAATCGGATGCTGCTGTGATTTAGAAGGTGCCATCCCAGCGGATTTGAATATTTCATGTTCAGATGCTAGACTGGAGCCTTTTTTTTCTTCTTCTTTCTGGCGTTGCGTCCCAGCTGGGATTAAGCTTGCTTCTCAGCTTAATGTTCCTATCAGTACTTCCACAGTTCTTAACTGAGAACATTTATTTGCCATTTGACCATTGTTGCATGTGTATATCGTGTAATGAGTACAAAAATACGCTAAGCCCTGGGAAGTCGAGAAAATTTCCAACCCGAAACTGGTGGAATTCGATCCCACGACCCTCAGCAGGAATAGCTGCGCGTTTACCGCTATGGTTATCTGATCCCCAAAATCCTTCTTTCTGTATCTGATTTATTCCGCGAATGTAGGCACATCTTCCGGCTGAGCAGCCGGCGTTGTCAAGCTCTCACTTGACAACGCCGTTCATATTGTTTCCGATTTGGTTTCGGTCCTCGGGTCCATACACATATCTGGCGCCGAAGCATGAATCCCCTGCTGAAAAGTTTATCTCCCTCGGGGTGAGACAAGTTATCAAATATTTGCCATTCTTCATGTGGGACTTTTCCAGCCTACACGTCGAGGGTGGAATGAGCGATGGTACGCCCTTATTGTTAAAACATTCAACTGAAATGAACGATACGCACATTTTGTTCGTTCTTCTAACATGGTGAAGAGTTGGGGCTTTTCATTCACATGAGAACTTCTGTTGTTAGTGGAACAAACAGTGTCAGATATTGTTGTTTGCCTTGAAGTACAGTGTTGGTCAGAGTTTGAATGGTCATTGTTTAGTTCAAGTTCATGATTTATTGTGTAAACTGTAGCAACTAACAAGATTTTTAGATTGGATTGCACTAAATACAGTTTTGAGGAGGGTTCAATTACAGATGCTTGTGTTATTATCACGATGATTATTTATTTGCAGCAGGTTTATAAAATGTTATACCTTGTACCTTGATGGCTACAGCGTAGCGTCACACCATTGCGGGCGTATGATAGAGCTCTATCTTTGTCGGTCTTGGGCGATACTTCTCTCGTTTAGGATCGCTATGTCCTCTTCATATGAGGTTGACACCTCGTCTGCAATCCGAACACTTGATGGATCAAAATCTAGCATAGCACGTATTAGTCTAATTAGTTCCGGTGGCAAACCATACTTAGTCATTATCTGCCACAGATTATTTCTTTTCACTGAGTCGTACGCCACCTTTTAATCAATAAACAGATGGTGAGTCTGCAAGTTATGCTCCCGGAATTCATCTAGGATCTTTGACAAGGTCCGTTAACGAGCGCTTGGTTTTCGCCGACGAAGAACTCCTCAAGCGATTTTAAAATGTTACCATTTTGGTAATTTTCAATGGACTGCCTTTGTTGTGGCTTTAATGGACAGTTACAGATATCTAGATTTACCAGAACGAGAATGAAATGCCCACCGGTCGGCAGTTATTCCAATCACTTTGTCAGGTCGGGAGAATTTGTTACTAGTGACTTTTCGTACTCATGTTGCGTGAACTAGAGCGAGTAGTGTTGGATCCGTTGAATCTGCTGCATGCTCCTTGTGGGCGAGCGACGGAATCCGGATCCATTGTGTCCGGTTCGCGTTGCGCGGAAGAAAAAACGAAGTGTGCCGGTGAAAAACAAAAAAAAAACGCGTTTTGATACGTTGAACCTGTTGTATGCTACTGTCGAGCGAGCAACGAAATCAGTATCGTGTCCGGTTTGCGTAGTAACCGCACTATCAGTGTCGGTTATTCGTGTATATGCTCACGTATTCATTTCGAATTATATATTTATCGTTTACCATAACGTTTACCATCCTTTCCCAAATCCAAACTCCCAGTGTTTTCTTGTGGAAGTGCAGAGGACTCCTCGGCTTCTGTAAAGCAAGTAACACGTCAACATTTCCCTCCCATTCCCAAATGGACCTGTATTCGGACGCAGCCGGCGCCGGTATTTTTTATTATAATAATGAGAGCACCAGTACTTACACATTGAGGATGCTACTGATACCGAGTAGTGTCTGTTGATTCCCTGTGTAAGTACAGCTGTTCTTGCAATAACGGAGTAGCAACTGCGGGCGGTCAATCATGCTCATGCTCATGTTGCGTGAACTAGAGCAGCGAGCTCGATTTTACGACCTGGGATCATCTACACCTGATACCTTCAGGGCCGTTGGGGGATCACTTAGCGTCCTCGTATGAACTTAACATTTATAGCTATTTTTTTTTTCTTACCGCTTTATAATGACGATCTTATAACATTCCGCATTTTTAAAAAATAAGGGACGGCCTAGTGTGTAGCATTTGCCTTAAGGAGACCGTGTTTACCTCTGCATCTCCACAAAGGTTTGCTTATTGGGAGGAATGTTTGTTAATGGGGCGGATCGTTGGATCACAGGATGCACCTTGACAAACGAGTTTGATTTTGCGCAAAACCACCGGTGGGCGGAGCCAAATGTTTGGTGAACTGATCATACCGTCTGTAGGGATGTCGCACGAACGTCGTCTTCAACTTGTCAAAGTCTTCGAAGTCCCATGAACTGCCGATGCAGATGGGTAGCAAGTCAAACTGCGTTAATTTACACAGCGTCGACGGCATGGTGATCTAGCAAATGCGCGCTCTAGTGTTGGATCTATACATTTCACTAGCGATTTCCCACAATCTTTCACTTATTTCTTTAGCAAATACACTTGCAGTTCTATTCAGCACCGGTGACTCCATCAAAAGTTCAATACGGAATTCCTCCAGGGATTGTATTACAAATTCCTACAAGGAATCCAACAGGAATTTCACCAATAATTCATCATGAGATTCCTTTTAAAGTTCTTCCAGGAATTCCATCAGAAGTTATTGTAAGGATTACACCAGGAATTCTATCAAAATTTCATCATCATTTCATACATTCCATCAATCAAAATATTTTCGATATTGATTCATAAACTCGTGCACTATAAGAAATTGCATGTGAAAATGTAAGCAGGTGAAGGTGAAGTCGAGATATTGTTTTACTATAACAGGTTGACTATTTGAGTACCATAATCGGTTGTGGTAACTTTACCGTTTATTTTTGCGTTAATGTTTAAATCATTTCGACAATGGTACATTTCTATGCGGGATGTCTTTAGGAATTCCTCCAAGGATTCCATCAGGAGTTTTTCCAGAAATTCCATGAGGAGCTCCTATAGGGATTCTATCAGGAGTACCTTTAGGGCTTCCATCAAAGTTCTCCTAGGAATTTCATCAGGAGTTCCTCTTGAGATTTTATCAAGAGTTCCTTCAGAAATTTTACCTAATATTCCTCCATAAGTTCTATCAGGAATTCCTCCTGGCAATTCATCAGGTGTTTTTAAAGGGATTCATCAGGAGTTCCTACAACGATTCCATCTGGAGTTCCTCCAAGGATTCCATCAGGAGTTCCTATAGGGATTCTATCAAGAGTATCTGTAGGACTTCGATCACAGTTCTTCTGGGGCTCGGTTCCTCCAAGGATTCCATCAATAATACCTTCAGAGATTCCTCCTGGAATTCTTCCAGAGATTCTATCATGAGTTTCTCCGGAGATTCTATCAGAGGTTCCTTGAGAAATTCAATCCGATTTTTTCCAGGGATATCGAAAGGAGTTTCTCTAAGGATTCTATCAGGAGTTCATAAATCTTAACAGGAATTTCTCCAGGGATTTAATCAAGAGTTTCTCTATAGATTCCTTCAGGAGTTCTTCTAGAGTTTACATCAGAAGTTTCTTCAGAGATTCCACCTGGAACTTCTCAGGGATTACATCACAAGTTCTTTCAGGGATTCCATCAGGAGTTACTTCAAGGATTTAATCGAAATTTCCTTGAGATATACTACCAAGAGTTCCTTCAGGGACCTTTTTTTCACCAGTATATTGTTGAGAGGAGTGTTTTAAGGAATTTCGCCTTCCTGGGTTAACACTAGGAATATTACCACTGATATTTATTCTGAAAATTGAACAAATCAATTCTCTGGATGTCTTTAGGATGAATTCCTTTAAGGATTTTTTGGATAATTTCTAGGAAAATTAAAGGTACAATGTATCGTAAAATTTTTGGAGGAATCACCAAAGAAATCACTGGAGGAATTCCCAGAGAATATCCTGGAGAAATTCCTTAATATATCTGTGGATGAACTTTTGGAGCGGGGGCTACTCATTTCGCATAACGACGTTACGCATAAAGCAGTTTTATACATGAACAGGTAGCATTTCAAAGAAGGCATATAATTCTCATTATACCAAATGTCCTTATGCGAAACGTCCCATCCCCTTTCAATGCAATCCCTGGAGGAGATCCTACAGTTTTCTCTAAACAAGTTGCTGGTGGATTCCTTGGAAAAATCCCTCAAGAAGTACTGGAAAAAATGATAGATAAATCACAGACAAACAGACGTAACAGCTAGAACAATTATCAATTTAAAACAAAGTCACGTGAACATTTGCGCTCAATGTTAAATATACTGCATTAGGTCAACCACGAACTAGGTGGCGGTAGTGAGCAAACGTCGAACTCGAACAAAAGCGACGTGAGCGCCAGAATTGGGCGCTATTCTGCTGTGCAATTAAAATAATAAGAGTGTTCCCTCTATTTGTCTGTGGATAAATTCTTTTGAGAAGCCTCTGAAAAATTTCTGGTAAATTCTTGAAGTAATTCCTTCAAAAATCCCAGATCGAATACCTTGTAGGGTCCCTTCAGGGATTCAAGGAGGAAACATTGAAGGAAACTTATGAAATGAAATGAAAATTTATGGAATAATTAATATAAGACTCCCTAGAAGAATCTCCTGAGAATAATCTGGGATAACCTCTCTTAAAAAATGCAAGCGGAACCTCCAAAGGAATTCCTGGTAGAATCCCGTGTTGGAAGATATTTGAATCCTTATGTAGTATTTCTTTTGGGATCCCTGAAGGCTTCCTGGTGGAATCCCTAGATGAATTCCTTTATGAGTCCTTGGAAAAATTCTGGATAGAATTACTGTTAGAAATCCTGGGATAAATCTCTGCAAGGAATTTCTAGCGTGTGGGAATCCCTGAAGCAAACGCTGGAAGAAATTTTTGATGAAATTTTCTGGTTGATTTCTTGGGAGGGAATTCCTGAAGTTTTGCCAGAAGAATTCCTAAACAAATTTTTGGAGGATATTTTGGTGGAAGCATTTTGAAGGAAGCATTGGATGAATCACTCTTGGGAAGTTTTTGGATAAATTCCTGGAGAATTCTGTAGAAAAATTATCAAGAAAAAATCACCGAAGAAATTGCTTTGGAATTTCAGAAGCAAATACTGGTGGAATTTAAGGAGGAGTCCTTGGAAAAAGTCCTGGTGAAATCCTGGGGGAATTTATGGTGCTTATTTTTTTGTATCTGAAGTTCTCAAAGAATTCAATGATTCCTGAATAATGCAAGATGGAATCCTTGAAATTTACTTCTACAGAAATTCCTAAAGAAATCTTTTAAATAATTGTTATGGCAATCTCTGGATGAATTTTTGGAGGCAGCCTTGGAGTAAGGTATGCTTAAAGAACTTTCCCCGAAGGAATTTCTGGTTGAATCTGTGAATAAATTTCTAGATGAATTAATGATAAAATTCCTGGTAGGAAGAATTTCTGGTGGAATCCTTAGTATAACCCATAGATTCCTGTAAAAACTTCAAAGTAAGATAAAAAGAGGAAAGCACTTAAGATTATATTAATAAATTACCATAGCCATTACCATATCGATCACTGTTCAGAACAATCACCGACAATTTTATAGTTTTGCCGGAATACGTCGTTTGAATTTTATCATCCATATCCATTTTTTCGGCATTAAATTTTGTCCAAAAATCGTAAATATTTTCCCCCCACAGCCACAGAATGAGAAAATATAACAATCACATATGCACTACACTAGCCGAGATTCAAAACATGCGAAGAAATATAGTGTTGCTGCAACGAACTTTGACAGTCGGTCAAACGATTGCATCAACATAAATAGGGTTGACTAACTTGCGGCGCGGAGTCAATGTTGGTGAAACCGTCTGAGCGTCTGTAGGCTGCATTATGCCAACACTTGAAATAGCGAGCCATTCAAAGTTTGTTGAATAAATTGGACCTTTTGCAAATCTACACTTATAATGTCGAACCATTCAAAGATTTTTTTAGTTACAAAAATAAAGGTGAAAAGAAAGAGGTATTTTGAAAATAAAAATGCAAAACAAAGATAATTTATTAATAAGAGTTAATGCCGTCACTCACAGTGACGAACCATGCATAGTTTGTTGAAAAGTCGTATTTATGCCGCACCGTTGTAACGACTAAATGTAGAGTCATACATATTTTACAGATTTGAAATAAAAGTATGAAACGAGCTCACTAATTTATCGTTCATGCTTGACCAGCCACAATCCACTTTCAGCTTCACTAAACGCAAGGAGTCACGAAACTGACCTGTTTGCTCGACCCATACCAGAATACTTGAAAAAAATCTGAGATTGCTCGGGCTCGACACACTGATTTTTCGATCCATTTTGAATGTTATCAACAAAAACAGACAAATAGTGGAAAGAGCCAGTAGAATTTTTAAGTTCATCGCAAGAAACAATTCAGAAGAAGTGCTCAGATTAACTTCAAAGGATGTCCCGGAGGAATTCCGAATAAATTCGCGCCTGAGCTTCGGAGTAATTCTCGGTGGAGCTCCAGAGCCTTTTCAGGAAAAACTACTGGCAAATTTACGGTAAACCGTTAAATGATCTCCGGAGGAACTGTGAAGTAATTCCAAGAGGAACTACCAGATCAGCTCTGGAGGATTTGCCGGAAGAACTCAGAGAAACTCCTGGAGGAATTACGGAAGAATTTCTTGAGGAACCGTGGAAGAATTCTTGAAGGAACTCCCGAGGAATTGCTAGAAGAATCATGAAAAAATTATTTGAAGCTGGAGCTCCAAAGGACTTCCCGGAAGAACTCTGAAGGAATTCCTGGAGGATCTTCAAAGGAATTTCTGGAAAAACAGAGAACGTTTTGTTGGAGGAACTGAGGAGTATTTTACAGAGAAACTCCGGAAAAAATCCTATAGAAACTATGGAGGAAATGCCGAATAAACTTTGAAGATTTATTGGAGAAACTCCGAAAGTATTCCTGAAGGATTAATGGAGGAAATCTAAAGAAATTACATGCAAAAATTGTGAAAGAATTCATGGTGGATTTTTTAGAGGAACTCCGAAAGAAGTTCTGGAGAAATTCCAAAAGAATTCATAAAAAATCCCTAGAGGAACTTCGGATGATTCCGGAGCGATTACATTGCGGAACAATTAAAGGTTATTGAATCCATTGCTGTTTTCAAAAATATCATAGCACGTCTAGTTTTTGAGATATTGGCTGTTGAAAATGCGAAAATTTACTATTTTATCCAACTTGCATGCAAGTTTGCCAGCTTATAAGGCAATTTATTTGCTTAAATTGCCACGAAATTAAAACTTTATGCGCGAATCATTACTTATCAACAAAGTTTGTAATACTTTTGATGCGGAAAAGTAATTTTTTAATGTTTTAAAAAAGTTTTGTATTTTCCCATATAAAAGAAACGAAGCATTTTGTATGGAGACAGCATGTATGTTGAAAAAAAAACGGTTTAATCTAAATTTAGTCGTGAGATTTCAACCAAATTATGTCTTAAATGTAAGTTTAAGTGCAAAATCGCATGCTTGGTGGATTAGATCACAAAAAAGTTTGGCGACCTGTAGCTAAAAATTGTGACGTGCTGGAACATTTCTGAAAATGGCAACAGATTCAGCAACCCCAAATATACTCAAGACATACAATCCGGTCCTTGAGACACGCGACATCTTTGTTACGCTGTGTTATTACGGGAGCTTCGCAGGCATTTCTATAGTAAGAACTCCAAGGTAAGGAACTACCGATATTTTTTTCGATCAAATCCAGAGGAATTGCAGAGCAACTCTTTGTGGGCTTCGTAGCCGTGCGGTTAGTGTCACCGAGGCATTTAGCCGCATCGTGCTAAGGACTGTGGGTTCGATTCCTGCCTCAGGCCGAAACACTTTTCGAGAGGAATGTTTTCCGACTGTGCCACTGGGCGTTGCATGCTAGTCCGTTGTCTAGTGTGGTGCTTCCTTCAAAGGGCAAATAGCCCACTGGAAGCATTAACGTGTAGTGTCTTTAAACTCTGGAAGAATTTGTGGGAGAACTTCAGAGCAGTTCCCGGTGGACCTCCAGAGGAACTTCCGCGGAATTGATGGATGAAAAATTACTGGAGGAACTCCAAAACGATTTCTGGACGAAAGGAATTCCTGGAGGGACACTGTAAGGAGTTCTTGAGGGAAATCCGCGGATAAAATCATGGTTAAAAAGCTATCCGGGGAATTTCTTTAGAAAATCCCCGGAGAAATTCCTAGAGCACATTTCCAGTAGGAATCCCTGGGGTAAATCGCTAGAAGAACTTGTGGAAGCATGCCCCGGAGGAATTCCTGGAGAAAATTCTCAGCGGAATTCATGAATGAAATCCCTGGAGAAATTCCTGGAGAAATTCCTGGAGGAAATCCAAGGAGGAATTCATGATGGAAATCCTGTTAGACACATCAGAGATACTTAGGTAGAATTCTAGGAAGAGTTTCTAAATTTATTTTTGACTACCAAGCTCAGGGAGAAAAATAGAAACTGGTACACAAATGTTTGTCAAATCGTATTTGGAACAGCTCAAGTCTTGGTCCAAATCTGACCAAAAATTGATCAGACCAGAAAACTGGTATAAAATAAAATTGGATCATATGCAGCTTGCAATACAGGTGCAAGCTCCAATTTTTAACAAGGTTCAAACATTTTGACCAAACCAGTGATTTGGACCACCGGTGCAGTTGCCTTTAGGTTTCCATTGAATCGATTCAGTAGTAACGATACTAAGAACCGAAGTCAGAGACACCTAACTACGTGAAAAGACATTTTTTAGTCCAGAGATGCTATGTCGACGCATCCGGGGAAATGTTTATTGAATAAAAATTCTAAAATTACTTCATCAGAAGAAGTATACTGTCCATAAACGCATTATTGTCCCATGTGAATAGGAAATCCAGCAAACATGGGACTGACATGCATTTATGGGCAGTATAGTCACTATTAGGTTAGCGAGTTTCGTTCACTTGGAAATCCTTCGATTTTGCAAGCCGACTGACTTTACAAACTGAGACCATTGTACAAAGGCTTTTTTTTATTTTAGGCGGATCATGCAGCAGATCAAATAGCCTTCTTGTAAGCCGACTTCAACGACTCTGATCCTGTTGAACGGTGTCTATTCCAACTCACGGTGTCTCTGGTAGAACAACATTAATATAAAAAAATCAGTATCGCTAAAACATCCACCAAACGGAAGCTTAGGCTTTCCCCTTTCATTTGAGACCTGTTTGGAAATGTTTTATCCGGGGGTCCTGAACATTTTTTTCAAAACAGTACAATGCCGTTTTTTCAGTACTCATTTCTTAATTATGGTTCACACAGTCATTTTCTTTCATGCTTATCTAGGTAGCCATGAGAATTTTTACTACGAATAGTTAACCAATTAATAAAAAGGATTTAGATTTAGCATTATACTATTCTATTTAAACCAATTATAAACACGACATATCGATAAAGTAAATACGGATAATACGGCTTACAAATGCTCACTATTGTACATTACTACAGCTCAAAGAAGCTGTCGATCATATGCTTCGGAGTTCTCCGGATCCTTAATATGATTCCAAGCAACTTGAAAATCGAATTACACGGTTTCACTGGCTTGTTTCTCGTATTTGCTCAAACCACTTCCTGTGATTTCACAAAACTCCGGGATATGATAGCGGATATATGGAACTTCGAGCTATTGGGTAAGCAATCCACGTTTTTGAAAAGTTCTCAACTTTTCTGCAAAATCATCATCCAGACTCGTTTGAAAACAACTTTTATGTACCTGATCAGAATTATCAAGCGCCTGAAATACATTTTTTCATTTAAAAGAGATAATTTACAGAACAGTACGATAAATTACAATTGCTAGCAAACTTAGATCCCATTACACTTCCAAAACATGCCGATTTTTCAAAAGCTTCTGACAGTTTCATCTGGTGAATCCACATTTGTTGTGGCGTTGGCAACTGATGATCCTCACCTGTGATAAAAGAATTATTTTAAGGTCATCTTTATGAATCACACAATCAAACTGCTGATACTTACCCATTCCTATTTGGGTCAATGTATTATACTTTTTTGTCAATTGGATTTACAACACCTAGTGTCATATGCAAGGAAGGTGGTGGGCTATTTGTTCGTCGGGTGATCCATCGAGCAGTGGATAGTAAATACAATTGAAGAACTGCTCCGGCAGTTTATGGTCCGAGCCGAGACTTTTCCATTTCGCGGACGCGTATGTGACAAAGTATTCGTGGATGACCAGCTAAATTGGATAAATCTTTTTTGTGTGGTACAGTATGGGCAAGGAAATGTTGAACTACCTCCGACTGACGATTTTCAAATCTCCAACAATGGAGCACCAAAAATTATTCAAAAGCAACAGTGTCTTCCACATTTTCTCAATATTGCAATATTTTTTCTGGAACGCCAGAAGCAACAGCAAGCAGCAACAGTATTTTTACGCCAGTATCCTTACATCGGCCTTGAGTCCCGATGACGTCGGATTTATGCTCGATAATTGACAGGGTAAATGATTAAAGGACCCTTCTCCATCGCTTGCAGATCGAACTGCCCAGGCCAACCCCCCTTTTTGGACGTCACATAATCAACTAACCCCAGAACGTTCTTCTTCTTGGCATTAACGTCTTCACTGGGACAAAGCCTGTTTCTCAGCTTAGTTTTTTTATGAGCACTTCCACAGTTATTAACTGACAGCTTTCTTTGCCAATGTTGCCATTTTCGCATTCGTATCTCGTGTGGCAGGTACGATGATACTCTATGCCCAGGGAAGTCAAGGAACTTTCCTTTACGAAAAGATCCTGGACCGACCGGGAATCGAACCCAGACACCTTCAGCATGGCTTTGCTTTGTAGCCACGGACTCTAACCACTCGGCTGAGGAAGGCCCCTGAACGCATTTATATGCATTTACATTTACGTTATTACAGTTTCTGCATTATCGTTCAAATCAAAGTGCAAATGTGTTACCTCTAAAAACCCCTGAACTGATTGGTTAGGTCTGCTGATTTTGAAAGCGATGTTTGGGGCGATTGTAACATCCAGACCCCTTAGACAGCTGCTCAACTGCAACGCTCATCTGGTGATCAAATCATTTTTTTTTTTAATCAGAAACAAGTCATCAGCTAACAAATGGGTTTTTTAGGTTGCACAGATGTTGAATAAGATTCTCAGTTGGGTGGTAAACCGTGTAGATTCGTGGCACTTACTTTTTGCATTACTGTGTCTACCACGTTTTCCCTTTAGTTTTGGTGAGATTGTTGTTCTCACATCATTACATGCTTCGAGTGGTAGGTTTTAAATTGTATTTATATTTATACAGTGCTATATTCAAAAGTTTGAACTGGTTACTGAACGAATAAACGTGCAAGCTCGACATATTTTTGTAGGACAATACCAGACTGTAATCCTAATGTCGTGAAGAATGTGCTGTTCAATAACATCAACCACTATTGCTGATAACGGTTGCAGACACAAATTCTTTAAACACAATACGCAAATCTTCGAACGGTTGTCTTCATGGCTTTTCGGTTTCATGTTTCAGGTCTCCTGACACTACACTCTAGTGTAAATATATATATTTGTTATTAGGTGTGAAATTGGGATATATCTATTGTAATTATTAACAGGCATACCTCTAATCAGCAAACCAAAATGTTGACCCAAAACAATGAATTTATAAACTTATCACGCGACACAAGCACCAATTTTTCGCTATACCACCTTAGAACGCGATAACTTAAGCAATGAAGCGTTATAACGCAGCGCCGATTTCCCTACCATTGATGCCAATGTATTTGTTTTTTTGCAATCTGTAAAACCATTGGTAATGTAATGATCCATGAGTAAATGTTTTCAAACGCTTTGGTTGTTACTAATCGTAAAAAGCAATATCTTATAAAAATATATTTGAATTTAAGACGGTAGCATACAACTGAATCTAAATAATGGTTATTTATTGGAAATCTTTCAAATCTAAACAATTTTTTTATAAGATTTTAAATACTATTTACAACCATTTAAGTTTTGTATAAATGAATAAATTTTGATTAAAGATACACAATTTTACTATTTACTGAATTTATAATCAACTGAACAGCAACACTGCCAAAACAAAAACAAGCTTGTTTTATGGAAATCTGAACAAACATTTAAAAAGGGCACATCGACATAGGTAAACAATGTCCTTGTAAGACGCTGTTGAGCCCAATTCAACTCGATCACGCTTACCAATACAACGCTTATAATACTAATCAGGAAGAGCTAACACAAATCTTTCTGATAGTGGTGTTGTATGGGCGAGCTAAAAAGGGCTCAACAGCAACGTTTCTGAAGAAAGGCTCAAGACCTCTCCAGCGCTTTTCAAATGTTTGTCCAGAAATATTTGTCATGGCCTTCTACGGTTCTAGTGAGTTGTCATCATATGGTACAAGCGATTCATTGTATCATACTATTGGTGGAAGAAAATCACCTATGGTACGTATCTCTTACTAAAATTTAAAAAAAATGTTCAGGACCCCCCGATAGAACATTTTCAAACCGGTCTCAAATGAAAGGGGAAAGCCTAAGCTTTCATTTGGTGGGTGTTTCATCAATACTGATTTTTTTATATTAATGTTTTCTACCAGAGACACCGTGAACTCCTTCTATATTGTTTTCTGAGGCTAGTCAGTTCGGAATCCCACCATGGTGTCCCTTGTAGTTTTTAAAACCGCAGAAGGCATGCTTCTTAAAAATCTTCTATAATTTAGGATGTTTAAGTATCAACGGCATCATCCAAATAACTTGGATTTTTAATGGACGGAGAGTATCCAGTCTGCGAAGTTACATTTGAATGTTCAAAGAAGATGTATTCAATTCATGACTGATTCTGTTTAAAACTTCTTCTCTTGTAGATACCATGAAGGTTGGGCGATTGCCTACATCAATTAATCCAAGATCTGTACTACTTAAGTATTCAATCAGACCGGAGTTTCTCAAATTAGTATCTGTGCTGTTACAGATGATGTAATCATTAGTGGAATCATTGCACACAGTCAGCGGAAGACCGTTTGCTACACAGTGTATAACAACTCGTTTGAAATCATACGTTGGGGAAGGTTTATTATGTGTAAATAAACCGAACAATATACAATAAAGGTTACCAACCGAAACATCAATTGTGACAGCACATACATCTCTCGTTGCTGTTTTTTTATGCTGAAGATAAGGTTGAATTAAATGTTTTGCTTAACTTGTTTTGTCTCAGCACGAAAAAAACAGATCGGTATCTATTGAAACTTGTCAAAGGCGAAAAAGCAGAGAGTACACTGTGTAAACCTCATAATGCAAATTCATATAGGTGATTCTAAGCTAAATAATAATAATTCATAATCCCCCCCCATATTTAGCCTCAAGCTTGACACATAAGGTGAAACATTTCAGTATGCAAAGATGGCTGCCACAATGGTCGACTTTTGCCCCTACTCACGTCTTCAAAGGCACTAAACTGGAGAAATAGTTGGCAAACGTTTCTGATCTTCTTATTTTAAGCTTTCTGCCAGTGCACAAACCCAAAATTAAAAGTGCACTGTTGCTGGATGCTTCCTTCGAGAGATTTGTGCCTTCGAAGTTTCAATGCAATCTTAGAAGTTGATTCCAAACTGTTTCACCTTAAGAAAAGCAGTCGATTATCTCCGAGAAACACAAGGTGCTCCGGATAGGCACAATAGTGTATACCCTTATTCAGACCCCCCCTCTAACCAGTTATTCCTAGGCACCCCGAGGAGGAACAAATAACTCCCCAATAACTTATGCATACCATATTTTGGTATCATACCTAAATTAGGTATTGTCCAGTTGTCAATACCTCAATTTGGTATTAAAATGGTATTGAAAAAAATCTTTAAAACATTTAAAAATACTTCATTGAGGTATTGAACAGCTATTGAGGTCTGCTGGAGGTATTGAACTACTATTGAAAAATTTCACTTTTATATGAAAATCCATCAAGTATTATTGAGGTATTGCAATACCTGATCTAGTTATCAGTTTGGTGTTCGTAGAATACGCTTGAGATATTATTTGAGGTATTTTACCTCTTATGCAGGACTCATTCATACCTCATTTAGGTTGTAAGTATTGGAAATTATCTGGTATGGAATACCTTAGTTTGGTATTCCCAAGTTATTTTCTTCTGCTCGGGACGGTAAGCATGAACTTCGTCACATCATGAATTAGGTGTCACCTGCGAGTTGGAAAAAAAGACACCGACACGTTAATGCATCCAGTGAACGATTTGCCCTTTGGAAGAAGGACTATACTGGACAACGGACTAGCATGCAATGCCTATTGGCATAGTGGAAATACATTCCTAACTTCCGGATCAAAGCGGGAATTGAACCCACACTCCTTTACCACTATCAAAATAAATTGGTTCTGTTCGAAATGGTTCAATATGTCACAGAGCAAAGCTTTGATATTTTTATTCATTTCATGTATACATTGTTGTGGGTATTGCGCAATTGAGCAATAATGGCATCTGCGAAGTTCGAACTAATCTCTATCTTCAGAAATAATTGAATTGCACCTATATACACAATTCAATTGTCAAGGTCACGCGATATTCATTCATTTAGCTGTGGCTATGTACAATGCCAAGAGGAAACTAATACTCATACTTTTTTCTTGAATTCCTTTAACCCATTAACGTCCTTATCAAATCATCCAATTGCTCCCATTTTATAGTTCCTGTCACAATAGTGCAAAACATTCACATTCATTACAAATTCCTTCATTGCTGGGGCGTAATTGCATTCTTCTCCGCCCCATGAGCTGCATTAAAAATCAAAACAATACAAACACTCGTCGGTTCTCCGTTCAATCCTTACGGCAGCGACGGTACGCGCCTCTGGGCCCCGCAGTCTGGTAGCCGTACGAGGCGGGACGAAATATTTCCGGACCATTTTAACCTTTATTTCATTAGCCGCCCTCCGCCCACCACTTGGCTGATTCCAAACGGTGCGGAACCCCGCCCCTCTCCGATTTGTGCTTGTCTATTTTCTACTTCCTCGGAAGCGGAGGAGTAGTGTGGGAAAATTTACTTTCATCTTTGCTCCGCTTCCACTTACTGTACACCGATAGGGTGTGTACTGATAGGGAAAAGTATCAGAGAACTAACTTGTGAGAAAAATTATTAAAAAAAAAAAAAACAAAGGTATGGAAGCCTCTGGCGATGATGGAATTTTCTACATCCTCATCAAGAAACTTCTAGAAAGTAGCTTATCATTCTTAGTTGATATATTTAACAAATGTTTTCAATTCACTTATTTTCCTGACAACTGGAAAAATTCTAAGGTTGTACCAATTTTAAAACCAGACAAAAATCCTGCAGAAGCTTCTAGCTATCATCCAATCAGTTTGGTTTCCTCCATCAGTAAAATTTTTGAAAAGGTCATTTTGAACAAAATTATGGTCCCATTAATTAAAATTCATTTTTTGCAAATGAACAGTTCGGATTCCGCCATGGACATTCGACCACACACAAACTTTTACGTGTACCGCCATGCGGGGTGACATTGGGCCTAGGGGGTAACATGGACCGCCTCTTTCGATGCATCTCATGGTTAGTAGGAACGTCAAAAAACTAATCTATGTGTTTGTCTTCAAGAGCCCGATTTTGTTTGAATCGTATTCAATATTGTGATATTTATAGAGCGCGTGTTATCTTCCAATTTGTTCTCACTTGTCCGTTCCGCAACAATCTCCTCTACATGCTCCCAGATCGGTTCAACGGCTGACTATTGTCTGAGCGGCTCTGTGATCATCGTTGCCGTCTGCCATTTTTTTTTCTTCCCACCCTGCAGCCATCATGCTCCTAAATTGCATTGAAGAAAGTCATACTACTAAACCGGTTCGAAGCACCCCCATTCAGCATACAACAGCACAAAATGGAATTGCGATTCAACCGAGTGGAAACTGAACGCCATCGCTGAGATGAACAAAGTGGAGAGTTTTTTTTCGGATAGCTTCGTAATGTGCTTGGGGTGCGAGAAAGTGGTGGCGAGAGGTTTAATAGTTGTTCCGAGAAGGTGGTGAAATTGAATTGTTCCGTTTTGAGAATTGGAATTGTATTTTCAAAACAGCTTGTACGAAAAGTATGTTGGAATTTGCATATCAAGTTAGCTTCTATTTCTATGCGTTATGCACTCCAACTTATTTTTACGTCCGTTATTTTCACGACCGAAATTCAGATTAACGACCGTTATTATAAATCATCAATATCTTAAGAAGTTATCAAAATAGAGGATCAATGTACAGCAAAATTGTTCAATAGATTAAGAACTTACATGAGGTGGCCATTGAAATGCGGAATTCTGCCATATTCAACGAAAATATTTCAGTTTTCTTTCAATGATGGCTGTAAATTCAGCCAAGAAAATTACAAACTCAGTTATAAAATGATGATACAGCATTTATCAATTTCTTCTTAGGTACCCAACATTGTATTCAGAAGACAAATCCAGAAGAGATGCCAGCTCTAAGCCGTAAAACTTTCTTGTTGTACAATGTCCGCGTCAAGTCCTTAATAATTTCTATTCATTCCACAAAAATTCCGAGAACGAATCGTTTTAATGAACCGTTAACCATCAATTTAATCGAACTCGTTTCCTGGAACATTCTTTCTGCACAATTAAAATCGTGACTGTTTTTCCAAGTGACGCCATCGATTTCCTTCCATGACAGACGCACACTTGCTTGCTTTGTCCCCATTGAATTCCGTTTTCAAACAATGAAAAAGAAAGTAATCCGGACCATTTTCGCCAGTAAGCCCATAATTCTTCAGCTGCCTGGGAATCGCTGCTTGGAAGAATCCATTTTCGTAGCCATTAAACGCTCGCGTTGCTTACCCTTCAGAGAGAGGGGTATAGGGGTTTCGCATAAGGACGTTTGGCAGAATGGAAAATTATGGCTTCGCAGTCTCGGCAAAATTAAAACACTGCTATTTTATCGTATCTTGTTTGGACACGATAAAATAGTAGTACACTAAAGTCTTTTTTTACACGGTTTTGTTTTGCACGCTTTATTTTTACACGGCTTTTTTTACACGCCTTTCGGAGTTATCACGATACTTTTTTTGCACAAAATTCGGAAATAACACGGTTTTTTTACTTATTTACACGGATTTCGGAATTAACACGGCTTTTTTTTCCTATTCACACGGATTTCAGAATTTACACGGTACTTTTTCCACGGATTCTAGAATTACCACGGTTTATTTTAACACAAATTCCAGAATAAGCACGGTTTTTTTTTTTGCACGGAATTTTTTTGCACGGCACGGGGGACCGTGTAAAAAAAAACCTTAGTGTATTTTAATTAGGTTGAGACTGAGATGCCATTAGTTTCTGTTTTCGAATAAACAATCGTCAAAACCCAATTGGGCAAAATTAATAGTTGGCATAATGAGAATTATATGCCTTCTTTAGAATGCTACCTGTTCTTGCATGCTAAACGACTATTAAGCTAAACGTCCTTATGCGAAACGTATTTATGTGAAATGGATCACCCCCTTGGAGAGTAGTAGAGTAGTGACGCTGGGTTGGTAAACTCCATCAATCGCTTCTACAGTGAAAATCCAGGCTATTTTCTCTCTTTTACATTACACCGCCAATCTGATCGTGGAAAAATGTCCTCTGTCATCACAGGTTTCACCGTATGGGGGTCGATAGAGCGGAATAACCATTGCACAGAGATCACAAATAAGCCAAAAACTGGAACGTTTTCAAACTTAAAACAGTGTTAAGAACGAACCGTATCAAAATTGAGCAGTATTTTTTTGTGAAAGCCATTTCACAACACTAATTTTGATGGAAATGTTAAAATTTCTTATGACTTATCCTACTATACCAGCAGTTTATTGTTTTACCACAAAAAAAAATTGCGATGACTTTTGTTTTATGTTTTTGTACAGTTTTTTTTTCAATTCTCATAAAATTAATCTGTTATAATAATCGTTGTCAATTTTGAAAATTGGATCCTAAAATGTTTAATGAAATCTTGTTTTAATTTAATGGCACGAAAGAGCATGTTACTGCCACTATTTAAGTAATTTTTCCCGCTCAAATAACGGATACATCATATTTAAACTTTACTTTAAAAATTGGGTCCATAAATGAACCTTGACACTTTTGATCATGTTTGACGTTCGCCTAGTCGACGGACATACCACAGAGCTTTTAGTTTTAACACTGGGGTTGTTCCTATCTGACATTTCGGAAGGGACAAGGAAAGCAAAATACACCCAAAATTTAAGTTTAAGCCAAGGAGTGTGACAAAATCTAAAAAATGTGTTATGGACTTGAGCAAAAGAAAAACATTAAAAAAATGAGTAAACATTTGTTTTTGGCATAAACTTAAGCGTTTGGCACTAAAATTGGGACAGGTCTTTAGGACCCTATTGGACATCAGATTCCGAAGATACTCCGAAATTCATTGGAAGACCAATACGAGGGTTGCCTCCTTCCCGTCTGTTACCAAAGTCAGAAATATGGGACTAACCTCTAATTCTTAGACAAGATTGACGCATCCTCCAATAATCGAGAGCTGTTCTGTACACGTCCTTGCGAAAGCCGGGAAATGGGAAAGGATGATTGATTGAACACCTACTTAAGAAAGATGCAGAGAACTCTACGGCCTCTCATGAGTGTTACGGGATGTTGTGGAATGTTGATGGAAAGGGTAGTGCCATAGGAAACGTTCGGTAGAAGTTCTGGACGAGGAATGTTTCATATTTACGCATTGTGATCATGCACTGCGGATCCACTATTTCACCAAAATTTGAAGTTTGCCTTTGTGACCAGTTGTTTTACTCCGCTTACTACTTGTGTGATATCAAGGATCTTATGTACTAAATTATTCGCATATATTGTAAGAGGAAAAACCACACGTAAACAGTTTAGCTAGTAGTGAAATGTTATAGTATAAAATTTAAAAAAATCATGCAAACTATCTTTAAAACAAAATAAAAAAACGAGAAAAAATCTACATAACAGCAACAGTTTGATAAAAACAGCTAGATAAGCTGAAGGCATAATGTGCAAATTAAATACACACATAGACTTATATACAGCAGGCGACACTACTCAAAATTCCAGCACCGACCAATAGTGTCAACGGGACTAAATTTCGTTGGTAGTCAATTTTCTCCGTTTGGGAGGTTCCGGGTGGATAACACCCATACTACACGCAAAAAAATCCGTTCCCATATTCGTGAACAAACAGTCATGGTAAACGGAACGCATTGCTTATTCTGTTTCATGATTCTGTTCCCAAAAGCGTTATTCTTTGCGTTCCTTTTTCATGAGTGCAACCACTAATCCTAGAACACAGTTCATGCCTGTTCCACTGGCATGCTTGTTTAGTAACGCTTTCAATACCATGACTCTGAATTCACGATATCTAGAACCCATATAACCATATTCGCGATGTAGTTCCTGAGAACGTGAAACCTGTTCATGCGCGCTGTCAAAAATGATAACGCATGCGCAAAACCAAACATACGGTAGTCAACAAAGAAGCCCTTAATGTGAGCCTGTAATACTATGTTCGCTTTCCAACGAATGTTCAATTGGCATGTGATACCGTTTTCATTTGTGATTAAAACCATTTTTTAGTTATTTCTGTTGCTGCAAATGTGGTGCCAATTGTTTGAGATCTGTTTGCTGTTGGACATTTTTCCCTCATCACCCAAGAGCATAGATTACAACTGGACTGATTTCTACTGCATTCGCTCTGCCGTCTTTTTTCGCATTGCGTTGTAACTAAAACCAACTAAACATGCACGTTGCTAAATATACGCAGCGCAGGATATTCAGGTTTGAAAATTGAAATACGTATCTTCAGAAAGTGGGCCATATAAGGGATCATGTAAGGCTTAGTTGCGATAAAAATCACGGTTTTCGAAACACCATTATGAACGTGTTCCTGTTTCCGAGAACAGTGTTCTCGATTACCAGAATAAAAATCACGGATTCATTTAGATCGCAGGCGTTACGATTGTTTTGTGGAACATAGTTCCTGATTCCGTGATTTATATTCATGGTGTATATTCGTAAAGTAAAAAACAGCTTGTTCTGAGTTTCGCGACTGAATGTTCGCATTTTTCGGAACGGTTTATTTTGCGTGTATCTCAAAAGGAACGCCTTCCAATGGGCGGTCGAAGATCCCAGAGCCAGCGAATGAGATCGACTCGTTCACTGAGTTCGAGAACACGAAGCAAGTAACAAGTAGTTAGTGACGAATCCCAGAATACTATCCCACGTTTCCGATAGGAATTTTACCGGTGGTGATCCAAAAATCCAAGTCGCAGTGCTGCTGACGGATATTCCCGGTGGTTTATAACCGCAAGAGTTTCATCCAAGGTCGGACATCTCTCGTCCGTATAGGCGTCCGATACCCAGAAGCGAATACCCCACATCAAGAGTCGAAGAAGTGATGCAAGTCACAACGTGTTCAATCCGAGTTTCCAAAAGGCCAGGACTGACCAAAAATTCCGAAGAGGCAGATTACGACCATCCCGAGTTCCTACCGAAGCGCAGCGTACGGGCCCCAACGGAATCGCACATCCACACACATACTCACCGTGAGTAAACTGTTCTTGGTAGGTTGCAGTTAGGGCGTTGGGTGATTAGGGACTGTAGGGCAATCAAACAATAAACGTGCCATCACCGTAGATCACTGTGGTTTTCCCTCTTATCCGCGTCTCTTCAACGGCAAGCAATTGAGCCGACCCTAAGTATTCCTTGAGTTTCATGCGAGCTAGCGGGCCGTGAAAAAAGGCAGTAGCACCTTTGATTCCTTCACCAAAATGACCCTTTTAGCGCAGCGCAGTCTCGTAAAAATTCAGCCGAATGATACCCGATCAGTGCGAAAATGAACAAATCCAAACTCCGCTAGCACGAAGCCAATCTGACTATGAGAGCGAATGCGACGAGAAAGAGAGTGGGTGCAACACACGCACACATTCAGTTTCACCCACTGTTGGTGTCATTTCAAAATTCAATTCTGCCAGATTCGTGCATGTATTGTTAAAAAATATTCACACAAAAAAGAAATCAACGATGACGGATCCTACTGAGGGTAGGCGTTGTTGATTGTTTATTGATATATGCAGGCACTGGTGCAGACAACTGTTTAAAGTCATAATCAGCTTCCGTTTTGACTACTTCATCTAATCATTTGTACAAAAAAAGTAACACGATACAGCATGTTTCGGAGTACTTCTTAGAAACTTCGTTTTTGGAATTTTTGCCTATTAAAACACTTTTCAATTCCACACAGCATTGAATTGCAAAAAGTTCTAGAAATCACGCTAATCAAAGATCGTGGTGGCGTAGTATCGGTCATACTACTGCGAATCACCTGGAAAAATAGCCCGCAGAACACAATAAAATTAATATTTACCAATCTAAAACAAGTGGCGTTCTATTTTTCGCCAGCCGAACTGAAAATGCGGGACCAAAGTGACACAAAATTCAAAACGCAATCGCCCGCGTACACGGCCTGCTGCGATCTGTTGCAATCGGTTTTGAGTAATGAGCACTTATATTTCGGATACCACTCCGTCCGTTAAAAGTCCTAAATATCAAATAAAAACATCTCATGATGATGATATCTGGTTTTTTGAAGGCTTATCAATCACATAAATCTGTATGTGGTTTTTGAGAAACTATCATTGTTGAATCCATATCCTATTTTTGGTAAATACAATGGACGAAGAAATTTTATTTGAGGGAAATCGGTCCTCTAAGGAACAAAATTGTTATAACTAGGTTACCAATTATCAAAATTGATGTAGAATCTGAAAATAGAAGAATTTTGTTTTAAGAATTTGGAGATTTGGAAATATTGGAAAACTAAAAAGTTATCGCGACTCAAACATTTTGCTGTGCATTTAGACTGCTGGTAGAGAGCTCAATGCCAAACCATAACACATTTTGGAAAAGCATTCTAAAAATGAATGTTGGTAAAGTCGAATGATTTTGTGTTAACGAAATAGAAACGTGGCTATGGTTTACAATTTCGTTCCACAAAGGCAAGAAAAAACATATTCATGCGATCTCAAGGCTTTCAAGTTTCAAGTTATAAAATATGTTCAGTAAAGTCTGCTTCACTCAACCTTAACTCTTACCAAATTTGAAGCTATTTACACCATTTCCTTCAAAACTAAATTTATGTGAAGTTTGAAGACGTTCAATTTTGTCCAAAATTGAAAGTTCCCTTCAAATTTTTCCTCTTTTAATCAACAAATAATCATTATTTAACCATCACTTAATATTTTTGCATGTTTTAAGCTTGTTGAGTTTTCTTTCTTATTTTTGTAAATAACTTATTCAATTGAAACATTGTTTTGACACAGTTATTGAACAAAAACTTAAATTTTATAATAAATTATTGTCATCATAATATTTTTGGCTCGAACTTTGAGGTTTCTCTTTCAATGTACCTAGTTTGAATTCAGAAGAGCACACGATTTTTTGGTTTAGAAAACTTTTGAATAATAAACCGCACCCCAATCTACAAAGGCTTCCAATGGGCTCCAACAAGCTACTTATAAGCCATTTCATGAAAAACCGATCTAGTGGGCCACCGAGTCCCGTAAAAATTTGCTATTTTGTTCCTTATCCGAAATAAAGATACAAGTGTTTTTTGATTATTTGATTAGGGTGACCATTTCCAAAATAGCGCGACATCGCAAAATTTTTATTTTAAAAAAATCATGACGTGTGAACCGCTTAACCGATTTTTAATTAAAAAAATTGGTTATTTACATGAGAAAAATATATAAAAAAAATGTCCGTTTTTTCGTGTTTTGAAGGCCTCGAGACAAGGACACTCTTCCCTGGACAAAAAATCCCGGGATTTGATAAATTTCGGGATTTCCCGTTTCCCGGGATTTAATTTCTGACAACCCTGGAATTCCCGAAATGTACGTTGAATTTGATGAGAACCACTAAATTTCAATGAAAAACAATGACATATTTCTACACTATCAACCTTATTTGATAAAGTAGAAAAGCATGATGGAAGAGATAAGTAACGAGTAATTATTTTCATGAGAAGATTAATTTACCAAGTAAGAAACACATATTTTTATTTGTCTAGTTGCAAAGTCTCAATGATTTGCTTTTTAACATTAACGCAAATCGCAAGTCAGTACCATCTGTAGAAAGTAGGCTTTGAGAAAATTGATTGAGAAGTTTTCCAAATAAATATTCAAAAAAAAAAAAAAACCAGGAGATTGGAACATGTTTCGACCTCAATGGAACTTTCATAATTTGCTTTTCAGCCTTTTACCTTACCAAGAAAAATATAAAAATGTCCAAATAACGATCCATTTTTGCGCTACATGCGTTTACTTTTCATTAAGGGACAATTCGACTTGGTGTTTTTTCCTAATTTTACTGAACAAAAAGTGATTTCTCGTTAGTGCAGCTGAAAGATCATTAGAAGATATAATGAAAAGTGAAATAAACTCAATTTTGACCAAAATGCAGATGGGACTTACTTGCGATTCACGGCAGTAAACTTCAGTAAATTATTTTTAGTAATTAACTTTAAGCATGATCTACAATATCTTCAATGACCTTTAATCGTTTCTTTTGTTCTAAAGGTTTTATTACTTTTCAAATGTTTGAAGCAAATAGCTTTAAAATTATGGCTTAAGTTTTTATCTTACTTCCATTCATTAGTGTTATAGATTTGATTTTGGAGTTTTGCTTGAGTTTTGATTTTTGTTAGGTTACTTCATCAGAATAAGAAAGGCTTATCTGAAATGTGCTTTGCTATAATTAACATATTATTTTGGAAAGTTACATTACCTATTTATATCATTGAAAAAAAAAATATTGTTATATTTGTACTTCCATTTCAACCGAAATGCTAGTTTTATTTAAAATTTGATAAATCCCGGGATCCCGGGAAAATTTCAAAACCTTTAGTTATTCATTTTCGGTTCCGGAATACTCAACAAGTTTTTTCCGAGAGATTTCTTAAAGCATTCACATAAGTTTGCAATGGTCTCCATGCTTTCTTCAAAGTTCCTGGAGCATCTAGTTAGAGTTTTCAGAGTTTTTCAACGATTTCTGGGAATTCAAATAGTATTTATTAAAATTGCCAAGAGTTTTGAAGGTGATTTTGAAATGACCTGGAGTTGAAAAGAGATCACAGTAGTTCTCAAATTGTTTTCGGAAAGTTTAATGAAGTTTCTAAGGGGCTTTAAATGTTCCTAAAGAGTTTCCAGAGGATTCTCCAACTGATTTCTAACAGTATATTTGTGCATCAAGAGGAGTTATTTAAAAGATCTCATCTCATTTTTCATCTATGAAAGTCCCTTGAGAACAGTTTGAGAAATTCTGGGAATGTTTCATGTATCTCTGAAATTATCTAGGGTTTTCGTGGGATTCACTTAACAAATTCTTGGAAACTTCTGCTTGAAGATTTGTGGTAATCCCTGAAAAAAAAATTGGAAACATTTAAAACCTTTGGGGAGTTTTAAAGCTTTAAGAATCCGATATAAATTTCCAAAATGGGCTTCTGAATTCTTTGGAATTCCTTGAGAATGTTTTTGGTATTTCTTTGGCAATTTTGAAACCCCTTGGACGCATTTTCCAAAACCTTGTTTTATGATCAAAATTCTCTTGTTGTACGAAGCGATTCTATTAACAAACTACTGTAAATAAAATTTGAAAGTTCAAAATTTCAGAAAATAAAACAAACATACAACTTAGATACAATTTTCGTGTCATTAAAACCATGAATCATTTGATAGAAAAACCTATAAACTGCATTTTGCATCCTTTTCCCCCACGATAACTGGCATCGTATTTTGAATTCATTGGATCAGCTTTCGTTCGGTTTTTGCGCCGTCCACCCTTCGACAAACGGGATGGAGACTTTGAACGGTGAAGCTTTATTAAAGGATAACGAGCGGGCGATAAATTACAACCATGGCGATGATGGCTCTCGGTGGGAGTACGCAAAAGACAGTCCTGCAGCCCCACCCTCCCTAGGCAATCATATCCGTTAAAATAAACATATTTTTTGAGCGATGAAATATGTCTGAGACAGTAGTGTTTGTGATTGTGTTATTTTTTGGGAAGGTCCATTCGATTTGTTTGCCCTGACAATGGTTATTTTAGTGATTTGTGTGTCTTTTTCTATTATGATTCAGATGTGAATAATGATACTTGTTGTTGTTGATCAAATACCTTTGAATAAGAGAGCTGTCGTTAGCCAAGAATATGGTTGAATAATTGCAACGATAGTTTTATGTATCGAATACCGATTAATTTATTATGAAATTAGAGTTTTGAGACCAATTTATTTTTAAAGATGGTCGGCGTTAAGTCAGAGTGGACCAAGTGACATTTTTCATTTTATGCGGAAAATGGACTTAAAGTTCAACACTCTGTAATTTTTGAACTCGTTTTAATTTTGGTTCAATATTTCTACACATCTTTGTGTTACTTTCAAACAATATAATGTGAAGTGATAATCATGAAAAATCATAATCCAAACCTCAGATAGAACGATTTTCTGATGGACTATGTGTGCTTGGTCTGCTCTGACTGAAAAATTTCTAGGAAAATAACTTGCATGGTCAAACTGGGTGAATATCTCTAAGATAAGCGGATTATCAAGACCCTTCGACAGCAATATCGTAAATTCTTAAATAATCCATATCGTCAATACCGAAATCAGTGGCATAATGATAGCTTGAAAATTAAGGTTTTGCAGGGTCAGGGCATTGAAGACCAGAAATATTCCAATATGTGTTCAGTCAGAGTGGACCAAGTGAAAATCTTGAGTACCTTCCAAAATACACTGGGCCAAAGTGTGGGCTCTAGCACATTTCATACATACATCATAGAGCTACCATAAACTTCTATCGGACTCTGAAATTGACTTAAAAATGCAATAATCAATCAGTTTATTGCTTTTCAACACTTGGTCCACTCTGTCTGCACAGAAATTTTTGCAATTTCTGACCACCCATCCGAATACGGTAAATGGTCAAAAATAAAAATCAAATGCATCGAATTAAGTAATATTTATGAATTTATATTGATAGATAAGCAGACGAATCATTCGGTGTCGAAAAATGTTACAAGTCTCTTGAAATATTTTTCATATCCTAGCATTTTCTCCATTTTCGCTGTTATGGTAATAGGCGATTGGTCCACTCTGATGGCAAACTTTTTCGATTTTTATTGATCATCCAAAATAAATTTGTTACATAGCTCTCGCAGTTTACAGTATTCATCAAATCTGATCAAAGTGAAACTAAGGTAAGATAATTTCGCATCTAATGAGAGAATAATTCAATTTTTCCAAGTTTTGTACTTGGTCCTCTCTGACTTAACGCCGACCAGATAATAAAGTGACTTGCCAACCCGTAGGGGAAGACGGGGTAAGACCGCCCGCCCAAGCAATTTAATTCATATGTCAAAATCAAGAATCAATAAATTCTTTTTCCATGCAGCATGTCGTTTTTTGAAGCCTTGGGCATGATCAAAATATATCGCAGGTGTTGTATTTGTGAAAATTTATTTATTTCTTTAAGGTTGAAAAAGTGATTTCTTATCACGATTTTTTTAGCGACGGGGTAAAACCGCCCACCCACGGGGTAAAAGAGAACCACCTCGATTTTCGTTCACAATTTTGCGAAAAAAAAAAATATCAGTTCCCTGTTGTTCTAAAAAGTATATTGTTTTATGAATTCTACATTGATCAGTGTGGATTTTGAATCATTTTTAGGGTTAATTAGTTGAAAAACTTAGATACCCATATTTTTCAAAAATATGCGAATTTAGTTTGTATTTTCAACAACATTGATTTTATTTTTCTTGAATAGTAATGTACAACGTAGTTACAACTTCTAAAATGGTTTAGACGCTATATTTGGTATAAATTATGGGTGGCGGTCTTACCCCATCGACAGTGGTCGGTTTTACCCCGTTTGTGAAATTTTCACAAGTAGAGCCTTATTTCAAAGCTAATTATTTACAATTAATATTTCACTTCACTGAAGCATATATATGTTAAAGCATGGACGGGTAATTTGTTATGTTTTGACAAAAAATCCCTTCCGAAATCCTTAAGTGAGCATCTGTTAAAATTAGATCAAATTCAGTATCTACGAGCAAAAACTTTGTTTTTGATATTTGTTATGAAAAAAATAATGTTGGTACCACCCTAAATGCTTTGGAATGTCCAAAATCTTGTGTTTATGCAAAGTGCTTGGTTAACTTTCAAAAAAACCGCCATTTTCATGCCAAACTGAAGGTGGTCCGTCTTACCCCGGCGGGCGCTCTTACCCCGTCTTCCCCTATAGGCCTAAGTGAAAGCAAAAATACTTAAACCCTCGCGTGAAAATCAAGTGAACCTATTGCAAAAAATCAAAGTGCGTTTTGAGCTTGAATTTGTTGACGTTATTCCAGAAAAAAGTTCAATTCATGTCTTCAAATTATAAATAACATTCCATTAGAGCCATTAAGCTATATTAAGGATTCATGCAAAAATCTGAATAATTATTCAATTACGGGCCAGTTTTTCACGAGCGCCGATTACACCCCGCTCTAAATACACTTGTTGCTTGGCTCTGCAGACATCAAAGCCCCATAAAACGCCTCGAGTGGCGAAATTAATTACACAAGACGACTCCAGTGCAGCTCTCCAAGCGTATACCGTAATTCCAAAGAAAAACATCAAGAGAAGGTGATTGAGTTGTATCCTTATTTCTTTTTTTTTTCCTCTTCCAGTATGCAGCACAGCCGCCATCAAAACGGACATCCCCGTTGTAAAGGATATCGTCAATAATGGTGTTGGAAGACAACAAGATATTCGAAGTGGATTAGAGTTAACTAGAGTAGAAGTTAAATGATAGTTTCGCAAGTTAGTTCAAGAGTAGTTATAAAACCAATCGAGAAGAGTGTCTGGAATCGGTGAAGAAAAGTGTGAAGAGTCCCCCTTCCTGGAATAGAGTGAACCTAGCAAAGTTTAAGCTGCTTCGAGTGGCTTTAGTGGGTGGTCGTCAAGTAAGCCAATCGAAAAGTGCCACTCTCGTCAACATAACTAAACCGACTGCCGGCGGTCAGCCTCAATCACGACGCCTAGCAAAGGGAAAAGTGCTGAAAAGTGTTTGCCATTAACCTAATCAAGTTTGTCGTTAAAATGTGGAATCGTCTTTCGCCGACCAATTCCAATAAACTGATGCTCGAACATGGTAATCATAGCAATATTAGATGCAATAATAACAATACCACCACCACCTCCAGCCATCCCTGTAGGACAGGTGCAGCGATCGCCGGTGCCCTCTGTGCTGTCGTCACTCCTTCCATCATCGCCACCACCAATAAAACCAATAACTCCAATAATAACAACAGTAGTAGCAATTTTAATTCCAAAACCACCACCACCACTACCACCACCAATAATACCACCACTAGTACTTCTACCAGTAGTAGCAATAATAAGCCCAACAAAATTTTATCGATCGATATGGAAATCCGTATACAAAATAAGTGTATTTCAGCATAGCGGATCACTCTGGAGGGACCGGAACCCCCCTGGATGCAAGGCCCCCTCAAGGTGGCATTTCTGGGGGCCTCCGGCGTCGGTCGCACTAGTATACTGCAGGTGAGTCACGTTATAAACTGCATAAGGTCAAATGAGGGAGTTCGACTCAGTTTTGCGAACTATTAAATATTCATCGGTAGTGGCAGCCTATTTATTTATGAAATACATCGGTAAAATTATTATCTCATTCAGAGCTGCTTTATTATTTACTTGATAATAATTCTAAATGCAGATTTATTTCTCCCTGACAATCTATGTTCCCGTTTACGTCATACCTAATATAAAATGTAGTCGGGTTTTTTGTTGGCTACAAGACAAAAGGTCATTATATGCAACCCAGAGCACATGAGATTCCAAAAATTTGAGAATATTGTCGAGATTATATGAATTTTATGGAACGCTACTCTTTAAAACAAAGTCACACAATACCGGACTTTCCTGGACCAACACATCATATGTGTAATTTTAGCACAACCTGAAAAATCGATTTTGTGCTGATTCCTACTTCATTTTTTTAAATTCCATAACAAACAGGGATGCACAGTATTATGGAGCATTTTCATGTGTAATATGGTGTGATTTACAGCTACGGCACTATTCAAGTGTTATCGGCCACTAAAAACTAAAATGTTAAATTACAACATTTTTATATCATAACACTCTAATGAATAAATTCAGATTATTCTATGTTTTTTTTAGCTTCACACTGACATCAAACGCGATCAATTTCGACTTGCCGATAATAGAATAACAAATTAAATAACCTGCAAATTAAATTTCCTGCCCAGTAACTCATATCCGTACTTCCTTGTGGTACTGGCCGGGGTACGAGTAACCTTGGGGAAAATCGTATGCTAACAGGGAAGGAGGGTTTTACTTCTGCGAACCTGGAGCGTTTGTACTCCATATTAGGAGCGGCTCATAACAGCGTATGTTCAAAATTTTCAACACTGTAATAAGAAGTCCGGTGGTGGAGTTCTTATAGCCATCAATGCAGATTTTACTTCTGAAGAAATTGAAACTTTCAAACACAATTTCACACAGCAATTGAATACTCAATCTTCATACACAAAACTTCTCTCCCCAGCGACTGGGAGTACGAAGAAGTACCAGAATACAATAAAGCAAATTACAAAGAAGCCAAACGTAGACTAAGTACAATTATAAGTATTGAAAGAAATGTCGACACCGAAGTAGAAAAATTCCATTCAATTATTAAACAAATAATTTATGAAACTGTGCCAACAAGAAGAAAAAGACGTATACATAATAACAAGTTACCGGTGTGGTTTAGCCCACAACTGAAAAACCTAAAGAACAAGAAACAGAAAGCGCATAAATTATACAAAAAAGAAAATACTGCCATGAACTTACAAAATTATCATGACATATGTAACCAACTCAACTCAGCCATTAACTCCGCACATGAAGGATATAATCGTAAGGTCAAATCCGAAGTCGAATCATGTCCTAAAAACTTTTTTAATTATGTTAACATAAAATTAAAAAGTAGCAATTTCCCTTCGCGAATGCATTTTGACGGAAACGTAGGTGAAAACTCTTCCGATATCTGCAACCTCTTTGCAGATTTTTTCCAAGAAGTGTATACCACCTACTCTGAAGAAGATCGCGACCGCAATTTCTTTTCCTTTTTCCCAGAAATTTTCAATAGTATATCTATTGAAAAACTATCACAACAAGAAATCTTATCGGCACTAAAAAACCTGGACGCAACTAAAGGAGCAGGACCGGATGGCATTGCACCCGTGTTCTTCAAAAATCTCTCAGAAGAACTTACCCTTCCCTTAGAACGCCTTTTCAACATGTCTCTATATAATGGAAAATTCCCAGAAGCTTGGAAATCCTCATATTTGGTGCCTGTTTTCAAATCAAGTATAAAATCTGACATACGGAACTATCGCGAAATTGCCATTATCTCCTGTAGCATTCCCAAACTCTTCGAATCTCTCGTAAACGACAAAATTTTCCAGCAAGTAAAAAAACAAATTACTAGTAGGCAGCATGGCTTTTTTAAAGGCCGCTCAACATCTTCCAATCTGCTAGAATTTGTATCTTTCATTCTCAACGCAATGGACAAAGGCAAGCACGTAGAAGCCCTCTATACTGACTTCAGTAAAGCATTTGACCGAATCCACATACCATTATTAATCTTCAAATTGCAAAAAAATAGGAATGGAACCAGGACTCTTGAGTTGGATCCAGTCATATCTATCACATCGGAAACAAATAGTGCGCTTTCAAAATAAATTATCAGCACCCATTTCTGTAACCTCTGGAGTACCCCAAGGTTCTCATTTAGGCCCTCTTCTTTTTATTATGTATGCAAACGACATTTCCTTTTTACTTAGGAAAATAAAATTTCTTATATATACAGACGACATGAAACTCTTCATGGAAGTAAGTAATTCTAGAGAAGCAGAAGAATTCCAGAATGACATTAACTTATTCTTCACTTGGTGCAAAAAAGTCTACTCCAGCTAAATATCAAAAAATGTAATTCAATAGCATTTAGTCGAAAATATGTAACACCTCCAATTGAAGTATTTTTAGGAAATCAAGTAGTTCAGAAGTGTAAAATTGTAAGGGATTTGGGCGTAATCCTAGACTCTAAACTCACTTTTGTAGAACATTATAATTCCATTACAAACAAAGCAAACAGCATGCTTGGCTTCATTAAGAGGTTCAGCAACAATTTTCAAGACCCATATACTATCAAACTATTGTATATTACATATGTAAGACCAATTCTGGAATACTGTCACCTAGTATGGAACCCGTATCATAGAATCAGTACAGAAGCAATTCCTTTTATACGCCCTTCGGAAATTGAATTGGACTGTACTGCCACTTCCGTCGTATGTAGCACGCTGCATGCTCATCAACTTAGAAACACTCAAGCAACGCCGAGAATTCGCAATGATTCTCTTTATAAACAACATTATTTCGAACCGTGTAGACTCTGCTGCACTTCTTTCTCAACTAAACTTCTACGCACCCTCTCGGCATTTAAGAACAAGAAAATTCAGTGGCGTCTCGTCCTAAGCCGTACTTGGTGCACTGCACAGTCAAAGATTTCAAACTAATAAATTAATAAATTAAATATATATATATATATATATATATATATATATATATATATATATATATATATATATATATATATATATATATATATATATATATATATATACAATACAGGGGATAGGCAAAATGATTGAGATAGGCAAAATTTTGCCCAAATTCAAATGCTTATAACTTTATGAAAAATGAATGAAATTGGATGCATCGGTGCCGTGTTGTTTATGTGACCATGGAAACCAGTGAATTCGGCACCGCTCAAACGTCAAATTAGTGAACTCGTGCAAATATCATACGATGGAGACGCATGGCAGTTTGTCTTGTTTGCTTCGCTGTTTTCGCTTGCTGGTTGAGCAAGACCATGGGGGAAGAATAAAACGGTTTGTTTACTGAGGGCGATGGACCAGTTGAAGGTGAAGAAATCAAACAACATTTTCAAGCACCCAGGTAACCAATAGGCACTTAAATAAGCCGCGCAGTAGACTGCTTACAGCATTTGCTCTGCTTGCTGCCCTATGAAAGCAAGTTCATAGCTTAGCAGCAATGCTCCAGCACAAGCATTGCTGTTTAACATCTATCGGTTCTTAATAAGCATTTGAACTGCACAGGCTATTTTCGAGTAATAGCAAACAAAATACTTTCCAATAGTCACACGAATGCAACGAAAGAGCAGTACGGGTTGTGTGTTACATGTTTGACTCCACTTTTTATCTCTTTCTCACCCACGTCCCGGTTCTGACATTTCATGGAGACGATTTAAAGTAGAAGAGGGATAGTTAAAAACAACCTAATTTCCACGGTAGAAAGGAACATCCGCAAAGCTACCATTCTCTGTTTATCGGAGCGCTAGTTTCACAGATCTTTCTGACATGTGGGATAAAACAAATGTATCAACCCATCTTGATCTGCTTCCATAAATTTTAATTATCTTAGGGCAAGTGTACCATTAGTGGTGCACCTAAGGGAAAACTGCTAAAACATGGTGATAAAACCATGAAATATATGATTTTAATGTATCAATCGATAGATCTCAAATCCTCCTATCACTCAAATGTATAAAAATCACGATGCATTTAAAATTTCACTGCAAAAAGCCTTGCACCAATAATAGGAACACTGTTCCTTTAGTGGAGGTATGTTTTAAGAATGGTTCCTTTAGTGGCGCAAACCATTGATTTCTTATGGGACCCTCCACTATGGGTACTGATGCACCACTATAGGTGCAAAGGAGCAAAAAAATTAAGCAAAATAATTGTTTTAAATTGTTTTTCGGTTAAAAATCATGGATATTATTCGATTACTCGCATCATTTTCACATCTTACATCATAGAAAAATATCACCTAATCATTTATTAGTGCGAAACATGCTAAAACACACTACCTCCACTATTGGAGCTACCTCCACTAAGGGAGCGTTTGCCCTAGCGCGTTCCTACATTAGATTACTTTTCACAGGGCCATCCATAATGAGTTCGCAATTGAATGTTCCTACGGACAAAACATACCTTATGTAGGGCATAAATCAATGCTTGACAATACATCAACTGCAGCATACCCTGCAGCGTCGTCGATATCTTCACTAATAATCTCCAGGTTATCAGTTCGGGCCGCAAAATGTAAAAAACGAACAAAATAAATCAACAGCAACGAGAAAAGTATCCACAATTAGGACAAAGCCGGGAGAGACGAGTGAGGGTGAGAAATTTTTGTTTTTTTTTTTTCCTACAAGCAAACGTTACGGTTTTTGACAGTAAAATGCAACGTTTCTGAAGGTGCAGCATTGGAACAGCACGATATTTCGCCAAACCCTGCTATGAAGTAGCACTACTAGCAGCTATATGCTCAATCAGCATTAAATGCTTTGCTGTGCTGGCGCATATAATGCTGATTAAATGCTTTTTAAAATGCTTATTGGTTACTTGGGCAACTACACATTATGAATGTTGGCAAAATGATTGAGATAGGCAAATTTTTTCCCAAATTCAAATGCTTATAACTTTATGAAAAATGGATGAAATTGGATGCATCTGGAAGCAGTCGACGGCAAATTTGGTCCAGTTTTAGGAACTTCCTTGACCATGCATATTGGCCACTGGACACCGGAGATGTTCCGGATTTTCTGAGGTCATGTCCAAATGTCATTTTTTCTGTCGCTGCAATATTATATCTTGTGGTTCTGAAAATGCTCGCCATTTTCCAAGTCACATGGATCTTACTGTTTATGGTAGAATGTGATTCTAAACAGATGAACGGACATGTTCCGAATTGGCCACATCCCCGGGGCACCTGGAATCTACTATAAAGTGGTCATGGCAGCCGGTGGTGCTGGAAATGCTTCGGAAAGCATAACCTTTGAAAATCATGAAGTTTGATGACCATATTGATATGGTTCCGGATATGTTCCTAATTGACCACTTCCCCCAGGGCACCTGGAACCTTCTATAGAGTGGTCTGTGCATCTAATGGTTCTGAATACGCTGCAGGAAACATCATTTTTAAGGTTGATGTCCACTTGGATATAGCTCCGGATAATATTTACATGATTGGAAATACAAACATGACTGACCATGCTTTCCGGAACCAGTTTTACGGAAATGGTCATATTTCTGAAGATTTCCAACCAATCTTAATGCGTCCGGTGGCATTCAACTTCCTATTAGTTCTTCTTCTTCTTTCTGGCGTTACATCCCCACTGGGACAGAGCCTGCTTCTCAGCTTAGTGTTCTTATGAGCACTTCCACAGTTATTAACTGAGAGCTTACTATGCCATTGACCATTTTTGCATGCGTATATCGTGTGGCAGGTACGATGATACTTTATGCCCTGAGAATTCGAGAAAATTTCCAACCCGAAAAGATCCTCGACCGGTGGGATTCGAACCCACGACCCTCAGCTTGGTCTTGCTGAATAACTGCGCGTTTACCGCTACGGCTATCTGGGCCTATATATATATATATATATATATATATATATATATATATATATATATATATATATATATATATATATATATATATATATATATATATACAGGGTGTTTGGTTCCATGTTTTTAATAATTGGAGGGTAGATAGGTCTCCATGAGATATGAAAAAGTGCCCATGGAACATAGGGTCGCAAATCACTGCTAAGTGAGTTATTCACGATTTTAAGATTTTCAACTTGTTCATCTTTGGAACCACATATCTAATTAACTATGCGTCATACATTTAATTTCAGCGCATGAATCGAAAGCTTATGATCTAATCTATCTTAGTTTCTTGGACGTAATTTTTGTAGAAAATGATTCAAAGGCTCAAATTACGGAAAGTTTGCAAAAAGTGACGGATAAATCAGCATTTTTCGACGTATTTTTATGAATTTTATTAAAATTATCGTAAGTAATGTTAAAAAAATTCTTCCACAAAATATGCATTAACTTGTTAGCTACCAAAGTGTCTTTGAGAGCAAAAGTGTATCTCTTGTAGATTCGTCACAATATCATGTTGAAAGTTGTGCTTCAAAGAGCAAAAAAATCAAAATAAATATCGGCTGATAACTCTATTCGTTCGTCCGTTCGTGTGTTGATGCCTCCGCGTGTGGATGAAGTGCTCGGGAACGACAGATGTCGGTCGTGCCGAAGCGAAGGGGAAATGAAATCGCTTCGCAACATGCGCCATTTTTTTCTTCTCTTCGCAGCATTTGGTTTGCAAACAGACGCATAAATAGATTTAGTGCGGTCGCCGCACGACCACCCCAGTAGCGAAAGTGTGTTCATAAAGACTGATCCTTTTAAATTCCTCGCACTAGTAGCTGAGCTACGGTGCAGAGCAGATAGGGGGTGCGCTTGCGCGTGTAGCGAGGACTCAATTTATGCATTTCCCGCCTATGACGTGGAACTTTTGATGCATTTTGAAGGGTTTTAGGTCGTCTATTAATTACATAGAGGTGGACAAGTGAGAGTAGAATTTATGACGTGCCATTCACGCCGTTGTAAAAGTACAACACTACCAAGTAAACCTCACCCGTGATACACAGCACGAGCGAGGTGAATTCTTAGGTTCAATAAAGTAATTTAGGTATCGCACTAATGCTCAGCGTGAACTGTTGGAGCAGCAGGATGAAATATCTCACAAAATTAGTGACCGTCTTAGTGACAGCTTGGTTTTCTGTATAAGGTTGCTTACAAATTATGTTCAATAGACCTACATGTAATATTTCATAGAATTTTCAGTATCGTATCCAGAAAATTTCTCAGGGGAGACGAACGACGCAAAAAAGTGGATATTTTTACAAAAATTGGGATGGCTTAAGACGGTTCAACCACATCATTTTGTTTTTCTTTTATCCAGCAAAATAATAGAATAACTGCATAAAATTAGGAATTTCTTTTGAAATTGAGACTTTGGCAGTTTAATAGGTTCTATGTGCAGTCACAACAATTAAAAGTCACAATTTGTAGATCAGTACTTTTCTTAAAAAAAAGTCTGAAGCCTTGCAATGTTTGTAATATGAAATCAAATATTTTGAAGAAAAAAATCAAATAATTCATCAAATTCCAACATTTTTAATTCATTATTGAAACAATTTATGATAGATTGAACGAAAACGACACAATTTTATCAAGCAGGTTGATGAGGTTCTTGTACAAGAATAATAAAATATAAATAAACCTTTTGTTATGCTCTAAATCAAATAGTAATCAGATCAGTACCCAAATATTTGTAGTTCAAAATTTCATTTTTTTTCTCTCTCTTTCTCTCTCTGTTGAGTTACTGAGTTCTTTTTTATTAAATTTGAATTAAAAACCAAGAGAAGTGTTAATTTTGAACAATAACATTTGAAATATTTGCAGTTTGCTCTAATAGATGGAAAATTAGAAATCAAATTGAATATAATTTAACAATTAAATGTATTGAAATGAACTTTAAACAGTCACAGTCACAATTAGAAATTGAAGCTCTTTCCAAACTTTAGTCAAGTTTTAATCATCAAGTTAACTGTAACTCTAGCGATGGCAAAATCATTTGAAATTTGACTCATGGAACATATTCAAGGCATAAATGTGTATGATTTTACACGAATTAAATTTAAAAAAATACCTGCTGGAAACCCACCAAAACCCGGAAATATGAGAATATGTCATTTTTCAAACAAAACTAGTTTCATGTTATTTAAAGCTCCCACAGCAATTTACGGATGCTAATGGTTGTCACTATGGCAAGCCTGTAAAATTTCGTGAAGGGAAATATCCTTCATCATTTTAGTAACAGAACCTCCGAAATGTCAAGAAGGCGAAAGTGTAAACACGACACGTAGCAAAACATTTTTTGGGATGAACAATATTTCATTAATAGTATCAAGAACTTTGGTGATCACTAAAGCCTCTCACTAATTTGAATTTAAAATCGAAATGTTTAATTTTAAAATTAAAATTCAATTCACATTTTCAAAACTGAATAAGCCAAACATGCTTTTAAGAGCGTTTTTCGTATTTCAAGTGGTTTCACACCAAAAACTTACTCCAAAATCCACTGAGGTGGAGAGGGAGGGAGGGTTAACCCTCAAACACACCCCCTCCCACTGATCACTTGTTTCTGTTTTGTAGACAATATGATCTTAATTTTCTTTCTGGCGCTATGTCCGTTATGTTGAATGGTATAGTACTAGATTCGGGTTTTCTTTTATTTATAGGTATTCCACTAAACAGCTCGAAGATTTAATACACAATATTCTTAATTTTTCTCATGATCTCAATTAAATGCTTTTCACACAAAACAAAAGCATGATTACTGCATTCACATGAAAATATTAATTTAGAAAATATTCAAGATCTATCCTGCAATTTCCAAGTTGTTCCAATAATTTCTCCACAAATTCCTTCAGGAATTCTTTCAGTTAATGTTCTCAGGAGTTTCCCAGGGATACCTTCAGACTGAGACCACTTGAGGAATCCTTTGTCGGCCAATACCAGGCTGGTTTTTGGGAGGGCCGATCCGACAACGAATCAGATATTACCAGATACATCTTGCAAATGAACTTAGATAAATTCTTGGAGTATAACTAGCAGACTCACCATCTGTTTGGATTGGAGACGAGGTGTCAATGTCGTGTGTGAATTTAGATGGAAGTAAGGAGACGCACTTTGGAATTCATTGTTCAACATTGCACTCCAGGGTGACATTGGGAGACCAGCGAGCAAAGAAATGACACTATCATGACACGGTCACATCTTCTTCTTCTTCTTCTTGACATTACGTCCTCACTGGGACAGAGCCTGATTCTCAGCTTAGTGTTCTTATGAGCACTACCACAGTAGTTAACTGAGAGCTTTCTTTGCCAAAGTTATCATTTTCGCATTCGTATATCGGGTAGCAGGTACGATGATACTTTATGCGCAGAGAAGTCAAGGAAATTTCCATTACGAAAAGATGCTGGACCAACCGGGAATCGAACCGAGACACCTTCAGCATGACTTTACTTTGCAGCTGCGGACTCTAATCACTCGGCTAAGGAAGGCCTACGGTCACATATGGTCCTTGGTCTTGTGGACGATATCGGCCTCATTTAAATCGATCGCAGGTCAGTGGAGGAGGTTTTCGAGGCTCTGAAGAATCTGAATATCTCCAAGAATTCGTTGAGGAATACCTTCAGGTAGAGGAATATCTTTCAGGATTCGTCCATAAATTACTGCTTAGATTCCGCTAGCAATAGCTTCTAAGATTCCTCCTGAAATTTGACCATGGATTCCTCCTGATAAACTTCAGGATATTTTTATCAATTTTTCCGTCATTTGTATAGGAGCTGTCTAGTAACATCCTGTAACTCCTCCGGAGATTCCTGCAGAAATTCCTCCAGAAATACTTTCATTTTTTCCTCCAGGAATATCTCCAATGATTTGTTAGGAATACCGTCAGGGTTTTCTCTAGCAATCAATAACATATCCATTGATTTTTTTCAAGAGTACCACTAGGTTTTTCTCTAGGAATACCTCCAAGGATTCCGTCAGTTATAAACCCATGAATCCCTACTGGAATACGTTCAAAGATTTCTTCAGAAATATCCTACCTCCATGAATATCTCAAAAGATTGCTCCAAGTAAACTATGGAGATTTCCTTCAGGGAGTCTTTCTGGAATTCTGTTTAAACTTTTCTTCGGTGACTCCTGCAGGCATTCCTCTAAAGAGTTCCTCCAAGAATTCCTTTAGGGTTTCATCCAACGATTTCCTTAGGAATCTCTCCAAGGATTCCATCCGGAGCTTTTCCATTGGTTTCTTCAGGAATTCTTCCAGAGTTTCTCCCTGTTTTTAAGAATAACGATTTGGATTTTCTCTTGGAACTTCAAAGAATCCTTCTTAGAATAATTTCAGGATATTTTTCATGATCTTTTCAAGAATTCTTATGGAGATTTCTATAGTGACCCCTTCAGGAATCAATCCATTCTTAAAAACAGGGAGAAACTCTGGAAGAATTCCTGGAGAAACCAATGAAGAAGCTCCGGACGGAATCATCGGAGAGATTCCTATGGAAATTGTTGGATGAAATCCTAAAGGAATTCTTGGAGGAACTTCTTAGAGCAGTGTTTCTCAAACTTTATTAACTTTCGCCCCCTTTAGGCTAATATTTTTTGGAATCGCCACTTTAATTTATGAAACACATATGTATGCCAAAAAATGTCTTCGATTTGCATATCCCTTAATATTGTCGGTTATCGGACAATGATTAAAAACGATTAACTGAACAGTATTTCATACAGTCGACTCTCCACATCTCGATATCTCACCCTATGTCGATGAATTCTTCGGTCCTTTTATTCTGCATATAATTATCATCTCCATGTGTCGATATCTTCGTCGATCGATGTACTGCTCATAACTGCATATTTGTCAAAATCGACATTTTTGGTTGGTTGGTTTGACTTTATTAACGAGATTTTTAGCCCTGGGCTAGTTCATCTCGGGACCAACGGCTTTACTTCCCTTCCGAAGGAAGTCGTCACTATAACATTTTTGAAAATTTCGAGTTTGTACCGGGGAGAGTTATCAAATGACAAATACTTTCGATCAACTTACCGAAATCTATGAGATTGTTCTAGAAAAAAAAAATGCATAGTTGTTTTGTCACATTGGCAATTGTAACCGCATAACAGTCACATTGAGATTATACATGAGTACATACATAATGTAGTAGCAACAAAATTTCTATCAGAATTGTTTTTTGACTACTCTTCCTATATGCAACATGAGTTGTACAAAATTTCAGCCTCAAATAAGCAATTATGGATTCATAGTGATTTTTTTGAAATTTTAGTTTCCTTCAATACTGCAATGAAATGCAAACTAGGTATATCATTTACTAAATGCCTACTTTTGTCGAATGTTACAAATATGCAGATATGGATAGTTTAGCCTTGTAGTTTTTTCATTCCTGATTTTCTTTCCGTACGTCGCTATGCCCATTATCAAAGGATACTAGTTCAAATTTTCGTGATTCAAAACAATATAGGTGCATAAGATGACGTCTGCTTGTTTATTATTTTGCTTATTTTCCTTCGTATTTCCACGCAATCAACGCATGCTTCGTAAACTGTTTAAGGTTAACGTCAACGAATTAACGAAACAACGTTAATCGTTGATTAACGTTAACAACTCTGTTTTGTACGCATATTTATCGATCTACAGCAAATTGTTAACGATTTTCTTCGAATACTTCGATAGGTAATCTCAGAATAACATATTATGAAAACAATATGTGAAAAATAGAATCCATTTCATTACAGCAGTGTTGCCAATTTTGATGATTGTCAATGTACTTTGAATGGTCTTCTAAGAATGAAGCAATTGTGTTTCTATTGTGCTTTAAATGTGACATTGGGACTTAATAAGTAACTCTGTGAAGGCGTAAGTTATTTTTCATATTGATGCTATATTAGCACTTCCGTCAGGGCGTACTTTTATCCAAAAAAATCTAATCATATCAGTTCCTTTCAAATTTAAAATATTTTTCTCTAAAAAATATAGGGGAAAAATGATTTTATGATATCTGTAAAATTGTTGCTCCAAAAATAATTCGATTTTCACCATCAGGCTTCTGATTGATGATGTTTTCTAAGAACAAGCCTTTTATGAAAATAAAAAATATAAATTGTTGAATTTTTCAGCCAATTTGAGCAATCATTGGTTTTGATAACCTCCAAAAATCGACCGTTCTAATCGTTGTTCTATATTCGTGTGAAATTTAATTATTTTGGAGATTTTTTATTATCCCAACATTGTAAAATACTAGTCGAACGATGTACAGAAACCCGATTGAAATTTCATTAATAAATTTAAAAGTTACAGCATGCACAAAGTGTCCATTTTATAAAATGAACAGTCCTTAATTTCAAAGTTCCATACAAAAAAGCTCATGGTATTCAATATTGAACATTGGGATAATTACTTAAAATTCTCAGATAAATGTTTTGAACTTTCAAAACATGTTATCTGTGTTCTCAATGATATCAGTGGTTTATCTTTTCGATTCAGAGAAAATCTCAAATACCGATCATTCACATGATATTGAAAAAATGAATGCATATTACAAACATTTTGTTTTTGACAATCATTCAGTGTTTTCTATCATAATTTTAAACGGAACATGCTTAGAGTTCTAAGCAGTCTAAGATAAAGGAAATCATGAAAATGGTTTAGTTTAGAAATGTTTCTCCTTCAGATGCATTAGTAATAGTTTCTTGTTGTATAGTTGTACTTGAGTGTGTTCTTCAAAGGTTATAAGTAACAATTTTCAAATGCTCCCATGTCAGCTTTTTCTAGATTTTCGCTCCCCAATTTCTGTTTTACAAATTTTCGCCCCCTCGGACCTGAAAATTGCCCCTAGGGGGGCGAATTCGCCCACTTTAGGAATCACTGCTCTAGAGGATTCATCGGGTTATAACTGACGGAATCCTAGAGAAACCCTAGTAGGTACTCTTGAAAAAAATCAATGGATATATTATTGATTGCTAGAGAAAACCCTGACGGTATTCCTAACAATTCATCAGAGATATTCCAGTTAGCAGTAATTTATGGACGAATCCTGAAAGATATTCCTCTACCTGAAGGTATTCCTGGAAGAAACCATGAAGTTAATCCTAAAGAATCCCTGGAGCTATTCTTAGTAGAATTTTAAAGTTATTTCTTGTGTAGATCGTGGAGGAAACCTTGGACGTATTTTCAGAGGAATCCTCAGAGAAACTCTTGGAGGTATTCTTGGTGGTATTTCTGGAGAAAATGCTGAAGGAATGTAATTTAAGGAATTCCTGGAGGGAGCTTTGGAAGTATTTTACGAGAAATCCTTATAAATATTTCTGGAGGCATTCAAAGAGGTATTCCTGATAGAATCTTTTGAAGAATTCCTGTTAAAATCTTTGGAAGAAATTCTGAACAAATCCCTAGTGGAATTCTTAAGAGAAGGAGTGCTAGGTGAAATCCGCGAAATCCCCGAAGAAATTTTAGAGTTCCTAGAGGAATCCTTAGATGTTTCTCATAGGAAATCCCTGAAAAAAAATTTGCCAGAATTTACCAAACAATTTCTGGAGAAAACCCTGGAGAAATTCATAAAATAATTCTTGAAGGAGTATCAGGGGTAATCCCTAATAATACAGATTCTTCAGAGCCTCGATAACCTGCTCCACTGACCTGCGATCGAATTAAATAAGGCCGATATCGTCCACAAGACCAAGGACCATATGTGACCGTAGGCCTTCCTTAGCCGAGTGATTAGAGTCCGCAGCTGCAAAGTAAAGTCATGCTGAAGGTGTCTCGGTTCGATTCCCGGTTGGTCCAGCATCTTTTCGTAATGGAAATTTCCTTGACTTCTCTGCGCATAAAGTATCATCGTACCTGCTACCCGATATACGAATGCGAAAATGATAACTTTGGCAAAGAAAGCTCTCAGTTAACTACTGTGGTAGTGCTCATAAGAACACTAAGCTGAGAATCAGGCTCTGTCCCAGTGAGGACGTAATGTCAAGAAGAAGAAGAAGAAGATGTGACCGTGTCATGATAGTGTCATTTCTTTGCTCGCTGGTCTCCCAATGTCACCCTGGAGTGCAATGTTGAACAATGAATTCCAAAGTGCGTCTCCTTACTTCCATCTAAATTCACACACGACATTGACACCTCGTCTCCAATCCAAACAGATGGTGAGTCTGCTAGTTATACTCCAAGAATTTATCTAAGTTCATTTGCAAGATGTATCTGGTAATATCTGATTCGTTGTCGGATCGGCCCTCCCAAAAACCAGCCTGGTATTGGCCGACAAAGGATTCCTCAAGTGGTCTCAGTCTGAAGGTATCCCTGGGAAACTCCTGAGAACATTAACTGAAAGAATTCCTGAAGGAATTTGTGGAGAAATTATTGGAACAACTTGGAAATTGCAGGATAGATCTTGAATATTTTCTAAATTAATATTTTCATGTGAATGCAGTAATCATGCTTTTGTTTTGTGTGAAAAGCATTTAATTGAGATCATGAGAAAAATTAAGAATATTGTGTAATAAATCTTCGAGCTGTTTAGTGGAATACCTATAAATAAAAGAAAACCCGAATCTAGTGCTATACCATTTAATTCCACTAGAGTTTTTTTTTTTTTTCATTTATTTAATATTGCAGTGCTTTTTTGGCTGTCCTTAAGCTACATGCTTATTTCCAGAGAATTTCAGAGCTGGGAGGGGTCTCGTGGACTTTGTCCCATATAAAATATTTAAAACGTATATGCCTCTGCCCATATACATATACAAAACAGCAACTTTGGCTGAGAAAACCTTTCAGTTAACAACTATGTAAGTGCTCATAAGTACACTAAGCTGAGGAGCAGGGCTCTGTCTCAGTTGGGACATAACGCCAGAAAGAAAATTAAGATCATATTGTCTACAAAACAGAAACAAGTGATCAGTGGGAGGGGGTGTGTTTGAGGGTCAACCCTCCCTCCCTCTCCACCTTAGTGGATTTTGGAGTAAGTTTTTGGTGTGAAACCACTTGAAATACGAAAAACGCTCTTAAAAGCATGTTTGGCTTATTCAGTTTTGAAAATGTGAATTGAATTTTAATTTTAAAATTAAACATTTCGATTTTAAATTCAAATTAGTGAGAGGCTTTAGTGATCACCAAAGTTCTTGATACTATTAATGAAATATTGTTCATCCCAAAAAATGTTTTGCTACGTGTCGTGTTTACACTTTCGCCTTCTTGACATTTCGGAGGTTCTGTTACTAAAATGGTGAAGGATATTTCCCTTCACGAAATTTTACAGGCTTGCCATAGTGACAACCATTAGCATCCGTAAATTGCTGTGGGAGCTTTAAATAACATGAAACTAGTTTTGTTTGAAAAATGACATATTCTCATATTTCCGGGTTTTGGTGGGTTTCCAGCAGGTATTTTTTTTATAATAAATCTTCGAGCTGTTTAGTGGAATACCTATAAGTAGATGAAAAAACCGAATTTAGTACTTTACCATTTAATTCCACTAGAGTTTGTATCCTCTGACAGATACGCGTATTTCGACCTCAACTGTAAGGCCGTCTTCAGTGTCGTGTACTAGACTCGTCTAGTCTAGTCGAATCTAGTACACGACACTGAAGACGGCCTTACAGTTGAGGTCGAAATACGCGTATCTGTCAAAGGATACAAACTCTAGTGGAATTAAATGGTAAAGTTCTAAATTCGGTTTTTTCATCTACTTATTTTTTTTAATTTAATTCGTGTAAAATCATACACATTTATGCCTTGAATATGTTCCATGAGTCAAATTTCAAATAATTTTGCCATCGCTAGAGTTACAGTTAACTTGATGATTAAAACTTGACTAAAGTTTGGAAAGAGCTTCAATTTTTAATTGTGACTGTGACTGTTTAAAGTTCATTTCAATACATTTAATTGTTAAATTATATTCAATTTGATTTCTAATTTTCCAACTATTAGAGCAAACTGCAAATATTTCAAATGTTATCGTTCAAAATTAACACTTCTCTTGGTTTTTAATTCATATTTAATAAAAAAGAACTCAGTAACTCAACAGAGAGAGAGAGAGAGAGAGAGAGAGAGAGAGAGAGAGAGAGAGAAAAATGAAATTTTGAACTACAAATATTTGGGTACTGATCTGATTACTATTTGATTTAGAGCATAACAAAAGGTTTATTTATATTTTATTATTCTTGTACAAGAACCTCATCAACCTGCTTGATAAAATTGTGTCGTTTTCGTTCAATCTATCATAAATTGTTTCAATAATGAAGTAAAAATGTTGGAATTTGATGAATTATTTGATTTTTTTCTTCAAAATATTTGATTTCATATTACAAACATTGCAAGGCTTCAGACTTTTTTTTAAGAAAAGTACTGATCTACAAATTGTGACTTTTAATTGTTGTGACTGCACATAGAACCTATTAAACTGCCAAAGTCTCAATTTCAAAAGAAATTCCTAATTTTATGCAGTTATTCTATTATTTTGCTGGATAAAAGAAAAACAAAATGATGTGGTTGAACCGTCTTAAGCCATCCCAATTTTTGTAAAAATATCCACTTTTTTGCGTCGTTCGTCTCCCCTGAGAAATTTTCTGGATACGACACTGAAAATTCTATGAAATATTACATGTAGGTCTATTGAACATAATTTGTAAGCAACCTTATACAGAAAACCAAGCTGTCACTAAGACGGTCACTAATTTTGTGAGATATTTCATCCTGCTGCTCCAACAGTTCACGCTGAGCATTAGTGCGATACCTAAATTACTTTATTGAACCTAAGAATTCACCTCGCTCGTGCTGTGTATCACGGGCGAGGTTTACTTGGTAGTGTTGTACTTTTACAACGGCGTGAATGGCACGTCATAAATTCTACTCTCACTTGTCCACCTCTATGTAATTAATAGACGACCTAAAACCCTTCAAAATGCATCAAAAGTTCCACGTCATAGGCGGGAAATGCATAAATTGAGTCCTCGCTACACGCGCAAGCGCACCCCCCATCTGCTCTGCACCGTAGCTCAGCTACTAGTGCGAGGAATTTAAAGGGATCAGTCTTTATGAACACACTTTCGCTACTGGGGTGGTCGTGCGGCGACCGCACTAAATCTATTTATGCGTCTGTTTGCAAACCAAATGCCGCGAAGAGAAGAAAACAATGGCGCATGTTGCGAAGCGATTTCATTTCCCCTTCGCTTCGGCACGACCGACATCTGTCGTTCCCGAGCACTTCATCCACACGCGGAGGCATCAACACACGAACGGACGAACGAATAGAGTTATCAGCCGATATTTATTTTGATTTTTTTGCTCTTTGAAGCACAACTTTCAACATGATATTGTGACGAATCTACAAGAGATACACTTTTGCTCTCAAAGACACTTTGGTAGCTAACAAGTTAATGCATATTTTGTGGAAGAATTTTTTTAACATTACTTACGATAATTTTAATAAAATTCATAAAAATACGTCGAAAAATGCTGATTTATCCGTCACTTTTTGCAAACTTTCCGTAATTTGAGCCTTTGAATCATTTTCTACAAAAATTACGTCCAAGAAACTAAGATAGATTAGATCATAAGCTTTCGATTCATGCGCTGAAATTAAATGTATGACGCATAGTTAATTAGATATGTGGTTCCAAAGATGAACAAGTTGAAAATCTTAAAATCGTGAATAACTCACTTAGCAGTGATTTGCGACCCTATGTTCCATGGGCACTTTTTCATATCTCATGGAGACCTATCTACCCTCCAATTATTAAAAACATGGAACCAAACACCCTGTATATATATATATATATATATATATATATATATATATATATATATATATATATATATATATATATATATATATATATATATATATATATATATATATATATATATATATATATATATATATATATATATATATATATATATATATATATATATAGGCCCAGATAGCCGTAGCGGTAAACGCGCAGTTATTCAGCAAGACCAAGCTGAGGGTCGTGGGTTCGAATCCCACCGGTCGAGGATCTTTTCGGGTTGGAAATTTTCTCGAATTCTCAGGGCATAAAGTATCATCGTACCTGCCACACGATATACGCATGCAAAAATGGTCAATGGCATAGTAAGCTCTCAGTTAATAACTGTGGAAGTGCTCATAAGAACACTAAGCTGAGAAGCAGGCTCTGTCCCAGTGGGGATGTAACGCCAGAAAGAAGAAGAAGAACTAATAGGAAGTTGAATGCCACCGGACGCATTAAGATTGGTTGGAAATCTTCAGAAATATGACCATTTCCGTAAAACTGGTTCCGGAAAGCATGGTCAGTCATGTTTGTATTTCCAATCATGTAAATATTATCCGGAGCTATATCCAAGTGGACATCAACCTTAAAAATGATGTTTCCTGCAGCGTATTCAGAACCATTAGATGCACAGACCACTCTATAGAAGGTTCCAGGTGCCCTGGGGGAAGTGGTCAATTAGGAACATATCCGGAACCATATCAATATGGTCATCAAACTTCATGATTTTCAAAGGTTATGCTTTCCGAAGCATTTCCAGCACCACCGGCTGCCATGACCACTTTATAGTAGATTCCAGGTGCCCCGGGGATGTGGCCAATTCGGAACATGTCCGTTCATCTGTTTAGAATCACATTCTACCATAAACAGTAAGATCCATGTGACTTGGAAAATGGCGAGCATTTTCAGAACCACAAGATATAATATTGCAGCGACAGAAAAAATGACATTTGGACATGACCTCAGAAAATCCGGAACATCTCCGGTGTCCAGTGGCCAATATGCATGGTCAAGGAAGTTCCTAAAACTGGACCAAATTTGCCGTCGACTGCTTCCAGATGCATCCAATTTCATCCATTTTTCATAAAGTTATAAGCATTTGAATTTGGGAAAAATTTTGCCTATCTCAATCATTTTGCCAACATTCATAATGTGTAGTTGCCCAAGTAACCAATAAGCATTTTAAAAAGCATTTAATCAGCATTATATGCGCCAGCACAGCAAAGCATTTAATGCTGATTGAGCATATAGCTGCTAGTAGTGCTACTTCATAGCAGGGTTTGGCGAAATATCGTGCTGTTCCAATGCTGCACCTTCAGAAACGTTGCATTTTACTGTCAAAAACCGTAACGTTTGCTTGTAGGAAAAAAAAAAAAAACAAAAATTTCTCACCCTCACTCGTCTCTCCCGGCTTTGTCCTAATTGTGGATACTTTTCTCGTTGCTGTTGATTTATTTTGTTCGTTTTTTACATTTTGCGGCCCGAACTGATAACCTGGAGATTATTAGTGAAGATATCGACGACGCTGCAGGGTATGCTGCAGTTGATGTATTGTCAAGCATTGATTTATGCCCTACATAAGGTATGTTTTGTCCGTAGGAACATTCAATTGCGAACTCATTATGGATGGCCCTGTGAAAAGTAATCTAATGTAGGAACGCGCTAGGGCAAACGCTCCCTTAGTGGAGGTAGCTCCAATAGTGGAGGTAGTGTGTTTTAGCATGTTTCGCACTAATAAATGATTAGGTGATATTTTTCTATGATGTAAGATGTGAAAATGATGCGAGTAATCGAATAATATCCATGATTTTTAACCGAAAAACAATTTAAAACAATTATTTTGCTTAATTTTTTTGCTCCTTTGCACCTATAGTGGTGCATCAGTACCCATAGTGGAGGGTCCCATAAGAAATCAATGGTTTGCGCCACTAAAGGAACCATTCTTAAAACATACCTCCACTAAAGGAACAGTGTTCCTATTATTGGTGCAAGGCTTTTTGCAGTGAAATTTTAAATGCATCGTGATTTTTATACATTTGAGTGATAGGAGGATTTGAGATCTATCGATTGATACATTAAAATCATATATTTCATGGTTTTATCACCATGTTTTAGCAGTTTTCCCTTAGGTGCACCACTAATGGTACACTTGCCCTAAGATAATTAAAATTTATGGAAGCAGATCAAGATGGGTTGATACATTTGTTTTATCCCACATGTCAGAAAGATCTGTGAAACTAGCGCTCCGATAAACAGAGAATGGTAGCTTTGCGGATGTTCCTTTCTACCGTGGAAATTAGGTTGTTTTTAACTATCCCTCTTCTACTTTAAATCGTCTCCATGAAATGTCAGAACCGGGACGTGGGTGAGAAAGAGATAAAAAGTGGAGTCAAACATGTAACACACAACCCGTACTGCTCTTTCGTTGCATTCGTGTGACTATTGGAAAGTATTTTGTTTGCTATTACTCGAAAATAGCCTGTGCAGTTCACTGCCCATACTCGCATAACAGTCCCATACCAATTTTATCTATTTTTGAGTTAGCTCCGTGAATGGTGTTTATTTTCAGTGTACTTTCCAACATCATGCTTAAAATTGAATCTTTGTATGGACAAAATGAGGAAAAAATACCAAACCATGTGCGTCCCATATTGAAAATACCCGCATTACAGTCCCATTAGTTGATCATAACGAAATTGAAACAAACCCATTTTGATAATATTTTTTGAAATCTTGCATCGTGGTTTTCATTTATTGAAAGAAGGAATAATACAAACTATACTGATTAAAACCATGTTTATTCACGAAAAATACTTATTCTAGCTTGACATGAAAGTTTTCTAGAATGACTTCTGTTGCGATATGTGGTAGAACCACAAATAAAAGTATATATCCTTGCGAGGCTAAAAAACAATAAAAAACAAACAAAGTTTGGCCAATTGGTAACTTATTTGAATAATTGTCAACGAAATCTCCGACAGGCTCAACTTTCATCGGTATGAAAAGGGAGGCTTATCGCGCACATCGCCATTGGTATCATCGACAGGATTTTCATAGTCGTACGGAGTATATATAACATCTATTGCCGAAAAAGGATGGTTCTGGGCACACAACAGTATTATCCACGCATGGGAAATCGCATGTTTGAAGCGATTGTCGTCATAAAGATCCAAAACTTGCTCTATTAATTATATTCCTCGGTACGGTTCAAGTCCAACGTTCCTGTGCTGTGGGTGGATTCAACCAAGAGGCCGACAGAAAAAGACAAATCAAATTTTCAACACTATCATTGTATAATGTATAGTACCTACCACCGAAATATTTTTCGAAGTAAATTTGCAATTAAAACATGCGAGTACTAAAACTTTCAGAAGGAAAAATGCCTTGTGATCAATTGTAAACTTGAATATTAATGTGTCAACGTGCGTGATAACAAAGTAAGCGAGTCCCAAGGAATGGGACTGGTATGCGGGTATATTTGCGGTTGGCTAGTGAAGTACTCGGATATCGAGTTCCATTGGCTTGTGTCCCAGATTTGGACTTCAAAAACAACCATGTTAACCGTGTTACAGTTGTTGACGATTTTATAATATTGTAATGATAGTGTGTAGAGTAATGCTACCACGATTTATTGCTATCAGCAGCCTTGGAACGAACACATTTCCAAATATGTTTAGAAGCGTTTTTCTCGACATGACGATTTTCCTAATGGGACTGTATTGCGAGTATGGGCAGTTCAAATGCTTATTAAGAACCGATAGATGTTAAACAGCAATGCTTGTGCTGGAGCATTGCTGCTAAGCTATGAACTTGCTTTCATAGGGCAGCAAGCAGAGCAAATGCTGTAAGCAGTCTACTGCGCGGCTTATTTAAGTGCTTATTGGTTACCTGGGTGCTTGAAAATGTTGTTTGATTTCTTCACCTTCAACTGGTCCATCGCCCTCAGTAAACAAACCGTTTGATTCTCCCCCCATGGTCTTGCTCAACCAGCAAGCGAAAACAGCGAAGCAAACAAGACAAACTGCCATGCGTCTCCATCGTATGATATTTGCACGAGTTCACTAATTTGACGTTTGAGCGGTGCCGAATTCACTGGTTTCCATGGTCACATAAACAACACGGCACCGATGCATCCTATTTCATTCATTTTTCATAAAGTTATAAGCATTTGAATTTGGGCAAAATTTTGCCTATCTCAATCATTTTGCCTATCCCCTGTATTGAGAATTATAATATATATATAACGCCACTGTTGCTCTAGAAATGTCAATACAAATGCACATTCCTGCTGTGTCCATACACGCTATTTTCGTGCACAAGAAGGAGTGCACGGCTGAAATGAACATTCTCTGCAATGGACCTATGCACGAATGTGCTATTTGACGTTTTAGCGGTGCCGTGTTGTTTATGTGACCATGGAAACCAGTGAATTCGGCACCGCTCATACGTCAAATTAGTGAACTCGTGCAAAGATCCATACGATGGAGACGCATGGCAGTTTGTCTTGTTTGCTTCGCTGTTTTCGCTTGCTGGTTGAGCAAGACCATGGGGGGAGAATCAAACGGTTTGTTTACTGAGGGCGATGGACCAGTTGAAGGTGAAGAAATCAAACAACATTTTCAAGCAACTACACATTATGAATGTTGGCAAAATGATTGAGATAGGCAAAATTTTGCCCAAATTCAAATGCTTATAACTTTATGAAAAATGAATGAAATTGGATGCATCTGGAAGCAGTCGACGGCAAATTTGGTCCAGTTTTAGGAACGTCCTTGACCATGCATATTGGCCACTGGACACCGGAGATGTTCCGGATTTTCTGAGGTCATGCCCAAATGTCATTTTTTCTGTCGCTTGTATTTTTGTGTGGTGTAAAGTCAGATAGATGTTTGCAATTTTCCTAGAAACTAGAACTAATAGAAAGTTGAATGCCACCGGACGCATTAAGATTGGTTGGAAATCTTCAGAAATATGACCATTTCCGTAAAACTGGTTCCGGAAAGCATGGTCAGTCATGTTTGTATTTCCAATCATGTAAATATTATCCGGAGCTATATCCAAGTGGACATCAACCTTAAAATGATGTTTCCTGCAGCGTATTCAGAACCATTAGATGCACAGACCACTCTATAGAAGGTTCCAGGTGCCCTGGGGGAAGTGGTCAATTAGGAACATATCCGGAACCATATCAATATGGGCATCAAACTTCATGATTTTCAAAGGTTATGCTTTCCGAAGCATTTCCAGCACCACCGGCTGCCATGACCACTTTATAGTAGATTCCAGGTGCCCCGGGGATGTGGCCAATTCAAAACATGCCCGAAAACACATCAATATGGGTAAAAACATCAAGATTTTTGAAGGTGATGCTAATAGAAGTATTTACAGCGCAACTTATTTATATGACCACTGTATAGTAGGTTCCATGGGCCCTGGGGGATGAGGTCATGTTTCGAGTTGGCCACATCTCTAGGAGCCCCTGGAATATACTATAGAGTGATTATTATATCTTGTGGTTCTGAAAATGCTCGTCATTTTCCATGTCACATGGATCTTACTGTTTATGGTAGAATGTGATTCTAAATAGATGAACGGACATGTTCCGAATTGGCCACATCCCCCGGGGCATCTGGAACCTACTATAAAGTGGTTATGGCAGCCGGTGATGCTGGAAATGCTTCGGAAAGCATAACCTTTGAAAATAATGTAGTTTGATGACCATATTGATATGGTTCCGGATATGTTCCTAATTGACCACTTCCCCCAGGGCACCTGGAACCTTCTATAGAGTGGTCTGTGCATCTAATGGTTCTGAATACGCTGCAGGAAACATCATTTTTAAGGTTGATGTCCACTTGGATATAGCTCCGGATAATATTTACATGATTGGAAATACAAACATGACTGACCATGCTTTCCGGAACCAGTTTTACGGAAATGGTCATATTTCTGAAGATTTCCAACCAATCTTAATGCGTCCGGTGGCATTCAACTTTCTATTAGTTCTAGTTTCTAGGAAAATTGCAAACATCTATCTGACTTTACACCACACAAAAATACAAGCGACAGAAAAAATGACATTTGGACATGACCTCAGAAAATCCGGAACATCTCCGGTGTCCAGTGGCCAATATGCATGGTCAAGGACGTTCCTAAAACTGGACCAAATTTGCCGTCGACTGCTTCCAGATGCATCCAATTTCATTCATTTTTCATAAAGTTATAAGCATTTGAATTTGGGCAAAATTTTGCCTATCTCAATCATTTTGCCAACATTCATAATGTGTAGTTGCTTGAAAATGTTGTTTGATTTCTTCACCTTCAACTGGTCCATCGCCCTCAGTAAACAAACCGTTTGATTCTCCCCCCATGGTCTTGCTCAACCAGCAAGCGAAAACAGCGAAGCAAACAAGACAAACTGCCATGCGTCTCCATCGTATGGATCTTTGCACGAGTTCACTAATTTGACGTTTGAGCGGTGCCGAATTCACTGGTTTCCATGGTCACATAAACAACACGGCACCGCTAAAACGTCAAATAGCACATTCGTGCATAGGTCCATTGCAGAGAATGTTCATTTCAGCCGTGCACTCCTTCTTGTGCACGAAAATAGCGTGTATGGACACAGCAGGAATGTGCATTTGTATTGACATTTCTAGAGCAACAGTGGCGTTGTATAGGTAAAATCTGGTTCACTCCAATTTGTGCACCCGAGAGAGATATTGCCCATGACGCTCGCATTGGTTTGCAAGAATTGAGCAAGCGCGCGCAACTGGCGTCACGACGTCTGCTGTTGGAAGAGAAAGCGTCAACGCCATACATGCTTTGTGTGTATGTATGTTGCATGGAGCTTCCAGGTGTCGCGCGATAGTAGGCGCAATATTGATTAGAACCAATACTAGATGTTATAAACATATTGGCCAAATTGATTATGTTTTATCTTATTAAATACACAAAATTCATGTGGCTTTGAATTGATTTATTAACTATGTGTGAATATAGTTTTTCTTGCTCAACAGACCGACAACTGATAAATTGTGGTGGGCGTAAAGTGGGTTTTAGCGTTCAACAGTCAGTCATCATTTCACTTGAAAGCTTTGATGTATCCACAAAAGTATACAAAGAGATGTACCAGCGCTGGACATCGTCAAAACGCTAAGATATCGTGATACAATTGACAAGCAGTAAATAATAAGTATAATTATATAGAATAACAACGTTAGGAATAATAGAGATTCGGAATTTCGCGAAAGCCACGAAATCTACGGAATTTATCCTTCATCGCGAAACTTGGAAACTGGATAACCTTAGAAAAGTTCAGATTTTTGCACATAAGAATGGTTTATTTATCTGTAAGCCGAGTTTCATAAAAAAAATGTGCTAATCGTTTATTTTCAAGTTAAACGTCTTTCTTCTTGCTTTAAATTTGATAATATGATATTAAACTTATTGTCTCAGTTCGCAAAATACGAAAAATGATTGAAATTTATGCATATAAAGGTCATTTTTACTGTAAATATACATTTTTATGTTAAATATTATCAAACTATGGGACCGCGATTAATACGCAAAATTTTTCTTTCATCGCCTTGGTATCAGCGAAATTTTGAGAATTTTCCTTTTCCCTAAACATTGGATATTGGAATCATCCAAAATTCTTAAAACTTACAACTAGTGATTGAAACGAAGAAAACAAACAAAAAATACGTCCAAAAAGCAACAAATATAATAGCTTCCAGACACTTCAAGATTGCATACAGTATTGGAAATTACATTTTAAGGTGTTAATAATAAGAAATTACATTTTAAGCTGAAATACATTTTAAAAAATCAATTGAAAAATTCGTATTCATAATTCAAAATAAGCGGTTTGTGCGAGTCAGTGCACAGGTAACAAATTCCTCACGGGACGCCTCTGAGAAAATTATTTTCAGAAAAATCATTCAGAACGCATTATGCTCAGAACGGGCCAATAAACCGTATGATGCGTCAGTATAATGTACATTGCGAATTCATTGGCATTACTATGTCCAAAGAGCAGCTTAAAACATGACTAAAGATTAATAGAAGTAATCCATAGCATGTAATAAAGTATTGTAATGATTGTATGTAGTCTACCTATACTTGACGAAAATAAAAAAAAAATAAAAATTACAAAAAATTACGAAATATTCATGTCAGGGGCGGCTGATCATCGTTCGAGAGCTAGAGAAAGACTCTAAGCTGTGCACTATGCACTATGATACACCAAACATTCAGGGGCAATGGTCCTCCGGAAATCTAGGGGTTGGTGTCAGGTTCTTACAAGCCAACCGTAAAAATACATCAGCACAGGAACGTCAACGAGAGAATACGGATCAGAACAATAGGAATAGACCACAGCGATGGAAATGGACTTGCCATTGGAAACTCGGTATTTTTGTATTATCATTTCTCATTCTTTCAAAACAAAAATAAATAAATTGAAGCTGATAGAAGAGTTGAACTAGAGTTCTGTCAAATTTTAAGCTAGTTTGGTAACGATTTAATGGTGTCCCAAAGACGTTGATATTTTAAACACTTGTTCAACTATCATAACCACCTTTGTGCTAAGACATATTACCAAACCTTATTACTCAAGCTTTTATGAACAAAGCTTTGTAGAATTTTTGGAGGATATTTTTGTGAAAGTATTTTTTGACGTTTTCTTTCATTCATATCTATTAAATCGGTTATAGTGTGTGGCTTCGTAGCCGTGCGGTTAGTGTCACCAGCCGCATCGTGCTAAGGACTGTGGGTTCGATTCCAGCTGCAGGCCGGAAAACTTTTTGTGAGGAAAATTCTCCGACTGTACCACTGGGCGCTGCATGCTAGTCCGTTGTCTAGTGTGGTGCTTCCTTCAAAGGAAAATATGTACAAAATCCTATTTTAATTGATTGCGTAGCTGTATAGATCATAAGTTCAAGTAGGTTAAAATTTTAAGCGTTATATTAAAACAAATTATGAGTATCTATTAATGTACTCAGTTCTTTTTCCTGAGATTCCTAGAAAAATCTTAAAAAGAAATCCTGAAGCAAATTTTGGAAAAGAATACTTAAATAAGATGTTGGTGAAACACCTGTGAGGATTTTTACAGGTGTTTCCATGGAATGAACTTATCGAGATATTGTGAAAAAATCTACAAAGAACACTAGGAAATATCTGGGAGTATCCTGAAATCTATATTCTTTCAATAAAGTCTAGACATAGTTTTTCTAAAGATGGGCGGAGAAATTTTTCTCATGAACCAGTGGATGATTTACTAGATAGATTCCTGGAAGAATCATTGTGAAGCAATGAACTCTCCCAGTGGTATATTTAATTGACTCAATTGAAGGGACATGGAGATATCGAGACATGGAACATGTGTCCTTTGGATGCTGTTTCTAGGGACCATCATAATAATTAGTAAATTTCGTTTTGAGTATGGTCCTATGAGTCAATAACTCGTCATGGAGGTTTAACAACATTCTTAAAGCTGCGATCCCCTTAGAAGATTAACAAACATTTCGCGGACCTTTGAAAGTGGATGACGTCGAAATGAAAAATTATGACAACATTCAAAAGATTTACCCAAATGATTCGTCTGTAATTCATCACAGATAATGCATGAATTCCTCCGAGATCATCTTGTGTTCACTGATTACACTTAAAACATTTACGTTACGTTACTTTATCGTTAAGAAACTTCAAAAGAACTAAAATCAGTAATTGAGAAAATTTCTCAACAAAAACAAGCGCCATAAATATGTCAAATCGTACTCCTTGTACGATGAAGATTACCTCGAGAACCAACTCAAAAGACTTTCACAAATATTAAAAAACAATATTTCGATTCACTTGAAAGTTTCACAAGAATTTGCGAAGTTCTCGTCAATAAATTTTCCTTAGATAGGTAAGACATCCACCAAGCTTTCCTGCTGCATTCTACTTTCAATATTTTAAGAAACTTTTCTAATGGACTTCTAAGGAGAATTGAAGAAGATTTCGCAAAAAACTCTTAACAAATCTTGTCGAATATCTGTCGAAAATCTTATAATCTATTGGATGAAACATTAAAGAATTGCGAATTTATTCAATCCCGTCAATAGCTCTTCAATTTTTCTAAAATCGGTACGGAAGCTAGCGAAATCTGCCAAAATTTAAGCCTAAAATATTTCAGAAATTTCACACTGTTACAAAAAATTCACTACAAAAATCCTAAGATTTACTGCAAGTAAAATGAGGAAAAATGTTACTTAAGGCATATTTTGGTTACAATTGAGATTGTTGAGGGGGGACAATCTAAATTTATGGTAATGGAAATATTTTTCTCTAGTTTAGTAGATTAAGACAAAATCTATCCATATGATAATTTAGGAATCAAGGAAAAATGAGGTCATTCATTTAAGTTTTTCTTAATAGTTTAAGTCTTGAACATGAATGGTTGTTGATTACACCTAAATGGACCATGAACACAGCATAAAATCATAATATTTCCTGGAAAATCAAGTATTTTCTTAATTATTTGCCAATATTGATTGTCCTCTAATTTGAGTATGTTTTCTGAACAATTATAGATTAGTTAATTTTCATTTTAACCTATGCTTATGAGGAAATGGCAACAACGTTACCAACTCATGCGAAGCACCTGATTTCACACAAACTGCAAAAATCTCACCTATCTGTCTCTCCAGCTAAACCGTGTTTCCAATTCTATTTGCAGCAATTTTTCAAGCATGACTTCCCGAAAACCCACGTTCGCACCAGCCGACGGTCGGTTTACCGCAGCTGTTTGGTGTGCGACACTTGCATCCGGGAGCTGATGGTGATCGATGTGCCGCCACAGAGACGCTTTCCCGTCGACAATCTTGCCGAGTGGAACAACGGCCACCCGCTGGGGCTCCGAACGGTGCACACCTACGTGCTCGTGTACGACATGGGCAACCTCGAGACCTTCCAGGTGAGCGCCAGCCGGTAGAACTAGGATGCACACTGGGGTGGCCAAATTTTGTATCGACTGAAATGTAATTAGGACTGTAAATGTAATTAGGACCGTTTTCTCCAAATATTTAATCATACAAACTTCAAGCTCGCTTAGCATCTTTTAGAGATGATGGGTCCCGTGGCTTCTAGGGGTTAAAATGAAGACATTTGAGAGTGTAACTAAACATTTTTATATTTATTTATTATGGATCACCCTAATGCAAAACTGGTGCATAAGAAGCACATTCGGTAGACAAATGGTGATAATTTTAAATTTTCTTTTTCACTTTCCAGTACTGCCGCAGCATGCGTGATCAAATCTTAGAAAGCTTTAATCATCGTGATTTTAAAATTATGGTTGTGGGCAACAAACTCGATCTGGTATCCGAAACCATTCCGCACACTCAGGTGGGTTGAATTCAGAGTTCTGTATAGGGATTCATTTGTTTAGAGATTGTTCTTTATTTTATCATTACAGGAATTAAAAGATATCTCAACGCTGGTTCGAAAGCACTGGCGATGTGGTTACGTCGAATGTTCCGCCAAGTGAGTACTGAACATATCTTTTTTAAGTACAGTGGATTTCAGTTTATCTCTTCAAATATTTCATAAAATACATTGAAAAAGCAAACAATGTAGCAACCCATATTCTGTAATGTAGTGTGGCATCTAAATATACTGGAATATCGATAAAAGGATACATATGAACGAAGTATGTTCTAGTAGCCCCTAGAACATAATTCATTATTTAGTAACAATTTAAAAGATATCACTGAATCACTGATCAATAACATCATATATTACATTATAAAACAAAAATACCTTACTTATACCATGCGCAAAGTAAACATCTGATCCATTGTCGAGCGACCAGTCTGTGCCTTTTTATGTAGATTGAGCATATAAGGCCATCCAACCAGCATTTCTTCGTCCTCCCATACGTACTCAGTGGATTGACTGGTTAAGCTGCTCTTTCGTGCTTGCGAAGGTCGACCGGAATCTCGTCTTTCCACTCCTATGGTCCATTTCAACCACTCCTATGGTCGGTGGGTCCACAGCTTGATCAACATCATCAAGTTATCGCCATTTTATCGGTCAGCCAATTCCCTTCTCCATAATTGCACATGGCGGACCCTGTTATGGTATTGAGCCGCGCACCATTGACCGTTGCATAAAATCTCCGCGTATTGTTCAGGTCCATGCTATCTTGTGTTTCAGCTACCATACGTTCTTCGTGCTGTCTTTTCTTTCTGCGGTAGGTTCGCTTTTGTTCGGCTCTCGCTGCCATACAAGCATACGGCTTCTGGCGACATTCTTCATGTCTGTCAATCTTTTGCACTCTTCATCGAACCAGTTGTTTCGTCATCGTCGTTGCTCATTACCAATCACTTCTCGCGCCGTTGTTTTCACAGCTTTGCGGATAGGGTCCCACAGGCCGTCAAGAAGGAAGATGAGATATTATGCAATGGTTTCTGCAGATCTTCATTCCATCTGCAATGCGTGCATCAGTCCGAGGAAATTCGTAACACGATAGCTCATTGCTCACAACTGTTCTGGATGTGTAAGGCCTGTTCGAAAATGATGTCAAACGCTAATTTTCGTCAGGCAATATCTTCCACCAACATTGTCATCAGTTTAATGACCGACGAATACTCCAAAGCAATGGATGAATTAAGGCAGGAAATTAAAAATAACACCTTCCAAATCGATATTATTCTACAACGAACCCCACTTCCATCAACACCACATATACCTCGATTGCAACTTTCAGTACCGTCGAGAAAACGTCCTCGGCTAATTGCCGATGATTCATCTCACCACGATAACACATCCGTTGGCACTAGGGAGCTTGCCCCTGACGAATCCATCCCGCTAGCCGCACCTCGAATAGCTAATCAATGTTGGTTGTCTTTGTCCGGCTTCGACCCACAAGCTACTGTGCCACAGATAGAAAAGTTGGTGAAGTACAATCTCAACACGGACAAATCGTTTGGCATTGTCAAATTAGTGCCGAAAGAGAAAACATTGAATGAACGTAAGCGTTTCTTTCAAAGTTGGCATGGATTTGCAGTTGAAAGACACCGCACTATCCGGCTCATCGTGGCAGAAGAGAATTATCTTCCATCAGTTTGATTTTAATCACTCCACATCCACTCGTCAATTGTTTCGCTTCCGACCTTCACCAAGAGACGACCATTCACAGCAATCACCAAACATCACATCGTACCATCAATGAACGATCGTCCGCACAGCTCCAAATTACACTACCACTCCACGGGAAACGATTACTCTGTACTATCAGAACGTCCGCGGACTTCCAACCAAAACAAACAACGTTTTCTTAGCGTTGTCTGAAAGCGACTATGATGTAATTGCTTTTACGAACACCTGGCTCAACAACGATATTCACAACTCAGACCTCACACACAACTTTACGATCTATCGTTGTGATAGAAATGCCAACAACAGCTGACCGCCTTCCTCTTCTCTTCTTCAAAAACTGTGCTGACTCGCTTACTGCTCCTGCGACTATTCTCTTCAACCGTTCATTGTCCGAACCGAAGGAACGTTGCCGTCCAAACGCACGCTATTGCAAACGCACGCCAAATGCTGCTATTACTCCCATACACAAATCTCCATTCTGAATTGTCTGCCAAAAGCTTTTGAAAGCCTCTTTCACGATTCCCTCTACCCTTACGTGCAACATATCATCTCTGAGTTCCAATATGGGTTTGTGAAAAAACGATCAACAACTTCAAATTTAATGTCGTACGGGTCTTCATTGGTGAACACGATGGAGAAGCGTCAACAAATCGACGCAGTCTATATTGACTTTACGAAAGCATTTCTCGCGTTTAGTATCATACAGGCGTATCTGCAGATATCGATTTCTCTTCATCGATTTTCTCTTTGGACGTACATGAAGTTCAATCAATTTTGGTAACATTTTACGATTCAGCATGACAAAGGTTCTTTCTACTGAATCGAAAATGGCAGTCAAAAACAGTCGCCTGACCAAGAGAAAATCGATGAAGATAAACCGATCATTGCAGTTACGCCCTTATGATACTGAACGCGAGATTTGATAGAGTACCGCACTCACTGTCGGTGAAAAAAATAGATAAAATGGGTCTGCCCTCTTGGTTGACACGATGGATACTCTTGTACCTCACCGAACGCAGCGCTCAAGTACGTATTGCTGGTATAAGTTCCGATCCCTTTGTAAATACATCAGGCGTCCCTCTGGGGAGCCACCTGGGTCCGCTGTTGTTTGTGCTGTTCATCAACGACCTTTGAGAAGTTATTCAATCCCAAAAACTAATGTTCGCGAACGATTTGAAATTATTTCGTATGGTTTCATCGTTGATTGATTATTGCGCTGTGCAAGCTGATATTGACGCCTTGGTGAGATGGTACATGCTGAATGGAATGGAAGTGAATGTTCAAAAATGTTGCATCATCACTTTTAGCCGAAAGAGGAATGCGATTGACTTCGGATATATAATGTCGGCGGAGCAATCTCCACAGATGCTGGAGGGGATCATCGAGGGTCTCTTCCCGCGTCACAGCCCTAGCCCATGGCCTCCTTTTGTAGGACAGCCGGGGATTGGGGCTGGCGATGAGGATAGAGTAACTGATGAGGAACTTGTAGGGATTGCAAAATCCCTAAGCATGGGGAAGGCACCAGGTCCGGACGGAGTTCCAAACCTGGCCCTCAAAGTCGCAATCTTGGAGGCTCCCGGTATGTTCAGATCTGCTATGCAGATATGCCTGGACGAGGGAGTATTTCCAGATGCGTGGAAGAGGCAGAGCCTGGTACTATTGCCAAAGGCGGGGAAACCACCCGGTGACCCGTCGGCGTATAGACCAATATGCTTGATTGACACGGTGGGGAAAGTGCTCGAGAAGATCATCCTCAACAGACTGTCGAGGTACACCGAGGGTGTAAATGGTCTCTCAGGCAACCAGTTCGGCTTCCGGAAAGGGAGGTCCACTGTAGACGCTATTCTAATGGTTAAGAAAACCGCTGAGATAGCACTCCAGCGTAAGAGGAGGGGTATTCGCTACTGCGCAGTAGTGACTCTGGATGTAAGGAATGCATTTAATAGTGCTAGTTGGGCGGCTATTGCTGATGCGCTCCTGCGTCTGGGGATACCCGAGTACCTGTACAAGATTCTCGGAAGTTACTTCCAAAATCGGGTATTAGTCTATGACACAGAGGTGGGTCGGAAGTGCTTTCGCATAACCTCAGGAGTCCCGCAAGGTTCCATCCTGGGTCCGGTGTTATGGAATGTCATGTACGACGAGGTGTTGAGATTAAAATTCCCGGCGGGTGTGGTCATCGTTGGCTTTGCCGACGATATTACGCTGGAGGTCTACGGTGAATCGATCGAAGAAGTGGAATTGACTGCAGCCCACTCGATCGCAATTGTGGAGGAGTGGATGAGCTCCAGGAAACTGGAATTGGCTCACCACAAAACTGAGGCTGTTGTTGTCAACAACCGAAAGTCGGTGCAGCAAGCGATGATCAGTGTAAGTGACTGCACAATCACTTCGAAGCGCTCCCCCAAACACTTGGGGGTGATGATCGACGACAAGCTTACCTTCGGTAGCCATGTCGATTATGCCTGCAAGAGAGCCTCCACAGCTATTGTGGCACTGTCCCGGATGATGTCCAATAGCTCTGCGGTGTACGCCAGTAAGCGTAAGCTTCTGGCCAGTGTCGCCTCGTCCATACTGAGGTATGGTGGCCCGGCTTGGGGCACGGCTTTGAGTACCGATAGCTACCGTAGCAAGCTAGAGAGTAAAACTACAAATGAACTTTAACACTTCACTTTTCAAAGTTTAATATAAAAAAGTGTAGTGAAGCTAGAGAGTACTTATAGGCTAATGTGCCTGAGGGTTGCGAGCGCGTACCGTACCGTGTCACACGATGCACTTTGTGTCATCACCGGTATGATGCCTATTGGTATCCTTATCATAGAAGACATAGAGTGCTTCGAAAAGCGCGGCACAAGAGGCATACGCAGGACTGCCAGAACGACCTCCATGGTCAAATGGCAGCGTGCGTGGGACAGTTCCACCAAGGGAGTGTGGACTCACAGGTTGATTCCGAGGTTAGATATCTGGGTCAATAGGCGCCATGGGGAACTAACATTCCACCTAACACTGGTCCTTTCGGGTCATGGATGCTTTAAACAATATCTACACCGTTTCGGTCATGCGGGTTCTCCCGAATGTCCAGTTTGTGCAGGTTTAGAGGAAACGGCGGAACACGTTTTGTTCGTGTGCCCGCGTTTCCGCACAATGCGTGACCGCATGTTTGCCACATGCGGTCGGGACACGACTCCGGACAATTTGGTCCAGAGGATGTGTGCAGACGAGTTTGGCTGGAATGCCGTTTCATCGGCTATCACCCACATCGTCTCGGAACTCCAAAGGAGGTGGCGTGTGGACTCGAGGAGTGACTAGTGCAGACGCTAATCAACAGGTGGTCCAAGGGTTCGCAGTCGGCTACGTAGGTCATACCGGTGCCCTACGGTCGAAATCGACCCTTACAGCGATTAAGTGGCCGCGGGGAGAACATCCTGGTAGCGCTGCTGTCGTGGCGCCGGCCTACTGGGTGGGTACGAGCCTCTGGTTGTTCGGGGCAGGTGGAGGCCCCTTCGTCAGCAATCCCAGCTGGTGCTAGCTGATAGGGCCTGAGCCTTCAGTAGGTCAAATTGCGAAGCCCGCAGTATCAGTTCTTGACACCTGCGGTGCAGCTGGGCGCGGGCTTAGTGGTCGACCCTGCCCGCCTTCAGCGGACAACGGGAGGTGAGGACCACTCGGGAAGCTGGCAATGCGCCAGCATGCTACCTTGGTGGACCCCCATAAGCGTGTCATCGATGTTCGTTGCTGCATGGCTACGCAGCTAACCTGGAGGATGCGATGTGCAATAGCCCCTCTCCGAAGCAATGCCTTCTTGGTGGTCCCGGAGAGACGAAGGGTTTGGCGGCAATGGAAATGGTTTAGTGGGTCGGGGGTGTAGTCCTGTTTACTGCTTGTACGTAGTAAATGGTCCCCAACCCCACACTCCCGGACCTCGGTCCGGAGTCTGTTGAGCAGATTATCCCCCCATTGCTTAGAAGGAAAAAAAAATATAATGTCGGCAACTAATATCACCAGAGTCAACACCGTAAAGGACCTAGCCTTTGAAACCCGACCCGTACCCGAACCCGACACTTTTCAAATTAGTTTTATCTTTTGATAGGAGTGTCCTAGCAAAAATTTTTCTTCTGCAAAGTTGTTCATTGAGACATTTTTCACATTTCTTCCGAAGGCACTTACACTCTATCACTGACGTGGGTGGCGCTGTATGACACTTTAGTAAAAAAAAAAAAAAAACATTTCGACCATTTTTTTCATAAAAAATAGATGTTTTGTCATCGAGTTTAAAAAGCTTAACAATAAAAAAGTAATTTAACAACATTTACCAGCAAAATTTTCAGATTTATTGATACCTTAAGTAAAAACAGTCCAAAATAGTGTTTTACAAAATCCTAGATTACTCATGATCCGGCAGATGACAGCAGCTATTTTTTTGTCCATTACTAGTCAAGAACATTAGTTTCATTGTCATGAAGAATACAAAGTGAGGCCGAGTGGGGCTTTCTTGATGGAATATTTTTGGGATCGAAAAAAATAGTTATATCAGTATATGATTTAAAATGGGATATATTTAATTTAATCTGCTTTCATATCTAGAGAACAATCATATTTAGAAATAAGCTATATGAACTTCTGAAAATTCAGACGTTTTTCATTTATTTGCATCGTATAATATGGCTTTAATTAAACACAATACTATTACTCTAATTAAAATCGAAGGATAGATAGATAGGTAGATACACATATGGGACAAATTATCTTGAATTCCGTTTAAATGTTTATTAGAACAGCAGTTCAAAGATGACTTCTTCAAAAAACTTTGTCAACATGCAATACGTTTCTGAAATACATTTGAATCTTAAATTCTTAAAAAGTTTATCAAATATAAGCATATTTTAACATATTTTCATCACATTTTCAAACCGCCACAACAAAAAAGCCCCACGTGGCCCCACGTTCCTTTCTTTGCGACAATGAAACTTATGTTCTTGACTAGTCCTATACAAAATATTAACTGCCGTAATCTGCCGCTTCATGAGTTATCCTGGATTTTGTAAAAATAGTTTTTTATACTGTTTTTACTTAAAATATAATTAAATCTGAAAATTTTGCTAGTAAATGATATAAATTTACTTTGCTACAGTTAAGCTCCTAATAAATGATGATAAAATATCTTTAATAAATTTTTTTGTACGAAAAATGGTCAAAATAGACTTTTTGACTGTTTTTACTAAAGTGTCATAACGCCATCCACGTCAGTTATAGAGTGTATGTGTTTCGGAAGAAATGTCAAAAATGCCTCAATGAACAACTTTGCAGAAAGATGTTTTTTTTTTTTTGCTGGGACGCTCCTATCAAAAGATAAAACTGATCTAGATCAGTTTTCACTTATCTAGATCAAATCTGTATGAGTCAAAATGTAGTACCATGCCCACACAGTTACGGATCACCCACAGTGACGGATCGCTTTGGCGTTCAACATCGGATAACTCGCTCAAAACATAAAAGTTGATGTGAAACATATTTTTCCCATGTTATACTATTTGTCTTCTAGCATTTGTAGTGTTAAGCATAACGTTCAACCGCTAAATAGCGGTGTATTTGACAAATGTTTAGTTGGTACCACACAGCTATCATTATATGTTCGTTTTCTGTAAGAAGTGCCGCCAGCATTCATAAGCTCCCACAGTTGTGCACAGGTGGTAAAATTCAAATGTTATAGCATAAAACATACTCATTCGTTTCGATTGAGTATGAATTCATCTTTGGAAAACATTTTGCTCGATTGTTGATTCTAAATATCGAATATTAGCACTTCTAACTAGTGATCCATAATATGGATCAGGAAATGATTGTTTACCATGGTTATGGATCACTTCCAAAGAATCTAGTTTTTTTCAGTGATCGACGTATTGTGATGTACAAGATTTGAGTTTTAGGTATACCATGTGGATTTTTTTCCAAAAGTTGAGAAAGGAAAGATTTAAGTGTTTGCAAGAGTTTGTAAGTATGTTTTATGAAAAAAGAGCACAATAGGGAAGCAAAAAGACAGGAGGACAAAAGAGCAAACTATCTTTTCGTACAAACTGATAAGTAAGAACATATCATAATTTCCAAAAGATTTTGAACCAGAATAAAAACTGTATATGTCTTTATGCTTCTAATTGAACAATATATAGAACTCTGAAAAGTTATCCACGCATTTGGAGTGGAAAAGCTAAATCAGCTATACCGCTGAATCGTCATGATGAAACGCGGCTCCACGATCATATGAGTCGGTCTGAGGCTAGATCAATACTTCTTAGCCACAAGATCTACCAAAAACATAACTGAAACTAACAAAGACATCTCATCGTCGTTGCATGTCACTTTTGATGGAACTGGATTGAATAGTAAGAAACGTCGATTTTCTATTCAAAATTGCCAATCTTCAATTTTTATGGAGCTTGAACTGACTACTGCAACCGAAAAATAATTTAGAATCTGATCAGCTCTCTTAATTTCACATTTCATTGTTAAACTTTTGTGTTGGGAAAATCCTCATCAATTACAAAGTTGGCAGAATGTTGAAATAGCTATTATTTTCAAATGAACATTTGAAAAACCAACATTGTTGAATACGGTTAGATAAACAAATTTATAGAACACATTTTTTAACAAAATTGTTCGTTTTCAAAACATTGAAAATAAAGAAAGTAATGTCGTCTTTTTTACAAAACGAGAGCATCTTAAATTGAACATCTCAGCGCTTGTAGGATTTTATGAACTTACTGTATAAAGTTCACTACATTCAGTTAGTTACTGTATGCACAAACAAACCTTAGTGCCAAAACCCCCCCAGTGGGGACATCCATTCATGCTCTAATACATCTCTGTTCTCTCGTTCTACTCCCCGCAGGCACAACTACAAAATTGGCGACATTTTCAAAGAACTGATGGGCTACCCGGTGGGCGGCACGGCACCCAAGCTGGAGTTTTCCCAATCGATTAGGAACAAAAACAAATGCACCATTCTCTAGTAGTAGCTGTAAAGTGCGCTATGCAGGCGCGGGTGCAGAATGACAAAAAAACGGTGCCACAAAGTTGCATTGCAGCAGCAGCCTTCCTCTTGTTGGATGTCCGTGGTCGGGTCGAGATGTTGCGAAAGACTTTGCCGAGTACGAAAACTGCGCCCGATTTGGGCCGGGTGATATTGGAGTGAGGTACCATATTGTAATTGGAGCACAAATCGATGCGTGAAAGGGGATTGTGTCAACGAAAACAAGCCTAACAATAGCGTTACACGTACACTAGTTAAGTGTAGGGAAGAAGTAAGGATAACTACCGCAACCGTTTACGAAACTGTAGATACAATCGGAGAAACCCATTCCAAAGCAGCAGAACCATGTTGACTATTGATATCTAGGAAGTTAATCGTCGTTAAATCGATCGGCACACTTTTGTGTCACTTGATGACTGTGTAAAGTTATACGTACCGTGGAGGTAGGTGAAGTTAATCGTGTCGCGGTGCTCCCCAGACCAGTGTTATTAGAGAAAAATCTTCATCAAAAGCGTACTCACTAGTCGATTTCTATCGCTCAACAGCAAATGGGCATAATAAAAAAAATGTCGTATGACCCATTTTGAAGTAATGTCTCCTTGTAATTCCACAAAACCTACGAAAAATGTTCAATTTTTTTTTCGAATCCTCTGCTGAGCTTTCTTTCTGGTATTACAACAGCTAGTCCATATTGGTACAGCATACAACATGGCTGGCCTGAAAATTTGTTTGAAGATCAAAAGCTTGTCCATATCCTCAAGTTTTGTACGAATGGAAGAAACTATTCCTAGGGGTGTTCAAATTTCTCCTAGAGAAAATCAACCAACACAAACCTTGCCGAAAAGTTACTAATTTAAGTTTATCAGATTCGAATAATCGTAAATTACAAGAAGAATAACACATGTATTTAAAAACAAATATTTCGAGTATCCCCAACGAGGCAAATTTGGTTGGGCAGGTCGCTGATTTCAACAGATAAATCTCTAGTGCTTTGAATATGTATGCGAGATGTTTGGTATCTTGGACAAAGTATTTTGAAATAATTTGCACTATATTTTGATGCCTCTGGTTTTGATCTAAATTACATGTAACTGATCTAGAGCATTTCAGTGGTACAATTTGACTGTTTGCATAAAAATCAAATTTCAAAGTGATAACATGTAGTTTTTTGGCATAAAATGTACTTAATGCATTCAATGAACATGTTTGCGTAGAAATAATAATTTTGGATTACACTCAAAATTGCTTTTATTGAAAAATCATGCGAGAAACCCTAAATATGTATCCAGTTTGCGTGTTTTAATATTCAAACCAATGACATGAAAATTTAGGGCTTTTCGTAGATTTTTAGTACAATAAATTTAGAGTGTAACCCCAAATTTGTATTTCTGCTCAAACATGTTAACTGGACATGTAGAATACAGTTCGTACCGAAAAAAAAACTACATGTCAACGCTTTGAAGTTTGTTCAAAAACTAGTTTAGTTAGGATTTCTTCAAGTTTTTAATCGATACCAATTTAAAGAGTAATCTTGAATTTTATGTTTTGTAGATTAATTCAATCAAATTATTGTCGAAAAACCACATGTCAGTGCATTGAAATTTGATTGATTTGAAGATAAGAAAAAGGTATTTACTATGTATTTTCAGTAATTAAAATTTTGAGCGTAATCAACAATTTGTGTATCAGTTCAAGCATGTTCTCTGCAATTCTATAAGCAAATTTGTGTCGAAAAAATGTCAAAAATGTCTTACTGAACACTATTGTAGAAGGAAATTTGAACAACAACGTTCCTTTCAAGAGATAAAACTGATCTAAATGAGTTGTAAGTTATCTAGATCAAATTCAAAGGGATCAACTTGTAGTACAACTCGAAGATTCCAAACCGCGAGCATGCACATCAAGAGCATGTAAAACTCGTGATCTACATAAATCTGCCTCGTTAGGGGTGCTCAAAATTTTGTTTTGCTTCACATGCATTATTTATCTAGTTATCTAGAGTCATTTGGGTTTGAAATACCTTATATTATAACATTTCTCGCATAACATATGATCTCGCCCTTGAAGCCATTGGTAACCACGTGTGTAGCTCGTTGTTTCTGAGCATTTGGAAGGATTTACACATTATTGACCAGCGCTATGATGAAAGATGGATCATTCTCTATCAGCCAGTGATGTTGGTTTGGATGCTTATTCATTCATTTGCTCAGAAACAACGAGCTACATACGTGGTTACCAATGGCTTTTAGGGCGTTATCCCAGAATACACGAGATTTGTCATGAAATTTGGCACGATTCTCATGTCGCTTCGGAAGGCGAATTTTTATTTTATTGTTGTTCTAGGGGAAATTTGAACATTCCTAGGAACATTCATACCGTACTAAGCTATGGAATATGGACATAAGATACGTAAAAGAATTTTAAAAATTGGTTAAAACTGTTGTTGAGGTATGGCTGATTGAAATTTAAGGTACAGCTGATATTTGATCCGAGGGCTCCTAGTATTAATATCAATGTGTGTTTCATATGTATTCCATTCAGCTCGAAAATAATTTAATGTGGAGCTGATAGGTTTGAAAACCGCTTCATGGGATATTTGAAATGTAACAGAGACATGATCGGAATGAAAATCAGCATGAGCAAACAGTTGGCTACAAAGGTGACTAAAATCGATTAAGACCAAATCAATCGTAGAAGGGTTTCTAGAAGAGTAGAATCAAGTGGGGTTATTTTAGGGATTTGAGAAATATTCTGAAGCACACTCGTCAAATGAAATTCTGCCGTTGGAATGACTTTGCGAATTATTTCATGCGCGATGTTTGGTATTAAAGTCACCAATGACAAAATTTTTGGATTTTTTGCGAGTCAATTTCCGCAAGTCGTTTTGAAGCAAATTAAATTGCTGCCCAGTGCATTGAAAAGGCAAATAAGCAGCTATGAAAGTACATTAACAAAGCTGTGTTTCAACAGAAACACCCAAAGATTCAAAAACTTTGGTTTTAAATGACGAAAAAAGTGGATGTTTTATACGCCTATTAATGATGATTGCAATTCCCCCCCATGTCCCATAAAGTTACGTTAAACACAAAAGTTAGGATCTTTTCTTTGTTTGGATCCAGGTTTTAAATAGGTTTAAGTTATAACTGCTATATGCACGTTATTAGCTGTAAGAAAATTAAACAGCTTATCCTCTTTACTATTCAAAAAACGAGCATTCCAATTTAAAATATTTAAATTATTATTTATTGGATCCATTAGAAGAACGTAATCCATTAACAATTTAAATAGTCAATAAAACACCAACTTGGACTGCTTCAGTCATAGTGGTGGCTTTGAACATTGCATCAATCATTAGATTCAATTGTTCAGTTAGAAAATTAAAATCAGAGACAGACATATCACTTGAAGCGGGTACATTTGATGATTTTCCGTTAGAATTTTCGGTAGACGAAGAGGCGGAGTAGAAGTTTCCTGTGGCAGTAGGGTTTTTCTCCATTTGATTTGGAACAATTAGAAAGGGTACTCATAGGATGTAAAGGGGAGGAGTTCAAACGGACATTATCATTTACCTGTCTGACCTCGACGACTCGCCTACGCGAAGGACTAGCCCAAAAATTTGACTTATGATTGCCCCCGCAATTGGCGCATATGGACTTATCGGTATCTTCCTTCACAGGACAGACGTCCTTAGCGTGAGAAGAACCTCCGCAAATCATACATTTAGCATCCATATGGCATTTTTTTGTACCATGACCCACTTTTGGCATTGACGGCACTGAGTGGGGATCTGTTAATTTCCCCCAGGTTTCCAGGATCAATAGCTAAAAATGTAGCAATAAAAAGCACTGTTTTTGTAGCACTGAACACTACGCCTTTTTTCAATGTTGTCCAGATAAGCGGTTAAACGATAGAAGTCGACTGGTGAGCACAAATTTGATGAAGTTTTTTCTGATGGAAACGGTCTGGGGAGCACCGTGCGTGCTAGGGAAAAGGGAGGAAACGGAAAACTACCCAGTTTAGATTAGGAACAATAGAGATAAGACGTGAGTCTACTTCGGGGCATCGTAAGCTCCGGCAGCTGACTGTATAAATGTTTGTGTAAATGTTTATGCTTGTAGCTATGTTCGAATGCTCCATCCATGAGCAAGAAGCCAGTCTTGCAAGACTAAACTTCACTAGCGAAAATTTCGAGCTCGTCATTAATCTTAGTGGGTGCCTGATGTTGGGGAAAGGGGTGAAAACCAAATTAAGCTCAAAACTACGCAATGGCACCATTCTGAGTCCAGTCCTTCGGTGCCACATCACAAAATAGCGAAAGGATTCATATTTCTTAGACACTGCTGGTACTACTGACAGAGGACAAGCCAAGGAGAAACACAAATTTAATAGTCTGTCATGAGCAGCGGCTTTCGAGAGAAGAACATCCATTCGGTGCACCGATGAAGCATCATGATAATTTGGTTGCTTGTTTGGTGCTTGTTAAACGAATAGATCGAGTTGCTTCATTTCTTCAAGGAGAAGACGTGATTTAATTAGGATGTAACTTGATCTGAGAAGAAAAGAGATGATAATTGTCATTTGTTTTCATTTTGGATAATTGATACGGACAAGTCAGGGAATTTGCTTTGGGCAAACTGGAGTAAAACCGACTTTACCTGTATCGATTCAAATTTGATGTATCGAATCGATTCACCGATTAAATCAATTCCTTTGAATCGTTTTTTTTTGAATCGATTCGATTTTAAAGCTTGTCAAAGAAAACTAAGAAACAAAACACTCGAAATAATTGCCTTAGAAAATTAAGGAAATTTCCATTACGAATAGATCTTGGACATTAACGGAAATCGAACTTAATCGCCTCCAGCATTGCTTTGCTTTGTTGCCACGGACGGTTTCCATTAGACAAGGGAAGGTCGTGTAGGCGTGAATTATCTACATATAAGTTAAACCTATTAAATAGAATGAAATAATTTGAAATTTTGATCGAATTTTTTGAACAAATCTATTCTTGAAAAGTGTAATGTAAGTGAATCAGAATGAATTTTCTCTCTCAAAGGCTCCTGAAATCAAGGCACTGATAAATGACGAGAAAAATATTAAAAGAAACTGGAATGACTCACACGAAAACTAAACAATTTCACAAAACTTGTTAAAGCCATTAGAGCTGTCAATATTTTTTGTTGATTTGGCAAAACTAGTATAACTCATCTCTTCTCAAACCTCAACTCGACAATGTTGCACATGATACACAACTTCAGTAGAGAATTATTTACACAAACAACACAAGTTACCAAAAAATCGACAGGATCTAGTGAAGTTAGAGACAATAACCGGCTCAATATTAGAAGCTTTACGTTCATCAATAATTTTCACTTTAGCCATCGACATTTGCTTGTCCGATCTTCAATATTTAACATTGTCATCAATAAAAACATACCACCGCAGTTTCGTACTGTTTTGCGTTCTAAGAGAATTGCGCTAAAAAACAATTAACGATAATCTTATCATGAAATGCACCTGCTTGAAACAACGCCTGTTTGAGTGAAATTCGCGGCTGGGATGTTCTCAGCTACCGAGCCAACGCGCCTGTATCAATGTGTTAGTGAGCTTATGTGTTATACAAATTGTGGGTAGCTGTTCAAACTAGGAAATAAACAAATATTATACAATAACAAGAAAGCTAATCATATTTAACGAACAAACATATTTTAATAAAATATGGAGCTATTGTTGCTTGAATGCCAAATCACGACTGTTATGTAAATAAGTTTTTTGCAGCTGCTCGTTGTTGACTATGTATATGTAAAATGTCAGGTAAGCTTAGTTTGGCATATCCATGCAATCATGATAATCGCGCAAATTCGAATAGCTCAGCTTGCGAAATCATCCTCTTGGGTCTACTACAACCATCTTATGAAAATCTTTTAAAGATTTATCGATAGAAAAATGCACCAAGTAATAAATCTACAGCATGGACCAATCTATCACACGACGAAATATGTTACACCAGAAATTGCATAGATATCAAATCAACCTTTGAGATGCCTTCTTCTTGTACTAAATTACGAATCAAAAATGTGTCGATAAGTGTCCTATCAATGTGTTGTTCTACGTGGTAAATGCTGAATTTGACGTTTTCCCACCAAGTGGCACAATATGCCACAATGCTACCCATATCAAAAAATTTTTTGTGACGTGTGTTGATGGACGATTGCTGTAAAACTTCTGTGTCTCTGTGCTCCATTAGATTCGAAATCGTATTTCGGAAGACTCAAGGGGATGATTTTGCACTGATACGCAGCAAATATGTTAACTTGTGCGTCTGAGCAAAACCGTTTTACCAACATAACTAAATATATACTCATATACATAAAGAACTTATTTTACGCGAAACGAGTTCGTGGTTATCAACTGTAGTGATTATTGAAAAAGAGCAATGTTAGTTCTATGAACACAACAAATAAACAGACGGATTGAGACAGTGAATGAGTTGCAATTAAGTTAGAAATATCACATGCCTAACGTAATTCAACAATGATTAAGTAATTTCCAACTGAAAGGACCCCAAATTTGGGTGCTGGTACAAGTGAAAAGGGTAATAGAAAAAATAAGAAATCTTTTAACAGTAACGAAAATTTATTTTTTGTACTTGGACTTGGAGTGGTTCAAAAATCGTTTCTACTCCACACCGCTCACTCGATTCAAGTTCAAATTCTGAGTGTCCTCCCCAAATTTGAGCTCATTCGGATGAAAATTGAGACTGCACAAGCCCTTCAAAGTTTATATGGGAATTACTATGGGAAAAGCAAATAAATCATTCAATCGGTCATAGTTTTTGCCCATGTGCTCTTGGGGATTAGAGCTACGTTGATAATGTAAGATGCATTCATCAGCTACAACTTTGCCGAAGACCGTTTTCAAATCGGAGTAATTAGTTATCGATTTTTTTATGAGTTATAAAACTTTAACGCTTCGATGCTTACTGACTTTAATTTTTTTTTTCTACTTATCTCGTTTATTTGGCAGGCTCAGGCGCCATAGGACATAACAGAGCCGAAATCTTTTCTTTTTTTTTACATTATTTACATTTCGAAATTTGAACTTATTTTAAAAACAATGTTAGTTTACGGAAGTTTTAAGGTTAGGGAATACATTTGTAACAGGGAAGGAAAGGATTTTTCGGGATTTCTTAAGCTACTTAGACTACTAAGCTGATGAAGTTTGAAGGGGCAGGATGTCCAGCTCTATAATGAAACTAAACAGAAACGGTTTGTGGGAGACACCACGAGAAGAGGACAATTTGAAAGGAAAAAAAGACAGGGAACGAACACAATCAAACTCGGATATTGATACGCTTCAAAAACAGATATATTAAATTCATATATTCTAAATCAAGGCCCGCCAACACTTCCTTGACAGGTTCCTGATGTTTTCCTTTGATCCGGAGAGTTTTAGTCAGTTCAGAGCTGATGCCACGATTCTCACTGCATCCCCACACAACATGTTCGATATCCTGGTAAGCCACGCCGCAAACATAGAGATTGCTTTCTGAGAGCTCAATACGGTGGGTATGCGCGCTTAACGAATAGTGAATGGACATAAGCCGACACATGACACGAATGAAATCACGGCTCATGCCATTTCTCCGTCTCTCCATTTCTGTTGCCAGCTGATCAAGGTCTCCCGACGGGCCAATGCAAAAAAATCATCGAAGGCGATTTGACGCTCGTAAACATCGCCTTCTTTAGCACCTACCTTAGCCAGAGAGTCCGCTTTCTCATTGCCCGGAATGGAACAATGGGAAGGGACCCAAGCTATGGTAATAGTGTAAGAGCAATTTGACAAAGCACTCAATGCTTGGCGTATTCTATTCATGAAGTACGCTGAGTGCTTCACCGGCTTCATTGACCGAACAGCCTCCAGAGAGCTTAGACTGTCGGAAAAAATGAAGAAGTGCTCGGGTAGGAGAAAACTGATGTACTCTAAGGCGTAATGTATAGCTGCTAGCTCAGCAACATATACAGAACATGGCTTTTGAAGCATGAAGAAGGCGCTATGAAAATCGTTGTAAACACCGAAACCAGTAATATCATCCATTTTTGATCCATCACTGAAGAACTGTCGGTTCTCGCTGACATGCCCGAATTTACTTGCAAATATAGGAGGGATAAACTTTGAACGAAAGTGATCTGGTATGCCATGGATATCTTGCTTCATGAACAAATCAAATACTACAGAGGAACAGCCGAAGTCTTGGAAGTTATCACGATTGGTGTTAACCGAAGATGGGCTAACCTCCAGCGTCGTGTACCAGTAGTACACACTCATGAAACGAGTTTGAGGGTTATGTTCAAGTAGCTTTTCGTAGTTTTCAATAACCAATGGATTGAGAACCTCACAACGGATGAGAAACCTGAGTGTTAACTCCGCGAAACGATCTGTCAGGGGCTGTACTCCTGCAACTACCTATAAACTCATTTGACTTTAAAATGGCTTGCTCAATTTTCACCACCTAATTAAAAAAAAAATAAAAATCAATCTTGTCGCTCCCTTGCGACGCCTATCCACCTGTTCATTTCCATCATTTGCTTTTATACACTCCCTTTACCTTTGAGTCGCATGACCGCTACAGGCATAAAACAAAAATAAAATATATAAAACTTTGGCTATGATAATTGGGCTGATCTGAGAGCATCACAGGGTATATGCAGTATAACATAGTAGCCATGATTTAAGTGTACTATCTTTCGCACCAGATGCAGCAATGCTGCCTGTTTAGAAGATAAATGAGCACTATAGAAGAATTTGCAATTGAATATAAATCAATATCTAATTACTGAGACTGCACATACCAACTATCAATGCTAGATAGTCGTCGGCAAATCCATTAGGGGTCATGCACAAATTACGTCACACTTCAAGGGGGGGAGGGGGTCGAGCCAAGCGTGACAAGCCTTACAAAATTTTTGGAGGACTCATACCAAAAGTGTGACAAAGGGGGGAGGGGAGGGGGTCGAAAAAGTTGAAATTTAGAGTGACATAATTTGTGTACCATCCCTTACCCGGAATGCAATTTACCGGAAGACCATTTACCGAAATGTACCATTACCCGGAAAAACTAATTACCGGATTGCACCTTATGTCACGCTAACCATGGACATTCTCGACTCCCTCGGTTTCTATAAACACTTCTTCAAAAGACATTTCCAAACAGCCATGGACCAAATATGTTGTTCTTCTTGCCGGCGTTACGATTCAACTGGGACAAAACCTGCTATTCAGCTGTTCTAGGAGCATTTCTACAGTTAATAGCTGAGAGCCATTTTTGCATTCGTTCATAGTTTGACTAGTATGTAAGTACTCTAGCTCCGAAACGTCGTCAAATTTGCCAACCAGGAATAATTTTGAGCCGGCGGTATTAAATTCTAAATTCAACCTCAGCTTGATCTTTCTGAATAGCTTCATTTTGCTGCAACGTTGGCCATAAGCTATGAACGAATATTACGAAACCAAAATTTGATTGCACATGTAATTTTTGGCGATTTTATTAGAACGAACAAAAAAATTTTAAGGAAAAATATAAGTTTCTTTTAAAGTTTTAATATCTAACATTAATTTTTGAACTTTTTTCATTCGTCCTCTGAATCGCTATTTTCCATAATTTATGTGAATTAAAAAAAATAATATCTAACTGATTTCAATAAAAATAATGGATCTTTGTTTCCTCCCCTCCAATATTATGGACTGTTTGAAGGGGGGGCATGAAAGATAATTAATATTTGTGTCAGCCTCATACATATTTGATACCAAATATTAACGAGATCAGTATAAATAAAAAAGGCCTGGCAAATAAGGTAGGGTGCATTTGAGTAAATGGAACATCTCAGCATTGAAAAATATTTTGAGTTATTATGGTTTTCTCAAACCCTTAAGTTAAAACAGTTTAGAATCCAATTTCAATATTGTATAATAATATTAAAAAAAAAAAAAACACTTATCTTGCGAGGAAGCTACATACACACTTAGATTTTTTCTCGCTGTTCAGTAATATTTTTTACCGGAAACGTACTGTAAATAAATATTTAACTGATGTTTCGGTATTACAGACGAGATTTACCAAACACCCTTGAATAAGCTAAAAAAAATCAAAACAATATTTAACAACTTTTACCGAAATCGTCGTTTTATTAACCGAAAAACTGTAAATCGTTCAAAATCACCGTAGACTGTAAGTTTTCACCGTACTTCAGTTCATATTGCTTCAATACTTTACCGTACGAATGGTAACTAGAAATTTCTGAGTCAGCCATATTTGTTTAGAAGTGCTAATCAACACGACGGTATCGCATACGATACCGTCTATAAACATTGTTTTTGGACAAAAAAACTATACTACGGCAGTGTGTACGGCAGGATTAGCGCCCAATTCTACTTTTCCGTAAGTAGGGGAACTTACGTATTGTCGGCAGCCTAAGCAGCTGAACTTTTAAGAAGGCAATTATACACAACAACAAAGCACAACAATTAGCAGGAGACACCTGAAGTACACTTGAGCACACTTTATTTATTAATTATTATGCACAAAACACTATTTCGTTCTCCAAATCATCTAATTCTCCTCACCAAAGTCACGAGGCACTTGTTCTTTTATCGGCAATGCAATTACTATTGTCGGCAACAAAATTGTTCTCTTCGGCAATTCAAAATTGTACAAAAACAAGGTTATGTATTGGTAACTTTTCGTATTTGTTGACAATGCCTGAAATTGAACGTCACTCATTATGTTCTACTCTTTGAAAGGGCCAATGCAGAAAAATACAGACTACACCCGATTCTGTTTTTGCACGGATTTTTTTTACACGGCCGTGCAAAAAAAGTTTCCATACAAAATTTTTTGCCAAAACCTTATTTTTACATGAAACGTCGAGAAATGCTGTTACTTTTTTTACACGGTTTTTGAAATTTTGAACTGAAAACTTTTTTTGCACGGTACGCATCCCCCGTGCAAAAACAGAATCGGGTGTACACTGAGAACAGCATTGCAGTTATAAATAGAATAGCTGAGAGTCTTATTGAATACACAACGCCACTAAATTTGTGCACACTAAGGCGCCGTCCACACATTACGTAACGCTCTAGGGGGAGGGGGAGTAGGCTCAAACGTTGCGACTCAAACACAATTTTTTTTTCATTCAAAGACCGTTGCGGAGGAGGGAATGGTCGAACACGATTCTCTTGATTTGTTCTTATTGCGTATCAATTCTACACGCGGCGATCTGGACTATAGAAATTCATATATTTTGCCTTAAGAAAGATGGAACGATTATTGCAATACGATAGCTTTATGTATCGTTTTAGCATCACCCCACATCAAGGCGTCGATTGATGAGGGGAGTGCGCACGAGCCTATCGATCGCAAGGTTCTTGGTTCGATTCCATGTAACAGGCTTCAAATTTATTCCTCTCATTTAACATTATCACATCTATCTTTTGATACTATCAAATGATACTATTACTATGGGTAGTGATAGGGATACTATCACTTCTTGAAAAATGATGGATAGAAGATAGACTATATTATCTCTATAGACGGATGGAGATACTATCAGCATTTTTTCATCTCTGATGGATCAAGCATACCTTTATCATCTATTTTTGGGGAAAAATATACTATTCGCAAAATTCTATAGCTATCGCTATCTATCCTATCATTGATACAAATACTGAAACCAAAATCTTGCGCATAATGGGAAAAAACCAATAAAAATAACTCAAGGTATGTTCTTATGAATATTTTCGGAACGGGTACGACGAGGGAATGACGGCAATCGATGTCCGACGCCATTTTGAATCCAAGATGGCGGCCTCCGGTTTGGTAAAATCATTGAAAACCCATGCAATATGGGTATTTTCGGAACGAGCACGATGAGGGGATGACGAAAATCGATGTAAGACGCCATTTTGAAATCCAAGATGGTGGCCTCCGGTTAAGGAAAATCGTTGAAAACCCATGCAATATGGGTATTCTCGAGACGGGCGCTTGAACAATCTGGGACTGTTTGTATAGCAGACGAGAAGACGGCACCCCTCATTGAATGGTACAATCGAGTCTCCGGACTGGATTATCCGGGATTCGATTATCCGGAATTTTAGACTCCGGAATTAGTTTTTTTATATTCTTATATTTCAACTTTTATGCATAAATTTGAGATAATTTATTATCGCAATATACAATATGAATGGTTTGACAGTTTTGGACGTAGGTGTGTATGCTGGTCAAAATAAAAATATTTTCTTATCAGGAGCCTTAATGTTTCTTAAAAATAATTTCTGGATACGCCACTGCATCATATAAATATAATAACGAAAAAATAAAATATTTAAGTTTATCGCGAGTTTGAATTTTTCTTTTAGTGATTGTGAGTGAAAAAAAAACGATACTCCAGATAATCGAGTCCGACCTGTATAGGAATTAATACCTACGTTACAAGTGATAAACACTACCATAATGTCGAACATTTAACCCTGAGGCATTTGAAAAACATATGGCTTGCTTCAAAATAAGTCTTTACTTTACTTTCAAATCATTCCAAAAAATAAAAATTTTCAATATATTTGTGTTGATAGAAATGGAATAAATTATGAAAGAAAACGGAAAGTTACAAAAACGGAACATACCTGTATTGCTTGAGTTTTAAATGATATTACCAAATCAGAGGCCGCCATCTTGTCTTTCAAAATGGCGTCGGACATCGATTTCCGTCATCTCTCTGTCGCGCCCGTTCCGAAAATGCTCATATTGCATGGAGTTTCAATGATTTTACTAATCCGGAGGCCGCCATCTTGGATTTCAAAATGGCGTCGAACATCGATTTTCGTCATCCCCTCGTCGCGCCCGTTCCGAAAATGCCCATATTGCATGGGTTTTCAACAATTTTCCTTGACCAGATGCCGCCATCTTGGATTTCAAAATGGCGTCGATCATCGATTTTCGTCATCCCCTCGTCGCGCCCGTTCCGAAAATGCCCATATTGCATGGGTTTTCAACAATTTTCCTCGACCGGAGGCCGCCATCTTGGATTTCAAAATGGCGTCGGATATTGATTTTCGTCATAGTTGTATTGTGCCCGCTCCGAAAAAATATTGCATGGGTTTCCAACAATTCTTACACCCCTAAAGCCGCCACCTTGGATTGCTAAATATGGAATTTAGTTAATTTTCTATAACCATCTTCCAACAATTTTTATTCTATAATATTATCAATGAATAAAAATAGAACCTCTATCATTGTTATCCAGCTTTTTACGAGCGTTAATGGCTGCCATAAACAGGCTCGCTTTCTGGTAGGGGTCGGTCGATTTGACGTTTGGCTTGGGTACACTCAATATAAAACTACCCAAGTCAAACGTCAAATCCACCGACCCTTACCAGAAAGCGAGCCTGTGTGTGGCAGCCATTGACGCTTTTAAAAAGCTGGATTTGAGAGATGTTGTACTGATAGTATCATAATGAGATTTTTTTGGGATAGGGATACTATCACTCTATCTTCTATCTCTGATAGAAACCATTCTCTCATTGATACTATCAGGATAGACAAGAAGTGATAGTATCATCTGGCTGAACTGGTAGTATCAGTTGTCTATCAGACATATGATTGTATCATCGTCTATCTGATAATTTTGATGCCTGCCTGAGGTTGCCGTGAAATATATTTTTGTTTTCAAATTTAGTTTTATAACGTAAATTTATGAATTTCAATCCTTTTTCTTGTGGCGAATTTTCATAAGGGTTTCCTATGTTTAATTTGGGCAAATTTTACGTCTCCAATTTAAAGCAAAAAAAAAAATCAATTTTCAATTATTTGTTCAGAATTTGCAATGAGAATACATATTATTTTTATTTTTTTATTTAGCCGAACACATCAAGTCAAATTGCGAAATTTGTTCAAACATAAATGAGAACTTACGCATTTTTGGCCAAATCTCACCCCAACGACGGTACATTCGTTTTCAAATTGCTTTAAATTTGAAAGGTAAATAATTTCTCCGTGAATTGAACTATTCACTGACACGCTGAATGGCTCGATATGGTTGTGGTCTGTAAAGGTTACTGCTCTTGGACGCTCTATCATCAAGTTATTAGCGAGAGAATGAATGGTAACAATTCCGATTGCGATTTTGTTTTTTGATTTATGAATATTGTTCGATCAAAATCCAAAATTTGCCAGTAAAATTTATTTGCGTTCCTATTATTCTCAGTGTATGAGAAAATCAGAATAGGCCCTTTGCAAATCAATTCACTTATGACTTGACACAAAAACATCATCCTCTGATTGCTTGTAGAACAACAGGAGTGTTGCCAAAATAGTTCAACTATTAAAAGACGTATATGTTATATGTTTCTCAGTATATTAAAGATTATGCACTACAATCTTCTAATAAGAAAGTATTAAAAGGCTCAATTGTTACCAATGCATTGTTTGTTGCCTAATTCCAATAAATTATTTAGTTGTGTTCGATTTTTTCGGTGAATTTAAATCGTGAATAATAAATACACCGCAATTGAATATGGTTTTCTGGCAACCTAGTTCAGTAATAAAAAGTGATTGCCGAGGAAATCAAAGTGCATTAATTTCAATTTGTGGTTCAAAGCATAAAAAATAAGTATTTTCGAGTGCTTTATATACAAATCAAAAGTTCAATTGTGCATAAGTGATCGGTGCGTAGTTTTTGTGAAAAAAATTGGCATTGGAGCGGAGAATTGCACCTTTTAAAGTGGTGAGTTTTTGTAAGCTGTTCTTGTGTTGTTTTGTTCGGCAGCTCACGAATGACGATAATTTTGTAAGCATTTATTTCATTTAATGATAAAACCCATGTTATATAATATTTTTGTGAAAGATGTGATTTACATGGAAGATTATAGTTCAAGGAATATGTTGAGTACATTGAAGTTAACTCTTATTCCGTAGATAAATGTAAACAAGGGCGATAAGTTAGTGCTGCCGAAAATACCCTCAGGGTGCCGAAGCCATCATTTACCCTATGACCTGACAGTTTTTATTAAAAGCTAATTTTTAACATCAATGTTTTCGTTTTAGTATACAACAGCCAAATTATGTTTCCGGATGGCATCGTCGCATATCAAGTATAAACACCCATAACGGAATCAGTGGCGGTTTTGTTCATAAGTGATAAACAGCTGCAAAGAAGTCAGTTTTTGATTAAAAATGAAAACGCGAAATAAATCAATCAATCACATTTGTTATCAATATGAAATTAGTTGTTTTTATTTTTTCGATCATCCTTTTCTATTCCGACTGCCTGTTGTTCAGAACAATGCGTTCGGTAATTCATTTAACAATTCGCTCGGTAAAAATTCACGAGCATATTGTAATTTTTTGACAGCTGCGATTCGATTAAAATTATGGATTGTTCGGTAATTCTTAGCTTTACCGGAAGCATTACCGAGCGCTCAGCGATTTTTATTTCGGTACAAAAAATTACCGGAGTCGGTGATATTTTCTAAGTGTGTATACAGCATTTTAGTTGAACAACCTGTAATTCATATACCAATGTAACATGGAAATTGCTTAAGACGACTTTGAATGGCTTAAAACGGCCTAAAAAGGATATAAATGGTTTGAAACGGCTTAGAACTACTTGAAGTGGCTTAAAACGATATAAAATTGCTTGAAACGGCCTGAAATGGCTAAAACGACTTTAAACAGCTTAAAATGGCATAAAATTATTTAAAATGGCTTGAAGCGGTCAAAAAATAAATAGCTTAGAATGCCTTAAAATAACTCAAAACGGCTTTTAAAAATTTATAAGTGGTTTCTTCATCACAAAACTGCTTAAAAAGACTTAAAATGGCTTTAATTTTTTTTTTCTCTCTCCCACGCCGAACAGGTAGAGGAGAGAGCTGGCATTGGTCCATATCCATATAGCCGTAGTCCATTGATGTGCGGTGGTTCATTTCCGTGTTTCCGTGTCGTGTGAGGCAACAGCCTACAAAGAGGGTCAGTTTGTCTCAGTCATCATCTGATACTGACGGAGGATGGATGTGTTTCCCCAATACACGGCCCATCGTGCGGCGTCTTCTGGTGACTGGACGGAGTTTTTTGTGAGGGAGGATTGGGCATCGAACCCATGACCTTCCGCTTACGAAGTGAAAGCGTATCTTCGAGGCTACGGGACCCCCCTTAAAATGGCTTGTAATAGCTTAAAATGGCCTAAAACGGATGAAAAAAGATATAAAACAGTCTAAAACAACTTAAAATGGCACAAAAAGCCTAAAAAGAGTTTGAAATGTCTGAAACCGGCTTTAAATGGTTTAAAATTACTTAAAACGGCTTGAAATAATATTTTAAAAGACAATTCAGAAAGAAATATCTGCCAGATTTTATGCCATCATTTATGAATTAGTAGAATTGATTTGTTGATATTAAGAAATTCTGCGGTGGTTTTGAAGCTACCTTTCGGCATTCTTGACGATTCTCTCAATTTTTCTATAAAGCATCTAATTTTAAGATGTACATAAGCCTTTTCCCTTCTCACTTTAAAAAAAGAAAATTTTCTATATTGAATAATTAATTAATCACTAACGCAATTCAAGGTTGCACGTTTAGTTTGCATGCAAGTTTATTGTATAATGGGTCGCAGAATTCAAACTACATGTGTTAGACAGCGCTTATCAACGTAGTTCATCACACTTTCGATGCTAAATAGCTAGTTTTTGGTGATTTAGGAAAGTATTGTAATTTTCACAAATATAATAAAAACGAAGAATTTACTATCTTAATTTAATCATGCAATTTGAACTAAATTATGTGTATGTTTGGTGGATTAGATCACCTGATTCATTGATTTAATTTCATCATTAACACCAGTGTTGTGTACAATTTAAGCAACCTGTAGCTCAAAATCATTACGTGATAGATCATTTATGAGAACGACATCAGATTCAGCAACCCCGCTAGAGACACATGATTTCATTCTTGAGACACACAAAATTTATTTTTGTTACGCTGTGTAATGCAACGAGCTAAAAACCAGTTGCTCTAGAGAAAAAGGTTTTAAAATCAATCTTCTATGGTCAGCCTTATTTTTTTATCGTTTTAAAATTATATGTAGTTTTTACATCATTTTAAAAACATCCATATAACGATTTATAGGGCTGAGGGTCAAAATGCGTCATTTTCTATGATCCACCATTTATTGTATTAAAACTTTTATCGTCTTAATAATGATCATATATAATATTTCCCTATCTTGAACATGATAAACGTTAAAAAATCAAATAGAAACATTAATGTTATCAATTAACAATAACAATAACCAGTATTTTTATGACAAGTAATTGTTTGTAATTATGTGACCAGAATGATTCAAGGTCAATTATTATGTATTATGATTTCCACTTAGGAAACTTATACTGTTTAGTGTTTTCAAGTAAATAATGGATGAAGAATTTTCATTAACTCTTCAGTGGTAATTCAATTGTTTTATCATTTCATTTGACACAGGAGGAAAAACTTCACTTCTTGTACGTAAGATCGCGCTGGTGGTTTGCTCGAAAACAGGATGGGCAATATTCTTTGTAAGAAAAATAACGCATCTTGTTACAAAATTTTAGACAATTATACTATAAAGTTTATACTATAGCAAGAAGCTCCCTTATGTATGACCAAGAGCAGATTCGTTGATTCAACGTTTGACTTTGCATCTGACATGTTCCAAAATTCACTGTAATCATAGGAAGATGCATTTGAGTGAATTGTCTAATGGGAAAGCAATGTTAAAAGACACGGACACCGCCTACAGCCATTTAGCTGCACAGACTGTAACTTTACACTAGACAACGGACAAGCATGCTCCAATGGTACAGCCGAGAAACATTCCTGACGAAAAGTTGCAATGACTAAGCGGGAATCGAACCCACACCCCATGACACGATGCACTCGCGGCCACGAAACCCACAATGTTGTACTAATTTATTATTTAAACTCTAATTGAATACAATAAGGTGTTTCAAAGAATGATGTTACTGTCAGAATTATTGGTGGGTGAAATTATACTTCGTCCCTCTGATTTATTGAGGGGGCTAAAATTGCTGCGCCACTACTCTACCCGAAAGTTGACAATGTTTATGAACATTTTCGCATCATTTTTTCACAAGTTCTAAAAAAACTTCTATTATCAGAATCTGTGTCGATACTGATCATTGGTCATCTGAAGTTGAAGATATTCCGATGTTCCTTGGGGGTCGGCATTCCCGATATAAAATTTATTTGGCCACCATATTGTTTCGAGTCAATATAGAAATAAATAAATAAATTGTGGGCTACACCGTGTAAGGTATTGAGGAGCTTCTCTAAAAAAATCATACAAATTGGTTGAGTTGACTTTAAGACGACAATATGATATTTCTTGAAGTTTTCAAGATTCTAAGATGGTCAGAGTGTTACCAGAAACATAAATGCTCATTGCTGAAAAACGTTTGCACCAAATTGCTTCAGATTTTCACAACAAACTCTCATCAAAGTATTATTTCGATAAGCGAACAACCGAGCATGAGAAACAATATGTAGCCTGAGATAGGTACGTGAGTTATGGCACAGCATCAGTCCTCAAGGATTTTCGGAATGTCTCCGGATCCAGACGACCAATGATGATTAATCGATACAGATTCTGGAAGTAGAGGAGTTTTTTGAGAACATGTTAAGGGGGCAGGATCCGTCATTGATTTCAGAATTTTCAAAAGCAGTTTTTTCTTTCAAAATCAATATAATTTACAGGAAAAAGTTTTCACTGTATTCCATTCTCCAACCAAAACACAGTGAACACATTTTCATCGAATAAGTTTTAGTTATGAACAGAAAAAACTGTTTTTGAAGTTGCGATGATGATTACGATGGCGGAGCGTTGATCGTTAAAAAGAGTGCAAACATATTGAAAAACCAAAAAAACTTATCGTTGTTTAAATATTTGTTGTTGTAAAAAAGTGATTTCTATTGGATTTTTGGAGTTTGTCATGTCGGTATATAATTCGATAGTTTTATAATTCGATAATTCTATGAATCGATAGCCACTTGGATATCGAGTCATATACAGTTGACTGTATTATCACCAAGCGATTCGCACAAATTCGTAATACTTCTCATAAATATGGGTTGCAAATCAATTGGCTTATGTGTCCTATTTTAATATTGCGGAAAGAAGTGGACGATATGGAATACAAACAATTGAAATTACGCGTTTTGGAATAAGGAATCATAAAATTTGTTTTTTGTAGCAAATTTAGAATGTTCTATATGAATATGTGGGGCCTTCCTTAGCCGTGTGGTTAGAGTCCGCGGCTACAAAGCAAAGCCATGCTGAAGGTGTCTGGGTTCGATTCCCGGTCGGCCCAGGATCTTTTGGTAAAGGAAATTACCTTAACTTACCTGGGCATAGAGTATCATCGTACCTGCCACACGATATACGAATGCGAAAATGGCAACTAAGGCAAAAAAGCTCTCAGTTAATAACTGTGGGAGTGCTCATAAGAACACTAAGCTGAGAAGCAGGCTCTGTCGCAGAGAAGACGTTAATGCCAAGAAGAAGAAGAAGAAGAAGAAGATATGAGTATGAAAAAGTATCCTGGAGATGCCGGGTATCGATCCCGGTGCCTCTCACATGCTAAGCGAGCGCTCTACCATTTGAGCTACACCCCCTTGTCATTCCCCTGAAACGTTTTAATCATTAAAATGAAATAAATCCATTTGCAGAATATTACTTTCACCTCTTGTGCTCTCCTCACCTTGCACCATAAGCGCACGTTGCTGATTCATTCCACACCTTACACTAGTTGATCGATAGTTGCATCAGTCTTGAGTAAAGCGAAGGATGGTAGAACGCTCCATCATCACAGGAGGGGTGAGTCACTTTCCAAATACGATTATGTTGTATATCTTATGTCGTTCAAATAATGCTTATCAAACACATTAGTCTCGTTAAAGCATATTTCTGACCAGTAAAATTCCACCCCATTTCAAACATTTCCCATTCATTCCAATAAGAATCATCACATTTCCAAATCGATTTCCCCAACCACCCTGCTACGTTACGTGCCGGAAGATGGAACCGTTACCTTCTTGTTCCAAGCGAAGCCGCGAGAGACCGCCACCGTGCCGGCTGTCATCATTGACGATATGCCACTGACGGGGACAGTTTGCCACCCTTTGCCGCTACGGACCGCCACCGGCACGTCATCGGCGACCTTCATTCAACCTTTTGACGTCTCGCTCTGGCTCAAAATACTGGCCGCAGTCGTTCGGTTCATTTAAACTGTGTGTGCACGCCTTCCAGTAAAGGTCGCTAGAAGCCGAATATCTGTGCTCTCGTTTTTGGTGAAGTAGTGAGTAATTTAGTTCTTTTTTTCTGTAATTGTTAAGGAAATTATTGTGCTAGTGAAGATTTCAGTTGATAGTTATTGTGGTGATTTCCTGGAGGTCGTTGCTGTGATATTGTAGGCGGTAATCTAGTGAGGCTTTCGAGGGGTTACTCATTACAGGAATTGCAATCTTTTCGCGATGATGTCGTAATGCGCCTATGCGATTTGCACTGATTGTATGGGATGAATATCGCCCCTATGGGTATTGTGCATGATGGCAGACCTTAGATTGTGGATCATTTCTGTTGGAAAGTTTTTAAGGTTTAATTTTTTCCTGTTTCAATAATTTCAAACCGTGCGGTTTTAGTTGATTTGACATTGGTGTAACCTTCGCGGCGAAGGAAAAAATGCTGCTGAATTCACTTTCCGTTTCGAGAAAGTTTTTCCTTGACCGAGAAGGGGTTTTGGGAAGATGTCTCCCCTCTTTCCCTTCCAGTCTAGGTGTGGTGTCATCGCTCTTGCACCTTTCATATGACCTCTAGCTGCATGGCGGTCTTAAGAGAAAACATGGATCATTCCCATTTCGTGGATAATAGCTTCGATTGTGATATATTTCTATATTCAAGTTTTAATATTCAAAGAATTTCAAAATTTGATTCACTAGGGCTGTATCCACCATCCTGGACCGCCTTATAGATTCTGCGCATATTGGCACTCAAGTCATGTGAGATTTTCGTACTTTCGATTTCGAAAACCACCCTCGCCTAGCCCTAAACTTGCTGATGGCGTTACCCAATTAACCGATAGTTCGCAATAGCTAGAAATAGCAACTCTAAACGGACACGTGTTTGTTTAGTCTGCATTGAGTCAAGTCATGCATCTTCTGAAAAATCTTCCATATAAGAACTTTGGCATCATGGAATATTCCAGGGTTCTAATCTCATCCTGGTAAACAATGGTTCCAGAAGTGATAAGCACGCGTCCTGTCGCGCCTATTTTCACTTTCCACCGGTCGTCTATTATCTCCCAAAAGAACATGGCTTTCACCGACGTCATTGCTGTTGAAGCCATCGTCGAGCATGCGATAGGGATGACCTTCTACGAGACTGTGGGTCAAGTTCATGCCGTTCGTTGGTGTGGCTGTAACGTTTTCAGCTGACGATGAGACTGTCTCATCTACGATGTTTGTTGTTCAATGCAAGCGCTGTGCGGTAATTGGTGATAATTGGTTCGAAACTGTGTGTGATCTTTGAGCTAGGCAGCTCGATTTGTGCTCCAAAAGGAACTGATAGTTCATCACAAATTGCTTAAAGCCGGCTCATAATTGATTCGATCGATACTTGTAGCGTTTTGGTGGCAATTTGAAGGTATTTGAACTCCATAGTTCCAACGTGCAGCAATAAGAATAGCTATGTTGCAATTTAAACGCGCTTAAATTCAGTTTTGTCCAACAGTCTTAGGTCAAAATCCAGAACTCAGACGCCATCGAACATCATCGCCATCATGTCGTTCTAGCATCGGTATTATGTAACAATCAAGCGGCGCGCATGACAGCCACCGCTTTCATGAATGAAATTCCCTTCCCGTCATCGTCTCCAACACCTTGCTAGTACCTACGTCTATCATTTGGGGGATGGATGAAAAAATCGACTTTTACTTTCGTTTCGAGAAGGCTGCCAGCAGCTGCAAGCGTATGCTAACGAGACTCTTAAACTTTGATGATCATGTGATTATCGCAAATCGGTTTAAAAATAGTTGTTTTGTTTGCAAGCATTTTTGAGGTACGCCTCGTTGAACCGTGGCTATCTAAAAGAATTTCATGTTCATCCGCGCGATTATTGATTTCCTCTGGGCCGAATATTTTACCCACACTCATTTCTTGCTATGAACTTTGAAATTATGAATAATTTCAACGAATACATTTTGATAACTATTGTAGTTTATCTTTTATTGTCGCAAACAAGTTGCCTTTTGTATAATTTTACTTATATTCCCTCCACAGAAAAGCTTCTGAAGTAACTTCTTAATGACCCCGAGAAAAAGAAATCGAAATGTCATATACATTTTCTCAAGACGAAAATCTTTCAACAAACCTTGAAGGTGTTGCTGAATCACAGAAGTCCAAACGAAAACTGGACCATTCTAATAAACAAAATTTGAGTATCGTGAGTTAACTTTTTACTTTGAAATTGATGTCTAACATTGTTTCAATATGTTTACTTATTTGGCTTGACAGTTATTATCAATATAATTCGGTAGCCAATCAATCTTGTTTCAATTATTTGATCAATATAATGCTAAGGGAACAAATCTTTACTTTGCTTTGTTATCGAATGGAATTAAGCAGTAATAATCAAAAAATATGTATATTTTCTCATACTTCGGAAAAAAATTTCAAAAACTTCTTCAATATTTTTTAAATGTCTCCATTTGTTTCTCAAATGTTTATTCATAAGATCCTATAGTTGATAATAAGATTTCTACTGAATTTTCTTCTACAATATCTTTTGAATATCTTATGACTTTTGTTCGTACGAGACGAAAACTGTTCAAATTATTTTCAGCAATTATTTGAATATAATTTGATTTGCGTTTTTCAGCAACTGCACCAAAAATATACTTACCAGGTTATTTTCTAGTGGAGTTTCTAGGAGAAGTTCGTGGGTTGAAGAACTTGTGGCATAATCGCTGGCTAAGCTTTAAACAGTTAGAAGATTGAATATGGTAGAGCCGTTATTTGAGGGGGATATTTTTCCAAAGTACAAAGAAGCAAGCACATGCTTTGTCGTGTTGTTGAACAAAAACAAGATATAATAAAAAAAAATATGAGCCCTATTATTTAGGAATTGATCAGTGACAGGAATCATTACAAAAAAATGGCATTCTCATCAAAAGCAGCGATCATTTATTGTGAAAATGTTAAAATAAAAAATTTTGTACCCTACACAGAAATTTTTTTTTTATTTTCAATGTGGTGTAAACTGAAGTTTACTGTAAAAATAAATCGAATTCGTGTGTTATTACAGCATTATGTAAACTAAAATGAATATCCATTCAATTTTCAACTAAAAATGGTTGAATATTCGTGTCAATTTAAAGTGAATTCGATTGAAAAATAATGGATTGGTCGTTGAAATTTAGGTTTATTTTGATGCTCCAAATGTTTGCATGAAAATAAACTTAAATTTGCAACATTTTTTTAGCTGTGTACGCTTTTTGTATAGAAATGTTCATTTTTGTTTTTGTAAAAGCCGTAACGCTTGACTATACCCCTCTCATCACCTTAAAGCGTTACATAATTTGTGGTCGGCGCCAAAGATCAACAAAGAACCTAAAAATACTTTTCGAGGTCTCTCGAGAAAAGGCTTGAAGTATGAAAAACAAATATAATAAAACCAATGGAAATGATTATTATTCTTATCCTACATGAATTTTTGAATGTTATGTTGTGTTGAATCAATTTAAGCCCACAAAATCATTCATGATTTCCTTAATGCAGAATTTTCTGAAGGATTTTTTGGAGGTAAATTTCCTTTAAAATATGCTAGAGTAATCAGGTAAAGCTTTGCTAGAAGTTTCAATCCAAAGTGTGATTAAAAGACAGTAATTGATAAAAATTGTTATACAATTCAGAAGAAATGTAATGATAAAACGAAAAATTCTTGCTCATATTTCAGCATATCCACGAATAGTAGCATTTTGATTAAAAGCTATATATGCTTTATTTTAACCATTTCACTGATTTATTATGATATCGTTGAGGATTATTGTGTTATGATAATTTTGAGGAACAAAAATCCACAATAAAATTAAAACATAATGAACCTTTAGAAATAACTACATGTGAAAACAGCGGACAATATTTCGATTGTAGTTCATTTATATTCTAGATTCAAAACATTCGACCATCAATCGAACTCAACGAATAAGCAGAGAAAGGGATTACAAATGTGGTCAACTGCTCTACCTGCCAAATAAAAAAATTGGGTTCCGGCTGGTGGAATGATACTGTTTTCACTTATCATTTATTACGCTCACCATGCTATAAAATATTTGACAGAAGCTGACTACCACCACTGAACTGAAACTCAAAAAGAAATCATCAGTAACCCATCATTCACCGAAACAATTTGCATTGCTTTTCTGTCACTCAAACTGAAATCTAATTCCGACTGGATAAAGTGTTGTACACCACTTCCGTAAATTAAATGAAAATCAGTCACGAAATTGTTGTCTGGAAAATTTAATGAAATTGGTCTTGAAAATTGAGTTCTCCGCTTCTGTGCATTTGCACAAGAATTTGTGAGAACGTCTCCAACGATTTAGTGATATTACCTAGAGTTAAATTCATGCATAATATTACGCCAGACCGTAGTTCTGGATTCTAAGAAAATGTTTGCCATAAAATCTGTGAGAGTGATGTGCAGGATTTTTCAATTATCCTCCTTAAATTTGTATACGAAATGTACGAAATATTGCATGAGAACCTCACCAGATAATCTCAAGATCTCGCTAAATAGTTTGTTAAAATATTGTGCCAAATTTTGTAAAAATACTGTTAAGGATTTTGCGAGCATGTTCAAAATTAAGTAACCATTCCTAAGATTAGGTGATAATCGTTTGCTGTAACGAACGTGCTAAGAGTTTTCTCAGAACCTTGTTTAAAATTCCAAACTTCAATCCTGTCATGGAATTTAATGATGTTCTCCATTATGTTATCACAATCCCACCAAAAAATATGTGAAAACCATGCTTTGAACTTTGTGAGAATTACTATCTGATGATATGCTGCATAAATTCCATCCATGTAAATCTGACACCATTATAACATGATGCTTTGAGACTCCATCGTATGATTTACTGAGGATATGTTTGATCTTTTTGATTATTTTTTCGCAAATTTGCGAACTTCATAATGCTAAGCCGAGTCTTTCAAATATTTATTCTTCAAGTTTTTGTGAGGTGTGCTCAACCAATTTATACAAAGCTAAAATAAAATAAGGCAGCATCCATTTATTACGTAACGCTAAAATTGGAAATTGCGTCCCTTATCAAAGTTACCCCAAAACCGATAATCATTTATTATTCGATTATATCAAATATAGGTGGATTCAAAACGAATCTTTGTGTAATTGTTCAACCACAGTCTATTGAAAATATACCATTTGTTTTTAAATTACAAAATAAAAATCTTGCAGTATTTGCAAGACATGTATGGAGCCGATCTGGTATAGTGGGTAGACTACATACCTCTCACAAGATATGGGCAAAACGAATAGGAGCCGTTCAAAAGATCTGGATCACTCAAAAGAACGAGTGATCTGTGTTTTTTTTCTAATGAGAGTCGATTCAATTGATCAAACAAAAAGTGACCCAAAAAAGGGCGAACCTATTCTCCTTCGTTCGTTTCTCGGCTTCATCATAACGCTTGACACGTGTCTTGCCTTGCGCGCCACGGCATACATGCAAACAGATTGCTGCAGCTTTGCATTCTCAGCATACACAACCAAACAACTTATTTGCTCCGCCCACTTGCATACAGACAGATGAAAGATGGAGATAAAAAGTGCCCATATCCATGACCAAACACATTTTGCTTCTTCTCTTTGGTTCGTGTAGGAGAAATCGGCCGAGTATATCGTGAGTTTCTGGAGAAGAATGAGAGAGCAAAAAATACGGATGGTACGACGCATGTCGCGTAGCAGGGAGTGAACCGCTCTTTTTTTCCGTTCGTTTGGTTCAGTTCGCTCTTCTTTTGCGAGCCGTTGAACCACTGAATCATTCAAAAGATCAATTTCACTAAAATGCGTGATTAAGGTCGGATCCGTCCACTAAAATGAGCCGTTTTACCCATCACTACCTCTCACACCGATGACCTGGCATCGAATCCCAAACCCGAGATAGTTATCTATGATCTAAAGGCTATACCGGGTACCCCATTGCTTTGACCGCTTTTAATCTGGATTCAGGTGAATAAACCATGACCCCACAATTATGGATCAAAATGTGTGGAGTTCAACCTTTAAAATTCAATAAAACAACATGGAAAACGTAAAATTGTAATTTAAAAGCACGAATTAAATCGTTTCAAATTGGAACTTTAGTTAGTAAACAATTTTGAGTGTAATTTGCACAAAGGATTGCATAAAAATCAAAAAATGTATCGGTTTCTGAAAACCATATTATGGATTAATGTTCATATTATGGATCAAATTGTGACTTATTACAGATCAGTGCGCAAAATCAAGAGATTTTCAACTCAATGCATCTGTATTGCATGATTTGGCGAAAGTTAACAATACGTCATATATTACTGGAAAACATAGCAGTATTAGAGCTGGAAACAAGGGTAAAATACCCTTTTTTGTGATACTACATTGTAGTAACTGAGACGTGCACTGTTTTCGCTCCACACCAAGTTTTCCACCCATTTTTGTCTGCTAAATAATTAAATTTACAAACCTTGATGTTTTATGTGTTTTATCCTTAGTGCTATTGTCTGAAAATGTCGAATCCAATGCCCAAAATGGCAGAAATCTACATTCTTTGGAAGTGATCCATAACCGTGGTAATCAATCATTTCCTGATCCATATTATGGATCACTAGTTAGAAGTGCTTATATTCGGTTTTTAGAATAAACAATCAAGAAAAATGTTTTCCAAAGATGAATTCAAACTAAATCGAAGTAAACGAGCATGTTTTATGCTATAACATTTGAATTTTACCACCTGTGGGAGTTTATGAATCCTGACGGCACTTCTTACAGAAACGACCATAGCTGTGTGGTACCAACTAAACATTTGTGAAAAACACCGTTATATTTAACGCTTGAATGTTGTGCTTAAAATTACAAATGGTAGCAGACAAATAGTATGACATGGGAAAAATATGTTTTACGTCAATGTTGATGTTTTGAGCGAGTTGTCCGATGTTGCACGCCAAAGTGATCCGTAACTGTGGGTGATCCGTGACTGTGTGGGCCTGGTACCATACAAAATATCAACGGAAAATGTAAAAAAATTCTGGGAAAACTTTTGGAAAAGATTCTGGGAAAACTTAAGAAGCGACTTTGGGATGAAAATTTCTATACTGAAAACACGTTTTTATAATGAATGCTTGAACATTGTTTGACGATAATTTATTAATAGTGAAATCAGTGGCACGTCAAATAAGCTTGTTCATGAATTTCAGCAGCAAATCTATAAATACCAAATTGTTTTGTCCCATTGATAATTGTAATCACATAACAGTTACATTGAGATAATACATAAGCCTAGTAATGTAGTAGCAATCAAAATTCTTTCAGAGTTTCTTTCTGACTATTCACTTGATATGCGCCTAAAATTTGCAGTTTTGAGTTCATTTTGGTCACATTATATTCCATTTACTCAATGCCTAGTTTTGTCGAATGTTACAAATATGTAGTTATGAGCAGACCAGGAATCTTGTAATTTTCCTTGGTGGATATTTAACTGCATATGAAAGCAGCGACTTTAAGTGATTTAAAGTCTAAAGCTCGGATGTGGTGTTCCATCACTTAGTACTTAATTTTGAAAGGAGGACTAATATTTTCAATCTTAATAATTTCCAATTTATTTTTTTCTCACTATCACTGAAAGAAACTTACAGTAATAGCTCATTTCTTGATCATTGCACTGTGTTATCACCAGTGTATGTTGTTTTTACGTTTACTCATTTTTAAATTTAATTTATAGCCCTCGAGAATACTATAGATTGTGCTTAGAAACACGGAAGCAAGTATCGAAAGCGAACAATCACGTCGAATACCCTAATAAAATTCTGATAATCATGCCCCCAAACAGCCGACATTTTTTACACTCTCATCCAATCGGTCAAATTCCACGTTGGCAACAGCAGAGATAGGGGCCAATGGGGCGACACTTGTTTGAACACAACATCCAAACCAAACCAATCTTTGGCTCCGCAATCGACTTATCAGCAACAAACAAAAACAGATTCTCCCCTGGCTCAAGCAAACGCACACAACAACTTGCACACGCGTCTTGTTGTGAAGCGACCCGTGGGTTATCAAATCGAAAGCAACACACCTCCCGCTCTGTTGGGTATCGCTTCCACCTTTTTGGTTGTCAGTTAGGTCCTCTTCTTGATGGTACTATTTTTAAGCCAGCATGTCAAACGTCTTGAACTGGTTCCAAGACAAATTTCCATTTTTTGTGCGCCCCTTTCCCATATTCGCCGGCTTTTTATTTATTTATTTTATTCCCAAACCGGTCGAACATCACGAAAGACTGCACACGTTCGCTTAGAAGCAGTTAGCGACTTGCGATTTGGCGACGTGTCGTTTGAATCGTCCAATCAGTTTTATATCAACACAAATTTCGCACATGGGAATAAAATTCCTTCGCTTGCATAATGATGATGCCGGTTTGAAACATTTCACGCAATACTTCCTATAGTGAGCATCAAGAGAATCAGAGAGAATGTGCTTATCATCTGGTGCCGATGACGTCACTGTTCATGCTCATGCGCGTCGCGTATGCGTTTTATGCTTCTCACTATGTATGAGTCACGACCATCATCGTAAAAGGCACGGCTAGTTCGGACACCTATCGTCGTCATCTCAGCAGCGCCATCTGGTCGAAAATCACCACAATAAAACTGTTCGAAGTCACGTTGCTTATTGGATACGAAACATATTTCAAACTGTTATACGAACCATAACTAATGTTACCATCTTCTCACGTTTTAGACATTCAAACCGCAAACCTATCAACATGACTACCTACTTCAACTACCCACCCAAGGATGTCCAGGAGGAGCTGGCCCGCATTGCCAAGGCTATCGTTGCCCCCGGCAAGGGAATCCTGGCCGCTGACGAGTCGACCGCCACCTGCGGCAAGCGTTTCGCTGTGAGTATTTTATGACACATTTTTTGGGATAGTATTAAGATTGTTTAAGACGAAGTAGGCCGTCATTGAAATTTGTAAGCGTCGTTGATGATTGTTACCTGGGAGGGAGGCACCGATACTACACACGAAATATAAGACAACGTTATTTTGAACTGCAAGATAACTCCAGTATGCCAACAACAATCAAGGCAGGCTTCAAGAAAATCGGTAGTTTCTCTTTGTTGTGCACCTTCGATCTTTCCTGACAAACATGAAAAAAGGGCCACAGTTTTCTATGCACTAAATATTAATTTTCATTGGAAAAAGTAGAACGATGCGTTTTTCAATGCTTTATGTTCAATCAGATTAAATGGTGCTCACGTGACATTACTTGAATAATGTGCATGAATTGATTTTTATTCGATTTTTATCACTTTTGAAGAAATACGAAAATGTGTTTTAATCAGTTACGCGCTTTTTTCATGTTAGTCCAATGTTTGAGATCTGGGCTCACAGTGACAGTTCGTGACAGCGGAATCTCGGCTCACTATGACGTACAGAAATTTTGTATTGGTTTCTCCCTCCCAGATTGTTACTAATTCATCTCATGATTTCGAATCAAAGAAAATCAGTTGGTTTTGCACTGAAACAGCTGGAAAAGTATCAGCATACTTTATGTATGTTAGCGCGTACAGTGATACTTTTTCGAGGTAATATAAATGATCAAGCCTGAGTTTTATCACTTTGAAATGCAAGCTGAAAAGTCATCATTGTTGCCAAAACGAATGACGGACTACTTGGCCTTAAGGCGAAGTAGGCCGTCATTGACATTTTTACGCGTCGTTGATGAAATCATGTCATAATTTTGAATTTAAGAAAATCAGTTTTTATTGTACTGACGCTTCTGAAAAAGTATCTGCATACTTTCAGCATGTCAGCGCATATAGTGATACTTTTCCGGATCATTATGAACTATGAGAACTGAGTTTTATCACTTTGAAATAGCGAGCTGCAATGTCAACATTGCTTCCAAAACGAATGACGGGCTACTTAGGCTTAAGGATTTTGTTAGGTTCTTACTCGCAAAGATTTTATTCATTATAGGATCAGTGTTTCCATAAAAGACAGACACCTACAGTCGCACTAGTGGCTTCTTACGGCCAATTTGCTATAAATCGTTGCAAAATATTTATCTAAGTACCATTGATACACAGCTTGATTTTGTTGAATATATGATTAAAATAAATAGTTTTGCCTAAAATTTAAGGTCCCTTGCACCTATATTAAACCTATTGTTCCTATACTGCCCATAAATGCATACCAGTCCCACTAGCAAAACAACGCACCTAAGAAAAACGCGATAGAAGTCGTGAACACTTTTTTTGCTCTATTTACTCCAATTAAGTTGAAAAACGATGTTTTCGCACCCAAATTTGCACTCAAATGGTGCAATGAACTATTGATTACAGTATTACATACATTTTGTTTATTAATTTTCTTAAATAATTTGTTATTTTGCGAGAAAATGTACGCGTGACTAATATGCGTTTATTTGCTCTTGAATGTACGAGAATAAATGCATAGCGGTATCAGTGCTTACTATGATCCATCGGTCTTCACATGTGAATTATTGTTGTTTTGACAGTTTAGTGTCCACAGTAAAAGTCGCGGAAATGTTTGCTCTAGACTATTTGAAAAGTTGTGGTACTTCTGCTAGTTCCGAGGATGAGTGCAGGATATTGGCCAATGGCGACCCGTTGGACAATGACGTGGGCTCAGAAGACAACTGCGCTGGCTTCAACAGTAAGAACGGCTGTGACCGCAATGCTGGTGGCGACGACACCTTTCAGTTTCCACCGAAGGCGTACCCTGAACATTGGGTAAGCTATTTGAAATCTTTGGAGGACACCGAATATGCGGCGGGGACTGATGAAATGGACTCAGACGGAAGTTATACGGCCATTGATGAACTCGCCAAAAACGCAAGAGAACAAAAAAAGAATTGAAAGCGAGATACACCGTCACCAATAAGCGCCTTTCATCACACCAACTAATGCTTGTCGATTATGGGTGTATAATGAACTGCGGGCTTAACATCTCGAAGGACCACCGTATTCGTCTCAACACGGTGCTCTGGGCATTGGATTCACGAGAGCAAACCAGCTATATTTGCCAGAGCGTGAAACAAGTGGATGTTCAAAGACGGCGGCATCGCTACAAGTACAAGAAAAAATCATACGCTTATGATCTGTGAATATCTGCAAGATTTAATTAGGATTTATGTTTCGACAAATTGAACTCTAAAAGTTGTAGCATTAAGGGGACGAATTGTGGGTAAATATATTTCCCTTACTTGACTTCCTTATTAACACAATTGCTCGCGAGTCCTTATCACACAAGTCGCGAGACTGACATGCGTTTATTAGTAACGTGGGACCAAAGACAAATTAAAGACCCCCATGTCCCTTGCAGTTGCCCCAAATTTTTTGGCTCATAAGGTAATCTAGGATGCCGTTCAAAGTGTACTGCGATCTGTCAAACTTGGGTACCTTTTGCACTACCGAGGGACCGAATGCAGTACTAGAAGTGGTACCCAATCTGAGTCCGAGTGGGACGGACCTGGTGGGACAGACCAAGTTCGATGTTGTTTTTCACATTTCTAGAACAAACGTACTGTTTTCTTATAATACCATGAAAGTACATACAATTTAATGAAGTTTCCCGTAACTAACAAAAAATTGACGAAAACTCACGTGGGACTGTTATGCATTTATGGGCAGTATAGTAGCCCAATTAAAAAAAACTGTTTTTTGTTCAACAAAATAATTGATGAACTAAGAATTCTTTTACATCAATCGAAAGATTTTGATCCACACTTTGAAGGAAAAATATAAAAGTTACGTAAAAATACGGTTTTGACTTGTATTTTGCCTACGCCGTGAAGCTAGTGCTACTATAGGAACCGAAATTAGAAATAGTGTTTCTATACACACTCAACCTGTTCGGTAAAATTAACTGGGTTTTTGAACTACCGAAGAAGTCAGTAAACTAAAAATAAATGTCAGAAATTGAAAAACAGAGATTTTTCACTGTAATTTTGCAGAGAGCTTTCTTTTTATATCATATATTGATAAAAAATAAAACATGGTGAAACTTGCTTTTCAATTACGCGTAGCGACAGTTCTCATGTTACTGACTTTTTCGGTAGTTCCAAAACCCAGTAAAATTTTACCGACCCCAGTAATTTAATCAAAGTGTGTAGGCACATGTGTTCCTGAAGTGGCACATGCGATAATAAATACAAAAATGTGACTACACTTTTTTATATTAAACTATGGGAGGGATTATTAGAGTGTGAGTTTTTGTAGTTTTCATGCGGCTATTGGTATAACGACGGTAGGTGATTCCATACAATTTCCCAACCCTGGTAAGAATACAATATGGACCCGATTTCGTCCGACCGTGTTGTGATTATCTTTCTGCAACAACTTTTCAATCAAACTTAATCCAAGTTATCACGTTTATGTTCAAAATATTTGAAAGCTAGCTAGATAGCTTGCTTACAGAAACTTGAAAATGTTTAATACATTTTTCCAGTTATAATGGAGAAGTTAAAATAAGTATGAAAAAACATGTGACAAAATCGGTTTTTGATAGAAGTTTTACGATAAAACTATGAAAATTAGTTTAAATATATACCTATCTTGACTCAAATCCGACAGCATTTTGGTTAAAAAAAAAAAATGCTCGTTGGTCTAATAAAAAATTGCAATGCCCTAGATAAAAAAGACAAATCTTTACTACGAATATATTGAGTACCGTGCAAGCACCATATTCTGAACGGTTAAGAAAATCCAATTTGAATAACTTAAATTATTAAAGATTTCAACAGCTGGGATATTGGTTTGTCTAATATCTATATATATATATATATATATATATATATATATATATATATATATATATATATATATATATATATATATATATATATATATATATATATATATATATATATATATATATATATATATATATATATATATATATATATATATATATATATATATATATACATATAATATATATATAGGTAATAATCATTCTTTTTCACATTACACGAGAAATCCTATCAACAAACTGATAAAAATGTGGAATTTGGGTTACATGGGTAATCACTAAGCTCTTACGGTGAATTTCACCGTAATCTCAACAGCTGAACAGTTCGGTAAAATAAAACACGACGAAGCTACGTTGGAATTTAACGGATTCCGGTGATTTTTTACCGAATACTGTAAAAATTTAATACTCCGTTAATTTATTTTATCGAACTGTTCAGCTGTTGAAATTTCACAGGAATTCGTAAAATAATTTAAGTGTGTATGATCACGATCCATGCGGTCATCAGAGCCACTTTCATCTGATTCCTTAGGAAATTTTACACAAGAATCAATAGCTTTCTCTAGGTGAATGCTTTGCTTTCACAAGATACAGATTTCTTCGAGGTTGCTTCTCTTTTCCCACTGTGCTATAAAAAGATTTGTTTTAAAACTCATTTAGATTTTTACTGATAATAACTAATGCATATGTACTATTTTTATATGTGTGTTTTTAATATATCCTGTCAAAATAGGTTTAGCGATATACCAAATTGCATAACTTTCCCAAAAACTGAAGAGAGATCCTATTCAAAAGTCATCACCTTCAAATAAACACTTCTGAAATGCCAGGGCTTCTACAAGAAAACTTTTATCGAGAAAAACAAATGTTTTCGCTTTGAATTTCGTTTTATTGATAAATTTGTGCACGAAAAATGTTCTACAGATAACAGCAATGTGACTTTTGAATTATAACGTTGGATAGACGCATCTATTGCGGAAACATAAAAATGGTAATTCGTCCCCTTAATGCTACAACTAGATAACTCGAAAATCAAAATTTTGAGATGTGCAACTTTGAAAATATGCTCGTTGTATAAGGTGATGGCTAATCGCAGAGAATTTGATTGGAAAGTAAATATCAACATATGTATTTTCAATCACATACTTATGAGCTGTGGATATTTTGCAGATCTAATTGATAATAATGTTTTGACATATTGAAGTCAAAAATTTCGAATATCAAGTTATCTAGTTGTAGCATCAAGGGGACGAATTGATCTTATATTAATTGAGTGTCCAGTAGGGAGTGGGACATTTTGCTAAAATCTATTTGGCATAACAGGGATTATTTTCTTTCCTTCAAAATATGCCTGTTCTGGATGAAAAACCAAGAAGAAGGAAAAATACAACGCCGAAACGTCGGAAAATAGAAAATCACTGTTTTCCTCTGTTTTCTTGAGACTGCATGCCAAACCAAAGCAAAGAAAACTATTAACAGTCGATAAATCAAGCTAAAATCTTTTGAATTAAGCATAAAGATCATCTCTCTCATTTTTCTTTATTTTTATACATCAAATTAAAGAACTGCTTCCACAACTTGATCCACTACTGAAACAGAAAGGCAACTTTTGGTGCAAGGGAGCTATTTATTTTTGCGAAAACTTATTTATTCATATGACTTTGATATGATAAAAAGCTCAAATTTAGCAAGTCGACTAAACTAGAGTCAATCATACGCCCAAAAAAATAGCGCATGTCGTTTTTATTCAAAAATATACGTTTTATTTCATAGTCCAATCTACTGGTACATTACAACCATTTGTTATCGGCACCCTACTAAAAGGAATGTATCATCAATCAATTACACGTTATTCAATCACTAAGTGTGGAATGATTTGTTTTTTTCAAAGGCCATGGGCTATTCCATCTTGGATAACACCATTTGTGACACAAAAACCAAACCGTTTCTGGCTTGATTGAGCCTTAAAATTGAATTCCTATGAAATTGAAATGATGAGCTTGACCCTGCTCCGGAAAAACTGAGCTGAAATCTAGCTCAGTAGCACAGAGCTAATAAAATTCAAAGGAAATATGAAATTACGACTGAGTTCGTCATGCGACATTGGCTCGTGGAAACCAATGAAGCCTTATTATATGTGAGGAAGTTACTAACGACTAGCTTTCCGAAGCTTTTGAGGTGGTTCAAACGTCGTATTAACTCGATTTATTTTTGAGCTCAATTGGATAAAGATTGAGATTGATCAGGATGTAGATTTGAATTGAAATTACTATGGGAATAAAAAGTAGTTTATTCAAATGGTAATTTACTTTTGATAATTTGTTTCAATGTAGCCTTCTACTATTCCTTAACTCACCAATCTTCTTCCTCTTTCTCCTCTCCATCGCAGGACATCGGCGTCGAGAACAACGAGGACAACCGTCGCCAGTACCGTCAGCTGCTGTTCACCGCCGACGATCGTCTCCAGGAGAACATCTCCGGTGTGATTCTGTTCCACGAAACGCTGTACCAGAAGGCCGATGACGGTACCCCACTGGCCGCCATGCTGAAGAAGAAGGGCATCCTGGCCGGTATCAAGGTCGACAAGGGTGTCGTCGATCTGATGGGATCCGAGGGCGAGTGCACCACCCAGGGTAAGTGGAGATTGATGACGAATTAGAAAATTGACCGAGAGGGAGGGGAGCAAAGATCCAGTGCGATATCAATTGCGCAACAAATCGAGTTCGGGATTGATTGGGAAACGTAGAAAAACGTGTTGATTCATTTTGCTATTCTGTTCACGAATGGGTGGGATATTTATCCAGGTCAACAGTACGCAAGCTTAGGGTGACCATCTGGCTGAGTTCGAAAATAAGGATATCCATTCCCATTATGTTTAATTCATCAATACTATACCAGGAAGGGAGCTTCAGAATCATTTTCAAAGTTTTATTTTGAATCCCCTGCATCGCTTTCTTTCTGGTATTACAACAGCTAGTCCATATTGGTACAGCAAACAACATGGCTGGCCTGAAAATATGTTCGAAGATCAAAAGCTTGTTCTTAACACAAAGCTTAGATTTTCTGTTAATAAGTGGATATATTTGTTACATTTGTCCTGAATGCCCTCAATGGTCCTAGATACTTGAAAATTTACTTAACTAAAAAAAATCCTGCCAAATCAAGACGGATGGCAACTAGTAACCCTAGCTGCAAGCCAACGATTGGAAACACACAGTCAATCGAATACCGTCGACAATATAAACCAGGTTAATTAGAGTGTTTTCTTTCCGGGGAAATGTATCAATTCAATGAAATGAAAAGTTCACTCAGGCTGTTACGCGTTTCTGCTGCACTCTAGTGGAGTATTAATAATAAACTGAAACAATTGTTGATTATTTCCAACGCTTGGATTGAATTACTTGTTGTTGGACAACAAAACTTCTCCCACAACGCAGTTCTAAATTGACTTCTTTGTCGTAGGTAATAGCGCCTGCAAAAGCTTTTTCTCCATTTCAATTTGATTTGCCCTTCAAGAGATGAAAAAAGTGGAATGAAAACTATCACAGAGCCGGGCTTTTTTTCTCTCTGTTATTGTCGCATCAGTTTCTATTTATCAATCAACTGGCAGCAGTGGCTTTACCGTAAGAAGCTGTTCAGGATATAATAAAACCCATTCAGAAGGGATCAGCTGCTGAAGATGGCAAAAGGAAAATCCGACACCAAAGGCAGAGCGCGATGCTCTAAATTGAAGTTTTAATCTTCTTTCAACCGTCTTGCTCTATCGCTCTCCAGCCGTTCAGATTTGTACGTTGTAAGTTTGGTTGGGTTGTCCTGAGTTGATTGCAGAAATGTAAGAGCGTTGTCTGGTTTTCCATCACATGGTGCGAATGACCTGATTTCAACCATAAATTTCATGCAACCAATATTTTTGGACACCCTTCTAGTGCTGAATGATTATGCTTAAATTTAATGTGAAAAATTATGGAGAACACACTAGTAACACAATTTTGATTTTATTACAGTTTCTTCAAAAAATTCCCATGAAGTTTCTCATGGGATTCAACCAGGATTTCCGTTAGGGAATCCTTTAGAAGTGTTTCTAGGGGTTCCATTAGTAGAACTTCAAAAGTTTCCATTCGAAGTTCCTTCAGGGATTCCATCTTGAATGCCTCCAGGGATTCTACCAGTAGTTCCTTCAAGAATTCCACCTGGAACTCCTCTAGGGATTACATCAGGAGTCCCTCTTGCAATTCTATCAGAAGGGATTCTCCAGGAGTTGCTTCAGAAATTTAATCTGGAATTCCACCAAGGATTCCATCAGAAGTTCCTTCAAGGATTGCATTAGGATTTTTTTTTTAGAGCTTTTAAAGGATTCCATCAGGAGTTCCTATTGGGATTCCATCAGGCGTATCTCTAGGGATTCCATCACGAGTTCCTTCAAAAATTCCATCTTAAATTCTTCCAGGAGATTCTATCTAGAGTTCCATCAATGATCTCATCTGGATTTATTTCAGGAATATCTTAAGGAATTCCTCCAAGGATTCCATCAGGAGTTCATTTAAAGTCTCACCTGGAATTCCTCCAGAGATGATATCAGAAATTCCTCAAGGAATTCCATCAGGATTTCTTCTAGGGCTTTTAAGGGATTCCATCAGGAATTCCTCCAGGAATTTCACCAGGAATTCCTCTAGTGATTCCATCAGGTGTACTTCGAGAAATTCTATCAGGAGTTCTTCTGGGGATTTCATCAGGAGTTCCTCCAGGGATTGAATCGAGAGTCTCTATAAGAATTCCATCAGGAGTACCTATGGGGATTCCATCAGCAGTTCTTTTGAGGATTTCACCTGGAATTCCTCCAAAGTTGATATCAGGAGTTCCTCAAGGAATTCCATCAGGATTTCTTACACGAGTTCCTTCAAGGATTCCATCAGACGTATCTCTAGGGATTCCATCAGGTGTTCTTCTAGGGATTTCATTAGGAGTTCCTCCAGGGATTTAATCCGGAGTCCCTATAGAATTTCCATCAGGAGTACCATAAGGATTCCATTATGAGTTCTTTTGAAGATTTCATCTGGAATTCCTCCAGAGATGGCATCAGGAGTTCCTCAAGGAATTCCATCAGTTTTTCTTCTAGGAATTTTATAAGGATATAATAAGGAGCTCCTATAGGGATTCCATCGGGTGTTCCTCTAAAAATTCCATCAGAAGTACCTCCAGAGATTTCATCTGAAATTCCTCCAGAGATTAAATCAGAATCAAAATACGCATTGCCATTTAAGTGGGCACATTTCCTCTCTACCTTTCATGACGTTTCGAAAAAACTTATATTTGCTCGGGCTCTTCAAACCGCATTCTGGAATTAGGTTTTGATGAAATTTGTGGAAAAACTACTTACACTTAAAAGAGCAGTAATATTTGTCGTTGGTTATTAAAAAAAGTGCTAGAAATGTCCTCAGAGAAATATCAGGTAGAATTATCTGAAAAATCATTGTGATTTCCCCTTATCAAACAATGAAACAAAAAATAATCCTGTTTGTCTAATTTTTTTGTTTCATTGAATTTTGTGTGATTTCGTTTTGATCGATAATTTTAAATGACCTGGTCTTATTTTCCAAGCATGTCTCCAAAGTTCCTATTTTTATGATTATCAATCGCTATTCGCCTGCCTCCTGCTCTCCACTATTTAAAAGATTTGTGCAATCGTCTTACCGGATAGTGTAGAAAAGGGAAATATAAATTGGAGGGAGGTAGGAAACGATTCCCTTCTGTTGTCTCTGAGAACTGCTTGACGCACCCCAAAAACATTATTATCGGATTTTTTGGTGAATTTTTTTTTATATATCTGACAGATTTCTGGCCAAATATTTGGTAGAACTCCATAAAGAACTTTTGACGTAATCTATCGAAACAAGTTTATAAAACTTGTGGCTTTTACAAACTCTTTGACTCCTTGAAGAATTACTAGAACGGTTTTCTTAAAGTATACTTCTACAGTAATGTACAACACAGTTGCAGTTTTTTAACCCGTATAGGCCTGATGAAAGCAAATATTCTCTTTTTTTTTAATTTCTTTATTAGTATCATTCCAAACATTACATTCATTTCTTATATCTAGGTGTTCTGTGTTATTAGACAATACTATCATCCTAATTTGGTAAAACACATTTAAGATTTTATTAACATTTTGTTAACAACATATAACATTTCATTTGCCGTAGCAGTTCAGATTTTTTACAGATTTCACCTGCTTATAAGAGAAAAAAAAAACGCTTTAAATTACTTAACCTAACTTAACCTAAACATATAACGCATTAATCGTGGCAATAGAAGATTGTAAGGATTTTTGCCTGAAATTATTGATTATTTTATTTGACATTTGTTCCAATGTTTCAACATTGGATATTCTATGTAACTCATTGGTACTATATAGAGTTTTCAATTTTCCCGGGAATTGACTTCCCGGGAAACGGGAAATAAAATTATAATTTCCCGGGAATTCCCGGGATTCCGGGAAATTCTAAAAACGTAAAAGTTATGCTAATTTGATGAAGTTTTTTGAAATCATGTCTTATTTTATGTATGTTTTATTTTAACCCATTGCATTTGCACGATTGGTTCTCTCTTTTTATGAGTAATTTATTTATGTTCCTCCAAAAATATTTGTTTCGTTTTTTGCTAGGCTTTTTTACAAAAAAGTTTATAAAATTTAGCAAAATTATATGTGGAGGTATCGTATGAAGTTCAAATAATATTTACCAACATTTAATAAATCTTTACAAAACTAAAATAAAAAACAAACAAGTACAAACCTGGAAAACTTAATAATTCTACTCAAATCATGAAATAGATTATTCGAAAATTTCTTTATATTGTATTGCCAACTAGTTGTCCCGGTAAACCAGTAGGCAGTGAAGTAAGCCATGTAGAAATCACCTTTAAAATGTCAGTGAAATACATCCCGTTTTCTTCCCTTTTTTCGGTTGGTTTTCACCAATATTTTAACTCACAAACACATCGTATCTCTTCTAGTGAGGACATTGTTTGGTATGATATGAAAAGTAAACTGTGCGATAGTTTTTAACTGAATATACGTGATCCATTCTGTATTTAAATAGAACTTCCCGGGAACAACAGAAATTCCGGGAAATACGGGAATCCCGGGAAACAGAAAATCATTTCCCGGGAAACGGGAATCCCGGGAAATCTCAAATCCCGGGAAATGTTCCCGGGATTGAAAACTCTAGTACTATACCAGGGAGGAAACCTTAGAATCATTTTCAAAATTTTATTTTGAATTCTCTGCAGAGCTATCTTTCTGGTATTACAACAGCTAGTCCATATTGGTACAGCATACAACATGGCTGGCCTGAAAATTTGTTTGAATATCAAAAGCTTGTTCTTAAGACAAAGTTTTGATTTTCTATTAATAAGGGGATAAAGACGTTTTACATATTTATTACATTTGGCTTGAATGCCCTCAATGTGATTTTTGAAAGTTAAATTCTTATCAAGCATGAGCCCTAGATACTTAACTTCATCTGACCAATTTATTGGAATCCCTCTCATCGTGACAACATGTCTACTTGAAGGTTTCAAATAAAGAGCTTTTGGTTTATGTGGGAATATTATTAGTTGAGTTTTGGAAGGATTAGGAGAAATCTTCCATTTTTGCAAGTATGAAGAAAAAATATCCAAACTTTTTTGCAATCGACTACAGATGACACGCAGGCTTCGTCCTTTGGCGGAGCGGCCTGTGTCATCCGCAAACAAAGATTTTTGACATCCCTGAGGTAACTCAGGTAAGTCAGATGTGAAAATATTGTATAATATTGGTCCCAAAATGCTGCCTTGAGGAACACCAGCTCTTACAGGAAGTCTTTCAGATCTGGAGTTCTGATAATTAACCTGAAGTGTACGATTTGACAGATAACTTTGAATTATTCTAACAATGTATGTTGGAAAATTAAAGTTTTTCAATTTTACAATCAAACCTTCATGCCAAACACTGTCGAATGCTTTTTCTATGTCTAGAAGAGCAAGACCAGTAGAATAGCCTTCAGATTTGTTGGAACGGATCAAATTTGTTACACGTAAAAGTTGATGAGTGGTCGAATGTCCATGGCGGAATCCGAACTGTTCATTGGCAAAAATTGAATTTTCGTTGATGTGGGCCATCATTCTGTTCAAAATAACCTTTTCAAAAAGTTTACTGATGGAGGAAAGCAAACTGATTGGACGATAGCTGGAAGCTTCTGCAGGATTTTTGTCTGGTTTTAAAATTGGAACAACCTTAGCATTTTTCCATTTGTCAGGAAAATATGCTAATTGAAAACATTTGTTAAATATATCAACTAGAAATGGTGGGGCCTTCCTTAGCCGAGTGGTTAGAGTCCGCGGCTACAAAGCAAAGCCATGCTGAAGGTGTCTGGGTTCGATTCCCGGTCGGTCCAGGATCTTTTCGTAATGGAAATTTCCTTGACTTCCCTGGGCATAAAGTATCATCGTACTTGCCATACGATATACGAATGCGAAAATGGCAACTTTGGCAAAGAAAGCTCTCAGTTAACAACTGTGGAATTGCTCATTGAACACTAAGCTGAGAAGCAGGCTTTGTCCCTGTGAGGACGTAATGCCAAGAAGAAGAAGAAGAATCAACTAGAAATGATAAGCTACTTTCTGGAAGTTTCTTGATGAGGATGTAGAAAATTCCATCATCGCCAGGAGCTTTCATATTTTTGAATTTTTTAATAATAGTTCTCACTTCTTCCAAATCAGTCTCCCAGGCATTTTCGAAAACGTTCTCTTGATTGAGAATATTTTCGAAGTCCTGAGTAACTTGATTTTCAATTGGAAAAGCAAATATTCTAAAACCGTCATTGCTCAGCGAATTATGAATGGATTCAAATGATTTTTTGTCAGAATACTGGCACACATATTTAGTTTCTAGAAGTGGCCATAGGAACGCGGAAATATTCCTGTGGGTCACTGGGTCAGGTCGGGTGAAAAGGATACTGTGCGTTTGTGCCCCTGAAGGTAGGCAAATTTTGAGTCACAGATAATTTCTGGAACCGGCTATAATGTGGCCACCATATGACGGAATTTTAAGAAAATTACATCAGTGTAAACCTTTTGAGAAACGATTGAATTGGATAACTATGAGTTTTGCATTTGACTGATCCTACAAATGACCATATTCGGGTCCCGGGACGCCTCAAACTTAAGATAAAGTGGCCAATTGGTATCTGAACATCTGTGCAAAGCTTATAAGAATGCATTTTAGTGCACAGTTATGTTTGATTTCTACTCTTCGAGAATTGAAACGGTATATTTTAAACGGTGCAAAACTCTTCATTTATAATGTTGAATGATTTAATGATTTAATGAATTAATGATTTATGCAAATTGAAATGATTGTCATTGCAAATTGTTAAAACTTATACTCAGTTTTGGTTTGGTTTGTAGATAAAAATTCTTTATTTCGTCTGTCAGGTCATTAATGGTAGTCAATGTTCGATAGCGATGTAAATAATCCAATGTTTATAATTCAATATGATTCACATGATAATCCAATAGCATTACTCGCAACACTGAATTCAAGTGAGAATATTTATGAACCTATCTGCAGCAGAACATTTATAGCGCCCGCATACAACCTCGTATGCAAGTTCCCGTTGGATCTCGTTTGGGCATTATTGGAATAACATGACATACGTCATCAATCCTTCAATGCTGGATTGTTATTATTTTGATCGAATCTGATCATCGCGATCTCCTCGCGAATAGTTCCGCGATATTTCAACATTTCCCCTCAATCCGGACATTAAGGATGTTCAGCAGTTTCCTATGTTGAGCAGCTGGAAGTCCTTTGGTGAATGCATCAGCTGGTTGATCCACCGTCGAGATATATTCTATCTTTAGCTTCCTGCTCCTGACGAGTTCCCGGATGAACATGAACTTCAAATCAAGGTGTTTCATTCGTTGGTGACTTCGAGGTTCTTCAGTGAAGTTTATGCATGGAATGTTGTCTTCCATGATTATGAATGGAGAACTTTCTATGCCCAGTTCATTCAGAAGGTTTGTTAACCACAATCCTTCTTTAGCAGCTTGACAGAGTGAAATTAATTCAGCTTCTGTTGACGACAAACTAACCGTTTGTTGTCTTTTGGTTGACCAAGACACAAGATTGCCGAAAACAAGAAACGAATTTCCAGAAATTGATTTTCGATCATCGATGTCGTTGGCAAAATCGGCATCAGCAAAACCCAATAAAACGTTTGAGTGTTCTCTATTGCTGAATACGATTTTTGTGTTCATGGTTCCTCGCAAATAACGCATAATGCGTTTCAATCCTGTCCAATGTGCATTTGAAGGGGAAGCTTGGTATTTGCTTAGGATATTTACTGCAGCACTGATATCAGGGCGTGATACTAATGCTAGATATTGCAAGCAGCCAAGCAATTCTTTGAATGGATGTGATGTTAATTCATCATCATTTGACTTGACCCATCGTACATTCGGATCTAGTGGAGTGCTAACTGGTTTTGATTCGGACATTCCAAATCTTTTTAGGATTTTCTCTGCATAACCTGCTTGAGATATTTCCATGATTTGGTTCTGATAATCTCGGTGTATGTCCATACCCAAAAAGTGTTTCACTTCTTTTAAATCTTTCATTTGGAATAGCTTCCCAAGTTCAGATTTTATCCAGTTTAGTTGTGATTCCTGTTTTCCAAGAATGAGTATATCGTCTACATATAAAATCAAAATCAAATCTTTTGCTCGAGACGTATACACACAACAGTCACTCTTTAATGGAATAAAACCCAGCTTTTTAATTTCGTCATCGAATTTCCTGTTCCAAGATCTACTAGCTTGTTTTAAACCGTACAAACTTTTCTGTAGACGTACGATTTGAGAATTACCTATCTCATCGTTTGGAAGCTTCATGAAGATCGTTTCCTCTAAATCTCCATAAAGAAAAGCTGTCTTAACATCCATTTGATGAATCAAAAGTCCATTCTTATTTGCGACTGACAAAATTGTCCTAACGCTTTCCATTCTGGCTACTGGAGCAAAAGTATCCTGGTAATCAAAACCAGGTCTCTGTGAGCAACCTTTTGCAACTAGCCGTGCTTTATAGCGGCCATCGTCTTTCACCGAAAAAACCCATTTCGAATGAATAGCTTTTTGGTTCTTCGGTAAACAGTTGACCACTGTCCAGGTTTTATTTTCATGAAGAGAATTTAATTCTTCATCGATGGCAATTTTCCAATTCTCCCAGTCCTCCCGTTTCTTCAATTCGGCTACTGTTTCTGGAGCATCTTCATCGAATGTTGCAGAAGCTATCTTGGCAGAACTCGGTTGGAATCTCTGGGGAACTTTTCTTTTCCGTGTACCACGTCTTAGCTCTGATTGCTGCTCATCGATGCCCTCATCCTCCTCAGCATCCGCGAAAACCTCATCAGACGTCTCGATTATTACAACTTCTTCTGCTTCCACTTCTTCCTCAGGCTCAGGAAGTCGAATCACCTCTTCTTCATCATCTTTGTTTGTTTTGCTCTCATCTTCGTTGCAGATTGAAATTTCTTCCTCCTTATCTTCATTTTCGCAGTGTTTCTGCTCCCTCACAACAATTGGTAGATGAACATCTTCGGTTGTTGTATTACTGCGAACAATTGATTCATCAAAGACAACGTTTCTGGATATTTCAATTACTCGGTTGTTTTTATTCCACAACCGATATCCGTTATTCGCATAACCTACGAATGTCAATCGTTTTGTCTTCGAATCAAGCTTGTGACGTTTCTCTTTCGGAATTTGCATGTAAGCATGGCTACCAAACATCTTTAGATTACTAAGGTCTGGTTTCCTGCCATTCCACATTTCAAAAGGCGTCTTGAGTTCAACAAGAGCATTTGTCGGAGACCTGTTAGTGACGTAAGCAGCCACATACAATGCTTCTCCCCACATTTCTTTCGAAAGTTCACTTTGATGGAGTAAAGCTCGAACCTTCTCCATTAGCGTTCGATTTATCCTTTCACTTACTCCGTTCTGCTGAGGAGTATAAGGAACGGTAAAAATCATTCTGATACCTTTATTCCTACAGTATAGTCTTGGAAATCTTTGCCAAGATATTCTCTACCGTTATCGCAACGCATTTTAGACAACTTTTGACCAAAGTGAGCTGTTGCCATTGCTTCGTATTCTTTAAAACGATCGAATACGTCACTTTTTCTTTTAATGAGATAAACAACAGTGAAATGGGTAAAATCATCGGTAAAGGTGACGAAATACCGATACCCATCGTAGGTGGATTGCTCCATATACCCGCATACATCTGTATGCACTAATTCAAGTGGCCGACTTGATCTGGGTAATTGCATAGAAAGAAACTTCTTGCATGATTGTTTGCCTGCTAAACAACTCTCGCAAACTTCATACTGTTTGACTAAATCATTTGATGAAATATCTATTCCATCAACCATATTGTTTTTGAGCAGTTTTTCAAGCCCCGAAAAACTAAGATGACCGAGCCGTTTATGCCAATCGGTTAGACTTACCTTCCTTTGACTAAACAACGCTGCTAGGTCGACAGTATGCTCCAAAAACATATCAACGCAATACAAACCATTTTTATCTTTCCCCTCAGCGATAACCTCGCCTTTATCTTCAATTCGAACCTCTTTATCCTGAAAAGTGACCCTTTTCCCCATGGAATTAATCTTTCTGACTGAAAGGAGGTTTTCTTCGAGATTGGGAATGAAAAGAACATCGTACAATTCAATACGTTTTATTTTGTTCAAGCCAACAACCGATTTCAATGTTACCTTTCCTTTCTTCACAGCCTGTAGGGTCTCCCCCGACTTTGCTGTGCTGATGGTAACCGGTGTTGCCAGCTTCACCGCTCTCTGTAACAATTTTTCGTCGTTCACCATGTGGCTTGAAGCTCCAGAGTCCACAGCAAACGATACCTTCCGAGATTCCTTCTTCTTTTCTCCTGCTAGCATCGCATGACCTTGGTGATGAACAAACCGCTTCTTCTTCTTCTTTAACGCCGGGCATTTATTTTTGTAGTGTCCTGGCTTCCCACACCCAAAACACTCAATTACTCTTTTGGTCGTTTTTAGCGCCACGTCTGGCACCACTGGCTCATCATCGACCTCCATCGACTCGCTTTGCTCCGCATCCAACAGCATTCGTTTTATCTCCACTAACGGCTTCTTGCAGAGTTCATCGCACGGCAAAACGGTCAATGCTCCCTTGACGTGCTGATATCGCTTCGGTATGGCTATCATCATTGCGGCCATCTTCTCCGATTGATCCATTCGAGTACCCATCCGATCTAGCTCCCGGATTATCGTCTCGTACTCGTCGAACAAGGCCGAAATAGAAGTATGTTTTCTATTTTTGATCGAAAACAATCGATCACGCATGGCAATCATAACGCCCGTTCCAACTTTTTGGTAGGTTTTCACCAATAGATCCATAGCCTCCTTTGCGTATGAGACTCCGATTAGCTTGTTAAGGACGTCATTGTTCACCCACATAACAATTTCATCCAGAGCGTTCATGTCGTCGTTGATTCTCTTACGCAGCTTTGCCTTTCTCACTTCTTCTTGGGCTTCCGAATTACCCGCCACGGGAGTGGCGTATTCTTCTTCGTACGGAGTACGAACCAACGTATGGATGAGGTCCATCATAGAGAGGTGGTGCTCCATCCTCCACTTCCATGCCGCAAACATCCTCTCCGACCCATCGAAGATATGGGCACGATCCCGTACAGCAACGGCGGTATACGGCAGCTGCCGTTCGAATGCTCCTCTCTCGGTCCGATTCTCAACCTCCTGTCGCTGGTTTGCAGGTTGACCACCTGCCTTGACATCGTTCACAGACATCTTTCGATTTCTTCAAAAAAACTTGATCGTTGAAGAAAAATAAATCTTGCTCAGTTGACTACTGGGCCCATAACCTGTTAAAACTTATACTCAGTTTTGGTTTGGTTTGTAGATAAAAATTCTTTATTTCGTCTGTCAGGTCATTAATGGTAGTCAATGTTCGATAGCGATGTAAATAATCCAATGTTTATAATTCAATATGATTCACATGATAATCCAATAGCATTACTCGCAACACTGAATTCAAGTGAGAATATTTATGAACCTATCTGCAGCAGAACATTTATAGCGCCCGCATACAACCTCGTATGCAAGTTCCCGTTGGATCTCGTTTGGGCATTATTGGAATAACATGACATACGTCATCAATCCTTCAATGCTGGATTGTTATTATTTTGATCGAATCTGATCATCGCGATCTCCTCGCGAATAGTTCCGCGATATTTCAACACAAATAAATAAAGATAACTTGGCATGTCCCTAAAAAAGTGACCCACCGGAATAACTCTGGCCACAGGAATATTTCCGCGTTCCTCTGGCCACTTTAAGAAACAAGATATGTGGACAAGTAAACTGTCAAAAAATCATTTGAATCCGTTAAGAATTCGCTGAGTGGTGAGGGTTTTAGTATTTTTGCTTTCATTCAGGCCTATACGGGTTAAATTTTCCATATAAAATGGTCAACTTTAGCGTGATCTGAGATCTGAGTTATTTATGGACCGATGCAAGCAACCAACCAGATTATTGCTTGAGACTAATAGACACCCTCAGTTTAATGGCGCCTTCCTCCTCGGAATGCTAACCAATGAGAAAAAGGAAAAGGAATTTATATTGCAAGCCAAACTAGTCTACAGTAAACCGGATATAACCCTGCATCTACGCCAGTTCAATGTGTTGGGGTGAGGTTTATGGCATAGAGAATTGCTTTTGGTAAGCAGGTTGCCTATGTATCAGTCGTAAGGAAAGGCGTAAAGAAAAGACGAGCCTGGGATTGGACCCATGACCTACTGCTTATTAAACAGAAGCGCTGTTCATTGAACCGCCAATCGCCTAATCCAATGTTGATCATTTTGTATGAAGAATCGAAAAATTTGCAAATATTTTGTCCAATACTGTTTGTTAGGGTCAAGATTCTTGCCAATTTTTATACTAATGTTTACCTGGATTACTCAAAATGCAAATCAAAATAGAGTTTCCTCAAAAAACGTACACTTGAGCGTAATTGGGTTTATATTTCAAAAATATTTTCACCATTACAATAAAAACGTACGCCAATAAATTCGGGATTTTTCCACTAGGCGGCGTTAGTGAGCATGAAACTTTAGTTTCGTAGATCTCAGGATCCTGACCACTTAGAAAGATGGCGTCTTCGGAAAAGTTGTTCGGTAACTCAAAGACTATCATTTTTCAAACTAGTTGATTCAAAATTTTGCCACCATGCGACGCTAGAACAGTATAGAACATTTGTTTCGCTAATATCTCAGGAGCCTGATCACTTAGAAAGATGACGTCTATGAAATATCTGCAATACAAAAGTAAAACTTCAATGCCACCTAGTGTCACCTAGTGGTCAAATTCTGAATTAAATGAGGTACCATCAGAAAGCGCTTCATCTCCAGAACAATTCTCGCATAATCTGGGATAACGCCCTAAAAGCCATTGGTAACCACGTGTATAGCTCGTTGTTTCTGAGCAAATGAATGAATAAGCATCCAAACCTACACCAATGGCAGATAGAGAATGATCCTTCCTTCACCATACCGATGATATATAACGTGTTATTCCATTAAGGCGAAGTAGGCCGTCATTGAAATTTTTACGCGTGGTTGATGATTGTTGCTAATTCAGCTCACGATTTTGAATCAAAGAAAATCAGATGGTTTTGCACTGACACAGCTGAAAAAGTATCAGCATACTTTAAGCATGTTAGCGCGTACAGTGATACTTTTTCAAGTCAATATAAACTATCAAGACTGAGTTATATCACTTTGAAATGCAAGCTGAAAAGTCATCATTGTTGCCAAAAAGAATGACGGGCTACTTAGCCTTAAAATGCTCAGCGACGACGAGCTACACTCATGGTTACCAATGGCTTTTAGGGCGAGATCATATATTATGCGAGAACTTACGTAAAGATCCCAACTTTCTATATTAGCTAGATATTGAGATACATCGATTTCGAACTGTGGTTTACTTGAACCGTATATAGTGCGTTCATTATTTTGCGACTTCCATGTACATTTGTTGATGTTACCGTATTATTAAGGGCTATACTTTTAATAAAAACTGTCGAGTATTGTTCTTAAGAAGATTCTTGAGGAATACATTTTGGGTTGGTGTCGATAGATATCTTTGTTTCAAAATGATAGCATATAAATCACAACTGTTGTACAAAGTACAACAGCGCGATAGCCCGAAGGTTATAAAATCCCAAACTGATCACCAAATCGCATTGAAAAGCAAACTTATTCAGTTTTATTGAAGTCCTTGATAAAGCTGCAATATTTGATGACTTGTTTACGAAACGATTAGCCCTTGTATCGGTAATGCATCAGGTCCGAACTATTTTAGGCAAACATTTGCCTATGCTGCTCTGCAAAAAAAAACTTAAATTCGCACTAAACTATCCACACTGAACAACCCACAAGTTCATTAATCCTGATTGCCGCTCCATATGCACATACAATTTGCACACGAGCAAACACTCGTCTCATATTAATTCACTATCATCGCCCATCTCCTGGTGGAGCTACGCTATTATCGTCGTCGAGTTGGACGTAATCATCGCACCATGGATGCAACTCCCATCCACTTCATTCCACTATTCTTCAAATCACCATTATTGTAATACCTGACACTTCTGCTGTGGTCCATCGTCATTCCACTGAGGGGCAAGTTGTTCAAAACGCAATTGAGAGCTCTTCTTGCTGTAATGTACACTCTGGTGCAAAACAGCCGTAGTGGTAAACACGTAGCTATTCCTCAAGCAGGTCGTGAGTTCGAATCCTGCCGGTTGCATTGTTACCCACAGTGCATTTTGAACCACTTCCACCTAGCAATGCCCTATCATGGCAAAGCATAGCACTCCGATAATAACCGTAATTTATGCGAATGATGTGTACCCATAGTAGAGGTTCTCAAACTAATAGAGCACATATCACACCTCGCCGTTCACTGCCATCACCAATGCGGAAGATCGTGCTCGTGAGATACCTACTTGCCAAACCAATCCACCACTTGCCAGCACACTGGCAAGTACGGACAGACACGCGATTTCCGTTTTTATCCGTTTGGTAAATACCGATACCGTCGGGACACCAGACAGGTTCGCGTTGGCAGCCATCCCACTAGTGTGCAAATAAAACAGTTGTTGTGGTAAACAACGAAAGTGACACACTCCGCCCAGTGAGTGGAAAATATGGAATTATCCTTTTTCCTGCGTGGCTGGGCGATAATCACCCCTTTTGTTTGCCCATTGAGATAGCAAGGACATTGCTGATTGCTCTCAGCGTTGCAGACCAGGAAGTAAACTTGCTTTGTTATTTTACCAACGCTAATGAGATAGGTATTGGATTCATTTCTAATTTTTCAAAAATTTTCATAAGCAAATATTCTAAAAAAAAATTTGAAATCTTCGAATGAATTATTGGTCTCCAGAAATTTCTAAAAAAATCAATTCAACGGCATGCTTCTATAAAAAAAAACGAAAAAATCTTCCAAAATATCTTGAGACATTTTTGGAGAGATCATCGTAAATATTCCTAGATGAACCATTTCTCTTTTGAGGGGTTAGTAATTATTAATTAGGGTTGAAACTGTATGATACAAAGTCATCGAGCCTTGCTCCCTACGCTCTCGTTAGTCAAAACTACCAAAAATCCGATACTTTCAAATATCAAACACAACTAACAATCCACTTTTTCTTTCTCCATCACCCAACCAGGCTTGGACGACCTGGGTGCCCGCTGCGCTCAGTACAAGAAGGACGGCTGCGACTTTGCCAAGTGGCGTTGCGTGCTGAAGATCGGCAAGAACACCCCCAGCTACCAGGCCATCCTGGAGAACGCCAACGTGCTGGCCCGCTACGCTTCGGTGTGCCAGTCGCAGCGTATCGTGCCGATCGTCGAGCCCGAGATCCTCCCCGACGGTGACCATGATCTGGAACGTTGCCAGAAGGTCACCGAGACGGTGCTGGCCGCGGTGTACAAGGCCCTCAATGACCACCACGTCTTCCTGGAGGGAACTCTGTTGAAGCCGAACATGGTCACCGCCGGACAGAGCTGCGCCAAGAAGCCGTCCGCCCAGGAGATCGCCCTGGCCACCGTGTTGGCCCTGCGCCGTACTGTGCCAGCTGCCGTGCCCGGAGTCACTTTCCTGTCCGGTGGACAGTCCGAGGAGGAAGCCTCCGTCAATCTGAACGCCATCAACCAGGTCCCGCTGCTGAGACCATGGGCCCTGACCTTCTCGTATGGACGTGCCCTGCAGGCTTCGGTACTGCGCGCCTGGGGAGGCAAGAAGGAGAACCTCAAGGCCGCTCAGGATGAGCTCATCAAGCGCGCCAAGGTAAGTGCTTCCTGAGGAATGTGCACGCTAGGATTAAAATGTTTTGTCCTGTAACCTTCAAACGTAAAGTAGTTGTTCTTTCTCTGCGTGGACATAAGGGTTAAATTGTTCGGTTTGTTCCGAGGAGGGTGACATGGAGAACGGCACGTGGCAATCAATCATCGCCTCGTTGCATTTTCCAGCCATCCGATTTCATTACGATGGGGCTGAGATGTTCAAAGCAAGTGAACAAACGAAAAAATTGCTTTCCTTCGGGATGGCATCCGCTGTCTTTTCTTTGCGATGGAAGATGGGGAGGAAGACCATGATTGACTGGAGGATTCCTCAAGCTGAAAGAAATCTCATATTTCTCAGCTGGGGTATGCATTGTTATGGCCTCGACCAGCACAATGCTTCGTAGTCGTGTCCAACGTTGCTTGGCGTTGTTGGTTGACCTATAGTTTGCGGGAATGCCACCGTCGTCGTCGTCGTCTTCGTCGTTCAACTACAACCAAATGCGAAAGTAATTGGAAAAGTGTAAGATGATTCCCGGGTGCTGGGGTGCCAGGATTGCAGGAAAATTGATTGAAAATATGCGGAAGACCTATTAAAACAATAACGATAAAGCAGCAAGGATGTTCATTCTTTATGCACACGCCCCCCAATGTGGGGCGGGGATGAAGATAGACAAGTGATTGGCACCAGAGAGGTAGAAGCAGGGCGTGGTATTTAGTGTTGGATTACATTTTTTAGGTTTATCTATTTCTAATTAATTGAGACAGGTGTTTATTGAGTAGCAGATAACACAGAACACTTGCCAGACAAAATTATTTCTTGTTTCACCAACGACTTTAAAAATTCTATTAACTTTGAATAGAAGAAATTTGAGGAAATAGTCTGTTCGGACTTAAAAAGCTGATCTAATTTAATAAAATTTTTGAATATTGAAAGGTGGGTCGCTGGTCAATTTTGAAGACTATAATCAATTAATGATAAATTTGAAGGATTTTTTTCATCAACATTCATGGAAAATCTTTCTTGACAGATGCCTGACAAGATTCTTCAAAAAATCTTGATGGAATTCAAAAGAACATTCATGTTTAGTTCGTCAGACTTTAAATGTCTCAAAAAATTGTGTAAGGACAAATAACTGAGTATCTATGTTTTATTGTAATATTTCGGTACTTAAGACCAAAATCGACAGAATTAGTTTCCCCCTGAAGAAGACACCAACCCCATGTCGAAACGTTGGACAAGTAATAAACCTCGTTGTATTCCCAAAAAGACTGCGTAGTCGTTAAATCCGAACTTCTTTGTAGGTTTTATTCAAAGGTCTGTGGCAGATTGTCAAATAGTTTCGTCTTACAATCCTAAACAAATTAGATATCTGAGCCCTTTTGAAGAATGTCTGACTAAACTATCGTCAGGTGCTCCTAAGTTCCTTCTTTTAAAAGGTTCTTATATAATCGTTTTAAATATTAGTAGCAGACCGTCGTAGTTGACAAAGGCTCTTTACGAATGAATATATCGCTCAAAAGCAAAGCATTATTTATGCAAACTTGTCACTATTCCTCACCTGCTACAGCAATGAGCAAGCGTGAAAGCTTGTGACAGGCATGTAGTGTGCATTTATCACAGCTTAACTTATTGGAAAATATTAGTTGTACGACTCATAGTTACCCACTTAAGTTTTCTTGAAATAGATTTAATAAATTGGCTCTTTATTATGGGGAAATTCAGCCCAAGGCTGTTTCATACACGAACTCTTGAAATAGATTTATGATCCTAGATAAAAAACTGTTTAATCGGATTTAACAGTTTTTTTTCGTAATAGCAAAAAAATGTGTATGCAACTCGTTGAAAAACGCGAGTTTTTAGACACTCGTCGTATTCATCCAATTTGACAAGCATCGTTCTATCAATGCTCGACTCGTGCTGAAAAAAATCATTATATTGCAACTTGTAGCATAAACAAGTATTTTAATATAGTACATATGAACATTTACAACATATTTCGATTTTCCATTCAACATGCTTTAGTAAAGCTTTACTTAAAAAGGCTAGTATCATCATAGTTTGAGGTATTTGGCATAATGCCATTTGGCATAAAGTCATTTGGCGTAAAACACATTTGGCATAACGGTTATTTGGAATAATGGTGGATTAGCATAACAATTTTTAAACAAGAACAGTCATTTTTTTGGCTTGTACCCCATTTGGCTTGAAGTCGATTGGTATAAGGTCGTTTGGCATAAAGTCATTTGGCCTAAAGTCATAATTGTCATATGGCATAATTTCCGTTTGCCATAATGACCGTATGGCTTAAAAAGTGATTTTAAATAAGCAGATTCAAACACAAAATATCATATCTAATTAGCGATGTTTTCTGCTGCTTAGACAAACTTTATTTTTTCTCGGCATTTTCCAAAGTATTTTTTTTACCAAGTTCTTTTTATTAAATTGTCAACAGTGTTTGTCAAAAATTGGTGTAATAACACATGTTGACAAAACAAACAATTTGAATGAAAGCAGGTTTATCAATGACTATGTATATCGAATAAATCACATTTTTTTATTTTATTATATTTTATTGCTGGGATACCTTTCAGCAACAGCATACTAAAAATGTTTAGAAATTTATTAGGTTTTAATTCTTCAAAAAATATCCATCATTATATTATGGAATAACTTCATTATTTTATCGGCGAGTTCTCATGTAGGTTTTTCCAAGCGTTTACGAGCTTCACGATATTCCAGGACCAGCTACTACAAATCTGTCATAGAGTTCATCCAGGAATTATTCTAGAGACTTTTACTGCTTTGTCTTGAAAGTTTTCTATGGGGAATTTAACAGGATTTTATTCTGATAATCCTCATAGAGGTTGCTCTAATTTATTTTGTCTTCAAATGTTGCTACAGTTTTTTTCTTTACACATTACTCCAGTATATTCCTGCATAATTATCTTGAGCAAATTATCTATTAATTATCTTATAGATTTATGGATTGCTTCTACCAAGAATATTTGGGAAAAAATGTCTTCTGGAAATCCAACAGCAATATTATTAATTTTTCAAATTCAGAAGTTAAGGCGATTATGAAACGAAGTCAAACTTTGATTTTTCAAGTGCAACCGTTCAAATTTTCAACGCATAGCGCTGCTTGGTTCTTGAGATTTGTGCTCTTGAAAATTCGAGTTATGGCTTTATACTTTAATCCAGCTGAACTACTATAGGACTTCAGAATTTACAACGAAATTTACAGAAATATTTTACAGAATACTTAGAGGAATATCAATAAATTTTTTAAATAAAACTTTATACGAATTTTTTTTGTTGAAATATTGTTTTTATCTTCGAGAAATATGGATAATCTCGAGTTTTTTTTCACGTATCAAGATGTATGGAAATTTTTTTAATGAAATTCCAGCAAATTCCATTTTAAAGGAACTGATTATAATTTTCCGGTCCAAGTAACTTTTTCTTGGTGGTTTTTTTTTGCGGGAGTTTCTTGAGGGTGTTTCCAATTATGTATTGTGGAGAAATTCTTTAGAAGACATTTAATAAATTCTGCCAATTACAATACAGAAATCTCTGAGCAATTTAGCTCTTCGGTTTAGCTTTCCAAATTCTAACAGCAAACCAGTAATGTTTTATAGAATGTAATTATTCATAAGACAAACCTCTTTCTGGTCTCAGAATCAAAGATTAAAAATGGAGGCGAACTGACTAAATAATTTAGATAAAAATTCAACACACACACAAAAATTTGTTTTGTTGTCAAATTTATGAAAAGAAAAAAACTATAAACCATTTTGGGGATGCATTTTTTTTTTTTTTTGAATATTTGAACTAAGTTTAGCTAAAATCCATGACGTATTTTTGGAAGATTTGCTGAACGAACTGCTAGCAGAAATTTTAGAGCAATCTTCTTATTTTTGTCTTTATTTAAGTGTTTTTAACTGACACTAGTTCAACACTTAACTTGAATTTCTTGAGCAATCTTTGACAGAAAGTCGGAAGGAATCTCCAAACCATTTTTGGAAAATCTCAACACTACTCTTTCATAAGATAAGTCTGAAGCTTTTTTCCAATTCAAACCAAAGTTATTATAGAAATTCGAATGTACTCCAAACATTTTGTCCCAAAGCTTGGTGACTTCTATTAAGTAATATTGTTAGAAATTACTTCCGAAATTTGTAAACAGTGCTGTGAAAAACTCAATTTCTCACAACTCACGCTTGAGATTTTTCATGCGTGAGTTGTCAATCATGCAACTCAGCAGTCAAAAAATCATGGATGAGTTGGCTCACCTTTTTGACTCATTGTCTCATATTTCCACAGTTTACTTACACACGGCAATAATTTCATGTTAGTCTGGTAAAATTATAGTACTCCTTTCTAACGTGAACAACAACATTCGGATTTCACGAGTTTTTGCCGGGTTTTGCGACTGAATCATTTTTTACGGTTTGAGTTGATTGAGTTGATTTTGCATCAAAATCTCAAGCGTGAGATTTGCGAAGCAGATCTCTAATGAGTTTGCTCTCACGGGAGAGCGTTTTGATTGAGATTTTGAGTGTGAATCTATCAACACTGTTTGTAAACGCACCAGACAGTAACTTAACCAGGAACATCAGGTAGGATCCCCTATTCAGTTTTTCAATGTTGGCTTCTGACAGATTTCGCTGGAATCACTGAAATTCATCAGTTATTCCACCAAAACTAATTGCACTTAAACTGTCCTAGGAATTTATTAAGAAACGAGCATTTTTCCTAAAAATAGGTTTCGCGTTTCGGTGAGTAAAAATTTCATAAAATGTTGTTGTCAAGATAGCTACGAAAATAGCATAAACAAGAGAGTTTATGTCATTAATAAATATGAGATCGCCCTCAGCTACATTTACGAAGCAATCACAGCACATCGCGAGGATTGCATCAACCAACGATTTCAACCCACGAACCACGCAAAGAAAAATAAGAGCAACTTAATCGAGTTTTGTTTGCACTGTGTTTGTCGTCGTTAAACTTCCTTTCCTCCCAATCAGTAACATTCAGTTCACGACAAAAACATCCCAAACCTTGATGCAGCCCGTACTCTTGTCAGAGCGCTTTTTATTTTCCATTTATTTCGGTTTTCATTTCATTCATCTTGTCCCGTTTTATAGTTAATTATAACACCCATCCATGTTATCCTCTTCCCGTTTCATCCACCCATGTTGTGCTATTAGATTCGGTTGAAATTCAAAGAAAATACTTATGAGACTTCTCAGGAAATACTTGGTACGTCCATCCAGTACGTCTCACAGAAAGTAAGACACTCGCAGTTAAGTGAAAAAATGAGTTACAGACAGCTCTCTATAACTCGATATTTACTGTTTAGATAAATAGTTATGGAACTATACTGCCCATAAATGCATACCAGTCCCACTAGCAAAACAACGCACCTAATAAAAACGCGATAGAAGTCGTGAACACTTTTTTTGCTCTATTTACTCCAATTAAGTTGAAAAACGATGTTTTCGCACCCAAATTTGCACTCAAATGGTGCAATGAACTATTGATTACAGTATTACATACATTTTGTTTATTAATTTTCTTAAATAATTTGTTATTTTGCGAGAAAATGTACGCGTGACTAATATGCGTTTATTTGCTCTTGAATGTACGAGAATAAACGCATAACGGTATCAGTGCTTACTATGATCCATCGGTCTTCACATGTGAATTATTGTTGTTTTGACAGTTTAGTGTCCACAGTAAAAGTCGCGGAAATGTTTGCTCTAGACTATTTGAAAAGTTGTGGTACTTCTGCTAGTTCCGAGGATGAGTGCAGGATATTGGCCAATGGCGACCCGTTGGACAATGACGTGGGCTCAGAAGACAACTGCGCTGGCTTCAATAGTAAGAACGGCTGTGACCGCAATGCTGGTGGCGACGACACCTTTCAGTTTCCACCGAAGGCGTACCCTGAACATTGGGTAAGCTATTTGAAATCTTTGGAGGACACCGAATATGCGGCGGGGACTGATGAAGTGGACTCAGACGGAAGTTATACGGCCATTGATGAACTCGCCAAAAACGCAAGAGAACAAAAAAAGAATTGAAAGCGAGATACACCGTCACCAATAAGCGCCTTTCATCACACCAACTAATGCTTGTCGATTATGGGTGTATAATGAACTGCGGGCTTAACATCTCGAAGGACCACCGTATTCGTCTCAACACGGTGCTCTGGGCATTGGATTCACGAGAGCAAACCAGCTATATTTGCCAGAGCGTGAAACAAGTGGATGTTCAAAGACGGCGGCATCGCTACAAGTACAAGAAAAAATCATACGCTTATGATCTGTGAATATCTGCAAGATTTAATTAGGATTTATGTTTCGACAAATTGAACTCTAAAAGTTGTAGCATTAAGGGGACGAATTGTGGGTAAATATATTTCCCTTACTTGACTTCCTTATTAACACAATTGCTCGCGAGTCCTTATCACACAAGTCGCGAGACTGACATGCGTTTATTAGTAACGTGGGACAGACCAAGTTCGATGTTGTTTTTCACATTTCTAGAACAAACGTACTGTTTTCTTATAATACCATGAAAGTACATACAATTTAATGAAGTTTCCCGTAACTAACAAAAAATTGACGAAAACTCACGTGGGACTGTTATGCATTTATGGGCAGTATAGTAAAACAATTTTTTTGGCTATCTCCAAGATTTTTTGAACCTCAGTTGCAGACTTGCAGTTTTGTGTTCTATAGTTCGGTTTCTCCTTAACGTGAAACAGGTTGGAATCTAACTTTCAAGATGGTACTACAACATCAAAAACACTAATCAGATGAAGGCGTCCTTCAACAATAGTGTGCTTATTATTATGACTTTGTGCACTAGCAGAAAGCTTAAAACAAGAATATCATGATTGTTTGTCCACTGTTTCTCCAGTTTAATGCCTTTAAAAACGCGAGTAGATGCAAAACTCGGCTATTGTTACGGCTTTCTTTTGATTTGGAGATGTTTCACCTTAACTCATGGGTGCTTTCAATTCAATTCAATTCTCAAATTACTCGTGGAGGATTATTCTTAAAAAAAATAAACAAAATATCGACTTTCGCCAAACAATTTGCTTCCTCCTTACATCTATGCGCTTTATGAACAGTGCCTTACATCACCACACTCATCTAACTGTTTCCAGCACCGGCAACACACCCACCTACCTCTGAATTCTTCTGTTATGCACAGAGCTTACACTTTTGCGCCAAGTTCACGGATTCCGGAATCTCGGTCAATGCCGTATCCCCCGTAAATATCGTTTTGCTATGGATGCGAGGCGCGTAACAGCTGATTTTGCACTCAGCCGAACGAAGCCCTGACGTCACACTTTGCAACTCGCTCCCAATACAGTAAGCGAGCGTGGTCGTCGATGATCTCCTTCGTGCGAGATCCGGATTTTATAATTGGTTACACGGAAGCACTGCGAAACAGAATATTCGCGCGATACCTCAGTACCGAGAAAGTTGTTGCCCACCAGTTGAGGATTGGTCTTTCCTCGGATGGTGTTGTTTTATTTTGAAAATCTGCGATTTTACAATTATTTCAATTAATAAATTCAATTGTTGAATTCGAAATGTTAAACGATTTTTCAAATCCAAATGTTTTCTTATTAGAGCAACATTTCCAGTCTTTTGAAGCTTGTGATCAAAATGAGAGAAAAATATACTGAATTTATTTTTAAAATAATGTCATCAGAGACAATAGCAACCTCTCACTCTTTCCTTCCCAACTATTTTCCCCATCATTCCACATTTCATTTTATATGTTATAAATTCAACCCCCACTCTCAAATGCATGAATTGGTTTTGCTTTATTTTATTTTATTCCCAACCAAAACAACAACCTCCTAATTTCAGGCTAACGGATTGGCATGCCAAGCAAAATACGTCGCTGGTTCGATTCCCTCGTATGCCGCCAACGCCAGTTTGTTTGTGAAATCGCACGCTTACTAAACAAAAGAACAAACAAAAAAAGAACTCTCACACACAAACACACAAATCTGGTCACACTGCACTTTGCACGAATTACAACGCCCCGATTGGTTTAGATGATTAGACCCGCCCGATGCACGAATTGTCAATAGAACCACACAAACACACACGAAGAGACGACGAAGAAAAACTCACCACTACCAAGCGGAGGCGGCAACATCAACGAAACGAATCGGAATGCAATTGGTTGTAGTCGAAAAAAGTGCGGTGGAAAGAGGCATTCCTATTGTTTCCAATATTTCCCATCCGGCGAACTTCTCTAACAGTTTCAAACTACCTCTTCTTAAATCGACACACAATAGACAAGACAGAGATTAATGTACTTATGGTAGCACACAGTGGAAGCAATTTAGAGCAGGAATCAACTATAGGACACGAGTCGAACCGCGCGATGGATGTTTCTGACGAATTGTGTTTATTTTATTTCCCTATTAGAATAGAATGTATCTAACCTCGAAAAGTTTTCTGTTCGTACTAGACGTTTTTTTTAGATATGTGTTTGTGTTTTTAATTATGATTTTCCAACTACTGATAACTGTTGCTTGTTTTAGAGCTAGATGAAAGTCGGACACGATTATGTTTATAGTTATGCTTGGTTATGTCAATCGAAAGAAGAAAAATAATATGGTTTTTGTAAAACAAATACACAATTGGCACAAAAATATGCACGATTCTGCTTTTTGGTTTTATTTTCTGCTTTGAATGTTGACCCTCTCCTCCTTCCAGTGTATATAACTCGACTGATATTTTAGACTTAAGCTTAAGTAAGAATTTGCCACATAATGAAAGAAATTGTAGGAATTGTGCATGAAACAGGTAAGTTTTCGAGGATATCTCGCTTGATCTTAAACCAAAGTAATAGTAAAATACGGCTGTGGAAATATCTATATTATCGATGATATTTGTATAACTGGATCAATTTCGTCGGAACGATATCGAATCAATATTTCTAGATGTATTTACGATACTGATTGAAGTGTAGTTCTAAAACATTATTCCTTAAATCGTTGAAGCAACTCTTGTAGCTTCCTGGTATCACTTTTGGGAAATATATATTCATGCTTGGATGAAATGTTAACAGAATAATGCAAAGGATCTATTCAAAAAACAAAAAAAATAATAAAACAAGCAAAGACCGATTTTGGCACGGATCAATTTGGCAACATCGAAATGCATGTACAAAAAAATGAATATGTCATTCACCAATCCTGTTAGTCTCAATGTTACCAGGTTTACCATGTTAGGAAAACTCACTTCGTGGTCATTATAATGATGATAAAAGTTTTAAGAAAGGATCGCAGCAAGCCGCGCGCGCGGGCGGTTGTGTTTTTGATATACTGTCACGTTTTTTCGGCTTCGCGTATAATTCAGATTTGGCTGATGCAATCGCAAATCGGCTTGTGCTGGTATAATATTTTAACGGTAAAAAAAAAGTGCGAGTGTTCTAACTGTTTGAAAGTGTAGTAAGTTAAAGAACCTGTGAAAAAGTTTATGGACCTGTGAAGGTTTCTGGAGTAGCATTATTTGACTCAAGAGTATTGGACGTTGACCGACGGATAAGTACGGATTATACAACAGGCTACAGGCATTTGGTGAGTCGGTTCCTTTATAAAAAAGCCCGGAACTTGTTTGAAATTTGATTATTGTGTAGGCTTTTACATAGACGAAAAGTTCAGTTTTTTTGCTTATTGGAAGTGCGGTGATTTACCCGTTTCAGTTGGTCGCTTGTCGCAGAATTGGCCATACGTTGTGGTTTCGGTCGTTTGTTGTCAACCAAAAAGTGTGTGTTTTTTTTTTCTGTTAAAAGTGTGCATTTTAAAGCATTTTTTTTTTTTTCGACAATTCGATGACCCTGGAGGGATCGATTCTGCTTCTTAGTGATTATCAAGCAGAAAATTATTACCGTCAAACAAAAAACAACTAAATAAAACTTTTTTTCTCTTTTGATTGCCGGCAATCAAAGATTAAATAACAACCAATTAAACAACACATGCTCTGGGTCCATCGCTAGCTTTTCAGGCGAATCCTGACGTTATACCCCACCCAACCCCCAACTCCGTAGCACTTATGAGGGCGTCGCTGAGTCGGTGGCCTCTCATTAAGTAAGTGCTACATCAACATTTCCTTCCCCTATCCCAAGTTACGGTAAAGATGGGCGTGGCCGGGAATAACGATATCCATGGTTTTGGTACTCTTGTCTATGATTGGATCAAGGTTCACTCCCTAGCCTTGTTCCTGAAAGCAGTCTGGATGAGATTATCAAAAGAAAAACATGAATATCGCTAGTATCCAATCTACGAAGTATACCGTAACTACGCTAACGCTAACGCTATAATGATGATAAAAGTTTTAACAAAAACAACCGTTCGGTTTTGGCATCATGAAAATGTTTGGCATGTTGCCAAAATCAAACAAGCACTGTAAAATTTTAGGGGGCATTCCTCGGTAACAATTGTGTTTTTTTTGTGACGTATATAGGTAAATATTATAAAACCACGAAAAAAAAACTAGGTTTGTTACGTCGATTACTTTGAAAAAAAAAAACCTTAACCAGTAAGATTATAGGAGGAATTCTTTGAGTTACTCCAGACAGAACATCTAAGAAAACTTTGGAAAAAATCTAAATGAATATCTGAAAAATCTGCACGGAATCTCTGTGAATAGCAGAATTACAAGACCTATTTCCCTGGAATTTACTCTTTGTATTTTGAAGAAATTACCTCAAAAATGGCATCTGTAGCTGTTTTTACGTGAGTTTGTTTTTAGAAATTCCATGAAAAGCTGCGTTTTTTTGGAGCAATTCTTGGAAAGCTTCGGGAAAAATATCCTCAGAGTGATTCACGAAGAAATTCATCAAAAAATACTTGATTTTACCTCACCATCCAAGTATAGTCAATAGGGTCCTAAAGCCTTGTTTCAATTTTAGTACCAAACGCTTAAGTTTTGGCCAGAAACATTCACTAAATTTGAAAATGATTTTCGTTGGTTTAAGTCCAAAAAACATTTTTTACGATTTTTGAGATTTCGTCACACCCCTTGGTTTAAACTCAAATTTTGGGTATAATTTGTTTTCCGTGTCCCATCTGAAATGTCAGATAGGAATAATTCCATTGTTACAACTAATAGCCCTGTGGCATTTTTGTCGACAAAGTGATCGTCAAACATTGGCAAAAGAGTCAAGGTTCATATTTGGAACCATTTTAAAAAAAATATTAAAATATGTTATAGGGAAAGTGTTCCAGTTATGGCCATAGTGCTTCCCTATTTGACCATATGTGAAATTTTGATAACTTTCACATTTTAAATCATTTTGGATGTTTCAACATCAAGATATATCTTAAATCTAACTACTACACCATACAAAAGTTTTCAAAATATGAAGACTTTAAAAATATTACGTATGGCGAAATAGGGAACCTCTATGTCCATAACTGATTCACCTACCCTAGCCATAATTTTAGCTGGAAAAATTGCTAAAGTAGTTGCAAGAACATGCTCTTTCGTAATATTAAATAAATACAAAAATTCGTCAAACATTTTAGGACCCAATTCCTGGTAAAATAGTTGTACGAATGTCTGAAAACATTCTAGGTAATCCTTTGATAATTAGTGATGAAAAGAGTAACTTCTGCAAGTCTTCTAGAGAAGTTTAAAGATAATAGAGAAGCAAATATTTGAAAAAATCCCTAAAGAGCCTTTGTAGGGGGCGGAACTGAGCCCTAGGACCTCGAAAGAAAGTGGCCTAATATGGATATGAACAAAACCCAATCATGCGACATCAAATCACATGTATAAGATTTCACACCTGCTTAAGTAACCTTTCCAGATGAGCACGATTGTTGTTCCCAAGTTGAAAATATTCCATGAATCATACTCAAAAATTTGCCAAACATCAATTTCGTAATCGAATTGATTTACATTATAGTAAAAACAATGAGTCCTAAAAGTGTTTATGTCCAACCGAATTACAGCCATAACCTTAGAATTTCATCACCTCGGTAACCCATCGACATTTCTCCATAAACCGATTCCACCTAAACTGCCATAAAATTCTTCTCATATTACAAATGTGTTTATTCAAATCCCATAAACCTTTTCCGAGCAAGTCTCGCAGCCACATAGTCTCTCCCCTCCTTCGACCATGACCTTGTTGTTCACGTTCGTTGTAGGTAAGTTAGTAGGTAGGTGCCGCCAGATGCACCCATCTCGAATCAACATCTAACTCAAGTACTACCGAGTAGCTGCAGCTGTTGTTGCCATAATGCAATCGAAAAAAAGTAAGACTGCAAACGAATCCAAAAGTCGTAAAGTTGTTTTGATGCGTTTGGCGAACGGGTTGAATAGCCATAGTTGGCCCACGGGGGGTTAAACGATCAAATTGCCGAGTTGCGATAAGGGAAGGGGTGGTAAAATGAACACCTTAAGGAAACCATCTTGTTTCTGATAGAAAACGAGGAATGTGTATAGTTCTATCGCACAGCATCAAAAATAGGGATGTAACCTATAGCAGCAACATGGATCCAGACTTAAATAGCTAAATTTTCACATATTTTCATCGCTATCAAAAAGCGATGCAAATGTTCATTTTACCTGCACTATGTGGGTAAAATGAACAGCGGTTGGTGGTAAAATGAACACCACGCAAAAAACGTGAGCAAAACAAATATTCATGAAAATTGTCATTGCCCCACCGAAAATACATCCCTTAATGATTGTAACCCATTCAAAAAGAATTATAGAGGTACCAGATTTGACATCATATCATAACGATATTCAACTCACTGAAAAACCTCAAGTCTTCCGAGCTAAAAGTTACGTCAGTTCTAATTTTCAAACGTGGTTTTCCAAAATCTTAGTTTTTGTAGATATTTTTGCTTCAATTGACCTACGTATCAACTCGAACACTAAGATATATGATCTAAATCGTCCGTGAGTGATAATAATTAATCGAATTTGTTTTTTCTCGGTAAAAGGCACGGTGTTCATTTTACCACCCCTGTTCATTTTACCACCATTTCCCCTACACGCATGAAGGTATCTATATGGTGGAAAACGCTGCGCCGGACGGACGAGACCTCGACAACAACTAGACTGGGAAAATGCACGCGTGAACGATAGTGCATTCGCGGTGCTTCCCAAACAGTTATTATCAGAAAAAAACTTCATTAAACATATGATCACCAGCAGTCATTACATTATGAGAAAATTGAGAGTATCTCTTACTTATCACTCTCTGTGAAAATTATGATCCGTTAAACATCATGAGAGTCTGTTTAGCGTCCATTGCTACACCTTTGATTAGATAGGAGGGATAGCAATGCATGATAAAACCCATTTAAACAAGATTCAAACATGGGGGACACTGTATTGCTATCAGATGTTCGGGGATTTTTCATCATGCCAGTAGAGTAAAACATCTACCCCCAATGGTAAATGAGGGAGAAAAACGGGTTTTACCTATCGCTCTCTCTCTGCTGTTATTTATCAAGCTTGTTACAGCTTGCGGGACATTGCCGATCATGGTCTGATACATAGGCGATGTTTTTCTTCGCTTGCTTTGATCGTGTTTCAAGATCAATTGAGAACGAATCCTGTTGTGTCTACTCTCAACTACAATTAAAATATGGTTTAGGCAAACTTATTCAAGAGGAGTCGTCTTAAATCGGTTCCTAAGTCTTGAAAGCGCGATTGAGCAAGTTATCTCTGCGACGCGCGGCAGGGTGTGGTTTTTACGGTAGAAATAAGCTCTTCTCTAATTATTTTATGTACATATAGTTGGATGACAAAACGTCGTCATCTAGTATAATAACTCTGGCAGGTCGTCGTGTAGCCATCGACTAAGCACGGTGCTCCCCTGACCGTTATTATCAGAAAAAAATCTCCATCAAATCTGTGCTCACCAGTCGTTTTCTATAGCTAAGCTGCATGTCTGGGCAAAATTTAAAAAAAAATCGTAGGGCCCGTTTTGAAGTTACGCCGTTTTGATTGTATAAATCCACAAATTCAAAGGAAATCTGAGATATTTCAACGGATTTTTAATGATCGTGATTATCAAAAGAAATAAACCATCAAACTTTAGTTCAAAGTAGGTGTTTTTAGTTATTTGTGACCTCTGGGTGAAGTTTTGAATGGGAAGATTGTCGATATATTGAGTTACGTTCTTTTTGAAGTGTAACTTTTTAAATAGATTAATTAGGCATTCTAATACCGGTAAGCACGTTCAAATGTTTTTAATGAAATATACACTTACATGCCGTCAAAGTCTTTCACAATTTACTGATTTTTTATAGGCTCAAGCAATATAAGGCAGAAGCTTATTTTGGTCATCATGACGTCGAGCCTATGTGGCGGACTGCTACAGCGAATCGTCATCCAACGCTTTTCCATTTGACGGTGACTACCCTGATTCTATATTTTGTTTTTCCGGCGTTTTGCCTTTTTTGACGTTTTGTCCGTATGCCATACTTTTTCATTGTCTTCAATTCTCCATAGCCAAAAGGCTAATTAACACTTCATGTTCATTATGTATTGCTACCACTTAGCAAGAAAAAATGGATCATAAAGATGATAAGTTGTCTGTCCCGAAAGAGATATAAGAATGAGTTGTCGACAAGAAATAAAACATTCTGCGAATTGGTGAAAATGAACTAGTCGACTGCTAAAGTAAATTTATGGTCTTTGAACTTATTCAGCTATTTAACGTCCAAACTCGTTGAACAATATATTTCTTTTAAAATTATAGGCTAGAAGGCTAGAAAACAACTGTAAATAAACGAACAGACAAATAGTGTAGCCAAATAATGTAGAATCCGTGCACTCCGAAGCGGGCTACACGAACTTGAAGTTTAAATTAAGAACGTTGTCGAGAAAATATGTATAAAAAAACGTTCCGAATACATTTTTGGCCATAGAGGGCGCTGTTGTAGATGTTTTTTTCGTTAGTGTTTCGAAGATTCTTCAATGATTGGAGAAGAGACTGCAATAAATCGGAATTCTTTTTGTGAAGTAACAAAAAGTTATACCCAGCGGACTGAATTTCGGTTTATTCCCCCGGACTGGAATAGGCAGCTTCGACAGCAAGGTTATTTTGCAAGATTTCGATCAAATTTTGTGAGGTAAATTATTATTTATAAATATTAGACCCGACCTAGGTATTTTTCTTTAACGAAAAAACTTCCAGTTTCTTGTAGTCTCTTCTCTGATCATAGGAGAATCTTACAATCACTAACGAAATAATTTGATCGACTACAACGCATTCTATGGTCAACAATGTGGAGTTTTTCCTATAACATGGTGTGTACTACCTGAAGAAACCTGGGAAACCTGGAATTCTCAGAGAATTTCGGCCACACTCAGGGAAACTAATCTGAAGCAGTAATACATAGTAGAATATATCCTTCTTGTAACAAAAAATCTATTCAACCTAAAAAAAATTCAGCTGCAACGCTTAAGATGTTAAGTCATGAATTTTTTTGAATGATTAATTCACTCAGCATAAAACATGTTTCGATAAGGAAGCAGAAAATAAAAAAAAAATCCAAATTGGTAAAGCCAAGTGCAGTTCCAATTTCTAGTTGCGTGAGCATGTGAAACATAGATGAGCGATAGCGATTTCTCAATGCATGCTTAGAAGCTATCACCTCCCGTATCGTTTACATAGATTACTCAGAAAAAAAATCTTCTGTGTGTATTGCCACTAATTCTTTTACCGTTTTCTCCAGTTGTTCACAAAAGTTTATTCCAGAGTTGAAAAAAAAATTGTTTCAACATTTTTCCAAGAAACCCTAATATAATTCCTACGCCGATTTTTTCATTTATTTCGAGCATTTTCATAAGAATTCTTTAAGAAATTCATCCACAAGTACTCTCAAGAATTGCTAACAAATGTCTCTGCAATTATTAGATGAAATCTGTTATAAACTTTTCCAAGAATTCCTCGATGAATGCAACCAAAAAAATTGTCTTCGACATTTCCTTGAAGACATTCCTACATGAATTACTATAACAATTTTTTGAAGACACTTTTGGCAAATTTTTCAAACAAGTTTGGAGGAATTCCTGAAGAATTTCTAAATTAAAAAAAAAAGAAAATAATTTTTAATTTTTGGAAAACGGGAAAGTTGGAGAAAAATCAAAGCCTGAATTTTTGGAGAACTTGGGGCTTCTTGAAAAATGTCTGTACCAATCTTTGGAGGCATTCCTGATGGAATCTCCGTGGCTTTTCTTAGGCTATCCTTAGAAAAAGTCCAGGTTGAATTCTGAAAGGTATCTACAGAATTTTGTTTAGAATTATATGGGAAGAATTACTCATGGGCCCTTCCTTAGTCGAGCTGTTAGAGACCGCGGATACAAAGCAAAGCCATGCTGGAGGTGTCTGGGTTCGATTCCCGGTCAGTCCAGGATCTTTTCGTGATGGAAATTTCCTTGACTTACCTGGGCATAAAGTATAATCGTACTTGCCACACGATACACGAATGCAAACATGGCAACTTTGGCAAAGAAAGTTCCCAGTTAATAACTGTTGCTCAGAGGAACACTACGCTGAGACGCAGGATCTGTCTCAGTGGGGACGTAATGCCAAGAAGAAGAAGATGAAGAAAAGAAGGAAGAATTACTTAGAAAGTTCGTGAAAAATGTTCGTCAGGTCAGTCAGTGCTATTTTTGTTTGAGTGTTTCGAAGCCAAATCAACTACAAACACAAACACCTTTGAATACAAATCTATAGTCATCTAAAATTAATTGTTCGTCAATCATTCATGTGTTTTGGAGAATATCTTGAACCTGTCAAAAACCTAGAAATATCAGGGGATTTCAATTTTGTAAATGAGTAGACACCCTTGAAACTTGTATGATTTGCTCCCTACAAACTTCAAGTTTCTTTAATTTCTTTCAATATTTTTATATTTTCTTACACAAAACTTCACCCTTGGCAATATCTTTGTTTTCTTTTACATTTCTGGATTATTTGATCAAAGAGGCGTAACTTTGAAACAAGCTCTATATATTTTTCAATTTCTCCCAGAATTGCAGCTTAGATCTAGAAAACGACTAGTGAACCCAAATTTGATGTTTTTTTTTTTATCTGAAAATAACGGTTAGGGAATCGCCGTGGCATTGGATGTGTGAGAGCCAGCCTGGTGCAACTCTGTACGGAAAAGTTTTTAATTACACTCGTTGGGGGCGAATTCACATCGCGATGGTGCAGTACAGAGCAAAAGCTTCTTCATGAATGACGTTCTCTATCCAAAAAATAGATAATACCTGAATACGTTCTACGTAAACAGTGGGTTGAAAACTCTCCTGAAAATATTGGACGTCTTATTTGAACCATCCCTCCTGATGGGGCGATAGTGTGTGTGGTTCGATGGAATGGATTCAATGCACCGAGGTGAAGGTCACGCCCTAGTGATTATCTTTTCTATTTTCGACGCAAACTTGTCGGTACTTTGGTTAGATCGAAAACAACCCATCAATCCTGACGAGTGCTCTGATGAGAGTGGGATATACCGTGTGAGTTCTATATGTTGGCAGTATGGGATATGGTCGTGCGATAGTTACTCGATGTAGCACCGTATAACGTAATTTTATACAAGTAAAGCCAAACGTTATTTTTAGGATGCCCATTGGTGATTACTTTCACGGCAGAAGTTTCAGCTAGAAGATAAAACGGTTTTGTTTGCGTGCGTTGTTTGCAGACTTACACTCAATTATCAACCATTGAGTTCTCGTTCGAGAGTAAACTCATTTGAGATCCGCTTCGCGCCCTTACGGCGGATATTCGAACTTGCCTGCAACATAGATTCATTTTCCAAGTGTATTTTTTGTGAAAGCTGTCATGGTTTTTACACTTGTACAGCAAAAATGCAATAAAACTACTGTATTTTGTTAAATAACTTCAATTCAATTATCCGTTTTGCACTTTTTCACCGAAATCGCATGGACGTACACGATTTGAGAGAAATGTTTAACGATCGACACCAGTCACACCACGTTATGATACAAGTTTCTTCTGGGTCCCCTGTGTGACTTACTTCGCCAGGCACTTATTTTCACTGTGAAAAACCTTCGTACTTCATCACTGAAGGATTTCATTCCAATCACACGCTGTTAAAGTTCTAAAATTCACGAAATTTTATGAAATTTCCTCAACGACCGTGTAAAATTGTGAATGTAAACAAAGTTCAATACGTCGTACTGAGAAAAAAAAAAAGCTTGTGCGCATCAATGTGATGCTCGACGTGAAAATAATATTCCTTTGATTGTGTTGTTTTCGCCGCACTGTGAGCAAATGCCATAATGGTACGGTCAAAAGTAATTGTGTTCATATGTTTGGGCTGAATTTTGATGACGAGCAATTAATTTTAAAGGGAATTAGTATATTCCATCATGCTGAATGAATGGAGGAAGATGCCCGTAGATCTATATATTCTAGTAAATCATTTTATTATAGCGTTGATGTGTTATGTTTCGACCACTCAATGTATCACAATGAGCCGTAAGTTGTGAGACGAATCTGGAAACTGATAACGACAGAAATGAAAACGATACGACGGATTGAGAATACGGCAAGATGGATTTTCTTCACATATTTTTCCAAAATGAGATCAAGATTTATCAAAATCTTATTGTACAATGCTAAAGCCGTTTTGAGAAAGAATTGTTTGGTATCGCTTTGAATCAGCATCATTCACTGCAATACTGGGAAAATTGCAGTTCTCACTGATCAATGCTTAATACGATGGATACTAGCACATCACCCTATATAGGTTCGTTTTATTTCGAACAGAAAAACAAAGACTAAGGGCTTTGTGTAAAAAAAAACTCTGGAACTACAAGCGGATGAGCCAGTTAATGTATGGTGTATCATGGCTGCTGAGCTGCGTGACCTACAAATCAGGCGTTAAAAAATCAAAAATAAGGTTACAGAATTCGAGATTTTCACAACACTGTTTGAGCGCAATTTGACTGAAAAGAGGTCTCCAGATCCTCCGCTTCCAGCATGAGCTCAGCTCTCAACTGTAAGCAGAATTCCGAAAACCCACGTGGTTCCGACTGGTTTCCAAACAAATCCAACGTTCCAATCGCACGCGACACCTCTCATCGGAACTGAGATAGGGTAGGTGTACAATTGGTGGAGAACCTATGGAAAAATAGCTATTATATGCTGCTTAAATCATGCAATATTCAACTTGAACAAAAAAACTCGGTTGGGTGACAAAACGTCGATTTCCAAAACGTCGAAAGAAGAGAATTGAAAGTGAACGGAAACTTTTTGGAAGAATGTTTCTCTTCTGAAACGTCAAGAGGATTCAATCTCTAATTATTTAGTCTTTCAGAAGAGAATAATTCTCCCAAATCTCTCCTTTTGACCTTTTGTCCTTTGAATGTTTTGTCCATTTGACGTTTTGAAGCTCGATGTCTTGTCTTTCGACATTTCAAGCGTGTGCTGGAATAAGGGCGTAAGTCGCATTATCGATTTCTTTTCATCGATCGATTTTTATCACCCAAACATTGCTAATACCTCCACTTAGGGAGCATTCATCCTACAGAGAGAGAGCTGTGGTAATGGCGTGAAGTATTCTGAACACCTTCAACTGCCTCCACACGGCATGATTACATAGCTCTGCCAGTCAATGAAACCCGGGAACCACTCTCCCAAGTTGGGTCTACAAAATAGCGCGACGCGACCAACTGCGAGCAATCAACAGCTGACTGACTGAGCGTTCTGCTGGCAAATTTTCAAGTGCTAATCACACCAGAACGCGTTGAGTCTTTGGGAGTTTTCAAGTGGGATATTCGCCCACGAATGTCAACCGCACGCAAATAAAACCGTTCCCAAAAATGAGCACTATCAGTCATGAACTCTGGAACAAGCTGATTTTTGCTTTACGAAAATACACCATGAATAGAAATCACGAATCCGGGAACTAAGTTCCACAAATCGTGCGTAACGCCTGCTCACTGATCACTGACAGCTCAGAGAAATCATGGAAACGTGATATTTGTTCTTGTTAACGAGAACTCCTTTCACGTATACAAGAACGCTGTTCTGGATCGCGTTGTGTATATCTGTGATTATAATGACAACTTTAAAAACCCCATCATTGGCCCACTTTCTCAAAAAAAGTTTTGGGGAATTTTCTTCCGAAATAAGAGAGGCTAATGTTAATTTTCATTACGGTATCATAGCAGTAAATTCACAAGTTGCACATCTGAAAACCTCCCCGCAAACTGCAAAATTAGGTTGAGTTGCAAAAGAAAAACTCCTATCGTTCGCCCCGTTGTAGAAGCAGCTACGCTCTCGAGGAAACATATCGGCTATCAGTGCAGCAGTCTTCATTTTTAGCAGAAGCAACGTCGGGATAGGTGACCAATTCAATTAAAATCCACTTGCAACTGAACAATCTGCTGAAAAACAAAAAGATTTTGCCAGAAAATGAATGGCATCTTCGCCCTCGAGTCTGTTTTGTTGACTACTACTGCGCATGCGTTATTATTATTGACAGCGCGCGTGAACAGAGTTCGCGCTAGCTGGAACCAAATCACTAATATGAACTTAGAGGTTTTCGATATCGTGATTTCAGAATCATGGTATTGAAAGCGTTACGATCCAAAGAAGCCAAGAAGTTTGTTCTCAAACCAGTGAAAAAGTTCATGGAAATGAGATGTGCTAAATCACACTTACGGGAACTAAATCATGAATCGGCATACGTAGTGCGTTCCGTTTCCTATGACATTTTGTTCACGTATATCGGAACGGATTTTTTTGCGTGCGGTTACACAATTTTGCACACAGCCGTTCTTGTTTTCTTATTTGGTATCTGGAAAGCATTGGCGGCAAGCAGTCCTTCGGTATTTTTGATATCAAATAAGGCGAGGTGGTACAAGCAAATACTTGTGTATTGAGTATTCGGATGAGTTGCAAGAAAAAGGTTTTGAGAAGCAGAAATCGATTTTTCTTCAGATTTCAAACCCTGAAATTTGGAGAATAAGTTTAAGTAGATTCTTGGAAGAACAACTGCTTGATTTTTGCTTGAATTCCTGGAAACGTGGTTGAAAAAATACATGGAGAAGCTCTTGGAGCTAAGCAAGAAGAAAGCAAGAGAAATTTCAAAAGGGGTTCCTGATGCTTTCCTGAAATTTCTGAAGAGATGCAGTTTGCAATATTATTGTGATATTTACTAAATTATTGTGCAGATTTTGGCATACACATTGCTCAGCAATGTGATGGCCTTCGGTGATGGCTATTTTTGGATTGATATAATACAAACAAATAAGATCTCATTTAATACAAACAATACACAAGTTTCATATATTCTTGACAAATTGTTATGGAGAATCTTCCAAATAGTGTTAAAGAGCTTCTCAGATTTCTTGTTCTTCTTCTTCTTGGCATTAACGTCGTTACTGGGACAGAGCCTGCTTCTCTGCTTAGTGTTATTATGAGCACTTCCAAGATTTTTACCTAAGAACTTTATTTGCCAAAGTCGCCATTTTCGCATTCGTATATCGTGTGGCAAGAACGATGATACTCTAGGCCCATGGAAGTCAAGGTGATTTCCATTACGAAAAGATCCTGTACCGACCGGGAATCGAATCCAGACACCTTCAGCATGGCTATGCTTTGTAGCCGCGGACTCTAACCACTTGGCTTAGGAAGGCCAAAAACCAAAAGGAATGTAAGGGACATTCTACTGTTTTCAAGCTTTTCAATAGTATTATAAGTTATTTTTCTATCTTATATAAATATAGAAAATATATGTTATTATATCGGTCGAAGAATTTTGACACTAGAGCGGGTCCAGATCACGTGGGGATCATACGGGAGCGTGCCCCGCTCAAGTGTCACAATTCTCAGACCGAGTGAATTTAGTACACCGGTGGATTAGACCATATTTTTCATCTGCCTGTATGGGAGGGGCAAATTAGGTTTTTGGCAGTGTATGGTCTAATCCACCGGTGTACTAAATTTACTCGGTCTGAAAATTGTGACACTTGAGCGGGGCACGCTCCCGTTTGATCCCCACGTGATCCGGACCCGCTCTAGTGTCAAAATTCTTCGACCGAGTTGATTTAGTACACCAGTGGATATGACCATGCTGAGAGTGCGGAGCTGCAGTAAACTTTGTACTTGTGTGCAGTGGCGCGCAAAGCAAGGCACGTATCAAGCGCTATAATAAAGCCGAAAAACGAACGGAAGAGAATTGGGGGAGAGAATCGGTTCGTTTTTTTTCGGGTAACTTTTTTTCTGATCCGTGATAAAAAAAATCTGGACAAACATTTCAAAAGGGCACATCGACATTGGCTTTGCAAAACGCTGTTCAGTCTAATTCAACTCGATCACGCTCATCAATACCACTATCACGAAGAACTACACCAATCTTTCTGATAGAGGTGTTAATTTGCGTGGGCGGGCTAAAAATGGCTCAACAGTAACGTTTCTGGCCCTTTTAAAATGTTTATCCAGAAATTAACCGCCTCTCACCAAAAAAGAGCCACGGATCACTAGTTCTTTTGAACGGTTCCGATTCTTTTTGCCCATCACTTTGTATGACATGAAAAATTGCTTAAAAAGCTTCAATTTCAACTTTCTTGAAACTAAGATTTGTTACTTACACTTCTTTTGCTTCAAACCCCCTCAATCTAGTATTCTTCAACAATATTTTGCTGAACAGAATTGGATACAATCCAAAATATTCTTTGATTTCCAAATATTGTTGCAATTTACGCGTATATTCAATCATCTTTAACTTTTTATTTATCAATCCAGTTTATGCCACAGATTTCACAAATAAATCTTTCTAACAGCAACATAGTTGGTATAAAAATGCATTACTACTCCCACTACCATTTCTCATGATCCCCCACAGTTCTGCTATAGGGTCCAGCATCCATTGCCTCCCTATTTTTGGTCAACTTAATTGAATCATCCGCTTCCAAAGATTGAAGCAGTGACAAACATCTTCAGCAGACTTTCCCCAAAGCAGCAATGCTTACACAGTTTGCACTCACACCGAACCCTGCCTGGGCTGGCAAAGCTCAAACGAGGAAAAACAAACGACATTTAGAATCGTAATTTCGTCATTTCCTCTAGCTTCGATATGGCGCTGTTGTTTTCACTTGGGTGCACCCCTGAGGTGGTCCAATTTTGAATGAAAAAATCTAAACGTAAAAGTCTTAAGTTTTTACCCCTTAAATTTGTCCTTTCTAAATCCCAGAAGCTACTTTAGAAATTTGTGCGGAATTCGTCAACTCTAAGGATCTTACGCTACGTCCTAAAGCTAAACAATTTTGAAACTATTATGGAGAAAATCGAATAAATATATGTGAAAAACTGTTCCAACTACATTTTTGACCATAGGGAACGCTGTAGTTGATAAAATTATTTCGTTAGCGTTCTCCTATCAATAGATAAGAAACTGCTACGAAACGAAAGTATTTTCGTTAAAAAAAAAAACAAACATATTATACCTAGAGAAACTTAAATTCGAGTTTTCCCTTAGGTGAACCGGAAAAAAAAAAAATAGTTTTTGCTCACCCTAATCGAAATAAAATGCCAAAATATAAAATACGGGTGTAACATTTAAAAATAATGATTTGCTTTACAAAATTTGTACTCTTGAAAACTAAACTTCCGGGTTTGTTGCAGCCTCTACCAAACTAATTTTATCGACAAAAGCGCACCCTTTTGCAAAAATGTAGTTGGTACAGTTTTTCCTACATATCTGATTGTTTTTTTCCATGCAAACTTCATGCTCATTTAGTCTTAAATAGAATTGATGGATGTTTCTTCAATTCCCATAGTAGCTTCTGGAGGTTCAAGTGAACAACTTTGTTGATGGAATTTATTTTTTTCGTATTTTACCAATTATGGCCACCCTAGTGAACCCTCTTGGGCAGGATTTCAGTTCGGGGAGTTCGCCCCTCATCTACCTCGGCAGGAGAGCATCCGTGATGAATTTGCATCCTGCAGTGAATGTTACGATCGATCCCCATGGGGGGACCTTGTTTGGACATTCGTTGCATTACACGTCGTGGTCATGGGGAGCCGAAGGCACATCGCGCACCGGTAGCAGCACAGGACTTCGTGAATAATTGATTGGGATGTTTGTCTGTCGGTGGATATAGGTTTCACACGTTGCCCGTCAGCCACTGCCCTGATTAGTGCCTACGTCCATCCGGTGGATTACATCGATCCTGTTCGGAGTTCACCGGACGCAGGACATAGGGAAAACTGTACGGTTCAAGGCTTCAGGGTGATCTTCGCCTATTGTGCTTACCGGATGAAGTGCTTCTGGGTGGATGTACTCATTTCCGACAAAGCATCAATCATTGGCATTTGGTTTGTATTGTCACATGTAGAAATGAATACAGTGAATCCTCCATTTACTTACTTTTACATGAAACCAATTAATGTAATTCGATCTATGTAATATTACATACATGGAATTTGTGTGCTTTGGAGATACGCGAAATTCGTTTAGCACATACTCATGATCAAGGATTGAATACTGAGAAAATTGAGAGTATCTTTTACGCAACACATCATGAGACTCTGTTTATCATTCTCCGCTACAGCTCTGATTCTCCTTGGGGCTCTAATTCGCAGCTTTTGTTTATCAAGCTTTTTACAACTTGCGATACAATCATGGGCCGATACAGATGGGATGTTTTTCTAAGATTTTTTGATCGTGCATCGAAATCAAATGAGAGCGAATTCTGCAATGCCTGCTCATGAATGTTATGTAAATTAGGAACATTGAAGCGTGATCCCCCGAACTTGTTCGTAAATCGAGGTTACAGTGTACCGAATTTACATTCGAACATTTCTCCCAACCATCTGTGGTGCAATCCGATCCGTAAAAGTCAACATTGTAGTCATGGTCGTCTCTCGTTCGGTCGAAGTATGGAGACCAGCCAGCAGTCCCGTGGTCGTAATTAAAATTCTAATCATTTATTTCAATCATTCCATCGCCGCTCTACTGTGTGATTGAATCCGATTCAACAACCGGGAACCACCACCGAACTGGTCGTCCAAACTGGGTTAAGAGAAGGAAGTTAGCTTCGCTTGATTCGGTTCTCTATCCGACAGAGATTGATTCCCGCCGTTGTCACCTCTGCAGGCGATCCCGAGCTAGGAATAATAACATATTGAAAACTTATATCGATGCTGTGATATCGTCGTGACAACAATCCAATATCATAGTATTCTGATCGAGTTTACAACAATCATAACATAATATGGGATCCAAATTTTGTATGAAAAGAAATATGATACCATTTTGCAATTTCTAGGTCCAAATCGAAATACATATTATATGTCCATGAAAACTCATAGTAATAAGGAAATTTTGATTTTGGAATGGTTTCATGAGTCGATATCATAAACTTATCTTATACTGGTATAAATTTGTAATGAAAACCAAAATTTGATATCATTTTCATATGATTCTGAAACCAGATTCTGCTCGGGATGAGTTTGGACTCTAGCCGTCGTCGTCGTGTGATTTGCATCTATAAATATGATGATTGAGATTCTGACCGGAGCCACCACTGGAGCGGAACGGAAATGGCCACTTGATGTGTGTGCATTTGTGTGTGGGTGGTTGATTCTCGGGAGAAAATATTCAAATCACATTTCAATTCCAACCCCGAACCGGAGGGTTTGTCGGTCGGGATTTGAATGCGAGATTATGACAATGGGCAAAGGCTGATGTCCGGTCCGGTGGTGGGTTGACTGGGGAATATATTCACTGGTCACTGACGCTCTGGACGACAGCGATGGTGTAGATTGGCTATGATAAGCTGATTAGTGATTACGAAGGGACGACTCGGTCGAACTTAAATGGAAGCTGCTATGAAGCATGTTGAATTATGCACAATTGGATGGACCGATAGGTTTTCAAAAACTTATTCGTCTGAATTCATAAACGTAGCCAAGAGTGGCGAAAATGTTAACAATAACTTTGATTAGCGTTGATTATGCCCATAAACTGCAACGAGCAGATATTATGCTGCCAAATATATTATTCCGGCAATCGCCTGAACTCTGCCATAGATCTTGCCAGCAATTTCAAGTTATCATAAAATCGATACATTCAGAAATTATGGATTTGTCAAGGAATGTCTCAAATGATTCCTTTAGCAACTGGCAACCAGGGCTGGGAAAAGCCTTTCACTCTGCAGTAGCCAAGCAAAGCAAATCACAGTCAGCGAAGCCAATGAAACTCACGCCCTTCACTACTGTAGGCAAAAAACCTTGAAAATAGCAAAACATCCGTACTACAGTACTGAGAAGAGCCACGTGAGTTTCTCGAAATTCAAGCCTACTTCTATTACACAGCGTAACAAAAATGACATTTTTGCGTGTCTCAAGGATCAAATTATGTGACTCTAGTAGATTTGGGGTTGCTGAATCTGGTGCCATTCTCAGAAAAGTTCCAGCACGTCACAATTTTTAGCTACAGGTCGCCAAAGTTGTATAAAACACTGGTTTTATTAATGTTTACATGAAATTTAAAGTACAATTTATCAAACTTTTTTGGAATCTAATCCACCAAACATGCAAAATAGAACTTGAGCTTTCATTTCAGTCATAATTTGAATGAAATTGCGCGATTAAATTTCGATTAAACCGATTTTTTCAACATGCTTGCAGTCTCCATACGAAATTCTTCGTTTCTTCTATATGGCAAAATACAACAATTCTCTAAACCATCAAAAAATAACTTTTCCGTATCGAAAGTAATACAAACTTTGATGATAAGTGATGTTTAATGCATGAATTTTGAATTCTGTGGCAAATTAAACCAATATATTACCTTACAAGCTGGAAAACTTGCATGCAAGTTGGCTGAAATAGTCATTTTTTGCATTTTCAACAGGCAATATCTCAAAAACTAGACGTGCTATGATATTTCTGAAAACGGCAATGGACTCAGCAACCCTTAATTAAGTGAATAGCGGTATTTTGGTGCTGGAGACAAAAACGTGTTCCGCAGTGTTACCTTTCACAGCACTGCTGGCAACACTTTCCTCACCTGAATTTATTCCTTGTACATACCTATAAGACACAGAATTATCAGATAAAATATTGAATTTCAAGCCATCAACTTACCTTTCGATCTTTCTAAATCGAACACAATCTATCGATTGTTTATTTACATTTTCATTATCTCTTTTGTCTGACAGTTCTAGAAGATTCAATCGATCAATAATGAACCTATTGTAGAACAGTTACCTTTGAACACAATATTACAATATTACACAATTATACAACTATACATTTCTAAAATATTTTTTTTTTTCTATCTTTATTAACGAGATTTTTCTAAAATATTTCATGCAAGTGAAGTGAAACGTATATGTCTCGTTTAATCATTCCCCACCGGATAATATCCGCAGGAACATGGCATCTCCAGCCAATTATTACTCATTACTAATAGATGTCTTTAAATTGATATTTCTTAGAGTAGGATCGATGTACCAATAGCCGCATAGCTAAGAACAAATATTCGTATAATATCGAAAAATAACGCTAACGTCATTATTTTTACATCATCTGAAAGCTTTTTATCTTGGTTTTGTGGGAAAAATATGAAAACTGCGAAAATTCATATGTTTGCATTTATTATCGCTTGTGCCACTATAGGAATACATGTGCCTATAGTAGCACTATTTCTAATTTCTGTTCCTATAGTAGCACTAGCATCACGGCGTTGGCAAAATACTAATCAAAACCTTTTTTTACAAAGCTTTTATATTTTTCCTTCAAAGTGTGGATCAAAAGCTTTCGTTAGATGTAAAAAAGTTCTTAATTCATTAATTATTTCGTATAATAAAAAATAGTTTCTCTCAGTAGTGCTACTATAGGAACAATAGGTTAACTATAGGCGCAAGGGAGCTCAAATTTTAAGCAAAACTAATTATTTCGATCATTTTTTGAACAAAATCAAGCTGTGGTGGTACTATTAATTCCTGTGCTCTGTAAAATCCTTGGAAGATTCCTGAAGATATCACTGAAATGTTTTATTCAATCATTTTTAGTACTTGGAATGAATAATAAAATAATTGCTTGTGTATTGTAAAAAAACCTGTGTAATATCTAGATATTATTGTTATAATAATTATTATTATCGTATAGTATCATTAATATTCGAAAAAAGTCTCCCGAAAATATTAGGAATTTAGAGAAAAAGTTTTGGCAGTATGGTGACAGATGTTTTGGAGGAATCCTTCAAAGTGTTAATCGTTACCTCCAAAGGGATTCCATCAATTCGCATTTTGGACTGCATCTTGCCACTGTAATAAAATGACGAAAGTTTACGTTTTTCGTTGTATTATGATTCTTGCAAAATGATGAATAATGCTTTTGAGGTTGCTCTTCAAGTATTTCATGGAAATCATGGCTATGCCATGTATAAATTATTCTTGGTTTGAGTCAAGTGAACATTATAATGCACATTACGTACGATTTTAATCATGTTTATGGCAAATCATCTTATAAAATTACTCAAAATATACCCTAAATAACTCAAAACTCGATTATTATTTTTCCTTCCAGGCCAACGGTGATGCTTCCTTGGGCAAGTACGGTGGTGGTGTCGTCGGAGCCGCTGGACAGGGTAGCTTATTCGTCGCCAACCACGCTTACTAAGCGTCCCCTGGTAGGCATAATCCAACCCTTCACCTCAAATAAGAAAAACCTCTCCTCCTCAACGAAAAGTGTCGCCAAGCACATATTAAAGCAAGCAACCCAGTACAGAACACCCAGACCTACTAACCTCAGCATATATCTGTAGCCTATGGTTGTTAATAGTTGTTTGCACTCACTTCCTCTCACCCAGGGGGAAAAAGCTTGAGAGTGTGCTTCGTAGAACTGGATAGGTACAACTCAAATAAAGTCACACCGATAGAAAAAAAAAATCTCATCCGCAATGATGCTGGTAGTTGAACACGAGAGGATTTTGATCAATAGGACAGGACACAAAGATAAGACACTAAACGCAATTATCATCAGACAACAAACTATAGTAATTTGTTAAAATGTTGGCAAAGGCAACGCAGGAGAAGCCATGCTTCATAAAATTAAGCGTAAACAAGATTGCTAGTAAGATTCATCGAAGGAGTAGAATCACCATCAGGAAAAAAATCTTCAGTTCTTACAATAGTCAAACAGGGAAAAATTATACTCATTTCAAAATGTGTCGTTACATCAAGCATACATAATCGATCCAAAACGCAGGACACAAAAAAAACTACAAATTATACCTCGTGAAGTTTTTTGAAACCAAATCCAGTGAACGTAAGGGAGAAGATTATTAGGATTAAACTGTTTCGTTCTAACGTTAGTTTTACGTATTTAAACAAAAACCACGGTTATTACAAAATGGACTACACAGTTGGTTGAACTAGACAAGGAAATAAACTGAGCGTAATGATTAAATCAAACTGCAAAGTTGCGTTGTTTTTTGGTAAAATCCGAAAGCAAAATTTGTCCACAAGGTTTGTCCACATACAGTTACCCCACGCAGTTGAACCAGCCACAATTTATGAATCAGCTGACTTCAAAAGACAAAATTATTATCAAACTTGTCACAAAACATCACAGAATTATTTTTACTGATAAGTAACTATGCGTAAAAATAATTCTGTGATGTTTTGTGACAAGTTTGATAATAATTTTGTCTTTTGAAATCAGTTGATTCATAAATTGTGGGTGATTCAACTGCGTGGGGTCACTGTATCAGGTAGAGTATTCGCGAGTAATTGGATCAGGAAGGGAACGTTGGAAATCCAAGAACGCGTGATCCTAACTCTGGTTTTGAAGCTAAGTTTTGTTATTTGTTTATTTTATATTTTCTCGTATGTTATTTTCCCGAACGGTAGTTCCTCGAATTGACTTTTTCACTGAATGTAATTTCTCAGAATGGCCCGTTATTCCGAATAGTGATGCAGTTTAAGAAGGTGCCATGAAGGACAGTTTTCAGTGACAGGATGGTGAACGAGAAAAAAATCAAAAGATGGCGTTGGTGGTCAGACTATGCGAAATGAGCCACCTACATTATGAAGAAGTTTATTTTTGACAACCCATTAGGTACAAACGATTATGTTTGTCTTATCCCAAAACTACCAAAAAAGCACTAATGAACCTTATCTTTTATTCGTTCTCATCGAAACAGTCGAAATCTACTTTGCCCAGCGTTGTCTCCTTCAGTGCTTCCGGGCACTGTTGCTACCTGCATGGGGACCACGACGGAAGCGAAAGTTAGTATTGTTTGCCTTTCTGAGTGCCAGTATGGCCAAAGTTTTAATTTGATTTCGTCCTTATGCTTGTCACCACATCATTGAACGACGGAAGGATATTTTCAGTTGGGTGTTCCCCCGCTTTTGGACATAGTACTTCTATGTTGGATGCTGTATGGCAGCTTTTAACTTGTAAGGCTTCGATTTTTTCCGCCACATGATTGTAGCTATTTTCGGAACAAATTAATCGGTTGTCGACGCTAGTGTTGAAATTGAAGGTCAAGCTACAAAACAATTCTCATTAGAGAAGAAATGTGGCTAGTGAGTCTGCTAAACTAAATAGCGGTCGTCTACGGTGGGATACGAATTATTTCACTAAATGTTGTGGTTTCTCTAATGGGGAATATACATGACACTTATGATGTAGCGAGCTCCCTGTAGCAGCTACAGTGCAGCTGAATGTTGATAATTGGTATGGTATTGCTGTGCGTGTTTGAGATTTTTAACAAAGAAGGCGAAGTCAAAATTTGATTTTCTTTGCTCGGTTGGCGGTGATATGGATCATGGTTGCTAAGTATCCTTTGGTTATTTTGTGTTACCGCATTTCAAGCTCAGTTAGACTGGATTTGCAAGTCAAACGCAAACAGCAATACTGCCGTTATACGTATAATTGTCTCATGCTCCAAAATATGCAATCGAGAAAAACGCATTTAAAGATTTTAACATATTTAGGCCTCGTATTAACCAGGTGTGCGTTTAATGAAATTAAAATCTTTACAATAGTATAAAGATAAGCGTGTTCATAAGAGTCAGAGTTTGTATTATGGAAAGAAAAGTCAATTTAGTTACGAAATTCAAAGTGGGACTGTTATGCCTAGAAATACGGGGTTTTTGGTGAGTTTCTACGCATTACAGTCCCACTGATTGTAGTGACAAATTATGTGCTAAAGATACTGCTGTAGATGATCGTTCTTATGTATAGGTTGTACTGAATGTAGAGGATGTATATCCTCAAGTCAATGTTGAGGCACTTAATAAAGGCTCAAGTGATATGTGCCAAATATGGGGATGTGAAAAAATACGATTTAATAGTATGGGATGGAAAGCAAAGTTTTCTGTATGTGTGATAATGAGAAAATGTATGGGCTAGTGATAGAAATAGTGAATGGATAAATTAGAGGGTTTATAAGATTTAATAAATTTCTATATGGGCTTTTCCAGCTGCAGGCTTAACAAAAAACTCGTCTGCGAATCCAACGTTATTCTGCGGAGTAAATATTTAACTCAGAATTTACGACACAAATCTTCACACGATCTGACATTTCTTTGGACTTGGTTTTCAAAATTATGATAGTTGATACATCGCAAATTAAGTTCAACATATTTGCCAGTTGCACCGAAGAACCAGTTATCCGAAATAGCCCAGTATGTGGACATGTTACCATTCTTCTATTCTTCTTTTGACTTGATTTGAAAATTCATGGAGTTTGATATGTCACAAGACAGGTCTTAGAACCGCCAATATAAAGGCCACTTTCCCTGGGAGACAGGGCAACAACCTGGCATCTTATGGTTTTTTTTACATGAAAAAAAAAAATCAAAAATTTTCGTTTTTTCGTGTTTTGAAGGCCTTGGGACAAAAGGGGCTACTTATTGCTATTCTCATTTTTTCTTGAAAGTTCAGACAATTTAACGATTACTGTCAAATTTTCAGTGATGTATGTTTTTTAGTTTTTGAGTTATATTAATATGCAAAAAAGCATAGCTTAGCTTAGACTGACTACACATATCAATGGTTGCTATTCCGTGATTGACCGAAGTCAGTGAAAATGCACAAAGAATCAACTAGAAGTTCGGCTGGGATTGGCCATAATCTTCTTCAGTGTGCATAATTCAGTGCCTCTATTTATATAGGGTCAATAACGGCGCCGGCCACGTCCTTGCAGTCAGGTGGGATTGGGGGAAGGAATGTTAGTGTGTAACCTTTGCTATTTGGAGACCGTGTTTGCCTCTGCATCTCCGCAAAGGTTACTGGGAAGGATGTTTGTTAATGGGGAGGATCGTTGGGTCAAAGGATTCACTTTGATAAGTGATTAGACCATGATAAATAGTTTTTTGTCAAATATAAATATGCTTTTATGAAAATATAATATTTTCATTTAATATGAACAATTTCTATGTAAAGGAAAATTATGCCGACACTTGAGGTGACGAACCATTCAAAGTTTGTTGAACAAATATCTAAATGACGGATTTCACGCCAACTCGACACGCGATTGGCAGCACCCCTTCAGAATTCAATGAAACTGTCTGGATGTCAAAAGTATGTGAAACTAAGATACTTTGCATATTTTGTATTTTCAAAATCGATCTAGACTAACATTTGAAAAGGGTCAAAGTTTTTTTTTACTTTTTTTATAAACCCGTATAACTCGAAAACGGTAAGACCTACAAAAAAGTGTTGTATGGGGGACTGTCGTGAAATTTCCTGAAGTTTTAGAAAAACAAATATTGAAAAAATAAAAAAAAATTTCTACACCGAAAAAACAATAACTCAAAACTTTAAAGTCGATTTAACAAAAACGACCATTTCAGATTTCAGATCATCCTTAAGCAAAAAGTTTCGTAATTATATTTACTAAAAGTCGTCCATACATTGCAAATTGGGCATATTTTAGGGAAAAAAGTTTTTCTAACAACGAATTTTTTAAGTCCAAATTTTTTTTTTGATTTTTTTTTTATTTCGCTTTAAATAGTCTAGTATGCTCATATTTTGAAGTGATAAATGAGTTTTAATCACAAAATAGATTATATTTGTTTTATTGGGAGTAGTTAAAAGAAATAAAACAGAATTATACAGAGTTTTTTTTTTAATTAAATACAATTGATCTCGCACCAAACCGCTTATGAGAAAATGAACTCCGTCTAAAAATCCGATGGGTTTTTAATGGTTGGAAAGATATCACAATTATATTTTATTTCTTATTTGGTCAAAGCCAATCTTAACAGGTTTCTGGAAAGGGTCAATATTATGCTTATAAAAAAGTCGTGGTTTTTCTTTATCATGCATCACTATTTTTATTATTGCTATATATCCTAAAACGTAGTATCTGCACATGAATATTAACATTATGTTTGGGCTTTACTGAATAAATTGAATATTTTTGGTTCATCCTCTGAATTGGTATACCGTTTGGCTGCAATTTGTGTATCACTAATAGGCATAAAACAGTGATATTTTTGGGTACCAGGGACAGTTTTAACCTTATCAAACAATTCCATCAATTCCTCTGACATTTTAACATACTGTTCATTGAATATATATCAGAAATTTAATTTGGTGATACATGTATCAGTTTGTTTCACTGCCCAGTCGAATAGTTCTCGCGGAGTTGCAATTGTGTTTCCATAGTCTTTTGCAAGACTTGCTCTTTTTGCCATTCGCTTGAGAGTGCCACCAATAGCGTCACAGGGGCCTTTGCCGTGGGATGTGGCAAAAAAGTGCCATTCTGCTTCCAATCCATATATTTTCTTGAAATTACATAAGCTGGCAAATTTTTTTTATTTTTATAATGAGCTGCAGCTCCATCTGACATAAAAATAACTTTTTAGAAATTTATTTTTTGTTTAACAAAATTTATCAATTTTGAAATAAATAGCTGAACTGCTACTGTATCATGGGTCAACACTTTTGATATTATAATAAAACTAACGTTTTCCAATTTATTATCTTTTTTATGGTAAATCTCGAATGGGTGTATCGTTGCTTGGGAATTATTCCAGTGATATCCTTGAGCAGCGTTTTGTATGATAAAACTATAATTTTCAGAAAAGTCGCTAATTACCAGTATTTCACCTTGTTTCAAGGAGTTTTTTTTGTTTCGTAGAAAAGAAGACTGTTCTTTGCAAATAAAATCATGAGTTATTAGCTTATCAACTTTCTCCACGAAATACGTAACAAATTCTTCAACAAACTTTATTATAGTTTCTAAATTACAGCGATCGGTGGTGAGCCATTGCTGAAAAACTACATCTTCTTTGTCGCTTTCCTCTAAAAGCGAGATTAGTTCTCCTGTAATATTTTCTTTGGAATTACACTTTTCACATTCTCTAAAAAACAATCAGTCGTTCTTACTAAAACATCGCATAACAGTTTTTCACAAATTTCTGCCTGAGCGACAATTCTTAAACTGTTAAGCATTAATTTAACATTTTCGTGGTATGTGCACACACATACACTGTGAATTCCTGTGCTATCGAGAAGCCTACAATGTTTAGGCCTCAACATAGTAAACAAAGTAAAACCAATTTCTACATTTTGGCATCTTTCTTCAAAAATCATGTACGCCTCTTTAAGAGACATCATCAATAGACGCTTTTGAACTTGTTCTTTACTACCATTTCGGTACTCAGAAACGAAATCATTGGCTCCTGGCATAGGCCTACTAATATCATCACTATAAAAGAAATCAATAACAACCTGTTTATCTGTTTCACTAATTCTATGCCCACTTCGAGCCCTTGTGGTACATAGAATGCCTAGAATTCACAAGTTGTTTCACTTGTCTTACCATGTAAATTGGTGCCTCGAACTCCTCGACAATTTTGTTGATCGACCACGACTTAGGAAGAACCGATAATATTTTCAACTAGTCATTTCTGCCAATACCAGGTGAGTTGAATTTTTCTTTCAACTGATTGATGACTTCCCTGAATGCCTCCACCTTGTCGACGTCCATTGCATCCATGCCTAGTATGTCATGACGTACAGCTTTGGTGATCTCCACTGACTTTTTAATTCGATAGTCCAAGCTCCTCATGTTTCTCGACGAGATTGGGAATAAATTCAAAGTTTCAATAATACTGTTGAATTTTCCCACGTTGTAGGGGCTTAGTAATTCATCCGCTGATGGGACGGATGGCAAAGATGAACAGGACGGGACTGCTTCTGAAATATACAATAATGTCGAATTAATATATTGATATGTGTTCTATGTAAACAATCATTGTCGTTTAATGTGCTGCAAAGTAAATTTATCTTACCTAGCATTTCATTGGATGCCTGACCGCTTGTTGGTGGTTGTGGATTTTGATTCACTTCGCCTCCACCCGAACGTCGTTTTTTCTTAGGCGGACTTCTGTGGAGCCTGATCACTAAGCGACATGACTCACAAATATGCATAGTATCATCAAGCTGATGACTATATCCCATAGCACGTATGTGTTCGATCATTGTTGGTGACAATTTTCGCAAATGGCTACGCCTGCACTTAGGGTTGTTTATACCGGCGCAACATCTCGAAATTTTAATGCGCGATAAATATTGTTGATCCATCTTTAACTTCTTTTCACAAATGACTTAGATAAAATGAAAAGAGTTTTATTGACATCAAGCTTAAATAGTTATATGCATAGGTAGAACGACAATTATAAGTTAAATACCTATCTTTCTATACACTGACGCGGTGATTGTTGAGTAACTCAGGTCGTTAACGGACATTTTAGGTAGATAACAATACAAATATTATTTCTTAATCATCTGGCTTGTAACGCAGGTACGATTAGTAGTATTTTCTAGAAGAAAATTTAATGGAGTTGATTTTCTCAAATCCATAGATTGCCTTCATTTAAAAAACATAATCACTGCATAATTCCGTTTTTTAACTATTCTCAATAAAAAATACAATTTATTTCTGATTCAAACTCTTTTATCACTCGAAAACACGATCATATTTGATGGTTTAGAACAAAATCTTTGAAAAAAAAAATCAGTTTTGGACTTGAAAAATTCGTTGTTAGAATGGCAAATTTCCTAAAATCTGGAAGAAATCATTCTTAGTACCTATTTACAAATCAGGGAAGAAAACTGATATTCGTAATTATCGTGGAATTGCTATAATTTCCTGTATTCCAAAGCTCTTTGAATCCATTGTTAATAGAAAATTGAGAAACTTTAAAGTAGATGGAGTACCGTGTACCTTTTAATTCCGCTCCTAAATGCTTATCTTTGACAGATACGCGTATTTCGACTACCACTTGTAGTCGAAATACGCGTATCTGTCAAAGATAAGCATTTAGGAGCGGAATTAAAAGGTACACGGTACTCCATCTACTTTAAAGTTTCTCTATTTGAGATTCTGCTCAGAGGATTCGAACATTCATTAAAGAATAGAAAATTGTTTGGGCAATTAAGGAACAGAATTACAGATGCACAACATGGATTTTTTAAAGGCCGTTCCACTTCTACGAATTTACTAGAATTCACCAATTATACTTTGAATGCTATGGACAATGGTAACTATGTAGAGGCTCTGTATACTGATTTCAGCAAAGCATTTGACCGCATTGACATCTCTATGTTACTCTTCAAGTTAGAAAAAATAGGATTTGATAAACCATCTTTAAACTGGATACAATCATATTTAACAAATCGGCAACAAATAGTGAGATATAATGGTAAAGAATCGAATCCTATCCATGTTACATCAGGAGTTCCTCAAGGCTCACATCTAGGACCTCTTCTTTTCATATTATATGTAAATGATATTTCCTACATTCTAAGGCATATAAATATTCGTATCTATGCCGATGATATGAAGTTATTCATGGAAATCAAGTATGCCAATGACATTGACATCTATCTGAGTGAAATATCTATTTTTGATGAATGGTGTAGTAAAAGCCTACTTCAGTTAAATGTTAAAAAATGTAATTTAATTACTTTTACCAGAAAGCGAAACACAGAAGAAACAACTGTAATTTTAGGAAATCAAATCGTTGAAAAATGCGATAGAGTCAGAGATTTAGGCGTAATTTTAGACTCAAAACTCACTTTTATCGATCATAACAACAATATTATACATAAAGCAACAAATATGCTCGGTTTTATCAAACGCTTTGGTTTTAACTTTAATGACCCATACACTATCAAAACTTTGTACGTCGCTTACGTGAGGTCTATATTAGAGTATTGTAGTATTGTATGGTCTCCTTTTATGAAGACGCATGAATCAGTTCAAAAGCAATTTCTGTTATATGCTCTTCGTAAATTGGGTTGGACATCCTTCCTTCTTCCATCTTATGAATCAAGATGCATGCTCATTGATATTCAGACATTGAAAAAGCGCCGCGAATTCGCTATGGTTTCTTTCGTGAACGATATTGTTTCGCATCGTATTGATTCTCCTAACCTATTAAACAGTTTAAATTTTTATACTCCTTCCCGGCAATTGAGGAATCGTAACTTGTTTTTTATTAATCACCGTCGTACTAATTATGCAAAATTTTCTCCTCTAAACCAAATGATGAGTTTATATAATCAACATTGCGAAACAATAGACTTAACAATGTCGCGTAGTAACCTAAGAATATACTTTAACTCTGTAAGATATAGCAGTATATAGATGTAAGTGTTAACATGTGGTCTACTTTGATTGACGATAATAAATAAATAAAAACTTTTTTCCCTTAGATATGCCCAATTTGCAATGTATGGACGACTTTTAGTAAATTTAATTACGAAACTTTTTGCTTAAGGATGATCAAAATCTGAAATGGCCATTTTTTTAAATCGAGTCTTAAGTTTTGAATCATATTTTTTTCAGTGTAGAAAATGTGTTTTTATTTTTTCAACATTTTTTTCTAAAACGTCAATAAATTTCACGACAGCCCCCCATACAACACTTTTTTGTAGGTCTTACCGTTTTCGAGTTATACGGGCTTATAAAAAAAGTAAAAAAAAACTTTGACCCTTTCCAAATGTTAGTCTAGATCGATTTTGAAAAAAACAAAGTATGTAAAGTATCTTAGTTTCACATAGTCTTCACACCCAGAAAGTTTCATTGAATTCTGAAGGGGTGCTGCCAATCCCTTTGTCGAGTTGGCGTGAAATCCGTCAAATGTAACATTCCTGTAGCTGTCAGGACGAAAGCATGTTTTATTATATTTTACTTATTTGAAAAGAAACAAAAACTCGATTGGCTGGAACATCATAGAACACTCTTATTCTTATGCCGACACTTACAGTAGCGAACCATCGAAAGTTTGTTGAATAAAGTGAAGCTTTCGCAAGTCTACACTTGTAGTGTCGAACCATTCAGAGTTTTTTTATAATTACAAAAATAAAGATAAAAAGAAAGGGGTGTTTTGATAACAATAAAATGTTAAACATAAAAAAATCATGAATTAGAGTTTATGTCGACACTCACAGTGACGAACCATTCATAGTTTGTTGAAAAATCATATTTACGTCCTACCGTTGTATCGATTAAATGTGCAGTCATACATATTTTATAGATTAGAAATAGTAGCATGAAACGAGCTCACCAATTGATCCGTCATCCTTGACTGAGCAGCAAATCCACATTCAGCTTAACTCGTTTGCTCGGATATATAAAAGCACTCAGAGAAAATAGGCGCACGACCCGAGAGGGAAAACAACTGACGACTGCTCGGGCTTTCTTGACGCACTGCCAAGGAGCAATCGTCAAGGTCGAAGATCAAATAGAACTAATCGATCGCGGAACTTTTTCACTTCACTCGACCGACGCGCGACATGTTTGATCCTGCCCTCGTCACCCGCTCCCGCAGGAGCAAGCGTCAAGGTCGGAAGATCAAACAGAACTCTTTTGAGTTATATTAATATGCAAAAAAAAAGATAAAATATTATGTTATGTTCAGGTCATTCAGATCATTACGTACAGAACCACAGGCCTCCAAACATGTAAATTTTGTACGAAAATCGGCGTTTGTTTACTGTTTGAGTTCCAACAAGTTGTTGGTTGAGAGGGACTTTAATCCGAAGGTCATCCCTCAATTATAATGATACATTTTCACATTCAGTTGCTATCCGTCTCTTTACAAGACAACACGCGTTTGGTTATTTTGTGATTTACTTCGTTTTGCAATCATGCCAGTGACAAGAAGAAATTGTATTGTGTTGGACACATCAGTCCTCCCAAAGTGACCTAGCATCGCTGATATTAAACAGTTTCTGGATTGTGAACTGAAACTGGACATGACGCTAGTGAAGAGTGTCCAAACTTACAACGTTAGAAACGCCGTGTTTCTAACTATGCATACCGAAGAATCAGCAACAAGAATTGCTGCCAACCACCATATGAAGCACTACATGCATAGCGAGGAGAAGCGGCTCGCATTTCCACTGCCGATCTACATCGACAGCAGTGCTGTGGATGTTCGGCTACATGATCTCCCAGAGGAGATCGAAAGTCATATTATCATCAGCCATATGCCGCAATATGGTGAAGTTATTTCTCTACGGAACGACGTTTGGAGAAGCTATTTTCCGGGTCTCAGCAACGGGATACGTGTTTTACGCATGAAGCTGACCAAAACCATCCCATCATACATCACCATCTCCGAAGAAATGACATATGTGTCTTATTTCTCGCAGGTTAAAACCTGTAAAAACTGCGGCGACAAAGAGCACCCAAAACTACGGTGTTCTGAAGCTGCAAGACCTACGGCAAACCCAAATCACACCACAGCAAACCAACAACCCGATGCATCGAATGACTCTCAACATTCATCTACACTTGCCGAAAAACAATGGCCCGCCCTCTCCAAGCCGGAGTCCGTTGGTAAAATTAAACCAAAAAAAAACAAATCAGCAGTAAACAGGATCCGAAAAGACAAAGGTCTATCGATTCGGAAACATCAAGCACCGACAATGCATCGAAACGTGTCGCACCGCCTATCTCCGTCTCCAGTGAAAGCGATAGCATTTTCGCATATTGATGACCCTGTTCTTCGTCATCAATACATCGAGGAGGAAACGCTTAGAATAGAGGAATTGTGCAGGCAAGGCTATAGAATTTAATTGATTTGTTATTAAATTGTCCGGAATATTCGGCTCCGTTATGCCCAGTGCGCTTGAGCCTGCCAAATAAACAAATAAATAGGAAAAAAAAAACATTTTCACATTGATATATAGAGTGGTACTCATGATTTGCTTCTTCAAATGGATAGGGCGGTTATTATTACTTCCCGCGTGACCTTAAATTTGATTTTTTTTTTTCATTTCGAGTCAGGCACTGCAGAATTCGCTCTCATTTGAGTATGAAGCACGATCAAAGCAAGCAAAGAAAAACATCCCATCTGTTGCGGTCCACGATCGTCAATGTATCGTAAGTTGTATTGCTGTTGCATTTGAGATGCAAATCTTCACTAAATATCCTTCAAATGCGGTAAGACAAAACAATCAAAAGACACCTAGCAACGATTACACACATCACCGCCAACCTAGCATAGAAAAGCTTACTTTGACATCGGATTGTTTGTAGAAAATCTCCACGAACTTCCAATAGCAATAGTGTCCCCCACGTTTGGAGCATGTTTAAAGGGGTTTTATCATGCACTACTATCCCCTCAATCTGATCAAAGTTGTATACGATAAACAGTCTCTCATAATGTGGAGCATATTATGAAAGTTACAGAGAGCGATACGTGAGAGATTATCTCAATTTTCTCAGGATTCAATCCATGTTTGGAGTTTCTTACGGGAACATAAAATCAGTTATTCTAAAAAGCAAATACAAAAAAAATGTGCTCTCTAAACAAAATTTAAAAGTAATTGAAAATGAAACGAATTTCCACAAGTGCATTTTCCCAAACAGTTCCAACCATTTCATCAAACATTGTAAAAGACCTCAGAATGATCAGATCAACCAGAATCAAACTACTCTCATACTGTAGCGCACAGTATATAGCCTAACGAAATTCACCTACTTTCAGTATCCTTCAGAGTATTTAATTTAATATATTGAAATTGCATCAAAAGTTTCCGATCGTTTGCCTTTTGCTCTCTTAATCAGATAATGCATTAAAAGTCGGTATGTATCGCAGATATGGTAATCTGCCATATCATGAGAGTGTTGTTAGATTAAAAAAAAAATGAACAAGAAGAGGATAAACATTAAAATAAATTATTAACTTTAAAAAATGAAGTTTAGTATGCCAACAGAAGCCACGGATATAGTTAAAAAAAAGTTCTTTAAAACTCCAAAACTTTTAATGAAATTGAATTTCGTTTTTCTGCAAGTTCTATCTCTAGAGACACTTTGAAGAACAGCAAATCCTTAGTTCAATATTGGCTAGTTTACACTTACCTAACCAGCATAGAAGCGTTGCAACGTCAAACCACTTTTCTATTTTGGTTAACCTCATTAAGAGACGGCATTTCCAGCATTTGCTTCTATTTAACTGTGCCGATTGCGTTGATCGAACTGCAGTGCAATGTACGGACCGCATCTAATCAAACATGTTACTCGTGCTGGCAATCGTCTTAGTGCTGTTGCTGATTCTGCTGGTGGACAGCACCCTAAAACACCATGTGGGTAAATTTGCCAGATCCTTGGAATCGGTTAGCCCCAACTATCCCCTGTTGGGGAGTGCTACGGTGTTCCTTGGTCACAGTGAAGAACGAAGGTTTGAGAATTTCATGAACATGCTCCGCCAAGTGGATCGAATTGGCAAGGGATGGCTAGGTCCGCAACTGATGTTCTATGTGGCCCATCCCGAACTGGTGCAAAAAGTGCTGACGGATCCAAACTGCAGTGAAAAACCATTTTTCTACGAGTTTTCCCGGCTTACTCATGGGTTGTTCTCGGCAAAATGTTAGTGATTGGTACTATCTTCAAATGTAAAAATTAACCAAAGAATCATTCTAGATTCCATTTGGAAACCCAACCGAAAGGCACTGAATCCAACAATGAATGTGAAAATGTTGAATAGTTTCGTGCCGATATTTGAGAGATTTTCCAGAAGTATGGTGGAGAAGCTGAAGTGTTACCCCGAAGGGACTCCAGTGGATATCTTGGATTTCACAACGGAATGTGCGTTGGAAATGGTTTGTGGAACCACGCTGGGGACGGCTCTAAAGAAGGGTAGTGGCAAAAGGAAGTTTTTGGAAAGCATGCAAACGTAAGTGTGAATGAAGACAGTAGTGATAGTGTTGCAACTAGCGTTGTTTTTCTTTCAGATTTATCAGTAGGGTAGCTACCAGAACGCTAAGTGTCAGTTTGTACAATGAAAGTTTCTATCGGCTTACAAGAGCATACAATGAAGAAGAAAACGCTCGAAAGTATTGTCTTGATTTTGCAAAATGTGTAAGTTTCTGAAAGATTTCTGCACGGTGCGCCCCAGATCGCTTTATCAGAAAAAAAAACATCTCCATCATATCTGTGATCACCAATCTATAATACACTATAGATACTATAGCATTCTATGTTGTTGTTCCTTTGTTGCACACACTACTAATATTGAGAGGGTTATGCAAAAAGAGATGTAAGTGACAAAACCTAATTTTGAGATAGCCGATTTTGTTTTTTTTTTCATACAAATCGTATGGGAGCCAATGGCAAGCCTGTTCTACGAGTTATGTTATTTTTTTCTGTTGGACGTAAAAAGCACGTAAAAATATCGCTGAACTTGTAACCAGTGGAATTTTTCAGTATTCTCAACTCAAAACCAACCAAACTGTCACGTTGCATTCGGGCCCCTCAATTGTAAATTGTTACAGATTTCGATTTTACTGCAAAACTTAGAAGAACGCGTAGTAGAAAAGCCCGAAAATGTTATTGTGGTATACTCAGAGCCGTAGCGTTGCTTCATAGCGTCCCTGGCGAACTTTCTTTTTTTGTGCCAAGTCAAGTTAAAAACCTAAGTTTTTTTTTTTTGATACAGAGTGCTTCGTGAAGCCCAAGCAGGACAGTTCGTTTTTGCGTCGCAAGATAGATTTTGCTCACGGTTTCGCGCGTGTTTTCGTTGCCGGAGCATTTTTTTCTGTTTTGGAGCGTCTTGCTAGGTAGTTCTTCGTGAAGCCCAAGCAGGACGGTTCGATTTTGTGTCGTCAGATAGGTTTTGCGCACGGTTTAGCGCGTGGTTTCGTCGCCGAAGATTTTTTTTTGTTTTGGAGCGTCTTGCTGGGTAGGTATTTGGGAAGGCACAAGCAAGACGGTTTGTTTTCGGGACACCAAGAAGTTTTGCTGTCTGTGTCAGTTTTGTGTTCAGTCGAGGATGGATTACCAACTGGTGAGTTCGTTTCATGCTTTTGAAACACATGCTTAAACACATTTTTTCTTGAAAGCATAACTTTTAAGTAATATTAAAACAAACTTTGTATGGTTCGTCACTATAAGTGTCGGCATTATGCTTTTTTCTTATACAATTTCAATATACATATATTCTTCTCTTTTTGACAGTATTAAAAATTATCTCTTGAATTCTTCGAGATTGTGAATATTGACGTATTTTTTAAAACTTCTACCATATCGAGACAAAATGCAAAGTAATACTCATATGTAATTTTCAAACAAACTATGTATAGTTCGTCACTACAAGTGTCGGCATTATTCCTGTTTCATATAATTTAAAATATATACATGTAATTTTCAGTTTTCATCATTAATAAAAACATCTTTTGAATTGTTCGACATTATAGATGTTGACGTATTTTTTAAAGCTTCTACCAAAAACTTCTCGAGACAAAAATACAAAACTAGCTTTTAATATAAGTCGAATATTTCCCCCTTGTCCATGGATCACATCATCGACCAGAGGTGACTCCCAGATCTTTTACTCCCTCACTAATAAACACCCTTCCCGTGGTGATTGTGGAGATGCAGAGGTATTCTAGGTCTCTAGAAGCAACAATCATTACACCCTAACATTCCTTTCCCATCCCAACTGACTGTAAGGACTTGGCCAGCGCCGTTATTGATCAATAATATTAGATCTGCTAAAATTGTACTTCGAGAGTAAGCGGAAACTCCCATCCCTTATTCATTTGGATCGTAGTGCAATTCTTACCAGTTCCGATCAATCACGGAGTAGCAACCATTGATATGTACAGTCAGTCTATGCTATGCTATGTTATTTTCTTGATACATGTTTATGGTAATTATACCAGACAAATTACAGAAGGTTTATTTTTAAAAATCTTCAGCGTTTTCAGTGTTACCTCGTTACACAAATTCGGAAGAAATATCATGATATGGCTTATCTATTCACTTGAATTTTTAATAATTATTTGTGTATCTGCACTTCTATTACACTCTTAACGTTTTTCAGCACTGTCCTTCTGCACTCTGCGCATTCTGCCAGTAGTGGTTTGCTCTTGCATGTTGAGCAGACTGCCTCTTTATATTCTTCCGCGTCTCTGTCTCCTTCCGTCGTTCATCCTCTTCTTTCCTTATCACTTTCCTCTCTTCCAGACTTTCCCTGGCATCGGAGGTTTTCATCAGTACCGGTTGGGGAGACGTCCGCCTCGGTGCGACCTGACGTGGTGCCCAACTACCGGCGTCTATCACAGGGAAGATTTTCGTCTTCTTTCTTCGTCAGACAGACTCGAGTGCCAAGATCGGTCAAACGATTCCGGTTGGGCGTTGACTTCCGGTTCATTAGCGCCCTGACGACCCGATGCCAGGCATTGCTACCTGCCTCTCGTTTTGCTGATCTTCCCGCCAGTTTCTCTGGAAAATAGACGTTATCTCCACCACAATATTGTACGCCAGATTCCAAAGGTTAGGATCGCGTACCATTCTGTCTGCATTTAAGTCCTGTCCAAATGGAGTCGCCGCCGCGCCTCGTTCCATGTTGAACCTCGGGCAATCAAAGCAACATGCTCCGGCGTTTCCTCTCCCACACTACACACCCAGGTCGACACATTCGGGATGAGTCTGTGTGGCCTACCTACCTTTCTCAGAGGCATCCCATTCTTCCTGCCACTTCACCAGCGAAGCGATCCTCGCCAACTTCCTCACCGGTCTAGTACCTCTCCGCTGATAAAACTCGATGTCTTCTCCCAGGGTGATGCAAAACGGAAGCATCCCGGTGATCACACATACTGCCTCCGACGATATTGTTCTGTATGCGTTTGCTACTCCCATGGCCATGAACCGGAACATGCTGTTGAGCTTATTCCGATTGCGTCTGGTTTGCAGTGCTGCACCCTAAGCCGGAGCTCCGTATCTCAGTACCGACGATGATACGCTAGTCAGAAGATGCCTTCTACTGCTTCTCGGGCCATGAGCGTTCGGCATGAACCTTGTAAGTGCGTTGGTCGCCTTTACCTCCTTCTCACCTGCATAGTCGACTTGGCTGTTGAGGTTTAGCCGATCGTCTATCATCACGCCCAGGTGTCTGAACCGCTTTGCGATTGCTGACTAGTAGCACTTCCGTTTTGTGGTGGGTTATCTTCAGCTTGACTCTATTCATCCAATTCTCGACCGTACCCATTACATCCGTGGCTAGCACTTCCACTTCCTCCAGCGTTTCGCCTATTACTGTTAGGACGACGTCATCAGCAAAGCCGACGATCTCGACACCCATGGGCAACTCCAGTGATAGGACCCCATCGTACAACTCATTCCACAGCGTCGGATCCATTATGGACCCTTGCGAAACTCCCACCGGTACTCTACTCTGCGTCTACCGTCGACTTTCCCTTCCGTAATCCGAACTACCTTTCTGATAGATCGTTCTCGCTCTCCGTACGTTTAGCTACCCTGTTAGGATGAGCCGTTTAAAGAGTTTGCCATTTATGCAAATTGCAGCTCTTTTGACCAGAAGCAACTTTCCCTTCCATACCAAGGTGCTCTAATGGCTTGATCTTCCAGTTTTGATTTTTGTCCCGCATCTCCATACATTCAACGCACTGTGCGACGTCGAGAACGCCAGCTTAATTACTGGCCTCCGCAGAATACCATTCGCTGTACGTATCCATGCTTGTTGAACTAGTTCATTGCTTCCTTGTATCACTTTCTCGACTATTCCTCTTATCCACTAATTTCGCACCGCTCCATCGACAACCAATACAAGATCACCTTCCGAAACATCCTTTACATCATCAAACCATTTTGATCTTCTCGACATAATCGGCAAGTATTCCTTGATCCACATTGTTGATATCCCGTTCGACAAATGTTGCGATAGTTTCCATGCATTTCTCAGCGACGCATGATAATCTGTTACCAATACAAGTACCGGTCATACTCCACTTGAACTTCTTAATGCGGTGTCGACGACGACGGTGAAAGTAGTCGACGAGGAGAAAGATATTTCGATGATTGTGGAGTAGGATGATAGGGAGCCGAATCCTATTCTTGGCACTTTTGATTGGCCAAAATATGCGTCGCATTGAAGTACTTCTTTCTGCAAAGTATCAGACAATTAGGCCGAGAAAAAAACCCCATGCCAAAGTGCTAAAGATCCAATGCAAATGATTCATCGTGCGCTTGAACCCACAACGATCTCTAGACAACCACAAACTCTTCCTGCGTCAAAGCTCCCAGAATACGCTCTCTGTTTCGTTTTGATGGTCGGATGTTTTCGACGAATCTATGTACGTATGCCATGGTACGATCGTTTTCTCACATTTACTGGACATACCACCTGATATCCACCAGTGACGGTCCTTTTGTCTCATGAAAATAGGATGTCATTAGCTCTTCCTCCGTAGTATCGATCTGCTCATCGGTTCCTAGCCATGAGTCTTCTCGGGAACAACTTGGCTCCGATGGTAAGTAACCTGGTTCTCCGGAAAATCCGGAATATTCGTGAAAATGGTCAATTCGTGAAAGTCGTCCTAGACAGCTGCGGTTTTTGCCAAATTATCAGAATTCATTATCAAAGAACGTAATAGATGATCAGAATTGCTTATCGACATAAGTGGCCACTAGAATGACCTCCGGAAGATCCGGAACATCCGTAAAAATGGTTGTTTCGTGAAAATTATCCTAGAACACCGCGATTTTTATTTCCAATGATATTAGAATTTACAATTATAGAACATAATGGATGATTTGGGTTATTCATGGACATAAGTGGCCACTTTAGTGGCATCCGGAACATCCGTAGAAACGGTCATTTTGTGAAAATCTTCCATATTTGTTTACATGATATCATAATTTATGATTGTATAAACTAACGAATGATTTATATTGTTCATGGATATAAGTGGTTGCTGTTGTGGCATTCGGAAAATCCGGAACATCCGTCAAAATTGTAATTTCGTGAAAATCATCCTAGATCACCATTATTTTTCCAATGATATCAGAATTCATGAATATAGAACAAATTGATGATTTATATTGTTTATGGAGTTGTCGCTATAACGGCCTCCGGAAGATCAGGAACGTCCGTAAAAATGGTAGTTTCGTATAAATCATTCTAGACTACCAAGTTTTTTTTCCAATGATATTATAATTTATAATTTCAGAACCTAACTGATGACTTATATTGTACATGGACATAAGTGGCCGCTGTGATGGCAGCTGGAAGACCCACATTCCAACATTCGTGAAATCTCGTGAAAATCATCGTAGACCAACGCGATTTTTTCCAATTACAAAACTTATCGAATGATATATATTTGTCATGGACATAAGTATTGGTGACTACTTGATAATTGCCTCCGGATGATCTGGAACATCCATGAAAATGGTAATATCGTGAAAATCATTCGAAACCATCATGCTTTTTTTCCAATGATATCAGAATTCATAATTATAAGACAAACTGGATTATTGGGATTGTTCATGGAAATAAGTGGTAACTATCAAGATTTCAAGGAAGCGACTTTTCATCGGATGAATTTTCGTCCAAAAAACAGCCCGGTGGCATATGTCCATGAATATCTTCGGGAAGTCGTCTCTGCATTCTGTTTGATAATTACGAATTTTGAAATGTTTGGAATAAATCTCGGGATTTTGAGATAATTTTCACGAAATAATCATTTTTATGGATGTTATGGACTTTTCGGAAGACGTAATGGTAGCCAACTTTACCCATAAACAAGTTCAAACATCGTTTAAAAAATGTTGTGGTCTAGGTTGATTTTCAACAAATGACCGTTTTTACGGATGTTCCGGATCTTTCGGATGCCACTATAGTGACTACTTATGTCCATGAATAATCCAAATCATGCATTATGTTCTATATTTATGGATTGTAATATAATTGGGGAAGATTGCGCTGGTCTTGGATGATTTTCACAAAAAGAACATATTTACGGATGTTTCGGATCTTCCGGAGGCCTCTCTGGTGACCAATATATATCATTCGTTATGTTTTGCAGTTATAAGTTACTATACCATTGGAAAAAATCGCGTTGGTCTAGGATGATTTTCACGAGATGACCATTTTACGGTTGTTCCGGATTTTCCAGAGGCCATTATAGTGGCCCCATATGTCCATGAATAGTCCAAATTCTCCATTATATTCCATAATTATCAATTCCGATATCTTGGAAAAAATCCCGATGGTCTAGGATAGTTTTAACGAAATGGCCATTTTTACGGATGTTCCAGATCTTCCAGAGGCCATTATAGTGGCCACTCATGTCGATAAGCAATTCCGATCATCTATTACGTTCTTTGATAATGAATTCTGATAAATTGGCAAAAAAACCGCAGCTGTCTAAGACTACTTTCACGAATTTCCCATTTCCACGAATATTCCGGAGAACCAGGTTACTTACCATCGGAGCCAAGTTTTTCCCAAGGTGTGTGTAGCCGAGGAGGAAAGAATAACTCACAATAACTAATGCATACCATATTTTGTTATCATACCATAATGAGGTATTGTTCAGTTGTCAATACCTCATATTGGTATTTTAATGGTATTTGAAAAAAAAAATGTTAAAAACAATTAAAAATACTTCATTTTGGTATTCGATATCTATTGAGGACTGCTGGAGGTATTGAACTACTATTGAAAAATTCACTTTTATATGAAAATCCATCAAGTGTTATTTAGGTATTACAAGACCTGATCTAGTTATCAGCTTGGTATTTGTAGAATATGCAGAAGGTACTATTTGAGGTATTTTACCTCTTATGCAGAGCTCATTCATACCTCATTCAGGTTGTAAGTATTGGAAATTATCTGGTATGGAATACCTCAATTCGGTATTCAGTAGTTATTTTATTCTGCTCGGGTAACCATCCCCTCACTGAACGGCACCTCTCTGATAAGATTTAGGTAACAGGGCAACGAATCCATTTAAGAACCAGAGATATTTGGTGAGCTCAGCGTGAAAAACGGGAAAAAACACAGACATATTTGCATCTCCAAAAAACGATGAGGGTTTTGGCGAGGCGGCAGCAGGCCCGGTTTTGGGGGGGTGCCGAGGGGGCAAATGCCCCGGGCCCCCGAGTAAGGTATGATGGTACCTCCTCTGATCTGATCGAATCCAAGTGGTATTTGATTCAGACTATAGCACAGGAACATATTGGGAGAGCTTGCATGGTTAATACACCGTTGAGAAGACCTTATCCTAGAACTGCAGCGTGGAGTTTGGGTCGAGGAATAGTCAGCATCATTAGCAGCGTCACTTTCGAAATGGGAAAGGATTCGTTTTGGTAAACGATAAAGATATAATTGTTTATGAATACGTGAACATATACACGGATGATAGATACCGATAGTGCGGTTACTATGCGAACCGGACACAATTGATCCGGATTCCGTCGCTCGCCCTCAAAGGAGCATGCAACAGATTCAACGGATCAAACACTACTCAGACAAAATCAGTCTCATTGAATTGAAATAGCTCATGAATGTAGGCAAGACCTGGCAAAACTTCTCGTTTCTTTGGAATATGGGACTTATTCAGAAAGTGCAGGTGAGCAACGGGAAATGTGAAGATGCACTGCTTGGTATCCACTGCATGCCCAGTATAGATTTAAACGGTTCATGTTTATCCACGCCGATATTCTTTTCGATCTCAAGCGATGTGTCACCCATTCGATAGCCATTGATCATTGAACAAAAAGTTCTGGATCTCTATCAGCGTAGGTATTCTTTGCCTGCCGTCCGATCTTCACCGCATCTTTGACGGTTCCAAAACTGTCCAGTCAACGTAATGACGATGTATGATGGCTTCTGCTGCTCGCGAATACGACGCTTCAAAGTCCTTGGCCCTCAAGTTTTTGATGTAACTATTAGGCGTTGCTGGGAGAACAAGCAGCTCCGAAGATAGCTACGGCCATGACGTAAGCTTGCAATGACTGATGGAAGAGATATCAAGAAGTCTGGCTCTTCCAACAGAGCAGTGTTTTGTTCAAGGAAACCCAAACGACCTTAGCCGCCACGACCCAAATCATCCTCAGCTTGTTTGTTTTTTCGGGTTGAGGACTATACCTAGCGGCAAGTACCAGCACTGGTCAGCATTGGTTGTGGATAGCTCGTGATGATTCGCTTTGTGCGCATATTGCTTTTTCTCGTAACCTCGTATTTTCTGTCTGACACGAAGTTAAATCCTGATTCATCCGGATTTCCACATGCATTTGAGTGCCATACCATAGCTGTTTGGGAACTGCTTATCATCTGTTGTCCACAGTAATCCTGAAAGCTTCGCCGATTCTTCTGGTGGTTGTTTGCCGCAGCATTCTTGCCCGCTTATCCTCTTCGGATTCCAAGGGGTTGCTGGAGTCATAAAACCTGTATTATCAAGAGAGATGTAGCCTAAATTGTATAGATCTTGATCTGTTCATATCTCCAAACTGAAGCCCACATTCGACGGTCGATGTTGGTGTCGTCGCGAATCCGTAGATGCTCTATACGATGCGTATCGGCTATTTATTTCCTTCTCTAACTTTCAGCAGCACAGTGAGCTGCAAGTTGTCAAGATAAATCAATAGCTTTGGCCACGTCTTTTCAAAACTGCGTATTGGTAAGCCACGAAGATGTCTTGGTTTTGCCTCACTACGCTAAATGTTTCCGGTTCACTGTAAATTCAGCAGTTCCGTTGGTCCTGCCAGCTGAAGCTTTTTTGCCACCGAGTCTTCCAGCTACGTGATCTTCGATCCTTCATCCGCGAAGTCTTAGACGTTCATCTTAAAATTCTTGCCGTACAAAGTAACAGGAAGAGTACAACAGCGGTTGATGTTTCAGCCGATAATCTTTGACACCGCATTCTTTCGTCGTTCTACACGGGCACTCAAAGCTGCTGTTACCAGAACCACTTTTTTTGGTTGCTGCAGATTCCGTATGTGTCTGCACAAATATACATACACTTCTTTTACTTCTGCTTCTGAACCTTTTCGATACTTGGTAAATTGTCCGCTACATCGCTGGCAAGTTCCACTAAAGTGGATTGTACCGTAATTTCGGGTGAAATTGATCACTTTTCACGGTTTTTCTTGTCTGATTTCTATAATGTTGACAATATCAAACAACTGAATGCAGGAAATCAAGTATGAAGGTGAGCCTCATTGACTCAAGTACCGAAATTTCCTAACAAATGCAATTTTAGCGCTCAAAAATATCTCTAAAATAAAAAATCGAGAGATCTCATTTCGGGGTGAAATTGATCACTTATCAATGCGATTGTTGTTAGTTTTCAAAGAAACTCTACATAATAATATTTAGCTTCCTGAATCGGAATATGCTTGCCAAATTCTTAACAATACAATATTTATAGAAATAATGTATATTTAAATTTCAAGAATAACGCAGAAAGCGCCTAAAAGTATGCAATTTCCTAAGGAATTTCCTGATATCTAACAGAAATTCATTTATTTCAACCAAATCAGCGAATTGGTACGAGTTTTGGTTATACAATCTAGTTTGGGGATATTTCTTAAGTATACTCACAAACTTTCAGGATTATACCATGTCCAAATCCTTGTCTAGAATCAGAAGTTTATTGACGTTTGTCAATACTACACCGTACATGGTTTTGAAATTTTACATTATTTTCATAGAAATGAACATTTTTGAACGCAAAAAACTTCACAACACACAATTTGGACATACTTACGACAAACAACGTTCATTCACTTCAGGTTAGATTGATATTTGTGCTCCATTAGGAAGAAATAAAATCGAGTGACACAGTGATCAATTTCACCCTACTGATCAATTTCACCCGAATTTACGGTACTAAAATCCTCGTCATGTCACGTGTCATTTGAACCACTTGAACTTATAATCGACGATGGCAATGGTTGGCGGTTATTGTCTCTGAACCAATCCAACCTCGATCGCGCGTAATGGCATGTTGCCAGATCCGGCTATAATAATATTTCGCCTTCGTGAGACCGCAGGAAAGGAAACAGACGCTTCTGGAGGCACCCAGTGCGGTTAATTTCGCTGTTGATGGTTGTAATGTACGGTTTACTCAGTTTACCGCATTGGCATATGGCCTGCCAGAGCAAGCATTTTTTTTGGCGAATTTGTCAATTTTTATCGTCCTTATGTCTTCCGGATCATCAAAACGTGATTTGGCAACGTAGAACTCCTGCCCCGGTATCTGCTTTGCGTCTGCATTGATGTAGATAGGTTTCGTCATCCATAACCACACATTTCGGTTTCGTTAACCACTCTCGATACAGCTTCCTTGCGCGGGATTTGGCCTCCGTGTTTTGTTGATCACGCCGGTTCGGTGTCTTCCGAATCTTGAATAATGGAAGCCCAGCTCGTATCATGGCTTGCTGAACGAACCAGGTGGAACACTTGGCCTTCAAGGCCACGTCGCGAATCAAAAGGTTCGGATTTCGCTTGAAATAATCCAACACCTTCCGGGCCCTCACAGGATCAGCTGTCTTCGATTTTCTTCCACTTCCAGCCCGCCGCTCGGTCGTCTGGGACTCCTTAAAAGATTTTACCACCCGAGAGACACTTGTATGGGTGATTCCCAGTTGTCTTCCGATCCACCTCATGCTCGCAGTCGGATTTTCCATGACGACGCGCGAAATTCTTCGGCCATTTTCTTCTTGTTTCGATGCCATCTCAATAAATCACTGAACCGATTGTTATGGAATTCTGCACATGTAAACAATACACTCCAATCTATTTATACCAAGATTTCCATCAATTTTTACCCACGGACAAAAAAGTTACACACGGATCAAAATGGTGCATTTTTTCGAGTACAGGCCTTAAAACGTGTGGAACTGTTGCTGGTCAGAGTAGTCTACAAAGAATAGCTTTTTCATGATGATGACGATGAAGTTGACCGATGAATGTTGCTTATCCAAATCTGCCAGTCCCCGGAGTATCCTGAAAAGATGAGCTACTTAATCCTTATCCATCACCTTTCTGGCAGCCAGTTGGCGATTTGTCGGGCCATCCATGTAATCATAGCTGTAGCGCTCTTGACTGACAGGCGCAACACTTTTCGGAACTGGTCGTTCACTCCTCACACCGAATCCTGCTTCACGTTGGTCTGTTAAGCTCGAATGGGGGCAAGCATATTTTGTCCTACTCCAGAAGAGTTTGGAAGCACTTTTACCCAGAATCTCTTACAAAAGAGTACCCTCTTGAAAATTATACCACAAATGAGCTTTACCTTAAGATCCCACTTACCCCGGATTCTCACTTGCCATACTTTCGATACAGTTCTGCCCAGAAGTTTCAAATAAATAAGTACACAAATCAACCTTGAACCATTTTTAATGGTTTATTTCTTTTGATAAAAACAGTAACTGCTTTCCTTGAAATTTGAAGACTTTGTAATTTTGAAACGGACCCCAATAATGCATATTTTCAAACGACTGGCAAAATTTGACGGAGATTTCCTTCTGATAACAACGATCTTTGGAGCACAATGATACATCATTTCAATATGTTTTGATAGTCGTTCATTCTGGTTCACCATTTTTAGATCATCGAGGAGAGACAACAAGTGCTAGTTACCGAACCACAGAGTAAGAACTCCGATGAAAATGAAGACGACGATGGTTATCAAATTCGCCGACCAAAATTATTTATCGATCAAGTCCTGAGCGGTAACAACACCGAAGCTGATATCTCAACGCAAAATTTAAGTGAACAAATCCTTACCATCATGGCTGCGGTAAGCTTAAACTCATTATTTCATAACAATATCATTCAAAAATTTACGTTCATCACTTCAACAGGGTTACGATACTTCCGCCAACATGGTCGCCCACAGCTGCCTTTTCCTGGCAATGTTTCCAGAGCTTCAGGAGAAGGTAGCACAGGAAATTCAAACCGTACTTCCAGATTGCGAACAGGAACTAACAGCAGAGACGCTCAAAGATCTTCCATACCTGGACAAGTTCTTCAAGGAATGTTTGCGACTCACCCCGGTTGGATCTACAATAGCAAGAGTTAACATGACCGATATTGAACTGGATGGATGCCGCATACCGAAGGGCAACATCTTCATCTTTAACTTCTACGTACTGCATCGAAGAAAAGATATTTGGGGACCGTACGCTGAACAGTTCGACCCTGAAAACTTCTCACCAGAACGTTCGAAAGGACGACACCCGTTTGCATTCCTGCCCTTTAGTGGAGGCTCAAGAAATTGCATCGGGGCCAGGTATGCCATGATAAGCAATAAAATAATGATTATCCATTTGGTGAGAAACTTTCGAATGAGTACGAAGATTCGGTTCGAGGATTTAAAGTATCGCATCAACGTAACACTCAATCTGGCATTTAAGCACCTGATAACACTGGAAGCACGACGATGAAGTAAGATATCCGATGACATTTTCTTAACGATGGCTGTTGTATACCGCGATGTGCCCAGCAGGAGACAATTCTCTGGAAAACAAGGTGAAGCTGTGGTCATGTAACAATGATGAAACAAGGGAAGAAAAGCGAATGGATGCGCCATAAAGGTCACATCAGACACTATTATAAAATAGGGCACTTCACTGCTCAATCAATGTGGTGTTGTAATATGATGAGAGAAATAAATGTATTGTTGTTGAACGGTTGAAGTTTTCCGAACTACCCACTGGCTTTCTACATTGCTATTTAAATGAAATGCACTTGCAAAGTTAACAAGTTAACAAATTCATATTAAATTAGTTTCAAAATAAGCTTTGCAATTTATTTGCATTTATCTTAGATCTCGAGCAATAGTTTATTGAAATTGAAATTATTTTTTGAATATATAATCTCCAGTATCATTGAGTTTTAACTAAAGATTTTAAAACTTTAGGCATTCTAAATGTGTAAGAAATATAAAATCAGTATTGGTACAGCGAAATAATTGCAGTAGTGTTGCATATTTTTAATGTTTCTCTTTTAGCAATTCTTCCATTAGTTTCATATAAAAGATCTTTTTAACATATCTAGCGCTCTGTGAAATTTGGAGGATGTAAATTTGTATGGAGATTACTGTGTAGAAATGTTGAAAAATGTTCCAAACATGTTAATACTGGAATATAAGTACAAACTTATCATTCCTGGTAAAAATTCATTCTTCAAACCAAAACAAAGAAATTTGCTGAAGAGAGCAATTCAATCCGACGGATAGGAGAAGAGATATTTATGAGTTGTTCGCTATTATTTAGCTTTATATAGGATTATAGCCGAGCAAACATCTACAAAAATCCCCATACAAAACTAGCTTAAAAGGGATTTGTTTCTTTAGCAACATCCTTTATTAAGATTTGAAGAATTGTACTTTGATAACAGTATTAAGGTGTTTTATTTTCTTTTTTTTTTTAAATTCCTAAATAGCAATTTCCATATAAACCTACATTGTCTTTGGGCCACCACATAAATTGAGCTCAGCTATTTCTTGCTGTAAAAAATACCTATGGTCTCCCAAAACAAGCTATTAAGACAGAAAAAATACTACAATCATGCTAAACCCACAAAATCACAAACATCTGCCATTCTGTCGAAAGTGCTTGACGCGATCGGACGGGTTCTCGCTATCGTCCCAAGTAGTTATTGCTTCTGACTACCTATTGTTATAACTTGCTTTGTTTGGTGCTCCGCCACCTGGACATTTTAATTTGTGCAGTAGTGAGAGTGTTTGGTAGTGGTATATAGAAAAGATCGTTGGTGCTTCTATTGGTGTGAACATCGTGAAACAAAGGGATTCAATCCCTATATAAAACGTGAGATGAGCCACAAAAAGCCTCCGGATGACCCGGCTGGAACAAAATTACCAGGTTGGATGCGATCGAGTGATGATATAGGACAGACATGTGCGTTGATGATGCGTTTGAAGGAGGATCCTAAAACAAATGCCATCAACAATCCCATACTTTCAACGAAAGCGTTCGTCATCAGGGCTACAGTACAAGCAGCGATCGGATTGGAACAAATGAAAAAACTGTCAACGACAAAAGAGGCACGTGGTACTCGCTACATACTACGCACCGAATCAATCAGCGTCCGCAATGCTCTGTTGAAAATCGAGAAACTAATTGACGATACACCTGTCGAGGTTGTTTTTCATCCTACTCTAAACGTGTCTTGTGGTGTTGTCTACGACCCTGATACGGTTAATTGCACAGAAGAGCTCCTCCTTGAAGAACTTTCATCTCAAGGAGTGGTACATGTTCGTCGAATTCGTAAGCGCGATGGTGATAACTTCAAAAATCTCCCACTGTTAGTGCTATCATTTTCCACTACACAAGTTCCGGATTTCATCTACATTGGTCTGATTCGAGTCAAGGTAAGAGTTTATTATCCGTCTCCTCTGCTCTGCTTCCGATGTGGGACATATGGGCATTCCAAGAAGAACTGTGATCCATCAAAGTTCGAAGCAACCTGTCTTCGCTGTTCTCAGCAACATGGTGCTGACGACCCTGCTCCTTGTCGAAGAGATCCTTACTGTAAGCAATGTAAAGGTACCCACGTGATTAGCTCGCGAGATTGTCCGGTTTACAAAAACGAAGAAAAGATAATCAAGATTAAGGTTGATCAGGGTTTGTCATTCGGAGAAGCACGATCTTTGTTTAACAGCAACTCTAACTCCTATTCGGCAGTTACAAAGCAAACCACTGAAGATGAGAAAGATCGCCTCATAACTCATCTACGCAAGGAGGTGGAGGTACTTAGAAAGCTTGTTGAGAACTTGCGCTCTAAAGATAATGAACCGAAAATCGATGAATCTACGCTAACCAAGACTAACACTCGCCCTGAAAAAAACCCTAAACAAATATGTCCGATAACTGAGCCGAATCTGAATAACAGCAATCACGACAAGCATATCAAAAGCAATGGTAACAAAAAGAGTGGAAAAACTTCTACTACCGAACTAAAAATGGATTATGATCAATTAAGTAATAAAAGAAAATCCGAAAGAAATCTGATGTCCCCTCCGAATTCACCAAACTCGAAGAAAACTCCGACTAAGCAAAACCACGCAAAATCTCTTTCACCTCCACGATCTCCCTCAATTTTCGCCGACTTTTCAGATGACTCAATATAAACGAAAATTGGGGTCATCCAACTCCAAACGTTAACATCTCACAAAAGATTTTAAAAATAAATTTGAATTCACGCCCAAAAACATATGCCATGACTCTGAAATGGAAAAGGACCCCGATTATGAATCTCGCTTGATACCACGCACCGAAAATTCCTCTATAAATTGCGAAACACATTCCTCTCTGCCCATAGCGGGCATGCGGTGTGGGGAGGGAGAGATGAAAGTAACCTCCCCCCTCCTGATCGAAGGAGTGAACGCCTGGGGGAACAAGGAAAGAACCTGTTCAAGTTCCTTTCCTAAAACGTTCTCCTGGGGTTCGGCCGAACCAAATTGCAACGCATTACCTGCACCTGCTTTGACGGACTCTTTCATCTACGACTGCTTCTATCGACAACATCAAATGCCAACTCATAGCCGACATCAAACCTCAGATCCATCCAAGGATAACCAAAGACGAGCTACGATAGAAACCTGCTGCAGTATTCCGCCAGACCGTGATTCGCCAAGTGCGAAGCATTCCACGCTGACCCTGACCGGGGATGTTCCGGGATTGCCCGATGAGCCCTCGGCGGCAGTCAGCGTGGACAACCCCTCTCCACAGGCAAGTAGCACATCTTCGAATTTTTTACTCCGAGCAGATCACTCTCCCGTTTCGAAACGTTTTTCAGACTCATCTACCAATGGAAACTCCACTTCTCGAAACATGGTTCGAAAAAAAGTCTGGTTCCAATGGAATATTCGCGGGTTGTGGAGCAACCACGCGGAACTTCGTCAAATTATAGAACTTAACCCACCGTTAGCTATAGGGCTTCAAGAGCTGAAAACCAATAGAACGGAAAACATCCTCAAAGGGTTATATGACTGGAATATTGCCGACAGAAACATTGCTAATGGCGCTGGGTATGCTGGCTTAGGTATCCTGAAGAACATTCCGCATCAATTCATTCAATTACCTACAACAATCCCTATCTGTGCTGCAATCCTTGGCTCTCCTTATAATATTACCGTTGTATCCGTTTACTTCCCGATTGGAGCATCTAACAGCGAAATCATTAACAACTTGAACCTCCTGATGAAACACGGTAAACCGCCGTATCTCATTGGTGGGGATTTCAACGCCGCTCACGAGGCCTGGGGTAGTTCCAGGTCTACATCGAGAGGACGTTCCCTGCTCAATTGGATCGTCGACAACAATATGCTAGTTCTTAACGATGGATCCCCAACATTCGTCAGCGGCTCACACGGAACATTCACTGCGATTGATGTTACGATCGCATCGAACTGCCTTGCTCCCAGACTTTTCTGGGAGTCTAGCAAGGACACGGGAGGGAGCGATCATATGTATTTATCGACATTCCTCGACATTGTGAACACAAACATGAAAAAACCTAGACGATGGATATATGATAACGCAGACTGGTCATCATTTCAAAAGGATTTTGACAATTCGTTGGAGCAAGACGCAAATTATTCCATAGAACTCCTCTCAAACAAAATTTTCGATGCCGCTGAAAAATCTATTCCTCGGACATCCGGAAACATTGGTAGAAAAGCTATGATATGGTGGAATAATGAAGTGAATGATGCTGTTAAGAAAAGAAGGAAAGCTTTGAGAAAACTGAAAAAACTTCCCGTTGAAAATTCGGAAAGGCCTCGTGCACTTAGGGAATTTCAATTGGCAAGAGCTCTGGCCAGGAAAACAATTAATGAATCTAAGGCAGATTCATGGAAACGTTTTTGTGAAAGCTTTACACCAAACACAAACATAAAACTAATGTGGGAAAACTACGGAAGATTGTGTGGTAAAATCAAAAGAAGCGATATCAGTTTGATTATTGATGGAGAACATATATCGGATCCTAACAATGTCGCGAATATCCTCGCTGACAAATTTGAAGAAAATAGTGCTGACCGATTTGAAATTGATTCTATATCAAGTAATGATGATTATGACGATTATTACTCAGAAGAAACTCACTCACTCCGGTCAACTAACCCAGATTCTCCATTAGATGAGGATTTTTCTATAGCAGAGCTTATGGATGCTTTAAAAGCTGCTAAGGGGCAATCCGTTGGAGACGACTTGATTGGTTATCCCATGATCAACAACCTATCAATGAATGGTAAGTTTGCACTTCTTAAGGCATACAACGATATTTGGGCAGAAGGACGTTTTCCTGAGGACTGGAAAAAAGCAATTGTTGTTCCTATTCCAAAATCAGAATCAGTTTATCGTGCAGCAGATGGTTTTCGTCCAATATCTTTACTCAGTTGCGTCAGCAAAGTGTATGAACGAATGGTTAATAGGCGACTTGTCAACTTCCTTGAAAGTGAAGGTTTTCTGCACCCCAATCAACATGCCTTTCGTTCTGGTAAAGGTACTGGAACCTATTTTGCACAATTTAGAGAAATAATTGAGAATGCCCTCCGAAATGATCAGCACTGTGATGTTGCCATTCTGGACATCAAGAAAGCGTATGATCAGGCATGGCGTCCACACATAATGAAGAACATCAGAGACTTAAATGTCGGAACAAGAATGACAGCTTGTATAGAGAGTTTCTTGAATGAACGAGAGTTTCAGGTAACAATTGGAGATCACCGGAGTTCAGTTCGAATGCAAACCAATGGTGTCCCGCAAGGCTCTGTGTTGGCCGTAACTCTCTTTCTGATTGCTATTAATGGTGTTTTTAACAACATACCAAAAAACGTGTATTGTCTAATGTATGCCGATGACATCGTATTGATCTCCGTTGGTAAATCTTACCGATGGGCAAGACGTAGAATAGCTGTTGCTATTGAAAATGTGAGCAGATGGCTTCACAAGGTGCGCTTTTCTCTATCTGCAGAAAAATCGAAAATGATTCATATTTGTCATCGACATCACCGATGGAAAGGTCAACGAAAACCAGTCAATATTAACGGCATAAATATTCCGGATGTGAAAGTAGCAAAGATTCTTGGAGTTACTATAGATAGCAGCTGGAAATTTCAAAAACATTTCCGTGAAACCATCCAGAGCATGAAAAATCGTGTAAATCTTCTTAGAGCGATTAGCTTCAGAGCTAATCGTACAACGCTTAGACGAATTGGTGAGGCAGTATGTTTATCAAAGCTTTTATATGGAATTGAGTTATTCGGGACTAAATGCATAAAACCATATAACAAAGTATATAACAAAATATTAAGAATTGTAACGGGGGCTTTCTGCACAACACCAGGACTAACTACCGCAATTGAAGCAGGCGTTTTATCTTTCGATGGTAAAGTAGTTGAAACATTGGTCCGAAGATATTGCAAATTAGCTGAAAAACCTAATACCACTATTACAATCTTGGAAGCTGAAGCCAAAGAAGTATTTACGGCGATGACTGGCTCGAATATACCGGATATTGAGAAACTGCTCTGGGTTGGCTGCCGTTCGTGGAACAAATCTGTACCAAGTGTTGACTGGTCTGTACGAAATATAACTGAAAAATCTGAAACACCAACCGTTAACCGAATGAAAGCTTTATCCATAATCGAATAAAAATACAATGATCATCACAAACTGTACTCAGACGGATCGAAAGCGGGGAGATTAGTAGGAATAGGAGTTGTAGGCCCCAACACAACAGTAAACAATCAACTTCCACGTGCATGCAGTGTATTCACTGCAGAAGCTGCAGCGTTATCAGTAGCCATTGATCATACACATCATTCACCAACAGTCATTTTTTCCGATTCCGCCAGTTGTTTGTCGGCAATTGTAAAAGGAAGCCTGAATCATCCATTCCTACAGTTAGTAGAGCAGAAAATGCGTAACAAGCCGATTGTCCTATGTTGGATTCCTAGTCACGTGGGGATATCAGGCAACGAAGCAGCTGACCGCGCCGCCAATTTGGGAAGAAATAGTGAATTTCTGACTTCTAACATTCCTGCTATTGATGCTATTAGGGAAGTCCGGAAACAAATTTGGAGAAGTCATCAACACAAATGGGATTCTGAACAGCATCATGTATTAAAAACCATTAAACCAACAGTATATAAATGGAATGACCGGCCAAGAAGGGAAGAGCAAAGGATCTTATCACGTTGTCGCTTAAATCATACACGCTTAACCAAACAAAGTTTACTACAAAACAAAAATGTTAGCAATTGCGATACTTGTGAAGCGGTTTTAGATGTAAAACATATTGTAATTGATTGTCCTAACTTTAAAGTGGCAAGGAACAAATTCAAAATAAGTGAAAGATTTGATGTAGCATTGAGTAATGATAGAAGAGAAGAAAATAAGCTAATATCGTTTCTTAAGGATATTCAATTGTATAATAGACTTTAATATATTGTAATTGTAAAATAACAGAGGTGAATGAACCATAGGGTTTAAAGCCTCTCTAATAAAATAAAAAAAAAAAAAAAAAAAAAAAAAAAAAAAAAAAAAAAAAAAAAGAAAAAAAAAAAAAAAACATCTGCCTTCACCTATAGTCGGTCATTGTCTGGTCTAATTGGTTAATGTTTGCTCTGACTTGTACACGGGTAAGAACAAACGTCGAAACATGTCAACACGAGTCGGTAATTTCTGGTTCATGTTTCTGGTGACGCCGGTGCTAACCACCCACGGTGAATGTAACCAAGATTTTCGTTCAGAGCATTTTGGCTTCATGGAGTGTGGTACCATATCGGGCTAAACAGAAACCATCCATATTGTTTGCAGCGTTGCAAATTGGCACGTGTAAACGTGCGAGAAACTACATGAAAATTTGAATCAATATGTATTCCAATCTGGAGGAAATATTCCACTGCTTATCATTCCATAAAAATTTCACGATTTGACTATATCGGATTTTGCATAGATGTGTTAAAACGATGTAAAGCTTGTTTTTGTGACACATGAGCATTTGTCGTGTAGCATATTACTGAGGTCACAAATGTTGGGTTGGTCTCTGCACGAAAAAGAAAGCGCTGCAACGTGAATGGACGTCAAGAGTTAGCAAGAATAAAAAAAATCCCACATCCCAACCTGACAAAAATGTCAAAATACATTTCAACGTGTCGTCGGGGAAAGAACGACCGACGACATTTTCCTGGAATGGTACGATACGAAATTCTACACAGCAAAAAAAAAAAGTAGAATCATTTCGTTTTCAATGTAGAACATGTAGTGCTCAAAAAAACCTGGTTAGAATAGAAGTAGGATCCAGGATCTTAACCAAGAATATCCCTCGTCAATATTTATGGAATCCAAAAAGTAATATCTCGATAAATTTTCTTTGGATTCTGTACATCATTTTTTAAAAGTGTTGTTAAAAATATCTATAGATAAATTATAATTATAAATATAAAACGTGAAGGAAGCATTTAATGAAGCCTGAAAAAATCTAAACTTTTTTTCTGATCGAATTTCAAGGCAATGCCTGGAGAAATTCTTGAAGGAATCGTTCTAAAATTGTTCATGAAGGAATCGTTGTATGAAATCGCAATACCTGAGTAATGCTAGAATAATACAAGAAGGAATGAAAAATAAACAGGAAAAAAATCCTAAACGAATTCCTATAATCTCAATAATTTTGCGAACTTCCTTGAAAAAGCCCAATCAGGAGAAATACCTAGGATATTATTTTAAAACTGCACAAGGCCAATCACTGAAATATTGTTTGGAGTAATTTTTTGGGGAATCCCTGTCTAAGAAAATGCTTGAACATGTTTTCAAAGAAATTCCTGGTTAGGTGTATATTCTGTAATGTAAAGTAAATTCCAGGAAGAAATTTTAATAGTAGTTTACGGCACAAGTTACAGAATGATTATTTCTATAGCAAGAGTCGTAAATTTATCCTACGTCACTTGAACTACGTTACTTGAACTAGTTAAATACAAAGACGCCGTAGTTGTGTGAAAAGTGGTCGAAGTGGCCGTACCTGTGTGAAAAGTGTTTTGATTATGTTTAGCAATAAGTAAAACAATGTTTTAAGATTATACAGTCTGTACAGTAAACTATTGCCAGCCATGATTTGAACATTTACTGAGTATTAACTGGTAGTTCGGTCCAAGAAGTTCGTCTACAGAACGGCGGTGATCAAGATTTGTTTCTTTTAGGGAGATTACGAGTGGCTGATGCTTCTATATCAGGATTTGAAGCTCGTTGCTGAATTTAAGGATAAGGTACCGCGGGGCAAGTGAGAATACGGGGTAAGTGGGGCGTTTCGTCATAGCTCAACTAGGAAAAGTTTTTCATGGGGGTATTCTTCTAGAAAGATGAAGATACAATGACAAGGAATGTATTTAGTACTAAACATATTGTTATTTTTATTACCATGTGGTTCATGTAACAGTTGTCAGTTCAGCGCCATTTTCAACTTGCATGACAAATTGTGACACGTTCCACGTCTTGCATTGACTCGCTAAAAATAAATGTGTTTTAAATGGAATTTCCATCAGTATGCTATAATTTTGAGTATTATTACAAGCTGCTAACGATAAACCAGTATTTTGTTTTCATTTCATATGAAATTTTCGATGGTCTATCTTACCCCAGAATATATTTGTACCTGGGGTAAGTGGGACCTATCAAAACAAAAACCAGAATCAAAACTTTTCGTACACGTTTCATACATTCTCCTAGAGAGTAGCACTAAAACATTCAAACAAATGATTTTTATCAAAAAAGATCAACCTCAAATTACGTAATTGCATAGAAGGGAGAAGAAAAGTGTTGTTATTCTTTATTTTTAAATTTATTTTTTATTTTTGAAATACGACTTCCAAATTGAACAAACACACAGCTGAAATTTGAATTGCATCATGAGAACGATTACTTTTCTATTTCTATTTGAACTTTCTTTGTTATTTCTACCAAATTAAGTAGAGATGGAAAACAATTCCACCCCATAAGGTGTTTTTCTGCCATGCATATAAATAATAACAAAACATATTTATAATTTCGTCAATTATTGATTGTTTATGTTCTACATTTTTATTAACAACTTATAAATTATATATTTTGAACATGTTTAATACCTCTTTACGCTCTTATTGAGGAATTTTCAGTTAATATTAAATGTGAGGTGACATACTATTGAATAAAGGGTTTCTTCCTAAAACGTAACGTATTTTATGGTTGATCCCTTATGTACATCAAATATGTACTTAAAATTAAAAATCTATGAATTATCAATCCTATTATTGTAATGGTTGACTTACGGATGTGGATTGACGCATGAAACTGGATGTGTCCCACTTGCCCCGCTTAGCGAGGCAAGTGGGACCATTGGCTCATTCTAAAACTTTCTTCCAAGGTTTTGACAATTTCGAAATTATTCGATTAGTTTCATGCACACACCAGTAAATATGTTGCCAAAACGTAATTGTGTTGTTGAATTTGAAAAATATTGACATTTGAAAATTTGATTGAACAATTTGTTTGAACTATCGTTTTTTTCGTTTCCACTTGCCCCGCGGTACCTTAAAAAAATATGAGAATACTTGCCGGGGGAGTGGAGTTGCACACGTCGACTGCCGCCAGAGGATCTTCGGATCAATCCAGAAATCTCTGATCAAGGTCGACGTGTGAGGCCTCGCGCTTGGCGAATCGTGTCTTGTTGTGCTGGCTGAGGATACAGAGTACATTTGTCTATATCTGTCGTATGCTTCGGAGTTGGATAATGTTGAGGTTGGCAGGGCGGCCGAGCTGGGTGTTTGATGATCAACGTGTTGGAAAAGGACGTCTCGGATCTTCTCCCTCGCCAGACTCGCTTCCTCCTTTGGAAGTGAGGAGGGAACTGCACGTACATTTCCCAACTTCAAACCGCGTATCTTGATACTTCGTGCTGCTTCGCGTGGTGTTTGCACGGTGTCCTGAATCGTTTCCTGGAGAGTTATTGCTGGGGTCTAATCTGGCGTCGGTTAAACATGATAGTTCTTCCATGGTCGCGTCAAAGTCAGTAGCAGGGTCAGGAACAGATCTGAGGAGGAGCTGTTTTTGATAGTTTTTAGCCATTATTGGTATCTGTGGCATTTTTGTTTGCTTCGTTCTGTGTTGTCATTCGTATACCCGGGCTGATGTTTGCATCAGTTGGTGATATCTCGAACTGGCGTTTTGCACTCCGGCTCCGAATGCAAGCGTTGCTGTTAGATCTGAACGCGGTGTCTCTTCTTGATTGATGTTCGAAAGCGATACGGCAGAAACGGTTGATGATTTCTGCGTCGAGCGATATGTTGAGCATGGCTGTATATTCGTAGCGACACCATCTTTACAGGGTTGTTGTCCGGCATTCTTGTAACATGCCCTGCCCAGCGTATCCTTCCAGCTTTAGCTACCTTCACGATACTGGGTTCGCCGTAGAGTTGAGCGAGCTCGTGGTTCATCCTTCGCCGCCACACGCCATTCTGCTGTACGCCGCCGAAGATCGTCCTTAGCACTCGGCGTTCGAAAACCCCAAGAGCTTGCAAGTCCTCCTCGAGCACCGTCCACGCCTTATGCCCATAGAGGACTACCGGTCTTATGAGCGTTTTGTACATCGTACATTTGGTGCGGGGGTGAATCTTTCTTGACCGTAGTTTCTTCTGGAGCCCATAGTAGGCACGACTTCCACTGATGATGCGCCTTCGTGTTTCCCGACTAACATTGTTGTCAGCCGTCAACAAGGATCCGAGGTAGACGAACTTTCCACCACCTCGAAGTTATCTCCGTCTATCGTAACACTGCTTCCTAGGCGGGCCCTGTCGCGCTCAGTTCCGCCAACCAGCATGTACTTTGATTTCGACCCATTTACCATTAGCCCGACTCTTGTTGCTTCGCGTTTCGGGCGGGTGAACAAATCTGCCACCGTTTCAAATTTTCTCCCAATAATATCTATGTCGTCCGCGAAGCAAACAAATTGTCCGGATCTCGTAAAAATCGTACCTCGACTGTTAAGTCCGGCTCTCCGCATAACACCTTCAAGCGCAATATTGAACAACAGGCACGAAAATCCATCGCCCTGTCGTAGTCTCCGCCGAGACTCGAACGAACTGGAGTGTTCGCCCGAGATCTTCACGCAGTTTTGCACACCCTCCATCGTTGCTCTGATCAATCTTCTGAGCTTCCCGGGAAAGCTGTTCTCGTCCATGATTTTTCATAGCTCTACGCGGTCGATACTGTCGTATGCCGCCTTGAAATCGATGAACAAATGGTGCGTAGGGACCTGGTACTCACGGCATTTCTGGAGGATTTGCCGCACGGAAAAGATCTGGTCCGTTGTCGAGCGGCCGTCGATGAAACCTGCTTGATAACTTCCCACAAATTCGTTTGCTACAAGTGATAGACGACAGAAGAGAATCTGGGATAGCACTTTGTAGGCGGCGTTTAGGATGGTGATTGCACGATAATTTCACACTCCAGTTTGTCGCCCTTTTTGTAGATAGGGCATATAACGCCTTGCTTCCACTCCTCCGGTAGTTGTTCCGTTTCCCAGATTCTGACTATCAGCCGATGCAGACAAGCGGCCAACCTGTCCGGGCCCATCTTGATGAGTTCGGCTCCGATGCCATTCTTGCCAGCGGCCTTGTTGTTCTTGAGCTGTTGAATGGCATCCTTAACTTCCCCCATCGTGGGAGCTGGTTGGTTTCCGCTGTCCGCTGTGCTGACGTAGCCATCGCCTTCGTTATCCTAACCTTCTGTGCCTGTGTTCTCTGCGCCTTTCAGGTGCTCATCGTAGTGCAACTTCCACCTTTCGATTACCTCGCGTCCATCCGTCAAGATGCTCCCATCCTTATCCCGGCATATCTCTGCTCGCGGCACGAAGCCTTTGCGGGATGTGTTGAGCTTTTGATAGAACTTCCGCGTTTCTTGAGAACGGTACAGCAACTCCATCTCTTGGCATTCCACCTCCTCCAGGTGGCCCTTTCTGTCAAGGAATAGGCGGGTTTGCTGTTTCCGCTTCAGTCTGTATCGTTCCACGTTTTGCCGCGTACCATGCTGCAGCATTGCAGCCCGCGCTGCATTCTTCTCCTCTAAAACCTCCTGGCACTCCTCGTCGAACCAATCGTTTCTTGAGCTCCGTTTCACATATCCGAAAATGCTTTCAGCAGCGTCGTTAATGGCTGCTTTGACTGTCTTCTAGCAGTCCTCAAGAGGGGCCCTATCGAGCTCGCCCTCATCTGGCAACGCTGCCTCAAGATGTTGCGCGTACGCATTGGCGAGATCCGGTTGTTTCAGCCGCTCGAGATTGTACCGGGGCGGGCGTCGGTACCGTACATCATTGATGACGGATAGTTTTGGGCGCAGTTTCACCATCACCAGGTAGTGGTCGGAGTCAATGTTAGCGCCACGATAGGTTCTGACGTCGGTTATGTCGGGAGAAGTGCCGTCCATCGATCAAAACGTGGTCGATTTGCGATTCTGTCTGCTGAGGTGATCTCCAGGTGTACCGATACGGGAGGCTGTGCTGGAAATAGGTGCTACGAATGGCCATGTTCTTGGAGGTGGCAAAATCTATCAGTCGTAGGCCGTTCTCGTTCGTCAGCCGGTGGGCGCTGAACTTTCCAATCGTCGGTCTGAACTCCTCCTCCTGGCCAACCTGAGCGTTCAAATCTCCTATGATGATCTTGACGTCGTGGCTTGGGCAGCGGTCATACTCGCGTTCGAGCTGCGCGTAAAATGCGTCCTTGTCATCATCAGTGCTTCCGGGGTGTGGGCTATGCACGTTGATTATGCTGATTTTAAGAATCGGCCTTTGATTTTTAACTAGCACATTCGTTCATTGATCACGCGCTGAGAATGTCCGTACATTCCACAATTGAAGCAGAGCTTAGGCGAAGAATAATATTTCCGTAGGGGGATTCGTAGCAATCCGAAATAAACGTAATCTGGTAAAACGGTACCGTGAAATTGACAAGATCAACAAAGGAGTGTTTTGCAGTGTGCTATTTACTCGCTTTTCAATTCGCCGCACAGCTTGTATGCCTTCAGAACTCAGACAATGAGTAGTTCGCGCGTGTACTGCTCATAACTGCAAAACAGTCGAATTCGACATTTTTGACAAATTGGAGTTAATACCATGGAGAGTCATCAAATGACAAATACTTTCGATCAACTTAATCATCAATCAATCAATCAGTAAGTTGATCGTAAGTATTTTTTATATAATGACTTTCCATGGTATTAACTTCAATTTGTCAAAAATGTCGAATTCGACTGTTTTGCAGTTATGGGCAGTATAGGTATACCACCTAACCCAAAAACTCGAATGGTAATTTTATTTCAGAAAATTAGAATATATTTGTCAAAATACGCGGAATGCAACCGTGCGTTTTTTTTATTGCACATCTACTCTTGAATTAAAGTGTGAATTATTGACGTACATTTTGAAAGCACTCTTGATAGAAGAATTAGTCTTGACGATAGATTTCTAACGTCTTATAAAAATTGATATCCCGTTTTTCGGTATTTTTTAAAATGTTGCAACCGTTTGTCCTACCTACGATTTTGAATGTGGCCATGCCTCTGGAAACGACGTACATCGATCAATCACGTTGTTCCATACACATTATAACAACAACTTGGACGCAATTTTACGCAATATTTACGACGCGAGCGATTTGCATAAAAATCGACGTGATATTACAACTGATTTTTTTGCTGTGTATACACTGGCTGCTTTTTGTAGTAAGGTACAGGAGCATAATGACACCCCGAAGAATGTGAGTGACGACAGCTGGACGAAATGGGTGTCAGTCACATCTCGCGTCTACCAACCAACGAACGAAACGGAGTACGATGGGTGGATGATACGTCAGCTATTTTTCTCCCACGATCGTACGTCGGAGTCAGACTCGGTGTTTTTTTTTCGGTGGTATATAATCTCGCGAAGGAAAAATCCGGATCGAATCATCACTTTACGCCTCCAATTTGGTACCCTGTCCCAGGCTATAGAAATAAATATGTTCGTGCTAGACCGAGCATTCAATCAAGTGGTATTGGCACATCGTAAATCAATCTTCAAAAACGATTAGATTTTCCGGAATACTACACATCAGCGGCCACGGTTGCCATCGACGGACTTGAATCAAATTTCATCGCAACCGTGGTGATGGATATTGATGACATTCAGTCTGAATATGCTTCCCATCTCTATGGACATATCAAGGTTTAGCTTTGGCTGGATCGAATCTGGGTCAAGGACCTGGCGTTTTGAAGATTGGTTTATTGATGTTCTATGAAGTTTGGTCCCATCATATGGAAATGGGGTTGTCTGTAAATCATTTAAGGCTCAAGAATCCATCATTCAATCATCAGCAATCATCAAAAATGAAAAACCAGTTTTTTCGTTCAAATATAAAGAAATCCTCATGAAAATCTATCGTTGCATTACAGATAGCAAGTGTAATGCAATGATACATTTTCATGAACATTGCTTCGAATTCAAGCAAAAAAACTGGTTTTGAAAATGTGTAAAACGATGATGGTTATTTTCCTCTTAATCTCATTTGCTGAATCCTCACACGTTTCCTACTTTTGCATAATTTTTAGCGCAACCGATCATGCTTTAGCTCGCTTCGTTCCACATAGCGATGACACTACATATTTAAAAAACGCGTGTCCAAAACAGCAAACTGCAGCTCCAACTGTTCATTGGTTGAAAATATAGTTAAGTTTGATAAAAATAGCTTTGAAACCGTTTCTCCATATTTATTCTACTAATCTTTATAACATAAAAAATCACCTTGCTACTTGTTTCAAATACCTAAATGCACTTTGTTTTTGGATATAAATCTGTTATTGCCCAACTCTGTAAAATAAACGAAACTCCACGGCATTCTCTCCGTTACTTCCCGTGCAGAGCATATAATACCGGAAGTGAATGTCACAACCGTGCAACGGAACCGTCTTAGTCAGCAAAACCAAGCGAAAGTAAGCCTTTTATCCACTTGAACCTACTGCAGCTGCAGTTGTACCTGCACCTGGTTGGTGTCATAAAAAAACACAGAACTTTCAGCAATGCACACGTGTTCGCCATTTCTCCTCGCTGGCTCTCATCCCGTGGGCTCAAACTGCGCTTGAATTTCACATTCAAGTGCATTCCCACAGCTGCCACTATGCTTCTAGATACCGAAGCTATGTAAGTATGTATAGGTTTATGATGTTACGATTCAACATCCTCTTCAAGTTGCTCGCCAGCACCAACTAGCCTTCCAGATGAAAAACTTTGCAAAAAAAAAGATCTACTCCTTGCTGTTTCGCCTTTCATCGCTTGTGGCGTAAATTGTTATGGCATCCAGTCTCGATGCTTCTTTTCTGCAATCTCAGCTAGTTTTCCCAGTGGTCAGGAGGAGAGTATCTCAGCGGTGCAGTTCAGATTTTTGCAACCGGTGCTCTGGAATCACGTGAAGGCTACATTCTTTCATTTGGTAAGCTGCATTGTTTGTTGGACTTTTTGTTGGTACTATTTTACTATGCAAAGTGCCCCCATTGTTGGGGGCTTCCCAATCAAAGATGATCTGTCCAACTGTTGAGCTTAACACGTGATTTATTACAATTTTGACGACCTACTACCACAAACTTTCACTCAGTTTGACCATTTGCAATAGATTCAATAAATTTTCGTCCGCTGATTCCAAATCTATTCATAGCATTTTCGCAACTAGTAATATTGTGAACGAATGGTTTTTATTCATTATCATAAATGTTTTCTCGGAATTAAAACTTTTCTGTTCCTCAACAATGTATAATAATCGAAATAAATACTTGGAATCTGTTGAATAAACTTCGATTGACTCTTTCACAGCTTCATTTTTTTATCACGCAAGTTTTTGTCTGATTTTTATATTTTCAAAGAAATTCAAATATATGTATCAATAATATACTGCTTCTAATAATTATATGACTTCACAGGGTTTCAGTATGATTGTTTATTCATAAAGAATTCTTTCGTCAAAATGTGTGCTATGGATACTGTGAAGAGTCACAACGTGGGCTTCTGAAAATGAAAGGACCAATAACATTGAAAAGCACGACTTGCTTATGTTGAAGTTAGAATAAGTATTATTATTCCCCTTTGCTGATCGATGTTAGCTTCGTAATTGAAGCGAAAAAGTGTTGCCAGATGGTCAGTTCTAAAATTGATATTTTTCAGGGTTGCCCATAACCACGTAATATTTTTTTTTCATAGTTTTAAAATCTCTTCTTCTCCCTCGTGGCTCTGCGTAGTTTCAACCAATGATGGAAGCATATTACTTCAAAAAGATGTTTAATGAAACTGAGGTTTGACGAGGACTGCAATATTTGGATAAAATAAGCAGGAAAAGAATTACAACTAATGAATCCTCCACCCAATATACTGTTCATCTGATAAAACCACGTGATTGGCCTTGCTAATCACCCCTCCCACAGCTAGGCTTTTCGAGGACAATTGGCAGACACTCTCAATGACCACAAGCTTCATGGACGACCCCTTATTATAAATAACACAGGTTCAAATGGGAATCTTTATTGGATTCTGATGAAAATCCGGAAAGGATTGAGGTGAGAACTAAGAAAGGATTCTGATGAGAATCCTGAGAGGATTCTGATGAAAATTCTGAGAGGCTTCTGATGAGTATCATGACAGGATTCTGATTAAGCATTGAGAGGTATCTCTTGAGAATCCCAAGAAGATTCTGAGTAGTATCTTGAAAGAATTCTGATGAGAATCCTGAGAATCTTAAAGAGGATTCTAAAGAGAATCCTGAGAGGGTTCTGAAGAGAATCTTGAGAGGATTCTGAAGAGAATCCTGAGAGGATTCTGATGAGAATCCTGAGAACATTCTGATGAGAATCCTGAGAGATTTGTGATGAGAATCCTGAGAGGATTTTGATGAGAATCCTGAGAAGATTTAGATGAAAATCCTGTGAAGAGTCTGTTGGGAATCCTGAGAAGATTTTGATAAGTATCATGAATGAATTCTGATTAGAATTATGAGAGGATTCTTAAAATAATCCCGAGAAGATTTTGCTGAGATTCCTGAGAGCATTCTGAAGAGAATCATGAGAGGGTTCTGATAAGAGTCTTGAGAGGATTCTGTTGAGAATTTTGAGAAGATTCTGAGTAGTATCTTGAAAGGATTCTAATGAAAATCCTGAGAGGATTCTGTTGCAAAATCTGAGAAAGTTCTGATGAGTATCCTCAGGGAATTTTGATGATGAATCCTGAGAGGAATCTGATGAGAATCATTGGAAGATTCAAATGAGAATCCAGAGAGGATTCTTATAAGAATATTGAGAGTACTGTGCTGAGAATCTTGAGAGGTTTCAGATGAGAATCATGAGATGATTCTGATGAGAATCCAGAGAGGATACTGATGAGAATGCTGAGATGTTTCTAAAGAGAATTCTGAGACGATTCTGATGAGAATCCTGAGACACTTCTGAGGAGAATCCTGAGAAGGTTCAGACGAGAATCATGATAGGATTCTGATGAGAATCCTGAGAGAATTCTGGGAGGATTTCGAGGGAATCCTGAGAGGATTCTGAAGAGCATCTTGAGAAAATTATGATGAGAATCCTGAGAGGGTTCTAATGAGAATCCTAAGAGGATTCTGATGAAAATTCTGAGAGGATTTTGATGAGTATCATGACAGGATTCTGATTTAGCCATGAGAGGATTCTCTTGAAAATCCCGAGAAGATTCTGAGTAGTATCTTGAAAAATCTTAAAGAAAATTATAACTAGAATCCTGAAAGGGTTCTGAAGAGAATCCTGAGAGGGTTCTGAAGAGAATCCATAGAGGATTCTGATGAGAATTCTGAGAACTGATGAGAATCCTGAGAACATTCTGATGAGAATCCTGAGAGGATTGTGATGAGAATCCTGAAAGGATTGTGATTAGAATCCTGAGAAGATTTAGATGATTCTATAGAGAATCATGAGAGGGTTCTGATAAAAGTCTTGAGAGGATTCCGTTGAGAATTTTGAAATGATTCTGAGTAGTATCTTGAAAGGATTCATTAGAGAATTCTGAAGAGAAAACTGTGAGGATTCTGAAGAGTATCATTGGAGGATTATGAAGAAATTCCTGACAGAATTTTATAAAGATTCCTGAGAGGATTCTGAAAAGAATCATGAGAGGGTTCTGATAAGAGTCTTGAGAGGATTCACGCAGAAGAATTTCTTTATGTTGAGATTTCTATCCCGTTAATTACTTTTACCAACGCACAAATAGTTGTTTCGAAGTAAAATAAACTTACGCCAACACTAAATTAACGTCAAATCAAATACACACACTTCATTGATTCAGCTATCTACTTGTACCTATATCAATTATAATATGGATAATCACCACTATCCAAAAACATTCACATCCCTAGACTCATGCTCATGCTCTCAAATCTACTTACTAACTTGCAAAGAATAGTGTAGGTGATAAGATGATCACCTCTCATGCAAGAGACCACATATCGAGTTTGCCGACATGCACAGCATTTTGATTTTTGCAATGTGTTTTTCTTTTTTTTTAGATCGATAAAGCAGCAGCGAATCTTTTCAGTTATGTTGCTAAAGCAGACCAAAGTGCTGAGTAAACATTGCAAAATATTATTAGCTCAATTAAATTTGTTTTGAGTCAACTAAATTAAAGTTGAATTTTGACGTTTGACGTATGTAAATTCAATAAAATATATAGTTGTGAACAACTATACAGTATAGTTGTTTTCAACAATATACTGTCTAATCAACTATATTTATAGTCTCTAAATCAACCTTAAAATACAGTTAACTTGACCAGAAAAAGGATTACAAACACTATATTTTGTTCTCCGTGTTCTGTTGAGAATTTTGAGAAAATTCTGAGTAGTATCTTGAAAGGATTCTGATGAGAATCATGAGAGGGTTCTGATCAGAATCTTGAGAGGATTCTGATTATAATCCTGAGAGTATTCGGATGAGAATTCTAAGAGGATTCTGATGAGAATCCTGAGAGAATTCTAATGGGAATCTTGTGAGGAGTCTGTTAGGAGTCCTGAGAAAATTCTGATGAGAATCGTGAATGGATTCTTATGAGAATTATGAGAGGATTCTAATAATAATCCCGAGAAGATTTTGCTGATTCTGAAGAGAATCTTGAGAGGGTTTTGAAGAGAATCCTGAGAGGAAATACAATGAGGATTTTGATGAGAATCCTGAAAAGGTTTTGCTAAGAATCCTGAGAGGAACCTGGTGACAACCTTAGAATTTTGAGAGGATTCTGATGATAAGCCTAAGAGAATTCTGGTGAGAATCCTAAGAAGATTCCTAGCAGAATTTTGAGGATATTCTGATGAGGGTAATTCTGATAGGAATCCTGAAAGGAGTCTGATGAAAAACTTGAGAGAATTCTTTTGAGAATCCTGAAAGGGTTCTAATGAGAATCTTGAGAGGATCCAGATGACTGTTCTGAGAGGATTCTGATGAGAATCCTGAGAGGATTCTGATGAGAATCCTGAGAGGATTCTGATGAGAATACTGAGAGGATTCTGATGAGAATCCTGAGATTATTCTAGTGAGGATCCTGAGTGATTTCTGAAGAGTTTCTTGATAGCATTCTGATGAGAATCCTGCGAGGATTCTGATAAGAATATCGAGAGGATTCTGTTAAAAATACAAAGAGAATTTGTGGAGAATCCTGAGAGGGTTTTGATAAGAATCCTGAGAGGACCCTTAGAATCTTGAGAGGATTCTGATGATAAGCGGTGAGAATCCTAAGAAGATTCCTAGTAGAAAATTCTAATGAGAATCCTTAGATGGTTCTGATAAGAATCCTGAAAGAAGTCTGATGAGAGTGTTGAAAGGATTCAGGTGAGAATCCTGAGAGGATCCAGATGAGTATCCTGAGAGGATTCTTATAAGAATCTTGAGAGGATTCTGATAAGAATCCTGAGAGGATTCTAATGAGAAACCTGAGATGATTCTGATGAGAATCCTGAGAGGTTTCTGATGAGAATCCTTAGAGGATTCTGGCGAGAATCCTGAGAGATTTCTGAAGAGATTCCTGAGAGGATTCTGATGAGAATCCTGTGAGGATTCTTATGAAAGTCCGGCGAGGTTTTGGGTGTGAATCTTGCAAGGATTCTGATGAGAATCCTAAAAAAAATTTGATAAAAATCTTGTGAGGTTTCTGACGAGAATCTTGACAAGGTTCTGATAAGAATTCTGAGAGGAGCCTGATTAGAGTTCTGAGAGGATTCTGATAAGAATTTTGAGAGAATTCTGATAAAAATCTGAGAGGATTTGGACGAGAATCCTGAGAGTATGCTGATGAGAATTCTCAGAGGATTGTGATGAGAATCCTTATTGAATTCTGATGAACGTCCTCAGAGGATTCTAGTGAGGATCCTGAGAGAATTCTGATGAGAATCTTGAGAGGATTGTGATGAGAATTCTGAGGTGATTCTCATGAGAACTCTGATATGTATGAGAGGATTCTGATGAGAATCCTAAAAAGATTGTGATGAGAATTCTAAAAGGATTCTGATGAAAATTCTAAAAAGATTCTGATGAGATTCCGGAGAGGATTCTGATGAGAATGCTAATAAGATGCTAATGAGAATCCTGAGAGGATTTTGATGTGAGTCATGAGAGTATTCTGATGAAAATCTTTTGAATTCTTTTCAGACGAGTATCCTGATGAGAGTATTCTCATGAAGATCCTGATAGACTTGAGATAAGAAATCTGGTAGTATTTTTTATAATATTGCGTAAATTCTGTGAAGTGTCTAGAGTGAAATTTGATGCAAATTTTGAGAGAATTTTCTAATGATCAAAATTAAAAATCTAAAATTTTTCATCCATAACTATAAGCGACGTCTGTTCAAATAAACCCAATGTAAAGAATTTGTAAATCCATTGTAAGAATTTGCTTGAGGCAGAATTGAAATTTTAACAAGTAGTACAAAAATTTAGATTTCTCAATTTTTTGAATAAAAAACAATGTTCTTGATTAATTTACCGTAAAATGGGGTGTTGAGGGATCAAAAAATAATTCAACCTTAATTTTGAGCAACCTCGTGTTTATCAATAATTGAACGGAAGACAGTCCTACCATTCTCCCGGCATGTATATCATAAGCCAAAATTACAATGATGACGATCCTATGACAGATTTCAAAGATAATCTTGAAAATGTGTGATTTTTTTTTACGGACATGCAAAATGGAGTGTTAAGAAATTTGAGTATTGTAAATAAAACTGTATTTTGCAATCAGCAAAAAATTATTACTTCAAAATAATTCAAGCAGTGTTGGTAGACTCACAATCAAATCTGAACAATTGAGTTTTCCCGCGAGAGCAAACTCATTTGAGATCTGCTTCGAAAAACTCACGCATGAGATTTTGATGCAAAATCGCGTGTCCACGCTCATGTCGCCAAAAACTATTTAATAATAAAACCCATCGTAAATCTGTCGATACCCAGTGTTATGGTTTACATTAGAAAGGTTTGCTTTATTTCTTGTTCTTTCTGGCATTACGTCCCTACTGGGACAAAGCCTGCTTCTCAGCTTAGTGTTCTTATGAGCACTTCCACAGTTATTAACTGAGAACTTACTGTGCCAATGACCATTTTTGCATGCGTATATCGTGTGGCAGGTACGAAGATACTCTATGCCTTGGGAAGTCGAGAAAATTTCCAACCCGAAAAGATCCTCGACCGGTGTGATTTGAACCCACGACCCTCAGCTTGGTCTTGCTGAATAGCTGCGCGTTTACCGCTACGGCTATCTGGGCCCCAATATGCTTTATTTCTAGTAGGTAAACAAAGAAAAAGTGCTTTGCGTGACAAAACTGGAGAAATAGAAGCCAATGATTCAGACGGATGATCCAACTCATGCACGATGTTTTTGTTGTTGAATAAAGTGAGCTACAAATCAAGCGTGAAAAATATCAAGCATGAGAAATGAGGATTTGAGATTTTCGCAACGCTGAATTCAAGTTAGAACTGAAAAAAACTGCAAACATAAACTCTTTTTTAGAATTGCTTAATTTTTCAATTATATTTGAAAGCAAGCTATCAGTGCATGACACAATGATATTGAAATAATTTTTGTACTTGTATGCCACAGGATAATAACCTAAATATTTGCAGTTTTAGAATCCAATAAGCTGTGGAAAGCAATCTTGCGAATGAACTGTATGTAAGGAAAATATAAACAAGCTTTTGGTCTGAAAAGAGAAAGTGTCAAATTTGCACTGTAAATATAGCACCACATTAAAAAAACGGATTTGTATGCAATACCCAGTGGCATGATCGGAAAAGATCCTAATGAAAAGTGTTCCAGTATGAAGCGGAAAACGCAAACTCTATAGTACAATGTGCTTAATGTGCAAGACCAAGCTGAGGGTCGTGGGTTCGAAGCCCATCGGTCGAGGATCTTTTCGGGTTGGAAATTTTCTCGACTTCCCAGGGCATAGAGTATCTTCGTACCTGCCACACGATATACACATGCAAAAATGGTAAGCTCTCAGTTAATAACTGTGGAAGTGCTCATTAGAACACTAAGCTGAGAAGCAAGCTCTGTCCCAGTGGGGACGTAACGCCAGAAAGAAGAAGAAGACGTGCTTAATACCCGTCAACATGAAACACATGTCCACGAAGCCTAAAAAGTTTGTCAAAAAGGTCTCAGAAATGACATGATATCATAATTGTTAACCTAGGTAGTGCTTAAAAGGGTCAATAGTTCGAAAACCATTTCCAAACAAGAAAATCATTCTTTTTTCAAACAATTTATCAATGTGATCAAACGAATTTTGAAAATGGAATGAAAAAAACAAAAGCCTATTCGCATCAACACATTATATATAGATTTTCCTACAAGAGTTACCAATTTTCGAGATTTCATGATATTCAGTGATCTACTAAATATACCCCTTATCTTCAATATGGTAATTTTAATTCATGTAGCGAGTCAAAAGTATATTAACATATATTACGGCATGAAGCAAACGAGTTGTAGAATAGATAATCCCTTTACACCACACTTATTTTCAAAATCAGATTTTTTTTTATAAAATTATCTCAAAATCGAAGCCTAGATAAAAAGTTTTTGTCTGTGCTATGATCTCAATTATATTTGCTTACATTCTACGTTGCTCACATATTTTTATCAATATTGTTTCATAATTTTGTAGATACATATATTGAGCCCATAAAATTCGAACAAATATGTTTTGAAACGTTTTCAATATCTAGTATGCACAATACTTTATATTAATATACAGTCTCTATCACATAATGAAGCTCACAATTTTCCGAACAAATCAAGCATATCAAATGTCTTATATATTGACTTTCGACGTTCCTATGACTGGTTGAACTTGATACAGAAGTTGAATACCTTAAAACCCCGGGGGACGGACCTTGGGCGTTGGGCGTAGAAGAAATATTTTAGTTCTGATTGCCGTTGAGACTGAAAGCCGTTAAGAAAATCCCCGGTGGACCTGGTGCAGTGGTTAGAAAACACGCCTCTCACGCCGAGGACCTGGGATCGAATCCCATCCCCGAGATAGTCACTAAAAATTTCAGTGACGACTTCCTTCGGAAGGGAAGTAAAGCCGTTGGTCCCGAGATGAACTAGCCCAGGGCTAAAAATCTCGTTAATAAAGATAGAAAAAAAAAGAACTTAAAACCCCAATAGTCCTTAGCACCCCCTTTTACGGTACTTTCAATGCAAATTTTGAAAGTTTCAGGTAAATAATTTTATCATAATATAATGTTATCATGGATTACAATAAGCAAATATTATCGACGGTTTGAAGCAATAATGGATTTATGAAATTGAAAATAGAACAATTTTTCTGAAAACTGCACGTGTAATAAAAAATCTGAGAACGAATTAAAACTCAGAGGGTTAACATCTAATGCACGTTTTCGAAATGCATGAGCCAGTGTTGTTTAGTAAAATGCACAACCAATTTGGCTGAATTTCACACAATTCGTAAATTACCAGGAAGCTTATTTCTGTCATTCGTGTGAACAAGTATTAACATCCCAACCAGGGTTGGGAAAAAATCTGAAATTCACTCTACAGTAGCCAAACAAAGCCAATCACAGTCAGCGAAGCTAGTGAAACTCACGCCCATCGCTGCTGTAGGCAAAATGCCTTGAAAATTGCAAAACACCCGTTGCTAAGGGCAACCCAAAACTACTGTAGAAAAGTGTTCTATTTCCCGCTGCATTTCCCGCATTTAGAGCCTTCAATGACACTCATGATTCAGAAAATTCGTGCACCCAACTGAGGCTACTTGATGAGATTCACGTTTTTGAACTACTGTACTGGGAGAGCCACGTGATTTTCGCGAAAATTCAAGCCTACTACTATTACCATTCCCAGCACTGATCCCAACCATCTCAATTACTGGCATGCCCTCAGCTCTTCCCGTTAAATGACCGCCATTATGTGTCCATCACCCATCAACCACGGCAAATGCTTTTCAATCTCCATAAAAAAGCATCCTTTATTATTTTGATTCGCACCGCTCGGACGCCACGGAAGCCCTGGAAACCCATCACTTAATACCCACCGCGGACAGTATCACAGCAATTTAACATTTCCCGTAAATTAACATTATATGTAGAGGTATCCATAAGGTAACAAGTAGTAAGTATCGTAAACCTGGGGTAAATTATTCACTTTTTACATTTGTGTTACATTTTACTTTGGAATTACATTTCTGTCAAATTATTATCGACAAAATAAGTCCTTAATTGATCTCTATCGGTTTATATAAATATTTTGTTATGAAATAACCCATAAAATTTGCTTTAATATTGGGACGATATTGTTCAACATAGAACGAAACAGTTTTTTGAACAAAACATTTTCATATTAGATTTCGGCCTCCTGATTCTGAAAATGGTATCGGTGTTTCTCGTTTTGGTAGCATGCTTTTATTTTCTCTAGGTTTGGGCGTATTTGTCACGAAATTATAAGTGATTTGATTCTACTCTGTCTAGAATATATTACAAATTGATGAGCTCGTTTCATGCTTCATTTTCAAAACAATTACGACGACATTAATGTTAAGTTTATGAATTTAATCAAAAACAATGATTGGTTCGTCACTTGAAGGCCGGCATACTATTATTTGTGTTATCATTTTTTTAATAAATCTATACGACTGAACATTTTAACCCTTATATTTTGTATGTTTTGTCACCAGAGATTTTGGAATTCTAAGTTGAATCCAGGTTGTGTAGATTTAGAATCTTTCTTAGCTTAGCTTAGCTTAGACTGACTACACATATCAATGGTTGCTATTCCGTGATTGACCGAAGTCAGTGAAAATGCACAAAGAATCAACTAGAAGTTCGGCTGGGATTGGCCATAATCTTCTTCAGTGTGCATAATTCAGTGCCTCTATTTATACATGGTCAATAACGACGCCGGCCACGTCCTTGCAGTCAGGTGGGATTGGAGGAAGGAATGTTAGTGTGTAACCTTTGCTATTTGGAGACCGTGTTTGCCTCTGCATCTCCACAAAGGTTACTGGGAGGGATGTTTGTTAATGGGGAGGGGGGTTGGGTCACAGGATTCACTTTGAAAAGCGATTAGACCTTGATAAATAATTTGACGCGAGCAAAGGATCAAACACTACTAACCTGCTTCGCGATCCACGCCACTAATATATCATGTCACGCGAGCGACGCGCAACACGATTGATCCTACTCACATCACCCGTCCCCGCAGGAGCAAGTGATGCGAGCAAAGTATCAAACACTACTCTGTGTAGATTTAGAATCTTTCTCACCAAAAACTCTTTAACGCAACAGTCATAAGAATGCAGAGTTATATTCGGTCTTTGATAAAAATGGATGTCATACTAACATTCCTTCCCTTCCCCGATGACCGTAAGGACGTGGCCGGCGCTATTTTTGACATCGTTGTGTTTTGAATTATCAAAATTGTACACTGAAGATAATATTCTACTCCCAAGCTCGTTCTGCTGATTCCTTGTTCTACGGTAATCAATGATCAAAGTTTAATGTTCAAACTCAAAAAATAAGATAGTTTTACATCATAATCTATTTCTTTTCGGTACCGACTTGATCGAATTCGTCCCATTGAACAATTTGTCCCCAGATTACGGTTAACGGTACAGAGGTAATTCATCCGAATTCTATCGTTACATGACAAAGCGATAAATTTTTAATAGCGACTCAAGGGGCGAACGTGGTGACCGGTGGTGGTGGGTTGCGATGCGACTCCGCGAAATTGTGAATTCACATGGGAATTTATGTATTTTTCAAAACTTTGTTCGCCTCGGGAAGGATGAAGTTCTACTATCTGACGCTGTTCAGGCAACGATTGGCATATTTATGAACCGCCCCATCGCTGTGGCATCGTATCCTCTCGCAGCCATGGACGTGCCGTGAATTGTGGCGTTCAATTTTCCACGCGATAAATATCCATTCAGTGACCAATTTATCGATGAAAATGCGATTACACATTTTTTTTACACCATGGATGCCTTGTTGGTTTCTAATGCTGTCACATGGTCACACGTTGCTCAAATGCTTCTAGGGAGCAATGGGAGGCAACTGTAGAATTGTATTGTGTTCTAGGTGTGGAAATTCTATGGAAATTATTTATGTTGGTATTCATGAACCAATATGAAAAACAATCAACACGATTAATGAGCTCACGATGGTTTCAGAATTTACTTCAATAGCATTAAGTTATAGTATTCTTTTTTTAAGTTTGTTACTGTTTAGATACGATTGCGATATTGATGATTGAAGTAATGCTTTGCATATTAGTAATCAGAGGTTGATTCTACAAATTCAGCATGTTTAACATTTACTGCATATACGTGGGACACGATACATTGTTAAACATAAATTCTCGCTCCAATCCCTTTTCTGGATTTCATTTTTCAAAATCTCCAGAGGTGGTCCATTGATCTTTAACAAATTAATGCAGACCTCGGGGTTTTCAAAGATGAAGAACATTTTCGAAGACCGCACATCAAGCAATGCTTGTAAAAAAAGTTGTAAAGTTGACTATCAACATATTTTGTCCAGTTTTGTTATTACTGTTAATTCTTTACTTGTTTATCAACGTCACCATTCCAATAGGATTTTATTTAATAACTGTTTTGCACAAGTGTCGAATTGCTTCGCGATAACCGGTAATGCTCTTCATCGTTCAACTATCTAGGTCAGTCTTGGGAACTGTGACCACAATTCACCACAGTTCATCGATTCTGCCATTCAACCAAAACACAAGGCAGCAGCAGCATCAATACCATCAGGCGTTGCGCTGCCAACACACTGCTTGACTGTTTTTGTCTCTACACTATGACCGTTTTCGGGCAGCCATTCCAAGGTGAATGATTGAAAAAAGTGTTCAATCATTCAATCGCTAATATTTCGCTAGTGTTTTCATCTAATTGAAATCTATTAGCTATAACAGAAAGAGCACAATCATTCCGTTGTGATACATATAAACAAGTTCAATATCATGCTACCTTTATCGAGCAAAAATGCAAAACCCCGAAAACCGCAAAAATCGTGTCACCACTGTGCTCGAGTCATTTCGCATTCGGGGTTGAAAAACGTTAAGAAGAAGAAGATTACAGTTTTGAAGAGCCGTGACATTTTTTGGTTTTGAACGGTCATGGTTTGCTTTGGATTTTGATGGTCGTGTAGAAAGATGTAAATGTAGAGGCGGTAAATGTTTGCTCCAGTACTTTTCTCATCACTGATCTAGGTGTCGTCTTTAAACCATGTAGTTTTTTTAGAACGGGGTGGTTGTCTGACCAATGACCACGTTCCATACAAATTATCAAATTTGTGTATGAACAAATAATCACAAGGGGGAAGTAGGGTATGAAATCAAAAAAAAAAAAAAAAATGATCACGTGGTAAGCACTACGAGCCCCGTGATCAATTATCAGTTGTACCTATAAAAATATCTTCTTTTTGAGATTACGTCCCCATTGGGACAGAGCCTTCTTATCAGCTTAGTGTTTTTATGAGCACTTCCACAGTTATTAACTGAGAGCTTTCTTTGCCAAAGTTGCCATTTTTGCATTCGTGTTGGCAAGTACGATGGATGATACTCTATGCCCAGGGAAGTCAAGTAAATTTGCTTTAAGAAAAGATCCTGGACCGACAGGGAATCGAACCTTCAGCATGGCTTTGCTTTGTGGCCTCCGCGAACTCTACGAAGAAAGTCGTCACTGAAATCATTAGTGACTATCTCGGGATGGGATTCGATCCCAGGTCCTCGGCGTGAGGGCGTGTTTTCTAACCACTACACCAGGACCGTTCCCCCGCATCTAGATAATTAATAACTAATCTAGATCAGTTTTATTTGTTGGTAGGAACGTCCTAGATAAACAAATACTTCTATCATTTTGTTCAATGATACAATTTTGACATTTTTTCGACACAAATTTGCTTTCTGAGCAGAACTATAGGCTTTTTATTATACTCAAAATTTTAACTGCCTATGAACCCAAATTTTAAACGCGAACATTTAGTTTTTTCGACGAAACGTGTTAAGAAATACAGTTGAATGAATTATATTTTACAATGATTTTAAATTTAGAATATAAATTCGATACGATTGATAACGGAGATAATATGACATGGGTCGAATTCCGTGTTAAATCGGTCAGTAACAAAGCCCAACCATCTTCGATTTGCAGTCAATTTTGCTCATGTTTTCGTTATGGTAGACTACGTGTTTTGCATGAAAAAATCAATCATTTTGACTCAAGAATAACTTTCGAAAATGGCCTATAAGTTCCTGCATGCAATTTATTTGAAAAATTATAACTCCAAAGCTGAGGATTTTAAAGGAAAATATACTATTAAGTAGTTGTAGTGAACCGTTTGGCCTACAAGAAAAAACACACACACTGATTTTTTTTTTCGTGAAGAATTCACATATAAAACTTAAATATTAAATCACCTTAAAATCCCCTTTTTTAATATTTTTAAGTTTTTACCACAAAATCTTGATGAGAAACAGATGTTTGGGACAAAGTTTCATGATGGAGAAATTTTTAGTAAAACATTTTTTCTAAGAACAACTTTTGGTCGATTTTTTTTTGTCAAACTAAAAACGTTTTGAAGATATAATAGGAATCTTGAAATTATTTCAAACCATATTGATTATCATGATCACTTCTTTACAGATAGCCATATTATATAGAATTGTATCAAATATAATGCCAAACAATATATATTTAAATAATAAAATAGGTCATTTTCATAAGTTATTCGTGATTTTCCATCAAGCAGGACGATTCATTTTTATCTCCACTTACTTATTTTAGTCCTAAAAGCAAATTCAAAACTTTACAGTATAATTTCTCAAACTTTCTGACAAAATTTCCAAACTGGGAGGAAATTTTTACATGCTTTGAATTTTTAGTGAGGAGTTCCTGATGGCCTGAGGAATAATTCTGCAAATTTGCAAAATTCATACAAATTAATCATCTATTTAGGTTCTGTGAAGTGTTCTTTTTTTAGTATGAAAAGATTGTTGAACGAAGCTCGTCAAGAAAGCGTCATGCGAAGGAAAACGAATCTACAAAATGCTAAAGCAGGTAAAAGATAGACAACGGAATAACAAAAAATAAGTGAATATTAATAATCTTTTCTCTAGAGGTAAATGATTACGAGATAATTAAAACAACTCTAACAAATTTAAAAAAATACTAAACAATGTTCGAAAGAAACACAATCAGAATCTTCTTTAGTAATTATCTTTGAAATCAAGTGGAATTCCTTCCACCATAGCATTAAACAGCAATTCGATATCAGAATATGGGTTCTGCCCATGACTGATAAAATTTTGGCGGAGAAATTTTTTCAAGAAGGTTCTTATAAATTTCTTTAGAAATGTCCTAATAAAGGTTATAGGTGTCATCTATTGTTTGGCAATGACAAACTGTATTCATTTGCTTAAATCTTTGGAATAATGGAAAAGTATTGAGATTGTGTCAATAATTGACCTAATTCCATATTCGTACACCTAACAAAAAAGAAATATACAGCATTCAAAACTAATTTTTAATGGACTAGATGACTACTTAAGCTCTTCGTTGTGTTGTTCAGACGCAGTAGAATACATTTGGAAAATTTATAAACGGATATATTTGAAGCTTAAGTAAATTTAAGAAAAATACCAGTTTTCCCATGTTTTTTGCTAAAATATTCTGTAAGTCGAACAATAAATTGCATTTTTTTCATCATCACTTCCTTAAGAATGATAATTGCGAATATTGCACAAGTTTCAAAAAATTATAATCAGTTTTAGAGTAGCTAAGAGTGGATATCGACAACTTATACTTTTGAATCTTAGGTAATATAATATTTATAACAAATCCAAAACCAAAAATTTTAGTCAATTTCTTTATGTTTGGCTCCTAAATGTATATACATAATCCATAGTTAATGTTCCTATCAAAACATTGCGTAATTATCATTTTTAATTTACATTTTACTACCAAACATGATTATAGAGATTTATAGAATAAATATTATTGCCATAACCGCAACACAAACGTGTTTTTAAAATGATGAAAACAACAGGATATATTTTATTAAATAGTGTATCAATGCTTTCTGCTCATTCAAGTATTTTGTATTTTTCTTATAAAATCAATAAATTGCAAAATAGGGTGCTATTTTGAATATAATTTAAATATTATTTCAAAGATAATTGAATATTACGATGACATCAATTATGTGGAGGTATGTACAGCGTAGTTTAGGGTACTTTATTGTAAAACGAAGTTCGTAGTTCAAATTATTTTTACAGACAAATTCTAAATTAACATTTACCTGTTGTTTAGAATGAAAATTTGGTTTACATTGATTAAAAATATCATTTTAGAAGACTTTTGAACTTATGGCACAACAATTTTCTGAACTCAAAAGGGATACAAATTGTTTATGATTTCTGTAAAGTGTATATATTTCAACTAAAATTCTATCAGAGCTTACGAGTATAATCTATAGATTGGATCCAATGACAAAAATAAACGTAATTGTTCGAATTATTGGATTTTATAGCAAAAATCATTGGAAAACTGGCATTTCTCATAAATTTACCTAAATTTTATATATGTCCACTAATAAATTGTCCAAATGTATTTCACTACATCTGAACATCATAATAAAGCACTTCAGTAATCAAATAGAGCTTCTAAATTTAGTTTTGAACGTTGTGTGTTTGAATTTTGGTAGGTGTACGAATATGGAATCGGGTGAATTTTAGACATCAATTCAATACTTTTCTATTAATCCAAAGATGAATGTAAATGGAAACATTTTGTGATTGGCAAACAATAGATGACACCTATTACCTTCAATGTGGATAAAGTATTTGTAGCTCAATACTTCATTTAATAGTTTTTTACTAACTTGATGTGGAATCAGTATCCTGTACGAATATGAAATTGGGCCACTGTATTTGGCTAGACGTTTCTCCACAGATTCCTTAACCATATGGTAATTCATGAAGCAAAGGCATTCCTTGAATTTTTAAACAAATTTCTTCTGAAGATTCGAAGGCACGAGACGTTTGAAAAACACTTTTCGTAGACAATACTTGTGTGATCCGGGGATTTGAAGCAACATTTCCCGGAAAAAAAGTAGAAAAAATCCACACGGAATTTGTGATGTTTTTTGCAAATAGGACATTTGATGCACTTCGCAAAAGAAATTGTAAGTAAATTATTTGAAAGAATTTACAGAGATAGCCCTGTCGTCCTGCTTAGTCACGCTTAGTCGACGACTAAGAAGCTTTTGTCAGATTTTTCTTAGATTTTTTCACCCGAAGACATAAAAAATAATGTGCGAAATCAACACCAATCTTACGCCCCATGAAAAATCAATCGAAATTTCCAACATGTACCTACCAACGCTCTGTAGTAATTTTACCCTATTCCATATAGAACTTCATATATAACAGGGGCATATTACCGCCCTGTAGAAAATTAATTGAAATTTAGGAGCTGTATCTACGCCCTAGAGTAATTTCACCATATCTATCGACCTGTAGAATATCGATAGAAAATTTCAGGCTTTTTCAACGCCCTAGAGTAATTTGACCTTATTCCAGTCCAAGCAGTATCAACGCCCTGGAGTCATTTCACTTTGTCCCATATAGATCCGTAGCATCCTAACGCCCTGTATGACATCAATTAAAAATCCAAGCTTTATCAACGCCTTGGAGTAACTTGACCTTACTTTAAGAAATCCAAGTCACTTGAATGTTCCAAGCATTATCAACGCCCTGGAGTAATTTGGAAAATTCAAGCTGCATAAACGCCCTGGGTTCAATTGACTTCACCCCAAGTAAATCAAGTGCATCTTGATACCCTGTATGACATCAATAGAAACTCCCAGCTCTATCAACGCCATGGAGTAATTTGACCTATTCCCATATCGATCAAATACATCTCAACGCCCTGTAGGACATCAATTGAAAATTCAAGCTTTATCAGCGCCCTGGAGTAATGTGACCTCATTTTACGTAGACCAAGTGCATCTTTACGCCCTGTAGGACATCAATTGAATATTCCAAGATTTAATAACGCCCTGGAGTGATTTGACCTTGCTCCATGTGAACAAGTTGCATTTTAACTCCCTGTGAGACAAATGTCAAGATGTATACACGCCTTCCACTAATTTTACTTTGTCTTACGTAGATCAGGTGCACCTCGATGCCCTGTATCGTTTGAAAATTCCAATCAGTATTGACGCCCTGGAGTAATTTGACCTTGTCTCTCGAAGATCTTAGATCAGGTGCATATTAACGCCCTTTAGGACATCAATTGAGAATTCCATGCTGTATCAACGCCCTGGAGTAATTTGACCTCATTCTATGTAGATCAGGTACTTCTCAACGCCCTGTAGGACATAAATTAAAAATTCCAAGCTTTTGCAACGCCCTGTAGTAATTTGGACTTATTTCGCGTAGTTCAAAACCATCTTAAGGCTCAAGAATCCATCATTCAATCATCAGCAATCATCAAAATTTTAAAACCAGTTTTTTTGTTCAAATTTCAATCAATCCTTATGAAAATCTATCATCGTATTTCTGATAGCAAGTGCAATGTAATGATAGATTTTCTTGAGCATTCCTTCAATTTTGAGCAAAAAAACTGGTTTTGAAAATATGTAAAACAATGATGGTTATTTTCCTCTTAACGCTTAGTATAACATCAATCGATCAAGCTATATCAACGTTTTGAAGTTATTTGACTTTATTCCATATTGATCTTTGCGAGATCTGGAGAACATTTACGCCCTGTTGAAAATCAATAGAAATTTCTTAGCAGTATCTACGCCCTGGAGTAATTGAACTTAAACCTTTGAAGATCAGGTGCATCTTAACGTTCTGATTGATGTCATCGAAATTGTCAAGATATATCAAGGCTCTGGATATGTTTTTTTTTTTCTCACGTGTATTAGGTACATCTTAAAGTTCTCTAGGACATTAATTGGAAATTCTAGCCTTTTCAATGCCCTGGAATAATTCAAGCTTATCTTATTTAGAACAAGTGCATCTTGACGCCCTTTAGGACATAAATTTAATATACCAAACTATATTACCTCCCTAGAATAATTTGACCTTATTCTATGTAGATCAGGTGCAACTTAACGATCTGTAGGGCATGAATTGAAAATTTCAAGCTGTATCAATGGCCTGGAGTAATTTGACCTTAGTCCACATTGATCAGATGCATCTTAATGCCCTGTATGGCATCAATCGAAATTGTCAAGCTGTGTAGTAATTGATTTTGTTTCATGATCATATTAACGCTTTTTAGAACATCAATGCATGTTAAAATGTTAACTGAGCAATATCAACACCCTGGAGTAATTTGAACTTATCCTATGAAGATCTGGTACATCTCAACGCCCTGTAAGACATTAATTGAAAATTCCAAGCTCTATAAACGTCCTGCAATAATTTAACCTTAGTTCACATTAATGAGTTGAATCGTAACGCCCTGTAAAAATCAATCAAATTTTTCAATCTGTATCAACGCCCTGAAGTGATTATACCTTGTTTCACGTAGATAAGCTGCATCTTAAGGTGAAACATCTCGGAATCCAAAGATGACCGCCACAATGGCTGACTTGTGCCCCTACTCACGTTTTCAAAAGCACTAAACTGGAGAAATAGTTGGCAAACGTTTCTGATCTTCTTATTTTAAGCTTTCTGTTAGGGCACAAAGCCAAAATAAAAAGTGCACTGCTGTTGGGTGCTTCCTTCACGAGATTTGTGACCTTGAAGTTGTAGTGTAATCTTAGAAGTTGATTCCAAACTGTTTGACAGTTTCCCGAATAACCCTTTTCCTCGAATGCCATTATTCGATAAAAGCACTTAGGGGGCCAAGACTAGAGTTTGCATTCCCGGGAACATTTCCCGGGAATTGAGATTTCCCGGGATTCCCATTTCCAGAGAAATGGTTTTCTGTTTCCCGGGATTTCTATAATTCCCGGGTAGCTCTATAAAAAAAAAAGAATTTACTATCTATTTTCAAACAAAAACCATCGCAAAATTTACATTTCATATAATTCTAACAAATGAACTCACTAAATCACTAATTATATTTTGATGCTGATTATTTTTTCGTAATAAAATAGTTGTTTATAAAATGGATATCGTTTTTGACGAAAGAGTATATGCTATATAAAATAAAGGAATTTTCGAAGGATCTTTTACATGAATTGAAAAGGCTTATAAAGGTTTTATGGATGTCACAGTCACAGTTTAAAATATAAAGACCCTAGTTGGATATTATTCTTAACTTCAATTTATCAAGAATAAATTCCATGTGGACATTTGTTTAATGCTTTGTTGTTTTGAAACCTAGCGTTTGAAATGAAGCTTACATTAATTTAAAGAAACATGAATAAATTAGTCATAAAGAAAAGAAATATCACACAAATTTACTGGTACAAAATAATATAGGGTCGATGTACTATGTACATAGTGAGTTTTGAAGTCGCATAGCAAAGAACAAATATTCGAATAAAATCGAAATATAAACCCAGATGCATTTACGTCATCTGAAGCATTTTATCTCGATTTTGTAAAAAAACAAAGTCAAAACCGTAATTTTAAAAAACTTTTACGTTTTTCCTTTAAAGTGTGGATCAAAAGCTTTCGGTTGATATTAAAAAATGTTTAGTTTTAATAATTATTATGTTATAAGTTTTTTTTCGAACATAGGTTGTTACAAACTTGATGCAGGATGTTGTTAAAATAACTAAAATTATAACAAAAAATGTATGAATAGTAACATAAACATAACAAAATGTGTTTTAATTCTATCAAAAACATATCAAACCAAGTTATAATGTTTGATACAAAGTATCAGAATTATAATACTGTTTGATATACGATAATATTGTATATTATTGAAATGCATAACTATCTATTAATTTTGTTATAAATTTGTTAAAAATGAACCAAAAATTATCTTAAAGGGAAATAAAACACATTATGTTATATTTATGTTTTATTATGTTCTATGGATAACGAAGCCTAACAAAATTATATCATAATATGATAGGGTAGAAGCACCGGTTTAGGCCATACGCCAGTTGTAGCCATAGGGGATTATACACCGTTATACAGAGCCAATCAGCATGAAATCTTTTGTGTTCTGTAGATCACGTTCACATGATAGAGTTACAATCATTTACTCGTCCAAATTGATTTAAAACATAAGAAAAACAATTCATTTTCCTTATAATTTTAACTTCCATACACCTTATTTGGCCAGGACTCTCCTGATTTGGCCACTCTCATGAGAAATCAATGCGATTGGCCAATTTAGGAAACGAAGATAAATCTCTGGCCGAAACTTGTTCCTTTTGCCTATATTGACCAACAAGATTTCCGAAGCGAAAAAATGGTTATAGCTCAGTTTTGGTATTTTACACCCACAATATGGATTGAAAGCTTGCATTTGACATATTTGTAGTATAAATACGGCTTCCCATTTAATTTTTATTGGCATTTTCTCTTAGGCTGGCCAAAACCGGTGCTTTTACCCTATGCATATCATATTTTGATAAAATTTTATTATACTTTTCAATTTCAATTCAATTTCAATTTATCAATGGTTCTTAGATAAATAGTTAGATAATAGCAACGATTTATAGCAAAACGGCCATAAAATGCCACTAGTGCGACTATAGGGGACTGTTTACTAATGGAACACTGACCCTACACGAAATCTGAATAATTTGATAAAGAAAATTCCACCAAATTGACTTTACTTTCACATCTTTTAGAATTTCCCGGGATACCGGGTATTCCCGGGAAATGGTAATTTTATTTCCCGTTTCCCGGGAAATCAAATCCCGGGAAATTTGGAAACTTTACCCAAGACCACTCTCGAAGTTTGATGAAATATGGTTCAGTTTAAAGCTGAAAAAATCTTCAACTTATATGTTCTTAAGACAGTCAGTTCATACCGTTGTTTATTTTGGACCAATAATTTTCATGTGATGATGATAAATTTCATAATCAAGTATGCATTAAGAGCAGCATTTTTGTGTTTTTAAATTTGATGAAATTAGTTTGAAAACCATCTGTAATTGATACTAGGCAATTCCAAGATTCACTAATATATCTAACGTAAAACTACAAAAGATACAACCATAGCGAAATATATTGAAATCTAGGGAAAATGTTGACTTTTTTCCATTTTGTTATCACCTTAACAGCGATGTTTTATTTTTAATTAAGGCCATATATTTGGCTGAAAGCAGAATACCTCTTCTTTATGTAAAAAATAGTTCAAACGTTCTAGATGTCCTGCATTTGAAAAATCAAGAAGATCTTAATAAACTTAATTATTTGATTCTTTTTTTTTAAAAGAAAAAATATCATGCATTTCTTTCAGTATGCGCCATATATTACTTTACTTACGAACATAAAGGGTGTCCACGATGAAATTGCCACACTATGAAATTGCTCTAACTTTTTAACCGTTGGGTAGAATTTGATGGAAATTTGGGCGGATTTAGTTCATAGTGCATTATTTACATCCTGCAAGTTTTATAGTCCTGTGATCTAAAGTCGCGGAAATGGAGTCGAAAGAACAGCTCGTGCGTGATAAAATCTTACGCATTTTTCACGAGAACAACGATCTCTCGGATCGTTCCATCGCTAAAACGTTGGGAATCGCGAATTCCACGGTGTCGCGAGTGATTAAGTGGTCAATCCCTGAAAATTTGATGGCAATCGGATGAAAACTCGAATTTTGCGAATCAATTTTGTGTGTAGCAATTTCATCGTGGACACCCTTTAATCAAATATTCGAAACATCGAATGTCAGTTATGAATTTATTCATGTTCAACTTTAAAACTTGTCTTTCTATCTTAGTCAAGTCTACATTTCTTTCTGGTCTGACATGACAGAGAATATGCATAATATTTCGTTTAAAACTGTTCCGAGTTATGGTTGAGTAATAATCGCTGAAACGTAGTCGGCATATATAATTAGAATTACAGTTTGCGTCGTATTTTGCTTGAATTTTATAAAACTAGAGGAGACGCATTTTGTTAGCAAATTTAAGAGGAGTTATAAAAAAAGGGGAAATTTGTAGTCTAATTTAGAATAGTGTTGACGACCATTTTAAACTTGGCTCCATCTTGAATTTTAAATAAAAAAAAACGTGATTCACCGTTAGCGCTTCGTTTTGAATTTTGAGATTAGCTTCAAAAAGCATAAAAAAACTGAGTTAGAGCAGCTGTAAAAACTGTACAATCATATTTACCGAATGAACGATTTTCTAATTCAATGCGCACATCATATTTTGTACAATGCCATTTTGTTCTTAGTCAATTTATCAAAAAAAAAAAAAAAAAAAATACAATATCAAATAATTAAAAATCATACAATTCAGTTGTGTTATCAAAATTATGCTTTAGAAGAGCTTTATACAGTACCAGAAACATAAATGGTCGTTACTCGAAAACTGTGGAATCAATTTGCTCAAATTTTTCAAAATTTTGATTAAAAAGCGAAATGCAATAACAATATGTTGTTTTAAAAGCGAAATGCTGAGACAAATTTTGAAACGTTCACAAATAAACGGTTCTATGTGGTTTTTGGATTGGCGCTAGATAATTCGTTTTACACTGAGTGATAGGTTCTACGAGACTGAGATTATTTCATGGATTGAGATTTCTATTACATCGTAATAGTATTAGTTGTATGACTCTAGTAAATAGTCAATAGCATATACAGTAGTCAATGTTAAGGTAGATTCAATTGATATAAGGAAAAAAAACTTTCATTTTTTACATCAACCAATTTTTCAACTAAATAATGTTTAAGCTTATGTACTTTATCTCTTCGTTCCATATTTTAATAGAAATGGAACACAAACTAAATACGTGCAAATACATATTGGTTTTCATTTGTTAGAAATGTAAATTAAGGTATTTGTGATATTTGTAATTGTTATTTATAAAAATGTGTTTTCGGATTTCCGTTAATGATCTGTATAGACTAAAAGTCGAAAACCCATAGCAACATATCCTACATCACAGTTGATCCCTTTATATTAAAATATTAGTGATATTTCTAATGATACGACTTCATCAATGCCTGGGAATAGAAGCGCCCTCTGGGTTATAGCAACGCCCCCTCAAAAAGGTACGACTAAGAAGCTCAAATTTTACGACGACAGGGCTGTACAGAGATGTTTTGGTAGAACTTGCAGCAAGGGCTATTAAATGTTATGAATTTCACATGACTTTGACATTTGAAAACAGTAATTTCTCGATTATATCACGGACCCAAAATTTTTTGGCGTGATATACCGAAGCGTGATATAATGAAAATGTATTTTTCTGCCATATAATTTTCATCAAAATTTGAGTTTATATTGCAGAAATAGAACGAATGAAATGAAAATAACATTAGAGATGAGCCAGAGAGATGTATGTTGAATGTTTAGTGTTATTTTGAATGTGAAATATATGAATTTCATACAATTATAATGGCGTGATAAAATCGAACAGAAAACCGTGCTAAAATCAAGAGTGACATAATGAAGCGATATTATAACGAACAGTGATAAAATCGAGATACTACTGTATTGCTAATATCATCGTTCCTAGTGGAAAAAGTCATCTGAAAATGTTTTTCCCGGTGATCTTTTCCGAATTGCTATCGGTTGTCAATATTTGGTAATGCGATATTTCGCTTGCGAAAGTGCTATAAGCCTTTTAACTTTTCCAAAATTTTGACATTTGACAGCACTGCTTGCAGTAAAACATATCACTACAAGATTTGAAAGAATCATTGAATTTTTAGAAGAAAACTTGTAAGAATAAAGTATTTTTTAGTTGAATCCGGAAACATAATCCAAAATCAATTTTTGGGTAAAAAGTAGACAAAGAAGGAATGGTTGTCCTCCAGGAAAAAAAATATATTGAAATTATAAATAAATATCACAATATTATTTGGCATATCTTGATTAGTAGCAAAAACTCTGATGCCACCTTTCGATATTCCTTCAGGAATTTTATTACACCACAATTCATCAAGAAATATCGAAGGGTAAAATTTGCTACCGATGTGATGGAAATCAGTCGAATAATTTTTGACATTTCTTAAGAATTCAAATATAATATGTATTTTTTTCTGGAAATATGTAGTTACGAGTGCAATCCATAAGTTTATTCATGCGGAATAACTATATTTTTGACGTAGGACTACGTCTTTGTTTTCTATATTGGGGTGCACTTTAAAAGTACGGAAAATGAGACATGTAACGAAATTAGGGGAGATTTTGAACGTTAATAACTCACTTGTTTATGAACCGATTATTACGATTTTAGTATCATTCGATCAGAAATGTATCTACGCATCGTTAGTAATATATCCGATAAGTGAATTTTGTTGTTAAACTATTGAAAATTTGATAAATGTTGACCCCTTTCTTATCCAACCAATCACGTTCGAGCACTTTTCGACGGTGTCGCTTCCCACTATAAAAGCAAATGGGTCCCTGCTTCTTCCCTCAGTCTTCTTTTTGCGGTCGGACTGTGAACACGGTCGGGCGAGTCATTCTCGCTTTGCTTTTGCACCCGCGTCACAGTCCAATTTGTGTCGTCAGAAGAGGAAGACGCAAGATTGATTTGCGGCGGCGATGACGATGGCTTGGGCGCTTCTCAGAGCGGCAAACTACTGCTGCTCGGAGAAGCATCCAAGCCATCGTCGTCGCCGCCGCAAATTTATCCGCGCTCCCAGATTTCGACCCGTGATAAATTCAGCATCGGCGGTCAAGAAGCAAGCCCGTTAGAAGTTAATTACCAGAAGCCCCCAGAGTTGCTGATCCGAGGAGTTGCTGCTAATCGAGCGTCGGAATCGCTCGAGATTCCAAGAGTGAGCATCGTTTCCAGATTTAGACTTGTGCCCGGGGATCCACTACCCGTTGCTGTTGCTGTTTGCGTTGAGGATTTCCCGTTTGACCATGGCAATTAAGTGATAACTTCCCGCAGTGCTATTTATCTACCATCGGACCTTGTCAGGACCATCAAATTTGTGGAAAAGAGTTGAAGGAATAATATTTCCGACCTTATTAGATCTTCTATTTCTCAATCAATATCGCAGCTTCATACAAAATTTAATTTGTTATGAATAATTGATGGCACGTCAATTTGAGACTATTCGTGGACGCTGCTGCAGTGCCGTCGGGGTGAGTGATCAACATTTCACAACGATTGTAAACTAGAGTGGAATTTCCGACAGTGTCTTTGATTTGCCATATTTTATGAGAACACTTCGATTACGAAAATGATCACATGTAACAAAATTGCGACATGTTTAGAATGCTTTTTCATAATTTTGGCACCATGGATCAGAAATTTACCTTCATATTAAAGAAAACTATTGATTATAAATAGCGAACTATTGAATATTTAGTAATTGTCAACCCTTTCATTCATGTTCGACCAATTTCTCACGCATTATCATTTTTCGCAATTATCAAGTAATTCTAAGTCCAACTCATTATTGGCACATATGCACTTCCCAGATTGGTCGATTAGAAAGAGAAGAGCACGAATGGGAGGAGCATAATCTGCTAATCTAAGGGTATATAGCATGCTTCCTTCGTTGGATACGGTTTCATTCCGTTTCGACTTCCGAGCTGGCAAGAGCTCCTCCGTTCCTGCGCAGCGACGTCCTTCAAGCTAGCAATCCAGCGTCTGGTGGTCGGTGGTCAAGAAGCAAGCCCGTTAGGAGTTAAATTCCAGAAGCTGATCCGAAGAGGAAAGAGCAGCGAATCAAGCGTCGGACTTATGAAATCGCTCAAGATTTCAAGAGTGAGAATCGTTTCCAGATTTCGCCTTGTGCCCGGTGATCCACTACCCGTTGCTGTTGTGCGCCATCCAAGGACCATGGCAATCAACTGATCAATTCCGCAGTGCTATTTATTCGTGACCGCATCGAGGCTAAGAAAGCCATCGGCCCTTGTCAGGGCCATCAAATTTGTGGAAAAGAGTTGAAAGAATAATATTTCCGACCTTATTACATCTTATATTCCTCAATCAATCTCACAGTTTCGTACAAAATTTAATTTGTCATGAATAATTGATGGCACGACAATTTCGAGACTATTCTTGGACGCCTTGCTGTGTCGTCGAGGTGAGTGCTCAACATTTCACAACGAATGTAAACTAGAGTGGCATTTCCAACAGTGTCTTTGATTTGCCATATTTTATGGGAGCATTTCGATTATGAAAATTATCACATGTAACAAAATTGCGTCATATTTAGAATGGTTTTGAAGAGAAATTCTGATAGAACAATTTTCATCATTTTGGCACGCATGGATCAGAAATTCACCTTCATACTAAGGAAAACTATTGATTATCAATAGCTATCTATAGAATATTTAGTAAATGTCAACCCTTCCAACTATTCAGGTTCGATCAATTTCTCACGCATTATCATTTTCCGCAATTTTCAAGTAATTCTTAGCCCAACACATTATTGGCACATACCCATTTTCCAGATTGGTCGACTAGAAAGAGAAGAGCACGAATGGGAGGAGCATAATCTGCTAATCTAAGAGTATATAGCATGCTTCCTACTTTGGATTCGGTTTCATTCCGTTTCGACTTCCGAGCTGGCAAGAGCTCCTCCGATCCTGTGCAGCGACGTCCGCACCTGCTGATCTCCAAGCTAGCAATCCAGCGTCTGGTGATCGGTGGTCAAGAAGCAAGCCCGTTAGGAGCTAAATTCCAGAAGCTGATCCGAAGAGAAAAGAGCAACGAATCAAGCATCGGACTTATGAAATCGCTCAAGATTTCAAGAGTGAGAATCGTTTCCAGATTTCGCCTTGTGCCCGGTGATCCACTACCCGTTGCTGTTGTGCGCCATCCAAGGACCATGGCAATCAACTGATCAATTCCGCAGTGCTATTTATTTGTGACCGCATCGAGGCTAAGAAAGCCATCGGCCCTTGTCAGGGCCATCAAATTTGTGGAAAAGAGTTGAAAGAATAATATTTCCGACCTTATTACATCTTATATTCCTCAATCAATCTCACAGTTTCGTACAAAATTTAATTTGTCATGAATAATTGATGGCACGACAATTTCGAGACTATTCTTGGACGCCTTGCTGTGTCGTCGAGGTGAGTGCTCAACATTTCACAACGAATGTAAACTAGAGTGGCATTTCCAACAGTGTCTTTGATTTGCCATATTTTATGGGAGCATTTCGATTATGAAAATTATCACATGTAACAAAATTGCGTCATATTTAGAATGGTTTTGAAGAGAAATTCTGATAGAACAATTTTCATCATTTTGGCACGCATTAATCAGAAATTCACCTTCATACTAAGGAAAACTATTGATTATCGATAGCTATCTATAGAATATTTTGTAAATGTCAAGCATTCCAACTATTCATGTTTGATCAATTTCTCACGCATTATCATTATTCCAACACATTATTGGCACATACCCATTTTCCAGATTGGTCGACAAGAAGAGAAGAGCACGAATGGGAGGAGCATCATCTGCTAATCTAAGCGTTTAAAGCATGCTTCTTTCGCCGGATTCGGTTTCATTCCATTTTCGCTTTCGAGCTGGTAAGAGCTCCTCAGCATCTAGTTTATGATATTTCGGCTCGTGATAAACTCATCTGTGGTGTAGTCAAGAATCAAGCCCCTTTAGCAAGTCGCTCAAGATTTCAAACTTAGGCTACGTTTTCAGATTTCGACTTTAGCCGTGTGATCTAATACCTGTTGCTGATGTGTGCCATCCACACCACGAAACATTCAACTGGTTCGTCTTATAAGCAGAAAACTTATACAAATTTCTACACTTGCGTTGGGGATTCTTCGTTTAACCATGGCAATCAACTGATAACATCCTGTAGTGCGATTCATCTATGACAGCATCCGAGCTAACAAAGCCTTTGGCTCTTTTCAGTGCCACCAAATGTGTGTAAGAGAGTTAACAGACTTCCGACTTTATTAATCACATTGCCAAGCAATGAATAATATTTCTCTCAAACCATAAGATCAACAAAGCGATGACTGAAGCTTTCATTATAATCCTCGAATAACTTCTTTCCAATGCTATCATATATTTCATAGGAGGTTACTAATATAATTTCAAAATGATCATACAACCTGAAGTGAAATTTCACATTTTCATAGATAAATATGACGAATTCATCGGATAAAGATAATGTATATTTGGGACATGATTAAACGTACACTTGGCTGCAAATCGTTATATGCATAAATATTCACGAAAGTTTCGAGCACTGAAAACAATATGAAGTCAAAACGAGCAACAAGAACGACATCAAATTCAGTTAAATTAACCATCGTGGTCCTACGTCACCAGTTCGTACAACCCCATAGGGATGTACCCTTATAGTTTTTTTAAACGAAGAAACTATGACCGATTTTTTTTTGGTTTCCACACCAGGCTAAATTTTTGTCATTCATATGAGGAAAACTTAGCCATGTTGGAATTCCTTGAATTGATCAGTAAAGAATTGACCCTTTTTTTTCGTCAAAACATTCCAACAATCTATATCTGAGAAATTGCTCTAGTGAATTCGTCTATTTTTATTCAAATAGTTTTGTCGGACGTTATACGAGTTGTAGTTATTGTATGGATTTACCCTGATCCAGCCAAAAAAATTTTTTGGCGAACAGTGTAATTGAAATAATAGTATCGGTTTAAATTTAAGCTCCTTTGCACCTATAGTAGATCTATTGTTACTATAGTTGCACTATTAGAAGATGATTCAAATATGAAATTCATCGTTTTTATGTATTTCCAGCCACACCCTCCCAGCTGAAGCTAGTGCTACTATAGTAACACAAATTTGAAATCGTTCTACTTTAACACGTGTGTTTCTCTAGTGGCACAAGCAATATTCAATGCAAAAATATTATTTTTCGTAGCTTTTATGATTTTTTCACAAAACCAACATAAAAAGCTTTAAGATGACGTAAAAGTATTGCAGCTGGCTTTATTTTTTGATTTCAAACGAACATTCGGTTTCAGCTTTTAGAACGATTTTGCAGGCTGTAAAACAATTTCAAATCGGTAGATCAAATCCGGTTCCATATGACCCGAGCATATTGAACGTAACACTATTCACGAATTGTTGTACAAAATTCGTTCAAACGTGGAATTGTATTGTTCCACAAATGATTTAAAGTACCGTAAAACGGGGTAACTTTGATAGTGCGTAACCCACCACATACTAAACGAAATATCATAATTTCTGTTAATCAGTTAAGCAAAACGAATGCAAAACTAAAGAACATTAGTATGACACTTCATGTAAAAGCGATTTTTATTTAAATCAAGAGCATTTTACGCTTTTTATACGAATTTAAAACAAATACACAATTTTATCATTTTCAAAACGCTTACAAACAATCTGTTCTACGATCACTATTTGAGGTAGTTTTGAATAGTTGGTCACTTATCTTTGACAGCCTAGTTATCATAGAACTTGAAATCGGACTCAAATCTCTTAGCGAAAAGCATTTTCACAAACTGGGACCATTTTTGTAATCTAAGTCAGAAATTTCCATATAACGTTTAACGCCTGGAGGTATGCAATGCCCTACAAATGTTCGTTATTCATTCAATTTTATTAGAATCATACTCCATTATCAAAGTTACCCCAAAACAGAAAACCAAGTTTCGATTATATGAAAAATTATATATCCATTCATAATAAATCTTTTGCCAATCTATCGACTGTAATCGATAGCTTGGAAGCCAGTACTTGTTTTAAAAATATAAATTGTAAATCTTTGAAACAGCATGCATAAATATTCAAGTTTTCTTCGAAAAAACTATCAAAGTTACCCCGTTTTACGGTAAGTCAATATCAGTACGGTAAATGCTATGAAAGTGCAATTCGGGTCATATTGACTCGAACACCATAGGGAGATTAAGAGGAACATTTAACTCATCAAAAGAATCATCAACAAGAATCAAACATTCAAAACAGATTTCACCAAACATGAACCCCCAATCACTTAGCATAAATACTTAATAGAAATAGAAGATTTCAGCGCATCATCCCACTGCTTCGTGGAGCGGTTTCTCTTCTAATGCATGCCTGCACTTGACACTGATGGCATAATCTCTCCCATATTCCACCGCCACCGCAGCGTAAGCTATTGCTAAAGAAGCCGGGTGTGTTTTCCGCTCCTGTGCTGTGTCTTACCAACAATCCAGTAGCGACTCCACACCGGCAAATTCCTACACCCGTTCGAGAGTCTTACGTAACTTCTTTATCGCATAACGCACCGTCGTCGTCGGCATCGTTTTCGTCTTCGCGCATTTCCTTCCGATTGGATGCCGGTATGCTTCTTTTGTACACTGTTAAGCTATGTGGCAATCGGGATAGGGAAGACTGAGGAAACCTGGTCCCTTTTCTTGATGCGATGGAAACTCTAAAATTTAAGACTATTCTTTTATAAATACGCAAAATTGTTCAAAAATCCCTTGAAAAGATGTCTGATGAATTTTATTTGAACTAATTCGAACAAACTACTCCGATAACATTATCCATTATGTCATCTGACTGATTTCCTGATCTGACATGGCATTTCGTATAGAAGAAATATTGTTTTAAAATACATCTAATAAAATTATTTTAGAACCCGAGATCACAGTGTGGAATCAAGTTAACCCAGTCTCCCCTATGCATTTTAGCCGGCAAAACGATGAAAACATAAATGCAAATCGTCCCAAGTTGGCTCGGTCAATATGTATAGATATGTACAATCTCAGTGGAAGAGAAGCTCCCATAAAACAAGCTGCTTCTGCTGTACCCCATCACACGCTCTGAGAGCTACCCGAGAAGAAACGAACAAAACAAAACATTATGTAACATGAATTAATAAAATGAATTTCGGAAGTGGATATCTACGGACCGGTGAAAACCGTGGAAAGCATGGCTGCTATCGGACCGGCAAGATCTGGCGCCCGTCACCAGCATCGTCGTCGTCTAGTGGGAGAGTGAAATCGCTGCACGAAGGTATCAGCGTTGTCGTATACGTTTATGAGGCATGTGCAACAAATATGTGGGTGTGGAGATTCGATCAAACGAACACGATACGACAATGTCGGTTGTAAACAAACTGTTGTACACATCAGTCATCGCAATGTTATGAACGTTGAGTCGATGGAGAAGGAGACAAGCTGGGCATATCAAATAGATTAGCATCAACCAGGTTCACAATTTGGCAAAAATGTAACTGTTTTTATAAACAACGCCTTAACTCTAAGTCCTAATGGCATCAGTGGAGTATATTGATAGGCTTGAATAAGCTCCATCAAAATATGTTGTTTACGAAACCAATTACGCCGTTTTGGAATGTCTTTCCCGAATTGTGGTGTCGAAATACAGCCAAACCTCCATTACAGTTTACGTTGTATTACTCCATAGTGCCTCATAACCATTCTAGAAACAAAAAATTGTATTGATGTTGCTAAACTTGTAACTGGACACTATTTGCTTCAAATATTATGACATGTTTCAATGAAATATTTCAATAGAATCTCTATACAAAATAGAAGGGTTCGGAATATGAGTATGTTCGGAATTCGAGACAAAACAGTATTTTGTTTTGATACATTGCTTTGGTTTTTTTTTGTGAATCTCATCGCTTGCTCGCAATCGCTATGAATGTTTATTTTGCGCTCTAGAAGTTTGAAGCTCATATAGCTGTAGTGGTAAACGCGCAGCTATTCAGCAAGACCATGCTGAGGGCCGTGGGTTCGAATCTCTTTGGACCTTTTCGGAAAGACAATTTTCTCGATTCCCAGGGCATAGAGTATCTTCTTACCTGCCAAACAATACACAAATGCGGAAATGGTCAAAGGGCAAAGAAAGCTCTCGATTAATAACTGTAAATAACTGTAGAAGTGCTTATAAGAACACTAAGCTGAGAAGCAGGCTCTGTCCCAGTAAGACGTATCGCCAAAAATTATAGAAAAATAAGAAGAAGTTTTGATTTAATTCAAAACGCAGAATAGTGGTTACATTCCCCCCAGTTACGATTTACCCATCTTCCCATATACAACACTTGAACGTATGCCACGAACGCGAGTTTATTTTCAACTGCATCCGTATTTCAAGGTCTGCCAAGTGAGATTGGCTTTCCTTCGACACCAAACCCCACCCCTGCATTGCAACGTGGTAATGCGAATTGTTTTGAACTTGCTCCGATCCGAACGCCCTGAAGAGATCTGCCGGTGCAAGCGTAGTTACCTATATGCACTTTTTGCTCGCATGCTTGCCCCCAAACCACATTGACTCACCTTCAGCATCGTTTAGCGGTTTGGCCCACAGTGCGCCATGTACCCTGCTTCCACGGTTAATCCCTACCCTTGGTTCACCAGGGGAATGTGGTTCAAAATGATTCATTACGGATTTTCTCTCATCGCCAATGTCTGAGAGTACCGTAATCCGGGGTATCATTGATCAGCGGGGTAACATTGATCGGAATGACTCATCTCGCAAAAAGTTCGTATTATTATTTATTGATGGAACATTTCCAAACCATGAATGGTGCTTCTCTTTTTCTTATATTCATGAGCTGATGAAAGGGAAGATTTTTGCGAAAATTGCGTTTACCTTATGCGTAAATTTGTCAACTTTTCGAAACAATGATTTCAATGGGTAAGGATGACACTACCAAAGATTCATGTCTTACATAAGTTCTGCAAACGATATAAGCAAGGAAAATGCGGTTCTTACTAAAAATGGAATCGCCAAAAACGATTCCGCTATCAATCCTTCATTAAGGTTTAAAGATTGAGCTTTCACTATGAGATGAAAGTTTTGTATTGACATTAGAGTAGTTACGTGTTTGGAACTTTTTTTTCAAAAATTCTTCATAGTAATTTCTATATAAACCTACTTCGCATTTGGGCCACCGTGAAATCACTACCAAAAAGCTGAAAATTTTACTGAACCCTATTTTTATGGTACGGATAGTAAGAAAGATATGGGAGATTGGATTTTCAAACAATTTAAAATTTTGAACCGCCCTAATATCTATAAATAAAAGGTTGTTCACAAACCTTCAAGAGCACTGATTACTCTTGACGACCTGAAGATTTACTCTAAGGAGTTGTTGGATAACCTTCTATAGTTGTTGAGCACAACATTTGTTGGAATTCAACTTTATGTTCTTGAATGAGTATTTTCCTTGTTCTGGAGTTCTGTTTGATCTTTCGACCTTGACACTTGCTTTTGCCGGGGTGAGCGACGAGGGCAGGATCAAACATGTCGCGCGTTGGTCTAGTAAGTGAAAAAGTGGCGTGATCGGTGAGTTCGGTTGGAGTAACTGAAAAAGTGCCGCGATCGGTTAGTTCTGTTTGATCTTTCGACCTTGACACTTGCTTTTGCCGGGGCGAGCGACGAGGGCAGGATCAAACATGTCGCGCGTCGGTCTCGTAAGTGAAAAAGTGGCGTGATCGGTGAGTTCGGTTGAAGAAAGTGAAAAAGTGCCGCGATCGGTTAGTTTTGTTTGATCTTTCGACCTTGACACTTGCTTTTCTCGGGGCAAGCGACGAGGGCAGGATCAAACATGTCGCGCGTCGGTCTCGTAAGTGAAAAAGTGGCGTGATCGATGAGTTCGGTTGAAGAAAGTGAAAAAGTGCCGCGATCGGTTAGTTCTGTTTGATCTTTCGACCTTGACACTTGCTTTTGCCGGGGCGAGCGATGAGGGCAGGATCAAACATGTCGCGCGTTGGTCTAGTAAGTGAAAAAGTGGCGTGATCGGTGAGTTCGGTTGGAGTAACTGAAAAAGTGCCGCGATCGGTTAGTTCTGTTTGATCCTTCGACCTTGACGCTTGCTCCTGGGCAGTGCGTCAAGAAAGCCCGAACGGTTTTTTTTTATTCTTTTTGGGTCGCGCGCTTATTTTTTTTTTTTCCTGAGTGCTTTTTTATAGCCGACCAAACAAGTGAAGCCGAAAGTGGATTGTGGCTGCTCAGTCAAGGATAACGGATCAATTGGTGAGCTCGTTTCATGCTACTATTTCTAATCTATAAAATATGTATGACTGCACATTCAATCGTTACAATGGTGGGATGTAAATATGATTTTTCAACAAACTATGGATGGTTCGTCACTGTGAGTGTCGACACAAACTCTGATTCATGATTTATTTATGTTTAACATTTTTTTTCAGAACACCTCTTATATACCTTTATTTTTGTAATTAAAAAAAACTTTGAATGGTTCGACACTACAAGTGTAGACTTGCGAAAGGTTCACTTTATTCAACAAACTTTGGATGGTTCGCCACTGTAAGTGTCGGCATAAGAATAAGAGTGTTCTATGATGTCCCAACCAATCGAGTTTTTTGTTTCTTTTCAAATTAGTAAAATATAATAACACATGCTTTCGTCCTGACAGCTGTAGGAATGTTACATTGAGGTATTTGTTCAACAAACTTTGAATGGTTCGTCACCTCAAGTGTCGGCATAATTTTCCTCTACATAGAAATTGTTCATATCAAATGAAAATATTATATTTACGTATAAGCATGTATATATCTCACAAATCATTGTTTATCATGGTCTAATCGCTTATCAAAGTGAATCCTATGACCCAACGATCCTCCCCATTAACAAACATCCCTCCCAGTAACCTTTGTGGAGATGCAGAGGCAAACACGGTCTCCAAAAAGCAAAGGTTAAACACTAAAATTCCTTCCCCCAATCCCACCTGACTGCAAGGACGTGGCCGGCGCCGTTATTGACCCTGTATAAATAGAGGCACTGAATTATGCACACTGAAGAAGATTATGGCCAATCCCAGCCGAACTTCTAGTTGATTCTTTGTGCATTTTCACTGACTTCGGTCAATCACGGAATAGCAACCATTGATATGTGTAGTCAGTCTAAGCTAAGCTAAGTTGAATGAGTATTTTCCTTGTTCTGGTAGTGCTTCGCGAAGCCCAAGCAGGACAGTTCGGTTTTGCGTCGTCCGATAGATTTTGCTCACGATTTTTCGCGTGTTTTCGTCGCCGGAGATTTTTTTTCTTGTTTCGGAGCGGGTAGTGCTTCATGAAGCCCAAGCAGGACAGTTCGGTTTTGCGTCGTCCGAAAGATTTTGCTCACGATTTCGTGCGTGTTTTCGTCGCCGGAGATTTTTTTTTTCCTGTTTCGGAGCGTCTTGCTGGGTAGTACTTCGTGAAGCCCAAGCAGGACAGTTCGGTTTTGCGTCGTCCGAAAGATTTTGCTCACGATTTCGTGCGTGTTTTCGTCGCCGGAGATTTTTTTTTCCTGTTTCGGAGCGTCTTGCTGGGTAGTACTTCGTGAAGCCCAAGCAGGACAGTTCGGTTTTGCGTCGTCCGAAAGATTTTGCTCACGATTTCGCGCGTGTTTTCGTCGCCGGAGATTTTTTGTTTTCTTATATTTTTTCCTGTTTCGGAGCGTCTTGCTGGGTAGTACTTCGTGAAGCCCAAGCAGGACAGTTCGGTTTTGCGTCGTCCGAAAGATTTTGCTCACGATTTCGTGCGTGTTTTCGTCGCCGGAGATTTTTTTTTTCCTGTTTCGGAGCGTCTTGCTGGGTAGTACTTCGTGAAGCCCAAGCAGGACAGTTCGGTTTTGCGTCGTCCGAAAGATTTTGCTCACGATTTCGTGCGTGTTTTCGTCGCCGGAGATTTTTTTTTTCCTGTTTCGGAGCGTCTTGCTGGGTAGTACTTCGTGAAGCCCAAGCAGGACAGTTCGGTTTTGCGTCGTCCGAAAGATTTTGCTCACGATTTCGCGCGTGTTTTCGTCGCCGGAGATTTTTTGTTTTCTTATATTTTTTCCTGTTTCGGAGCGTCTTGCTGGGTGCTTCGTGAAGCCCAAGCAGGACAGTTCGGTTTTGCGTCGTCCGATAGATTTTGCTCACGATTTTTCGCGTGTTTTCGTCGCCGGAGATTTTTTTGTTTTCCTGCTTCGGAGCGTCTTGCTGAGTAGTGCTTCGTGAAGCCCAAACAGGACAGTTCGGTTTTGCGTCGTCCGATAGATTTTGCTCACGATTTTTCGCGTGTTTTCGTCGCCGGAGATTTTTTTGTTTTCCTGCTTCGGAGCGTCTTGCTGAGTAGTGCTTCGTGAAGCCCAAACAGGAAAGTTCGGTTTTGCGTCGTCCGAAAGATTTTGCTCACGATTTCGTGCGTGTTTTCGTCGCCGGAGATTTTTTTTTTCCTGTTTCGGAGCGTCTTGCTGGGTAGTACTTCGTGAAGCCCAAGCAGGACAGTTCGGTTTTGCGTCGTCCGAAAGATTTTGCTCACGATTTCGCGCGTGTTTTCGTCGCCGGAGATTTTTTGTTTTCTTATATTTTTTCCTGTTTCGGAGCGTCTTGCTGGGTGCTTCGTGAAGCCCAAGCAGGACAGTTCGGTTTTGCGTCGTCCGATAGATTTTGCTCACGATTTTTCGCGTGTTTTCGTCGCCGGAGATTTTTTTGTTTTCCTGCTTCGGAGCGTCTTGCTGAGTAGTGCTTCGTGAAGCCCAAACAGGAAAGTTCGGTTTTGCGTCGTCCGATAGATTTTGCTCACGATTTCGCGCGTGTTTTTTTACGCGTATCGTTATTTTATACAATCCGATGACTCTGGAGGGATCGGTTTTGCTTTTTATTGGCTATTGAGCAAAAATATGACTGCACAATCGACAAGCAATTCGCGAAATACTATTTATACTATAAATAAACTATTGTTTTCTCTTTTGATTGCCGGCATTCAAAAGATTAAATTGAAAACACTTAAACAACAAATGTTTATGGTCTATCGCCAGCTTTCTAGGCGAATCCTGGCAATATACCTTCCCCAACCTCCAACTCCGTAGCACTTATGAGGGTGTCGCTGAGTCGGTGGCCTCTCATTAAGTAAGTGCTACATCAACATTTCCTTCCCCTATCCCATGTTACGGTAAAGATGGGCGTGGCCGGGAATAGTGATATTCATGCTTTTAGTTTTCTTGTTTATGATTTGAGCAAGGTATACTCCCGTGCCTTGTTCCTGAAAGAAGTCAGGATGAGATTATTAAAAAGAAACATGAATGTTGCTAGTATCCAATCTACGAAGTATACCGTAACTACGCTATCGCTAACGCTAACGCTGAATGAGTATTTTCCTTGTTCTCAATGTGCTGAAAAAATCGTTTCGCTTCCCGAGCAGAAGAAAATAACTACTGAATACCAAATTGAGGTATTCCATACCAGATAATTTCCAATACTTACAACCTGAATGAGGTATGGATGAGCCCTGCATAAGAGGTTAAATACCTCAAATAATACCTTCTGCATATTCTACAAATACCAAGCTGATACTTAGATCAGGTATGATGGATTTTCATATAAAAGTGAAATTTGTCAATAATAGTTCAATACCTCCAGCAGTCCTCAATAGCTGTCGAATACCAAAATGAAGTATTTTTAATTGTTTTAAACATTTTTTTCAAATACCATTATGATACCAAAATGAGGTATTGATAACTGAAAAATACCTAATTCTGGTATGATACCAAAATATGGTATGCATAAGTTATTGGCGAGTTATTCTTTCCTCCTCGGGATGTAGATCTTATGACTTAGTGGTTTTCGTATTACAATCAACATTTGAAAGAAATCTTGAAAGAAATAATTGAATGAGCCTCTATGGGTATTTATTTAAAATTATTTACACGTTCACTGGTTACGGAGTTAGATCATCACTGAGGCTTGTAGATTAAAATACCTTCTCTGAGGATTTATTGGATAACAATTGACAGTCGTTAAACTCAAAACTTTGTAAAGTTACAATTCAATAAGCTTTTGGACTTTTGGCGTATTAACTTCGATGGAGCTTACCACCATTAGAGTTGTTATGCGAGAATCTCTATAATAACACTGCGGAACACGTTTTTGTCACTAGCACTAAAATACCTCTCCTTACTAAATAAAGGGATGCTGTTTCCATTGCCGCTTTCAGAAATATCAAAGCACGTCTAGTTTTTGAGATATTGGCTGTTGAAAATGCAAAATATGATTTTTTCAGCTTATATGGCAATTTATTGGCTTAATTTGCCACAGAATTTGAACTTAACGAGTAAAACGATATTTTTCAACAAAGTTTACAATATTTTCGATGGTAAAATGTTATTTTTGGTAGTTCAAAAAAGTATTGTATTTTACCATTTAAGAAATACGAAGAATTGGATATGGAGACTAGAGTGATGCAAATTTTGAAATTTTAGCTCCCCTATGCTTAAACGATTTTATTTATGAAAAATAGCATCCTCCCAAAGTTTGAAGTAATTCGGAAGAAATTTGACTGTGCACACGCCATTTGAAGTTTATATGGAGATTACTATGGAAAACGTCAATCTTTAGTGTTCAGCCCTCTATCTCTTCGTCATAAAATTTTATGGAAAACTGAACAAATTCTTCTAATGTGAAATCCTCCCAGCTACAACTTTGCCGAAGACCACTTTTTGATTGAACGTCAGGATAAATTGTTATTCATCGTCATTAAAATGGTTAGCATGCAGCATGCTTCACCAACTGTTTGGCAGGCAACAGTGGTGCTCCTGGCGGGAAGAATAGATCAAAGTAATCCAGGCTACTATGTTCTACAGCAAAAAAGCAGTGTTGCTCTGAAAGTAATTGATTGATCATCTCAGCATGATTCAGACTTCGTTATCAATAATAACAAATTATCCTTAAGTCCCATCGAAATGTGGTCTTCGGCAAAGTTGTAGCTGGGAAGTTTTCACATGAGATGAGTGTGTTCACTTTTCCATAGATTATTATGACGAGCAGTTAAAAGACTGAACACAAAAGGTTTGCCTTTTCCATAGTAATTTCCATATAAACTTCAAATAGCGTGTGCACAACCAAATTTCATCCGAATCTTTCCAAATTTTGGGAGGATCATTTTAATCATAATTGACATCGTTTAAGCATAGGGGAGCAAAAACTTCAAAATTTGCATCAGTCTAATGGAGACTGCAAGCATGTTGAAAAATTCGGTCTAATCTAAATTTTATCGTACAATTTCAACTAAATTATCAATAAAACCAGTGTTTTTCATACATCTTTGGCGACCTGTAGCCAAAAATTGTGACGTGCTGCAACATTTCTGAGAACAGCCTCAGATTTAGCGACCCAAAATCTACTAGAGACACATAATTTGATCCTTGAGACTCGTAAAGATATCGTTTTTGTTACACTGTGTAACCCTATATTAGCACGCAAGGCAAATTAAAGTGCCATTTGGTTACCTGGATAAGTGAGCCTGCACAACATTCTAAAATTTCATTTGTTACGCTCGTAAATGTGATAACCTGTATTCCAAGTAGCTCTTGGATAACTACGAAAAGATATTGCACTAGAATCTAGGTAAAATATGATTAAATTAAGCCGTATCAGTATCAACCTTGTTCAAATACTTCAAAATATTACTTGTTACGATTGTAGATACTGTTTCCTAAAGGGTTTGTGGCGGAACTAGAATTCCAAGGCAAATTAGCAGGTCGTTGATTTAATTTATAACAAACTTTGTCACTTTAATCTGATGTTTGGTTGATATGATTAATGGTTTCATTTACATAAAATTGTATTTGTTTGTCCCAGTCCATCATCTAACTGAAAGTTCCAGTATTGTAGGGGAGTGGTCCAAATCCGTAGTATCCAATCCGGAATTTAACGGTATACACCGGTCACTCAACTATCACGTCTTATCCCGCACGTAGCCGTCTACAATCCCCCTCCTCTGACAGATCGGAACAAGGTTTTCATAATGACAGGTAGGGTGTATTCAAAACCAAGGTACATTATATTCGAGGTATGTTATTTATTCAGTGTAGGTCCCTACACCCTTACCCTTCAATAATTAAATGATATTTAATAGCTTCCGTCAATATGTAATGTAATCCTTCAATCGACTAGACTCAGCTCTTGTCCTGTTTGAAGTCCTTTCGGCAACTTTCTCAGCGACAGATGGCAACTTATCAGCAGCCTGATGTGACGTCATATTCTTGCTAGTGCTGGGCTCAGCATACACCGATTCGTGCTCATGTTGGTCCTGAAATGTCGTTGGATCTATCGCGGTCTTCGGTATCTTCTTTAGATGAGCAGCACTTCTATTATACGATTTTCCCGATGATGATGAACGGATAGTTACATCTGTACCCTTTTTTTCTAAGACCGTAAACTCCTCTGATGCAAATTCCGTACTCAACTTGTTCTCCTTTCTCATCCGCTTGGCCAACACTGTATCTCCGACTTCAATTTCACTGGGCTTTGCATTTCGGCGATTATCTGCGTAGACTCTCCCTTTTTCTTTTTCCAGCATATCTCTATCCCTTACGTCTTCATTTACGTCATCAAATGCAGGAACGTTGGGAAGCTTCGAACGTAGTCGCCATCCAAACATAAGTTCAGAAGGCGCTTTTCCAGTTGTCGAATGTGCTGCCGAATGGTACATTAAAACATATTGTCGCAGCTCTTTGCGCCAATCGCGTCCGAGTTCTTGAGCTATTTTAAGGCGCTTTAGAATAGAGCGATTCTGCCGCTCAACCTCCCCATTCATTTGCGGCCAGTAGGGTATGGTACTCACCAATGAAATGCCGTATTCCCCGCAGAAAACACGGAACTCTTCTGAAGCAAATTGCGGACCGTTATCTGCTCGAAGAGATTCTGGGATACCGTATCGTGAAAATACTGCTAGCAGTTCTTGGATAGTAGATGCGGTTGAAATATCTCTCATTTCTACTACCTCTAAATACCTGCTGTAGTAATCAATGCAAACCAGCAGATACTCTCCTTCGGACAGAGGACCCAGAAAATCTATGGCTATTTGTTCCCATGGGCGAGAAGGGAGCCTTTTCCGAGTCATTGGTTCTGGTGGATTCGGCGCAGACACGAGAGTGCAGCTTCGGCATGATTTCACGTACTGTTCCACATGTGCATCCATTTTTGACCACCATACATTGGCACGTAAGTGACCCTTCATAATGCGCATACCAGGGTGACCCTCATGTGCGAGCTGCAGTACTCTTTGCTGAAGTCTTTGAGGAATCACGATACGATCACCTCTTAATAGTACTCCGTCTACCCGGCTAAGCTCTCCAAAAATCATTTTGTATGGTAGTGATAACTGTTCAGACATCCCTGATTCCAGAGCTTGAAAAATCAGGCCAATAACCTCATCTGTATTACTGGCATTCTGGATTTCATGCCACTTCAACGCCACAGCTGTAGCAGCAGAGTTAACTATTTCACAAACCATCAGCTCTTCTGAATCATCGAATGCTTTTGGCTCAGATACGGACAATCTGGACAAAACATCAGCAATGTTCGAAGGACCAGTAGTATAGACAATCTTGTATTGGAATCCTTGTAAACGCAAGACCCACCGCTCAATGCGAGCACATGGGCGCGATGATGGTGTAAACAGAAAAGTTAGGGCCTTACAGTCTGTAATCAAATTGAACTCTTTTCCAATCAAATAATTCTGGAAGCGCTCGACACTCCACACCAGTGCTAACGCTTCTTTTTCAGTGTGGCAGTACCGTCTTTCCGTGTCTGTGAGCGATTTTGATGCGTAACAGATTACCCTTGACTGGCTTGTTTGCTTATCGGTTTGGATCAGCACGGCGCCAAGCGCATGAGGGCTTGCATCCCCAAAACAGCTGTATCATCCTCTGTTCTATAGAATCCTAGAGATTCAGCATTTGCTATATGGAATTTTATCTTGTTAAACGCATTTTCTTCTGCATCGCCCCAGTGGAACGCAATCCCTTTCTGTGTCAGTTTTCGTAACGGTTCGTCGATTTCTGCCAAATTGGGAATAAACTTTCCCATATAATTGGCTAAACCAAGAAAGCTTCTTACCTCGCTTTCGTTTGATGGTCTGCGAAAACTCATAACAGCGTCCCTTTTCGTGTCAGATGGTTGTAAGCCGTTAGAATTGATTTTCAACCCTAGGAATTCACAGTCGGTCACCCTCATTTTACATTTGTCCCAGTTCAGAACAACTCCCTTATCTTTGAATCTGGTAAGAACCTAAAACCGGAACGCAAAAAAAATAAAACAAAATTGTAATAAATCCAAATTTTTTTATTTTATTTTTGTTTTTCATTTGATTGTTTCTTTGTTCAAACCTTCTCAAGACGCATATCATGCTCCTCCATTGTACTGCCTTCGACGCCTACATCATCGAGGTACCAATACGCACCCTCGCAATCTGCCAACATTTCGTCCATTGTACGCTGGAATATTTCCGGGGCTGAAACCAGCCCGAAAGGCAATCTTTTGAATCGGTATAAACCGCGATGTGTGATGAAGGTCGTTATATCCTTAGACTCATCATCAAGTTCCAGAAGAAAGAAAGCATCTTTCACATCAAGCACGCTCCATATCTTGCCTTTTCCTATTTTCGTGATAATGTCATCAATTACAGGCATTGGATGGCGCTCACGGACTACCGCCTGATTTACACGCCTCAAATCCACACATAGACGAATGGTTCCGTTTGCTTTATTGGCGACAACTATGGGTGATACCCAAGACGCCGGTCCGCTTTTTATCTCGATGATGTCTCTTGCTAGAAGCTCATCCAGCTTGGCGTTGACAGCACCTTCCAAAGGAATGGGAATTCGACGCACGGGTTGAAAAATCGGAACCGCTTCCGGATTCATAACGATGTGAACTTTGATTCCTGGAATTTTGGGATACGGTACAGGACATGTCGTTTCACTGTCAACAACTTGGTCAACTTCCACACCAATTTTCAGAATTCCAAGCTGCTTAGATGTCAGATCTCCGAGTAAGTTTCGTTGTCCATTCAATGTAACAAAGAATTCCGCATTGGTTGACCGTTTACCAACTTCGACGAGTGCTTTAAACGTGCCCAAAATGTCCAAGGGTTTCTCGCTACCATAGGCTTTGAGTATTTTCTCACTACCCTTGACACATTCGGTTACGTGAACTTGTTGCCGCTTCAGTTCGTCCCAAGTCTTTGCTGTTATGAGATTGACGTCCGAACCTGAGTCAACTAACATTTCGACCGCAACTCCGCCGATTTTGCAATCGAATGCATTCGTGTTGTTAACGGCATGGAAAGTGTAATATACCTTTTTCTCTGGTTCATCTGCCACCGGCTCTTGTGGCGGGTCCAGGTTTTCAATCACTTGAACTTTCTTCACCGGTCCGGTCGAAGGTCGAGGACTTGGACGCTTTCGACATACCTTTTCGAAATGTCCACTGCTTTGACATCTACGACATGTTCTTCCTCTAGCGGGGCAGGTTGGACTCCTCGATGTATGCCCAACTAAACCGCAAGCGAAGCACCTGGTTGACATCTCTCTGTCGGTTTTGATCGGTCGTGTTAGAAAACGATTTTCAATACGATCAGGTTTGCGTTCGAATTTTGCTCTATCAGCTGCGTGTACCTTGTAAACTTCAGCAGGACGATCTCGATTTTCAGCAACACCCATCTCCTTCTCCTGGTTCCTGACACTTTCAAGTGATGCTCCCAACGCTTCTATGTCGGAAAGCGATTGATCCTTTTCGAGAATTCTGCGGCGCAACTCTTGAGATGCGCATCCTTCGACGATGACGTCGATCAACATCATCTCCTCGATGCTGGTTCTAACGTCGGCTGCATACTTTTCGAGTCCGCATTCCATTAGCTGTTGTCTCAATCGAAGTACGTAATGGGCGAAACGTTCGTTTGGCAGTTGTCTGATATTTCGTAGCTTATGGCGTTCCAGCACATCTTGCTTACGTGGCTTGAAGTACTGGTCCAAACGGTCGATTGCTACATCGTACCAAGGTTTCTGCACCACCACCAATGGAAACTCATCAGTTCCATCTAGAGTTCGAAACACCTTTTGGAGCTGCGGGCCACCAAAGTGTAACATTTTCGCCCGCATAAGCTTTTGGTCGGTGATCTCATACGAATTGAAATAGTATTGCAAAGAACCTTTCCATTCTTGCCACTCCTTTGCAAGCTTCGAACCTTCAATTTGCTCACAACGGAACATAGGAATTGGGCGACTCTCGTCCATCTGCAAGCACAAACAAAAATCTCAAATTTATTCTTTTTGTTTTTTTATTTTTTTCTAATTTACATTTTTGTTCTCAACGACCACTTCTAATGTTCCAATGTGAGCAAAAATCGTAGCAAAAAGGCACTATCGGATACGGATTGTCGGGTGATCTATTTTTTTTTTTTTTTTACCGAATACAGCAAATAATAATTATACCAGCTGCATAAGGTCAGCACCCTTATTATTGAATTGACTTAGGAAACAGAGCCTTTTAGATGTTATAACAATACCTTCGCTTTAAAAAAATACATATATTTAATCTTAAGCCCTCGCGCATTAAGATTACTCACAAGCTCTAGGCCCTCGCGCACTAGAACAATCTACGATCTCGCTACTAGGCTTTCATCTTGTGCCCTCGCGCATTAAGATGTACTCATTCATATTCTAGGCCCTCGCGCTCTAGAATTATCCTAGGCCCTCGCGCACTAGGTATCTACTCATTTAGCGAAAATACTTTGATCGATTATCTTAAGCCCTCGTGCATCAAGATATGCATTGCATTTTCATTCAAATTCGCTCAATCTAGGCCCTCGCGCTCTAGAACAAACTCAGATCCACATCACTTAGGCCCCCGCGCACTAAGACACTTTCACTTTTAATATACCGATAAATTCTATGAGCACCATATATTTACTATTACATGCTGCTTTTTGTAATTGACCTTACGATATCGTCATTTTTCTTCTCGAATCTCTGACCAACAATTCAATAATTCCAATAAGACACTATCGTCAATTCCAAGAGAAAAAAAAATTCCAACCACACTACGGCCATTTTCTTTCTCCCCCAGAAGCTCGTCTTGCACCTTTCTTTTCTTTTTTTTGATTGAGGTAAAACGCCTTTCTTATATGGTTCCAATTCCACTTGGAAAAGAATTTACCTTTTGTCCGCCGTCGCCAGATGTAGGGGAGTGGTCCAAATCCGTAGTATCCAATCCGGAATTTAACGGTATACACCGGTCACTCAACTATCACGTCTTATCCCGCACGTAGCCGTCTACAATCCCCCTCCTCTGACAGATCGGAACAAGGTTTTCATAATGACAGGTAGGGTGTATTCAAAACCAAGGTACATTATATTCGAGGTATGTTATTTATTCAGTGTAGGTCCCTACAAGTATGTCCTAGACTAGAATAATATAAATTATTCAATTGGTTACCATTTTCGCGCTAGAATTAAATCTGAAGTTTGATACCAAGCTGATTTTGTCTGTTTTATAACCAAACTTGCAATCTTCTCATATGATCATTTTAACATGTTTTGACTGGATAATCTATGAACTTATTTCACTTTTCATCATTGCGTTTTTCATCACCGACGTTTTGGGTCCTCTTTGGACCATCTACAAGGCTCGATACGGAAATCAACAAATTGAAAGGTCCCTAAAAATGGTCCAATGGACCTATGCACGAATTCACTATTTGACGTTTTAGCGGTGCCGTGTTATTTATGTCACCATGGAAACTAGTGAATTCGGCACCGCTCAAACGTCAAACTAGTGAACTCGTGCATCGGTCCATTGCCGGTCTGAAACGTCGCAGATGATCAGTAATTCTCGCGTAATTTTTTAAAAGGTCCTATGAAACAAAAAGGGATTCTTCTCTCTCTAGCTCTTTTTCGATTGTAGCAGTATTGCATTGGAAAGTTTTCCGAAAGACAATGTCCTTGTCTAACATTCCATACAAAGAAAGCAACAGAAGAGGTTATGTGGGTCAGTTATTGAATACACAGAAATTAAACAAAGGAAGCCTCTCATGGTTAGATAGGACCTTCGCGATAATTAATCAACTCATATTTTAAGACTGCAAGCTGAAATTCACGAAATAAATTTATATTATAAGATCATGTGCCAAAGGTAATGACACACCACGCTACTTTGGACCACTCGCCCCTATGTGTGTAATTTTCATTGCACTGCTTCCCAAACCATTTCTCTGAGGCTGAAACCAATCACGACTGCTGCACTTTACCACCGTCAGGGTTGTTGCGTCGTTGTCGTCTTCGATGTCATCTATGCATTGCACATCGTTGTCGTAGAAGAGTGTGTCTATGTGCTCTGATTGAGACGGACACTGATGCTGACGCCACCATTCTGGCTCGTGTCAGGCTACTCCCACTACTAATGCATGAGGGCGACTACGGTCTAAAGATTTTGTAGATATGGTGTATCTTGTACTCTGGTAGATGTACCTACTGAATTGCATATGCAAGTGCAGGCAGGATCAAATGCTTTGCATTCTTTCGTGCAGATATCGGTATGTGCAGCGCATGCCGGCAGCCACCAATGCAATCGATCGTATAGGAAGAAAGCACGCGGGCGCCCTCATATACCTTTAGTGCGAGCATATCGCTTCAGCTATATGTCGAGTCATTCGGGTCGAAAGGGTATTATTGCACGTGGATCTTGTTTTGGGGCGATGCACACAAACAAACAGACATAACACTGACAAAAATTCCGCCAAACACGCTTTCACCTATCATTGCAAATTTCATATGTTCCATATCTCACAACCAGAGGCGTGTGAATCGCTTTTGTGTTCGACGTTTCACACTAGCAGGTTGCAGATAAATTAATTTGTTCTAACTGTCAAGTCTGTTTGTCTGCGGTTGTCGTCCCGTTCAAGTGCTATGTCCGATAAGGTGTCAACATGATGATGAAAACTGTAGGTGTTTTCGTGCAGACTAATTGGCCCCAAAAAGGTAATGAAACCGCAACAGAACCTCAAATGTAGGAATTTTACATCTTGTTGTATATGTATATGAACGGTCACACGATGATTATCCTCGGAACGATTCGAAAGAAATGCTGTCAGAAGCAAAACGCTTTGTATTGCTGCTTGAGCCAGTTGAACGGCACCAAAGATGAAAAGAGGTGACCTGTAGGCGAATACATGGGCTATTAGCGCCGCAAAAAGTCGTAACAGTAATGATACATAATGAAATGTACGTTCCACAGGCTGAGAGGCCAACCAGTCTACGGTCACTCTGATTTATTAGGGTTATTGAAAGAGCCTATGGAATGGGCAGCTTGGTTTTACTCGATGTTCGGCAAATGGCATCAATATCATAAGTAGTGTCAGAATTTGACTACAGAATAATTTAGTGCTAAACGAAACATATATTCTTCCATCGATTAGAAAATCATCATAACTCGAAACACTGTTTTCCTTCGGCAAAATTTGCATTTGTGAGCACTCTAATGTAGAGGAAAGGCAATTTAGTACAATGTTTTCGCGATTCTATTAAGAAAATTATATGACAGGATTAAAAAAAAAGTAAATTGGAGAACGTTTTTCTGCAAGAAACGAAAAATTTGAAAATAAAGTATAAGGTAAAACAAAGCCTACTTAGAATAAACCTAAGAAAATTAAAGAAGCGTAAAAATACAACTTCGGAATTGAAAGAGGAAAACTAAATATTACTAATTGCGCTCACAATCAAGTAACTATAGATTTCGAAAGTATTTTCAATCAAGGGAACGTTTCCGACAATCTTTGGGTGACTGATTTGGAATTAGGGAGAACTACTATTAAAACATTCAAATATATAAAAAGGGCAAAGATTGAACTTTTTACTCTTTCTCAAGAATAATCCAGAAAGTATATTATCATTCAAGATTGATATATTTAACAAATTTGCAATCTTCAATTCTGAACTGTTAAGGTAAATGAAACTTAATATGTTGTTACCAAATGTAAATAATAGATCAACTTATTTATACCAAATTAAAATTATGATGTTGTCCAACACAGAACACCTAGATACGAGAAATGAATGTAATGTTCGAAATGATACTAATAAAGGAATCCTAAAAAATCAAATGTTTAAATATTCCAATAGACCCTCAAAACCCAAACAACCAAAGTAAAGAAACATTGTTTCACGATCCATCGCAAAAACCAACCTAAAAATGCAAAACCAGTGGCTATGCCCGGAAAAGAGAGTCCCTATCACAATGTAACAGCAGCAGCAGCAGTATCATCGATGTTTACTCAGCTCCCCTAACAAACACCCACACCGTTGAGGAATGGCGCCGAATGGCAGCGGTCTTTCGCAAACAGTAGCGCTACTGCACCACTTATGCTGCTGCATCACCATTTTACACGTCGCCGCAGTAGTGATGCCTAGGCGGAGGACCCGCATCGCATGGCATGTGTACCTACTCAGCAAGAGGGGAGCTGGGTACGGCTGTAGTATTGTTACAGTGCTCTACTGCTCCACTGCCTGAAAAAGACAAGCTTTAGACCTACTGTGCACAATGGTTGGCGGTAACATGGGCGTAGCCAGAATTTTCAAAAGGAGAGAGAAACGGCTTCATAGTTTTTGGGTAGGCTTCCTAATTTCTTTATGAATTCTTTAAAAATGAGAATGATTAAAATGCCTTTCTGTAATTAAAGTTTAGAGGGTACTTTTTTTTTCTCCAAGAAAATTTGCTTGGAGATTTTTTTCTCCAAGAAAATTGGCATTCGATTTCAGCTCAATAATCACGTGGTCAGGTGGCCAGCACAGTCGTTGGCAAGTGTGGTGTGTTATTTCAATACCTAAAAAATAATGCGCTCTCGGTCAAGGCATTGGATATAAATAAATAGAAAGCATTGTTTTTGGATGGGCATCTAATTCTTCCAAAAGAGTTGCACTTTGCGAAAAAGGACCACGAGCTGAAATCGAGTTCAGGTTAACTTCTGCGTCCATGAGCCCTCTCGTGGCGTAGGGGTAACGCGCCCTAACTAGAGGTCAGGGAGTCGATTCTCACCGAGAAGACGTGTAACTTTTTGGCAAAACTTCACAACAATTCGTCCATTTAATCCAATTGCAAAGTATATGTAATATTTAGTTCTTCGGTATCATGTGTTTATTTAATGGACCTCACCCAAGTAACATTCTTCTCTGGTGAATCTCTACAAAAACCACATATCTGCAAGTAGCCCTGAATAAGCGACCTGGTACCGCTTTGAAAGTACCTTGGTCATCTGGAGTGCCAACCGGCACATCAGGATCGATGCCAGTAAAATTCTGATTATGGTATACTGGCCGCAACCAACATGGACACGATTACGCAATACGTATAGACACCGATTATGACAGCCGTGCTATTTTTCTTCCCTATTAAGGATGGATGACACCGGGGTGTCGTTTCGTATATGAACTTTTCGCATACGGACGTTTGGCATAATGGACATTTGGCATAATCAGAATTATATGCCTTCTTGAAATGCTACCTCTTCTTGTATGAAACTACTTTATGCGAAACGTCCATTATGCCAAATTTCCTTATGCGAAACGTCTTTATGCGAAATGGGTCACCCCTATGACAAGGAAGGCTCAACGGGGAATTCAAAGTAACTAACTACCTACCTGATGAACGGAGCAGGAAACGATGAAGAATGGCAAACCGTCAGGAGCCAGATGAACAGAGGGAAAAAACATGGCAAAAGAATAGAAAAGAAATAGGAGGGTACGAAGAAAGTGACTAGCCGCCCACGGCGTGAGTTGTCGAAGGGGGACGCCATACTAGTTAAGGCAAACGACCAAATCACGTACGCAGCGATTCTTCGTAAGGTCAGAGATGATCCGAAGCTAAAATACCTCGGAGAGAACGTGGTCAGAACGAGGCGTACTCAGAGAGGAGAAATGCTCTTCGATCCGCTGATCAAAAGCTCGGCCTACCAGGAGTTGATTGCTGAGTCGTTGACCAACGAGGCAAGCGTAAAAGCCTTAACTCAGGAGGCAGTGGTTGAGTGCAGATACCTGGATGAGATCACATCCAATGATGATCTGCAACAGGAGTTGCGATCACAGTGCGATATTAGAGATGTGGCCATGATAATCCAATTTTCAAAGTCGTACGATGGCACATAGTTAGCGACGATTCGGCTACCACTTGCCGCAGCCAACAATCTAGTGGGGAAGGAAATGGCGAAAATTGGATGGTCAGTTTGTCCGCTGAGACTCGTCTCCCGAGCCGAGAGGCCACCGATGAGGTACTTCAAGTGCATGGACTTCGGACATCAGGCGGCAATCTGTAACGGTCCCGACAGATCCGAGTTGTGCAGGAAATGCGGGGAGAAAGGGCACTTCGGGAAAGATTGCACGAAGCGACCAAAGTGTTTACTCTTTAAACTGTGGACGCTCGATGAATTCAGACGGTTAGAGGAATTAACTGATGAGCTTGTCGGATGGAAGCTAGTACTAATTGAAGGAGACTTCAATGCAAGGGCCGTTGAGTGGGGTAGCAGGGTAACCAATGCCAGGGATTACAGCCTGCTGAAGGCCCTGACAAAGCTAGATCTCCAGCTGTGCAATGAAGGTACCGTTAGCACATTTAGGAAAAATGGACGAGCATCGATCATCGATCTTACATGGTGTAGCCCATCGCTGACGGGCAACATGCACTTGAGGGTAAGCGAGCAGTATATCCATAGCGATCACCAGGCAATCTGCTATACCATTGGCGCGCTGCAATGCCGAGAACCACATATATCGTAAAGCAGTGAAATACGAAGGCCTTCAACAAGGACCATTTCGTCGGAGCACTTCGTGTAGATAGCGATATCCCGGATCTCGATGTGCTGGAGCTGATAAGGGCGATGGTCAGGGCGTGTGACATTACAATGTCAAGGAAACGGAAGCCATCAAGCAACCGGCGTGCCGTATACTGGTGGAAGGAGGAACTCTGCACTCTTCGTGCCACTTGTTTTAAAGCCAGGAGACGATATCAAAGAGCGAGACACGAGGAGGTTTGAGAAGAGCGGATAATTGTATTCCAGCAAGCCAGAATGGCTTTCAAACGGAAGATTAAGCTGAGCAAGTCTAACTGCTTCAAAGAGCTGTGCCGAACAGCTGATGCTAATCCTTGGGGGGATGTCTACCGAGTAATAATGACGAAAATCAAGGGCCCGTTGACACCGGCCGAAACATGTGCGAACAAACTGAGAGTCATCGTCGAGGGTCTATTCCCAAAGCATGATCCTACAATGCAACCGGCCACACCATATGGCAATGAAGAGGAAGGAGATGCCGAAGCTCATCAGGTCTACAACGAGGAGCTTATAGCAGCTATGAAAGCGCTGAAGCTGAACAAGGCCCCGAGTCCGGACGGAATCCCCAACGTGGTACTCAAAGCAGCGGTCCTTGGTCCTATCAGAAAGGCAGTTTGGATTCCAAAAAGCAAGGTCCTCGGTGCACGATGTTCGGACGGTGCTAGAGAGGACCGAGAAAGCATTGAAACAAAAACGTAGAGGGGATAGTTACTGAGCCGTGGTCACGGTAGATGTGAAGAACGCGATGAACAGCGCCAGCTGGGAGCTGCACAGAATGCGGGTTCCCAACTGCGAGTGTCAGATTTTAAAGAGATACTTCCATAACCGAGAACTGATGTATAAACTGACGCCGGACCTAAGGAGTTAAGAATAACGGCTGGAGTCCCATAAAGTTCCAAACTGAATCCAACGCTGTGGAATGCGATGTACGACGGGCTACCCAAGGGGACTTCGCCGTTGACGTCGTCCTAACGGTAATAGGTGAGACGCAGGAGGAAGTAGAAATGCTGGCAACGGAGGTAATCGGCCTGGTCAAAGATTGGATAGAGGGAGCCAAGCTGAAGATAGCTCAACACAAAACGGAGGTGCTACTAGTTAGCAAATGTAAAGCAGTCATGCACGGTGAGATCACTGTTAGGGGGCATGTCATAGCTTCACAGCGAAAGTTGAAACACCTGGGCGTAATGCTACGTCGTAATGCATGTGAGAAGGCGGCGAAGGCGAACAATGCGCTCACAAGAATTATGCCTAACATAAGTGCTAATAGAAGCAGTAGGAGGAGTTTTTTGGCTGGTGTATCAACATCGTTACTAAGAAACGGTACGCCAGCCTGGAGCGCGGTGCTACAGACAAAGCAGAATCTTATCTCGATTGAAACATATTACCATTAGCCTGGGACACGGTTATATGAAAAATTTAGATTCTTGCTCCAGTCCACTTTTTTGATTGAATTTAGGTCCCATAACAACTGTGCAATATTTCAGCTCGATCTGTGAAACTATATTTACGCGCCAGCCGTTCAAAGTTTGTATGGGATTTACTATGGGTTTTAATTGAGTAACTTTTTTCACAAGTGTCGGATTGTTTCGCGGTCTTCGGCACTATTTTTCATTGTAAAAATACCTATCCAGGTCTGTGTTCAAATTTTTCATAGAGGTCAATGGGCGACCTCTGGCGATTTTTCTTTGCAAAAGTGAGTTTACCTATAGTAAATCCCATACAAACTTTGAACGGTTGGCGCTTAAATATAGTTTCACCGATCGAGCTGAAATGTTGCACAGTTGTTATGGGACCTAAATGCAATCCAAAAAGTGGACTGGAGCGAGAATCTAATTTTTGTCCCACACTAATGCGTACAGGACTATATCGTCGGAGGCGGCATGCGTAATCACTGGGATGATCCCGATCTGCATCATCCTGTCCAAAGACATCGACTGCTATCAGCGAGTAAGTACTTCAGCGTATAAGGTGTGATACACAGAATGATAAGCAATCCCGATTTTTGGAATATGATGACCAACATGGTGGTGCGAATAATGTTTGGCTTACAGCACAAATAATGTCTGGCGCTACTGGCGAGCATAGCAGCGAAATGAGACGCAGAGAGCAGTGCTTGACGTTGAATCGTCGGGGCGTTGATGAACCAGAAACCAACCTCCCACGGGAATCGTCGGACCGACAACGGCACTGGAAAAGTCAGTCAGTTGATGACAGGAGGCAACAAGGTGCGATCGGAGTAGGCTAGATCCTCCGTCGGGGACTAGACCGAGTAGAACGAGCGTAATGTAGTGTCAGTAATAAATCATGTAGGCGCCTGCACATTGGAAGTCACTTTCCAACCGGAATTGTAGAACCGACCCTGACACATGGCCAACCACTATTGAGTCGGAGTAGGCTAGATCCTCCACCGGGGACTAGCTGAGTAAATCGCGAACATTACCGGCATTTGGTCGTCGGGCTCCTATGAACCGGAAGCTTCCTTTCACCAGAATCGCAGGACCGAAATCGTCATCCACCCGGATAGCATCGTTTCGGAAGATCTTCCGCCGACAGGGAAATTTTCGTCGGAGTAGGATAGATCCACCGTCGGGGGCTATTCTGAGTAGTACGAGCGTATCACCGGCTTGAGTCGTCGGAGCACCAGTGAACCGGAAGCCATCCTCCAACCAGAATCGCTGAGTCGACTTCGGCATCCTACCGGCCAACAACGGAGTATGAACAACGACTCACGTTACCGGTTTCGGGAGATATTCCTCCATCGGAGAAGGCTTGCTTCACCGTCAAGAACTACGCCGAGTAGTATCGTACACGACGAACCGACGCCTTTGGGTCGTCGCGGCAGTCACCCTCAACCGCAATCGCAAAACCGACCTCGGCATCCAACCGGTCCGCCCGTATAGCATGCTGAGCAGAATAATGGAGTCAAGTGCACCAATAAACACAGTAGCATCAATCGAAAAAAGTCTTACATGGCCCAGGCGTGTGGCTGGCCCCATAATGTGTGACGTTGAAGAGATAAATTGCAGCCAGATCGAATAGAGCACGAAGTGACGAAAAGGCGTAGAGGCATCAACAAGCCCTCTGCCTCCTGAAGTAATACCATGAGGTAGTTCCAGGAGGACATCGGCTACAAGATCAAACAACGGTGGCGTGGTACAGAGTTGTTTTCCCCCTCTTTTTCTCTGTTACCGCAGTTGAGACGTGCATCCGCAGTAGATCGTTGAGTAATAGACCGCAATAGACCGTTAGGTAAAAACCGCATAACCGAAACTCGATATGCTTCTCAGATAGACTGTTATGGTGAAAGTTTCTAGCTTTGCTAGAAGTGCGAGAACTCTAATAAAAAAGGGATTATGCCGACTGCTGTAGTAACGACCCATGCATAGTTTGTTTGAGAATTACATAAACGTAACGATTTCACGACAAATCTGTAGTATCATAAGCATGCAACTAGCTCACCAGTTGGTAATACATCCTAGACTGCTTTTGCACAACGTAAACTGGACACAATTAGCCTTGATTCCGTCACCTGCTTTACAAGAGTAAGAAACAGAAACCAAACACTACCAAACATGTATATTTTCAATGATTATTACAGAGATTTTTCTAGGAATTACTGTAGAAATTCTTCCAGCAACTTGAGACTCTTCTAGGACAGAGGTTTTGCTTTCAAAACCATTAGGAATTATTTCACGAGTTCTTTCAGAAATGAATTGGCCATCCATACACCACTTGGAGGAGGGTGGCTCTGTTTAATGACCACTGATCATACAAATTTTATTTTTTGTGTGGTCTAAGAACCACGAGACGATTCTCGTCTTAGATCGTGGACGGGATCTTAAAATCTGAAAAAATGAGGGAGTTATAAGCAAAAAAAAGTTTTGAAAAAATTGACTTTTAAGCATCTTTATCATACTTTCATTCCATACAAATTGTACAAGAGCCAAAAACACAAGCGAAACTTCTACAAACTATGTTATTTTTTTTCTTTTGGACCTAAAAAGATCATAAGAAAACTTTAAACAATTGAACTTTGCAATAAGCTTAAAATTGATTTAAATATCACTTACATCTATCTGCGTTTAGACTTTTCAAATAGTTGCGTGATTTATGGATTTTTTGTAAGAGTTTTTAAATATTTGCATTAAGTCTTATTTATAAAATTTCACTATTTTTTTCTCCAGGAATTCATAAATTATTACTCTAGAGTATTTCTTCGAGAATTTGGATAGAAATATTCTCTATGCATAATTTCAAGATAACTGGCTAAATATTTTCAAGGTTTTCAAGAATATATTTGAGAAAGCATTCAATACTTGTTTTGGGATATCCATAAGTATATTCGGATTATTCTTTCCTTATTTTTCATGAACTCCGAATTGAGCTCCCTTTCTAAGGATTTTTTTTTTCAGAAATCCTTAATGAAATTCATCTTATGGAAAGCTTTAGAAACTCCTTCAAATGCTAACAGAACTTTCTTCAGAAGTCCACTGTGATTTCTTTAAGCATACTTTCAGAAATTTCATCTACAATTCAGATGTGTTTAAGTGATTTGCGTCAAGTAAAGTACGCATCGACGAAATAAAAACTATTGTAGAAGTACCTCAAAATTCTTGAAGAATTTGTATTGAATCAAATAAATAAATATTTCAAGGAATTACCATCTTCAGTGAGCTTCCCTATACAAATGAAATCGCTGAATCAATTTCTGAAGAATTTCCTGTATAGAATGTTCAACAAACATGTTTAAATCATGGGAAAAAATCAAAACATATTTGAAAAAAAAAACACCTGAAAGGGTACTCTGATTTAATGCTCGATGCAACTCTTGCAAATAAAATGATCGTCAATAACACAACATATCTCTTGAGGATCTTTCTAAGGATTTCTCAGGAGAAGTTCAGCATAAATCCCAGCTTATGTTATTGGAAAAATAACCTTTGATATTATCGTCAAAAATATTCTGGAGAAGGTTTTTGAAATATCACTACAATTTTCTGGAAGTAATCGGAAAGTTTCAATTGAAAAAAATATGCCTTACAGAAAATTTTCTATAACAAATATTACCTGATACGAATATTTTAAAAACCAACCTACAACACATACTTTAATGAAACCCCATTCAGCAAAACAGATGTGTTAAAGCAATATTCAATTTGGATTACCTGTACCCAGGCTTGATAGAAACTCCTCTGCGATGCAAAGATGAGGCAATATTGCCGTTTTTCTGAGGAGAATAAACTGAACTCAAATTTACAACTCAGACCCTCAAGCGATTCGAGTTAGAGTGCAAAAAAATGCGAGGATTTTTTCAGGTTCTTTCTCTCTCTTTTATTGCAATGCTTATCTTTGGCGGAACACGGGGCAGTATCGACATCCTAAGGAATTTGCATGTTTTGATTAGCAAGACATAATTATTATACTATCCTTTATGAGCAGTGTGCTTTTTAGAGGACATGAGCATTTGTTAATCATCGGTGCATAATTATAAAAAAAAAACTTACATATAATTTCAAACCAAGGTTTAAAAAAGCTTGTATTTGACAGTCACGATGCAACTAGCGGGGCAGAGTGGACACCCTTATGGGGCAGTATGGACACCTTAACGTTTTTAGGAAATTGGTCACGCGATCATTCACGGGACCTCGAAAAATGAAGTACACATTCAGGTAACCACAGTTATAGATCACTATGCCACTAAAATATGATTGTAGCCAATTTACGACACTTTTCGTAGTTATGCTTTCAATACTGACTCCAGATTAGTTTTAACTCACAATTGACGATTTTGAACTAATTTGTGGTTCCGAATCATAACAATTGCATTAAACACTAAACATTTTTGAATAGTTTTGTATTTCAAGTTATTTTTCTTTCTCTTCAAAAAGCCAGCTTTACTTTGTCACCTGCTCACACTCACCATTTGCTTATTGATTTCAAGGTGGCGTACGATTCAGTGAATAGAAATTAGATGTGGCAGATAATGCTTGAACATAATTAGGCTGATGCGTGGTAAGCTGGATGATTCAAAATTTGTGACGCTAGACGGATAGAAGCAGGGAGCCGCACTTTCAAATTTACTGTTTAACATTGCACTCGAAGGTACTATTAGGAGATCCGGCGTGCAGATACTATATCGACCTTATTTGAATCGATTGCATGTAAGTGGAGGAGGCCTTCGTACCTCTGAAGAGGAAGGCAATATTTCTACCTAAATAAAGTACAAGGTTGCAGGTAGACATAGAGGTAGGCTTGCAAATGGAAATAAAATTGGCCCTGTATAAAACATTGAGTCTTCCGGTGACTCTCTACGGACACGAAGCGTGGACGTTGAAAGAGGCTGACCAGAATTAGCTTTTCCTCATTTAATAACTGAGAGATTTCTTTGCAAATGTGGCCATTTTCGCATTCGTATATCGTGTGGCAAGTACGATGATACTCTATGCCCAGGGAAGTAAAGGATATTTCCGCCTCGAAAAGATTCAGCATGGATTTGCTTAGTAGTTGCGGACTGAGTAAAGCCCCACAAGTGTACAAAGATGCGAATATTATTAAGCGTATAAAATACGGCAGACTTCAGTGGGCTGGTCACTTGCGATAATAATATTCGGCAGGAAACCAAGTAGAGGTCGGTGACTTCATGGAAGACCACGAATACGCTGGCTGTACGCAGTGGGAGAGGACCTGGCGATCCTAAACGTTCGGGGCAACTGGAGAAGTATCGCCAAAGATGAAGCCATCAAGGCACAATGAAGGTTTAATGAGTAAAACTATTCAGAAACATACTTGAAAGTTCTCGACGGACTATTTTTATTTAAATCAAAAGGTAGAATTAATATGAAAAAAAAAATAAAAAAAAAATAAAAAAAAAACAAAAAAGAAATAAAAAAAATAAATAAAAAAAAAATATGTCTTATATTACGTTAACGCCAAAACTTCTTCTGATTTTTTATCAGAAAATGTGGTGCCCTTGTTTCCTCCAAGAAAACTTAAATGTTTTAGATAAAAATCTACAACGAACAATCGTAATTCTTGAAGACTGAGCAAATATGAATAGTTTCTTTTGGTTTAACGAAAGCAAAACTCCAATAATACAGTTCAATATTCTTTTAAAATTTTGCAATTTTGGCGTAAGCTGATTGTAGAGATAAATAAAATCATATCCACCGTAATGTTTGAAAAATATCTATTAGATTTTCTCATATACTTAGTCAGCATTAGACTATCCGAAAAGTTATATGAACAACTTTGAATTGGAGAGGACAATATGCCTCAGCTCCCTTCTGGCTACACCCATGTATAGGTCGGTTCTGTTTCGGCACGGTTGGCATACCTCTACACGGCACGGGTAGCCCCGGCTATTTGCGGTTAGGCTACCAACAAAACTGCCCCAGCTTGCATGAATGAGTCCGACGACCGACCGGCGGCCGTGCCAATCCAACGAATCCAACAGAGACCCAAAACATTCGACGACCGAATCGACTCTCGACAGTCGACAATGCACTGGACAGACCAAACCTTTCCACCGAGCCGGGGTTGATGCGTCCGAACCGTGCTCCATAACGTTCAGTCTCGGACTTCTTGCACTGGCGGATGCCCGTCGTGGTCGTTGTTTCTCATCTCGCAGTTCGCAGTAGACGATCGATTCGGTTCATAATTTCGCCGGTTTGTATAGAGAGAGAAAATAAGAAATAAAAATAAACAAAATTTGCAGTTCCAATTGCCAAGCGTCAGCTTGAAACGCGCGCGGTAAAAGTTGACCTAATTGAGCTGAGCTGACGGTGAGGCTGAGCCGCTGTTCTTTTTCGACGCTCGTTGAGCAACTGTGGCAGTAGGGTGGTTCAAATTACAAATATGTTTGGAGAACTGCGTCTTCTTCGTTTTTATAACAATCCTCATGTTAAATATAGCTGATTATTTAATTTTCAACATTTTTAGTGATGAATTCAAGGTGGCCCAAAGACTATATAGGTTTGTATGAAAATTACTATGATGTTTGTTCCAAACACGTTAGTACTGTAATGCAAAAGCACGAATCGCATCAGTTCAAATTGTAACTTTGATTGGAAAATTAAAAAAATCTATCAGTTTCTGAAAACACGATTACGGTTCAATTTTCACGTACCGTAAAACGGGGTAACTTTGATAATGCGGGTAACTTTGATAGTGCGAGACCCACAACATATTAAACGAAATAACGAAGTTTCTGTAAATCAGTTAAGCAAAACAAATGCAAAAGTAAAGAGTATTAGTATGACACTTCATGTCAAAGCTGTTTTCATTGGAATCAAGTGCATTTGAGGCTTTTTATACGAATATTAAAAATTGACACAATTTTAGCATTTTCGAAACGCTTACAAACAATCTGTTCTACGATCACTATTTGATGTAGTTCTGAGTAATTGGCCACTTATCTTTGACAGCCTAGTTATCATAGAACTTGAATACGGTCTCAAATCTCTTAGCGAATAGCATTTTCACAAACTGGGACCATTTTTGTAATCTAAGTCAGAAATTTCCATATAACGTTAGACGCCTAGAGGTATGCAATGCCCTACAAATGTTCGTTATTCATTCAATTTTGTTCGATTCATACTCCATTATCAAAGTTACCCCAAAACAGAAAACCAACTTTCGATTATATGAAAAATTATATATCCATTCATAATAAATCTTTTGGAAATCTATCAACTGCAATCGATAGCTAGGATGCCAGTACTTGTTTTAAAAATATAAATTATTATTCTTTGAAACAGCATGCATAAATATTCAAGTTTTCTTCGAAAAAACTATCAAAGTTATTCCGTTATACGGTACAACATTTTTTTGCAATTTCGTTGAAGACCACTTGAGGGTATCAGAAATTATATCGGAATGCATTCACCATAATTTAACATTAATTTTTTTCTGAAAAATTGTTGTGTAATGATTCATTACGCAACTCAACACAGTTGCGTTATGAGAAAGCTTTGAATAATGAATCGTTACAGCACTGATTTCAGTTGCGTAATGACTATTCCCGCATTGAATACTTCAGTGCAGTAAAGCAGTCCGTTTCATGACAGATTGACGTTATGATAAACAGCCTATTACGATACGAAATTGCAAAAAAGTCATTACGCAATTAAAACCAGTGCTGTAATAAATTGACGCTTATATTGAGCTGTTCGGTAATCCAATCCGCATGGTTATTAAATTAATTAACTCATTACGAGTGGTAAAGATGGACAAATTTAATTTGTCCATCTTTACCACGCATAATGAGTTAATTAATTCAGTGCTGTAATGAATCATTACGCAACGCTTTCTCATTACGCAATTGTTTTGAGTTGTGGCAAGCCTTGTATGATAAATTTACGACTCGTGCTGTAAATATCTGCATTCTGCAACTACTATATCGATGTTAGTATTATAATTTTAGATTTTTTCCTTTAAATTTTGATTCAAACATTACATGTCTGTGGGCCACCTTTAAACCATCTCCAAGACAGTTGAAAATTTGGTGGAGTTCTATTTGTATCATAAGAATACTGGACAAGATACGGGAGATGAAATGTTTAAACTATTTTTATAATTTAAATCGCCCTACTGTGGCACGTCTGTCTCTTTCCTCGCTCTGGTTTCCGCGTGCCTACGATATGTGCCGTTTTGCTACCGGCGCCCAGCGCAACTAACTGCATCAAGAGTGAGCCGCTGAAATGCTAGCTGAAAATTGATGTAAGTGTTAAAAATATAAATTATTGGGTGATTCAGTCAGAAGACATACGGAAGAAGAATAAGAAGAAAAAGAAGAATAATAAGAAGAGAGAAGTGCGAATTGGCAAATAAAATACAAATTATAGTGTTGATGCTGTTGGCAAATTGAATCGAGCTTGCGTGTTGTATGCTGAACGAAGCATACATAGCTTAATAGTAAGTATATAACTGCCTCAAAATACGCGTGAGAGGTTCCCAACCTGATTACCGTTACACTTGTTCATGAGAAGTAAATAATTCGATTAAGTACACACAAGTTTAAGCTCTAGTTTTATTCATTTTCTAGCAATCTAGCTAAATTTTATTCCACAGTTGTGGTTCTTTCATTTTTAAACAGGAATGTTCCGTTGTTGTTAACATGATCTGCTATAGTTTTATTCCTTTTTAGCAGTCGCAGCAGAATTTTATTCTATTTATTTTGAATTATTGCGTTCAGTGGCGTGGGAAGTAGGTAGGACAGGTAGGACATGTACTACGCACAAAACCACCTGGGTAGGACAGTCAACGGATTATCCTACCAACGATTCAACAAAAAAAAAACGATGTCAACAGGAGCTTGAAAAATAAATGAACTATTCATCATCTGTTCAATTTACATACGAACTCGATCAATGTCGTACTTTGTCTTATGGAGGATGAAAAACACTATAAGGGTTTTCATGGTATTTTGCTGCCTAGTAAAGCGTGACATGGTTTGTGCATGATCTCCAAAAAGTTCTAGCTCGTGGGAAGAGCGATTGAGAATACTTATAGTAAAATTCCTGGGCAACTAACTGTAATAATTGATACAAGAAACGATTTTTTGAAAAAAAAAATTCTTTTTCAGCATTGTTGGAGAAATTCTAGCGAAATATTTGATGGAGTTTCTGCACGTTGAAACAGTTTTCAAGCATCTTCAGTTTCTGCTGAAAACTTTTACATTTACCCGGATCACTTCGATGCAAAGAAAAAAAAACTATACATAATTCACAGAATTTTTGCTGTTCATCCATTTGATACCTAGGATGAAGTTAGAACAACCTCACTGGATGTGAAGACAAGCGGTTTGGTCTATTTTTGACAAATTTGTCTGAAAAGGATCTTCTCCTTCCTCTTGGCATCAACGTCCCCACTGGGACAGTGCCGCCTTCTCAGCTTAGTGTTCTTATGAGTACTTCCACAGTTATGAATTGAGAGCTTTCTTTGCCTAAGTTGTCATTTTCGCATTCGTATATTGTGTGGCATGTACGAAGATACTCTATGCCCAGTGAAGTCAAGGAAATTTCCATTACGAAAAGATCCTGGACCGACGGGAATCGAACCCAGACACCTTCAGCATGGATTTGCTTTGTAGCCGCGGACTCTAACCACTCGGCTAAGGAAGGCCCATAAAAAGGATATACATATCAAATATATTCATATTTTATTAATATGAATGATAATAAAACTTGATCCGATTATGTAGTAGGTTCGTTTATAGAGACTTGGTATCTTTTTGAATGCAAGTCTGTAAAAAGTAAAATGGAGACTATTTAGTTATCTCCAAAGTATCTGTTTTAACCTACATGGTCTCTAAAGTCCATTTTTTCTTTATTCTGCTTGTAATAAATCCTGATGCAAAACTGTACTCCAAATAAACCTTCAGAGACTATAACGGATACAAAAGCCGCTTCAAAAAACTCGTTTCAGATTCCCCCAGGAAAAGCTTCAGGAATTATTTGTGATTTAATTTTAAATACCTTCTCCTACAGGGATCTCTCCAGAAAATTTTCCAGGGATTTCTCTAGCAATTCTTTCATAAAATCTCCCAGCGATTATTCAAGGATGCTTAGAAGGATTTCTCCAGAATTTGCATCAAATAATACTTGAAAACACCATAGCTTCTACCTCCAGTATTTTCAGCAGGTATGTCTCTAAATATGATATTATGTCTAAAAAATTATTGTAGGGGTTCCAAAAGATATTTTTCACTTTTTTTCCGATCCAAATTCTTTAGTTGTAACTCTAAGAGACCTTCAAAAGATTTCTACAGAATTTCTTCCGAGGAAATCCACAAAGGTTTATTTCATAGTGTTTGAAAACTTAAAAGTTTTTAACAATAAACCATGCAAGAGTTCCTTCACCTGTGCATGTGGATTCCTTCAAGAATTCAATCACATTCCGTCCCAGAAATCCAAAACTCCTTAAAGAGTTCTTCGAAAAAATCTATTATTTTTTTCTAGGATTTTTTCCAGCATTTCATCCATGTATCACTATTGCCAAACATTTCTTTAAAAGTATATAAAAAGTATTCATAAGTTTATTTAAGTTTTCACACCAGTTTATACTAAAGCATTTTTCCCACTTGGACTCTGTCCAATGTTCTCCGAGATTTTTTTTTAATTCTGCGGCATACTATCACGAAATTGATTTTCCGATTATCTTAGCAAACTATCTACGAAATCTTCTAAAACTCCCTTAAGATTCAAGGAGTTCATGTGATTATTATTAGGATTAATCACTTCTTAAATGAACTCCTTCAGAAATTTCCGGAGCATTATCTAAACATTTAGGTAAACACCTGAATAAATTTCTGGAGAAAATCTTTTTCATGAACAGTAATACTTGTCGTAATGTCAAGATGAACTCTCAAAAAAAAAAAATTAGATTTTTGAAAAATGTCTGCCCTGATGCTATGAAGAATCAAACTTGCTCTTATTATGTTTTCTTCTTTCCTATTTGTTTTCTTTTCGGCTGCTTTTTGGTTCCTTTTAGGGATTTTTATGTATCATTTTTCTAAGAGAGGATTTTAATTTCCTATTTTTAAGGCATTTAGTCGTGACTGACTTGAAAATAAAGGATAAGAAGCAAAGAAGTGTCAATGAAAAAAACCTAATTCTGAGAAAATCTACTTCGATTTTTTCAACAATTTTTCATACTATATAAATTGTATGGGAGTCAAAAAAAAAAACAAACCCTTCAAGAATTATATCATTTTCCTGTTGAGCGGAAAAATCTTCTGAGAATATCGTTAGAACGCTTGGAACAGTTAAATTTTCCTTAATTTATTTCAAAACCGATCAAAATGGCACTTTTTTGCCTTACATATAGTAACTCAGTTTCAAGTTCATGGTTAAAATTGTTCTTACCTGTGCACAAAATATTTGCCAACGTTTGTCCTACCCATAGTTTCGAACGTGGACGCGCCTCTGAATGCGTTCAACTTTATAGTAACACAAAACTTCAAAATGTTCTTAATCGCTGCCAAAAAGTGAGACTATAGGCGAAATTGCTTGTAGCAAATGCAGGTTTTATTGTAACAAAATCGATAAGTTTTTTTTGGGCGCACACAGTGAATCAATTGTCACCTAACAAGCAGCAACAAAGACATTGTCATCTCCTATTCTTGTTGCAACAATTTTGCTCCGCAACATCAGTTCATCACCACTTGAACAGAATGTGACAATGATCGATCACCACGTATGCAACGATTTTCTAGGCTTCGCATTTCAATTTTAGAGAACTTTCTCCGTTTTGGTGAACATTGACACATTATCGATCAGCATCCATAAAACAAATTTGGTCTTGTGTTTAAAATAACTGATTAATCGTGAGTTGAAAAGGTAGCAACAATGTTGCGACCTGTGATTGTCATGACAATTTTGCTTTTGATTTTATCCCTATCCGTAAAAGTTAGGACATACGGTTGTGAGTCAGCTTGCTTTGTTGTTTGTTTTTCGTCTGTTTAGATGACAATTTGATTCACTGGGCGCACATAAAAGAAGCGAGCTGGAAGACGTAAATTTGTAACAAATTTTAAGCACAATTGATTCAGTCTGATTTTGAGTCTGATTCGGAAATTATCTATAATAGTGCCATCGTTTCCGTGTTCTTTAACATGTATTTTTTTTTTTTCAACTCTTCAAGAATACGTTTTGTGTCGTTCCATCACTTACATAATGTATCATTCGAGGTAACTTTCGAAGATGGGGCTCTGCACAAAAATCATTCGCTCTCTTTCACTCTTCCGTGAAATAAGTAAACAACAAGGCCAGTAAACGTCAAAATTCCATGCAAAATCAAAACAGTACAGAGCTCCATTGGCGGCTTGTTTGAAGTTAGTCTTTAGCCTTCTAAGCAGCTTTATTTTTAAGTGATTACATGAATTTAAAAGTTCACGTAGCGTAGTCAGAAAACGTGCTAAACAGCTACCGAAGGAACTTGTGAAAATGTATAAATAAAAATATATAAAATAGCTTGGCTAAGATTTTTTTTCCAGTGAAACAAAAACCATTATGGAGAATCAAACATATATGGATAATATTAGTAACTGATCAAACTAAACCAAATTGGCATGGCTTCACCTAACATGAATCAATCAACCGGAGAAGGTTGCAAATAATGGGCTCAAACAACTCAGCAGCACCCTACTGTTCCAAAAACAGAAATTCGTGTACACTAATGAATTCAAATCATATATAAAGATAAATTTGAAAGTTTGGGCAAAAATGTTAAGATTAAGTGGTGACGTAGGCAACTTTAATGTAAATTTTCAAGCTACTTAGGCGTCAGTGAAGTCTTCATTACTCTGTTATTTTCTAACCATTTTTCAAGTGTTTAGCATCATTCTCTATAGAATTTATGAAAAGTTTGTAGAACATCACATTTGTCTAAAATCAAAACTAATCTCAGATAAAAAATTTTTGTTTGGCCATAACTTCATAAAAACACAACCGAAATCAAATTCTTTTTATATATAGTTTTGAAAATTATTTAGTTATTTGTTAGCATGTTTTTATGCATATTGAGTTACAAAAATAATTTAAAAAGGGCATTTAATAAAAGTATCAATTAAAATGTTTTTTTTCGCTTGAATAATTCTTTGGAATCGAAGCTAATAAAGCGTTCAACTTGTTGAACGAGTTGAAATGTGCATTTATTTTAAAATAATTATAAACATAATTTCGTTTTTTTTTTGCAGCTTAGATTCCTTCAGCACCACCGCACAGTGCTACCTTCCTTACATTCCCTTACCTTTAGATTTAGATGATTTTAGATGATTTTAGAATGTAGAAAAGTATATTTCTAACACTTTTATGCAGCATATTTATAGTAAATCCTTAAATTATGCTATAGATACTGCTATTTGACCTGTAAAAATCAAGTTATTGCTGTATTCTGTTTATATTTCCGCACATCAAAATAAATTTTGATAAATTTGAAGTGAAGGTTCTTAGAACAGATGTAGATCTGTTATCCCCGGTACATATACAAAAGTTATATGACAACTAAGAGTTGTCAATGAAGTGCGTAATAATCTTAGAAACATGCTCACATAACAACAACGCCACTTTATTCGAAGCATTTTTTAATACGTCTTACCCACATTAAATTCTTCTGCATGCAGCAATATTTTTTTCACTACAAAAATATATTTGTATAGCAATAACTTCATATTTATCAAATATTTTGCACATTTTCCTCACTAATATTAAAAAACGTGTCTTTTTATTCATTTATTTCGTCAATCGACGTAGACTAGTCCATTTCACATATACATATTTTCGTTTTTATTTCTTAATGCTAGTATGGATTATGAAATTTCCTTAGCCGAGTGGTAAGAGTCCGCGGCTACAATGCAAAGCCATGCATGAAGGTGTTTGGGTTCGATTCCCAGTCGGTCCAGGACCTTTTCGTAATGGAAATTTCCTTGACTTCCCTGGGCATAGTGTATCATCGTACCTGCCACACGATATACGAATACGAAAATGGCAACTTTGGCAAAGAAAGCTCTCAATTAATAACTGTGAAAGTGCTCATTAGAACACTAAGCTGAGAAGCAGGCTCTGTCCCAGAAGAATGCCAAAAAGAAGAAGAAGAAGATGTGTTTTTGATGACATGCTGTAAAAATATCGAGTGATTGTAATTGCTGTTGCAAGGACTATTTAAGATTTTTTTTAAGCGTTAAAGCGTAAAATTGGCGAAACTTTTACCGACTCGCTTTCTACATTAGTCTTCACTAGCAAATATTGCAAATTACATAATTCTACTGTTTGTGTGGTACGAGGAACGATTTTCAGTGTCCTTTTGTAATATGATTTATAACTACATCAAAATAATAAAAATAGAAACAATACTCAAATTCTCGCCGAAATCTACTATATTATAATTGTTGACAATTTTACTCAATGCTACAGAGAGCGTAAATTTGGTAACATGTCGATGTTTTGCAAGTTTCACCCCTGTTGCAAGCTACTCCGTTTGACAACACCAATATGTCCGAAACTGTCTGAAATGAATGTGCAAAGTTATGAAATTTTCACTGAAAACATTTGTTTCCCATATGAATAAACTTGCAACATTACTTCTTAATTTTAAAAATATTTTCAGTCAGAACGCAGAATCAACAAAATGGTAATAAATTAGTCTTGGCAAAACATGCATTCTTATAAATTTGTCATGATTTCCTATTGTGTAGGAAGAGTTACATAAAATTTTCTTGTAATGAATATTAGGATTGAAAAATCATAAATTTTTCTTTAGTATTTACAGACTTAGCCTTAAAAAACCCCTCCCGCCATGGTCAGATTTATTGTATAACCCTTTCGGGACGAACCAGCACAATTGTGCTGTTCGGCACCCATGACATTGAATGATTTTTTAAGCCAATAAATCATTGTTTTACCAAACTTTTTTGATTGCGATTATTGGATTATCATTGATATTTGTAATTAAGCGCAAAAACTTTTGTTTACATCGTGTTTAGAAAACACCAGCCCAGGGTAAACAAAATGTAAACAAACAGCGTAAGAATTGAAAAAGTTTTATCTGTCGCAACTTTTAAACTATTTGTTTTCTTTAGGTATGCACAGATACGAATCGAGAGTGAAAAAGTCATTCTTTGAAATGGTGAAGACCAAATGAGAATTGATTCACACAGCAAAGATTTCTGGAGGGACAAATTGGGACCAGCACAATTGTGCTGGTGCCGGCACTTACCCAGTCGATGTTCGTTGTTGACTACCAATTTTCATTTTCATTATTTTGATCAAGTTGTTCACAATAGTGCTTAATATTGTATTGGAACATGCATGAGTGATTACATACGGATCATAAAAATTATGTACCGTACAAAAACTATGTAACAGAAAACCATAGCTTTGGTTTGAAACCTTTTTTTAATAATTTCATATTTGAAATAGATTGGGAATCACATTTATTGTCTTAAATCGCCTATAGCAAAGCTTAAGACGCAGTTTAATTTTTGGGGAACGTTCAAAAATTACGTCAATCATTTAGGGGAGTGGGAGTGTACGAAAGTGTGACAGTGCATGTACTAGGGGCTTGGGAAAAAGCGTGATAGTGAGTATAGGAAGAATTTAGATTGACTTAAAAACAATGGACGTAATATTTGAATGTCCCCTTGCTTTGATAATCTAATTCAAATACCATGTTGAATCGATAATTCATTTTTGTGTTCTACAATGCATGCTGGTTCAATATCTGAAATATTATTTATGAAGTTGGACAACTGGAGCTGAAAACATTTACTTACTATTCGCTTCTGAACTGCAGTATCTTTTAAATGGCGTACTATTGATGTATGCAGCCCATGCTGTTATGTTGATCTACGAAATGCGTTTTAAACTGGGAAACTTTAAACTTTTGCAGTACTATGAAATACTCAACTAAACTAATAAGCAATTTATGAAGTTCTGGAGTCTAAATTATCCGCTCATATAAAAAATATAGTTTCGTTTCTTTTACCTTAAATAATATATTGTCCATATCTTGAATTTTGAGACTGATATATTAAAAATTGAAATCTGGACTTCATTGCCGTGCGTATAGTGTTGCAAAGTAACTAGCTGCATCGATCAAAGAAGTGTGAGCTCAATTCCCGCTTCAGCTCAGTTTTTTTTTTGTCAGGAACGTATTACGACTGTGCCATTTGGCGTTGCATGCTAGTCCGTTGATTTGTGTGATGCTCCCTTCAAAGGTCTTAATCGTACATAGTGCTTTCCAGGAAACTTTCCATGATAGGGTTGACAGCTAAAAGTGCCCATGCAACCGAAACGAAAGAGAAAACAAAACTTACGAGTATGATCAGGGGTCATTAAAAATTACGTTCATCATTTAGAGGAGGGGGTAGGGGTAATGAAAGTGTGACAGTGCATGTATTAGGTATTGGGAAAAGCGTGACAGATGGGGGAGGGGGGTCTAGAAATCCCAAAAACAATGGACGTCATATTTGAATCGTTCCTCAGAGCTTTACATTTTCCTTTGTAATCTAACGGTCACACCGATTGCGAAACTTTAAATACTCATGGTAAACCAAAAAGCCAGCTGATCGCTGCTGTCTTATAGATTGTTTTATTAGAAGCATTGTAAGTTTCTTTATTTTCAAATCTGATGATTTCTAAATAATTGAATACATTCGAAAACAAAATTTGATTGTTTCAAATTCATGCTTTAATATGGTTATTGACCTGATTTTGACAATGCGTATTTAAAAGGGTTTTTGAATTCCCTGTTATATGTTAGCTATCCGTCTAAGTTCTTTCAGTGCTACAAAGTACATAAAACTAATAATATAATGACATTAATTCAATTTTAAGAAAAAATCTCAATGTAAAAATAAAATAAAGTAAATTTGATTTTAGGGGCTAGCCATAACAGTAAACTCAGCAAAACTATGCTGAGGGTCGTAGGTTAGAGTCCAGCCGGATCTTTTCGATCTTTCAGATCTTTTCGTAAAGGAAATTTTCTCGACTTCCCTGAGCTTAGAGTATGATCGTACCTGTCACACGATATACACATGCACAATTGGTCCATTGACAAAGAGAGCTGTCAGTTGATAACTGTGGAAGTGCTCATGAGTAGTTAAGAAGCAGGCTTCTGTAACGTCAGAAGAAGCAATTTGATGGTAATTACACCCGATTCTTTTTTTGCACGGATTTTTTTTACACGGCCGTGCAAAAAAAGTTTCTATACAATTTTTCCCCCAAAACCTTATTTTTGCATGAATCGTCGAGAAATGGTGCTACTTTTTTGCACGGTATTTGCTCTTAAAATTGCGTTATTCTTGGTAATCAACGTCCAAGCTGTCGGGAAAGGGTCTAAGAGTCTCTAAAATAATAAACTTACTTTTCTAGTCTAGTACATGACTCTGATAACGGCCTTATAGTGGAGGTCAAATTACGTGTATCTGTCAAAAGATACAAACTCTAGAGCTGGAATTAAATGGTACAGTCAAGGGGTGGATCACTTTTTCAAAGTGTACCGAATGTACATCGATTTGCATCAAATGCATTTTTTCGACATTCGCATCAACTTAGCTTTGGCGTTAACAACATCATGTTATCAACGAATCTTTCTATAGCAACGCGTAGTTATTTGTTTGATGTGATTGTTCAAAATTGTTTTTTTTTTCTTTCCTATGCAATCCGATTTATGGACAAAAGGTTGAAAGACAAAAGGTCGAAAGGACGAAAGGTCGAAAGACAAAAGGTCGAAAGGACAAAATGTCGCTATTGATTTGCTTTGTGGGAAATTTTTCCTTCTTTGAAAAAAAAATTTCGACCTTTTGTCCCTTCTTTTTTGTTCTTCGACCTTTTGTCCTTTCGACCTTTTGTCTTTCGACCTTCTGTCCTTTCGACCTTTTGTCTTTCGACCTTATGTCATGCAATCCATTTGTTAATTTTTATCTGTTTCAGGTGATCGAGCAAATATTTCAGTAGGATCTCCGAGACATTGTGTTAAGAAATACATGTGTCTTAAGTCTTGTCCTGAATCCTTACAGAAACGGAATTATTAGCAAGCAGGAGTAGTTAGAAACTCGTTCTCGGGAAGTCCGTAATTTGTAAAGCGACTCCGAACCGGTTTCAACAGCTTCATTTGATTGTGCAAATCTGTATCGACTTGTAGAAATCAGATTGATCGATACAACTAATCATTAAACTTTGACCAAATAGCTCATTTTAATGGCTTCATTTAAGTAGTTGGGAATATAGAGGACACTCAATTCGAGATTTCTATTTATCGTTTTCTTCTGCTTCGTTCTTTAGTCGAACTAAACATTTTTTTCTACGGAATGTATATGTGTTTATGTGTGGATTATTTTTTTCATGCCCTGTGAACATTGTCCACAACTATTCCTTTTGCTCCAGGGTTCATTTGAACCTCTCCTTACGGAGCTTCGTTTCGAACTCGCCTGATATATTCTTTCGGTCAGCGGAAAAGATTCAACAACACAAAAGAATGAAGAAAGTTAACAATACTGGGCCTTCAGAGTAACTAGAAAGAAAAAATAGAGGTAAAGATGAGTATCACTTCCACTGTCTTAAAATGGTGTTACTTTTTGAATATGCGGTGTCGAACATTCTGTGACCAAGTGAACTCATTTAACCGGTAGATAAATGGTGATGGTAGACGTTCGCTCTTCCCCCTCTAAACGTTCGTAGCCTTCTAACTGTCCACGGAAAAAATAGTAACATCGTTATCCAAGTATTTAAAACCAATATTCAAATACTGATATTCTGGAAGTGCTACAAAACCTTGGGTTGAATAAATTGTGGATGAGGTAGCAGCTCTTCTTGAATTTGTGATATGATTGGTTTGACACTTTGACAAAGACAACAACCAAACATATGAGCAAGCCATGATTTACAAATTTGCTGGAAGTGTGCATTTGAATGTATTACGGTTCTTTCGAAAATTTTCCGTTCTGCGGTAGCCGCCAAGTTCTACCGCAGCTGTCAAAGTTCTACCGCAGGCTTGAAAATCATTGTTTCATTGAACGAAGCCATCTAATCGAAGTGTGCTAGTAGAGTGCAAAGCTTAGGAAAACAGCAGAAAACAACAGTCATAAGCGTGGTTTCCAAGGTATCATCGCAGCCGATCGATGATGCTTTGTGCAAATCAGTAATACGACTGCTGCGGTAGCTTTCTGTTCAACCGTAGAACGGAAATTTATCCCTAAAATTGCAATATTTGAATGCATTCAATTTTCTAGAAATATCAAATGCATCAGGAGTGATCCATCTCTTAGGTACAGTACTAAATTCGGTTTTCATTTATTTAGAAGTATTCCACTAAACAATTTGAAGGTTTATTATTATTTTCAATTTCGATTTTTATTCCATTAATTATTTTTGAGAAAAAAATCTTACATAATTTTTGAGGATATAAACAAACATAGCAAAACCAAGATGGTTTGGTTGAGACAATTAGTTTTCACACATGTATGTTTACCCATTTTTCTATGACATAGACTAGCTCTTGAATTATAGCGATAAACGTCATCGTCACCTAATGCTTTGAATCTTAGAGAGAATATGAAGTATTTTTATATCTCGTACATTGTTTTCGATCCATTTATGAAAAAATCATATATTATTAAAGTATTTTTTTTTTATTTTAATGTACATAAAAATAAACAAAATTATTTCTGGATTTTTGGGTCACCCTATTCCACGAAAGAGCACCCTAATGACGAAATAAAAAAATACGGGTCCAAAATTTTACAAAAAGGCATAACTGGAACAATTTAAAAAAAATTAAAAAAAAAAAAAAATTTCGAACATCGACCGCCTTGGGGACGGACCAGCACAATTGTGCTGGTTTGAATTTGACTCTAAAAAGTTCATAGATTGATAGAATAGCCAAAATAAAGCAAGTTTTGTTCTACGCGATGATGAGTTTATAAGGTAAATTTTGAAATAATCACTCAAATATAGTCCGTCCCGAAAGGGATAAACATTAACAATTTGTTGACAAATAGATTTTCGTGAAAATTTCCAACGTGGAGGAATACTCACACATAAGGTAATGTGGCAATTTAGCAGAAGCACGCACCTTGCATTCAATGATCAATCCAACAGTGCACAACATTTCGAATCGACAATTTAGCAGGAAGTACAGTACTGGACAGAATAAAGTACGCATTGGCCGTTTTTCCATACAAAATGATCAAGTTTGGAGTCTTATATCTCGGTTTCTAGTTGTCCGATTGACCTGAAATTTTCACCGCAGCTTGAAAGTAACCTCAAATTTGATAGGCTAGAAATTCATAGTTTTTCATTAACGAACTTTTAAGTTATCGCAAATCTCAAATTTTGATAAAAATGACAAAATTTTAAAGTAAAAATAATTTTTAAATGAAAATATTTAGAGCAATATGTCTTCTGCAAAAATGTACAAATTTGCAGAACATCATTTTTCGGTAAAACTGATTGTTTTCAAAATATTTTCAAAATTAAATTTTGCAATTTTTTGCAAATTGAGAGATTTTCAATAATTTAAAAGATTGTGTTTCAAATGCAGTGATATATTAATTGAGTAAAATCTATGTTATATCTAGGCTGTGGTGAAAATTTCAGATCAATCGGAACACTAAAAGCTGAGATTCAGATCTCCAAACTTGATTATTTTGTATGGGAAAACGGCCAATGCGTACTTTATTCTGTCCAGTACTGTAAGTGTTTTCTCTGTTCTCTTTGATTTTGGACGTACGATGTCTTCAGAGTTCTTAAAAGTTTCCAGAAGACCTCAGCCACAAATTTCATCAAACAAAAAAGTTTGAGGGAAAATGTATACACACTTAGATTAAATTACTGGGGTCGGTAAAATTTTACTGGGTTTTGGAACTACCGAAAATGTCAGTAAAATGAAAACTGTCGACACGCGTAATTGAAAAGCAAATTTCACCATGTTTTATTTTTTATCGATACATGGTATAGAAAGAAAGCTCTCTGCAAAATTTCAGTGAAAAATCTCTGTTTTTCGATTTCTGACATTTTTTTTAGTTTACTGACTTTTTCGGTAGTTCCAAAACCCAGTTATTTTTACTGAACAGATTGAGTGTGTACTTAAATAAGGGCCACCCTATCTATCTTTTTTATTAGAAGATGTAAAATTCAATTACGAATAATTTCTCTAAAGACATCGAACGTCTAAAATCGACAAGAGCAGAGAAAACACTATTTTCCTGTCTATTCGGTCCATTGTGCAGTGTGCGTTACTTGTGCGTTATATGTTTGTTTTGTTAGCTACGACGCCATCAAATATATGGAAAACATGGTGTGACAATATTGTGATGTGACATTTTTTTTAGGTTCGAGTCTATTAGAGGGCAAAATCCCCAAAAATATTTTCAAATAAATTTTACATATCTTAACTGATGTTTATATCGAACGAACTTCACGTTTCAGGTTACGTTTGATATTTTATATTGACATTCTACAACAGGTCTGTCCAACCTTTTTGGCTCTTTTTTTTGCATAAATGGTTGCCACGTTCGCCATGATAGTCCGATCTGAGGAACTTGTACCTCAAATGAATGCTTGGTATTTTATCTGTTTGATAATAAAAAAAAGATTTATTTTAAACTCTTCGTGAGCGATGCAGATAAAAGTAAAATCAGTCCAGCCAGCGGGCCGCACTAATTTTTTGACTTAACTCCATCAGCAGCAAAGAGTTTGATAAACAGTCAAATTTTAATGCAAGGATTAGTCAGATATAAGGCAGCGTCTATTCATTACGTAACGCCAAAATTGAAATTTTTGGACCCCTCCCCCTCCGTAACGCTTTTTGAATAAAAAAATCAAATTTTTGTATGAGCCATAACGCTTGAGCCTACTCCCCCCATCCCTTAGAGCGTTACGTAACTTGTGGATGGCACCTAATTACCACAAGTACACATTTCTCAGATCGAACTATTATTGCGGATAAAACCATTTATGTCAAAAAGTGCCTGAAAGATTGGGCAGGCCTGTTCTACAACATGATTTTTTAATTGTATATTTGATAACTAAATTTCATTCCTTAGCTAGTTCATCTCGAGACCAATGGTTGTATATCCCTTTCAGACGAGATTGTCACAATAACAATATAAAATTAAAAGAGATACTCTTCGGGATGGGATTCGTTGTCGGCGTGAGAATTAAGTGTTCCAATTGCAACAATGGTTTTCCAGGAAACGGGCCATTCCATGGAATGTCTTTCTGGGAAAAGGGGTATCTGAAAAAACGTATGGAGCCAATTTAATATCAAGAGTGACAAAATTAATCAAGTCTCAACTTTTTCCTATGTTTTCTTGGTATCAATCGATTTTTTTTACTATATCGACTTTAACATATCACGAATTGGCAGCAAACGCTTGCCCACCTCTGCTGCCGAAGGGGCTCGATTCGATCTGCTCGTGGCGTCAACAGTTTCCATTTTTGTTTACATTCGGCTCTTCTACACGCGCTTCACAGTCCCCACAACATAGGTATGCGTTGGCTCGGTTGGCTCCGATGGTGTGAAGTTGCATCGCTATGGACAGCAACGAACAGCAACGTGGTGGATTTTAGAGCACATGTGTAGTGTAGGGGAAATCAGGGTAAAACCGACACTGTGGGTAAGATCGACACCCTTTGATTTTTCATGTTTTGAGCAGATTTTCATACAGTTTCCACCACGCTCTATCTTAACCTGTGAAATGTTGTGTTTCGAATGACATTACAACTTACGCTACCAATAAACTGCCAAAATAAACAACAAAATCATATTGGATAACATAGAAGCAACAGCAGTTGCAATATTTGGCTGTTATTCATTAACTATTTGGTATGTGAAATTTTTTAAATGACATTATTTGTTCTGCGTCTACATCATCATTTACTATTATTACGTTGATACAATATGAAGGAGAAATTATTTTTTGGTTTTACGACAGCTGAAAATGCTATTGAAAAATAAATGTCCACTCGGGGTAAGATCGACACTTTCATTTGGGGTAAAAACGACACCTTTCTTTGCTTCATAATCTAATTTCAGGGAATCTTTCTAATCGGAGGACTATCTCTGTAGTTTATGTGAGTCTTTATTTTTTGAATTCCAGTGAAGTTCATGGACGGCGAACTTGTTAACATGTAAAATATGACACTATGTAACTTGTTACAAGCTATCATTAAGTATTAAAAAAATATTTTTATGTTATCACGTTTCAACTTATTTGATGAAGCTTGAAGAAAAATTTCTCGTTTAAAATTGAAGAATTAACAGAATTTGAAATATTTTCACATAAATTAATCTTATTATTTATTTACAAACCATGAGGTTCGACAGTTTTTATTATCTAAAAATAATTACACTTTTCTGTTTTGTAAAAATAAAACAGTATTTATTTTCACAACCAATTATTCGCTACAACTTTATCTACGTGAACATTACATGAACACAAATTATCCATGTGTATGCACCCCAACTTTATAATCTTAGCATGGAACATTTGAAATTTTCACATTTATTTAGTGGATCTTTGGCTTCTCCTCAATAATTTACGTAATATGTGTATGATCCTTCAGAGGAAGGGGTCATTAATGTCGAAAGTCATGTTTAAAGCATTCTTTCGAATATGAAATGTGATGGTGATGTTTACAACGTATCAATTTTACTCAAAGTGCATGTGTCGGTTTTACCCCAACAGGGTGTCGATCTTACCCGCACTCTCAATTGTCTCACCTAAAAATGATGCAATATCAATTTGATTTAAATCACTATATAACCTTAATATATCATCCAGCGATTGCAAGGATTGATAGATTTATAACCAATATGTGATTCTACAACAATTTTGGGTTCGTTTAACAAGCTAAAGTACATAAATTTTATCAATAAGCTTAGGGTGTCGGTTTTACCCCGAATTCCCCTACGTACAAAAACACGCATAAGAGTGGTTCGTACGTACGAAACAACTTGATGCGTAAAACCCGCAGGGAACTATCAAACCAGTTTTTTTTCTGCGTGGATTGAACAGCGAGACAAATAAAAATTACGAGAAATGCTCTTACATGGGCGGTGTGGCGCGTGATATAGATTTCAAGGTACTCGGAAGAACGGGTTGAAGATGCACGTTTGAACTGGACTCAGTTATGCCATTATTGATAGTACACCTTAACCTCTATCTACGTAAGGGGTCGGGAATACGTAAATAGATTTTTACGTTAATGATTTTTTTGTTGCATAAATGAAAAAGTCGTCAAAATTCAGTTTGTACGAACAAGACTTGTTTGATAAAGCTTGTATAAAGCAATATCAGCGATATGCTAATTTGCTTAAGAGTTCTATTCTAGCTATGAAATCCAGGCCTTAAGAACTACAAGTGCAACTACTGATCTCTCGAATGTTTATGAATTACATTCATACCCATATTGGCTCATGAAAGTGAAGTTTTGAGTTCAACTCATTTATGAAGGAGAGGGATACCTTTACGGGCTTATATTATCATACTCTACCAAGATTTGAGTTTAACGACAGTTTTAGGTTACCCAAGAACTACTTGAAAAACAGATCATCAGATCTCAAGCGTTCACGAGCAACCTAACCTTGCAATATAGGATGATACCCACACAGTTTCATATAGTTAGGTTCCACCAAGTTATGTGTTAAACGACTATTGAATATTATCTTAAAACTCCTTTGGGTACAGGCCTTCAGATCATCAAGCGTAGCCAGTGATCTCTCAAAGATTTATGAATCAATATTAGACACGAACTGGCTCATGGAAATATATTGAATTCAACGACTGTTTAAGGGCATGCAAGAACTTTTTTAAGTGAAGTCCTACAGATCTACAATCTTAACCAGTTATATTTTGGAGGATTATGAATAACGTTGATATTATACGAGATAATTTTATTGAATTAAGATTGTTTAAAGTTACCAGACAGTACTTCATTGTCCAGGAAAGTCAAAAGAAATCCATAAATCAAAAACCTTCAGCTAAACCAGGCCTGCCCAACCTTCTTGAACCGCGGGCCAAATCTCAGAAACAATATTGTACGAAGGGCCAAACTTTTTTTAATGTAGCGATTTAAAAAAAAAAACAATGTGAAATAAAATTTATTAAAATCTCTTTTGGAGAAATTTGAATAGATGCTTGCTCATGTGATAATCTCGATAATTCTGTGAGTAATGTGATATCCTGCTTTGAAAATTCAGCACAGAGATTTTGACACCAGGTGTACACAACTCATTGTTTTGTCATCACCATGTCCTCGAAATCATCCTAAGATAAAACTGAACCTCCAAATTTTTAAGAGTACAAAACTAAACTGAAAATTCCATAGATTGGTCGCTCAAATTTTCAATGTGATCGATTGTTCCTTTCTCTATATTCTTACTTTTGAAAATTCTTGGTATGGCTTTGTTTGATATAATTTAAAACGTATTTTGAAGCAAAAAGTGTAGATATTTCAAAGCATTGGTACAAATTTTCAAAACTGTCACGGAGCACATGCTAAGACTTCGCGGAGCACCAAGTGCTCCGCGGAGCACGATCTGAAAACCGCTGGTTTAACAGACAACCATTTTTCAGAATCTCAACAACACAATTTATTGCTTATCGCTCAATAATGAGAATTACAGTATCCTCGAATTTTCACCATCGGAAAACGGCAGATGGAAGAGTGGACTTCCTTAATTTATTTCTTTTCATGCAATCGATAAACTACACCAAAAGAAAAAGAAGAAGCAGCCAGTGAGTGCAAACGTCAAACGTCAACACAACCAGACAACTGGCGCCACCACGGTCTAGCATTTTATTTTTCACGTTTTCTAATGCATATGCATGTGAGATTTATTCGTTTTATACAATCCCAATAGGTGCGAGTCAGATCGAGGTATTATTATGGTTGGTTCAGATCCTAATGCCAACAATTTTCGGTGTGAATTCGAAGAAAAATCGAACAAGGCAAGGCGTTGATTTTCGGTATGCTGAATCAAAAATTATAATGATGACTGTTGAATTTTTTTTTCTGTTTGCATTGTCGCCTTTATGAGAGTGATTGATTGCATGATGAGAAGTTTGATGATTTATTGTATAATATACATAGAAGCAAACTCAACCACAAGTAATGTATGGTGGTTTCGCAATGATGGTTCGCGGAGATGATTCAACAATAGCATAATCAAGTATTGATCTTTCGTTTTATGTAGGCACTCCTACGAGGTTGGTTCCGAATTCTCCCATAATATTTTTCCCAACCAGTTGAAAGTCCCAAACCTGGAAATCGTACTCCTCAAACAACAGAAAATTAGCAAAACTCATCAACCGAAAATCATTCCTAGTAGGGTAAGGGGTGGTAAAATGAACACCTTAAGGATATCATCTTGTTTCTGATAGAGAAATGAGGAATTTGTATAGTTCTATCACACAACATCACAAATAGGGATGTTATCTATAGTAGCGACATGAATTAAGACTGAAATTGCTAAATTTTCACATATTTTTATCGCTAGCAAAAAACGATGCAAATGTTCATTTTACCTGCACTATGTAGGTAAAATAAACATCATGCAAAAAACATGAGCAAAACAAATATTTTGGAATATTTTTATTGCATTCCCTGAAATACATCTATAAATGATTGTAACCCATTCGAAGTGGAGTCTAGTACACGACACTGAAGGCGACCTTACAGTTGAGGTCGAAATACGCGTATGTGTCAAAGGATGCAAACTCTAGTGGAATTAAATGGTACAGTACTAAATTCGGTTTTTTCATTTACCTATAGGTATTCTACTACACAACTCGAAGATTTATTACCATTCAAACAGAAATCTGAAGGTATCAGAATTGGCATCATATCATAACGATGTTCGCCTCACTGGAAAACTTAAAGACTCCCGAGCCAAAAGTTACGTCAGTTATAATTTTCAAACGTAATTTTCTAAAATTTAAATTTTTGTTGAAATTTTCACTTTAATTGACCTCCTTATCAACCCGAACACACCGATTTATGCTCTAAATCGTCCGTGTGTGAGAAAAAATCAATCAAATTTGTTTTTTCCCGATGAAAGGCACGGTTTTCATTTTGCCACCACTTCCCTTACAGTGTCGCCGACAAGGTTTTTTCCAAGGCACATAATTAGTTCCGTCAAATGTATCTACGAGTTGTTAGCTTGAAACGATCCCTACACAAATAAGGTTGTCCGAATCATCAACCGATTCAAAAAAGCAATTCTAGATTTAAAAATCAGACAGACATTCTAATCTCAAAATCGAGTTACAGAACCATAGTAAAAGTTGGTTTTCATGTCTATCTCGATGGTCCCTTGGGTTGCAGTTGTATTGGTGTTGAATTCTATAACTCGATACTTCCCTAACTCTATGGTCCCTGCAATATCGAATTAATCAGAGTTGACTGTATTAGGAAAATAAAAACCCCGCTTTTGAACCCATATTCCGTTGACATTCCATCAAACCCCCATCACTCTGTCCCAAATATCGAAAAATCAGGAAAATTCTATAAATGTAATCATGTAATGTAATTGTTTGAAATTGCTTTATCTCAAATATCCATCATGCAAAACTCATTAAACGGAAAGTATTATTCCAAAAGGCAATCCATTTCAACTGCAAGCAATCGGATTACAATCATGAATGAAAAAAAAACTTGTATAACAATAGAATGGAAATGAGCGAGTTAAAAGCAAAGACAGAAATTTTGAGAAAAACGAATATGAAGGTTTCTCAGCAAGAAAACAAGCCAATCTTTTTCAAATGAAGGTACGATACGATAATTGGATACGATAAAATCAATGGATAATTTTATCTTGCTTTTGAGTTCTTGTGTATAATGTAAACTGTATTTTTTTTTCAATTGGTGACAAATGAGGTACCTGCTTATTAACTTTGAATCGAATTTTGTTTTGATTTTTCTGATTATTTAGTTCGAAGTTCAAATCTTGAGCGTAAACAAAATTAGAAACTGGAAAATAATTGTCGGGTGTTCTCAAATAGTTTGCTGAGAGGCGGGGTTTCTTTTCAAGGATATCTATAGGCATAGGAAAATTTATATCTGACGCCATTTTGAAATCCATGATGGCAACTTCCGATTTGTGAAAATCACTTAAAATCCATGCAATGTATTTTTTTTTTTTTTTGAAAATTAATACATCGTAGATGCCGAAAATCGATGTATGACGCCATTCTCTAATCCGGCAACTTCCGGTTTGTCAAAATCAATTATATCCCAAGCAATGAAGGTTTTGGAATGGGACCGATGAGTATACCGTTTTGACTCATATTCCGAACACTTAAGGCCAACAGTGACTTCAAATGCATCTGATTGGCAGAAAATGGTTGATATTTGTGTTAATTTAAATTTCTTCGCAAAGTCTAATTTTTAGCTATTGGGTGTACCAATAATAATGTTGATTTAATTAGTTTTGTATTGTTTTAACTTAAAAGTATGGAACAACATTTTGATTCAAATGCCGAACACTATGTTCATTCTTTCTCATATTCCGAACACCTTGATTCAAATTCCGAGCAGCACGAATGAATCGTATTCAAATTAATGATTTCGCAAATAAATTTATCTGAGCTTGTTCTACTGGTCTCAAACTAGAGAATCATCACTACTCCTGCGGTATAAATTATATCGGAGACGTTAAAATTGAATTGCAATTGACTGCCATTTCCTTGTTATTCGGTGACATATTTCAGCGAAACATTTCAACCAAATCGCCATACAAAAACTGAGTGTTCAGAATATGAGTCTGTTCGGAATTTGAGACAAAACGGTATGACGGAAATCAACGTCCGTCTCCATTTTGGAATTGAGATGTCTATTTCTGGTTTGCTAAAATCACTTGAAATCCATGAAATTTGTGAACATCACTTGAAACCCATGCAATATGGTTGTTTTAGACGATTTCCACTAAACGGAAGTCGCCATCTTAGATATCAAAATAGCGTAAGACGTCGATTTTCAGCATCTACTAATCAGTCTCGTTCCAAGGATACCCACATTGCATGGACTTCAAGCAGAAGCACGTCCACGATCCAACCATGGGTGAACAAACATGCTCAAGATCTTTATGTCCATGGAACTCCAGAAACAAATATCAAATTTGTGGAATCCTAGACAGTAAATTAAAAGTGAATGTTTTATTCTGGTCAATAACACAAGACTGAGGAATCTTCAAGATCATTGTATGAATCAAGGCTGCCCAACGTACGGCTGCTTTCTTATTTTAGGCCCGCAAAGAGTCTCAAGACTTTTCACATAACTGGGTCATTGAATATGCTATCAGTTTCTAATTAAAATATACCAAGTCTACAGTTTTGATTTATTTTTGTAAATATTTTAAATTATGATGTTGCAAATTATACATTTGATTCTTCAAAATTTACAGCGTTGCGTTGCGTGGTAACGGAGTAATTCGTAGATTGCATACTGTAAGCTGTCATGTTGGTTACTTTATCACTTTTATTCCAATTGCATATGGAAAACTATTTAGGAAAGAATAGCAATCGAATCGGAAGTCAGAGATGAAAAGACATGACAATTTCCATTGCCGGCCAACTTCTCCGTTACGAGGAAAGGGAAGGATAATGATGGTAAGACACCTACTTAAAGAGAGGCCTGCGACTCACCGACGCCCTCATAAGATGTTAAGGAGTTGGATAATAGGGAAGGCAATGGTCTAGGATTCACTATAAGCGAGTGATACGACCGGATTCAAATCAAGTGTATGTAGTTGAGTATATGTTTTGTTATTAGGTACAAGTGTGAATGAAATGTTTTTATCAACGTTAAAAAATTAATGTGACTCCATGTGCGCTTGTTTCTGGGGCACAGGAATTTCCACCTTATGCCCTAGCTAATGAGCCTTGGTTTGAGCGCCATTACTCACTCTCTGAAACGAGAAGATTAATAAACTCAACCCTATGATACAGAAGCAGCCCATATTGCATTGAAAATAAGCAGTTTAATCGGAACGAACTCACCAAAGCCATTCGTTTGTCTTAACGCCGAATAAAGTTGCAGTATCTGCAAAAAGTCTCAATAATTTTGTTGAAAAATGATCCGCTTCCTCTGCATCGTCGATAAAGCTCACACAATGAAAAAGCAAAACTGGGTATTTCCTTTTGGTTTTCAATATGCTTAAACTTTGCCTAGCACAATAATTGTACAAAAAATAGGGTTTTTTCACTTTTTTTTTTCATTTTTTTTAAAAGAAAGCACTGATTGTCACCATCAGATTTCATAACCGTAACTAATATGCTTGCTCATTACAATTTATCAGAATCACACTTTTCACTATCGAAAAATCTATCCGGGTGGCAGCCGAAGCACCAGCGGAACCACGTAAAATCTACCACACTGAGCGCTACAAGCCATACATGAATTCAATTTTCGCAAAAATAAAACACTGTTATCACTTTACGAAACTTTTGCAAGAACATTTGCAATTGGAATGACACCATCAGCCGATTATATTTGGCACCAGCCGAATCAAAAGTTCGCGAACCGAAATTAACGTGACAGAAAATTCAAAACGCAGCCGCCCGCGTGCACGGCTTGCTGCGATCTCCCATATTTGATGTTTCAAAATTTACTGGATAAAAAACTCAAAATTACTGAATTGATGAGGATCACTCTTTTTTGGAGTTCTATAAATTATTCGTATTTTCATACACATATCAATCATAAGATATTGGTACATAATTGAACAATAATTGATTCGAAAGGCTTGATGGGCAACATTTTTCAGAATTCATGGATGTCAGGACCTTCCGAGGCCCTAATATCGACTCGGATCATTATCTCGTTGTAGCTAAAATTCGGGCGCGGTTATCCAGCGTCACGAGTTCCAGAACGCTGCGCTTCAATATACAACGCTTGTCGACTGATGGGGTAGCTGCACAGTACCGCCAGCAGCTAGACGAGCAGTTGGAAAGTGATTGGCACTGGTAAATGACGAAGACGAAACGACTGGTTCGATGAAGAGTGCCAAAGAGGGATAGACTTGAAAATTGTCGCCAGAAGCCGTATGCTTGGAGCCGGTACCCGTCAGAACAGAGAGCGGTACAGGACAGAGAGAGGCGAAGGGAAGCGACTCCTTCGCAGAAAAAAAGGCAACACGAAGAAAGTGTTGTAGCTAAAGCTCAAGAAAGCATGAACCGGAATGATGTGCGGAGATTCTATGCAACGGTCAATAGTGCGCGGTACAATACCGTACCAGTTCCCGCCATGTGCAATGATCGAGAGGGGAATTTGCTAATCGATAAAACGGCGGTGGCTGTCAGGTGGAAGGAGCACTTTCAGCAATTGTTGAACGGTGAAAATGAAATGTAGCGAGGAACCGGATGAACATTCATGATGACAACAAGCTGTGGACCGACCATATGAGAAGTTAAAAAGGCTATCAGCGAGCTGAAGAACTGTACGGCTGCTGGGAGGGACGAGATCCCGATCGAGCTTCTCAAGCACGGAAGTGAGCAGCTTTATCAGTCGATCCACCGAGTACTTCTGAAGGTATGGGGAGACGAAGAATTGCCCATCGGCTGGTGGGATGGCCTCATACGTCTAATCTACAAGATAGGGCACAGATTGGAGTGTGCCAATTACAGAGGAATTACCCTGACGTGCAGAGAAATGGCACTATTATCACAAGGTCGCACATGCTCCTTGGCTTTGTGTACGATATAGACCTAATTGGAATCGATCGCAGGTCAGTGGAAGAGGCCTTCGTGCCTCTGAAGAGGGAGGCATCGAGGATAGGCCTGACCATTAATTCTACCAAAACGAAGTGCATGGTTGCAGGTAGATATAGAGTCAGGCTTGGTGGTGTAGGTGCTGAGGTAGTGTTTGATGGGGACGTGTTTGAAGTTGTTGTAGAAATTGTTTACCTTGGAACACTTGTGACATGTGACAACGACATTTCCCGTGAAGTGAAAAGACGTGTTGCGGCCTTTTACGGACTGCGTAACCAGCTTAGGTCCCGCAGCTTGCAAACGGAAATAAAATTCGCCCTGAATAAAACATTGATTCTTCCAGTAGCTTTCTACAGGCACGAAGCGTACGTTGAAGGAGGCAGACTGGAAAGCGTTCGGTGTTTTCGAGCGTAAAGTGCTGCAGACAATACTCGGTGGGAAACTCGGTGTGTGGCGCAGACGCATGAACCACGAGTTGTATCAAGTGTAAAAAGATGTATATATAATATATAAAGCGTGTACAATATGGCTGACTTAAGTGGGCTGGTTACTTGGTGCGAATGTACGAAGAAAGAATTGCGAAAATAATATTCAGCAGATAAAGGTCGGCGGCTTCGGGGAAGACCACTAATACGCTGGATGTACGCAGTGGAAGAGGAACTGGCGACCCTAAATATTCGGGGCAATTGGAGAAGTTTCGCTCAAGACCAATGAAGATGGAGCTCTACACTACGCCCGACAATGGCGTGACGCTGCGCTGTAGCCATCAAGGTATCAAGGTAAGTAGGCCTATAGATGTCTGTTCTAGTAGATCAAAAAATTTTGGAATAAAAAAGATTTTTAAGATTATTGGGCACGATTTTGGAACATAACTGCTATTGTTCTGCTTAGTTTCACTCAAATACTTACTAAACTTATACAAAATTTAAGAAGCAATCATTTTCTTGCTTCCTCTTGGTGTGATGGTGTCATTGCTAAGTATGCAGTTTTCGTGATAGTAAAAAAAACTTATCCCGAACCTCTGATAAATCTTGAACCGAATCCAATATGATTTATGCCCAAATGAATCGCATTCGACATGTTAAAATTTAAACTAAATTCAAATTTTGCGTTTAAATCTAATGAAAAAATATCACATTTTTTCAACAATTTTTGAACAAACATCCTTCTTTTTATATTCATGCAATGTGTGTTTGCACAACACCAGAATGTACAGTGTTAGTTGAATTATTATTGAATATTAACAACTATCTTGATATCTTGATCCATCTAGAAACTTGAGGAAAAACCAATTTGAACGGAACGATTTTCAATATCAGAAGCATCTTAAAATGTTGAACAATTTTGTTGAAGGTATGAACTTTTTATGTCCAAGATATTCCATGTGGAAACCAATTAACCGAAATCGCATTAGCTACGGTTCTTCATGTACTGAACCGCGTACGTGTTTTCCTACATTGAAAACACGTAAAAGAAGTTCGACATAAGTTGGAGTATTAGCAAAAAAAAAGATTTATCTTAAGGCATCTCCAACACAAATTTTAATATTCCCACATCACTCAACAGACAAGTTATGTAAAAAACTGAATTTCTACATTCAATGAAATGTAATATGTAGTTAACAAAAAGTTAACAAAACTTTATTTAATTTTACTAAATAAAGACACTAGTATTGCTTATCGTAGAAACTTAGTTTTTATAAATGAAGATGATGTATGAAATCACATTCATTAAGTAATTTAAAAAATCGATGTCTACAAATAATTAAGAATCATTCTCTCTTGGAATTAATCAACACTTGTGATTCCTTCTGTACAGTTCCCCTTGTTTAATCCAATCAAACGAAAATATCTTGAAAGTGAGACCTTCATCAGCGTAGTAGGGTATCCTTCTTCGCGTTTCGCAAACGCTTCGAAAATGACGAAAGCACGAAAAATTACATTGTCCATTGCCGTCGGTATCGAAAACAGTCCCACGTTTCGCGTTCGCTCTATTTATTTCTTTCAGACGCATCCAGCCCAGGCCCGAAGTCGATCCTTGCTGGCGTGAATTGATGTGCGAAATATTAAATCGACCGTCTTGGCCCGCATCACCGGAGGATGACGACGACGCACAGTGGCAGAAAGCCGAATATAAAATATCAAAGTTTTGTTCAAAATAGTTTTTAGGTAGTTATAATGCTAGATGGTGCTTTGTTTGAACTTTCGATTTTAAAAAACCCTCCTTCCCCCATAAATGGCCACGTGGTTTAGGGTCTACTCCCAATATGTCACATAATTTACTCGTATATTTGAAAACCTTTATTATAGGAAGTTCTTGGATTACCCAAATTGTCAACAAACAATATTTCCAAAGAGCTCTATTTTGAGCTCTTGAAGCTTCCTCCATTGAATTACTTAAAGCACGTACTTCATCAATAGCCGTCCGCTATGCCTCTTAAGTAGTTTTTATAGGTCTCTCCAGGGAATTTTCGAATGGCTCAGAACCTCACCTCAACACAATATAACAACAAAATCAAAGCAACTTTGAACTATCGCTTTGAACTTCTTTGCATGTGCACGATTCACGTTTGTAAATCCGGAGACTCTGGAATAGTGGGGCCTTCCTTAGCCGAGTGGTTAGAGTCCGCGGCTACATAGCAAAGCCATGCTGAAGGTGTCTGGGTTCGATTCCTGGTCGGTCCAGGATCTTTTCGTAATGTAAATTTCCTTAACTTCCCTGTGAGTATAGTATCATCGTACTTGCCACACGATATACGAATGCGAAAAATGGCGACATTGGCAAGGAAAGCTCTCAGTAAATAACTGTGGAAGTGCTCATAAGAACACTAAGCTGAGAAGCAGGCTTTGTTCTAGTGAAAGCATAATACCAAGAAGGAGTAGATGTAATTGTGCATGGATGTGAGAATGGAATCAACCAAAATGATCAATTGTTCAGCCATTTTGGACATTTTTTTTCGGTTTTGTCCGACTTTTGTTTACCGACCCGCTACTGTGCGACATGGACGACCATGCGTCTCCATGTGATACCTACCGAAGACGACAGTGAGAAATACCGCTCTAATAATCACACTGCCAGACACCCACCCGATCCAACATGCGATCCAGGCGGCTGTTCGACAAACAGCGTTTTTACTACAACGACAACGTTTCCGATGGCCTGTTTGGTACACATTTAGTAGTACATACTTTCATAGTCGTCCTCCTGCTGGGAAACGTAAATTGCGGATGGTTGCTTTTCGCGGTATTTGTCGTCATCTGACAGCGTCCAAGAGTGGTCCAAAAAGTTGTGTCCTCTGTTGGAGTGCATCCCATCGTCATTCCGCCATCGTCGTCGTTGCTGTGGAATCATTCAGTTAAAAATAAAACTGTTGAAAGTGTTTGTGATCTGAAGGGGAGTGAAGTGTTGATGTGCATTAATATTTGCAATGGAGAAGAAAAACACTGTTTGCTGAACTGACGATGACCGTTTCGTGAAAGAAGGTAATTTGTTGTTTAACCCTACAAAAAATTACATTTGACAATAGTTAATCCATGATTTTTGAATGATGGTTTATCATTATAGCTACCCAACAATTTCCTTGTTTATAAATTCTTTTTTTTTACTTTTTGAGTCTTGGATACACCACAATTTATTTTCGTCTACACATACTAAACCAAATATAATAATTTCTGTTAATCGGTTGAGCAAAACGAATACAAAACTAAAGAATATTAGAATGTCACTTCATGTAAGAGCTGTTTTCATTTGAACTGCGAACATTTGAGGCTTTATATGCGAATATACGATTTTATCATTTTCGATACGCTTACAAACAATCTGTTCTATCATCACTATTTGAAGTAGTTTTGAATAGTTCGTCACTCATCTTTGACAGCCTAGTTATCATACAACTTGAATATGGTTTAAAATCTCTTAGCGAATAGCATTTCCACAAAATGGGACCTTTTTTGTAATCTAAGTAAGGGGCGATCCATAAATTACGTAAGACATTTTTTGCGGTTTTTCAACCCCCCCTCCTGGTAAGAAATCTTACCATGGGATTTGTTGTATGGAAATGAAAAATAAATTGTACGGCGCGTAAGAAATCTCACACCACCCCTCCCCCCATAAACCCTTACATAATTAATGGACCACCCCTAAGAAATTTCCATATAACATTTAACGCCTAGAGGTATGCAATACCCTATAAATGTTACGTAATTAAGTCTTGTGCACTTGAAAATTCAATGTTTGGCTACGTTTTATAATCACCTTAAGCTGCAAGACCCGGAATTCAAAGAAAGATCTCGAGCATTCTTTCTGAAAGCTTTTATCAGATGAAGATCAGCAGTTCATTACAAAAAGCGATGACATTTCATTTGTGGGCTACGTGGCCGTGTGGTTAGTATTACCAAGCATTTAGCTGCATCGAGTCAAGGGGTGTGGGTTCGATTCCCGCTTCAGTCCGGAAAAATTTTTGTCTGTGACTTTGACTGTGCCACTGGGAGTTGCATGCTAGTTCATTGTCTTTCGTTTGGAGGAATTGCGAGGTATAATTTTGAACTTTTGAGAGGTTAAGTATTTTGTTAAGTTGAACCCAGGAATATATTCCAGAGTAATTTGTGGATAAAAAGCAGTCATATAAAGAACGATTGATCTTCAGAAGGAATTAACGTTCAATGTATGAACAAATCCCACAATTATATTTGACTGACTTCAAAGAGTTTTGAAGCAAAAGTTCTAGAGCCACCCTTCGATATTACCGTTTTGTCTCATATTCCGAACACTTAAGGCCAACAGTGACTTCCAATGCATCTGGTGGGCATAAATAAGCTGATATTTGTGAACATTTTAATTTCTCCGCAAAGCCTAACTGTTAGCTGTTGGGTGTGCCGATAAAATTGTTAATTTAAACTTGTTCAACATTATTTTACCGTAAAAGTATGGAACAACATTTTGCTTCAAATGCCGAACACTGTGTTCATTCTGTCTCATATTCCGAACACCGTGATTCAAATTCCGAACAGCACGAATAAATCGTACTCAAATTAATTATTTTGCAAATAAATTTATCTGAGCTAATTTTACTGGTCTCGAACTACAGACTCATCACTATTCCCGAGGTATAAAATAGATTGGAAGACGTTAAAATTGATTTGCAATCGACTACCATTTCATTGTAATTTGATGACATATTTCAGTGAAACATTTCAACCACATCGCCATACAAAAACCGAGTGTTCGGAATATGAGTCTGTTCGGAATTTGAGACAAAACGGTACTTGAATGTCGTAAATTTACTCAAAAGACTTTTCTTCATGTAAGAGTCATGTGAACTGTTTTCGTTTCAGTAATATACTTTTATATGTATTATCATCCAAAATTCTGGGGAGGTCTAGAAGATTCTAGGGAGGAGGTGGCTGGTCACCCCCCCCCCCCTGTTTCTACGCCAACGGTTTTCGGGATTCGGAAGGTTACCAACCTAATTTGAAGGTACTACTGGATAATTTGAAGGTACTACTCAGATTTAGGCTTCAAGCTGAATAATGACGTCTGGATTTTTATGATTTTGTATGTCTGAAGTGATTTGCCAATGAGATCATTTTTATCAGTTATTCGATGACTAAAGTCTGAGTGAATATCAATTTTGATTCCTTTTGGCTACGAAAAAGACCACCAGGATTACCATGGGCCATATTCCTGTTTTTAAGTTGGCTGAAAACCTTTATTGCGATTCTGATTTTTTTTTTGTTTGCTGAAAAACACTTCAATTCTGAGATCAAAACTTGTAACAATTCTGTGAATCCTATCGACATACTTTCTGAAATAGTGAGAAAGTTTTTTAGAATCCAATAATATATTTAAGAAAAAAATCTTGTGCTAATCAAACAACTAGTGGGAACGCACCAACGTGTGAAAAAGTCTCTTTAAAAAAGTTGAAATTTAGCGTTACATAATTTGTGTACCATCTACACATTCCTAACCGAAAGTCGGCTTTCTGTTTTGGAGTTACTTTGATATTGGAGTATAAATCGAACAAAATTGAATTTAGAAGATCTTGCTTAGAACAGCAGGAAAACTTTGCCTCAAGGAAAAACTTTATTGCGGAATGAATGTTAAGTGTCGGTTACAGGATGTTATTCTACTTACAGTAAATTGACTTATTATGACTTCCAATTTAATAACATTCACTAGCAAAAATATGGCTCTCCTCGGGTGAATAAAAGAGTTTGTGGTAGAAGCTTTGAATTGCTACGATAAGAACACCGAAAAATAGTTTGATCATTAATAATTTAACAAGAAAATTGTGATTGATTGATTGAATATTATGGGGAAATTAAACCTGAGACTGGTTCATCCCCGCAAGTAAATTGTGTTTATGCTATGTATTGAGTAAGGGAATACGTGACTTAGGCGACAAAAGTCAGCTTGATATGAAGATTAGTTTATCTCGAATAGCAGAACAAGCCTGATAGAGGTTGATCAATAAGTAGGAAAAGTAGGGTCCATTAGATTAAATAACAAAATTGAATAACAAAATTTCATTGACCACATATAAATTGTTGGTAAAATGGCTGATACTTTATTAATATCAATCACTTTGTGTATTACCGACAAAATGATATTCTCTACTCTCTTCCACGAGATGTCAATATACATTCTATTGCAATTAAACCTTTTCGACCAAATGTCCATTTGACGAAATGTCCGTTCGACCAAATGTACTTTCGACCAAATGGCATTCGACTGGGCTTTAGGACATTTGGTCGAATGACGTTTAGTCGAATGACATTTCGTCGAAAGTACATTTGGTCGAACGGACATTTGATCGAATGGGCATTTGGGCGAATGCCATTGGAACCTATAGTCAAATGAAATTTTGTCTATGGGACATCGGATATCTTTTTTTGTAATATTTTGTTATAATTTTGTATAGAACAAAGCTGGATTTTTTCAATACTGCCTAAAAAGGATTAATAATTCTTATCAATTATTTTATTTTTGAACCGTTTTTGGATTTGAAGACGGGAGGTTTTATTTTACCAAATTTTGTAGAATCCTAAAATAAATTATGTCATATGCTAAAGAAATTGTTTTCCTATGTTTACCAAAATATTTAGCTACTATAAATGTTCTTTAAACTACAGTACCTACTTCAACGTTGGGAACATGAAGATATGTTAAATTTATTATTCTCCCAGAATATCATCATTCTAAAGACAATTCCTGCAAAAGCTTTCATTGCTTAGTTATGGAAGTTTCAAGCCATATAGAATTTAATATTCTTTAAAAATGTCATCGTTCTTTAAAATATGCTAATCTTTGTTGAATGACAGCTTTTAGTGTGATTGCTTGAAACATTTTTGAGTTTAAGGTCTTAAATCGAGGTCTTTGGGCTTGAGAATTTGGAATGTGGAAACCAAACATGAAACATTTGGGTATAGAACTATTTGGTCACCTGTCATTGTCATTGTCTTACTCATGGTAAATCAGTTTATTGTGACCTCATGCTCTATTACATTCCTTGAGGCGTGTCGATGGAATCGGTTGATAAATATTTCAATCAAAATCAGAGATCAGAGATGAGTCGAAAGATTGTACCCCGTTTGGCATAAAGTCGTTTGGCATAAGGTCGTTTGGCATAAAGCCGTTTGGCATAAAGTCGTTTGGCATAATGGTCGTTTGGCATAATGGCCGTTTGGCATAATGATTGACTTAGAATGAATATCGGCATTTTTGAAGCTTTTACCGAAATCAACACCACTGAGCCCATAACAAAAATTTTTCGTTTGTGCTCAATAAGCAGAGATAATCCAAGCTATGAATGTCAAAAATTGTAGTGTCACTAGAGAGCATAAGTAAATAAAACTCGTGGCGGGTCTGATGGACGATCTTTTCGGAATAATAATTTTCTCCACATCCCAGACCATAGAGTATCGTTGAGCTTGTTGCGATATACAGATTTGAAAATAGTAAATTGACAAAAAAAATTTGCAGATGTTAATAAAAGGAACGATCATAGAATATTTCGCTGCAGATCAAGCTCTGTCCCAGTTTGGACGTAACACATGATGAATATTACTTGGTATAAGAAGTGGAAATTTATTTGCAAAATATTTAAAGCTCTTATCCAAAGATCTACTACCGGGTACCCCCGTTGGTTTGACCACATTTAATCTGAACACTTTTTAATTTGTACCCCGCTAATTTGCACATCGTTCAGATTAAACATGGTTCAAACGTCATTTAGCTGTTGGAACGGAGTACAGTGAAATGAAACACTGTGGAACGGAATGCAGAATCAAAACAAAACAGTGAAAGAGGTTACTAGAAACATGTTTTTAGGGTGACTAGATGTTCAAATTAAAAATGAACCCCGATGGTTTGCATCAGGTACCGTTCAAATTAGCGGGGGTGCACGGTATTGCAGTATAATGCAAAAATAGCTTATATACGAGAGCAGATTATTTTTCGTTTTAAATGTTTGAAGCTCTAATGCAAAATATCTTCTCACAACATAACTCAAATAAACAACACATTTTTGAAAGAAAATATTTGTGGCAAAACTTTTGAACGATTCAAATTTTAATTTTGAAAGTGTACATCAAAAACACTGTCTATTATCGAAAGGAGGGAAAATTTGTGATTGAAATATTATTTTGCCAGCATATCTCGCATGTTTGTGAAAAAAATATGTTGAATACGTACAAGACGTACTTTGCAAGAATTTATTAAATAGTTAAATATAGAAATGGTTAACATTTTGCTTGACTAAATAATAACATTTAAAACAGTATAAATATTAAGAACAGCCTATTTTTAAAAGAAGGCAAAATTTATTATCAAACCAATAGAAGATTGGACGCCAAAAATTATTGCGGCATATTAAAACGAAAAGACATAAAAAATTGCGTGCATAATCATAAAAGTGATTGCGCTACTTTTCCCCGAATGTCGTTTCTCTGAATTTCGGTTCCCCGAATGCCAGTTCCCCGAATGACTCGTTTCCCCGAAAAGTGGTGCAGTTTAGATAGGTGCTATGATAGTCTTTAGTGGCTGGATGGTGAACGAGAAAGAGCGATAAGCAATCAGGTATTCTGTAATTCTCGGCTATACACATATTGGGAAAAATGCTGAGGACGGTTAAACTCGAAAGAACCGCCAATTAAATAAAAAAGGGTGCATATCAGATGGCCAGTTCGTTCACCACCCTGAAATGTATAAAGCTACGACAAGTATGAGTGCCACAAACTTGTTTGGGAAGTGGACTATTCGGGGAAACGGGATATTCGTGGAACTGGCGTTTAGGATAACGACCGACATTCTGGGACACAACCAATCAAAGTAACTGCAGAAATCTGCAGCGAAATGAGGCTGATAACTTGAGCAAATTATGTTATCGATCGCTGCCCTTTTGTCAGTTGGAAGCAACAAATATATCTAAAAAATAAAGCTTCAAAGAACAGCCTATGGATAAAAGAAGGTGAAATTTGTCAAAACTTCAAATCAACAGCTTGTATACCTATAATAATGGTTACATCATATTAAGAAAAAACATCCAATGTTTGTAGGAAGGGTCAATTTGTGCTTAATATATCAAAATCTTCAGTGCAAAATTCATTCCAATAGCGGAACTCAAAAGAAGTATTAATATTCAAAAGAAAGCAATTCCTGGATAAATGATAAAACACTATTAGCAATAACTTTCCTAATATGCTTTAGTTTATTCAAGAGCATATGATTGTGGAATAAAGTGACATTTTGCATCAATTGACTCCACAACGAGCCTGATGCCATCAGAAAGATTCAATAGAAATATAAAAACGAATGTCATGTTACGAAATTCTTGGTTTCAGACTCATTATGCCAAACGACTATTATGCCAAACAACCATTATGCCAAACGACCGTTATGCCAAACGACTTTATGCCAAATGACCATTATGCCAAACGACTTTATGTCAAACGGCTTTATGCCAAACGACTTTATGCCAAATGACCTACCACCGAGTCGAAAAGTTAACTTCTGCCTTATAAGATCTGCTCTTTGCGATTTATCCGAGTGACAAAATAAGCCTGAATGAAAAATATGTCAGCAAGAATCGTCAACAACGCAAGAAGTAAATCGATGTTGTGGGAGAGTCTGATTAACTGGATCCCCGAAATATCGCTCGACGCATTATTAAGGCTTGAAGCTCATTATAGAAGTTTCAGAAGTAAAACAAAGCTGACTTTTTGCGCTCTATCATGTAGTACTGCTACCATATAGGCACTCCCTATTTTCAATCACTCAATCACTGTACTAACAACAAAATGCGAATCTGTTCAATGATCTGAAAAATCCACATTCGTCTAAATTCTCTACTAAATGTTCTTTCAACCAAATGTCGAACACTTTTTCAATCAATTAAATTATTTTCGACCGAATGTCCATTCGACGAAATGTCCATTCGACCAAATGTACTTTCGACCAAATGTCATTCGACCAAATGTCTTTCGACCAAATGTCCTAAAGCCGGCGTGATTATATCATGGATCTTATGAATCGAATCTATGACATTTGGTCGAATGACATTTGGTCGAATAGACATTTCGTCGAATGGACATTTGGTCGAAAGGAATTTGATTGCTTTAAGAAATATATGACATTTGGTCGAAAGGACATTTAGTCGAACATTTAGTCGAATAGGGATTTGTCAGATTTTTTTACAGAGAGACATATTGAAGTTGATTTACAGTCATTGTGTCATTGAAAAGGGGACAGCATGTTGGTAGATATTGATACTGGAGGTTATAAACGCTAAAACAACATTATAATATGCAAGAAATCTACATTGGTGTACTGTTATTTCTTGAACAAACTTCAACCTTTCTATATGCGACGAGCGATATTTCAGGTTTTAATTGTTCACGCAGACTCACCCACAATATCGATTGAGCTCTTGCGTTGTTGCGTTGATGTCATATTTCTTATTCCGGCTGATTCCGCAGATCGGATGAATCGTGTCAAAATGATCTTAAATGAAAGCAAGTCAACTATAGACAGCTAAGTTGATTCTTATTATCTCACATGATACATTATGAATATGATTCTCTTGTTGGATTAGTTTCGATTTAATTAATTGCGAATTGAAGTCATTGACACTACCATCTAAGCTAAGTATTTCCCTAAGAAATGTAATTTAGTTGGAAGTCACATTTACAACAAAAGTTCGCCATGATTAGGAAACCGTACCCTACAGGCGGAAGTATTGATGCACTTCGTCAAAAACATTTATTGAGAGCCACCCACATTGGCCCCTTTATTCTACGTTTAAAAGTGCATTATATGTAGACAATTCAAAGTGATCAAGTTGTTCTATGTTTAACTGTATCAGGTCTGGTCCCCACACTTCAAATTCTTAAGTCGTACGCTGTAAAACTTGATACTTGATAAAAATGCCGAGCACTCACACTGGAAGTTTTCGTTGGCTAAAGATCAGCAGTTATTTATAAAGAACGATGTCATTTTGAAAGAATAATAAATTCAACAATGTTTAATATTCCAATAACTGAGCGATATTGTTTCATAAAAGAATGATGATATTTTGAAAGAATAAAAAATTCAATAGATGATCATGTTTCCAACGTTGAGCTAAAAGTGGACACGATTCCCTTTGAACATCTTCCCATCTGCCAATTCAAAAATTACAGAGGAATAAGTGCATTTATATAAATAATTTATCCTTTGTAGACACTAGTACATATACCAACCACCTTGTAGAGTGTAGATAACAATCATCATGTAATCAGATTCGTTATTGACTTCTGATGAAGAGTATTTTCGCTCAAAATAAACGTAAGATTATCCATGGTGCAAAAAATCTAGTTCGATTTCATATCTGTTGAGTAAAACGATTTTTCGACCAAATTCGACCAAATGTCCATTCGACCGGTTTATGGACAAAAGGTCGAAAGACAAAAGGTCGAAAGGACAAAATGTCGAAAGACAAAAGGTCGAAAGGACAAAAGGTCGAAAACGGTTTGCATGGAGGGAATTTTTTCCTTCTTTGAAAAAAGATTTTCGACCTTTTGTCCCTTCATTTTTGTTCTTCGACCTTTTGTCCTTTCGACCTTTTGTCTTTCGACCTTTTGTCCTTTCGACCTTTTGTCTTTCGACCTTTTGTCATAGATTCCATTCGACCAAATGTCCCTTCAACCAAATGTACTTTCGACCAAATGTCATTTTACCAAACGTTATTCGACCAAATGTCTTTCGACCAAATGTCCTAAAGCCGGCGTGATTATATCATGGATCGCATCACCAAACATTGGTGACTCCCAGATCTGTACCTTATCCCACTAACCCAATATCCTTTCCATGACAACTGTGGAGATGCAGAGGTACACTCGGTCTCTAGTAACAACAGTTGTCTAACTAACATTCCTTCCCTTCCCCGATGATCGTAAGGAGGTGGCCGGCGCCGTTATTGACTTTTGAATTTTGAGCTCTCGATTTGTGCACATTGAGAATAGTAAGCTAATCCCAAGCCCCATTCATTAAATCTCTGTGCAACTTCGATTGTTCTGGTTAATATTTAGCAAAATAACGGTGAAGGGGAAATATATTCAATAATATATTCATAAAGAGATTTGTAAGGTTCTTCCTTATTTTTTGCTTTAGAAATAGCATATTAATTATTGACAGAATCCATATTCTAGGATTGAATTCGTGTTCAATTCCAAGGAGGAATACATAGAGGATTTTTGATAGGTTTCTTGGAATCCATAAGATCATTTTCATTTATTTAGTTCACATCTAAACAGATAACACTAAATCAACAATTTTACGCCACAATACTCGGTTCGTAGCCGCATCTCTCTATCCTCGGCTCTGCCCCACGCTCGCCAAATCGATACGCACTTGATCCGCCCACCTAGCTCGTTGTGCTCCACGCCTTCTTGTACCAACCGGATCCAAAGCGAACACCATCTTTGCAGGGTTGCTGTCCGGCATTCTTGCAACATGTTCTGCCCATCGTATCCTTCCAGCTTTGGCCACCTTCTGGATACTGGGTTCGCCGTAGAGTTGAGCGAGCTCGTGGTTCATCCTTCGCCGCCACACACCACCAAAGACCGTCCTAAGCACCCATCGTTCGTAGACTCCAAGTGCTTGCAGGTCCTCCTCGAGCACCGTTCACGTTTCATGCCCATAGAGGACTACCGGCCTTATGAGCGTTTTGTACATGGTACATTTGGTACGGTCGTGAATCTTTTTTGACCGCAGCTTTTTCTGGAGGCCATAGTAGGCCCGACTTCCACTGATGATGCGGCTCCGTATTTCACGGCTAACGTTATTGTCAGTCGTCAGCAAGGATCCAAGGTAGACAAACTCGTCGACCACCTCGAAAATATCCCCGTCTATCGTAACACTGCTGCCTAGGCGAACCCTCCCAGACAACCAGAATGCACATATAACGAAATCACCTTTTGCGTTATGCGATGCTTATGTGTGAAAAGTTTCACGTATAAGATGCTGTGAAAAGGCCTTATATGCACAAAAGTGGAGGCGATACACGTACATATATTATATGATGAAAAATAGCATTTAATGCGAGTGTGCAGATTTTACTTCGAATTAATTTGTACTCTTATACGACTTGATTTATCATAACAAAAAAGATTTGACAGCTGTTACGGATTGATCCGAGTTACTTTGTACAAGTATACGGGACGAAACGATTTGTATATAATGCGATGAAACTCATCAATCAAACGATTTCACCCACCATGTAGTGCTGGTGTGATGCAATGTGTATAAATAAACGACTTTTCACGTAAACCGTTATGCGACTGCTGGTTGTCTGCGCTTGGCTCTACCAGCTAACATGTACTTTGTCTTGGCCGCATTCACCACCAGTCCAACTTTTGCTGCCTCGCGTTTCAGGCGGGTGTATAGGTCTGCCACCTTTTCAAATGTTCGGCCGACAATGTCCATATCATCCGCGAAGCAAACAAATTGACTGGATCTCGTGAAAATCGTACCCCGGCTGTTGAGCCCGGCTCTCCGCATAACACCTTCTAGTGCAATATTGAACAACAGGCACGAAAGTCCATTACCTTGTCGTAGTCCCCGGCGGGATCCAAACGAACTGGAATGTTAGCGTTAGCGTTAGCGTTAGCGTTAGCGTAGTTACGGTATACTTCGTAGATTGGATACTAGCAACATTCATGTTTCTTTTTAATAATCTCATCCTGACTACTTTCAAGAACAAGGCAGGGGAGTATACCTTGTTCAAATCATAAACAAGAATACTAAAAGCATGAATATCGCTATTCCCGGCCACGCCCATCTTTACCGTAACTTGGGATAGGGGAAGGAAATGTTGATGTAGCACTTACTTAATGAGAGGCCACCGACTCAGCGACACCCTCATAAGTGCTACGGAGTTGGAGGTTGGGGAAGGTATATTGTCAGGATTCGCCTAGAAAGCTGGCGATAGACCATAAATATTTGTTGTTTAAGCGTTTTCAAATTAATCTTTTGAATGCCGGCAATCAAAAGAGAAAACAATAGCTTATTTATAGTATAAATAGTATTTCGCGAAATGCTTGTCGATTGTGCAGTAATATTTTTGCTCAACAACCAGTAAAAAGCAAAACCGATCCCTCCAGGGTCATCGGATTGTGTAACGATACGCGTAAAAAAAAAAAAAAATCACGCCTATTGAAAAACTGTACTGTGCTCATTGAAAAACTGTACTGGGTGGTACTGTATTTTTAGATAATCGAAAAACGAAAGGAAGCGCGTTCGAACTAAACACCCTAGGACACAGTCGGTTTTTCTGCTCAAAATTATACGAAAAGCAGGATCGATCCCTCCAGGGTCATCGAACAGTTAAAAAGCATCCACAACCGATTGTTAGTTGCGTTACACCCGCCCGGACAGAATGCGCAATCTGAATATAATTATCAAACTCCGAAAATAACATTTTCCGTTCAAGAAACGATCAGAAGTTCCACGACGCGAACAAAAACGATCCGGAAGGCTCACAAAAGAAAAAGTATCATACTGGAACAAACTCACCGGATTGATTCTCTAAATTTATGTGCTGCATGTCACTTCCGGATGGTTCGGTGAACTTCGGGCGGCCAAAAACCAACAGTACTGAGGACACAAATCAAACAAATCACTTTTTCATTTTTCACTTTTCACTATTCCATTTCTGAATGTAAAAACGGTCCTGCTTGGGCTTCACGAAGCACTACCCAGCAAGACGCTCCAAAACAGAAGAAAAAAAATCTCCGGCGACGAAAACATGCACGAAACTGTGAGCTAAATCTATTGGACGACGCTAAACCGAACTGTCCTGCTTGGGCTTCACGAAGCACTACCCAGCAAGACGCTCCAAAACAGGAAAAAACAAAATCTCCGGCGACTAAAACATGCGCGAAACTGTGAGCTAAATCTATCGGACGACGCAAAACCGAACTGTCCTGCTTGGGCTTCTCGAAGCACTACCCAGCAAGACGCTCCAAAACAGGAAAAAACAAAATCTCCGGCGACGAAAACATGCGCGAAACTGTGAGCTAAATCTATCGGACGACGCAAAACCGAACTGTCCTGCTTGGGCTTCACGAAGCACTACCCAGCAAGACGCTCCAAAACAGGAAAAAACAAAAAAAAAAACAAAAAATATCCGGCGACGAAAACATGCGCGAAACTGTGAGCTAAATCTATTGAACGACGCAAAACCGAACTGTCCTGCTTGGGCTTCACGAAGCACTACCCAGAATGCGCAATCTGAACATAATTATCAAACTCCGAAAATAACATTTTCCGTTCAAGAAATGATCAGAAGTTCCACGACGCGAACAAAAACGATCCGGAAGGCTCACAAAAGAAAAAGTATCATACTGGAACAAACTCACCGGATTGATTCTCTAAATTTATGTGCTGCATGTCACTTCCGGATGGTTCGGTGAACTTCGGGCGGCCAAAAACCAACAGTACTGAGGACACAAATCAAACAAATCACTTTTTCATTTTTCACTTTTCACTATTCCATTTCTGAATGTAAAAACGGTCCTGCTTGGGCTTCACGAAGCACTACCCAGCAAGACGCTCCAAAACAGACTGGGCGTACGCATATCAAAAGCTTACATAAATAACTTGCAAAGAATCTCATCACAAATTAACAAGTTTCAACCGGCATTCAACCAATCCAAATTTGTGGCAATGTATTTTGAGAAAAAACAAAAAGTTAGCGGCTGAGATTGAAAATGTTGCAACTAAAACTGAGAGAAATTTGATTAAGTCCCGAAAGTAAGCAATGCGGCCAAAAATGCACTGTGAAAATTATATTTCAGAAATGCACTGAAATGTATAAACTAATATACTTTGTAATGCTTAAAAACTAAAAATATTGAGAATGCAATAAAAACCACGCTAACTAGCATTTTCGATTTTCTCCGTGTACATCATATTTAAACATTAATTTAAAAATTGGGTCCATAAATGAACCTTGACACTAAAGATCATGTTTGACGTTCGCTTAATCGACAAAAACACCACAGGGCTTTTAGTTTTAACACTGGGGTTGTTCCTATCTGACATTTCGGAAGGGACACGGAAAGTAAAATACATCCAAAATTTGAGTTTAAGCCAAGAAGTGTGGCAAACTCTAAAAAAATGTTTTTTGAACTTAAACAAAAGAAAAACATTTAAAAATTGAGTAAACATGTGTTTTTGGCCTAAACTTAAGCGTTTGGCATTAAAATTGGGACAGGCCTTTAGGACCCTATTGTTAGTTTCAAACGCTATTTAATTGAAGGAATTTAAAAATCAAATGCAATTGCATTACGTAAAAATGGATGCTGTCGTATCGAATTTAATTCGATTCAGTAACGGTTTGGTCAAATTTGCCCAACGCTGTATGTGTTCCTATTTTTGATGGCTATATCAGAATTCTGCTATACTTAAGCGATGAGATATCTCGATATGGCCCAATAAGCACAACTCAATCGTGTGCTAGAATAAGGGCGTAAGAAACACAATCGATTTTTTATCATTCCTTAGTTTGTTTGCATTTTGTCAGTTCAGAGCGCATGACTGCGATGCAATATTGCCTCCTGGGCTTATTCTAGCCAGAGCGTGTAGCGTAGCGTGTCACCATGGCGCCTTGACGAACCTCCATTTAAACGCCCCTTGGTCAAAGCTTAACATCTTTTTAACATGATGAGTGTTGACTTGAAATGTAGCTTGAAAACTCTATTCGAAAATCTTTTTGAAATTCTAGAGTGAATGCTGTATTATTTTATTATAAAAGTCATTTCATTTCATCATAAAAAGCTTATTGTCTAGCTTGTTTAATGAATTCGTCCACCTTTTTCAGCTGATCGACACATTCTGGCATTCAGATTAACTTTAGACCGAAGTTCATAAGAGAAATGAAATACCACCGAAAGTTCGCTTCGCCGAAGTTTTTAATGCCAAACTTCTAATTGTCACTCGAATTGTCAATATATTTGTTGGAAGACCGTCGTTCTCAATCACCTGAATAAAGAGATGTTTTTATAGTATGATTGCCTTCGAATGCCCATCCAGCCCCACGTTCCCCCACCCAATATTTACCAACAAGTCACTCAGCACGCTCAGCACTCACCTGCACTGCAGTGCACTCGGTTATGATTTGAGCGTCAAAATGACAATATTCTTCTCACTGAGCAAACACCGATACCAAGTTAGCGACATTTTCCATACAAATCCGGCATAAACTATCGAACATTGCGTCGAATCTGGTGCGAGGAATCTTAAAAGTTTTCCGAAATTTCTACTAGCCGGCGGAAATACATTCGAGAACTAATAGTTTCGTTATGAAGAGAGTCAACTCAACCGTTTGTTTTGGTTTATTTTGCACTCGGAACCGATCCAAACGAACTGGAATGTTCGCCTGAAACCTTTACACAATTTTACACACCCTCCATCGTCGCTCTTATCAGTCTCGTGAGCTTCCCGGGAAAGCTGTTCTCGTCCATGATTTTCCATAGCACTACGCGGTCACCGCCTTGAAATCGATGAAAAGGTGATGCGTTGGGACCTGGTATTCACGATATTTTTGGAGGATTTGCCGTACAGTAAAGGTCTGGTCCGTTGTCGATCGGCCGTCAACGAAGCCGGCTTGATAACTTTCCACGAACTCGTTTACTACTGGTGACAGACGACGGAAGATGATCTGGGATAATACTTTGTAGGCCGCATTTAGAATGGTGATCGCTCGATAGTTCTCACAATCTAATTTGTAGCCTTTCTTGTAGATGGAGCATATTACCCCTTCCTTCCACTCCTCCGGTAGCTGTTCTGTTTCCCAGATTGTGCCTATCAGCCGGTGCAGACAAATGGCCAGCCTCTCCGGACCCATCTTTATAAGTTATTGTTCTTGTGGGGATGCCGCACCAACGACGACCCACCAAAAACCAGCCCATGCAGCCCATGTTCTTGAGCAATTCTTGTTGAATTACTCAAGTGCTTATATTTTTGTGATGGACAAACCATCCATGACTGTGTAATGATTCCCCAAAAATATAAGCCACCGATCGATAGAACTTGCTTGATCGCCAAACAGTATTAGGGTGCTTGGGACCTCCTTCCTTTTGGTTGTCTTGATAGTGTCATTCTAAAAACACACCCAAGCCGTTCTCATAGGGTATGTTAGGAAGGAAAGACGTTTCATGTAATACTGTTTCATATGGTATGCCCTCTTCAACATCTAATCCAATTTCTCTCGCCGTTCCCTTACGGTTTCTATCCATCTAGTATTCATTGCTTTCTTCTCCACACTACCTCTTACTTCGAGCAAAATAGACCAATGTGCCGATAAACAAATTCAAAATATAATTATCACGGTCGATACCTTTGCATGTTTTTCTTGGCGCTTTATACAGTCACAAACATGACGTCCGGTAACGTCATAAAAATCTACAAACAGAAAAGCTGATCAGTTTTTGGGTCGCACCTATAAATCATGCACATCAGCATTGTAACAATTTAATTAATTTTCAGATCGTAGTTCGGCCAAACAGCATTCGGCTAAATAATGATTTCGGCCAATTAGCATTGGACCAAATGGCGTTCGGCCAAACGGCATTCGACCAAATGGCTGGACACCATTTAACATAATTGTTGAAATTTTCCTGGAGTAATTTTTTGAATCACAAATGGAGAGTGGATAGATTTCTAGATGTTATTTTAGCAAGAATTTGGAAGAATTTATGGACTAATTTCTTGAACCTGAATAATACCTGAAGATTAACATGGAGAATTTTTTTTAGGAGTTTAAAAATGAATTGCAGATGGTCTAGTGAATCTGTTGAAAAATTTCCCAAAGAATCGCTTGTGCTGCTCAAAGAACAAAAAAAATCTGGAAAATACTTGGATAAACCTCTGATAATTTTTTGGGAGGACGACATCCTAGGGCAACCAGTAATATAATTCTCTGAAGAAATTCCTGTACAAATTTATCGGAATATTTTTGAATATTTTTTCAGAAGAGATTATGATACAGTTGAACATATTCCGTCAGAAACATTATAGGTATGTTTTATATTTTTGCTGATATCTGAAATGTAATTTTGCATTTTTCTTAAGAAATTTGACCAAATATTTCTGAAATAGTTTCGAAGGAGTGCGAAGAGCAACATCAAATTGATTTTTGAACTTGAAAATTTTCTGTGGAAAAAGTTCAGATAATTCTGCGAGGATAAGAAATCACCAAGAGCATTTTTCTAATCAAATTCTGCATAATTGCAAATAACAATATTGTGAAACATTAAGAAGAATCCTAAGTGTGCCACCTGGAAGAATCGTTTATTTTTTTTTTTTTGATAATTTATGCTGCGGATTTTTCAAGCAATCCTTGAAAAAATTCAAATAGACTATCTGAAACATTTTTTGAAGGAAGCTGAAGAGATTTTTATTGGAAGAATCACAAAGTAAAACATGGAAAAACTATTGGTGAACTATTTGAAGAAATTGTTGAATTAATCCTTGCTTGGTAATATTGAAGTCAATTTTGGTGAGACTACTAGAATTTTTTATGCCGTTACTTGGGGTTATCCTCAGTAATTCCAGAAAATATTATACAAATTATCTGTTCATGGATGGATGATATTTTTAACTACAACAATTGGAATTTATATGTAATAAGTGCATAGAGGACTTTTCCCTATATCAAAAGAATTTCTAAACCATTCTATCGCGGAATTCATTAATAGATTTTTTCAAGCATTTTATTAGAGATTCTTCGAGAAATTTTCTGATAAGATCAAAAGAATTTCTAAACCATTCTATCGCGGAATTCATTAATAGATTTTTTCAAGCATTTTATTAGAGATTCTTCGAGAAATTTTCTGATAAGATTGTAAGGGGGATCCTGGAAGGGCCTCTAAGATCTAGCTTATGCGCCAGATGACATTAGTCATCTGCTAGAACTCAAGATCGGTTTGCCCTGCTAGCCAAATTTTCCCCAACGCTTCCTATGAATCCGCCTTAATATAATTCCCAACAACCTTCCAGAAAACTTCGTTCCCAAGCAGGTAAAATATCTTGCAAAATTTCAGTAATTCAGATCTACTTATTCCTTAGTATTTCCAAAAGTTTTATTCAACATTTTATACTCGTTTATTGCAAAACCAATTTAAAGTAATTTTATTGCCTTGTTGGCGATTGCTTTAAAAAATAGAGAAATTATTTAAAAACTATTTTCATTTCTAAGCCGAGGTTTTAATTGAGTAAAACAGATTTTGCCTAACGCTATCTGTGAACGGATCCGTTTGTGGTAATAAGTTAAATCTATCTAATCTGATCTGAGTAGTGACGTCACTCTTTTGAGTTTTCATAAAATCTTGAGTACGTGAGTTACTTCTCATTAGCTTCTACCCTACTAAACAAATCGAGATCATTTCTCCAGAGATTGGTGTAAGGGTGCTCATGCTCAATAAATTTGGCCAGGTACTTACAGTCTGGTCTACCGGCTAGCCGACGGTCTAGTGGCCGGCAACGGCGTCGATCTTCGTGCTGTGACCGACGGGCTTCTGGATCACAATCGGCTGATGTGATGATCTTCCTAGTGGTAGTTGACGAGAGCGTAGCTTGACCAATGCCACCTGAACAGGGATCGGTGCGACGCCGGCGTGGTGTTGGATGCAAAACACGACGCTAACTCTTGTGGTAGCTCTCGCGTGTGGTGAGCTCGAATAACACCAATGCTGTTTCTCCGATGGTGGGGTGGGAGTAGGAGACGATCGGGCTATTGTTGACCATGGACCCTTTGAACCCGGGACGTGAGTGTGGGGCGAATCTCGCTGGCTGTGGTTTTCCTTCCCCAGTCAGACCTCTCGCGTTCGTACAGAACCACGTGTAGCGATGTGGTTCACGCGAGGCCGAATCCTTCCATCCGTTGACCACGCACTCTGGGGACACCCTTAGCGGCACGAAGCCACGAGACGAAGAGTGCCTCCAGGGGATCGCCCTAGTCCGATCGAATTAGGCACCAATACTGAGAGCGTCAGGTGCAAGAGCTGCTCGTGCACTAGGCGAGGTTGTTTGGCAGCTCTCCTCCTCTCCAAAGCTCCGAGGCTAATCCACAACCCCAATGCTCCACGCGGTCACATGCGGTGACTGTGAAATAAACACTATTAGGACCCCCAACACACCAAATGATTATTCCTGAATTTACCTCACGTTACTGCTTTTCACTTTTCAGCTAGTTTTCTTTAATCTTTTTTTAGGTTCACACTCACGTACTTTTCCTACAGAAATTCATAATTAGCTTTCATATTTGTTATTCTGTTTTTTTTTTGTCAAACAATGTGCTTACAATCAATAATTTTTCCGTACAACTTCACTCACGATTTTAAATGAACTGGTTTTAATCCTCAACTTATTTCTGTAAATAGCTTTTAAAATAAATTTAATTAATTAACTTTTCCTTGTTTATTTTTTTAATCTAATATTACTAGCAATCACTTTAAATAGGTTTTAATCACTTGAAATAAGTTCACTTTATAACTTTATAACGAAGCATAGGCGGTCTGAACTGGAAAGAACTGGTAAAGATCTTGTCCAGATCTTCAGACCACTGATTTCCAAGAAATTTCCTTTTAATTCCGGTCCAAAACTTTCTTGAAAATATTGTTTTTATTTCCAATTTTCTTCCTATTGATCGGCTGAATAATTTCGGCTATGAAACTTTTTCACGAGACCCTGATTCGAGCACGTACACTAGGTTGCCTACCTAATAGGCGCGAAATTATTTGCAATTTAGGGATGTCTATGAAACGACGATCAGACGTCCGTTTCAAGATCAGGAATCTTAACTCAGGAACTCAGGAATCTTAACTAGGAATCACAGGAGGAACTCAGTGATTTCAAGAAGATGAGGTATTGGAGAAAGCACTGGAAAAGTAAGTAACAGGTTCATGAAAAAATACCCGTAGGAATTTTCAGATAAATCTCTTCAAAGCACATGGTTGAATAACTTAAAAGTTCGTAAAAGAATCACAAGAGATATTCGTTGTGATTTTTTGTAAGAATTCCTAAAATATTTTCGGTAGTGAAAATTAAAGATTACAAATGTGCGACGATATGACACAAAATAACAAACAAATAAAAAAATACAAATCTATGCAGACAGCGAAATTTGTTGAACTCATGATTATTGCGGTCGACTGCACTTCTGTAAAACAAGAATTTGCTAGGCCCACCTTGGGCCTCGTCTAGGAAAAAAAAGCTGCGCAAATGCCGAGAACCAGTTTTGCAGAAACCAGCAAGCAAGTATTGTTCATCAAAATCAGGGTCTATAAAGGAAACTTTCCTGATGAATTATATGAATGAATGGAGGATTTCACAAAATGGGAATTGATCAAGATACCTATCTTCGATAGAAAAAGGATCAGCAATCATGACTCAACGTATAAGACATATGTTATTCTAACATAATATTTTTGAAAAATATTGTATTGACTGTTAATCTTTTCTTTTGTTCACAGGTTTTAATTTACCAGTCCATATCTAAGTCGCGTAGAAATTGTGACTTAATCAACTCCTTTCACAGAAATAATGTTAGACGGTGTATGGTGGCCCAAACAAACAGCAAAAACAACATCCGGAAAAATAGGAAAAGGAAATGCAATTTGTCTCCACACACAGTTGAGAAAGCGTGAATATAAATGAAAAACAAACACACGGTGGCAGGGCATTTTCGTTATTGTCATGGTCATGATCGTCAAGTGATTTTGTGTTTCACCGGCATGTGAATGCGAGAGTGTGGACGGGAAATGGTTCCGAATGTGAACTAGCAGGGTAAGTGTGAAGAAGAAGCGAGTGGGCGAAACAAAGGATTTTCGAGCGAACAAGTGCTGGAAACGTGCTGAAAAACAAATCTTGTGCAATGCCCTTTCTTTTTGATTGTTTTGGTGGCTGCTGTTGTCGTCGTCGGCATGATGAAGCAAATGTGAAACTTGTGACACGAAGATTCCGGTGAAGATGTGTTGAATTGGATGCAATTTGTGGTACTGATCTTGTTGTTCGGATGTGATACTTAGAAGTGAAGGTGCCCTGATTCTAAAGTGGTTTATATTGTAATAAATTCAAGTGAATACCAAGACGGCTTGAGTGAAAATTGTAAGTAAGATAATTCAAATTGCATCTTGAAGTAATGGAAGAATAATCGTGAGTCTGTGATCGGTGAAGAAAATTTAAATACAACGAATGCAGAATCTTGAACAGTGAAAAGTGAAGATTTGATGTTCAAAAATGATAATTGATCGAAGTGTGACGTGATGGAAATTTGATTGAATCCGGAATGCAAATTCATGTACAGGTAATTATGATGATCAATTCAGAAAATCAATAATGAATTTAATTTTGGCTGTCGAGTATGTTTGCTTTTTAAGTCGGTAGTTAAAGGGATTACAACCCAGAAAAGTTAGTCCAAGAAGTATAGAAAATACTGAGCTTTTGCATGCGAAACAACTTTGTGGAAAACTGAAACAAAGTTCAAAATCTGGGTACCTCTTGGAACTTCTTCTTTTGTTTTTTTCACTTAATATAGTCGATCTACGAATTCACAACCTCTTCCAAAAAGCGAGTTTTAGAACTGTCTTTAAGGCCCAAGTAAAAATGATGCAAAAGTCAAAACTGAAAAAGCAGTTTTCTCTTTTTAAATCGAAGAAAATAAAAACACACAGCTTTTTTGCCAAATAAAAAGGCTGTGTGTTCTTATTTTTATCAATTTATTGTTTTGAAAGGAGAAAACTGCTTTTTCAGTTCTGACTTTTGAGCCATTTTTTCTTGCACCTTAAACGTGGCAAAAATGGAAGAAAGGACTCTGGAATGCGCGCCTTCTCCCGTGGCTAAAAAATCTTTGCTTGTGGTTCACACAGGTCTCTCTGCCAAAGAACGAAGCCTGGGTGTTATCTTTAAAAGATTACAAAAAAGTTTGGATTTTTTTTTCTTCATGCTTGCAAAAATGGAAAATTTTTCCTAATGCTTCCAAAACTCAACTAAAAATATTCCCACATAAACCAAAAGCTCTTTATATGAAACCTTGAAGTAGACATGTTGCCACGATTTTGTCAAAATACTAGCGGAGTAAGATTAATTCATTCCCTTTAGAATGTGACATATACAGTTTCAATGAGACGTGTAATCACAGACATATGGACAGAATACTTTTCACTGGAGTATACCCAATTTTTTATGACTCACTTTATTTCCATCTAATGTCTAAAAATACATTTTTCTCCCTTATGAATGAATTACATAACTTTTGTCTTCCCATGATTCAAGTACTTCGCGTAAATATAACGAGAAGGTCATCAACCGATCCGAAGCCCAGCAAAATTTATAATCCCGTTGTTCATCTTAATTTTCCCATATTGTACTCTATGGTTCGGTTTAAATTCATGGAATACCGAGAACAAAAAAGCACAACCCTTAAATTTTCACGGACACTGCCTTTTTGTGTTTATCATCCTTCCTTCCGCCTTTCTTTTGAACGGGCTTACCAGAAGAAGATTCTTTACGCGGTATGAAAAGTTTTGCTTCGCTCGCTAAGGTCAACGAAGTGGAAGGTAAGCATCGGATCGCAACTTGAAGCTGAGGATTTTTTTTTAGGAACAAGCTTACAACAGCAATGAACGCTCCTACCAGTACACAACAGAGACTTCTATAGGACAAAGAATTATAGGGACCCGGATAGCCGAGGCGGTAAGCCTGAACAGCTGCCTCTTCAGGAAGACCAAACTAAGGTTCAAGGGTTCGAATGTTGCCGAGTGACGATCTTTTCGTAAGGGAAATTTTCTCGATTCCTCAGGGCATAGAGTATATTCGTTCCTGCCACACGATATACACATACAAAAATGGTCAATTGACAAAAGAAAACTCACTGTGGAAGAGCCGATGACAACACAGCTGAGAAGCAGGATCGGTCCCAGTTGGGATGTGAAACCAGAAAGAATAAGAAAGCGATGCTGATTGCCTTCTCGGTGCTGCCTCCTTTTGAAAAAACGCGGTAAAGGATGCTTTTGTGAGAACAGTGACGTACTTTTGGAAGCCGTTTGTCTTGTGCCTTTACGAAGTGGCTATCGTCTGAGTGGTTGTGGTTTTAGTGGTTTTTGCGGTCAATATACCTACTTGTTGGAAACTGTTGGAAGCTGGGGTGTTTATTCTAAGCTAGGTCACTTTCTGCAACCCGATTTAAAAGTAATCAAAGTTTATAGAAGTTGGCCGGTTCATTCAATCATAGAAGTTGAAGTGAACAAATAATTGGGAGTGGATAATGGATACTATGAACAATAGAAAGAGATATAGTATATTCTGGACGATTGATTAAAACTCATCTTATCGAACAACCTGTCTACGTGAGGGTTTCGAATAAAGCACTTTTTGTTCATGTGGGAATATTATAACCCAAGTAGCACTGGTAACAAATGCAATATTTTTGAAAAATAAAAACAAATTACATTGCCGTTGCATTTCAGATAATTTGTACCATATCTTATTGATGATTTTCAATTTTGGTTACTGAACTATTACATTGTAACTTACGCTTTGTTTACATTACATAGGTGTTGCATTTTTACTTGCATGTAACTCAACCTAGAGCTGTCAAAATGAATAAGTTACATTGAAATTGAATCTGTGATTGCAAAGAAACAAATAACACGCTAGGTTACATACAGATTGCTAAGTCACATGTGTGTAACAGCATGAAGTTTGTTTACCATTTGTCATAGGGGAAGGGGTGAAAAAATGAACAGGATGGTAAAATGAACACCAAACTTGTTACGCATGAACAACAAATTTTAATAATTTTTATTATGCACGGATGATTTAGAGTGTAAATAAGAGTGTTTTGTTGATACGGAGATAAATTGAAGTCAGAACCACGTTCAGAAATTAAAACTGATGTAAACGGAGATGTTGAGGTTTTTCAATGAGTTGAATATCGTAATGATATTATGTCGAAGCAGAAACCTTTAGAACTGTTTTCTAAGGGATTATAATCATTCATAGATGTTTTTATAGGACTGTAATATAAAAATTCAAAAATGTTTGTTTTGTTCGTGTGTTTTAACACCAACATAAAAAGAACATTTCCATAATATTTTAATGATGAAGTATGTGAAAATTTTGCTGTCTTAGTCTTAATTCGTGTCGCTGCGTTAATTAACATCTCTATTGTTGATGTTGTGCGATACAACTAGTTATAATTAATAAACAAATTAATAAATGAAGGACAATTTCTGCGAGTAGACATATCACAGAACATAGAGTTACATTTGTAATGTTCTCTTTACTACTTTTCTGGGGAACGCCAATCTTTGAGCCGATGACACGGAATGACGAGAATTCGTTTAAGGGAGCAGGATCCGTCATCAACTCGATAATTTTCAAAAGCAGTTTTTTCGTTCAAAATCATGAATATATTCATGTGTTCACTGTATTTTATTCTCCAACCGAAACACAATGAACACATTTTCGACGAGTAAATTTCAGTTTCGAACAGAAAAATGGCTGTTGAAATTTCGATGATTACGATGACGGATCCTTGAACGTTAGTGTTTGGGTCCTATAGACAATTCGTAATCAAACGTCAACATTTCACCGCAAAATCGCTCGTGTTTGGAGGTGATGTTTACTTCAAAATTTCAAAATCAACATCTCCAACTTAGTTCTAATACCCTCCGTCCACGAATTGGGTCCTAAAATTTTTAATGAAATCTTGATTTTATTTAATAACACGAAAAAGCATGTTACTGTAACTACTTTAGCAATTTTTCCCGCTCAAATAATGGCTATATCATGTTTAAACTTTTATTTAAAAATTTGGTCCATAAATGAACCTTGACACTTTTGATCATGTTTGACGTTCGCTTAGTCGACAAAAACACCACAGGGGTTTTAGTTCGACCACTGGAGTTGTTCCTATCTGACATTTCGTAAGGGACACGGAAAAAAATACACCCAAAATTTGAGTTTAAGCCAAAGGATGTGACAAAATCTAAAAAAAATGTTTTTTGGGCTTAAACCAACTGAAAACATTAGAAAATTGAGTAAACGTGTGTTTTTGGCCTAAACTTAAGCGTTTGGCACTAAAATTGGGACAGGGCTTTAGGACCCTATTATTGTGGCGAGTCGATCGTCGCAAGTTTCTCGTTAAACAGTCAATCCCGTTGTTGAAATTTGTTCTGGGATTCCAACTCCCACAGGGTCCACTTATGCACTGTCATAGTTTGTATTACGTGCAATAAATATGTTAAATTTGTCCTTGAAAAACTTATCGAAGGACCTAAACTTTAATCAACTCGTGGGGGCAAAACTTCCACCTCCCTATTCCATAACACCACAACTGCTGTTGAATTCAAATTTTACCGAACGTAATGCCACGCTGAAGTAACGCGCAAATTAGAACCTTACAACCTTTCGCATCAGCATGTATCTATAATTGAACAATAACATCAGAACAAACGCCTGTAGGTATGCATTATATATGCAGAATCGATGAAGAGAAATCACTCATGTTAGTTAGGCCCTATTGATATGACAGCACAGAAATGCACAAGGGGCTACCATTAACAACGCGGTTATTTTTTCCCAATTTTAGACCCACCTTCCCCCTAGTAGTCATTTGTCCATACAGAAAATTTACAATTTGTATGGACCGTGGTCATTGGGCAGAATCTATCCCCTCCCCCATTAAATAACTACGTTGTTTATGGATGACCCATAAGTACGCATTTTTTTAATTGATTTATTAACCCTAGAAATACTCAAATGCATGGATGTTGTTTCTACTATTTGATAATGAACATATTTGTATATCCGATTATAATAAAAAAAGCATGTTTTTCACATCTAAATCGCTAATTTATTTATATTGGAACAAATTGATCAATTTCTAAATTCAATTCGTTGTTTCACCTCAGGACGCAAGATTGCATTACTTCCTAGCGTCTTGTAGTGAAAAATTATTAACAAACCCGCATCTTGTCACCTCTATTCACAGAGAAGAGGATCGATGAAGAGAAATTGATCATGCGACTTGCGCCCTTATTATAGCACACGCTTGAATTTGCCTTCTTTCGAGCTATTTGAGCCATTTGAGCACGTCACAAAACATGTGCTTTCTTGCACGGAGCATTTAATTTTCATACTTTTGTAAGGTTCCAGCCAATTGGCTAAGGGGATTTTTGCACATTATTTGATGATTTATTGCAAATTCATCGTTTATTCCCATTAAAAGCAATACGATATCTTTTAGGTGTTCATTTCAATACCCCTTCCCCTATTGACAGCAGTGTAATTTATAGGCAGTTTCAGTATAGTTACACATCAGTTTCAAAATAACATAAGATTTCTGGGTAACTAATATGTAACAAACGAGTAACTTGCTGACAGTGGTCAACACTACATGTCAAAAGTTTTCATACGTATTGTGAATTTTGATATAAGAACTTTACTATTTTATGACTAGTTATTGTTTTCATAGATATTTTTCCGGTGATTAATTAAAATTGTTGAATTTACAATTTGCAGTTTCTCTAACAGCTTTTTAATAGTTTTCATCATTTTAGATTGGCTGTCCTCAAACTGTTATTCGGAAGTGTTTTTGCAGCAAGATGAAATTAAATGGCGATTTATGATAGGCAACCCAGAAAATCCAACTGCGGGTCACGAAACAACGTGATTTTGGAATCACAATCTTTACATACTATTAAATTAAAATCAAAAACACTGCTAATTTGAGTAACAGTGTCAATTTCCATTTTTTTTTGTGTCAGTTCTAATGGAATAATATCTCAACAATCCAGGTATCATGTGTAATTCAATATAAAATTAATATTTATTTTATGAGCCCGTCAATTTTGAGCAAGTAAAATGATTGATTTCACCACAAATTCAAATCGGCATGTTAAATCTATTATGTACTAGTGAATAATTACGCGTTCGAAAATCATACGTATTACATTCAATTCTAAAATGGTTGTTGGGTTCCAAAACTGTGTAACAACAACTTCAACGCCGTTTCATTTATTTTGTCACAGGAAAACCCATGCGTAATCAACAAATTACAAAGCAGTCGCTTGTAAACTTCTTATGTAACGAACAAACAAGTTACATAAGGTTCGACTTTTTGCGCTTTTTCGGTTACATAGCAGTATTTTTCCATGTTGCAAATTTATCATATTGTAACTATTGAATATGTTAAGTAGTCGTTGCTGTAAGCTACTTGTAACAATATGTGCTGCTTGGGAAGTTGAGTTTTGGAATAATTAGAAAAATTCTTCTATTTTTTCAGGCATGACGAAAAATATCCAAACTTTTTTGCAATCTTCTACGAATGACACGCAGGCTTCGTCCTTTGGTGAAGTCATCCGCAAACAAAGATTTTTGACATCTCTGAGGTAACTCCGGTGTGTTAGAGGAACACTTGCTCTCTTACAGGAAGTCTTTCAGATCTGGAGTTCTGACAATTAACCTGAAGTGTACGATTTGATAGATAACTTTGAATTATTCTAACGATGTATGTTGGAAAATTAAAGTTTTTTAATTTTACGATCAAACCTTCATGCCAAACACTGTCGAATGCTTTTTTTATGTCTAGAAGAGCAAGACCAGAAGAATAGCCTTCAGATTTGTTGGAACGGATCAAATTTGTTACACGTAAAAGTTAATGAGTGGTCGAATGTCCATGTCGGAACCCAAATTGTTCATCGGCTTAAATTAAATTTTCCTTGATGTGGACCATCATTCTTTTCAAAATGAGCTTTTCAATGAAATTACTGACCAAGGAAAGCAAACTGCTTGGACGATAGCTGGAAGCTTCTGTCGGATTTTTGTCTGGTTTTAAAATTGTAATTACTTTGGCATTTTCCATTTGTCAGGAAAATATGCCGATTGAAAAAAATGTTAAATATATCAACTAAGAATGATAAGCTACTTTCTGGAAGTTTCTTGATGAGAATATAGAAAACGCCATCATCGCCAGGAGCTTCATTATTTTTTGAATTCTTTAATAATAGTTCTCACTTCTTCGAAATCAATCTCCCAGGAATTTTCGAAAAAGTTCTCTTGATTGAGAATATATATAAGTATAATATATAACTTATATATAAGTCCTGAATAACTTGATTTTCAATTGGACTAGTAAGTCTTAAATTGAAATTGTGCGCGCTTTCAAACTGCATAGAAAGTTTTTGAGCTTTTTCGCAATTTGTTAGTAATAATTTGTTATCCTCTTTCAATGCCGGTATTGGCATCTGAAGGTTTTTCAAAATTTAAGATAATTTCCAATAGGGCTTAGAGCCAGAGTCCAATTGGAAAATTTTGTTTTCAAAATTTTTGTTCTTTAATTGTGAAAAATGTTCCTTGATTTCTTTCTGCAAATCCTACCATATAATTTTCATAGCATGATCGCGAGAGAGTTGAAATAGCTTTCTCCTCACGTTTTTTAAGGCGAATCAAGAGTTTAATCATCATCTTCTATAATCACAGATTCAAATTTGACTTCACATATTGGAATTGCAATGCTCCGGGCTTCAACAACGGAATTTGTTAAAGTTTTGAGAGTATTGCCAATATCAAGTTTTGTTTGTAAAGAAATGTTAACATCAAGATTAGAGTCAATAAATGTTTCATATATATTCCAGTCGGCTCGAAAATAATTGAAAGTGGAGCTGATAGGATTGAGAATCGCTTCATGGGATATTTGAAATGTAACAGGGACATGATCAGAATCAAAATCAGCATGAGTAATCAGTTGGCTACAAGAATGACTAGAGTCGGTTAAGACCAAATCAATCGTAGTAGGATTTCTAGAAGAGGAAAACACTTAGGGCTATCAGGGTATTGAATTGAGAAATATCTTGAAGAGCACTCATCAAATAAAATTCTGCCGTTGGAATTACTTTGATAATTATTCCAAGACATTATTGGCATTAAAGTCACCAATGACAAGAAAATTTAACTTATTGCGAGTCAATTTTCGTAAGTCATTTTGGAGCAAATCAACTTGCTGTCCAAAGCATTGAAACGGCAAATAGGCAGCAATGAAAAAATATTTACCAAGCCATGTATCAACAGAAAAACCTAAAATTTCAAAAACTTTAGTTTCAAATGACGAAAACAGTTGATGTTTTATACGCCTATGAATGATGATTGCAACTTCCCCCCTTGCCGCATCAAGTCGATTATTACGATAAACAAAATAGTTAGGACCTTTTTTTAGCTTGGATCCAGGTTTCAAATATTTTTTAGTAATAACTGCAATACATTGCATTTATTGGTATAATATTGATATTACAAAAAAAAAACCGCGTCAACAATTCCACGTCATACAACTCGATTCACTGCTGCCTCCCTCCATCCTCGGCTGAGGCCCACAATCGCCAGATCTTGCAACACCTGGTCAATCCACCTAGCTCGCTGCGCCCACGCCTTCTTGTTCCGACCGGATTCATAGCGAACACCATCTTTACAGGGTTGTTGTCCGGCATTCTTGCAACATGTTCTGCCCAGCGTATCCTTCAGGATATTGGGTTCACCGTAGAGTTGAGCGAGCTCGTGCTTCATCCTTCGCCGCCACACGCCGTTTTCCTGCACGCCGCCGAAGATCGTCCTAAGCACTAGGCGTTCGAAAACCCCAAGTGCTTGAAAGTCCTCCTCGAGCATAGTCCACGCCTTATGCCCATAGAGAACTATCGGTCTTATGAGCGACATCGTGCATTTGGTGCGGGGGTGAATCTCTCTTGACCGCAGTTTCTTCCGGAGACCGTAGTAGGCACGACTTCCACTGAAGATGTGCCTTTATATTTCCCGACTAGCATTGTTATCAGCCATCAGCAAGGATCCGCAAGCAAAGAACTCGTCCACCACCTCGAAGGTATCCCCGTCTATCGTCACACTGCTTCCAAGACGGGCCCTGTCTCGCTCAGTTCCGCCAACCAGCATGTACTTTGTTTTCAACGCTTTCACCATTAGCCCGACTCTTGTTGCTGCGCGTTTAAGGCGGGTGAACAGGTCTGCCACCGTTTCAAATTTTCTCCCAATAATATCCATGTCGTCCGCGAAGCAAACAAATTGTACGGATCTCGTGAAAATCGTGCCTCGACTGTTAAGTCCGGCTCTCCGCATGACACCTTCAAGCAGAATATTGAACAACAGGCACGAAAGTCCGTCGCCCTGTCGTAGTCTCCGCCGAGACTCGAACGAACTGGAGTGTTCGCCCGAGATCTTCACGCAGTTTTGCACACCGCTAATCGTTGCTCTAATCAATCTTGTGGGCTTCCCGGGAAAGCTGTTCTCGTACATGATCTTCCAAGGCAATATGCACGTTATTGATTGTTAGAAAATTAAACAGCTCGTCCTCTTTACCATTCATAGAACGAGCATTCCAATTTAAAAAATTTAAATTATTATTTATTGGATCCATTAGAAAAACATAATCCAATAACTATTTGATTAGTCAATTTTACACCAACTTGGACTACTTCAGTCATAGTGGTGGCTTTGAACATTGCATCAATCATTAGATTCAATTGTTCAGTTAGAAAATTAAAATCACATATCACTTGAAGTGGGTACATTATCTAATGATTTTTCGTTGGAATTTTCGGTAGACGAAGAGGCGGAGTAGAAGTTTCCTGTGGCGGCAGGGTTTTTTTTTCATTTGATTTGGAACAATCAATGGGTACTCATAGTATGGAAAGGAAGGAGTTCAAATTACCTGCTACGATATCGGCAAAGGATTACTTGGGTAGATACATTCGAAATTGAAATATTCGAACGGCTACCCAACGAATTAAAATTAGTTTGTGAAAAAGCGTGATAAAAAAGCTTAGTTTGGTTATACCAAATTAAGATGATAGTGTTGTCTTACACAGAACGCCTAGAAATGAATGTAATGTTTGAAATGATACTAATTCAGAATAAGAAAAATAGGAGAATTCTTAGAGGATTCCGGAGGATTTTTGGAGGTCCATACCGAATATCTAAAGAAACTTCAAATCCTTGAAAAATAATGTTGTGATTTTCCCAATAGTTCTTGTAGCGATTTTCATGCGAGATTTCCTGAAAGAAACTCTTGAGGAATCTCTATAGCAGCGGTTTTCAGATCGTGCTCCGCGTAGCACTTGGTGCTCCTCGAAGTCTTAGCATTTGCTCCGCGACAGTTTTGTAAATTTGTACCAATGCTTTGAAATATCTACACTTTTTGCTTCAAAATACGTTTTAAATTATATCAAACAAAGCCATACCAAGAATTTTCAAAAGTAAGAATATAGAGAAAGGAACAATCGAACAAGGAACATTGAAAATTTGAGCGACCAATCCATGGAATTTTCAGATTAGTTTTGGAGGTTCAGTTTTATCTTAGGATGATTTCGAGGTCATGGTGATGACAAAACAATGAGTTGTGTACACCTGGTGTCAAAATATTGAACAAAGTCGAACTTTTATGTACCTCGGCTATTTTTAAGGAAAAGTTTGTAATTGGAAGCTGAAAATATTCTTTTGGGTATAATTTTCCCCTACATTTTGTATTGGGCAGTTTTAGAGGCAAAATTGTTATTTTTTCCCCAACATAATATTTAGAAACTTTCAGGGTTTGAAAATTATGTTAGGATACTTATCTTTGTCGAAAAAAGATTTAGGTACATGCAATTTTGATAATAATCGATATTTTGACAACGTAATACAAAAATTTGGAATATTTTACGAGCAAAATGCAAAATGTTGAATATATCGGTGAGAAACCCTTTCAAAATTATTAGTAAAAGCCTAAAACAGACATATTTCTTCGCAGAAACTCGTTCAGGTGTTCGCACTTCAAGCCGCGAATTTTGAAATATTTAACGAAAACCTAAATATAGTTCCATCCATGGAGTTTTCATTCAATAACACGGCAGTGCGTGTACTTTCTATTGCTTTGATTGATTTCCCGGTTGGTTGGATCCCGCTCAAATAACATCTCTGTCATAATTAATCTTTAATTTAAAAGATGGGTCATATATGATCCTTGACCGTTTTGATCATGTTTGACGTTCACTTCGCCGACAAGTTTCTACTGGAGTTCAACTTTTAACACTGGGTGTTCTTATCTGACGTTTCAGAAGGGACACGGATAAGAAAAACCTCTAAAATATGAGTTTAAACCAAGGGGTGACACAATCTTAAAACTGAATAAAATTGGTTTTTGGACTCAACGAAAAATATTTTAAAAAACTGAGTAAACGTGTGTTTCTAGCCTAAACTTAAGCGTTTGATACTAAAACGGAGACAGGGCTTTAGAACCCTATTTTAAAGCCTGAAATAAAAAATTTGCTCAATCAAAGAAATCTGATTGTTTACATCTATATAAATAAAAATGAAATGGTGTATGTATGTCATCAATTGAGTCAGGAACTTCATCAGATTTTGGAAATTCTTTCACTGTTGTATTCGTATAATGTGGCGTCGTGGTCGTGTGAACATAACATTGAGGAAACTCACTACAAAAGCCAATAAACCAGAGGAAAAAAAACAGTCAATTTATAAGGTATTTTTAGGCATCAAAAAACAATCAACTTCGTGCCAATACAACGTTTTCCGGGACAACTAACTAGAAATAAAACTTAAAATAGATAAAAAAAATTATGAAATATTGATCAACAAAAATCATATTTCACAATTTTCGTAGGAATTATAGGGTCGATTGAAACGTGTAAAAATTCGGATTTCAAACGGATTGGTTATAAAGAGCAGGTGCTCCACGCATCAATTTTATTTCAAAAAGTGCTCCGTGAGCCAGAAAGGCTGAAAACCGCTGCTCTATAGGATTTTATATTTTTTGCAGAATTCCTAGATGAACTATCAATGGAATCTCCGGAAGAATTGCTGGAGCGATCTCTGAAAAAAAAAAATCAGGAATAATTCCTAGCGGAATCACGAGAGGATTACCTGAAGAATTATTGTTGAAATCACTAGAGAAATATGAAATCATGGTGGCATTTTGGCACAAACTGTAGAAATATCCCTGATAAAATTCCTGGAATGGTTTCTCCTGAGATCGCTCCAAGGATGAAGAAATCCTAGGAGAAACTACTGGTGAAATTCCTGAACGAATTTCTGACGGTATTTCTGGAGCCCTTCCGGAACCAGTCTAGAAAATCTGGTAGCGAATAAAAGTTCTGCCTGGAGGATTCTCTGATTAAACCGCCAGGGGAAGTGCTGGAGAAATCATTGTAGGGATTACGATAGAGATTATTTAGGAAGAATTTCTGGTAAAATCCCAGGAGGAAAAATTCCTGGAAAATCTCTGGAAAGGTCTCTTGTAGATATTTTGAGAGGCATTTTTGAAGTTTTCCTGGCGGATTTACTGGAGCTCTATTTGAACTGGTCCCGAAATTTAGACTTATGTCAAAAGTAATAATTCGTCAGCGAAAAAATGTCGCTAAGTAGTAGATAAAAAACAATCTTGTCGGCTTGAACTTTTGAACCGCTTGACCGATTTTCAATGTTCTTGGACGAAACGAAACCTGAAAATTTTGACTTTTCAAGAAAAATATAAAATTTCACAAGAGTTTCACAAAAAAATTCCGGTTTTTCGTGTTTTGAAGGCCGGGGCCAAAGGGGCTATTGCTGTACTCATTTTTTCGTGAATGTTTTGAAAATGTTACGTTCACGATTAAATTCAGCAATATATGTTTTTTAGTTTTTGAGGTATATTTTTTTGAAAATAAAAAATCAGTCATTTTTTATCGGCTGACACTGTTGGTCCCAGCGCATTAAATTTTTTTGTTTTTAAAAAATCGTAACTTTTGAAAAGCTCAACCGATTTCCAATCTTTTTTTATGGAACGAAAGCTTAAGATTTCAACTTTTCAAAAAAAAAACTATTATAGTTTAAAGTTTTATATATTTCCTGAAATCTTTAGCTTTCATTTCATAAAAAAAAATATTGAAAATGGGTTGAGCTGTTCAAAAGTTATAATTTTATAAAAATAAAAAATCTAATGCGCTGAGACCTACAGTGTTTGCCCATAAAAAAGACTGATTTTTTATTTTCAAAAAAAAAAATATATATATATCTCAAAAACTAAAAAAAAACATACATCGCTGAAAACATGACAGTAAACGTAAAATTTTCTGAACTTTCAAGAAAAATGAGAACAGCAATAGCCCCTTTAGTCCCGAGGCCTTCAAAACACGAAAAAAAGGAAATTTTTGATTTTTTTTCCCGTAAATAAAACATTTTTTGTGAAATTTTTTATTTTTCTTGAAAAGTCAAAATTTTTAACTCTCATTTCGCCCAAGAAATTTAAAAATCAGTCAAACGATTCAAAAGTAAAATTTGTTTTAAATAAATATATTGTCTATTTCGGAAATGGCCACCGTAATCAAAAAATCCAAAAACACGTGTATCCTAATTTCGGATAAGGAATAAAATAGCAAATTTACACGGAATTCGGTGACCTACTCATGGAATTGCTGCATTACAACTTGCACGACTTGACATTTCGATGGCATCATCTCTTCTGCTAACAGTTGCTGCGCGTTGGTTCGCAACCTTAGGTCGAACGTGAACTCATCGCTTTTCGCTTACCATGTCATCCATAGGATAAGCTCCGATTCGGTTCTCCACAATAAAGGATTTCGTAACCTGCAAATTTTGCTTCCCGACCCGTTGAAGAACTTGGGGGGAGTGCCAATTAGGAATCTCGATACCCGCAATTACATAGATCTCATTCACTTCTAGGGCTATGCAAACCACTTCCTCAGCCGTGTCGGAACTGTTTGCTTAGTTGTCCACGTATGTGTTCTCCATGATAGCTGCAGCAGCTTCCGGATACACGTTCTTCCATTCATCGGCATTTTTATTTTAGATGTATTGGGATGAGCATTGTGAACATGTAGACTCGAACGTTGCAAAATCCATTGCGAATTCCTGTATCGGATCTCCTGGATTCTCCCGCCACAAGAAGCGCTGAGATTGCCGGTCGTCTGGCCGAATCAGGTTCTGGTGGATCAGTGCGCATCGTACCTTCGTGCTGTGCGTACACGATTTCTCTCTGCTCTTGGAAGTTTTCTTAAAAACTACCTAAAGCAATAAAACAGTACTTTTCAGTGCTACAAAAACAGTACTTTTCAGTGCTAAAATTAAAAACGGTAGTTTTCAGTGCTACCAAAACAGTACTTTTCAGTACTATTTTTTCTACTATTGATCCCTTTACGATCCTTGTTTGGACCCGTGCCTTCGATTTTTCGTTGGACCCGTTGGCGAAAGCTAGCGGTGGTAATCCTTCTTGGACACCGTCTAGGGAAAAAACCTCTCGAAGGTCACGTCTTTCTCGTTTATTAACTAAACATGGTATCAACAACAAACAAAAGGAAGGGTGAATCTCTGAATTCACTACTTCCTTCCAAAAAAGTGGGTTTTAAAACTGGCACTACACGTGGCAAGAATGGAAGAAAGGACGTTTCTCCGGAATGCGAACTTTCTTCCAAGAGTGAAATGAATAATTGTATCGAAATGAGCAATCAGTTCGATGCTCTAGACAAATTTTCCGAACACCAAATCGAAGCAGCCTCTAGCCCAGGCTCTTTGATTCAAGTGAGGAAGCAAGGAGTGCTGCCCATCGTGGTCAGTTGTTCCGAATTTGCGGGATTTAGGCAGGAGATCTTGAACTCCATTAGGGGAATCAAGGTTTCCTTCCAAATCGCAAAGAAATGAGACTGTCGCGTTTTGCCGGAAACTCTTAAAGATCGTGAACTTCTTCTCAAACATCTTGAAGAGAAGAAGCACAATTTTTTTTACTTATGACGACAAAACTGAACGTTTGTTCAAAGTTGTCTTGAAAGGTCTCTCAAGTGACTATAAGTCACCTGAAGAGATCAAAAATGGAATAAATGATATACTTGGATTTTCCCCAGTCCAAGTAATCATTATGAAAAAGAGAACCCAATCTGGCATTTTTCGGAAAGGGCTTTCTCAAGAATTTTATTTAGTTCACTTTAACAAAAAAGAACTAAATAATATTAAAGCTTTAGAAAAAGCAAAACTTTTGTTTGATGTCCGTGTGACATGGGAACATTTCCAGAAACCTGGAGGAAATTACCAGAACCCCACTCAGTGCCGTCGGTGCCAAAAGTGGGGGCATGGTACAAAAAATTGTCGCATCGATGCTTAATGCATGATTTGCGGAGGTTCTTCTCACGCTAAGGACGTCTGTCCAGTGAAGGAAGATACCACCAAATTCATATGCTGTAATTGCGGGGCTAACCATAAGTCCAATTTTTGGAATTGTCCTTCACGCAAAAGGGTCATTGAGGCTCGTGCCAGGCAGATGAAAGATAATATCCGGTACGATAACGGTCGTTTCCGGAATTTGCCTGGTAGAGTATCGAACAATGCTCATTTTTCAGTTAACGATCGCTTGATCATGAATCATACCCATCAGGAAGACCATAATCATTGTAGTAGAATATTTCCCATGTTTTATCCTGAAAAACAGTCATCTCAGATTTCCTAATTTACGAGCAGAGAAACACAGCTTTCTATAACATCCATAAACTCAAACTCATGTTGTCATATGATTCCGCATGACAACAGAACATTCAGACCTTCTCATAAATAACCGTGACCGTAATAACCGTCTTCCGTACATCAAGTGCCTTCCGTACTGGTTGTGCCCAAAGACATCAATTTCAATATTTATGTTTACCATTCGTTTTCCTTTACGCATTGTTTACCAAATGAACATTTAACAATAAACAACTTTTACGAACAAAATATACCTTTACAAAATCAATCTGCAGTTTACATACCAAACTATAAGCAGATCCATTCTCAAGCGGATGAGATCAAAAGTCAAATTCAAAAAATGATATCGGATGACATAATTGAACCGTCGATATCTAACTTTAATTCTCCCATTCTCCTCGTACCAAAGAAGTCGGAGGATAACAAAAAGAAATGGAGATTAGTTGTTGATTTTCGACAACTAAATAAGAAAATACTGGCAGATAAATTTCCATTGCCACGTATAGATTCAATTTTGGACCAGCTAGGCAGGGCAAAGTACTTAGTACTTAGTACAAAGTACCCTTGACCTTATGGCTGGATTTCATCAAATTCCATTAGCGGAGGAAGCTAGAAAGTATACAGCATTTTCTTCCCCCGATGGACATTTTCAATTTAAAAGATTACCATTCGGGTTAAACATCAGTCCGAACAGCTTTCAGCGAATGATGAATATCGCTTTAGCTGGACTGACACCCGAATGTGCATTTGTTTATATTGATGACATAGTTGTCATTGGATGTTCAATTGATCATCATTTGAATAATCTCGAACACATCTTCAAAAGATTGAGGCATTACAATTTAAAACTCAACCCACAAAAATGTAAGTTTTTCAGGACCGAAGTTACTTATTTAGGTCACAAAATCACGGACTCTGGAATTTTACCGGATGACTCTAAATTTCAAACAATTCGAGATTATCCAGAACCAACAAATATAGACGAATTGCGTCGATTTGTAGCGTTCTGTAACTATTATCGCAAATTCGTTCCGAATTTTGCGCATATAGCAAAACCTTTGAATAATTTATTGAAAAAAGGTATGACATTTTCATGGAACGATGAAAGAAGACGAAGCTTTCAATCACTGAAACATCACCTCTTGTCGCCTAGGATTCTTCAATATCCTGATTTTTCTAAAGATTTTATTTTAACAACAGATGCGTCAGATGTTGCTTGTGGAGCAATTCTGTCACAACTGCATGAGAACGGCGATTTACCAATTGCATTCGCCAGCAAGAGTTTTACAAAAGGAGAAAAATCAAAACCCGTAATTGAAAAAGAATTAACTGCCATTCATTGGGCAATTGACTACTTTAAACCGTATCTTTATGGTCGAAGGTTTAAGGTTAGAACAGACCACAGACCATTGGTTTATTTGTTTGGCATGAATAAACCCACTTCTAAGCTCACGAGAATGAGGCTTGATTTAGAAGAATATGAATTCGACATTGAATATCTCCCTGGAAGAGCAAATGTTGGAGCAGACGCTCTTTCCAGAATACCAACAAAATCAGAAGACCTCAAGCCTTTAGTACTTGTGGTTAACACACGCTCAATGACAAAAAAGCAAAAACAGAACAATATTCCCAGAAGATTGGAAGAAACCAGCAGAGGGATTGATCACCTCACTGTTTGGCGTACTGAAAATCCGTCTGAAGTTAATAAATTATTGAAAATTAGTTGTGTCGTGCACCACAATCAATTGAATATAATGGTAAATAATCATAATTTTAGGAAAATTTTAGGTACAGTAACAATACCCTTAACACATAACAATGGAAGTCGAACTCTAGAATTCGCACTTCTAGAAAGTTCCAAACTTTTAAAAATTTACAAAAGAGACAAGATAGCGCTATCGGAAGAAGATATATTATTTCAATATTTTTCCCTGCAAACAATAAAGGAAATCGCAAATACTGCCATTTCCAGCTACCAAATCATAATTTTCAAACCACCAAGGTATATTCACAAGCAGGAAGAGATTCGAGAAATCTTGACGCGTCACCATACGACCCCTACGGGAGGTCATGTTGGCCAACACCGTTTATATCTGAAATTAAGAGAAATTTATAAATGGAAAAATATGAAATTTGACATTAAAAATTTCATAAAAGCTTGTGAAAAATGTAAAATTAATAAAATACATCGACACACAAAAGAAGCGCAAGTTGTCGTCACAACTCCTTCTAAGCCATTCGAAGTGCTTTCTGCAGACACAGTTGGTCCTTTTACACGAACAAATCATGGAAATAGATATATCCTTACTATTCAATGTAATTTAACCAAGTATGTTATTTTGATTCCGATACCTACAAAAGAAGCGAATGTGATCGCAAAAGCACTCGTCGAAAACTTTATATTAATATACGGAAACTTTTTGGAACTACGTACAGATCAAGGAACTGAGTATCGTAACGAAGTTCTCGATCAAATATGCCAACTTTTGCAAGTTAAACAGACATTTTCAACCCCATGTCATCCAGAATCATTAGGTGCATTGGAGAGGAATCATAGATGCCTTAATGATTACCTACGATCATTCACCAATGCCCACAAAACTGATTGGGATGAATGGATAAAATTTTACGCTCTTACTTTCAACACAACTCCACATACCGAGCACAACTATACCCCGTACGAACTAATATTTGGACGAAAAGCAACATTACCACATGACTTAGAATTAAACAGACCGACTTTAGAACCAATCTATAATTTGGAAGAATATTACAATGAATTAAAATTTAAACTCCAAGTTACGAATAAAATAGCACATCAAAATCTAATAAACAAAAAGGAAGCAAGACAGATTACATTGAACAATAATACAAATCCTATTGATGTTAAAATTGGAGACCATGTTTACATTACAAACGAAAATAGACGAAAATTAGATCCCTTTTACATAGGTCCATTCAGAATAAAAGAAGTACAAGACCCAAATTGTGTAATTGAAAACATTCAAACTTGCAAACAAAACATTATACACAAAAATAGAATAATAAAAGCCTAAAGATAAAAACATTCAAGCTAATTATAAAAACAAAAATATAAATATTGTAAGGAAAGTCTTAAGAGTCACATTTGTTTTTCTGATTTTCAAAATTACTTGTTGACAACAATTTGCAGAATGCTTTCACTTTGTTTCACCATTCTTCTAAAGGGGGAAGGTGTAGTAGAATATTGCCCATGTTTTATCCTGAAAAACAGTCATCTCAGATTTCCTAATTTACGAGCAGAGAAACACAGCTTTCTATAACATCCATAAACTCAAACTCATGTTGTCATATGATTCCGCATGACAACAGAACATTCAGACCTTCTCATAAATAACCGTGACCGTAATAACCGTCTTCCGTACATCAAGTGCCTTCCGTACTGGTTGTACCCAAAGACATCAATTTCAATATTTATGTTTACCATTCGTTTTCCTTTACGCATGCATAATAATGCAGGCCAAGAAACAATTAATACTTTTCACAGCGTTGACAAAAATGCCAAATGGCCTAGATCTTTCCTTTACGTTTTCGGCTACCTTCGTCTTTTACGACGACTGTGTTATGCTTAGCGAGTTACCACCACTCATGCTATTTGAACGTGATTGGTTAACTCTGCGTGGAGACTCTTAAGACCAACCCCTAGAATAGTTAAATCATGTGTAGAGTTAAGTTACGTAGAAGTAGATCTAGGAAAATAAAGTCAGATCGTTTCGGACTGTTACACGAACCTGAGTGTTTCTTGAAGATATCACAGTTCATGATATCAAAACTATTACATCATGCTCATTCACAAACTAATTTTAATCCGTCGGGTAGCCGTTCGAATCTTTCAATTTCGAATGTATCTACCCACGGTAAATCCTTTGCCGATATCGTAGCAGGAAATTCGAACTCCTCCCCTGTTCGATCAATGGGTACCCATTCTACTTGTTTCAAATCAAATGGAAAAAACCCTACCTCCACAGGTAACTCCGCTTCTTCGTCTACCGGAAATTCTAATGGGAAATCACATGACATGTCTGCCTCTGATTTTAATTTTCTAACTGAACAATTGAATCTAATGATTGATGCAATGTTCAAAGCCACCACTATGACTGAAGCAGTCCAAGTAGGTGTAAACTTTACTAATCAAATTGTTATTGGATTACGTTTTTCTAATGGATCCAAATAATAATTTAAATATTTTAAATTGGAATGCTTGTTCTCTGAATGGTAAAGAGGACGAGCTGTTTAATTTTCTTACGGTTAATAACGTGCATATAGCAGTTATTACCGAAACCTGGATCTAAACTCAAAAGAGATCCTAACTTTTTTGTTTATCGTAATGATAGACTTGATGAGGCATGTGGGGGAGTTGCAATCATCATTCATAGGCGTATAAAACATCAACTGTTTTCATCATTTGAAACTAAAGTTTTTGCAACTTTAGGTGTTTCTGTTGAAACACAGTTTGGTAAATATACTTTCAAAGCTGCCTATTTGCCTTTTCAATGCTCTGGACAGCAAGTTAATTTGCTCCAAACTGACTTGCGTGAATTGACTCGCAATAAGTCAATTTTTTTGTCATTGGTGACTTTAATGCCAAACATCGGTCATGGAATAATTCTCAAAGTAATTCCAACGGCAGAATTTTATTTGATGAGTGCTCTTCAGGATATTTCTCAATTCAATACCCTGATAGCCCCACATGTTTTTCCTCTTCTAGAAATCCATCTACGATTGATTTGGTCTTAACCGACTCTAGTCATCTTTGTAGCCAACTGATTACTCATGCTGATTTTGATTCTGATCATGTCCCTGTTACATTTCAAATATCCCAAGAAGCGATTCTCAATCCTATCAGCTCCACTTTCAATTATTTACGAGCCGACTGGAATATATATGAAACGTACATATGTTGACTCTAATCTTGATGTTAACATTTCTTTAGAATCTTAACTTGATATTGACAATGCTCTTGAAACTTTAACAAATTCCATTGTTGAAGCCCGGAGCATTGCAATTCCAAAATGTGAAGTAAAATTTGAATCCGTGATTATAGACGATGATCTTAAACTCTTGATCCGTCTGAAAAACGTGAGGAGAAGGCAATTTCAACGCACTCGCGATCCTGCTTTGAAAATTATATGGCAGGATTTGCAGAAAGAAATCAAGAAACGTTTTGCTCAATTAAGAAACAAAAAATTTGAAAATAAAATTTCTCAATTGGACCCTGGCTCTAAGCCCTATTGGAAATTATCTAAAATCTTGAAAAAACATCAGAAGCCAATACCGGCATTGAAAGAGGAAAACAAATTATTACTAACTAATTGCGAAAAAGCTCAAAAACTAGCTATGCAGTTTGAAAGTGCGCACAATTTTAATTTAGGACTTACTAGTCCAATTGAAAATGAAGTTACTCTGGACTTCGAAAATATTCTCAATCAAGAGAACGTTTTCGAAAATGCCTGGGAGACTGATTTGGAAGAAGTGAGAACTATTATTAAAAAATTCAAAAACATGAAAGCTCCTGGTGATGATGGAATTTTCTACATCCTCATCAAGAAACTTCCAGAAAGTAGCTTATCATTTTTAGTAGATATATTTAACAAATGTTTTCAATTAGCATATTTTCCTGACAAATGGAAAAATGCTAAGGTTGTTCCAATTTTGAAACCAGACAAAAATCCTGCAGAAGCTTCTAGATATCGTCCAATCAGTTTGCTTTACTCCATCAGTAAACTTTTTGGAAAGGTTATTTTGAACAGAATGTTGGCCCACATCAACAAAAATTCAATTTTTGCCAATGAACAGTTCGGATTCCGCCATGGACATTCGACCACTCATCAACTTTTACGTGTAACAAATTTGATCCGTTCCAACAAATCTGAAGGCTATTCTTCTGGTCTTGCTCTTCTAGACATAGAAAAAGCATTCGACAGTGTTTGGCATGAAGGTTTGATTGTAAAATTAAAAAAACTTTAATTTTCCAACATACATTGTTAGAATAATTCAAAGTTATCTCTCAAATCGTACACTTCAGGTTAATTATCAAAACTCCAGATCTGAAAGACTTCCTGTAAGAGCTGGTGTTCCTCAAGGCAGCATTTTGGGACCAATATTATACAATATTTTCACATCTGACTTACCTGAGTTACCTCAGGGATGTCAAAAATCTTTGTTTGCGGATGACACAGGCCTCTCCGCCAAAGAACGAAGCCTGCGTGTCATCTGTAGTCGATTGCAAAAAAGTTTGGATATTTTTTCTTCATACTTGCAAAAATGTAAGATTTCTCCTAATGCTTCCAAAACTCAACTAATAATATTCCCACATAAACCAAAAGCTCTTTATTTGAAACCTTCAAGTAGACATGTTGTCACGATGAGAGGGGTTCCAATAAATTGGTCAGATGAAGTTAAGTATCTAGGGCTCATGCTAGATAAGAATTTAACTTTCAAAAATCACATTGATGGCATTCAAGCCAAATGTAATAAATATGTAAAATGTCTCTACCCCCTTATTAATAGAAAATCAAAACTTTGTCTTAAGAACAAGCTTTTGATATTCAAACAAATTTTCAGGCCAGCCATGTTGTATGCTGTACCAATATGGACTAGCTGTTGTAATACCAGGAAGAAAGCTCTGCAGAGAATTGAAAATAAAATTTTGAAAATGATTCTGAGGCTTCCTCCCTGGTATAGTACCAATGAGTTCCATGCAATGTTGAAACATTGGAACAAATGTCAAATAAAATAATAAATAATTTCAGGCAAAAATCGTTACAATCTTCTATTGCCACGATTAATGCGTTATATGTTTAGGTTAAGTTAGGTTAAGTATATTAAAAACGTTTTTTTTTCTCTTATAAGCAGGTGAAATCAACTCACCTGTAAAAAATAACTGAACTGCTACGGCAAATGAAATGTAATATGTTGTTAACAAAATGTTAATTAAATCTTAAATTTGTTTTACCAAATTAGGATGATAGTGTTGTCTAATAACACAGAACACCTAGATATAAGAAATGAATGTAATGTTTGGAATGATACTAATAAAGAAATTAAAAAAAAAAAAATAAAATAATAAAAAAAAGGTTCTGGTGGAACATTTGCTTAATGATGGCAACTTGTAGATGTGAGTAAATCCGGGCCCTTTAGTAGCATTGAGTTTAAAGAGACGCCGTGAGTTTTTGCTGCAGCACTCCATACTACTCTGACTGTTCCCGGCTTGCTAGGGGTTTGTAGCACTTCTAACGGCAAATACCAGACTCTTCTTGGATCGCCGTTGCTGGATTCTACATCGCTCACCTTATGAGCATGCCTTTTCAACTAATAATCATGGATTCGTTGACAAATACGTATGGGCTAGAGACTGTCCAGATTTGATGCTCGGGAAATTTATCCAAAGCATCTAAATGATTATTTATTTCAATGCAATTGTCAACATAACCCTTGGAAGAAAGCGCGTATTCTGGAGAAACGTTCTTTCTTTCATTCTTGCCACGTTTAGTGACAGTTTTAAATCCCACTTTTTTGGAAGGAAGTTGAGAATTTTGTTCCTAGTTGCAACCATGCGTAGTGAATAAACGAAAAAAGAAGTGATCGAAATCAACCGACTTTAGCTAAGAAAACCATTATTTGATTCGATTTCTTATTACAAACACTGCATTTGCAGTCCATTGACGTCATTGACGTAGCTGAATGGTCATTCCGCTCCAATTCGAACATAAAATGCATACCATATGCTCTCGGCAAAAATCTGTGCACCTACTTATTTTTCACAACTTTCTTCGTCCCTTGCTTCTCGCAACAACAAGAGCACAATGTTTGAATTTATGAATGAAACGTTTTTCAATGTGCCCACGATAGACTTATTCCATTCACAGAAGGACGTCACTAAGCACAACCGTCGAAAAACGATTGAGGAGTGCGATTTTACTCACAAAACCGCGTTGATTGATGTACAAATGACGCCACTTACGAGGAAGCCACCAAAATAACAACCGTTTTAAGTGTGTAAAAATAGACGCATTGCGTTTGTTTCACAGCAATGGGTGAATGGAAGATAATTGATTCGATGGGGCAGTGCGTCAAATGTGTGTGGTATTAGCACTGTTCAAAAATAAAAAAAAGCTTGAAAGCCTTATGTCCCATACTTTTCTTACAATGTTTACGATAAGAATTGAATCTTTTAAAATTTTCTGCATTTTTGGTGATGATTTGAAGGCTCAAAGACGATGATGTTTATATGGAGCGTACAATATGTTTCATAATGTGGAAACTATTTTTTCAAAAATGAAGTTCAATAAATATAACTACCGGTGTTAGTAATATATTAGTTTCTTCATACAAACTTGCATATACACTTTCATCACCTGTGGGCCACCTTTAATCCTTTAAATTATGAAGAAGATATGGATTGCTACTTTCAAACTTGTGCCTTGAATCACCCTAGTGTGGCATCGCTCGTAGAATTTTCGAAACCAGATTACCATCCTAAACCGACAGCCCATCAACGCACAAAGTTGTCAAATTCCACCAGAAGAACGAAACCGGTGAGATATTTCACCTGCACTAAAAAGGATGGAAGATGAGTCAACCACCAGGAAGAACCATCAAACACTTTTCTCGCTTGGTGTGCTTCGCCAAGGTGTTAAGAGGATTACCTACATTTTCATTTAGCTTCTTCGAGGAACCGGTGAAACCATCCGACTACGCCTTCCGTGTTTTTCGCTATCCGTCCTCTCATGCGTGCCTGTCAATGTCAGTCGCAGAGATGAAAGCAGGTTTCTACGTTTCGCTAATAAATTTCACTTCTAGCCATCATTGCGCGATGCATTTGCGGTTGGTCTTGACTCTACTCGAGACTCTACTCGAGAGCTCTAGGGGAAGGTGATTCAAAATGACAAATTAAGGTCAATCGTATTTTAATGATAAATAGTATAGTTTTATCAGACACTTGTAACGTGTCAGAGTAGAGCACCATATTTACTGATATATTTTTCCATTGACATTGATTATTATTTAATTCTTTGCGTAACCTTGCGGTGCCGTCAACATCTATTGCGAATGCACTGTTAGATTGCCATCGTGAATTTCTCAATATTTTAGTTGAGATACAATGATAAAATCGATGTACAGTGCCCGTTTGATTTTCGTTACATGTTAAAAAATGTATTGTTGCCAAAATCGAATGATTGTTTTTACAAGAACTTTTAATCACCACAATAATGGCCATGAATATATTTTTTTTTGACCGTGGTACCCTTTGAAAAGGTTCAAGAGACATTTAGATCATCAGGATTAGTGGCTGATCCATGATCCATTTTTCATGCTATCGTATTTGCTCAAAAGAACACGAAGTTGTCCCCAGGGGAAAAGGAAAGCTGCAGTTTTGTTCTTTTTTACCTTTATTCTTATGGGAAATAACATTGCGGTGTTTCATCAAACGCGGTTTTTTTCTTTCCTGGACCATTCGCCGTGTGAAATATTGAAAAATGCGCGTTTTTTGGTAACATTACAACAGCCGCAAACCAGTCAATATATGAAATTCCGTCGTCACAAAAGACTATTTAGTTGTATTGAGTAATGATTAATTACGAATTTTCAAATACGAACTGGACCTGTATCTGAAAATTTTTCAAACAAACCACCATCTGGAATCTGACATGCCTTCACCTATAGAATCACTTTAAAGGCTTAGAAAATCCATCTGGTCCTCCTAAAAACCACCCTGGATATTCAAAAAAAAAAAAAAAAAATCATGGACCTTATTGAGGGTTGAAAGAGGGGGTCATAATAAGAGTTGGGATCATAACATATTTTACAGCAATTCAAGAATATATGAGTTGCAATTTAAATTAATGAAAGGAAGGAATGATGATTTTTTTTTATATCTTTATTTACGAGATTTTTAGCCCTGGGCTAGTTCATCTCGGGACCAACGGCTTTACTTCCCTTCCGAAGGAAGTCGTCACTGAAATTTTTAGTGACTATCTCGGGGATGGGATTCGATCCCAGGTCCTCGGCATGAGAGGCGTATGTGAAGGAATGATGAGAATATACAGTCAAAGCATGTTATAGTGACATCGTAAAGGACTGTCGTTATAGAGAAAAGCTAAAATATTGAACATTGGGGATTGAAAAATGTTGATATAGAGCGATTTTATCACTTGAAAAATAAATGGTATAACGAGCTTTGATCGTAATACAATTATTGCTCCCTCAGGAAAATCCTTCAATATTACTCCCTTACAACCTTCTCGGACACTTATACACTTTTGCCGAACCTCATACGGGTAATAAACATGGGGTCATTATGGAAGGGAAAGGGTCATAAACGAATTGTGAATTTTAAGAGATTTCAAACAAAATTTGAATTGTTAAACATGAGAGAAATATGGAATGAATAGAAAAACAAACAAATAATCAGCTAGAACCCTCCTTACGCCCCTACCAGAATTCAGCACTCCCACCGCCCCTCCCGGGAAACCCTTGAAATAGACCGAAAATCGATATCCGACGCCATTTTGAAATCCATTTCATTAAAACCTCAATTAACGAAGTCCTTTTTTACGCAAATTCAATTGACGTTACTTATTTTATGAAGTAAATTCAAAAACATCAGCACAGATTAATACATTCAGAAGGGCGTCCACGTTGAAACCCATGGGTAGGACAAATGTTGGCAAAAAAATTATTTACAGAAGCTAATAAAAATTAAACCCCGTGGAATCCTAGACTGGAAATTGAATGTTACTATACTCGAGGGGCTCGAATGCAAAGAGGTGTAAGTGACATTTTGATCGGTTTCGAGTTAAGTTGAGGAAAATTTTTTTTCCACTTAGCAGACAAAACAACAATTGTATATTGTATATTATATAAATTGTATTAAATGACAAGTTGCTGAAAAATCTTCAAAATAGATTTTCTCAAAACTAGTTTTTTGTCACTAACATACGACACCAGCTAGTGACCAATCGATTAAGTTTTAAACTTAAACGGATGTTTGGTTCTCCAGATCCTTGCTCTTGAAAATTTGAAGTTAGGCTTCGATTTATTTTCACCTTAAAAAGTCAGGTAATTTGAGTAAATGCACAAAAAAATGTCCCCAGTATAATTCAATTTGTCGTTTTGAACCGTATAGCGGCTATTGTTTTCAATTTTATTTTGTGTAAATATTTTTTTCAGTGTGAGCGGGCTACTGGTGCACTGATGGTATATTGATAACGTAAAGAGGCTTGTTTGCAATTTTATAAATATCCCTTATTAAAACATAGGCTTTCTTTTCTATCTTAAGTAACGAGATTTTTAGCCCTGGGCTAGTACGTCTCGACAAACAGCTTTTCTTCTCTTCCAAAGGAAGCCGTCACAATAACTTTTACGTCGTAAGTTTAGCTCGTGTGCATGTGCTGTAGTCTTACGTGCAGGAGCCTCATTGCTTGCTGTAGCGGAATTTGGGGCAAGTGTGCCACCTTAAGCAAATTGTTCTCTAACTTTGCCTAAAGCTAATAAAATCCATCAATTTAGTTTCATGAGGTTAGTTTCACATGTTTTCATAACCACTGTGCCGTTTAAAAAGAAAATAATTTCAAAAAGTATTAGTTTTGGAGCTTCTCAAATATCATCCAAAATAACCCATTTTTCGACACTATGGGGCAAGTGTGCCACCGAATGAACATCGCATGTAATTCTACTTGTAATGAAATTTTCTTTATTTCCTATTGATATTACTTACAAAGCAGACGCTAATCGATAATTTAAAAAAAATATTTTAAGTTTACCGTAATAAGGGGATGCTTTATAACAAGGTTCAAACATGCGTAACACCCTATTACTCAATTCGAATTACTAAAATGGTTATTTTTGTCTCCATTCAATACAATAAGGTACACTGGGGGAAGTGTATCAGTGGGGTAAGTGGATCATTCGTCAATATTAAGCATAAATACTTGCATATGTGGAATGTTTTCGCACCATTGCTTCGTTTTAGGTTATATTCTTACGCACACACTGATACTATTGCAAAACTGGTACTACACGTACACTAACACAAGCAAACTTGTTAGCTGTAAAAATTAATTAATTTTAAAATTGTTTTCTATCAATAAAAAATCCACTGTATCTCTATCTAAAGTCGAATACTATTAGTTTTTTCTACACGTGGTGAGCCTTTCAGTTCTAATTGAATGAATCACAATAAAAAACATGTGATTTTTATAAATAAATACAGATATATTGGACATGGTACACTTACCCCTACTTTTTAATGGGGTGGGGTAAGTGGATCAAGTATTATTATTATTTATTGGCAGACTGCTTACGATAATTTTAATAAGTTTTAGTATCCGCAAATGTTGTTTTCCCTTAATTTTATTCATTCCTAGTTTAAATTTGTCAAATTGACCAAAGCAAATTTGAATTAATCTACCTAAATGTTTTTTTAAGCTTTCTGGTATAAAAGAGTAATAATTTTAAAATTTACACGAAACTTTTCGTGGTTTATCTAAGCTATGTTGCAGAAGAGCAAAATATACAAATTTTCCAATTGAAAGCATATAATCGTACCTTATTTGACCATATAAGGTGTTCTAGACAGATGATACAAATATATTCATAAATAGAATAAAAGGATTTCAGTTTGTTATTCAAAAGTAAATGTAGCTAATATATTTAAACTACGAGTGTTTTTATAAAACATTGTTAAGAATAATCCTACAATACTTCTTTATAACTTATGTGTACAAATGGATGAATTTTCTTCAAATTATTCTAGCTCCATTTTTTTGTTCGAATTATTGTGAACTAATGTATAAAATATGTATATTCATATATTTAAATTAAATAAAGATACTTTTTAATTTCAAACCATTAAAATGTAACCTTACTAGCACTAATAACAAGAACGAGAGTATTATCATTCGTACTATACATAATTAAACCACATTTGTTTTGAAAACAGATGTTTGTTATTGGTGATCAACTTACCCCACCATGGAGGGGCAAGTGAATCATTTGGCGCAAATTTTCAAATCCCTCATACTCAATACATAACAATCAGAAAAATCGAAATAAATGACGATTTGAGGAATATTAGTCCCTCATTTGTTATCCACAGAAAAAAGTTTGAATTGCATTATTCACGTTAGCTGTACATAACAATGAATAATAATTTTTCTGTATCCACATGCCCCACGGTACCTTATATGTATTACCTTTATATTACGGTGAATATGTATAATAATAAACTAGATCAGCACTAAATAACGGTAAACTATTGATGTAGATATGTAAAACGGTACATAATAAGCCGAAAAATATGTTATTATTGAATATTTTGAGAAAAAATCATATTGGGTGGCAAAAATGTCAGTCATTCTTCTACTATATTTCAGAAACTACTACTGGTTCCTCGTTTTGGTTTATTATTATGATTTTGTTGATTATGTTTACATTTTTATAAATTTCACTCCAACAATTTTTGTTTACCAAATAGGTGGCACTAGGGCGATTCAAATTTAAAAATGTCTGAAAATCCAATCTCCCATATGCTTCTTGTCATTCTTACTGTAAAAATGGTGTTCTGTGAAATTTTCAGCTTTCTAGGTGGTGATTTAAAGGTGGCCCAAAGACAATGTAGGTTTATATGGAAATTACTATGGAGAAATTTTGATAAATGTTCCAAACACGCTAGTACTGTAATGTAAGTAGAAACTTATCATCCTATATTGAAAACTCATTCCTCAAACCTCAATGAAGGATGTTACTGAAGAAACAAATCCCTTTTGAGCTTATTTTGTTTGGGATTTTTGTACATGTTTGCAGGGCTTTAATCCCATATTAAGCAAAATAATAGCAAACAAACTCATGAATATCTCTTCTGCTATTCGTCGGATTGAATTTCTTTCTTCAGCTTCTTCTTCTTCTTCTTTATGGCGTTACGTCCCAACTGGGACAAAGCCTGCTTCTCAGATTAGTTTCTTATGAGCACTTCCACAGTTATGAACTGAGAGCTTTCTTTGCCGATTGACCATTTTTGCATGTGTATATCGTACCGCAGGTACGAAGATAGCGGAATTTGGGGCAAGTGTGCCACCTTAAGCAAATTGTTCTCTAACTTTCCCTAAAGCATATAAAATCCACTAATTTAGCCTCATGATGTTAGTTTCACATCTTTTCATAACCACTGTGCCATTTAAAAAGAAAATAATTTCAAAAAGTATTAGTTTTGGAGCTTCTCAAATTTCATCCAAAATAACCTATTTTTCGACACTATGGGGCAAGTGTGCCACCCATATGGGGCAAGACGGCCACCGAATGAACATCGCATGTTATTTTACTTTTAATGAAATTTTCTCTATTTCCTATTAATATTGTTTACAAAGCAGACGTTAATCGATAATTTAAAAAATAATTTCAACTTTAACGTAATAAGAGGATGCTTTATAACAAAGCTCAAACCATGTGTAACTCCCTATTACTCAATTCGAATAACTAAAATGGTTATTTTTGTCTCCATTCAATACAATATATGTATTACCCTTATATAACGACAAAAATGTAAAATATTAAACTAGATCAGCACTAAATAACGGTAAAATATTGATGTAGATATGTAAAAAGATACTTAATAAGCCGAAAAACATGTTATTATTCAATGTTTTGAGAAAAAATCACTTTGGGGGGCAAAAATGTCAGTTATTCCCCTACTATACTTCAGAAACTACTACTGGTGCCTCATTTTGGTTTATTATGATGATTTTGTTGATGATGTATACATTTTTATAAAATTCACTCGAACAATTTTTATTTACCAAATAGGTGGCACACTTGCCCCAATAAGTATACATTTCAACCAAACTGGATTTCGTACGTAAAACTAAATACATTTTTCGTTCAAATGCCACAATAACTTACACATTGGAATAGTTTCACGATGTACAGTACGTTAGAAAATTCTGTTAATAATTTACCTTTCACCATGCTATTTAGAAACAACGAAATCTTATAAAAATCCTCTCAAATTTGGTTGTCTTTGCACAAGTCGATGTAAATACGTGAAAAATGGAGCAATTTTCATCATATTTTGATCATTGTATTGTGAACTATAAGGGAACGTATTGTTAAGCTCAAAGAGAAAATATATACTGTAGTTTTTATAAAAAGCAGGGGTGGCACACTTGCCGCTATGGCACACTTGCCCCAAAGTCCGCTACTCTATGCCCTGGGAATCGAGAAAATTTCCTTTACGAAAAGATCCTCGACCAGCGGGATTCGAACCCACGACCATGCTGAATAGCTGCGCGTTTACCGCAATAGCTATCTGAGCCCCTTCAGCTAATTTCTTTATTATGGTTTTAAGAATGAGTTTTTACTATGGGATAATAAGTTTGTATTTATATTACAGTACTAGCGTGTTTGGAACTTATATTAAAATTTCTCCATAGTAATTTCCATATAAACCTACATTGTCTTTGGGCCACCTTTAAATCACCATCTAGAAAGCTGAAAATTTCACAAAACACTATTTTTATGGTAGAGTAAGGTGGGGCAAAAGTTCGACCATAGTGGTATAATCAAAGTTTCCAGGAAAACAATAGCAATTGAAACAAAACAAATACCATACAGTGAACCTTTACCATATTGGCTATAATTTTGCTGAACAAACTTGTGTCAAAATATTTACCCATTTTTAGTTATAACAGTTTCAAAATTGATTGTCTTATTCGAACTTTTGCCCCACCGGTGGGGCAAGAGTTTAGATTCGAACTCTGTGTGTGGGGCAAAAGTTCGCTGGCGAAAACACAAAATATCGATCTTTTTATGACAGACATACTTTACACCAGCCGTAAACTTAAGTTTGACGAAAAATACACACTAAATTTTCATCAAAAAAATGCCCAAAATCGGGTTAATTGTAATATACTCAAAAATAACAGTTTTTCGCAAAACAAAGTGGAAATGTAAAATTTTGGTAGCAGTTTTCACACGATCACACAAATTTAACTGAATTTGAAGATAATATGTGGATTTTAGGCAATTTGCAAATTTTTCCGTGATTTTATACATGGGTCGAACTTTTGTCCCGCTGATTCGAACTTTTGCCCCACTATGGGCCAAAAATTGTTTTCAAGCATTTATGCAAAAACAAACACACATCAAAGCAACCTTATGATAGGCCTTGAAACGCCCTTACATAAAATATTGAAAAAGATTTTATCTTAAATTGGTTTCATGCAACGAAAGTTTGATAAAAAATTACAATATTCACGTCGAAAAACTACAAATAGCCATAATTTTTCCAAATCTCAATCGATTTTTATGATATTTGGATTGAAAGTCTCTTACTTGAAAAGCATTCGAACCACCATGACATTTATAAGATTTGTTTTGAATTTAGCTAGAAATCTTAAAAAGAAACTCTTACCCCACTCGAACTTTTGCCCCACTTTACTCTAAGGATTGTAAGGAACATATGGGAGATTGGATTCTCATACATTTTTAAATTTTGAACCGCCCTAAGGTGGCACACTTGCCCCAATAAGTATACATTTCAACCAAACTGGATTTGGTATGTAAAACTAAATACTTTCTTCGTTCAAATGCCTTGATAACTTGCACATTTGAATAGTTTGACAATGTACAGTACGTAAGAAAAATCTGTTAATAATTTTCCTTTCACCATGCTATTTAGAAACAACGAAATCTTATAAACATCCCCTTAAATTTGGTTATCTTTGCACAAGTCGATGTAAATACGAGAAAAAAAGAGCAATTTTCATCATATTTTTATCATTGTATTGTGAACTATAAGGGAACATATTGTTAAGCTCAAAGAGAAAATGTATGTTGTAGTTTTTATAAAAAGCAGGGGTGGCACACTTGCCCCTATGGCACACTTGCCCCAAAGTCCACTAGGTACATTATGAGACCTCTTTTAGTGCGCCCAGTGAATCAAATTGTCGTCAAAGGAGACGAAAAACAAACAACAAAGCAAGTCGCTCACAACCCGTTTATCCATACTTTTGCGGATTGGGATACAAAATTGGATTGGGAAGCAAAATTGTCATGACAATCACAGGGCAGAACATTGTTGCAACCTTTTCAACTCACGATTAATCAGTTATTTCAAACACAAAACCAAATTTGTTTTATGCATGCTGTTCGATAGTGTGCCAATGATTACCAACACAGCGAAAGTTCTCGAAAATTGCAATGCAAAGCCCAGAAAATCGTTGCGCACGTGGTGATCGATCTTTATCATATTCTGTTCAAGTGGTGATAAACTGATGTTGCGGAATAAAATTGTTGCAACAAGAATAGGAGATGACAATGTCTTATTTGCTGGGTGTTGGGTGACAATGTATTTACTGGGTGCGCCTCATTTTTCTAGAGATGTGTCTCACTTCGGTCTCTCGATGGCAAGCCGTAGCGCCGAGCACCGCATGAGATGAGTCTCCCCGGGAGCACATCACCTAGCGCACGCTTTCAGAATTTCCGTGAGCCTCCGGCTAGCGCAGCACATTAGGATTCCGAGGAGCTTAGAGACGGTTTGGTTGGAGGCTCCCCAGTAAACACACCATCGTATATGATGGTATATAAGAGTACAAAGGTGGAGGCGATATACGTACAACTTGAATGCAGCCTTATGGCGCATGTACGTATATCGCCTCCACTTTTGTACTCTTATGCACTATCATATACGAGTTTGTGTTCACTGGGTCGTCAGTACATTTATGTGCTTCTGAGAAATATGTAACTCTAGTCGTAAGTGACTATCTCGGGGGTGGGATTCGATCCCAGATGTTGATAAATTTATAGCTAGTATCGTCTTATTATCATCGCAGGCAGTTCTTTGAAGCTTTTCTGTGTTATTATTGTTCTACTTGCAACGGCTACTGATTTCATCAGGAATTTGCCCTTCTTTTTTTAGAAGGCTGTTCTTCATAGATACATATATCAATAAAAATTGACAGAGCTACTGAAACTTTAATCAGATTTTTTGTTGCTGGTAATAAAATGATATTGCTTCAAACAAATGCTTCTAATATTCTAATATTTTGATCCAAAATTTTCAATGCCTTCAATCAGATCCATTCAGATTTTTTAAAAAGGCAATTTTTTCTATTTGATTTGTAATTATTAGCATTTTTAGTATTCACTGAATTTGACGTTTTCGGCTTGATGACCTATATAGGAATGTTTCTGAAAAAATACGCTCGGCTTCTATCCAAGACATAAAAAGATTTTAATGAGGTTTTTATCTGAAAAACTGATATTGAATGTATCAATAAAGAAACAAGTTGTCTTTTAAAAATATCTAGAAGAAAGATTTAAGGTTTGATTATGTAGTGCAAGCTATAATAGATTCTACGGATCAATGGACTCACTGTAGCTACTGTAAATAAGTATAATGAAATTACGTATAACCTAGTGGACATATGGCATGAAACGATTGGCCAAATAAGGCATCTTTGCGTAGTGATGCGAATCAATGTGAAAGAATAGCCTTTTATTAAAAGAAGGGAATATTCACATTGAAACATTATCAGCTAAATGCCACTAAATATTGGAACAGTATAAATATATAGAACAGCCTATTATTCTATAAAGGCAAAATTATGCCGAATGTTCATTTGGCCAAATGTCCATACTCCAAAGATACCGCTTCCAATGAAACTATCTATCATGTACTCGCGTTTTTCATCAGGTTATCACAAAAAAAAATCTTAGTTGTGTTGAGTCAAATGCACGAGGCACATTATTTTGAACATCTGTTACTTTAAACACATGGATTTTATTACAAATTGATTAATTTTCATCTAGTCTTACATCAGCGAGCATGTTAAATACTTTTTGGCAGCAGGATCATGAAAAGCTTTCAGTATATCAATTACATTACGATTTTTTTTCGGGGAAATGGTACATTCGGGAAAATAATTTTCTGGGAAATAGTTCATTCGGGAAAACTTCATTCGAGGAAATTACATTCGGGGAAATGGTTTTCGGAGAGATGTCGGACAATCATAGAGAACAAATTTTGAACATAAAATATTTTTTTTTAGTGGTAGCATATTTAATTATCATCCTGCTTTTTCTTGGTAATGGCTCATTTAGAATTTCAATCATTCATGATGGCAAAGTTTGATATGAGGTTGATATGATGTTTTTAAATGCTTTATTTTCGTAAGTTATGGATATCAAAAATTAACATATTTTTGTAAAATTTGTTATTCTGATGGTAATTTATATTATTCAGTTTGTTTTGCTCAAATTACAAATATGACAACATGACAGTATATTTTGCTATTGATTATTTATTTGACAATTTTAAAGAATAACATACCGAGAACAAATTATGCTATGATTGCATGTTTTGTTATTGACGTAATATCGGATCTCATATATTAATTATTATATATTTGTTCTTATTTTTATTGACCTCTATCCTAGAAGGGATTTAATAGAAGAAAAGAGGTCACAGGTTGAGGAACGTCATAAAAGATAAATAGATAATATATAAAGGATTTTGGGGCCCAGATAGCCGTAGCGGTAAACGCTCAGCTTTTCAGCAAGACCAAGCTGAGGGTCGTGGGTTCGAATCCCACCGGTCGAGGATCTTTTCGGGTTGGAAATTTTCTCGACTTCCTTGGGCATAGAGTATCTTCGTACCTGCCACACGATATACACATGCAAAAATGGTCAATCGGCAAAGAAAGCTCTCAGTTCATAACTGTGGAAGTGCTCATAAGAACACTAAGCTGAGAAGCAGGCTGTGTCCCAGTGGGGACGTAACGCCAGAAAGAAGAACAAGAAGAAGATATAAAGGATGTTAATAGATACATTAATGTTAGGGGGATTCTCCAATAATGGACACCTACGCTGTGTAATCAGAGATTCCAACATTATGAGTTTTATATGGTCTTGTTACCCGCTTATGACAAATACAATCGTAACACGGCATAATAAAAACTACATTTTTGCGTGTCTCAAGAATCAAATTATGTTTCTCCAGCAGGATTGAGGTCGTTGAATCTGATGCCATTCTCAGAAATGTTCCAGCACGTCATAATTTTTAGCTACTGGTCGCCAAAGTTGTATAAAACACTGGTGTTATTGATACCATGCATGCAAAATAGGACTTTCATCTTCTTTTCAGGTATAATTTGATTGAAATTTCACGATAAAGTTTAGAATAAAAAGATCGTTTTTTGACATGCTTGCAGGCTCCATACAGTATTTTTCGTTTCTCTTATATGGTAAAATACAAAATATCAAAGAATCACAAAGTATCAATATGAACATTGGTGTTGAATTTTGACGATGTATGTAAGTGCTAAATTCACCAATCTCATAAAGTGGCCTGCAATACCAGCTATAATCTTGAAGTAAATTGATGTTTGAACTTCAGGAGTGTGTAAGGTTACAGCCAGTTTGAAGCATACTCGACATGGAAATTATGTGCTAAAATAATTTGGTTGATGTCTGAAAACAAAAAGAAACAAAAATCACTTATAACGACTTTGTTCGCATTGGCGTAGCAAGGATTTGTTTATGGTGGGAGCCAAGGGAGGGCGGGGTGGTAGAGGTGCCAGTATATTCTGGTTTTGCGGAGAAATATCCGTCGCAATAACCATAGTTTACATTAATATTGTAGTTTTCGTTAATTTTTGGTCATTCTACATTATCATGAACTCCTCGCATTATATGTTGTTATATGAAATAAATTAAACGCTAATCAGTTAAATTTTCTCGGATTCTTAAAAAACTTTTCTTGTAGCTCATCCTGAAATTCCTTTCGTTAAGGAATTGTTTTATGTATTTCTGGTATTCTTCTAACAATTCCTTATAGAAATTTTCAAAAATAATATCTTAAGTTTTTCAAAATTGTTTACAAGTTTTTTTTTCTCACGCAAAGTTCTCCAAAAATGTACAGGCTACACGATCTCCCCAGAACCATATCCTAGAAATTCATCTTAGAATTAATTCAGGACTTACTTAATTGATCACTACTGGTAGTTCCTTAAGAGTTTTCTTTCGATAAGTTCGCAAAAACATATTTTGAAAATATTCCAATGGATTTCTCTGATTTATTTTGTCTGAAACTTTTTCAGATGTTTCTACAAATTCTACAAGAAAGTTTGTTTCCTATTATTTCGTAATGTCCCTTTTTCATTCCTATATTAGTGTCATTTCAAACATGTCATTTGTATCTGCTATCACGATTTTATAAGTTTGGCAACACTATCATCTTCAATCGGTAAACTTAATTAAGCTATCATTAACATTTTATTAACAAAATATTGCATTTCGCTTGCCGTAGCAGTTCAGAATATATACAGGTAAAATGAATTCACTTGCTTTCGACCCATACGATTCTATCCACTTCAAGATCGATTCCAGATATATCGTATATCAAAGGAAGCGTATATACTAAAATGGCTATATTGAGACATTCCTATAGAATTTGCTTAGAAATTTGATAACTGAAACGAGGTTAATTTACTTTATATATTGATTTCATTATAAAAAATGCATAAACCGAAAAAAGTGTTAAATTATGGATCATTAAAGCAAGATAGTGCTGTATAGATATATTTGAGAATTTTTAACATAACTTTATAATGTACAAAGCTTATTTTGAATTCTGTGTTTGATATAAATTAAATAAAACTACCAAATTCTGTAATAATTTTCTGTTGAAATGGAATGGCAAAAAATATAGTTCTTGGAATGATATAAAGTTATCAATGTGTTTTGCATCAGGTTAGTATTTGAAATGTCACAAGTTGCATTAGGGTGAAGATGAATCGAAGCCAACATTCGATTAGGTTTGCAGCTCAAACGGGTGTTTGGTTCTCCAGATTTGTACTCTTAAAGTTTGAAGTTTGGCTTCGACTTATCTTTACCTTAAGATGTTAAATGGGTCATTTTACTTCGATAATCCATTTTGAGCCACTTTGCCCTACTCCTTCGAGTATGACGCCTCCAAGCTATCCTCCCTCAGAACTGTGATGACTTCCACCATCGTAGCTCACAGTGCATAAAGTTATCTGCCACAGGATGTAAACACGACTTTTCCGAGCTGAGCAGACGAAACAGACGAAAACCGAAGCGTGGGAGGATAAACATTTGATCATTTTTCACAATCAGAAGGTGAAAAGTGCTCGGCAAACGTTTTTATCTTCATTTATCAACTAGCGAAACCCACTCCTTTGCCGTCCCTCTCTCTATCCCTATCACCGTTAAGTTTGCTCATCGACATGAGTAAATTATTTTCGCGGTGCTCTTAATGAGAGGTGTGCGAGGCGATGTTTATTTCGGGTGCTTGATTAATTTAGCGCGAGGCAAACAATTCACTGACTTTTGAGGTTGGATGCTGCAAGACACATGTGTACTTTGTGTGGCTGGAGTACCGATATAGGCGGAAGCAAGATTTTCCTTGTTTGCCTAGAGTAAGCAGAAGAGCGCACTAGCTGGTGGTGGTGAATGCTTAATTGGGGGCAAAGATCAGGTTCAGGTGATTACTGAGATTGTGGTTTACCGATGGCTTTGGTGCCTGTGACTGGATGTTGGTTTGATATAATTAATCCGTTGCGGAAGTATGTCAAAGAAAATCAATAAATTAACCCAATAAATTTGCTATTTCTTATCTGTTAGGTACTTGCAAAATCTCGATCATGGGCATCGGGATTTGAAACCACGACCCTCAGCATGGTCTTACTGAATAGTAACTATCATTGTGCAAATATTTACAAACTGAAATTGTCGAACGACCCTGTAAATGTTAAATCAGCTCCTCATCTATTGCTTATCCTTCGGGAATTTTCAAACACGAATCAAGGCGTCCCATCGTTTTCATGGCGCTTTTATAATTCCCATTAAATCTTTTCCTCAAGAGATTAATACCAGCTACGTGCTTTTAATTCCGAAAAGCGAGACAATTTATTATCCAACATCAGCTGCGATTACCACTAGTTGCAATCTTTTACAGCAGGCAAAGGCAGGTCCGAGTCATTAATTTAAAATATGAAAGATGGAAGTAGCGCGAGAGAAAAAAAAACAGTCGCACAATGCACAATCTCTAACCAGAACAAACTGCTCGTAGTAAACCGACCAAACGGCGGAGGAGGACACCTAAGAAGACCATGATCCAAGATTATACTGGTTCATTTTACTCGACAAAGAAACCTCAAACGCTGTGCGTATGTTAAATTGCCGTTGTTGGTGACTGCAAGAACTAGTTCTCAACTAGATCATCATCTGGGTCTGTGTGTATTTTTCATCATGATTTGAGGTTCTTTGTCTCCGAGAAAAAAAAAATGCGAAGTGTAACATGATCCATTCCGTCAATTTCCTTATAACTCTTGATTGCTGGTAACACACTACCTGCTTTGAGAAGTGATTGGCATTTACTGTGATTAATAACGTATGAAAACGATAATTGATATATATTGGTTCAGTTCGAGATCGAGATTGTGTATAAGGGTGTGCCAGAGAAAAGTAATTTTCAAAAAAATCATGGCAATAGAAGATTGCAACACTTTTTGTCTGAAATTATTCATAATTTTATTCGATATTTGTTTCAGTGTTTCAACATTGGACATTCTTTGTAACTACTAAGTGCTATTCCAAGGAGGGAGCGTTAGGATCATTTTCAAAATTTTATTTTGCGTCCTCTGCAGAGCTTTCTTCCTGGCTTTACAACAGCTAGTCCATATTGGTACAGCATACAACATGGCTGGCCTGATAATTTGTTTGAATATCAAAAGCTTGTTCTTAAGACAAAGTTTTGATTTTCTATTAATAAGAGACATTTTACAAGACAATTCAATGTTAGTAAACAAATAATCGTTCGATGGGTATGATCGCTAACTGAAAAATAAACATTGTTGTAGAAATTTTGGCAACGAAAAAGTTGCCGTTCATCTGCCTGGCACGAGCCTCAACGATTCATTTGCAAGAAGGACAATCCCAAAAGTTAGACTTATAATTGCCCCCACAACTTGCGCATACAAACTTTTTAGTATTTTCCTTCACAGGATAGACATCCTTAGAGCGAGAAGAACCTCCACAAATCATGCATTTAGCATCTATGCGGCAATGTGTTGTTCCATGACCCTTTTGGCATGGACGGACATCGAACATAAGTCTTGCTTTTTCTGAAGCTTCAATATTATTTGGATCTTTTTTGTTAAAGTTTATTTAGTCCATAATACTCTTGAGAAAGCCCTTTCCAAAGAATGATAGTTTGGGTTCTCTTTTTCATAATGATTACTTAGACTGAGGAAAATCCAAGTAAATCGTTTATTTTATTTTTGTGTACGCTAGAGTTGAGCACTTTGACTTTCCGAATATTGTTTTTTTTTTTCTGGGGCATCCTATTGTACATTTAGGTTTCGGGTTTTTCAATTAACTGCAAATTGTGAACAATCTGTAAAACCTGATAGGCTGTCAAGATTGAAGAAAAGTCTGATTCATCTCATTTACTGATTCCATTCTATGATTGTGTTATGAAAAGTTCATTATCCACACACCTCTTCACTCACGTTATCGGATCGCGCTGCGTATTGCATTGCATTGGTGGAAACACCGAGATAGAACAAGACTCGTTTTGTGCACTCACCATACCAAGAGCACTCTCCAAAGGTGCGAGTCCGGTTTAACGACGGCGGCGGTTGCCAGCGCGGTGACTTCAGCAATGTCCAAGTAAGTGTGTGCGCGTAGATTCCACGTTCAAGGTCGACCACCACTTTAATGCTAATTTTCTGCTTCATAGCTAGCTACCACTTTTTTTTCTCTCCACTTGACCAATAACCGCAACGGTGGATGCAGTTTTGATCTTCGTCGCCGCCGACTGGTTCGGCAAGAAGGCACGGCTACTGGAACGTGCCTTTGGAGGAGGCAAGGCTGAACGAGTCGCCAGCAGACTGGACATTTTTCGCATGTCGATTCCAACGGGTTGAATTAATGATGATCACGATCATGGAGCAAGGGTGCATTGGACGCAGAAAAAAATCTTTTATGTAATAACTAAGGACAATGAAAATTTGCAATTTCGCGGAAGCCGCCAAAACTGCGAAGTTTGGACATCGACGCAGATTTGAGGAAATTCCGCGAAACATCGTATATTATTTGGGAGAATTTATATAGCAATCGCAGTGAACTCATATTTGCTGGCATTTTTATTTGGGATGGGGTGTTGCAAATTTTTCCGACGATTGTTTTGCGCACTATAAAATAGAGAGATTCACATTTCCTTGAACCTCAATTGCTAGTCCCTTTTGGTGGGATGACGCTCATGTGAGCCACAGTATCTATGGCGGAAGACAGTCAGTTTAAAAAAAAAGTTCTTCCGGTCCCATCGCTCACTCCCGCAGAAGCAATCGACACAATTGATGGACCAAACACTACTCGTTAAAAAATGTATAGAAGATAGCAGAACGTAAATTAGGATTGATATTGATCCCATGGATCTAATAGTCCATAAATCTGTGTATACTTGAATTGAATGCTTTTTATGTTCAGTTAAAATAGGCGTGAACCGGCATGGTTCTTATTCATTCCAGATAACATTTCTAGCTACTTGTCTACCTTGAGCAGATCAAATTATGGTGGATCATCAAATTGCGATGTATATTGAATCGATTCAGTTCATATCTACTTGCCCTGATGAGGGTGGCGGTCGAGGCATCTCAACAGCTCTTTGTCTGTCATATGGCAATATCCACTTTATGGCCTTGAAGCTGAGATGCGGCTAACACCGTTTACGTAACACACTCCGTATAAGTTTGTAGCTTGTTGATATGCGATGAAACCTGCTGAATCTCGATCGCTACTTGTCTATGGCATAATAGAAAACCCCCCTCAGCTGAGTCTTAGAGTCGGTGGGTGTGAACATCTTCAGTCTAGTTGTGACTGATGATCCGTGAACTGGTGTTCTCAAGATAGTTGCTCGGAATAAGTCCCAAAGAGAAAGGTTTTGTACTGTAGCCGGTACTTGTAAGTACGATTTGTGTATCAATCTATTATTAACAGAAGTTTCATGTACTCAATAATTTTTCAACTAATTGGATTCATAGATCCTTGGTTTCATTCCATTTTTACCTTAATTCAATCATTCCACTAATTGACTTCCAATATCACTCAATGTATCACTTCCACACTGACAATTAGTCAGTCAACCAGAATGGTGTGTAAGGTTAACCTCCTACTGCGGTTCCATTTCCACATATTAATTTCCGCAAATCAATTCGATATCATTATTCAGGAACCACACCTCTCGAGTGTAACCAACCACCTGGTTGGCATTTTGATTCCATTCGCAAAAACGTGCACGGTGGCTTTTTTAGTCAACTTTACAACAATAAAACATAAACAAGTCTTAAATTCAGCTAGGGGAACTTACGTTTTCTCGGCAGTCTAAGCCGATGCCGCGCTTCTTTTGGGATTTTCTCGAACATCTGCATACAACTTTCGTGTTTGTCTGTTCACATATATGCGCTGCTTAATCCTCTTTCGATTCACATCCACAGACTTGTCTTAATGTTTTTGGAAACGATTTAACAACGCTGTGAACCATTCACCATTTACAATTACCGCGAATTCCAATATAATCCGTTCGAGGAAATAGCATTCGAGGTAATGGAATTCAGGGTAATGGGGTAGAATCGCGACGAACATCTCTTGTCATTGTGACTATTGTTAGGCAGCTCCAATGCTTGACGTCAAAAATAAATAAATAAATAAATAAATAAAATCAGTCACATTTTGAGGCATGTTCATTTGGATCGATGAAATCTCTGGCGATATTGTTTGTTCAGTCTTGGAAATCTCGTCAGTGGGAATCGGACAGAACATAGAATCATCTGAATGTTTTCATTGATGTGTTTTGATAGAAAAATACTGTGTATCTCGCCAGGGCTTTGGACAGCTTTTTGTGCGACGACACATACTTCCCATGGGCTGGCCTCGCGTCAGAGCCCTGTTGAACTTCTACTGGACTTCGTTGCTCTACGACTCATTTTCCGCTGCTGCTGTTCGAGCTTTCCTGGTTGGCCAGTTGGATGCCGAGGTCTGTCCAGCGATTCCGGTTGGAGGATGACTTCCAGGTTCACTGGCGCCCCGACGACTCAAAACTGGTTTGTGACTGCTACTCGGCCTAGACGGTGGAGCTAGCCTACTCCGGCTACGCGCTTCTTCATGCTTCGATACTGTCCGGTGGAGCGCCGAAGTCGTTCCAGCGTTTCCGGTTGAAGGATGGCTTCCGGTTCACTGACGTTCCGACGACTCAAGCCGATGATACGCTACGTACTACTCAGAGTAGTGCCCGGCGGTGGATCTATCCTACTCCGGCGAAGATTTCCCCGGCTTCCGGCTCACAGGAGCCCCGACGATCATTTGCCGGTGCTGTTTCGCGAATTGCTCAGCTAGACCTTGGCGGTGGCCAAGTGCCAGGGTCGGTTCTGCAATTCCGGTTTAAGGATGACTTACGGTTTGCAGGCGCTCCGACGACTTATTACCGATTACTTATACCGATACTACGCTCGCTCTACTCGTTCTAGTCCGACGTAGGATCTAGTCTACTCTGATCGCTACCCGGAACTCTCTGGTCTTCCCGCCATATAATTTGCAGCAACGATATAATCTGCGTTATCCCCCTGTTCTGCACGATGCTATCCGGATTTAGGACGCTTACGGTATCTGACCTAATCTCGCTTCGTATATCCTTGAATTGAGGGCCGTCGAATTTAACATGCTTCGGGTCTCCTCGATATTTGGACAGGCTGGACAATGTAGAGACTCGGCATGTCCGAATCTGTGCAGATATTTTCGGAAGCATCCATGGGCTGACAAAAACTTTGTCAGGAAGAAGTTAGCTACTCCGTGTTTTCTGATCATCCACACCGATACTCAGGAATCAGCCTGTGAGTCCACCTTCCTTTCTTAGAGTTATTCCACTCCTGCTGCCACCTCGCTATTTTACCCATTCTGATGGCATTCCTCACATTCATTGTGTCCCTTTACTAGTAGCATGCGATGTCCTCAGCCAGAGTGATGCAGATGGGGATCATTCCGGCGATAACGTACACTGCCTCCGACGATATAGTGCGGTAGGCACTCGCCACCCGTATAGCCATGAGTCGGAACGTACCTGCCAGCTTCTCTCGGATACGTTTGATTCCCAACGCTGCAGCCCATGCTCCGAACCTCAGTATGGACGATGATACGGTTGCCCGAATACGCCTCGTGCTGCTTCTTGGTCTTTCTATGTTGAGCATAATCCTAGCTTCAGTGTTAGCTGCTTTCGATGAGATTGCGTGTCCTTCGACGTTGATCTCGAGCTGCTGAACTGGCCAGCATCACCTCCGTTATGTGATGAGCCAACTGCAGCTTGAATCCAGTCATCCACGATTCAATGGTGTCTAGCGATTCCACCGTCAGCATCTCCACCTCCTACGCAGTCTCGCCAGTTATCGCAAGAGCGGCGTCATCTGCGAACCCGACGATCTCGACTCAATTTGGAAGTGTTAAGGTTAGCACTCCGTCATACATCATATTCCACAGTGTTGGACCAAGTATGGATCCCTGTGGAATTCCCGTCGTTACTGCAATTGAAATCCGTCCTTGTGTCGTAAACCAGTGGGGTTTTGTTCTACTTCGTCGTAAGCACTACTATTCGTCGTATCAAACTTTAAATGTTCCACTACGGCGGATATTAAAACTAATCTGCAACATAGATTCATTATCCAAGTGTAATTTTGTGAAAGCTGTTATGGTTTGTACATTTGTACACCAAAAATGCAATAAAACTACTGTATTTCGGTAAATAACTTCAAGATTTATCAAAATGTTATTGTACAATGCTAAAGCCGATTTGAGAAAGAATTGTTTGGCATCGGTTTGTATCAGCATTATTCACTGAAATACTGGGAAAATTGTAGTTCTCACTGATCAATGCATAATACGATGGATACTAGCACATCACCCTACCCGGTTCTAAAAGTAACTTTGCAGAACTGTGCACAAATGTTCAGGAACTCGCATTCTGTGTAGGGCTGCGGTGATAGCCTCCCAACTGGCACTGTTGAACGCGTTCTTGACGTAAATGATTACAACTGCGCAGTATCGATTGCCTCTCCTCTTCTGCTTGGACGCTTTCTCCGCACACGCGATGACTGCCCGAGTAGCATCCACCGTCGAACTCTTTTTACGGAATCCGAACTGCCTTTTTGACAATCCGTTCTCGCCTTTCATGTAGATCGTCATCCTGCCGTGAATGACCTTCTCCAGAAGTATGCCAGAGTAGTTTTCTGGCTCTTAAGCAGGCTGTACGGAGGGTGCTGAGTCTGTCGTTCCACCAGTATGCAGGACGCTGCTGATAGTTGCGTCACACGCTTTCGCCAACGCTTCTGTCAGCTCTTATGCATCCTTATTTGGAGCGTCGCTTACTGCTCGAAGTGCTTCGAAGAAAAGATCCTTGTCGAAATGCTTCGTCTTCCACCTACATTCTCCATTCCTCCTCTGCCATAGTGCACAACTTCTCTGGCCAACGCAGTAGTAGATCGCTTGATGGTCACTGTGTGTGTATTCTTCGCTAACTCTCCAGTTCATATTGGTGATCAGCGACGGGATTCAAAAGGCCACGTCGATGATTGGTGCCCTACCGTCTGCTACCCCACACCAAGGCCCAAGCATTGAAGTCTCCTCCGATGATTATCGGCGTTCGACCGATCAGCTTGTCGATTAGCACATCCAACATTTGGGTGTACTGCTCCAGTGTCCACCTCGGGGGCGTAACAGCTACACACGAAGATTCCGTTAATTTTGACGATCACGAAACCCTCGTATGAGCGTTCGACTACTTCTTGGATAGGGAATAGGCCCATTACTTGGATTGCCGTCATATCTGCTTTGCCTGCTACCCAATTGCCATTTTCGGAAGGTACACGATACGGTTCTGCAAAGATCGCAACTACGCACTTTGTTTCCGTTGTCGACTGCCACAAAAGTTGTTGTGCGGCGTCGCAATGATTGATCACCTGAATTATCTTTATCATCATTACTGTCCTGCCTTCGCCTTCATCCCCTTTCTGGGTGCGCCGCTAAATCAATCAATGCACATTAATGGTTGATATTATGAAGAGTTTTAGTTCGTTTCAATAATTCAATACTACCTGGATACACTTGGAGGATCCTGGTCATCAATACAATACTCGACTACCCTATATGACGGGGTTACAACTGTTAAAGCTTGTAGATTTTGAAGTCTGCATTCCATCGCGCCTTTGAACGAACAAGAACCTTGGCCTTGGAGTACAGTCGAAGCTCTTGGTAACGAAAACTTTTAATGTGACAAAAGCTCTCTATAGCGACATTTTTCGTTCCCTTGAAAATTTTTTTATTTCTTTATTAGTATCGTTCCAAACATTACATTCATTTCTTATATTTAGGTGATTTGACAACGCTATCATCCTAATTTGGTAAAACAAATTCAAGATTTCATTAACATTTTGTTAACAACATATTACATTTTAATTGCTGTAGCAGTTCAGATTTTTTACAGGTGAGTTGATTTCACTTGCTTATAAGGGAAAAAACACGTTTTCAATTTACTTAACCTAACTTAACCTAAAAATGTAGCGATTGTTGCCTGAAATTGTTAAATACATTTTCTTTATATTTGTTCCAATGTTTCAACATTGGATATTCTATGTAACTCATTGGTACTATACCAGGGAGGAAGCTTCAGAATCATTTTCAAAATTTCATTTTCAATTCTCTGCAGAGGTTTCTTTCTGGTATTACAACAGCTAGTCCATATTGGTACAGCATACAATATGGCTGGTGTGAAAATTTGTTTGAATATCAAAAGCTTGTTCTTAAGACAAAGTTTTGATTTTTTATTAATAAAGGAATAGAGACATTTTACATATGTGTAACATTTGGCTTGAATGCCCTCAATGTAATTTTTGAAAGTTAAATTCTTATTTAGCATGAGCCCTAGATTCTTAACTTCATCTGACCAATTCATTGGAACCCCTCTCATCGTGACAACATGTCTACTTGAAGGTTTCAAATAAAGATCTTTTGGTTTATGTGGGAATATTATTAATTGAGTTTTGGAAGAATAAGGAGATATCTTCAATTTTGGAAGTATGAAGAAAAAATATTTGCCGTTTATTATTTACAGGATGTTATAGTAATCAAAGAAACACTTATGAGTTCTTGTTATATTGTGAACCTTGTTAAAAGTGACAAGTATCGGTTTTCCCAGTTGCCGAGAATGACAATTTGTTTTCTAATCATTTATTTATTTAGTTTTCTAGTTTGAAGTAGTAAGGACAAGGATACTGATGTCAGAATTGCTTCGATCTTGCATCTTTTATCAACACATGTTGAGTGGAAAAGTATTTTGTTTTCTTTGGGATTTCGTGAGCGATGAACATATCGATTATTGTTTTGAAAAAGTTGTTTCATATTATTAAAAGGTTCAAGAACGTGAGGTGGAACTAAAAGGATGTGAGTTGTGATTTCTTCGACATTGTTAGCAAATCTATTCCCAATTAATTTGAGAATTTAACGTAGAGATGAATGCCCATCCTGGGTAGTATTTGAACTTGCTACACTACACTTTTCAAAGCGTATACATTTACATATACGCTACCATGCGAGGAAAGTGCTTACAGTGAATCATTGGCAAAATCTTCATGACACTACAACATAATCATTTCTAATTTGATTCAATAAAAGCTAATTTAATAACTGGACTGAACTGAAAGAGAGTATTTTTGTTCAGCAAAAGACTACCGATGAAGATTGCCGGCGGCATCCCTCGATTTTTGGCAATTTTTGCCTCACTCTAACTGCCATAACTCGAAAATTTCTTCCAAAACCCCTTCACAATAACATGGTTTTAGAAAGAGAAAACATAGGAACTTTATTTGCAAAAATAAAAATATTTGGCAACCATATTGAATTTGGCCACCATATTGTATTTTATCAGCAAAACTGAATTTTTATTTACCATAGCCACGTAATGCTTAGGGGTCGTCCATTATTTACGTGAGGGTTTCAGATTTTTCACGCGCTCTACAAATTATTTTGAATTTCAATATAAAAGGTCTTACTTACCATGGGGAGAGTGGTTAATAACACAGCGTAACAAAAATGACATTTTTGCGTATCTCAAGAACCAAGTTATGTGTCTCTAGTAGCTTTGCGGTTGCTGAATCTGATGCCGTTCTCAGAAATATTCCAGCACGTCACCAAAGTTGTAGAAAACACTATTTTCATTGATGTTTATATGAAATTTGAAGCATGATTTATCATTTTTTTTAACGATATAATCCACCAAGCATGCAAAATAAGACTTAAACTTTCATTTCAGATATGATGTGTCTGAAATTGCACGATGAAATATAGATTAAATCGATTTTTAAACATGCTTACAGACTCCATACAAAATTCTTCGTTTGTCTTATGTGTCATAATACAATACTTTTTTAAATCGTTAAAAATATAACTTTTGAGCATCGAAGGTATTATAAATTATGTTGATAAGCATTGTTATATACATGAAGTTTGTATTCTGTGGCAAATAGAGCAAATTAATTGCCATACAAGCTGACAAACTTGCATGCAAGTTGACTGTATTGGTCAAATTTTTCATTTTCAACAGTCAATATCTCAAAAACTAGATGTGCTATGATATTTTAGAAAACGGCAACGGATTCAGCAATCCTTAATTAAGCAAATAGCGGTATTTTGATGCTTGAAACAAAAACGTATTGTGCAGTGGTAGCAAACAATTTTTTTTTTGTTTCAAATCGTTCCATGAAACACACCGTGCCTAAATGAAGCTTAAATGGTCCATTGTTCCTGTCGGCGCCATTTCTGCTAGCAGCGCCCTCTTTTTTTTACGAACTGCCAACCAGTTCAGTTCGGCTCGGAAGAGCCATTTGAGTTCACAAAAGTGGTTTCATTTTCGATTCAGCAGCATCCCGAAAGGAGACACAATGAATCAAATTAATACGCATCCACGCAGGGAAACGTGTCAGGATTACAGAATTTTCAACTCGATCCTGCCGGTCGTCCTTCCGACCGCTGCCTCTTGCACGTGCCTCACATGTTGAAGGGGTTGCATTCCGGTCAACCGACGATGTTGATGACGACTCTGTCAACGCCAACCCGATCATAAGTGTTCAACAAAATTATAATAGCCGGAGATACAATTCCGGCATTAAAAGAGAATATCGAAACTTTATCTTAAGAATAAGCTTTTGATCTGCAAACAAATTTTCTGGCCAGCCTTGTTTGATGCTGTAGACTATCTATAGACTTACTGTTGTAATACCAGAATGAAAGCTCTTGCAGATGATTCAAAATAACAATTTAAATATTACACTAAAGTTCTTTATTACACGGTTTTTTGCACGTTTTATTTTTACATGGCTTTGTTTACACTCCTTTTGGAATTTGCACTGTACTTTTTTTGCACGGGATTCGGATTTAACACGGTTTTTTTTCCTTATTTACACGGATTTCGGAATTAACACGACTTTTTTTTCTTATTTACACGGATTTCAGAATTAACACGGTACTTTTACGCGAATTCCAGAATTAACACGGTTTATTTTTACACAGATTCCAGAATTAGCACGGTTTTTTTGCGCGGATTTTTTTTTTGGCACGACACGGGGGACCGTGTAAAAAGACCTTAGTGGAACAAATGTCGAATGAAATTATTTATAACTTTGATAAAAAACGTTTGTTAATCCACCATAAATGCGATATACATTAAGGTTAGGTTAGGTTAAGTAAATTGAAAGTGTTTTTTTGTTCCATATAAGCTATCAACTCACCTATGTTTATCACAAAATGTAAATTAAAGATTAATTTAGTTTTACCAAACTAAAATGATAGTGTTGCCTAAAACAAAACACCTAGATATGAGAGTGTAATGTTTGAAATAATATTAATGAATAAATTAAAAAAAAAAAAAAGTGATATAATTTTGTTATGCATTTCTGATCGGGAACAGCCGGGGAGCGGCAGGAAGTTTGTCGATTATCGATCTCGCTTGCTATCATCTTCCCTCCGGGAAGAGGCTGTGGCGGAAGTGCTGGTGGTTTGTAATTGTGACAAATTGTATGTTTGTGGAACAAATCGATTGCAACAGGATGTTTGCCTTGCCGGTATGGGTGGATACGTGCCAAAGTACGTAGGTATAGTGATGTGGAGGCGCCCAGCATGGCATATGGCTGAGGCTCCATCATCATCGTGTGAACTTCGGTCGGGATGTCTGATTGGAAGGCGGGGTTATTGGTTTGTGGTGCGAATATGAAGCTTTTACAGCCCTCCCTAGAGAGCTTCGATGAAATGGCGTTGCACTCTTCATTTGCTTAACGAGTTCAAATTGAAGGGAAACTACGCATTTTAATTGGACGTGGGAAGCGCAACCATATTGTGGGGAGCTGTTGAGATCTGTTCAATATTTTCAACTATAGATAGAAAAGACATAATAGATTGAACAGGGGAGTTTATTAGGGTGCAGATAAGTATTAGAATCGATTAAAAATCCCGATAATCCTTAGAAATTTTCCCATTTTCCCGCAAATTCTTTGGAAATTCCAAGAATCTTTTGTAAAACTCGAGATACTTTTGGAATGTGATGAATTATCTGAGTATCCCAAGAATCTCTTAAGTATACTGAGAACCCTTTGAGAATAAAAAAATATATCTTAGGAATATCCAGGATTTCTTACAATTCGAGTGTATAACATATGAATCGCAAGAATAAAAGACTTTGAATTTCTATGGATATGGATAATCTACTTGGAATCTTTTGGTAATTAAAAAGATCTTTTACGAATTCCGCGAATCATTTGGCAATCAAACAATGTTTTGGAAATCCGAGATTTTTTTTTTCGGTAATTCCTTGAAAATCTTTTAGAGATCCCAGAAACACTTAACAAATTTTGAAGAGAAAATAATTCATGATCCCAAAAACCCTTGAAAACTCTGATCAGCCCTTGGGAATCGCCAGAATGTCTTTATCACTTTTTGAGAGTATTGCGGGGAAATTTAAAAATTTGGATTCCATTGCGCAAATAACGCGCAGTGAGCAATCCCCGCATAGAACAAATAAACCACAGTAAGCATGCATTGCATTGAAATTGCGAACTGTTTCTAAACAAAAAAAAACGTATAGATGGCTGAAGTTTCGTCTCGTGAAATGATAAATGCAAATTCAACTCCTTTTTCTAGCATCGAGCATTGTTTCATTTGCAATAATAAAATTTGGCAATGTCTGTTATTTAGACAAGACTTATGAATCCAGAATATCAAATGCCACTGAAAACCGATCAGAAGAGTTCCTTTCGTCATGCGGATTCCAACCCGTATTTGAATGTTATCAAATTTTTGAAAGCGTTGGAATAACCTGGAGAAGGATTGGGAAGAGTGTATGACCAAGTACTATTTGTTCAATTTGTTCGTTGAGTAACATGCAGCATTGTATTGTTGGTATTGTCGAGGCATTTGATACGATTGACAGGAACCGCTCAGAGACCAAAGATAAAATATAAATTCAAACAGCACAAGGTCAGAGGTGACTACGATGATTTTGGTAGAAAATTTTCCAATAAATGGACCTGGGTTTTCTAGGGATCAAAGTTTTTCTTGCAACGCATTATATTTTTGAAATAAAAAAATCTCTTGTTTGTTGGTTAAGGATCACTTTAAAATCAATTCAAAACTTGAGAATATCAAAAACCTGTTCGAAATTTAAATAATTATTACTGAAATTCCAAAAAATCTCAAGAATTCCGAGCCTATGATTTTTATGATAATTTCTTTAAAATTTGAGTTTTGTTTTGTTAATTCCTTTAGATTCCTCTGGCAATCCATAAGGAGTTCTGTGGACATCTTTAGAATATCGGAGGCATCCTTTGCATCCCTTTCACATCTTCAGAATACTTATACTGATAATCACCTCGGGATTTCAAAAATTTATCCGAGATTACAAAAAAAATCTTAGGAATAACGAAAATCCGTTGAAATTACAGATTCTCGGGAGACTATGAATTTCTTTGGCAACCCTTAAAATTCATGAGTTTAATCATAATCCTCATAAAAAATCATCGAAACCTTATGTATCTTAAAATACATTACGAAACTTAAGAAATTTCCCTGAGAATGCATTTAAAATTTCAACCCGATCAGCCAAGTTATTATTACGGCGTTGCTTTTAGGAAATCATCTATGAGTAATTCCAGAATTTTCTTTAGGAGCTCCTTCCGAAATTTCCACAATACATTATTTCTAGAGTAAGTTCTGGAATGGCCACATACAAAAATGTTTTCTCGAGGATTCCTCTTTACATGTCTTCTGAAATTTTGGAGCATCCCTAAAAGAACTCTTTTATTTGTAAATCTTATAATCCCTGGAATAAACTCCACAAGAATTAATAAAAAAAATCCTTAGAAGGTACTTGAAGATACTCGAAGGAATCACTGGACTTCTGAAACTCCATTCGAAATATCAATTCGTCCAAACGTTATTTCAAAATTTATTTCAGGGTTTCAACAAGAGTTCCTGTAGAGCAATCAATTCAAACAGTTGTGTTCAGAATAATAGTCGCGAAAGCCGATTTTCATACAAATGATTACTTTGACATATTGTAACTTCGTTTCACTGTGAGCAATCGGCATGGAATTTTGACGGAGAACTGCAAATATGATCAATTTCATGAACATGAAATTTTAAAAGCACCGTTTGCGAAAAAGCCCGTTTTTTGATAAATCTTGGGTATTTCTTCACTTGATATGTCTCATATTTCCCATGGAACACAAAGCAAACTTAGTGGCATCGCAGAGAGAAAGGATGTAGCTTTCATTTGAAGTTGAAAAAAATTTGGCGGCCATTTTGAATTTGGCCGTTATTTTGAATTTTGTTAGAAAAATCGATTTTTCGCCATTAGCGCACCGCTCGTTTCGAATTCTGAGATCACCAAAAGAAAGCTGAGGAAAAATTGCGTAAGATAGGCTACAAAAACAAGGTGAGCAATGGTATTTACCCTATAAAATGAACGATTTTCTAAATCATGTTCCATGATTTTGACGTATATGGCGAGTGTGCAAACATTATTTTTGTACAACAAAGAAACAAGTTTTCAATCGAGTTGTGTTTGATCCTTCGACCTTGACGCCTGCCCTTGCGGGGGCTAGCGATGAGGGTAGGATTAAACATGTCGTGCCGATTGTAGTATTTTTATAAGGGTGATCCCTTACTCTTCAAGTATAATTGAATAAATAAATAAATAACTCGATGATCCATTCAATATCGAGTTATGAAGAGTTGACTGTATATTATTTGCAAAGTGGTATATTAACCAATATTTTAACGTCAAAAATAGATTAACATTACCAAAAGTAAAATTACCCGATTTTGTCAGGTGCCCCATTTTGCCAGCCCAAAATTCATCAAGGGGCTTACAAAATCGGGTCCTTACTGTTTTACAATTAACACTGTTTTGGACAATTTTTTAATGAAAATTTAGTGTGTGTTTTTCGGCAAACTTAAGTTTACGGCTGGTGTAAACTATCGTAAAAGTATCGATATTTTGTGTTTTAGCCAGCGAACTTTTGCACCACACTGGATTCGATCTCTTGCCCCACCGGTGGGGCAAAAATTCGTTTAAAACGATCAATTTTGAAACTGTTATAACTAAAAATGGGTAAATTTTTTGACACAAGTTAGTTCAGTAAAATTATAGCCAATATGTTGAAGGTTCACTGTATGGCATTTGTTTGTTTCAACTGTTATTGTTTTCCTGGAAACTTTGATTATACCACTAAGGTCGAACTATTGTTGAACTAAGGTCGCATTGTCGGAATGAATCTCCCTTGAGGTTCCGAGAGTACCTATAAGTCTGCGCAACGTAGTGATGAATCCAGTTGAGAAGAGGTCCATGACGAGCTCAAGGTGGATTGTTTTGGTGATGAAACAGATGCACACTGCGATGTAAACCCTTGGCGGGACTGCACGTTGATGAGGAGGTTTAAGGTAACAGGGTCCACAGAAATCGACGCCAATTCTATGAGGGCTCAAGCTGGGCGTACTCGAGCAGAGGGTAGTTGTTCCATCGGCTGCTCAATTGGTATGAGGTTGAAGCGAAACCAGCGATGGCATTTTCGAAAGATGGATCTGATAGCTCTTTCGCCGAGAATTGGCCAGAACTCCTGTCTCATTACAGCGAGAGTCGCTTGATGTCCTTCGTGGTGGAATTGAAGATGGTAGTACTCAATAAGCATACGGGTGAAGGCATGTGACTGCGAAAGGACTGCTGAATGTCTGGTGCCGTAATCCTTGAAGCGTAGACGGCCACCTACCTGCTTGATTCCATCCTTGTTGATGAATGAGCGTAGTAGTTTCAACAATGATTTAGGTGAAACTAGGTAGGTCTTCTTCAAGGATTTGATTTCCTCAAAGAAGATTTCTTACTGTACTAAACGTACGAGAGTCATCTTACCAGCGTTGATCTCTGGTGCAGTGAGAAATACAGCACTTTTCCGCAGGGATGTTCGCCGGCAGTTGTTCAAAAAGACATCAATACACGGCGCTGCAATCTCCGAACGCACTCGTTTTTCAACCTTTCTGTCACTCGTACTAATTATAGCCTTCACGAACCAGTCCGAAGCATGTCGCGTTTATTCAATCAGTGTTATTTTGTATTTGACTTAACCCTCTAATACCCAACCCTGCCTTTAGACGGGGTACACTTTGGAATTTTGAATATTTTTTCGTAGCTCGGAAATCAAAATGTTTTTATTTTTGGCTTATACTTTGACTCATAACAGGCTTATTAGAAAAGTTTTTTATGAGTTTTGAAACTTTTTTGTATTTTTAGAAATTGTTTGAAAAATTGCATTCTTATATAACCTACAAATGCCTGGGGTTCATTGAACGTGTAATATAAAAAATCGTACTTTTTATATTTTTATACGATCAACCTATCACAAAAGAAGAGCCTGGTGGTATTCATATAATTTCAAACCTGTTTTTCCGTTAGTTACACGAAAAATAAAATACGCTCCGAAAAAAATAAAAAATTTAATGTTTTTGAACGTGCCGTAAAAATTTAAATTTTTATTGTTGCCAAAAATCAACAACTAGAAAAGGCTTCAAGAAAAAATGAAAAAAGCTAGGGATGTTCAAAAATAAAAAATATAAAAATCAAAAACCAAAATTTAAAAATTTGCGAATAAAAATAAATAATTGCCCAAAACGTGTTTAGAACGATTTAAGATAACGAAAAATAATACTTAAATCGAAAATAACAATTTGAGTATTGGAGGGTTAAATTTTATTATTTACATTTTATTCAACTTTGGTTGCTTGTACTGAAGGTGATATCTTTTTGTAGTTACGTAACAAAGTTTTCAGAATGAAAGCACTCGTTATCGATAGGGTAAATGAACCAATTATAGTTATAGTACCAAACATTGCAATTGTGGGAACAACAACAGGAGAGACTGGGGAGAAATAATCCCCTTTTCTTAATGCAACTCTAACCCTGCATGGAAGCCATGATTTGACGAGATTTCTCCACAAGCTCAGCATACTTTTTATTTGGAGAGACTTGTTTCCTACTATATCCACTGTGGCCAAGCAAAGTAATAATGCTGTAACACATTTCATCGTTAGAGGCAACACAATCCTAAGAAAATAAAAGTTTCCAAATACAATTTCAATGCAAATTTTTTAGGCTAACGAATGACTGTCAAGAATTGATATGGAATCCACTGTATCTATTAGTTAAAAATGTTTCTAATACAACTACGTTTCTGAAATCCTATGCGATAATTTCAACGTTGAGCATATTCGTTATTATTATCTTTTTGTAGGGAGACATTCATCCGATGGCAAGTTCTTTCTAGGAAGCGTTATGATTAAAACTATATTGGAGCAGATTTTTTATTGTAACATAGGACTCACAAAACTTTGAAGAAGTCAAGAGACAAATTTTATCTAAGATTACTGTTTTATATTTTGACTAGGTTAATCGCAACTTCACCGGTGGTCCATTTTATTGGTCCAAATTTATACCAAAAATGAACCTGTCAAAATTAAAAAGACCAGTAAAAATAGACCAAACCGCACATGCATTGAACAGCAGAATTGATTAACCCTGAAGAATTCCGAAAGAACTCTGAAGGAGTACATGGAGTCTCGGATGAATCTAGATAGAGTTCGCGATGGAGCCTCGAAAGAATTTCCGGCAGAGCTCCGAAAGAATTACTGGCAGAGTTCCGAAGGTATTCTCGGTGGTGCTCCGGAGACTTTTACGGAAGAACTGCTAAGAAATTTCTGATGGAGCTCCAGATGAACTTCGTAGGAATTGCTGAAGGGACTCCATAAAAACTGTGGAGGATTCCCGGAGGAAGTCGGGGAGTATTACACGGAGGAAGTGTAAAAAGTTTTTTTTGTCCAGAGAAACTCCAGAGGAATTCCTGGAGAAACCCCAGGAGATTTTTCTGGAGAAACTACGCAGAAATTACTGGAGGAACTCTCGAAGAATTGCTGGAGGTACCATGAAGAAAATATGAGGGAATTACCGGTGGAGCTTCGAAGGATATCCCAGAGGAACAATGAAGGAATGTCTGGAAGATATCAAAAATAATTCATGAGTAACTTCATAAAGGAAATTCGAAGGAACTTCGGAGGAAGTTATGGAAGAACTCCGGAAGAATTTTTGGAAGGAATTTCTAGATAATTCCAGGGAACTCTGAAGAAATTCTAAAAGAAACTTGTGAGAAATTCTTGGAGACAGAGAGCCGTGCAGAAATTTCTTGGGAGATTTTTTCCAAGAACTACCCCGGAGATTTCCCCCAAGAACTCCTCTGGAATTTTCTTCAGGAATTTCTCATGGGATTTCCAACAGCAATTCCTCCGGAGATTTCGGTCAGGATTTTTTAGGGGATTTCATCCATTTCAAAAAAATCCTCCGAGGAATTGCTTCAGAAATTTCGAGAATTTTTTCCGGAAATTTGCTCCAGACGAGACTCATTTTCCGTAACCGGTCGTTTGAGAACGTCGAGATCCATTGGAAGCCCGTACTATACAAATCTCAGCCAGCACGTCATTGATGAGTAGTGTGTGGTATTTCAATATCTCAGGCTAGGTATCGGATATAAATAGAAAGCGTTGTATTTGGATGGGCATCTAATTCTTCCGAAGGAGGTGCGCATTGCGAAAGAGGACCACGTGATTATTGAAATCGAATTCAGGTTAACTTCTACGTCCATGAGTCCTTTCGTGGCGTACCCCTACGCGTCCTATCTAGAGAACCGGGAGTCGTGAGTTCGGTTCTCACCGTGTAAATTTCACATTAATTTGTCCGTTTAATCCAATTGCAAAGAATATGTGATGTATTCGGCAGTTGTTAATTAATCAATTTTTCATTGATTGACTTATGAAAGAGTAATGAAATTCTTCACCGAAATCATAAGTATATCATAAAAATTTGAACTATAATTGTTGCCAAATTATAGTTATTCCTTAAATAATTATTTTTTAGTTGGTTCTGCATCAATGTATGAGTCGATGGTCCTTTCAGATATCGATTCATGGAGCATTGACTGTACTTTAGGAACTGTAGAGAATCTCCAGAGATATTTCGAACCAAAAATCCAGTACGAATTATGAAATACCTTAAGAGGAGTTCTTGGGAGACCCCTGAAAAAAATCTCCGGATGAATTTCTGGAGAAAATCCCCGGAGGAATTTCTGTAACAAATCTCCGGAAGAATTTCTAAAGGAAATCTCCGGAAAAATTTCTGGAGGTACTCCTGAAAGAAACCTTTGAGGTGTTGCTATTGGGAATCCCCAGAGGAATTTCTGGAGAAAATCCGCGGAGTACATGTTGGGGTATGCTTCCGGTGGAATCTTTGAAATCCCCGGAGGAATTCCTGGAGCAAATCCCCAAAGAACTTCCTGAAGTAAATCTCCGGAAAAAATCTCTGGAAAAAGTCCCCGAAACAATTTCTGGAGAAAATCCCCGGAAGAATTATTTAATGAATTTCTGGACGAAAATCCACGGATGAATTTCTGGATGAAATCCACAGAGGAATTTCTGGACGAAATTCTTGCAGGAATTCTTGGGGGAAATTCTCATATGGAGCAAATCCCCGTTAGAATTTTTGAAAGTAATCTACGGAGCGATTTTTGGAGGAATTCCTGGAGGAAAGCCCCGGAATAATTTCTTGAGAAAATCCCCGTAGGAGTTCTTGGGGACTAACAGGCATCCTCAGTGTATAAGTGCTGATGATCTTCTATTTTTAGCGACAATGGTGCCTGCCACGTCAGAATGCAGACCAATGCTGGGAAGGAGGAGGAATTGATAATGCATTAGACTGGCTCCCACGTAGACCGTATATACCACTGCATCTAAGCCAGTTCATGCGGGAGTGTATGGAATGGGGGAAAGGCATGGCAGAGAGGTTTGCTTTTGTGGTTAGCAGACTGCCTATGTATCAGTCGTAAGGAAAGGCATGCGCGTGGAAGAATGGAAGCGTTGGGGAAACGGTTTCTTGTCCGTGTCTGGTTCTAGCGTTTGCTATGAACGAATAGTTTGAGTGTGATAGATTTAGAATCGGAAGATAGAAGTAAGTGAGAGATATACAACTACAAAGTACGAGGAAAGGGACGAGCCTGGGATTGAACCCATGACCTTCTGCTTATGAAGCAGAAGCGGTAGCCATCAGACCTCCAATCCCATCAAAACCTTCGGATAAATTCTCTGAAAAAAAAACTCCGAAGGTATTTATTGGGAAACTCCGCGGAGGCTTTTTTTTTCAAATGCATTTCTGGACGAAATTTCCGAAGGAATTCTCAGAAATTCCCCGAAAAATTCCTAGAAGAAATCCGTATCGCTTGAAAGAAATAAATGTAACTTTAGACGTGTCTTAAGTATGTGAGTAAAAATTTGACTTTGTCACTTTATGTTTTAGTTTTAGGAATTTTGTTATTGGGGTGACCATTTAACCTGTTGACTAATAATAAATAAATAAATATGTAATAAATTAATATGTGATTTCAACTAATCGGTCGATTTCAAATCCTCCCATCATTCAAATGTATGGAAATCACGATGAATTTTAAATTTCCCTGCAAAAATCCTCGCACTTATAATATATTATTCGATTGTGTGTATCATTTCAGCATCGTATATCATAGACAAATATCACATATTCAGTTATTAATGTGAAACATGCCAAAACACACTACCTCCACTATGGATCACCGTTCACCCTATGGCTGGAAAAGGATATGGCATTACAATGAGTTTCTTCGTGCTTGCACAAAATTGTCAAATGCAAAAATTAAATATTGTGCAAGAGTGGTCTTGATCATCAGCTTTGGTAGTACTTAAGCACCGTCCTCAAATAACGTAATGCTTCAGGACCATAGGGAGGAGGTAGGCTCTAGCGCTACGACTCATGCAAGATTTTTTTTTCATATGTAAAGTGACACGGAGAACAAGTCAAAAATGACAATTACTGCGTAACGTGATGAATGATTGCTCACAGAACATTAAACTAATTAGTAAGCTCTGTCTCAGTTCGGCGGTAACACCAGCAAGACCCAAGAGCACGTGTCCAAAGCATCGCTTTCAAATTTGGCAGTATGCTGACGAAAGCTTCTGTTGATGTATTTTTTTCTCCAGACAATTCCTGGAATTCCCAACCATCAGACAAAACATTATATAAACTGTCGTGTTCAGCATCAAATGGACGTAACTCAGGTTTGAAGATAAAGTCCATGAAGAAAAATCGATCCCTGTAGATACACCCATAAGATGCTAAATGATTGATTGATAGTATTATCTATCTTTTGTTAGATTGTGTACATCCATTCATCTTGTCGCTTGAATGCCCCCATTCATCATTCAATCATGGCTCAGTGAAAGTTTCCATTTCGCATCTTATAAACTCAATGTTTTTAAACACATTTCACACATTTCACTGATTACACTGGTTTATCTCGTGATATCAATACAAACTAACGTTTCATTCTCGAGTGCCCCAGTACCCATCATTGTTGCAGTCATTAATCACGGAACTTCTCACAACCAGAGCCGCTGGGAAGACCTTTATCTTATCGAAACGTATCAACCCTTTAAAAATATTCACAGACAACAATAATAACCAAGTGCTGAACGCCTGATTAGTGTCCACGCAGTGCTAGCAGCGAACTGGTACCCAATGGACCTGCTCACCGTTCTAAAGTGCCGCTTGGAGATTATCGATGACTCAATTACCACCAAACAGCTCATAGACGAGTTGGTTTCATTCGGTCCTCTGGAAGCGCCAGTTCATTTGACTGAGCTAGACAACGTGGTTAAACGTCACTACCAATGGGTACGTCATCTCTCGGCGGTTCATCCCTTCTATACTGTCCGAACCAACAACGATCTCCGAATTTTGGGAACAACAGTTCTTCTGGATTGTGGCTATGTTTGTTCATCGAAGATCGAGGTGATGCAGGTTCTGGAACTGGGCGTTGACCCCGAGTGGATCTTGCTGAAGAGTGCAGCCGACAGTGATGACCTATTGAAGTTTGCTCAACGAAAACGTTTACTACTTTCGTTTAGCACTGAACGAGAACTTAGGAACATCCATCATGTTTATTCGGAAGCAGAGTAAGATTGAAATTTTAATTATGTTTGTATAACCCAATTATCTGTATAATTTTATTTGAAGACTGTTGATTTGCTTTGGATATGAACTTGACCCCGACGCTGAACATCAATCTCAAATTGAAACGCATGACCTCTTGAATCTTGCAAAGGAGCTAGAAATGGACGTCATCGGTTGGAGTTACGAGCCTTCCTCTGTCCATTTGGACCACACCACTTTACATGATGCCATTCGGAAAGGACGGGAAATCACAGATTTTGCAATGATCGTGGGATTTAATTTTAATTTCATCAATATAGGCAACGGCCTTTCCATTCACAAGGACCATGACATCTCACAATATGCTGCACAGGTCAACCGATCATTACAAGACTTCTTCCCAGATCGCGGAAATTTCACGATAGTTGCCGAATCGGGCCCATTTCATTGTGCGGCAGCTGTGACGGCAATCAGCACCATCAACGGCAAACGTGTATTCTGGCATCCGGAGTTTCCGTCACAAATTGAAAGAGTGTCTTACTATCTGAACCATGACTTCGGCGATGAGAGCTCAAGATTCGAACCCATCATCTGGAAGAGTCCAAAAGACTGTGGAACGGTGTGTAGATCCAGTGTGTACGCATCCAGCAACGAGTGTCTGATAGACAATCTAGCTTTACCGGAGGTGAACGAAATGGATTGCATGGTGTTTGAAAATCAAGGTGCTAGCACAAGTGACTTGGCGGAGATGCCGGTTTTACCGATAACTTTGGCTTTCGTTCGGAAGAGCATGTGGTAAGACTTCTCAGTATCACCGTTGGAAGATTTTGTTATCCTGTGCAAATTTTATATTTCAGGAACTTTTTGAAAGCGTTATCGACTTCAGATAACCCAAGGAGATTTATACTGACTTCTCAATATTTGAGCAAAGAAGCGAGGATTGAACGGTTGCGTTATGATTGAACGGTTGTGAATGATGATAATGATATCCAGTAAACTATTTAAAATATTTTAAAATGATCATCCAAGCAGGAATAAAGTGTAGATAATTAAAATTTTCAAAAATGTTGTTGAATCCCACACAAAGACGCCTCTCAATCCGGCTCAAAACATTACTAGGTGAGTCTAGAAGAAAATATGAACAACCATAAACAGGAGGAGATTCACTGACAAAACATGACCTTCGCCACAATGTTACGCCAACAAACTCGTTCTATGGCCACTAGCCTCCACTTTCTCGATCGTCCCACACTTCCAACGTCCTGCTCCACTTGGTTAAACCACCTAGCTCGTTGCGCTCCTCTTCGTCTTGTGCCGGCCGGATTCGAGGTGAACACCATTTTTGTAGGATTGTTGTCCGGCATTCTCACAACGTGTCTCGCCAATCGTACCCTTCCAGCTTTGGCGGCTTTCTGGATACTGGATTCACCGAAGAGTTGAGCAAGCTTGTGGTTCATTCTTCTCTTCCATACGGCGTTCTCGCATACTTCGCCGAAGATCGTCCTGTGCTTAGGACAAAACTCCTAGCGCTTGCAGGTCCTCTTCGAGCATTGGTCACGTCTCATACCCGTAGAGGATTACCGGTCCTATCAGCGTCTTGTTCATGGTACACTTAGTACAGAGGTGAAGTTTACCAGACCGCAATTTTTTGTGAAGACCGTAAAGCACGACTTCCGGCAATGATACGTCTTCAAATTTCTATGCTACAGTTGCCGACTTTACCAATCCGATCCAAAGTAAACAAATTCGTCCACCACCTCGAACTCATCTCCATCGATCACCACGCGTCTGCAAATGCGAGCTTTATCGCGCCTCCAGCCAGCAGATATTTCATCTTCGACGAATTTACCTTCAATCCAACCCGATCTGCTTCACGTTTCAGCCTGGTATACTGTTCAGAAACCACCTGGAACGTTCTTCCGACAATGTCTACGTTGTCAGCAAAGCAGATGAACTGGCTGGATTCATTGAAGATCGTGCCCCGCATGTTGAAGCCCGCCCGTTTCATAACACCTTCTAGCGCAATATTGAACAGGAGGCAGGAAAGGGTGGTGATCTAGAAAGAACGATAAAGAAAAGAATGAGATATTTTTTTATTAAGCATAAGCATAACCACTGATGATCGTATGATTCGTAGTTGCTACTCCGTGATTGGCCAGAATAACCAAAGTTGCACAAAGAATCAAGAGATGTAGCTTGGGAATAGCTTTCCATCTTCAAAGTACGCTTCCAAGAACTCCAAACATTAGAAAGTCAATAACGGCGCTGTCCACGTCCTTACGGTCATCGGGGAAGGGATGGAATGTTAGAATGACATCCAATGTTAGTGGGGACCGAGATCACCTCGGCATCTTCATGGTTGTCATGGGAAGGAGATTTATTAGTGGCGAGGGTTATGGCGGCATGATCAGGATTACCCTCGGTAAGTGATGCGATTTATCAGTTTAAAAAATCACCCAACTATCAGTACTCTAAAGACAACGTGGACATACAATAAGTCGACACTCTTAGCATCAAACCATTCAAAGGTATAGGGTATAGGGTTCTGAATGTTTATGAGCAAGAGTCCATGTCGACACTTACAGTGACGAACAGTTCATATTTTGTTAAATCAATTCATTTGAATATCATGTCCACTGATGTCATGTTAAAAATAGGGTTAAAATTATATTGTACATATAAAATAAAGCATGAAACAAGCTCACCAAATGGATCATTCATCTTTGATTGAGCAGCTGAAAGCTACTTTAATCAGCATGCTCATTTCACTAAAGCAAAAAATAACACCCCGGCAACATAAAAACCTGAACTCGATTGTACTCAGCACGCGTGCAAAAACGACGCAAAAACAAAAACGTTTTTTCTGGTGAAGATGAAATGAAGCCAAAACTCAAACCGTCAAGAGCACAAATCTAGACAGTACAGCGGCTCAAGCTGAAAACTTGATCGATTGGTCACCACCACTACTTACTTACTTATTTGGCTTTACATCAATTATCAATTAAAACTTCAGGGAATTTCACGACAGTCCCCCATACAACACTTTTTTGTAGGTCTTACCGTTTTCGAGTTATACGGGTTTATAAAAAGAAATAAAAAAAACTTTGACCCTTTCCAAATGTTAGTCTAGATCGATTTTGAAAAAAAAAACAAAATATGCAAAGTATCTTAGTTTTACATACTTTTGACATCCAGAAAGTTTCATTGAATTCTGAAGGGGTGCTGCCAATTGCGTGTCGAGTTGGCGTGAAATCCGTCAAAAGTTGGTTTTCATGGCTAACTCGATGGTCCATTGGAACGCAGTTACACTGGTTTTGTGTTCTGTAATTCGTTACCTCCCAAACACGATGGTCCTTCCAATATTGAATAATGGAGAGTTGACTTAGTTTCTACTCCTATTCAATCACCCAAAGTCTGTTCCACATATGATTTGGCCGCTTTTTTTAAATACCTCTAGTAGTCATTGCGAGAAACAATCCGTAGCAGCTGTCCAATCAACTTTGTTATCATAAACTAAGTCGCATAGGATTACAGAATAGTTCGCAATAAAATCTTTACATGAAAACTTTCATCATATAAAATATATTCGTATATCATCTCCATTTTTGTACCCATAAGGCCTTTTGAAGACATCTTATATGGAAACATTGTACATATAAGCATCGTATTATGCAAAAAGGGATTTCATCATACGTACATTTTGGTTGTCTGGGGAGAATTCTACATTCAGTGATAAAAATTTTATGAAGATTCATACATATTTGCAAAAGTTATAGAACGCAAGAGAATTTTGCACACTTGCGTTGAAAAAAACAACATTGTCGGGAGAAATGATAGCAAAATCTACTACATTTTTAAATTCCGAGTTCATGAATTTGCCATGTGAAACGTAGAGTGGATTTTCCTGAAAAGTTCAAATAGGTTTTTGCAGGAAAAATCACTCACATGTTGATGATTTGGCAAGTTAGTTAGGAGCAACAAAATCTACAAGTTTGCAATGAAAAGTGCCTTTAGAAAAGAATGTCCCCCTTATTCAATCGAACAAAGGTTCCGTGAAGTTAGCCTGCTACCATTACAGTCGTAATGTCATACAATGATATAACATGGTAAGGTAGCATAATTATGTCGATTTTAGTCAGAAAGAAAGAAAAGTATCAGATCACTAAATTGTTTTTATTTTCATCCGATCTACAAATTTTGGGCAGTTATCAATCGTAAACCTAATAAATAAACCAAAATAATGGAAACTTTGTCTGATCTGGAAATATTCTTGAAAAAATGGCAGATACGATAGACAATGGTACTGTGCAACAATTCATGGGTGGAATACAATCATTTTGGTTGAAATACCTGTTCAATCGGAAGTTAGAGTTGAAAAGACATGACAATTGGCCACGTCCATTTTCTCCGTTAAGAGGAAAGGAAAGGCTAATGATGATATGAGGGGGGTTGGTTGAAATTGCACTATACAATTTAGATTAAATTGTTTTTTTTTCTGAATATTCTTGCATTCTCCATGTAAAATTATATAGTTTCTCCTATATGTCGAAATACAATACTTTTCTTAACCATCAAAAACTTAATTATGAGTATTGAAAGTATCATGAACTTTGCTAATCAATATTGTTATACACACGAAGTTTACATTTTTTGGCAAATTAAGCAAATAAATTGCCATACAAGCCGGCAAACTTGCATGCAAGTTGGCTGAAACAGTCGAATTTTGCATTTTCAACAGCCAATATCTATTGCCAATGTAGTTTTGAAAACGGAAACGGATTCACTAACCCTCTATTAAGTAAATAACGGTATTTTGGTGCTTGAGACAAAAACCTGTTCCGCAGTGTAATAAGGAAGGGAATGGTCTTGGATTCACTATAAGCGTATGATATGGCCGGAATTGAATTGTTGGGAACACAGGTAATTCCACCATATGTCCTAGCTAAAGAGCTTTGGTTTGAGCGCCGTTGCTTGCTCTCTGAAACCAGAAAACAAATTAACCTCACTTTTGAAAAAAAAAATGTTAAAAAGGGTTATTGAAAATAAGTACATTTTTTAGAACAAACTCACCAAATCCAACCTATACACAGGAAAAAATAAATTATAATATCATGTAATTTGACAAAACCCGAGATTTTTTATCAAGGGATGTCCAGGGATGGACACTCTATTATTATATATATTTACAAGGGTTTTAGAATGTCCAGTCTATGAGAAAATTAAGAAAACATGGTTAAAGTTTTGAGATGTTAACGTTTTGAAAGGAAAAACGCTGTTCAAGATTTCAAAGCTCTGAAGTTATGTTTAATCGTAAAGACCAAAAAGCAATCGGATACTTGTTAAAATGTTATGAAGCCCTCATTATCTGGGAGAATGCGCAATGTTGTTGCTATTGGCCTTACTTAATGTGTTAAATGTCATTGCCTAGCCAAAAGGTTTTCGATCATTGACTTTTAAAACAGGTGTTGGTTCGCTACACTATGTTTTCGCTCTTAACTTTGCATGCAAACACATGCGACCAATTTGTTTGGAAAGGTATATCGGTAATCACCGGTGATTTTTCTTTGCAAAGGTAAGTTTTCCAACAGTAATTATAGTTTGACTCTTAAAATTTCGCTTTTTTGTTGTGGGGCAAAAAAGGACAGCTTATGGAAACTAAAAACCAATCATTTGAAATGCAGTTCCTTTATTCATAAACACTCAAAAAAAAGTTTGTTGGTTCAAATAGTCATGATCACGCAATCGAGTTTACAATTTGATTCCAAACTTGGCAGCTTCATCTTTGTATTTCTCAGCAAAAGTATTATCTGGATCGTACTTGCCACGCAAAGCATTCCACTCAGTGGGACGCTGTTCGATCAGAAACTTGGCCACCTTGGCCGTCACCTCACGCTGCTTCTCGTTACATTTGGTACATCCGGTAGAAATGGCATCCGGCAGATATTTCTTCAGCTCGTTTCCTTCTGGGGTGCATGGTCCAGCTTCCATCAGGCAGTTGAAATAGTTTTTGAAGAGACGATCCGAGTTGAGGATTTCGTCCACATCGATGTTGTCGTACTTGGTGGGATAGCTATCCTGAGCAACGGCCATCGCGAACAGAGCAAACAGGATGATGATCTTCATGGTTGGTGCGTTGGAAGCTGCTGTTCTTCCGAAGGTAACGAATTCAGTGCACCAAATGAGAAGAAGCAACCCGAATTTAAACCGAGTCATACGAAGTGCATCATTCCAACGAATTGGGAGTAAACATATGCTTCTTCTGTTTCGATGCATCGATCAATCCTTGTAATGCATTTTAATTGCAATAAGAATGATCTTTAAAAAACAATTGGTAAGGAGTCTCCATAAATATGAAGTGATAATAGTTAAATGAATCTTTCATAAACTCGATGAAAGAATGTTAATTTATTGCCTCAAAGTCAAAGTTAAAGATACAATTTTGTATGAAATAGCAATAAATATGTTATGAACAAACACTCAAATCAATAAATCAAATGCAACAGTACTGAGGTGCACTAATCACAAATTGGGTTATCCAAAGAAATAATTCCAGTCATTGAGTCTACCAGGGCTCTAAAGAGGAGATGATTAGGATAATTTATACTCTTGAAAAAATGGTTTCTGGATCGCATATAAATACTGTGCTGTTTCAATTATTCGGCACAGTCAAATTTGGTATTTGTAGGAGAGATATTCACTACTAGTTCATCAATCATGAACAGGGTTCTGAATTTTCGTATCAATGATGCTAAATCTACGATTTTTCGCACGTAAGGAGAATGCTTTTTTCGCTTTCTCACGTGAACATCTTTTATCGCTCACGCTAATTTTCCCTGGAGCTACGATGGTGGATAACCGAAAATCACTCCACTCCGGGGATAATATATTTTTCACTCCATCGGATTTTCGCTCACCAACTGCTCCCGAGAATTATCACTATGTGGATAAACAAAAACTAGTGCCGGCGACGGGATTCGAACCTAGAACATTGCTAAAAACAACCGCGATGCGTGCACGCTAACCATACTACCACACCAACTTGACGAAAGGAGTGGTTAATTTGGTGCATAAAAGCAACTGCTGCTTGTGGCGATGCATACAGGAAAAGTTCTCCATGGATCGGAGAAAGAGAAAACAATCTTTTCACAGCTGCGGATATGTGCAATTATCTATTTTCGCTTTGTTTTGTGGATGGATAAAATCGCAAGGCAGCTAATCGCTGAAAATTGCTGTGAGGGATAAATCCATTATCGTGAGAGTGAGTGAGAATTCGGAAGCCTGATCATGAAGTTTGTAATCATGTTCGCTCTGGTTGCGATGGCCATCGCCCAGGACAGCTACCCAACCAAGTACGACAACATCGATGTGGACGAAATCCTCAACTCGGATCGTCTCTTCAAAAACTATTTCAACTGTCTGATGGAAGCTAGACCATGCACCCCAGAAGGAAACGAGCTGAAGAAATATCTACCAGATGCCATTTCAACCGGATGCACCAAATGTAACGAGAAGCAACGTGAGGTCACGGCTAAGGTGGCCAAGTTCCTGATCGAGCAGCGTCCAAATGAGTGGAATGCCTTGCGAAGCAAATACGATCCGGACAACACTTTTGCCGAGAAGTATCGCGATGAGGCGGCCAAGTTCGGAATCAAATTGTAAACTCATTTGAAATATCATCGATCTTAATCTACAAAGTCCATGTTTGAATGATTATGAATAAAGCAATTGCATATTAAATTAATGGATTTTAATATGTGTAAAAAACCAATGCAGTGCTGTGCACTTCTAATTTTGTTTTCCATGTTTCTAAATGCATTCATTTGGTTAGAAATCAAAGGAAGTCCACACTCATCAAATCGTTCTGTGTAAGATTGTGGGCTTCGTGCGGTTAGTGTTACCAAGCATTTAGTCGCATCGAGTCATCGAGGTGTGGGTTCGATTCCCACTTCAGTCCGGAAAACTTTTCACCAAAAATGTATTTCGATTGTGCCACTGGGCGTTGCATGCTAGTCCGTTGTCTAGTGTGGTGCTTCCTTCAAAGGGCAAATCGTCCACTGGAAGTATTAACGTGTCGGTGTCTTTTTTTTTAAAGATCAGTATTCTAAATGTTCCCATGGTAATTCAAAAGGTTGCTAGCTGTTCCCAAATGCTGCCAAGAAATTTTTGACTGCGATTATCAGAGGTTTTCAAAAGGGTAACGGGTATGAAATTTTTTGATTATTTATAGAATCTGTTTAAATCGAAAATAGATTTAGTGTCCCCGATCCTATATGAGTATGAGCAAAGCTCACAATGCTTCAAATAATGTTCGAGTAAGCTTGTAGATCTGAAAGTTCATTACTCTTGACGAATTCCAAGTCAAATCGATCAGTCACAGACTAGGGGCGGGAGAGCTTTTGTATTTGAGCAAGCTCTTGAGCGAGATACAGAGTAGGGCAAAATGGTCCAAAATGCCACTTTAAGGATTTGTGTCGTTTTCTTTTAATTAGATCTACATTTCAACACCATTCTAAGTCATAACAGTAACTTTACAATATTTGCTAGCTTCCACATTGATTTTTTTTTCCAAATTTGAGGTTTTTAATAGTCTAAAATCGTGTAGAAAAGTTGGTTGAAAAATGGGGGTGGTTCAAAACGACCGAATGGGTGGGGTAAAATGCCATTTAGTATGGAGAACTAGGAAAAAGCAACCATGTTACTCCATGAGTTTGCTCTGTGGTATGTTAATAAAATCATCGAAAAACCTTAATATTTAGGCAAAAAAGTAAAAAATGTTGAATTTCACCGGGATTTCAGGGAAAAATTTATGAGTTTATGTTCATGGGCTGTAGCGGCAACTCTTGGGTAAACATATGTTTACATCGTTTGGCAAAAATACAAATGGAAACGCTCTAGGAATGATTCAATGAGGTGAGCCATTTTACCCCATCAGTGCGTCTTGGACCATGTTCCCCTAACTCTGAGCAACTCTCGTTGCTTGATTTCAACCACGCATATCAACCCGTGTAATAACCTGTCATTAGTGTGTTAAAAACAATTTCATCTCTGAGAAGTGCTCATGAACAAAGGAAACAAACCTACTTAAATCTGTGAAATCTCAAACCAATCATGTACGCGTCACTGTTTGCGCTCAAAAAAGCTTTAAACTGTTAAAATTGGTTGAAAAATGGCAGAGATATTGACAAAAATGATGTGCGTGCGACTCAGGTGAACCCAAACTATTGCACGATTTGCATCATACTGAGGGGTGAACCCAAACTTTTGCACGATGACTTGACTGACTGTTTCATTGATTTTGAATACTTTTCTGATTTTTCCGCAAAAATTTCGTGGGGTCTCTTCAAATAATATAAGATTACGATTCTAATGACACTTTGATTTAAAATTTTGGTCGATCCAATGCTGAGTGAATTAGATATGATTTTTCAGTGTGTTTTTTGGAAAATGTAACAACTTTAAGTAAAAATTTAGTATACTAAATTTAAAAAATGTTTTTGGAAAAATACATACGAAGTAAGACTAACTTTTTGCCTTTCGAATGCGGCTTAAAGAGGTTCAAATGGACGTGTAATCACAGAGATTTGGACAGAACACTATTGTATGTTTTTGAGGGGGTGAACCCAAACTTTTGCACGGGAGTGTATGAAAAGAACTGAAAATTACATTCCGCTGCATAATGTGATCTCCTCGAGAGGTAAACTCCCATTTGACTTTTAAATACAATTTGTCCACAATTTATCATTTTATTAAGGGTATTTATTAACATTCTTTGAATATATAATTTATTTATTAGGGGTATTTTTTTTCGTCATAGAAGGTTTTTGTGTGAAGTAGGTACCGTCAAGCTACCATTCACCGTGCATTTAAAAAAAATCTGCACTTCAAAAAATCAGATATTTTTTCCAAATCATTAGAAGTCAACTAGAATACCACTACGAAGCGTGCAATTATACCATAATTCAGGGAAAAATCTAAAATCGGAGATGCATAACAAAAAATTACTCAAAAATTATGTTCACAAATATCATATTAAGGTCGCCTCGTACCGTTCTATGTCATCATTCACCGTGCACACTGGTGCACCATTTACCGTGCGTATAGATTTGGTCATGATTTAATTTTGTATCTCGAAAAAAAAAACGTTGTTGGTGGGCAAATATGTTGCTAGTAGTGCGGGCACTCATTTTAAGGGTATTCAAATCTTATTTTACAGTAAAAGCCATAGAAAGTTGAAAAAATGGCTGAATCATTATTTTTTCATCAAAATCGTTATAGGAGGTTTGACTGGACAAAACATTTCATATTTTCTCAAAAACTTAATATTAAGTAGTTAAATCACGACATAACAACAAATCCAATATTACCCATTTTTTTCAAGCCTTTTATACTAATGCACGGTAATAGGAACCATAAATATTGAAAAGGGTCCATTCACCGTGCATTTCTTGCATTGCAAAATCTTATTAGCATAAAATCTCATGGTTCATACGATGAAATATATCTTATTAAAAGTATCTACAGCGAAAACTTGTTGAAATTATGAAAAATTTGATACTCGAACGTTAAAATGAAAAATGTGAATTTTTGGCGTTTCTACTAAGAGAATTAAAATATCCCATTATTAAACAGAATTCACATGATTTTGACTACATAAACCTGGTTTTTAAAATGTTTTGTGACAAGAACTACCTTATTTCTTCAGTTTTATCATATTTCGCTGACAAAAGAATAATTTGTAAAATTTGTATGAATATTCTGTAAGAATTTGTATATGTGCACGGTGAATGGAGGCCGCACGGTGACTGGTAACTTAACGGTAATACATTATTTCCAAACGGAGAGAACGGTAAGTTTTTGCATTCAAAAACTGTAGCCCTTGTTTAATTATGAACGACCTTCCACATATCGACCAGGAATTTTGGAAAACGCTTATCCTAAACACCTTGAACAATTTCATGCCTCGTTTCTCGTACGGGACATGAACGACGCACACTGGGGCAGAATCGAAAAAACGGGGAAACAACCTGTAGTTCTTCGGAATGAAGAGATAGACGTTTGATGTCTTCTGCGAAAATGATCCTTCCAATGAGGCCGACGTTTTGAGATGAAGTGATATTTTTTAGTGTCATTCGCATAAATGACTCAAATGCCATTTCGGTCAAATGGCAGTTTAGGTGTTTGGTTTCTTCGGCAAAGTTGATCGTTATTTTATGCTGAAAATAATTGCTGAAGACGTCAAATTTCCAAGGCCTACTATTTTTGAAATAAAGACATTTTTTTAAAATATGTGCTCAAAACCGAATTTTTGAGTTTTGCTTGTAAGTTTTTCAATTAAAATACCATATAGCAGCTATGATTATCTCAATAATTAACATAAAGAAGGTCTGCTGAAAATTTGATGGTAAAAATAATATTTTGTTTGATTTTTTTAGTAAAATATTCCAAAAACAGGGATATTGCGTATAGGACATTCTTGCGATCGGGCAAGTTCGGGCAGGTGTTTTTATCGCCATCCACTTACGAAAGGTCAGAGCATTCATGTCTAATTTTTTCAAGGATATGATATTTAATATATTTTTTCTATGCCATGCGGAAGTATACTAAGTTTATAAAAGGTTAAAAATTATTTTATATGACAATGTAAAAGTTTTCCAATAAAAACAAAAGTTCAACATAATAATGCGCATTCTTGCGGTTCACTGGTAGCTAAATGACTTAGCTATTTGCTTTTCACATTGCTTGTATATTTGCTATTCGCAAAAAGGTCCTAAGCGCCAGACTCATTATATCACACCATTTCGGTCGATTTGAAATTTAGATATATGATTTCTTCGTTATTTCAAGCTGAAATCAATTGCTGAAGATGTCAAATTGTCTAAGCCTACTATTCTTATTAATAAATTGTGCTTAAAACTGTTATTTACATAAGTTTTGTATTTTTTTTTCAGTTTAAATACCATTTATCGCCTCTGATTGTGTCATTTATTGGTATAAGGCAGAGCTGGTAAAAATTTCATTGTTAAAACCAAAAAAATATAAAAAATACCTAATAAAAAATAACAGGGATATTGCCTAAAGGCTATTCTCGCAGCATTCAAACAAAATTTTTGTTTTACCATCAAATTCTTACCAGCTCTACCTTATGCCAATGAATGACATAATCAGAGGCGATAAATGGTATTTGAACTGAAAAAAAAATACAAAACGTATGTATATAACAGTTTTTAGCAAAATTTATCAATAAAAACAGTAGGTTTTGGCAATTTGACATCTTCATCAATTATTTTCAGCTTGAAATAACAATTGACTCTAATATGACTCATATATTTAAATTTTATATCGACCGAAATGGTGTGATATAATAAGTTTGACGCTTAGGGCCTTTTTGCGAATATCAAATATATAAGCAATGTGAAAAGCGAATAGCTAATTCATTTGGCTGCCAGTAAACCACAAGAACTCTCATGATTATGTTGAACTCTTGTTTTTATTGGAAAACTTTTACATTGTCATATAAAATAATTTTTAACCTTTTATAAACTTAGTATACTTCCAGATCGCATAGAAAAAATATATTAAATATCATATCCTTGAAAAAATTAGACATGAATGCTCTGACCTTTCGTAAGTGGATGGCGATAAAAACACCTGCCCGAACTTGCCCGATCGCAAGAATGGCCTATACGCAATATCCCTGTTTTTTAATATTTTACTAAACAAATCAAACAAAATACTATTTTTACCATAAAATTTTCACCAGACGTGATAATCAGATGTGATAATCATAACTGCTATATGGTATTTTAATTGAAAAATTACAAACAAAACTCAAAAATTTCGGTTTTGAGCACATTTTTTTGAAAAAAAGCCTTTATTTCAAAAATAGTAGGCCTTGGAAATTGGACGTCTTCAGCAATTATTTTCAGCGTGAAATAACGATCAACTTTGCCGAAGAAACCATACACCTAAACTGCCATTTTACCGAAATGGCATTTGAGTCATTTATGCGAATAACACTAAAAAATATGACTTAATCTCAAAACATCGGCCTCATTGAAAGGATCATTTTCGCAGAAGACATCAAACGTCTATCTCTTCATTCCGAATAACTACAGGTTGTTTCCGCGTTTTTTCGATTCTGCCCCAGTGTGCGACGCCCTTAAGAACCAGATCTATTAACGTGTTGAAAGATGAGGCTGGGAATTCATACCTTCACCGAACTTTGCTTTTTGTCGAAGAAACTATTTGACATAAATGTTGACTACCGCGTACAATTGATGTCGATTGGCTTTGAGATCCAAGTAACCGTACATAATCTTGAGCAAAATGCGAGTAACTTAAACTTGCCCAATGTCCAAGAGTTGCTCTGTGCAAAGCTGTCCAGCCCCTTGGTCACATAACTCGACCATCTTCGATTTGCAGTTCATTTTGGACATTTTTTTGCTATGGTAAAATTAATATTTTTCTTGAAAAAAATGAATTCTATAGAAAAGTTGATTAGCTTTTGAAAATGGCCTATAATTTTTTGCATGCAATGTAAATTTTAAAATTCTAGCACTTAATTTAAAATCCAATGAAATTGTTGGTTTTAGAGAAAAATGTTCTATGAAGAAGTTGTAGTGAACCGTTTGGACTACTATAAAAAACATATATACTGAATTTTTTATGTTTTTCATGGAAAACTTAAACACAAAATTACTCAAAAACCCTATTTTAAATCACCATATAAGCTTTACAGTAACCAGATGTTTGGGCCAAAATTTCATGTTGGAGAAATTTTTAATAAAACACTTTTTCAAAGAAGAACTCATGATTGATTTCCTAAATTTTGTTTTTTTTTTTTGTCAAAATAAATACGTTTTGATGATACTTTAAGAATCTTGAAATTATTCTAAACCATAATGATTATATGGATAACCTCTCTAGAAGTAGCCATTTTCAAATTATATCAAGTTCATGAACAAAAAGTATTATTTAAATAATAAAATGGGCCTTTTTTATTAGTTATACGCGATTTTTCATCAAGTACAATACGTTTTCGGGAGTAAATGCCATATTTCTTTCCACTGACTTATATTTTTGATGAGAGAATCGCAAAAAACTAACGAAAATCGCAAACTTGATTATTTAATTAATACCCAGTGAACCACGTATCGTATAAGAATGTGCGCCAAAAATCTCATATTCATACGTCAAAAATCAGAATCGCACAATATGTCAAATCAAAACGAATAAATGCTAACACAAATTATATATAATTCTCCACTACGATTCATTGTCGACAAACTTTGTTGACAACAAACCATGTCGTAAATAGTATAATCTAGAATTGCATCAAGTTGCATAAACTTACAGATCATATATCAATGCAGACTAGCATCAAATGAAATCGCAATATCTTAGCGAAATTTGCCACCCGAGGTTGGTATCTTCTGGCGGTGGGCTTCAAAGAACAACAAAGCGTGTGTGTTGTAGAGCAAACTTCCTTTCATATTGGCAAATAATCACTCCTCATTCATGAAGCGTTCTGTGGTGTAGTGGTATGGTACTGGGTTAGGGTTCCAAAGGTCTGGTGTTCGAGTCTCGCTGGAAACTTTTTTTTTTATTTTTATCGAAATTTTGTGTCATCGTATTGCTGACCATGGAAAGTCTGAAAAAGCCGTGGGAAGTGCGTATATGGCCTCCACTTTGGTGTGTATATAGCGTTTTCATGCATTTTATACGAGTGATTTGATTCATATATAATGATGTATAGCAAAAAATATACCAACCAAAATGTTGACTGGGATTAAACTTTAGATAATTTGAAAATAGCTACTTTTAGAGAGAATCCAAATCAAAGATTTTTATTTTATTTTTTGACTCATTCTGAGCGGAATTCGTCTCTTCATAAGCTCTTAAAACCCCTGGAAAGGCTAAGGGACCATCCATAAACCATTTCCCAGAATAGAACATTCCCCAGGATTTTTTTTAGATATTTAAAGAGTGGAAACAAAAAGTTTGGTCTTATTTTTTTTTGTCGGTAAAAAAGTATCCACCGAATTAATTCGAATAACCAGAAGCTTAGCATCCCGGACACCGACGTCAACTCCCCCAAATATTATTTCGTCAAAATTATTATTGTGGATCTCAAGCGAAAACAAATCGGAATTCAGTCCAAAAACTTTTTGAAAGGCGAGTGTTTGCTTCCTTTTGTGTCAGGCAAGCCATCTTAGGGGCCGTCTATAAACCACTTGGTCATCTATGTGGGGAAAGGTTTGGCCAAAGACTTCGACCCATATAAATTTCAAACCGTTTGTATGGACAGAAGATCACGAACGGAAAAGGAAGTGATCTTAAATATACAAAATAAATGACTACGTGGTTCTGGCCGTTTCTTTCGAAAAGTGATGCAGTTCATACAGGTGTAAGAATAGTCTTTAGGAATAGGGTGAAGAAAGAATGATAAGCAATCGAACTCCTGCTTTTGAGTCTCGAGTCATCGACTTAACTCATCTTGCCAAAAATTCCTAGGACGGTGAAACTTCGTTCACCAGCTTGAAACGCAAAAAGTTAAGACAATTCTGAGAGCTAAAATCATTTCGGGGACTGAGCTTTTTTGGAGAAACGGGGTATTCGAGGAACTAGCGATCGGAGAAGCGGCATTTGGGGAAAAGTAGCACAACTGTTCATCATTAGCTGTTGTGTAAGTTTTTTGTTTGTTTTCATAGTTATTCTTCCTTCTTTTGAAATTGGCTGTTCCTTCTAAGGCGGCGTCCATTTATTACGTAACGCTAAAATTGGGAATTTTTGACCCCCTCCACCCCTCCGTAACGTTTTTTGTATGAAAAGTTTTAAATTTTTGTATGAGCCGTAACGCTTGAGCCTACTCCCCCCCTCCCCCTAGAGCGTTACGTAATTTGTGGATGCCGCCTAATTGCATTTTCAAAGAGTGATGTGTATTAGTGCAATATGCTTTATATCCACAAATATGTTTATTACTTTCATAGCATATTCTCCCTTCTTTTGAACATTGGCTGTTCTTCCTAGGTTTATTTTTTTCGTAATTATGTAGAATAATGAAGCATAATTCCAATACAAAATTTCCCTTGTCTTTGATAATTGTCTTTCATAGCAAGACTTAATAGCTACAGAAGATCTTAGTATGTGTGGCCACCCCATATTATTCAGACTACAAAAAACTACTTGGGAAATTTTAGCAGAATCCATCAACTCTAAGAAGAGGCTAAAGAAGCTTGAATTTTGTAAGAAGAAAATCGTCCAAACGGCTCTAATTGCTCGCCTATAGATGGCGCAGTATTTGATGAATATCTTGAATTATTGATTTAGAGATTCTCCAATCAATAAATAAAAAAAACTGAAACAAACCGGACTTCCGGTTGCCGTTAAAAAAAAATAATATTATTTTCACCTTTTTTTTGCATTAACGTCCTTCACTGGGAGAGAGCCTGCTTCTCAGCTTAGTGTTCTTATGAGCACTTTCCACAGTTATTGACTGAGAGCTTTCTTTGCCAATCTTGCCATTTTTGCGTTCGTAAATCGTGTGGCAGGTACGATTATACTCTATGCCCAGGAAAGTCAAAGAAATCTCCATTTCTAAAAGATCCTGGACCGACCGGGGATCGAACCCAAACGCTTTCAGCATGGCTTTGCTTTGTATCCGTGGACTCTAACCACTCGACTAAGGAAGGCCCCGTCTATGAAAACTAGTATTTGGTTCTCCCCGAATTTTATACTGTTTTCAAAATATACCATTTACAATTTACCTGAATTTTAACAGCCCAAAAATCTCTTATTTTTTTCTCTGGGGAATGTTCCATTCTGGGAAATGGTTTTCTGGGGGAATGTCCTATTCTAAGGAATGGCGTTCTGGGAAATGTCGTACAATCGCGTAAATTAGTGAACTTTCGGAGGATTAGGAACAAGATCACCAGAATTTGAGTTTAACGACTATTTAGGGCTACCCAAGAACTACTTAGAGTATAGGTCATCAGATCTACGAGCATAACGAATAACCCTTCAGAATATTTTAATCTAGGATAAGATCCATACAGGCTAATAAAGTTTGACTGCACCATGTTTTGGAATCAACGACTATTAAAGATTACTCACATCTTTCTTTAAGTACAAGTCTTCAGATCTATAAACGTAACCAGTGATCTCTCGTAGGTTTATAAAAAATGTCTGTATCCATTAGAGTGATTCGAAAAATCGTTTTTCCTCCAAATCGCTCATTTGATTCAAGATCAAATTCTGAGTGTTCTCCCAAAATTTGGGCACATTCCGGATGAAAATTGAGACTGCACAAAAGCCAAAGGATGAAAATTGAGACGCCAATGTTCTGAAAGGTCAGTCGTAGATCTGATGAACCGTCAAGTATGTATACCTTTAAACAGTGTTGTAAGCAATCACGGTAGTCGACACGTTTTCACTGATATTCGGGAGCGCTTCCCTTAAACATCCACAACACGAGCGATCAAACGAATGTCGAAAATAAAAATGTCAATTGAATGCCACTGACCACGATAGCTCCGCTGTAGGTACTCCTACAGAAAATCCTGAAAGAATTTCTGGAGGAATTCCTGACGGAAGAATTATTGAAAGAACTACTGGTGGAATTCCTAGAGAAATTTTCAAAGGAAGCTCTGGAGGAATTCTTGAAGATTCTCCTGTAGGAATTTCTGAACGAACTCTTGGAGGAATTCCTGAATATACTCATTAGAGAATTTCTGAAGGAATTTCGGGTGAAATTGCTGAAGGAACTCCTGGAGAAATTCCTGGAGGAATTCCTGAAGATACTCCTGGAGGAATTCTTGAAGGATCTCATGGATCAATTTCTGAAGTAACCCTTAAAGGAATTCATGACGGAACTCGTGGATGAATTCCTGAAGATACTCCTGAAGGAATTCCAGAAGAAACTCTTGGAGGAATTTCCGAAGGAACTCCTGAAGCATTTCTTTATGGAACTCCTGGAGCCATATCTGAAGGAACTCCTGGAGGAGATTCTGAAAGATTTCGTGAAGGAATTCCTGAAGGCTTTCTTTGAGGAATTCCTTATATACTGATGAAGGAATTCCTGAAGGATTTTCTGGAACAATTTCTGAAGAAACTCCTAGAGGAATTTCTGAAGAAACTTCTTGAGGAATTCCTGAAAAACTCCTGTTGCAACGCCTGGAAGAATTGGTGAAGGGACTCCTGAAAGAATTTTTGAAGCCACTCATTGATAAATTCCTGAAGGAACACCTGGAGAAATATTTGGAGTAATACCTGGAGAAATTGCTGGTGTAATCCCTGAAGAAACTTCTAGAGGAATTCTACTGAACTCCTGAGGAAACTCCTGAAAGAATTGTTGGATGAAATCCCGATGTAACTCCTGGAGGAATTCCTGAAAGATCTCCTGAAGGAATTTCTGAAGAAAGTTTTACAGAAGTTCCTGAAGGATTATCTGGAGCAATTCCTGAAACAACTCCTTAAAGAACTCCTGGAGAAATTCCTGTAAGAATTCATTGAGGATTTCCTGAAGAAACTCATAGTGGAATTTTTGAACGAACTTCTGGATGAATACCTGAAGGAATTTCTGAAGGAATTCCTGAAGGAACTATTGTAGGAATTCCTGAAGTAACTTCTAGAGGAATTCCGGAAGGATTTTTGAGGGAACTTGTAAAATTTATGAATATTTTTATCAAGGAATTCCTGATGGAATATCTGGAAAAATTCTGAAAGGAACTTCTGGAACAATTCTTGAAGGAATTCCAGAAGCAACTCTCAAAGGATATCCTGGATCAAATCCGGAATGATTTTCTCGAGGAACTCCTGCAGGATTTTCTAGAGGAACTCCTAGAACAATTCCTAAAGGAGCTCCTGGAAAAATTGCGAAGATTTCATGTAGGAATTTCTGAAGGAACTCCTTGAGGAATTTCTGAAAGAAATTTTGGAAGAATTCCTGAAAGAAATCCTGGATGAATTTCTCAAGGAACTCCTGGAGCAATTCTTGAAGGAATTCCAGGTCTAATTTCTGATGAAACTCCTGAAGGAACTACTGGAGGAATTTGTGAAGGTCCTCCTAGAAGAAATACTGAATGAACTTACTCCTGGAGGAATTCTCGAAGGGACTTTTGGACGAATTCTTGAGGAAATTTCCGGATGAATTGCTGGAGGAAATCTGAAGGAATGCATGAAGGAATCCCTGGAAGAATTCCATTACAAATCCCTGCAAAAATTACTTCCTGATTCCCTGGAGGAATTCCTTGAATCCCACGAGAAACCTCAGGAGGAATCCCTAAGGTTACTTCTGTAGGAATCCCTAAACAAATTCTTGGAGGAATACGTAGAGGGTCTCGTTATGGAATACCTGGAGGAACCCCTGTAGAAATGCGAAACTCTGTTAGTCCCATTCACATTTTTTTAAAGCATTACAAGAGCAAACCAGAATCGATCACCCCACATTTCATCTCAAAACTACCCGTACCATCTACATTCTCAAGGAATTTACTACGTTCAGCCAAGCAAGTCACATATTCAAAAATAAATATAAAAATTAATAATTTGTCATGAAAGTTGTTCCGGGATATTCTCCCAAAATTTAATAATCAGTAAACAACTTCAATTATATTTTTGTAGAACATCTTGAGATATTCATGAAGGTGATTTATTTGATGAGTGCTTGCATTAGTTTTTTTTTTCGTTTTGTTGAAAATACCTGTTTGTGACGGAATCCCTAGGAATGTTCCTTGTCCTATAAGGAAAATCTTAATAAATCTCGATAGGAAGGACAAAGACAAGTAGAAGAATTTATGAATGAATATAAATACAAAGATTCAATGGGAATTTGATAGTGGAATACTGATGGTTTCCTTGGATGAATCATCCGGAAATGGGTGCATTTGAAGAATCTTTGGGCTTTTTCTAGTAATTCTGGAGACATTTCTTCACGGAAATCAGGTGGTCGCATACTGCAAAACAATTAATTAGTAAAAATAAATTGATCCTATTTTGGGGTAAACCTCATTCATACGCGTCAGTGGTTATGCGTAAAGATAAAAATTTAAATAAGATAAAAACACAATAGATCATACAGTTGTGTTCAGAATAATAGTAGTGAAAGCCGTTTTTCATACAAAATGCTCAACTTTGGCATGCTGTAACTTTGTTTCCATATGAACAATCGGCATGAAATTTTGGCAGTGAACTACAAATATGCTCAATTTCATTATCACAAAATTTGAAAATTTTCACACTACCGGCTAAAAAGTTAAGCACCAGGTGAAATCGCTCAAAATAATAGTAGTTTTTTCTTTTGTAATTTTTTGTTCAGCAACAATTTTGTAAAAAAATGTATTGTTTATACATTTAAAGCTTGGGTGGAAATGGTTGAAACGATGAGTAAAGAAAAATTCAAAAACTCAAAATACAGCAGATGTTTAAATTATTAAAACTACTATTATTTTGAGCGATTTCACCTGGTGCTTAACTTTTTAGCCGGTAGTGTGAAAATTTTCAAATTTTGTGATAATGAAATTGAGCATATTTGTAGTTCATTGCCAAAATTTCATGCCGATTGCTCATATGGAAACAAAGTTACAGCATGCCAAAGTTGAGCATTTTGTATGAAAATCGGCTTTCACTACTATTATTCTGAACACAACTGTAGTTATTTGATCTTACGTGAATATAAATTGCAATGATAAAGCTCCAGATGAGCACTGGCTACCTCTATAAACCTGAATACATGAACCCCGAAGAGTTTGTGAGTTGAAGAAGACAACTTAGAACCTTAGATCTGATGTTTTCTTACCAAATACTTAGATTTTTCTAAATAACCATTTTATTTTGATAAAGGCCATACTAGGAAAATACACGCCAACATAAAAATTTGCCTATGATACACTTAAAACTATACTACCACCACTATTATTGGACATACATTACCACTGGCTCAGCTACCCTATCACGAAAACGGTATTAAGTAAATGGAATTTACATGAAAAAGCTACGCAAAAAGAAGTTTGTGTATAATAGAAAACTGATTCACTTTCCGACGCATGTGAATGCGAAATCTAGATCAACTTTTGAAAACAAATGCAAAGGAAACTCTCAGATAATAACAGTGAAAGTGTTCTAAGACAAATTGAGCTGCGAAGCAGAATCCGTTCCTGTTGGGACGTAACGTCAGAAGATGAAGATATTACCATATCCATAGTAATCCCACATCCACGAAGACCACCCACTGAAATGGTTTCCATAGATGTCTAACTGCCCCCGAAAAAGCGACTCCCCATAAACTATCACGAATTATGACTTTTTGCGAAAGAGCAACATTTTCACCCCGATATTAATGCAAATGATGGAATGAATCGAAACTCTTCCTTCCCTCTTCTCGAGATCCGACAAAATCAAAGCGATTAAGACGATACTAATCCAACTCGAAATTGCCCAAACAAATCGTTCTGTGTAACAATGAGTTGTTAAGTTCACCGTCAGCTGCTCAGTTAATAAATGAGAGACGCAAATGCAAAGGGGTGTATGTGGCATTTCAATCGATTTTGATACTAATGTACTGAAAATTTTCACTGTTTTTAGGTTTTCCAACAGTATTTTAAGGTGATTTTTTGTACAACAGGAAACACATATTTCATTGGAAATTCGCTTGTCTCTTTTCTTAAAAATTTAAAGACATTTTCCACAAGCGTAGGTTTTTTGACTTAGAAACCTTTGCCTCCAACACCGTCAAATGAGCACTAAATCAAATCTTCCAAAAACTCGATTTCAAACCAAGTTAGCGTTCGTTTGGTGGCAGCAAGAATGCTAATGAGCTTTGAAGCTGAACCGGATGAACGCGCGAGCCATAAAGCGGCGATCGAGTGGTTCAGCAGGTGTGCACGAAGCTGGTCAATATCACAAGCATTAGTTTACAGGCCAGACAATACGACGTCTATGCGCGGGGAGATATGGTTCGGGTTCCAATTCGCGTATATTTTGTGTATTTCTTGTTCTTGGTATTACGTCCCTATTGTAACAGAGACTGCTTTTCAGCTAAGTGTGCTAAGAACACTCCCACAGTTATTATTTGGGAGATCTATAACCAAATTTACTATTTACGCATTCGAATATCGTCTGGCAGGAACGATGATACGCTATGCCCAGGAAAGTCAAAATATTTTCCATCACATAAAGAATCTGGACCGACCGGAAATTGAATCAAGATACTTTGAACATTGTTACTCAGACTTTATCGCTAGGCTGAAGAAGGCCCTTGTATTTACTTTGCGGAATAGTAGGGCACAAAACATTCTACGCAATTTTGACCGCTCTATGTGTTGTAGCAAAATTCATTCACAATCTGGGCGTCTGTTGGTCAACAATTTAAGCGCGTGGTCGATGTCGTTTGCCAGGTTTACTGACAGTCACGAGGTCGATAGCATTCGAGAAATTTCAATTGCAAATCAGCTGACTGACACAGTTTGATCGAAAAGTTCATTTTGGTTGCCAACAGGAGGAGCTTGCAAGCTGTCGTGTATTTTCGATCATTCCGAACTTGTGGGATTATTACTTTTATTATTATTATCTTTATTAACAATATTTGCAGCCCGAGGCTGGCTCAACTCGAAATTGTGGGAATGAGTGACGACGTTGTTGTGATTAGTAGGATTAAGAGTTTAGGTAAGCACTAATTTTCGAGCCGAAAGAGTTAGGGATCATCCAAAAATGACGTCCATCATTTGGGGGAGAGGGGGGGGGGGTCTATGAAAGTGTGACAGTGCATGTATTAGGTATTAGAAAAAGCGTGACAGAGGGGGAAGGGGGGTCTAGAAATCCCGAAAAACGATGGACGTCATATTTGAATCGTCCCTTATATGCATGGGTTCAAAACTAGTATGAGGCCGAAAGTTATTGCTTTTACCCTATGGCAGATTTCGTGCATCCTTGACGATCTTGAACAGGATAATAATTAAATGAAGTTTATGGGTGTATCGACTTCTTTCAATAATGGATGACTTATAAAATTTCCGAAGCTTGGGAATGTTATGAAAGAAATCTCACAAAAGTGACCCAACAAACATGGAAAGTGTTTTTTTAAGCGATCCAAGACTTTGGACGACTTTGTTGCACTTTTTCCACATATCTATTAACCCAATCAATCCATTCATAAAATAGAAATGGTTTTGTCCAGGGCTCTCATGAAAAACTTTTCAGAATTTTCATCAAAATCCTTCAATGATTTTCACGAAACTCTTTCTATGATTCTTAACAAAATTCATACAGGATTCTCATCAGAATTCTAGCCAAAATCCAGAATCTTGAGAGGATTCTGGTTAAAGTTAGAATCAGAGCAGGCTCTGTCGCTATGAGGGCGCAATTCTAAAAAGAAGAAGATTCTCATAAGAATCCTCACAGGTTTCTCATCAAAATTCTCTCGAAACAGTCATTAGTCTTATCGAAATACTCATCAGAATTATCTCAGCATTCATATCACAATCTTCACAGGATCCTGTTTTGAATCCTCTCACCATAATTTCCCTTATAACCCTCTTAGGCTTTCCATCAGAGTTTTTCAGGATACTCATAATTCTCATCGGAATCCTCTAAAGATTTTGATTGTAATTCTTTAAGTTTTCTTATCAGAATCCTCTCAGGATAGCCATAGAGGGATCTGATGAGAATACTGAAAAAATTCTGATGAGATTCCTGGAATATTCGGATAATAATTCTGGAAATCTATATAAATAAAAATGGAGGGATGTTTGTTTGTCACGAAATGGCTTCCGAACGGGTCACCCGATTTGAATGATTATTTTTCCGTTTTATTCGTCAAGTGTTCCGACGTGTTTGTGTGTATAAAAATCCCTGAATATACACCGGGAAAGTTGAAAAAAAGAGCGTGAACGGAGCTGTCATTTTATATGGGACGGTCTATAGCGGTTTTCAACAGCCTACTTGATGGCAAGACGAAGTTTGCCGGGCCCACTAGTATCTTATAAAAATGCTAACGGAAGACTGATAAGAATCCTAGGAGGACAAGAATCCTCAGAGGAATCTGATGAGTATCCTGAGAGCATGCTGAACGGATTCTTTTGAAAATTCAAAGACGTGTTTCTTAAGACCTCTGGGAGAAGTATCTGGGAGAAGAATCCTGAGAAAATTTGATAAAAACCCTGAGAGGCTCCCGACGAAAATCCTGAAGAGAATTCGTGGAAAATTCTGGTGAGAATCATGAGGATATTTTGTTTAGAATGCGAATTGAATTTTGATAAGGTTTAGGAGAGTAGTTTGATTAGAAAATTGGAAGAATTCTTATAAAATTTTGGAAAAAATTATATGAGAATTATAGAAGAATTCTTTGAACAGTTCTAAGTGGATTCAAATAGCATCAAATAGCTTTATTTTTACTAAATATTTAAATGTTGCTCTTGATGGCTTAGCTTAGCTTAGCTTAGCTTAGACTGACTACACATATCAATGGTTGCTATTCCGTGATTGACCGAAGTCAGTGAAAATGCACAAAGAATCAACTAGAAGTTCGGCTGGGATTGGCCATAATCTTCTTCAGTGTGCATAATTCAGTGCCTCTATTTATACAGGGTCAATAACGGCGCCGGCCACGTCCTTGCAGTCAGGTGGGATTGGGGGAAGGAATGTTAGTGTGTAACCTTTGCTATTTGGAGACCGTGTTTGCCTCTGCATCTCCGCAAAGGTTACTGGGAGGGATGTTTGTTAATGGGGAGGATCGTTGGGTCACAGGATTCACTTTGATAAGCGATTAGACCATGATAAACGATTATTTGTGAGATATAAACATACTTAGAAATATAAAATTTTCGATTGACATGAAAAATTTTCAAGTATGAGAAAATAATGCCGTTACTTGAAGTGACGAACCATTCAAAGTTTGTTGAACAAATAGCTAAAAGCAACATTCCTACAGGATATTTTACCCAATTTGAAAAAAAAAAATATCGATTGGCTAGACCATCACATAATATTCTTATGCCGACACTTACAGGGGCGAACCATTCAAAGTTTTTTGAATAAAATGAACGTTTTGCAAGTCTACACTTCTAGCACAGACCAAACCATTCAAAGCATTTTTTTATGTATAAAAATAAAGGTAAGTGATTTTATATAAAAAATATAAAACAATAAAGTTATGAATTAGAGTTTATGCCGACACTTACAGTGACGAACCATTCATAGTTTGTAGAAAAATCATATTTATGTAACGATTAAATGTGCGGTCATACATATTTTATAGACTTGAAAAAAAAGCATGAAACGAGCTCACCGATTGATCCTTCATCCTTGATTGAGCAGCCACAATCCACTTTCATCTTCACTCGTGTGCTCGGCCATATAAAAGCACTCAGAAAAGAACGCGTCACCGGAGAGGAAAAAAAACTGACGACTTCTCGGACTTTCTCGATGCACTGTTCGGACTTTCTCGACGCACTGCCCGGCAGAAAAGAACGCGTCACCCGAGAGGGAAAAATAATGACGATTTCTCGGGCTTTCTCGACGCACTGCCCGGCAGAAAAGAACGCGTCACCCGAGAGGGAAAACACTGACGACTTCTCGGACTTTCTCGATGCACTGCCCGGCAGAAAAGAACGCGTCACCCGAGAGGGAAAAATCTGACGACTTCTCGGGCGTTCTCGATGCACTGTTCGGACTTTCTCGACGCACTGCCCGGCAGAAAAGAACGCGTCACCCGAGAGGGAAAAAAAACTGACGACTTCTCGAACGTTCTCGATGCACTGTTCGGACTTTCTCGACGCACTGCCCGGCAGAAAAGAACGCGTCACCCGAGAGGGAAAAATCTGACGATTTCTCGGGCTTTCTCGACGCACTGCCCGGCAGAAAAGAACGCGTCACCCGAGAGGGAAAACACTGACGACTTCTCGGACTTTCTCGATGCACTGCCCGGCAGAAAAGAACGCGTCACCCGAGAGGGAAAAATCTGACGACTTCTCGGGCGTTCTCGATGCACTGTTCGGACTTTATCGACGCACTGCCCGGCAGAAAAGAACGCGTCACCCGAGAGGGAAAAAAACTGACGACTTCTCGGACGTTCTCGATGCACTGTTCGGACTTTCTCGACGCACTGCCCGGCAGAAAAGAATGCGTCACCCGAGAGGGAAAAATAATGACGATTTCTCGGGCTTTCTCGACGTACTGCCCGGCAGAAAAGAACGCGTCACCCGAGAGGGAAAACACTGACGACTTCTCGGACTTTCTCGATGCACTCTATTTAAATGTTGCTCTTGATGGTAACATTTTCCAATACCATTAAAATTTCTATTTTTTTGTGAATATTATGACATATATAATATAATATAATCTGAAAAGCAAGCTTGATTCATGCTTACGCACGCGATTCTTCAATTCTAGAAAGTCATGTGATCCTCTAAAGATTTTGATTGAAATTCTCTAAGTTTTCTTATCAGAATCCTCTCAGGATAGCCATAGACGGATCTGATGAGAATACTGAAAGAATTCTGATAAGATTCCTGGAATATTCGAATGATGTTTCTGGAAATATATTGTAAAAATGTTAACGGAATCCTGATGAGAATACAAAGAGGAGACTGACAAGAATTATTAGAGGAGTCTGATGAGAATGCTGACGGAATTCGAGACATGCTGATGAGAATGCTGAGCGGATTGTATTGAAAATTCTAAGAGGTGTCTCATGATAATTCTGGGAGGAGTCTGATGAGAATCCTGTGCAGGGCTGTTAAGTATCATGACCGACTAATCCTGAGGAAAATTTGTGGAGCATTCTGGTGAGAATACCAATACGATATTGATTAGGCTCCTGAGAGTAGTCAGATGAGAATTATGAAAGAATTCTTGTAAAAAAGATGAAAAAAATATTATAAAAATTATGAAAGAATTTTTGTGAGAATTGTGAGTGGAATCAAATGAGAACTCTGATACAATAGCTAGGGTAGGTGTACCAGTTATGACCATAGTGGTTCCCTATTTCTCCATATGAGATATCTTGAATTAATTAACATTTTGAAAAATCTTTTTTGTTCAAGGTGAATATGAATCGAAGCCAAACATCAAATTTTCAGGAGCACAAATCTGGAGAAACGAACATCCGTTTGAGCTGAAAACTTAATCGATTGGTCACCACCAGCAAGTGACCAATCGATTAAGTTAAGCATAAACGTATGTTTGGTTCTCCAGATTTGTGCTCTTGAATTTTTGGGGTTTAGCTTCGATTTACCTCCACCTTAAGCAGTAAAATAAATGATAAATCTTGATGTTAAACATTCAAAAAGATTGAAAATGTAAAAGTTATCCAAATTTCGCATATGGTCAAATAGGGAACCACTATGGCCATAACTGGTACACTTTCCCTATGTTTCATTTTGCCGAGGCAATATTGTTTTAGGTGGTAGGTAATTTGGCAGAAACACGTTTGGCATAAAGTCGTTTGGCATAATATTCGCATAATAAGTCTGAAATCAAGGATTTCTTTAGATGCATTCTTTTTTACATTTCTTTTAAATCACTCTCATGACATCAGGCTTATTTTGGAGTAAATATATAAAAACCATGACACATTATTATACGCTCTTGAACAAACTAATGCATATTGGGAAAGCTATAGCCAGAAATCACCTTTCTTTCAAATATTGATTCTTCTTTTGAATTGCGCTATTGGAATATTTTTTTCAAACATTGAATGTTTTTCTAAATATGATGTAAACATAATAATAAAACATAATTATAGGTATAAAAATGTTGGTTTAAAATTTAAATAAATTTTACCTTCTCTTATACGTAGGCTGCTCTTTGGAGTTGTATTTTTCAAGATATATTTTTGTTTTCAACTGGTATAAGGGCGGCAATCGATAACATTAATTGCTCAAGTTATCTGCGAAAAGAGAAATCGATTACTTCAGTTACTCCGATTATTCTGAACGCAATCTTTGATGTCATTTCGTTGCCGCAATTATTTTTGGTGTCCAATCTTCTATTGTTTTAATCATATCATGTTCTTTATATTTATACAGTTTTAAGATGATATTCACTTATGCTAAATGCTGAACATTTTTATATTTTATTGTTTTTTTTTCAATTTTGCGAGCTGTGCTGTTAGATTGATCATTACTTTAGAACCTGCTAATATTTCAACATAAATTATTTTGTTTTACAAACACATGATCTCCTTTCGAGACATGCTTGAATAAATATTATTTCAATCGCAAATTTCCCTTTTTTCGATAATCGACGGTGATTTGATTTACACTTCAAAAATTAAAACTGTTATTGAACCGTTTAAAAATTTTGTCACGAATATATTTTTTTTAAATGGTCGGCTTTAAGTCAGAGTGGAGCAAGTTCAAAACTTGGGATAATTGGATTATTCTTTCTTTAGATGGAAAACCACCTTACCTTCGTATCACTTTGATCAAATTTGATGAATGTTGCAAAGAGCGAGAGATATGTAATAAATTTACTTTAGATAAACAATAAAAATCCATAAAAGTATTCAGTCAGAGTGAACCAAGTGCTTATTATCATAACAGCGAAAATGATCAACACGCTAATGAATACGAGGAAATGAAAGACACTTCAAATGAGTTTCTAGATTTTTTTCATAACAAATGATTCATCTTCTCATCCATCAATAGAAATTCATTTATATTACTTAATTCGATTCATTTGATTTTGATTTTTGACCATTTACCATATATGGATGGATGGTCAAAAATTCCAACAGTTTCTGTGCAGACAGAGTGAACCAAGTGTCGAAAAGCGATAAACTGATTGATTATTGCATTTTTTCGAATCGATTTCAGGGTCCGATAGAATTTTTTGATAGTTCTATGGTGTCTATATCAAAGTCCTAGAACCCGCTTATTAGACCAGTATATTTTGCCCTGTACTCAAGAATTTCACTTGGTCCACTCTGACTGAACGCATATCTGAATATTTCTGGTCTTCATTTTCTTGGAATTGAATGTATGGATTATTGAAGAATTTACGATACTGATTTCGAAGGATGTTGATAATCTGTTTATATTAGAGATATGCATCCAGTTTGACCATGAAAGCATTAAATGATTGCTATTTTCTTAGAAATTGTTCAGTCAGAGCGAACCAAATTAATGAACGGTGATCTTTTGTTCAGTCAGAGTGGACCAAGTGTACATGGTCTATCAAAAAATCGATTCTTCGATTCTTCGAGTGTTGGCTTATGTTTTCATGATTGTCACTTCACATAATATTGTTTGAAAGTAACATAAAGTTGTGTAGGAATATTGAACCAAAATTTTTACCAGGTAAAATGTTAAAACTGTTAGACTTTAAACCCATTTTTCTCAAAACATTCAAAATATCACTTGGTCCACTCTGACTTAACGCCGACCAAATGTGTTGTTCATTCGAGTTATGCTGTGAGTAGATATTTTTGGTGTTAAAGCCCTAAACATTTTAAACGAAAAATTATCTGCTCTCGTATAAAGATTGATTTTGCATTATGCTGCAACAATAGATCTTTGGATTAAAGCTTACAAATAGAAGTAAACATTTCTTTCACCAAGTAATTTTCATCAAGTGTTACGTCCAAACTGAGACGGAGCTTGATCCGCTTATTGTTTTATGAGCGTTCCCTTCATTAAGGTACCGTGGGGTAAGTGGATACAGAAAATCAATAGTCAACTTCATTGTTATGTACAGCTAACGTTAATAATGTAATTCAAACTTTTTTCTGTGCATGACAAATGAGGGACTATTATACTTCAAATCGTTAATTATTTTAATTTTTCTGATTGTTATCTATTGAGCATGAAGGACTTGAAATTTTACGCCAAATGATCCACTTGCCCCACCATGGTGGGGTAAGTGGATCACCTATAACAAAAAACTCTATTCTCAAAACAAATGTGATGTTATCATGTATAGTAGGAATGATATTACTGTCATTCTTATTATACGTGCTATGTTATATATTTTGTTAGCTTTAAAATAAAAAAATCTTTATTTTATCAAAATATTATGAAAAATATTTGTACATTAGTTTACACTTATTCGAACAAAAACAAAAATTGTAACTAGAATATTTTGGAGAAAATTCATCCATTTTATACACCTGAGTTATACAAAAGAATTGAGGATTATTCCTAACGATGTTTTCGAAAGACACTCTTAGTTTAAAAATATTAATTACATTTACTTTTGTTTAACATACTGAAATCTTTTTATTCTATTTATGGAAATGTTTGTCTAGAACAATCGATATGGTCAAAAAAACGTACGATAATATGCTTGCAGGTGGAGAATTTGTATATTTTGCTCTTTTGCATTTCAGTTTAGAAAAACCAAGAAAAATTTTGTTTGAATTTTTCAATTTTCATTTTTTTGTGCTAGAAAGACTGTCAATTTGACAAATTCAAGCTAGGAATGAAAAATGTAAAAGGAAAACAACACTTGATGACACTAAAGCTTATTCAAATCCGCGTAAGTAGTCTGTCAATATTTGATAACAATAGTTGATCCACTTACCCCATCCCATTAAAAAGTGCGGGTAAGTGTACCATGACCAATATATCTGTATTTATTTACAAAAAATACATTTTTTTCATTGTAATTCTTACAATTAGAACTGAAATGTTCACCATGTTTTGAAAAAACTAATAGAATTCGATTTTAGGTAGAGATACAATGGATTTTTTATCGACAGAAAACAACTTTAAAACGAATTGATTTTTGCAGTCAAAAAGTTTGTTTGTGTTAGTGCACGTGTAGTATCAGTTTTGTAGTAGTATCAGTGTGTACGTGAGAATATAACCTAAAATGAAGCAAAGGTGTGAAAACATTCGGAATATTAAAGTATTTATTCTTATTACGGACGAATGATCCACTTACCCCACTGCTACACTTCCCCCACGGTACCTTATAAACTGCGAACTTTCTTTGTCAATTTACTATTTTCAAATATGTATATCACAATAAGCTCAAAGATAATCTGTGTTCTGGGATGTAGAGAAAATTATTATTCCGAAACGATCTTCCACCAGACCCGTCACGAGTTTTATTTATGTCGAATTCGTTTTTGAACCTAGGTTGGAACTGGCGCAACCCGTTCTGAATAACAGTTTCAACCCCAACCCGATTCAGGTTCGACCGGACTACAATTTGCTTGACGTTTGTTTGTTTATGTGTTGATCACCGACCCAGTTCCTAAAAACGAAAACGACATTAGTTATGCTTTCTAATGTCACAACTATTTTTGACATCCATGGCTTGGCAAATCTCTGAAAGTACACCACGCTTGAGTACTTACCATTTTTTTTGCTTTGGGATCGTTGGTGTTGATCTCGTTGGAAGCTTCAAAAAATTCCGATATTCATTCTGAATCAATCATTATGCCAAACGGAGTACAATATTTGATTTGGTGTGGTACATATACCGTACTGCATCAAAACCCGGACGATACCAATATCCGGACACTCTGATTATATTAGTAAATTAATGTTAGAATTAAGTGACAATATGTTTGGTTTTATTCCCTCCTTTAAATATTACCCATGCTAATCATTTTACATTTAATTTTAGTCTACTAACCATCGTCAAATAATTAATAATAATAAATACAAATAATGTGTTCGAGTCGGACGTTTTTTTTTTGTCGCGGCCCAACTCAAACTCAAGTTTGACTATAGATGAACGCGCGAACATCGTTTGATTGGAGTAAAAGTTCGTGAAGTGTATTTTTAAAGCAAGTTTCAATCATAAGTGTTTGAGAAAATTATTTTAAAAGTTTGGTGAGAGCACTGTTGTTGAATAATCTGAAAATAAACATTTATTGGTGTGTGAAGAAACTGTCCAGGATTACGAGCCAGTGTTTCAAGATCCGGATATCGTCTAAAAAGAGCCACGTTTAATCGGTGTACCTAAGTGACTTTCAAGCAAGAAAAAATAAGAGAAAACTTTAGAAATGATTATAGAAAGCGTAGCAAGTAATCAAAATCCAATTGATTGTGAAACAAATAGTGTATAACTTTAATAATAACAGCTCGAGCCGCGTTGACTGCAGTTCTGCAGCTATTCTTTTTGACATTATAGGGCAAAAGCGAACATCAAGCTTATATAATATTTATATCTTATTGTGTGTTGATATGATTTTCATTTAAATTAAACGAATTTTACATGCTACAAACAGATGTCCGGATTTCGATTCAAAAGTGTCCGGATTTAAAGACATCGTTTGCATCAGGTGTCCGGGTTTTGACGTAGAAGTACGTCTCTCTTCTCTATACAGGAGTGAAATTGGAATTTCAAAACCAAGAGCGTTACGTTGGCATGAAATATTTTAAACGTTTATAACTTTTCGCTGGCTTAACGAAATTTCTTTATTAGCATCTCAATCGAAAGCCAAGACATCAAAGCTTCATGTCGTTTACTTACTGAATCCCACATACCTGTCCAAATAGTTTAATAACTGTTTTAAAAGAGAACGTTGATTTCAAGCAAATCTATAAATAGGGGTGACTAGAGAAAATTTGACGTCATTTGCTTTTCACTCTCCGATTGGCTCGCATCTCAGCAGGCGACAGATCGGCTTGTTCTGACCGGGCGTGCTTCTCAGGCACAGACATCGATAGTGAAGGACGCCCCCGTTTGTCTTGCTTCGCTCAAATCAAACTGTCGAGCGAGCGAGAGAAGATGCCGTCCGAAGCTAAAGCCATCACCGCTGCCGCCGCCTAGAAGAAGAAGAGAAGCAGTCCACAGGAGAAATTGCGGTCGAACTGTGAACACGGTCGGGCGAGTCTTTCTCGCTTTGTGGTTCACCGCTTGTTTGCTTTCACCCAGCCATCGTCATCGCCGCCGCAAATTTCATCGGCCGAGGAGCTGTTGACCCGCGCTTCAAAATTTCGACTCGTGATGAAATCATCATTGGTGGTCAAGAAGCAATCCCGTTAGGAGCAAATACCAGAAGCCCCCTGAGTTTTGCTGGTCCGAGCAGTGTTATTTATCCGTAACAACATCGAAGCTAACAAAGCCATCGGTTCTTTTCAGAGCCATCAAATTTGTGGAAAAGAGTTAAAAGAGAAATATTTCCGACTTTATTTATAACTTCTAGTATTCCTAAATCAATTTCACGGCCTCATACAAAATTTCATTTGTCGTGAATCATAAATCAACCATTTGGGATTGTACTCGCGGACGCTGCTGCAGTGCCGTCGGGTGAGTGCTCAACATTTCAAAACGATTGCAAAATAGAGTGGCTTTTCCAACAGCGCCTTTTATGTTCCATATTTTATGGGAACACTTTGATTAGGAAAATTATCCCATGTGACAAAATTGCGACATATTTAGAATGCTTTTGAAAAGACATTCTCATTGAACAATTGTAATAATTTTGGCACCCATGGATCAGGAATTTTCATAATAAAGAAAACTATTAATTATCAATAGCTCGTATTGAATATTTAGGGAATGCCAATAATTCCAACAATTCATGTTCGACCAATTTCTCACGTATTAGTATTCTCCGCAATTTTCAAGTAATTCCAAGCAAAACACATTATTGGCACATACCCATTTCCCAGATTGGTCGATCAGAAAGCGAAGAGCACAAAAGGGAGGAGCATCATCTGCTATTCCAATGTTATAAAACATGCTGCCTTCGTTGGATTCAGTTTCATTCCATTTCCGCTTTCGAGCTGGTAAGAGCTCCTCCGAACTTGCTTAGCGAGAAGTACCTCGCTGCTAGGAGCCTGCTGAGCTGTTAATCCAGAATCTGGTTTGTGAAATCGCTCAAGATTTCAAGATTGAGCTACGTTTCCAGATTTCAACTAAATCCCTGTGTACGCTACTCTGTTGCTGTTGTGTACCCAATATTAAGCTTGTTTGTCGAATAAACAGAGAACTTATTCACATCTTCTTATTCTTCTTCTTCTTGGCATTAACGTCCTCACTGGGACAGAGCCTGCTTCTCAGCTTAGTGTTCTTATGACACTTCCACAGTTATTAACTGAGAGCTTTTGTTGCCAAAGTTTCCATTTTTGCATTCGTATATCGTGTGGCAGGTACGATTATACTCTATGCCCAGGGAAGTCAAGAAAATTTCCATTACGAAAAGATCCTGGACCGACCGGGAATCGAACCCAGACACCTTCAGCATGGCTTTGCTTTGTAGCCGCGGACTCTAACCACTCGGCTAAGGAAGGCCCCAACTTATTCGCATGCATTTGCAACTTTTTCGATTTTCCATACAAAATGACCAACTTTGGTAAGTTAGATCTCAGTTATTTATGGAAATATTTTCGAATGAAACATTCACAGAACATCAGATGTAACTCGAATTTTAACATATATTTTTGAAAATTTTTCCAATCACAAGTTTATAAGTAATAACGGTTTGACTAAACTGTAATTTTCGACGAAAAATTCAAAACTTTTTATCTTAAAATCTGATAGCCTTACACAAAAACTGTCTTCAGCAAACTTATTCATCTCGTCAAAATCTACAACTTTTCTGAAGATACCATGAAGCTGTTTAGTTATGTCAATCATAAAAAATCGTCAAAAAATCACTTAAGTCAAACCGTTACTGCTTTTCAACGTGTGATTGGAAAAATCACTCAAAAACATATGTTAAAATTTAAGTTATGTCTGATATTCTGTCTAATTTCATTCAAATCTGTCCATAAATAACTGAGATATAGTTTATCAAAGTTGGTCATTTTGCATGAAAAATCAAAAGAGTTTCAGTTTTTATTTCTCAGCGAAGAATCACACCATCAACGAAAATAGCGCGAAAGCAATAACCAATCGCGTGCGAGTAGCGAACGGAGTGACGAAACAACCAAGCGAGAACCCCACCACTCGCCATCGGTGAACGGAGCTCGAGCAAATAAAACCACTGGTTGTTCTGCTCCCAGCTCATTCACAAATCGATCGGCATAACGAACGGATCAAGCAGCGGAGCAGCAAAGAAGAGTGCGTGAAAGCCACAGCAGTGTGCGAGTAGCGAACGGAACCAGAGAGCGAAAGCAACAACTGAAAATCATTCAGTGGACGGATTAGTAGTCAGCGCCAACCGGCGACCTGTTGGAAAGTAACGCCAGCAAAATATACACCATCTGCCTCTCCTTACCATTCATATTCTTGTACTTGATGAATTCAATGAAATGGTTAGGTTTGGCGATGGAGCAAAGAGTTATTAAGGATGATTTTACTTAACAAAGAGTTGTTGGTAAATATTCCAATCAATAAGAGTTGTTTTGAAAAAGTTCACTTTTATCAGAAATTTCTGCTTTACCAAAGAGTTATTAATGAAATTCCTGCAGCAAAGGGTCGAGTTTCTCCCCACGTATATTTCCAGCCAGGACCAGTCATGGAGGACAATCCATCCCGAGCATCACGGCCCCCGCTTCCAAAATTCTCGAGTACGGAAATTGGAAAATTAATACATAATGCTCATCTTGTACATCCCTTGCCAAGACATCAATTTCATATAGCCTATTTTTCAGATTAACGCAATAGACTAACATGTAGAAAAATTTCAGATCAATAGTTGCTTATTACAATTGGTCAGGAAACAGTTTATTGAACAGTATTTAAAATCTGTCGCAATTTTAATACATTTTCCAATTTAATACTCGAGAATTTAGGAAGTGTTCCCCCATTATATGATAAATCAACGATGCTGTTAGAAATACCATACAATGCTGAGTAGCATGATGTTATTACGGTCCGACGGCGCTGCAGTGGTAAATTCTCAAATTCATGTAATTATGTGGGGTAAATTATGTGAACCAAATTGTAGTATACCGCGATATTTAGATCATTATAGATAAATCAGTGAATATCATCCAATAAACTAGCAGCGAGGTACTTCTCGCTGAGCAAGTTCAGAGGAGCTCTTACCAGCTCGAAAGCGGAATTAGAATGAAACTGAATCCGACGAAGGAAGCATGTTTTATAACCTCAGAATAGCAGATGATGCTCCTCCCTTTTGTGCTCTTCGCTGATCAACCAATCTGGGAAATGGGTATGTGCCAATAATGTGTTGGGCTTAGAATTACTTGAAAATTGCGGAGAATGCTAATGCGTGAGAAATTGGTCGAACATGAATTGCTGGAAGGGTTGACATTAACTAAATATTCAATACGAGATAATGATAATCAATAGTTTTCTTTATTATGACGGTAAATTTCTGATCCATGGGTGCCAGAATTATTATAATTGTTCAATGAGAATGTCTTTTCAAAAGCATTCTTAATATGTCGCAATTTTGTTACATGTGATAATTTTGCTAATCAAAGTGTTCCCACAAAATATGGAACATCAAAGACGCTGTTGGAAATGCCACTCTATTTTACAATTGTTGTGAAATGTTGAGCACTCACCCCGACGGCACTGCAGCAGCGCCCGCGAATACAGTCACAAATTGTTGAGTCATAAATTATTTATGACAAATGAAATTTTGTATGAAGCTGTGAAATTGATTTAGGAATATAAGCAGTCATGTATAAAGTCGGATATATTTCTCTTTTAACTCTTTTCCACTAATTTGATGGCCTTGAAAAGGGCCGATGGCTTTGTTAGCTTTGATGCTCTTACAGATAAATAACACTGCGGGATGTTATCAGTTGATTGCCATGGTCAAACGGGGAATCCTCAACTCAAATGTATAAATTTGAGCAAGTTATTTGCTTAAACGACGAACCGAAAGTTTCGTGACGTGGATGGCGCACAACAGTAACAGGTAGTGGATCACCGGGCTTAAGTCAAAATCTGATGATGGCGGCGATGACGATGGCTGGGTGAACGCAAACAAGCGGTGAACCACAAAGCGAGAATGACTTGCCCGACCATGTTCACAGTTCGACCGCAAAATCTCCTGTGGACTGCTTCCTCTTCTTCTTCTTGGCGGCGGCAGCGGTGATGACTTTGGCTTCGGACGGCATCTTCTCTCGCTCGCTCGACAGTTTGATTTGAGCGAAGCAAGACAAACGGGGAGGTCCCTCGCTATCGATGTCTGTGCCTGAGAAGCACGCCCGGTCAGAGCAAGACGATCTGTTGCCTGCTGAGATGCGATCGAAGCGGAGAATTGAAAGCAACAAAAGTCTGGATGACTATGACAAAAGTCTGGATCAGCAATTGGTATATGTTGGTTTGTCGCGGGTTACTTCACTGCAAGGACTATTTTTGACAAACTCTACCAATTCTTCCCAGTTCCATCACGCAGCAATTCCAAGGGTTGACTTGAGGAATGAGCTGCAGCGCTTAGGCAATCATCGATTAGTGACGCTTTGAGACGTGAAATACTGGATCATAGTGGCCCAACCTGCATATTGATGAGTATCAATGTACAGAGCCTAAATGCTGATGCAATGGATATTGCTACAGACCAAAGCACTGGACCGTTTCAATCGATTATCACGATCGAAGCACCCGAGCCATCAAACATCTAATCTACTGGAGGAGTTTGGCGAACTACAGCTGGAGCCAGAAACCGATCACCCAACCAAGCAACACAACGAAGCCACGACCAAACAAACAAATTCAATCATCTGGCATTATTCCTGGAACACCATACACTGGTTCTCGAAACCACAGAACGACAAATGGTTCTTTTCAGGACTACCAAAATGAGTCCAAAAAGAGTTATCTTCTGAAAACTTCATCCGATCAACAACAACAACAACACAAAACTAGTACACTTACAAATTCATACACATGACAAATCAAATTATTAATCATCGTAGTTCTACGTCAACCCCGCGGTAATGTAATAGACATTACCCACCCCAATTTTTTAAGACAAGACATGCTCCAATATTTGAATGATTTTCATGTTAAAATCGTGACTTTCGTGAAGATCTTATTTGAAATAATGTTTCAAACAGTATTACATTAGAGCTTTTCTAAAACAACAGACTCATATTCGAATTTGAAGATTTGTGTCTACTTAAGCGTCCGGGTATTGATGCATCACGGTAATAAGTTTCAATTTGCTTTGAAATTAAAACAAGGAACTTTGAAACTTAGCCGTAATTCCGGAAAATGGTCAGCTGCTTTACCTTTACTAAACATTAGGACCGAACAAGAGGTTCTGAAACTGGACCCAAAATGGTCACCTGTATTGGAAAAGACCAAATTTTCTTCCGATAGCCATCTTTTGTCGATTAAATGTGTTTTCATGTCACAGTATAGAAATCTACTTATGATTTGGGTTAATTTTCCAGAATCGCATACTGCAAATTCCGATTTCTATCAGGTAATTCAAGTGAATGTTATGGTTTAAAAATGTTTCACATGATATAGTAAGATTTAAAACATACATTCAAAATACATACTTCACCAAAAGTCACTGCACTGAGTATTACTTTGTCAATTTCAAACAATAGCGCCAAAGCCGTTGATTTTAGCCATACAGTTTGTTCGAAGAAGTTGCTAGATATATTAAAGCATATCTTTTGATATAAAACGTTTTGTGATCAATCTACCTAGCAGTGAGATAGAAAAACTACTTTTTCATTACATTTAGATAGACACATGGTGTCTTCGGCAAAGTTGTAGAAATGGCAATTAGAAACAACTTTGTCGACGACACGATTTTTCTATCTCTTACACTTTTTAAGATATATGCCGTTGTACTTGAATGACCCATAAAAATTATATTTTAATCATAACTTTTTTCTAAGATTTTTAACATTAAGCTAAAAAATACTACAAAGTTTTTTATCATGAATAAATCTGTGTTTCATATCATCTCGCTATCTCTTAAAACAGCACAGTTATTCATAAATTTCTCTTTTCTCAAGGGGCAGTTTAGGCCCCAATACCCACCTTCTGCGCAAAATGACGCAAACAACCCCTCAAAAACCATGAAAGTTCAATATTTACCTATTCGGCAGGCGACAAAAACTTTTGTCTTTAAGAGTCTTTGCATGCGTTTTTACTTTCAACCAAATAAGCCTGAAAGAGATACAAAGTTGCGATGTTCAACAAAAACACGCATTTTGACATATATTATAACTTTGTTGAAAACATGAAGAAACTTGAGAAATTTGTTAGAGAAATATGATTTTTTAAATGTATGTAAAAAACTTGTTTGAAATCATTTTTGGTCATAACTTTTTACTAAGATTTTGAACATTTGTCGTGTCTTCCCGAGGAGGAACAAATAACTCCCCAATAACTTATGCATACCAAATTTTGGTATCATACCATAATTAGGTATTATTCAGTTGTTAATACCTCATTTTGGTATTATAATGGTATTTGAAAAACATGTTAAAATACTCCATTTTGGTATTCGATAGCTATTGAGGACTGCTGGAGGTATTGAAAACTTTCACTTTTATATGAAAATCCATCAAGTATTATTTAGGTATTACAATACCTGATCTAGTTATCAGCTTGGTATTTGTAGAATATGCATAAGGTATTATTTGAGGTATTTTACCTCTTATGCAGGGCTCATTCATACCTCATTCAGGTTGTAAGTATTGGAAATTGTCTGGTATGGAATACCTCAATTTGGTATCCAGTAGTTATTTTCTTCTGCTCGGGTTCTGCAACACTTTAAGCATTAGTGGGCATTTTTATTATTGAAACACCACCCTAGAAAACGGAGAGTATGCAACGAACTCAACAAAATGAGGCACTCAAAAAGTTGTTCAGAAAAAACGGACTAGAGCGGGAATCAAACAGCTACTCCATTATGTAAAGGTTATGAAATACAATAATTATAAATTTCTCCTCTATCCCGTTTAACAAATTAGCCTTTCCTCGTGGCTTACGTCCAATGCTTTTTTTATTTATGAAACTACAAAAACCCGAAATGTGAACAAATCTCAACGGCGATTTCGACTGTACTTGTAGCATAATGGGGCATCAAATCAGTATATGTCAACAAAAAATTAATAGCTCGACAACATTGTTTAAGGGAAAGGAAACATTTATTAAGTGGAACTGAACAATTTGTTGAAATATGTGCTTTATACTAGCTCAACATTATTTAGTTTCCCCAGACGACATGATAATTCAATCCTCACAGCTTGATCCCAAACTTGGCCGCCTCATCGCGATACTTCTCGGCAAAGGTGTTATCCGGATCGTACTTGCCACGCAAGGCATTCCACTCATTGGGGCGCTGCTCGATCAAGAACTTGGCCACCTTGGCCGTCACCTCACGTTGCTTCTCGTTACATTTGTTGCATCCGGTCGAAATGGCATCCGGCAGATACTTCTTCAGCTCGTTTCCTTCCGGAGTGCATGGCCCGGCTTCCATCAGGCAGTTGAAGTAATTCTTGAAGAGACGGTCCGAGTTGAGGATTTCATCCACATCGATGTTGTCGTACTTGGTGGGATAGCTGTCCTGGGCGACGGCCAAGGCAACAAGAGCAAAAAGGATCACGATCTTCATTTTGTATGATTTGAAAATTTAGTAACTCTTGTGGACGACGCAAGTTGGAATGTGCAGATTTTTCGAATGCATTCAATATTTATATCATGCCGTAGATCGATGTGGAATATACATATACATGCAATGCTGTAACCATGCAAATCATTGCTCCAAAAATAGTTGATTCATGCTAATCAAATTTACCGCATTATCAAATGCAGCGATCCAAGTTCTGTTATGACCTGCAAGCAAAATCAATTTGTCAATTGAAGTTTTATTTTGTTATGCTGCGATGGAACCTTTTTGCCCTTGTTTAATATCGAATTTGTTTGAAGTAAATTACTAAATTCCTTCAAGAATGTTTTATTTTTATTGAGAAACATTGTGGAATATTTTCAAAACCTGTTTACTAAAACGATATTTGGAAAAAAAAGTATCATTTTTTGCAAGATCTTCTTTTTCTTGGCTTAACGTCCTCACTGGGACAGAGCCTGCTTCTCAGCTTAGCGTTCTTATGAGCACTTCCGCAGTTATTAACTGAGAGCTTTCTATGCCAAAGTTACCATTTTCGCATTCGTATATCGTGTGACAGTGTGGCAATTATGCTCTATGCCCCGGGAAGTCAAGCAATTTCCCGTTACGAAAAGATCCTGGACCGACTAGGAATCGAACCCAGACACCTTCAGCATGGCTTTGATTTGTAGCCGCGGACTCTAACCACTCGGCTATGGAAGCAAGATCATTTTAAGCATTTAATTTGTAAAAACAAACTTATTCATATTTAGATTTCGAGAACTAATTTTCTTTGCGTGCAATTTTGGGTTAGATTCGGAAAAACCCACATTATAGCATTTGTTAATTTCTTGAACGCAAACGAAAGAGTTTCAAATGTTTTTCAAACATTTCGAAAAATAAACACAAAAACGTTAATAATTCATATGGTATAATTCGGAATGAATCAGCCACGGGCTGAGATCGTCGGTAATAAAAAATATGTAAATAATAACACAAAGTAGCAACAAAAAATTATGGATTCAAATATGATTTTAACGTGTTAAATTTTCTTTTTTTTTCAGAGGCGAAGTTACCCGATGTATAAATTGAGTTAGATGTTTTAGGTGAGTTATAAAAAATATTGGGTATATTCATAACATTAATATTCTGATATCTTAAAATGTTACATATGAAGGTTTATATTGATTAAAAATAGTTTATTTATGATAACTTTAGCAAAGTTGTTTGTCAATTAGACTAATGACTCAATAGAAATTTATTAGTATCATCATATCAGCACCCCTATAATGTTAGTCGGAGAACAATTGGGAGAACTGCATATATGCTTACTCATCTGATTTGAACGCATTCATGCATTTGAGATCAAATAACGTATAAAAATGGGATGCCTCCCAGCAAGAATCACAATTCAATTTGGTGCTCCCAGCAGATCGACATCCAAATCAACAACCATGAAGATCGTCATCCTATGCGCTCTGGTTGCGATGGCCATCGCCCAGGACAGCTATCCGACCAAGTACGACAATATCGATGTGGATGAAATCCTCAACTCGGATCGTCTCTTCAAGAATTACTTCAACTGCCTGATGGAAGCCGGGCCATGCACTCCGGAAGGAAACGAGCTGAAGAAATACCTGCCGGATGCCATTTCTACCGGATGCACCAAATGTAACGAGAAGCAACGTGAAGTCACGGCCAAGGTGGCCAAGTTCCTGATCGAACAGCGTCCAAATGAGTGGAATGCCCTGCGAGGCAAGTACGATCCTGATAACACCTTCGCTGAGAAATACAAAGATGAAGCTGCCAAGTTTGGAATCAAGCTGTGAGGATTGAAGAGATGTACCAAATTGTTACACCGATAGAATTTAACTCGAGATCAAGCATCCTTTACTGAATATAGGCCATTTCTTTCGTAAAACGCAACACAAACTCCTCACAATCACAACAGTGCATTTGACAGTTTTTCAAATATAAACTTGAATTTTCACTTGACATAAATAAAATCAATAGGATAGCAACCAAACCAAATTACTATGTACAATTGTCATCAATTGTGAAGTATAATTCACATAGTCCCTTACTTCTTCTAGACAAATTAAAAAAAAATCAATTTTGAATTTTCTGAATACATCGATTTTGAGATATTCATTTTAGTCTTAGCAAAATTGAACACCACTATTTTATTTTGTCCGAAACGTTGATAAAATGTTTCAAATTCAAGTTTATATTTAGTTTTTAAAGTCCAGTAATATTTTTAAGAAGAATAAATTGTTAAGATCACTTAAAAAGCGAAACTTGTTATAAAAATATCTCCTGCAAAGAGTTTAAAGGCTGATTCAGGTTTTTTTTTTCGATCTTTATTGATGAGACTTTTAACCTTAAGCTGTTTCGAAAATTGTAACAAGCTTGATAAATAACACCAGCAAGCGAGAGTCCCGAAGAGTGAGAGCGAAGATAAAACTCGTTTTCCTCGCTTATTTACCATTGGGGGTAGGGTTGGTGCATCACAGCGCGCAACGTTATTGCGGTGGTGTATACAAAATTTTACTCTCTCTCTCTCCCTCTCTCTCTATTTCTCTCTCTCTCTCTCTCTCACTCTCTATTTTCTCCATTCTTTCCTCCGTCATTCGCACTAAGTGTCCGTAGAGAGCCACCGGAAGAATCGATGTTTTATCCAGGGTGAATTTTGTTTCCGTTTGCAAGCTGCGGGACCTAAGCTGGTTACGTAGTCCGGCCCTATTTGCAGCCGCAAAGTGTTCCAAGGCAAACAAATTCTTCAACAACTTCAAACACATCCCCATTAAACACTACCTTAGCACCTACACCACCATGCCTGACACTATCTCTGCCTGCAATCATGTACTTCGTTTTGGTAGAATTAATGGTCAGGCCTATCCTCGCTGTCTCCCTTTACAGAGGCACGAAGGCCTCTTCCACTGACCTGCGCTCGATTCCAATTAGGTCTATATCGTCCGCAAAGCCAAGGAGCATGTACGACCTTAAGATAATAGTGCCATTTCTCTGCACGCCAGATCTCCTAATAGCACCCTCGAGTGCAATGTTGAACAGTAAATTCGAAAGTGCGTCTCCCTGCTTCAATCCGTCTAACGTCACGAACGAGGGTGACACCTCGTCTGCGATCCGAACATTTGATTTCGAGCCATCCAGCGTAGCACGTATCAGCCTAATTAGTTTCACCGGAAAACCATGTTCAGACATTATCTGCCAAAGGTCATTTCAAGTCATACTCCGCCTTGAAATCAATAAACAGATAGTGAGTCTGCAAGTTATACTCCCGGAATTTGTCTAGGATCATTCGCAAGCCAAACATCTGGTCCTCGTGAATTGGCACACTCCAGTCTGTGCCCTTTCTTGTAGATAGGGCGGATGTGGCCATCCAACCAGCCGATGGGCAATTCTTCGTCCTCCCATACCTTTAGAAGTACTCGGTGGTTCGACTGGTAAAGCTGCTCACTTCCGTACTTGAAAAGCTCGACCGGGATTTCATCCTTACCAGCACCCTTACAGTTTTTTATCTCGCTGATAGCCTTTTTAACCTCCCTTATAGTCGGTAGGTCCACAGCTTGATCGTCATCATTTATGTTCATCCTGTTCCTCGCTACATTTCCATTTTCACCGTTCAACAATTGCTAAAAGTGCTCCTTCCACCCGGCAGCCACCGCCGTTTTATCGGTCAGCAAATTCCCTTCTCGATCATTGCACATGGCGGACACTGGTACGGTATTGTGCCGCGCACCATTGACCGTTGCATAGAATCTCCACATATCATTCCGGTTCATGCTTTCTTGAGCTTCAGCTTCGTGCTGCCTTTTATTTCTGCGGTGGTTTAGCTTTTCTTCGGCTCACGCTGCCCTGTACCGCTCTCTGTTCTGTCGGGTACCGGCCATAAGCATACGGCTTCTGGCGACATTCTTCATGTCTGTCACTCTCTGGCACTCTTCATCGAACCAGTCGTTTCGTCTTCGTCGTTGACCACTGCCGATCACTTCCGGGGCGGTCTTACCCCGTCTCCTCCTAATATGAAGTTGGTGCAGTCTCAAATTGAAAAAAATAATGGCATAACAGTCCCTATATGAACATACAATCCAAACAGTAACTGGGTAACGTGAATTATGTTCAAGTTTATTTTATTGCTGATAACTAGAAGCAAAATGAATTATCTGTGCAGTGATGCTAAATAAATATGGCTTGCAGAAATGTACTAGCAAATTGTGAATATTTGTATGAGAAAATAATTTTCAATCTCTGAGCGCTTTTTTATCAATGCCTACTTTTTTAATATGGGACAGTTAAGCCTTCATATCAACCGATACGGATCTGTGAGAAGGTTGATGTTTTCGGTAAAGTTATTTGATAGGAAGCCTTTGCGATACATGTCTGATTAGTTCGATTTTTGGCAACTGGTATGATGCTAATACCTTAGTTGTAGGCATTGTCGACAAAAATGTTCATTGCTTATCAGTTGGGAACTATTGAATTTTGTGTTTACAGTTTTAGAAACCTTTGGTATTTGCCAGGTTATGGAGAAACCACAGATGAACTCGATTTAATTCGATAATGGCGAACGAACGTACAAATGAAAAAAAGCACCAATCTTCATGCTCGAGTAATTCTTGAGGCATATGGATTTTATATATTTAATGCTCATAAATGCCAACTAGTGACGCTATTCCATTCTAATCAGGTATGCTACTCATTGCTCTTGGCTAGAAACTTTACTGAAAACACAACCAGCTATTTGATCTTCGTCTTGAAATATACGACTTCTTGATTTTATTTCAATGCTCACTGGCAAAATATGAAATCAACTGAAAAGGCGTTTTGTAGCAATCGAACAAATGAACAACATCGCCAGAGAAACTAGTCTTCTAACATAATTCATATTTGAGATTTAAAAGATTGAAATATATGCTTACCAGCTGGCAGTTTTAACAGTTAGGTAGACATGCAGCTTATAGCCCTTGATTCAAAGAGCAACTTTGTTGGAAAATGCATTCTTCCAAATGCTCAGTATCTTGAGATATAAAACGTCATTACAAATATATGAGCTCCATATAGTAACATTTTCTAAGCTAGCGCCATCATCCGGTGAAATTGAAGAGTAACCGTTTTGTTATATGTGGTTTTTCCTTGATGCAAATTTTCGCCAAAGAAAGTATAGTTTTATATAGAACTCCTTCTGAGATATAAGCCTTCAAAGTTCCAATAATTCGTTGTTTTTGGAGCTTTTTTCACAAAACCCCCTCCCCGCGATGAACCAGCCCCTTTCTAAAGTTTCTTATATTTTTTAGTAAAACTTATTTAAATTCGCTTTCTAAAACTACCGAAAATCGAAAGTCCATTTGTATTTCTTAAAATTACAGCGGTTTGAATTTGGGGTCAATATGACCTCAAGGTACAGGCAACTTACTTTTTTCATGAAAATTATTCTAGAAACTATTTTTCAAGATAATTGAAAAAAAAAAATCTTTGCGCAACTAAAAAACTCTCGGAAACTTACCAACGTATAAAAAAATTCCCAAATCGGTTCACTAACGAAAAAGTTTCAACCCTGTCAAAATGCTCTGGGGTCAAATTGACCCCAAACACAGACAAAGGGTTGAAGGTTAAATGCAATTAAATAAAATTCCTTGTTATTCGATTGTGCTTAGCTACATAAGGCATAGTCTCTAGTCCTTGTCCAATGAAAATTTAAAAAAATAATGAACTTTCGGATATTTAAACGAAAATAAATAAGTTGTGCTGTACTGATCCTTTATTATATAACTAACGCATCCTTTGTTCATCATCATAATATACTGTCACTGCCATCATGTTCTATTTACAATTTGATTCCGAACTTGGCAGCCTCATCGCGATACTTCTCAGCGAAAGTGTTATCAGGATCGTACTTGCCTCGCAGTGCAGTCCACTCATTAGGACGCTGCTCGATCAGGAACTTGGCCACCTTGGCCGTGACTTCACGTTGCTTCTCGTTACATTTGTTGCATCCGGTCGAAATGGCATCCGGCAGATACTTCTTCAACTCGTTTCCTTCCGGAGTGCATGGTCCGGCTTCCATCAGGCAGTTGAAGTAGTTCTTGAAGAGACGGTCCGAGTTGAGGATTTCATCCACATCGATGTTGTCGTACTTGGTGGGATAGCCATCCTGAGCGATGGCCATCACAAACAGAGCAAACAGGATAATGATCTTCATGGTTGGCAAGATGAGGGTGTTGGCAATCTACTGAGTGAAGTAAGCTGGACTGTACCGATCATGCCGAAACGATCCAAATTTATATTCAATCATATGGTGCAGATTTCAAGAGATTTTTAAAGTCATTCAACTAAGAATGATTAGACCGTGCATCTTTCAGAGTATGCCGGCATCATGAGATACAGCAGTCTATCCGAAAATGATTGGTAATTGCAATTAATGTGCATTTTATTTTTGGCGAAAATTACTTGCACTTGCAATTCTATTCTTTTCGGTGATTCTACATTCTGGATGATGCATGGTCTGTCTTTTCAATTGAATGTGCTATGTGATGTTTGCTGGTTTCAAATGATTTCGTTTTGCGAATCGAATTAGTTTAAATGAAGTAGCAAATGCATATATGAACACTGTTCTTCTTAAACGAGACAATTTAACTTGGAAAAATAAAATATTGATTGAATTGACTGTCTGCCGATAACCTATGCAACGTCATGGAGCAACTGGAGCCCATCGTTCTTATAATAATTACTATATTCTTCTTCTTCTTCTTGACATAACGTCCCAACTGGGACAGAGCCTGCTTCTCAGTTCAGTGTTCTTATGAGCACTTCCACAGTTAACTTTAACTGAGAGCTTTATTTGCCAAGCTTGCCATTTTCGCATTCGTATATCCTGTGGCAAAGGTACGATGATACTCTATGCCCAGGAAATTACGAAAACATCCTGGACCGACCGGGAATCGAACCCAGACACCTTCAGCATGACTTTGCTCTGTAGCCGTGAACTCTAACTACTGAGGGCTGAGGGAGGTCCTCAATGTAAATGTCCTATAGGTAAACATGTATAATACGCCCCTCCTAAGAAAAGAACTGCTTTTTTACAGTAACAAATGCATTCAGAACAAAAATTCAGAGGTCCGATTTTTGCGGCTGACGTGTTTGGTACTCCTTTATTGTATCTCTGCAGTCAATAATTCCTTACAAGAATTTACATAGTTCATACCTTTTCTTAAGCACCTTTGTTTTCCACGCACTGTTAAAATTACAACATTTTGCTACCAGATCAATCTTTAATTTTCCCACAATAAACGTGACAGATAAGAAATTATAAAGGAAACCTCTCAATATTTTGACCTAATGAGTGATCTAACGTCAAACATATACGACAAAAGAGGTTTCACTGAAACAAATTATTAGAGCCATAATGATCTGCACACGTGCAACACACTTTTTGTACCAAAAATGCAATGCATCATTCCGATTTCTGCTACGCTAAGAACGAATCGTATCATTCGATCGAACTGCATATGCGTCATCTCATCGCATATTAGATAAACTATCGATGATTAGTTTTTGGAATTGCACTTTTTATCGAGAAGCAATCGCATATAAATACGGGATGCATCCCAATAGTCAGCACAGTTCAGTTCGGTACATCCTGCAGAACCATACCTAAGCCTAATCATGAAGATCGTCATCCTGTTCGCTCTGGTTGTGATGGTCGTCGCCCAGGACGGTTATCCCACCAAGTACGACAACATCGACGTGGATGAAATCCTCAACTCGGATCGTCACTTCAAGAATTACTTCAACTGCCTGATGGATGCCGGACCTTGCACTCCGGAAGGAAACGAGCTGAAGAAGTATCTGCCAGATGCCATCCAAACCGCTTGTGCCAAATGTACCGACAAACAGCGCCAGATTACAGCAAAGGTGGCCAAGTTTTTGATTGAACAACGTCCCGAAGAGTGGAAGGCTCTGCGTACAAAGTACGATCCCAACAACACCTTCGCCGAGAAGTATCGCGATGAGGCAGCCAAGTTTGGAATCAAGCTGTAAAGCGTGGATTTTTTGGATACCCAATGATATACCGACATGCTTGTGTTTAAAAATTAATTTGATGAAATTTCATATATTTTGGTTCATTCTTCAGTTAAAATAAAATGCAGAGTAACTATCACAGTGTATTCAATAAACACAGCATAATATGAAAATGCTAAATTCAGACATTTAGACATTGATTTGGGGAAAGAAAGATATAAATTATAAAACAGAAATCAATAATCAAGTGTATAAATAATCGATCACTGCGGCACTATCCATTTTCTTCTTCTATTCTTCTTTTGGACATATTGTCCCCACTGGAACAAAGCCTTCTTCTCAGCTTCTAATGAGTATTTCCACAGTTATTAACTGAGAGCATTCTTTGCCAAATTTGAAATTTTTCCCTTTCGTGTATCGTGTGGCAGGTACGATGATACTCCACCCTGGTAACATTGGTATCTGAATATCAGTTTAGTTGAAGCTGAAAAGAGGCTATATAAGCAACATTTTAACTGAATAAGCTGTTATTCAGCCACCAATGTTTCTTGGATATGGCCCAGGGAAGTCAAGAAAATTTCCATTACGAAAAATTTGTACACCGACCGGGAATCGAACCCAAACACCTTCAGCATGTCTTTGCTTGGTAGCCGTAGATTTTACCACTAGGCTAAGGAAGGCACTACACATATTGAACTACAGTCGACTTCCATAACTCGATATTCAAGGGATCAACTGTATTCTAATACATCACTTCTGTAAGAAAGGAATATTATTTTGTTGATAGTATCTAACAAACTACCGTAATTTCGGGAGAAATTGATCATTTTTTACGTTTTTTCTAGTCTGTTTTCTATAATATTAACAAAGCCAAACAACTAAATGCAGGAAAACAAGTACAAAGTTGAGACTCATCGACTCATGGACCGAAATTTTCTAACAAATATTATTTTAGTGTTAACAAATATCTCTAAAATAAAAAATTCAGGGGATCTCATTTCGGGGTGAAATTGTCAATGACATTATTGTTAGATTTCAAAACAACTCTACATGATAGATTTGAGCTCCCTGAATCCGAATATGCTTGTCAAATTCTTAACAATGCAATGTTTAAATAAATAACGAATAGTTAAATTTTAAGAATTACGCGGAAAACGCCTAAATGTATGCAATTTCTTAAGGAATTCAATGACATTTAAAAGAAATTCAATTATTTCAACCATATGAGCTATTTGGTACGAGTTTTGGTGATGAAATCTGGTTTAGTGATATATCTCAAGCATCCTCACAAACTTCAGGTTTATACCATGTTTAAATCCTTGCTTAGAAATAGAAGTTCATAGGTGTTTGTCAATACTTCACCGTGAATGATTTTGAAATTTTACATTATTTTTATAGTAATAAACATTCTTTAACGCAAAAAACTTCACAACACACAATTCGACAATAGTTACGACATACAACGTTCATTTACTGCAGCTTACATTGATATTTGTGCTAATTTACCAATAAATAAAATCGTGTGTTACGATGATCAATTTCACCCGTCTGATCAATCACACCCGATTTTACGGTATTATATGAAACTTATTTTGAAATGGTCGAAATATCACGTTATTTAAGCTGAAAACATTTTTTTTTGTATTTAAACTTGTTTACAACTTGCTAGTATTTATTCTCCTCCAAACAAGAATTAGACCAAGTTTCCCCAAATAAGAATAATTTTAAAATAGATATCAAGTTATGGAGAGAAATTAACTTCTCACGTATCGAGTTATAGAAAATCGAGTTATGGAGAGTCAACTGTATAATGCTGACTTAAATGTTCTTTTCTCATTTATATGTATTATTTATTCAATAATACACTCGCTGGATATGCGATAAGGTACACCGGGGCAAGTTGAAACGGCTGGAATAAGATGATATGGCGGGGTATCATATCGAAATTTTATACTGTTGAAATTTGGCTGCAGTATCAACAAATTAAGAGATAGGAAAATCTTTAAGGGAAGAAAAACCTGATAAATGCGATATGCATCAAATTCAAAACTTCGCATTTCATCTTGCCCTACCCGTGTCAACTTGCCCCAGTGTACCTTAAGCATTTTTTTGTTCAAACCAGAGTTGCTTGCTGTCACTATCAACGCGCGAAATTTGCTGATTTGTACAGGCCGACTGCGATACAATTCGGATCATTCCATATCACATCAACGTCATGCTCTCTACTCCATCACCAGTGCATTGATGCCGATAGACTATGGATATCACTGATGGCCCAAGTTCAGCCTAAAATTAAGCATATAAATTAACAATTTATCAGTACGATATTCTTGATAGTGCTGCAGACGGATTGAAACTGTGTGTTGGTCACTGAAAAACATTAATAGCGTGGGAAATTACCACGTGATCACTCATTCTGCTGTGATTGTGATCTAGAGTGCGATGTCGCATCACAGCTGTTGGTTGTCAGATCCAAGTGATATTGATAGTTCGCAACTGATATTGATAGTTTTAGTCCATCAGCCATCAGCTGATATGACCGATATTGTGCAACTCTGGTTCAAACATATTTAATTTATTAGCAGAAAACGCATTGATATAAGTACAAATACCAACTTTTTCGAACAAACATGCAGTTTGTCTTGTGTTTATTCTGTTAGTTTAGTGTATATCAATTAATCAATCAGTTTATTCACCATAAAAGAGTATTACAGTGATACCTCCATGAGTCGATATCGACTCATGGAACCATACTAAAAACAAAATTTCATGGTTACTATGATGGTCCCTAGAAGCTTTCCAAAGGATTGCTGTTCCATGACTCGATATTTCCATGAGTCGATGGTCCCTTGAATATCGACTCATGGAGGTTTCACTGTATACAATAAATTCCTTATTCTACAAATAATGAGTTCGTTAGCAACTTTCTAGATCGTTTTTTTAAGTATCTTTACAAAATAGTGATGATGTTATATCATATTGATTTTTCGATTCTATGACACTACCCCGAACGCCACTACCCCGAATGCCATTACCCCAAACGCCATTACCCCGAAAGCCCTTACCCTGAATGGGTCATTACCCCGAACGCCACTACCCCGAATGGGTCACTACCCCGAACGCCATTACCCCGAATGGATAACATTTTGAGACATATTCTAGTTAGAGAGTGGGGAGATAATTGTACGATTCCTTTTAAGTATTTCACGAGTTTGGGTCAAAAAAGTATTTTTCAAATATTAGAAGATAAAAAAGCAGCTAGTTGTTCAGCAAATAATTTTTACACACTAAGTGTCCTCTAATTTTGGCAAGATTAACACAGCCACATTGCAATGCTCTGAAGAACGACCTATTTCGAAAAAAAGGTGAATTTATCATGAGAAGGATAGCTATAATATGCACAAAATTAGGATGGTAGCCACTTTCTTTACTCATTTTTATAGGTGTCGGGCATTGAGATTAAGATCTTCTTAAAGATTTTGTTTCGTAAACGATGGTAATGGAAGTTCACCCTGAGAGAGATAGTCGCTGCAAGTGTTGTTCTATGGAACCCGCCTAAAAACCAACCTAATAGACGACCCTTCCGCTATCGCACTTGTACACTTGTACATGTTAGAAAAATCGGCGGCCTCTGATTGACGCTACAGTAAGAACTTTTGTTGATTTGTGGGATCATTAATTTGAATTTCTGTGAGATAACCACTGAAGAAATGATGATCACAGAAAAGTGGTGAGTACATCCATAAGAGACCTGTCTGCTTTAATACAAGGAGATAAAAGAAAGGGAAAATTTCCAATTAGAATTATAGCAGGAATCACTTCAGTGAATGTCTTCAAGATATATTCCTTTATAAAAAGCTGTTTTATATGGAAATATTAGTGACTAGCTCATCCAACAAAATCGTGAAAGAACAGCCTATTAAAAAAAGAAGGGAAAATTTCTGGTGAAATGTTTGCAGCTATGACGCGAATGATCACTGTAACAACGTGATGCTATGACACAACCTATATTCATAAGAAAGAAACATATTTGTTCAAAAACAAAATTGAAATATGAACACCACCAACAAGTCCAAATACCGGTGATGACGCATCTGCTAAGCAACACCATATTGAGGGTTATGGATTCGAATTCCTTTCAGTCAATACAAGGCTTATTTTATTAAAGCCCATTCAAAAATTTCGTAACGCTGAAGGGAGCAAAAAAGTTTGTGGGTGGTTGTCCTCAAAATGTAACAGCCCATTCACAATATGTAGAATTTCCATACAAAAAAAGTACGAGGGGGTGGGTAGGTGTTAAAAATGGCAATTTTTGGCGAAAAAACCTTCACATTCCAGATAGTTGTTTGATCTAATTCTATTGCAGTACTGATCTAGGGTTTCTATATGACTAATTTCATGTAATTCGCTAATGCTAAACCAAGGAGGTAAATTATGAACCATTTCTAAACATTTGTTTTGAAAAACTTGTAGCTTTTTCCTATGAGACATGGCACACTCAGACCATACTAGCGAAGCGTAGGCTAGAGTTGATCTAAATACAGTTTTGTACAGCAAAATCTTATTTCAAATATTTAGTTTTGATTTTCTATTAATAAAAAGATAGCTTTTCTCGGTAATCTTTTCAAACATCGATTATTTACTTGTTTTTAATTATGAATCGTGGTTTACGGCCAACCAGCTGAGTGGAAGTTTAACAACTTGTATATGTAATGTTTAGCTTTTCGGTAGTTGTTATACTTCCACTCGGCTGGTTGGCCGTAAACCACGATTCATAATTAAAAACAAGTATTTATCGAGCAACGGACTCATGTTCCGTAACCGATCGTTTGAGAACGTCGCGACCCATTGGAAGCCCACACAATAGAAACCTCAGCCAGCGCAGTTGCTGACTAGTGTAGTGTGCTATTCCTATACCTAAAAAACAATGTGCTCTGGGGCTAGGCATTATATGTAGGGGAACATGGTCCAATTCGGACCTAGTAACAGTTTTTAGGCCATATCTTTTCAGCACGATTAAAAGCATGAAAAGTTTTATGTTTTCGTGAAAGCGCAATTCAGCGCGCACATTTTTCTCTCAGAGAGTTTTGTGATAGCTCCTACCAGGACATGGCTAGACATGTTTGAACCAACTTCTTCAAAAGGTCCGAATTGGACCAACCCTGTTCCAATTTGGACCCCCCATGTTCTAATTCGGCCCACCCTATATTTCATCTTTATTTGCAATGTTAGTAACACAATATAACTCAGATTTGTTTGGTATTAAAGCTTATTGAACTTTTTCTGCAAGCGCAAGCATAAAAAATAAACTCAATGTGTGAGAAATTTCAAACTAAATCGAGTGAGAACACGCTCAAGTGAAATATGAATATCATTAAACAATACATCAGAAACTTGTTCAAAATTGGGTACAGTCAACTCTTCCTTACTCAATTTTGAACAGACTATCGTGTATGGGAGCTATCGAGATGAAGTACAAATATTTTCAAATTTTAGAGCTTTTTATATTTATTTTGACAAAATACATTCAAAAAAGTAATTTTGAAGTTGAATATTGTAAAATTTTCCACACATTATAACTTTGCTATGAAATATCGGGTTGAAAAGGTGAACTTGTATGGGAAACTGAAACAGACAACAAACAGACTCGAAGTCTCGGAAATTCAAGTTTGAGAAGTACCTTCTTATATTTATGGATTAAAGTACACTATATTGAAGGGACTGCGCTTTCCTTCGAGCTTGTGAACATAAACACAGTAATTCGGACAAGGGATAGTTGACTGTATTGTTCTTATATAGTACTCGTAAAAATTTTTTATAGCGTATTGCCAATATATTTTGGATAAAGCTTGGCTGTGGTATTGATGGACATGCTGTTCAAGTAGCTGATTTATTGATTCCTTTAGTTTTTGCTAATCTACCTCATTTCTTAGATTTTTTGCGAAGTCATTTTCTTGACCGCAACAGAAACAAAGGCACTATTAATCAATATTACAACTTCTGTGATTTTCGATCGAGTCAGGAAGATTTTCACGGGGTGGAGCTCTTAGAATAGACTGAGTACACGTTGAAAATCAAGAGGTCCGTATTGAACCATATCAAAAGGTCCGGATTGGACCAACACACATTTTGAGATTTTCAAACTCGTTGAGCACAAACGGTGCATAGACATATCAAAACCATATGGCCAGATGAAAGCTTAGGCTAGGGTGATTCGATTATAAAATAACACAGAGAGATTGGAGAATTATTGTCGCTTATAGAAACTTGGAAATAACGCCAACCGACAGTACACCTGAGCACTTCAAAACAATAAACTAATATATAAAGCAAACGTAATAACTGAAAGGTGTCAAATTTATTGTGTCTAAGCCAAACGGTGAGCAGAAAAACGGTACCCACGATCTTTACAGTAGCGCCAGTATTGAGAAATGCTTGATGGTCCGAATTAGAACAGGGTCCAAATTGGACCAGGTTCCCCTAATGTTTAGATTTTCGGTAGTTATCGATTATTTATTTAATCAAAGCCAGGAGATTTGTTGTTTTTCATCTTTTTTAGAAAGTTTAATACTTGCTTCGGTCTGACTAGCCTCCGAGTATCCAGATCAACTTGTTCGTGATTTGCAAGAAAATTATCATCTGATGAATTAACTTCGAATTCGATGGGACTTCGATCATGAAAGGTAGTGAGATGTACTATGGCAAAGTTATTTTCAATTTCTTCACATTTTTCTAGTAGTAATCAATAATTTACCGTCTTTTGTAAGTGCTGGTATGAAATTATGTTTGTTTTCGAAAAGTTTACCAAATTTCCACATTTTGTTGTGATTATATCGATCGTAATTCAAGCTCAGCAAATTAACGGTTTATGGACAAAAGGTCGAAAGACAAAAGGTCGAAAGGACAAAAGGTCGGAAACGATTTGCATGGTGGAAAATTTTTCCTTCTTTGAAAAAATATTTTCGACCTTTTGTCCCTTCTTTTTTGTTCTTCGACCTTTTGTCCTTTCGACCTTTTGTCTTTCGACCTTTTGTCATAGATTCGGATTCAAGGTATGGATCTCTCCGATTTCATTGCCATTGTCTCCGGCGACTATTTCTTAATCTTATCAAACGAAGAATATCATCAGGTAAAATAGGCTTGTATCTGTCTAGAACAATTAGCGGAATAAATCTTTCATGAGCTTGGTGCATAATAGTGGTAAAATATTCAAAATGATTGTCAATTTGATAGATTTCGTGAATTGTACTCAAATTAAGTTGTTGCAGATCAATATTATCATTGAGGAAGGATTTAAATCCTATCCAGTTGGCACGGGAATAGTCTGGAATGGATCCAGGATGGGCTAAGTTTGCCGTAGCGGAATCAATTTCAAATAGCACTGGTAAATGGTCAGATGTTAGATCTTGAACAGTTCGTATGTTTAATATTGAATGCATACCATTTGTATGCACTAAATCAAAAGTAGAGCATCGATGGTTTGGATCAGTGGGAATTATCTACGTATATAATGGAGGATGTTGTACAATAAAAGTACCAGATTGCAGCTCATTGAAAAGCAAATTGCCTCCAGTGTTAGCACGAATTCAGTTTCACAGACGGTGTCGGGCGTTTAGATCTCCTCGTTAGAAGCTGTTTCGAATTTTGGTGTGCTTTTGAATATCTTACAGAAATCTTTACGACGGCCAGATCTGTCTAAACGGTAAATTTTGTAATAAGAATGAACAAGTTTGATAGCTGATTTTAGAAAAAATTCGCAGATGAGAACAACGTCAATCGAATTATTAAATTACTGGGATTTCAAAAATCACTTTGATCTGTAGTTGATTGGTCGTACAAGTACTTAACCTTGAGAAAACATCAGACACGACGTCGACGATTTCTTCTGGGGAAAAAAGATCGTTTTTTGTGGACTGATTACTGTTATACCGGGGATTATGATGTTGGCGGAACTGGGGTGGACGGTTTGATAGTCACGGTGGGACACCACGTTAGAATACAGCTGAGCATGTTGGCGAAACGGTTTCTGGAACGACCCTCCTAGTGGTCCGGATGGGGGGAATTCATCTGGACGAAACTGGAACCCTTCACGGCTGGATCTTTGAGGTTTGGACTTGACACCTAACATCGATTACATCTTAGAAATGTCGGCCATCCACCAGATAGCCATCCCCCTGGCAGGAGCGAAAGTCACTAGTCGTAGGCCGTTGTCATTGGTAACGGAGTGAAGGCTTCCCTTACCCTTACTCCATTCTGACCTGCACGTTTGCACCTATAATCTGACGATTTTCACGTCGTGTTTTGGGCACACTCCATAGGCAATGCCTTCATAGAACGCGTCCTTCACGTCATCGGGTTTGTCGTTCGTCGGTGACTCCACTTTCTGCCTTATCGCTGCCTCTCTGGTAGATGTTATATTTGAAGGTAGTTTTGGCGATGGGATCAACAGCCCGGAATGTTCTCCAGATCTAGGCCACCGCACCTTTTTAAAGGCGGCCATGCCACTCTACCCTTCTGCAGTTCACGAGCCAAAAGACTCGCTCGTCCGGGTTCATTTAACGTCCTGACATTCTAGGTACCGAGTTTCCATTCATAGTCATTATTTCGTTGTCAGGTTTAATTGACGTGATTCAAAATTGTATACTCAGCTTCTGGATACCAGAACAGATGCTGATTGAGCCGCACCTCCTGGTGAACAGGCTCACTCTAGCTGATGTCATAAGAACAACAGTGCCCATGCTGTACTACCAGCTAAGTAAGCAACCCTTAAGGGGACACGGGAGACCGTGTTATTTTCCCTATCTTTCGTCTCACTCTAACAATAATCATCAAAACTTTGTGGAAGCAAATCTCGAGTTTTAGTGATCCGATGAAGCTGAAAATTTATCGGGTTGTGCACTACATATATAGAATCATAGTGATACATTTTCGCATCGATATATGGAGTGGTTCTTGGGATTTGCTTCTTGAAATGGATAGGGTGATTATGATGACGTCCCGTGCGGCCTTAACTGAGGTCTTTGTCATCGTTTGACCCGTGGAAGCGTGAGGTAAGGGCTAGTGAGGATCGTTTACAAAGTTCAAACTTAAGTCTAGATCATCATGAAAATTTCAACAAATTCGGTCCTTTACTATAACAATTTTGCTACCGTAAAACGGGGTAACTTTGTTAATGCGGGTAACTTTGACAGTAGGCGACTCAAAACGCACTAAACGAAATAACATAATATCTGTTAATAAATTAAGCAAAACGAAAGCAGACGTAAAGAGTATGAGTATAATACTTCAACTCAGGACTATTTGTGTAGGAAGCTATAACATATGAAGCTTTATATTCGAATATTAAAAATTGATGAGATTTATGCATTTTTGATTCGTCACTTATCCCTGATAGCCTAGTTATAGTAGAACATGTATACGGTCTCAAAACTCTTAGCGATGTATTTGTACAAACTGCAGCCATTTTGTCATCGTGGTCTTAAATTTTTATATAACGTTGAACGCCTAGAGGTATGCAATGCCCTTTTTGTTCTAAGTAACTAATTCGCTTTTGTTCGAAATATGCTTGTTTATATTCCAAAAACGTTTGAAATATGTTGAATTCAATGACTAAACGTGAATATCAACCGACATCTTTTAACAAACATTATTCTATACCAATTCATACAGACTTATAATGGTGTTTGTCATGCATGTTGAATTTGTAACACTTTTGTAGGAGATTTTTTCTATAAATTCTGTTATTTTATTAACAAAATCTAATCCACGTTCCCTATTAACATTCTCCAACCAAGTTTCAACTGCAATACAGTAATTTGGCTGTCGATTTCCATGTGTTTACAAACCCATTATCTAAGTTACCCCAAAACCGAAAATAGACTTTCGATTATATGAAGAACAATTACATGAATTAATATGAATCGTTAAGCAATCTTTCAAGTGCAATCGATAGCTGAAATACCAGTTCTTGTTTTAAAAATACAAATTAAAAACTTTCTTGACGGGATGCAGATATATTTTGACTTTTTTTTTTCCAAAAACCATCAAAGTTACCCGGATTAACGGTATTTGTTTTCTACCTACCGTAATCCGGGGTATCATTGATCAGCGGGGTAACATTGATCGGAATGACTCACCTCATGAAAAGTTCGTATTATCATTTATTGATGAAACATTTTCAAATCATGAATGGTGCTTCTCTTTCTTATATTCATAAGCTAATAAAAGTTAATATTTTTGTGAAAATTGCGTTTACCTTATGCGTGAATTTGTCAACTTTTCGAAATAATGATTTTAATTGTTAAGGATGACACTACCGAAGATTCATGTCTCACATAAGTTCTACAAACGATATATGCAAGCAAAATGTGGTTTTTACTAAAAATGATATCGCCGAAAACGATTCCGTTGTCAAAACTCTTATAAGTATGCTCAATTAGGCAACATTACTGAATTACTGTTAGGAATGTAAAATTACCTTAGGAAATTGCCTACCTTTAGGCGTATTCCGTGGTTCGAGGTGTTTTTAATTTTAAAATAACTCAAAAAGTAAATGACTTGTAGGCGTTTGGTTTTCATATTCGGCTTCAGGGGCCATGATTTAAGTAAGTAACGACATTTTCAGTATTACCGAACGTTGTTTATATAGGTGATCAATGTTACCCCATATCAACTAAATCAAAAAATCGCCCAAAACATTTTTTTAACATGCTTAAATCTTTCAATAAACAAAATACAGTATATAGTCTCGAGCTATGGGTGGCAGTACTTGTTTTAAAAATATAAAACCTGCAACATTTGCATTTTGAAACGAAATATTGAAGAAACATTCAGAAAAATTATCAATGTTACCCCGGATTACGGTATCGCTGATTTTCACCGTAATTGGTGCTGTTTAAACAAATGGAAACAAAAACTTCAAAAAAAAAAAATATCAGTTTTTTTGCCCATACTTTCAGAAACGCCACCTAACAGTAGATTATTTCACACTAACACGAACGGAAACTTATCTCTACCATCGAAATCTCGCATAATCTAGTTATGTACACTCTACTATGGCTCGTGTCATCCAGCACCTCCGTTTCATTAACTTTTTATGACATGCAAATTGAATCATCAAACTTCTATCCCATCCTCACATCGCGCTTTTTTTGACGTTGTTTGACTAACCAACTAACCCCTTCGTTAGCTGTTCAGACAGTCACTATCTATTTTGGGTTGAAAAATCGTACACACAAAATCGGTGATAATATTTAATTATACGGAGTGGAAACGTGAAAGCGATACAAGCTAAATTTATTATTGATATCAAATAAGATTCAATTTTTGCATCCTGTTGAGTAGACATACTGTCTAAAAGATTTATTTACCAGGTGGTTTTCCATCGTTTCGTGTGCCCTACAATAATATAAGAAAAACATTGTCTATAAGGGCTATACAATCATTTTACGGATTTCACAGTAAAAAATATTCCAGGTAGAAGTGGTAATCCTACCATATTAATCTACTTCGGTTCTTCTCAATAATTCCACAATCTAATTGCAAGACGAAAACGGCGAGAGATGATGGTTTGAAATTCTTCCATGGCAAAGCAATATTTAAAATGATTCTTCATTTATACAATGTTTAATTTAAAACGGCTTGCTCACCGGGATATGACTTCTAATGAATCACAGGATAAGCATATAATTTCGAAATATTGTAAAGACAATTTTTTTTATCGTGTAGCGGTTTATAAGTCATATCATGGTTGTTACAATTAATTGTATAAAAGCATTGTGAACATTGCTGTGTCGTAGAAAATTGTAAAAAAAAAATCAACATTATATTGCCGCGTTAAATGTGTTCAATATTTGAGTAAGTTACGTTAGGTTAATTGGAAGTTATGTTAAGTTAATTGAAAGCGTTTTTTTCTCTTATAAACAGGTGAAATCAACTCATTTGTAAAAATTATAAACTACTTCGGCAAATGGATTGTAATATGTTGTTATAAAAGCTTAATTTAGTTTTATCAAATAAGGATTATAGAATTTTCTGACACAGAACACCTAGATGTAAGAAATAAAAGTAATGTTTGGAACGCTTCTTCGAATATTATAAATGATTCTTGTCTCTGAACTGCACACCATTCAACAGAAAGTGACCACTAGGGTGATTCAAAGTTCAAAAATGTTCGAAAGTCCAATCTATCATATCTCTTTTATTTTCCTTACTACACAAATAGAGTCGGCCCTCGGGCCTCCACAAAATATGACTAAAATAATAATTATTGACCATTTAAGAACTATTCGAAACCGATGAAACGGTGCCAACTTTTTGAAACACATCGCAAGATTTTTTAAAATTTAAAATTTAAAAATTTAAGATTTCAGTGTAGTGTTAGGATGATGTTACTTCGATACATTTTCAATAAGTTACATGAATTTACAATTGAGGGGCCCAAAGTAAGTGAAAGTGACATTTTGGTCGATTTTGAGTTAAGTACACAGGAATATTGTACTGTATTTAACCTGACTGGGACGAACCTGCCTACGACAGAAAATCCCTTCAATAAAAAGTAATTAATTCAATTGTACTGCGTTGAAGCTTTCCAACCGTTTTTACGGTGTTCCGTCTAACAAAAATACCTTAATTTGTAGAAGATTGCTTGTTTTTTTTGGTATCATACAATTTGTATGGAGGAAAATATTGCTGGAATACACCAAAAACGTTTTTCTCAAAAGTAGGCTTCGTCACACATTGATCTCAACTTGCGCTTAAAGCAGTTCAAATGTAACTTCTGGTAATTATATCCCAAAGCCAAAATAATGACCTTCAGGTCCCTTGCAGTTGCCCTAAACTTTAGGGTACATGAGGCAATAGAGAAAAACCTAGAATGCTGCGAAAATTGTACTACGATCTGTAAAACTTGGCTGTAGTACCAAGGGACTGAATGTGGTACTTAAGTGCTCGACGTAGTCTGATTACTATATCTTCATTTCATCTATTTTAGAACCTTATCCTAAATATGAAACAAAGAAGCTATAAGAGAAATTACCATGAATACATACTATATAAAACAGGCCTCCACAAAACTCTGGTCCCGGGGCCCCCACATTTGTAAATCCGGCCATGATCCTAGTGAAAACTCATTCTTTAAACCGTAGTCAAGTAAGTTGCTGAAAAAACAAATCCTGTTAAGCTAATTTTGTTTGAGATGTTTGCAAAAGTTTGGAACGCTATGCATATGGAGCTATGGAGCTATGAAATAGCAAACAAATTCATAAACATCTCGTTTCCTATCCCTCAGATTAAACTGCACTCTTCAGCAACTTCCTTTATTAAGGTTTAAAGAATGAGTGTTCGTAATGAGATAATTAATTTGTTTCAAGATTCCATTTAAACTTACATCGGCTTTGGACCACCTTCAAATCACCAACGAACATGCTGAAAATTTCACATAATACTATTTCTATCTGAAGAATGGCATTAGCGTAACATGAACTCAAACCTACGGGGGGCTTGACCTATTCGAGCAAAAAAATCCCTTAAGCAAGATGCGAACTGAGCATGAGAGTTATAATTTTCTAGGGGGGCTTGAACTTTTGTAGAGAGGGCTTAGACCCCTCTAGCCCCCCCGTATTTACGCCAATGAAGAATGGTAAGCAAGATATTGGAGATTATATTTTTTTTTGTTTTTTGATCGCCCTAGTGACAATTAACATGTGCAACATTGACCAATGCCATGGAGCAGGTTTTGGCTTGTGGATCAAGAGGAATCTCTGCGAGTGGCTGAGCCTGGCGGGTAAAAGGCGTTGCAAAGCAGCGATCGTTTGTGGATGAGTCACATGATCGGAATACTCGCAGCTCGAAGGAATCATTTTTGGGTATCTCCAATTTGCGTCATTTGTAAGAATTTGATAGGAATGTGAACGATGTTGACTTGAAAAGAGAATGAGAATTGAAGAAGATTGTTTGTGCAATCAGTCAACACTCTTTGAATGCCGATGTACGCAAAACTGTTAATGGATGCGTATGAAAGTAAACTCAGTCGAATTATTTCGTATTCTAAAATAATTGGGGTGAGTTGATTTCACCTGTGTATTAGAGAAGAAAAACGCTTTCAATTAAATTAACCAAATTGACTTTGAAATCAAACGCATTAATAGTGGTTAAACCAAATTAATCAACCAAATTAACCTAGAAATATAACGCATAGTCGCAATTGCTATTTCCACACGTTTTTTATGAGACGGGTCAAGAATTTATAGGCCAGGAGAAGTTGATGAACTTGTCATTAATTTTCCTATAAATTTTCATACAAAATCTACTTTTTCTCTGCTATAAATTCACTCTAGGTGAACCACTTCCCCGGCCTATAGTCACGGATTAGAGTGTCCATCCCGGGATTTGACCAATTCCGGGATTTTTCGTTTCCCGGGATATTTGTTTTGACATCCCGGGAAACCCGGGATTCCTGATATGTACGTAGAATTTGATGAAAACCACAAAATTTCAATGAAAAACAATGACATTTTTCCTCACTATAATACAGTAGCGTAGCTAGGGGGGTGCGGTGGGTGCGGTCCGCACCGGGCCCCAAGTTCATAGGGGCCCCCAAATCGTGGTAACAATTTCATTAAATATTATGAATTTGATTTCTAGAAAACTAACACGTTAACAAGCAGATAAAAAATCAGTTTGAGGGTGACCTTGATTGGCAATCATCAATGGTAATAGTGATTAGATTAATTCTCGATAACTCGGTGCAATTTTGTAAATCTTCTGAAAAACTTTCAGTGATTTCTACAAAGATCTCTTCAGGTATTTTTTTGGGATCTTCTTAAGAAATTTATCTATTGATTCCACCAAGCCTCCTAAAAAATCTTCCAACGTTGTTTCAAAAAATTGTTAGAGGAATTTCTTCGTAATTTTGTCCAGGAAATCCATGAGTTCGAATTTTGTTTTTTTTTTTTTGAGTTCTTTAATGAGTAACGTTTTTTGACAGCATTCGACTCTCCACATCTCGATATCGATGGGATCATCGAGATAGGGAGGAATCGAGATCGAGACAAAGAACATATTTTTAATGAATACTAGATTGTTGGGATATCCGTTGTTAATCAATATTGCTCTAATCGACATACAGACAAAAATATTGGGAACGAATAATGAACACGAACATATTGAGATATGGAGAGGCAAATGAGGAGATCGTAGTAAACCGCGCGTAGTAACAATGGATGTCAAACTCATAATCCTTCCTTTTCTCGGGACGTGGCCGGTGCCATAATTGACTTTATATTTTTTGGGGTTCTCAAAAGTGTACATTGAAGATGGAAAGCTTTTCCCAAGCTGCATCTGTTTGTTCTTTGTGCAACGAGTAGCATCTAAGAATTGTACGGACATCTATGCTTATGCTTATGCTTATATCGAGATATGGAGACTGGAGAGGCAAATGGTATGGAGAATGAAGGCACCGAAGAAATCAACGACATAGTGAGAGAAATCGAGATGTAGAACATCGAGATGTGGAGAGTCGACTGTATTTTGATTTCCCCAGTTGTGACTTTAGAAGATCTTCCAAAGTTTCCTACTTCTTTTAGGAAAACAAAATCATTGTACTGTTCTTAACGAAATTCATTTGGGGATTTAATCAGGAAGAGCTGCAAGAAATTCCATGCCAGTTGCTCTAGTTATCCTTTCATGATTTTTACATAGATTCAAGGATTCATCCACATTTACCCTAGCAATTGCTTTTAAAACTACTCAAGGGATTGTCCGAGAAAAATATGGTTAACACTCTTCCAGGAATTTCTCTTCAAATTTGACCTGGGATTCCTCATGATGCTCCTTCAGAAATCTCTTTAAAGCAGGCCTGCCCAACCTTTTTGGCTCTTTTTTGACATGAATGGTTGACGTGTTCGCAATAATAGTCCGATCGGAAATATTTGTATCTCAAATAAAAAGCTTAGTATTATATCTGTTCGATCCATGTATAAAAATTCAAATTTGTATTAAACTCTTCGTTACAGTTAGGTCAAAAAATTGGTACGGCCGGATTGATTTTTTCCCTTGTCCGCATCGCTAGCAAAGATTTTAATACAACTTTAAATTTTTATACATGGATCGATCAGATATAATACCAAGCTTTCATTTGAGATACAAATATTCCCGATCGGACTATTATTGCAAACGCGTCAACCATTTAAGTCAAAAAAGGGTCAAAAAAGTTGGGCAGGCCTGCTCTAAAGATTTCTCCAACATTTCATGCATAATTACTCCTGCAGCTCTTCCAAACAATTGCTCGTGTATTTTTTCAAGTAAAATCTTCATCTTCTTCTTTCTGGCGTTACGTCCCTGCTGGGACAGAGCCTGCTTCTCAGCTTAGTGTTCTTATGAGCACTTCCACAGTTATTAACTGAGAGCTTACAATGCCAATGACCATTTTTGCATGTGTATATCGTGTGGCAGATACGAAGATACTCTATGCCCAGGGAAGTCGAGAAAATTTCCAACCTGAAAAGATCCTCGACCGGTGGGATTCGAACCCACGACCCTCAGCTTGGTCTTGCTGAAAGTAAAATCTTCATGGTTTCTTCAAAAGTTCAACTGAGATTCCACACCTGCTAAAACAACAGCTAAATTTCTAGTAATTCTAATAATCTACACAATTAATTTACGAAATCCTTCAAGACTTCATCAGAGCCCAGGAGTTCTTTCCGAGAACTTTGTGGGAGCTCAGCAACTTTCAAAGTTAATCAAGTTTCATCAGATGTTTTGGGATTTCCTTCTGAAATATCTCCCGGATTTTAGAAAAATTTCACCAATTACTTCTGAAAAAAATCCTTGGTATTTTTTCTGGAGATACTCATGGATAAATGACTGGCAAAACTATTCGAAAACATCTTTGGGAAATTCCTCAAGGAATCTTATGAACAATCTCTAAAGAGATATTCCTGAAGGAATTCCCTGGATGAAATCTGAACGATAATTTTGAAGGAAGTTCTATAAAATCCCTGGAGAAAATACTAGTTGAAATCTTAAAAAAAAAGTTTTGTACGGGAATCTTGGTGGAAGTGTTAAGAAAATGTTGGTAGTATTATTGGATACATTTCTGATGAATTCATGATGACATCTCTGAGGAAACTTTTATGGTTATTTAAAAAAAATCTACATTAATTTTTTGAAGGTATATAAAACGGAATCTTTAGCAAGATTTTAGGTTCTTTGAAACTATAAAATGAACTCCTGAAAGAAATCTTGGGAGTGCATTTTGTAACTTATTTGAAACAAACTTTGGGAAAATTCATTAATTTTTAATACATTTCTTTCATCAAAAAATTCAAAACCAATCCCGACTGAAAAACACAAAACCTATAAAATGTCCAAATTTTCCTCGAATACCCAAATAAAGCAGAATAGGGTAAGTGTTCCCTTAGTTGTGGGTGTTCCTATAGTTGCGGTAGTGCCGTTTTCACTGATTTTATTCCATTAACCACAGAACCAACACTGCCAATCGACGTATTGGCTTGTTGACACACGGAATAGTTGAAAACATCATTCAAATTGCTTTAAAAATGATGAAATACCACTAAAACTTCAGAAACTTTTCTCACTTGTACCAATAGTTGCGGTAAAGTGTTCCTATAGTGGAGGATTCCATAAGAAAACAACGGATACCGCAACTATAGGAACACAAATTAAAAATTTACCTCAACTAAAGGAACAGTGTATCAATAGTGGAGGTATTATTTTTTACTGACATGCCGTGGATTACTGCGATGAAATCATTTTTCTCATTATGCCAATGGTCTTTACTTCGCGTTAAAACATTAACATGTACATTAATTGCGCATCTTGAATTTGGGCGTTTAAATGAAGTTCAATCGTGCTTAGTACCTCCACTATTGGTACATCTACCCTATGTATAATTGCTTTCTAGAGTTACTTCGCCAGCTAATATTTCTACTTCCATGGCAATTCACTGGAAGTCATCACAATAATTTTTAGTAAACTATTGTATTTCTGAACAAGAATTAAGAAAAGAAGAACTGTAGGCTTATAGGGTGTCCCAGAAAGTATGGGCAGGACTTTGATAACGAATATCTCAATATTTTTCCAAACAAATGTTTTTTTATATTTTTGTGTTTTCCCTTTGGGGTATTTCAAATGATGTTTGTGAAAATTTGGTTTGATGAAATAACCTTTAAGATTATTTTTTTTACATTGGAAAATCTATTCTTATCTAGCCAACACAGACCCTACTTTTGAGTTTTGTTGGAACTTAACCATTAATAAATATTTTTATCGAAATCTTTCGATGTGGTGAGTTCAATTATATTGTATCGAAGTTGTTTAAAATTTCATTCGACTTTGCTAGAAAACACTTGGAAAAATGATTGAATTCTGAAAAATTGCTAATATTGCTCTCCACATAAGACAAATTCACGAAATCATGTATTTTCAGGTATTTTCAATATAAATAAAAACAATTCATTTTATATTTACTTATACTAAATATCTATACTTTTGGATAAGTAACACACATTTTAGATTTTTACGTGAATACACATGGACTTGGTTTGATCCTTTTATAAATCGACCACAGCTGGAATCGGATTTTTAGTTTCTATCCAAATTTGATATACTTAAGTTTATGGTTTCCAATAATATAGGCTATAGGCTGATCATTTATCGTATCAGCAATAATTAATATATATTTTTTTCCAAATTTTTATTGTACGTACATTATGGCCTAGCACAATTTTTTATAACGAGAATAATATGTGTGAAAATTAGATTTTTATCTGCACTAGTTTCGGAATGGCAGTAAGGTAAAGTCGTGCCCATCCTTTCTGGGACACCCTATATTACTTGATATTTTGGACATTAAAGTACTACACTGCCCTTCTACGCCTACTTGTCCAATGTTCTTAGTAAACCTTATGCATTTTTTTACAAACATGGGTAGAACGGTAGTACAACAACATATCAACATAAGTTCCATAACTTCAGTCATAATTCTTCAAAAGCTTTTCTCTAGACGGCGGTCACTAAAATTTTGAGGGCCCCTTAATCGAACTCCGCACTGGGCCCCAAAAACCCTAGCTACGCCACTGCTATAATACCTTCTTTGATAAATGTTATAATTAATGTTATAATTATCAAACTATCTTGGGAAGCTACATTATCTGGTTTCCCAATTGTGGTGTTAGGTGTGAGAAGATGCTGTGGATACACATTCGGAGATCGATTGTAGTTACTGTGTGTGGTTTCGGGATCGGGCGTGTGGATTGAGAGTGAGTTACCCGAACGGTGATGCTGATGGTGATGATGCTCGGATAAACCGGGTTATCAGGCGGGATCGCCACAAGAGCACTCATCAAATAAACTACTGCCTTTGGAATTTCTTTGCGAATTATTTCATGAGCGATGTTTTGCAAGGAACAAAAAGGGAACATAAGTAGAAAAAATAGTACTGATAGATACTGTTTTTGTACCTCTGAAAAGTTCTATTTTCATTTTAACACTGAGAAGTACTGATTTATTGTTAGGTAATTTTAAAAACATCCGATAGCAGAAATAATGTGTGTTCACATTCGAGTGAGTTTTTTTTATATAGTTTCCATATGACACGCTTTGTCTGAACCAGGAGATTATAAAAATCGAATGTACATCGGATTTTTTCTCGCTAGAGATTAGTATTAGGTGTTCGTTTTCATGTTCAGAAGGTTTTAACATATTCTATCTGTGATTTTTTTCCATACATTTAGTAGGTATGAGCAGATTTCGGTCACAAAACTAGATTTCTATAGATTTTGGTATAAAAAATAGCTTAGTGGAAAAAATCAATATTTCATCGATAGAATATTTTAAAACCTTCTGATTATAAAAACGCACACCTAATACTAATCTCTAGTATCCGATGTACATTCGATTTTTATAATCACCTGATTTAGACATAGCGTGATGGCCTTATGCTAGCGGTTTCTCTAGTTTTCATATGGCTAAATTATATAATTTCATATTATAACGTTATCGTTATATAACGATTAAAATGGAAAGCTATACTTAGAATTTTTATTATTCGTTGAATGTTACTTATTATATCGTAATTCTGTCCAATCGGAATGTGAAACGACGCAGTCCATTTAAGAGCAGTTGGATGTTGCAGGTACTACGCGGAACATATTTTGAAACAAACTCCTAACTCAAGAAATGTTCAACTGTGTCGACTTTATTGTAGGTACTCGAAGCCACAGGCAACCATCCCATTTTACATTCGTGTTACCAGCGCTAACAAGCACCACTCGATGTAAAATGAAAATGGTATCCCTTTAACACAGAACTCCTCTCAGATCGTGAACTCGAGCGAGTGAAAGACAACATTCCTTATCATATTACAGATAATCTCCACCATCATTGTGGGTCGTTGGAAAGCAGAAACCCTTAACCTAAGCTGCTGATGAGATCGTCGTCGTCGTTGGGGTGTTGGTTTTTTCCAAAGAACATGGTTGTAATCTTCTTGTCGACCGTTTTAGACACGTTGAACTTAGCTCACCTCACCGGCGATGGTGTGAACGGTCAACGCTGAATAGGCAGGACTGTGGTAGGATTCGTGCCAAACGATGAGCAGCCATCCAATTAAGTTGTCACCACCATCTTTGCCAGATAGCTGGAGTTGAGCCACTAATCTTCACCTGTCACCAGCGTGGTGGTGAAACCGGTGTGATTAGATGTTGAAAAATCAGGGCTGGTAGCGACTGAGTGTCATGAAAATAGGAACTTGGCATGAGGTCTCTATGCCTGAAAAAAAGAGACCAAATGGGAATCGGAAAGAGGTTAAAATGAAAACATACAGGAACCAAAAGAGAAAAAAATAAATCATATTACAAATATGAAATTTTGGTAAGGATGTCCCAAAGAATCCAAACAGACATTTTAATGATATTTATAAGAGTTTTTGATTCTACCCCATTACCCCGAATGCCATTTCCCTGAATCCCATCACCCCGAATTCCATTACCCCGAATGTACCATAACCCCGAATTCCATCACCCCGAATGCTATTTCCCCGAATTCACAATTATCTTGACATGATGATATTGATGACATTTCCACATAATTTTGAAATTCGGGGTAATGTCATTCGGGGTGATGGGTCGTTCGGGGTTTTGGAATTCGGGGTAATGGCGTTCGGGTTAATGGCATTCGGGGTAATGGGAATCGGGGTAATGGGGTAGAATCGAGTTTTTACATAGAATATCTAATGTTGAAAAATTGAAACAAATTTCGAATAAAATGATACATATTTTTTGACAAAAATCGTTCCAATTTTCAATGCCACGATAAATGCATCATATATTTAGGTTAAGTTGGGTTGAGTTCATTGAAACACGCTTTGTTTTTACATAAGCACGTGAATTCAATTCGTCTGTAAACAAAATGAACTGCAATGACAAATGAAATGTTATATTCCGTTAACCAAATTTTCCACAAATGTTCTAATATTTTGGTTGTAGAAGGGACTTGATGGACCTCACAAGAAACCTGCTACCAGCCCTGTGAATTATGTGCATTAAACCCTAAAACTAGGTCGGGTCGGTGCATTAGAGTACAGAATTAACAGTATGGTGGAACTTTTACCGTCGAGGTAAAATTAGAAGAAGTTATTCCTGATTCAGAAATAAAGGGAACTTCGCTAGTGCTATTACACAACACTGTCACCATAATGGTTATCCAACCAGAAAACTTTTCCTTTCCAGCAACGGCGTTCAATGTACGAAAACCGGAACTGAAAAATTTTCAATTTTCAGATGCTTCTCCGATTTACTCGTAGTTTTTTACGGTAGGAGTTCATCGTTCTGGTAGCAATCGCAGAGCAGGACATGGCAGTCAATTTTATCACACTATCGATTTTAAAGCAACTACCGATGGACATGGCAAAGCCCTTTTGCCGATTGTCTTGCTGGGAGTAAAGACCCAGCCTGCAAAGTGCGGTTATTCCTCACTGTAGGCATTCAAGTCCAGTCATCGAACTCTCCTTCTTCCCGCTGAGGGGATTTCCAGTCCCACTGGTAGCAGGACAAGAATAGCCAAGACGTGTACACTCTCGGTATGTTGTATCACGTAAATGTTCCTCATTTGACTAATGGTTGCGTACGTGGTATAGGAGAGGAGAATTGATGCACGCAGCTCGTCTAGCAAAGCTTAGTTAATTATATAATCATTATTTTTATTATTATCCTTATTTAAGAGATTCTCAGCCATATGCTGACTCATCTCAGTGATAATAATAATAAAAGAATTGGTTAACTATTTCCACTTGATATAGATACTATGATTAAGATGCGTCACTTCCATTGATTTAAAAACTGACGTAAGAATTGCGATTTCCATAAATATCGCGATTATAGGGTAAGAAAACAAATTTCGCCCTTTTAACTAGTTTGATGCATTCACACAGCTTTTTTTCATATTGCATGACAATTAACAAACGACAAGACAGGATGGAAATTGGTACTCTCCCCCTATAGGTAAAAAGTGGGTTTGGCTTATGGCACGTGCCAAAACTGAAGAGGAAAAAGATGTTGCTGAGGAGATGGGAAGACGATAGCACGTGATATAAATTGTGGAGGCATGTCTGTTGATGTAGCTGATGACGTAGTAAAACAGGTTTCTCTCGAATAGATATCGAAGCATAATAAGGTGATCATTCGACTGTTAAGGGAAACCAGCATCATGTGTCTGAGAGAGGTTCTTTGAATAAAATAAATAAATTAGCTAACAGCGCTTCATCTTCTCTTCTTTCTGGCGTTACGTCCCCACTGGAACAGAGCCTGCTTCTCAGCTTAGTGCTCTAATGAGCACTTCCACAGTTATTAACTGAGAGCTTACTATGCCAATGACCATTTTTGCATGTGTATATCGTGTGGCAGGTACGAAGATACTCTATGCCCTGGGAAGTCGAGCAAATTTCCAACCCGAAAAGATCCTCGACCGGTGGGATTCGAACCCACGACCCTCAGCTTGGTCTTGCTGAATAGCTACGCGTTTATCGCTACGGCTATCTGGGCCCCAGCTAACAGCACTTACTGCAGACAAAAATAGTCCCTGTAGTAGCAAAAATAACTTTAAAGCAAATTTTAAGCTGTAATCAAAACTGCGGAACATGAAGCATTTTGTGAATGCCATGAAAACCAACTTTTACTACGAATCTCTAACTCTATATCGAGATACGGATTAGCGAATAAGGGTGAAGTGACTGTATTAGGGTCGTTGAAATTAAAAAAATCATCTACATTTTCTTTTTTATCTGATCATTAGGACAATTATGGATTTGGAACAAATCCTTTTGTTCTTACTTTATTTGTTTTGTTTTTGCGAATATATACAAAAGTATAGTCGCGCATGGAAATAAAACAAATTGAGTCAACCATCTGCCGGATTGAATTACTCTTTTCTAAATTCATAACTTTATTAGTTCATAATCTTTCGTAAAATGAGTGTGAACGTCTATTGAAATTGTAACATTTTTCAAAATTTCTTCATAATAGTTCCCATTCAAATATAAATTCTCTTGCGGTCTTTAGACATGTGAATCTTAATAGAAAATGTTAAAATCTTCATAGAACTCTACTTTTATCATTACGATTTCAAAGTAGATAGGGGAAATAGCATATACAAACTATTGTTATAATTTTAACCGCCCTAATCCACCATTAACTCCTTTACCAGTAGCTTTCAATTTTTTACCGTAAAAAATATTCAAATCGCTATAGCCTTTTTATTTCTCAATATGTGCATGTGCATAGACGACCATACAAGTCGTAGTTGCTACTCCGTGATTGACCAGAACAATCAACACAAAGAGCCAACAGACGGAGCTTGAAAGTAGTTTACCGCCATCAGTGTACAATTTCGAGAATTCCAAACATTTCGAAGTCAATAACGTCGCCGACCACGTCCTTAGGTCATCGGAGAAGGGGAGGATTGTTAGTGTGACATCCATTGTTACTAAAGACCGAGTATACCTCTGCACCTTCATGGTGACAAGGAGTTTTTGTTAGTGGGATGGATTTAGAAGCTACACAATCTGGATTCACCTTGGTAAGTTGTGCATATGATTCATTTAATCAATTGAAAAGTCATCTAATTACATAGATGAAGATTAAATATTAAATAAGTCAACACCTATTCTTAAAGAGTTCTTTTTGATCTTTCGACCTTGACGCTTGCTCCTGCGGGAGCGAGTGACGAGGGCAGGATCAAACATGTCGCGCGTCGGTCGAGTGAAGTGAAAAAGTTCCGCGATCGGTTAGTTCTGTTTGATCTTCGACCTTGACGATTGCTCCTTGGCAGTGCGTCAAGAAAGCCCGAGCAGTCGTCAGTTGTTTTCCCTCTCGGGTCGTGCGCCTATTTTCTCTGAGTGCTTTTATATAGCCGAGCAAACGAGTTAAGCTGAATGTGGATTGTTTCTGCTCAGTCAAGGATGACGGATCAATTGGTGAGCTCGTTTCATGCTACTATTTCTAATCTATAAAATATGTATGACTGCACATTTAATCGATACAACGGTAGGAAGTAAATATGATTTTTTAACAAACTATAAATGGTTCGTCACTGTGAGTGTCGACATAAACTCTAATTCATGAATTATTCATGTTTAACATTTTTTTTTGTTTTCAAAACACCCCTTTCTTTTTATCTTTATTTTTTGTAATTATAAAAAAACTTTGAATGGTTCGACACTACAAGTGTAGACTTGCGAAAGGTTCACTTTATTCAACAAACTTTGGATGGTTCGCCACTGTAAGTGTCGGCATAAGAATAAGAGTGTTCTATGATGTTCCAGCCAATCGAGTTTTTGTTTCTTTTCAAATAAGTAAAATATAATAACACATGCTTTCGTCCTGACAGCTGTAGGAATGTTACATTTAGATATTTGTTCCACAAACTTTGAATGGTTCGTCACCTCAAGTGTCGGCATAATTTTCCTTTACATAGAAATTGTTCATATCAAATGAAAATATTATATTTTCATAAAAGCATATTTATATTTGACAAAAACTATTTATCATGGTCTAATCACTTATCAAAGTGAATCCTTTGACCCAAAGATCCTCCCCATTGACAAACATCCTTCCCAGTAACCTTTGTGGAGATGCAGAGGCAAACACGGTCTCCAAATAGCAAAGGTTACACACTTACATTCCTTCCCCCAATCCCACCTGACTGCAAGGACGTGGCCGGCACCGTTATTGACCCTGTATAAATAGAGGCACTGAATTATGCACACTGAAGAAGATTATGGCCAATCCCAGCCGAACTTCTAGTTGATTCTTTGTGCATTTTCACTGACTTCGGTCAATCACGGAATAGCAACCATTGATATGTGTAGTCAGTCTAAGCTAAGCTAAGCTAAGCTAATAAGTCAACACCTATTCTTAAACATAATGACCTCAAGAAAGCGAAAGTCAAAAAAGTTTGGGAAACACTGCTGTAGACCATAGTAGGCTGGATTACTTTGATCTATTCTTCCCGCCAAGAGCACCACTGTTGCCTGCCGAGCAGTTGATGAAACATGCTGAATGCAAAGTAGCTTTATGATTTATTTATTTATTTATTTATTTATTTATTTATTTATTTATTTATTTATTTATTTTAACAAAAATTTTGGAGGAGGGAAAAACCCCTTTGAGCGATTTCCTTTCGAAATCTTTTTCAAAGAGGCACAAAACCTCTTTATCTTTTCGTATAACGTTACAAAACAAAATGAAATCTTATAACTAAAGGCTCATACGGCAAAGAAATACCATAGCAGAGCAACAAACTGCAACACGAATCCAAGCTATCTGAAGTATGAAGTGATTTCCTAACCAGGATGAGGGAGGAGTTCTTCTAAACTAGCTTTATGATGATGAATAACAATTTATCCTCACATCTAATGAAAATGTGGTCGAAGTTTTATCTTTTGTTTCCACGAGCTCATATGTGTTATTATGTTTTCGTCAGACGAAATTGATACGAACCCGTCTATGAAAAAATATGACCGATATGAACTGAAAACCTGTTGACTATCCATCCCAGGTCTGAGGTCAAAGTGAGGTTTCTTCTCGTTTTAGAGAGCAAGCAATGGCACTTAAGCCTAGGCCTTACAGCCAGGACATGAGGAAGAAATACCCGTGTCCTATCCCCAAAAACGGAAAACGAACACAAACACAGAGTGCAGTAAAATTCTCGTTCAATATGTTATTCGTCCCTGAATAATATGATCACCGCGATTTTTCGAATTATCTTTAAACCCAAGTCTGCATAGTGGGCCTGGTCATTTTGATAAGTGTATCATATCATCGACATGCAGCAAATATTAACACTGACAAGAAAATAACAGAAGATGTTCCGGTAGCTTTTCATTATTGGCTGTGCAAGCACTAAGAATAGAAATAGTATAGAATTTTTCTAAAATATCTTATCGAAGAGATAGAGAACTGAACACTAAATGTTGGCGTTTACCATAGTAATCTCCAAATAAACTTCAAATGACGTCTGCACAGTCAAATTTCTTCCGAATCACTTCAAACTTTGTAGAATGCTATTTGCCATAATGGAAATCGTTTAAGCTTTGGGGAGCCAAAATGACCAACCAGATTCTAAAAGTAGAAGAGTTACTTGAGAGCTTGGGAAAACATGGTGTATAAATATTGGAAGGCAAATTGCCGTAATCGATAACAAAGGAAGCCCAATTATTAAGCATTTGAATTAGAAACACTTCATAAAACTTGCCATTAAATATATGAAAATTAACAAATGTTTCAAACAAATTAGCAATCACAAGATGCAAAAAGCCACTGGAAATTTAAAATTTAACAAGTATGTTGAATAAATCAAGTTGAATTCTAAAGTGGCACTGGAAAGTAGAAAACTAGCTTAGACAAATTTTAAAAACTCAAAAACAAAGATGAGCATTTCAAATTTAAAACAATGGAAAATTTGAAAGCAAACGAAGAAAAAAAATCGAACAACGTCTTCGTAAGGTATGAAATATAAAAAAAAATCCAATGCAGAGTATGAGTTTAGGATTTTGATGTATCAGCTTTTAAGTTCTATTTTTCAAATTATTAAGTTTTATCTTATGAGTTTTAAATTGAATTTTCAATCTTTTATTGAAATTTTTGCGATATATTATTAAAAGCTACATCAAAATCTCTAATGTTTAATGTAAACCAAAAAGTTGTTTTTTCTATTCGATATTTTTCCTACTGATGGTTTTTATAGATCTTGAACATATTGTTTCCAATAGATTAATAATCACGTGGACAACTTGTTTGACATTGGATCGAGGGGGTGCCATTGAGCCAAAACATATTCTGAAATATATTATCAAATATTGGAAATATTGATACAAAATAGGATTATGGGAGATAGAAGTTCATTTTTCGTACATAATTGAAAACGCTTGAATCTAAGAACTTTAAAATTGTTTCTCTAGGGTTTCCTAAAAATACAAATTTTATGCGTACCCGACTAGAAGTACATAACAAAAATATAATAAAATTTAATCAGAATTTGATATGCATATCTTATTATGTTATAATTTTATTGAAATTAAAATATATAATATTGTGTTATATTTATTTTGAATATATTTTATTTTGTTTATTTTTAACAATTTTATAATAAAATTGAATGCACATCTGTTCATTTTAATCAACTTGAGATTTTGACTCATGCGAAATATATATTTCTTATTTTAGGAGAATGAAAGGAAAAATCTCTTGAGTTTATAAAACCCATTATTAATTATTGACTAATTGCAAGTGATTAAAAAGTGACTTGTTGTGACTTTAAAGTGCTTTATTACATCAAAACATACTTTTTTCCTGTCTATTGCACCGAATATGAAGATTTAATAATATGTTTGTATATGTAATTAATAAAAAAGTGGTTATAACCATAAATATTTCTTTCTATTGCACGGAATATCATTTATTTATTTATTCATTTATTTATTTTATATGACAATCTTCATCTGACAAATATGTCTCCATGATGTGTGGTGGGGAAAAGCAGATATAAAATAAGTAGTTACCGTGTAAAAATATGCATAAAAACCCCACAAGTTCTTAACATAAAGCTACAAATAACAGCTAACACTTAAAAATAACTAAAAGGTGAACAATAATACAATCAAAAATTGCGGATATTTCAACATCCAAATGAGCTAGTAATGGTTGTCTTTGGCAAAGTTATTCAACAGAGTAAGGGCTGTCTGGCAATTAAAAATATAATTTCATTCGATAGGTGGCTGGCGTTAGTGAGAAATTTTATTCAAACATCTGTATCTCCTTATCAGTCAGAAGGTTGTTTTTTTTTCGACAAAGCTATTCAGCAGATCAAGAGCTATCAGGTGGTGAAGAATTGATTGAAAATTTATCTGCAATGTGGCGCTAGTAAAAAGAAATCTTCAATCTTCTCTACCTCAAAAATCCTGGGAGGTTAGTGTCTTCGGCAAAGATGTTCAGCAGACTGAGAGCTATCTGGAGCTAAAAACTCTAATTGAGGAATTATCCGCAAGGTGGCGATAGTAGCATTTTGGTTTTCAATTGTCTGTATCTTAAGATTCTTTTTTTTAGAAAACTAACGTTTTCTTCAGCAGAATAATAGCTATCTGGCGATGAAGAGTCTGAATGATAGTTTATCCGGTAGTTTGTGCTAGTAATAAATTTTCTTCAATTATTCTTATCTTATCAACTAATTCATTCCATTCATTAAGTGACATTAGTAAAAATAAATCTTGTCTTCTCTATCTCAATATCCTCATCAGCTAGAAGGTTAGACCAATTTTTAATATGGTTTTAAAAATCAATATAATAATTATTAATTTGAATTTATGGAGAGTTGACTGTAGCGCAATCTATCGGATTAAATATTCCTTAGAAAGATTCCACCATTAGACATGAAACTTATTTTTTCCTGTATATCGAGATTGAATAAAACTTGTTTCTATCGTTACCTAGCAGTTGAATTTTCAATCAGACTTTCATAGTCAGATAGCCCTTGATTAGCTGATAAAGATCTTGAGTTACAATAGATTGAAGAAAATTTGTTGCTAGCACCATATAGTGGATGTATTTCTAATGAGATTTTCCATCACAAGATTGCCCTTTTTCTTTTAATCGACTTGGCCGAAGACACTAAACTCCCGGGATCCTTTTCTAATGATCTTGAGCTTGAGAATATTGAAGATTTATTTCTAATAGCACAATCAAGAATATGAATTCTCCAATCAATCTGTTAACCACCAGATAGCCCTTAATCTGCTGAACAGCTTTGCCGAAGATACTAATCTTCTAGCTGAAAAATATCACTGACCCCTAGTGGGAAAATTCTCAATCAGGTTCTTTACCGCAAGATAGGCTTCGATCTGCTGAACAGCTTCGTCGAAAAAACTAATCTTCCAAGTGACAATGATTTTGAGATACGGATCATTGAATAAAATTTGTCACTAGCGCCACCTATCGGATGAATTATCAATCAATTTTTTTCACCGCAGGACAGCCCTTGATCTGCTGAATATCTTTACCGAAAACAACAACCTTCTAGTTCATTTGGATGTTCAAAGATCAGTTTGAGGTTAATTTTGGACCCCTCGTATCCACGCATTTTCCGTTACCTAGAAAAAGGGGGAAACGTCAAGGGGTTGCCTCATCCAAAGATTGTAAGACCAAAAACTCATTTACTTCAAAATTGATTTCAAATTAATTAAGCTACTGGACTCCAAATCGTGGCCATTCAAAATTTCAAGGTTCGTATAGGGCTCTTAAGGGTTAAAATTTTACATTCACACAAAGTGAAATATTAGTCGGTTTTGAGTTAAGTATATAACTTAGTTTCTGTTTTCAAGCTTTAAAAAAATGCTTAAATTCATACTACAATTGGAAAAAACAACAACATTGTTTGTCTCTTACACCGCATTGCTTCTAATCCCCTCAAAAGAGTCCTAAAATTTTGAATGAAAGCTTGTTTTTATTTGATAACACAAAACAGCATGTTATTAAGCATTTATTCCCCTTCAAATAACGGCTATATCATATTTGAACTATAATTAAAAAAAATGGATCTAAAGATGAACTTTGACACCTTTGATCATGTTTGACGTTCCCTTAGTCGACAACATTTTCGTTTTAACATTGAGGTTGTGCCCCTCTGACTTCAGAAGCGACACGACAAACAAAATACACCCAAAACTCGAGTTTAAACCATGGGGTGGGCCAAATACTCAAAACCAGTAAAAAAATTGTTTGACTTGAAAGAGTTTTTTTTAATAATATGGAAACAGCATTTTTTGCCATTCCAGATGATTCCAAGTTCCATTATAACTATCTCACTTAAATGAATCAGCACGCTGAATATTTGCCATGTCAGTCGGCAGTGGCTAGTGCTATAACTAAGGCAATGGAGAATTCGTTCTCAAGAGGGCGATATTCAAAACTGAAAAGGCAATAGATGGCTCTTTTTCAGTGGTAGTAAACACGAATTCCTGAAGCAAAGAAAGCACCACGGAAGATGAAAGTTTGAGAAACTTGAGAATCCAGCGTAGCACGATCAGTGAGAGGGATACAAACAACAGTGTGGTCGCACGGCGGCCAAGGGAAGAAACTGAATGTTCGAAAGGTTGTTGCCTGTACTTTTTGAAGTTGGCGCCAACTGTTAGCGTTTAAGAACGAAATAAACAGTCGTTACCCTATTGATTTCGAAGCACAATTAAATCAAGTACAAAAAAACATCGCATCTGTATCGGTGTATAGGGGCCCAGATAGCCGTAGCGGTAAACGCGCAGCTATTCAGCATGACCATGCTTAGGGTTGTGGGTTCGAATCCCGCTGGTCGAGGATCTTTTCGTAATGGAAATTTTCTCGATTCCCAGGGCATAGAGTATCTTCATACCTGCCACACGATATACACATGCAAAAATGGTCAATCGGCAAAGAAAGCTCTCAGTTAATGTATGTGGAAGTGCTCATAAGAACACTTATCTGAGAAGCAGGCATTGTCCCAGTTGGGACGTAACGCCAGACAGAAGAAGAAGATCTGTATCGGTTCATGATCGGCAATGTTTCGAAAGTTCTGACAATAATTTATGGTGGACCATGATTGTTACAGAGAACGATAACTGAGAAATACTCTCAATTTTCTCAGAATCTTGGCTATGACCTTCTTCTTCTTGGCATTAACGTCCCCACCGGGACAGAGCCGGCTACTCAGTGTAGTGTTCTTATTAGCACTTCCACATTTATTTGGCTATGACCAAAAACTGCATTTCTGCTTACAGGGTGTCCGAAAATTATCCGTACAAACTTTGAAGGCATGGCTCTATGCAATCAAGCAGAATAAATTCAATATTCTTGCATGGTTAAAAACACTAACTTATTATATTATTAGGCAATAAGTTTGACACGTTTCCGATTTCAAATATTTGTGAAACCAAACAAAACGTGTTGAGGTGTCTTAAAGGGAGCTGTTTTTCGAGCTTTATGACGGAAGAGAAATGTCCACACGTATAATTTTCTATTTCCAGTCTTACTTGAAGCCACTAAACTGTAAGTTGCTTCAAATAATAATAGGACATTTGGATTCATCTCTTTTAGATTTTAGGAACAAAACATTTCTAGTATGACTAGCGGCCCTCAGGAAAAACGCCTCCGAAAAATTCATTTTAAAAATTCATATTAGCCTATCTCAGTAAGAAGCAACAATTTCGAAATTTTTGAAAGGTGTATTTTGTGTTAACAAGCGGATGTATTTGAAAAGTTACATTTTTATTGTTTTTATTGTTTTTAATTCGAGAATATCTTGCCCATATTTGGCTGTTCGGTTAGGGGGCTCTGTAGCCTTGAGGTTACGCTTTCGCTTCATAAGCGAAAGGTCTTGGGTTCGATTCCCAGCCCCTCCTCAAAAAACCCGTCCAGCCACCAGAAGACGCCACACGGAGGACTGTGCTTTGGGGAGCACATCCATCCTCCGTCAGTATCAGATGGTGACTGAGACAAACTGACCCTCTTCGCAGGCAGCTAGCCTCACTAATAGCAGAGCTCTCTCCTACCTGCTCGGTGTAAGAGTAAAAGAGTAGGAGAGAGTGAAACTAGATGTAAATATAGATAAGTTGAAAATAGATCTGTATCGATAAAGAAGCTACAGATCAACTGAGTCCGGCACAGTAGTGGCCACGAGCACGAAGTGCCTATAAAAAAAATTTGCTGTCCGGATGATTTACGGACACCCTGTAGACAGATTATTTGACAACTTTTTGCAATGTCACATTGTTATATAGCTGTATTACATATCGACTTGACGAGTATAGTACACGACATTAAAGACACGGCCTTACAGTTGACGTTTAAATGCGCGTATCTTTAAATGGCTACAAACACTAGTGGAATTAAATGGTATAGGACTAAATCTGTTTTCATTCACTTTTTTAAAAAAATATTTTTTTGTGAACATTGTGCCACTTCTTAAGAAAAATGCCTACAAGGCGATGTTGATTATTCTGTAATTCACAAAATTCATTTTCCAAATTTATGGATTTATCAACTAGTCGAAAGATTTTTAAGAGTTGCTTTCTGAATATCAGTGACCCCCAATAGCATATTTGTTTAGTTTTTGAAATCTATCGTATTGATTTTATGGTACTGAATTATCAAAACATAAACTTATTTGATCCTCAATTACTTGATACTTTTTTATTGCGTCGCTGAACTAAACAATCAACGATTAAATGAGAATCGAAAAAAAAAACAGTACGATGAAAATGTAGAGGATTTTTCGGAAATGTATGCATTCCAGGGACCTTTCTTAGCCGAGTTGTTTAAGTCCGTGGCTAGAAAGCAAAGCCCTGCTGAAGTGTCTGTGTTCGGTTTCCAGTCCGTCTAGGATCTTTTCGTATCATCGTACTTTTCCCACAAGGTATACGAATGCGAAAATTGCAACTTTGGCTAAGAAAGCTCTCAGTTAATAACTGTGAAAGTGCTCATTGAACACAAAGCTGAGAAGCAGGCTCTGTTCTATTAAGGATATAATGCCAGGAAGAAGAAGATGCATTCTAGATAGATTCAATTCTTCAAAAAATAAATAATTTTAGTTCAAATGTGTTTGAAAGTACGAAATTTCCTAACGTTCTCCAAATTATTCGCCAAAAACTAGCGACCAACTTGTTTGTCGTCCAACGATGTGACAAATGCCACCATAACATCGCAGTCTACAACAATAAACAATCTATCAAATTTGGCTCGCACCCGTGAGGCAAAAAATGCAATTAAAATGTTCAGCTGTATATCCAACATTGCTCTGAGTGTTTACGCATTCTAAATTGAAAATGTCCATGCCAAAGCGGAAATTCATTGTGATTGTTTTCACAAGTGCTCCATACCGTGCGTTCAAATTGGAGGGAAAAGCGAGCTGGCTATTGGGTCATTAGCAGCGACGTCAATTCATTACAACGTAACAAAGGTAAACTAGTGCTATCATTTCTATAGCCAATTTCCTCCAATTGGTAGAGAGCATACTGTCAGAAATGTCCCATGATTAATGCGAACCTTTCACAACATACCGGGCGTGTGTCACTATTTCCACCAGCTACGGATATATCTACAATATTGCGTTTATATATCACCCTCATACACGCGATTGTTGCCTTCAGGATATGCACAAGTGCAATAAATTTAACGTCCAACGTCTTGTTCCTATAACCGAAGGTGTGTGCGAATAAACAGCGTGTGTATAATGGCCCCAGCATTGACCAATATAGACCGCATACATAGATGGGTGTTCATTAGGATGGCAACATTATCGTTTCGTCTTCGTTTGAGGTGTGTCTGCGGCTTTCTTGCCACAGCAATGACCTGGAGACAAGAGGCAGTGACTCCGACACAGAAAGATTAGGTACCAACTCGGACAGTGTAGCTCATAAAAATGTAAAATTGTACAGATAGCCAAAAAGGAGTCTTCCGCGTTTTGTAGAAAACTTTTAAAGATTGCTTCTTCTCAAACATTTTGGAAGAGAAAAGGCACAAATGTTTTACTTATGACGCCAAAACTGTTCAAGGTCGTCCGAAATTTCTCTCACCATAAGTCTACAAGTCACCTGAAGAGATAAAAAAATAGAAAACATGATTTTCTTGGATTTTCCTAAGTACAAATAATCATGATGAAAACGAGAACCCAATCTGGCATTTGTTGGATAGATTTCGCTCTACAATATTATTAAATTCATTTAACAAAAGTGATCTAAATAATATTTAAACTATGGAAAAAGCAAAGCTTATGTTCGATGGCCGTGTGTCAAGGGAACATTTCCAGGCAATTTCCAGAACCCCACTCAGTACCGCTGGTGTCAAAATGGGGTCATGGTATCAAACATGGATGTTAAATGCATGATTTGCTTTTCGATGATGGAAGATATAAAAAAGTTTGTATGTGCAAATTTCGGGGGCAACTATAAGTCAAACTTTTGGGATTGCCCTTCGTGTGAAAGAATCGTGGAGGCTCATGCCAGGCAAATAAATGGGAACGTTCTGTGTTTAAATAGAATAAATAAATCAATTAATAAATACATTTTAAGATTCGTTTGTTTTTTTGTTCTATAAAATAATCGTAATTCATGATCAGATGATTTTCGCATTTTTTTTTTTATGGCATACACTGTAGTCGCTGTTGTCCTATGTGTCGTACCTATATGATGGTCAATCGTCTTCTGGATGTCGTATGCTTGAAGGTGAAAGGTGTCTTCCTTGCTGGTTTAGTGTAACCAATTATACCAAATGTTTCACACGTGCAGATCATCTCCTCCCGCCTTTTAGTATGTTTTCTTCCGGATGATATTTCTCATCGAGGAGAATTTGAGGCAAGATGAGCAAACTCTGTTTTCTTATGATTCTAATTATTTTAAGCAAACGTATTCAATTCATAACTACTCATCTAAATTATTATATTATGCTATTGTTGTCGCATACCAGGTTTGAAAAACTTGGGGCAGTAATTTCAGCTTAATTATGCGTCTTATGCGATTGAGCTTGAAGTTTTTAAATTTGTTAAAACAAAAATTTGTTACAAACAAAAGTCAAGAATAGTTTTCTATCTTCCTTTTTCACCAACGCTATTTTGCGTATGAATTCCTGCATCTTAGTATCGAATGTGATCTGCTCATTATGCCTCCAATCTTCATATGTGCAGTCGGTCCGGGTTTCGAAGCTTCAGAGTCTGGAGATATATTTCACCGAGACGATTTACTCTAATGAGTTTCACTTCCTGGGCACCCTTACGGATGACACGAATGTCGTTCGACTTTGACAGGGGATGGTATCCTGTCCACTGCAAATTAAGTTTTAGGGATCGAAATATACTAGCGATGGACTCATAAACTTACATAGGCACTTACACGCAAACTAATGTTATAAAAGGAAAATTAAATGGCGTGCTCGTTGTTCCAAATTTGTCTTTTGTTTCGGTGAATGGATGCCAAACCATCACAAAATTGGATCTCTAAGATAAATAGTTAATTTCAAATTGTTCATACAAAAAATATTTATAATAACTTTATAAATTGCTCTTTTGAGAGTATCATAAAAAATCAACATTTATAATTTTTTTTTTATTAAATCCATTGTTATTGATAATAAGGAGGAGATATGCTTTCTGTGCTTTGTTTCTAATACGGACCAATTTTAGTTTCTATGACACAGTATCATCCCCATGGGGTAAAAATGGATCAATTTTCGAATTTTTATGAATCAGTAAAAAATTAACCAATTTCAAATAATATTCAACATTTTCAAAGCTGTTACCCATAAACATAATCTTATAGGGTGCAGGTACCAATGGTTGTAATGTACCGGTAGATTGGACTTGCTTCATTCGAAAGATATTGATTGTTGTTCCGAGGGAAAAATGTTAAATCTATGTAAAAAATTACCATTTTGTTCAAAATTCCTTGTATCACTCCCGAACGTCTACTACTAGAGCACTAGCGCAACTACTGGAACACGTGTGGCTCAAGCGATTTTATGTTAAAAAATTAGTTTTATCACTCTTTTTATATTTTTCCCATATAGTAGAGGTTGAAATCTTTTTGTTGACGCCAAAAGATCTCTGTTAAGGCGTTTAATTATTTTGTTATGATTTTTATAGCTTAGGTAGTCCACTAATGGCACCGGCACCCTACTGCAAATAATATCACAAGTAAAATGAAATAAGTTATCCAACAATCAACATGAACAAATGCTTTTTTGATCCATTCTCAGCCCCGACGACGGTGCACAATATATAAAATAAACTATTCCAAATCGAACACACATAGAACTCTTAGAATAAAATTTTAATATAAAACCACATTAAATCCGAACAATTTTTGGCTGCGCCACCTGTTAAAGCACACTTGACTATTGATTAAACATTATTAATTATCATAGGGGTCCAGATAGCCGTAGCGGTAAACGCGCAGCTAATCAGCATGACCATGCTGAGGGTCGTTAGTTTGAATCCCGAGGATCTTTTCGTTAAAGAAATTTTCTCGATTCCCAGGGCGTAGATTATCTTCGTACCTGCCACACGATATACACATGCAAAAATGGTCAATCGGTAAAGAAAGCCCTTAGTTAATAACTGTGGAAGTGCTCATAAGAACACTAATCTGAGAGGCAGGCTTTGTCCCACTTGGGACGTAACGCCAGAAAAAACAAGAAGAAGAAGAATTATCATAAACTTTTTTTTCAGTAGAACGCAACAATTTCTGGATGGGTTCCAAATAACATAATTCAAGTTTTGTTGTCACACATTTTCATATCTTATATTTGAAATTTTTATGTTTTGGTGGATTTTATGATTTAATCGTTTTTTACTTAAAATATAAAACATGTATTGCAATTCCAAAACTTGACAACTGTTTGAAATATACTTCAAATTATACTTTAAACATATATTTAAAATAATTCTTCGAAGTGTAATAAAACTTTCATTTTGAATATACTGGTGAACTTAAAATTTGTGCTTAATATTACGTATAGCAAAAAAAAAAGGGGGCGCTCAGATTTTGTAATGATATTTTGTCTCAAATTTTTTATATCGAGATCTGTCATTTGTTTAGAGCAATGTTTGCAAGCAGGTAAGCAAGCAACAAGTAGCGTCTCATTTTTTTAGGTTTCATGTATTCAATCTGTGGATCGATTTGTCCTCTTAAATAAAGTTCCTGAATTCATTGAAAAGCCCTTGGTCCAGTCTGGTTCAACACCATTTTAAGCAATCTTTTTCTCAATCAATTTCAAATTGACCTATAAGAAGTAAACTTCTTTCTAAGCACGCCACAAATTTTATTTAGGAATACTGATATATTGTAAATTTCAATATAATTGTTTTTCCAAGTACATCTTAATTTTGAACAATATGAAATTTTAAAGCTTTTCCTAAAAATTCCTTATAATCTTTTTTTTTTCTAAATTCAAAATTCTATCTTATAAAATCATTCAATATATACTTTACTGTGGGTTATATTGAATTAATGAGTGTCTCATCTAGGCAAGTATATTATTATTATTAACTTATTATTTAGCTAAACTTCAAAGTTCAATGAAATACAAATTGATCACATTTAAAAGTGATGGCTATTCGTTCGCGAAATAATGCTTCAAGTTCTTTTCAGTATAATTTCTAATATTCCATCTTTTCGAGGAAAATGCTTTAATGTGGAAAAAATGGTGCGCTGACAAAAAAGGCAGTGACTATCTTTCACGAATTTTGATATAAAGGAGGTCCTAAACAATTGATCACATAATCTTGTTATTATTGATTATCGTTTAAATTAAACACACTTTTAAATTTTTGACGTACAGTACTGGACAGAATAAAGCTCCATACAAAATGGTCAAGTTTGGAGACTTGAATCTCGGCTTGACATTTTCAACGCAACTTGAAAGTAACTTCAAATATTCCAAACTGTAAATTCGAAGCTTTTCATAAACATACATTTGAAATATATCAAATCTCAAATTTCGTCACAAATGATAAAACTTTGAATTAGAAATAACTTTTAATAGAAATATTAAGAGCACTATGCCCATCTGAAAAATTGTACAATTCGATAAGGCATTCAAGTTTGTAGTATAATGTTTTGCAGTAAAATTGATTGTTTTAAAAACATCTTCTTCTTCTTTCTGGCGTTACATCCCCACTGGGACAGAGCCTGCTTCTCAGCTTAGTGTTCTTATGAGCATTTCCACAGTTATTAATTGAGAACTTACTATGCCAATGACCATTTTTGCATGTGTATATCGTGTGGCAGGTACGAAGATACTCTATGCCCTGGGAAGTCAAGAAAATTTCCAACCCAAAAAGATCCTTGACCGGTGGGATTCGAACCCACGATCCTCGGCTTGGTCTGGCTGAATAGCTGCGCGTTTACCGCTACGGCTATCTGGGCCCCAGATTAAAACATGTACAAAAAATTATTCCATTTTTACCAAAATTAGAGATTTTTAATAATCCAAAGTTTGATATTCAAATATTGTGATTTATCAGTTCAGTGAAATTCACTATATTCCTGAGCTGTGGTAGAAGTTTTAGATTAATCAGATCGCTAAAAGACAAGGTTCAGTTCTTCAAACTGAGCCTGAAAAACTGAAAAACAGTCAATGCATATTTTGTTCGGTTCTAAACTATATATGTTTATTTTTTTCCTATTAACAACGCTGGCAAATTCAAGAAAGAGGAGAATTTCAAGTGAAACTACTCAAAAAATTTCTTGCGCGTAAATAGTACGCCGTTCGAATTCAAATGATATGGTTTGAAGCTCAAGTTTAAACCATATAAGAAAATAATAAATCAAATTAATTAATCATATATCGAGCGGTGGGTGCCAGTACTTATTTTAATAATATAAAACTTGTAACATTTGTATTGTGAACTGAAAAAATACCCAAAAAATGATCAATGTTACCCCGGATTACGGTACACAAAGTACTTAACATTTTGGAAGTAGAAAATTGAGATTTCAATATTGCTAATTTTTTTGTAACTACCTTTACTAGCATTACAATATAATGGTCTTCAATGTGGAAATGAAGACGAACTTCCTGCAACTTTTATATTTTTTAGATCACAAGTACCGCCGGAAATACTTAAATGTTATCAAGTTTCTAAAATAATCAATATTTTTTTAAGAATGTTATTTTGCTGAAAAAAATAACATAAAAAATTTGTATAACTCAACAGTCGTGGGTAATCTAAAAGAAACATCCACTTCCTGCTTTATACTGTTCACGAAATTCATCTGAGGCATAAATGTTTGATCATATTATTACAGGTTTATACTTTTCAGTCGTCAATGTTGGGTCATTTTACATTCTAGAATAAAAAAAATCCAAACCACACCCCCTGATCGATTTTCTGGGTACACCACTGGTTCCTGGAGTACCTCGCATTTCTCAAGCAAGTCCTAAGCAATGCCGTATTCTGGATTCTCCTCCGGTATCCTTGAGCTGTGCTCCCAGCCGGAGTGTCCAGAGATTAAATTGTTCAGACTCTTCACCTTTTAACTAGCATCACGATAGCGGTCAGTTAAAACGTACACACGCTGAGGACGGGGTTTCTAAGATTTTTCTTCAAAACACAAGGGTTTGTTTCATCAATTTAAAGACACTCCTTCAAGTATTTTTCCTTCAAGAAATCTTCTAAATTTGTTTTTGTCTGAAATGTTCCCATGAATGCTCTTTTGAACTTGTTGAAGAATTCCACTTTAAGTGTTATTTTTTAAGAATCACGTCATTTTCCCCGTATCCTTTGTAAATTTGTTCATGTATTTATTCAAATATCATCAGTTAATCATCAAGTTATTTCTCTTAAAAAAACTATTGATAACTTTTTTCGGATTTTATAAGGGATAACTCAATGAAGAAATTCATTTTTCTTAAATTGTTCTGAAAGTTCCTGATAAAATGCACCCTGAGAAAAGATTGAATTGTTCAGGGATACCACTCCTCTTAGAACTATTTTAGAGATTTTTGTCTTGGCTGCGGTCCCCCAAGACATTAATACAGAGATTCTTTTAGGTAATTTTAAAGATGCTTTCCTAAATATTGCTTTATTTATACTTGAGTTTCTCCAAAAAAGTTTGAAGTAAATTTCAGATTATTAAAATGTTGTTGAGTAATTTCCCCTGTAAATTTTTTCAAGTATTCCTTGTTAGAAAATTTATGGAATTATTCCATATGTTACTTAGAAAAGATCATATAGTCAACTGATACCAGAGCCTAGGAGTAAATATAATAAGTGATATATAGTGAAAAATTATAAAAAGTAATAAATAAAATGAAAAAAGATTGGGAAAAATCTAAATGAAAATCCTGAGTTGGTTCCTGAAAGAGTAACATTGACAGTATCCCTACAAAAAGCTTTAACGAGATTTGATTATAATTACTGAAGGAATTCCAGCAGAAATATTTTAAGGCATCTGTTGAAAAAAAAAGATGTATCAAAGTTATCCTCTAAGATAAATATTAAGTGAATTTGTAACCTGTGGTTACAATTATCGCATTTTGTGTAATTTTTATGCGGAGTGTATTTTACACCCACTTTATTCTCCGTGTCTAATTAACCTACATTTGAGTTGTTTTAACGTGATGTGTTATGTCACCGTACGTTGTGATTTGGTTTAAAATGTCAGTATTGGTTGGCAGCATAATCCACCACTGTGTTGTGTAAATATTTTCAAATATTCATTATTCGTAAATATTTTATTCAAAATGTTTGTTTAACCCTTTCATTACCAACCCTCCTAAACGAGTGTTGGAAAAAATACGTTTTTAGCTGTAACTTTTTAATTTTTTGGAATTTTTAAACCAAATTTTGACACAATAAGCGCATATCCTTCTAGTTTGAGGGGTTGGACAGAATTTTAGGATTGGTCACCTGGTTCCGGAGTTATTCTGGAACCAAAATGGGTGTTACGAAATGGCAACTTTCGAAAAAGTGAATTTGCAATATGAAATCAGTCATTTTTTTACGATAATCAGCTCTATAACGATGAGGACGAATGTCTACAAGACCATCATGGTCACTGCATGCCGCGGATCACAATTTCCGGATGTTCCGGGGAACCGGTTCCGGGGCTATTTTTGGAAGCGAGTAAATACTATCATGCGACACATCAAACTTCACGATTTTTCAAATAATTGCATTCTCTGACTGAGTTGCATAGTTCATAACCCATTTGGCCACTTTGGAATCGGTATCCGGGTTTCCGAGGAACCGGTTCCGGGGTCAATTATTAAAAATCAATGAACACTGTCATGCGACACATCAAACTTCATAATTTTTCAAATGATCACATTCTATGACTGAGTTGCACAGCTCAGAATCCATTTGGCCACTTTGGTACCGTTATCCGGGTTTCCGAGGAACCGGTTCCGAGGTCAATTATTAAAAATCAGTGATCACTGTCATGCGACACATCAAACTTCATGATTTTTCAAATAACTGCATTCTTTGATTAAGTTGCACAGTTCAGAACCCATTTGGCCACTTTGGAACCGGTATCCGGGTTTCCGAGGAACCGATTCCGGGGTCAATTATTAAAAATCAGTGAACACTGTCATGCGACACATCAAACTTCACGATTTTTCAAATGATTGCATTCTATGACTAAGTTGCACAGTTCAGAACCCATTTGGCCACTTTGGAACCGGTATCCGGGTTTCCGAGGAACCGGTTCCGGGGTCAATTATTAAAAATCAATGAACACTGTCATGCGACACATCAAACTTCATAATTTTTCAAATGATCACATTCTATGACTGAGTTGCACAGCTCAGAATCCATTTGGCCACTTTGGTACCGTTATCCGGGTTTCCGAGGAACCGGTTCCGAGGTCAATTATTAAAAATCAGTGATCACTGTCATGCGACACATCAAACTTCATGATTTTTCAAATAACTGCATTCTTTGATTAAGTTGCACAGTTCAGAACCCATTTGGCCACTTTGGAACCGGTATCCGGGTTTCCGAGGAACCGATTCCGGGGTCAATTATTAAAAATCAGTGAACACTGTCATGCGACACATCAAACTTCACGATTTTTCAAATGATTGCATTCTATGACTAAGTTGCACAGTTCAGAACCCATTTGGCCACTTTGGAACCGGTATCCGGGTTTCCGAGGAACCGGTTCCGGGGTCAATTATTAAAAATCAGTGATCACTGGTCATGCGACACATCAAACTTCATGATTTTTCAAATAACTGCATTATTTGACTAAGTTGCACAGTTCAGAACCCATTTGGCCACTTTGGAACCGGTATCCGGGTTTCCGAGGAACCGGTTCCGGGGTCAATTATTAAAAAATCAGTGAACATTGTCATGCGACACATCAAACTTCGCGATTTTGAAAGCTATTACATTCTATTGGTGAGCTGCAATGCTTGGGATCTAATTGGCCACATTGGAACCGATTTCCGGGATACCGGTTCGGGGACAATCTTCAAAGGCGACTGCACAGTTCAGAACCCATTTGTTTACTTTGGAACTGATATCCGTGATTCCGAGGTCAATCATTGAAAATCAGTTAACAATGTCATGCGACATATTGTTATTATTAATATATTGGGATTCTGTGGAACCGGTTCCGGAGTAATATTTTTTAGATGAGTCTTCGAAGGTAAGTAAATACTGCCATACATCAAACTTCAAGATTCTGCAAATTATTGCATTTCACGGCTGAATTGCACTGTCTTGACCCATTTGATTTTCAAGGAAGCGATTAATTCTTTGTTAATTTTTGAAGATGAGTACATGCTGTTATGTGATACATTTTTTAATATTGCATTCTGGGGAAAGAACTGCAAAGTCTGTGGCTTATTTGGCCACTTTGAACCTGATACTGAGAGGAATTTTTGAAAGACATCTTTGAAAAACTGTGATGCAGTCCACTCTCCACATCTCGATATCGAAGGGACCATCGATATATGGAGAGATCGACACAAAGAACATTTGTGTAAATGAACACTAAATTGAAAATCACTCCGTTACCAGCAAAATAATAAACAAACAGACGTCATTTCGTATTTGAAATTTATTTTGGATCACTGAAACCTAGTCTAGTAACCTTTGATAATGGGCATATCGGCATATGGACAGAAAATCTGGAATGAAATTCACATAAAGATAGGTATATATCGGGCCCTTCATTTTGCAGAGGGACCGAAGAAACCATCGACATAGGGAGAGATATCGAGATGTAGAACATCGAGATGTGGGGAGTCGGCTGTAGTTATTCCGAACAAAGTCATGATCAGCTGAACTCTCTTAATTAATTTCCTAAAATTAGTTCAATTGAGGGTGTTACATGTTTTCGACTAAAAACTGTTGAACGAGTTTTAAATTTTACAGTATTGCTACAGTATGCAGTATCTTTCGTAATACTAAAATGAAACAATTTGTGGGCTTCGTGGCCGTGTGGTTAGTGTTACCAACCATTTAGCCGCATCGAGTCAAGGGGTCCCCACCCCTTTGATTCCTTCTTTAGTCCGGAAATCTTTTCGTCAGAAATGTATTTCAACTGTGTTACTGGGCGTTGCATGCTAGTCTGAAGTGGTTTCTGCGCTTGTTTACATACACGTTACATGTCACCAACACTACTTGAAGAGTGCTGGTTGAAAATATAAACAAAGATCAGCTGTTCCCATCAAAATCAAACGACAGTATTTTCAACCAGCAAATTTGCGCATGTGTTTGTGACACCGCTCGGCGAGAGCTTAGTTGTCTAGTGTGGTGCATCCTTCAAAGGGCAAATCGTGCACTGATGATACTATATGATACTTGAACCAGAAACTTTCCTATGGAACCTGCGTTTTACATTCTCAAGAGTGAGTTATGGAAGATTAAAAAAATATATAAGACATCCATTTAGTCTCCAGACAATATTTACCCACCTTCGAAATGGTTCCTCGGAAACCCGTATATCGGTTCCAAAGTGGCCATATATGCCCCAGACATTGCAACTTATTCATGAAATATACTATCTTCAAAAATTTTTATGTTTGGTGTATCGTATAACAGTATAAACCCATTTTTGATCCCGCAAATGATTCCCCAGAAACCCAGATAACGGTTCCAAAATGACCATATGTGTTCTACACTATTCAATCCAGCCACGGTATGTGAAATTTGAAAAATCATGAAGTTTGATGTGTCGCATTATAGTAAAGTATGCAGTTAGAATATAGGGAAAAATATCGTTTAATTTGTGTCGGTGAGTTATATAAGGATTGGCCTCCATCTCCTCCCGTAGCAGAAAAAGTGGCATCCAGCATAACGCAGTATAACTGTCAAGCACGGTGGCCGGAGATGGCGGTTTTGTTTTTGGTCGGACGATGACGTGAAAAGAGAAAAAAGTTTCGAACTAGGGTTTCAATGCTAGTAATGGACCCCTTAGTAGCTGAAATTCATTCTAGACGCTTTTCCGCAATGATATCTCAGACGCATATACGTTTTGTGGAGTCTAACAACAAATTCAATGTCTTTACTTCATAGTACGTCTATGAAACATACAAAATCATTCGATTTTTCCAGCGAAATATGCATTTGAAAAACTGTTGTCCGAATGCCTATTATGGACCCTCCCGGGGTCCATAATAGGATTGTTTACAAATTTGACGTTGCGTATTATGGACCCTCCATTTGATTCCCATGTAATCCGGCTCGCTGCCGACGAGCCTATTATGGACCCACCTAGAAATGCGTATTATGGACCCTCTTGTGTGGTTTCATTTACAAAACTGTTCAGATATCTGTATTTATTTGTCTCAAACCAAATATTTTGCCTGAAACTGCTGACTAACATTGTAGTCGAAGTTCCCCCGGTGGATTTTCATAGGAATAAAGTTGCTTTGAGTGTTTATTTTATGTTTTTCTGTAGGGGGTCCATAATACGCAAAGGGTCCATAACCGGCATCGACTCCCTACGGAGGGCGACGGTCGCATTTGTTTTGTTTACTCGAATTTAGAGAGTTTCGCCATTAATCACCGGGAAAAGTGCCGTCTCTGTCCGGAAGAAAGCTGGAAGATTGTTCCCAGCACCGTGATAGTGGTTCCTGATCGGAAAATGCCGGCCCGTGGTTTCAAGAACGCAAGTGCTGTGTAGTGCAGTGAAAAGGGTTTTAACCGCCACCATTTTGGGAGTGCTAATCGTTAAGGAGCTGTTCGCCTCCTAATGGTTCCGTCAAAGGTTCCCAAAACCCACCGTCTTCGCCAATAGAGCAAAGTCTCGCCCGTGTAGCTAATCGTCAAGGAAGACGAAGAAAGATGCGTGCAAAGGGGCGTACCACCTGTAGCAGAATTCTACGGAATCTGCCGCGACTGTCTACGGCGAGTTGGCAGTTCGGTGTTTATCACGAGCGTCGCTAGGGGGGGTTCGACAAAGGAGTCTATCTCCTCCCGCTAGGACAGCTGATTCGTGCAGATTTGTGGCCCAGTGAAGGAGAAGAAGAAGAATCTTCGCGCAGTCGACCACCGTCACCGCTGCAGTACGGGCCCCAACGAGTGATGTCACCAGTGCCGTGGTGAGGAGGAGACCTAGAATATAGGTTAGACTAGAATATAGATTTTGTAAATTGAAATATTTCCTCTTTTTTCCCAATTAATTCCATCCGAAATGGCTATCCCCATGTCTCAGAACTATTTAGGTGTACGGTGCTTCCACCTTTTAATAATTTATTTTTTTAATTCAAAAGTTTGACAATCAAATCTCAATTTCTTTTTACCATCCTTACGATAAAAATTGCGTACTGTGAAATATTTGGCTCTTTCAATAATAATTAAACGGTGGACCAAAGACGATATAGGTTTATATGGACTTTTCTATGGAAAAAGTGGAACAATATTACACACAAATAAGTACATATTACAGCACTAATTTATAAATTTCTCCTCTTATTGAGAAAACTCATTCATCTAACTATAATCAAGAAAGCTGAAGAACAACCAAATCCTCCTGAGCTAATTTCGTTTGAGATATTTGCAGAAGTTTACAAGGCAAAATAATAGCGAACAAATTCATGAATATCTCTTGTCCCACCCAACAGATTCCCTTTTCAGCAACTGGGATGATAAGTTTGTACTTACTTTACAGATCCAGACATGACTCTTTAGTTGAACTTGGTGGAGGAACACTCATCAATGCAAAATCTTCGTATCTGGAAAAAACATTGAGTTTTTTTTAAGAAAATTTATAATGAAGTTTCTATTTATAAAAAGAATCTTAGAAAAGATTCGTGAATAAATCTCGTGATGAATGCCAAAAACTAATCACTTAAATTTCAGAGTTAAGAAGATATTTCAGCTGTAATTATTAACCCCTCTACCGTCAGCTTGGCACGGTAAATGGCTGGGCATGGTGTACCATTGGTACCTCGCATACCTACAGGAATAAAATAGACCCCATTGTGTGGTCCTTAGCCTCTTGCCCAGAAACTCCTATCCCTACCTCCTCGTGGTACTGGCAGGGGTACGAGTAACCTTGGGGAAGATCGGGTAACCAACCCCCGGTGGGAACTTTGGTCGTATGCTGACAGGAAAGGGGGGGTTTGGTTCTGCAAACCTTGAGCGTCTGTACTCCATGTTAGGAGCGGCTCACAACAGCGTCTGTTCCCCATGTCAGGGGCGGCTGATCATCGTCCGAGTGCCAGAGAAGGACTCTAAGCTAAACTGCGCACTATGGCCCTCCGAACATATAGGGGGAATGATCCTCCGGAAATCTAGGGGGTTGGTGTCAGGCCCTGCAAACCAGCCGTAAAAATACACCAGCACAGGAACGTCAACGAGAGAATACGGACCGGAACAATCAACAAAGACCACAGCAAATGGACTTGCGATTGGAAACTCGGTACGTGGAACTGCAAATCTCTCAACTTCATCGGAACCACACGCATACTCTCCGATGTACTGAAGATCCGCGGTTTCAACATCGTAGCGCTGCAGGAGGTGTGCTACCAGAGCTGCGGCAACACACGTGAGCTGGGAACAGCTTTTATAGTGATGGGTGATATGCAGAGGCGCGTGATCGGGTGGTGGCCGATCAACGAAAGAATGTGCAAGTTGAGGCTCAAAGGCCGGTTCTTCAACTTCAGCATCATAAACGTGCATAGCCCTCACTCCGGAAGCACTGATGATGACAAGGACGCATTTTACGCGCAGCTCGAACGCGAGTACGACCGCTGCCCAAGCCATGACCTCAAGATCATCATAGGAGACTTAAACGCTCAGGTTGGCCAGGAGGAGGAGTTCAGACCGACGATTGGAAAGTTCAGCGCCCACCGACTGACGAACGAGAACGGCCTACGACTGATAGATTTTGCCGCCTCCAAGAACATGGCCATTCGCAGCACCTACTTCCAGCACAGCCTCCCGTATCAATACACCTGGAGATCACCACTGAAGACGGAATCACAAATCGACCACGTTTTGATCGATGGACGGCAATTCTCCGATATTACCGACGTCAGAACCTATCGTGGAGCTTACATTGACTCCGACTACTACCTGGTGATGGTGAAACTGCGCCAAAAACTATCCGTCATCAACAATGTACGGTATCGACGCCCTCCTCGGTATAACCTAGCGCGACTGGCCCAACCGAACGTCGCTGCCGCATACGCGCAGCATCTCGAGGTAGCGTTGCCGGAAAAGGGCGAGCTTGACGAAGCCCCTCTTGAGGGCTGCTGGAGCAACATAAAAGCAGCCATCAACAACGCAGCCGAGAGCATCGTTTGGTACGTAGAAAGGAGGAGATGTTACGATTGGTTCAACGATGAATGCAGGCAGGTTTTGGAGGAGAAGGATGCAGCGCGGGCTGCAATGCTGCAGAAAGGAACGCGACAAATCGTGGAGCGATATAAAAGAAAACGAAAGCAGCAAACCCGCCTATTCCGGGACAAAAAGCGCCACCTGGAAGAAGCGGAATGTGAAGAAATGGAACAGCTGCATCGTTCACAAGAAACGCGAAAGTTCTACGAGGAGCTTAACGCATCCCGAAAAGGCTTCGTGCCGCGAGCCGAAATGTGTAGGGATAAGGACGGAAGCATCTTGACGGACGGACGTGAGGTGATTGAAAGGTGGAGGCAGCACTACGATGAACACCTGAATGGCACGGAGAACACAGGCGCCTAGGGTCACGTCAGCGGAGGAAGTGGCTACGTCAGCACGGCGGATGAAGGAAACCAACCTGCCCCCACATTGAGGGAAGTTAAGGATGCCATCAACCAGCTCAAAAATAACAAGGCCGCTGGTAAGGATGGTATTGGAGCTGAACTCATCAAAATGGGCCCGGATAGGATGGCAGCCTGTCTGCACCGGCTGATTGTCAGAATCTGGGAAACGGAACAGCTGCCGGAGGAGTGGAAGCAAGGGGTCATATGCCCCATCTACAAGAAGGGCGACAAACTGGAATGTGAAAACTATCGTGCGATCACTATCCTGAATGCCGCCTACAAAGTGCTATCCCAGATTATCTTCCGTCGTCTATCACCAATAACAAATGAGTTTGTGGGAAGTTATCAAGCTGGTTTCATCAACGGCCGCTCGACAACGGATCAAATCTTCACTGTACGGCAAATCCTCCAGAAATGCCGTGAATACCAAGTCCCAACGCATCACTTGTTCATCGATTTCAAAGCGGCTTATGATAGCATCGACCGCGAAGAGCTATGGAAAATCATGGACGAGTACAGCTTTCCCGGGAAGCTCACAAGACTAATAAGAGCAACGATGGACGGTGTGCAGAATAGCGTGAAGATTTCGGGTGAACATTCCAGTTCGTTGGAATCCCGCCGGGGACTTCGACAGGGTGATGGACTTTCGTGCCTGCTGTTCAACATCGCGCTAGAAGGTGTTATGCGGAGAGCCGGGTTCAATAACCGAGGTACGATTTTCACAAGATCCAGCCAATTTGTTTGCTTCGCGGATGATATGGATATTGTCGGCAGAACATTTGGAACGGTGGCAGACCTGTACACCCGCTTGAAACGTGAAGCGACAAAAGTCGGCCTGATGGTGAATGCGTCAAAAACAAAGTACATGCTGATAGGCGGAACCGAGCGCGACAGAGCCCGCCTGGGAAGCAGTGTTACGATAGACGGGGATACTTTTGAGGTGGTTGATGAGTTCGTCCATCTCGGATCCTTGTTAACGGCTGATAACAACGTTAGTCATGAAATACAGGGACGCATCATCAGTGGAAGTCGCGCCTACTATGGGCTCCAGAAGAAGCTGCGGTCGAGAAAGATTCACCCTCGCACCAAATGTACCATGTAAAAAACGCTTATAAGACCGGTGGCCCTCTATGGACATGAAGCATGGACCATGCTGGAAGAGGACCTGCAAGCACTTGGAGTGTTCGAACGAAGGGTGCTTAGGACGATCTTTGGCGGAGTACAGGAAAACGGTGTGTGGCGGCGGAGAATGAACCACGAGCTCGCTAGGCTCTTCGGCGAACCCAGTATCCAGAAGGTTGCGAAAGCCGGAAGGGTGCGCTGGGCAGGGCATGTTGCAAGACTACCGGACAACAATCCTGCAAATATGGTGTTCGCGTCGAATCCGGTTGGCACAAGAAGGCGAGGAGCACAGCGAGCGAGGTGGCCTGATCAGGTGCAACAAGATCTGGAGAACGTGGGCCAAAATCGAAGTTGGAGAGACACAGCCATGGACCGAGTAAATTGGCGTAACATCGTTAACGAGGTTTTATCAAATTAATTGATGTAATACCAACTAAACAAATAATAACCGTCAGCTTCATTTTTCACCGCTAAAAAAAATTCAAATCGCGATAACTTTTTTGTTTCTTGATATTTTTGCACCATTTTTTCGCAAGCCCTCAAAAAACTCTTCTAGTTTAAAAATATGTGTCGATATTGATAATTGATCATCTGGATCCGGAGATATTCCAAAATTCCTTGGGGGACCGACGCGTAGCCATAACCCACGTAAATATCTCAAAAATTTTTTATCGTATTCGGATATTCACTCCACGGAATAATATATTAATGCAAGTATGTTGTGAAAAAATGAAGCAATTTGGTGCAGCCATCTTTGAGTAATGAGCATTTATGTTTCTAGTACCACGCTGGACAAATGAAGATCTTGAAAACGCTAAAAAACCTCATATCGTAATTTTTAGATTTCTCCAAGAATACTGTACCGATTTGTATGATTTTTTCAGAGTAGCTCCTTATAACCTGGCATTGTAAAGTACGCATTTTATTTTTTTGATAAATTGACCAAAAACAAAATGGCTGCCAAAGACATTTTGTATGGAGAATGTCGGTCCCCCAAGGAATATCGGAATATCTTCAAAACTAGATCACCAATGATTAATATCGACACGGATTCTTAAACTAGAAGAGTTTTTTGAGATGTGGTGAAAAAATGGTGCAAAAATATCGAGAAACAAAAAAGTTTTCGCGATTAGAATATTTTTTTTTAGCGGTAAAAAATGAAGCTGCCGGTAGAGGGGTTAAAGAAAATTCTCAGTAAACACAAACTCATATACTTTACACTCATACACTCAAAACACCGCATAATAGTATATAAGAAGAGTGCATGCCTAATGTACGTATATCACATCCACCTTTGTGGTATTACACTCTATCATAAACGATGATGCGTTAGCTGGGCCTTGATCAGTGTTGATCGATGATATTCGACAGCGCTTCCTTTAACCATGCATAAAACGAGCGATCAAACTAATGTCGAAAAAAAAAATGTCAATTGAATGCCACTGACTACGATAGCTTCGCTAGGAAACATTACGGTTTTGTTTGTCTCTGTCTTTGTTTTCACTGTATGTGTGTCACATTCGACATAACAAGCAAAATCAAACTATTCATGTTGTTTATGATCCGATGTCTGAGTTCTATGCTATACTCATGATTTATGCAAATGTCATCGTGTCAGGCGACATTCAATTGAAACTTTTTTGTGTTTGTCGACGTTAATTATAAAGCTCGTGCTGTGACTGCTAACCATGGCAACGAAACAAACGTCGTGCAAAGTGTCGAATATTTACAGCACTGCCCGTGACACATTCCAGCGTAACGCGACACCACGAGGAACCGACTTTCATTATCAAAGGAGGCCTGTTCTCTGAAATATGCCTTGTGACCATGTGATTGCGAGGCCCAGATAGCCGTACAGTAAACACGCAGCTATTCAGCATGACCATGCTGGGAGTCGTAGGTTCGAATCCCGCTGGTCGAGGATCTTTTGGTAAAGGAAATTTTCTCGATTCCCAGGGCATAGAATATCTTCGTACCTGCCACACGATATACATATGCAAAAATGGTCAATCGGCAAAAAAAGCTCACAGTTTATAACTGTGGAAGTGCTCATAAGAACACTTATCTGAAAAGCAGGCTTTGTCCCAGTTGGGACGTAACGCCAGAAAGAAGAAGAAGACCATGTGATTAAACAGGAGCTATATTTTGCATATTAAATGTACTTGATGTTGTGAGATTCATTTTGAAACTGAACTCTGTGTATATGGTAAATAAAATCAGTTGCATTTCGTAACGCGACATAGCTGAAACGCACTTTTCCAAACATCATTCTATAATCGCCTATATTTGCTCTTCTACAATTTTTAATATCCAGGTTTGTTATAGACAATCTTTCTGTATAGACATAATAACATTTTGTTTTACAATCAAATTCAATCACTCTCCCATGTGTCAGATTATTCACTCCGCCATCCAAAGATACTGTACATGAAACATGGTATCAAATTTCACAGAATAGTCTAAATATTATTGCAAAGAATTAGGTTGAATTTCGATGGTGACCCCAAGCGCCATCAACGTTTTTACTTAGCACAACATCCTCAAAATGCTTCACAGAAACACTTAATTAATGTTGGCCAGTATTGAATCAAATTACTTCACTGTGCGTAAGAATGGCGAATGAATTAAACAAAAAACAATATTAAGTATACATTTTTCCGAAACATCAAAGCAAGATTACCGATTTTGTAAATAAAAATTGATTTTGCGTAACGTGACACCATTTGCAGAACCCTTTTGAAAGATAAACGTAACGCAGTGCTCCTAAAATGAAACCAATGGGATTCAGCATTGGGGCCTTCCTTGGCAATGCCATGCTGAAGGTGTCTGGGTTCGACCGGTCGGTCGAGGATCTTTTCGTTATGGAAATTTCCTTGACTTCCCTGGCCATAGAGTACCATCGTATCTGTCACACGATATACGAATGCGAAAATGGCAACTTAGGCAAAGAAAGCTGTCAGTGAATAACCCTGCGAGTGCTCATTGACCACTAAGCTGAGAAGCAGACTCTGTCCCAGTGAGGACGTTATGCCAAGAAGCAGAAGAAGAAGAACAAGCCTTCTTTTCATATGATGTAATTCTACCATCTAGATCCTCCATAGGCAATCCGTGTTGTTGAGCCAATATAATGCTTCTCGGTGCAACTGTTCAGAAAATACAATGAATTCAAATATTTGGATTATTTTTGAAGTGAAAAATTGACATAGGTCTCTGAGATAGTTTTTTTTTTACAAAACTGTTAGGTCAATGTACCAATAGCCGCATAGCTAAGAACAAATATTCATATAAAATCTAAAAATAACGCTAGCGTCATTATTTTTACATCATCTGAAAGCTTTTTATCTTGGTTTTGTGGGTAAAATAGGAAAACTAAGAAAACTCATATGTTTGTATTTATTATCGCTTGTGCCACTATAGGAATACATGTGCCTAAAGCAGCACTATTACTAATTTCTGTTCCTATAGTAGTACTAGCCTCACGGTGTTGGCTAAATACTAATCAAAACCTATTTTTACGAAACTTTTATATTTTTCCTACAAAGTGTGGATCAGAAGTTTTTGTTTGATACAAAAAAAGTTTTTAATTCATCAATTATTTCATATAATAAAAAATATTATCTCTCAATAAAACTACTATAGGAACAATAGGTTTACTAAAGGGAAGTGAGCTAAAATTTTAAGCAAATTAATTATTTCGATCATTTATTGAACAAAATAAAACTATGTTTCAATGGTACTTAGATAAAAAGCTCCTGATGTTTATGTCAAAAAATATTTTGGAAAGATTTATAGCAAAAGGGGCCGTAAAAAGCCACTAGTGCAACTATAGGGGACTGTCCGCTAACACTAAGGAAACACTGACCCTATGCATTTTGATCGCGTCTTGGTTATTTCAAGTTGATATCCGATTCGAAATTGTTCGACGCAGGGAGATCGCCTACATATCTAAGAACGTTTCCCGCAACTATCCTTTTCCTACTAGCGATGGTCAAAATCGAAAGCATAGCTACAATAAATATTTAAATAATCTAAACAAGATAAAACTAATAATTTAATATGATTACATTTAAATTCACTAATTTAGCATACACTCACGATCCACATCACAACCGCCGTATCATGCTCGTTGAGGGCACTTTATGTCAATCATTGTGTCAATTAGATAATCCATCTTCAACCGTCATATATCTGCACACAGCTTTAATTGAAACCATTCGTGCTAATATGATTAACCTAATCAAACCCAACCAGGATATAGGTACGAGATATTTCGAATGGAACAGAAACGTCAAAGCGAAGGCAGTTGGTCAAGATTGTAGGGCGTTGATTACCAGCAGCCCGCAGTACAGAGCAAGCGTGATTCTCAAAAATCAACGACTCAATTGTAAATGCTTTCCATACCCGAATAGCGGAAACATGTGCGCACAGTGCATAGTGGTTTAGAACGCAAACAATACTACTATAAGTTTTTTAAGCCGAAAAGTATAAATATTGCTTTATACGTTCGGAAAATATGTGCATACATTAGTTTGATAAACTCAATTGACGTCTTCGACAGAGTTGTTGAAAATATTCAATGGGAAAATGAGCCAAAGACACTTGACGTCTTTATTTTAAAATGAAAAAAAATATTTTAAATTTTATACAAAAAACACTGGAAAACTAGGAATTCATACTTAATTTTTTTTCACAGCTTTTTTATGTCAGACAATGTTTTGAGAGTTTGTTTGTATTAAAAAAATACTACATGTACAACATCTATCTATGAATCCTGTACAAACACACTTAGATGATATCTTGAATTTCTCTAGCAATTATAACCATTTTACACTGGAACCTCAATTTACGAAGTAGATGGGGGAGAGGGTCGTAAATTCAATCAGTTCGTTAAACCAGGGGATTAGTTCGTAAAATTATGTTTTGTCCTTTGGAGCATACTTGTAAGAAATTCATTTTTATGATTTCAAAAAATTATGATTTTTTGCTACGCTAAGTATATGGTATCAAATCAAGCTTAAACATGTACCAGTTAAAGTTTTCTAAAAAACCCTTGAAGTTTGGGCATATGATTCTTCATGCGTAAATTAAGATCAATTTATCATTTCTAAATACAAGAATATCCCGTGTTTTTTATAACAATACTGCCCCAGTGTGTCATTTCCAATTTTAAATATTCAGGCTTATTTTTTTAAAAGTTAAATTTCATCATTTGCGCAAACTGATAGAGATCAATTAAAAAAATTGAGAGGTTCTAAACCACTGTGCACTGGTGCCCTTGAGGACGGTTCGTTCGTTCGTTCATTCGTTTGGAAGATATTCATTCAATTAGGAAATTATCGCCATTTTTATGCCCTTGCACGCGTTTGTAAACATCTCTGCATCATCGTTAGTGGCCTCTAGCCACGAGAAGATAATTTTAGAGGAATAACGCGGAATTAGTTTTTCTATTTTACCCCCCATCCGGCAATCATCGGCCGCCTCTCGGCTGTGAGAACAGAGAGTTGTAATATTGTAGGCAGCCGGTAATGATGTTACTACAACTGTGTGTTGTTAAAATAGCATCAGCTCATCTCGCGTGCCAAGACTACAAGCTGTGATAACATATTTCCAGAAGCGCACGAGCCGTCAGTCAATGATTTTTCCGTTCCCAGGGGACATCACCAATAGTGGGAAAAATATTATCATGCTCTAGGAAAAGGGAGTCCTTCACAAATTTATTAGAGAATTTTAAGTGAAATAATTCAAAACTAGCAATAATAGAGCATACAATAGCAATGATTGTGAAAGAATAGAATTAAGGAATATATTTTTTGCTGATAAAACTTGAAAAAGGCAGAAAAATCAAGATTAAAAAAACTTATAAGGAAAAAATAAGGAATACAACATTAGGAATTTTTAAAATGAAAATAAAATATTTCACTTAAAATCTCATTGAAAGCAATATTTCTTAACAGTTTTCATTAGAAACATAATTTATGTTAAGGCCTATTTTAATTATTCCTTTGGCGTTTTTCTTAATTAAATTTAAAGAACTTCGTTCTAATTTTATATTGGAAATTATTGGGAGCTACAGAGACCTTTCTTGTAAAGTCCCTCTAAACAAAAAAAAAATTTGGGTTATTAAATATTACTTATTAGTTTTATCTTGGATCATTTCTTATTTTCAGTGCTTGTTTTAATTTATGTTTGCTTATTTACAATTTTTATTGATAATTTACAATTTTCCATTGGAATATTGATGGACTTCTTATTGCTAGTTTCCAATTTATTATTGCGTATATTTGTCGAATAACCAGTAGAAAACGTTTTCTTATTTATTTTTATTGTTGCAATTACTTAAGTTATTGCTGGTATTTAATTATTGTATTGACTACTTACTGAAAGAAATAAAAAGAAACCCTTCTTTAAATACTAGCTAATTCGGCTGCCCATCGATAATACGGCGCGGAAGGGTAAGGAATAGAATCTTTCCTTAAGCAAACCTTGCTCTGGCAGCGGGATGCTACACGAGCCTCATATGTGGGAAGTGTTCTTATCCACCCGGGCGACTACACGGGTTAGTGCATAACGATCCCAGTGCCCAGCTCGCTCATAGCGAAAAACATTAAGGTTGTTGTGGTTGATGGCATGAATAGAAAGCGATTTAAGCGTGGCTCCATTCAATAAACTCTACGTGTGTAATGCCCACTCCATGATTTATTTTCATGATATTTTATATTTGAAACTGAATTCCTCGGAGATGAGCCAACAGTCAACCGTATTTGATTTTAGCTTTCCGGCTCCTGACGTCAGATTCATGTATCGAGATTTCACCTAGTTGGTCAGTTATCAAGGTTCTAAATCGAATTACTGGAACGACGAAAGTGTTTTGTTTAATTGATACAAATCTTTTTGTACCTACTACAAAGCATCAACAAAATTATGCAACTCTTTGGAAGAAGGCATTGGGAAAGTAAAAGTGAGACTACCAATGCAACTGGTGATTAATGTTTAACACAGTTATTTCAACCCGAAATATTCATTGCAAAGTATTTTATAACATATTGTGTTATAAAATTAGTTGGTAAGATGTTACAGTAAAAACCATAGACGGCAACAGCTTCCCGTTAGACGGTCTGTAGAATTCTGTGAAGATCTCGACCAAACACTTTAGTTCGTTCAAATCTCGCCGGGGAACTTTGTTAACGATCAACGCTCCGTCATCGTAATCATCGTCATCATCGAAACTTCAAAAGCAGTTTTTCTGTTCAAAACTGAAAATTATTCGATGAAAATGTGTTCACTGTGTTGCAGTTGGAGAATTGAATACAGTGAACACATTTTCCAGTAAATTTTCTTGATTTTGAACGAAAAAACTGCTTTTGAAAATTCCGAATTTGATGACGGATCCTGCCCCCTTAACCCATATCCGCCCAGCAAATGGAAAAAAAACGATAATTTTTGACGAATTGCGTTTGTTTTACTTCGAATGGAATCGTATGTTTGTGGATGTCTAGATTTTCGATCATTTTTGGAATATAAGGAAATGTTCTATGGGTCGGAGTTGTTCCGATGGATCACTGGGTCAAATCGGTTACAAAAGACTAAAAATTTGATAAAAATAATGTAAGTTTGAACAGGATTTGAACCCTGCTCTTGCGAGTGATAGTTGAGTCTGTTACCTCCAGGTCATCGCACCGCACTAAATGGAGTGAGCTAAACTTGATACAAGCTTTGTGTTGCTACTCGTAAAGGGTTTCTTGGCGTTTTCGTCCATCGAATCCGATTACATTTTGAGCGAAATATTAATGTAAAATAAATGTAAGCTAATTCAGTTACGTCTGATTCTTGATACATAGCCAAAAATTACTTCTGACGTTATTTTTTTCTTGTTTGAGTCACTGGACCTTTCATCGCCAATATTCTTCTGAAAATGAAAAGGTTTAACACCCAAATAACGACTGTTTAAAAGAAAAAGAAAATTTATCTGTCTTTGGTATTTTCTAAGGAGGTCCCATAAATAACCAAAAAAATAACCCAAAGCCAAAACTGGTCTCAGTATCTAATTTAGTTCTCACATGGCTTCCGTAGTTGAAACTACAAAACAAGTTGAGTTGGAGTCAGATTTATACTAACAAGTTGGATAGAAGTTGATTGAAATGAAAGTTGGGGTCATTTTCACCTGATTTGACCCAGCAACTCCGAAACAGTGGACAGTTCCAAAAAATCCTCAAAATATAAAAGATCTAGACGATTCCATTCTAACTAAAACGAAGGCTATCCGTCAAGAACTGTCGAAATGGCAACAATTTGAACTTTTTTTTTTTTTCATCGAAAGTAGTTGGGTTACCCAGTTTCGATATTAAAAGTGAGTTTCAAAAGATTACTTACATTACATTACATCTTTCATTCGATACTGCCGGGAAGTCAACAAGTCGCTCATCATCGGCTGCGATGCCAACGCTCATCACACTGTGTGGGGTAGCACCGACATCAACGGTCGAGGTGAGTGTCTATTAGAATTCCTATCATCGAATGGTATTGATATATGCAACAAGGGTAATAAACCAACATTTCTAAATGCAATCAGAGAAGAGGTTTTAGATTTGACGTTGTGTAACTCTGCAATTTCTGAGAAAACATTGTTTTTGAGTGGGGTGGAGGCGACTTATCACCAACAGCATATCGTAATCCTAGAAAAACGAACTGGGGTCATTATGCTAATCACTTGAAATCTGACACTTTTACAAATGAAATTAGTATTAAGACAATACTACAACTTGATTCATTTTCGCAAGAGGTAAACGAAGTGATTCTAAAAGCATATAATAATAGTTGTCCTATCAGACAATCGTCCTCTAGTAGGGACGTACCATGGTGGAACTCAAAATTGGAAAGCCTTAGAAAAACATCTCGGAAATTGTTTAATAAAGCAAAACGAACCTCAGATTGGGCTCAGTATAGAAGAGCTCTAACGGAATACAATAACGAATTAAGGAAATCAAAGAGAAGAACTTGGATTCATATGTGCGAGAGTATAGATAATACACCAATTGTTGCTAGATTACAGAAAACTCTTGCTAAAAACCATACTTCTGAACTTGGCAACCTTAAACGCCAAGATGGGGTGTATACTAAAACTTGTAATGAGACACTTGATTTGATGATGGATACTCATTTTCCGGGAGCGGCTTCAGGCGAGGATATACAGTATACTGGAGTGCAAGGAGGCTCTATGCAGACCATACCGGAGGTCTGCAGTATAGAAAATCCAACACCAGATAAAGCTGATAAAATCTTCACGTTTGCAAGCGTGGAAAATGCAGTGAGATCTTTCCAGCCTTAAAAATCTGCAGGTGTGGACGGAATGTTTCCAGCACTACTTCAAAACGGAGAAGCGGTTCTGATTCCGTCTCTTATGAAGATTTTCAAGGCAAGTTTAAGATTGAACTATATTCCATCAAAATGGAGGTTGGTAAGAGTCATATTCATACCTAAACCTGGGAAACGAGATAAAACGAACCCAAAATCTTTTAGACCCATTAGTTTGTCATCAGTTCTGTTGAAAACTATGGAAAAAGTATTGAAGAATTACGTAAACTCAACTTACATGCAGACATATCCATTGTCTTAATATCAGTATGCAAATCAAGCTGGAAAGTCGACAGTCACAGCGCTTCATACGCTGGTAGATAAAGTTGAAAGATCTCTTTCAGTGAAGGAAATCGCACTCTGTTCTTTCTTGGACATTGAAGGTGCTTTTGACAACACTTCATATTCTTCAATAGCAAATGCTATGAAAAAACGAAATTTCAACACATGCATTGTCGACTGGATTCATACTATGCTAGCAAAAAGAGAAATCACTTCAGAACTGGGTGGTTCGTCTGTAACCATAAGGGCGACGAAAGGATGTCCGCAAGGTGGAGTACTTTCGCCACTTTTATGGTCTTTGGTTGTAGACGACCTTCTCAGAAGCTTAGAAGCTAAAGGTTTCGAGGTTGTAGGCTTTGCGGATGATATAGTCATCGTAGTAAGAGGAAAGTTTGACAACATAGTATCGGAAAGAATGCAGCAGGCCCTAAAGTATACCCAATCATGGTGTATAAAGGAAGGTCTAAGCATTAACCCGTCAAAAATCGTGATTGTCCCATTCACTAAAAAGAGGAAAGTCAACTTAAAATCTTTTAAGATTGGAGAAGTTGAAATTCAAGTTAGCAGTCAAGTAAAATACTTGGGAGTAATCTTAGATGCCAAGCTTAGCTGGAATGCGCATCTTGACTCTACGATTAATAAAGCGATCAACGCATTATGGTTATGCGCCAAAACTGTCGGGAGGAAGTGGGGCTTGAGGCCAAAAATGATTATGAGGATTTGCACATCTATTATACGACCAAAAATTACCTACGCTTCATTAGTGTGGTGGCCTAAAACCAGGGAGGCTACTGCAGGAATGAAACTAGCTAAGCTTCAAAGACTTGCGTGCATTGCTATAACGGGAGCAATGCGCAGCACTCCATCGAAAGCGTTAGATGCTATTCTCAATCTGCTGCCTTTGCACGAATATGTGCAATTAGAAGCGGAAAGAAGTGCTCTAAGGCTTAAGAGGTCTAAAAATGTTTTGTCAGGTGATCTTATTGGCCACTTGAGCATTTTGCAACACTTTAAAAGAGGACCGGTGATGAGTATGAACGGAGACTGGATGAGACCTGAGGACAACTATGATTTTCTCTACAAGGTAAGCGAAATGACGCGTACAAGTTGGGATGTCGGAGGTCCCACGGTTCGTGAAGGCTCAATCATATTCTTTACTGACGGCTCAAAAATTGGAACAAATACAGGGGCTGGGATCTTTGGACCCGGAGTAAATATTTCAGTTGCAATGGGACATTGGCCAACAGTGTTTCAAGCTGAGATTTTTGCAATACTTGAATGTGTGAATGTCTGTTTGAAAAGAAAATACAGATATGCAAATATATGTATTTTCTCTGATAGTCAAGCAGCTCTAAACGCATTAAGTGCATATAAATGTACATCAAAACTCGTCTGGGAATGTATTCTCTCGTTGCGACAGTTGTGTGAATCAAACTCGGTAAATTTGTACTGGGTTCCAGGACACTGTGGCATTGAAGGGAATGAAAAAGCAGATGATCTTGCAAAACGGGGCTCAAATTCACAGTTTGTTGGCCCGGAACCATTCTGTGGTATACCAAACTGTGCAGTAAAAATGGAACTTAAGTGCTGGGAAGAACAAAAGGTGATGACCAACTGGATGGATGTCAAAAAGTGTACCCAGTCTAAAAGATTTATAACTCCAAACGCAAATAAAACTAAAAAGATTTTAGAGCTTAACAAGAGGGCTCTTTGTACATACACTGGCCTAGTAACTGGGCACTGTCCGAGCAAATATCATTTGTCGCTTTTGTAATATTGAAAGTGAAACCTCGGAACATCTGCTTTGCAGTTGTGGTGCATTATACAGGCGCAGATCAAAGTTTCTCGATAGCGGCTGTTTACAGCCCAGTGAGATCTGGTCTGCTGATCCGAGAAAGGTGATTGGTTTCATAAACCATATCATACCTGATTGGGAACGTGTCATGGTAAGCAGCTGATCGTCTAATCAATGGTGTTCGGCTAGCGTGACATGTACAGTAAACTGGGACATACTACAATAGTTCTAAATATTGGACGCAGTAGTTTCAACCCCCAACAAAAAAAAAAGAATGTTGTAAGAATGTTCCATACAAAAAGATTGGAAATCGGTTAAGCTGTTCAAAAGTTATATTTTTTTTAAACATTACAAATCTAATGCGCTGAGACCTACAGCGTGTGTCAATAAAAAATGACTGATATTTTAATTTCAAAAAAATATATCTCAAAAACTAAAAAACATACATCGCTGAAAATTTGACAGTATACGTAAAATTTTTCTGAACTTTCAAGAAAAAATGAGAACAGCGATAGCCCTTTTGGTCCCGAGGCCTTCAAAACACGAAAAAACTGAAACTATTGAGTTTTTTTTTAATGTAAAAAATACAATTTTTGTGAATTTTATATTTTTTCCGAAAAGTCAAAATCTTTAGCCTTCATTTCGTCCAAAAAGATTGAAAATCGGTCGAACGGTTCAAAAGTTATAATTATTGTAAAACTAAAAATTTTGCAAAATCGCGATTTTTCTGGTCACCCTATTTCGGAAATGGTCACCCTAATCAAAAAATCCAAAAATACGTGTATCCTTATTTCGGATAAGGAACAAAATAGCAAATTTGCACGGAATTTGGAGACCCTCTAGATCGGTTTTTCATGGAATGGCTGTATGTTAAGATATTCCTAGAATACCAGAGGAAGATCTTTTGTAGTTTCATTGATACAGTATGCCTGAGTTATAGTTTTAAAGAAAAACTAAAAATTCAGTGCGTACACAAGGTATAAGTTGGATGGAATATACTGCATAATCGTAATTTTTTTTAATATCTTTATACACTGTTCGAAAGCTTACTTGAAAAGCAATCTTGGCGTTTTTTGTTTATTGCTGGGGCGAACCTAGTTTCACCCTGGGTTCGCACTAACAGCTGTCAAAACGTTTTTTTATTGGGTCGGGTCGAACCCGGATCCGCCCTAGGTTAGACCCAAACACAACAAGGTTCGCGCTGCTGATATTTTGCGATCCAACCGGTCGAACTGTCAAAAATGGATTGTTTACGTTTTTATAATTATCAAAATTAACTATTATAGTAACATATTAGTAACAAGAGATGTTTAAGAAAGCATTCGGCATCATACATTGGACTACTAATGAAACTTTCTTTTGCCTTTTTGCACTATAAGAAGTTAAATTTCATGAAACTGTGTGGCTGACATTTCGAATGTAAGAATGCCACATTTGATTTGACTCGAACCTGGATCCGTTTTCGTTCGTTTATTGCGAGTCGGGTCAGCTCTGACCCCAGGTTTAAAACCGAATACGCCATTGGAAAAATGAAATGAACTCAAATTCGTACTGTAGTTCAGGTAAATGTGGAGGCTACACTGAAAAAACACATTCGATTTTTTATCGAAACATCACAAATCCCATACTTTTTTGTCCCAAGTTGTCCCAGGCTGAAATGTATTTCCAAGGATATTTTAGGATGTAAACTAAAGGATCGTGAAGAGTTGAGCCGCACATATTTACACTTTTTGATTAAGGGCTAATTGACTTTTTTCAATACTTTTGGAAATTTTCCTTTATTCTCAGCTAAAAATTATTTAAGGGATAATTGAATATCGCTAAATGATTCATATCATCATGACTATGTTAGTTCTAATATTCGTAATGATTTTCACACCGTAATTGCATAAGTGACCTATATGCATCATTAGTATCGTATTAAGCGCTTTTCAAAAGTTGGTCTCGAAAACTAGTTTATTGATAACAAACACCAAATTTGTACCACAAAACTTATAAATATAATATAAGATTGCGAAAATATTTTGAGCCGCCAGTCCATATGGAAACCGCCCATAGTGCGACACATAGTCCACTGAGTGTGAAAATAAGTACAAAGGTTTTCAGCTCTACTTATTTTTTACGCCTTCTTGAAATTTTTGTCTGCATGAGGTATTGCTCCTCCGACATATGTGTCAATTCGACCTTTTTTCCTTTCAACCTTTTGTTTTTTAGACCTTTTGTCATTCGTCCTTTTGTCATACATTCGCAGTACATGCTGAAAGAATGCTAGACGGTAACCCTTCAGAGATGGTGTTTGCTTCGAATCCGATTGATATCTACCAGGAGGCGTAGAGCACAGCAAGCTAAGTGGGTGGACTAAGTGCTCAATGGTTTGGTGAGCGTGGAACATACCTGAAGATGGAGGAAAGCGGTCATCAGAAGAAGCAGACGGGGCCCAGATAGCCGTAGCGGTAAACGAAATTTTCTCGATTCCCAGGGCATAGAAGTATCTTCGTACCTGCCACACGATATACACATGCAAAAATGGTCAATTGGCATAGAAAGCTCTCAGTTAATAATTGTGGAAGTGCTCATAAGAACACTAATCTGAGAAGCAGGCTCTGTCCCAGTTGGGACGAAAAGCCAGAAAGAAGAAGAAGAAGAAGCAGACTTAGACACTAACGTAGCTACTAATAAACCACGAATTGTCGTTTGAATCCCAACAAAGAATGAACGGTAAATCCGATCATTACAAGGCATGCTCGATTACTAGCAACATTAGCCAGAGGTAAGACTATTGGAAAACTTAAAAAAAACTCATTTTTGAAGGCGTTTTTCAATAGGGTAAAAGCACCGGTACTGGCCAGCCTAAGAGAAAATGTCAATAAAAACTGAATGGGAAGCCGTATTTATACAACAAATATGTCAAATGCAAGCTTTCAATCCATATTATATGTGTAAAATATCAAAACTGAGCCAAAACCTTTTTTTCGCTTTGAAAATCCCATTGGTCAATATAGGCCAACGGAACCAGTTTCGGCCAGAGATTTAACCTTCGGGCTGTCGCGCTGTTGTACTTTGTACAACATTTGTGATTTATATGCTATCATTTTGCAACAAAGATATCTATCGACATCAAACCAAAATGTATTCCTCAAGAATCTTCTTAAGAACAATACTCGACAGTTTTTATTTACAGTATGACCCTTTATAATACGGTAAAATCAACAAATGTACATGGAAGTCGCATAATAATAAAAGCACTATGTACGGTTCGAGGAATCCACAGTTTTAAATCGTCACATCTCGAAATCCAGATAATAAAGAAACTTGGGGTCTTTAGTAAAGTTGTTCTGGAGGTGAAGCGCTATCTGATGGTACCTCATTTAATTCGGAATTTAACCGCTAGGGGGCACTAGTGGGCATGGAAATTTTACTTTTGTTTTGCAGATTTTTCAGGATCCTGACCATTTAGAAGGATGTCGTCTTCGGCAAAGTTGTTAAGTAAGTTAAGGACTATCATTTTTGGAGCTAGTTGATTCAAAATTTTGCCACTAAGTGGCGCTAGTGAGCATGAATCTTTTAAGTAGATGAAAAAACCGAATTTAGTACTATACCATTTAATTCCACTAGAGTTTGTATTCTTTGACAGATACGCGTATTTCGACCTCAACTGTAAGGCCGTCTTCAGTGTCTTGTACTAGACTCGACACTGAAGACGGCCTTACAGTTGAGGTCGAAATACGCGTATCTGTCAAAGGATACAAACTCTAGTGGAATTAAATAGTATAGTACTAAATTCGTTTTTTCCATCTACTTATAGGTATTCTACTAAACAGCTCGAAGATTTATTATCATCATGAATCATTTGTTTTCACATATGTCAGGAGCCTGACCACTTAGAAAGATTGTGTCTTCAGCAAAGTAGTTTGGTAGCTCATGGGTTATCATTATTTGAGCCAAGAAATACGATATTTTGTCATCAGGCGGCGCTAGTGAGTATGAAATTTTTGTTTTGCGGATACTGCAGGATCTTGACTTTTTAGACAGGCACCTTTGGCAAAGTTGTTCAGAAGCTCAAGGACTATCATTATTTTAATAAATCTCTAACTTTAAAGTTTAAACGAAGAAAGAATTTGAGCTACTGAACAACTCTCCCGAAGACACCATCTTTCTAAGTGATCAGGCTCCTGAGATATTTGCGAAACAAATGTTTTATGCTCACTAGCACCGCCTAGTGGCAACATATTGAACCAACTAGCTTAAACAATGATAGTCCTTGGGTTACCGAACAACTTTGACGAAGACGCCATCTTTCTAAGTGGTCAGGATTATGAGATCTGGGAAACAAAAGCTTAATGCTTACTAGCGCCGCCTAGTGGCAAAATCCCGAATTTCTTGGCTATGATAATGATAGCCCATAAGCTACTGATCAATTTTGCCGAAGACGTCATCTATCTAAGTGGTCAGACTCCTGAGATATTCGCAAAACCAAGGGTGTTGTACAAAATACAACGCGAGACTACTCGCGTTACAAAAATTTGCGCGACGACCGAAAGGTTAACTTCGGTTCCTAAATTGGCCAATTGCATTGATTTCTCATGAGAGTGGCCAAATTAGGAGTGTCCTGGCCAAATTAGATATATGGGAGTTAAAATTATAAGGAAAATTAATTGTTTTTCTTATGTTTTGAATCAATTTGGACAAGTAAATGAATGTAGCTCTATCATATGAATGTGATCTACTGCACACAAAAGGTTTCATGCTGATTGGCTATGTAAAACGGTGTATAATCCACTATGGCTACAACTGGCGTATGGCCAAAACCGGTGCTTCTACCCTAGGCAACTTCAAAAGCATCATGGTTAAGCTACCAATGGGACAAACCATGTGTGTCACCTGCAGAATCGTGGAACAACCGTTTTCGCGTATTCATGGTGCGCCGGATGGAATTCAGCAGTAGTCCTCTGCTCTTTGTAAATCGGTAACCGATAATTTTATCGTTGTACTGTACAGATGAGCTTGAGCATGAGCTTGATTGGCCGCCCGTGATTACTACTCCAGTATCGGCAGATCAGTTGCACTTACACAAGGAATAAACCAGATGACTGCTTGGGACTAACAGACACCCTCAGTGTATGAACACTGGTAATCTTCTATTTTAGGCAACAATGGCGCCTACCACGTAAGAATGCAGACCAATGAGAGGAAAGGGGCTAAAATGATGATGCATTCCACCTGGCATCCACAGTAGACCGGATATACTCCTGCATCTACGCCAATTTATGCGGGAAGGAGTAGGGTTTTCTTTTGTTTTTTACAAGGGGCAAACTGCAAACAAATTCCCTGAGAAGGTAACTCAGGGAATGCGGTGATGACACAATCTTTTTGAATTGCTCAAATGGTGTACAGGCTTCGACATGACCCTTGGCCTCAGACCCTTATCTCCCCTGAACCACCTTACGGTATTTCTTCGGAGAGAGGCCAATGCATATAGCACAACACATGTAGCAGAGGATTCTACCCCATTACCCCGAATCCCATTACCCCGAATGCCATTAACCCGAACGCCATTACCCCGAATTCCAAAACCCCGAGTGATCCATCACTCCGAATGACATTACCCCGAATTCCAATATCATGGGGAAATGTCATCAATATCATCATGTGAAGATAATTGTAAATTCGGGGAAAAAGCATTCGGGGTGATGGAATTCGGGGTAATGGTACATTGGGGGTAATGGAATTCGGGGTGGTGGCATTCTGGGAAATGGCATTCGGGGTAATGGGGTAGAATCGTAGCAGAGGTAGCCTAGACAAACTGCTTCTCCTAGCCGAATTAAACAATGTTACAAGGTCCCTTAGCCTCGGCAGGGCTAATCCACTGCAGCCAACTGTTGGTCGGCGCGCCATAGGCGCTGAAATTCTAACATAATATGGTCGGCGTTAAGTCAGAGTGGACCAAGTACAAAACTTGGGAAAATTGGATTATTCTGCCATTAGATGCAAAATAACGTTATCTCCATTTCACTTTGATCCGATTTGATGAATGTTGAAAACTGGGAGAGATATGTAACAAATTTACTCTGGATGATCAATAAAAATCAATAAAAGTATGCAGTCAGAGTGGACCAAGTGCTTTATACCATAACAACGAAAACGATCGATGCGATGTGAAAGTCTAGAAAATGCAAGACATTTCAAGTTATTTTCCAGATTTTTTGACAAGGAATGATTCTTCTTCCCATCCATCAATAGAAACTCATAAACATTTTTCATAATTCGATGGATCTTATTTTGATATCTGGCCATTTACCGTATTTGAGTAGGTGATCAGAAATTGCAACAATTTCTGTACAGACAGAGTAGACCAAGTGTCAAAAAGCAACAAACTGATTGATTATTGCATTTTTTGAGTCGATTTCAGAGATCGATAGAAGTTTATGGTAGTTCTATGGTGTATGTATGGACTGTCCTAGAACCCGCTTATTGGACTAGTATATTTTTATCGGTACTCAAGATTTTCATGAACTATGTGCACTTGGTCCACTCTGACTGAACGCATATTTGAATATTTCTGGTCTTCAACGCCCTGACCCTTCAAAACCTTAATTTCCAAGGTATCGTAATGCCACTGATTTTAAGATTGAAGATATGGATTAGTGAAGAATTTACGATACTGATGTCGAAGGGTCTTGATAATATGTTCAGCTTAAAGATATGCACCCAGTTTGACCACGCAAGCATTAAATGATTGTTCTTTTTCTTGAAATTGTTCAGTCAGAGTGGACCAAGTGCACATAGTTCATGAAAATCAACGCCCTGACCCTTCAAAACCTTAATTTCCAAGGTATCGTAATGCCACTGATTTTAAGATTGAAGATATGGATTAGTGAAGAATTTACGATACTGATGTCGAAGGGTCTTGATAATATGTTCAGCTTAAAGATATGCACCCAGTTTGACCACGCAAGCATTAAATGATTGTTCTTTTTCTTGAAATTGTTCAGTCAGAGTGGACCAAGTGCACATAGTCCATCAAAAAATCGTTCTATCAGAGTTCCGGATTGTGATTTTTCATGTTTATCACTTCACATTATATTGTTTGAAAGTAACACAAGGATAGGTAGAAATATTGAACCAAAATTTTACTGAGATAAAAAAATACAAAGCGTTAGACTTTGAGCCCGTTTTTCTCAAAATATGAAAAATGTCACTTGGTCCACTCTGACTTAACGCCGACCATATGAGTGACAACCGTAGTTACTGCATTCCAGCACTCGGCATCCGTACACATTCTCTCTATAATATTGTCGGGGACGTGTCCCCTTCGCATGTAGCGAGCATACGACCTCTCGCAGCAATGAAACGGGGGCAATCGTACACGACATGCTCCGCTGTTTCCTCCACACCAGCACAATTGGGACACGTAGGAGATTCTCAGTGTCCGAACCTGTACAGATACTGTCTATAGCAACCATGTCCTGACAGAAACTGCGTCACTTCGCCATGGATTCTTCCATACCATTCTGACACATTTGGTATTAGCCGATGGGTCCATCTACCCTTAGAGGAGTTATCCCATTCCTGCTACCAGCCTCTGAGCGTTTCCTCTCTACACGTGTCGTGGACTCCTCTGGTACCTCTTTGGTTGAAGCATTGAACATCTTCTTTGATGATGAGCGCGATAGGCGTCATCCCGGCTATGATGCACACGGCCTCTTTAGAAACCGTTTGGTATGCGCTTGCTACTCTTAAGCACATGATCCTGTATGTGCATTCGAACCGCTTTAGGTTTCTGCTCGTTCTAAGCGCTTTTGACCAGATTGGTCACCTTAGTATTTAAAGGCATATTCAACGTGGCTAGCGAAGCTGAGCTTGTCATCGTTCTTTCCCCGAAGATGCCTAAGGGATCGCTTGGGCTCTATGGTGCAATCACTTACTGAGATAAGCGCACGTTGCTCTCACTTGTGGTTGTTGACCACCACCACCTCAGTCTTGTGACGGGCCAGTCCTAGTATTCTAGACTTTATCCATTTCTCAACTTTGGAAATAGAGTGCGCTGCTGTCAACTCTACTTCTTCCAAATTCATCATAGACCACTAGGGTGATATCGTCGGCGAAGCCAACAATCTTAACACCCGTCGGAAGGGGCAGCCTCAGTACGTCACCGTACATCACATTCCATAACAGCGGGCCCAGGATTGAACCTTGAGGTACTTCCGCAGTAATTCGAACGCTTTTCTGCCCCTCCTCTGTGTCAAACATTAGAATCCTACCATCAAAATAGCTTTCTAGAAGCTTACATAACTGCACCGGTACCTTCAGGCGGTGAAGCGCGTGTGCTATTGCTCCCCAGCTTGCGCTGTTGAACGCATTCTTCACATCCAGAGTGACAACCGCGCAGTAACGGATGCCGCTCCTTTTATGCTCGATTGACACCTCAGCTGTCTGAACGATCGACTGGATAGCATCCAGGGTAAATTTACCTTTCCTGAATCCAAACTTGTTGTTGGACATGCCGTCCGCACTCCCCGTATACGGTACTAGCCTGTTGAGAATCCACCCTGTTCAAAACTATAAGGGTACATCCCTATGGGGTTGTACGAACTGGTGACGTAGGACCACGATGGTTAATTTAACTGAATTTGATGTCGTTCTTGTTGCTCGTTTTGACTTCATATTGTTTTCAGTGCTCGAAACTTTCGTGAATATTTATGCATATAACGATTTGCAGCCAAGTGTACGTTTAATCATGTCCCAAATATACATTATCTTTATCCGATGAATTCGTCATATTTATCTATGAAAATGTGAAATTTCACTTCAGGTTGTATGATCATTTTGAAATTATATTAGTAACCTCCTATGAAATATATGATAGCATTGGAAAGAAGTTATTCGAGGATTATAATGAAAGCTTCAGTCATCGCTTTGTTGATCTTATGGTTTGAGAGAAATATTATTCATTGCTTGGCAATGTGATTAATAAAGTCGGAAGTCTGTTAACTCTCTTACACACATTTGGTGGCACTGAAAAGAGCCAAAGGCTTTGTTAGCTCGGATGCTGTCATAGATGAATCGCACTACAGGATGTTATCAGTTGATTGCCATGGTTAAACGAAGAATCCCCAACGCAAGTGTAGAAATTTGTATAAGTTTTCTGCTTATAAGACGAACCAGTTGAATGTTTCGTGGTGTGGATGGCACACATCAGCAACAGGTATTAGATCACACGGCTAAAGTCGAAATCTGAAAACGTAGCCTAAGTTTGAAATCTTGAGCGACTTGCTAAAGGGGCTTGATTCTTGACTACACCACAGATGAGTTTATCACGAGCCGAAATATCATAAACTAGATGCTGAGGAGCTCTTACCAGCTCGAAAGCGAAAATGGAATGAAACCGAATCCGGCGAAAGAAGCATGCTTTAAACGCTTAGATTAGCAGATGATGCTCCTCCCATTCGTGCTCTTCTCTTCTTGTCGACCAATCTGGAAAATGGGTATGTGCCAATAATGTGTTGGAATAATGATAATGCGTGAGAAATTGATCAAACATGAATAGTTGGAATGCTTGACATTTACAAAATATTCTATAGATAGCTATCGATAATCAATAGTTTTCCTTAGTATGAAGGTGAATTTCTGATTAATGCGTGCCAAAATGATGAAAATTGTTCTATCAGAATTTCTCTTCAAAACCATTCTAAATATGACGCAATTTTGTTACATGTGATAATTTTCATAATCGAAATGCTCCCATAAAATATGGCAAATCAAAGACACTGTTGGAAATGCCACTCTAGTTTACATTCGTTGTGAAATGTTGAGCACTCACCTCGACGACACAGCAAGGCGTCCAAGAATAGTCTCGAAATTGTCGTGCCATCAATTATTCATGACAAATTAAATTTTGTACGAAACTGTGAGATTGATTGAGGAATATAAGATGTAATAAGGTCGGAAATATTATTCTTTCAACTCTTTTCCACAAATTTGATGGCCCTGACAAGGGCCGATGGCTTTCTTAGCCTCGATGCGGTCACAAATAAATAGCACTGCGGAATTGATCAGTTGATTGCCATGGTCCTTGGATGGCGCACAACAGCAACGGGTAGTGGATCACCGGGCACAAGGCGAAATCTGGAAACGATTCTCACTCTTGAAATCTTGAGCGATTTCATAAGTCCGATGCTTGATTCGTTGCTCTTTTCTCTTCGGATCAGCTTCTGGAATTTAGCTCCTAACGGGCTTGCTTCTTGACCACCGATCACCAGACGCTGGATTGCTAGCTTGGAGATCAGCAGGTGCGGACGTCGCTGCACAGGATCGGAGGAGCTCTTGCCAGCTCGGAAGTCGAAACGGAATGAAACCGAATCCAAAGTAGGAAGCATGCTATATACTCTTAGATTAGCAGATTATGCTCCTCCCATTCGTGCTCTTCTCTTTCTAGTCGACCAATCTGGAAAATGGGTATGTGCCAATAATGTGTTGGGCTAAGAATTACTTGAAAATTGCGGAAAATGATAATGCGTGAGAAATTGATCGAACCTGAATAGTTGGAAGGGTTGACATTTACTAAATATTCTATAGATAGCTATTGATAATCAATAGTTTTCCTTAGTATGAAGGTGAATTTCTGATCCATGCGTGCCAAAATGATGAAAATTGTTCTATCAGAATTTCTCTTCAAAACCATTCTAAATATGACGCAATTTTGTTACATGTGATAATTTTCATAATCGAAATGCTCCCATAAAATATGGCAAATCAAAGACACTGTTGGAAATGCCACTCTAGTTTACATTCGTTGTGAAATGTTGAGCACTCACCTCGACGACACAGCAAGGCGTCCAAGAATAGTCTCGAAATTGTCGTGCCATCAATTATTCATGACAAATTAAATTTTGTACGAAACTGTGAGATTGATTGAGGAATATAAGATGTAATAAGGTCGGAAATATTATTCTTTCAACTCTTTTCCACAAATTTGATGGCCCTGACAAGGGCCGATGGCTTTCTTAGCCTCGATGCGGTCACGAATAAATAGCACTGCGGAATTGATCAGTTGATTGCCATGGTCCTTGGATGGCGCACAACAGCAACGGGTAGTGGATCACCGGGCACAAGGCGAAATCTGGAAACGATTCTCACTCTTGAAATCTTGAGCGATTTCATAAGTCCGACGCTTGATTCGCTGCTCTTTCCTCTTCGGATCAGCTTCTGGAATTTAACTCCTAACGGGCTTGCTTCTTGACCACCGACCACCAGACGCTGGATTGCTAGCTTGAAGGACGTCGCTGCGCAGGAACGGAGGAGCTCTTGCCAGCTCGGAAGTCGAAACGGAATGAAACCGTATCCAACGAAGGAAGCATGCTATATACCCTTAGATTAGCAGATTATGCTCCTCCCATTCGTGCTCTTCTCTTTCTAATCGACCAATCTGGGAAGTGCATATGTGCCAATAATGAGTTGGACTTAGAATTACTTGATAATTGCGAAAAATGATAATGCGTGAGAAATTGGTCGAACATGAATGAAAGGGTTGACAATTACTAAATATTCAATAGTTCGCTATTTATAATCAATAGTTTTCTTTAATATGAAGGTAAATTTCTGATCCATGGTGCCAAAATTATGAAAAAGCATTCTAAACATGTCGCAATTTTGTTACATGTGATCATTTTCGTAATCGAAGTGTTCTCATAAAATATGGCAAATCAAAGACACTGTCGGAAATTCCACTCTAGTTTACAATCGTTGTGAAATGTTGATCACTCACCCCGACGGCACTGCAGCAGCGTCCACGAATAGTCTCAAATTGACGTGCCATCAATTATTCATAACAAATTAAATTTTGTATGAAGCTGCGATATTGATTGAGAAATAGAAGATCTAATAAGGTCGGAAATATTATTCCTTCAACTCTTTTCCACAAATTTGATGGTCCTGACAAGGTCCGATGGTAGATAAATAGCACTGCGGGAAGTTATCACTTAATTGCCATGGTCAAACGGGAAATCCTCAACGCAAACAGCAACAGCAACGGGTAGTGGATCCCCGGGCACAAGTCTAAATCTGGAAACGATGCTCACTCTTGGAATCTCGAGCGATTCCGACGCTCGATTAGCAGCAACTCCTCGGATCAGCAACTCTGGGGGCTTCTGGTAATTAACTTCTAACGGGCTTGCTTCTTGACCGCCGATGCTGAATTTATCACGGGTCGAAATCTGGGAGCGCGGATAAATTTGCGGCGGCGACGACGATGGCTTGGATGCTTCTCCGAGCAGCAGTAGTTTGCCGCTCTGAGAAGCGCCCAAGCCATCGTCATCGCCGCCGCAAATCAATCTTGCGTCTTCCTCTTCTGACGACACAAATTGGACTGTGACGCGGGTGCAAAAGCAAAGCGAGAATGACTCGCCCGACCGTGTTCACAGTCCGACCGCAAAAAGAAGACTGAGGGAAGAAGCAGGGACCCATTTGCTTTTATAGTGGGAAGCGACACCGTCGAAAAGTGCTCGAACGTGATTGGTTGGATAAGAAAGGGGTCAACATTTATCAAATTTTCAATAGTTTAACAACAAAATTCACTTATCGGATATATTACTAACGATGCGTAGATACATTTCTGATCGAATGATACTAAAATCGTAATAATCGGTTCATAAACAAGTGAGTTATTAACGTTCAAAATCTCCCCTAATTTCGTTACATGTCTCATTTTCCGTACTTTTAAAGTGCACCCCAATATAGAAAACAAAGACGTAGTCCTACGTCAATAACTTGTTCGTTGTATCTAGTAGACAGATAGGTCTATACGACGACAGGTCATCTAATGGTCTCCCCGCCTTTGGTAGTAGCACCAATTTCTGTCGCTTCCATACTTCCGGGATAATTCCTTGATCAATGCAGTGTTGCATCGTGGTTCTGAACATGTCCGGATCCACATTCACTGCAGCTTTTAAGGCAACATTCGGGATAGGAAGGTTCAGGGTGGTATACTTTTATGGCAGCGAGGCTTGCTGTTTGGTTAGCAGACTGCCTATGTGTCAGGCATAAGGAAAGGCGTGCTATGATGGTGGAAGAATGGCGTAGGGAAACTTTTTTTGTCCGTCCCTAGCTCTATCAAATGCTATGAACTGTGATAGATCAATTGTGTTATATTAAGAGTGATAGATAGTAAGATACAACTACAATGTACGAAGAAAAGGAAAGACCTAGGATTGAACCCATGACCTTTTGCTTATGAGACAGAAGCGGTAGCCGTTAGACCACCAACCTCGTCTTAATAACTGGAACATTCCTGAAGATGGTGTTAAAACCGTCTGTCAATCACAGATACCTTCAGCACAGACATCAACAGACTAAATGTGTACAGACGTAACACTTAGAACTAATTTCTTAAAATCCATTATCATGTGGTGAGCATGTTGTTCGAAATATAGTTTTGTGTGAAAGACCTGCAGATTGCAGTAGTGTGAAACGTCAAACATGAATAAAAACGACGCACGCGTTTCTGGTTGTGAATTTTGATACATGCAGAATTTGAAATTATCTTTAAATGAATAGTCGGTGGTAATTTAGTCAGTGTTACCTCAATTTGTCTGTGCCTTCATCATGGCTTTGATATGTTTCAGTTGATATGACAAGACGGAGAACGGCTCCCGTTTCCTTGAGAAGATCCATACTTATCAACTGAGTGCTTTCTTTCTCATATTGGAAAATGACTTAAGAGGCCATAAGTCTTTTTTACGACACGTTGTTGTTGAGCCCATTTCAGCTCGTACACGTAAACTAATAACATTATGAGGAATATGGGCATTAGCTCTTGCTGATAGTGGTATTGGTGAGCGTGAGCGAGTTAAATAAGATAACGACTGATAACATCGTTCTGAAAGTTAGCATTTAGTTGGCACCAGCAACAGAAAATAGAGACAAAAATCTTTCGAGCACTTAGTTTTCATCACTGAAAACCGTATACTGTCAAAACGCATGGAAAAATATTAGAAACGTTTATTACTTGCAAATAGGAAGTAGGGATTATAAATCAAGTGTAATGGAATAAATAACTTTTTGCAATTTTTCATCGTAGGGCTTCGATCTACTTCGTCGTAAGCGCTATTATTCGTCGTATTAAACTTAAAATATCTCACTACAGCGAATATTCAAACTAACCTGCAACAAAGATTTATTTTTCAACTCTAATTTGATGAAAGATGTTACGATTCGTCCACTTGTACACCAAAAATGCAATAAAAGCACTGTTTAAAAAAAATAACTTCAGTTCAATTATCCACTTTGCACGTTTTCACCAATATGGCATGAAAAAAGACGTACCGAGCGAAATCTGATTAGCGACCGACTGAGCCACACCATATTACGATTCAAATTTCTTCCCGCCCCCCTATGTGACCTACTACACTATGGAAAACCTCCGTACTTCTTCACTGAACGATTTCATTCCAATCACACGCCGTAAAACTTCTATAATTCACGAAATGTTATGAAATTCCCTCAACGACCGCGTATAATTGAGAACGTAAACAAAGCGCAATCCATTGTACTGAGAAAAAAAAAGGTGCGCTTCAATGGACCGATGCTTGAGTTCACGATTTGACGTTGACGATTTGACGTAATTTGAAATTACTCTGAACCATAATGATTACGTGGATAATTTTAGAATTATATCTAGTTTAATGCAAAAATTATCGTTAGAATATCAAAACAGGTCATTTTCATTAGTTATTTGCGATTCTCCTTCAAGGAAACTAAGTTAGTGGAAAGAAAAATGGTCTTTACTCTCGAAAACGCATGATTTTAATATTTAAAACATATTTTTTGCATTGAATTCGATATAATTCAAAAATGGCTTCTTCAAGAGGAAGTATTCATATAATCATTATGGTTTAGAATCATTTCAAGATTCATCAGAACGTATTTATTTCGACAAAGTTTTGAAAATCGACTGAAAGTTGTTCTTAGAAAAAAAAATTATTGAAAATTTCTCCGTCATGAAACTTTGTCCCAAACATCCGTTTACTATCAAAAATCCTAGGTGAAAATAAAAAAATGGGGGTTTTTGTGTATTTTAAAATTTATGTTTTATTTTTCAATTTTTCATGAAAAAACATAAAACATTTGTTCAGAGTGTATTTTTACTTGTATGTCAATCGTTGCTTTACAATTTTATCATAGAACATTTTTCTCTTAAATCAAATTCAAGTAAGTTGCATGCAAAAATTTATTGGCAATTTTCAAAAGTTATTCTCGAATCAAAATGATCGATTTTTCTATGGAAAACACTTATTGTAGCATACCAAAAAAAATGTACAAAATTTGCTACAAATCGAAGATGGTCGAGTTCTGCGACTGACCAATTTGACATGGAATTCGTCATAACGTAACTGACTTCAGAGCTTTTAAGAGATTGCAAAAAATGTCGTATGCAACTCATTGTAGAACTTGATTTTCACAGCACTCATCGTAATTATCCAACTTATCAAGCCTCATTGGTTGAATATACGACTCGTGCTATAATAATCATCATTCTGCGACATGTTGCGTTAACTAATATTGTGTGTTTAGCTCATCTTCCGTGGCTCTTTCTTTATTTTAGATTTTACGATTTTGATGCTACTGAAAATGAACTATCTGTTGCCATTTCAGTTTTGATTGGAATGCCAACGGCTTGTAAGTCATTGTTTACTAATGTTGATATGCCCTTTCTGATGTTTCATAGTTATAAAGAGACTGTCCAATAGGATGGCCCATGATCATCGAAAAGCAATAGTTTTGAGTTAAACTCGCAACACTTGTTCATGTTGACCTCCAATAGCTACAGTGCAAATGCGTTTGGAATACTTCAAGCGCAAGAGCATGATGGAACTGTAGCCATGAATTTCTTTCGTAAGTGTTTTGAAGATGCCCTCTGTTTGAGAAGAGACCGCAATGAACTTTCCTTACGAATAACTTTTTAGTTTTTTAATGAAAAGCTTTCTGGTTAATCGCCGTATTTTCTCCATTGATTGGGTATTTCAAAGAAAAAACGAACACTTTGGACCTCAGTATAATCGCTTGAAAAGCCTATAAATCAAAATAGTCTTTACGATACATCTGAGTTATCAAGCTTTAAAATATTTAATTTTTAAATGTTTAATGAAGATTTTAATTCTGCAACTTATATTACCCTAAACTATTAGAATTAAGAAGATTTTTCATGATTCCACATCCGGACGGACACTCACTTCTGCTCCATGATTCGAATTTCAGGCAGCTCATGAAAAGCAAAACTAAAACAGTAAAATTAGGGGAACTGTACCAGTTATGGCCATAGTGGTTGCCTATTTGGCCATATGTGACATTTTGATAACTTTCACATTTTAAATCTTTTTGAATGCTTTAACATTAAGATATATCTTAGATCTAACTAGGGTTTCGTTCTACTTCGTCGTAAGCGCTATTATTCGTCGTATCAAACTTAAAATGTTCCACTACAGTGGATATTTCAACTTACCTGCAACATAGATTCATTTTCCAAGTGTAATTTTGTGAAACTGTTATGGTTTGTACGCTTGTGCACCAAAAATGCAATAAAAGTACTGTAATTCGTGAAATAATTTCAGTTCAATTATCCACTTTGCACTTTTTCACCGAAATCGCATGGACGAACACGATTGGAGAGAAATGCTTAACGATCGACACCAGTCACACCACTTTTTAATACAAGTTTCTTTCCGCCCCCTGTGTGACTTTCTTCGCCGGGCACTCATTTTCACTATGGAAAACCTATGTACTTCTTCACTGAAAGATTTCATTCCAATCACACGCCGTAAGAGTTCAATAAATCTAGAAATTTTAAGAAATTTCCTCACCGACCGCGTAAAATTGAGAATGTAAATAAAGTTAAATCCGTCGTACTGAGAAAAAAATAGCTCATGCGCATCAATGTGTGCGCGATGCTCGACGTAAAAATACGGTTCCTTTGATTGTGTTGTTTTCGCTGCACTGTGAGCAAATGCCATAATTGTTCGGTCAAAAGGAATCGTGTTCATAGGTTTGGGCTGAATTTTGATGACGAACAATGAATTTTAAAGAAAATTAGTATATTCCATCATGCTGAAGGAATGGAGGGAGATGCCCGTTGATCTATATATTCTAGTAAAACATTCTATTATAGCAATGATATGTTGTGTTTTGACCACTCACTATATCACAGTGAGCCGTAAGTGGCGAGACGAATCCAAATCTGGAAACTGATTGCGACAGAAATTAAAACGATACGACGGATTGAGAATACGGCAAGATGCATTTTCTTTGCATTATTTCCAAAAAGAGATCAAGATTTATCAAAATCCTATTGAACAATGCTAAAGCCGTTTTGAGAAAGAATTGTTTGTGTCAGCATCATTCACTGCAACACTGGGAGATTGCAGATTGCAGGTCTCACTGATCAATGCTTAATACGATGGATACTAGCACATCAACCTACTACAACACATAAAAATTTTCAAAATCTGAAGACACACTTACCCTAGATAGAACTCCTCCAGTTTTTAGAGAAATGTCAAAACCTGGAATGACGCTCACGAAGACGGTCTTCTTTTACTGTGAGTTTTTCTTATTCCATTCTGTATTTACGTCAATTAAAGAGCAAGCCGTTCACATGAAAGTATCAGAAAAAAAATAATTGCATTTGCATCACACCGAAGAATAAATAGCGTTTTGAGTGAAATTTCAGACCAGAAAGCTTAGTAGACATTAGCAATCATAAGTCTTGTGCTTAAATTTATGCTGAATTTGAAAGAAGTGCTTCGCTGAATGGGGCTCTAGATGACGACTTATTTAAAATACAAAAAATGTTGATGTTTCGTGACTGCGGAATCTGGGCTACATATGACGTTTTTCTCTTTGCGAGTCTCCTCGGGTCAAAACTAAATGCATATAACAATATTTCATGAGCTGCTATGGTAAATGCTTATTAAAACATGCCTGGAATTTGAGAACTTTTTAACGGAATTTGAAACATGTCAAGTGAAACCTTTCTCATACAAACACGAGTTCCCGGAATTTAAAGCTGTCCGGAATTGGAATCAGACTAGTAGTTAACTACTTTTTTTATATTATTTCCTTTCATTCGTACAACTTTGTTGTAGAAGAACAAATCATTAGAGAGACTTGCCTCAGAAATAAAAATATGCACCGAATTACTGAAGTTTATGCAATTGGCAATTTTCTATCTGCTTCATAATTTATTAACATGCCTTTTGATTGTATATAGCGAATGATCTTCCAGTACCCGACAGCATGTAATACAGGACGGTGGTAGGTCATTTGGCATAAAGCCGTTTGGGATAATAGTCGTTTGGCATAATGAGTCTGAAACAAAGAATTTCTTGAGATGACATTCATTTTTACGTTTCCATTGGATCTTTTTGGTGACATTAGGCTTGTTTTGGAGTCAATTGATACAAAACGACACTTTATTCAACAATCATATGCTCTTAAATAAACTAAAGCATATTAGGAAAGTTATTCCCATTAATATTTTATTATTTATCCAGAAATTACCCTTCTTTCAAATATTAATTCTTCTGTTGAGTTTCGCTATTGGGATGAATTTTTCGCTTAAGATTTTGATATATTAGCACAAATTTACCCTTCTTTCAAACATTCTATGTTTTTTTTTCTAAATATGATGTAACCATAAATATAAGTACAAAAACTGTTGATTTAAAATTTCACCTTCTTTTATACACAGGCAGGCTGTTTTTTGGAGCTATATTTTTTAGATATTTTTTGTTTGCAACTGACAAAAAGGTGGCAATCGATAACATTGATCTGCTCAAGTTATTAGCGAAAAGGGAATCAATTACTGCAATTACTTCGATGGGTTTACTTTTTCCAGAATGTCGTTTTTCCGAACGTCAGTTCCCACCGAATATCCGGTTTTCCCGATTGGCACACTTCCCCGAAAAATGTTTGGCACTCATAATTGCCGTAACTTTATACATTTCAGGGTGGTGAACGAACAGGCCATCTAATATCCACTCTTCTTTATTTAATTGGCGGTTTTTTCGAGTTTTACCGTCCTCAGCATATATGCCAATATGTGTGTAGCCGAGAATGAAAGAATACCTCTTTCTTTTAATTGCTTATCGTTCTTTCTCGTTCACTATCCACTGAAGACTATTATAGCTCTATTTGAACTGCACCACTTTTTGGGGAAACCAGTCATTCGGGGAAAATGGTCATTCAATGAAAAGAATCATTCGGGGACCAAATGCGGGGAAAAGTAGCACAATCACTTTGATGATTCTGAACACAATTTTATCGTTTTATTATGCTGCAGTAATTTTTGACGTCCAATCTTCTATTGGTTTAATCAAAATGTTTTTCTTCTTCTAAAAATAGGCTGTTCTTTATATTTATACTGTTAAAATTTTACTATTTAGTAAAGCTAACTGTTAAACATTTTTGCTGTATTATCAATTCTTGCTAGACGTTATGTTAGAATGCTAATTATTCAAGAACCTGCTAATATTCAACATATTTGTTTATGCAAACACATGAGATTTGCAGGAAAAAATATTATTTCAATCACATATTTTCCTTCTTTTGATAATAGACGGTGTTTTTGATGCACAATTCCAAAATTAAAATTCATATTGAATCGTTCAAAAGTTTCGCCACAAAAAATTTCTTTAAAAAATGTGTTGTTCATTTGAACTATGCTGTGAGAAGATTTTTTTTTTACGAAAAATAATATGCTCTAATAGGCTGTTTTTGCATAATGCTGCAATAATAGATCTTTGGATAAGAGCTTTTAATATTTTGCAAATAAATTTTCCTTTCTTTTACCAAGTAATTTTCATCAAGTGTTACGTCCAAACTGGGCCAGAGCTTGATCTGCAGTGAAATATACTATGACATTTCCCTTTATTATTAATTGCGAACTTTCTTTGCCAATCCAATATGTGTATGCCAATTTTCAAATATGTGTACGGCAATAAGTTCAAAAATACCATATATAGATAGATAAACATATATTATAGAGATATAGAGAAAATTATTATTCCAAAAAGATTTTCCACCAGACTCGTCACGAGTTTCATTTAGTTATGTTCTCTAAGGTCACAACAGTTTTTGACATTCATAGCTTGAAAAATCTCTAAACGAGCACCACGCTTGTTGAGAACCTACCATTTTTTTTTGCTATGGTGGTGTTGATCTCAGTAAAAACTGCCGATATTCATTCTTAGTCAAACATTATGCCAAACGACTTTATGCCAAACGGCTACAATCATACAGGACATCGTTTGAACATGAAAAAATCACGATCCAATCAAAATGCTATATTAGAAGAGAAGAAATCAATTAAAGAGTGTAATGTTTGTCTGGAAGAACGCATCTTTGAAAATTGTATTTATTTTTAGGAAAATAAAAAACAATGTTTGAAAATCAGTTATCAGTGCTTCTGAATCTGATATATTTATATAAAGCAGACAAAAAAGATCAAAAGCTGTTATATTTTGAAAAAAAGAAAAAAAATCGTGTGATATTGAAAAAACAAACTGTAGAAAATATATATTTTTAGTTTTGCATCTTCTGTTTCCCATTTTCGAGATATTTTGAAGGATATTATCGTTATTTCCACACCACTGTTGTCTCAAAAAAATGTTAATTGTGTTTTATGATCATAGTTTGAAATTTACAAAAGATGTAAAAAAAAGTAACTATCAGAAAAGCATTGTGATTTTTGCATCAATTTTTTTGACGTAGGACTACGTCTTTGTTTTCTATATTGGGGTGCACTTTAAAAGTACGGAAAATGAGACATGTAACGAAATTAGGGGAGATTTTGAACGTTAATAACTCAGTTGTTTATGAACCAATTATTACGATTTTAGTATCATTCGATCAGAAATGTATCTACGCATCGTTAGTAATATATCCGATAAGTGAATTTTGTTGTTTAACTATTGAAAATTTGATAAATGTTGACCCCTTTCTTATCCAACCAATCACGTTCAAGCACTTTTCGACGGTGTCGCTTCCCACTATAAAAGCAAATGGTCCCTGCTTCTTCCCTCAGTCTTCTTTTTGCAGTCGGACTGTGAACACGGTCGGGCGAGTCATTCTCGCTTTGCTTTTGCACCCGCGTCACAGTCCAATTTGTGTCGTCGGAAGAGGAAGACGCAAGATTGATTTGCGGCGGCGATGACGATGGCTTGGGCGCTTCTCCGAGCGGCAAACTACTGCTGCTCGGAGAAGCGTCCAAGCCATCGTCTTTGGCGCCGCAAATTTATCCGCGCTCCCAGATTTCGACCCGTGATAAATTCAGCATCGGCGGTCAAGAAGCAAGCCCGATAGGAACCAGATACCAGAAGCCCCCAGAATTGCTGATCCGAGGAGCTGCTGCTAATCGAGCGTCGGAAGCGCTCGAGTTTCCAGATTTCGACACGTGCCCGTGGATCCACTACCCGTTGCTGTTTGCGTTGAGGATTTCCCGTTTGACCATGGCGATCAAGTGATAACTTCCCGCAGTGCTATTCATCTGCCATCGGACCTTGTCAGGACCATCAAATTTGTGGTAAAGAGTTGAAGGAATAATATTTCCAACCTGATTACATCTTATATTCCTCAATCAATCTCGCAGTTTCGTACAAAATTTAATTTGTTATGAATAATTGATGGCACGTCAATTTGAGACTATTCGTGGACGCTGCTGCAGTGCCGTCGGGGTGAGTGCTCAAAATTTCATAACGATTGTAAACTAGAGTGGAATTTCCGACAGTGTCTTTGATTTGCCATATTTTATGAGAACACTTCGATTACGAAAATGATCACATGTAACAAAATTGCGACATGTTTAGTATGCTTTTGAAAAGAAATTCTAATTGAACAATATTCATCATTTTGGCACCCATGGATCAGAAATTTACCTTCATATTAAAGAAAACTATTGATTATCAATAGCTATCTATAGAATATTTAGTAAATGTCAACCCTTTCATTCATGTTCGACCAATTTCTCACGCATTATCATTTTTCGCAATTATCAAGTAATTCTAAGTCCAACTCATTATTGGCACATATGCATTTCCCAGATTGGTCGATTAGAAAGAGAAGAGCACGAAGGGGAGGAGCATAATCTGCTAATCTAAGGGTATATAGCATGCTCCCATCGTTGGATTCGGTTTCATTCCGTTTCGACTTCCGAGCTGGCAAGAGCTCCTCCAAACCGGCTCAGCTCCTCGCTACCAGAGGCAAGCTACGAGATGGCTGAAGAACATCGACCAAAGCCGCTTGTTGAAGCGCACATCGTCATCCGCAACGCAAATCTCATCGGGCGAGGAGGATTGCAACAAGTGCGCCGTCAAAATGTGTCCGTGTTACGCAAATTCAACAGTTCAATCGGCCCTTTTCAGAGCCAACAAATGTGTTTCAAAGAGTTGATTGTGTAATATTCCCTAATTTGTTCGAGATGATCGTCATCCGCACCGCAAATCTCATCGGGCGAGGAGGACGCAACAAGTGCGCCGTCAAAATGTGTCCGTGTTACGCAAATTCAACAGTTCAATCGGCCCTTTTCAGAGCCAACAAATGTGTTTCAAAGAGTTGATTGTGTAATATTCCCTAATTTGTTCGAGATGATCGTCATCCGCACCGCAAATCTCATCGGGCGAGGAGGACGCAACAAGTGCGCCGTCAAAATGTGTCCGTGTTACGCAAATTCAACAATTCAATCGGCCCTTTCCAGAGCCAACAAATGTGTTTTAAAGAGTTATTTGTGTAATATTCCCTAATGTGTTTACCACATACTTGCTATAATTTCTTAATTCATCTCATAGCAGCATACAATAATTGATTTATTGCGAATAATTGACAATACGGCAATTAGAGGATGTTTCCGAGGACGCTGCTGCAGTGCCGTCGGGATGCAATAACAGCATAATGCTAATCTTGTACATCCCTTACCCAGACATCAGTTTCATACAGCCTATTTCCCAGATAAGAAAACGAAGAATTTGAAAGGAGGAGCATCACCTGCTATTCTAAGGGTATAAAGCATCCCTCCTTCGTTGAATTCGGTTTCATTCTGTTTTCGCTTTCGAGCTGGTAAGAGCTCCTCCAAACCGGCTCAGCTCCTCGCTACCAGAGGCAAGCTGTTGATCACCAAGCGGCGGCAAGTTTGTACGAGATGGGTGAAGAAAATCGACCAAAGCCGCTTGTTGAAGCGCACATCGTCATCCGCACCGTAAATCTCATCGTGCGAGGAGGATTGCAACCAGTGCGCCGCCAAAATGTGTCCGTGTTACGCAAATTCAACAATTCAATCGGCGCTTTTCAGAGCCAACAAATGTGTTTTAAAGAGTTATTTGTGTAATATTCCCTAATGTGTTTACCACATACTTGCTATAATTTCTTAATTCATCTCAAAGCATCATACATTAATAGATTTATTACAAATAATTGACAATACGGCAATTTGAGGATGTTTCCGAGGACGCTGCTGCAGTGCCGTCGGGATGCAATAACAGCATAATGCTAATCTTGTACATCCCTTACCCAGACATCAGTTTCATATAGCCTATTTCCCAGATAAGAAAACGAAGAATTTGAAAGGAGGAGCATCACCTGCTATTCTAAGGGTATAAAGCATCCCTCCTTCGTTGAATTCGGTTTCATTCTGTTTTCGCTTTCGAGCTGGTAAGAGCTCCTCCAAACCGGCTCAGCTCCTCGCTACCAGAGGCAAGCTGTTCGTACGAGATGGCTGTAGAAAATCGACCAAAGCCGCTTGTTGAAGCGCACCGCAAATCTCATCGGGCGAGGAGGATATCAACCAGTGCGCCGTCAAAGTGTGTCCGTGTTACGCAAATTCAATCGGCCCTTTTCAGAGCCAACAAAGGTGTTTTAAAGAGTTGATTGTGTAATATTCCCTAATTTGTTCGAGATGGCTGAAGAAAATCGACCAAAGCCGCTTGTTGCAGCGCACATCGTCATCAGCACCGCAAATCTCAACGGGCGAGGAGGACGCAACCAGTGCGCCGTCAAAATGTGTCCGTGTTACGCAAATTCAACAATTCAATCGGCCCTTTCCAGAGCCAACAAATGTGTCAAAGAGTTAGTTGTGTAATATTCCCTAATGTGTTTACCACATACTTGCTATAATTTCTTAATTCATCTCATAGCAGCATACAATAATTGATTTATTACGAATTATTGACAATACTGCAATTTGAGGATGTTTCCGAGGACGCTGCTGATGTGCCGTTGGGATGCAATATATTTCCTATTGTTACGTGGTCCTACGTCACCAGTTCGTACAACTCCATAGGGATGTACCCTTATAGTTTTTTAAAGTAGTCTTGAAAGAAAAATTTAACTCAGACAACCCATGTCAATGTGAAAGATGCTTTTGATTGGCTGCTTATCACTCTTCCTGAAGTGGAAACATTCAATGAGACACACATTTGATAACTTCGAGACATTTCAAGAGTGTTTCCGGTATTGGAGGCCACCCTACATGATAGATCATTTTGGTACTAGAATAAATCATCTATATACAATGTACTCATTCGTATTGAAATGTTTGTATTGAACAGAAGTGATCATTATTAGTAGCAATGAGTAACATGATTGCAAAAAATAAAACACAATAATTTGGAAGTTTTTAATCTAACGGCATTGGTGTCCGGTACGGGGGGATCTCCCCCTATGACTAAAATGCACCTCTCAATCACCAAGCACCACAATATTAATAGACCCTTCATAACGATATCGTTAATCTGCAGTTCTCCATCATCGGGTCTATTCCGATCAACAGCATATCTTAATTTAAGGCATGAATGAAATCACCGTACACCGTTCATCTAATCCATCACTCCTAAGCAGTTCTCCAATCGTTGTTCCGGCTCTAGCAAATATCCCGCGACGCACTTTATGAAGATTAACGACGAACAAATGTAGTCTGGCTCTGTGCTTGATTCTTGAATGAGCCGTCCGTTGATGGCGCATCCGAAACATAATAACAGTGTCTTTGAGTTAATGCCAGCAGCCATCCCGACCAGAGGAAAATATCAAGTCTATATCAATGTCACACTAAACTGAGTTATAATATCTTGACTTGTTTTTGAATTGTTATTATTTGGATAAGTATGAAAAACCTAATGGAAACCATAACAGATTATCAAAACATAGTTTGGTAGCTATTCATAAGCATTTTTTTCTGGATATAATATGATTGAGACTCTCATTTAGAAAGTGGAAATTCCGCAAAAATGTATGTAGCCTGGATTGGTATTGAATATCATCGCATCACATGGTTTGTGATAAATTTGTTTTTCGATAGCTAATCGAACTTTTGAAAATGATTCACAGTATTTATATTTATAGACGTTTATTTTCCTTTTTTGATTGTTTTGTATTTTACTTCTTGTTACCACCTTATAAAGAGCATATTATATTATGAGGTATTAGATTTTAATACTATGATATGGTATTCTTGTGCCATACTTTCCTGTTCGGGTGAGTCGACGATGTTGACGTTCACCATAGGATGAGCAATTTTACGATATGTTGACACCACCGTATGTGACGGACAGTGAATTTTGCCACGGTCATTCACGGCCTAACAGTGTCAAAAAAAAAAATACGTCCATCGACCTCCACCGTTTGCACCCCATGCTGCGTTTCCTTCAAGAGACTATTTTTAGCCGGTTTATGTGGTTGGCCGAAATTTTTATTGGAACAAATTTAATATAGCCACCCAGCCGAAAATGATAGGCATGACTAAGCAAGTATCATCATTCAAGTGGTATTAGATGACCGTCGAGTGTTTTGATGGAATGAGGGTAAATGAAGCTGTTTTAATATACACACGGTAGACTTGATTAGGGACACGGCACTTGTTCTTCACTCTGGCTAGGGGGTTTTGAAAACAAATGAGTCCATATTCTGTTATAACATGCTCTGCACATAAGTGCATTTAATTTTCGAGTTCCAAAATATTTGACCGAAATATACTTAATGCCAAAGTGAATTGTGCAGATGCTAAAGTAGTTCTTTACCCTATAATACAGATTCGCAAAAGTTGCAATCCTGAAGAACAATTCCATATTCCAAGGTCAGGAAATAAGGTTATCAGTGCGTCCAAGAAGCAATGCCGACTTAATTACGCAATGATCGGATGTAATATTTCAAAATACAGTTTCATCAGCCACACAGAACTATCACTTGGTCGGCGTTAAGTCAGAGGAGACCAAGTACAAAACTTCGGAATATATGATTATTCTCTCATTAGATGTGAAATTACCTTACCTTCGTTTCACTTTGACCAGATTTGATGAATGCTGTAAGCTGCGAGAGATATGTGACAAATTTACTTTGGATGATCAATAAAAATCGATAAAAGTGTGCAGTCAGAGTTGACCAAGTGCTTATTACCAGAATAGCGAAAATGATCACTTCGCTGAGAAATGCGAAGACATGGTATCAGGTATCAGAAGGCCGGCTCCAAAGGCACGTTCCCCACCAGTTGGGAGATTTGTGCCATCGAGATATTTGAGCCTATTTCATCATCTACCCGATGGGAGAGGAAAGGGAAGGGAAAGATGGGAGGAAATAGGAGTGGGGTCCCTTGAAGAGGGAAGATCGCATAAGCGAAATGAGAGCATGTAGCTCCATACCACAATGGGTTCGAACAGCGCCCTAAAAAGGGCACTGCAAAACGCATGAGCGTAAAGAGAGCCTATAGCTCATTACCACAGCGGGTTAAGAATAACAGGATGTCCTGAAGATTCAGGCTTCTGTATTCAGTTTCACTTAATAAGTGTTTACCAAGTAATTGGAATCGCATTTGCGAAAAAACTGGACAGTTACATATCAGGTGATACGAAGTTCCATAATCGGAGTCACAACTATCACACACAAATGAGTCAGCACGCTGAATATTTGCCATGTGATAGTTGAGTTGGCAGTGGCCTGTCAACGCTCTGACCAAGAGACTGCAATTCTGCTTTGACAGATTTGTTAAATACTTCGCCACCTTTGGAGATGGCTCAGTAATATACAATTTTGTTTGACGACACGACTCCAAACTATTCCAATATTGCTTGTGCTGAGTTGCCGCCCAAAAGTTTATCTGAAGCTTCACCCAGCACTTCGAAATTGGAATAGCCGGCTCAGGGCCAATGAAGTCATGCGATGCTCCATCGCGAGCTAGCTCATCAGCCAATTCATTTCCAGCAATGGAAGAATGGCCTGGTACCCATACAAGGTTTACAGAGTTGACTGAATTCAGTTCCTCAATTTGAGTTCGACATGCGATAACAAGCTTCGACCTTGAGTTGGCCGAAGCGAGAGCTTTTATAGCAGCCTGACTATCTGAACAGAAGTATATGACTTTACCCATTACGCGCTGTTGAAGTGCTGATTGCACTCCACACATAAGAGCAAATATTTCCGCCTGAAAAACGGTGCAGTTTCTACCAAGTGAGTAAAACTGATTCAGCCTTAGCTCACGAGAATATACTCCTGCACCAGCTCTACCTTCAAAAAGGGAGCCATCAGTGTAACATACTATATTGTTTGATATACTTCTTTCCAAATAGCCAGACGTCCACTCTTCCCGTGAAGGGAATTGTGTGATAAATGTCCTGTAAGGAAAGTGACAAGCAATTGTGAGATCACTTGAAGACATGAAAAACATTTCAAGAGATTTTTCAGATATTTCGACATCGAATGATTCTATTACTTCATTCGATGCATTTGGTTTTGATATTTGACCATTTACCATTTTTGAATGGGTGGTCAGAAATTGCAACAATTTCTGTGCAGACAGAGCGGACCAAGTGTTGAAAAGCAATAAACTGATTGATTATTGCATTTTTTGAGTCAATTCCAGAGTCCGATAGAAGCTTATGGTAGTTCTGTGGTGTATGTAAGAAATATGCTAGAACCCGCTTATTGGACCAGTATGTTTTGGTCAGTACTCAAGATTTTCACTTGGTCCACTCTGACTGAACACATATTTGAATATTTCTGGTCAGGGCCCTGCGAAACCTTAATTTTCAAGCTATCGCAATGTCACTGAATTCGGTACTGACGGATATGGATTATTGCAGAATTTACGATATTGGTATCGAAGGCTCTTGATAATCTATCTATCTTAGAGATATGTACCCAGTTTGACCATGCAAGCATTGAATGATTGTTATTTTCCTAGAAATTGTTCAGTCAGAGTGAACCAACTTACTGAATGGTGGTCTTTAGTTCAGTCAGAGGGGACCAAGTACACATAGTCCATCAAAAAAATCATTCTATCAGAGGTTTGGATTATTATTTTTCATGATTATCACTTCACATTATATTGTTTGAAAGTAATTCAAAGACGTGTAGAAACATTGAACCTAAATTTAAACGAGTTCAAAAATTGAAGAACGTTAGACTTTAAACCCATTTTTCTCAAAATATGAAAAATGTGACTTGGTCCACTCTGACTTAACGCCGACCACTTTAAGATTACATATACGACAAGCATAAAAACCCCACCTACACCCCTTTTACTTGGGCGATAGCTAGAAGCTTCTGCAGGATATTTTTCTGTTTTTAAAATTGGTACTAAACTAAACTAAAAACATTTGTTAAATATATCAACCAAGAATGATAAGCTAATTTCTGGAAGTTTCTTGATGAGGATGTGGAAAATACTATCATCGCCAGGAGCTTTCATATTTTTGAAGTTTTTATTAATAGTTCTCACTTCTTCCAAATCAGTCTCCCAGGAATTTACGAAAAAGGTGCCTGGATTGAGAATGCTTTCGAAATCCTGAGTAACTCGATTTTCTATTGGACTCGTAAGTCCTAAATTGAAATCATGCGCGCCTTATAACCGCATAGCAAGTGTTTGGGCTTTTGGGCAATTAGTTAGTAATAATTTGTTTTGCTCTTTCAATGCCAAAATTTTTCCACTGAGGTTTTTTTTTCAGAAGGTTTCGACCGTGATTGTTTTTAAATTATTATTGTGTTGGTAGCAAAGCTCAAAGCTTTGAGCCAACCCTTTTCCAGTAGAGAAGCTAGGCAAAATAAAATACAGGACGCTTCGATGCTTACTGACTTTAAAATGGCTTGCTCAATTTTCACCACCTAATTAAAAAAAATCAATCTTGTCGCTCCCTTGCGACGCCTATGCACCTATTCGTTTCCATCATTTGCTTCTATAGACTCCCTTTACCTTTGAGTCGCATGACCGATATAGCCGTAAAACAAAAATAATTGTACCGTTCGCTCTCTCATTCTTCGAATGTATACATAGGAAACCACGATATGGTCTTATCCACTGGTGTACAAAAGTTACTCGGTTGACAAATTTTGACACTAGAGTGGGTCCAGATCATACGGGAGTGTGCCCAATTCTCAGACCGAGTAAATTTAGTACACCGGTGGATTAGACCATAATCGGCCGATTTCCCCTACCCGAACCAAAGAGGAAGCCAAATGTGCTTTGCAATTCAAGTTTGCCCTTTTTTTCTCTCTATCTCTCATCTGCCTGTATGCAAGTGGGTGATGCATGCTGAGTGGCTGTGTATGCTGAGAGTGCGAAGCTGCTACAAACTGGTTGCTTGCATGAGCGCTGCGGCGCGCAAAGCAAGGCACGTGACAAGCGTTATAATAAAGCCTAGACCATAGGTTCCCAAACTTTTCGAGTGCACGACCCACCTAGCCCTCTGGCGTGTTCTTCGCGACCCACCAGGTGAAAAATGTTGATACATTAGTTTTCCACCTAAACTTTCGAAGTCTATCGTTACTTTATTGGAAACGATATGTACCTAGAACGTTTAAATTACAGAGTTTTCGATGTTGCCAACATTTCAATGTCACTAATTCTGGTTCAAATAATATTGTTCACATCGAAATATTATATTCAACCTTAATACATTTTTTATGGAAATATAAACTTTACATAGAATTTCAGGAATCAAGAAAAAAAAGTTTTTCTAAACTAAAGTTATCAATTTTGTGATATTTTCGATGGTTAATTTTTGCTCGACTAGAAATTTTAGCAGTAAGAGTGCAGTTTATTATTAAAAATCACTGACTCCCAGTATTTGTGATAAAATTTGCTGAACAAATATTGTAAAATTTCATTTTTGGCTAAATTTCATGTTTCATGAATTTATGTTTCAGAATTTTGACACAGAAATATAGTATGTAAATCTATGCATTTAACCAAACTCCTTGCACATTAGCGTTGATGTAAAATAGTTCACCATATTTACGCAAAACTTTTATTATATGAAAAATTAAGTTTGTTTTGAACAAAATATTTGACAGCTTCAATTTTTTAATATTGTTCCAAGAAAATTTGAAATGCCATGTCAAGCTGTGATCATCAGTAGGTACCTAACCATTTTTACTTCAATTCGGGGAGACATTTGAAAATGTAGAAAAAAAATCTAAGGCAATTAATACAAATTGAGTTTTTTTTCGCGACCCACCAGAGTGCAGCTCACGACCCCCCTGGGGGTCGCGACCCACAGTTTGGGAAACTATGGCCTAGACAAACGAATGAGAATAGGGGAAACGAATCAGTTCGTTCTTTTTCTGGTTCCCTTTTGTCTGATCAAAGGAACCGACTCTCGCCAAAAACGAGTTCTTTCGAGTGATCTTTTGAACGGCTCCGATTCTTTTTGCCCATCTCTAGTCAAGATGCCAATCGTTTTGATCAGTTCAAGCAATCTTTAGGCCACAATTTTACTTTATGTCGTACTAGTTCTAGCATTTTTTTATTAGGGACACTTTACACCGATAGGTGCCTTCGTGTCGAGTGATGCATTTATTTTGAATTTGATAACAACTTTACAAACTATCATATAAACTGTTGCAGTATGAATTAATTAAAATTTGTATACATCTCTGGATGTATTCATGAAAGTTTAATTATTTTAAAATAGCCTTTAAAATCAATAATTTGTATGTAAACTAAATAAGGCATATCAAGACAATTGCAAAATAAAACCTTGTAACAATTTCTTTATTTTCGGTAGAGTTGTAAAAAAATGAAAATTTAACAAAAATCTATTCTGGATGACTCGTAACATTCATGTTTTATAGTTCAACGTTAACAGCTACCATTAAATAAGATGAGATAAATCTTATAAAAAAAAATCTTGGAATAAACTTGTTGTCCTGGAAACTTTGTGCTGCCTTCGAAATTCATACGTCAAATGTCGAGCACCATGAATAACTGTCAATAGAAAAACATCACAGTCCTGAACATCTTCAATTGAAGTGTGAATGACTTTTTTAAATCATGCTTTCAATAGACATCTTATTTAATTCTTAGGGCCAAAATTTGAATGAGTTTCTGTAGATTTTCTTTAAGCTGTTTTTAAAATAACCCTTTTGAGTAATCCTTATATAATTCTGAATGTTCGCTAGTTGATCTCAAACAACTTTCTTGGATGTGGAGTGTTTAATTTGTTTTTTTACATCACATAACTCTGTCAATTTAAACGTTTCGTTGAACCTTCAGCCTACCACGAGGATATTTTCAGAGAATTTTGTCAATATTTTTCTAGGGAAGCTTCAAACTATACTCGGTAATTGTTATTAAAACCATCGTTAACCCGTATAGGCCTGAGTGAAAGCAAAAATTCTAAAAACCTCACCGCTCAGCGAATTCTCAATGGATTCAAATGATTTTTTGTCAATATACTGGCACACATATCTAGTTTCTAGAAGTGGATAGAGGAATTCGGAAATATTCATATGGTCGGAGTTATTCCGGTAGATCACAGGGTGAGAAGGGTACTATGCGTTGCCGTTCCCTTACGGTGCCCATCCATCTAATTTTCGTTGCTTTCTTCTCCTTGCTTCCTTTTATTTTGAGCAAAACAGACCGAGAAAAAATATTGAAAAAATAAAAACACACTTTCTACACTGAAAAAAAATATTCAAAACTTTAAAGTCGATTAAAAAAAAAACTGCCATTTCAGATTTTGATTATCCTTAAGCAAAAAGTTTGGTAATTAAATTTACTAAAAGTCGTCCATACATTGCAAATTGGGCATATTTTAGATAAAAAAGTTTTTCTAACTTCGAATTTTTTAAGTCCAAAAAGAATTTTTTATTTTATTTTTATTTCGCTTTAAATAGTCTAGTATGATCATATTTTCAAGTGATAAATGAGTTTTAATCACAAAATCGATTATATTTGTTTTATTGGGAGTAGTTAAAAGAAATAAAACGGAATTATACAGTTTTTTTTTAAATTAAATTCAATTGATCTTAAATCGACTTTAAAGTTTTGAATAATTTTTTTTTCAGTGTAGAAAATGTGTTTTTATTTTTTCAACATTTTTCTCTAAAACATCAGGAAATTTCACGACAGTCCCCCATACAACACTTTTTTGTAGGTCTTACCGTTTTCGAGTTATACGGGTCTATAAAAAAAGTAAAAAAAAAAAACTTTGGGACTTAAAAAATTCGATGTTAGAAAAACTTTTTTCTTTAAAATATGACCAATTTGCAATGTATGGACGACTTTTAGTAAATTTAATTACCAAACTTTTTGCTTAAGGATGATCAAAATCTGAAATTGCCGTTTTTTTAAATCGACTTTAAAGTTTTGAATATTTTTTTTTTCAGTGTAGAAAATGTGTTTTTATTTTTTCAATATTTTTCTCTAAAACTTCAGGAAATTTCACGACAGTCCCCCATACAACACTTTTTTGTAGGTCTTACCGTTTTCGAGTTATACGGGTTTATAAAAAATGTTAAAAAAAACTTTGACCCTTTCCAAATGTTAGTCTAGATCGATTTTGAAAAAACAAAATATGCACAGTATCTTAGTTTTACATACTTTTGACATCCAGAAAGTTTCATTGAATTCTGAAGGGGTGCTGCCAATCGCGTGTCGAGTTGGCGTGAAATCCGTCTATACTCACCTTTACTCACGCTTCAAAAGAACTCTTGAGTGTCCCGCCCGAACAAGACAGGCCTCGGGGAGTTGTCATGGCACTCTTTTTTTATGGAATTTTACTCTGTTGCATTTTGTGCTGCCTCTTCCTAGCTTATTTTTCGTTAGCATTTTTTTGCCTTCTAGCAAAGAGACAAAAGCAGATTGTTGCTCTAGAGTATGTCACCGATCTCTTATGATGTATTATCAAGCCTGCCCATATCACATGTACTAGTTTATCGAGGGGCGCTTACAAATGGTCAATTAAGGCCTCTATTAAATTTTATTTTGAATATATGGCCCTTGCGTTAGATCAGTGGTAGCTGAATTTCTACTTGTTTGAATAATTTTGACCTCAATTTTGGGGCTCCTAGATATCCGTGGGCCGGTGGGGACCGCACACACCACACCCACTATGCCACGCTACTGCTTGGGAAAAAAGCGCGCATTCACGTCATTTCTTCCATTTTTACCACGTTTAGTAACAGTTTTAGGAGCCACTTTTTTGAAAGGGTGTTCTGAATCCAGAGATTCACCCTTAGATTTGTTCGTGATTGCAACCATGTTCAGTGAATAAACGAAAGAAAAAGTAACATTCTAGGAAAAGGACGTTGTTCAAGAAGGATTACCATCGCTAGCTTTCGCTAACGGGTCCAACGGAAAATCGAATCGGGTTCGAACTAGATCTCAATGGGATCAATATGCATAAAAAGTAGCACTGAAATGTACAGTTGTTTTTGTAGCTGTTTTGTCCAACGATTGATAGATAATTACTAAAAAAATGCTAGAAATTTCAGCCTGGTAGAGCAAAACATACAATTTATACTTCCTTGCTAGAATTAGTAGCTTTGTCGATTGCAATATCATCCCAGTTTAACACAGTCAGTTGTACAACTTTGAGTTTCTTTATCGTTTTACCTTTTCGAACTGTCCTCACAAAGCTATAAATTATAGCAAACCATCATAATATTCCTTTGCCGAGTCTCATCATGAACACAAACAACTGATGGATAAATATCAAGTACCAGAGGCCCACAGCGCCTCATAAATTGCATGCCATAGCCGTGTGGCCTTGCACATCGTGTCCTAGATTGGACATCCAAGCACCGCGACGAGTCGATGATTCCAACTGCACCTTTTCTTTTCACCCAAGAGGCATCAATCAAGTAGGATGTTGTAGAATGGCAGCCGCACTTTATGCAGCCCCGGTATCTAGAGAACTGTACATGGTGGGGTAAAACCTTAAAACCCTCTTCTGATGGACAGCATTCTCTGACTGCCATGGCCATGAGAACGTATACATAGAGCCATAGTAAATATACCTCCAATTGAGGTGGTCCATTTTTATATGAGAAAAATCAAACTGTAGGAATCTAAGTTACCCTTCCCAAAATTGTTCTATTGGATCCCCAGAAGCTGTCGTAAAAGTTTGAGCGGAATTCATTAATTCTAATCGAGCTTGAATTGAGCTTGACATTTTTTCCATAAATTTGGTCGATTATCTTCATACAAACTTCAAGCGTGTTTAGCCTCCCTTAAAGTTGACGAATTCTGCTCAAAGTTTGGTAGCTTTGGGGGTCCAAACGAACAAATTGTAACCTAAAGTGTTTGTAGTTGGATCATTATTGGCCACCCTAACCTCCAATGGACGACTGGTGAGTACACAAAAGAGTCAAAGGATCATATCACGCGCCCAGGTGGCTTTTCACGCTGCCGGGGAAAATGATAGTCAGCTTTTCCGGATTGTTGCCACAGGGATTCAATATTGCAACGAACGGCGTCCGGCACTCTGAGTTTTCACCACAAACGCCTTGTTTGAAACTAACAATAATGGTAACATTGCCATGCACACAGTGTTAGGAGAAATAAGTTCAGAATGCTTCCGGGAAGATGCAAATATCTTTCAACTGTCAGAAAAACTTTTCGTTAGGAATACCTATGTGGATATTACCAAATTTACTTCAGTGATCAAATATAGAGGGTACTATTACAAACTGAACAAAACGTAAAACAATATTACAGTATCGGGCAATACATTTGCAACTACTACGATGTTACATAAAAATGATCAACTTCAGAAGGTAAGATCTAAGATATCTTCTTCTTCTTCTTCCTGGCATTAACGTTCCCACTGGGACAGAGCCGGCTACTCAGCGTAGTGTTCTAAGAGCACTTCCACAGTTGTGAACTGAGAGCTTTCTTTGCATAAATTGCCATTTTTGCATTCGTATATCATGTGGCAGGTACGATGATACTTCATGCCCAGGGAAGTCAGGGAAATTTCCATTACAAAAAGATCCTGGACCGACTGGGAATCGAACCTAGACACCTTCAGCATGGCTTTGCTTTATAGCCGCGGATGCTAACCACTTGACTAAGGAAGGCCTTAAGATCTAAGATATAAAATTATGAAATGATTTGAATGAACTTTCACAATTCTTCAGAAACAACTTGAACATCAACATAAATTTCTCAATATTTTCCAAATAACGAGTTTAAAAGAAATAAATATTTGACTAAATAGATTTTTGAAATATAAACCTAACATAAACACTTGAAGAAATAGCTTCATGATAAGTTAAGCAAAGTTGTAGATTAAGACAAGATAAATAAAATTGAAGAAGGCAGTTTTTGAGTAGGGCTTACATGTTTCAGATAGATTGTTTATAATATTTCGTCATATTACATTAGTAGAATCCAAATGACCTTTGAACTCGTGATTAGAACACATGAATCATTGTCTTATCTAGCCGCGTCGCAAACTATTCGGAGATTTCTCACCACCTTACCCTAGATAGCTTCGACATGGTGTGCCGATGGGCAAACACTGAAATTGAGAGCACTCAGGAAAAGGTCGTCATCGTAGAGGAGAATTCCTTTTCCTCGGTGTCCTTTTGGCGGTCGTCATCGTGTACGATGGTATCCAACCATATTTTCATAATAAATATTGCATAACTGTTTCGTGTGCTCTATTAACACTTCAGTAACACAACAGTTAGTTGAAAATGAAATAAATACTTTGGAGATCAACAAAAACTTCATGCAGGTTATTGTTTTATGAATTTGGGGCGCCTTTTTCGAGTAACACACATGTTACTGTTGAGGAGCGTGAATACCCCTCGGCTCGGTGCAATGTAACCCCTTAAGCAGGTGAGATAGGAGATGTCGATTGTCAAGTGAAACAGAATATATTTTTTAAAGTAAATTAGTTGAATTTTCCCCTTTATAACATTAAATGCAACAATTATTTTGTTTTAGACTCCCTACAATTACATATTCTATTAGTATTCTGTTGATGGTTGAATATTATACGGACACTAAGTTGTAAGTAACTAAACCTGAAATCGGCTTGAATTGCATTTAAATAATAAACAAATATTTCAGCTTTAACGATACTCTGCGGAAAAAGCGAGTTGCTCAAAGACATCCGAAATCACACCAACAGAAACTAAAATACTTACGGTTTGTGAGGTACCATGAATCTGAGAACGACTGTACGGCGGGCACGGTAGCGGTCTCAAGCTATAGCAGAAGGCTCGGCCAACCTCCAAAATGATGACGTTCATCGTGAGAGAGCATTCGTGAAGTCATCGGAGGCCAATTTCAAACCATCCATTGTTCACGAGGAGCATGCGGATGAAAGGGATTGTGGGGCCTGCGATCGTCCAAACAAAGCCAAGAAGTGTTATCACTTTTTCTGCGCCGGAGTGACCCAGAAAACAATTCACTCGAAGTCATTTTGTTGTGCAATCTGTGTTTCCCACACACGAATCTCTCAACGGAACTCAATTGCTGGATGGTCGAGCTTATCTAGCTCACGTAGAGCAACACTGGCTCGTGAGCTGCGATGCCTCGAGGAAGTACTCCTCTTGCAAGAAATGATCCAGCAAGCTACCCTAGAGAATCTGGAGCGCGAGAAGGAGTACATTGCACGAAAATACAAAATTCTGGAGCAGTAGGACGAAGCTGATACATCAAGCTTGAATAGTGGGAGGTCCAATCGAACAAACCCCTGTTTGTTTGAAAGAAATCGGTTCATGAGGAGAACAGTGTTGTCGAATCTATTGTTGAGATACCTGGTGTAAGTTTTTAGAGACTATGTGTATGACTGACACGCTGGGTCTTCAGTTGACCGGAGCAACGTGAAGATTACGTCCACTCCATTGATGACGTGGGTGTGTGCTATCGACGCAAATCAGATAAGCGATGATAGTCATCTGGCGTCCAGCATCGATGGCGTCGCTGACAGCGACATGGAGCATACTTACTTTACTTTTGCTGGCTCTACGTCCTTCAAGACATGATCTGCGCCTCAATGTTACGCCAACTAACTCGGTCCATGGCTGCTAACCTCCAATTCCTCGATCGCCCAACACTTCCAAAATCCTGCTCCACTTGGTCAAACCACCTAGCTCGTTGCGCTCCCCTTCGTCTTGTAACGGCCGGATTTGAGTTGAACACCATTTTTGCGGGATTGTTGTCCGGCATTCTCACAACGTGTCCTGCCCATCGTACCCTTCCAGCTTTGGCGACTTTCGTGATACTGGGTTCACGCAAGCTCGTGGTTCATTCTTCTCCTTCATACGCCGTTCTCACATACTCCGCCGAAGATCGTCCTAAGCACACGTCGTTCAAAAACTCCTAGCGCTTGCAGGTCCTCTTCGAGCATTGTCCACGTCTCATGCCCGTAGAGGACTACCGGTCTTATTAGCGTCTTGTACATGGTACACTTAGTACGGAAGTGAAGTTTACCAGACCGCAAGGTCTTGTGGAGTCCATAGTAAGCACGACTTCAGGCAATGATACGTCTTCGAATTTATCTGCTGCAGTTGTTATCCGACATTATCAATGATCCGAGGTAGACAAATTCGTCCACCACCTCGAACTCATCCCCGTCGATCGTCACGCGTCTGCCTATGCGAGCTCTTTCGCGCTCGGTTCCTTCAGCCAGCAGATATTTCGTCTTCGACGTATTTACCTTCAATCCAACCCGATCTGCTTCACGTTTCAGCTTGGTATACTATTCAGCAACCACCTGGAACGTTCTTCCGACAATGTCCACGTCGTCAGCGAAACAAATGAACTGGCTGGATTTATTGAAGATCGTGCCCCGCATGTTGAAGCCCGCCCGTTTCATAACACCTTCTAGCGCAATATTGAACAGGAGGCAGGAAAGACCATCGCCTTGACGAAGTCCTTTGCGTGTTTCAAAAAGGTCCGATAATGCACCCGATATCTTCACACAGCACTGTACACTATCCATCGTTGCTTTGATCAGTCTAGTCAGTTTCCCGGGAAAAACATTCTCGTCCATAATCTTCCATAGCTCTTCGCGGTCGATGGTATCATAGGCCGCTTTGAAATCGATGAATAGGTGGTGCGTAGGGACTTGATATTCGCGACACTTTTGGAGGATCTGCTGCAACATAAAGATTTGGTCTGTCGTCGATCGCCCGTCCACAAAACCGGCTTGATAACTTCCCACATATCTGCTTGCCAGTGGCGATAGACGGCGGAAGATGATCTGGGAAAGCACTTTATAGGCTGCATTAAGAATGGTGATCACTCGATAGTTCTCACATTCTAACTTGTCACCCTTTTTGTATATTGGGTATATTATTCCCTCCTTCCACTCCTCCGGTAGCTGTTCTGTATCCCAGATCCTGGCTATCAATCGGTGCAGACAAGTGGCCAACCTGTCCGGGCCCATTTTAATAAGTTCCTCTCCAATATCATCCTTTCCAGCTGCTTTGTTGCTCTTGAGCTGTTTGATAGCATCATTAACTTCACTTATTGTGGGAGTTGGCACGTCTCCCTCATCCGCCGTACTGATGAAGCCATTCCTCCTGCTGTCTTGATCTTCTTCCTCTGCGCCATTTAGATGTTCATCGTAGTGCTGCTTCCACCTTTCAATCACCTCACGTTCGTTCGTCAAGATACCTCCATCCTTATCCCGGCACATTTCGGCTCGCGGCACAAAGCCTTTGCGGGATGCATTTAATTTCTAGTAGAACTTACGTGTTTCTTGAGAACGATACAGCTGCTCCATCTCTTCGCACGCCAACTCTTCCAGGAAGCTCTTTATATCCAGGAATAGATGGGTTTGCTGTCTTCGCTTCTGTTTGTATCGTTCCACGTTTTGACGGGTGCCTTGCTGCAGCATCATCGCCCGCGATGCATGCTTCTCGTCCAAAACTGTCTGACACTCCTCGTCGAACCAACCGTTCCGTCGATTTGCTTCCACGAACCCAATGGCACCTTCCGCTGCGTTGTTTATGGCTGCTTTGAGACTACTCCAGCAGTCCTCAAGAGGAGCTTCGGTGAGCTCTCCCTCTTCCGGCAAGGCTTTGCGCGTAATTAGTTGCGACTTCGGGTAGCTTGAGTCGTTCCAGATTGTACCGTGGCGGGCGTCGGTACCGAATGTTGTTCACAACGGAGAGTCGTTGGCGCACTTTAACCAAAGACAAGTTAAAGACCTCCTGTCCTTTGCAGTTGCCCAGAATTTTATGGCTCATAAGGCAATCTAGAATGCCGTAAAAAGTGTACTGCAATCTGTCAAACTTGGGTACCTTTTGCACTACCGAGGGACCAAATGCAGTACTAGAAGTGGTACCCAATCTGAGCCCGAGTGGGACGGACCTGCTTTAACCGTCACTAGGCAGTGGCCCGAATCGATGTTTGCGTCGCGATAAGTTCTGACATCGATAATGTCCGAGAAGTGTCTTCCATCAATCAAAACGTGGTCGATTTCCGATTCAGTTTGTTGAGGTGATCTCCAGGTGTACCGATACGGGAGGCTGTGCTGGAAGTAGGTACTACGTATGGCCATGTTTTTGGAGGCGGCGAAATCAATCAGTCTAAGGCCGTTTTCGTTCGTAAGATGGTGAGCGCTGAACTTCCCTATAATCGGTCTAAATTACTCCTCCTGGCCAACCTGAGCGTTGAGATCTCCGATAACGATTTTGACATCATGGCTTGGGCAGCCGTCGTATTCACGTTCCAGATGCGCGTAGAAAGCGTCCTTATCGTCATCGTCACTTGCTAGCTGAGGGCTGTGCACGTTGATTATGCTGATATTGAAGAAACGGCCTTTGATCCTCAACTTGCACATTCTGTTGTCGATTGGCCACCACCCAATCACGCGCCTCTGCATTTCACCCATCACGATAAAAAGCTCATGTCTGTTGCCGCAGCTCTGGCAGATGGTATAACCATCCCTATACGTATGTACCGTCGACCCTTTCCAGCAAAACTCCTGCAGCGCTACGATGTCGAACTTGCGGACCCTCAATAATTCGGAAAGAATGCGGGTACTTCCCAAGAAATTGAGAGACTTACAGTTCCATGATCCGAATTTCCAATCGTTAGTCCGTTTTCGATGACCCAGGCATGCCGATTGTTCCGGTCCGAATTCACATTGTATGCTTCCTGTACTGATGATTTTACGGCTGGCTTGTAAGGCCTGCACCAAACCCCTGTCTCGCCGGAGGATCATCGTGCACAGCACTGTTTAGAGTCCCACGCTGGCACTAGGACGATGATCAGCCGCTCCTAACATGGAGAACAGACGCTGTTTTGAGCCGCCCCTAACATGGAGAACAGACGCTCTGATAAGCTACACCCTCAGAAGAGAGGAGCCCCCCTTCCCTGTCAGCATACGACCAAGGTCCCACCAGGGTTGGTTACCCGATCTTCTCTACGGTTACTCGTACCCCAGGCGGCACCACGGGAAGGTAGGGATAGGAGTTACTGAACAAGAGGCTAAGGACCACAAATGGGATCTATTTTATACCTACAGGTACGCGAAGTACCAATGGTACGCATTGTCCAGTCATTTACCACCCCGACATGGAGCATAACCATCGATGATAATGTAGTAAATACATTTACTACATTTTTTTTATAATGTAGTAAAAGCAGCTGGCAGGGACAACATCTTGCCGCTAGTAGATGTACAGCCTCTAGCCCAGGGCCAAATTTACGGGGGGGGGGCGAGCCTACGTAATTGATTTTCAACATTTCAGATCGAGGTAATTCTATACATTCAAAAATATTATCATGAATAGGATGTAGTTGACGCAAAGTTATTTAAATAGATTAAAAATTACCCAAAAACAGTGTGAGTCAAAAAATAAGTGTGTCTTCCTTTCATTGGAAATCTAACTGAATTAAAAATGTGTTTGTCATGTGTAGTAGCCTTTTCCCATTATTGTGGATCTTTGAAAAATATACCTATATCTTAATGCTTATTAAACTCTCATATTTATATCAGATCGCTACGGTATCTAACTTTATACTGACATATTTCAATTAAAAAATAAATGTTTTATCGAACTACAATTATGTTATGGTTTCGAAGCTTTAAAGTTCCATTATTCAATAGCAACCCATAACTATAAGTATACTGATACCAAATGACGCCTCTAAGGGTTTAAACCAGTTGAATACTTACTTCAGGTAATTGAAATCTTACCCAGTACCGGACACTTAAGCCACTAAATTCATAATTCGAAAACTATTGATTTTATGGGCTCGTTTTACCCATTTATGATAAATTTTATCATTTTTGTAGTGTACAAAAATAAATTTGAAAATATAAATATGAATTTTGACATTGCATTGATGATGTATTTTAGTACCAAATTGATCGATCTTGAAAGGTGGCACGCAATACCGGACACGATCTGGAAATGCCTCGAATTCTGCAAATTTGAACATCATTGAATGTGTACACTATAGGAATAGTTTATAATTACCAATTCAATGCATTTGCAACATTTACAAGAAAAATTAGAGTTTTTCTTAGTTTGCAAGATGCCTATCAAAAACCTCTTCCATATATGATGAAAAATAGCACATTTTACGAAGTTGTTCTGAATGTTCATTCTCCTTAATTTTATTGCATGTTTGATACCATGATCGACGGAACCCATGAAAAATGAAAGTATTTTGAGACACTGACGCAATAATTACAAAATCAAAGATAATAATTACAAAGATATCATATAACAAATCAAGCTGTCCGAAACTGAGGGACAGGAGGTGCTTAACGAAAATTATAATTTGTCCATATTTAGTTCAATCATGGTACAAAATACATTCATACTATATAATTAGGATTATGTTCGATCATGCTTACGTGATCCAAAGTATTTTTTCATATTCCAAATAATTACCAAATAGGCTCAAACTTAAGTGAATACGTCAATTTTTTAAAGATTTTCAAACTTTTCTACTTTTTTTAAAAAGGCATGCATATTTCAAGGATGTGTTATTCTACGCAAATATAAGTCTACATAATAGCTTTCTTTTTTCATAATACACCATCTTAATTGGACCATGATTTCTCAATGTTTCGACTTTGTCCGGTATTGGGTGCTGTCCGGCACTGGGGGATCTCCCCCTACATTTAGTTTTATCAAAAAGAGTTCTAGGAAAAAGGCCCCCACAAGACTCTGGCCCTAGGGCCCCCACAGTTGTTAATCTAGCCTTGTTTAAGCCGAATCTATTGGAATACACCGCACCCAAAATCCCTGAGAGAGGCGCTCGTCCAAAAAATATGTCACCCTTATACGAGAAGTGGCGGAGAGATACCGAAGACACGATCGGCAACAGAAACAGCATGAACAGGAAAACGAGATGCGTCGCAAGCGATAACGAACTGAAAGACATAAAAGAAGAACAGTTCTAGCTGCAGTGTCGGCGGGAAGCCGACCTGTTGCGTCAACTTTGGCGTTGGGAAGAAGAAGATGCAGAGTTCAAGAGACAGTGGCAGAAAGAACTGGAGCAACGGGACGTGGAGTTACAACGATTGAGAAAGATAGAACGAGCGATTCTAGAAATGCAGATGTCGGCACAGCAGAAGTAGATTGGCACGTGTGACCCAAAAGCGAACGGAGTACAGGGCGATCCTGTTCATGCATTAGTCCAACTACCGGAGCTACCAATCCCGGAAGAGAATCTCGTTGGAATGAGATTTGAAGCCCCTGCGCAAGTAAAAGAAGGTAACAATAGTCGTTGCCAGAATAAACTCTCGGTTAGTGAAACTCATCTATCTTCCATTTTCTTGGGAGCGATAAACCACCCAGACAACCAGAAAGTACGTTACGTTATGTGATGCTTATATTTACAAAGTTTCACGTATAAGATGTCGTGAAAAGGTCTCATGCATACACAAGTGGATGCGCAATACGTGCATATTTTATATGATGAAAAATAGCATGCAATGGGAGTGTGTCGCTTTTATTGCGAACTAATTTGTTCTCTTATGCGACTTAATTTATGATAACAAAATTTTTTGACAGCTACTACGGATTGATCCGATTCAGTTTGTACGAGTAAACGAAATGCACATATGGTCGGCGTTAAGCCAGAGTGAACCAAGTGCCATTTTGAATATTTTGAGAAAAAATGGCTCAATATCTAACACTTTGTAATTTTTTAACTCGTTAAAATTACGGCTCAATATTTCTACACATCTTTAAGTTACTTTCAAACCATACACATATTCGTGTGACTCATACAAAAAACGTGACAAAGGGAGTGGGGGAGGGGGTCAATAAAGTTGAAATTTAGCGTGACATAATTTGTGTACCATCCCTAATGTGAAGGATTGTACGACATTTCCCAGGATGACGTTCCCCAGAACGACATTCCCCAGAATGGGACATTCCCCAGAAAACCATTCCCCAGAATGGGACATTCCCCAGAAAAAAATAACAAGAGGTTTCTGGGGTGTTAAAATCCAGGTAAATGGTAAAAAGTAAATAGTGAATCCATCCAACTGGAAAATTCAAGGAAAACCTTAGTTTTCATAGGAAAAACATTTTCTTATTGTTTTCTTTTTTAAACGATAGGACTTCTTCCATTTATTGAATGGAGAATCCTTAAATAAAAAATTTTAGAAAATAACCACCTATGGTCGGAAATGTAATTCGAACCGTTTGGACGATTTTTATATTTTTTACGATTATCTCTCTACAAACTTCAAGCTCGTTTAGCCCCTCCTTAGAGTTGATGGATTCTGTTCAAACGTTTACAGTATTTTATTGTAGTCTGATTAATATGGGCCACCCTAGTGCACACAGACTACGATATTTTGTAGCATTTAAGTTATGCTGTAAAACAAAATTATCAAAGACAAAAGAAATTTTCTACTGTAATTGTGTTCCATCAATCTACATAATTACGTAGACAATAAACCTAGGAAGAACAGCATATGTTCAAAAGAAGGGAGAATATGCCATAACAGCCGAAAAACAAATTCCATTTATTTAATTTGTATATATAAGAAATATTACACTACACAAATCTCCCTTTGGAAGTACAATTGGAAAGAACAGCCAATTTTAAAAGAAGAAAGAATAACTAAAAATACAAAAAAAAAACAATAGCTTGGGGCAAATTTGATCATAAAACATAGAATGGAATATGTAGGAAAAGCTTATATTAAACGGTTGTGCTACTTTTCCTCGAATTTCGGTTCCCCAAATGTCGTTTCCCCGAACGCCAGTTCCCAGAATGCCTATGCCCCGAACAACCCGTTTCCCCGAACAGCCTAGTTTCCGAAAAGTTTTTAGCTCTTATAGTTGTCATGACGTTTTGTGTTTCAAGGTGGTAACGAACCGGTCATCTAATATGCACCCTTCTTCACTTGGTTGGCGGTTCTTTCGAGTTTCACCATAATTGGCATTTTTGGCAAGATGTATTTAGTCGAGGATGCCGTTAAAATCTATATTATCTTCTTCTTTTAATTGCTTATCATTCATTCTAGTTCAGCACCCAGTCCTTAAAGATTATTCTTGCACCTGTTTGAACTGCATCACTTTTTGGGGAAACGGGTCTTTCGAAGAGGTGGCATTCAGAGGAATGATATTCAGGGAAACGACAGTAGTACAACTGTATTAAGAAGATGTAAAATTGTTAAACAGCATTTTTCTCCTAAGATTTTGGTTGGGTTTGCCGATGAACCACGTAGCCACAAAACCACCTATTTCCTCCTTCGTGATTTTTTGACCTTACAAACGTTTTGAAATTTGTACGGGTCGTGGTCTTTGGCCAATCCATGAACCTTCCCCCCTCCTCATAGATGACCAAGTGGTTTATGGTCAGCCGCTTAGATGGTTTGCCTGAGAAAAAGGAAGCAAACACTCCAAAAGGTTTTTTTTTAACTCAATTCCGATTTTATTTGCTTGAGATCCATAATAATGATTTTGACAAAATAATATTTTGAGAGAATTGACGTCTGTGTCCGGAATTTGAAGCTACTGGGAATTCTAATCAATTCAGTAGGTACATTTTTTACCGACAAAAAACTAAACAACCAATTTTTACCGGTTGTAGTACATTTCCCAGAAAGTCAAACCCCAGAAAGACATTCCCCAGAATGACGTTCCCCAGAATTCCATTCCCCAGAATGGGACATTTCCCAGAAATCCATTTCCCAGAATGACACTCCCCAGAATTGCTTCTATTCATTTTTAAGATACGAAAAAATAAAATAAATTTGGTTTTGTTCAGTTTTTCTTTTCAATTTTTTTTTAAAATGATTTGCCAGACACTTCCCGGCCTTTATTCACCCAACAAATATTAGTTAATCAATTCATTATTATAGATCCCAAGCAAAAAAATCGGAGTTGAGTCCAAAAATATCGTTTAAAAGTTGAGTGTTTGTGTTCGTTATCACATTTTTGGTCTAGATTTATGCGATTCCTAGACTGCTTTTGTTTGTTTTGTAATCCTTTGTCAGCTTTGCGATATATAGTTCATTTTAGTTTTTATTTTGTTCAATAATTATTTATTCACTCATTTTATACTTATGACACACTGATGGTATACGTACTATGGTACAATTATCTTGAAATGAGTTTCATACAGATAATTGTCTTCAATCAAGTCAACCTTGGAAAATATTCCATTTATTTTTTTATTTTATTTTATAACTTGTACCAAAACTATACATACTAGATATGTGTCCAAGGTATTACACAATATTCAGCCTGCGAATATCTTATATAGACTGTTCTTCTTTTTGAAATGCTTTGAGAATCGCATTTGAATTTTATATCTGTTTTTGAAGAACATGTAGAATTTATTGTGGAAGCCATATAAATTTATGGAACGAGACAAATCATCTTAGGAGCCGTCCATAAACCATATGGGGAGGCAGGGAAGTCTAGCCAAAGCCACGGCCCATACAAACTTTAAGATGTTAAACAAAGGGGAAAGAGTATGGTGCCTTGAAAACTCTGACGCACTAACCAAAATCCTATGTAGAAAATGCTATTCATGCATATGTTATACCACGTTTTATCATTAGCTTTGGCCCAAGCTGTTGGAAAAATTAAGTATTTTGTTGTTTTCATAGATTATTCTGCCTTCTTTTAAAAAATTGCTATTCTTTCTGATTGTATTTTCAAAACAGTGATTTGTACTAGTGTTATATGTTTTTTGTTCTCAAAACATTGAATTTGTTTTGATGCTTTCATTGCATATTCTCCCTTCTTTTGAACATTGACTGTTCTGCCTAGGTTTATTGTCGTCGCCTGAATAAGAATAATGAAACCGAACTACATAAGAAAAGTCCGCTCCTCTTTAATAAATTTATTAAGTAGATTTGCAACAAAACGTAAAGGCTACAAAATATCAAAGCCTGTGTACACTAAGATGGTTGATCACATGCTAGGTCGAAAATTGGTGCTCTTCTCCTAAACTAACGGTGTCCATTAACCTGGATTTTAGTAGTACTGGAATCTATTATTTTTTCTGGAGAACGTCCTATTCTGGGGAATGGATTTCTGAGGAATGTCTCATTCTGGGGAATGGCGTTCTGGGGATCGTCATTCTGGGGAATGGGATTCTGGGAAATGTCGTACAATCATTTTTTTCACTCTTTACAAACGTATAAAAACGATTCTGAGGAATGTCCTATTCTGGGGAATGTCCCATTCTGGGGAATGGATTTCTGGGAAATGTCCCATTCTGGAGTTTCTGGAGAACGTCATTCTGGGGAATGTCGTTCTGGGGTTTGACTTTCTGGGAAATGACCTATAACCAATGTGAAGTGATAATCTTGAAAAAACATAACACAAACCTCTAATAGGACGATTTTTTTATGGACTATGTGCACTTGGTCCACTCTGACTGCACTAAAGACCACCGTTCAGTGATTTGATTCACTCTGACTGAACACTTTCTAGGAAAATAACAATCATTCAATGCTTGCCTGGTCAAACTGAGTGCATATCTCTAAGATAAACAGATTATCTACATCCTTCGACATCAGTATAGTAAATTATTCAATAATCCATATCTTCAATCCTAAAATCAGTGGCATCATTTTTGCTGATATGGTAATCAGCACTTGGTCCACTCTGACTGCATACTTTTATGGATTTTTATTGATTATCCAAAGAAAACTTCTTACATATCTCTCGCAGTTTACAACATTCGTCAAATCTGATCAAAGTGATATGGAGGTAAAGTAATTTCGCATCTAAATAAAGAATAATCCAAATTTCCCAAGTTTTGTACTTGGTCCACTCTGACTTAACGCCGACCATATGAACTCATAAAATAGCGTTTTATGCGAAGATACTCATCAATCAAACGATTTCATCAACCATTTAGTGCGGATGTGATGCAATTTGTATGAGAAAACGACTTTGTTCGTAAACTGTTATGCGACTTCTTGTTGTCAGGGCACTCCCCTCTAAGTCCCTCCCACCACCATGATGAAATAGATAAGCTTTCGCTGATCGCCCCAGTACGAGGGCGATCTCAATACTCGATTCCCCTAACTAAACCAATCAGTGCCAATAACTGCCCCTTACGGTCCCACCCTACATGAACCATCATCAGATTTGCCCGTTTTCCACTCCCCTGACATGCCCCAAAATGAACCGCGACGGAATTTCGTACAGCTAAACCCCCTTTCGCGAACTACGCACCACTACAGGCTCAATATGGCCCAACGCAGCAGCAAGTTGTGGTACCTACGGCAAGTAATCTCTAGAAAACTTCCTTCGTTCGAGTGGCCGCTGTTCATAAGTAAAGGGTATCCACGATGAAATCGCCCCACTATGAAATTGCTCTAGATTTTTAACCGTTGGGTAGAATTTTATGAAAATTTGGGTGGATTTAGTTCATAGTGCATTATTTACATCCTGCAAGTTTTAAAGTCCTGTGATCAAAACTCGCGGAAATGGAGTTGAAAGAACAGCTCGTGCGTGATAAAATCTTGCGCATTCATCACGAGAACTAGGATCTCTCGCATCATTCCATCGCTTAAACGTTGGGAATCGCGAATTCCACGGTGTCGTGAGTGATTAAGCGGTTCGAAGAACGATTGACCACCGATCGGAAGCCCAGAAGTGAAAGAAAAAGTATTCTTTACAACTCCAAAAATCACAACCGCGTAGTTGGGGCCTTCAAACGAAACCTAACGCCTCCGTTCGGGATGTGGCTAAGAACCTGCACCTAAGCCGAAGTTTTGCCCAGAAGGCCAAAACTAAGACTGGGCTTCGAACGTTCAAGGTACAAAAGGCCCCTAATCGCGACGAGAAGCAGAACAAGTCCGCCAAAACCCGTGCCAGGAAGTTGTACCTCAACATGCTGACGAAAGTTGAATGCTGCATCATGGGCGACGAAACATATGTGAAGGCCGACTTCAAACAGATCCCCGACAACCTGTTTTTTACGGCCAAGGATAAGTTCAGCGTTCCGGAGCATGTCCGAATTTGCGAAGAAATTCCTGGTTTGGCAAGCCATCTGCACGTGCGGGAAGCGGAATGCACCTTTCGTGACCCAGGACACGATGAACGGACAGGTGTACATGAAAGAGTGCCTCCAGAAGCGGCTGCTTCATCTCCTGAAGGCCCACAACGTCCCAACAATCTACTGGCCGGATTTGGTCTCATGCCACTACTCCAAGGACGTGCTGAAGTGGTATGCGGAAAATATGGTCAATTTCGTGCCGAAAATAAGTAGATGAAAAAAAAAATTAGTACTATACCATTTAATTCCACTAGTTTGTATCCTTTGACAGATACGCGTATTTCGACCTCAACTGAAAGGCCGTCTTCAGTGTCGTATACTAGACTCGACTTCCTAGTACAGTTTTCCGGTTACTTATAGGTATTCCACTAAATAGCTTGAAGATTAATTGTTATCAATCTATGATAGAATTATCGTTATCCAAAAATAACGAGTCTAGATATATTGTACATCGCATCGATAAAATAGAGCCGATGAAATCGATTTTATCGAAGATAGCGATATTTTTGCAGTCCTAGTAAACGATTAACATGTTCAATTATTGAAACAATTACATTTATGAATTATATGATTCTTCCGTGGAATCAACGATTCACCCGATCCATGTTTTCCTATGCTTCATTCATCGTACCCTACGCGAGTGTGCATACATAATGAAAGGCACTTGTGGGAAAATCATCTCATCTCTTGGAGTATCATCGTTCTGAGCTTTTCTCGGTGTTACGCGAATGTGTGATTATGACTGAACGCTCGTTGTAGACCAAGTAAGTAGGTAATGCTTGAGTTGAAAAAGCCCCTCCATTCAAGATGGCGCTATAGCTCAAACGATAAACGTTGGTGTGATTTTGATTTCATTATGCAGCAAGTGGTTTGCCGAGACCAAGACCGAGACATCGCGTCGTTTACTTGGCAAACAAAGACCCGCCGTTTCGTGACCCAATTCCATAGACTACTGGGACGAATAATTACTCATTAATCTGGCGTTTCTATTGTGCTTTGCCTAGTAAAACATCCGTGCTGCAGCAAGCTTAAATTATGTTTTTTTTTCTTTTCTACTTGTAGCTTCCGTTTACTGCTGGAAGACTGAACAGAGTGTGGATCGATGGATGGCTTCCAATTTCCGGTGGTCACGTTGCCGAAATGAGAATCTGTAGCCTTTTTCGGGGTGGGTAAGTGATTTATCTTAATTGTTGAACTTTGTTCTTTGACCAGAGCCGAAAATAATTCAGCGTCTGAGATTCATCTTATGCATCAGCATAAGAATAGGGATGTTGAAGTGGATAAAATGTAATATCCTCTTGGTGTAGTTTAAGTTTGAAGCTCAGACTTACAAGGATTTACATTGTTAAACTCGAAGAAAAAAACAATTACTCCTTGCTATAAAAAATGCGGGTTCTTCTTTTTTGTCATAACATTTTCACATGGACAGAGCCTGCTTCTCAGTTTAGTGTTCTCATGAGCATTTCCACAGTTATTAACTGAGAGCTTTTTTTGCCAAAGTTGCCATTTTTGCATTCGTATACCGTGTGGCAGGTACGATGATACTCTATGCCCAGGGAAGTCAAGAAAATTTCCATTGCGAAAAGATTCTGGACCAACCGGGAATCGAACCCAGACACCTTCAGCATGGCTTTTTTATGTAACCGCGGACTCTAACGGTAGGTATTTCACTCATTGATTGTCTTCAAAACCTTGTCAAATATAGACAATTTTTGGTATTCAATTTATTACTGCAGTCAAACTGCATTGTGCTTAGTATCAGCACTTTATTTATTAAATTATATTCACTAAATGAAAAAAAAACAAGGCCAAAACAGAGTTGCTCGCTGTCACTATCAATGCATAAAATTTGCTGATTTGTACCGTTTGGGACAGAAATCCGTACATCTAAGCACTAAGCCAAATAAAAGCCTCTGTTAATAATATTTGGATATGTAATAGGCAATCGATCAGTCTTTACTCTATAACTTACACATCCCTTATCACAATAGAAACCTTAAGTTGAATAAAATCACTTGTCTTGGATCAAAATCCGTACACTCTAAAAAGGTCGAATCAACACCCGTACACGTGTGATTCGAAATCCGTACATCTCCCCAAATTTCAAATTAAATACTAAAGACGTAATTTAAAAAAAAGGCACGTTAATGCTTCCAGTGGACGATTTGCCCTTTGAAGGAAGCACCACACAAGACAACGGACTAGCATGCAACGCCCAGTGTCACAGTCAAAATAGGGCGTCTGTACCAATGATAGAGGCAATAGTAACGGGGTGAGAATTAAAAAATCGCCAAAAAATAACGGAAGCTTGTTGTTCGCATCTTAATACTTCATTCGAAAGCTTTTCTATTCTATTTCACGTAAAAAATAATCTTAGAATGATAAAATCTTTGAATATTTCAAAAAATCATTTCCACCATTACTGGAACATGTTCCTATGCACAATTCCGGTTTTCTGATCCGTTATGAAAATTGTTACAGCTTCTGGGCGTACCGATTTGTTACCGCATATCTGACGGTGATTTTAGAAATATTAAAAATATTTGCAGCTTCCAGGAATGATTTGACATTGCTTCAAAACCTTTTTATTTAATTACCAGCGTTATATTTGAGCTTAATATTATTATATGTTTTGGCTGAAACGTGAAGAAATATTTAAAAGTTTTGCCTTGTACGGATTAAGATTTAATTTGGAATTATATAATCCGTACAGTACAATAATCGTCCAAAATTGTTTTTATACTCTTCAGACACATCATTTACTCCATCGGAATTCTAAATACCTACTATTCGGAGACGATCAAAATAAGACCAAAATTTCACTATTATTGTGTTCGGACCAAATTTTTGACGGTTTGGTTTGCAAGTGTCGTATTTTCGACATAGGCGATAACTTGACATCAAAATTTACTGTTCAATGTTCCATGTCACGGTTGTCTATCGACACACCGGTCCGTCGCACGTTTCACAATCAACAAACATAGGAGAAGTTATTCAAAACGCATATAATTTTTCCCGCATTGCATAAGGGACCAATTTCAATCAGTGTTTCCAGTCATGTTAATTCCAAGATGTAGCAGCTTTTCATCAGTTTGCAGTCGTCAAATCCGGATCACTCTCACCCACTGTATCGAAACAATCATACGTCGGATAGAGCTGCTTTCTGTCTACTACCCAACTGCAACCGGTCACAGTGACAATTCAGTAGTAAAATCTGGATCATACTCACATCAGAGCTAGATAGACAAGGCATAATATGTGGGTCACACACATCATTCGCATTGCAGGTAACTAACTTCTGTTGGTTTTAATTGCATTTCGCCTAGTTTTGCGGTCAACAAATCTGACTCACCTTACCAGATAAAACTAGCTGAAGTTGCATCTATTCTGATTTGAAGGCAGTAAACTTGGATGGTTCTCACCTTTAGTGCACATAAACAAAGTACTGATGATTCCCAGATATGTATATAAACTTGTTTCTTTTGGCAGAACTTGTTTGTCTGTTTTATGTTCCAGAGATACAAAACTGAGAAATATGATCATAATTTTCCATTTTGCAGTTATTAAGTTATATCATTAATATGTCTATTTTTATTGTTATGATATGTTTTTATTTCGTTCTATATCTAGATAGGTCCTTGATATTCTTTCATTCTTAAGGAAAATATGCTGACTTGAAACTTTGAAATCTCGAGCAAATTGATTTTCAATTGGACTAGTGAGACGCTGGCTGCTTGATTTTTTCGCTTAAAGTTTATCTTTTGTTTTCTCTCTCAACTCCAAAATCGGCTTTTTAAGGATCAAAATTTTAGGAAGTTTCCAAAAATTTCAAAGGTTTCTGTCAACTTAGGAGCCGTCAATGAACCCTAGCAGCTCTATTTAGCACGAGACATGAAAAATGAACTGTCGCTCGATATGTATTGGAGTTCAATTTCAATTGTCCCTAATTATAGGTTCCCTCGGGGACATCTGGTAGTCCCGGAAGTAGTCACTGTAGTCAACTATCCATTTTGAGTCTACAGTTGCCCTATTTACGACAAGACATGAAGAATGAGCCGTCGCATGATATGCTTTGGTGTCAAAATCGAAATGTCCCCTATGCAAGGTTCCCCCGGGGCACTGGGCGGCGCCATGAGTGGCCAAATCTGTACAAGACTCATTTTCAACTTATAATAGGGTATTTTATGATAAGCTAGGGAGAAAACAATATTGCGCGACATATTTTGAGTGAATAAATTGTTTGATCCCAATTCGGATCCACTACCGGCACCGATTCCGGGGAAATGGCCATATATTGGTTGTTTCTGGACCAATATTAATACTTGGCGCACCAATCGCTTCAGAATTAGATCTTCATGTGTAGTAAAATTTTGATTTTTTAGCCGAGACCTTTGCTAAAAACACGTCATAATTTTACTGCATAAGACATGCTCCCGGAAATCTGGATTATCACCGGTATCCGGTGGTCATAGTTCATCTCCGTGGATGCACCTCAAAACTAGATTAGTTGACCCGTCCATTACTTCTTAAAGAATTGAAATCGGTCAATTTTTGTCAAAGTTACAGCATTCCAAAGTTGGCCCAATTTTTGCCTGTCCCAGTTATTTTGACAACCCCCTGTATATCAAATATTCCATCATTTGCGATACTTTAAAAATGGGGAGGGTACAAAAAAGGGGGGAGGGCTCCCTGCAAATCTTATTACAACTCTTCATATTGTATTTAAAGTTGAAAACATTATATGGCACATGAATTCCCCTGTCCTGAATATAAAACACTGTGTCGGTTTATTGATTAGATTAGATTTTTAAATAAAAAATGCAAAAAGTTCAAGTATATTTTAAAAATGACCTGGATCAGACAAGAACATTCTGAAAACGCCTTTTTTTTAATACTTTCAAGCCCGGGGTGTCCGGTCTCTGTGCATTCATATCGACTTTTTTTGTCGAACAGTGTTATAGAGTTGAAAAATGTGTTTATTAAAATTTAGTGTGTATTTTTCTACAAATACAAGTTCGTGACTGTGATTAAGTATGTATGTTAAAGAAGTATTGATATTTTGTGTTTCGTTCAATACAATCAACTTAAAAACTATTATAGTTAAAAATGGCTTAATATTTTGACACAAGTTTGTTCAGCAAAATTGTTGGTAGTACCTAAAAAGTCAACTGTGGGGTATTTTTTTTATTTTCAACGGTTATAGTTTTCCTGATAATGTTGATTGTTCCACTTTGTTTGAACTTTTGCCCCATCCTTCTCTATTTACTAATGTGTCATATTTTTATTTTTATCCCACTGTTTTTTTCGCTCATTATTTTTTTTTGTTCTAGTGGACAAACACACTTAAATCGGAATGCCGAACTCAGATGTGCAAACCTCAGTTAAAATTTCAATAGTCGCGCTGCTGTACTTTGTACAACACTGATGAAAAAACCTCGCTTTTCGTTCACAACGGCAGCGAGGTTGCTCTGACGGTGGCGAACCACGCGACGACTGGAAGGTTAATGTTTGTTTGTTGACATCTCAGCAAAAGTGACGTTTGATGTCAGCAGCTCCTACAAGTGCTGCTATAAACAAACATGATTTTTTGTTGACATATCAGCTAAAACTCAGTTGCTAATCGCTCGTCTGTGCGAATTTCAGCAAAAGAATGAAAAATATTCGAGCTCAACTGAGTGTGAAGGTTTGAAAACGGTCTTCGACAAAGTTGTAGCTGGCGAATTTATCGAACAGTATCAACAGAGCTCATGTACAAACACTATGACCAATTGCATGAATTGCTTGATTTTCTCATAGTAATTCCCATACAAACTTTGAAGGGCTTGTGCAGTCTCAGTTTTCATCCAAATGAACTCAAATTTTGGGAAGACACTCAGAATTTGATCTAGAAATGAAAGAGCGGTGTGGAGCGAAAACGGCCTTATATTAAGCAAGTAAAATAGCACTTTATCAAAACGATATTCTTGATAGGGCTGCAGATAGATTGGAACTGTGTGTTGGTCACTGAAAAAAATTAATGCGTGGGCAATTACTACGTGATCACTCATTCTACAGTGATTATGATCTAGAGTGCGATGTCGCATCACTGCTGTTGGTTAACAGATCAAAGAATAGAAATATTAGTAGTAGATTTTAAAATTGATTTGACACCTTGAGGACCGGTAGGGGAAGGGGTGGTAAAATGAACACCTTAAGGAAATCATCTTGTTTCTGATAGAAAAACGAGGAATTTGTGTAGTTCTATTGCATAGCATTTAAAATAGGGATAGGGGGACGGACCTGGTGTAGTGGTTAGAACACACGCCTCTCACGCCGAGGACCTGGGTTCGAATCCCATCCCCGAGATAGTCACTAAAAATTTCAGTGACGACTTCCTTCGGAAGGGAGGTAAAGCCGTTGGTCCCGAGATGAACTAGCCCACACACTTAAACGGTTTCGCCGAGAACCCAACAGCTGATATCTCGGTAATAATTTGACGATTCTCGGTAAAACTTTTACCGAGATCTCGGTAAACGTTTACCGAATCTCGGTAACGTTCCCCGAGATCTCGGCAAAAAATTCGGATTGCCGAAATCTCGGTAAAATAAGTACCAAGATTCGGCATTAAAAATTACCGAATTCTCAGCTGTTGGGTTCTCGGCGAAAAATTTTACTGAGGTCGGTGAAATAATTTAAGTGTGCAGGGCTAAAAATCTCGTTAATAAAGATAGAAAAAAAATGAAAATAGGGATGTAATCTATAGCAGCGACATGGATTCAGACTAAAATAGCTAAATATTCCCATATTTTCATCGCTATCAAAAAGCGAGGCAAATGTTCATGTTACCTGCTTTTTTTACTGTGGGTAAAATCAACAGCAGTTGGTGGTAAATGAACACCACGCAAAAAAACGTGAGCAAAGCAAATATTTCTGAAAATTTTCATTGTCCCACCGAAAATACATCCATTAATGATTGTAACCCATTCAAAAAGAATTATAAAGGTATCAGATTTGACATCATATCATAACGATGTACACCTCACTGAAAAACCTGAAGCCTTCCGAGCTTAAAGTTACGTCAGTTCTTATTTTCAAACGTGGTTTTCTAAAATCTTAGTTTTTGTTGATATTTTCACTTCAATTGACCTCCGTTTTAACTCCAACACTCAGATTTATGCTCTAAATAGTCGAGCGTGATAAAAATTCATCGAAATTTGTTTTTTTCTCGATAAAAGGAATGGTTTTCATTTTACCACCCCTGTTCATTTTACCACCACTTCCCCTGCTCAAGCTGTCACCTCGTGGCAAACTAGATATTGGTAACACGAACAGTAGCGACATTAGCATTCTTAGGTTAATGCTTCTACTGATCAAAGTGATATTGATAGCTCGCAACTGATATGACTGGTATGGACCAGTGCACGAGTTCACTATCTGACATTTGAGCGGTGCCGTATTATTTATGTGACCATGACAACGAGTGAATTCGGCACCGCTCAAACGTCAAATTCGTGAACTCGTGCAATGGTCAATTGTGCAACTCTTGTGACATAAACATTGAAAAATGAAGTAGAAATCATCCCAGGAGCAGGTATTTTAACATGGGCTAAATTTACACATTTGATGTATTGGTCCAGAAAACCTCGCTTTTGTGCAAATCGCAATCAGTTTCGTGTTACTTCGTTTAATCGTGCATGCTAACAATAGTTTCTAAATGATGCCAGTGATATAAGCTCTGATTTGATTCTGCTTAAGGTAAAAAGGTGTAATACGCCCCCCCTTAAGGAAAAACTGCTCTATCGCAGTAGCAAATGCATCATTTCTAAAGTTTCCTATGTCAATGTGTTGCTTATAAAGTTGGCCATGCTCTGCACATAACTCTCTCTTTCCAGGTTGCTTCAAAAAAGTGTACAAGATGTTTTTTTGTAAACGGTCCCAATGTTTACGTTTCAAAACAACCCGGGCAATATGCCCCTCTCATAGAAAAAAGTTCCACAGCGTTGTAGAAATGTTTCCAAGGAGAATTCCACCACCTGCTAATCTTAAAAGGGTCCATTAGCAGTCGTCTTCCGGTAAAAGTTTTTGTATTAAGTACAACAGTAAAGGAAGGGCTTCATTTACGGCAAGGCTTGCTTATCGGACGCATAATTTTACACCAAAAACCTGATTTTCGATATTTTTAGAATTTCTATTGATTGTTTATACTTCTCAAAGAACATATATGTGCAACATCATTTTTTCGCAAATATTTAAGATATGTGACCATAAATACGTGCAAAAGAAGCCTCAATCCCGTGAAAATGAAGAGGGGCATATTGCCCCGTTGGGGCGTATTACACCGAGTTACCCTACATGTGTCGTCCAATTACCAATTCATAAAGGTTAGAATGAATTATTGACTGCTGGAATGCTTTCGTGTTGAAGTAGGACCATTCCAAGATACATCATACATGGCTAGCATATGCGGGCTGGCTGCCAGGAGACAAATAACCATGATTCAGTATACGTTTATACCGCGAAGTTGATGAGATTGAGAAGGCGTAATGTAGAGCGATTCTCATTATGTATATGCTTGCCGTGGGGAATACCTCCGGATATCACTCATCCAGTTCGTTAATATAGATAGCGGCAAAGATGGCGATACAGCAGCGATTGATTAGACTTGCGTCAGCCAAGCCACCGCATGAAATTGATTTCATACCGCAGAACGAACAGAAATAGTAATTGCGGTTTTTATTATTTGCCTTTGCCATTCAATCCAATTTGATAAGTAACTTCAGAATCTGATATGTGATCATCAAATGCAGAAGCCATTCCGCAATTACAAATTGTTCGCGGGCAAATTAAACAATCTCGCTTGAGATCGTATATTATTCCAGTGTCATGCTCTCATGAACGTTACTTATTATCAAAACAGTGCACACACTGCCGGTGCATTCCCAGCTGGCTTACACTGGTGTTATGCCATCCAGACTGTGGCAAGTCATCCACACCGAGCCACAGTAGCCCGAAGGTGAAGAAAAGTGAAAATAGTGTAGAGCACATACAAAATGTTGACGGAAAAATGTAAAAACTAATCAAAATCAATGATACACACTTAAATAGACACTCTGAGTTCGGTAAACTTTTATACCGTTTCGAATCGGTGATCTCATAAAATACAAATTGTTCGGTAATTAGCTGCCTGTTTGCCGAAAACTGTAAAGAATATTGCTGATTTTCGGTAATTTTTTCTAGATTTACCGTATTCGGTAATTAATTAATTTCACCGAAGAATCAGCAAATAAGCCTAAAGGGGTCATGCACAAATGATGTCACGCTTTAAGGGGGGGGGGGTGTCAAGCCAAGCGTCACAACCCTTACAAAATTTTCGGAGGACTCATAGAAAAAGCGTGACAAAGGGGGGGGGGGGTCGAAAAAGTTGAAATTTAGCGTGACATAATTTGTGTACCATCCCAAATACTGATGTCGGTAAAACAGAAAGCTGAAATTTCGGTAAACGGAGCCGTTCATTACCAAATTCGGTAATGTAGCAGTAAGAAACGTCAAATTCGCCATGATCGTTTTTTTTCAACTGGCTTTGTAGATTGATGTGAGATCAACCAATTTCAGGTGATAAGTATTATTAGAGTACAAACACAAATTGGAATAAGAGCTAGAACTAAGCGAGGAGAGGTTGTAGAGATCTTCGGTAAGAAATACAAATTTCTCGTTTTTTAAATTCATGTATTGGTGCTGTTGTCTTTTGTCGCAGGAATGGACTAGGTTCACGCCGAAACCAGAGCTTCTTGGTTATTCCAAATACACTGCAGGATCCGGACCCACTCTCTGAACAACCAAACTATCCACTTGGAAGCTTCACATCAGTCGGCAATGCAAAGAACTGTGATGACCCACCGTGATGTGTTTTTTTTTTGTGTTGATTGGACAAAGGAGCATCAACAGGATCAAATGTGTCTGATCAAAATCAATACCATCGAGTTCTAGATGAAAAATAAATACTCCACTTTCAAAGCTCAATTATGTGATCAGTTTATAATATCAAAATTGTGCATTTTACTGTAATATCACAGATTTTTCAGTGGCCAGGAGCCTAGTTTAAATTTACAGATCTCCGGTAAACTGGATTACAATGCAGGCTCATTTGCTTCAGTAAATTTTACTGATGAATCGGTGATTTTGACAGTTGTTTTTGCTCATCCAAATTACCGATTGATTGGTATAATTCTTGTTTACCGAACGCATTACCGATCGTTCAGCTGTTGAGATTTCGGTAAATAATTTACCGAAGTCGGTAATTTTTTCTTAGTGTGTACAGTCATTCATGTCATCGTGCAAAAGTAAGAGTTCTCTGAGCCGCACGCAAATATTTTTTGTCAATAATTCTGCCATTTCTGAACCGATTGGAATAGTTTCTTTATTATTATTATTATTGTATAATCCAACGGATCGTCTTAGATCTAATTGAATATTAACCTATGATACAAACATAAATACATTTTTGCTACAGTTGAACCATTGATCTACACTAGACAACATACATATATTAGCAAAGTTAACTAGAGTTCAATACGTTTGAGCATCAACGAACCAAAGGTTGCCATGTATTCAGTTCGCGAAATTCTCGAAAGTGAATTCCTATTGGCCATGTTGAGGAACGCATTGCACGATCTCGGAAAATAGGGTCAATTCCGACCTTGAAAGAAACGAATGGCAGCAGTGACGTATCCTTCCAATCGGGGACCAATTTCTTAATCACAAAACCATCATCAACGCCCAGAGACTCTGCAACCATTGCATGAATTTCGTCTTCAGTAACATCATTTTTGATCCTCGTGAAGAAAATCCAAAACCTTCCATTTGCATTTGAGGCCGAACTACGCATTGCATTTCGATCATCTGTTTTGCGGCAGCCATGTGAAAGCTTGTACGGAGAAGCAGGTGAAGAGTGTGCAATGGGCTGATCAACGACAGACTGATTAGACTCACAGAGGCGAGAGACAGTGAACTCAGCTAGAGTTTTATTTATTGCATCGATCTGCTTCTTCATGTGTGCAATATCATTTCTCACATCAGGTGAAGTCGGTGGCGCCAAGCGATCCTCACTACAAACGGATGGACTTGGTGTTTGCTTTTGGAACTTACTCTGCATCTCATCACTATAACGTATTTCTCGCAACAGACACATATTCAAAACATATGAGGATTGAGAATACAACTTTTTTTTTTCATTGGTAGACAAACCAACACATTTGGTGTGGTACGCACTGGCACAAAAACCTTCACATGCGATTACTTCTTCCCCAGCAACTGTTGCAGTCGAGCAGCTCTTGCAGACCATTTCAATGGATTGATGGCAATACAGGACTATCGATGTATGCGGTTGTACGGCAAATATGGTAGATTTCTTTCCAACTCTAAACACAGGTATTTCGATGGAAATCACAGCTGGATAACTCGATGTACATCTGATAAGCATACGTTATCATTTGAAAGAAATGTTGGACACCGTTGTGAGAATAAAACAGTCAAATGCACCACAATATGAATAAAAATTCGATCGCGAATTTGCAAAGCAACCACTCACGGACAACAAGACTTTAAAAATAAATGTTTACCAGTTTAATTTCACAGAATCTTCGTGTTTTATGAAAATTCTGGCGAACCCAATTTTTTTCCCGATACACCATACTGAGGTTGTAGGACAAAAGGTCGAAGGACAGAAGGTCGAATGACAAAAGGTCGAAGGACAAAAGGTCGAATGGACAAAAGGTCGAATGGACAAAGGTCGAATGGACAAAAGGTCGAATGGACGAAAGGTTCAAATTGTACCGTTGAAAGGATTATCGTACATTCAGTTGCTAACATTTTAATCACAAATTCCTCCCTTCTCATCTGAAGTTTTTCCTTCTTTTAGATAATAGCTGTTCTTCAGGACTATCGTTTGAAGCAATAATTTGTATTAATGCTATTATTGTCCAAACAAAAGATTCATTTTTTGAATGTGGGTTATTATTATATTGATACTCCAAAGCATGAAGCTAATAATAATTTTAGCTTTTTATGTGATACATTTTCAATAGAGATTTGTCCTTTTTTGAAACATTGGCTGTTCTTTTGGTGTTATACATTATAGTGGTTTTATACTGTTGTAGACACTTGTTTTGACGGTTATTATTATAATCGACCAAGCAAAGCCATGCTGAAGGTGTCTGGGCTCAATTCCCGGTCGGTCCAGGATCTTTTCGTAATGGAAATTTCCTTGATTTCCCTGGGCATAGAGTATCATCGTACCTGCCACACGATATACGAATGCAAAAATGGCAACTTTGGCAAAGAAAGCTCTCAGTTAATAACTGTGGAAATGCTCATAAGAACACTACGCTGAGTAGCTGGCTCTGTCCCAGTGGGGACGTTAATGCCAAGAAGAAGAAGAAGATAATCGACTGTTCTTCATAGATTTCACTTTTACATCTTGCCTGTTTTTTTTTTTTCAATTGAAATGTTGCCTTCTGATAAATATCGCTTGTTCTTCATGCTTTACAAAGTTTATAAGCATTTCAATTGCATTTCTAACAAAGGATCTTCTTATGAAGTTTTGCTGTATTAGGGCTATGCATTAGAGTTTTATCTGACTGTTGGTTTCAACTGATTTAAATTAGCATCAGGAAAAAATAATCATTTTCTTTCTGGAATTAGGTCCCAACTAGGGTAGAGTCTGCTTCTCAGCTACACTAGCATTTACTGAGAGCTTTTCTGATAATTTGATCATTTTTGCATTTGTGCATCATGCTTTTTATTAGGAGATGATCTGTAACCCGAACCGATGCAACACTTTATCATATGCAGAAGAAAAAGCCAAGGCAAACTGCTTCTCCTAGCCGTCTTGAACATTGTAACAGGGAGCCAGCCTCCGCAGAGCGAACCCTCTGCTCTGCAGTCAATGAGTTGACTCATTGGCTCAATGGCTGCACGCCATAGGTGCTATAATTCCAGTATAATCTGAATGACAGCCTCGGCATCCCAACACATAGCACATCGAGTGCCATGCACCTCGCTGCACTTAGAGTTACATAATTACCAGGAGAACATAATAGTAGTTTACGGAACAAGTTGCAGAATGATGATTTTTACAGCACGAGTCGTACATTTATCCAACGAGGCTTGCCGAGTAGGATAATTACGACGAGTGCTGTAAGAATCGAGTTCTGCAACGAGTTACGTACAATATTTTTTGCAATTTCGTAGAAGACCACTTGAGGGTATCAGAAGTTATATCGGAATGCATTCACCATCATTTTACAATTTCTGAAAAAATGTTGTGTAAGGTGATGATGACTGCATACTTCAGTACAGGAAAGTAGGCCGTTTCATGACAGATTGGCGTGATGAAAAAGCGCCTATTATGATGAGAAATTTCAAAAATGAACTAACGAGTCTCCAACCAAACCGCCTTTCAACGCATCAGAATCGTAGTGTGCTGCGCTAGGTTCACAAAAATTCTGAAAGCACGCGCTAGGGTAGATTCAACACATGCGCTGCTCGGTGCTACGCTCGCCATCGGTATCCAAGTTGTAAAACAACTGCTCAGTAACGATGAGTCTCTACAGCTATTTTTACCTTATTATACAGGTGTCTAGATTGTCTACATGGTACGCTCGAAGACGCGCGATCCGGAAGCTACAATTTCGATTCTCGTTTCAAAATTTTGTCTTCACATCAATTATTGTGCTGTTTTTGAACAACGTATGTGACGAAGCGCATGAGACGCATTGAGAAATTACCCTAAAAAAAGCAAGGAACACCAACATAGGTCTCAAAATGTACAGTGAAAGCATGAAAGGAATGTGGCTCTTGTACATAAGGCTACAGCACGCACACAGTAACTCTGGATGCACTACGACCTGAAAAGTTTTACAAAATTTCACCCCGAAAATATCGTTGACCAGCTGAAATTGAACCTCCCTCAGTATGGTCTTTCTGAAAATATGCACGTTTTCTTCGCGTCTATTTTAGCTGTAGCACTGATGATAATTTGCTTTTTTATCTTTTTTATCTATAGCCTTTGTCCTTCCTTAATTGTTATCCATTCGACCTTTTTCGTAATTCGACCTTTTTTCCATTCGACCTTTTTTCCATTCGACCTTTTTTCCATTCGACCTTTTTTCCATTCGACCTTTCGTCTATTCGACCTTTCGTCCATTCGACCTTTTTTGTCATTCGACCTTTTGTCCATTTGACCTTTTGTCCATTCGACCTTTTGTCCATTCGACCTTTTGTCCATTCGACCTTTTGTCCCCTTCGACCTTTTGTCCATTCGACCTTCTGTCATTCGACATTTTGTCATTCGAACCTTTTGTCATAGATTCCATACTGAGGGAAATATGCTCTCTTGAACCAGTTCTACCAAATGAACCAAAAAATTAGATTTTTTTAGCAACTATTCCCATGAAATTGCCTCCATCATAATGCAATTTGGATTTTTGAACGCTTCGAATGAGATTTAGTCTTTCGGCTAACATTTCTTTGCGGTACGGCTACTGTGCGAATAGTAATAACAATAAAACTAATAAAGCTTCATTTCGCAGCGATGCCGAGCGCACTGCACTTCCGACCGACTTTTCGGAAGTGCTTATAAACTCTCAGAAATATTTTTCCTGCACGTACGTACGTATCTTACGCTCACGCTACACTGTTACAAGTCACTCCATGGAATGGAGTTCCCGACAAACACACACACTGACCTACATTCCTCCCATATACCTAGAAGGGAGAACCAGAGCGAACAGAAATTCCCCGGAGAAGATCATCATCAGCAGCAGCATTGTCCTCGTAAATGTAGACTTGGAATGCCATCATCTCCACAATACCACACCGAGAGCCGAAAGCGTAGCAGCGTAGGGTAGAGACTACTATAGCTTCTCCAGAACACTGAATTGCAATATGGACCATCGTTTTCCGTTTTTGAATTAGCTTTAAAGCTTTGCTGCACTAGATTCCGAGAATAATGACAACCAACCGTAGCAATAAAGGCCATGAAACGATGCCATATGGCTTCATTTTGATCCTTTGAAATATGTGCACTAGGGCAATTCAAATTTTAAAAATGTTTGAAAATCCAATCTCCCATATGCTCCTTACCATCCTTACCATAAAAATAGTGTTCTGTGAAATTTTCAGCTTTCTAGGTGGTGATTTAAAGGTGGCCCAAAGACAATATAGGTTTATATGGAAATTACTATGGAGAAATTTAGAGAAATGTTCCAAACACTCAAGTACTGTAATGTAAGTAGAAACTTATCATCCCGTATGGAAAACTCATTCTTCAAACCTTCATGAAGGATGTTGCTGAAGAAACAAATCCCTTTTGAGCTAATTTTGTTTTAGATTTTTGTACATGTTTGCAGGGCTATAATCCCATATTAAGCTAAATAATAGCAAACAAACTCATGGATATCTCTTCTGCTATCGTTCGCATTGAATTTCTCTCTTCAGCAAATTTCTTCATTATGGTTTGAAGAACGGGTTTTCAATATGGGATAATAAGTTTGTATTAACATAACAGAACTACCGTGTTTGGAACATATCTCAAAATTTCTCCATAGTAATTTCCATACAAACCTATATCGTCTTTGGGCCACCTTTAAATCACCACCTAGAAAGCTGAAAATTTCACAGAACACTATTTTTATGGTAAGGACGGTAAGAAGCATATGGGAGATTGGATTTTCAAACATTTTTAAATTTTGAACCGCCCTAATGTGCACCGGCCCTTGAACAATGATGAGAATTGTTTTCTGGGAGCGGTACATTATGGTGCTTTATGGAGGTCCTGCACTTTAACGGCATGCATGATAATCATACAGTGTACACATAATAAACAATAGGACTCAATTCAGAATTAGAATTTGAAATATTTTTATCGTGAGGATGCACAGGTTAACACGTGGGAATCGTGAGTTATCAAATTAAACACACATTTTATTGATTACTTCACATCAACAGTGAATCATAAATTCAGTTTTGCTTTCTTGTAAATCCAGGTGCACCGAAAGGTTCACTTCTAAAATGAACTTCGGATAGACGGCACAGAGAAAAGTCGCATGTATCAATTGACTCTACTATTGGTACTCTTACTACTTTTGTTAACCCAAAATCGTATAAGATAGCGAATAAGTGCACGAAAGTGAAGGCGATGATAAACGTGCATGCGCCATAAGGCTACATGCAAAATTTACGTACCGTCAAACGGGGTATCTTGCAACAGGGGTGAAACTTGCACCACTTCGACATGTAACCGAATAGTCGTTTCGTTCAGCATTGAGTTGAATTATTATGATTTATTCCGCCGTTTATTGACCTTAGGTTTACAACAGAAGATTTTGACAAGGGTTTGGGTATCGTTTCTTTTTTGGTGAGTTTGCTGGAGGTGAAAATCACATTAAAATTTGGATTGTACAAAACTAATCTTGAAAAACGTTCTTCGTACCACACAAACGGTAGAAATATGTCATTCGAGGCAATTGCTATCAGTTACAGTACTTAGTAGTGTACGAATTGACAACATAAAAGTTTTGATAATTTTTTGCTTAAACACTATAAAAATTCAAAAACGTTTTTGATTACCCTTGAGGGGTAACTTGCAACAGCAATTTTGATCTCAATTGTTTGATATTTCCTGCCGTTTGTCATCGAAAACACATGAAAAGGCAAAATTGAACATATATTTGTACAGTAACATTAAAATGTTTGTACCTCAATCAAATCAATACACTGTTTGTATTAATTTTTGAAAAATTTAAATAAATCGTACTATTATTAGATTTAGTCTTATGTTTTTATGAAAATAAAGAATAATTTAGAAAATCTGCAAAAAAATTCACTTACAGATCAGTCATTGGGAACTCTCTGCATGAAATATGATGAAAGTTATGTCAAACCAATTTTACATATCAATATGTTATACGTTGCTTTGATTTAAATATGTCTAAAAAATAGGTTATGTGAAGTAAAGCCTAAAATACCATTGTATTTGTAAAAAAAGTTACATTAAAACGTTTTGATGGCTTTCCAATAACTGTCAAGACTTATAATATGCTAGAATTTTCCAGTGTGCACACCGTATGCAATGCCAATGAAACTTTCAATCAAATTGATTCAATACTCATAATACAATCGATAATAATTAGTTTTCTAAGAGAAAAGCAGCATGTTTCTGATAATTGTCATGCTTTTACTGTAGACACTTATTATATGACCATAATAACACAATATAGGATAAAGTTTTAATAGTGTACTTCAGGTACCATTGTGTATTGCAAGTTACCCCACATCAGGGGTAGCATTAAAAATGCATATTTTTCGTCTCTCCTGATTCCAGAAAACTAAATACTGATACAATTAATACCGCGTGGTATTCTTTACGTAACGATTAGGGTACCATATGGTTTTTGTCTCATCTGAATCTTCAATTTTTTTGTCCATATAGCTTTGAAGTTGAAAATTGTTGCAAGTTACCCCGTTTGACAGTATATAGCCTCCATCGCAAGTAACAATTTTAATTTTACGAATTACTTCCAGAGTGCTTTAAATAAACGCCCATAAAACTATGGTCAAGGCACTGTTGTCGTCATCGCATCCCCCAAAACCTTTTGTAGATTAGAACATGACTAGTTGGCCCACTCTGAATGAGGCTATTAAGTGTATAATTATGTCACACAAATAAAGCAAAATAGCATTTATGGTAGCTATTTTGAGGCCACCTGTTCTAGATGAATGTCACTTCATCTTGAAAATGATTTTATCATAACGTCGATCTTTCCGGATTTATCCCAACGTAAACAAAACAAAATAGAATTGAAAACACGGCTGTGATATTTTATTTCGTAGTGCTTTTTATTTAAAGTGATTTATAAGGAATTTCATTTATTTAGTTAACATATACACAGATAACACTGAATCAACAATTTCACGCCACAATACTCGGTTCGTGGCCGCATCTCTCCATCCTCGGTTCTGCCCCACGCTCGCCAAATCGATACGCACTTGATCCGCCCACCTAGCTAGCTGCGCTCCACGCCTTCTTGTACCAACCGGATCCGAAGCGAATACCATCTTTGCAGGGTTGCTGTCCGGCATTCTTGCAACATGCCCTGCCCATCGTATCCTCCCAGCTTTGGCCACTTTCTGGATACTGGGTTCGCCGTAGAGTTGGGCGAGCTCGTGGTTCATCCTTCGCCGCCACACACCGTTCTCCTGCACACCGCCGAAGATCGTCCTAAGCACCCGACGTTCGAAGACTCCAAGTGCTTGTAGGTCCTCCTCCAGCATCGTCCACGTTTCATGCCCGTAGAGGACTACAGGCCTTATGAGCGTTTTGTACATGGTACAGGCGTGAATCTTTTTTGACCGCAGCTTCTTCTGGAGGCCATAGTAGGCCCGACTTCCACTGATGATGCGCCTCCGTATTTCACGGCTAACGTTATTGTCAGCCGTCAGCAAGGATCCAAGGTAGACGAACTCGTCGACCACCTCGAACGTATCCCCGTCTATCGTAACACTGCTACCTAGGCAAGCCCTGTCGTACTCGGCCCCACCAGCTAGCATGTACTTTGTCTTGGCCGCATTCACCACCAGTCCAACTTTTGCTGCCTCGCGTTTCAGGCGGGTGTACAGGTCTGCCACCTTTCCAAATGTTCGGCCGACGATGTCCATATCATCCGCGAAGCAAACAAATTGACTGGATCTCGTTAACGCAATATTGAACAACAGGCACGAAAGTCCATCACCTTGTCGTAGTCCCCGGTGGGATCCAAACGAACTGGAGTGTTCGCCTGAAACCTTCACACAATTTTGCACACCTTCCATCGTCGCTCTTATCAGTCTCTTGAGCTTTCCGGGAAAGCTGTTCTCGTCCATGATTTTCCATAGCTCTACGCGGTCGATACTGTCGTATGCCGCCTTGAAATCGATGAAAAGGTGATGCGTTGGGACCTGGTATTCACGACATTTTTGGAGGATTTGCCGTACAGTAAAGATCTGGTCCGTTGTCGATCGGCCGTTAACGAAGCCGGCTTGATAACTTCCCACGAACTCGTTTACTACAGGTGACAGACGACGGAAGATGATCTGGGATAATACTTTGTGATCGCTCGAAAGTTCTCACAATCTAACTTGTCGCCTTTCTTGTAGATGGGCAGATTACCCCTTCCTTCCACTCCTCCGGTAGCTGTTCTGTTTCCCAGATTGTGCCTATCAGCCGGTGCAGCCGGTGGCCAGGCTCTCCGGACCCATCTTTATGAGTTCAGCTCCGATACCATCCTTACCAGCAGCTTTATTGTTCTTGAGCTGGTGAATGGCATCCTTAACCTCCCTCAAAGTGGGGGCTGGTTGGTTTCCATCTTCCGCAGTACTGACGAAGGCATTTCCTTCGTTGTCCCGTCCTAAGGATATAGTTCCCAAATATTTAGTGCCGAGTGAGATTTACTGTGAAATGTTATGAGAAAGAAGTAAATTTGCCTTATTTGAAAGTGGAATATTTCTAGTTATTTAGCATTTGCTAAAATAAACCGCTTTATTTTCTTGGTTTGTTTGGGCAGTAATTGTGCTTTAAATTATATTTAGTCAGTTAAATCATCACACCATAGCATCTGATGAGCGAATTCATGGAGATAATATGATTTAAAAAGTGAAATTATAGCAACCTGAGTGAAAGTAATATGGCGGAACCATAATTGATAGATTTTCATCGACAAATGCTGTTTTGCCATCATAAATACACAAATAAGGGCGCACTATTATGGTTCGGTATTTGTAGATGTAAAACTGCTTCAAAAAATGCTGATTGAAGGTGATTCAGTTTTTTTTCGCTTCTTAGGGGCTGTCCATTAATTACGTAAGGGTTTATGGGGGGAGGGGGGGTTTGAAAAATCCCGAAAATTGCCTTACGTAATAAATGGATTGCCCCTTATGGTAACCAAGCAGCATTCAACAAAGTTTGCATTTTGGGTATGCTTTTATGAAGAATGTACCGTAATCCGGGGTAACATTGATCAGTTTTTAGGAAATTTCTTAAATAATTTATTCAAAAATGCAAATGTTCTGAGTTTTATATTTTTAAAACCAGTACTGTCACCCATAGCTCGTGACTATATACTGTATTTTGTTTTTTGGAAGATCTAAGCATGTTTACAAAAATGTTTTATGTGATTTTTTCATTTAGCTGATATGGGGTAACATTGATCATCCATGTAAACAACGTTCGGTAATATTGAAAATGTCGTAACTGACTTAAATCATGGCCCCTGAAGCCGAATATGATGTCCAATCGCTTACATCTCATTTACTCTTTGAGTAATTTTTAAATTAAAAACACCTCGAACAGCGGAACACGCCTAAAGGTAGGCAATTTCCTAAGGGAATTTTACATTCTTAACAGTAATTCGTTAATGTTACCTAATTAAACATACTTATAAAAGTGTTGACAACGGAATCGTTTTTGGCGATGCCATTTTTAGTGATAACCACATTTCTCTTGATCATATTGCTTGCAGAACCTATGTGAGACATGAATCTTCGATAGCGTCATCCTTAACCATTGAAATCATTGTTTCGCAAACTTGACAAATTTACGCATAAAGTTAACGCAATGTTTGCAAAAATCTAAATTTTTAATAGCTCATAAATATAAGAAAGAGAAGCAACATTCATGCTTTGGAAATGTTTCATCAATAAATGATGATACCAACTTATTGCGAGATGAGTCATTCCGATCAATGTTACCCCGCTGATCAATGATACCCCGGATTACGGTACGCAAAAAAAATGAAAATGGACATTAGTTCGTCGTGTTTCCGTCAGGAATAAGTGTTCGCAATGTATTCGTAATGCATCTGAAGAGCACAAATATCGATTTAAGAAGTATAAATAAGGTAAGTTATCAAGATTAAAGTGCAAGTCAATCAGTTTAAAGGCAGCTTTTATGGCAACAAGGTGTATTATATCAATCTTTTATCATAGCCGTTACAAATAAGTATCATTCAGCCACCACTAGCAGTTCCAATAAGGTATTCTTTGTTGCAATAAAGCTGGTATCCACAAAATTTAAACTTTATAGTTTGTCTCAAGAAGGTTTTGAAAACAACTAGGAGCTGACTTACAAAATATCATCTTCTAGCAACGTTAAATGTCGCCGCTAGCTATCATAGCATTCACGTAACTGTCTTAAAACATTAATAAATCCACACGGATGCCAAATTGCTGTGGAATTGTTTCTTGGGATCTTTGTATTCTTATACCTTTTCATATACGATCGTATGTTCACCGGAACGGCCATGTCCTGACAGAAACTGCGCCAGGACGAACCGTATACGGTGCTAGCCTGTTGAGGATCAACCTCTTCAGCAACTTGGCTATCTAGTAAACAAATTGATCCATACGCCGACCTGATGGTTCTTTCGTCTTTGTAAATAGCACCAATTACATCCAGAAAGATTCCTTGATTTGTACAGCATGTTTCTGAACATCATCATAGACGCACTAGTTCTTTGTTCCTATAAGGTTAGAGCTACAAAACGTCACGTCGATAATCTATTCCGCACTATTTCTGTGGAAGGTACTTATCGAGTTCACATTCTCCAGCTCTACATTTAACGCGATCAGCAATTCCAACAATACAGGCTGCCGATTTCCTGGCTCTACTATCATCTTGTCTACCACAAGGGCAAATTCTTTAATCGACTACCTTGTACGCTGCAATAAAACACGCCGTTAATCAGTCGTGGCTGAGCTGCACCATCCTGATTTAAATTCAACTCTAATACTTCCGTTTTGGCTGCCCTGATATGTCACAACTGGCACAGAGCCTGGTTTTCAAATTAGTATTTTTATGAGTTTATGCTAGGCCTATGCCCTTGGAAAGTCGAGAAAATTTCCAACCCGGAAAAGATCCTTGGCCATATTGCTGAGCTGCACGTTTACCACTACGGCTATGAGTAAACCCATGGAGTGTCCGTTCATTTTCGTTTTGGTAAACGAAAGGAATTCGTTTTGGTAAACGAGGATTCGTTTTGGTGAACGAGAAAGATATAATTTGAAATGAATACGTGAACATATTCCGATAGCGTGGTTACAACACGATCTGGGCACGATCCTAATTTCGTTACTGATTTCGTTTATTCAGCAAAAATTTTGTTTATACAACATATTTTCAGTTGCATACACTACCCGTCATATATACGGACTCATTAAAATAAGTATTGCAACACTCAGTTGAATATTGAATCACCCCCAAAATGTTTAGCATCACCTCAAAACAGGTAAATTCACATTGCTATATCTCGAGATCCTTACGACTTGCAAAGAAGCGATCTTGAGCAAAGTTGTTCAAGGGATCAAGGACATTCGGAAGGCAAATAGTTTAGTTCGCGATTTTGCCGCTAGGTGGCGGTAGTGAGCATGTAAAATTGAGCATTTTAAACTAGTTCTAGCTTGTTATTCACAAGAGATAGAATGTTCGGGTCTTCAGCAAAGTTGTTCAGAAGATCAAGGACATCCGGAAGACAAGCAGTTTGGTCCGCGATTTTGCCGCTAGGTGGCGGTAGTGAGCATGTAAAATTTAGCATTTTAAACTAGTTCTAGCTTGTGATCCAAAAGAGATAGGATGTTCGGGTCTTCGGCAAAGGTGTTCAGAAGGTCATGGACATCCGGAAGACAAGCAGTTTGGTTCGCGACTTTGCCGCTAGGTGGCGGTAGTGAGTATGTAAAATTGAGCATTTGAGACTAGTTCTAGCTTGTGATCCACATTATATAGAAAGTTCTGGTCTTGTGGACAAAGTTGTTCAGAAGATCAAGGACATCCGGAAGACAAGCAGTTTGGTTCTCGATTTTGCCGTTAGGTGGCGGTAGTGAGTAAAATTGAGCATTTTAAACTTGTTCTAGCTTGTGATCCATGCTGTTCAGAAAGCCTTTGGTATTTGGAAGTTGAAGTGATTAGGGACAGAATCATATTAAATTAAAGTGATTCAGGTCTGATCAATTCTATATTCAAGTGTATCAGATCTGATTCATATTCTATTGATTCTGGTATGACTTACTCCATGTGCGAGTGATTTAGTCAGGACTCATATTTATCATATTCGAATTATTTAAGTCAGAATCTCTTCATTTACAAGTGGTTCAAGTTTGATTGACTTCATATCCAAGTGATTGATGTCTGATTCTTTCTTTATTCATGTCCTTCGAGTTTGATTCACTCTTTATTCAAGTAATTCAGGTTTGACTTGAATATGGAGCCAAAAATATCATGTCAAATTCACTCCATGTTCAAGTGACTCAGGATAGATTCGTTTTATATTCAAAAGATTCAAGTTTTGTTCGCTCCATACCCGCAAGTGTTTTACATCAGATTCACTTTATAATTTAGTGATTCAGAATTGATTCACTTCATATTCAAGTGATTCAGTTCGCTCCATATCTATGTGATTCTTACCTGATTCACTCATATACGATTGTTTAAGGTTTGATTCACTTAATGTTCAAATGATTTCAAGTGATTCATACTTGATTCACTTCATTTTCAAATGGTTCAAGTTTGATTCACTTTATGTACAAGAGTTCCAGGTCTGATTTATTTCATATTGAAGAGATTTAGGATTATTACAGTGATTTATGTTTGATTCGCTTCATATCCAAGTGGTTCATGTCGGATTCGCTCCATATTCAAGTGATTCAGGTTTGATTTGCTTTACATTCAAGTGCTGCAGGTCTGAATCACTTCATATTCACCTATTTCAAATACGAATTACTTGATATTCAAGTTGTTCAGAATTGATTCATCTAGAATGTAGGTGCATTTTCCACTTTTTCAGGTATGACTCCATGCTCATGCTGGTTAGGGCTGATTCACTTCATTTTCAAGTGATTCATGCTTGAATCACTTTATGTACGTGATTCAAGTTTGATTAGTTCAATATCCAAGTGATTGATGTTTGATTTTTTAAGTAAATTTAAGGCATTCAGGTCTCATTTACTTTATATTCAAGTGTTTCAGATTTGATTAGCTCCATATTCCAGTGACTCATGTCCAATTGAATTCATATTCAAGTGTTTCAGGTGAGATTCACTTCATGCCCTTGACTTTCTGAACAACTTTGCTGAAGACGCAAAATTTCGATAAAATCTGGATTGAACTGGTAGACTCGAACTTTCTATCTTTTGTGGATCACAAGCTAGAACTTATTTGAAATACTCAATTTTGCATACACACTACCACCACCTAATGGCAAAATCGCGAACTAAACTATTTGTCTTCCGGATGTCCTTGATCTTCTGAACAACTGTGCCTAAGACCCGAACTTTCTATCTCTTGTGAATCACAAGCTAGAACTAGTTTCAAATGCTCAATTTTGCATGCTCTCTACCGCCACCTAGTGGCAAAATTGCAAACCAAACTTCTTGTCTTCCGGATGTCCATGACCTTCTGAACACCTTTGCCGAAGATCGCTTCTTTGCAAGTCGTAAGGATCTCGAGATATAACAATGTGAATTTACCTGTTTTGAGGTGATGCTAAACTTTTCAGGGTGATTCAATATTCAACTGAGTGTTGCAATACTTATTTTAGTGAGTCCGTATTTATGACGGGTAGTGTATACCGTTATACAGTCCCTAATGTTAACTGGGTGGTAGTCCTATCGTTGCTAAAGGGGTGCTCTATGAGCCTTTTCCGAGGCGGATGAACTTATCGGACACGTCTTTGTAACACTGCTTCTCATGATAAGGGCAGCCGAGCACTCTGCTTCATCGCTGCACTCATCTTGTTTATATATAGGAGATTTACTTCTTCATCATCACCTAACACTTCCTGTATCAATTGCTAATGGTTTGTATCCTTTAGCTTGACACCTTTCTTCAATGCTTATCTGTGCTTTTCATTGCCAGAAGATTCCATCTTCTACACTTTCACAATGACGGCCCAGACTTTGTTCTCCAACAAATCGTGTGACAAACATGAAAATACCTTGAGATATCCAAAAAAGGCTTTCGTCTGGACCTGATTCCCATTCGTCACTCTAGCAAGATCGTGCAGAATAGCCGTAGCGTATACCGTTTTGATTCATATTACGGACACTTAAGGCCTCGGTGAAGTATAACCCAGCTTGGACCATACAAAATAAATCATTCTGTATGATTTTTTAGCGTTATCGAGCGTCGGAAGCCCTTAACTTCCGGATTGTGGGTAAAGAACACGCGTCCGCAACTTGAATAATTTTAAATAAATCAAAACGTGTGGCCTTTTCATGATTCTAATTCCGGACGCTCCCTCACTTTTGCCTCATATTCCGGACGCTTTGATTCGAATTACGGACAGCTCATGATAATCATTAATGGAACAGTCAAATCATCAATTGAAATCGTTCAACCGCTTAAGAGACGTCTAAGGTAGTTGGGCATTATGAATTTGCAATGATATTTATGGAAAAAACCTAATAAAACGAGCCTCGAAAATGAGAACTTTTGGATGGCGAAAATTGAAACATTTCGTGTGAAATGTTTCCCATACAAACGAGAGTGTCCGGAATTTGAAGCTGTCCGTAATATGAATCAAAACGGTACTGCTACGGATTTTTTTTCTATCTCCATTAACGAGATTTTTAGTCCTGGGGCCAGACATTGCAGAATTCACTCTCATTTGAGTATGAAGCACGATCAAAGCAAGCAAAGAAAAACATCCCATCTGTTGCGGTCCACGATCGTCATTGTATCGCAAGGTGTAACAAGTCTGATAAATGGAAGCGAGCGAGAGCCCTAAAGAGAGAGAGAGCGATGATAAAATCCATTTTCTCGCTTGTTTACCGTTGGGGATAGGTATTTTTCTTTACTGGCACGATACACAATCCACGAACTTCCAATAGCAATAGTGTCCCCCAGGCTTGGAGCATGTTTAGAGGGGATTTATCATGCACTACTATCCCCCCAATCTGATCAAAGTTGTAGCAGTACCTTTACGATAAACAGTATCTCCTAATGTGCAGCATGTTATGATAGTTACAGAGAGCGATACGTGAGAGATTCTCTCAATTTTCTCAGGATTCAATCCTTGCCTGGGGCTTCTTCATCAAGGGACCAACGGCTTTACTTCCCCTTTCGAAGGAAGTCGTCATTTTACTGTCTCGGGGATGGGATTCGATCCCAGGTCCTTGACGTGTGAGGCGTGTGCTCTAACCACTACACCAAGCCCGTCCGCTTACTGCTATGGCTCTTTGAGCCTCTAAAATCCTGCTTGGATTTATTTAATCGTACATTCACGTGCAAATCGACAAAACAAAAAATACCTTATTTTTTTTCTCGCAACCACTTAATAAGCCATATATAAGGGACGCCATTTAAATGCCGCCGATTACCAATATTAACATTCTTTTTGTCAAACAACTCACGGCATCAGAAAGAATGTACGGCTAACCAAAACGAAAAGTGCCATCCATTTTCACAATTACGACGTGGATTGTCACGGTGAGTATAATAAAAACAAATTATTTCCCATCGCCCACTTGCTTGGTACGGTTGCACTTCATGCGCGATCATTTTTTGTGTCTTGTTTCGATCTATGAAATTGCAGAAGAAAGGCACTGCACACAGGTGTCACTTGAAAATAGATTTATCCACAGACAAATCAACACGAGACGCCTCCACTAGGGTGTGGCTTATTCCTCGAAAGTATTCGGGAACTAAAATTCATGCGCTTCTCAAAATTCAAATCGCATATAAAAGGACACCTCAACACTTGAGATAAAAATATTAAGGTTTAGATGTAGCACATGTGACTTTAAGGCAAATTTTCAAGTTTTAATTTAATTTTAATTTTGTTACATTTCATTAAATTTTTAATCTTTGAATAAGCACCATTCTTCAAAATGAAATAAATTTTGTAGAGCAACTAATTTGTCTTAATTTATACATAACTTGTATTAGTGAATAGTTGTTTTCTCCAATTTTTTTCGCATTTTGATGTTTGATCTCTTTTTCACATTTTTACTGTAAAAAGAACAAAAAAGATAGATAGTTTAAAACGTGATCATTTAATTCAAAAAAGAGATTTTTAAGGTTTGGAAGCTCGGTTTTTACTATTAAACTATTCTGTATCTAGTATCTGATTATACAAAATCAATAAACAAATACTAGTTGAATATCATACATATTTGTAGCAGACTTTTTGTTTTGTTTTAAATGTTTTAACAAAGTAGACTAACCACTACATTATTCACTTAAGAGTATAAAACATATGGCAGTTTGTTTTATCAAAAATATTGTTGAGCAGTTCTTGATAAATAGCTTAACATTAACATCATGTCTCATTCAAACTGTGCATAATCGAATTATCTTCGAAAGCTTGAAATAGATTTGGAATGGGTTAAGTAGTTTAAGTCAAACAGTATTCAATTAAGAGTTAAAAAAAAAGAAAAATTAAGGAAATAGTTTTAAATAACTAGATATAGTTCAGCTATCATATTATTCGCCCTATAATATTCGCCTCAATAATTATTTTATAATTTTGAAGAGACTGTTACCAAGAAATTAAAAATTGGTTGAAGTACTACTAAGTTGTGTTAATTTTCCTGATGGTCGCTTCATGCCTCTTGCGGCACTTCTAAATCTTTATATTTTTGGCTCAAACTTGAAGGTTTCTTCGATAAAATGATTTGAATTAAGAAGAACTTTTAGTTTTGAGAACTTCAAATTATGAACCGCACCCTAGCTCCCACCCTTAGACTATGACATGCTTTGTTCGTTCAACCGACCAGTTAAGCAGAGCATCATTCTCGACTTTCGAGTCCCTCAATTGCAGTTGCTAAATGTGGCTTCACGGTAGACCATTTTTCATCGCTAATTATAATTGTGCAGCAGGTGAATGGTTTGATTCCACATAACATCGCATCATCAACGGTATCTACCGCAGACAATGTGGAAAATACACGGAAACTGCAAAATCAATCGTTTGGCAGACCAAACATAGCCATCGAAAGCGCGTTGGAAATTGTGTGACCGTTGTAAATAGGGACTCATCAACGACACTACCGGGTTTTGGTTTTGCCGCCTCGTTTTGTTTGAGCCAAGAGATCGCGTGGACTTGGGAACGCTGCCAATTGTCATCCCCAGACGTGAGAGGGTTGCCAAAAACGGTTTGAATTATTCTCTTATGTCTACAAATGTTTCGCTAGATACCCTATCTGTCTACATTACGCTACGTAGCGTGTCTAGCCGGTGTTCATCGTACTTTGGCGCTAGAACCAGACAGCTTGATGGTGATACGGAAACTACCTCGGCAAGGGCAGCGGGTTGGTGTCTATGGCTTGTGCTTGAGGAAGCTTTTGTCACGCCTGCAGGATTAACGACGAGAGTTAATTAATTAATTTGTTCTGTGCGGTGAGGTGATTGAGAACCATTTAAAAGCGGGTGCATCTGCGGCTTAATTACCATCCATTAGAATAGGATATGGGAGTTTACTTAGTCTTATTGTAATGTCTGCGGTTATTAAGCAAATCCATATTGAAGATAGACAACTTCTATTTCCGTTATTGTCTAAGATCATTAAGGGTTATAAATTGCCGAACAAGATGTAGAATTGTTTTTTTTTTTGTAATAACTTCAAACTTTAACTTTAATAAGGTTTTATCAGGAAGATATAGAAGATATATCAGAATATCTTGCATCACAAAATTATGATTTATATATGTGGTTCTACATTGATCAACTTGATAAAACCACGCCAACAATATTTTGTCAATTCACTCGGCTAATAACGACACGAATGTACCCTTTTGGTGTCAAGTGACAAAAATTAACAAACAAACAAACAAAACAAACTCGATGAAGGGCCGCCTCTCCATACTTGACTGCGGCCCACGCTCTCCAGGTCCTGGTGTACCTGATCAATCCACCTAGCTCACTGCGCCTACGCCTTCTTGTTCCGACTGGATTCGAATCGAACACCATCTTTACAAGGCTGGTGTCTGGCATTCTTTCAACATGCTCTGCCCAGTGTAACCTTCCAGCTTTGGCCACCTTCTGGGTACTAGTTTCACCGTAGAGCTGGGCGAGATCGTGATTCATCCTTCGCCGCCACACACCGTTCTCCTGCACGCCGCCGAAGATCATCCTAAGCACCCGGCGTTTGAAAATCCCAAGAGTTAGCAAGTTCTACTCGAGCAAAGTCCACATCACATTCCCGTAGAGTACTACCGGTCTTATGAGCGTTTTGAACAAGCCAGAACTCTAAATTCAAAAAATGATTTTGGAAAAATACCAACCAAGTAATATTAACCCAGTGCCTATCAAATGCGTCATAGTATGTTTCAGTTGGACGTGTTGTTTTGTTTAGTTTGTTTTTTTTTTTAGTTTTAGAAGGTGGTAAATTGCATTAACGAACTAACCCAGCGTTTCATGTTCGATATGGAGGCTAGTCAAATCGCATTCGTCCATTTTGCGCCAAAGTGTCGGACTCGAATCCATACCGACTAAATCCACCTTCGCCCACGAGCCATTCCCCCCGGAACTACCTTTTGGCATTACTTCATGGGGAGGCTATTGTGCTAACCGTTACACCCAAGCAACACAATTTGTTTCAACTCAAGATTAAACATATCTCTTGAAACTAATCAGAGTTGAAAATCATTGAAAATATGACTTACAGTTGCACTGAATAGCAACGCAAAAAGCGCAAGAGGTGGAGCCTTTTTGCAACATATTTATGTTATAGAGAAATGCATATTTGTTGCAAAACACTTAAGAGGAAAAAAATTAGAACAACATTATAAACGAGAAACGAACTCCCGACATTTAGATCATAAATTTTCACCTCTACTCACTACTCCACCATCTCTTCGAAAACCTGCCTCACCAATGCACTATATAAGCGACCACATTGCTTTGTTGCTTATTACTCTACTGCACCCTTCGGAATACAAGTTCATTACTGGCAAAATATTGACAAACCTCACAGAGCTACAAAGTTTTTGCAAAAACTTTCGCGCAGCATATGAGAAACACTATGATACAAACAAACTGTTGCTAGAACATGTTTTCGTTGTTACATGATACGTGAGGTGCAATTCAACTATACTGCAACTTGGTTAAAACAAACAAACTTTTAGCTGTCAAAGACGTAGTTTAGAGCAACTTTCACGCAACTGGGATGAATCTTCTTGAGTTGTGGGTAGTGAAACGCAGCTTGCATGCAATGAAATTATGTTGCAAGTGCTCTAAATGCAAGTATATTGAAACATAAGATTAAAATTGGCATTTTTGGAGAAGTTGCAAGAGTTTATTTGAAAAGTTACAGAACACATCTTGATAAACTTGAATCCATTCATGCTTGCAGAGGACATTTGCAACAAATCTCGCCGTTTCAATAATGTTAAACATCAAACACAGGGTGAAATGCATGTTCATTGGAACGGCAATGAAACCTTATGAGCTTTTGATTAATATGCAATGGAACTAGAACTAGGTAAGTAACAAATACTTTTATTGATACATCTTTGAAACCAGTTTTGGAAAGCATTTCTTTGAAAGATGTTTCGTGTGCTACTTGGGCACTGCTTCTTGCTTCGCTTTCTGCGTGTGACTCACGTGCGCTCCTGTACTTTCCTCCTGTACTTCCCCCTTCCCAGTCTTCGTACTGCTGGCATTGCGCCAGGGCCATGTTTCTGCTGCCATTTCTGTGATTGCTACGCTTCGTTGCTCTGCTACGACGTGTTTGGGGCTGGCATCTCGCCAGAGCCCTGCGCAACTTTTGCGCCTGCTGCTAATCCACCGATTCTCGAGCTCTCCAGATTCCGGTTGGAGGGTAGCTTCCGGTTCACTGGCGCCCCGACGGCCCAAAACTGGTGGTTGTCACGATCGCTACTCGGCATAGTCCCCGACGGTGGAGCAAGCCTACTCCAGCAGAGAGTTCCCGACGTAGGAATATCTCCCGAAACCTTTAACGTTACGCGTTTGTTCCGCTTCACTGCTGCTAACCGGTGAAGTGCCGAGGTCGATCCATCGATTCCGGTTGGAGGATGGCTTCCGGTTCACTGGTGCCCCGACGACTTAAGCCGGTGACTCGCTACGGACTACTCAGAATAGTCCCCGACGGTGGATCTATCCTACTCCGACGAAGATTTCCCCGACGGCGGAAGATCTCCTGAATCGATGCTTTCCGGGCTGATACCGAGGTCGGTCCTGCAATTCCGGTTGGAGGTTGACTTCCGGTTTGCAGGCGCCTCGACGAGTTATTACCGATATTACGCTACGCCCGCTCTACTCGGTCTAGTCCCCGGCGTAGGATCTAGCCTACTCCGGTCGCGCCCGTTGGTCTCCTTCATATGCTCGCTTCAACAGGCTGACTTGTCAAGCGCCAAGGTCGGTCCGACGATTCAGTCTGCCCCAACGATTCAGAGCCATGTGATGTCCGCTGCTCCTCTCATCATCTTCGTTGCAAAAGAGACATCATCTGGATGATTGTCCTGTTTACAGCATCCCATTTCTCTTCGTCAACACACATTTGTTGGGCGATATTGTGCGCATATTAACGTCATTGCCGACGACGGATGTCATCTCGGCTCGCTCAAGCTCGAAGCGCGGACATTCGAAGACCACGTGCTCAGGGGTTTCGTCAACATCGCCGCACCCGGTGCATAACGACGATCTTGCGTGCCCAAACCTATTCAGGTATTTCTTGAAGTAGCCACGACCAGATAAAAACTGCGTCAAATAGAAATTCACTTCTCCGTGTTTTCTGTTCTGACAGGCACGGAATAAGTCGGTGGGTCAATCTACCGTTCTCAGCGCTATCCCACTGCTATTGCCATTTCCTCATGGTTTCATTTCTGGCTCTTTTCCGAATTCCTCGCGTTCCTCGGTTCCTGTAGCACTCGCTGTCCTCTTCGAGTTATAGGGATCAATACTGAAATCATACAGACTGCCTCCGATGATATCGTACGATACGTGCTCGCAGTGCTGTCACTCAAACGGGGCCAGCATATCTGAGTATCTGCGTCGACACGCTCGCCAGCAGTGCTGGAAAAGTTCGCATCACGAAGCAGCTCACGAGTGTATACCAACGCATAACAAACATCACAGACTCGGGATCTGGCTAGGTGTGAGTAAGCCCGCACCCGTCTGCTCGGGAGAATATGTCAAAAGAAGTAGCAACAAGCTCGCGAGCGTTTACTCGCGAGTAACCGAGCAAGGTGTGATTTATTATGGTTTTGACAGACAAATTAATTGTATAACCATCATATCGACAGTAAACTACTCGTTTGTAGTCAAAAGCCCTTGAAAACCATAAATCTCGGAGGGTAAGCAGCTTTTTTCCCAAAAGCACAATATGACTCTGAGCAGCTCCGAACACGTTCGCGAATCACTTTTAGCTTCAGTTACTCGGGAGTCGACAGATGCGAGTAAGCCAGCGCTCTGACGCTCGGGAGCGTTTGGTTTTGTTTTTGTTCCAGTTCAGATGAAGCGTTCGCCACTTTCCATCACTGCTCGCCAGTAGTCGCTTCTTGCTGCTGCTGATCGCTGGATAGAGCTGATATCACCTTCACGGCCCTCTCACATGCATAATCGACAGGGCTGTTGAAGCTCAGCCGATCATCGATCATCACTCCCAGGTGTCTGACTGCCCGCTTTGAGTCGATGGTACACTGTCCAACCGAGATTCTCGCCTTCTGCACTGCCTTTCGGTTGCTTATCATCACAACTTCGGTTATGTGATGGCGATGGGCTAACACAAACTTCTACGCTCGCATCCATTCTTCTACGGCGTCTAATGCTTCAGCACCAAGTATCTCTACTTCCTCTAGTGATTCGCCGATGGCTACGAGCACCACGTCATCCGCGAAGCCAACGATCTTCACACCTCGGGGGAAACCCAGCTTTAACACTCCGCCATACATAGCGTTCCAGAGGGTCGGGCCAAGAATGAAACCCTGTGGGACGCCCGCCATGACTGTGAATAGAAAAATAGAACCCGTTGTGCACCTTTTCCCAGCGTCTGTTTCGCAGATCAATGTACGATTTTGAAAGTAGCTCCTCAAAATCGAACAAAGATACTCGGTGAACTCCAATTTGTGCAGCGATTCGGCGATCGCAGCACAACTGGCACTGTTGAAGGCATTTTCTACGTCCAGAGTGACCACACCGCAGTACCGATTCCGTATCCTCTTTTGCTTCCACGCCGTCTCCGTAGCTTTCACGACCCTCGGATGGCATCAATGGTGGATCATCCTTTCCGAAAGCCGAACTGCATGTCGCACAGGCCGTTTTCTCCCTCCGTGTATTTCGCAAGCCTGTTTAGAATTACTCGCTCCAGTACTTTGCCAAATGTGGCATGTCTGCTGGACATCGGACTATATGCTGAAGGAACGCCAGGAGCCTTGCCTGGTATAGGCAACAGCACTTCATTTGGACGTGTAATCACAGATATATGTATCGTAAAACGGGGTATCTTTGATAATGCGGGTACCGTAATCCGGGGTAACATTGATCAGCGGGGTAAAATTGATCGCAATGACCTTCTTCGTATAAAGCTCGAATCAAGATTTATTGATGAAATATTTTCAATGCACGAATGGTGATTGTCTTTCTTCTATTCATGAGCTAACAAAAAATGAGGTTTTTGCGAAAATTAAGTTGTGTTCATGCGTAAATTTTTCAATTTTTGGAAACAATGATTTTCTTGATTATGCGTGACACCATCAAAGAATCGTGGCTCACATGAGTTCTGAAAACGATATGAGCAAGAGAAATGCGGTTGTTACTAAAAATGACATCGCCGAAAACGATTCCGTTGTCAAAACTTCCATAAATATGTTCAAAATAGCATAATTCACAAATTACTGTAAAGCGTGCAAAATTTCCTTAGGAAAATGCATACCTTTAGGCGTATTCCACAATCCAAGGTGTTTTTAATTTTGAAATAACTTAAAAAGTAAATGACTTGTAAGAGTTTGGCCTTCAAATTCGGCTTAAGGAACCATGACTTTAATAAGTAATGATATTTTCAATATAACTGATCCATGTTTTCATGCGTGATCAATGTTACCCCATATCAGCTAAATGAAAAAATCACTTAAAACATTTTTTAAAACATGCTTTAAACTTTCAGAAAACAAAATACAGTACATAGACACGAGCAATGGGTGCCAGTACTTGTTTTAAAAATATAAAATTTACAACACATGCATTTTCAAATCAAATGTTCAAAAAATATTCAAAAAAAAAAATGATCAATGTTACCCCGGATTACGGTAACTTTGATAGTGCGTAACCCACCACATACTAAACGAAATATCATAATTTCTGTTAATTGGTTACGCAAAACGAATGCAAAACTAAAGAACATTAGAATGACACTTCATGTAAGAGCCATTTTCATTTGAATCGAGAACATTTGAAGCTTTTTATACGGATATTAAAAATTGACACAATTTTAGCATTTTCGAATCGCTTACAAACAATCTGTTCTAAGATCACTATTTGATGTAGTTTTGAACAGTTGGCCACTTATCTTTGACAGCCTAGTTATCATATAACTTGAATACGGTCTCAAATCTCTTAGCGAAAAGCATTTTCTTAAACGGGGACCATTTTTGTAATTAATTGTAAAAATTTCCATTTTACATTAAACGCCTAGTGGTATGCAATGCCCTACAATTGTTCGTAATTCATTCAATTTTGTTCGATTCATACTCCATTATCTAAGTTACCCCAAAACAGAAAACCGACTTTCGATTATATGAAAAATTATAAATCCCTTCAAAATAAATCTTTTGGCAATCTATCAACTGCAATCGATAGCCAGAATGCCAGTACTTGTTTTAGAAATATAAATTATAATTCTTCGAAACAGCATGCATAAATATTCAAGTTTTCATCGAAAAAACTATCAAAGTTACCCCGTTTTACGCTATTAAAAACTTTTCTATGTTTTTATGTAAGCGAACCCAAACTTTTGCACGGGATTGTATGGTCGACCGACAATAAAGTTCTTAGTTAACTCTTCTTCTAGCAGCATCATTTTACTCATCACAAAACAATATTCAAATCGCAATAGTTTTTTTTTTGTTTTTCTTCATTGTTGTACCTTTTTCACAAGTTCTCAAAAACTTCTTTTTTAAGAATCAGTGTCGATTTTGAACATTGATCGTCTGGATCTACGGATATTCTAATATTCCTTGGGGGTACGAAGTGTAGCCATGCGAATATTTCAGGGTACAGAAATTTGCTCATGTTAAGCTATTCACTTTTCGAACCAATGCTTGAATGAGAGTCTGTTGTAGAAAAAAAAAACAAATTGAACACGAACACGTTAACGCTTCCAGTGGAGTTATGTCCTTTGAAGAAAGCACCACACTAGACAACGGAATAGCACGCAAGGCCCAGTGGCACAGTCGAAAAATGTTCCTGACGAAAAGTTTTCCGGACTGAAGCGGGAATCAAACCCACACTCCTTGACTCGATGCGGCCAAACGCATGGTACCACTGACCTCATGGCCACGAAGCCCACAAATTGATGCAATCGCTTTCGAGTAATGAGCATTAATGTTTCTGATACAACTCCGACCGTGAAAAGATCTAGAAAACTTCAAAAAACATCATTGTATACTCAACTAGGGTTGTCATGTCTATTACGGCTTAACCAGCCGACGGTGTTTTGAAAAAACCTGAAGGTCGTAGACACAAAAGTCAATTTGGACAAATTGAGATGTAAGATTGTGAAAAATAATAGAATCGTTCTGGTGGGCTTCGATCCCACGACTCCCAATACGCTAGACTGGGCGCGTTAACCAACTACGCCACAGAACGGGTAACGATTCTGCAGCGCAATCGGCCAACCTGAAACCAAAGTCCGTCACGACCCCATTTTCTCCTTCACAACCCTACACCTCCTCCTACAGGGGTCTGTTTATTACTTTAACTAGTAGCAGGAAAAAAAAATACATTGCTGTATGGGGCTTCATAGCATTGAAACTTATTTATAACTTTTGGAGAGATCGCTGATTAAGATTTGGAGGTTTGGAGGCCTAAACATTAAACGTTTGACTGTTCTTTTGTTTGAAAACTAGGTAGAATATGAATATGTGGGTATGAATATTGTTAAAATGATTCACAAGATCACTGATTACAATTCTAGATCCGAAGTCCTATACTAAAAGTTGTTTTTAGATTATCTAAAACGATCCTTGAACACAAAATTTGGTATATTTTATTGAGCCGCTATGGTTATTACGCTTGTTCACAAGTCTCTGGAAGATCATTTGTAACGATATGGCAGTACATCTGATATGGCGTTCAATACTAAAAATAAACCATGGCGGTGTCCTTTACCTATTTATTAACAAAAAATCTTACTTGAGCAGCACATTTTCCCAATTGCCAGCCTAGTAAATAACCTTTCCGCTGACGGTCAAGCCCAAACAAAACAGTGCATTGCAGCACCCGCTGTATGAAACTGGGTATGGAAATCCCCATCAGCGCCTCTCGAAATTACTCATGAACCCGTAAACCAGTTCCACCACCTTCCGTTAATGACGTTCGTCGATGACTAGCAACTTTGTCGCCGAGCTGAGTCAAATGAGAATATTCCATAGTTGCATAGTTAATCGGCGGTCAACACCTCACAACTATAGTACAGACAAACAGACGTAACTATGGCGAGAAGTTTCCATCGACCTTATTTTAAACGGACATTACAAATTTCCTACAATTCATACTTCAAATGCAGAGGTGCTCGCATCGTTTTTCTATGTTTATTATGTTTTACACCAGGCCTGCAAATGTTGATGATGTGAAAATTGACGATGGTTTCACAGAAAATCATTGTATACGTAAAATCTATTTGTCTGCGACCAAAGCACAGAAGAACAGACGTAACACTGACGAGATTTCCATCGTCAATACATTTAACGATCTTTTCAAATTTCTTTTGTTTCAAATCTCACTTGTAGAGACGCTCATTGTTATTCTTCGTGTTTGACGTTTCACAATACCGCCATCTGCAAGTCATGTCTTGTTGCAAAAAAACAATAGTTCGTCCAACATGCTCATCAAATGTTTGTGCTCTAAATGTTACGTCTGTTTGTCTGTGACTAAACTGTGACTGACAAGCTCTTAATTAGCGAAGCTTTGCTCTAAAAGCGTATTAGTTCAAGTGATCACAATGCAATGATGGAAATGCCGGATCATCACTTCTTGCGTCGCGCTCCATTTACTTTTTTTTTATAAGAACGTGGTTTCGGTGGCGCATTGCACAGACTTTGACCCCTCAACTCAACCGACGTCATGTGGTTTGCATTTATTTATTTTTTTTGTTTTTCTCGAATGGAATTTCTCCACAGTACTTCCAAACGAGCAATGTTTTCGTTGCTGGCTGCTTACTTACTGCCATCGGGTTGTCGCCAGCATGTTTACCTATGGTAATTTAATGCTGATGACGTCCGCGGGCTGAGAGGCTTATAAACTTACTTGAGAGACAAGCTAGCGGCCGGCTTTGGAAGGCACAGTGCTACAGCGTTTACCAAGCAGGCGGACCTCGGAAGTTTATAAACACCTTTATGTGGTTTGGTTTTTTCACTTTTGTTTTGTTTGCAATCTTTTTTGCGTCTATTGCGGTCATTTCTGGTTATCAGTTTCGGTAAAAAATAAGTTCTTTACTGAAGCTTTGAAACCAATCCTCGTTTTTTTTTCAAATCATCGTAAGTAATTTTGATACGGTTTTAAGAAAATTAATTGGGAACAATTTAGACCCTTCCTCTAAATCTGTTTAAGAATAAATTCCCTTTTTTATATTTTTTGTCATGCATATTGCTTAAACATTGCATGCAATCAGCTCGGGGTCCATTGTTTTCCCACAATATATGGTGACAAACTGATGCACCATTTGGTCGCCGTTAAGTCAGAGGGGACCAAGTACAAAACTTGAGAAAATTGGATTATTCTCGCATTAGATGCAAAATTACTTTACCTCCGTTACACTTTGATCAGATTTGAAGAATGCTGTAAACTGCCAGAGATATGTAATAAATTTACTTTGGATGATCAACAAAAATCGATAAAAGTGTGCAGTCAGAATGGACCAAGTGCTTATCACCATAACAGCGAAAATGATCAGCGCGCTGAGGAATGCGAGGAAATGAAAGACATTTCAGGAGATTTGTCAGATTTTTCGACATCGAATCATTCTTCTACTTATCCATCAATAGAAATTTATAAATATTACATGATTCGATGCATTTGATTTTGATTTTTGACCATTTACCATATTCGGATGGGTGGTCAGAAATTGCAACAGATTCTGTGCAGACAGAGCGGACCAAGTGTTGAAAAGCAATAAAATGATTGATTACTGCATTTTTTGAGTCAATTTCAGAGTCCGATAGAACTTTACGGTAGTTCTATGGTGTATGTATGGCATGTCCTACGATCCGCTTATTGGACCAGCATATTCTGGTCGGTACTCAAGATTTTCACTTAGTCCACTCTGACTGAACGTATATTTGAATATTTCTGGTCTTCAACGCCCTGACTCTGCAAAACCTTAATTTTCAAGCTATCGTAATGCCACTGATTTTGGTATTTACTATATGGGTTATTTAAGAATGTACGATACTGGTGTCGAAGGGTCTTGATAAACTGTTTATCTTAGAGATATGCACCCAATTTGACCATGCAAGCATTAAATGATTGTTATTTTTCCAGAAATTGTTCAGTCAGAGTGAACCAGCTCACTGAACGGTGGTCTTAGGTTCAGTCAGAGTGGACCAAGTACACATAGTCCATCAAAAAATCGTTCTATTAGAGGTTTGGATTATGATTTTTCATGATTATCACTTCACATTATATTGTTTGAAAGTAACATAAAGACGTGTAAATATATTGAACTGAAATTTAAACGAGTTCAAAAATTACAGAGCGTTAGACTTTAAACCCATTTTTCTCAAAATATCAAAAATGTCACTTGGTCCACTCTGACTTAACGCCGACCATTTCATAGATTACTTACCACAGTTTTGCACCAGTGTAAGATCGACGAAAGTAGTGTTTCAAACGTTTAAAAGTGTAAAATGAGTATCTAGGTTCAAAGTGGAATGTGTAAAAAATTATGACGAATATTTAATCTAAGTTTGTCTACTTTTCAAAGATATGCCTATTAGAATATTGTTTCGAGAATTATAATAGTATTTATTTTTGAAAATTGGTTCTGGATATAAAACATAGACACACTTTAAATTTTCAAGAACAAAAATCAAACAAAGGGTCACCAAAATGTTTGTCACAGGATCCTGAGAAGTTTATTAGCATTTCAAATGGAAAGAACTTCTAATGTTTTTCGCAACGGACTTTGAAAGTGTTGCCAGGGGTGTATATCAAATTACATAAGAATCAATTTTGCAATTTTGTATTGCATTAGAGAGCAGGTATCGCATCGTAATTGCCATATGTATGAATATGCAGTTCTACTAATGCAGCAATCACGATACAGATCTCAAATTGGAAAAAAATAGATCTCCGGGAGGCAAGATGACGATTTGCCCCAGACTTTAATGATTTCAGATGCGATGACTTTTCAGAACTGCAACTAATATCACTTCCACATGGAAGATGCACAGTGCACTTGCTATAAAATCAGACTGCTGTCGAAACAACAATACAGTTCACATGAGATCTTCTCCAGTTCCACTCAACCCTAATCTCAACAACCATGCAAATCTTCATTCTGCTCGTCCTGGTGGCGGTGGCCAGCGCCCAGGATAGCTACCCCACCAAGTACGACAACATCGATGTGGATGAAATCCTCAATTCGGACCGTCTCTTCAAGAATTACTTCAACTGCCTGATGGAAGCCGGACCTTGCACCCCGGAAGGAAACGAGCTGAAGAAGTATCTGCCGGATGCCATTTCGACCGGATGTACCAAATGTAACGAAAAGCAGCGTGAGGTGACGGCTAAGGTGGCCAAGTTCCTGATCGAGCAGCGACCAAACGAATGGAATGCCCTGAGAGGCAAGTACGATCCGGATAACACATTCGCCGAGAAGTACCGGGATGAGGCGGCCAAGTTTGGAATTAAGCTGTGAGAAAATAGTGATGATGAAGGTCATTATTTTTGTCGGGCGAACAGAAGTTCAGAACAAGTTCTCAAGCTGCTAATACTACTTTGAACAGTTATGAAATAAATGAATCAGGAAAAGTGGCATTTGTATGTTACTTAGGTATAATGCAAATCATTTCAATGTCAACAATTATGGAAGCAATGTTAGCAACTGATTTGCAAAACATTTGCAGTTTTATATACAGTTCTAGTGATTCTGAAAATTTCTCAACAATAACGCTAGGATAGTTCAAATTGGAAAAAAATGAAAACTTCAACTCTCATGCTTATCTGTTTTACAATCCCTATGATAAAAATAGAGTATTTTCCAAGTTTTAGCTGTTTTGTGATGTTTAAAAGGTGCTCCCTAGACGTGGAAGGTTTATGTGAAAATTAATATGAAGAAACTAACATTTGACTCATTCAACACTGAGTGCCCGCAAAAATATAGAAATGTTTAACAACCAGATTTCATTCACTTGATAAATATTGTATCGGAAATAATGTTAAAACACATTTGATAGTTTAATAAAAGTTGGATAATTCTTTGATGATATTGTTCATATCCTTGACAAATAATAAAGTGGTTCTCTTTTTCCTCAAAAAGCTATAATATTGAAAAACTCTGTTGATAGTTATCATATGTCATATCCGATTTGATAACCACCTGAACAATTGAAAAATTGCAATAATTGTTCAGAGGTGTTCGAAAAATGCCCAGTAAATAAAGTTTGCATATTGTTTAACATGCTTCTGTGATATTCATTTTATCAACAATTGATTGATCTATGAATTTAAAGGGAATTTTTATCCTAGCTACTCTATCAAATCAAGACAGTTGAAACTGCAAGCGCTTTAAGCAAAACATAAATATATTTTGATTTTGAAATCATGATTTACGATCGTTTAGCGCCAAAAACGTAACGTTTAAAAGTGAAAGCTTTTCATTGCAGGGAAGATCGATAAAATTGTTTTGCGCCAACATGACCAGCACTTTTTTTTAATCATAAGGTTTTTGGAATATTGAAATCTTTGTTTAAGAATATATGAAGCTTGCATAATTTCTAACATAATAAATATTTTCCGAAATCATTCATGAAACACTATAACATTTTGAATCGCAAATCAATATTCCGAAAACAGCGTTTTGGATAACATTTATTTCCGAAGGGTGGGTACATTTCGATTTATCCTAAACAAAGCTTAACTTTTGAAGATGATCTTTGGCATATCGTAAACTTTACATAATGGACCTTAGCACGGGTTCACTATTTGACGTTTTAGCGGTGCCGTGTTATTTATGTGACCATGGCAACCAGTGAATTCGGCACCGCTCAAACGTCAAATTAGTGAACACGTGCATAGGTCCATTGTGGAGATTTGACAGGCAAAATTGAACAAAAAATATTCATTCAGCTTGGAGACGTAGGTCTGATTGTGAAAGTCAAATAAACATGATTGAGCAAAAATAATAAACTTCCAATTAAACTTAAAATTTATTTTACCCAAAAAATCACACAGAAAACGTATTTCTTTTTCTTGTTTGTCTGTAAATCAAAATTGAAGACGATTACCTGTAGAGCGGTTCCACGCGAAATCGTCCATAAAATGCTGAAATCTGACATGTATCCTTCCGATTTGGATGAAACTGCGCAGATGTATTAAGTATATGAGACGAAAATTATCTCATATAATTGGGGATCGTTTAGAATCAGGAGTAACTTCTGATAAGGGCGTATGTATTTTTGGCACCACCATTTAAAAAAAAATGTACCTCGGAAACCGTTTGTTATAGAGAAATAGTGTCTGAGAAGGGGTGGTAGACAATCAAATAGGCTTTGTAAAAAAAATACTTTTATTTTCATGAAAAAATCGAAATTAAACCTTAAAACACAAATTGCAAAAAATAGGTATCTTTGATTTTTTTTTCAATTTTTTTCTGTAAAATTTCAATGTAAAACCAGATGTTTTAAGCACAGTTTCAACATGGTGCAATTTAAAATGAAAAAGTTTTTCTAAGAGTAACTTTTGGTGCATTTCTGAAAATTCAATTTCTGACCGTAGAAAAGACGTTTTGATGCTGTAATATTATTCTTCATCCAAAAACAATTCAAAATGCTAATAACAATGATCTTCCTAAAACTAGCCGTTTTCTAGATATTTAGGATTCAAGTATATTAATATCATAAAACTTAAGAAAATATGCCCGTTTCATAAGTTACTCCAGCTTGTGAAATCTTCACGCCTTCGAGGGTCGAATGGGCATTGAGTTCTTTTCAGCCTTTCAAATCTGCCGGGAAAGATGATATTTTCCCAGGCTTACTGCAACAAGGAAAAGAGACGTTTTGTCCGCTCTTAACCGAAATATTCAAAGCAAGTGTTGCGCTTTCATATATTCCTAAAGCGTGGCAAAAGGTTCGAGTTGTTTTTCATTTCAAAAGCTGGAAGAAAGGATAAAACAACTCCCAAAGCCTTTAGACCTATAAGCCTTTCCTCTGTTCTTTTAAAGACAATGGAAAAAATAATTGATGACTTCATCAAGTCAACAGGTTTAATAGAAATGCCTCTTTGTAAATACCAATTTGCGTATCAATCAGGTAAATCTACCATTACGGCGCTGCAGTCGCTGGTAAGTAAAATCGAGAAATCTCTTGAAGCCAAAGAAATAGCCGTGGTTGCTTTTCTCGATATTGAAGGAGCATTCGATAATGCATCCTATAGCTCTATGAGTTCAGCCATGGAAGCAAGGGGCTTGGATAAAAGTGTTATCGAATGGGTTATGACTATGCTCAAGGATCGCACAATTTCTGCTGATCTAGGAGGTGCACAAATATCTATAAGATCTACGAAGGGATGTCCTGAAGGAGGAGTGTTATCGCCCTTACTGTGGTCTCTTGTAGTAGATGAACTCCTTAGAAGTTTAATAGATCAAGGTTTTGAGGTAATTGGATATGCCGACGATGTGGCCATCTTGGTTCGTGGAAAGTTTGATAACACGATTTCCGATCGGTTGCAAACTGCGCTAAACATTACTCTCAAATGGTGTAGGAAAGAGGGGTTAAACGTAAACCCTTCAAAAACTATTATCGTGCCTTTTACCAGAAGGAAAAAGGTAAAGCTTATACAGCCTTCTTTGAATGGAGTTCAAATTCAATTTTCGGAAGAAGTTAAACACCTTGGGGTTACTTTGGATAAGAAATTGAACTGGAACTCTCATCTGAGCAAGGTCATAAGTAAGGGTACTAATGCCCTATGGGTCTGCAATAAAGCCCTAGGAAAAACTTGGGGACTGCGACCTTATATGGTAAACTGGATTTATTCAGCAATAGTCCGACCAAAAATTAGTTATGCTTCACTGGTATGGTGGCCCAAGACAAATGAGGTAACCGCTCAGAAGAAGCTGGCTAAGTTGCAGAGACTTGCATGTATATCAATGACAGGGGCAATGAAAAGTACACCATCGGTTGCTTTGGATGCCCTTTTTAACCCTCTAATACCCAACCCCGCCTTTAGACGGGGTACACTTTGGAATTTTGTGTATTTTTTCGTAGCTCGGAAATCAAAATGATTTTATTTTTGGCTTATACCTTGACTCATAACACGCATATAAGAAAAGTATTTTATGACTTTTGAAACTTTTTTGTATTTTTAGAAATTGTTTGAAAAATTGCATTCTTATATAACCTACAAATGCCTGGGATTCATATAACGTGTTATAAAACAAATCGTACCTTTTATATTTTTCTACGATTGACCTATCACAAACGAAGAGCCTGAAACCTGAAATGCGCTCCGGAAAAAAATTAAAAAATTTAATATTTTTCTAAATACCGTAACAATTAAAATTTTTATTATTGCCAAAAATCAACAACTAGAAAAGGCTTCAAGAAAAAATGAAAAAAGCTAGGGATGTTCAAAAATAAAAATTTTAAAAATCAAAAACCAAAATTTAAAAATTTGCGAATAAAAATAAATAAATGCCCAAAACGTGTTTAGAACGATTTTAGATAACGAAAAATAATACTTAAATCGAAAATAAAAATTTGGGTATTAGAGGGTTAATATACTGCCTTTGCATCAATTCATTAAACTGCAAGCTGCAAAAAATGCCTTGCAGTTTATTCGTTATGATAAAATACTAGATGGTGATTTGATTGGTCACATGAAGATCATCAAGGAATTCAATTTGAATTCAGATAACAAAACAATAGAAGATTGGATGATAACGAAGACCAACTATGATGTTCCCTTCAAAGTGGTTAAACCAAGCCGCTATACTTGGGATTCTGGTGGGCCAAGTTTACGTGCTGGTTCTATTGTATTTTATACCGACGGGTCAAAGATGAGCGACAATACCGGAGCTGGAGTTTTCGGCCCTGGTATCAGCAAGGTAATCGCTATGGGGCGCAGCCCCACTGTGTTCCAAGCTGAAATACAAGCCATCATTGACTGTACAAATGTTTGTCTCAAAAGAAACTATAGGTTTGCAAAGATGCCCGTATTTTCTGTATTTTCTCGGACAGTCAAGCAGCTTTGAATGCTCTAAAGGCATTCACATGTAGATCAAAGTTAGTGTGGGAATGCATTCTTTCTCTGAAGCAATTGGCCAGTAGGAACGAAGTTACATTGTACTGGGTGCCCGGCCATTGCGGAATTGAGGGGAATGAAATCGCCGACAATCTAGCAAGACAGGGTGCAGCTTCGAGCTTTGTCGGCCCTGAACCGTTTTGTGGTGTTCCTGAGTGCACTCTCAGGATTAAACTGAAAAATTGGGAAATGTCCATGGTAGAATCCAATTGGAACGCCACGGATACATCCAAGCAAGCGAAAAGATTCATAAAACCCAGTCTAGCTAAAGCCCGGGCTATACTGAATCTTAATAAAGGAAATCTTAGGGTAATAACTGGCCTGATGACCGGTCACTGCCCAAGTAGGTATCATCTTAAAAATATAGGAAAAATACAATCCTCTGAGTGTCGTTTTTGTCAAGCTGAAAACAAAACTGCTGAGCATTTACTCTGTAACTGCGGAGCATTGCTCCACCAACAATGTTACGTTTATCTCTTTCCACATTAATATCCCATGTTTTAAGGGCAGTTTCAACATGGTGCAATTTAAAATATTTTTTTTTTCTAAGGGCAACTTTTGGTGTATTTCTGAAAATTCAGTTTCTGGTTATAGAAAAGGCGTTTTGGTGCTGCAATATGATTTTTTATCCAAAAACAATTCAAAATTCTAATATCAATGATCTTCCTATAAGTTACCGCTTCAAGATATTTGGGATTGAATTATATTAATATAATAAAACTTAAGAAAATACGCCCGTTTCTTACATTATTCCAGATGCTCCATCAATAATGTTACGTTAATCTCGTGGAACCGCTCTGTAGTTTTCAGCATTAATTCATTTGTAGAAGTCAAGTGAAATCCGTTTGAATTTCAAATCTGGGACATGTAGTTTTATCGATATTGATTTACTTGTAAAAGTAAAGTGGGCATATTGGAGAACAAATGTAAATATTTGACTACACTTAAAATTTATTTTGAGTGAAAAACTACAAAAAATGTTATCCTAAACTTGTCTGCCTGTAAATCAAAATCCAAGGTTATTATATGCATTTTTTCTGGCATGAACTTGCTTGTACAAAAACGACAGAGAATATGCATGGTCAGAGTTCCACTTCCGACTTTCTGAGGGGTGTACACTGTACAGGTATTAACAGTTTGAAAACTTTGAATCGATGTTTCGAAGAATTAATATTTTAGTCATTTTTTTATTCCATCGTATTGACAAGACTTTTTCCATCCTTCCATCCATTTATCTCCCAGAAGTGTTTTGAGCCAATCTTGATAAAAAGTGACCGAAACTCAAAAAGTCTGTATTTTTCATATAAAATCACAAGCAATTTTTCATTTCAACGAAGAATTGGTCAATATATAGTTAAAGTATTTCACCTTATATCTAATTCTTCTTCTTCTTCTTCTCAAGGGCTCAGGAAATGCCAAAAATTAACATATTGTATGAAAATGTACATGCGTTGATATTGTTTAGAACAGCACTGTACATTGAAATTATGATACTTTTTATATTTCAAGACATATTTCACATATTTGGCAACACTCCAAATAACACTAAACTATTGTAACTAAATATATTTTCAAAAAAAATTGCCCTTTATTAATTTCATGTTTTCTTAGTAAGATATTTAATTACTAATTAACCTAGAATCTGCAATCTGGTAACAATGCTGCATTTTTAATGCCTTTTGTTCGTTTATTTCTTACTCAGTCCCGAAAGGGTTAACTTAATGTTGAACAGTAAATTGTTCATAAAAAATCAATATTGCTTGTTATTCATTATGGAAAATTCTGACTTGAAATTCAGAAACGCAATTTCTTAAAATTAGCTCCCATTACCTCAGAAAATGAAGAGTCTTCGACAGAAAAATATGTATGTATAAATACGATAGAATCAAAATTTGGACATCAAAATACTCATCTGACGAAAAATCAATTCAAAGTTTTAAAATTGAAAATATTTATATTTGGAAAACTTCTATCAACATATATTATATGAACTCTACAAACAATTTCCTTCAAAACTTCTAAAGGTATTTTTGAACTATGTATAATAGTTTCAAAGATATTAATTCAAGAAGATACGCAAAATTAAAATATTAGTCATATTTGCAAGGATGGAAATCTAGTGATCGTGACAAAATAAATGATGCATCGCGGTTGTTCTTTATCGTGCGATCATAGCAACAACGATTAACCATTGGTTGTCAAGTCCTAACAACAAACTCCGCTCTGCGAAAAATGAATCGCTCGGCATGTGTGCTAACGATCAATTGTTCGCAAACCAAAGTCATAACTTTTGGGGGATTTTTACGTTTTTATTCCGCGATCTACCTTGTGGTATGTCATTTAAGATTCGAATGTCAATCGGGTATGGTCTGAGTGAAAAATTATGCCGTGAACGCGTTCTGATCCATGTTTATCGCGACTTGTAACAACATCCGACAAACGGTTTGTCCCGCGACAAACAGTGCATCAGATGCTCCATTTATCCTTACTATGCGCGCGTGATGAGCTGTTCGAATCATGCTTCTGCAAGAGCAACGGCCCTCTTAGACCATTCAAATACTATGTTCTTAGTCGCTAGAGGCGATTTTTTTCCATCCTTGCAAATTTGCAATCACGGAGGGTGGTCCCGAGAAAGGAGCTTTTTCGACTTTGAAGCTTTTTCAGTAATTTTCATTTTATACAAATTATATGCGAGCCAGAAAAACAAGCCAATCTTCTATGAATAACCGTTTTGATTCATATTACGGACACTTAAGGCCTCGGCGAAGTATAACCCAACATAGAGCATACAAAAGAAATCATTCTATATGATTCCTTAGCGTTATCGAGCGTCGGAAGCCCTTAACTTTCGAATGGTGGGTAAGGAATACGACTCCGCAACTTGAATAATTTTAAATAAATCAAAATGTGTGACCTTTTCATGATTCTTATTCCGGACGCTTCCTTACTTTTGCCTCATATTCCGGACACTTCGATTCGAATTCCGGACAGCTCATGATAATCATTAATAGAACAGTCAAATCATCAATTGAAATCGTCAAACCACTAAAGAGACGTCTAAGGTAGATGGGCATTATAAATTTGCAAAGATATTTATGGAAAAAGCTTAATAAAACGAGCCTCGAAAGTGAGAACTTTTGAACGGCAAAAATTGAAACATTTCGTGTGAAATGTTTCCCATACAAAGGAGAGTGTCCGGAATTTGAAGCTGTCCGTAATATGAATCAAAACGGTATGTAGTTTTTTTTTCTAATGGACCGAAAATCAATAGATTTGTCACTAACACCAATTTGCGTTTGGGCCTCTTGAAATCGGAGATTACACGTGCTGTGGACACTTGGTATTGAATTACTCATAAGTAATACTTCTTAACCCAGCTAAGCTATAATAACCACCCAAGCAAAGTCGAAAAACAACCACATAGCTTAGTAATAACAAAATATACATCATAAATTCATTTTGTTATTAACCCTCCAGCGTCCAAAAGTGAACTGTTATTTAATCGTACAACTCCCGAGCAGAAGAAAATAACTACTGAATATCAAATTGAGGTATTCCATACCAGCTTACTTCCAATACTTACAACCTCAATGAGGTATGAATGAGCCCTGCATAAGAGGTAAAATACCTCAAATAATATCTCAAGCATATTCTACGAACACCAAACTGATAACTAGATCAGGTATTGTAATACCTCAATATACTTCATGATTTCATATAAAATGAAATTTTTCAATTGTGTTCAACCTCCAGCAGCCTCAATAGCTGTTTAATACCTCAATGAAGTATTTTTAATTGCTTTAAGATTTTTTTCAATACCATTATAATACCAAATTGAGATATTGACAACTGAACAATACCTAATTTTGGTTATGATACCAAAAAATGGTATGCATAAGTTATTGGGGAGTTATTTGTTCCTCCTCGGGATACCTCCAGCAGTCCTCAATAGCTATCGAATACCAAAATGAAGTATTTTTAATTGTGTTAAACATTTTTTCAAATACCATCATAATAACAAAATGAGGTATTGATAACTGAGCAATACCTAATTATGGTATGATACCAAAATATGGTATGCATAAGTTATTGGCGAGTTATTCTTTCCTCCTCGTGCTGTAATGCGTAACTTATTGTATTATATTTCATTTATATTTCAGAAGATAACCATAAAAATTGCTGTTTTATTTTGATGGAAGTTTCGTCGTTCGACTGAAATGTGTCATCCCGACTAGAGGCTTATAACAAAAATATAATAAAATTTTATCAGAATATGATATGCATATCATATTATGATATAATTTTGTTAGGCTCCGTTCTCCATAGAACATAATAAAACAGAAATATAACATAATGTGTTTTATTTCCCTTTAAGATATTTTTTTTATTCATTTTTAACAACTTTATAACAAAATAAATAGATAGTTATGCATTTCAATAATATACAATATTATCGTATATCGAACAGTATTATAATTTTGATACTTTGTATCAAACATTATAACTTGGTTTGATATGTTTTTGATAGAATTAAAACATATTTTGTTATGTTTATGTTACTATTCATACACTTTTTGTTATAATTTTAGTTATTTTAACAACATCCTGCATCAAGTTTGTAACAACGTATGTTCGAAAAAAACTTATAACATAATAACATATGCTGATATAATTTTGTTATGTACCCTTAGTCGGGATACTTTGAACCGGTTCATTTTACCGATTCACTTTTAAGCCAGCATATATAGAATTTTATGAAGTTAGTTATTCTTCTTCAGTTGGACGTATTTTTTATGTAATGAGCCACAACGTGTTAGCTTATATCTTGTTACTTATAAGCCGGTGCGTTATACAAATCGATTTACTCAAAATTTAATTTCAATGTTAGATGAAATATTATGATAGATCTTGTTTTATGGTATACCGCTTCGATTTACTGGTTCACTTTAGTGTCGGTCAAATTAATATATTTTATTTCAGATGATAACCGTTGAAGTTTGCTGGTATAATTTAGAAGCAGATTAATTGTACAACTGAAATATGTAACTTTTTGATCCGTTTCATTTCACAGATGCACTTGTAAACCGGTAAAATCATTTATTTTTATTTCAAAAAATAACCCGTGAAGTTTACTGTTATCAATTAATAACAGATTATTCGTACAACTAAAATGTGTTGTTTTATAACCGTTTTTTTTTTGTTTTTTTTTTATATAGGAGAAGGTATCGACCGTGATTGTTTTTATTTTAATTGTTTTATGGCTTTAGCGGTCATGCGACTCAAAGCTAAAGGGAGTCTATAGAAGCAAATGATGGAAATGAATAGGTGGATAGGCGTCGCAAGGGAGCGACAACCGTTGTTTTTTTTTTTTTTTTTTTTCATTATACCGATTCGCTTTTGAGCTGGCGTATAAGAAAACTTATGCAATTAGTAATTTGCCACTTAGAAATACGCCTATAATGATACAATTAGTAATTTTCCACTTAGAAATACATTCGAGTGAAATGTGTCACTCTTTGAAACGGTTAATTTTACCGATTTGCTTTTGCACCGCTGAAATTTTTTTTTTTTTCTTTCAGAAGATAAGCGGTAAAGTTTGACGGCATTATTTGATAGAAGTTTAGTAGTACTACTTTTTAATCGATTCATTTTACCGATTCACTTCAGATTCAGTAAAATCATTAATTTTAATTCAGAAGATAACTAGTAAAGTTTGCTGTTATAATTTGGTAGCAGTTTAATTGTGCAACTGAAATATGTTACTCTTTGAACCGGTTCATATTACCGATTCGCTTTTAAATCGGTTAACCATTCATTTTTTTTTATTTCAGAAGATAACCGGTAAGCTTTTCTGTTATAATTGAAAAGCAGTTTAGTCGTACAACTGTAATATGTAACTTTTCGAACAGTTCATTCTACAAATTCACTTTTGAACCAATAGAATAACAATATCGGTGAATAAGGGAAGTTGTACAGTCTTTGATTCTACTTTGGTTGAACGTATTTTTATACCGATTTACTCTTGAATACTATTTTTCTGCTAATCAGTGCGCATCGTACCTTCGTGCTGTGCGTACACGAATTCTCTCTGCTCTTGGAAGTTTTCCTAAAAACTACCTAAAGCAATAAAACAGTACTTTTCAGTGCTACAAAAACAGTACTTTTCAGTGCTAAAATTAAAAACGGTACTTTTCAGTGCTACTTAAACAGTACTTTTCAGTACTATTTTTTCTACTATTGATCCATTTACGATCCTTGTTTGGACCCGTGCCTTCGATTTTTCGTTGGACCCGTTGGCGAAAGCTAGCGGTGGTAATCCTTCTTGGACACCGTCTAGGGAAAAATCCTCTCGAAGGTCACGTCTTTCTCGTTTATTAACTAAACATGGTATCAACAACAAACAAAAGGAAGGGTGAATCTCTGAATTCACTACTTCCTTCCAAAAAAGTGGGTTTTAAAACTGTCACTACACGTGGCAAGAATGGAAGAAAGGACGTTTCCCCGGAATGCGAAGTTTCTTCCAAGGGTGAAATGAATAATTGTATCGAAATGAGCAATCAGTTCGATGCTCTAGACAAATTTTCCGAACACTAAATCGAAGCAGCCTCTAGCCCAGGCTCTTTGATTCAAGTGAGGAAGCCGCCTATCGTGGTCAGTTGTTCCGAATTTGCGGGATTTAGGCAGGAGATCTTGAACTCCATTAGGGGAATCAAGGTTTCCTTCCAAATCTCAAAGAAAGGAGACTGTCGCGTTTTGCCGGAAACTCTTAAAGATCGTGAACTTCTTCTCAGACATCTTGAAGAGAAGAAGCACAATTTTTTTACTTATGACGACAAAACTTGTTCAAAGTTGTCTTGAAAGGTCTCTGAAGTGACTATAAGTCACCTGAAGAGATCAAAAATGAAATAAATGATTAACTTGGATTTTCCCCAGTCCAAGTAATCATTATGAAAAAGAGAACACAATCTGGCATTGTTCGGAAAGGGCTTTCTCAAGAATTTTATTTAGTTCACTTTAACAAAAAAGAACTAAATAATATTAAAGCTTTAGAAAAAGCAAAACTTTTGTTCGATGTCCGTGTGACGTGGGAACATTTCCAGAAACCTGGAGGAAATTACCAAAACCCCACTCAGTGCCGTCGGTGCCAAAAGTGGGGTCATGGTACAAAAAATTGTCGCATGGATGCTAAATGCATGATTTGCGGAGGTTCTTCTCACGCCAAAGACGTCTGTCCAGTGAAGGAAGATACCACCAAATTCATATGCTGTGATTGCGGGGCTAACCATAAGTCCAATTTTTGGAATTGTCCTTCACGCAAAAGGGTCATTGAGGCTCGTGCCAGGCAGATGAAAGATAATATCCGTTTCGATAACGGTCGTTTCCGGAATTTGCCTGGTAGAGTATCGAACAATGCTCATTTTTCAGTTAACGATCGCTTGATCATGAATCATACCCATCAGGAAGATCATAATCATGCTCATTCACAAACTAATTTTAATCCGTCGGGTAGCCGTTCGAATCTTTCTATTTCGAATGTATCTACCCACGGTAAATCCTTTGCCGATATCGTAGCAGGAAATTCGAACTCCGCCCCTGTTCGATCCATAGGTACCCATTCTACTTGTTTCAAATCAAATGGAAAAAACTACCGCCACAGGTAACTCCGCTTCTTCGTCCACCGGAAATTCCAATGGGAAATCACATGACATGTCTGCCTCTGATTTTAATTTTCTAACTGAACAATTGAATCTAATGATTGATGCAATGTTCAAAGCCACCACTATGACTGAAGCAGTCCAAGTAGGTGTAAAATTTACAAATCAAATTGTTATTGGATTACGTTTTTCTAATGGATCCAAATAATAATTTAAATATTTTAAATTGGAATGCTCGTTCTCTGAATGGTAAAGAGGACGAGCTGTTTAATTTTCTTACGGTTAATAACGTGCATATAGCAGTTATTACCGAAACGTATTTAAAACCTGGATCTAAACTCAAAAGAGATCCTAACTTTTTTGTTTATCGTAATGATCGACTTGATGGGGCATGTGGGGGAGTTGCAATCATCATTCATAGGCGTATAAAACATCAACTGTTTTCATCATTTGAAACTAAAGTTTTTGAAACTTTAGGTGTTTATGTTGAAACACAGTTTGGTAAATATACTTTCATAGCTGCCTATTTGCCTTTTCAATGCTCTGGACAGCAAGTTAATTTGCTCCAAACTGACTTGCGAAAATTGACTCGCAATAAGTCACATTTTTTTGTCATTGGTGACTTTAATGCCAAACATCGGTCATGGAATAATTCTCAAAGTAATTCCAACGGCAGAATTTTATTTGATGAGTGCTCTTCAGGATATTTCTCAATTCAATACCCTGATAGCCCCACATGTTTTTCCTCTCCTAGAAATCCATCTACGATTGATTTGGTCTTAACCGACTCTAGTCATCTTTGTAGCCAACTGATTACTCATGCTGATTTTGATTCTGATCATGTCCCTGTTACATTTCAAATATCCCAAGAAGCGATTCTCAATCCTATCAGCTCCACTTTCAATTATTTACGAGCTGACTGGAATATATATACAACGTATGTTGACTCTAATCTTGATGTTAACATTTCTTTAGAAACTAAACTTGATATTGACAATGCTCTTGAAACTTTAACAAATTCCATTGTTGGAGCCCGGAGCATTGCAATTCCAAAATGTGAAGTAAAATTTGAATCCGTGATTATAGACGATGATCTTAAACTTTTGATCCGTCTTAAAAACGTGAGGAGAAGGCAATTTCAACGCACTCGCGATCCTGCTATGAAAATTATATGGCAGGATTTGCAGAAAGAAATCAAGAAACGTTTTGCTCAAATAAGAAACAAAAATTTTGAAAATAAAATTTCTCAATTGGACCCTGGCTCTAAGCCCTTTTGGAAATTATCTAAAATCTTGAAAAAAACCTCAGAAGCCAATACCGGCATTGAAAGAGGAAAACAAATTATTACTAACTAGGGTAGATGTACCAATAGTGGAGGTATTAAGTACGATTGAACTACATTTAACCGCCTAAATTCATGAAGCGCAATTAATGTACATGTTAATGTTGTAACGGAAAGTAACGAGCATTGACTTAATGAGAAAAATGATTTCATCGCAGTAATCCACGGCATGTCAGTGAAAAATAATACCTCCACTATTTGTACACTGTTCCTTTAGTTGTGGTATATTTTTAATTTGTGTTCCTATAGTTGCGGTATCCGTCGTTTTCTTATGGGATCCTCCACTATAGGAACACTTTACCGCAACTATTGGTACAAGTAAGAATAGTTTTGACAATTTTAGTGATATTTCATCAGTTTTAAAGCAATTTGAACGGTGTTTTCAGCTATTCCGTGTATCAACAAGCTAATACGTCGATTGGCAGTGTCGGTTCTGTGAATAGTGTAATAAAATCAGTGAAAACGGTACTACCGCAACTATAGGAACACCCACAACTAAGGGAACGCTTACCCTAATTGCGAAAAAGCTCAAAAACTTGCTATGCAGTTTGAAAGTGCGCACAATTTTAATTTAGGACTTACTAGTCCAATTGAAAATGAAGTTACTCAGGAGTTCGAAAATATTCTCAATCAAGAGAACGTTTTCGAAAATGCCTGGGAGACTGATTTGGAAGAAGTGAGAACTATTATTAAAAAATTCAAAAACATGAAAGCTCCTGGCGATGATGGAATTTTCTACATCCTCATCAAGAAACTTCCAGAAAGTAGCTTATCATTTTTAGTTGATATATTTAACAAATGTTTTCAATTAGCATATTTTCCTGACAAATGGAAAAATGCTAAGGTTGTTCCAATTTTAAAACCAGACAAAAATCCTGCAGAAGCTTCTAGCTATCGTCCAATCAGTTTGCTTTCCTCCATCAGTAAACTTTTTGAAAAGGTTATTTTGAACTGAATGATGGCCCACATCAACGAAAATTCAATTTTTGCCAATGAACAGTTCGGATTCCGCCATGGACATTCGACCACTCATCAACTTTTACGTATAACAAATTTGATCCGTTCCAACAAATCTGAAGGCTATTCTACTGGTCTTGCTCTTCTAGACATAGAAAAAGCATTCGACAGTGTTTGGCATGAAGGTTTGATTGTAAAATTAAAAAACTTTAATTTTCCAACATACATTGTTAGAATAATTCAAAGTTATCTGTCAAATCGTACATTTCAGGTTAATTATCAGAACTCCAGATCTGAAAGACTTCCTGTAAGAGCTGGTGTTCCTCAAGGCAGTATTTTGGGACCAATATTATACAATATTTTCACATCTGACTTACCTGAGTTACCTCAGGGATGTCAAAAATCTTTGTTTGCGGATGACACAGGCCTCTCCGCCAAAGGTCGAAGCCTGCGTGTCATCTGTAGTCGATTGCAAAAAAGGTTGGATATTTTTTCTTCATACTTGCAAAAATGGAAGATTTCTCCTAATGCTTCCAAAACTCAACTAATAATATTCCCACATAAACCAAAAGCTCTTTATTTGAAACCTTCAAGTAGACATGTTGTCACGATGAGAGGGGTTCCAATAAATTGGTCAGATGAAGTTAAGTATCTAGGGCTCATGCTAGATAAGAATTTAACTTTCAAAAATCACATTGAGGGCATTCAAGCCAAATGTAATAAATATGTAAAATGTCTCTATCCCCTTATTAATAGAAAATCAAAACTTTGTCTTAAGAACAAGCTTTTGATATTCAAACAAATTTTCAGGCCAGCCATGTTGTATGCTGTACCAATATGGACTAGCTGTTGTAATACCAGGAAGAAAGCTCTGCAGAGAATTCAAAATAAAATTTTGAAAATGATTCTGAGGCTTCCTCCCTGGTATAGTACCAATGAGTTACATAGAATATCCAATGTTGAAACATTGGAACAAATGTCAAATAAAATAATAAATAATTTCAGGCAAAAATCGTTACAATCTTCTATTGCCACGATTAATGCGTTATATGTTTAGGTTAAGTTAGGTTAAGTATATTAAAAACGTTTTTTTTTTCTCTTATAAGCAGGTGAAATCAACTCACCTGTAAAAAAAACTGAACTGCTACGGCAAATGAAATGTAATATGTTGTTAACAAAATGTTAATAAAATCTTAAATTTATTTTACCAAATAAGGATGATAGTGTTGTCTAATAACACAGAACACCTAGATATAAGAAATGAATGTAATGTTTGGAATGATACTAATAAAGAAATAAAAAAAAAAAAAGAAAAAAAAATTCTGCTAATAGGAATTTGATTATACGACTGAAATGCGTTGCTGATTTGCTTATGAAACGGTTTTAACAAATATAACATCATATAATCAAACAAATTATGTTTATGATACAACAGTCAAATCACAATATTGAACGGACCATCGAGCTAGGGAAATATCGAGTTATAGAACACAAAATCTGAGCAACTGCGGTTGAGGTAGCCATGAAAACTTCTACTATTGATCTTTACTTCGATACCGAGCAACGCAATAAAGAGTTAGGGAAAGTTGATTGTATTTCGATTGGAGATATAATTATGATATTCAAAAGATTTTATTGAGTTGAAGTGCAACGTTGATTATTGTAACATATTTGTTAAACAGATTGATCATTACAATGTTTGAGGGGAGTTTAATTTACAACAGATATATGTAAATTATTTAATCGCTCCAGCTTTTGAAAACGTTGTATGTGAAATATATAACTCTATCATATTATTAAAACACGATTGTATTTCTAATTTTGTGTATTGAAAATAGTTAAAATTTAAGAACATGCATTGAAATTTTATTGTTTGAATTTTCAATTAGTTTTTACTTTAATCTCATATGGTTTTCCGAAATTTGTATTGTAATAAAATGAGAGAAAGTTTGATTATTGTGTTTCGAGCTTAAATATTTAATTGATGCTCTTTTGAGTCGGTTCAATCAATTCCAATATGGAATCTTTCATGCTTTTCAGCTTAGTGTTATTTGAGCACATTTACGATTATTATGTGTATGTTTTCTTTGACAATTAACCATTTTTACATATCTATTTCGTGTGGCATGCACGATACTCTTTGCATTGGTAAGTCAATAAATTTCCAAACCTCGAAAATCTTCGATTCGACAGCTAAGTGAATTCACCACCCGCATATTGTCAATACGTTTTTCGGGGCCCGAATCTACTATCATTAATAGTAAAGCATGGAATTTACTTTTACGAATACTCCGGATTGTTCAGTAGGGCTAAAGTGACAATACTGATTTCATTCCGAAATAGTGAAAACATGTTTTAGAAAAGTTCGTAGCGCACTAGAACACTATTAATTATTTCATTGCTTTCACCTATGTTCGGGATTTTCTGTGATGGGCACCTAATGGGTATCCAGATAAAAAAAAAATCCAATATTGGTTTCATAAACTAATCAAGAAAACAAATGGTTTTGAAAAACTTCGGACCCCCCAATTTAAGTTTTAGGCTTAAACGGATGTTCTGGATCATCCGGTGAAGTATTCGATGGCCACCCAAGCTCATAAATGGGTTTCAATATTGGTGTTATCTATAAGTCATGAAAACAAATGGATTATGAAAAATCGCGACGCTTCAGAACAATATTGATGGATTGGCCATTTTACGGATGATCCGGATCTTTCGGAAGGCCAAACTGTTGCCACGCAGGTCCAACATTAGACCATAATAGTATTATGATCATTTCCTAACGAATTTAGATAAATACAGCTCATTTGAATTGAACTGCGAATCACAGTATTTATTATTTCGATTAAATCAGTTTTGGGACTCTGAGATGCTTCCCGAAATAGGTTCTGGGTTCCATAATAAATACCGCGGTGGCCATTTCTGATTTTTCTCGATATCTCACGACTTACTACTCACAGTTACTTACTGAATATTATTGCAATCTATTATCATTTCAAATGGATTTACGAAAATTTATCTGAGATGAAAAAATCGGAATATCAAGAACATAGAGTAAAATGGGGCAAAAGTTCGAGTGGGGCAAGAGTTTCTTTTTAAGATTTCTAGCTCAATTCAAAACAAAACTTATAAATGTCATGATGGTTCAAATTCTATTCAAGTAAGAGACTTTCACTCCAAATATCATACAAATTGATTGAGATTTGGAAAAATTATGGCTATTTGTTGTATTTCGACGAGAATATTGTAATTTTCGGTCAAACTTTCGTTACATGGAACCAAATAGCATAGACTGACTGTACATGTCAATGGTTGCTACTCCGTGATTGATCGGAACTGGTAAGAATTGCACTACGATCCAAATGAATAAGGGATGAGAGTTTCCGCTTACTCTCGAAGGGCAATTTTAGCAGATCTAATATTATTGATCAATAACGGCGTCGGCCAAGTCCTTACAGTCAGTTGGGATGGGGAAGGAATGTTAGGGTGTAATGATTGTTGCTTCTAGAGACCGAGAATACCTCTGCATCTCCACAATCACCACGGGAAGGGTGTTTATTAGTGAGGGAGGAAAAGATCTGGGAGTCACCTCTGGTCGATGATGCGATCCATGGACAAGGGGGAAATATACAACTTATATTTAAAGCTAGTTTTGTATTTTTGTCTCGAGAAGTTTTTGGTAGAAGCTTTAAAAAATACGTCAACATCTATAATGTCGAGCAATTCAAAAGATAATTTTTAATAATTTCAAAAAGAGAAAAATATATGTATATTGAAATTGTATAAGAAAAAAGCATAATGCCGACACTTATAGTGACGAACCATACAAAGTTTGTTCTAATATTACTTAAAAGTTACGCTTTCAAGAAAAAAAATGTGTTATCAAAAGCATGGAATGAACTCACTAGTTGGTAATCCATCCTCGACTGAACACAAAACTGGCACTGACAGCAAAACTTCTTGGCGTCCCGAAAACAAACCGTCTTGCTTGTGCCTTCCCAAATACCTAGCCAGCAAGACGCTTCTAAACAGATAAAAATAATAATTCTTCGGCGACGAAACTACGCGCGAAACCGTGAGCAAAACCTATCTGACGACGCAAAATCGAACCGTCCTGCTTGGGCTTCATGAAGAACTACCTAACCTAGCAAGACGCTCAAAAACAGGTAAAAAAAATTCTCCGGCTACGAAAACACGCACGAAACCGTTAGCAAAATCTATCCGACGACGCAAAACCGTTCTGTCCTGCTTGAGCTTCACGAAGCACTCCACAACACACAGTTCGCTAAGCTAAGACTACTTTCGTTACATGGAACCAAATGAAGGTAAAATCTTTTTCAATATTTTGTGTAAGGGCGTTTCTAGGCCTATCATAAGGATGCTTTGAGGTGTATTAGTTTTTGCATAAATGCTTGGAAATAATTTTTAGCCCATATTGGGGCAAAAGTTCGAATCTGTGGGGCAAAAATTCGACCCATGTATAAAATCACGGAAAAAATTTCAAATTGCCTAAAATCCACATATTATCATCAAATTAAGCTAAATTTGCTTGATCGTGTGAAAAATGTCACCAAAATTTCAAATTTCTACTTAGTTTTGCGAAAAACTGCTATTTTTGAGTACCATATATCACAAGTATATCACAATTAACCCTGTTTGGGTAATTTTTTGATGAACATTTAGTGTGTATTTTCAGCAAACTTAAGTTTTCGGCTGGTATAAAGGGTGTCCGGCCATTTGGCCGAACGCCGTTTGGCCGAATGCCATTTGGCCGAACGCCATTTGGCCGAATGCCATTTGGCTGAAAAGGTCGTTTGGCCGAATTACGAAAAATCAAACTGCTACAACGCTGGTGTGTTGGATTTATAAATGTGGCCCGATAACTAATTTAATTGTTGATTTGTATGATATGGCGAGACGATAATTATAAAATTGAACCGTCTCTTCAGGACGGCTATTCATGGATTCCGCACATCGTGCAAGACTGATGGTTGATTCGATGATAACCCAGAGATATCAACGGTGTGCTGAGGTTTCGAGTGTCTTTGATGATTTCATCATAATTTTATCTTTCTTATAAACATAGGCTTTACTTTCGAGTTGTACTGGTATCATTCATATCGACAATAATTTTGCTTATATTTTCAATCGGAATTTTACCTTCTTTAAATCATCGGCTGTTCTTTGTAGTTATACTGATAAAACGAATATTTGCATTACACGTGCTTGAATTTTCATAAGAGATGTTTCCTTCTTTGATCATAGGCTGTTCTTTTAAGAGTGAAATATTTTTCATAGTTATTGGAATTCAGGCTCGTTTATAAGGAGTCTATTTCAAAATATGTTTTTTTAGTGCGACGTTTTACTTATGTGAGATGTCTTTCTCTTCCAAGATTAAGATTGCAACGTGTGAACTGAACTCTTGTACCGTTGCTTACGTAAAGCAGTAAACCGAATGACACAGTGAACACTTACTTCGAAAAAGCTCTATGGTTCTCCGTTGTGAAAAAAGAAACAAAGGCTTGTGGTTGCTAGAACTATGAGATATTTTACTAAGTACGATTCGACAGATCAAAGCATCCCGATCCAGCAAAAGGACGATTTAGTTGCGAACCCTTTTAGATACTGTCAGAGGCCTACAAGACTACAAATGCGATGCGAAAACCTCTGCTGGCAGCTCTTACTTCTAGCAGAGAAGTGAATGATTGCATACATTTAGAGCCTTCTTTTTTCAGCATTGACTCAATATATATCAATGATGATTTATCATTCTTCAAGAATAAGCAGAATAAGTTCTTTGAAATTTATTTCAAATCCATACTAACTGTATATCACAATTATTTTCAATTTCGGCCAAACGGCATTCGGCCAAATGGCATTCGGCCAAATGACCCTTTCGGCCAAATGGCGTTCGGCCAAACGGCATTCGGCCAAACGGCATTCAGCCAAATGACCCGGAACCGTATAAAGTATGCCTGTCATAAAAGTATCGATATTTTGTGTTTTAGCCAGCGAACTTTTGCCCCACACTAGATTCGAACTCTTGCCCCACCGGTGGGGCAAAAGTTCGTTTAAGACAATCGATTTTGAAACTGTTATAACTAAAAATGGGTAAATATTTTGACAAAAGTTTGTTCAGCAGAATTATAGCCAATATGTTGAAGGTTCACTGTATGGTATTTGTTTTGTTTCAACTGCTATCGTTTTCCTGGAAACTTTGATTATACCACTAGGGTCGAACTTTTGCCCCACCTTACTCTACAGTGCCCAAAAATTTAATAGTTTTAAAATATTTGAAGCACATCTGAAAATAATGCAAACCACGTTTAGTTTGAAATAAAATTTCGTTTTGATTTCCTGTTATCATAGAAAACAGAAAATGGGCTTTTTCTGTGTGGAGTTGATTCCCGGTGGCCACTCCGTATTGATGTGGACCACTTTAAGCAAAAATCGAACTAGATAAGTTTAGTTTTCATTTGCAACTGATTTCATCAAAATCAAATAAGAATTGGATTTTTGACAAGGAAAACAAAACAGGTGTCACCTAGAGATGACACTGGGCGTTGGGGGGTTGATTCGAAGCCCCTTGTTATTAATGAATATTGAGCTGTCAGATCCAAGATGCCATCGACAGGTGAATTACGTCAAATATTTGTAATCATAATAAGATCTTTATAACTAATTGATAACATAATGAGTTATTGATGAAGAAAATTGGCTGTATAACAAAACTTGTTATCAATGTATTTTAAATGATAACACAATGAGATATTTAAATGATATCTTTAGTATTAACTTTTGTTTTCACGTTTGTTATGTTGCCTGCCTATTCAACCAAAATGAAAACAAACTCAGTTATAAATACTTGTAATCGGATAACACAATTTGTTATCTTTTTGTTACTCAACTCTGCTCGGTCAATGTTTATGCTAGTATGAATAACCGACACTTATTGGGTACTTAATTTTCAATAAAGATAGTTGATGAAAACTCAAATCCTTTTGAGTAAATTATGTTGAAATCTAAAAGTTCGCAGAAGTTTGCTGGACTATTACCGTTCTGTCTAAAATTGTGAACAGACTTATATTCCGAACACTGAGTTTTTGTATGGCGACAGTTTTAACGTCTTTAAATGTATTCTATAGCTCGAGAGTAGTGATGACTCTCTAGTTCGAGTTCACTAGCTCAGATACATTTATTTGCGAAATTATTCGTTTGTATACAATTGATTCGTGCTGTTAGGAATTTGAATCAAGTTATTCGGAATATGAGACAGAAAGAATGCAGTGTTCGGCATTTGAATCAAAATGTTGTTCCATATTTTTACGTAAAAACAATACTACACAAGTTAAAGTAAACATTTTTATCAGCACACGACACAACCAACGGTTAAGCTTTGCGAACAAATTCACAAATTTCAGCTAATTAATGCCTGCCAGATGCATATGAAGTCACTGTTGGCCTTAAACGTTCGGAATGTGAGTCAAAACGGTATCCTGCATGGAACTGAATGATAGAAAAAAAATGATGAACATCTCGTATAATATCCTTTAGATTTCTCTCTCCAGTAGTTTCCCTTCTTATTGTTTGAAAAAAGAGTTTTCACTCTAAAATGATAGGCCTGTACTTATATAACAAACCAATCGTATTGGAAACGTTTCTCAAAAAAAAAAATCTACATATAAATCTCATTGTCATTGGGCCACATTCAAATCAACGCCGGAAATGCTGAAAATTTCATAGATCTTTTTCTTTATCGTAAGGATTGTGAGAAAGCTGTTGAATTTTGAACTTTAATGTAATGTGTACCGCACTTATGTAGAGTTTATTCAATTTAAATTGAACTGCTTATTTTGCTGGACGATTGGATAAAATTGTATCATATTAATATTTTTCACAGAAATACAATTCCGAAATCTATTCTTGTGAAGACGTACGTACTAACCCCAATTTGGTTTCTCATTTCTGGCACTGCTATCATCAGCTGATCGCTAATGGTGTGCAAACCGATCCATCCATCAAGGTTGATTTTTTGTTTGCTTTGTCATTAATAGCTCCTCGCATCTCAATTGCACGAGCAGCTGATTCCATTGAGGAAATCTCATGTTATTTAATCTTCATTACTTTTGCAAGTGAGTTCCAATTCGGTCTCGTGAATCACCGACGTAATTTATGCAATGGTAATGGCCACATTCACATGCTGAAACAACTAAGGCGGGCTTACCTACCTACCTGCTTTGAAATCATCCCACAAACGAACAGAGAACGAACCACAGTATTTCGATCGGCCGAAATCGTGAACTTAATTCTGTAGCGCCTTTAAACGTGATTTTTTCGGAATGGTGTCTTCGGACGAAAATTTTCTAAAAATGTGGCGCATATATTGACGGTATATGTTAGTTCGCAACTTTGCCACGGGCGGCGCTGCGAAACTATTTTTTTTTTGAAATGACGATCTTTAAGTATGATGTCTTCGGCAAAGTTGTAGATAATTCAAATACAAACAACTTTGCCAAAGACACCTAGTGTGTATTCAGCCGCATTTCCAAAATACGGGAGTATTTTATGAACGACCCCTTAAAACTAGTTTTTCTCGTATATTTTGAAAATGCGTAGTTTCCGGTTGCAACAATGTTCTACAAAATTGTGTAAACAGTCAAAATGAATCATTCTCTAGAAGACACTAGGTTCTAAAGATTAAGGAAAAGTAGTTATAACCATTTAAGTGCAAAAAACAGTCATTTTTGGGGTCCGTGTATTTATTCGGGTGGCAGGTGATGGCAGATGAAACCTAGTAGGATTCATAATACATCATTAGTAGTTGTAAACAGTGTTGTTCAGACTCATTTACCCGAAAATAACATTTTCCGAACTACGAAGCCACGAACTACTACAGCCATGCTCTATCCTCCTAAGATAGAAAAGCAGATGGTTAAGCTTGAGTACTGCACACAAAATCGATCAATTTTGATCCTGGAGAGCCACAATTCAAGTTTCGATGAAATAAAATGAGTGAGTGAATGAGTGCGAATCATTTCACCGAAACTTGAATTGCGGCCCACCGAGATCGAAACTGTCGGATCCCATGTGCTACACTCAAGCCCAACCACCTCCCCCTCCATCTCAAGAATACAACACACAGTTATAACAGTTCATGGCTTCACAATTCGAATTTCGGGGAAATGAGTCTGGTCAACACTGGTTGTAAATGTCGATAGTGTCATTAGTATCCACGAGTATCCCTTTTACTTAGAGGAAGTTTCATCAATGACTCTTATTGGGGCGATCCATTAATTACGTAAGACAATTTTGGCGGTTTTTAGACCCCCCTCCCCCCATAGTAAGATTTTTTGTATGAAAATTAAAAATAATTTGTATGGCGCGTAAGAAATCTCAAAAACACCCCCCTTCCCCCATGAACCCTTACCTAATTAATGAACGACCCCATTACCCTGTAGTACTTAGTTTTATGATGGGTAGAGGGCTATGTGGCTCCATACTTCTTCTTTTTCTTCTTTTTGACACATTCTTCATCATTAAGCACAACCAATAGGTTCCAAATACTTTTATGAAGAAAGTTCTCAACCTCGAGAAATACGCTTTTGAATTATTAATTTTGAACAGAATTAAGTTTACGATTTCGGCCGATCGAAATACTGTGCGAACGGTGCCTGCAATTGGAATACGGATGGCGCAGTCCGTAACCAGAGACGATGCAAATTAAATATTCATTCTGGGTGGATTTATTTTCGGAAAGTGCGATAAAAATGTTGGAACGAATTAACATAAAATATATGTTCCTCACTTGGGATGACCGTGTGGCATCCAGGAATGGAACATTCCAAGTTTCACGCTGTTAAACCATGGATGTAAGCGGAGATGAAGTTTCTACTGTATTTCTGATCCAAGTAGGAGTACAACTGCTTCTCGGGTAGTTCATTCTTTTAAAGTTCGGTATTTCTACCTTGATAGCTAGTTATGTAATCTATTGAAAAACATTAGGCAGATAGAATATAAATCATGTGATAAGAATCTAACGGGTTAAGTCGTTCCATAATGGAAGATCTCTCCCTCAATTTAATCATGCACTTCAATCACTTTCCAGTGTCACGCCGTTTTACATTTAAAAAAATCCATCAATCAACCCACTTACAAGCCTCTGAACTATCCTGAAACCCTCCATATCTATTTCGCACCTGGCACTGATGATGACTGGTTTGAAACATCCGTCCCAGACAGGGTGACGCTGTACTAAACCGTTCGCCAATAATAATCACATGATGAGGAGTGGTGTCACCGCCAGCCGGTCAGCTACCAACTCTATGTTAAGTCGTATTTCCACAGACGCGCTAAAATTCGATCATCCGCTCTGTTCATTAAAAAGCCGCTGCTCCGCCATCATCGGTGTCCAGCTGCGGTATCACTCTTTTGAAGCCCATTTAGCAACTACCTACCTCTATGATTTTATTGCTTTCCTGAGAAAATCCCCAAGTAGTTGCGAGTTGCGACGCCGGCCTCATTTAGCACCGCCAACCAACAAAAGGTTATCTATATTGCACAGGAGTTATTTTGGTCAATAATGGTTTAAATTATACCCAGTTCTCATTCTTATAGCCTATTTAAGCCGTTTTACAGGTAATAAAAAACGGCCAAATTCTAGCGGTTGAATTCTGAGAAAATTGAGAGTATCTCTCACTTATTGCTGTCTGTAATAATCGTGATCCACTACCCATCATGAGAGTCTGTTTATCATCTACTGCTACAGCTCTAATTATAGCGGGGGGCTAACAGTACATAATAAAATCCATCTAAACAAGCTTCAAACCTGGAGGACACTATTGCTATCAGATGTTCTGGGATTGTTCACTATGCTAGTAGAGTAAAACACCTATCCCCAATGAAAAATAATTATGACCATGAATTTGATCTAGTTACTCCTCTGAGCAGCGCAGAAAAAAATAGTTCATCCGACGAGTTGGGACCAGCTTCCCATTTTTGATCTCATGCGTGATAAAATGGGTCTACGACGATGTCGTCGCTCTGTCTCCTAGTTTTAACTCTGAGTTTCTTTTATTCATGCGCTCGGTTTTAGTTTGGAGGCGTTTAAGTAGAAAATCGTGTAAGTCTCGCACTGAAGGCAACCCAGCTGAGTTCGGAAACACTAGCAAATGTCGCACGTGATACATTTTGAGCAGATTTTAGTGGGGTTTTTTGAAAGTTTGTGTGACGTCAGTTTTGCGACTGGTCGTTCATCGTCGACGATATGGTCATCGTATGCGGGTGGCAACAGCTGGGTGAACTTGTTCCTCTCAGTGGGACAGCATTATTGATTTATGATATGCAATTTGTCAACTTTTGTTATATTTACATTTTATTCAACCTTGGTTGCTTGTACTGAAGGTGGTATCTTTTTGGAGTTACGTAACAAAGTTTTCAGAATAAAAGAATTAGTTATAGTACCAAAAATAGCAATTGTGGGAACAAAACAGGAGAGACTGTGGAGAATTAATCTCCTTTTCTTAATGCAACTGTAACCCTGCATGGAAGTCATAATATAAAAAAAAAGTAAGGTACCGTGGGGTAAGTGGATACAGAAAAATCAATAGTTAACTTCATTGTTATGTACAGCTAACGTGAATAGTTTAACTCAAACTTTTTTCTGTGGATAACAAATAAGGGACTATTATATTTCAATTCGTCATTTATTTCGATTTTTCTGATTGTTATGTATTGAGAATGAGAGACTTAAAAATTTGCGCCAAATGATCCACTTGCCGCACCGTGGTGGGGTAAGTGGATCACCATTAAAAAAAATCTGTTCTCGAAACAAATGTAGTATGATTATGTTTAATAATAATGATATTACCCTCGCACTTGTTATTAGTGCTAGTAATGTTACATTTTGTTACTTTAAAATTAAAAAGTATATTTATTTAATCAAAATATAATAAAAAGTTTGTATATATTAGTTCATACTAATTAGAACAAAAAAAAAACATTGTAACTAGAAAAATTTGGAGAAAATTCATCCATTTATACGCAAAAGTTATACAGGAGTATTGTAGGATTATTCCTAACGATATTTTCGAAAGACACTCTTGGTTTAATAATATAAGTTACATTTACTGTTGAATAACAAACTGAAATCCTTCTGTTTTATTTATGAATATATGTGTATCATCTGTCTAGAACAATTTATATGGTCAAATTATGTACGAGACTATGCTTTCGATTGGAAAATTAGTATATTTTGCTCTTTTACAACTCAGCTTAGATAAACCACGAAAAGTTTCGTGTTAATTTTGAAATTATTATTCTTTTTATATTTTTTTTATACCAGAAAGGTTAAAAAAACTTTAAGGTGGATTAATTCAAATTTTCTATGGTCAATTTAACAAATTCAAGCTGGGAATGGAACAAAATAAAGGAAAACAACATTTGCGGGTATTAAAGCTTATTAAAATTCTCGAAAGCAGTCTGCCAATGAATGATAATAATTCTTGATCCACTTACCCCACCCCACTAAAAAGTAGGGGTAAGTGTAACATGTCCAATATATTTGTATTTAATCATAAAAATGACATATTTTTCATTGTGATTCATTCAATTAGAATTGAAATGCTCACCATGTGTCGAAAAAAGTAATAGAATTTGATTTTAGACAGAGATACAATGGATTTTTGATTGATTGAAAACAATTTTCAAATTAATTACTTTTTGCAGCTAACAAGTTTGCTTGTGTTAGTGTACGTGTAGTATCAGTTTTGCAATAGTATCAGTGTGGGCGTAAGAATATAATCTAAAACGAAGCAATGGTGCGAACACATTCAACATTTCCAAGTATTTATGCTTTATATTGACAAATGATCCACTTACCCCACTGATACACTTCCCCCACTGTACCTTATACTGAGCCTGCGGAGATATCTCATCTCCGCAGGCTCAGTATACTTTTTTATATGAAGAGACTTGATTTCTCCTCTTATCTATTATATCCACCGAAGCTAAGCGGAGTAATAATTCTGAGACACATTTTATCGTTAGAAGGATCATTCTAAGAAAATGGAAGTATTCAAACGTAATTTTATTGCAAAAATGTCTGCGTTTCTCCATGTTGAGTAAACAAATGCCTGTCAAGAATTGATATGGAATCTACTGTATCTTCTTCATCTTCTTCTTGTCATTAGTACCTAACTGGGACAGAGAAAGCTTCTCAGCTTAGTGTTCAATGAGCACTTCCACAGTTATTAACAGAGAGCTTTCTTTGCCGAAGTAGCCATTCAAAATCATGAAACGACAATCCCTGAGGCAACATCTGCTTATTAATAAGACACTGACTGGTTTCCTTTTGCGTGTGGAAGATAAGTAGAAAAATCTCGTTCCTATCCAGAGCTCCACATGGGACAGACGACAAAACGTACCCAACGCCCAGTCCCTGACCAAGATTGGTAATGACACGGAAAAGCCGCTTGATGTCGTCCTGGGTCGGTTCACACGACGCGTCGTCGTCTGGCTTGAAATCTTGGTGAAATCTCCTGCCAGTCAGAACTTCTAGACTCGGCAAAAGAGATCGAAGGTTCCACTGTGAATAATGTGCTTTGTGTGCCGAGTTCCATTCTGACTGGCTGAAAGTGCTTTTGTAGATGCTTCGTGAGTCACGACTAATAAGGGCAGCGCCCATAGCTTAGAAGACTTTCGCTTCCTTGTCGTATGAAGGATTGGATTTATTGTATGTAAGGTGAGACTATCTAATATTGAAGGAGTGTTAATTAAGAACAAATGGGACGACGTAAAGGATTGAGTAAGTAAGCGTACCGTTTTGATTCGAATCCCGGACAGCTTCAAATTCCGGACACTGTACTTTGTATGGGAAAGATTTCACTCGAAATGTTTCAAAATGGGCCGTCAAAAAGTTCCCAATTTGATAGATGATTTTTATAAACATGTTACATAGCAATCCATGAAAATTTACAATGTTCAACTAGTTCTGACATCTTTCTAACGGATTAGTGCATTTAGTTAATGATTCGACTATTCTAATTGTGTTTTTCATGAGCTGTCCGGAATTTGAATCAATGTGTCCGGAATATGAAGCAAAAGTGTGGTTGTGTCCGGAATAAAAATCATGAAGAGGCCGAACATTTTTGTTAATTAAAGTGAATTAAAGCTGTGGAATCCAAATCTTCACCCAGCATTCGAAATTTAGGTGTTTGCAAGGCCTGATTACGCTAAAGTTGTAAAGGGAACGATTCAATTTATATATGTTTCGATTAGTTGAAGTTCACTGAAGCCTTAAGTGTCCGTAATATGAATCAAAACGGTACAAGTGTTGAAACTAATGGATGGTCGAAGCTTTTGCTAATGCTGCTACATTTGATATCGTAACATACAAGAGTAGATTTATTTCAAAGGAAAAAATATACTTACAACATCATAGAGCATATACTTCCGTGATTTTTATAGTCCCTTCTGCATTTTGGTCAATATTGAGTTGATATCAATTTCAAACATAATACGTTTTGTTCTATGAAAAAAGAAAAAAAAAACACAATCTTTATTTTTTTTTTCTCGGAAAGGCAAAGGAGTGAAATGCAAATCGTAGGGTAGGTGTACCAGTTATGGACATAGTGGTTCCCTATTTCAGGGGCCCAGATAGCCGTAGCGGTAAACGCGCAGCTATTCAGCATGACCATGCTGAGGGTCGTGGGTTCGAATCCCGCTGGTCGAGGATCTTTTCGTAAAGGAAATTTTCTCGATTCCCAGGGCATAGAGTATCTTCGTACCTGCCACAAGATATACACATGCAAAAATGGTCAATCGGCAAAGAAAGCTCTCAGTTAATAACTGTGGAAGTGCTCATAAGAACACTAATCTGAGAAGCAGGCTTTGTCCCAGTTGGGACGTAACGCCAGAAAGAAGAAGAAGAAGGTTCCCTATTTCACCATACGTGATTACTTTAATGTCATCAAATTTTGAAAATTGTTGTGCGTCATAGTAGTTAGATTAAAGATATATCTTGATGTTAAAACATTAAAAAAGATTTAAAATGTGAAATTTATCAAAATTTCTGATATGGCCAAATAGGGAACCACTATGGCCATAACTGGTACACTTTCCCTATATGTTTCACTAAGATCCCATCTTTTAGAATTTCTTAAATATTAGTATGGAAAACGAGTTTGAAAACATTTCAGTCAATTTTTTCAATGCCTACTTTTTACAGATGGAGCTGGCTTGCAATTAACGGCAGTATAATCGCTAAAACGTCCTTGGCTAAAACTGGTCCTATAAACTACAGTCGACTCTCCATATATCGATGTTCTATATCTCGATATCTCTCTCTATGTCGATGATTTTTTGGTCCCTTCATTCCGCATACATTTTCACTCTCCATATCTCGATATTTTCCTTATCTTGATATCTCCCTACCTCGATGCCATATTCCTTCCCGATTATTTCTCCGTATGTCGATATGCCCATTATCAAAGGTAACTATACTACATTTCAGTGGATACGAGTAACTGACACTGAAGAAGACTGCAAGTGGTAGTCGAAATACGCGTATCTGTCAAAGATAAGCATTTAGGAGCGGAATTAAAAGGTACACGGTACTCCATCTACTTTAAAGTTTCTCTATTTGAGATTCTGCTCAGAGGATTCGAACATTCATTAAAGAGTACATTTTAGGGATTCAAAACAATTTGGGAATACGAATTGTTTTCAATTTGCCTGATAACGGAGTGATTTTCAAGTATAAGTACTTTAAATATTTTGTTCTATTCTCTCCCTATCTCGATGGTCCTTTCAATATCGAGATGTGGGAGACAATCTCTCGAGTACCAAAGTTGTATTTCTTATGGTTGTCATGTAATTTGCGTTTTTAATCTTAAAATTTACTATATTGTATACCTTGTATCTCAACTATGAGAGGCTCAAAAAAATATATCTTTCCACCAAATTATCAAGTATTCTTTCGAGTACCTCTGGGCAAAATTTGGAGAAGATGATATTTTTCTATCTCGTTTAAAATCGATTTTACTAATAGATGACATGGGATTATTCCATATTTATTGAATATTCATGTTCAACTCACACAAGTCATGGCTACCTAAGCACATCAAACCAATGGTAACACGTGGGTTTATATAGAAAGATAAAGTACATCGTTTTTCAGTTGTTTTTGATTATTTGGAAGCTTTAACAAGAAATTCGTCGGCTTTTCCTCTACCAGTATTCAATCTATTCGTACGCAAGATCAATGGGTTGGAAGTCACCATAAGCAGTATAAAATACATCCACAAAATTTACAGCCAGATTGAATTTTGTGCAGAATATAGCAAAGTTGTAGCTAATGATTAGTATTAAAACTTTGTAGCACATAGTAAACCTATACAACTAAAAATTAAATGCTTAAGAACAAAAAACGTTTTATTTTTAAACACTTAATTATCTAGGCTCGTAAGCAAAATCGAGAAATAGTTTGTTCGGCAATATGATAATTTGCTACAACTTTGCTGAACATACCAACTTACGATTCGTTAAAATACAAAAGTTGGCGTATACGTCACACTTGCGATCAGCGTAAAAAATATTTTAATGCATACACTTTGTGGTACTGAAAGTTTCGAACATATTCTCAGAAGCAACTATAGCTCTAAAATCAATAATTCCGCCTAAATTAGCTTCCTGGGCCAGTGTGCATTGCTCCGTTTAGGTTATATTCTCACGTTCACACTGATACTACTGCAGAACTGTTAGAGAAACGTGAAGAAACTGATCAAAGAAATTTTCATTTATCCAACTTTTTTTTTGCAGTCTTTCTGGTATAAAAAAAATAAATATTGCAAAATTCAAACAAAATTTGTGATGGTTTATATGAGCTTAACTGCAAAATAGCATAATATACAAAAAACTTCAATGATGAGCATATTATCGTACGTTATTTGACCTTACACTGCGGAACACGTTTTTGTCTCCAGCACCAAAATACCGCTATTCACTTAATTAAGGGTTGCTGAATCCATTACCATTTTCAGAAATATCATAGCACGTCCAGTTTTTGAGATATTGACTGTTGAAAATGCAAAAAATGACTATTTCAGCCAACTTGCATGCAAGTTTCCCAGCTTGTAAGGTAATATATTGGCTTAATTTGCCACTGAATTCAAACTTTATGTGTATAACAATACTTATCATCGAAGTTTGTATTATTTTCGATACGGAAAAGTTATTTTTTGATGGTTTAGAGAATTGTTGTATTTTGCCATATAGAAGAAACGAAGAATTTTGTATGGAGACTGTAAGCATGTTGAAAAAATCGGTTTAATCGAAATTTAATCGCGCAATTTCAATCAAATTATATCTGAAATGAAAGTTCAAGTTCTATTTTGCATGTTTGGTGGATTAGATTACAAAAAAGTATGATAAATTGTACTTTAAATTTCATGTAAACATTAATAAATGCATTGTTTTGTACAACTTTGGCGACCTGTAGCTAAAAATTGTGACGTGCTGGAACATTTCTGAGAACGGCATCAGATTCAGCAGCCCCAAATCTACTAGAGACACATAATTTGGTTCTTGAGACACGCAAACATGTCATTTTTGTTACGCTGTGTTATCTATCTATTGCTCTTGACAGATGATACATTTGCGAACTAATGTATAAATATTTTTCATAATACTTTGATGAAATAAAAAATTGTTTTAATTTAAACCACCAAAATATGTAACATAGCACTAATAATAAGGATAAGCGTTATATAACTCTTACTATGTATAATTACATCACATTTTTTGAGAATCGATCATGTTTGTATTGGTGATTCACAGTCCATCAGGTGGATCATTTGGCGTAAATATAAGTACATAAACATCAGAAAAATCTAAACAAAGAACGATTTGATGAATATTGGGGATTAGAAGCAAAGGAGTGTAAGTGACAAAACTTTTTGAGAAAATCGATTCTGATATTTTCATAAATTTTCAATTCCATACAAATTGTATGAGGAAATCGTCTTAATATACCATTGGAAAAACAAAAACGTGCATAGCCCACACTCCGAAAGCACTGATTATATCAAGGACAGCTGCCCAATTGGATTGTTTAGTAAAGAAAAATCACAGTTTTTTGTAGCTTGATCAAAACAGCACATTTTTATAAGTATAACAAGATTTTATTGCTTTTCAATATTTAAATGTTGATATTATAAATGATTAAACAAGATTTCAATCCATCGACTCAATGACATTTCAATTTACATAATAAAAGCTCGATGCAAAGTAAAATTTGCCGAGACATGATTCAAATTTGATTTCCATACTAATTTCAAACGTGTTTTAAAAATAGTTCCAGGTTACGGAAAATTGTGAAACTTTGGATTCTAGTTTAATTTTTAACGTAGATTTAAAATATGTAGGAAACTTGATACCCCTAAACAAGCCAATGGGGTTTAAGCCACGACGTCAAGATCACCATAGGAGATTTGAACGCTCAGGTTGGCCATGATAAGGAATTCAAGAGACGTTTGGAAAATTCAGCGCCCACCGGCTGACGAACAAGAACGGGCTACGACTAATAGATTTCGCCACCTCAAAGAATATGGCCATTCGTAGTACCTATTTCCAGCACAGCCTACCGTATCGATACACCTGGAAATAGCCTCAGCAGACAGAATCGCTAATCCACCACGTTCTGATCGATGGACGGCACTTCTCCGACATAACCGACGTCAGAACCTATCGTGGCGCTAATATTGACTACAACAACTACCTGGTCATGGTAAGACTGAAACCAAAACTGTCCGTCATCAACGATGTACGGTACCGACGCCTGCCTCGGATGTCGTCAATACTTACGCACAGCATCTTGAGGCAGCGTTTCCGGATGAGTGCAACCCGAGCAAAGTCGGATAATTGGATGACATCAAATTGATAACAAGTTTCATTTACGCTGTTATCATTTTGATATAATGTTATCAATGATAACCAAATGATAACATAATTAGTTATCATTGTATCCATCACAGACATGTTTGATAACATGATTATAACAAAATATGTTATCACACATCTTTTGTATAACGTTTTATAAAGCGTTTGTTATTGAAAAAAGTTGACTTTTCGTCATAAAAAAATTTATTCGAAGCTTAATTTTAATCCAAAACACTCATCTCTTAAAATTTTTCCTTGATTTATGACCATAAAATTCAAAAATATATGATGATGCAAATAAAGTTATCAACTTGAACTCAATGAAAATATAATTTGCTACTAATTTGTTATTCGAGAAACAAATTTTAGTTTTAATTTTTGTTATGTTGGCTGTTAATTCAGCCAAGGTGATAACTAAGTCAGTTATCAAATGATGATAACTAGGTAACCAGATTTGTTATCATTTTGCTGTTCAACTTTGCTTTTGAAGCTCGATGGGGCCCCTCTTGAGGACTGCTGGAGGACAGTCAAAGCAGCCATTAACGACGCTGTCGCATACGTGGAACGGAGCTCAAGAAACGATTGGCACGACGAGGAGTGCCAGGAGGTTTTGGAGGAGAAGAATGCAGAGCGGGTTGCAATGCTGCTGCATGGTACGTGGCAAAACATAGAACGATACAGTCTGAAGCCATAACAGCAAACCCGCCTTTTCCAGGACAAAAAGCGCCGCCTAGATGAGGTGGAATGTCAAGGGATGGAGTTGCTGTACCGTTCTGCTGAACCGGAGAAGTTCTATAAGAAACGCAACGCATCCAAAGGCTTCATACCACGAGTTGAAATGTGCAGGGATAAAGATGGAAAAATCTTGATGGACGGACGCGAGTTGATCGAAAGATGGAAGCAGCACTACGATGAACACCTGGATGGCGTAGAGAACACAGGCACAGAAAATCAGGACAGCGAAGACAATGGCAGCACAGCGGACAGTGAAAATCAACCAGCTCTCACGATGAGGGAAGTTAAGGATACCATTCAACAGCTTAAGAACAACAAGGCCGCAGTTGAGGATGGTATCGGAGCCGAACTCATCAGGATGGTCCCGGACAGGTTAGCCGCTTGTCTGCACCGGCTGATAGTCAGAATCTGGGAAACAGAACAGCTACCAGAGGAGTGGAAGTAAGGCGTTATCTTCCTTCGTCTATCACCTAGACCAAACGAGTTCGTGGGAAGTTATCCAACAGGTTTTATCGACGGCCGCCCGACAATGAACCTAATCTTTTATGTGCGGCAAATCCTCCAGAAATGCCGTGAGTACCAGGTCCCTTCGCACCATCTGTTCATCGATTTCAAGGCGGCATCCTACAGTCTATACCGTGTAGTGCTATGGAAGATCGTGGACGAGAACAGCTTTCCAGAGCAGCTCACAAGGTTGATTAGAGCAACGATGGAAGGTGTGCAAAACTGCGTGAAGATCTCGGGCGAACATTCCAGTTTATTTGAGTCTCGGCTGGGACAACGACAAGGTGATGAACTCTCGTGCCTGTTGTTCAATATTGCGCTTGAAGATGTCATGCGGAGAACCGGACTTCACTGTCAAGGTACGATTTTCACGAGATCCGGATAATTTGTTTGCTCCGCGGACGTTATGGTTATTATTGGGAGAAATTTTGAAACGGTGGCAGATTTGTTCACCCGCCTGAAACGCGAAGCAACAAGAGTCGGGCTGGTGGTGAATGCGACAAAAACAAAGAACATGGTGGTAGCCGGTACTGAGCGTGACAGGGCCCGCCTAGAAGGCAGTTTCACGATAGACGGGGGTACCTTCGAAGGGGAGGATGAGTGCGTCTACCTTGGATCCTTGTTGACGGCTTACAACAATGTTAGTCTGGAAATACGAAGGCGTGAAAGTCGTGCCTATTATGGGCCCCAGAAGAAACTGCGGTCAAGAAAGATTCACCCCCGCACCAAATGCACGATGTACAAAACGCTCATAATACCGGTAGTTTTCTACGGGCACGAGACGTGGACTACGCTCGAGGAGGACTTGCAAACTCTTGGGGTTTTCGAACGCCGAGTGCTAAGGACGATCTTCAGCGGCGTGCGGCGGCGAAGCATGAACCACGAGCTTGCTCAACTCTACGGCGAAGCCAGAATCCTGAACGTAGCTAAAGCTGGAAGGATACGCTGGACAGGGCATGTAGCAAGAATGCCGGCCAATAGTCCTGTAAAGATGGTATTCACTACGAATCCAGTCGGAACAAGAAGGCGTGGGGCGCAGCGAACTAGGTGGATTGTTTAGGTGCACCAGGACCTGGAGAGCGTGGGTCGCAGTCGATGGAGAGAAGCGGCCATGAACCGAGTGAATTGGCTATATATTGATGGCGAGGTTTATCAAGCTTACTGATGTTAAACCTAATAATTAAATAAAACAAAATGATGTTGCTTTCTTAGAGAAGGGATTATAACAGTATTGGATTCGTTCCTTCCAGTAAGCTCAGTTAAGCTTCCTTAGGAATCTTAATTTAAAAAATTATGCGAGAAATCAAAAGAAAAAATAGACAGATTCACAGAATTTTGATGTTTAACCCCTGTACCGGTAGCTTCATTTTTTCACCACAAAAATATTCAAGCAACGATAACCTTTATTTGTTTTTCGATATTTTTACACATTTTTCTCACAAGCTCTTATTAAACTCAATTTCTTGGGGTTTGTGCTAACGTAAGAACCTCGACACCACTCATAAGACGCGACGTGAAACAGGAGACAACACTTATTGTTCTTACAACGATTAAAAAGAGTTAAAATTACCTTTTTAGTCGATCGGTTTCGGGCTCGATGTTGCCCATCTACGGGACGATGTCTGACTGATTACATAATTTACTAACACTAGTATCAAAAACAAATTAAAGACCTCCATGTCCCTTGCAGTTGCCAAAAATTTTACGGCTCATAAGGTAATCTAGAATGCCGTGAAAAGTGTACTGCGATCTGTCAAACCTGGGTACCTACCTTTCCTACTACCGAGGGACCAAATGCAGTACTAGAAGTGGTACCCAATCTGAGCCCGAGTGTGACGGACCTGCTAGTATTCGTACTGTAGTCAGTATACGTCGAGAAGTGTTGAAGGTTACTGCTTTTTCAGCTTAGTCAGGTGTCTCCACTACGATTGGAGCATCGTCCTCATTCATTAGAGGGTGATTAGATGTTGCGTTCATGCATTCAAGGGAGATGTTTTTCTGACGTTTTTAATCAACTTTGCATTCTCCCAGTCCACAGTGTGATCTAGGGTCGATGTGTGTGCTGCTACACTAGAATCATTAGCACGTTCGTTTTCGACCGCGTTCCTATGTTCTCGTAGGCGAATTTTGAACTTGCGCCGAGTCTGGCCGATGTACACTGCAGGGCAATTACTACATGGTATTTGGTATATTCCTGATTTTTCCTCCGGCGGGATTTTGTCTTTCACGTTACATAACAGATCTTTCAGTGTGTTGTTGCTTTTGGAGACTACATGAAAACCGTGGTGTTTGAGGACTGCTTGGATTGGGTTGGTGATCTTTGGGTAGAACGGGAGACTAATTCTTTTAACCTCGTCTTTTGTCGATATCAGTGTTGTAGCATTTTTCCTGTGTTTTTTCCTTTCATGTTTTCGTAGGATTTTATCTACGAACTCCTTACCGTACCCATTCACTTCGCCTGCTCTGTGAATTCGATTTCTCTCTTCCACAAAATCCTCTCTTTCCATGGGTATATTATAAAGTCGGTGCGCCATGGAATGAAACGTGGCCTACTGCTGAGCACCGAAATGGTAGGAATCAGAAGTTATATACCGATCCGTGGATGTTGGTTTGCGGTATATTCCAAATTTCAAATAATTGTCTGCCTTTCTAGTAATCATCAAGTCTAGAAAAGGAAGATTACCATCTATTTCCTTTTCTATAGTGAATTTGATGGTTCTGTGTTGAGAATTCAACAGATCTAAGGTCTGGGACAAATAACGCTCTTTTACCACCGCAAAGATGTCGTCAACATACCGTCGCCAGATTCGAGGGAAAAACTTTTCTTTTTGCAGTCCTACTTCGAAATCGCTCATAAAGATGTTCTCCAACAATGGGGAGAGCTTACTGCCCATGCTTAGCCCAAACGTTTGTTTGTAGAACTTACCTCTGAATGCAAAATAGTTCTGGTTCATACAAACCTCGGCCACCAAGAGAAGCGCATCGTGTTATGTGGTACACGATTTCGCTCCAAGTGTCTCCTGAGGCTCCGCAAGGCATCAGTCACAGGTACGTTTGAAAAAAGGGCGACTAAGCTGAAAATGCAGTAACCTTCAACACTTCTCGACGTATACTGACTACAGTACGAATACTAGTGTTAGTAAATTATGTAATCAGTCGTACATCGTCCCGTAGATGGGCAACATCGAGCCCGAAACCGGTCGACTAAAAAGGTAATTTTAACTCCTTTTAATCGTTGTAAGAACAATAAGTGTTGTGTCCTGTCTCACGTCACGTCTTATGAGTGGTCTTATAAAACTCTTCTACATTTAGTTGTGTCAATATTGATCATTGAGCATATGGTTTTGAAGTTATTCAGAGATTCCTTGGGAGGACCAACATTTCCCATATAAAATTTCTTTGGCAGCCATTTTTTTTTTAGTCAACTTATCAAAAAACTAAAATGTGGGCTCTACAATGTTAGAGGTAATAAAGATCTTCCTTGAAAAAATCATACAAATCGGTTACGTTGTCTCCAAGAAATCTGAAAATTACAAAATGATGTTTTTGAAGCTTTCAAGATCTTTACACGGCCAGATTGGTGCCAGAAATAATGATGTTTATGACATCAAAACGTTTGCATAATTTTGCTTCATTTTTTCACAACAGACTCACAATGAAGTATTGTTTCGAATAGGGAATGATCGAACATGAGAAAAGTTCTTTAGACTGAGATATTTACATAAGTTATGGCAAAACGTCGGTCCCTCAAGAAATTTCAAAATATCTCCGGATCCAGATGATCAATAATCAATATCGACACAGATACCTTAAACAGAAGAGTTATGTAAGGGCTTGTGAAAAAATGGCTGCAAAAATATCGAAAAACAAAAAAGTTTATAACTGTTTGAATATTGTAATGTGGTCAAAAAATGAGGCAGCCCGTAGAGGGGTTAAATAAGAAAATTATAGAACAATATCTCAGACAGTTAAGTTTCGCATTTTTTGTTTCTACTTGCTGCCAAATCTGTCCAAATGAACTGGTCTGAAAAGGGAAATAAATTTTGATCGAAAGTTCAATCGCCAATGAAGCTGATCTAACCAATGATCATGAAGCTTTCTCAGTCTTGTGTGCTGGAAAACAGTCACTTTCAATTCATTCCATATATTTGAATACATTTGGGGCCTTCCTTAGCCGAGCTAAGCTGTCTGGGTTCAATTTCCGGTCGGTCCAGGATCTTTTCGTAATGGAAATTTTCTTGATTTCCCTGGGCATAGAGTATCATCGTACCTGCCACACGATATACGAATGCGAAAAAGGCAACTTTGGCAAAGAAAGCTCTTAGTTAATAACTGTGGAAGAGCTCATTGAACACTAAGCTGAGAAGCAGGCTCTGTCCCAGTGAGGACATAATGCCAAGAAGAAGAAGAAATTGAATACATTTCTGGACTTCCTTGTATATAAACATTTTGCCAACGCGTGATGAAACGAAATGTGCATATAAACTAAAAAAAATACAGTCGCCTCTCCACATCTCGATATCGAAGGGACCATCGAGATAGGGAGAGATCGAGACATAGAACAAATTTTTAACGAATACTAGATTGAAAATCATTCCGTTGCCAGGAAAATCAACAACAAACAGATGTCATTTCGTCTTCGCAAATTGTTTTGAATCTCTAAAATCTAGTCTAGTAACCTTTGATAATGGGCATATCGACATACGGAGAGAAAATTGGGAACGAAAATCACATCGAGATAGGGAGATATCGAGATAAGGAGGATATCGAGATATGGAGAGTGAAAATGTATGCAGGGTGAAGGGACCGAAAAAATCATCGACATAGGGAGAGATATCGAGATGTAGAACATCGAGATGTGGAGAGTCGACTGTAGCATTTTATGCGAGGAAAATCATAGATCAAACAATTTCTTCCACCATTCAGTACCGTTTTGATTCATATTACGGACAGCTTCAAATTCCGGACACTCTCGTTTGTATGGGAAACATTTCACACGAAATGTTTCAATTTTCGCCGTCCAAAAGTTCTCATTTTTGAGGCTCGTTTTATTAGGTTCTTTCCATAAATATCATTGCAAATTTATAATGCCCAACTACCTTAGACGTCTCTTAAGTGGTTGAACGATTTCAATTGATGATTTGACTGTTCCATTAATGATTATCATGAGCTGTCCGTAATTCGAATCAAAGCGTCCGGAATATGAGGCAAAAATGAGGGAGCGTCCGGAATAAGAATTATGAAAAGGCCACACGTTTTGATTTATTTAAAATTATTCAAGTTACGGACGCGTATTCTTTACCCACCATCCGAAAGTTAAAGGCTTCCGACGCTCGATAACGCTAAAAAATCATACAGAATGATTTATTTTGTATGGTCCAAACTGGGTTATACTTCACTGAGGCCTTAAGTGTCCGTAATATGAATCAAAACGGTATAGAAGTGATTATTTTTTTCATAAATAAGCATTTGTTCATTGATTGTTATGCGTAATCTGGTTGCCTGATAAAAAATTCACCAGATGGGTATTATTGTACTTCAGTTGGGTTTACCAAGTAAACAATCACTTAAAATTGACATTCACAGAATCTTAGATGTAAACTTACTCTGCAATCATGCACTCTCCCTTATTTTCATTTATAGCTCATTTCGATTCTTTTTGTTGACAAAACGGCAATAACAACCAAATAGTAGTAAACATATCCTTCGCTTCACATCAATATCCGACCCAGACTGACACTGGAGCATCAACTAAAGCAATCCAAACTCAAACAACCCGCCACATGCCCACCCACATCGTACATGAAGGGGAAACGGAAATCGCTTCGTCGACGACTAGTAGAGACGTTTGCCTCGGGGTGGCAATGTTAAGCTTTTACACATAAGCACATTCAATATGGAGACAAAAGGAATTGCTTTTCTTGGCCGTCTTTTGCGCGAAGGCAAGGATCCAATATCCTTGAGGCAACACATTATATCTACAAGCCTTGTACTTGAAGAAGGTTCATCTGCAACGACCGGTTTGGGGTGAAGATTTATTTCGGATAAAATTCCTTTCAGTGTTTCATAATTGAGATGCTGCCGAAAGACATGCCACTGTATCCTTGGAATTTTGGCTCCAAAATTATCGCCTATTTTTGGATTCGACTTGGGTAGTGTACGTATTAATCATACTTCCCAAAGTTCATGCTTCGGTTTGTTCGGGAAAATGTTGTTCTTGCTTCATTCTTCGGAAACTATGTGGGAGTACGTTCCCCTCGGGAATATTGCACAGTTTTTCTTTCGTGTTAAAACTTGAGTGGAGGGCTCTCCGTATAACAGGAACAGCGACAACTGGAACAACAGAATCTGGTAAACTTTTACTCCTCGCGATACTACTCGCTCGTGTTTGCTGGCTGCCCCAAAGTGCAGTCAGGTGTACTGGAAATTTACATTTCTCTTGTTACAAGTTTGCCGCTGCCGGTAACTTCGCTTTTTTCAGTGGAGGAAAAAGTTGGCTTTTGCGCTTTCAGATTTTGTTTTTTATGTATGTACATCTACTACAGGTCGGCCGGCCGGTGCTATACCAATAGCTGGCCATATTGGTTGCACAAAAGTACAATTTCACAAATCGTTCAGCGGCACAACTGTCTCCTGCCTCTTCTCACTTCTATGTAAGTGAAATGACTGCACGTTTCATTCTCTTTACTACTTGTGTCACTCGTTTTGGAAAGCTTCCAAATGAAAATTTCAATTCGATTCTCCATTTAGTTTTTCTTTCTCGTTTCGTTTTTTTTTTTCGTTATTTTACTTGTACAAGCCGAGGAAATGTGGAAATACTCAAGCGGAAAACTGCTAGCCGGTTGGAAAATACATCCCCTGTTATTGCTACTCTGGTGAAGCGAAATCGATGTTGAGAATTTTTCTTATTTCGCTTGGACTGTGTCAGATACATGACAAAATACGTGTGCAATCAAATGAAAGTCCTTTCGGTTTTCGTACAGGTAAGGAAAACAAGATTTCTATCTATTTAAAATAAATATGCTTACTTGCTGGTTGTACCTTGTATTAACCAAACAGCGCCATTCGAAATTAAACAAAATAATGAATAATCCAAACGATTTTCATTTTCGGAAATACCAAACACAATAAATTTTCCACAAAAATTCGATGCAGAGATAGTTTTTCTTTGATAAGTTGGGTGTTATGTGGATAATTGTTGCTAAATGTTCTTTGACTGTTTTGTCTTCAACATATCAAACAATAAGTCAGGATTTACACCTCTAAAGCAAAAGGGTATATTTTCTTCAACCTTTTATTTAGTTACCTCTGGTGTACGTGGAATTCGAAACCATTAGTAACGGGTGTCAAGCAAAAACTGAGAATGAGTTCAATACCTATCTGTAATTAAAGTAAGGAGCATAAATCGATTTCCTCTCCAAGAGAATTGCTCTCTGGACTCCCTAAAAATGGGTAACAAGTTTCTTTGCGCTCGGTTGTTGACAGTTAAATCTAAGATGGCGTTGAAATAGCAAGTACTTCGTGAGCGTGTTGTACGGTTTTACAATTTTACCGTACGTGCCGAAAGAAAGTAATCCGACCAACTTGCTCTAGTGCAGTCCCATTGATTATTTTTTCGGCTCCCTCAGTGCCCTAGTGTACAAATAATTGTCGGGCCAAGGATACGAAGTACTTGACCACGAGGATCCGGAATTGTACCCGAAGATGGAAGTCAGTGTCGTCTGGCGCTCTTGTGAGAGCATCGTGACCAAGTTGCGTCGTACGGCTGATCAAGGGTCCTTGTCCAATATTCATTGACATTTTTTTGAAGAATAAACAATATGATAAAAAAATACTGGATCTGTTAAAAAACAAATAACTCGTTCTTTATCGAACACCCATTATATTTCAAATGTTTGCTTAGTGGTTAGAACACACGCCTCTCACGCCAAGGACCTGGGATCGAATCTCATGCCCGATTAGTCACTTTTGACGTAAAGTTAAAGTGATGACTTCCTTCGAAAGGTAAGTAAAGCAACGGGTCCCGAGATTAACTAGCTTAATATCTCGTTATTTAACTAGAGCTTAAAATCTCGTGAATAATAATAAAAAAAAATTGAATTATATCAAACCAAGCCTTATCTAGAATTTTCAAGCCTTTAAATTAAAAAAAAACAATCGATCGCGCTGAAAATGTGATGAATTAGTAACTTGATGGTTGCGACCAATCTATCGCATATTCATCTAAGACCACTGTTTTGTCCTCTAGATTTGTGCTCTTGGAAATTTGGAAATGACGAAACACAGTGTCGAAATCTCGATCATCATTGAGATGTCATGTACCTCAGATATTTTTTACGAAAACATTCAGCATCTGGACTAAGATTTTGTAATTGGAAGTAGTGTGGATAGGCTCACACTTTCTTTAATATGGAAATCAATCCTTAAAGTCGAAGAAATCCTTATTTCCCCGACAAAATATTTAGAAATTTTCAGTGTATGAATGTTTTGTTGAGATTCTTTTCATCGTCGAAAAAAATCTGATGTGTATGCAACTTCGATAATAATATTTCACGCCGTGAATTTTGGAATATTTCACGAATTTTATCAAAATGATGAATATTTCCCAGAGTGAAGCTGCAATTTACCTATTCAGACACATTGATAAAGGCTTAAAAAGAAACATTTCACTACAGGAACTAGCTCAGTTGTTGTTTTCAAGTAACGAATTTTCAAATGTTCGGCGAAAACATATATATATATTTTATATAGATGCCTAATAATCACAGTTTAACTTTGAAATAAAAAAGTTTGCTCAAATCTTTTTAGATTAGATATAAAATTGAAAAAAGTAAAAATTAATAAAAGATTGACCAACACAAATCTAATCTCACGACTTTTTGTAGGAATCATAGGATATATTTGGGCGGAGTAGTGTTGGATCCGCTGAATCTGTTGCATGCTCCTTGTGGGCGAGCGACGGCATCCGGATCCATTGTGTCCGGTTCGCGTTGTGCGGAAGGAAAAACGAAATGCGCCGATGAAACACAAAAGAAAAAACGCGTCAGTAGAGTTCGATACGTTGAACCTGTAGTATGCTCCTGTCGAGCGAGCAACGAAATCAGTATCGTGTATGGTTTGGATAGTGCAGTCATTCGTGTATATGCTCACGTATTCATTTCGAATGATATATTTATCGTTTACCAAAACGAATCCTTTCCCATATCCAAAATCCCGGTGTTTTCTTGTGGAAGTGCAGAGGACTCCTCGGCTTCTGTAAAGCAAGTAACACGTCAAAATTTCCCTTCCATTCCCAAATTGACCTGCATTCAGACGCAGCCGGTGCCGGTATTGTTTATTATAATAATAGGAGCACCAGTATTTACACATTGAGGATGATACTGATCCCGAGTAGCGTCGGTTGGTTCCCTGTGTAAGTACAGCTGTTCTTGCAATAACGGAGTAGCAACTGCGGGCGGCCTACCATGCTCATGCTCACGAATCATAGAATATATTTGGGCGTGTATAAAATATCCAGATTTAGTACCGAGTGATGATGAAGAACAAGTGACAGGGACATTTTTTAAATCAACATTAAATTTATTGTTTGTCTTTATAGGCCATAAATGTGACCATTTTTACACGGAATTCTCAATCATTTAGAGTGAACTGATCAGACCAAATTGACTCACTTATTCGGCAGCATTGAATTATTGTAATAATTGTGACTTTCGCTTGTTTGGTTGGTTGGTTTGACGTTATTAACGAGATATTTAGCCCTGGGCTAGTTCATCTCGGGACCAACGGCTTTACTTCCCTTCCGAAGGAAGTCGTCACTATAACTTTTTACGTCATAAGTGACTATGTCGGAGATGGGATTCGATCCCAGGTCCTCAGCGTGAGAGGCGAGTGTTCTAACCACTACACCAGGCCCGTCCCCAAGTTCGCTTGTTTAGTTTTGTTTGAAAACTTCTAGCGTGTTGTTTAAGGCAATAAAAAGTAATTGTTGAAAAACTTGTTTTACCATTTTTTTTTCAAATCGTCATTTTTTTCAGTTTATGTCACTTAAGAGGTTTTTCCAGTATTGTATTTAAAAATTAGGACAATTATCTACAGTATGGCCCAAAAATGGCAAAAATCGTCATATTATGTTTTATGGTAGTTTTAATATAGAAAATTAAAACGAAACAATTATGTTATTTATTGCTTGTATTGTTTAATCTCTGTTCTTTGAATTTGATTTTTGAGGTACTTTTACCTTAAGGGAAAAGAGGAATTTAAAGCATATATTCAAATTTTATCATGCAGTTATCGAGTTCAATAACTTTGTGATGAAAGCTTTTAAGACATCAACGCTGGGGTGAGATTCTCGAACATTCGCCCATTTTAAATTATGGAATCCATTACTTGGATACCTGGAGCGGTGGAGACTAAAATATATGTTAGAATAAACGACGTATTCAGGAGAGCCGTGATTGAACCTTCATATAAGTGTAATAAGCGGCTCTATTTTGTTCAAGACCGTTGAGCTAGTATTGATCTAAGTTGTCTCTAGCCGATGGCACAAACCCAATAAACTCTTGTTTAAATTTAAATAGACTTTAACAAAAAAAAATAATCACATCGAATCCATAAGACGCAAGTGCTCCCAAAACTATGACAATAGCAAAATATTTTATCGTGACCATGAAAAACACGTTCTCTAAAACTTTCTCCATCCTTGATATTAAACAAACTAATATTTTTAACAATTGAGTGTGATTTTAGAAGGTGGAAAATTTATCACCAGAGTATACAACGGTCGAACACTCTTTCTAACGTTTAACAAAAAATAACTTAAAACTTTTTTGTTTAAGTACATTGTTAAGGTTATATAGCAAAGTTATATCAGAATATACAATCGTAATCAAATATAACATTCATTCACGAAAGCAATGCTAATAACGCTTTTGTATGCTAAATTCACGTTCAAACAATTTTCGCTTTTTCATGGTCCAGACTGTACAAGTCGTCCATACAATTTTATTGTAGCAGTTGCAATTTTTCGATTCCAATATTTTGAAAAACATCGGGTAAACAAGTTTGACTCTTTTCAAATGATAGTCCAGGTAAATTTTGGAATAACTAAGATTGCAAAGTGACTTACTTCAGAAGGCCAGCTCCAAAGGCACGTGCCATTAAATTTGTGTATAGAATTGTGGAGAAAATTTAGGGTAATTTTTCGTAGGTTTTTCTGAGAAAAAACCCTATTGGGAGAATCCATCATTCATTATTTATTCAGACATAATCTCAAAATTTGTACAAGTAACAGAAGCCTTCAGCCATCTCCAGTTATTAAGAAATTAACTATAACTTCTCATGTCAGACAAAAAAAATTCTTAATACTCATATCCTTTCAAACGTGATTGACACTCACAAAAACAATGAAATCTGAGCATTAGCAGTCATTATCACACTCTTCCCTTTGGCGTAATTATTCTATCTCCATATTACCTTGCTTAAATTTTCATGACAACGTTTAATATTTTCACCTATTCACTAACAGTTCTGAAACATTTTCAGGATTTTCTGGCAGTCATGCAACATTCCCATTTCGATTGACAATCTTTTTGGAGATAACAAGCTTCACCAACAATTTAGAAATAATATACAACTTTTTTCGTATCACATGCTCAATTTTCTTTAATAGCAGAATATTTGATTTGGAAAGAAGCTTCGTAATATTCCTCCCGGAAGGCCCAACCAACGTTACAGGGAACAAAAGTGGAACCAATTGGATAAATTTCTGAAAACACTCTAGAAGAATTATTTGAAATTAAGGTTTTTCAAGAAGAACTATTCGAGAATGTTAAATGTTAAATAAATAATTTATTAAATGATATAACAATTTACCATGTACATCCAAAATTTCCATTTTGCTAACAATTATTATTGAAGAATTTAAAAGTTTAACCGCCCAAGGGGGAGTAATTCGCCCACTTTGGAAAACTCTGAATTAATTCCCTTTGGAAGATTTTCACTTCCAAGGGCGGCGTAAATCTTAAAAACTTAATTTGGAGAGTGAAAAACATAAAAGGGGGTGAAAGAGCTAAATTGCTTAAGTGAAACGAATAATAATGTATATTAACCTCATGAATACTACAATTTTAATAGAATTAAAAATAAAAATTATTTCTTAACTTAAGAATTACGTAAGACAATTTTCGGAGTTTGTCAACCCCTTCTCCCCCCATGGTAAGTATTTTGTATGAAAATTGAAAATGACGCGTAAGATCTGTCTTGATGGTAATAGAAGGCAAAACTGGTAAAATTGAATAATTATTGAAACAATTTTTCTTGAAAAACTTTGTTTGTGTAATAAAATTTAGCTCAATTCTGTTCGATAATGAGGTTTTTAAACATCTTTTCAAAAAATCCAATAGTTCACCTTTAGCAATTTAACGATAAAATGAAAAATTTCACAAAACTTCAACCTTTTTTCTTTGTAGAGCCTTTCAATAAGATATGCAGTGGGGTTCCGATTTTGGCATGCTCCATTTTTGGCAATAAAATGGATCCGTTTTTGGCAACATTTTTTAATACAATTGAAATCTGTATTTTTTTTTTTCAAATAAATGTCAGGGTAGACACTCTTGCTTCAGACATTTAAAAAACAGGTCAGCTTTTCATTCCATAGCATCTTTGTCGATGTTTCCCGAAATCCCAGCAACTATTAGGACTCCCGTGCGAGCTTATTTAGTTCGGGTATGTCATGTATTCAAAACGTCTCATGGCGTCATTAATGTCTACAAATATAGACATAAATAAGTGTTCCAACGCTTTCTCTCAGGCACCAATATTGTGTAACCAGCCTACTTCAGTCTGCCACTAGGTACACTTAATAAAAACCATTTTTCTCCAGATTTGCACAAAGCAACAAAGTACAAATTTTGTCTCGGCTTTTCATTTCACAGTTCTTATTATAATAATATTGTGGGATTACATGCATTGCATATATAAAAGCATACAGTAGCAAAAACAATTTGAGCATGAGCATTGATGACCGTACAATTCGTAGTTGCTACTCCGTGATTGACCAGAATAATCGAAATTGTACGGGGAACCAACAGATGTAGCTTGGGAGTAGCATACCATCATCAATGTACATTTTCGAGGACTCAGAAATTAGTATTGTCATTAACGGCACCGGCAACGTCCTTACGGTCATCGGGGAAGGAAAAGAATGTTAGTGTGACATCCACTTGCTACTAAAGACCAAGCATACCTCTGCATCTTGATGGTTGTCACGAGAAGGAATTTTGTTAGTAGGAGGAATTAAAAGCTACATAATTAGGATTCACCTTGGTAAGTAATGCGATACATTTAACCTCTGTTTAAAAAGTTATCTATCAATGCGTCGACATCTTAAACATCGAACTATTCATAGGGTTTGAATCTCTAAATTTTTCAAAACATTGATAAGCGCTTATGTCAACACATTAAGTGTCGAACCATCCATAGTTTGTTCAACAAATACATAAAAAAAATACATGTCATGGTACAAATGTGTTATTACAAGCATGAAACGAGCTCACCAGTTGGTAATCTATCCTCGACTGAACAGTCACAATCTCAGCGTCAATACGCTTGAGCAGGGATGCCAAAATCACTCTGATGGCACGCAAATGAAAAAAAAATGACTCCAAGCGCGCGAAAAATGGATCGGTCAGCTTGGGCCTTCGCAAAGCACCCATACAGTAGTAGAAACAAATTAAGCAAAAAGTCTCAAAAAGTGTCTCTTAACTTTTAAAGAATTTCTTCAAATAAATCGAAAGGGTTAGAAACGAAAGAGTGTAAATGACAAAAACCTAGTTTTGAGAAAATCGACTTTGAAGTTTTTTCACTAATTTTTCATTCCATACAAATTGTATAGGAGCCACAATAACAAGCCTATATTCTACAAATCGTGCCATTTTTAAAGTTGCACTGAAAAATCACCCAAAAATACCGTTGGAAAGGAAGATTAAGATTTTTTTGTATATTTTACTCAAAACCAACCAAAATGTCACTTACACCCCTTTAATCTATCTGCGTTGATTATTCAGTTTTGAGAAGAAATTCTGTATGAAGTTTGCCGTTCCCTAGCTAGGTTTAGGAGTATTCCAACTGCAATCTGGAGAATCCTTTTGGGATCTTAGGTTTTTCTAGTGGGTTTCTGTGACTTTTCAAAGATTTCTCAAGGATATTGAGTGGAATCTGGGGATTCCTAGCGGACTTTATGGGTTGTTGCGGGATTCTAGGGAACCTAGGGTTTTCAAATAAATTCATGAGATTTACAGGTCGTTTCTAGTGGGATACTAATTATACCTAGTATATTCCTGGCAAAATCTTGAGGATTCTCAATAGGTTAACAGCCGAATTTGTAGATTGCAAGCTTGGAAATAATAGACTTTTGAAAATTTTTATCCGAGTCTTGAGGATTTCCAGCAAAATCGCAGCGGAATCCTAAGAATCTAACCCATATCCTCAGAATTCTTAGTGAGCTTTTGGGAATATGTCATTTTCTGTCGGAATACTAAGGGAATTTATGATAATTGTAAGTGGAATCCTGTTGATGGCTAACGAGATGCTTAAGAGTCCAAGCGTGTTCCTGTGGATTTTTTATGACCACTGAAGATCCATATCGAGTTTTTGGGTTTTATTGCGAAATCCTGTTAATTTCTATTGATTTCATATGGTAGGTTTATAACATATACGTATGTATGTAGCTCATCTTACAAAACACATTTAAAACTCATCAAACATAAAAAAGAAGCTTTCTGTGTACAAGTCGCATGTATGGTTCATGCGGACCGCAGGTCGTAGGTTGAGCATCACTGTCCAATACCATTTTAAAATAATTTCTCTATGTCTATTCATATCCAATATTTTTATGGAAAAAAACAATAAAATGCTTAGTTAATACCCTGTTTTGAATAATATCATAACAGGGTCCTAAAGTCCTGTCCCAATTTTAGTTCCAAGCGCTTAGGCCACATTTTCACTCAATTCTTAAGCATTTTCGTTTGTTTGAGCCCAAAAACAATTTCTCCTGTTTTTGAGATTTTGTCACATCCCTTAGTGTAAACTCAAATTTTGCGTGTATTTCGTTTTCCGTGTCCCTTACGAAATTTTAGAAAGGACAACCTCAGTGATAAAAGATAAAATAAAATCAAGATTTTATCAAAAGTAATAGGACCTATTCCGCCGTTATACGCATAATTGTCCCATGTTACTTTTTGTGCATTTTGATTTTTTATTATCAAACAGTTTATTTTTACGTATAATTTTAGAAAACACTTACCAAAAATTAACTTTGTTCAGAAACTCAATGAAAAGCAAGCCAAGTCAATTTGTCCCATTGTTGAATTTCTACGCATAACTGTTGAACATAATATTCAGCTTGCGACAAATCAACTTTATGATTTAGCAAACCAAGTCCAAATAAAAATAGTTCGACCGTTTTTGGATGACTTGGCCATATGCTGGGTTGGTCCGAATACCGGTTCACTGGTGAAAGTGGCCATTATACTGGCGAATCTGAAACCTGGCTTGCGACATATCAATTTTCATGAATTTGCAAACCAAGTCTACATTTGGTTCAAATGTATTTGAATGACTTGAGCACATGTCGGGTTGTTCTGAATTCCCGGTTTCCCGGAGAAATGGCCTCTAAACTTTCGGTTCTGAAACCTAGCTGGCAACTCAAATCAAGGCTGAAGAAGGGTAATTCAAAGGTTCCTGGATGGCTTGATAACATGCCAGGTTGTTTTGGATACCCTGTTCCCCAGAGGAAGTGGCTATTATATTGGCGGTCTTGAGACCTATCTTGCGACATACCAAACTTGCTGAAGTCAAGAAGAAGTCAAAGTCAAGTCAAAAGAAGAATAGGATGACCTGGCCACATACTGGGTTATTCCGCATAGTTGGCTCTTCGGTGCAAGTTGCAAATATGTTGGTGGTTCTAAAACTTAATTTGCGATGTATCAAATATCACGATATATATTGCAAACAAGTCCAAAGAAATGTCAAATCGTGTGAAGATTTGTGTCGTGAATTTTGAGTTAAATATTTACTCTGCAGAATGACCTTGATGAGTTTCTGTCAAGCCTGAAACTGGAAGAGTCGATTTAGGAATTTATTACATCTTATAAACTCTCTAACTTACTCATCCACTCTTTCTTTCACTAACTCATACATTTTCTCATTATCACACATACAATAAACTTTGCTTTCCATCCCAAACTATAAAATCGTTTTTTTTTTTCACTTCTCCGCACGTGGCTCCGTTTGGCACATGCCACTTGAGCTTTCATAAGGTGCCTTAACAAAGTCTTGAGGATATACGTCCTCTACATTCGGTGCCATCTATACGTAAGAACGGTCATCTACAGCAGTATACTTAGCACATAATTGGTCACTACTCTCAGTGGGACTGTTATGCGTAGAAATGCACCAAAACCCCCGTATTTCTAGGCATAACTGTCCCACTTTGAATTTCGTAGCTAAATTTACTTTATTCTCATAATACAAACTCTTGACTCTAATAAATACGCTATTCTTTATACTATTGTGAAGATTTTAATTTATTTTACCACACACTTGGTCAATACGAGGCCTAAATGTGTTAAAATCTTTAAACGCGTATTTCTCGATTGCATATTTTGGAACATGGGACAATCATGCGTATAACGGCAGTATTATATTTGGGTGTACAGCAATGAAACATTAACATAACCAAAACGACCGCTATGAAAAACATAGACAGCACCACCGTAGTCTTGTGTGTTTGACAGAACAGCGATGCTGTCACAATAGTAAATCCCATACGGTGCCGCCACCGCTGTTTTCATGCGGTGAGTGCCGAAAGAGTTACCTTCAATGATTCATTGCAACACAGAGTTCAAAGGAGCCATTCCCAACGCAATTAGATCGAAATTGACGATAGAGCTTAAGGTGAAGATGAATTGAAGCCAAACTTCAAATTTTAAAGAGCACGGATCTGGAGAACTAAACATCCGTTTGAGCTGAAAACCTAAACGTCAGCTAGTGACCAATCGATTAAGGTTTCAGCTCAAACGGATGTTTGGTTCTCCAGATCCGTGCTCTTGAAAATTTGAAGTTTGGCTTCGATTCATCTTCACCTTAAAGGATAAATTGATTTTAAATGTTTATCAAATTTATAAATCATTCAATTTTGCTCTAAGATACTCGACTGGAATGATTTTAACTGTGATTTTATGGCTTTCGCAGTCTATAGAAATCGTAAAGAAAATTATTATACAATATTTTTTCTACTTTCTATGGGTTTTATCGTAAATTAACGTATGGATTCCTTTAAAATGAATGGGCTTACTACTAGCATTATAATTACTTCACCAACAAAGTTTCTTCAAGATACGAAATTATATAACGATAAAAATTAGAAGCACGGTATATTGTGAACTAACGTGGACGGTAAGTTTTCCAACTTGTATGGCTATTTATTTGCTTAGTTTGCCAAAGAATTCTTGTGTATAGCTATACTTATCAACAAGTGTAATAATAGTTTAGATGGTTATTTTTAATGGTTTAGAAAAGTATTGTGTTTTGTCATATAATAGAAACAAAGAATTTTGTATGAAGACTGCAGACAAGTTGAAAAAATCGATGTATTCTTATTTTAATCGGGCAATTTCAACTAAATTACATCTGAGAAGAAAGTTTAAGGCCTATTTTGCATGCATGTTGAATTATATCACAAAAAAGTTTGATAAATCACTTTGAATTTCATGTAAACATTAAAGAAAACAGTGTTTCATACAATTTTGGTGACCTATAGCTTAAAGTTGTGACGTGCTGGAACATTTCCGAAAACGGCATCAGATTCTGCAACCCAAAATCTCCTAGAGACACATAGATTGATCCTTGAGACACGCAACAAAGGGAATGAATGGGAAGAACAAAGAAAACTCACTACCTCTAACCTATGTAAAAAAAATCTAATCACAGACCTCGGAATATTTAAAAACACTGCAAAAGACCGCGCAATGTGAACTTGTGAAAATTTTTTAGCGCCTTACATTGTTTGTATACGAATTACAAACGAGGTTATAGAGCGCAAATAATATTGCATGCAAATAAGTAGGTATCATACTAAAAAAATAAAAAAAAAATACCAGGAGCTCAATGAACTTTTTTCCTATCCCTGGCTTCGTCCATTGATGGTACCAGTATCATCCACTAAGAAGAATGACGATGTTTCAAGTTACACAATTTCACGATATTCCGCCATGATTCATTGCTTTCGTTTGCGCTAAAACTCTCAACAGGTTAAACACAGTGCTTTCTCATTTTAAAACTGAAGTACTTACTGCACCTTTTTCTGTCCCACACAAAAGTTAACCCATCAACCAGCGTCATCATTTTGGAGTTACCACCTGCCACCAGGCAGTAAAATTCATCAAACAACTTGTCAAATTAGACCCTACTACGGGCGGATTAGCCATCGATCAAGCTCAAAGCATCCAATTCTCCCATTTCACTTGATCGACACCTTCGACCGCCTAGGTCGCCACCTTTGTGGGAGCACACGATTCCCCATAATGAAGAGAGTAGCGATGATGGATGCTTTTCCATTCTTTCTATCTATCCAGTTTAGATTGAATACACCCCCACTCGACGGCAGCCGGCTGCGGCGGATTGGTCGTGATTTTTGAGGCCTTCAATTTGCGTCAAAAGGGTGTAACGTTGCAAAGAAGCACTGATGACTAAGCAAACTGGTCATCACGGTCGGCGACTGACTGATGCTAGGAGTTTGCCTTTTTTTCTACTTTTGGGACAAATTGTGATGTAATTCCATCCGACTACGGCTGGCCCATGATAGATATGTGTATACATAGCATCCCAAGCTGTTGGTGATGATGTTTCGGTGAATGACCATGCTCTAGATTCAAGATGTGTTCGTCAAATGACGGTCAGAAAAAAATTTGCAAAAATAGGAACGAATAATGTGGACACATCAGATGAGCAATGGTAGAAATTTATCATTTTTATTCAAGCCATGGAGTCTGCTGAATGGAAAAATTTAATAAGAAACAATATTCAAAAGAAAATAATCTATGGATATCTAGAAATCGTTTTCCCATACTGCAGGATTGAAGTATATTGCAGTTTTCCTAGTATTTTCCATAATAAAATGATTATTACACTCACCCCACAATGAATCACAAATTAATACCACACAAGTAGCACAATTCTGCCGGCAATAAAGCGTATCATCCTGGGAACCGTAAAACCGAATCAAATTTGGCATACGATCCAAATTGGTTGTCTGCTGTGAGTCAGAAAGCGCGAACCGACATTTGCCGGCTCGAAATCGGTCTGCGACAAGCGATCCCGTTTATCATCAAATACAACATTCCATAAAGAGCAGAAAGCGATTTCACCGGCTTTTAAGCGGCTCATTTCGGTCGCACTCCAAATTGTGGGTTCCATTTACACTACTAATTCAATTCGATGGAAGTGTCATTTTGCTATATGTAATTTGACACTATTATCGGTCGAGAGCCGTATCAGAGTGGCAATAAATCCTCCATCTGTGGGGGATTTACTTTTCTTTTTCTGTCATTCTTGGTTTTATGCTCCTACTGGAACTTGTTTTTTCTTCCTTAAAACATTAGGACGATTGAATGAAATCACATCGTATTTTAAATGAATACATAGCTCCATTAAACACATTATTAAACAGATTGATCTGTCGATTGAACTTGAATATTGCATTGTTTAGCATTCGACCAAATGGCGTATGGCCAAACGGCATACGGCCAAATGGTCGGACACCCTTAATTAGGCTATAATCATAATTTTTATATTTCTTTAACCTCAGCAGATTAAAATTTTAAAAGACGAATTGATAACACCTGCTTGTAGGACTAATATGCATTTTAAGAACTTAACCTTCATCCAGCCAACATACTTTTCACATGCAAGAAACGTTCAAAAATGTGCGTAACTTTTTTGTTTCCCGATGGATTTTGCTGAAATTTTCAGAACTTTCCAGAAAACTCTTCTAGTTTATGGTCTTGGAAATTTGGTAATATGGACCGAGTTCTTCCAAATTTTCTTGGGATACCAAAATTGGCCACATAATTCATTCAACGGATATCTCAATACTCAGATGAGTTAGAAGGTTGGTGTCTTCGGAAAAGTTGTTAAGCAGTCAAAGGCTATCCGGCAATAAAGAACTAGTGAGAATTTATCCGCTAGGTGGCGCCAGTAACAAATTTTCTTCCATATTTTATATCTCAAGATCCTGATGTGCTAGAAAGTTGATGTCTTCGACAAAGTTGTTCAGCAGACTAAGGGCTATCTGGCAATAAGAAATCTAGTTGGAAATTTATCCACTAGGTAGTGCTAGTAACATTTTTTTCCTTCAATCTTCTATATCTCAAGGATATGCGATAGAAGGTTGGTAGCTTCGGCAAAGTTGTTTAGTGGACCAAGGGCTATTTGGCAGTGATTGGGAATTTATCCGCTTGGTGGCGCTAGTATGGGATGGTTGGTCCCGAGATGAACTAGCTCATAGCTTAAAACAATTAAATGAGGCTTTGGGTGAAAAAAGGCAAATAAAACAATGATGATCCAACTCTTGATTGTGGCTGTTGAACTACGTAAAGTACAACTCAAACGTGAAAAATCTCGGGCATAAGATATGAGAATTTTTTTCGCAACGATCTGAACAAATTTGCTGAAGACAAACTAGAGCCACCTAGCATTGATCTGCTTGTTAACTTCTGATCTGCTGAATAACTTTGCCGAAGACTTGTTTATCAGGATCCCGAGATACATAAGACTGAAGATAATTTGCTACTAACACCACCTAGCGAATGAATTCCCAATTAGATTTGTTACTGCCAGATAGCTCTTGATCTGCTTAACAACTTTACCCAAGACACCAACCTTCTAACTCATCAGGATCTTGAGATATAGAAGATTTAAGAAAATTTGGCATTAGCGCCACCTAGTGGATAATCTCAATAAGTTTTGTAGTTGCCAGATAACCCTTTCTCTGCTTAACAACTTTGCCGAAGACAACCTTCTATCTCATCAGAATCTGGAGGTATAGTAGATTGAAGGAAAAAAAATGTTACTAACGTCACCTAGCGGAGAAAGTCCCAATTGATTTAGTAACAATAGGATAGCTCTTGGTCTGCTTAATAACTTTGTCGAAGACACCAACCTTCCAGCTCATCTGGATCTTAAGATATAGAAGATTGAGAAAAATTTGTTACTAGCGCCACCTATCGGAAAAATTCTCCGCTAGTTTTGCTATTGTTAGATAGCCCTCAGTCTGCTGAACAACTTTGCCAAAGACACCAACCTTCTATCTCGGGAAGTTTTGAAAATTTTAACAAAATCTATCGAGAAACAAAAAAGTTATGCATATTTTAGTGTATTTTTTGTATGTGAAAAGTATGTTGGCTGGATGAAGGTTAACCTAACTTGATGTGAAGATGAATCAAAGCCAAACCTCAGATTTACAAAAGCACAAATCTACATAACCAAATACTGTTTTAATCTGAAAACATAATCGATTGGTCACCACTCGCTAGTGATCAATCGATCAAGTTTTCAACTGGAACGGTTTTCTAGATTTGTGCTCTTGAACATTTGAGGTTTGGCCTTTTTTCCTTCATTAAAATCAACTCATACAATATATTTATTTTATATCAAGGTTTAGGATGGGGACGGACCTGGTGTAGTGGTTAGAATGCATGCTTGTCACGCCGAGGACCTAGGACCGAATCCCATTCCCGTGATAGTCACTAAAAATTTGACGACTTCCTTCGGAAGGGAAGTAAAGCCGTTGGTCCCGAGATGAACTAGCCTAGGGCTAAAAATCTCGTTAATAAGGATAGAAAAAAAAATCTAGGTTCAGGTGGCCCATTTGAACTGTGAAAACTTTAGTGGAATATATCATTTCTAAGGGGAGGCAAAAAAAGCCAATTACATTTTTGACAAAAAATGGCACAGAAGTAAATTAATTTCTTTCATTTTTTATTTGAAGAATCTACAATTAGAGAAAAACAGCCACAAACTAGAAGTCAGTATGTTCAGAAGCAAGAAGCTTTTTTTTTCAAATTACTATGGTTCTTCTAATGGTAAAAATATCGGTAAGATTCATACATAATTACAAAGTTTATCGTAGGTGTAACGCAATAGACGTGAGATAACTCTGTACACAGTCTGGAGAAATGACCGCAAAAATAATCTTGAATTTCTAAATTTGCGAATCAATAAGTTTACCATGTGGATGCACCGAGTAGGTTCAAAAAGAATTTTTCAGATAAATTCGCTAGCAAATTGATGATTTGGCAAGCTATCTGGAGTAGTGGAGAAAAACATAGAGTGATGTAACAACCTCCATTGTATTAAGCTTTGATCAGTGAGAACCTGCCATTTTCCCTGTATTGCAGTGAATGAAACTTATAAAAACCGATGCCCAACTTGTGTTTACCTAGAGGGCTTTCACGTTGTGCAATAAGATTTTGAAAAATCTTCATCGTTGATTGAAAATAATGAAATGAAATTAATACTTACCGTTGCCTTCATTCGTCGTAATCATTTTCATTTCGGTCGAAGTCAGTTAAGATTCGTCTCACAACTAACGGCTCACTATGATAAAGTGAGTGGTCAAAATACGTTTAAATAAAATGGTTAAATAGATTATTTAGATCTTCGGGCATCCTTATCTATTCCCATAGCATGATGAAATATATGGTTTTCCCTTAAAATGTGTTGGCCCCATCAAGTTACTGCCCAAACATATAAGCACAATTACTTTTGGTCGAACAAATGCATGACGGTTCACAGTGAATCGAAAACAAAAGGAATCGTTTTCGACGCCGAACACACCGCATACATCGATGCGTTCAAGTCTTCTCCATCCGGACGGATTAAAAACTTTGTTTACGTTCTCAATTATATGCGGTCGTTAAAGGAATTTATTAAAATTTCGTGAATGATTGGAATTTCACGGCGTGTGATTGGAATCAAATCATTCAGTGATGATGTACGAAGGTTTTCCAGGTTCCAGGTGGACAAAAACGTCGAACACAGAGAGAAATGTTGAAAAGTATAAATCCACCAAATTGTCAATGAAAAGCACAAAATAAAAAAAAATGGGGCAGTTTTCAAAAGTAGATCTAAGAATGCGTTAACATATGTAAACTCCGTATGATTTAGAAATATTCTTATAAAAAATGGAGGAGAAGCCTGTGTTATTCGCAAACAAAGATGTTTGACATCCCTGAGGTAGCTTGAATAAGTCAGATGTGCAAATATCATATGATATTGGTCCCAAAATGGTGCCTTAAAAACACACCAGATCTTAAAGGAAGTCTTTCAGACTTGGAGTTCTGATAACTGAAGTGTACGATCAAACGGAAACAATATATTATTTTTACAATGTATACCCTTCAGATTTGTTCGATGAAGCTTGACCTTGATCCATCTTCATCTTAACCTAATTATTCAAATCATTTATCGCGAAAACAAACTGTTAGTGGAGTTAACGGCGACACAGTCTTGGAATGAATAAAACGAGTTTTCATTCTCGTTATTCGTTTCATCCCAAGAAGAAAGCATGCATTCTTAGGAAACGTTTAAACCATTATTTTTGGATGCATTTGTACTTAAGATTCATAAAATCTAAACAATTCCAATGTCAAATGGTTTCTAGGCATTGCAACCTGTTTTTCTAGCAATATATTCTGTGATTTTCATATGTGATTCCAACGACCTTTCAATGTGGTATCGTTGAACACTGTGCACGAAAATCATGTGACACATAATGGGAACGAGAAGATGTTATGTTTTTCTTTGAAAATGCTAGTGCCTTTTCAACTGAAAACATATTTCAACATCATATCAAGCGTGTGCTAGAATAAGGGCGTAAGTCGCATGATCGATTTCTCTTCATCGATCCTCTCTTCTGTGAATAAAGGTGACAAGATGCGGATATGTTAACATTTTTTCACTTCAGGACGCTAGACAGCGATGCAATCTTGCGTCCTGAGGTGAAAAAATGCTGACAAATCCGCATCTTGTCACCTTTATTCAAAGAAGAGAGGATCGATGAAGAGAAATCGATCATGCGACTTACGCCCTTATTCTAGCACACGCTTGATATGTGCATCTTTGATGAACATAGCACATCATGACACATGTTCTGTCAATATGAAATGCGAGTGACGAGAGGTGACTGATTGAAGCATGTGGAACAAGTCAAAAAGATATAATTTTGCTAGCCGGTTTTGTCATTTGAGTTCTAGGCTGGATAGAAAATCACAGAGTGGTTCTGTTTGTGGAATTCAGTTTGATTTGCACTGCAGAATGCATTTTGTTTGTCTTGGAACGAATTTAATTCGTTGCACATAAAAGTTGAAGATTTTTCGGAATGCCATGCCAAAATCATAACTGTTCCATGGCAAAATTGAAATTTCATTGATGTAAAACATTTTTCTGTTTAAAATAACTGTCTCAAATAGTTTACGCTGAATGAATGATCGCTAGAAGATTTACTGGCTAGTTAAGATGAAAATTTGTTTTATTTTGTTTTTTATTTATTTTAGGGTGCATGCTGCAGATATGACTTTTTGTTTCTATAAAAAGTTATTCTTCATTATTGAACTTTTCTACAATAAAAGTTATAGTTTTGTTCAATGATTCCCTATTTGGGTAAACTTAACCAAATGCGCATCTAAAAACATGCAAAGTGTATGATTTGACGTAGTATAAAAGGCTGATGGAAACTATTTACCTGGAATGCATAATATTAAAAAACTTTTATTTATAAATTTCTTTTCAGATGTGCCCGTTCAAACGACAACCAAAATTTTGTTCAACCATCTATAAGCGTAAGTTGGAACTTCCACCTCAAATAGGTGAGTAGAATTCCTTTCATCTTATTGAAGCGCTGGTAAAATATTAACAAGGAGCAACATGTCATATTTAACGGTAAGTTTGTATATTCTCCCTTATGATTTAATTCTACCAGTCACATCATAGTCTTGCTAAATAGCAGCACAATTAGTACTATAGCTATTTGAGTCAACATCCACATTCTACACATTTAAAATAACTAATGGTCCGGTCAATCACATTTTATGGACTTTCTACAGTACACAGTAAAAAATAAATTATATCCCGTCGTTTTTTTGCTGCACATCACTTATGTCGTGATTATTGTGTTTAATTAAATTGGAATCATTGTAATGAATTAGATGACACAATGTAAACTATGTCGTTTTATACATGTTATTACAACAATTTAAATGTTATTTAACGTCAAATTCACGATGCAATGTGATGTGGAGTGAACAGTGCTGTGTAGGTAATTTCCAGTATTATCAAAACAACAATCTTTTGTTGTCAGCTGCTTTTCATATGAATTCGTCCACTCAACAGCTACAAAATTAAATGCCCATTCACTGCTGCGGAGCGCTGATTTCCGCCGTCTGCCTTTATAGGGCTAGACCACATCCAAAGGATCCAAATAGATAGTGCATCCTTTCTGTGTAGCATATCTGCTCGTCTTCTAGACAACAACGCAGGATAAAAAACAGGACAGCATTTACATGATTCTACAGTTAGTGTATCGAATCACGAATTAGAGTCACTCAGTCTCATAGCTCAGGAGGGAGTAGAACACTTTTTACAAATATTTAACTGCCAGCAAACGTTAAGCGCTGAATTCGTGTAGCAAATGTATCTTTATCAAGAAGTGTGTAAGTGACGATTTTGTGAGAATGGTAGTGGAGAATTTCTAGCAATTTATTGAGAGAAAACTCACTGTACGGAAATTGTTTGGCAAGATATGCAAAAATAATGTAAAAACTATTTTTTTCTAAATTGTGAAATGAAAATTTTGGAAATAACATTTCACAGTTGATTCCTGGCTCTTAACTTTTATACTGAAATCATTGAAAATTAAAAAAAAAGCATTTAAATCAGATTCTGGAGTTAAAAGAAGAAAATAAAATATTATTAACGAATAGCAAATGAGTTTGAATGCAGTTTGAAAGCGTGAACAATTTCAATTCAAGTATCACTAGTCCAATTGTAACTCAAATTACTTACCTAGATTTCATACTCGCCATACAAATTATTTTAGATTTTCATACAAAAAATCTTACTATAGAGGGACGGAGGAATCTGAAAGCCGCCAAAATTGTCTTACATAATTTATGGATAGCCCCTTGCGGAGCATTGAAGCATATTTAGCTGACCAGCATTTAGAAAACCGAATCAACCAAGCAATGACATATTCACACGGTGTGCTGGAACACACGTATTATCGAACTTGGATGAACATCGGATCCTTTTTCATTGAAAGTTAGCCTGGGTAGTCAAAATATGCTTATGGCAGATTAAAAAATCTTTTATCGGCAACAATTTGAAAAAAGTCGATTTTTGTTTGTATACGGGTAAGAGTATTAGAGTTACACTAAATTTGATGAATTATAACAGCTGAAAGACCAATTTCACATGTCATGAACAAGAATGAATATCAGATGGAAACGTCTTGAGCATAATTACTGTGTACACTCACACAATATGACCAGCCCATCATGGTATGCCGTTTTTTATCGAACTTTCTGATTGACATAACCTCATATAAATTTAATGTAAGCATACTACACACTAAACTCTTACGGTGAATTTTACCGTAATCTCAACAGCTGAACAGTTCGGTGAAATAAAACACCATAATTCCGTCGAAATTTTACGGATTTCAGTGATTTTGCACCGAATACTGTAAAAATTTACCGTACTCCGTTAATTTATTTCACCGAACTGTTCAGCTATTGAGATTTTACAGGAATCCGTAAAATAATTTAAGAGTGTACAATTCTTCAATATAATTAATGTTCCCAATTCTACTGATTAATTCGAGTCATTGGAATTCGTTACTGCACATGAATCTACGATAGTAGAAAAGTTGATAAAATTTTGCAATTTCACACAGCTATAAAAATATTGTTTCGATTTTGAATAGCATTTTGACACTTCCTGGTTTTGTTGTTCAGAATTCAAATGTTTTATTTAGAAAATGTATGATAGTCTTATATTCTTGTATGTGTAACAATATTTTGCATTATTTTTTAAGTTTGATGGAGAATATATTGAAATTATGCAACCGCTGGTTGGATGCATTCTAAGCTACCTAAAACGAAATAAGTCTGTGAAGTCGTAAAAAGAACGGGATTATGTCGGATCTATTTGCTTTATTTGTCACATTTTTTCATCATCTTACACAGAAAAAAAATCTATGTAAATTACAGTGTAAAATCATGAACATGAAAGGGATGTTAGACATGTCGAAAATTTTACTCGCCACATCTTGCAAAATTATAATAACATCATGAAGGTTTCCGCTATACATCGTTGCAATCTAGCATACACTCTTACCGATTACACGACAATTCGCATTCCTAGGATTTTACGTATAAGCACATGAATAAAGACTATATACTGCCATGTGCAATCTGAGAAATGGAGATACATAAGCTGATTCGATTCAACTATTATGATCCATACTTGTTTTTAATAATGAATCGTGGTTTACGGCTAACCAGCCGAGTGGAAGTTTAACAACTACCGAAAGCTAAACATTACATATAATTTGCAATAGGATTAGATGGACAAATTGATGTGAAGATTTGCAAAAAAGTTACACGTCTTCTCAGTGAGAATCGAACTCACGACTCCCCGATCTCTAGTTGGGGCGCGTTACCACTACGCCATGAGAGGACTCATGAACGCAGAAGTTAACCTGAATTCGATTTCAGCTCAATAATCACGTGGTCCTCTTTCGCAAAGTGCACCTCTTTCCGAAGGATTAGATGCCCATCCAAACACAACGCTTTCTATATATATATATCCAATGTCTAGCCCGATAGCGCATTATTTTATTGGTAATGAAATATCACACAACACTAGCCAGTAACTGTACTGGCTGAGGTTTCTATTGTGTGGGCTTCCAATGGGTCGCGACGTTCTCAAACGACCGGTTACGGAACATGAGTCCGTTGCTCGATAAATACTTGTTTTTAATAATGAATCGTGGTTTACGGCTAACCAGCCGAGTGGAAGTTTAACAACTACCGAACAACTGATCCATTCCATAAATGGAAACAATGTATTCACCTGATGGAAAAAACTAGCATAATTTGTGATTACCACAGAACACGTTATTGTCTTCTTAACTTTTGACTTTCATCGTAATTCATGATCTTGTCGTTCCTGTCAAGCCTATTCTTTAAAACAAATTTTTCACGTAAAACACAGCTAATCAAAGGATTCCTAGACCAACGAAACTACAAATAATTATTTCAGAAAAAAATCTCTACAGTATATTTAGCAATATGCTGAATCATTGTGGAACTGTTCATGAAACACTAAGTCGAAACACGCAGTCTCTGTCCTAGTTGGAAAGTTTTACTAGAAAGTCGAAAACTAAGCATTCGTATGAATTGCTAAATATACTGAAGTCAAAAGTGACATTTTTATTATTAAGAATGCGGCATACCACCATGGGTAGGACATATTATGTGAGTGTACGTAGAAAACGTCGCTAAATTTGAAATGACTGATAATTCATTTCTGTTCATGATATGTTAAATAGGACTATATACCGTTAAAATTTATCAAAATTAGTGTAATTCTAATATTTTCCTATGAGCCCATATATGGAAAGACGGCAAAATTACAAAAATCGACTTTTTATATATTTTTTCCGATGAAAGATTTTTTGATATGCCGCAAGCATTTTTTGACTACCAAGGCTAACTTTCAGTGAAAAAAGATCGGAGGTTCATTCAAGTTCGATAATATGTGTATCCTAGCACACCGTGATTCACATGTAATTTTAACGTAAATATCTCGTAGTCGTTCGTAGATGTCGACAACACGATCACTTTTGTTTATGCCTGTCTCTGTCACCAGTTATGCATCTGTCATTTGGGTATTTTTTATGATATTTTGTCTTCGTTGGGAATTTCATCCATAGCTTTTTTCAATTTAGTACAATGGAAGACAACTCTCATCGACAACATCACATCGTACATATTTAATGCCGAAATTTATCGGGTAAAACAGCAAGTCGTTTTAAATGCGGTCATTACTTTTGGGCAGATATTTGCTCAAACCGCTCAAAAACAGTGTTGCGTCACTAAAGTCCTAACACATCAATGATAACATATGTGACTTCAGAACTGAAAGCTGCAATGTCAGTTGAGATGAATGGCATGAGAGCAGAGATAAAGTCATTAACCACAGCCGCAACAGTTTCTATCGACGAAGTTTGGAGAGATTCTTCGTGATTTTTGCCAACTCAAAGAGAAATATCAAAAGGTAAAACAAGAATTAGAATTATTAAAAACCATCCCAGGCTTTGTTGAGAAATATTTTATATGAACAAGAAACGAACGTTGAAAATGCCCACGAAGAGAAGAAGGCTAACAACTTGGTCTTTTTAGGTGTTCCGTCTAAGCCAAATGAAGATAGGGTAAATGTACCAATAGTGGAGGTACTAAGCACTATTGAACTTCATTTAACCGCCTAAATTCAAGAAGCGCAATTAATGTACATGTTAGTGTTGTAACGGGAAGTAACGACCAATGGCTTAATGAAAAAAAAATATTTCATCGCAGTAACCCACGGCATGTCAGTGAAAAATAATACCTAAAAATAATAATAAAACATAACCGATAGATTGTTTGGTCTTCATGTCGGCACATCGTTTTTAACTGGGCCATTTTACCACATGGTTTTTTACCACATGGGGATTTGGTCATAACCAAGAACATAACATGATTACTTCTCTTACAGTACTGCCTAGAATAGTGTACGTGTCGGCCGTTTTAAAAACGAAAAGTCAATTTTGGAGGCCTGAAGTTTGACTAGTTTACAAAACATCGAATGAGATGAATTCCAAATGTCGAAAGGGCAAAATGTCGAAAGGACAAGACGACGGAGGGATGAAACGTCGAAAGATTTCTTGGAATAATCATTCATTACCGAATGAATAAATAATTGACGTTTTGTCCCGTTCATCGTTTTGGAACAACATTTTGTCTTTTGACGTTCTGTCCCTTAAGCCATACAAAGAATGTATGTCAAGATTTACCAAATCCAGTTTTTCCAGTCAGACTGGCATTACCAATATTTTTCGCAACGAGTTAAATATTGAATATCAGTCACCGCGCAAATTCACTTCCCTCTGTTAGCTCACTTTCCTCCACAGAATACTATTTTTATTGATTGAGCAGCTTCAGGTTCCATTTCAGCACAGACCATAATAAGAGCCTCAACAAAATTGTAGATTTATTTACAATTATTCGCCATAAAAATTAGCGTACTGATAGTTATGAGAAAATAATCAGAGGAAATAAATAAAACCATTAGTCTCTAAATGAAGAGAAAACATCAACTTTTGTAATGCCTTCATTTTGGCGTGTGAAGCGGTTTTGTTTTGTTTTCGCACAGATTTGAATTCTGTTGACAGTCAACAGCGAGATCCATTGACGCACCAGTTGGCGCAGATGTTAAATATTTGCAAAAATAAGAACCATTCATAAAATTATACGCATAAACCTCGGCACCGACTTCGTGTTGTGTGGCACGTCGTCGGGGGATCCCCATAAGGTAAGTATTTATCGAGAAAACGAATCACAATTGCAGAGCCCAATTTTTTTCTGTTTCAGCCTCTTTATTTTCGATTAAATTTCTATTGAAGCATCTGGTTATACATTTTCTATATAAATAAAAGTTCAAGGTCTACGATACTTCTAAATATATGATTTTGTTTATTTTCCTCTTATAGAACTGTCTATTTTATAAAGTGGACACTTTGTGCAGGCTGTATCTTTTTAATTTATCAATGAAATTTCATTCGGTTTTCTGCACATCGCAAATTCTCTAAAATAATTAAATTTCACACGAATATGGAACAATTCATAGAGTTACTTATTTAGTCCCAACGTCACATTTAAAGCACAATAGAAACACAATTGCTTTATTCTAAGAAAACCTTTCAAAGAACATTGACAATCATCAAAATTGGCAACATTGCTGCAATAAAATCGATTTTATTTTCCACATATTATTTTCATAATATGTTATTCTGAGATTACCAATTGGAAAATTCGGAGAAAACCGTTTACAATTTGCTGTAGATCGATAAATATGCGTTAATTATTTTAAAACTATGAGACTTTTCAGTAAAACTACCATAAAAAGTAAAATTAATACTTAAAACGGTGGTTTAAACTCACGATTTAGCTCTCGTTTATACAAATATAGTTTCTTTAGTTATCCAAACTAGTTTTGAACACGCTTTTTACTTTTCTCTTTTGCTGGGAGTGAAATAATGGTGTATCAGCAAATTTGGCCAGGTATGGGTAAATCACTGAAGTTACTTTATGCCAGGGAATTGTGGAATATAATTGATTTTTTAAGCTATACCTTTAGTAGAATAGTAAAGGATACAAACATACAATTTGTTCATAAAAATTAGGATATTTGTTTTGCGAAAAATAATGTTAAACTTTGACGAACAGCTTTTCTTAGGAGTTTTTGGAAAAACTATTAAGCTCTTCGAACAAAAGCATTTTCTAAGATCTTAAATTTTCATAGCATTGTAGAATAATAGTTGAACGATGCACAGAAAACCGATTACGATTTTATCAATAAATAAATAAGATATAGCATAAACAAAGTGTCCACTTTATAAAATAAACAGTCCTCAATCATGGAAACATTTCCAGAAGCCTGAAGGTAATTTTCAGAACCTCAGTGATGCAGGCAGGTGCCAAAATTTAGACCATAACAACAAACAAACCGATAAAAAGGCAGTGGCTGCCAGGTGGAAGGAGCACTTTCAGCAATTGTTGAACGGTGAGAATGGAAATGTAGCGAGGAACAGGATGAATATTGATGATGACGATCAAGCTGTGGACCCACCGACCATAGGAGAGGTTAAAAAGGCTATCAGCAAGCTGAAGAACTGTAAGGCTGCTGGGAAGGACGAGAACCCGGTCGAGCTTCTCAAGTACGGAAGTGAGCAGCTTTATCAGTCGATCCAAAGAGTACTTCTGAAAGTAAGGGAGGACGAAAAATTGCCCACCGGCTGGTTGGATGGCCTCATACGTCGAATCTACAAGTAAAGGCACAGACTGGAGTGTGCCAATTACAGAGGAATTACCCTGCTGAATTCGGCGTACAAAATTCTGTCGCGCATCCTGTTTAACAGACTGAGACCGCTCGAGGAGTCCTTCGTTAACGAATACTAGCAAGGTTTTCGTGAGGGCCGTTCGACAACGGACCAGATGTTTAGTTTGCGAATGATCCTAGATAAATTTCGGGAGTATAACTTGCAGACTCATCATCTGTTTATTGATTTCAAAGCGGCGTACGCCTCAGTGAAAAGAAATGAGCTTTGGCAGATAATGTCTGAACATGGTTTTCCGGCGAAACTAATTAGGCTGATACGTGCTACGCTGGATAGTTCGAAACCAAGTGTTCGGATCGCAGAGAAGGTGTCAACCTCGATCGTGACGTTAGACGGATTGATGCAGAGAGACGCACTTTCGAATTTACTGTTCAATATTGCACTCGAAGGTGCTATTAAGAGACCTGGCATGCAGAGAAATGACACTGTTATCACAAGGTCGCACATGTTCCTTGGCTTTGCGGACGATATAGACCTAATTGGAATCGATAGCAAGTCAGTGGAAGAGGCCTTCATGCCTCTGAAGAGGGCGACAGTAAGGATAGGCCTGACCATTAATTCTACCAAAACGAAGTACATGGTTGCAAGAAGAGATAGAGTCAGGCATGGTGGTGTAGGTGCTGAGGTAGTGTTTGAAGTTGTTGAAGAATTTGTTTACCTTGGAACACTTGTGACATGTGACAACGACGTTTCCCGCGAAGCGAAAAGACGTCTTGCGGCTGCGAATAGGGCTTTTTACGGACTACGTAACCAGCTTAGGTCCCACAGCTTGTAACAAAATACGCCCTGTATAGAACATTGATTCTTCCGGCTCTCTACGAGCACGAATTGTGGACGTTGAAAGAGTCAGACCGGAAAGCTCTCGGTGTTTTCGAGCGTAAAGTGCTGCGGACAATACTCGGTGGGTAACTCAAAAATGGTGGGTGGCGCAGACGCATGAATCACGAGTTGTATCAAGTGTACAAAGATGCGAATATTTTCAAGTGTGTAAAATACCGCAGACTTCAGTGGGCTGGTCACTTAGTGCGAATGTCAGAAGAATTGCGAAAATAATATTCAGCAGGGAACCATGTAGAGGTCGGCGGCTTCGGGAAGACCACGAATACGCTGTCTGTACACAGTGGAAGAGGACCTGGCGACCTTAAACGTTCGGGGCAACTGGAAAAGTTTCGCCCAAGACCGACGAAGATGGAGCTCTACAATACGCCCGGCAATGGCGTGACGCTACGCTGTAGCCATCAAGGCATTAAGGTAGGTAAGTACCCGACCAGTTGATTACAACAAAATTATAGCACAATTATAACAACATTTGTTACAAATAGCTAATTTTGTTTTATTTCTGTTAGGAGCACTTTGAGTTAATGGTGAAAATTATAACAAAATTAATACAAAATCAGTTATAATAAAAAAATGCTGTTTCATTTTTTTTTTCAATTCAAAACTTAATTATTACATAATTTGTTATAGAAAAAATGAGAGCAATTTCTTATAAAATTTGTTGGTATAAGTCAGTTATGAAAAATAGCAATATGAGTTACATTTTACATAATGAGTTAAATTTTTGTTCAAAATATAACATATTTTGTTTAATTCAGAAGAAATTGTGTTATATTTTCTGTTATTTCAACTACTAACTAGCCAAAATTATAACATATTTTGTTAGAAAAAAAAACGCGCTAACTGAGTAACAAAATCTGGTACAACTCTGTTGTAATTCACTAATCGGGTACGACGCATGTTGTAGCCGAATCTGTAGCAAAAAAAACACTGCCGAAGTGAATAAGAAATGCCAAGAATAGGATCAGGCCCTTGTTGGATTATTTCTAGGAGCATCGATCCTATTTTCACTCAGAATCGTTCACCTGAGTTAAATTGGGATTATTTAGCGGATGTAGAATTAGAAGCTAGTCATTTGAGAGCAATCGATGAAGACACTTAGATAGCACCGTTATGAAATAGTGCCGAAAAATGGCACATTTCAGTATTGATTTTGTTGGTGGAAAAAGTAGGCCGTTATGTTGTTCTTCTTCATAAGTAGGCTTTTGCAGCTCATACAACGAAATTTCAAAAACAAGTATTTTAAAAATTCCACATCGTAATAGGCTATTTTTCAGATTGGCTTGTCATGAAACGGACAACAGTACCACATTATGCACTAAATTATGCAGTGTTGTGCAGTGTCCTAAGAATTATTACGCTAATGATTTCAGTTGCGTAATGACTCATTATTCAACGCCTTTCCAATATGCAACTCTTCTGATTTTCAGACTTTGCGCAGGGAACACATCTGATCACGGTTTACTAGTAAAAGACCACTCATTAACATTTTGTAGAATTTTGGAATTCTAGGCATAGTTTGAGTATTAATGGACATAGTGAAGGGTATACATCTGTAGAGCATTTGATATTTATAATCAATCGACAGTGCACCAATCAATGCCATCCAGCGAACGATAAATTCCAAACATTTCCTTCCGGCTACAAATCTCAGCTTGCTGGTGGAATGTGCAAACGTCTCCAGTATTCCACATAGCAATTTCAAGTCAAGTTCCTAGACTGTTACTGTAAAGCAAAACATATCTGTCTCGTACCACTTCCACAAACTATTATACCATTCCACAACCCAGACGACTGAATAAGTTTATACCGATACCCGATCCAATTATTGTGGTGACAACGACACACTCCAAAGTGATTGTTTCTCACTTTTGCCATCCAGAACCAACCAACCTAGACGGGGGGCTACTCTAATGATAATCCATAATGTTCGGTTCTGTTTGAGAGGTGCAACACTTGTGTCGCCTTCCTCGATTTGATCCTATTCCAAACAAATGTTTTGCACTATCGTACATGAACGCTAGGGTGGTACTCTGAATGTCGGGTGCGCTACATAATCATGGCGTGAAATGGGATTGGCATACCCTAAGGAGCATAGTCACTGTGGAGACACGACGCCACCGCCGTCAGAAGCTGAACTAAGGGGTATTTGGCAAATCTAGCTGGTCAAAATTCCTTACTAAAATCACGGAGTGCATCTACGAAACAGTCATCCATGCTAATCCTCTTGATCATGCTCATGCTCAAAAGGCTGCAACTGTTATAAAAATTAAATTATTTTTCGTTACAGAACCAATGTAGGTGCAAATTGTCTTACATCAAAGTTTGATATTACGATATATAAGCAGTTTAATGTTTTCTGATATTCCAAAATTTATGTGTATTGTTGAATATATTTGATACGATATATAAAAAAATCACCAAAAACATGTATTTGAAGTAATCGATAAAAAAAATGATGGTTAGGGTAGGTGTACCAGTTATGGTCATAGTGGTTCCCTATTTCGCTATACGGGATTACTTGTATGTTTTCACATTTTGAAAGATTTTCGGTGTTGTAGTAGGGTAGGTGTACCAGTTATGGCCATAGTGGTTCCCTATTTCGCCATACGTGATAACTTGAATGTCTCCACATTTTGAAAAGTTTTGTGTGTTTTAGCAGTAAGATATAGGATATATCTTAGTGTTAAAACATTCAAAAAGATTAAAAATGCGAAAGTCATCGAAATGTCACATATGGCCAAATAGGGAACCACTATGGCCATAACTGGTACACTTTCCCTAATAAGATTTAAGATATATCTTGATGTTTAAACATTAAAAAATATTTAAAATGTGAAAGTGATCGGAATTTTACGTATGGCCAAATAGGGAACCACTATGGCCATAACTGGTACACTTTCCCTATATATAAATTTATTGCCAGTGCCTTGATCACCCATTACACATCAAATATCATTCAAACCGTATGTTACTAACTGAACATAAAGAAGGCAAAATATATTTTAAAATACTTTTGGCCAGCTAGGTTCGCCAAATACCCCACAGTGCGCCGCCACCCGTGAACGTTGCTGGCGCAGTTTCCGTTTACATCCAGATCAATAAGCAATTATTGTGCCATTTGACTGCGGTTGGAGACGTTCGTTGCATCCGCCGTCCATCGACCATCGGTTTGACAGCTAAAAATAGGAATTATGATAATGTGATCGAATTATTTCCGGCGACGACGCGACCGCTCGATCACTGGGACACAATGCAATTCTGATTTATCGTGGCTTTTTCGATTGATTGAACACTGAACAGGGAAAATTGATTGAATACTGATTTCGGGAAGTCCAAACAGGGAACCGGCTGCACTCGGTTAGATTGAAAGTAATAATTTCATTTCTTGCGTTCTACAACCACGTGTGGGTAATTGTGCATTGAGAGCAAATGACTTGCAGTAGATAACTATAATTATCTGTTTTACGAGTAACAATGTAGATATGCTTCTGGGTTCGGAATATAAACTAATTCCGCAGATTAGATTATAATCGAGTTATAAGAAACATTCTGAGGCGAAAGTTTGATTCGTCTAATCGGCAGGCTTGGAGTGTAACAGGGCTGAAATCATATATTTTCTGTTATTAGTTTGAAGAATGGATAGTATTTTGGAAGAGTTTTTTTTTTATATTCTTCAACCATCCAAGTATCGCGTGGTCAGCCACGACCGTCTACTTCTGTTGTATCAATTTCCCCACTACAATTTACGAATCACAACAGAACAGGGTGACAAACGAGGGGTTGATAATACCTACTTGCCCTTAATTTACTTTTTATTCTATTTCCTATATTTTAAACACACATCGTGTAGTGCCATGTGTCTCTGCCCTAAGTATCCCATTACTATCAATAACGAAAAACCAAACTCAATGTTGATGTTGTTTTTGCTTTGGTTCTATTCTGGGACAAGGAAGCATGCATCGACAATGAGTACTTATATGCAACTGTTTTGCCACCTGACTGAGCCCAGTCAAGCAACAAACGTGCTTTTAGTAGAACAGTTGCTTGCATGCGTAAAATCGTAATTCTGCACGTTGCCGGAGACGCCGTATGCTATTGTTGCTTACTGAGTACCGAATTGATTTGCATTCAATTCAATTTTTGTGAAACGTTGAGCTTAATAAATCATGATGGGAATATATTTTCGGTTATGAGTAAATTGATGCAATATATCGTTTATTAGAGTATAGTACCAGACACTGAAGACGACCCTATTTTTGAGCTTAAATACGCGTATCTTGCAAAGGATACAAACTCTAGTAGAATTAAATGTTATAGAACAAAATTCGGTTTCCATTTACCTAATCAATATTTTTTAATAAATTGATTGTACTGTAGTAGGTCGAAGAATGCTCAACGTTCTAATGTAATGTAATCTAAGTGCTTACACAGCTACTACTGAAAAGCATCTTGGAAATACTGAAATGGCTTTCAGTATTGTCTTGTCAGCATTAATATTTGGAGTAGAAAATTTTTATACAAATACTAAAATGACCAGGCCTATTGTGCAGACTTGAGGTTTGAACAGTGGATCATCTCCTATTCTTGTTGCATCAATTTGTCCACAATAATAGTTTGAAGCGATTCTCTTAGCTTTGCATTACAGCTTTTGAGAACTTTATCTGTGTTGGTAAACATTGCCAAATTATCGAACAGTATGCAAAAAACAAATATGATTTTGTGTTTCAAACAACTGATTAAATAAGAGTTGAAAAGGTGGCAAAATGTTGCCCCCTGTGATTATCATGACAATTTTTCTTTTGATTGTGTCTCAATAGTAGAAGCATTAGCCTTAGAATGCTAATGTAGCGACTGTTTGTGTGACCAACATCTAGCTTGCCACGATCTGACAGCTTAAGTACCGGGTTTGTAAGCGTCAAATCAATTTTTTCAACCAAAATAAACCATTATTTAGAACATATCACAAAACAAACCATTAAAAACTTAAGTCAAAAGTGCTGAAAAAATTATTAGTTTTAGCGACAACAGCGCCACTAGCTTTCTACTACTTATTTTTCTATCATCTCAATTCACAAGAGTTGCGATAAACGGTTATGAGCGGGCTTACTTTGTTGTTTGTTTTTCGTCTGTTTTGATGAGAGAATTTGATGCGTTGTTTGAAAATATTTCAAAAATTTACAGCGATCAGTTTATTTATGAATACACGTTCCAAATAGGGTAAATAGGCAAAATTGTTGGAAATGGTGTTGCTAAAAATGTTAATGCGTACTCCATTATTGTTTGCAATTGTTTTCCTGGGATGGGTCATAGGTACGCCCTGGCTATAAAGCCTAGGCTTGAGCGCCATCACTCGTTCTATGAAATGAAAAGAAAACTAACTACTTGACTCCCTCCCGTTTTGCAGCTATCTGAAATACATGTAGGTTGAAAAAAAATGTTTTATGTTTCTTTAAAATTAAAAAAAAAAAACAATGGTAACACAGCGTAACAAAAATGACATTTTTGCTTGTCTCAAGAATCAAATTAAGTGTCTCTAGTAGATTTGAGGTTGCTGAATCTGATGCCGTTCTCAGTAATGTTCCAGCACGTCACAATTTTAGCTACAGGTCGCCAAAGTTGTGTAAAACACCTGTTTCATTGATGTTTACATAAAATTCAAACAATGAATTTTCAAAAAATGTTATGATCTAATCTACCTAGCATGCAACATAGGACTTAAACTTTCATTTCAGGTATAATTTGTATGAATTTGCACGTTTAAAATGATAATAAATCGTTTTTTTTCAACATGCTTGCAGTCTCCATACGAAATTCTTCGTTTCTCTTGTATGGCAAAATACAACACTTTTCTAAACCAACAAAAAATAACTTTTGAGCATCGGAAGTATGATGAACATTGATGATAAGTATTGTTATACACATGAAGTTTGAGTTCTGAGGCAAATTGAGCAAATAAATTGCCATACAAGCTGGAAAACTTGCATGCAAGTTGATTGAAATAATCAAATCTACCATTTTCAACAACCAATATCTCAAAAACTAGACGTGCAATGATATTTCTGTAAATGGCAATGGAGTTAGCAACCCTTAATTAAGTAAATAGCGGTATTTTGGTGCTTGAGACAAAATCGTGTTCCTGAGTGTAATCAGTCAACAGACTATAAAAACAAACATAAACTACATCCTTCTAGGATGAAACCACAGATTTTTTTTTTTTTCTTTATTAACGAGATTTTTAGCCCTGGGCTAGTTCATCTCGGGACCAACGGCTTTACTTCCCTTCCGAAGGAAGTCGTCACTACAATTTTTTTGTCAGTGACTATCTCGGGGATGGGCTTTGATCCCAGGTCCTCGGCGTGAGAGACGTGTGTTCTAACCACTACACCAGGTCCGACCCCTAACCACAGATTTGATTTTGACTCTCAAAACACGCAATCAAATACTTTGATAGATTGAATAAATTTTTTGAATTTCTTGGTAGCATTTCCCCGTCTTCTTCTAGGGTCGGTGTTCCCTTAGTGGACAGTCCCCTATAGTTGCACAAGTGGCTTTTTACGGCTTTTAGATGATGTAAAAATAATGACGCTAGCGTTATTTTTCTATTTTATACGAATATTTGTTCTTAGCTGATATTGGTACCCGAAGTAACCAGTAAGCACGATAATGCGGCACGGTAACAGCATTATATGCGCATATAGGGTAATCGTTTGATGCATGTCAGTTTTATGTACGCATATAATGCTATTATAATGCCAGAAAAGGCGAAATAGCCTGCCATTATAGTACCGTAAAACGGGGTAACTTTGATAATGCGGGTAACTTTGATAATTCGAGACTCTCAACATACTAAACGAAATAACAAAGTTCCTGTTAATCTGTTAAGCAAAACGAATGCAAAAGTAAAGAGTATTAGTATGACACTTCATGTTAAAGCTATTTTCGTTGGAATCAAGTACATTTGAGGATTTATATGCATATATGGAAAATTTATAAGATTTTAGCAATTTTGAAATGCTCTCAAACAATCTGTTCTACGATCACTATTTGATGAAGTCATAATGAATTCGTCACTTATACTTGACAGCCTAGTTATAGTAGAACTCGAATTCGGTCTCAAAACTCTTAGCGAATACTATTTTTACAAACTGGGACCATTTTTGTCATCTAAGTCAGAAGTTTCCATATAGCGTTAAACTCCTAAAGATATGCAACGCCCTACAAATGTTCTGTAATTCATTCAATTTTGTTCGCGTGATGCACCATTATCAAAGTTACCCCAAAACAGAAAACCGACTTTCGATTATATGAAAAATTATATATCCATTAAGAATAAATCTTTTGGAAATCTATCAACTGGAATCGATAGTTAGGATACCAGTACTTGTTTTAAAAATATGAATCAAAATTCTTTGAAACAGCATGCATAAATATTCAAGTTTTCTTCGAAAAAACTATCAAAGTTACCCCGTTTTACGGTACCAAGATATAACCGTGCTTCTCTGCACCACTAATGCTGATATAAGACCACGTGAGAAACGTCAGTTGTTTTCGCCAGGTTTTTTGGGCGAATATTTTGTGCTTTCGCGTACGCAGCCAGAGAGCTTTCGCGTATGCGGCCAAGCAACTGGTACACGAGGTAAATAAATGAATGAATGAAAACGGAAACCTCTTATAGTATGCAAAAAATGTAATAAAATGATTCAGATAGTACTTCTCCGTATCAGACATATTTGTTTTGATAGTTTTCATCCTTTTGAGGACTTGCAATTGCCACATTTTGAACCTCGTTTTATGATGATGAAATTCCTCATTTTGCGTCTCGAACCTGCGACACCCGTATTGTTGAGTTGTTGTCCTGCTCTTTTGCTCCTACGGCCACATAAGATGAATAGTATTGGAAAGAAAAGTGACCAATTTAAACCTTTACTTTTCCCTGCAATTGTAGTAGTGAGAAGATTTATGTTTGACTCCCTCTTACCACTATATGCAAACACAACGCACGTGGTATATCTGTCAAAACACTGGATGGCATTTAAACATGCCTTGTATTCGAATATAAAGCCAATATAATGCTTATTTAATGCCTGTATGCATCAGGCTAAGAAGCATTAAAAATGCTCTAATAGGGTTTTTATGCAGCGGAAGTGCTGTTATAAGGTGTGTAAGCATTTGTGATGCTATTATAATGCATGTACGCATCTATGATGCTGATTAAGGGCTTATTATTAGTGCTTATGGTTACTTGGGACATCGACCCCACTACTACTTCTTCTTTCTTTTCTTCCTTTTTCTGGGACATAATCCTACTAAGACAGTATGCTAAGCTGACAAATAATGTTCTACGAGCACTTGCTATGTTTGTGTGATGACTTGAGCGATTCAAAATTTAAAAATGTTTGAAAATCCAATCTCCCATATCCTTTTTACAATCGTTATCATAAAAATAGTGAAAAATGCAGCACTTTCGATGGTGATTTAAAGGTGGCCCAAAGACGAGGTAAGTTTATATTAAAAATACTGTGGATAAATTTGAAAAATATTAACTATTATAGTTAGTACTGCTATATAAGTACAAACTCATCATCCTATGGTAAAAACTCATTTTCAAACCTTAATAAAGGATGTTACAGAAGAAACAAATCCATTTTGAGCTAATTTTATTTGGGATTTTTTCAGATATTTGCAGGGCAATAATCCCATATGAAGCTAAATAATAGCAAACAAACTCGGATTGAATTGCTCTCTTCAGTAAATTTCTTTGAAATGGCTTTAAGAATAAGTTTTTACTATGAGATGATTAGTTTTTATTTACATTTCAATACTCCAGTGTTTGCAACAGTTTTCAAAATTTCTCCACACTAATTTCATATCAACCTACATCGTCTTTGGGCCACCTTTGAAACACCACCGAAAAGCAAAAAATTACACAGAACACTGTTTTTAGGGTAAGAAAAACATGGAAGATTGAATTTTAAAACTTTTTTGAATTTTGAACCGCTCTAGTGATGACTATAACTTCTCTGCTTGATTTCTTGTCCATATAGAATATGCTGATGTTTAAAAGGATTGTACCCCGTTTGGCATGAAGTCGCTTGGCATAATAGCCGGTTGGCATAATGAGTGATTTAATATGAACAGATGCAAACACAAAATATCATATATAACTAGTGATTTCTTCTGCACCTTAGGAAATTGGCAGCCTGATTTTTTTTTTGAACATCAACATTTTTTGAAGGTTTTTACTGATATTGACACCACCGAGCGCATAGAATTTTACTTGACTAATTCTTGGCAGACTAGAGGACAAGGCAGCGACAAAGATTGCCAGACGCAATTTAGGTTGTGTTTAAATTGTAAAGTTTTAACGAAAAAAAGTATTAAAAAAGGCAATTTAGAAACATTAAAAAACGGAATCCTGAGTGGAATTTTTAATAAAATTATCAACAGTGGTTGTCAAGAATTGTTGTAACATCACATTTCCATGAAAAACAATTGGATTGAAAGCAGGTTTATGTATGACTAATATATTCACGGACAGGTTTTCAGTAATTATTGAAAACATAACCTGATACAAGTACAATGCATTTGATTCTTGGTAAAAGAAGGGAACATTTATATGCAAAATTTAAAAAGCTTTGATCGAAAGATGATATTATTATTAAAATTGTAGTTTGTACCGGACGGCAATGGACTGCACTGCACTGGCAGAACTGAGTGGCTCGCGTTCCCTCAAAGAACCGAGCGGGATGGGTGAAGGACTCTATGTTCCTTCCGACGCTGGCTGGGCTTCGCCTCATGAAGCCGCGATCCGGTTCAGCTGGACTAATACTCTAGCTAGCAGCAACCAGTAACTCCATATGTGAATTTTTTTTCTTAGCGACTCGAGTGAATATTTTTTACAAATCAACTCAAAACTATTGGGTGGATGGGCACTGGATGTGGGGTGGTCGGAAATCAAACACGAAAGAAGACTTAATTTACACTACTGTATTCATTCTTCTCTCTTGACAAAACTACTTTTTTCTTCAACTTATTCTTCAGCCGGCAGATGGCTATTTTCCGATTTGCACTGTAAGGCGGCTCGCGTGCAACTAATCGTTGCGTCACACACGCATTCGGTTTTATAACCGAATCACTCGCGTTGGCAGTCGAGTTCGGTTTGCTCGCGACGATCACGGTTCGCCAACTCGGCTTCGGCTGGATAACGGCTCGGGACTTCACGCTCGACTGTTGTTACGCTGACGGGTGAACAAAAACTGACTCCGTTGCGCAGTTCGGCCCTTGCTTTTATAACACCATGATTCGGTGTCGGATCGTCATCGTTGTCGTCATCGGTTGGATGGGCGGAGCTCTCGTTGTGCATACCGCTGCCACTGCCAGACGCCGCTGCTTCAGTTTCGGGTCGACTGTTGTCGAACTGAACATTCTCCCCCAGGCAAAAAGTGGAAGTTTTGGCATCATGGTCGTTGTCTATTATTGGCAAAGGTGCAAGTTTGTGTATAGGTCTTTTATATGTACCAAATTTCGTTTGAACGTCTACCACTCTCACCAGGTTATCGGTACCTGGATAAACCTTTACTACACGTCCCACATTCCAGCATTGTGGTGGCAAATTATCATCTTTTAGCAGAACAATAATTCCCGGTTGAACGTTAACCTTCTGTTTGGTCCACTTAGCACGTACTTGCAATTCAGAAAGATACTCTCTCGACCATCGTTTCCAGAAATGTTCTCGAAGTTGCTGTATGTGCTGCCAGTGAGACAAACGATTGGTCGGAATACCCACAACAGACGGTTCGGGAATCGCCAAGAGAGGACGGTTGATTATAAAATGACCAGGGGTCAAAGCTTCTGGTTCGGTCGGGTCATTTGATTGGGAATACAATGGTCTCGAATTTAGGATAGCTTCTATCTGGCACAACAGGGTGGAAAGACCGGAAAGTGTTAGTGAGGTGTTCTGATAAACTCTTTTGAGTACAGATTTGCAGCTTTTCACTCCAGCCTCCCAAAGCCCTCCACAGTGAGGCGCGTTTGGGGGAATCGTTTTCCATTCGATCTGCTTCGCTTGACAATACTCAAAAATCCTTTTCTGGGTGGTCTCTTCCTTGAACAGCTGATACAGTTCTCGCAATGCTGACCTTGCTCCGATGAAATTGGTCCCATTATCAGAAAAGACTTCCTTTGGGTACCCTCGTCTGGACACAAATCGTTGAAAAGCGGCTATGAACGAATCGGTTGACAAATCCTCCATGGCTTCCAAATGCATGGCCTTGGTTACCATACATATAAAAACACAAATGTATCCCTTCACCGGAATCGCCTTTCGCACTGACTGCTTAATATAAATTGGTCCCGCAAAATCAAGCCCAACTCTCTCGAAAACTGGTGCTGGGGTAATCCGATACGAGGGAAGATTTCCCATCTGCTGATCAATGATGGTGGGATTTGTCCTGAAACAAGTAACACAGCCTTTCAACACCCTTCGAATTGTCGATCTCGCGTTGATTAACCAAAAATGTTGTCGCAGAAGGTACTGCACCATGGAACATCCAGCATGGTGATTCTCTCGGTGAATTTCAAGAATCAATCCGTGAACGAGAGGATTCTTGTTAGGCAATATCAACTGATGTTTTACTCCGAATGGAAGCTGGGATTGGCTTAGCCTACCTCCAACTCGCAACAAATCCTTGTCGAGGAAAGGTTTCAAATTGTTCAAGCGATGATTGGGTTCACCTGCTCTTACGCATTCGATTTCCTTGGCGAACTCCTGATGCTGAATGGCTCCAACAATCAAGTTTGATGCGACTCTTAGTTCGGGAATAGTGAGGTATCGAGCCACAACTCGGTCGTCATTCTTTCTTCGGCTGTTCGAAATGAAGCGAAGCATGTAAGCTACTATCCGTTGGCATTTCCGGAATGATGTAAACTTTTCCAATACAGGGAACTCTTCGTAATTCATCACCGGTAGGGAGGCTACCTCGACTCTCAATTCAGGGATTTCAGAATCACGCAGAAACTCTAGCGTTTCCTCCTGGTAGTCAACGATACACAGAAACTGAGGACCATTCCACCATTGTTTGTTGTCAATCAATTCCTTGGCAGACTGGCCCCGTGACACGGTGTCTGCTGGGTTTTGTTCCGTTCGCACATATTTCCAAATGTATCCATTGTTGGATGTTATCTCTGCAACTCTGTGGCGGACAAAAACTTGTAAATTGCCAAGAGGCTTACGCAACCATGCCAATACAACTTGGCTGTCGGACCAGAGAACAATAGAATTGAAGTTCATCTCTAACGCCGCTTCTACCTTACTAACCAATCTCGTCAGCAGAAGGGCTGCTAGCAACTCCTTTCTCGGGATCGTCAGAGGAGAAATTGGTGCAATTTTTGATTTAGCACTGACCAGTTGCATGGATGCTGTGCCATCGGAGAATATTGAACGAACGTACACACAGGCTCCATACGCCTTCTGTGAGGCGTCCGCAAATCCATGGAGCTCATAATACGCTGCCTTGCTCGATAATATCTGACGTGGAATGTGAACTTGTTCTGAAGTCGGCAGTGATGTTAGAAATTTCTCCCATTCGTTCATCAAGCCTTCGTCTAACTGATCATCCCAGTTCAGCTTACTAATCCACAACTTCTGCATGACTATTTTAGCCAGCACTACCACCGGAGAAATCAGGCCGAGTGGATCGTATATTTTTGCTATTTCAGACAGGACCTGACGCTTGGTGGGTTTTTTAACCCTTTCTCGAGACGTTGTGCGAAACAAGAACTCATCCGTGGAAGGATTCCACATCAATCCCAATGTTTTGATAATTTCATTGAGACCACTGTCACTGAATGATACGCAGCTATCACGATCTTCGCTTGGTATCGATAACAATAGCCGACTAGTATTGGACGACCATTTGTGAAGGTGCATTCCACCGCACTGCAGTAATCCTATCAACTGATCTCGAAGTTCACAGGTCTCTTGGAAATCATCGGAACCGAAAAGAGCATCGTCAATATAGATATTTTTCTCGACTACCTTGGAAGCGAGCGGAAATCTTTCTCGTTCATCTCGTGCAAGTTGCAGCAGAGCTCGCGTAGCCAAGAAGGGGGCTGCTGCCGTACCATAGGTTACAGTCGTTAGTTCAAGTACACGCAGTCGATCTTGGGGTGACTTCCTCCAGAAAATCCGTTGTAATGGAGTGAAAGCAGGATCCACGATAATCTGGCGATACATTTTGGCTACATCTGCGCTCATAACATATCGATGTTTTCGAAATCGTAAGATAATGGACAACAAATCACTCTGCACGTTGGAGCCGGTCATCATGACATCGTTGAGTGACAACCCCGAAACCTTTGCAGATGCGTCGAATACTACACGACATTTTGTTGTTGAGTTCGAAGGGCGGAGGACGGCATGATGAGGAAGATACCACTTCAGCAAGCCAGGAGAATCATCACGTTCACAAATTTCCTGGCAATGGCCAAGGGCTTCATACTCGTCCATAAAGGCGTCATACTGGGCTCTCAAATCCGCATGACGTTCAAGTTTCGACTCAAGCATATAAAATCTTCGCAAGGCCATGTTACGAGAGTCTGATAATTGCGGAGCGATGTCCCTCAATGGAAGCTGAACGATGAAACGACCGCTATTGTCTCGACGGTAGGTTGCTGCAAACTGCGTTTCACACTGCTCTTCCTCACTAGACAGAACCACCTCAGACGACACACCTTCCACCTCCCAGAAATTCTTCATCAACTCTTCGACAGGGTCGAGTCGAACGGAATAAGAATTCAGAGCAGAATTGGAAGAAGAATCCAACAACTTTCCACCGACTAGCCAACCAAGTTTGGAGTCATGAAGGCTAGGGAGATAATCGTTCAATTTCAAACACCCTGGTTTCATAATATCATAGAACCAATCCATTCCAATGAGCAGATCAATTTGGCTAGGCTCATGGAAGGAAGGATCAGCCAGTGAGAGACCTAGTGGAAGCTCCCAATTTTCCAAATTTATCTTGACCGACGGAACATGACCAGTAATTTTTGGCGAGACCAAACAATTCAGTGTAAAGGTGAAATCACTGCATCTAGAGTGGACGTTCAAGGTACATTTTTGCCTGATTGTCGACCTTACACTACCTATGCCTGTTATCGGGACACTAACCTCTTCCACCTCAATACCGAGAGCACTCACTAATGATTGGGAGATAAAACTCACCTGTGATCCGCAGTCTAGCAGGGCTTTGCACACACGAGGCTGTTGTTGATGGTCCATTACGTTGACAAGGGCAGTGAGCAACACCACCTGACTCGCTGGACTCACCGGGTTGCTGGAATGCGCGGATGTCACTGCTGGCTGGCTCTCCTGTTTCATGTTCGATGCTGCAGATTTGCTTAGTTCGGGTGATCCGGCTACTGTGGTTGACTTCAATGCCGTACACTTTGCTGCACTATTTTCGGTTAATGGCTTCGAGGAATTTTCACTATTCTCAAAATGGAGTAATGTGTGATGCCTTTTGTTGCATTTTGTACACGACTTTTTCGATGAACAGCTCTTCACACTATGCCCACTTCTCAAGCAGTTGAAGCAAACATTCTTCTCTTTGACCTTAGACAGTCGGTCACTCACATTTAAGCTGTTGAACACCGAGCACTTGTACGTCACATGGCTTTCATCACATATGCTGCACCGCTGATCCATAGACGGAGAGGTTGTAGCTGCGTTTGCCTTGGGAAGCAATGGCTTCTTCGTTGCTGGTTTGCCTGTTGCACGCAAAGACTTGGCTTCTTCGCATGTATCGTGGCATCTCTCCAGAATTGAGACGCGATCCTTCAGGAACCTTGCGGTGTTGTCGTAACTGGGAAGCTCTCCTCGTTTAATTGTCGACTCCCACAGTTTCTTAGTAGTTGGATCCAAAGCACGGGCGATCAGATGAACGACGATGAGTTCCGAAACGCCAGTGAACTCTTGCTCAAGAAACTTCAAATTTTCCACGTGACTGCTGATGGACTCGACCAATGATCTCAACTCACCGTAGTCCTCCTTAGATAGCTTCTTCGCACCCAGCAGACCAGCGATATGAATGTCGATCATTCTCCGCTTGTCCTCAAATCTCTCCTCCAATATTTCCCAGGCGTGGTCGTAGTTTCCATCACTGATCGTCTTTACATCTATGATTCCCGCAGCATCACCCACGAGAGCCTTCTCAAGATGATACAGTTTGATTCGAGGGGATTCGTTGGTGCGATCGACTGCATCGCGGAACATTATCTTGAAGCGTTCCCAATTCTCGTACCTACCGTCAAATGTGGGGATGGTACGCGGAAGCGACTGCTGAATAACCAACGGTGGTTGGTTCACTGCTGAATGTCCCGGTTGCATCGCGGGAGGTGCGGTGAGAATCTCGAGAAGGGTCTCTAGCATGGTGGAAACCTCTTCGTGCAACGTTTCAAAATGCAAAAACTTCTCATTCTGCTCTTCTCGTTTGTTCGATGGGAGAATTGCCACTATTTGCTGATGGAAATGATGATACTCGCCGTAGGAAGTTTCCACTTTCTTGATGTAGACCTTGACTTGAGCTAGAGGAAGCTCAACTTGTTCCGCTTGGGCTTGGTTCAAGATGGTTTTGATGCGCGTGATGTTACCTTGTGCCATGCCACGTAGCTGTACAAGTGTGCTCAGGTCGTTTTCCACGTCTTCACTATCACTGGCCATTTTAGACTGCTTATGCGGTGTACGCTTCATTTTCACTTCACTTATAGTTTTTTTTAGTTTTTTCACGTAACTTTTTCACTTTAAGTTTCAGTTTCTTGTTTCACTTGTAGTCTCAGTCTCTTGTTTTACTTTTCAAACTTCTCCGTGTTTGTCTCCACCACCACTCATCCAATCCAACCACCAATCACTACCACATTCGGACACTCAAGCTTGAGCATCCGGTTCGAAGGACCAAATCCATGTACCGGGCGGCAATGGACTGCACTGCACTGGCAGAACTGAGTGGCTCGCGTTCCCTCAAAGAACCGAGCGGGATGGGTGAAGGACTCTATGTTCCTTCCGACGCTGGCTGGGCTTCGCCTCATGAAGCCGCGATCCGGTTCAGCTGGACTAACCCTCTAGCTAGCAGCAACCAGTAACTCCATATGTGAATTTTTTTTCTTAGCGACTCGAGTGAATATTTTTTCCAAATCAACTCAAAACTATTGGGTGGATGGGCACTGGATGTGGGGTGGTCGGAAATCAAACACGAAAGAAGACTTAATTTACACTACTGTATTCATTCTTCTCTCTTGACAAAACTACTTTTTTCTTCAACTTATTCTTCAGCCGGCAGATGGCTACTTTCCGATTTGCACTGTAAGGCGGCTCGCGTGCAACTAATCGTTGCGTCACACACGCATTCGGTTTTATAACCGAATCACTCGCGTTGGCAGTCGAGTTCGGTTTGCTCGCGACGATCACGGTTCGCCAACTCGGCTTCGGCTGGATAACGGCTCGGGACTTCACGCTCGACTGTTGTTACGCTGACGGGTGAACAAAAACTGACTCCGTTGCGCAGTTCGGCCCTTGCTTTTATAACACCATGATTCGGTGTCGGATCGTCATCGTTGTCGTCATCGGTTGGATGGGCGGAGCTCTCGTTGTGCATACCGCTGCCACTGCCAGACGCCGCTGCTTCAGTTTCGGGTCGACTGTTGTCGAACTGAACATAGTTTTTGTATATTATTGTAGTTTTTGTATATTGTTGTAGCATTATTCAAAAACAGCGTTCACGTGAAAGCGGATGATTATGTTTAAAATGTTTGCAGCTAGAATGCAAAAAAAACTTTATACGGCATAATTTGAACGAACAATACATTTTCAAAAGTTAATATTTCTAGCAAAACTTTTGAACGGTTTTGAAAGGTGTATAATAAAAAAAATAAATGTGTGTTCAAGTATAATAAGGATTCAAATAAATTATTATTCGAACAACAAGGATTGAACGAATTAATTAAACAATAAAATATAAAACAAATTAATCAAACAGCATAATATAAAACATAAGGCTTAACAAAACTTTGCCTTTCAAAAATATAACTCTAAAGAACAGTCTATGTTAAAAAAGGCAAAATTAATGAATAAAACAATAGAAAATAGGACGTTATAAACAATTGCACTATAAGAAAACTGAAATTTGTGTTTATCATAATTGGAGTAACGGTAGCAATCGATTTCTGTTTATCGATTTTTCTTACTGCTGATAGTCCATTGGCATAATAGTTGTTTGGCATAATGAGTCTTAAACCAACGATTTATAAAAGTGACATTCATCTTTACGTTTCCTTTGAAACCCACTGACGACTCACAATCTCACAAACTTGATAGTTTTGTGTTGCTACTCGAAAAGGGTTTCTTGGCGTATCCGTCGATCGAATCTCATTACGTTATGAGCGGAATATTGTTGTAAAATGGATGGTATCAAATTGAATTACGTCCGAATCTTGATACGTAGCCAAAAATTACATCGGCCTATATTAATTATAGTTTTGCTGTGTGTCTTTTAAAACAAACAGGCAAGTCAATTGACGAGTCAACTATCAAAGAAATCACCAAGTCAATAACTGTGGATGTGCTCACAAAAACACCTGATTGAAAAGCAGTTTCTGCCCCAGTAAGGACGTAAAGCTAGCAAGTAGGAGAAAACCAAAAGGAATTTAAACTTTCTTTCACTGTTTCGCGTTCAAAACATGAACTCAGTTTTTAACGCTCCGGTCTTCGGCGAAATCTTCAGTAGAGTTCCCTCCGAAGAGACATTTGCGAAGACTTCTGTGAAAACCCCTGTGAAGACTCATATAGTTGTTGTGGAGACCGAGTGATTGTGAAACTCGTGTGGAGAGTTTTGTGGAAAATCTGTAGTAACAACTATCTCTATGGAGTAGAGACTACAACCGCAGTGTTAAACATATGAAGCTCCCCATTGCCGTTTCCCTATGAAAAAAAAGTTTACTTCAGGTAGTCATATCTCTGTGATTACTCAACCAATTTATTTTATTTTTCTGTAACGAACTTTGAATATCTTCAATGAAAAAATTGAAATAGTTGTAATAGAAATATTGATTAAAAATTTCTAAATACATTGAATTTTGACAAAAAAATGCACCTCAGTTATATAACAGAAAACGCGATTCATCTTCTAATGGACAGTTTTGTATATGTTTGTATTGTAACAAGTGCGAAGATATTCTATGCACAAAAAAGTTGCAAAAAATGCATCCAGGAAAAATCCCCGACCAGTGCGATCCGATAGTGGTGTAGTTATTTCCGGAACAAATAGAATTAAAATATTGGGTATCTGGTGCCACCCATAAACGTGCGTAACTTAATAAGCATAGACGTAATGATGACTTATAACTGCAATTAAGAAATCAGTGCTCATCGCTAAGATTTCAGTCTAATTTGATTAATATGCGGTTTGAAGCGATTTTTCTTTATTATAGCATTACCTCTAACAACAATAGCTTTTTATGTAAATCGAATCGAAGTCGGGTGTAACGACGATAGTACGATACCTCAGACAACGTGCAGAAACACAATATCACGCATGTAAGCGCAACTGTTCTACTCGCTGCACGTTTCTTGCTTGACTCGGCCCGGTCAGGTGGCAAAACAGTTGCATATTCTCATTGGCGATGCATACTTTCTTGTCCCAGAATAGAACAAAAACAACGTCAACGTAAGTTTGGTTTCGAATTATTGATAGAAAAAGGGCAGTGGCCGAGGAGGCACATGGCACTACATGATTCTTGTTTGACATGGGAAACGGAAAACAAAAATCAATTTGGCGTAAATGTTATGATTTCCCTGACCCATCGTTTGTTGTGCTTCTATATTTAGCAACAAGTAGAGAACGTACGCTGGATGAATGTAGAACCAACGGTTATATATTTATGAAAAAAGGTATCTGTATATGCTATGTTTACTTTTATATTACCCAATTACTTTCGTACATTCGTTGCATGTTTTAGCCATGCAAAACAAAGCTGAATTGAAACGCTTCCATCTAATTTTTCCTCAAACTGATTCATCTCTCTACCGACAGCTTCATTTAATTACAAAAATGTATTCAAACTTTTTTTGTTTTCGATGTGTTCGCTCCATTTTATGTTTATATCTCAGGCTACAGATTTTTTTTCATTTTCGGTTGTTCGAACAGCTTAACAAACCGTTTTGATTCGAATCCCGGACAGCTTCAAATTCCGGACACTCTACTTTGTATGGGAAAGATTTCACTCGAAATGTTTCAAAATGGGCCGTCAAAAAGTTCCCAATTTGATAGATGATTTTTATAAACATGTTACATACCAATCCATGAAAAATTACAATGTTCAACTAGTTCTGACGTCTTTCTAACGGATTAATGCATTTAGTTAATGATTCGACTATTCTAATTGTGTTTTTCATGAGCTGTCCGGAATTCGAATCAATGTGTCCGGAATATGAAGCAAAAGTGTGGTTGTGTCCGGAATAAAAATCATGAAAAGGCCGAACATTTTTGTTGATTAAAGTGAATTAAAGCTGTGGAATCCAAATCTTCACCCAGCATTCGAAATTTAAGTGTTTGCAAGGCCTGATTACGCTAACGTTGTGTAGGGAACGATTCAATTTATATATGTTTCGATTAGTTGAAGTTCACTGAAGCCTTAAGTGTCCGTAATAGGAATCAAAACGGTACATCAATGAGAGCCTGTTGTGAAAAAATGAAACAAATTGGCGCAACCGTTTTGGAGTAATGAACAAATTTGTTTCTGGTACCAATCTAGCCATATGAAAATATGTAGCTTTAAGAACATCATTTTGTATTTTTCAGCTTTCTTAGAGACAATTCAACCGATTTGTATAGCTTTTTCACAGAAGATTCTTATAACGTGACATTGAATAGCCACCATTTTAGTTTTTGGACAAATTGGCGGCCAAAGAAATTTTACGTGGGGAATATTGGTCCCCCAAGGGACATATGAATAGGCATTCTCACAAACCATATGGGTCAATATTGACGCGGATTCTAAAAAAAGAAAAGTTTTTTAAGGGCTTGTGAAAAAATGGTGCAAAAATAGCGAAAACCATGTATGTTATCGCTGTTTTAATATATTTTTGTGCTTTTAAAATGAAGCTGCCGGTAGAGGAGTTAATAATGACAATAATAATAAAAGCTCAAATTTTAAGCTGTTGATTTGTTTACTCAAAATATTTTGCATTTATTTCGGGTTTAAATCAATTAGAACAATTTCGTTTTGTCATTCTTGAACACTAAGTTGCTACAAATAGTTATATGTTAATTGAGGGGTTAAAAGAAAAGGAGTATAAGTGTCTAAAACCCAGCATTGAAAAAAAAAACTATATTGAAGCATATTCAATCATATCATTCCATTCAAATTGTATGGGTGCTAAACCAATTAGTTATGTTTTTCTGTTGGACGGAAAACCACCTAAAACTATCGTCTAATTTTTTAGTAAACTTAAAACCAACCAAAATGTCACTACAATCCTTTGCGTTTGAGGAGAAGTTACCGTTTTGACTGATATTCCAAACACTTAAGGCTTATTTATGGTGGGCATAAATTAGCCGATATTTGTGAAAATTTTAATTTCTTAGCAAAGTGTAACTAACTGTTGGGTGTGTTGATGAAAATATTTATTTCAATTTGTTTAGTATTGTTTTGAAGATAAAGTATGAAACAATATTTTGATTCAAATGCTTCAGTATGCCTCATATTCCAAACACCTTGATTCAAATTCGGAACAGCACGATTAAATCGTATTCAAATGAGTAATTTCACAAATAAATTCATGTTAGCTAGTTTTGTTGATCGTGATCTAGAGAATCATTACTCCCTAGTTATAAAATAGATTGGAAGACGTTGAAATTGAATTGCATTTGACTGCCATTTCTTGGTTCCTTGATGACACATTTCAGTGGAAAATTTCAATCAAATCGCCATACAAAGACCGATTGTTCGGAATATGTGTCTGTTCGAAATTTGAGGCAAATTAATACAAGTACAAATTCGAAGGAACGTAAATTGAAATTTAGAGCTAGTAATGAAAAGCTATCGTAAATCAGAAGCGTGAAAAACCACAGCAGTTTCTCTGTAGGTTCTTAATCAATTTAAACGGTTTGTGATAAATTATAACTTACTTGAAATTTGAAAATTGTTGTTTTTTTTTTTTTGTAAAAAGAACTTGTTGATTAAAAACTTACCGGGATGCTAAACTTAAACAAAAAAAATCAAGATATAATATTATATACCTTGCACAATACTAACATGTCTAATCATTCCGAGGTCTCTGGGACATTTGTTCATTGATTAATACGTAACAAACGCACTGAAGATACCTATGTCTAGAAAAGCTCTCAGCTGTGAATATTACCTCAGAGCACTTTGAGGGGCTTTGAGGAAAGTTTACAAATATATTCGAAATATGTTTCAAGAAACAATTTCCTACAACTTTACGGTGTGTCTTTTTGTCCTAATGATCTTAAATTCAAATCACGATAACTTTGTAATTTTTTTTTTAATTTTTTTTGGAATGCTTTGGAAATTAAATTTAATTAAAAAAGGAAAAATCAAAAGAGGGATTATTCTGTGCAGGGTGCATAATGAAAATGATGAAGATTTGGAGAGATTTCTACTTCTCTGTTTATTTCATAAAAATGTGAACATACAAGCATGTAATGAGTATTTAAAATGCCATCTGTGAAAATCTAGAAATGCTCTCCGTTAGTTTGGACATAAAAAGAGTTGTTAGAGATTGCATCGTGCAACACGAGTACACTGCAAAACAAAGCAAACTTTCCAAACGCAAGCACACGTTTTCTATTTCGAAGAATACTTTTAGCAAAAATCCAGATCTATATCACATGTGCAGCATGATTGACGCAAACGCTCAATAATAGCGCTAAGCTGCCAGCGTTATCGAAAATCTACAACTCTCAGATAACTAGCAATTCTATTCCTGCATTCCACTTAGGTTGCATCAGCTTTTCGAAGCTATTGTTCTCTCCCCTATCAACGGGTAGCGATCTAGCCGCGTTCCAATTTTGCTCCAATACGACAGTAATCACTAATCTTAATTGATGTTATTGGCAATTGGAGAGGCAAAGCTTCGCACGACATGCCCCTAAGTAATTTATCGATGCGTAAAAATAGCACACGGCTTATCGACATAAAAAAGGTGGGCATTCGTCTTGGGAAGCTGTCAGATCCGGTACTTAAAAACGGGTATGAGAACTCTCTCAAAGCAAAAAACAATGAAACAACATGAAAATTCCATGTTGCCACAAATTAAGCCCTGCGCCGAGTTCTGAGCAAACAAGATAATCCCGGTGCTATTTATTTTACATTTCACGCTCGAAAAATGTAAGCTGCGAAGCAGTTTGATGTATGCCTACCAGCCAAATGGTTTCCGAATGATATGCAGCTCGACAAGCAACGCAACAGAGTGTAATCCGCGCATTGGGAAAATGTTCTGCCAAACCAGTGGTGCTCATCCTGAGGCCCATGGAACACTTTTGGAATGATGAATCATTAACTGTGCGTACACAAATTCTTTCTGCTCTTGGAAGTTGTTAAAACTACCTAAAGCAATAAAACAGTACTTCTCAATGCTACAGAAACAGTACTTTTCAGTATTATTTTTCTGCTACCTTGTGTGGACCCGTGCCTTCGATTTTTCGTTGGACTAACGAAAGCTAACGGTGGTAATCTTTCTCGGACCCCGTCTTAAAAAGAAACCCTTTTTTAAGGTCACTTCTTCTTTCGTTTATTCACTGAACATGATTGTGATAACGAACAAAAAGTATAGTGAATCTTAAAATTCACTGCTTTCTTCCAAAATGGAGAAGTTCAAAGATGTTACTAAACGTGTCGAAATGTACGCTTTCTTCCAAGGATGAAATAGTAAATGTTTATAATTGCCTCGAAATTAACAATCGGTTCACTGCGTTGGACAAATTTCCGAACACCAAATCAAAGCAGCCTCTGGTCCAGGCTCATTGATTCAAGTGAGGAAACAAGGAGTGCCGCCTATCGTGGTCAGTTGTTCCAAATTTGGAAGATTTAGGCAGAAAACCTAGAACTATTTTAAGCGAATCACAGTTTCCTTCCAAATTGAACGTTTGTTCAAAGTCGTCTTGAAAGGTCTCTCAAGTGATTATAAGTCACCTGAAAAGCTCAAAAATGGTTTACTTGGATTTTTGCCAGTCCAAGTATCATTTAGTTCACTTGAGCAAAAGAACTCTAAATAATATTGAAGCTATAGAAACAACAAGACTTATATTCGATGTCCGTGTGACATGGGAAAAGTTCCAGAAACCTGGAGGAAATTTCCAGAACCCCACTCAGTGCCGTCGGGGCCGAAAGTGGGGTCATGGTACCAAACATTGCCACATTGATGCTAAATGCATAATTTGCGGAGGTTCTTCTCACAGTAAGGACGTCTGTCATGTGAAGGAAGATACTCATTGATTTGAATACGCGAATTGCGGGGGCAATCATTAGTCTATCTTTTGGGATTTCCTTAGCGCAAACGAATCGTTAAGGCTCCTACCAGGCAGACGAACGGCACATTTTTTTCGGATTTCCCATAGCTGAATCTTCAAAAATTCTCATATTTTGTTTACGATCGCTTGCTTTATAATTATAAACAGGTAAATTGCAATCATGCTCATTCACAAGTTAATTTTCTTCCATCGGGTAGCCGTTCGCATCATTTAGTTGCGAATTGATTTATCCAACAAAACTCCAATGCCAATATCGTCGCAGATAGTTCCAGTTCCTCCCTTTTGAAACCTTCAAGTAGACATGTTGTCGGGATGGAAGAGGTTCCAATAAATTGGTCAGATGAAGTGAAGTATCTGGAACCCATACAAGATAAAAATTTAACTTTCAGAAGTCACATTAAGGGCATTCAAGCCAAATGTAACTAATAAATAAAATTATTAATTATCAGATGATCGAAATTTTGTCTTAAAATCAAGCTTGTGCTCATCAAACAAATGTTTATGCAGAGAATAATATGAATCAATATGAACTAGCTGTTGTAATGCAAGAAAGAAAGCTCTGCAGATGATTCAAAATAAAATTTTAAAAATGATTTTGAAGCTCAGGGATGAAGCTTATTATATATTAATAATATCAATGAGTTACATAGAATATCCAATGTTGAAACTTTGGAATAAATGTCGAATAAAATTATTAATAATTTCCGACAAAAATCGTTGCAATCTTCTATTACCATGATTAATGCGTTATATATCTAGGTTAAGTAAGGTTAAGTAAATCAAAAGCGTTTTTTCTCATTATAAGCAGGTTAACTCACCTGTAAAAATTCAGAACTGCTACGGCAGATGAAATGTAGGGGGACATGGGGCAAGAAGGACACCCGGAGCAAAAGTGCCACCTCTAATTTCACGTAGTTCAAATCAATATTTTGATGTTTAACGCAGGATAAGTATAAATTGAGTACTAATTGAGGGTTGTGTAAATATTACAGTTAAAAATGTTTAGTACAAAAATTTAGAAAAATGTCTTTAACTCACCAACGCAAAATATGCGAAATATTATAAGAATGTAAGACTAGAAAACAAGATTTGACTCCCAATAAATACAAAACATGTTGATTTTTCCGCACAGTATTGATGATTTTCAATTATTTAATATAGCTGTGAGGAATTTTTTTTTGAAAAAGTCCTTTTGACATTAAATTTTACATTTATAATAATAGTATGTCTTATGGGGCAAGAGGGACACTGCAATTTTCTCATATAAAATCAAATGAACTTTAATTTTTCTTGTTTGATATTGCATTAAATCAATGTTTCCTACTAAATAAATCAAAATAAACCATCTTGGACATTCAAAATGGTTTCTGAAATTTTTTACTATTATTGTTACAGTCGAATAAGATGAAAACTAAATTAATTTCTTAAATTACTTTTTAACTATAAGTCATCTTTTAACCCTCAGTTTTTATCTTTACTTACTCTACAATTTATCGTTTAGGCGGAGAAATAATAATATACAAATTTTGTGGAATTTTGCTCTGGTGGTCTTCTTGTCCCATACGAGTGGCACTCTTACCCCGTGCCTCGTTTAAAAACCTCATAAGAAGGGATATTTTCAAAAATCTCAAATCATCATGTGTTTCTTATATTTTTGAAATCTATCGATAACATCATTTAGAACAAGAGGTGAGCTTGCCCCTACACTGGAAAAATCTTCTCAAATTGTGCTAATCAACCATGATTTGAACCTATATATCTTAAGGTGTCCTTCTTGCCCCCAGCCCCCCTAATATGTTGTTAACAAAATGTTAATGAAAGCTGAATTTAGTTTTACCAAATAAGGGTGATAGTGTTTTCTAACTCAGAACAGCTAGATATATGAAACAAATGCGATGTTTGGAATGATACTATTAATGAAATTAAAAAAATGAAAAAAAAATTGCAGCCGCCACGCAACTCGACACCCTGATTGAAATTCAAGATTAGCCCCGCAATATGCTTCAGCTTGAACACCACTGTGCTAGATGCAGGTATTGGCACAAAGAAGTGAGACAGATTAATTTCTGATTAAATGTGGCTTCGCTCCGCTGGCACTGGCTGCAAGCACTCAACAGGAATTAAATGATATTGTGTGACAATATTATTCACATCATTTGTCATTGCCTTTATGGATGGCTTGATGGTGACAACAATAGAACCGGAAAATGTGCGGAACGGCAACCTAGTGTACTGTATGAATTGTTCGATCGGTTGTATTATTAATGACAATGAAACAAATGTTAATACCCGATCCAAAGTGAAAATTCACACATGGCATTTATATTGTCATATCTCTGTCATACTGCGGCCCGCCAATTGAACTTCTCATATGAAGCGCTGATCAATATTCACGTAGGTATATGAGTTAGTGCTAAAAACTTTAACTTCAATATGGCTCTGTGAAGATCTAGTTTCATGGGATGTAACTCTTCAAGAATAATGTCTACTTCCAAATAAAGAGCTTTTAGAGGTAGAATAATAAAAGTTTAGTTTTGGAAATCTCGTGAAGATATTTACACTTTTTTGCAATCTATCTTCTTCTTCTTGGCATTAAGGTGAAGATGAATCGAAGCCAAACCTCAAATTTTCAAGAGCACGAATCTGGAGAACCGAACATCCGTTTGAGCTGAAAACTTAATCGATTGGTCACACCCAGCTAGTGAACAATCGATTAAGTTTTCAGCTTAAACGGATGTTCGGTTCTCCAGATTCGTGCTCTTGAAAATTTGAGGTTTGGCTTCGATTCATCTTCACCTTAACGTCCCCACTGGGACAGAGCCGGCTACTCAGCGTAGTGTTCTAAGAACACTTCCACAGTTATTAACTGAGAGCTTTCTTTGCCTAAATTGCCATTTTTGCATTGGAATATCGTGTGGCTGGTACGATGATACTCTATGCCCAGGGAAGCCAAGGAAATGTCTATTACGAAAAGATCCTGGATCAACTGGGAATCGAACCCAGACACCTTCAGCATGGCTTTGCTTTGTAGCCGTAGACGCTAGCCAGTCGGCTAAGGAAGCACCCCCCAATTTGCAATCTATTTTCATTTTACGCAAAATACTGTAAGTAATAACTAAAATGAGGAAAACTTGATAGCATTTGCACTTAAAAAATCGTCAGTTTTGTTGAATTGTGTCAAATGTGACGGATTGATAAGGTTCAAAATAACGGAAATTACGTCATTCAATTTACTTCAATACATCTGAGATTTTTGACATATTTGATGTTAATTCATGCGATTTTTCTCAAGTTTAAACCACAGATGAGGCCGAGACTTTGTTCTTTTGAAGTTCCAGTTCAATTCCGTTCCATGGGAATTATGCCAATTGAAAACATTTGCTTAAACATATTGTTAAAAACCAAGAGCGATAAGCAGCTTCCTGCAAGTTGATGAAGATGTACAAATATTCTATCATCGCCAACTAATTTCACATTTCTGGACAAACATTTGAAAAGGGCCCAAGAGGTCTTGAGTCTTTTTTTAGAAACGCTGCTGTTGAGCCCTTTTTAGCCCGCCCACGCAAACTAACACCACTATTCGAAAGATTGGTGTTAGCGCTTTATGGTAGTGGTATTGGTGAGCGAGATCGAGTTGAATTGGGCTCTACACCGGCTTGCAAAGCCAGTGTTTACCAATGTCGATGTGCCCTTTTGAAATGTTTGTCCAGATTTTTGATTTTCAATCAAGATTTTCACTACTCCCAGATCAGTACCCCAAGAGTTGTCAAGAACGTTCTCTTGCTTGAAAATGGAAATCACCTCGAATTGTTGAGGTCCTCAATGCTTCGGAAATGATCCATGTCACATGAGCAGAAATCATATACCTATTAATCAATTTTGTTAAAGTTATAAAAATAACTTCTTGAGTGAGACCATTACATCGATTTCAAGAATGAGTGATATTTTTTAATATGGGTAATTGGACTGGGGTAAATCCAACTGCATTATTTACATATTTCACTTTTGATTTCTTCAGGTAATCCATATAGTTCAGGACAAAAAAAAATGCATTGGCCACATTGTAGAAAATGTTCGCATCACGAAACTACTCACGAGTGTGAACCAATGCAAAAGAAACATGACAGACTCGCGAACAGACTTGGAGTGATTAAGTCAATGTCTGCATATTTCAATATACAGTCAACAACACCGACCCTCAGTAGGATCCATCATCGTTGATTTTTTCTTTGTGTGAATGTTGCACAAATCTGCTGGAGCGAGCATTCAGTTTACCAATTACTTTTTCTACACTGATTCCCATTCACCTACTGACATTCGGTGGCAACAAATTCAATTAATCCTGTGAAAAAAAAATATTTTCATCAAATACCCACAAAAACATCCACAAATTGCAAAACTTTTACTTTTACCGTAAAAGACAATCATGATTCATCAACTGGAGGCATCATATTGCAGTTTTCTCACACCAATAATATGAAATTAATTTGCAATTTATTTCTCGAAGTCAGTGCCTCTAGGTGAAATTGAATGAATAGAAAACAACAACAGTGGGTGACACTGAATGTGTGCGTGTGTGGCACCCATTCTCTTTCTCGTCGCTCGCATTCATAGTCAGATTGGCTTCGTGCTAGCGGTGTTTGTTTTTGTTCGTTTTCGCACTGATCGGAAATCACTCAGCCGTTTTTTCAACACTGAATTAAGTTCGCACCGCCTGCTTGAGAGGATATACCTAACAAAAGGAAAAGCAAAAAGTTTGCAAAAACTTGCGAATATTCGAAAAAGGTGTAATTTATTACGGTTTTGATGGACAAAACAATTGTATATTCATCAAATCGACAGTAAACTACCAGTTTGTAGTCAAAAACCATCGAAATATGAAATCTTGGAGGGAAAATAGCTTTTTCCTAAAAGCGTTATTGCTTCTCAACAGCTCCAAACACATTCACGAATCATTTTAGCTACGTTTACGTATTCGAACCATTTTTATGGAACAGCTTTTTCCATAGTTTGGAGATCTAGATCTCACTGGAAGGCCGAACTGAACGCGACAGGGCCCGCCTAGCAAGCAGTGTCACGAGAGATGGGGATACCCTAGAGGCGGTGGACGAGTTTGTCTACCTCGGATCCTTGCTGATGGCTGACAATAATGATAGTTGAGAAATCTGTGGAAGTAGTAGGTACTATGGGCTCCAGAAGAAACTGCGGTCAAGAAAGATTTACCTCCGCACCAAATGCACGATGTACCAAACTCTCATGAGACCGGTACGCGCATGAAACGTGAACGATGCTCGAGGAGGATTTGCAAGCTCTTGGGAGAACCCAGTATCCAGAAGGTAATTAAAGCTAGAAGGATACGCTGGGCAGGGCATGTTGCAAGAATACCGGACAACAGCCCTGAATAGATGGTGTTCGCCACGAATCCGGTCGAAACAAGAAGGCGTGGGGCGCAACGAGCTAAGTGGATTGACCAGGTGCATCAGGACCTGGAGAACGTGGGATGAAGTCGAGGATGGAGAGGAGCGGCCACACGGGTAGAAATCAGAATCCAAAAACAAGAATATGACTCATGATATCATGATTTCAGCGTGTTTTCGTCTTATGAAAAAAAAAACATGATTTGGACTCGTAACGCAACACACGCGATACGTTTTTGTTGCTGATTGCTCGGAATCATGATTTAAATGCCAAAAAGACGCCATCGACAAAATAAAAAAATAAAAACCACACTGAGATTCGAACCAAGAAGCTTTTGATTGAGAGCCACGTACTCTACCACTCAACCACTATGTTATCTGGATTTACGGGTCATCGAATCAAATGAGTTCAAGCAAAGCGCACCGCTTAGTGTTTTTAACCTGGATGTTACGCTTATGAAGAATCATGATTATGACTCCAGGAACCATGATTTGTGATCCTGATATTATGACCAAACCAATTTATGAATTTCATGATTTGTAAATCATGATTTGGGGATCAGGTTTTTTCCGTGCATGAACAGAGTGAATTGGCAAAATATTGTTGGCGAGTTTTTATCAAGCTAATTGATGTAAAACCAAATATATAAATAAATCTAGATCTCGGCTTCTAGTGGTCCGATTGATCTGAAATTTTCACCGCAACCCTGATATATCATTTCCTCACAATTACAGATCGCATGATCTCTCTTACACAAATATTCAAAGTTCCAGTGCTAAACAAAATTATCAAGTTACCAATTATCGTTACAAAACCTTGAATAAGAATCTATTTCTTTCACAGCAACGAGCATTTAAACAGAAATTACGACATAATCCTAAAGGATTCTGGAATTACGTCCACGAACAACGTAAGGAATTCGGTCTTCCTACGATCCTGTTCAAGGGAAATGTTGAATGTTCGTCTACAGCAGGCACTTTTGATTTATTTTTTAGTCAATTTTCTAGTGCGTTTACGAATGAATCTTTGCAAGAGCACAACATTAATGAAACTGCTAATGCTATTTCTGCTCACGCTCCCGATGTTGATCGACCTATCATCGATGCAGAAACAGTGGCAGATGTTTGCTCTTCTATGAAAGCTTCTACAAGTTCTGGTCCTGATGATGTGCCTGCTTTTATTTTGAAAAGGTTCTCCAGTAATCTTTCTTTACTTCTTTCTCGCCTCTTCAATCTATCGTTACAAGTTGGAACCTTCCCTAACCATTGGAAAAAAAATCATACATTTTTCCTGTTTTCAAGAAAAGAAATAAGCAAGGAAATTATCGTGGTGCTGGCGCACTTTGTGCCATTTCAAAATTATTTGAGAAAGTGGTGTATAATTACTCATTCCACAACTGCAAGCTTTTTTATCTCCGAGTATCAACATGGTTTTATGCCGAAACGTTCAACGAATACCAACTTGGTCCTCTACACTTCGTTTATCGCTCAAACACTGTAGAAAGGTCAAAAGATCGACTATATTTATACGGATTTCTCGGCTGCCTTTGATAAAATTAACAATCGTATTGCTGTTGCCAAATTCAATCGGCTCGATTTTTCCAGATCATTGCTCAGCTGGCTTCAATCTTACCTAAGTAGTCGTGAAATGGCCATCAGAATTGGATACACTACATCTACCTTCTTTCCAGCATCCTCCGGACTGCCTTAAGGTACTCACTTGGGGCCTCTAATTTTTTTTTATTATATCTCAACGATGTTCATTTACAACTCAAATCCCTCAAGCTCTCATTTGCTGATGACTTCAAGTTGTACTGGGCTGTCAAGGATGTTCAAGATGCACAATTTCTTTTAAATCTGCTCGATGTGTTCACTGAGTGGTGCGACACTAACCGTATGGATCTGAATGCAAGTAAAAGCTCGGTGATTTCATTTTCCCGCAAACAGTCAACGTTTCATTTCGACTATAGAATTAGGTCTACTACTCTTAGGAGAAAGTCCGTTGTTAAGGACTTACTAGACATTATACTTACTTACATAACATCGAAAGCCTCCAGAACACTCAGCTTTAACACTTTAAAAATATTCAGTGTCTTAAATATCTTTCCTGTGCACTAGTGAGATCAATATTGCAATGCTCTTCACCTTCCCAAGTAACCACAAGCATTAAGATATTACCGTATTTTAACTGTAATTCAACGAGTGCAATGCATCATTGCTTTTATTCTGCAATATGCGTGCAGTAATGCTTTAATTCCATTGTATGAATGCAATGTAGCATCACTTAATTGTAGCAATGAAATGTGCATTAATGGGTGATATACGGTCACCATTCACTGCTTCATTGCATCATCTTACTCAATGCTTCATCGCAACAAAAACGGCAAGATTGCAATGCTATCTATTTATCGTCAATCCTTCCCTCACTTAGGCAAATAGATTATAGAAATACTTAAATATCCCTTATGAGAATTCGCCATAAGAAATCGGGTTGAAATTCGTAGATTTGTCTTATGAGAAACCAGTACTTGAAAACAAAAAAGCAACAATCTGGAATTGAACCAAAAACCTTACGATTGATAGGCCCGTGCGTACACCACACGCCTATCGACGACTCAATGTATCGGTATGCTAAAACGATACACAAAATGTGAAAATGAGCAACCGTTTTAGCCCCACACAATGAAAACAAAACAAAAGCCGCGGTAAACTTGCGGGAGTTCAACAGTTGTTTCCACCAATTTCTTGCGCACTTCACTCAAAATTGGACTATTACAAAATTTGTGGAGTACAGAAAAAGTGTGGTAAGGGTGCACGCTTGCATCGAATCATCTCAACGTATTCGGTGCACTTGTTCCTTGAACCACAAGGAATAAGTGAACTAAAAACACCCTCATGATTCGACGTAACCCTGACCTGCTATCACTGGCAACGAAAGGGCGCTGCTTGAAGTTGCACAATTTTCCCACCCAAGACATGCAGCATTCATGGTCCGGAGGATAGGCGCGGCGAGTCATCGAAAACATCTCACAATTGATTTGGGTTCGAATCCCAGCAAAGGAAGGACACACAGACAAATAAGTTCGTAAGCAACGCTGACCTAACATCCAACGAACAAAAAAATACAATCATATTTTTGTGTTTATATTTTTGATCTTAAAATAATGGTTTCCTTCATGCATTAAATACATTTTGGCTAAAGCTTTTATACGGTACAGACAGTAACTAAACTTTAGCAATTGCTCACATAGAGCTAGGAAATGTAGCCGTATTTACACTTTAATAGCGCCCTTTTCCACTTTAATACTGCATTAATGAGACATGTAATGCAGTATGACTTTATATGCCATGCTACTTTAAATAGCATTTAAAGTGATATTGATGCAACTATATACAGCTGTACGGTTACTTGGGTTATTACCAAAATAGTATTCTTCGAATCGAGTCGATACAACATAGATTTCTCCGCTTCGAACTGCGTCATCTCCCTTGGAGTAACCCCCATAATTTACCTAGTTATGAAGACCGCTGTAAACTTATAGAGTTAGAGCTGCTAAGTGTTCGTCGCGATGTATCCAGATCTCTGTTTATCTCCGATCTTCTTCAATCAAAACACCAATTAACCGTTGTTCGTCTTAATTCGATGACCATCTCTCTCGTTGCACCCTCCGTAAAAAAAATAGCCAAATACTCGCAGCCATGGTTAGTCAAATTAGTTAATCTTTGTAAGATAGCTTAGGATATAACTTGTTGTATTTTAGATGTAATTACAGATGTAAACCAAAATTGTATCATTTGGAAACAATGTAAATTCTGTTGATACGAAAAGACGAGAAGGTTTTGCGCCCATTTGAGAAAGACTCTAATGTTAATCTAATCAAATGGGCTTTTCCCTACTCCAAATAAACAAAGAATAAAGAGTGACTACAGTTTTTTTTCTCAATAACTACAGTGCAGTGTCTCCAAAAATATAAAATCAGAGCACCAACTTTTTAAGACATCAAATAATAAGCGTTAAAGTAAAGATGCATCAAGGCCAAACCTCGAATTTTAAAGAGCACAAATCTAAAAATCCAAATTTTAAGCACAAATGGATGTCTGGTTCTCCAGATTTGTGCTCTTAAAAATTCGAGGCGAGAACCCAGACAACCAGAAATCGCATGAAAGTTCACGTTACAACTCGTTCATTCATTCATACTAATTACATCAAACCCGCAAAACACTGTGGATCAACTCGTCAGATTGATGCATTTCCTCGCATAAAACACTTCTTTTCTGAGTTCATTTGTTCGGGCATCCTAAATTCAAATATGCTTGCCAAACTCTTGACAAGACAATATTTATGGAAATAATCAACAATTAAATTTCAAGAATACCGCGAAAAACGCCTAAATGTAGGCTTTTTCCAAACAATTTCTCTGCTTTGTAGCAGAGAATGCAATTTTTCAACAAAACGAGCAAATTGGTAAGAGTTTTGATAATAAAATCTGTTTTGGAAATATATTTTTAGCATCCTCACAAACTTTCAGGTTTACACCATGTCCAAATCCTTGTTTAGAACTAGAAGTTTATGGATGTCTATCAATTTCACACCAAACTTCACAGAAAAAAATCCGTTCTCGTATCCGTGAACAGCAGGCGTGAACTCGTCAACAAGCAAAAATACACCGTGAACTAGATCATGTATACGAGACCAATCATGGTAGTTCACGGTGTATTTTTGACAGTTCACGTTTTCCAGAACGCTTTTTTGAGCGTGTTGATTCTGGAATATTACATTATTTTCATAGAAATAAAAATTCTGTGACACAAAAAAAAACTTCACTATACACATATATACATTATTTAAGAGAAACGACGTTAATTTTCCATAGGTTACAAAGAATTTAGTGCACTACTAGTAAGAAATAAAATCGTGTGACACTGTGATCAATTTCACCCTATTGATCAATTTCACCCGAATTTACGGAACCCTAATGGAGTACAAGATCTCCTGCTTAAATCCAGCGATTTAAGAAATACTGACCACGATTGGCGGAATCTTTCACTTCCTTACTTAAGTTGAGAAGCTGATGCCAAAGTCTAGTTCGACAAAATCTGACGTTCACAAAATCTGTCTAAAACATCAAACTGATTGCATATTCTTTTTGCTCGTGGTAGCAATTACAATTAAAGAATAAAGCTTCTTTATAGTTTTTTTTTTTTAAAGAACGATGACCAAAAATGCTCATCAAAATATGAAATATATAAAAATGGACAACAAACTTTTGTTCATGCATAACTTTAGAACGGCTCATTTGATTTGTATCGGGATTGTTCCGAATGTTTAGTTTTCACGCAAAGAAGGTTTCTTCTTCTTGGCATTAAGTCCTCACTGAGACAGATCCCGCTTCTTAGGTCTCAGGATTCAGCCTATTTAATATTCAATGAGTACTTCCACAGTTATTAACTTGGAACTTTCTTTGCCAAAGCAGGCACGATGATACTTCATGCTCAGGGAAGTTAAGAAATTTCCATTACGCAAACATCATGGATCGCCCGGAAATCGAACCCAGACACCTTCAGCATGGCCTTGCTTTGAAGCCGCGGACTCTAATCACTCGGCTAAGGAAGGCCCCAAATAAGATTTATAAGTATTTATAAGTTAGGAATGTAGTAAATTCGAAGGAAATTCTCGTAGTTTCGAAATTTTATGTTTCTTATTCATATGTTTTTACGACAAGAACAAAACATCACAAAGGACATCACAATAGACATCACGAAGTTTGCCGAGTGACAGCTAGTAAGTATGAAGCAAAAATCGATTATGTGATAATCTACGATGATCTCAAACTCTTTATTCGTCTTGAAAACGCAAGGAGAGGGCGTTTCCTACGTACTCACAAACAATAATTAAAACATTCAACCTGCAGCATTAAATTATATGTATTTGCACCATACATAAACAAGCAGAAATCCATAACTGTACCCGGTAGACGCCATCGATCAACCGGTTAATTACTGCGAGAAATACCGACGGAGCGAAACTTCCGCTTGTAATTCCTCCGTCTGAACATTTCACTTTCATTAATCTCTCATCATTCTACCACGTCTCATCAATAACTCATCATCATCAAGCCGGGACGATTCTGTAACGGATCGCCATCGGCTTCATTTAAGCGGTAAGGTGGAAGTACCGGTTTTGGTCATACCACTAGTAGGCGTCACAGCGGATGCAAATCAGCATGAATCATTTCATGTTTAATGGAGATCTTTCACATAATAAAGTTATGTTCAAAGAATTTCCAGAAAATAATAGAAGTATTTAATTTCCTATACAATAACTGTTCTCATATACCTCATTTTACAAGGGTGTTCCGAAATTCGTCACTATTATAAGAAATAAATGTGATTTGCCAAATTGGAGATCAAAAATAAAAATGTGGTCAACATTGGTTGTGGTAGCCCGGCTAGAACCAGTGCTTCTACCCTACAGCTTTTTTTTTTCGAAAGGCAACGTGAATCACATTCAGTGTAGCACGCTTACTCTCCAAGATAACGGCAAACAACTCGCTAATGATGGAACATTTACAGCTGATTAATCATTAGCAACAGGCCGCATATGAGCAAATAATATTGTTCCGCTGTTTTTCTGCCTCATCACTAGGGTTCTGAATCAGTCGGTCATATTCGATAAGATTAGCGATCACATCCACGGTATGAGCACCAGCTGGAGCCGGTTTTTTGTGTATAAGTATTTTGAGAGATAATTGAACTACTAAACGGTATCAACAAGGTGAAATGTACAAGTCAGCATCACAGACATCGGATGTGTTTCCATGCGCTGTGTTTCTGTTGATAAGATGCTAATAGCCGGTAGAGTCGAACACACCCCTCGGTTACTCACTGCAAGCACATTTTGCATCCTGTTAATGAGAGAAATGGCTTTCTTTATAGGCCTTTTCACATGACGTCTCAAATCAGCTGATCCGGAAGCTCTTTGACAGTTCTTCTATGAAAATGACAGGCTCGTGTTAGCACCGGTCCTCCACCGATGTAAACAAATGCATAGACGGACCTGTCACATTAAAAGGCCTATTGACTATGGATTGACAGTGTACTGCGGTAATCTCGAATTGCAATCAAATTCCATACTCACGTCATGACTGTCGTAGATGGGTGTAGATTTTGTGAGTTAATGTGAGAATGTGTTTATACGTATGTCAATATTAAAAAAGTAAGTAGCATATAGGGTAATTCGCTAATTGTTGAACGCTACCCAAATGTTGAACGATCTGTAGAAACCATGTTAAAACAGGAAATTGAACCATTTTCAAACAGTTTCAATAAATTATACAGATTATTTTGTAAGTTAGCTGTTCTATTGGACACAATAAATTTAATTAACACATTAATTTCTTTAACGAAATATTTATTGAAATTTTTTATCGGTAGATGAAACGAAAATTTTAATTCTCTTAGAAAAAAAACTTAAGCTGGGGCTACTATGGAATAAGCTGTGTAGTAAAACATACTACGTATATTGGGTTAAGCACCTATTCACGATATCCGTAAAAGTCTACTTTAGTTATTTTCTAAACATCCGTACCATTTACTCGTACCTTTTAATTACATAAAAACATTTTCAATTGCACTTTCGTTTCACATACATTTCCCATTTGTTGAACACTAGCATAACATGACAGGCTTGGTTTCATCAACAGTATCGCCAGATTATTTTATTTTCGTAGCACTCACCTACCTGTATTGAAATGGAATATTGCATTACACAATATAGTATTGTTTATTGCTTTAATTGTCTGTTGAATAATTATCATTAAAAAAAATCCTATAATGAGATCAGTTGCAATGATGAAAAACGCGATTTAGCAAAGTATAATTAATTGCATCCCTGGCTATATCCTGAATCATTTTCGAATTTCACTATCCTCACTATGGCATCAATGCCATCACCGTTTGTTTGTTTACATCATGATTGAAATTACGCATCGGCTTCCGATTTATCCGGAGTATAACCTCAATCTCGCGATTGATGCTGTAATGTCGAAGGTAATGTACATTAGGAGAAGCCGCTAAAGTCTATGGAGTGCCGAAGGGGACGATTCACTTCCGTCTCAGCCCAGAGTGGTCAGGGAAAGTGCTTCGCGGACCTTACCCTGTCCTCACAACCGACGAGAAGCGCAAACTTGCAAGTTGAATGAATGCGGGAGTAAAGCGGTCAACATTTAGCGACAATCGTTCAACATTAGGATAAGATGGGTTATGTATGTGTTCCACAATTAGGTATAGAACTATCTTTTTAAATATATATTTTTTTATTTCAAAATGGACATTACAGTGCCAAAAATGTAACAGGAATAATGTTAAACAATCGCCTAAGGTGTTGAATGCTTTTTTGAGCAACCTTTCTATCAGAATTTCCATTAAAACCAAATAAAATAAAAACGTCTTTCTTAACCGTTCAACATTTGGCGATTTACCCTACACCAAAAGTACATCTAGTCAAACTTATCAATTCGCATACTTTCCCTGAATAAGTCAAAATTTAGATAGGTAAGCTCAAAATAGAGATGAAACAGAATGTTAATAAGAAAACTCAAGTATGATTTTTTTAAAGAACACTTTAGATTATCGATGAATACATAGGATAAATTGGAAAAAGTTTTGCAAACTAGATTGAAATATTGTTTATATTGTTTAGGAAACCTTCAGGTACTCATTTGGACCTCCATAAAGTGATTTAATTCTAAAATGTTAAGAATGTATCAATTTTCCGATATTTCAAAATTTATACTCATACGTAGAAGAAAACCGAATTTTGTAGTGTATCCTCTAGATAGAGCAATGATTCCCAAAGTGAGTGCATTCGCCCCCAGCGGACGATTTCAGTCCCAAGGGGGCGCAAATTTGTAAAGCTGAATTTGGGGGGCGAAAATCCAGAAAGGAGGCAAAAATGCTTATATGGGATAAATTGGTAATAACGACTCATAATATTTGTAGAAGACACTCATTATAATGGATAATTATACTATTATGTGTTTAAAGAAATATTAATAAAACTTTTTAGTTTAAACCTCCAAGTATGCTATTTCAAAATCATATAAAACTTGACGATTGTCAAAAACCAAATTTCTTGTGGTATACAATCAGTTTTTTTACCTATTGTGAATTTTGAAACATAAATCGGCAACACAAAGTATGCTCGAAAATTACTGAGATCTGAATAATTTGTTGTCACAGATATCTTTTTAAAGTTGAAACTATATGTCAGACAAAACAAATGGTTTAATTTTTTTTAGTCGATGAATATCTTGTAGGGAAATTCTAGGATTTAGCAGCAATTTTTCACGACTATTCTATCATTACTACGCATCTCAAAATTTCTAAAAATAAAAACTAAAAACTCAGAATTCACCTATATTTTTGAAAAAAAAAATCATCTCAATCGAGAAAGTAAAAAAAGGCGTCATCAGGATCGTTACATTTATCCAAAATTTCTACAATTTGAGATATAAATGTTTTTTTTTTTTTCAAATTAAAATATTCACGAATCTATATAAGAGTTGAAAAGCAGGAAGTCGACCAAAAGTATATCCATGGGCGAAATTGAGTTAAAACTGATTCTTAAGCCAGTAATAAACGCAAGATAATTGAGCATTTGCAGTTATAAGTTACTGACCAGTTGACAATTTTAATAATTATTTATTATCGTAATATGCTCATATGTTGGAAAGTTTTCTTCATGATAGAAAAAAATGGAGACGATAGATTTGCTGAAATTGAAATGTTAATGAATACGATAGTTTTTCCATGACTCTCTTATGGATATGCAAGTCGAGGATATTTTTGACACATCTAGACCGGATTAAGTGTTTCTTAGCTTTTTCTAGAAAACGTACTTCAAGCATTCATATAAACCAGATACATGCATAACTTTCTGTTGTATTTGAACTAACCTATTTTGTAAAACATCTGTATAGAATTAACACCAAAAAGATCAGAGTTGGAGTCCTTGACTTATCTTTACAAGGCCAAAATATCCCTTAGTCAAATCTGTCTGAACACCTACCATATATGCTTTAAAATAGAGATTGTTAACATTTTCATCACATATAAAATCCTTCACCAATCACTTTGAAAGTTTAATGATTTTTAGATACACGTATGATAAGATGTAGAACATAATCTCAACACAGTATAGTGGTTATTTTATACGAAAATATAATATAAATTACATCAGTGTAGCGTTTCTGAAATATATTGACCTCAAGGGGGCGAAAGTCAAAAAAGCTTGGGAAGCACTGCTCTAGAGTTTGTTTGACAGATAAGCGTATTTCGACCTCAACTATAAGGCCGTCTTCAGTGTTGTGAAGTAGAATCGAGTTGGTACTGAAGACGGCGAAACGATGTAAACCCTAATGCAATTGAAGCACTAAATTCGGTTTTCTTATAAGTTTTCCCCTAAACAACTCAAAGATTTAAGTCGATAACAAGGATGGAAAAAAAATCACCTCTAGCGACTAACAACATAGCATTTGAATGGTCTAAGAGGGCTGTCGCTCTTGCAAAAGCATGATTTGAACTGCTCACTACGCGCGCATGGTAAGAGTATATGGAGCATCTGATGCACTGTTTGTCGCGGGACAAACCGTTTATCGGATGTTGTAACATGTTGCGATTAACAAGAATCAGAACACGTTCACGGCATAATTTTTCGCACAAACCATGCCCGATTGACTTTCAGATCAGAAACGACATACCAGAAGGCAGATCATGGAATAAAAGTTCAAAAATCCTCTAAAACTTATGACTTTGGTTTGCGAACAATTGATCGATAGCACACATGCCGAGCAATTCATTTTTCGCTGAGCGAAGTTTGTTGTTAGGGCTTCACGACGAATGGTTTATCGTTGTTGCTATGCTCGCAAAATAAGGAACAACCGCGATGCATCATTTATTTTGTCATGATCACTAGATTTCCATCCTTGGTCGATAAATTAAAAATACTGCAGAATTGAGATATTCATTACATTTTATTCTCAAACGTAGTACTCCACCTGACCATAAAATTCCCAATAATAGAGATTGTAATAGAAAAGCTTCATAGTAAAAATACTCCAGCAGAATCCAGGAGAATTGATTATAGTAGAATAACCATATTTTTACTGCTTTTTTTAAGGTTGTCCACGTTAAAATTGCAACCCTTGTAAATAGCTATAACTTGTTTGCTTTTTGAGTGAAATGATTGGAAAAGTAAGAGTCCTCAAGCCCTGTCCAAAATTTAGTACCAAATGCTTAAATTTAGGCCAGAAACAACTGTTTACTCAATGTTTAATATTGATTTAAGCATAAGCATGAGCATGAGCATGATTGACCGCCCAGAGAACAGCTGTTTTACACAGGGAATCAACAGACACTAATCAGAATCAGTAGCATCCTCAATGTGTAAATACTGGTGCTCTCATTATTATAACAAACAATAACGACGCCGGCTGCGTCCAAATGCAGGTCAATTTGGGTTTGGGAGGGAAAAGTTGACGTGTTACTTGCTTTATGGAAGCCGAGAAGTCCTCTGCACTTCCACAAGTAGTCACTGGGAGTTTGGGTATGGGAAAGGTTTGGGTGAAGGATTCGTTTTGGCAAACGATAAATATATAATTTGAAATGAATTCGCCTAACCGGATTCGCGATATAACTCGATAAAAGCATTGAAGGTCGAACGTCTAACGCGATCCGCGATACTATTTCACCGTGGTACGCGAACGACGCGTGACATGTTTGATCCTACCCCGGTCGCCCGCCCCCGCAGGAGCAAGCAACCAGATCGAAGGATCAAATACTACTCCTCAATGTTTAATATTGATTTAGGGTACACAAACATATTTTTCCTGTTTTTGAGATTTTGTCAAACCCCTTCGTTTAAACACAAATAACAGGTGGGGTTCGTGGGCGTGCGGCTAATGTCGTCAGGAATTTAACCGCATCATGTCAAGGAGTATGGGTTCTATTCTCGCTTCAGCCAGGAAAACTTTTCGGGATGTATGTTATCCGATGCAATGTAAGTTAAAGTGGTACCACTTTGCGTTGCATGCTTGTCCTTTGTCTAATCGTTCCTTTGAGGGACAGATTAGATTCGTCCACAAAAAGCATTAACGTATTGGAGTTGACTTCACGAGAAACAAGAAAAATTCAAAAACCGATTTGGATGCCATCGGTTTGCATGAATTTCTTAGGATTTTCTAACGCGACTTTTCCAACTGTAACGAAAGCTTTCTCAACGATGTTTAACACTAGGTTCGAATGCATTTGAAAATCTGCAGATCAAGTAAAAAGACCTAATTATCAATCAAGCTGCAGGGCTGGTAGGGTTTAAGTACCTTGAATACAGAAACTTTAGAGACTTCTAGCTCGAAAAATAGATACCATTTATAGATCGAACAGGAAGCAAAAAAAAAGCCGAAAATCGACCAAATAGGAAGTACAAAAACAAAGCGTATCCTAAGATGAACCAGAAGATGAGAGTTTGATTCTTCATTACTGAATCAGGACAGACATTTATATAACATGTTTGTAATTCTTCGTGACATTATGACAGTAAGTATCATTACTGTATATATTTTTTCATGATATTCCCTAGTTATTTCGAGATCACATACACACTTAGATTAAATTACTGGGGTCGGTAAAATTCTACTGGGTTTTGGAACTACCGAAAAAGTCAGTAAAATGAAAACTGTCGCCACGCGTAATTGAAAAGCAAATTTCACCATGTTTTATTTTTTATCGATGTATGACATAAAAAGAAAGCTCTCAGCAAAATTTCAGTGAAAAATCTCTGTTTTTAGATTTCTGACATTTTTTTAGTTTACTGACTTTTTCGATAGTTCAAAAACCCAGTTATTTTTAACCGAACAGATTGAGTGTGTAGGTATTTTCGTAAAGATTAAAAAAAATATTCCGAAGATTGCTCCAGAAGTTTATTAAGTGATTATTTTCCGTAGAATGTCTCCAAGAATTTTCCTAAAGAATTCCTCCAAGAATATTGTTTCGGTAATCCCAAGAATATAACCTGATTTTTTTTTAAATATAGCCATAGAACCATAATATCAATCAGGAATTCTCTTAGGTATTTTTCTAAAGATGTCCAAAGTCATCCAGGATTTTATCTGGTGATTTTCCTATCAATTTCCTCAGTGTATCCTCCAAAATTTAAGTTTAGAACAACTGCTCAAAAAATCTTTGTAAGATCTCGTAGAGTAACAACTGTAGAATTCGGTTGAAAGATTGATGAAAAAATATCTGGAGGAACTCCTAGTATAGTCTTTGAAAAATAAAACACATGAGGAATGCTTGTAGAAATTACTGGAGGTAGTACTTCAAACATTTCCTGGAGAAAATCCCCTAAGCATCTTTTAAAAAAATCCCTATAGAATTTTTGGGATAATTGGTTGAGGAATCTCTAGAAGAATTTTTGGAGAGATTCCTGTATATTTCCCTGAAAGTATTCCAAATCACTAGAAGATTTCTTGAAGGTTTTGCTTGGCACATGTGAGACACAATTCTAGTAGAACCTGCTGAATAGTCGTGTTCAAATCTTTACGTTTTTCTCTGGAGCCTGTAAAATTTTGCATCTATATTCACTGCAATCAGAATAAGGAAAATGAGACTTTAGATACCATTTTGGTTAAAATTGAGATCTTAGAGACCTTCCATTAAAATACAGACTTTATAGAAACTTTTATTCAATGAGAGACCTGCTACCAGCCATACAACATTCTTCAACTTAAAACTGTCGAGTGAATTTGTATGTTCAACAACTTGAATAATGAAACATGAATAGAATAAGCATAAATTGAATTAAGCTACTAATAAGAAGCGAATCATCAAATGAATTTTGTTGTTTACGAATAAGCCCCAAAAAAACATTGAATTTTACCTGTAAATATATAAAATCTGCAAAGATATAACAAATATTAAATAAAACATAAGTTTCGTAAATTTAAATTTAAATTTGGTTTACGTTCAAAAGGGATTTCAATTTCTTAGCGTTATAAAAATGTTTACCCTCTGATAATGAAGCCCTTACAAAAAACATTAAAAATACCTAGCCTATTCTAAAGCATTAGAATGTCTTTCTGGGAGAAGGGCCCCCACAAGACAATGGTCCCCAGGCCCCCACATTTGTAAATCCGGCCCTGGGCACAGAACTTGTGATCTTCGATCTATTAAGAATGTTACGATCAAAAATGGAGTTTTAACATAATCACAAACTTAAATCAGCTCCAAAATGCCTTATAATACTTGAGCCTACAAATAATTAGCTGGGTATGATAAGTTCTTGTAAAGTTGTAATAGGTATCTAATGAATTTTATGAATCTGATCCGCAAACTACAATTCACCGGGTTTGACGGCCTTGAATCGGCACCAAATTAAGACCAAAGAGTATTTTTTGCACGATAGGCCACGTGTTATGCCTTTTTTTTTTGGTTTCCAAATGGACCTGAACCTGAGCTGAAACCAATGCCACTATCAAATATCCAAGGAAGCTAAAATTGACCGGTGGCCGAGGCATACGACTCGCAAACCTCGGTACACTTGCTGCAGACCCCGTAAATATTTCCAATTTGCAATTTCTGTGAAATCCAGCCATGTGACATATCAAAATTAGCAGAAATTCATGACAAAATCACCTTAGTTATTCTAAGCAGTCCTAAACCATGTTTTGGCCTCCCGGTAGCCATATAACTGGTTCCGGAGGTTCTGGAGGTCCTGGTTATGTGGTTAATTTACAATTTTCATAATTGCAGAATTTAATGAATAAATCACCTAATGTAATCCCTGCAGCCCTGGCTATGTTTCGCCCACCCAGTGACCATATAATAGGTTCCACAGGTTCCAGAAGTCCCAGTAATTTACAATTTCCGTAAAACCCAGCCGTGTGACATAAAAAAATCTGAATTTTATGAAAAAATAAAAAAAAACACCTGAGATAAACTAACTAGTCATCACTATGTTGAATAATCGGTGGACATGTCCCGGTAACGGGATCAATTGATACTTTTCATTGAACTCAGCCTTGAAACACATCAAAATGTTCAGAATTGTACAAAAAAATTGCAGTTCTGGGACATATTAAACATTATGTGGCCATCTAATAGGTTCCGGACGACGTTCCGGCGGTCTAGGTTATGTGGTTAATTTACACTTTTCATTGAACTCAACCCTGCGAAATATTAAAGTTTGCGGAATTTTGTGATAAGATCACCTGAGGTAATCTTAGTAGTCCTGGGCCATGCTGGACAATCGGGGGCCATATAATAGGTTTTGGAGGTACCAGAGGTATCGGTTATGTGGCCGATTTACGCTTTCCATAGAGCTCAGCCATGCGATATATCAAAATTTTAATGGGAGAGGGACATCAAATTATCATCGTGCCAAGCGAAAATTGATTAACCTTTAGATTACCATGCTATCTTTTGCTCCTAAATTTCAGTATTTATACAGTGTCGTTTGATTCTGACAATATACCAAAAACCTTCATGCTGTTTAGTCGAACCGTGTCAAAATCAAACGTTTGTTTATATTGAAACTTATATCACTGTATGAGATGATAATATTTCTTATTTCAGTGATATTTGGACTGAAACCGAAAATTTGCTTCTTTAATTGTAAATCTAAAATAAAACTTCAACATCTTCTTCTAGTTGTGAATGAATTAAGGATGACCATTACTAGGACAGGCACGTGGAATCAACCACGCAAACCCAAACAATTCAAAAAGCTCTTCTGTATTTTTGACGTTTTAGCTGTTTATCTGCAAAGTGTTTTTAAATATTCAAAAATGGAAAAAGTTAAACAAAATACGTTATGCTTCATAGCGCTAGAGCATGCAAATACACTGTTAATCATGGTAATTATCCACGACAATTTTTAATATTATGTAATTCAAATCAATCAGAAACGATTTTCGGTATAGAAATTCAACGTGTATATACTGAAAATCATCGAATTTTACTGTTACGTTTTCACGAGTACGTATTGTTTGTTCCATAAACACGGTGCCAATTAGCGTGGCTCATAGGGGAATGACTGTACAACTAATGATACTGCTGAACTTCAAAATACATTGGCTACCGCTTGGATTCTGTTAATATTTGACAAAGCCTCTAGTGATGTTTGTAGTCAGATTTATTTATAAAACTAGAAAACATAAACAACGTACCGATATATAGCTAGAGGGATATTTTTAGCGCCAAGATGAATACGCTAATAAGTAGCTTAAACATATCTTGGTCTATTCATATACGTATCGATAGAACATTGGACGGAAAAATAGTTCTATTAGCCCACTCATTTAATTGATAGCTCGTGTCTGTGTAGCAAAAAAAATGCATAAACCGGAATGAATCAGTACTGATGATGTTTTTGATTGTTGAGCCCTATATCATATGATAGGATCTTTCTGGTATTAAAAGCTATGTGTTTACGAATTCATCATTTTGCAGATAACACAATCCTTGTTCCTTAGCTGAGTGGTTAGCGTCCACGGCTACCAAGCAAAGCCATGCTGAATGTGTCTGGGTTCGAATCCCGGCCAGGATCTTTTCATAATGAAAATTTCCTTGACTTCCCTGGGCATAGAGTATCAACGTACCTGCCAACACGATATACGAATGCGAAAATAGCAACTTTGGCAAAGAAAGCTCTCAGTTAATAACTGTGGAAGTGCTCATTAGAACACTACGCTGAGAAGCAGGCTCTATCCCAGTGAGGACGTAAATGCCAATCCTTGTTCCTGTAAATTGCTGTTATACAGAAAAATCAAAAAATAAAATCGATAAAACCTTCATAAAAAAAGGCACTTGATTTCTCCTGAAGTAATTTCAGTGATGAATTTCCAGTCCTCATTCATTTCTCACACCAGAGGGTAGGTATCAGTTGAAGCGAACAAGTTGTGTGTACCTTCACCGAAGTATGTTTACATTTGGCTCCCTCTGAGCCACCCCCATTGTTTAATGAGCGTTATTTTGTGCGAGCACGAATCGATTGCGTCTCGCCGGAGTATGCTGTTTAGCGATCCGATATACTGGTGCTGGCACGCACTTCTGTTGGCTTCTGGTTTTCGTCATGCATCAAACGAACCATCAGCAGCAGGTGCCTCTCTTCTCCTTCTGTTTTTTTTTTTTTTTTTTGGCTTTGCGTTCCAATTGGGACAGAGTCTGCTCCATGTTCTTATGAGTATTTCCACAGTTTTTATCTGAGAGCTTTCTTGATCAATTGATCGCTTTTGCATTTTTTTTGTGATGTCGAGAGAGTCTCCCTTGCAAAACGATCCTCAACCGGTGGGATTCGAACCCAGCTTGGTCTGGCTCGATAGCTGCGCGTTTGACGCTACGACTAGTTTAGTCCCGGTGCCGGTCAGAGCCGCTAACTACCACCGCAGCTGACCAACATGCTACACCTCATCATCACAACGAGCCATCGTCGTTGTCGTCATCGGAGGTAAAGTGCAGTTTTGAATGTAGTGCTAAACGATTGATTAACTGTGCTGTAAATTTCATACAATTACACATTTGGTCGGAGAATAGATGTTTGCTTGGTGAGAAAGGTAAACTAACAGCTCTCATCGATCGGTAATTTGTGGTAGTCTATTCAGTTCCACTGAAACGGGTGAATGAATTTGGACTCCGTGAATAAGGTTACCTATACTCATTTAGAGACTTCCGTATGGCGTTTAGTTCAATGACTTGTTAATGTTTCTACCATGTTCAAGTTGATATCACCAGGTTTCACTATCAACGAGCAAAAATTGTCAATTTTTCAGATGTTCAAAAGACTGATACGTTTTCAGTTAAGGCTCATGCACAATTTATGTCACTATCCAAGGGGAGGGGGAGAGCTCAAGCCAAGCGTGACAAGCTTTACAAAATTTTCGGGGGTCTCATACAAAAAGCGTGACAAGGGACAAGAGGGGGTAAAAAAAAGCTGAAACTTAGCGTGAACCATTCCTTGCCCGACAAATCATTCACGAAGCAAACAAATTGACTGGATCTGTAGAAAAACGATCCTCGGCTTATTTCATAATTGCGATCCTTTATTTACCCTAGACCACCCCCTTCAACCAACAAAGGACGTCCACTGAACAGTTTTCATATATAAACTTGTAAAATAACGTGCATTAAGAAGTAATCAATACATCAGTATATGAGTCATTAACGTAATTAATTTGTTACAAATGTGCTCTTGATCAATCACTGGTCTACTGGCTGACAGCAGTTTAGCACATAGGGAGTCGATGCCGGTTATGGACCCTTTGCGTATTATGGACCCCCTACAGAAAAACATAAAATTAACACTCCAAGCAACCTTATTCCTATGAAAACCCACCGGGGGAACTTCGATTGCATTGTTAGCCAGCAGTTTCAGGCAAAATATTTGGTTTGAGGCGCATAAATACAGATATTTGAACAGTTTTGTAAATGAAACCACACAAGAGGGTCCATAATACGCACTTCAAGGTGGGTCCATAATAGGCACGTCGGCAGCGAGCCGGATTACATGGGAATCAAATGGAGGGTCCATAATACGCAACGTCAAATGTGTAAACAATCCTATTATGGACCCCGGGAGGGTCCATAATAGGTATTCGGACAACAGTTTTCCAAATGTATATTTCTCTGGGAAAATCGTATGATTTTGTATGTTGCATGGGTGTACTGTGAAGTAAAGACATTGAACTTGTTATTAGACTCTACAAAACATATATCTGCCTGATATATAATTGCGGAAAGGCGTCGAGAATGAATTTCAGCTACTAAGGGGTCCATTACTAGCATTGACACCCTACATTTCCAGTTCGATGTTTTCGGACAACTTTTGGATACAGATTCAAGCTCATACAACGTTGCTGTTTGTCGATACTGAACCGCATCAGAGTGGTTTAGGTTGAACAAACAATTACTACTTCACTATGGGATGAGATCGATGGATGACCCACAAATTGCTCTATCAGTATCGGACTATCGTCGATAGTTTAGCCGATGGGGGGTAAAGAACTAATGTTATAGCGCTAGCGTAATACACAAGCTCAGCAAGTTAACGTAAGCACTTTGCAATCAATCAAATTGTGATATCCAGTGAATGCGGGGCTTCGATGCCCCAGCCTTATGGAGCTAGGTGCGGCTGATGGCAGGTAGGGTGGAACTAGGTTGATGGTGCAGAAATTTCATTAGCAAGTGCCTCCCTCGCCAACGGCACAGTTGACGGCGCCGGTAACGATGATGACGGCGCCACTATGGAACAGGAACCTATTTTTGTTGGCCAAAACGTCTGGCGCTCTGGGAATTCATCCCATCCATCTTCTTCTTTTTGGCGTTTTGTCCTCACTGGGACAGAGCCTGATTCTCAGCTTAGTGTTCTTATGAGCAATTACACAGTTATTAACTGGGAGATTTATTTGCCAAAGTTGCGACTTCTGCATTCGTATATCGTGTGGTAGGTACGATGATATTCTATGCCGAGGGAAGTCAAGGAAATTTCCATTATAAAAAGATCCTAGATTGACCGGGAATCGAACCCAGACACCCTCGTATGGTTTTGCTTTGTATCCGCGGACTCTAACCATTCGGCCAACCCGAGTAGGTTTATGTCCCATAGTGCGGCGCACTCGCGATAGATGGACGGGTGGCATCAGGAATAACTACGACGACAAAATCACGCTGTTGGTTCCGATGCCAGTTTCAGTGCACACCGGTTAGCTAGGTTTGAGCAACGTTGCCCTAATTGCTGGTAATGGCTGGTAATGACGAAAACGGAGAAGTTCAAGTAATTGTTTACGGAATTAACGACATTAATTGTTGATAAAATGGTTGACGTCAATCATGAATTGCAGCCAAATCAGCATACTCAAGCGAGATTGATGATTGGAATGGGGAATAAGGTTCATTAAATACGGAACAATTCAACATTTATAGCGTAAGGTGGGGTTAAAGTTCAACCATAGAGAAATAAACTATAGGGACCATTTATAAACCACTTGGTTATCTAAGGGGAAGAGGGTTTGGTCTGGCTAATGACCATTCTAATGTTATGAGTTTTGTTTTACTTTCACATTTTTTTTTTATAAATTTATTAGCTGTAACAGCATAGAACTATATAATGGGTGACCTGGTGATATACACACAGCAACGAAACACCGCGTTTCTAGCTTGTTTTGACGAAGCGTGCGAAACATGTCGAGAAATATTTTTTAACAGGAAAATTACTAGCTTATTGCCATCACCCGGTATTTAACACCAACCGGGTGCTTACCCGGCACATTCAGGTAAAACTTATTGTTTATCAATCCCAACAGCTTCTACGGACTGCATTTTACGATGCTGTGGTCGCAGTCACAGTTAGCGCTGTTTATGACGACGTAAGCAACGGAAGATCTCCGTATTAACGTCATCGTTTAATAACTATGTACTAAGGTATTGCATGATAACTGCCGATGCGGTGGAGTGCTGCTCGGGGTTTCCCTTATATCCAGCCACTTGTCAGTGCAAAAAGTTCCATTGATGGAATGCATGAATGGAAAGTAACTTCTACATCCACTAAACTGAGTCGAGTAAAATTCCATCTAATTGACACGAAACCCCTTAGATCTCAGCAATATAGCCTACGAAGAAAAATCGATCTAAGATCAAACTTAGTATTAAACTTAGGACCCTTTCAATGATCTGGGGCCATCCTTAGCTGAATGGTTAGAGTCCGCGGCTACACATCAAAACGGGTGCAGGTCGTTAGGCCGAATGCCGTTAGACCGAATGTCGTTAGGCCGAAGGCCATTAGGCCGAATGACATTAAGCCGAAAGGGCCGTTAGACCGAAAGGGTCGTTAGGCCGAAATAACATTTGATCATTTACTACTATTTCAACTAACTAACACATTCATCAGTGATTTTTCCTTCTTTCAATCAAAGGCTGTTCTTTCTAGTTATATATCACAGCGGTTGTTGTGGGCTTCTAGGTAATGCAAATTATCCTGATCTATCCCTTTTAGTTACTCATTTGTCCTAACGCTTCTTTAGAACTATCGGCCATTTTCGGCTCAATGACCCTTTCGGCCTAACGGCATTCGGCCTAATGGTCTTCGGTCTAACGACATTCGGCCTAACGGCATTCGGCCTAACGGGATAGAACTCATCAAAGCCATGCTGGAGGTGTCTGGGTTCGGTTCCCGATTGGTCCAGAATCTCTTGTAATGGAAATTTCTTTAATTTCCCTTGGCATAGAGTATCATCGTGCCTGCCACACGATATACGAATGCAAAAATGGCAATTTAAGCAAAGAAAGCTCTCAGTTAACAACTGTGAAAGTGCTCATTGCACACTAAACTGAGAAGCAAACTCCCAAAAAGGGCGTAATGTCAAGAAGAAGAAGTCCCTTTCTATGATTATGTAACTATTTTTTTCAGATTTTCAACCCCCTTTCACACCAGTAAATGTTTACGTTATTATTGAAAGACCTTAGGTTGAGAGAATAGGGGCCTTCCTTAGCCGTGTGGTTAGAGTCTGCGGCTAAAAAGCACAGCCATGCAGTAGGTGTCTGGGTTCGATTCCCGCTCGGTCTAGGATCTTTTCATAATGGAAATTTCCACGACTGCCCTGGGCATAGAGTACACAACGCAACAAAAATGTCATTTTTGCGTGTCTCAAGAATCTAATTATGTGTCTCTAGTAGATTTGGGGTTACTGAATCTGATGCCGTTCTCAGAAATTTCCCAGCACGTCGCAATTTTTAGCTACAGGTCACCAAAGTTGTAAAAAACATTGGTTTCATTGATGTTTACCTCAAATTAGAAGTATATTTTATCAAAAAATTTTGTGATCTTATCCACCAAGCATCCAGAAGAGGACTTAAGTGAAAGTGCTCATAAGAACACTAAGCTGAGAAGCAGGCTCTGTCTTAGTGAGGACGTTATACCATGAAGAAGAAGAAGAAGAGGTTAAGCGAATAAGAACAATATTTACGTACGTCACCGCTAACCCTAAACTTTGGTATGACAATCGATTTTTTTACAAATTATTTAAAAGTTGAACTTATCATCCATCCTATGGTGTATTAAAGAGTCTATAATTTATTTATTGTTGAAGTAAAGTTGAAACATGTATTGTTTTACTCAACATTCACAATTGTTTTGATTGTGTGCATATATTTTATTATATTTCTACTGTTCCACAGAACTGTTTAATTATTTAGATGAAATACAAACAATTTCCAATTTTATCTTTGTATAAGCAAACCAAGTATGATACGTAAGAGATTTGCTCATCTTCGACGGTCTGTCAAATCCCAACAAATTATTTCAAAAGTAGTTAAAAACAATACAATAACTTTTGTGTGGTACTGAATGAACATTGTCATAGATCTTGTCTTCCAACCCTGTTATGATGGTTGACAATCGGATCAGACATCAAACGATCTGGTAGGCATGGCACAAATTCGACGCCTCACTCCTATAGTAATGTCAGAATGGAATGCAAGGTTCTTCGTGGTGCTCCCGCTTGCCAACAACGATTCAGAGCTTCACAACTTTTAAAATAGTTTTATTGAAATTAATTAGAGAAACGAATAGAGTCATAACTTTGAGAGTTACAAGCAGTATTCCCAAACGAACATCAAACACGTTGGGTACTGGTATTTTCGTACTCGCTTCGAACCCTGACCTCGTGTATAAACCGAACACACGAAGCAGCGCACGAACCAGTATCTAAATCCGAACTTATGTTTAGAGTACCAAAGCTCAAACCAATGTTTAGAAACCGGTACAACCGTATAGTACACCGTCACGAGTACGCGGCAGCATCAGTGGTTTTTGTTTTGTATTTTTTGCTCTCCCGTAGCAACGCGTTGTTTGAGCGGTGCCGTGTTATTTACGTGACCATAGTAACGAGTGAATTCGGCACCGCTCAAATGTCAAATTAGTGGAATCGTGCATTGGTTCATAGAAATGTATTAAGTTTGCAGCAGTGTATAAAATGTAACGCTGCCGCGCTATCGGCTTCAGCTTGGACACTAGCCTTGCATTCGGCTTTAGTTAGTTCGTACGCACACTTATAATTTTCTACCTAAATCTATAATCTGTGGTTTGTGACGAGATTCTCGTCACGAGAAGTATCATAGAGTTCAAGTTCCATTTCATCAGCGTGCATTCGAATTGCTTTCTTTCGGTTCATTTTGTACCATGGTTTGAACCAATGTTTAAAACCTCGGTTCAACCGAAGTTCACCGGGTTCAATGTGCAACGCGAGTTTTTTGCCGTCGTGCGTTTGCTTTTAAACACGAATAGAAAGATGCAAACCAAAGTTGAACATCGGTAATGTTCATGGGAAGACTGGTTACAAGCCAATGTTTTGTAATCACCCATTTTGGTCAAAATTAATAAAAAATATTTAAGCCTATATAAATTGGTAGTGAATGGGAGAGTCGTTGTGGTGAGCCCGGACAAATGATACATAATTGCTTGAATGTTTTGAAATTTTTACTATTAGAAACACTGGAAAACTTACTTGTTCTAGTTATTTAGCATCGCGAATTTAAAATTTCATCAAACAAAAATTTGAATACCCACAGTCATCATATGAGCTTATAAAATCCGGGGGCTCAAAAAAAACGACTTTTGGCCTTACCTCCCTTGAGCTTAATCTTGATTGGCCACCTGTGGTTTCTACACGCTCAAAAAAGAATCCCGGAAAACGTGAATTGTCAAAAGTACCGTAAATTCGGGTGAAATTGATCAGTAGGGTGAAATTGATCACTGTGTCACACGATTTTATTTCCCTCTAATAGAGCATAGAAATCAATGCAACCTATGTAGATGAACGTTGTTTGTCTTAACTATTGTCGAATTGCATGTTGTGAAGCTTTTTGTGTTAAGGAATATTTATTTCTATGAAAATAATTGAAAATTCCATAATCGTGTTCTGTGTGGTATTGGCAGACATCAATAAACTTATAGTTTTAAACAAGGACTTGGACATGGTGTCAACCTGAAAATTTGTAAGGATGCTTGAAATATATCCCCAAAACGAATTTTATCATCAAAATTCGTACTAATTTGTTCATTTTATTGTAATAATTGAATGTTTTATTGATATCAGAAGATTTCTTCATAAATTGCCTACATTTAGGCGTTTTCTGCGGTATTGTTGAAAATTAATTGTTTATTATTTCCATAAATTATGCATTATTAAGAATTTGGCAAGCATATTTGGATTCAGGATTTAAATCAAATTAAATAAGTAAAGTTGTTTTCAAAACTAACAATAATGGTTTTGACAGGTGATCAATTTCACCCCGAAATGGAATTCCTTGATTTTTTATTTTAGAGACGATTTTCAGCACTAAAATCACAACTGTATGAAAATTTGAGTATATAAATCAATGAGGCTCACTGTCGTACTTGTTTTCCTGCATTAAGTTGTTTGGAATTGGCAACATCATAGGAAACAGACATGGAAAACAGACATGGAAAACAGTGAAAAGTGATCAATTTTACCCGAAATTACGGTACACCGTAAACTACCGACGCGTTATCTAGAACGTGAAACATGATCTAGTTCACGGCGTATTTTTGCTTGTTCTCGTGTTCATGAGAGCTGGTCATGGATGCGAGAATTGATTTTTTTTTTCGTGTACCCCAGTGCAGCTGATCTAGGTACTTCGAACCAACCAGCTTGGGAATAAGTTGTATAAGTTTTCGTGATCTTCTATTTTATGCAACTATTACGCCTGGCACGTCAGAATGATGACAAATTAGGGAAAGGGGGAGGAATTGATGTTGCGTTTGAAACTGGCTCACAGTAGTCCAAACATACCCCTGCATCTACGCCAGCTCATGCGGGAAGATATACTGCCCATAAAGGCATAACTGTCCCATATGGAAACAGTAGGCATTGAGAAAATTGCGCTCTAAGTTTGAGTTTTGTATTCTCCTACAAATGTTCTTAATTTAGTAGTACATTTCTGCATGGCATATTTATTTAGCACCACCGCACAGATTACTCATTTTGTTTCTATTGATCAGCAAAAAATATAATCTTGAACACAACTCACGTTTTGCAATTGTTATTCGGGTTGAAAGTTCATATAGAGGCTGTTATGCCTTTATTTTTCAATATGGGACTGCACTAGCTTCATATTTTTCCGCAACTTTTCCGAACAAAGTGTGTTAATTTTTATATGCATAGTAAAGTACATATAAAAACATGAATGTTGCGACAAAAAAGGTGTTGGTTCGAAAATCCATATGGGACAGTTATGCTTTTATGGGCAGTATAGAGGTAAGGTTTTTTTAAGGCAGAGAGGCTTGCTTTTGGTTAGCAGACTGCGTGGGTATCAGGCGTAAGAAAAGGAGTTCTATAATAATGGAAGGATTGAAGCGTAAGGGAACGGTTTCTTGTGCGCCTTTGGTTCACAATGGAACAACAATTTTAAGTGTGATAGATTATCCTTTGGAAGACGTGGATGACTTTTTCATACTCTTTTGCTCATATCTTTTGACTCAATTGATCAATTCTCAAAACTTTGAGTAGGGGATAAGTTGCAACTCCAGATGCATCCGCAAAGATTTAGATACCGGTTACCAATTCGGATATACGGGCGGAAATCTAGTGTCCACCTCAATATATTTCGATTGTATTAAAGTGAAAGTATATGAATAAAATATATTCTTGTTAACCATTTTTGAGCCACTATAATCACTTGACCATTTGTCATGTTCAGACACATATCAAATGTTGATTTCCATTCTGTGTCATATTAAATCATATTTACTTGACAAAAGATGACCATCGGAAGCTTTTCTTGTCATTTTGAATGCAGCTTCAGGCCCGTTTTTGATCAAATAAGACGTATTTTTATCATAAGAAAACAGCAATTATGCGAAACATCAAATATTATTGTTCCAACATATTGAAGCTTTAAAAAGTACAATTGGGACATTTTAGACGTAAATAGGCCATTTTGTCCAGTAGTCCCGATACATGGTTTTGTCATTACCAATTCCTTGACTTGAGGAAAATTTTCATCACGACATATATACAATCCAACAGTTTTGTAAAGGAAAAACTATCGGAAGCTAGATTTGAGTATTTTGGATATATTCGATCATTGCACTAAAACTCAAGTTTAGTAAAAACTTTCATTGACTTATTTTTGAAGTTTGATTCTATAGAGAATCCTGAAAGGAAGGATGAGAATCCCGTAAAATTTCTGATGAACCCTCTCAGGGATCTGTTAGAATTCTCACACAATTCCTATCAATGTCTTCTCAGGATTCTCATTGGATTCCTAGCAGGATTCTTTTTGGGATTCTCATCATGGTTCTAATCCGAATTCTTGCAGAATACTCATCAGCGTCATTATAGTGTTAACATAAGATTCCTCACAAGATTATTACCAAAATTATCTTGGGATTCTCTTCTAAATTGTCTCAGGATTCTCATCAGAATCCATTTGGGATTCACATCACAATTTTCTTAGGATTCTTATCAAAATATTTTAGGTATTCTCTTTAAGAACCCCTCAGGTATTTCGTCAGCATCCTCTCAGAATTTACATCAGACACGTCTCAAGTGTTTCATTAGAATTCTTTAAAAAATATTTTTGGAATTCGAGGATTCTCATCAGAACTTTCTCAGGATTACAATTAGTTTCCTCCCAAGATTCTCATCAGAATTCTCTCAAGATCCTCATCAGAATCCAGTCTAAATTCTCATCAGAATCCTATCTGTATTCTCATCAGAATCCTTTCAGAATTTTTATCAGGCTCCTTGTAGGATTGGCATCAGATACCATCCCAGGATTCTCATCCGAATCATTTCAAAGTTCTCATCAGAATTCTCTCACGAATCTCATCAGAATCCTTTCACAATTTTATCAGCATAGATGCCGAATTCATCAGAATCGTTCATTTCGTTCAATCATTTATTGAGAATCGTTCCAGGATTCTCATATCACCCTTCCAAATTCAAATCATAAGAATAAAGGAATATCACTCTTTTTACCAGGATCACCAGGCTTTCTTCATAATCCCTCCAGGATTCTTCACAGAATGCTACAAGGAGTTCTTCCGAGATACTCTATAGAGTCCATCCAGAATTTTTATTTTTTTTTAAAATAAAGACAATTTACACCGTCTTCAGCTCAAGGCTGCACAGACTGAACGATCACAAACATTAGGCAACGGACAACACGAAACACCCAGTAGCCCAATAATGAATTTTTTGTTTGACGAAAAGTTTCCACCGACTGGAGCGGGAATCGAACCCACGCTTCATGGCACAATACGCCTAAACGACTGACGCCGCTAACCGCACGGCTACGAAGCCTTTTTTTCTCTTCTAAGATACATATAAGAATTCATCCAGTAATCTGATTGAATTATTTTAAATATTTGCAACATAACCCTTCCAGGATTCTTATCCTATTCAAAGGATTTCATCAAAAACCTTTCAAGGAGCTTATTAGAAAGAACCATTATTTCATTAGGAGCCTTCAAGGATTCATGCTGGATTTTCATCAGCTTCCTTCAAGAATCTCATTATAATTCTTTCAAGATTTCCACAAGAACCCTCCGTAACCTAAATACTGAAACTACGCTAACGCTAACGCTAATGTTCGACCATAACCTAGATACTCTTATTAAGTTCTCGATAGATTAACTTTTACGAAACAGTTGTATTTTATATTAATCATGGTGAGAATATCCTTTAAATTTGGATTTTTGTGCCACAAGATACAGTCGATATCGAAAGGATCATTGAGATAGGGATAGATCGAGACAAAGACCATATCTGCACTGTTACTTCATAAGGGCCTAACTGACATGAGCGAATTCTCTTCATCGATCCTCCCGTTCGCAAAAACTTCGCTAAATTAGATAAATCTGTAATAATTCTTGTTAATGAGGCAAGATGTAGTGATTGTTCATCATACAGCACAAAAATATGTTACGGCATAGTTTCCAAACTGTGGGTCATGAGCATTGTCAGGGGGGTCGCGAGAAAAATTCATATCAAGTATTTTTCACGCACTTTATCACATGCTACCTCAAAATATTTATGTGTTGTATATCATAAACAGTTATTTATGTTTCTAATAGGAAAGCAGAGTATTTGAGCTCTTTTCAATATGATTTTCCTTCGAAGTTCACGTTTCTTACCGTCATTTATCATTACCATTTTTTTTCAGTAAAAAAAATCAAGAATCATTACCGTGAAAGACAAATCTACTTACAACAAAGATTACCTCTGTATTTTTATTCGTAATTTTCAACACCAGGTTTGGCTCGGTATGCTCGATTGCCTGTTTTGTTAATCTTTCTGTAAACGAAATACCGATTTAAGCAAACTAACTATCAAATGTTACTGATGAACGGGAAAAGTTGATAACCGATTACATTGAATCTCCAGTTGAGAACTCAATAAAACAAAATTTGCCGAAAAAATCTTCAAATTATTCAAATCAAAAGTTTGAATTAATTGAACACAATCCAACTGATCCTTCTCCGAGATGAGCAGGTCTTTCCGAACTGTTGTCTAATACTGAAAACTGGTTTCACAGCATTTGAAAAATTTAAAACTATTACATTGAAAAAATGCAAAACCTATTTCTTGTCATTTTCCATTGGTGGGTCCTGAAAAATAGGCTCGACAGCTAGGTGGGTCACGCATATGAAAAGTTTGGGAACCTATGTGTTACGGAAACACGGTGCCCCGACAGACCGTTATTATGCAAAAAAAAATGTCCATCAAATCTGAGTACAGGGGTCGATTCCTGAGGTTATTCTGCACCTCTGGGCCAATTTAAAAAAAATCCCTCGAGAAATCTTGATTTGAAAATTTAGACTAAAAATTCCAATATAAACCATTTTAACCCCTCTACCGGCAGCTTCATTTTTTCCCGCAAAATTCAAATTCAAATCGTTATAACTTTTTTGTTTTTCAATATTTTTGCACCATTTTTTCACAAGTTCTCAAAAAACTCTTCTAGTTTTAGGATCTGTGTCGATATTGATCATTGGTCATCTGGTTTTGAAGATATTCCTAAATTCCTTGGGGGACCGACCCGTAACTAGAACCCCCCGTTAATTTCTCAGGCTACAGAATTTTAATCGTATTCGGATATTCACTCTTCGAAATAATACCATAATGTGAGTATGTTGTGAAAAAATGAAGCAATTTCGTGCAGCCGTCTTTAAGTAATGACCATTTAAGTTTCTGGAACCACGCTGGCCAAATAAAGATCTTAAAAACTTCAAAAAACATCATATCGTAATTTTCAGATATCTCCAAGAATACTGAACCGATTTGTATGATTTTTTCATAGAAGCTCCTTATTACCTGGCATTATATAGCCCATATTTTATTTTTTTGATAAATTTATCAAAAATAAAATGGCCGCCAAAGACATTTTATATGGAAAATGTCGGTCCCCCAAGGAATATCGGAATAACTTTAAAACCAGATCACCAATAATTAATATCGACACGGATTCCTAAATTAGAAGAGTTGTTTGAGAACTTGTGAAAAAATGGTGCAAAAATATTGAAAAATAAAAAAGTTATAACGATTTGAATTTGAAAAAGCTTCTTCAGGAAAGGAGTTCCTGGAAGAATTTGTAAAAAAAAAATCGCGAGAGAAACCCTCGATGAATTATTTTTCTTTTGCGAGTGAACAACTAGCCACGATCAAATTCGCGATAATGAAGCAAAAAATCGTTTTGATGAAATCCCTGAAAGAATTCATGGGTAGATGAATTTTCGGAGGAACCTTCGGAGGATGTTCAAGAGCCCAGAACGGATCTCTGGAAAAATTTCAAAGGGAATTTCTGCACGACTACCAAGAAAAATCCTCAAAGAATTCATGTAGCGATTTTCCTGGAGGTATCCCTGGAAGAATTCTTGAAGAAAACTCTTGAGGAATCCCTATAGGAATAATTTCTTGTCGAATCCCTAAAAAAATTTTTAAGGTATATCAGGAAAAATCGCTTGAAGAATCTTTGGAGGAATCTCCAAAATGAAAATTCACACGTTGAATGTGTTATTTTCCATCACATGTGAAAAATGGACGACTTGTATATTAGGTAAAACTCTAATTACTATTGTGAATGTTGCAAATGCAATTAATTTGCAATAAAATAATATTCATAGAGAATTCACATTCAATCCGGATCTGAAGGTATATAGAAATTTGTATTCAAAATAGTTCAAATCTTTAAAGTACGCTGGAAAAATCCCTGGTGGAATTCTATAGAAAGAAAGTAATTTTCTCAGCTTTGTAAAATATAGACTACACATGAGCAATTCTCGCTGAAACCAGGCCGCCATCGGCACCCATCGTTGGAATTCCAATTTTATGTCACTGATCGCTAGTTTTCGATAAAACTTAAGGGTGGTGCTTTCTGTTTTCTCAAATTGATGGACCCCTCGTACGCCAGCTAGCTGAATAGTTTGCGAAAAAGCCCATATTTTGATAAATCTTGGGTGTTTCTTCACGTGATATGTCTCATATTTCCCTTGGAACTCATAGCAAACTTAGTGGTATCGTATAGAGAAAGAATATAGCTTTCATATCTACTTGAAAATTGGCCGCCGAATTTGGCCGCCATTTAGAATTTTGTTAGAAAAATCGTTTTTTCACTATTAGCGCACCGCTAGTTTTGAATTCTGAGATCACCATCAGAAAGCTGAGGAAAAATTGCGTAAGATAGGCTACAGAAGCTATGTGCGCAAAGGTATTTACCCTCTCAAATGAACGATTTCCTAAATCATGTTCTACGATTTTGACGTATATGGCGAGTGCAATCAATACAAACATCATGTTTTGTACAACAAAGAAACAAGTTTTCAACCTTTGGTGTTTTATTCGAGTCGATAATTAGAATATTATTTTGAGTGATACAATCTGGCGGCCATCTTGGATTTAACGCCATCTTGATTTTAAGTAGAAGAATGAATTTTTCACCTTGATAGTACTCATAGTACGCATGTCGAATTTAGAGGCTACCAATAAAAAAAAGGTTACGTATACTCTTCTTCTTATTATTCTTCATTTTCCTGATGTTACATCCCTTCTGGAACCGAGCCTGATACTCAGCTTTATTAGTTATAAATCCAGGTTATGCAACAGGAATTTTCTTTTATAATGCGATTTCTGACAACAGAATAATTCTTCGACATATCTTTGAATTCAGTAATAATGAATAAATGAATTCAATAAATGAAAACCGTCCAAAAACATTGATTGTATTAAACAAATATTTTTTACCATATGCATTGTTATTCATTGAATGAAGTTTATAGATTGCTCGTCGGGACATTAATAAGTTATGTGGTAATATCTGTAGTTTTAACGTAAACATTGACAAAAGTGCATTAATTTAGAATGGAAATCTTAAATTTTGAAGCAATAAACATCCTTGATTTTCTGAGCCATAAAGTATCGTTTTTAGTACCGCCCAACATGCATGTGAAAAATAGAGAAATTGAATGATGAGAAGCAGATTCTGTTCTAATGTGGACGTAATGCAGAAACGCAGGAGTATCATTCCGAGGTTGGAAAACCTGGTGGTCATCTTGGATTTCAACGCCATCTTGGTTTTTAGCAGTTTAATGGTTTTTTACTATCTCAGTGCTCATCGTGTTGAATTGTGAGGCCTCCGTTAAAAACAAATCTTTCTTATCTTATCTCAACTCTTCAACTGATTGTTCATTTCTATCAATGGGTTTAGACCAAATAAATGAGAGAAATAATGTTATTTTTCAACTCGAAGATGTGCATCCTATTTGATAATTTGTTTTCAAAGCTAGTTAAGCTGAGGGGCTGGCTCTGTTCCAGTAGGGACGTAACGTCAGGAAAAAGAAAAACAAGAAGAAGAATAAGTGTAACGGTAGCATTAAAATTCAACATGTTGAGTGCTAACAAAGTGAAAACTCATTCTACTACTTACAACCAAGATGGCGTCAAAATCCAAGATGGCCGCCAGATTTTTTCACTCAAAATAATACTCCTATTCTTCATCCGTCTCAAGTCATACACCAACGATTGAAAATTTGCGTCTTTGTTGTACAAACAATTATGATTGTATTGATTGCACTCGCCATATACGTCAAAATAGTAGAACATGATTAAGAAAATCGTTCATATCATAGGGTAAATACCATTGCTTTTTATTGTTTATTGGTATTCATCAACAGGCTGAGTTGCCCAAATGACGATAAAAAAATAAGTACATGAATCGTACACGAATCATACACTAATCAAACAATAAAAGCGAACAAAATTTACAAACAAATTAAAGCAAGAACAGACATTTAAATACAACTATCTACTAAAATATTCTGAGTACTTCGCGAGACAAGTGGTAGTCAAAGAGTGACGAAATGCTTTTGAAGGTTCGTTGGAGTCCATAGATGGCTCCATGCATTGCGTAGTTCATCGATGGAGCGTATGCAGAGAAATATTTTGAGATCGTCTGCGTAAGGCAATCGTGGTCCTTTAAGCGTCAAATTCACATTGTTGAAACACAGGAGAAATATCAGGGGGCCCAGGTGGCTTCCTTGAGGGATACCCGATGATGCAGAGAAAGTGTCGGAGTGACAGTCTCAGACAGTCAGAAAACTGGGACAAGGGATAATGAGCTGATTGCATTTTGATGGTACATTCATGTAACGGTTTCGTAATGGCAACGTAATCTTTGATGAATTGCATTTGCTCGTCGGTAAAGCCTGAAAGTAGCCAATTATTTTACAGAAGTTGTTTTGAACATTTTATGTAACTTACTCAACGCAGAAAATGGAGCTCCTAGAGCAATCAATTGAGATTCATGTTCGAGAACACAAGAAAGCATTTTATGCTTTCCACCCCAGCGTGTAGGTGACCTTATCAGAGGTTTCTTTATGTTATACATTTCAATGAATGGCTTGTACCTGATTTGCTTCATATTTTTAATAATGGCTGTAGTAGCCTTCATGTTCGGATCAACCTTCGAAAAAACGTCATTGATGGCCAACTGCAATGTATGGACACTGCATCTCACCAAAGCAATTTGCTTGTCCAACTAATCCGAAATTCTTTCAACGAAAGTTTCAGCAGCACTGTCGTCTTAAAATTTCTCCATGAATAATGTATCACAGATGGACTGTTCCAGAGCAGTTTCTTCACGGTGACTAACATATTGCTACCGTTGTCAGTGGTAACGGAAAACACCGGGTCATTACGTATGCCATACGAATGAAAAAGCCTTCCTTAGCCGAGTGGTTAGAGTACGCGGCTACAAAGCAAAGCCATGCTGAAGGTGTCTGGGTTCGAATCCCGGTCGGTCCAGGATCTTTTCGTAAAGGAAATTTCCTTGATTTCCCTGGGCATAGAGTATCATCGTATCTGCCACACGATATACGAATGCGAAAATGGCAACTTTGGCAAAGAAAGCTCTCAGTTAATAACTGTGGAAGTGCTCATAAGAACACTACGCTGAGAAGCAGGCTCTGTCCTAGTGAGGACGTAAATGCCAAAAAAGAAGAAGAAGAAGAACGAATGAAAAAGGTCAAAAACTTTATCTTTCAAAAACGACGCAGTTTGTCGTTCATGCATCTCCATTATTGCTAAAATTGAACAAACAATGAATTTAACGTAAAATGAAATATCCTCATAGCATACCTAGAGTTCTGATGACCAATTTGTCGTTAACCGAGTACTGGACGCTGATGCCCAAAATATGCCTTCCATGCCGAGACGCGCTGTCGAGCATAAGGGAAATCAGCTTACCCGAAGCTCCTTTACCGATTACTGCTTTAAGCCTAATTCGCTGCTGACAGGTAATTTCTTGGTCTATCTTGATCTGAGACGAGACTCGCGGAGACGGTCTTCTTTTTCTGCGATTACTGAGTTTTTTTCTTATTCCACTCAGTGTTTACATAAATCTTGCGCAAGCCGTTCAAGCTCTCACATGACCATCTCAGCAAAAAAAAACTTTTGCGTTTGCATCACACCGAAGCAAAAACGGCATTTTGAGTGAAATCTCATGCCAGCAAACGTAGCAGACATTATAAATAACTAGTCTTGTGTTCAGATTTATCAGCATTTTTGGAAAATCTGCTCCGCTGTCTGAGGTATTTTTATAACAGTTTGTTTTGAATACAATACTTTTCACATTTTCAGCCAATAAAACGACGGGCTGCATTTGACGTTTCGTGACAGCGGAATCTGGGCTGCATATGACGTTGATATTTTTCCTCTTCGCGAGACTCTCTCAGATCTTGATGCATGGGAAATTCCTGCAAGGAATCGATCAAGGAAGCACTTTTTTCTGAACGTAGTACGCAGTTGAAAAGAGATGTCAGTTCAAACGGGAGTCGCTGTGGAAAATTTCTGCAAGGAACCGGCGAGAAATTTCTTTAGCGATTCCTGTTCAGCAGCAAATCCGGCTTTAACCATCTCTGCAGCATTCTGAAGATGAAGACTTCATCATGAAGTTTTATATTTGCTCTTGAGATGTTGGTTCCGACTGCTGATGCTAAGGGTCCCAGGAGCATGTTTAAACCCTCCCATTCAAAACATATCAATGGCAAATGATGTTTTGTAACTAACTTCGTGGAAGCTTCGAGAACCTATCTTTTGTCCACCGCAACAAGCCTTTTCGGAATGGTTCGCTGTTTGTTTGGTCACCTTTGATTATTCCCAGAGACTCAGCCAGCGCGAGATGTTTTAGACGAAAGTGTCGATTCATGTTTCCAGTTTCATATTTTACCTGTGAGTACTGGCAGTTACCGTGTGGATCGATGCAACAGCGAAATTTTCCGTTATCTTGCTTGACGCATTTCTGGGCCAATTGCCGAAATGTTGCTTCTTTTGCGAGTTCTGCCTGGTTTCGAAATACCGGAAAATTCAGCTTGAAACATTTTGACGTTCAGGGCTCAGAACGGTATACCGACTGAAAATCTTGAGAGTGGTACGCTAGCGATTTGCGAATGACAACCAGGATAATATCAAAGGGCGTCCTTGCACTATCAGTGACTGTTATAAACTGATAGCGTTCAGAACAATATCAGTGCAGAGCTGATAGTTTGAGGAGATCATATGTCTATATCGATAATATATAAAAGTAAAAAGTCAACCTACGTGGATGATATTGAGCAACTCTGAAACAATCTGAATAGAAAAAAACTACAGTAATTCTTTAACTTAAGAAAGCAAGGAAGGAATATTCCTAAAATAATTGAGGGCGATAATCGTTGAGAAATTTTGAACAAACTCTAGGAACTGTGTTGATTATTTAAGTAAAATAATTCAAAAAACCTTATTAAAAATATGTAGGATTTTTTGGGATAACTTAACTGATTGCGATCTGAACCACGAGCTCACTCAACTCTAAGGCAAACCCAGTATCCATCAGGTGGCCAAAACTAGAAGGATACGATGGGCAGGGCATGTTGCAAGAATGCCATACAGCAACCCTGCAAATATGTTTAGATGTTAACCAAATCAATGAAAAAAATTGGTCCCCTAGCTAGGTTCAGGAATCTTGGGTAATATGCTCCTTTGAGGTAAAAATACCTACTCTCTCTTACTCGATATTCCGGAACTTGATATCGAAATAGAAAAGCATATTGAAAGTTAGTTTTCATGGCTACTTAGACAGTCCCTTGGATCTCATTTACACTGATTTTGTATTCTTTAACTCGATACCTGCCTAACTCGATGGTCCCTTTAATACCGAAATATGGAGAGTTGGCTGTACTTACTAAATATTCAGGAAAAAAATTGTCATGGCCTAGAAAAAATTGAATTGTCATGACAACCAAAAAGTCCACGAAAAATGCGTAATTTTTTATCTATAAATATTCAAGGAAACCCCAAAAAGCAATCTTGCGCCAGTGATGCATATTGTCCCAGACACCCCTACTTGGATTTACAGTGACGATAACCTGTGGCATAAATGAAAACAAACCGAATCACAACATACGGCCTATAAAGCTACCACCGACTGATGAGCAATCACTTGGAAAATTTGCTGACTAACGATGAGACTAAAACATCTCATTTGAGTTAAGTTGTTGTTGCCAGACACCGAATTCCTATGGCTGATAACATCACCATCCAATGCTCGGTGGATCGTAAGTCCACTCAATGTAGAGCTATGTGTTCAAGAACCACATCCTTGAGCAACGATAAACCCCGAAGAAGTGCTATCGACCGATATTCAGCCCCAATGTTCGGGTTCAAGGATTATTCAATCAAGGCACGCACACGCCCACCGCATGTGCCGACAGGTCGTGCTGGTGCAAATGTGTCTATAAATAGGAATTTGATTTTATTTTTGGAGAAACCCCCCTTAAGCATTCCTTGGCTTAGCCGGCGATGATAAACGTCGTCACCGGTCGGAGAGGGCGACAGCGAAGACAACGGTGGTGGCAATGATGTCTCACTACGTGGAGCTAATGATAATGAACGAGTGAAACTTCCCAGCTCTATGCGGTGCGTGCTTCGAAATCTGAATTACGGTGGTTTACTGGAAACTTTGCAGCCCATAATAAGGTGTTCAATTTTCGTAATTAGTAGGTATACAGACCATATGAGATGTATAAAAGAAGCAGCTCTATTGTGTCGTGAAACGGAGGATCTAAATTTGAAACAGGATTATTCTCTTGGATTAGGTATTGCATCATTGGTGAAGCACCAGAAAATAAAATTGAACTTACTGAAATGAGAAAAAGATTAGGTAATTAATGAAATAGCATAGTATGGCATAGACAGAACTGGCGAAAAATCTTAATACGATCCAAATCACTCAAGGATGAGAATTTCCGCTTACTCTTTGAAGTGCAGCTCTCATATTATTCATCAAAAACGGCACTGAACAAGGAATATTAGAGTGTAATGATTGTTGCTTCTAGAGACCAATAATACCTCTGCATCTATATAATCATCACGAGAAGTGTTTTTATCAGTGAGGAAGGAAAATGATCTTGGAGTTGGTCGATGATGCGATTTATGGATAAGGAAGAAATATATGACTCTTACATAGAGCTAGTTTTGCATTTTTGTTTCGCTAAGAAAATATATTGAAAACAGATTAAAAAAAATACTTTCAAAAATATTTTGAGTAATTATCAAAAAAGGGTGTGTATATTAAAATTATAAAAGGAATAATTATACCTGCACTTATATTGACAATTCAATCATGGTATCTCTTAATAATTCTTGAACGTAACGTTATCACGATAAAATGTATATTGTAAGCATAAAACGAGCTTACCAGTTAGTAATACAACTTCGACTGAACACGAATATATTTTCGTACATCGCGAACTGGGTACAATTGACATAGTTTCCGTCCCTCGCTCCACAGGAGCATGCAACAGAATCAAAAGACCACTCACTGATCCATATCCAGAATTCCTTCAGTAATTCCATCGAACATTTCACGTAGTTAATAAAATTTCAACATCTATTTCTGCAATATTATTCAAACTCTTAGTTCAATTCGTACAAAAATGCTATTGGAGCTCGGTATTTCTATTTTTAATCTCACACATTTTCTTCATTTTGATGTTACTTTCCAACTGAGACAGAGCTTACTTCGCCGCTTGGTGTTCCTATGAACACTTCTACAGTTATTAATCCGTATCCACTCGGCAAATGGATAAAAATTGAAAGTAGTGCGATTTCAGCAGCATAAGAATCTGACATTTGCCATTTAAAAGCCGTTCGATAATTATCTGACATGCATTTTTATGTGATTTTGTAGTCGGCCGAATACTTTGGTGGCCAAATATTTGGTACATCACACGTAAAACCAACTTGATCAGGGAAATTGTCGTGACCTCTTGAACATCATTCTGATAGGATCGTCTAACATATCACGAACGCATCAATAAATAATCTAACAATTTACAGATTTGTTACGTCAAAACTTGACATTTTCCCCACCACGAAAATGTCAACTTGTGAACTTCCCAATTTGAACGGTCCACAACAATGTTTCCAAATCACGCAACACTACTTACTTGCTTTGCTACAGTTGCCAAGTGGATATAACAATGGATCGCGTTTCGTAGTCAATCAAATTCACCTGTTTCACCTTCACTGCATGTCTCCGATCCACCCAGAACACAACATTTGTCTGTTTAATTCTGTATCGATTTGACCATCAGGTACACTGCCCATAACTGCATAACAGTCACATTCGACATTTTTGACAAATTGGAGTTAATACCATGGAGAGTCATCAAATGATAAATACTTTCGATCAACTTACTAAAATCTGTGAGATTGTTCTAAAAAATTCGAAAAAAATACCAAGTTGTTTTGTCACATTGGTAACTGTAACTGCATAACAGTCACATTGAGATTATACATGAGCCTCATAATGTAGTAGCAACGAAATTTATATCAGAATTATTTTCTGACTATTCACCCAATATGCGATATGAGTTGTACAAAATTTCAGCCTCAAATAAGCTCTTTTGAATTCTTAATGATTTTTTGAAATTTTAGTTTCCTCCCATACTGCAGTAAAATGCAAACTTGGTATGCCATTTACTCAATGCCTACTTTTGTCGAATGTTACAAATATGCAGTTATGGGCAGTACACCCAACGTCGAAACATTCCCAAACAACAATTATGTCTCGGACGAATGAATAACGCACCCAGTAGTTAGTTATTTTCGTCCATCGACCCACATTAAAACGTCATCGTTTTGTTCATCAATGTCGTCGCACCGCAGTCCGCCGATCCTCATCCCATCTGCGTTAGCTCTACTATCTCTTCAAAATGTGCTCTCGCCTCATTTTGTTTGGCTATTAAGGCGTACTTAAGTGCTACTTGCCACGAAATATCGCTTGCAGTCAATTTGCCACCTATCTGCACAAAGATCGTTGCAATAACCAGACAACGCAACAATACACAGTATTTCGATCGGCCAAAATCGTGAAATTAACTAAATAGCACATATAGGTGTGATTTTGTTTTTAGAATAGTGTCTCCAAACAAATATTTCCCCAAAATATAGCGCATGTTTTGACAGTAAATGCTAGTTTGCAACTATGCCACAGGTGGCGCTGTTAAATTGGAATTTTTGTATGACAATCATTAATTATGATGTCTTTGGTAAAGTTGTAGATTTAATACAAACAACTTTTCCAATGACCCCTAATTCTTTAGTCACTCTCATGATGGCACTATTCGGCACATATTTTGTTCGCCTATATTGAAGTCCAGTGATTAAAAATATATATGGTGTCTTCGAAAAAGTTGATCAACTAAATGAGACGTTTTGCCAGGAAAAAAAAATATTAGCTGGGAAATGACTTTATGTGCGAAACATCAAGGGAACTTACAATCAGAATTTGGTCTGCCTGGACCAAAACAATGGATACTTACTATCGAGTCGAGCAGCACTAAACTATTTTGGATTCAAAACTCCTTACATTTTTGGATGAACCTTGACAACATTCATGAATTATCTTGAAAGCTAAAATAGTAGTTTACGGAAAAAGTTGCAGAATGATGATTTTTATAGCACGAGTCGTAAATTTATGCAACGAGGCTTGCCGAGTAGGATAATTATGACGAGTGCTGTAAAAATCGAGTTCTGCAACGAGTTATGTACAACATTTTTTGCAATTTCGTAGAAGACCACTTGAGGGTATCAGAAATTATATCGGAATGCATTATTTTACAATTTCTGAAAAAATGTTGTGTTATGATTTATTACGCAACTCAAAACAGTTGCGTAATGAGAAAGCGTTGCGTAATGAATCATTACAGCACTGGTTTCAGTTGCGTAATGACTATTCCCGCACTGCATACTTCAGTGCAGGAAAGTTGTCCGTTTCATGACAGATTGGCGTGATGAAAAACAGCCTATTACGATGAATAATTGCAAAAAAATGTTTTCTAGTCGTCAAAAGAAGGATTATCATTTGAAGGAAATGAAGAACAGGAAAACAACAAATTGACTTATCCACCGATGAACTGAATTCACTTGAACCAAGAATTGAGACACTTGAGCGGGTTACGCTTCCATATGATCCCAGGTGTTCTGATCCCGCTATAATGTCAAAAATCTTGGATCAAGTGAATTCATTGTTATTAATGGAAGAGCCCATAGGCATCAGTGATACAGTAACTTTAACGTGATAGACGAATAATTTTGACAGATTTTGACTTCAAATATAAATAAGTCTATAAAGCATGTAATAGTTGGAGTACAATATTTGACTGTTATTGGGCTGAAGAATAAACTTTTGATAAATTCTAACAAAATTCTGATTTTGTAATATATATTTGAATCACTGCGCTGTCACATCCCAGCTACACCGTCTACTAATAATTTAACCCAGAAAAAATATTTTGATAGAAATGTGTTCATTATCAGCTGGCAAGTTTTATAACGCCGTTTTTGAAGACTTTTCTGAAACATCTTTATTTATTTATTTTTTTCAAAATTTTTAACGTTATCGTTCGATGATTGTAACATTGTTTTTGACGTAAGATTTTTTTTTTTTTTTTTTATTAAAGGAATAAGTGTGCATAATTGTACATGTATGATTATGTATGTATGTATGTATGATTGTATCTTACTTGCGTGGTAGAGCAGAAAACTGAATTGAAGCCACTAAATGATTTAGCGCTGATATGCATTTTCTTCTCTGAAATTTTATTTTTTTATGTTTCAATTTTGTTATTAGAGTACGTTTATAAATTACGTCATGCAAATATTTGCCATATCCATGCTCCTTTTTTTCCTCTTTAGAGTGGTTCAAAAAATCGTTTTTGCTCCACACCGCTCATTCTAGATTCTAGATCAAATTCTGAGTGTCCTCCCAAAATTTGAGCTCATTTGGATGAAAACTGAAACTGCACAAGCCCTTTAAAGTTTATATGGGAATTACTATGAGAAACGCAACCAATTCATTCAATCGGTCAAAGTGTTTACCCATGCGCTCTTGGGAATTAGAACTACGTTGATACTGTGAGATACATTCATCAGCTACAACTTTGCCGAAGACCGTTTTCAAATCGGACGCCTCAGTAATTAGTTATTGATTTATATCCAGTCACAAATTCTTCAGCAGTGCTCCTTTAACATCTGAACAGGCAACATTGCTGACCCTGGCGCGAAAGATAGCACGCACAAATCATGGCTACAATATTTTACTACATATATCCAGTGATGCCTGCAGAACAGCCCAATAATTGTAGCCAAAGTTTTACAACTCATTTAACCCTCTAATACCCATCCCCGCCTTCAGACGGAGTACACTTTGGAATTTTGTGTATTTTTTCGTAACTCGGATATCAAAATTATATTATTTTTGGTTTAAACCTTGACTCGTAATACGCATATAAGAAAAGTTTTTCATGACTTTTAAAACTTTTTAGTATTTTTGAAAATTGTTTGAAAAATTGTATTCTTATATAACCTACAAATGCCTGGGGTTCATTTAACATGTAATATAAAAAATCGTACCTTTTGTATTTTTCTACGATCAACCTATCACAGAAGAAGAGCTTGGTGGTATTAAAATAATTTCAAATCTGTTTTTCCGTCGATTACACGGAAAATAAAAATAAATCCAGAAAAATTTTAAAAATTTAATATTTGCAAAAATATTGTAAAAACTTGAATTTTTCTTATTGCCAAAAATCAGTAACTAGAAGAGGCTTCAAGAAAAAATGAGAACGGGTAGGGATGTTCAAAAATAAAAACTATAAAAATCAAAAAACGAAATTCATAGATTTGCGAATAAAAATAAATCATTGCCCAAAACGTGTTTAGAATGATTTTAGATAACTAAAAATAATATTTAGATCGAAAATAAAAATTTGGGTATTAGAGGGTTAAAAATCAATAACTAATTACTAGGGCGTCCGATTTAAAAACGGTCTTCGGCAAAGTTGTTGCTGATTATTGTATCGCACAGTATCAACATAGTTCTAATCCCCAAGAGCACATGGGCAAACACTATGACCGATTGAATGAATTGCTTGCTTTTCTCATAGTAATTCCCATATAAACTTTGAAGGGCTTGTGCATTCTCAGTTTTCATCCAAATGAGCTCAAATTTTGGGAGGACACTCAGAATTTGATCTAGAATCGAATGAGCGTTGTGAGGCAAAAACGTTTTTTGAACCACTCTAATGGGTAGTCACGTTTCCTTGAAACCCTTCTCCTTCCTCCTGTGTACGTGCCGAATTTTATGGACGACCAAACAAGTGCAAATTTTTTTCTACTTTGTAATGAGTCATAAAGCATGGAAATAATATGATAAATCTCGAAAATAATCTTATTAAACAACTAGATATGGACACACTATCAAGGTTTTTTTTTTATTTGATTTTTATTTATGAAATAAAGTTTATGTGAATACAACTATGAATAACAAATACGGAGCTGAATTCCAATAGTGAGATACGGATTAATTTGTCAATACAAACTTAATATGTATAACAATACTTATCAACACAGTTCATAGTGCTTTCGATGCCCAAAATTATTTGTTGATGGTTTAGAAAAGTATTGTATTTTGTCAAATTTCCCTTTTGCTTGGTAACAGATCGCTAATAACGCAAGCAAATTATTCTAGATTTGTTATTGCTATTCCCCCACTGTAAGATATAGTAAAATTGTCCAAAACAACTTTCCATCTTACGAAAAGATCTATCTTTTCTCAAAAAAAATCATATATTATTAAAATAATGTAAAATAGATGAATTAATTGAAGGAAATCTGACGTCAGATTTCAATTCAAATTTTTGGAGGATGATGGACGATTTGCATCAGTCTAATGTACAAATAAAAAAATAGTCATCTGAACCTTGGTTTTAAACTTTGTAAGACCATTTATAGTTTAAGTCAATTAATGTTATGTTGGCTTTTCAAAATTCAACTCGACCAAGATGTATTAATAAGTTCGAATAAAATTATTTGTCAGCATCCTGAATTTAATTTACACTTGAATTTCAATTTTCACAAAAGAGTAATATAATAAAAATGAAAATTGTTATAACACCGAGCGTGAAATTGATGAGTAGTGATTTGAATGAGCGATAATAAAACCGAAATACAGCTGTACTGAACTAAGTTCACGATTTCAGCCAATCAAAAAAACTGTGCAACGGCTCAAACATTGAAGAAACATGCACGAGGCATGAGCTGTTGTATCATGCTCGACGAAGTCAGTCTATCTCAATGGTCAAAGTATTCCCCCGAATCAGCCGAGGTATGCGATTACGCTGCTCCGGAAGGAGTGCGATAAAGGCAAATATTTATTAGGTACATACCTACATTTAAGAAAAACAAAATCTGATGAAATTTTATGCAACGATTTGTTGGTAAACAGGAAGGCTCACAATGCGATAAGAATGTTTTATTTGTGCCCATGAAAATGATATGGGTTAATGGTTTATTTTTTACAAGAATAAGACCTAGCAATAATGACTTTATGTTCACAATGATTCGAAACTGCATTTATGTTCTATGTGAAGACACACAATAAAGATTATTTCATGAGAATGTTGCTGCCCAGTAACGAAATCATAAGCAAAGGCTCAGATGAAGATAAGTATCTAGGGCTCGTGCTAGAATTTAACTTTCAAAATTCACATTGAGGGCATTCAAGTCAAATGAAACGAATATGTAAAATGTCTTTATTCCCTTATAAATACAAAATCCAAACTTTGTCTTAAGAATAAGCTTTTGATATTCAAACAAATTTTAGGCCAGCCATGTATGCTGTACCAATATTGACAAACTGTTGTTTTACCAGGAAGAAAGCTCTGCAAAGGATTCAAAAAAAAAATTTGAAAATGATTCTGAAGCTCCCTTTCTGGTATAGTACTCATGAATTACATATATTATCCAATGTTGAAACATTTAAAAAAATGTCTACTTAACTAAATTCCGATTAAAGTTCGAAGTTTCACATTCAAGGATTTTTAAGACTTCATGCATTTGATAGCTCCTTCTTTTTACTCCAAATGTCCACTCCACATCTCATTGAAGTAGTCTGTCAAGTCAAGCTGTCGACGAAAATCCTATCAGTGACGGATCAATAGATTCAAAAGAATAGAAAAGCACCTCGATGTAATGAAAAGCAATGTGCCATTGATATTTCACATCGGGGCAAGGAAAATATTTTATTGAGCTACGAGCTTCACGTGTATCCTCTAGTTTTTAGTGCATCATGCGAAAACGGCGAACGGTGACATCTATAAAGCTCAGTCTCGCGCACACTGCAAAAAAATTAAAATAAGGCTGATACAAATATTAATTTTCTTTTATGTCACCTCCCCCTTCAAAAATCCGAAAATTTTAAAGGGGAGAAAAAAAAGATTCACCATTCTTTCGACATCAGATAGGGAAAGTGTACCAGTTATGGCCATAGTGGTTCCCTATTTGGCCATATGTGAAATTTTGATAACTTTCACATTTTAAATATTTTTGAATGTTTTAACATCAAGATATATCTTAAATCTAACTACTACAACACACAAAAGTTTTCAAAGATTGAAGACATTAAAGTCATCACGTATGGCGAAATAGGGAACCACTATGTCCATAACTGGTACACCTACCCTAGGTTTTTTTTTATTTTTAGAGTAAAAACCAGGTAAAATAATGATCCAGACGACTATTGGAAAAAGTTAACCAACTATCGTTAAAAATAAAAATTCGAACAAACAACTTTTTTTCATTTTTGTTTTTTTGTTCCTTATATATCCTTATCCTCGTACCTTCCATGTGGTCTTGGACATAAAAGAAAATCAATATTTTTATCAGCCCAATATCGGTCGACATAATTTTCGACTATTTCTCAAGAACAAGATGCAAAAAAAGCATTTCGAAAAGCAACACAAAAGTTGTAGCAAATTGAACTCAATCTCCTCAACTTGGTGAGATGACCGAGAGGTATTGGACGCGACACTCACTCGCTAGGCCAACAGGGTTCTTATCCCGACCAATAATTTTTGTTAACTAGTCTAACCTCTTCTGTCAATTGTTCGACCCCGATTTTCAATTTTCAGCAATGGCTGGAGGTTGTATAATTTTAAAACATTTAATTGCACATCATATTCCAGAACGTACTTGCGTACAGTTACAGTGATCTGATACTACAATTAATTTTTGCTGTGCACATTGCATCCGTGTTGAAGAATCGCGATGATAAACGGGAAAGACAAAGCCACAGCAGTGGCGGGCGCGTGGAATTTGAAACTTTGGAAAGGATTCCTACCCTCCGTTGGGGTTTAGCCTTTTGTCGTCAATCTGGGCGAAGATGCCTGCCTATGTGCTGCTCGTTGTCTATCTCCAACATTTCTATGCAAAGTCACGATAGGCGATGCCCGTATTTAATGGCTTTTAGCTGGCAGTAGCTATTCGGATATTGATTGATTGATAGCTGGATGGTAACAGAGAGAGAGAGTGGATGCAAAGAAGGAAGAGCCATTTGCCATTTTGGGATTCAACTGCACGTGATTGGCATTGGAAAATGCATGCAAAAAAAGAGGATCAGCTGTGTGTCCGAGTAAAAGCTGAGCCAAAAATTGGGAGTAAATGGTTATCGAGATTCAACGCAAAATAAAAGAATGGCAATAAGTTTTGATCCCCGCCATCTGGTGTGGGAATGGGTCAAAAAAGCATATGTAAAAATTGATTAACTCTCATACCCCCAACGTCTGACTTTTCATAAAAAATGAACTTTAAAAAATCATAGCTTAGCCAGTTGTTAACCGACTTTGGATCTTTCGGTCTCAAACGAACCGCATACTCTTCAAGACTTATCAAGACTTAGTAATTATTTATATAATTTGAGGATTATTGTTGGAAAAACGTGTAACAGAATTACTACAATTAGTGGCAGTTTTTTTTTAAATATATTTTAGATTATAACCCGTAGCAAAGTTTACATAAAATGTGTTGGTGAATTTCTATACGAAAACCTTATGAAATGAATTTCCTTCTTTCTCATAATATTCTTTATAACGGAGTGCTTTGCGAAGGCTCAAGCTGTCCGATTCATTTTCGCGCGCTCGGAATGTTTTTTCGCTGGCTTCGTTCGTTTGCCCATTGCTTTGCAAAGGCCAGACCAGAGTGCGTGGTCTTTTGATTTGGTTGCGTGTTCTGGTGGGACGCGCAACGGAGTCAAGACCAATCGTGTTCGGTTCGTGTTAATCAAGTGCGAAAAGCTTCGTTTTCAGCCGAGGATGAAGTACTGGTGAGATTGTTTCATGCTTATGATAATTCATCTTTATCGTTGCTATAAGTAGCTTTTATTTTATTTTCAAACAAGCTATGAATGATTCGTCACTACAAGTGTCGACTTTTTCGCGTTTCATTTAAACTATATACCATTATGTTTTCGTCATTGCACAGTTCGAACGAAACGTGTAAATTTCTGAGACATATAATGCACATAATTGGAGCGTGGAATATCATGGATATTTACATGATATGTCTTGTAAACTTCAATTATTTGTCATGTAATCCAGCAGGATCCTGAGTGATTACATGACATGTAACACAATTTTACATGATTTCAGACTTAAATTTACATGACGTCATGTTTACATCGCATGAATGAAGTTTACATGACGTGTAATCCTCATTATTTTTAACTGTGTGGTCAAAATAACCTTTGAATAGTTCGACATTATGAATGTCGACGTAAGACATTTTTTTGTTGCAACGTCACCTTTTATAAATTTTATTTTAATTTTCAAACATACTTTGAATGGTTCGTCATTACATGTGTCGACAATACCTTTATTTCTGTTACATACACTTTTAAAATACACAATCCTTTCTGTCATCGTCATTACTAAAAATAACCTTTGAATAGTTCGATATTATGAATGTCAACTTTTTTATAATTTCTTTCAATATATTTTACTGTGATACAAAAATGCAACACTAGTTTTAAGTTTCGTATTTTCCCTCCTAATCCATGGATCGCATCACCGACCAAAGGTGACTCCCAGATCTTTTTCCTCCCTCACTAACCACAACTGTCGCGTGATGATTGTGGAGATGCAGAGGTATTCTCGGTCTTTAGAAGCAACGATCATTACACAATAACGTTCCTTACCCTTCCCAACTGACTGTAAGGACTTGGCCGGCGCCGTTATTGATCAATAATATGAGAGCTGCTAACATTGCACTTCGAGAATATGCGGAAAATCCCATCCCTTATTCATTTGGATCGAAGTGCAATTCTTACCGGTTAGGATCAATCACGGAGTAGCAACCGTTGACATGTACAGTCAGTCTATGCTATGTTATGCTGCTTCTCATAATATTCTTTATAACGTTCTTTCACGAATACTTCTTATGATTTCTTCATTATTTGTTAGCTAAAAATGTCTTTTGGACTTATCGATATGGATCCAAAGTTATCTCAATGGATTCTACAGAGATGGTTTCCAAAGTGAAACCTCCATGAGTCGATAGGATTACAAAGGGTGCATATGATGCCTTACCAGAACTATTTCTGTAGTGATTGCATGTTACCAGAACCTTACATTGATCCATGACATCATATCTGGGATGTGCTGCATTAAACAATCGTGAATTTTGAGCCGTTGCACGATATGAGTGAAATGGATTAAAAAATTCTCCCACTGAGGCCCTGCCAGAACCGATCCCGGGGTATCCGGATGTGGCCAGAACCTTATACTGGTCTTTGGAATTATAGCTATGATATTCAGGATAAAAAAAGGCATGAATTTTGAGCCGTCGCACGGCACTATTCTTTTAGTTTCAGGAAATGTCCTCTTTGTGTCAGTCTTCCCATGAACAGAACCGAAGTGCAACTATGGTTTGAACCTTGCAACTTGTGTTGAACCGCAAACACGCTTCGTCTCTGTACCAGTGTATCAAACCGAACCCGGTATATGTGTACCGTTTTGACTCATATACCGAACACTTAAGGCCAACAGTGACTTCAAATGTATCTGGTGCGCATAAATTTGCTCGTATTTGTGAAAATTTTCATTTATTCACAAATTCCAACTGTTAGGTGTTGGATGAGCCAATAAAAATGTTTATTTAAAATTGTTTAGTATTGATTTTAAGTGAAAGTATAGAACATCATTTTGATTCAAGTCAGTGTTCGGCACTTGAATCAAAATGATGTTCATTCTGTCTCATATTCCGAACACCTTGATTCAAATCCCGAACAGCACGAATAAATTGTATTCGAATGAATAATTTCGCAAATTAATTTATCTAAGCTAGTTATACTGGCCTCGAACTAGAAAATCATCACTACTCCCGAGGTATAAATTAGATTTGAAGATGATCAAATTGAATTGTAATTGACTGCCATTTCCTAGTAATTTGATGACATCTTTCAGCGAAACATTGCAACCACATCGCCATACAAAAAGCGAGTGTTCGGAATATGAGTCTGTTCGGATTTTGAGACAAAACGGTACTTCGGTTCAAATTTCGGTTCAAACTTGGGTTCAAATAATGGCACAAAGCAGACATACATGGAACGGTTGAAATCCACGCGGATAAATTTCTACGATCATATATGGAACTTTTTTGTTCAAATCGCAAGACCCTTTAGGCTTGAATAAACGTTTGATTTAAGCAGATCAATACTTTAAATTACATTTAGCGGTAACTTAATGAAAAATATTTACCGCTAATCTTGAAAAATCTACGTGAACCATCACTTCCGGAACGAATATATCCTATTTGAATATTACAAATTAAAAAAAAAAAGTTATGATTTTTTATAAACCATTTTTATTGAAAAGTCAGACGTTAGGGGTTAGAGAGTTAATGGACGACCCAGACAACCAGAATGTACGTATAATGAAATCACCTTTCGCGTTATGCGATGCTTATGTTTGCAAAGTTCCACGTATAAGATGTCGTGAAAATGCCTTATACGTACAAAAGTGGAGGCGATATACGTGCATAGTTTATTAACGAAAAATAGCATGCAATGGCAGTGTGTACATTTTAGTGTGAAAATTGCGTTTTATGCGAGAAAACTCATCGATGAAACGATTTTATCCACCATTTAGTGCGGATGTGATGCAATTTGTATGAGTAAACAACTTTGTTCGTAAACTGTTAAATGTTGTTAAAACTTCTGGTTGTCTGGGGACTCTTGCAATAACACTTGATGTAATACAAATATACTTCATAAATCATCGAACTGTTTAGTGGAATGCATATAAATAAATGAAAAACTAAATTTCGCACTATACTTTTTATTAATTGCACCAGAGTTTGTAATATTAGAAAGATACGCGTATTTCGAACTCAATTATGAAGCCATCTTTAATCAAAATACGCATATGTGTTAAAGCATTCGAATTCTGGTGGAATTAAATGGTATAATTCGACATTTCATTTATTTTTAAGTATGATTTATTGAAAATTGAATTTTGTTCACACGTAAATCTTAAAACTTTTGTAATACCTAAATGATTTCCATGATTATGGAAATACTACCAGAGATTCATGCCTCACATATCAGTTCTGCAAGTAATATAAACGAGGAATATGTTGAATGCACTAAAACTGACATCGCCAAAAACGATTCCATTGTCAAACTTTTTAAAAGTTTATTTAAATAGCAAAATTACTACTTAATTACTTTGAAAATGCATATTTTTTTAAGGAAATTGCCTACTTTTAAGCGTATTCCGTGGTTCAATGTGTTTTAAATATCAAAATAACTCAAAAATTTAATGACTTGTAATAGTTTGGCCTTCACAAAATTGAATTAACCCTCCCGTTACCCGAGAGTTGCAAAAACACGCTTTTGGCTGTAACTTTTTTGTTTTTCCATAGTTTTGAATCAAATTTTGGCACAAGAGGCGAATATGCTTCGAGTTTAAGGACTGGTCATAATATTAGGATTGGCCACCTGGTTCCGGAGTTATTACGGAATCATAATAGGTGTTTCAAAATGACCAATTACAAATAAGTGGATTTACAATGCGAAATCAGCTAAGTCTTCACAATTATTGGCTCTATAACGATGGAAACGGATGTCATTTGAAAAATTATGAGACTTATCTAATTAAAATTAAAACATTTCCTCAGCCTATATAGAAGTAAAATAAAATATTCAAAAGTATTAAAATTTTAATAAAATAAAATATTGTTCAAAAGTATCAACATTTTTGATTTGAAAATTTTGCGCAGCCAATGCTTTACCTTTTAGTAATGAAATAGACCAAAATAAAGTTCAAACTAATGTCAAACAAAAAAAAACACATTTTAAAACATATTTGTCTAACATTCTAGAAAATGCTTGAAAAAATATTAACCACAAAATAACAAAATTAAACAAAATTGTTAAATAAGAAACAATGCTATAGCATGTCAATGTTAACCATTTTGTATAAGTAGCGGCTTACGTTGCTGTAACTCCGATCAGCAATGTAGCTTCCACCAATTCAATGCCAATCATTTTGGTAGCTTATCGTTTTAAAATCAGCTGAAATGTTTTCCTCTTCAATCTTTTCATTACAGATTCGACCAACCCGCTAACGAATCCGGCCTCCAGCAGAAACGTGAACTTGAACTTAGACACCGCAAAACTAGACAGACAGACTAAAGCATCGCACCATATCTGCCAGGTCTCACCAGTTAGTAGTGTGTGCAATAAAAATTCCGAAAGCAAGAAAAAAAACGAACACTAAAAATCGAAACATGATATCCATTCTGCATCGCTGAAGAAAACTTTAATTGAAGCAATCGACCGCGGAACGAACGAATGAGAACGAAGGAAAACATAAACAATTTTAAGGCGCTCGACGTGTATGTGAAATTTACGTCAATCGTTTGCATACAGAAAGTTTGCCGGTGCGAAAAAGCGCGTCCACAGCGATTTGCAAGCCAAAACAACACTGACTGACTAAACCCGAACCGACGAATGCATGCCGAGTCTTTGGCCTCTACAAGCCAACGTGTTGCACCAATACAAGCACACGGGTCAGTTGACTTCTACGCGCACGCAAGCCGGCACTGGTATTATTGGGGATCCAGAATCAGCGTAACAGAACCCGAGCGGGCGGTAGAAAGAATAGAAAAAATCCGAGCACGTCTTCGGCACTCGGTAAAATAAATCGTGTCTTCACACAAAGCCGCAGCAGCACGCGGAAGAACGATACGACGACAACGACGACGGCAGTCTGTGAAAATTTGCCAACATCCAGAGGACGCAGTCAGTTAGTCGGTGGTTGGCAAGCTATCGGTGCTGATTCATTGTATCATTCATCAGAAGGCTGCCGCGCGACGAGCAAGTGTTTTCTCGAAAGCAGTGCTTGGGGAATAAAGAATAGTTAATCCCTGTGTGAAACGATTTTAATTTTCTATATGATAAATGCAAAATGATAGAAGAATAAGATGCTCGAGAAAACAGTGTCGTGGGAAAAAAAAAGTCGACAAACGCGTGCGATCAGTTCTTAGTGATATCGGAGCGGATGCGTGATTGTCATTGGATACAGTGGAATCAGTGAAGAAGCACATCCAAAAAGGCGGTCATATCATAAATTAGCCTGTGGATTTCAGTGTCAAACGAGTGTGTCTGTGAGTGACAAGCAAAGAAGCAACAATGAAACTTCGGTGCCAATTGCAATAGCCACGCCGCATCACTATGAGGTGTGACAGTTGAAGCGAAGACAAGCGAAGAAGCGAAACTTTCAGTTTGTATGAAATTGTGCACACAAAAATGACGAAATCCAACCAAGCGACCAAAAGTGAAACTAGCGTAGCACAATGTTAGCCGTAGACTGCCTGGTCGGTGGATTATTACTTTGCTCGATCGGTGTGAATATCCTAGCGCTGGGCGCTTTCTGGGTCACCCCAAGTTTACGAACGACTGCGAATCGGTTCGTGATTAACTTGCTGATTGTGAACTTGGTATGTTGTATAATTTTGGGTCCTTCGTTGTTGCTAAATGCATTTACATCGAAAACGACGGCATCGACGGTCTCACCGTCAACGGTGGTGGTATTTGCCGCATCCACCGTGTCAACCTCGACGTCAAACACAACGGCGGCAACGACCTCCGGAAACACTGGACTTCCATACGCGACCGTAGTGAATGCCACCGCGAGTGAGGGAAGTAGTGTGAATAATCAAACTGATAGGATAGTTAAATGCTTGAACGCCACCACAACTACCACCACCATTGAATGTGATACTATATTGATAAGAAGCAATGTAAATATTGAAGATGTGCTGCACGTGAAAACTTCTCGTGATGATGTAATCGATCTGAAACTGACGCTAACCAAGATAAGATGTTGGGGGCTCGACTTGGCCGTAGCTCTTGGTGCTCTCTCGGTACTGCTAGTAGTCGGTGATACATGGTGTGCCATTACCGATCCCCTGCGGTACCATTCTAGAATTTCCGAGCTCAAGGCTTGGGCATTTATTGCAACGACCTGGCTGCTGGGGATAGCCTTCGGAATTGCTTCCGGATTTCGTGGTGATCAGAAAAACATAACTCTGTTCAACAACCGGATAACAAGTGCTGAAGCAGCGGCAGCACTCGAATCTAGTCATTTAAATAATAAAAACCTAACGGCCGTCCACCACGATAATGGCCTCATAAATCATCTCAACATTTCCGAGGATTTGTACAATACTATTTTCTCATACACATACTTTGTGATTGTGATTCTGTTGCCATTTGCGCTAGTATGTGGCATGTATTGGAGGATATTTTCGGAAGCTCGTGAGAGCGGTCAACGGATGCGGCAAAATGGATCTTCTCCGCTGTTGCAGAGTGCACTGAATCTGGCAGCCGCGTCGGCACAGAAGCAAGCAGAAAAACAAGCCGAACAGCTGCGCCAGCACTCGGACCGTGACGGGTGCGACGGGCTGACTATGAAAATCGATAAGCAGATTCATTATGAAGATGAAACCATCACTGTAAATAGTATTCAACAAAACAGTAGTATTAAAAACAAGGATGTCTGTCTGAAGCCTTTGTTGTCACCAACGCCAACACCCACACATCAGTGTAAGCAAATTTTGGAAGACAAACCGGCAATAGTACAAATTGCAAATAGTACCACCGCAGTAGAGCTACTGTCCACACCAATTAGCAGACCAAAGCCATCAATGAAACAAGACCGCAATCACAACATCATGCAAACGCCCCCCATAGAACCACCGGGCAAAATTCGACGCAACCACAGTGCCGGTCGGTTGGTCAGCTTTAGTGAACAAAATCAGGAAATACGGCCTGGCTTGCGACAGGTTCACTCAACTCCAAACTTTCAAAAACTCGCTTCACAGGAGTTTGACCACATCGGTAATCACCACATTCTGTCCCTGCCAGCTGTGCACGTGCCACCCAAGGCACTCAGTTACATGACTTCAATTCGACATCGACTCTCGAATGCATCTTCCTTGTTCAAATACCGCGAAGAATCACGTGCAGCTAGAATCAGCATTCTGGTGATAATTATGTTTCTCGTATCGTATCTCCCGTACGGAGTACTGGTGCTGATGCAAGGCCACGTAGACTTGGTGCTGGTATCCGACCAAGCACTCCTGGCGATATTCACGGTGGTCGTCGCCAATCTCAGTTCGCCGTTCATCTTCGCTTATCGGAATAAGCGGGTCCGTCGGGGCGTCAAGCGGTTGCTCGGGATTGACAAGAAAACCAACGAGCGGCTGCAGAAGCTCACCAGCAGCAACACCCACTTCAACAACAACAACTACAACACCAACATCAGCTTTCATCAAGCCACACCCAACGGGACAGCCACCGGAACCGGACCGGATGGGACCGACTCCAATGGGCACCACCACCATCCGTTCGGGCCGCAGCACAAATCGCACAAGGTACGAATCGCCAGTCTCTCGCGGAGTAATAGTTCGTGCAAGTACCTTACCCCGAACCATGCGGCCGCCGTCGCCGTGGCCAACGGGTTCATCGTCGAGTTCGAGCGGTATCCGTCGGACGAGCTCAACAGCTTGTGCATCCAGAAGAAATCGATACTGAAACGAGTCTGTGATAGCTCCCGGAAGTGGGGCTGCAACTTTGCCACCAACTCCTGCACCAGCAACGACGAGCAGACGGAGGTATAGCTGTAAGTTGATTGGAGGGGTGTAAGGATGGGAGATGTTAGGGTTTAATATAATTATTTTTCTGGGTGGTGAGAACCATGGCCCTGGATATGTTCGGTGTGAAGTGGCGATGATAACTCTTCGGTACGATGTGAAACATTGACTAGACTGTTGGTCTTCAGTGATGGTAGATTTCATTCTAGCGTAGTGCCTTAAGTAAAGAAAAATTACCCCATTTACGGTCAAGAACTTCAATTATTTATTGCTTTTATTATGATGCAAAAAATCTGTGAAAAAAGAACTGTTAACACAAGAGATTATTTGAACAGATCTTTTTTGCAATTTCTCATCGTAATAGGCTGTTTTTTATCACGCCAATCTGTCATGAAACGGACTACTTTCCTGCACTGAAGTATGCAGTGCGGGAATAGTCATTACGCAACTGAAACCAGTGCTGTAATGATTCATTACGCAACATTTTCTCATTACGCAACTGTTTTGAGTTGCGTAATGAATCATAACACAACTTTTTTTAATGTAAAATAATGGTGAATGCTTTCCGATATAATTTCCGATACCCTCAAGTGTTTTTTTTTACGAAATCGCAAAAAAATGTTGTACGTAACTCGTTGCAGAACTTGATTTTTACAGCACTCATCGTAATTACGACTCGTGCTGTAAAAATCATCATTCTGAAACTTATTCCGTAAACTACTCTTTCAGATTTCTGAAGATATTCTCCAGCAATCTTGTAAAAAGAATTACAGTTTCCTAAAGATTCAAGATCTTTGCAAGACTCGACATCGAGTCTAGTCCAAGACATTGAAGACGGCCTTACAGTTGAGGTCGAAATACGCGTATCTGTCAAAAGATTCAAACTCTGGTAGAATTAAAGCGTATAGACCCGAGATGAACTAGCCCAGGGCTAAAATCTCGTTAATAAAGATAGAATAAAATGATATACAGTCAACCGTCCCTAACTAGATATTGAAGGGACCAACGAGTTACAGAACACAAAACCAGTGCAACTGCGATCCAAGGGACCATCAAGGTAGCCATGAAAAGCACCCATAATTTGTCCATCTTTACCACGCGTAATGAGTTAATTAATTCCATGAAAAGCAAATTTTACTATGGTTCTCTTATTCGATATCGAGATACAAAATATCGAGTAAGGGAGAGCTAACTGTAGTATTAAATTCAGTTTTCATATAGGTACATAGTCTGCTTCTAAGAAGTCTTAGATAAAATCCTGCGTATAAATTGAAACGGATTTTTGGGCATCTGCTGAAATCGTTGTTTGGATCGTACACAGATCCTTTACATATTACTGAAAAGAAGCATCAGCTGAAGTTTTGCATAGTTGCTTTCATCCTATAGCTAAGTATGCTGTTTTGCTCAAGAAAAGTAAAAATTTCTTAAGAAATGGTCAAGAAATTTTCTACAGCGGGCTCCATTTGAAATGACATATCTTTTCGACTGCGTACTGCGATCAAAGAAAACTGCTTTTCTTGAGCATTTCTTGCAAGAAATTTCCCACGCATCAAGTGGGCGATTACTTTTCTGTTGAAGTGCATACTTCACTTATCAATTTAATTCACTGGAACTAATGGTTTTTACGCAATTTACGAGGAAGACGAACCGTAGATTTCAATAAACCCTTCTTAGAAGCATGGCTGAAGTGTCCTCATTTTAAGTAATCCCTTAAGGATTAAAGAAATTAAGTCAACGTTACTCAGGGAGAAGAATATTCGTACCGTGATTCTTATCGTGAATTCCTGCGCGATTATACTTGTGTCGAGGTTGAGTGGTTAATGGCACCGATTCGCTTTATTTAGTGGATAACTAATGCCAATCTGATGAGATTAATATTATACTTCTAAAACCGCGTTCTTTGAGAAATCTTGATGTGTTTTGTTGAAGTCAATTCGAGACCCGACTGTAGTCATTCATATAGCTTATCATGAATTCCGTACGATCAAGTATAATTGATCAGAAAAAATAGACCACAAATTTGAATTTAATTGAGGGGCATACTTGGGCATCTCCGCAATTCATTTCATCGTGGGATTTTTTTATTGGAAAAATTGTCTGAATGTCGGTCATGAAATGCTCTATTCAAATGTAGAACGTTGTCGTCGATTATGATCAAAATGACTTTAGAAAACCTCGTGATGAAATGAATCTAAAGGATTCAGAATAAATTTCCTATGCAAGTTTCTCTAAAACGACAACTTTCAACGCATTCCTGAAACCCTAACAATGGAATAGCCTTCAGCACTCTAGCTCTGAACCTGGAACTCAGGACATTGTCTCATTCTCGGTAAATCTTTCCACCGCAAATTGCATACACCAGCACTAGAACTTTTTCTAGAAGCAATCTTAGAAAACCAGATTTTCAACATTCAAACCATTCGGCAAAGTCCACATCGCGTCGATAATGGTTGGTACAATCGCCATTCTGAAACCAGAATTATTCTACACAAAGGCATGGTGTCAGCATCGTGCGTCACGGTGCGTCGAAGTGCGCGTTCTCAGCTGCAGTCATCAGAAGAAGTGTCTCCGCTCCGATGAGGCTTCTATTTTTACTCCGGCTGGTGTAGGTAGGTCGGGCAAATATAGGTACACTGAAACTCCAGTTTACGAAGGATTTCTTTTTTACGTAAATTGAATTGACGTACCTTTTTTATGAAGTTCGTAAATTGAGTTAAGACGTTCAAATAATACCTATTCCTGGCCATACCTGCCTTAAACTCCAAAATGCTCTGGAATACAGCCTTCAGATCTGGTAGCGTGATCTACAAACCATTGAAAATCTTCACAAATGCAAAAAAAGTTTAGAATATCTTCCAGGAATATAGGACTGTAGATCTACATACTAATAAGTGACGTATTGGAAGACTATTTTTGTATAACATGCACATAATAACCATACGAAGTAACCCTGATGAAATTTAGATAGAATTGGCTTGAAGATCAGTTCGTGAATAATCTGGGTAATCAAAGAACTTCGTGAAATAAAGGTCTTGAAATCTATAAACATGTAATTTATTAAATGCTCAAAAAAGTTTGGAGACTTGAACTGTTCCCAAGTAACCAAATAGCACTTTAACTCGTTCTCCGTGCTAGTATATGGCTAATATAGAGCTGACATGCCCTATAAAGGGCGAACACGAAATTATTGCGCCACCGAAAATGTCATGCCAATTTTCTTATAATGTTTAGAATCTAAACAAAATTTTAGGGTAGCTTTATACTTATATTTACTTCAAAAATCAAAAGAAAAGTTAATCGATGGAGCCTTGAGTGTAAAATTGAAGGCATTTTCGGAGGGGGGGTTTGGAGATTTCTTACGCGCCATACAAATTATTTTTAATTTTCATACAAAAAATCTTACCTTTGGGGGAGGGGGTGGGGGGGGTTCGAAAAACCTCCAAAATTGTCTTAGGTAATTAATGGACCACCCCTTGTCAGTTTCTTTTTCTTTTTCTTAACATGTCCTTCTCGTTTTTGACTGTCTTTTTGCTCTTCCGAAGTTCCCGCTCCATTTTTGCCCACTACTGCTGCACCAGAGCACGAATCCACTTTTCCCGATAGAGTCTATCCGTTTGCCGGAGGAGGCCTACCACTAATGTTGCTGGACCCAGTTGCTGTAATAACGCGGTTTGTACAGCAGGGGTGAAGTTAGCACCATAACAGAGGCCCATGTGGCGCAAGCGGACTCCATAATTGGACATTTCAACTACCAAACTACTGCCCGCTCTTTCTCCTGTCTTGTACCTCTTGTTCATGTAAACCAGTGTTTCCCAAAGTGGGCGAATTCGCCCCCCTGGAAAAAAGGAAGCGTAGGAAAGCGGTTTCTTGTCCGACTCATAGCTATTGATATCATATTGATAACATAAACATAAATTTCATACAAGCAGACTTCAGTAAGCAACATCTCGTTTTACGAACTTAACTCTCTCGTTTCACAAGTTGATTTATTTTGCGATTCAGATCGCAAATTGAAGCTCCAGTGTAATACTAAAACTGCTCGCCGAGATTCTAGCGAAGAAAAACGCATCTTCTCCGCCGACGACGGCTTGAATGCTCGCTGATGCAGTAGATCACACTTCACTATCTAACTATAGTTGGCTTAAGGCAGGCACTGGCGGATGGTATTGCTCTTTTTGTCGCAGGTCGCTATTTGCCATTAGCATAACCGGTCACCGTTCTTGTCGTGCATACTACTGGCAAAATTGGAGTACAAACGGCACCCGGCTATAAGACAATAAGGTACCGGTAGCGTGGTACGACGACTGTTGCTCACACAGGTGAAGTCGATCTTATACGCACGTGCCATATTGAACCAGTATACTTTTGTCGTGTGTGAAGAACTTTACCGGTTCCACATATATTATTGGAACAAATGAAATGGTGTTATCTCTCGAAAACCCGATCCGCATTCTGCTTGCATCTCTAATCTCGTGTGCACTATTTATTTAAGGAACACTGCTGCCCTCAATTTGAGATCGTCATTCACTGGAGATAAGGTTTGACTCCCACGATGAATGGGCTATTTTCAATCTGGGCAGCCGTAGAAGATGGTGAGATGGTATCGTGAAACGTATAGGTACTTCCGTTTCCCTTCGGCGTTCAGCTATTTGTTTCTCGCCCCGGAGGGTGTACGATTTATTGGAAAATTTCTCCCTGTGTTCCACAAAAACAGAGGCACATCTTCTCCGCACAGATGGTATAGTAGTCGCAATGCAACATTAGGGCGGTTCAAATAAGCTCATATCTTGCTTACAATCCTTTGTTCGGAATAAAGATCTGTGAACTTTTATATCATTTTAGGGGGTGATTCGAGGGTGGCTCAAAGACGATGAATCCTTGACATTTATGACGACCTTCCCTGTTTGCCAGAGATTGCGCTTTATAACCTTCCAGAATTTTTCTATCGGATGAAGTTCTATTTAGTTTGTTCGATATACCAACAAAATAACATCGTTGGCTTCGTACCACTCCATGACCAGTATTGACACGATGTCAGATCCAGCTAAAATAGAGTTTAGCATTCGTTGGGCCAGAGGAAGGGCAGCAGGCGCTTCTGGAAGCATTCTTTCTTATATCTTTGGCTGTTGATGGCGCTGGTCGTTATGAAGAGTTTGCCACTCCCACAGATCGCCTGCCACAATAAGTACTTCTTGGCATATTTGTCGACCTTCTTCTTCCGGAACTTCTTCGAAACATCCAGGCAGGACTTGCCGACGAAAACTTCAGGCCTTGGAACTGCTTGGCGTCCGCTTTAACGTTCAACGCTCCGTCATCGCAATCATCGTCATCATCAAAACTTCAACAGCAGTTTTTCTGTTCAAAACTGATTTTTTGTTTTCGACGGAAATGTGTTCACTGTGTTTCAGTTGGAGTACAGTGAACACATTTTCATGTGAACTTTCATGAATTTGAACGAAAAAAAACTGCTTTAGAAAATTTCCAAACTGATGACAGATCCTGCCCCCTTAATACGCGATCTTCGTCCATTACGATGCATTTCGGCTGCATCAACCACTCGCGGAATTCGCCCACCATATTCTGTTTCATCGGATTCGGTTAGTTGCCTTCCTTGAAGACATGCAGCCTGGCCCGATTCATTGTCGGCTGGAAAAGTTTACCTTCTTGACCACTTCCCTAATCAAAAAGTTCCGATTGCATTTGAAGTAATACCATACCTTCCTTGCCTTCACGTGCAACCACGTGCTTGCTTTTCTTCCGCTGCCAGCTCACCACTTGGGCGTCCGGGTCTCCTTGAACAATTTTACCACACGGGACACAGTCGCATTGGGGATTCCCAGCTTTTTCGTGATCCACCTGCGGGAATGTCCTGGGTTTTTAACGACCGCACCCAACAATTTTTCTCGGAGCACCTTTTGCTTGAAAGCCAACCATAAACTTGACAGATTGTGGCGCAAGTTCGCACATGTAAACATTACACTCTAAACTAGTTATACCCAAAATGTCATCAATTTTTACACATGTCATATAAGAAGTCAGACAGTGCTACATATTTTCGAGTACAGTATTGCGGCGCTTATATTAAATCCACATCCAGCGGCGGCGGTAACGCGCAGAAGATATGGGCGCAATTCAAACGCAACGTCAAAATTCAAGTTGGCTTGGATTTTTTCGTTCTTCAAGGACGCAAATGTTTCAAATTTGCTAAATCTGAAACATTTGGTGATTTTCATTATCACTGCGACGGTATATCGACATTTTCAGATAATCGCATTACGTGGATTTATCTTGCAGAGCACAATATTTATGGAGACATTTTGAAAATATTCAAAACACGTTGGTTCTTATGTAACTACAAAGGGGAAATCCATCAATTACGTAATGGCTGAAATGTTTACAGAAGTCAATTCTCAAAAAAAATATAGCAGATGGATTTTTTTAAAATATGTCTATGATTTGAATCGCCCTAACGGCACATCCAACTCCATCATGCAGGTTCTTTATTTCCATCATGTTTGCCCTATTACACGAAGGCCATTAGAGAAGGCAAAGGACCGGGTTGCAAATGAGTCTCGGTGTCCCAGACCGCTTTCCAAGCGCACCGCTGGCTGAAATGTCTGTTTTATGTAAATAATCAGCCGTAGCGGCACTCATTAAGCAGTACTGCTCCAAAGTCACCCATTTTCTTGATTACTCGAGCTCAAGGAAACAGGAGGGCAGGAGCTGTCAGCGACGATGGCCGTCAAGAATACGGTACGTAACACCCACCAACAGCAGTAGCAGATGTCTATGTGGAGTGCTGCACAGGCATAGCAACAAAAATGGGAACAATTTCATCCACCGACACTGGGGAGCTATGTGAGGGAGTTCACCTCTTGACCCCAAGTTTATCGCACCACCAGGGGGATTTGGGCTGGAAATAATGAAATTTACTATCGGTTCCCCGTGGTTGCCTCTTACCCTGATACTTTTTTGCTGCTGGGAGTAAGGGGAAGAAATCGATAGGTGACAATATGGAACGAAATAGTGGGCACACATCCTTTCTTTGGCAATGAATAATGCCCTCTTGCGTGGGACGTTGGCAACGAGATAATTGATGGCCGATGACAATGCTCCGGCAAGTACGTGGAAGCCGAGGCCTTGCTTGCTGGAAACCATGACACAAAAGAGCGAAAATTCGACAATGAACGGGGGGTTTGTGGTCCTGTTGAGGCACCCCTGGAAATGATACGGGAATACACAATTTTTCCGATATGACTACAAACTATTCCAGTATTGTTTATGCTGTGTTGCCGTCCGAGAAATGATCCGAAACTTCACCCGGAAGTTCGAAATTGGAATATCTGGATGAAGGATGAAGGAATGCGTTGCTCCATGATAAGTTAACTCATAAGCCAATTCGTTTTCAACAGTAGAAAAATGTCCAGATTCTCATACAAGATTCACAGAACTGACTTAATTCAGCTCATGAGATAACTAACTTCTCGACCCTGAATTGGCCGAAGCAAGGGCTTTGGAAACTGCCTAACTCTAATAACATGAGCATATTACTTTACCCATTACCTACTGTTGAAGAGCTGATGGTAATTCATTCAAAAGAGCAAATATTTTCGCCTGAAAAATGGTGTACTGTCTACCATGTGAGTGAAACTAGTGCAGCTTAAGCTCACGAGAATATACAATAATACCAGCTCTACTTTCAAGAAGAGGGTCATCAGTTAGAAATATCGTTTGATATACTTTTTTCCAAGAGCCAGATGTCCACTCTTTCCGTAAAAGGCGTGTAAAACCTAGTTCTCGTATACGTTGATGCTTTCGACTGATAAAAACAAGCGTATGCTAGAATAAAGACGTAAGTAATACGATCAATTTCTCTTCCCGATTGTCGCTTCAGTGAATAATGATGACAATATGCAAGCTTGTTAGTACTTTATTTATTTACTTCAGAATGCATGGTAGTGATGTAATTTTGCGGCCTGCAGTGTAAAATATATCAAACTTACATCTTGCCACTCTTATTCATAAGAGAAAGGACGACGAAGAGAAATAGATCATGTCACATAGGCTCTCACGTTTGAAATAATCATTGAAGTTTTCAAAAATACCTTAGCACGTGCGCATTTACCACCCGTATATATGCTGTAGGCAGCGTTGCCAACCTGGAATATTCCTGATTTTTGAGGCCAAACTTATCAAAAATCTGTAAGATCCAGATTAAATTTTGCAATGAATTTGTAAGGTTTTTTAAATGAGTTTGTAGGGTTCTCTTTATACGACATTGGAGAACCAGATTTTTCCAGACAAAATTTTCAGTCTTCCAGATTTAAAAAAAAGAACTTGGCATCCCTGGCTACAAGCGTTGAAGGAAGTGAGATTAAAATGATGATATCGCGTCTCCAGTTGAAAGCCGGAATCATCGACACGCGAAACCCGATTTTTCTCTGAATCTATGCGTTGAACCTAACGTCGGCCATAGTGCGCTAGACAGCGGATCTGGTGTGCTACACAGGGCACCTTGCCCGACGTCACTCCGACGCATGGTTTTGGAGAAAATCCGTTTGTCGCAAGTCGAAAATTCCGGTTTACAACTGTGCGAATAATACAAAGCGAGACAGAGGAACGGTGTAATGATGTCCGCCGTTTCTGGTTTTAGAGATTGCTAGAACATACAAATAAGGGTGCAAATGAAAGTGAAATGAAGTGAAAGATGAAGGGTTGACTCGATAGCTACATAATGCTACACTGAGAACATTTACAAAGTACTTTACCTATGGAAGGGGCCTAGGATTGAACTTATGATCTTCTGCTTATCAAGCAGAAGCGGTAGCCGTCGGACCAGCGAGCCCTTTAATTTTTGAAAAATCAGATGTTAAAAATATACTAAATATTGATTTTAGTTATTAACAATTTTCAGATCGTTTGGATAAATAGTGCATTTGGATATATATAAAAGAATCTTAAAGATTTGCATGGAGATGTCAAGCATTTTGAAAACAAAAACGATTACAAAAATATTAAATCATGCAGGTCTAACGAAATGATGTTTTATACAAAATTATAAAAATCCAAGTGGGACGCTGAGTTCAAAGGCGTAATTCTGAGAATCTCCAACAGAATCTCAAGGAGTCCTTGTGTGGTTCTGGGGATTCCTGACGAATCTCTCTAAATTTCCGTATTAAATATTTTAAGACGGCCCTCAAGGAAATTTGTGAATTTTTAGAGGTATACTAATATTTATCAGTAGATTCTTTATGGTTTTCAGCAGAATTCCAGCGGTATTTTATAAATCCTAGTGGGTTCATGACTTGTTTTAACTTGCTATTATGAATAGAATGTATTAAAAGTTAATTAGTTTCGACTTTTAGTAAAATTTCTGGAGAATATGAGGATCTCTGGCAAGATTTAAAAGATTCCGTACGATTTTTTGGGAGTTATTATAAGCATTACAATGGAAGAAGAATATGAGTATCTTGCGAAATTCTCAAGATTGTATTTTTAAATTGAGAATTTCCGACGGAAATTTCGTAACAAACTTTCTAAAATTTCCATATCAAGTGTTTTCAGACAAATTTAACAAAATTTAATTTTGTTAAGTCTTAACGTAGGCTCACGATTTTCCAGTAGAACTTTGAAGATTCTGAGTGGAGTCTAATCGGTAACTGGGAATTGCTAGCGGGCTGTGAAAGTATCCTCTCTGGATCTAAGTGATTCTTGGTGGGGTTTTAAGCGTTTTTTGTGTGACTCAAAGTTGTTTCAAAGAAATTTAGAAGTTTCTAATCAAAATCCTTTAAATTCCTAAGAACTTGAATCCGAATATGATAGATTCTTAACACAATTTGAGGAGAGATCTTTTGGACTCAGCTAACAAAATCTTATAGATTCCTAACAATATCCTGAGATTTCCCAGCATAACCTTAAGAATATCTGGTGGGATCTAACGAGATCCGGAGATGCCTGACGGTTTCCCAGGAATTTCCAGCAGAATCTTGAGTATTTTTGGCAGGATTCCAACGGTTTCTAGGGATTTTCATCTGTATTCTAGTTTCCCGCTTAGAAAGTTTTCGAATTGCCTAACGAAGTAATACCTATTTTCAGTGAAATTACGCGATGAATCATAAAGTCGATATTTAAAACTTTAAGGGACGAAAAATGTCTCTTTTTCAGTGGTAGTAAGAACGAAATTCTGAAGCAATGAAAGCACCATAGACGTTCACTAAACACAAGAAGTTACATATTAACATAGATTTCACCCTGACTTTTTCGATTCAGATTCCTAAGTGTAAGTAATTTACATTTGTAACTATTTTCCATCCATTTTGGCAGTTTTCGACTACCATTCTGTCATGCACTTGTGTTGAAAGTTTGAGGAATTTGAGAACCGAGCTAAGCGCGATCAGGAAGTCGAAGGCAAACATCAGTGTCGCCGCTCTGCGGCCAATGAGAGAAACTTTTTGCCGCTAGCGCCAACTGGTAGCCTTTAGGAACGATATAGTAAACAGTCGTTACCCTATTGGATTCTTAGCCAGGGTTGATACAAAGTTCTTAACACACAGGTACCGGAAACCCGCAAATGTTCACGCATAACTAAAAAATAAGAAAAAAGAACAAAGTAGGCATGAAGTTTGCTTTAAATTGCATGGAAGTATCATTTTTTCCATTATTTTCAATGAATTAGGACTTTAAACATGTAGTTTGTGTTCTTCGATATCCACACCATAAAACTCCTTACTTCACGCCTCAAAAGAATTGTCGAGTGACCCGAACGAACAAAACAGGCCTCGCAGAGTTGCGATGTCTCTTATTGTTTTATGGATTTTTCATCTGTTGTGTTTTATGCTGCATCTTTCTCGCTCATTTTTCGTTGCCTCTCTAAAAAGCAATTTTTCGCTCCCTCATAAAGAGGCAAAGACAGCACGCTGCTCTAGAGCATGTTAACGAACACTGGTGATGTCGAGGAGTATTGTCAAGCCTGCCTCGATGGAATCAAGAGAATTCTATGTGAGGTTCTATGCATTATTCACAAAATTAAGATTTTTAGCTTGTTTCTGAGAATTTTCAATGACATTTTGAACATTCTGAGTGGGACCCCATACACATCTGGAGATTTCTAGCAAGATCCTTGGGACTCCATAACGGACTTCAGAGAATTTCCAATAACTTTTTAAACATAGTTTTAAAATAATTTAAATTCATCTGGAGAGCTGCGTATTTGTGTATTCTACGAAATTACTCATTTGAGCAAACTCTTTGAACATCGTTCCCTGAATGCCAATTTGGTTTTGATTTATTTCTTCCAGAGTTTGTCAAATACGCAACTGATACCAATAAGGTTGTCGTTCAAAAATCAAAAACAAACAATAAACTCAAACAGGTTCAAACCGAATCCTCACCATTTCAGAGCTACAGCGACTGTTGCTCCCAAAAATGGCATCCAGAGCGATTGATTGTTCCTGCATTATCGCCACAAACTTGATACAAGTACACAACGTTACCGACCATTCCTCGAAGCTTCTCGAAGATACCGGTCTTGACTTTTAAAAATCAGATTTCAACGATACAATCACAAAGCAAAGGCACCGCGCAATCAATTGTCATTGAACTTCCCCATTGAAGACAAACAAACACAATTAATAGTCGCCCCAATGTACCGATTAAAAATCAATTAAACTACACCATCATCGCTTTTTGGGTTGTCCATGCAAGTCATAAACATCACACCGAACACCGGGCACATGATTCACACACCCAACGGAAAATGTTCATCAAATGTTCTCTAAATGGTGCTATATAGTTGCAGAGCCAACTAAGCTAATAGATAGAAAGAGAAAGTGGCCAAATTGAAACGAAACATATTTAAACGGAAATTGAATAGGTAAAAAATGCGTGAAATGAAGAGCAGGCGAAATAATCAAAAGTTTGATTGAAAACAAAAACTAACTACTAGATAAATTTTCTAAGGCCTCGAATGGAACAATAAATTGTTAGTATTAGAAAGGAGAACTAAGATCTACACAAATTGCATATGTACTAGATACGCGCAAAAACTGAGAAAGTTTGTAAAAATTTAGTACTGACTGTACACGCTTCACGATCATCGTTAGTTTTTCAATACAACTAGTTAGATGATATCCACCACAAACACTACAACTGAAACAGATGCTTTAACTTCTAGGATCCGTAGACACATAGCTAAAAGCAGTTTATTCGATCGATGCGATATCTTCAGAGCAAGAAAGTCGATTGATAAGGCAAAAGGTGCTGCAAGAATGAATTTGCATTTAAGGGAAAACATGCTAAGAGCATGCATTGAAACAGGAGTTGAATCGCGAAGCGTAGGTATGTATTTGTGTGACGATAGGGTGTATCAATTAAAAATTGATGTATTTATCTACGAAGCAGAACTAATATTTACATGGTAAACCAACTAGAAACAAGAATGATTATTATAAAACGCAAAGCAGGGTGTCTAAATAAGTATTTTAATTTGTAAGATATGGTGCGAAACCGATAAAACAAACCATCACTGGCAGTAACACACTCCTAGCCTGTAAGACACATTGTAGACCCGGTAAGCCACACATAACCAAACAACCACTGATTGTCACAACGGAGGTTGGACGTTAAATTATCATAACATATGGTTGATTCGGTGTCTAAACATTCACGAAAAATTCATCAACTGCAAATTCGGTAGAAGAACAAAACTGAACTGCAAAAAAAACGAAATTGAATCACAATCATATTAGCAAAAACAAACCAGAAGCCAAATGTGAGAACAATATGCAGCAGTAGCTAACGATGGAAACGCAATACGGATAGTGGCAAAAACCGCACAAGGTCGCCATTCAGTTCTGCTACTGGCACAATCACGAACTATAGCGGTACGAGTTCTATAATCCATGCGTGGAATGTTGAATTAGTCCGGTAGATGATCATACTGTGCCAAATCTAACAAATTAATGAAAACGATACACCAAATCAATGCTGGTAAATGTTATCGGATATTGTTAATGATGTTACATGTTGTACTATCTGACAGGTTCAGTCTTATTCAAATTGTTGCATTTTCATTACAGTGTCACTGTATGTGCACTTGTTGGAAGGTTTTCGATATCACAACGCTCTAAGCATAAATTTGATCACGAAGAAACAGACGAAAAAGTAAACTATACCAACAAGAGCTGTCGAGTAAACTTTCTTCCCAAAGCTTGCGAGTTCTGCCAAACCGACTGTTGTCTTGATTTTGCTATTGTGGTTGCTCAAAACTTTTTTAATCCAAATAATCGTGCCAGTTTTTATTATTTTTTATCACCAATACAATCACTATCAGTTAACACAAATAAAAAACATGTCTCTCTTAATGCAAAATAGTCACAACATCACTCGTTGTATATAGTGGTAATAGTGTATAGCTAACCCCTAACCAGAGCGTCACCAATCCCATTTAATTTATTTTCCCTTAGGATGTAGGACACTTTCAGTTCCAAACCAAAAAAAAAACAGGAATTAAAACAAAAATATCGAAATCCAAATTGATTAATCAAACCCTGTTTTTCTTTTTCCACTTGACCAGGAGGAATAGAAAAAACTCGAAACCATCTGAAAGAGAAGAAGAAAACTGAAAGAACGTTGAGTAGTTTTATGCTCGCAAACTAATTATCTAAGAAAGAATGAAGAATAAAGAAATCCAACAAATTTGTCCAATCGCCGGATCCCTTTGCTATGACTTGGAACGAAAAAGAAATGTCCCTCACGCTCACAGTCACTGTCTCGTACGCAGAGAGTCCTTAACTTTATCACGGTTCAGGCGTCGTCGTCTGCATCGCATTTCGATTTGTGTAGAAGAAAAATATATCTATCGTGATAACGGGATCATTCCATGGGAAATGTTCACCACTTGTACAACAAGAAACGGTAAGTTCGTATTGTAATAATTTATAAGACCTTCAATCAGGGCAACGTAAATCATTGTGCTTGCTAATGCATAAAAAAGCGGTGTTACGTCCCAACTGGGAACATCGTTTTCATGAGCACTTTTACAGATTAAAATTGAGAGCTTTTTTACTACTAACCATGTGCAGACATTGCAGAATTCATTCTCATTTTGATTTCGAAGCAGGATCAAAGTAAGTGAAGAAAAATATCTCATCTGTGTCGATCCATGATCGGCAATGTTTCGCAAGTTGTATTTAACAAACATGATAGCGAACGAGCCCCAAAGAGAGAGCGATGATAAAACCCTTTTGTCTTGCAAGTGTTTTATTTTACTGGCATGCTAAACAACCCTCGAACATCCGATAGCACTAGTGTTCTCCAGCTTGTTTAGATGATTTTTATCATGCACTGGTATCCTCCCGATTTGTTCAAAGCTGTAGCAGAAGATGATAAACAAGCTCTCATGATATGTTGCTGATCATGACTATTACAGAGAGCAAAAAGTGAGAGATACTCTAAATTTTCTCAGGAATCAATTCTTGACCATAAAATAGCAAGCACGAAGATATTCTATTGCTCTTTGCTCTCTGACAACAATAGAAAGAGCAAATGAATTAAAATTAATGAAGAAGATCCAGAACATCCGTGAAAGTGGGCATTCTTTGAAAATTGAGCTAGAGATCTGGGATTTTTTTTTTTAACGACTGACATTGAACATTTTTTCAAAATTGAGTTAGAGAGCTGGGATTTCTTACAAACGACTAACAATGATGAGCTCAAGATAGTTTACCATCATTGCCTCCGAAATATCTTGAATGGCCATTTTTAGTCCTTCTGAAGATCCGAAACATCCGTTAAAATGATCCCATGCTGAAAATTGACCTAGAGATAGTTTAACCACGTTGACATCACTACAAGCCGTTCAAAAATTCTCGACCAAACCGATTCTACGGTTTCCCAAATTTAACTTAGTTTGTTAAGAAGCAATATGGATTTGTAAATCAAATCCAATGAATTCGGATGCATAATGCCTGACAATGCTTAAGCCTTCTTAAAAATGTAAAAAATAAAAGCCGTTCGAAAAAAACACAGCTTTCAAAACCAAATTTCAAGTAATGTCAATTTATCCGGATGTTCCGCCGGATTTTTAAATGACTATAATATTGCCATACAGGGTCTGACGACAGTGACGACATTGACACGATTCTGAAATCATGCATGCAAATTGATTGGAAGAAATCGCAGCTCTGTTAGTAAACGGTCAGCATTTCATTTTTATGGATTTGTTGAAAAAAAAACCTGCAAAAGTTTATAAAAAATAGTTTGTGAATTCCATGAACAATTTATTAAGAAATCCTAAAACTACTTTATAGAACATGTTTTGCTAATATTTCATGAAAAAATATAAATAATTAAAAGTCAGTACAATTAATAATACCTTTGGGATTTTTTCATATAAGAGGCTGAAGTTTCTTAATCAATATCTGAAAAGTTTACTGAGAATTCTCTATTAGATTTTATAAAAAAAATATTAAACAAAGGAAAAAAACCACGTCAATTCAACGTAAAATAAGATTTCATGTTTTTCGACTTTTCATGATCATTCGAATCATAATGTAGAACATTGTTTTGTAATTTTTGACTCAGGTTTTCTAACGTCGTTCTTTTAATCAACGCGGTTTTTCACGTCGTTTTTTTTTAATTACATGACGCGGTTTAGTTTTCAGCGGTATCGCGTAAAAAACGCGTAAGAAATATCGCATCAGCAAGTTGTGCCAACCGACAGTAATTTGGAAAAGGTCACCGTGAAAAACATTTTCCGATGACCTTTTCAACGGGGAAGGATGATATTATCAATATTGAATTGTCGAAGTCACGTGATATTCGTGATATTTTGCAGCACTATCAGTGAGATTCAAACAAATAGGGGGAGATCCCCCAGTGCCGGACAGCACCCAATACCGGACAAAGTCGAAACATTGAGAAATCATGGTTCAATCAAGATGGTGTATTAGTAGAGAAGAAAGCTATTATGTAGACTAATGTTTGCGTAGAATAACACATCCTTGAAATATGCATGCCTTTTTAAAAAAGTGGAAATGTTTGAAAATTTTAAAAAAATTGGCGTATTCTCTTAATTTTGAGCCTATTTAGTAATGATTTTGAATATGAAAAAATACTTTGGATCACGCAAGCATGATCGAACATAACCCTAATTTGATAGTATGAATGTATTTTGTACCATAATTGAACTAAATATGGACAAATTACAATTTTCGTTAAGCACCCCCTGTCCCTCAGTTTCGGACAGCTTGATTTGTTATATGATAGCTTTGTAATTATTGCGTCAGTGTCTCTAAATACTTTCATTTTTCATAGGTTCCGTCGATCATGGTATCAAACATGCAATAAAATTAAGACGAATGAACATTCAGAAAAACATCGTAAAATGTGCTATTTTTCATCATATATGGAGGAGGTTTTTTGATAGGCATCTTGCAAACTAAGAAAGACTCAAATAATTCTTGTAAATGTTGCAAATGCATTGAAATGGTAAATATCAACTATTCCTATAGTGTACACATTCAATGATGTTCAAATTTGCAGAATTCAAAGTATTTCCAGATCGTGTCCGGTATTGGGTGCTACCTTTCAAGATCGATCAATCTGGTACTAAAATACATCATCAAAATGCATCGTCAAAATTCATATTTATATTTTCAAATTTATTTTTGTACACTATAAAAATGATAATATTTATCATAAATGGGTAGCACGAGCCCATAAAATCAATAGTTTTTGAATTATGAATTTAGTGGCTTAAGTGTCCGGTACTGGGGGATCTCCCCCTAATTATTCAGATTTAAAATAGTCAAATCAGATGGGGTACACGATATAACGAAAAGCTTCCCAATGGTCGAGTAAACTTTTGAAACTTTTACGGACATTTCATTTGGAAGGAACACGCTTGAAAACTTATCCATTCAACAAAGACTGCCGGTCGGGTGGAGAATTCAATCGATTGAATTATTGCTCTTCCGGAGTTTTACTTTGTTGCACTCACAGTCGATAAAACTCTCACCATTAACCTACCGCTGTCGTCGCCACGCAATGTGACCTTCTCCGTAGAGCAGATCGTGATAAAATGTCCCATTTATGAGTTCTTCTTCTTTTCTGGTGTAACGTCCCAACTGGACAGAGTCCGTTTCTCAGCTTAGTATTCTTATGAGCATTTCCACAGTTATTAACTGAGAGCTTTCTTTGCCGAATGACCATTATTGTGTGTGTACAAAATACTTTTATTGATGAACAAGTTCAGAATTGGATGTGGCACGAAGTATACATGATTTTTTTTTTCTGAAAATGAACAGGTCTAATATTGATGGATATAGTTACAAAAAATATATACAAAACTGGTTTGCAAAATTCGAGTTTTCATCCGATTGCCATCAAATTTTCAGGGATTGAAAAATAACTATTAAACTTCATTTTACCATTTTACTTGTATTTTATTTACAGTCCATATGCAAATGGCCGCACCTTGGCCTTAACCCGGGCCATGAGATTTTGCAAAACCTGTGAATCAATCGTTTTTTGCATGTAAACCCATACTTTCTTCACTACCTTTGGTCGTTTAAGAAGGTGCTGCTTCATAATCGCCCAGTACTTTTCGATGGGGCGGAGCTCCGGAGTGTTGGGAGGGTTGAACATTTTCGGCCCGAAATTGACCTTATTGTCCGCATACCACTTCAGCTCGTCCTTGGAGTAGTGGCATGAGGCCAAATCCGGCCAGAAGATTGTTGGGACCTTGTGGACCTTCAGGAGCGGAAGCAGACGCTTCTGGAGGCACTCTTTCATGTACACTAGGGTGCGGCTTATTTTTGAAAAGTTCTCAAAACCAAAAATTCGTGTGCTCTACTGAATTCAAATCACATTAAAAGAGAAACCTCAAAATTTGAGCCAAAAATACTAACATTTAGAGGTGGCGCAAGCGTCTTGAAGTTGAATTTTCAGGTTATAAAAAATGACCTTCATTATAGTACACATAACTTTGTTATTTTTCAACCGATTTCAAAACTTTTAGCATCAATACCTTCAAAATTAAATTTGTAAAAACTTTGTTGAACACCAAATTTGTCTAAAATCAAAACAAGTTTTAGTTAAAAGTAATTTATTCCAAATTTTTTCCTCATTTTACTAAAAATTTTTACTTTGTTTGACCATAACCTCATGATTATTCAACCGATTCCAAATCTTTTTACATGCTTTTGAAGCTAATTTAATTGTTTTTAAACCATTCATATATCACATTTCACTAAAAAAATGTCTTGACCAAGTTGTTCAGCAAAAACTGCACAAAAACATTATTTTTTTAACGAAAAATGCCAGTTTTGTCAAATCTTTGGCAGTTAAATATTGTCTCTTAAGCTGAAATTGATTTTTATCATTTGTTAAACCTTTGGGAAGGACTTTGCAACAATTTTTAAATAATTTTGAAACAAAATTATGTGTGCATATGATAAAAATATATGCACTATTCAACTCGTAACTAAGGCAAGATGCTTTACATATTTAAGTTTTATAGAAAAAATGCTGTTTTCGGCAAAAAAAACTTAAATTATTCAAAGAAATTTGATTTTTTCATTGAAAAATCATGTTTTTGGGTAGTTTTTGTTGAATACCTAAGTCAAAAATATTTTTTAGAAAAAAATGTTGTATGTACAGTTTAAAAACAAATAAATTTGCTTCAAAAGTATGTAAAAAGATTTGGAATCGATTGAGTTTTAATGAAGTTATGGTCAAACAAAAATGAATTTTTTAGCAAAATGATGAAAAATTTGGATATAAGTATTTTTAACTAAGACAAGTTTGATTTTAGACAAATTTGATGTTCTACAAAATTTTTATAAATTTAATTTGAAAGAAAATGGTGCTAAAAGTTTTGAAATCGGTTGAAAAATAACGAAGTTATGTTTACTTAACTGCAGGTCATTTTTTATAACTTGAAAATTCACCTTCAACACGCTTGTGCCACCTCTAAATGTTAATATTTTTGGCTCAGATTTTGAGGTTTTTTTTTTGTGATTTGAATTCAGTAGAGCACACGAATTTTCGGTTTTGAGAACTTTTGAAAAATAAGCCGCACCCTAATGTACACCTATCCGTTCATCGTATCCTGGGTCACGAAAGGTGCACTCCGCTTCCCGCACGTGCAGATGGCTTGCCAAACCAGAAATTTATTCGCAAATTCGGACATCTTCTGAGTGCGCACATGCTCCGGAACGCTGAACTTATCCTTGGCCGTGAAAAACAGGTTGCCGGGGATCTGTTTGAAGTCGGCCTTCACATATGTTTCGTCGTTCATGATGCAGCATTCAACTTTCGTCAGCATGTTGAGGTACAACTTCCTGGCACGGGTTTTGGCGGACTTGTTCTGCTGCTCGTCGCGATTAGGGGCCTTTTGTACCTTGAACGTTCGAAGCCCAGCCTTAGTTTTGGCCTTCTGGACAAAACTTCGGCTTAGGTGCAGGTTCTTAGCCACATCCCGAACGGAGTTCGTTCGGGTTTCGGCTGAAGGCTCCAACTACGCAGTTGTGATTTTTGGTGTCGTACGGAATAGTTTTTTCTTCACTTCTGGGCTTCGGATAGGTGGTCAATCGTTCCTCGAACCGCTTAATCACTCGCGACACCGTGGAATTCACGATTCCAATCGTTTTAGCGATGGAACTATGCAAGAGATCCTTGTTCTCGTGATGAATGCGCAAGATTGTATCATGCACGAGCTGTTCTTTCGACTCCTTTTCCGCGAGTTTTGATCACAGGACTTTAAAACGTGCAGGATGTAAATAATGCACTCTGAACTAAATCCACCCAAATTTTCATAAAATTCTACCCAACGGTTAAAAGTTAGAGCAATTTCATAGTGTGGCAATTTCATCGTGGACACCCTTTAATCTTCTACGGTCGATTATAAACGTAACAATGTCAATGATTACACGTCACCACCTACACACAAACGATCATCACTTTGAAAGAAGACCAAGCCAAAATGTATGTTATCACTGAAGCGGTAAAATCTCACAATTTGATTCTTCAAAGGTAGCGGCAATCTATATTCTGACAACTGAGACAGGTGCTGCCCAGGAAACGAAAGGTCAAAACGCTGGTAAGTGACAACCTACTTCGTTGAGGTGTGTCAGTCCATACCATCAAATGGATGGCACACGTGTTCTAGATCCGTATGATTGAAGTGTCAGCGAAGTTAAAAGAACATTTTCAAATTTCACTCGAGACGGACACTTTTTTGAACGATGAGGTTCAACAAGATGCGAAGCGATAAAACCGCAAAGAAAACGTTGGACAATTTAATTTCGACCTACCTATTTATCAGATATTATCTATTATCGGTAAGTATACTTACGGCCTAAGCTATTTTGATCTTTGTCACTTGGTTACATCGGCGAAATCATATGAAAAGGGGACGATTACGAAGCGAGCTGGAATGTGCTGTTGCTTATCAGTTTTCGCTGAACCATCTATGCGTTGCAAAAACGATAAACTGTCATAGCAAATATCGTTATATTTTCAGTCATACTGTCATCAATTCTAATAGAGAATTAGAATTATACTTTTTTATCAACTTAATCTTATCAGCAAAAATACTTTAATTGAAGATCCATTGCCATTATATTTGTGATTGCAATAAATCTCTTCACCCGTTGATATTTCTTGATGTCCAACCTGTAGAAATTCTTCATTATTTTTACTGTTGTATTTGTTCGTCATAAATCCTTGATATTGTAGTGGAATACATTTAATTCATTTATTTAGTAAGCATCTAAATAGATAGCACTGAATCATCAATTGCATGCCACATTTCCTGCAGACCGCCAAAGATCGACCTAAGCACCCGACGTTCGAAAACTCCAATAGCTTGAAAAGTTTTCCTCGAGCATCGTCCACGTCTCATACCCGTAGAGGACTACCGGTCTTATAAGCGTTTTGTGTATGGTACACTTGGTGCGGGTGAATCTTTTTTATACGCAGCTTCATGTAGAGTAGCCGAAGTACTTCACTGCTGATGCTCCTCTGTATTTCACGGCTAACGTTATTATCAGCCGTTAGCCAGGATCCAACATAAACGAACAAGTCGACCACCTCGAACGTATCGCCTCCACGTTCTAGCATGTGCTTTGTCTTGGACACATTCGCCACTTGTCCTACTTTTGCTGCCTCGCGTTTTAGGTAGGTGTACAGGATTGCGACCTTTTCAAATGTTCGGCCGACAATGTCCATATCATCCGCGAAACAAACAAATTGATTGGATCTCGTGAAAAACGTAACCCGGCTGCTAGCCCCGACTATCCAAATAACAACTTCAAGTCGGATTTGCCGATATTGTACAACAAGCGCGAAAGTCCATCACCTTGTCGTAGTTCCCGGCCGGATTCAAACGAACTGGAATGTTCACTTGAAATCTGCGCTCAATTTTGCACACTTTTCAATGTTGCTCTCAATAGTCTTGTGAGCTTCCCCTTCCCGAGAGAGCTGTTCTCGTCCATGATTTTCCTACGATGCTCTACGTCAGCGGTTTTCACATCGTGCTCCGCGGAGCACTTGGTGCTCCGCAATACCTCGGTAGGTGCTCCGCGATAATTTTGAAAAAATGGAACCAATACCTTTGAATAGTTCAACTTTTTGCTTTAAAATTCGCTCTCAATTATACCAAACCAAGCCAAATCTAGAATATTCAAGAGTTAAAAATGAGCTTGAGCTTGAGCTTGATTGGCCGCCCGTGTATCCTTCTCCAGTATCGCCAGATCAGCTGCACTTACACAAGGAACCAACCGAATGACTGCTTGGGACTAACAGGCATTTTCAGTGTATAAGTGCTGGTGATCTTCTATTTTTAGGCAACAATGGCGCCTGCCACGTCAGAATGCTGACCAATGAGGGGAAGGGGGAGGAATTGATGATGCATTGAACTGGCTCCCACGTAGACCGTATATACCACTGCATCTACGCCAGTTCATGAGGGAGTGTATGGATTGGGGGAAAGGCATGGCAGAGAGGTTTGCTTTTGTGGTTAGCAGACTGCCTATGTATCAGGCGTGACCCATAACGCTGGTAGATCACCTTTTCGTGGTGCGTTATGGGGTAAAGATCTACCAGTGAACCCTAGTCCTGACTGCTTCAAACGAAGAGAACAGGATATTTTAGTAATCAAAGGAACATTTTTTAGTCCTTATTACAATTGTAAACCTTGTTGAAAGTGACAAGTCTCGGTTTTCCCGGTTGCCGAGAATGATCTTGAGACAAGGAAAAAAATGAGTCGAATACAACAATTTGTTTTCTAATCTTTTATTTCTTTAGTTCTTTAGTTTGAAGAAGTAAGGACTAGGATTCTGATGCATGGACAATATCGGTGTAATTTCTTGGCTTTATCAAGGGATCCGATTTTGACTGATAAAGGGGCGCACCTGTGGAGAGTGTACCCACCACAATCTTCAAAGGATATAAATAGCGGAACCTTTCAATTAGAATGCTTTCCTGCGATCAAGTTAGGAATTACAACTGTAAGACAACCGAATACTTTTTCACTTCTCAATAGTGATAAGGTAACACGACATGCACTAAACAAAGGACGCGGGATATACTACAATAGATCAAATCTTGGTCGCAGTGGTTTATGTTCCGAACAGAAAAAAAAAATGTGTCAGGCGTAAGAAAGGCGTGCGCTTGGAAGTAGGAAGCGTTAGGGAAACGGTTTCTTGTCCGTCTCTGGTTCCAGCGTTTGCTATGAACGAATTGTTTGAGTGTGATATATTTAGAATGGAATATAGAAGCAGGTGAGAGATATACAATTACAAAGTACGAGGAAAGGGACGGGCCTGGGAATGAACCCATGACCTTCTGCATATGAAGCAGAAGCGGTAGCCATCAGACCACCAGCCCCGTCTCTAGAATATTCAAGAGTTAAAATTTAAAGAACAAAATAAAAAAAAATACGGATTAGTAACTCCTAGGTTGCGACCAATTGATCGAATTTTTATTAAGCCCATTGTTTGGTTCTATAATTTGATTGGCTCTTGAAAATATATAGATGGTTTCAGCCCTCTCGTCCTGCTTAGTCGCGCTTAGTAGACGACTAAGAAGCTTTTCTCAGATTTCTGCTTACCGACCTGTAGGAATTCAATTGAAAATTCAAGCTGTATCATCGACCGGAAGTAATTTAACTTTTCTTAATGTAGATCAGATGCAACCTAACGCCTGTAGGGCATTATTTAATAATTGCAAGCTGTATTAACGCCCTATGGTAGTTTGTAGATCAGATGCATCTCAACACCCTGTATGAAATCAATAGTAAATTTCAAGCTTAATCAACGCCCTGGAATAACTTGACTTTAATTCATGTAGATCAGGTGCACCTTAACGCCCTGTAAACGTCAAATGCAAATTACAAGCTTTATCAACACCCTCAAGTATTTTGACCTTATCTTATATAGATGAAATCTATCTCTGGAGGACATCATTGAAAACTCGAAGCTTTATCAGCGCACTGTAGTATTTAGATTTTGAACGTAGATCAGATGCATCTTAAGGCCCAAAATGACATCAATCGATCAAGCTGTATCAACCCCCTAGAGTAATTTGAGTTTATCTCACATAGATCTTTGCGAGATCTGGAGTAAACTTACGCCCTGTAGAAAATCTATCGTAATTTCCGAGCTGTATCAACGCCCTGTAGTATTTTGGCTTTCCCGTATGTAGATCAGGTGCATCTTAACACCCTGTAGGACATCAGTTGAAAATACCAAGCTTTATAAACGCCAGGGAGTAATTTGACATTATTCCACGTAGTCCACGCCCTGTAAAACATCAATTGATCCAGCTGTATCAAAGCAATTTTTCCACATAGATCTTAGCAATCTGGATCATCTCCTAACTTTATAATCGCACTGAAGTAATTTGACTTATACTATGTAGATCAAGTGCATCTTAACGTCCTGCAACGCGAGCTGTTTCAACATCCTGGAGTAATTCGACCTTATTTTATGTAGATCGTATGAATCTTAACGCCCTATATGTCATCATTCGATCAAGCAATATCAATACCCTGGAGAATTTTAACTTTATTCTACACAGATCTTTGCGAAATGTAAGTGTGTGTAATTTGACTTTATCCTATGTATATCAGGTGTGTCAAAATGCTCTGTGTGCCATCAGTTGCAAATTCTAAACGTAGATAGCGTAGATACGCCCTGGAGTAATTTGACCGTATCATATGTAGATCAGCTGCATCTTAACGCCCTGTATGATATCAACCGAAATTGTCGAGTTGTATTCACTTCCTGGAGCAACTTGATCTTGTTTCATGTATTCATCATACATGCCTTAATGCCTTGTAAAACGCCCTTGACCTTAGTTAACATAGATCAGGTGCATCCCAATGTTCTGTTGGACATCAATCGACATTTTTGAGCAGTATAAACACCATGGAGCATCTTAACGCCCTGTACCAATAAGTTCTGATATTCTGGTATCCCTCTGGTATCAATTACCTTTTCCACGTGGAAAGCAAAATTATGTTGAAATCGTTACTTTAACACTAGCATGACTGAATCAATATCGATCAAATTATCTCAAAGCGACTCCTGAAGTTTGATGAGATATATGAAAGTTTGAAGCTGAAAAAAAACATCAAAACATAAAATACATAGTGAACAGTTTACGGATTTTAAATTGAATATCTCAAAATTAAGTTTCGACCATATGTTAGTTAATATCATTATTCATTAAGGGCCAATATTTTGCAGATAATAGTGACGAAAGCATCAAATGCATCAAAATCAGAATTTTTGTTTTTTATCTGATGAAATTAGTTTGAAAGACACATGTAAAAGATTCTACCCCATTACCCCGAATGCCATCACCCCCAATTACATTACTCCGAAACTACCATTGCCCCGAGGTCCCATTTCCCATTTCCCCGAATATACAATAATCTTGACATGATGATATCGATGACATTTCTCCATGATACTGGAATTCGGGGTATTGTCATTCGGGGTGATGGGTCGTTTGGGGTTTTGTAATTCTGGGTAATGGCGTTCGCGTAAATGGAATTCGGTGTAATGGATTCGGGGTAATAGGGTAGAAACTTAAATCCAAAGCAACGGTCAATTGTTTTGCACTTTGATATCTTTCAAGAACGACAATTGACTTTAAAATTAAGTCATATATTTGGCTGAAGTTTGAAAACCACTCCCAAAAAACGTTCAAACTTTTTAGATGCCTTGCTTTAAGAAACCTCAAATTTTGTTTGTGAGCAAAAGTTCCCGATTTTTTTTTAAATCATATTGTTCTTCAAAGTCTGCTTACTTCATAATCAAACATTCTAAAAACCAAATCTCAAAAATCTCTAAAAATATATTTTAATATGTTCTTTATAACTTGTTTTTGTACCCTATTTTGTAAAAAAAAAGTTGCGTCTGTTATGGTTGAGAAACCCGATATGCCGTTAGAACTCCATTTTTTAGTTCGCTAGAGTAGGCCAAAGCTAGAGAAGATCCGTCATGGTTAATTCATATTGGTAGAACCGTCGTACGCTAGCTAGCTAAAAATTTTACAGGGAAGCTAATTTTTCGAATTTTAACTTATAGTTATTTGCTCTAGGGGTCCCTTGATTTTCGTGAAAAAAAATTAGAGTTTTAAATTGAGTTGAGGTATGATTGGCAAAATAAAAAACCGGGACAAAAGCGCGATTTTCAGAATGTATATTTGTTGGCCACCCTGTGCTAAGTAATAAGGTAATGAGGTTTTCGCAAAAAAAAACAATAGTTCTCTTTCATCCCCATCGTGTTCCAGTAGTGGATCAACCAATAGATGCAGTATTAAAAATAGATATATAAAAATGAAGAAAAGTCCTAGAGATGACTTTTATACTACGAGGGAAAATTACTGAAACATGCGTACCAATTGTAGCTCAAGTGATTTCATGTACAAAATAGTAGTTGACGATTAACATAAACGAACAGTGCCCATGTATTTGGTCTCTTCGTTCCACATTTTAGTTGAAATTGAGCTTGAGCTTAAGCTTAATTGGCCGCCCGTGGATGCTACTCTAGTATCGCCAGATCAGCTGCACTTACACAACCACTTGGGATTAACAGACACCATTAGTGTATAAGTGCTGGTGATCTTCTATTTTTAGGCAACAAAGGCGCCTGCCACGTCAGAATGCACACCAATGTGGGGAAGGGGGAGGAATTGATGTTGCACTAATACTGACCCACTGTAGACCGTGGATTCCGACAGCATCTACGCCAGTTCATGCGGGAGTGTATGGATTGAGGGAAAGGCATGGCAGAGAGGTTTGCTTTTGAGGTTAGCAGACTGCCTATGAATCAGGCGTAAGGAAAGGCATGCGCATGGAAGATTGGAAGCGTTAGGGAAACGGTTTTTTCGTCCGTTTCTGGTTCTAGCGTTTGCTATGAACGAATAGTTTGAGTGTGATGAATTAAGAATGGAAGATAGAAGCAAAGATACAAAGTACGAGGAAAGGAACGGGCCTGGGATTGCACCCATGACCTTCTGCTTATGGAGCAGAAGCGGTAGCCATTAGACCACCAACCCCGTCATTCCACATTTTAGTTGAAATAGAACACAAACTAAACACGTGCAAATGCATAATTGTTCTTGTGTGTTTTGAATACATATTTAAGTATTTGTGATAATTTTCATTATGAGACACCCTCATTAACGCCTGAGGCTATAGCAACGCCCCCTCAAATGGAGACTACTAAGAAGCTCAAATGTTACGACGACAGGGCTGGATGGTTTTTATTCATCTTTACCTTGTTTTTGACGTTATGATGGAACACAGTTTTTAGGAGTCTAATATTCACGGTGCTAAACCCTCGATCATTATTGAACTTTCATGAACTTCGAATATTTTTTTCGAAGACGTTCGGAATTTAGGATTAAATTTTGTAATTGGAAAGTTTAAAATAAGTATTCTTTCAGTGGAAACTTTCCTATGCACTTTGTAAGGGACAGTTGTAGCATCAATTTTGTTTTTTTTTTATTTCTATATGAAAAACTTTATGAGTTGAAGAAATCTTATATTTCTCGGCATAATATTTCGAAACATTCAGGGTATAAATGTTTGGTACTGATACTTATCCTTGACGAAAAACTAAACTAAGATAATGCACCTTCAATAAAAATCGAAGTGTTGATACAATCATAAAAAATGAGAAATATTTTCGAGTTTCATTGAAGTTATGAATAATTCCGAGAGTGCCGAACTTGTCGCTAACCCATTCAGACACATAATTAAAGTCCTTGAAATAAAATATTTCGCTACAAAAACTCACGCAGTTGTCTTACTACAAATGTCTGAAAATTTACCATGCAGCGAAATGCTTCTGTTTTCAAGCCACAAATTATTGAATATATGGCGAAAAACTAAATATAGTTTTAAAAATATGCCATCATAACCTTGAGATGAAAAATGTATGCTCAATCTAATAAAACAAATCTTTTCAGATTAAAATTAAAATTTAAAAATATTATCAAAATTAATGAGAGGTTGACCAACATAAACTTTACTTCATGGTATTGTAGGAATAAAGGTCGATTTAAGCGTGTAAAAATCCAGATTTCAAACAAAGTGGTGATGAACAACAGGTGCTCCGTGCCTCAATTTTATTAGGAAAAGTGCTCCGCGAGCCAAAAAGGCTGAAAACCCCTGCTCTACGTGGTAGATATTATCGTACGCCGCAACGAAATCAATGAATAGGTGAAGCGCTGGGACTTGCTATTCACAATAATTTTGAAGGATTTCCCATGCAGTAAAGATCTGGTCTGCTGTCGATCAGCTGTCAACAAAGCCGGCTTGATTACTTCCCACAAACTCGTTTACTACAGGTGACAGACACGGGCAGATGATCTTGGATTACACTTCGTAGGCCGCATCTAAGATGTGTTCGATTCCCGCTTCAGTCCGGAAAACTTTTCGTAAGGAACGTATTTCGACTGTGCCACTGGGTGTTGCATGTTAGTCCGTTGTCTAGTGTGGTGCTTCCTTCAAAGGACATAATCGTTCACTGGAAGTATTAACGTGTCGGTGTCTTTTTAAGGTGGTGATTACTCGGAGGTTTTCACATTCTTACTTGTCACCTTTCTTGTAGATGGGGCATATTACCCCTTTCTTCCACTCCTACTGTTTTCTACGTTCTACGGGTTCCTTTGCTGTAGCATAACTACCCGCACTGCATTCTTCTCCTCCAGAATCTACCTACATTCTTCGTAGACTCCATCTCACGTAGCCGACGTTGCTCTCATTTGCATTGTGAATGGTTGCTTTCACTGTACTCCTGCAGTCCTCGAGAGAGGCTCCATCCAGCTCACCTGCTTGCGATAGTGCAGTCTGGAAGTATTGCGCGTATGCAGCTGCGACATCCGGTTAATTTAGCCAATATAGATAATAAACTATAGAGGAAATATATGCAGTTTGACAGTTATGTACCCGACATGTTTCCAAGCGAGAACAAAGGGAACAACAGCGACATTCGTCGTCTATAGTTTTCTATCTCTATTCTTTAGCCGGTCTAGGCCATACCAGGGCGGCCGTCGGTACTGTGTGGGTCGAGACGGCAACAATATGTTTGTGTTGTCTCGACCCAGTCGTTGCTCACCGATAAATTGGTCATAGTTGAGTGGATTACAAAGGGTGACGTGTGTTCCTTTCCGAAGCGGTGGTCTGCGTGATGGGTGATTTTCCAGTTATAGTTTGATGTTAGGGGAAGAGCACCAATTTTCGACCTAACAATTTTCGGTCCATTCATACGATTTGGCCTACTTTGTATAAAAATCCGAAAATTGGCACAGATTTCTTGCAGGTCAAAAATTAAAGCTTTTCCCCTACACATTGACGACCGTGACAGATTTTGCTATGGCTTCTTCTTCTTCTTGGCATTTACGTGTTCTTATGAGTACTTCCACAGTTATTAACTGAGAGCTTTCTTTGCCAAAGTTGCCCTTTTCGCATTCATATATCGTGTGGCAGGTACGATGATACTCTATGCCCAGGGAAGTCAAGGAAATTTCCATTACGGAAAGATCCTGGACCGACCGGGAATCGAACCCAGACACATTCAGCATGGCTTTGCTTCATAGCCGCGGACTCTAACCACTCGGCCAAGAAAGGTCCCGACACGGGTGCTACGGGTATTATTGTTCAATATCATAGCAAAAAATGAACCTTTTCATCTTGCGGAAATCACCCATTGCGTAGTGTAATAAATCGACCATGACCGAGTTGAAGCACACCAAGATGGCTGGTAGGAATATTTCATCATGTTGAAGCGTGTTGAGAGAACCGCTACAGCTAGTGAACAAACAAAGAACGAGTTGAGAGAACCGTTGAGAGAAAAGGTAAATGCGCGTTGTGAGGACCGCCACTTTTTACGAGTAGTTTAGGAGTTAGGAGGACCGCTTGTAAAGCGACTGATAGCAAGTTGAGAGGTTTGCTGAAATCAGAAAATAGGGTTAGAGTATGCGGGGTGTCCGGCTATTTGGACGAATGCCATTTGGCGGAATGCTGAATGGTTAGAGGGGTCTAAATAAAACCTAACCGCAAACGGAGCCTGTGGAGTACCAGGGCGCCCTCTGCAGTACTGTGCCCTTCCTGTGGTACCCGGAGCAATGGCGCAGGTGACTTTGTGTTTCTCCGAGAAAATTGGCTGCCTTTCTTCAGTCTCTAGTCTGAGGCTTAATAAAGGTGGGATTATGAATATGTTGCAATTTAATTTGAATTATCACCTTAATGGATTCGCATTATGCGTTTTACACAGTGTATTCTGTGCTTTTTCGCCTTTGGCCACTTTCAATGGATACCAATCTGGTTTTTTCGCGCTGCTGTATTTTTCGTGCTCAGATTACAAAAAGCTTAATCCTGCCTAGCATGGGTTGTGGCTACGGTTAGATAACTCAGATCAATCTTCAGCATAAAAGAACAGCAACGATCTAATAATTGCACACTCATACTAAATGGTACAGCCCAAGATGCGCTACTTCAAAAACCTTACTTTCGTAAAAAGAACTTCTATCTAGGTAACCTTATGAATGCAGGTTTTGCTACTTTCAGAAAACATGAAATGACTAACTCGCGCTCATTTTTGAGTTAACTACCACATGATGAACCATCCCCAACGGATGATTTCGAACGAGTTGTCGTACACTGCGTAACAAAGGCCTTCCACTGATAGTGAGCAGTGCTGCCAATGCTCATCACATCATCTGGGGTAGCTCAGATATCAATTTGAGAGGCACCAGTCTGATGGAATACTTAAGTAGTACAGATCTTGGATTACTTAACATAGGAGATCGCCCGACCTTCATGATATCCGCCAGAGAAGAAATGTTAGACATAACGCTCTGCTCGAATACAATCAGTTACGAGTTAAAGAATTGGCATGTTTCAGATGAGGAATCATTATCTGATCATCGCTACATCTTCTTTGAACATTCAAATGTAACTGCACAGACATTGCGTTTTGGGAATCCCCGGTCAACAAACTGAGAACTCAAAATTGAATTGGTTGCGATCAAATTTCATGGATATTTTCCGTCCATCGAAAATACAAGTGATTTGGATGATGCCGTTGATACTACAACATCCTAGATTATGGAAGCTTTTGAAGAAGCATGTTCATGTTGGTGGTATTCCGATCTGACTAGACTTAGGAAACAATTTAGAAGGAGTTGGAACAGACGCCGTTCGGCTGGATCAAAATCGTTCAAGTCAGCTCGCAAAGCTAACAAGAGGGCTCATCGTTCTGCTGAACGATTCGGCTGGAAAAACCTTTGTACAAATGTTTCCAGTTTGAGTGAACGACTTACTGAACAAATCCTTGCAAAATCTAAGGATTTCCAAGTGAACGAAATTCGCTTACCTAATGATGACTTTACTTTTTCAGATGAGGAAGTTTTAGAATGTTTATTCAATTTACACTTCCCCGGAGGTGTGGACATAGCATCTACGGATGAACCAAATGTCTTTTCATGCAGTTATGAGTCTCTGGTTCGGCTCGCAGTATTGTATTGTGCATTCAGATTAACTTTAGACCGAAGTTCATAAAAGAAATGAAATATCACCGAAAGTTCACCGAAGTTCGGCGTCGGCATTCTACCGAAGTGCTACGCCGACAAAGGCAATCCTTATGCGTCGGCGAAGCACCAAATTAGAATGCCGACACCGAACTTCGCCGAAGTTTTGACTGCCGAACTTCTAATTGTCACTCGAATTGTCAATAACTACTGAATCGATTCAATGGGCACTCAAAAGTTTTGCTCCTTTCAAATCTCCAGGAGCATATGGGTTTTATCCTGTTCTGCTCCAGAATGGATTTGAGTTTATCAAACTTGTTTTGAAAAAGCTACTTATAAGCAGTTTTGCTACCGGGTATATTCCCAGATCCTGGCGTGATATTACTGTACAGTTTATCCTGAAAAGAGGACGTGCGTCGTATGAAGAAGCGAAGAGGTTTAGACCAATCAGTCTAACCTCTTTTCTTCTGAAATGTCTGAAATGTCTCTTTTACGCAAAGTTGTATACGATATCGAGAAAGCATGCACTTAGAAGCAATCAGGCCTAATCGATAAGCCGAATTTCGTTAGGCCGAAGGCCATTAGGTCGAATGCCGTTATGCCTTAATGGGTCTTTAGGCTCTTGTGTGATGGCAAAAGAGCGAAGTGAGAATAATCCAATCCAAATTGGGCTATCTCCAGAGGATGTGCTTGATGGCGATGTCGTGGCCCTTTTCGAAGTGGCGTCACTACACATACATCTTAAACAAGAAGCATTTTCTTGCTCTTACCGTTTATGGGTACTGGATCTACTGGAGAAAAATCTAGTAAATCGTAGTTCTACACACACTTCGTTGTTTCCACTTTTGGTGAATTGGGATGAAATTGTCCTTGCTCCAAACGATCTCACAATTGCGTATCGCTTTCCTTACAGGACATTTACCCTTCGCGGGATGAGTGGACGTCTAGCTATTCGGAAAGAAGTATACGTCTGGATATTTGGAAAGAAGTATATCAAACAATGTAGTATGTTACACTGATGGCTCCCTTATTCAAGGCAAAGCTGGTGCTGGTGTATGTTCTCGCGAGCTAAGGCTGCATCCGTTTTACTCACATGGCAGACACTGCACCGTTTTTCAGGCGAAAATATTTGTTCTTATGTATGGAGCAGAGTTGCTTGCTGTCACCATCAACGCTTAAAATTTGCTGATTTGTACAGGCCGACTGCGATAAAATTCGGATCATTCCATATCACATCAACATCATGCTCTCTACTCCATCACCAGTGCATTGATGGCGATAGACTATGCACAGTACCAAAAAATAATGTGATTTACGTCTTTCGGGATGCACATAAAAGAAGCGAGCCGAATGACGTAAATTTATGTCCAATTTCAAAAACGTTAGTGTCTGATTCGAGAAATGTCGATCACAGTTCCATCGTTTTCGTGTCCTTTTACATGTAAAATTACATTTTTTGTTCAATACATCTTCAAGGACACGTTTTTGTGTCATTCCATCACTTACATCATGTGTCATTCAGTCATAACCATAATTACGTCCTGAGTAATTTTCATTATTTTTAAGAGTGTGGATATCACTGATGGCTCAAGTTTAGCCTTAAATTAAGCAAATAAAATGGCAATTTATCAGTGCGATATCCTTGATTGTGCTTGCAGACGGATTGAAACTGTGTGTTGGTCACAGAAAAACATTAATAGCGTGGGTAATTACCACGTGATCAGTCATTCTGCAGTGATTGTGATCTAGAGTGCGATGTCGCATCACAGCTGTTGGTTGTCAGATCCAAGTGATATTGATAGTTCGCAACTGATATTGAAAGTTTTAGTCCATCAGCCATCAGCTGATATGACCGATATTGTGCAACTCTGGTATGGAGTGTGTGAAATGTTAAAATGCAGCTAACGATCACACAACATGCAGCGTCTGTAGCGGATAATACCGGATAACCTCCTACTGCCTTGATATTTACTGCTGACTAAATGAGGAGTGCCAGTGTGATGAGCGTATGCATCAGAGCGGCGAGCAAGGGATCTATGTTTTAGACTGGCACATACCACACAGAGTGCAATCAGCATTTCAACAGTGCGTAATGGGTAAAGTGATATATTTCTGTACAGATGTCAGTCTGCTATAAAAGCTCTTGGTTCTGCCAACTCGAGGTCGAGGCATGTCGTACTCAAATTGAGAAACTGAACTCAGTCAACTCTAAAACCTTGTGGCCATTCTTTCATCGCTGGAGATGAATTGGCTGATGAGCTAGCTCGCGATGGAGAATCGCATGACTTTATTGGCCCTAATCCGGCTATTCCAATTTCGAAGTGCTAGGTGAAGCTTCTGATAAATTCTTGGGCGACAACTCAGCACAAGCAATATTGTAATAATTTGGACTCGTGTCGTCAAACAAAATTGTACATAACTGAGCCATCTCAAAAGGTGGCGAAGTATTTAACCAATCTGTCAAAGCAGAATTGCAGTCTCTTGGTCAGAGCGTTGACAGGCCACTGCCGACTCAACTATCACATGGCAAATATTCAGTGTGCTGACTCATTTGTGTGTGATAGTTATGACTCCAATTAACTGTCCAGTTTTTTCGCAAATGCAATTCCAATTACTTGGTAAGCACTTATTAAGTGAAACTGAATTCAGAAGCCTGAATCTTCAGGACATTCTGTTATTCTTAACCCGCTGTGGTAATGAGCTATAGGCTCTCTTTACGCTCATGCATTTTGCAGTGCCCTTTTTAGGGCGCTGTTTTAACCCATTGTGGTATGGAGCTACATGCTCTCATTTCGCTTATGCGATCTTTCCTCTTCAAGGGAATCCACTCCTATTTCCTCCCATCTTTCTCTTCCCTTTCCTCTCCCATCGGGTAGATGATGAAATAGGCTCAAATATGGCGATGGCACAAATCTCCCAACTGGTGGGGAACGTGCCTTTGGAGCCTGCCTTCTGATACCTGATACCCTAACATTCCTTCCCCACCCTCTTTAAGGACTTGGCCTGCGCCGTTATTGAACACTAATATGAGATCTGCTAAAATTGCACATCGAGAGTAAGTGGAAAGTCCCAACCCTCATTCATTTGGATCGAAGTGTAACTTATACCAGTTCCGATCAATCTTACCAAAGTCTGGTTTGGGGTGATATTTCAGGCCGAAATACCACATTTATAATGAAACTGGGGCTTAACAATATTTTTTTAGAAGCAAATATTTTTCAATGCAAAACAAAACTTCACAAGACATAATTCGCTAAGCTAAAATAAACAACGTTCATTTACTGCAGTTTGCATTAATATTTGTTCAATATTTATTCAAAAGAAACGATTTTTTGAGACACGGTGATCAATTTCACCCTTCCGATCAACTTAACCTGAATTTACGGTACGTAAGATTGGAAAGCTGTTGATGTTAAAGCTAACCATTTCATAATAATTGAAATAACTATTGATGACAGTTTTAGCACAATTTGTACCGAGTATATATAAAATAAACCACGTTCGTTTGATTAACACGAGCGTGATGTTGCTTGTTGGCCAGGCAACTTCTTTTGAATCGGAAAAAAAATCCTTACATCCCCGAAGAATCATGAAATGCCGGATATTTATTATTTTTCAAAACGTGACAGGCGAAACACCGAACGCTACAAGGCACGAGCAGCTACTCAGATGAAAACATAATATAATCGGTTGTGGTTGTGCTATCGATTGCCGTCCAGTCCACTCCAAATTTGATGGACATTGCACCAAATGGACAAATGGGACACACACGCCATGTACGGGACCGGATTATGGGCAGCGGGAATCGTGCGGAGAACGAAAGTATATCGGGAGCAAAACATCACATCGTCGGAGATCATGTTCGTTGTGCCGCACTGGTGGTGGAAAAGATTTTTCAGAATCCACTTAAATTTTCTTTTTGATCTAAAAATAACCACCTCATCTCAAAAGGTGGGCAACCTCAGATTTAAGGTGAGTATATACCCGAGCAAAGGCGGATAACTGGATGATATCAAATTGATAACAACTTTTATTATCGCTGTTATCATTGTGATATTGTGTTATCAATGATAACCGAATGATAACAAAATTTGTTATCATTGAATCCGTGACAGACATTTTTGATAACAGGTTGATAACAAAATATGTTATCAAACATATTTTCTATAACATTTTTATAAAGCGTGTGTTATTAAACAAAGTTGATTTTACGTCATACAAAATTCTGTAAAATTATTTGGAGCGTAAGTTTCATCCAAAACACTCATCTCTCAAAATTTTTCCCTGATTTATGACCATCAAATTCAAAATTATATGGTGATGTAAATTTAGTTATCAACTTGAACTCAATGATAACATAATTTACTATTACTTTGTTATTCGACAAACAAATTTGAGTTCTCATTTTTGTTATGTTGGCTGTTAATTCAGCCAAGGTGATAACAAAATCAGTTATCAAATGATGATAACCAGATAACAAGATTTGTTATAATTTTGCTATTCACCTTTGCTCGGGTATCGACTTAACCATAGGTGATGATGGCACGTTTTCTGGTGTTGGGTTGTGCGTTTCTAAGGTTTATCTCTTGCTAGTTTGCAGACAGTATTTTGAAGATAGAATTTATTAATTTTACAGTTTGTTGTTTGAAGTAGGTGTGAATGGTCAACTACCGGCACATTTTACTGCTTCGAAGAATCGTAGAAACTAGCAGAACGAGACAAAAGACTATTAAAATAATGCGTGAGTGGAGAGCTGTGCCAAAAACCAAATAAAACTCTTAGAACTTGTAAGCTTCTATAGTGAGCCGAGAAGTCTAGTCTAGGATGTTTGTATAAAAGCAGCATTTTGCTTGTGGGTGGGATGTTTATCTTTTGACATGTTTATTTTTTCGGAGTACAAATTGCAAACGATGATTGATTAGGTCAGTTGCGCAGAATGGTTGCTGATGAATGCAGCGAGTGTTTGAGTAATCAGATACTGAATGATGGAGGTATAGCATGCGTGCGCCATATGTGCCTATGTGTGGTACGAAATAAGTCGTATTACAACTTGAACCGTAAAAGTCGGTCTTCAGGACGATTTGGACCCCGATTGTTAAATTTCTTGTATAATAAATAAGTTAAAACCATGATGTTAAAGGGAGTAGGATTAGGGCGATTCAAGATTTAAAAAGTTTGAAAATCCAATCTCCCATTTTTTCCTTATCATACTTACCATAAAAACACCGAAAGAGCTAAAAAAATCACAGAACTCTATTTTTATGATCAGGATGATGAGGAAGATATGGAACATTGGATTTCAAACATTTTCAAACGCACTAATCCAGAGTTTGAAGTCATGTTCGAAGTTTGCGTCCTCGTTTTCTATATAGCTCAACGTTCTCACTGGAACATTATCTCCTGCATCATCTAAGAATGTATGATTGTTCTACTTTTCCCTAAGCTGAGTTTCCAATGACCCGGTTCCTCAAAAAGAGGTATTTGACAAAAAAAAAGCAAAGCAATATTCACTGACAGCATGGTCAACTAGAGGAGAAAAAAGGTTATCAAAAGAAACAGATATTTTGCCATTTTAGACTATACATTTGGTGACAATAGATTATAGTACAATCTAATGTTGAAAAACCACCAATAAAATAAACAAGAAAGCATATCAAATGACCGGTTAGGTTACAATCTTCAAACGTATGCAAGTATGACAATTTTGAGCACCAAATTTGTTAAAGAAAATGGGCGATTCGAGGCAACGGGGCCTTCCTTAGCCGAGTGGTTAGAGTCCGCGGCTACAAAGCAACGCCATGCTGAAGGTGTCTGGGTTCGATTTCAGATCAGTCCAGGATCATTTCGTAATGGAAATTTCAAATAAAGCTCTCAGTTAATGACTGTGGAAATACTCATAAGAACACTTAGCTGAGAGGCAAGCTCTGTCTCAGTGAGGACGTAATGCCCAGAAGAAGAAGAAGGGTATTCCTAGGGGGAGGACAGCATTGCTCTGAGTAGGCTATGCAACATCGAGCAACTTTGATTTACTCACAATTGCTCAGAGATTTAAGCAGTAAATGACAGTCATGTGATGTATCACTTTCTCACATCAATCAATTGATTGAAGGCGTCTTTAAACAGATCAGTATATTTGCCGCAAATCTGTTCAAAAAAGGCAACAGAATCATAGCAAAGTTTGTTTTATTTTAGGGGAGATTTAGTGCAAATCATTAATTTAATAAAGCTTCTAAAGCACGCCCAGTATGATTTAGATAAAAGTCCAGCTGTACTTATCTCAACGAAAGTGATTTCATTCAATTTTTCCACTTAGAAAAATACCTCTGACAAGCATTTCCAACTCCAAACGACATGACGCGAAAAATTTCCACTGCGAAACAGACAAACCAACACTTGGTTGCTATGACGCCGAGCCAATCGAGTTACTCGTGGTGTAGCTCAAGATCAGTAGGCTGTCCCGCCCTTTGGGGTATTCGGTGAGCCACTAAACAACCTAACTTTGACTTCTTTTGGCTCAATTCGGCCCATAGTTGGCTTAACTGGCATATAGCTCTCAGTAGGAAATTTTCATATAACAATAGCCTAAAAACAACTCAGTGCAACACAAATCTACCCATCGTTAACTTTCGAAGTCTCCGTAGTGGGTTAAAACAATTTAAATTTAGGTAAACTCAAAAGAATCAAAATTTGACATATTTCATGGACATTTGACGATGGGTCAGTGCGTTGCTCCATAGACAAAACTCAAATTTCAAATTATTTTATCCGGCAACAATAAGTATCCCGATAGCCAAAGCGATAAACGCGCAGCTATTCAGCAAGACCAAGCTGAGGGTCGTGGGTTCGAATCCCACCGGTCGAGGATCTTTTCGGGTTGGAAATTTTCTCGACTTCCCAGGGCATAAAGTATCATCGTACCTGCCACACGATATACTCATGCAAAAATGGTCATTGTCATAGTAAGCTCTCAGTTAATAACTGTGGAAGTGCTCATAAGAACACTAAGCGGAGAAGCAGGATCTGTCCCAGTGGGGACGTAACGCCATAAAGAAGAAGTATCCAAAAGTGTTTATAGATAGCAGACGTTATTGAAACAAGTAATGATAAGTTATACAAAGCACTTTAACTACTACAACAAGCGTCGAAAGTAACAGTTGTCGGAGTAGCAGAAAAACTTAATTTTGTTGCATGTTTTCAGCATCCCTTTCAACTTGTACTGAGAGTTTTGAAACCAATCTATTATATCTAAATCTTAAAGAGAACATGGCTAAAGTTTGGTGAAGTATTTGATGTGATAAGAACACCAATTTTTACTTTGAATATGAGAAATTAGCACGTTGAGTTAGCCATGAAGCCGAGATTTTTGACTCTATTTGGTTATACTCTAGAAGAACACCAATTTTAACTTTGAATATGAGAAATTAGCACGTTGAGTTAGCCATGAAGCCGAGATTTTTGACTCTATTTGGTTATACTCCTTAACCAGCACAAGTATGAATATGAGTTGTTTGTGATGAAAATCGGAAAATCTTGCAACGCTATGTAGTCTTGGCTAAACCAGACATTACAACAGAGCAAGTTGATGTTAAAATAGTATATTTTAAATGTAGTTTCCAAGATTTTACTCAAAATAATATTAAAAACTGAAAAATTAAAAACAATGCGTTTTTTTTTTGCAAAGAGGCGTTTAAGACACTTTTGCAGTAACGAGTGCAAGAGGCATATTTGCAAATAATTTCTTACATCATTATGAGCAATAAAAGTACAAATTGCAAAGTTTTCTTCGAAAATTAATAAATTTGCGCATGGGATAGTTTTGCGATTATGCATATATTATATGGTCGGGGTTCTGCTAAACCGCACCAAGTGCCATTTTTTCTCAAATTGATTTTTTTACACCAGATGACTCAAATAATCATAACCCTTCTACCATAAAAATATCAAGTAATTTGAACAGTCCCTCGTAATCTTAGATCACAATTTTTCTTTGGAAGGACACATACAATTGAAATTTAGTTCAGCCAGAGCGAACCATAAACCAACGCACGTCATCAGAGGGAATTCATTTTTCAGATACAAAACTATAGATTTTTCCTATTTTTTCAATTCAATTCAATTTCCTTACAATTTATCAATTTCAAGGAACTCATAGAAACAGAGGCCAGTAGAATTGGGCAGCAATTGACTAATTAAAATTCAATATTGTTTCGGTGGCGTCGAACTATTTTCTTTGAAATTTTATCCAGCCAAACCGCACTAAGTACTGTTTACCTGGAATTCACATTTTGACATGAAGTGAAGACATTGACATGCAATAAATAGTTACATTTGCTTGTTATATAGTATGTTAGTCAAACAACATAGAAGCCGTAATGAAATAACGAATTAATTTAATCTGATACTGTGTGAACAACTGAGGTGGATTTGGTGCGCTTTAGTTGTTCTGAAAATTGCATTATCGCCATCAAACTCCGTCAGACAGTGTGCACATAACTTGTTTCAAGTTTATCACCATTCATTCAACATGTGAAGATAACCTAGTGGCAGCATACTTGATTACCACTCAGAAGGCAGGATTCCGAATCCCGATGAAACTTTTTTTCTGTTCTGTCCGATGGTAATGGAAATCAAACAACTTTAAGATTATCTAGTTATTTTTATATTGCAGTAAAACATCAGCAGATTAATGTACAGCAGAAATGATGGTCATGCCTGGTGAACACTTCAAGCATTGAACTGTGAACTTGATCAGCAAAAATGCATCAAATGGGAGCAACTTGCTGCACTTTGGCAGAGCAAATTCATGGTTTTCTTCGATCATTAAAATCTATGTATGAACACGTGAGGACCTTGATTCAATGTAAACAAATCCTTCCCAATCATAGTACATAAAAACTTGTGACATGGATTCAAACAAGCATGGTGATGATAAATATAATTTGTCTACAATTTTACTAGTGTTGTTGAAAACTATGAAACACATCCAGCCATACCGAACCAAGAACCATATTTTTCAATGTTTGTTCAGCCAGAGCGAACTGAGTGCTTCATATGTTTTAATAAAATCCAACTACATCGATAATTTATGATGATTTACTTGTATATTTTATTTCGGTTTACTTATTGGACACTGTTAATCGCATGTGAGTGATAAAAAAATTAAATTAATCGTCCGTGATAATCTAGTACACGATAAGACATTGAAGTAAAATATCTCGGAATAAAGTTTTTGGCACTTGGTGCGGTTCAGCAGAACCCCGACCATATGTCATTTATTAAGATTGTAGCTCTTTTGACTACAAACAACTTTCCCTTCCATACCAAGATGCGAAAATGGCTTGAACTTGCGGTTTTGATTTATGTCCCGCATCTGTGCGTCACTCTCTTTGTTTGAGAACATTGCTGTTCCGAAAGAAGCAAAACCACCACAATGCGGGTAAAAACTAACTCCAAACATTATAGAAATCGATTGCGATTTGGAAAATTTTTGGCAATTTAATGTTTTTAGACGTGAAAATTGTAATATTCGATGGAACTTTCATTGCATGGATCAAAATGAAATAAATATCTTATTCGATTTTGGATGTAAGGGCGCTTCTATGCATATCATAAGAAGGCTGAAAATCATTTTTGGCTCATAGTGAGGTTTGATCCTTGGACCTTGACGCTTGCTCCTGCGGGGCGGGCGATGAGGGCAGGATCAAACATGTCGCGCATCGTGTTCGCGTTGTAGTGTTTGATCTATTGATCGCGTCGCTTGCTCTTGCATGGGCAAGCGATGAACACTTGTTCGGCGTACAATGCGATTATCGAATTATTTCGCGAATCCGGTTAGACGTAATTATATAATGATCCGCATCACCAAAAATTGATGACTCCCAGATCTCTTCCTTATCCCACTAACCCAATATCCATTCCATGACAACCGTGGAGTTGCAGAGGTGATCTCGGTCTCTAGTAACAACGGTAGTCACACTAACATTCCTTTCCTTCCCCGGTGACCGTAAGGACGTGGCCGGCGCCGTTATTGATTTTTAAAATTTGAGCTCTCGATTTGAGCACATTGAGAATGGTAAGCTAATCCCAAGCCCCATTCATTAAATCTCTGTGCAACTTCGATTGTTCTAGTCACACGGAGTAGCAACTACGAATTGTACGGTCATCTATGCTTATGCTTTTGCTCATGTAAGATTCATTGAAAGTACACAATAAATTTTGAAATTCATTCGAAAGAGCGCAGTACTGTCGAGAAAATTTTATTCATAGATTTCAAAAACGTATATCTTTCGCAACGTGCAATAGCCAAAAAGCCGGTAATCGTGATTTTTACTGTTTTTCGTGTCATTAAACGTTACTTAGAACGTCTGACTAGCGATCAGAAAAAAATAGGTGGACGAAAATCAACCCTGCAAGAGTACTCAAGGCGATAGGAGAGTAGCTGAAACTTTCAGGCACCAACCAAACACTTATGTTTACCAAAAAATTCAAGAAAGTGGTCAAGCATCGGGTTGGGCTAAGCCCGTTTGAAGTCCATTAAAAACCAGCGGAATGTGGTAGTAGAATCACGGACATGCAACGGGCTAAAAAGCTTACGCAAAATCTGACAAAAACATCCTGTTACGTAATAAATTATGAAACCTACATAAGACAGACTTTCAGCGGACATTGAGTATTTAGAGTTCACATTTGAGACTGTTCGAAAAACATTGAGCTATTTTAAAGCAGGAATTACGCAACATGGCATAACTTAGCAAAGAAACTTAATTTAGTACTCTGAAAATTTGAAGAGAATTGGTTAAGAGACGGATTCGTTGTTTGTGTTGCAATTTTAACGTAGACAATCTTTAACTAAACATGGGTAAATATATAGATACAAGTTTGTTCAGCAAAATTGTTGCCAATATGTAGAGGGTTCACTGTGTGTTATTTACTGTTATAGTTACTCTGGAAAACTAGATTATTCCACTAAAGTCGAACTTCTGCCCCACCCTACCAAGTGCAGTGGTCCATCAAGATCTGTAAGTCGAGAAAATTTCCGAGTTACATACATCGAGGCGAAATTGATCACCATATTACCAAGAGACGTTTTTTAGAACAAACAAAATCCGCTGTCTACTAAACTTGGATCATATGTCAATATTCTAACATCTCGTGTATTTAATTATTTTATTGCAAAATTTAAGTTTGTCAATCATCATAATACGCCCATATGCAGGCTACTTTTCTTGAAATAAGTACATTTTTTTCGAGAATAAACGGTTCTTTGATGATTGCAATGCTGTATGATTTCAAAAATGGGTTTAGTAGTTCACATTTAAGACACTCAATGTTTGCATGTCGGCTTAACCATGGCAGATTGTTTCGTATTGACATATCCAACAATATTGCTTACTCAAACACTGTAAATATTTCTATTACTTGTTAAAATTAAGTTCAAAATCAATCTTGTAATATTTAAAAAAAAATGAATGTCTGTGATGCCAAACAAACATTCAGCATCCTTAGAAGGAAAGAAAAAAATGGTACCAACCCGATCAAATTAACTCCAGTGATCAATTTGACCCCGGATTACGAAATCTGCCTGGATTTAATTTAGAGCACAGCATATCCCTATACAATCCGACAGCTAATTAAAAAAAGCCTTTGTTTCATCAAAACTAAAAAATATCCACAACGCAATCACCGGAACTTGGTAACGAACCGGCACCGCTTACTCGTCTGAAACCCACAACAACAAATGGAATAATTTTCACGAGCTGGTAGAAAATGAAAAGAAACAGCATTTGCAAGGGTTTCATTCCGCTCTCGACGGAACGGACCCACCCAAGATAGCCGGAGGATGGTTTTGAATTGAAGAAACAATACACGAGCTGCTGTATATAACTCACCTAGTACGCGTTTAACCACATATTTTTAGAAGCGACAGGGCCAAAAAGGACTCGGGATCTCGTTTGTTTCCCAGTAGCAAATCTGTGTCATGAAAACTCGAGGAAAATTTTGGGAAAAACTACGAAATTGGAGTATATATGATTTGGAATAGCTCTATTCAGTATACCATATTGTTTACTCATAAATGTAGTATTGTAAATAAGGGTTTATTCACAAATTTCATAACGCCAAAAAGGGCATTTTTAACACCCACCCACCTCTACGTAACACATTTTTTATGAATATATTTTAAATTTCGTATGAGCTGGAACATCTTAAGGACAGCCACCCACCCCCTTCAGAGTTATGAAATTTGTTAGTGGGCCCTTTATACAATCAACTACAAAGATTAAGAATTTGAAGTTAGTTGAAGATACACCATGTTCAACCGGTGCATTTTGATCCACCTTCTTCTATCCGTCAAGGGTTATTTTCCATGTAGGATTGGAAATTGTTATAAGAAGAATTTGCATGAGAAATTCTTGTTTCTGCTGGCTTATGACTTGAACAACCAAATTAAGGCAGATAACAATGCGTATTTAGGTCTCTGGATGCTTTTGATTTTTTTTCGTTATTAACTCAACTTCATACCATACATTAATTAATGCGTTCAACCATCAAGCATGTTTACAATGCATGAATCACATACATACTATGACTTGCTAGAGGTGTTCGATTCTCTTAGTTCATTCTTTTAGAAATTCGTAGTGCGGGATTCTCGAACCGTTTACCTTGAACCATAGTTCATTTTGATATCATAGAAAATATAATTAAACTTGGACATGCAATACGAAAATTAATGCCTACCTTTCGATACATCAACAGATTATCGATGAGGATGAATCAAAAGCAGAAAAACACGCAAATCTGGATTCTCCTAACTGAGATTCTACTCAGATATTTTGAAAATACATACAGTAGTTATGCAGTTGGTTGGTTTCAAAAAAAATGGCAATGATTTTCGTTTAAGGGGAAACATGAAAGAACGGTTGAACTTTGGATCTCAAACCTTCGCATTGAACTGCCTTATATATTGATGAGGACTATTAAAGTAAAGTCCATCAAACTCAGCCTTCGTTCATATTCACATATACCTACAATAGAAGTTATTTATGTTTGCCGTAATAGTTTTCCTGGCAGCCGTGCGGCAGCGCCAGGAAGACACACTCTCTCCCCAGGGATGATTGATGATGAGTGACACGTGCCCATTTTCGCCCCAGGACTGTTTGGGCTATTGACGGAGTGTTTACCCCGAAGAAGTGCACTTACATCCTACTCAACTCACTCGCTTTAAACGAACAGTAGATGGGCAGCAAGATTGACATCACAGAGGCGCTAATGTCTTTGACCTCGATTGGACTTTTCCCTTGCACCATTCATAAATCGAGTTTGCTTTTCATTTCCGGGAAGGGGGAAAGGAAAATTTTTCAGTTGCAGATATGAAAGTAACATAAATTTGTAATACCATAAAAGATAGGCCCAAGTAACCACTTGCCCACTAATCTGCCTTTATGGGCTAGTGGGCTATTTTACGGCTAGTATTGTATTCAGTTGTGTATAAGCAGTATATTAATAAGCAGGGGAAATTTCGGTTTTAATTAACTGAATATGATTATACAAAATCCCTAATATTTTATATCAACGGTGACGACAAATCGAAGCTTGATAAATTGATTAATATTATTAAGACTACTAATGCCACGGAGATGAAGTAGACTACTACTGGTTGCATAATTAAGACACTAATAGTCAATACTTCCAATAGACGATTAAAGTATATCCTTTGAAGGAATCACCGCACTATAAACAATGAATACGTTTGACGGTTCTTGTTTACCATTTTTCCATGCGCTTATGTTGGAAGTTTGAGAAATTTGACGATCGAGCGTAGCGCGATCAACAATGCAAACACCAGTGTCGCCTCTCGATGGCCAGTGAGAGAAGTTGCATACTCGAAAGATTGTTGTCTGTACTTTTTGCCGCTGTAAGCGTTAAGAACAATGTAAACAGTCGTTACTTTATTGTTTTCAATAACTTGATGGGGCCCAGATAGCCGTAGCGGTAAACGCGCAGCTATTCAGCAAGACCAAGCTTAGGGGCGTGGGTTAGAATTCCACCGGGTTGGAAATTTTCTCGACTTCCCAGGGCATAGTGTATCTTCGTACCTGCCATACGATATACACATGCAAAAAGGGTCAATTGGCACAGAAAGCTCTCATTGAATAACTAACTAAGATTAATCTATAATAGAATACATCCCCGTCACTTCGATATCGTAGCACTGCAGGAACTTTGTTGGACGGGACAGAAGGTGTGAAAAAGTTCATCAAAATTCAGCCCAAACATATGAACACAATTCCTTTTGACCGTACAATTATGGCATTTGCCCACAGTGCAGCGAAAACAACAGAATCAAAGGAACCGTATTTTTACGTCGAGCATCGCGCACACATTGATGCGCAAAAGCTTTTGTTTTTCTAGTACGACGGATTGAACTTTGTTTACATTCTCAATTTTACGCGGTCGGTGAGGAAATTTAATTTTATTTGATGAGTGCTCTTCAGGATATTTCTCAATTCAATATCCTGATAGCCCTACATGTTTTTCCTCTTCTAGAAATCCATCTACGATTGATTTGGTCTTAACCGACTCTAGTCATCTTTGTAGCCAACTGATTACTCATGCTGATTTTGATTCTGACCATGTCCCTGTTACATTACAAATATCCCATGAAGCGATTCGCATTCCTATCAGCTCCACTTTCAATTATTTTCGAGCCGACTGGAATATATATGAAACATATATTGATTCTAATCTTGATGTTAACATTTCTTTACAAACAAAACTTGATGTTGACAATGCTTTTGAAACTTTAACAAATTGACTTTTGTTGAAGCCAGGAGCATTGCAATGGATCATTGAAGGTAGTTTTTGTCAGTGCTCATCGCATCAAAACAAAGGCGCCACTGTATATGGGATTTAACCTTGTGACAGCATTGCTGTTCTGTCAAACACACTAGACTACGGTGGCGCTATCTATGCTTTCTATAGCGGCCGTTTTGGTTATTTTAATGATCCATTCCAAAATGTGAAGTAAAATTTGAATCCGTGATTATAGGCGATGATCTTAAACTCTTGATCCGTCTTAAAAACGTGAGGAGAAGGCAATTTCAACGCACTCGCGATCCTGATATGAAAATTATATGGCAGGATTTGCAGAAAGAAATCAAGAAACGTTTTGCACAATTAAAAACTAAAATTTTGAAAATAAGATTTCTCAATTGGACCCTAGCTCTAAGCCCTTTTGGGAATTATCTAAAATTTTGAAAAAAAAAACCTCAGAAGCCATTACCGGCATTGAAAGAGGAAAACAAATTATTACTAGCTAATTGCAAAAAAAGCTCAAAAACTTGCTATGCAGTTTGAAAGTTCGCACAATTTTAATTTAGGACTTACTAGTCCAATTGAAAATCAAGTTACTCAGGACTTCGTAAATATTCTTTTCGAAAATGCCTGTGAGACTGATTTGGAAGAAGTGAGAACTATTATTAAAAGTTCAAAAATATAAAGCTCCTGGCGATGATGGAATTTTCTACATCCTCATCAAGAAACTTCCAGAAAGTAGCTTATCATTTTTAGTTGATATATTTAACAAATGTTTTCAATTATCATATTTTCCTGACAAATGGAAAAATGCTAAGGTTGTTCCAATTTTAAAACCAGACAAAAATCCAGCAGAAGCTTCTAGCTGTCGTCCAATCAGTTTACTTTCCTCCATCAGTAAACTTTTTGAAAAGGTTCTTTTGAACAGAATGATGGCCCACATCAACGAAAATTCAATTTTTGCCAATGAACAGTTCGGATTCCGCAATGGACATTCGACCACTCATCAACTTTTACGTGTTACAAATTTGATCCGTTCCAACAAATCTGAAGGCTATTCTATTGGTCTTGCTCTTCTAGACATAGAAAAAGCATTCGACAGTGTTTGGCATGAAGGTTTGATCGTAAAATTGAAAAACTTTAATTTTCCAACATACATTGTTAGAATAATTCAAAGTTATCTGTCAAATCGTACACTTCAGGATTATTAGCTGGTGTTCCTCGAGGGAGCATTTTGGGACCAATATTATACAATATTTTCACATCTGACTTACCTGAGTTACCTCAGGGATGTCAAAAATCTTTGTTTGCGGATGACACAGGCCTCTCCGCCAAAGGACGAAGCCTGCGTGTCATCTGTAGTCGATTGCAAAAAAGTTTGGATATTTTTTCTTCATACTTGCAAAAATGGAAGATTTCTCCTAATGCTTCCAAAACTCAACTAATAATATTCCTACATAAACCAAAAGCTCTTTATTTGAAACCTTCAAGTAGACATGTTGTCACGATGAGAGGGGTTCCAATAAATTGGTCAGACGAAGTTAAGTATCTAGGGCTCATGCTAGATAAGAATTTAACTTTCAAAAATCACGTTGAGGGCATTCAAGCCAAATGTAATAAATATGTAAAATGTCTCTATCCCCTTATTAATAGAAAATCAAAACTTTGTCTTAAGAACAAGCTGTTGATATTCAAACAAATTTTCAGGCCAGCCATGTTGTATGCTGTACCAATATGGACTAGTTGTTGTAATACCAGGAAGAAAGCTCTACAGAGAATTCAAAATAAAATTTTGAAAATGATTCTGAGACTTCCTCCCTGGTATAGTACCAATGAGTTACATAGAATATCCAATGTTGAAACATTGGAACAAATGTCAAATAAAATAATTAATAATTTCAGGCAAAAATCGTTACAATCTTCTATTGTCACTATTAATACGTTATTTGTTTAGGTTAAGTTAGGTTAAGTACATTCAAAGCGTTTTTTTTTCTCTTATAAGCAGGTGAAATCAACTAACCTGTAAAAAATCTGAACTGCTATGGCAAATGAAATGTAATATGTTGTTAACAAAATGTTAATTAAATCTTAAATTTGTTTTACCAAATAAGGATGATAGTGTTGTCTTATAACACAGAACACCAAGATATAAGAAATGAATGTAATGTTTGGAATGATACTAATAAAGAAATTAAAAAAAAAGTATTTTATTTATGTCAATATATATATATATATATATATATATATATATATATACAGTCATCTCTCCCTAACTCGATATTGAAGGGACCATCGAGTTAGGGAGGTATCGAGATACAGAACACAAATTTTTCAATTTTTGAAATTTTGATTATTTCGACAAAGTACATTCAAAATAGTAAATTAAATGTGAAAAATAGTAAATTTGTAGTACATTTAGCAACGTGACACTTTTTGCATAATCTTCAAAAATTCAATTTTTTATCACCCTGAAATGACTTGCCAACCTTCATTTTACTATCACTATAACCATAATTATCAAATTAATGAAATTTATTAACATTTGGAGAATATTTGAAAATTTTTATGGAAATATCGAGTTAGAGAGGTAAACTTACATAGGAAACTGAAACAGATCGCATCGAGTTAGAGAACATCGAGTTAGAGAGGTATCGACTTACAGAGGGATCAAAGTATGCTAGATTGAAGGGACCGCGCATTCCATCGAGTTAGGGGAAATATCGAGATACAGGATATCGAGTAAGGGAGAGTTAACTGTATATATAAAAAAGGCTGACTCTATTTTATATTGGTACTAGGAGAAAAGCACCAATTTTCGACCTAGCACTTATTTTCGACCCATTCATTCGATTTAGGCCTACTTTGTATGAAAATCCGGCACAGAATTCTGGTAGGTCGAAATTTAGTGCTTTTCCCCTACGACTATTTACATACAGATGCCGCAACCATACGTATTACCATTCTATAACATTTTAGGTATACCGGGTACCCCCGTTGGTTTGACCACATTTAATCTGAACACTTTTTAACGAAAATTTGCACAACGTTCAGATTAAAAATGGTTCAAACGTCATTTAGCTCATGGAACGGAGTGAAGTGAGATGGAACGCTGTGGAACGGAACGCAGAACCAAAACAAAACAGTGAAAGAGGTAACCAGAAACACGTTTCTAGGGTGACTAGACGTTCAAATTAAAAATGAACCCCGATGGTTTGCATGAGATACCGTTCAAATTAGCGGGGGTGCACGGTACTCGCACTGTCTAGTAATTCATTGTGAAGAAGTGTCATTCAATTGCCGGGTCAAGATGATGCAATATGAGTTTCGGTTTCATAGGAACTCAAGTGAATCAATATTGCCTTTATAGATTTTGTTTGAGACATTGATTCAAACAAACGATCTATAGAAGCACATATAGCGATACTCTATACTATGGTATAACACTCCAATTATTTTATCTTATTGTTTTTTATTGTTAAGCAACGGTGTGGAGCTCGTATTGCTTGAATTTTAATATTGCTGTGTGCATTTGAAATGCAAATATCAAATGCGGGAACACCAAACGCGGTAAGGTTTTTCACAAGAAATGCGATGTCAAAAGTCGATTTATCTTGCTAGGGCGGCGATGATTTATTTAATCGTTGCTAGGTGTCCTTTGATTGTTTTGTGTTACCGCATTTGGAGGACGTTTAGTCAAGATTTGCTTCTCAAATGCAAACAGCAATATTTTTTGAAACTTCCTATTCTTGGTCAAAAACAATATTTAAGCATTGTACAATACTATTTAATATTGCTTCAAATCGATTAATTTTCTAACAGTTGCGTATGTTGCTCTGTGACTGAATTTATTGTTATGCGCAAAGGATACGGACACTCCATCCCTTATCGTGCAATCGAATAATGAACTTAATTCGGCCTTGACCGGTCAGCCTTCGCACTTACAACGCCCCCATTTTCGTTTTCCCCCACCCTAAGACGTCTTCAGCTGACCAGTGCGCACAGCACATGTTCCATTTCGTCTGGCAGAGGGCTATGATAAATCACAATCAAAACGTTCTCCAAATCGAATAACAAAGAAACGTGCCTACATTCTCCATAGTAATATGTAGGGTGAATAGACGTGTAGCAGGCATATCGGAGCATTTGGAGTTGGAGACAAAAATTGATGCAATCTCCTTTTGTCACGATAAGTGATTCTTGTATTTAGGTTTGGCTAGGTTAAATTTACTAAAATGCCTAATTTTTAAACTTACAAGATGATTAATTCAATTCACCTGTAAACATTCTAAACTACTACGATAAGTGAAATGTAGTATGTTATTAACAAAATGTTAACAATAGCTTAATATAGTTTAACCAAATTAGAATGATAGTGTTACCAATTACAGAACAGCTAGATATAATAGATAAATGTATGTTTGAAAAGAATACTAATATAGCAATTATTAACAAAAAGAAACAATATTAAATTCAATTAAAAAATTATATAGTTTTCTGCTGAAGTTTGTGCTGACACCCTAGCTGGAACAAAACCAAACTAGAGACCAACGTATGAGTAAAATCCCACTTCAAGAGCATATGGTTGAATCTCCTCCCACGGTGCTCCCCTGACCGTTATTATCAGAAAAAAATCTGGATCTGGATGGATATAATATTAAAATGTGAACCAAAGTTGGTTTATATAGTTATTTGTAAGTTCTGGGATGATTTGATGAGAAAATAGACGAAATTTGGAGTAACGTCCTTTTGGAAGCGTAACCATTGAAAACACTTAATCCCAATAGTTTAATTAGGCATTCTTATACCTTTGTGCATATTCAATTGTTTTCAATGGCACATTGCACTTATATGCCGCCAAAGTTTTTCACAATTAATTGATTTTCCATAGGCTCAAGTGTTTTAAGGCATTACGGAACTAATTTCATCATGTAACCAAATTAGTTCTTGAAGCACAATATTCTGGCTAGCTTGGTGAACCCATATACTCACGATTCAGTTTATTTTACATGCAATTATTGTTACCTGTTGTACATCGTACTACATGTATGATTTTTTTTCGTTTGTGATGAGTCATAGCAGCTGGTGAGTCTTTACTTTACAAGCACAGTCTGCGATCGAAAACAAATAAGTTTACATGGAAATCTTTAGATTGTGTAGGATTGAAACCATATTCTGGTATGTAGTCCAGCAGGTTATGAACAGAGTCATAGAACAATTTACGATTTTTCGGTAATCAAAACTGGAATTTACGTAAAATCCATAAACAACTCTGTTTTAACCATATTTTATATATCTTTTCAAAATTATATCCCTTGACTTTGAATTCCATTACCCCGAATACCCGAAGACCATCTCCGCAAGTTCCAGTTTCTAGAATGGTATTACTTCGAATTCCATTATCACTGGATAATGTCATACAAGTTAATTATATATTCAGGACAATAGCATTCAGTGTAATAGTGCGTTCATGACACTCGGGTTAATGAAATTCGGAGTTAAGGTATAGAATCTTCTCAAGAGAGTTTGATTTTCAAGGGAGACATTTAACATACAGCTCTGAAAGTGTTATGATTCAATGAAACCAAATAATAACAAATGTTTCTTACATTTTTTAAGCATATTTCAAGTACTGAGGCTTTCTCTTCACGAGTTACCATGAGAATGGACTGATTGACTTTTACTATTGTTTTTATACAGAGCTCTTACGTGTTCGTGAAATCGAAGAGACCGAGAAACTCAATGGTAAAATTGAAGATTTTTGAAAAATGTAAATGTAGTAATGTATGCTACAAATAATCACAAAAGTATTGACAGTGGTTTAGAGTTCTATTGTTTGGCCAATTGTGCTTTACTCAGCAATTGAAGTTTATGTTCTGGGGCAGTACAAAATTAGCTGCAATAGCCGGTAGCTTCTGCTTCTTCTTATTGGCATTACGTTCCAACTGGGGCAGAGCCTGCTTCTCTACTTTTATTAACTTCGCCAATTATTTAATGCGAGCTTTCTTTGCCAAAGTTGCCATTTTTGCATCGTATATCGTGTGGCAGGTACGAACATACTCTATGCCCAGGGTAGTCAAGGAAATTTTCATTACGAAAAGATCCTGGACCGACCTGGAATTGAACCCAATCACCTCCAGCATGGCTTTACTTGGTAGCCACGGACCGAGTGGTTAGAGGTTAGGGAAGGCCCAAAGTAGCTAGTTGGGCCATAACAATATTTTATGAATAATAATAATGACACGAACATTGCTCCGTTATGCCTTACAGCGCTTGAGCCTTTGACAAAAATAATCAATTGCGAAAGATTTTGGCGACATATAAGTGCAATGTGTCATTGAAAACATTTGAACATGCTTAACGGAATGCCTGCTTAAACGAATGCCTAATTAATCTATTGTAAATTAGTGTTTTCAACGGTTACACTTCCAAAAGGACGTAACTCCAAATTTTGTCTATCCTCTCATTCAAAACTCCTCTCAGAAGTTACAAATAACTGTATAAACCAACTGTGATTCAAATGTAAATATTGTATATATTTTGATAATCACGGTCAATAGAAACTCGTTTAAATATCTCAGATTTCCTTAGAATTAGTGGACTTACACATTCAAAAGGGCGTAACTTCAAAACGGGCCCTACGATTTTTTTTAAAATTTTGCCCAGACATGCAGCTTGGCTGTAGATATCGACTGGTGAGCACAGATTTGATGGAGATTTTTTTCTGATAATAACGGTCAGGGGAGCACCGTGCCTCCATGCGCGCTCATCGCTGCTGTCGGCATCTTATACGATATTTTCGGACTGTGGAACCGTTTCATGTTACATTTCGTTTGTTAAACCGGCACATTTCGGAGCTCATTTGAATGATGATCTTGATACGATTTTTTATTACCTTGCCGATTGGGGGCTAAGTAAATTTGGCTGGAAAGCTAATATAGTTGCCATGGTTTATGTTTATGAACTTTAGGAGCGAGGATCTAATTTTAGACTGACTCAGCACGAAGTGTTCGAGTTATTCCAATAAAATCATTAAGTAAATCAGACCAACGATAAAAACAAAGATAACAAACCATTGGCATAAAGCATTGCGAGCTAGAAATGGAATTTGATCGATAATTCTTCCCATGTGTGTAAAAAAACTTTTACCGTATTTAAATATGCAAAACTCAACCTAAATTATAGAGCTACTTTCACACAAGCGTACTTGCAAGCGTGTGTATCTTGAATGCAATAACCAGTTCCCGAGATTACACGATAACTATTTCAACTGTTTGAATATTTGATTGCATTTCTTGTTAGAATTCAATTTCCTTCGTGGAAAAGCCACTCATCCTTCTGCACTTTCTCCCTTTTCACGATCGATGACGACACGAAAGGAAGCAGAAGTCGTTCTGTTGGTTCCTGTGCTCATTTCATAGCCTCCTTGCCCCATCACCAGAAGTTTGTGCAAGCAAACACAAAGTGAGCCTTTAGGGCACGGAACGGTGCGGTTATGCATTATTTACTAGGTAATGAGGAGCATCGCGCGCGGCAAACAGCAGCAGCAGTAGTACTGGTACCGATGCTAGCCTATAGACCAGTGGTTTCCAACCTTGTTTAAGTTGCGACCCCTCTGAAGTTCTACAAACGTCTCAAGGATTCGTCAACATGAGGGTTCTTGAAATGCACGTTTATTATAGTTTTCAGTTTTTTGTACATCTAAAAAGAGTTCTTGTTAGACCATTCAAAAAACTAAGAACTCACTAAGAATCTATCAAACTTTATTCCTCAGGTTCGTTAGAAATCTTTTTAAAAGGATCCTTCCAAATCTATTTGATTATATCTATATCAGATAGTTGAGAAGCCAGAGGTTTGTCGAAGTTATACAAAAAACAATTCTTCGAGAAGCATCCCAAAAGATATTAATAAAATTTGAAAGATTTGTTCAAAACGGTAACTATTAACAATCTCAAGTGGCAAAGTCGTGTCGATGAATTTCATTTTGACAGTGACATAAGGCGAGTCATTTTTATCGACATGGCTTCGCGGACCCCCTAAAAAAACACTACGATCCCCGGGTGGTCCACGGACCACTGGTTGGGAACCCCTGCTATAGACAATCAATTTCGATCCAAACAATTCCGCTTCGAGTCACCATCAGATGCAATTGAAGGGTATGTATGGAGTGACTTTTCTGTCCTCCGCCAACCAATCAGTAGAGGGTACCCACAGAACATTCTGGACATAAGGCGAACTTGACCTTGGTGAAGGTTCCACGGAGCTGGTGCATGGATTCACATCGTTATAGAAGCAAGGCTGGGTTGATAGGTACTCGCGTAAGGTATGTCACATCGATAGGAGTCAATTTAGGTTTATCGATTTGAGGCCATGACAATGCATTTCTTCCACTACCGGGTGGCGTTGTTGATGGCGTTTTGTCTTTGTTCTTCTATGTCGTCTAGCGTATGATATACAGTGATCGGCGGAATTAAAGATCCATTTATGATGGGCCAAATATTTGAGAGGGTTAGAAGCAAATACACACCTTTGCTGACAGAAACGTAGTTATGTGAAATCGACTAAGGAGTTTTTCCATCAAATTTTTATTCCATAGAAATTGTATGGGTTTTAGAACAGCCAAACTTTTACAAATTAGGGGAATTTACGTATTCTCGACAGTCTAAGTCGATGCCGAGCTTCTTTTGCGATTTTCTCGGACATCGGCAAACAAATTACGTGTTTGTCTGTTTACATTTATGCGCTGCCCGCCAAATCATCTATCGATTCACTTGAAAAAATCTTTTTGGAAACGATTGAACAACGCTTCGAACATCTCATGTCAATGTGACTATTGCCGGCAGCCTCATTCTCTTCGGCAGTTTTCCCATAAGAACTGCAGGCGAATCTGTTCGGCAGCTGCAAATCAGTCGCAATTTGAGGCGTGTTAATTTGAATTGATGACATCTCTAGTGTAATTGTTCTATGTTAAGTCAGCGGAAGTATGACAGAACAAGGAATCATATGAATGATTTCATAGATGTGTTTTGATAAAAAAATAATGTGTATTCGGTGTTTGAAGATTGGTTGCCGATAATACTCGAATAGTGCCGAAGTCGTAAATTACCCTATTATCTGTTTCTGTTGGACGCAAAATCACCTAAAACTGTTGTTTTAAAGCTTGGATTGTATTGTTAGTATACATAACTTCAAAACTATAAAAATATCATTAAAACCCCATTTATTCTTGACAATTTCGAAAATTTATTTATCATGGAGAAACTATTAACCTTCCAGTCGTCGCGCGGTTTGTCAACATCACGCTCCTGTTGTGAACAAAAAGCGAGGTTTTTACGCTAGTGTTGTACAAAATACAACAGCGCGACGACTGAAGTGTTAATATGATCAACAATGTTAAAACTCAATATCGATGTCAAATAGCGCAACATTGGTTGAGACTGAAGTGTGAATCCATCAACACTGGACACATCACAAAGAGTTCTTTTTTTTTCGCCTGTCACTGTAGTTGTAATATATTACTGGCCATGAGAATGTTCTCCAATCGTGGATGTTTGAAGCATATTGAAAATGTCAAAAGTCAAATAATGATGGAAAAATGCGGGGGCAAAGCATGCAATTTACTGTAAATAATAAACCGTAGATTAAGCGTAAAACATCACAGCGAGAGGACCAAAATTCAAAACTATATTTTTGCAGTACCGTCGATGGGGGTGACAATGGGTCTGGGGGGTGAGATTGGGTCAAAACGGAAAAATATGATTTATGAATTATTTCAGCTAAGAACGGTGATATTACTAAAATTAATAATTCTAGAAAGATTCGCGAATCAGGCGAAACTGACAAAATGTACACAATTTAAGAAAATATAGCGTTGAAATTGTAGCTCGATTGTCTATTCACTGCACTTGAACTTTTCCCCTATCGATAATTTAACTATTCAAAAAACGCAAATTTGTAGAAGACGAGACTTCACCTCATGCCAAACCACACACTTTATTGGTTACGCCTGTGTTTTTGTTTATCAAAGTGATGGGCGCATCTGAAATCGAAATCAAAACACGGCGAGAGTAAACGGCGACACTGCAAACAAAAAATAAACAAGGCGTATATGGCGGGCTTAATTGAAACCAGAATGTAAACACGGCGCAAAAGTAATAGGCGACACTGAAAATAATATCGATTACAGGCTCATAACATTGGGCGATACTGGCATTCTCGAGTACTTTTTAGGCGAAACCTTTAAAGATTTTTTGAGTACGAAACAGCTAAGGGACTTGTAGGAGATGTGTGTGGTATTGATGAGGATTTTAAAACTTGGTTTATGAAATATGTTTTAATGTGAAAAGATTAAAGTTTGAGTATATTTTCTCCAATTGGGATTTAAAATTGCACATGAAAATTTCATTGATTATTTTCTCATTGTTATTGATTTGTCAGATAGGCCCTAATCGCGAATTCCTCTAGAATTCATATGTTAGGGAGCATATTATTGTACATAATTCATCACAATATACATTTTTAGAAATAGTAGTTTTTGTTTACTATATAAATAAACTTGATAAAATTAGATAAAATTTACAACATTAAATTTCTCCTGTGCAAAGTACCACGCATGTACTTTAACCTCTACCGCTATATTAGTAGAAGGTTTAAAGTCTTTTCATTACACTTCACACGTATTTTCCGGAATCTATTTGATTTTTCAACAAAAAATTTATTTTTTTCGGTACGGTGTCTAATACATCAAAAATGGGGGTGAGATTGGGTCAAGCAAGAACGACAGTAAATGAAATTGCAAGTCCACTTTTTTGACATTTTACGGTGCCGATAGTTCTCTTTTTCATTAAGATGTGTTTATTCTTTCTAAATACAGCATCTCTGATACATCAAACTAGTCTACTTGAGGATTTCGTACATTGAATAACAATGCAACGCATTTTGACAACTTCTCAATCCAGCAACTGTGTTTCGTGCGCACAATTTTATCAAATGGATTGTTTTTTTTAATTTAATTATTTATCAGTATTTTCATATTATAGAAACATCTCCTGGAAGTACAAATGAGTTGGAACACTGAAATATCGTCATTATGACGTCAACATCTGCCTGAAATGTATTGATCGTGGAATGTCGCTCCGAAATTTAACTATTTGCGAAGAATTAAAATAATCACTGTTTCAGTACACCTTTGGGGAAACTGAATAGGCTTCATGGCAATGGGGATGAGACTTTGAAGACAATTCGAAGGGAAAAAATAGAAAATTTATGTAAACTTGACGATGAATGTTGTGTTTACATATTTTTTCTCATAGCTCTTCAATTTTTTGGTATAATCGTTCATTTAAGTGGGTTTATCATACTTGTGAAACATCTTAGATATCTTTTCTGTTGAATATATTTGTTTCAGTGTGTTCAATCGACACCTCTCGCACTCGAGACAACATTTATGTTTAGTGGACACACCATGATCATGTTGTGTGTTGTCGATGTTATTGTTTATATTTTGTTGAGAATAAATATTCGTTCGAGTGTCGTTAAAGAGAACACAAGTGTTTTGCTCTTTCTCCGGTCCGTAAAGTTCCTTTCTCGTCCCGCTGTTGTGTTTCCACTGTGGTGAAGTTTTCAACAGGTTACCGGCCCAGGGATGGACGAGAAAGTGAAAGTTGCCGCGTTCGACGGTGCCGGCTTCCACAACTGGAAGTTCCGGATGGAGACCGTCCTCGACACGTACGATCTGCTCGATTGCGTCCACCGGGAGATCGCTGAGATCGACGAGTTGCGTGAGATGGCCACCGATTCCGCGGAAGTGAAGATCGAGAAGAAAAGGCAAATGGTGGAACGAAGTTCCGCTGAGAAAAAGTGTAAGGCGATGATTATTTCGGCCATCGCGGATAGTCAGCTGGAGCTTGTGAAAGACTGCGCGAATCCGAAGCAAATATGGGACACGCTAAAGGCAGTGTTTGAGCGTTGCGGTGTTGCCGGGCAATTATTTATTCGGAAGCAGCTCTTCCGGTTGAAATATGAAGAGGGGGCTGCTGGTGGTTTGCCGGAACACTTGTTAAAGGTTGATCGTTTGATTCGCGAGTTGAAGGAGAGTGGTGCGGCAGTGGAAGATTCCGACGCGATTTGTCATTTGTTGTTGACAATGCCGTCGTCGTTCGATTCGGTGGTTACCGCCATAGAAACGCTTCCAGGTGGTGTGACACTGGCGTTTGTGAAGAAGCGGTTGCTTGATGTTGACATGAAGAGAAAGAACTTTTTGACTCCCGAAGGCGAAAGTGAAGATGTCGCCATGACTAGTTGGCACGTGCGGAGAAAGTTGCGTTGTTTTCGGTGCGGAAAAATTGGGCACAAGCAAGCCGATTGCCGTGTGCGTTTGCCAGTGAGTCCGAGTGAGAGCGAGTTTGTGAAACGACGAAACAATAGAACAGACATGGTAGTTGAAGAAGATCGTTCCTCGGATCGTGCCGGCGTTTGCTTCGTTGCGTCGAAGGAAGAAGAAGAAGAGCTGGTGAAGGTACAGTGGTTCCTAGACTCTGGTGCGACGGACCACATGGTGAAGGATCCCAGTGTCTTCAGGGAAATGCGACGATTGGAGCAACCGGTGCAAGTGAGTGTGGCGAACGGAGAAAAGATGTTGGCGGAATTCTGTGGCGATGTGGTGGTGCACGCTGTCGTCGGCGAGAAGATGAAAAAGTGCGAAGTGAGAAATGCCCTGTATCTCCCCGGTTTGAGCCACAATTTGTTTTCGGTGAACCGTGTGGCGAGATCAGGAATGCAGGTGAACTTCGCCGGTGATAGAGCGGAAGTAGTGAAGAATGGGGCAGTAATGGCTGTCGGGCACTACACAGGAAGACTGTATGAGTTGGAGGTTTGGTGTGAGTGCAACCGGCGAAAAGTGGTAGAGGCCATGCCGGCCGGAAGAAATGCAGGATCGGAGAAGTGCAACATGGCGGCGAGGAGTCTGGAGCTACCATTTAACGGAAAAGAAAATGAGGAAAATGTTATGAAAATAGGAGAAAATCAAGAACAAATAGTGCAGAATAGAGCAGACACGAGAACTGGAGCGAAAAGAAGGCGTAGAAGGAGTCGTCGTAAGAAGAAGTGTGTGTAGACAATGTAGTTGACGATTAAGAGATGTATATTTTGAAATGTTTGTTAGTTTGAAATGTATTGTTTTTAGTGAGAAATTTGACTTTTTGTATGAAATGACTATTTTTGACGTTGTGAGCGTGAAGAGTTTTGTATTTGTGCCAAGATTTGGCGATCTGACAGGATGTAGATTTTTTTGAGTATGTGACGACAACGATTGTTATGTGGACTATCGATGATAGGATCTGTGATACGTTTATCTGTGATACTCGAGTTGTCGACTTGAGAGGGGGTGTTGAACTGGGTGCTGCGGACAGACTCGATATGCTAGTCAAATGGGAGCCTGATTGCCGGAGCCAAACATTTGAAATTGAGGTTATGTTTGTTTCGGATGAATGACTAATGAGAGTCAAAGAGTATTGCATTCTATCAAAATTAAAATCCAAAAAAGTTTTTATTTACTTTTTCATGTTTTATAAGTATAGTTTGAATATCTATATTTTTTGCATTTTTGATTTTCATATTGATTTGTCATTATAATTTATGGTTATCACGTTCGACAGTATACAGCCATGCTGCCAACCGGCTGTCGAATTCAGATTTGCGTGTTTTTGTCGAAACGAAATGCTACAAAGATTCATGTTCAGTGGTATCATTACTCTGAACAAAAGAAGATGAAACTCTAATTCAATGTCTTCGTTTTTGTCTAGTTATTATCATAAAATTTGAGCCACTTTGAGCGGAGAATAAAATCCGTCGGGAAGCGACAGAAACTCACACGATCCTTCCTGTTGTTCCTTCGGCAACCTTCAACGGAGCATCGTATTGTAATCAACAAGTTAGTTATGAGTAAGAATAGAATAAATAGACAATAATCAACTTCCCGAAGAGTTTCATGTGACCATATCCATATTTCACATAGAGTCGATTGAGTCCAAATGTAACCAAACTTTGAGAAAGTCATGGGTGTTTGAACATAATCAAGCTCTCCAGAGAGAGATCGGTGAGCAAAATTTTGAGAGCAGAGAACTTCGAATGACGTTTGAGGGATCAATGCGACAAACACAATTCGTCACAAGAAACATGTTTCAAGATTTGCTTGAAAATAAAAGGGGGTTCAGTTCGCAGTACCCTGGTGTTGAATATATTTGTTTCAGTGTGTTCAATCGACACCTCTCGCACTCGAGACAACATTTATGTTTAGTGGACACACCATGATCATGTTGTGTGTTGTCGATGTTATTGTTTATATTTTGTTGAGAATAAATATTCGTTCGAGTGTCGTTAAAGAGAACACAAGTGTTTTGCTCTTTCTCCGGTCCGTAAAGTTCCTTTCTCGTCCCGCTGTTGTGTTTCCACTGTGGTGAAGTTTTCAACAATGTCATCTTGTTTGCATCGTATTTCATCAATATTCTTCAGCTGTGAATGGTTTTGCAACCATATTATCAAAAACAAGTTATTTCAATTACAGTGACCCAATGTCACCCCCTCTATGGGGTGAGATTGGGTCATTTTTCATTCATTTGTGGTGCCGCTGTGAATAAATATTTTTCTTTAATGTTTTGAACAGTTGTTAATGTACCATCAAAGTACATACACACCAAATTTGAAGTTTATTGGAGTTAAATTGCGATAGTTATTCAATAAATAATTCGTACACATCCCTTTTTGACCCATTGTCACCCCCAACGACGGTAGTGTTTTATTTATTTATTAATAATTTATTAATTAATCATAATTAGGGACAATGGAAATTCGCGATTTCGCGGAAGCCGCGAAATTCGCGAAATTTAGCCTTCGCCGCGAAATTTCCAAAATCCCGCGAAATTTGTGAAATTTAAAGAATTTATATTACAATCCCAGTTAATTTAGGATGTTTGCTTATGAAAATGGGTAATTTATTTTTAATTCGAGGTTCCATCAGAAATCTTCTAATCGTTTAGTTTCAAGTTGGATGGTTTTCTTGTTGTGTTTGAAATTGGCAATATAATATTAAACTTATAATCTAAATTTGAAAAATGAAAAAGCATGTAATGAAGTTCCGGTAAATTTACACATATAAAATAGAAGTTTACGGAACAAGTTGCAGAATGATGATTTTTACAGCACGAGTCGTAAATTTATCTTACGACGAAATTTATCTGAAAAATTGGTGTGAAATGATTCATTACGCAACTCGAAACAGTTGCTTAATGAGGAAGCGTTGCGTAATGAATCAGTACAGCACTGGTTTCAGTTACGTAATGACTATTGCCGCATTGCATACTTCAGTGTAGAACAGTAGGCCGTTTCATGACAGATTGGCGTGATGAAAAACAGCCTATTTTGATGAGAAATGGCAAAAATATTTTAACTGTAAACATGCATTTTAAATATTAAATATGATCATATTTATGGAACCGCGACAAAGCCGCGAAATTGTGGTTTTATCGCCTGGATCACCCGCGAAATTTCACAAATTTTGCCGCGAATTTCCATTGTCTCTAATCATAATACTGCCGTGAATCGCAAGTCAGTTCCATCTATAAAAAGTAGGCATCAAGAAAATGGGCTGTGAAATTTCCAAACTCGATTTCCACACGAATATAAAAAATTCGGAGGATTGAAACTTGTTCAAATTCTAATGAAAATTTCACAATTAACTTTTCACTACGATATCTTTACGAGAACGATATAACGATGATAGAAAAACGGTTCATTTTTGTGTAACACGTTGCAGATTTCCGCAGTGGGACTGATATGCGGTTGCTTTTCATTATGGAACAATTTGACTTGCTATTATTTCCTGATTTTTTCGAATAAATCATATTATTTCATTAGTGCAGCTGAAAGAGCATTGGAAGATATGTAGAAAACTGAACTCAACTAAAACTTGACGAAAATGCAAATGAGACTGACTTGCGATTCACGGCATTATAATGGTTATTATTATGACCATTCTAATGGTTATTATTATTATAACCATTATAATGGTTATATTGTTATAATGGAATGGTAAAGTTATTGATAAAAAATTATCGTCAAAATTACCGTCAAATGCGAGTAACTTTGATAGTGCGGGACCCATCACATACTAAGCGAAATAACAATGACACTTCATGTCAGAGCTTTTTTTTAAAGCATACAAACAATCTGTCATCCGATCACTATTTGATGTAGTTTTAAATAGTCCATCACTTATCTTTGACAGCCTAGTTATAATCAGTGCCGTAGCGTGCGGTTGGCCAGGTTGGCACCCGCCAAGGGCGCCAGCCAAAAGGGAGCGCCAAAATGTGTGAATCCGTTAGTTTTTTTTAAGATGCATGTTAAAATAGGGCTTGTTATTAGTAACACTTTTAAAGGAATCATTAGACATAAAAAGAAATATAAAACAATTTTTGGAAGGCTGCCAAAAAAATGCTACGTCATTTATAGACGTTCCCCCACGATTCTTTAAAAAGTTGACAGGCTAAGTTGAAATTCAACTAAGCTTTGATGTAGGTTGCAACAGCATGTCTAAATTCGTGGAACACAATCTCACTGAATCCCTGGGCCCTAAAAGAAATTTCCATAGAATACTGTACAAAAATCTAACATTATCCTGAGTGGAATCCACGAAACTCTGGGCAGAATTTCAACAGAAAATTGGGCAAGATTCTCACAAAATCAAGAATCTGAAGCAGATTTAATTTAAGAATCAGTAATCAGGCTCACTCGATTGTTACGTTCCCCTCGCTCACTTCCACACGCAATCAAGAGCAAGGAGGTTGCCGAGCGACAAAAACGGCAACATAATGATTCACTACCGGCTCCGTGTGCCGAAGGCATCCGATTGCAGTAGTGAATGATTATTTACATTCAGATTCCGCTGTAGCGCCACTCGTATTTCAGTGCTGATAAGCCAAGATACACCCGGCGGAAAGATTCAGTGAACGCGAAATCCGTACATTCAGTTGAATGCATTCAGTGATTGAATAGTGAACGCGTTCCTATGTGTCTCCCAGTTAAGAGCGGATTGATACTCTTTCCGCTCTGTGAGTCTTTTGATTTTCGGGTTATCTCAATCGTTTGCGATTCGTCGGGATTAAGCACTCCCTAGTAGCATTCGGCTGTCACTAAACTTTCGGTGGCAGCAGATACTTTGCTATTTTTTATCGATAGCGTTCGGATGAGTGAGTGAATTATCCCATGCTTGTCAGTAATACATTTTTAATAACCGTTCTTTGGTTCTACACTAACTGAAACTTGTTTGGTTTATCAAACAAAGTTGTAATAGAAAGGATGACTGTAATTATTTAGACCTCTTCAACATTGTTGTTAAGATCTGATCACCTTTCAAAAAGTTTGCCTGAATGAGATTTTCCTTATTCATTTAGGGCCGATTTCTTCACCTTCGCTTAAGCCGTAAACCACGTTTACCCATATAGTTAAACTAGGTTTAAGGCTCAAGCGGTGGTGAAGAAACCGCTTATTAGTGTTTTTTAAGTATATTTCTTCGAAAATATAAATGGTAAACTTACTTTTGATAGATGCTTGATAAACCTAATCTTCCACTGTGAAGGTTATAAGGATCCCGAAGAGAACCTCTGGAAATTTTTGCTAATATTTTAATTTTCTGGTATCTTTCTGTTAAAAAAGCTTTCATTTTCATACCATAGCATTTCCTTGGAAATCATTTGAAAACTTTTTGATATATTTCACGTAATTTTTTATTGAGTGATGTCAAAATTTATGATTTCTACATTTTTATTTTGCAATATAACTTCTAGAGAATAAATATATGAAAAACCGAATTTAGTACTGTACCATTTATTTCTTCTAGTGGAATTAAATGATACAGTACCAAATACGATTTTCATTTTATTCTTAGGTATTCCATTAAACAGCTCGAAGATTCATTATCATCACTCCTAGAGAACATCTGGACTAAAATATCTGTATTATAAAAAAATTAAATTCTGTATATTTGTTTCTAGCCAATTGAACTGTAAATTTCTTCGGAATTTTTCTTAGCATCCTTCAGATAACATTTAATAGTTCTTAGATAATTTTAATTGGAGCAAAACGAAAGAATGTACATATTTTCATGTAGAAGTTAAATCAATAATTTAATGTGTTCTAAACTAATAAAAATATTCAACTTTTGATGATTTGCATAAAAATTCTTATAGAAATCGCTCACAATTGAAATTTTAATTGTATGTTTTGATAAGTTTCACCTAAGGGGCGCTGAAGTTAGGGTTCGCCAAGGGCGCCATGAGGCCACGCTACGGCTCTGGTTATAATAGAACTTGAATATGGGTTCAAAAATGTTCATATAATGTTAAACGCCTTGAGGTATGGACCGCCCTATAAATGTTACGGAATTCATTCAATTTTGATCGATTTATATTTATTTTAATTTCAAAATCGATTGATTTATGTTGAATTCAATGTGAAAACATGAGAATCAATCAATGTTTATTCAAAAACAAAATGTTATACAAATTCTTTGACTCTAATAATAATGCTTTCATATTTGTTTCAACTTAAAACGCTTTTGTTGGTGATTTTTTGGATAAATTCTGCTCTTTAATGCATACAATGGATTTCACGCTCTCTATTAACATTCTCTATTTCACTGCCGACTGCAATAATATCAAAAAGTAGCTTGGTTGCGGATTTGCATGTGTTTATATACCCATTATCAAAGTAACCTCAATACAGGAAACTGACTTTCGATAATAAGAAAAATAATAGACCCATTCAAAACAGATCTATATGCAATCTACCAACTGACCTTTATGCAATCTAGAGCTCGGATGCCAATACTTGTTTTAAAAATATATATAATAAATTTTCGAAACAGAATGTATAAATATTCAGATTTTACTACAAAAAACTATCACAGTAACCCCGTTTTACGGCACTGACCTTATTATTAAATTCTTGTTTGAAACTTTTAGAGAGATTTTTATTAATTTAGCATGTTTAAAACAAATCCTGTTCAAGCACTTTTCGGAATGGAAGGGTTCAACTTCAAAAGAAAATATCGACAACACAATAGTAAACATCTATCCTCCTCAACGTTTTAACAAGTCCGTATAGTATATTAACAAATTGACAAAGCGTTTTTCATAACGCTAGAATTGGCCATTTTAGACAACCAACCTCCTTGTAACCCTCTTCGTATGAATATGCTGAAATTTTTGTATGAGCTGTAACATCGTAAATAAACCCACCCCCTCTTCGTTATGAAAATGATGATTGGCCCCTAGGTAAAATTCAAATTGAAGACTATGCTTGACGTTCTTTTCAGATCCAATGTTCCAAAATTCACTCTTCTCAGTTCTTCTGGTGCCTTTAAAAACAGATCATTTAGTTTCATTTCATTTACAGTGACCCCACGCAGTTGAATCACCCACAATTTATGAATCAGCTGATTTCAAAAGACAAAATTATTGTCAAACTTGTCACAAAACATCACAGAATTACTTTTACACTTAGTTTCTTATCAGTAAAAATAATTCTGTGATGTTTCGTGACAAGTTTGATAATAATTTTGTCTTTTAGAGTCTGCTGATTCATAAATTGTGGGTGATTCAACTGCGTGGGGTCACTGTATTTAGTAAATATCTAAACAAATAACTCTGAATCAACAATTTCACGCATAAATACTCGGTTCGTGTCCGCATCTATGCATCGGTTCTGCCTCACGCTCGCCAAATCGATAAGCACTTGATCCGCCCACCTAGCTCGCTGCGCTCCACGCCTTCTTGTACCAACCGGATCCGACGCGAATACCATCTTTGCAAGGTTGTTGTCCGGCATTCTTGCAACATGCCCTGCCCATCGTATCCTTCCAGCTTTGGCCAACTTCTGAATACTGGGTTCGCCGTAGAGTTGGGCGAGCTCGTGGTTCATCCTTCGCCGCCACACACCCTTTTCCTGCACACCGCCAAAGATCGTCCTAAGCACCCGACGTTCGAAGACTCCAAGCTCTTGCAAGTCCTCCTCGAGCATCGTCCACGTTTCATGCCCGTAGAGGACTACCGGCCTTATGAGCGTTTTGTACATGGTACATTTGGTGCGGGTGTGAATCTTTTTTGACCGTAGCTTCTTGTGGAGGCCATAGTAGGTCCGACTTCCACTGATGATGCGCCTCCGTATTTCACGGCTAACCTTATTGTCAGCCGTCAGCAAGGATCCAAGGTAGACGAACTCGTCGACCACCTCGAACGTATCACCATCTTTCGCAACACTGCTACCTAGGCAAGCCATGTCGCGCTCGGCCCCATCAGCTAGCATGTACTTTGTCTTGGCCGCATTCACCACCAGTCCAACCTTTCCTGACTCGGGTTTCAGGTGGGTGTACAGGTCTGCCACCTTTTCAAATTTTCAGCCGACAATATCCAAATCATCCGCGAAACAAACTAATTAACTGGATCTCGTAAAAATCGTACCCCGGCTGTTGAACCCGGCTCTCCGCATAACATCTTCTAGCACAATAACAGGCACGAAAGTCCATCACCTTGTCGTAGTCCCCGGCGGAATCCAAACGAACTGGAATGTTCGCCTGAAACCTTCACACAATTTTGCACAACTTGCATCGTTGCCCTTATCAGTCTCGTGAGTTTCCCAGGAAAACTGTTCTCGTCCATGATTTTCCATAGCTCTACGCGGTCAATACTATCGTATGCCGCCTTGAACTCGATAAAAAGGTGATGCGATGGGACCTGGTATTCACGACATTATTGGAGGATTTGCCGTACAGTAAAGATCTGGTCCGTTGTCGATCGGCCGTCAACGAAGCCGGCTCGACAACTTCCCTCGAACTCGCTTACTATAGGTGACAGACGACGGAAGATGATCTGGGATAATACTTTGTAGGGCGCATTTAGAATGGTGATCGCTTGAAAGTTCTCACAATCTAACTTGTCGCCTTTTTTGTAGATGGGGCTGGGGCATATTAACCCTTCCTTCCACTCATCCGGTAGCTGTTCTGTTTCCCAGATTGTGCCCATCAGCCGGTGCAAACAAATGGCCAGCCTCTCCGAGCCCATCTTTATGAGTTCAGCTCCGATACCATCCTTACCAGCAGCTTTATTGTTCTTGATCTGGTGAATGGCATCCTTAACCTCCCTCAAAGTGGGGGCTGGTTGGTTTCTATCCTCCGCAGTACCGACGAAGGCATTTCCTCCGTTGTCCCGACCTTCATTGCCTGTGCTCTCAGCGCCATTCAGATGTTCATCGAAGTGTTGTTTCCACCTTTCGATCACCTCACGTTCGTCCGTCAAAATGCTTCCATCCTTATCCCTGTACATCTCGGCTCGCAGCACGAAGCCGTTGCGTTGAGCTTCTGATAGAACTTGCGTGTTTCTTGATACCGGCACAGCTGTTCCATCTCCTCGTTCTCCGTTTCCTCCAGGTGGCGTTTTTTCTCCCGAAAGAGGCGGGTCTGCAGTTGCCGTTTCCGTCTAAAATGTTCCACGTTCTGCCGGGTCACTTGCTGTAACATAACCGCCCGCGTTGCGTTCTTCTCCTCCAGAATCTGCCTACATTCCTCGTCGAACCAATCGTTCCGTCGACTCCGTCCCACGTACCCGACGTTGCCCTCAGCTGCATTGTTGATGGCTGCTTTCACTGTTCTCCAGCAGTCAAGATTTTGTAAACATTCTGTCTTCATAATCCTGTCAATGAATCTGCGTAAATAACGCCCAGGTGTTAGTAAAATTTATTTCCAGGGTGAGATCACTAGCCTATGATTCAGTGAAATTAAGTATGAAAACTCAGCCTCTTGCCCATAAGTTTTGTTCAGGCTGCATTTTTTGAATGCCATGGTAGAAACATTGTTGAAACGCACAGAATTTGAGGTTCGGAATTTGAATCATTCATGACATTCAGTGTCAAATAAGGTTTAAAAGAAAAAAAAATAAAAATATTAGGTTGAAACTAATTGAAAATCAAATAGTTTTGGTATGTTACAACTTCGAGTTGGTGGGAAAGCCAACGCACAGTGGCGGGCCTTCCTACAAAGGTCGGACAAAACCTCAAATACGTTCCAAATCGCTTGATAATGGGATTCTAGTAACTGTTTTGGATATCTGATATCATCCCGTTTGAAATAACTGTCATACTGAAAATTCGGTTTTCTACATAGTGAAATTTGTCCATTTCAAGGTTTTTCTTACAATTTATTTCGTGTATAAACCTAAACTAGCGATATTTAATTTCTTTGTAGTAATTTCAGTAAAATTTCAAACGAGTTATGACACATTTTACAGATTTGAATGATAATATAGATAAACTATAATGCAAAATGAAAATGGAATTTTCACCTCTAGGGGCAAAGAGGGACAAGAAAAACTATTGCACGTCAAAAAATATGGATGATTTGCTGCTTCATAGTGAGTGACTCATTTTCTCGAAACACTTCACATAAAACGGACGAAGTTTTGAAAATTTCTTCAAAATTTTGAAGAAGGATTTCAAAAACCTTTTTTTGCTACAAATAACAACCTAATTTTCTTATTATAGCCAAATCAAAGGCTTAAGACTACGCTATCAAATGAAGTCTATTGAGCTTAAATCGATTATGATTTCATTGAGATACATATGTTTGAAGTTTGTTAGGTGAACCATAGTTGATGAATTTTCTGCACTCCAATTTTGCTGACTTTCCCGAACTTACGATCCTGCCAGAAATTGAAAACAAAACACATCAATCTCAAATTTTAAGAGATCGTCACCCAATGCATTGCAATGGTATAGAAGTCTATAGAAAATATTAACAAGTGATTTTGAGAACATGAATTTTTGAGGTTTTGTCCGGTCATGCGCCACTGTGCAACGGTCCAAATATGAGAAGAATCTTCGAACCCTCCGCGGGCCGCACAAAATTAGGTCACGGTCCGGATGCGGCCCGCGGGCCGTACGTTTGGTAGCCATGCACTAGAGAATTTTCTTTTTTTTTGAGCAAATCATATTTGAAAGGTTATATTATTGCATTAAGTCGAACGAAACAAAGTTAAAAAGTTGAGATTTGTGTCTCCCTGACAAACTTAGCTGGTATAAATATGTAGGTAAAGTTACTGTGATTATGAGTTTGAGAATTGTTTGCATTCTCCTGAATAATCAAAAAATCGTAATTAGTAAATATTTCCAATGAGGACTACTCAATTTTTAAATATTTTTCGTTGGTCGAATCCCATCCCATCCCAATCCCCATCCAATTTTTTTTCTGTTTTATAACATTTGGTCACACCCCTTGATTTAAACATACACGCAAACAAATTTTGTTGTATAATCTACCGAATCCATGGTAGATTTAAGAACTGCACCAACGATTTTCAACCGTCTACAAAAATCTGTTAAGTTTACTATAATCTGGTGAAAATCACTGAGCAGTGCAGTAAATGTGACTATGGCCATAGTTAGTTCGACTACACAGCATTGTATTTCGATCCGTGACACCCACCGTACAACACAGTGTGGTCAAAAGTATAAAACCAAACTTGTCAAATCTAGAATATTTCTAGTCATAAATACTACAACTGTGGTTAAATAAACAGAATATATTTTCTTTTGTAGTGATGTTGACTATGTTTCGGTAGAGTTAACAGATTAGTGTAGTCGGTTGAAAATCGTTGGTGCAGTTCTTTACCATGGATTCAGTAGTTTCTACAATAAAATTCATTTCAGTGTATGTTTTGGGTGTATTTTGTTTTACGTGTCCCTTCCGAAATGTCAAATAGGAACAACCGCAGCGAGCCCTGTTGCATTTTTGTCAATTAAGTAACCGTCAAACATGATTGTTACACCCACAGCTCTCGTAGCAACCAACCCTGTTGTTAACCAACGCGTTCAATTCGAACGATGTACATGTATCGAACCTGTTGAACCAACCAGTGAGATAAATGTTTATGTATTTACTGAGAATCGATAGAACAATATAATGTTAGGTGTAAACAAGGATCAATTGATAAACTAAAGGTGAATTTTATTAAATTACTGTTAAAAATGTTCTAATTTGAATTTCTAGAGTTACAGAAGGGAAGATTATCCAATTCTCTGTTGCGATTGAATTAAGGATACGGTACCAAATTGTAAGTAGAATGTTGTAAAACCTATGATACAATCATAATAAAATAAACTGTTTTCTAGCTTTAAGATGAACATACTCCAACTAAACAAGAGTTTCCTGCTATAAGGAGTCCGAAACATTTCATAGCAACAATGATCAAAAGTGTCAAGGTGCAAATTTGGACCCATTTTTTTAAATTAAAGTTTGAATATGATTTAGTCGTTATTTGAGCTGTAAAATTTGTCAATGCAGTAGCAAGAACACGCTTTGGCGTGTTAACACAAGGAAATAAAGACAAACAGTTAAGTAACACGAACATTTTCAATTTTTCAGGATAGGATAGGAAAAGTCTGGAATAACTTTTCAAAAGGAACTATCTAACATTGGGAGGCTCGCTAGCCAAGGACATGGTCATTCGATCTATAGTGAAGAACTTCCCAAGAGCTTCACTATTGCGCTGTTATAATATAACGGGAACGGGAATTGGAAATAGAACTGTACTCTTTAATTCTTTTTAACAGAGTTAAAAAATGTATTCTTTCCGGTGAGACCAAATTTGGTACCTACTGGCAAAGAGAGGGAGGCGGCTTCAAAATTATCTAAAAAATTGTATTTTGAATCCTCTGTAGAGTCTCATTTTTTTCTATCATTTTTAACGAGATTCTTAGCCCTGGGCTAGTTCATCTCGGGACCAACGGCTTTACTTCCCTTCCCTATAACATTTTCGTCATATGTGACTTTCTTGGGGATGGGATTCGAACTAAGGTCCTCGGCGTGAGAGGCGTGTATTCCAACCCCTACACCAGGTCCGTCCCAGCCTTATAATTGGTATTACAAAAGTTAGTCCTGATTGGTACCGCAAACAAGACGGCCGTTTTGGCAAATTTGATTGAATTCAAAAACTTGTTCCTCAGCTATCTTGGTAGTGTTATTCGAACAACACGCCAAGCCCTTTCCAAAGGGGACGCACAGTGGGACGAAACTGAAAATTGACGGTCAAAACCTCTTAAAGGTATTTTAGGTCATAGGTGTCTTTGGGACATTGTTTTGAATCAGCATCCCGAGTAATAATAAAACATAATTTTAAAATTATACTGAATAGGGCACCCGAGAAAAAAATGATTATTTGAAATTTTTTTCAGGGCGATCATTACTTAAGCAAAGTTTTAGATCTATTTATTTTCAACAACTTTGCTGAATATACTTGATATTTTTGATTTAAAACACTTTTTTGACGAGCTTGGAATTTCGATCTTAAATGGTTGTTTGACCTTTGTATGCTCACAGTGCAATAAATAGACCTGGAGTACTTTTTATTTGTTATATCACAAACACTGTGTGATAAAGAACACTAAAACTGTTCAATTTTAGCATCAAATTGTAGACGATAACTCGGTTCCAATACGTGAAAAATTAGAATAAATACTTAATAGAGAGTAAAACATAATTTCGCCTGTTAAGCCCAATTCCTCAAATTTTTCAACTATAAGATTGTTTTGCCAGCAAAAGTGAACTTATGCTGTTACAAGAGAAACCTACCTAGTAAATTCTCAAAAACAAGTATTAATTTTAATAAAAACATTATGTTTTTCGATGCAATACTATTACAGCTTGTCAGTTTATACAGATCTCTTCAACTATGTTTTGTTATTGTAAAAAATAACAGAATATCCCTATTTTACTGATTGCACTGTGAGCCTACAAAAGTTCAAAAAAACTATTCGAAGTCAGAATATTATTCCATGCTTGTAAAAAAAATGCTTGGAAACAATATGCCTTGTGAAACCCGATCATTCTATTGCCATGGGGTTTCAGCACATATAATGAGGCATCAAAGTATACCAATTATGGCTGCCAAAAAGTGCCGATTCAGGAGAAACTTGTTTCAAAAAATGGTCAAAAATTATATAAATTTTATCATAATTTCATTATATCTTCCGATGTGATGATTTCACAAATTTGGTATATTAGGAAAAGTTGTATATTTTTTTATATATAAAATCTTGTAGAACATGTCATGATCATAAATTGCACATTGAGCAAAGAAATGGTCAAAAAACTGATATTTACGGACAAATAGGTTACATTTTAAAATACCACCGTGAAAACGAAGTCAAAAATATCAAGTATGTTCAGCAAAGTTGTTGCAAATAAATAGATCTAAAACTTTGCTAAAGAAATAATCGCCTTACATTTTTTTTTTCAAAAAAAAAAAATATTTTTGGGTGCTTAATTCAGTATAATTTGAAAATTATTTTTTTATTATTACTCGGTATGCTAACTTAAAAAAATGTCCTAAAGACACTTATGGCCTAAAACGCCTCTAAGAGGTGTTGACTGCCAATTTTCATTTTTATCCCACTGTGGGAAGTTACCAGAAAGAAGGATGTTTCAAGTGATACTGTTTCATATGGTATGCGCTTTTCTTCATCTAATCCAATTTCTCTCGCCATTCCTTTACGGTATCTATCCATCTAGTGTTCATTGCTTCCTCCATGTTCTCTCTTACTTGGAGTAAAATAGACCGATAGAGTAAAGTGGGGCAAAAGTTCGAGTGGGGCAAGAGTTTCTTTTCAAGATTTATAGCTCAATTCAAAGCAAAACTTATAAATGTCATGGTAGTTCGGATTCTATTCAAGTAAGAGACTTTCACTCCAAATATCATGAGAATTGATTGTGATTTGTAAAAGTTATGGCTATTTGTTGTTTTTCGACGTGAATATTGTAATTTTCGGTCAAACTTTCGTTGCATGGAACCAAATGGAGATAACATCTTTTTCAATATTTTATGTAAGGCCGTTTCTAGGCCTATCATAAGGATGCTTTGAGTTGTATTAGTTTTTGCATAAATGCTTGGAAACAATTTTTGGCCCATAGTGGGGCAAAAGTTCGAATCAGCGGGACAAAAGTTCGACCCATGTATAAACTCACGAAAAAAATGCAAATTGCCTAAAATCCACACATTATTTTCAAATTTAGCCTAATTTGCCTGATCGTGCGAAAAATGTCATCAAAATTTTACATTTCCACTTAGTTTTGCGAAAAACTGCTATTTTTGAGTATATTACAATTAACCCTGTTTTGGGCAATCTTTTGATGAAAATTTAGTGTGTATTTTTCGGAAAACTTAAGTTTACGATTGGTATAAAGTATGCCTGTCATAAAAGGATCGATATTTTGTGTTTTAACCAGCGAACTTTTGCCCCACACAAGATTCGAACTCTTGCCCCACCAGTAGGGCAAAAGTTCGAATAAAACAATCAATTTTGAAACTGTTATAACTAAAAATGGGTAAATATTTGAAACAAGTTTGTTCAGCAAAATTGTAGCCAATATGTTGAAGGTTCACTGTATGGTATTTGTTCTGTTTCAACTGCTATTTTTTTCCTGGAAACTTTGATTATAACACTAAGGTCGAACTTTTGCCCCACCTTACTCTATGCCGGTAAACAAATTAAATGCAAAATCTTGGCTACGCCCTCGAATTTTTACCGGTAAAATATTTTTTTTTACCTTTAAGTGACAATTTTGTTTTTTATTTCTTCAAAATGTTAATTGTTATTGAAAAAATGATAAAGGTACGTGGCATATTTTACAAACCGCTATTAGAGAAGCCCCCAAACCTAGTTTCACACTGGTCCCTCAAAACACCAGCTACACCACTGGGCATTGAAGTCTGCAATCGGGCTCCAAAACGCGACTAAATGCAATATCTCAGCTGGGTAACGGTTCCAGGAAATGATTTTGGCCAAAAATGTTTTCGACAAAATCACTCGAAGTATCAAAAACTTAGGTTCAAATGATAAAAAATGATGTTTTATTCATCAAAGAGTGATGATAGCAACTCCACCACATGATCCAATCAGGCGATCATTATGATATAAAAAAATAAATCACTTTTGAGTTTGGATCTAGGTTTCAAAAAGATTGATATAATAACTGCCATATGTTCGCCATCTTTGCTATTTAGAAAACGAGAATCAAAATGAAAAAAAAATATTGGCAAATGTTTCATCTCAACTTGGACTGCTACAGCCTTAATTGTGGTTTAAAGCATTTGCTACAATTTTTCAGATAAAAGCAAGGTAGATAGATAATTGTAATTTTTACTTTCATTTTAATCTAAAATCTGAATACTTTTCTCATGATGGCGAATCCAATATATTTGAACGATCTTCTCTCTGAACTACAGAAAAAAAATGGAAGCTTGAAATGTAAAGGCCTCATATATACCCTCACACTTTAAGGAAGTTTTGCATAATCAAACCATTTCAAATAAATTGCAGCATTACAATCATCCACCTTGCGAGTCCATAGAGGTGTGAATTGTGCAACATTTACCAGTGCTTGCAAAGGGAAAAGTTCTTCAATAGAGTAGAGTAAAGTGGGGCAAAAGTTCGAGTGGGGCAAGAGTTTCTTTTTTAGATTTCTCGCTCAAATCAAATCAAAACATAGATATGTCAGATGGTGGTTCGAATGCTATTCAAGTAAGAGACTTTCACTCCAAATATTATGAAAATCGATTGAGATTTGGAAAAGTTATGGCTATTTGTTGTTTTTCGACGTAAATATTGTAATATTTGGTCAAACTTTCGATGTATGGAACCAAATGAAGATAAAATATTTTTCAATATTTTATGTAAGGGCGTTTCTAGGCCTATCATAAGGATGCTTTGACGTGTATTAGTTTTTCCATAAATAGTTGGAATCAATTTTTGGCACATAGCTGGGCAAAAGTTCAAATCTGCGGAGCAAAAGTTCGACCCATGTATAAACCCACGGAAAATTTTTCAAATTTCCTGAAATCTACATATTATCTTCCAATTTAGCGAAATTTGCCTGATCGTGCGAAAAATGTCACAAAAATTTTACATTTTCACTTAGTTTTGCGAAAAACTGTTATTTTTTGGGTGTATTATAATTAACCCGGTTTTGGGCATTTTTTGATGAAAATTTAGTGTGTATTTTTCGGCAAACATAAGTTTACGGCTGGTATAAAGTATGCCTGCTATAAAAGTATTGATATTTTGTGTTTTAGCCAACGAACTTTTGCCCACACTAGATTCGAACTTTTGCCCCACCGGTGGGGCAAAAGTTCGTTTTAGACAATCAATTTTGAAATTGTTATAACTAAAAATAGGTAAATATTTTGACACAAGTTTGTTCAGCAAAGTTATAGCCAATATGTTGAAGGTTCGCTGTATGGTATTTGATTTGTTTCATCTGCTATTATTTTTCTGGAAACTTTGATTATACCACTAAGGTCGAACTTTTGCCCCACCTTACTCTACATACATATAATACTCTGCACGATGCAGTGCAAAGTTGCCCATTAGATAAAAGGGATTCTAAATGCTATAGAAAAGCTATGTAGTTCTAGTGAAAGTGACTTTCATTTTGCAATGAATGATTTATGAGGTAAAGATTAAGTAACCAAAATTTTCAGATTGATCTTAAAGTGGCACATATTGATGTGTTTCGTTCAGTATGCAGAATATGACTCAGATGTTCAATATTAGTAGTTCTCGAATGGATGTGACACGACGTACTACATTTTCGCGGGACATACGTGCTAACTTTAAGGTAGGGTTCCGGTACCAATGGTTGTAATGTAACAGTAGATTGGACTATGGAATAAAACGAACACTTTTTGATAAAAACGACATGTGTTATTTTTGGTAGATCGATTGTCTCTAGTTTAGTCAATTTGCCATATTTCAGCTTTTTATTTTATGAAAAAGTCATATAAATAATTGAGTTTAGGCAAAAAATTTGCTCCCTTGCACCAGTAGTTGCCGTCGTGTTCCAGTAGTGGATCAACGGATGGAAGCAGTTTTTAAAATGGATGTATAAAATTGAAGAAAAGCCCTAGAGATGATCTTCATGCTTCATTTGAAAGATGTTAATTGCTGTTCCGAGGGAAAAATGTTAAACCTATGTAAAAATTTACAATTTTGTGTAAAATTCCTTGTATCATACAAATCTGCTCCACTTTTGCACGCTCCTAGGATTCGTATCTTAAGCACGACCATATATTCTCAGAACTACAACCCAGACAAGAGCCAACGAATAGGTAATTTGATTTTCAATTGCATATCCAAAGTTTAACACCAACATCAACCATCGCATCGCCAGCAAAATATGTTTCAAGAGGATTCTCTGCCAAGGTTTAGATTTTGCTACATATAGATAGTTGTACGCTGAAGTTGATGTAGGTTCCACAAAGATACCTGGAAGACACCTCTGATTTGCGATGTGGACATTTCACACGAACATAGTGAAAGTTAAATAGACTATTATCAACAAGAATTGTAAAAGCAACGGGAAAGTGTATAAACCTAAAGTACCATGATAATCGGTGTGTCGATCCTTGAGTCAAATATTTGATTTAATATGGGATAGATTAAGTATGTGCCTAAGATAATTACCGCACTATAACCGCAAGAACATTACTTGCTTCTCTATTCCTTCCAGGCTTCAACTAGTGAAGCAAAGTATTCACCAGCTTTTAACTTAAAGTCTTTTCTCCATGACAAACGCACCATGATGTCAGCGTCCGTAAGTACGGGAATTCTGAATGAACGAATCATACCAGTTCAAGCACACCTTGCAAACATATTTTCACTTATCATCATGACAACGCGTTGTTCAAATAAATCGCGATACATTAAACATCACTTCCCATGCCAACTGATGTCATTTCTAAAACGAAAGCAGTGTCAACTGGACGCAACTTAAGGTCGTACATGCATCGTTGTATTCCCATTGCAGGGTGCCTGTACCACGTGGTTGCGGTATTCAGATGAATTTCATTTTCATTATTTATATTTCATTGAAAAACAGAAATATTGTATTCCTTATTTAAAAACGTAACAAGCTCATTTAAATTTAAAATTTTTTAATCACTTGCATACACATTATGATCCTATAAGACTGCTTCTGTCACTATTGCTACCATTGTAATGATTGAAAATTGAAGGTTTTCAAATAACACATCGAATTTTTCAAAGAGCTTCACGATATTTTGTAAAAGGTTTATTTTCCTATACGCTATACTATTGGCACACGTACCCTAGTACTTTGTAGCAGCTATTGATTTATTCCTTCAATTTGTCTTAATGGCGAATTTATAGAGAGTTGGAAACTCTCCCCGTGCTGAACACATGAACAGAAAAATCAGAAAGCTCGTTGCTGAATGTGACTTTGGCCCATATTTGCTCCTTTTTTTTCTGCAACATATAAATGTGTACAAACTTTTAAACGTTCTCAAATGCCCATCAAAAATTAATGCCATGAAACGTTCCTCCCCCATGTGTACGGTTGCAGTACCAAATTGACGTTATTGAAACCTATCACCAATGGCGTAGCAGCATATCAAGGTCTACAATACTGAACAAATATGTGCTCTTTGAAAGAACAGATTTGGACTGTATTGAAATCTGAATACCAATAGTTGGTATGAGTTAAGGGAGAGATCCCCTAGCACCGAAAACTTAAGCCATAAAATTCTAAACTAATTTTTTTTTTTGGATTTATGCCATTTTTATAACTCATTTCTACTGAATACAATCACTTTAATTTGAAACAAAATAAGATATGTAAAAATCAATGAAAAAAAAAATTCTATTTTGATGATGTATTTCAGTAACAAATTTATCAATCATGGAAAATAGCCTCCTATACCGGAAAAAATCTTGAAATGCCTCGAAGTTGTTGAATTTTTCCCTCATTGAATGTTTCCACTTCTGGAAAAGTGTTGCCAATTCCAAGCATCTTAAAAAATGATAATGGTTATTTGAGTTAGAGTCCCTTCAAGTCTATCAAAAAATGGCTTAACCCCAAAACCCATAGCTTCATTTTTTACCACAAAAAAAAATCAAATTGCGATACCTTTTTTATTTCTCAATATGTTTGCACCATTTTTTCACAAATTCTCAAAAACTCTTCTTGTTTAAGAATCCGTGTCGATTATCCGAAAGATCTTCACAATATTGTGCAAAACTATCGAAAAACTAAAAAGTTATCGTAATTTGAATATTTTTTGTAGTACAAAATGGAGGGTTAACATTTAATGAAAAAACGCTTATGGTCTGAATGTATGTATCTATTGCAAATTTTATAACGTGATTATCAAAAACATAAAAATATTGGAACAATTGGTACGGAACCCTTTTAAAAACTTTTTTTTAACATGTATAGCAAAACTTCGAATGGTGCTCTCACTAGAATATGGATATTCTAGATGATTGAATCTGGGCTCTTAAAAAATTAAGTAGAAAATAAGGCTGCCTTCCCAATGATTGAATTCTAGAAACATTTTTTTCAAACAATTTTGAAATTCATTTGTCCTGCTTTTCACGTACGGAAATTTAATATTTTGCCATATATCGTTTATTTGAGTGAACAATGTTCAAATATAACAACTTTGATAATGAAAATGATAATTTTCCATTCATTATATATTCTACAAACTACAAAAAAGCCTAAATGTACACAATTTGTCTTGGTAATTCTACGGTTTATATCTCTTACGACTTACAAAGAAATTTAAAATAAAGGTGTCGCAGAAATCACGCTTGACAGAAACTCATCTGCGATGCAAAAATGTGGCAAGTTTTTTCGAGTTTTTTTAGAGGAGCAATAGTTGAACTGAAAATTAACAACACAAGAGAGAATGCGTCGAAATGTAAGGATTTTTTTCTGTTACTTTTTCTCTCTTGCTGCTATGCTCACCTTTACTCGCACTTTTAAGAACTCGTGAGTGACTCGCCCGAACAAAACAGACCTCGCAGAGTTGTGACGGCACTCTTCTTGGATGAAGTTTTTCTCCTCGCTCATTTCTTTTGTCTCTCTGCTTGGTATTTTTTCGCTCCCTCACAAACAGGCAAATACAGCACGCTGCTCTAGAGCCTTCTATTGAGCATAGGTGATATTGGAGAGTTTTATCAAGCCTGGAGAAATCAGATGATTCATTTCCCAGAGCTCCATTGATTTTCTACGAATAGATGAATGGTATGTAATAGTATAAACAATTATTCCACACTCTGGGGGTCAAAATTTTAAAATGAAATGATAATATTTATAATAAATGGGTAACAGGAGCACATAAAACCAATATTTTTCGAATCATGAATTTAATGGCTTAAGTATCCGGTACTGAAGGATCTCTCCCTATTAACAGTTACTTCTAATTTGCGACTTTCTTATTGGTCAATTACTCAAAGAGTCAACAATGAGTTTCTTAATAACATAATTTTGTCTCGTTTACTGATAAATACTGCAAACTTTTGAGAAGATGTTTTCCAAACATACAAGTACATAGCTATATCAGGGCTCATAAAATTTTATTGATGTTTTTAGTTGGCGCAATATTCTGCCAAATTCTTCGACTTTCAGGGCACGTGTATTATTTGAGAAACATTTAATTTGTTTTCAATTATGACGAATATAATCCTAGCCCTAGAATACTCAAAAGTGATGGCGGCTTCATTCATAAACTGAAAAAATTCAAATCAACACTGTTCCTTCATTTATAATTCCAGGACTTAACTGACATGAACGATTTCTCTTCATCGATCATTTCTTTCGCTAAAAATTTCACCAAGTTGAAAATAAAAATCTGTTATATTTCTTGTTTATGAAGCAAGATTTATTGATTCTTTATCCTACAGCATGAAAAAATGGATCAATTTATTTGCATAATAAACCAAAAGAGCAACGATAAAGAGAAATCAATTAATGCATATAAACCCTTATGAAAAATCAATGTCGAAGTATTCGTCTACAAACTGGGAATGTTTCAAAATCTGCAATGCTGATTTTTCTTCGCCAAAATGCTAATAATCACAAGGTTTGTACATTTATTCAACGAGGCTCTCTGCTGATATTACGAACAATAAAATAGAATTAAATTGTTTCTAACCGTACAAACATATTTCAAGAGGCCCCACGTGGGCATACATCTATGCGTAGTATCAATTCAGTATTTTTCAATCACGTGAGCTGTGATACAATAGTATGAATGTCACAAATTTCATCGCACCTAGAGTGTCTATTTCCCGGCCATTTTGCTCGTCCCGGGATTCGGGACTAAAATCTACGCTTGTCCCGGGAAATCCCGGAATCCCGGGATGTATCAAATTTTCAATAGAACTAGCATTTGATTAAGTACAAATTTAACAATACAATTTTTTTTTTCAATGAAATAAACAGATAATGTAACTTTTCAAAATAATATGTTAATTATAGCAAATCACATTTGAGATAAGACTTTCTTGTTGTGATGAAGTAACCTAACAAAAATCAAAACTTAGCTCAATTAATTACAGGTTTGCTATGGATTTTTTCAAAGAAGAAACGATTAAAGATCATTGCAGGTATTGTAGATCATGCTAAAAGTTAATTACTGAAAATTATTGACTGAAGTTTACTGCCATCAGTCCCATCTGTATCTTGTTGAACATTGAGTCAATATAAGTTTTCGTTATATTTTCTAATGGTCTTTCAGCTGCACTAAGGAGAAATCACTTTTTGTTCAGTAAAATTAGGAAAAACACCAAGTCGAATTGTCTCATAATGAAGAGTCATGCGTTTACTTTAAGTCTCACTGCAGATTTTCGCATCGTGTAGCACAAAAATGGATCGTGATTTGGTCATCTTGATATTTTTCTTGGAAAGGTAACGGAGTGAATAGCAAATTATGCAAGTTTCATTGAGATCGAAACATGTTCCAATCTCCTGGAATTTCTCAGTAAATTTTTTCAAAGCCTACTTTTTACAGATGGTACTGACTTGCGAGTTGCGGCAGTTTAGGTGTATTATCAAACTTGTTATCTCAGCATAGGCTTAATAAACGGCTAATGTTAAAAAGCAAAGCATTAAGTCTTTGAAACTAGATAAATAAAAATGTGTTTCTTACTTGGTAAATTGATCTTATCATGAAAATAATTACTCGTTTATTCTCTTTTTCATTACGCTTTTCTACTTTATCAAATAAGATTGATAGTGAGGAAAAATGTCATTGTTTTTCATTGAAATTCAGTGATTTTCATCAAATTCTACGTACATTTCGAGAATCCCGGGATTCCCGGATGTCAGAAATAAAATCCCGGGAAACGGGAAATCCCAAAATCCGTCAAATCTCGGGATTTGTTGTCCCGGGATGGACACTCCACTCGCACCCATTAGTATCAAACAGGCCTATGGACCAATGCACGAGTTCACTAATTTGACGTTTGAGTGGTGCCGAATTCACTCTTTGCCATGGTCACGTAAGTAACATGGCACCGCTCAAACGTCAAACAGTGAACTCGTGCATCGGTCCATGGTCCATTGGAACATAGAACAGGTTAGACGCTATTCACCAGCTGAATAGGCCGCTATATGTTCATCTCCTAGATGAAAAGTTTGTTGATTTGCAACGGAATAGCAAAAACACTTTTTGCTAAGGGATTTACGGCCGTTTTCAGCTTCTACTATTTCTATAAAAACATATCGAATCGGGGTCGAAGAGTAGATTGTTTTGATGCATTTTATGAAATGAGAAAACATCAGTAATTTCTTCTTCTTCTTGGCATTAAGGTCCCCACTGGGACAGAGCCTGCTTCTCAGCTTAGTGTTCTTATGAGCACTTCCACAGTTATTGACTGAGAGCTTTCTATGCCAAAGTTACCATTTTTTCATTCGTATATCGTGTGGCAGGTACGATTATACTCTATGCCCAGGGACGTAAAGGAAATTTCATTACGAAAATATCCTAGACCGACCGGGAATTATACCCAGACACCTTCAGCATGGCTTTGCTTTGTAGCCGCGGACTCTAATCACTCGGCTAAGGAAGGCCCCTTATTGTATTTCTTTATTTATCATCATTATTGTGTGTTTTATATGAATATTGCATATTCAAAAGCATTAATGTGTCGACTTTTTATAAAATTACAAACTCTCGTAATTTCTTAAAAATGTATACATTTTTACGATATGTGTTATTCCAGGCAACCATTACTCTAAGTGGTAATTACCGTAAAATGGGGTGTTCGGGACTCGTGGGGTTTTAAGGGATTGAACTCCTCCATTAAGTTTGTCAAGTCACAAAAACGTCGAAAGTCGATATACCAGTCATCTTAAATACGTTATTTGTTCAGAGGATTGTAGGCTGCATTATGTGATAGGGGATGTCTGTTAAAATAATGTATTGTGGTGTCTAGATATCGAAAACGTTTCAAAACATTTTTGTTCGAATTTTTTAGGCTAAATACATTTAACTACAAAACTATGAAATAATATTCAGAAAAATATGTGAGAAACTCAGAAGATAAGTATTTTTAATTAAGATCATAACTCAGACAAAAACATTTGAAAATTTCATCTAGATTTCAACTTTTAATAATTTTTATGGAAAAAGTGAAAATTCTACTTTTTTCAAGTTGCTGAACTCATTTGATTCATGCCGTAATATATTCCTATATGCTTTTGGCTTGTTCTGTGAAGTAAAACTGCATTGTTAAAAACCCCTTAACTATTTTGTTTGCTACGGAATTGTAGTAACCAAAAGATGCGATAATAAAATTAGCATCTGATCGCTTCTACGATGATTATCAGAATCCCTTCATCCATCGCAAATCAAATCCACGAATCTCGATACATCATCTGATACACGCATGACAAATTCTAGCGAGTAAATAAACTTACGAGCCATAACCACAACATTATTTCGCTTCTCTACTCTTCAAATTATTATTTTTTAATTACCAAAGTGGTTTTCTGTTATGAGGTATACCTTTTTTATACATTTAAACTTTCCAACCAAATTACAACCTGATTTCAGTGCTTATCCAATCAAATATATTGCAAATTTTTAACCACATTGTAGCTCCTAGGCTGCTCAATAGGGGATTTGTGGGTTGGGAAATGCTGAGCACAGGGTCGCTTATTCTTAATAGCACCGTTACGCTGACTAAACCGGTCACTCACCTTTAGCAGGAGCTGGATTCTAACCGCCAGCTGTCAGTTCCGTACGAGGGGAAGGAAACCAACTATTTTCTGGGCCAAAGTCAGTAGAATTCAAGGTGAAAATCGTATTTCTCCAGCGGACTACCCAGATCGAGGCGTGAATGCCCCTTTTTGGGCACGGGAAAGCGAGCAAAATATCAAAAGGGTGTATATAAACCAATTGTGGGGTTTTCAAATAGAAAAATAACCACCAAAGTTTCTAACTTACATGCCTACATTTATTTTGCCTCTTTGGGCCCTAAAGAGAGAGACATCATTGATAAGGTGTACTTGCGCTTTTGGATGATGGTGGTTGGTGCTGTACGGTGGCTAGCTTGGTGGTGGGCGGTGGCATGCATGCATCGGAGGGGTGGCTTTCACGGCGGTAACTGGTGGCTTGACTGAAGTGGGTTTTTGGCGAAGGCTGAACGCTGCCGCAGAGAATGCGTTGGGAACCTCTGCGCAGATTGGTGGGGTTGGTGGCATACACGGATGCAGCAATAAAATCTTCGGCGAAACTGGTTGATAGAGAACACGGACGCAGGCAAAGCGTTGGGAACCTCTGCGATGGCCGACTCTATCCACAATCCGGCTTACAGGACTGCCGATTCCCAAAATGGAGATGGTGGGGGATGGTCTTCAAAGGAGATCTTCCGTCCTAAATTCCGTAATCCTCCAGATGACGGTGGCTTGGGTCCGGGTATTGTAGTAATGGCTGGTTTAGACCGGTCCAAAAGGCCTTGGGAATTTCTGTGGATGCACAAAAAGAAGTCCTCCGGTTTGGGAACCCGAAGGTCAAAAAGAAAAGGCCCAGAAGTGGACCTATTCCGGGAAATTAGCACACCTTAAAATGTCTCCCTCTTCCTTCACCAAATTATTTGAATACAATAGTAACAAAAGAATTACCTTTTCTTTTGAAGTCCTATTCAACTATAGGAATTAATTGAACCTTTTGTTTGATGGTTCTATTGTTTTAGCTATAACAAAGACACATTATAATTACAATCACATAATACATTTTTGTAAGTAACCGTACTTTTAACTATTTATCGTATTTCTTAACACTTGCCGTACTATTAACTTTAAGTTTTAACTAGCTTTTAAGTTTTAACTAGCTTTTAAGATCTAAAAGAAAAACCACAAATTAATTTTATACACCACAATTTTACACATTACATTTTTTTTACGTTTTTAAGAATACACGGCGCGCACTACTATTATCTGTGATAGTCACGAACAGAATGAAATACATTTCTCCTGGAATTCTTTGCTTGGACATTAATCAGCAGAAAACAACCGAAGTTTGGCAACTCACCCGAAGTGAGGTCACTCAGATTTAGGTTGGCAACATTTCCGCGCAGGGTTCATGTTAGGCCGACTACATTTAGGTAACTCAAACCGCTGCCAATAAATGACGCAAGTTTCGAGACAACGTAACGTGTGTTACTATAATAACGCCTTTAGCTCTGCAATGACAGCAAAAGGTCCCGCCAGTGAGGCTGTCATTTCAATTTTTAAATCTATGATTTGGAGTGGGAATTGGGAACACGCTGGCAGGCGGGTTGAATGTGTTGGAATATAGGTAGTGTCGCATCTCAGGTAGAAGAATCGTCGGTTGAGAAGCATGCGTCGTCGTAGGTAAAAGTGTAGAAGATTTGTTGTGAGGTATAATATTTGTGTAGGATGTTGAATTGTAAAAATATATACCTGGAATGAATAAAGAGAGTTGCAGCTGCTGATTGAGGTATCAGTCAGTTAGCTGCCCAGTTGAAGGAGACATCTACTGTATTGTATTTCTTTATGATTTGCAATCGGATGTGGACGGGCTAGCCTCGCTAGGATCTGCGTGGTCTTAGCGGACTGGCTCTTCAACAGAATGTACAGGGATGTTTGAGAAGGAGCCTACAAACTATAAAATTTTGGAACCGACGGTTACAACATCCAATTCAAATCCAATAAAACTCCAAATACAGTCCACATTCTATTCAATCAAAATACAATCCAAATCCAAAGTTCAATCCAAATCTAATCCAAATCCAATAAAAGTTTAAATCCAATAACAATTCAAATCCAATCTAATCCAGCACAAATACAAATCCAGTTCAAATCCTATCTAATCCAAATCCAATCCAATCCAAATCCAATAAAGTTTAAATCCAATAAAGCTCCAATTCCAATACTGCCCAAAATCACTCTAAATCCAATCAAAATCCCATCCAAACCCAATCAAATTTCAGTCCAAATCTTTTCCGGTCCAATCCAATTCAAATACAAGTTCAATCCAAATCCAATCCAAATCTAGTCTAAATCAATTCCTAATCCAACAAAAGTTTAAGTCCAATAAAAATTCAATCCAGTCCAAATCCAATCCAATTCCTATCAAAATTCAATCCAAATCCAATCAAAACCCAATCCAAACCCAATCAAATTCCAGTCCAAATCTTTTCCGATCCATTCCAAATACAAATCGAATCCAAATCAAATCCAATCCAATTCAAGTACAAATTTAATCCAAATCCAATCCAAATGTAATCAAAATCAAATCCAATAAAAATCCAATCCAAATTGATTGATTGATTCTTTATTATGGGGAAATTCAGCCCGAGGCTGGTTCATCCCCGAAAAATCCAATCCAGTCCAAATCCAATCAAAATCCAGTTCAAATCCTTTCCGATCCAAATCCAATTCAATTCAAATGCAAGTTTAATCCAAATCCAATCCAAATCTAATTTAAATCAAATTCAAATCCAATAAAAATCAAATCCAATCCAAAGCCAATTAAAATACAGTTCAAATCTTTTCCGATCCAATCCAAATCCAATCCAAATCTAATCCAATTCAAATACAAGTTCAATCCAAATCCAATAAAAGATTAAATTCAATAAAACTTCAATGCCTATACAGTCCAAATCCAATCAAAAACTAATCCAAACCCAATCAAATCCAGTCCAAATCCTTTCCGATCCAATCCTAATCCAAATCAAAACCAATTTAAATACAATTTCAATCCAAATCCTATAAGAGTTTGAGTTCAATAAAAATCCAGATCCAGTCCAAATCCTATCCAATCCAAATCCAATAAAAATCCAAATCCAATCAATATATAATCCAATCAAAATTCAATCCAAATTCACTCCATGATTTTTTTTAACCCATTCCAAATCCCATCTAAACCCAATCTAAAACAAATCCGGACCAAAACCACTCCATAAACAATTCAAATCTTACTCAAATCCGTTTCAAATAAAATCCAAATCCATTCCAAATTCAATCCAATCCAAGTTCAATAGTTCTTGAATTACATTTTCTTCCATTTTTTTATATATTTTTCTCTCATCTCATCGGTTTTAAAACTTTTTTTCCATTACTTCTTTTTTTTTACCAATTTTACCATTTCTCTCTCTTGTTCGTTAACTGTAAAAGCAGTTTTTTTCCTTTTTTTTCATTTATGTCTTTACATCACTCATTTTTTTTTTTTGCGTTCTTCATTCGGTCAAAGCATCTTAAGTAATCATCATTTGTTTGCTATATTTATCTCATTTTCCTTCGCATTTAATTTAACTTTCGTAAACGATCAATTTTCCTCTCCCTTATTTTTTCGCCATGTGCATTTTTTCTTCTACTCATACGCACGTCCATATGCACATTCAACTTTTATTTGCCTCAATTCCGTTTTTTTTGCTCTTTGCATTTCATTCTATTTCGACTGTCATCGCTCTCACAATTTTCGTTTATTTTTCTTCTATTTTTTTACCATGCATTTTTTTTTGGCTCATACGCCTGTCCGTATTTCCATCCAACTTTTTTTTGTCTCAATTCCTTTTTTGTCTCTTTTACTTTCATTCTATTTCGACTTTCATCGCACTCATCAAAAATATTGATACTATTTTCAACACTTATACGATCACACTGGTGAATTGCTTGGAAAGTTAAAATGATTCTTGTACTTGGAAATGGTTTTCAAGCCATTTATCCATTTAGTGGTAATCGTATGAATAGGTAAACAATAATAATATGGTGCACAGCTGTTTGGGCACTTTCATGATTCACTTAGGCATAGAAGTTTTTCGGCCGAATCGTCTGAAACTTTGCAATAAGAAGCCCTTCAATACCGCGCATATTGTGGCCAAATATGAGTTCAGTGACTCAGTGACCACACTGCCGAAGTTAATCAAAAGTAGCGTAACTTTGATAGTTTTTTCGAAGAAACCTTGAATATTAATGAATGCTGTTTTAAAGATTTTTAATTTTTATTCTTAAAACAAGTAGGTACTGGCATCCTAACTATCGATTGCAGTTGATAGATTGCAGAAAGATTTATTTTGAATGGATATATAATTTTTCATATAATCGAAAGTCGCTTTTCTGTTTTGGGGTAACTTTGATAATGGAGCATAAATCAAACAAAATTGAATGAATTACGAACATTTATAGGGCATTGCATACCTCTAGGCGTTTATACTTATATGGAAATTTCTGAATTAGATCACAAGAATGGTCACAGTTTGTACAAATGGTTCTCGCTAAGAGATTTGAGACCATATTCAAGTTCTATTATAAATAGGCAAACAACTACCGAAAAGTTAAACATTACATATAATTTGCAATTGGATTAGATGGACAAATTGATGTGAAGATTTGCGAAAAAGTTACACGTCTTCTCAGTGAGAATCGAACTCACGACTCCCCGATCTCTAGTTGGGGCGCGTTACCACTACGCCATGAGAGGACTCATGAACGCAGAAGTTAACCTGAATTCGATTTCAGCTCAATAATCACGTGGTCCTTTTTCGCAAAGTGCACCTCTTTCGGAAGAATTAGATGCCCATCCAAACACAACGCTTTCAATATATATATATGTATATATATATATATATATATATATATATATATATATATATATATATATATATATATATATATATATATATATATATATATATATATATATATATATATATATATATCCCCACTAATATACTTTTTCGTACATCTTCACATCAATTTGTCCATCTAATCCAATTGCAAATTATGTGTAATGTGTAGCTTTTCGATAGTTGTTAAAAGTCCACTCGGCTGGTTAGCCGTAAACCACGATTCATAATTAAAAACAAGTATAAATAGGCTGTCAAATATAAGTGACGAACTATTCTAAACTACATCAAATAGTGATTGTAAAACAGGTTGTTCGTAAACGTTTCGAAATTGCTAAAGTTGCATCAATTTTTAATATACGTATATAAAGTCCTAAATGTTCTCAATTCAAACGAAAATAGTTCTCACATGAAGTGTCATAGTAAAATACTTAACTAAGCGCAGTGTTATAAAGTGTGCATTTCCGCTCCGTACTGGAATACTTTTATTCAGTATTTTTTCGACCATGCCGCTGGGTGTTGCATGCAAATACGTTATTTAGTGTAGTGTTTTACTTACAGGGCAAATTGGACAATTGGACACTAATAGCTTATTGAAATATATCATAGGTTATTTACGAAGTTGCTCTGCATAGCTTACAGGATTCTTAAACTGCAAATATGTAGGTTATGATCATGTTGCATATAATTATAAAATCATTTCAAGACAATTTACGATGTATTGATAGTTCCCAAATAAAATTAATAACTATGAAAGATTTAGCAGTTAAAATAGGACGGTTTATATATGGAAACTCATCAATCTGACAAGTTTATCCACGGTGTTTTGTGGGTTTGATGTAATTAGTATGAATAAACGAGTTATAACGTGAACTTTCATGCGATTTCTGGTTGTCTGGGTATGTCATAGGATCCTAATAATTGTGTAACTCCATCAATTCTGATTTTTTCGATACTGATGCGTCATGAAATCAATGCAAATATTTTGATTTTTCGAATGTCTGGGATATGTTTTTCTAAAACCATAACAAAATACTCAGTCCAGTCTGTCTAAAGTCCATCTAAAAATGATTTCAAGCAAACCTCCCTTTCAGTCAACTCCAGATAACCTTCGCAGCTACGCCGATGACGATCATCGTTGAAAGCTGGAAAACACACCTCAGGGAAAGGACTCGCCATAAAAGCGAGTGCGGGGTGGTACATACGTACAGTATCAAATCATACAAAAAGTAAATATAGGCGAACGCGAATCGATTCCCATCCCCTGCAAATGTTGATTGTGCAATTACTTTCCGTTCATTTCTACGTCGTAAAAATTGGCAGAAGTGAAACTTTTCCGTCGCAAAATTAGGTCAAAAGGAATTTATTTCTTCAGACACATCCTTCACTAAGGTTTGAAGAATGAGTTTTCACTATGGGTTGATAAGTTTGTACTTATATTACAGTACTAACGTGTTGGGAACATTTTCCAAAATTTCTCGATAGAATTTCCATATAAACCTACATTGTTTTTGGACCATCCTCAAATCACCTCTGAAAAAGCTGAAAATTTCACAGAACTCTATTTTTACGGTCAGCATGGTAAAAAAGACATGAGTTTGGATTTTCAAACATTTTTAAATTTTGAATTGCCTTACTCTTGAAATGTCTCTTGTGTAAACTCCGGCATTTATCTGCTTCACACAGAATATTATAACTGTTTAGATAGATACTATACTTCGCGCCAGACTACTAGCTTGTACTGGATAACGACCTCCATTTTTCTTTCTTAATACATTTTGGAATTCATATATGAAAAAAAAACCTTATTTTTCTATCCGCATTGAAAATAGTCTTTGATTACTCAATTGACTCGATCCTTTACTTCGGAATCATAAGCAATTTACGTGCCATATATCGTTCATCGGATTTCACACATTCTATATCGGAACTATTTATTTATCTAGCTGTTTTGAAAGGCATCTTAAGTCCAAAACAACAAACTCCTCGTCATCGTTCTAAAGTGCACCATATGTATAGCTGTTGGCAACCCACCACCCTCGGGTGTCCAGCAGATATTTTGGTTGGGTGATGATTTATTCATTGATAGAAAATGACCACGATGTACGTATGGTATTGAATTTATATGAAAAGTGACTACTTTAGCGGCGTGAACGTAAACAATTCTGCACTATTATGAATATTTGCGTAAATAGCTGGCGGTCAACAGCCGACGGATTGCCTGGGGCTGGAATTCGCGGCCAGTAAAACTATTAATTCCCATGTCAGTACTTGATACGGAATCCCACACTAATAATAGCTGGTTTTTGGTCTGGGTTTTCCCACTGCAAACTCGCCGGACGGAAAATTTTCGAACAATCTAATTTATTCTATTCCTCCTACGCAGGGAAAGTCTGTACATCTATTTGTAAAATTTGACATGTTTTCCGTGCACCGACAATCGGAGGAAAGTCCGGAATCATGGCTGCATGGTTGCTTCTCCGGAATCGGTATGCATGCATTCTTCATTTAAATCTTTGCACGTCCTGGCCGGGGGAAGCATCGTATTGGTATTCAGTACACGATCGAATGACTTCTAGCTATTTTCGATGCAATCCTTGGGTGTGAATATCATTTTTTGATTCCATTTTTATTGCTTTTCCGCCGTAGCTTGAGGCATTGCATTGAACGTGGAAGAATAAGGAACGGGTTTGGCCGAACCATTTTCAGTATCCAGAGAATATTTACGCTATGTTTCATCTGATATTTTTTTCACAAGCATGCAATTTATTCATTTGTAAAATGCTCTATTGAATTGCATATTTGCACATATTGTTAAATATGAAAAGAAGAAACACTCTGCTCTTGGAAGAATTTAAAACTCAAAGTAATAAAACAGTAGGTACCTACTTCTCAGTGCTACAAAAACAGTATTTTTCAGTGCTAACAAAACGGTACTTTTCAGTGCTACTTAAACAGTACTTTTTAGTATTCTTCTACTTTTGATCCCTTTACGATCCTTGCTAGGACCCGTGCCTTTGATTTTTCATTGGACTCGTTAGTGAAAGCTTGCGATGCTAATCCTCCCTGGATACCGTCTTTGGAAAAAGCTCTTAGAAGGTTTCTTCGTCTTTCGTTTTTTCACTAAACATTGTTGCAATCACGAACAAACGGAAGGGTGAATCTCTGAATTCACAACTTCCTTTCAAAAAAGTGAGATTTAAACCTGTCACTAAACGTGGCAAAACTGGAAGAAAGGACGTTTGTCCGGAATGCGCGTTTTCTGCCAAGGGTAAAATGGTTAATGTTGATAATTGCATCGAAATGAGCAATCAGTTCGATGGTCTAGACAAATTTTTCGAGCACCAAATCGAAGCAGCCTCAAGCCCAGGCTCTTTGATTCAAGTGAGGAAACAAAGAGTGCCGCCTATCGTGATCAGTTGTTTTGAATGTGGAGGATTTAGACAGAAAATCTTGAACTCCATTAAGGGAATCAACATTTCATTCCAAATCGCAAAGAAAGGAGACTGTCGTGTTTTGCCGGAAACTCTTAAATATCGCGCACTTCTTCTCAAACATTTTGAAGGGAAGTAGCACAAATTGTTTACTTATGACGACAAAACTGAACGTTTCTTCGAAGTCGTCTTGAAAGGTCTTTCAAGTGACTATAAGTCACCTGAAGAGTTAAAAAATGCAATAAATGATTTACTTGGATTTTCTCCAGTCCAAGTAATCATTGTGAAAAAGAGAACCCAATCTGGCATTGTTCGGGAGAACAATCGGCTTTTCGGCTTTTTCAAGAATATTGTTTAGTTCACTTTAATGAAAAAGATCTAAATGATATCAAGCTTTAATATAAAGCTTTATAAAAAGCTAGACTCATGTTCGATGTCCGTGTGACATGGGAACATTTGCTGAAACCTGAAGGAAATTACCAAAACCCTGCTCAGTGCCGTCGGTGCCATAAGTGGGGTCATGGAACAAAACATTGTCGCATAGATGCTAAATGCATGATTTGCGGAGGTTCTTCTTGTAACGTTTTACGTTTTTTTAGTTTAAAAACATAAATAATAAACAAAAAAAAAACAAAAGAGGATTTTAGTTTGTATAGAGTTGAATAAAACTATTTTGTTTGCGTTCGTAAAATGCAGCGATCCATGTAGCGTAAGCATATGTGGATTCAAAACTCTCCCAGAGAGAAAAAGTCTCTAATCGTCGAGCAAATCTGAACACGACTGGTGGTCTCTCATTGAGAGTGGCGCTTAAGGGCATTTTTTTAAATTATCGGACAGGTTTGGGCCGGAGGTTCTCCGATTTGCATGAAATTTTCACCAGAGGTAGAGCTCGTGGATACATGACCAAAGGTGAATTTAAAAAAAATTATAGTGGCCTATTTTCCCGGAAAACTCTAGATGAATTTTCACGATTTCTCTATATACCTCAAACTTTGAAAATTCATATCTCCTGAACTATGCATCGTAGAACAAAAGTTTTTTAGTTAAATCGAAAGGAAATTTTCAGCAATCTATTTAAAATATAAAAAGAAAAACGTTTCTCGGAAAATTTTTCACTATGGAGAAAATTGTCGGAAAAATAGCAAAAAAAACTATCGTCTGTATCATGAAAAATTTTCAAAAAAATATTTTTTGTTTCATCAATTCATACTCTAACTTTCGTCCATAGACGCCAAAGTGGTATCTTTTACCGTTTAGGCAACAGAACTGAAAAACCGATGACCACCCGCACGCTTCCCATAGAAAAATGTGTTCTATTGTGGGCCTCATAACCGTGCGCTAGCGGCGGCAGTAATTTACACGCATTGTAAGTGTAACACAGTAAACCATCCTTTCCTTTCCAGTCAGAAGAAGCTTTTCGTCAAACGGACCACTCTCCATTGGTCAGTTGGGTGTTTTGAGTGCCCTTCATCAGCAACGTTGTTTAGTATTAAAGCTAACAGCCTCTATGGAAGCCGCACGGGAAATTCTTGTTACAATCAATCATTATGGTAACGTTTGAAGGATCAAATCTCAAGATCCACTTTCTTTGAAAACTTATGAATATATTGTTAATATGTTGTTTCGGCCAGGACGTCTTTCCTACGTTGTGTCTTTTACGATACAACGGACGGCAAATCAAGCGAACGGCTTCACTTTAACAAATATATTACCACTGAGAGGCAGCATGCCTACTCGGTGGAGAAACGAAAGAAACTACATTCTTACAAATTCAATGGGTGCGCCTTATATAGGCGCACGATACGGCCAGACAAAACATACAACAATTATTCATTACGCGCGTACGCTTCTCAATACAGTTTGGCGCGCTGTTGGATTGGCGCCAACTGTAGAGGCTGCACGCTGACTGGCAGTGGAATATTCCACAGCAGCCATCTATGGAACAATAGATAGCGTCCCTGAGTGTTATACAGTTGATTAATATTATATATATGCAAATACTATACTATATTCTTCCAAGGAACAATCAGAATTTATATCAAATATATCACTTTGTATAGAATACAAAACTGAAAATTTATTCGCGCGCTTTTAGTTAATTATCTAATCATTTGATAAATTGAACAAAATTTGAAAAAAGCAAGAAAATTACAAATAGCACTTTATGTATGCATAAATATCCTTTTTGCTTGGCAACTATATGATACTGAGGGTCAAGCATGGGAAACACTCACTCAGTTATTGTGTTTCCCTCACTCGCTTCCACGCACAGTCGGGAGCGAGAAAGCCATTTTTTTTTAACCAAGCCGAACGTTTCAATTTCCAGTGCCCATTCTGCTTCTTCGGCGAGCACTAAGCGAAACAAAAAAACGGCATCTGATCAGTCGAATGCAATACCAAAATTCGGACAAAGGACAAACATTTGAAAAGGGCCCAAGAGGTCTTGATCCTTTTTTCAGAAACGTTGCTGTTGAGCCCTTTTTAGCCCGCCCACGCAAACTAACCCCACTATCAGAAAGATTGGTGTTAGCTCTTCCTGATAGTGGTTATGGTGAGGGTGATCGAGTTGAATTGGGTTCAACAGCGGCTTGCAAACATGTCGATGTGCCCTTTTAAAATGTTTGTCCAGGAATGATTGTTTGCATTCTGATTCCGTTCGAATGGCATTCGGGTTTGAGTGCTAATGAGCGTTCACTGACTGGCAGTCCACACCACGGAATGATTCATTGACTAGGAATCCTATCAGTCAGTTCAATGCATTCGGCGAATGGATGCTAAGTGCATTAACTCGTGCCTCGCAGATACAAGTGTATTGGTATTCACTTCTCTTCGCGTTCCTTCCGATTGTCGCTTTTACACAATCGGTTTCGACGCTTTCATGCTACACTCCGCCTAGGACGGTTCAGCCGCAGACAGACGTTTAAGCAGGAACAAATTTATTCAAAATTCCTGAGTAAATTCTACCGTGGTGTCACCTAGGGAGCAAATTGCTACAGTACAGTGACAGTTCGTAAAAGCACGTGGCTTCAACTTCTCGCTTACCACCCAGTCCACCACCCATTGAACAAAAATATCAAAACAATCACTTTAAAAATGATTCACACAATTGTGATACTTTCACGTGCTTTCTCACCAATTTATTTTACATGAGTAACGATCATTCAAGAGTATTATAGTAGCATGAATCTGTGAGTAAATTTAATGCCAACTTGTGGTAAAAATTACAATATATTTAATTAACTTTTACATGAGAAATTAGATCCAAAAGGGAACATCACCCACCCCGCGCAAAATAAAGGTGCATAGTTTTTAGCGTTGAGCACGCCGGCTGTGAGAGCGGTTGTGTGTCATGCTATCAACGAAATGTGATCGGGGTGGTGGCGGGACGCATACGCCACTAACGCCATCTGTTAGCTGATTGCCACTTGGCGATTTGTGGCGGCCATGTTTTTACACAAGTGGCTGAGTCTAACTTGAACGTCTGTCTGCGGTTCAGCTATCACTGAATGTTCGATAGCAGCAGATTTTTTGCTATTTTTGATCGGTGGAGTTCGAGTGAGTAAATTTTCCCATGCTTGCTGAGGGTCAGTTCCTATTACCTATATTATTAAATGTTAGGATCGTTTTCAATTAAAGACTGTTGGTCTCAATAGTAAAGGTTACGAATAAAGGACATACAAAACACCCAACAGACCAAAGGAGAGTGCTCTGATTGACGAAAAGCTTCTTCTGACTGGAAAGGAAAGGATGGTTTACTGTGTTACATTTACAATGCGTGTAAATTACTGCCGCCGTTAGCGCACGGTTATGAGGCCCACAATAGAACACATTTTTCTATGAGAAGCGTGCGGGTGGTCATCGGTTTTTCAGTTTTTTCGCCTAAACGGTAAAAGATACCACGTTGGCGTCTATGGACGAAAGTTAGAGTATGAATTGATGAAACAAAAAATATTTTTTTGAAAATTTTTCATGATACAGACGGTAGTTTTTTTGCTATTTTTCCGACAATTTTCTCCATGGTGAAAAATTTTCCGAGAAATGTTTTTTTTATATATTTTTAATAGATTGCTGAGAAAATTTCGATTTCACTAAAAAACTTTTGTTCTACGATCCATAGTTCAGGAGATATGAATTTTCAAAGTTTGAGGTATATAGAGAAATCGTGAAAATTCATCTAGAGTTTTCCGGGAAAATAGGCCACTATAATTTTTTTGAATTTCACTTTTGGTCATGTATCCACGAGCTCTACCTCTGGTGAAAATTTCATGTAAATCGGAGAACCTCCGGCCCAAATTGTCCGATAATAAAAAAAATCCCCTTAAGCCACCGAGTTTGCTAATAATCTCTAGCATAGTTTTACGAACGGTTACATTCTCACGCTAAGGACATCTGTCCTGTGAAGGAAGATACCGATAAGATCATATGCGCAAATTGCGAGGTCAATCATACGTCAAATTTTTAGGCTTGCCCTTTGCGTGGGCGAGTCGTCGTGGCTCATGCCAGGCAGATGATTGGTAATGTCCATTACGATAACGGTCGTTTCCGGAATTTCCCTGATAGAGTATCGAACAATGCTCATTTTTCAGTTAACGATCGCTTGAATAGGAATCATACCCATCAGGTGGATTATAATCATGCTCATTCACAAACTAATTTCATTCCGTCAGGAAGCCTTTCGAACCTTTTAATTTCGGATGGATCTACCCAAGAAATATCCTATGCCGATATCGTAGCAGGAAATTTCATACTATGAGTACCCGTTCAAATTGTTTCAAATCAAATAAAAAAACCCTGCCGCCACAGGTAACTTCTACTCCGCTTCTTCCACTACTGAAAATTTTAACGGAAAATCATCAGATAATGTACCCACTTCAAGTGATATGTCTGCCTCTGATTTTGATTTTCTAACTAAACAATTGAATCTAATGATTGATGCAATGTTCAAAACCACCACTATGACTGAAGCAGTCCAAGTTGGTGTAAAATTTTCTAATCAAATTGTTATTGGATTACGTTTTTCTAATGGATTCAATAAATAATAATTTATATATTTTTAATTGGAATGCGCATTTTTTGAATGGTAAAGAGGACGAGCTGTTTAATTTTCTTACAGCTAATAACGTACTTAAAGCGGTTATTACTGAAACCTATTTGAATCATGGATCCAAATTAAAAAAGATCCAAACTATTTTGTTTATCGTAATGATCGACTTGATGGGGCATGTGGGGGAGTTGCAATCATCATCCATAGGCGCATAAAACATCAACTGTTTTCGTCATTTGAAACTAAAGTCTTTGAAACTTTAGGTGTTTCAGTTGAAACACAGCTTGGTAAATATACTTTCATAGCGGCTGTTCTGGACTGCCGCACTAGTGGACTGTATAATAAAAAAAACGAATGCTAGTCCAGAGCCACTTCATCAGGTCATAGACCTGGTCACTGCACTTCGGACACCGAATAGAAAATCAATCGTTCTGCGGATGAAAAAAGGGACTGTATTCGACCGGGTTTCGTGGTACACTAACTTATATTTTGAATTCATTTAGTTATCAAGCTACCTATCGTCTAATTCGATCCACGATCGTATGTGATCGGGTGGATTAACGTGAGAGGAGAGCAAAAACTGTTCTACATAATAGCGCAAGTTGGGGTTCCATAGATGGTTTGTTCGCAAACATGCCGCCCCCATTGAAACCTACTGGTTTCAACAGAATCCTACTTCTAGTTGCAGTTATAGATATTAGAGTTCAAATGCATCTTACTATTTCGAATTGACAAATTGGAATGAAATTCAACTGACTTAACTTATAGATGGTTCACTGTTAATTCTAATGTGTAGGAAGCGCAGTTCCTACTGGACTTCGTCTCTATCTCGATGTCATCTTCACTGCCGATGGTATACCGGCTCTTCAGGTTGGCTACTTCTGCGGTATGGTTGTTGACCGCAATTGAAAGCCTTGCTTGGATGAATCGCAGCGTGTTGTACTGCGGTTGCAGAGTACGCGTGCGACCGGATACTGCGGACTGCAGCTTCTTCGCTTCATATGGTGGGTTTGCGTCTGGGAGTCTGTAGTACATTGGTGATTGGTCTTCTCAATGGAATGCATCGGGCGATGCACTTGCTTCAGCGTGGTGGATATCTTCTTGGTTGACATCGTCGTATGTGCCATTCACCGGTTGGTGGTTGAATTGTAGTAGCGATTTCCTCAAAAAAGGATGGATGTAGTAATCTGTGTGTAGTATTTCCGAAACTGGAACAACTTACCCCACACAGGCAGTAGTGGTGCCTGAGAGTTCTCCTTGGAGTAGCGCCTGGCGGGTAGTGGTTCCAACGGAAGGCTTGCAACTTGTCCTCGGTCGTAGCGATTGACGGCAGAGCTGGCCGGGCCCATTGCCAAACGAACGGAAGAGGTGATACTGGAGAGGGTACCATGGCTGTCCCCAGGTGATAGAGTGGTAGCAGGTGATAGTGCTACCGAAGACACAGAAGTAATTAATATTGAACTTAGCGTGGCGATGACCCAGTGGCCACCGCAGGTGCCCAGTGCACCGGAGTAGGAGTAGATGCTATCTCCTATGCTGAACTGAATGGCTTCAGTGTTACCCTTTACCAAGACAAGAGACTTGGACAGACACATACAAACGATACTCGACGAGACTTGACCTTTCACCAATTGTAGACTGACGGATTGATCTTTGAGTAAAACAGAGGTGGTGACCTTTAGGTCACAGTTGACGCACTCATGGAGTGCTTAATGACTGGTTGTTTGTTGCAGAATTTCATTGTCCCAAATAGGCAAGGGACAGACCTTGGCTATTCCTCTATCGAAGCTACCATCCTTAGTACGTACAGTGACAACACGGATGTTTCCATCAGTGCCAGGGAATGTTTTGATCACTCTGCCGAGTGCCCACCTCAGAGGAGGCGTATTTTCTTCTTTGAGCAGAACCATTGTACCCACAGCAATGTTACTGTTCTGCTTGTTCCATTTTACACGGTTCTGCAGGTCGGAAAGGTACTGGGTCCTGTACTTTTTCCAGAACTGCTGAGTGAGACTCTGTGCTTGCTCCCACATCTTCAGTTGGCCGACGGGAACATCATCGAAATTGTGATCCGCTATTGCAGTCAGCGGACGCTGCACAAGGAAATGCCCTGGAGTAAGAGCTTCGTAGTCGGCTGGATCACTACTCATGGCTGTCATCGGCCTCGAGTTTAAAACTGCCTCTATCTGGGCTAGAGCTGTCAACATTTCTTCAACCTTCAGAGTTCTAAGCCCTACTGCCTTTTTGAAGTGGGTTTTGAACGATTTCACTTGGGCCTCCCACAGGCCGCCAAAGTTTGGCGTTCGGGGTGGGATGAATTTAAATTCGATACCATCGTTAGCTGCTTCCTTAATTACTGGTTCTTGGAATTGGCTACTTTTAAGCTGCTTGAGTAACTCTTTCAGCTCACGGTTAGCTCCAACAAAAGTAGTAGCGTTAATCTGTGGTCGGCCTCGCCTTGCAACGAAGCGCCGAAGAGCCGCAATGAATGCCTGTGTTGTCAAATCCATGACGAGTTCTAGATGTATGGCTTTCACTGCTAAACAGACGAATACTGCGACGTAGCACTTCACCGGACTGCTTTTCCGATTGGGATAACTTATGTGGAAAGGTCCGCAGTAATCCACGCCGACCTTTAGAAATGGTGCCGAAGGAGTAACACGCTCCGCTGGGAGGTCAGCCATCAGCTGTTCGACGACTTTCGGTTTTCTTCGGAAACACGGAATACACCCGTGTATAACCTTTCTGGCCAAACTGTTGGCATTAGTTGGCCAGAATCTTTCACGAAGAACTGCTACTAAAAGTTGCTGTCCGGCATGATAAAATTTGTGATGGTAATGCCTTGCCAACGATAGTGCCAAAGGATGCTGATGATCCAAAATGAAGGGATGCTTTCGGGTTTCCGACACTGGCGCATTGGCAAGCCGACCGCCAACGCACATGATATCTGCCATCAATACTGGGTGTAGCGTTTTAATCCTGGATGATGATTTTACTTCGCCATGTTTCCTCAGGTCTGCGAGCTCCTCTGGAAAACTGTCTTTTTGTGCCTGACGCACCAATACTAGCAACTCCGCCTCTAACTCTGCTAGTGACAAAGGTCCTGTTCGCCTTGCATTTTGATTCGGAGTTGTAGCATTATATTTGAAGCGTAGCAAAAGTGCCACAATACGCTGAAGCTCCTGGTATGACCATCGTAATCCAAACACCTCACTAGGAGGGGTTCCCTGCGCGGGAAACGCTTGTGAAGATCGCTCTTCTAGGAGTGCGGTGTCGATCTGATCTTCTGGGACGAGACTTGTTTGCGGCCAGTAATATTGATCCTGCAATAACCATTGAGGACCTTCAAACCAGCGCTTTTCATATTGAAGTTGGGCTGGTGACATCCCACGAGAGATTAGGTCTGCAGGATTTTCAATTCCCGCTACGTGGCTCCAAGTTCCGCCTTGGGTGAGATGTTGAATCTCGGATACTCGATTGGCAACAAAGACTTGCCAACGAGACGGAGGTGATTGTAGCCAGTGATTCACAATGGTGGAGTCTGTCCAGAAAAACGCCACGGGTATAGTCTTTACTTGGATGAACTTCTCGTAGAGATGACTCAAGAGGAGTGCAGCTGACAGTTCGAGACGAGGAATGGTCATTTTCTTCTTCTTTTGCTCCGAATTCTCAAGCGGTGCCACTCGAGACTTTGATGTAATCAACCGTACAGTAACGGTTCCATTTGAAGCAACGCAACGAAGATAGAGACACGCTCCATACGCTATAGTCGACGCATCGCTGAATCCATGCAGTTGCACGGAAACACAATCGTTGCTGAATCCAACCCAGCGAGGGATAGTAAGAGTTTCAAGCGCCATTAGATTTTGCCTGAATTCTCTCCACATTCCTTGTATCGACTGATCCAGGGGATCGTCCCAGCCGCATTTCAGCCGCCATAGCTGCTGTATGAAGATTTTTGCTTGCACGATGACCGGACCAACAAGTCCCAGTGGATCGAACAGGCATGCTGCGTCGGAGTGTATGCTTCGCTTAGTGATCGTTGAAGAATCCGACTTCCATTGGGGAAACGAGAAGTGAAATTCGTCAGAGGTTACGTTCCATCGCAAACCCAAGGTCTTCACAGTTGCATTCGACGAGTCGAAGTCAAGCATGGAACGCTCATCTCGCAGATATTTTGGGATGCTACGGAGTACTTCCTTGGAGTTCGAGTTCCATTTTCGGAGGTTAAACCCTGCTGAATCCGAAACTTCGCTGACTTGCTTTACTAACGTTTTAGCTTCTTCGATGCTATCGGCGCCCGACAGCATATCGTCGACATAAAAGTCATGTTGTATTACCTCAGATGCAATAGGATGCGTTAATACACAATCTTCGCCAAGCTTCTTGAGGCATCTTGTAGCCAAATACGGAGCACTTGCCGTTCCGTACGTGACAGTAGATAGTTCGAAGAATTTCAAGGGCTGCTCCTTCGAATCACGCCACACGATTTTGTGGAGAGGATGATCTTTTTGTTGAGTAAGTACCATCCGGTACATTTTAGCAACATCCGAGACGACAGCAATCCGACGTAAGCGAAATCGAAGTAAAATGGCCAGCAGCGGATCTTGTACGACTGGCCCCACCATCAATGCTTCGTTGAGTGAAATTCCCGTTGATGTACGGCACGAAGCATCGAAGACAACACGAAGTTTCGTGGTTGTGCTATCTGGACGCAGCACTGCATGATGCGGCAAATAATATACCGGCCCTTCGCTGGTAATTTCCTCCGGAACTTGCTTCATGTGACCCATGAGAAGATATTCATGAATGAATTCGGTGTACATCGCCTTGAGTTGAAGGTCGCTATCTAGCCGTCTCTCGAGGCTCAGGAATCGTCGGATGGCAATGTTTTTGGATTCTCCCAGCTTCTTCCTTCGTCGTTGCGAGTGGTGGTTTTGTTGAAAATCTCTTCACACGCTGTTTCTTCCACTGAATTTGTACTACTGTTAACTTGACACGTCTCCAATTCCCAAAATTTGGCAATAAGTTCTTGCAAATCAACCATGGTGCTGACGAATGTTGATGTCCTCGGAATGTTGGCGGGAGCTTCTGGTAGTTTTCCGGACACGTTCCAACCGAAAACAGTCTCTTGTAGAGTTGGACCGCTTTCCGACAGCTTTCTTCTGCCCTCAGCAAGAAGGTCAATGTAAAATTCGGCCCCAATAATCATATCGATGGGACCTGGTTCACCAAATGAAGGATCCGCCAATACGATGTCAGTTGGTATCTCCAGCAGGTTCACATTTACAGGGTTGATGGGCAAGGTTCGGGTGATTTTTGGCAGAACGTAGAACTGTATATCTTCATCGAACGTAGAGAGAGTTGCTTGTCGTGGTTGAACCCTTGCTTCCACAGATTTTGTCGAAGTTACAGTTCCGTTGCCAATTCCTTCAACTTTCAGGAAAGCCGGAGTTTCCCGCAGTTTGAGCTTCTTTGAGAAACTGGTGGTGACGTAACAAAACTCTGAACAGGAGTCCAGCAATGTTCGAGCAAACGACACATTTCCGAGCGTATCTTGCACTCGGACAATGGCGGTGGACATAAGCACTTGTCGTGGGAAAGATTGCATAGATTCTGATTGCTTTGAAGCTTTCAGTGTAACAGTGGCGAGTGGGTCTGTGGTGGGGTGTGGGGTTGTGTGCTGAGAGCTGGATTGAATCACGGGATAAGAGTTTGTGGTTTGTGTAGCTGGTTGTGTGGGTGTTTGTGTCTGACTTCTTGGTGCCGTTAGACTTGGTTGTGGCTGTGCCTGTCCTGCTGCGCGGGTTTGATCTTGCGTTTGTGGAACGGATGGTTTCGAAGCTCGCGAACTGATGGGTGCACTGTCATAATGCAGCATTGTGTGATGTTTTCTCCCGCACTTAGTACAGGAGCCCTTGGAACAGCCTTCAGCGTAGTGTCCTATAGATAGGCAGTTGCGACACAAACGTTTCTTATTCGCCTCTTCCACTCGTTGGTTGATCGTTAGGCCTTTGAACTTGCTGCATTTAAACGGAAGATGAAACGGTTCCGCACAAAATAGACACTTTCTTGTACCCTGTGAAGACGTGTGTATCGTTGTGACCCGTGATTGCGTTGCGTCTCGGCTCAGAATCGCTCGGTCTGCATGGTGTGATAGACTGCAGCACCAAACAGTGATCTCTTAGGAATTCTAACAATTCATCGAACTCCGGGACGTCCTTCGAATTATGGTGCGTTTCCCATAGTCGAAGAGTGGCCGAATCCAAACGAGTGCAAAGCATATAGGCCAGGATTGTTGACCAGTTTTCCGTGTTTTCCCCAATTTTATTAAGCATCTGGAGATTTCGGTCAAACTCATTGAGCAGATGGTTCAAGGCATCACAGTTTTCTCATCGCATTGGCTCCACAGCAAATATTGCATCCAGATGCGCTTTGACAATGAGCTTCTTGTTTTCAAATTTCTTCTCGAGAGCCTTCCATGCCACCTCATAATTTTCAGCGGAAAGCTCTACTGAACAGATTTCTTGAAGAGCATCGCCGTGGACAGAAGCACGCAAATACGTGAATTTATCAATTGGTGCTAGCTGACGATTATTGTGGATTAAACTGTAGAACGTGTCTCTGAATGTTATCCATTCCTTGACCTTGCCGCTGAAGGAAGGCAGCTTGATGTCTGGCAGCTTGACTCTCGACATTCCATTATCCGTCGGAGTTTGAACAACGGCAGTCGATTGAGTTGTGCTCACCTTTGGGGGTCTTAGCGAAATCAGAGCAGCTTTGACTTCGAAGTATCTTTCTTCCACCACACGGATTGCTTCATCGTACTGGGCTTCGCGCATCGTAGCTACCTTTTTCAAGCGCTTCTTACGTTCATCTGCTGTTTCATTCAAGGCCTCGACATCTTCTTCAGGTTCAACCTCATCCATAGCGATTTCGATCTTGCGACGAACACTGTAGAATTTGCACATCACATTTTCCAACATATCCAACCGCACTTCAATTTGGTTTTCCTGAGTTTGCCTATGGAATTCACTGACAAACTTCGCGATGGCATTGATGGAATTCTTCAGCTGCCTTTCTTGCCGACTCAGCTCTCTCAAACTCACTTCTTCCGACATGTTGAACTACACTTCACTTCGCTAATCACAATCAAAGTTTAATGCACTGCTTGCACTTCTCACAAAGTTCAGAGTTCAAGTTACACACTGCCACTTAAGTTCGTATAGTCCACTTACTTGATACAGTATAGCAGCGCAATAAACTGATTGAAAGGGTCCACTTGCTGATCACTTTTTATTACTCACTTTCGGATGATCGACTGGAATGCTTCTCGGAGATCTAACACGACGTTCCACAGGGACGCGACTCAAATTGACCGGACTAACGACCATTGACAGCCGATAAGGAGGACCAGCAGCGGACTAGGCAACCAAGGGAACCAACAAACCAGATAATCCGTCAGGGACACAATTACTCGGAACCAGAACAAATGCCGGAATAGAAACGCTCACGCATTCACTTTGTAAAATTTATTGAAGCTCTTTGTTCGCCCCACACAAGCCCACAATACGGAGACGCCACATGCAAAGTACGCCACCACAGACATGCAATCAATTACTTCCCTGAATCAACGTGCTTTTCAATCGCCAGCCACCACGACCTTCGTCCGTCTCAGCAACAGCACCGAGGAAGCAGCAACAGCAAACAGCAATCAGCAACCAGCAACAGAAATCAGCAACCAGCACTCGCGATCAGCAACAGCATCCACACGTGGCAACTTTTGATCACTTTATCTCCCCTATTGGCATCACCGGCACAGGGACAATAGTGAAATGTCGGACAATGCCGACGCTGATCAAAATGACGCCAATAGTCTTCTGTGGAGTATTTCCACCACTTCACCACGCGGTCACTATCGAACGCCCGCGCAAGTTTTCCAGTGTCCACCGGTTAAAATCCGGCTCGAAGGACCATGTTCTGGACTGCCGCACTAGTGGACTGTATAATAAAAAAAAACGAATGCTAGTCCAGAGCCACTTCATCAGGTCATAGACCTGGTCACTGCACTTCGGACACCGAATAGAAAATCAATCGTTCTGCGGATGAAAAAAGGGACTGTATTCGACCGGGTTTCGTGGTACACTAACTTATATTTTGAATTCATTTAGTTATCAAGCTACCTATCGTCTAATTCGATCCACGATCGTATGTGATCGGGTGGATTAACGTGAGAGGAGAGCAAAAACTGTTCTACATAATAGCGCAAGTTGGGGTTCCATAGATGGTTTGTTCGCAAACAGCGGCCTATTTGCCTTTTCAATGCTCTGGACAACAAGTTTATTTGCTCCAAACTGACTTGCGAAAATTGACTCGCAATAAGTCAAAATTGCTTGTCATTGGTGATTTTAATGTCAAACATCGGTCATGGAATAATTCTCAAAGTATTTCCAACGGCAGACTTTTATTTGATGAGTGCTCTTCAGAATATTTCTCAATTCAATACCCTGATAGCCCTACATGTTTTTCCTCTTCTAGAAATCCATCTACAATTGACTTGGTCTTAACCGACTCTAGTCATCTTTGTAGCCAATTAGTTACTCATGCTAATTTTGATTCTGATCATGTCCCTGTTACAATTCGAATATCCCATGAAGCGATTCTCAATTCTATCAGCTCCACTTTCAATTATTTTCTAGCCGACTGGAATATATATGAAACATTTATTGACTCTAATCTTGTTGTTAACATTTTTTTACAAACAAAACTTGATATTGACAATGCTCTTGAAACTTTAACAAATTTCATTGTTAAAGACAGGAGCATTGCAATTCCAAAATGTGAAGTAAAATTTGAATCCGTGATTATAGACGATGATTCTGGCCTCTTGATACGTCTTGAAAACGTGAGGAAAAGGCAATTTCAACGCACTCGAGATCCTGCTATGGAAATTATATGGCAGGACTCAGAAAGAAATCAAGAAACGTTTTGCACAATTAAGAAACAAAAATTTTGAAAATAAAATTTCTCAATTGGGCCCTGGCTCTAAGTCCTATTGGAAATTATCTAAAATTTTGAAAAAACCTCAGAAGCATTGAAAGTGGATTACTTACTAACTAATTGCGAAAAAGCTCAAAAACTTGCTTTGCAGTTTGAAATAGCGCACAATTTTAAATGAGGACCTACTAGTCCAATTGAAAATCAAGTTACTCAGGACTTCGAAAATATTCTCAATCAACAGAATGTTTTCGAAAATTCCTGGGAGACTGATTTGGAAGAAGTGAGAACTATTATTAAAAAATTCAAAAATATGAAAGCTCCTGGCGATGATGGAATTTTCTACATCCTCATCAAGAAATTTCTAGAAAGTAGCTTATCATTCTTAGTTGATATATTTAACAAATGTTTTCAATTAGCATATTTTTTCGACAAATGGAAAAATGCTAAGGTTGTACCAATTTAAAAACCAGACAAAAATCCTGCAGAAGCTTCCAGCTATAGTCCAATCTGCTTGCTTTCCTCCATCTGTAAACTTTTTTAAAAAGTCATTTTGAACAAAATGATGGCTCACATCAACGAAAATTCAATTTTTGCCAATGAAAAGTTTGGATTCCATCATGGACATTCGACCACTTATCAACTTTTACATGTAACGAATTTGATTCGTTCCAATAAATCTGAAGGCAATTCTACTGGTCTTGCTCTTCTAGACATAGAAAAGGCATTCGACAGTGTTTGGCATGAAGCTTTGATTGTAAAATTTAAAAAACTTTAGTTTTCCAACATACACTGTTAGAATAATCCAAAGTTATCGTACACCTCAGTTAAATTATCAGAACTCCAAGTCTGGACATTTTGGGACCAATAATCTACAATATTTTCTCATCTGAGTTATCTGAGTTACCTCAGGGATGTCATCAATCATTGTTTTCGGATGACACAGGCTTCTCCGCCAAAGGACGAAGCCTGCATGTTATCTGTAGTAGATTGCAAAACAGTTTAGATAACTTATAATATTCCCACAAACACCAAAGCTCTTTATTTGAAACCTTCAAGTAGACATGTGGTCACGTTGAGAGGGGTTCCAATAAATTGGTCAGATGAAGCCAAGTATCTAGGGCTCATACTAGATAAAAGTTTAACTTTCAAAAATCACATTGAGGGCATTGAAGCCAAATGTAACAAATATATAAAATGTCTGTATGTTGTTAACAAAATTTTAAAAAGAACTAAAGTTTGTTGTGTTCCAAGTTTACGAACACGGAACACCTAGATATTAAAAATAATTGTTATTCCCAAGAATCCCGGAAAGAACAACGATGGACGGTGTGCGAAACTGCAATAGGATTTCGGACGAACACTCGACCTCGTTCGAATCTCGTAGGAGACTACTTTGGAGTGATGAATTGACATGCCTATTGTTCAATATTTCATCTGAAGTGGTTAATGGCCTAACAGCGTGGGTAAGATTTTCACGAGATTCAATCAATTTGTTTGCTTCGCGAGAGGCATGGATATTAATTTGGACATAAATTTGAAACGGCAAAGGATCTATTTGTGAGCGCAGTAAAAGTAAGTAAAACTTGGTAGGTAGTACTGAAAGCAAAGGTCGGCAGAGTATGCTGGGAACGACCCATGACAACCTATGACGACCTAGGTTACCGTAGAACTATCTCGACAATTTGGTGTATGCATCGCATCCGATTGGAACAAGGAACCGTGAACATAGGTTACATAGATACATAAGAGAAATTTTGCCATTTATATCATATCTAGAAAGATTTTCATATGGTTACATGAGTGTGATAATTGCTGCAAGATGCATTTGCATATGCATTTGCATTTCAAAGCATTTGCACTACGATTGAATTTTGCCGTTTTCAAGAGGATTCAATAATATTTGCATAATTAACTTATTCATGCAAAGTACAATATTTCGCGCTTATAATTTCCCAGTAAAATAAGACAACTTTACAATTTCCACTTAATGTGATTCACTGCTCAGAAGCATCTTATTTCTCAGAACGTGTGTGTCCTCAAAGATAATTTCATCACTTAAAATGCATATGTATATTTTTTTCTATAGGACAGTACGAGCTCAGATTTACAGCGCACTTGGTGGCTTGCAGGTTGGCTGCCAAACCCAGTCGAACCAATTGATGCAAGTAAGGGTGAGCGGGTCAAACATTCCTTCAGTTGGGCAACGGACAAGAGTGGCTGGGGTGTTGGCGGTGGTGCATTGCCAGTAGGCAGTAGGATCCCAGTTGTTTCTCCAGTAGACTTGGGTCATTTCCGCTGCGTTACAGGTCGGGCGTCCATCGGAATCATCTCGAACACAAGCCGCAGCCACGGCAATCAAGCAGGCAAGAAGGATGAAGACTGGAAAATGTTAAATGAATTAAAATCACTTTAGCACTTCAATAGTTTGCTTTTGTAGTACTCACATTTCATTTTGATTGAGAACAAATAACTGTCTTCTGAACCACACGTTCAACTACAGATATCTACTGAATGAATGACAATCGGTAAGAGTCAGTTCAAGTTTTATACTTTTGGAAAGAATCGAAATGAAATCATGACTCGAATTTAATTTCAATTGCAATCTTGAAAATTGTATTTTTTGTTCGATAACAGCAGAGCGGTGTTTTTATCACGCTGATAATCGAATTGTTGTCAAAATACATGATACCAATATGACATGGTAACATGGGCCTACCTTTTTCTCTGCTTTTGGTGAAAAAGGTTCATAACTGTAATTGCATATAATTTTCCAAGTATTAGTTACGCTTCCCTGACTGATAACGCTGTAAGTAACAGAGGCAATCATTTTTTTAAGTACCTAGATAAAACATGTGTCCTTGACTGAACAGAAGGTTGATATGGACATTGTGAACACAAGCTCAAAGTTCTATAACTAAATTCTTCAACTTGAAATTGAAAACCATCCGGGTTATGGATACTTATGAGATAGGGAGGAACAGAATATTTTGCAAGAGATGCATAATATTTTTTTAGTTCCGCTCAGGACATAGCTTCCAAAACTGTGGGTCGCGACCTCCAGGGGAGTCGTGATCCAATTGAGGGGGGTCACGAGTAAAATTCTAATAATGTATTTTTCACCCAACTTTACAAATGCTTTTTAGAAACATTTCAATTGATTTTACATTAGTTACTGAAAAATACAGATTGTTGAATTACACGAAAAGATAGTTAGTTTTCAGGAAAGAATTTAAAAGCTTCTAGCATTTTTCCATAAAGATATTTTTAAGTTCGTTTACCTATCTGTCGTTTTCAATTGCTTCCATCATATTTAATCGTTAATGAAAGGATTCTTTTGCTACTACCGTAATCCGGAGTATCATTGATCAGCGGGGTACCGTAATTTCGGGTGAAATTGATCACTTTTCACTGTTTTCCATGTCTGTTTTCTATGTTATTGAAAATTCCAAACAACTTAATGCAGGCAAACAAGTACGACGGTGAGGCTCATTGGTTTATATACTCAAATTTTCATACAGTTGTGATTTTAGTGCTGAAAATCGTCTCCAAAATAAAAAATCAAGAAATTCCATTTCGGGGTGAAATTGATCACCTGTCAAAACAATTATTGTTAGTTTTGAAAACAACTTAACTTATTTAATTTGGGCCTCCTGAATCCAAATATGCTTGCCAAATTCTTAACAATGCAAAATTTATGAAAATAATAAACAATTAATTTTCAACAATACCACAGATTTTTGATGATAAAATTCGTTTTGGGGGTATATTTCCTGCATCCTTACAAATTTTCAGGTTTACACCATGTTCAAATCCTTGTTTAAAACTATAAGTTTATTGATGTCTGGCAATACCACACAAAACACGATTATGAAATTTCCTATTATTTTCATAGAAATAAACATTCCTTAACACAAAAAGCTTCACAACATGCAATTCGACAATAGTTAAGACGAACAACGTTCATTTACATAGGTTGCATTGATTTCTGTGCTCTATTAGAGGGAAATAAAATCGTGTGACACAGTGATCAATTTCACCCTACTGATCAATTTCACCCGAATTTACGGTAACATTGATCGGCATGACTCATCTCGTAAAAAGTTCGTATCATCATTTATTTCCAAACCATGAAAAGTGCTTCTCTTTCTTATATTCATGAGCTAATGAAAGTAAAGATTTTTGCGAAAATTGCATTTACCTTATGCGTAAATTTATCAACTTTTCGAAACAATGATTCCAATGGGTAAGCATGACACTACCGAAGATTCATGTCTCACATAAGTTCTGCAAACGATATGAGCAAGGAAATTCGATTCTTACTTTAAATGGCATCACCGAAAACGATTCCGTTGTCAAAACTTGCATAAGTATGCTCAATTAGGCAACATTAACGAATTACTGTAAAGAATGTAGAAAACCCTTAGGAAATTGCCTACCTTTAGGCGTATTCCGTGGTTCCGAGTGTTTTTATTTCTAAAATGACTCTAAAAGTAAATGACTTGTAAGCGTTTGGCCTAAATATTCGGCTTTGAGGGCCATGATTTAAGTAAGTAACGACATTCTCAATATTACCGAATGTTGTTTACATAGGTGATCAATGCTACCCCATATCAGCATAATCAAAAAATCATTTAAAACATTTTTAAAACATGCTTAAATCATCCAAAAAACAAAATGCAGTATGTAGTGATGAGCTATGGATGGCAGTGCATTCAAAAAATAACAATTGGCAACATTTGCATTTTCAAACGAAATACTTCTGAAATATTCAAAAAAATTATCAATGTAACCACGGATTACGGTAATTGAAATCAATAAATCCTAGGATATTGAAAACCAGAAATCTATAATGGTTTATTTGCAGAAGTTATTTGTTACCAACTAGATCAGCTTAATCTCCATGTGTCGAAAAGGGTTCATTGACTCATGTAGATACATATTTTCATTTCATTTATTTAGTTAACACATAAACAAATACAGTTAACTCTCCCTTACTCGATATTGAAGGGACCATCGAGTTAGGGAGGTATCGAGATACAGAACACATATTTTTCAAATTTTATTTTTTTTTTATTGTTTTGACAAAATACATTCAGAATACACCCGATTCTGTTTTTGCACGGATTTTTTTACACGGCCGTGCAAAAAAAGTTTCCATACATTTTTTCTTTTTCGAAAAAACCATATGTTTGCTCTTTAATTGAGTAGTGTTTGATCCTTCGACCTTGACGCTTGCTCCTGCTGGGGCGGGTGATGAGGGCAGGATCAAACATGTCGCGCGTCGGTAGTGAAGCGGTGGAAAAGTGATCGGTTCGTTAGTAGTGTTTGATCCTTCGACCTTGACGCTTGCTCCTGCTGGGGCGGGTGATGAGGGCAGGATCAAACATGTCGCGCGTCGGTAGTGAAGCGGTGGAAAAGTGATCGGTTCGTTAGTAGTGTTTGATCCTTCGACCTTGACGCTTGCTCCTGCTGGGGCGGGTGATGAGGGCAGGATCAAACATGTCGCGCGTCGGTAGTGAAGCGGTGGAAAAGTGATCGGTTCGTTAGTAGTGTTTGATCCTTCGACCTTGACGCTTGCTCCTGCTGGGGCGGGTGATGAGGGCAGGATCAAACATGTCGCGCGTCGGTAGTGAAGCGGTGGAAAAGTGATCGGTTCGTTAGTAGTGTTTGATCCTTCGACCTTGACGCTTGCTCCTGCGGGGGCGGGCGATGGGGGCAGGATCAAACTTGTCGCGCGTCGTTCGCTCAGAGAAATGAAAAAGCGCCACGGATCGCTAGTAGTGTTTGATCTATTGATCGCGTCGCTTGCTCTTGCGTGGGCGAGTGACGAACACTTGTTCGGCGTTTAATGCGATTATCGAATTATTTCGCGAATCCGGTTAGGCGTGATTATATCATGGATCGCATCACCAAACATTGGTGACTCCCAGATCTTTACCTTATCCCACTAACCCAATATCCTCTCCATGACAACCGTGGAGATGCAGAGGTGATCTCGGTCTCTAGTAACAACGGTAGTCACACTAACATTCCTTCCCTTCCCCGATGACCGTAAGGACGTGGCCGGCGCCGTTATTGACTTTTAAATTTGAGCTCTCGATTTGTGCACATTGAAGAATGGTAAGCTAATCCCAAGCCCCATTCATTAATTCCCTGTGCAACTTCGATTGTTCTGGTCAATCACGGAGTAGCAACTACGAATTGTACGGTCATCTATGCTTATGCTTATGCTTATGCTTAAAACCATATGTTTGCTCTTTAATTAATGTTCGAATCCTCTGAGCAGAATCTCAATAGGAAAACTTAAAAGTAGTTGGAGTACCGTATACCTTTTAAAGGCCCAAACGCAATGATAGCGGAACGGCAACGGAATGCGGTACCGGTTCGCCAGGATGAACCATACCATCTCGACTGAGCTGACAACGAATGAAATTGAACTAACACTGAGTCGACAAGCTTGTTGTAGTCCATGCTGGCGAACCGGTTCCGCTTTCCGTTGCCGTTCCGCTATCATTGCGTTTGGGCCTTAATTCCGCCCCTAAATGCTTATCTTTGACAGATACGCGTATTTCGACTACCACTTGCAGCAGTGTTGCATTTGAACGCGTTCAGTTTGCGTTCCAGTTCAAATTTTTGAACGGGGGATCAAGTAGGCTTGCACATTGAGCAGTTCAAAAATTTGAACCCATGCGAGCTGAAAATTGAACGCGGAATGAAAACTGTCGTCATGGCAGACACACGACTTATTTCAATGTTGCAAAGTTTTGCAAAGATGTTAGGAAACATTTAAGGTGCCATATATTTGTAACGATTGGAATTCAATATGTTATGATGTATTGTTTTTTGTGTTTTCACCTTCATTGTGCATTTTGAAGTGAACGGGCCGTTCTTGAGCAGGTGCAGAATCTTGCACAAGAGTTCAATGCTTACTAGGTTCTTGTGCAAAATTAGAACGCGTTCAGTTCACTTTTGGCTCGCGTTCAGTTCAAAATGCATCACTGACTTGCAGTCTTCTTCAGTGTCAGTTACTCGTATCCACTGCACTCCAAACGAACTGGAGTGTTCGCCTGAATCCTTCACACAATTTTGCACTCCTTCCATCGTCGCTCTTAAATTTGTATCAGTGGGCAGCTCATCATCTTGTGAATGTTGGAGTGTTTTGATAGAAAAATACTGCAAAACTACCGTTTTAATTTTGGTAGCTGTTAATAGTCGAATGTCAAAGCCGTATAATACTCTATATCAAAAATTGTCCTTTAAATTTTACCGTTTATAAAGAAATTATCACAAATTCTTATTTTGTGATTCTCCTAGAATACCTAATTTAATTTATAAATGAACTTTCAGTTTTGAGGGCTACTTCAAGATAATTCAACTTTCTTTTAATATTTTATGAAATTTCTCCTAGTAATCTGGAAACTCTGGAATCTGGAAAAAACTACCTATTTGAAAGATTCGTTTACAGTACAAATCACATAACAAACAAATTTTGTAAAATTTAGCAGTCAAAAATCGCGTTCTAACGAGAAATATCAGAGAGGCGTCGAATTTGAATCCGAAAAGATCTGAGTTTTTCTTGGTGTTAGATAAAATATCCTCTTGATATTTTCCATTGAAAAATGAGTTGAAAAACATTCTGGATTATCATATATTTTCGCAGGATTTTTGGGTTGGATAAAAAAAAACTTACCCAGAAACGTCAACCATTTATTATTCACAATTTCTGAAAATAATTACAACACCAAATATGCGTTTGCTCGGAAAACATTCCATTTGGTTGAATTTTGTAGAGCGTCGGCCCTAACTTCGTCATAAGTTGGCGCCTATGCATACATTACATTTAAGTAGTTAAAACTGGGCCGAACTTGTATCGAAAACTGATTCAAAAATGTATACAAGATATTGTAAAAATTGTCATTATAAATTACTTTCCAGTAAATGATTCCTGATAATTGTGGATTATCGATATTCAAGAAAACATTTTTAAACGTACATTATAGTGATTGTATTTATGATTTTAGGAATGCGAGTTGGATACATTTTTTGGCGTACAGCGCTTAAAAAAATATTTGAATCACTTATCAGGGATGCGATTCCAGATAAACATTGGTCTCAAAGGGGCGTAAGTTGAAACAGTTTGGGAAGCACTGCTTTAGAGTGTAAGGGCCCATTCACAAATTTCATAACGCTAGAGGGGGTGGGTGGGTTTCCCAACGATGTTACGGCCCATACAAAAATTGAATAATATTCGTACAAAAAGCGTTACAAGGGGGTGGGTGGGTGTCCAAAAAGGCCAATTTCAGCGTTATGATATAAATGAATGAGCCCTAAATCAAAGTGTTCGGGTTGATACGGATGTCAATTGAAGTGAAAATATCCACGAAAGCTAAGATTTTAGGAAACCACGTTTTGAAAATTAGAACTAACGTAACTTTCAGCTCGAAGGTCTTGATGTTTTTCAGTGTAGTCAATATCGCTATGCCAAACCTGATACCTTTGGTGGTAAGCTCTATCGAAGTTAATATGCCAATCGCGTATTATCCTTGATTTTACTATAGTAAAATCGAGGATAATACGCGATTGGCGTATTAACTTCGATGGAACTTATCACTACTTGAGATTTATGTTTGAATGGATTACAATCATTTATGGATATATTCTAGGAAATGCAATGAAAATTCTCAAAAATATTTGTTTTGCACACAGTTTCGAGAAGATCTGAAGCGATTGCTCGACGGAAATGCGTTTCCTACTAAGAAAGAGCTCCTAAACCTGGTCATGATCCTCTCGGGTTGGTGGCAAACTTCATAGTTGACGGCAAAATCCTTGTTCGAGAGGTGTGGAGGTCTTGAGGAATTGTCCGCATCATGGCATCGATGGTTATTAGCACTACACAGTTTAGCTCAAGTACAAATCAATCGGTGTTATTTCCCAGGTTACGACGCAGAAACGTTGAACAGTCTGGAATTGCACGTTTTCGTGGATGCCAGCTTGAATGCCTACGCTACGGCGGCATACTTCAGAGTTCTTCAGCGTGACACGGTACGCTGCAGTCTCGTTTCATCAAAAACTAAGGTAGCGCCTCTGAAGCAGCTCTCCGTACCCAGATTGCAGTTACAAGCCGCCATTCTTGGAACTAGGTTGATGAAAACGGTTGTTTCAAGTCACACCCTTCCCATCGGTAGGAAATTTCTATGGAGCGATTCAAACACCGTGTTGGCTTGGCTCAGAGCTGATCAGCGAAGATTTCACCCATTTGTGGCTTTTAGGATTGGAGAGATCCTTGAGTCAACCAATATTACCGACCGGAGGAAATTTCCATCAAAATGGAACGTATCAGACGTAGTCGCTAAATGGGGTAGTGGTCCGAATGCTTCTGAGAGTTCAAAATGGCTTTGCGAGCCGGAATTTCTCAACCGAGATGAATCTGAATGGCCTACGCAGGAAGAAGAACGCAGTACTAATGACGAGATGCGGGCCACAGAGGCCGTTCATCGTGTCAACGTCAGTGGAACTGTACAATTTGAGCGATTTTCAAGATGGGAATGGCTTGTGCGAGCCGTCGGATATGAGTGGTGGTTCCAGAGTAACTTCCGAAATAAAAAGACCGGTCATGAATCGGCATTTCGCCTGCCGAAGAAATGAAACCAGTACGAGTTGAAGATTTGGTTATTGTGGTGGACGAGGCAACACGAAAAAGTTGGGCGTGGCGTTATCCTGAAAGTGCATCTTGGAAAGGATAGCCGTATCCGCAGCACAGATGTCAGGACCAAAGGAGGTGTGCTTCTTCGGCCGGTAACCAGTTTGCTGTTAAGAGTCCGAAACGTGACCGTCTTCGTAACAAGTAGTGAAAGCCGATTTTCATACAATATGCTTAATTTTGGCATGCTGTAACATTGATTTCGTTTGAGTCATCGGCATGGGATTCTGACAGAGAACTACAAATATGGCGGTAAATTTCATTATCAAAAAGTTTGAATTTTTTTTCCAGTCCAGTAACTTTTTAGCCGGTACTGTAAAAAGATTCAAATGTTTTGTGATAATGAAATTGATCATAGGGATCATTCATAAATCACGTGGTTTTTTGTGAGTGGGGGGGTCTGGTCAATAACCACGGTCCATACAAATTTATAAATTATATATTGACAAATGACCACGAGAGGGGATGGCGTCTGAAAATAAAAAAAAAAATGACCACGTTGTTGGTGGACAGCCCCAAAAAGGACGAACACGAAATTATTGCGACACCGAAAATGTCATGCCAATTTTCTCATAATGTTAACAATCAAACCAAAATTTTAGGCTAATTGTATACATATATTTACTTCAAAAATCAAAAGAAAAGTTAATCGATGGGGCCTTGAGTGTAAAATTGAAAGCATTTTCGCTTGATGCCATCCATCAAAGTCTTTACAGTGTCACCCGGTATCAGTTTTTGGTTTTTTTTTTTCATTTTCTTAACATGTCCTTCTCGTCTTTGACTGTCTTCTTGCTCTTCCGAAGTTCCTGCTTAATTTTTGCCAGTACTGCTCCACCGGGCGCAGCTCCGGACAGTTTGGCGGATTCATGTCGTTTGGAACAAAATGGACAGAATTGGCCTCATACCACTCCAGGACGCTTCTAGAATAGTGGCATGATGCCAAATCTCTCCAAAATAGCGGAGCTTCGTCATGCTGCTGCAAGAACGGCAAAAGGCGCGATCTCACTATTTACTGTGCCCTTTGTCACGAAAGGCTCACTCCTCAGTCCGCAAGAGCAAATGGCCTGCCAAATGAGATATTTGGAGGCGAACTTCGACATTTTCTTATTCTAAAATTTGTCGTTCACATCGAACTTGCTCTTGCCGGTGAAAAACTCCAACCCCGGAATTTGCTTAAAATCGGCTTTTATGTACGTTTCGTCGTCCATCACGCCCGAGTTTTAGCCGTCAATTGTTGCCGCTTATCGCGGTTTGGGAAGTTCTGTACCTTGTATGTATGTAGTCCAGCTTTCTTCTTTGCATTCTGGACGTAGCTATGCCGATCTTTTTAGCCAAATCACGGCTTGAGATGTTGGAATTTGCTTTAATCATCCGCTTCACCTTTCCCTCCGTCTTTTTGTTCTTCGGTCCCGGTTTTCTTCCTGCTCCTTTGCCGTGGTCCAACGTCAACCGCTCCTGGAACCGCTTCAACACTCTGGAGACGGTTGAATGGTAAATGTTCAACATTTTTCCCAACTGCCGGTGTGACAGGTCAGGAAATTCCAGGTGTTTGGAAAGAATTTATTCTCTCGACTCGCGTTGGCTCACTTCCATTTTCGTTGAATCGAAAAAAATTTCATGCCTATTGCTCAGAAGAAAGGTACATCATGTCAAAGTTGAGTATTCTGTATGAAAATTGGCTTTCAGTACTATTATTCTAAACACAACTGTATTTATTAGACGCCAAATTAATTTAATACACCTTTTTCATAAACAAATTTCATTTAAATTTCTTTTCGTATAGAATAGCTAAATATTGAAATTTTAACGTGAACAGAAAGTTTTATAGCACCAGTATTAGCAATGTTGTTTTTTTTTTCATAAATTACTATATGTTTAAATGTAAAGAAAACCAAATGCGGTAATAATGGTAATTATTTTTTTTTTAACAAACTCATGGAAGCTGCTGCTGTATTGTTTTATGAGGGACTTCAACCCGAAGGCACTCATGGAAACGCACAAGATGATGATATCAAACAGGAATACTGATGCGTATTGCGGCATTCACCTCTAGTCAAAATCGGAGCGTTCACATTGAAATTTTGCTTTCAGCCTTTGTGTTCACCATGCATTGCTTTCAGCAACTTGACAGCTGTCATTTAGCTGTCAGAAAGGGCTTGTCAATCAAATGGAGCTGTTTACAAACAGTTACATGGCTGTGTGTTATCACTACATGGCAAACAAGAGCCATGTAATAGCCGCACCGCTGTTCAGTCGTTCAATGCCTTCGATGCGTGCGTATGTTTTGTTATTTATCGCGCAAGAACCGTTCCTTCGCATTCCACCATAGTTCGTGCGCTAGAAGGCTGATTTCACCGAATTTCTTCACTTTATCGCATGTGTCAGGTAGATGGAAAAGTGCATTCAATCGCAGCACGTGTATGGCATTTTTTGTGCACGTAAATAAAACGTGAGACGAAAGAAGCTACAGTTGTAGTGGTCTATTTATATTTTTGTTGAGCCTTTGGGAGAATGCCCACTATTCTAATCGCAGTAAAACAGGTTCTGACGATAGTCGTTCTACCGTGATTGCATCCACTCGCTCGGTTCATTAGATTTTGATGACAAATCGAGTGTAAAGTTTTGGATGACATGTTAGTGATATATATGGCCTGTTAACAGTCGCTTAGACGATATCTCACTGCATTAGTCAGTGGTTATGAGGTTGTACTCTGAATCCAAAGTCCACAGCGAGGACGCCATCGACCTTATTCGGCACGAATAATAGTCGATAAGCAAGAAAGCGAGCTGAAAAAAAATCCAATTCATTAAGTCGTAGCTTATCGCGCTTCATTCATACGCTTGAAAGTTGATTATAAGAGCGGAATTAGCAGGAAAATCGTCATTGTAATCGCAATGTCGGACCACATTAGAGCAGCGTCGATCGATAGCAGCAAAGGCAATGGCGGGAGTGCATCAAATAGTGCAGTTCTACCCACTTCGTCCGGCAGTAACCATGAACGGCTCGCAGAGACGCAGAAAGTACCCAATTCTGATGATTTGTATTTGTTCGACTCACTGATTGAGCTATGCAGGAATAATATCAAATACTTTGCGAGTGATGAAACGGAGACTGGGCTTAGAATTCACGGAGCTTTCGTGGGGTTGATTGATCACATTGAAACCGCAAGGCCTTTGGTAAAAGAAGTTCATGAATTCGTGCATGAGTATGACTTCGATGAAAATACTCCAGGAAATGGATTCAGAAGTTTTCTGTATGTGGTTGATTCCTGTGTCAAGACAACTCTCAAGCTGGCGAGGTATGTAATGGAAAATCGAGGAACGATACTTTTCAGAAAAGCTATTTATGTAAAAGAGGTCGAAGCATACAACCATTTGATGGCCAGCTTAAACACATGCCTCAAACACTGTCACACTCTACGTGAATGGACCACGTCTGGAGAACTATTCCCCGAAGGACGATCCGTTGAAGAACTTCTTGGCAAAGCGGATACAATCAACCAGTTCTGCTTCTATGGACGGTGTCTCGGCTTTCAGTTCTGTGAATCAATGAAACCGTTACTCAAATTTATATCTATTGGGATGGCTGGTTTTTCCGAGGGATATTACTCCGAAGGAGGCAAAATCTCTAAAGCCACAAGCTTAATGTATACAAGTACAAAGTACATGTTGGAGCCGGAACTTCGTGCTCGACGGATAGTGAACATCTCGCAGCACTCAAACGTGGACTTTTGCAAAGCATTCTGGTTTTTGGCTGAGTCGGAGCTGATGCACTCTCTGCCGTCATTTGTGGGATTCAAGGTGAAGGTTAGCCGAGTGATTACCATACCGCCAGAACCTATACAACTAAAAGCAGAGAAGTCCGATGAGATAATCAACATCCCGATCCCTCAAAGCCACGGTGGAGCTGGTCCAGTCAAAGCACGGCTTATCAGTGCAGTGAAACGCAAAGGAATGATTGGAGAGAAAGTCAATACACGCAGTACCATTTATCCCCCGTCCAATGGATTACTCTTTCACTGCCATGGAGGAGGGTTCGTAGCTCAAAGTTCCAAATCTCATGAAGCGTACTTGCGCGAATGGGCGGTAACACTCAATATTCCGATCCTGTCGATTGACTACAGCCTTGCACCGGAAGCTCCATTCCCGCGTGCTCTAGAAGAGGTTTTCTATGCGTATTGTTGGGCATTGAAGAATTGTGAGCTGCTTGGAACAACTGGAGAAAAGATCATCTTTGCAGGAGACTCCGCTGGTGCCAATTTAAATTTGGGTTGTGCAATGAAATGCATCGAAACGGGCGTGAGGCGACCGGATGGCATATTCTTAGCCTATTGTCCGGTCTTGATAAGCTTCGTACCTAGCCCTGCACGAATGCTATGCCTGATGGATCCGTTACTGCCGTTTGGGTTCATGATGCGCTGCTTGAAGGCTTACGCGTGTCCAAGCAAAGAAGTGCTCGAACAAAACCGAAAGCGCCACGAGGAAAGACAAGCGATTATCAATGCCGGTCGAAAAGTCACAGATGAAGTGCCGAAAATGTTGGAGCTTAACGGAAATGCATTTGGCAAGGCCGCAGAAGACAACAAGTCAGACCATTCAGAATCTCCGGAAAATTCCGCTTGGGACCAGTTGAACAGCTTAAACACTTTACAGGTAATAAACAGTGATTTATCCCGCGTTGCAAAGAACAAAGTTCTTATAAAAACTCATTAAAATTTCAGTTGAACAATCAGCACCTGAGCCCGATGAGTGACACTGTGAGTGATACGATTGCGCTACAAGGGCAAACCGTCGGGAATACGATTGATCTCATGAGTCCAGACGAGAGCAACACCATCACGTCGTTGGAAGAAGACTCGCAGCCAATCACGTTGCAGCAAGTCAATTTGAACACCGAAAAGAGCAATGTAACGGTGATGGACGATTTGGACATGGACCTTCCCAGCGATATGAGTTCGGAGCAGAATACCAACAAATATGTGTCGGATTTCATCGAAAGGTAAGAATTTTGCGTTTTAGCTCAATCTTCAGCTTGAAAATATACCACGTGGATTATACGGTCCATCTCAATAATTCTCTTTCGATTTAGTGCAATTTGGGAGACTTTGGGTCTGAGACACGTGTAGCTTACAACTATGTTATTCATCGTTTCCTTCAGGCTGACGTTGTTTGATACTTTTCTAAGATTAATCCACTTCAACAAAGTGCTGATTTTTTATTGCAAAAATTGCATTCTTGCATTCCTACCCGAGGAGGAACAAATAACTAATCAATAACTTATGCATACCATATTTTGGTATTATACCAAAATTAGGTATTGTTCAGTTGTGAATACCTCAATTTGGTATTATAATGGTATTGAAAAAAATCTTTAAAACAATTAAAAATTAACATTGAGGTATTAGACAGCTATTGAGGTCTGCTGGAAGTATTGAACTTCTATTGAAAAATTTCACTTTTGTATGAAAATCCATTAAGTATTATTGAGGTATTACAATACCTGATCTAATGATCACTTTGGTGTTCGTAGAATATGCTTGAGATATTATTTGAGTTATTTTACCTCTTATGCAGGGCTCATTCATACCTTATTCAGGTTGTAAGTATTGGAAATTACCTTAGTTTGGTATTCAGAAGTTATTTTCTTCTGCTCGGGTATAGACAACCACGATGATACCTGACGTTGTGCTCAGAAAAGATCAAGGAGATTTCCATTCCGGATTTTAAGCTTTCGAGATAGGTGGTAAATGGATCGGATTAGTTAGGACTCTATTTAAGTTGTCACCATTTATTCCGACATGAAAAAACATTATTTAACATGAGTCAAATTTCTATCTCGAAATTCGCAAAACTGATCAATCTCAAGACGAAGTTGAAACGAATCTACAGCTTAAATCTTAAGATCACAAATCCTAAAAATGAAACAGACCCCTGAGGTAGAAATTTGATATCTTGTTTGTTGGACACTTCAGATATGTGCATTCAAGGTTTGGTATTGTTCTACATTTACCTTAACAAAAGTGAAAGGAAGAGCTTACATAAGTCGCACTGAAGTAATAACCTCCTAGGGCAAAGTACAGAAGCATCCCAAAAATGTATCAACAAAAAAACTGTGTTTCAAACAATGACATCCTCGTTGATACTCTCAAAATACAGGTTATCTTAACGAACGCCGGATCCGGCTCCTCGAACTGCCTGAAACTTGTATTTCTTATCGGTGCCGTTTATCATCCTATGGAACAAATTACAAACAGAATTTTTGGACTGATGGCTGTATCATTTTGTTGAAGTTATTTCCTTCAATTCAACCTGTCACACATGGCCATTCGTTTTAAAAATCATTTTTGTTATCAGCGTTTCTTTTTATGCATTCTTCATCAATTCAGAACTGCTTTGCCCAAGTTCTTGTGATAGTGGAGGAATAAGGAGATTATTAATTGGGTAATTTCTTGAGAGATTTGCAAACATTTTCACAGGCTCTAAAATGCGTAATGAATAGTTGGATCTTGTTCGAGTGACATAATGACTAGAAATGTGTTAAAACGATTCCGAACCGCGAATTCTACTTCTGCGATACCTTAAAATCTTATTTCTTCGATATAATTTGATATACATTCATAATACAGTGTTTAAAGCGAGGAAGTAAGAGATGAGTGATAGGAAAAGGGAAACTCAATAATCAAGAACATTTAACTCATATACCTAACATTTTAGTTTTGTTATGGTTTCATAAATGACGTGAAATCAATAATTGGTAAACCGTTCGAAACCATATATTGTTTCTAGGGCAAAAATAAAGAGATATTCTCAAACGTGTATCTAATTGTGATATGATGTTGTGCACAAATGTCATGAAAGTCACGTGAAAGAAGAACAAACTTCAACTTAAACTTGTTTACCATAATCTCACGTATGCAAGTAATTGAAAAAGCACATTTTAACATAATCGACTGGATTGAGTGCAATTTCAAAAAAAAACATAAAGCCTGTTCAACATTCAATGCATTGAAATAGTACATTTCGGATATAAACTATAGAGGTACATCCTTCATGAAGCTTTGAAGAAAGAGTTTTACCTATGGGATAATAAGTTTTCGCTTACATTACAGTACTAAAGTGATTGGTACATTTTTCTAAATTGCTGTATATTAATTTTCAAATATACTTTCGTTGCCTTTGAGCACCTTTAAATCACCACCGGAGAAGCTGAAAATTTTTACAGAATACTATTATTATGGTTAGGATGGTAAGAAAGATATGGGAGATAGGATTTTAAAACTTTTTCAAAATTAAAATTGCCCTAACGTACAGTTTGGTTATCTGGGTTATCATCACAACCTTAGTTTTATGGTAGGCTATTGCCAGCTTCTTAACCCCAGGCCTGTTAGCGTCCCAGTTTTTAAAAATAATAACTGTAGAGATCTTATGCCTGTAAAAGATGCTGAACAGGAATCAATAGGACATCAAACAGTGACAATAGTTTTGTTTTCTTCAATCATTTCTACGATGATATGTTTAAAGTTGATTCACAAGAATGGATTTGCCTTAACCCTTATTGTCCATATATTATAATTTTATGGTAGTTCAAGTACTCAATTAATTGGCCTTTCACAATGATTTCTAACACTTTCTCGTAGATCTGTTATTCTTCATTCTTCAATATTCTTCAGCCTATTGTCCGGTTTGGAACGACAACATGGGTAACATGTTAATTAGCCTCTATTCTTAAGAATTTGTTGTTTCGGATACTTTTAGTAACATAATCTTAGTTCATTGCTTCCAACAACTAGAGAATTTGCCCTGCTCATGTGAATCATGAATTATACAAAAAAACTTTACAGTGATTTGTTGTAATTCTGTAAGTACCAATTTTAGCAAAAGTTTCTCTCAATGTGTCATACGAGATTGTAAAAACCAGTACCTGACTTCCATCGTTTCCAAACCAGTCGCAAACATCATCTATGCTCTCATTAATTTGTTGGATATATATATGCCAAGCTTTCTTTTGCGCGTCATTTATTGTTTCTTGTTCCTTACAACTACAAGTCTGTTTATGTTTCCTATCAATACAGTACTCAACACATCAGTTTCAACTAATAGGGTGGTATTCAGAAATGAAAAAGCAACTGTGCTGTGTTTTGAAATGATGTAAAAATCACCTGAATGAATCTTATATTCCTTTATCATCGATTAATTTATCAAGCCGGTTTGGGTTCATTCACAAATTTCATAACGCCAAAAATGACCATTCTTGATACCCACCCACCCCCTTGTAACGCATTTTGTATGAATGTTTTTCAAATTTTGTATGAACTGTAACATCTAACGACCACCCACCCACCCCCTTCAGCGTTATGAAATTTGTGAATAGGCCCTTTCATTCCAAATGCACCAAAAACTTATTACTTGGGGAATGATACAACAAGCCGCACATGCCAACTTCAAGTCCTTTAACCAATTGGATATTTCTAAAGACTTCGGTTCAGAGTTGATTCAGTAATTCTTCTACGGACTACCAAAGGAAGTTCAAGCTATCGCTGACTTTTTCACTAGCGCTTCAGCCCATATGAATACAAATGGTTCATTGTTCATAGGAGTATAAGAGACAAACCTTGAGCATTGTTTTTTTTCTGTATTACCGAAAAAACAACAAAACTTAAGTACTGAAGATTTTTTTTGTGAAATTTGGTTTTATTAAGTCAGTTAAGTAATTCACGGTAACAATTATTTACATTAAAAAATCGCAGTACAGTTCGTTTACATCGATTCTTCCGTTAACCACATTAACAAAGCTGATGTACTTACGGTATTATCAAGTCTTCAAATGATGGTTGTCTCCATCCATTCATCAGCACTGCTAGCCTGTATGACCGTTCATGCCGAGCCGACACGAGCACAGTCACTGAGTTTATGCTAGAGCGTTCCAATCGTTGGGCCACCGCAATGTGTGCAAAGCTCGTCATCTGCATCATGGACAGCAGTTTTCAGTGCTCCCACTTCTCTTTCAACAACAGGTAGAGCTTTGAACGCTCCGCCGAGAAGAGCTGGATGTTGCTAATGTTTCGCCACGCACGTGGCCAGTCGATCGTCGGATGACTTCGTTCCACCCTGGGCATATCCGTTTGGGAGACGAAATGCCGGTGCATGAGATCGGCGCACAGTGCGTTGCTCCATAGACAAAAATCAAATTTCAAGTTATTTTATTTGGCGATAATAAGTATCCACAAGTGTTGATAGATAACATCGGCTATTGAAACGTGTATTTATAAGATTTATAAAGCACTAAAACGACTACAACAAGCGTCGAAAGTAACAGTTGTCGGAGTAGCAAAAAAAACTTAATTTTGTCGCATGTTTTCAACATTACTTTCAACTAGTACGGAGGGTGTTGAAACCAATCCATTCAATCAAAATTTGAAAGAGAACATGTTTGAAAGTTGGTAAAGTATATTTGATGGGATAAGCACACCAATTTTAACTTTGAATATGAGAAATCGACACGAAGAGTTGGCTATGAAATCAAACTTATGAAATTCTAACATGTAACTTTGGTTATCGATTCAAAAAAAGTTCCACCAAGTTCCACTCTAAATCACTCACAGACATGTTTCTCAGAATGTCCAGAGGTCTGAAGGATACAGCTGCAACTCCCTGCAACTCTTCGAGATTTTCAACTATTTTTCGGTATACTCCTGAACCAGCACAAGTATGAAAATGAGTTGTTTGTGATAAAAAATCCGAAAATCTCGCAACGCTATGTGGTCAAAGCTGAACCAGACATTACACCAGAACAAGTTTATGTTTAAAATGATACATTTTAAATTACGTTTCTACGATTTATTTAAATTTTTTGTTAAAAACTAGAAAATTTTAAAAATATGCGCATTTTTTTGCATAAAGGCGTTTAAGTCACTTTTGCAGCTACGAGTGTGAAGAGAGATATTTGCAAATAACTTCTTACTTCATTATAGGCAATAATAGTAAAAATTACAAGGTTTTTGTTGGAAAATAATGGAATTGGCGCTTAGGACAGTTTTGCGATTATGCGCACACTATATGTCATTTATGCAGATTGCAGCTCTTTTCAGCAGGAAAAAACTTTTCCTTTCATACCAAAGTGCTTAAATGGCTTGATCTTCCCGTTTTGATTTTTGTCCCGCATCTCCATACATTCAACGCACTGTGCGGCGGAGGGGTTTTCTTGGGGTGGAATTTGGGAGTACAGGTCGGACTCGATTATCCGGAGACTCGTTTATCCGGGGACTCGATTATCCGGGATTCGATTATCCGGAATTTTAGACTCGATTATCCGGAATTTATTTTCTGATGCTCTTGTTTTTCAATTTATATGCATAAATCTGAGATTATTTGGTATTGCAATTTACAATATGAATGGTTTTGCAATTTAGAACGTATTTAAGAAAAGGGGTTTGAAAAAGTGTTTTTTTGTGTATGCTGGTCAAATTTTTTTTTTCTTGTAATGACCCCTACTGTTCCTAGAAAAAAAAAATCTGGCTACACAACCGCATCATATAAATAAAATAACGTAAAAAGATAATATTTAAGTTCTTTTATCGAAGATAACAATTTTTTTCTTAGTGATTTGATTATCCGGAGGGTTTGATTATCCAGAGTGAAAAAAAAATCGATACTCCGGATAATCGAGTCCGACCTGTAGTTTGAGAGGATTATTTTCAGGTCGGGATTATCTATTTAGATTGCAGAGCGGAGATTATCGTGGAAAAGAAGGGATTTATAATAGGGAATGGAATCGATCTCTTTGAGATGACGGTTGATGGCGAGTGATTTCGCCTTCAACGCAGGTTAATGAAGGTTTAATCCCCCATGCTCCTTGCTGCGCGCAAGCTGCATCATCGGGACGCGGACTGGCGATCCCCTCTACAGGTGTGTACCGTCGTTGAGGCGATCTTCGCCGTATGTACTCCTAGTGGTGGCAACATCGACGAAACGTACCACAGCTTGCTGATGCCAAACGTATTCAGCATGATAACTTTCTGGTACAGGGTCAGCATGCGTATCGATTGCAGCCACATTTGTTGCGGAAACCAGCGTATTCCAATTTGGAGTGGTCATCAAGCGTATCGAGTTTGCGAACGTAATACCCCAAAATGTTGACTACATGGGCTGTCTGAAGCCATTGGGTGTTAATTGAATTACCTTCGCAAAACCCGACATCGATCACCACTGTTTTACGCAAATTCAACCGTGCACCGGCAACAGCCTCGAACCGGATAAATTTTTCATTCATCAGCCATATCTGTGGGGCAGACGTGACGATGACGCTGATATCGTCGGCATACGCAACCAACACATCGTTGCCACATGCTTGTTCGAGCCTACACACCAGGGAGTGGAGGTTGAGAACGAAGAGATGCATGGACAACGGGTCAACCTGCCGGACCGAACGTTGGATTTCGAACGGACGTGAGAGACGCTCTTTGATGAGCAGCCGAGAGGTGCATCGCGTGAGAAGAGAGACGAGATCCCTACTGAAGCCGAGCGAGCACATGGTATGTGCTATAACAGGAATGAGTGCCGAACTCGATCGAACGCGTTCTCTAAATCAAAACTTATCAACTTACCAGCACGCCGGCAGTGACGGAGATTCGTAATCCGATCTTTCAGAGCAAGAGTAGCCTGAAAAATGTTGCTCTCCGAACTGGATCATTTCTGCCCGTCGCTTAGCACGTGGTGGGGAGAAGCCATAGTAAACGCGTCATGCGACGCGTACACGTATGCGAAGCCGCAAAGCAGAATATCAACAATAGGAAATCCATTGATCGAAACGCGTTCGCGCACGTACACGCGTTACTATGTCATCAGCCGTGGGCTCGCATGACGCACTCTAGCCTGGTCTTGAGAATGTGCGAGAAGAGTTTGTAGTCGCTGTTGAGGAGCAAGATGGGTCGATACGACCGGGCTGTATTCTCCCCTCCCTTCTTCTTCACCAGCACGATGATGCCCTCCACAAAAGCAGGGGGAAGATTGCCTTCTAGTGCTTCGTTGAGCAGGAGATTGAGCTCCCGATGGATTACGTCGAAAAGACGCAAAAACAATCCCGTGGGATACAATCATTGCCCAGAGAACGCCGTGGGGCACTCGCTCGGATGGCAGAGAGGATTTCTGAAGTGGTGATCTCGTCCTGCAGGCTTGATTGATGGGATCATCGGGGGGAATCACAAGCTCGCATGTAAACCCGTCATCGTTGCTGTTTTCTGCTGTTGCTTCCTCCGTGTAGAGCCGCGAGAAGAAGTTTAGCAGATTCGCTTCGATAGCGGTCTCATTCTCCTCCGTTCGCAATTGAGTGATGACGGTCCTTTTCCTTCGTCTCTCCCCCAATTGACGGGTTCTCCCGCCACGTGCGTCTCGTTCATTCGCATAAACAATGCGTTTATTAAACATGTAAAAGAAGTTGAAGCGCCAACATTTTACCTTTCAATCGATTGATGGTGGGTAACATTTCGGGGTGCTGGTAGTACCCGTCGTACGCTAGCCGAAGCTCCGCATATAGACGCTGATGTACGTCATAGAATTCGTCAAAGACGATACGCGATTTACGCTTGAAAAAGGTTTTGATTTTTGGCTTAACGTACGAAATCCACTACTCGATCCATGAGCCGTGATTTCTGCACTGCCGAGACCAATATTGCCACTGTGTTTGGAACTCGGCAACGTTGTCGTTGGTGAGAAGATGCGGTCAAGGGGACCAGATACCACGGCCAGGCTCATGTTCTAGCTGGAGGAAGCAAAGACGGAGTGTCAGCGCATTGTGGTCCGTGAAAGAGCAGACATGCGTATGCGCGGTATGCAAGTGCTCTCGCAAACCACTGCTAACATAAATGCGGTCGAGACGCGATTGTGCGTTCCGGCAAACGTACATAAAACCGGCATCCCGGGGTCGCAACTTTTCCACAGGGAAGCTCAAGTAATCGATGCGGAAGGTGTTTTCTCGCCTCATCGCGTAATCATCACAAACGCGACGCGGCACAACGTAATATCGGTTGAAAAAGTCGAAATTTAGCGTGACATGATTTGTGTACCATCCCTTATAGTGAAATATATCAATCTGTTTATAAATTATTATTTGCTGTATTCTCTTCTACACAGATATGTACTGGACACAACCACGAACGCAGCAGGAGAAATTGAGCCAGTCTTGAGACCGGTTTCACGATCAGCTTCCGAGGAGAATGTAGTACTGGACATAGGAAAAGAAACAATTAGTGTACAAAACCTACAAGACAAGTAAGTTTCTAACGCACAACCACATTAAAGGCTAGATTTCAAAGCCTCTCCTCCAATTGTAGAGTCTCCAACGCGGCCAGTAACCTGGTAAACCGGGTATCCTCGACGTTCAATTCCATCACTACTTCGAAACCAATTACCACCAGTGGATCGCAGTCCGAGTTCCAAAGCAATCTGGAAGCGCTGATCGCCCGCAGTCCCTCGGATGAGTTCATCTTTGAAGTGCCGAAAGACTCTCACATGTCACCGTATTGGGCCTCGGATGAAGTGTTAAGCCAATTTCCTCAGACGAAAATTTTGGTAAATCATGGATTATGAATTATTTACGCCAAACTAACGAGGTTCTTTGTTTCTAGACGGTTGTGTTGGATCCATGCCTGGATGACTGTGTAATGTTTGCTAAAAGACTGAAGAATCTGAACAATCCGGTCTCACTGGATATATTGCCAGGGCTTCCACATGGATTTCTCAATTTTGCGTCTGTAAGTGATCAATGTAGAATTTATGTGATTGGTTTTATAAATGTCTTTTCATTTTAGATTTCCAAAGAAGCACATGAAGGATCTAAACTCTGCGTCAAACGTATTGCAGAAATGCTCGAAGTATCGCTTCCGACGGATGATCTCGCTACTAAAACGTGTTGTTAGCAAATCGGTCGCTGCCTAACAGAATCGAAGCATTTGTTTCGCAAAGGTAGTGAACGCATCGATAACGTTTAGTAGCATACACTGTACTGCATCACAAACGCATTAACTGCTAACCGGGTTTGGATCCGAATGGAGCTACTTTAGAGAAGCTATTTAAGCCGATGTTCAATCATCACGAGAATGTTTTTATGAGTCTCGTAATGATTTTGCATCTATGCTTTTTATAAAAACCGTGACACGCTATAACTACACTTTTGCAACAAATAATACTGAACCTTTGGAATCTTATATTAGGCAGCTTGCGCATAGTTATATAATCATAAATCGAAGGAAATTTAATTTCCATCCCGATTGTGAATTGGCCTTTGCTTAGGGTCCAGCATTGTTTGCAAATATATTTTTGATTAGGTATATGAAAACTCGTTGTTATCAAAAAGCAAAACTCAAGAGGCATGCATTAAGTAATAATAATTGAATAAATTAGCTCAATGAAAAGTTCGCAATATTACACAGCGAAGCAATACGACAAACTTATTTAAACCAAAAAACCATTAAAAACCGAAGAAAAAAGTCAATAGCCAGAAAGCAATCTAACAGAAACAATCTACCTAGTTTGTGTAACCAAACAACATAAAAAGGATAATCAAGAAAAAAAGTGAAAGGAAGCTAATCAAAACCAAAACCGATCCACCTTATTTACATTGCTCAAGTGTCGTGCCGGATATTATGTGACTATTTTTATGCGAAAGCGATGTGTTTCATTTTTGTGCAATTGACTGTAATTTATTGAGAAAAATGTTATAGTAATCTCTTCAATTCAGCTAAATGTGCTAAAAAATAAACCAAAGACAAGAAGATTATACTGAGTGTATTGGCGACAAATTAACTCGACGGTGTTTGCAATTACATTTTGATTTTATTTATGACAATTTTTTCAGGTATGAGGAAACATAAAAAAACTATTTACAAAGTATAGCATTAAACATCATTATCGGAAGGAACACAACACATTAACTTGTAATATAATTGTACCTACTTGTGCAATATATGTCAGATATGTATTATAATTACCATTGTTGGAAAGCAGATGGAGAAGATCACGTTACCTACACATTTTAACCGTTGGATAAAATTTACAATTGTTACCTTGGTAGAATGTAAAACATAGATATTAACAAACCTTTCAGTCAATAAACATACTTTGTAAAGCGATTTCGTGGTCCTGACGTATTTTGATATTGTTCAAAAAGTTTATTATCACAACCCACACTATATTCAGCTAAATTTAGTGCCTATGGTTAATTCCTCAAATTGGTCATAGGGCAGGCTAGAGTAGCTAGGGAAAGATGGGAAGTTGATTACCGTGTGGAGTTCATGATAGGGGAAATCAGCGTAAAACCGACACCCTAAGCTTATTGATAAAATTTGTGTACTTTCGCTTGTTAAACGAACCTAATTTTTTGTAGAATCACATATTGGTTATAAATCTATCGATCCTTGCTATCGCTGTATGATATATTAAGGTTATATAGTGATTGCAATCAAATTGATATTTCATCATTATTAGGTGAGACAGTTGAGAGTGCGGGAAAGATCGACACCCTGTTGGGGTGAAACCGACACATGCACTTTGAGTAGAATTTATACTTTGTGAGCATCACCATCACATGGCATATTAAAAAATGCTTAAATGACTTTCGACTTTCATGACCCCTTCCTCTAATGGATTATACACATATTACGTAAATTATTCGGGAAAGGCCAAAGATCCACTAAATATATGTGAAAATTTGAATCAATGCTTTAGGTGAAGATGAATCGAAGCCAAACCTCAATTTTTCAAGAGCACAAATCTGGAGAACCAAACCTTCCGTTTAAGCTGAAAATTTAATCGATTGGTCACTAGCTGATAGTGACCAATCGATTAAGTTTTCAGCTCAAACGGGTGTTTGGGTTTCCAGATTTGCGCTCTTGAATTTGAAGTTTGGCTTCGATTCACCTTCAACTTAAAATAATCCCTGAAGGTTTTCAAGAGGAAATACACTGGTCCCACAGTTATGAATCATTTAAAGCTCAGCATAAATTAAAAAAAAATATAGAGAGCAAAATAAACAATATTTTTTAATGCAATCAATGCCAAATGGTAAAGTGGAGTATATACCTGCAGTTCATGCGCAATATTATAATTAAATTTGTTGAAAACATTTGAAATTTTCACATATTTGAACATTGTCTTTAACCACAATTTATGAATCGGCAAAAAAGTTGTCCACAAATATGAATCAATGTGAACACGATTTATGAATCAGTTATTTACTTTCAATTATTTTGCAATGAAATGCTATATAGTTCATATGTTTATTAGGACACCGCCTCGGACAACGTAAATTATATCTGGAGGTGAACCGTAACCAAGTATTTCAAGAATCTGCATGACATTGCATGATTTTTAATGTAGCTACTGAGCGGGCTGGCACATTGATTTTGTGGATTTATATGTTTCTGGAGCATGTTTATTCTGATGATGATGGCAGGTAGTATAATTAGACAATAATTATATCTTGATTGCGGAACTCGTAAATGCTTGGCCTTTGGATTGCCTTTACTGCAGTGATGAAAATTCACACGTTCGATTTGTGTGTTTAAAATTATGGATCGATTCATGAACGTCCATATCGAAAGTCGAGTCTAGTACACGACACTGAAGACGGCCATACAGTTGAGGTCGAAATACGCGTATCTGTCAAAGGATACAAACTCTAGTGGAATTAAATGGTATAGTACTAAATTCGGTTTATTCATCTACTCATATCGAATTGCTGTGATTTTCTTGCAAACTACGTGTGTGTTACACATTAAATTCCTTTGTTTTGGTTCATGGATTAATACATCAACCGATTACAGGGATTCCGAAACTTTTCCACATAAGTTCCCGAAGCAGGTAGTGAGCTTTGCTATCGATTTCCATGTTCAAAACTCCAAAATTGTTTGTGATGAACCCATAGCGAGCTAAACTGCGGTTGGACCTCGTGTCGAACAACAGTCATCATCATTCTTCCAAAGAGAAGAAGCAAATTTTGAAGCTGAATGTGTTATATGAAAATTTGTGAATCCGATTTTTCTTCTATTAGTAAAGTTGTCCGATGTTTTTATTTTTTAAAAGTGTGATTATCTTTCACTCTCCATGTGTCTGATAAAAGAGCCAACAGTTTAGCCTGGAAGTTAATCTGAAAAAACTTACGTGCAACAAAAGTGACAAACAATTGGTACTGATATCAATCAGATAGGATGCAAATCAGTTTTTTTCCTTACCACTCGTTGCTTTCGGTCCTTCTGCAGAAGCGATACCCCGTTTTTATAGTGAAATTATGAAGAACCTATCAGGTGTAACAAAAAAAAATCTTTACATTTTTTACGTCTATACTGTTTCTTTTTGTTCCTCACAAATTTAAGATTTTTTATTTATCCAAAAATTACTCAACATAACAATCTTTGAGGTCTTACATAAAAAACGTCCACATTTTTATAGCCATATAAGACTATAAACCCCCTAAATAACTTTTTTCATAAGAATTTCTTTTTTTTTCAAAATTATGGAAATTTATTTGTATATTGAAATTCCTTTTCCACAAAAAAAACATCCGTAGTTTATGAACGGTCCCAAACCACTTTTGCTCTCCCCAGGGATTGAATCCTGAGAAAATTGAGAGAATCTCTCACCTATCGCTCTCTGTAACTATCATAACATGCTGCACATTATGAGAGACTGTTTATCGTATACTGCAACAACTTTGATCAGATTGGGGGGATAGTAGTGCATGATAAAACCCCTCTAAACATGCTCCAAGCCTGGGGGGCACTATTGCTATTGGAAGTTCGTGGATTGTTTATCGTGCCAGTAAAGAAAAACACCTATCCCCAACGGTAAACAAGCGAGAAAAATGGATTTTATCATCGCTCTCTCTTTGGGGCTCCCGCTCGCTGCTTCCATTTATCAGACTTGTTACACTTTGCGATACAATGACGATCGTGGACCGCAACAGATGGGATGTTTTTCTTCGCTTGCTTTGATCGTGCTTCATACTCAAATGAGAGCAAATTCTGCAATGCTTGCTCTCCCGTAACAAAATTTTACGTTGGAAATTACATGAAACTAAGAATATTTTTTAAAAATACTAAGCACTAGTAGTTTGAACGCTGATTCATAAACTGTGACTGGTGTGTATATTTCCCACAATTTATTGATTAAGTATTTTACTCAAAAATCTTAGCCAAATCCGTATAAATACGCATTTATCTCTCATAGCTATGTTTATTGAATCTGTAAAAGCTGTCTGGAGCTTAATTTCTCACAAAAAATCTTTGAAACAAACTGTAAAACGTCGTTTCTAGCTAAGCGTCAATAGCCACACGGCTTACAAAGTTGGCCAAAAATACAGCCCAAATAGCTACAAAAATAATTTAGTAATATTGTTGATTTATACCACGATCAAGAGCTTTTTTACTGAGATAAAAAGGCTTGAAATGGCTGAACACTATGTGTTGCTTATCAGTAAAAATGATTCTGTGATATTTTGTGATAAGTTTGATAATAATTTTGTCTTCTTAAATAGGCTGATTCATAAATTGTAGGTGATTCAACTGCGTGGGGTTACTGTATGTGAAAGCTTCTATTGAGAAATTTGTTTTTTCATGAATTGATCTTATTGAGAAATACCTACTTAGTGGTATCCAGGAAAAATAGAAATCTTTGAAATAGTTTACGGAGAAATAAACACAACAAATAATAATACAAAACTCATGCATTATCACCCTCATTCTTGTTTACGGCGGATCCAACTTTCGATCGAATCCTATTCGTTCGAATCCATGGCCCATTTGATTTTGCTGGCGTAAACGAGAATGCGAAACGGTTTTCGATCGAAAGCGCATTCGAACGTAAACAAGAATAGGGGTGTATGTCTTTAACGTTCAACGCTCCGTCATCGTAATCATCGTCATCATCGAAACTTCAAGAGCAGTTTTTTGTTCAAACCTAAAAATCATTCGATGAAAATGTGTTCACTGTGTTTCGGTTGAAGAATAGAATACAGTGAACACATTTTCCTAAAAATTGTCTTGGTTTTGAACGAAAAAACTGCTTTTGAAAATCCCGAAATCAATGACGGATTCTGCCCCATTTTTTTCTTATGTTTATTTTAAAGGCACTCTACTGTGCCGGAATCAGTTCATCTGTATCTTCTATACCGATACAGATCTATTTTTAACTATTCTATATTTACATCTGCTTTCACTCTCTTCTACTCTTTTACTCTCATACCGAGCAGGTAGGAGAGTGCTCTGCTGTTAGTTTAATTGATTTCCATAAGCCAAGCCCATTGCTCTTGCGGTGGTTCATTTTTGCTGTGTTCCTGTGTCGTTTGAGGCTAGCTGCCTTCGAAGAGGGTCGTTTTGTCTCAGTCATCATCTGATACTGACGGACTGCTCCCCAAAGCACGGTCCTCCGAGCGGCGTCTTCTGGTGGCTGGACGGTTTTTTTTTTTTGTGGAGAGGTTGAGAATTTAACCCATGACCTTCCGCTTGTGAAGCGAAAGTGTAACCTCAAGGCTACCGACCGCCCTCAATCCGCCCCCTTAAAGTGATATATCTGATAGAATACTCGAAGAATGTAAATTTCATGGAGGGGAAACCAAAAAAATCCTGGAAAAATTTCTAGGGGAATAGATATTTTCATGGGAGATTTTCAGTCACTTTACTTGTAAGAATACTTGTTAGATGCCTGGAAAAATTTGGAAGCTACCGTAAAACGGGGTGAATAGAAACAGTGGGGCGAATAGAAACAAAGCGACCTTCAGTTAAAAATGCGACTATTATGTAATGATAAACTTTAAAAACCTACTGAAATATTGTTTTTTCGTTAGTTCAATAACAACATAGTATCGCTAGCCTATTTTCAAATTAAAAATTTTGCTACATTTCTCATTAAAAAATTGAGAAGAAAATATTGAAATATCAATCATTTTTGATAGCTTGAAACATCCGCCATTTTGGCTGATTTAAAAAAAGATCAAAAATTGAACTTAGTTTCAAAAGTTTTAATTTTTTTCTTCACCAAGTAAATACATGTTGTTATTTCTTCAAGATGCACTTAAAATGTGTTTATTTTTCCATTAAAATGAAAAAAAGTATTGATATTTACTTAACAGTGTTTCTATTCGCCCCATTGCGGGGTGAATAGAAACATACAACATTTTCATAAATCTTTGTACGATATAACTTTTATTTTTTAACAGCAATTGGGGTCTTAGCAAAGGAAGACGTGACCCATATTTAAGGCTAATAAACTTGGTTTTTATCAAAACGGTTTAAGTTGTACACATTCAAACATGTCGAAAAGTGTTTCCATTCGCCCCATTTTACGGTATTCCTGGAATAAATGCATGGTGGAATATATTTTGGGGAATTCTTGGACGAACTGTTTGTAATCCTTAAAACACGTTGCAATAATTAGCTAGGTTGAAATTGTCAAACAATTGGAACCCTACCAATCGATACTATTGATATTCTACAATCTGAAATTTTCCAAGGAGTTACTCAACCAAAAGATTGAACCACTACGCGTTTCACATTCCACATTGTCCAGTTCAGAAGATGTGAATAGGGGTCGTTTTGTGTGAAATTCGTAAATGAACTTTCGACACAACGCGGTACTTCAAAGAAAGCTGTGTGAACATATTTTTGGGCATTGTTCCAATGCCAAAAGGAAAAAAAAGATCTGATAAATTGGACTAGAATCCGCATTCCCTGGCTTGTGATATTTCCATTGTTTAGACACGAGAAATTGCTGTGCACTGTACGTCTACCATTTATTCGACCTCTATTAAACACATTGAGATATCATTTTTCTTAAAATAATTGTTCGCTCCGTACATTCCAAACACGTTTCATAATATAGGTACATCCTGCAGCGATGTCGGACGCCAAACCCCGCAATTGATAACACCGGATTGGAGAGTCCAGAACATGGTACAGACAAACATAAAGTTAAACCACCAGTCTGGGTAAGCAATTGGCAGCTAATAAAAGTGTAAATCTCCATTTCAATTTAAAAAAAAGACCATTCGCTACCTTGCCCGAAGGAAACTCAAATTTGGTGCGATTTTCTGAATGTCTCAAAACTACCTTCGAAGCATTGTTAGGATGCTTTCGGCGCTCAATAAATAACAAATCGAATAAACTCCTACCGTCGATCTCTTTTGTTTTATTCGCGACTGCAGGTCGCAAATGGCCCCCTAGGTTCCTGTGCTTGGCTTATCGGTTTTTCTCCGGAGCTTGCTGCTGCTGGGAGGTGGAATTTTGAATACTTTGACTACTCTGGTTGATGTTGTTCCCTCCGACGCCGTTCTGATGGTGTTGTTGCGGCTGCTGTTGTTGCTGTTGCTGTTGTGGTTGTTGGTTTGGGTTTCCGCGTCTGGTCAGTGTCTTCTGCAGGACATGGGCATCTGCCGGTTCAATGCGTTTGTAGTAATGCTGCTTGGTTTCGACAATTTCGAATCCAAACTTTTTGTAGAACTCAATCGCTCCCTCGTTATCGACCTTCACGTGAAGAAATATGCTGTCGAAGTTGCCATCGTTTTCCACGTAGTTCAGGATGTGTTTGACCATCACCGAGCCAATCCCTAGTCGCCTGTATGGGTATAGGCACCCCAAGGTCATAATGTACAGCCTCCGCAGGTTGTCCGAAGTGTCGATTCGGGAGCAAACGGCTCCAACAACCACATCATTGTAATAGGCTAGCTTTGCGAGTTCTCCCGATTCCAGCACATCCAGATAGAACTTGTCGTTGTACAAAACCGGCAGCACCACTGTGTTGATCTTTTTCAGCTGTTTCAGATTGTGATGAGTGACATCGCCCAGCTCAATGTTGGCCCTAAAACATTCAATAATTAGTCGGAAAGTTTTTACATTGACTCATTTTCATATTCGTATAGTTTATCAAGAATTAAAGTCATAGATGCCATTCTTTATTTGACATTCATAAACAGTTTCTGCACTTTATTTATTGTTTAGAATATTGAATGTTGTTTAAAATAAAATAAAGAATAATAAATATAATGGAAAAGTATTCTGCCCATGTTCGCATAGTCCAAAATGCATTGCTTCATTTATATGCATTCTTTACCTAATAATACACTGTTGGACATGCGAACAACAAGGCATGCAATATTGTTCTGATGTTTTTGGTTGAAAAATGTCGCGAAAAATATTTTTCTTTACTGCATCTAAGTTGTCCCCTAATAATTTATAATTTCATTTTCATTTTCATTTTGCAGCGTTTGGTGGGGCAATGAGAGCGCAAGTCAGTCCAAAGCCGGGGGAAGGGATAGGTAATGGCCGTAATAGTCTATGCGGACCACTTGAACACCATCGGAAAGGATAAGAAGGGTTGGGGTAGGGTATAGGGAATTGGAGAAGACTTGACACAGTAATGCGATTAATGCTGCAAAATGTAAATGTGCTGAAAGCAATTTAATTTTAGTTTTGAAGTTTGATTTGTCTTATTAAAATTCCAGATAGATCGGCCATTGTACAAGTAAGAAAGAGTATGCTGATCGCTTTCTAGAAATTTTATAAACAACAAAATAATAACAATATGAGAGTGATGCTAAGGGCTGCTGATGGCACGATGCGGCGCTTTAGGAGATTTTGATACTGATTGAACATTACTATAAAGAGCGCAATTCAATCGATAGTGATAACTTTACAAACTTTATCTGTTTTGCACTGATTGACGATGCTGATTTATATAAAAATATTTGATATTATTAGTTCATTTGTTTGTGTGATCTATTAGTAAATAATGGAAAAATTTTACATACCCTTGATGATGATACTTCCCTGACCAGAAATATTCTATTTTGAGCATCCTTTTCGAAGTTATTCTATCCAGGTATCCATGTACTGCTTTCAATCCTGAAATTATTCTTATTGTGCATGCTCATGCATTATATTAGTGATGCTCATAATCATGCAACAGATAAGAAGGAGAGAAAAAGAGAATATAGGAACAGTGATTAGTAATGAGTTAATTATGTAGTTTTGTTAGAATTATAAACAATTAAACAGTAGTAATGAATAGCTTACAAAATGACTTTGCAGCATAGCTGAGCCTTTCGGATCGTAAGACCGATGTATGAAAATAATTTGTTTCGAAATTGTCCGCGTGGTCTTCTAGTGCCCCTATTAGATAAGAATCAGTCATAGACATACATACCGAATGCTCGCCATGACCCTATGACCAACATTTGTATATGTATAGCCTTAGCTGATGTGGCTTTTCTAATAGGTAGTTCTTTCACTCATTGATTGTCTTCAAAACCTTGTCAAGTATAGAAAATTGATTTTATTTTATTTATTACTACATTGAAGCTACATTGTACTTATTAAATATTAGGTATTATTTTATGTTTTTATCACTATTGATATTATCAAGGCCAGAATTCCCAGTGAGTGAAGGATTTTATAGTACTAGAACACCATAGAAGATCGCTAAACATTACCTAATCATGGAACGGCTTTTTGCTCTATTATTTTAAGTAGATGCTATTGATCTCCCTTTGCTCCTATCCGCAACCCGGTGCACGCGCCCTGTTGGTTTTCGAAAACCTCGTAGAAGATTACAAACCGTCAATGGCATTCCCAATTACTACCCCACATTGCACATTCAAGGGTCTGATTGTGCTCCTAACCCACCCTCAGTCTGTAATCTTCTCGCCAGTTTGAAATTATATTTTCCCGAAGTGAAAGTAATTTTGATGAGTGATAGCGTAGTGCAGCCCAACTGCATAGTACAGTAGTTTAACCAGAATCTTTAGGTCAGAAGATAAAATTTAAATTTTGTAATAAAGAGGTTGCCATTGCTTTGAAATTCACCCAACATCTAATCAAAACTACTAACAACAGCGATCAATTATCAAAATTCATCGCTCCCTGGAAAATATAATTCCAAGCCCAGGGAAGTTGTCCCCTAATAATTTATAATTGAAATAAAAAAGTAGTAGAAATAATTTAATGTGAACCTAAAAACAGCTAAATTCAAGCTACCGAAAAACTGAACATAACATATACTTTGTAATTGGATTAAATGGACAAATTGATGTGAAATTTGCGAAAAAGCTTAACGTCTTCTCGATGATAATCGAACTCACGACTCCCTGTTCACTAGATAAACCGAGAACTTTTACGCAAATTTCACATCAATTTGTCCATTTGATTCAATGGATAATTGAAGATATTTTTTGTCAGTGCTCACCACATCAAAGGCGGCACTGTATATGGGATTTAACATTATGACAGCATTGCTGTTCTGTCAAACACACAAGGCTACGGTGGCGCTATCTATGCTTTCCATAGCGGTCGTTTTGGTTATTTTAATGATATATAGGTATTGTTTTTCGGTAGTTGTTTTAACTAAATTTAAAATTAAATTAATTAACTCATTACGCGCGGTAAAGATGGATAAATTATGGGTGAAATTATGAAAAAAATCCACGTGCTCGACTGGGATTTGAACCCAGGAACCTAGGACCACGCGTAATGAATTAATTAATTAGATTGGATTACCGAAAAAGCTCAATATTATGTGTTACTATATATTAGAGTGACTGCCTCTTTGTAGTAATCATGTCGTCACTTGAGTGAGAACGACACGTTGATAGCTTTCTCGCATCTTTACTCTTCCACAATACAGTTGTTGTGGAAGCGATGTAGGTATGACAGGCAATCAGTTTCAACACTAAATAAATCGCACTCGCTCTGCGCGCGTGTGTAGTAACATGAGATGGATGGATGTGGGTTATGAAAATGGTCTGCGAGATCTGTGGGGATTTGAATTATTAACTTGTAACCAACTGAGTTATTGGCTCGGTAGCTTAGTTGGTAGAGCGCTCGTCTAGCATACAAGAGTCCTGGGTTCAAATCCCAGCCGAGCACGTGTTTTTTTTTCATAATTTATCCATCTTTATCAAGCGTAATGAGCTAATTAATTTAATAACCATGCGAGTTGTATTACCGAAAAAGCTCAATATATGTGTTATACATTTAAAAACTTCACCGATGGTCCAAATCATCGGCTGGTTCCAAATTTTTGGACCATGTTAAAAATTGGAGCTTGCATAGGTGTTGCAAATAATGTACTACAGTCATCTCTCCCTTATTCGATATTGAAGGGACCATCGAGTTAGGGAGGTATCGAGTTACAGAACACAAAATCAATGCAACTGCGATCCAAGGGATTATCGAGGTAGCCATGAAAACCAACTTTTACTATGGTTCTCTAACTCGATATCGAGATACGAAATATCGAGTAAGGGAGAGATGACTGTAATTTTATTTTATATCAGTTTCCGGTCTTTTTTTTTTTTTTTTTGAACTGGCTAACTGCCTTGTCCATTTTTGGTCGAATTTGGACCATTTTTTTTTTCAAAACTAGTTTGACAGTTCGGATTTTTCTGAAACAACCACCGTCTCTAGTTCCTATTCATTTGAGGTAAGTAAAAACAGGAGCAATTCCTCCTTGGATGTGCTCTAAAAATTTCTCCGAGGATTTCCTCCAGGAATTTCTCCAGAAGTTCCTCCAGGGATTTTCTCCAGAAATTCCTCCGGATTTTTTTTTCGAGATTTCCTCCGGGGAATTTCTCCAGGAATTCTTCAGGGTATTTCCAATTCCTCTGGGAATTTAGTCCAGAAATTCATTAATAAATTATCTCCAAAAATTCCATCAGAGGTTTTTTCAGAAGATTCATTCGGAGATTTTCTTCAGGGGTTTCTCTGGGAATTTCAATCTGGAATTTCTCCGAAGATTTCCCCCGGGGATTTTCTCAAGCAATTTCTCTGGGCATTTCCTCCAGGGACTTCCTCAGGAGATCTTCTCCAGGAATTCCTTCGGGAAAATACCCTAGAATTCCTCACTGGATTTTCAATAGCATTTTCTCCCAAAGATTTCATCCAAGATTTCCTCTGAGGTTTTTTTCCACGAATATCTCCCGGATTTTCCCCGGAAAAAAAATTTCTCCGTCCAGAAATTCCTCTGGGGATATCATCACGAAAATTCTTTCGGGGATTTCCTCCAGGGATTTTCTCCAGAAATTCCTCCGGGAATTTTCTGCAAAATTCCTCCGGGAATTTTCTGCAAAATTCCTCCGGGAATTTTCTGCAAAATTCCTCCCGGAATTTTCTGCAAAATTCCTCCGGGAATTTTCTGCAAAATTCCTCCGGGAATTTTCTGCAAAATTCCTCCGGTTTTTTTTTCGAGATTTCTCTGGGGATTTGGTCCAGGAATTCATTAATAAATTATCTCCATTAATTTGGATTATCTCCAAAAATTCAGATTTTTTCAGAAGATTCATTCAGGGTTTTATCTGGGAATTTTCACCTGGAATTTTTCCGAAGATTTCCCTCGGGGATTTTCAAAAGAATTTCGGGGATTTTCGAAGATTTCCCTCGGGAATTAATTCAGAGATCACTCCAGGAATTCCTCCAAAAATTTCCTCCACAAATTTCTTCGTGGATTTACTCCAGGAATTCTTCTAGAGATTCAATTACGAGATTCCTCTGGTGATTTTCTCCAGAAATTCCTTCCAAGATTTTTTTTCTGAGGATGTATCGAAAGATTTCTTCCAAGAATTTCTTCTCCAGGATTTCCTCAGGAGAAATTCTCCAAGAACTCCTCTAGGGATTTTCTCCAGGAACTTGTCAGGAGAATTTCAATAGCAATTTCTCCGCGGATTTCGTCCAAGAAGTCCTCTTGGGATTTTGTCCAGGATTTCCTCTGGAGATTTCATTAAGAAATTCCTCGGGGATTTTCTCCATAAATTTCTCTGAATGCTGGTTTGCTGACAAGAAAAAGAATTTCGATGCGCGGAAAGTTTCTTCCCAGAAATGGTCTAGAAAATCACATTTTTCTGATCGCAGTACACAGTTGCAAAGAAATGCCATTTAAAAGGGGGCACTCTGCAGGAAATTTTGTGATCCATTCATTCAAGGAATATCTTCACTTTTCTTGAGCGAAACAGCATGCTTAGCTCAAGGATTCTCTAATGATTTGCACCAAGAATTTCTCTGAAGATTTCCTCTAGGCATTCCCCGGGAAATTGCCAATTTCCTCCGGGACTTTTCCCAGGAATTAATCCGGAGATTTCTCTCTGGAGATTTCAAGGGTTCATACGGGGACAATTGCAATCCCCAATCCTATTCCAATTGCAACTCCTCCGGAGATTTCGTCCAGAACTTTCTCTGATGATTTTATTAAGGAATATATCCGGGATTTCATTAAAAAATTCTTCCGGGTATTTTCTCCAGAAATTCCTTCGAGGATTGTTTCAGAGAATTTATGCGGAGATTTCTTCCAGGAATTCCTCTGGGGATTTGCACTAAAAATTACTCCGGAGATATCTTCAGAATTTCTTCGTAGTTCCTTCAGAATAAGACTCGCATTTCTCCAAGAATTCATTCCGGATTTCCCTCAAAAATTCTTTCAGAATACTTGCCGGGAATTCCTTTGGAGCTCCATCCAGCAATTGCTTCGAAGTCCCTGCAGGAGTTCCCTTCTACAGAGATCCTCATGGAATTTCTTCGGAGTTCTTCATTGAATATTTTTGTAGTTCCTCCGGGGGTTCCTTCAGATTTCATCCGGGTAGTCTTTTGGACCTCCATCGGGAATTCCTTCGGATTTCTTCTATATTTCATTCTGAATATGTTTTCGGAATTTCTACAGGAATTTTTCAAAGATATGCTAGTAGTTCTTTGGAAATCCTCCGGAGTCCCTCCACGAATTTTCCTGGAGTTACTTCAGTGAGCGAAATTAGGAGCGCGCGAAATATGGGTACTGTACAAGCTCGGGAATAAGTGGACTGTAAACGAGAAAATTTTCTTCCAAACGACCGTGAAGAAAACGCGTCTGGTCTTGTGAACGATACAAAAAATTCTGGCTTTATTTCCTGTTGTATTACAAAGGGTGTGTTAGTGTGGTACTAGATTTTTCTCCAGGGTTGCCAGCAAAGTTTCAATTTCAATTGCTAGCAAGGCAAGGTGTGTCGCTACAATAAACATCCTGCCGGCCGTTGAAATTGCAGAATTTCAAAACTACTCGGCTGAACGGTCGCGCTCATTGTCCAGGGGCAGTAGGCAAATCTTCTTTACGGCCCTTTTCGTAGTTCCGTCCTTTGTACGCAAAGTAACCACGCGAGTGTGGCCGTCGCTGCCTTGATGTAGTTCCACGATTCGAGCCAACTGCCAGTGAAGTGGTGGGCTATTCTCGTCGACGATGAGAACTAAGGCGCCCACTTGGAACTTGGTCACCTTGAAATCTCTCTGTAGCTTCTGTAACTCGTGCAAGTAATCATGCGTCCAAGCCTTCCAAAACCGTTGCTTCAAGTCCTGGACCAGTTGCCACGTCGATAATCTTCCTTGAGGGATGTGCTGGTACGATGGCTCCAGGATTGCTTGAAATTCCCGTCCGATCAGGAAGTGAGCGGGTGTAATTGCACTGACATCATTCGGGTCATCTGAAAGTTGTGTCAAAGGCCTCGAGTTCAATATAGCCTCGATTTGCACTAACACTGTCGAAAATTGTTCGAACGATAGCTTGTGTTCCGCCATAATCATCTTTAGGTGTGATTTCACCGACTTAACGCCGGCTTCCCATATTCCGCCAAAGTGCGGACTACGTGGTGGTATGAAAGACCAGTCGATGGCTCGTTGGGTGCAGAACTCGTTCAGCTTCAGCTGGTGTTGTTCTTCTCGGAATAGTGTAGCTAGACGCTCCATTTCGTTGTTTGCGCCTTCAAAATTTGTCGCGTTATCCGAATACAACTTCAAGACGACTCCACGGCGACTCACAAAGCGTTGAAGTGCGCCCATGAACCCCTCGGTTGTCAAGTCGGAGACGGCCTCTAAATGTAGTGCCCGAGTGGCCATACATACAAAGACACATACATAGCCTTTCAACGTTGGTGCATTCTTCATTTTCGCATTTGGTCGTATTTTGAAAGGACCGGCAAAATCGAGTCCCGTATTAGCAAATACAGGTGACGGTTGAACACGATAGTCCGGTAAGTTTCCCATCAGTTGAGTGGCTCTCGTTGGCTTCATTCGGAAACAAGGAATGCACTGATGAACTAATTTACGAATAGTGCTCCTCGCGTCTAGTGGCCAATACCTTTGTCGAACAATGCCGAGGAGGCTGCGCTGTCCGATATGCATGTTTGAACGATGCAGGTACCGTATCAATGCAACCGTCACAGGATGCTTCTTAGGAAGCAAGGCTGGATGCTTCTGATGATATGGAAGCGTCGAGTTTTTCAATCTTCCACCTACACGGAGAATTCCATCCGCCTCGTCGACGAAAGGATTTAAGTTGCGAGTCGCAAAGTTGAACTCCTTACCGGCTTGTAACGCGCTGATTTCAAGTTTGAAGGATTCTTTCTGCACCAATCGGATGATCAATGCAGATGCTCGTGATATTTCGGATGTTGTTGGTAAACCTTTCGTAATGGTTGTCCTGCCGCTCTTCACATAGTCACAAAAACGAACAACATACGCCATTGTACGCTGCATGATCGGATATCGGCTGATTCGATCGAAAAGCTGCAATCGAGGATGTTCCTGCGTTGTCACCAAAACAATTTTGCGTAGCTCCGGCAGCTGATCTTCTTCAATGGGTTGTGGTTCATCAAAACCACTGTCGGTGTGTCGTAGAGTGGGTGGCCCATGCCACCACAGTTCATCAGATTGCAGATTTTTCGGCTCCACTCCTCTGGATATGGAATCAGCTGGGTTGGACTTGGAAGGGATATAATTCCAAGTGAATCGGTTGGTCAGCTCTCGAATTTCATGGACTCTATTTCCGACGTAAACAGCAAGAGATTCGGGCGATTTTTTTAGCCAGCACAATACGATCTGTGAATCACTCCAGAGAATAACGGATTCAAATTTCACATCGAGCGCCTCCAGCTGCTTGACGGCCAATCTTGATAACAGCAGAGCAGCCAACAGCTCCGCGCGGGGTGTCGTTATTTCCTTTTGCTTTCCCTTCTTTCGTGGTAGAATCCTAGACTTGCTGCAAATAAGCTTCAGCGTAGCAGATCCATCGTCTTTCACGATTCTGGTGTACAAGCACGCCCCATACGCCAGGTCTGAAGCGTCGGCAAACCCGTGTAATTCTACGGAGCGAGCTCCGTCAGCAAGAATCCATCTCGGTATCTTCAGCTCGTTGAGCCAGCGCAGTTGACTCCGAAAATCCATCCAGAAGTTAGCCATCTCGCTTGGTACGGGTTGATCCCAATCCAGATTGAGAGACCATAACTCCCGCATAATAAGTTTCGCAGCTGTAACCACAGGGCCAACAAAACCCAATGGATCAAAAATCCTTGCGATCTGGCTAAGAATCATCCTCTTCGTGAGACGACCCGATCCAACGGCGTCATCAACTAGCACGACAAAGGTGAAACAATCTTCCTGTGGACGCCAGGCCACGCCCAGGGTCTTGATTACAGTATTGATGCTTGGATCTTCAATGTTCACAACATTTTCTCGCATATCCTGTGGGACATCCTGAAGCACTGCTTCCGAATTAGAGCAAATTTTATGCACGTCGAAACATCCTTTGCGCAGTAATCCGATGATCTGGGTTTTCAGCTCTAAGGCGTCTTCTAGCGTATTCGCCCCAGTCAGCACGTCGTCAATGTAGAATGACTTCTCAACTGCCACAGCAGCTAACGGATATTGTGTCCCCTCATCAATGGCTAATTGCTTTAGCGCCATCGTGGCCAGAAATGGAGATGATGCAAGTCCATACGTAACCGTCCGCAAATCGTATGTCTGGAGCGGCTGATCGCAGTTAGACCGATGCACAATCCTCTGGTATCGCCTGTCATCAGCGTGTACCTCGACTTGGCGGTACATTTTCGGTATATCGGCTGTTATCCCATACTTGTAGGCTCTGAAGTTCGATACGATGCTAATCAAATCATTTTGAACGGTTGGTCCAATCATTTGCGTATTGTTGATCGACACGCCAGTAGTAGACTCAGCCGACCCGTCGAATACTACTCGGAGTTTTGTTGTTCTGCTGCTAGGTTTCAACACGTAGTGATGAGGAAGATAATATGCCGACTGTGGAGCCTTATCGGCCGCATTATTGCTCAACTCCATGTGCCCAAGTAGTTCGTATTCGCGAAGAAACGACATGTACTGATCTTTCAATACAGGCGCTTTGTCCAATCTCCTCTCCAAGGCGAGGAAGCGTTTCTCAGCCATCGTGCGTGATTCGCCCAGTTGTTGTTTCAGGTCGTTGAACGGGAGACGGACAATGTACCGTCCATCCGCAGTACGCTCATGAGTCTGTCGAAAATGATCCAAGCATTCCTCCTCAGCTGTTTGAGTTTGCGCAATAGGGTCGCAGTAGGCTTCGATTTCCCAAAACCGCTTTACGAGATGTCCAATGTCTTCTTCCGCTCGCGCGCAGAGTGAATGGAGTACTGAAGGCTGCTTTTCGGGGACAGAACCACTCAAGACCCAACCGAACTGCGTTTCCTGGAGTATCGCTGAACAATTCGGTAGTCGAACACGTCCGGACTTCAGCATCTCAAAGAATATTTCGGCGCCCAAAAGCATATCAACCTTATCCGGAACACCAAAGCTCGGGTCAGCTAGGTGGATATCTTCAGGGATGGTGATCGCTCTCGAATCCACTTTCGTAACTGGTAAATCTCCGGTTATCTTCGGCACCACTAGCATCTCAAGACAAGCGGTGTAATCTGTTAATCGGGATTTCAATTTAGCGTGGATCTTAAACCGAATCTTCGTTTGTGTTTCATTCAGCCCACTAATCGAATAGTTCGCAGGCTGCTTCTTTAATCCCAACAGAGCAGCGAAGTGCTCAGACACAAAGTTTGTATGTGAGCCTGAGTCGAGAAGAACCCTACAAGGGTAAGGGTTGTTCGCTCTTCCATATACGAGGATCACCGCTGTCGAAAGCAATATCTGTTTGCCAGATTGTGGCCGTGTGCAGAAATTAGAACGTTGTCGTTCCTGGCCACCGTCAGGCTTCGGCGTACCAGCGCCAACTGATGAATCGCGGTTTTGACTCGATGATTGCTGCTCGTTTCGTTTATCGCCGTCTGATGGTCCAGCAATTAATGGCGGAGAATCATTCTTTTTCATGGGGGTGTCGTTCGGATGCAGCATTGTGTGGTGCCGTTTGCTACATTTCTTGCAAGAATGCTCAGATGAGCAATCAACCGCACGATGCCCCTTTTGGAGGCAGTTGAAACACGCTCCGATTCGACGCAGGGTATTGTAGCGATCCGCGAGATTCGCCTTCTTGAAAACGTCGCATTTCCATAATTCGTGGTTGCTAGAGCACTGTGGACACTTGTCAGATGTGGTTACCAAGCTGCTGCCCTTGGATCTCGTTTCAACCATCTGCTTTCCTGGTTTCACGATACGCTTGTCCGGAGGGCGAATTTTCTCCAGCACTCGGCATCGTTCTCTCAAGAAGTCCATCGTAGTTTCATAATCTGGCATTTCGTTGGCAGCCTGATCCAACTCCCACGCCTTATGGGTCTCGCCATCTAGCTTCTTCGTGATCCGATTTATCAGCATACTTTCACCTAGTCCATCAACAGGAAGTTCTAGGTTCTTGAGCGCGTCAACATTCCTCGTACAAACATCTATCAGCTTACGCAGGTCCGCAGCGTTTTCACCACACATCTTGGGAAGATCGAAGAGAGCATCGATATGCTTGTCGATAATAAGCCGCTTATCCTCAAACCTTTCGGTCAACGTCGCCCACGCCGCAGCATAATCGTTGTTGTTAATTATCTCTTGATCGATGATGCCGGCTGCTTTACCCACCAACGAGTTGCGGAGATGATACAACTTTATCGCCGGTGACTCCGATTGGTAGCGGTCCATGATGGTTTCGAACATTGATTTGAAAGCATACCAATTCTCATAAGTACCGTCAAACGTAGGCAGCGGCACTTTCAGTGGAGGCAGGTGCATCGCCATAGCTGGGACCGCCGACGTGGCCGCTGTCGATGCCGAGGGCGCCACTGTCGGCCTCTCTCGTTGAGCAATATCATCAAGCAGTTTAGTAATAATAACGTACAACTCACCGTATCGCTGCTCGAAATCAATGTACCTCTCCTCCGCTTCGTTGTGGGTATCTTCGTCGACGTCGAGACCATAGATGCGCTTCTGGTTCGTATTGTATTCAGCAAACGCATCTTCTATGGTCTTCAGCTGCAGCTGCAGGTAGTGTTTGTTTGCCAAATTGTTATTTGGCACCTCAGCATCCACTACAAGTGCAGCATGCACCCGCTGCAATTTTCGCTCCAGTGCATTCGACTGGATTTTAATCACTTTTAGTTCTTCATTCATTCTTCGCAATTGAAATTTCTTCTTCTGTTTTTTCTTTTGTTCACTGATCGGTTCGATCGTTTGGTTCTCACCGTCTCGGTTTGATTGTGCTTCTGTTTGCGCCCCACCTCTCGATGTCAACGGAGTTTCGAACATTTTGCTTCACTTCACACTCGAATCGAAACCGGTTGGGAAACACTGATAGGCCATCTTAGCTTAGAACGCATTCGCGCACACACACTGCTCTACACTATGGCCTTGAAACGATTTCCGCTCAAAAACACAATCGATTCGTTTCTCAAATGCTTTTTATTTTTCGTTATTGCAAGCACAAGCACAATCAATCTTGTTTTCAGTAAACACGACTCGTCAAAATGACGTCACAATTTTTCTGGGTCGACAAAAGCCGACGCTGCGCCGTATGCACACACACATGGATCGCCGTGACGGCGTCTGAAGTCGGTGGTAGCTGAGTACCGGAAGAGCACACACGACACGATTCGCCAAGATGGCGTCGCGAAATTTCTTCGGAGCGAAAGCACAAGCTTCTATTCTGCCTCTACGGGCAATTTTTCACACTACGATTCGCCAACTGGCGTCACAACTTGGCGGCAAGCATGCCGACGAAACTTCCCCAATATGCGGTACCAGCAAAATATTGCTGCGTTAACTTTTTCACGAAATCAAACCGAATCACAAATGGCGTCGCTGTTTGCCGACGACATTCGGTTGATTCAACACAAAGCCCAAAGAAATCTTCCGGAAAATCACTTTCACTTCGCGAATTCCGACTTTTTGCGCACAAAAGTCGGTCACATCATTCCGAAAACTAGTTAAATCCGGGTTGTAAGGACCAGAATGTACAAGCTCGGGAATAAGTGGACTGTAAACGAGAAAATTTTCTTCCAAACGACCGTGAAGAAAACGCGTCTGGTCTTGTGAACGATACAAAAAATTCTGGCTTTATTTCCTGTTGTATTACAAAGGGTGTGTTAGTGTGGTACTAGATTTTTCTCCAGGGTTGCCAGCAAAGTTTCAATTTCAATTGCTAGCAAGGCAAGGTGTGTCGCTACAATAAACAGGTACTTTACGGTATAAATTGTTGAAACTTATTCAGTACTCGTAGTTGGCATCCTTAAGGGAATAATATTTAGAAACAAGTAGGTTACTCTTCGTCTTACTGGATTGTATAGCAAAATATATCGAAAAAGTATTATTTTTCATAAATTTACTTAAGTTTCAAAAATGCCTGCTTATAAATTGTTCAAATGAACGAAATTAAGAACTTGATCAATTATTTAACGCTTTAAAATTTTAATTTAAATGTTTGTTTTAATTATGACATTTGTACGAATATGGAGTCTGATCAATTTTAGACACAAAATCAATATTTTTCCACTAATCCAAAGATTAGAGTTAATGGGAATTGTTGAATAGAAAATGACAACTATGACCTTCATTATTGCTAAACTATTTTGTAAAGATATATTATTTTTGAAAGTTTTTACAACTTGAAAACATAGGTCTGTACGAATATGCGTTCGAGTCACTGTATGTATCGCAACTGCGGGACTTAAGTTTGAGGTTAGTGTAAGGAACGAAGCCCCGTTCGGACTATGACTGAAAAAAGTCCGTAACTTCTGCCTCAGCTTACCTGGTCATTGTGAAGGTGAATTTGAGAAGCAGCTCCTTTGCGACCGCTACCGGGGAAACAGTCCTAGTTCAGGAAAAGGCTAGTTTTCGACGGGAAATGAGCGAAAAACCAGGAGATTTTGGCTCCTACGAAAGAATTTTGCACAGGATCGAAAGAAAGAATAATCGAACGCGACCGAACCAGAACACCATCAGATCGAATTTTGACAGTTTGCGCTTGACAGCAGGGATGCCAGGTGATTTTTTCCAATGTCTTCCAATTGCACGGAAAAATGTCTTCCAATGTCTTCCACTTTAAACTTTTCAATTATCATGGTAACTTAAGGGCAACATAAACGGTGGTAAATTTTTTTTGGTCAAAATTTACTCCAAATATGTCAAAATTATTTGGACCAGTAAAAATAAAACAAACCGCCCACGGATGCACCGGTTTTGTATTTTCCCTGATCAATTTCAAAAGTGATCAAAAAACAAACATGTTGATGATGCTTGGAAAAGCAAAATTCAAGCTGAATCCCTGGAGGAATTTCCGTAGAAATTAACGTAACCACCGGAGGAATGCGCATTAAATATATCGCGAAATTTACAAAGGAGTTACTGGCAAAGTTCATTCATCCTGAAATTTCAAGCGGACTTAGGAATTATTGACGTTTTGTATATTGGAACTCCTAGCGGAACTTATCGTTTCCGGATGAACTATGACCTAGGAGACGCGAACTTAGGAATTCTTGATGGAACTCCCGATAACATTTTTTGAGGAACTTCTGGGAACGGAAGCCTCAAAAATTTTGGAGTATCTCCTAGAGAAATTTATGGAAGAACTCCCGGGGAGATTCTGGAAAATTCCTAGAAGTATTCCTGTAGAAACACCTAGCGGAATACCAGCACGAACTTCGGTATAATTCTTGGTGGAGCTGCCTGTGGGATTATTGGAGCAACTCACAGAGAAATTCCTGATTGAAGTATGGTGGAATTCCTGGAGGAACTCCAGTTTTATTTTGGAAGGAACTTCTTAGGAATTTCCGGTGGAGCCCCTAAGGAATTTCAAAGGAGTAGCTGGATGAACTCCAAAGAAATTCCCGGAAGAATTTCGAGGCATTCGCAGCGGAGCTCTGAACGAAATCCCAGGAGGTATTGCTATTGGAATTCCCCTGAGGAATTCATGGATAAAATACCCGGAGGAGCTCTTGGGTGATATCTTCGAAAAATCTTTGAAATTCCCGGAGGAAATCAGCGGAGGAATTTCTGGAGGGAATGCCGAAGGAATTTCTTAATAAAAGCCCCTGAAGATATGCTAGAGAAAGTCACCGGAGGAGTTCTTGGGGATATCTCTGGAGAAATCTTTGAAATCTCCGGTAGAATTCTTGGACTTGATCCCCGGAGGAATTGCTATTGGAATTCCCATGAGGAATTCATGGATAAAATACCCGGAGGAGTTCTTGGGTGATATCTTCGAATAAGTATTTGAAATTCCCGGAGGAAATCAGCGGATGAATTTCTGGAGGGAATCCTGGAGAAAGTCACCGGAGTAGTTCTTGAGGATATCTCTGGAGAGATCTTTGAAATCTCCGGTAGGATTCCTGGACTTGATCCCCGGAGGAATTGCTATTGGAATTCCCCTGAGCAGAGTTGGGAAAAAATCTGAAATTCATTCTACAGTAGCCAAATTTTTAGATTTAGAAAATTCATGCACCCAACATAGGTTACTTGATGAGATTCACGTTTTTGAACTACTGTACTGGGAAAGCCACGTGATTTTCGCGAAATTCAAGCCTACTACTATTACCATTTCCCAGCACTGCCCCTGAGGAATCGTTGAAATATCCGGAGGAATTCTTGGAGGAAATCTACGGAGAAATTCCTAGTGTACATCCCCAGCGAAATTCCTGGAGAAAAACTCCGGACTCTCTGAAAACATCCCTGAAGGAATTTCTGAAGAAAATCCCCGGAGGAATTTATCAGTGAAATTCCCGAAGGAAATCCCCGAAAGAATTTCTGGATGATATCTGGACGTTTCTTGTTAGAATCGCCGAAAGTTTTCTGGGGGAAATCCCTGGAGGAATTATTGGGAAAAATCCTCGAAGGTATTCCTGGAGGAAACCCTCGAAGAAGTTCTTGGGGCAAAAACCCGGAGATTTTCAAGGAAAAAATCCTAAGAGGAAATAATCGCAGAAAATGCTATTGAAAATCCACTGATGAGCTATAGGGCTATATACCCGAAGGAATCCCTAGATGCTATCTCTTGAGGAAGTCCATGGAGAAAATCCCCGGAGAAATTCTTGATGCAAATCCCCAGAAAAATAACTGGAGGAAATCTCAGGATAAATCTTCTGCAAGAATCTCAGAAGCAATTTTTAGAAATGGAATTGCTGAACAAAATCCCCAAAGGAATTTATATTGGAAATCCCCTGAAGAATTCCTGGAGAACATCCCCGGAGCAGATCTTAGTGGAAATCCCCGGAGGGAATCTTGGTAGGAATTTCTGGAAAAAATCTCCGGAAAATTCCTGGTGCAAATCTCCGGAGAAATTCCTGGAGAAACTCCGGAGGAATTACCGTCTAGAGTAATACACAAAGGAACTCTAGAAATTTTTTTTTTTTTTTTGGGAACTCTGGAGGATTTCCCAGAGGAAATGTAGAGAATTTTCAGAATTAACTTCAGGATAGTTCGTAGTGAAACTCCGGAGGATTTTCAAAGAACTACTATAGGAACTCGGAATTATTTCTGTATAATTGCGAAAAAATATCTAGGAGAAAATCCGAAGAAATTCCCGATGGAGCTCTAAAAGAATTCCCGGATGAATTTTGAAGCAACTCCCGGAGGAACTTCAGAGAAATTCAATGAAGAACTCCGAAAAAATTCCATGAGGAACTCTGAAGAAATTTATGGAGGGTCTCCAAAGGAGGAGGAACTGAGGAATAATTTTAAGAGAAACTCCGAAGAAATTCGTAAAGGAATGGGCAATCCCGGAGGAACTCTGGAGAATACCCTGGAGGATCTCCAAGGAATCCTGAGCTCCAAGAAATGTAAGGAGGAAATCCGATAAATTTCTGAAGGAACACTGAATGAATTCTATGAGAATCCATGGGAAACCCGTAGGAGTTCTCGGTAAAGCTCCAAAGGAATTCCCGTAGTATATTGAATTCTCGGACAAACTTTGAAGAAATTCCAGATGGACCTCCAAAGTAATTTCCGGCAAATATTCTGAAAAAAAAAAAATCTTGAGGACTCTGAAGGAATTCTTAGAGAAACTGCGAAGTAAATTCTAAAGGAACTACGAAGAAATTCTGAAAACATCTCCGGTGGTGCAAATCCCCAGGATACCCTGGGGATTATTCTCGGAGGTATCTGAACGTGATCTCAGCAGGAAAATCTGGAGGAAATATCCGGGGGAATCCTTCGAGGAAATCGCCGGAAGAATTACTGGACGAAATCCCCGGAAAAAATCTCCGGAGGAATTTCTTTTTCTAGAGGAGTTCTTGGGAGAAGTCTACCGTGGCATTCCAGGAGGAAATCTCCTTATTAATTCCTGGAGGAAATTATCGGATTAATGCCTGAAGGAAATTTCCAAGAAATGCCTGGTGAAAATACTTAGAGAATCCGTAGATAAATTTGTGGAGAAAATCCCCGAAGGAATTTCTTTTCAAAATCTTCAGAGGAAATCCTGGACGAAACCCCCGGAAGAATTTCTATGCAAAATACACAGAGGAATTCTTGGACGAAATCCACGGAATTACTATTTGAATTCTCCTGAGGAGTTTCTGGAAAAAATCGCCAGAGGAGTCTTTAGGGATCCCCGCAGGAATCCCTGGAGGAAATCCCCGAAGAAATTCCTGAAAGAAATCTTCCGACACATTGTCAGAAAAAAATTCCTAAAAGAGATTCTGGATAAACCCCCGGAGGAAAACAAGGGAATTTCCTAATTAAATCCCCGGAGGAATTCCTGGAGTAAATATATGAAAGAATTCCTGAAAGGAATTCTCGGAGGAATTCCTGGAGGAAATCTCTAGGGGGTTAATTTCTGGAGGAGATCTCTGGAGGAATTCTTGGAAGAAATCTCCGGAGAAACGCTCTGAAAAAATATCCTTGATGAAATCCTCAGAGGAAGTCGTTAACAAAATCCCAGGATGTATAAATTGCTGGAAGAAATCTTTGAAAAAATTTCTAAACTAAATCCCCGGAGGAATTTTTGAAGAAAATCTACAAAGGTTTTCTGGGGGTGAAATCCCTGGACGAATGCTGGGAAAAAATCTCCGGATGAATCTCTGGAGAAAATCCCCGAAAAAATTCCTGGAGGAAATTCCCAGAGGAGTTCATGAGGGAAAACCCCGTAGAAATTCATGGAAAAATCCTCAGAGTCAGAGGTAATCTTGGACGAAGTTCTAGGAGAAAAAGCTATTGAAAATCCACTGAGGAGTTCTAGCTGGATATCTCCGAAGGAATTCCTGGAGGAGATCCCCTGAGGAAGTCTCTGGAGGAAATTCTCTTAAGAATTCCTGTAAGAATTCCCCGGAGGAATTCCTGGAGGAAATCTCCGGAGAAAATCCAGGTAAAAATGGTCAGACCTATGTTGGTAGCAAAGCTCAAAGCTTTAAGCCAATCTTACTCCATTAGAGAAGCTAAGTAGAACACAGAACGCTTCGATGCTTACTGACATTAAAATGGCTTGCTCAATTTTCACCACCTAATTAAATTTCAATCTTGTCGCTCCCTTGCGACGCCTATCCATCTAGTCATTTCCATTATTTGCAAAAATATGCTATAGGCTCTCTTACCTTGAGTCCGGAAGTTATTAATTACTCTAAAAATTTCTTCAGTTTTTTTTAAGGTTTCAATACTTCTTGATATTTCTCGTTGTTTTTTTTTCTCAAGATTTCAAGGATTAGGTAGGGGGATCCTATTCTTGGCACTTTTGATTCACATCGGCAGTGGGGTTTTTTGAAAGCTTCTAAGCTTATATACGGCCACAATTGTCTTAAACGCGATGCATAGCATTGAAGTGCTTCCTATGGGAAAGTTTCAGACAATTCGGCCGAGAAAAACCCCCATGCCAAAGTGAATTATGGAAGTGCCCAAGTAGCTCTGTACCCTACTGGGATAATTTGTGCATGAAATGCATGAAATTCATTCAAAAAAAATCCAGCTAGCTCTTTTTATATTTGGAATGACATGAATGACTTAACTATATTTCATTTTAAAATCTTCCAATAAATCTTCTACGGATTTTTAAAAGAGTTTGATGGGAATCAGAGCAGGAATTTCATTGAAATTTCCGTCTTTTTTATATCTTCAGGGGTTTTGTTTTTCAGAAATACCATGATCCAATAAAATCGTTAGAGATTCTCAAAGATTTTCACCAGACATTTTTCTAAGGACTACTTTCTTCCGAGAATATCTGAGGAAACTAATAAAAGAGCACTTCATAGAAAGTTTCGAGACAAATACACAAAAAATTACCAGTATTTGAGCATCATTTTCCTCTGCAAACAAAAAAAATTGAAAAACAACCTAAAAATTTCTGAAAACGGTTTTAGTAGAAGTCCCTTGGAAAATCTATGAAGATCTGGTTTTTTATCTAGTGAAATTTTCATCACAGAAACTCCAGATAAATGGTCAATATATAATAATCCATAAGAAATCTGTGCCGATTTTCGGACTTTCATACAAAGCCAAAATTTTATGAATGGGTCGAAAATTGGTGTTTTTTCCCTAATTGTTTAAAATCTGGGTAGAATTTCATAGAAAACTCCATAATTTGCTGGAAAAATTTGTTGGAAATTAGAAGAATTCCAGACAAACAAATCTTAAGAAACTTCTATAAGAATTCATGGAGGTATCGCCAGTGGTATCTCTGGACGGATTTGTGAACTTGCCTTTATTTCACTGGAAATTCTCGGTGCAGTGTAAGTCAAATTTTAATACGGTATACCTTTTTTTATTCTGAAAAGTCTTTGGAAGTAATCCTTAACATTCCATAGTGGAATTATGGATAGTATTCCAGGACGGAATGCCCAAAGAATTGTTTTAAGAATCTCTAGTGAAATGTTCAAAGTAATGACTAGTGGAACTCTAGAATGAATAATTGAAGATTATATTTTTTAGAAAAACTCATGTTTTTGAAAAAAAAAACTTGTTCAGATTTTGAAATAGTTATTTTTTAGAGAAATCTTTGGAATATGAATTATTATTTTGGTGAACTACAAGAAATCTCCAAAAACTGTTCCAAAGTCAAATTATTCTGTTAAAATGCATGTTGAAGAGAATGTTCAAAAAATTAAGACACTTCTAATCAGCACACTTTTTTATTTTTGCATTGCCCAAGATGTGTGTATTTTAATCAGCAATAAACTTCATGGAACAAAATTTCAATTTCAAAGCACTTTTTATTGCATTTTTACTTCTGGTTGTTCAGGATTTCTCTAGGACTTCCCATGTGCATATCAGCTATGTACTCTAGGATTCGTTCCCAAGCATCACGCTCCCAAATTCTCTGTATTCCATTGAGCTATTTATCCGAGTTTTTTGGTAAGAATTTCTAGCAAGATGATACATCCATGATATTTTACAAAATCGATAAATAAATAATGTACAAATTCTTAAAAAAAAAGAAACTTTTAAAAATTTCTTCAGACAGTTTTTAGAACTTGCAAAAAGATTTCTGCGGGTTTTTCACTAGGATTGTTTCAATTAGTTTCAGCCCAAAGTATCTAGAATACTTCACAGACTCCTTTGAAACATTCCTAAGAGTATTCCTAAACAAATCTGAAATAATGTCATTGAAATTTATTAAGGATATTTTTTGCAGATATTGTTTGAAATATTATCAAACAATTGTTGAAGGAATTCTGAAGAAGTTTCCGAAGAAACCAGTGGAAAAAATCTTGACAGATATCCCGAAAGTCTCTGGGATAATTTCAGAAGCAAAGATTGTAGCAATCTCAGGAAAAATCATATAAAAATCTGTATATTTTTTATGAATTCGTAAAATAAATACACGAGAATCACTGAAACGAATTTTAGAAAAAAAAAACATTGTAGGAAACCCTGAATACCTTTGATGAATCTCTGGAGTAATATTTAAATGCATTACTAGAATGTTTTGCCAAATCTCTGTAAGAGTTTATAGAAGAAACTCTGGAAGAATCCTTGACAGAATTCTCAGATCAATATCCAAATAAATCAATGGAATATTTTCAATGGAGGGATAGCTGAAGATGGCGTGCAAAAATCTTATAGAGGCGTTTCTGTATTTTCCAACTCACATGTTTTTTTTAATCTAGGAATTGTAAGAATGCCAATAATTTAAAATTGTCTTCCAAATGTCTTCACAAATTCTGAAAAGTCTTCCAAAAATCTTCCGTCTTCCAAATGCCTTCCACACTACTCAAATGTCTTCCAATGGAAGACATGTCTTCCAACCTGGCATCCCTGCTTGACAGTGAGTGACGGCCGTGCAAGGTTCGTCAATGAGATGGTGGTGTTGCAAATTTTGATGCATGAGCATGTTTTTCAAATTACCGGTTCGAAGGTACTAGTCGGCACTCCCCCGTCTAGGCTGCATAAAACGTCAAAAGCTATGTTTTGCACTTCTCCATCTTGCGCATTCGTTTTCTTGGAACAAAACACTGCGGTCGCATCTGTTTGTTACTGGCCGTCGTTCTTTGTTGTGAAAGTGAAAAATCGAAATCTACAATTTGAGGAAAAATCAAATTCTTCGTGAAGTTAGAAAGTTTATACTACTGCGAAGAGTACCGAACGCTGCAGAATGGGTGCAGTTTTAGGATTGGTGTCGGCAGCTAATGTAAGTAAATTGCGTTCTTAGTTTCCGGATTATTGATTTTTTTTTTCATTGGCTGGTATTTGCTTGCTTATTGGGCAACGACAGATTCGAAGGACAACCAGCTCTGCCTCTTGAATCGTACTTTACCTACATGAAATAATAAAGGTGGTACTTTGGTATAGACAATTCTAACGTTGCAATGGCTGTAATGAGATTAAACCCCATGACTCATTTTGACAAGCCAATGCAAATAAATATCTAGCAGAAAGCAGGTAGAGAGAATGTTGTGACGATTGCGACAGAATCAATAATCACCTTGATGTTTACTGTTTCTCTGAGGAGGCCTCTATTATGTGTCTAGACGAAAAGTATGAGCGTTCATGCAAATATGTTCATGTTAAAAAAGTTGTTTTTTCCTGTACTGATAGTAATTTTCAAAGAGGAAATGTGAAACGAAAAAGTTGCTCTATCAAATCAATTTGAGTCCCATTCGACCTAAACCTGAAATCCCTCTAATTAGAACAGCAAAGCTACATGTACTAGTTAGTTGGATAGGAAAGATTATCTTATGACTTAAGGTCAAATGTTTAGATCGCAATGATTACTCTTCCGTTTTATGATGCTGATTTAGAATCCACTATATAATATCCAGAACAGCCTACAATATGGAAGCTTTTGAAGAAGCATGTCCTCTGCGGTCTGTAAAGGGACCCCATGGTGGAATTCCGATCTGACTAGACTCAGGAAACAATGTAGAAGAAGTAGTTGGAACAGACGCCGTTCAGCTGGATCAGAGTCGTTCAAGTCGGCACGCAAGGTTTACAAGAAGTCGTTCTGCTGAACGATCCGGCTGGAAAAATCCATGTTCAAATGTTTCCAGTTTGAGCGAAGTTAGCCGGCTGAACAAAATCCTTGCAAAATTTAAGGATTTTCAAATGAACGAAATTCGCTTACCTAATGGTGACTTTACTTCTTCTGATGAAGAGGTTTTAGAATGTTTATTCAATACACACTTCCCCGGATGTGTGGACATAGCATCTACGGATGAACCAAATGTCTTTTCATGTAGTTACGAGTCTCTGGCCTCGGCTCGCAGTATCGTAACTACAGGGCTGTTACAACAGTCGCGAATTTCGCGGATTTATAGCGGATTTATTCCGCCAGTCGCGAAAATCGCGAGTGCATGAAAAACTGTCGCGAAAGTCGCGAATTTCTGTTTAAAAAAAAGTTGGAGGGGTTGTGTGCAAGACACGGCCGCAGTGTTAGTTAACGTTGGATAACCTTAGACTGGTTCAAAAAGGATATGGTTTCGAAATTGGTCTCAATGAAGGGCCGATTATTTTAGGCGATTTTACACATAGTTCAGTATAACGTAGCATATTTCGATTATTCCAAAATTGGTTAGAGTGAGATAGTGATATTTTTGTAAGAAATATAATTCAAAACAACTCATACTCCTGGAGGCCCTGAAAAACTATAAGGGTACATCCCTATGGGGCTATACGAACTGGTGGCGTATGCCTATAACGATTTGCAGTCAAGTGTACGTTTAATCATGTCCCAAATTTACAATATCTCTATCCGATGAACGTGAGTTCGTTTTGTATAAACATTACAATTTGATCAATCATTCGTCATATTTATCTATTAAAATGAGAAATATCACTTCATACAGAATATTTAACAGCAATATGTCTATAGAAAGTTATTCGAGGATTGTAATGAAATCTCTAGTCATCGCTTTTTTGATCTTATAGTTTGAGAGAAATATCATTCATTGCTTGGCAATGTGATAAATAAAGTCGGAAAAATTACTCTTAACTCTTTTACGCACATTCGGTGGCCCTGAAAAGGGCCAAAAGCTTTATTAGCTCGGATGCTGTCATAGATAAATAGCACTACAAGATGTTGCAAGTGTATAAATTTGAATAAGTTCTCTGGTTATACGACGAGCCTGCTGAGTGTTTCACGGTGTAGATGGCACACATCAGCAACAGGTCTTGGATCACACGACTGAAGTCGAAATCTTCTGATCCATGGGTGCCAAAATGATGAAAATTTTTTCAATGAGAATTTCTTTTCAAAAGCATTCTGTATATGTCGCAATTTTGTTATATGTGTTCTCATAAAATATGGGAAGTCTAAGAAGCTGTTGGAAATGCCACTCTATTTTACAAGCGTTGTGAAATATTGAGCACTCACCCCGACGGCACTGCAGCAGCGTTCGCGAATACAGTATCAAATTGTCGTGCCATCAATTATTCTTGAGAAATTAAATTTTGTATAAAGCTGTGACATTGATTGAGGAATATTAGATGTAATAAGGTCGGAAATATTTCTCTTTCAACTATTTTCAACACATTTGATGGCCCTGAAAAGCGTCGATGGGTTTGTTAGCTTCGATGCTGTCACAGATGAATAGCACTGCGGGATGTTATCAGATGATTGTCTTGGTCAAACGGGGAATCCTCAACGCATATGTATAAATTTGAGCAAGTTATTTGCTTATACGACGAACCAGCTAAATATTTCGTGACGTGGATGGCGCACAACAGCAACGGGTTGTGGATCACCGGGCATAAATCGAAATCTGGAAACGATGCTGACTCTTGAAATCTTGAGGGATTTCACAAGTCCGACGCTCGATTAGCAGCAGCTCCTCGGATCAGCAACTCAGGGGGCTTCTGGTATTTCGTTTCTAACGGGTTTGCTTCTTGACCACCGATGCTGAATTTATCACGAGTCGAAATCTGCAAGCGCGGATAAATTTGCGGCGGCGATGACGATGGCTTGGGCGCTTTTCCAAGCGGCAATAGTTCGCCGCTCGGAGGAGCGCCCAAGGCATCGTCATCACAGCCGCAAATCAACCTTGCGTCTTCCTCTTCCGACGACACAAATTGAACTGTGACGCGGGTGCAAACGCAAAGCGAAAATGACTCGCCCGACCGTATTCGCAGTCCGACCACAAAAAGAAGACTGAGAGAAGAAGCATGTGTGGTGCGCTTTTATAGTTGGAAGCCGAACCCTAAAATCTGCTTGAACGTGATTCGTGATCAAACGTCAACATCCCACCGCAAAATCGCTAGTGTTTGGAGGTGATTTTAACCTCCAACTTGTCAAATAACCTCCAAATCATCACCTCCAAGTTAGTTCTAATAGCCTCCGTTATATGAAATATGGTGGCGCGTCAATCGTCGCAAGTTTATCGTTAAACAGTCAATTGGTTAGATAAGAAAGGGGTCAACATTTTACGATTTTTCAATAGTTTGTTGCCAATAATCAATAGTGTCCGCTATTTGAATCGACGCGTAGATAAATTTTCGATCGATTGATGTATAAATATTGGAAATTTATCGATAAATGACTGAGTTTTTAGCGGTCAAAACCTGACCACTTTTCGTTACATGCTCAATTTTTTCGTTTTTTTTTTTTTTTTTTTTGGAATTGTACCCCTATATGTTGCCGAAGGACGTTATCCAACGTCAAAAGAGCCACACTTTGTTTATATTGGATATGCAGACAATTTCGAACATCTCCCTTCGAGTACAGTTAAAATTTTCTTTGGGATTTTCTTTTTGTATCAATATATCTTCAGATTTGAAAGACATAAACTTTAGAGTTCTAGTTCTAGGTTTCCTAGAAATTATCAAAAATCGTTGATGTGACGGCAAGACTTTCTTGATTTTTTTGAAGTATTACTCTAATTAACCTTCCGGTAGTCGCGGTTGGATACCGCCAGAAGTGCCTAGCTGGGTACGAATAGCGAGTTTTGCCCTATTTTGTAGGGGACCCGCAAGTTCATTCTGACGTTTGCATATCGCATGTATGTTCAGTGTTGAGTACGAATGCCAAGATGGTGTCCACTAGACTTTCAAAAAATTTTCGAATTGGGAAATAGTTTACTTCAGAAGTCTATTGAAAATAAGGTGGGCTTTCATCTCAATAAAGTTGAATGGAAAACAAAATAGGATAGATTGGAACGCTAAGTAAAGGCTACGGAAAAAAATCCATGTAGCTCTTACGGGTAACTCAGGTGGAACAAACGTAGTTCAATAGTTCATGCGTTCATTCTGTGCTACCAATGATTCACGTACACTACTCGTCATAAATACGGACTCACTAAAATAAGTATTGCAACACTCAGCTGAATATTGAATCACCCTGAAAAGTTTAGCATCACCTCAAAACAGGTAATTTCACATTGCTATATCTCGAGATCCATACGACTTGCAAAGAAGCGATCTTCAGCAAAGTTGTTCAGGGGATCAAGGACATCCGCAAAGCGAACAGTTTAGTTCGCGATTTTGCCGCTAGGTGGCGCTAGTGCGCATGCAAAATTGATCATTTTAAACTAGTTCTAGCTTGTGATCCATAAGAGATAGAAAGTTCGGGTCTTCGGCAAAGTTGTTCAGGGGTTCAAGGACATCCGGAAAACGATCAGTTTAGTTCGCGATTTTGCCGTTAGGTGGCGCTAGTGAGCATGTAAAATTGAACATTTTGAACTAGTTCTAGCTTGAGATCCATAAGAGATAGAAAGTTCGGGTCTTCGGTAAAGTTGCTCAGGGGTTCAAGGACATCCGGAAAGCGAACAGTTAAGTTCGCGATTTTGTCGCTAGGTGGCGCTAGTGTGCATGCAAAATTGAGCATTTTAAACTAGTTCTAGCTTGTGATCCATAAGAGATATAAAGTTCGGGTCTTCGGCAAAGTTGCTCAGGGGTTCAAGGACATCCGGAAAGCGAACAGTTTAGTTCGCGATTTTGCCGCTAGGTGGCGCTAGTGCGCATGCAAAATTGATCATTTTAAACTAGTTCTAGCTTGTGATCCATAAGAGATAGAAAGTTCGGGTCTTCGGCAAAGTTGCTCAGGGATTCAAGGAAATCCGGAAAGCGAACAGTTTAGTTCGCGATTTTGCCGCTAGGTGGCGCTAGTGCGCATGCAAAATTGATCATTTTAAACTAGTTCTAGCTTGTGATCCATAAGAGATGGAAAGTTCGGGTCTTCGGCAAAGTTGCTCAGGGGTTCAAGGACATCCGGAAAGCGATCAGTTTAGTTCGCGATTTTGCCACTAGGTGGCGCTAGTGAGCATGTAAAATTTTTTGAAATAGTTGTAGCTTGTGATCCATAAGAGGTAGAAAGTTCGGGTCTTCGGCAAAGTTGCTCAGGGGTTCAAGGACATCCAAAAAGGGAACAGTTTAGTTCGCGATTTTGCCGCTAGTGAGCATGCATTCAAAAATGAAGTGTCACATGACATGAATCATTTGGATATAAAGCGAATCATATTTGAATAAATTGAACAAGAATGTAATCGGTCCTGAATTACTTGTGCATGAAGTGAATATTACGTTAAACACTTGACTATGAAGTGAATCAGACATGAACCACATGAAGTGATTCTCACCTGAAACATTTGAATATGAAGCGAATTGGGCATGAGTCTCTTGGATATGGAGCTAGTCAAATCTGAAACACTTGAATATAAAGTGAGTGAGACCTGAATGCCTTGAATTTGCTTCAAAAATCAAACATCAATCACTTGGATATTGAACTTATCAAATCTGAAAAACGTACATAAAGTGATTCAAATCACTTCAACTTCCAAATGTCAAAGGATTTCTGAACAGCATTCTGGAAATTCTATCTTATCAAATTCATAATGTTTAGGTACAGTCATCCCTCCAGAGTAAACTGTTTCCTGGATGCCCTTGACTTTCCGAACAACTTTGCCGAAGACTCAAACTTTCTATCTCATCTGGCTCGAAAGATAGTATTTGTTTCATTTATGTAATTAAATATGCGTACTAGTGTAACCTAGTGGCAAAATTAGGAACCAAAAAATTGGATATTTTGATGTCCTTTACTTTATTTCTGTTCTTTACTTACTGAAGACTCGAACTTTCTATCTCTTGTGGATCGCACGCTAGAACTAGTTCAAAATGCTCAGTTTTACATGCTCACTAGCGCCGCCTAGCGGCAAAATCTCGAACCAAACTATCTGTCATCCGGATGTCCTTGACTTTCTGAACAACTTTGCCGAAGACTCGAACTTTCTATCTCATGTGGATCAAAAGTTAGAACTAGTTTGAAATGCTCAATTTTGCATGCGCACTAGCGCCACCTGGCGGCGAAATCTACAACCTAACTGTTTATCTTCCGGATGTACTTGGCCTTCTTAACAACTTCGCCGAAGACTCGAACTTTCTATCTCTTATGGATCACAGGCTAGAACTAGTTCAAAATGCTCAATTTTACATGCTCACTAGCGCCACCTAGCGATAAAATCGCGAACTAAATTAATCGCTTTCCGGATGTCCTTGAACCCCTGAGCAACTTTGCCGAAGACCCGAACTTTCTATCTCTTATGGATCACAAGCTAGAACTAGTTCAAAATGCTCAATTTTACATGCTCACTAGCGCCACCTAGCGGCAAAATTGGAACTAAACTGTTCGCTTTCCGGATGTCCTTGATCCCCTGAACAACTTTGCTGAAGATCGCTTCTTTGCAAGTCATAAGGATCTCGATATATAGCAATGTGAATTAACCTGTTTTGAGGTGATGCTAAACTTTTTGGGGGTGATTCATTATTCAGCTGAGTGTTGCAATACTTATTTCAGTGAGTCCGTATTTATGACGGGTAGTGTAGGTGCTACGTGAAAAGTGCAATGGAAAAAAATCACGTATGTTTTCACGTAATTGTTTCCGTCAATTGAAGTTTGAAATTAAAAAAAAAGCGAAAAAAACCAGGGAAATACAAAAAGCTGTGAAAAAATCTGGAATTATCCGGGAATTTGAACAACAATTTCAAGCTTATGGCGAAACTAGAAAACTGCATGTCAACTCAAAACTAGTTATTTGTTTGAACAAAATTCTAAAAAAGGTGGCTTCCTAGGGAAATGTTCGGTAGATTATTCTAGCAATTCTTACCGATTTCTTGTGAAATGATGGAGATTTATTGCGGAAAGATATTGAACAAATTCAAAGGAGATTTTATAAAACATCAACATTCTTAGAAGGGTACCTAAAGAATCCTGGCATTGTTCTTGGTGAGATGCTTGATAGATTTCTATTTGGTTTCATGGAAAATTTTTGATAAGATCTTTGCAGAAATCGAGGAAGTAATTAGCCAGTTTCTTAAAAGTTCTTTGAGAGGTCACTAAAAAGGTGATTGGTACATTGCTTATAAGGTTTTTAGTGGATTCTAGAAAAGATCCTTAGATGATTTTTGTTTAAATGCTTAGTAGATTTGTAACGGTTGACGAATAGCTGAGCTAAAAACAATGTCAAAATTCTTGACATCTATTGAAATTTCGGGCAAATTTATTAAGAATTTCGATTGATGGTTTCTGGGGTTACCGATGATACTGATTAAAGATGAAGCGTTGTCTGTAGGTATGCTTGGGCAGGATTTTGTTGAGGTTGACTAGATTCTTGGACGAGATTCTTCCTAATAGCTTCATAATGGAACAGTAAAATGCTTTTTGGCAGTGTTTATAGACTCACACTTAAATCTCAATCAATACGCTCTCCCGTGAGGTGAGAGCAAACTCATTATAGATCTGCTTCGCAAATCTCACGCTTAAGATTTTGATGCAAAATCACTCAATCAACTTGAACCGTAAAAAATGATTTAGACGCAAAATCCGTCAAAAACTCGTGGAACCCGAATGTTGTTGTTTACGTTAGAAAGGATTACTATAAGTTTACCAGAACAACAAGAAATTATTGTCGCGTGTGAGTAAACTGTGAAAATACGAAATAATGAGTCAAAAAAGTGAGCCAACTCATCCATCATTTTTTTACTGCTGAGTTGCATCTGAGAGAGAGGAGACAGCTCACTGACAGTTGGCTTGTTTTCTTACCTTCTTTGACTTCTTTCTTTAATTTTTAGGTGGTGCACACAATCAGATGAACTTATTTTGGTCGAAACAATATTCACTTCTTGTTGTTCAATATGAAAACGGATATGAATATACAAAATCAATAGTAGTTTGCTAACAATCAACTATATTCAGGTATTTAACTATTTAAAACGTTGAATCAAAACACATAGAAATTTTAATTATGTTTACTTGAATATTGACGATTTTTCACGCTCTGCCCTTCGAATGTGCGGGTTTTCCAGTGACAGTTGATGACAGGTTCCCTTGACGCTTGGGTGCTCGCAATCAAAGCCAGTTGTCTCCTCTCTCTCAGAGTTGCATGATTGACAAAACTCACGCATGAAAAATCGCAAGCGTGGGTTATGAGAAATTGAGTTTTTCACAACATTGCTTTTTGTCGATTAGGCTTTGCCATTTTGTGGAAATGTATTTTAAATTAAGAAACACGGAGCAAAAAGTTGTTCATATAATTCCACGATCTTTTTTAGATATTTCGACAAATAACTTGTATATTTTTGTCCAAATCTTTCAAATTTCAAACCGTTTTGATCTCACAGTATTTTTCAAATTTATTCAAAAATAATTTATAAGTAATTTAAATGAAGTCCTCCAAGTTTTAACATCTTGCATAAAAAAATCTAAAATATCAAGTTGCAGGATAATTTTGTCATCCGTTTTTAATTGGTTGAGCATATAAGTACAAATCTAAAGAACCATATAAGAGTTCGGACTGAAGATTTGATCGATGGGTCACTGGATGGAGGAAAGTGGAACGTGACTTCGATTTATTTTCACCTTTAGACATTTTTAATTAATCCTTTATGAAGCTCCGCAAATTTAGACCTGTCTCATGGCTAATCAAGGTCCCCTTTTACTCCTCCCGCAGAGTTTGGCAAAATACGCGTAGTAAATTTAGCACTTGGTTTGAGTAAAGTCAAGATTGAGAAAATCACTTCAGGTATCGAAAATGATTGTTTATATTTCATAAGTAAACATGTAATTGACATAAAAAATTTGAGTGTTTTTTTGTTTGTCGCGGATTGCAACGTCCTAGCGCGGATCGAATTTTAGAAGTCGCGATTTTCGCGGATAAAATTTTAAAGTTTTTGTAACAGCCCTGTACTGCCCATAACTGCATATTTGTCAAATTCGACATTTTTGACAATTTCGATTTAATACCGGGGAGAGTCATCAACTGGCATATACTTTCGATCAACTTACAGAAATCTGTGAGATTGTTCCAGAAAATTCGAAAAAAAAAATACCAAATTGTTTTGTCACATTGGCAATTGTAACCGCATAACAGTCACATTGAGATTATACATGAGTCTCATAATGCAATAGCAACGAAATTTATGTCAGAATAATTTTCTGACTATTCACCCAATATGCGATACGAGTTGTACAAAATTTCAGCCTCAAATAAGCATTTTTGTATTCTTAGTGATTTTTTGAAATATAAGTATCCTCCCATACTGCAATAAAATGCAAACTGGGTGTCCCATTTACTCAATGTCTACTTTTGTCGAATGTTACAAATATGCAGTTATGGGCAGTGTAACTACTGAATCGATTCAATGGGCACTTAATAGTTTTGCTCCTTTCAAATCTCCAGGAGCAGATGGGATTTATCCTGTTCTGTTCCAAAAGGGATTTGAGTTTATCAAACATGTTTTGAAAAACCTACTTGTAAGCCCCCAAGGGGGAGTCTTGTCACCACTTTTGTGGAATCTCGTAACAGATACGCTATTGGGGCAACTCAATATTTGCAGTTTTCCAACTTATGGATTTGCCGACGACTATCTAGCTCTGATAGTTGGTATGTGCATTAGCACTCTATTAGACCTGATGCAAAGTGCTCGTCAGGTAGTCGAGAGTTGGTGTCGCCAATAACCCGAATAAAACATCTATTGTCCTTTTTACGGAAAGGCGAAACCGCGATCGACCTTTACGTCTTTTTAACACTGAGATTAATGTGACTGATCAAGTAAAGTATGTCGGAGTCATTCTAGATTCCAAACTTTCTTGGACACCTCACATAGATTTCAGAGTCAAAAAAGCTTGAATGGCCTTCGGTCAATGCCAGTGAACCTTTGGTGAAACTTGGGGCCTCAAACCCAAATATATCAAATGGATTTACACAACAGCTGTTCGATCAATATTGGCAAAAGTGCGAAGTGAGAACAATCCAATCAAAATTGGGCCATCTCCAAAGGATGTGCTTGATGGCGATGTCTGGTGCATTCTCTACAACTCCTACGGCAGCGCTCGAGGCTCTTTTCGACGTTGAGGCACTACACATACACCTTACACAAGGAGCACTTTCCTTCTTTACCGTTACATGTGTACTGGATTAACTATAGAAAAATCCAGTGAATCGTAGACCTACACACTCTTCGTTGTTTCCACTATTGGTGAATTTGGATTCCACTATTGGTGAATTTGCACTAAAACTTCAAACGCACAAATCTCGCGATGAAAGCATCCAACAACAATGTACTTTTTATTTTGGCTTTGTGCCCTAGCAGAAAGCCTAAAATAAGAAGGTCAGAAACGTTTGCCAACTATTTCTCCAGTTTTGTGCCCTTGAAAACGTGAGTAGGGCTACAAGTCGGTCATTTTGCCGGCCATCTTTGGGTTCCGAGATGTTTCACCTTAAAGCCGCGTCATAATTTATATGGCATAGACGCAATAATATCTCGGATGTGATCCAACGGACATTCTGCGTCATTAAAAGAATTGATGCCCATTTCAAATAATTAATCTATTCGAAGTGGACATTAACACTATTGGTGACGATCAGTTTGCCTTTTGCTAACCTGAATGATCCGTAGCAACTCTCACTATTAGCTAGCTAAACACATCGTTATCATATTCGACGTAGGGAATATTACTCTAAGGGAAAATTACTAGTAGATTCACTGAGTAGAAATAAGTGGCGACAATCTTATTTTGATATGGTTTTTACATTGCCATAATAAGAAATACCTCTTTTGTAACGACGGTATAAATAATCTGATTCCAGCTTCATTTTCGCAAAATTTACAAGTAGAAAGTAGGCGTTGTGAAGCATTGCATTTGCCACCGAAAAGTGAATCTTGTAGGAGACTGTTATAGAAGCCTAAGGTAACTTTACTCATAAATATTCACTATTATAATGACTATGGAAAGTAAGACGCTGAGATTGATCATTAGGGTTCACTTGCTAGTTTCGAGAAATTGTTGAACAGACAAGAAAAGTGACTTTTTGCTTTAAGGATATATGAATGTAAAGACCTGAAATTAACTAGAATTACTACTAAACAGAATAATTTTGTTAAGACTTGACGACAATTGACATTTAAGACTCTAATCTTATGTAAAAGACAGGAGTAATCAGAATAGCACTTAAATGACAAATTGTTCAAAACCATTTCGACTAGACAGTATCAGTAATGACACTACTACACTAATATTTCAAAAAATTCTGATGTAGCTGCTGATTTTTACAATGCTTCCTTTTCTCAGAAGCAAGGGAATATGGGTATGTTTTAAAAACTACCACGTCACAATACGAATAAAAAGCAGTGTTCATGTGGGCACCATTAGTAATCCTTTATAAGAAAGATTCGCGGAAGCTGACATTTCTGTCAAAGTGTGAGCCAATCGAGCAGCGAGAGCTGTGAAAGTGTGAGCCAAACGAACATGCGTTATGTTTGTTTTGAACTTTTCTTGAAGAGTAATGTAATCCGCTTGAATTTATTGCGGTAAAAATAATTTTGCATGAAGCAAAAAAAAGAAATATTTTTCTTTTTTAAATTTTTGTCAATGCGATTATTAGTTGTTGATTTTTTCGGCTGTTTATTAGTTTGGATATGTAGCTCAAAGATCTATAACGAAACAAAATACACTTTTTAGCAATGAGGAAGTTATGTCCGTGTTACAATATTATTCTCGACGCCGAGCAAAATCAGCACTTCTGGTCTGTTGCCAAATTATTCCATTTTACATCCGCTTATCTCTTCATAAAGGATTACTAGGCACCATAGCCTAGTCCGTCTGAGTATTGGTCCTGGTAGAGGGTAAACTTGGCAAAAGCCAGACCGAGGGTTCAGCCTTGACAAGTTAAGCTGTCAGGCAGCTCCAACTGAATACCATACAAAAAAAAACTTACAAGATTTTTAAGTTAACGGTGTGCTGCCTTCAGCAAAGTTGTAAAATTCAACAATTTCGTTACATCGGTCTGGTAATTTCAAATGGCACCTTAGATGATATTACGGATTGCGAATTAGAGTAGTTTTAGCAAGATATTGCTTTTCGTAGAATAATAAATGAAACATAAGTAATGATTCTCCTGGGACTGTGACACTCAGTTACTATATCAGTTATATGTTTCGTACAACCAAAACTAACTTAGGTATGTCGTTTCTTTTCTATCATTCCAGCTCGCCTGCTGCTGCACCGGAACAGCATGTTCCCTATGTTGTTCGCTATGTCCGTCATCGCTGAAATCCAACTCGACGGCGACACGCTTCATGTATGCACTGATGTTGTTGCTGGGTGCCATCGTTGGAGCCATCATGCTTGCTCCGGGGCTACAAGACTTCCTCCAGAAGGTACCGTTCTGTGCTAATTCGACATCAACCACCGGGCACCTGATACCGGCTTCGGACACAATCGATTGCAGCTCTGCGGTCGGGTATTTGGCCGTGTATCGCATCTGCTTCGCCTTGTGCTGCTTCTTCGCACTCTGGGCAGTCATGATGGTCGGAGTTCGTTCGTCTAAGGATCCTAGGGCTGCACTGCAAAATGGGTTCTGGGGCATCAAGTTCATGATCGTGACTGGAGTTGCCATTGGAGCGTTCTTCATTCCGGAAACTGGATTCGGTCCGGCTTGGATGTGGGTTGGACTGATTGGCGGTTTTGCGTTCATTCTGGTTCAGCTAGTGTACATCGTGGATTTCGCTCACTCGTGGGCCGAGGCCTGGGTTAGCAACTACGAGGAGGAGGAATCCCGCGGATGGTTTGCTGCTTTATGCTGTGTCACTGGATTGCAGTATGCCTTATCTCTGACCGGGATCGCACTGCTCTACGTTTACTTCACCGAAGCTGATAATTGCTCCCTAAACAAGTTCTTCATCACCTTCAACATGATTCTGTGTCTGGCAGTGAGCATCATGTCCATCTGGCCCAGCATTCAGGAACACGCCCCGAAGTCGGGTCTGCTGCAGAGCTCGATGGTGACGCTGTACACGGTTTACCTGACTTGGTCCGCTGTGGCCAACAATCCGGATGCCGAGTGCAATCCAGGCTTCTTGGGCATCATCGGCGACAAGCAGAACAAGGTGCACTTCGACAAAACGAGCATCATTGGGCTGGTGATCTGGATGTTATGCATCCTGTACTCGACTCTGCGCTCGGCCAACAATGTGTCCCGTTTGGCTGATCCTGAAAAGCAAGGTAAGCTGGGGGTTCATTGCAAGCTTAAACCTTTTATTTGCATATCCTTTCATTAACATTTTGCTTTAAAGAAATAATTTGCATTCTGTACATTCAAATGCATTGAAAGCTTTAAAAAACTTACTGTTATTGTTCAAATCAATTTCTCAAGAAATTATTGGAAGTTGAAATGAAGAACTATAGAATGAACTAGCCGTATGCGCTAAAAATTACCTTAATAAAACAAAAAAAAAATACAATAATTACCTTCTGTAATTTCTGGTAGAAAGGGTATTCATCTCTGTCGAAGTTTTTAAAGCAATCTCAAATCATGAGAAAAAATGCTGCGTAGAATGTCAGAGAAGTTCTAAAAAATTCAATAAATAATCCTGAAAAATCTTTTTTGTAATCACTATGAAAATTCTGCAGGAATTCGTAGAAAAATCCTCAAAGAGAATCATGATGTAAAGCCCTGGGCTTGGGATTATATTTTCCAGGGAGCGATGAGTTTTGATAATTGATCGCTGTTGTTAGTAGCTTTGATAAGATGTTGGGTGAATTTCAAAGCAATGGCAACCTTTTTATTACAAAATTTAGATTTTGTCTTCTGACCTAAAGATTCTGGTTAAACTACTGCATAGTACGGCTATAAATCATCAAAATTACTTTCACTTCGGGAAAATATAATTTCAATCTGGCGAGAAGATTACAAACTGAGGGTGGGTTAGGAGCACAGTCAGACCCTTGAATGTGCAATGTGGGGTAGTAATTGGGAATGCCATTGACGGTTTGTAATCTTCTACGAGGTTTTCGAAAACCAACAGGGCGCGTGCACCGGGTTGCGGATAGGAGCAAAGGGAGATCAATAGCATCTACTTAAAATAATAGAGCAAAAAGCCGTTCCATGATTAGGTAATGTTTAGCGATCTTCTATGGTGTTCTAGTACTATAAAATTCTTCACTCACTGGGAATTCTGGCCTTGATAATATCAATAGTGCTAAACATAAAATAATACCTAATAGTCAACAAGTACAATGTAGTTTCAATGTAGTAATAAATGAAATAAAATCAATTTTCTATACTTGACAAGGTTTTGAAGACAATCAATGAGTGAAAGAACTACCTATTAGAAAAGCCACATCAGCTAAGGCTATACATATACAAATGTTGGTCATAGGGTCATGGCGAGCATTCGGTATGTATGTCTATGACTGATTCTGATCTAATAGGGGCACTAGAAGACCACGCGGACAATTTCGAAACAAATTATTTTTATACATCGGTCTTATGATCCGAAAGGCTCAGCTATGCTGTAATGTCATTTTTTAAGCTATTCATTAGTGCTGTTTAATTGTTTATTATTCTAACAAAACTACATAATTATTCATAACTAATCACTGTTCCTAATTCTCTTTTTCTCACCTTCTTATCTGTTGCATGATTATGATCATTACTAATATAATGCATGAGCATGCACAATAAGAATAATTTCAGAATTGTAAGCAGTCAATGGATAACTGGATAGAATAGCTTCGAAAAGGATGCTCAAAACAGAAAAAATCTGGTCAGGGAAGTATGACCATCATGAGTAAGTAACACATTTCATTTTAATAATATCAAATATTTTTATATAAATCAGCACCGCCAATCAGTGAACTGAATTATAATTTTATATCTGTACATGATAAAAACAGATAAAGTTTGTAAAGTTGTCACCATCGATTGAATTGCGTTCTTTATAGTAATGTTCAATCATTATCAAAAGCTCCTAAAGCGTCGCATCGTGCCATCAGCAGTTTTTAGCATCACTCTCATATTGTTATTACTTTGTTGTTTATTAAATTTATATAAAGCGATCAGTTCATTCTTTCTTACTAGTACAATTGTTTGAAATTTTAATCAAACAAACCAAACTTCAAAACTTAAATTAAATTGCTCTCAGCACATTTACATTTTGCAGCATTAATCGCATTACTGTGTCAAGTCTTCTCCAATTTCCTATACCCTACCCCAACCCTTCCTATCATTTCCGATGGTGTTCAAGTGGTCCGCATAGACTATTACGGCCATTACCTATCCCTGCCCCCGGCTTTGGACTGACTTGCGCTCTCATTGCCCCACCAAACGCTGCAAAATGAAAATGAAAATGAAAATGAAAATGAAAGAGAATCATGATGTAAATCAGGCCTGCCCAACCTTTTTGACTCTTTTTCGACATAAATGGTTGGTGCGCTCGCAAGAATTGATCGATATGAACCAAATTAGTCTCAAATGAAAGCTTGGTAGTATATTTGTCTAATCCATGCTGCAAATTTGAAATTCATTTCAACCTCTTTGCTACCGATGCAATTAAGTCCAAAAAATGATCCGGCCCGCGGGCCGGACTGATTTTTACCTTTGCTTGCATCGCTAGCGAAGAGTTTGATATAAATTTAAAGTTTTCAGCAAGGATTAGACAGATATACTACAAAGCTTTCATATGAGACTAATTTTGTTCATGTTGGTCTATTCTTGCGAACGGACCAACCATTTATGTCGAAAAAGAGCCAAAAAGGTTGGGCAGGCCTGATGTAAATCATACACAAACTTCTTCAACAGTTTCCTACGTGAATCTTTCACAGGTTCCTCAAAAAAAGAGCTTCAGGAACTTTTCCAATAATTCGTTCTGAAATAATTCTGGCACTCTTGTAGGAATCCCTCCAGAAATTTTTCTAGAGATTTTTCCAGCAATTTCTTATAAATTCTCCAAGTAACCGAATAGCATTTTTGTTCGCCCTGTGTGCCAATATGGTGCTACTATACAACTGACGATGCATTATATTAGTCGTATAATTGTCCTATAAATCCCAAAAAAAGCCAAATTTGCGGGCTAGTAGTTAGTTGGGCGTTCATTAATTATCTTATCGTAACAGTTTTTTTTTTAATACTCAAATGAAGTCTTTTAAAAGATAACTCCAAGAAATCTTGTAGCAGTTGAACGCAGTAATTTGCACCTGGGTAGCTCCAAAAATTCCAACAGGGATTCTCCCACAAAACCCACAATGGTTCATACTAAAATTTTAAAGAAGCTTGTTTAGGGATTTTTCCTGTAAATCCATAAAGATTGCAACTGGAACTCCTTTTCCAGTACCTATTCCAAACATTACAACAGGGATTCCTTCGTAGATTCACTCACGAATTTCGCTATATAAATTCTTCCAGGATTCCTGGAAATCCACGAGGATATTTTCAAGATTTTCTTCCTCCGATTCCTTGAGTAAATAATTACTATATGGATAGTAAATAATCGTATATGGATTTAAAAATATTGTATTCCCTTTAAAAAAAACTGGTCGAGGGACTGCTTATGATTCTGTCAAGAGATTACTCCAGTCGACTGCTCTAAAGATTTCTCTTGTGAATCCCAGTAATTCATAGGACAGTTTCTATTTAAAAAAAAATCACCATGAATTCCGTTCTATAATTATTATAGCAGTTTCTCTAGAGAATCTTCCGGAACTTTCTCTATGATTAAGAAGTTCGTTTCGATATCCTTACAGTTCATTCTTGCAGAAGGTCATCAGGCTTTTCTCGAGTAGTTTCACCAGAGATTACTTTAGGGTCTCCTTTAGAAATAACTTCCTATTTTTCAGCGATTCTGTGCAGTGAATCCTTAGCAATCCTCTGGACAAATATCTAGAAGAATTCCTAGATAATTTATTCGCTGAGACATTTGGAATCCTTTCGAAAGAATCTCTGAATGAAACGCCATGGAAGAGTCTCCAGAATAATTCATGGAGGTATCTTTAGATGAATTCCTGTTTGAAATCTAAAAAAAATACGAGCGATAATTTTGGAAGAAGTTCGTGGAAGATGCCTGAAATGTAAAAATCGCAAGTAGAATTCCTGTAAAAGATCTTTAAGACATGTAACCATATTATAGTCAGTACTTTCTATTAGATGTAAAGTCTCACATATGCTGAATGATAACACAGCCAAATTCAATAATATGGTTCTGTATGGACCGCTCATTTGATTCTAGATCAAATTCTGAGTGTCATCCCAAAATTTGAGCTCATTTGGATGAAAACTGAGACTGCACTAGCCCTTTAAAGTTTATATGGGAATTACTATGAGAAAAGCAACCAATTCATTCAATCGGTCATAGTTTTTGTCCATGTGCTCTTGGGGATTAGAGTAATGTTGATAATGTGAGATACATTCATCAGCTACAACTTTGCCGAAGACCGTTTTCAAATCAGACGCCTCAGTAATTTATTCAGTAACCTTTCTTGAACTACTTGATATGCTTAACATCTTGGAAACTCATTCGAATCTCTAAAAATAATCGTTGGACCTCTACAAATCCTTTGGCAATCCTGAGAATTCCTATGGATTGCTTAGATTCATTAAGAGCTTCTTTAGAATTTTTCAGTAATCCATTGGTGATCCCTTCGAATTTTTTTATAGATCGTGGATATTTCTAGGGAAGGCTATTAGAACCTTCAAAAGTTGTTTGAAACCCCCTTAACAACCTCACGTAACTCAACTTAGGGCGTCAATGAAATGCATGAAAAAATACCATCAAATTTTAAATAAAATCAACATAGCTCACAAGTTTTATTACCTTAAAATATGACTGCCAAATTTAAAATCAATCGGATTTATTTTCATTGTTTAGTCATTTTATATATATATATATATATATATATATATATATATATATATATATATATATATATATATATATATATATATATATATTTTTTTTTACGTTTTTGCGATTATCTGGGATAATCTGGGAACTCCTTGAGGACCGCTAATAACCTCTTGTCAAACCTTAGAACCTCTAGAAGCCTCTTGTAAAGCTTCTAAAGTCTCTTGAGACCATCTAGTTCCATGGAATAACCCAGCGAGAACTTTAAAAAGCCTCTTAATAGATCATCGGCTACTGATGCCTGAGAAATTCCTGGAGAACACTAAAAATCCTAGGAAATCCCTGTAAATCTCTTGAAAACTCGTGGAAATTTCCCCAGATCCCCAGGAAAAACATCCTAAGAACTAATGGGTTCCTCTTGAGAATAATATCACATCTCCGGAACCTCTTCGAAATTATTTGAGTGTCCAGAAAACCCATGGTAACTATTAAACCGTTTGAAAACTTTCGTAGTCCTCCTTTGAACCCAGTTGTAACCCGTTAAATTCTTAAAGGTATTTCGGAAGAATTTTTCGATAAATCCGTGAAAGAATCATTGGAAGAATTCCTTAAAAAATATTTGGAACAGTACCTGAAAAAAACTTTGAAAACTTAGCACTAAATCCGTATCATTTTCATTTCAAGTTGTAACACTATCCTTATTAAACTAACACAATTTTTACTTTCAATCCTGTGTCTAACCCACGGTTTCTTTCGTTGCATCTCCTATCTCCTGTATTGGTGTGTGTGGTAAAACTATTTCTATCTTTGCTTGTCCTATATCAATTTTCTCTACAAACACTAACGAACCTAAGTCTTGGCAGCAACGCTTAGCGACGACAGCTCCCACAACGGTGGCGGTGCCTCGAACGAAGTCCGCGACAATGAAGAGGAAGCCGTTGCCTATTCGTGGTCACTGTTCCACGTGGTGTTCATAACCGCCACATTGTACGTGATGATGACGCTGACCAACTGGTACCAGTAAGTATTACACCTACTCTTGTTTGAATTTCTGCAACTCTTTGATTGATACCGACAATCTTTTATTTCAGACCTAATTCATCGTTGGATACCCTGAACGCGAACGCTGCTTCTATGTGGGTCAAGATCATATCCAGCTGGTTCTGTCTGGGACTGTACGCCTGGACATTGGTGGCTCCGATGGTTTTGTCCGATCGCGAGTTCAACTAAATACTATCGATATGAATATTCGTATTTTTTAACCGGAAACATAGAAGATCTTACTATGCATGAAGCTTTCCAAAGTCGTCAATGTTGAATAAGTAGTAAGTAGCTTTAGATTGATTATTTTTTACTTTATCTTATACCAGAGGAGATGGATGTGATATGGTAGGACTAATTCTCTGAAAAGTTTGAAACAAATGAAATGAAAATGAAACCAGCAAACTAGCAATTGGTAGTTTACGTTTACCATTTATTATTACAACTAACTATACATTATAACTCTCAACATATATCTGTCTTACCCAAGAGGATAACGTAACTTTCTCCGAACAAAAATTAGAGAAATAATAAAGTCCACATTCAGTGATTGATTGCCAACAGCAAAGTCTATTTTCTTTTCGCTGCCAGCAGGATGCGTTCTATTGTCTTATCACGGCCCAAGATTTCCATCATTTCCGCCACACCGGGACCTTCCTTGAGGCCACTGAGGCAACTTCGCAACGACTTCATCAACTGTTCGAACACGAGGTGGTTACGTTCGGCAAATGCTTTCAGGAATATGCTCAGCTCGGCTTTGGTAAATGCGGTCTCCTCCTCGGAGGCAAGGTTCTGCGCCAGCACTTTCAGGATGTCTGTAAAATATTTTTATAAAACATTCTGTTGTTAACCTTTGTGTACCTTACGTCTGTTTTTTAGGATTCTCAAGTATCAAATTGAAAATTTATTCTCACCGATTTTCTTAAAGTAATGGCATCGATTTAGTGATTTGCACGGGCCACATTATGGGGAATCGATTCATTTAACAGTTTCGGAATGAATATTTTGGAGTCAAAACCTGCTGGGCTCACTGGATAGATTCCGGGTGGCTCCAGGGAAGTGGCCATTATTCAGAGTGGCCACCAATTATCCATTTTGAAATTCCCGCTTTTTCCCGGTATAGTTTACAAAATTTTCCGTGTTTTTCAATGAGAAGCCCAAACACAAAAAAGTGACCCCCTTTGATCGATGTTTTAACTGAATACAGTAAGGACCCGATTTTGTCAGCCCCCCGATGAATTTTATGTTGACAAAATGGAGATTCTGACAAAATCGGGTCATTTTATTTTGTTCCTGTTTTTCAAATTTTGACGTGTTACATGGACTTTTAAGAACACGATGGACATGGGCGATGCCTTTTTATCAGGGGCTCTCCCCTCCCTTATATTGGTAATATCGATTTTTAACACTTAATAAGAGGCATTGCCATTGCCCCCTCTGGCTACGCCCATGCGTGCATGACATCAAACATCATCATCAATTTTAATTTAAACGTGGTAAAATATGACAATAACAATTTTTTCGACAAATTTAAAATAGGCTGACAAAATCGGGTCAAAAAGCTGACAAAATCGGGGGTAGACAAAATCGGGTGCTGACAAAATCGGGTCAGTACTGTATATCCAAAAATTGTACTTCAAGCTTTTCAACGGTAAAAATATTCGTAGAAGATTGGCTTTTTTGGCTCTCGTACAATTAATATGGAATGAAAAATTGTTGAAAAAACCTAAAAGCTGATTTTCTCAAAAGTAGGATTCTGTCACTTTACACCCCTTTGCTTGCTCACATTGGTCGTCCCGTTCTCAAGCCAACAGGTGACATACAAACACCATTCGGCTTCCATTTACATTCCTATATGTGCACCAGATTCTGCTTATTTAAGGGAAGCTATGTGTTCAAATGTTCATTATAAAATAAGTATTGTGTTGATCAATAATATTTTGATGTCACAAAGTAGCTCCAACTAGAGGTAATCAGTGGCAAAAGAAAAAGAATTTGAAAAATGTTCATAAAAAAATATTTAATTGCATTTGTTACTGCATCTAAGTGTTCCTATTTCCGCTCACGGTAAACAAATTGCGTGACGAACTTACTAAAAAATGCATTATTTCGAATTTCATTATTTATCTTGATATTTTTTATGGTTAAACCATAACTACTACTGCAATAAAGGAAGCTGTATACTAAATTCAACATTTCTTTAAAATGTTGTTAAATTTTTTGCATGAGCGGTTATTGGAACACACACAAATACCTAGTGTTCCAATAACCGCTCATGTGGTCTTGTGTTTTTAATATAAAGAATTATTTTATCTCATTAAAAATGTTAGTTTTTGACACGAAAAATCAATTTTTACATTAGTGGTATGCCCCTTCTGGTTTTCTTTTTACGCTATTTAAAATAATTCAATTTTTAATCCTTGTTTTTTTTGTACTAGACTATTTCTACATGAAAATACCTAAATCATTAATGTTTAAAAGCTATTTGTCCAAGATTATATATGCTTAATGGCAATATGATCAACCATATCAATTTTCTACCACTTATTTTTGGTGGTTTGTAGATTTAGACTTGAAGATGTTCGTTTAAAATAATTTTCCCCGTGACCATCTCAAATTCCCGGTTTTTCCCGGTTCGGTGGTCACCCTGATTATTAAATAACCATTTAGGATCTACCTGATCACACCAGATATGTTTCGAATATCTTGGGCCTGGAAACAGTGGTAATTTTCACAATGCTGTAGAAACCATTCCTGAGACATATCGAACTTAATTATTCGTTGCCTCAATATAAATCGAAATATTCCCAAGTAACCATGCTGCTCAAGCTGCAATGTTTGTATCCAGGAAAAAATCTTGTCATATTTGTCGCATATTTGAATATGATTTTAGAATACTATTGTAATGAAAATGTTAGCATCAATAATGGTGAAAATATCTTTTGCAATACAAGACATCATACTGTGATTGTAAAAGGGAGGTTCACAGCTGAAAATGTTTGGAGCCTGTACTGCCGTTCTACGCATATTTGTCCAGCGGTCGATAAGGTTTACATAGAACATGGAACGAGTAGGCGTCGAAGAGCAGTGTACCCAGTCGAAGGGAAAATGTTACATGATCCGTTCGATCTCCACTAGTTTAATAACGTAATTAGAAAGAACAGCATTTATTCAAAAGAAGATGAAATCACATATAAAAATGTTAGTAAATTTAATGCCAAAAACATAGCACCATTGTCAGATTTTTAATCACGCGCACAAACCAATAACTTGCGGTTATATAAAAGTGGATAATGTTTACAATAAACTTTCCCCCGACTCAGTTTTCAATGATTATACCAAAATGATTGGCATCATACTATACAATTTTATTAAACGATAAAAAATGGTTTATTACTCGCACAATGTTTGTAAACGAGGATGATTCATTCGGTCTTCAACGTGTCGAAACACTGACAAATAAGAGAACTTCTTTCTTTATTAACGAGATTTTTAGCCCTGGGCTAGTTCATCTCGGGACCAACGGTTTTACTTCCCTTCCGAAAGAAGTCGTCACTATAACATTTTTGTCACAAGTGACTAACTCGGGGTTGTGTTTGATGGGGATGTGTTTGAAGTTGTTAAGAATTTGTTTACCTTGGAACACTTATGACATGTGACAACGACGTTTTCCTCGAAGTGAAAAGACGTGTTGCGGCTGCGAATAGGGCCTTTTACGGACTACGTAACCAGCTTAGGTCCCGCAGCTTGCAAACGGAAACAAAATTCGCCCTGTGTGGCTCTCTACAGGCATTGCATATTTGGACAAATCTGGTCGGATGCCATTACGGTTGGAAAATAAATTTTCAACAGTTGACTGAAGATTTGGAAGTCTTTTGAAACAGACGTTGGGAACGCGAAGGTTAAAATTAAAACAAATATATATACATAGGTGCCGGATCCTATTCTTGGCACTTTTAATCTACTTCGGCAGGGGAGTTCATTGAAAGCTTCAGGACTCATATTTGGCCACAATATGCGTCGAATTAAAATGCTTATCTGTTCAAAATTTTAGACAATTCGGCCAAGAAAAAACCCATGCCAAAGTGAATCATGGAAGTGCCCAAGTGGTTCTTTACCCTATATGGCTAACTTACCACTATCGATAGTTTTATCTTTGGAAGTCTTCGGCAGCACCCACAGAAAGGAAAGCTTCCCCTTCACCAGGTCCTGCAAGGTGTCAATCCGCGAAACCGACCACTCCAAAACCTCACGAACGTGTTTCTCGTCCAAATCCAGCCCTTTCACGTTGTCCGCAAACTCAGTCCGGACCATTCGTATCACTTCCTTCACCAGGGCATTCGCTTTCTCCTCCGAGTGCCTCAACTGGTACTCGATCTCTTCGCGATTGCACTGCTTTAGCAAATCCGGATTCAGTCGGCTAGAATGTGCGTTGATCTTCTTCAAATCGAAATGTTTGATCAGGTCATTCATCTGCGGTCCAATCACATCCACGAGTTCCCTGTCGAAACCTCCCCCGCTTTGTGTTATGAAGTTGAGCAACGCCTGAGGGAATATGCCCATCCTACGGTAATGATCCAGCTGGACATCGCCCTGTCGTTTGCTCAGTTTCGATCCATTTGGGTTCATCACCAAAGGAAGATGGGCGTATTGCGGAGGCTTCCAACCGAAAGCGTGGAACATTTGAATGTGTTTAGGAGTAGATATTTGCCACTCGACGCCTCGCAGAACGTGTGTTATTTTCATATAATGATCATCCACAACGTTCGCGAAATGATACGTTGGGAATCCGTCCGACTTGATAATGACCGGATCGCCTTCGTTCTGCGCCAGGAAGTAAACGATTTTGCCATAGATCATGTCCTGGAACTCGTCCGCTTTGGAATCCAGCTTGAATCGAATGCAAAACTTGTCGTTCTTGGCCAATCGCTCGGCAACCTGCCCCGGTGTCAGGTGCCGACACTTATTGTCATATTTAGGAACCTGTCTCAGTCTAACCGCTTCCTTCCTCAATAATTCTAAACGACGCTCCGAACAGAAACAGTAATACGCCCTTCCGTCTTCCATCAGCTTCTTCACTTCCTGCTTGTAGATGTCATACCTTTTACTTTGAACGTACGGTCCATAAGGTCCTTCATTCCAGGGACTTTCATCCGGAACTATTCCAGCCCATTTCAAGTCCTCATACAATCGTTCGGTGGCTCCCTCAACTAATCGCTCCTGATCCGTATCCTCAATGCGCAGAATAAATTTACCTCCCCGAGACTTCGCATAGAGATAGTTGAATAAAGCTGTCCTCAGTCCTCCCAAGTGCATAAATCCTGCAACAGAAATTCCATTACCATAACTGCCGTCCCCATATTGAATCCCACAACAAACCGGTCGGACTGGGAGCAAATCGCACTCGGACGGAATCGTTTGGCGCCTCCGGGACATTGGCACAGAACCGCCGCCTGGTCACTACTATCGATGAGCGAAAGTTGCACGAGTTGAACACCGATGGTCGTTGTGCGGTTTTCCATAGAAAATTCATCGTTTTGGCGAGATCATCGGAATTTCGTAACTTTTTAATAAAAATTAATGTTGTTTTGATGAGGATAATTTGACATTAGAAAATACTGATGGGCAATCCCTTGATGTATTTTGAAATTGCGGTTGCCCTTGCAGCACAAAACAAATCGGAAGCAACATTTCAAAAGAGCGTAACCTCTTTCGTAAACAACATTATCTATCCTCAAGCTAAGTAAATATCACAGACAAAAATATGTTGTTTCGCTCAAGAAAAGTAAAGAAATTTCTTGACTGAATGGGTCAAGAAATTTCCTTTGAAATGACATCTCTTCTCAACTGCGTTCTGCGATCAGAAAAATGAGATTTTCTGGACCATTTCTCGGAAGAAATTTTCCACGCATCGAGGTAACCGACTGAAGTTACACTGCGCTGCAACGCTAAAAATAATAGTTTCTGCTTTGTTAGCCTTTATGCAATTCCATTTCGCCTTGCCTTGCATTCAAATCACCAACCACAAACAACGGCTCGTTACTCCTCATAGTGTTCCTCAAATCGATGCGGCATTGGCTCCAATCGACTGATGTTCTTGTTCCCGCAAAATAGGCCGCAATGAAGCGAACGTTGAATCCGTTTTCCGTAGGTATGGAGATGCCGGTACATTCCATAGATTTTGTGGTTATATTCAGCGCGACAAACTTGATTTCTCGCCGGTCGGCGATTAGTACACCTCCTTCGCGCTCGTTTTCGCTGGGGAGTCGATTGAATCCAATGCAGTTGTACCTCGGGTGGAAAAACGACGAAGTAGGACGTAGCCAGGTCTCGGTGACAATCCCAACATCGATATGAAAACGATCGAGGAAATCGAAGAACTCTACTTTCTTGTTTGCTACAGACCTGCTGTTCCAATTGACCACTCGTTAGGTTTGTGGATTAGACATGCGGTACACATACTTAATCATTTACTCCGAAAGAGCCATGAATAGACCATTTCCGTCAGATCTAACCCATAGCTTTTGTATTTTTCTTCGAAAGACAATCATTTTTAATGAATATTAACTCTTTCAGATTTTGTTTACATACACTCCTGATTTTCTTATGAATTTTTGAAAACATGGATATTCATCACATTTTGAGATAAAAATCGTCGTGCGTCACAGTTGTTTCAACCCTATGGGCATTCAAAGTGGAGATTTTTCCACAACGTTCATTAACACCCCTGCAGTGAATGTTTGTAGACATGATGAAATGTCAAAACCTGGGAGGGAGAAACCAATACAAAATTTCTGTACGTCATAAGTCCAGTTGTTAATTCCACCTATCGTTTGTCTGGTGAGTTGCAAGCTTACTGTCAATGATGATGTCACGCTACACGATAAGTGTTCATCTGCAACAACCAGACAGCTCACCAATCCACCGCGAGGTGGATCGTGCTGAGTTGTTGAGTTGAAGGAGAGCGAAAGAAGGAGGGCACAAAAGTCTGTTTGACAGCTCTGCAGAAAGCGCGTGCGCACGGACAGAGCGCGTGCGCACGGAAAGAGCGCCAGTTCGGCTCGATTTGCAATGATCGGTTATTATTATTATTTTTTCGCTATTGGATATTCTATGGTTTGGTTGATCGATGTTAAAGTTTGTTTTAAAAGCAGCTCCACTTATTTTGAAACATATTGCCGTGTACAATAGTAGACAACACAAGTAATTTAATTAAAATAATTTGAAATTATAATTAGTACATATACAAAAGGGGAAGAACATTTAGGCTGGTTGTGCATTACGATAAAATCTCTTAACATAAGCAATGCTTGTTGTTGGTTCTTGTGAAAGGATCAACATGTTCGGCTTAACGAATCTTATTTTAAATATCGAATAACACCACATGCAATTGAACAAAAAGGATGTGATTACAATAGACTTTTGATATTTTCAATTCTGAACCACCGCAAAAAAAAAATATTGGGAATCAAAATTCTCCTGAGAGGGATGATGTGGAGGAGGCTCATTCTAATTAATATTGTCGTTCAATTATGGGGATAAATTAAAATTGTTATTGTTCTATACATACTTATTTATTATAATTACCTGTAAATATTGATACTGCACAATTCAAGTATTTAAAGATCAAATAGCAAACATGGTCGGTGTTCAGACAGACTGAACCAAGTGTTTTTTTCAATCGAGTAAGAAAAATGTACCCCAAACATGTGAAACATCAAAATATTATAGATATTTACTGTAATAATGGAACTTATCTATTTGATGATACATTTGTATCAAAATAACATGGAAGATTTAAAATTGATGGAGTTCTTTACGTATCCTTAGAGCTCCAAAATTCATCTAGTCTGGTCTGTCTAAACACCGACCATATGATTCTCAAAAACTCATGAGAATGGTATTTTACTCTTTGAACTGTTATTTAATTTGGATGTGTTTAAAAGATTTATAAATTTAATTTATTATTGATGTTACGAGCTATGTCTGTAGTTAAACTTAATGCTACACAAGAAAAATATTTGAATCAAAGTATTTTTATATATAAATCACATGAAAAAAAATGTTCCAGAAAGTACTCTAGAATTCTTTGGGAGCGTCTCCCGGGATTCTTCCTTAAATCATTCATGAATCCTTCAAATCCTCTCTGGGATTGTTCTGCTGAAAGTCTTAAGATTATTTCTGAATTTTCTTCCAGATATCGCTTTGGGATTCATCCAAAAAAAAAACGTTACCATTCCGGTATTACTTCTGAGATTCTTTCGGATATCCCATTGCGATTATTCTGGACATCTTTTTGGATTTTTTTGCAGAACTCTGTATGTGATTTTGCGTGTATCTCCTTAAGGATTACTTTTGAAATCCAGGAAATTAAATTCTTTGAAATTCTTGAAAATTGTTTTCGAAATACTATGGAAGATTTTACCATAAAACCTGATGCAATCCATTTGGATATTTAAAGAGGATTTTATCAAAAAATGTACGACTCTACTAGAAATTCTTCGAGAATTCCTCCGAAAATAACTCTCGAAAACTTATTCATACAGACTCAAGTCAAAAAACTATACAAACTTATTTTATCGATCCTACGTGTTAAGCAGGCGGAATTCTACACGTACCGCTCTGTACCAACTCAACTTTTCACTTTTAGAACGTTTAATTTCCGGATTTGCAAAACGACGAAAGTAACATTTTCAACTTTCGCAACCTAACCACTACTTTCGCCGCCCCGCTGTATGGAGAGACAAAGTGACTTAACCACGAATCAAAACAAAACACTACTTGAGCCGATTTTACACTGGTAGAAAAACGTCGAAAGTAACTGAATGAAACGGCTTATCATTTTCTGATAATTATTTTTGTGGGAAATAATAGAAACTACCTAGTTTTTGAACGTGAGCTGAGTGTATGCAAAATTTGAGCGAAGTACACGGCAAAAAAATGTTAAAAAAATGATTCATTTTAAAACAGTTTTAGAAGATAGATTGTGATTTTTCCTAATTAATTTTCTCAAAACCGTATAAAAGTTACTTACGCCGATTTGAAAAAGTAATCGAGAACTCTAGATTTTTATCCGGAAATACCTCTGGTATTCTTATGAGAATGCCTCTGGTATTCTTCCAAAAATGACTTGAGATGCTTTCGGAAATCTTTCTGAAATTCTTCAAGAAATTCCACTGAGATTTTTACGCCAATATCTTTGAAATACTCCTGGGACTCTTACAAAAATCCTGTTGGAGTTTTTTTTTCGGATATCTTTCTATTCTAAATTTTTCAATAAATTTTGCTGGGATTGTGCTGTAAAACCTGCTAAGATTCATCCAAAAATACGACTGTCATTCTTCCGGATATCATTCAAGAATTCCACCGGAAGTTTTCGTGAGATTCAACCGTAAATCGTTCTGGTATTTTTCAGAAATTCCATTGAGATTCTTAGAAATATCCTTCTGAGAATTGATTTGGGATTATAGAAGGATTTCCAGAAGAATTTCAAGGCGATTCACAGAAACATCACTTCTGTATGAAGGATTATCGTTAATATCTGAAATAATCCCATGAGAATTCGAAATCCAAATTACAGTGATATTCAAAAGAATCCCAGAAGTTATTTCGCCAGAATCCCTGAAAGATTTAAAAGATATTCACAGACATCCAGAAGATTTCATGAATATTTTCCAGAATAATTCCGATGTCCAGATGAACTGCAGAAAGATTCATGGAATAATTTCAAACGGGATTTTCGGAATCATTTGAAAGTAACTTTTAGAAGATCCTCAGAAAAAGAAATCAGTAATCAAAGTAATCGAAAAAATCTCATTACTTCAAGCAATGCTCGTTGGTTCATGTCGAAGGATCAACATGTTCGGCTTAAAGGCCCAAACGCAATGATAGCGGAACGGCAACGGAATGCGGAACCGGTTCGCCAGCATGAACTATAATCAGCTTGTCGACTCAGTGTTGATCCAATTTCATTCGTTGTCAGCTCAGTCGAGATGTTGTGATTCATGCTGGCGAACCGGCTCCGCATTCCGTTGCCGTTCCGCTATCATTGCGTTTGGGCCTTAACGAATCTTATTTTAAATCTCGAAAACTTGTTCAAACAGACTCAAGTCAAAAAAGTATATAAACTTGCATTATCGATTCTACGTGTTTCGCAGACGAAATTGTACACATTTTGCACTAAACCAACTCGATTTTTCACTTTTAGAACGTTTACTTTCCGGATTTACAAAACGACGAAAGTAAGATTTTCAACTTTTGCTACCTAACCACTACTTTCGCCGCTCCGCTGTATGGAGAGACAAAGTGACTTAACCACGAATCGAAACAAAACATTACTTGAGTCGATTTTACTCTGGTAGAAAAACGTCGAAAGTAACTGAATAAATCGGCTTATCATTTTGTAATAAAATTTTTGTGGGAAATAACAGGATCTCCCTAGTTTTTGAATGCGAGCTTATTGTATGCAAAATTTAAGCAATGTACACGGCGAAAAAATGTCAAAAAGGTGATTCATTTTAAAACAGTTTTAGAAGACAGGTTGTGATTCTTCTGAATTAATTTTCTCAAAACCGTATGGAAGTTACTTACGTCGATTTGAAAAAGTAATCGAGAAATATTGAATGACACCACATACAATTAAACTAGTATGTGATTACAATTCTGAATCACCGCAAAAAAAAATATTTAGAATCACAATCCTTCTGAGAGGGATGATGTGGTGGATGCACATTATAATTAAAATTGTCGTTCAATTATGGCGATAAATTAAAATTGTTATTGTTCCATAAATACTTGTTTATTATAATTACTTGTAAATATTGATACAGCATATAAAAATACATTGGTCCAGAAATTACTCCAGAATTCTAAGGAATTTCCCTCCTGGGATTCTTCCTTAAATAACTTATGAATCCTTCAAAACCTCTCTGGGATTGTTCTGGAAATCTCAAGATTATTTCTGATTTTTCTCTAAGTTCTTCTGGAAATCACAGAATACTTACAGATATCGCTTTTGAACTCATCTAAAAAACATCGTTAGCATTCCGGTACTATATCTGAGATTCTTTCGGATATCCTTTGTGATTCTTCTGGACATCTTATTGGAATATTTGCATAAATCTGTATGTGAGTTTGCGTTTATCTCCTTAAGGATTACTTTTGAAATCCTGGAAATCAAATTCGAATCGAAATTCTCGAAGATTCTTTCGGAAATTCAATGGAAGATTCTAACAAAAATCCTGATGCAATTCTTCTGGATATTTTTAGAGGATTTTGCCAAAAAATGTACTACGACTCTACTACAAATTCGTCGAGAAATCCTCCGAAAATAACTCTGGCCTTTTTCCGAAAATACTTCTGGGATTATTATGAGAATACCTCTGGTATTCTTCCGGAAATCACCTGAGATGCTATCGGAATCCCTTTAGAATACTTTCGAGGATGCTTCCGAAAATCTTTCTGAAATTATTCTAGAAATTCCACTGAGATTTTTACGTCCATATTCTTGAAATTTGTCTGGGACTCTTCCAAAAATCCTATAGGAAATCTTCCAGATATCTTTCTAGCATTCTTTCGGGAAGCCTTCTGGGATACTTTCGAAAATCTTTCTGAGGATCCTTCAAATCCTTCTGTTAAGGATTCTTGCAGAAATTCTTCCCGAATTACCTCTAGACTCTGGGAGTTTCCTGAATTTTTCAAGAAAACTGTTATTATTTCGACTATCTCTCTAGGATTCTTTCGGAAACTCTTCTACAATACCCCCAGATTTCTTTCTGTTATCCTGCTGGAGGACTTCAAAACATCTTTCAAAGATTCTTCCAGAAATTTTACGGGAATTTTTCAAGAAATTCTGCTGGGATTCTTCCGTAAAACCGAAATTCATCCGGAAATACGACTGGAATTCTGCTTGAATGATAAGCATTCAAGAATTCCACCGGAAGTTTTTGTGGGATTCAACCGTAAATTGTTCTGGTATTTTGTTTAATTACATTGAGATTCTTAGGGAAAAATATACAGGATTCTTAAAAATATCCTTCTGAAAATTCTTCTGGAAATTGCTTTGGAATTAAAGGAGGATTTCCGGAAGAATCCCAGGTCGATTTACAGAAGAACCACAGAGAAATCAATAAAATATTATCAGGGAGATTTCTAAAGGAATTATTTTAAGGATTCTCGTAAATTCCTGAAACAATCTCAGGAGAATTTCGAATGGATTTTGAATGTTTTTTTACAGTGATATCCAAAAGAATCCCAGAAGTTATTTCGCAAGAATCCCTGAAGATTCAATGAAAAGTCACAGACATCCAGACGATTTCATGAATATTTTCCAGAATAATTACGATGTCCAGAAGAGCTCCAGAAAGATTTACGGAATAATTTCAAATGGAATTTCCAGAACCATTTAAAAGTCACTTTCAAAAGATGCTTAGAAAAAGAAATCAGTAATCAAAGAATCTCATAGGTATTTTTTTAGAGTCCCAGTGGCTGTCCGGTAGTTTTCTTGGAGGATTTCCATTTGAAGTCAAGAGGGATTTTCAGAAAATTCTGCCAAGGATTTAAGAAAATTTTCAAGGAAAATCAATGATAAATCACGAAAAAAATCAAAAACACTTTCTTATGAATTTCCAGAAGAATCACAGAGTTTTTTTTTCTCAAAAAATCTTAGAAAAAAATTCTAAAGAATCACGAAGGAATTTTCGGAAAAATTCTGGATATACAAAATTATCTCCGGCAGAAACAATAAAATCAATAGCAATAAATCTGTAAGAATATAAGAAGGATTTCTGTAAGAATATAAGGAGGATTTCCAAACAATTACAGAGGAATTTTCGGATGATTTCCATAAATAAAGATTTAAAAAAAATCCCCGTCCTCTGGAAGCTTCTTAGCAGGATTTTCGGAAGTATTCCACAGGGATTTCTGGGAGAATTACATTGGGATTTACAAAAGAATTCCAGAGGAATTTCCGAAAGAATCCCAAGAATTTGCACGGAAGAAAGTGAAGTGAAATAATAGATTTTTTTGATTATAGTCTCAGGCGTCTTTCCGAGAGTATTCTAGAATAATAGGTATAATCTAAGACATTTTTCGGAAAGAATCTCAAAGGGATTTTGAAAAATTTTCAAAGAGTTTCACGGAAGAAATACTGAAGAATTACGAGGAAAATATCAGAATTTAAATAATAATTTCGATTGGATTTTCAAAAGAAATCCCGAGAAATTTTGTGAGAATCCCCGAACCCAGATTTTTAAAATAGATTCCATAACACTGGAAAGCAATCATTTAATCATTTTCGGCAGAATTCCAGAATTTTACGGCATAATTCCTGAATTTTACAGCAGAATCTTGAAAGGATTTCCATAATAACCCAAGATGGGTTTCTGGGATAGTCCAATAGGAAGTCCCAAGGAGGTTATTGGAAAAATCAGAGCGATCAAAGAAATAACTACATATAATAATTTCAGAAGGGTTTCTGAAAGAATCTCAGTGAATTTTCAAGATGTCCTCTAGCACAACAACTAATATATACTAATATATACAACTCAATACTTAATTATAAATTGCGTTGAGCTGAGTGTACGTCATCCAGTTTGGGGGCGGATTGACGGTATCGAAGTAGATTAAAAACAATTATAAGAGAACGTGTGGAAAATACATATGAGCTGCACAGAATACATCAGACCGATTTACCATTGCTGCGCACTTCTAAAAGCATTTCATTTTTATTAAAACGTTTGATAATAGTAGAACGACAATGATCATCAGTTGATTTTCCGCTACTGTTTTTTTTTTAAGTGACAATTGTTATTTCTTTCCGTGCACGCGCTCGGGAAATGAATCTGGCCATGGTGCAACAACCGCGCTACATTCGATGAATCCTATGCGACAAAAATTGTCGGCGCTATCCGTCAAATTCGCTCACCAAAGCTATTTTGGTGACTTTAACATCACAGCTATAGTGAGCCGGGATTCCACTGTCACGAACTGTCACTGTGAGCCCAGATTTCAAACATTGGACTAACATGGAAAAAGCGCGTAACTGATTAAAACACATTTTCGCATTTCATCAAAAGTGACAAAAATTGAATGAAAATCAATTCATGCACATAGTGCAAGTAATGTCACGTGAGTACCTTTCAACTGATTGAATATAAAGTATTGAAAAATGCATGGTTTTACTTTTTCCAATGAAAATTAATATTTGGTGCATAGAAAACTGTGGCCCTTTTTCCATGTTTGTCAGGAAAGATCGAAAATACACAACAAAAGAAAACTAGCGATTTTTACCAAGCCTGCCTTGATTGTTGTTGGCAAGGTGGAGTTATCTTGCAGTTCAAACAAACTTTGTTCTATATTTCGTGTGTAGTATCGGTGCCTCCCTCCCAGGTCAAAACCCACCATTCCCACAAGCAACAGAACTGACTCGCTCGCCCATATAGAAAAAATGAGTAGCAATTTTTTTCGTTTATTGTTTATCAAATTGCTATTCATTGCTTCAAACCGTCTCCGGCATCATAAGGACTACCCGAAAAATGGCCATCATCGCAGGAATCATATATATAAAATCCCAGAGTTGTCTGTCTGTCAGTAACGCTTTGAAATATTTCACTGAAAAGTTTCGCTGAGCGCTACAACAGTGAATTTGATTCTTAGAACATTACAATTTCAAATTGTAGAGAACTACAACAGTTATTTTACAGAATATTCTAGAGTTTCATGGACCATGTTTCTTCCGCATTCGTAGAATATTCTAGAACTTTTCATCGTTGTCGTTTTCATTTTTGGGAAGTGCTCTTTTAAAAAAGTTAAACAAAATCGAGCTATTCTGAACCAATATATCTATGTTCACTCATGCTGCAAAATCATTTTTGTGCAGATATATGCTGCTTCAAAAATTTCATATTACATTGATAAGCGCTGTGCAATATACAGTGAAGGAAATCATCAAAAGAGCAGTTTTTCAGAATGTATTGACATTTCACACATGATTGGTTGGTTGAAATGTTCGATTTTGTGTGAATAGATCTCAATTTTGTGTGACTTTGATGAAAAGTGTTGTTCTGTGATCAAACCGTAAACTTCAAGCAAATTGTAGTTCGGTCGAACTTGAATTCGGTTGGGGTAAAATATGTGGTTCAGAAGGGGTTTCTACAGTTCCAACCTATAAACACGAGTTTGAATCAGATTTTTGCCCGCCAAATAGTTTTTGTTTATTTACAGTGAAACTAAAAACATACTAAAAACAACATTTCATTGTTACTAAGGTGGTCCCCCATAACCGCTTTCCAAATTATTCCTGTTCTATGAGTCAATATTTCCATGCGTCATTACAACTGTGATTTTGAAAGGGTTTATTCACAAATTTCATAACGCCAAAAATGGCCATTTTCGACACCCACCCACCCCCTCGTAACGCTTTTTGTATGAATATTTTACAAATTTTGTATGAGCCGTAACACCACGAGAACACCCACCCACCCCCTTTAGCGTTATGAAATTTGTGAATGGGCCCAAAGACAACAATAAATTATGGAACACAGCAACACTGCGATCTGTAGAATATTCGAGAATGTTATTCTCTCCGATTCATAGAATGTTCTGGAATTTTCGAATTTTCACAGCTGGAGAAACACTACGACAGCATTAGGACTGTAATTATTCCAGATTAGAACATTACAACAACATTAATGCCACGTGCTAAATAGAGTATGGTCAGAGCATAAATTTAGGCGATTTGGCGGTCATTAGTATCATACGTGTCAATGTCGGGTCATGTTAAGGTGATTATAAATGACCATTAATTGTCTTACACAGTTTTAATATCGGACTTCAACGTCTGTTATCTGACATTATCAATCTTTCGAAGATTATGCATATAAAAAAATGAGTAGTGATTATGCATAGCTTTCCGCTTTCAAATTTTGTTAGAGCGTGGCTAGCCACGCTGAGTAAGCTAGTTCAGCTATGAAATCCCACAAGACCACAATAAACATCGCCTTCATCTCGTTGCGTCAAGCTGCTGTAGTGCTCCGTGTATGGATTCCGAGAAGGGTCCTGCTCGTTTCCGGTTCTGCGATCGGCGGAATATAGCGGCGAAGATTTTACTGTGCGGTAGCATATTGTTGTAATAGATACCCAGGGGATATCCGGATCAAATGATATATCAATCGAGGAGCTCTTGCAACCTCAAAACGGGAACTTTTCCGGATTGGGATCAAGAAGATTTAAAAACGATATACCGTTTTGATTCATATTACGGACAGCTTCAAATTCCGGACAATCTACTTTACACGGGAAACATTTCACATGCAATGTTTCAATTTTTGCCATTCAAAAGTTCTCAATTTCAAGACTCGTTTTAGTAAGCTGTTTCCATAAATATCTTTAAAAAGTTATAATCTCCAACTACCTTAGATGCCTCTTTAGTGGTTTGACGATTTCAATTGATGATTTGACTGTTCCATTAATGACTATCAAGAGCTGTCCGGAATTCGAATCAAAGCATCCGGAATATGAGGCAAAAGTGAGGAAGCGTCCGGAATGAGAATCATGAAAAGGCCACACATTTTGATTTATTTAAAATTATTCATGTTGCGGAAGCGTATTCTTTACCCATTATTCGAAAGCTAAGGGCTTCCGACGCTTGATAACGCTAAAGATCATACATAATGATTTATTTTGTATGCTCTATGCTAGGTTATACTTCACTGAGGCCTTAAGTGTCCGTAATATGAATCAAAACAGAACTGACACGCAGTGAAATTTTCGTCGCCATTTTTCCACTGGCCACAAAATCAGGAGAGAGCAGGACCCTTGTTGAGAAGCATTCAACCGGAACACCACAGCAGCTACATGCGATGGATATGAAGGATCTTGGTCGTACAGGATTTTCTTGTGATGGTTATCTTCCACCATCAAATTGTGTAGTAGAACTTTGATGATGGCAAATGTTTAATAAAAACAAAAACGCGGAAATATGTATGCTGGCGCAATGAAATTTATGGCTCCGTTGAAGAACTTGTTCATATAAAAAATGTCGACGGCTGGCACCAACAATAAAGACCCAAACGCAATGATAGCGGAACGGCAACGGAAAGCGGAACTGGTTCGCCAGCATGAACTATAACATGCTTGTCGACTCAGACTTGATTCACTTTCATTCGCTGACAGCTCAGTCAGGATGGTGTGATTCATGCTGGCGAACCGGTTCCGCTTTCCGTTGCCGTTCCGCTATCATTGCGTTTGGGCCTTAAGGATTCCGGGATGGATGTGGGGATTCAAGCCACTTTGGAAGTGGCATAATAGGGGGAGAAAGATGTTGCTAGACATAACCTCCAAACTTCAAATAAAAATAATGTCAACGATTTCTGCAGTGAATGACAACTCCTTATAACAAAATGTTTACAATTCCTGCAGGGAATGTCAAAGAGCAGGATTGTTAGTTGACCATGATGAAAGAGCAACAGGGATAGCGTTTGTTTTCGTGACGTCACCATGCACAAATTCGAAGAACAACAAAGTGTAGACCGCGGAGGAACAGCTGATCAAAATTCACCACAACGTGGAGATAAATTCATAGGGGAAAAAGGGGTTCCTTAAAACATCGGAGAGATGTAAATTCTAGGAGACCGTGGGGTGAACTAGTGTGCCGCCAGTTTTTCGTTGTTTTTCAATTGTGAGAGGCTTCAAAACATATGAGTTCCTTTGGAGAGTTGGTCCAGTAAATTAAAAGAAAGCTTATGCGCAAATAAATTTTTTTCACGGAAATGGTCTATTGTTATTCTTTGTTTTGACCATCTTTCAGACGAGCGAACAAGTCTCTAGCTAAGCACATGAACTCAGTGAGAGTGAAGAGATCGTTGGTGTCCGCTGCTGATGGTTTATTTACGGAACTTGTTAGCACTTCCGAGTAGGAACGGGACGCTCGAGAATTTTGATGGAGCAATCTTGTTGGTACACTGGTGGATTCGCCATTCAACGATGGCCAGTTCGTAGACTTCGATACAAATGCTTGTTTGCTGGATTTGCGCTGATGCTGATTGTTCTTCGTTGCTTCACGGCGTTGGAGATCATTTTTTCTTGCGACACAATCGAGATAGTTAGTGGTATGGTTACCACTGCAATTTGCGCAACGTATTTTCGAACGGGTGGCAGCTGGATCTACCTTACTTAGATCTGCCTTTGCAGGAAGCGAACACGAGGCAGAGAGATATTTTTCCTAACATTTCTCGCATAACTTCTGATCTCGCCCTAAAAGCCATTGGTAACCATGTGTGTAGCTTCTGAGCATTTGAATGGATTTTCATGTTATTTCACAACGCTATGGGGAAGAAAGTATCATTATATACCTGCCCGTGATGTTGGTTTGGATGCTTATTCTTTCATTTGCTCAGAAACAACGAGCTACACACGTGGCTACCAATGGCTTTTAGGGCGTTATCTCAGAGTATGCGAGATTTGACGCAGAGTGGAAAGACATGGCGTGTGAAGTATCTCCACTTTATAACGATACTAAATAGGGCTCTCACTCTGTCGGAGCAGCTTGACCTTGCCTTTCTCGAAGTAAAGCAAATAAAGCGTACTAACTTCGGGGCCAATTTTCTTTTGCCAGAAGGTTTGGATATCTTTAGCATGCACGTTGTTAGCCTTGAGTTCTTCTTTCAGCTGCTGAGTGGTGTAATCCGGAAGGGCGGACAGAATTATCTTCACTGGTTGGTTTTCTGCTGCAGTGTAGGTGAAAAATTCGACGTTGGATTCCTCTAGCGTTGAGATGATTTTTGGATGGTGGGTTTGCCCTTCTTGGTTACCACTGATGGACAGTTGAACGCCGGTCTTGATCGCCTTCATGTGATACTTGGAGGTTATGTCGCGCGTGGGTACTTTGTAATTACGGCGAATCATCACGTAGGAAGAACCGGACGAGCCATTTTCATTTGCCCCGGCATTTTCCAGGTTTCTTGATGCCACTTTCACGACGTAACGCGAGAGTGATTGACTAAACAATCAATAATTGATAAAAAAAAATTACGAGCGTTCCGATAGCTATAGTGGGCACGGTTTGACACTTGTTTGTTTACTTCAATTTCTTGACTCATTCAGTCAAGGACTTTCTTTACTTTTCTTGAGCGAAACAGCATACTTAGCTTTATGCATATCTTTAAATGGCTATTGAATGTTTTAGTAAAATAGACATTAAAATTAGCAGAAAACCGATTTGTTTCCATTTTGGGCCTTTTCAATTGATGGTCTTAATTTGTTACCGGTTGATTACCGTTTGGGCATCATATTAAGTTGCATCGCAAACCCTAGCTGGGTCACTTGCGAAAGTACGAATCGCAGCATAAAATAACGGTACACTTGTGACAGTTCCAATGTTTTTTGAATGGATCAGCTGTTTTGTGGGTTTCGCTGCATGTGTGAAGGAATCGCCTCTCTGCGGGTTTTGGTTCTGTGCATGCATGCGTTATTGACTGTTTAACGAGAAACTTGCGACGATCGACGCGCCACCATAATTCATATAACGAAGGGAATTATAACTAACTTGGAGGTGATGATTTCGCAATTTGGAGGTTAACATCACCTCTAAACACTAGCGATTTTGCGGTGGGATGTTGACGTTTGATCACGAATACAGAATCGTGGACAACACATATAAATTTTATAAAAAGTGACACAAACGCGCGCATCGATTTGCTGTCAGTATAGTAAAAGTAATGTTCTACTAGTGCTTCTTGGAGTCGGTATACGAAAACATCCAACTCAGCTTGTTTTTTACTATTTTGTCACTACTGCTGCTGCTGAAGCAGTGATTGGTAAGTTTTAAGGTCAAATTGTGGTTCGATAAATATACAAGTTCTACCTTCTAATATGTTGTTCTATTCATCGGGTCAACAACGAAGGTGAATCAAATGTTAAACATGAAGCTCAGCTCTCCGGGCAACTGAAAAGCAGATTGTATAGAGCTCCGGAACCGAAAGTGTCCCCAAAGAGGTGGAAAACATTTGGATAGATTCTTCATTGTAATAATTGCTCAAAGATGAGGAATTTAGTGCCGGATTTGATCATTTGGTAAGTTTGTTAGATAATCGCAACATTGACAGCTTTATTTATGTATTTAATTTTTATTGCAGCTTTATAATAATAATAACTATAACTATAGTTCAGTTAGCTTCGAGCATTCTTCATGACAGTCTAGGAGGAAATCCAGTAATTCCATCTTTATCAGAGGGAGCAGCAAATCAGCAAAAAGAGCTTACACTATCCCAGCTCATAGATCGAAAGTCGAAGGAATATTCTTGGCTTATTAGATTATCGATCAACACATTCGGCTATCTATGTGTCCTTATTCCGGGACTAGTGATTTATAAGTACACTCGGAAGACAAAATATCTCGAGCGATCGGACAAGTCCCTGCTATCCAATGTAGTGCGATTCTGTTTTGGAACATCAGATGCTGACCGAGGAATTGATGGAAGGAATGCCGAAAAAGGAGCAGGATCCAAAAGAACATCGATCCAGGAATGCATCCTCCTGTTTTATTGCCTGTTCGGATTGATGGGATCCTACCTCACCTGGGGAGTGCTGCAGGAAAAGATAATGACTCAGGAATACGAAAACGCCGATAAGAAAAAAGTGCATTTCAAGGATTCTCAATTCTTAGTATTCACCAATCGAGTTTTAGGATTCATGATAACGGCAGTTTACCTAACAGTCAAAAGACAGCTCCGGCAGCGTGCTCCTCTCTATAAATTTTCCTTTGCATCGTTTTCAAACATTATGAGTGCATGGTTCCAGTACGAGGCACTAAAGTTCGTTAACTTTCCCACACAGGTCTTGGCAAAGTCGTGCAAAATCATTCCTGTTATGATAATGGGCAAGATTGTATCACGCAACAAGTACGAATTTTATGAATATATAACAGCAATCATGATATCGGTTGGCATGATATTCTTCCTAACTGGATCAACGGATGAATCAAAAACTACAGCAATGACTACCTTAACTGGAGTGTTACTTCTCACATTCTATATGGTATTCGATAGCTTCACATCCAATTGGCAAGGTGAATTGTTCAAAACGTACTCCATGTCTTCTATCCAGATGATGTGCGGCGTCAACCTCTTCAGCACCCTTTTCACAGCTGCATCGCTCTACATGCAGGGAGGCTTCTATAGCTCACTACAGTTTGCTGCCGAACATCCTAAGTTCGTTTTGGACTGCATTGTACTTTCGATTTCCTCAGCTGTGGGACAACTTTTCATTTTCTACACGATTGCCACCTTTGGCGCCGTTGCTTTTACCATCATCATGACCCTGAGACAGGCCATTGCCATCCTGCTGTCTTGTTTGATCTACAAGCACAGTATTTCCTTCCTGGGTGTCGTGGGCGTGGTGATCGTTTTCCTAGCCATTTTCCTAAGAGTCTACTGTAACCAAAGGCTGAAAGCCATCAAACGAAGACACGCTGCCGCAGATGTCGCTGCTGGAAAGCCCCGGTTGAACGTTTAAATGATACCAAATTAATAATGCGAATAGTGAGTTGGTTTGTACTTGGCATTTGTTTCTTCAGCTTATTCTATTTAAATAGGTTTTAAAGCACAAACGAGTGATCTTACAGTGAATAATAGGAACGTACTTGACGAAAGCGAATAACAGTGATTAGGTTTAGTTTTGGCACACAGAGAATGGTTTGTACAAAAATTGTATGTGTTCAGTTTCTTGGAAATTGGCGATCTCAGTTCAAGAGTTGCGCCACGCGACTGAATGTTGTTGCTTCATCTGAATTATTATTTATACGTAATTGAATATATGAGATAAAATAAATTTTTGAAATGTGCTTCGGCATGAGCAGATGTTTCCATTTTTTTATTACATAGTATAAGCATCCATGAACAATGTTATAGTTTCTGGGACAACTTAATTTTGATTCTCAACGCGTTGCTGATTCTCTGTTCTCGTTAGTGAAATGATGTTAGTGATGAGATTAGAGCTATTGCATGGAAATATACAGTGAGAACAAGAGAATGAGTTCCAAACAAAATGTATAAAACCTCTGAGCAGATATTTAACGAATCAGAATTTGTGCTACTATCAACTGAGCCAGTTATTTTATTTCGGTGCCCCTTTTTCCCAGTCACATCAGTTGTCGACGAGGATAAATTTTAAAAAGTGATAAATTTTAAAAAGTGAGTTTTTTCGACATCTTGATTGGGATAGAACCTGGATTTGAATTGTAAGTTGCCATTCCATCCTTTATGATTTGGTTCTACGAAAGAAGAAAGGGCGCCATTTTTCACCTTTTGATCGACGGAATTTTGTTAGCGACTTTTGTTCTACTATTGTTTCCATATCGGCTAGATTTTATTGTGAAGCAAGTTTTGAACAAACTTTGATGCTTTGTCTGCTATTTTACTACACAAGAAAAGAAGCGTTTTGTGTAAGATTTCAAAAAGATCTTAAAAAAACATTTAAAAGAAGAAATGTTTTTAGAAAATTTTAAGAATTATGAGCTTTTGAATTGCAATAAGAAATTAGCGGTGATTGATGGCAAACGATTGAAGGTTATGCGAAAGATAAATGTTTATGTAAAAATAGAAAACACGAGCCAACAGCTTTATTTGATTGTTTCGAAATACGACAATAATTTTGTACCGCTGATGGGACGAACATGGATGGATTGCTTCTATGACGGTTGGAGAAATGTTTTTTCTAGACCAAATGCAATTAATAGCATTCGTAAACTATACGACGAGAACGTCAAGGACGAAATCCGTAGTAAGTTTCCAAATGTTTTTGATGACGGTTTTTCAAATCCAATTGTTGGTTTTGAAGGTGATTTGGTTTTAAGAGAGGAGAAACCATTTTTTTAAAAAGCATACGAAGTCCCTTTGAAGATTAAACAAAAAGTGATTGAGCATTTGGATTCATTAGAAAAAGATGGAGTTATAACACCAGTAGAGACCAGTCAATGGGCCTCTCCAGTTGTTGTGGTGATTAAAAAAGATCAGAGCATACGACTAGGCAATCAATCCGCGTATCAATAAATAAACTCATAATTCCAAACACCTACCCCTTACCGGTAGGGGATGGTACACAAATTATGTCACGCTAAATTTCAACTTTTTCGACCCCCTCCCCCCCCCCTTTGTCACACTTTTTGTATGAGTCCTCCGAAAATTTTGTAAGACTTGTCACGCTTGGCTCGACCCCCTCCCCCCCCCCCTTTGGAGCGTGACGTAATTTGAGCATGACCCCTAGTACAAGATATATTTTCATCAATTTCTGGATCAAAAGTATTTCGCTCCTTGGATTTAGCTTTTGCTCTCAGGTAGATCAAAGAAATTTATGATCATAAATACCATAAAGGGCCTTTATGAAAATAACCGAGGAGCATCTTCCAGTGCTTTCATCTTTCAAAAAGTGATGGACCAAGTACTTTGTGGTATAAAATATGGTTTGGACGATGTACATATAGCCCATTAAAACATGCGAAAATTGTTTGAACGTGAATTTAGTATCCGCATTTTGTATTTTCATTGTTTTTGTGAGTGAATGTAAATTCTGATTACTGTTGTATATTCTGACATATCTTCGCCATTTAGAACAATTTTTGTCATATTTTTCTTACTGTCTTTAATAATGTAATGAAGCAAATATGTTTAAAGGTTTTGTTCACTCAAAGTTAAAAACAGCGTCTGATTGTCGTATACTCTGGTGATAAACTTTCCACCTTCAAAAATAACACTTTAAGCGAAGTATGCATTTCAACAGAAAAGTAATGGCCTAGCTAGTTGCGTGGGAAATTTCTTGCAAGAAATGCTCAAGAAAAGCATGTTTCTTTGATCGCAGTACGCAGTAGAAAGAAATGTCTATTCAAATAGAGCTCACTGTAGGAAATTTCTTGAGCATTTCTTGGGCAGAAATTTTTACTTTTCTTGAGCGGAACAGCATACCGTTTTGATTCATATTACGGACACCTAAGGCATCAGTGAAGTATAACTCATCAGAAATTATAGAAAATGAATCATTCTGTATGATTCCTTCGCGTATTCGAGCCTTCAAAACAATTAAATCTCGAATGGTGAATGAAGATTTTTATTCTGCAACAATAATAAGTTTAAATAAAAAGAAATGTGTAGACTTTTCATGATTCTTATTCCGGACGTTTCCTTACTTTTGCCTCATATTCCGGACACTTTGATTCAAATTGATTCATGGAAATCATAGATAGGAAAGTCAAATCATTAATTGAGATCGACAAACCACTAAAGAGGCGTTTGAGGCAGCTGAGCATCATAAATTTTTATAGATATCATGGAAAATGTTGACTAAAACGAGCCTCGAAAGTGAGAACTTTAGAACGGCAAAAATTGAAACATTTCGTGTGAAATGTTTCCCATACAAAGTACAGTGTCCGGAATTTGAAGTTGTCCGTAATATGAATCAAAACGGTACTTAGCTTTATTGTTGAAAATATTAATTTGTTTGATATCAAAGGAGTTCTTAGAGAACATGTTTTTCATGGTCACAATAAAATATTTTGACAGGGTCATAGTTTTCAGGGCATTTGCGTCTTATGGGTTTGGTATGCCTTTATTATTTGTTAAAGTTTAATTAAAAAAAAAACGGAAGTCTTTTGAGGAAGAAATTTGACTTTACGCTCGAAAACACCGAGAGCTTTCCAGTCTGACGGTGCGGCCATAGTAACGCGTCCGCGTCCGCGAACGCAATGCGATCAAAGGATTTACTGTTGTTGATATTCTGCTTTGCGGGCTCGCACACGCGCACGCATCGCTCGACGCGTTTACTATGGCAGCGCCCTGACTCTTTCAACGTCCACGCCTCGTGCCCGTAGAGAATCAATGTTTTATACAGCACCTACACCACCAAGTCTGACTCTATCTCTACCTGCAACCATGTACTTCGTTTTGGGAGAATTAATGGTCAGGCCTATCCTCGCTGTCTCCTTCTTCAGAGGCACGAAGGCCTCTTCCACTGACCTGCGATCGATTCCAATTAGGTCTATATCGTCCGCAAAGCCAAGGAGCATGTGCGACCTTGTGATAATAGTGCCAGGTAGTGAAGGTTCAAACATGGCTCTCCAATATGAGCCGTTTTTTCGAAAATATGTTAAGGTATGATCCAGGTATGAATCCATTCTATAATTTCATATGGGCGAATGCTGGAGACAAGGTTTGTGAGGAATCTTACCCCATCGTTGATGTTTTAGAAGCTTTCATCACAAAGATATTGAACTCGATGACCACATGATAAAATTTGAACGTATGTTTCCAATTCCTCTCCAGTAAGGTGAAAGTAACAGATAAAAATAATGTCCAAAGCGAAAAACTGAGTCTCAAAAGATTAAACAATACAAATAATGAATAACATTTATGGTTCGTTCACATTTTCCTCGTAAAAACTATTATAAGACATGATATAACGATTTTCGCATTTTTTTATGGGCCATATTGTATTGATATTTAGCAGGACATGTCCTGATTTTGAGCTTCTGTCGAGGTGTCCTGATTTATTTTTCATATTTTATGTTTTGTCCTGCTTTTTCCTGCTTGGCGAACAACGTGAGATGTCAGCAATATTTCAAATTAGGTAAAGCTATCTTAATACCATGAAATAGCAAGAATATTCAATTAGCATCTATCCGTGCTGTCTAATATAATTTTTTGGGCTTGTACTAAAAACAAGCTTTCATATTTTATGTATTTTCACAGAATTCTTTCGCTGTCTTTCTCATTATTTTTCCATGTTTTTGGAACTCAAATAAATCGACACTAAATTTTAATGAAAGCTTATCTGCATTCATCGATTTCTCTTCATCGTTGTTCTCTTTGCAGAAAACTGATTTTCGTAACATGTTTGCGAGTTGTTGGATAAAGAATCGCATTACAGATTTCTTTAATTTGGCGAAATTATTAGCGTAAGAGAGGATTGATGAAGAGAAATCGTTCAGGTTAGTTAAGAACTTATGAAGGAACAGTTTCAAATATCAGATAAAAGAGCTTGTACGATCGAATAGAATCTCGCACTCCGTGATTGCCTGGAATTGAATTGTATTGAAGTAACTGTCGGCTTACAATGAAGATATTTGCAAAATCTGTTGGAAAAACAGTAATTGATATTTTGTAGGACTTTTCATGAATTTCTAGCGATATCTTTGGTGAATTATCACGAGATTACAATGAAAACTTAACGAAAGCTTCTTTCTGAAACTTCATTAACCTTCCAGTCGTCGCGTGGTTTGCCGCCGTCAGAACCACCGCGCTGCTGTTGTGAACGAAAAGCGAAGTTTTTTCAGCGGTGTTGTACAAAATACAACAGCGCGACGACTGAAGTGTTAAGATACTTAGTCATTTTTTTTGTGAAACAGTGATTCAAAGAATCAAAGCGGCATTTCTTTGAATAATCTGTAATAAATCTTCAAAGAAACGTCAAGCGGATTTTGAATATTTTTTTTAGAATCCTTTAAACATACTTTCGACATTCTTAGGCTGTGTTTTACATGTTTGTGATTTCCTAGCGAGATCATGATCAGACACCAAGCAGATTTCTTAACCCTAGTGTCTTCTGAAAAGTGATAGATTATTGTTTTAGCATAAGGCTAGTTATCCCGAGTAACACACATGCTATAATTAAGGCATATCATCTGATATATGACCAAATATAGTCATATAAGAGTTAATCCGCATCAATTATAACATGTGTGTTTCTGGGGGAATTTACGGTCTCTTGAAAAAGAATGTAAAATTTGTGTGGAATGATGAAAGTAAGAAAATATTTAATTATTGCAAGAAATTTCTTCTTAGACCTTGTTTGCTCGAGTATTTTCATCCAACTAAAGCCAATCGTACTAGTTACAGATGCATGTAACTATGGGCTGGGTGCAGTTATATCACATGCTTTTGGAAAGGAAGAACGACCTATTTGTTTTGCATCTTTTAGTTTAAATAACGCACAGCGAAATTATCCCATTTTACATCTGGAAGCATTAGCGGTGGTATGTGCAGTAAAAAGGTTCCATAAGTTCCTTTTTGGAATGAAATTTATCATTTTCACGGAACATATTATTTTCGGAAAGGAAGGAAAAACTCAAATTTCGGTGACCCGTTGTCAACGTAATGTACTGGAATTGTCTATTTATGACTATGAACTTATTTACAGACCATATGCTAAGATGGGAAACGCTGGCTTTTGCTCTCGCTTTCCCTTATCAGAGCTAGTCCCTAATAGTTTAGATAGAGAGTACCGTAATCCGGGGTAACATTGATCAGCGGAGTAACATTGATCGCAATGCCCCCCTCGTAAAAAGTTCGAATTAACATCTATGGATGAAATATTTTCAATGCATGAATGGTGATTCTCTTACTTTTATTAAAGAGCTTAAGCAGTAAGGTTTTTGCAAAAATTAAGTTCTGTTCATGCGTAATTTTTTTCAACTTTTAGAAATAATGATTTTTATGATCATGGCTAACACGATTAAAGAATCATGTCTCACATGAGTTCTAAAAACGATATGAGCAAAAGAAATGCGATTTTTTTTCTAAAAATGACATCGCTGATAACGATTCCATTGTGAAAACTTTCATAAATATGTTGAGTTGAGCATAATTGACAAATTACAATAACGAATGCAGAACTTTCTTAGGAAATTGCCTACTTTTATACGTATTCCACAATTCAATGTACCGTAAAATCGGGTGTAATTGATCAGAAGGGTGAAATTGATCATCGTATCACACGATTTTATTTATTCTTAATGGAGCACAAATATCAATGTAAGCTGCAGTAAATGAACGTTGCTTGTCGTAACTATTGTAGAATTGTGTGTTGTGAAGTTTTTTGCGTAAAAAAAATGTTTATTACTATGAAAATAACGTAAAATTTCAGAATCATGCACGGTGCAGTATTGACAAACAGCTATGAACTTCTATTTATGAGCAAGGATTTGAACATGGTATAAACCTGAAATTTTGTGAGGATGCTTGAGATATATCCCCAAACCAGATTTCATCCCCAAAACTCGTACCAATTAGCTCATATGATTGAAATTATTGAATTTCTGTTAGATATCATTGAATTACTTAGGAAATTGCATACATTTAGGCGTTTTCCGTGTAATTCTTGGAATTTATCTATTCGTTATTTATATAAATATTGCATTGTTAAGAATTTTACAAGCATATTCGGATTCAGGGAGCTTAAATTTATCATATAGAGTTGTTTTGGAAACTAACAATAATGGCATTGACAAGTGATCAATTTCACCCCGAAATGAGATCCTCTGATTTTTTATTTTAGAGGTATTTGTTAACACTAAAATGACATTTGTTAGAAAATTTCGGTACATAAGTCGACGAGGCTCACCTTCGTACTTGTTTTCCTGCATTTAGTTTTTTGGCATTGTTAACATTATAGAAAACAGACTAGAAAAACCGTGAAAAATGATCAATTTCACCCGAAATTACGGTATTTTTAATTTTGAAATAACTCAAAAAGTAAATTACTTGTAAGCGTTTAGCCTTCAAATTCGGTTTCATGGAACATGCTTTTAGTAAGTAATGATATTTTCCATACTACCGATCGATGTTTTCATGGGTGATCAATGTTACTCCATATCAGCTAAAAAATAATAGAAAAAAACATTAAAACATTTTTTAAACATGTTTACAATTTTCTGAAAACATAATAGGGGTCATGCACAAATTACGTCAAATTACGGGAGGGGGTAAAAAAGTAAGAGGTTGTTTCCAAGATATGACCGCCAAGTTGACGTTGGATAACGTTAGCCTCTTCTATTTCCTGGCTTGAGGCCGTCACGAACTTATGAAAGATTTCTACTGCTAAAAATCTACCTAATTTTCCAACTATTTGTTGCATATCAATTCTGATTTATTATAGACATTGTGTGTTATTATTTTGTGTTAATACAAAATAATCACTTTACATGTATTCAGATGCTTAGGCCATTATATTGAAGAATTGATTTTTCAGTGTATACTTAATCATTGTTATTTTGGAGCAATTAATTCAAAATAACTCTTTTCCATTGATTTTGGGTTACGTAATATTTGAATCATTCCTTAACAATAGAAAATATATTGCATTCCGACAGCAGTGCAGCAGCGTCCTCGGAAAAATTCTAAAATTATCGTTTTGTCAATTATTCATAACTAATCATATATTGTATGATGCTACGAGATGAATTATAGCAAGAATATGGTAAACACATTAGAAAATATTACACAAATAACTCTTTAGTACAAATTTGTTGGCCCTGAAAAGGGCCGATTGAACTGTGAGAATCGAGTAACACGGACACATTTTGCCAGGGAACAGGTTGAAATCCTCCTCGCCCGATAAGGTTTACGATGGCGATGACGATGGGCGCTTGAACAAGCAGCTTGGGCTGATTTTCTTCAGCCATCTCGTAGCCAGCGGTTTCACAAACCGGACACTGGATTTGCAGCAGCTTAATGATTGTAAATTTTGGTGGAATTTTACTGATTTTGGTAAAATGTTTACCGCAAATCACTTAATTTCACTAAAACTATTATTTAATTCACCGACAGTTCTGTTGTTGCTGTGAGTATTGCCAGTTATGTTGCGCTTCATGGTAGAAATATTTTCAAAACTTGAATTGTTGAATTCACGTAACAATGTGGGCTTCGTGGTCGTGCGGTTAGTGTTACCAAGCATTTAGCCGCATCGTGTCAAGGAGTGTGGGTTCGATTCCCACTTCAGTCCGGAAAACTTTCCGTCAGGAAAGTATTTCGACTGTGCCACTGGGCGTTGCATGCTAGTCCGTTGTCTAGTGTGGTGCTTCCTTCAAAAGGAAAATCGCCCACTAGCAGCATTAACGTGTCGGCGTCTTAAAAAATATACACGGACACATTTTGACGGTACACTGGTTGAAATCCTTCTCGCCCGATGAGGTTTGCGATGGCGATGACGAAGAGCGCTTCAACAAGCAGCTTTGGTCGATTTTCTTCAGCCATCTCGTACAAATTAGGGAATATTACACAAATAACTCTTTAAAACACATTTGCTGGCTCTGAAAAGGGCCGATTGAATTCATGAATTTGCGTAACACGGACACATTTTGACGGCGCACTGGTTGCAATCCTCTTCGACCGGGATTTGCGGTGCGGATGACGATGTGCGCTTCAACAAGCGGCTTTGCCATCTCGTACAAACTTGCCTTTGCGCCCCGATTCCTGCAAGGCCAATTCAGGAAGCGCGAGTCCATTAGGAAATCTTGAACGATTTTACAATCCGGACACTTGATTTGCCGCCGCTTGACCTCTGAGCTGACCTCTGGTAGCGAGGAGCTGAGCAGGTTTGGAGGAGCTCTTACCAGCTCGAAAGCGAAAACAGAATGAAACCGAATTCAACGAATCGCCGCCGCAAATCAACCTTGCGTTTTCCTCTTCCGACGACACAAATTGAACTGTGACGCGGGTGCAAACGCAAAGCGAAAATGACTCGCCCGACTGTGTTCACAGTTCGACCGTAAAAAGAAGACTGATGGAAGAAGCAGGGTGCGGTGCGCTTTTATAGAGGGAAGCGGAATCCAAAAATGTGCTTGGACGTGATTGGTTAGATAAAAAAGGGGTCAACGTTTTACGATTTTTCAATAGTTTGTTGCTAATAATCAATAGTTTCCTCCATTTGAATCAACGCGTAGATAAATTTCCAATCGTTTCATGGATAAATATTGAAAATCAATCGATAAATTACTGACTTGTTAGCGGTCAAAACCAGACCATTTTTCGTTACATGCTCAGTTTTTCGTTTTTCTGAATTGTACCCCCATATGTTGCCGAAAGACGTTATCCAACGTCAAAAAGTTGAAATTTAGCGTAACATAATTTGTGTACCATCCCATACAGTATATAGACACGAGCAATGGGTGTCAGTACATGTTTGGAAAATAGAAAAATTGCAATATATGCATTTTTAAATGAAATTTTCATGAAATATCCAAAAAAATTGATCAATGTTACTCCGGATTACGGTATATAAAATATATTATTTTACTGAAGAATTTCCTTTGGATTGTAAGGAAATTGCTAAACATACTATGCCAGATGAATTTTTGATTGAAGTTTTGCAATGCTTAAGAAACGGTCACAACGCATAAAAAAAGAGTTTGAGGGCTAGGCAACGTTTAAAAAAGAGTTTAAGCAGCTAGCACGACGAACAATCTACTAGTTCGGTTTAAACCAAGATGTTGAAGATTTTGTGAAAAGCTGTAAAATTTGTCACCATGACACCATTGACGAAGAAAATAGCTTATTCTCCATGGACTCCAACTACCAGACCTTTTAGTAGACTGCAAGCTGATTTTTTTTCATTTAGACAGAAAAAAATATTTGGTCGTAGTGGACAGTTTTTCGAAATGGTTAGAATTGGAACATATGAAGACTACCACGGACAGTAAAGCTGTAGTAAAAATACTCATTATTATATTTGCGAGATATGGTTTACCCGATGCCTTGGTTCGGATGGAGGAACCCCTTTCAATTCTGGAAATCTTATAGATTTTTTCGAAAAACAAGGGTAATGAAAAGCCCACCGTACCACCCAGAAAGCAATGGACAGGCTGAAAGAATGGTTCGTTTGGTAAAAGATGTATTTAAAAAGTTTCTTTTGAATCAGGAAATGTTTAAATTGGATACTGATCTACAGGTCTCATACTTTCTCATCTATAGAAACACCGCTACTTTTGCTGATGGACATTTTCCAGCAGAAAAACTCCTCTCGTATAAACCATCTCGGTTTTTGGATTTGATCAATCCCAGGAATAAATCAAGAAGCTTGAATAACTATATGCATGATGGATTTTCTAGCAAGAATACTAGCAAACCGGAATGTTTGAATGATGATTTCGCTAAATTAAAGAACGGTGATCTGATTTACTATAAGAATACTAGCAAAACTGACATCAGAAGATGGATACCTGCTAAATACTTAAGTAGAATTTCTGAAAATATTTTCTAGATTTCACTCAGCGCGAGAATCATTACTGCTATGAAAGTTCTTCCCGGAGAGCAGAAAGGAGATTAGGAGATTTTTATGAAGAAAATAAACAACAAAATGGTAGAAAGAGAAAAAGGGATGATGATTGCGAAGGTGTTGATAAAAATTCGGATTCCGAATCAGAATTCTACGGTTTCCCAGTGGATTCTTTTATGTATACGAATCATCCTTACGAACACCATACTAAAGAAATTTCAAGTACTGATAAGTTACAATCACAGCAATGAAGACGAAAAATCTCCTAATCTCCTTTCTGCTCTCCGGGAAGAACTTTCATAAAACTTGATTTGTTGCTTATGAGCAGTGATGATTCTTCCGCTGAGTGAAATCTAGAAAATTTGTTCAGAAATTCTACTTAAGTATTTAGCAAGTACTTGTAAAAAAGATGAAAAAAGAAAATGTTTATTTTTATTCAATTGGACTTTGTATTAGAATGCAGTTTATGCATAAATAAGATTTTGAACTAAAGGAAGAAGGAGTTGAAATGTTGTTAGTGAGGAGATTAGAGCTATTGCATTAAAATCTTGATGAAAATATACAGTGAGAACGAGAGAATGAGTTCCAAACGAAATGTATAAAACTTCTGAGTAGATAATAAACGAATCAGCATTTGCGCTACTATCAACTGAGTCAGTTATTTTATTTCGGTGCCCCTTTTTCCCAGTCACATCAGTTAGTTTCAAAAACAAAAAAATATAGTGCCTATGATGCCTTTTGCTATTGGTTAACCCGTATAGGCCTGAGTGAAAGCAAAAATTCGGAAACCCTCACCGCTCAGAGAATTCTCAACGGATTCAAATGATTTTTTTGTCAGTTCACTGGCCCACATATCTAGTTTCTAGAAGTGGCCAAAGGAACTCGGAACTATCCCTGTGGCCGGAGTTATTCCGGTGGGTCACTGGGTCAAGTCGGGTAAAAAAGGGCTATATTTTGGGACATGCCAAGTAACCTTTATTTATTTGCAATGACAATCATTTTAATTTGCATAAATCATTAAGATCTGACATTCAACATTATAAATGAAGAGTTTTGCACCGTTTAAAATATACCAGCTGTGGCCATTTGGACGTAATGCCTGGAAGAACCGGCTATAGATTTGTTGGATACTTATTCGTTCAATTCTCGAAAAGTAGAAATCAAACATAATTGTGCACTAAAATGCATTCCCATAAGCATGGCACAGATGTTCAGATACAAATTGGCCACTTGATCTTAAGTTTGAGGCGTCCCGGGATCCGAAAATGGTCATTTGTAGGATTAATCAAATGCAATACTCATAGTTATCCAATTCAAACGTTTTTCAAAAGGTTTACACTGAGGCAATTTTCTTAAAATTCCGTCATGTAGTGGCCACATTATAACCGATTCCGACAAAAATCTGTGACGTGAAATTTGCCTACCTCCAGGGGCACAAACGCACAGTATCCTTCTCACCCGACCTGACCCAGTGATCCACCGGAATAACTCCGACCACAGGAATATTTCCGCATTCTTCTGGCCACTTCTAGAAACTAGATATGTGTGCCAGTATATTGACAAAAAATCATTTGAATCCATTAAGAATTCGCTGAGCGGTGAGGGTTTTACATTTTTTGCTTTCACTCAGGCCTATACGGGTTAATCAATTAATTTTAGCTTTCAATAATCAGCAAGAATGTGTATCATTACTTACTCTACAACTCTTTTAATGACCACATTCACGTGTAACTCAAAACAAAAAAGTTTGACCAAAAGCACTGGTTTTTGAGTCCATTATATATTTAAACTTTCAAAATCGATTTACTTAGCTTAAATAATCAAACATATGAGTACTTTTCAGCAAAGTTTCAATATTTTTGATTGATTTTACAATTGATTCCGATTAAATAAATTATCCAAACTATCTAGCGTTTCCAATTTTCCCGTGATGTGATTTCCCGAGAAACGTAGAAACAATTGCAGTTTCCCGTAAATTCCTGGGATTGCGAGTAATTCTCGAAAAAGAGAAAATAAACCAATAATGATTTTATGCTTCGTATTTTACCTATTATTATTTCAACGAACAGATCATTGCATTCGATCTGTCGTACCGCTCAACTAAAACTAATATCCAATCCATTGTGTATTGTACAATTCAATTTGTAATAGGGTTTTTCTAACAATATTGCTCACTGAAATTTAAATCCCAACATGTATATGTATATCCATTTAAAATTGTATCGTTTACCAAAACGAATCCTTTCCCATATCAAAACTCCCGGTATGTTATTATGGAAGTGTAGAGGACTCCTTGGCTTCCATAAAGCATGATGAGAGCATTAGCCTGTTGCTTCCCTATGTAAATACAGCTCTTCTTGCAATAACCAAGTAGCAACTGCGAGCGGTCAATCATGCCTATAATGAGTTTTGTAAGAAAACAACAATAAATCTATTCTATTTATGTATGAAAAAGGTGGTTAAATTGAATTCAGATATCTGAAATATATTAAAATATACATCCGGCAAATTTTGACATTTGGGAGATGAAATATAGCGTATTCCGGAACATTGAAGTTTTTGCAAAAATTTGCAACCTGTGAGTAAAGTTATGTTAAAAATTATGATAATTTTACCATAATTTATTCAAAAATCAAAATATTTGAATAAAAACAAGGTTTATTTTTCATACGTTACATGCATGTTATCGAATTTCAGTGATGCATGGTGTTTAAAATAAAACATTTTACGATTTTGACATAATAAACGTAGAATTTAAGTGGGTTTCACATTTTTCACCTTAATTTTGTTATTTGAAACCCTAAAACTTTGGTGTCTTCGACAACTTGTCGTATTTTTTCAAGTTCTGAAACTTTGTCGGGAACGCGAAAGCTCTAGGACGCGAAATGAAAAAGTTTGCATCGCAGCGCCACCTATGGGGCGAAATTTCTAACTAACTTTTTTCATCAAATTAAAGATCAAATAGATTCAAGATAAGTCACCTTTGACACCAACCCGGAGCAATGAACTCATAAAGCGCTAGAGGTTTTGTCTGGCTAAATTCTGCTCCTGGCCCAGTGTGCAGTGTTTGGGAGTGCAGAGGACTCCTCGGCTTCCGTAAAGCAAGTTATACGTCAACATTTCCCTCCCATCCTCATATCGACCTGCATTCGGACGCAGCTGGCGCCGGTATTGTTTGTTATGATAATAAGAGCACCAGTATTATTTACACATTAAGGGTGCTACTGATCCTGGGTATCGTCTGTTGGTTCCCTGTGTATGTACAGCTGTTTTTGCAATAACGGAGTAGCAACTGCGGGCGGTCAATCATGCTCATGCTCATTGTTAGGTAAAATTTTTGTCGTTTTATTGAAAAATCTCATAATTTTAAATCTTGTAAGCATATTTATCGATCTACAGTGAATTGAAAGCGTTTCTCTCCGAATATTTTCATAGGTAATCTAGAATAACATGAAAATTATACTTGGAAAATACATTCGATTTCATTACAGTAGTGTTCCTAACTTTGATGATTGCCATTGTGCTTTCGGAGGTCTTCTGGAAATAAAGCATTTCCTTTTATAGTGTGAGGGGACTAAATAAGCAATTTATGAAGGTTATTTTTCATATTAATACTATATAAGTACTTCTATCAGGACGTACTTTAAACCTTAAAATTGTACTCATATCAGTTACATATAAATTTAAAATATGTTTCTTTAAAAAATCGATGGAAAATCATTTCATGATATCTGGAAAATTTTTGCTCCAAAAATAACCCGATATTTTCCAGCATTCTTTTGATTGATGATGCTTTCGAAGAACAAGCCTTATTTGAAAATGAAATATATAGATTGCCGAATTGCCAGATAATTTCTAATAATTATTGTTTTTGATAACCTCCAAAAATTGACTGTTCTAAACGTTCTGCCTTATTAATGTGAAATTTAATTATTTTGGTGGCACAATATTTTACAACATTAGTCGAACGATGTGCAGAAGACTGATTGAGATTTGATTGATAAATTAAAAATATATTGTATGTACAAGGTGTCCACTTTTTGAAATGGGACTGTTCATACGAAAAACTAGATGTATTCACATTAAATTATGATTTATTTGTAGATAGTTCACCGGTTTAGAATTTGCGTGACATACCCATCCTACATACGCCTGTGGTAGAAATGACGAATCTTAGGAAACACTTGTTCTCTTCAAATCATAGAAAGGAGTAGCGTCGATTAAGAGGGACTCAACTCAGAAACAGATCTTAACATTAGTGTGGCTCAGCCCAACAGGCGTTCAGGACAGACACCTGTATCTTCTATATTTTATGTCATTGTGGACTGTAATTCACTTGTAAATATTTGTGAATGAACGTAATTAAACCGTGTAGTGTTTTACGGGACTATGTGTTGTACGTGTTCAATATTTCAGATTTCAAGGAAACGCCAACCCAATAACTCTTCCCCAACATTACCAAAATGGAGTTTTTGTTGTTTTGAAAATGAAATAAATTTAAAGTGTAATCAAACATCAGTATTTCTGCAGAAATGTATTTATTAGACTTAAGCAGTCATGTTTCAATCTACAAAACCACCAGTTATGTTTTGAGTTCTGCTTTTTTTTTTTAGGCACTCCGTGCACTTGGTCAATACTATGCCGATTATCATATCTATTTATATCCTTATTGCTCTTTCTCTCATACCGAGCAGGTTGAGGAGAGAGCTGCCGTTGGTCCAATCCATATTCATATACGTAGTCCATTGGTGTGCGGTGGTTCATTTTGCCATGTTTCCGTGTCGTGTGAGGCAACAGCCTACAAAGAGGGTCAGTTTGTCTCAGTCACCATCTGATACTGACGGAGGATGGATGTGTTTCCCCAATACACGGTCCTTCGTGCGGCGTCTTCTGGTGACTGGACGGAGTTTTTTGTGAGGGAGGATTGGGAATCGAACCCATGACCTTCCGCTTACGAAGCGAAAGCGTAACCTCGAGGATACGGGACCCCCCTAAAAAAAAAGTTGTCCGTGGTAAAAAAAAAAAATCTATTTCTTTCCAAGCATGTTCGCTGAGCGTTTACAATCAGATTGATGTTGAAAAAACTACAACTCAAGGGATACATTAATGCATGCTTACCCTTTACTGGCATATACCAGATTGGGGTAGAGTAACAGTAACATTTTATTTTTTTATATGTTAAAGTAGACAAAAAATGAAATCTTTTGCACAGTGGGTCAAGATGGAGAAATCATGGACAAAAAAGTTATGATTTGTTAAAAAAAATGTTGATTTTTCAATATGGTCTAAATAAACTTTTTGAATGCTTTTCGACCTGGTTTTATGAAAGTACGCAAAATTTTCAACAAAAAAGGTATATGAGAAAATTTTGCTAATTGCTACCGAAACATTTGAAAAGTTTATTATGACCATTTTCAAAAATTCACCTTTTTTCAAAAAATCATAAATGTTTTGTCCATGATTTCTCCATCTTGACCCACTGTGCAAAAGACTTCATTTTTTATCTACTTAAACATATAAAAAAAATTAAAAAAAATCAAAAATACGATTTTTGAGAAAATTGATTTTTAAGCTTTATTTTCGATATATAAAACATTACAACATTTTTTTTACAGTGTATATTTTTTTCCAAATAGTCCCAACAATAACCTAAAACTTTGCGGAAGGCACCAAACTGATCGGACAAACCGTTTCTTAGTTATAATTTTTTGAAAATTATTAAGGATTTTTTTCTTAGGCTCTTCTCAAAAGTAAGGCTAGAGTCAAAATGGTGAGCCGATGATGCAAAAAGGCATTTTTGGGCATAAAGAAAGCATGTGCAAAATTTCATCCAAATCAAAAAATATAAAAATGAAATTTGGGAAAAAAGTCGTCATTTTCTGTGGAACCGCTCAGTTGGTAAAGCGCCGGTCTAGCGTACACGGAGTCATGAGTTCGAGTCTTACTAGAGCGATGATCACAGGACTGAAACGGCTGTTATCCACGAACAACTTGAGTGAAGCCAAAAATGTGGTGCTGAAGAAGGAGCTAATTTGACAGCTCATCCATAAATACCGTTTAAGGCACGAGACACACTAGTTTTGAAATGCGACATTCATATTTTATCTATTATTCTGGTGTTAATTGCGAATTACTTTATCTAGTTTTCTGTAATTACTAGATAATTTAGCCACATTTTATTAGGTACAATGATAAACGATTATCAATAGTGTTTTTTTTTTCTTATACGACATATGTCGTTTTCGCGAGGGGTTCGATAAGGGCAAAGCCTAAATTTGTTTACTCAGCGTTAGCGACATACAGATGGTGGCTGGCTTCTAGAACTAGCGCTTTCTTCAGGGGGTTGGTTTTGATTTATAGAAGAACTGGTTTAAAATTATTTTTTTTTCGTGGTTTCTTAAGTAAAACAAATTTTGAGCCTAATCTACAATTCATATTTCAACCCAAACATGTTAATAAGTGTTCTGGAACTTATTTTTTCCAAGTAAATTATAAATTATCACCTTCAACATAGTTACATTATTTATTTATTGCAACCAATTTGTACCAGATAAAACCGAAAAGTACTTCTATTTTACAAACTTTGGATTTACTATGTTTAAATAACTTTCAAGTGTATATTGATCTTGAATATTGTTTGATTTCATTGCTGCAAAATTTTGAAAATTGCTCAGAAAACGACGGCGATATGCATTGTCAAAATTGGACTTTCAACTTTTTCTAGACCCTCTTTAGTAGCGCACATTGGTCCAGATTTTCAAATAGCTGGCAAAACCCCAATTACCAAACTTAGTTTTAAGTTGAAAAACAAAGTCGAACATTCATCTACTATATCAGATAGTTAAGAATACGTACGTGAATTCAAAAATAAACATGTTTTTCTACATGTTCGGACGTTAAATAGTTGCACATATTCAAAAGCCTAACTTTTTGCTACAAAACTCAACTAATCAATTTTCACCAAAACCCGTGCAAATTTAGGCTTCAGCATATTTTTTTCTGGTCGATAACTCATTCTCATATAGATTTAATATCTTCAAATACAAATTTATATTCAAGTATCGTTAATCTTAATAAATTAATACTTATTGTTGTAGATACCTCAAATATTTAAAGGAGAGTTTCTTTATACCGTACGAATCGCACCCCGCCACTCCCCGCAGGGATATCTTGCTAAAACGCGCGTTTAAGACTAAGGAATCGATTGAAGAAGATTTTTCTTGCATAAGTTTGCCTAAACGATAGTTGTTTGAAAAAGTTGAGAGCCAAAAAACGTATGAAAAACAGCATTTTTGTTAGAATTTTGTCCTATGACTAGCAAAAAAATGTAAGTATGCCTGAAATAAGGTATTCAACCCTAAATATTGTTCCAAAACACTTGTAATAACTAAAATGGTGAAATATTGAGAATGCACAATTTCTGCCATGAATTTCAAAAACTAGACCACTGTGTAGCGTAAATTTTCTCCCCCTTGGAGGTAGAAGAGTTGAACTTTTCCAACCAAGATTATTTTTTACAACACTTACTGTTTTCAAAGGATCAAATAGCATGAGTTGTGTCTTAAAAGGATGCAAAATCAATTCTTTAGAGCGCTCAGATATCGACGCCACACTTTCAAAAAAATTTTTGAAGCCTTTCTATAGACTTTATTTTATTTTGCTGAAACTGTGTTTATTTTATAGCAACACATTTATTGATAACAATTTTGGGACTTTAGTACAATTCGGCGTTAACGGGTTAATTTGGAAAATAACAATTTTAATTTAAACATTTTTTTAATTTAAACGATATATTTTAACTTAAACATTTGTTTAAGAAGTTTGACAGGGATCTCGCCCTTCCCAGCAGCTTTACAGTTCTTTTGCTCGCTTATAGCTTTTAGAGCTCTCCTATGGTTGTGGGGATCTACCATGATAATTACGTCGAATACTACTACCCATAATCGCATAGTTTTCCCATATGAAGTGGCAATCCAGCACAAAATGTTGAGCAGTTTCAGACAGATTACATTCTGCTGCTGCATTTGTTTCTGCAACGAAGTTTAAGGTGGGTGGACATTTTTGAAATGCAGCTGGTTGGACAAATCGTTCGAGTCACTGACTATTGTTGGGATAAACGTTGGGTAATAATATAACATCATAATAAAAAGTCATTCAACGTGAGATAGGTCATCGCTCCGATGCTATCTTTGACAATGCTGGGAGGGTTCAACGAAATTGTTTACAGACTTTTTCCATTGCCCTAGGCTGTGCTGAAAAATTTCCCTCTCTTGTTGACTGCTTTGCCACATTCTGCTTTGGACTATGGTATGTATAGCATCCGTAAGGATACGACTATGAATACAGATTCTACCACGATGGGCGGTGTTTTAATGAGATTTTGTCAAACGATGAACTCACGCTGACAGCACGTTTTGACGAAGGGTAACTTTTCCACTCAAGTGAAATAACGTCTGTATCATAGTTAAAGTGACATATGCAGGTCAGTTGAATACCATTTTATGACTTTAATTTCTACTCGTTATCAGTTTCGTTATACCCAGTTGAAAAACAATAGATCTATAATTTAATAAATTTCATGGATGCCCTACCGCCATTTTCTTCTGCTTATTTTTCAGGGGAATCGCTATTCAACTTGGACATGTACTGTTTCTCAATTAAGCGTTCTGTGAACCCTTATCTGAAATTTCCTTTATGGTACCAATCATTACACAATAAAATCGCATACACATAAGGGCGGTTCATATACAAAATAAAGATCTAAAATCTAATCTCCCACATTATTCTTACCATCTTTCATGACAAAAATAAATTTCTGTTAAATTTACAGCAATTTTTGTGGCGATTCAAAGGTGGTCCGAAGACTATGGGAAAAATACAAAAAACCTTAACAAGGTAGTATTTTATAAGTAAGTACAACCTTATCACCTATAAGTCAGACATTTTTCTTCAAACCATAAAGAACAACCCAACTAACATTTAGTGCAAATGTAAACATTCTCTAGGCTCTCTTTATACGGCTTTATGCTGAGTAAAGGCGCTGTACATACGGACGAAAGTTTCTATGCGATCCTTTTACCAACAAATGTGGCGAATCTACTCAGCTACTTTTAAGCTGTGTTGGCAGCTCTTATTCATACCGATCATTGCTCTATCTCGACAGTTATACGACAAGTAGCTGTGTAACATCTTCGGAAGGCGCTACCTCAACCATTTCGCAACTGTTAAATAATTATTATACAGCTTCGCTGTATTATCGATTAAATATTATTTTCATGCTGTTTCAAGCTTCCGGAATTCATATCATAAGTATCTGAATTTAATGTTCCCAACGTTACCTGTCACCGCTTGGAATCGAACTCACGATCTCTGCATCCACAAGTCTCGACGCTGTCCTTGTTGCCACCACAGTCTATATCGAAAGGCAAAGAAAACACACCGTTTTATTCTACATCGAAAACGGTTCACACAATATTTTATAATGATCGTAAAAGATGCCATAGCCGCGCTTACACCACTTCATCAGGCTGTAAAAGGGTGCGAAACGTCAAACGCAATGTTTACATGCAACAAGCTGAGTAGATGCGCCAAAAGTTGTTGTTTTACAGCATACTGCTGTATGCTCGCTGAATAACTAACGACAAAGTGCTTCTTAAATATATATTGAGCAGCATGACAAATCATATTGTATAGAAGCAGCCGGATTGATGATGGCGAGTTTTATTCCACATCATTAGGTTGCTATCTTTTACGGTGTTGAGTTACAGCTTAGTGAAAGCAGCAAAAGCGAAATTTATTCAGCTTAGATTTGTAGCTGAAAAACGTTTGCGTTACAGCTGTATTAACGCTAATCGTTCTATTTTTGACAGCTTTCATTTTTTGCTGCGTTCGCTGCTTCAATTCAACTGTTATACAGCACAAAGCAAATAATCTTGGCTTATAGCGCTAAAATTGTTAGTTGGGAAGTTGCAATAGAGTATGGGACAAAAAGTTATCCATAAACTTGTGTGATATTTTTAGTTCAATATGAGAATATAGTTTTTAAACAAAAATTCTGTAGAACAATGTATCCAATCACGAAGATTGGCAGAAAGAATTTTCATTTTTTATTTTCTTTGAATCACACTAATACACATACAGTTGACACAGAAACGCTAAATAGGCAAAATTTAAAATAAAATTCAGAGCAAATCACAAGGGGCGGTAATGATACCTCTTTTGGAAGTTTTTCTCCGTTTCCATTTTGTGACCGTTTCCCAACCTGTGAATTCCATTTGCATTAAAGGGTACTCCTCTTCCCCTTGAAGCATTCACGTGTTGGTTCTTTGGTTCTTTGTTTCTCGGTTGGGATTTGGCTTAACCCTTTCTTTCCCATGACTTTGATCGGTTACTTCTTTACGAGAAAAGCATTCTCATAAAAAGTGCTTCAACAAACAATGTAGCAAATGGGTTATTTTTTTCATAATCAGTTTATTGTTTTACCGTGATGAATCAATATCCGGACGCTTAAGACGACACACATGTTCAAACTCTTATGTAAGTATGTTTTGTTGGAATATTCTTGAAATATTATTGCTAAGCACGTTCTTACAATCCAAATCTTCATGAAAGTGATGAAATATCCGGTATTACCCATGATTTTTACAAGATCATTATTAAAATATTAATGCTTACCTTGTTTTTAAATCCGGACACCGGATACAAAAGATGTTTTAACTCAAGAGCGGTCGCGCATTCAACCATTGCCGACACCATCTCGCTCGAGCTGTGTATGAAAAGCGAACTTTTTTCAGGGTGCGTGTACTCAGTAGGGGGAGATCCCCCAGTGCCGGACAGCACCCAATACCGGACAAAGTCGAAAAATTGAGAAATCATGATCCAATCAAGATGGTGTATTAGTAGAAAAGAAAGCTATTATGTAGATTAATGTTCGCGTAGAATAACACATCCTTGAAATATGCATGCCTTTTTAAAAAAGTAGAAAAGTTCGAAAATCTTTAAAAAACTGACGTATTTTCTTAATGTTGAGCCTATTCAGTAATTATTTTGAATATGAAAAAATACTTTGGATCACGCAAGCATGATCGAACATAATCCTAATTTGATAGTATGAATGTATTTTGTACCATAATTGAACTAAATATGGACAAATTACAATTTTCGTTAAGCACCTCCTGTCCCTCAGTTTCGGACAGCTTGATTTTTTATATGATATCTTTGTTATTATTGCGTCAGTGTCTCAAAATACTTTCATTTTTCATGGGTTCCGTCGATCATGGCATCAAACATGCAATAAAACTAAGAAGAATGAACATTCAGAACAACATCGTAAAATGTGCTATTTTTCATCATATATGGAAGAGGTTTTTGATAGGCATAAGACAAACTAAGAAAAACTCAAATTAATCTTGTAAGTGTTGCAAATGCATTGAATTGGTAATTTTAAACTATTCCTATAGTGTACACATTCAATGATGTTCAAATTTGCAAAATTCGAGGCATTTCCAGATCGTGTCCGGTTTTGGGTGCCACCTTTCAAGATCGATCAATTTTGTACTAAAATACATCATCAAAATGCATTGTCAAAATTCATATTTATATTTGTACACTATAAAAATGATAATATTTATCATAAATAGGTAACACGAGCCCATAAAATCAATATTTTTCGAATTATGAATTTAGTGGCTTAAGTGTCCGGTACTGGGGGATCTCCCCCTACACGCATGCGACCGATCTTGGGTTAAATCCGGACACTATTGGACCGAAATCCGGACATCTGTGTTGAATCTTGATATATTTGAATATTGCTTATGAGAATCATGTCAAACTTAATGAAATATCGGTCCTTGACAGATGAAAATATATCCCTTACAATGTTGTATGTAAGTACTATTAATGTTTTGGTTACCTTAACTGGAGCGCATGCAGCATGAACTAAATAACTAACGATTTAAACGGTTTTTCTCACATTTGATCGTTTTCTGTTATCTCACATTACTTTTCATTCATATGTTTTACCAATTCTTCTTCAATTTTCCTATAAAAGTCACTTTCACTAGTAAAAATCAGGCTTTTCAAATGCTGTCGGATTTAAAACTACTGACTCGTAATCCCGGACAGTCTCTCAACAAACTGTAAAACATATATTTGCACTATAATCTTCAACAATTATGTTACCGAACATTGCAAAAAGCCTTATATAAACAATTATGTTCAAAACACTGCATAAAAAAGTCTCCCACACTTTTTCCTGAACAAATTTTTGTTTTAGTTTTGGCTTGCGCGTCAATAGATTTTTGAACTCGAATTTTCATGAATTGCGACGATATGAAATTCAACAGAAACTACTATTTTGTTATTATTTTTATCAATTATTTGGCTGTGGTAACTACATTTAAAATGATAGTACTATGATCAACAATGACAAAAGTAAAGAATTGGAATACAATCCAAACATATTATCATTCTAATCTAGTTTAAAATAATTAATATTATAAGAGTATCCAGGTATTGGTACCGTCCGGATTTTGATTCATCATGGTAATTTGCTTTTCAATAGTTTTATTATTGAAACACTGATTGGACTATGGATTAATCCGATGAGTAACGAACCATATTCTACTAACTAAATCGGCTTGTCTCAAATTCAGCTAAAATCAATGGAGCTCTGTCGCTCTGCAGTTACCATGGGAAAGAGAGGGTTAAGTCGCTTTACCCTCCTATGTCGTTTCGCAAAAAGCTCCCTATTATATACTTTTATCTCTAATCCCCATCGTGCTTCTTAATGATGGCAATAGTGTCATTTGGATGTTGCTGCAGCTAAGTTTACAGCTGACTGGGGCCCATTTTAAGATATAATCTTTGATGCTTGTGAGTGTGTGTTTTTTTTTGTAATGGAACCTGAAAAAGTTAAGCACTATTATTATCCTGCAGAGAGTCAATAACGTATATAGTGCGGTAATTAAATTGAATGAAATTGTTTCTCGTGGAATCACACGATGAAGTGATCAGAGACTGGCCATGAACAAGATGTTTAGTTTTAGATACTTAGAAACTACCTCTTTGGGATGGTACACTAATTATGTCACATGCTAAATTTCGACCTTTTCGACTCCCTCCCATCCCCCTTCTTTGTCACGTTTTTGTATGAGTCCTTCCAAAATTTTGTGAGGCTTATATCGCTTGGTTTGGCCCCTCCCCCCGTAATTTGTGCATGGCACCGTTCACGTGGCTGGCACAAAAGTTTTCAATAATCTTTGACCAGAAATTACCTACTATCCAGGATTTTTCGGTGATTTGGGATGTTGCTGCAATTGAAGATTTTTTCGAGTAACATTTTGTATTTTTTTTAAATTTTAACATTACATTCAGTTTTTTTTGTTTAGGTGTTCTGTGTGAGGCAAAAATATCATCCTAGTTTGGTAACTTAACAGATTAGCAGTTTCATGTTACAATACATTTGCTCTTATGTTTCAACATATGCTCTAATGTTTTAACATTATATATTTTATATACCACAATATACCACAATACATAAGCACATAAGTATTATATCAGGGAAGCAGCTTCAGAATCGTTGTCATTCTTTTTTCAATCTTCGTTAGAGCTTTGTTCTTGTTATCTTTGTTGTTTTTATCTAGCATGGGTCCTAGACATTTTACTTCTTCTGATTAATTTACTGAAACCAGTCTCATCTTGAGAACAAGATTGGAAGTATTTGGAGAAATCGTCCAGTTCTAGAAATATAAAGAAAAAAATATCTATTTTTTAAATCAACTACAGATGACACACAGGCTTCGTCCTTTGGTGATAAGGCGAACAAAGATTTTGACATGCCTAAAGTAAGCCAGATGTGGAAATATTAGTCCTAGAATGCTGCCTTGAGGAACACCTGTTTTTACATGAAGATAATGAAGATAATTAACTTAAAGTGTAAGATTTGATAGACTACTTTAAATTATTCTTGAAATGTATATATCATCTGGAGAAATCATTGAAGTAATGCATGTAGCGATTTCCCTGCTGATGTTTCTGGGAGAATTCCTGAAGGAAATTCTTGATAAAATTGTGATGTTATTTCTTGTAGAAACAACTGAAGGAATTTCTAATTGAATTCCTGGAAGAATTACTTGTAGAATCGCTGGAGGAATCCCTGCAGAGTTCTCCGGAATAATTCCTGGCAGAATCTCGAGAAAACTACTGTATCCATGCAGGAATCTGCGGAGGAATTTCTGGACAAATCACTAGAGAAATTTATTGAGTTATCCTTTAAATAGTTTGTCCTAGTGTAACCCTTAGAGAAAGCATTGAAGACATCATCTCTGTTAGAATCCATAGATAGATTTTCCTAGCGAAACCCTTGGAGGATTCCAATGTAGATTTTCTATGGGAATCAATGATTAGACAAAATTGAATCGCTTGCAAAATCCCAGGAGAAATCTCAGGAGAAATTTCGGAGTTTTTCTAGAACGGATCCTGGAGGAATCCTTGGAAAAATTCCGGGAAGAATCCCAGTGAAGATTTTACTGGAGGAATCTATGAAGTAATCACTGGTGGTACCCCTGCAGGTACTCCTTGCGAAATCTTTAAAGGAATCCTAGTAGAGATTTTCCTGCTGGAATCTTGGAATAATCTTTCGATGAATCCCTTGTCGAATTCTTGGAGGAACTCTTGGAGGAGTTATTGCATTATTTCAGAGGACTTCTTATTGAACTCTGCAATAATGCAATAGATTTTGCAAATAATCTTCAAGTAGTTTCTCTTGATATTCCTCCAAAAAATCTACTAGGGATTTCGCAAGAAATAACTTCATGAATTTATATAAAGATTCATATTCAGGTATACCTCAAGGAAAATCGCTACATGAATTTTTCTAAGGGTTTTCCTGGTAATCCTCTAGGGATTCCCTTTGACATTTCTACAATGTTTCGTTCTATGCCTCCAAAAATCCTATAGAGTATTCCTTCAAGAATTCCTACAAAGATTGATACATGAAATCCTTCATGAATTTCATGAAAAAATAGAATTCATCCCGGGTTTCTTTCGCGATACTTTTTAGAGATTCCTCCAAAGCCAAATTTTTTTTTGAGAAATCGTTGGATAAGTTCCTGGAGTAATCTCTGAAGGAACCTCTAGAAAATATCTAGAGTAGTCCCTCAAAGAATTCTCGGTTAAATTCCTGAAAGAATCTCTATTGGGATTCCCAAAGAAATCTCTGGAGGAATTCCTAAAGAAATCCTTGGAATATCAAATATTCTTTTCAGTTAATCAGTCATTATTTTTACCGACTTTTTTCAAATAATGAACGCGTTGACAAAAAGCGTATTTCACAAAACGTCTAGACTATGGAGGGATTCCCAAAAAATCTCTGTAGGAGTTCCTGAGGAAATCACTGGAATATCAAATATTCTTTTCAGCTATGCAGTCTTTATTTTTAACGACTTTTTTTTATAATTTTGAACGCATAAAAAAAAGCGAATTTCAAACACAAAACGCCTAGCAAGATAAAAAACGTAGTAAATTCTCTACCAGCTCATCCCTGGAATTGACATTGGCCAATCTGCAGAAAAAATCCTGAAGAAAAAACTGGAGAAATCTCTGCAGTCTGTATATGGAGAAAATCTTGTTGAAGTCTGTGAAAGATTATCTATGCTAATTACTGAACGACTCCTGAAGACATATCTGTAGGAATGCCTGGAGGAATCTTTCGAGGTATCCAAGAAAGAATCACTGTAGAGATTTCCTGGAGGAATTCCTAGAGAAATCTCTGAAAGAAAAACTTTTTTCTTTCTGAAGAAATCCCAAGAGAAATCTGAATGATCTGAAGAAATGGAGGAATTCATTTAAAGTTTGCACAGAAGGAGGAATCCTCGGAGGAATTTTTGCAGGCCCAGAACGAAATCCTAAAGAAATTCCTGGGGAATCAATGAAGACCTGAGCGAAAGCGAGAGGACTATTGGGGAATATTTTTGTATGTATTTGTAGAGGAATCCTCTGAGGAAATTTTGGAGAAATCACTAGAGAAATATCTTAAGTAATGGTAGAGGAGATTGTTCTTGTGTAACTCCTGGAGGAATTTCCGGAGAAAGCCTTGAAGATATCAAGAATCCTTTTAGAGCTTTTCTTGGAGAAATCCTTGGAAAAAATCTTTGGAAGAGTTTCTAGTGGAATCTCTGAAAGAATACCAGAAGAAATCGCTTGTAAAATCCTTGGAGAAATGTTCGGAGAAATTCCGGAGAAATCCTGGAAGAATTCCTGAAACAGAACCTGGAGGAGTCCTTGGAGAACTTTCTGACAAAAACCTAGTAAATATTTTACTGAAGGAATCACTGGATACATTCCTGCAGGAACTCCTTGTGACATCTCTAAAGGAATCTCTGTATAAATATTCTTGTAGGCTACATTGGAGGAATCCCTGGAGGAATTGCTGAAGGTGTTCCTGGAGTCCTATCAGTACTGCTCTAAAATGTCTCATGGCGAACTAAAGTTCTTCGTGGGGGATTCATTGGCAGTGAAATCGCCGAAAAAATTGCTGGATTACAATAGAGATTATCATGGAGGATTGTCTAGTAAATTCCCTGGAGGAAGTTTCAAAAGATTTCTTGAAGGAATCTTTGGAAGAGTCTCTAGAGATATTTCTAGAGGAATTCTTGATTCTTTTAATCCTAAAGCATTTATTGGAGCCCAATTTGAACTGGTCCCAAAATTGCGATTGCTTTCAAAACTTATAATTCGTCAGCGATAAAATGTCGTTTTACTTATAGATAAAAACACATGAGTTATGGCATGTCGAATGATTCCAATTCTCATATATTACTTTTTTTTCTAATTTTGCCAAACCGATGTGGTAATCGGGTATGATAATTTTATGTTTAGGAGGCCTATATAGCCGTAGCGGTAAACTCTCAGCTTTCCAGCAAGACCACGCTAAGGAGCATGGGTTCGAATCCCACCAGTCGAGTATCTATTTGGATTGGAAATGTTCTCGCCTTACCAGAGCATAGAGTATCTTCGTACACTGCCAAAGGTCAATCATCGAAGTAAGCTCTCAGTAAATAACTGTAGAATTTTGCATAAGAACACTTGAGTTGGCTTTACCCCGGGGGTTCATTCATTTATTTCATAGCGCTGAAATTGGCCATTTTGGGCACCCACCCACCCCCTTGTAACGCTTTTTGTATGAATGTTATTCAATTTTTGTATGGGCCGTAACATCGCTAGGACACCCACCCACCCCCTCTAGCGTTATGAAATTTGTGAATGGGCCCCGGTGGGACGTAATGCCAAAAACAAGAAGAAGAACTATATGGTTTATTAATGGCATGGTGTTTATTTTGATCTGGATGAAAAATCATGACTGTCGCATGATGCAACTATATGATGGTCAGAAAACGTCCCTGAACCGGTTCCGGAATATTTCGACAAAATCTGGCCAAATCTAATTGTTGCGCCTCTTGATGCTCGTGTAAATCGAGATGAAAAACCATGAAACTTGAAACGTCTTACAATACAATAAAATTCTGAATATGATTTGTGCCAGTTCCTTTTTGAAACAGGTTCCGGGTTTCTTTGGACCTTTGTGCCCAGAATGGCCATATTCATAAAAACCCCTTAAAGGCCCAAACGCAATGATAGCGGAACGGCAACGGAAAGCGGAACCGGTTCGCCAGCTTGAATCACACCATCTCGACTGAGCTGCCAACACTGAATCGACAAGCATGATATAGTTCATGCTGGCAAACCGGTTCCGCTTTCCGTTGCCGTTCCGCTATCATTGCGTTTGGGCCTTAATGTATAATGTGTCACTTTTTTCTGTAGCACCGCACGAAAATGTTCGTTTTCAGAAGTTAGGAAAAGTTATGAAGTTTCAGATCTACATATATCACTTTTCTCCACAAAGTTACAGCTTTTTTAATTCGACAGTTATTGAACAGAGCAATTTCTTGTTAAACGTTGAATAGCCCGTTCTTTTCTTACGGAGTGTTCAACATATAGCGCGAAATTAGTTCGTTCAATAATATGTCCTCTTAAGGGGGCAGGATCCGTCATTGATTTCGGAATTTTCAAAAGCAGTTTTTTCGTTCAGAACCAAGAAAATGTACAGGAAAATGTATTCACTGTATTCAGTTTTCCAACCGAAACACAGTGAACACATTTTCATCGAATAATTTTTAGTTTTGAACAGAAAAACTGCTTTTGAAGTTTCGATGATGACGATGATTACGATGACGGAGCGTTGATCGTTAAGACTTCGTCCATAAACCAAACATGGTAAGTATTTGTTTTAATATCAGAAAACCACTCTCCTCCCCTCGTGGTCTTTTGTCCATACAACAATTTCAAAACTTGTATGGTCCGTGGTCATTCACCAGACCTCCCCTTCTCCGTGGGTGGCACGTGGTTTATGGACGACCCCTAAACTGCCCATAAAAGCATAACTGTCCCATATTTATTTTCGAACCAACACCTTATTTCATCGCAACATTCATGTTTCAATATACACTTCACTAGGCATATGAAAATTTATTCACTTTGTTTGAAATTGTTGTGGAAAAATATGAACTGCAAAACTGGAATTATGTTCAAGTTTATATTTTTTACTGATCAATATCAACAAAATGGGTATTCTGTGGGGTGGATCCAAAAGGATATGGCTTTCAAAATTTCATTAGAAAAGTATAAACATTTGTATGAGAATGCAAACTTCAAACTTTGAGCGCTATTTTCTAAATGCCTACTAATTCAATATGGGACAGTTATGCCTTTATGATCAGTAAAGCCCTGTCCCAATTTTTGCACTAAACTCTTAATACTAGACCAGAAACAATTACTCAATTTTCAATTGTTTTTCGTTAATTAAAGTCCAAACATCTTTATTTCGGTTTCGAGATTTTGTTACACCTTTTAGTTTAAACTCAAATTTTGGGTGTATTTTGTTTTCCGTGTCCTTTTCTAAATATCAGATAGGAACAACCCCAATGTAGAAAAGTAAAATCCCTGCACGCCCGTTACAACCTACTCAAAAGAGGATAACATCAACACACTTTTGAACTTTCATGCTAGTTGTGAAAAGTGAGTGTCATTATTTTATTAAAGTGAGTCACTTTTAATTCTCTTATAAGAGAAATCAGTTTTACTCACTTATGAGTAACCACACTCTTTTTCTACCGTTAAAAACTTGTGAAAATGTTAGCTACCAAGCCAAGATTTGTATTTAACCCCTCTACCGGCAGCTTCATTTTTTTACCGCAAACAATATTCAAATCGCGATAACTTTTTTGTTTCTTGGTATTTTTGCAATATTTTTAACAAATTCTCAAAAAACTCTTCTAGCTTAAGAATCCATGCCGATATTAATGATTGATGATCTGGTTTTGAAGATATTCCAATATTCCTTGGAGGACCGATATTCTTCATACAAAATGTCTTTGGCGGCCATTTTGTTTTTGGTCAATCAGTATTCTTGGAGAAATCTGAAAATTACAATATGAAGGTTTTTAAAGCTTTCAAGATTTTTTTTTGGCCAGCGTGGTACCATAAAACGGGGTAACTTTGATAGTTTTTTCAAAGAAAACTTGAATATTTATGCATGCTGTTTCAAAAAATTATAATTTTTATTTTCAAAACAAGTACTGGCATCCTGACTATCGATTGCAGTTGATAGATTTCCCAAAGATTTATTCTGAATGGATATACAATTTTTCATATAATCGAAAGTCGGTTTTCTGTTTTGGGGTAACTTTGATAGTCGAACAAAATTGAATGAATTACTGAACATTTATAGGGCGTTGTATGCCTCTAGGCGTTTAACCCGTATAGGCCTGAGTGAAAGCAAAAATACTAAGACCCTTACCACTCAGAGAATACTAAACGGATTCAAATAATTTTTAGTCAGTATACTGGCCTACATATCTATTTTCTAGAAGTGGCCAGAGGAACTCGGGAATACTCCTGTAGCCGGAGTTATTGCGGTGGGTCACTGGGTCAAGTCGGGTAGAAAAAGGCGATATTTTGGGACATGCCAAGTTATCTTTGTTTATTTCCTATAGGAATCATTTTAATTTGAATAAATCAGTAAGATCTGATATTCAACATTATAAATAAATAGTTTTGCACCGTTTAGAGTGTACCAGTTGCGGCCACTTAGATTTAATGCTCTGAAGAACCAGCTCTAGATTTGTTAGGTAATAATATGTTTCAAATCTCTATAAGTATAGATCGAACATAATAGTTTACTTAAATGCGTTCCCGTAAGCTTGACACAGATGATAAGATACAAATTGTGCACATTATCATTAATTTGAGGCATCCTGGGGACCCGAACATGATCATTTGTAGGATCAATCAAATGCAGTTGACATAATTATTCAATTTAATCTATTATTAGAAGGTTTACGCTAATGCGTTTTTCTTAAAACTCCTTAATATAGTGGCCACATTATAGCCGATTCTGGAAATTATCTGTGGGTTGAAACTTGCCTACCTCCAGGGGCACAGAAGCACAGAACTCTTGTCACCCGACCTGACCCAGTGATTCACCGCAATAAATCCGGCCACATAAACATTCCCTAGATCCTTTGACCACTTTTAGAAACTAGATATGTGTACGAGTATACTGACAAAAAATAAGTTAAGTATTTGCTGAGCGGTGAGAGTTTTAGTAATTTTTCTTTCACTCAGGCCTATACGGGTTAATGCTATAGGGCGTCTGTACCAGTGATAGAGGCAATAGTAACCCCAGTCAACATTTTGGTTGGTATATTTTTTGCTATACATCATTCTATATGAATCAAATCACTCGTATAAAATGCATGAAAACGCTATATACAAACCAAAGTGGAGGCCATATACACACTTCCCACGACTTTTTCAGACTTTCCGTGGTCAGTAATACGATGCCACAAAATTCCGATAAAAATAAAAAGAAAGTTTCCAGCGAGACTCGAACACCGGACCTTTGGATCCCTAACGTGGTACCATACCACTACACTACAGATTGCTTCATGGATGAGGTGCGATTATTTGCCAATATGAAAGAAAGTTTGCTATACAGCACACACGCTTTGTTGTTCTTTGAAGCCCACCACCAGAAGATACCAACCTCGGGTGACATATTTTGCAAAGTTATTGCGATTTCATTTGATGCTAATCTGCATTGATATATGATCTGTCAGTTTATACAACTTGATGCGATTCTAGATTATACTATTTACGGCATGGTTTGTTGTCAACAAAGTTTGTCGACAATGAATCGTAGTGGAGAATTATATACAATTTGTGTTAACACTTATTCGTTTTGATTTGCCTTATTGTGCGATTCTGATTTTTGACGTATGAATATGAGATTTACGGCGCATATTCTTATACGATACGTGGTTCACTGGGACGGGTTGAGGACTTACGACATTCGAAAGCTATTCTATTCTATTTCACGTAACTGTACTGGAACATGTTCTAGTAATAGCGGTATTTGCTAACTTGTGTTCCTATAATAGTGGTTTACATTGATTTCACATTGAGACTCACTATTATAGGAACGTCCCACTATTATTGGTGCAAAGGATCAAAAAAGTTAAGGTTTTAATTGTTTTGTACTATTTCATTACTGATATCCAAGATTTTTTTATACGCATTCATATTATTTTAACAAGGGCCATGTTAGAAAAATACACATAAAAATATAAATTGCCTATAACATGCTTAAAACCACACTATCACTATTATTGGTACACACACTACCACTGGATCAGCCACCCTATGGAAGTTTCTGACTTCGATTTCAAAAATAGTCCCAGTTTGTAAAAATGGATTTGAGACCGAATCCATAATTTACTACAACTAGGCTGTCAAGGATAATTGACGAACTCATTATAGCTTCATCAAATAGTGACCGTAAAACAGATTGTTTATGAGCTTTTTTAAAAATGCTAAAATCTTATATATTTTTTAATATATGTATATACACTATCCACCATAAGTATGGAATCGCGTATTGCAACACTCATACTGAATATTGCAACACCTTGAAAAGTTTAGCATCACCTAAAATGAATATTATCTCGTGATTTTTAAGTGCTAGATCAATGTATTTTTGAAGTTATCTTAAAAAATACGTTTTTGAGCCCCTGCGATTTTTTATTTTTGTTGAAAAAACTTTAATCACTGGATTTTGAGTGATGCTAATCTAAAAAGTGCTGCAATACTCAGTATTGCAACGATTCCATACTTATGGTGGGTATTTTTTTTCTATCTTTATTAACGAGATTTTTAACCCTGGGCTGTTCATCTCGGGACCAACGGCTTTACTTCCCTTCCGAAGGAAGTCGTCACTGAAATTTTTAGTGACTATCTCGGGGATGGGATTCGATTCCAGGTCCTCGGCGTGAGAGGCGTGTGTTCTAACCCCTACACCAGGTCCGTCCCCCTTATGGTGGGTACTTGTTTCCAACGAAAATATCTTAGACGTGAAGTGTCATACTAGTACTTTTTACTTTTACATTCGTTTTGCTTAACTGATTGACAGAATCTTTGTTATTTCGTTTAGTATGTTGTGGGTCTCGCACTATCAAAGTTACCCGCATTATCAAAGTTACCCCGTTTTACAGTACCAGAAACATAAATGCTCATTACTCAAAGACGGTTTCACCAAATTGCTTCATTTTTTCACAACATACTCTCATTAATGTATTGTTTTAAGGAGTGAATATCCTAATGCAATAAAAATTTTGTAGCCTTAGATATTCACGTGGGTTACGCGCTCGGCCCCCCAAGGATTTTTGTAATATCTCCGGTTCCAGATGAGCAATAACCAATATCGACACATATTTTAAAACTAGAACAGTTTTTTTAGAGTTTGTGAAAAACTGGTGCAAAAATACCAAGAAACAACAAAGTTATCGCGATTTGAATATTTGTTTTAATTTTTGTGTTACACAGTGCGGAAATCTGTAGTGAGACTGATATGCGGTTACTTTTCGTTATGGGACAATTTGGCTTACTGTTTTTTCCTAATTTTTCCGAACAAATCGGTGCAGCTGAAAGAGCATTGGAAGATTTGTTGAATACTGAGCTCAACTCAATTTTGACTAAAATGCAGATAGGACTGACTTGCGATTCACGGCAGTACATCTGGTCGGCGTTAAGTCAGAGTGGATATTTATCATATTTTGAGAAAAATGGATTTAAAGTCTAACGCTCTGTATTTTTTGAACTCGTTTAAATTTTGATTCAATATTTATACACATCTTTGTGCTACTTTCAAACAATACAATGTGAAGTTAAAATCATGAAAAATCAAAATCCAAACCTCTGGTAGAACGATTTTTTGATGGACTATGTATACTTGGTCCACTCTACTGAACTAATGACCATCGTTCAGTGAGTTGGTTCGCTCTGACTGAACAATTTCCAGGAAAATAACAATCATTTAATGCTTGCGTGGTCAACCTGGGTGCATATCTCTAAGATAAGCAGATTATCAAGCCCTTTTGACACCAGTATCGTAAATTCTTCAATAATTCATATCGTCAATACCGAAATCAGTGGCATTACGAAAGCTTGAAAATTAAGGTTTTGCAGGATTAGGGCATTAAAGACCAGATATATTTCAATATATTTTGAGTCAGAGTGAACCAAGTGAAAATCTTGAGTACCGACCAAAATATACTGGTCCAAGAAGCGGCTTCTAGCACATTCCATACATACCTCATAGAACTACCATAAACTTCTATTGGACTCTGAAATTGACTAAATAAATTCAATAATCAATCAATCAGTTTATTGCTTTTCAACACTTGGTACGGTCTATCTGCACAGAAATTGTTGCAATTTCTGACCACCCATCCAAATATGGTAAATAATCAAAAATCAAAACTAAATGCATCGAATTAAGTAATATTTATAAATTTCTGTTGATGGATAAATAGAAGAATCATTCGCTGTCAAAAAATCTGACAAATCTATTGAAATGTTTTTCATTTCCTCGCATTCCTCAGCGTGATGATCATTTTCGCTGTTATGGTAATGAGCACTTGGTCCACTCTGACTGCACACTTTTATCGATTTTTATTGATCAGCCAAAGTAAATTTGTTACATATCTCTCGCAGTTTACAGCATTCATCAAATCTGATCATAGTGAAATGGAGGTATCAGATATCAGAAGGCTGGCTCCAGAGGCACGTTCCCCGCCATTTGGGAGATTTGTGCTATCGCCATATTTGAGCCTATTTCATCATCTACCCGATGGGTGAGGAAAGGGAAGGGAAAGATGGGAGGAAATAGGAGTGGGGTCCCTTGAAGAGGGAAAATCGCCTAAGCTAATTGAGAGCATGTAGTTCCATATGGGTTCGAACAGCGCCCTAAAAAGGACACTGCAAAACGCATGTGCGTTAAGGTGAAGATGAGTCAAAGCCAAACTTCAAATTTTCAAGAGCACGGATCTAGAGAACCAAACATCCGTTTAAGCTGAAAATTTAATCGATTGGTCAGTCGCTGGTGGTGACCAATCGATTAAGTTTTCAGCTTAAATGGATGTTTGGTTCTCCAGATCCGCGCTCTTGAAAATTTGAAGTTTGGCTTCGATTCATCTTCACCTTAAGAGAGCCTATAGCTCATTATCACAGCGGTTTAAGAATAACAGATGTCCTAAAGATTCAGGTTTCTGAAATCAGTTTCAAATAATCGGAATCACAACTATCACACACAAATGTATCAACACACTAAATATTTGCCATGTGATAGTTGAGTCGGCAGTGGCCAGTCAAGGTTTAACCAAGAGACTGCAATTCTGCTTTGACAGATTTGTTATATACTTAGCCACCTTTGGGATGGCTCAGTAATGTACAATGACCCAAAATTATTCCAGTATTGCTGGTGCTGAGTTGCCGCCCAAGAATTTCTGAAGCTTCACCCAGCACTTCGAAATTGGAATAGCTGCCTGAGAGCCAATGAAGTCATGCGATGCTCCATTGCGAGCTAATTCATGTTAAATTCTAACAGCTTCAATTTGATGAACGGAGTGATCAAGTAGGCTTGCTCATTGTTCAGTTAAAAAATTTGAACGCTGGTGAGCAGAAAATTGAACGCAGTTTGTTCTGACAGAATTCACGGCAATTCACCGTGCTAAAGTTGTTTAAAAGGTGCACAAAGCAAGACGTAATATATTTATTTATAACTAAATTGGTTTTACTATTTTTTTTTTTTTTTTTTTTTTCTATCTTTATTAACGAGATTTTTAAGGTTTTACTATTGATTCAGAAAATCTTTTTCTGGTAAAACCCAAAATCTATGCTTTGAATACCATTGTAGTGCATTGCGATCTGAACGGGGCGTTCGAGAGCAGCAGTGGGCTCCGGCTCGGGAGTTCACTGTCTACTGCGTTTCCGAGCAAAATTCGAACTTGCTCCGTTCAGTTTTGGCTCGCGTTCAGTTCAAAATGCATCACTGCAAACTGTTGAAGCCAAACAAAATGCACGCAACATTTCAAACAAAATTTTGGAATTTCCCAAAATTTTAACGTGAGATTGAATAGTATCTGTTTTCTACAGTTAAAGGCAATCATCAAATCGAAAGAATTGACTCTTTTTACAAATAAAGCTGTTGACCTCAAAGTTATATGATATCAAATTATGATTGGCTTATTTTTAAAAATGATTCTTCGATATCTTGTCATCAATCTAGATTCTAAAAGCAAGTTTTATCTATTTTTCTTACAAGTAGCGTCGCGTCTTATAATTACAGACATAAATGAAAGCTATCAAAAAGAAAGAAACAGTTTTTTTTTAACAAATCTCTGAACAGAATTTATATTAAGTGTTCATAAATCATATACACCAACAGGCCCCCTGGCCCCCTCCTATTTACGCCAATGAATGCTACTCACTTTTGAGTAGCTTCGAACGAGCGTGTGTGGCGACTAAGTGAATGTCAAACATAATTAAAAGTGTTAAGGTTCAAATTTGGAGCTATGCACAAATTTTAAAAGTATTTTTTATTTTTTATTTTTCGAGCAAAAAAATGTCCATAGTAGTAACAAGAACACGCTCTATCGTAATATTTAATAAACCCAATATTATATGAAAAATTGAACCCTATTGACGACATATACTATAACACATATTTTTCAATGAAAACCGCTAATTCCATCAAGATCTGTATCGGTTTTAAGGAAACAAGCGATGTAGTTTTCATAATTAAGCATTGAACTTTTCTTCTTTGTATTAAGCTATAGTCGCGTCTATAATGCTCATACAGCAGCCTCTCTCTTGTCTAATGAGAAAGCTTCCGACTAAAGCTCTCGTTTCATACAGCAAACAAATTTCGGCAGAATGAGTTCCATCCCTTTGACTTGTGCATAGGTATATCCTATATGGACCCTACAGATGAAGTTTGTTCTATCAGCTGAATTCGATGAGGAAAAGCCTGACTGGAATCATAGTAGCAAGCCACAACCGTTGATCATCCAACCAGCAGTTGATGTATCAGCAACGCAAACACCGGATCCATCTATAGCATGTGGATTCAGTTTGATTGTGAAAATCACATGGCACGGTCCGGTTTTGGCATCTTTCCCAGCAAATAGTGAGAATGTGCGGCTATAAGTTAGTGGTAGCTAGAAGGAAATCACTCAATCCTTTATCGAGGGAAGAAAACCACGTTTAATAGAAGAACGAATGAGATTGCGGCCGCATCCTTCATTCTTCAGATAAAGAAATCACGTTAGGTCAGTGCAATGCCTGCGTTGAATATTTAACCAGTCGTTCGGTATGTTAGTGTCTAGGGCTTGTGTGAATATTTATGATGTGTAATATATTTCTTGATTTGGCGATGGAGTTTGCACGTAGGAGGATATCGTAAAACACATCCGTTGTCGTATCCGGTGGTGAGAAAAATTAAGGGAACTGGAATGAAGTATGTGGATAGAATTCGATACGAAATCGTGTATTCTATGTTCTGTGATTGTTTACTTGTTTGTTTTTCATCACATTCACTCAGCTGTATTACTCTGCGGGAGTTTCAGTTTTGATCGATTTACAGTTCTCTCTTATAAATGTTTAAAGAAAGTTTTTTTGTTAAATTTCCATAGTTTTGAATTAGGGATTAGCTTGGCCCATCGTTAGGATGCTTTGAGATGTAATAGTTTTTACATAAATGTTCATAAACCAATGTTGATCCATTGTGGGACAAAAGTTCAATTCAGCGCTTCAAAAGCCCTATAATATCTCACGAAAAAGCTTGTATATTGCCTGGAACCAATCCGAGCATCGGGGTCTCTCAGGAGGCTCCGCAGTAGGCCGTCCTTTATTTTTCGAAAATGCGAAATGTTATAAGTTCGTCATTTGTTACTGATGGCTTTTCGTACTGATGCTGCGTGCACTAGAGCAGCGAGCTCGATTTTGCACACGGGGTCATCTACACCTAATACCTTGAGGGCCGTTGGGGGACCACTTGGCGTCCATGTATGGACTTCAAATTTTTACCTGATTTTTTCTTACCAAAACGAGCACTTTGCAATGACGAACTTATAACATTTCGCAGTTTCCAAAAATAAGGGACGGCCTACTCCGCAGCTTGTAGATTGAAGTGCTCATCTAGCGAATAGGAAGTCGGAGGGTCAATCCCCACCGAAGCACATGGTTTCTTTCCGCAGTCTCAATTTAACGATCAACGCTCCTGTTGCGTCCACCGCAATAGTGTATTACATACGGCTTTAGGACATTTCATCGAATGACATTTGGTCGAATGACGTTTGGTCGAATGACATTTGGTCGAAAGTACATTTGGTCGAAAGGACATTTGGTCGAATGGACATTTGGTCGAATTGCTTTGGAACATTTATTTTGGTCGAATGACGTTTAGTTGAACGAAAATTTGATTGCTCATTTTTAAATGGTTTATTGAAAGATCATTTGATCATTATGCCAAAAAACTAGGATTTCGATGATTATTCAGCTGAACTTAAACTTTTTAGAAGTAGTTTTTTGTACACTGACTGAAATATTTAGCTCTAGTGAATTTATTATTCTTTGAAAATATCATCATTCTTCGACTGCTCAACAAGCTTATATTTTATTACCCAACGATGTGAACATAATATTTTCATTATTTATTATTCTTTTGAAATGCCAACTTTCTTAATAATGAACAACTGATGTTAGTTTGATGAAAAATTCAGAGAGAGTACTCGGGATATTTCTTTGAATTACGGGTTTTGCAGCTTTGGTAAGATTTTTGAAAGCGGAAATCAAGATTAAAACGTCAGTAAAAAAATGCTTTAAGGAAAACCTTTATGACGAAGTGAATGCTAGGTGTTGGTAACTCTACTTATGGCCAAGTGGCTTATTGTGACTTCCAGCTTAATAACTTTCCTCAAGCAAATATATGGCTGTGCTGGCAGTGTTGATGACCTCGGGTAAAAAACAGAGTTTGCTGTAGAAGCTATGTATTATTAAAAATGAGAAAAAGGGCTAATTCTATGTATCGGGTAAGTAAAACGAGTTGACTGAGGAGACAAAAGTCGGCTTGCTTCCATTTAGGATCAGCTTATCTCGAATCGTAGAACGTGCCTGAACAAAAAAGCAACAGGTATCATTTAAAACCCAAGAGCTTAATCAATATGTTGGGAGGGCGTCCTTCAAATTGGATAACAAAATGTTACTTATCGCATAGAGATTGTTGGTAAAAGAGCTGATACTTTTTCGGTTATTCAATCACTCTTGTATTCGTGCCAAAATGTTACTCTAGAAATATTCTATGCTTTCTGTTGCAACTAAACCTTTTCGACCAAATGTCCATTCGACGAAATGTCCGTTCGACCAAATGTACTTTCGACCAAACGTCATTCGACTAAACGTCATTCGACCAAATGTCTTTCGACCAAATGTCATAGATTCATTACATACGTATATTGAATGCACGACAAATCCATAACACAATTTGTAATGCACTCTACACTTCACCCGAATAAAATCTCACACTCATCATATGCTCTCGATCGCTCTGATAAGAGCATTTTGCAGCACTCATCGATCGTTCAATTGTACACCAATCGGTAAATTTAGGCTCCCGAACTAAATCAATTAGTTATTATCGCACTTCTGACCCGTCCGGTTGAATACACGCCGTTGTTAAGCAAGTGACGAAGTGCAGTTCAGTTTTTCTCCCGACCGAAAACCCACAGTGCAGTGATTGCTTCCCCCCAAGAACCAGTGACCATCTCGGATTGTTCCACTCCGCCGTTGTAGGCGTAGAGGCCATCGAAGAGGATTCCCTTGCGTGGAAAGCTCCGTCATCGTAATCATCGTCATCATCAAAACTTTAAAAGCAATTTTTCTGTTCAAATCTATAAACTATTCGATGAAAATGTGTTCACTGTGTTTCGGTTGGATAATAGAATACAATGAACACATTTTCCTGTAAATTTTCATGATTTTGAACAAAAAAACTGCTTTTGAAAATTCCGAAATCAATGACGGATCCTGCCCCCTTAAATTTGTACATTTAACTCGTGTTCGTCGTGTACATGTAAACGTCAAAACCTTAGAGTAAAGTGGGGCAAAAGTTCGAGTGGGGTAAGAGTTTCTTTTCAAGATTTCTAGCTCAATTCAAATCAAAACTTATAAATGTTATGCTGGTGCGAATGCTATTCAAGTAAGAGACTTTCACCCCAAATTTTATGAAAATCGGTTGAGATTTGGAAAAGTTATGGCTATTTGTTGCTTTTCGACGTGAATATTGTAATTTCTGGTCAAACTTTCGTTGCATGGAACCTATTGAAGATAAAATCTTTTGCAATATTTTATGTAAAGGAGTTTCTAGGCCTATCATAAGGTTGCTTTGAGGTGTATTAGTTTTTGCACAAATGCTTGAAAACAATTTTTGGCCCATGGTGGGGCAAAAGTTCGAATCAGCGGGGCAAAAGTTCGAACCATGTATAAAATCACGGAAAAATTTTCAAATTGCCTAAAATCCACATATTATCTTCAAAATTAGTTAAATTTGTGTGATCGTGTGAAAATTGTCACCAAAATTTTACATTTCCACTTAATTATGCGAAAAGCTGCTATTTTTGAGTATATTACAACTAACCCGGTTTTGGGCAATTTTTTGATGAAAATTTAGTGTGTATTTTTCGTCAAACTTAAGTTTACGGCTTTTGTAAAGTATGCCTGTCATTAAAGGATCGATATTTTGTGTTTTAGTCAGCGAACTTTTGCCCCACACTAGATTCGGTGGGGCAAAAGTTTGAATAAGACAATCAATTTTTAAACTGTTATAACTAAAAATGGGTAAATGTTTTGACACAAGTTTGTTCAGTAAAATTATAGCCAATATGTTGAAGGTTCACTGTATGGTATTTGTTTTGTTTTAACTGCTATTGTTTTCCTGGAAACTTTGATTATACCACTAAGGTCGAACTTTTGCCCCACCTTACTCTATAACATGAATTACTAGTTATTTAGCATTATCGATTTCAAAAATATTGAAATAGTAAAAAACTCTTCAACGTCCCATATTTTTAGGGGTTTGTTTTCGATTGTTTTTAAATTATGAAGCAGAAATAGAATACTCTTTTGTTATCAAGAATTTGGTAGTAAACCTTAATTTTACATAAATACTTGCAACAAATTTTCAAAATATACTTCAATATGCATAAGTCTTATGATGCTTTAAAAATCCAACGTTTCATTCCACCCTATCAAGAACTCATCTTATACAAAAATTCAAATATTCTGCGGAGCAAAAACAATACATTCGGTGTTAGTGAAAGTGGTACGAATCGAGGTCATCATTGGTGCGGAATTTTCATTTACGTCGACTGTCGGACCATCCTCCAGTGGAGACTCATCTGGTTCTTCGTGAAATGGACAACGACCCAGCTGCCACTGAACAAAGGTAAATATTTAAAGGGAAAGCTTGCATGATGTAGCGGCAACATGAAATTCGAAAGAAATTCAATGCGTAAAACATGAAGGGATGAGTTTGCGGCTTTTCACCGTTCTGTCCGTTTTATTGTTTCATTTTGCCATTGACCGACTTTTATTTTTTCGAAAGCTCAAGTCCTGTGGGGATGGGAGAGTTTATGCGGGATATTTATGGTTTGTTGCATAAATTTTACGCTTTATATGGCCATGATTGTCGGTTACTGATAAACTAAATGAGAAGACCGTTGTCACATCATACAATTGATGGGTACCTGAGTTATTGTTGCGTTGGAATCGATATGAATAATGACCGTGAGATGGGGTTGATGACTTGTCATTGAGTATATGGGGTTATCAACGTGCCAAATATACAGTGCACATCGTACCTTCGTGCTGTGCGTACACAAATTCTCTCTGCTCTTGGAAGTTTTCTTAAGGTGAAACAGTTTTGAATCAACTTCTAAGATTGCACTAAAACTTCAAAGGCACAAATCTCGCAAAGAAAGCATCCAACAACCGTGCACTTTTTATTTTGGCTTTGTGCACTAGCAGAAAGCTTGAAATAAGAAGATCAGAATCGTTTGCCAACTATTTCTCCAGATTTGTGCCTTTGAGATCGTGAGTAGGGGCACAAGTCGACCATTGTGCCGGCCATCTTTGGATTCTGAGATGTTTCACCTTAAAAACCACCTAAAGCAATAAAACAGTACTTTTCAGTGCTAAAATTCAAAACGGTACTTTTAAGTGCTACTAAAACAGTACTTTTCAGTACTATTTTTTCTACTATTGATCCCTTTACAATCCTTGTTTGGACCCGTGCTTTCGATTCTTCGTTGAACCCGTAGGCGAAAGCTAGCGGTGGTAATCCTTCTTGGACACCGTCTTGGGAAAAAACCTCTCGAAGGTCACGTCTTCTTTCGTTTATTACCTAAACATGGTATCAACAACTAACAAAAGGAAGGGTGAATCTCTGAATTCACTACTTCCTTCCAAAAAAGTGGGTTTTAAAACTGTCACTAAACGTGGCTAGAATGGAAGAAAGGACGCTTCCCCGGAATGCGAACTTTCTTCCAAGGGTGAAATGAGCAATCAGTTCGATGCTCTAGACAAATACTCAAACACCAAATCGAAGCAGCCTCTAGCCCAGGCTCTTTGATTCAAGTGAGGAAGCAAAGAGTGCCGCCTATCGTGGTCAGTTGTTCCGAATTTGGGGGATTTAGGCAGGAGATGTTAAACTCCATGAGGGGAATCAAGGTCTCCTTCCAAATCACAAAGAAAGGAGACTATCGTGTTTTGCCGGAAACTCTTAAACATCGCGAATTTCTTCTCAAATATCTTGAAGAGAAATAGCACATTTTTTTTACTTATGACGACAAAACTGTACGTTTGTTCAAAATCGTCTTGAGAGGTCTCTCAAGTGACTATAAGTCACCTGAAGAGATCAAAAATTGAATAAATGATTTACTCGGATTTTCCCCAGTTAAAGTAATCATTATGAAAAAGAGAACCCAATCTGGCATTGTTCGGAAAGGGCTTTCTCAAGAATATTATTTAGTTCACTTCAACAAAAAAAAGAACTAAATAATATTAGAGCTTTAGAAAAAGCAAGACTTATGTTCGATGTCCGTGTGAAAATTACCAGAACCCCACTCAGTGCCGTCGGTGCGAAAAGTGGGGTCATGGTACAAAAAATTGTCGCATGGATGCTAAATGCATGATTTGCGGAGGTTCTTCTCATGCTAAGGACTCCTGTCGAGTGGAGGAAGATACCACCAAGTTTATATGCTCAAATTGCGGGAACAATCATAAGGAGAGTCATTGAGGCTCCTGCCAGGCAGGGCAGATGAAAGATAATATCCGTTACGATAACGGTCGTTTCCGGAATTTGCCTGGTAGAGTATCGAACAATGCTCATTTTTCAGTTAACGATCGCTTGATTAGGAATCATACCCATCAGGAAGATCATAATCATGCTCATTCACAAACTAATTTTAATACGTCGGGTAGCCGTTCGAATCTTTCAATTTCGAATGTATCTACCCGCGGGGAAATCCTTTGCCGATATCGTAGCAGGTAATTTGAACTTTCCCCTATTCGTACCAAGAGTACCTATCTACTTGCTTCAAATCAATTGAAAAAAAAAACCCTGCCGCCACAGGTAACTCCTACTCCGCTTCTTCGTCTACCGAAAATTCTAATGAGAAATCATCAGATAATGTACCCACTTCAAATGATATGTCTGCCTCTGATTTTAATTTTCTAACTGAACAATTGAATCTAATGTTTGATGCAATGTTCAAAGCCACCGCTGTGACTGAAGCAGTCCAAGTTGGTGTAAAATTTACGGATCAAATTGTTATTGGATTACGTTTTTCTGATGGATAATAAATTTAAAATAATAATTTAAATATTTTAAATTGGAATGCTCGTTCTTTGACTGGTAAAGAGGACGAGCTGTTTAATTTTCTTACAGTTAATAACGTGCATATAGCAGTTATTACCGAAACGTCTTTAAAACCTGGATCTAAACTCAAAAGAGATTCTAACTTTTTTGTTTATCGTAATGATCGACTTGATGGGGCATGTGGGGGAGTTGCAATCATCATTCATAGGCGTATAAAACATCAACTGTTATCCTCATTTGAAACTAAAGTTTTTGAAACTTTAGGTATTTCTGTTGAAACACAGCTTGGTAAATATACTTTCATAGCTGCCTATTTGCCTTTTCAATGCTCTGGACGGCAAGTTAATTTGTTCCAAATTGACTTGTGAAAATTGACTCGCAATAAGTCAATTTTTTTTTCGATTAATGACTTCAATGCCAAACATCGGTCATGGAATTATTTTCAAAGTAATTACAACGGCATTTTATTTGATGAGTGCTCTTCAGGATATTTCTCAATTCAATATCCTGATAGCCCCACATATTTTTCCTCTTCTAGAAATCCATCTACGATTGACTTGGTCTTAACCGACTCTAGTCATCTTTGCAGCCAATTAGTTACTCTGGCTGATTTTGATTCTGATCATGTCCCTGTTACATTTCAAATATCCCATGAAGCGATTCACAATTCTATCAGCTCCACTTTCAATTATTTTCAAGCTGACTGGAATGTATATGAAACGTATATTGACTCTAATCTTGATGTTAACATTTCTTTAGAAACTAAACATGATATTGACAATGCTCTTGAAACTTTAATAAATTCCATAGTTGAAGCCAGGATCATTGCAATTCCAAAATGTGAAGTAAAATTTGAATCCGTGATTATAGACGATGATCTTAAACTTTTGATCCGTCTTAAAAACGTGAGGAGAAGGCAATTTCAACGCACTCGCGATCCTGCTATGAAAATTATATGGCAGGATTTGCAGAAAGAAATCAAGAAACGTTTTGCACAATTAAGAAACAAAAATTTTGAAAATATGATTTCTCAATTGGACCCTGGCCCTACGCCCTTTTTTATCTAAAATTTTGAAAAAAACCTCAGAAGCCAATACCGGCATTGAAAGAGGAAAACAAATTATTACTAACTAACAGCTAAAAAACTTGCTATGCAGTTTGAAAGCGCTCACAATTTGAATTTAGGACTTACTAGTCCAATTGAAAATCAAGTTACTCAGGAGTTCGAAAATATTCTCAATCAAGAGAACGTTTTCGAAAATGCCTGGGAGACTGATTTGGAAGAAGTGAGAACTATTATTAAAAAAAATAAAAAATATGAAAACTCCTGGCGATGATGGAATTTTCTGCATTCTCATCAAGAAACTTCCAGAAAGTAGCTTATCATTTTTAGTTGATATATTTAACAAATGTTTTCAATTAGCATATTTTCCTGACAAATGGAAATATGCTAAGGTGGTTACAATTTTAAAATCAGAAAAAAATCCTGCAGAAGCTTCTAGCTATCGTCCAATCAGTTTGCTTTCCTCCATCAGTAAACTTTTTGAAAAGGTCATTTTGAACAGAATGATGGCCCACATCAACGAAAATTCAATTTTTACCAATGAACAGTTCGGATTCCGCCATGGACATTCGACCACTCATCAACTTTTACGTGTAACAAATTTGACCCGTTCCAACATATCTGAAGGCTATTCTACAGGTCTTGCTCTTTAAGACATAGACGGAGACGAACCAGCCAACGGCTGAAAGTCTCGAAAATAAAGATAATTAAATTTTAGACATAGAAAAAGCATTCGACAGTGTTTGGCATGAAGGTTTGATTGTAAAATAAAAAAAAAACTTTAATTTTCCAACATACATTGTTAGAATAATTCAAAGTCATCTGTCAAATCGTACACTTCAGGTTAATTATCCCCTAGGCAGCATTTTGGGACAAATATCATACAATATTTTTACATCTGACTTACCTGAGTTACCTCAGGCATGTCAAAAATCATTGTTTGCGGATGACACAGGCCTCTCCGCCAAAGGACGAAGTCTGCTTGTCATCTGTAGTCGATTGCAAAAAAGTTGGATATTTTTTCTTCATACTTGCGAAAATGGAAGATTATATGTTTTTTTTTTTAAATTTTTTTTTAGTTTTTTTTTGTATATATTTCATTTTATTTAATGCTTTCAAAACTCAACTAATAATATTCCTAATGCTTCCAAAACTCAATTAATAATATTCTCACATTCTGGGTTTTGAAAGTTTTTATTTGAAACCTTCAAGTAGACATGTTGTCACGATGAGAAGGGTTCTAATAAATTGGTCAGATGAAGTTAATATTTAGGGCTCATGCTAGATAAGAATTTAACTTTCAAAAATCACATTGAGGGCATTCAAATATGTAAAATGTCTCTATCCCCCAAAACTTTGTCTTAAGAACAAGCTTTTGATATTCAAACAAATTTTCAGGCCAGCCATGTTGTATGCTGTACCAATATGGACTAGCTGTTGTAATACCAGGAAGAAAGCTCTGCAGAGAATTCAAAATAAAATTATGAAAATGATTCTGAAGCATCCTCCCTGGTATAGTATCAATGAGTTACATAGAATATCCAATGTTGAAACATTGGAACAGATGTCAAATAAAATAATTAATAATTTAAGGCAAAAATCGTTACAATCTTCTATTACCACGATGCTTAAGTTAGGTTAAGTAAATTCGAAGCGTTTTTTCTCTTATAAACAGGTGAAATCAACTCACCTGCAAAAAATCTGAACTGCTACGGCAAATGAAATGTAATATGTTGTTAACAAAATGTTAATAAAATCTGAAATTTGTTTTACCAAATTAGGACGATAGTGTTGTCTTATAACACAGAACATCTAGGTATAAGAAATGAATGTAATGTTTGGAATGATACTAATGAAGAAATTAAAAAAAGGATTTTTTTTATTTCTAAATTGTAACAAATGGATAAAAATACTTCTCTCAATATATTTTTATGTATTTATCTCCATAAAATCGTATAAAAACGTTTTTCAATGTTTTCGTTGCATTTTTGTGTGATTTTCAAGGCCATATTTTAGGTCGGGTAATAAAAAAATTTCTGAAACTATCGACGAGAGCCAACTTATGCACTGTCATAGTTTGTATTTCATGCAATAAATATGTTAAATTTGTCCTTTAAAAGATGATTGAAGGACCTAAACATTAATCAACTCAAGTGGGGCGTTTTACTCCGCAAAACAATACATATGCAGTTAGGCAAGCATTTTTTGAAAATTGATTTATAAACCCTAAATACTAAAATTGATAGCTGTTTCTACTATTCGATAGAAAACATGTTTATTGGCCCGATAATAATTAAAAAGGAGCATAAAATAATGTTTATCACATCTAAAATCGCTGCTTTCCTTCACACGGGCATATTATCTCCAGTCTCCTTATGCGTATCCGTCAAAGGATTCCAATTATAGGGGTATGGTATTGTACCAAACTCGGTTTTCATTCCACTGAGCAGCTTGAGGATTTATGATAACCCTAAATAGGGACAAATTAGAGCAACAAATCCTTAATAAAAAAATATTTTTGACGGCTGATGATGATACTGTCGTAAAACAACATATTGTTTGCACGAAGACAGATGAAATATGTTAAGCATTTTCACTCAGAATGTGAAAATTGGCAAACTCGTCAGATGCGTGAAAATAAGGTTTTTTTTTCTGATAACCTGTATTTGTATGTTACGAAATGGCTTGAGAACGCATGAACGGATTGATGTAAGTTTTTCACGGTTGCATTCGCCAATGCATGGGACGTGCTTGTGTGAGGAAAAAGTTTGGGAAAGTCTCCGGAATAATCTGGAAACGGAAGTAGACTAATGTGTCATTTAGTATGGGGGATTGCATGACGTTTTACAACAGCCTATTTCATGGCAAGACGAAGTTTGCCGGTATCACTAGTTAAAAGTAAATTGTATGGTGCGTAATAATTCTCAGACACTCCCCCCACCCATAAACCCTTACGTAATAAATGAACGGCCGTAGTAGGAAATTGAATCGAAGTATTATGTAATACATTCGAAAATGTGTCAAGTTTGGACCCGCGTCAAATATGGTTGTTGTATGGTATTCTCAGAAAGATCATTTTGATTAAAAAAAAATGACTTTATATAATCCTATAATTTGTTTTTTTTTATTTAGTTGATATTTTTTTAAAAACTCTCTAGCTTCAAATGGGGTTGGTTCAAACTAACATTTTAAAAAAGTCTCCAATGATTTTTTTTGAAGGTTTAATAGGTGGCATGGCCCCCGTTTTCTCTCTCTTTCTTTGTTCAAACGCACAAAAACATACTAATTGATCCATTGAGGATGTGAGATCAGTATGGTTATCATGAATTAATTCGAATAAGGTTACAGATAAATTCACTTTAAAATGTATAAACTCGCTTTGTTTGCCATTTTTCATCAAACAACATACACACGCTTTCACTTTTGCTGATATAAAACAATTATTACGTAGGCGCCTATGTACATATGTACTTTTTCATATGATTCCATTACTGTTGGAACAACATTGAATCAATCTCACGAAATATTAAGCTTCAATATCCACTGGTAAAAACATCTTTCACGTGATTAAGCTTTCTTCTATTGATCGTCACAACACAAAACATGATTGATTCACATGATAGGCCATCGTAGCATAGTGTGAATAGTTTTTGTGCCGGCACGACACATTCTCAGCCGTCTCTGCTCGTCAGAAAAACCTGGTTGTTGGACAAGGCACTGTGACACCCAAGGATTTATCTATGGTAACTGTACCAATCGAATTCCTCACCTGTAGGACCACGACTATCATTTTGAGCAAGTTTTATGTAAAGCTGATTCAATTCCACTATTCGAATCAAATATTGAAAAATATCGACTTTTAGAGACACATCCACTAATGGTGCGCTTACCCTATGGTTATGGTAAAAACGGATGTAGATATATACTTCCATGTAGTTACCGTGTTGTGCAATACTACAGCACACGACTCCACTAGCGAAGCTTGTTGATGGGTGTTCATTTATCAGCGCAATCTAATTGAGATTTTTTTCCTCCTTATCCGCACCAGACTGTCGTAGAGGCGGAACGATGCGACTTTGTATTATATGGTGATTAGGATAAACCAGACGTAAAGGACGTCTCATTTAGATTACGATTAGAGTGTGCTTTAATTTGCACACTCATACCAAAGCATCGCACGCTCGCTCTATCCACTTTAATGCTCGATTTAAGATATGGCAAGCAGAAGAACTAATTGAAGTCATCCTTTCTGCTCTCTATACTGTTCTGTTCACTGTTGAGGAGAGTGCCCGGAAGTGTTGATTTTACCCACGCAGAGCACCATTCCATAAGCCTACGAGGAGGAAAAGGGGTGTAACAGTAGGGCGGTTCAAATTAAAAAAAAAAAAAATCCACATCCTATATCGCCCTTACAATTACTTATGATAAGAATATAGATCTGTAATTTTTTCAGTCTTTTTAGTGAAAATTTAAAGATGGCCCAAAGACATTGAAGATTTCTTTGAAAATTTGTATGAAGAAACTAATATAATACTTCTTACGCCGATTTAACTAACGAAGAAAGTTGTTTGAGAAACAAATTAGTTTTGAGCTAATTCAGTTTTCAGTTATTTTTGCAGAAGATCTTCTCCTTCTTTCTGGCAGAAAGGCAGAATGTTGTAAGAAATACAATATCGCTAGTTGAGCTCAATAAGACTATACAATAGCTCTTATGTATGTTTTATAGTACACTATAAGAGTAGATGTTTTCATATGCTTCTTCTTCTTCTTATTGGCATTAACGTCCTCACTGGGACATAGCTTGGTTATTGATCTTATGAGCACTTCCACAGTTATTTACTGAGAGCTTTCTTTGCCAAAGTTGCCATTCGTATATCGTGTGGCAGGCACGATGATAATCTATGTCCAGGGAAGTCAAGGAAATTTTCATTAAGAAAAGATTTTGGACTGACTGGGAATCGAACCCAGACACCTTCAGCATGGCTTTGCTTTGTAGCCGCGGACTCTAACCACTCGGCTAAGGAAGGCTCCAATTCTTATTCATACGCTACAAAAGGCTGTGGGCTTCGTGGCCGTGCGGTTAGTGTCGTCAGGCAATGAGCGTATCGTGTCATGGGGTGTGGGTTCGATTCCCGCTGCAGCCATTGAAACTTTTCGTCGGGAATGTTTCTCGGCTGTACCATTGGAGCATGCTTGTCCGTTGTCTAGTGTTAAGTTACAGTCTGTGCAGCTAAATGGCTGAAGACGGTGTCCGTGTCTTTTTTTTTTAAAAACTTAGAAGTTTAGAAACGGTTTAAGGAATAGTCACAACTAACCTCTTGTAGGGTCAACACTTTGAGATAAACAGAGTTTTATCGAAGGTTTATTGAAGTTGATCAGTTTTGAAAGGTGGCTCCTATACCGTATACAATATAGAAACGTCTCGAATTATTTACATATGTACATTATTGAATGTTTTCATTCTAGGAGTTGTATTTTTTCCATTTCGAAGCTTTTTCAACATGCACATGAGTAATTTGAGTTCTACTTAGCCTGCACGACGTTCTTTTTAAAACGTCGTTATAATTATTATTATTATTATTTATTTGCGACACTTTACCATTAATGTGGCATTCGTGTCGATATAGAGGTTGTTTTTTACATTTCATTATACAATTTACACTCCCTGATAAATTTCAAAACGGCTTTTTCTTTTTCTGACTTATGTTCTAAGATTTCTGCAAGTGATCCGGTAATTCCACATGTAGATCGTATTGGCGTGTATCCTCTACAATCAACGAGTATGTGCTTTATGGTTGTTTGGACTCCACACCAAACGCATATCGGCGGGGAACTGTGGTTTAGAATGTATGAGTGGGTCAGTCGGGAGTGTCCTATTCTAAGACGCGTCAATATACGCTGATCCGACGCATTTGTGCGGTCCGGGTGTTTCCTGGGTATCTGTTTGATCTGTCTGAGCTGTTCTTGGCTTTGGAACCATTCAGCTTCCCATGTTGTCCAAATTTCCTTTTTAATAGCTTGCACGGCGTCCTGCGCTGGTATAGGGGTGTCGAGAAGGGGTTGATTTCTGGCATTTTTGGCAAGTTTATCGGCAAGTTCGTTGCCGACGATACCGCAGTGACCTGGGATCCAGCTGAAAGTTACTTTGCGACTTTCAATCATATTTTCGATAGATTGAATCCAGGGATGTTTGGATCGGCCGCTTCGTAGGGCATCAAGGCAGCTAGCCGAATCAGTGAATATGATTGCGTTTTCGTGTTCGTTGACCTTAGACACAGCAGTTTTAAGGGCGAATGCTTCTGCGGAAAACACACTGCATAAATTTGGTAGATGGTAGAGGTGGCTTTCGTGTGGAATCACCACCCCTGCCCCACAAAAGCTGTTATCTTTAGAGCCATCAGTGTAAATTTGAAGATGTGACTGATACTTTCCAGCAATGAGCTCTAAGAAAGCTGGGAGGACTATGTTCTGGTTAGAACCTGCCTTCAGAGTGTTCCTCAACGTATTATCGATGTTAGGTGCTGCTGAGTGCCACATTCTATCGAACTTTCTTACAGTGTTGCTGATTTTTGGGAGAGTGAAGCCTGAAGTTTGCTGGAGTAGATAATTTGTTCGCCTTACAGTCGGATAGTTGATTGCTTCGGGATTCTTTTCTACTAATCGCACAGCCGTCTGTGCCAGCCTCTGAATTAAAGCCAGGCGAAATGGGAGACATCCTGTTTCGGCCATTATTGAGGAAATTGGGCTAGTGCGAAATGCGCCGGATGCTTGGCGTACAACGTCGTTATATATTGGGCATAATGTTTGCTCTAAAGTGTCAAGCTTTGCACTGGTAAGGCATAGCCCGAAAAAGAGTTTGGAAACAACTAGTGCTGAACCTACCTTTAAAAGGCTGGTTCGACTACTTCGTTTTAATCGGCATCCCAAGATCTTCAAAATCCGTATTCTACTCCTGCAGCTGTTTTTAATGTTCATGTTATGTTGGATGAAATTGAGTTTTGAGTCTATAGTCACTCCTAGTATTTTCATTTTCCTTACCCTGGGGATTGGAGTACTGTTAATCTTGATAGCTCGACCTCTTTTTCTGTGTTGTGAATGGCAAATGTGAAGCAACTTAGATTTTGTAGGTGCAATGGCGAAACCAACACTCGTAGCCCAATCGGATGCAGCGTGAACCGCTTTGCGCAAAATTTTTCGAACTGTTACATGATTCTTACCTTTAACTATGAGAATCACATCGTCCGCGTACAGTAGGATGTCTGCGCCAGAAGGTATTTTATCGAAGATTGGTTGCATAGCTACCAGAAACAACGTCACAGAGAGAACTGACCCTTGTGGCACGCCATTTTCAGCCTTCCTGGTGCTCGACAAGCACCCATTGGCAGTTACTTGGAAGTATCTGTCGGATAGGAAACTTGAGATGATGTTCATCATTCTACCGGAAATCTTCCAGTTTGTAAGGGTACGTATAATGCCAGGTCTCCATGTTGTGTCGTACGCTTTCGCAATATCGAGGGAAACTATTTCCACGTGCTCATTTGGCTCGAGTTGAAGGAAGGATTCCAAACTAGCTAGATGAGTATCGACGCCTTTTCCAGCTCGGAAAGCATGCTGACGTGGGTCAAGCCTTCCTGTAGTTTCAAGCTCAGTGACAAGACGGCGGTTTACCATTCTTTCGAATAATTTTCCCAGGCAGCTAAGCAGTGTAATTGGCCTATGACCATCTGCTTTGCTTCGGTCAGCTTCAGGCTTAGGTATAGGTACAACTGTACCTATTTTCCATATGGATGGAAAGTTGCCATCATTCCATGTTTGGTTGAACAATTGTAGCAGAGCGATTTTGGACGTGAAAGGAAGGCGCTGCAACATCTTGTAGCTTATTTTGTCAGCTCCAGTTGAATTCCCTCCTCGTCGGTCTAGAGCCCACATGAGTTCTTCCATCGAAAAATCTACGTTATATCGCCTATGCAAATTGGGACGTTGTGTTTTAGTGAAAGGGGCGATATCTTTACTGTGCTGTTTGCGAAAGTTTTCGGGGTAATTTGCGTTGGACGATTTCATTTCGTATTCGTCGGCAAGAGCCTCTGCTACTATTTGTCCGTCATTGGTCATTCCTGCAGTGAGATTCAGCGTGATCGATGTGGTTTTTCGTTTTCCTTGGAGCCTGTTGATTTTGTTCCAGAGTTGACTTGTTTGGTTAGCTGGATTGATGCTCTCGACGAATTCCTCCCAACACTTTTGCTTCGCTTCGTAGATTTGTTTCCGACAGGTCGAACGCGCTTCGTGGAACTGCTGAAGTGCCACTATTCTATGTGGGTCGTCTGCATTCAAGCGACGAAGGGCACGGAGCCGCTTGCGTCTCAGCTTCACGGCTGCTTTAACACTTTCGCTCCACCATATTACCGACTTTGGCCCATTTTTACCGGTTGTTCGTGGAATGCTCTGTTCTGCCGCAGTGATTAGTTTTTCCGAGAACTCTTCAGCTGTTAATGGCTGTCCTGGACACAAACTTCTACTTGTGATTTCTTCGTAGAGCTCCCAGTTGGCTTTTTCGTACAACCATCTGGTTCGATGCCGAGTTTCATTCGAATAGCTGGGTATGTTAATCAGGATAGGCAGATGGTCACTATCTGCACAGTCGGGTAATACGTTCCATGTGAATCTGGCAGCAGTTGATGACGAGCATATGGATATGTCTAGAGCCTGAGAGTTGCCGGTAGCTGGATCGACTCGGGTATGGGAGCCATCGTTGAGAACGACCATGTCATATCGAACCACAGTCTCTAGGATTTGCTCACCCCTTTTCTTCGCTTCAAAAGATGATGGGACTATTTTGCTACCCCACGCTGTGTGGTGTGCATTTAGGTCTCCTAGTACAAGAGCAGGTTTGGGCAACTCTTGAAGTAGTTCGTCAAAAAGCCTTGCAGCGTCCTTACGTTGAGGGGGCAAATATATTGAGACTACTGTTATCTTCACGGGCGTGTATAGCTGTACTGCCACTGCTTGGACATCAGTTTGGAACGGAATTACTTGGAAGGGAGTTCCGCTTTTAATGGCAAGACCAGCGCCTTGCCTGCCATGGTCTGAACACTTACTGAGTATTAACTGGTAGTTCGATCCAAGGAGTCCGTCTACTGAACGGCGGTGATCAAGATTAGTTTCTTGTAGGGAGATTACGAGTGGCTGGTGCTTCGATATCAGGATTTGCAGCTCGTTGACATGAGATCGGAGACCACAGATGTTCCATTGCATGGCGAATACTCGTGACAGATTTTCCGCCTTGTTGCTGGAGGTCGAACTGCAGGTTGATGCTACGGACGTTGATCTTGAATTCCGTTTGCGACGGGTGGGTGAAATCGATTGCGCAGATTGTGTTAGTGGTGACTGTATTCGATTTGTCATCGGGTTTTCGATGCTAGGTATTCCATTTCCGTTGAAAGAGCCTGTTATGGGGAAAGCGCTTGGAAAGTTTGACTGAATTTTAGGAGACAAACTCGAAAGAATACTTGCCGGGGGAGTGGAGTTGCACACGTCGACTGCCGCCAGAGGCTCTTCGGAATAATCCGGAACATCTCTGATCAGGGTCGACGTGTGGGGCCTCGCGCTTGGCGAATCGTGTCTTGTTCTGCTGGTTGAGGATACAGAGTACATTTTTCTATATCTGTCGTATGCTTCGGAGTTGGATAATGTTGAGGTTGGCAGGGCGGCCGAGCTGGGAGTTTGATGATCAACGAGTTGGAAGAGGACGTCTCGGATCTTCTCCCTCGCCAGACTCGCTTCCTCCTTTGGAAGTGAAGAGGGTACTGCACATTCCCCAACTTCAAACCGCATATCTTGATGCTTGGTGCTGCTTTGCGTTGTGTATGCACGGTATCCTGAATCGTATCCTGGAGAGTTATTGCTGGGGTCTAATCTGGCGTCGGTTAAAAATGATCGTTCTTCCATTCTCGTGTCAAAGTCAATAGCAGGGTCAGAAGCAGATTTGGGGAGGAGTTTTTTTTGGTAGTTGTTAGCCATTTTTGGTATCTGTGGCATTTTGGTTGGCTTCGTTCTGAGTGGTCATTCGTTTACCCCGGCTGCTGTTTGCATCAGTTGGTGATATCTCGAACTGGCGTTTAGCACTCCGGCTCCGAGTGCGAGCGTTGCTGTTAGATCTGAGGGTGCGATTATAGTTTTTATCGAGTGCCGGTTCTAGAAACGCGGTGTCTCTTCTTGATTCACGTACTTCAGTGTTCGAAAGCGGTTGTGTAGAAACGTTTGATGATTTCTGCGTCGAGTGATATGTTGATCGTGGCTGTGTATTCGAATCAGCTGAGCGCTGACTAGTAGAGCAAGGGTTGAGAGAAGATTTTAGCGATTCAAGTTCTTTTGCCAATGCAGCGACTTGCTTTTGAAGTGCACTTATCAATTGGTCTTTGGCAACTATCTCTTGCTTCAGTTGGTCTTGTATAATACGAGCAATGGTAGTTCTCTTGTTTTCATCGGTATAGCGGCGCCTAGCTTCGGTATACGAGATACACTCGTCCACTTTCAAGTGCACTATTTTATCCTCTTCCTTAAACTTAGAGCATTCGCGTGATTTGATAGAATGGCCGTTCTTGCAGTGAAAGCAGTAGGGTGGATTGCTGCACTGTTCTCCATCAGCCACATGCAGCGATTGGGAACATCGCATACAGACCCCGGGTTGTTGACATGATTTCTGAGAATGTCCGTACATCCCACAATTAAAGCAGAGCATAGGCGAGGGGTAATATTTCCGTACGGGGATTCGTAGCAATCCGAAATAAACGTAGTCTGGTAAAACGGTTCCGTGAAACGACAAGACCAACAAAGGAGTGTTTTGCAGTGTGCCATTCACTCGCTTTTTTATTCGCCGCACAGCTTGTACGCCTTCGGAACTCAGATTTTCCTCGATCACCTTCTCGTCAGTGCTAATTGAGTCTGGTTCGTACACAATTCCCTGCACCGTATTGAGCGTTGGGTGTAGGATTATTTCGATCTTTGTGCCATCGATAAGCTCAGTTAATTTGGTCAGTTTGTCGACGATACTCTTGGAGCTAGTGCGCAGAAGGTATCGTGACCCACGACCTTCTCTAGAGGCCATTACACTTCGAGCTTCTTTTTCACCGATAGCCACTCGTACCGAAGATCCAATAATGAATGGCTCAGGCAGCCGAACTTCTCCCTTGGTAGTTGAGCCATCTTCAGCGATTTTGCACCGGAGTATCAACACAACCGATTGACCCATGTCATCCTTATGTCGCATCCAAATTGGAGTTCTTCCGTTGACATGGTAACCTGGGGGATTATCAGGGGGCCCCTTCAAAGGGGCAGGCGGTTTATCGGTCATTCGACCGAATTATCACACCACTTTTTTCGGATCCACTTTAAAGTCACGATTTTGAGCAACTAAATAAACTGAACTGATTTAGTTTCAACAATGGAATCAACTACCGTTCGGGAGACTTCTGTCTATTCTCACTGTTTTCGCAATGTCTGTGTTGGTAGTTCTATAGGATGCAGCACCACCATGTGCCAATTGCACTTCACTTTATTGGCAATTTACTCGACGTGCGCGGAGGGATTCACCAGTTTTCCACTATGCTGATGGAAAGTGTCGCGATAACGATCGTATAATCACCAATTGGGTAATTTACGATAGGGATTTCGTGTCGAAAACCCGAAAAAAGATAATGAGTATTTCGCGCGTGTTGGTGTATCACGTAACCCGAGTACTCGAATGACGTCGTTATAATGTTTGTTCCACTTAGAATATAGCCGCACAAAATAAATGATTTCTCCAAGAGGAAAGAACGTACAAAAAATCTATGCGTATTATTTTGGACCACATTCAAATCACCACCGAAAATTTTGAAAATTGCATGACACTATATTTATCCTAAAGATTATAAGAAATATATGGGAGGTTGGATTTTCAAACTTTTTTTTATCATTCGAACCGCCCTAGTGTAACAGCGGTAAGTGACAAAACTCTTATGTAAGCAAACTTCGACCAGACACAGTTTCATCCGGTGCGGAGACCATGTGGCCAAGAAGGAATAATATCCCCACATGCTTGAATCTTGCCCTGCACTACAAGCTTGAGAATCACTTGACATATAGAAGACTTGCGGGAAGATGAATAAGGAAAAGATGATCACGACTCGTACGAAGAACGTGTTCAGCACAAAGACACTCGAGGGCATGGTTAGGTCTAGGGCAAGTGGAGTGAGAATTATTAGGGTTTTCTACCAAACCATGCTAGAGCTAAAGGGTCCAGTGGGATGCTTCCGGTAATAACTTTCAGTAAACAGGTTTCCTTTTTCGTTAAGGTCAATCAATTTGCACTAATCGAGTAGAGCTTGTACGTCTTCAAGGCATGATGCAAACTTGTGAATTAGCAAGGTGGTACAGGATGTGCTTCCGTTGGGTGAAACTAACTGTTGTTACCATCTGGCAATATGCTATGTTCTTGAAGCAGCGCAAGCCTTACTTTGCAAGCTGCTTTGAAAAAATCATAATTTTTGCTTCGTGTGATATGGAACAGGTAAGGACTATTTTTTTCGATTAAGTCAAATAGTTGAACTAAGTAAAATGTTGTGTTCTTATTAAAACATAATAAAGTTAAGAGTTTCTTTTAAACTGTATTCGCAGACGTCACACTCTCGTATTGCGGCGATAATTTTGTCCTCGACTTGTTGTCCAAGCTGAGAAGCATGCTCAAACCCAGTTTGGACATAATGCCAGAAATAATAAGAAGAATACTGTGTTTTATTCTAAGATTTGTTTTTCTAGTTGATCTCGGAACCAATGGCTTTACTTCACTTCCGAAGGATTTCGTCAAAACTTTATGGCCTCTATGTTCTATGTCAATCATCCAGTAAGGCAGCGTTCATTTATCACGTAACGCTAAAATTGGAAATTTTTCACCACCTTCCCCCTCCATAACGCTTTCTGTATGAAAAATTTCAAAATTTTGTATGAGCCGTAACATTTGAGCCTACTCCATCCCTCCCCCTAGAGCGTTACGTAATTTGTGGATGCCGCCTAATCCATTATTTTAATCATTCTTGAATTCTCCAATAGCTCACCCAGAATTACTCTTATGATTCCTTGGAAATCTTCAGGCATTTTGTAAACAACATTTTCACATGTTCAGCATTTCTCCAAAATAAATGTTTTCAGGATATAGCTTTAGATATACATTAGTACAAAGTACATGGTACATGATGCTCGCGGATTCTATTCTGGATATCTTCTTTAATTTTTTCGAGGAAATCTATTCCAGATTTACTAGAAACTCATGAGCATCAGGATTTTTTGAGAACGCTTCAAGGATATCCTAGATTTTATTTTGCTGGGATCCGACTTGGATTTTTCCAGAGATTTCGCTAGAATTACTTCCGGAAATTCCTTTAAAAGCTACATGAGAGATTTCTTTAATAAAGAAGTACTCTAAATTTTCCTAGGATTACTGGAAGATTTTGTTAAACCTTTTGCCTGTGTTTGGGGTCAATATGATCTCAATATGTATTTTTTGTGAAAATAGTACGTTGTCTGTGCCTTGGGGTCGTATTATCCTCAAATTCAAATCGTTGTTATTTCGCGAAATTCAAATGGATTTTTGATTTTTCTGCAGTTTTAAAAGCAAATTTAATTGAAATTTACTCAAAAATTTAAGAAAACTCAAAAGGGGGCTGGTTCATTGCAGGAAGGGGGTATTTGAAAAATAGGTTCAAAAACAGCGAATTTTTGAAACTTTGGACGCTTATATATCAGAAACAGTTATACAATTATACTTTCTTTGGAGAAATTTTTTCTGCTTTATGCCCTAGCTCTAGAGCCTTGGCTTAAGCGCCACTACTCGCTCTCTGAAATGAAAAGAAAACACTCCCCAAGAATAGGCATTTATACATGGCCAAAAATCAATATTGAGGCTGAGCAAGTAGCAAAAGTCATGCTGTCTTGGAAAACGTGCCGCTGTAAAATACTTATCCACGGTTAAATCCACTAGAAAATATTTTAAAATAAACAACTGGAATTCTCTCACCGAATTGATGTTCAACGTGTTCTTTCTCCAATCATAAGTCCAAGCAATTCTCCATGATTATAATAGGACACCTGCCTGAAGTTTTGTTAATCAGGATCATCTACTTCCATACTTAGCGATTTTTCCGGTTCAGCTTTTCCTATTTCATCAAATTTTTCCAGCTTGAATTTACGAACAATCTTCAAACAGCAGCAAAAGTTAAATCTTTCTTCAAATATCATATTTTAACTTCACTTTCACTGAAGAAACCTTGCATAAAAATCAGTCATTTTCGAAAATTGTAGAATATGAAATATGCATCATAAGCCAGAACTCTAACGTAACGAATTTCAACTTTTTGTACGCAACAAAATGATAGCCACATTTTTTTTTTCGATGGATCAATAGGCGATTTCGAGGTTTTTCTGAGGAGCAAAAATTTAACTCAAAATTCACAACACAAATTCTCAAACGGTTCGAGTGAGAGTACATCGAAATGCGATGATTTTTTTTTTCTGGTATACTATCTCTCTTGCTTCTATGCTCACCCATACACACACTCTTAAAAACTATTGAGTGACCAGTCCGAACGAAAAAGGCCTTGCGAAGTTGTGATGGTACTCTTTTTTAATGCAATTTTCCTCCGGTGTCGCACCTTCTTCGCTCACTTTTCGTTGTCTCTCTGCTTAGTATTTTTGCGCTCTCTCACAAATAGGCAAACACAACACGCTGATCTAGAGCATGATACCAAGCTCAGGTTATGTTGAGGAGTATTATCAAGCGTAGGAATATCAGACATGTTCAGAATTTTTGACAAACTAGTACGTTCTTGGTATCGACTTCTTTTAAATTTGTTTTTCGTCATTGTACAATTAAATATTAAATATTTGTTACAATTTGTTTTTAAAAATGTCATTTATTTCGACGTTTTCAAATTGTATTTGCACAACAACATGGAACTTTAAATTTAATTAGAACATACTCACTACAAACCAGAAAAAAATCGGATTGTCGAAAGTTTTCGCCCAATAAGACTAGCCGTTTTTGTTTCTGCGGAACAATTCCGTCCTCTGTTCTGCTATGGGTAATCGAATTTATGTTGATTGGATTGGCATAAAATGTGAAGCGTAGACACGTTTTCAAATTTTTGCACATTTTCCCCTTTATAATGGGAAAGTATCTACATCTATTCACTCTTTCTGACTGTAGGTATGTATATTTAGTTTTTGCTTTGATATTATCGTCATTCTCACTTAGCGGTTGAACTGGAAACTGTGTACATCATCTGTCTGTATATAGCCACATCTGCATACTATAAGGTTGCCTCTTGAATACTATGGAAACAGCGATAAGTAAGAATGCTGTCAGGGATTGGAAGTTTGACCATCAACAGTGACATCCTTTTTTCAAACATTTAAGATCGTCATTTAACTCCTTTTTAGGTGATTCTTAGGATTGGTTTTTTCTTCATTTTTGTTCTCTACATTATATTCATTGACTAGACCTACGTTGCACAACAAACACTTATAATTTGTGGCAAAAATTTACTTTGATTCACTTCAACTAATAGGTACCAAATACGTTGATTCTTATGATGTGTAAATCAATATGTTGTATAATTTTATGGTTGTATGTGCCTCAGTTGGTTACTACACCATTAATTTAGTTGACCTGAGATGTGTAAATCAATATGTTGTATAAATTTATGGTTGTATGTGCCTCAGTTGGTTACTACACCATTAATTTAGTTGACCTTTTTGTGTAGAATTTCAGAAAAGTGAAAATCCATGCTAAACATAATCGTAAGACGATTATCGACCGAATATTTTTTCATCCCTGCATTAAAGAGGCAAGCAAGCATCCTCGACAGCAGACGTCACTTTCAGGACGTGAACCGCGATTTTCAGTTTAACGAAGAAGGGAACCGTTATGTGATAGCATCATTTGCTTGCCAGACATGGACGGCAGGAAATGAATTTTGAGAGTATTTTATGACTTTTGTTTCTCGATTACAATGGCAATTTAGCGCTGAACGAGCTTACGAGTGAGTTGGTTTGGTTCGTGCTTGTTTTACAGTTGTGATATTATTCCCTTTTAAGGATAATGAATTAATCAGGCTTGCCGTTTATTTTCAAACTTTCAAGCAAGAATTGGATCTTCTATGGAAAAAAATATTTGTTAGAAGGGTAGAAAACCATTTTAAATAGCAATGCTTGCATAGCAATGTTTGCATCCTTAAAATTTGCGAACATTTTAGAGAAATATACTCATGTTTCAATGTATATTTTGATACACATGATGATGAAGATGGTCCCGCCACATACCCCTACAAAGGTTTGAACAAGACGATGTATCTTTAAGATAATTAATTATGATCAATGCTAACCAGATTTGCAAACAATAAACGGTCTGATTATTTCAACAGATATAAACAACAATCCAGGTTTCCATACTATACAGCAAAAAAAAAAAATGGTAAAAATCTGTTGGTCTCAACCATACTTTTCCATAAGTTTTACTAGTGATCAAGAAAGTTCAACAAAATCCAAAAAATTGCCAGAATTGATAACCCCGCCGATGATGTCAAAACTATCGGAAACATTTGCATTTTCAAGAAATTTCTGACATTCAACCAGACAACTCATTACTAATGCATGGCATCCACCAACAGCCTGAATTCTCAATTCAAATGATAAGTAATCAAACAGTCGTTTATACCTGTGTACCGCGCGCGGGACTCAAACCTCCGTAGACTACACATAAAAAGGAATAAGCTATAACTACGTCAATATATAAAAATCCATCATCATCATCGAGGCGAACATCGTAGTTTATTAGTGCCCCAATAATTATTAAACATATTTTACAATATAGTCAATACAAAATATCCGTTAGTCAAAACTTCGTCAAGATACAGTATTAGTCAAGTACAAAAAAGTTAACATGTAGCTGTTCAGAAGGCAGCTTTGATGTGTGAAATACAAAGTCTCTTAAACTGTGATAGAGCTTCAGCACGTTTGATGTGTATAGGCATCGAATTGAAAACATTTATTCCTTTAAAAAACGAAGAGTTTTGTGAAGCACCGTCCAAAAACTGTGGTGTTCTTAATTCAATCGCGTTTCTAGTATTATATCTATGAATGTCACTTCCTCTTTCAATTCGATCACACAAATATCGAGGCAATAAACCGTTAATTACTTTAAAAATTAACACCATCGTCAAGAAGACAATTCTTTGCTTCACCGATAACCACTGAAGAACATCTAATAAGAAAAACGAGAAAGTGAATCTGTTGCATCTCAAAATCAAACGCATTATTTTATTTTGTAAACGCTGCATTCTCGATATTTGTGTTTCATTCGCTAAAAACAAATCGAAGCGCAAAACTCCAGATGTGGAGAGATGATTGATTTGTACAAATGTATTTTACTAGTTAGATAGAGGCCTTCAAACACGAAAAAATGGAAACTATTGAGTTTTTCCATGTAATAAGCACAATTTTTGTGAAATTTTATATTTTTCCTGAAAAGTCAAAATCTCTAGCCTTCATCTCGTACAAAAAGATTGAAAATCGGTCGAACGGTTCAAAAGTTATAATTATTTTAAAAATAAAAATTTTTCAAAATCGCGATTTTTCTGTTCACCCTATTTTGGAAATGGTCACCCTATAAGGAATAAACTAGCAAATTTTCACGGAATTCGGTGACCCATTAGATCGGTTTTTCATGGAATGGCTGCATAAATTTGTATTGAGACGTCTATACTTATTCGATTCCGCGAAATTAACATAAATTTAGTTTTACTTGTATTTAATTTCAACTGTTTGTACTTCAACCATCTACTCAGAGAACGTAAATCTGCATTCATATGTGCAACGGCATCTTCAAGATTTTTAGCTGCAATGAATATCACGGTATCATCAGCAAAAAAATTAATGTCACAAAAACGTCAAACTCGTCGCATGTCATTTACATACATAATGAACAAAACGGGCCCTAATACACTCCCCTGTGGTACACCAAGGCTGTTCACCACGGGGCTCGAAACAGAATCATTAAAAACAGTCCGTTGGGTTCTATCAGATAAGTAGTTTTCAAACCATCTACACTCAGAAACACGGGTAGCCCCAGAATGACTAAATATTAGTAATTTATGACTATTTGCTATCTGCCTCTCTTTCGTCCTGCAGGGAATTTTATACCTATTTGTCAACTCGACTGGGTTGAAGCATCGCTAAGCTTTAACCTAGTCGAAATGACAGTTAGTGTAAAAATTCACAGCAGAATGAAAGAGAGGTAGATAGAAAATAGTCATTGGTGCATAAACTTTAGTTATTCTGAGATTCTGAGAATCAGTTAGAACAGCTGACTTTTGATCTAACGAACCGTCGTTTGTATGAAAATCAACATTTCGTTCGACAAGGCTTGAAACGGCATGTTTTGAATACTTTTTACAACGTCACTACTATATCTACTATTGTCGTCAATATTAATAAATAATGTTTCATGGTCAGTTACTTTGAACAAATTAACAAATTTAAATAAATTAAATACTATAAACAAATTAACAGAATTTCTTGCTGAACAATAGAAGTAATTTGGAGATACCTTGTTTTGAATGTGTGATGCTAAACTAATCGATAAACTGTATGAATATCGGGCGAGCACTCCAGCTCCTTCGAACCCGGCTGGGAACTTGAACAGGAAGATGGACTTTCGAGCCTGCAGTATAACATCGTGCTAGAAGGTGTCACTTGGAGAACCGGATTTGACAATGTCTTTGACAACCCATGCTCAATTTTCGCAAGATCCAGTCAATTTATTTTCTTCGTCAATTTGAAACGGTGGCCGATCCTAAAGGTGAAGCGACAGAAACCAAACATTGAACGTGACAGGGCTCGCCTATGATAGAAGAGTGCATGGGGACGTCACGAAAAATTCTCCTTCTCTGTCCCTCTTTCATCACGCTCAATTGACTGTCCTGCTCTTTGAAACTCACTGCTGTAATTGTTTAGATTTTTTTATATGGAGTTGACATTCACTGCTGGAATTGTTGACATTTTTTTATATGGAGTTTCGAGGTTAGGTCAGGCATGCAACGATCTATAGACGAGGAAAGCTTACGAGGTGATGGATGAGTTCATCTATTTTAGATCCTTGCTGAAGGCTGATAACAACGTTAGTCGCGAGATACTGAACCGCATCATCAGTAGAAGTCATGTTAGGGCTTCAGAAGGGACTGTGGACTAACCCAATATCCGGAAAAAGGCGAAATAAATTATACGGTTGCAAGAAATTAGATACAATGCCTGCAAGATTGATGATCCTGTTGAAATAATGAGGCATTGAGCTCAGCGATATGTTAACTGTCACGCTACTGTGAGAAAAAAAAAACCCGTAGATGACGGTGACCCCAAAACAGCGTTACACGGACTTTTAAAAAAATCATACCTTTAAAAATATTTGTCCTAATGCTGAAAGCTTTTCACTAACAAAAACATTGTGGTCAAACGCTAATAGAAAAATAACACACATGGTCGTAGCAAGGTAGACGGTCCGCGAGGGGTTGGGCAAAGATGGTCAACCTAAGAAAAAACAGCGTTACAATGGTTCAGAGCTCATATCTCAGCCATCAGGCAAAAATGTTATAATTTTATTTCAACATTCAAGACCAGCCTTTCAAGGAAAAATATCAAACATAGTCGTAGCAAGGCAAATGGAGAATGAGGGGCTCCTATCTGAAATGTTTACCAAACTTATAAAAAATATATCAGTGCCACTATGCAATCAATTTTCGATTTTGTTTCACAATTCGACACTTCTAGTGCAGATCTTCAAATGAAAAATACTCAACATGGTCGTAGCGAGGAAAAACAGGAATAAGGGGCTCCCATTAAAAATATGCTCAAAACCTTCAAAAAATCATAACTTTATAATGAGCAAACCGATTTTTGATTTTCTTTCACCATTTGAATGCCTATAGTTGTGTCTTTCAGAGAAAAATAATATTGATCCCGTTAAAAAAATTCTTGGTTCCGTTTGCCTGTAAATCGAAATTCATAGCTAGACATGTAGTTTTTTCTCCATATCGTTGATTGACGAAGTGGACTTGATAAATTTTAATAAAGATATATATTTTTGAAAACACAAAAAAAAAATTTACCTAAATAAATACGGAAATCCTTTTTTGAACTTGATTGTCTGTAGCTCAATATTCAAATCAATTACATGTACTTTTTTCGCCATTAAATTAATTGCACAAGTCAAGTGAAGATGTTTGAATAAGAAAATAAACTTCTGATTACACTCAAAAATTATTTTACCAAAGAAACTGCTAAAAACTCAATTTCATGAGTATGTCTGCCTGTAGATCGAAATTCAAAGCAATGACAAGTAGTTTTCTCGTCATGAACTTGCTTATGGAAGTTATGTGAAATGGAAATTTTCTGATATCATATCAAATTTATTTAACCTAAGAATCTACGAGAAACCCTATTTAATGAGCTTGTTAACCTGTAAATTTAATTTAAAGCGATGGCTCATGGCTTTTTCGGAAAACAATGTTATTGATAATTTATAGAAGTTAGGTTAACATGTTTGAGTAGAAATATATATTCCTGGTAACACTAAAAATGTATTTTACCCGAAAAACTTCGTGAAACCCTGTTTACTTAATATATATGCTTGTGAAAAAAAATCAAATATATAGTATGTTATGTTTTCCAACATTTAATTGATTTTGAAAGTCAAGTTTACATGTTTATATTACTCCAATGTTTTGATTACACTCAACATTTTGTTTCACCTAAAAAACTACGCACAACCAAGTTCAATAAATATTTATGCTTGTAAAGAAATATTTTGAGTAATAATATTTAATTTTTTTTTCAACATCAAATTGATTGTGAAAGTGAAGTTTGAGTGTTTGAGTAGAAATAGGCATTTCTGATTACATTTCAAATTGATTTTGCTCGAAAAAACACGTAAAACCCTATTTAATTAACATATACGCTTGTAGATTAAAATTCAAATCGGTAGTATGTTGTTTTCCAACATAAAATTGATTTGAGAAGTCAAGTTAACATGTTTGAGGAGTACTAATATTTTTGGTCTACACTTCAAATTTATTTTAAACAAAAAATACGTGAAACCTAGCCCAATACATGTATGCTTGTAAGAAAATATTCAAAGCAATAATGTTTTGTTTTTTCAACATCAAATTGATTGTAGAAGTTAAGCTATCATGTTTGAGAACCAATGGAAATTTTTAATCACACTCAAAATTTATTTCACATAAGAATCTAAGAAAACCCCGTTATCATGATCCTGTTTTCCTGTGAATCAGCGATGACATTTAATTTTTACGTTATGAATTTACTTAAAGAAGTTTAACTGACATGTATGAGTTAAAAATATAATGTTTGACTACACTTAAAATTAACTATACTGAAAAAACTATGAAAAATGTCATATTTCAAATTGTACTTCTCTAAAGAAAATCTAAGGCGATGATATGTACTTTTTTTTGACAATGAATTGATTGTACAAATCAAGATAACATTATTGAGTGGAAATATAAATTTTTGATTACCTATAAAATTTATGTCATTTAAGAAACTGCTAAAAATCCAATTCCATGAGACTGTCTGCCGGTAAATCGAAAACCAAAACAATGACAAGTAGTTTTTTTTAGCATGAACTTGTTTATAGAAGTTAAGCGAACATGTTTTAGAAGAAATAGATATTTTCTGATAACACTTCAAATTTATTTAGCCTAAATAACTACGAGAAACTTTATTACAAGAGTTTGTTTGAGCGCAAATATTAATTCAAAGCGATGATACTTAGCATTTTCAGAATAAATTTGCTAATAGAAGTTACGTTGACATATTTAAGTAAAAAAAACATGCTCAAAATTTATTTCAGCCAATTAACTACGTAAAAACCTTTTTAAAAAGCATATATGCTTGAAGATTAAAATTCGATGTTATTTGAAAAATTGATTTTAGAAGTCCAGTAAACATGTTTGAGAAGTTATACATTTTTTTTTGGGATACACTCAAAATTTATTTTACCCAAAAATCTACGTGAAACTTAGTCCAATACACATTTTGAATTGCGAAAAAATGTTCAAAGAAATAATTTTTTTTTCAACTTAAATTTGATTGTAGAAGTTAAGAAAACATGTTTGAGAAGTAATGGAAATTTTTATTTGCACTCAAAATTTGTTTTACTTTAGTATATATAAAAACCCCCTATAATTACCTCTTTCATTTGAATAAAAAATCAAAACGAAAACGTTTAATTTTTTTGTTAAAAACTTACTGATAAAAACATAGATTATCATATTTTAGTTTAATATATAATTTTTGATTACGCTCAAATTTTATTATACTTTTAAAACTATGAAAATCCCATTTGTTCAAATTGCATGAATTGAATTATCTAAGAAATTACGAAAAAAAAAACATTTCTTAAGACTGTTTGACTATGAATCAAAATTCAAAGTGCTAACATTAAGTTATTTTGAAATACATTGCTTGATACCAATTAAAAGAACATGTTCGAAAAGTTTTGATCACTCGAAAAAAATTACTTAAAAAATTTGAATATCACAGTTTTAGGTGAAATAAATTTTGAGTGCAATAAAAACTTGTATTACCTCTTAGACATGTCTACTTAACTTCTACAATCAAATTGATGTTAAAAAAATACAAATCATTACTTGGAATGTTTTTTAACCAGCATAAATGTTTATTAGACATGGTTCCACGTAGGTTTCTGGGTAAACTAAATTTTGAGTGCAATCAAATATTTTTATTACTTCTTGCACATGTTTACTTGACTTGATTGATTTAATGTTAAAAATAGCTACTATCGCTCTAAAATTTTATTTACAGGCGTACTAGCAGGCATTAAAGTTTATGGAACAGAGAATTCCGTAGTTTTTTTTGTCCAATATGAAATTTGAGTGTTATTAAAAAAATATATTTCTACGCAAACATGTTAACCTGGCTTCTATATTCAAATCAATGTCAAACAACATCATATTGCTTTAGATTTTGTTTTCAAGTTAAGTTTCAAAAACTGGGATTTTTATTGGTTTTAAGTCAAAAAAAAATTAAGTGTTATTTCCTCGTAAGTTAACTGCAGTGAAGAAATGTATGTTGGAAAAAATTGATGTCATCTATTTGAAATTTGCTTTACAGGCAAACAGGCTCGTGAAGCAGTTTTTTTTTATATTTTCTTAGGTGAAATAAATTTCAAGTGAAATTATATTTTTACATTTCCTATGTAACATGTTAAATTAACCTCTACACTCAATTTTATGCTGGAAAAACAACATATCATCGCTTTAAATATATCTTCACAGGCATAAATGTTTATTTAACAGGTTTTACGAAGTTTCTTAGATAAAATAAAATTTGAGTATAAATTAAAATTTCTATAACGTCTCAAACATGTTTACTTGACTTCGATAAATAATTTTATGTTGAAAAACATAACATACTATCTATTTTAATATTGATTTAAATGCATATAAGTTTATGAAGCCGGATTTAATATAGTTTCTTGGGTAAAATACATTTTTAGTGTGATCAGAATTGTCCATTTCTACTTAAACATGTTAACCTAACTTCTATAAGCAAATTTATTTCGAAAAAGCTACGAGTTATCGCTTTGAATTTATATTTAGAGGCAAATAAGCTCATGAAATAGGGTTTCTCGTAGTTATTTGAACTAAATAAATTTGAAGTGTTATCAGAAAATGTCTATTTCTTCTCAATTATGTTTACTTAACTTCCATAAGCAAGTTCATGACGAGAAAACTACTTGTCATTGCTTTGAATTTCGATCTACAGGCAGACATACTCATGAAATTGAGTTTTTAGCAGTTTCGTTGGTAAAATAAATTTTGAGTGTAATCAGAAGTTTATTTTTGTAATTGCTTTGAGGGGCCCAGATAGCCGTAGCGGTAAACGCGCAGCTATTCAGCAAGACCAAGCTGAGGGTTGTGGGTTCGAATCCCATCGGTCGAGGATCTTTTCGGGTTGGAAATTTTCTCGACCTCCCAGGGCATAGAGTATCTTCGTACCTGCAACACGATATACGCATGCAAAAATGGTCATTGGCATAGTAAGCTCTCAGTCAATAACTGTGGAAGTGCTCATAAGAACACTAAGCTGAGAATCAGGCTCTGTCCCAGTGGAGACGTAACGCCAGAAAGAAGAAGAAAAATTGCTTTGAATATTGAGCTACAGACAATCAAGTTTCCGATTAATTTAGGTAAAATACATTTTTTCTGTTTTCAAAAATGTATATCTTTATTAAAATTTATTTATAAATTTTATATGGAGAAAAAACTGCATGTCTAGCTATGAATTTCGATTTACGGGCAAATTAGAATACTCGTTAAAAACCTTATATCTTACTACGGCTATGTATAATATTATTTTTCTCTGAAAGACATCGATAGGCATTCAAATGGTGAAAGAAAATCAAAAATAAAGTTATGATTTTTTGAAGTTTTTGGACATTTTTTTTAATGGGAGCCCCTTTTTCCTGTTTTTCCTTGCTACGACCATGTTGAGTATTTTTCATTTGAAGATCTGCACTAGAAGTGTCGAATTGCGAAACAAAATCGAAAATTGATTGCATAGTGGCACTGAAATATTTTTTATAGGTTTGGTAAACATTTCAGATAGGAGCCCCTCATTCTCCATTTGCTTTGCTACGACTATGTTTGATATTTTTCCTTGAAAGGCTGGTCTTGAATGTTGAAATAAAATTATAATATTTTTGCCTGATGGCTGAGATATGAGCTCTAAACCATTGTAACGCTGTTTTTTTAGGAAGACATATTTTCACACTCCCCTTAAGACCCTTCGTTCCTTGCATACGACTTTGTAGAATATTTTTATTTATCAGTTGAAGAGTCAAGTTTTATGACTGTGAAAAAAGATTTGAATTCGAATGAATAGTTTTAGAGTAATGGCTGTTCAAAAATCTGTGTAACGCTAATTTTAAGCACCGTTTCGTGACAGTTAATATAGTGGCCACTTCCCTGGAAGAACTATATCCGGTAATCATATCCAAAAACTTATATTTGAATATATTTGGAAAATCATAAAATGTATCATAAATGTATTTTAAGTATTTTTTAAGCGGTTTCTATATTGGTGGGGTTTTGTACACTTTTTCACGATGTTACTGCATAAAGTTTTTTTTCCTAACAACGACGTAAAAAATCTACTCGAACATTTATTTTCATTCAAAAAATGTTCTACTTTATGATTCGTACGGCCATAAAATGTCAAAAAACATGAAGATTGTTTTAAGTGCACATCGTGCCTTTGAGCCGTGCGTACACAAATTCTTTCTGCTCGTGAAAGATTTTTAAAACTACCTAAAGCAATGAAACAGTACCTCTCAGTGCTACAAAAACAGTACTTTTAAGAGCTAAAATAATAAAAAAAACGATACTTTTCGGTACTATTTTTTCTATTATGGTTTCTTTACGATTCTTGTTTGGACCCATGCCTTCGATTTTTCGTTGGACCCGTCAGCAAAAGCTAGTGGTGGCTTCTTGGATATCGACTAGGAAAAAAAACCTGTTATGCGGCATCCACAAATTACGTAACGCTCTAGGGGGACGGGGGCTCAAGGCTCAAGCGTTGAAATTTTCATACAAAAAGCGTTACGGTCGGGGGGAGGGGGTCGAAAATTTTCAATTTTAGCGTTACGTAATAAATGGACGCTGCCTTAGAAGGTTTCTTCTTCCATCGGAATGAGCAATCAGTTTGATGCTTTATACAAATTTTCCGAACACCACGAAGCAGCCTTTACCACAAGCTCTTTGCCACAAGCTCAAGTGAGCAAGCGCCGCCTATCGTGGTCAGTTGTTCCAAATTTGGGATATTTGGGCAGGAGAACTCCATTAGGGAAATCAAGGTTTCCTTTCAAATTGCAAAGAATGGAGACTATCGCATCGAGTATTGTCTCTTAAATATCGCGAACTCCTTCTTCCTCATCTGTAGAGCCTTTCAACCACTGCACAATGGTCGGAAAAAAAATGAAGTTTGGCCAAAATTAGTTTTATCGCCCTATTCGATGAAATATGTAATCTGAATATGTTATTTGTCGTTTTATTATTTCAGAAGGGGTTATTCACATATCACGTAACTTAAACAAAAGTATTTTTTTATTAAAAATGTTATCAAACTGGGCTGAAAGCACACATTTTGTTTGTATGTGACCGAGTTTGATCAAAATGTGTATGAACAGTGGTTGAATATATTTTAAATAAACTTTGTATGAAAAATATCGTCAACATATATGTAAAATATTGAATTATTAAAATAACACTAACTTGCGAATCAGTAAATTTCTGCAAAAGATTTGGACGTTTTTTGTAAGATCTAAGGATGCTTTTTGAGCTTGAGCTTGAGCTTGATTGGCCGCCCGTGGATGCACTCCAGTATCGCCAGATCAGCTGCACTTACACAAGGAACCAACCGAATGACTGCTTGGGACTAACAGGCATCCTCAGTGTATAAGTGCTGGTGATCTTCTATTTTTAGGCAACAATGGCACCTGCCACGTCAGAATGCAGACCAATGAGGGGAAGGGGGAGGAATTGATGATGCATTGAACTGACTCCCACGTAGACCGTATATTCCACTGCATCCACGTCAGTTCATGCGGGAATGTATGGATTGGGGGAAAGGCATGGCAGATAGGTTTGCTTTTGTGGTTAGCAGACTGCCTATGTATCAGGCGTAAGAAAGGCGTGCGCGTGGAAGTAGGAAGCGTTAGGGAAACGGTTTCTTGTCCGTCTCTGGTTCTAGCGTTTGCTATGAACGAATAGTTTGAGTGTGATATATTTAGAATGGAAGATAGAAGCAAGTGAGAGATATACAATTACAAAGTACGAGGAAAGGGACGGGCCTGGGATTGAACCCATGACCTTCTGCATATGAAGCAGAAGCGGTAGCCATCAGACCACCAACCCCGTCAAGTAAGATCTAAGGATGCTTTTTGATGTGCAATATTCGAAATGGCGGCGACATGACGCGACAAGAGTTGTTTTTCATGTTCAAAATCATCAAAATTAGTAAAGTGTAATATTGAATAGTATTAAATTTTCAACCAAATATTTTTTCCATCCTCATGCTCGATAAAAGTGATGAACCATAAGCTTTCAGATAGTACGTAACTTTGTAAAAATATTGCATTCCTAAATTTTTAACTTTGTACTTTATTTTGTTGTTACAATTTTCAATTTTTTGACTTCAGCCGATTATAAACGTCATAGAAATTTGAATTTTAGTTCAATTTCAATTTCAATAATAATATGATACATGAGGTATATTTTAAAATGATAAAAAAGATAAAAATCTCAAAAAAGTTTTTGGTAGTTTTGACCGCCCCTTTATATGGAGCCCGACCATTGTGCGCTGCTTCCATTATTTAGGAATATTGTGGTATGACCCATATTGTATTTGGTGCTCATCAAATATCCTTTCACAATTGAGATGTGATAGACATTGGTTGATGTGTCACACTGTCCCAACTGGGCAAAACTCGTTTTATAAAATCTATTACCCTATTAGGACTCCATTTGCGAGGCTTCTAATAACCCTTTTCCAAATGTTAACATTCTTTGATTAAGCAATGCTCCGTAGTTGCAGACTAAATGCTCAGCAGTTTTGTTTTCAGTTTGACAAAAAACGGAATCTATGACAAAAGGTCGAAAGACAAAAGCTCAAAAGAACAAAAGGTCGCAGCACCAAAAAGAAGGGACAAAAGGTCGAAAATCTTTTTTTCAAAGGAGTAAAAATTTTCCACCATGCAAATTGTTTTCGACCTTTTGTCCTTTCGACCTTTTGTCTTTCGAATTTTTGTCCATAAACCACAAAAACGACATTCAGTGGATTGGATTTTTCATATCTTCTTAAGACAATACCTATTTGGGCAGTGACCGGTCATTAGGCCAGTTATTACCCTAAGATTTGTTTTATTAAGATACAGTATAGCCCGGGCTTTTGTTAGACTGCGTTTTATGAATCTTTTCGCTTGCTTGGATGTATCCGTGGTGTTCCAATTGGATTCTACCATGGACATTTCCCATTTTTTCAGTTTCATCCTGAGAGTGCACTCAGGAACACCACAGAACGGTTCAGTGCCAACAAAGCTCGAAGCTGCACCTTGTCTTGCATTCTAGGTTGTTTGTCCCGAAACGACTATTTTTTTACTAACATTGAACTGTCTTGGGGAACCACTTCGCAGTGGGAACCAAAGATGGTGGCTCGTTTTTTTCCCATGGGGTAGTATTATGGTATCAGAAGCCTGATATTTTGCAGCTTGCAGTTTAATGAATTGATGCAAAGGCAGTATATTACGAAGGGCTTCCAAGGCAAACGATGGTGTACTTTTTATTGCCCCTGTCATTGATATACAAGTAAGTCTTTGCAACTTAGCCAGCTTCTTCTGAGCAGTTATCTCATTTGCCTTGCGCCACCATACCAATGAAGCATAAGTACCTAATTTTTGGTCGAACTATCGCTGAATAAATCCAGTTTACCATATTAGGTCGCAGTCCCCAAGTTTTTCCTAGGGCATTATTGCATACCCATCGTCTTGACTCCTTGTTGAACATCTTGAAGAGAAGAAGCACATTTTAATCACTAATCATTATGAAAAAGAGAACTCTATCTAGTATTGTTCGGAAAGGGCTTTCTCAAGAATATAATTTAGTTCAATTTAACAAAAATAATCTAAATAATATTAAATCTTTAGAAAAAGCAAGACTAATGTTCGACGTCCGTGTGACATTGGAACATTTCCAGAAACCTGGAGGAAATTTCGAGATCCCCACTCAGCGTCGTCGGTACCAAAAGTGGGGTCATGGAACAAAACATTGCCACATGGATGCTAAATGCATGATTTTCGGAGGTTCTTCTCACGCAAAGGATGTCCTGTGAAGGATGATACCACAAAGTTTGTATGCGCAAATTGCAAGGGCCATCATAACTTTTGGGATTGCCTTTCACGTAGGTAAGTCGTCGAGGCTCGTGTTAGGCAGATGAACGGTAATGTCCGTTACGATAACGGTCGTTTCCGAAATTCCCTTGGTAGAGTATCTACCAATGCTCATTTTTCAGTTAACAATAACTTGATTAAGAATCATACTCATCAGGAAAATTATAATCATGGTCATTCACAAACTAATTTTATTCTTTTTGTAGCCGTTTGAATCTTTAAACTTCGAATGTATCTACCCAAGGAAAATCCTATGCCGATATCGTAGCAGGTAATTTGAACTCCTCATTTTTGCATACTACGAGCAACCGTTCAAATTGTTTCAAATAAAATGGCAGAATTTTATTTGATGAGTGCTCTTCAGGATATTTCTCAATTCAATACCCTGATAGCCCTACATGTTTTTCCTCTCCTAGAAACCCTTCTACGATTGACTTGGTCTTAACCGACTCAAGACATCTTTGTAGCTAATTAGTTACTCATGCTGATTTTGATTCTGATCATGTCCCTGATACACTTCAAATATCCAATGAAGTGATTTTCAATCCTATCAGTTCCACTTTCAATTATTTTCGAGCTGACTGGAATATAAATGAAACATACATCGATAGTCATTTTGATGTTAACTTTTCTTTACAAACAAAACTTGATTTGACAATGATCTTGAAACTTTAACAAATTCCATTGTTGAAGCCAGGAGTATTGCCATTCCAAAATGTGAAGTAAAATTTGAATCCGTGATTATAGAAGATGATCTTGAACTCTTGATCCATCTTAAAACGTGAGGAAAAGACAATTTCAACGCACTTGCAATCCTGCTATGAGAATTATATGGCAGGATTTGCAAAACATAAATAAAAATGTTTTTTTTTTTTTAATTAGGAGACAACAATTTTGAAAACAAAATTTCTCGATAGGACCCTGGCTCTAAACCCTTTTTGGAAATTATCAAAAATGTTTAAGAAATCTCAGAAGCCAATAGGGTCCCAAAGCCCTGTCCAAATTTTAGTGCCAATCGCTTGGGTTTAGCCCAAAAGCACATGTTTTCTCAATATTTTAATGTTTTTCGTTTGTTTAAGTCTAAAACACATGTTTTACGCTTTTTTTAGATTTTGTCACACACCATGCCTTAAAATCAAATTTAGGGTGTATCTTCTTTTTCGTGTCCTTTCCGAAATGTTAGATAAGAATAACCCCAGTGTTAAAACTAAAACCCCTGTGGTGGTTTTGTAGAATTAGCGAACGTCAAACATGATCAAAAGTGTCAAGTTTCATTCATGGACCCAATTTTTAACTTAAAGTTTAAATATGATGCAGCCGTTATTTGAGCGGGAAAAATTGCTAAAGTAGTTGCAGTAACACGCTTTTTCGTGTTATTACATAAAAACAAGATTTCATTTAACATTTCAGGACCCTATTCCGGCATTGAAAGAGGAAAACAAATTATTGCTAATTAATTTCGTAAAAGCTCAAAAACTTGCTATGCAGTTTGAAAGCGCGCGTAATTTCAATTTAGGACTTACTAGTCCAATTGAAAATCAAGTTACTCAGGACTTGGAAAGCATTCTCAATCAAGAGAACATTTTTGAAAATTCCTGGGAGACTGATTTGGAAGAATTGAGAACTATTACTAAAAAAAAATCATATGAACGCTCCTGGCGATGATGGATTTTTTTACATAATCATCAAGAAACTTCTAGAGAGTAGCTTATCATTTTTGGTTGAAATATTTAATAAATGTTTGCAGTTGCCATATTTTCCTGACAAATGGAAAAATGCCAAGGTTGTACCAATTATAAAACCAGGCAAAAATCTTGCAGAATCTTCTAGCTATCGTCCAATCAGCTTACTTTCCTCTATCAGTAAACTTTTTGAAAAGGTAATTTTGAACAGAATGATCATCAAAAAATTCAATTGAATGTCAATGTTTTGAAATTGAAGCAATCGTATGAATATCCAAACAATATAAATTCCAAACATAAAAACTGGCATCACTTTTTGAATATTGCTCCCAGGAGCACGGCACGAGAAAAATCAAAGTGCTTCAAGTATCGCATTTGCTACGGTGAGTAGACTTTTGGCCACCTGATATTTAAATTCAACTGTAGTGTTCATGTAAGCATAAATAAATAAAAATGCAATTTTCAAATTAAAATGAAAATATTTGGGTAATTGTACAAATTCAAAGTGAAATCGAAGAAAAAATAAGCCTTTAAGCTTTTGGTGGGTTTGGACAGCGTTGGGCAAAGTTAGAATACAACTTGCTTAAGGTGGCACACTTTCCCCTAATTTCGCTTGTGTTCGACAATCATTTAAATTGCTCAATAATATTTCTGAATTGCTAGTCGATTCTGGTTTCATCGCGGAGAAAACTCAATACACCATAGAATTTGGTAAACATACAGGATGTACAAAATTCATGAAGCCACCTGTTACCACGTGCTGGTAGAGCCATGCATTGATTCGTTTTCTCTATTTCCTTCGAAGCTGATTTTGAGAGTGAGTTACTTTCTGGCAACTGACAGCATATTCATCACCTTTGAAGCATTTTTCGTTCATTCTGTGCTGGTATTTTTCCGGTAAGGCTCACACACCTGTTTCATGCCGCACCAACGAGTCAACGAGGGTGCAACAGGGTTGTTTGGCATCGATGTAGATATGTACATGTGCATGTATTTACGGAAAGCACACGTGATCCACGATAGCTTTGCTATATTTGGTCAGAGCACAAAGGACAAATTAGGCTATTTTCCCGGTGTTTTTCTTTTACTCTCGGTTTCCAATAGCCGCTTTATATAGACGCATGGTAGCTTTCGTATAACTAGATAATGGAACGGGTGTGTCTGGTTTTCGTTGGCAGAGGCAATCACCCACTCTTTGGATTGCGTTTTTGCTATGCGTTTTCGGATTTCTCTGTATTTATTTTTTTGGGTGGAGTGGTAACTTTGCGGGAAACGACCGAACTTTGTTCGTCCACCTCATGGTTGGCATTCATGTTCAGTCGCGCGATAAGGATTGTCGTGTTTTGCACAGTGCTCTGCGAGCAGCCATGTAAACCGCGGGGCAGAAAAAAAGTGTTACATATACTGGTTGTGTCTGGGTAGAATACAGCATCCGTGTACAATCTGCGAGAAGTAAAAAGGATAGTGTGTGAAGTTTTTTTTTGCAAACTACTTGCTACAGCAGACGTGTTGGATGAGGCTGTACAGTATCACTGTTGTTGCATCGAAAAGTTTTTTCATCTAGCTAGCTTGGGCACGTCAGGAGTTAATCATCAATATTAACTTCCTTTTCCCGAGCAGCCTAGATAGCCGCGTAGTGTCGGTAGCGGTTGTTTCAACTGGCTAAGAATTAACACTACGGACTGCCTGTTCCGGTGGTAAAAGTCCACCTCACAGGTGACCCCTAATTTATGGTGTGATGCGTACCGTGCCTAAGAATGAATGGTTAGGGGGGTCTAAATAAAACCTAACCGCAAACGGAGCCTGTGGGGTACCAGGGCGCCCTCCACAGTATTGAGTCCTTCCTGTGCTACCCGGAGCAATGGTGCAGGTGACCTTGTGTTTCTCCGAGATAATCGGCTGCCCTTCTTCAGTCTCTATCTTGAGGCTTAATAAGGGTGGGATTATGAATATGTTGACATTTAATTTAAATTATCACCTATATGGATTCGCATTATGCGTTTTACACAGTGTATTCTGTGCTCTTTCGCCTTTGGCGACTTTAAATAGATACCGATCTGGTTTTTTCGTTGCTGGTCTTTTTCGTGCTGAGATTGCAAAAAGCTTAATCCTGCCTAGTTTGGGTAGTGGCTACGGTTAGGTTAGCTCAGATCAATCTTCAGCATAAAAGAACAGCAACGATCAATCTTTGCAGACTCATGCAAAATGGTGCAGCCCAAGTGGCGCTAGTTCAAGAACCCTACTTTCGTAGAGGGAACTTCTATCTAGGTAACCTTGTGGACCCAGTTTTTGCTACTTTTAGCAAGCTTGAAATGGCAAACTCGCGCTCCATGCCCCGCGCATGCGTGCTCGTTAATAAAGCAATCGTTGCTACACTCATTTCTGATTTAACTACCAGAGATGTATGTGCTGTCACAATCGATGTTTCTGTTGGTGACCTCAACAGGAAATACGTCTATTGTTCGGTATATTTACCACATGATGAACCATCCCCAACGGATGACTTCAAACGAGTTGTCGCACACTGCGTAACAAAAGGCCTTCCGCTGATTGTGGGCAGTGATGCCAATGCTCATCACATCATCTGGGGCAGCTCGGATATCAATTTGAGAGGCTCCAGTATGATGGAATACTTAAGTAGTACAGACCTTGGATTACTTAACATAGGCAATCGCCCAACCTTCATGGTTTCTAATAGAGAAGAAGTGTTAGACATAACGCTTTGCTCGAATAGAATCAGTCACGAGTTGACGAATTGGCATGTATCAGATGAGGAATCATTATCTGATCATCGCTACATCTTCTTTGAACATTCAAATGTAACTGCGCAGACTTTGCGTTTTAGGAATCCCCGGTCAACAAACTGGGAACTCTACATTGAATTGGTTGCGACCAAATTTCATGGATATTCTCCGTCCATTGAAAATCCAAGTGATCTGGATGATGCCGTTGATACTACAACATCCTACATTATGGAAGCTTTTGAAGAAGCATGTCCTCTGCGGTCTGTAAAGACTACAAGAGGGACCCCATGGTGGAATTCCGATCTGACTAGACTCAGGAAACAATGTAGAAGGAGTTGGAACAGACGCCGTTCAGCTGGATCAGAGTCGTTCAAGTCGGCTCGCAAGGCTTACAAGAAGGCTCTTCGTTCTGCTGAACGATCCGGCTGGAAAAACCTTTGTACAAATGTTTCCAGTTTGAGTGAAGTCAGTCGGCTGAACAAAATCCTTGCAAAATCTAAGGATTTCCAAGTGAACGAAATTCGCTTACCAAATGGTGACTTTACTTCTTCCAATGAAGAAGTTTTAGAATGTTTATTCAATACACACTACCCCGGATGTGTGGACATAGCATCTACGGATGAACCAAATGTCTTTTCATGTAGTTACGAGTCTCTGGCCTCGGCTCGCAGTATCGTAACTACTGAATCGATTCAATGGGCACTTAATAGTTTTGCTCCTTTCAAATCTCCAGGAGCGGATGGGATTTATCCTGTTCTGCTCCAAAAGGGATTTGAGTCTATCAAACATGTTTTGAAAAAGCTACTTGTAAGCAGTTTTGCTACCGGGTACATTCCCAAATCCTGGCGTGATATTACTGTAAAGTTTATCCCAAAAGGAGGACGTGCGTCGTATGAAGAAGCGAAGAGTTTTAGACCAATCAGTCTGACCTCTTTTCTTCTGAAATGTCTGGAACGCATTATCGATCATCACATCCGTGATGTTTATTTGGCAAACATGCCTCTTCATGTGAATCAACATGCTTACCAATCTGGAAAGTCCACTGTGACTCTTTTACACAAAGTTGTATACGATATCGAGAAAGCATTCGCTCAGAAGCAATCGTGCTTGGGTGTTTTCTTGGATATTGAGGGTGCCTTTGATAACGTGTCTTTCGATGCCATATTGGAAGCCGCACGAAACCATGGGCTACCTACAATGATTACCAATTGGATTCATCAAATGCTCAAAAACCGACATCTCTTCTCGACATTGCGTCAAGCAGCGATTCGAAAATTGAGTGTTTGCGGATGCCCCCAAGGGGGAGTCTTGTCACCACTTTTGTGGAATCTCGTAGCAGATACGCTATTGAGGCAACTCAATAATTGCGGTTTTCCAACTTATGGATTTGCCGACGACTATCTAGCTCTGATAGTTGGTATGTGCATAAGCACCCTATTCGACCTGATGCAAAGTGCTCTTCAGGTAGTCGAGAGTTGGTGTCGCAAATATGGCCTTTCGGTTAACCCGAATAAAACATCTATTGTTCTGTTTACGGAAAGACGAAACCGCGATGGAATTCGACCTTTACGTCTTTTTGGCACTGAGATTAATGTGACTGATCAAGTAAAGTATGTCGGAGTCATTCTAGATTCCAAACTTTTATGGACAGCTCACATTGATTTCAGAGTCAAAAAAGCTTGTATGGCCTTCGGTCAATGCCGGCGAACCTTTGGTAAAACTTGGGGCCTCAAACCCAAATATATCAAATGGATTTACACAACAGTTGTTCGACCAATATTGGCATATGGATGTCTTGTGTGGTGGCAAAAGGGCGAAGTGAGAACAATCCAATTGGGCCATCTCCAAAGGATGTGCTTGATGGCGATGTCTGGTGCGTTCTCTACAACTCCCACAGCGGCGCTCGAGGCCCTTTTCGACGTTGCGCCACTACACATATATCTTAAACAAGAAGCACTTTCTTGCTCTTACCGTTTATGGGTACTGGATCTACTGGAGAAAAATCCAGTGAATCGTAGATCTACACACACTTCGTTGTTTCCACTTTTGGTGAATTGGGACAAAATTGTCCTTGCTCCAAGTGATCTCACAATTGCTTGTAACTTTCTTTACAGGACATTTACCACACAATTCCCTTCACGGGAAGAGTGGACGTCTGGCTATTTGGAAAGAAGTATATCAAGCAATATAGTATGTTACACTGATGGCTCCCTTCTTGAAGGTAGAGCTGGTGCAGGAGTATATTCTCGTGAGCTAAGGCTGAATCAGTTTTACTCACTTGGTAGAAACTGCACCGTTTTTCAGGCGGAAATATTTGCCCTTATGTGTGGAGTGCAATCAGCACTTCAACAGCGTGTAATGGGTAAAGTCATATACTTCTGTTCAGATAGTCAAGCTGCTATAAAAGCTCTCGCTTCGGCCAACTCAAGGTCGAAGCTTGTTATCGCATGTCGAACTCAAATTGAGGAACTGAATTCAGTCAACTCTGTAAACCTTGTATGGGTACCTGGCCATTCTTCCATCGCTGGAAATGAATTGGCTGATGAGCTAGCTCGCGATGGAGCATCGCATGACTTCATTGGCCCTGAGCCGGCTATTCCAATTTCGAAGTGCTGGGTGAAGCTTCAGATAAACTCTTGGGCGGCAACTCAGCACAAGCAATATTGGAATAGTTTGGAGTCGTGTCGTCAAACAAAATTGTATATTACTGAGCCATCTCCAAAGGTGGCGAAGTATTTAACAAATCTGTCAAAGCAGAATTGCAGTCTCTTGGTCAGAGCGTTGACAGGCCACTGCCGACTCAACTATCACATGGCAAATATTCAGCGTGCTGACTCATTTGTGTGTGTGATAGTTGTGACTCCGATTATGGAACTTCGTATCACCTGATATGTAACTGTCCAGTTTTTGCGCAAATGCGATTCCAATTACTTGGTAAACACTTAATAAGTGAAACTGAATACAGAAGCCTGAATCTTCAGGACATCCTGTTATTCTTAACCCGCTGTGGTAATGAGCTATAGGCTCTCTTTACGCTCATGCGTTTTGCAGTGTCCTTTTTAGGGCGCTGTTCGAACCCATTGTGGTATGGAGCTACATGCTCTCATTTCGCTTATGCGATCTTCCCTCTTCAAGGGACCCCACTCCTATTTCCTCCCATCTTTCCCTTCCCTTTCCTCTCCCATCGGGTAGATGATGAAATAGGCTCAAATATGGCGATGGCACAAATCTCCCAACTGGTGGGGAACGTGCCTTTGGAGCCGGCCTTCTGATACCTGATACTGGTTGTGTCTGGGTAGAATACAGCATCCGTGTACAATCTGCGAGAAGTAAAAAGGATAGTGTGTGAAGTTTTTTTTTGCAAACTACTTGCTACAGCAGACGTGTTGGATGAGGCTGTACAGTATCACTGTTGTTGCATCGAAAAGTTTTTTCATCTAGCTAGATACAAACATGCAGACACTTGTAGCTGCAGAAGTTCGTAATGTTATCATAGGAAGGGCTGTAGTGCGGGTTGAAAGGAAGAGTATGATAATTGAAATTGGTGGCAAAGATCGGCGGTAGATTAAAATAGTTGCTGTGAGTGGATGCGAAAAGTAGAAATGTGTTTTTGTGTTGTGGGTATAAAAGTTTGTGATGGCGGTTTTTGAGGTCGGGATCTTTTGAAGAATCTTTAATTACAATGTGTACCACGGTGTGTCGAAAAATAAACGTGTACCAATTTAGCACTCACTATTCAAAGATGTAGTATTCGTACATCTTTTTCGTGAATTTCTTTGAATTTGAATTTTTGACGGGGGAAACGAAAACACCTGATTATAATTTAAAGGTTTTGGACTATTTTAAGGAAAGATTTACGTGCTTTAGAATATCGCCCAACAGTGTGTTATAATCGATTTGAGAACCAATCAAGTAACCATCCGGTTTACATTTATCATATAACATGTGTGATACTCAAACATCTTCTCTGTAAATTTTAAATTTAAAATTTGTCGAGAGAATCGGAAGTTACAGAGATTTGTACATTTACCATTATTTCCATGAAGTTTAACTCAAAACTTATTTGTATACTGTTATGTTAATGGACACTTTATACAAATCGATCCTCTTTTCCTCTAATAACTTCGCCAAATAAAAAAAATCTGTAATGTTTCTTGTTCATGAAGCAAGATTTAGTGATTCTTTATCCTACTTCACAAAAATATGTTACGAAAAGTGAATCAGTTTTCTGTTATATTTTAAAGAGAATGAAGAGAAATCGATGACTGCAGATGAGCTCTTATGAAAAATCAGTGTCAAAATGGTCGTCTACATGCTTGAAATGTTTCAAAATCTGCAATACTGATTTTTCTTCGACCAACTGCTAATCATAATAGCAACATTTTCTACTACAACTTAATGTCCTTAAAGATCATTCTAGCCGTCTAAGCCGTTGCAAACGTTGTTTCACACGATGTAAATGTTGTTTTTTTTTTCTACTTTGACTCTCGTTTAATTGTTCAAAACCTCCCTAGAGCCAAATCCTGGCTGCACTACTGATTAGAGCTGTAGCAGAAGTCGAAAAACAGACTCTCGTGTTGTGTTGTTGCTGATAATTGAGAGATACTCTCAGTTTTCTCAGAATTCAATCCTGAGCAAAGTTAAACAGCTGAGAAGCGAGTTTTGTTCCAATGTGAACGTAAGGCCAATACTCAGGAGTATAATTTTGAGCTGGAGGCTGTCTTGGATTTGCTTTGTAGCCGTGCACTCTAACCACTTAGCTAAGGAAGGCCCCATTATACCCCCGATACCAACCTCAGCACTGTTAAATTATGAGGCCTCCGTTGAACAAAAAAATCACATTCTTTCACACTTCCTTTATGGTATTGGCATTACATCCATATTGGGACAAAGTCCGCGTTGGCATGGTACACAATTTACGTAATGCTCAAAATGGAGATTTTTTACCCATTCCCCCGTATGTAACAGTAACCCCTTCCCCTCTAATTACGTAACACTCACTCAACTTAGGGGTTTCAAATTTGTTAGAAAAAAAAAAGATCGCACCGTGAAAATTTGTGTTTAATAAAAATATCCTTCTCTCGTGATGGGCAGGTAGGCTTTGTTTTAGTAAGGACTTAACGCAAGTAAAACTATTTATATATACCTGACTCGAAAAGAAAACCAACAATTGAAAACTTGTTACTTTGTTGTACGAAAAAGATGTTTGCATTGATTGCACTCGTCATATACATTAAAATTGTAGAACATTATTTAGAACATCGTTTATATCATAAGCTGAACACCATTGTTTACCAAGTTTTTGTAGTTGCTCTTACTTAGTTTTTTCTCAGCATTCTGGTGATCACAGAACTCAAAATGAGCGGTTCGTTAATGGTGATAAACCTATTTTTTTCTGACAAAATTCAAGGTAAATATGAGAAATAAAAATAATAAAAAAATGGCTTTTTCGACGACCACCCTCTAGTTTTAGCATATGCTAGCGATCGGTGACATAAAATTGGAGTTCTAACAATGTGTGCCGATGGCGGCTTGGTTTCAGCGAGAATAGCTCATCTTACGAATCGTGGGTGAAGAATTGGTGGACAATTCTGTTGGTAATAACGATTTCAGACACATCGCGGTACGGTTACAGCTAGAGATATCTTTTCTCTGGTAGTTCAGAGAGATCAAATATTATTTTACAAGTGAGTCGTTATAAAATTTTTGTTTTGTGAAGAAGTGCTCGGGAGATTTCAGCATTTACCAGTCGAAATCTCATAAATCATTGCATATCCCATTGAAGGATCTATTCCGTAATTTTTATACATTATTCAATATAAAACAAAACATTGAAGCCAACGATACCGAGCCAGACCATCATCATCTGCTCTTCTTCGTACCAGTTACCGATTCTGAGCACAAACAAAAGCATATACATAGGGCACATAAAAATGGAAAACCCCAACCCCTCATCACAATCACCATCGCCGGTTAAATCATCTCCGCCGTCGTCGACATCCATCGTGGCAGCAGCGGTGGCTAAATCCCCGCTAGAATCCAGCTCAGCAGTTCCAACAGTATCAACCGCCGCCCCGTACACTGGAGTCCATCAACCGGGGCAAGCCACATCTCTGTCCCCGCGGCGTCGAGCTCGTTTGCAACGTTCCGAACGGCTTCAGTCGGAAAATTCACAATCATCCTCCACGTCCTCGACCGCCTCCTCCTACTCTGCCTGGGAAGCGCTCATACGGGACAGCTTTGGACAGATTGTCTGGCCAATCCGTATCACTAGCTGGGAGCTGACGAGCAGTAATACCAGGTAAGTCCACACCACACACACATACATACACACGAGTGAAAATTCCATCAGGTGGTAGGATTTAATCGAATTGAGGCGAGGGTCGCTGTTTCTTTGGATTAGGAATATTTGGTTTTCGTCAGAAAAAAAAACTGCCATACTTTCATATTGGTCACGCGAATTGATGACAACCAGATGCCGAAATAAGAATTTAGGTATATGTCTATTATTTGATAGTTCATGTGATTCCTACTGTTATAAATTATAGGGGAAGATAGTCATGCTGAAGCATTGGTTTCTGAGGGAGATTTGACTAGATGTTAATAAGTTAGAGATCTAAACTAACATGCTCATTAAGGCGATTCAAAATTTAAAAATGAGTGAAAATCAAATCTCCCATATCTTCCTTATAATCTTTACCATAAAAATAGTGTTCTATGAAATATTCAGCTATTTAACCTTTCAGTCGTCGCGCGGTTTGCTACCGTCATAACCACCACACTGCTGTTGTGGATGAAAAGCGAGCTTTTTTCACTAGTGTTGTACAAAATACAACAGCGCGACGACTGAAGTGTTAAGTGGTGATTTGAAGGAGGCCTATAGACGATATATCCTAGACTCGAAGTCGAGTCTAGTACATGACACTGAAGACGGCCTTACAGTTGAGGTCTGTGTGGTACTGAATGAACATTGTCATAGATCTTGTCTTCCAACCCTGTTATGATGGTTGACAATCAAAAGCCTGTTGAAAGAACTCCGAGAATGTAACATCGGATCGGACATCAAACGATCTAGTAGGCATGGCACAACTTCGACGCCTCACTCCTATAGTAATGTCAGAATGGAATGCAAGGTTCATCGTGGTGCTCCCGCTTGCCAACAACGATTCTGAGCTTTACATTTGGCGAACCTGCCAGAATTTTAAATAAATTTTCGTTTTTCCTGGAGAGCCTGGATTCGATAGCAAGCGGGAGTGTCCACTAGGAAATTTGTTTGTGTCGAGTGCTTCTTAAACCGCGTGTGAAAATATGTATTCAGAGTGATTGTGGAGTGAAGTTTGAATCTGATAAAAAGGCAATTGTAAGTAAACAGCAATGTGGTATTTTCTATGAATAAGAGAAAACTGATTGAAGAGGAAATATGACATTAATATGCATTAGCCGCTTCACTACTCGCTGAAGCAGCAATGTTTCTCTCTGTTCTTGTTGTTGCTCTTATTAAACACCAGCATCACCTCATCTATTTGAGTTGCCCGATGCAGGCTTTGAAGTGAATATTTTGTTTTGCATTTGAATTCAAACAGATTGCTTTGATGGAAATATTTGAATGTAATAGAAAGTGTTTCATCTATTTTATCCGATTCAAAGATTATGATCATTTCGAGCTGATTCATCTAAGTTATGAAGTGCGCATTCTGCTTTTATCAGGGACCTATTTTCTGCATAGATTGAACGGAAAAAGAATAACGTTAGGAATTGAACTTTTTTTTTGCAGAAGTCAAATGAACATATCCGTACAAAACGTGTATAAAAAAAATATATCGTATAATTAAGTATAATTTGTAAAATAATGTGATTTTGCAAAAGAGAAGTGAAGTGTTAAAGTTATTAGTGGTTTTCATGAATATTAATCAATTTGTATAATTTATCAATTAGTAATTTCAATCGAAAAAAAACTCCCGTAACATTTATCAACTGTGCAAATTTCTATATAAATAATAATAAAACTTCGCTTTGGTTGTATGTGATCATTTCATCGTTTCTTCTGTGATGATACACACATTTCTATATCTTATCTCTCCTGCTTTCAAATAAAAACATAATTTCAATAAAATAAAATAGAGTGAAGCTAAGTATGCTGTTCCGCTCAAGAAAAGTAAAAATTTCTGCCCAAGAAATGGTCAAGAAATTTCGTACAGCGAGCTCTATTTAAATTGACATTTCTTTTCAACAGCGTACTGCGATCAAAGAAAAATGCTTTTCTTGAGCATTTCTTGCAAGAAATTTCCCACGCATCGAGATAGGCGATTACTTTTCTGTTGAAGTGCATACTTCGCTTGAAAAATAAATGTAAGTGTGTGCAAATATTCCTAACCATGGGCGATTTTGAACTGGTGTTCCAAAAGTAGATTTTTCGTTCCAATTAATCGATTTTTTGATGTTGAAACAACATGAAATCCTAATACAAGGGATTTGATCTTATTTTGAGTCGTTATTCTTGTAAATTTGCTTACGAGTGAAGAAATCGAATCGATTTAAATAAAATCGATACAAAGGACGAATCGAATTTTAATCGATTCAGTATTATAGATGTTTTGGTCAAATTTGACCAATAATGCAATCATGTTTTCTTTCCTATTTGCTTCAGTACATTGTGTATCCCGTAAAGTTTAACGAACAAGTTAAGTGTGAAGCATACTGAATCGGTGAAATTTGTGTCGATAACCGGTGAGATCCAAACTATTCAAATCTACTTAATTCATTATTATTTCTGAATAAATGCCATGTTAAAAAAAATAATAACATGTTTGAAAAAAATATCCTTAACGCGACTGGTGTTTCCTATGGAAAAAATGCCCTTAACACAATTGATGTATGCAATGCAAAAAAATGTCCTTAACGTGACTGGTGGTTGCAATTAAAAAAATATAATTGCCGCGATTGGTGGTTGCATTTGGTTTGGTATTTGGTTGTCTTTAACGCGACAGATGGTTGCAATGAATATGTTATTAACTCGACTGGTGGTCGCATACTTGTTCATAGTAACTGCTATTGATGTTGTTAACTCGACTGGTGGTCGTATACTTGTTCCTAGCAAGTATTATTGATGTTGTAAGCTCGACTGGTGGTCGTATATTTGTTCTATGCAATGGTGGTGTACACTTGCTACCGCGACTGGTGGTCGCATACTTGTTCATAGTAACTGCTATTGATGTTGTTAACTCGACTGGTGGTCGTATATTTGCTCTAAGTAATGGTGGTGTACACTTGCTATCGCGACTAGTGGTCACAAATTGGTTCCTAATAAAAGTGATGTTCACATGCATGCGCGACTGGCGGTCGAAAATGTATCTATAGAATAAGATGTGTAAGCCCAATGATGGCTAGTAACTTAGTAGATATGTTATATCAAAACAAGTAACAACAGTCAAACAAGTCTTTGAGTGAATATTTCGGTGAAAGTACGGTGGATTGAATGTACAACAAGATGAAAGTCAAACACTGATGCTACTCTGTTGAACGCATATATGTCAGTTTATTGATAGCAATATTTTGTCCAAAATTCGTCTTAGATATGTCATTTCATATAATTAGCTTGCCGTTTCTAATGTATGGAACGACATTCAACCGATCAATAATTTCAACGCCGTTCTGATTGTGTGGGTATCCACAGCGAAAAAAATGTTTCAAAGTCGCATGTACAAGTGAACAGTTGAGATATGAAACAGTATACATCGGTGAAGTTCTTAGCGATGTGAAATATACATCCTGAATTCCTGAAAGCTTTCGTGATGACGGAAATGATGTGAAAACTCATCACTTCAAACTTTTTTTTTCCTGAGAAGAGGGAGGATGTGTGGTACTGAATGAACATTGTCATAGATCTTGTCTTCCAACCCTGTTATGATGGTTGACAATCAAAAGCCTGTTGAAAGAACTCCGAGAATGTAACATCGGATCGGACATCAAACGATCTAGTAGGCATGGCACAACTTCGACGCCTCACTCCTATAGTAATGTCAGAATGGAATGCAAGGTTCATCGTGGTGCTCCCGCTTGCCAACAACGATTCTGAGCTTCACAAGGTCGAAATACGCGTATCTGTCAAAAGATAAAAACTAGTGGAATTAAATGGTATAGTACTAAATTCGGGTTTTCATCTAGTTATATGTACAGGGGATAGGCAAAATGATTGAGATAGGCAAAATTTTGCCCAAATTCAAATGCTTATAACTTTATGAAAAATTGATGAAATTGGATGCATCCGGAAGCAGTCGACGGCAAATTTGGTCTAGTTTCAGGAACTTCCTTGGCCATGCATATTGGCCACCGGACACCGGAGATATTCCGGATTTTCCGAGGTCATGTCCAAATGGCATTTTTTTCTGCCGCTTGTATTTTTGTGCGGTGTGAAGTTGTATAGATGTTTACAATTTTCCTAGAAACTAGAACTAATAAGAAGTTGAATGCCGGTGGACGCAATAAGATTCGTTGAAAATCTTCAGAAATATGACCGTTTCCGTAAAACTGGTTCCGGAAAATATGGTCAGTCATGTTAATATTACCAATCATGTAAATATTATTTGGAGCTATATCCAAGTGCCACCAATCTTCAAAATGATGCTTCCAGTAGCATATTCAGAAACATTAGATGCACTGACTACTCTATAGTAGGTTCCAGGTGGCCTGGGGGAAGTGGTCAATTTGGAACATATATGGAGCCATATCAATATGGGCATCAACATTAATATTTTCAAAGGTGATGCTTCTGGAAGCATTTTCAGCACCACCGGCTGCCATGACCACTCTATAGAAGGTTCCAGGTGCCCCGAGGGATGTGTCTAATTCAAAGCTTAGCGGGAAACACATCAATATGGGTAAAAAACATCAAGATTTTTTATGGTGATGTTTCTGGAAGCATTTACAAAGGAACTAATTTCTATGACCACTGTATAGTAGGTTCCAGGTGCCTTGGGGGAAGTGACCAATTGGGAATATGTCTGGAACCATATAAATATGGGTATCAAACTCGAAAATTTTCGAACATGATGCTCATGTGGCAATTCGGAAGCATCACCATCTAAAATCTTGATATTTGATACCCATATTTATGTAAATCCGGAAATGCTTTGCATTGGCCACATTTCTCGGGGCATCTAAAACCAACTATAGAATGGCCATGGCAGCCGATGGTGCTGAAAATGCAGAAGCATCATCTTTGAAAATGTTAAAGTTTGATGCCCATATTGATATGGCTCCATATACGTTCCAAATTGACCACTTCCCCCAGGCCACTTGCAACCTACTATAGAGTGGTCAGTGCATCTAATGGTTCTGAATATGCTACTGGAAACATCATTTTGAAGATTGATGGCACTTGGATATAGTGTAGCGGGCCCCCCCGGCTAGGTCACTGGTTTTTTTCGGAATATTGATCACTCTGTTTTCTTCTAACAATTTCATTTATTACTAAAAAGTCGTCACAATTCACTAGCTTTCCACCCTTAGAATCGTTCTTAAGGAATCGATTGAGACACTTTCACTTTACCCTCGATTCTGATAGCGTATGTGGGTGGTTCCACCAATTTCCCGAAATATACTTTATCCACCTATACTTTATCCACCTTATATCACTACCAAACACTCTCGACCCGAATTGGCCCGCTCGTCAATTTGGCAGAAAATGCCCACTGAACTTTTAACGAAAATGTCGAAAAACGAACGGCACACCTCGTCCGAACTGGGGGACCGTCAGAACTGCGGACGTCGTACACTTTCTTCACACCGAGGCTTCTTCCATCTTGGCGGGTCGGTTTTTAAAGGGTTGATTCCACCCCCTGGCGAGGAACTCACTCTCTTAATTGGTAGAACTTGTCGTCTTGTTCTAACGATCCGTGAGCGATGAGCGTAATAAAATCCGCATGTGAGTCACCGTTCTTCGCGGTTTGTGGTGTGGCTGAAATGAAAAACTTAAGCAAAACAATACGATTACCCGCCGCCTATAGGGCTAAGCAAACCAGAAAGCTGCGTAAGTAAAAAAGTTCTCGCGCACGTTTGTTTGCTTTACTCCATAGCGGTAAAATTATGTCACTTTAAATTTGGCACTGTCGGCCAAGGTAAAACAAACAAAAGCAAATTGACTTCTGGTAATTTGCAGTTACGCAGCAAACCACTGCAACGAGGAAGCATCCGTTACTTTGCTTCGTCAGGCTATGTGCAAGAAAACCATCATTTCCCGGATACGTAGAAAGTACCGTATCATGATGCTAGGCTGGTACATACGCCCCAACCATTCGAGTTTTTAATTAAATCCTTTTGAATTAAAAACACGGAGAAGGCATATTTGGCTTGCTAGAATAATTATTGTTGGTACATGTAAAATCCCTACTCAACCTATTTTTGGTTCTAACATTTAAAACGTTAACTGATTCCTTCGCTATGTACATTATAAAGAATTTGTGTTCCTATATTCTCTAACCGCTGGGTCATCCTTCGTTGTGCCCACTGTTGTGTCCACCATCCATTTCTGTCGACTCCTTTCGTCTTTTTCCTAGCTTCATTTCTGAATCTTTGATCTCAATGGTAATCGGCATCTAATTTCCTTCGTGACTTGATGTAGCCTATTGTCCCATTTTTGTCTATGTTGATGACTTTTCGTAGTATCATGAACAACTGAGGTGAATTTGTCCTCTGTGCACGAATTGTTGTCGGCACCAATGGCCTTTCTTGTCTAAGCTATGTTCGATTTGTCCGTTATATCATATTGGCTTTTCTGACCAAGTTCAAAGTAAAATTGTTTACTTAAGACATTAATATGTCAATTTTTTTTCTTTGTTACCTTGGATAATCGTTATCTTGGATAACCGTTATCTTGGATAATCATCCAGCTTGTCACATCTCCATTTCGTGCTATGTTTACGTCATCATTCCTCCCTTTTACATCATCTACCTCAACATCAGAATGGTTATTCGATCAAAACGCGACGGGTGTTGATTTGTACGAATTCTAGATGTCAACCATTACACGTTCGTTGTTCCACTGTCTTCCTTCTTTGGCGCTCCCGATGATTACTTTCACTCTCCTTCGGTGGAACAGTGTACACTCCAAAGGACTACTGCTGCCTATGACCTATTTTCCTATTCTATATTATTCTATTGTATTTTATTCCTACTATATGGTAGAACTATTCATATCTACTATCCTACTATCTACAGTTTGGTGAGTCCCAATATATATATATATATATTTTTTTTTCTATTATTTATTTGTTGTGTTTTTTTTTTTGGAAATCTCACATCTTTTCGTTTTGCTCAGTTTTAAAGGATTTTAATATCTTTTGTGGATTTTGTTGGTCTCTTTTTCCTTTTTGTTTTTGTTTTCGCTTGAGCTTACAATATTTATACATTATCTTTCATACCTTCTACGTGTAATATATACAACTTTAAATATGTCAAAGAATAGTGTTTTTCTAGCATTATTTGTTTGACGAAGTAAAATAAATCATTTTCTTAAAATTTCGTGAAACTTTCGACTTTAAGTCAATTTGTTTTTAGTTTGTTTTGTTTTTGCAGTTCAAGTTTTGATTTATTAATTTTTTGAAAATTTCTCAAGTTGTAAAATTTTTCATTTTCTTATATCTAGGATACCTTCTTGCTGTACTGATCCGTTATCCGTCTCCATCTGTAAGGTTTGTTCTTTCTCGCTTGGTGACCTCCCCCCTTTCTTTTGAGGTTGCAGGCAGGATCTGTGAATGAAAACCTCGTTTGCTCATATTAATTCAAGGTATAAAAATGGTTTGTCCCAAAGTTTGTTTTCAATTTCCCATAATTTCTTTTAAATTTGCAGGGGCTTTTTGTAAACCCTCTCTTAAATCTCTTAAGTTTTCATATTTTCACCATATTGATCCTCTACTATTACATTAATATCCAGAGTATGTATTTCAGGACCCCAACCAGTTTCATATTCTTTTCCCTTATGGATCCTCTTATCAATGTCATTATTCCTGCTATTCCCATTTTCATTGCGAAGAGTCTTTTTCCTCTTCGATACTTTATTATTCTTTGAAGGGTGTCTTTTCCTCTTCATATGCATATTCTCTTTATAATCTTTCTATTCCCATTTATATTGCTTTTCATTGCGAAGAGTCTTTTTCCTCTTCGATGCTTCGTTATTCTTTGAAGGGTGTTTTTTCCTCTTCATATGTATATTCTCTTTATAATCTTTCTATTCCCATTTATATTTTCCATATTTCCCACTTTTCCAGAGGATAACGACCCTTACAGAATAGTTTCCTATTCTGGTTTTTCCAGCCCTTCGGTACGTTCAAAACTGAGTTTGACGGACGCATTCTTGTTATAATTAGCTGTAGGCACGTCACTTCTCTGGTTGATGTCCCACGCCCCTAATTTTTCATTTTCAAGGTTCAACTGTTATTCCTTTGTTCAAATTTATCTTTAGTATATTATGTTTTTTTTCTCATTTTACCACTTTACTCGGAGTGGTGTTATTTTCATTGTCTCTTTGTTTTCAGGATTTCTTGACATTGGCGATATTGTTTGTGTTATAATTTCTATCGCTACTTCTTTTTCTGGTGTTGGATCCATATAGGTTTCTCCCATTTCTTGTACTAATGAGCGGGGTGGCACTGGTGGCAGAGCCCTTACTTCGTCCAAAATAATATTTCCCTGGGGTTCTAGAATGGGATTGCAAAAAATTGTATGCATCTTTTCAATTTTTACATATCTGTCCTCTGGATATCTATTCTTTAGAATGAGGTGTTCCAAAACAAGCAAAGTTTGCGTTCGATACTTTCTGAGCCTTCTGAACCTTTAGAATGATTTCATGCTCATCTCAATCATAAACTGAAATTTCCCACGAATATTGTATTTATCAATCTGAAACGGCGACAATAAAAATGGTTTCCATCCAGTTAAATCTTGCTGGTCTTGTTTGGGATGGTTTAAGATCAATTGGTGATTATTCCGAACAATATAATCATTCATAAACGCTTTTGATCTTAAGAACCCGTGCACAAAACCCTCACTGGCTAAAATATTCCTAAATCAGAATATTTGTTCTGCACTTAGACATATTGTTTTTTTTTTTTTTTTTTTTTTTTTTTTTTTTTTTTTTTTTTTTTTTTTTTTTTTTTTTTTTTTTTTTTTTCAGATACCACTAATGGAAGTCTAAGTTAATCTATTTTGCAAATGTAGTACAGCTAGAAAGTATAAAGTTCAATGTTTAAAACTAATTGAAATTAGTAGACATATAAAACATTATCCTAACGGAATTAGAAAGTAAAACGAAGAACTTCCTCCAAATTTGTGCGGAAATGACAACAAAACTCATTGATAATGCATATGCCTAGCCATTTATTTTCAGTTTTATTCCAATCCTAACTATTGTTCCAGTAAGCCGGTTTTTCTCCTCCAACCTAATTGCCATCGAAAGATATAGGTACAGAGCCTTCTGTGTAGTCAACGCTTTGCGCGCATCTCTCAAAAACTCATAGCCTAATTTAGGTTTTAGTACCATTTTAACCTACCGCTAAATCAGAAACAGTATTCTGGTACTATTTCAACCATATAGTTAACCTTGTTTTATCTGTTGTTTTTTCAGTATTACTGTGTAAGAAAATATCAATGAGCTTCATAATATTCATTCAATGGTAAAACCTTCTCTAGTTTTTTTTTATCGTTTCATCATTCTTGACATTGTAGTTTTGTTTAGAACCATCTTATTACATTCCTCTGATGATTTGTCGTAATTGCTAGTTTATGTTATTTGTATTATTTTTATTATTAAAACTTTTTATATTTAATTGGCTTTTCAGCTTCTTGCTTTATTCTGGTTATATTTAATGTGTCTTGAAAAGTTCATCATGAGTCATAATGTTTTAACGTCATTTGGGACGCTTGTTTTATATCATCATTTTTTTTTGTTCATATTAGGGGAATTGGTGAGACGTTTTCATTTGGGATGATGTTACTGATATTAATCGGAACAAACGCTGATAGAGATTGTGAACGCATATCGAATACTAGTAATTTATCATTATCAACATAATGATATTGATAACCACACGCAGACTGCATTTCAATAACATGCATCAGACAGTTGAGATTTAAGAAGGCTTTAACATGATTTAGCATAGTCTTAGAAGTTTTACTTATGCCTTGACAAGACAAGCAAGATGAAATCTTGTAGCTATCTACAAAGCATTTAAAAGTGGGTTGTACCGAAAAGAACGTTTGGCACTTTGCAATGCTTTATTAAATTTGTTAGGAATGAATACATCTCTAATATAACCTCCATAAATAACATCTAAGATCAAAAAGCACTGAAATTGTTACTTGAGGAGGGAGATTTGACTGCCCCATCTTTCCATTGGCGTAAAAATGCATTCGTTTTCTGTGCTGCTTTTCCAACACTTGTGTGAGAGATTTGCGAATATGTGTATGAGAATATTTTCGATTATAGTAGAGCAAATTATACTAATATTAGACTGAAATAAGATAATGAAAATTGGCAATCTGTTTTGAGAAATCAAAATAATATTGAATCGAGTATACTCAACAAATTTATAGTATATAAACACATAGATAATAAGAACACAATGTAATTTAGAATGGTCTACAAAATGTTTGACGTCAAATAAATAAATAAATAAGTACGTTAAAGTTTACCGAATATGCCCTACAATCGCGCTTAGACTCGAGATAGGTGGAAGTAAATGCAATTTGGAGAAAAACTCATCCCTCATGCAACTAAAACAGAAAAGTAGAAGGGTTTGTTCAATTCCGTACGATAATCCTAATGTAAAGATGTGTTATCCCTCTCTTAAAAGTTACACTAGTGGCTTTAAATCTACGCTATTTCATTCACTTTATAATCATCGATATTATTTTTAAAATTTGTTACAACACTCTTCTTATATTGATAGTTCAAACGAAGGAAAAAAAAACTGCCCTATTCAATAAAACCAAGTTTTGAAATATATAAACATTTGTTTACAACTGAGGAAATTGGATCGCAGTCAGAGATTTTTTTTTTTAGAGCTTAGAGCTTAACTTATGAAAATAAGAAAATAGTACACACTCACCGCGGATTCGTCCTTATCATCACGATCCTCATCCTCTTCTTCCTGTTGCTGCTGATCATCAATCGACTGTTTGGAATGCGTCGACTTGGCATCGTCCTGTTCATTATCACTTGCACCGAACGCAGCTGCCTCAACTGCTGGAAATACTTGCTAGAAATCTTTGTTTCCAATTACGTTGCACGAGGTTTTCTTCCTAATACGGATTCTCCCCCAACACTTTTATTTCTTCTCGATTCTTATCACACCAGTCTAAAAATGTCCAGTCTGAAAATGTTGGCGGCCGGCGTTTTGAAGAAACGCTTTTCCGCTGTCACCACTTGTAGCGGCCCCCCCCGGCTAGGTCACTGGTTTTTTTTCGGAATATTGATCACTCTGTTTTCTTCTAACAATTTCATTTATTACTAAAAAGTCGTCACAATTCACTAGCTTTCCACCCTTAGAATCGTTCTTAAGGAATCGATTGAGACACTTTCACTTTACCCTCGATTCTGATAGCGTATGTGGGTGGTTCCACCAATTTCCCGAAATATACTTTATCCACCTATACTTTATCCACCTTATATCACTACCAAACACTCTCGACCCGAATTGGCCCGCTCGTCAATTTGGCAGAAAATGCCCACTGAACTTTTAACGAAAATGTCGAAAAACGAACGGCACACCTCGTCCGAACTGGGGGACCGTCAGAACTGCGGACGTCGTACACTTTCTTCACACCGAGGCTTCTTCCATCTTGGCGGGTCGGTTTTTAAAGGGTTGATTCCACCCCCTGGCGAGGAACTCACTCTCTTAATTGGTAGAACTTGTCGTCTTGTTCTAACGATCCGTGAGCGATGAGCGTAATAAAATCCGCATGTGAGTCACCGTTCTTCGCGGTTTGTGGTGTGGCTGAAATGAAAAACTTAAGCAAAACAATACGATTACCCGCCGCCTATAGGGCTAAGCAAACCAGAAAGCTGCGTAAGTAAAAAAGTTCTCGCGCACGTTTGTTTGCTTTACTCCATAGCGGTAAAATTATGTCACTTTAAATTTGGCACTGTCGGCCAAGGTAAAACAAACAAAAGCAAATTGACTTCTGGTTATTTGCAGTTACGCAGCAAACCACTGCAACGAGGAAGCATCCGTTACTTTGCTTCGTCAGGCTATGTGCAAGAAAACCATCATTTCCCGGATACGTAGAAAGTACCGTATCATGATGCTAGGCTGGTACAATAGCTCCAAATAATATTTACATGATTGGTAATACTAACATGACTGACCATATTTTCCGGAACCAATTTTACGGGAACGGTCATATTTCTGGAGATTTTCAACGAATCTTAATGCGTCCACCGGCATTTAACTTCTTATTAGCTCTAGTTTCTTGGAAAATTTAAAACATCTATACAACTTCACACCGCACAAAAATACAGGCGGCAGAAAAAATGCCATTTGGACATGACCTCGGAAAATCCGGAATATCTCCGGTGTCCGGTGGCCAATATGCATGCCTAAGCAAGTTCCTGAAACTAGACCAAATTTGCCGTCGACTGCTTCCGGATGCATCCAATTTCATCAATTTTTCATAAAGTTATAAGCATTTGAATTTAGGCAAAATTTTGCCTATCTCAATCATTTTGCCTATCCCCTGTATTCCACTAAACAGCTCGAATTTACTGCATACCGTCGTTGGGGGTGACAATGGGTCAAAAAGAGATCTGTGCGATTTATTTTTTGAATAACTATCGCAATTTAACTCAAATAGACTTCAAATTTGGTGTGTATGTACTTTGATGGTACATTAACAACTGTTCAAAAAATTAAAGACAAATATTTATTCACAGCGGCACCACAAGTGAATGAAAAATGACCCAATCTCACCCCATAGAGGGGGTGACATTGGGTCACTGTAATTGAAATAACTTGTTTTTGAGAATATGATTTCAAAACCATTCACAACTGAACAATTTTGACAAAAAACGATGCAAACAAGACAAAAAGATATCTAAGATGTTTCACAAGTATGATAAACCCACTTAAAAGAAAGATTATACTGAAAATTGAAGAGCTATCAGAAAAAATATATAAACTCAACATTTATCGTCAAGTTTACATAAATTTTCTTGGTTTTTCCCTCAAATTGTCTTCAAAGTCTCATACCCATTGCTATAAAGCCCATTCAGTTTCCCCAAAGGTGTACTGAAACAGTGATTATTTTAAACCTTCAAATCAAATTGAGAAAAAAAACACCATTTTGATAAAAATTTACGATGTTGCTGCGCAAAAATTTAATGTTGTAAATTTTATCTAGTTTCAACATGCAAGTTTATTGATGTAGTACACAAAAACTGCTATTTCTAAAAATGTCTATTGTTATGAATTATGTGTAATAATATGTTCCTTAACATATGAATTATTAATTTTAGTAATATCAGCGTTATTAGCTGAAATATTTCACAAAACATATTTTTCCGTTTTGACCCAATTGTCACCCCCATCGACGGTAAGGTACCGTGGGGTAAGTGGATACAGAAAAATCAATAGTTAACTTCATTGTTATGTACAGCTAACGTGAATAGTTTAACTCAAACTTTTGTCTGTGGATAACAAATAAGGGACTATTATATTTCAAATCGTCATTTATTTTGATTTTCCTGATTGTTATGTATTGAGAATGAGAGACTTAAAAATTTGCGCCAAATGATCCACTTGCCGCACCATGGTGGGGTAAGTGGATCACCATTAAAAAAAATCTGTTCTCGAAACGAATGTAGTATGATTATGTTTATTAAGAATGATATTACCCTCGCACTTGTTATTAGTGCTAGTAATGTTACATTTTATTACTTTAAAATTAAAAAGTATCTTTATTTAATCAAAATATAATAAAAAGTATGTATATATTAGTTCATACTAATTAGAACAAAAAAAAACATTGTAACTAGAAAAATTTGGAGAAAATTCATCCATTTATACGCATAAGTTATACAGAAGTATTGTAGGATTATTCCTAACGATATTTTCGAAAAGCACTCTTGGTTTAAAAATATTAGTTACATTCACTTTTGAATAACAAACTGAAATCCTTTCGTTTTATTTATGAATATATGTGTATCATCTGTCTAGAACAATTTATATGGTCAAATCATGTATGAGACTATGCTTTCGATTGGAAAATTAGTATATTTTGCTCTTTTACAACTCAGCTTAGATAAACCACGAAAAGTTTCGTGTGAATTTTGAAATTATTATTCTTTTTATATATATTTTTTATACCAGAAAGGTTAAAAAAACTTTTAGGTGGATTAATTCAAATTTTCTATGGCCAATTTAACAAATTCAAGCTGGGAATGGAACAAAATAAAGGAAAATAACATTTGCGGGTATTGAAGCTTATTAAAATTCTCCTAAGCAGTCTGCCAATAAATGATAATTATTCTTGATCCACTTACCCCACCCCACTAAAAAGTAAGGGTAAGTGTACCATTAGAGTGATGCAAATTTTGAAATGTTTGCTCCCCTATGCTTAAACGATTTTAATTATGGTAAATAGCATCCTCCCAAAGTTTGAAGTGATTCGGAAGAAATTTGACTGTGCACACGCCATTTGAAGTTTATATGGAGATTTCTATGGAAAACGCCAATCTTTTGTGTTAAGCCTTCTATCTCTTCGTCATAATATTTTATGGAAAAGTGAACAAATTCTTCTAATGTGAAATCCTCCCAGCTACAACTTTGCCGAAGACCACTTTTTAATTGGACCTCAGGATAAATTGTTATTCATCATCATAAAGTTGGTTTGCATGTAGCATGCTTCTCCAACTGTTCGGCAGGCAACAGTGGTGCTCCTGGCGGGAAGAATAGATCAAAGTAATCCAGGCTACTATGTTCTACAGCAAAAAAGCAGTGTTGCTCTGAAAGTAATTGAATGATCATCGCAGCATGATTAAGACTTTGTTATCAATAATAACAAATTATCCTTATGTCCCATCGAAATGTGGTCTTCGGCAAAGTTGTAGCTGGGAAGTTTTCACATGAGATGAGTGTGTTCACTTTTCCATAAATTATTTTGACGAGCAGTTAGGGGACTTAACACAAAAGGTTTGCCTTTTCCATAGTAATTTCCATATAAACTTCAAATAGCGTGTGCACAACCAAATTTCTTCCGAATCACTTCAAATTTTGGGAGGATCATTTTCATCATAATTGACATCGTTTAAGCATAGGGGAGCAAAAACTTCAAAATTTGCATCAGTCTAGTGTACCATGTCCAATATATTTGTATTTATTTATAAAAATGACATATTTTTCATTGTGATTCATTCAATTAGAACTGAAATGCTCACCATGTGTCGAAAAAAATAATAGAATTTGATTTTAGACAGAGATACAATGGGTTTTTGATTGATGGAAAACAATTTTCAAATTAATTACTTCTTGCAGCTAACAAGTTTGCTTGTGTTAGTGTACGTGTAGTACCAGTTTTGCAATAGTATCAGTGTGGGCGTAAGAATATAACCTAAAACGAAGCAATGGTGCGAAAACATTCAACATATCCAAGTATTTAGGCTTTATATAGACAAATGATCCACTTACCCCACTGATACACTTCCCCCACTGTACCTTACTTGTTTTAAATGCATCCATAGTTTTAAACTATCACTTGCTATCAGTTTCTTCTACTTTATTTGTATTTCCGACTATTGAAAAAATGTCATATTAATATAAACAGTCGTATATAACAGAAACAAACTAATACAGCTTAGTCGTTTTTGTTCCACTCACGTTCCTCTTTGAAAAAGCTCAAAGCAAAGAAAGCGTCTGGCTTTCGATAGCGTTTTTCGGCTTCTGGTTTTATCTGCATCCGTCGTGAAAATTGTGCTTATTTAATATTTAGACAAGGTCTTCTTGGAGGCCATACTTTTTATCTCGAGCAGTGGCGTTCACGGCCGATTGATGTTGGTAAAGCTTTGGAGTTGTCAGTTTTTTTTCCTTTCATTTTTAGCTTCACATAAAGAGAAAAAAATCTGAGCCCATACTGCTGACAATCTTCAAGGAGAAACTGAATTAAGATGTTCGTTTCTTGGTCGTCGTTTTTTTCGTTTTAAGATGTGGAAAGTTGAAGCATACCGCACGGGCCTGTCTGGGTCATCTCTAGAGATGAAAATGCGGATGCCACCAGACGGTGTAACATGAAGCTCGCTTATTCGGATGTTACGGTTGAATACGTTGGGAAAATTAAATTTTCAAGCATTAAGTAATTATTTATTTCCCCTCGACTTGCCTGTGGTATATTTATCATAGATAATATAGCAGATGCGAAAAAAACATGTCTCATGAAATCAGTTGGAATTAACATAACTGTTTGGAAAGTTTTCTAATATCTAATGCTTCTCAATGGACAATCTGCAGTAACAAAACGATCTTTCTCGTGTGTTTCAGACATGGATGTATTGCTGTTTTTTTCTGATAACTTTGGAGGTTTTCTAAGCTGACTGGTAAAGACTACGTCTATAAAACACATCCATGCTGAGGATGTCTGGGTTCGAATTCCGATCGGTCCTGCATCGTAATGGAAATTTCCTTGAGTTCCCTGAGTACATAGTAACATCGTATCTGCAACACGCCTAAATTTATAATGCGGTAATGGCAAATAAAGATAGCCCTATGTTAATAACTGTGGAAATGCTCTTAGAATACTTATCTCAGAAGCAGGCTCTATCCCAGTAAAGACGTAATGCCAAGAAGAGGAAGAATTTTAATAACTTTCTTTGGAGTAAAATTGAACATGGATAAATCCCAAGTAACAATTCAACAGAGATTAGGCATTCGAGTGGATTTATGACAGTTACGTGAATGCTATAATAGTTCGAGGCGACCTTCAACGTTGCTTAAAGATGATATTTTGTAATTCGACTCTTGACCTGTTTTAAAAACTTCTTTAGAGGCAAGCAATAAGGTCAAAATTTCATTGCTATAAAACCAGCTTTATTGCATCATACAATATTTTATTTGAACTGCTTGTAGTGGCTGAATAATACTTATTTGTTACGGCTATGATAAATGATTGATATAATACACCTTGTTGTCATAAAAGCTTCTTTCAAACTAATTGACTTCTACTTAGCTTCTAATAACTTATCTTAATTATATCTCTAAAAACAGTACTTGGGCTCTTAAGATAGGATAACACCATTAGCATTGCGAATTTATTGTTCACCACACAAACATAACATCATTAAAATTGCGTGATTACTCAAAAACATTTATTGCGAAACTTATATTCTTATATTGGTAACCATAAAGAGAGAAAAAAATGAATCAACTTCAATCTGCATTTATTAAGGCAAGTTTAAATGCACAAATACCGAATCATAGCATTTTACTCCTATTTGTGTATTTATAATGACATAATAGCATTTGTCGATGACAATTATTAATGATGGTTCCGCCATGTTATTTTCACTCTAGTTGGCAAAATTTTATTATTTGCAAACTAAATTATCTTTATTATTTTGTGTATAAACCAGAGGATGTTACATAAAAAAGATGGGTACTCAAAAAACACAGAAAAACGAAAAATTAAAAAATTGTTAATTTACGAATATAAATGTATCATTACCCTAAAGAGATCTTGGTTTATGTGAGAATGTTTAAAGTTGACTTTTGGAAGCATCTGGAAATATCTCCTGTTTTTGCAATTATGAAGAAAATAAATCCAAACTTCTCTTCAATCCACTGCAGGTTTCGTCATTTGGGGGAGAGGAACACCATCTCTTATAGAAAGTCTATCAGAGTTAGTGTTCCGATAATTAACCTGAAGTGGACGATTTGACAGATAACTAAACAAAGAATGTTTGTTGGACAATTAAAGCTTTATAATGTTTTAACAAGTTAACCAATAGAAGGAAGTAATCTGATTGTGTGGTAGCTAGAGTTCTCACTTCTTACCCTGACCAACTTTTACGTGTAACAAATTTGATTTGTTCCAACAAATCTGAAGGCTATTCTACTGGTCTTGCTCTTCCAGACATAAAAAAGCATTCGACAGTGTTTGGCATAAGCCATCAAGGATCGTAGAATCAAAAAACTTTAATTTTCCGACATACATTGTTAAAATAATCCAAAGACATTAGAACTCCAGGTCTAAAAGACTTCCTGTAAGAGCTCGTTTTCCTGAAGGCAGCATTTTGGGACAAACATTATACAATCTTCTTCTTGGCATTCACGTCTCCACTGGAACAGAGCCGGCTACTCAACGTGGTGTTCTAAGAGCACTTCCACAGTTATTAACTGAGAGCTATCTTTGCCAAATTTGCCATTTTCGCATTCGTATATCGTGTGGCAGGTACGTATAATTGTACCCTATGCCCAGGAAAGTCAAGGAAATTTCCATTACGAAAAGATCCTGGACTGACCGAGATTCGAACCCAGACACCTTCAGCATGGCTTTGCTTTGTAGCCGCGGACTCTAACCACTCTGCTAAGGAAGGCCCCAAATACTACACTGAGAACAGTGTAGCGGTTAAAAATACTGTATGAGAGGGTTAAATTATGAAAATTATCGTGCAATCACCATCCTAAACGCCGCCTATAAAGTGCTATCCCAGATTCTCTTCCGTCGTCTATCACCTATAGCAAACGAGTTCGTGGGAAGTTATCAAGCAGGTTTCATCGACGGCCGCTCGACAACGGACCAGATCTTTTCCGTGCGGCAAATCCTCCAGAAATGCCGTGAGTACCAGGTCCCTACGCACCATTTGTTCATCGATTTCAAGGCGGCATACGATAGTATCGACCGCATAGAGCTATGGAAAATCATGGACGAGAACAGCTTTCCCGGGAAGCTCACAAGATTGATCAGAGCAACGATGGACGGTGTGCAAAACTGCGTGAAGATCTCGGGCGAACACTCCAGTTCGTTCGAGTCTCGGCGGGGACTACGACAGGGCGACGGACTTTCGTGCCTGTTGTTCAATATTGCGCTTGAACGTGTCATGCGGAGAGCCGGACTTAACAGTCGAGGCACGATTTTCACGAGATCCGGACAATTTGTTTGCTTCGCGGACGACATGGATATTATTGGGAGAAAATTTGAAACGGTGGCAGATTTGTTCACCCGCCTGAAACGCGAAGCAACAAGAGTCGGGCTAATGGTGAATGCGTCGAAAATAAAGTACATGCTGGTTGGCGGAACTGAGCGCGACAGGGCCCGCCTAGGAAGCAGTGTTACGATAGACGGGGATACCTTAGTCGTGCCTACTATGGGCTCCAGAAGAAACTGCGGTCATGAAAGATTCACCCCCGCACCAAATGCACGATGTACAAAACGCTCATAAGACCGGTAGTCCTCTATGGGCATGAGGCGTGGACTATGCTCGAGGAGAACTTGCAAGCTCTTGGGGTTTTCGAACGCCGAGTGCTAAGGACGATCTTCGGCGGCGTGCAGGAGAACGGCGTGTGGCGGCGAAGGATGAACCACGAGCTCGCTCAACTCTACGGTGAACCCAGTATCGTGAAGGTAGCTAAAGCTGGAAGGATACGCTGGGCAGGGCATGTTGCAAGAATGCCGGACAACAACCCTGTAAAGATGGTGTTCGCCATGAATCCGGTCGGAACAAGAAGGCGTGGGGCGCAGCGAGCTAGGTGGATTGACCAGGTACACCAGGACCTGGAGAGCGTGGGTCACAGTCGAGGATGGAGAGAAGCGGCCATGAACCGAGGGAATTGGCGAAATATTGTTGGCGAGGCTTTATCAAAATAATTGATGTAAAGCCAAATAAGTAAGTAAGAGAGGGTTAAATTAAATACACAACGCCACTTGATTTGTGCAGACTAAATTCGCATTTATTTAGAATATTTTGTGCATTTATTTCTACTATGGCACCATTTGGACAATAAAAATTACTATATCATGGTTAAAAAGTTGCAGCAGACCAGAATCGAACCGAGGGATCCGGCGATTGTCAAGCGCGAACGCTTACCGCACGGCTATCGATACGGTTGGATTTAGAGGGAACAAAACGCAAATAAAACGCGTTCATGATAGCTCAATCGTAGTTGGAATAGTAAATTTTAAAATTGTATTTTTTAAGTACCGTAAAACGGGGTAACTTTGATAATGCGGGTAACTTTGATAGTGCGGGACCCCCAACATATTAAACGAAATAACGAAGTTTCTGTCAATCAGTTAAGAAAAACGAATGCAAAAGTAAAGAGTATTAGTATGACACTTCATGTCAAAGCTAATTTCGTTGGAATCAAGTGCATTTGACGATTTTTATGCGAATATTAAATATTTACAAGATTTTAGCATCTTTGCAACGCTTACAAACAATCTGTTCTACGACCACTATTTGATAAAGTCATAATGAGTTCGTCACTTACCCATGACAGCCTCGTTATAGTAGAACATGAATTCGGTCTCAAATCTCTTAGCGAAAACCATTTTTACAAACTGGGACCATTTTTGTAATCTAATTCAAAAATTTCCATATAGCGTTAAACGCCTAGAGGTATGCAATGCCCTACAAATGTTCGTTATTCATTCAATCTTGTTCGATTTATACTCCATTATCAAAGTTACCCCAAAACAGAAAACCGACTTTCGATTATATGAAAAATTATATATCCATTCAGAATAAATCTTTTGGCAATCTATCAAGTGCAATTGATAGCTAGGATGTCAGTACTTGTTTTAAAAATATAAATTGCAATTCTTTGAAACAGCATGCAAAAATATTCAAGTTTTCTTCGAAAAAACTATCAAAGTTACCCCATTTTACGGTACTAATTTTTTCTTCATACTTGAAAAATTTGAAGATTTCTCCTAATGCTTCCAAAACTCAACTTATAATATTCCCACATAAACCAAAAGCTCTTTATTTGAAACCTTCAAGTAGACATATTGTTACGATGAGAGGAGTTCCAATAAATTGGTCAGATGAAGTTAGGTATCTGGGACTCAAGCTAGATAAAAATTTAAGTTTCAAAAATCATATTGAGGGCATTCAAGCCAAATGTAACAAATATGTAAAATGTCTCTATCCCCCTATTAATAGAAAATTAAAACTTTGTCTTAAGAACAAGCTTATGATCTTCAAACAAATTTTCAGGCCAGCCATGTTGTATGCTGTACAAATATGGACTAGCTGTTGTAATACTATGTAGAAAGCTTTGTAGAGGATTGAAAATAAAATTTTCAAAATAATTCTGAAGCTATCTCCCTGGTTTAATGCTAATGAGTTACATAGAATATCCAATGTTTAAACATTGGCACAAATATTAAAAACAATTATTAATAATTTTAGACAAAAATCGTGAAATATTCTATTGCCACAATGAATGCGTTTTATATTTAGGTTAAGTTGGGTTAAAATAATTCAAAGCTTTTTATTCTCTTATAAGCATCTGAAATTGACTCATTCGTAAAAATTATGAACTGCTACGATGATTGAAACAACATAATTAGCAAAATGTAAATAGAGGTTCAATTTAGTTTTACCAAATTAGGATGGTAGTATTGTATAACATAGAACACAAGAAATGATTGTTATGTTTGAAATGAAACTAATAGAGGAGTCCCCCAAGAATTACCGAAAACGTTCTCTTGCTTGAGAATGCTTTCGTTATACTAAGTACACTACTCACCTTCTGTTATGTATCCTTGTTTGACAACGAAAAACAACTCTCGTCCTTAGCTTTTTCGATTTTCAAAATATTGGCTTCTCCGAGGCCAATGCCGCCGCTTGTGTTTACTACTGGAAACTTTAACCAGTTATGAAAATATTTTCTCACATTCTTCCCAATGATGTCCCAAAGCTCCTCATAAACTGTGACGAGTGGCATGATCCGAGGAGATTCAATTCCCGTTATGCATATGTGGAGCCTCCCTTAGTCTAGTGGTAACGTCCGCGGCTACAAAGCAAAGACATGTTGAAGGTGTCAGGGTTCGATTCTCGTTCCGTACAGGATTTTTTCATAATGGAAATTTCCTTGACTACCTGGACATAAAGTCTCATCGTTCCTGCTACACGATTGTGCTACACAATTGTGAAAATAGCAACATTGGCAAAGAAAGCTCTCAGTCAATAACTGTGAAAGTGCTCATTGAACACCAAGCTGCAAAGCAGGCTCTGTCCCAGTGAGGACGTAATGCCAAGAATGTGTACGGTAAACCGTATGACGAGGCGACGTAATCGAAAATACTTTATATTTATACATGGGTGCCGTGAAGGAGCATCATCTCTGTGGAGACGATAGAAAGCGTCTCTAGAAGTATGATGCCACCGTTTCCGAGAACGGCAGATATTTGTGTTTTCGTAGGGAATGAGAGTCAACTTAAGAGGAATAATATTTTTTTACTTATAGCTTCGGGGTAGTTTATGGTTGCGAATCTGTTGGCTAATAGTTTGTAAAAAAAAAGAGTTGGTTCAGAAAACCGTAATTTATTCCTTGCATGTCGGAACTAGTTTTGTGTGGCACTCATGGATCGATCATTTCCTCGTGATCCAAACAAATCACGCCATATGCCATTAGCGTTCATTTGTACCAAGAATGTATGAAAATGCATTTGAATATTTTTACTAGGTATATGACGTTGGGGCATAGCCGAGTGGTTAGAGTCCGCAAAGCCATGCTGAAGATGTCTGGGTTCGATTCCCGGTCGGTCCAGGATCTTTTCGTAATGAAAATTTCCTTGACTTCCCTCGGCAAAGAGTATCATCGTATACGAAAATGGTAACTTTGGCAAAGAAAGCTCTCAGATGATAACTGTGGAAGGGCTCATTGATGCTGAGAAGCAGGCTCTGTCCCAGTGAGGACGTAATGCCAAGACGAAGGAGAAGATGGCGTTACCTGCAGTGTACAATTTTATGCAGAGGTAAACTTCAGCCAGGTTTGGAATCGATTTTCCTGTTCGCTTGACTTGAATTTGTCGCTGTAGAATTGTGACTTCCATATGCAGTTGGTACACAGGTGCAGTGATGCAATCCTAGGTTAAACTGGATTGGTGTCACGATTTAGAGTTAATGAGTCGGTATTAAAATCGCCATTTAAACTTGTGCTGCTTTCTTTGAGTAAAGAAAAAGTAATTGGTTTGAGATAAACTCGGTTATATTTATTGTAAGTATGGGGATTACTTTGGGGTTTAATGAACAGTGACTACTTAGGGTGTGATCTACCAGTATCGGATAGCATTCAATACTGGACACAAGGCCGGATTTACAAATGAGGGGGCCCTTTTTCAAAAATAATATTTTAATACTTTATCATAGGCTAGATATTTGTAATGTTGTTATAAGGTTTTTATTACCAGAATCAAACCGTTAAAAATACTTCAAATGCCCTATGAACGCAAACCAATTTAAAATGTATAAGGTGAAGATAAATCGAAGCCAAAGTTCAAATTTTTAAGAGCACGGATCTGGAGAACCAAACATCCGTTTAAGCTGAAAACCTAATCGATTGGTCACTGGCTGGTGGTGACCAATCGATTAGGTTTTCAGCTTAAACGGATGTCTGGTTCTCCAGATCCGTGCTCTTGAAAGATTGAATTTTGGCTTCGATTCATCTTCACCATAATAATGTAGGAAATGTTCTTTTAAAATTTAAAACATCTTAGTAGATTTTATATGTTTAGGAGTTGAATTAAAATGTTTTTTTGTCAATGTCAATGTCAATAATAAAATTCGTTTAACGATACTCTTCTTATAGTTACCTTAATTAAAATAATTCTTGTTTAATATTCAAGTCGTTGAACAAACAGATTTATTTATCCGTTTTGAGTTGAAGAAATTGCTGTAGGGCTGGTAGCAGGTCTTTTTCTAGAGACTTCCCAACAAACATTTCTACGGAATAAGTGTTGAACCAACCACTCTCAAACATATTTCTGAACTGTTATTCAGCTACTAATGTTTGTTGGGTAGGTCTCTATTTTATTGAAAGTCTCTTAATAGTCTCTATTTCTAATAAAAGATCTTTATGATCTCTATTTTTATCAAAATGTTCTCTAGAGTCTTATTTTCCCTCATTAGGATTGCAGTGAATCCTGATACAAAAATCTACGGGCTCCAGAGAAAAAAAAATCAGAGATTTTATTGCAGCTTTTCAGCAGGTTCTTTAAGAATTTACTCTCACATGTCGCATGGAAAAACCTCAGGAAATCTTCTAGTGATTTTCCAGAGATTTCATCTGAAATACTTTCAGGGACTCATACTGGGGACTCTCTAGTTTTTTTTTTCTAGGGATTCCTCTACCAATATTTTCAGAAATTCTTCCAAGAATTTTGCAAAGGATGCTTAGAACTTTCTCCAAGAAAACTTTGAGCACTCCAACGATTCACCTCCAGTTATTTCCTCAAGGATTACTCAGAGTTTGATTTTCCAAAGGCTATACTATGAGTTCCTTTAAGTAATCTTTCACTAATCCTTCAACCGAATTCTACAGTTGTTACTGAAAAAACGATGGAAGATTCACCTGATACAATCATGGAGGACTTACGACATCCTTGAAAAATATCTAAAAGAATCTTTGAAAAGTTCATGGGTTATTTCTATTGTTACCCTTATTAAAATACAGGTTTTATTCTTGAGATATCCAAAACAAAATTCTTGGAGAAATTCCTTAGAAAATTTTTTGGAGGAATTCCACAAGAAATAATAACTATATCTTCGGAATTATCTCTGATTCTTTGGGAAAATACCTAAATTCTCACGAAATTCCTAGAAAAAATCATGTAATACTAGCAGTAACATTGCTATTGACGCAATGAAAAATTTCAAAAGAGAAATGTCTAACCTGATTATTTTTTTTTCCTGATTCATTTTAGGTTACATTTTGTTTTTCTGTTTCCTGTTTGATCCATTTTCGGTCTCTTTATTTTGCCGTCTCTTCTCTTCTTGGTCCATTTTTCCAAGCTAAAATTCTCTAAAGTTCCTATAAGTGCCTTGACTTAAACGCTACTAGGTCTGCAATGTGATCGATAAAGTAATTTACAAAATAAATAATTAAATAATTCAGTGTTATTACCTGATCTGCAGATATTCAAATTGCATTGGAACCTAGTCTTAAATTTCGTTGAGAAAGCTTTCGTTGTAGTTGAAAAAGGCATGTTAGAAAATCGTTAAGAATTGAAGCAAAAGGGTGGCACTCCACATGTTTATCCAAATCGTTTTTGAGTCTTCCTTGATCTTCTTGTTTCTTGTAAAGCCAACAAAAAACTTTAATTTTCCGACATACATTGTTAAAATAATCCAAAGACATTAGAACTCCAGGTCTAAAAGACTTCCTGTAAGAGCTCGTTTTCCTGAAGGCAGCATTTTGGGACAAACATTATACAATCTTCTTCTTGGCATTCACGTCTCCACTGGAACAGAGCCGGCTACTCAACGTGGTGTTCTAAGAGCACTTCCACAGTTATTAACTGAGAGCTATCTTTGCCAAATTTGCCATTTTCGCATTCGTATATCGTGTGGCAGGTACGTATAATTGTACCCTATGCCCAGGAAAGTCAAGGAAATTTCCATTACGAAAAGATCCTGGACTGACCGAGATTCGAACCCAGACACCTTCAGCATGGCTTTGCTTTGTAGCCGCGGACTCTAACCACTCTGCTAAGGAAGGCCCCAAATACTACACTGAGAACAGTGTAGCGGTTAAAAATACTGTATGAGAGGGTTAAATTATGAAAATTATCGTGCAATCACCATCCTAAACGCCGCCTATAAAGTGCTATCCCAGATTCTCTTCCGTCGTCTATCACCTATAGCAAACGAGTTCGTGGGAAGTTATCAAGCAGGTTTCATCGACGGCCGCTCGACAACGGACCAGATCTTTTCCGTGCGGCAAATCCTCCAGAAATGCCGTGAGTACCAGGTCCCTACGCACCATTTGTTCATCGATTTCAAGGCGGCATACGATAGTATCGACCGCATAGAGCTATGGAAAATCATGGACGAGAACAACTTTCCCGGGAAGCTCACAAGATTGATCAGAGCAACGATGGACGGTGTGCAAAACTGCGTGAAGATCTCGGGCGAACACTGCAGTTCGTTCGAGTCTCGGCGGGGACTACGACAGGGCGACGGACTTTCGTGCCTGTTGTTCAATATTGCGCTTGAAGGTGTCATGCGGAGAGCCGGACTTAACAGTCGAGGCACGATTTTCACGAGATCCGGACAATTTGTTTGCTTCGCGGACGACATGGATATTATTGGGAGAAAATTTGAAACGGTGGCAGATTTGTTCACCCTTCTGAATCTTTGAATATTTTGTTCTAGTAATCTTCTATATAAATAAAAATGGAGTAGTGTTTGTATGTCACGAAATGGCTTGAGAACGGGTCAACGGATTGACGTGAGTTTTTCACTATTGCACTCCACAAGGGATGCGACGTGTTCGTGTGAGTAAAAAGTTCGGAAAAGTCTCCGAAAAAATCGGGAAACGGGGAAAGACTAAAGTGTCATTTTGTATGGGGGATTTCTTGACGTTTTACAATAGCCTACTTGATGGCAAGATGAAGTTTGCCGGGACCACCTAGGACAGGACGTGACAGCTCAACTAAGACTGCCCCGTTGTTTTTCAGTCAATAACCTTGACGACACAAAAGCCAGTGCTACCAGTATCTTTTTTAAGCAAATCTTGTGAACAATTTCAAATTTCAAGGCTCATCATTTGGTTGTTTCTGACACGTTGCATTCATCCAAAGCAACAGAGGATACTAACATATTTAAAAATCAGGTTTGTATTCAAAACCAGCGATATTTTTGGGGAAATTTGTTACAATTTCCATTATATTGCTTTCAATTAAGCATTTTTTATTTATTTTAGCATTGTGGGACACATGGTGTAAACTTAACATCGAATATAAATGGATTTGATACAAAAAGATTTCATGAAAATATTTTAAACTCTGATAAAAACTCTACTTATTGAACTAGCAACACGGCCAGTCTAGAAACATAGTGCCCTGTTGCAATTCAACTCAACGATGTGAAAGTAGGCCTTTGTCAAAACGGCCAATCAGAAGTGGTCTCTTTTGACAGGCAATTAGTTTCGTTTTTGTACTTTGACCTGACACGTCTTGTCTTAGGGGACCACTAGTTTAACATATTAGAGCTTATTTTCAAAAATTTCGCCCGTTATTCCGGATTTATGAAGAAAAAAATCTTTCAAATCATATGATGCGTTTCCGAAAAGTATGAACGATTGCATTGTTTCTAATTATTTGTAAAAGTTTAACTATAATACTATAATTTGTGAGGGGGCCCTCCGTGGTTGTCATGCATAGTTGTGTTCTCATAAATTAAACCTTATTCACACAAAATCATGTCTATAGTAGGGACCCAAAAAAAAAATGGTAAAAATTGTGTCGTCTATATCTAGTTGTTTTATAAAATTATTTTCGAGATATCAAGGTGAAGCAGCCATCAACGATGCAGCTGAGAGCAACGTCGGGTACGTGGGACGGAGTCGACGGAACGATTGGTTCGACGAGGAGTGCCAGGAGGTTTTGGAGGACAAGAATGCAGCGCGGGCGGTCATGCTGCAGCAAGGGACCCGGCAGAACGTGGAACGCTATAGACGGAAACGGCAACAGCAGACCCGCCTCTTTCGGGAGAAAAAACGCCGCCTGGAGGAGACGGAGTGCGAGGAGATGGAACAGCTGTGCCGGTCTCAAGAAACGCGTAAGTTCTATCAGAAGCTCAACGCATCCCACATCGGCTTCGTGCCGCGAGCTGAGATGTGCAGGGATAAGCATGGGAGCATTTTGACGGACGAGCGTGAGGTGATCGAAAGGTGGAAGCAGCACTTCGACGAGCACCTGAATGTCGCTGAGAGCACAGGCAATAAAGGACGGGACAACGGAGGAAATGCCTTCGTCAGTACTGCGGAAGATGGAAACCAACCAGCCCCCACTTTGAGGGAGGTTAAGGATGCCATTCACCAGCTCAAGAACAATAAAGCTGCTGGTAAGGACGGTATCGGAGCTGAACTCATAAAGATGGGTCCGGAGAGGCTGGCCATTTGTCTGCACCGGCTGATAGGCACAATCTGGGAAGGAAGGGGTAATATACCCCATCTACAAGAATGGCGATAAGTTAGATTGTGAGAACTTTCGAGCGATCATCATTCTAAATGCGGCCTACAAAGTATTATCCCAGATCATCTTCCGTCGTCTGTCACCTGTAGTAAACAAGTTCGTGGGAAGTTATAAGGCCGGCTTTGTTGACGGCCGATCGACGACGGACCAGATCTTTACTGTACGGCAAATCCTCCAAAAATGTCGTGAATACCAGGTCCCAACGCATTACCTTTTCAACGATTTCAAGGCGGCATACGACAGTATCGACCGCGTAGAGCTATGGAAAATAATGGACGAGAACAGCTTTCCCGGGAAGCTCACGAGACTGATACGAGCAACGATGGAAGGTGTGCAAAATTGTGTGAAGGTTTCAGGCGAATACTCCAGTTCGTTTGGATCCCACCGGGGACTACGACAAGGTGATGGACTTTCGTGCCTGTTGTTCAATATTGCGCTAGAAGGTGTTAGTGGAAAGCCGGGCTTAACAGCCGGGGTACGATTTTTACGAGATCCAGTCAATTTGTTTGTTTCGCACATGATATGGACATTGTCGGCCGAACATTTGAAAAGGTGGCAGACCTGTATACCCGCCTGAAACGCGAGGCAGTAAAAGTTGGATTGGTGGTGAATGCGACCAAGACAAAGTACATGCTAACTGGTGGGGCCGAGCGCGACAGGGCTCGCCTAGGTAGCAGTGTTAAGATAAACGGGGATACGTTCGAGGTGGTCGACGAGTTCGTCTACCTTGGATCCTTGCTGACGGCTGACAATAACGTTAGCTGTGAAATACGGAGGCGCATCATCAGTGGAAGTCGGGCCTACTATGGCCTTCAGAAGAAGCAGCGGTAAAAAAATATTTACGCCCGCACCAAATGTACCATGTACAAAACGCTCATAAGGCCGGTAGTCCTCTACGGGCATGAAAAGTGGACGATGCTCGAGGAGGACCTTCAAGCACTTGGAGTCTTCGAACGTCGGGTGCTTAGGACGATCTTTGGCGGTGTGCAGGAAAACGGTGTGTGGCGGCGAAGGATAAACCACGAGCTCACCGAACTCTAAGGCGAACCCAGTATCCAGAAGGTGGCCAAAGCTGGAAGGATACGATTGGCAGGGCATGTTGCAAGAATGACGGACAGCAATCCTGCAAAGATGGTGTTCGCTTCGGATCCGGTTGGTACAAGAAGGCGTAGAGCGCAGCGAGCTAGGTAGGCGGACCAAGTGCGTATCGATTTGGCGAGCGTGGGTAGAACCGAGGATGGAGAGATGCGGCCACGAACCGAGTATTGTGGCGTGAAATTGTTGATTCAGTGTTATCAGTCTAGATGTTAACTAAATAAATGAAAATTAAATCAAGCTGAAAAAAAACTGCTAGTGAGGGGACGTTCATAAATTATATCACGCTCTCAGGGGAAAGGAAAGTGTTTTAGGGAAACGTGTTGATTCATGTAAAAATATAAGTGAATATCAAAAGCGTGATATACACTCCCGTGCATAAGTTTGGGTTCACCCCCTAAAAACATGCAAAAGTGTTCAGTCCATATCTCTGTGATTACACGTCCAATTCAAACTCCTTAAGCCGCATTCCAAAGGCAAAGAGTTATTCTTACTTCGTATGTATTTTTACAAAAACATTCTTTGAACTTTGTATACTAAATATGTACTTAAAATTGTGACATTTTTCAAAAAACACACTGAAAAAACATTACTAATTTCCTCAGCATTGGATCGACCAAAATTTTAAAACAAGGTGTCTTTAGAATCACAATCTTATATTCTTTGAAGAGCACTCATGAAATTTTTGCGGAAAAATCTGAAAAGTATTCAAAATTAATGAAACAGTCAGTCAAATCATCGTGCAAAAGTTTGGGTTCACCCCTCAGTATGGTGTATCGTGCAAAAGTTTGGGTTCACCTGAACCTAATTAAATCTTAAAATCTCAAACCAATCATGTACGCGCCATTATTTGCGCTCAAAAAAGCTTTAAACTATTAAAATCGGTTGAAAAATGGCAGAGATATTGACAAAAATGATGTGCGTATGGCTCAGATGAACCCAAACTTTTGCACGATTTGCATCATACTGAGGGGTGAACCCAAACTTTTGCACGATGACTTGACTGACTGTTTCATTGATTTTGAATACTTTCAAGATTTTTCCGCCAAAATTTCGTGGTGTCTCATCAAAGAATATAAGATTACGATTCTAATGACACTTTAATTTAAAATTTTGGTCGACCCAATGCTGAGGAAATTAGATATGATTTTTCAGTGTGTTTTTTGAAAAATGTTACAACTTTAAGTGAAAATTTAGTATACAAAAATAAAAAAAAGTTTTTGGAAAAATGCATACGAAGTAAGAATAACTCTTTGCCTTTCGAATGCGGCTTAAAGAGTTTGAATTGGACTTGTAATCATGGTGATATGGACAGAACACTTTTGTATGTTTTTGAGGGGGTGAACCCAAACTTTTGCACGGGAGTGTATGATATTGCGGGTGGAACGATTATGACCAAATTGTGCCTAATGTAATTTATGGACGTTCCCTGTCTGATAAGGAAATTGCAACATAAAGAATGAAAAGATTAGAGTCGATAGATACTAACCAGAGCTATAATGATTCAGTGGCTTCAATTAAATTTCTTACTCTATCACGTTAGTAAGACATATACACTCTTAAAAAAAAAATGAAATTTACATCTGACCTAATCCAGTCTGCACTGATTAAATTTGTGACGCAAATGCATTTCCAACACAATTTTATATTACTTTTGATTAAAAGTTCAAAACCATGAAACGAAATAATATTTCCAATAAAACTGGATTAAAAAATACGTTCACTAATTTAACTTTGCAAGTACAAGTAACGTTTGTGTCAATTTTCTAATCCCACATGTTGCATGCTGTAAAATTTAATTATGAGACTGGAATTTGAATTTTAAAAGACCTAAATTTACATGATCTTTGACTTTGTGCCGGCATCATGTCAGTCATTGAGTTTGTTTTCATCATGGCCGGTTTAGTACATCGTGACCCATCTCTGGAGTGTTTATATGTGAAATAATTGGAAATTTAATTTACGAACTTGATTTTTTCAAATGGTTCACTTCGATCGGAAAAGTGTGGTTATGCAGTATAGGGTGCCCCGGAAAGTATGGGCACGACTTCACCATACTGCCATTTCAAAACCAGTAAAGAATTTTGATTTTTACACATTTGATTACTATACCCAACAAGAGTAGATTACGATTTTTTTAATAATAATTTAATAATGAATGAATTAATTACGTAAAATTTCTTTGAATAGAATTGGGAAAGACCTTTTGTAAATCTAACATGTATTATTTTTACTATTATTTATAATACCTGACGATTTATAACTTCGTGATGTTGTCTTATGTGGAGAGAAAAGTTCGAGATTTTTCGAATTAGCGTGACCTACGGTCAATGTCAAAGCCAATCATCTACGAGTTATGTTATTTTTTCTGTTGAATGGAAAAGTTGCATAACTAACCGTTGGAAAGCTTGAAAACAGTATATTTAATTCAGAGCCGACCAAAATGTCACTCACACCCCTGTGCGTTCGGGCCCCATCCCTTGAAAAAAAAAAAGAAGAAAATCATCAATGATTATGCTTAAATTTTTTATGCATTTGCTGTAAGAATTATGCATTAACATTTAAAAAAAAAATTGTATCAAAATAAGAGAAAGTTCTATTTTTAGGAAAAACTCATAGGGATCTAGAATTAATACGGCTATAATGAAATTTTACAAAAATATTCTCAAGAATTTAAACTTTTTTGAAATGTTAATAAAGATTCTGCATGGAATTGTTGTGAGCAGACATTCCTTCTACTCTTAACATTTTCATACATTTAATCTATTATCAATCAATCTGAGATATAGTTTGGAAAACAAAAAGTTTATCTTTGTCATTGATCCATTGCTTTGAAATTATATTTTCATTTCATATTTTCAAAATTCTCTGAAAATACTGTTTGAGATTCTGTGATAGTTTTGCTCAGGATTTGAGTAAAATTTTTGTTAAAAGTCTTTGGAAATTTGGCCCGAGGTTCCATGAGAATACCTTCTAATAATACCGAAGAATACTGCTTGAAACTCTATTCTTACTCCATCTAGTATGCTTTTGTGTTGGAGTTATTTGAAAATAATGTCCAAAACTCAAGAATCAAGAAAATAATTCTATGAAGATATTCATTTTATAAATTATGTTTTATCACAGGCACAGGCAAATCTGAATCGATTCAGATTTTTCACAATTTAATGTGTATATATCTATGATTTTTATTTTGAAACAGTGACTTAAAAAGTGAACTTAGGTACTATTTATTTATCTATAAAAATATGACCAATTGGGTTACGTAATTTGGCGCCCCTTGATGGCTGGCGCCCTTGGCGGGTGCCAACCTGGCCAACCGCACGCTACGGCTCTGACAATGTACTAAACAAAAACTCAACACGACGAAAGATTTTGATAAACACATTTTTACTGGTTATTTTTCAACAAAAACAAAATGTAGGGTCTGTGCTGACCAGATAAGAATTGATTAAGCGCGATTCTTCGCAGGTGTGAAAATATGGTTTATGTCGGCTGATAATTGACTAAAATTTGGAAGAATAGATTTTCATCGCTTCCAGCAGTGTTCCGTTCAATTATCCAGTAGAGTATCCAGTAAAAGTAGTGCAATCTGATGAAAGCATTATTATTTACTACACCTTACAGATTTGTCGTCCCATAATATAGTGTGTATTTGCCGAGAACGAAGCAATGAAAAGTATTATTTAATTATAACTCCTGTGAGCAATGGCGGAGCTTATACGAAAAAGTTCATATGTGATTCAACGAACATTGGTTTTTCCAAGTTGTTGCCATGTTGTTATTCGTAAGTATATTCATAGTTTATCGTCAGCAACAAAAGGTAAGAGCTTTGAAGTTTTTTTTTCCAAGATATTTCCGACTCCGCGCATGAGAATTCGTTGATGTATCTTTGAGGAAACGACAACAATATAAGCAAAATATTACACGTTGTGATGCAAAAGTCAGTTGTTATGGCTTTTACGTTCCAGAGTGTATTTTTTTTTGTTTTTTTTTTTGTTGTCATGTAATTTTAAGAACAGATGTAAATTTATGTCAAATGGTTCGCTTCTTTTACGTGCATCAATCACAATCATAGCTATTTGAGGGCTACATCATGCAGATACTATTTTGAACACTCTTTAGCTTCTACTTTATCTTGATGATTGTGTTTGAATCGGATCCCAGCAATCAATTTTTATGGCATTTTCAACGGGGCTTTGGACAGTATGAGCTAATTGTATCTGATGTGCCCTGGCTGGTTATGATTTTCGATATCAAACACATGGTGAAACGTTGTTGAAACTGTAGGGGAAGACGCCCGCCTTAGCAATTCAATTCATATGTCAAAATCAAAAATCAATGTATCCTTTTTTCGACGCAGCATGTCGTTTTTTGAAGCCTTAGAATGGATTAAAAATATCACAGGTGTTGTATTTGTAAAAAATAATTTATTTCCAGATGCTTGAAAAAGTGATGTCTTACCACGATTTTTTTAGCGACGGGGTAAAACCGCCCACCCACGGGGTAAAAGCGACCACCACGATTTTTGTACATAATTTTGCCAAAAAATATATCAGTTTCCTGTGATTCTAAAAAAATATAATGTTTTATGAATTCTACATTGATTGACGGGGATATTGAACTATATTTAGGGTTACCGTCGTTGGGGGTGACAATGGGTCAAAAAGGCATATGTACGATTTGTTTATTGAATAACTATTGCAATTTAGCTCCAATAAACTTCAAATTTGGTGTGTATGTACTTTGATGATACATTAACAACTGTTCAAAAAATTATTGAAAAATATTTATTCACAACGGCACTACAAGTGAATGAAAAATGACCCAATCTCACCCCATAGAGGGGGTGACATTGGGTCACTATTATTGAAATAACTTATTTTTGAGAATATGATTGCAAAACCATTCACAGCTGAAAAATATTGATGAAATACGATGCAAACAAGACGAAAAGATATCTAAGATGTTTCACAAGTATGATAAACCCACTTAAAAGAACGATTATATCAAAAATTTGAAGAGCTTTGAGAAAATATATGAGACCCAACATTTATCGTCAAGCTTACATAAATTGTCTTGTTTGTTTCCCTCATATTATCTTCAAAATCTCATCCCCATTGCCATAAAGTTTTCCTAGAGGTGTACTGAAAAAGTGTTATTTTAAACCCTCGCAAATAGCTATATTTCGGTGCGACATTCCTCGATCAATATATTTCAGGCAGATTTTGACTTCATAGTACCGGTATTTCAGCGATCCAACTCATTCGTACTTTCGTGAGATGTTTCTGTAATATGAAAACACTAATAAATAATTAAATTTATTAAAAAAAAATGATAAAATTTTACGATGTTGCTGCGCTTGAAACACAGTTGCTGGTTTGAGAAGTTGTCAAAATTCGTTGCGTTGTTATTCGATGCACGGAATCCTCAAGTAGACCTGTTTGATGTTTCAGAGATGCTGTATTTAGAAAGAATAAACACATCTTAATGAGGAATGACAACACCCGGCACCGTAAAATGTCAAAAAAGTGGTCTTGCAATTTAATTTACTATCATTCTTGCTTGACCCAATCTCACCCCCATTTCCAATGTTTTACACACCGTACCGAAAAAAATAAAATTTTTCTGGAAAAATCAGTTAGATTTTGGAAAATACTTGTGAAGTGTAATGAAAAGTCTTTCAACCTTCTACTAATACAACGATAGAGGTTAAAGTACATGCGTTATACTTTGCACAGGAGAAATTTAATGCTGTAAGTTTTATCTAGTTTCAACGTACAAGTTTATTGATATAGTAAACAAAAATTACTAATTCTAAAAATGTATATTGTTATGAATTATGTGTAATAAAATGTTCCCCAATATATGAATAATTATTTCTAGCGATATCAGCGTTATTAGCTGATATATTACATAAATCATAATTTTCCGTTTTGACCCAATCTCACCCCCTAGACCCATTGTCACCCCCATCGATGGTAATAAAATAAAAAAACTTAGATGAATACTTATCATTACCTTGAGACACCCATATTAAAAAAAAAATGCGTGTTTGGTTTGTATTTTAAACAAAATTGATTTCATTTTACTTGAATAGTAATGTTCAATGTAGTTACAACTTTTTAAATGGTTTAGACATTTTATTTGGTACTATCAAGTAGGCTATTGAAAAATGCCATGAAACATCCCATACAAAATGCCATATTAATTCGCTCCCGTGTAACCGAATTTTCCGAAAACATTCCTAAACTTTTTCTTCACACGAACACGTCGGAACCCTTAGAGAAGGCAACAGTATGAGAATTGTGCAAATCGGCTGCCCCGTTCTCAAGCCATTTCGTAACATACAAACACTACTCCATTTTTATTTATATGGATGGATATAGATAGATAAACTAGGGGTGGCGGTCTTACCCCATCAACAGTGGTCGGTCTTACTCCGCTTACGCAATTTTCACAACTATGGCCTTATTTTAAAGCTAAATATTTACAATTCATATTTCTCTTCACTGAAGCATATTTCACATTTCTGTTAAAGCAAAATACCCGACTTTGTTATGTTTTAACAACAAAACCCCTTCCGAAATCCTTAAGTGAGCATCTGTTAAATGTAGATCTAATTTCATATCGATGAGCAGAAACTTTGTTTTTGATATTTGTTATGAAAAAAATAATGTAAATATCACCCTAAATGGTTCGGAATGTCAAAAATCTTGTGTTTATGGAAAGTGCTTGGCGTACTTTTAAGAAAACCGCCATTTTCATGCCAAACTGAATGTGGTCCTGTCCCCGGCGGGCGCTCTTACCCCGTCTTCCCCTAAGACTTTTTACCTTTTGGAATATCCGCGACCAACTTTCTGGAGTGTACAGGACCCTTAATGTCAAGTGTCATTGCAAGTTTTTCGTGAAAGGTGAATGTACTTGCTTCTCGCAATTTTCATCCGAACAGCATAATGCAACAAAAAATGTCAATGTAAACAGAGTATTGTCAAAGCTTTCCCTTCTGCACATTTCCACAATTTCGCAAGAACGGTCGCAGTCGCAGAGAACTGCGAGGAGAAACACAATACCATGCGCCTCCATTATATTGATCGGCACGTGTATTGCTGTTTGAAGGCTCATGGTTGTCTGAATCTTTGAAACAACCAAATAACAAGGAAAAAAAAAACAGTGGCTAAGTAATATGAATATCGTTTTGAGTTTTCACGTTTCAGGTAAACTGTTTTTATATTCATACTTAGTACACAGCTTATCCAATCACTTCTAAAATCGAAGTCAAAAATCATATTTTAGTCTATGTATATTTGTTCAGTGCAATATTTGGTATGCATTGAAGTAATAGCCAGCTGCTTATTGTTGGCAACACTTGGACTTCCTTATGTGTCCTTATTGAGAGTTATTTTTCCGTTTGCGATTTGTTAAGGTGCTAGTTTCTAAATACGTCTGTTTTGGCATTGTATTTTATTGCCCTCGTAAACCAAATAAAGCTAATAAGAGCGCTTTTTTGAGCACGGTTCGTTGATAATAATTGTTTTTATTAAAGCCAAGTTTTAAAAACATAACGACTCAACGCAAAAAGCCACACATAAATCGAAGAAGCGAAACCCATAAGACTCTCACTCTTTCAATTTGAAAACTGCGAAAGTAATAATAAATTGATGTAGTAGTGCCTTCTGCAGTAGTTGGTTCTCTAGACTGGTTTTCCATCCCACGCAAGTCCGCGAAATACGCATATCCTTTCTGGAAATACGTTGCATCATCCGGTGCAGTGATTCTAACACCGTGTGGGATCTAATTCCGTACACAGTACAAATTTAAAAGAAGCAAAAATCATTTCTTTAATACTTACAGAAGTTTCAAACTGTATATCGCGTTGAACACACATTAATACTGCCAGTCTGGAGAGTCGGGAAACCCTCCATCAGGGGAAAAAAATAATCGGGATGCATATAAAGCCAATCATCTTCTGTAATGGTTGTGCTTTGTAATTGCGTGTTTAACAACTGAGATAAGCAAGCCACTTTACGGATTTTGATGCGCTACTGTAGTAACAGGGAAGAGAGCAACGAATGGATATGCTGTGGTCAAAGCAGATAAAAATATGCTGCTCTAGCTCAGCTGCTGTCCATATTTTACAACAAGAGTTGGCTCCGTCGTCGTTGGTCGCATGTTGCTCAAAGATTAGTGTGGCTTTGGGATTATGGCTCAAAACGCACCCGGTAAAAAAAAAAAATATTTCACAAAAGTAATCTCTCTTTGTTTCAATTATGAAAATTCTCAATTAACAACTGGAAAAGTGCCAATATAACATTCAGCTTTGAAGAAAGCTTTTCCTCAGCCGAGACGTAATGGTCAACAAAAGGTATAATTTTTATAATACCGTTCTGGTTCGAATTCCGGACAGATTGAAATTCTGGGCAACATTTCATACGAAATGAGTCAATGTTCAATATCTTGGTGTTTTTGGTAAAATTAACAATATATTACATTTTATTTTCCGTAGTAGTTCAGAATTTTTACATGTGAGTTGATTTTACCTTCTTATAAATAAAACGATTTTAATTTACTTAACCTATCTTAATCTATTCTATGCAAAGCTTTCTTTCTGGTATTACAACAGTTAGTCCATATTGGAACAAAGCTCTCCATGTAGCTTTTTTGCAATCTACTACAGATGACACGCAGGCTTCGTCCTTTGGTGAAGAGACCTGTGTCATCCGCAAACAATGATTTTCGACATCCCTGAGGTAACTGAGGTAATTCAGATGTCAAAATATTGTACAACATTGGTCTAACAATACTACCTTGGGGAACACCAGCTCTTACAGGAAGTCTTTTAGAGTCTTTTTTTTTAATTTTGCAGTCAGGCCCGCCAAACACTGTCAAATGCTTTTTCTATGTCTAGAAGAGCAAGACCAGTAGAATAGCCTTTACATTTGTTGTAACGAATCCAATTTGTTACACGTACACGTAAAAGTTGATGAGTGGTCGAATGTCCATGTCGGAACCCGAACTGTTCATTGGCAAAAATTAAATGTTTCGTTGATGTGGACTATCATTCTGCTCAAAATAACCTTTTCAAAAAGTTTACTGACGCAGAAAAGCAAGCTGATTGGACGATAGCAAGAAGCTTCTGCAATACTTTTGTTTGATTTTATAATTGGTACAGCTTTGGCATTTTTCCATTTGTTAGGAAAATAAACCAGCTGGAAAAGAATGTTAAATATATCAATGGAGAATACTAAGCTTTTTTCTGGGTGTTTCTTAAGGAAATATAAAAATTCCATCATTGAAAAGGTCTCACATATTATTCCTTTTTTAAAGTTTCAAATTCTTCCAAATCAATCTCCTTGTAATTTTTGAAAACGTTCTCTTGATTGAGGATGCTTCTAAAATCTGGAGTGACTTGATTTTCAATCTTATTGATGAGTTCTGAATTCAAATTGTTCCTGCTATCGAACTGTTTTTGAGTCCTTTTTTCCACAATAAGTTCTTTTTCAGAATCGGAATTGGCTTTCAAGAAATTTTTTCTTTTCAATTTTTGATAATTTCCTCAAAAGGCTTAGAGCCAAGATCCCATCAAAAATTTTATTTTGTTTTTCTCAGTTCATTTATTCATAACTTATGATATTTGATGAACGTTTTACACTACGTTTCCTTCTTTGCTTATATCTCTACCTATAAGGAAACCAGCAAGTGGCTCGGAACAAAATCAAAATAGAGGAAAACGAAAATTATCATCGAGTTGGTACATCGTTGCTCCATCATTGATGGCGTGGGGCCAGGTCACCGGTCGGTATGTGGTTGGGTCAGAGTGTCGCGCGGAACATGATGACGACGACAACGACGGACGATTTTACAACAGAATCTTCCACTTAGTGCTTTCGAAAATGATATAGAGTGATGATGTTCGCTGCGGTCGATATGTAGAGGTAGAACTGTTAACAGCTTCCGTTGTTCCGGATGGATATTCCCGTAAGCTTAGGTTGGTTACAATTTAGTGTGGTTCAGGAGTTCACCGCGGCAAGTTAGATTCGCTGTTTGTTCCCCGCTTTCTGAGCTTCGGAAAGGTTCCGTTTTACATGTGCATGCATCCGATAAGTAATCCGATTACATCGATTGAATCGTTACGGGTTGAAGTGCACTCTGTATGAATGGCAGATTAGCTGAGTGCAAACAAGTGAGTACATGTGTTCTTTCATTGTTCGCTCCACAAAAGTGCTTTTGGGAATAAGGAGAGTATTTTAAGAATGATAGCAGAACAGTGAATCGAAAGTTTGCTACTTACGATTGGAAATACTGACACCATCGAAATAAAAATATATCCAATAAAGTTTTCCACTTTTAAAAGTTTGTTATTTATCGGTGTGTTCAATAGCAATCATGAAGAATTCGCATTTCTGCGAAGGATCGCCATCTAATCATAAACGTGCCTCAAAATTTCTCGGTACTAGCTTTGATGCAACCAATTTGCGTGTCGTAAGTCAGGTAGAAGTTGGAAAAATAGATTGCAGCAATTCGCGTAAATCTCCCAAATTTTCTCGTGCTCAAAGCTTTGGTGACAAATTGCTGGCGGCATCGTCACCAAAATTTGCCAAATCCAAGAAAATCTCCCAAACTTCTGGTTCGGGTGACCCATCTCCAACTGTAAGCCGACCTAGCAACGGGGACATCAAAGCCACGCGAAGATGTTCATCCTCGTCAGCGGCTGCGGCGAGTGAAATTCCGTTTGATGCATCCATAAATTTAGTGGCATATTGTGGTGAGATGCTGGAGCTTAAACGACACCAGAGGTCTCGACTGAGGAATCGCAGTATTAGTGTTTGCGTGGAAAAATGGAACGCGACGGAGCACATGAAAAGGTAAGTGGCTCAGACGGGCGATAAAATTAGATTTGTTTGTTTAGGTTTACGTGGATGAATTAGAAACTCTTTTAACTGCAAAATTATATCCAGGATTTCACTTAGGAATGTTAACGCTAAAGTAGTATTCCGAGATAAACTAGCCCAGGGCTATGAGCCTCGTTACTAATAATAATAAAAAAAAAACAGGAGGGTGTTGCGATAGTAATTTATCAAAATTCTCTTTTGCATATTGTAATTGGTACCGTGCAACAGGTTGATTTTTTTTAATCTGATCATTTTCGTTTTATCTTAACGATTTTCCGGACCATTTCTGGGAAGAAATTTTCCACGCATCGTGATATGCGATTGCTTTTCTTTTGGTTGAATTGATCACCGTGAACGTTTATTTGATATCATATATTGGCTTTTCTCGGTGATAACAGACAAAAACAGCATAATTTGCGTTACGCGTTTCGGCTTACTTCACTTCAGCCCTCATCAGACGCAACATGCTGAACGCAACCTTACAGCTTGGTCTGTCACAACTATACAGTATAGTATAGTTGAAGTGAAGGAACTGAAACGCGTAACGCAACCCGAGCAGAAGAAAATAACTACTGGATACCAAATTGAGGTATTCCATACCAGACAATTTCCAATACTTACAACCTGAATGAGGTATGAATGAGCCCTGCATAAGAGGTAAAATACCTCAAATAATACCTTATGCATATTCTACAAATACCAAGCTGATAACTAAATCAGGTATTGTAATACCTAAATAATACTTGATGGATTTTCATATAAAAGTGAAAGTTTTCAATACCTCCAGCAGTCCTCAATAGCTATCGAATACCAAAATGAAGTATTTTAACATGTTTTTCAAATACCATTATAATACCAAAATGAGGTATTAACAACTGAATAATACCTAATTATGGTATGATACCAAAATTTGGTATGCATAAGTTATTGGGGAGTTATTTGTTCCTCCTCGGGAAAATATGCTGTTTTTGTCTGTTGTCACCGAGAAAAGCCAATATATAACATCAAAAAAAAAAAAAGATTGCTTTTCTTGTCTTGTTGCATACCACTAGCGTTTATCTTTATATGAAAACATCTGATTTTGATTACAAAACATCCAGTTCAACTGGATAAGTGGCAAATTATTAAAAACTGCATCAAACAGTTATCCAAGTTTTTAATAGCGCTAATGGCTGCCGTAAATAGGCTTGCTTTCTGGTAGGGACATGTCGATTTGACATTTGGCTTGGGTCGTTTTCTATTCAACGAACCCAAGCCAAATGTCAAATCGTTTAATCCATATCAGAAAGCGAGCCTGTTTGCGGCAGCCATTAGCGCTCGTAAAAAGCTGGATAGTGCAACAGATGATTTGAAGGCGTTTTAATATTGTTAAAATTCCATCAATTCAAATAGTCGAATATACAGCTTTGAATTTTCTGAATTTTCTGAATATTAGTGTGATACTAATACTTAATACTTTTGTATTCGTTTTGCTAAACTAATTAACGGAAATTTTGTTATATCATTTGATCAGCTGTGGTACCCATACTATCAAAGATATCCCATTCTACGCAAACTTCAGGGGAAGTTATTTGTAAACGATTATATTTTATGTAAAGGGGTCATGCACAAATTACGTCACGCTCCAAGGGAGGGAGGGGGTCGAGCCAAGCGTGACAAGCCTTACAAAATTTTCGGAGGACTCATACAAAAAGTGTGACAAAGGGGGGGGGGGTGGTATCGAAAAAGTTGAAATTTAGCGTGACATCATTTGTGTACCATCCCAAATAGAGAATCAGTTTGGACGTTACCTTAGAAACATAAACGCGCGAGAGAGATAATATTGGAAATCCTAAATAAGTTATACAATTTTTAATTTTTAGGGTTCGGATCGGACAAATGGTGATTGATTTGAAAAGATGTCAATTGTTTACTATGAAAATTTGAACAAAGAAATTTCAAAGATAAATCGATTAAAGATAACACGAGATGAAATCCGCTCAACTTTCTAATTCCTGGAACCAATTTCCAAAGGACGTAAACATCACAAGCATGGATCCTTTTTCGTTTCCGGGCGACGCGACACATCTTTCCGGTCCAGACGGATGATTTCCATCAATCGTGCATGAATAACTAAAATGCGTTTCGATTGGTTCACAAAGACAAGTGATAGCAAGGAGACTTATTTATTCGACTGGCACGTAAAACGTGGACGTGTTTTTGTATCACATGTGTGATGAATATAATGACACTGTATAGACTGCTTAATGAGGGAAACTGAATAGGGAGCTATGGGACATAATGGAAAAAATGAACAATTGAGCATATACTTATTATTTTAAGGTAATACAATGTCATTACTCTTGCAGCTACCCTCAGTTAGTTTCTCCAAGTTTTATGTAAGTAATACGTGCGATATCCTTATATGATATTAAGAATATTATATAATAATACAAAAACGAAAAAGAAATTGGATTCCAAACGTAGGCTGACAAGAAGGTACCGGCCAAATATGAATTTTACAAGCGAGAAATTTTTTTCCTGGCTTTGCTACTTTGTTCAAAAACAAGAATCTCCTATCTCCATGCTTAGGCAACGATTTGGAGCTCAAAAAAATTGAAGTCAATTCTCCATGTATTTTAAAGGTTAAAATAATATTTTCTGAACGACTCTTCTTTAAATTTCTCATCTTTATAGGCTGTTTTTCATCACTCCAATTCGTCATGAAATAACCTACTTTGGATTATGTGTACAGTAAGAGTTTATTACGCAACTCTCGCTCGCTACTCAGTACTAACTCAGAAATTACAAGAATGGCACCGAAAATTTAGTTAACGGTAGTACTGAACATCTCTTCAAATTCTATTAGGTATTCTCCCTAAAACTTCTGCAGGTGTTTCTAGTGATTTTAAAACCTACAAATAATCCAGTGCTTATATGATAAACGACTGCACTTTGGAAAAGCTTGTATTTATCGTCCGGAGGTTCTTTCACTAACTATGCTTGAATCTGTCTAGAGATTTTCGATCAGGAATTTTCTTAAGAAAACCTCCAATGATTCTCCAAGAAAATCCTTTAGTGCTTATATGATAAACGACTGCACTTTGGAAAAGCTTGTATTTATCTTCCGGAGGTTCTTTCACTAACTATGCTTGAATCTGTCTAGAGATTTTCGATCAGGAATTTTCTTAAGAAAACCTCCAATGATTCTCCAAGAAAATCCTTTAAAGTGTTTTACAAGTATTCCAACATTAAATATGCTTCGCATTTGGATTATATGCACACATTGATGTGAAATTTTTCGAAAAAGTTACACGTCTTCTAAGTGAGAATCAAACTCACAACTCTCTGCTCACTAATAGGGTGCGTTGCCCCTATACCACGATAGGACTCATGGATGAAGAAGTTGACTTAAATTCGATTTCAGCTCAATAATCACGTGGTCCTCTTTCGCAAAGCGCACCTATTTCGACAGTTCACAATGTGCCGAAGGCACCAATGGGTTATTCGCAAATTTCATAATGCCAAAAATTGTCTTTTTTGACACCCACCCACCCCTCGTAACACATTTTGTATGAAAATTTTACGAATTTTGTAAGAGCTGTAACATCTTAAGGACACCCACCCACCCCTTTCATCGTTATGGAATTTGTAAATGGGCCCCAAATATGCATTATAAAAAAATCCTATTTATTTACCTGTTTTTTTCTGTTTTTATATCGAATTAGGCTAAGTAGCAGGCTCTGTTCCAGTAAGGATGTAACGCCAGGAAAAAGAACAAGACGAATAAGAGCTACGGTAGTGTTAAAATGTAACAACTCATTCTACTACCTACTTAAAATAAAGATGGCGTAAATCCAAGATGTTTGCATTGATTGCACATGTCAAAATCGTAGAACATGATATATAAAATCGTTCATTTCATAGTTCGTTCGAATCCCGCCGGGGAATTCGACAGGGTGATGGAGTTTCGTGCCTGCTGTTCAACATTGCGCTAGAAGATGTCATGCGGAGAGCCGGGTTCAATAACCGAGGTACGATTTTCACAAGATCCAGCCTATTTGTTTGCTTCGCGGATGATATGGATATTGTCGGCAGAACATTTGGAACGGTGGCAGACCTGTACACCCGCCTGAAACGTGAAGCAAAAACAAAAGTCGGCCTGGTGGTGAATGCGTCAAAAACAAAGTATATGCTGATAGGCATAGAACAGGTTTTCTGACGAAATTCAAGATGGCGGTTAAAATCAAAACGCCGATTTTTTTTAGCTTTAAATGAAAACTACATCCTTCTTCCATACGATTTCATTAAGTTTGTTATGCGTTCCAAGGGCCATAAGAGAAATATCACGTGACAAATAACCTGAGTTTATCAAAAAATTGGCTTTTTCGCAAATCAGTTGGCTAGCTGGATATACTACTAACTAGAGATGGGCAAAGAGGTCGAAATTTAGGTGCGAATCGTAGGTGACTCACTCACAAAAGTGAATTGACTCTTTTGATCGATTCAGTGACTCATTGAAAATAAAATCATGGTTTCCGCTTTATGAACCTAGACAACACTGAGGCAAATGGAATAACGAAATACATAGACATGTGAAAATTCGCCACAATAAATCGGATTGAAATTCATAATTGATGAGGAGTGATGCCAAAACGATACACAAAGCATTCATTTTGCAATATCCGTTCCAACTTTCATAAAGCAAAATGTATGAATTTCGATAGTCCAGGTCGCTGCGTGTATGACAATATTTAAATGAGAACACACTTCATATAACTAAATACCTCAATGAGTAATACATGTCTGGTGTACTTAACTATAACAAGACTAATTGGAAAAAAAAGTTCTATGGTAATTTTTTGAGCCTACTTTCCATAAACTGCAGTGCTATTGAATCACGACTCTTTTGAAAAAAAAAAACGTGATTTGTTCACTCATCTTCGAGAGTCGACTCTTTTGAATGGTTCGTGAGTGAGTCACCCATCTCTACTACTAACATAAAATTGGAATTCTAACGATGCGTGCCGATGGCGGTCTGGTTTCAGCAAGAATTGCTCTTTTACTGGAACATCAATAATGGAGGAAGTACATTTTTGAAAGATTCAAAGATTTTATTATTCTAAGATCATTTTTTACGTCAAACAGAATAGAACAGCTCCTGAATGACGTATTAAGGTATTAAAAAACGAGCTGCCGTTGGCGATTTTTTATCCAACTCGTTACTCTAGCCTCTACCACTGGCACAGACACCCTATTCGTAAATAACCAGGCGATTCATCTCAGATTTTTTTTAGAGATGCTCGTTGTCATTAAATGAATTGTTGTAGAATTCCCTGAATGAAGCTTATTGAGAATCCCTAGGGATGTTCCTTACGAATGGAGTGATTTTAAAATTGTTAGGAGTTCATCGTAGATTCCATGAGTTGAATCTGAAAATCGATTACCTAGGTAACCTTAGAAAACTAAATTCAATTTAGAGGAACTGAATAAATCTGAATTAGTGGAAAAGCAATAACTTTTGACCTGAGGAAATCTGTACCAAGTTGACCAAAATCGTATGAATGGGTCAAAAATTAGCGCTAGGCTTTAACCTTTATCGAAAAATTGCTGACAGAAACTTTAAATTAAATTGTGCGATAATTTCGTGAAGACTCTTTGAGAAATTGTATTATATCTTCATGAATATAATCAAGCAAATATATACCGTACTTCCGCCTAATGGACATGTTCTTAGAAGCTATCCATAAGCCATGTGCTCATTTTTTCCGATTTTCAGGTCCCTCTTCTCCCCTCGTAGTCTTTTTTCAGTACCAAATTCATAAAATGTGTGTGGACCGTGGTCATTGGCCAGAACTCATGGATGACTATTATGGACGTCCCCTAAATCGTTCATTGAATCAATTACCTAGCCTAGAAAATAAATTTGAGACATTTCCAAGAACAAAAAAGAAAGTGTTCAGTGTCGTATATAAAGTTGACACTCTGATTATGTCAAAAATAGTCGTTTTTGCGTGAAATATTTGAAATCGTTTTTTATTAGTGTGCAAGAATGTTTGTTTGTACAATCTGGTATTTTTTGCGTTATTTTTTTTTAGTCCGTATAAAAATATCAAAAAAGTCTTATTACCATGACAACAACTCTACAAATACAGCTATACAAAACATAAATTTTATCAACATAACTGCAATTCAAAACTTATGCTTCAAGTCACCAATCGTAACATTGATCAATCAAAATTGTTTGTTTTGATTCACTTTGACTTCGAATAGAAAAAAAAGATAATCGAATAGTGTATTGCAAGAGTAAGAGATTAAATTAAATTTCTCATAGGTAACTGCAAGTTCGTTTCATCCCCAACTAGCGTCCATGTAGATCCCAAGTACATTATCACCATACTGAAAACACATTTGCGCAAAACTATCATCACAGGATGCAGCTAACTCGGGAAAGAAGAGAAACCATTGACCTGATTCACCACCGGAAATCTAATTTAGTAGGGCGGTAGACACACACAACCTAAGCCGGTTGTACTGCAAATGGGCTCACCGGACGATGCTTGCTTACTCTTCGTAGTGTTGTCTATCGTTTATACATTGGCGGTATTGGTTCTCCGTTCCCACCTTTTACCGGTTTTCCGTTACATGCAACCAAATGAGAAAAGCGAAATTTGCAATGCTCGGTACAACGATGCATCCTTTAGTTGTCTATGCTATACCAGCACTATCATTCATTAGTTTTTCCCAAATTTTCACCTGTTTGCCCAAAAGCCCATGCATAGGAAGCTAACTTTGAAGAAAGCCTTATTTCGAGAGTGGTCAGGGCTATTGAAAATTGTAGTCACGTAACTTTGAGCTTGTCAGGAGGCAGCCGCAACATGTTTCAAATGACATCAGGGCTGTTAAGATAGGCAATGTTAACATAATGCTCAATTAGTCAGCATGCGATAATCGTAAGTAAGCAACGAAAATCAGAAAAGCTAAAATAAGTGAGTAAGTTTGATCTCTGTATTTTAGGAATTTTTTTTTTTTATCATATATGTTCCAAAAATCGTTAAAAGATAGTGAAATTTCTTGATATTTGTTTTATTGAGTTTTAATGTTAAAAGGTCTTGCTTCTGACACTTTTTTAATTTTATTATTAGAATAATTTTAAATATTACATTTATTTCTTATATCTAGGTGTTCTGTGTTTGACAACACTATCATCCTAGTTTTGTAAACAAAATTAAGCTTATATATATATATATATATATATATATATATATATATATATATATATATATATATATATATATATATATATATATATATATATATATATATATATATATATATATATATATATATATATATATATATATATATATATATATATATATATATATATATATATATATATATATTATATATATATATATATATATATATATATATATATATATATATATATATATATATATATATATATATATATATATATATATATATATATATATATATATATATATATATATATATATATATATATATATATCATTTTCAAAATTTTATTTTAAATCCTCTGAAGAGCTTTCTTTCTGGTATTACAACAGCTAGTCCATAATGGTACAGAAATTTTATGTATTTGTCGCATTTGAAAGTTGGTTTAGACCAAATCAATTGTAGAAGGGTTTCTAGAGGATAAACAAGAACGGCTATCAGGGTGTTGAATTGAGACATATCCTGAAGAGCACACATAAAATAAAATTCTGCCGTTGGAATTACTTTGCGAATCATTCCATGAGCGATGTTTGACATTGAAGCCACCAACAACAAAAACAATTGACTTATTGCGAGTAAATATTCGCAAGTCAGTTTGGGGCAAATTAACTTGCTGGCCAGAGCATTGAAAAGGCAAATAAGTAGGTATGAAAGTATATTTGTCAAGCTGTGTTTCAACTGAAACACCTAAAGTTTCAAAAACTTTAGTTTCAAATGACGAAAACTCGGTTTTTGTATGGCGATTTGGTTGAAATGTTTCGCTGAAATATGTCACCAAATAACAAGGAAATGGCAATCAATTGCCATTGGATTTCAACGTCTCCATTATAATTTAAACCACGGGAGTAGTGATGATTCTCTAATTTGAGACCAGTAGATCAAGCTCAGATAAATTTATTTGCGAAATTATTCATTTGAATATGATTTATTCGTGCTGTTCGGAATTTGAATCAAGGTGTTCGGAATATGAGACAGATTTAACACAGTGTTCGGCATTTGAATCAAGGTGTTCGGAATATGAGACAGATTTAACACAGTGTTCGGCATTTGAATCAAAATGTTGTTCCAAACTTTAACATAAAAACAATACTAAAACTAATTAAATCAACATTATTATTGGTACACCCAACAGCTAACAGTTAGACTTTGCAAAGACATTAAAATTTACACAAATATCAGCTAAGTTATGCCAATCAGATGCATTTGAAGTCACTGTTGGCCTTCAGTGTTCGGAATATGAGTCAAAACGGTACTTCGGATTTTTTCATGCTAGAGATCAGTATTTGATCTATAATTTCATAATCGAAAATATTATATCGGTGATTTTTTTCCACACCTTTTGTGTGGGCTGAAATGCTTATGAAAATGTAATTTTCATGGCCTGCCTTTATGGAAAAATGGCTACAAAATGGAAAAAAAATCTAAATTTCACCGATGCAATATTTTAAAACCTTTCGATTATGAAATTATAGACCAAATACTGATCTCTAGCGGGAAAAAATCCGATCTTCATAATCTGCTGGTTTGGACATAGCGTGTGTTGTGTGTGTTCAAAAAGTGTGTTGACCATCAAACTAGTCTCTTTTCGGCTAACTTCTTGGCAGATCTCATCCTAGAACACAACATAAGATTGCCACCATCGCATATGTCTGGGAAAACTGTTATTAAACATAAAGCTACGTGACCTGTTTAAGCTCCATACTCTTCCGGTGTTACCGACATTCCACATGGATGCTGAATACCGTTCGTCATGGATGACTTTTAGTGCCAGTGTTTATTCAGGGCCTTTGGATTCGTCTTTTTTTCCGGCATCATCCATGTTGAAAGAAACCTCTTTCCTGTGCACTTTTATGCTGAGGGTTGCGACTGTTCTTTGAGAAACTCGTTGAAGATTTGTTATTTTACGTTGTGCACTTTGAATATTTTTCTTTTGATTCCGCATGTGTGGTTTGAGGTTTACTTGACTGAAGGTGTGAATATTTTCATTCTAATAACAATCTGCATCATGTATCTTTTTCTTCTTTTAGCGTTACTTCCCATCTGGGACAGAGCCTGCTTCTTAGCTTAGTGTTCTTATGAGCGCGTCCACAGTTATTAACTGAGAGCTTTTCCCCATTGCCCATTATTTTGCGTTCGTACCCTTGACTGGTGGGATTCGAACCCACAACCCTCAGCTAGGTCTTGCAAAATAACTTCACGTTAACCGCTACGACTATTTGGGCCCTATTGTCCATGCATCTGCAGATCAACCAAAAAAACACCTTACAAAATGCTGCTTATCGGCACACACTTTTGGCAGGTTTGGAAAAATCCTGTTATCGAGCAACATAGAAAAGTCCAAGTGCTATAGGATTAGGCTGCCGAAGGATAAAATATGACCCTATTCCGGTGACCGTCGTAAAGTGTACCTCTTATCGACAGTAATAGCATTTTCCACAAAAGATCATAACTTGAGCTAAAGTGAAGTAATAAAAATATTCCATTCGACGGCGTTACTCAACGTGGTTTTCGCCTGGTTGCACTGGGAGTTTTTCAAGGGGCACAAGTCGGAATAAAAGGATTCTGCTCACACAAACCAGACGACGGAAAATGCATTGTGAGCAGAAGAATGAAATCATGGTTCTACGTGTCCTGCATGTGTATGTAATCTGTCATTTCATTTGTTTTTTTTTTGCTTTGACATCAAACCGGAAGACTATTTGTCCCTCTGGAGGGGACGCTTGTTCCGTTCTTGTTTATTCTTTATTTGCCCCTGGACATCCGGTTCAAACCGTGCCAGCTAGTGAAAGGCAGTGAGATGCTGTCGTCCGGTGGACTCATGAAAACGGAACATTTATGAGAGATGATGAAGGAAAGGATGCTATATGGTCATCTTCATTTATTGCTTACGGCCGATGAATACAACTTGAAAAGCTTGACTTATCAGGAAAAATGACATTGTGACTTGAAGTTTGACAATATTGATGATAAAATAAAGAAACCCAACGATGGAGGCATTTTGCCAATCATAATTGGGAAGCTCATAAACGTAGCGACGAATGCGTTACTATTCATCAATACTATGTTGAGAGTGAAGGGATTGAGTCTTACCGGTCGAGAATCTCTTCGGGTTAAAAATTTTCTCGATATCCTGGAGTATAGAGTATCTTCGTTCTTGCCACACGATTTACAAATGGAAAAAAGGTGAACAGAAAGTTCCCACTCTTTTAATGTATTCGAATCCCTTGAGCAGAATACCAATAGAGGAACAAAAAAGTAAATTGGAGTACCTAGTACCTTTTAATTCCGCCCTAATGGCTTATCTTTGACAGATATGCGTATTTCAACCACCACTTGTAACCTACGAGTAACTGACACTGAAGAAGGCTACAAGTGGTAGTCGAAATACGCGTATCTGTCAAAGATAAGCACTTAGGGCGGAATTAAAAGGTACTAGGTACTTCAATTTACTTTCTTGTTTTTCTAGAAAGTTCCCAGTTCATAACTACAGAAATGCCCATTAGACTATATCGCTAAAAAGTAGATACTGGGCAGTATGAATGAAAGTAGTAAAGCTGAATTTACTATATTCTCGATAGAAAATGCTACATATGGAAAACGAGGGGAATAAGTTTTAGTCAATTTACTTTACTACACCTTTTGAACATACTACAAACAACGCGTTGGTATGAATAAATGTAACATTTACAGTGCGTACCTTCGTGCTATGCGTACACGAATTCTTTCTACTCTTGGAAGTTTTTAAAAACTACCTAAAGCAATCAAACAGTACTTCTCAGTGCTACAAAAACAGTACTTTTCAGTGCTAAAATAAAAAACGGTACTATGCAGTGCGGCAAAAACAGTACTTTTGAGTAGTACTTGCCGCAATTCTTGCTGAAACCAGGCCGCCATCGGCACCCATCGTTAGAATTCAAATTTTATGTCACTGATCGCTAGTTTTCGATAAAACTTAAGGGAGGTCCTTTCGGTTTTCTCAAATTGGTGGACCTCTCGTGCGCCAGCTAGCTAAACAGTTTGCGAAAAAGCCCACTTTTTGATAAATCTTGGGCATTTCTTCACGTGATATGTCTCACATTTCGCTTGGAACACATAGCAAACTTAGTGGCATCGTATAGATAAAGTATGTAGGTTTCATTTTCACTTGAAAACATTTTGGCGGCCATTTCGAATTTGGCCGCCATCTTGAATTTTGTTAGAAAAATCGATTTTTCACCATTAGCGCACCGCTAGTTTTGAATTGTGAGATCACCATCAGAAAGCTGAGGAAAAATTGCGTAAGATAGGCTACAAAAACTAGGTGAGCAATGGTATTTAGAGTGCAATCAATATAAACATCATTTTTTGTACAGCAAAGAAACAAGTTTTCAACCGTTGGTGTTATTTTCGAGTCGGATAAAGAATAAGAATATCATTTAGAGTGATAAAATCTGGCGGCCATCTTGGATTTTGACGCCATCTTGATTTTAGCTAGAAGAATGAATATTTCACCTTGAAAACACTCAGCATGTCGAATTTAGAGGTAACCAATAAAAACAATGTTACGTATACTTTTCTTATTATTATTCTTCATTTTCCTGACGTTACGTTCCTACCAGAACCGAGCCTGATACTCAGCTTAATAAGTTCTTTTGTATTGCGATTTTTGGCAACAGAATAATTCCTCGACATATCTTTGAATTCAGTAATAATGAATAAATAAATTCAATAAATGAAAACCGTCCAAAAACATTTATTGTATCAAACAATATGCATTGTTGTTCATTGAATGAAGTTTATAGACTGCGCTTCGGGACATTAGTAAGTCTTGTGGTAATATCTGTAGTTTTAACGTAAAACATTGACAAAAGTTCAATAATTTAGAATGGAAATCTTAAATTTTGAAGCAAAAAACATCCTTGATTTTTTGAGCCATAAAGTATCGTTTTTAGTACCGCTCAACATGCATGTGAAAAATAGCGAAATTAAGGTGCAAGAAAAAATGAAGCAAATGTCAAAAATGAAAAAGCAGTTTTCGTCCTTGAAATCAACAAATCGGAAAAAATAAAAACACACATCCTTTTTATTTTGCAAATAAAACAGCTGTGTGTTTTTATTTTTTTCAATTTGTCGATTTTAACGGCGAAAACTGCTTTTTCACTTTTGACATTTGCTCCATTTTTATTTGGGCCTTAAAAGATGAAAAGCAGGTTTTGTTCTAATTTGGACGTTATGTCGCAACGCAGGTTTATCATTTCGAGGTTGGAAAATCTGTGGGCCATCTTGGATTTCGACGCTATCTTGGTTTTTAGCAGTTGAATGATTTTGTACTTTCTCAGCGTTTATCATGTTGAATTTCGAGGCCTCCGTTACAAAAAAAAAACAATCAGATTCTATCTTTTTTATCTCATCTCAGCTGTTCAACTGATTGTTCATTTCTATCAATGGTTTTAGACCAAATAAATGAAAGAATGAATGCTATTTTTCAACTCGAGGATTTACAGGAGAATCATTCAGGTAGCAAATAAGCGTTAAAAATCCTATTTGATAATTTGGTTTTAAAGCAAGTTAAGCTGATGGGCTGTTCCAGTAGGGACGTAATGTCAGGAAAAAGAAGAACAAGAAGAAGAGTAAGTGTGACGGTAGCATTAAAATTCAACATGTTGAGTGCTAACAAGGTGAAAACGCATTCTAGTACTTAAAACCAAGATGGCGTCAAAATCCAAGATGGCCGCCAGATTTTTTTCACTCAAAATAATACTCCGATTCTTCATCTATCTCGAATAATACACCAACGATTGAAAACTTGTTTCTTTGTTGTACAAAAAAATGATGTTTGCATTTATTGCACTCGACATATATCAAAATAGTAAAACATGATTTAGAAAATCGTTTATATCATAGGGTAAATACCTTTGCTCACCTAGTTTTGAAGCCTATCATACGCAATTTTTCCTCAGCTTTCTGATGGTGATCTCAAAATTCAAAATTAGCGGTGCGCTAATGGTGAAAAAACGATTTTTCTAACAAAATTCAAGATGGCGACCAAATTCAAAATGGTCGCTAAAATTTGTTCAAGTTTAAATGAAACCTATATCCTTTACGATGCCCGTTAAGTTTGCTATGTGTTCCAAGCGAAATGTGAGACATATCACGTGAAGAAATACCCAAGATTTATCGAAAAATTAGCTTTTTCGCAAACTGTTCTGCTAGCTGGCGTACGAAAACAGAAAGGACCACCCTTAAATTTTATCGAAAACTAGCGATCAGTGACATAAAATTGGAATTCTAACGATGGGTGCCGATGGCGGCCTGGTTTCAGCGAGAATTGCTCTACTACTTTTTGGCCACTGATCCCTTTAAGATCCTTGTTTGGACCGGAATGCGCGCTTTTTATCAAGGGTGAAATGGATAATGTTGATAATTGCATCGAAATGAGCAATCAATTCGATGCTGTAGACCAATTTTCCGCACACAAAATCGCCCAGGCTCTTTGATTCAACTGAGGAAGCAAAGAATGCCGCCTAACGTGGTCAGTTGTTCCGAATTTGGGCAGAAGACCTTGAACTTCATTAGGGGAATCAAGGTTTCCTTCCAAATCGCAAAGAAAGCAGACTGTCGCGTTTTGCTGGAAACTCTTAAAGATCGCGAACTTCTTCTCAAACATACTTGAAGAGAAGAAGCACATTTTCTTATAGGTCACCTGCAGAGATCAAAAATGGAATAAATAATTTACTTGAACTTTCACCATTCCAAGTAATCATTATGAAAAAGAGAACCCAATCTGGCATTCGTCGGAAAGGGCTTTCTCTATTTAGTTCACTTTAACAAAATTGATCTAAATAATATTAAAGCTTCAAAAAGCAAGACTAATGTTCGATGCCCTTGTGACATGGGAAGATTTCCAGGAACCTGGAGGAAATTACCAGAGCCCCAATCAGTGCCGTTGGTGCCAATAGTGGGGTCAAGATACAAAACATTGCCGCATGGATACTAAATGCAAGGTTTGCCGAGGGTCCTCTCACGCGAAGGACGTCTGTTACAGAAAGATACGAAAAAGTTTGGATGCGCGAATTGCAGGGGCAATCATAAGCCTAACTTTTGGGATTGACCTTCGCGTATGCGAGTAGTCGAGGCTAGGCAGGTAATTTCAACTCCTCCCCTTTTCATACAACGTTCTAATTGTTTTAAATCAAATGAAAAAAAAACCCTGCCGCAACAGGAAACTTCTATTCCACCTCTTCATCTACCGAAAATCCTAAAGGAAAATCATCAGATAATGAACCTACTTCTTGAAATGTATCTCCTTCTGATTGTAATTTTCTAACTGAACAATTGAATCAAATGAATGATGCAATGTTCAAAACCACCGCTATACTGAAGCAGTCCAAGTTGGTGTAAAATTTACGAATCAAATTGTTATTGGATTCCATTTCTCTAATGGATCCAAATAATATTTTAATTATTTAAAATTGGAGTACTCGTTGTTTGAATGGTAAAGATGACGAGCTGTTTTATTTTCTTACAGCTCGACATGTGACGAGTTGCAATCGTCATTCATAGGCGTATAAAACATCAACTGTTTTCGTCATTTGAAACTAAAGTTTTTGAAACTTTAGGTGTTTCAGTTGAAACACAGCTTGACAAATATACTTTCATACCTACTTATTTGCCTTTTCAATGCTCTGGCCAGCAAGTTAATTTGCCCCAAACTGACTTGCGAATATTTACTCGCAATAAGTCAATTGTTTTTGTTGTTGGTGGCTTCAATGTCAAACATCGCTCATGGAATGATTCGCAAAGTAATTCCAACGGCAGAATTTTATTTTATGTGTGCTCTTCAGGATATGTCTCAATTCAACACCCTGATAGCCGTTCTTGTTTATCCTCTAGAAACCCTTCTACAATTGATTTGGTCTAAACCAACTTTCAAATGCGACAAATACATAAAATTTCTGTACCATTATGGACTAGCTGTTGTAATACCAGAAAGAAAGCTCTTCAGAGGATTTAAAATAAAATTTTGAAAATGATATATATATATATATATATATATATATATATATATATATATATATATATATATATATATATATATATATATATATATATATATATATATATCATTTTCAAAATTTTATTTTATATATATATATATATATATATATATATATATATATATATATATATCATTTTCAAAATTTTATTTTAAATCCTCTGAAGAGCTTTCTTTCTGGTATTACAACAGCTAGTCCATAATGGTACAGAAATTTTATGTATTTGTCGCATTTGAAAGTTGGTTTAGACCAAATCAATTGTAGAAGGGTTTCTAGAGGATAAACAAGAACGGCTATCAGGGTGTTGAATTGAGACATATCCTGAAGAGCACACATAAAATAAAATTCTGCCGTTGGAATTACTTTGCGAATCATTCCATGAGCGATGTTTGACATTGAAGCCACCAACAACAAAAACAATTGACTTATTGCGAGTAAATATTCGCAAGTCAGTTTGGGGCAAATTAACTTGCTGGCCAGAGCATTGAAAAGGCAAATAAGTAGGTATGAAAGTATATTTGTCAAGCTGTGTTTCAACTGAAACACCTAAAGTTTCAAAAACTTTAGTTTCAAATGACGAAAACAGTTGATGTTTTATACGCCTATGAATGACGATTGCAACTCGTCACATGTCGAGCTGTAAGAAAATAAAACAGCTCGTCATCTTTACCATTCAAACAACGAGTACTCCAATTTTAAATAATTAAAATATTATTTGGATCCATTAGAGAAATGGAATCCAATAACAATTTGATTCGTAAATTTTACACCAACTTGGACTGCTTCAGTATAGCGGTGGTTTTGAACATTGCATCATTCATTTGATTCAATTGTTCAGTTAGAAAATTACAATCAGAAGGAGATACATTTCAAGAAGTAGGTTCATTATCTGATGATTTTCCTTTAGGATTTTCGGTAGATGAAGAGGTGGAATAGAAGTTTCCTGTTGCGGCAGGGTTTTTTTTTTCATTTGATTTAAAACAATTAGAACGTTGTATGAAAAGGGGAGGAGTTGAAATTACCTGCCTAGCCTCGACTACTCGCATACGCGAAGGTCAATCCCAAAAGTTAGGCTTATGATTGCCCCTGCAATTCGCGCATCCAAACTTTTTCGTATCTTTCTGTAACAGACGTCCTTCGCGTGAGAGGACCCTCGGCAAACCTTGCATTTAGTATCCATGCGGCAATGTTTTGTATCTTGACCCCACTATTGGCACCAACGGCACTGATTGGGGCTCTGGTAATTTCCTCCAGGTTCCTGGAAATCTTCCCATGTCACAAGGGCATCGAACATTAGTCTTGCTTTTTGAAGCTTTAATATTATTTAGATCAATTTTGTTAAAGTGAACTAAATAGAGAAAGCCCTTTCCGACGAATGCCAGATTGGGTTCTCTTTTTCATAATGATTACTTGGAATGGTGAAAGTTCAAGTAAATTATTTATTCCATTTTTGATCTCTGCAGGTGACCTATAAGAAAATGTGCTTCTTCTCTTCAAGTATGTTTGAGAAGAAGTTCGCGATCTTTAAGAGTTTCCAGCAAAACGCGACAGTCTGCTTTCTTTGCGATTTGGAAGGAAACCTTGATTCCCCTAATGAAGTTCAAGGTCTTCTGCCCAAATTCGGAACAACTGACCACGTTAGGCGGCATTCTTTGCTTCCTCAGTTGAATCAAAGAGCCTGGGCGATTTTGTGTGCGGAAAATTGGTCTACAGCATCGAATTGATTGCTCATTTCGATGCAATTATCAACATTATCCATTTCACCCTTGATAAAAAGCGCGCATTCCGGTCCAAACAAGGATCTTAAAGGGATCAGTGGCCAAAAAGTAGTAGAGCAATTCTCGCTGAAACCAGGCCGCCATCGGCACCCATCGTTAGAATTCCAATTTTATGTCACTGATCGCTAGTTTTCGATAAAATTTAAGGGTGGTCCTTTCTGTTTTCGTACGCCAGCTAGCAGAACAGTTTGCGAAAAAGCTAATTTTTCGATAAATCTTGGGTATTTCTTCACGTGATATGTCTCACATTTCGCTTGGAACACATAGCAAACTTAACGGGCATCGTAAAGGATATAGGTTTCATTTAAACTTGAACAAATTTTAGCGACCATTTTGAATTTGGTCGCCATCTTGAATTTTGTTAGAAAAATCGTTTTTTCACCATTAGCGCACCGCTAATTTTGAATTTTGAGATCACCATCAGAAAGCTGAGGAAAAATTGCGTATGATAGGCTTCAAAACTAGGTGAGCAAAGGTATTTACCCTATGATATGAACGATTTTCTAAATCATGTTTTACTATTTTGATATATGTCGAGTGCAATAAATGCAAACATCATTTTTTTGTACAACAAAGAAACAAGTTTTCAATCGTTGGTGTATTATTCGAGATAGATGAAGAATCGGAGTATTATTTTGAGTGAAAAAAATCTGGCGGCCATCTTGGATTTTGACGCCATCTTGGTTTTAAGTACTAGAATGCGTTTTCACCTTGTTAGCACTCAACATGTTGAATTTTAATGCTACCGTCACACTTACTCTTCTTCTTGTTCTTCTTTTTCCTGACATTACGTCCCTACTGGAACAGCCCATCAGCTTAACTTGCTTTAAAACCAAATTATCAAATAGGATTTTTAACGCTTATTTGCTACCTGAATGATTCTCCTGTAAATCCTCGAGTTGAAAAATAGCATTCATTCTTTCATTTATTTGGTCTAAAACCATTGATAGAAATGAACAATCAGTTGAACAGCTGAGATGAGATAAAAAAGATAGAATCTGATTGTTTTTTTTGTAACGGAGGCCTCGAAATTCAACATGATAAACGCTGAGAAAGTACAAAATCATTCAACTGCTAAAAACCAAGATAGCGTCGAAATCCAAGATGGCCCACAGATTTTCCAACCTCGAAATGATAAACCTGCGTTGCGACATAACGTCCAAATTAGAACAAAACCTGCTTTTCATCTTTTAAGGCCCAAATAAAAATGGAGCAAATGTCAAAAGTGAAAAAGCAGTTTTCGCCGTTAAAATCGACAAATTGAAAAAAATAAAAACACACAGCTGTTTTATTTGCAAAATAAAAAGGATGTGTGTTTTTATTTTTTCCGATTTGTTGATTTCAAGGACGAAAACTGCTTTTTCATTTTTGACATTTGCTTCATTTTTTCTTGCACCTTAATTTCGCTATTTTTCACATGCATGTTGAGCGGTACTAAAAACGATACTTTATGGCTCAAAAAATCAAGGATGTTTTTTGCTTCAAAATTTAAGATTTCCATTCTAAATTATTGAACTTTTGTCAATGTTTTACGTTAAAACTACAGATATTACCACAAGACTTACTAATGTCCCGAAGCGCAGTCTATAAACTTCATTCAATGAACAACAATGCATATTGTATGATACAATAAATGTTTTTGGACGGTTTTCATTTATTGAATTTATTTATTCATTATTACTGAATTCAAAGATATGTCGAGGAATTATTCTGTTGCCAAAAATCGCAATACAAAAGAACTTATTAAGCTGAGTATCAGGCTCGGTTCTGGTAGGAACGTAACGTCAGGAAAATGAAGAATAATAATAAGAAAAGTATACGTAACATTGTTTTTATTGGTTACCTCTAAATTCGACATGCTGAGTGTTTTCAAGGTGAAATATTCATTCTTCTAGCTAAAATCAAGATGGCGTCAAAATCCAAGATGGCCGCCAGATTTTATCACTCTAAATGATATTCTTATTCTTTATCCGACTCGAAAATAACACCAACGGTTGAAAACTTGTTTCTTTGCTGTACAAAAAATGATGTTTATATTGATTGCACTCTAAATACCATTGCTCACCTAGTTTTTGTAGCCTATCTTACGCAATTTTTCCTCAGCTTTCTGATGGTGATCTCACAATTCAAAACTAGCGGTGCGCTAATGGTGAAAAATCGATTTTTCTAACAAAATTCAAGATGGCGGCCAAATTCGAAATGGCCGCCAAAATGTTTTCAAGTGAAAATGAAACCTACATACTTTATCTATACGATGCCACTAAGTTTGCTATGTGTTCCAAGCGAAATGTGAGACATATCACGTGAAGAAATGCCCAAGATTTATCAAAAAGTGGGCTTTTTCGCAAACTGTTTAGCTAGCTGGCGCACGAGAGGTCCACCAATTTGAGAAAACCGAAAGGACCTCCCTTAAGTTTTATCGAAAACTAGCGATCAGTGACATAAAATTTGAATTCTAACGATGGGTGCCGATGGCGGCCTGGTTTCAGCAAGAATTGCGGCAAGTACTACTCAAAAGTACTGTTTTTGCCGCACTGCATAGTACCGTTTTTTATTTTAGCACTGAAAAGTACTGTTTTTGTAGCACTGAGAAGTACTGTTTGATTGCTTTAGGTAGTTTTTAAAAACTTCCAAGAGTAGAAAGAATTCGTGTACGCATAGCACGAAGGTACGCACTGTAAATGTTACATTTATTCATACCAACGCGTTGTTTGTAGTATGTTCAAAAGGTGTAGTAAAGTAAATTGACTAAAACTTATTCCCCTCGTTTTCCATATGTAGCATTTTCTATCGAGAATATAGTAAATTCAGCTTTACTACTTTCATTCATACTGCCCAGTATCTACTTTTTAGCGATATAGTCTAATGGGCATTTCTGTAGTTATGAACTGGGAACTTTCTAGAAAAACAAGAAAGTAAATTGAAGTACCTAGTACCTTTTAATTCCGCCCTAAGTGCTTATCTTTGACAGATACGCGTATTTCGACTACCACTTGTAGCCTTCTTCAGTGTCAGTTACTCGTAGGTTACAAGTGGTGGTTGAAATACGCATATCTGTCAAAGATAAGCCATTAGGGCGGAATTAAAAGGTACTAGGTACTCCAATTTACTTTTTTGTTCCTCTATTGGTATTCTGCTCAAGGGATTCGAATACATTAAAAGAGTGGGAACTTTCTGTTCACCTTTTTTCCATTTGTAAATCGTGTGGCAAGAACGAAGATACTCTATACTCCAGGATATCGAGAAAATTTTTAACCCGAAGAGATTCTCGACCGGTAAGACTCAATCCCTTCACTCTCAACATAGTATTGATGAATAGTAACGCATTCGTCGCTACGTTTATGAGCTTCCCAATTATGATTGGCAAAATGCCTCCATCGTTGGGTTTCTTTATTTTATCATCAATATTGTCAAACTTCAAGTCACAATGTCATTTTTCCTGATAAGTCAAGCTTTTCAAGTTGTATTCATCGGCCGTAAGCAATAAATGAAGATGACCATATAGCATCCTTTCCTTCATCATCTCTCATAAATGTTCCGTTTTCATGAGTCCACCGGACGACAGCATCTCACTGCCTTTCACTAGCTGGCACGGTTTGAACCGGATGTCCAGGGGCAAATAAAGAATAAACAAGAACGGAACAAGCGTCCCCTCCAGAGGGACAAATAGTCTTCCGGTTTGATGTCAAAGCAAAAAAAAAACAAATGAAATGACAGATTACATACACATGCAGGACACGTAGAACCATGATTTCATTCTTCTGCTCACAATGCATTTTCCGTCGTCTGGTTTGTGTGAGCAGAATCCTTTTATTCCGACTTGTGCCCCTTGAAAAACTCCCAGTGCAACCAGGCGAAAACCACGTCGAGTAACGCCGTCGAATGGAATATTTTTATTACTTCACTTTAGCTCAAGTTATGATCTTTTGTGGAAAATGCTATTACTGTCGATAAGAGGTACACTTTACGACGGTCACCGGAATAGGGTCATATTTTATCCTTCGGCAGCCTAATCCTATAGCACTTGGACTTTTCTATGTTGCTCGATAACAGGATTTTTCCAAACCTGCCAAAAGTGTGTGCCGATAAGCAGCATTTTGTAAAGTGTTTTTTTGGTTGATCTGCAGATGCATGGACAATAGGGCCCAAATAGTCGTAGCGGTTAACGTGAAGTTATTTTGCAAGACCTAGCTGAGGGTTGTGGGTTCGAATCCCACCAGTCAAGGGTACGAACGCAAAATAATGGGCAATGGGGAAAAGCTCTCAGTTAATAACTGTGGACGCGCTCATAAGAACACTAAGCTAAGAAGCAGGCTCTGTCCCAGATGGGAAGTAACGCTAAAAGAAGAAAAAGATACATGATGCAGATTGTTATTGGAATGAAAATATTCACACCTTCAGTCAAGTAAACCTCAAACCACACATGCGGAATCAAAAGAAAAATATTCAAAGTGCACAACGTAAAATAACAAATCTTCAACGAGTTTCTCAAAGAACAGTCGCAACCCTTAGCATAAAAGTGCACAGGAAAGAGGTTTCTTTCAACATGGATGATGCCGGAAAAAAAGACGAATCCAAAGGCCCTGAATAAACACTGGCACTAAAAGTCATCCATGACGAACGGTATTCAGCATCCATGTGGAATGTCGGTAACACCGGAAGAGTATGGAGCTTAAACAGGTCACGTAGCTTTATGTTTAATAACAGTTTTCCCAGACATATGCGATGGTGGCAATCTTATGTTGTGTTCTAGGATGAGATCTGTCAAGAAGTTAGCCGAAAAGAGACTAGTTTGATGGTCAACACACTTTTTGAACACACACAACACACGCTATGTCCAAACCAGCAGATTATGAAGATCGGATTTTTTCCCGCTAGAGATCAGTATTTGGTCTATAATTTCATAATCGAAAGGTTTTAAAATATTGCATCGGTGAAATTTAGATTTTTTTCCATTTTGTAGCCATTTTTCCATAAAGGCAGGCCATGAAAATTACATTTTCATAAGCATTTCAGCCCACACAAAAGGTGTGGAAAAAAATCACCGATATAATATTTTCGATTATGAAATTATAGATCAAATACTGATCTCTAGCATGAAAAAATCCGAAGTACCGTTTTGACTCATATTCCGAACACTGAAGGCCAACAGTGACTTCAAATGCATCTGATTGGCATAACTTAGCTGATATTTGTGTAAATTTTAATGTCTTTGCAAAGTCTAACTGTTAGCTGTTGGGTGTACCAATAATAATGTTGATTTAATTAGTTTTAGTATTGTTTTTATGTTAAAGTTTGGAACAACATTTTGATTCAAATGCCGAACACTGTGTTAAATCTGTCTCATATTCCGAACACCTTGATTCAAATGCCGAACACTGTGTTAAATCTGTCTCATATTCCGAACACCTTGATTCAAATTCCGAACAGCACGAATAAATCATATTCAAATGAATAATTTCGCAAATAAATTTATCTGAGCTTGATCTACTGGTCTCAAATTAGAGAATCATCACTACTCCCGTGGTTTAAATTATAATGGAGACGTTGAAATCCAATGGCAATTGATTGCCATTTCCTTGTTATTTGGTGACATATTTCAGCGAAACATTTCAACCAAATCGCCATACAAAAACCGAGTGTTCGGAATATGAGACTGTTCGGAATTTGAGACAAAACGGTACATTCGATCTTCATGATCTGCTGGTTTAGACATAACGTGCAACAGAGCTGGTGAGCCCATTTGAAGCCCAATCTAATCTGTTGCAGAGTTGCCACATAGTTTTCGACTCTGATCTATTTATTTAAAAAAAAATTTTTCTTTTAACCTCTAGAGATTTTGGAATCAATTCCATTACCCCGAATGCCGTTACCACGAATGCAATTACCCCGAATTCCAAATTCCACAAACAACCAGGGGGATTCAAAAGTTATTTTTTATGTTTTCCCCAATCAGAGATATTCACAATCATGCATGTTTTTGAGAGAAAAACAACAATAACTCCCAAACGGAAGGAAATAGCGAGTTTCTTCACTCACCAAATTACGCCTTTTTCAAAACTCTACAAGTGTTTCATAGTCAACTTTGAATTGAAATCGCTAGAGCCAGAAACCAAGTTTTGTTTGGACCACCCTATGCCACCATAGGAGAAAAACTTTTTTGGCTAAATTGCTTAAAATTGAATGGTCTACCTACAACTTTGCTGAAGCATGTATACTGTAATTTCTACAATTTATAAAGTTAGTTATACCATTACTTTGAAATTGTGGACCAACCTAAATTTCAACAACACCTAACAAAGGGCCTTACTAATACAAGAAGGCCATTTTCTTCTAATGTTTAATTCTAAATCTCAAAATGCATCTTTCCGCGTAAAACTGCTTTATGGACCCATAGTGCACTGACAAAACAAGTCTTTTAAATGTAACGAGCTGATGCAACATGATGTCATGTCGCAATAGAGGTTTATGACACTCCTCGTACTACCTGCTAACACTTTCAAAGTTTTGTTTTCGTCGTGGATAAAATAATGCTTGGGCGCACACCTTTATAGGTTTAGAGACTAAATGAGTAAAAAAGGGGATACCCCATTTTGCATAAAGACGTTTCGCATACTGGCGTTTGGCATAAAGGACGTTTCGCATAGAGTAGTCTCATACAAGAACAGGTAACATTTAACAGAAGGCATATACTGTCGCCTCTCCACATCTCGATATCGAAGGGACCATCGAGATAGGGAGAGATCGAGACAAAGAACATTTATTTAATGAATACAGTGTACCCCCGTTAATTTGAACGGTACCTCATGCAAACCATCGGGGTTCATTTTTAATTTGAACATCTAGTCACCCTAGAATCATGTTTCTGGTCACCTCTTTCACTGTTTTGTTTTGATTTTGCATTCCGTTCCACAGCGTTCCATTTCACTTTACTCCGTTCCATGAGCTAAATGATGTTTGAACCATTTTTAATTTGAACGATGTGCAAATTAGCGGGGTACAAATTAAAAAGTGTTCAGATTAAATGTGGTCAAACCAACGGGGGTACCCGGTACTAGATTGAATTGAATCACTCCGTTACTAGGAGAATAATAAACAAACAAACTTCATTTAGAGTTTCCAAATTATTCTGAATCGCTTATATCTGGTCTAGTAACCTTTGATAATTTTCATATCGACATATAGAGAGAAAATTGTGAACATGAAATAAACAGGAACACATCAAGATATGGAGATATCGAGATAAGGAGGATATCGAGATATGGAGAGAGGAATGGTATGCAGAATGAAGGTAACGAAGCAATCATCGACATAGGTAGAGATATCGAGATGTAGAACACCGAGATTTGGAGAGTCGACTGTAATTCCCATTATGACAAATGTCTTTACGAGAAACGTATTTCTGCGAAATGGGATCCATTTCTTTTACTCTTTTAGTCGCTAAACCCACCCGTCAAATTGAGTTGAATCAGAATGTAGACCTAAATATTATTTACATATTGAATACTTCAAAGCAAAATTTGATTCATCGATGAGAACTGAGGATTTTTCGGAAAATATTTCCGGCAACTTAATTCAATATATTGCTAAAAACTTTTTCGAGGAATTTTCTGGAGTGATAGCGCATAGATTTTGGTTTGGTTTAATTTTTTGTAAAATAGTTCAGCTAACTTACAAGTTGAAACTTGTCATCAATTCTTTATATGTTTTTTTTGGCTCATCAATCACTACTGAGATTTTTTTTGATTAACATTTTATTCAACTAGTTTGGAACTGGTTGAAAATTTTAAAATATCTACGTAGGTTAGGATAGGTTTTGATGGGGAACTTATCAATCAACTAAAATATTTGAAAATTATCATAATTTTTACAAATACTATGCTTGAGATTTCTCGCAACATATTACAGCGAATCAAAATATTCGAATTAGTTGGAACATCTTAGACTATTTTTCGGTTTGAATATAAAAACTCCAGGGAATATTTCGTATTCCATCCAAACTATCGACATTAAGATTGTTGCAAACCTGAAAGAGCTTGCAGCGTAATCTTTAAAATCGATCATGGCTCAAAACATTTGAAACTTAACTAACACATTGTGCAAAAAAAAAATTGTTTTGTTAAATATTGTGTGACAGTTTTCAATTATTTAGTAAGTATTCAACAACAGACGGAAAAAGCCCAAAATTAAGATTTTTTGTAACCCCCTGACATAGGTTCACGACCTTCCAAGAAGTCGTCACCCACAGTTTGGGAAATTATGCATAAGACTGTTTCAGATTTTTTGCAATAATCATGTTCTTGATTCTTGGGCCTTCCTCAACGTCAACGGCTACAAAGCAAACCCATGCTGAAGGTGTCTGGGTTCGAATCCCGGTCGGTCCAGGATCTTTTCGTAATGGAAATTTCGTTGACTCCCCTGGGCATAGTGTATCATCGTACCTGCCACACGATATACGAATGCGGAAATGGCAACTTTGGCAAAGAAAGCTCTCAGTTAATAACTGTGGAAGTGCTCATAAAAACACTAAGCTGAGAAGCAGGCTCTGTCCCAGTGAAGACGTTAATGCCAAGAAGAAAAAGAATGTTGTTGATTCTGTAAGAATGATGTTTAGGTTTTTGGAATTATCATTCTCAGAATTCAGTCAGAAATCAATAAACATATCTTTTCGAATCTTACCTTATACTGAAAATTCTGCTCGAAGTTTAGTGAGAAATACACTAAAGTCTTTTTTTACACGTTTTTTTTTGCACGCTTTATTTTTACACGGCTTTTTTTACACGCCTTTCGGAATTAACACGGTACTTTTTTGCACAAAATTCGGAAATAACACGGTTTTTTTACTTATTTACACGGATTTCGGAATTAACACGGCTTTTTTTTCCTATTCACACGGATTTCAGAATTAACACGGTACTTTTTCCACGGATTCTAGAATTACCACGGTTTATTTTAACACAAATTCCAGAATTAGCACGGTTTTTTTTTTGCACGGCACGGGGGACCGTGTAAAAAAAAAACCTTAGTGTATACCTACTCTGGATTCGGTGAGAACCTTGTCTAAGAATTTCATAAAATACTGAGCAGAATGCAGTGAAAATTTTGACCATGGTTGCGACAAATTCTTGCACAAGAATTTAAAAAAGTTTATTAGGAACTTTTGAGAATGCTATCAAGAATTTCTCAGGAATCTCGCTCAGAATTTTGTCAAAGATTCGCCCAAAGTTTTGTAGAAGCTCTGGCTAGGAGTAATGGTAGGATGGTAATCCTGACTAGGGATCTGTGATTTTATGCACAAGTTCTCCGTTAACCCCTTTACCGGAAGCTTCATTTTTTACCGCCAAAAAATTTTCAAATCGCGATAACTTTTTTGTTTCACGATATTTTTGCACCTTTTTTTCACAAACTCTCAAAAAATACTAGAAGAATGAATTTATGTCGATATTGATAATCGGTCATCTGGATCCATAGATATTAAATTCCTTGGGAGGCCGACACGTATCCATAACATGTAGGTAAATATCTCAGCCTACAGATTTTTTATCGCATTTGGGTATTCAGTCTTCGGAATGATACACTAATGCAAGTATGTTGTGAAAAAATGAAGCAATTTGGTGCAGCCGCCTTTGAGTAATGAGCATTTATGTTTCTGGTACTACGTTGGACAAATAAATAACTTGAAAACTCTAGAAAACCTCATATCATTATTTTCAGATTTCTCCAAGAATACTGAACCGGTTTGTATGATTTTTTCAGAGTAGCTCCTTTTTTCTCCGGCATTGTATGGTACACTTTTTATTTTTTTGATAAGTTGACCAAAAACAAAATGGCCGCCAAAGACATTTTATATGGAGATTGTTGGTCCCCCAAGGAATATCGGAATATATTCAAAACTAGATCACCAATGAATAATATCGTCACGGATTCTTAAACTAGAATAGTTTTTTCTAGAGTTTGCAATTTTTCCGAGATTTGACTTCCCGGGAAACGGGAAATAAAATTGCCATTTTCCGGGAAATCCCAGGATCCCAAGAAAATTTCAAAAACGAGAAAATGAAGCAAATTTGATGGAATTTTATTTTGAGTTAATCGTATTTGATGTATATATATCGTCCCCTTGATGCTACAACTAGATAACTCGAAATTTGAAATTTTTGACTTCAATATGTCAAAACATTTTTCTTAATTAGATCTGCAAAATATCCACAGGTCTTAAGCGTGTGATTCAAAATACACAAGTTAAAGATTATTTTTCAATCATAATCTCTGCGATTAACCATCACCTTGTTAAACGGTCATACTTTCAAAGTTGCACATCTCAAAATTTTGATTTTCGAGTTATCTAGTTGTAGCATTAAGGGGACGATATTATACCTTTAAATTTGTATGGTTATTTCTCTAAAAAAAATCTGTTAGCTTCGTTTTAATCATCAGGCTTCAAATGAAATTCAAATCATATTTACCAACATCGAAGCAATCCTTTCAAGCACTAGAATAAAAACCAACTACAGTCTTATGTTGAAAATTGTGACAATTACATCCATGAAAACTTTATAAACTCACTCAATTCATGAAAAAAACCTTCGAAAAATCTTTTGTTTACTATAAGAAAATTTTTTTAGAAAAAATAACATATCGTCAAAAACATACACATTTTATCAACAACTATTTGATTTCGGAAAACAACAAACCATCATCGAATTATAACTAGTTATCTGAACTGATCTGAACTTATTGCTTATAATGATCTTCTTCTTCTTGGCATTACATCCTCATTGGGACAGAGTCTGCTTTTCGGTTTAGTGTTTAATGAGCATTTCCACAGTTATTAAATGAGAGCTTTCTTTGCCAAAGTTGCAATTTTCGCATTCGTATATTGTGTGGCAGGTACGATGAGCACGATGATATTTTCCATTACCAAAAGATGCTGGACCGACCGGGAATCGAACCCAGACACCTATAATATGGCTTTGCTTTGTAACCGCGGACTCTAACCACTCGGCTAACGAAGGTCCCTGGTTAGAATGATATGACAAGTAAATTGTGCGAAGGTTTTCGTTTGAAAATAGATGGTCAATCTTTTTTTTAATAGAACTACCCGGGAAATACGTAAATCCCGGGAAAAGCGGGAATCCCGGGAAACAGAAAATCATTTCCCGGGAAACGGGAATCCCGGGAAATCTTATTTTCCTAATTTTTGCGAGAGTCCTGGCAAGGATTTTGCGAAAATTCTACCATAACAAAGAATCTCAGAGAATCTAGCTTATGATTCAGTGGAATTGAGTTTGCCCATTTAACCTTCCTTAGTCCTTAACAAAAATACAATTGTGACTTAGGGTCGTTTTCGACCCGAAAATTCAAACAGCTCGCAAAAATCAGAGTATTGACCGAATTTAGTTCTGTTCGGCTTGAATGAAAGACATACATGTCTTGTTTCAGAAACCCACCTGGAGATCCGGATTTGGTCACTGAGGCCACCGGGAACCTGTTACATCTGAAAAAAGTCCCGTAAGAGACCCTTACTTTGACAACCTGTAGTTTCGTAGCTAAACAAGTAATCTAAACCGTCTTCATATTGTTGAATAGATATTCACGTGGTCTGTGAATGGAGGTACTCAAATCACTTAGTTATCCATACCCGGTTCCGGAAACCCGTAACATCTGAAAAGTAAGTTTTCATCGCAGTTTTGTATATGTGATTCACATCGGTACTATTCGGTTGATGGATATTTTGGCATAATTTTTTTCTGTAATAAGGAACTAACTACCGGCGCACATTCCCTGAAAAATTCGGCCCAGTATGGTCCATGCGGAATCGGTTCTTGGAGTCCCGGAAAGCAGTCAATCTGGACAATTTTATGAAATTACTCGGATTTATGCCCCAAAACCAAATGAATTGTGTCCATTTCCTTACGATTTTTCAAGTTTGGATGTATTTTGCCAAAAAGATGAATGGAGGGTTGTTCTGGTTCTTTTGGAGCACCGGAATGGCCACCGGGAAACCCGTAATATAGGACCACAAAGTTTTAGCACCGAAAGTAGGCATGCGACGCCTCAATCTCCATGATTTTGAATCCCTGTGACTATGCTAGTTAAATTATAGATGTATGATGTATGATAGAACAATGACTCTGGCTCATTGTTACCACCGAAATAACCCAGGAATGACCACCGGAGATACCCGTATTGTGCGATATTCAGGGTGTTGAAGCAAAACTAGGCATGCGATGGCTCATTCTTCATGATTTTCAATACCAGTGACTCTTCAAGTTCAATTATAGCTGACTGAGCATTTTGGCTCCTTCGGACCACCGAAATAACCCAGAAATGACCTATCAAAAATACCCGTGTTGTTGGACATTTCAATTTTTGTAACAAAACTAGGCATGCAATGGCTATCTCCGGTGGCCATTTCTGGATTATTTTGGTAGTTCCGAAGAGCCAAAGTGCTTCTTCTTCTTTCTGGAGTAACGTCCCCACTGGGACAGAGCCTGCTTCTCAGCTTAGTGTTCTTATGAGCACTACCACAGTTATTAATTGAGAGCTTACTATGCCTAGGACCATTTTTACATGCGTATATCGTGTGGCAGGTACGAAGATACTCTATGCCCTGGGAAGTCGAGAAAATTTCTAACCCGAAAAGATCCTCGACTGGTGGGATTCGAACCCACGGCCCTCAGCTTGGTCTTGCTGAATAGCTGCGCGTTTACCGCTACGGCTATCTGGCCCCCTTAGCCAAAGTGCTCATTCAGTTATCATTGAACTTGAAGAGTCACTGGTATTGAAAATCGTGAAGAATGAGCCATCGCATGCCTAGTTTTGGTTCAAAAGCCTGAATATCGCACAATACGTGTATTTCCGATGGTCATTCCTGGGTTTTTTTCTGTGGTCCAGAATAACCAAAGTGGTCATTTATCCATAGTTATACTAGCATAGTCACAGGGATTCAAAACCATGAAGATTGAGTCGTCGCATACCTACTTTTGGTGCTTAAACTTTGTGGTCCCGTATTACGGGTTTCTCGGTGGCCATTTCGGTGCTCCAAATGGACCAGAACAACCATCCATTCATTCTTTTGGAAAAATACATCTAAACACAAAAAATTGTGAAGAATTGGACACAATTCTTTTGGTTTGGGGCACAAATCCGAGTAATTTCATCGAATTTTGACCACCTTCCGAGACTCCAGGAACCGGTTCCGCATGGACCATACTGGGCCGATTTTTTCAGGGGATGTGCACCAGTAATTGTTTCCTTATTACAGAAAAAAATTATGCTAAAATATTCATCAACCGAATAGTACCGATGTAAAATACATAAACAAAACTGCGATGGAAACTTACTTTTCGGATGTTCCGGGTTTCCGGAACCGGGTATGAATTACTAAGCAATTTGAGAATATCTATTCACAGTACACGTAAATACTTATTCCACAATATGAGGACGGTTCAGATTACTTGTTTAGTTACGAAACTACAGGTCGTGAAAGTAAGGGTCTCTAATGGGACTTTTTTCAGATGTAGAAGGTTTCCGGTAGCCTCAGTGATCAAACCGGATCTCCGGGAAGACTTCTGAAACTAGACATGTGTGCCTTTCATTTAAGCCCAACAGAACTAAATTCGGTCAATACTCTGATTTTTGCGAGCTGTTTGAATTTTCGGGTCGAAAACGACCCTATGTCACAATTTGTAAGTTTTTTTATGGAAACACTCCTATGGGTCATTCAAAGCTTTTGTTTCTGCAAAAGTAAAATTTTCCAAAAAAAAAAAATAACTGTCAAAAAATTACAAATTGCTAGGTTATTTCAATAAAAAGTAACATTGATTTTAATTTTGAAATGGGTCGAAAAAGAACCAAGGTCCTTACTAAGGTTAAGCATTCCAGCTACAATTTTTGTTCGTGTTTGATAAAATAAACATTTTTGTTCATCAAACTTAAGTAATTCAAGGGAGCGAAATTGTTGTATTCCATATAAAAATTACTCTCATTAAAAAGCATCTCTTCCTATAAACCTCAATCGATGACTTGAAGTCAGATTTATGTTTATGACAATGCTAATGGTTCTCCAAACTCCAAAAAAGTTGCCTGGGATCAAGCTGCTAGGGAGCTATCCATTAACCATGTGATCATTTGTTTCAGATTTATTGTCCCTTTTCACCTCTCGTAGTCTTTTGCATATACATTTTTAACTCGCATATACCGTGGTCTTTGATCAGATCCCACCACTTCCCCATAAATGACCACGTGAATAATGCACACCCATTATCACATATTCTCACAATTAAAAATAAATTTATTCCGAGTTTTTTTTTTATAAAGTTTAGTAAGGTATAAGGATCAAAAATATAAGACCATTAGAGTAGGGAGCAAAAGTTGGACATTATAGGAATAATCTAAATTTCCAGTAAAACTAAAAAGAAGAAAAAAAATACATAGTATAAACATTTATAGATACTTTGTACATTAAAGGCAGTTTTCAACATCTAATATGAGATAAAATATGGCTCGAACTGCTGCTCAACTAAGGACCGAAAATGGTATCTAAACATCTATGCAAAAACTATTACCCCTCTTAGCACTTTTATAATGGGCCTATCTACGCCCTTAAATAGAAAATATAGAATAAGGTTTTGTTTTTATTTTATTCCATGCGATTTTCCGATCAAAAAACACAATTTCTCTTCAAAAGTACAACAAAATTGATAATTGAAAAGTAATTGAAAGTCTTTAACTTGAATAGCATTTGATCAACATGAAATTCATAAAATTGGTTTTGAATTGATCTAGAAATCTAAAAAAATAACGTTTAACCCACTTTAATCTATCACAAAGCTAGAAAATTTTGTTTGAAATAATGAAACTAAACTATTTGATGATACATCTGTATCAAAATAGCGTCGGAACATTCAGAGCTAATAGAGTAGTTAAGGTGGAACATCTCGGAATCCAAAGATGGCCGTCACAATGGCCGACTTGTACCCCTACTCACGTTTTTAAAAACACTAAACTGGAGGAATAGTTGGCAAACGTTTCTGATCTTCTTATTTTAAGCTTTCTGCTGGTGCACAAAGCCAAAATAAATAGTAGACTGTTGTTGGATGCTTTCTTTGCAAGATTTGTGCCTTTGAAGTTTTAGTTCAATCTTGGAAGTTGATTCCAAACTGTTTCATCTTAACGTATTTTTAGAACTCCATAATATGATTTAGTGTGGTTTGTCCGAATACCGAACATATGTTCTTAGGCAGCTTCTTCAAGTAGATAGAACAGTCAACGGGACACCTCATATACATATAATAAACCATCCAACAGAAATATATAGAGAGCTTCGTCATTAATTTCCAAACCTTCTAAATGCTCTTGATTGCTCGTACTCACATACTCAATTAACATCTAAAAAACTAACATTCCCTACCATACTTCCTATTCACAATGATACCGGTTCTTTTTGTCCTCCTAAGTTGAGTAAACAAGACCTTTCCCGGTTCTTGGAACCAATTTCCGTAGTGGAAATTGAGTTAATTTTTTAAGACGAACTCGTCACTTTTTACTCCTTTTTCCTCTCCGTCGCCGAACGATGTTTTTCGGATGTGAAAATTGTGAAAAAATGCTGTCGGATTCAGGTCGAGTTCATTCCTCGATGAATGGCACTCGTTTGTCAGCCAGTCCACCAATGACTCCTCTGTGTGAAGGAAAACGTAAGCGCAACAGGGCAAGCACGTGATCTTGAACTTCCTGCTGCGCTCGGATGGCAGCCGTTGTTGGCTGGATATTACGTCGCAGTCTCTCCCTCTCTATTTTCACTCTCCAGACTTGTGCCGTACCACCTGTCTGGTCGGTTCAACGGTATTAAGGGATGGTAGTCAGCAATGTAAAAGATGTTGTAAATAATCTGATGATTGCATTATTGTCATCATAAAATATGCACAGACATATCAACAACATATCACATTTTATGTATCGTAGCAGTTCAGAATTTTTACAGGTGAGTTAATTTCACCTGCTTATGAGAAAAAAAAAAACGATTTCAATTAACTTAACCCTAACTTACCTAAATAAGTAACGCATTAATCGTGGCAATAGTAGATTGCAATGATTTTATCCAAAATTATTAATAATTTTATTTGACATTTGTAGAATATTTCAACATTAGATATCCCATGTAACTCATTAGTACTTTACCAAACATGGACCTTCAGAATCATTGTCAAAATTTTATTTCGAATCCTCCGCAGAGCTTTCTTTCTGCTGTTACAACAGCTAGTCTATATTGGTACAGCATGCAACGTGGCTGGTCTGATGAAACTCGTCCCACTGGTGACCACCTCCCCATACACTATTCATGCTCTCAATTTGAATGAAATGCTGAGTGCCTTTCCGTTTACCCGTATCAACAGAGCAGGACGTGGCCAGCTTTCTGAGGATGATGTGCCGCACGCTGTGAAAATTGACAGCCAGCCGTAAGGCGCGAGGGGCCATCCTGGCTGGAGATGATATTGGCATCAAGCTGTGACTTGATGGCCCCATTCTTGTCTCGTCGCGCGTTACGAGTTGGCGTGTTCCCGGCCCGTGGTCCGTTGGGTGCGTGATTTTTTTTTGGTCTTGGCCTGTTTGCCGTGAAAGTGTAAAGAAAATTATTTCCTTTCGGTTGCAACAGATGCTCCCGGATAGTGCGGTTCTATTGTCCTGTTTGGATCATTACACTGAAGGAAAAAACTGCTGTGTGGAGCATATGCGCTCAAATATAAATGGGTTTTTGAAGATCTTTCGTGTGTGAAGTTCTTTGTTTTGTTGGTGTGGTGCGCTCGAAAAAGTTTTTCCGAATTATTTGAGAGAACTGTCAGGATGCAAGTGGTTTGCGGTGTCATGGATGTCGTTTGATGTGTTTCTATGAGTCAAAATAAACCAGCATACTTGGAACAATCATTCTTCATACTGGGCTTTGGAATCGGATTTTGTACAATGGCATTTGGATCTGAACAAAATGTGTGATTCGAGTTGGAAACTGTGGTGAAGGAATTCTTCAGAATGGTTCTTGAGGACTACGGAACTCTAAATGGCCATGCTTACTCCAGTAAAGTTGCTCATTAGCCTTCTGCCTGAGCGATGGGGTAAAATTGACCCCAAATTCGTATCATAAGAACTTTACGGAATTTCAATCGATTTTCGATTTTTCTGCTGTTTTGGAAAGACAATTCAATAAGCCATTTTACGAGACGTTTAGGAACAGCTGATCGCCGCAACGGCGTCAATTGACAGGAGACCTGGGATTAAATCCAGCGTTATTTTTAATAACGCCTCATTTTTCCATACGGGGACATGGAGAAAATGACAAAAAAGAGATCCAAAAATGTACGTTACTGCAACATTACACCTAGTTATTGTATAATCTACCTCTTTGTTACCCATATTGCACATAATAAGGCACTTTTGTGATCAGAAGTATTTTAATAATTTTTCTCCATTTAAGTTTTTGCCTGGATAAAAAGCTACGCTAGAAATGCGCACAGTCATCAACCATCATCATTGCGAAAACTGACGACAATGATTGAAAAATCCCAGGTCTCCTGTCATTTGACCTGCTTCGTAAAATAACTCATTCAGTTTTACTCAAAAAATTACTGTGGAGGGGTTATTGTGAAAAAGTTAAAAAATTGAGATTTGGAAACATTGGACGCATATATCTTAGAAACAGTGTAAGTGTGAAAAAAAAAAATCAATTCACTAACAAAGTTTTAGCCCTTCATTTTTTTCTGGGGTCATATTGACCCCAGAAAACAGACAAAGGGTTAGTCATGGACAAAATGCATGTAACTATTGATCATGTGCATAGCCAGGTTTCCATCGGGAAGATGGGGATGTTGGTGTTGGCTTGAGCGGCTTTAAAAGCTCATTCACGAATTTCACTTTGATATTTTGTATAAAACAATAAACTATGAAGAGTACCGTAAATTTGGGTAAAATTGATCAGTAGGGTGAAATTGATCACTGTGTCACTCGATATTATTTCTTCTTATGGAGCACAAATATCAATGTAACCTGCAGTGAATGAATGTCGTGAGTATTATCAAATTGAGTGTTGTGAAGTTTTTTTTGCGTTAAAGAATGTTTATTTCTAGGAAAATAATGTAAAATTTCAAAATCTTGTACGGTGCGGTATTGACAAACATCAATAAACTTCTAGTTCTAGAGAAGAATTTGAATATGGTATAATCCTGAAGGTTTGTGAGGATACTTAAGATATATCCCCAAACCAGATTTCATATTAAAAACTCGTACCAATTCGCTCATTTGGTTGAAATAATTGAATTTATGTTAGAAACAAGCAAATTCCTCAGGAAATTGCATACATTTAGGCGTTTTATGCGTAATTCTTGAAATTTAACTATTCATTATTTCTATAAATATTGTATTGGTTAGAATTTAGCAACCATATTTGAATTCAGGAAGCTTAAATTTATTATGCAGAGCTGTTTTGAAATCTAACAAGAATCGCTTTGATGAGAGCTTAATTTCACCCCGAAATGAGATCCTCCGATTTGTTATTTCAGCGATATTTTTTAACACTAAAATTACATTTGTTAGAAAATTTCGGTACTTGAGCCAATGAGGCTCACCTTCGTACTTATTTTTCTGTATTCAGTTGTTCAGCATTGTCAACAGTATAGAAATCAGACAAGAAAAACCGTGAAAAATAATCAATTTCACCCAAAATTACGGAAATTTTGTTTTCGCGGTGAGCAAAATGGAGCAATTCCAGATTGTGAAAATCTGAAGATTCAGCTGGTTGAAGTCCGATTGACTAGTAATTTCAGCTAGACCAGTTATTGACACGGGATATAAGTATTTCATTCAGCTTCTCTACAAATTCACCAATTAAGATTCTACCAGTATTTTATCAAGAGTAGCTTCCAAATTTCTCCAAGTATTCCTCAAATAGTAGATAACCTGAATTGCGTATAAAATATATTCAATATACATATTCAAAAATTTTCTTCTTCTTCTTGGCATTACATCCTCACTGGAACAGAGCCTGCTTCTCAGCTTAGTCTTCTTACGAGCACTCCCACAGTTATTAACTGAGAGCTTTCTTTGCCAAAGTTGCCATTTTCGCATTCGTATATCATGTGGCCGGTACGATTATACTCTATGCCCAGGGAAGTCAAGAAAATTTCCATTACGATAAGATCCTGGACCGACCGGGAATCGAACCCAGGCACCTTCAGCATGGCTTTGCTTAGTAGCCGTGGACTCTAATCACTCGGCTATGGAAGGCCCCAAATATAGGGTCTCCAATTAGACTTGCTGGAGAAATTCGAGACAAAACCGAAAACGGTTTTCAGAATTACACTTTTCAAAAGTAATGGAAGAAATTCCAGAAATTACGAATTACGAAAAATATTTAAAGGAATTTGGAGGCAATACTAGGGAAAATTCCTGAAGAACTTGAGGGACTCTCCCTTCGAAGAGTTCTTCGAAGATTTTTAGGATTAAGGTGAAACATCTCGGAATCTATGGCCGGCACAATGGCCGACTTGTGCCCCTACTAACGTTTTCAAAGGCACTAAACTGGAGAAATAGTTAACAAGCGTTTCTGATCTTCTTATTTAAAACTTTCTGCTAGTGCACAAAGCCAAAATAAAAAGTTCACTGGTGTTGGATACTTTCTTCGCGAGATTTGTGCCTTTGAAGTTTTAGTGCAATCTTAAAAGTTAATTCCAAAATGTTCCACCTTAATAAATTCGAACATAACATGGCAGATCCTTGCACTGAATCATTTACAATTTTTGACAGAATCCTTAACGACCCATCTAGCCCCGCTTGGCTACTCACATGTTATTGCCCAGACAACCAGAAGTCGCATAGCAGTATACGAACAAAGTCGTTTATTTGTACAAACTGCATCACTCCCGCACTACATAGTGAATGAAATCGTTTGATCGATGAGTTTCCTCTCATAAAACGCTATTTTATGAGTCCATGTGTACATTCCATTTCGTTCCGTATACTTTTACAACGTAAGTCGGATCAATCCGTAGCAGTTGTCAAATACACTTTATTATCATAAATTAAGTCGCATAAGAGTACATACTAATTCGCAAGAAAATCTACACACCCACATTGTATGTTATGTTTCATCAAATAAACTATGTACGTATATCGCCTCCACTTTTGCACGTATAAGGCACTTTCGCAGCAACTTATACGTAAAACTTTGCACATATAAGCGTCGCATAACGCAAAAGGTGATTTGGTTATACGTACATTCTGGTTGTCTGGGTGATATTGGGGCACCTGGTTGCCTCAAGGGAAATGGTCAGTAGGCTGTCCCTTATTTTTCGAAAATGTGAAATGTTATAAGTTCGTTATTGTCAAGTGCTCGTTTTGGTTAGAAAAAAATCAGGTAAAAATTTGAAGCCCGTACGTTGACGCTTCTGTGGGGCCTTCCTTAGCCGGGTGGTTAGAGTCCGTGGCTACTAAACAAAGCCATGCTGAAGGTGTCTGGGTTCGAATCCCGGTCAGTCCAGGATCTTTTCGTAATGGAAATTTCCTTGACTTCCCTGGGCATAAAGTATCATCGTACCTGCCACACGATATACGAATGCAAAAATGGCAACTTTGGCAAGAAAGCTCTCAGTTAACAACTGTGGAAGTGCTCATAAGAACACTAAGCTGAGAAGCAGGCTCTGTCTTAGTGGAGACGTTAATGCTAAGAAGAAGAAGAACGTGGACGCTAAGTGGTCCCCAACGACCATAAAGGTATTAGGTGTAGATGACCCCCATGCGCCAAATCGAGCTCGCTGCTGCAGTGTACGCAACATGAGTACGAAAAGTAACTACCTAGTTACAAATTGATAATCAGCATAGAATTTAATTTAAAATATTATTTTATACTGTGGATATCTTCATAACACTGCACGCTGACATGAACATCAGAATTACAAAGGGATCGTTCAAATATTACGTAACGCAACAGGGGGAGGGGGGTCTTCCGTATTTATTTATTTATTTTATTTCGTCAAACGACGTAGACTTGTACATTTTACATATACATATTTTTGTTTTATTTCTTAATACTAAAATTATGAATTTATTAAAAATATTGAAAAAAAAAAGTGTAGTGTAAGTAATGTTTATTTCATTTTGTTTTATTTTATGTGTTGCGATTTCTAATGGATTTGAAGTATGTTTTTAGATTTTGCCGAGACATGGTAAAGTCAATAGTTTCGCAATGTTGATTGTAAAATGGCCATCATTTGATTTAGAGGCCCGTTTTGGCATAATTTGTTCGATGATGATTTGTCAAGAATAAGTTACGATTTCGTAGTTGCCTAGAAGGAGCGTAGAAATTTAATTTTGATAAGATTTCTGTAGAATCAATACGTTGCGAAACGATATCATTTACAAATGAAACTCTTGCGATTTCACGCCGCTCTTTCAAAGTTGGTATGTCCAACCTAATTTACGAAGAGCGTATAGTAGAAATTGTTTTTGTACAGATTCTAATCTTTCTTCGTGTGTCATTGAGAAAGGAGACCATACAATGCTGCAGTATTCCATGATTGATCTTACAAATGCAATATATAGAGTTTTAATTGTGTATGGGTCATGAAAGTTGTAGCAGAAGCCGTTTTATGAACCCTAGCATGTTATTAGCCTTGTGAATTATTGTATTGTAGTGGTCTACGAAAGAAAGCTTAGAGTCTAAGATTACTCCTAAGTCCCTTACTCTTTCACATTTTTCTACATAACATGTTATGGCCCAAATTTTTTTTTTCAAATTTTCATACAAAGGCTGTTACGGGGGTAGAGCGTAGGTCCAAAATTGGCAAATTTTGCGTCACGTTATGTTTGAATCATCCTAAAGAAAATAAACTTCTATGCTGATTGCGCGCAGGACAATTTTTTACTGGTGGCTTTTCGAAAAATGATGCGTGCACTAGAGCAGCGAGCTCTATTTTGCGCACGGGGTCATCTACCACTTAATACTTTCAGGGTCGTTGGGGGACCACTTAGCGTCCACGTACGGACTTCAAATTTTCACATGATTTTTTGCTTACCAAAACGAACTTATAAAATATCGCATTTACGAAAAATAAGGGACGGCCTGTCAGGGGGTTGGTCTTTCAAGAAAACGGAGATTTTACTTTCACTATTTTTTTCACTTAGTTGACCCTTTGCCAATTTCGATTGAAACTGTATGCCGCAGCGTATTTTGCATTAAATTCATTTTTATTTTCGTCAGATTTTACATAGTAATTATCCTAACATTTTAAGAGTTTTGACCAGAGTGGTCCTTCAGCTTTGTTCTATTTGATGGTTTTTGTACTGGTGTTTTTAGCTTGGTTTACCCATGTATTTTTGTTTGGCCTTATTTATGGGATCTGGTAGTATTTTTTTTTTTTAAAGATAACTCACTACTATTAACAAGACTAATCTAAAAAAAATGATAACTTAGGGGGGAACGAGGTCCCGGATGACCTGCTGGCCAGATTGTAGGCAACGAGCCCTGCATCTATCGATCGAGTCACCAAAGCGCTCCTCTTATGTTTTTATCTCTGCCAGACGATGAACCTCGGTTGTTCTCATTCTCAAAGGACTGTTGAGGATCATCCGGAGGAATTTATTCTGGGTCCTCTGGAACCTCAGATAGTGGATTTTGGTGGAACTCTCCCAGATTGGTACGCCATATTCAATGACCGGAAGAATGACCTGTTTGTAAACAGCAAGCTTGCTCTTGATAGACAATGTTGACTTTCGGTTGATCAGTGGATATAGTGCTTTACGCAAGATGTTGCAATTGGTGACCGTTTTGTCAACCTGCTGTCTGAAGAGAAGCTTGCTGTCTAACGTTAAACCAAGGTAGTCGGCCACATCAGACCATTGCACCGTTGATCCACCGAGGGTGATTTTACAATCCTCAGCCGGAACAAGTCTGGGGGATTTGGAATAGGGGAAGAGGATGACCTAAGTCTTCGCCACGTTGATACAGATCTTCCAGCTGCTTAAATAATCTGACAAGACATTCAGGCCTCTCTGGAGTCGAGATGTTAACGCTCTCGTATATCTACCGCTGTAGACGAATGAGGTGTCGTCAGCGAATAGCGATAGAGAGCCACCTTCAGGGAGCTGAGGCATGTCCGAGGTGAACAGGTTGTATAGTAGGGGACCTAAAATACTACCTTGTGGAACACTTGCGAGGATGACTCCATTGAGGGAAACTCTGAACAAACAGATTAATTTTTGATGATTTTCACCCGGTGCAGCATGTACACCAGGCCGTCATACCAGACGTTGTCGAATGCTTTTTCAACGCCATGGCAGAGGATTTGGCGAGGGACTTGATCCACCTGAGAATGTTGGTTACTTGAGTCAGTTGGTGCACGGTTGAACGACCGCATCGAAAAACAAACTGTTCCACGAGTAAGATGTTATTTTGATCAGCTGTCGAAAGCAGCCGTCTGTTGATTGCTTTTTCAAAACCGAGAGAAGGCTGATGGGTCGATAGCTTTTGGAGGAGGAAGGATCCTTCCCAGGTTTCCTGATGGGGATAACTTTTGCTGACTTCCAAGACGAGGAGAAGTATCTAAGTCGGAGGCAAATCAGTGTCAGATGTTGATAGAACTGGAGACTCAATTGCATGAGCTCAAAGTTCAGGATGTTGTCGAAACCTTGTGACTTCATGTTTTTAGATATATGGTCAGCAATTCGTCAGCTGTGATCTCCAACTCCTCCGAGAAGTCGTTGGGAGATTGGTGTAGGTTAGCTGCATTTTCGGGAGACAGCAGCTTCGTGTGGGCTAGGAATGTCTAGCCCTAGATTGTGTGAGCTGACGAAATGCCGACCTTCTCAGCAGCCTTTTCCGCAGAGGTTATCAGGCGATCCTTAGAGTCGGTGTTGTCTAATGGGATCAACGGTGGATTGGTCTGGGTCCGGTTTTAAGAATTTTGGTCATCTTCCAGAATAGCCTAGCACAATCTGGGAGAGAGCAAATCTTTTTGAAAAAATCTTCGTTCCTAAGGTCCACCATTCTGCTCTTGATAATTTTGGATATGCGATTAACTTCGCTTTTTAACGCAGGCAGACCAGTGCGTTGTTACTGCCTGCGTTTGGTGTTGCGTAAACGAACGAGATCTTTGGTAACACGATCGATAGAAAGGGTGTTGCAAACCTGACCAGATTCTGGTACATGCTGCTCTCGGTCTACGGAGATGGCCTCTTCGACGCTCTGCAGCTGCCTCGTATCGGATGTTGGCGTCGACACACCGCTGGAATCGACCCCAGTCGACACGGTGGTAGTTGCGACCGGTGACCCGATGCCGGTTGACTAGGGAAACAACTTCTGCCACCACCGGGTAGTGGTCCGAGCTGAGGTGCTGATGAACGGCGGGTGGGTGAATCCGGGATCAGGATGGTATAGTAGCCTTCCTGCAGGACCTGTTGTAGGATGAAGTCATTCCTGTTTCACCGGGTGATTCCCCATGTCTCGTGCCTTGCGTTCAGGTCACCAGCCAGGATGAACTGTCCCTGCCGCCGTGTCAGCTTGGTGAGGTCTTGATTTAGGGCCGCCGATGTTCCGTCGTTGATGGTAGCTTTCTTCGGGCAATACGCCGCGATGATTTTGATTGGGCCGATGGAGGTTTCCACCAGAACACCAACGGCCTCGATGACTTGCAGCTGGAATTTCGGCAGCATGGGTGCAGTTTATGTTGCTTCACAGAGCAATCGCAACGCCTTCTCCTTCAGTGCCGCACCGGTTAAGCCTTACAAACCGGAAGTCGGGGATGAAGACGTAACTTGCGTCTTCGTGATCACGGCTATATCGATGCCTTCCTGGTCTAGGAAGGCGGACAGCTCTCGGATTTTGCTCCTTAGGGAGCAAGCGTTCCTATTCCCGATCCTGGTGTAGCCTCACGGCCATATTTTGCAAGAAAAGCAAATACCACCGAGTTGGCGGCGTTGAAACTGTTCCGACTTGCAACGGCAGGCGCGTAGCCTTTGGAAACAAGTCCATGGTGTAGGGGGGTCCGTAGTCTTGACGTTACGCTTTCGCTTCATAAGCGGAAGGTCATGGGTTCGATTCCCAGCCCCTCCACAACAAAACCCGTCCAGCCACCAGAAGACGCCGCACGGAGGACCGTGCTTTGGGGAGCACATCCATCCTCCATCAGTATCAGATGGTGACTGATACAAATTGACCCTCTTCGAAGGCAGCTAGCCTCAAACGGCTCAGGAACACGGCAAAAATGAACCACCGCAAGAGCAATGGTCTATGACTTATGGAAATCGATTGCAGTTCTTAGTCCTCTGACCGAACGCGAAGCAGTTGCCACATTGCGTCACGTCACGTCAAGGTAGCGCTCCCATCATGGCTCCCATTCAATGACGATGTTTGAAGAGCGCTCTCACCTTCGTCAGGCCCGCCATGGTGATGGAACCCTTCTCCAAGTGGGTCAGGTAGAGCTGGTCCCGATGCCTCCCCGGATGGGGAACACATTCGTCAGCTTCAGACCGGCCGCCTTCATCTCGTCGACGATTGCCTCCGGGGTGTATTCTGGCAGACCTAGGATGAGAACCTTTAACGGCTTACTACCGGGGGCATCGTGGGTGTAAAATTCCACTCCCTTTGCCTTCAGCAGCTTGCCGGCCTTCTCGTATTCGGCGCCAGAAGCACACATGATTTTTGTGCCGGTGTAGCATAGCTTGAACAGCGGCTTGATGTTCAGGACCGCTAGTTCAGATCGCAGTGCCACGATGTCCTTCGATGCCGAGAACAGGGGGCAACCTTCGCCCTCTGGAGTACTTGGTCCACAGGCAGGGAGGCAAACTGTTTTTTTGCCAGCAACCTGATGTATGCCGCTGGGTTGGCATCCTCATTGTTGGCCACCGGGGCAGAGATCGAGGTGGGATCCGCCTTCTGTTTACGGTTGCGACCCATCGCTATGGACCGCGGTCGGTCTGCTGCTGCTTGCTGCAGGGAGGCTTTCTTGTTAGCCACACCAAGCAGGTATGCTAGCGCCGGAGTCGCGGAGTTCTTCAACAGTGCTCTTTTATCTTATGAACAGGGAACATTGCTGCATCTGGCGTGAAAGATAGCACGCACAAATTATGGCTACTATGTTTCTCAGCATATATCCAGTGATGCCTGCAGAGCAGCTCAATTATTATAGCTATAGCCAAAAATTTCCAACTCATACAAAATCAAGAACTAATTACTGGGAAGTCCGATTTGAGGAAGTTGTAGCTGACGAATGTATCTAACGGTTTTCAACGCAGCTCTAACCCTTGAGAGCACATGGGCAAACATTATGACTGATTGAATGAATTGCTTGCTTTTTCCATAGTAATTCTCTTACAAACTTTGAAGAGCTTGTGCAATCTCAGTTTTCATCCAAATCAGCTCAAATTTTTTGAAGAATTTTGATCTAGAATCGGACGAGTGATGTGAACCAAAAACGATTTTTGAACCACTCTAGGCTATCTAATGTACATTATATCAAATTTGAATTTCTCTCCAGTTGCTATGATTCGTTGATGTTGATGGAAATCGTTGCTTAACTCGTGGTTTCAGGTGCGAACAGTTTGGGCGTGAACATTTCATGCTTCAGAAAAATTATATTTTTATTAACATAAAAACTTAATATTGAAAATTGTGTATTGCATTACCTTACACCGGTAAAACTTAAGATGAAACGAGAACAAGGTTAGCAAAGCAAACTTATAGTTTTGAAAAAAAAAAATGCAATTTGATTCAACTTGAAAATTTATTTTCCAGGGATGTTCGATTTTTAAGAATAATTTCAGGGTATTAATCATATATAAATTTTTTGTGGTTCTGTACTTATTGACGAAAAAATCCCGCCTACAGATGTCAAGACCAAAATCAAATTAGCCCTTTTGACAAGTCGCTGCATTGTCCTTGCAAACAAAACCAATCTGAAGAATTCTTCATCCATATTTTCCAACCAACCTGTAGATAGCAGCATACCCTCGTGGTTCATCTTTTTTTCGGAAAACAAAATCAAATAAATAAAACAGTTTCTATTCAAATGAGCTCACCGAAGTGAAGAAGTTATCCATTGCATTCCGAGGAAATCTATACCCAGCAAGGATGGAAAACATGGCTGGAGCAGAGAGTCCCGATGGCACACCAGTCGATGCACGTCATACGGTTCCCTTGTTGCAACAGAATATTCAATCACCGACGTCTTCGTCACCCGGCGCTGCACCGTCAGCGTGCTCTAAATCATCGTCACTGTTGTCACCATCATCGTCCTCCCTGTCAACAACAAGTGGTGTCCCCGCTGCAAAACAGGCTGCACGGTGTGTCTAGAACCGTTATTACAGAATAAAAAGTCCACAAATTTGGCACCCACCATTCAAAATATAGAGTATTCGCATAGAAAAACAGACGTAACACTGACTAAATTTCCGTTGACCACGCTTTAAGCGGTCATTTCAAATTTATTACAAACAGAGGCACGCGTGTCGTTTTTCTTCGTGCTTGACGTTCCACCCTTGTTGCACAAAATGGTATTTCGTATTACATGTCCAAATGCCCAGGGCTAAAAATCTCGTTAATAAAGATAGAAAAAAATGCTGGCGATGGATTGAGAAGGAATGTATTTTAGGTGTTACGTCTGTTTTTCTGTGGTATTAGAGCATCTTTTTTGTGCATTTGAAAATATTTAAATGAGAGAAACCAAAATTTTCGTAATTTGAAGGTTTCGGGCTATTTTGAAGGGATATTCACATGGTTTAAAATTTTTCCCAACAGTGCATCATTATCGATTTGTGAACCAACCCCAACCAAGTAGCCATCAGGCGCCATCCACAAATTACGCAACGGGGAGGGGGGTTGTAGGCTCAAGCGGTACGGCTCATACAAAAAAAAAAAATTCATACAAAAAGCGGAGAGGGGAGGTGGTCAACAGTTTTCAATTTTAGCGTTACGTTATAACTGGATGCCGCCTAATATTAATCATCAAGAAAATGATGAAATCAAACATCTTTCAGAGAGGAGATGCTTGAATACCATATCTTTTCAATGCTTAATGATAACTGGATGGTTACTTGGTTAGTTTACAAATCAATAATGATGCAATGTTTGGGAGTATTTAAGCCATGTGAATAACCTTTCAAAATAGCCCTCAAAACACGATAGCTTTCGTTTCATTCGTTAACATATTTCCAAATACTCGAATACTATATCTTTCGAATGGTGTGTGCCAAATTGGTGGACTTTTATTTCCGTAAATAATGGTTTTAGTAACACCGTGGCTGCAATCTCGTGTAGGAGACGGGGCCGATTACAGCGCTCGGAACGTCTGCAGTCCGATGGGTCCTCGCAGCAACAGTCCTACTCCAGCCTGGAAGCACTGATACGTGATAGCTTCGGTCAGATAGTCTGGCCTATCCGTATCACCAGTTGGGATCTGTTGAATAATGGTGGCGCAGTGATTCCACCGGAACTCATCAATGCAAGGTAAGTGCGATGGATGCAGTAGCATTACTCGATTACTTTTTCAAATCGACGTAAGTATCTTCCATACGGTTTTGAGAAAACTAATTGAGAAGAATCACATCCTGTCTTCTAAAATTGTTTTAAAATGAATTACCTTTTAAACATTTTTTCGCCGTGTTCATCGCTCACATTTTGCATACAATCAGATCGCGTTTAAAAACTAGGTTCAACAAAATTTCAACAAAAGTAATTATAACAAAATGATAAGCCGATTCATACAGTTACTTTTGACTTTTTTCTACCAGTGTAAAATCGGCTTAAGTAGTGTGTTGTTTTGATTCGTGGTTAAGTCACTTTGTCTCTCTATACAGTGGGGCGGCAAAAGTAGTGGTTAGGTTGCGAATGTTGAAAATCTTACTTTCGTCGTTTTGTAAATCCGGAAATTAAACGTTCTAAAAGAGAAAAACCTAGTTGGGTAGGAGCGGAACATGTGGAATTTCGTCTGCGAAACACGTAGGATCAATAAAGTAAGTTTATTCACTTTTTTGACTTAAGACTATTTGAATAAGTTTTCGAGATTTGTGTTTGTGTGTGGTTGGTGTTCTTTTATGGGAAGGAGTCAATCAGATCATGTGACCATTTTTAACCAAGATAACGGATATGTGGTACATAGGAGCCTTCCTTAGCCGAGTGGTTAGAGTCCACGACCAAAAAAAAAGCCATGCTGAAGGTGTTTGGGTTCGATTCTCGGTCAGTCCAGGATCTTTTTGTAATGGACCTTTCGTTGACTTTCCTAGGCATAAAGTGTCATCGTACTTGCCACACAATATACGAATGTTAAAATGGCAACACTGGCAAAGACACAGCTCTCAGTTAATACTGTGGCAGTGCTCATTGAACACTGAACAGCTGAGAAGCAGGCTTTGTTTCAATGAGGACGTAATATCAAGAAAAAAAGAAGAAGAAGAAGAGTAAAGAAGGACAGCACGCCCCGTTCAAGCAAATAGCTTGATTTTTTGATTTATTAATTTGAGGTCCAATCGCATTTTACGCTTTACGAAGCCAAAATTATGTTTTGTACTTATACAGCGGTCAACATTCGTTTAGCCATGTTCTTTTTTTCCCTAAAGTGTCATAAAATCGAGACATCAGTTTTACTGTAAATCTTTTTGTTTTGTTTTGTTAATAATAATATCTAATACTATTTCATGTGTAAGCGATATAAAAGGTATACGGATGTACGATATAAAGGGTGTAGTTTTTTAGCCACATCTTGAACTGAACTGTTAGGATTCCTCTTGAAAGCTTGAACTACCCGACTCAACAATAATTATAAATGTATGTTGAGAGAAAACGGTATAAAATTTTCAAGGAAGACGTTTTTAAAATATGTAATGAAATAGCTTAGCTTAGCTTAGCTTAGCTTAGACTGACTACACATATCAATGGTTGCTATTCCGTGATTGACCGAAGTCAGTGAAAATGCACAAAGAATCAACTAGAAGTTCGGCTGGGATTGGCCATAATCTTCTTCAGTGTGCATAATTCAGTGCCTCTATTTATACATGGTCAATAACGGCGCCGGCCACGTCCTTGCAGTCAGGTGGGATTGGGGGAAGGAATGTTAGTGTGTAACCTTTGCTATTTGGAGACCGTGTTTGCCTCTGCATCTCCACAAAGGTTACTGGGAAGGATGTTTGTTAATGGGGAGGATCGTTGGGTCAAAGGATTCACTTTGATAAGTGATTAGACTATGATAAATAGTTTTTTGTCAAATATAAATATGCTTTTATGAAAATATTATATTTTCATTTGATATGAACAATTTCTATGTAAAGGAAAATTATGCCGACACTTGAGGTGACGAACCATTCAAAGTTTGTTGAACAAATATCTAAATGTAACATTCATACAGCTGTCAGGACGAAAGCATGTGTTATTATATTTTACTTATTTGAAAAGAAACAAAAACTCGATTGGCTGGAACATCATAGAACACTCTTATTCTTATGCCGACACTTACAGTGGCGAACCATCCAAAGTTTGTTGAATAAAGTGAACCTTTCGCAAGTCTACACTTGTAGTGTCGAACCATTCAAAGTTTTTTTTATAATTACAAAAATAAAGATAAAAAGAAAGGGGTGTTTTGAAAACAAAAAAATGTGAAACATAAATAATTCATGAATTAGAGTTTATGTCGACACTCACAGTGACGAACCATTCATAGTTTGTTGAAAAATAATATTTACGTCCTACCGTTGTATCGATTAAATGTGCAGTCATACATATTTTATAGATTAGAAATAGTAGCATGAAACGAGCTCACCAATTGATCCGTCATCCTTGACTGAGCAGCAACAATCCACATTCAGCTTAACTCGTTTGCTCGGCTATATAAAAGCACTCAGAGAAAATAGGCGCACGACCCGAGAGGGAAAACAACTGACGACTGCTCGGGCTTTCTTGACACACTGCCAAGGAGCAATCGTCAAGGTCGAAGATCAAACAGAACTAACCGATCGCGGAAATTTTTCACTTCACTCGACCGACGCGCGACATGTTTGATCCTGCCCTCGTCACTCGCTCCCGCAGGAGCAAGCGTCAAGGTCGGAAGATCAAACAGCACTAACCGATCGCGGCACTTTTTCACTTTACTCGACCGACGCGCGACATGTTTGATCCTGCCCTCGTCACCCGCTCCCGCAGAAGCAAGCGTCAAGGTCGGAAGATCAAACAGAACTAACCGATCGCGGAACTTTTTCACTTCACTCGACCGACGCGCGATATGTTTGATCCTGCCCTCGTGATCCACTCCCGCAGAAGCGAGCGTCAAGGTCGAAAGATCAAACAGAACTAACCGATCGCGGAAATTTTTCACTTCACTCGACCGACGCGCGACATGTTTGATCCTGCCCTCGTCACTCGCTCCCGCAGGAGCAAGCGTCAAGGTCGAAAGATCAAACAGAACTAACCGATCGCGGAACTTTTTCACTTCACTCGACCGACGCGCGATATGTTTGATCCTGCCCTCGTGATCCACTCCCGCAGAAGCGAGCGTCAAGGTCGAAAGATCAAACAGAACTAACCGATCGCGGAAATTTTTCACTTCACTCGACCGACGCGCGACATGTTTGATCCTGCCCTCGTCACTCGCTCCCGCAGGAGCAAGCGTCAAGGTCGGAAGATCAAACAGAACTCCGTTTTTAAAATATGTAATGAAATATCCTAAAAACTGAGATAACTCGGGGTTTCAATGATTAAAATACCAAACACTACTAGTAATCATGATAAAAAACTATTTTATTCGTTAAAAATAATCCCTTCCAATTGTGATAAATTTTGATTAATTTAAAATTACATTTTCGTTTTTCAAAGACAAAGACATTTTAACTGTATACTGGAGGTCCAGTTCACGGCCATTTTGCTTGCTTGTCCCGGGAAATAGTTGTTAACGCAATTAAACCTTTGTAACCAGATATTCAAAAAACGGTTCTACTAACATGGCAACTTAATCATTCTTTGAAAATAATTACTGATTTATACTATGTTATCGTTTAATTTGGAGTTTAAAAAAATTCATTGTTTTGCATTCAAATATAGTGGTTTTCCTAAATTTTAACTTACATTCCGAGAATATTGGGATTCTTGGGATGTCAGAATTTATATCCTGGGAAACGAGAAATCCTGGAATTTCTCAAACCCCAAGATTTTTTTCCTAGGGATGAACATTCTACTGTATACGCTTTCAAATCAAATTTTACGGTTAAGTTTGTCCCAATTTTATCTTTTCTGGTCGAAAACATTTAAATATAGTTGTTTGGATGTTTTAGTACTGAAGAAAGTACATTTATGTTCTGTTTTGTAAGGATTTTGATAGGTTTTTATTAGTTTTCAATTTCATGTTTCGTTGATCTTAATTGACGTTCAGTAATATTAAAAAATATATTATTGTTCTCTCATAACAAGCATTTTCAATTATTGTTAAGTCACCTAGGTACATTTTTTATAAAAATAAAAATATTTACGTGTCTCCTATTAGACACATGGTTTGGGGTGTTATAGGAGTCCGCGTTATAGGATGGGATTATGGGATTTCATAAATTTGGGATTATTGTTGAATATCTCGTATACCTCAAGAGATGGCACAGTACTGTCTTTGGAGAAATTCAGTGCTTAGTCCGATCAGCCTTCAGGAGTAAGGATTTAGGATCATCCTTTTAGTTGAGAACTTTTGTTTTGTGGATAGCTCAGTGACCTGACCACATGGAATGATGGCGTCTTCGGCAAAGTTGTTCGGTAGCACAAGGGCTAACATTATTGGAGCCAAAGGTATTGAGAATTAGCCACCACGCGGCGCTAAAAAGCATGTAACTAGCTTAGCTTAGCTTCGTAGCACAAAGCCTAACATTATTTAAGCCAAAAGATTTGAGATTGTCCACCAGGCGGCGCTAGTGGGCATGTTACTTTTGTTCTGTGGGTAGCTCAGAAGGCTGACCACTTAGAAAGATGGCGCCTTCGGCAAAGTTGTTCAGTAGCATAAGGGCTAACATTATTTGAGCCAATAGTTTGGGATTTTGCCACCAGGAGGCGGAACTTTTGGCTCAAATAATGTTAGGCCTTGTGCTACTGAACAAGGGCCGAAGACGCCATCTTTCCAAGTAGTCAGATATTTGATATTTGCAAAACAATAGTTTTGTGCACACTAGTGCCACCTGGTGGCGTAATCCCGTATCTGAATGACCACCGCATATCAGCCCCTGAGCTACAGAACAGCTCTTCCAAAGGCACCAACCTTCCAAAACATCTGGATGTAGAGATATCATATGTTACTAAGTTTGCATTCTTATCCGTCAAAGCTCATATAGGGCAAGTCAGAAAAAGCGTCCCTATTGGAACAATTTCTCAATTAAAATGATGATCCTCAACTCCTAAAGGTAGATCGTATCAAGCACTGATACTTTGCCTAAGACAATAATGTGCTATCTTTTAGGGTAAAAAACAACTTAGTAGGGAGAAATGATCGCAAAGATTCTTATATTTTAAAATTTCGGATCAATTATTAACCTTGACCCATAACCAAGCATGGGAAAATTCACTTACTCACCCGAACGCTACCGATAAAATATCTGCAAAGTATCTGCTTCCACCGAATATTCAGTGACTGTCGAACGCTACTAGGGTGAGCGCAATGCCGACGAATCGCAAACTATTGAGATAAAATCAAAAGATTCACGGAGCGGAGAGAGCACCAATCCACTCTTAAATGGGAGACACGAAAGAACGCGTTCGCCATTCGATCACAGAATGCTTTCTGTGGAATGTACGGATTTCGCGTTCACTGAATTTTTTTGCCGGGTGTTTCCCAGTCAGAAAGCGCTCTCCAGCTCTCAAACACGAATGCCACTCGTGCGGAATTGGAATGTAAAGAATCATTCGCTACAGCAATCGGATGCCTTCGGCACATGGAATCGGTAGTGAATCATTCTGTTGCCGTTTTTGTTCAACTTGTCGCTCGAGAACAAGAAGAAAACGCATTGGAAAGTGAAACACTCAGCTTGGTTGGAAAAACGACAGTCTCGCTCTAGACTACGTGTGTAAGTGAGCGAGAATAACGCAATGATCGAGTGAATGCTTCCCATGATTGCCCATAACGCGGGTAGATCACCTTTTCGTGGTGCGTTATGGGGTAAAGATCTACAAGTGACAAGTCTCGTTTTTCCCAGTTGCCGAGAATGATCTTGAGACAAGGAAAAAAAATGAGTCGAATACGACAATTTGTTTTCTTATATTTTATTTATTTAGTTCTCCAGTTTGAAGATTCTAGGACTAGGATTCTGATGCATGGACAATATCGGCGTTATTTCTGGGCTTAATCAAACGATCCCATTTTGACTGATAAAGGGGCGCGCCTGTGGAGAGTGTACCCACCACATTTTTCAAAGGGTATAAATAGTGGAGCCTTTTAATTAGAATCCTTTCCTGCGATCAAGTTAGGAACTACAACTGTAAGAAAACCGAATACTTTATCACTTCTCAATAGTGATAAGGTAACACGACATGCACTAAGCAAAGTACATGGGATATACTACAATAGATCGAATATTGGTCGCAGTGGTTTATGTTTCGAAAAACAAACCTTGTAATACGTGAGCTGGATTCAATGAGTAAATTCAAATAGGATTTTGCAGATAAAATCACTCACAGGTAAATCTGCGGTTCTTGTAGAAAAACATCAGTGGTTTTTATCATTGGAGCAATAAAATGGTCAAGTTTACTTGAAAACGTGTCTTTTCTCATTCATTCAATCGCACAAGGGGTCCAAAAAGCTGTCATTACAGTAGCTATGGCAGGTGGATAAGTCATATGTAGTAGAATGGTATGAGTAAAATAATGTCGATTTTAGTAAAGTATCAACCAGCCAAAGAGTTCATATATTCGGGGGTGACCCATTTCGTATAAAGACGTTTCGCATAAGAACGATTCGCATACGGACGTTTGGCATAATGGACGTTTCGCATAAAGCAGTTTCATATAAGAACAGGTAGCATTTTAAATAAGGCATACAATGCTGATTATGCCAAATGTCCATTATGCCAAACGTCCGTATGCGAAATGTCCTTATGCGAAATGTCTTTATGCGAAATGTCTCACCCCCCATATATTCAACCGATTGAAAAATTTTGAGTAAGGGATAGTACACAAATTATGTCACGCAAAATTGGGACTGTTACAACCACTCCCCTGCCAAGTTTGTAGTATTAAAGCTTCAAAAATGTTGTAAGGCTTTTCACACTGTGCCTGACCTCCTCTCCCCCCTTGGAGCGTAACGTAATTTGTGCATGACCCCTAATTATCAAGCCCAAATCTAATAAATAAGTCCAAACAATGAAAACATCTTCTGATTCAGGAATATTCTTGAAAAAATGGCAGATAAGGTAGACATAGTACTGTGCAAAAATTTATGGGTGAAATTTAATAAAAAAATTGGGAAAACTGAACTGAAAAGTTTTCCTGTCAATACAGTAAATGATCGAAGAAAAAAAAATGTTTTGTATGGATTGCAATGCCCAGTGTGCTTTTTTTTTGTACATTTTATGCTATATGCTTTGCACATTATAATTCATACAAATATATATTTTCTATGATCATTCATTTTACTAACAGGAAATAGTAATTACCCTGTACAAAGGTTTCACTAGCTTTCATTGGAACCCAATTGGAACAATATTCAGAAAACGGGATTTGAGTGGAGAATAACAATGATTGTTAAAGTTTTAAAAAAATTTTTTTTTGATCGAAATTGAAGCAATGATTAAGAATATCTATCTTTGCATTTCACTTGCTATCTGTAATGCAATGATATATCCATGCGTATGCTTTCAAATTTGAACAAAAAAAAATCTTTTTTTATGATGATGATTAAATGATGGATTCTTGAGCCCTAAAAAGATATTGCAAATAATGCGTGGATTAGCAACATTTTTCAGTTTGTTTCGTGTCATTGGGTAATCTAGTCTTCTATCCTAGTGATTCCAGCTTTGAGTTGATGAAAAATCAAATTATCACGATGTAGAATAATTTACGGCTTCAGCACAATTCGACTATTATCGGCGATCAAATTCAAAGGTATTTTTCTACCAAAACACACCAATGAAAACATTCAGATGGTGTCAGCTTCCCATTAACGAGGTTTCCGAGACTGAACAAACAATTTCATCAAAGATGTCATCAATTCGAACGAGTACGCCTTAAAATGCGTCTGATTTGGAGCTGCCGAAGAGATTGGCCTGCAGCTCTTATGGGGTATGCTGCCGACTATATTCACACTAACAAAAGATGTTCAAAGCGTTGTAAAACCATTTCCAAAAATCTCTTAACAATTCTGTCCATGCGAATCGAAAGAGAATTGCGCAGCGTAAAAATGTAAACAGATAAACACTTTTTTTGTTTATTGATGTCCGACAATATTTCAAAAGAAGCGCATTTGTTTAGACTGCCAAGAATATGTAAATTCCCCTATCAAAAAAAATTAAAAAATTTATGCAATCTCTAGGGGACACAGGACGTTCTTTTGACATGAGATAAAACATCCACTGAGGTTTTCCGCTTTGAGCTTTGAATGAAGTATAATATAAAAGTCCAGAAAGCCGCTTTACGAAATTTTGTAGTTTTCTTGTAGTAATTTCTATATGTTAAGGCACATTTTCGAAGTCCTAACAGTAACTTTAAAATATTTGCCAGCTACCACCATGGGAGCTTTCCCCTAATTTGAGCTTTTTTATGGTTTTAAATCGTGTCGAAAAGTTGATTGAAAAATTGAGGTAGGTCAAGATGACCGAATGTATGGTTTAGAATGCCATTTAGTATTTAGAACGAAGAGTCAGCAACCAGGCTACTCCATGAGTTTGCTATATGGCATGGAAACGCATATATGTTTATAAAATCAGCGGAAAAAGCTTATGACTTGTTGAATTTTATCGGGAAATTAAAAGAAATTCTTTGAGTTGTAATGTAACGTAAATCTCGCTCAAAAGGCTGCAAACACAGTGGCTTATGCGCCACTCTCTATTCCGAGAGACCAATTGTCTTGCCTGACTAGTTATTTGAAGCAGGAGAGCTCTTCTTTCGGGTTTGTCAAACGATTATTGGATTTACGCAAATAGATGGAACTAGAATGGAATAGAACTTTGAATAGGGTAACGAGGTGGACACGCCTGAAGAAAGGAGTGCAAGGTAAACGTGATCAAAGTGAAAGCCTATAAAGGCAACGTAAGATGATCCAGCGAACTTATTAACCACAGGGCTTAGCGTTAAATGAAAGTAAATAGAGGTAATTTATTTTGTATTCATTATGTATATTCGTTCATCTTTTCATAAAAAACGTGAGTGACTGTGTAAGTGTAGGTGTTGTGTTGTGTGCATGGCCATGATCGTACATATACCTGCGCAGGATTTTATGTTGAGCGGTTTCAGCGGTACCGGTTCATCAGCCTAGGGGCACACCGGTGAGCTGCGATGTACCCAGAACGCTGTCTCGTCGGAGTTCTTTATGGCGGGGTTAGAGCTCAGCGCCGATCGACTGTCGTGCCACCGGAAATACTCGCTTCTCAAACGGCCGAACTACAGATGCGGGGCGGAGGTGTCGGCAGGACCGGTACTCTACCCAACGAACGCAGGCAGGTCAGTCAATTCACTCGCCCCCGCTTGACTAGCAACTTTGGCGGGCCAAGGCGAGATCCACTCTGGGAAGAAACCACGTGTAGGGTGTAGGATGGATTCCGCAAGATGGCGGGTGAATAATGTAAAGGGCTTAAGCCCAATATAAAAAGCGTCTGCCGGACGCTAATAATCCGACATGAAAAGATTATTAGAACCTTATACGAAAATGAATTAACAAATTGAATTACCTTTTGTAATAATTAAACAAAGCTCAAGAGCAGAGTTTTCGCTGCCGGTGATGTAAAAGCTGGAACATAAATTTCACTGGATCAAATAAAAAGTGCAAGAAGGATATAATTAAACGCTGTTCACTTTGACCACTTCTAAGGCCATTTTCTAATTTCTTTTATACTATTCTTTTCCTAAACTCACCTTTAACTGAACGGAATAACGGAAATATCACTGCAACTAGCTTCTGCCCTAAGCCGACGTACATAGAGAAATGAGGGATTATATCTCTAAGATGTTCGAAAGACCTCCAAAATTATAATTTAATTGTCTTCGACCTTTACAACAACCAATTCAATAAATTTATACGAGTACCACAGTTAACCAATATGTCAAAGTTGATGAGCCATCTACAATAAATCCTAAAACTATGTTAAGTACTAAATAATTGCAAAAAGCTTTCACACGATAATTTGAATTTTTATAGCATTCTATTATAGCAACGCATGTGAGAATGTGAATGGTTCGTGAAATCTTTGTTGAAATTCAAAAAACGTTACAATGTCCAAAGGTTGCTACGGCAACTCTTGGGTTAACATGTTGTAACATAGTTTGGCAAATAACATGAATTGAAAAGTTCTAGAAATGATCCAATGAGACGAGCCATTTTACTCAACCAGTGCGTATTGACCCATGCTCCCCTACGCCATCTTCTATCATTATCTTTCCTGGTAAAATGGAAGGAAGGAGATGCATGGTTACCCGAGCAGAAGAAAATAACTACTGAATACCAAATTGAGGTATTCCATACCAGATGATTTCCAATACTAAATACCTGAATGAGGTATGAATTAGCCCTGCATAAGAGGTAAAATACCTCAAATAATATCTCAAGCATATTCTACGAACACCAAACTGATAACTAGATCAGGTATTGTAATACCTCAATAATACTTGATGGATTTTCATATAAAAATGAAATTTTTCAATTGTAGTTCAATACCTCCAGCAGACCTCAATAGCTGTTTAATACCTCAATGAAGTATTTTTAATTGTTTTAAAGATTTTTTTCAATACCATTATAATACCAAATTGAGGTATTGACAACTGAACAATACCTAATTTTGGTATGATACCAAAAAATGGTATGCATAAGTTATTGGGGAGTTATTTGTTCCTCCTCGGGTATTGATAAACCGATGCTCTAAAAACGATGCGCGAAAACTTAGGTCTCATCTATTATAACAATTTTACTTTCTGAACTGCAAAGAGTTTGAGGTAGGTAGTTTACGTCCATGTATTGTAATCATAAGAAATGTGATGGTTGGTATAACGCGGGAGCAACTTTCCCCTGATGGGGGTTGTTGTTTTGGGGCATATGTTCCCCTAGTAGTTCTGAAGTTAGAGTATCGAGTTACTTTTCGAACTAAATATTCAACTTTTTGAATTTATTTATGAGTCTAGTCAGGGGCCCAGATAGCCGTAGCGGTAAACGCGCAGCTATTCAGACCAAGCTGAGCATCGTGGGTTCGAATCCCACTGGCCGATGACCTTTTAGAATTATAAATTATCTCGACTTCCGTGGGCATAGAGTATCTTCGTACCTGCCGCACATGCAAAAATGTTCAATCGGCCCAGAAAGCTCTCAGTTAATAACTATAAGAACACTTAGCTGAGAAGCCGCCTCTATCCCAGTTGGAACGTAACACCAGAATAAAGAAGATGAGTTTAGTCAGCAGCTTATTTCTAATTAAAGTTGATCCATGACGGCAATCAACTATAAATCATTATTTCCCGATGAGTGGATCTAACGATTTTCCCCCCACATTTGCCACCCCAACTGTTTTGAGAAAGTTTGGCCCACCAAAGGCATAACTCATTAACCTAAATAAAGAAAATAGCACCGCCTTTCGGCACTGTGTAATTTACCCTCTTTTCCAACAGATTTTTCCTCGGCACGAGTCAAAGTTTCCCCGTGATTTCATGCACCCAACGTGTCTCCCAGCAGGAGCAACACTTCTAAAGCATAAAGGTGCTGACTCCAACAAGGGAATATGTATAATTTATATGGATCGTTAAAATTTAATTTCCACTCCATCGCACACTTGCTGCACTTTTTGTTCCGTCTTTGTGTGCTAGAGCTTTATCATTCCAAAGATTGCTCCCTTCTTTGTGCAACAAGTTTTTACAGGTCTATGCTGGGGTTTAATGAGACGTTTCAGTCACCTGTATGTGGATGTATGGGGGTGAGTGCTAAACGTACCTTGTAATCGAGTGGCCTGTTTTCTTACCATAGCTTCGATACTTTCTGCCATGCTGTAGTGTTGTTGCGAAAAAAAGAATTATGTTAATTGAAAACTGTGAAGAAACGGTTTTTATTACGAGTATGTAGTAAGGAACAATTAGTAGGGTAATTTGTCCATTATTGCGGTATTCTTACAGCAATTTGAGGGATAATCTATCTTTCGATTAGTTTCTGAAGGAATCACTAGAACATGTCTTGTAAAATTCTTCGGAGGATATCAAAGAGAAATCTTTATAGTGATCTCTTGAAAATCCTTGGAAAAAAATCTGTATTCTTCAAAAGAAATCCATGAAGATTCCTTAGAGAAATTGCTTCAGGGTTCTATAACCATGGACAAATATTGAGGCATTCAGCAAAAAAAAGCTTCTGATGTCTTAATACCATTATTATTATACCAATGTAAGATTTTTTAGATTGAACGTATCATGAACTCGTGGAAGTTTCCTTGAAGGAACCTTAAATTAAATCTTCAAACATTGTTTGAAAAGAAGAAAGCTTTCACTACTTCCCAGAGAAGTGTTTAGAGTAACTTAGATATCTATTGTTTGTTCTATTTGAGAGCAATTGTAGAAACACGCTGTCACATTTGAAAAATGCAGCCATTAAAAGAAAGTTAACCAATATTGGTGGGCGAAACTCTCAGCTGTTCTGTTTGTTCCGCTTTGAAGCATCATTCTTCGGATCAAAATCAGCTTTCGAACACGTCTAACTCTCCAACTCCATATTACAGTGTAGGATTGCGTTTCAATCTGCGTTGCTGAATGGCATGTTGAGCTAATGCGATCAATTGTGAACTAATCATATTTGTGCTGGGTCACTGGGTTTGAAAGCATCCTGTTCCTCAATCAGCTATCTAGCTTGCAGATCTGAACAAGACAAATTACACAGCGTAACAAAAATGACATTTTTGTGTGTCTCAAGGATCAAATTATGTGTCTCTAGTAGATTTGGGGTTGCTGAATCTGATGCCATTCTCAGAAATGTTCCAGCACGTCACAATTTTTAGTACAGGTCGCCAAAGTTGTATAAAACACTGGTTTTATTAATGTTAACATGAAATTTAAAGAACAATTTATTATACTTTTTTGTAATCTAATCCACCAAACATGCAAAATATAACTTGAACTTTCATTTCAGACATAATTTGATTGAAATTGCGCGATTAAATTTCGATTAAACCGATTTTTTTAACATGCTTGCAGTCTCCATACAAAATTCTTCGTTTCTTCTATATGGCAAAGAACAACAATTCTCTAAAACATTAAAAAATAACTTTTCCGTATCGAAAGTAATACAAACTTTGATGATAAGTATTGTTATACACATAAAGTTTGAATTCTGTGGCAAATTAAGCCAATATATTACCTTACAAGCTGGCAAACTTGCATGCAAGTTGGCTGAAATAGTCATTTTTTGCATTTTCAACAGTCAATATCTCAAAAACTAGACGTGCTATGATATTTCTGAAAACGGCAATGGATTCAGCAATCCTTAATTAAGTGAATAGTGGTATTTTGGTGCTGGAGACAAAAACGTGTTCCGCGGTGTTATTGATGTGAAACAATTGGATGAAAATATTAGAAGTTGTCAGATGACACACCTTCATAAATGTTGAAAACAGTGTATTTATAGACTGTAAAATGTAAACCTCTTTATAAGGTAGGTGTACCAGTATGCAGCAGCATATTGAAAATATATTTTTTTCAAATCAGTCGATAGACTTCTGAATACTGTCAATCCGTTAAACATAAGCTTTTTATAACTTTGATCATTTCGTTAAAGCACTTAATTGAATTGTCAAGTTTCCAATACATTATTTCAAGGCCCTTCAGATTTTTTTTTATTGTCTGAATTGCTAGGTCATAGTATACATCCACAAGATTCGTCTTGTGATCATATCATATATTTGTATTATAACGGTAGTGTAAAAATCTCAACATATTTGATGTCGTTTAAACAGCTGTAGAAATACATCAGTTGCATCTGGTCCATCATTTGCTCTCGCAATTCAAATTACTTAGCTGTCTCACCCTAATTGCTCAGTCGGATAGTCATTCCGAGGTAAGCTGCAAGATTAATTTCCGTAATCTGAGTGCTTGATAGTTCTTAAAAATACCTAGGTATTAATTCCCCAAGACATCATAAATCATCGCCTCACTTTCTTCTTTGTCCCCGGTGCCTTAGCACATCAATCTTCGAGCGGCATCAAAACGATTTTCGCTGTCCTACATTCCCACACTGAGCCGGAAGCTTTGGTTCCTGTTGTTGGTTGTTGGCCGAAAGCTTCCTTCCAAATGCAGTCGGAAATCAACTACAGTATGGTCCATAAAAAAATATGTACTATAAAATTTTAGTTTAGTTTACACATGCGCTATTTTTATTGTTTTCGCGATGAATGTAATTTCTGATTACTGTAGTATGTTTTAACACGTCTCCACAATGTTGTACAATTCTTGTTATACTTGTTTTATTCATCTAGATAATATACTAAAGCAACAACTTGTTGCCAACAAGTAAGAAGGTTTTGTTCTCCATGAGTTAGAGAAAGCATTTTATCGTTGTATAAACTCGATTAACTTTCCACCTTAAAAATCGCATTTAATCGTTGGAAATTCGATGATTTACGCATTTTATTATGGATCATACTGTAGCTTCGAATGAGATCCCATTCACAAAACTCCCTTTTTCAAGTGCGGAAAGGGTCTGCTCTGTAGCTCCTCTCTGAGTGCCTTCATCTCTTTTATGCTCAGTGTGGTGGGTGTCAAAGGTATTCTTCTGTCCAAGATTGATCCTTTCAAAGGGAGGAAAATCGTAACGTTTCAGTTGAAACCAAAACAGAGAATCAGTCTGGTGTGAAAAATCACATGATACGGTTTGATTTTTGTGTGCGACTGCATTTTGGGTGGATTTCGACCTTATGTGATTTTGGGATGGTTCAAGTGGACCCACGATGTTTTCCTCGGGATGGGCTTTTGACGGGATGAATAATGTTGCAGGGGATATGCTATGTGTTGTGATATGCGATAGACAAATTGGAAAGTTTCACATAAATCGTCCAGATGAATTCGGCATGCTTGTTGGATAATATGCACTGACCTAGTTTCACGGTCGCGACGACCACTAATGCGTGGGATTGGGTACAACTCTTCATATGAATTATTCGTATAATCAGCGGTTAACCAAACGAAAAAGTGAAAATAGAATTGTGTTTTGAATTATACAGCGGCTGCTGCCTCGGATCTCGAGATGGATAGAGAAATTCCACCGTGCGGCTCAGTCAGGTAAATTCAGCTGATTTGCTAATCTAAATTCCATTGAATAATGGTGGTTGTTACTGTGGTTTATTTCATTTTTGATGTTAATGAGCTTTGGATGTGTCAGATTGGTCGGAACGTGATTACCTAATGTAGCGTGTTCTTCTGTGCTATTGATGAGAAATGAAATTGGAATTATATCACTGTCATCAATTATCTTGTGAATGCTGGGATTGTAATTAATTTCGTATGCTTTATCGATGGAATTGGTGTTTGGATCAGCCATTCCGTTAAGCATTCAATGACATGATTGGCTTGAAGTTTACGTCACAGTCTACAGCAGAAAATTACAGGTCTTATTAAGGTTGTACGTTTCTTTCAATCTATCACAACATATTTTAGCTGCTCAGGTGTTCTACATAAACATGCATTTTCATGTTAGATAATTGAGTCACCGGGATCCCGGATCAACGGATCCAATGGCTTCGGCGTCTTCAATGGAAACTCTTACGTTTTCTTAAAACAATCAACTTCGTTTTGGGGATGATCTCAAACAGGATCGCAAACCACTTCTTCATCGTCTCAGATATTCTCAGGAACTCCTGTAAAACATGCATCTTTCTTACAAAAATAAGAAAGCAGAAGTGTGCACTGGTAGGCAGTCATACAAGATTACCTTTGTATGGGTCCCCTTACATTGCTTAATTTATGGAAATGAGAAGGCGTACTCTCTCACAAAGATGGCCAACATTCCATAATTCCTCGAGATTCCTTGCAAGCGTGTTGACATGGTTTGGATGGGAGTCAAGATTTCATTCGCGTAATGCCAACACTTATGTTTAACTATTACTCGCTAGATGCAAACCTCACGGTGAACAATATGTGTAATTATAAGTGTGTTTCCGGTTATGACGACGTCGATCACGTAGTTTGGATTTGGAAGCGCAACTTTTGGATTCCCTTGCGGCCCGAGCTACCACGATTTACCATCCAGATGAGCTTCAATCCTACACCCAATTTTTCCAATGTCCCTCGTTTAAAAATTGTGACCACTATGCTGCGAGTACCTTTGCTCCATCCCGTTAAAGTTTTGGTACTGAAAAAGGCAATAGAGAGGATAAGGGAGAGAAAGGAAAGATGTTTGGAAAACTGGGTGCAGAAAATGAGAGCGTGCAGATCTATACAATAATAAGTTCAAGCAGCGCACAGTGTGACGAATGTTAAACATCGTGAACTTTTTTCAGTAGCGTATCAAAACGTGTTCTCATCAGTATGGTGCCTTCGGATGAATTTTTTAAACAATATGGCGTGTTCGGTGACCAGACCAGACTATTTAGTTCGGAACCCTGCCACAGGTGCCGTTGCAAAACTCAGCTTTTTTGTTTGAAAATTTGACAAAGTTGTGAATCAACGAAATTGAAACAAGTTTGCTGAATACACCAACTCTCTATCTGGTCATCCTATCGAAATGCAAAGATATTGTATAAAAAAGATCTCATAATATCATTTGTTTTTCGAATATTTTCAAAAGTTTAAATATTTTAAGATAACAAATTTATGGAAATTAATAGGGTTGTAAATCGCAAACAAGAAATGATATTGACAAAAATAAATGCCACTTTCATGGTTTTGTTATTAAGGAGGCAAATAGATGTAGATGAAACCTCCCTGGTTTCATACTACATAGTTATTAAATGCACATTTTATAAGTTTTACCTGTATCCATGAGTGTCCAGATCGCAGCAAGTCATGCACGCGGGCGGCTGAGTTTTTAATTTTCTGTCACGTTCTCTTCGGTTCCGCGGTATTTTTTCTCAATTTGAACGATGAAAACAGCATCGGCTGATTTTGATTGAATAAAAAAAAAACAACGGTGCGTGGTCTGTGATCATAAATATACAAAGAGAAGCGCTCTAGCAGAATGGAAATTGAGTGATAAGTGAATGTTCAAGCGAAATTGAGCGGGTAAAAAAGTGAAACGGGTGAATAAGAATTGTTTTGCTGGCACGCAAAGTGCGGAAAAATGCACGTGATAGTTCATTCATTTATTTAGGTAACATCTAAACAGATAACACTGAATCAACAGTTTCACGCCCCAATTTTCGGCTCGTAGCCGCATCTCTCCATCCTCGGTTCTGCCTCACGCTCGCCAAATCGATACGCTCTTGATCCGCCCACCTACCTCGCTGCGCTCCACGCCTTCTTGTACCAAACGGATCTGACACGAACACTATCTTTGCAGGGTTGCTGTCTGGCATTCTTGCAGCATGCCCTGCCCACCGTATCCTTCCAGCTTTGGCCACCTTCTGGATACTGGGTTCGCCGTAGAGTTGGGCGAGCTCGTGGTTCATCCTTCGCCGCCACACACCGTTCTGCTGCACACCGCCAAAGATCAGATCGTTCTAAGCACCCGTTCAAAGACTCCAAGTGCTTGCAAGTCCTCCTCGAGCATCGTCCACGTTTCATGTCCGTAGAGGACTACCGGCCTTATGAGCGTTTTGTAAATGGTACATTTCGTGCGAGTGTGAATCTTTTTTGGCCCGACTTCCACTGATGATGCTCCTCCCTATTTTACGTTATTGTCAGTCGTCAGCAAGGATCGAAGGTTGACGAACTCGTCGACCACCTCGAACGTATCCTCGTCTATCGTAACTCTGCTACCAAGGCGAGCCCTCTCGCGCTCGGCCCCACCTGCTAGAATGTACTTTGTTTTGGTCGCATTCACCACCAGTCCAACTATTGCTGCATCGCGTTTCAGGCGGCTGTACAGGTCTGTCACTTTTTCAAATGTTCGGCCGACAATGTCCATGTCATCTGCGAAGCATACAAATTGATTGGATCTTGTAAAAATCGTACTCCGGCTCTCCGCATAACACCTTCTAGGGCAATATTGAACAACAAGCCATCACCTTATCGTAGTCCCCGGCGGGATCCAAGCGAACTGGAATGTTCGCTTTAAACCTTCACACAATTTTGCACACCTTCCATCGTCGCTCTTATTAGTCTCGTGAGCTTCCCGAGAAAGCTGTTCTCGTACATGATTTTCCATTTTCCGCGGTCGATATTATCGTATGCCGCCTTGAAATCGATGGAAAGGTGATGCGTTGGAACCTGGTATTCACGAAAATTTCAGAGGATTTGCCATACAGTAAAGATCTTGTCCGTTGTCAATCGGCCGTCAATGAAGCCGGCTTGATGACTTTCCACGAACTCGTTCACTACAGGTGACAGACGACGGAATATGTTCTGGGGTAATACTTTGTATGTCGTATTCAGTATGGTGATCGCTCGAAACTTCTCACAATCTAAGTTGTCGACTTTCTTGTAGATGGGTCATATTACTCCTTCCTTCCACTCCTCCGGTTGGTGTTCTGTTTTCCAGATTGTGCACACTTAGATTTTTTTCACGAGCTCGGCTGTGCGAATCTCGGTTTCCCGATTTTAACCGAGACTCAGCTAACAAGTTGTTCGGTTGCTTAGCAACGAAGCACGATTTACTGATACTCGGCTTTTATTTACTGAGATCCCAGGAAATTTGTTTGCCGACTTCTCGGCTGTGCGGATCTCGGTTAAAATAAGCCGAGACTCGGCATTCTAATTTAAGTATGTGCCTATCAGCCGGTGAAGACAAATGACCAGCCTCTCCGGGCTCTTCTTTATGAGTTCAGCTCCGAAACCATCCTTACCAGCAGCTTTAATGTTATTGAGCTGATGAATGGCATCCTTAACCTCCCTAAAGTGGGGGCTGGTTGGTGTTCATCACCCGCAGTACTGATGAAGGCATTTCCTCCGCTGTCCCATCCTTCATTGTCTGTCTCTCAGCACCATTTAGGTGTTCATCGTAGTGCTGCTTCTACCTCACTGTCGTCCGTCAAAATGCTCCCATCCTTTTCCCTGCACGTCTCGGCTCGCGGCACAAAGCCGTTGCAGTATGCGTTGAGCTTCTGATAGAACGTACGTGTTTCTTGAGACCGGCACAGCTGTTCCATCTTCTCGCATCCCGTCTCCCCCAGGCGGCAATTTTTCTCCCGAAAGAGGCGGGTCTGCTGTTGCCGCTTCCGTTTATGACGTTCCACGTTCTGTTGGGTCCCTTGCTGCAGCATGACCGCCCGCGCAGCATTCTTCTCCTCCAGAATCTGCTTACATTCCTCGTCGAACCAATCGTTCCATCGACTCTGTCGCACGTACACGACGTTGCTCTTAGCTGCATTGTTGATGGCTGCTTTCACTGTTCTCCGACAGTCCTCAAGAGGCTTCATCCAACTCACCCTCTTTCGGTAATGCAGCCTCGAGGTGCTGCGCGTATGCAGCTTCGACATCCGGTTGCTTGAGCCGCTCTAGGTCATACCGGGGCGGCCGTCGGTACCGTACGTTGTTAACGACGGAGAGTTGAGGGCCCAGTTTAACCATCACCAGATAGTGGTCAGAGTCGAAGTTAGCGCCAGGATAGGTCTTGACGTCAATAATGTCGGAGAAGTGCCGTCCATCAATCAGAACGTGGTCGATTTGCGATTATGTTTGCTGCGGTGATCTCCAGGTGTATCGGTATGGAAGGCTGTCCTGAAAGTAGGTGCTGCGAATGACCATATTCTTGGAGGCGGCGAAATCAATTAGTCGTAAGCCGTTTTAGTTCATCAGCCGGTGGGCGCTGAACTTTCCAATAGTCGGTCTGAACTTCTCCTCCTGGCCAAACTGAGCGTTTAGATCTCCTATGATGATTTACGTCGTGGCTTGGGCAGCTGTCGTACTCGCATTCGAACTACGCGTAGAAAGCGTCTTTGTCATCATCAGTGCTTCCTGAGTGAGGACTGTGCACGTTTGTAATGCCGAAGTTGAAGAACCGGCCTTTGAGCTTCAACATGCACATTCTCTCATTGATCGGCCACCACCTGATCACGCGCCTCTTCATATCACCCATCACTATAATACAAACTTTTATGTGATAAATGAACGACCCCTTATGTCAAAAAAGCCTACTATCTTTTCCACAGCATTGGTAAATACCAATGAAGTGGAAAAGATTAAGAGAACGGTGATCAAAACCACAGCAAGAAAAAGCCTACTATTTCTTCATTGTGGAAAACAAGACAAATCATGTAATTGCTAGAACTAACAATTTACTTAGTACGATTCGAGGGATCGAAGCAAATCAATCCTTCATAAAGACGAACTTTCAAAAGCTGACTACAAACACAATGCAAAAACCTCAGCTTGTAGCTGTTACCACTAACAGAGTAGTTAATAATTGCTTATATTTAGGTTGCTCTTTTTTCAGCAATGATTGTTTCTGGAACTAACACTAAAGAGCTAATTATTTGTATATAAATGATGATAGGATAGCCCATAGAACATGGGACTGTTTTGTTTTCATTTCAGGCCAAATGACATTCGGCTAAATGACGCATTCAGCCAAATGCTGTTTGGCCAAACGGTATTCGGCCAAATCACCCGGAACCGCAATCACCAAATAGAACAGGTACAATCTTTTCCTATGATGTTAAAAACATGCTTTCCGAGTTTTGTTATTTATTACACAGAATAACAAAAATTACATTTTTGTGTGCCTCAAGGATCAAATATTCGGGGTTCTGCTCAACCGCACCAAGTGCCACTTTTTTCAAAATTGAGTTTATTACACAAAAGAACTTAATTAATCATAACCTCTCTACCATAAAAATATCGAGTAATTTGAACGATCCCTTGTAATCTAAGATCATTTTGATTGGAAGGACACGTAAAACTGTAATTTTGTTCAGCCAGAGTGAACCATAAACCAACGCACGTCATCAGAAGGAATTCATTTTTCAGATATTAAGCTATATTTTTCCAAATTCCTTCTATATCCTCACAATTTATCCATTCAAAGCAACTCATAGAAACATAGGCCAGTGAAATTGGGCAGCAATTGACTAATTTAAATTAAATATTGTTTCGGTGGCGTTGATCTGTTTTCTTTGACATTTTCATCCTGCCACACCGCACTAAGTACTGTTAATCTGAAAATCACATTTACACATGAAGTAAAGGCATTTACATGCAATACATACTTGCATTTGCTTGTTATAGAACATGTTAATCAATGCACATAGAAACCGTAAATAACGAATTAATTTGATCTGATACTGTGTGAACAACTCAGGTGGACTTGGTGCGCTTTAGTTGTTCAGAAAATGGCATTATCGCTATCAAACCCCGCCAGACAAAGTGCACATTACTTGATTCAAATTTATCACCATTCCTTCAAGAAGTGAAGATGACCTAGTGGTAGCACACTAGATCACCACTCAGAAGGCACGAGTTCGAATCCCGATGATATTTTTTTCCGTTGTTCGATGGTAATGGAAATCAAACAACTTTTAGATTCCGTGGTTATTTTTATATTACAGTAAAATATCAGCAGGTCAATGTACATCTGAAATGATCGTCATTCCTGGTGAACACTTCACGCATTGAACTGTGAACTGGATCAGCAAAAGTGCACGAAATGGGAGTAACTTGGTGCGCTTTGGCAGAGCGAATTCATGGTTTTCTTCGATCATTACAATCTATGAACACGTGAGGACCTTGATTCAATACATACGAATCCTTCCCAATCATAGTACATAAACACTTGTGACATGGATTCCAACATGCACGGTGATGATAAACATCTTTTGTCTCTAATTTTACTTGTGTTGTTGAAAACTATGAAACACATCCAACCATACCGAACCAAGAACTATGTTTTTCAATTTTTGTTAAGCCAGAGTGAACTGAGTGCATCATATTTTTTTTTTAAATCCAATTACATCATTAATTTATGATGATTCACTAGTATATTTAATTTTGGTTTACTTATTGGACACTGTTAATCGCATGTGAGCGATAAAAAAAATAAAATTAATCGTCCGCGATACACAAGTACAGGAAAAGACTTTAAAGTAAAATATCTCGGAATAAAGATTTTGGCACTTGGTGCGGTTTAGCAGAACCCCGACCAAATGTAACTCTAGTAGATTTGGGGTGGCTGGATCTGATGCCGTTCTCAAAAATGTTCCAGCACGTCACAATTTTTAGCAGCAGATCACTAAAATCGTATAAAACACTGGTTTCATTGATGTTTACATAAAAAATAAAGTATGTTCTTTATTTTTTTGTGATCTTATCTACCAAGCATACAAAATAGGACTACAACTTCCATTTTATATGTTATTTGGTTGAAATTGCACGATTAAATGTAGACTAAATCGTTTTTTTTCAACATGCTTGCAGTCTCCAAACTAAATTATTTATTTCTCTTATATTCCAAAATACAATACTTTTCGAAACCATCAAAAAATAATGTTTGATCATTTAAAATATCATGTGCCATGTTGATAAGTATTGTTACACACATGAAGTTCGAATGCTGTGGCAAATTAAGCAAATAAATTGACAAACAAGCTGGCTACATTGAACAAGTTGGCTGAAATAGTCAAATGTTGCATTTTCAACCATAAAAAATCATATTTTTTACTAATAATTGGCAATATTTTTATGTTTGTATTTTAATTATTAAATTGTTTCGTAGAACAATGTTACCCTGTTTTTCTTGTAAAATATCTTCGAATTTTGATGGGCTAACCAGATAGAGTTGGTTTGCTTAACAATTTGTTTGAATTTCATTAGTTTACAACTTTATTTGCAGCGCCACTTGTGGATGCATTCCGAACTCAATATTCTGATCAGCCGATGCACACTTTAGGTATAATATTTTCACCCGAAGATACCATACTGATAAAACGTGTTGATTGACATATATACCCCCTGCCCCTATGGTATGAATTTTTGTATGAAAATAAAAAATAATTTATATGGCACTTAAGATAACTCAAATCTCCCTGCCTCTCCTCATAACCGCTCACATGATTAATGGACGATCCCATACATGTTCAGCTCTTTTTGATAAGGAACGCACTTGGGAATGAACTCAAGAATGTTTGAGCAATGGCAAGAGGTATGATCGAGTTTATGTTATTCTTGATAAGACTGTCGACCTTGTCATGTTTTGGACATTACCTTTTATCTCTCAAACTCGATAGCATTGCATAAATTATAGCAAACAGCGATTGATTAGATCCTGTTCCAAGGGGTAGGGGAAGAGGTCCAGCAAAACTAAGCAATCTGTACATGATTTTGTTGCCAGAACGGCCTGATAGACTTACATGATTATTTCACTATTGCATTGGTCAAGTGTTCTGACTTATTTGATTTGGAAAATCATCCATAATAACTGTGTTGGTTTGGTGACAGGTTCCCTTGACTTTTGGGAGCTCGCAATCTAAGCCAGCTGTCTCCTCCTCTTCTTCTTCTTAGCATTACGTCCCCACTGGGACAGAGCCGGCTACCCAGCGTAGTGTTCTAAGAGCACTTCCACAGTTATTCACTGAGAGCTTTCTTTGCCTTAATTTCCATTTTCGCATTCGTATATCGTGTGGCAAAAGCACGATGATGCTCTATGCCCAGGGAAGTCAAGGAAATTTCCATTACGAAAAGATCCTGGACCGACCAGGAATCGAACCCAGACAGCTTCAGAATGGCTTTGCTTTATAGCCGCGGACTCGGCTGAGGAAGGTCCCTAAGGATTGCTATTATTCTACCATACTAACATGAAAATATTGTTCTAGGCAAGAAACTTATGGAAATACGACGCAATGAATCGAGCAAATGTTCTGACTGCTAAGTTGCGTGAATGAAAACTTACGCATGGAATAGTAGTTTACGGAACAAGTTGCAGAATGATGATTTTTACAGCACGAGTCGTAAATTTATCCTACGAGGCTTGCCGAGTAGGATAATTACGACGAGTGCTGTAAAAATCGAGTTCTGCAACGAGTTACGTACAACATTTTTTGCAATTTCGTAGAAGATCACTTGAGGGCATCAGAAATTATATCAGAATGCACTCACCTTTATTTTACAATTTCTGAAAAATTGTTGTGTAATGATTCATTACGAAACTAAAAACAGTTGCGTAATGAGAAAGCGTTGCGTAATGAATCATTACAGCACTGGTTTCAGTTAGGTAATGACTATTCCCGTACTCCTTACTTCAGTGCAGGAAAGTAGGCTGTTTCATGACAGATTGGCATGATGAAAAACAGCCTATTACGATGAGAAATTGCAAAAAATCTCTAGCGTGAATTATGAGATCTTGAGTTTTTAACAACACAACAATACGGTGATGCAACTTGTATACTAAAACGACTGTTTACATAAAACCTTCAGCGACTTCTGGTTGTCCGGGGAGTAGGTAATTAGCCGACCTCTTAAGCCAGTTCATTTATTTTTTTATTTTTTTCGATAGGTTTTATTTTACTCTATACAAAGCATGATACCATTATTAAATTATGTTATCAATTAAGTTAGCGAAACTTCTACTCGACTTCCACGGAAACGATCGCTTCCAAAACATCAACTCACTTCACTGGAAAGTCTTAGTCGAATTACTTCACTGCGAATACGTGGTGTAGTTAATCCTTGGGAAAGTTTCTCCCACTATCTTTCGCCGACCCAGCAAATTGTTTGTGACTTGCTCGGTCTTCTGAGTCGCATTATTTTCTGTCATTATCATCATCGTCGTCTTCCGTTGACTTCCCTAAGTGGGTAATTTATAACGCCAAGCCAAGTGCCGGTCGATAGGCGTCCTGACTGTGATGTGTCGACATAATCGAATATTATGTAGGCGTTCAAATATGGTTTATGGAATTGTCACTGCTACTCAATGACCCCCAGCTTGATGACACAATAACGATCAGCATTTATCTTTCCGTCTCCCTCTAACCTGCACTGAATTACGACAATCGAATCATATTAATCACTGCCCATTCCGTTGGAAGCAAACAACGCAGTGGGGATTATTGTTGCGAAAATTGGAATGTCTGCTGGAAGCCACTACCGATTAGAGCAGTGGTTTCCAGAATTTCTGAAACTGCTAAATCATATGAAACATATATTGATAGTAAACTTGATGTTAACATTTCTTCTATTGCCACGATAAATGCGTTATATATTTAAATTAAAGTAGGTTAAGTTAATTGAAAGGGTTCTAATCTCTTATTAGCAAGTGAAATCATCTCACTTGTAATAAATCTGAATCTGAAGACTGTAGGCAAGAATGTACAACAATACTGAAAAAACTTACTAATTGGAAATGACTTAACGGCCCTGCATGTGTCCACGTACCACTGCTTGGGAAACGTTGAATAAGACTGAATCAAGGAGAAATTAATGCCTCCCATCTTGGTGGGACCTCTGATGTAATTTACACCCGAACGCTTTGAAACATAGCTGGCTGCTGATACTCTCAACAAAACGGAAATTCAATATCCCCCACACTGTCCTCGTTGACCTACATCATGCTTTTATTGTAAAACTGCTTTCGCTTTCTTGGATGCATTTCTTTGATAGAAACAATACTGCTCCGGCTGCTGCAGACAGGCTGAAGGAAATTACAGGAAAATATCACGACCAGATCCAGCCCGGCTGGCAAGTCATCCTGACAGCCAAAGGAAATTCATGATTCAAACAAGTGTACAAACAATGTAGGACAATTGAATCACTGGTACTGCTGCTTCTGCTGATGATTTCTTCTGCAGAGCTGGCATTGTTTGAACAGTTGACTGATCGAACGAAAAGTTGCTGTTGGAAGTTGTTCTACAGGAATGCGATGACAGCAAAAACTTTCTGTGGATAGGTTTAGAAAACTTCTTTTTGGATGTCAAGAAGAAAATACCTCATGATGTTTTGATAAAATTTTCTTCCATGTCTAAAAAACTCAAAACAGATTTCCAAGTCTAAATGATTTTTCTAGTAAACGGTGGGATGCATTCTGGGGAAATGAATCTCAACATAATATTTGGAGAAACGCTCTGAATAAGTCAATGTAGAAGGAAACGATTCGTGGAAAAAATCTCGAGGAATTTATGTAAATATTTCTTGAAGTATTACCTTTAAATGATGAACTACTGAAGACATTTTGTTAGTGATAGATGGAATTTGGCACAAGGTATCTTGCAAGGTATATTTTGAAAAAAATTTGAAAGTTTTATGAATTCGTAAAAAGCAACTAACCGAAAATATCTATCCTGGCATACCTCAAGGGATTCAACCGTGAATTTTTCCTTAGATGTGGTTACAGAGAAATTTTCATAAAATTTTTCAGATTTTTTTTGTGAATTACATCAATAGTGAATATCTGATAGGATCGACAATTCTGTTGCCTTCTCTAGTATCTAGGAATACATCCAATAATTAATCTTGGAAGTTTAACAAAATATCATTCTCAGATTTATTCCATTAACTTTTTCAGCAATCAACCCCTTCTTAAATTTGGACCCAGTTCCACCCAGTATTTTTTTTTCATCGTTTTCCTTAACGAAGTGAAACACTTCTTGAATTGTAATCAATCGATTCAGTTTCTGCTCCAGGAATGTTGGTATGGAGAAGGAAACAATTCTAGTTTGGAAAACAGCAGAAGCACTTACCTAGGCTGAAGGTTGATGATGACTCTTGATAGGAGTAACCATCTCTGGAAAACTTTGGCTCGACAAGCGCTCTCTAAAGAGATTATATTTAAGCTCGGGCAGACACGTAAGAACGGGCGCTGATTCTCCGCCATTCCCTTGTCGTATGAGAAAATTCCATTGCTGTGTAGGGTAGATGTACCAGTATTCGCCACCCCAGATTGTAAATCAATTTACGAAAATACAGAAAAAAAATCAGTTCCTCAAAAACTTTTGTTCTATGATACTTATTTCACCGTGGCGAATATTGGAGCAGGTGATCTAGTATTCGTCATCTTAAGTTTTCCAGCTGAACATGGGATGAAAACCTTCATTTAGCGTATTAACAGTATTCAAGTTTATTCGATCAATTTTTTAATATATATTTCCTTAGGGTGACGAAAACTGGTACACCTGCCCTCTTTTTCTTCCGTTTGCTTGTTATTGAAAAAATACCGACCGCACATCCAATGCAGCACGCCTAATAGCGCCAGGAAATTCCAACAGGCCCGAATACATTACTTTAATAAAGGTGTAGGAGGTGTGGGACGGGTTTTCTTCTCCCTGGAAAGAAGCTCTTGAAGCGTAAGTGTATGTATAAGGATTCTGTGCTAGATTGAGCACGTCATTGTTGTGAGCGGAGGAAATTTTTGCGGAAGGAAATGAGACGAAATGTTTGGGAATAAATCATACTTTTCCTGCGTTGGAGCATTCGATTCCTCTCATGAAAGGGATCTAGTAAGGTGTTATAGCAAAAAAGTTTTTGCACTGCGAAGTACTTTATCCAGTAGAAATCAGTGGGCAGAGAATTTGGCTTTGGCAAGTGGATAAAATATGTTCATTGCATCAATGTTTGATATATGAGTATCATACCTAGATTAGGATCAAGTTTATGTATACCACAAGATGTGAATATTGTGCGTAAATCAATGAACCATAAATAATTTTCTTATATTCTTTAGGTGTTCGAAAATATAACTAAGTAATTGACAGAATTGTTACGACCTCTAAAATTACAGATTAAAGATCTATTAAAATCACAATTTTAAAACTCCATACTTAATTTTTTATAAAATTTATCAACCTCATCTCATTAGGCATAAGCGAATGACGAGGTCTCCAGATTCATGCTTTTGAAAATAAGAGGTGTGGATTTAATTATTCAGTTTGAAAATATACACATGTATTAATTATTATCAACATTGACTGATAACATAAGCGATCGGTGATGACTTAGCAAAAAAAAAAGCATCCATTATCCCTAACAGGTGCCTTACATGGTTAGGAAACTAATAGTTTGCTAGGTACTACGAGTTGGTCTTTTGTCTTACATTTTTCTTCTTGCGTGCTGTTCCATTATTACTGTGCCGCCATGTTTCACGCCAGTGTCGTTAATAATCGCTGCAAAGTATTTCCACGATAACGGAACATTTTCTAGAATCACGTACTTATATTATATCACATCCGAGCAGGGATGGAAAACGTACTGTAGCAAACATTTACCACCTCGACATTCACATTTTTCTACACGACCATCAAAATCCAAAGCAAACCATGACTGTTCAAAACAAAAAAATGTCACGGCTCTTCGAAACCGTAATCTTTTTCCTCCTAACGTTTTTTCAAACCCGAATGCGAAATGACTCGAGCACAGTGGTGACACCATTTTTCCGGTTTTCGGTGTTTTGCATTTTTGCTCGATAAAGGGCAGAATTAAATTGAACTTGTTTATATATTCTCAACGGAATGATTGTGCTCTTGCTATTAGCGCTTATAGATTTCAATTAGTTGAAAACAGAAGCGAAATATTAGCGATTGAATTATTTAACATTTTTTTCAATCATTCACCTCGAGATAGCTGCCCGAAAACGATCATAGTGGAGAGACAAAAACAGTCAAGCAGTGTGTGAACCGATGGTAGCGCAACACCTGATGGTATTGATGCTGCTGCTGCTTTGTGTTTTGGTTGACTGGCAGAATCGATGGACTGTGGTAAATAGTGATCACAGTTCCCAAGCCTGCATCCGAGAAACAACATGCCAGAAGTTTTCCTTTCACATGAGCGATATACATTCCCGTGCATAAGTTTGGGTTAACCCCCCTAAAAAACATACAAAAGTGTTCAGTCCATATCTCTGTGATTACACGTCCAATTGAAACTCTCTTAGCTGCATTCTAAAGACAAAGAGTTACGTCGTGTGTATTTTTCAAAAACATTTTTAGATTTTGTATAACAAATTTTTACTTAAAGTTGTGACATTTTCCAAAAAACACACTGAAAAAACATAACAAATTTCCTCAGCATTGGTTCGACCAAAATTTTAAAACAAGGTGTCATTAGAATCGTAATCTTATATTCTTTGAAGAGCACTCACGAAATTTTTTCCCGCTAGAAATCAGTATTTGGTTTAAAATTTCATAGCCGAAAAGTTTTAACATATTCTATCGGTTAAATTTTTTCCATACATTCTGTATGGGCTGAAATGCCTAGGAAAATGTGATTTTCATGGGTTGCATATAACAAAATAGCGTGGGCTGATCAATGAGAGAATGTGCAGGTTGAGAATCGAAGGCCGGTTCTGCAACTTAAGCATAATAATGGTGCATAGCGCTCACTTCGGAAGCACTGGTGATGTTAAAAACGCTTTTCACGCGCAGCTCGAACGCAAGTACGATAGCTGCCCAAGCCACGACGTAAATCATCATAGGATATCTAAACGCTTAGGAGGCCAGGAGGAGGAGTTCAGACCGACTATTGGAAAGTTCAGCGCCCACCAGCTGTCGAACGAACTGCGCCCAAAACTCTACATCGTTAACAACGTACGTTACCGACGGCTGCACCGGTATGATCTAGAGCGGCTTAAGCAGCCAGATGTCGCTACTGCATACGCGCATTACCTCGAGGCTGCATTACCGGAATGCGTGAGCTGGATGACTGCTGGACTGCTGGAGAACAGTGAAAGCAGCCATCACCAATTCAGATGAGAGCAACGTCGGGCGTGGGACGGAGTCGACGAAACAATTGGTTCCACGAGAATTGTAGGCAGATTCTGGAGGAGAAAATTGCAGCGCGGGTGGTCATGCTGCAGCAAGGGACCCGACAAAACGGTGAAGTTGTTCACTGATTTCGTATCGACGGCCCTCGAGAGCAGACAACAAGTTGATGCCATCTATTTCGACGACCTTGCGACAGAGTTCCACATGATCTCGCTGTTGCGAAGCTGAACCATCTGGATTACTGATTGGCTCCATTCATATCTGACAAACCGTGAGGCGTTCGTCAAAGTAAACGGAGCAAAATCTCGAAACTTCGCTATTACATCTGGCGTGCCTCAAGGTAGCTTCCTCGGGTCACTGATTTTCGTGCTGTTCATGAATGATCTCTGCTTCCGGCTTAAATCAGCCAAAGTGCTGTTGGCCGACGATCTGAAAATTTACAGAACCATTTCGTCCCTTCTCGACTGCTTTGCAATTCATGCTAATATTAACGAGATTCAACTGTGGTGCGTTGAAAATGGAATGGAGCTGAACACCAAAAAGTGTAAACAAATTTCTTTCACTCGACGCCAGTCCCGAATCGAATTTGAATATTTGGTGGGCCCAGATATCTTGGAGCGCGTTGAATCCATCCGCGACCTTGGTGTCATAATCGATTATGAACTGCAATTCAACGAACATATCAGCATCGTCACTGCCAAAGGATTCGCTGCCCTCGGATTTATTTGACGTACCTAGTACGAAACATTTTCAGGATATCTACGCTTTGAAGTTGTTGTACTGTGCGCTAGTTCGAAGCGTTGTGGAATATGCCGCTGTGTGTGGTCTCCACATCGTACTACGCAGAGCATCCGAATGGAAAGAGTTCAACATAGCTTCGTTTTGTGCGGTCTTCGCCAGTTGCCTTGGGCAAACCCAATTGATCTGCCGGATTACAGATGCCGATGTAACCTCATTGCTTTGGAAACGCTCTCTGCCAGACGTATAAAACTACAGTGACTGCTAGTTTTCGATCTGATTGTAGGAAATGTCAATTGTTCGTCGCTGTTGGAAAATGTGTCCCTGTATGCTCCGTCTCGTCAACTACGTGAACGTAACATGCTTTTTAATAGACGCCACAGGACTTCATACGGATTTCATAACCCTCTAGATAAATGTTTTCGTGCGTTCAATAATGTGAGTGTTGTGTTCGACTTCAATATTTCCAAGTTTGTTTTCAAAAATAGAATAAGGAACTTAGAGTAAGATACAGTCTGGGATTTTTTTTTAATTCAAGATAATTTTTTTTTAATTCAAGATAAAAAAAATAAATAAAACGTGGGACGCTATAGACGGAAACGGAAATAACAGACCCGGCTCTTTCGGGAGAAAAAACGCCGCATGGAGGAGGTGGACTGCTAGGAAATGGAACAGCTGTGCCGTTCTAAAAAACACGTAAATTCTATCAGAAGCTTAAAGCTTGCCGCAACGGCTTCGTTGCGTGAGCCGAGTTATGAGGGATAAGGATGGGAGCATTTTGACGGACGAGCGTGAGGTGATTGAAAGGTGGAAGCAGCACTTTGACGAACATCTGAATTGCGCTGAGAGCACAGGCAAAGAAGGTCGAGACAACGGAGGAAATGCCTTTGTCAGTACTGCGGACGTTGGAAACCACTTTGAGGGAGGTTAAGGATGCCATTCAGCAGCTCAAGAACAATAAAGCTGCTGGTAAGGATGGTTTTGGAGCTAATCTCATAAAGATGAACCCGGAGAGGCTGGCCATTTGTCTGCATCGGCTGATAGGCATAATCTGGGAAACAGAACAGCTACCGGAAGAGTGGAAGGAAGGGGTTATATGCCTTCAAGAAAGACGACAAGTTAGACAAGGCGATTGTAAGATATTTCGAGCGATCATAATTCTATATGCGGCCTTCAAAGTTTTATCCCAGATCATCAACCTTCGTTTGTTACCTGTAGTAAACGAGTTCGTGGGAAGTTATCAAGCAGGCTTCGTTGACGGCCGATCGACAAAGGACCAGATCTTTACTGTACGGCAAATCCTACAAAAATGTCGTGAATACCAGGTCCCAACGCATTACCTTTTCATCGATTTTAAGGCGGCATACGATAGTATCGACCGCGTAGAGCTATGGAAAATCATGGACGAGAGCAGCTTTCCCGATAAGCTTACAAGACTATTAAGAACAACAATGGAAGGTGTGCAAAATTGTGTGAAGATTTCAGGCGAACATTCCAGTTCGTTTGAATCCCACTGGGGACTACGACAAGGTGATGGACTTTCGTACCTGTTGTTGAATATTGCGCTAGAAGGTGTTATGCGGAGAGCCGGGCTTAACAGCTGGGGTACGATTTTCACGAGATCCAGTCAATATGTTTGTTTCGCGGATAATATGGACATTGTCGGCCGAACATTTGAAAAGGTGACCTGTCAATCCGCCTGAAATGCGAGGCAGCAAAAGCTGGACTGGTGATGAATGCGTCCAAAACAAAGTATATGCTAGTCGGCCGAACGCGACTGTGCTCGCCTTGGAGTCCTTGCTAACGACTGACAATTGACAATAACGTTAGTCGTGAAATACGGAGGCGCATCATCAGTGGAAGTCGGGCCATTTATGACCTCCACACGAAGCTGCGGTCAAAAAAGTTTCACACTCGCACCAAATGTACCATGTGCAAAACGTTCATAAGGCAGGTAGTCCTCTACGGGCATGAAACGTAGACGATGCTCGAGGAGTACCTGCAAGCACTTGGAGTCTTCGAACGTCGGGTGCTTAAGACGATCTTTGGCGGTGTGCAGGAAAACGGTGTGTGGCGGTGAAGGATGAACCACGAGCTCGCCCAACTCTACAGCGCACCCAGTATCCAGATGGTGCCCAAAGCTGGAAGGATACAATGGGCAGGGCATGTTGCAAGAATGCCGGACAGGAACCCTGCAATGATGGTGTTCGCTTCGGATCCGGTTGGTACAAGAAGGCGTGGAGCGCAGCGAGCTAGGTGGGCGGGTTAAGTCCGCATAGATTTGACGTGGGGCAGTACCGAGGATGGAGAGTTGCGGCCACGAACCGGGTATTATGGCGTGCAATTGTTAATTCAGTGGTAGAATCACATTTTCGTGGTGCGTTACGTGGTAAGATCTACTAGTTTGAACCCTAGTATCATCTTGTTTGTCAGGCTAGGGTCATATGTTTTGGTAGTTCAAGGGGGCCTTCCTTAGCCGAGCGATTAGAGTCCGTGGCTATGAAGCAAAGCCATGTTAAAGGTGTCAGAATTCATTTCTTAAGCAAGGAGATTTTGACTGATGTGGGAGAATTGGAGCTACTAGTTTCGGCGCTGCAGTCTTGGGTAATCAAAACGACTGTTTTAGATTTTTCCCGACGTTTCGACTTTGATCCGAGACTTCTTCAGGGGATACTGTAATTGGGCTTGATTAGTGGTAGGATTACATAGATTTTAAGTGGCTAACATTCTGTTTAATCGTATTTCGTATGGTGTAACATACATTAAGCATCGCAGCAAAAAAGGAAATCATTCAAAAGCACCTACTAAACAACAACTACACCAGGACATTAATAAACAGATTATTCCACCGCTACATCACTCAAGCCAACAACCAGCAGACAAGGATAGAATCAGCCACCATCACTGAAATACCAATCACATCAATTCACCCAATGACGAATATGGTTTCCAATCCAACAACAACAATTTCCAATTCAGCACCTGAAAGACAAAACTTCAACCATCCAGGAACAGCACCATCTATCCAGACGCCAGATAATTCTTCACCAACTTCTCTGCTATCAACTGACCAAACGACAACATCCCAAGAAAATCCACAACAAATTTCCCTCCCCAACACTTCAGTTCCTTCAGATCCAGACATCAGACCTCACCACAATCCAGCAATAGATGAAAATCCAGCAACAGCAAACAATCAGGAACATCGTATGTACAGATCCATCCCATATGTAGCAGGCCTCTCAGAACGTATCGTCCGTATCCTAAGTAATGATTACAATAATATTGTCATAGCATGCAAACAAATTAAAACCATCAACAAATTCCACACACTAGTAAAAGACCCCGTAAACAAACTAGACAGAAGCAAAATATTGTACAAAATACTTTGCAACAACTGTCAACATTGTTACATAGGTATGACGCAAAATAGGCTGCAAACAAGATTGTATGGACACAAAACACACCTCAATAAGCTAAAAAGGTTGACAGATTTAGGATACACCAAGACAGATATGGAAATAATAACACTAAATGAAAAAACAGCACTCATCCAACACTGCATTAATCTAGACCATCGTTTTGATCTAGATCGTACAACAGTGTTGGATAGTAGTAGAAATACAAATACATTAACATTCCTAGAAATGTGTCACATAGTGAACACACCAAATACAGTAAATCACCGAACAGACATAGAAGGGTTAAATACAACGTACGCAGCCATTCTAAAATTTATGGGTGAAATGTTTCAAACCTGAAACTAATCAATCAACCCACCATCTTTGAACCAACCGTTACCGCCTTCACAAGTGCAGTGTAAAGTAGTGGCAATATTAAGTGAAACATTAAAAAACACAAGCTACAGTTCACTTAATAGAATAATGTAGGTTAAAAATTAAGCCAATCCCAAATGCAAATAATGTTTAAATACGTTTTCACAGCCGATGTATTTCCCCAAACTTGACACCGACAGTTTTATGTTACACATAGAATGTAAGTCACTTAAAATCTATGTAATCCTACCACTAATCAAGCCCAATTACAGTCTCCCCTGAAGAAGACTCGGATTAAAGTCGAAACGTCGGGAAAAAAAAAACAGTCGTTTTGATTACCCAAGATTGCAGCGCCGAAACTAGTAGCTCCAATGAGTTCTTTTCGTAATGGGAATTTCCTTGACTTTCCTGGGCATAAAGCCTCATCGTACCTGAAACACGATGTACGAATGCGAAAAAAGCTCGCAGTTGGAAGTGCTTATTAAACACTTAGCTGAGGAGCAGGCTCTGTCCCAGTGAGGACGTTATGCAAGGAAGAAGAAGAATACTTGACAATATGGCAAATTGAAATTTACGGTGGCGATGATGATATCTATAATTAGGGCGATTCTCCGAACGGAGAGCTCCTCACTGTTCTTAAATTCACAAACCATTACATTCTGACTTATAATTAAAAGAAGGTTGCAATTATGACTAGTGACTTAAATTCAAATGCAGCAAATCACATGCGTAGTTAACATCATGCGGTCGTGTCTAATACACTATTTTTTTTTTTGCACTCTCATTCTGTGTTGGAAATTGTGTGTTCAGTTTTTTCTTCTCAGATAAAAGGCAAAATCGACTCATCTTTGCATCGCAGAGGAGATTCTATCAAGCCTTGAAGTTTAGAAGTAAAAGGATTTAGTTGAAGTTATTATAAGCCTTGGAATCTTTATGACGTGTGACAATGATGTTTCCCATGTAGTGAAAACGCGTGTTCTGGGCTCTGGTTACGAATTAGAATTTTTACGAATTACGTAACCAGCTTCGAAACCCGCGACATGCAAAAATTATCGATATTCATACACTGTTGCTCGATAAAGAACTATCAGGCTTACAATGCAAGATACGGCGATCCATCATATAACATTAAGAAGTGTTTCGAAAAATAAATCAGATTTCTATAATGATGCAAAGAAAACAACTATGAAGAGAAGTTGACATTTGTAAGTATGCCCAAATGAAGAATCAATGTCGATTCTCCACGCTGATCCTTCTTGTGGCTCTCTTAGAAAGGAGCGAAGATTATTAAGCGAATAAAATACGGCATACTGCAGTGAGCTGGTCATTTAGTGTGAATGTCGGAAGAAAAAGTTACAATAATCAAGAGCAAGTTACAATAATCATGCAACCGACATCGCCTCGTGGGAGGCAGTCGTGTCTATTCATTTTGGTACGAACGTGAGCGTGCCAGACCAACCCGAATATCCTAGAGCTACGACAATCGGATGATAAGTGATGTTTTATTGACAATTACAGTAATAACATGCTTAATCTTCTAATTATTATTGGGCTGCATTTATTATCAAATCACTTTCTTGGAAACCGTGCTAACAACATTATTATTATTATCTTTACTATCGAGGCTTTCAGCCTGTGGCTTTGCTAACAACATATTTAAGCCAGTTTGGTAAGTTAAATGAGTTCTTTATATTTATAATTATGACAACAGTAACAATTAAGAGAGTTAGAAGCAAAGGGGTGTAAGTGACAAAACCTAGTTTAAAAAAATCGAAATTGATGTTTTTTGGTTTTTTTGCATTCCATACAAATTATATGGGAGCTGAAAAACAAACAAATCTTTTACGAGTTGTTCATTTTTTATAGGAAATTTAAAAATACCCAACTCAATACTGACAAAAATGTCAGTTGTTTTTGGGCTCATCAATTACATACTAGTTGGAAAAAAATCTACAACTTTTTAAGCTAAACATTAAACATAAATAATTTTGAGATTCCTCCCAATTTTTTTATTCGGCCCAAAAGTGTAAAATGTCCTTTGAAATTGAATCCAGTACTCACATTTGATGAACATTTTGTATAATAATGGTTTCTCGACTTCATCAATTTGGTTTTGTGAGAAAATGGTAAGCCAACATAGTTTCATATTATGAACAAATTTTTGAGAGCTAATCTTTTTTCTTTAAAAATTATTTATCACATGATGTTCAAATTTTATCAAAATCACGAATGTTTTATTTTCTTAAGCTTTGAATTTTATAAATAGTTTTTTTTATTTTTTTTTGTGAAAGGCCTCAAATGGAATTTATCTGTAGTTTTATTCAAAAAAATAAAATTCTCTTTAAGTCAACCATACCACACTATTTATGGAAGTTTCTATTATTTATTACTAATATACTGGGAGGAAAAAATGGCCATTTTCAAAATAAAATCTGGATAGATGTTGGAAAACTAAATATGAAAATTAACTTAATCAATCAGGGTCAACGCATCACGAACGAAAGTTTTATTTAAATCTAAGAGAGTACTCCGCAAATCTTATCGAGTTGACGTGAAGATAACAGAATTTAATAATGAAAATAGCCTCTGGATATATATTAAATTTTGTGGTCATGTGATCATTGGAACAACCTAAAAGATACTTGCAAGTTTGATATTGTCTAAAATAAAATACAATAGAACTGCCTGAGATATTAAATAATCTTCATTCAGTTTCGCATCAACAATAATAAGTTCATTAGACAGGACTTGAACAAGCAATGCACTAGCCAGTGCAAGTAAGACCATCTCATCCAACAGCCATTTTGTCTGATAAGCTCTAAGCCTCCCATTCGTATAGCTTTTAGTCTGGCAAAGTAACATCATTGCAAAACCAATACATAATATGATCAGGCTGCAAACATCCTTTGTCGAAACACACCATCTGCTATCCTGTTGGACAATTTGACCTATCTATGTTTCACACATCACAACCCAGTCCAATCATTTGCTTCACAAACCCATGATTTCCGTTCCCATAGGTAGCGGGCTATAGCTCTAAACCTCACCGCTCCAACCACAGCATTCGCCAACTTTGTTGAACAATCTCTCAAGCTCCTTACCCGGCCGTTTAACCGAGAGCAACTTGTACGTTTCCCGAACGTTGTCATCATTAAAACATCCCACAATCATGGTTCAGTTGAAATTACTTTGCTGTTTGAATAAATCATTTAATATGAATATTATCCTGCAGTTACCTAAAATCATAATTTCCACTTTAATCTCAATGTGGAAATTGGAAAAAAAAATCATTTTTCTCACCTTTTTTTCTTCAATATCATGATTCTCATGAATTTGAAGGACATTACTATACGCCTTATGAAATTATTACAAGTGTAATCATTTCACAATATAAGGATGGAACTGTATACTAGAACTTCAGTGACACTTCAAATCTATTTGAAGAAAATGGAACAATGCGATTCACAATCATGTGTGTCCTACAATTGTTGCATGACTGTACTGGGCTAAGTTCGCATAGTGTGTTTCGTTCATATGATATCAATTTGAATTTTATTGCATTGCTAGGCACAAAATTGGGTCAGCTGTTTTCCACACCCAGAGGAATCATGGTATCTCTCTACGAATGAACAATCATCCAGACATCATGGGCAGGGCACGTGCATACCTAGTTAGAATTACCTGATGGAAGCATCGGGGCATGGCCACATCAAAGCCCGTATTTTGGAGTCTGCTGGATTAAGCTGGCCTGTGAGCTTGTCGTAGATGTGGTTTTCGATGATGAAGGTTTTATTGCATTCGGAGCTGGCTTCCGTTTAGCCACTTATTTGTTCGGGCAGAAATGGTTCCTCGACCATCCGAAGAGCACGAGCAAAAGCCATGTGTGGACAGTAGTAGAGAAATATAGCAACATTTTTTAAACAACTACTGTTCTAGCCCACATAGCCGTAGCGGTGAACGCGTAGCTAATCAACAAAACCAAGCTGTGGGTCGTAGGTTCGAATACCAGCGGTCGAGGATTTTTCAGCAATGAAAATTTTCTCTACTTCTCAAAGCATAGAATAATCTTCCATCCTGCCACATGATTTTTTTTTTTTTTTTTTTTTTTTTTTTTTTTTTTTTTTTTTTTTTTTTTTTTTTTTTTTTTTTTTTTTTTTATTTATTTATGAGGCTTTAAACTTGATTAGCCAGTTCATTCGCTTCAAAGCCACATGATATATAATTGCAAAAACGGTCAATTTGCAATGAAAGCTCTCCGTTAATAACTGTAGAAAAGTGCTCTCAGATCATAAAGCTGATGAGTAGGTTCTGTCCCAATGAGGACGTAATGCCAAGGAGAAGAAGAAGAAGAAGAATGATCTTTCATCGCTAGGTGCTACAGTGAAACATGGTTCTAAGCTCAGTATGTGTTTGGTAATTTGGATACAAAAACTAATTATATTGTGAAATTTTGTGTTCCATTGCTCTACTGGCCCGGAACCATAACCATGTTCTGCTTCATTTGGGAAGTGTGTGCCATCACCATCAGCTTGCAGCTATGCTCCACCCGATGACAAGGAGAGGAAATAAAGGAATGGAGGAGAAGATGGGTTACTGTGAAGATATAAGGGAAGGTAAACACATGAACATAATAAGAACATAAAGCTCTGTGCTGTGAGTTAAAAAAAAATAGTACACTGTACATTGCATGAGCGTTCACAGAGTGTATAGCTCCTTACTACAACCTATTAGGATACAATAGAATAATCTGTAATTACTGTTGGCCGAAGTCAGTTTCCTGAAAAAAGTGTTCATATACTATTAGATCAGAACAGATATAAAAGAATCAGTAATAACAAATGTTTATAAAACTTGGGAATGTGTAGTATAGGGTGTCCCAGAAAATATGGGCACGACTTCACCATACTGCCATTTCAAGACTAGTGAAGATAAAAATCTGATTCATACACATTTGATTACTGTACCCAACAAGAGTAGATTGCGATTTTAAATAAATAATTTAATTATTAATGTGTTGAATACGTAACATTTCTTTGAAGCATCTCTTATCAGTCTTGCACAAATCGCGTTATTTTTGAGCGACTTTGTTTCACAAAATTTGTTCTATGTCAGAAAGTACGTATAATAAAAATCTGAAAAAATATATTTATGAGCGACGATATGGTAATTGATCTGACTATCGCTTATTCAAATTGATATTTTAAACTTAAGCATGTAAAATTTGTATTAGAACTAACAATCCGATTCCAGCCGTGGTAGATTTGAAAATGGTCAAAAAGTAAATCCTTATATTTATGTCAAAACATAAATAAATCAAAAATTAAAGTTGCCTATCCAAGTGAATAAGGATTAGCCTTTCGTAGATCTGAAATGTATTATTTTTAATACTATTTAAAATACCTAAAGAGTTATAACTTCGTAATATTGTCTTATGGGGAGAGAAACATACGAGATTTTTCGAATTTTTACAGTTTTTTAAAGTGTTCTCTTACAAAGCCAAATAAAAGTTCAAACAAAAATTTATGTAAAACATCCTTGATACAATGTACCTGAACTCACCACGGCTATTTTGATAAAACCATGTTTTACTAGTTATATTTCAACAAAAAAAAGTGCAGGGTATATGCTGAGCAGATAAGAATTGATTTTCTAAAATTTACTTTTTCAATGTAAACTTTTATTAAATCAATCAAATTTATCACATATGCTAGTTGAAACAGTCGATAGAAAAATACAAAAATATAAAAATATTTCATTGTTTGGAAAAAAAACTATGATTTTCATTATCAAATACTTTCTGGGACACCCTTTAGTTTTAGCTCTAGTGGCTCAATTTTTGACCACATGTGAATTCTTGAGAATATTTAACATATTGAATGCTTTTGACTGTTTGAACATCAAGATATATTTGATATTGAACTACTTGAACACACAAGTTGATTAAAAATTGTAAAACAGTTTACAGTTTGGCGAAATAGGGAACCATTATGCTCATAACTGGAAAACTTAGTTAGCTGAAATAGGCCTACAAATTATAGTTAATGCAACATCTGAAAGTGATATCACAAATTTGCTTGTTACATTTCCTTATTACACCGAAATTTTGTGAATTGTGTTCAACTTAACAGTAGCAAGATCAATTAAGCTACATTTTTATCATGTTTGTTAAATATCGTCGTCGAAGGTAAGATTGGCCAAAAATGCATATGTTCTGATAGATTTTTAAACAGTTTCCGTAATTTGACATGAAATTTTCTTCTGCATATGAGAATACGTTCATATGCGTACGTATGAAAGTTGGCCTGTTCTCACCCTTCAGGAGGGTGATATTGAGCCAAACTAACCAGAATCAATTCTCAATACGAACAGATGAAAAGAATCATCTTCCACTTAAGTTTGCTACAAGTTTCCAATAACAGTTTGTGCGGTGCACAACGTAAAAAAATCCGGGGGACGGTCTCTCAGCTGGCAGTCAAATTCTGCTACTGGCGATGCTCCAGCAGTGACGGGATTGACTATGACTTGAAATCGGTTATCCGTGTGCAATCAAACCGGTGTCCGCAGTAGACTACCACTGGTGGGATCTAACTGTGGATCGGAATAAGGGGACCAACGCGTATTGCCTTGCCGGATGTTCTCCAAAGACTGTGGACTGTAATGCGGCAACGGGTCAACAGCAGCAGCAACGGAAGGCAGTCTTGGCAGCGGAATCGGAATCGGGTAGTGCTCCTTGGAGAAAGAAAAATCCGGCTTCTCTTAGAGCAGTCTTCTAAGATCATCCTTTTGCTCCCAGATTTGAACAAGCATGCTTTGAAATCATCTCAATAAGTGGGATCGTTATGAATCCTCATTTTTTCAATCTCAGCGTGCGTGATTTGAGCAAAAATTCAATCCCAGGATTGAATCCCTGTCATGGAGCTCAAGGGCAATCAACCTAATGAATATGAAATGATCTTCATTTTTGAATACGAATATTTGACGTAGGGGACTACGGCAAACGAAACCTAAAAATGGGAAATGCAGTAGTAATAAGACAGTAAAATTATGTCCGTGGTATGAAATGTCGAATAATTGTATAAAACCACTGCAGCCTACAGCAAGTTGGCCCTAATATTTGTCGTTATCATTCGTGTTGAAGTGAGTCAAAGATTTGACCATCATAGTACTATTTTTGCTGAATATCTCGGGAATCCATTCCAAAATTCCTGATTGCATCTTATTTATGCTCTGTTTAAGAGTGATCAGTCTCATCGTCCCGTGTTACGTTTAAGTTAGATTCGTTACTGTATTATAGTTAGAATTGATATTTAAAAAAGAAATTGTAAGCAAAAGGTGAAAATCACCAACATAAGTAAATTTTCGCTCCGTGTAAATTCGCCCGCATCGGCCTATCCGAATCACCCCTCGCACATTGCCAACAATCGATCGAAACCGACAACCGCCACAACTGTCATTCCTTGCTTGCGATCTTATCTCATCTGGCACACATACATGAGCAAGTGTTCGACGCTCGGAGATGAAAATCTTGCCAGAGTATATGAGTCAGCATTTGGCTCATTCCGCACTTGTCCGCCATCGTGAAAAAACGGCAATTTGCATTGTCGGGATTCCGAAAATCACCCAATCATCAGCAGAACGCCCACAATCGGAACGCTCACAATCGGAACGCTAATTGTACCAGTCAAGGGGATTTCCATCCGGTGGATGCCATTGAGTCAGGCTAACCAACCTCAAGCGGTGAGTACAGCCAAGCCCAGGTTAACGTAACCGGAAATTAACCTCACACTCATCATTAGGCAAGCGGCGTTTGAGACGGAATCGCTGACGACGTTCCTCGGTGTCAAAAAACATAATCGGCCGTTGTTCGCTGCGAATATTGGTGAGTAAGGATCCACAGTGCAGCGAAGAGCAAGATCGTAATGCTTTGATCTTTACCAGGTAGACTGTGACCCAAGCGAACCCCTGAAACGAAGCGATCGAAGACAATAAGGACGAGAGCATCAAGATCGTCCATCTCGCTTAAATCCACCCTCGTGGAGAAACAAAAACCCCTTTCACGGGTAAGATGTCTGCAAACGGGTCCGCAAAGCAAAATGCTAATGCTCCGCACGACAGGGTTTTTGTTCTTATTTGGAATTTTAGCTACCACTCAGCAAACCGTTGGACGAACAGGAGTTCCCAAGCGACAAGGGGCCGATCACCGCAGCCGAGACCGAGTTCCGAAGGCAGATTCCGAACTGCGCCGATAGGATCCGGCTAGCCTGATCGCGACATGGTCGCACCAGCAATCAAGCAACCGGTGGGCTGGATAGTGGAGATGTCGAGATTCGATGTGGCCAAGATGTGGTAGTTCCGGTACCGTGAGTACCCCTAAATTAGAACATAAGATCAAAATTACCACCTAAGAAACTAAGATCGATAGGCCTATCAGAGGATAGGAAAGCTAGGACGAGGAGAAAATGTTAAGCAATACAGTTTGTTAAAATGAATCTTGCGTTTTGTGATTTTGTTGGTGTCTTAGCCTTTCAGTGTCTGCTTTGTATTTCGCTTCGGTAGTACTGCTCTACTCCTTCCGGGAAACTTGCAACACTGGCGCCCAACTGAAAATCCACAAATTTGAAACTTCCGTATGCGATTTGTTGGTTTGGACTTTAGAATTTTTGGTTTTGTGCATTTCGGTTATCCGGTCTTTGGTAACCAATCAAAATTTTAACCCTTACGCATTAGATACGATAGTATAATGGATTACACACACTTGACTGATGAGGAGGTGACGTATGAGTTGGCTCTGCGTCACGTAGTCAACCTAGGACCCACCACCCACAGAGGGAAGGTCCTGCGCCTCAAGGCACTCATTCATGAGGAAGCCTCGAGAAATAACCAGCCCACTAGCTCAGACCATGTAATGAGCTCGCATTCAAACATAGAGCACTGCGAAGCTCAAATTCACCAGTTGAAAATTAGCACGTACTCGGCAATTCGCACAGCCGATAGTGCAACACTCAATCAGATTCGTTCACGTCTCACCCACTATCGCGATAGATTGCGTTTAATCCGTCCTTCGGTCGAACTGCGCGACACTCACGGCATGCTAACCATGCACGTGGACGTGTTACTGAACAGAGTGAATGGGACAAGTGTAGTGAATAGTGTACAGAGAGGTGAAGATCCAGTGAACCAACCCACCGGCGCAGTAAGGAGGAGGAACAGTGAGGTGGAAGGAGCTGTAGGAGGAACAGTGGAGGCCACCATTCCAGTAGGTAGCAACGAGAATCGACATTCCACACCACCAGCTGGAACGTTACCGCCTCTGACGTCGTTCTCGGGTGGACAAGGAACAGGTTTGCTGTTTTCCGGTTCTTTCGAAGCAGGCGGCAGCGGAGTCGGAAGACAGGCAAACTCAAGTCGGCAATACGTTACACCACCGCCTCCTTACCTTCCTCGGGAGCATGAAGGATGGAATCATGCAGCGGGAGAAGCACAAACTGTTCAAGTGTTGGAAGCGAGGATAAGAGAGATGCAGGAGAGGGAAGAACGGATCCGCCAGGAGTATTACAGGATGCGAGGAGACTTGGAGCGATTAATCCGCCAAGAACGGCTACTACCGGAGAGAGCGGACGAAAGGCGAATGCAGAAGGCAGTACACAACTGGCCGTTCAAGTTCCGCGGCGAGAAGGACACCACTTCCCTCAACGTCTTCCTGGACAGGGTGGAGACTTTCGCCAGATCGGAAGGTATGAGCGATGCAACACTGCTCAGCTCCATCAAACATCTGCTGCAGGAGGATGCCATCGATTGGTATGCGCGTGCTACGTCGCACAACCTGCTGCGCACTTGGGAGGAGTTCAAGCAAGAGATCCGGAGAGAGTTTCTACCAAGCGGCTATTCCCAGATTCTACGCCAAGAAGCCAGCTTCCGATTCCAAGGGAGAGAGGAGTCGTTTGCGAAATACTATCGCGACATTTCGGCGCTCTTTCGCTTTGTGGATCCGCCGATTCCGGCCGATGAGAAGTTCTTTCTGGTAAAGAAGAACATGAATGAGAACTATGCGGCGATAGTGACAGCAGCAAGGCCTCGTTCGTTGGAGGAGATGGTCGAGGTTTGCACCGGATACGACGAAACAAGAATGCTCCTGAGCAGGCAGCGCCGGATTCCGATTCCACACAGTGCGCTACTGGAACCAAACTTCGCTACACCCGTGTCGACCAACAGGCCGGTTCTGATGCAGCAGCAACAGCCTCATCGTTTCGGCAGAGTGCAAGCGGTGGAAATGCAAGGAAGCGTTCCGGATCAAGAAATGGTAGAGGATCAAGCGGAAGACAACTGGCAGCACACCATCGACGAGCTGGTGGAGCAAGTCAACGCGTTGAAGATGAGCATGGAGCGGAGAACTACGCGGCCTGATTTCACGTCAAGGAATGAAGGGCAGTCTAGATTCCCGAATAGGGTTGGCCGAACTGAGGGGGATACTGCGCAAGCAGGGCGGCAGCAGATAAGAGACGCACGCTCACCCACACAACAACAAAGACCGCTGCAAGTCGCTTCGTATCAGCCACGACAAACAGAGCAGCAGCAAGATCAGTCGCGGATGGTTCAGAATTGGCCAGCACGACAGCGGATATCCGGCTCGGTAGAAGAGGCGCACAACATCAACCGGTCAGGCAGCTATCTTCAACAAGAGCCGATGAGAATCGTCGATCGTCGATTTGAAGAGCAGCAAGAAGCAGCAACCCGTCAGCAACTGGCCTTGGTTTGCTGGAATTGCGACGAGGAATGCCATAGATTCACGGACTGTCCAAAACCGCAAGCGATCCTGTTCTGCTACCGGTGTGGACGCAAAGGCTACTCATTACGCAGTTGTTTCACTTGCCGCACAGCCGCGGGAAACTACCCAGCGGAGAACCAGCAGTAGAGGGGAGCAGCTCTCCGCAAATTCTAGGAAACCCCTTAGACCTCCCAGAATTTAAAAACCTAAACTCGATAATCATCAACCCCGGAAGTGACAACCGGCCGCATGCCGTCATATCTGTGATGGGGAAGGAGATGACCGCTTTGCTAGACAGCGGCGCGAACTGCTCTCTGCTGGGAGGAACTAGAGTCGGACTAGCAGAGGAGTGTGGTTTACAGAAAGGAACCGTCTGTGGCGGGATAAAAACGGCTGACGGCACTAAACACAAGATCAACAACTTTGTCTATCTCCCCATCGTCTACAACAACAGAAACGAAGTCCTTCCAGTACTGTTAGTACCTTCGATCCCGGACTGCATCATCCTTGGAATGAATTTCTGGGACAAGTTTGGAGTGAAGGCTGTGTGCTGCACTATGGAAGCAAAGCAGGACGAAGAAGTCGTCGAGGACCATGAGATGAAGCAACTGACGTCCGAACAGCAGAAGCAACTAGAACAAGCTATCCGGAAGTTCCCAAAAGCGGTAGAGGGCAAGCTAGGCCGTACAAAGCTGTATGAGCATCGCATCGATGTGGGTAACGCCCCACCTCGCAAGCAACGGCATTACCCAATGTCACCGTATGTTCTGCAGGAGGTGAACAAGGAGATCGACCGGATGATCGCCCTTGACGTCATCGAGGAGGCACAGTTCTCTCCATGGAACAACCCATTGGTTGCTGTCAAGAAGAAAACCGGTCAGTATCGCGTCTGCTTGGATGCTCGTCACCTCAACTCCATCATGGTGAACGAGGGATATCCTATCCCGCAGATAGCAGCGATCACAAACAATCTTCGAAGCAGCCAATACATCTCGTCGATCGATCTCAAGGACGCTTTCTGGCAGTTGCCACTTCATCAGACCTCAAGACCATTGACAGCGTTCACAGTTCCATCCAGAGGCCACTTCCAGTTCAAAGTGGTGCCTTTTGGACTGTGTACAGCGAGCCAAGCCCTAGCGAGACTCATGACTCATTTGTTCGCCGATTTGGAGCCGTTGGTATTCCATTACCTGGACGACATCATCATCTGCTCGGAAACCTTCGAGGAGCATATCGCTCTGCTGGAAGAAGTGGCCCGCCGACTGCGACAGGCGAATCTCACCATATCGTCGGAGAAATCCAAGTTCTGCAGAAAGAGCATGAAGTATCTCGGCTACGTGGTCGACGAACAAGGCTGGCGAGTGGATAAAGAGAAGATCCAAGCAATAGTACAGTTTCCGACTCCAACAACACGAAAAGAAGTTCAGCGATTCCTGGGCGTTTGCAACTGGTACCGCCGATTCATCGCCGGATTTTCACAGCTAGCGGCACCGTTGACAAACCTGACGTCTGGTAAGAGCAAGTTCCGTTGGAATCCCATTGCTGAAGAAGCTTTCCTCAAGCTAAAAGCCGCTCTGGTCTCGGCACCGGTGTTAGCGATGCCGGACTACAGCAGACCGTTCGCAATAGCGGGCGACGCCAGCGACACAGCGATTGGAGCAGTACTAACGCAGGACAATGAAGGCGATGAACATCCGATCAGCTACTTTTCGCAGAAGCTGTCAGCGTCCGAGAGGAAGTATTCGGTCACGGAGCGAGAGTGTCTCGCGGTGATCCGAGCGATCGAGAAGTTCAGAGGGTATGTAGAAGGAATAAGGTTCATCGTCTATTGCGACCATGCGGCGCTCAGCTATCTAAAATCTATGAAGAATCCGACAGCGTTGATGAGCCGATGGCTATTGCGGCTGAACGCGTTCGACTTCGAGATCCGGTACAGGAAAGGATCGATCAACGTCGTACCGGACGCACTCTCACGAACGGTAGCCGAAGCAGTGTTCGTGGTAGACCAGGTGCAGGATCCGTGGTACAGAAAGCTGGTTGAGAAAGTGAAGAGCGACGGCGACCAGTTTCCGGACTTCCGCATGGCGAACGACACCCTATACAAAAACTGTCGCTGCAAGGACGAAGTCGGAGCAGTATACCACAAGTGGAAGCAAGTCGTTCCGAGAGAAGAGAGGTTGCAGCTGATCCGTCGATACCACGATGAACCTGCAGCAGCTCACCTTGGCTTCTACAAGACGTGGCACAAAATTCAAGCCCACTACTACTGGCCACAAATGCAGCAGGAGATTGGCGATTACGTGAGGAGCTGTGTGACCTGCAAGGCATGTAAAGCGCCAGGAAGGAAGATGATGCCGCAGATGGGAAACCCCAAGCCAGCGAAGACTCCGTGGGAAATGATATCGGTGGACTTTGTCGGTCCGCTCACACGTTCCAAGCGAGGAAACACAGTGCTGTTGGTGATAGTAGACTGGGTCAGCAAGTATGTGATCGTCAAGCCCATGCGCACAGCGGATTCCCAGAAGATGGTGGAGTTTCTGGAAGAAGAAGTTTGTCTGAAGTTCTCTCGTCCAAGGCTGATATTGTCCGATAACGGGAAGCAGTTCGAATCGATGGTGTTCAAATCATGGCTAGCAAAGCACAGGATTGGCCACATGAAAACAGCGTTCTACTGTCCGCAGGTCAACAACGCCGAGCGCGTAAACCGCGTCGTAGTAACTTGTATCCGAGCATTACTAGATGGCGACCATCGTGAGTGGGACGAAAAGTTGCCGGCAATCACAGCAGCGATAAACGGAGCGAAGCACGAAGCAACGGGAGTAAGTCCTCACGAAGCAAACTTCGGACGAAACCTGCTGTTGCACACGGACCTCTATACGCAACAAGAACTCAACACACCAGACGATCCGAAGGTAGCACAAGATCTCAGGCTGTCGGCAATTCGCCGAATCCAGAAGCTCATAATCGAGCGAATCAAGAACAGCCACCAGCGGGCGAAGCAGCGGTACAATCTTCGTACAAGATCGATAGCGTTCAAAGTTGGAGATCTGGTGTGGCGCCGTACATTCGTTCTCTCCTCAAAAGTGGATCAGATTACTAGTAAGCTAGAGCCGAAATTTGTTCCGGCCATCGTGAAGGACATCCTCGGGACGAACCTGTATCTGTTGGAAGATGTTCTGAGTGGTAAGAAAGGAAGATTCCACGCGAAGGACATCAAAGCAGACTAAGCGTAAAAGTGTAAAGCTATGTACGCAGGCAGTGCCTGTCAACCAAGAAGCGAAAGCTGACAAAAACACCAAATGGGAGCAGTGACAACGAGCAGAGGCGAGCACAGTATCCACAATTCTGCTTCGCCTCAGCTATACCGATTAGGAGATGTAAGGATTTCCGTTCACCCGAACGAGGTTCCGAAACGTTCAAGCTATGTACACAGGCGTTGCCTGTTAACCAGAATCAGTAGCTGTCGAAAACACCAATCACCGGGAGATTTAACCACAAAGTCTGAGAGTGAGAACCCGCTACAATAATGCTCCACTTCAGCAACACCAAGCAAGACTATAGCAAGGATTTCCGTCCATCCGAGCGAGGTTCTACAACGATAAAGCTATGTCCACAGGTAAAGCCTGTCAACCATTAGTACCATACTCCAAAAACACGTACCAAGCGGGAAAATGGCATAAGTCAGGTGTGATGAGCAACAACTTCTTAACGACTACCTCTCCACCTCGACAATTCATCAGCTTCGTTGTAGACCACGATGCTCGCCAAAAACTTTAACACGATTTGCGATCACACCAAGCAGGGAAAAGTATCAACATGCGGTACCCTAACACTTCCATCGCGCCAGGAGGTGTACCGTGAGCCGTTCGCGAAGCGGGAGAAATCGCACCCTACGTCACTGGAAACGGGGAGTAGGGAACTCGGCAATGCACCAGATGTATTCTCTGATAGGAGGAGTGGAGACCCGGAGATCGACGACCAAAAATCGGTTCGACGCGGAGTTGAAGCTTACGGCCACTATCGGGCGCAGTGAGACAGCAGCTGGAGGGCATTGAGAGAAAGAGGACGTAACTAGAGCCTACGAAGGCACGGGAGATTGGAACCCTGAAAACCACCGTGAGTAGGGAGGCTCCAAATACCATCGTGAGAAGCGGTCAAGCAAGCAGCCTACGGAAGGCACGGGAGATTGGAACCCTGAAAACCACCGTGAGTAGGGAGGCTCCAAATACCATCGTGAGAAGCGGTCAAGCAAGCAGCCTACGGAAGGCACGGGAGATTGGAACCCTGAAAACCTTCGTGAGTAGGGTGGCTCCAAAGACCATCAGGATGAAGCGGACAAGCAAGCAGCCTACGAAGGGCACGGGAGATTGGGACCCTGAAAACCATTGTGAGTAAGGAAGCTCCAAATACCATCAGATAGAGCGGAAGAAGCACGTAGCCTACGTCAAGCATGGGAGACTGTGACCCCGAAGTTCACAATAGGGAGACTCCAGACACCAGAAATAGACAACGAGTGAAGCGCACCGTAGACCGCGATCAAACGCAAGCAACATCATCAAGCTATGTCCGCAGTGAGCTGCCAGCCAAGTAGAGGAAACCCCACAGCAAAACACACCAAGTGGTCATGCCGTTCGCCGAACGAGATAAATCGAGCCCACCATCAAGATTCGACCACCCACTACACAGAGCTTTGAGCGGCACTACTACAAAGACACAAAACACGATCTCATTAAACCAAGCACATCCAAGACTGGATGAGTGCACACAAACCCTCAAGTGTTTCCAGTCAATCCAAATGCGTGGCCAAGGGTTAAAGATCTGGGGGTCGTCATGAAATCTTCATCCCAAGGTAACGCGACCAGGGGCGCGGTAAAACTCCATTCTCGGGCTCATGACGATTTAGTCGCGGAAATGCTTCTTTTCTCAGTTTTATGCACAAACCAATACAAACCAACTTAGTCCTTGTAAAAAAGTCTGTAAATATAGCTTCTATGTTTAGTGTGCGATTAAGCCTATTTTAGTCAATATAATAGGCTAGAATCCGATTAGAATGTTTTGCCGTAGTTTGCTCGGATTTGTGGAAGCTGGACAAGGACTTTGGTCAGAGACGATTTGAGAGGTCATAAATTCTGCCAGGTGCAGCTGGTGCGATATTGAGTCTAGGATTAAGATCATGCAGTGGAGATAGTGGAGATTTGATTTGGCAAGCAATCAAGGCTTGCGTATATGAGTTTAGTTAGGCTGTACGAGGTTGAGGAACCTGTTGTAACTTGAGGTCTGCTCAAGGGTTTAGTTGACCGACTTGTCTCTGACCATCATCCCAGGAGGATGATTGAAGATTTGTGAATTTTTCATAAATCGTTAGTTAATCGATTTATGAAAAATTCTTCCGCTACGGTAGAGTTGTGTTACGTTTAAGTTAGATTCGTTACTGTATTATAGTTAGAATTGATATTTAAAAAAGAAATTGTAAGCAAAAGGTGAAAATCACCAACATAAGTAAATTTTCGCTCCGTGTAAATTCGCCCGCATCGGCCTATCCGAATCACCCCTCGCACATTGCCAACAATCGATCGAAACCGACAACCGCCACAACTGTCATTCCTTGCTTGCGATCTTATCTCATCTGGCACACATACATGAGCAAGTGTTCGACGCTCGGAGATGAAAATCTTGCCAGAGTATATGAGTCAGCATTTGGCTCATTCCGCACTTGTCCGCCATCGTGAAAAAACGGCAATTTGCATTGTCGGGATTCCGAAAATCACCCAATCATCAGCAGAACGCCCACAATCGGAACGCTCACAATCGGAACGCTAATTGTACCAGTCAAGGGGATTTCCATCCGGTGGATGCCATTGAGTCAGGCTAACCAACCTCAAGCGGTGAGTACAGCCAAGCCCAGGTTAACGTAACCGGAAATTAACCTCACACTCATCATTAGGCAAGCGGCGTTTGAGACGGAATCGCTGACGACGTTCCTCGGTGTCAAAAAACATAATCGGCCGTTGTTCGCTGCGAATATTGGTGAGTAAGGATCCACAGTGCAGCGAAGAGCAAGATCGTAATGCTTTGATCTTTACCAGGTAGACTGTGACCCAAGCGAACCCCTGAAACGAAGCGATCGAAGACAATAAGGACGAGAGCATCAAGATCGTCCATCTCGCTCAAATCCACCCTCGTGGAGAAACAAAAACCCCTTTCACGGGTAAGATGTCTGCAAACGGGTCCGCAAAGCAAAATGCTAATGCTCCGCACGACAGGGTTTTTGTTCTTATTTGGAATTTTAGCTACCACTCAGCAAACCGTTGGACGAACAGGAGTTCCCAAGCGACAAGGGGCCGATCACCGCAGCCGAGACCGAGTTCCGAAGGCAGATTCCGAACTGCGCCGATAGGATCCGGCTAGCCTGATCGCGACATGGTCGCACCAGCAATCAAGCAACCGGTGGGCTGGATAGTGGAGATGTCGAGATTCGATGTGGCCAAGATGTGGTAGTTCCGGTACCGTGAGTACCCCTAAATTAGAACTTAAGATCAAAATTACCACCTAAGAAACTAAGATCGATAGGCCTATCAGAGGATAGGAAAGCTAGGACGAGGAGAAAATGTTAAGCAATACAGTTTGTTAAAATGAATCTTGCGTTTTGTGATTTTGTTGGTGTCTTAGCCTTTCAGTGTCTGCTTTGTATTTCGCTTCGGAAGTACTGCTCTACTCCTTCCGGGAAACTTGCAACACCCGTCTACTTCAGAAGTCAAAATGGTCAAAATGCTAACAAAAATTGGCGCAAGACCTCCAGCTCGCTGCATGTTGACATCTCTTATAAACATCATAAGTGACTTGTCAGACCGAAATTTTCAATCAACTTTAAAGAAAATATCGCCGCTAACTCGATTCTCTTTTACCGGCCAACAATCGATCAAGGATCGAATCCTGGGATTCAATCTTCTCATACACGTGGCGTGATTCATTGCATGCCTGGATTTGATCAACACATGCGCGCGAAACAAATCCAGCTCTGATGATTTTGAATCTCAGCAGCTGTTGGAGTGGGATTTTTTGAAGACTGTCTTAGAGTTTTCGTTTATTTGCGATGTTACACGTTCGACTGTTACAATAAAACTGATGCGCTCTGCGCAATGTGGTGTACTTATATACTAAAATTTTCTCTATCGTGGGGGTTCATTTGACTGGTATTAGGCTCCTCCCATTACATTGAAATGACGAAACAAACAATACAGTCGACTCTCCACATCTCGATGTTCTACATCTCGATATCTCTCCCTATGTCGATGATTTTTTCGGTCCCTTCATTCTGCATACATTTTCGCTTTCCATATCTCGATATCCTCTTTGTCTCGATATCTCCTTATCTCGATGGGATTTTCGCCCCCAAATTTCTCTCCGTATGTCGATATGCCCATTATCAAAGGTTACTAGACTAGATTTTAGAGATTCAAAACAATTTGCGAAGACGAAATGACGTCTGTTTGTTTTCAATTTTCTTGGCAACGAAGTGATTTTCAATCTAGTATTCGTTAAAAATGTTCTATGTCTCGATCTCTCCCTATCTCCCTTCGATATCGAGATGTGGAGAGGCGACTGTACAAAAATGATGGAGAGCTAATCGGGAGAAGCTTACTTTGATGTGCAATGAATGTTATATCGGAAAGGTATGGACCGATGCACGAGTTCACTAATTTGACGTTTGAGCGGTGCCGAATTCACTCGTTGCCATGGTCACGTATATAACACGGCACCGCTCAAACGTCAAATAGTGAACTCGTGCATAGGTCCATTGAAATTAGACAACAGTAATGGGAAAAAAGGAATGATGAAAATTGGGACAAATGGGAACAAATGGTTACTTTTCTTATTGAGTTTTGGGGAAAAGGGAAAACATCAACAGAGGAATAACAAAAAAACAAACAAGACAAAATAAAATTCAAACATCCGGAACCGAACACAGTTCATACGATGGACATGATTATGAGATTTTGAAATAGTATTCATTTCCTTATATATGAGATTTTTATAAAACCCTAAGAATAGAATCCAAAAAACGATTTTTTGATTTGATATAATAGAAATTAACTATGTACTAGCTCCTAAGATCTTATTTGTCATGTTCTGTTCATGTTCCACGTTCTGTCGAGTCCTTTGTTGTAGCGTTCGGGCTGCGCGTGAAAAGTGTTTCCGCACTGATGATGTGCTTCTGGAGTGAGCGATGTGCACGTTTATTATGCTGAAGTTGAAGAACCGGCCTTTGAGCCTCAACATGTACATTCTTTCATTGATCGGCCACCACCCGATCACGCGCCTCTGCATATCGGGGTTGATTACCCGATCTTCCCTAAGGTTACTTGCACCTTGGCCAGTACCGCGAGGATGTAGAGATAGGAGTTGCTGGGCAGGAGGCTAAGGACCGCACAGAGGGGTCTATTTTATTCCTTCAGGTACGCGAGATATCAATGTTACGTCTTTTACCAACCAGATATATCGATTTCAAATTGTAGTCTACTCGAACCGTATATTGTGCGTTCATTATTATGCACTTGTATGTACATTTGATGATTTTATAGCATTAAAAAGGGCCATACAAACAAAAACTGTTGAGTATTGTTCTTAAGAAGACTATTGAGGAATACATTTTGGTTTTTCTGTCCATGGATATCTTTGTTTTAAAATGATAGTATATAAATCACACAGCGCGGCATCCCGAAGGTTAAATGAATTAAATGTATGATCGGAGTCTTTGAGGAATCGTTGTGATAACTCCTGGAGTATTTTCTAATTCCTATTTGGTCTTATTTTTTTTCCAAGTGTGAGGTATCTTTAGTTCCTGTCACTCAGTCACTACTAGCTTTAATATTTGCCATGGAAGTCTTATTTACAGTTAACATGCAAGATCCTGTAATTTTCGAATAATTTGAAAATTATGATCTTCTTAAACATAATTGTTTGTTCTGAAAATTCTTAACTAATCTCTTACCCACGAACCTCGATACCATCACTTTCCAAGAAGATTGGCTCTCCGGTAGTAAAGTTTAAAACCACCTCTTGGACTAACTAGTAATGGGACTGTAATCAGCAAAACTTCGTTCTCATGCTGATTGACTGAACTCCGAGGCAAACGTTTTACTTTTCCAATTTCCCATCTCGATGTGGTCGCTCATTCAACTTTGTATCCGAATGTCTATCACTTAACCTCATTTTTCATCAAAAGTCTACGTCGTTATCGTACGACTTTATCCCCGGCAGCACAACAACAATATGCAACCCGAAGAGGCGGCGGGATAGCCCTGGGGAAAGGTTGGAAAATCGATTCAATACAACATAAACGGATACACGGATGTATTTTTTATGTGGTTCTAGTAAAGCGTATAAAATTAAAAGATTTTTATTGTATCTAGAAATTCTATAAAATCATGTTTTAAGTTGCATCCTTCAAACGACCCGCGTGAATAATTACGCAACATGAAATCGCGTAAAAAGTTGTTCACTGTACTTGAAATCTATATTGAATGGATGGTACAGCATTCGTTTTCAAAAGCTGTCAGTCTGGTTTCGGAGCCGGTGTCGAATGAGATATAAACGTGCGATATGATTGAGATTGACAATATGTTTCGTCCTTAGATTGCATCCCACCGTTTCGTAACATGAACTGGATGATTTTGAACATCTGCAATAGTGACAATAGCCGAGATGTGTTCGATCTCATTTCCCTTTTCCAATGCTATGGTTCTTGATAACCAACAGAAAATCGATTACTGTTTGCCCTTGATCTGAATGATTATAAATGAGCTTATACAGGAAATCTTTTGTGCAGCTTAGTAGGGGTCAGTTCTCTGGAGATTTACATTCATTTCGACATTCTGTGTTATAAATGGTGCTTCTGGGAATCTAAATTGGATTCAAGGGACATTTGATATAACAGACGTTTTATTCGTAGGATAACTTCCCATGTATTAAATGCTTCTCATTTTGAATAGTACGTTGTTACATCTAACGAATACTTTTTGGATGGATGTCCAACCCTTGTGATTGATATTATTTTGACTCGCAGTACAGTGTTGACCCGTAGTTGTTAGGTGAGTGACGCAACAACTATTATTGAAAAAAGGGGCTGAGCAAATCGTGTCCATATTGCATTAGATTATTTATCACTGAGTCGCCATATTTATCAATAGAAAATATTACTCTGTTGTTTAATCCACGATTGAAACATCAGCTGTTGTTACTAATGTTTTATTTTCTTTCTTTTCGCAGGTACAAATTGCGGTTACAAGCGGTAAATCATAAATAAAATAAATATTTTTTGTTCGAAAAGTCAGTAACATCATTTATGATAACACAAACAGTATCCCAAGAAAGGCGGTCTCGTCTTCAGAAAGGAGAAGATAGCAAATTTCTCAACATAGATATATCCGGCGGAACCTTGTGAGTCACAGTAAGCAAGGGTTTGTAATTAAATAAATGAAACTCAAATAGAACAAGCTTTAACCGACACTGAGCGCAAAACTTTTAAAAGCTGACATTGCTTAACGGAATAATGTTTGGAAAACAGAGCCAAAGTGGTGAACTGCACTCTGAAGTTATCCTTTTGCTTTTCGTGACATAAAGGAAGAAGGTGGTTCAATTTCAAAGGAAGAATACACTCATTGCTTTCTCTTACACATCTTCTTGGGACAGAGACTGTTCTTCATTTTAGTAGCGTGCTTACAAGAACCTTCATATTTTCATTTATTGTGGTGTGATAAGTTTTGCATTCGTTTGTGATGTGATACGCAGATACTATATTCACTGAGGAACAAGTTCCAACTTGAAAAGACAATTGGCCTTTGGGGTTCGAACTCATGATCCTCAGTATAATCTCGCTTAACTATTATGCGTCTACCGTTACAAATATTGAGGTTCCATTTTTCAAGTACCGTCAAACGGGGTGACTTGCAACGGCGGGGTGACTTGCAACACATTGTAATTTACAACTAAATTTCACTATAAAACACAATTTTCAATAGAAAATTTGTTTTAAATCGGTGCTTCAATACGTGTGACTCACAATTCAAGGAGGGGCCACGATTAAAGCAGTTGTTTGAATATGTTCAAACAATAAACATAATTCTTTTAAATGTCTTGAAAACTGATACTTGATGGAGGTTCAAAATCGTGACCTGATAACATGAGATAGATTTATTGTACAAAAGTAATACTCTACATGTTGTTTCTATAACTAATAAGTGATAATATGACGAACTTTATTTTACGAAATTGTAGCAACTACTTTTTAATAAAAATAATTTTTATATGCATGTACATTTGCGGGGTGACTTGCAACACTTTATTTCTAAGCAAATTTAGAGTTTTATAAAAGTTAAAAACTTTTGTGTTAGGTCTACTTTATAATCAAAAGAGTAATAATTCATCAACCAACTAAAGACACTCGTTAAAAATATTGTTCAGTTAAGATATTGGACCTTGATGATTTCACGCCTTTTTTCCCATACAAAAATAGCTCAATTATTTTCTTACAAAAATGTATTCTAAATGCTCTTGTACTGCTTCGAATGCTTTAAATACATGAATAACAATACTTCGCAAGTGTGACTAAGAAAAAATATCAACATTTTGTTGGAAAAAACTAAATTAGCATTGAGTGTTGCAAGTCACCCCGCACAAGGACATTTAAAAAATTTCACCTTTTTGATGACTTTTGATATGACAAAATAATTCGATTCAATTTTCTATCATCCCATTCTGTAGGCGAGCCGGCCATTCTAAGCTCTACAAGAAATTTAGATTTTTAGATTACGTTTAGATCATGGTTTTGGTTGATTGAAGTTGAAAAGTGTTGCAAGTCACCCCGTTTGACGGTACCGTTCAGTCATCAGTCACCGTGCGGCCTCCATTCACCGTGCACCTATACAGATTCCTACAGAATATTCATACAATTTTCACAAAATATTGTTTTGATAGCACAATATGATAAAACTGATGATATGAAGTAGTTTTTGTCGCAAAGCATTTTGAAAAACTTAGTTTATGTAGTTGAAATCATGTGAATTCTGTTTAATAATGAGATTTTTTAACACTCTTAGTAGAAACGCCAAAAATTCACATTTTTCATTTTAACGTTAGAGTATATTTTTTTTCATAATTTCAAAAAAAAAATCGCTGTAGATACTGCTAGTAAGATGTATATCAGCGTATGAGCCATAATATTTTATGCAAATTAGATGTTTTTATCGTGTTTCAGTCGTACTACAAATGCACGGTGAATGGACCCTTCTTACTATGTATGGTTCCTTTTACCGTGCATTGGTGTTAGAGGCATGAGATTATTGGGTAATATAGGATTTATTGATATGTTGTGATTAAACTACTTCATATTTTGTTTTGGTACGAATATAAAATGGTTTGGACAATACTGTCAAACCTCCTGTAACGATTTTAATGAAAAAATAATTATTTAGCCATTTTTTCAACTTTCTGTGACTTTTATTGTAAATTGAGATTTGAATACCCTTAAAATGAGTGCGCACACTACTAGCAACATTGTTTCTCCGCCAAACACGTTTCTTCAAAATACAAAATTAAATCATGGCGAAAACTATACACACGGTAAATGGTGTACTAGCGTGCACGGTAAATGGTGACATAGAACGGTACGAGGCGACCTTAGTCATTTACATGAGAAAACCGAGTATCGTTTTAATTCGTACTGGTATTCTATATCCAAGGACTTCATGAAGTACAGGCCTTAAGATCCACATATATAAACAGTTGATCATTGATCGTTTTAAATTATGTCATATAATTCTTAACCGGGGCCTTCCTTAGCCTAGTGGTTAGAGTTTGCGGCTACAAAGCAAAGCCATGCTGAAGTTGTCTAGGTTCGATTCCCGGTCGGTCTAGGATCTTTTCGTTAAAGAAATTTCCTTGACTTCCCTGGGCATAGAGTATAATCGTACCTGCCCCACGATATACGAATGCGAAAATGGCAAATACGTCAAAGAAAGCTCTCAGTTGATAACTGTGGAAGTGATTTAAAGAATTCTAAGCTGAGAAGCAGACTCTGTCCCAGTGAGGATGTAATGCCAAGAAAAAGAAAGAAGAATTCTTAACCCTTCGTACAAAAATATTGAATATTATTTTTTTTCGTGTCCCTAACTTATCATAGAAGTATACGGAATATCTTGATTTAATAGGATGTGTTTTAAGTTTTAATTTCAATTTTTTTATGAAAATAAAGGTTTTTTTTCAGTGTATATTTTTTTTACAAAGCCTATTTGATTGTCTACCATTCCTCCTCAGACACTATTTCTCTATAACAAACGGTTTCCGAGGTACATTTTTTTTAATGGTGGTGCCAAAAATACATACGCCCTTATCAGAAGTTACTCTCAATTCTAAACGATCCCCAATTATATGAGATAATTTTCGTCTCATATACTTAATACATCTGCGCAGTTTCATCCAAATCGGAATGGTACATGTCAGATTTCAGCATTTTATGGACGATTTCGCGTGGAACCGCTCTACTCTATCAACAATAATCCACTATGCGCCTTATGACATATGTAGATTTAAAGACCTATATTCCAAAAATTACTCGTATGACTCAGAACATCTCTTAAACACAACATAAAAATACAACAGCAAAATCAAAGCAACATGTTGCTCTGAACTTTTTTTTTATATGCAGAGATTTCAAAGGTTCATGTATACGCTTGTAGATCTGGAGACTATATTCCAGTGCATTCTGAAATTTATAGCAGGTATGACCAGTAATATGTCATAATTATTAATAGATTAAGCACGTCTGAACTAAATTACTAGGCACAAGTTGAAATTAAATCAGATTATTTCCGTGTACTTCATCATTCCAATACATAATTACCCATTAAGTTATCTTAACTCAATTTACGAACTTTGTAAAAAAAAGGTTTCGTGAATTAAGGGTTTAGTGTACATGTTAGTTGTTTATTATCTTCCTTCTACTTTCTGATTGTAAGTACCGTATTTCTGGGAAATATTCGTCTGGTTCGATAGGTTTTTCATGAATAACAATAACTTTGTATTTCTTTTAGTAAAATCTCAATGTTATTATTTCCACATTAGATTAAAATGTCATTTTTTTCTGTCTTAAATCATTTTCAGCATGTTTGGACAGTGATTATTTTTATTCACAAATTTTTTATTTTGATTGTTTGACATTAGGTACTTTTCCTCATACTCTTGTTGTTGCCAAATTGAGGCGATGCTACCGGACTGGAAGGAAGGTACAGATAACTCCAGCTTACCAATGACAATCAAGACAGGTTTGATGAAAATCGCTAGTGATCTTTTGTTGTGTACATTCGATCTTTCTGGACAAACCTGTGAGAAGGGCCACAGTTTCCTTAGCATTAAATTTTCATGTTTATTGGAAAGAGTTTAAATATGCGTTTTTCAATACTTTATGTTCAATCACAAGTTGCTCTCGTAACTGAGCTGCTAAACCATTCATATTGTAGATTGCAGTACTTAATTATCCAAAATTTATGCATGAAAACTGAAAAAAAAAACAATATCAAAAAACATACTCCGGATAACCGATTCTAAAATTCCGGATAATAGGATCCCAGATAATAGAGCCCGACCTATACTATTCGACAATAGTGGAGACTTTGCTAAACTTTTTCTATGCACGAATATATCGCAGCTCCCAACGCAGGTAATAATGAAAACATTTAGTGAATATTTTGATCCGTTTTCACGCCAAATCATGACATACAAAAACCGTTCTATTTTTATTTAACTATATTATACGTATATAAATAAAAATGGAGTGGTGTTTGTACGTCACGAAATGGCTTTAGAAAGGATGAACGGATTGACGTAAGTTTTTTACAGTTACACTCGACAAGATATGCGACGTGACAGTGCGATGAAAAAGTTTGAGAATGCCTCCGGAATAATCGAGGAAAAGTACTTGACGTTTTACAACAGCCTAGTTTATGGCAAGACAAAGTTTGCCGAGACAACTAGTATATAATATAATCTAATATGTTTTTACATTTTTCTGTTCTGTCGATTAATAGCCAAAACAATTTGAAAACCTTTTTTTATGATATTCTTCCATGGAAATACAGTCAACTCTCCATAACTTGATATTGAAGGGACCATCAAGTTAGGGAGGTATCGACTTATGGAACACAAAATCAGTGCAACTGCGTTTCTTGGGACCATTGAGGTAGCCATGAAAACCAACTCTTACTATGGTTCTCCAACTCGATATCGAGATACAGAATATCGAGTAAGGGAGAGATGACTGTATATTACTTACTCGATACTTGATGAGCTACAAGTCGCTACGTTGAATCTACGCCAAATGTAAAATTCTTCTCCATATGGCTTGGTCCTGAGCCAATCGCTTCCAGTCGCTCTGAACGTTAAGTGCCCTCAAGTGTTTTATGAGCTTGATAATATCCACTTCTTTGAATACTTGGTACAACTCATAATTCATGCGACGCCGCCAGATGCCATTTTTTTGTTTACCGCCGAGTATTATTCGCAGCACTATACGCTCAAAAACTCCAAATGCTTTCTGGTCGACCTCCTTTAACGTCCAGGATTCATGGCCGTATAGAGCAACCGGAAGGATTAGAGTCCTATATAGCGCGAATTTTGTTTTCGTCTGCAGGCTACGGGACTAAAGCTAGTTACGGAGCCCGTTAAAAGCTCTATTTGCAGCTGCAAGACGCCTTTTCACCTCGCGGGTAACAACATTATCGCACGTCACTAAAGTACCAAGATACACAAATTCTTCCACTACTTCAAATTTTTCACCACCCAGCACCACTTCACTACCAACGTCACGATTGGAATTACGCTGTCTACCAGCGATCATGTACTTTGTTTTGCTGGTGTTGACGGTAAGTTCAATCCTCGCTCTTTCACTTTCAAAAGGCATGAATGCCTCTTCTAGGGCTCGACGATCAATTCCGATTATATTGATATCGTCCGCAAAACCCAGGAGCATATGCGACCGGGTGACGATGGTGCCGCTTCTTTGCACGCCCGCTCTCCTAAAAGCTCCTTTTAGAGCAATGTTGAACTAAAGGTTTGAAAGCGCATCTCCTTGCTTCAATCCATCTAAGTTTACGAAGGAGGTTGAAGTGTCATCCGCAACCCGCACACTTGATTTCGATCCATCCAACATTGCACGAATCAGTCTAATCAGTTTCGCCGGAAAACTGTGTTCCACCATTATCTGCCATAATTCATTTTTCTTTACTGAATCGTACGCCGCCTTGAAATCAATGAACAGATGGTGTCTGCAAATTGTATTCCCGGAAGTTATCAAGGATTTGTCGCAAGGTAAACATTCGGCCCTCACGAAAACCAGCTTGGTATTCGCCGACGAAAGACTCCTCCAGCGATCTCAATCTGTTCAACAGAACACGCGACATAATTTTCTACGCCGAATTGAGGAGTGTTATTCCTCGGTAATTAGCGCACTCCAATCTGTGGTCCTTCTTATACAGAGGGCAGATGAGGCCCTTCAGCCAGCTTGCAGGCAATTCTTCTTCCTCCTTTATCCTTAACAGAGAAATACATTAGATATGTTATTAAAGGCTCTTTCGGGAGTAGGTTGGAAACAAAAAAGTCTCAAAGAAGCAGTATCAATCTTATAAACTGTTTGATTATTCTGAAAGTTATACACATCCTGAAAAAACAATATAATTGTGCTTCTTTTCGTCAAATAGTATAGCGTTTGAAATATCAACTATACGTCTTATCTGGTTTAGGTACACATTTAAAAATGAAAAATGGCAAAATTGTAGTTTCTTAGCATATGTCGCTAAAGAATATTTGATCTGTATTTTACTAAAATTTTAGGAATTGAAATAAGTTGAATTACCCGTAACGCAGGTAGATCACCTTTTCGTAGTGCGTTACGTTGTAAGATCTACCAATTTGAACCCTAGTCTCATCTTGATTGTCGGGCTAGGGTAATATGTTCTGGTAATTCAATGATTCGCGGTACAAAGTCCTTGTTACTGACAACAGTTTCTGAAATTAAATCTATATCTCGGAGTTGGTCAGTCCCAAGACTACACTTGAAGCCAGGATAAAGTACTGGTAATTCAAGGACTCACGTGAATTCTGATTACTAAACAAATTTTCTAGCTTGATTCGGTTTTGCTACTAGTAAAAAGCCCCTTTTTTATAGTATTTTTTTTGGGACTAAACTAAAAGCGAAACAAGGATGGGACTAGAGTTCCGTTGCATGGTCAAATTTCAGTAGACCGAGTTGGTTCCTTAGAAATTAAATCGATAATGTTTGCTAAAGGGGCGCCTTGGCAGCGATGTTAGTTTCTATGAAGGGTGTAAGTAGCGGGACCTTTTCATCACATTCCACAGAAATCGATGCTTCATTACCTGTGGAGTAATGCGGAATGCACTATACACTGAGGATACGGGTGCTATATATGCCCCAATAGATATAAATAATGGCGTAGTGGCGCGTCCGAACCAGAAGAAGAAATCAATCATCGGCAAAATCTAAACATTCTGTTTCGATGATCGACCATTTATCATTTTTTTTTTCTTTTTTTTTTTTTAATTTCTTTATTAGTATCATTCCAAACATTAATTCATTTCTTATATCTAGGTGTTCTGTGTTATTAGACAACACTATCATCCTAATTTGGTAAAACAAATTTAAGATTTAATTAACATTTTGTTAACAACATATTACATTTCAGTTGCCGTAGCAGTTCAGTTTTTTTACAGGTGAGTTGATTTCACCTGCTTATCCCTTTCGGGACGAACCAGCACAATTGTGCTGTTCGGCACCCATGACATTGAATGATTCTTTAAGCCAATAAATCATTGTTTTACCAAACTTTTTTGATTTCGATTATTGAATTATCATTGATACTTGTAATTAAGCTCAAAAACTTTTGTTTACATCGTGTTTAGAAAACACCCGCTCAGGGTAAACAAAATGTAAACAAACATCGTATGAATTGAAAAAGTTTTATCTGTCGCAACTTTTCAACTATTCGTTTTTTCTAGGTATGCACAAATACGAATCGAGAGTGAAAGAGTCATTCTTTGAAATGGTGAAGACCAAATGTGAATTGATTCACACAGCAAAGATTTCTGGAGGGACAAAGTAGGACCAGCACAATTGTGCTGGTGCCGGCACTTACCCGGTCGATGTTCGTTGTGGACTACCAATTTTCATTTTCAGTATTTTGATCAAGTTAAGTGGTTGAATCTAGTTCTAATGTCCACAATAGTGCTTAATATTGTATTAAAACATGAATGAGTGATTACATACGAATCATAAAAATGGTTCTCCGACATTACCCGGAAAACCATTACCCGGAATGCAATTTACCGGAAGACCATTACCCGGAAAACCATTTACCGGAAAACCATTACCCAAAAGAACCATTTACCGGAAACAATTATATCTCCATTTCTCCATTTTTTGTACTCTCCATTTCATTAACGTCCTTTAAACCGTTGTATGGTCATTCATGTCAGTGTGTTGACTTAAAAATATTTAAAATGACCATCAAGGATAAGGTTCTTAGTTAAAAACGCACCAGAGAGGAGTCTAAGATATCCTTATACTTGACCATCTTCATATATTTGCATTTCATAAATGATTCACCCTTCTTTTAAAAATAAGCTGTTCTTTCAACTTATATTTTCAGCTTGTCTTGGCTGAACTGGCTTTATTTGGCTACAACTATGTAACTTTAGGTTTAATATTCGACCGTCGATGTCCAAATGTTAATATATAAGCAATGATTAGAATTTTTAATACTTTTCACCGAGTGTCAATTCGCCGAATGGCATTTTCGCAAACGTCATTCAACCGATTGTAAATCCCCGGTATATTGCTATTTCTAAAATGACCCATTCCGGGTCATCTGATATTCACCCTTCTTTATTTGGTTGGCGGTTCTTTCGAGTTCCACCGATCTAGGCATTTTTGGCAAAATATGCTTAGTCGAAAATGACCAAATATCTTATTATTTTCATTGCTAATTGTTCTTTCTTGTTTATTACACTGGCATTGAATTCGGGGTACAGACATTCAGAATTATAACATTCGGAGAAAAATAGCAATCAAATTCAAAGATAAAGTAGATCTATTGAGGTTCCAAAGATGGACGTTACAATGGCCAATAGTGTCCTTACTCTCAATCACCAAGGCACTCTTAGTTTTTGTCTTGATTTATTTAGCTTTCCCCAAACCATAAAGCTGACATGAGGATTGAACTGCTGTATGTTGCTTGCCTCGCAAGATAAGTGTTTTTTTATATTTTGGTCAATATTAAAATTGGATTCAGATCTGTTGTAACGTAAAGGAATAAGAAAACTATCATAACTCCAAACACTTTTAAATGCAAAGTTGTTCCATTTACTCAAATTGAACCTACCTTATTTGTTAGGCTTTTTTCGATTTCGATGTATAATGATGGTACCTTCCAAGCGGTCTCGGACATAAGAGAAAAATAATAATTATTTTCATTCTTTCTATCCTTGCCTGTAATATTTAGTTTTATAGCCTAAATTTGAAGACATAGTTTTCCTATCTATATAAGGCGATTCTTTTCTAATTAGGTCGCCAATAAAAATACATGTTCAATCAAATTTTGGTATCGTGATATTCGTTCATAGTTTAAGGTTTACGATGCGGCAAAGTGAAGTTATTCAGTAAGATCAAGCTGAGGTTGGTAGAATTGAATAGCGCCAGTTCAAAATTATTTCTGGATGACAAATTTGACAACGTTTCAGAGCCAGAGTATTTACATACTTGTCAAACTATGAACGAATGCAAAAATGGTCGGTTGACATAGGCTCTCAGCTATTAACTGTAGAAATGCTCCTAGACAGAACAGCATAGAAGTAGGTTTTGTCCCAGTTGAGTCGTAACGCTAGCAAGAAGAACTACATATTTGGTCCATAGCTGTTTGGAGATGTCTTTTGAAATAGTGTTTATGAAAACCGAGGGAGTCGAGAATGTCTATGGTTAGCGTGACATAATTTGTGCTGCGTATCAATGGAAGATCGTCGAAAATGGAAGATTTGGCTTACCGGGTAATGGTGCATTCCGGTAAATGGTTTTTCCGGGAAATGGTACATTCCGGTAAATGGTCTTCCGGTAAATTGCATTCCGGGTAATGGAATTCCGGGTAATGGTATAGAATCATAAAAATTATGTACCGTACAAAAACTATGTAACAGAAAACTATAGATTTGGTTTAAAACCTTTTTTTTATAAGTCCATATTTGAAAAAGATTGGGAATCACAATTATTGTCATAAATCGCCTATAGCAAAGTTTAAGAAGCAGTAAAATTTTTGGGGAACGTTCAAAAATTACGTCAATTATTTGGGGAAAGGGGGGGGGTACGAAAGTGTGACAGTGCATGTATTAGGGGCTTGGGAAAAAGCGTGATAGTGAGCATTGGGAGGATTTAGATAGACTTAAAAACAATGGACTTAATATTTGAATGACCCCTTGCTTTGATATTCTGCCAATACCATGTTGAATCAATAATCCATTTTGGTGTTCTACAATGCATGCTGGTTCAATATCTGCTATAATATTTATGAAGTTGGACAACTGGAGCTGGAAACCTTTACTTACTATTTGCTTCTGAACTTCAGAGTCTTTTGTTTTTTAAATGGCTACTATTGATGTATGCGGCCCATGCTGATATTACTTGCAAAAATGTTGTTTATTATGTTGATCTACGAAATGCGTTTTAAACTGGGAAACTTTAAACTTTTTCAGTACTATAAAATACTCAACTAAAGCATTAAGCAATGTATGAAGTTCTGGAGTCTAGATTATCCACTCATTTAAAAAAATATTTTTCCGTTTTTTTACTTTAAGAAATAAATTGAAAAAAATAAATTAAAATAAAATCATAAATTAAAATCTGGACTTCATTGCCGTGCGTATAGTGTTGCAAAGTAACTAGCTGCATCGATCAAAAAAGTGTGGACTCAATTTCAACTTCAGCTCGTTTTTTGTTTGTCAGGAACGTAATGGCACAGTGCATTTGGCGTTGCATGCTAGTCCGTTGATTCGTGTGATGCTCTCTTCAAAGGTATTAACCCCTCTACCGGCAGCTTCATTTTTTACCGCAAAATGAATATTCAAATCGTTATAACTTTTTTGTTTTTCAATATTTTAGCACCAATTTTTCACAAGTTGTCAAAAAACTCTTCCAGTTTAGAAATCCGTGTCGATATTAATTATTGGTCATCTGGTTTTAAAGATATTCCGATGTTCCTTGGGGGACCGACATTTTCCATGTAAAATGTCCTTGGCGGCCATTTTGTTTTTGATCAATTTATCAAAAAAATAAAATGTGGGCTATATAATGCCAAGTAATAAGAAGCTTCTCTGAAAAAATCATACAAATCGGTTCAGTATTCTTGGAGATATCTGAAAATTACGATATGATGTTCTATGAAATTTTTAAGATCTTTATTTGGCCAGCGTGGTTCCATAAACCTAAATGGCCAATACTTAAAGACGGCTGCACCAAATTGCTTCATTTTTTCACAACATACTCTCATTAATGTATTGTTCCGAAGAGTGAATATCCAAATACAATTAAAATTCTGCAGCCTGAGAAATTAACGGGGGGTTCTAGTAACGGGTCGGTCCCCAAGGAGTTTTGGAATATCTTCAAAACCAGATGACCAATGATCAATATCGACACAGATGCTAAAACTAGAAGAGTTTTTTGAAAGCTTGTGAAAAAATGCTGCAAAAATATTGAAAAACAAAAAAGTTATAACGATTTGAATTTGAATTTTGCGGTAAAAAATGAAGCTGCCGGTAGAGGGGTTAATCGTACATAATGCTTTCCAGGAAACTTTCCATGGTATGGTTGACAGTTAAAAGTGCCCATGCAACCGAAACGAAAGGGAAAACAAAACTTACGAGTATGGTCAGGGGTCATTAAAAATTACGTTCATCATTTAGAAGGGGGGGGGTCAATGAAAGTATGAAAGTGCATGTATTAGGTATTGGAAAAAGCGTGACAGATGGGGGAGGAGGGGAGGGGGGTCTAGAAATCCCGAAAAACAATTGCAATGACGTAAATTCAATTTTAAGCAAACTACTCGATGTAAAAAATAAAATTAAGAAAATTTGATATTGGGGGCTAGATAGCCATAACAGTAACTTTTCGTAAGAGAAAATTTTCTCGACTTCCCTGAGCGTAGAGTATGATCGTATTACTATCTTTTCAGAACGATGGAAACAGTCGTTACCCCATTGGTTGATTATTTATTCTTTAAAGATTTACTCTTTCTTTTGTCGAATAAGTACCTACCTGGTGGGCTGTTTGGGCACATCAGGAGTTAATCATCATTGTTAACTTCCTTTTCCCGATCAGCCTAGATAGCCGCGTAGTGTCGGTAGCGGTTGTTTCAATTGGCTAAGAATTAACACTACGGACTGCCTGTTCCGGTGGTAAAAGTCCACCTAACAGGTGACCCCTAATTCATGTGGCTTTAAGCTTACCGTGCCTAAGAATGAATGGTAAGGAGGGTCTTAATAAAACCTAACCGCAAACGGAGCCTGTGGAGTTCCAGGGCGCCCTCTACAGTATTATGCCCTTCCTGTGCTACCCGGAGCAATGGTGCAGGTGACCTTGTATTTCTCCGAGATAATCGGCTGCCCTTCTTCAGTCTCAAGCCTGAGGCTAAATAAGGGTGGGATTATTAATACGTTGTAACATAGTTTAAATTTTCACCTCTATGGTTTCGCATTATGCGTATTACACAGTGTGCTCTGTGCTTTTCGCCATTGGCGACTTTTAAGAGATACCGATCTGGTTTTTTCGCTGCTGGTCTTTTTCGTTCTGAGATTGCGAAAAGCTTAATCCTGCCTAGTTTGGGTAGTGGCTACGGTTAGGATAGCTTTGTTTGACCAATCTTCAGCATAAAATATCAGCAATGATCAATCTTTGTAGACTCATGCAAATGCTACAGCTCAAATGGCGCTTGTTCAAAAACCTTACTTTTGTGAATTTTTATCTAGGTAACCTTGTGGACCCAGTTTTTGCTACTTTCAGAAAAATGAAATGGCAAACTCGCGTGCCATGCCTCGTGCATGCGTGCTCGTAAATAGCGCTATCGTTGCTACACTCATTTCTGAGTTAACAACCAGAGATGTATGTGCTGTCACAATTGATGTTTCTGTTGGTGACCTCAATAGGAAATACGTCTTTCGTTATGAGGTGTATTTACCACATGATGAACCATCCCAATGGATGATTTCAAACGAGTTGTTCACTGCCTATGAAAAGGCCTTCTGCTGCGTGTGGGCAGTGATGCTGATACTCATCACATCATCTGGAGCAGATCAGCTATCAATTTGAGAAGCTCCAGTCTGATAAAGTGCTTAAGTAGTTCAAATCTTGGATTACTTATTTTAGGGAATCGCCCAACCTTCATGGTATCTGCTAGAGAAGAAGTGTTAGACATGATACTCTGCTCGAACAGAATCAGTCACAAGTGGACGAATTGGCATGTATCAGATGATGAATCATTATCTGATCATCGCTACATACACTGGGAATTGGTTGTGACCAAATTCCATGGATTCTCTCCGTCCATTGGAAATCCTAATATTTCGGATGTTTGCACTTCCGGTGAGTTGGGACACAATTGTCCTTGCTTCGAGTGATCTCATAATTGCTTGTCACTTTGCTTATAGGTAAATTTTCTACACAACTCCCTTCACAGGAGAAGTGGACGTTTGGCTGTTTGTAAAGTATGTCAGATAGTCAGGCTGCTATAAAAGCTCTTGCTTCGGCCAACTCAAGGTCGAAGCTTGTTATCGCATGTCGAACTCAAATTGAGGAACTGAATTCAGTCAACTCTGTAAACCTTGTATGGGTACCTGGCCATTCTTCCATCGCTGGAAATGAATTGGCTGGAAATGAGCATCACATGACTTCATTGGCCCTGACCCGGCTATTCCAATTTCGAAGTGCTGGGTGAAGCTTCAGATTAATTCTAAAGCTGCAACTCAGCACAAGCAATATTGGAATAGTTTGGAGCCGTGTCGTCAAACAAAATTGTACATACCTGAGCCATCTCCAAGGGTGGCGAAGTATTTAACAAATCTGTCAAAGCAGAATTGCAGTCTCTTTGTCAGAGCGTTGACAGGCCACTGCCGACTCAACTATCACATGGCAAATATTCAGCGCGTTGACTCATTTGTGTGTGATAGTTGTGACTCCGATTATGGAACTTCGTATCACCTGATATGCAACTGTCCAGTTTATGCGCAAATGCGTTTCCAATTATTTGGTAAACATTTATTAAGTGAAACTGAATTCAGAAGCCTGAATCTTCAGGACATTCTGTTATTCTTAACCCGCTGTGGTAATGAGCTATAGGCTCTCTTTACGCTCATGCGTTTTGCAGTGCCCTTTTTAGGGCGCTGTTCGAACCCATTGTGCTATGGAGCTACATGCTCTCATTTCGCTTATGCGATCTTCCCTCTTCAAGGGACCCCACTCAGTTGGCAGCTAATACTCGTAGCAATCGGACCTATCCATAATCCCTCCCGTGCGATATCGTCAAAAATGAGTGCTGTTCGAAAAAACACTTTGGTGGTAGATTTCGGTGTTCTTCCGTCGCGACCAGATGTTGCAAAAGTGCAGCATTTTCTGGAACACGAATTGAAATTGGATCTTTCGGATGCCAAGAGTATCCAGCTGCATAATACCCGTAAATGCGTTTTCATAGAAATGGTGGACCGTGACACAGCGAAACGCTATGAAAACGCACATAACATAAAGCGAGTCTTCACCTGTAAAGACAAACAGTTTAAAATTCCTGTGTATGTGGATAGCGAGGCAGTGAGTGTTCGTGTACATGATCTTCCTCCATCCGTACCACATACGACTGTCGGGAATTTCATGATGCAGTTCGGAGAGGTGCTTTCGATACAGAGCGAACGTTGGAGGCACTACTTTCCTGGATTACCGAATGGAGTTCGCGTACTGCAAATGAGGATTAAACATCCTATCCCGTCATTCCTAACGATCGCCAATGAGATCTGTTACGTTGAGCACCCGAATCAGATCAAAACCTGTAAGCGGTGTACCCGTGCGGAACATCCGAAGCAGAAATGTCTGGCGGTAGACGTCCAGAAAAACACCACAACAACGCACGAAGCAACCGAAACATCACCACCACCAACCGAACAAAAATTCAGCGAGGCTGATTTCCCCACCGATAAGCGACGATCAACCACCTAAATCAACGTGTCCCAAACGTACACTCGTTGAACATGAACTTGGATCGACAACCGTACCTACGGTCACCGAGAAGCAGGCAGAGCAACACAACAGTGAAAGCGATGACGATGACAACGACGGGAACGATAGTTCATCCTCCACATACGAGGCCAACGATGGTAGCAACAAGCGACGACTGTCAACTAGGCTTAGGGAGAAGAAAAAAATATGTACTGATAATGGATCACAGTCTGTTTGTGATACCGATTTGCATGTTGTTTCAATTAAGAAAAAAGGTAATAATCGGCCCCGTTAAGCCTCCGGGCGTTTGGGCCTGCTAAATAAATGGTTTGAAAAAAAAAAAAAAAAAAGGGACCCCACTCCTACTCCTCCCATCTTTCCCTTCCCTTTCCTCTCCCATCGGGTAGATGATGAAATAGGCTCAAATATGGCGATGGCACAAATCTCCCAAATGGCGGGGAACGTGCCTTTGGAGCCGGCCTTCTGATACCTGATACCTACATTGAATCTATTAATTGATTTTCTTTACAGGATATTCAAATATTAAGGATCACATATAAGTATATCAGGATATCCAGCAAGCTTTTCAGTTTGTACTGTTGAATTTATTTTTATACATTGATTTTTTTTTTGTGCAGAGAATTTATATGGTAATACGAACATCAATTGATAAGTAAATGAGAACCGATTTAAAAACTATAGCATTTAATTACAACTAGAGTTGATTGTTTTTTTTTAACGCGTCCCTCGCATCCTCCTTCTAACATTTGACTACATTTAGCACTTTTGATGAAAGACTCAAATAATTTTTAATGACCTAATGATTAAAACAAATCTCAAACAATTTCGACAAGTTTTGGCATTCAACGTTTTGTCTTTCGACGTTTTGTCACCCAACCGTACCTGTCACACGATATACACATGCGAAATTGGTCGATTCACAAAAAGAGCTGTCAGTTAAGGCTAAGTAGCCCGTCATTTGTTTTGGCATCAATGATGACTTTTCAGCTTGCATTTCAAAGTCATAAAACTCAGTCTTGATAGTTCATATTGACTTGAAAAAGTATCACTGTACGCGCTAACATGCATAAAGTATGCTGATACTTTTTCAGCTGTGTCAGTGCAAAACCAATTGATTTTTTTGATTCGAATTCGTGAGATGAATACGCAACAATCATCAACTACAAGTACAAATTTCAATGACGGCCTACTTCGCCTTAGGCTGTGAACCGTTTCACTGATTTTTTTAACTTTTATTTAAAATTTGACAGCTCGATAGGTATTTCCCCTCCGGTTAAAAATAACCCTGCTCTGAAGCATGGTTAAAGTTGACAGTTCGAAAGTTATTTTCTGCTCTCGTGAATTTGAGAATAACTAATTATCTGTCAACTTTGTTCTGAAATAACTACTCGACTGTCAAAGCTTAAATGGGTTGACGGTGAAGTTTAATTTAACCATTTGAGGAGAAAATAACTAAACTATCGAAATGTCAAATTTTAACTAATAGTTAAACGAAATGGTGAAACGGTTCACAGCCTTAATAACTGTGGAAGTGCTCATGAGAAGTTGAGAAGGAGGCTTCTGTAACGTCAAAAAGAAGAAGAAATTTGATGGTAATTATTTGCACTTAAAATGCGTCATTCTTGGTAATCAACGTCCAAGCTGTCGAGCAAGGGTCTCTAAAAAATAAACTTACTTTTCGAGTCTAGTACATGACTCTGATAACGGCCTTATAGTGGAGGTAAAATTACGCGTATCTGTCAATAGATACAAACTCTAGTGGAATGAAATAATACAGTACTATATTCGATTTTCATTTATTTATAAGTATTCTACTAAACAATTCGAAGGTTTGTTATTATTTTCAATTTTGATTTTCATTCCATAAATTATTTTTGAGAAAAAAACCTTGTATATTTTTTGAGGATATAAACAAACATAGCAAAACCTAGATGGTTTGGTTGAGACTATTAGTTTTCACACATGTATGTTTACCCATTTTTCTATGACGTAGACTAGTTCTTGAATTATAGCGATAAACGTCATCGTCACCTAATGCTTTGAATCTTAGAGAGAATATGAAATATTTTTACATCTCGTACATTGTTTTCGATCCATTTATAAAATAAATCATATGTATTAATCATATATAATTAAAGTACATTAAAAAAATATTTCTGAATTTTTGGGCCACCCTATTCCATGAAAGAGCACCCTAATTACGAAATAAAAAAATACGGGTCCAATTTTTTTTAAAAAGGCATGACTAGAACAAATTTTAAAAATAAACAAAAAAAAAATTTTTTTTTGAACATCGACCGCCTTGGGGACGGACCAGCACAATTGTGCTGGTCTGAATTTGATCCTAAAAAGTTCATAGATTGATAGAATAGCCAAAATAAAAAAAGTTTTGTTCTACGAGATGATGAGTTTATAAGGTAAATTTTGAAATAATCACTCAAATATGGTCCGTCCCGAAAGGGTTATAAGAGAAAAAAAAAAGTTTTTAATATACTTAACCTAACTTAACCTAAACATATAACGCATTAATCGTGGCAATAGAAGATTGTAACGATTTTTGCCTAAAATTATTTATTATTTTATTTGACATTTGTACCAATGTTTCAACATTGGATATTCTATGTAACTCATTGGTACTATACCAGGGAGGAAGTCTCAGAATCATTTTCAAAATTTTATTTTGAATTCTCTGCACAGCTTTCTTCCTGGTATTACAACAGCTAGTCCATATTGGTACAGCATACAACATGGCTGGCCTGAAAATTTGTTTCAATATCAAAAGTTTGTTCTTAAGACAAAGTTTTGATTTTCTATTAATAAGGGGATAGAGACATTTTACATATTTATAACATTTGGCTTGAATGCCCTCAATGTGATTTTTGAAAGTTAAATTCTTATCTAGCATGAGCCCTAGATACTTAACTTCATCTGACCAATTTATTGGAACCCCTCTCATCGTGACAACATGTCTACTTGAAGGTTTCAAATAAAGAGCTTTTGGTTTATGTGCGAAAATTATTAGTTGAGTTTTGGAAGCATTAGGAGAAATCTTCCATTTTTGCAAGTATGAAGAAAAATATCCAAACTTTTTTGCAATCGACTACAGATGATACGCAGGCTTCGTCCTCTGGTGGAGAGGCCTGTGTCATCCGCAAATAAAGATTTTTGACATCCCTGAGGTAACTCAGGTAAGTCAGATGTGAAAATATTGTATAATATTGGTCCCAAAATGCTGCCTTGAGGAACACCAGCTCTTACAGGAAGTCTTTCAGATCTGGAGTTTTGATAATTAACCTGAAGTGTACGATTTGACAGATAACTTTGAAAATTAAAGTTTTTTAATTTTACAATCAAACCTTCATGCCAAACACTGTCGAATGCTTTTTCTATGTCTAGAAGAGCAAGACCAGTAGAAAAGCCTTCAGATTTGTTGGAACGGATCAAATTTGTTACACGTAAAAGTTGATGAGTGGTCGAATGTCCATGGCGGAATCCGAACTGTTCATTGGCAAAAATTGAATTTTCGTTGATGTGGGCCATCATTCTGTTCAAAATAACCTTTTCAAACAGTTTACTGATGGAGGAAAGCAAATTGATTGGACGATAGCTAGAAGCTTCTGCCGGATTTTTGTCTGGTTTTAAAATTGGAATAACCTTAGCATTTTTCCATTTGTCAGGAAAATATGCTAATTGAAAACATTTGTTAAATATATCAACTAAAAATGATAAGCTACTTTCTGGAAGTTTCTTGATGAGGATGTAGAAAATTCCATCATCGCCAGGAGCTTTCATGTTTTTGATTTTTTTAATAATAGTTCTCACTTCTTCCAAATCAGTCTCCCAGGCATTTTCGAAAACGTTCTCTTGATTGAGAATATTTTCGAAGTCCTGAGTAACTTCATTTTCAATTGGACTAGTAAGTCCTAAATTAAAATTGTGCGCATTTTCAAACTGCATAGCAAGTTTTTGAGCTTTTTCGCAATTAGTTAGTAATAATTTGTTTTCCTCTTTCAATGCCGGTATTGGCTTCTGAGGTTTTTTCAAGATTTTAGATAATTTCCAAAAGGGCTTAGAGCCAGGGTTCAATTGAAAAATTTTATTTTCAAAATTTTTGTTTCTTAATTGAGCAAAACGTTTCTTGATTTCTTTCTGCAAATCCTGCCATATAATTTTCATAGCAGGATCACGAGTGCGCTGAAATTGCCTTCTCCTCACGTTTTTAAGACGGATCAAGAGTTTAAGATCATCGTCTATAATCACGGATTCAAATTTTACTTCACATTTTGGAATTGCAATGCTCCGGGCTTCAACAATGGAATTTGTTAAAGTTTCAAGAGCATTGTCATTTCTAAAGAAATGTTAACATCAAGATTAGAGTCAACATACGTTTCATATATATTCCAGTCGGCTCGTAAATAATTGAAAGTGGAGCTGATAGGATTGAGAATCGCTTCTTGGGATATTTGAAATGTAACAGGGACATGATCAGAATCAAAATCAGCATGAGTAATCAGTTGGCTACAAAAATGACTAGAGTCGGTTAAGACCAAATCAATCGTTGATGGATTTCTAGAAGAGGAAAAACATGTGGGGCTATCAGGGTATTGAATTGAGAAATATCCTGAAGAGCACTCATCAAATAAAATTCTGCCGTTGGAATTACTTTGAGAATTATTCCATGACCGATGTTTGGCATTAAAGTCACCAATGACAAAACATTTTGACTTATTGCGAGTCAATTTACGCAAGTCAGCTTGGAGCAAATTAACTTGCTGTCCAGAGCATTGAAAAGGCAAATAGGCAGCTATGAAAGTATATTTACCAAACTGTGTTTCAACAGAAACACCTAAAGTTTCAAAAACTTTAGTTTCAAATGATGAAAACAGTTGATGTTTTATACGCCTATGAATGATGATTGCAACTCCCTCACATGCCCCATCAAGTCTATCATTACGTTAAACAAAAAAGTTAGGATCTCTTTTGAGTTTAGATCCAGATTTTAAATACGTTTCGATAATAACTGCTATATGCACGTTATTAACCGTAAGAAAGTTAAACAGCTCGTCCTCTTTACCATTCAGAGAACGAGCATTCCAATTTAAAATATTTAAATTATTATTTGGATCCATTAGAAAAACGTAATCCAATAACAATTTGATTTGTAAATTTTACACCTACTTAGACTGCTTCAGTCATAGTGGTGGCTTTGAACATTGCATCAATCATTAGATTCAATTGTTCAGTTAGAAAATTAAAATCAGAGGCAGACATGTCATGTGATTTCCCATTAGAATTTCCGGTAGACGAAGAAGCGGAGTTACCTGTGGCGGTAGGGTTTTTTCCATTTGATTTGAAACAAGTAGAATGGGTACCAATTGATCGAACAGGGGAGGAGGTATAATTTCCTGCTACGATATCGGCAAAGGATTTACCGTGGGTAGATACATTCGAAATTGAAAGATTCGAACGGCTACCCGACGGATTAAAATTTGTTTGTGAATGAGCATGATTATGATCTTCCTGATGGGTATGATTCATGATCAAGCGATCGTTAACTGAAAAATGAGCATTGTTCGATACTCTACCAGGCAAATTCCGGAAACGACCGTTATCGTAACGGATATTATCTTTCATCTGCCTGGCACGAGCCTCAATGACCCTTTTGCGTGAAGGACAATTCCAAAAATTGGACTTATGGTTAGCCCCGCAATTACAGCATATGAATTTGGTGGTATCTTCCTTCACTGGACAGACGTCTTTGGCGTGAGAAGAACCTCCGCAAAATCATGCATTTAGCATCCATGCGACAATTTTTTGTACCATGACCCCACTTTTGGCACCGACGGCACTGAGTGGGGTTCTGGTAATTTCCTCCAGGTTTCTGGAAATGTTCCCATGTCACACGGACATCAAACAAAAGTTTTGCTTTTTCTAAAGCTTTATTGTTATTTAGTTCTTTTTTGTTAAAGTGAACTAAATAAAATTCTTGAGAAAGCCCTTTCCGAACAATGCCAGATTGGGTTCTCTTTTTCATAATGATTACTTGGACTGGGGAAAATCCAAGTAAATCATTTATTCCATTTTTGATCTCTTCAGGTGATTTATAGTCACTTGAGAGACCTTTCAAGACAACTTTGAACAAACGTTCAGTTTTGTCGTCATAAGTAAAAAATCTGTGCTTCTTCTCTTCAAGATGTTTGAGAAGAAGTTCACGATCTTTAAGAGTTTCTGGCAAAACGCGACAGTCTCCTTTCTTTGCGATTTGGAAGGAAACCTTGATTCCCCTAATGGAGTTCAAGATCTCCTGCCTAAATCCCGCAAATTCGGAACAACTGATAGGCGGCACTCTTTGCTTCCTCACTTGAATCAAAGAGCCTGTGCTAGAGGCTGCATCGATTTGGTGTTCGGAAAATTTGTCTAGAGCATCAAACTGATTGCTCATTTCGATACAATTATTCATTTCACCCTTGGAAGAAAGTTCGCATTCCGGGGAAACGTCCTTTCTTCCATTCTTGCCACGTGTAGTGACAGTTTTAAAACCCACTTTTTTGGAAGGAAGTAGTGAATTCAGAGATTCACCCTTCCTTTTGTTAGTTGTTGATATCATGTTTAGTTAATAAACGAAAGAAGACGTGACCTTCGAGAGGTTTTTTCCCAAGACGGTGTCCAAGTAGGATTACCACCGCTAGCTTTCGCCAACGGGTCCAACGAAAAATCGAAGGCACGGGTCCAAACAAGGATCGTAAAGGGATCGATAGTAGAAAAAATAGTACTGAAAAGTACTGTTTTGGTAGCACTGAAAAGTATCGTTTTTAATTTTAGCACTGAAAAGTACTGTTTTTGTAGCACTGAAAAGTACTGTTTTATTGCTTTAGGTAGTTTTTAAGAAAACTTCCAAGAGCAGAGAGAATTCGTGTACGCACAGCACGAAGGTACGATGCGCACTGATTATCATCTCTTTCTACAATGTACTTGATCGCTATGTCTGTACGGTTAGGTTTAACATATAGAATTACCGTGCATAACAGAAATCATATTTCTGAGTGTCTCAAGAATCGAATTATGTGTACCTAGTTAATTTGGGGTTGCTGAATCTAATTCCGTATTCACAACTCGTCACAATTTTGTGCTGCAGATCGTGTAGAAACTGTTTTTTTAGATGTCCACATACAATTTTAAGCATAATTTATCAAACTTTTCGGTAATCTAATCCACCAAGCAAATTAAATACGGCTTCAAGTTTCATTCATAATGTAATTTGGTTTGAATTGCGCGATTAAATTTAGATGAAATCAACTTTTTTAACATGCTTACAGTTTCCTTCCAATATTCTTCGTTTTTATTGTATGGCGAAATACAAAACGTTTTTAAACCGTCAAAATATAAGTTTTGATCATCGAAAGTATTATGAACTTCTTGATACATATCGTTCAACACATAAAGTTTGAATTATGTGGCAAATCTAGCAAATTAATTGCCATACAAGCTAACAAACTTGCATATAAGTTTGCTGAATTGTCAAAATTTGCTTTTATAATAGGCATTATCTCAAAAATTAGACGTGCTATGATAGTTTTCAGTGCTTCGCAGTGTTATTTGTCTTATTGTGTGCAGATATCCTACTTGATGTAAATTAGCACAAGCTTTGTATTGTTTCCATGTTTTCCACACGTCATCTACCTGCAAATCAGAAGTCGCATATGCTAATGATAGCAAAGAGTCAAGTCCCTACATACATGTGCACTGCACTGGATTGTTTTTCATGGCTGTCCACTCATCCTCCTGTGTGTCACATTAGCGAGAATATAATTAAATTCAAGATGATGTGAAGATTTATTTACATTTGCTAGGCACAGAAGCCGACAGAGCCCACTTCTCAAATCATGATGAAGTGTTTACATCTTTACTTCAAATAAGATGATTCTGTTATTCTGTCTGCAGAGCTTTTTTTTTTCCTAGTATTACAACAGCTTTTGGCTCGGTAGCTTAGTTGGTAAAGCGCACGTCTAGCAAACAAGAGTCCTGGGTTCGAATCCCAGCTGAGCACATTGTTTTTTTTTCATAATTTCACCCATAATTATTCATCCGTAATTGAGTAAAAATTAAGAAACAAACACTTTGAAAATTAAATTTCTCAATTGGACCCTGGTTCTTTGACTGTTCCATCATCTAAAATTTTGGGAAAAGCACATTAGAGACCTCTTTCGGCACTGGACGGTGCTAATAATTAGTAATAATATGGTCCATCGAAAGTGTATGAGGTCGAATTCGCTTACGTCTAATTATTGATAGATAGCTATACATTACGTCGGTTCTCTTAGTTCAATCATGTTACCTATTGCTTTATGGTAGTGTCATGAACTAACAACTTTAATATGTAGCAAAATCATGCTAAAGCTGGGTTCTGCTCCCTATACACTCTACGATTTCTTTGTTCTAGAAGTATCTTTGACTTCCCGTGGCATAAAGTATCATCATGCATGCCACACGATAGGTATATGGCTTCAAGAATTACAACAAACAATGCTTTCAGTACATACATGAGGAAGAGCACTTGCAAAGCAAATCTGAGAAGCATGTTCTTTTCCAAGTAAGAATGGAATGAAAATAAAAAATAAAGATTGGAGAACACATATTTCTCTACGTTGAGACATATATGTATCAAGATTAAATGCAATTAATCCAAATAAAAAATGAGCATCGAATGCTATTATGGAGAACTACGATAGGTAAATGGAACACGAGCTCTCTTCCTGAATCGATAACAGCGGCAATTTTTTTGTGGTTATATTTAGAAAGATTTTGGGAAAAGAATGCAAAACATTGCTTTTATTCCATCGAATTTCCATAAGTGAAACTTATGACGGTCATACGACCAGTTTCTTCAGTACATATTCGACTCAAAAGATTCTACTATATGTACTTCAAATACGTAGAATGAACGTGCCAAAAGTCATTTTCCAGAAACCATAAATAAAATTAACAAAATTCACAGCCCATCGTCTTCGGGAAAAAAAAAAAATAACGATCCATTGACTGTCTCTCAGATCTACTGCACAGAATTCTTCAGTAGGGTGAAAATGTTAACGCAGTTTAATAGGAACAGACAAAAAAGCATCATCAAGTTTCGGCACATCGATCTGACCTTATACCGCTCCAGCATCGAACACGACGCCGGCTTTGTGGTAAAAATGACTGGACGAATTGGATTCGCATCACACTCCGGTCTGAACTGAACCGAACCGTATTTAGGCGGAAGAGGTTGTTTTTGCATTTTTTCACGTTACGACCCAAGAATCGTGCGATATTTTCCATTTCATCTGATCCGAGCACATGTCATGTAGAACAAAAAAAAACAGGCTATTTGGTACGATGGCAGCAGCTGAAGCGTAGCTTCAGATCCTGAAATGACGATGCTAATCAAAGTGTAAAATGAGAGACAGCGAAAAGGTCTAATGAGTTGGATCTACTGGTTCTTGTGGAAGGCGCTGCTTCGCTATTTAAGGACATGTTCCTGCATGTTATTGGTGGCACGTGCTGTTCGTTCTAAACATGTCAACTAAGGCTATTTCACTTGACCGTTTGACTATTAGGATTGGATTTTTAGTAGGTATGTAGAATACGCAGTTCATTAAGAAATCATCTTGGGCATCATGTTCCCACTGGGACAGAGCCTGCTTCTCAGCTTAGTGTTATTTTATGAGCACTTTCACAGTTGTTAAATGCATTTTCGCACTCGTATATCGTGTAGCAGTTACGATGATGCGTAGGGAAGTCAAGAAAATTTTAATTACGAAAACATCCTGGATCGATCGGGAATTTAATCCAGACACCTTCAGCATGGCTTTGTTTGGTAGCCGCGGACTTTAACACTAGGCTTAGAAAGGCCGTACATGAACTCATATACGCAGATTTTCTCATCTGTTGTCCTATTTCCATTTTCAAAATTCATAAGTGGAAAGCCTGTATATATTCGAAAACTGTGAACTATTTTATAATTTGTATTGATCACTGACCATAATAACATCTTCAACAACCACTGCAGTTTGTTTTTCAATCTATTTGCAAACTTTAGTATTATTTTCTGGCATTCATGAAACAAACTGCAATTTTCAGAAAAAAAAGCTTTCCAGAAAACGACAATATGAATAGCATTACCATCGTACGAAAAACATCGCTGATGAACGATGATTAATTTATACGAGTACCTTCGATACTTTCGATTATATTGAGAGCTCAACCAATCACTCAAGGATTAACTTTACTGGTACCCACGCTATAACATGATAAATTTGGGTATCTGAAAGCAACCATTGACATTTTGGGATTTGCATTCTTCATATACAATGTTGAAAACAATATTTCCATCCATATGCATTACAATCACTAGGAGCACAATTATTCATGAAACAACAGACGAAACATATTAAGCAATGCAATTTCATCGTTGATTTCGCGCTTCCATAGTTAGGTCCTGTTTCAAATAAGCATGGGTCCAAGTCGAAAAAAAGATTTACTGTATTGTTCGACTAGATGTATTTACTAGAACTATAAAACAATTTTATAATTCGATTTTATAAATAGGCTTGATAAGAAAATATCTTTGAATTCACAACTTACTTCCAAAAAAGTGGAATTTAAAACCGTCACCAAACGTGGCAAGAATGGAAGAAACAACGTTTCTCCGGAATGAGAACTTTCTCCCAAGGGTGAAATGAATAATGTTGATAATTGCGTCGAAATGAGCAATCAGTTCGATGCTCTAGACAAATTTTCTGAACACTTATCGAAGTAGTCTTTAGCCCAGGCTGTTTGATTCAAGTGAGGAAACAAAAAGTGCCGCCTATCGTGGTCAGTTGTTCCGAATTTGCGGGATTTAGGCAGGAGATCTTGAACTCCATTAGGGGAATCAAGGTCTCCTTCCAAATCGCAAAGAAAGGAGACTGTGGCGTTTTGCAGGAAACTCTTAAAGATCGCGAACTTCTTCTCAAACATTTTGATGAGAAGAAGCACATTTTTTTACTTATGATGGCAAAACTGAATGTTTGTTTAAAGTCGTCTTGAAAGGTCTCTCAAGTGACTATAAGTCACCTGAAGAGATCAAAAATGGTATAAATGATCTACTTGGATTTTCCCTAGTCCAAGTAATCATTATGACAAAGAGAACCCAATCTGGCATTCTTCGGAAAGGGCTTTCTCAAGAATATTATTTAGTTCACTTTAACAAAAAAGAACTAAATAATATTAAAGCTTTAGAAAAAACAAGTTCGATGTCCGTGTGACATGGGAATATTTCCAGAAACCTGGTGGAAATTACCAGAACCCCAATCAGTGCCGTCGGTGCCAAAAGTGGGATCATGGTACAAAAAAAAAAAAAAAAAAATAGAAAAAAAAGGCTAAATGCATGATTTGTGGAAGTACTTCTCACGCTAAGGATGTCTGTCCAGTGAAGGAGCATACCGCCAAGTTTATATGCTCGAATTGCGGGGGCGAGTCGTCGAGGCTCGTGCCAGGCAGATGAACAGTAATATCCGTTATGATAACGGTCGTTTCCGGAATTTCCCTGGAAGATTATCGAACAATGCTTATTTAACGATTTAAGTATCGAACAATGCTCAGTTAACGATCGCTTGATTAGGAATCATACACATCAGGAAGATCATAATCATACGCATTCACAAACTAATTTTAATCCGTCGAGTAGCCGTTCGAATCTTTCAATTTCGAATGTATCTACCCACGGAAAATCCTTTGCCGATATTGTAGCAGGTAATCTGAACTCCTCCCCTATTCATGCTATGAGTACCCATTCTACTTGATTCAAATAAAATGGAAAAAACCCTGCCGCCCCACAGGTAACATCTACTCCGCCTCTTCAGCTACCGAAAATTCTAACGGAAAATCATCAAATGTACCCTTTTCAAGTGATATGTCTGCCTCTGATTTCAATTTTCTAACTGAACAATTGAATCTAATGATTGATGCAATGTTCAAATCCACCACTATGACTGAAGCAGTCCAAGTAGGTGTAAAATTTACTAATAAAATTGTTATTGGATTAGGGTCGGTGTTCCCTTAGTGGACAGTCCCATATAGTCGCACTACGGCCGTTTTGCTATTTTGCTTTTGCTTTTTACGGCCGTTTTGCTATAAATCTTTTCAAAATATTTTTGACATGAAGATCAGGAGCTATTAATCTAAGTACCATTTATACACAGCTTGATTTTTTTCAAAAAAATGATCGAAATAATTAGTTTTGCTTAAAATTTGAGCTCCCTTGCGCCTATAGTTAACCTATTGTTCCTATAGTAGCACTACTGAGAGAAACTATTTTTTATTATACAAAATAATTGATGATGCCCCGGGCCCCCCGATCAAGGGGGCCCCCCGAGAAGGGAAAAAAGTAAAACACAAATTAATGAAATATTTTCTACATCAATGATTTTAAATTTAAAGACATATCGGAAACGATTTCTAACAGATGTATTATGATATTAAATTATATTATTGTAAAGTAAGTAGTAAATTAAATCGCATGTAACTGATTTTTTCAGTTTCAATGAAAACATTGCAATTCTCTGATGAAAATCATCGAAGTTATATCGAAAACTTAAAAACTCTCTTTGGTTCATTATGCAGCAAACTGTCACAGTTTTCTGGAAAGATACTGTCTTAATTACAGTACTTAATGTCCTGGAATGATCGTTAAAAGACTAAGATACTAAGTAATTCATATTTTTTTGTATTTGATTACCAGGGTACTGAAGCTGTTATTCTATCAAAAACATTCAAAATTCAAACGGTAACTCGATATTTCTTTATTCTACTGTACTCTTTTGATATATTTATAATTTTGTTTTAATATTTTCATAGTTTTGTTTAAATATATCAATATTTACTAAAGCCCAGAATTTACCAAAATGTTTGACCCAAATCTACATTATTTAAATTTAGTTATATATTTAGTTATATATTTTCTCTGATCCCCAAATTACTAGCCAAAGGTAATTTGGATATGGTGTTTGTAAAATTTCCGCACGAGGACTTTTTACAGAGATTATAACTGTTGTCAATATCTGAAGTTCATGTGCTTTTCTGAAAGCAATTGCTGCCTGTCCACAAATACTAGTTGTATATCTGATTAAAGCAACGCTAGACAATCGTTTGTTCCTTTACCGTTACGAAAATAAAATTGATTTTTGAAGCGTATAGTTCAATCCAGTCGTAATAGGATCATATTTTTATAACAGTGATGGTGGGAAATCAGAAATTTTCTACACAATAAAATAAAATAGCTTATCGATTTTCTCATTGCTTCAATAACGATTGTCTTTCAAGTTCAATAAATGATAATATCTACATCAAAATTGTTTGATTGAGAACGATTCAGCCAATATTCAATCTTATGATTTATCATGTACACTTTTCAAGTATTTTATGCTGATGATTCATTTTGCGCAACCTTAACGAAGTGATGTGGGTATAGTCATGTTCGAGTAATAATACATTTTTTTTAGTTTTCCTAATACATCATTTTCAAAATACTAAACTTGCCTATACTAAAAGTTTCCTGCTCATTTTGTGTCAAGGGCCCCCTTCAAGAGATCTGACCCGGGCCCCATGAATCCCAAATCCGGCACTGCATATACGTGTACCTATGTGGAAATTTTAAAAGAGATTTTGTAATGTAATTTTGTTATGTTCTGGTTTGTGTAATAATATGAGTAAAAATTATGTGGAATCCTACTGGTTCAATGTGAATCAGCTCAGAATGCAATTATTGTCGAAATCTTTTTACCCCAATTACCGTTTTAAAGACACTTCACTGAAGAAATACTAAATTAATTGACCAAACTTTTTTTTTCTGCTAGTGCACAAAATACATAAATTAGAATTTCACTGTTGTTCGCGGCTTCTTTCAAAAGATTTGTGCCTTTAAAGTTTTGATTCAATATTTCATTTGTCTTCTTAACTGTTTCGCCTTAACTTTGAATTTTTGTGTCGAGATCTCCAAATCATTGTTGGAATTGGAAAGTTTTTATTTAATGTACATTGATAAGTCTGAGATTTGTTACAGGAGTTTTAAATTAACTATATTTTTAAGTACCGCCGTGCGGGGTGACATTGGGCCTAGGGGGTGACTTTGACCGCCCTTTTCGATGCATTTCATGGCTAGTACGAGTGTGAAAAAACTAATCCATGACCATCCAGAGCCTATTTATAACGTATTCTTGAAACTTGCTACATTGTTTTCGTTATTTTGGTTTTAGTTTGCTGTAAAAAATCTTGGCCCAATGTCACCCCGCACAACGGTAGATGAAAAAACCGAGTTAAGTACTATACCATTTAATTCCACTAGAGAACTCTAGTGGAATTAAATGGTACCGTCGTCGGGGGTGACAATAGGTCAAAAAGGGATGTAAACGAATTGTTTATTGAATAACTATCACAATTTAACTCCAATAAACTTCAAGTTTGGTGTGTATGTACTTTGATGGTACATTAACAACTGTTCAAAACATTAAAGAAAAATATTTATTCACAGCGGCACCACAAGTGAATGAAAAATGACCCAATCTCACCCCATAGAGGGGGTGACTTTGGGTCACTGTAATTGAAATAACTTGTTTTTGATAATATGGTTGCAAAACCATTCACAGCTGAAGAATATTGATGAAATACGATGCAAACAAGATGAAAAGATATCTAAAATGTTTCACAAGTATGATAAACCCACTTAAAAGAACGATTATACCAAAGAATTGAAGAGCTATGAGAAAAAATTTGTAAACACAACATTCATCGTCAAGTTTACATAAATTTTCTATTTTTTTCCCCTCGAATTGTCTTCGAAGTCTCATCCCTATTGCCATGAAGCCTATTCAGTTTCCCCAAAGGTGTACTGAAACAGTGATTATTTTAATTCTTCGCAAATAGTTAAATTTCGGAGCGACATTCGACGATCAATACATTTCAGGCAGATGTTGATGTCATAATCACGATATTTCAGTGTTCCAACTCATTTGTACTTCCAGAAGATGTTTCTATAATATGAAAACACTGATAAATAATTAAATAAAAAAAACAATCCATTTGATAAAATTTTACGATGTTGCTGCGCACGAAACACAGTTGCTGGTTTGAGAAGTTGTCAAAATGCGTTGCATTGTTATTCAATGCACGGAATGCTCAAGTAGACTTGTTTGATGTTCAGAGATGCTGTATTTAGAAAGAATAAACACATCTTAATGAGGAATGAGAACACCCGGCACCGTAAAATGTCAAAAAAGTGGTCTTGCAATTTAATTTACTGTCGTTCTTGCTTGACTCAATCTCACCCCCATTTTCAATGTTTTAGACACCGTACCGAAAAAAAAAATTTTTTTGTTGAAAAATCAAATAGATTCCGGAAAATACGTGTAAATTGTAATGAAAAGACTTTCAACCTTCTACTAATATAACGGTAGAGGTTGAAGTACATGCGTGATACTTTGCACAGGAGAAATTTAATGTTGTAAATTTTATCTAATTTCAACATACAAGTTTATTGATATAGTAAACAAAAACTACTATTTCTAAAAATGTATATTGTGATGAATTATGTGTAATAATATGTTCCCTAGCATATGAATTATTAATTTTAGTAATATCACCGTTATTAGCTGAAATATTTCATAAATCATATTTTTCCGTTTTGACCCAATCTCACCCCCCAGACCCATTGTTACCCCCATCGACGGTATAGTACTAAATTCGGTTTTTTCATCTACTTATAGGTATTCTACTAAACAGCTCGAAGCTTCATTATCATATATTTTAAATTTTTCTGCATTTTTCAAGAATCTTCAAAAATATTTAGTTAAAATCAATTGAGTAACACTTTTTTCAAATTCTCATGTTTCACCTTGTTTTTCTGGTGTTACATCTTAACTGGGACAGAGCCTGCTTTTCAGATAAATGGTGGATGTATGGTGACTCGTTCTTTGTGAGAGGAATGGTTTATTGGAATGTGCAACCAATAAAGGCAAAAAAAATCACTTGGAAGAATGTAGAAAATGTCTTCACTAGAATATTTTATCAGAGACTAGTTTTATTTCAACTTGCTAAAAAAATCTTTACGTCATGGTCCAATAAAACTAAACTAAGTGGTGTTCTTATGAGCACTTTCGCAGTTTTTACTGAAAGCTTTACTTGCTAATTGACCATTTTTTGCATATGGATTGGATATCGTGTGACAAGCACGAATATACTCTATGCCCAGGAGAATATAGGTTTTGAACGAGCAACCCTCATTGTAGCTGCGCATTTTTCGCTAGGACTGTAGCTGCGCGTTTTTCGCTAGGAATATCTAGGTCCCATAATTTACATTGTCATGTTTAGAGTTTTTTTAACTGTCTCTTTGAGAGACCCCCTAATGAAATATGTTTCTTCTAAAATTTTACAAATTATGGCACGCATTTTGGCGCCCCTAAAAGCTGGCGCCCTTGGCGGGTGCCAACCTGGCCAATAGCGCGCTACGGCACTGCTTTTACGTGTAACAAATTTGATCCGTTGCAACAAATCTGAAGGCTATTCTACTGGTCTTGCTCTTCTAGACATAGAAAAAGCATTCGACAGTGTTTGGCATGAAGGTCTGATCGTAAAATTAAAAAAAAACTTTAATTTTCCAACAAACATTGTTAGAATAATTCAACTTATCTGTCAAATCGTACAGTTTAGGTTAATTATCAGAACTCCAGATCTGGAAGACTTCCTGTAAGAGCTGGTGTTCCCCAAGGCAGCATTTTGGGACCAATATTATACAATATTTTCACATCTGACTTACCTGAGTTACCTCAGGGATGTCAAAAATCCTTGTTTGCGGATGACACAGGCCTCTCCGCCAAAGGACGAAGCTTGCGTGTCATCTGTAGTCGATTGCAAAATAGTTTAGATATTTTTCTTCATACTTGCAGAAATTGAAGATTTCTCCTAATGCTTCCAAAACTCAGCTAATAATATTCGCACATAAACCAAAAGCTCTTTATTTGAAACCTTCAAGTAGACATGTTGTCACGATAAGAGGGGTTCCAATAAATTGGTCAGATGAAGTTAAGTATCTAGGGCTCATGTTAGATAAGAATTTTACTTTCAAAAATCACATTGAGGGCATTCAAGCCAAATGTAATAAATATGTAAAATGTCTCTATCCCCTTATTAATAGAAAATCAAAACTTTATCTAAAGAATAAGCTTTTGATATTCAAACAAATTATCAGTTCAGCCATGTTGTATGCTGTAGCAACATGGACTAGCTGTTGTAATACCAGGAAGAAAGCTCTGCAGAGAATTCAAAATAAAATTTTGAAAATGATTCTGAAGCTTCCTCCCTGGTATAGCATAATAGTATAACATTGGAACAAATGTCAAATTCCTGTCAAATTTCCTTCAAATCAATAATTTCAGGCAAAAATCGTTACAATCTTCTATTGCCACGATTAATGCGTTATATGTTTAGGTTAAGTTAGGTTAAGTAAATTCAAAGCGTTTTTATTTTTCTTATAAGCAGGTGAAATCAACTCACCTGTAAAAATCTGAACTGCTACGGCAAATGAAATGTAATATGTTGTTCACAAAATGTCAATAAAATCTTAAATATGTTTACCAAATTAGGATGATAGTGTTGTCTAGTATCACAGAACACCTGGATATAAGAAATGAATGTATTGTTTGGAATGATACTAATAACGATATTAAAAAAAATACAAGCAGGACGGCAGAATTTTGAAGAACTATCTTTGGTAAATATATTGTTTCAGATATGTTATCTTGAGAAAGGCTTACAAGATTGGATTATTGGGTAGCTATCGGATATTATTCTTTAGGTATAAAAATCACAGACGATATTCATTGGATTAAAATAAATGTTTTAGTTTTGCACAAAGCGTAGATGCTTATTTATTTGTTTCGATTGAACCATATACCTAATTATTGAATTACTATAATTCCATTCTTCCGCGATTAGTAAAAAACATGTGTAAGATATAATAGAATTCATAGTGTACAAAAGCCTTACATATTATCCGTTATTCATCACTGTAATCATTCAAACATTTTCCTACTTATAATTAACATTCAATCAGCTTCTGATGCCTGTTTCGGTGAATCACAAACCCTGCCCTTAATCCTAGCGACGCCAGCAACTGTTCGAAGCTTGGGAGTGGTCGATGTACCTCCGACGAAGGTTGTTCCAGATGTTGTTGACGTTCAAACATTTGCTTTCTGTCGGAATTCGGATACCGAACAGGTGGTAGATTTACATGATTAATTGCACCGTTTCCAACTGAATGCTGCACGGGTTCTCTTAGCTCGTACAGGCAGTCACCGGAGGAGGAATAACTTTGCACTTTACCTTCACGACTCTGGAGGTCTTCTTCTTCGCTGTCTAGACAGATGCACTCGCTGCTGATCCTTTCACAATGCAAACACTCCAGTGGAGGCATCGGCGAGGACAAGCAAGGTTCCAGGATTCCATCTTCTTCGTTGGCGCTTCCCTCGTTGGCCGTTAAGGTTGAGTTCAACGAGCAAGGATCACTGTAACCGGAACCAGAACTATGATGATAGTGCAGCTGGGAGGACTCACAAAATCCAATATTGGCTTCGATGTTTGCATATGCTTCCGTCGTAATGGACAGTAATTGATTGCCCGATGCCATTTGGGAGACAAGCTTTTGGCAGGTGTACAATTAGAAAGGAACTATGTGAATGATGAATACTTTCGCTTGAACCATTCTATTATATTTGTAATAGGTACATTTTGAGAATCACATTTTTTTATTTTTTGCAGGCAATGTAAGAAGGTATCGCTTAAGAAATTACCTGAAAAAGGGATACCTACCTTCTAAAGAATTTCCTGGCAGGCAATGATTGTAGTGTGTGAAAACAAAAGAGATGAATGGCATCTTTGCCTTCAAAAACAAACTTTTCTTGTGAACTATGCACTTTCCTGCAAAAGTTTGGGGTCACCCTTCAAAATGACACAAAAGTGTTTTGCCTAATTTTAATTGTACTATTTTTCTCCGAATGTCCTTTTCTCGAATGGAATTTTCCCGAACGCCACCCAAGCAATACTACAAAACATGTTATGACATGAAATTTAATTTGAAAACCCTAATAAAGTATTACCGTAATCCGGGGTATCATTGATCAGCGGGGTAACATAGATCGGAATGACTCATCATGTAAAAAGTTCGTAACATTATTTATTGATGAAATATTTCCAAATCATGAATGGTGCTTCTTTTACTTATATTCATGGGCTATTAAAAGTGAACATTTTTGCGAAAATTGCGTTTACCTTACGCGTAAATTTGTCAACTTTTCGAAACAATGATTTCAATGGGTAAGGATGACACTACCGAAGATTCATGTCTCACATTCGTTCCGCAAACGATATGAGCAAGGAAAATGCGGTTCTTACTAAAAATGGCATCGCTGAAAACGAATCCGTTGTCAAAACTTTCATAAATATTCTCAATTAGGCAACATTAACGAATTACTGCTAAGAACATAGAAATCCCTCAGGAAATTGCCTAACTTCAGGCGTATTCCGTGGTTCGAGGTGTTTTTAATTTTAAAATAATTCAAAAAGTAAATGATTTGTAAGCATTTGGCCTTCATATTCGGCTTCGGGGGCCATGGTTTAAGTAAGTAACGTCATTTTCAATATTACCGAACGTTGTTTACATGGGTGATCAATGTTACCCCATATCAGCTGGATCAAAAAATCGCTTTAAACATCCTTAATTCTTTCAAAAAGCAAAATACAATATGTAGTCACGAGCTATGGGTGGCAGTACTTGTTTAAAAAATATAAAATTTACAACATTTGCATTTGGAAACGGAATACTTAAGAAATATTGATTGGTACTACAACATCCTACATCATGGAAGCTTTTGAAGAAGCATGTCCTTTGCGGTCTGTAAAGACTACAAGAGGGACCCCATGGTGGAATTTCGATCTGACTAGACTCAGGAAACAATGTAGAAGGAGTTGGAACAGACGCCGTTCAGTTGGATCAGAGTAGTTCAAGTCGGCTCGCAAGGCTTACAAGAAGGCTCTTCGTTCTGCTGAATGATCCGGCTGGAAAAACCTTTGTACAAATGTTTCCAGTTTGAGTGAATTCAGTCGGCTGAACAAAATCTCTGCAAAATCTAAGGATTTCCAAGTGAACGAAATTCGCTTACCTAATGGTGACTTTACTTCTTCCGATGAAGAAGTTTTAGAATGTTTATTCAATACACACTTCCCCGGATGTGTGGACATAGCATTCATCTACGGATGAACCAAATGTCTTTTCATGTAGTTACGAGTCTCTTGCCTCGGCTCGCAGTATCGTAACTACTGAATCGATTCAATGGGCACTTAATAGTTTTGCTCCTTTCAAATCTTCAGGAGCGGATGGGATTTATCCTGTTCTGCTCCAAAAGGGATTTGAGTTTATCAAACATGTTTTGAAAAAGCTACTTGTAAGCAGTTTTGCTACCGGGTACATTCCTAGATCCTGGCGTGATATTACTGTAAAGTTTATCCCAAAAGGAGGACGTGCGTTGTATGAAGAAGCGAAGAGTTTTAGACCAATCAGTCTGACCTCTTTTCTTCAGAGAGAACGCATTATCGATCATCACATCCGTGATGTTTATTTGGCAAACATGCCTCTTCATGTCAATCAACATGCTTACCAATCTGGAAAGTCCACTGTGACTCTTTTACACAAAGTTGTATACGATATCGAGGAAGCATTCGCTCAGAAGCAATCCTGCTTGGGTGTTTTCTTGGATATTGAGGGTGCCTTTGATAACGTGTCTTTCGATGCCATATTGGAAGCCGCACGAAACCATCAAATGCTCAAAAATCGACATCTCTTCTCGACATTGCGTCAAGCAGCGATTCGAAAATTGAGTATTTGCGGATGCCCCCAAGGGGGAGTCTTGTCACCACTTTTGTGGAATCTCGTAGCAGATACGCTATTGAGGCAACTCAATAATTGCGGTTTTCCAACTTATGGATTTGTCGATGACTATCTAGCTCTGGTAGTTGGAATGTGCATAAGCACCCTATTCGACCTGATGCAAAGTGCTCTTCAGGTAGTCGAGAGTTACTTACTTATTTTGCTTTACATCAATTATCTTGATAAAGCCTCGCCAACAATAATTCGCCAATTCACTCGGTTCATGGCCGCTTCTCTCCATCCTCGACTATGACCCACGCTCTCCAGGTCCTGGTGCACCTGGTCAATCCACCTGGCTCGCTGCGCCCCACGCCTTCTTGTTCCGACCGGATTCGTAGCGAACACCATCTTTACAGGGTTTTTGTCCGGCATCCTTGCAACATGCCCTGCCCAGCGTATCCTTCCAGCTTTAGCTACCTTCACGATACTGGGTTCGCCGTAGAGTTGAGCGAGCTCGTGGTTCATCCTTCGCCGCCATACGCCGTTCTCCTGTATGCCGCCGAAGATCGTCCTTAGCACTCGGCGTTCGAAAACCCCAAGAGCTTGCAAGTCCTCCTCGAGCATAGTCCACGCCTCATGCCCGTAGAGGACTACCGGTCTTATGGACGTTTTTTACATCGTACATTTGGTGCGGGGGTGAATCTTTCTTGACCGCAGTTTCTTCTGGAGCCCATAGTAGGCACGACTTCCGCTGATGATGCGCCTTCGTATTTCCCGACTAACATTGTTGTCAGCCGTCAACAAGGATCCGAGGTAGACGAACTCGTCCACCACCTCGAAGGTAGCGTCTATCGTAACACTGCTTCCTAGGCGGGTCCTGTCGAGCTCAGTTCCGCCAACCAGCATGTACTTTGTTTTCGACGCATTCACCAGTAGCCCGACTCTTGTTACTTTGCGTTTCAGGCTGGTGAACAAATCTGCCACCGTTTAAAATTTTCTCCCAATAATATCTATGTCGTCCGCGAAGCAAACAAATTGTCCGGATCTCGTGAAAATCGTGCCTCGACTGTTAAGTCCGGCTCTCCGCATAACACCTTCAAGCGCAATATTGAACAACAGGCACGAAAGTCCATCGCCCTGTCGTAGTCCCCGCCGAGACTCGAACGAACTGGAGTGTTCGCCCGAGATCTTCACGCAGTTTTGCACACCGTTCATCGTTGCTCTGATCAATCTTGTGAGCTTTCCGGGAAAGCTGTTCTCGTCCATGATTTTCCATAGCTCTACGCGGTCGATACTATCGTATGCCGCCTTGAAATCGATGAACAAATGGTGCGTAGGGACCTGGTACTCACGGCATTTCTGGAGGATTTGCCGCACGGAAAAGATCTGGTCCGTTGTCGAGCGGCCGTCGATGAAACCTGCTTGATAACTTCCCACGAACTCGTTTGCTATAGGTGATAGACGACAGAAGAGAATCTGGGATAACACTTTGTAGGCGGCGTTTAGGATGGTGATTGTACGATAATTTTCACACTCCAAATTGTCCCCCTTTTTGAAGATAGGGCATATAACGCCTTGCTTCCACTCCTCCGGTAGTTGTTCCGTTTCCCAGATTCTGACTATCAGCCGAAGCAGACAAGCGGTCAACCTGTAAGGGCCCATCTTGATGAGTTCGGCTCCGATACCATCCTTGCCAGCGGCCTTGTTGTTCTTGAGCTGTTGAATGGCATCCTTAACTTCCTCGTGGGAGCTGGTTGGTTTCCGCTGTTCGCCGTTGCTGACGTAGCCATCGCCTTCGTTGTCCTGACCTTCTGTGCCTGTGTTCTCTGCGCCATTCAGGTGTTCATCGTAGTGCTGCTTCCACCTTTCGATCACCTCGCGTCCGTCCGTCAAGATGCTCCCATCCTTATCCCGGCACATCTCAGCTCGCGGCACGAAGCCTTTGCGGGATGTGTTGAGCTTCTGATAGAACTTCCGCGTTTCTTGAGAACGGTACAGCAACTCCATCTCTTGGCATTCCACCTCTTCCAGGCGGCGCTTTTTGCTCCGGAATAGGCGGGTTTGCTGTTTCCGCTTCAGTCTGTATCGTTCCACGTTTTGCCGCGTACCATGCTGCAGCATTGCAGCCCGCGCTGCATTCTTCTCCTCTAAAACCTCCTGGCACTCCTCGTCAAACCAATCGTTTCTTGAACTCCGTTCCACATATCCGACAATGCTTTCGGCAGCGTCGTTAATGGCTGCTTTGACTGTCCTCCAGCAGTCCTCAAGAGGGGCCCTATCGAGCTCGCCCTCGTCTGGCAATGCTGCCTCAAGATGCTGCGCGTACGCATTGATGACATCTGGTTGTTTCAGCCGCTCGAGATTGTACCGGGGCGGGCGTCGGTACCGTACATCATTGATGACGGATAGTTTTGGGCGCAGTTTCACCATCACCAGGTAGTGGTCGGAATCAATGTTAGCGCCACGATAGGTTCTGACGTCGGTTATGTCGGAGCAGTGCCGTCCATCGATCAAAATGTGGTCGATTTGCGATTCTGTCTGCTGAGGTGATCTCCAGGTGTACCAATACGGGAGGCTGTGCTGGAAATAGGTGCTACGAATGGCCATATTCTTGGAGGCAGCAAAATCTATCAGTCGTAGGCCGTTCTCGTTCGTCAGCCGGTGGGCGCTGAACTTTCCAATCGTCGGTCTGAACTCCTCCTCCTGGTCAACCTGAGCGTTTAGATCTCCTATGATGATCTTGACGTCGTGGCTTGGGCAGCAGTCGTACTCGCGTTCAAGCTGCGCGTAAAATGCGTCCTTGTCATCATCAGTGCTTCCGGAGAGTGGGATATGCACGTTGATTATGCTGAAGTTAAAGAATCGGCCTTTGATTCTTAACATGCACATTCGTTCATTGATCGGCCACCACCCGATCACGCACCTTTGCATATCACCCATCACTATGAAAGCTGTTTCCAGCTCGCGTGTGTTGCCGCAGCTCTGGTAGATGGATTACCTCTAAACGTTCGCACCAATGCACCTGTCCCGCACACCTCCTGCAGTGCTACGATGTCGGAACCGCGGGTCTTCAGTACATCGAAGAGTATGCGAGTACTTCCAATGAAGTGAGAGATTTGCAGTTCCACGTACCGAGTTTCCAATCGCTAGTCCTTTTTCGTCGCTGTGGTCTTTGCCGATTGTTCCGGTCCGTATTCTCTCGTTGACGTTCCTGTGCTGATGTGTTTTTACGGTTGGCTTGCAAGGCCTGACACCAACCTAGATTTCCGGAGGACCATTCCCCCTAAATGTTCGGAGGGCCATAGTGCGCAGTTTAGCTTAGAATCCTTCTCTGGCACTCGGACGATGATCAGCCGCCCCTGACATGGGGAACAGACGCTGTTGTGAGCCGCTCCTAACATGGAATACAGTCGCTCAAGGTTTGCAAAGGCTAAAGCAAAAGCAAACCCCCCTTCCCTGTCAGCATACGACCAAAGTTCCCACCGGGGGTTGGTTACCCGATCTTCCCCAAGGTTACTCGTACCCCGGCCAGTATCACGAGGAGTTGCTGGGCAAGAGGCTAAGGACCGCACAAAGGGGTCTATTTTATTCCTGCAGGTACGCGAGGCACCAATGGTACGCCATGCCCAGCCATTCACCGTAGTCGAGAGTTGGTGTCGCCAATATGGCCTTTCGGTTAATCCGAACAAAACATCTATTGTTCTTTTTACGGAAAAACGAAACCGCGATGGAATTCGACCTTTACGTCTTTTTGGCACTGAGATTAATGTGACTGATCAAGTAAAGTATGTCGGAGTCATTCTAGATTCCAAACTTTCATGGACACCTCACATTGATTTCAGAGTCAAAAAAGCTTGCATGGCCTTCGGTCAATGCCGGCGAACCTTTGGTAAAACTTGGGGCCTCAAACCCAAATATATCAAATGGATTTACACAACAGTTGTTCGACCAATATTGGCATATGGATGTCTTGTGTGGGGGCAAAAGGGCGAAGTGAGAACAATCCAATCAAAATTGGGCCATTTCCAAAGGATGTGCCTGATGGCGATGTCTGGTGCGTTCTCTACAACTCCCACAGCAGCGCTTGAGGCCATTTTCGACGTTGCGCCACTACACATATATCTTAAACAAGAAGCACTTTCTTGCTCTTACCGTTTATGGGTACTGGATCTACTGGAGAAAAATCCAGTGAATCGTAGATCTACACACACTTCGTTGTTTCCACTTTTGGTGAATTGGGACAAAATTGTCCTTGCTCCAAGTGATCTCACAATTGCTTGTCACTTTCCTTACAGGACATTTACAACACAATTCCCTTCACGGGAAGAGTGGACGTCTGGCTATTTGGAAAGAAGTATGTCAAACAATATAGTATGTTACACTGATGACTCCCTTCTTGAAGGTAGAGCTGGTACAGGAGTATATTCTCGTGAGCTAAGGCTGAATCAGTTTTACTCACTTGGTAGAAACTGCACCGTTTTTCAGGCGGAAATATTTGCTCTTATGTGTGGAGTGCAATCAGCACTTCAACAACGCGTAATGGGTAAAGTCATATACTTCTGTTCAGATAGTCAGGCTGCTATAAAAGCTCTCGCTTCGGCCAACTCAAGGTCGAAGCTTGATATCGCATGTCGAACTCAAATTGAGGAACTGAATTCAGTCAACTCTGTAAACCTTGTATGGGTACCTGGCCATTCTTCCATCGCTGGAAATGAATTAGCTGATGAGCTAGCTCGCGATGGAGCATCGCATGACTTCATTGGCCCTGAGCCTGCTATTCCAATTTCGAAGTGCTGGGTGAAGCTTCAGATAAACTCTTGGGCGGCAACTCAGCACAAGCAATATTGGAATAGTTTGGAGTCATGTCGTCAAACAAAATTGAGCCATCTCTAAGGGTGGCGAAGTATTTAACAAATCTGCCAAAGCAGAATTGCAGTCTCTTGGTCAGAGCGTTGACAGGCCAGTGCCGACTCAACTATCACATGGCAAATATTCAGCGTGCTGACTCATTTGCGTGTGATAGTTGTGACTCCGATTATGGAACTTCGTATCACCTGATATGTAACTGTCCAGTTTTTCGCAAATGCGATTCCAATTGCTTGGTAAACACTTATTAAGTGAAACTGAATTCAGAAGCCTGAATCTTCAGGACATTCTGTTACTCTTAACCCGCTGTGGTAATGAGCTATAGGCTCTCTTTACGCTCATGCGTTTTGCAGTGCCCTTTTTAGGGCGCTGTTCGAACCCATTGTGGTATGGAGCTACATGCTCTCATTTAGCTTATGCGATTTTCCCTCTTCAAGGGACCTCACTCCTATTTCCTCCCATCTTTTCCTTCCCTTTCCTTTCCCATCGGGTAGATGATGAAATAGGCTCAAATATGACGATGGCACAAATCTCCCAACTGGTGGGGAACGTGCCTTTGGAGCCGGCCTTCTGATACCGTTTTGACTCATATTCCGAACACTTAAGGCTATCAGTGACTTCAAATGCATCTGATAGGCACAAATAAGGTGACATTTGTGAAAATTCTAATTTCTCCGCAAAGTTTAACCGTTAACTGTTGGGTGTGCTGATAAAATTGTTTGTTCGAACTTGTTTAATATTGTTTCCACGTAAAAGTATGGAACAACATTTTGATTCAAATGCCGAACATTGTGTTCATTCTGTCTCATATTCATTTCAGCGAAACATTTCAACCAAATCACCGTACAAAAACCGAGCGTTCGGATTATGAGTCTGTTCGGAATTTGAGCCAAAACGGTAAATAATATTCTTAAGAAAGCCCTTTCTGAAAAATGCCAGATTGGGTTCTCATTTTCATACTGATTACTTGAACCAGGAAAAAACCAAGTAAATCATTTATTCCATTTTTGATGTCTTCAGGTGACTTATAGTCACTTGAGAGACTTTTCAAGATCTCCTGCCTAAATCCCCCAAATTTGGAACAATTGACCACGATATGCGGTACTCTTTGCCATTCACTTGAATCACCACGTTTAGTGACAGTTTTGAATCCCACTTTATTGGAAGGAAGTTGTGAATTCAGAGATTCACCCTTCCTTTTGTTTGTAGTTGCAACCATGTTTAGTGAATAACCGAAAGAACACGTGACCTCCTAAGAGGTTTTTTCCCAAGACGGTTTTTAAGAAGGATCACCACCGCTAGCTTTTGCCAACGGGTCCAACGAAAAATCGAAGGCACGGGTCCAAACAAGGATCTAAAGGGAACAATAGTAGTCTTTTTAGTACTGAAAAGTGCTGTTTTTGTAGCACTGAGAAGAACCGTTTTAAATTTTAGCACTGTTTTTGTAGCACTGAAAAGTACTGTTTTATTGCTTTAGATAGTTTTTAAGAAAACTACCAAGAGCAGAGACAATTCGTGTACGTACAGCACGAGGGTACGATGCGCACTGCTACCCGACGGATTAAAATAAGTTTGTGAATGAGCATGACTATAATTCACCTGATGGGTATGATTCCTATTCAAGCGATCGTTAACTGACAATGAGCAAACCGAATTTAGTACTATACCATTTAATTCCACTAGAGCTTGCATCCTTTGACAGATACGTGTTCTCAAAATTGTCTTTAAAGGTCTCGCGAGACTTATAGTATCAACTGAAGAGATAAAAAAATGAATAAATGATTTATTTGGATTTTCCCCTGTCCAGATAATCATTATAACAAAAAAGCCAATCTGGCATTCGTCGGAAAGGGCTTTCTCAAGAATATTATTATGTTCACTTTCGACCTCAACTGTAAGGCCTTCTCCAGTGCCGTGTACTAAGTCGAGTCTAGTACACGGCACTGAAGAAAGCCTTACAGTTGAGGTCGAAATACGCGTATCTGTCAAAGGATACAAACTCTAGTGGATTTAAATGGTATAGTACTAAATTCGTTTTTTTCATCTTCTTATAGGTATTCTACTAAACAGCTCGAAGATTTATTATGAAAATGAGCATTATTCGATACTCTACCAGGAGAATTCCGGAAACGACCGTTATCGTAACGGATATTACTGTTCATCTGCCTGGCACGAGCCTCGACGACTCGCCTACGCGAAGGGCAATCTTTAAAGTTAGACTTATGAGGGCCCCGCAATTTGCGCATCTAAACTTAGAGGTGTCATTCTTCACAGGACAGACGTCCTTAGCGTGAGAAGAACCTCCGTAAATCATGCATTTAGCATCCATGCGGCAATGTTTTGTTCCATGACCCCACTTTTGGCAACAACGGCATTGGCATGGCATTGAATGGGGTTCTGGAAATTTCCTCCAGGTGTTTGGAAATGTTCCCATGTCACATGGACATCGAACATAAGTCTTGCTTTTTTCTAAAGCTCTAATATTATTTTTGTTCAAGTGAACATAATAATATTCTTGAGAAAGCCCTTTCCGACGAATGCCAGATTGGGTTTTTTTTTCATAATGGTTACTTGGACAGGGGAAAATCCAAATAAATCATTTATTCAATGTTTTATCTCTTCAGGTGATACTATAAGTCTCGCTAGATCTTTAAAGACAACTTTGAGAACACGTTCAGTTTTGACGTTTAAGTAAAAAAAAGGGCTTCTTCTCGTCAAGTTGATTGAGAAGAAGTTCGCGACTTTTAAGAGTTTCCGGCAATACGTGACAGTTTCCTTTCCTTGCAATTTGGAAGGAAACCTTGATTTACATAGTGGAGTTCAAGTTCTGCTGTTTCAATCACCTGAATTAGGAACAACTGATCACGATAGGCGGAACTTATTGCTTTCTCACGTGAATCGAAAAGCCTGGGCTAGAGATTGCTTCGATTTGGTGTTCGGAAAATTTGTCTAGAACATCGAACTGATTGCTCATTGCGATGTACAAACCATTTCACCCTTGAAAAAAAGCGCACATTCCGAAGAAACGTACTTCATTCCATTTTTTCCACGTTCAGTGACATGTTTAAATTCCACTTTTTTGGAAGGAAGTTGTGAATTCAGAGATTCGCCCTTCGTTTTGTTCGTAGTTGCATCCATGTTTAGTGAATTAACGAAAGAGACCTTCTAAGAGGTTTTTTTTTTCTTCAAGACGGTTTCCAAGAAGGATTTCCACCGCTAGCTTTTGCCAACGGGTCCACCGAAAATTCGAAGGCATGGGTGGGTCCAAACAAGGATCGTGAAGGCATCAATAGTAGAAAAAAGTACTGAAATGGACTGTTTTTGTTGCACTGAGAAGTACTATTTGATTGCTTTACGTAGTTTAAAAAAAAAACTTCCAAGAGCAGAGATAGTTTGTGTACGCACAGCACGAAGGTACGATGCGCACTGCGAACTGTTTCACCTTGATATCTACCATTTATCAGTCAATTTCTATACGCTTGGGCTTGTTTAAACGTAAATTATTGAGCGTACATAACTGGTATAAGATATAACGGAATTTTTAAGTAATTTCTAATAATCTCAAATTTATGCACAATAACAGTTGTTGTTATTGATCGACAAGTCGAGTCTACCAGTGCGCATCGTACCTTCGTGCTGTGCGTACACGAATTCTCTCTGCTCTTGGAAGTTTTCTTAAAAACTACCTAAAGCAATAAAACAGTACTTTTCAGTGCTACACAAACAGTACTTTTCAGTGCTAAAATTAAAAACGGTACTTTTCAGTGCTACTTAAACAGTACTTTTCAGTACTATTTTTTCTACTATTGATCCCTTTACGATCCTTGTTTGGACCCGTGCCTTCGATTTTTCGTTGGACCCGTTGGCGAAAGCTAGCGGTGGTAATCCTTCTTGGACACCGTCTAGGGAAAAAACCTCTCGAAGGTCACGTCTTTCTCGTTTATTAACTAAACATGGTATCAACAACTAACAAAAGGAAGGGTGAATCTCTGAATTCACTACTTCCTTCCAAAAAAGTGGGTTTTAAAACTGTCACTACACGTGGCAAGAATGGAAGAAAGGACGCTTACCGGGAATGCGAACTTTCTTCCAAGGGTGAAATGAATAATGTTGATAATTGTATCGAAATGAGCAATCAGTTCGATGCTCTAGACAAATTTTCCGAACACCAAATCGAAGCAGCCTCTAGCCCAGACTCTTTGATTCAAGTGAGGAAGCAAAGAGTGCCGCCTATCGTGGTCAGTTGTTCCGAATTTGGAGGATTTAGGCAGGAGATCTTGAACTCCATTAGGGGAATCAAGGTTTCCTTCCAAATCGCAAAGAAAGGAGACTGTCGCGTTCTGCCGGAAACTATTAAAGATCGTGAACTTCTTCTCAGACATCTTGAAGAGAAGAAGCACCAATTTTTTACTTATGACGACAAAACTGAACGTTTGTTCAAAGTTGTCTTGAAAGGTCTCTCAAGTGACTATAAATCACCTGAAGAGATCAAAAATGGAATAAATGATTTACTTGGATTTTCCCCAGTCCAAGTAATCATTATGAAAAAGAGAACCCAATCTGGCATTGTTCGGAAAGGACTTTCTCAAGAATATTATTTAGTTCACTTCAACAAAAATGAACAAAATAATATTAAAGCTTTAGAAAAAGCAAGAATTATGTTTGATGTCCGTGTGACGTGGGAACATTTCCAGAAACCTGGAGGAAATTACCAGAACCCCACTCAGTGCCGTCGGTGCCAAAAGTGGGGTCATGGTACAAAAAATTGTCGCATGGATGCTAAATGCATGATTTGCGGAGGTTCTTCTCACGCCAAAGACGTCTGTCCAGTGAAGGAAGATACCACCAAATTCATATGCTGTAATTGCGGGGCTAACCATAAGTCCAATTTTTGGAATTGTCCTTCACGCAAAAGGGTCATTGAGGCTCGTGCCAGGCAGATGAAAGATAATATCCGTTACGATAACGGTCGTTTCCGGAATTTGCCTGGTAGAGTATCGAACAATGCTCATTTTTCAGTTAACGATCGCTTGATCATGAATCATACCCATCAGGAAGATCATAATCATGCTCATTCACAAACAAATTTTAATCCGTCGGGTAGCCGTTCGAATCTTTCAATTTCGAATGTATCTACCCACGGTAAATCCTTTGCCGATATCGTAGCAGGAAATTCGAACTCCTCTCCTGTTCGATCCATGGGTACCCATTCTACTTGTTTCAAATCAAATGGAAAAAACCCTACCGCCACAGGTAATTCCGCTTCTTCGTCTACCGGAAATTCCAATGGGAAATCACATGACATGTCTGCCTTTGATTTTAATTTTCTAACTGAACAATTGAATCTAATGATTGATGCAATGTTCAAAGCCACCACTATGACTGAAGCAGTCCAAGTAGGTGTAAAATTTACAAATCGAATTGTTATTGGATTACGTTTTTCTAATGGATCCAAATAATAATTTAAATATTTTAAATTGGAATGCTCGTTCTCTGAATGGTAAAGAGGATGAGCTGTTTAATTTTCTTACGGTTAATAACGTGCATATAGCAGTTATTACCGAAACGTATTTAAAACCTGGATCTAAACTCAAAAGAGATCCTAACTTTTTTGTTTATCGTAATGATCGCCTTGATGGGGCATGTGGGGGAGTTGCAATCATCATTCATAGGCGTATAAAACATCAACTGTTTTCATCATTTGAAACTAAAGTTTTTGAAACTTTAGGTGTTTCTGTTGAAACACAGTTTGGTAAATATATTTTCATAGCTGCCTATTTGCCTTTTCAATGCTCTGGGCAGCAAGTTAATTTGCTCCAAACTGACTTGCGAAAATTGACTCGCAATAAGTCAAAATTTTTTGTCATTGGTGACTTTAATGCCAAACATCGGTCATGGAATAATTCTCAAAGTAATTCCAACGGCAGAATTTTATTTGATGAGTGCTCTTCAGGATATTTCTCAATTCAATACCCTGATAGCCCCACATGTTTTTCCTCTTCTAGAAATCCATCTACGATTGATTTGGTCTTAACCGACTCTAGTCATCTTTGTAGCCAACTGATTACTCATGCTGATTTTGATTCTGATCATGTCCCTGTTACATTTCAAATATCCCAAGAAGCGATTCTAAATCCTATCAGCTCCACTTTCAATTATTTACGAGCCGACTGGAATATATATAAAACGTATGTTGACTCTAATCTTGATGTTAACATTTCTTTAGAAACTAAACTTGATATTGACAATGCTCTTGAAACTTTGACAAATTCTATTGTTGAAGCCCGGAGCATTGCAATTCCAAAATGTGAAGTAAAATTTGAATCCGTGATTATAGACGATGATCTTAAACTCTTGATCCGTCTTAAAAACGTGAGGAGAAGGCAATTTCAACGCACTCGCGATCCTGCAATGAAAATTATATGGCAGGATTTGCAGAAAGAAATCAAGAAACGTTTTGCTCAATTAAGAAACAAAAATTTTTAAAATAAAATTTCGCAATTGGACCCTGGCTCTAAGCCCTTTTGGAAATTATCTAAAATCTTGAAAAAACCTCAGAAGCCAATACCGGCATTGAAAGAGGAAAACAAATTATTACTAACTAATTGCGAAAAAGCTCAAAAACTTGCTATGCAGTTTGAAAGTGCGCACAATTTTAATTTAGGACTTACTAGTCCAATTGAAAATGAAGTTACTCAGGAGTTCGAAAATATTCTCAATCAAGAGAACGTTTTCGAAAATGCCTGGGAGACTGATTTGGAAGAAGTGAAAACTATTATTGAAAAATTCAAAAACATGAAAGCTCCTGGCGATGATGGAATTTTCTACATCCTCATCAAGAAACTTCCAGAAAGTAGCTTATCATTTTTAGTTGATATATTTAACAAATGTTTTCAATTAGCATATTTTCCTGACAAATGGAAAAATGCTAAGGTTGTTCCAATTTTAAAACCAGACAAAAATTCTGCAGAAGCTTCTAGCTATCGTCCAATCAGTTTGCTTTCCTCCATCAGTAAACTTTTTGAAAAGGTTATTTTGAACAGAATGATGACCCACATCAACGAAAATTCAATTTTTGCCAATGAACAGTTCGGATTCCGCCATGGACATTCGACCACTCATCTACTTTTTTTTTTAATTTTAACAAATTTGATCCGTTCCAACAAATCTGAAGGCTATTCTACTGGTCTTGCTCTTCTAGACATAGAAAAAGCATTCGACAGTGTTTGGCATGAAGGTTTGATTGTAAAATTAAAAAACTTTAATTTTCCAACATACATTGTTAGAATAATTCAAAGTTATCTGTCAAATCGTACACTTCAGGTTAATTATCAGAACTCCAGATCTGAAAGACTGGTGTTCCTCAAGGCAGCATTTTGGGACCAATATTATACAATATTTTCACATCTGACTTACCTGAGCTACCTCAGGGATGTCATAAATCTTTATTTGCGGATGACACAGGCCTCTCCGCCAAAGGACGAAGCTTGCGTGTCATCTGTAGTCGATTGCAAAATAGTTTAGATATTTTTCTTCATACTTGCAGAAATTGAAGATTTCTCCTAATGCTTCCAAAACTCAGCTAATAATATTCGCACATAAACCAAAAGCTCTTTATTTGAAACCTTCAAGTAGACACGTTGTCACGATGAGAGGGGTTCCAATAAATTGGTCAGATGAAGTTAAGTATCTAGGGCTCATGCTAGATAAGAATTTAACTTTCAAAAATCACATTGAGGGCATTCAAGCCAAATGTAATAAATATGTAAAATGTCTCTATCCCCTTATTAATAGAAAATCAAAACTTTGTCTTAAGAACAAGCTTTTGATATTCAAACAAATTTTCAGGCCAGCCATGTTGTATGCTGTACCAATATGGACTAGCTGTTGTAATACCAGGAAGAAAGCTCTGCAGAGAATTCAAAATAAAATTTTGAAAATGATTCTGAGGCTTCCTCCCTGGTATAGTACCAATGAGTTACATAGAATATCCAATGTTGAAACATTGGAACAAATGTCAAATACAATCATTAATAATTTCAGGCAAAAATCGTTACAATCTTCTATTGCCACGATTAATGCGTTATATGTTTAGGTTAAGTTAGGTTAAGTATATTAAAAACGTTTTTTTTTTCTCTTATAAGCAGATGAAATCAACTCAGCTGTAAAAAAAAAAAACTGAACTGCTACGGCAAATGAAATGTAATATGTTATTAACAAAATGTTAATTAAATCTTAAATTTGTTTTACCAAATTAGGATGATAGTGTTGTCTAATAACACAGAACACCTAGATATAAGAAATGAATGTAATGTTTAGAATGATACTAATAAAGAAATTAAAAAAAAAAAAAAAAGTCGAGTCTAGTACACGACAATGAATACGGCCTTACAGTTGAGGTCGAAATACGCGTATCTAACAAAGGATACAAGCTCTAGTGGAATTAAATGCTATAGTACTTAATTCGTTTTTTTTTTCATCTACTTATTGATAGAACGCTGTTGAATGTTCAAACTGCATTGAACGACAGCCATTGAACAATATTTGCTTTAACAGAAACATTTCGAAATTTCAATAAGTACTCCTAATATGCACCACGAGTGCAACAGTCACTGTCAATGTCCTCTGTGTACAGCTTCAGGTGCAAATTAACGATCCACTTTCCGCATAAAAGGTTTTTCCTCGCCTTATGCAGTATGGGTCATGAATAAATAAATAATGAGTAATTACCAGCGGTGCCCTCGGCGAGACTTTTAATGTCCCGCTACCAGCTGGTTGTTGTTTGATGCTCTTTTGCCGTGCGTTAAATTTATAGGCAGCCTACAATGAAAGACGGTTGAGCATACAAACCAATTTCGCTAATTACTTTCAACGCCTGCAGGAAACTGACGTGCAGGTGCTGTTTTCAATCAATCATTCAGAGAAAACGGTCAATCAACAAATATCCTCGATGGGTGAGATTCGAACGCAGAACCTTCAACATGCTCTTACTGAATAGTTGCGTAACTGCTACGGATATTTAGACCCAAAACTTACGATTGCATTGTGGAAAATATGGTGGTTTAATGTACGAGATTTATTTTTATTTTGTTTGAAAAAATCGCTAAGCCCTATATTATTGTTTTACTTTTCTGCCTTCTAATCAGGTCAAAGCCATTAACCCATAACAGATTGGCTGCATGATGCAACTATGCTGCAAAGCTACCTATGATTTCGTTACACCCATCCAAAAAGCTTCAATCGGTGGGAGCTTTCAGTGGGGTGAGCAACAAGGATCTCACTGCATGCCACTGAGACTGAGTTCCACAGAATCGTTCTCTCAGAGTATCGTAATCCGCGATGATTTCCTTGATTTGTTGTAACCGGCTTCTCTGTGACATTGCTTCACATTCTGCTGAGAGCTTTCCATAAACGCGCGCGTGGAAAATGTAACGCCTCGTTATGCAAACATCCAGAGCATAGATTCAGTTCGGTGTGAAGAATCACATGATACGGTTGGCTTTTCTCGCTAGTTCTGCTCACGCTTATTGTGTTCGAAGTGCTACTCAAGTGGTGGAAGTTTGCCCCATTGACAAGTCATGGTTACGAGCCGATCTACGTCGTTTGACCGCAGTCGTTGTCTTGACGAGTTGTTGGCAGCATAATGCAATTTTAACGTGACACACTGAGAGAGAGCTCAACGTCGTTGACCGAAGGCGGATTTGTGAATGAAATTCTTATGAATTATTAATGATTCTTTCGTGGGTAGTGAACCAGGAACCGGCTGTAGACTGCTGGGGAATGGAGTTTGAAGATTAGTGCGCTTTATGTTGAGTGTTTTTCCGCATTTAAAATCTATGTAAGGGCCAACCTTGGGGAAAATGTGCATGATGAAGAGTTGGGCAACTCAACTCAACGGTGTCACATGCAAAAGTAGTGTGTTTTAAAATCTCTTGAATTTTTAATTTCAACCAGTTTCAACGGATTCAGCCCGGATGCTGCTGACCCACTTTAAACGAAAGTGATTTTGCACCCACAGCAACAGTCAAAAGTCAATATATCGATTACCGCTAACAAGTGGCGAAGCCTATGCATAAAATATAAGATATTCCCGCGACAACCATCGGCATTCCCAACGGTGTATTCGAGTGTCAAAAGGATAATAATAATACGTGGGACCGTTATCCGGAGTGTTTAATCGCAAACCGGAAGGAATAGGCGACATCAAGAGTATTGGAAGGTGCGGTGGGTGGTTCGGTTGGCGTTTCGAGGATGGAAATGAATCTAACGAGTGGTTCCTGTGCTGACACAAGGTAAACTTGACGCATTTGTATTTGTAGTGGCGCTCGTATAATTTGTATAAATGTTTGGTTTTGATATGATAACAATATGCTGAATTATGGCATTCTAGGTGGTAATTTGTCATATTTGTGCCCGTGCTCCTCAGAAAGCGTTCATCGGAAATCATAAGCGCTATGAATAATTAATTTGCTGACGGAGTGAAAAGCTTGTCCATCGATTTGTTTTTATTTATTCACTTTTCGAATATTTATGGTATAAATTGATTAATTAAATTAAACTAGTTCATTTCCCATTCACTAGTGATTTCACAATTCGACCCCTTAATGCTACAACTATATGACTTGAAATTTTGATCTCCTAATTTTAATGTGACAAATAATTCTGTAATTCAAAGGTAGAAATCCATACATTATGCTTAGTGGTATTGTTACGTCCTCACTGGGGCAGAGTCTGCTTCTCAGCTTAGTGTTCAATGAGTACTTCCAATGAGCTTTTTTTTATCAAAGGTTCCATATTCGCATTTGCATATCGTGTGGTAGATATGATGATACCCTATGCTCAGGGAAGTCAAGGAAATTTCCATTACCGAAAGATCCTGGATCGACCGGGAACAAACCCAGACTCCTTCAGCATGGCTTTGTTTTGTAGCCACAGACTCTAACCACTCGGCTAAGAAAGGCTTCCTAATGATGTATAGTAAGAATTATATTACTCTAATTTTTGTTGTTAGTGGCTATGTTACATATTGTGATAGTTTAAAGATAAAAAAAATCTTTATTTTATCAAAATTGTATAGAAAATAATTATATATTAGTTCACACTAATTCGAACAAATGCTTGAATATTTAGAAGAAATTTCATCTTGTTTATGAACATTGTTTTTTTTAACAAACTGAAATATTTTTGTGAATATGTTTAGGGGGAGATCTCCCAGTACCGGACACTTAAACCAATAAATTCATAGTTCAAAAAATGGATGGATCATAATTACTGGCGTCGAGACGTCGAAAATTTTCGCTCGCGTTTTTTGTTTTGTTGATTATGATCATTGTTTTAATGAATTCAGGCAGCCTTTGTGACACTTTTTTTAAAGATTTACATCCGGGAAATGTGTCCCAAGCTTCGAGTTCATGTTTGGTTTTCGCGTTGCCGGAATGAATTTTTGTGTGTGTAGCGCGTATGGCTGCTCAGTCACGGATGGATGATTGATTTGGTGAGCCCGTCACATGCTTTTATCTTAAATGTCTAATCATTATTAAACATATTGTAGGCCTTGTGACCGTGCGGGTACCGCTTTTTTAATTTAAACGCAGATTCAAAGAGTGTGGGTTCGATTCCCGCTTCAGTCAGGACTGCTTTTTGTTGGAAAAGTTTTTCGACTGTGCCACTGGGTGTTGCATGCTAGTCCGTTGTCTATTGTGGTGCTTCCTTTAAAAGGCAAACCATTCACTGGAAGCATTAATGCATTAATTTTTATCATGTCCACGGTAGGAATCTCACTCTTATGTATTTATTCAACAGAATATGATTGGTTCGCCACTATAAGTGTCGACAAAAACTCTTGTTCATAGTTAACATAACATACATTTCCTTTTACCTATTTCTTGTAAATACCGAAACACCTTTGAATGGTTCGACACTAAAAGTGTTGACTTTCAATAAGTTAACGTTGTCGTCAGTGTCTTATGTGTGATTTTTTAATCTGAGGCTGCATGAATCGCATCACTTATCAAGATGAATCCTGAATATGTATGTCCTTCCCACTAACAAATTCCTTCCTGTAACAACCATGGATATGCAGAGGTGATCTCGGTCTCTAGTAACAATGGATGTCACACCGTAAGGACGCGGCCGGCACCTTTATTGACTTTATAATGTTCAGGGTTCTCGAAAGTGAACCGTAAAACGGGGTAACTTTGATAGTTTTTCGAAGAAAACTTCAATATTTATGCATGCTGTTTCAAAGAATTTCAATTTATATTTTCAAAACAAGTACTGACATCCTAGTTATCGATTGCACTTGATAGATTGCCAAAAGATTTATTCTGAATGGATATATAATTTTTCGTGTAATCGAAAGTCGGTTTTCTGTTTTGGGGTAACTTTGATAATGGAGTATAAATCGAACAAGATTGAACGAATTACGGAACATTTGTAGGGCGTTGCATACCTGTAGGCGTTTAACGCTATGTGGAAATTTCTGACTTCGATTACAAAAATGGTCCCAGTTTGTGAAAATGGTTTTCGCTAAGAGATTTGAGACCGAATTCATTTTCTACTATAACTAGACTGTCATGGGTAAGTGACAAACTCATTATGACTTCATGAAATAGTTATCGTAGAACAGATTGTTTGTAAGCGTTGCAAAAATGCTAAAATCTTGTAAATTTTTAATATTTGCATAAATATCCTCAAATGCACTTCATTCCAACAAAAATAGCTTTGACATGAAGTGTCATACTAATACTCTTTACTTTTGCATTCGTTTTTCTTAACTGGTTGACAGAAACTTCGTTATTTCGTTTAATATTTTGGGGGTCTTGCGCTATCAAAGTTACCCGCATTATCAAAGTTAACCCGTTTTACGGTACATTGAAGATGAATAGCTACTCCCAAGCTACATCTGTTGGTTCCTTGTGCAACTTCGATTATTCTGGTCAATCACGGAGCAGCAACTATGAATTGTACGGTCAACAATGCTTATGCGTATGTTTAAATTCACATTTCAAAAAATAATAAATATTATAAAATGATAAATAATTATTATTATACCGGACACAATCTGGAAATGGCTAGAATTCTTTAAATGTGTACATCATCGAATATTTTTACTCTATGAATAGTATTTCATAGCCAATGTAATAAATTTGCAATAATTACAAGAACAATTTGAGTTTTACTTAGTTTGCAAAAAAATTTCCAATAATTTGAAACCTACCATTCGAAAGATACAGTATTCAAGCATCTTCTCAGTAAATTTGAAAATAATTTAATGAGGGAATCGAATGTTATCGTAAGTTTTAAGGTTTTGAGCTGTTTTGGAAGGAATTTTTACATAATTCCCAATTTTCTGCACCAGTGCTTCGTTTTTAATAGGTAAACTAGCCAAGTAACCATCAGCTTTGCATTAAGTATTCAAAACATATGATATCTAAGCATCTTCTCTGCAAAATTGAAATAATTTCTTCGAGAAAATCAGAAGTTACAGTGATTTGTATATTTACCATTATTTATATTCAAACTTCATAAGAGCTTATTTATATGGCTTTGTTATATTAATGTACATAATTTACAAATAAAAATGTCTATAGGACTGACACTCGGCATTCAAAAGATAAAGTTGGCTACACACGCTACTTTACTAGCATTTTCTAAGTAAGTTGGAGACAAATTTATCAAAAGACAACATAACTAGAGTACTTTGAAGATTCGGAAAAGCAAATGTTGAATATTTTTTATTAGTACGTTCAATGTTTTTACCATTACTATACCAAACAAATTCTTGTTAATATGTTAATCAATATTATTAATGAGCGTTGCTGCTTCTTTGTTATTACAAGAGCAACTATACAATATGTTGCACAACGAACCAACGTATGCTACTTATGATTTGTTGCACCACCCTCAGTGTGTAAGTAATGGAATTCTCATTCCATGTACTAAACAATATGGGCGCCGGCTGCGTCCGAATACAGGTCAATTAGGATTATGAAATAAATGTATTACGTGCTGCTAAAACGTAATCTATCAGTATCAAAAGGAAAAGTCGATATTTATAGTATGTATCTAACAATTCAAGGATCTTGTATTATTATGTTAAACGAAACCGAATATGGAACTTGTTGCATTTCAATATTTGAAAAACATGAAACAAGGCTTATTTCGACGACAACCGACTACGAACTATTATTTGAACAAATATATAAACGTATCCCCTTCGCTGTCCAAAACATTTTTGATTGTCTCATTTGGAACAGTAGCATAAAGCGATCTCACCAGTTGATAATCCAACCTCGATTGAGCAACAAAGAACCACTTCAAATTGTTCAGGTTCACCAATACGCTTTTTTGGGCCATAGGCCAAGAAGTCTTTGAAGTTTTAGCCTTCTAGCTTAGAGCAGCTCTAGCTCTACAAGGTCACAGCGGGAAGAATAATCCGGTAAGTTAACTGGGTCGTTCCAAGGGAGGCGCCGAAGAGCGAAGCGGATGAATGATTTTTGCACTCCGAATCACTTGAGACGTGTGATATGGTGCCCACACAGGTACAGCGTATTCCAAAATACTGCGGCGTAAAACAAGGCTTTCAGTGCATATACGTCAGTGAACTGCAATGCAGTTCTACGGATGAATCCAAGCACGGAAAATGCCTTAGTTGTAACAACGGAAATATGCTCATTGAAACGCAATTTAGAGTCAATAAGGCGGCATCCATTTATTACGTAACGCTAAAATTGGAAAGTTTTGAACCCCTACCCCCCCCCCCTCCCTCCATAGCGCTTTTTTATGGAAATTTTCAAAATTTTGTATGGATCGTAACGCCTACCCCTCCCCCGCTCCGAGCGTTACGTAATTTGTGGATGCCGCCTAATTAGTTTGTCACAAACTATGTTCGAATAAATCTTTATATCATTCTAACATAAGCTGATATAATTTTGTTATGTACCCATAGTCGTCAATAGAATGGCAATGGAAGATCCCCCTGCAAGTTTTGTTCTATGGAACCCGCTTAACCCCTCTACCGTCAGCTTCATTTTTCACCGCTAAAAATAACCGATAACTTTATGTTTCTCGATATTTTTGCACCATTTTTTCGCAAGCCCTCAAAAAACTCTTTTAGTTTAAGAACATGTGTCGATATTGATAATTGATCATCTGGATCCGGAGATATTCCAAAATTCCTTGGGGGACCGACGCGTAGCCATAACCCACGTAAATATCTCAGCCTACAGATTTTTTTATCGTATTCGGATATTCACTCCTTGAAATGAGACATTGATGCGAGTATGTTGTGAAAAAATGAAGCAATTTGGTGCAGCCGTCTTTGAGTAATGAGCATTTGTGTTTCTGGTACCACGCTGGACAAATGAAGATCTTGAAAACTCTAAAATACCTCATATCGTAATTTTTAGATTTCTCCAAGAATACTGAACCGATTTGTATGATATTTTTTAGAGTAGCTCCTTATTACCTGGCATTGTATAGTACACATTTTATTTTTTTGATAAATTGACCAAAAACAAAATGGCCGCCAAAGACATTTTGTATGGAGAATGTCGGTCCCCCAAGAAATATCGGAATATCTTCAAAACTTCACCAATGATTAATATCGATTTCTTAAATTCTTAAAATTCTTAAACAAGAAGAGTTTTTTGAGATGTTGTGAAAAAATGGTGCAAATATATGGAGAAACAAAAAAGTTATCGCGATTTGAATATTTTTTAGCGGTAAAAAATGAAGCTGCCGGTAGAGGGGTTAAAGACCAACCTTATGGACAACCGTTCTGTTGTGGTGTAAAAACGCTTGTATACTTGTACATGAAAAAAATCCGGCCTCTGATTCCCGCTACAATGGAAACTTTGCTTGGATTGAGGAATTATTCAGGTTAATTTCGATAAGATTGTCACAAAGCTTTGCTGTGTTTGATTGAAGACAATAAAGAAATTATAATAGCAGAAAAGTGGTGAGCAGTTTTATTAGAAACCTGACTGTTTTAATACAAGAAGGGAAAATGTTTGACAAAATTTATAGCATGATTAACTTTAATGAATGCTTTAAGGATATCCTGCTTGAAAACTTAACCATTTTATATGCAAAAAAAGTGACTGGCTTATCCAACGCAAATTTATGGTAAAATGCTTGCAGCTATGACGTGAATAATAGTTGATATATAGAAGCAAGGAACATATATGATGAAAATTTTATCGACAAAATTTAGACAATCTTACGCAATTGTCAATCTTTCATAACAGTATGATCAACATATTTTGCCCGCCTAATAATGTACTGCACTGTATCTCATACTTTTCGACCCATTGGGGTAATGGCATTCGGGGTAGTGGCTTGCGGGGTAATGGGATGCAGCCGTTTAAAATATTTAATAATTATGTTCAAATTTTGGGCGATACGTAAACTTTTTAACAATTTTCAAACATTGTTTTTTAACCTCTCTACCGGCAGCTTCATTTTTTACCGCTAAAAAATTTTCAAAATTTGTTGTTTCTCCATATTTTTGCACCATTTTTTCACAACATCTTAAAAAACTCTTCTAGTTTGAGAATCCGTGTCGATATTAATAATTGGTGATCTAGTTTTGAAGATATTCCGATGTTCCTTGGGGGACCGACATTCGCCATATAAAATGTCTTTAGCGGCCATTTTGTTTTTGGTCAATTTATCAAAAAAAATTAAATGTGTACTATACAATGCCAGGTAATAAGGAGCTACTCTGAAAAAATCGTACAAATCGGTTCAGTATTCTTGGAGATATCTGAAAATTACGATATGAGGTTTTTTAAGAGTTTTCAAGACCTTTACTTGTCCTGAGTGATACCAGAAACACAAATGCTCATTACTCAAAGACGGCTGCACCAAATTGCTTCATTTTTTCACAACATACTCGCATCAATGTCTCATTTCAAGGAGTGAATATCCGAATACGATAAAAAAATCTGTAGGCTGAGATATTTACGTGGGTCATGGCTACGCGTCGGTCCCCCAAGGAATTTTGAAGTATCTCCGGATCCAGATGACCAATTATTAATATGGACTCATATTCTAAAATAAGAAGATTGTTGGAATATCGGCAACGCAAACTTTTTTTTTGTTAAAAACGAGTTTTATTATTTAACCCGACGTTTCGACGCAGGTGTTTTTTGAGAGCCTGTGAAAAAATGGCGCAAAAATATAGAATCAAGAAACAAAAAAGTTATTGTTCGTTTTGTTGAGGAATATATTCTCGTGCACATTTTGAACGTGGAAAAATAAATACTCACACGTCAGTTTCTATGGCACTTTAATAGAAGCACGCAACTTGCATTCAATGTACAATCCAACATAACGCGTTACATGTGCGTTACTTGATGGTTTTGTTAGCTACGACGCCATCCAGTATATAGCAAACATGGTGGGAGAATATTTTGGTGTGACAGAATTGTTTAGGCGCGAGTCTATTAGAGGGTAAAATCCTCAATAACACGATTTGAATATTTTTTCAACGGTAAAAAAAAGGCCGGCGGTAGAGGGGTTAAGGCATGCATCTTTCAAGGATGTGTAATTTTACGCTAACATTACTCTTCATAATTAATAAACGAATATCCTTAGACATATACGCGTATTTCAACCTCAACTGTCGACTTGAAGCCTAGTTTAGTACACAAAATTCATCGTTTCTCTTGTATGTCAAAACATAGTACTTTTCTAAATCATCAAAAATAACTTTTGAACATCGAAAGTATTATGAACTATGTTGATAAATATCGTTTAAAATATGAAGTTTGAATTATGTGGCAAATTAAGCAAATAAATTGCCTTACAAGCTGAAAAAATTACATGCAACTTGTTTGACATAATCAAATTTTGAATTTTCATCAACTCATATCTGAAAAACTAGACGAACTTCGATATTTTTAAAAACGGCAGTGGATTCAGCAACCTGTAATTAAGTTTATAGTGGAATTATGGTACTTGAAACGTGTTCCGTAGTGTTATAATTTTACCAATTAAGTTCGTGCAGACCTTAGTATGATATTTCGAATCTTGAAAGATGGTTTGATAACTTAGCGTAACAAAAATGACATTTGTTCGTGTCTTTAGGATAAAATTATGTATCTCGAGTAGATTTGGGGTTGCTGAATCTGTTGCCATTTTCAGAAATGTTCCAGCACGTCACAATTTTTAGCTACAGGTCGTTAAAGTTACATAAAACACTTGTTTTATCGACTTTACATAAAATTTTTAGTATAATTTATCAATTTTTTGTGATCTAATCTAGCATCAAGCATGCAATTTCACAGTTGAACTTTATTTTAGACATAATTTAGTTGAAATCGCACGACTTAATTTAGATTAAACCGATTTTTTTAACATGCTTGCTGTCTTCATACAAAATACTTGGTTTCTCTTATATAAGAAAATACAAAACTTTTTTAAAACATCAAAAAATGTCTATTCCGCATCGAAAGTATTATAAACTTTGTTGATAAGTAATGTTTTGCGCATAAAGTGTTAATTCTGTGACAATTTAAGCAAGTAAATTGCCTTACAAGCTGGCCAACCTGCATGCAAGTTGGTTAAAATAGTCATTTTTTGCTTTTTCAACAGCCAATATCTCAAATACTAGACGTGCTATGATATTTTTGAAAACGGCAATGTATTCAGCAATTGAGTGCATAGCGGTATTTTGGTGATGGAGACAAAAAACTGTTCCGCAGTGTAATCAACGATCCATTGTTTTCATTTATATTAAAGGTTTCTGTCAACACCGCCTCCAGAAAACGAAAATTGAAATTAAAATTACATCAACGGTTGACCCCAATGAAACCTCTCTGTTTTCCAATCATCACCACCAGAAGCAAATGGTCCTCATCATGTTACACCGTGGTCGCTATTTTATGGCACAAACATAAATTAGATTTCACACTGCCTTTGTTTTACGATTCCAATTGACAGGCAGCCTTATCAGTAGAAGCATTAACCTAAGAATGCTAATGTCGCTGCTGTTCGTGTTACCAACATCTAGTTTGCCACGAACTGACAGCCTGAGTACCGGGCATCAAAGTGTCAAATTAATTATAAAAACATAAACAACGACAAGGCATTGAACAAAAAATAAAAAACCATAATAAAAGGTACGAATAATTAAAATCAGTTTTGTGACATCAGCGCTACTAGCGTTCTACTACTAATATTTCTATTGCCTTATCGTAGCATGCCAGTAACAGCATTGTTTCGAAAATGCGTTGTTTTCAACAGCGACTTCTTATAGGTACAGCTATTTCAATTCCGAACACGATATTTCCGACATTTTTTGATTCGATGAAAGCAGCCCCTTCCGTTCTAGATCAGCTGACCGGTTTGGCCATGAATAATGAATCATCATCGTCAGGATGAACTAATTTATTCATTATGCGGATGTCTTACTTGCTTAGACTTTCCGCTCCCTTACGCCACGCGCATTGAATTTCATCCAACCATGCATCATTTCTTATCGGCGTGAAGAATGTGTATAGGTAATCAATTTCCGAACATGATATTTTTCTTCCTTCTCCGTGTGAGCAACTTATTCCACCATTTATTGGCCATGGAGGGTAGAAGGGAGCATATGGTAGACGCATATTGAACCGGTAATTGAAATTGCCAACAGGCAAACATCTTCGATAAATCCTTGGAAGCTGAATTTACTTTTTTGTGTGCTGTGTTACTGTTACCACCTCAAAGAGAGGTAAACTACCTATGTGGCTACCCATTGTATGTTTCTTCTGAAAAAAAGTTCGCATTTTGAAATTTTATAGGACTTGGGAGAAGTTATCTGCAAGGTAGCAGCATGTATTGCGCATGGTGCTCGTATTTCTTGCTGAAGTAATAAGATATTGCTTGCGTGTTTTTTACTTAGGATAATACTTTGACTGAAACGTAGACTTTTCTTTAACCCGTATGTACTAGTGAAAAAAAAAACTCTCACTGATCAGCGAATACATAACGGATTTCAATTTTTTGTCAGTTTACTGGTACACACATCTAGTTTCTAAAAGTGGGCAAAGGATCTAGGGAATGATCATGTGGCCGGAATTATTCCGGTGGATCACTGGGTCAGGTCGGGTGAAAAGGGTGCTGTGCATCTGTGTCCCAGGAGGTAGGCAAATTGAGAGTTACAGATAATTTCCGGAATCGGCTATAATGTGGCCACTATATTGTGTAATTTTAAGAAAAACGAATCAGCACAAACCTTTTGAGAAGAAATTGATTTGGATAACCATGTGTCCTGTATTTGATTGATCCTACAAGTGACCATTTTCGGACCCCCGGGATGCCCTCAATTTACGATAAAGTGGCTAATTTGTTTCTAAACATCTGTGTCAAGCTCATAGGAACGTATTTTAGTGAAGTCAACTTCTCGAGAATTGAAACGGTTCAAAATCCAACAAATCCGGTTTTTCAGAGCATTAAGTCCTAGGACCCGAGGAGGAAAGAATAACTCGCCAATAACTTATGCATACCATATTTTGGTATCATACCACAATTAGGTATTGTTCAGTTATCAATACCTCATTTTGGTATTATAATGGTATTTGAAAAAAATCTTTAAAACAATTAAAAATACTTCATTTTGGTATTCGACAGCTATTGAGGACTGCTGATGGTATTGAACTAGTATTGGAAAATTTCACTTTTATATGAAAATCCATCAAGTATTATTGAGGTATTACAATACCTGATCCAATTATTAGCTTGGTATTTGTAGAATATACAGAAGGTATTATTTGAGGTATTTTACCTCTTATGCAGGGCTCATTCATACCTCATTCAGGTTGTAAGTATTGGAAATTATCGGGTATGGAATACCTCAATTTGGTGTTCAGTAGTTATTTTCTTCTGCTCGGGGAGTCACATCCCGTAATGTATTTGATAAATTGTGAATGGACTCAAAAAAATATTTTCTTATTTTATAATAAAATTCATAATGGAAAAACAAGATGGAATCGCATTTAATTTTGATTTTTTTTTGGCAAATGGTATAAAAATATGGGATATTAGTAATTTTCAAAATAGAAATCAATTTAGAGTGTAATCAAAAATATATATTTCTGCACAAATATATTCAATAGACTTCAGCAGTCATATTTAAGTCACGAAATCCACAAGTTATTGCTTTGAAATTCGCTTTGAAGGCAAACATTAAAAAAAAATGTTCGTGTTAATTTGATTATAAGATGTTTTGAGTGTAATTCAAAAATTCTATTTCTGCCCGGAAATGTTTGCCTCCGATTAAGGGGGCCCCTGAGAAATAAAAATTAAGAACAAAAAACATTTTGAAATACCTTACAATATTTTCTCTTTAGATATTTGGACATATAACACTAAGTTTAAAGTCAATTTTCCTATCTGAAACTCATAGTATAGATTGGTAAATTATTATCCTTCGATATATTACCAAAATATCATATATGTTAAGGGGGACGGACCAGGTGTAGTGGTTAGAACACACGCCTCTCACGCCGAGGACCTGGGATCGAATCTCATCCCCGAAATAGTCACAAAAAATTTCAGTTGGTCCCGAGATGAACTAGCCCAGGGCTAAAAATCTCGTTAATAAAGATAGAAAAAAATATATGTTAAGCTAACATCTTCGAAATTCTTATCTTGTTAGTTTTCAGAGAGAATTTGAATATAATTCGTAGAATATACAATACTGCTAAGAATAAAGTACATGAAGGCCGAACAAAAATGGTCATGTTTAGGGAACTGTATAACAGCTTTTAGCAAACCGATTGACCTAAAATTGGAACTACGTCTCACTAAAATCTTAAAATTTGATTAATTATAAATTTATTGAATTCTATTCAAGAGCTTAGAAGCTATTAAAAAATACTATTTGGAGGAAAACGTCGAAATTTTCAAATTGGAATATTTTTTTAAATTTGAATATTCAGAAAAAGCTTTGCTTCTGAAAACTGGTTCACTTAGATGAAATGCAAAACTTTGTAGAAAATTGTACTTAATTGTTTGTTTTCAAAATATCTAAGTATTAAAGTTTGGACATTATTGACAAATAGGTGGATTTTAAAAACTAAGATACTTTTGCATAGATAGCCGTAGCGGTAAACGCGCAGCTATTCAGCCTCACCATACTGAGGGTCGTGGGTTCGAATCCCGCTGGTCGAGGATCTTTTCGTAAAGGAAATTTTCTCGATTCCCAGGGCATAGAGCATCTTCGTACCTGCCACACGATATACACATGCAAAAATGGTCAATCGGCAAAGAAAGCTCTCAGTTAATAACTGTGGAAGTGCTCATAAGAACACTAATCTGAGAAGCAGGCTTTGTCCCAGTTGGGACGTAACGCCAGAAAGAAGAAGAGGACTTTTGCATAGAATTTGATGATTCATTTACAAATCTAATTTGAAGTTATTTCCAACATGCAGATCAAATTTCATATCAATCGGCCTTGAGTACTGTAAATGCTGTTTTTTTTTCAGAGAATGCGGCAACCATAGAAAAGAAACTTTAGTGAAAAACGGCTTTGAAGATTTCAGCAATTTCTCACTCCATACAAATTACATAGAAGAATAAAAACGAGTCAATCTTCTACGAATTTTTATATGTTTTTCCTTTGGACGGAAAAATTACCTTTAAACACTATTGAAAAACTATAAAGCAGTCGAATTTTACAATGTATATAGCTTATAACCGAATATGTCACTCACTTTTTTTAATTTGGGCCTCTCATACCGATCATCTCGTTCAAGAGTCAAATTCAATACGTTAGTTTGTGGAATCCCAAAACGTGTTGAATTTTGTATGGGCTCCCTTTATAAGATCTGACCCTTGCCCCGAAGCCCAAATCCGGCACTACATGTCACCGGGTCGAGTTTCGATTTATAGGAAAAAAAAAATGTTCAAAAATAGGGGTTTTCTAGCTTTCTTGAGTAAAACAAATTTTGAGTGTAATCAAAAATTTTGGTTTCACCCAAACATATAAATTGTGGTTCTGGAACTTGTTTTTTACCAAGAAAACCATAATTTATCACCTTAAATATTGTTACATTGCTTAATCCGTGCCAGATAACACTAAAGAGTATCTGTTGATTAAAAAATAAACACTGGGTATACCCCATTTTTAAATAAACTTTAAATAGATGTTGATCTCAAATGGAGTCTAACTTCATTGCTGCAAAAAATTAGAAAATCGCTTTGAAAACGACGGAGATATGCATTGCCAAATTTGGCCTTTTTTCTGGACCCTTTGTTGTAAGCGTAAGTTTTCTCCCCGTGGTAGTAAAAGAGTTGAACGTTTCCAACCGAAAATATTTTTCACAAGGCTCACCGTTTCTAAAGGATCAGCTAGCATTAGTTTTGTTGTAAAAGAATGACTTTTTTCTTTAGAGCTATCAGATATTGACGACACACTTCTAAGATTTTTTTGAATCCTCACCATAGACATTTTTTTTGTTGAAACAGTGTTAATTTCATGGGAACGTAACTATTGTTAACAATTTCTAGATTCAAGCACACTAGGGTTCTAAAGCCCTATCCCAATTTAAGTACCAAACGCTTAAGTTTAGGCCAGAAACACATGTTTACTCAATTTTAAAATGATTTTTGTTGGTTTGATTCCAAAAAAAAAAACATTTGTTTAACGATGTTTTGAGATTTTGTCGCACCCATTGGTTTGAACTCAAATGTCGGGTATTTTTTGTGTTCCGTGTCACTTCCGAAATGTCAGATAGGAACAACCCCAGTGTTAAAACTAACAGCCCTGTGGCATTAGGGTGGGGCTTATTTCCCAAAATATTTCGTAGTAAGAATTTACAAAGTAGAAAATGATCTTCTTCTTCTTCTTTCTGGCATTACGTCCCAACTGGGACAAAGCCTGCTTCTCAGATTAGTGTTCTTATGAGCACTTCCACAGTTATTAACTGAGAGCATTCTTTGCCGATTGACCATTTTTGCATGTGTATATCGTGTGGCAGGTACGAAGATACTCTATGCCCTGGGAATCGAGAAAATAACCTTTACGAAAAGATCCTCGACTGGCGGGATTCGAATCCACGACCCTCAGCATGGTCATGCTGAATATCTGCGCGTTTACCGCTAGGGCTATCTGGGAAAATGATCATCGGTCCCAAAATAACATCCTGTGAAAAAATGAGAATGTTTGTTAAAGGTTTAGAGGTGGCGCAAAGGGCGTAAGTGCAGTTTTTTTCATTTTAGTGAACTCTGCAAAACTTTGGTATGCTTTTCAGCTTATTTCGGTAAGTTTAGGACCCTTAAGGGCAAAAAATCAACTCAAAATTGCGATATCTCCACTCCTTTAGATGATATTTGACGAAATATCTTTTATGCATGCGATGTTTGGCCCTTGAATAGGTTGCGCTAGCCGTTGACTATGAACCCGAATAACCATATGAATAGCTAGGGAGGATTCCTAAGCCAGTAGAATGGAACAAAGAGCGAAGAGGAATAAGATAAAGCAGCAAGAACAGATAAGAATGTAAGGTAGGTTAAACAGGTGGGAGAGTGTAACTGATGATATTATATTAGGATGAACTGTGAACCGTGAAAATATCTCGGTTGGATGTATGAGTTGTGATTATATTCAAGTTAAGCACTAATTTAGTGTTTAAAAATATTCGTTTGAAATAACTCCAGCAATTTAATTTTTAATCTGAAAGAAATTAAAGAGGGGGGCCAATATCCATACAGGTTAAAAATCCGTACACCTCGAACAAATAGGGGATGGTACACAAACTATGTCACGCTAAATTTCGACTTTTTCGACACTTCCCCCCCCCCCCCTTTGTCACGTTTTTTGTATGAGTCCTTCGAAAATTTTGTGAGGCTTGTCACGGTTGGCTTAGTGTTCTTATGAGCACTTCCACAGTTATTAACTAAAAGCTTTCTTTTCCTAAGTTGCCATTTTCGCATTCGTATATCGTGTGGCAGGTACGATGAAACTCTATTCCCAGGGAAGTCAAGGAAATTTCCGTGACGAAAAGATCCTGGACCGACCGGGAATCAAACTCAGACACCTTCAGCAGGGCTTTGCTTTGTAGCCGTGGACTCTAATTACTAGGCTAAGGAAGGCCCCGATGTGACTCTAGTGTGGATCCTAAGATTGTGGATGCTGGAATTTCAATAGAGATCTTGGGATTCCAGTGAGAATTCTGGGATTTCAGTGAGTATTTCGGTATTTTTTAAGTTGATCCTGAGTTTCCATTGTGGTTATTGGGATTTCAGTGTGTACCCTGGGATTCCAGTATTATTCATAGGAATTCAGTATGGATCCTGAGCTTCCAGTGTAAATAAAGGTACTTCATTACGGATCCTGAGATTCCAGTACAAATTCAGGTATTTCAGTGTGAATCTCTGGACTCCAGTGTTGATTATGGAATTTCAGCACGGATCCTGGGAATATTGTATGGATTCTGCGAATCCAATATGGATTCTGGGATTCCAGTAGGAATCTAGTGGTATTTCGGTTTGTATCCTAGGGTTTCAGTGCGGATCCTGGGATTCTAGTTTAGATTGTGTTACTGCATTGTGGAGCCATTCTTCTAATGTGGATATTGGAATTCCAGTGTATAATGGGATTTTAGTGTGAATCCTGGTATTGCAGTATGGATTCTGTGAGTAACGTGGAATTACAGTGTGAAACTTGAAACTTCAGTGAGGATCTAGAGATTCCTGAGTAGACCTTGGGATTCCAGTGTGGATCTTGTAACCTCAATGTGAATCTTGCGTTTTCAGTATGTATTCCAATGTGAATACTGGGATTCCAGTGTGGAACCAAGGATTTCAGTGTAGCTATTGAAATACCAGTGGGGATTTTGAGTTTCCAGTGTGGATCCTTGGATTTCAGTGTGGATCTTAGGATTACGGTATGGATCCTTGAATATATAAGAGTAGGTTTTGGGAGCCCAGTGTTGTTGCTAGTATTCTAGTGAAATCATAGGACTCCTGTGAACGTCCTGGGCTTTCTGTGGCAATACTGTGCAAATATTGTGAAATTGTTGCCGAGATAATAAGAGAATATTTTGAAAATGGCTTTGGGAATCTAAGGACTGTTCATTTTATAAAGTGGACACTTGTTTATGCTATATCTTTTTTATTTATTGATAAAATCGTAATCGGTTTTCTGTGTATCGTTGACCTATTACTCTAAAATGCTATGAAAATATAAAATCTTTGAAAATGCTTTTGGTTGAAGAGCTAAATAGTTTTTTCCAAAAACTCTTAAAAAAGCTGTCCGTCAAAGTTTAACATTATTTTTCGCAAAACAAAAATCCTTATTTTTATGAAAAAATTGTATGTTTGTATCCTTTACTATTCTACTAAAGGTAAAGCTTTAAAAATATCAATTATATTCCACCATTCTATGACATTAGGTAACTTTAGTGATTTACCCATTTATGACCAAATTTGCTGATACACCATCCTTTCACTCCTGGGGCCTTCCTTAGCCGAGTGGTTAGAGTCCGCGGCTACAAAGCAAAGCCATGCTGAAGGTGTCTGGGTTCAATTCCCGGTCGGTCCAGGATCTTTTCGTAATGGAAATTACCTTGACTTCCCTGGACATAGAGTATAATCGTACCTGCCACACGATATACGAATGTGAAAATGGCAACTTTGGCAAAGAAAGCTCTCTGTTAATAACTGTGGAAGTGCTCATAAGAACACTAAGCTGAGAAGCAGGCTCTGTCCCAGTAGGGACGTTAATGCCAAGAAGAAGAAGAACCATCCTTTCACTCCCAGCATAAGAGAAAAGTAAAAAGCGTGTTTAAAACTAGTTTGGATTACTAAAGTAACTATATTAGTATAAACGAAAGCTAAATCGTGAGATTAAACTACAGTCTTAAGTATAAATTTTACTGTTTATGGTCGTTTTACTAAAAAGTCTCATACTTTTAAAATCATGTACGCATATTTATCGATCTACAGCAAATTGTAAACAGTTTTCTCCGAATTTTTCAATTGGTAATCTCAGAATAACATATTATGAAAATAATATGTGGAAAATAAAATCGATTTTATTACAGCAGTGTTGCCAATTTCGATGATTGTCAATGTACCTTGATAGGTCTTCTAAGAATAAAACAATTGTGTTTCTGTTGTGCTTTGAATGTGACGTGGGGACTTACTAAGTAACTCTATGAAGGCGTAAGTTATTTTTCATATTAATACTATATTAGGACTTCCGTCAGGACGTACTTTTACACAAAAAATTCCACTCATATCAATTCCCATCAAATTTCAAAAAAAAATTTCTTTAAAAATATACGGGAAAATTGATTTTATTATATCTGTAAAATTTTTGCTCCAAAAATAACTTGATTTTTTCCATCAGGCTTCTGATTGATGATGCTCTCGAAGAACAAGCCTTTTTTGAAAATAGAAAATATAAATTATCGAATTTTCCAGCCAATTTCTTACAATCATTGATTTTGATAACCTCAAAAAATCGACCGATCTAATCGTTGTTCCATATTCGTGTGAAATTTAATTATTTCGAAGAATTTTTATTATCACAACATTGTACAATACTAGTCGAATTATGTGCAAAAAACCGATTGAAATTTCATTGAATAATAAGAAAGATACAGCATGCACAAAGTGTCCACTTTATAAAATGAATAGTCCTTAATGTGAATTCGTGTGTGAGCTTTATGAAATCTTGTGAAAGTTATGTGGAGAACATTCCGGAGTATTTCTAAGAGAATTCCGTGGAAATACTATGGGAAACACATAAGAACCCCACAAGAGTCATGTGAGAATTCTCTGAGAATATCAGCACTTCTAATTTTTTTAACAATTCCTCTATTTCATTAATGCTTTTACACATTTCAATCAATCTAATACATCATATTATTTATGCTATGTTGCGTAATTGATTTCGATCCTCAGTAAACTTTTGACATAAACACAAACCCTTTGTATGCATACGGCTCGCAACACCAGATCTTAAAATTGAATCCATGATAGGTTTATAAAAATCAAATAAAAAAATAGGATTTCTCGGGAATTTCCCTTCAAATGGGAAAAATATCTGTTTGATGCAAAAAAGTTTCCATTTTATGATACAAATAAATGATCAGTTTCGCTCTTTCGTGTGTTTTTGTCATAACATTGAGAAATTAAGGTTGAAATCGTTATTGCATGTTGGCACACAAAGGAAGTCACATTTTTTTCAATTGGTTCTGGCTTAAGCGTGAGACAAGCAATACTGAACTCTCGGAATGATTGACGAACTTAAAACATCTCATATACATCTTAATGAATAAATTTCTATGCAAGCATGATTGGACACGTCAATTTTCAGTGAAGACCATAATATGAAATCAGATTCAAGCGACCAAAAATTTTCCAAAGCTTTCGGATATCTGGACTTAGATGTAGATGTGTAAATTTTGGCTACATAGATAACAACTAAAACCACAAGCTTTCTGAATAGAATTTGTTACTTTATTCGATTTTATATTGTCCTGAAAGGGTTGAAAGACGTTCAAATAAAACATACATTAGCTACTATTTTACATGTTGTTTTGTTCCTTTGATAAGTTGTACTTTTGATCCTGAAGTATTATATTGGTCACGAAAATCGGTAATTTAACGAAAACTTCTAACCTATATTTTTGAGATATGCCGTCATAAAAAAGTTGGATGTAACTTTCTTACATACCATTTGGAGTTCTAATCCTCAGAGTTTCTGGCAAAATCAATATTTGGGATAGTTGAGGTTGTCAACCCGAAACAAAGCGTGACATACGCGCGCAAATTTTCCATTCACAATTTTCTATGATCCTCAACCCACGCCAGCCCAACCGTTCACGGAATCGACAGAGGAAATGTTTACCCGTAATTATAGAGACTAATTGCTTTATCTTTTCCCATCATCATCATCAAACAGATTGCCATCGACCAGCGCAGATGATGGTGGCATTTCCCGAAGAAAGGCAGAAGATAGAAACACCGAACAAGGGCAAATTTAGGCAAACGAAGGAAAAGGATGACGAGTTGAAGCGAAGAGATCTTACACCAGCGTTGGATCACAAATTGAGTTAGAAGTGGGATTTATTGGGTTTTGCTTGGAACTGTTAACCTTAATCTGGCCAGGAATTAGCCAATGTCAAATTTGGTGTCAATTCTGCAGAAAAGCATTGCTCGTGTCACAGTAAATAAGAAGACGAGCAGTCAACGTGGACATAGTGAATCACCAGTTGGGCGGAAATGCTCAAAACTTGATTAAACGGAACGTACTGAGGAGGATGCATTGAAAAGCAAAACTAATTTGAGCATTACATTTCCCCATAATGAGTTGAGAGCTTTCAATGGCTAAGAGTTTTGAGAGAAACTTCAATTTTATAATTACTTTCAGTAGAACTTGGAACGTTGCTTTGGGTGCTGTTCATCCACTGACTGAGTGTAGGGTAAATTATTTAATTTTGAAAACACATGTTTCAAGACTCCAGGCTACATGTTTGATTGATTTTGGTATTTGCTTAACACATATAATTCCGGTTCACATGGCGTTGCCTGATTTTCATACATAAATCATCAAGAAAAGTGAAATGCACTGCACCAAACTTGAAATAAAAGTCCCTTTCGCTTCGAATGGTACCAGCAAATTATAACTGCATGCAAATGCTTCGAGTAAGTTCGCACGTCGTGTTGGTAATTAGCATGGAGCAAACGTTGAGAGAGTTCACATGAATGATTTATTTTTAGTGTCAAGACACTCATTTAGCGCACATAACCATTGTAAGGGCATGTAAATAAAATGCTTCGTTTCTCAATATTAACTATGCTTATGCTATTTAAACCACATCGGCTTGAGCTGCATGAAATGCTGAAGACTGATAATTTGCATTGATGTACCGCAGACATAGAAGCAAGACAAAGCCTAGTGTGAGTAATTCTCCAGAAACAAATACAGTACACATAGGATGACGTATGGAAATTCGGTAAAAGATTATCCGCCCCCCCCCCCCCCCCTCAATCGATGGAATCAAAACTAAAAATATTGTTTATCAAAAATGAATACATCGGAAAATTTTGCTACAAAATGGTACTCTAAACATGGGACAAAATGCTCAATATTTCAGAACTTTCTTCCATATTATCCTTTATATTATCAAACTTATTTCAACAAAATCAGTACTCCGTCAATCTCTTTTTGCTTAAGCTATTTGTTGTTTATTAAACATCCTTCCACATTGCAACAAAATATGTTCCACCATTCAACAAAACATTTGTAAGAATTGGGGCCTTCCTTAGCCGAGTGGTTAGAGTTCGCGCAAAGCCATGCTGAAGGTGTCTGGGTTTGATTCCCGGTTGTTCCACGATCTTTTCGTTATGGAAATTTCCTTGACTTCCCTGGGCATAAAGTATAATCGTACCTGCCACACGATATACGAATGCGAAAATCGAAACTTTGGCAAAGAAAGCTCTCTGTTAATAACTGTGGAAGTGCTCATAAGAACACTATGCTGAGAAGCAGGCTCTGTCCCAGTGAGGAAGTAAATGCCAAGAAGAAGAATGTGTAGGAATTTAAAAAAATCTGATCTACTTAATTTTGGTTCTTAAAACTTCTTTGGATTTTTTTTTCAACTTTGACGAGTTTGCGATAGAAACTATGATTTATAAAACTTCTAAATTTATGAAAAAAATGAAAATTGATACCTTAAATTGACTTTACATCGATTATCAGAAAAACGGGATCGAATTGGTTTAGTAGTAAACAAACACGCCTTTAATTCCGAGGACCTGGGAGCGAATTTTATACCCGAGATGAATTGTACACTTTACATTAAGGTTATAGGTAGCGACGACTTCCTTTGGAAGAGAGAAGAACAGTAAAGCCGTCATTCGCGAGTTGAGCTAGCTCAGGGTTAAAAATCTCGTTTATAACGATAGAAAAAATGGCTAAACCTGGTAAACATCCTTACAATAATAACGGAACGGTGTAGGAAACGTAGGGCTATTTTAGAATTGATACAATTAATACTTAAGAAATTGAGATTATCGTTTTCTGTGGTATGTAAGTTGTGAACATGATTCTCCCAAATCGAACAGCACTGATATCAAACAATCTATTTAGTTAAATAATTTCAAAAAAAAAAACCGTAAAATGAGGTGTTAAGGTGAAGATGAATCGAAGCCAAAGCTCAAATTATCAAGAGCACGGATCTGGAGAACCAAACATCCGTTTGAGCTGAAAACCTAATCGATTGCTCACCACCAGCTAGCGACCAATCGATTAGGTTTTTAGCTTAAACGGATGTTTGGTTTTCCAGATCCGTGCTCTTGAAAATTTGAACTTTGACTTCGATTCATCTTCACCTTAAGGGATGAAAAAAAAAATCAACTCGAAGTTTAAGCAACTTCTAGTATATCAATAGCCCTACCATGTTCTCGTCGTGTATATCAAAAGCCAAATACAATTATTTCTGAGATAATCATGAAAATGTGTGATTTTTGATGGAAATGCAAAATGGGGTGTTAAGGAATTTGAGTTTCGTAAATAAAACCATATTTTGCCAACAACAAAACATAATCGTTTTGGTCAATAACTTTGATGCTTTCATTAAATTTCATAGGTTATGTTCAACTTTTATCAGGTCAATATTATTGAACTTGGAACTCCTGCAAACGCAAACCGTTTTATTTTAACTGCTAAATCTTCCATAGTTATTAACCCTATTTGGGAGCTATCAATGCATCGTAAAATAATCTTGAAATGATTTTTAAACTTATTTGCAACAGGACCACAACCTTTATATTTACAGCTTACGAATCCTAAGCTATTCTGCATAACTTCGTTAATAATCTATAATATAAGGATAATTTTAACAGAGTTCGGTTTTGAGTCGTCAGATAGATTTGGCTCACGGTTTCGCGCGTGTTTTCGTCGCCGGAGATTTTTTTTTCCTGTTTCGGAGCGTCTTGCTGGGTAGTGCTTCGTGAAGCCCAAGCAGGACAGTTCGGTTTTACGTCGTCCGATAGATTTTGCTCACGCGTGTTTTCGTCGATTTTTTTTCTGTTTTGGAGCGTCTTGCTGGGTAGGTATTTGGGAAGGCACAAGCAAGACGGTTTGTTTTCGGGACGCCAAGAAGTTTTGCTGTCAGTGTCAGTTTTGTGTTCAGTCGAGGATGGATTACCAACTGGTGAGTTCGTTTCATGCTTGTGATAACACATATTTTCTTGAAAGCGTAACTTTCAAGTAATATTAAAACAAACTTTGTATGATTCGGCACTATAAGTGTCGGCATTATGCTTTTTTCTTATACAATTTCAATATACATATATTTTTCTCTTTTAGACATTATTATAAATTATCTTTTGAATTGTTCGACATTGTGAATGTTGACGTATTTTTTAAAACTTCTACCATATCGAGGCAAAATGCACAGTAATACTCATATGTAATTTTTAAACAAACTATGTATGGTTCGTCACTACAAATGTCGGCATTATTCCTGTTTCATTTAAGTTAAAATATATACATGCAATTTTCAGTTTTCGTCATAAATAAAAACGTCTTTTGAATTGTTCGACATTATAGATGTTGACGTTTTTTTAAAGCTTCTACCAAAAACTTCTCGAGAGAAAAATACAAAACTAGCTTTAAATATAAGTCGTATATTTCCCCCTTGCCCATGGATCGCATCATCGACCAGAGGTGACTCTCAGATCTTTTTCTCCGTCACTAAAAAACACCCTTCCCGTAGTGATTGTAGAGATGCAGAGGTATTCTCGGTTTCTAGAAGCAACAATCATTACACCCTAACATTCCTTCCCCATCCCAACTGACTGTAAGGACTTGGCCGGCGCCGTTACACTGTTCGACAAAAAAATTTTTTTGGCTGAATCAGGGACGCGGTTATATGGGTCTTGAAGTGCAAGAAAAGTGTAGAAAGAGGCCGTTTTCAAATGATTTGCAGCACCCCTGGATTAGTTTTTGACAAAGTTTGAAAATTTAGAATTTTTCATCGAAAAAAGCGTAATAAGCAAAATATCAATATATTTTCAAATTCAATTATTCAACCATTGAATTAGTCAAATCAATATTTTTTAGCCCTAGATCGCTTCAGGGAAACGTGCGCCATTTCAGAAGAATATTGGCATCATTTTTATATATGAATTTGGAATGTTAACGATCATTAAACAAGCATATGAGGATGTGCACCATATTTTTCTATTCCACACATCTGGTTCATTATATAATAATTATTATAGGTTCAAAAAGACGCTTGATTATGATTTATTTCTTTGCTCCATTTTATAAAGCAATGAGCAATGCAATCCAGTAACATTTGAGTTCAACAAGGATACGACTACGGAAAATTGATGTGTCTGTGATGTGATGTGATGTGAATATATGGGCTGGTTGGTATAATAAACTCTCAGCAGAAATACGAAATATATATAGGTTGGACACTGACATGTAAGTGGTCTTACATGCGCTAGTCGGTTTATCAGGAGACGATGTCTGTAAAAAAATGTGATAACATTGTTGTTTGCAATTTCTAAATATTTCGATAGGTACTCATTAATAATTGTTTACTTATCGTGACATTTATTTTCCTCGGAATATCCCTAGGAAAATTACAGAATAACATAAAATAGCAACAAATAATTTAGTAATTATCATTATCACATTTTTTGCGAAAGCCGCCCAGGCAGGCATGAGCTCTTTTTGATTCAGTCTGTGCACAATACTAATCATTTGCGAAAATTGATTTAGTGGTAACATGCCTGCTTCTTACTTGTAAGATGAAACAATTTCTGGTTAAACCATTTCCGATATTTTTTTTTATTTTTCGATTCTAAATTTCACATGTTTTTTGGCAATTTTAATCAAACTTTCAAATTTGAGATTTGGAATGAATATCACAAATAATTGCGATATATTCAAAATGAGTAAAACACTTGTTTTTCTATGTCTTCTTGTTAAAAGAAAGAAAAATAGAAATTACGTGAAGTTTCGCAAAATTGTTTATCACAAATGTATGGATAAATTGTTTCTTCACTTAATTGAAAAGCATTTTTACTCGTTTCGAGGATATGGGAATGGAGGCTCATAAATGGACACGTTTGTCCTTATATGGGAGACGAGTTTAAAATTAACCTTAATGGTCGACTTCTTTATGTTTCCAATATGCTTACAACTAAACCCATTTGAAGAAAACATCTCATTGAACAAGAAACTAACGCTCCATTTGAAAGTTTGATTAAAATTGGTGAAAAATATGTAAAATGTAGAACCAACAAAAAAATCGGAAATGGTTTAACCAGAAATTGTATCATCTTACAAGTAAGAAGTAGACATGTAACCACTAAATCAGTTTTCACAAATGATTAGTATTGTGCGCAAACTGAATCAAAAAGATCTCATGCCTGCCTGAGTGGCTGTCAAATGATGTCACAAAAAATGTGGAATTGTTGATTACTGAATTATTGGTTGCTATTTTACGTTAGTCTGTAATTTCTAGGGATATTCTGATAACAAATGGACCTCACGATAAGTAATCTATTCTTAATGAGTACCTTTAAAAATCTTTGGAAATCGCAAATAACATTATTATGACATTTTTCACGGACTTCGCCATCGGCTCCTGATAAACCGACTAGCTCATGTAAGACCACTTACATGTCAGTGTCCAACCTAATTTTGTATTACTGCCAAGAGTTTATTAGACCAACCAGCCCATATAAACATAACAGACACATCAATTTTCCGTATTCGTATCCTTGTTGAAATCAAATGTTTCTGGATTGCATTGCTCATTGCTTTATAAAATGGAGCAAAAAATTAAATTCTAATCAAGCGTCTTCTTGAACCTATAATAATTATTATATAATGAACCAGATGTGTGGAATAGAAAAATAAGTAGTATTTATATGGTGCACATCCTCATATGCTTGTTTAATGATCGTTAACATTCCAAATTCATATATAAAAATGATGCCAATATTCTTCTGAAATGGTACACGTTACCCTGAAGCGATCTAGGGCTAAAAAATATTGATTTGACTAATTCAATGGTTGAATAATTGAATTTGAAAATATATTGATATTTTGCTTATTACGCTTTTTTTGATGAAAAATGCAATATTTTCAAACTTTGTCAAAAACTAATCCAGGGGTGCTGCAAATCATTTGAAAACGGCCTCTTTCTACACTTTTCTTGTACTTCAAGACCCATATAACCGCGTCCCTGATCCAGCCAAAAAATTTTTTTTGTCGAACAGTGTTATTGATCAATGATATTAGATCTGCTAAACTTGCACTTCGAGAGTAAGCGGAAACTCCCATCCCTTATTCATTTGGATCGTAGTGCAATTCTTACCAGTTCCGATCAATCACGGAGTAGCAACCATTGACATGTACAGTCAGTCTATGCTATGCTATGCTATGCTATGGTATAATATAAGGATAATTTCAACAAGCTTTTATTTCTTATAGGAGAAATGACCAATTCACTCTGTAAACAAGTAAACAGAATTAACGACTGAATACTTTTTAACGTGTCGGGTAGATTGGCTTGGCAGTCTTATGTTAAAAAATCAAGCGAACGAAATTTTACTCGCTCCGAGTAAAATTTCGTTCGCTGGATTTTTTAACATAAGACTGCCGAGCCAATCTACCCGACATGTAAATAATTACTACACTAAACAACATATTTGTATGCAACACCCAGTGGCATGGTCAAAAAAATACTGAATAAAAGTGTTCCAGTATCGGGCAGAAATCTAACGCACACTCTTTAACACAATGCATTCAGTGCCCGATGAGGTCGCGATTTTTCTCAAAAAGAGCTCAGAGTCTCCAAGTATCTCGGACACTATATATGACTTAACTTTAATATGAATTTCGAATGAATGAAAATGTTTCGATTTTTTTGGCATCATTGGCACATTTTCCAACGCTTGTTAATGTGTATAAAGTATGTGCTTATCAAAATCTGTTTACTTTTGTGTTATACATAAAAACAGTAAACATATAATATTTTGTCAACACTGCACTACTATGTAGGCAATGTTGACAACATTTTATTTGCATATAAAATGTTTTTTTACATACAAAGATATCGACCGTGATAATTATATTTTGAATTTGTTTACCGGCATATCGGTCTTTTTTGCTCGATGTAAGAGCTGAAAGAATGCAATGAATACTTGATGGATAGGTACTGTAAAGGAACGGCGAGAGAAATTGGATTAGATGTTGAAGAGGGCATACCATATGAAACAGTATTACTTCAATGTGAATATATACCGGTATATATTCTCATTGGTTTTACTTGAAACGTCCTTCCTTGTGGCTAACGTCCCCTATGGGAACGGCTTAGCGTGGTTTTAGAATGACACTACCAAAAAAACCAAAAGGAAGGAGGTTTCAACCGCCCTAATACTGTTTGGCGATCAAGCAGGTTCTATCGATCGGTGGCTTATCTTGTTGTTTTTACTTCGAGCAAAATAGACCGATATGCCGGTAAACAAATTCAGAATATAATTATCACGGTCGATACCTTTGTATGTAAAATAACAAAACGGCTAAAAAAGAAAAACGCAGTTCATATAGAACGATCATGTGTGTGGCTTATCGGGGAGAAATACGCATGATATGGACAAACCATCCATGACTGTGTAATGATTCCCCAAAAATATAAGTCACCGATCGATAGAACCTGCTTGATCGCCAAACAGTATTGGGGCGCTTGAAACCTCTTTCATTTTGGCTGTCTTGGTAGTGTCATTCTTAAAACACGCCACGCCGTTCCCATAGGGGATATTAGCCACAAGGAAGGAATTTCAAGTAATACTGTTCCATATGGTATGCCCTCTTCAACATCTAATCCAATTTCTCTCGCCGTTCGTTTGCGGTACCTAGGGTAAATTGGTATAATGCGCCCCAACCGGGCAATACGCCCCACTTCATTTTCTAGCGATTGAGGCTTCTCTAACACGTAACATATCTTGAAAACATATCCGCGAAAAAATGATGTTGCGCATATAAGATCTTTGGGAAGTATGAACAACCAATAGAAATACCAAGATTATCGAAAATCAGCTTTTTGGCTTAACATTTTGGGACGGATAGGCAAGCCTCGTTGTAAATGACATCCTTTACAATTGCACTTGTTACAAAAACTTTTACCGGAAGACGATTGCTAATGGACCCTTTTAGGCTAAGTAAGTGGTGGATTACTCCTTGGAAGCATTTCTACAACGCTGCGGAACTTTTTTCTATGGGTGGGGCATATTGCCCGCTTTGTTTTGAAACGTCAAGATTTGGACCGTTTACAGAAAACGTCTTGTACTCTTTTTATAAGCTACCTTGTAAGAGAAAGTTGCATGCAGAGCATGACCAACTAAGTAAATAACACTTTGACACCAAAAACTATAGAAGTAATACATTTGCCACTGCAATAGAGCAGTTTTTGCTTAGGGGGGGGGGGGGGGGGGGGGGTATTATACCTGTTTACCCTATCCATCTAGTATTCATTGCTTTCTTCTCCATGCTCCCTCTTACTTTGAGAAAAATAGACCGATATGCCGGTAAACAAATTTTCCCTAATTCAAAATATGAAATGTTGTATTAGGGCTGCCATAGGTACAAATAATAATTGGTCAATTAACTTAGAAAATTTTCAGTTATTTATTGTTGAAATGCTCATACAATGCTAAGTTGAGTAGCAAACTTTTTTCCCAGTAGAGATGTGAAGCCAGAAAAATCAAGAATGCGTATGAGTTACAAAACATACAGTTATGAGAACAAATCTAATACCAACACTGGATGTATGCGCGACATACAACAGACTTAATTCTCGGATTATTATACAGCGATAATGTTCGCGTTGCTATGTCTCAAATCGGTAATTGTTTTATCGGTTACGTCTGTTTGTCATTGGAGACTCTATGTCTGTGAATTTTTAGGTATTGAGAATAATCTACATCGTTATCATCAGTTATCATCTGATTCAGTTTCAATAGTGCACCACACCTGAATTATTCAGTTTACTGTACATTTTTTCATATTACCAAATTAAAACTGTTGGACTAGACATCCCATTGGAGTATTTTATTTCAGCAACAAATGAAAGAAGAAAGTCTTAGCTTTCATCTGTCCAAATATGAGACATGCTGATTTTTTTTAATTACCTTACACCGTGACCTCAGAAAAGTTTGTTCTGGTTTGTTGATAGCACTAAATTCCATCCCACAAAACCATAAGTAATACATTTAAAAGAACGAAAAAGATTTCATAATATTTATCTGGCATGATTTTTAGAACTGATATCCGGCAAAGTGATTGCAAGCTTTTTTGTTTGAAAATGTGGTCTAAAAATAGTTTATGAATAATTCTTCCTCTTAAAAACTGATGAAAATCTGAAATTAAAGCATTCACTGCAACTATTTCATTGATTACAATATCGATGCTTCAAATGTATTAAAAATCTATAACACATAGTGGTTGCAAAGCATTCCTGAGCTATTCGAATAGCTATATATATACATACATATACATATAAACATAAAAGTACTTGAGATAAAATCGATTTTTCCTGTACCCTCAATTCAATTTCTCTACTATCTGTAGCATCATAGAAGTATTTCGTGTTTTGCGTTTTATCGTTTTCAATGAAACACTTCCCCAGTGCATTTAAAAACATAAAAAAAACATCTCGAAGGTCACGTCTTCTTTCGTTTATTCACTAAACATGGTTGCAACAACAAACAAAAAGAAGTGTTGACCACATCGGGGCATCACTGTACTCGACCGTGTGTTCACATTGAAGTGAGAAGTGAGAAGCGGGTAATTGAGAAGGCAATATTCACGCGTATTTCGCGCAGCCGTGCGATAAAAATAAAAACAAAAATAGGAATCGATGCAAATCAAAACAAAAACAAAAATTTGCATTCTTTAGTTACTGGCTGTTCAGTGAATTTGGAAATTTGAGTCAAAAACGTTAAAATCGTGGCATCTGCAGCATAAATTCGCTAGTGTAAGTTTAAATTAGTGGCGGAGAGCTTGCACACGTAAACTAGTAAGTTTGAATACTTAAAATATCATTAAATGTTATAAATCAACCAACTTGATTCACGCAGGCTGCACTACACGATTGTTAGATTTGTGGAAGAAGAAGGCAAAAGTGATCATTCGAAAGATAATTGGGAAATCCCAGATCAAAAAGATCGTGAGTAAAGTAAAATAAATACGAATATTTCATTTGATTAGTATTCAATCATATCTATAGGATTATCGCAGGAAGTGATCGCGGTTATATAGAGAATATCGCAAGAGGAGAAGAAAACTATTTCTTGTAAGTTTTGTTATAATTTATTAAGAACCAAAAAATAACTCAAAATACTTTTCCAGTTTGAGCTGACCATTAAAGGCTGCTACGAGAAAAATAGTATTTCTGTACCGATTCCGAACATTCTCAAAAAGAAATATCGGACGTAACCTCGAAAGCGATGTCGGATGTTGGAGAGATGACGATGACGGCCTGTGGCGCCTGCGGAACGACTTCCGAAGTGGACGAGCGAATGATTGGCTGCGACAACTGCGACCGCTGGTTCCATACGCGGTGTGTTGGCGGTACGGCTGCAGCGGAGAAGGAGAGCAAGTGGTTCTGTCCGACCACCGAGTGTCAGCAGCAGTACAGTGAGTACTTGAAGAAAGTAGAGAAGGAGGAAAGGAAGAAAAAAATGAGGGGGTCCGTAGCCTTGAGGTTACGCTTTCGCTTCATAAGCGGAAGGTCATAGATTCAATTCCCAGCCCCTCCAAAAAAATAACCCGTCCAGCCACCAGAAGACGCCGCACGAAGGACCGTGCTTAGGGGAACACATCCATCCTCCGTCAGTATCAGATGGTGACTGAGACAAACTGACCCACTTCGCAGGCAGCTAGCCTCAAACGACTCAGGAACACGGCAAAACGAACCACCGCAAGAGCAATTGACTATGGCTTATGGAAATCGATTGGACCAACAGCAGAGCACTCTCCTACCTGCTCGGTGTGAGAGCAAAAAGAGCAGAAGAGAGTGAAAGCAGATGTAAATATGGATTAGCTAAAAATAGAACTGTATCGGTAAGGAAAATACAGATAAACTGATTCCGGCACAGTAGTGGCCACAAGCACGGAGTGCCTTAAAAAAAAAAAAAAGAAAGGAATTAAGAAAAAGAATAAGAAAAATAAAGCGTTAGGGGATGATTCCGATAGATCTAGTATTAAGTCAGCTAGGTCAGTCAATATTCCCGGTTCCGAGTTGGAAAAACGATTGAAAGAGTTAGAAGAGGAACAGCAGGCTAAAGAGAGGGAAATGGAGATCGAAATGATCCTGTTAGAGAAGCGAATGGAGATGGAAAGGGCCTTGAAGGAGAAGAAGATGATGTTGGAGAACGCTATCCGGGCAAAGCAGCGGGAGGAGGAAAATAAGCTTATGGAGAGGGCTTTAGCGGATGAGAAGAATCACTTGGCGGAGTTGAAGAAGATGCGTGACTCGTTCGAAGTGAAAATGAGTAGTGTGCAGAGAGAAATGAAGCAGTTGCAAACGAAGCGAGAAGGAAGTGAGAAGAAGGAAAAGGTTCTGGGAACGCCTCTCAGGAACCCGGAAGTAACGGTACCGAAGCAGTTGGAGAATAAGAAGAAGTAAGAAGAGCTGGCGCGTTCGTATCGTTGCGAGGAAGAATTGGACGACAGTGAGGACGACTCCGATGACGAAGAAGAAGAAGACTCCAACTCGGAAGAAGAAGAATTAGAACAAAAAAGTGAGGAAGATAGTTCAGAAGAAGAAGAAGAAGAAGAAGAAGTGCTGATGAAGAAAGGCAAGAACGCGAAGCCGAAAGCGAAGAAAGTGGTCGCAAACGGGCTGGGGCAGCAGCACAGCGTGCCGACGAAAATGCAGATGGCAGCGAGAAATGGAGTGACGAAGAAGCTACCGGTGTTCACCGGCAGACCGGAGGAGTGGCCGCTGTTTATCGGTTCGTACGAGGCATCCACCGAGGCGTGCGGATTTACGGACATCGAAAATCTAGTGCGTCTTCAGGAAAGCTTGAAAGGATCAGCGTTGGAAAGTGTTCGGGGGCAGCTGCTATTTCCGAAATGAGTTCCGAAAGTTAATAGCAAACTTCGGCAGCTGTATGGTCGTCTAGAGCAACTACTTCAATGTCATCTGGAGAAAGTGCGCAAGCTAGAACCACCGAAAGCTGACAAGTTGGCGACCTTCATTCCTTTCGGGATAGCGGTGGAGCAGCTCTGCGAGCATTTGGAGGCAGCGGGCTTAAAGCAACACCTGGTGAATCCATTGTTGGTGCAGGACCTCGTGGATAAGCTACCGGCCGGCGATAAGCGTGAATGGGTACGATACAAGAAGAGGAAGAAGACCGTCACCGCTCGAAACAGGAAACGCTGAGCTTGCTTGTCCTCCTGTCTTATCCTAATTTGATGGTACATTTCCTTGATGTCCCCACCAAATCCGATTCACCGTTCTCGGAACCGGTTTATCACCGCGGGCAACGATGCCAGCATGTCAGGCCCCTTCATTAGCTGCGAATTCAGCGACACTCCATTCGCAGAAGCACGGCCGTCCCACACTAAGCTACCTGGCTTCACCTCCGCCTTGAACTCGACGGACACGTTAGCCTCACATGCCTCGGTGACGATACCCGACAGAAAGTTGGTGAAGGTACGATCGGCTGTAGGAAGTCCGAATCAGCTGCTGATGAATGAAGTGTGTACCGTAGGAGAATTGGCACTGCCGGAACAGTCGTTAGATGCTCGAGCGATGTCTCAGCGTTACGAACACCTCCGGGATTTACCGGTTACACCGTATAAGAGAAATCGTCCGAGAATTCTGATCGGGTTGAATAATCTGCATACGATGGCGCCGATCGATGCAAGGTTAGGCGGACCTGGAGAACCGATAGCAGTCAAATCACCGTTGGGATGGACCATATACGGTCCAAACCGTGGAGCAGAATCGACTAATGCCAATGTTGTCGGTTACCACGGTGAAGTCACCAACGAACAGATTCACGACCTCATCAAGAGTCAGTATGCGTTGGAGGAATCGGTAATTTGTAAGGTGAAGGAGTCCGAAGAAGACAAAAGAGCCCGAGAAATCCTGGAGACGACGACCGTTAGAGTTGGAGATCGGTTTGAAACCGGATTGTTATGGAAGGCCGATGATCCACAGTTTCCAGACAGCTATCCGATGGCCCTGCGTCGGAGCAAGCAGTTGGAGATTAAGCTTGGTAAAAATCCGGCACTCAGAGAGAGCGTGCATAAGCAGATCGAGGAGTACCAGTGCAAAGGGTATGCACATCTGGCGACACCAGAGGAACTCGCCAACGCCAATCCCAACAAAGTGTGGTACATACCGTTGGACGTCGTGGTGAATCCATTGAAAGGGAAGGTTCGCTTAGTGTGGGACGGCCGTGCTTCTGCGAATGGAGTGTCGCTGAATTCGCAGCTAATGAAGGGGCCTGACATGCTGGCATCGCTGCCCGCGGTGATAAACCGGTTCCGAGAACGGTGAATCGGATTTGGTGGGGACATCAAGGAAATGTACCATCAAATTAGGATAAGACAGGAGGACAAGCAAGCTCAGCGTTTCCTGTTTCGAGCGGCGGAGAGCGAGCCTCCAAAAGTCTACGTGATGGACGTAGCCACGTTTGGCTCAACGTGTTTGCCGTGCTCAGCGCAGTTTGTCAAAAATAAGAATGCGATGGAGTACGCGGTGGAGTATCCAGAAGCGGCAGAAGCGATCGTGAAAAAGCACTATGTGGATGATTACTACGATAGTGTCGATACGGAGGAGGAGGCTATTCGCCGAGCCAGTGAGGTGAAGCTGGTTCATTCGAAAGGTGGGTTCGAAATCAGGAACTGGGTTTCGAATTCGGCACAAGTGCTCCGAAGCCTCGGAGAGCAGAAAGTGGACCAAGCGGTTCATTTCAACCAGGACAAGGAGTCAGGTACGAAAGAGTGCTCGGAATTATTTGGAACTCGAAGCAAGACACGTTTTCGTTTTCCACTGAGCACCGTGATGGTGTAAAAGAGTATTTGCGAGGTGACAAGATCCCCACAAAGCGAATCGTTCTAAGCTGCGTGATGTGATTCTTCGATCCGCTTGGGTTATTAGCCCCATTCACCGTCCACGGGAAGATATTAGTGCAGGAGTTGTGGCGGACCGGTTGTGACTGGGACGAAAAAATAGAAGGCGAATGCTTAGAAAGCTGGAAGCGGTGGATGAGCCTGCTGTCTGCTGTGGAAGCGCTGCGTATACCCAGAAGGTACTTCGGAGATCTCTACTCTTCTTCTCTCCGATCGATAGAGCTGCACATCTTCACTGACGCAAGCGAGTGCGCATACGTAGCTGTGGCATATTTTCGAGTGGCTGTGGGTGATCACGTCCGGTGTTCTCTGGTGATGGCCAGATCCAAGGTGGCACCTCTGAAGTAGCAATCCATTCCAAAATTGGAGCTGATGGCGGCGGTACTAGGTGCGAAGCTGTTGACAACAGTAAAAACAAATCATTCGCTTACTGTTCATCGGCAGTACCTGTGGACGGACTCGCAAACCGTTCTCAGCTGGATAAGATCGGATCAGCACAAGTATAAACAGGCAGTAGTGTTCAAGATAGGCGAGATTCTGGACAGTACCAGCGTAGCGCATTGGCGGTGGGTCCCGACCCGATATAATATTGCGGACGTGTTGACGAAGTGGGGTGATGGTCCTCCCCTGGTGTCGGACAGCCAGTGGTTCAGGGGACCAGAATTTCTGTACGGAGCGGAGGAAGGATGGCCTGTTCCAAACATACCAACGGCAAACACGATCGAGGAGATGAAGGCGCGTTTCCTTTTTCACGATGCAACTCGCGGTGGTCCGGTGATTGATGTGGGAGTTACCAATCGGTGGAAAAAGTTGGTGCGAATCACAGCTGCAGTGCTACGGTTCGTTGGAAACTGTCGGCGAAAAGCTGGAGGAGAGCCAATTTGGACGATCAAAGCATCGGAGGCGCTAGTGAAGAAGATAAAAGCGGGGATGAAGGTAGTTCAGCAACCGTTTCAGCAGAGTGAGTTCCAGAAGGCGGAGGTGGTGCTGTGGAAGCAAGCGCAGAGCGAAGGATTCCCGGACGAGCTGCATGCATTGAAGACGGAGCGCAATAAGGGAATGCAGTCATATTTACTGAAGCGGAAGAGCGTGCTGTATCAGCTGAAGCCGATGTTCGATGAAGATGGGGTACTGCGAGACGATGGGAGGCTGCAGCGAGCCGAGTACATGCCGTACGACAAGCGGTTCCCGATCATTTTGCCGAGGAATCACAGGATAACGGAGTTGGTCATCCAATGTTACCATGAAGCGTTCGGACATGCGAATAGGGAGACCGTTTTCAACGAGTTGAGGCAGAAGTTCCACATCCCAAAACTGCGAGCGGTGATCCGAAAGGTGGTAATCGAGTGTGTGTGGTGCAAAGTCCATCGTTGTTTACCGCAAGTCCCGCTGATGGCCCTGTTACCAGAGCAGCGGATAACACCGAGTCTGCGCCCTTTCAGTGCGGTTGGGGTAGATTACCTCGGACCAGTGACGGTAACAGTCGGCCGCCGAAGCGAGAAACGGTGGGTGGCGCTGTTTACCTGCTTAGCAGTTCGAGCAGTCCACCTCGAAGTAGTTTATTTATTTATTTATTTATTATTATCGTCAATCAAAGTAGACTACATGTTAACACTTGAATCTATATACTGCTATATCTTACAGAGTTAAAGTATATTCTTAGGTTACTACGCGACATTGTTAAGTCTATTGTCTCGCAATGTTGATTATATAAACTCATCATTCGGTTTAGAGGAGAAAATTTTGCATAATTAGTACGACGGTGATTAATAAAAAACAAGTTACGATTCCTCAATTGCCGGGAAGGAGTATACAAATTTAAACTGTTTAATAGGTTAGGAGAATCAATACGATGCGAAACAATATCGTTCACGAGTGAAACCATAGCGAATTCGCGGCGCTTTTTCAATGTCTGAATATCAATGAGCATGCATCTTGATTCATAAGATGGAAGAGGGAAGGATGTCCAGCCCAATTTACGAAGAGCATATAACAGAAATCGCTTTTGAACTGATTCAAGACGTTCTTCATGCGTCTTCATAAAAGGAGACCATACAATACTACAATACTCTAATATAGACCTCACGTAAGCGACGTACAAAGTTTTAATAGTGTATGGATCATTAAAGTTAGAACCAAAGCGTTTGATAAAACCGAGCATATTTGTTGCTTTATGTATAATGGTGTTGTAATGATCGATAAAAGTGAGTTTTGAGTCTAAAATTACGCCTAAATCTCTGTTGTTTCTTCTGTGTTTCGCTTTCTGCTAAAAGTAATAAAATTACATTTTTTAACATTTAACTGAAGTAGGCTTTTACTACACCATTCATCGAAAATAGATATTTCACTCAGATAGATGTCAATGTCGTTAGCATACTTGATTTCCATCAATAACTTCATATCATCGGCATAGATAGAAATATTTATATGCTTAAGAATGTAGGAAATATCATTTACATATAATATGAAAAGAAGAGGTCCTAGATGTGAGCCTTGAGGAACTCCTGATGTAACATGGATAGGATTCGATTTTTTACCATTATATCTCACTATTTGTTGCCGATTTGTTAAATATGATTGTATCCAGTTCAAAGATGGTTTATCAAATCCTATTTTTTCTAACTTGAAGAGTAACATAGAGATGTCAATGCGGTCAAATGCTTTGCTGAAATCAGTATACAGAGCCTCTACATAGTTACCATTGTCCATAGCATTCAAAGTATAATTGGTGAATTCTAGTAAATTTGTAGAAGTGGAACGGCCTTTAAAAAATCCATGTTGTGCATTTGTAATTATGTTCCTTAATTGCCCAAACAATTTTCTATTAACAATGGATTCAAAGAGCTTCGGAATACAGGAAATTATAGCAATTCCACGATAATTACGAATATCAGTTTTCTTCCCTGATTTGTAAATAGGTACTAAGAATGATTTCTTCCAGATTTTAGGAAATTTGCCGGATTTTAGTGACATATTGAACAGCCAAAACAAAGGAGATGTTAATTCAACAGCAAGCTTCTTCATAAATACTGGAGGGATTTCATCAGGTCCTGCACTTTTTGTGGCATCCAATCCTTTCAAGCCTGATAAGATGTCTTGTACACTTACCTGGTGCACACTAATGTCATTTGAGGGGGCAGGGAAGAATGAAAAATAATTTAGGTCCCGATCCTCTTCCGAAAATGTCGTATAGATTTCTTGGAAAAACGTTGAAAAGAGGTGGCAAATTTCTTCCGGGTTGTTAGCGTCTTTATCGTCAAGTTGCATTTTTGATGGTAGATTGTTTGATTTTAATTTTGTTTTAGTATAATTAAAGAAACTTCTTGGGGATGACTTTATATCGCTCTCAATTTTTCTATTATACTCTTCAAGTGCAGAATTTATAGCAATGTTCAACTGTTTACATAAGTCCAGGTATTTCTGCATATTATCATCACTTTCATTACATATAATTTGCAATTGGATTAGATGGACAAATTGATGTGAAGATTTGCGAAAAAGCTACACGTCTTCTCAGTGAGAATCGAACTCACGACTCCCCGATCTCTAGTTGGGGCGCGTTAACCACTACGCCATGAGAGGACTCATGAACGCAGAAGTTAACCTGAATTCGATTTCAGCTCAATAATCACGTGGTCCTCTTTCGCAAAGTGCACCTCTTTCGGAAGAATTAGATGCCCATCCAAACACAACGCTTTCTATATATATCCAATGCCTAGCCCGAGAGCGCATTGTTTTTTAGGTATAGGAATAGCACACTACACTAGCCAGCAACTGCGCTGGCTGAGGTTTCTATTGTGTGGGCTTCCAATGGGTCGCGACGTTCTCAAACGACCGGTTACGGAACATGAGTCCGTTGCTCGATAAATACTTGTTTTAATTATGAATCGTGGTTTACGGCCAACCAGCCGAGTGGAAGTTTAACAACTACCGAAAAGCTAAACATTACATATAATTTGCAATTGGATTAGATGGACAAATTGATGTGAAGATTTGCGAAAAAGCTACACGTCTTCTCAGTGAGAATCGAACTCACGACTCCCCGATCTCTAGAGATCGGGGAGTCGTGAGTTCGATTCTCACTGAGAAGACGTGTAGCTTTTTCGCAAATCTTCACATCAATTTGTCCATCTAATCCAATTGCAAATTATATGTAATGTTTAGCTTTTCGGTAGTTGTTAAACTTCCACTCGGCTGGTTGGCCGTAAACCACGATTCATAATTAAAACAAGTATTTATCGAGCAACGGACTCATGTTCCGTAACCGGTCGTTTGAGAACGTCGCGACCCATTGGAAGCCCACACAATAGAAACCTCAGCCAGCGCAGTTGCTGGCTAGTGTAGTGTGCTATTCCTATACCTAAAAAACAATGCGCTCTCGGGCTAGGCATTGGATATATATAGAAAGCGTTGTGTTTGGATGGGCATCTAATTCTTCCGAAAGAGGTGCACTTTGCGAAAGAGGACCACGTGATTATTGAGCTGAAATCGAATTCAGGTTAACTTCTGCGTTCATGAGTCCTCTCATGGCGTAGTGGTTAACGCGCCCCAACTAGAGATCGGGGAGTCGTGAGTTCGATTCTCACTGAGAAGACGTGTAGCTTTTTCGCAAATCTTCACATCAATTTGTCCATCTAATCCAATTGCAAATTATATGTAATGTTTAGCTTTTCGGTAGTTGTTAAACTTCCACTCGGCTGGTTGGCCGTAAACCACGATTCATAATTAAAACAAGTATTTATCGAGCAACGGACTCATGTTCCGTAACCGGTCGTTTGAGAACGTCGCGACCCATTGGAAGCCCACACAATAGAAACCTCAGCCAGCGCAGTTGCTGGCTAGTGTAGTGTGCTATTCCTATACCTAAAAAACAATGCGCTCTCGGGCTAGGCATTGGATATATATAGAAAGCGTTGTGTTTGGATGGGCATCTAATTCTTCCGAAAGAGGTGCACTTTGCGAAAGAGGACCACGTGATTATTGAGCTGAAATCGAATTCAGGTTAACTTCTGCGTTCATGAGTCCTCTCATGGCGTAGTGGTTAACGCGCCCCAACTAGAGATCGGGGAGTCGTGAGTTCGATTCTCACTGAGAAGACGTGTAGCTTTTTCGCAAATCTTCACATCAATTTGTCCATCTAATCCAATTGCAAATTATATGTAATGTTTAGCTTTTCGGTAGTTGTTAAACTTCCACTCGGCTGGTTGGCCGTAAACCACGATTCATAATTAAAACAAGTATCACTTTCATGTTTTTTATAAATTTGGTGAAAATATTGCTTTCGATTTTTTAAATTCCTGATATTTCTATTGAACCAGATGGGATTTTTTGAATTACCAATAAGTTTTTTCCTTTTGAGAGGTACCTCTTCACGAATAATTTCCATTAGTAAACTGTAGAATATATCAACAGCTTTTTCGACATTATTTTCTTCTCTGATCAGTGATTGCCAGTTAATTAAGTTTATTCTATTTTTTATGTTTTCATAATTTGCATTATCGTATTCATAGATATCCTCATATTCGCACACTGTGGGTCTGCAGTTATTATGAATAAATAATGAGTATTCCAGTGCTGTATGAAATGCTTCATTTTTCCACAAGGGTGCAATACTTTCATTAACGTAGAAATCTTCTTGGATGTTTGTCAATAGAAAGTCAAGGTAACAATTTTGCCGATTTTTTACATGATTAATTTGGTTCAAGCCCAAAATTGCAATTTTGTCGAAAATTAATTGTAACGTTTCGTTTTCCCCGACCACTGGAAGCATGATGCCCTCATTTTCAAAATCAGGGATGAAGTCAGCATTGCGTTGGTTGAAGTCACCATATATGTGTACTTTCACCTCAGGGGGAAGGCCAGATATGATATCTTCAGCATTTTTGAAAAAGGAGTCGTAAGCATGTTTGTTGGCATGATCAGGTGGAAAGTACACTGATGCAAATACATGTTTTTCGTTTTCTATATTTACTTTCACCCAAACATGTTCAAACTCTTTAAATTTCGAAGAACAAATAATATCAGAATTAAATTTTTTAGAGACTGCAATGAGGACCCCTCCTCCTGATTTTCTTTGTGACACATGAAAATCACGATCGTGTCTAAAAACGTTTTAATCACATCCGACAACTTCTTCGCTTTTTATAGATTCGTCCCAACTTGTTTCTGTGCCTAATATGATCGAAAAAGATGACGCTAATATGTTTTTATGGATTTGCTTGATTTTTGAAGATCCTCTCATACGATTGAAGTTCTGACAATAAACAAGAGCCTCGGAAGCTTTTGGAAGGTCTACATCATGCCTTGCATTATCAGATTCATTTAATTGTTCATCATTTAAATTTATACAATTCCTATCACAACTCGAATGGTTGCCGCAGTCATTTGAGCCTTCGTCATAGCCTAAATTATTAGCAATACATTCATTGCGTGTTAAGATACTAATATTACCTTCCTCTGTGAAGTGCGTCAATTCTGGCAAAAACACTGGCAGGAGCACCTTCCATTCAAACGTGCTGGTGCGGCATTCGTTCGGTGTGGCGTATTCGGTTGTCTGTCGCTAGGGTACGGGTTCAGCACTTCTCCTCTCTGGAATGCTATGGTTGGACGATACGAAGTGGGAGGTGGTCTCGAAAATCTTTCCTTCGCTGCTGCTAGTAATTCTCTGTCTAGAAGAGGAGTATCTGTTCTGAAGTCAATATCTCCTGCGGCATTAGCAGTACACAGCCTGTCGACGCAGTCGTGCCTGATGGCGATTCGTCGGTTTGTGTGCAAACGTGGAATGCCGCAGGAGGTCTTCTCGGATAACGGGACAAACTTCGTAGGAGCCAGTAAAGAAATTGGTAGGAGCGTGAAGCAGGTAGACGAGGAGTGTGCTGAAGCCGTCATGTGTTCCACGACGAAGTGGAATTTCAACCCACCCGGAACCCCCCATATGGGCGGTATCTGGGAACGGATGGTGAGGTCAGTGAAGGAGGCGTTGAAGGCGTTCGACGATGGGCGGAAGTTGACGGACGAAGTGCTGCAAACGACCCTTGCCGAGGCAGAGGACATGATAAATACCCGTCCTCTCACCTACCTCGCAGGAGTCAGATGAGCAGGAAGCGATTACCCCAAATCACTTTTTGCGTGGGGCGGTCGTTGCAGAAGACTTGAAAGTAGATGGACCAGTCCAGCAGGGAGAAACGTTGCGGGATGTTTACCGACGTTCGCAGTATTTGGCGGACAAACTATGGCAGCGGTGGTATAAGGAGTATCTGTCGGGTATTAACCGGCGAACGAAATGGTGCGAAGAGCGGAGACCGTTAAATGTCGGCGACCTCGTGTTTATAGTGGATGGGCAGAATCGGAAGAGCTGGATCCGAGGAATTGTTGAGAAGGTCATGGTAGCGGCAGATGGAAAAATCAGGCAGGCGGAAGTAAGAACCAGCAGGGGTGTGTTTCGCCGTGCAACGGCCAACCTTGCGGTGTTGGAGATTACTGATAGTAATTCCGGAGTAACCAATGGACAGTTACCGGATTTACGGGCTGGGGAGTGTTGACCACATCGGGGCATCACTGTACTCGACCGTGTGTTCACATTGAAGTGAGAAGTGAGAAGCGGGTAATTGAGAAGGCAATATTCACGCGTATTTCGCGCAGCCGTGCGATAAAAATAAAAACAAAAATAGGAATCGATGCAAATCAAAACAAAAACAAAAATTTGCATTCTTTAGTTACTGGCTGTTCAGTGAATTTGGAAATTTGAGTCAAAAACGTTAAAATCGTGGCATCTGCAGCATAAATTCGCTAGTGTAAGTTTAAATTAGTGGCGGAGAGCTTGCACACGTAAACTAGTAAGTTTGAATACTTAAAATATCATTAAATGTTATAAATCAACCAACTTGATTCACGCAGGCTGCACTACACGATTGTTAGATTTGTGGAAGAAGAAGGCAAAAGTGATCATTCAAAAGATAATTGGGAAATTCCAGATCAAAAAGATCGTGAGTAAAGTAAAATAAATACGAATATTTCATTTGATTAGTATTCAATCATATCTATAGGATTATCGCAGGAAGTGATCGTGGTTGTATAGAGAATATCGCAAGAGGAGAAGAAAACTATTTCTTGTTAGTTTTGTTATAATTTATTAAGAACCAAAAAATAACTCAATATACTTTGGCGGCATCCACAAATTACGTAACGCTCAAGGGGGAGGGGGGGAGTAGGCTCAAGCGTTACGGCTCATACAAAAATTGAAAATTTTTCATACAAAAAACATTACGGAGGGGGGGGGAGGTGCTCGAAAATTTTCAATTTTAGCGTTACGTAACAAATGGATGCTGCCTTTTCCAGTTTGAGCTGACCATTAAAGGCTGCTACGAGAAAAATAGTATTTCTGTACTGATACCGAACAAGAAGGGTGAATCTCTGAATTCACAACTTCCTACCAAAAAAGTTGGATTTAAAACTGTTACTAAACGTGGCAAGAATGGAAGAAAGGATCTTTCTCCGGAATGCGAACTTTCTTCCAAGGGTGAAATGGATAATGTTGATAATTACATCGAAATGAGCAATCAGTTCGATGCGCTAGACAAATTTTCCAAACACCAAATCGAAGCAGCCTCTAGCTCAAGCTCTTTAATTCAAGTGAGGAAGCAAAGAGTGCCGCCTATCGTGGTCAGTTGTTCGGAATTTGGGGGATTTAGGCAGAAGATCTTGAACTCCATTAGGGGAATCAAGGTCTCCTTTCAAATCGCAAAGAAAGGAGACTGTCGCGTTTTGCCGGAAACTTTTATCGCGAACTTCTTCTCAAACATCTTGAAGAGAAGAAGCACAATTTTTTTTACTTATGACGACAAAACTGAACGTTTGTTCAAAGTCGTCTTGAAAGGTCTCTCAAGTGACTATAAGTCACCTGAAGCTATCAAAAATGGAATAAATGATTTACAGTGGGATTCCGTTTTTGGCATGCTCCGATTTTGGCACCCCCCGATTTTGGCAACAAAATGGATCCGTTTTTGGCAACATTTTTCAATACCATTAAAATTTGTAAATTTTTGTAAATATTATCGTGTTTGTTGCTTTATCCATTTGAATAGTATGTTAACTCCACACCGATTACATTCCATTTTCGTCGATATTTCCCCAAATCTCACCAACTACTAGGACTCGCGTACGCGCTTATTTACTTCAGAATGGTCATTGGTCATACATTGGCAACGTTTCATGAGGCCAATAATCTCCACCAGTATCTCAACTAAAGACCAATCTTTTTTCTTAGGTATTCATATTGAATGACCAGCCCACTTGAATCTGCTGAGGTGATACAATAAAAAACAATGTTCTTTAGATTTGGAACAGCTTGTTTGAACAAAGCACCAGCACCGACATAAGAGCAACAAAATGACTCACACAGAGTTACAATCATAAATTTGGTCTCATCTTGTTGGCTAACTGTCTTTATTATTATGGATTTACATACATTGCGCATGTACACACTGCAATAATAGATATAAATATTTACAGCAAAATGTCGTGTATCATAACTTTTAATAAATTTCATTAAATAACATGACAAATGCGGATACAGTCCAAACTACAATTTATTCCCAATAATATCATTGAAGCGCGCGATAAATGCGACTGACAGTGTTTTAACTTTTTGTCTGTGGTATTGGTGTGTATATTGATCTTTCTGCTTCAACTATTTAAAGCTATGTACGTTCCCTCTTTTCTATAGACTCTGTAAAGCGTTAGATTTGTTAAGAGACGATCCAGAATTTTGTACAAGATTGTTAATCAAGTACACGGGTCTCAACATCATCAAAATGTTCCTTACAAGCTGAGTCTATGAGTTTCCTAACTGTACCCTGGAGAATCCTTAAGAAATTCTTGGTTCTTGTGGGATTTTTTAGAAATTTTGACGAATTCATGAGGATATCTACAGATTCCAAGTGTACATTGAGGACTTCTTGAGGGATCCTTAGAGTGTATAATTGGTTATGGAGGATTATGTCCAAAATCTGGTGATTCCTAATAAACTCTAGGGCGTCCTGTAAATTTTAAGCGAGATAATGTGAATTTCTAGCAGTATTTTTAATATTTCCGGTGAAAGCTTGGGGATTTTGAAAAGGTTCCCAGAGGAATTTGAGTTATGCTAATGGTAGCCTAAAAATAATAAACTTTTATTTTTTTTTTCATTGGAGACTTGAGAATTTTCAGCAACATCGCAGCGGAATTCCAAGATGTTAGCTTCTAGCAAAATCCTTAGCAAGATCCTGAGAACTCTATGCGAGATCCTACGGATGATTGGCAAGATGCTTCAGAGCACAAGCGTTTTTTTTCTGTAGATCTCTTATGAGAACCTGAAGATTCCTATAAGGTTCTTGAGGTTCATAACAGGATCCTGTCAATTTCAGTTGATTTCATAAGGTAGCTGTAAAAATATATCAAGATTAATTAAAAATTATTTCAAGAAAAAATAAATTATGTTTGCCGTTTTGATGTAGTCAACCATTCATTATAAAATGCTTTACTTTATCAGAAACATAAATTGAAGGAGCAATTCTAAACTTACCGAATTTTTCAAATTTTACGCTAAAGTCCAAAAGTTAAACTGATTTCAAATGTTCATTTAATTAGAAAAAAGAGCTCATGCCGTTTTGCAATACTCAGCGCTTTTTATTCGTAAATACATCTTTTGAAGAAAACACATTTTTTTGTCGTTTCCTTTCATAGTTTTAAGAAAATGTCCAGTTCTTCAATAAAAGTCACTTATGCGATTATAGGTTTTACAAGGCCTTCTTATTCAAAAAATATACATAAAGCTTCTAAAAAATAATTGAAGACGTTGAGGGGTAAAAACGCCACCAGAAAAACGTTTGCCAGATTTAACATAATGGGGCTATAGATTCATAGCATAGTATAATCCTTCGGAAAAATGCTTAGAAGTGAACCTTTTCGAAGGCTCAACGCCTTATGGTTCCATAAAAATGATGAATTAACATTGTAATGATGTTTTCAAAACCAATAGTTGAAAACTAAAATTTGAAATATGGGTTCCGATTTTGGCACGGTTCCGTTTTTGGCAACTGAAAATTTCAACTTTGTTGCCAAAAACGGAATCCCACTGTACTTGGATTTTCCCTAGTCCAAGTAATCATTATGAAACATAGAACCCAATCTGGCATTGTTCGGAAAGGGCTTTCTCAAGAATATTATATAGTTCACTTTAACAAAAAAAGAACTAGGGTAAGTGTACCAGTTATGGACATAGTGGTTCCCTATTTCGCCATACGTGATAACTTTAATGTCTTCAAATTTTGAAATTTTTTTTGTGTTTTAGTTGTTAGATTTAAGGTATATTTTGATGTTCAAGCATTCAAAAAGACTTAAAATGTGAAAGTTATCAAAATGTCCCCTATGGCCAAATAGGGAACCACTATGGCCATAACTGGTACACTTTCCCTAAATAATATTAAAGCTTTAGAAAAAGCTAGACTTATGTTCGATGTCCGTGTGACATGGGAACATTTCCAGAAACCTGGAGGAAATTACCAGAACCCCACTCAGTGCCGTCAGTGCCAAAAGTAGGGTCATGGTACAAAACATTGTCGCATGAATGCTAAATGCATGATTTACGGAGGTTCTTCTCACGCCAAAGACGTGTGTTCTGTGAAGGAAGATACCAAAAAGTCTAGCTTTACTTGTTATATTTTATTACTTTTAATAAGACTTCGTAAAAAAAGCGGGTGTTCCCCAAGGCAACATTTGAGGACCAATATTATACTATATATTCACATCTGACTTACCTGAGCTACCTCAAGGATGTTAAAATTCTTTGTTTGCTGATGACACAGGCTTCTCCGCCAATGAACGAAGCCTGCGTGGCATATGCAGTAGATTGCAAAAAAGTTTAGTTATTTTTCCTTCATACCTGCAAAAATGGAAGATTTCTCTTAATGCTTCTGAAATTCAACTAATAATGTTCTTACATAAACCAAAACCTTCAAATAGAAATTTTATCACGATGAGAGGGGTTCCAATAAATTGGTCAGAATTAAAGAAATTAAGTATCTAGGACTCTGACTAGATGCAAATTTGAATTTCAAAGATCACATTTAGAGCAATCAAGCCAAATGTAACAAATATATATAATGTCTTTATCCACTTTGAAACTTTGTCTTAAGAACAAGCTTTTGATCTTCAAACAAATTTTCAGGCCAGTCATGTTATCTGCTGTATTAATATGGACTAGCTGTAATACTAGGAAGAAAACGCTGCAGAGGATTCAAAATAAAATTTTGAAATTGACCCTGAAACTTCCCTCCTGGCATAGTACTAATGAGTTACATAGATTGTCCAATGTTGAAACATTGGAACAAATGTGAAATAAAATGTGTTAATAATTTCAGACAAAAATCGTTGCAATCTTCAATTGCCACGATAAATGCGTTACATATCTAGGTTAAGTTAGGTTATGTCAATTGAAAGTGTTTTTTTTTTTCTTATAAACAGGTGAAATCAACTCACCTGTAAAAAATCTGAACTGCTTCTGGAAATGAAAATGTTACTAAAATGTTAACAAAATGTTAATAAATGCCTAATTTTGTTTTACCAAATTGGAATGATAGTGTTTCTTAACACGCAACTTATATCTAGGTGATAAGAAAAAGGCTGCACAGACTGAATGACCACTAACAACAGGCAACGGACAACACGAATCACCCAGTAGCCCAGTGAAGAATTTTTCGTTTGACGAAAAGTTTGCACTGACTGTAGCGGGAATCGAACCCACACCCCGTGGCACAATACACCTAGTCGACAATGTTATGAACAATACTGATAAAGAATTTAAAAAAAGATGTATATTATCCTACTCCTACCCCTTCTCTCGTTACGTTTCAATCTTAACAGAGCATGGTTCTCTGCTTGGTGGTTTACAAGCACTACCATATTAATGACGTAGAAGCTTTCTTTGCAAATTTGTCAATTTTTGCTTTAATATTTGCATTAGTCTTTATATTTAAAAAAATATACCTACATTCTGTCAAGTAGATCAATTGACATCAATTTCAATATGTTTTTCATAAAGTTTCTTGTGTTTTCCATGTTTTTTTGTTTCGAAATGCCCTAAAATTTTCAATTCATAAATCAAAACTATAACTCATTTGTGTTTGTTTCTGTAAATTTCATCTACATTGATAGAACGATGACAAAGTATACATAGTTTTGAAACTTCGATGCTGGCACCTAGTGTTTTAAAGGTATTTTGGAGCTTGGGACAAACACTTGTTCCGCAGTCGTCACCGAAAAGTACAAATAAACCGAAGACGATTAAGTAACCTGTGATCAAAACTAAAGCAAGAATTGTTCCGCAGTGAAATCATTGAATGTATTATATAATAAAGAAACTTTTCGCCCGGGAATCTATTTGATCTCGGATTACGACGAAATGTTCTAAAGAAAAAATGTCCTAGTTGGTAAGTTATTGAAAACAATAAAATCTTATGAAGACTATTTCCGTCGGGAGATTGAGCAGCTTAAAAACTTTGATTGATTCCTTTTCTCGACTTTCTATAAGATAGGAAGGCGCGTCCAATAAAAGACACTCCAGTTGAGTCAAAATTGTCCATCCAAACAAGTAACAGACATCCTTGTAAATAAATATCCAATCAACTTCGTTTGTTGCCGTTGCCTTGTACCCAAACATTATACGGATGGGGGCGATGTGGTGGAAAATCATGTTATAAATGTTCCGGTATTTTCATCCCCGAATGGACGGTTGTTTCGAAAGTTATGTCCTATGACATCACATGTATACGCTACTTGTACTTCAGTACAGGATGGAAACATCACATTATTATCATGGTGGTGCATGCGTTCGGGAGGTTATTGCTGTCTGTCATGTTTTGGTACTCATTCTGTTGCCACAAGCGTGGATTGTTTGTTATAGCTGCTGGTCGATTCAAGGGATGGTCCTATAGATTTATGTCACTTTGCTTTCGGAAGAGGAAGATTGGCTCCCATCTAGTGGGGCGTAAGTTATTGGTGTGACATGTGATGGATTTTTTATGGCAAGTGGTACTTGTTGTTTCTGATAGGAAATGGTATTACACGGGTCAAGTGAGGGAAACTATGTTTGGATGAATGGAACATGGGAGCCAAGTAGTCTATTGAACGGCATACGTCGAAGTGCATTGTTATGAACTTATTCAATGAGAAATGTGACCACAAAGTTGACATTTAACATGTTGGCTACAATTTCGTTGAACAAACTAAAATAAATCATCAAGTTACAACTCCCATTATTCCAACTATTCACCCATTCCCATTTTTAGTTATATGTGTTTCAAAATTCATTGTCTTACAAATTATCTTTACTTTTGCAATAAAATCTCTTTTAACCAGTCATGTAGAAATATTTGCATAAAAAATGCAAACTAAATTTATTCAGATATTTGTCCAAAACAGGGTTGATTTAAATATACCTAATAAGAGCAGTTTTTCGTCAAACTAAGGTAAAACTTAAAAAATTGTGTGATTTTTTTGCACAGTACTATGTATATTTTCCGTGAAATAAAACATGGCTCGAACTTTTGCCCAGATGATTCTTAGTTTTGCCCAACTTCATAATGATGATAATTTTTTTCATCGTTAACCGTTAACGTTAAAAGCATTGCGCCTTTGGATTTCATTGAATATGGTTTTATACTGCAAAATTCCAAATAATGAAAAACGAATTAAAAACAATAACGTCGTCCACTGATACGTGGGTTTATGGGACTCATTCCATACAGTGAAGTTCTAATTAGAAAATGCATCGGACGACGGATAATGAGTGCTTTCATCGTTCCCGACCGACAAGCCATTCACAATATTCTGAGCAATATTGACATAGCAATGCAACGGCTCTGTCCGGTTGGTTATATTAGAGTGAGCAATCTTCTAGTTTCAATTTTCCAATCTCGTCATCCTAACTAAACAAAGCCAGTATTGAAACAGGGAGGAAAAAGTTACGAATGAATGGCAGTATAATAATGGCTATTGTGATTTCTACACGGCTTATGAAACATGAAATGGGGTCATCAGCAACAGGGAAGGTTATGTACCAAACAAAAATTTGAAATGTGGGCTACGTGGTCGAGCGGTTAGTGTCGTCAGGCAGTGAGCACATCGTGTCATGGGGTGTGGGTTCGATTCCCGCTTCAGCAATTGAAACTTTTCTTCAGAAAAAGTTTTGCGGCTGTGCCACTGGAGCATGCTTGTCCGTTGTCTAGTGTTAAGTACAGTTTGTGCAGCTAAATGGCTGAAGACAGTGTCCGTGTCTTATTGAATATTATTCCATGGACATACATATGATTTGTTCATTTTCATCAGTATATTGGATATCGATATGTGTAGCATTTCAATGCAAATGTCTACCTACTTCTTGTTTCTGCGTTAATTTTAGAATGCTAGTGAAATGTGACAGCAACGTTACTAGTGAAGTGAACCGACGTATGATGGTTGCAAACGCTACCTGGGGGAATTTAAGTTGAATCGGTTCAAATCATGGCTTGTTGGTACAATTCTAAAATAATATTTCAGTATGAGGCAATCGCTGGCAAGCTCTAAATGACGCAATCGATGGGATTTATAAAAAAAATAGAAATACACGTCAGTTTGAGATTCGTAAAATGTCTCTTCTTTGAGGTTTTTCAACGAGGCACGGGCCACTAGTATGGGTGAGGAAGGCCACCAAAGTAAAATGCAACAATTTTTATATAAAATGTGCATTCAAGAATAAGTATAGAAAACATCTGCGGGATTAAAGTTAACTGTATATTAAACACGTAATTTTAGGAAAATTAGGAAAATGGGGCCCAGATAGCCGTAGCGGTAAACGCGCAGCTATTCAGCATGACCATACTAAGTTCGCAGTTAATAATTGTGGAAGTGCTCATGAGAACACTAATCTGAGAAGCAGGCTTTGTCCCAGTTGGGACGTAACGCAAGAAAGAAGAAGACGTTTATTTTCGTCCTATTTATCTATCGAAATAATAGTAAAACTATTCATAAACCTTTTTGTGTGTTCTAAAAGGATTGTTTTGATTTCAATTAGTTAGAAAATTCGATTCAAGGCAATAAGGCCTGTGCTCGAAAAAAAAATCAGCAGACAGAAGTCTTTAAAAAATAATTTTAGGTCGGATTTTCTTAAAACTTCCAGAGAATTAACTTATGCATATGGATTATGTTTCGGCATAATGACTTTATTCAATGTCCTTTCCTTCGCTGAAAGTCCGCACCTTTCCCTTAAGACCCCTCATTACATTTTGTGCAATCGTGGAGCCAACCCTTTTTCAAACTACGCTAACGCTGATGGTGGAGCCAACCTTTTTGGTCATTTTCATCCATGCTTTCTTCAATTTCAACTCGTTTTTAAACACCTTGGACGATTTTCGAACTTTGGCCTTCAATATAGCCCAAAATCTTTCCACCGGACGCATTTCTGGTGAATTTCGGGGGTTGGTGGTTTTTGGTACAAAAACAACGTTATTGTCTCAGTACCAATCCAACTTCAATAGCGCGTGATGGCATGATGCCAGATCCGGTCAAGATAATGCCTCGCCTTCAACAGACGCTTCTGGAAGCACTTGGTGCGGTAAATTTCGCTGTTTATTGTACCCATTGTAATGTACGGTTTACTCAGTTTACCGCATTGCCATATGGCCTGCCAGAGCAAGTATTTTTTGGCGAATTTGTCCATTTTATTCTTCCTTATGTTTTCCGGAACATCAAAACGTGATTTGGCAACGTAGAACTTCAGCCCTGGTATCTGCTTTGCGTCTGCCTTGATGAAGGTTTCGTCATCCATAATCACAAATTTCGATTTCGTTAACCACTCTCGATACAGCTTCCTTGCGCGGGATTGCGCCGTCGTGTTTTGTTGATCAGGCCGGTTCGGTGCCTTCCGGACCTTGAATATACGAAGCTCAGCTCGTAGCGCTGGGCAAATTTGTCTACAACATCGATGTTTCTGAATCGATTCACATTTGAACTGCAGAATCGGTTCACCGATTTAATCGAACCCTTTGAATCGATGTTTTGTTATCGATTCAAATCTAATTCGAATAGAAATTTATGAAGTTTAAAATGTGATCAAATGCATTTGCATACGATTCGAACATCCTTAATTAAAAAAAAAATCATTCAAAATCGCCCAACGCTATGGCAGCTCGTTTCATGGTTTGCTGAACGAACCAGCCGGAACAATTGCCTTAAAGAGCCGCGTCGCGAATCGAAAGGTTCGGATTACGCTTGAAATAATGTGAATATTGAATTAATTGAGTACAGGGCTTATTACCCAAGAAAATCAAAACTTTTGTTTTTTTTTTTATGGTGAAATTGCGGTGTCCCTTTTGCCCCTTAAGGTATGCTGTTTTTTCTACGTGCAAAACTAAATGTAAAAAAAAAACTTTCAAAAATTTTACTCACAACTGCATTGATTAATTGTCAATCAACGACACTGTGTAAAAAAATCATTATGTTTTGGATTAAATGGAAGTCAAACCTTTTTTCCCAGTGATACATTTTAATATATTTTTTTGCAATTTTCGCGTTTACAGGTTAAAAACGTTTTCATTTTTTTGTAGTAAACGTCATATTCATAGAACCTCAATTCGTGCTCAATTAATACTTCTCCTGAATTAAACATTAGAAAATTCATTTGATCTATGTAATATTGTAGTTGGCACTCTTGTCCAATATGCACAATTACGCCTCTACCAGAGGCATCTTTTTCGTGTGTCGATATTTTTGTACAATCTTCTAATGTTCTCTCAGAAGAAAGTCATTTATTTGTTTTCAATTTGTATTGATTTTGCAATTTTCAATATATTCCAAAATTCATTGGGGAACCGTCAATATCTCAGGCTATATTTCTGTCATATATGTTTCTTAGCCTTTCTTATTCACTCTGTGTTTTGAAAAAAAAAGTTGATTGGTGCAACTGTTTACTGCGTAGTCAGGATTTCTGTTTTTGGTAGCTGGTACTCTGCTTATATATAGATCTTATAAAACTCCAAAAAGCATTTTTTTGTAAATTTTAAATTTGTTAGAGACAGTTCAATTTTCTATTGAAACAAGGTGAAAATATTTAGACAAATAAACAGTTTTCGCGATTCAAACATTTGTTTGTATTAAAAATGTGATAGTGGTAGAGTGCTGGTAGAGTGGTAAATGCAGCTGCCGATGTCTTTACGATGAATAAGCTGTTATTGTATTTAATAATCGTGTATTTAACGTAAATCGTTCAATGATTTGATAAATTTAATCTAATATGTTGTTTCTTTTTATTTTCAGGTTAGTAATATAATTGATGGATACCTTTCGTAAGTAAAATAATTTTCTGTATAAACTCATCCTTATTATACTAATTATTAAAAGTTTAAGAAAAAGAAAAAAAAGCGTGTTCATGAGGGGAGCACTCAAAACTGACTCAGCAATTTACGTACGATTAACTGTTTGGGTAAATTTGGTATACAAAATACGTATTTGATTTCCTATCGATGAAATGTTGTAAAAACTCCAGTAGAGCACCTTTCACTCAAGATTATTATTATCCCAACCTATGTTTTATGACCAAAAAAAACTCGACCCGTGGGATTTGAAGTAACTGATATAACCTTGTAAAACATTATAGTGAATGGATCGCATATGATTATTTCTGAACTGAGCGCAATGAACGGAATTATCGATTAATTATTATCATTGACGAAAAAAATCTTGAGTGAAAGGGGTTGGGTGACAAAACGTCGAAAGACAAAATGTCGAATACCAAAACGCCGAATTGAATTGAAAGGGCAATGGAACAAATCGTCGAAAGGATAAAACGTCGAAAGCCAAAATGTCGAATGCCTGAACGTCGACTGTGGAAGAACCACAGGGCAATCGAATTCAGTAACGTCCTTGTGAGTTCCGTATCACCCACAGCAGAACGTTTGACGTAGAATGAAGAAACGTCAACGTATGATGAGATGGCAAAATAGAAACTGTTGACAGAAAGTTTGGTTGGACTAGCGTCGGCAGTTGAAAAAAAAACTATAATACAGTCTTAAATTTGCAATTTGCTTCCAGTAAAGGTAAATTTAATATTCTAAAAGGTTTCAAAAGTTTGATTATTCCCAAATTTATTATAGTTCCTAGAACGAAAAATTACAGTACGGAAGAATACGGCGTTGAATATACAGGGTGTTAGGTTCGTGAGTGCAGACATTTTAAGGGGTGATAGAGGACCATGTTAGATGAAAAAAATCGTTCTACGGATATGGTCAATTCTTAACTGTTACCGAGTTATTAAACATTTAATGTTTTAGGATATGTTTGTCTTTAAGTGGTTATAACTTTGGAATAGTTCAACGAATCTCAATTCTCTCACTTCCATTTGAAAGCTAATTAAATTTCCAATCTACTAACAACTTTACATCTAATGGGTTTTGCAAATAAATTCAATTTTAAGAGCAAATAAGTTCAAAGGTAGTGATTTTTCTCTTGTTTTTGTCAGTTTACTTTAAAAAATGCGTAATAAATTTCATGCTTGTCTTAAGCAAAGTTGTGTGCTTCAAGCTGCTCTACAATTCGTTCTTTGACACCAAACTGCTATCTCTACGCGTTCTCTTGCAATTTTGATTTGAACACGCCACTTTGGGTCATAAATTTTGGTCCGTAAACGCAACAGGTAACAGTTCATTTCACCCCACTGTGTTGCAAAACTTGACGCATTGTTTGCATCCGCGCACAGCACACTTGATCTCAGGTTTAGGCAACAACAGCTTGGCGCGTATGATTAAGCACACGCTGCTGTGCGTTCTTTTGCATGCTGTTTGAAACTCATTTTTGTCCGATGGAAATCAACTTTTCAAAATGTTGAAGGAGTGAAGTAAAACATTGATCGGTTTGTTATTTTTTTGTTGATGATTGATCTTAATGTTTCAAAGTACTGCATAATAGTATTGATGAAACAACATTCAACATACAGAAAATGTTTATCTGGTTGATTCATATCAGTTTATTTGAAGGCTCTGTGCAATGTTCCAAAGACTGCAAGGATGCTGCTAAACATTTGGAAGCAGTAACACGCTTACGATACTTAAAAGCTTTGAATGTATCCCAGTCCCAATTTTACTGTGAATCTAATTCAACTGTTAACGCCAGGAGTTAAATTGTTTAATGATTCATTCAAAAATAACCTAGAAACTTTGCTAGAAGTTTCCCCAGCCCCATTAACTATTCAAGAATATCTCGAGAAATTAATTCAGGGATGCATCCAGACGTTTAAAAAAAAAGTGTCTACACCGACGAATTGTCAAATAAACTCTTCTATGAATTTTTCAGCTCTTCTTTAAGAAATTGTTCATGGTAACACTCACCAAATTTGTAGTGGAATTCGTTTAAAAGTGCTTACTAAATTCATCCTGATATTTACTAAGATATTCGTGTTGAAATTTATCTAGGGATTACATCAGGAATCTCTCAGGTTCTCTTATAAAAGCAGAATAATCGTCAACAAATTCAAAATGGATTTTCTCCAGATGTTTTTTGAGGAATACATGTAATTTTCAATTCAATTCTTCTCAAATTATCCAACAAATTCTTCATAGAGGTGCTGAAAAATGTTTGAAACAAGAAATCTCATGAGGATATCGATGAATGAGTTGATGCAAAAATTGAATTCCAGGAATCCTTGAAAAAATCTTCAATAGACTCGATGGAAAAATGTCTGATAATATTCCTTGAAGAACCACTCGAAGTTTGGTTAATTGTGTTTACTTTAAAGATCCATTCCTCCAGAATTGATCTGGAAATTCCTCCAGAGTTTCTCCAGGAATTTTTCTATACATTCTTTCGGAGTTCTTCCAGCTATTCTTCCGAAGTTCCTCTGGAGCTCCACCGGTAGTTTCTCAACAGTTCTTCCGAAAAAGTCTCCAGAGCTCCACCGAGAATTTGTTCTTCGGCAATTCCTTGGGACTTCATCCGGGTACTCTTAGGGAGTTTCTTCTGGAATTACTTCGAAGCTCCACTGATTTTTTTTTCAAACGTTGCTTCCTAAATTCCTCTGGAATCCCTCCCACAATTTCTCCGGAGCTCCTCCAGGAACTGTACTGTAGTTCCTTTAGGAATTTACACGCGAGTTGCTTCAAGAATCTGGCAGCTTCTCCAGAAATTCTACCGCAGTTTCTCCAGGAATCCTGCCGGTTGTTCCTCCGAGAATTTTCCAAGAATATACCCGAGAGTTTTCATGGAAGGCCTCCAGGAATTCCTCCAAAACTTTCTTCAGGAGTTCTTCCACAAATTCCTTTGAGAGGTCCTCCAAGAATTTCTGAGGATTCCTTTCCCGGGAATTTCTTCAAAATTTTCATAGGGAGTTCCTTCAAGAATCCCTTGAGACCTCATCCTAAAATTCCTGAGTTCGTAGGAAGTCGCTATGAAGAAAATCCAATGGAATTCCCTGTAGAACTCTGGAGGAACTCCGGAGGATATGCTGGATGGAATTCAGAAGAATTACTGCAACAATTTTGGAAGAATTTCTTGAGCAACTCCGGAGGAATTACCGTTGAAGCTACGAAGGAATTATCGGAGGAACTCTGAAGGAACCCTGGACAAATTCGTACATAACACTTAAGGAACTCCTTAGCCGAGTGGTTAGACTCCGCGGTTACAAAGCAAAGCCATGCTGAAGGTGTCTGGGTTCGATTCCCGGTCGGTCCAGGATCTTTTTGTAGTGGAAGTTTCCTTGACTTCCCTGGGCATAGAGTATCATCGTACTTGTCAAACGAGATACGAATGCGAAAATGGCAACTTTGGCAAAGAAAGCTCTCAGTTAATAACTGTGGAAGTACTCATAAGAACACTAAGCTAGTGAGGTCGTTAATGCCAAAAAGAAGAAGAAGACTTAAGGAACTCCGGAGGAATACCATGAGGAACTCTGGGATATTTCACGGAGAAAATCTAGGGGAATTTCCGGAGTAACTCTTGAGGAATTCCTAGCGGAATTCCGGAGGATTTCCGATAAATTACTGCACGAACTCTGGAAAATTCCTGGAGGAATTGCTTGAGGAACTCCGACAAAAATTCCATGAGGAACTCTGAAGAAATTCGTAGCGGACCTCCAAAAGAATTCCTGGAGGAATTGTGGAATATTTTCTAGAGAAACTTCGAAACAAAATCCTGAAGGAACTATGGAGGAAATCCTGGAGGAATCTGGCTGGGTTCGACTGTAACTCTTAATCGATCTGATATAACGGCTTCGCAGTCTTTCAGAAAATAAAACAAGGTTTATAACTTGCCCAACGTTTCAACCCGGGTTGGTGTCTTGGAACTTTGGAGATATTTCTGGAGGATCCTTGAAGAACTCCGAGGATTTTCTGGAGGAACTCCGAAAGAATTCCTAGATCCATAAAGGGATTCCCGGCAAAAAATTTGAAAGAATTCTTAGAGAAATTTCTAGAGAAACTACGATGGAACTCCTTGAGAAACTCTGTAAGAATTCCTGGAGAAAATCCGAAAGAATTCCTGGAGAAACTTGAAAGCCCGGAGTACTTTGAAAAATTCCCGGTGGAGCTCTGGGGGATTTCCAGAAGGAAGTCTGCAGGAATTGCTGGATGAATGCCCAAAACAGCTCTGAAGGAATTCCTGGAGGAACTCTTAAAAAAATCCTGGAGGAATTCCAGATGAGTTGCTGGAGGAACTGGTTGGTAAATGGCTGGGCATGGCGTACCATTGGTACCTCGCGTACCTGAAGGAATAAAATAGACCTCTTTGTGCGGTCCTTAGCCTCTTGCCCAGCAACTCCTATCCCTACCTCCTCGCGGTACTGGCCGGGGTACGAGTAACCAACCCCCGGTGGGAACTTTGGTCGTATGCTGACAGGGAAGGGGGGGTTTGCTTTTGCTTTTGCTTCTGCAAACCTGGAGCGTCTGTACTCCATGTTAGGAGCGGCTCACAACAGCGTCTGTTCCCCATGTCAGGGGCGGCTGATCATCGTCCGAGTGCCAGAGAAGGACTCTAAGCTAAACTGCGCACTATGGTCCTCCGAACATTTAGGGGGAATGGTCCTCCGGAAATCTAGGGGGTTGGTGTCAGGCCCTGCAAGCCAGCCGTAAAAAAATCAAGCAACGAATAATCAACGAGAGAATACGAACCGGGACAATCGGCGAAGACCACAGCGACGTAAAGGGACTAGCGATTGGAAGCTCGGTACGTGGAACTGTAAATCTCTCAACTTCATCGGGAGCACACGCATACTCGCCGACGTGCTGAAGGACCGTGGATTCGGCATCGTAGCGTTGCAGGAAGTGTGTTGGAAGGGATCAATGGTGCGAACGTTTAGAGGTAACCATACCATCTACCAGAGCTGCGGCAATACACATGAGCTGGGAACAGCTTTTATAGTGATGGGTGATATGCAGAGGCGCGTGATCGGGTGGTGGCCGATTAATGAGAGAATGTGCAAGTTGAGGATCAAAGGCCGGTTCTTCAACTTCAGCATAATAAACGTGCACAGCCCTCACTCCGGAAGCACTGATGATGATAAAGACGCTTTTTACGCGCAGCTTGAACGCGAGTACGACAGTTGCCCAAGCCACAACGTCAAAATCATCATAGGAGATCTAAACGCTCAGGTTGGCCAGGAGGAGGAATTCAGACCGACGATTGGAAAGTTCAGCGCCCACCGGCTGACGAATGAAAACGGCCTACGACTGATTGATTTTGCCGCCTCCAAGAATATGGCCATTCGTAGCACCTACTTCCAGCACAGCCTTCCGTACCGATACACCTGGAGATCACCACAGCAGACAGAATCGCAAATCGACCACGTTCTGATTGATGGTCGGCACTTCTCCGACATTATCGACGTCAGGACCTATCGTGGCGCTAACATCGACTCTGACCACTATCTATCAAACTGCGCCCAAAACTCTCCGTCGTTAACAACGTACGGTACCGACGGCCGCCCCGGTATGATCTAGAGCGGCTCAAGCAACCGGATGTCGCAGCGGCATACGCGCAGCAACTCGAGGCTGCATTACCGGAAGAGGGTGAGCTGGACGAAGCCCCTCTTGAGGACTGCTGGAGAACAGTAAAAGCAGCCATTGACGATGCAGCTGAGAGCAACGTCGGGTACGTGGGACGGAGTCGACGGAACGATTGGTTCGACGAGGAGTGCCAGGAGGTTTTGAAGGAGAAGAATGCAGCGCGGGCGGTCATGCTGCAGCAAGGGACCCGGCAGAACGTGGAACGCTATAAACGGAAACGGCAACAGCAGACCCGCCTCTTTCGGGAGAAAAAACGCCGCCTGGAGGAGACGGAGTGCGAGGAGATGGAACAGCTGTGCCGGTCTCAGGAAACGCGTAGGTTCTATCAGAAGCTCAACGCATCCCGCAACGGCTTCGTGCCGCGAGCCGAGATGTGCAGGGATAAGGATGGGAGCATTCTAACGGACGAGCGTGAGGTGATCGAAAGGTGGAAGCAGCACTTCGATGAGCACCTGAATGGTGCTGAGAGCTCAGGCAATGAAGGACGGGACAACGAAGGAAATGCCTTCGTCAGTACTGCGGAAGATGGAAACCAACCAGCCCCCACTTTAAGGGAGGTTAAGGATGCCATTCACCAGCTCAAGAACAATAAAGTTGCTGGTAAAGATGGTATCGGAGCTGAACTCATAAAAATGGGTCCGGAAAGGCTGGCCAGTTGTCTGCACCGGCTGATAGGCACAATCTGGGAAACAGAACAGCTACCGGAGGAGTGGAAGGAAGGGGTAATCTGCCCCATCTACAAGAAAGGCGACAAGTTAGACTGTGAGAACTTTCGAGCGATCACCATTCTAAATGCGGCCGACAAAGTATTATCCCAGATCATCTTCCGTCGTTTGTCACCCGTAGTAAACGAGTTCGTGGGAAGTTATCAAGCCGGCTTCGTTGACGGCCGATCGACAACGGATCAGATCTTTACTGTACGGCAAATCCTCCAAAAATGTCGTGAATACCAGGTCCCAACGCATCACCTTTTCATCGATTTCAAGGCGGCATACGACAGTATCGACCGCGTAGAGCTATGGAAAATCATGGACGAGAACAGCTTTCCCGGGAAGCTCACGAGACTGATAAGAGCGACGATGGAAGGTGTGCAAAATTGTGTGAAGGTTTCAGGCGAACACTCCAGTTCGTTTGGAACCCACCGGGGACTACGACAAGGTGATGGACTTTCGTGCCTGTTGTTCAATATTGCGCTAGAAGGTGTTATGCGGAGAGCCGGGCTTAACAGCCGGGGTACGATTTTTACGAGATCCAGTCAATTTGTTTGCTTCGCGGATGATATGGACATCGTCGGCCGAACATTTGAAAAGGTGGCAGACCTGTACACCCGCCTGAAACGCGAGGCAGCAAAAGTTGGACTGGTGATGAATGCGGCCAAGACAAAGTACATGCTAGCTGGTGGGGCCGAGCGCGACAGGGCTCGCCTAGGTAGCAGTGTTACGATAGACGGGGATACGTTCGAGGTGGTCGACGAGTTCGTCTACCTTGGATCCTTGCTGACGGCTGACAATAACGTTAGCCGTGAAATACGGAGGCGCATCATCAGTGGAAGTCGGGCCTACTATGGCCTCCAGAAGAAGCTGCGGTCAAAAAAGATTCACGCCCGCACCAAATGTACCATGTACAAAACGCTCATAAGGCCGGTAGTCCTCTACGGGCATGAAACGTGGACGATGCTCGAGGAGGACCTGCAAGCACTTGGAGTCTTCGAACGTCGGGTGCTTAGGACGATTTTCGGCGGAGTGCAGGAGAACGGTGTGTGGCGGCGAAGGATGAACCACGAGCTCGCCCAACTCTACGGCGAACCCAGTATCCAGGAGGTGGCCAAAGCTGGAAGGATACGATGGGCAGGGCATGTTGCAAGAATGCCGGACAGCAACCCTGCAAAGATGGTGTTCGCTTCGGATCCGGTTGGTACAAGAAGGCGTGGAGCGCAGCGAGCTAGGTGGGCGGATCAAGTGCGTATCGATTTGGCGAGCGTGGGGCAGAACCGAGGATGGAGAGATGCGGCCACGAACCGAGTATTGTGGCGTGAAATTGTTGATTCAGTGTTATCTGTGTAGATGTTAACTAAATAAATGATGAAATTGCTGGAGGAACTCCGGACAAATTGCTGAAGGAACTCCAGAAGAATTGCTGGAGATCTGCTGAGGAATTTACGAGGGCAATCTGGAAAAAATCCTGGAAGAATTTCTGAAAATACTACGGAATAACTCCAAAAGGAGCTATGAAGGAAATCCAATGGAATTCCCTGTGGAGCTCTGGAGGATAAGCTGGATACAATCCAGAAGAAGTACTGGAAAAACTCCGGAGGAATTTCTGGAGCAACTCAGAAGGAATTATCGTTAAAGCTACGAAGGAATTCTCGGAGGAACTCTGAAGGAACCCTGGACAAGTTTCTAGAGAATCTCCAAAGCAAATCCCGGAGGAACTACGGAGCAATTCCTGTAGGAATTCGAAGGCGTTCTTATAGAAACTCCGGATGTGTTTCTTAAGGAACTGCGGAGGCGTTTCTAGAGGAATGGAGAAACTAAGGAGGAAATTCGGAAAAGTTAGCGTTGGAGCTCCAGAGGAACTTTTCAGGAATAACTGGATGAGGAATAGCTTGAGTACCTCCAAAGTATTTTCTTAAATAACTTTGGAAGAATTTCCAGTGGAGAATTTGTCGAGAAGTTGCTGATTGAAATCCAGATGAATTGCCTGAGGAAATGCGGAATAATTTTTGGAAGGATTTGAAAAAAATCCTGGAGGAACTCCGGAAGAACTTCACGAGGAACTCTTGAGGAATTCCGGGAAGGAAGTCTAGAGGAATTCCCAAAGAAACTCTTGAGACATTTCCTGAGAAATTCTGCAGAAATCCTCGAAGGGAATGTAGGGAATATTTTGAAGTAGCTTCAGAAGAATTCCTTGTGGAACTCTTTTGCATTTCCAAGGAATTATTTGAGGAACTCTGGATAATTCCTGGAGAAATTCCGAAAAAAGGAGGAACCACGGAAGAAATGCGAAGGAATTCCTTGTAGAGCTCCAAAAGAATTCCCGGAGGAATATTTGGAATTTCTCCAGAGGCATTTCTGAAGGAAATTCCTAAAGGAAATCTTCGGCGAGGAATATCTAGAGAAAATTCCCACAGAAATTCCTAGGAGAAATCCCTAGATGAATTTCCTGCAGCAAATCCTTGGAGGAAATTCTGGATGAATTTCTGTAGCTAATCTCCAGAGCTATTAATGGAGGGATTTCGGAGGAATTGATGTAAGAAATCCCCGAAGAAAATTATGAACAATATCTCTGGATGAAATTCCCGGATCAATTCTTGGAGGAAATACTTAGGTCTTAGACGAATTCTTGGAGGAAATCTCCGGAGGAATTCCTAGGGAAAAACCCCGGCGGAATTTCTGAAGATATCCCTGGAAAGTTTTCTGAAACAAATTCTGAAAGAAATACCCGGAGAAATCGCTATTGGGAATTCCCTGAGGAATTCGTTGAGAAAATCCCGGAGTAATTCTTGGAGGATATCTGATGCAAATCCCAAACATTTCCTGAAGGAAATCTCTGGAAAAATTCTCAGAAAAATCGCCGATATACCTTCTGAAGAGTGAGAATTCATCCACAGAGGAATTCCTAAAGAAAATCTCCGGATAAATTCTCTGAAAAAATGCCCGAAAGAATTTCTTGACAAAATCTTTTGAAGAAATTCCTGGATAAAATAACCGGAGTTTTTGGTGGAAATCAACGGAGGAATTCTTGGAAAAAAACTATGGTGCAAATCCCCAGCGAAATTTCTGGAGCAGATCCCGGATAAATTGACTGAAAAACTCCCAAAAAGAATTCCTATTGGAAAGCCCCTAAGAAATTCCTGGAGAAAATCCTCGGACAAATTCCTGGAGCACATTTTACACCGAGGAATTGTAAAATGAGGGATATTCTACAATAGATATACTACAAGATCAAATATTAGTCGAAGTGGTTTATGTTCCGAACAGAAAAATATTCTTAAACTGCTTGATTTGTTTTTGTTTTAAAGTTCCTTAATTCCTTTTTTCAGAAAAATGGAAGGTATTTTGTGAGCACCATTATGAATGCCACTACATCTATTTACAATTCCTGGTTATAGGCATGCAAGAATTGCTAGGAAAATATCTGGATTTATTTCTGAATTACTTTCTTAAGGCATTCTTGAAAAATTCATTGAGCTGAGGAAACTTCCAACATAATTTCCAGGTTATTTTCGAACGAATCATTAAAAAAAATAATGAAAAATTCCTGGCAAAATGTTTTAAAACATTTCTGTAAATATTCTTGGAAGAATTTTTTTTAAAATATCCTGGAAGTATCTTTGAACATAAAATCCATGATGAATTTTGAGATAAGTTAAGATGGATGCTAAAAACATTTATTATCATAAAATCCTTAGGGAAATTTTAAAAAACTTTTTTTGCAAAGCATGTCAATTTCACATTTGACACGAATCATGTTAATTTGCAGTACGTAACCATTTTTAAAGTGCACATCTCATTCAATGGCTAACGCAGTGAATGTGTAACAGGTAGAATAAATCTAGAAATGGATTTATAATATCGCAAAGACACTGTCAGCTATTCGCAGGAATTTCTTAGGGGCTTCTTTTGGGGACTTTTTCAGTGAATTTATCCGGGATCTACTCCAGAAATTTCGCTGGGGATTTGCACCAGAGATTTTTTCCAAGAATTCCTCCGGTGATTTCCACCAAAAACTCCGGTTATTTTATCCAGGAATTTCTTCAAAAGATTTTGTCAAGAAATTCTTTCGGGCATTATTTTAGAGAATTTATCCGGAGATTTCCCACAGAAATTTCTTCCGAAATTTCACTCAGGAATTTCTTCGGCAATTTCAACGATTTTTACGGGGATATCCCTCAAGAACTCATTCGGAGATTTTCTCCAGGAAATCCCCAGGAGATCTGTAATAGCAATTCCGCCGAGGATTCCTCCAGAAACTCGTCTGGCAATTTTCTCTATGAATTCCTCCGGGGATTCCCCCAAGAACTCTCCCGGGGATTTTCTCCAGCAATTTGTTTTTGGAATTCCTCCGGGGATTACCCCCAGGAATTGCTACGAGAGGTACCTCAAGTAGCACCTTCGGGGATTTCTTTCCGAAATTCCTCCTGGGATTTCCTCCAGAAATTCCTCCGGAAATTTTTTCCAAGAATTCCTCCGGAGATTTTCTTTAGGAATTCCTCTGTGGATGAATTTCACTCTCTCCAGAAATTATATCGGGGATTTTTCAAAGAATTTTTCCAGAGATTTCCTCCAGAAAATTTTTGGGATTTGCATCAGATATCCTCCAAGAATTACTCCGGGGTTTTCTCAACGAATTCCTCAAGGATTTCTCCGGGTATTTCTTTCAGAATTTGTTTCAGAAAACTTTCCAGGGATATCTTCAGAAATTCCGCCTGGGTTTTCCCCTAGGTATTCCCTTGGAGATTTCCTCCAAGAACTCGTCTAAAACCTAAGTATTTCCTCCAAGAATTGATCCGGGAATTTCATCCAGAGATTTTGTCCATAATTTTCTTCGGGGATTTCTTACATCAATTCCTCCGAAATCCCTCCATTAATAGCTCTGGAGATTAGATACAGAAATTCATCCAGAATTTCCTCCAAGGATTTGCTCCAGGAAATTCATCTAGGGATTTCTTCCAGGAATTTCTGTGGGAATTTTCTCTAGATATTCCTCGCCGAAGATTTCCTTCAGGAATTTCCTTCAGAAATGCCTCTGGAGAAATTCCAAATATTCCTCCGGGAATTCTTTTGGAGCTCTACAAGGAATTCCTTCGCATTTTTTCCGTGATTCCTCCTTTTTTCGGAATTTCTCCAGGAATTATCCAGAGTTCCTCAAATAATTCCTTGGAAATGCTCCAGAGTTCCACAAGGAATTCTTCTGAAGCTACTTCAAAAAATTCCCTACATTCCCTTCGAGGATTTCTGCAGAATTTCTCAGGAAATGTCTCAAGAGTTTCTTCGGGAATTCCTCTAGACTTCCTTCCCGGAATTCCTCAAGAGTTCCTCGTGAAGTTCTTCCGGAGTTCCTCCAGGATTTTTTCCAAATCCTTCCAAAAATTATTCCGCATTTCCTCAGGCAATTCCTTTGGATTTCAATCAGCAACTCCTCGGAAATTTCTCCGGATTTCCACTAGAAATTCTTCCAAAGTTATATCCTTTGGAGGTACTCTAGCTATTCCTCATCCAGTTATTCCTGAAAAGTTCCTCTGGAGCTCCAACGCTAACTCCTCCGAATTTCCTCCTTAGTTTCTCCAGAAATTCCTCTAGAAACGCCTCCGTAGTTCCTCAAGAAACACATCCGGAGTTTCTATAAGAACGCCTTCGAATTCCTACAGGAATTGCTCCGTAGTTCCTCCTGGATTTGCTTTGAAGATTCTCAAGGAACTTGTCCAGGGTTCCTTCAGAGTTCCTCCGAGAATTCCTTCGTAGCTTTAACGATAGTTCCTTCTGAGTTGCTCCAGAAATTCCTCCGGAGTTTTTCCAGTACTTCTTCTGGATTGTATCCAGCTTATCCTCCAGAGCTCCACAGGGAATTCCATTGGATTTCCTTCATAGCTCCTTTCGGAGTTATTCCGAAGTAGTTTCAGATATTATTCTAGGATTTTTTCCAGATTACTCTCGTAAATTCCTCAGCAGATCTCCAGCAGTTCTTCTAGAGTTCCTTCAGCAATTTGTCCGGAGTTCCTCCAACAATTCATCCGGAATTCCTCCAGGATTTTTTTAGGAGTTCCTCCAGGAATTCCTTCAGAGCTGTTTTGGGCATTCATCCAGCAATTCCTGCAGACTTCCTTCTGGAAATCCCCCAGAGCTCCACCGGGAATTTTTCAAAGTACTCCGGGCTTCCAAGTTTCTCCAGGAATTCTTTCGGATTTTCTCCAGGAATTCTCTCAGAGTTTCTCAAGGAGTTCCATCGTAGTTTCTCTAGAAATTCCTCCAAGAATTCTTTCGAAATTTTTGCCGGGAATCCCTTTATGGATCTAGGAATTCTTTCGGAGTTCCTCCAGAAAATCCTCGGAGTTCTTCAAGGAGTTCCTTTGGAGATCCTTCAGAAATATCTCCAAAGTTCCAAGACACCAACCCCGGGTTGAAACGTTGGGCAAGTTATAAACCTTGTTTTATTTTCTGAAAGACTGCGAAGCCGTTATATCAGATCGATTAAGAGTTACAGTCGAACCCAGCCAGATTCCTCCAGGATTTCCTCCATAGTTCCTTCAGGATTTTGTTTCGAAGTTTCTCTAGAAAATATTCCACAATTCCTCCAGGAATTCTTTTGGAGGTCCGCTACGAATTTCTTCAGAGTTCCTCATGGAATTTTTGTCGGAGTTCCTCAAGCAATTCCTCCAGGAATTTTCCAGAGTTCGTGCAGTAATTTATCGGAAATCCTCCGGAATTCCGCTAGGAATTCCTCAAGAGTTACTCCGGAAATTCCCCTAGATTTTCTCCGTGAAATATCCCAGAGTTCCTCATGGTATTCCTCCGGAGTTCCTTAAGTCTTCTTCTTCTTTTTGGCATTAACGACCTCACTAGCTTAGTGTTCTTATGAGTACTTCCACAGTTATTAACTGAGAGCTTTCTTTGCCAAAGTTGCCATTTTCGCATTCGTATCTCGTTTGACAAGTACGATGATACTCTATGCCCAGGGAAGTCAAGGAAACTTCCACTACAAAAAGATCCTGGACCGACCGGGAATCGAACCCAGACACCTTCAGCATGGCTTTGCTTTGTAGCCGCGGAGTCTAACCACTCGGCTAAGGAGTTCCTTAAGTGTTATGTACGAATTTGTCCAGGGTTCCTTCAGAGTTCCTCCGATAATTCCTTCGTAGCTTCAACGGTAATTCCTCCGGAGTTGCTCAAGAAATTCTTCCAAAATTGTTGCAGTAATTCTTCTGAATTCCATCCAGCATATCCTCCGGAGTTCCTCCAGAGTTCTACAGGGAATTCCATTGGATTTTCTTCATAGCGACTTCCTACGAACTCAGGAATTTTAGGATGAGGTCTCAAGGGATTCTTGAAGGAACTCCCTATGAAAATTTTGAAGAAATTCCCGGGAAAGGAATCCTCAGAAATTCTTGGAGGACCTCTCAAAGGAATTTGTGGAAGAACTCCTGAAGAAAGTTTTGGAGGAATTCCTGGAGGCCTTCCATGAAAACTCTCGGGTATATTCTTGGAAAATTCTCGGAGGAACAACCGGCAGGATTCCTGGAGAAACTGCGGTAGAATTTCTGGAGAAGCTGCCAGATTCTTGAAGCAACTCGCGTGTAAATTCCTAAAGGAACTACAGTACAGTTCCTGGAGGAGCTCCGGAGAAATTGTGGGAGGGATTCCAGAGGAATTTAGGAAGCAACGTTTGAAAAAAAGAATCAGTGGAGCTTCGAAGTAATTCCAGAAGAAACTCCCTAAGAGTACCCGGATGAAGTCCCAAGGAATTGCCGAAGAACAAATTCTCGGTGGAGCTCTAGAGACTTTTTCGGAAGAACTGTTGAGAAACTACCGGTGGAGCTCCAGAGGAACTTCGGAAGAATAGCTGGAAGAACTCCGAAAGAATGTATAGAAAAATTCCTGGAGAAACTCTGGAGGAATTTCCAGATCAATTCTGGAGGAATGGATCTTTAAAGTAAACACAATTAACCAAACTTCGAGTGGTTCTTCAAGGAATATTATCAGACATTTTTCCATCGAGTCTATTGAAGATTTTTTCAAGGATTCCTGGAATTCAATTTTTGCATCAACTCATTCATCGATATCCTCATGAGATTTCTTGTTTCAAACATTTTTCAGCACCTCTATGAAGAATTTGTTGGATAATTTGAGAAGAATTGAATTGAAAATTACATGTATTCCTCAAAAAACATCTGGAGAAAATCCATTTTGAATTTGTTGACGATTATTCTGCTTTTATAAGAGAACCTGAGAGATTCCTGATGTAATCCCTAGATAAATTTCAACACGAATATCTTAGTAAATATCAGGATGAATTTAGTAAGCACTTTTAAACGAATTCCACTACAAATTTGGTGAGTGTTACCATGAACAATTTCTTAAAGAAGAGCTGAAAAATTCATAGAAGAGTTTATTTGACAATTCGTCGGTGTAGACACTTTTTTTTTAAATGTCTGGATGCATCCCTGAATTAATTTCTCGAGATATTCTTGAATAGTTAATGGGGCTGGGGAAACTTCTAGCAAAGTTTCTAGGTTATTTTTGAATGAATCATTAAACAATTTAACTCCTGGCGTTAACAGTTGAATTAGATTCACAGTAAAATTGGGACTGGGATACATTCAAAGCTTTTAAGTATCGTAAGCGTGTTACTGCTTCCAAATGTTTAGCAGCATCCTTGCAGTCTTTGGAACATTGCACAGAGCCTTCAAATAAACTGATATGAATCAACCAGATAAACATTTTCTGTATGTTGAATGTTGTTTCATCAATACTATTATGCAGTACTTTGAAACATTAAGATCAATCATCAACAAAAAAATAACAAACCGATCAATGTTTTACTTCACTCCTTCAACATTTTGAAAAGTTGATTTCCATCGGACAAAAATGAGTTTCAAACAGCATGCAAAAGAACGCACAGCAGCGTGTGCTTAATCATACGCGCCAAGCTGTTGTTGCCTAAACCTGAGATCAAGTGTGCTGTGCGCGGATGCAAACAATGCGTCAAGTTTTGCAACACAGTGGGGTGAAATGAACTGTTACCTGTTGCGTTTACGGACCAAAATTTATGACCCAAAGTGGCGTGTTCAAATCAAAATTGCAAGAGAACGCGTAGAGATAGCAGTTTGGTGTCAAAGAACGAATTGTAGAGCAGCTTGAAGCACACAACTTTGCTTAAGACAAGCATGAAATTTATTACGCATTTTTTAAAGTAAACTGACAAAAACAAGAGAAAAATCACTACCTTTGAACTTATTTGCTCTTAAAATTGAATTTATTTGCAAAACCCATTAGATGTAAAGTTGTTAGTAGATTGGAAATTTAATTAGCTTTCAAATGGAAGTGAGAGAATTGAGATTCGTTGAACTATTCCAAAGTTATAACCACTTAAAGACAAACATATCCTAAAACATTAAATGTTTAATAACTCGGTAACAGTTAAGAATTGACCATATCCGTAGAACGATTTTTTTCATCTAACATGGTCCTCTATCACCCCTTAAAATGTCTGCACTCACGAACCTAACACCCTGTATTCCGTCAACAATTTTCTTACAAGTAAGACATGCAATATAACCTAATCTTAATCGAACAATAAAAGTAATGAATTTGTTATACCTAGGAATTATATTAGTGGCACACAGTAAAGTGCATCAAGAAAATCGAGTAGTTTCGGTAGCGTCGAGATAAGCACGAAAATGTAAGTTTAGATGTAACAATGATTAATTGAAACTAAAATCTTTAATAATTACAGCTTTAAAGCTACAATTGCTGCTAAAAGAGCGTGTTTCTCCTACCGATCCGAAACATCGACAAAATAGAACTTCAACAGGACGCCGAGAAGAAAAAAAATACGAGTATTTCTGACAAAACAGGTCGACGATCTCAATTCGACCAATAAGGAATACGAAAAAATATCGATAGGTATGTATTGAACGCTACCAACCTACCAAAATACCTTGCAATGTTTTGAACAATAAAAACATTGGAAAATATATAATTTTCCAATGTTATAGGATGTCCCTGAAAGTATGGGAACGGCTTTGATAACGAGAAACATAATATTTTGCAAACAAATTATTATTTTTATGTTTTTGTATTTTACCTTGGGGCATTTCAAACGCAAAATTTTTAGATTTTTTCATGTTTTAACGGATATAGAGTAGTGTTTGATCCTTTGCTCGCGTCACTTGCTCCTGCGGGGGCGGGTGATGTGAGTAGGATCAATCGTGTTGCGCGTCGCTCGCGTGACATGATTTATAGGCGGCGTGGATCGCGAAGCAGGTACCTGAGAGAGACTCGCGAAGAGGAAAAATATCAACGTCATATGCAGCCCAGATTCCCCTCTCACGAAACGTCAAATGCAGCCAACCGTTTTTATGGCTGAAAAAGTGAAAAGTATTGTGTTCAAAGTAAATTGTTATTGAAAACCTCAGTCAGCGGAGCAGTTTTTTTCAAAGTTGCTGATAAATCTTAGCAAAAGATTAATTATTTCTAATGTCTGCTACGTTTGCTGACATGAAATTTCACTCAAACGGCTATTTATGATTCGATGCGATGCAAACTCAATCATTTTTTGCTGAGAGGTTCATGTGAGAATTTGAACTGCTAGCGCATAATTGGTATAAACACAAAGTGGAATAAGAAAAAACTCAGCAATCACAGAAAAAGAAGACCGTCTCCGCGAGTCTCGTCTCAGGCAGGTACTAGTGTTTGATCCTTTGCTCGCGTCACTTGCTCCTGCGGGGGTGAGTGATGTGAGCAGGATCAATCGTGTTGCGCGTCGCTCGCGTGGCATGCTAAAATAGTGTCGCGGATCGCGAAGCAGGTAGTAGTGTTTGATCTTTTGCTCGCGTCAAATTATTTATCATGGTCTAATCGCTTATCAAAGTAAATCCTGTGACCCAACGATCCTCCCCATTAACAAACATCCCTCCCAGTAACCCTTGTGGAGATGCAGAGGCAAACACGGTCTCCAAATAGCAAAGGTTACACACTAACATTCCTTCCTCCAATCCCACCTGACTGCAAGGACGTGGCCGGCACCGTTATTGACCCTGTATAAATAGAGGCACTGAATTATGCACACTGAAGAAGATTATGGCCAATCCCAGCCGAGCTTCTAGTTGATTCTTTGTGCATTTTCACTGACTTCGGTCAATCACGGAATAGCAACCATTGATATGCGTAGTCAGTCTAAGCTAAGCTAATCTAAGCTAAGCTTTTCATGTTTTAACGGATATAGAAAGACTTGGGTTTGACCCTTCTAAAAATCTACCACAGCTGAAAACGGGTTTTTAGTTTCTCTTCAAATTTCATATGCTTAACTTTATAATTTCCAATAAAATAAGCGATAGTTCGACAAATGTGTCGAATCGGCAATGATAAATATTTTTTCAGATTTTCATTGTACGTATTTTGTGACCTATCACAATTTTCGTACAACAAAGTCTCATGAATATAACGCGATTTGTGCAAAACTGATAAGAGCAGTTCCCGGAAATGTAAAATCATCAATAAATAGATATGCTAAATAATCCCCAAAAATTCACAATCTGCGCTTCATAAGTGCAAGAATAAAATGTGTGAAAATCAGATTTTTATCTGCACTAGTCTCCGAATGACAGTATGCCAAAGTCCTGCCCATACTTTCTGAAACACCCTATATCTCCGGGATACAGTATTATTCTGCTGGCATTGGAAGGGATTTTAATAGAATCTAATTGAAAATAGTTAAAATTTGTCGAACTTGCATAAGATTTTTTATATTATCTTCAGGTTTTGAAACAATTATTGGGGTCTCACACACAAAGTGCTAGTTTAAGCATAATATTGAAAGGTGGTTGCGATTCCTTCAATCTAGCAAGTTTCGATACCTCTGTAATTCGATACCTCTCTAACTCGATGCGATCTGTTCGAGTTTCCCATGTGACTTTACCTCTCTAACTCGATATTTTCCTGAAAAGCCACAAATGTCGTCCAAATGTTAATAAATTTCATGAATTTGAATATTATGATTAAAATAATAGTAAAATTAAGGTTTACTTCCCATTTTTGGGTGAAACAATTTTCAATTTTATCAGGTCATTAAAAAGAGTGCCAAATAGGTAAATGTGGCAAAATTGTATTATTTTTCACGTTTAAATCACTATTCTGAATGTATGTTGTCAAAATAATGAAAAGTTTGAAATTTGAAAAATACATGTTCTGTATCTCGATACCTTCCTAACTCGATGTTCCCTTCAATATCGAGTTAGGGAGAGTAGACTGTATTTGATAAAATAATGAGAATCTTTAGTAGTCGCAAAATAGTATATGCTTTGTTTTACAGTTATTTAGAATGATGTATTGAGATATCAGGAAATTCCAGACATATCCTAAACTGCGAAACATACATAACTACGCTCCAAATTAAACTCACATCAACACAAGTCCTGTTTAATCAGTGGTAACCCTAAGTACATTGTTAGCACTTCCATATTATGGCACCACGATAATATGATGAACCAAAGAAGCCATGGATAGGGAGCTGATTCGCTAAATTTTCAAGGTGTTAGAAAATAATAACCTACTGGTTTTCTGTGAATTGTCTGATATTTTATCGTGTGAGAATCGAATCACACTGTCATTTGAGCAGAAATGTTCCTATAAATGATTTTTAATTTTCACAATTTAGGAATCATCACAATTATAATTTTTATTTATTTTTTTTATTTATTTTATTTGGTCGGCCACCAGCGCAACTAGGGCTATATGGGCCGTCAGAGGGCAGTTATATATACAATATTTCAATGATTAATACAATAAATATAAAGATACACTAATAATACAATAACACTAATACTATAATAATAACAAAGTGAATAATTAAAAACCTAACTTAACACCTTTAACTTTAGGAAACATACAATGCTTTCTATTAATTTCATATATTCTTTTTTCAATGTTTTGTTCTATATTAGATTGTACAGTTCAGTTTCTTTCATAAAACGAATAACATTTTTCATACCAACTAAATCATCTTTGAGAGTATCTATACCATGGATGCACAATTTTCTTCTTATCATGGAGTATTTTGAGCATTCATCAAAGATATGCCTGACAGTTATGGTTTGCTTACAAGAATCACAGATTGGCGGATCATCTTTAGACATCAGGTAAGAATGGGTGTAATGAGTATGGCCTAATCTTAATCTCGTTATGACAACCGAATCTCTTTTACCAAGCGTATTAATACAAGGCCAATAGTGTGTTGAATCACGAATCTGGCGATATTTATTGTCTGTGATATTTTTCCATACATTTTCCCAAAATTGTGAAAACCGCATTTTAGTAAAATTTTTGAAATCTTTAGCCAATAATTCTCCTTGCTGATCTGACTCAGATAATGCCTCTTTTGCCGCTTTATCCGCGATTTCATTGCCCCGAATTCCCATATGGCTTGGAACAAAATAAAATTTAATTGTTTTATTTTTTTGTTGGCATTTACAAATGTTAGCAAAAATATTTTGTATGATAAGATGATTAGAAAAGGGGTCAGATAGTGATAGCAATGCGCTCAATGAATCAGTTATTATAATAAATTTGTCATAATCAGTGAAAATGATTTCTTCTATCGCATGTAGTATAGCTGTTAGTTCAGCGTTATACACAGAACAATTATTTGGAAGTCTGATTTTCTTCGTTATTTGTTTGCTTTCATCAAATATTGCACAAGAAGTGATCGAATTTAATTTCGACCCATCTGTGAATAAAAAACGATAATTGGAATATTTATGGACAATTTGATTAAACATGGACATGTATACCTTAGGATTTGTAGTTGTTTTACGAAAAACACTAAAATCAATATTGATATCGGGTTCAGAAAGCAACCATGGAGAAACTTGACTATAATGTTCTGTTTTAATAGTTGGTAACTCTACATTTAAACGATTTAAAATTTTAGTGCACCTAGAGTAAAAAGTTCGGTCTTTAACATTACAGCCTGCCGACAAATTTTGCATTAACTCTAGCATAGGATGGGTTTGATTTTTCAAAATTCTTGACATTTGAAATAGGCTATGCTGGTCTCTTCTTGAACTCAAAGGTAAAAAGCCAGTATCCACTAAAATACTAGCTACTGGAGATGATCGGAAGGCTCCGCTTGCTAAGCGAAGGCCTTGGTGATGGACGGATTCTAGAGATTTCAGAAGGTTTGATGATGCAGAGGAATATACACAGTCTCCATACTCTAAACGTGATAATACAATAGCATTGTGCAACTTAATTAATGTTTTTCGATCAGATCCCCATTTAATGTTTGACAATGTCTTGATAATATTCATAGCTTTTAAACATCTTTTCTTAACATTTGCAATGTGAGTTCGCCACGATAGTTTTCTATCAAAAATCATTCCAAGAAACCTTACTTCTTCAACTTCCTTGATATTTTCATCGTTGATACGGAAAACCAAATTTGTGCTGTGTTTCCTCCTTCTACAGAAATGAACGCAAGATGTTTTTGATATTGATATTCTAAAACCGTGATTTGAGAGCCATTTTTGCATTTTGTTGATTGAAGATTGGATTCGTTTCTTAATTGAATTCAGGAAGTTCGATGACATATACAACACGATATCATCGGCATAAAGCAACATTTTACATTTAGAGTCGATTTGCTGGAATATATCATCAATTGCTAGTAGAAACAAAGTAACGCTAAGAACAGCACCCTGAGGGATACCGTTTTCCAATTGATATGGAGCTGAAAATGTGTTTCCTTGCAGAACCCGAAATTTTCGATTTTTGAGAAAATTATTTATAAAGCATAACATGTTACCATCTATTCCTATATATTTCAATTTATTCAAAACATGGCGACGCCAAGTCATGTCATAGGCTTTCTCCAAGTCAAAAAATATCGCATAAGTATGATGTTTTTTGAGAAGAGCTTCTTGGATATCGGATTCAATGATAGTTAAACTGTCTGTTGTTGATCGTCCGCGGCGAAACCCAAATTGGTAGTTGGATAAAATATGATTTGTTTCAATGTGCCAGATTAATCTTTTGTTAACAATTCTTTCAAGGAGCTTGCAAAGACAACTTGTCAGCGATATCGGACGATAGCTGGAAGCCAAAGAAGAGTCTTTTCCAGGCTTATTAATAGGAATCAATATGGCTAGTCGCCATTCATTAGGAAAGATTTGTTGTGTCCATATTCGATCGTAAAATTTTAATAAATATCGTTTTCCTGATTCAGATAAATGTTTCAACATTTCATAATGAATCATGTCAAATCCAGGAGAGGATCCTTTAGTCGAGTTTAGGGCTGATTTAAATTCGAAAGTCGTAAATGGTTTATTATAGGCTTTTTCATTGTTCGTAATAATTAGTGGAGATTTTTCGATTATTGATTTGTGTCTTTGAAATGAAGAGGAGTAATTTTTAGACGAAGATATTTCTGAGAAATGTTTTCCTAAGAGTTCGACAATATCAGTACGGCTTGAGAGAATGGAGTCATTATGTTTTAATGCTGTTATTAAATTGGATTGGTGTCTCCCACTTATACTCCTTATTTGCTTCCAAATAAGTGTTTGCGGGACATTAGAGTTAATTGAAGCTACCATATTTCTCCATGATTGTTTACTGTGATATCGCATGAGAGCCCTTGCTTTAGATTTAAGGATTTTATATCGTTTTTCATTTTCAGATGTTGGATGTTTTTTAAAATAGTTTAAACTATGTGTTCTATCTTTGACTGCTTTCGATATTGTATCATTCCACCATGGAACTGACTTTCGTCCAGCTTTGGCAGAAGATTTTTTAATACAGTGATTTGCTGCATTTATTATCGTTTCAACAACGTGGGTATTCTGATCATCAATTGATTTATTGAAGAAAGCGTCATCAAAATTTGCGATTAGTGAAAATTTTTCCCAATCAGCTGTTTTTAAAATCCATTGAGGTCGCTTTTCATCAACTGTACGAGTGTTGAGAGGCGTTCTGAAAATAGGGTAATGGTCACTGTTACAGGTATCGTCAAGAACATTCCATGAGAAAAGGGTGCTTAAAGAAGCCGAGCAGATAGTAAGATCTATGCATGTTTCGTTACCGTTGGAAGAATTTAAACGTGTTCCTTTGCCATCATTGAAGATATTAAGGTCGAAATTAGAAAGCAGATTTTCGATAAGCTTTCCCCGGGTTGAATTCACCTTCGAACCCCAAAGGGAATGGTGAGCATTAAAATCTCCGAGAATAATAAACGGCTTTGGCAATTGAATTATTAACTTAGCAAGTTCTTCATATTCGATAAGTTCGTTGGGAGGAAGATAAATGTTACATAGGGTAAATTTAAATGGATATAATAGTTCGACAACAACCACTTGAAGTACAGTATCTACATTGAAACGACGAGAGACGAATTGAGATCTAACCAATGTCATTACACCGCCACGCGCTCGGTCATTATCAGATGTAAAATCACATCTATAGAGATCAAAATTTTTAAAAGAAGCTGAGTTACGATGTTTAAGGTGTGTTTCTTGTAAGCAAATTACCATTGGATTATACTGGGCATCCAAGACTTTAATTTCTTGAAAGCTATTGAAGAATCCATTGCAATTCCATTGTACGATTGAGTTTTTACAGTCCATTACTGGCAAGGGAGATATCATAATCAGACGATCTACTACTACCGCTTGAAGAAGATGGGGCAGCTCTCATTCTCTTCACATCGAGTTCATGTTCATCTAATTCATTCGTATCTTGAGAGAGAGGACGGGATGTTTTCGCTACTTGGTATTCCATGCCTATTGCACCAACATGATCTGAGCCAGCATGCACTGAGCTCGGCAAAGCGAATTGAGAGTCTACTCGTTGTTGTTGAGAAGGAGAGCTAATCGATAAGGCTTTTGGTTCATCCACTGGAATTTGAGAGATCGAGTTCTGTACCTGTACCTGACTGTTCCTGACTATCTCACTAAAAGCGTGTGTGATGGTGGGGTACCTAGCTTTGTATAACTGTCTAGCTTCCCTAATGCTAACGTTCTCGGTGACCTTAATACGTGTGATTTCTTGTTCGGCCTCAAACACCTTGCATTTGGTGGACCATGACGCGTGTTCTGAGGAGCTACAGTTCCTACAGTGTGTTTTTCCTGAGCAATCATTGGACGTGTGACCTACCTGACAACAGTTACTACATACCTCTTCCTTCAAACAAAATTTGGACGAGTGACCGAAGAATTGACACTTGTAGCATCTCATCAGCCGGGGAATGAACAAACGCACACTCAGAACATGGTATCCGATTTTGACACTCTCAGGTACTCCCGAAGACTTAAATGTGAGAATGTAGCTGTTGGTGGCGACCAGCTTACCGTCCCTTTTCCGCTTCATGACTTCGACATTGGATACTCCTTGCTCTTGAAGATCTTCCATAATTTCCTCTTCCGTAGCGTACCTGAGGTCAGCACATGTTACGATTCCTTTTGTCTGATTGAGCTTGGCGTTTTCCTCGACAGCAATTTCCATGTCAAACATCATCTTACCACGAAGAAGCTGGTTGGCTTGGCTGATGTTTTTCGTTTTGACCAACAACGTTCCATCCCTCAACTTGATAATGTTAAGTGGTTCACCGCAGATGCTCTTGATCCCTTTGTGGATGAAGATCGGGCTGACCTTCTCAAAAGAACCATCCTTCAAATCCTTGCGTTTGATTACGATGAACTTAGGACCTTCCCGATGACCATCGAGCTTGGGTTGCACTTCAGTTGCCTTTTTTTTCTTACCTCCTCCCTTTGGAGGGGCCATTTTATTGGCGGAACTGTTCTCGGCGACAGCAGTTGGAATGTCACGACCTTCACAAAAACAATAGAGTAATACTTAACAAATCGGAGTGTCGGAATAAAAAAAGTAAAGAACGATATTTCCAATCAATAGAGGAGCACACTTGATATACGTCCTATCCGAACCACACACAATTATAATTGTTGGTGTTAGCAGTGATAGGGTGCGAGAGACGTGCAGGAGTAGTTTTTCTACACTGCACACCGGCAGTGCATGTCACCATCGTGCTATGAACTGCGTGGTGTTGAATTGTCTCATTCTCGCTCTTTGCGATTCGTACACGCGACAAAAATTCCACTTGAATTCATACCAGCAATATGTAGCTGTTAAAACTCTTGAACACAAAGAATATAATTTATTACCACCTGATCTGATCTGATTTCACCAAATCTATTAAGATTCACAACTACAAGTTTTTTCAGAGAATTTGTCCAATTTCAAAACATATTTTGCTGAAATTTTCCTAGCGTGAATTTTTGTGCTATGGCACATAAATGCCCTCAGAGTCTATATACAGAGAGTTGCGCGAAGAGACTTCTTTGAAAATAGCCCCCATCTGTTTTGCTGGTCTGCTCGATAGGTAGACGGTTCGACAGTTCAATTGGTAGATTTGGTTACACTCTTCGCGCAACTCTTCATTCATAGTTTCTGGCTTCCCTCACTGTAATCAAATGGCGAGACAATGGGTCGTATGAATAAAAATCGTTGAACTTTACTACATGTAGCATCTACTCAAAAACAAAATCCACAAAGTTTACTACACTTTTGGTATGAATAAAAAACTTTTCGAACATGTAGTACTTTTACTTTCGAACATGAGCAGTGACTGAAGCTGCACGTTAAGAAATTTCCATTCAGAGTGCAGAGTGATTCTGCACGTAAAGAAAAATCTATTCAGAGTGACGCTTAAAATTAATACAATCATGCGTATGAAGAAAATGCATGGAATCTAATCGATTACGCGACAATTTGCACAAATCATGAAGGTGCTGTTATTTGACAAGATTTGTAATGTAATTTTGCGATTAATCTGGTATTCTCTTTATGTCTATGATTTTATGATGATGGTACATCAAAGAATTTTTTGGGTGGTTTTCGGCATTCGCCAACGCCAGTGATTGATGATTTTTAAAATACTAGCTTAACATCAATGAAGAGATCTTGAGAATACAGCTGTCAAATTTGGAACCACATATTTTCTAGCACCAGTAGAGATTCTGGTGAAATTGCGGTAGAATGTTGATGCTCCCCGTGTGTTTTCTTTTTTTTTTTTTTTTTTTTTTTTTTTTTTTTTTTTTTTTTTTTTTTTTAATAAAGCACTCCGTGCTCGTGGCCACTACTGTGCCGGATTCTGTTCGTCTGTATCTGCTATACCGATACAGATCTATTTTTAACTTAACTATATTTACATCTGCTTTCACTCTCTTCTACTCTTTTACTCTCACACCGAGCAGGTAGGAGAGAGCTCTGCGGTTCAGTCCAATCGATTTCCATAAGCCATAGTCCTTTGCTCTTGCGGTGGTTCATTTTGCCGTGTTCCTAAGTCGTTTGAGGCTAGCTGCCTACGAAGAGGGTCAGTTTGTCTCAGTCACCATCTGATACTGGCGGAGGATGGATGTGCTCCCCCAACGCACGGTCCTCCGTGCGGCGTCTTCTGGTGGCTGGACGGGTTTTTTTTGTGGAGGGGCTGGGAATTGAATCCATGACCTTCCGCTTATGGAGCGAAAGCGTAACCTCAAGGCTACGGACCCCCCTATGTGTGTTTTCTTAACAACATGTTGAATTCCGGAAGTTCTAAGTATTTCTGCGATATTCTCGTTATTTTGGTGGGGTTTCTGATAGTATTCTTGGAATGTTCAGAACTTAGAATGTCGAGATTTTTATGGAAATTGTAGTGTTTCCATTGGTAGTCTTTAGAATTCAATGAGGATCTCCCCTAAAACACCAGGGTTCCCTTTGAAATTATTAAAATTCTTATCGATTTCACAAAAAAAAAACACATTGAAATCTATAAAATATTTACCGACATTCAAAACGTTTATATTAAAGCTTTGCTTTGAAATTCCAACGGAAGTGGAGATCAACTGAATCTTAAAAGTGTTTACAATAATTACAAAGATTGATTTTCAGAATATTTGTATTCACATAATAATTCGCAGGAATCCCACCGCAATCTCATAGATTTTTACAGAAATACCGTCTCAAAGACACCCACAGAATTCCAAGAGATTAATATTCGGAATCCCATTCTCACCCCAATTCTAGAGTTTTTACCAGATTCCTAATATTTCTGCAATATTCCTAGAATGGTATTTAAACTTCCAGAATTATCATAAAAAATCCGGCATCCTTATCGGAATCTCAAAGTTCCTACAGGAATTCCGGAATTCAAAAGGAAATCCGAGATGTCAGAATTTACACGTAAAATTCAGAATTACATTATAAATATCTGAATTCCCACCGACATCCTAAAATTCCTAGAAAATAACATAATTATCGTAATGCCAGAATTCACACGGTTATTACAAATTGCTACTGCCGGTAATCTTACCGGAATCTCAACATTGGCGGGGCGAATGTTTTTGTAACCTCAGAATTCTTAAGCAAAACTCAAATACCATCCGAAATATCAAAACTCATATCGTTTTCCCATGATTTTCACTCAAAAGCAAATTATTCCATTCAATTCCGCAATCTCAAAGCATGTGTAGCAACCTCTGAAGCTAACTACCAGTAGCTTTGTAGTAAATGCTACCTTTATTCATAGCAATGCGTTGTTTGTAGTATGTTCGAAAGGTCTAGAAAGGAAAATGACACAAACATATTCCACTCGTGTTCCACATATAGCGTTTACTACCGAGAATGTAGTAAACTCAACTTTACTACATTTTATTCATACGGCCCAATGACAGAGATTTTCTCCAAATTCGCTTTCATTTTCGTCGCTACGGCGTGAGACGGAATCGCAAAATTGATTATTTTAGTACATAATTTGGTATAATTGTTATTTATATCGCTGGAATTATGGAAGGATATCCAGTTAACTTATTCAACACATAATACATAATCAATCATAATATTGAACAGCTCTGCTCCTGCACCTTGCTTTGAATTACTAGCAAAAAATTGGAGACAAACAATAAATTTCGGAGCAGCACGCATTTTTTTTTTTTGCACATCTCTGAGTCTTCAGACACTCTCTGGGTGTCAGATTCGTCTTTGAATCCATATTGCTAGCATGCTTTATTTTAATCGCGATGGTTGCAACTCCACATTCACAGTGTAAGGACTGTTCATTTTATAAAGTGGACACCTTGCACATGCTATATCTTTTTAATTTATTAATGAAATTGAAATCGGTTTTCTGTACATCGTTCAACTAATATTCTACAATGTTGTGATAATTAAAAACCATTAAAATAATTAAATTTCACATCAATAAGGCACAACGTTTAGAACGGTCGATTTTTGGAGGTTATCAAAATCAATGATTATTAGAAATTGGTTGGAAAATTCGATAATCTATATTTTATATTTAAAAAAACGCTTGTTCTTCCAAAGCATCATCAATCAGAAGCCTGCTGAAAAATATATCGGTATTTTTGGAGTAACCGTTTTCCAGATATCATTAAATCATATTTCTTAGATTTTTAAAGAGAAAGGAAACTGTAATGTTTAAAATTTAAATGGAACTGATTTGAGCAGAATTTTGAGGTTTAAAGTACGTCTTGACGGAAGTACCAATATAGTATTAACGTGAAAAAAAACCTACGCCTTCATAGAGTTGCTTATTTAGTTCCCACGCCACATTTTGAGCAAAATAGACAATCAAATGTTTTATTTTCAGAAGAACTCTTAAAGCACAATGACAATCATCAAAACTTGGAACACTGCTTTAATGAAATCGAATTTAATTTTCATGTACTATATTCATAATGTGATATTCGAAGATTACCTTTCAAAATATTCGGAGAAAAACGCTTACAATTTGCTATACATCGTGAAATATGCGTACATAATTTTGAATGTGTGGGAGTTTTTAATAAAACGACCAAAAGAGTCAGAATTGTACCTAAGAATGCAATTAAAACTCATGATTTATCTCTCTTTTGTAAAAATATAGTTTCTTTAGTAATCTAAACCAAAATTGACCACGCTTTTTAGTTTTCTTTTTTCTGGGAGTAATAAGATGGCGTAACAGCAAATAAGACCATAAGCAATAAACCAGTAAAGAGACCTAGTGTCAGAGAATGGTAGAATATTATTTATTTTTTGAAGCTTTCCCTTCAGTAGAAGGGTAAAGGATACCAACATATAATTTGTTCATAACAATGAGGATTTTTGTAATGCGCAAAATAATGCTTAACTTTGACGAACAGCTTTTCTTATGAGGTTTTGGAAAACTATTCAGGTCCTCAACCAAAAGTTTTTTTTTAAGTTTTTATTTTTTCTTAACATTGTAGAATAATAGTTGAACGATGCACAGAAAACCGATTTCGGTTTTATTAAAAAATAAAAAGATATAGCATGTACAAGGTGTCCACTTTATAAAATGAACAGTCCTCATAGGGAATCAGTTTCCAATTTATCAATGATTTCTCTCATTCATAGCTGAAACTGCCTAGTAGTATAAATTTGGTATAAACCTTCTAAAGCATATGGAGGAGCAGTGTGAATCGAGAAAAAAGATCTCCGAATGGGTTTCAGGGTATTCCTTGTCACTATCAGTGATTTAAAAAGGTTACTTGGTTCCAAAATGTTCACGGTTTCCAAGTGCAATCTCATATATTTACAAAGGGTTTGAGAGGGATTAGAGACATACTCAAGGACTCCCTACGGGATTACCAAGCGGTTCCAAAGAAATTTTAAAAAGTTTACATAGGTTTCCCAAAGAATTCTCAAAGATACGATAAGAAAAACCTTAGAGTTGTAGATGTTCTCTCAGGGTTCCTAGAGTTTTCTGGTGGATCTCAAGTGGTTGTAAATGATTTCCGATATTTGCCAGGAGTTCCCAAATGTTTAAAAACGGTTTCCAGAGTTTTTTTTTTATATATAAAGGGTTCTTAATGCTCACTACTAAAGATTTTTAAATTTTCACAGGAGTTCCTAGGCTCCTCTGGGGATTTTAGATGTTCCTAGGGATATCCCAAAGTATAAAAAATAATTTATAAGTAAATAAATATTTATCGAGTTATGGGTTTTTGACGCTTCCCTTAGTTCACTAAGATTTCCAAGAGCTATTAGAGATCAAGAATTCAGGTATCAGAAAGCCGGCTCCAGAGACACGTTCCCCGCTAATTCGCTAGTCCATCTTGGGACCAACAGTTTTATATACTTCCCTTCCGAAGGAACTCGTCACCATAACTTTTGCATCATAAGTGACTATTTCGGGGTTGGGATTCGATCCCAGATCCTTGGCGTGAGAGGCGTGTTTTCTAACCACTACACCAGGCTCGTCCTCATATATACGGCAGTATACTCGAATACAAATTAAAAATAAACAAATAATTAAAAATAAAACTATTTCTATTTGATAAATCTTTCGACATGTAATTTGGATTAATTAGTCAACATAGAAAACAATTCCGATTTTCTTTATCATACGCAGCAGTGTGTCGTTGTCTTTTCTTCATAGTCATCATCAGACAATAATTACGCGCGAAAAAAAAAAAAAACGAGCTTCAGTCAAACAATCAGCAATCAGCTCTACAGCAAAAGCATCAGTAATTTGAGTTCACTTCAAAGCGAAACAATTTCTCAGAATTCGCATCTCAGTATTACATGAATGCTCTAGAAAGCCGTCAGGCACGGATTAAACTTCGTAATTGATATCGCTGTCAACGGATATCCGGTCTACCGCTCCCTGCTGGTGTGCCTGTCATACCAACACATTCCGAATAAAATGCCGCACCCCGCATTTTTCGGATGAATGTTACACTAGAATGTAAACAATATGGTCCCCAGCCGAACACGGTCACTATCTTGCGAAATTGTTTCGTATTGCCAACAACGCAATAGAAGGCAACCCAATACGGCTCAGCAACTTGACGACTCTAGCTTGATTTATCTACTGAGTAGGTACCGAACCGAGTCGTATTTGTGAATCGAACTGCCGCACAGTGGGGCGAAATCAGAAAAAATGCTCGAGATGTATGCTTGAGTGAAAAAAAATACTCAGGGCTTTTTACGTCGGTATAAAAGGTATAAAACTGCCTAAGAAAACATTGTAGGCGATATCATGTCATATAAATGTCGAAAATGGAAATGAAATATGTAAGTATTACAAACTTTGTTGTTAAGTATTGTTTAACACATGAAGTTTGAATTATGAGGCAAATAAAAGTTAACTTGCATGCTAGTCTGGCTAGTAAACTTGCATGCATGTTGGCTGCAATCGCCAAAGTTTGCATTTTCTACGACCGAGTATCACCAGCACGTTTAGTGTTTGAGATCACTAAACGTGCTGCGATATTTTTTAAAACGGAAATGGGTTCAGCAAGCTTAATGAAGTAAATATCGGTATTTTAATGCTTGAGACAAAAAATTCTCCGTAGTGTAATGAAACATTATAGAATAATTTGAAATGCTGAACCCAATAGTTACAGCCAAGCATTGCAGAATTCGCTCTCATTTGAGTATGAAGCACGAACAAAGCAAGCAAAGATAAACATTTCATTTGTTGCGGTCCACGATCGTCATTGTATCGCAAGGTGTAACAAGTTTGATAAATGGAAGCAGCGACCGAGAGCCCCAAAGAGAGAGAGCGATGATAAAATCCATTTTTCTCGCTTGTTTACCGTTGGGGGTAGGTGTTTTTCTTTACTGGCACGATAAAAAATGCACGAACTTCCAATAGAAATAGTGTCCCCCAGGCTTGGAGCATGTTTAGAGGGGTTTAATCATGCACTACTATCACCCCAATATGATCAAAGTTGTAGCAGCACACGATAAACACAGCATGTTATGATAGTTACAGAGAGCGATACGTGAGAGATTCTCTCAATTTTCTCAGGATTCAATCACTGGTTACAGCGCAAACTTTTTCCTCGATTTCGTCCCACTGTGTGCCGTGTGCTGACTGCTGAGTGTGATTCAATTTCCTGTGAAAGATGATTCCGACCGAGAAGAGAAAACTCCAAAGCCTGGATTATAACGGGAATAAGCTGTCTTATAGTCGTCCCAATGCTTTGCAGACCAGGGTGTTGGAAAAACCAGTCGAGGATTTATACACAAAACGAACCGTAAGCACCTATGAATGTTTTTTTCTGCTTGATGATTTCTGGGAATGAGAAAATTTGTATACTTTCCCAACGTCTAGCTTTAATGAAATTTGAAATTATGTTATCGGAAAGCTCGCTGGGTGCAATTAAAACTTTGCTCATAACACAGCGTTGAGTTGAGGTGGGAGAGAGATGCTCGCGAAGTGAAGTGGAAAATTGAAGAAGATAGAATGCAGGAATTATTCCAAGCGTCGGAAACTTTTCCGCCTGTTTAAGTCGGGTTTGTTCATTGGGAGACTGCAAAGGTTGTAGAGATTCTTTTGCCAAGAATGGGCAGTTTGTGGTTCGGTGAAGGATTTAAGCATTGCTTTTGAACTTCTAGTGGCCATTGCATTCGGGTTCATTCACAAATTTCATATAGACGAAACTGGCTGATTTTGGCACCCATCCACGCCTTCGTAACGCTTTTGTATGTATATTCTTCAAATTTGGTATTAACTATAACATTTTGAGAACACGCTATCGCTCCCTTGAGTGATATACATTTTGTGGACAAGCGTTTGAACGTTACGTAAAAATATTCACAATGAAATGAGAAATGGCATCTACTTTACATATCTTAATTGTTTTTTTTAATCTTAAAATCTTTGAAGATTGAAAGAGAACAAATTGAAAGGACAGAAAGACGAATAAAATGATGGAATCACAAGAGGCCGAAAAACAAAAGAAAAGACAGTAGGTCGTATTTTTTCCAGAGAAAAAAAACAAATTTCAACCAATAAAATTATTGAATGGACGTTTTGTCCATTCGGGCCACTATTTTTCAACCTTTTTTATTTTATTTTCGACGTCTTGTCTTTGCACTATGGGCGATCAGGTGGCCAATAATAAAAAAAAAATGACTTGTTTTGATAGGTTTTTCTTGTACATCATTCCATAGTTAACACTTCCATTAAGATATTCCTGAAATTAAAAGGCAAGATCTTCTTTAGTTTAATTGATACAGTATGTCAAAGTAAGAGATTTTAAGAAAAATCCAAAATTTTGTGTAAACACAAGGTACCCATGGAATGCAATATACTGGATAATCGTAATATTTTATACAGATCTTTATACACTGTCCGAAAGCTTATTCAAAAAGCTATCTTAGAAAAATATATTGAAATAAAAATTCGTATTTTAGGTCGAAAAAATGCGGATAGTGCACTGAAAAAAATATATTTGTTTTTCTACCGAAATTTTAGACATCCCATACTTTTTTGTCCCAGGCTATTATTTCTGAGGGTACTTTGAGATGTAAACTAAAGGATCGTGAAAAATTTAGCTGCACAAATTTGCACTTTTTTTATTTAAGGCTTTTTGAATGTTTTCAATATTTTTAACCATTTTCTACTAAAAACAGCTAAAATATAATTCAGAGGATTACTGAATATCGCTTAATCATTCATATCATCATTTCTATGTAAGTTCTAATATTTATAATGATTTCAACAGCGTTAATCACAGAAATAGCTTAAATGCATCATTAGTAGCAAAACTTAAAATTTCGCTATAGGCCCTATTCAAAAGTTAGTCTCGAAAACTTGTTTTTGAAAACAATGCATAAAATTTGTAACACAAAACTTATAAATACAACATGAAATGGAAAAAAATATTTTTGGCCGCCAGTCTACATAGAAACCGCCCGTAGTGCTTTGGAGCTTTTGTTCATACACCGTATTTCTTAGCTATTTTATGAATCTCACATTTATAACGAAATGAAGTGATACAAATAAAACCTACATTAAAATATTATGAAAAGTATGAACGATGACTTTACACATTTGGTATATATTCTGTGGTCTGAATTTTACCTTATTCAGCTTTCGCATGATTGATGATGATACTGTTACGAATTCTTAAGCTTCATTCTGCTGAGTGAGAGACCTGCGCGCTATGTAGATGATTAATTGACTGAGTTGGTATATCTGCAGTGTGACGACATTCACAAATCCAATGTGGATCGAAATGTTATTGGACAAAGGCAAAATGAACAAATTTATAGATAGTATTAAGCACTATCTCAATAACCACTTACTCATATATGAGAGAATTTGAAGAAAAGGGGTGAAAGTGACAAAAACATAATTTTGAGAAAATTTACTTGGAAATTTTTCAGCGATTTTGCATTTCACTCAAAATGTATGGGAGAATAAAAAATAAAGCAATTATCAATTAATTATTCTATTTTATATGTTGGATGGGAAATCACCTTTATATGCCATTGGAAAGTTTGTAAATAATGTAATTGTATCGTATACCTAACTCAAAATCTACCAAAATGTCACTTACACTCCTATTTTTTCTTATGTCCACTTCGTAAAATAAAATTTCATGAACGCCGTTTTCATTTACTATAAGAATTTGTACAAAGCATAAACTCTCGATTCAGAAACTTTATGGAATGTTTGTGAAATACACGTTTCACAATTCATAGCTGAGCGTTTTCGTTTTTTTTGCGTTCGTTGTATTTCATATTTTTTCAGCGCCAATTCATTGGTCGGCATTGTGTCATAGTTTTCATTAAAGAAAATTCTTAAGAAGTTTTACTCCATGAGTTGCAGAAAGTAAAATTGATTCACAAATTCCCGGGGCATTGAATCCGTGGCCGGCTGATTTCTAGTATGAACAGATGGAGTTGTTTCGATCACCAATGAATTGTCGTTTAAAATTCTTGAAATGTGATGGGTTACAAGCTAGGGTTTGGTCCAGGTCGACAAGTGATCACTTCCCCGGGGATATCGAATCAGTGACATGGCTGGGTGATTCCTAATATCAAAAGACGAAGTTACTTCAATTGGATGAAAAAAAAACGAATTTAGTACTATACCATTTAATTCCACTAGATTTTGTATCCTTTGATAGATACGCGTATTTCGACCTCAACTGTAAGGCCGTCTTCAGTGTCGTGTACTAGACTCGACTTGAAGAAAACCATCGTATGTACACATTATATATTAAAACAAGGTATAAACGTAATTCCCTACCCATTTTTTTATAAACTTAAATATTACAGTCGACTCTCCACATCTCGATGTTCTACATTTCGATATCTCTCCCTATGTCGATGATTTCATAAGTCCCTTCAGTCAGCATACATTTTCACTCTCCATATCTCGATATCCTCCTTATCTCGATATCTCCATATCTCGATGTGTTTCTGTTCATTTTTCGTTCTCAATTTTCTCTCCGTATGTCGATATGCCCAATATCGAACGTTACTAGACCAAAGTTTTGGGATTGAAAACAAATTAGGAGCGCAAAATGACGTTTGTTTGTCTATTACTTTCTTGGCAACGGAGTGTTTTTCAGTCTAGTATTCATCAAAAATTTGTTCTTTGTCTCGATCTCTCCCTATCTCGATGGTCCCTTCGATATCGAGATGTGGAGAGGCGACTATGAGCTATTAAGTACATTTCATCCCTCTTTTGTTGAAACATTAAATGCTGAAAGGTACATCACGGGAACGATTAGTAGGTACCAAGTTGAATAGCCATGTATTGCCGTTGCCGTTGTCTCTGTTGAGTAGCGTCGTAGGCAACTGTTTGTAAATTTCCAGACTCTCCGCCACATCCAGTTTCCAAGGAGAAGAAACATTTCTCAAAATTTTGATATCGGCCGTCGTAATTGTATGTCTATCTGAAAAGATAGGTTCTGTAACATTAGATTTGAAATCGTATGTCATCCCCTTGTCTATCGTCTTCTGAGCTTTTCCTATTTCCGCTAAGTGTTCCTTGAATCTAACCTCGAGAGACCGCTTTGTTTGACCAACGTAGACCTTGCTGCAGTGGGAGCAGCTGATTTTGCAAACACCAGCCTTGTTTAGTGTGTTTACCGGATCCTTGGTAGAGCCTAACGAAGTCCTAAGTTGGTTGTCTCTCTTTGGGCGGAGCTGTTTGCTGATGTGTACGTCGTATGGGATGGAGACTCTCTTCATGGGTTCGGTGATAGGGGTTAGTGTCGTCAAAGCATTCCGAATTTGCTGTCTTTTCTTTTTGTCGATGATGGCTTTTATCGTCCTTTCCTTGTATCCGTTGATCCTTGCCGTCTCGTAGATATATTCCAGTTCCTTGGTCTTTCCGTCTTCGCTGAGGGGTAGAGTCTGCATCCTGTGGATCATGTGGTGAAACACTGCCATCTTATGCTGGAACGAATGATTCGATGTGTAAGGGATAACTCGCTGGGTGTTTGTAGGCTTCCTGTAGACTTCGAAGTTGTAAGATGAACTTTCTTCCCTGGTGACAAGTAGATCCAAAAATGGTAGATTTCCATCCTTCTCCTCCTCGTGAGTGAACTTGATATCCTTGTGTACGCTGTTGATTGAATCCAAAATTTTAACCAGATCATTCCGCATGATAACGTTGAAAATATCGTCGACATATCTCAACCATTTATCCGGTAATAGTCATTGTTTCTTTAAATTTTCCTCAAAATTCGCCATGAATAGTTCGCACAAAAACGGGGAGAGAGGGTTTCCCATGGGGGCTCCTTTCGTCTGTTTGTAGAAATTTCCTCTAAATTGAAAGTAGTTTTCGTCCATGCACAATCTTGCCAACCTCATGAATGTCCTAACCTTTCCTTTCCATGCTGCATCCGTCCTTTGGGGCAATAACCAGTCCTCGAGAAGATTTAGGGAATCCTTTACTGGAACGCAGGGGAAAAGAGCCGCTACGTCGAAAGAAACCATCATCTCGTCATCCTCGATGTGTCCTGACTCTAATAGTTTCTGGTAGAACTCCTGGGTATTTTTAACTGACCTAGTGGGGAATGGATTCGGCATACTCTGGAATTCCTTGACTAACCATTTCGCCAGTTTATGAGTGGGGGATCCGTCGGCTGAAATGATTTTTCGCATTTCCTTTCCTGGATTGTGAATCTTCGGTAGTTTTTTAATACGTGGAAGAATTGGGTTTGACTCTTTCAAACGAGCCTCGTCAATAATCGCCTTGCAGTCCTTCAGAGTTTTGTCCGTGAGCTTGATGAATGATGAGTCACCAAAGAATTGACACTGGTCGCATGCTAGAGTTTGGTTCAGGTCGACATGTGGCCACTTCCCCGGGGGCACCAAATCCGAGAGGGAACCAAGTGATGCCAGAGTAACCTACGATGTTCTAACATATATATTCAATTTTTTCATACATTTTTTTGAACAATGAACAGATAAAAAAGGTATACTTCATGTAATTGATTATTAAAATTATAAAATACCAACCCATAATAATCTATTACTCAAACGGAATCCGGAACAACTCCGGTACCGTTGAACCAATGACAATCAAATTCTGGCCATCGAAACTAGAAGAGATTCCCTAACAAATGAAGTTAAAACAAATGAAATCGGTTGAAATTTGATCCGTTTAGAGTTGATTAAATATGAAAATTGTGTGCCAAAAACTATGTTAGTACCGTAAAGGTTAACTGCATTAGATGAAAATTGATCGCATGCCAAACGAACATATCCGTTGTTTTCCTAAAAGAAATGGTTTATATTTTCATTTCGTAGATAATCTTATATCAGCCCATAGTATATTTTGTAAAATGTTCGGGCATTGCAGAATTTCTTCTCATTTAATTTCAAAGCAAGTGAAGAAAACATCCCATATGTTGCAGTCTGCAACGCGTACTGACGATGTCAACAAAGTTGGCTAAGAGAGCCGAAGGAGATGTAAAGTTGTGAAAGGGAATGTGGGTTTGTGAAGGACTCCGATTTGAGGCTGGCCGACGGCATTGCAGAATCGTTACCCGTGGCGTAGATGGTCAACGCGCCTTGTCTAGCGTACTGAGGTATCGTGGGATCAGAGCCTACCAGAACGATTCCTTTTTTTTTTTTTCATAATTTTGCATCTCAATTAGCCCACTAACCAGTTGTAAAGTGTCTATGAACTTCAAGTTTTTCTTTTCCTTTTCATAAAGCTATTTTTAAAGAGAATTATGGTGAAAGATTCGATTTTTTTTGCAAATAATAAAGTTGTGTAATGCAATAATTGAAAATTTACCTTCAACTCGCTCGGCCTACCTCTGAATCTTAGTATTTTTGACTCAAACTTTGAGGTGAGGTTAGGTTATTTGAATTCCAAAGAGCGCAAGAACTAATAATTTTGCTAATAAGCCGAATCCTATTGAATTGGCTTAAAAATTAGGAACAAGTTATGGCAGTTTAATTTCTATACCTGGGAGAAAAATATTTGGAAAATAGACACGAATAAAGAAAAATCTTTTCAGATGAAATTTGCCAGATATTGCAGATATCAAGAAGATATTCAGATATCTAGAAGTTGTGCTAAATATTTGTACACAAATCATGTAAAATGAAGAAATTCTGTCAAGAAAACTGGGAGCACTGCTTTAAAATTAATGCTTATTTCCTACTAAGAAATTTTCTAAGAAAGAAATTCTTCCTTCAAGATATTTAATGGAAATTAGCACATCCCTAACTTACTATGGATTTTCCTATTTTGTCCTTGAGAATAAGCAAAACTTATCAGATGCTTAACCCATTAACTCCCAAAATACATCATGATTTTAATTTCGGGACGTATTTGTTATTTATGGTTATATTCTCATAAATTAAACCTTATTTCACCAACAAAAGTAATATCTATGGTAGGAATACAAAAAAAAAAGTTGAATGTGTGTTGTCTATGTCCAGTTGATTTATATTACTATTTTCGAGATTTATCAAATAAATGTTTATGCTAGTCGACTCATTACAATATGAAGGAGTTGTTAAAAATTGCAGGTGAGGGTTCGTATACAAATCAACTAACGAATTCAAGGGTGAAAGGAAAGAGTAGTAAAACGTAACGACCCAAAAAATTGAAGTCAATTCAAAAAGCATGACATTGGATGAAGAAGGAAGGATGAATATCGAAGGATGACGTCCTATTTTTTCACTATGGAATTTGACAGCTTGAGCTGTGCCTCCTTATCGGGAGCATAATTTATACTCCAGAGTGAAATTTTACTCACACACCTATATTTTTCGGATGTTTACCTTTTCCTACGAGAGAATACGGTACATAACGCATGAAGCGCAACGAAATCTGCTAAAGCTGATGATAATAATTAGCTGCAGAAAAGCAAATGTTTCGTTGGATAATCAAACCATAGATAACAGACAAAAAAAGAAGTGAATCAATTTCTTCAGAATGAAACGCAAGTAATGCGTTGAATCTGTGTACCGTGGTTCATTTCCCCACATTCGCACCAGCTACCTTGTTAATATGCACATTCGTATGGGTGAGCTCCGCTATTGTTTTATAAGAGGCAACAGAAAAAGATCGTCTTAGCAATCCCTTGATAAATATGGTCAAATTGTGTGTGACGTGATTTATGGACGTTCCCTGATCAGGAAATTGATAGATCAAGAGGGGAAATGTCAGGGTCTATAGATACATAACAGCGCTTAAATAATTCAGAGGCTTCAATTCAAGCTTCTGCAAAAAGCATACAAAGCAAGCTTTTAAAGAAAAATCTCAGTCACGTAAAATTTTCTGAACTTTTAAGAAAAAATGAGAGCAGCAATAGCCCCTTTGGTCCCGAGGCCTTCAAAACACGAAAAAACGGAAACAATGGAGTCATCTAAAAACACAATTTTTGTGAAATTTTATATTTTTTCCGAAAAGTCAAAATCTTTAGCCTTCATTTTGTCCAAAAAGATTGAAAATCGGTCAAACGGTTCAAAAGTTATAATTTTTTTTTAAAATAAAAATTTTGCAAAATCGCGATTTTTCTGGTCACCCTATTTCGGAAATGGTCACCCTAATCGAAAAATCCAAAAATACGTGTATCCTTATTTCGGATAAGGAACAAAATAGCAAATTTGCACGGAATTCGGAGACCCACTAGATCGGTTTTTCATGGAATGGCTGCATTATTAGTTACCCTGCATACGTTTCAGAAAAGTGAGAAATGTTATCAAACTTGTCAACTAATAGCGAAAACATTTTTATCACAATGTTTTTACTGGATACACGGTGTTGCTGGGGTCTAACAGCAATCCAAATATATTTGACACTACCAGAATTTCGTAAGGCGGCATCCACAAATTACGTAACGCTCTAGGGGGAGGGAGGAGTAGGCTACAGCGTTATGGCTCAAACAAAAAATTGAAATTTTTCATGCAAAAAGCGTTACGGAGGGAGGGGGGGGAGTCAAGAATTTCAAATTTTAGCGCTACGTAATAAATGTTTGCCGCCTAAGTGCCAATCAAAAGCATAAACACAACATGACGGCACCTGTGAACATGATGGTCGTTCAAATCTTCTCAAAAGAGAGTAACTTTGACTCACTTTTGAACTTTCATACTAGCTGTCAAAAGTGAGTAACTTTTGGAGATCGAAGCAAGCTGTGCGCGAGGTTGGCTGCGTTTTGTTTTCTGTCACGATTTTGTTCGTTCTCTGATAATTTCTTATCGGCCGATCAACGTAAGAAAAATCGTAATGTGTACAAGCCAGCCCCCTGACACCGCCTATACAACCCCATTGAAAAATAACGAGCAAAGATCTCTGGTTCCTACTGGGAAATGGTTCCCACTGACAGCTCAATGTTTGTAAACAAATAACCGTTTGAGGAATAACAATCGATGATGGCGAAATCTTTTTCTCCGAAAAAAATCTTTTCCCGCATAACAACAGCTATTCGAACAAACAAACGGTTGCAAATTATTGGATTGCAGTACAGCAAGTCAATTTGGGTTGATGTGATTAGCTAGAAACACATTTTAGTATTGGAGGAAAAATTCCCCAATATGATTAGGCCAATGTACGTTGTTGCTCTTGACTGACCACGAAAACATGGCTGCCTAGCACCGGGTTGGTACAAGCATGAAGTTGTAGTGAAGTTAGTGCGTTTCTCAAGTAAAAAAGTAGTAAATCGTGTATTTTAAATGCAATGTGCGATAGAAGTTGAAAGGAAAGCATATGATTTTCCCGTCCTCAGTTACGAGTGAGCGAAAAAATGAAAGATGGGCTGTAAATTTTGGAGCTGAATGTCATGAAGATTGCGAAGGCTCGCGGTTGCAGTTACTTGGAATTTGAATTCAGTGTTGAAGTGAAGCTAACCACAGAAGTGACCGAAATTACCTATCAAGAAAAGTTCAGCTGCTGGTGCTGCAGTTTAAATTTCATCAGAAGGCTTCTGTAGCTGCACCAATGCCTTCAGATTGTAAACGCTACTTGAGGAATTTGGTGAGAGATTTCCATTTGAAACTTTATTTGTTCTTCTATACTTTAATTGTTTTGCACATTTGTTTTTAAAGTAATGGGAAACAGTATCGATTTGTGTATAACGGGAAAGGGGCAAAACAAATATTTATCTCGTTTCAGAGAGCGGGCAAAGGCGCTTAAACTAAGGCTCTAGGGCCAGGACATGAGGAGGAAATGCCTATATCCCAACCCAGGAGAACAACAAGAAGTGTGCATTAACTTTCTTAGCAACGCCACTCCCAACGACTTTACCTACAACCCTGAATTAAAACGGTCAGTACGGTTGTCCCCGTTTCATCCTTTAATGAATTGAAAATATTTTGGCTATCAGTTTATTCATGCGTGAATAACCTGATCGTCATGATTGTTTTTCAATTATCTTCAACCCCAAGGTCTGCACAGTGGGCCTGGCCATTTTATTATTTGTATCATATCGCAGATATTCTGCAAATATTAATGCTGACAAGAAAATACCTGTATAATTTTAGGTATTTCCAGGATGCTTTTCAATATTGGCTGTGTAAGTGCTTGGATTAGATTAGATTAGCTGTCAAAAGTGAGTAACTTTATGTTATCAAAGTGAGTAACTTGCTACTAAATCCTGAAAGAAAACGACTTTACTCACTTTTGATTAAACACTCACATATTTGACCTACTTTGTAACTGTCAAATACTTGTGAAAATTTCGGCTTCCAAGTTTAGGAGTAAACATCGTTGTAATAAAATGTATTAGTAGTAAAACAAATGCTTAAAATCTGTAGAATTACCTAAAACGAATCATGCAAGTTGTGCAATATATGATATATCGTTACTGTTACTATTAATCCTGATACCAAGCAAAGCGAGATCGGAGTTTGTGAAAGTAACCAAGTCCTGGTTTTGATCGAACAACCGCAAAACAGCAATGCTGTATCTTGTCACTGAACTGGGATATATGCAAACAACGTGTTTACCCAACAGCGCCATTTCGGAAGCGTTTTCCGAAACATGTAATAAGCTTTGGGTGAATAGGTCACATTTAGTTAATCAACTTTATCAAAGATACCAATGTTGTATCTTATCACTAGACTGTGATGTAAGCGAATAAAATATTTGCCCACTAGTGCCACCTTCCGAGTGTTTTCCGAAATAATAAGGTTCTAGTTCGTAGTTGATTAACTTTGTCGAAGACACCGAATTTGTATCTGATCACTGGACTGATATAATAGCGAATAAAACATTTGCCTACAAGCGCCATCTAGGGAATGTTTTGTGAGCTCATGTGGTTTAAGACAAAGAGGGCTTATTGAGGTGATCAACTCATCACTGGACTTAGATATAAGCAAAACAAATATTTGTAGGCCAAAAACTTAATTCATATATAAATTCTACAAACGACGTCGGTTGGATTCTGTGCGCCACTTCTTCTTCTTCTTTTTGGCACTAAAGTCCTCACTGGGACAGAGCTTGCTTCTCAGCGTAGTGTTCTTATGAGCACTTCCACAGTTATTAACTGAGAGCTTTCTTTGCCAAAGTTGCCATTTTTGCATTCGTATATCATGTGGCTGGTACGATTATACTATACGCACAGGGAAGTCATTGAAATTTCCATTACGAAAAGATCCTGGACCGACCGGGAATTGAACCCAAACACCTTCAGCATGGCTTTGCTTTGTAGCCGCGGACTCTAACCACTCGGCTAAGGAAGGCCCCATGCGCCACCTGGTGAGTGGATTCTGAATTAAAACATTCCTTGAGTTGAAGTGAACAGCAATGTGATCAACTTCACAGAATACAGTTTTCTATTGAACCCAGTGCTGGGAATGGTAATAGTAGTAGGCTTGACTGTCGCGAAAATCACGTGGCTGTTCTCAGTACAGTAGTTTATAAACGTGAATCTCATCAAGTAGCCTATGTTGGGTGCACGAATTTTCTAAAACATTAGTGTCATTGAAAGCTCTCAATGCGGGAAATGCAGCGGGAAATGGGGCTCTGCACTTTTTTTTATTTTGCATGAGATTTTGACGTTTGCTAGCCTTGTTGTTTACTAATTTCATGATGTTGTTCAATACTTTTACTTAAAAACAATAGTAATCAAGTTCAAATTAACAATTTATCGGCACATCCAACAGCTAACAGTAAGACTTTGTGAAGAAATCAAAAAATCATAAATATTAGCCAATTTATGGTTATTAGATGAATGTGAAATCACTGTTGGTCTTAAGTGTTCGGAATATGAGTCAAAACGGTATATCTTCTCGAATTTCAACATCACAATTCTGTTCTATTGTGATTTTGCCAAAACATTTAAAAATTAAATTCATCATATCATACTAGTACAATATACATATTTTGATGACATGAATAATTTTGTAGATTTGACAGCATGATTTAGTTTAAGAGCTGTACGTTTGTTACTATATATTTTAGGTTTCTGTGTGTCAAAAATTATAATGTTTTAAGATGAAAATGTGATCTGAAACGACTTTGAAATCGCTAATAAAAAACAGATTTCTTATATAATGATCCTTTATTTTGCATTCAATATTGCAGCTCACTTGTATCTAAAATAGGCCATTAAAAAGGAACTATATTCGTATTCAGGGAGTTACAGGAATCCACATCTTGGTTGATTCATCTTGCCCCATTCTACTCTAGCATTAGGTTTTTCAAGCGGATTTGTTACACTTACGCTTGTTACATAGTTTTATTTCTTTGTATCTCAAATCTAACCCCGTTTCCAAATAGTTATTCAGTGCCATTGCATTATTCCGATTCTTGTGTCTGCATCAGAAAGGTGATCATGGAATAACAAATTTTCATGATTTGCATAAACATTTCCAAATTCATGTCGAACATTCCTCCGGCACGGAACCAAAAACCCTGTTGAGCTTTGGCTTGAACGATGAGAGCCGTGTGCTTGATGTTGCGATAGTCGTCCATGTTCGCACTTGGCACCGAAATGCTGGTCATCCAATCCAAGGCATATGCGTTCTTGGCTATTTTCATGTTCTTATGCAAAATGAATCAATAAATTTCACTAACATTACGGTCATTCAATTATATGCAAATACTAACAATTTCGTCAAGCTCATCCAACATTTTGCATGTGAAAAAACATTCCATGCCACATATGGATCCAAAAACCAACAGTCCCAAAGCGTCACTGGAGAAATCAATTACGCATAGGAAACTATTGAGGGTGACAAAAATCGCAGTTGCTGATAAAAGTACTAGAAAGCTGATGTAGCTGACTTGTTTTAGAAGGATTACATGTCTGTGGATGAAAGAAGAAGCAATTAAGTCAATCGTACCACCGATAGCATCATCCAATCATACTCGATGAAGTTACTGTGATAAACAGCCGCTTGTTTAAAATCTGCCCTAATCGTGGACCACATCCTAGAAGCAGTCAAACTATCACCGTACCGCAGTTCAAGGTCATCTCGGCCGCACACCTGAAAAGCTCGATCGAAAATTGATTCAAAATAGTCCGAAATTATCAAAAGCTCATTTTTCATCAACGATAGCAACAACCCGAATTGAAAGAAGCTCTGCCAATATCCAAGGTTTTGGATCAACATTTGAAACGAGTAGTAATAAATAATAACGTTAGCCACGGTATTTGGTAGGAACTGCAACGAAAATGGAATCTGGTACAAATCCTCGGTGAAGGCAGCCGTCAAGCACCAATTGATTGCATTCAAAACCAGTATGGTCGAGCCACCTAAGACCAAACGGTTTTTCTTCCAGAAGTGTACTTTCCGAGCATAGTTTGCTTTTGCGTCATCCTTTCCACATTGTCTTGAGTTTACAAAACTTTTTAGCTTTGCCAAATCATCATGGTAATAAGCTAATGCAACACTGAAAACATCTCTTCGTATTTTATCCAAAATCCTTTTCGTAAAACAAGATTTCGTACATATAACGCTATTTTCATTCATTGTACGAATTATTTGTACTTGACAGAATTTCGCGATTCAGTGACTTTACGAAATAATCGGAAGATGTACGATATACAATTCGTAGATGTGCGTTATCGTGTTGTTCGTATAACGAATCGTTTAGTATTACGAAACTGATCGTTTAACCTACGAAATCATTTGTTGTTTTCTGCAACGAAAGGTTTCGTAGACACATTTCGTAAAATACAACATGACACGAACGCAGTCGAGGGAGGTAAGAAGAAGCGCGTATAAATGTTCGTTCTGAATACTAAACAAACGAATTTCGATTACGAAATGTTTAGTACATTATAACAATCATTGTTTGTTTTGATTTCGAGCTTGAATCATATTACGAAGCTGGCTGCATACATTTTACGAAACTGTTTCGTTGCAGAAAACAACGAATAATTTCGTAGTTCGAACGAACGATTTCGTAATATAAAACACTATATATTTTCAGTGAAGGCCTCTGAAAAGTCCGACCGACAGACCGACGGAAAGATTAATATTTAGCGAGAAGTAGAGGATATTGCGCCAGTTGACAGCTGATTGAAAGCAGTGATAGGCGTAGAAAGTGTACTGTATCACTTGGCCAACTTTCAGAGCTCGCCAAGCGACTAATGCCAAAGGGCTCCATTTTGGTGGGTAGTAGCCTGCAAACAATTTCACTTTGAGTGGACGAAATGACCTATTAAGATAGTTTTTTTATACCGCACAAATCAACGAGTAGGTCTACTAGCACAAAATAATCAGAATCAGGTTTGTAGTATCTCACTTCTTTCCAGAGGTCGACAATCGCGTTCATGATGTGAAGAATAGATTTCTTCGACTGAATTGAATGTGAGTAGATTGGTGTCAGATAAAGTAAAATATATTCAAAGTGAATTTCATTAAATATTAATAATGAATCAGGATTTACCGTTATTATGCAACTTACCGTCACAACGCTAATAATATAGTGACGTTCTGTCTCTTTGTCATCACCTGAAGAAATTATATTATCGTCCTTAAAGATCTCCACCTATCACTGGAAAGTTTTCTACGATAGCATATGAACGTTTGGTAATTTTACATGTGGCCTAATCGACGGCCTTATAGATGTTAGGTCAAATAAAGTGTCCTTGGAAAATAATACGAAACTCCGTGACAGCTTAGGCTATCGTAAGAAGAGAATAAAAAAGAAATGTTATCAGCTTAACGCCAGCAAAAATGCAACAATGTAGCTCAAAAGAATAGTCCATTATTTTAAATAGACAAAAATCGGAGAAGAGACAACCAAATATGCCTAACATCCGTATGCCAAGCAATCGTATGTTAAACGTTCATATAAGAAACTTACCGCCCCCATAATATGTGTTACTTTATCGTTTGTTGTACTGCGGCAGGTCAAATAATTTCTGGATCCGAATTACAATAAAACTATTACCCGTAGATTGTTTGGTATATTCATTATAGTGAACCATTGGCCAATAATTGTCAAGTATTTATTTACTTAGGCTACTCGGTGGTACCTACTATTTAAGCAATCTACGCTCACAGATGGACCAAAATTCATATTGCTGCTATTTCGGAAATATTGTTCTGGTTGCCTTTGTTTAGCTCCAATGGAATCGTGTCGTTTGCGCAGTTTTACACCGATTTTATACAAGCTGAAGTTATTCCGGTGGATCACTGGGTCAAGGGTTCCTTCCTTTTTCGTCGACAATTAACCAACTATGTGGCACAAATTTGACTCTCTAGAAGCGAAGGCCGTAGACGTGACAAAAATCTAGTTTTCATTAAATAGACTTTGTAATTTTTTAGCTCCACTTTTTTTTCTATAGATACTTTTACGATTGATCCTGTCTTAACCGACTCTGGTAGCCAACTGGATACTCACGCTGACTTCGATTCGTACCATGTCCCTGTTATATTTCAAATGTCTTATGAAAAAATTCCCAAACCTTTCAGTTTCAGGTTCAATTATTTAAGAAATGACTGGAAAACATACACAACATACATCGAAACTTGAACAATTTCCATTGATTCCATTGACCTATACCAAAAGGTGATGTAGAATCTAATTTGTTATTAAACACAACACACTCAAATTCTAGATCCCTCTAAAACGTGAGCATGAGACAATTTAGATATACCCGCGATCTTGCTATGCAAATGCAATGGTAGGTTTCACAAAAAGAAATTAAAAAGTGTTTTTCCGATTCGACAAACAAGAGAAAAATCAAATAAATTTCTCAAATGGAATCTGGCTCTTAGACTTTTGAAAATGTATTATCTATACATTTTTAAATAACCTCAAACGCCAATTTCTATGTTGAATGAGAAAAATTAACCATTGTTAGCTGATTGCGGTGAAAACCATAAAGTTTCAAGTTTGGAAGGGCGCAAAATTAAAATTTAGGACTCTCTTGTCCAAATAAGAATCAAGCTACCCAAGGTTTCGAAAGTATTCTCAATCAAGAGAATGGTTTCGTCAATTCTTAGGGGACTAGTTTGGAGAACTGAGAATCATTATAAAAAAAAAATAAAAATAAAAACATGAAAGCCCTTGGCAATGATAAATTTGTTTACATCGTTATCAAGAAAATCCCAGTAAGTACCTAGCTTATAATTTTTGGTTAATATATTCAAATGTTTTTAGTTGGCACGCTCAGAAAAGTTTTTGGTCATAGATATGGTGTCAAATCCCGTCGGTGGCAACAATTTTCGTTATCTACCATGTGATAATTTTAGAGCTGATGGAGTTTGATCAGCGAAAATGAACTGTTCGATCTTGGCTTATCGTCAGTACTGTGATCGACAATTATGGTATGATATTATAGAAATAAATTGCAGAACGACATTTAATAGACCCGTGTACACGATAGTAGGTCGTTCCATGGTATATTGGTGTAATGAAACAGAGTCTACCATGTTTATAGTTTATGCATTGGGAAACCTCTGCAGAATTGGAGCTCGATCGCTTAGAAGCCTCAGAAGAACTTTACTGCCCATACATCCATAACTGTCCCATATGGAAAACGTAGGCATTGAGAAAATAGCGCTCAAAGTTTGAAGTTTGTCTTTTCATACAAATGTTCATAATTTTTTAATACATTTTTCCAGGCCAAAATCAATTACCATTACTGCACAGGTAACTCATTTTGCTTCCATTGATCAGCGAAAAATATAAACTTGAACATTATTCTCGTTTCGCAGTTGTTGTTGGTTTTTAAAGTTCCTATAGATACTGTTATGTATTTATTTTTCAATATGGGACTGCAGTAACTACATATTTTTCCATAACATTTTCAAACAAAGTGCTGGTTAGAAAAGCCATTAGGCACAGTTATGCTTTTATGGGCAGTTTGGGGTTGTTATGGTTCAAGTTCAAGGTACCTACTCTTACAGATCTTGCCATCGTGACTACTGAGGTTGTTTATAACAGTTTATTGTGAATACAATACTTTTCACTTTTGCAGCCATAAAAACGGCGGGCTGCATTTGACGTTTCGTGACAGCGGAATCCGGGCTGCATATGACGTTTCATCTTTCCCGTATATTTTTCATCTTCGCGAGTCTCTCTCAGGTCCCAACTCCTCGACCCACTCGGACTACTTGGACCAGTGGTCGTTAACGCCAAGATGTTCATTCAATCTCTCTGGGCAGCTAACTTGTCGTGGGATTCTGAGCTTTCAGGAGAGTCAGCAACCTGGTGGAGAAATAACCATGGTGGCATCAAACTGCTTCAACAGCTGGTAGTCCCTAGGAGAGTACTGTGGAACACCCAACAAAAATATTCTGCGACGTCGCACCTCTTCGTGGACAGTCCATTCCACGCTTGGAGCTTTGTGCAGCTCTCCTCAGAAGTTGATTAGTAGATACTCTTCTGTCTAAAACAAATATCGATGCATCAGTCACGTTTTGGACCGAGTCGTCTATCGCACTTCACTGGATCAAATCCAGATCGAATTCCTGGGAAGTCTTCGTTTCGAACCAATTGGCTGTCGAAGAATTCAACATGGATGCACGTACCGAGTCGACCGATTTTAACCCTGCTGACCACACCTCCCGAGAAATGCTTCTAAGCCAGATCCTCACCGACAAGCTGTTGTGTCATCTCCCCCGTCGAACAGTGGCCAATGTGTGCGGTTTCGATGCCAACCATGTCGGAATAAGGGGAAGAGATGCGTCCGTTGGTATCCCTCTCTTTGATGAACGATGATGCTTCCATCTTCAGCGAATTCTCTTAATTAGCTAAGCTAATAAGATTCGTGGCTTACTGTTTCCGATTTCGAAACAACTGTAAACTTCCGAAGAATCAACAAGTTCTTTCATCGCTATCGCCTGAAGAAGTGGATTTTGCACTGATGTCAATGGTTCCCCTTGCCCAGCGCCAGAAATTTCCGATAGAAATACGTTTGTATAGCCGCAATGAGACAGTGCTGTCAATATCCATACCAGCAAACCATAAACTTAGCTGGTTGATTGCAAGGTCCATCTATCTGTAGACTTTTCACGGTGGACCTTCGCTGTTACTCGCTACAATTCGTCAACGCTTTTGGCAACTTCGGGGTAGATACTTGGCTCATAACTTACTTTACTTACGCTGGCATAGACCACTGTGGGCCGTTTTTCATTCGTCCGCTAATTGGGAAAGGTACGTCGGTAAAGGTTTTCGTAGCGTAGCTCGTCTGCCTTGTGGTGAAGGTCGTACACCTCGAAGTTGTGCCGGATCTGTCGTCCGTCGCTTGTATCGCTGCAGTTAAACGCTTCGTAGCTCGTCGCGGTCGTGTTCTTGAGATACACTGCGACAACGCGACTATGTTTGTCGGTGCAGATCGTGAGCTCCGGCAGCTTCGAGAAGAGTTCCAGCTGCAGTTCAAGTCACAGGAATGAGGCGATTACTGCTCCGGAAATGGAATCACCTTACGCTTCATTCTTGCATGCTCTCCTTAGGGTGCATTTGAATAGCTGTAGTGAAATTATTTAAGGTGAAGATGATTTGTAGCCAAACCTCAAATTTTCAAGAGCACAAATCTGAAGAACCAAACATTTGTTTAAGCTAATTACTAAATCGATTTGTCACTAGCTGGTGTTGATCAATCGATCAAGTTTCCAGCTCAAAGGGGTGTTCGGCTCTCCAAGTTTGTACTCTTCAAATTTTGAAGTTTGGCTTCAATTCATCTTCACCTAAAGTTCCACTTTCGTCGTATTAAGAGACAGAAGGCCTCCTCCATAGACCAGGTCCTAACTGTCGTAGCCCAGATTTAATCTGTTCTGAACTTCTGTCCCGTAGTTCCCATTTCCGATTCTCCAGATGATCTATCCGTCCTTACTCCAGGGCAGAGTCTTTTGTCTCCATTCCCGAACCGGATCTGCTTCAGAAGTCGCCTAATCGCATCACCCGTTTGCAGGAGATGCAGCCCTTGGTCCAAGACTTGTGGCGATGCTGGTCGCATGACTACGTGAGCCAGCTGCATCAACGCCCATCCGTAGACGTTTGGTACTACAGATGCAAGACAACTACCCTCCGCCACGGTGGCCTCTCAGCCGCATCGTAGAAACCATCGCCGGTTCTGACGAACAAGTCCATGTCGTTGTAGTCAAGTTGGCTTCGGGAGAATACAAGCGAGCTATCACAGAGATCGCCGTTCTGCCATTCGACTCCAACGATGAACTGATGGAAACCTCGCTATTGCCATCAACTAGTGCCGTGGTGGATGGTTGAAATGGATAGTTTCAACGGCGGTCGGCATGTTGAGAGCAGCATCTGCAAATATCTTAAAACAACCCTTACATTAATTAGAGATTAAACACACAATCATTTGTATGAACACGCTTGTCTTAACCTGAGACGAGACTCGCGAAGACGGTCTTCTTTTTCTGTGATTGCTGAGTTTTTTTTCTTATTCCACTTTGTGCATACCAATTATGCGCATGCTGTTCAAATCCTCACATGAACCTCTCAGCAAAAAATGATTAAGTTTGCATCACATTGAATCATAAATAGCCATTTGAGTGAAATTTCATGCCAGCAAACGTAGCAGACATTAGAAATAATGATTCTTCTGCTTAGATTTATCAGCAACTTTGGAAAAAACTGCTCCGCCGACTGAGGTTTTTAATAACAGTTCACTTTGAACACAATACTTTTCACTTTTTCAGCCATAAAAACGGTGGGCTGCATTTGACGTTTCGTGAGAGGGGAATCTGGGCTGCATATGACGTTGATATTTTTCCTCTTCGCGAGTCTCTCTCAGGTCTTAACTATGTCCACTTACCTTGTTCCCTGTTAGTAATACGTTCTTCAACACACACATTTGTTATCGCTACTACAAAACCACCCAAACTGTTCCCTAAGAGCAGTCCAATAAAAGCCATCGTGAAGTGAAGTGCGCATTTTACGCTCTCTCGAAGTCTCATGGTCCAAGAATCAAGTTTTTGCCGGTTTTGTCAGTCAAGCCAAGCTTCTTCGTAATCGAAGCTCTCCCACCAAGGTTGGGAAAAAATCTGAAATTCATTCTACCGTGCTGCATCAATAACCGGACGCTTAAGAGACATCAAATGTTGCAACTTAATTTTTGACGCTTCATTGTCTCATCTAATTATAGTGTAGTTTTCATACAATTAGTTTAGGCTCTGATCTTCATGAAAACGATGAAAATTTTAAAGAACATGGCAAAAATAGCATGTAAATCGCGGATATAATGAAGCGTGTCGTGTTCCTAAACCCGGACACATAAATCGATAAGCCGGACACTTATGAATCAAAATTCGGACAGCTTCAAAAAAATTGATTATTTCGATATGAAACTCATTTGAATAAACTTTGTAATCGATAGAAAATGACTTTTCTGAAAACACAGTACTTGCACTTGCTATATAATATACTATAACAGCACAACTTTGGAAGTAATTTGATTTTTTTACCTGCATTCTCTATCTGCGGTTCGATGTGTCATCTATGTTGCAGCGCGACTGAAATAATCATGTTTTTATCAGTTTTTATGTGCATGATTATTGCCGTATCATTGATTATATTGTTTTTTTAACTTTAACTTTAATTTTTTTTACGAATATGCTTCACAAATATTCGTTTATACTGCAGATTTATGACGATATCACCTTATGTCCGGCTATATTACCACTGGCTCACTGAGCCGGATGGCATATTTTTGTTCTTAGAATAATTAAATTACACATATAATCACTACTCTCACTTAAAAAAAATTACAATCTATCATCACAATAAGCATCCTAAACACAACTAGAAGAAAAAACTATTATTTATCCACACTTTCAGGAATGAACCAATGCCGATAAATTATTCCAAAACTACACAACTAAAACTTGCGCGACGTAGGGAAAGTGCCAAACTGAGGCTGCGAATTTGTTTTTATTTTTAATATATTTTGGCAAAGCTTACTAGATTGCAAATTATTGCTTGATGGGGCAATTAGATTTAATCTGTAAATACGTGAAAATATTACCAGGTAATTGTAGATTTTCATTGTTAAAATAATGAATATTGATAGAGTGTCCGGATATTGGTGCGGTCCGGATTTTGATTCATCACGGTACAGTAGCCAAACAAAGCCAATCGCAGTCAGCGAAGCCAATGAAACTCACGACTATCGCTGCTGTAGGCAAAGAGCCATGAAAATTGCAAAACACCCGTTGCTAAGGGCAACCCAAAATTACTGTAGAAAAATGTTCTATTTCCCGCATTTAGAGCCTTCAATGACACTAACGATTTAAAAAATTCATGCACCCAACATAGGCTACTTGATGAGATTCACGTTTTTGAACTACTGTACTGGGAAAGCCGGCTTTAGGACATTTCGTCGAATGAAATTTGGTCGAATGACGTTTGGTCGAATGACATTTGGTCGAAAGTACATTTGGTCGAAAGGACATTTAGTCGAATGGAAATTTGGTCGAATTGCTTTGGAATTATGTTTTTTTGCTGGAATGACGTTTAGTTGAACGGAAATTTTGTTGAAAGCTTATTTTTAAATGGTTTATTATCCCTCAGTGAATTGAATTATTGTTTTCTAAGTTTAGCAAAGCTGGTGAGATAATGTATTATTTTAAGTTATCTGAATCATTACCTGTTGTTGAATAAAAAATGAGACATTGTATGTCGTCTTATTCTCAAATTCCATACATCTTTTGATTAAATGAATTTTTCGGAAATAGTTGTTTTATACATTGACTGAAATATTTAGCTCTAGTGAATTTATTATTCTTTGAAATTATCATCATTCTTTGAAAAAATACTCAAGTTTTTATTTTATTACTCAACGCTGTGAAGGCTTGCATTATTTATTACTCTTATGAAATGTCATCGTTCTTTGTAATGAACTGCAGATCTTCATCTGATGGAAGAATTCGGAGAGAGTGATTGGGATCTTTCTTTGAATTCCGGGTCTTTCTGCTTACGGAAGTGGGTAAGATTTTTGAATGCGGAAATCATAATTAAAGCGGCAGGAAAAAGTTGCTTTAAGGAAAACATTTATGGCCAATTGGCTTATTGTTACTTCCAGCTTACTAAAATTCCTCAAGCAAATATCTGGCTTTGATGACCTCGGATGAATAACATAGTTTGCAGTAGAAGCTTTGAATTATTAAAAATGAAAATTGTGCTGATTCTATGAATCGGGTAATAGAAGACGAGCTTACTGAGGAGACAAAAAATGGCTTGCTTCCATTTAAGATCAACTTATCTCGAATTGCAGAACATGCTTGAACGAAAATGCAGCATGAAACATTAAAAGCGCAAGAGGTTGATCAATATGTTGAGAGAGCGTCCATCAAATTAAATATCAAAATTTTGCTAATCGTTCAGAGATTGTTAGTAAAATGGCTGATACTTTGTCAATTATTCAATCAAAACAAGAGAGTATTAGCGACAAAATGCTACTCTCGACTATAGTCAGACTAAACGTAAAACTCTGTTTCCATACGATTAAGACTCGACCACTTACCTTTTCACGAAATGTCGGTTCGACCAAATATCATATGCTTTCTGTTGCAACTAAACCTTTTCGACCAAATGTCCATTCGATGAAATGTCCATTCGACCAAATGTACTTTCGATCAAACGTAATTCGACTAAATGTAATTCGACCAAATGTCATAGATTCGGGAAAGCCACGTGATTTTCGCGAAATTCAAGCCTACTACTACAGTTACCCCACAGTTATGGATAGCACACAGATATGGATCAAAGTTGGCTTAAACGGAGAATATCTCATCCAATAGAGCTGCAATTACGCAGAACACATTTTATCTACGTGAACCATAAATCTGTACAGCATTGCAATCAATCATAACATCTTCTAGCATATTTTATTCGTCCGTATGAAATAAAATGTTATCCGTATTCATAGGATCGTTGATTCATAACTGTGGGGCTTTGAAACCCGTACCACAGTTATGAATCAACAATAAGACGATTCCGAAAGAAACGCCGGAACGTATACTTTCACTTACACACCATTCGTTTGCTTCACAAATAAATTGCTTTTATAGTGTTCTGATCCATAATATGAGTCGATTTGATCCATAATAAGGACCCACCTGTTTCACTGATCCACATCTGTGGGATGGACAACGTTTGAAATTTCTATCGAAATCGACACTTTTTCGTAAATAACCGCGATTTTTTATGTGTATTCACGAAAACAACTATATTCAGCATTGCCAGGCGAGTAATTTTGTTTTGTACAAGGTCACCATGATTTGTAATCATATTTTATTCTAAAAAATGACCCTTAGCTGATCCATAACTGTGGGGTGACTGTATTACCATTCCCAGCACTGTCTCCCACAAGTGTCCGAAAGTGTCGTAGGCCAGTGTCCGGTCATTTTCGTCGAATTTCGCAATCTTTTCCCGTAATATAATGTTTTAAACAAGGGACAGCTTCTGATCAAATCATTATCAAACTTTAATACAGTGATACCTCCATGAGTCGATGTTCCATGACTCGATATCGACTCATGGAACCATACTAAAACCATAATTTCATGGTTACTATGATGGTCCCTAGAAGCAGCTTTCCAAAGAATTGCTGTTCCATGACTCGATATTTCCATGAGTCGATGGTCCCTTCAATATCGACTCATGGAGGTTTCACTGTATTGGTAACAATCGTTGGTAATTTAAAAACGCAATAGCCATCAGCCAAGAGTCACGAGACGATGTGCGGATTCATAGCTTGGTCCAAAATTTACAAGTCGATTTTATCTTTCTCTTGGTGCTCTTTAGTGTTTATCACGCTCAATGGTAGATGTAGCTCTAGTGTAGATGTAGTTCTGAAACTCGGACGAAAATAGTGTGCACTTTGTGTCAAAAAACAACAAGAATCTGAATAATAAAAATATAATATTTAATATAATTTAATATAGTAATATTTCGATACGCAATTTGATGAGTCTGGAAAGCGCATGCAATTTCCGTTAAGGAAAACAAAAACAAACTGTGTGTGATAAGCGTATGCGAATGTTCGTATGTTCAAATATCACTAAGCTCTATACAACTGATTAACATAACGTCCGGTAACACCATAGAAATGAACGAACAGTACCGTAATCCGGGGTAACATTGATCATTTTTTTTGAATATTTCTTAAATATTTTGTTTGAAAATGCAAATGTTGCAAGTTTTATATTTTTAAAATAAGTACTGCCACCCATAGCTCGTGACTATATACTGCATTTTGTTTTTTGAAAGATTTAAGTATGTTTAAAAAAATGTTTTAAGTGATTTTTTGATTTAGCTGATATGGGGTAACATTGATCACCTATGTAAATAACGTTCGGTAATATTGAAAATATCGTTACTTACTTGAATCATGGCCCCCGCAGCCGAATATGAAAGCCAAACGCTTACAAGTCATTTACTTTTTGAGTTATTTTAAAATTAAAAACAACTCGATCCACGGAATACGCCTAAAGGTAGGCAATTTCCTAAGGGAATTCTATATTCTTTACAGTAATTCGTTAATGTTGCTCAATTGAGCATATTTATGAAAGTTTTGACAACGGAATCGTTTTCAGCGATGCCATTTTTAGTAAGAACCGCATTTTCCTTGCTCATATCGTTTGCAGAACTTATGTGAGATATGAATCTTCGGTAGTGTCATCCTTACCCATTGAAATCATTGTTTCGAAAAGTTGACAAATTTACGGATATTGTAAACGGAATTTTCGCAAAAATCCCCACTTACATTAGCTTATGAATATAAGAAAGAGAAGCACCATTCGTGATTTGGAAATGTTCCATCAATATAGGATGATACGAACTTTTTAAGAGATGAGTCATTCCGATCAATGTTACCCCGCTGATCAATGATACCCCGGATTACGGTACTCATAAATTCTACTCGTCAGCGTTGTAGTAATCTTACTAAATCTCAGTTCACATTTCGACAGAATGGCATTCAAACAAATGACCCATTTCGGCCAAATAGCCCAGAGTAACCACCCATCCACCATTTTAAGTGCTAACGTGCTAACGACCAAAGACCTTTAACGCGATCCATTTTAATTTTCAAGCTGTGAAAAAATGCAGAAAATAGAGCAATTAAATTTTTATTTTAAAGCAAAATTACAAACATGTCATTCTAATTTTTAAATTCTTTTTGAGTTTAAATGATCATCAGAAAGTTTTTTTGACACCAATAAACAAATCCAACCAAAAGAAAATAAGCCACTCATACATTTTGAATGTCAGTTTTACATTTTTTTTTCCTCGGAGATGGATGTTGGGTACGCAGCTAATACTTCAATATCAACGACTTCCACTCATTTTGATGTGATAATGAGGAAGCATTTTGAACAATTTTAACAAAGTTTTTATTAACAGAAATCTTAGCATTTAATAAACGTAACGTGTGTTCAATAAAAAATAGTAATTTGGTTAAGTAGTCATATAGTAGAAAAAATCAACAATCTCAGTATTTTTTTTATTAACAACATAATGTTTATTCTTCAAAAAAAAAAAACGTCATTGAATATTGAAGAAGGAGCCCTGATCAGCCACGGTGTGCCAGAAACCGTTATTAACAGAAAAAAATGTCCAAGAATTTGGCACCCACCATTCGAAAGATATATCACTCGAGCATCTTCTCCGTGAATTTTAAAATATTCTAACGAGGGATTCGAAAGTTATCGTGATTTGAAAGTTTTGAGCTATTTTGGAAGGGAAATTCACATGCTTATGAACATTTCCCAACGGTGCATCATTATTAACTTGTAAACCAGCCAAATTATCACCAGCTTTGCATTAAGCATTCATAACATGTGATATCCAAGCACCTTCTCTGCGAATTTGAAATCATTTGGTCGAGAAAATCTGAGGTTACAGTGATTTGTATTTTAATGATTATTTCTATGAAGTTTATATTAGAGCTGATTTATATGCCTTTGTTATGAAAGTGTACATAATTTACAAATAACAATGTCTATAGGACTGACCCTCGGCATTCAAAAGATACAGTAGTCAATTATCTTTGCAGTTAGTTTGAGAATATTTTATAAATAGACAACATAACTAGAGTACTTTGAAGTTTTGGAGTAATTAGGATTTTTTTTTTCAATCGTCTGAAATAGTGTTGGCAACTCGCATTTAATAATTTCGACACAAATTAACTTAACAGATTTGCATTCAATTTGTATCTTTCATTGAAGAAATCCAATGCTTCATTAAATCACAAGCAAATAGGTTCGTTTTTGTAAATTTTGTTTCAATTCCACGCGTTTGGCGGGGCAGTGTTTCGTTATGGCCCAAATAAGCACATTGGTGAAACTGAATAATTTGAAAGTGGAACCTTGTTGCTCAGTCGAGTTTGGATCATCAACTTGTGAGATCGTTTTATTCTGGTGTTTTAAATAAGCTAAATATGATGGTTCACATTTTATTCATGGCAGTGAAGGAGATACGTTTATATAAGTGTTTGCTTAATTAAAAGTCAGTAAGAGTTTATTGTAGAAGTTAACCTTGTTTCATGTTTTGCAAAATATGTAAATGCAACAAGCCTTATATTTTGTTTGGTTCCTTGAATTAATCGATACTGTAAGTGTCGACTTTTCCTTTAGATACTGATAGATTATTTTTTGGATTGATGCTGCATGATTTGCATCATGCAAAATCTTTGAATGATTCGTCATCAAAGGTATCGTAATATTGATTCTTCAGTCATGTTTTGGGCATAAAAAGAGTTACTTTTTATTTTATTATATTCATTATGTTGTTGACTTAATTATGTTTTGAGGGAGATATAACAGGGTATAACCAGAGAAAATGATGTGATGATCATGATCCCTAGGACTATTGTAATTAAGCGTTTTGTTTACCAAGACGAAACTTTAATATAACCCCTTCCAATTTTCCAAACTACATTGACTTATCTTGGAAGTGCAGAGGATTCCAACGGCTTCCTCAAAGAAAGTAACACGTAAATATTTATTCCATAACCCCAATTGACCTGTATTCGGACACAGCAGTACCGCGTCCTGCTTATTACAAGGAATGAGAACTCCATTACTTACACACTAAGAGTGGTGCGATTAATCCTAAGTAGCATCCGTGCATCTTGTGCATGTATAGTTGCTCTTGTAATAACGGAGAAGCAACAGTAGGCGGTCATTTACGCTATTAAATCACATTGATCAACAAATTGATAAGAATTTGTTGCAATTAGTAGTGATTGTTCAATGTACATGGTAATTTAAGAATCAAAATATACTTCCAAAACTTCAAAGTACTCTAGTTATGTTGTCTCTAGATAAAGAATTCTCGAACTACCTGCAAAGATGCTTGAATAATACATCTTTTAAACGCCGAGTGTCAGTCGTATGGAGATTTTTATTTGTAAAATCTGTGCATTAATATAACAAAGCCATAGAAAAGCTCTAATTTAAACTTCATAGAAATAATGGTAAATATACATATCACTGTAACTTCTGATTTTCTCAACGTAATGATTTCAAATTTACAGGGAAAATACTTCGATATCACATGTTTTGAATGCTTAATGCAAAGCTGATGGTTACTTGGCTTGTTTACAAATGAATAATGATGCACCGTTGAGAAATATTTATAAGCATGTGAATATCCCTTCCAAAATAGCTCATAACCTTCAAATCACTATAACTTTCGATTCCCTCGTTAGAATATTTTTTTCGAATGGTAGGTGCCAAATTCTTGGACATTTTTTTCTGTTAATAACGGTTTCTGGCACACCGTGCAGCCGCACGACGCAACTTAGTCGCGATAGTCTCACAAGAGCGCTAGACGGCACTGACGTCCATCTTCCGGATACAATTCCGGATCCTCGTGGTCAACTGCATTGTATCCTTGGCCTGCCAATTATTTTTGTTCACTGGGGCACTGAGAGAGCCGAAAAAATCCTCAATGGAACGGCACTGGGGCAAGTTGGTAGGGTTCCTTTCTTCCGGCGCGTACGGTAAAACCGTAAAACCGTACAACACGCTCGCGGAGTGCTTGCTGTTTCGACGCCATCTTCGATTGAACTGACAGCACCCGGACGAAAAGAAACATGCCACTCATTTTCAGGGAGTCCAGTTGGAGAGAATAAAATATACGCTCTTTACTTTAATAACAGAAAAGTATGGAAATTATTCTGATTGTTACTGAACACCCGTTAGTAGACTCTGAACATAACTCATGGAATTCTATACTGTTATACCAAAAAGTGACAAATGAATTCTCACGCACCGTTTCAAAAGCACCTTTCTAACATTGAGAGGCTCCCTTTGTTTACTTTCTCTTTCATCAATAATTGAGTCACATTAATCTCTTCTGTTGCGTTTTTTTTGTATGAAACGCTAGTCAAGGAAATTGCCTTAAGATCTATAGTGAAAAACTTTGCAAAAGCTGTTGTATTCTACTGTTATAATTGAATATTCAACGAGAATTGATATCGGCCGAACCTCTTAACTGGCGAATCAACCGAATGGTAAGGATATAATATATCACTCACTAGACCAAATCTGGTGTTATTTCGACGTTTCTAAGATGTGATTGTCACCATATATGTCAAGGAGCGTATGTGCATCTTAAAAGATATGATGTTACATTTTTTGCTATGTAGAAAACATTTAGTTGTGTAATTTTCAAAAATGTCTCTAATACTATTGTTTTAAGCTTTAATTACAAGCAGTGTAATAATTATTGTGATTCCTGTGTCTGCATCAGAAAGGTAATCCAAGAGTAGCACATTTCCATGATTTGCATGAACATTTCCGAATTCATGTCAAACATACCCCCAGCACGAAATCCAAATCCCTGCTGAGCTTGTGCCTGGACAATTAAAGCGGTGCGCTTGATGCTGCGATAGCTATTCAAATTCCCACGGGGCACCGTAATACTAGTCATCCAATCCATAGCATATGCATGCATGGCAATTTCCTCATTCTGATGAGAAATTAAACAATATTTTCATTCGTATTCAATGGATAACAGATTGCAAAATTTTTACAACATCGTCCAGTTCGTCCAGCAATCTGCAAGTGAAAAAGCATTCCATGCAGCAGATAGATCCGAAAACCAACAGTCCCAAAGCGTCACTGGAGAAATCAATTACGCACAGGAAACTGTTGAGCGTCACCAAAATTGCAGTAGCCGATAGGAGCGCTAGAAAATTGAAATAGGTGACTTTTTTCAATAACCCGACTTGGCTGTAAATAAGAAAGAATGATTTTAAACATTATTTCTACTTAGCAATTATAGCTAATTATACTCTATGAAATCGCTGTGATATTTAGTCGCTTGTCTGAAATCTTTATCAATAGTTTCCCACATCTTTGAAGCGGTCAAGCTATCACCGTACCGCAATTCCAGCTCTTCTTCGCTGCAGACCTGGAAAGCTCTATCGAAAATCGATTCAAAATAATCTGATATTATTGCTAACTCATTATTCAGCAACGATAACAACGATCCAAATTGGAAAAAGCTCTGCCAATATGTGAAATTTTGAATAAGCATCTGAAACGAGTAGTAGTAAGCAATGACATTTGCCATCGTGGTTGGTAGGAACTGCAAGGAGAACGGTATTTGGTACAGATCCTCGGTGAAGGCAGCCGTCAAGCACCAATTCACTGCGTTCAGCACCAACATGGCAGAACCACCTAAAATTAAACGATTGTTGGTCCAGAAGCGCACTTTCCGCATATAGTTTGCTTTGTTGTCAGTTTTTCCACATTGTCTTGAGTTCACGAAGTTTTTCAACGTAATCAAATGTCGATGATAATATGCTAAAGTCAGAGCTCGGAAAAGTCCCACAGACAAAATTATAAACAGATTGATGTTCAAAGAAAAGTAGAGCATATTGCGCCAAACGACGAGAGATTGATAGCAGTGATAAGTATAGAAAGCATATTGCACAACTTGGCCAACTTTTAGAGCTATCCAGGCGACTACTGCCAAAGATTTCCATTTCGGTGGGTAGAAGCCTGCAAACAATTTCACTATGAAAAAACGAAAAGACCAATGCAGTTTGTTTTTTTTACCGCACAGGTCGGCAAGCATGTCCAATAGAACGAAATAATCGGAATCGGTTTCATAGTATCTAATTGTTTTCCAGAAGCTAACAATCGCTTTCATTATGCGATGAATATATTTCTTCAACTAAACGAAGTGAATCGGGTTGGGAGCACGTTAATGTAGAACTGATGCGAAGTGATTATTTCTTCACAGTTAATGATGAGTTAATTATGCATAAAATTAATTACATAGTAACAATCAATTTGTTTGACATCAATCAGTTGAAGATATGGTACGAAATTAGATAAACAATTTAATTAATATTATTCACACTATCTATAAATGCTTAAGTGTCTCATATAGATTTTGGAAGTGACGCTTTTTTCATCGCAACATTCATGTTTAAATACATATTTGACAACGCATACAGTGGCTGAAATTCCTATAAGCGCACACGCATTTTTCAACATTTGCGACTAGTTATTACATAAAACATTGACGATCTGTTACTAAAATGATATTTACTATATTTCCACTTGGTTGTATGAAAGACAGTCAAAATTAATAATTTTTCGATTTTGTGAAATAAAAATATCATTTTTTGGCCAGGAAATTCCTATAAGCGCACAGTGTCCAAGCTAACGCCATTTGTGTTTGCTTCACTCACACTACAAAAACTTGTCATTTTCTTTTGCTGCCGATGTAAACGGATGCGTGCGGAAAGTTTTGCGATTCGTGCACAGTGTTGTTTGTTGACAGTTTTCAAGATGCCGAAAGGAAAGTTCTTGGACGAAACGGAGCGAAGATTAATCCTTGAATTGAAGGATGTTGGCCAAAGTAACCGTGCAATCGCCAAGAGGATCGGTAGAGGAGAGACGGTCGTGCGAAATTTCCTGAAGAAAGGTGAGAATTACGGCATCCGGAAGAAAAACAAGGGCAACTCCAAGATCACCAACCGTGAGAGGAACCGAATTATCCAGCTTGGTGAAGCCGGGGAGCTGGATTCATCCGGTATTAAGAAGGAATTGGGTCTTTCCATCACAACAAGGCGAGTATCTCAAATACTACGTGGATCTGGACACATGGTGTACACGAAAAAGGCCAAAAAACCCAACCTTACTCCGAGGCATGTTCAGGCAAGACTGGATTTTGCCAGAAACCATATGTCTTGGAAGCGGGAATGGAACAACGTGATTTTTTCCGACGAGAAGAAGTTTAATCTTGATGGTCCTGACTGCTGCGCGTATTATTGGCACGATCTTCGGAAGGATCCGCAAGTGAAGCTGAGCAGAAATTTCGGTGGAGGAAGTTTGATGGTCTGGGCTGCATTTTCACGTAGAGGTAAAACCCCGATTGCAACAATTACTACCAGAATGAAGTCCGAAAACTATGTTGAGCTTCTGGACAGTGTTTTGATCCCATTTACGGAGGATGTGATGGAAAACGAATTTGTTTTTCAACAAGATAACGCTGCGATCCATGTCAGCAAGGCCTCCAAACAATGGTTTTTGGAGCGGGACATCCCAGTTATGGATTGGCCAGCGCGGAGTCCGGACCTAAACCCAATCGAAAATCTTTGGGGAATCCTTGCAAGACGGGTTTACAGTGGAGGACGGCAGTTCGGATCAGTTCGAGAGCTGGAAGCAGCTGTTAGAGAGGAGTGGCGTAAAATTCCTTTGACAATGCTGCAGAACCTCGTCGATTCAATGCCGAAACGAATTTATGAAACAATTCTGAAAAATGGTAAACAAACCAAGTACTAAAGTTGTTGTGTTCTTGTGATATGATTTTTTATGATCTGAAAATAAAGGTGCGCTTATGAGAATTTCCATACTCAAATCCCGTTTTTTCCTCTTCATTCCAAACTGTTTGAAAGAAAAGTCTTAGTAGTTGGTAGAAATATCATATTATCCGAATACCTAAAAGCAGAGATGATTTATTGAAGTATTGGACTTTCATACTACATGTGCCGGTGAAAAATGGTCATGCGCTTATAGGAATTTCGGGCACTGTATAGAAATAACACACTTTGTTTGAAAATGTTGGGGATAATTATAAACTAAGTGCAGTCCCATATTGAAAAACAAAGGTATAACAGCCTCTATATGAACTTTCAACCAAAATAGCAATTGCAAAAGGTTTACGTTTTGTGCTGATTAATAGAAGTACAATGAGCTATCTCGGCGGTGCTGTCAAATTAATATGGCATGCATATATGTGCTAGAAAATTAAGAACATTTGTATGAGAAGACAAACCTCATACTTTAAGCACTATTTTCCCTATCCTCACATTTTTATGCTTTTACGGACTGCGGATACTCAAGTGTGCAGTTAGTCATTTTTATAGGTAAATTTAATTAATATTTTATTTTACCATGTTCGTAAATTGAGTCAAACGATTAAATGGGAAATTTCGTATTAGAATGGAAAGTTTCTCGGAAATAATGTGATGTTTATCCAATTTTTGCTTTGTAATCTAATTAAGACGTATATAATCAATGAAAGCGTGACCTATGAAGCTGTTATAATCTTTACAAAAGCGAAGAAGTTCAGATCAATATGTTGTTTTTGTTGATGTGTTTTAGTGTCGAATTTAAGAAATGTTCTGGGCATCTTGGAATATAGGTCTTTATATCTACATAATAATAAATGACATAGTGACGAATATTGATGCAGTACAAGCTTTTAGTATTTCGATAGAGTACGCTGAATGAAGTCATGAAACCTAGAGTGCGTTGGAATAAATGTTTGTGATCCAAGAAAATATGGGTCATCCAGAAAATAGGTCATCAAATCTTCAAGCATATATTACAAATTTGAGAATTTATAATTTACTACATAACCAGAAGTAATTAAAAAATTTAATTGCGATTCTTGGTGGATACAGCAGCAATTGTTAGTCATAAAAGAACTTACGAAAAGGCCTTTATTCGATGGAGTTCTTCGATGACCAACAATATTCGTATAGGTCAAAACAATACTCCCGTTCAAATATATAAGGATCAAGAGCAGTGCTGTAAACATTTGACACTTTATACGACGTTTGTTTCGTTGCTATGGTCATCTTATTTGCCTGTATCCATCCGCTACCGTCACCTCTCACACACAGCACGAACGGTAGAATGAACATCAAAAAACACAAAAAAAAACTATCGATTTAATGTCGTCTGACATGCTGACATTTGCATAACCTTTGCATGAAACTTAGACATATCGGATCATTAACAACATGAATAGTTTAATAGTTTGATCTTGCATGTTATGTCGAAAGTGACACACATACAGTAAGACCAGCGCCTATTACGAAAAACGACAGAAACAAACAAAACTGTAATGTGTTAAGTGAAGCTATCGCGGTCTGATGCATTCAGCTGACATTTTTCTTTCTGACATTTGTTTGATCGCTCGCGTTGTGAATGTTTAAGGGAAGCGCTTCCGCATATCAGGGAAAACCTGTCGACTACCGTGATTACTTACAACACTGTTAGTCAAGAGTCTATGCCATTAATTAAAACCATCAATATACGATTGCTCACGCTTATAGATCATTTGGCCTGTATTCCATGGAGTCCATGGAGGACCAAAACATCGGTACTTATACATAAAATACTCCATTTACTTACAGTATAGGATAAAACATTTGTACCTTTTTCGATTTACCATACACAATTGTTTACAGTTCTTCAGAAATAACTTAAATTTCAACATATATTTTCGAATGAATTTTAGAAAAGCGTTCAAAAGTAATAACCGTTTGGCAAAAGTGATTTTTTTTACGAATTTTTATAACTGATTTTACTAAACAAATTGAAGGAGTAGCTTCATGGTATTATCAGCCATTTTGTAGATTTTGACGAAATGAAGAAGTTTGCTGAACACAGGTAAATAGTTTTTAATTTTAAGTCGAAAATTGCAATTTATTAAAATCATTATTACTGTAATCCAGGGTAACATTGATCAGCGGGGTAACATCGATCGCAATGGCTATCGTCGTATAAATAATCAAAATTTATCTATTAAATATTTTCAATTCATGAATGGTGAATCTCTTCCTTCTATTAATGAGCTAATAAACATTAAGGTTTTTGCGAAAATTAGGTTGTATTCATGCGTAATTTTTTTCTATGATTATGAATGACACGATCACAGAATCATGTCTGACATGAGTTCTAAAAACGATATGAGCAAGATAAATGCGATTGTTACTAAAAATGACATAGCCGAAAACGATGCCGTTGTCAAAACTTTCATTAATATATTCAACTAGTGGTCCCGGCAAACTTCGTCTTGCCATCAAGTAGGCTGTTGAAATACGCCATGGAACGCTCCGTGCAAAATGGAAGTTCCGTTCACTCCTGTTTTTTCAACTTTCCCGTTAAATATCCTTTGCTTTTTATATACACAAACACGTCGGAACACTTCAGGAACATAACTATGGAAGAATCATTCTAATCCGTCGAGCCGTTCTCAAGCCATTTCGTGACATACAAACACCCTCCATTTTTATTTATATAGATTAAGCGTACTTTATATATATTATTTAGGCGTATTTCAGATTTCAAGGTGTTTTTAACTTTGTAAAATTAAAAAAGTGAATTACTTGTAAGATTTTGGCCTTCATATTCGGATTCAGGGACCATCATTTTAGTAAGTAATGATATTTTCTATATTATCGAATGTTGTTTTCATGGGCGATCAATGTTACCCCATATCAGCTAATCCATAAATCACTTAAAACATTTTTTTAAACATGTTTTACACTTCCAAAAAACAAAATACAGTATATAGACACGAGCAGTACTTGTTTAAGAAATATAAAACTTGCAGCTTATGCATTTTCAAATAAAAAGTCTAAGAAAGACCCGAAAAAATGATCAATGTTACCCCGGACTACGATACATTGAAATTTGCAATTGGAATAATTATTCAAAACTATATGTTTAAATTCAAGTTATATCTGACGTTGTGTAGAAATTTCATTCGAATCGGTCCATAAACAACTGAGGTCTAGCCAACCAAAAATAATCATTTTGTATTGAAAATCGAAAAAGTTACGCATGTTTTTCCAATACTGTTTATGACTGGCTAAAGGTCTCAACCTTTTTAAAAAATTATCTTGTTTACACCAGGAAGATTTTGGATGAACTAGAACACCTAATGTTTATCTTTTGTTACCAAAACGGAGTTCATGACGAAACCAATACAATCATCAAGCGATAGAAAAAACGAGATGCTGTTGTACTTGAAAATAATTTATAGGTCTTTATTGACGCATGTCGAATCCAGTGAATGAAATTATCGCGCAAATGAGACGAAAATAGGCATTTTTCAAGCAACCCGACAATTAGTTGCCGCCATTATCTGCGAGAAACAGATTTCGTGAACTGCTATAATTGTTGATCATTGTGCTGACGAGAAGCCAAGATCGATCTGATCATATGCACTGATACAACTTTATCGGCTCTAAACTTATCGCGATAATTATCAGACGGGAAATAACAAAAATGTTTGCCGCCGACGGGGTTCGAACCCATGCCCATGAGCAAAAACGTTTTCAAAACGCACGTGCACCTTAACCACTCGGCCACGCCAGCTGAACGAAGGGGGAGAGAAATTTGGTATATAAAAGCTACATGCTGAAGCGAAGGACACTCAAAACGACGAAAGAAGAGAAGAAAAGAAGGAAGCCAACTTTTCGTTGCTGGCGATAATATAAATTCGCTGCTGCAGATCTCGTGAGAGCACACTCTCGCAGTACTGGACGGGTAGGATATTATCTCACGTCTCTTTTCGCCGGAAAATCGGCTTGAGCGATAGGCTAATGATTATCGCCGTGACCGATAATTTCACTCCCTGGTCGAATCTGGCCAAAAATCTAACCAAACATCATTTGAATCTTTATCAACAGTCCGCAATGGCTGTTGTGGAGGGTTTTTCCAAACATCTGTTAAGTTATTTCGAACTTCCGACGATTCCGATAAGAGATATTCCAAGGAATCTGATGAGAGGCTTCTCATATTTGACAGAAATTCTTTCTTTGGATTCCTTTTTATATTCTACTTTATATTTTTCTTTAGATTGTTCAAGGAATTCATTCCAGAAATCGTTCTTGGTGTAACTCCTTTTTCCGGTATCTACTTTAATCTCTCACGATATTCTTGTAGAAATTGAACCTAATAACTTTCTCGTGATTTTGTCACAACCGACTCCATGACGCCCTTATTTTTGTGTTAAAAATCCTTTATGAAATGCAATCTGTGACAAATAAAAAAAGTTCGTTCTTATTGAATTCTGAGAACTCATTCGAGAACTTTTTTGGAAATACTTTGAGGAATATCTTTTTCTTTCCAAAATAAATACAAAATTTACACCAATCCGGAAAATCGAATGAGAACATCTCTAAGCAAAGTCTTAGGGAAGGATTCTTCCAAAACAAATAAATCACTTTTTCCAGAGATTTTCACAGTATTTTGCTTTCAATAGTTTTGTGATATTATCCTAGTAATATATTCAGGAATGCTGATTGGACTTCTTTACCTAAGTTTGCTCTTCAGATAATTCAAACTTGTTTGGAATTTTTTTCTGTATATTTTCCTCCTTTGAGTAATTTCATGGATTTCTTGAGAAATTAATCCAACAATTTTTCTCGCATTGGTTTTTATCCGAAGACTTGTTGTACATAGGCAATTAATCCTATGATATTTCTTCTTAGAATTTCACTAGATATTGGCTCAGAATTTTTTCCTCATATCCGTTAGAAAATATATCATAGGGAAATAGTTGTTTACGGAACAAGTTGCAGAATGATGATTTTTACAGCACGAGTCGTAAACTCGGCAAGCCTCGTAGGATAATTACGACGAGTGCTGTAAAAATCGAGGTCTGCAACGAGTAACGTACAACATATTTTGACATTTCGCCAGAACCATTCCCCCCTCCCTGATAGAAATCCTGGCTACGCCCATGAATCTTAATGTTTTAGACAGAAGTACAAATGGTGGACAACACATATTTTTGTAAAACGTATATATTATGGATAAATCTAACAACCTCAAAACTCTGGCGTCCGTTCTACGATATAAAAAACCAAAAGAAAATATGCTAGATCAAAAGACTGCTGGCTTAAATTAAAGTTTTAAACATTTTCTAACTTTAACAGCAATTCCTTTATTTGCAACATGTTACGTCTATCAAACGCACCTCTGTCGATAAAACGAAGCTAGTATAGCTAGTATGATAGATTGAAATAATTAAGGCGAAAAAAACAGTACAATTGAACAGGTTTTGAACAATACTATCTCAAAACAATCGCGACTCATGATTCGGAAGAAAATAGACTGCGCATTAGGGTGGGGCTTATTTCCAAAAGTCTTTCGTAGTCAGGATTTACAAAGTGGAAAATGATCATCGGTCCCAAAATAACATCCTGTGAAATGAGAATTTTTGGTGAGGGTTTAGAGGTGGCGCAAAGGGCGTATGTGCAGTTTTCCTATTTTAGTGCACTCTGAAAAAATTTGGTATGCTTTTCAGCTTGTTTTGGTGATTTTAGGACCCTTAAGGACAAAAAAATCACCTCAAAATTGCGATATCTCCACTCCTTTAGATGATATTTGACGAAATATATTTTATGCATGCGATTTTTGGCCCTTGAATAGGTTACAATGACTGATTACTATGAACCCGAATAAGAATAGCTGGGGAGGATTTCTATGCTTGTAGAATGGAACAAAGAGCAAAGAAGAATGAGAGAAAGAACAAAGAACACAGAAGAATGTAAGGTGGGGTGGGTTAAACAGGGGGAGGGTGTAACTGATGATATTATATTAGAATCAACTATGGAGTCGTGAAAATATCTCGGTTGGATGTATGAGATGTGATTATATGCAAGTTTAACACTCATTTAGTATTTTATAATGTCCGTTTGATATAACTCCATCAATTGCTTTTATAATCTGAAAGAAATTACAGAGGGGCCCAAATCCACACAGGCTCAAAATCCGTACACTTCATACAAATAGAAGAAGTTTCATATGAAGTGGAAGGGTTTAGATTCATTTCTTAGGTGCTCGGATTTTGATCCCAAACGACCGTCCATCTTCGATCAGCAGCCAAAGCTTGAATTTGGCTCGAACAAAACTTAATTTAAATCGGCTGTCAAAGAGCGTCCGCTATTCACAAGCTTGGTTTAAAGAATAACTAAAAACCCACTCGGGACCGTGCAAAGAGTTCCATCCTCACTACTCTCTCTTTCTCTCTCTCTATAATCTCTCTCTCTCTCTATAATCTCTCTCTCTCTCTCTCTCTCTCTCTCTCTGTAACATTGTCTTTCTCTTCGAATTTGTAGAACAAAGCTTTTAATACTTTTTCACCGCTCTTATTCCCATATATTTCTCTTTTATTTCCATCTCTAAAAGCTTGATGCCAAATTGAAAATCGTCTAATCTTTTAAATTGTATTAAGATTAAAGTAACTTTTTGTACGATCTATGTAACTAATTTGAGAACTATGATTTTATTATATAGTTTTTTTTTTAATTTATTTATTACCATTACGATCACTACAATATCCTTATTAGGTAAATCCATAAACGATTTTTGCTTTCCAGCAATAACACTTCTTGTTAGAATTTCCACAGGAATTTCTGGATTATGATGCCATTTCAGCAATTAATTGCGTTTGGGGTTCCACTACTTCACTTTCGCCACAACACCTTCAACATAACTTCGGACAAACGAACATGCAGATGAAGTTCAATACATCGTTCTACATCTGTATTTGAAATCGATGTGTATAAACAACAGCAGTCGGTAGTCAAAATTCAAATTAGTGCACGAGCTTCTATAGGGTGCAAGAGATAAAGCACTTCAGGTTGAAAATCTCTCAAATAAAACCAAAATTAAGTCGTCACAGTTCTGAAACATATTTTTAGGACAGAGCTACATGAAGGAATTTTCACAGGATGTCCTATGTATATATAAATAATTATATAAATTAGTTATGAATTTAATAGATACTGCGTGAGGCTGAATTTCCAGGATGTAAATTTTGCAACGGTCCCTTTCGATAAATTGCTATCATCATTCAGAAAAAAAAAACAACCAAACGATTATTGAACTAAAGCAGTAAAGTGACGTGCATTTATCTATATCTACCAGGAGAATAATGATGAAGTTTCGCATGGAATTAAGGACTTTTAGCCGTTATTGTAATTTTTCCATAAAGTCCAATAAAGTCCCAATAAGTTCCAATAAAATCGTATACATGGGTCGAAAACTAGAGATGGTTAAAAAATTGCCCTACTTTAAGGAAAATTGCCTTCCCCTACTTTAAGGAAAATTGCTCGAAATATTTCTGAAGTAGGTAATATTAAATAGAAGTCAAGGGGTCGGACCTGGTGTAGTGGTTAGAACACACACCTCTCACGCTGAGGATCTGGGATCGAATCATATCCCCGAGATAGTCACTAAAAATTTCAGTGGCGACATCCTTCGGAAGGGAAGTAAACCCGTTGGTCCCGAGATGAGCTAGCCCATAGCTAAAGAGCTTAAAATCTCGTTAATAAAGATTGAAAAAAAAATGAAGTCAATAAATATAATCATCGTTTTCTAGATTCCTCAGTTACGCTCAAAACATCACTAGTTTCACCCTCCCACCTGTTTAACCCACCCCACCTTACATTCTTCTGTGTTCTTTGTTCTTTCTCTCATTCTTCTTTGCTCTTTGTTCCATTCTACTAGTATAGGAATTCTCCCCAGCTATTCATATGCTTATTCGGGTTCATAGTAATCAGTCAGCGTAACCTATTGTAGGGCCAAAAATCGCATGCATAATATATATTTCGTCAAATATCATCTAAAGGAGTGGAGATATCGCAATTTTGAGATGATGTTTTGCCCTTAAGGGTCCTAAAATCACGAAAACAAGCTGGAAAGCATACCAAAATTTTTCAGAGTTCAATGAAATGGGAAAACTGCACTTACGCTCTTTGCGCCACCTCTAAACCTTCACCAAAAATTCTCAGTTTTTCACAGGATGTTATTTTGGGACCAATGATCATTTTCCACTTTGTAAATCCTGACTACGCAAGATTTTTGGAAATAAGCCCCACCCTACTGCGCATACACCATTTAAAGTTTATATGAAGATAACTATGGAAAACGCCAACTTTTTGTGCACAGCAATCTATCTCTTTGTCATGATATTTTATGAAAAAGTTAACAAAATCACTCTTCTCAATCCTTTCAGTTACAACTTTGCCAAAGTCCACATTCAGATTGGACGTCACAATAAATTGTTATTGATTATCATAAATTGGGTTTGCATGTAGCATGCTTTAGCAACTGTTCAGCAGGCAACAGTGGTGCTTCTGGTGGGTAGAATCTGAGACGAGACTCGCGAAGACGGTCTTTTTTTTCTGTGAATGCTGAGTTTTTTCCTTATTCCACTTTCTGTTTATACCAGTCATGCGCTTGCCGTTCAAACCCTCACATGAACTCCTCAGCCAACAATTTTTGCGTTTGCATGACACCGAATCATAAATAGCCTTTTGAGTAAAATTTTATGTCAGCAAATGTAACAGACAATAGAAATAATTAATCTTGTGTTAAGATTTATCAGAAACTTTGGAAAAAAACTGCTCCACCGACTGTGGTTTTCAATAACAGTTTATTTTGAATACAATACTTTTCACTTTTTCAGCTATAAAAACGGCCGGCTGCATTCGACGTTTCGTGACAGCGGAATGTGGGCTGCATATGACGTATATATTTTTCGTCTTCGTGAGTCTCTCTCAGGGAAAAACAGGTTGAAGTAATCCAGGCTACTATGTTTAACTAGTAGAAGCATTAGCCGTAGAACGCTTATGTCGCGACCTGGGAGGGAGGCACAGATACTACACACGAAATACAAAACAACGTTTTTATGAACTGCAAGATAACTCCAGCCTGCCAACAACAATCAAGGCAGGCTTGAGGAAAATCGCTAGTTTTCTTTCGTTATGCACCTTCGATCTTTCCTGACAAACATGAAAAAGCGCCCCAGTTTTCTATGCACTAAATATTCATTTTCATTGGGAAAAGTAAAACGATTCGTTTTTCAATGCTTTATATTCAATAAGAATTAAAGGTGCTCACGTGACATTACTTGCATTATGTGCATGAATTGATTTTCATTCGATTTTTGTTACTTTTGATGAAATGCGAAAATTTGTTTTAATCAGTTACGCGCTTTTTCCATGTTAGTCCAATGTTTGAGATCTGGGCTCACAGTGACAATTCGTGACAGCGAAATCTCGGCTCACTATGACGTACAGAAATTTTGTATCGGTTTCTCCCTCCCAGGTCGCGACTGTTCGTGTGACCAACATCTAGTTTGCCACGCTGTGACAGCTTGAGTACCGGGTCTAAAAGTGTCAAATATTTTTTTTCGACCAAAATAAAACATTCTCTACAACTTGGCACCTAACAAGCAGTCAAAAACTTCACTAGCGCCACTAGCGTTCTACTACTTATATTTCTATTGTTTTACAGCACCGATTGATCATCTCAGCATCATTAAGGTGATTATAAAACGAAGCCAAACTTTGAATTTTCAAGTGCACAAGACGAGAGTACCTGACAACCGTTCGCGTTGAAAACCAATCAACTTGCTTGCTTGCCGGTGGTGACCAATGGGATAGATTTTTAACGCGGAGCGCTGTTTGGTTCTCAAGTCTTGTGCTCTTGAAAATTTGAGGTGTGGCTTCGTTTTATAATCACCTTAAGACTTACCAATAATAACAAATTATCCTTACGACCTTTCATAATGTGGCCTTCGACAAAGTTGTAGCTGGGAAGATTTCACATGAGAAGAGTTTGTACACTGCACAATGGTCGGGCTCCATATAAAGGGCCAAAACTACCACAAACTTTTCTAATATTTTCTTGTTTTTTATTTTACCTAATGTATAATTATACAAATATAATTTATTATGATCCATAATTGAAATTGGACTATAATTTAAATTTCTATAACTTTCATGCGGGAGAATCCGCTGAATTCAAAAAATTGAAAAATGTAACAATAAAATAAACTACAAAATTTATAATTTAGGAATGCAATATTTCCCCAAAGTTGCGCACCATCTGAAAGCAATAGGTTTATTGAGCATGAAGATGGAAAAAAATATTTGGTTGAAGTTTCAATACTATTCAATATCATACTTTGGTAATTTTGATGATGTTGAATATGAAAAATAACTCTTGTCGCGTCATGTTGCCGCCATGTAGAATATTGCACATCAAAAAGCATCCTTAGTTCTTACAAAAATGTTTAAGTTTTTTTTGCAGAATGCTGATTTGCGAGTTAGAGCTATTTGAATAATTAAACAATTTACATGTATTTTGACATTTTTACATATTTTTTTATATTTTTGATACAAATTTTATTTAAAATATATTTAACCACTGTTCATACACATTTTTATCACACTCGGTCAAATACAAACAAAATTTGTGTTTCAGCCCAGTTTGATAAATTTTTTAATAAAAACAACTTCTTTTTATGTTACGTTAGGGTAGATGTACCAATAGTTGAGGTACTAAACACGAATGAACTTCATTTAATCGCCTAAATTCAAGAAGCGCAATTAATGTACATGTTAATGTTGTAACAGGAAGTAACGACCATTGACTTAATGAGAAAAATGACTTCATCGCAGTAATCCACGGCTTGTCAGTGAAAAATAATACCTCCACTATTGGTACACTGTTCCTTTAGTTGCGGTATATTTTTAATTTGTGTTTCTATAGTTGCGGTATCCGTTGTTTTCTTATGGAATCCTCCACTATAGGAACACTTTAACGCAACTATTGGTACAAGTGAGAAAAGTTTAATCAGTTTTGGTGGTATTTAATCAATTTTGAATAATTTGAACGGTGTTTTCAGCTATTTCGTGTATCAACAAGCCAATACGTCGATTGGCAGTGTCGGTTGTGTGGCTAGTGAAATAAAATCAGTGAAAATGGCACTACCGCAACTATAGGAACACCCACAACTAAGGGAACACTTACCCTATATGTGAATAATCCCTCCTGAAGCAATAAAACCCCCCAAATAACATATTCAGATTACATATTTCATCGATTAAAGCGATAAAACTAGTTTAGGCCTAACTTATTTTTTTTTGTCGACCATTGTGCATTGGTCCATGGTATTTTGAATATGTTTTTAAAAAGTTTGCTAACTTGGCACTGATCAATTTTCAGTAATTGTTATCATATAATCTATTCGAAGAATTCAAATGGGAATTTAAATGAACAAGGAGAATAACGTAAACTTACGTCATTTGTGAACGACAAATTGAAGCCAGTACAATTACGTTAGTTTAGTTAACAAATGACGTTATTTTCTGTCACACATTGTGCAGACAACAAATAATTTCAGTCTTGGATGTTATTTTATAAGAATGACGATTTTCTACAGTAAAAATATCCATTGTTGCCATTTAATGTTTTACTTCCACTCAATGTTTTACATCGAGTATTTTGCATAATATGAAGTTTACATCATGTGTAATATTAGTGTGTTTGTATTGTGTAGGATAGAATGAACTCTTATGTATAGCTTATATATATTTCAGAGAATTAACCAGCTTATAAATAGGAGTTGGCTGAATAAGAATATCTGTATATATACACTCCCGTGCATAAGTTTGGGTTCACCCCCTGAAAAACATGTAAAAGTGTTCAGTCCATATCTCTGTGATTACACGTCCAATTCAAACTCTTTTAGCCGCATTTCAAAGGCAAGGAGTTATTCTTACTTCGTATGTATTTTGCCAAAAACATTCTTTGAACTTTGTGTACTAAATATGTACTTAAAATTGTGACATTTTTCAAAAAACACACTGAAAAAACATTACTATTTTCCTCAGCTTTGGAACGACCAAAATTTTAAAACAAGGTGTCTTTAGAATCGCAATTTTATATTCTTTGAAGAGCACTTATGAATTTTTTGCGGAAAAATCTGAAAAGTATTCAAAATCAATGACACAGTCAGTCAAGCCATCGTGCAAAAGTTTGGGTTCACCTGAACTTACTTAAATCTGTGAAATCTCAAACCAATCATGTACGCGACATTATTTGCGCTCAAAAAAGCTTTGAACTATTAGAATCGGTTGAAAAATGGCAGAGATATTGACAAAAATGATGTGCGTGTGGCTTAGATGAACCCAAACTTTTGCACGATTTGCATCATGCTGAGGGGTGAACCCAAACTTTTGCACGATGACTTGACTGACTGTTTCATTGAATTTCGTGGTGTCTCATCAAAGAATATAAGATTACGATTTAAAATTTTTGTCGACCCAATGCTGAGGAAATTAGATATGATTTTTCAATGTGTTTTTTGAAAAATGTTACGACTTTAAGTATAAATTTAGTATACAAAATTAAAAAAATGTTTTTGGGAAAATACATTCAAAGTAAGAATAACTCTTTGCCTTTCGAATGCGGCTTAAAGAATTTGGATTGGACTTGTAATCACAGAGATATGGACAGAACACTTTTGTATTTTTTTGAGGGGGTGAACCCAAACTTTTTCACGGGAGTGTATATTGTGGCCTACAATTATTATTGCATTATCAACTGTGTCAAATTAATGCAGGAATATGATTAATGAAATTGCAACAATTTTTTCCAGCTTTTTGATACATTACATCAAACAATCAAGATTTAACTTCACTGATCATATTATTATCTTTCATTATCGATAACCCTAGTTTAAAATCTAATTAATTTAAAGGCAAAATTCAAAAAAGCAATCTTGTAAAAGACAGTTTTGGTCTAATGTTTCATTTTCATGCTCAAAATTCAAAGTTTAACATTTAAACATTTAAAACTTAATAATACGCAATACAATACTTTCTGATAAATGTGCACTGTTTTTTCAACGCATTTTATTAGATATGAATGTTTTTTTTTATAATATAAATAGTGATTTTCTTTTTCAAATGCGGTCAAAAGAAATTTATATGTTTGCCCCGATTAAATATACAATCAACTCTCCCCTACTCGATGTTTCGTATATTTACCGCCATATATTTACTCGTGGCCGTGCGATTAGCGTCTTCAGGCAGTTAAGCGCATCGTGTCATGGGGTGTGGGTTCGATTCCCGCTTCAGCCGTTGATACTCTTCGTCAGGAATATTTCTCGGCTGTGCCACTGGAGCATGCTTGTCCGTTGTCTAGTGATAAGTTACAGTCTGTGCAGCTAAATGGCTGAAGACGGTGTCCGTGTCTTTTTAAAAAAAAATCATTTTACCCCGAAGTAAATGTTCTTATTACCCCCGTTAAATGTTCATTTTTTCCACGTATTTGGAACATTGACTCTTTGGAAAGAAATTTTTAAACTATAATAATGTTGATAAAATTATATTTCTACCTCAACATATCTATAAACATAAACTATATTACATAAACATCCCTATTCAATTCTGAACAATTTAGAAAGAATCTGATAGCTTCATAAGCAAGAAAACATGAAAATTGTTTTACCCCCAGTTCCTCTATATCGATATGGTTTTAGAACCATAGTAAAAATTGGTTTTCATAGTTCCTTGGATCACACTGGTTTTGTGTTCTGTAACTCAATTGTTCCTTTAATATCGAGTTATGGAGATAACAATCATAGCAAACACAATATATTCGTAATAAAAAATAGGTAAATGAAAGTAAAGTATTGCCAAGTGAAGGAAACTCTAAAAAGAAACTAAAATTTGACACTTCTAATTTGGTTACATTTATTAAGTCTTTATAAAATTCAATATTTTACTCAAAAGTAAAAAATATGTATTTCATACTATCAAAGCTCATAGCTCATACAGGCGTATCAGCAGTCGAAAACAGTCACCGGTTAAGTAATTGACTGAAGAGAAAATCGATGAAGAGAAATCGATCATTGCAGTATCGCCCTTGATACTAAACGCGAGATATGTTAACCACGAAGTACAAATACTTACACAAAATAATATCCCGTTTCGTCAAGCGATTTTCGACTATTTGCATGATTACAAGCCAACAGGCACTTTAAATGTCAGTGACTACCGTGTTGATTCGCAGTGTCCGGATGCTTTGAATCCCGGATAACAGACAATCGAAAAAAATCATGTGATTCACATTTTTTGGATGCACATAAAAGAAGCGAGCCAAATGACGTAAATTTGTGTCGAATTTCAACTTCGCTAGTGTCTGATTCGGGAAATGTTGATCACAGTTCCATTGTTTTCGTGTCTTTAAACATGTAAGATTACATTTTCTATTAAACACATTTTCAAGAACACGTTTCTGTGTCGTTTCATCATTTACATCATGTGTCATTGAGTCATAACCAGAACTACGTCTACAGCTATTTTCATTATTTTTAATAAGGCACCCTTAAATCATTCAAACAATATTTTTTCGACCACTTTTATGCATGTAGAATGTAGAAGACGTCATAAATATGGATACTTGGCGAAAATATTCGAAATTTGGTCCAAACACACTGTGAAAAAGGATAGTCTCCGGCTTTCGAATCGTCCGGCAATATGATGCAGCACAGTACAAATTTAATATTTTCAACATATTATTTTCAAATTATTTTTATTAGTCTATCACACATTCAAATTATTCAGCGTTGAGATACAGCTTTACTTCAATACAGTCCCTACAAAAGATGTTTGATTTTACTTTCAGTCGATGATACATTTCAAAAATGTTCCTCTTCATGACGTAGCAAGTTGCCAACTACGCTTCATGATTTCCTAAAGCTTAAATCGTATCAATGCTTTCTGAAACTGGAGCTTTTATCCCTGAAAGCTTCGATAATACTGCAAGAATTAAGTTCCCCTACTGCAAGCATACGTTTTTCCAACTACGCATGTCCTTAGCAGGTCCATCATTTCCCAAGAGCTTTTACGCATTTTGAAAGCTCTCACGGTCCCAGCACGTGCTCCGTAGACCACCCCAAATTGCTTCGGCGCCCGATCGTCACTGTTTACGTTATTTATTTTCATTGCATTCCTTCATTCCACCTAGTACCCATACTGACATAAAAATAGAGGGAGATCTCCTAGAACCGGACACCTGAAACTCCAAATTCATATCTCAGAAATTATTGGTATAATACAATATTTTTATTCATTGACAATAAATAGAATCGCGATGGTATGCATCGTTTTCAATCTTAAAAGATTGTAAACATTGGTAAAAGAATTCATCAGAACTCGAAATTCTGATAATCACAACTCAGAAAATAATTGTTAATTTAATAACAACCGTTATCAAATGCTTCAAAAGTGTATGATCAAAGCATTATAATCTGTAATAAACATTTTTACAATGAAACTTGAAAGAATACTATATTAATACCATTACAAAATCTGATTAAAGTTTTAAAATCTATAATAGTGTTTTTTTTATATATCTGTCTATGAAGGATAGCTTTCTTTTAAAAATAGGAAAACAATCTTTTGAAATTGTAAGTAGCTGCTGAAGCTTAAATTATGAATAAAAATAGTCTAAAAGTTTAGTAAGCATGGTAAAACTATAAGACTGAACTTATGTTTTAACATACTTATAAAAGCATACCTGCCAATTTCCATAAAATCTTTCGGGAAAAACCGTTTGAGGAAATCTTGAACAATCGAATATTGTTGTGCCTGTTTCAAGTGCCAAATGTTTTTTCGATGGACCGGCAATCAGGAAACTGGCTTTCAGGGAGAAAACATTCGGTGAACCGATATTCTGGAAACAAAAGCATAATTATTTTATTCATATTCGAAATTATTGCTTGTTGAGCTCAAACACAAGGTAATGCATAGATTTTTTATCAAACTCAAATTTCTGAAAATAGCAAGCATATTTTAAGAAAGCATCTTGGATCATTATTTATCAATTTTTAGACAAAGTCCGGTGTTGGGAGCCGTCCGACACTGGGGGATCTCTCCCTATATCATCGAAGAACGGGAATGTTTCTGCGGAGCATTAGGACGAGCAAGTGTGCGTGCGCGTTTCTACGAGACAATTTTCCCACCCCATTTTCCCACTGAAGATGAATGAATGAAAGTTTTCCAACTGCGATAAAAGCCGCGTACAGCAAGCGACCCCCGTACTCCGTAGTCGCACCCTACCCTAGGCACTGACTATGCGAAGGCGCCAAAATATACAAACCCATCCGGCTTGAGAAGGCTTTCGCCCCGAATGCCGCATTCTCTAGCAATTCTTCGCAGCGACCAAACTCTGTGCGAGGAAAATCTGTTTAGTTTTTCACGAGCTTTCAATCGGGACGGTCGCGATTTTCTCGAAACAGGATTAAACCAATCAGGGCCGCGTGTCACGGGAAAGTTAGTGCATCGGGTAAATGAAATTACAATTTCATCCGGTAGTGGTGATGTGATTGAGCGGGAGGATAACATCTTGCGATGGATGGCTGGGTGGGTGGGGAAAAGTGAGTGTGGGGAGTGATATTTTGTTTGGGTGCTCCCGTTAAATGTGGCCGTTCGACATAAGCTTTCTGTGTTATTCAGTGGTGACACGCGACTATTTGGAGGATTAGAGAATTTCTTTTAGTGATTCCACTGTGCACCTTGTTCTAAAGGCGTCCGAAAAAAAGAAAGAAACAAATGGTGGATACTTCAGGTCGGAACGCTGATTTGGATCTGGATTGACGGTTCAAAGAGCTTTAGTGGAAATATAATGGAGTATGATTGTAACAAAGGTTTTTTTTAGTGTTGATGGCAATGGTGATAGGTGATTTCGTCTGGAAGAGACGGAAGAGCAGTGGAATTGACTAACTTCTTCGGTGGCTATGTAATGCGTTGTTGTGAATCAATTTGTTATGTTAGATAATATAAAAACTTTAGGAATCGATGTATCTTACTTTTTAGCATAAAATGTTCAAAACGTTTTTTTTTCTGAATTCAAAAAGAGATAACTGATATTTGATATTTCTAAATAATACAATTCAAATACTTAAGTACCTTCCTGCGTAGCGATATTGGTCCATAAAGGTTACTTCGGGCCACTATTTCTACAGCAAACCAAAACCAGAATAATGAAAGCAATGGGGCAAGCTTCAACAATTTATTCTCGTATCATCATTTATTTTCTCCACAGTTTTATTGATTTACTCAAGTTTCAGTCATGATCTAGCATTATCTAACGGAACTCTCAAGTCATACTTGTATTAATTTCGATTTAATATTTGTTCAATGTCGACTCAAACTAAATTCTCTCTCTCTCTCTCGAATATCTTTCAACTTAGTCGCAATGAATAATCAACACTTATTGAACTATAGGCTATTTAAATCCGTGATTTATCATCCTTGAACCCTTTTTGGTTGACTTATTAAACAAGCAGCAATAATTCAATGGGTTCGAATTCAGGTCTAGCATAACATTTTTTGTAGTTGTTAACCATTTTGTTAACTTCTAATCCACCCTGAATATAAAGTATTTTCGAGTGTTGATTTACTAGATATATTAGTAGGAGAAAAGCACTAATTACCGACCTACAAAAAATCTGTGCCAGTTTTCGGATGTTCATACAAAGTAGGCCAAAATTGTATGAATGGGTCGAAAATTGGTGCTTTTCTCATATTACCCGAAAAACGAGAGCATGTCAAAGCTTTCAGATCAAAATAGTGAAAATATCAATATAACTAAAAGATGCGAAGCATACCTTGATCCTTTAAGGGTGTAATGTCAAGAATAAGAAGAGTAATTTATTGAGCATGAGCATGAGCAAGGATGACCGCTTCGTAGTTGCATTCCGTGATAAACCAGAACAATTGAGGTTGTACATAGATTTAGTGAACGGGTCTGGGGATTAACTAACTAAACATTCTCAATGTGCAAAGTTTAAAAGTCAATAACGGCACCGGCTATGCCCAATGCGATCATTGGGGAAGGGAAGGAATGTTAGTTAGACAACCATTGTTACAAGAGACCGAATATTCCTCTGCATCTCCATAATTGTCATGGAATGGATATTGTCATTCCACTAACAATAACGTGTTGATAATTGTGATGCGATCCATAATATAATCACGATTACGCATCGCATGTCAAACGAGTTTGCAATCGATGGACCAAACACTACAGATGATCACACCACGTTTTTCTTCGTACTGCGCGAACTGGACACGACCAATCTTTACCCTTTATGCATTTCTCTTCCCTGTAGGGGCAAGCGACACAATTGATGGTCCGAACACCACCAGGTGTACCAATTATGACCATAGTGGTTCGCTTTTCCGCCATACTGGACAATTTGAAAGTTTCCACATTTTGAATGGTTTGGTGTGTTTCATAAGTAGAATATAAGGTATATATTTACGTTTAAACATCAAACAAGATTCAAGGGTACCATTATGGCCATAATTAGTACACTTCTCCTTCCGTTTTTCAACACTTTCTCTTTGCTAGTTGTTCTTTTTGATAACCATCTAAGCCTAGAAGTTAAAATGTTACGTCTTGAAAATAAAATCCGGTCAAGAACTCCCCACCTAAACCTACGTAATATACCGTTTTGATTTATACCGTTTTGATTCATATTACGGACACTTAAGGCCTCAGTGAAGTGTAACTCATCAGAAAGCATATTAAATGAATCCTTCTGTATGATTCCTCCGCGTTATCGAGCCTTTAAAACAATTAACTTTCGAATGGTGGAAGAAGATTTTGATTCCGCAGCATAAATAATTTTAAATAAATAAAAATGTGTGGACTTTACATGATTTTTATTCCGAACGCTTCCTTACTTTTGCCTCATATTCCGAACACTTCAATTCGAATTCCGGACAGGTCAAATAAATCATAAATAGAAAAGTCAAATCATCAAATGAAATCGTTAAACCACTAGAGAGACGCCTAAGGAAGTTGGACATTATAAATTTTCATAGATATCTATGGAAAATACGTGTTGAAACGAGCCTTGAAAGTGAGAACTTTTGAACAGCAAAAATTGAAACATGTCGTGTGAAATGTTTCCCATACATTGTAGAGTATCCGGAATTAAAAGCTGTCCGTAATATGAATCAAAACGGTATAACATTATTAAAGTTTGGCCACAAATGCCTTTTTTGAAATATAAAATAATTTCAGTTGTGTAAATGTGTTTAATTTGGTCAATGCTTTTGTATTTACTAATTTTTGAGCATTACACACTCAATCTGTTCGGTAAAAATTACTGGGTTTTTGCACTACCGAGAAAGTCAGTTAACTAAATAAATAGATTTATTTAGAGGAATTTTTATTTGAAATTTTGCGGTGGGCTAGATTTTAATACCAATTACCAATAAAAAATAAAACCTGGCGATATTTGCCATTTAATCATGCATGACGATAATTTACATTTTACTGACTTTTTCGGTAGTTCAAAAACCCAGTAAAATATTACCGTCCCCAGTAATCTAATCTGAGTGTGAAGTTAGTCAGGTAAGTACAGAGGGGTCTGTACGTTCAAATTAAACAAACTTAAGATTTTTACAGTTTTAATTTCCTCTCCACCCTAATGAGCACACTACGACAATTTTTTTTAATGAAGTTTCGAAAACTTATTTGCGAGATTATATGGTGGAAATGTCTCAAAATCCAATATAAATAAATTGTTAGTCTTTTCTATAATTTTTGGATAATCTTTAAATTATTCAAGAAAGATATTTGTCAACGACGTGAGCGGCATTTATGGTCGAAATTGTAAACGGTTTCCCATATATTCGGTAGAGTTCCTTACAATTCACAAATTTCAAGATCGAATTGAATTGAAGTTTATCATATAAAAAGAGCCACCTTAATAAGCACACAATGATAAGATTTTTCAAAGTTTGGAAAACTCTTTGGAAAACTTATCTGCGAGATTTTATGGTAGAAAAGTTTAAAAATTTGAAATTATCAAATTCCTGAGAAGTATCTCTCTGAAATTCTGGAATAAAACATTTAGTGTATTTCAATACTGTGGGACTTCTTTCTGTGGGACAGATCATGGCGTATTCAAGACGTCCTTCGTTTTGTCTTCTTTTGTTTTGTTTTCTTTTTTTTTAAGTAAAGGGTGATGGAAGCTCAACTGGTTCTACGTCTTCACAGCTCATATGAATGGACTTGGTGTTTTCCAAATTGCTACTGCGTCTGAGCTGAAGAACATGATGTCACAGTTATTGACGTAGTTTGTCGTTTACTTACTCGTTCTTGGTAAATATTCTTCATACAATGAAACACAATTATATCATGTCCTGTTATCATAACAACCTGTTGTATAACGTTGTTATAATGATGAATGTAGCTAAAATTTTGTTCCAGTTTCAACAAGATTGTAATATGAACTTTTTGTAACATGACGCGTAAAATTAATTGTAACGCGTTCTGATATAATCTTGTTATCACACTTAATTTAGAATGCCGAATCTCGGCTAATTTCAACCGAGATCCGCACAGCCGAGTACCGTGGTGAATCAAAATCCGGACGGTATCAATATCCGGACACTCTGATAATATTCATCGGACAGTTCTTAGACTTCTAAGTAAAATTTAATATTGATATGTTTGGTTTCACACATCATTTACGCTGTTTAAAACGCTGATCATTTCCCTATCATTTGTAATCTAGTTACCATTGTCAGATAATTAATAAAAATGAAAACAAAAATGTACGCCCAGTTAGACGTCATTCCTTTGCCAGTGCTAGTTCAATCAATAGAAATATAATTAGAAGAACGGTAGTGGCACTGTTATCACAAAATAGCATTATTTTATTATTACTTACTGTTAAAGTTTTTGATTGCTTGTTTAGTGCCATGTTGTAGAGAATGTTTTATTTTGGTCGAAAAAATTTGTTTGACACTTATAGGCCCGGTACTCAAGCTGTCAGAGCGTGGCAAACTAGATGTTGGTCACACGAACAGTCGCGACATTAGCATTCTAAGGCTAATGCTTCTACTGTTCAATCAAACAAACTTTGACGAACACATCACAATGTTTAGTCATCGAAATAGTGCTGAAATTATATATTTTGGATATTGTTTCAACATAAAAGTGAAAACTAACGATTATCTAAGCATTTGGCTACCAAGCGTACTTAAAATATAGTGTTTATTTATATTTAAAGTTGTGAACAAAGGCTGTCCGGGATCACAGACAAGGGGCTTTAAATCCGGACATCATTTTAAATCCATATGTTTTGCTTGTTCGGGCTTATTTGAAGAAAATTAATGCAATACCACTACAATATTATTGTAAGAAGTGCAATAAGTAAACAGATACCTTTTTGTTTGCCTTTAAGTGATTTATTTATATTATCAATGAAGAAGCTCAAACCCACATCTGCGAATCGCATTTCTTCAGCTTCAACTGAGGACATCAAAACCAAAATGTGTTTATTTTGTATTCAGTAGTGTAAGTTGATGCTTGAAATCCATATACCGTGGTGAATCAAAATCCAGACGGTACCGATATCCGGACACTCTGATTATATAATTGAATTAGATTTAAAATTAAGTGATAAAATGTTTGGTATTTATTAACAACCTTTATTGTTAACATTACTGATTATTTTACATTTATTTTCAATCTAGTAACCACAGTCAAATAATTAATAAAAATAAAACCAAATAATTTGTTCGTGTTGGACGTCATTTCGTCGCGATTCAACTCAAATTAAAGTTGAACGGTCGATGAACGCGCGAACAATGTTTGGTTGGAAGAATAGTTTGTGAAATATATATTTTTAGAAAGTTTTAACTATTAGTGCCAGGAAAGAGATATTTTGAACGTTTTGAGACTCCACTGCAGTTGAATATGGTGGAAATATACATTAATCGGTGTTTGAAGAGACTGTCCGGCATTATGAGCCAGTGTTTTAAGATCCGGACATCATCTACAAGACCCACGTTTAACTATTGCAAGTGAATTTAAAAAACGAAAAAAAAAAACTGGAAGAAACTTGAAAAACAACTATGGAAAGCTTAGTGAGTTAACAGAAATCAATTGAGTGTTAAATAAACTGTGTATATCTTTCATAATAACTGTTTATGCCGTATCGACTGCAGTTCAAGCCGTATGCACTTCAGCTCAGGTAATCAAGTCACTAAAATTACAAACGTACTATTATTTTTGGCATTGTTGTTCAAACGCGAACATGTTCATTAAAGATTGATATTTAATTGTGTGATGATATGGTTTTCATTCAAATTAAACGAATAATACATACCGTAATACTGTTTTCCGGATTTTGATTCAAATGTGTCCGGATTTAAAGACATCGTTGGCATCAGGTGTCCGGATTTATAGACAATACATGCCTCAATATTTTAATGATTTTCATGCTAAAATCATGGTTTTTACCAAAAAGTTTTTATGTTTTGTAAAGATCTGGCTTGAAACAATATTTAAAAGAATATCACATTAGGAATTTTCAAAAACAACGCACTCTTTTTACAATTTGAACATTTGTGTCGACTTGGATTTTGATTCGAAAGTGTCCGGATTTAAATACAAAGCTTGCAAGATATAATGTATATTTGTCTGTAAAACAATTGGACTTCAACTTGACTCAAAGAAAACTTATTCAAAATTAAGTTTGAACATTAGCACTTGCTTAAGCGTCCGGGCAAAAGACCTCCATGTCCCTTGCAGTTACCCAAAATTTTATGGCTCATAAGGTAATCTAGAATGCCGTGAGAAGTGTACTGCGATCTGTCAAGCTTGGGTACCTTTTGCACTACCGAGGAACCGAATGCAGTACTAGAAATGGTACCCATTCTGAGCTCGAGTGGGACGGACCTGGTCCGGGTATTGATGCCTCACGGTAATCGGCAAACAAATTTCCTGGGATCTCATGAAATAAAAGCCGAATATCAGTAAATCGTGCTTCGTTGCTAAGCAATCGGACAATTTGTTAGCTGAGTCTCGGTTAAAATTCCAAAACCGAGATTCGCACAAACGAGCTAGTGAAAATATAATCTAAGTGTGTGAATCATTGGAAAAATAATACATCATATCTAAATATTATCAACGGGAGATATTTATAACTCAATATGATATTTTTATGATATTATTTTGATATGGTCTGCTAGTTGTGATTCTTTAAGTAATTCCTCCAGAGACTTTTTTAAGGGTTAATCCTGGAAAAATATAAAGGGATCCATCCAGACATGTCTCCAAGTCGATCTCCAGGGGTTGCATAATTTTCAACAATCTTTTCATGGATTACTCCAGATATTTCATCAGAAATTTATCCATGGATTCTACCAAACATACATGCAGGGATATATTCATGTGGTCCTTTTCAAGGCTCCAGGGATTCCATCAGCAAATTCTCTAGGGATTCCACCAGAAATTCCTTCAGGGATTCTACAAGAAACTACTTCATGGATTTGTTTTAGCGATTCCTCCAGGAATTCCATAAGGAATACCTTCTGGAAAATCAATGCGTGAATTACTCCAAGGAATTTCCCAGGTAATCATCCATGAATTCCTTCAGAAATTCCTTCAAAAATTCCTTTAGATATTCGTTCTGGTCTTCTAAAATTCCTCAAGGAATTCATTTAAGAGTTCCTTTAGCAATTCCTCATAGATTAACCATGGAATCATTCGCCAGGAATTGTATTTAGAATACTCCAAGAATTTCTCTAGGGATCATATAAGAAAAATGTCTACCTAAATTCCTTTAGAAAAAATCCCATTAAAGATTTCTCCATACATTTATCCACAAATTTCCCTGTGGTTTCCTCCAAGGAACATCCATAGATTTTCGAAAAATATCTTTGCAGGGATTCCTCTCGCACAATCTTCACAGTGATTCTTCTAGGGATTCCTTCAAGGATTATTCCAGGAATTTCTCCAGGGGTTTCTCCAGAGATGCCTCAAAGGATTCCTTCAGCAATTTACCCAGGGAATCCCAGGGAACCCTTAAAAGTCCCCCGCAACAATTAACCCGTGTAACTCTTAATTGATTTATTCAGGGATCCAGGAATTCCAGCGATTCTTACAAGAAAATCTCTCCAGAGATTCCTCCAAAGATTTAAGGCCGGTTTGCTACTGACAAGAAAAGGAATTGCCTATCTCGATGCGTGGAAAATTTCTCCCAAGAAATGGTCAAGAAAATCACTTTTTTCTGATCGCAGTATGCAGTTGAGAAGAAATGTCACTTCAAAGGGGGCTCTCTGTAGGAAGTTTCTTGACCCTTTCAGTCAAGGAATTTCTTTACTTTTCTTGAGCGAAACAGCATACTTAGCTTTACCAAGAAATTTATTCAGGATTTTTTCCAAGAATTACTCTTGAAAATCTTTATAACATAAGAATAAGATAATAAATCTTCGAGATGTTTAGTACCTATAAGTATATGAAAAATTCGAATTTAGTACTAAACCATTCAATTTCACTAGAGAACTCTAGTGGAATTAAATGGTATAGTACTAAATTCGATTTTTTCATCCACTTATAAGAATAAGGGATTTCTTGAGGAATTCCTCTAGAGATGTCTTCTGATATTCATCCAGAGACTCCTGCAATAATTTTTTGCTTAGAATTTTCCAAAGAATCTTCTAGGGATTAATCAAATTTTCCGAAAGGGATTCTCCCAAATATTACTCATATGATTACTTCATGAAGTTTTTCTAGATGTTCCTCAAGAGATGGCTCAAAAAATTTCCCCAGCGATTCCACCAGGAATTTACCCAGGCACTTTTCAAAAACTTCTTCGATAAAGGAGTGCATCGGTCAATTCCTGGAAAAAAAATCTTGGAGGAATCCCTGGAGGCACTCTTAGGGTAATTCCTGATTTAATCCTTGATTAAAATCATGACGGAATATCTAGCAAAATTTGTACATGAATTTTCGGAGGCCAATAACGAATCTCTAGAAAAGTTTCTGGTAGAATTTGTGGAGTATTAGCTATAAAAACCTTTGTTGTATTGCATATATCGATTTCCATCGAGATATTTCTAGGATAATTCTTGAAAATCTTGTAGCACCCCTGTAAGAGATCCTGGCGAAAACTCTGAAGAAATTCCAGGTGAAATCCCTAAAAAACCGGAATAATTTCTGGAGGAATCTAGAGAGGTCTATCTGGGAAAATGCCTGCAAGTATGCTTGAAGCAATTTCCGCTGAAATCACTGGAGAAAAACAGGAGTAAAGATCCCTGGAGGAATTCTTGAATAAAGCTAAAATTATCCTGGTTGAATTCTTGGAGGTGTCTTTGGAAAGATTTCTGGAGGATTATGGAAAGATTATCCTGGAGAAATTTCTGGTACAAACCCTGGAGGAATCTTCGAAGGAATTTCTGAAGGAAAAATTATGTCACGCCAAATTTAAACTGTTCCGACCATCCCCCCCCCCCCCTTTGGTCACGTTTTTTGTATAAGTCCTCCGAAAATTTTGAAGATTTAACTAATTTATGATAAAAATGAGTTACTTTGTTTTCATTTGGGGAGAATAAAAGAAAAATCTCTTCGATTTGTAACGAAATGTTCTTCTTCTTCTTGGCAGTATCGTCCCCACTGGGACAGAGCTTGCTTCTCAGCTTAGTGTTCTAATGAGCACTTCCACAGTTATTAACTGAGAGCTTTCTTTGCCAATGTTACAATTTTCGCATTCGTATATCGTGTGGCAGGTACGATTATACTCTATGCCCAGGGAAGTCAAGGAAATTTCCTTTGCGAAAAGATCCTGCACCGACCGAGAATCGAACCCTGATACCTTCAGCATGGCTTTGCTTTGTAGCCGCAGACTCTAACCACTCGGCTAAGGAAGGCCCCGAAATGTTATGATCATCATTAAATAATTGACTAATTGCAAAAATTAAAAATTAACTTTCATTAAATTTCATGTAGAATTGATTATAGTATTTGAAAATTCTTCCAGAATGTGTTAATTGTGTATTTTTTTTTAAATTATTGAATATTATTTATGATAAATTTCCAGCAATTCAAGGGCTTTCATGGATTCAAAAAAAATCTTGTAATTTTTTCTTCCACATTTTTTTCACCACTATGTGCAGAATCTCTCATAACAGCAAATGAAAGAAGATTCGAGTATTTTGTACCATTCAACCTTACCTTTGTTTAAAATTGCACAAATAATTCACTCAAAATTCTGTGTAACAAAACCAAAAATAAGAAACATGTGAGAAAGAAAAGATGGCTTGGTATTTTATTGAAACATTGTATCCCTAGACTAGAGTTACATATTTCTCAGGAGCACACAAATGTACTGACGAGCCTCCAATCAAACCGTCACTCAACTCATCGGAATCCTAGTGTGCTGCGCTAGACGGAGGCTCACGAAAATTCTGAGAGCGCGCGCTACGTGATGTGAAACAACTGCTTAGTAACGAAGAGCCTTTACAACTATTTTAACTATTTTCGCCTCATTATGCAGGTGTCTAGATGGTCTACATGATATGGTCGAAGACTTGCGATCCGAGAGTCACAGTTTCGATCCTCGATGAAAAATTTTGTCATCATTTCAATTATTGCGCTAAATTTTAAACAGCACATGTGACGGAGCGCATGAGGCGCACCAAGAAAAGTTCTCACATTGTACCTACAGCGCGCCCGTGTGCTTGCAAGCAATTAGGCCTCCTGCACCTAAGGCTACAGCACGTGCACAGTAACTCTACCCTAGACATAGGGATGAAACGATACCTCAAATTTATTCCACAGATTTTGGCGACTTCATCGAAATGACAACAGCTGAGCAGTTTGGTAATCTAAATAGTTATAGTTAAGTTAATTATATTGTTTTTTTTTCGAAAACTTTACAAATGCAAAGTATTTGGTGTGAAAATTAAAAGCTTGCACTGTCAGCGTTTTAAAATATATTTGAAAAAGAGATTCATTGAAAAACTAGTACTCTATGTACCAGTAATATAAACTCAGAAAAACTCCTTGCTAGTTTCAATTTCAAAAAGAGATATGAGAATTTGATAATTAATCATCGAGAACTTAAGTGGAATAAATAAATATATAAATAAAAAACAAATTTATGACTATACCATTTAAAACCACTTGAGTTTAAATCCTTTGACAGATATGCGTATTACGACCTCAACTGAAATCGGACTTTCAATGTCGTGTACTACACTCGATTTTCCGAAGTCGAGTCCAGTACACGACACTTTAGACGGCCTTACCAGGCGTTGCAGAATTCGCTCTCATTTGAGAATGAAGCACGATCAAAGAAAGCAAAGAAAAACATCCCATCTGTTGCGGTCCACGATCGTCATTGTATCGCAAGGTGTAACAAGTCTGATAAATGGAAGCAGCGAGCGAGAGCCCCAACGAGAGAGCGATGATAAAATCCATTTTTCTCGCTTGTTTACCGTTGGGGATAGGTGTTTTTCTTTACTGGCACGATAAACAATCCACGAACTTCCAATAACAACAGTGTCCCCCAGACTTGGAGCATGTTTAGAGGGGTTTTATCATGCACTACTATCCCCCCAATCTGATCAAACTTGTAGCAGTATACGATAAACAGTCTCTCATAATGTGCAGCATGTTATGATAGTTACAGAGAGCGATACGAGAGAGATTCTCTCAATTTTCTCAGGATTCAATCCCTGGGCCTTACAGTTAAGCTCGAAATACGCATATCTGTCAAAGGATACAAACTCTAGTGGAATGAAATGGTATATGTAGTACTAAATTCGTTCATTTTCATATTTTTATGAGAATTTGAGTTTTTCCCATCTCTGATCATCTGTACATTTAAAACAAATTAAACTGTCCCATAGCATAGCATGCAAACCAGACATTTGTCGTCAACAAGGTTTCCGAAACAGCACTAACTCGGTGTGAACATAAAGTTCCAAACTCAAAAGGAAACATCGACGGAGTCTTTTTTTGTTAAGAATGAGAATGAGTGCATTAGTGGGCTTGCCTATATCATGGGCTTTCTTTTACAAGTTTCATGTCCTACTTTCCGCAGCTGCTTTCTCTCTCAAGCATTTGAAAATGATTTATTCATGGAGTGTTTATTAGCTCTAAAGAAATTATCAGTTACTTTACTACCATTCGAAGCTCAGGAGAAGGTTGGGAGATCATGACCAGGTTTTCAGCTCAAGTTACAACTTGCACAATCACCAGAATATTGTCTATATTGTGACCTTGGTGCCCGAGAGATTGGCGTCGTCTAGCCATAAAGTGAGCTTCTGTGAACTTTTTGTTTTAGGCATTTTTTTGTTTTATCCTGCTATTTAAATTCGATCAGATTAAAAGTACACACATCAATGCAAAATTCTGCACAAAATTGTCCGTAAGAAGGATTTGCCAAGTTAATAGCTCGAGCTTGATTCGTGCTACGAAGGAAGTTTTTACTTAACAGAGAGACTTGCTTTGTTGATAGGCAGACTGCTTTTGTATCAGTCATAAGGAAAAGCATGTTGTAAGGATAGAAGAATGGAAGCGTAGGAAAACTGTTTGTTGTTTGGCTCTGGTTCAAGCGATTGCTATGAATGAATAGTTTAAGTGTGATAGATTTAAAGTGGAAAATAGAAGCAAGTGATAGATATAACTACAAAGTACGAGGGAAGTGACGGGCCTGGGATTGTACCCATGGCCTTCTGCTTTTGAAGCAGAAGCGGTAGCCATTTGACCACCAATCCTGTCTTCAAGTAAATGTCAGATTTATAGCAAACATAAAAGAAGAAGACCAGATTCATACCAAATGGAAACATTATATTACCATGAGTATATCGGCTACACATCTCGTAATAAAGTCAGGGACTCGTTTCACGAATTGAATGTTTGACTGCATTTCAAACTGAACATTTTTTTCTGTGCAGATCGGAAGTTTTAGAAAAAAGCAGACGGAAATTTAAAAAAATACGAGAGGATTGTATAACTAAACTGATAACTTATGTTGCATGCTGTGAAAAATGATTTTTTCTTTCATTTTCTTGATGAATTGTTTTCTCTTTGATGGTTCTACGTTTCTACTGCAACTTGATATATTTCTCCAACACAGATCATTAGCATTTTAACAGTCATTGCTTGGTACACATTTATATGGTATGCTCAGGAAGTCGAGAAATATTGATATTTCCATTCAAAAATATTGTCTTTTTCACTTATCAGCATCTATGGAAATATAAAACATTGTGGAAGAAACCAGACAAAAGTATATTTTATTCAAGTTCAAAGTATTATAAAGTATCCTCGTTTCATTAATCATCTTGACAATCATTACTTCTACGTAGTTATCAATTACACAGATTGACTGCTGAGAAATGGTTTCTGTAGCACAACTATGTCTGATATGGAATTCCATTGTCAAATTGGCAAGCAGTCCGAAAAGCTTCACTTGAAGCAAAAATAAATCATGTTTTACCCAACAAGCAAGCGAAATTCTGTCCCTTTTTATTATTGTGTGTTTGACCCATAGAAAACGCAGTGCTTTGCTATCATCACGTTAATGTCATCGCTGTTGTGGTTTGGCCTACCTTCAACTTTGTTTTCATTATTCAGTTCCACAGCTTATTCTAATAGTTTCCGTCTGAACTACTTTCAAAAATTATAGTTTCTCGCCATATATTAAATATATTTATTTCGTAACTTAACTTAGTAAATTCCTCTAACGACAGTTGAACCCATAACCGCTTCATAGGCTGTTAAACGTGTTTGCTCACATGACAAATTGGAAGCCCTCGAATAACATAGTACTACATTCAGCTTTATTGCCATTTTTATCACAACCTTCGGTTGCCTGAAAGAGGCTTGGAGATCTGGTTGGGGGAACCTTGTTAGTGGATTTTACTTTTTATGGCTCCAGAAATAGACTTATGGAAGGGAGGCGGTTTGGGTCTACCTCAACTTTACTCACATAAAATACTACTCATTTGTAACAATATGGTTTGGCGTGAAGTGGTTCAAAAGCTATCAGCTTCGCACGAGCAGAATTGCCATCGTAAACTGGAGGTTATCAATCATCCATATTCGGGTGCTCGTTTGCTTCTCAAAAAGGGGATGACACGTGAACGTGCTCTTTCGAGAGCTGAAACTTTCGACTGCTGAAAATAGTGGGAAATTTTTATAGCTTTTGCCTGGTGCCATCAGGGATATGTAAATTAATCATATCCGAACTGAGTATGAAAGCTCGTTCATAAAAAATGACGCGGGAAAATTATTCTGCTTCACATCACTCACTCTATCTACAATCGTATGTGTGGAGCAATTTTGATTACGCCATTCAAAAAGTTTTGAGTTGATATGTGACCAAAATTATTGGGTCATTTGAATGAAAGGTAGTGAATGCGAAAAATAGAAAACTTGGCAAAGAAAGCTCTCAGGTTATGACAGTTCAAGTGCTCTTAGAATACTAAGCTGAGATGTAGGCTCTATCTCAGTGGGGACGTAATGACAAAAATGATAAGAAGAAGATTCTCTAAAATAAAGTTAGACTAAATATGACTCTTCTGGGCCAACACACCACGTGTATAAATTTAACACATCCTGTAAATCAGTTCAGTGTTTTTTCTGCTGAGAACATGGAGTCTCAAATTATACGATGCACTTAGATTCGCGAACAGTGGCATAGCTAGGGTTTTTGGGATCCGGTATGAGGTCAAATTTTGAGACCTCCAAAGTAAAGGTAGACTCCGAGTTACTGATTTACCATTTTGCTAATTTGATACTGTCATATTATTCGAAGAACGAATTTCGAACAATCCCTTATTTCCAACAAAATTATAACAAGTAAATTTTATTAAGCTATTTAATTACCAGGAATGGACAAGCTGATTCTTTAAGATTAGCTAACAAGCATGTAATCAGTAACCAACTGCAATATAATAAGGCCAGAAGTATCATAACTAATATTAGTTTTGGCATATTAGGTATTTCAAATTCACTTAACTATTCATGAATGTTAAATTATTCTAAAATTTCCTGCGAAAGCAATGGAACGTATGTAAATTTTCATATGTATATAGAGACGTAAGCCAAAAGACGTGATCTGTCGTCAAGGCTGTCTGGCTATCTGTACATCCCTTATCTATAATGGTTGCATAAAAGATGGGAATTGCATACATGTTAGATGAGAGTTAAAGAACGTGTAAAATGTTCGTTAATCGATGGCCTGGGAAGTGAAGAAGAGTTTCAAGACAAATAGTAAGAAGAAGAATAAGAAAGTGGACTGGAAGAAAATCACTTATTACAAGTTTTCGCTCAAAGTAGTCAAAGAGGCCTCCATAATAGGACGGATCTCTGATTGAAGCAAATTTAAAAATATCTTTTGACGGCTTTCAAAAGACAAAATAAAATTGAACATTATATAAAAAATAACAAATATGTTATTTTTATAGCTCTAATAAAATACCCTGAAAAAGAATTTTCTGCAGAAAAAGTTCAATAACTTTTGAACTAAAACAGATATTTTTCCATGAAAATTTGCGTTTATTTAAGTTCTAAAAGCCGTTCATAGACTACTATAAGAATGCTGGGCTATATGATTACGCCAACTCGGATTCCCTTTTTAGAATTGTATTAAAACTAGGAGTTATTGAACCTCTGAATTGTGTGGAAATTGTATCTTGGATTCTGTAAGCATCTTGTTTATGGGATCCTGCCATTTGGTAGGATCCAGCCAAGGCTCTAATAACCAGAGCGTTTATGGTTAACGGGTAGCATTGATTGATTGAGTGTTTAAAGATTCAACCAGGGACGAAAATACTCAATCTACCCTCGCCTACATTGATACTTGCTGGGTAGAATCTTCGTTGATTTTTATTTGTTTTTATCCTCACCTTGACAACACAACAATGATTGGCAAAGCGCTTGCGCAAGATTTTCAGTTTCCTTTTAACCTGCTGCTACTCAACCGCTTTGTGATAATCGGAAACAAAAAATGATATTCATTCTAACTAGCTTGACTTTTTTACATTCCGCTTCGGGAAATTGTAATTTTTGCACGAGGCACACTAAAAACGCGTCTATATAATCGATTCCGTGCATCGGATCGATCATTACCCATATAGCAGCATATTGCTTAATTATTATGAACCTCATTGATAATCAATTTTCTAAAACTGACACTCTTCTGCTTCTGATAATCAAAAACACCAACGACATACGGGCATCGTTGTTTGTTTTGCCAATCTACTTTTGAGCCATCTTAATTGGTGCATTCATATTGGTGGTAGTGCGGTTACTTTGATTGTGGCATAAATGTCGGTGAATTGAGTATAGTGAGCATGATTTTTTTTCGTCCCTGGATTCAACTCAATTTCATCATGATTAATGATTAAATTATTTGAAATCATGATTGTGATTGATAATTAAGTCAATGTATGGACAATAATTATTATTATTTTTTATGAAACATCAATTTAAGACGAATCGTGATTATGATTAATGATTAAACTCGGTATAATAGGTGATTATGATTAACCCAAACGTGCCTAATGTGCCAAATTTAATAAAAAATTTCAATTTCAAAATAATGTTTCCAGTCGTTTTTATTAAATTTGCGTTAATTTAGAATTTCTTCTTGTTTTTATTGTTATTTTTTCTTGTATTTATTGGCGAAGAGTATTTGCTCGCCTTACTAGTATTTTTTTGTAAGTGAAGTGTTCAAATTCGATTAGTTGTTTATTCATACTTCAATAATCCCTCTAAAGTAAAAGTTTAGCACTATATTTGTAGGTCTGAAACATTTGGCAGGAACTTCCTTGATTTTTAGATTGAATCTAGATAAAAACGATTTGTGATTGAAAATTGTGAATAATTTTATGTATCAAAGTGCCACATATTTTTATATCCGTTTCATTGCTAATAAATGGTAAAATTCATCACTCTGTAGTGTATAACCAGTTTGTTGCATACTTTAAGGCGTTTAGTGCATACTTTCAGGAGTTTAATCATTAGCCTATGAATGATTTATCATTAATTATTATGTTAAATGACTTTGAATATGCCCTTATACACCGTCCACAAATCACATAATTCTCGAAGGGAGGAGAGGGTTGGCTCAAGCCTTACTTTTGTAAGACAATTTTGAAAATTGTCTTACAAAAAGTATTACGAAAGAGGGAGGCCCTCCCCGAAGTAATAAATTACCTTGTTTAACGTGTTGTAATGAATGGGTAGCACCTACTAGGCTAAAATGACTAATATTCGATCTACACGAATTTTGTGCGAATTTTCGGATTGTCATACAAAATATGCACAAATCATTTGAGTGACTCGAAAACTAGTGCTTCATCTAGAATGGTACCACTTTAACCGAGTCTTTGGATTCGGATCATGAACAAATGAGAAAAAGCACCGTCCTACAAGAAGTAAATACTTAGGGGGCAAGGGGCAGGATTTCATATAGTTTAAATCAATTTTAAATGTTCAACCCAGGATAAGAATAGATCGAGCTTCTACGAAAACAAAAAAAAAAATGTCTTTAGCTCGCCAACGTAAAAATTGCGAAATATTATAAGAATGTAAGACTAGAAAATAAGGTTTGTCTCCCATTAAATCCAAAACATAATGATTTTTCTGCAAAGTATCAATGATTTAAGAATGTTTAATATAGTTGTGAAGAAAATTTTTCAAAAAAAGGTTTTTTTTTACCTTTTGTATTGCGTATATTAAAACAGTATATCTTATGGGGCAAGAGGGACACCGCAAATTTCTCATATAAAATTTAATGAAGATTTGTTTTTCTTGTTTAATATTGCATACAATCAATGTTTCCTACTAATTCAAATCAAAATGACATTCCAAAAGGTTCCTGAAAAGTTTTACAATTATTCCGACAGCCAAATAGGATGAAAACTTAACTTATTTCATATAATTACGATTTTATTATGAAGGTAACTTTTATCCAGTAGTAATTAGGCCAAAACAAATCTTTAAATCTTCGTTTGTCACATGTTATATCCTTCTGGTTGTAAGCTAGCCTCAGAATATTATTTAGTTCACATTAGTGTTTTTAAGCAATTTCAACATTGGAGCTGCCCATAAATCATAAATGGAAATGGTTAATAACGTGTCCTTAAAATTAGACTAATGATTGCATAATTACTTTCCGGCAAAAAAAGCACATAATATCCGATATTGAGCACTAGAGTACATAAAAACAACAACTTTGAGCGTACTTACTGAAGAGTTTGTACAACCAAACTCCCTCCCGCTTCATAATTTCCAGCACTTGGTTTATTGTAAGAACTTTTCCACGATATTTACACTACTTTTCTACATATACAGCCATTCCATGAAAAACCGATCTAGTGGGTCTCCGAGTTCCGTGAAAATTTGCCATTTTGTTCCTTATCCGAAATAAGGATACACGTATTTTTTGATTTTTTGATTAGGGAGACCATTTCCGAAATAAGGTGACCAGAAAAATCACGATTTTGCAAAATTTTTATTTTTAAAAAATTATAACTTTTTAGACAAAATGAAGGCTAAAGATTTTGACTTTTCAGGAAAAATATAATATTTCACAAAAATATTGTTTTTTACATGAAAAAACTCAATAGTTTCCGTTTTTTCGTGTTTTGAAGGCCTCGGGACCAAAGGGGCTATCGCTGTTCTCATTTTTTCTTGAAAGTTCAGAAAATTTTACGTATACTGTCAAATTTTCAGCGATGTATGTTTTTTAGTTTTTGAGATATATTTTTTTTTGAAAATAAAAAATCAGTCATTTTTTATCGGCACACACTGTAGGTCTCAGCGCATTAGATTTGTAAAGTTTAAAAAAACATAACTTTTGAACAGCTTAACCGATTTCCAATCTTTTTGTATGGAATGAAAGCTTAAGGTCCCTAATCAAATAATCCAAAAATACGTGTATTCTTATTTCGGATAAGGAACAAAATAGCAAATTTTCACGGAATTCGGAGACCCACTAGATCAGTTTTTCATGGAATGGCTGTATACACAAATCCGATGTGAATGAAAACAAGATGGCAGATGGTAAAACAAAATGCTGAGAATATCGGCAACCTTAGGTCGAAACCGATATATCAACATTCGAAACAACTGAGTTCGGTGAAAACATTGTTAACGTTGGTACTCGGCTTACATGGTTGCCGAGATACGGGTAAAAAGTAGAATTAACCGAGATTTGAGTTTTAGAAGTTGCCGAATCTCGGTTAAAATTATTTTTAGCTGAGTTTTCAGCAAAAATGTGAAGAAGCCGAGTTGACTCAGCATTTTCAAATGCCGAGCTCGCGAACAAAATTTAAGTGTGTGCAAGTGCAAGGTTTTGTTGCTGCCAACACTGCCCCGAAATGATACTGCAGACAACTGAGTTGAAAGATTGAATTGACAGATGTGTCAAACGAATTATTGATTAGTCATTAAAGTGTGTGAGCGGAAAACGAAAAGAACTTTCATAGCAGGCTACATAGTTAAAGCTTAAAATTAATAGGTTACTTAATCTTAATATAATTATCACAGTTTTCTATCACAGATTATAAACTAAACTTAAATATTAAAATTTTTAATTATAAACTAAGTTTAAACCATGGGTACAGAACTGTTATGGAATTAGGTCAAGATATGGTCAACACCGAAAATTGTAAGAAACTTAGCTTAAATAATAAATGTAAATCTAACCTTAATAAACATTACAGCTAACAGCTGCTTCGCACCCGCTAATCTGAGTTTGCGACCTGCTTATTGTATTCGGCGTAGCCTATTATTTCCGTAACAGGTCAACGAGTGGCCCTTTTGCCCCGTGCCTCGTTGAAAAATCTCATAAGAAGATACATTTTAAAAATTCTGAAATCAACATGTATTTCTAATATTTTTGAAAACAATCGATTACGTCACTTTGAACAAGAGATAAGCTTGCCTTTACACAAGAATAATCTTCAAAAAAAAGTTCTAATTCACCATTTTACGAACCGATCCATATTAACATGTCCTTCTTGCCCCCAGCCCCCCTAAGGGTGTTTCTTAGCCTTATTGTAACGTCTGCAAATATAAAACAAAGCCATGCTGTACTTGGCTGGATTTGAAACTTCTTTGGGCATGAACTATCAATGTGTTTATCACAAAATATACAATTTATGTATGCATTAGACTTTGACTTGTGATTGAGATTATGATAATTGATTCAAATTAGCAACCTTTATGATTATGATTAATAGTTATTGATTGAAACACAATTTTTCAATGATTATGATTGAAGAATAACAATTAACTCTTATTTTTTAAGATCAATAATTAGCATTTTCTATTAACCATAATCAACAATTTGATTTAATTTGTGATTAATAATTAACGCTCTGCTAGCAACAGTATCACAAAATCGTGAAGTGAAAATCTTGCTCATGGATTCTGTGAGAACACTGTCAAATATTTATAACAACTGTATTCAATATACTATTGGATTTCTGTCCAGAATTTTGTGTTAATTTCTTCCAGAATTTTTTTGGAGGACATTAAATAAAAATGTTCTGGGATTTTCTTTAAGTCCAGCATCTTATTGAGTGAAGTTGAATTCAGTAAAGTAAGAACACTTGCCGGCACGAAATTCAGTATGCGTTAAGCTTTCAGCGTGGTCGCACGCTCTACGACCAACTGCGCCAGGAGGACGCAACTCGGGATACACTCGGGTGGACATGGATTTGCGAAAAGAGATGTATTCATAGTTAGTACTCGGATTCAGTTTAGCTTAGTTGGTTAAAGTGCCGGTCTAGCGTACACCGAGTCGTGAGTTCAAGTCTCACTAGAACGCGTATTTTTTCGCAAATTCATGTCTCAATTTGTCAAACAAACACACTGTGTCTTCTGATTACAAGTTCCCAAAACTATGCTGACATCCTAGCCAAATATCGATTGCACTTGATAGATTTCCAAAAGATGTATTCTGAATGTATATATTATTTTTCATATCTATCTATCTATATAAATCTATACAAATAAAAATGGAATGGTGTTTGTATGTCACGAAATGGCTTCAGAACGGGTCAACGGATTTAAAAGATTCTTCCTTCGTTTTGTTCGTCAAGGGTTCCGACGTGTTTGAATGTATAAAAATCCCAGGATATTTACCGAGAAAGTCGAAAAAACGAGCGTGAACGGAACTGTCATTTTGTATGGGATGATCCATGTCGTTTTTCAACAGCCTACTTGATAGCAAGACGAAGTTTGCCGGGACCTCTAGTAATCAATATAATTGAATTGAATGAATACGTTGCATACCTCTAGGCGTTTAACGCTATATGGAAATGTCTAACTTAGATAACAAAAATGGTCCCAGTTTGTCAAAATGGTTTTCGCTAAGAGATTTGAGACCAAATTCATGTTCTACTATAGCTAGGCTGTCAAGGATAAATGACGAACTCATTATGGCTTCATCAAATAGTGATCGTAGAACAGATTGTTTGAAAGCGTTGCAAAAATGCTAAAATCTTATAATTTTTTAATATTTGCATATAAATTCTCAAATGCCCTTCATTCCAACGAAAATAGCTTTAGCATGAAATGTCATTCTTATACTCTTTACTTTTGTATTCGTTTTGCTCAACTGATTAACAGAAACTTCGTTATTTCGTTTAATATGTTGTGGGTCTCGCACTATCAAAGTTACCCGCATTATCAAAGGTATCCCGTTTTACGGTATGTAATTTTGAGAAATTCTCTAAGCGATTTCAATTTCACTTATCCTGCTATTCTTTGAGCTAGTCTCAGCCTAGGATATTTGATGATTCAGGAACCGCATCAATTTTACGTCAGATATTTTGACGCCTTATTCAGCCGAGTGGTTAGAATCCGCGGCTACGAAGCAAAACTATGCTGAAGGTGGCTGGGTTCGATTCCTGGTCGTAATGGAACATTCCTTAACTTCCCTGGACATAAAATATCTTCGTACCTGCCACACGATATACGAATGCAAAAATGACAACTTTTGCAAAGAAAGCTCTCAGTTAATAACTGTGGAAGTGCGCATAAGAACACTAATCTGAGAAGCAGGCTCTGATCCAGTGAGGACGGACTGCCAAGAAGAAGAAGACGAAGAAACACTGGCGCTCTCGGCGGGGGCCAACTGGCCAACCGCACGCTACGGCACTGGTGATATCAGGTTCTTATGTTGAACATCATTCACGCCGTGTATATCGCAGATAATTACTTTCAAATTGATTGAATAACATATTCAAAATGCCTTGGCCATATATTATCTTCTTTTTTGATTATGTGGTAGAATTCAATAATCAACATAAGCATTTAAATTGTTAAATCCTATTTCAACTTTCTGTTCAACTATTGAGATCTTAGTATAGCTGAACATATATAATATGCGCCCAACAGATGACCTGCTGCAAGAAGATATAAATTGTGTTTCTGCGAATGGCAATCTTCATGAGTTATGAAAGAATGCTTTCTAAGTGTAAGCTAAAGTGTGCTCGAGAACGTTTCAATCCCTCTTTCAAAACTCATTGACCATCAAGCCGGTGTGAAATTTATTGCAAAAGTTTCCTTGCTAAAAACGACCCTACAGTCTTTACCTCATCCTCCCAAGGCTACATTGCGGGTGCTTGTTCGAAAAGTTAATCGGAAAAATCAAAACGAAGATTTGCCCGCATCTCACCTGCAGTGTATCAAATCTGTAACTTTTCCCGAACCGGCACAAACGCTGGTGATGAATGCTTTAAAGTAATTTATTCAGGACGTACAACTTTCCGACCCACACAGGTGCGAAGAACATTGGGGTTTGAGGTCGTCAAAGCTTCCGGAAAATATCGGTACATGTGTACGAACGCAAACCGTGTTTCTGTGCAATGGGAGCGAGGGCAGCGACCGGACGACCGATCGTAATTTCCTGCATCAGTCCATGTTTGTTGGGAATTGTCAACCACGGTCGCAGCATCATACAAGCCCAGATAAATGGACGTCACTTTGTCGGCACTGGCCAAAGACCATTTTTTTGAACTATTGATTTAAAAATACACATGCACAATAAAATAATAAACAATAAAATGTTTAAAAAATCCAAACTGCTAAAATTAACTTTGAAATGTACAGAACCATAAGCTTTTAGAATTAGATGAAGCATAACATAAGGCAAATATTTCATTCATTGTTTTACATTCTACTTGAGTATTATATTTCTCACTATTTCGAAATTTAGTTCGATCGCGTTTTGTTACAAGTGTAACATCTGTTTATCTTTTTTACAAACATATTATTCAATACAGTTCGATAGCGGAATGTTAATGTGAGTTGGGAATTTATTGGTGCCGTGCAGGATGGCCACAGAATTTTCACCCGTCATTGACCTTCAGTTGAGGTAACAACGAATGGTTTTGATTGACTACGAAATGAAACACAGTAATCTCTTACTGTAGCACGCGCCAATTTGTGCCTCGTATATGGACATCTGTGCCATATGGGATTCCAGTTAATTTATTTCAACACAGTATCGTGTTTTCCATTAATTTCAACATATTACAAGTTGAAGGCTCACATCTACTCGATTTAATCGTCTGACCATTGTGATGTAGAGCTTCGTACATGGGGAGATTACTGTTTTTCTATGTACATTCACTCATAAAGGAACACTATTGTGTGCGGTAGATGTTTTGTTCGTTGGTTATAATTTCAAAGTTATTGATTTTTCTAGTCAATTTTTGAATGGGGAATTAAAAGCAGTAATACAAACAGATTTATGAACAAATCGATTGTTTGATTGGATGATGTAACTGTTGTGAATGTACACAAATGAGTGTGATATAAAAATTAATGTTGCAGCGATCAAAATTGAAAAAAAAAACTAGGATTTTACTTTAATTTGCTTCCAATTGATTGCATCAGTTGCTCGTTTTGAAGCAGTGTCAACACACACGCTCTCGTATTCAATCGTCATCGTCGACGCAATGAATATAATATGATTGCAAACATTTGCTCTATTAGATTCGGACTAAAAATAAACCCCTTGCTCTAGCATATCGTTATGTAAGCTTGTTCGGACTTCTGCTAATCATCGTTCTTTCTAACTGGAATTATGTTTTGCGGTGGTGTAGCTAGGGTTTTTTTTCTGGAAAGAACTTAATATGGGACGCCGGTGGTTTTGTAATGATGTAATATTCGTCGAAATAATCATGGTTTTATGAATTTCTTAGTATGCATGGATTTTTTTGTGAAATTATTTTTTAAATATCCGTGATACTGATGCGCAAAGCAGTTTAAATAATTAGCATTGCATTTACACGAATCTATGACATTTGGTCGAAAGACATTTGGTCGAATGACATTTAGTCGAATGACGACGGACATTTCGTCGAATGGATATTTGGTCGAAAAGGTTTAGTTGCAAGAGAAAGCATAGCATATTTAGAGAGTAGAATTTCCTCACTAATACAAGTGTGATTGAATAATCGAAAAAGTATCAGCCATTTTACCATCAATCTCTATGGGATTAGTAACAACATATTCAACATATTGTCAACATATTATCAACATATCAAGCTTAAAGTTTTTAATGGTTCATGTTGCTGTTTCGTTCAGGCATGTTCTGCGATTAGCTGATCCTAATTGGAAGGAAGCCGACTTTTGTCTCCTCTGACAACTCGTCTTCACTTATCCGATGCATAGAATTAGCACAATCATTTTTAATAACGCAAAGCTTCTACAGCAAACTCTGTTATTCACCCGAGGTGATCAACACTGCCTGTAAAGCCATGTATTTGATTGAGGAATGTTATTAAGCTGGAAGTCACAATAAGCCAATTGGCCATACGCGTAAGTAGAGTTACCTAGCATACACTTCGTCATAAAGGTTTTCCTTAAAACAATTTTTTCCTGGCATTTTAATTCTGATTTCCGCATTCAAAAATCTTACCCACGTCCGTAAGCTGCAAGACCCGGAATTTAAAGAAAGATCCTGAGCACTCTCTCTGAATTCTTTTATCAAATGAAGATCAGCAGTTCATTACGAAGAACAATGACATTTCAAAAGAATAATAAATAATGAAAACAATATGTTCACTTCGTTTAGTAATAAAATAAGAGCTTGTAGAGCAGTCGAAGATAGATGATATTTTCAAAGAATAATAAATTCACTAGAGCTAAATATTTCAGTCAATGTAAAAAAAAATCTACTTATAAAAAGTTCATTTGAATAATCATCGAAATCCTAGATTTTGGCATAACTTCAAATTACAAATCAAAAGATGTATGTAATTTAAAAATAAGACTACATAAAATGTCCATTTTTATTCAACAACAGTTAATGATTCAGATTATTCCAAAGAATACGTTATATTACCAACTTCGCAAAATTTAGAAAACCATAATCAATTTAACCAGATGATCTTTCAATAAACCATTTGAAAATAAGCTTTCAACAAAATTTCCGTTCAACTAAACGTCATTCAACCAAAACAAATGTTCCAAAGCAATTCGACCAAATGTCCTTTCGACCAAATGTACTTTCGACCAAATGTCATTCGACAAAACATCATTCGACCAAATGTCATTCGACGAAATGTCCTAAAGCCCATTTACACAATCAAACCATTCAAAACATTCACCAATGATTCCGAATGATGAGATGAATATTGGAGAGTATTTCCCTGAGATTTTCGATAGCTATTACTCAAGATTTTCTTCAGGGATTTCTTTTAAAAAGACACGGACACCGTCTTCAGCCATTTAGCAGGGGATTTTTTTTTATTTCCGTACAAAGTGGGCCGAAGGGTCTCAGATTTTCATGAAACTTTTTCCACAGGCAGGGCTCATCAATATATGAATAAAAAAAATTGAAGAAAAATTCAGGGTCGCTTATTTTCCCGGAAAACCTGTTGGAATTTTTTTGCTTTCCTCTGACACTACTTTGTTTCTACGATGCTTCTTTCTTGAGTTATGATTTTTCAAAAAAAAAAGGCTCAAAATGGCACATTTGCACATTTTTCACGAAATTGGCCATAACTCAAAAACGAAAAAAAAAATACCATTTCAAAAATTTCAGCGATTAAAGCTTATGAAATAACCTTCTCAAACATATTTTTTTTGAGAATTTTCCATGAGTTGGAGCATAGTTTTTCCGGCTTTTCTTTACGAATTTTCTCAACGGTGGAAAATTTTGTGGAAAACTGTTTCCAGTTAATTTTTTTTTATTCCTGAGAAAATTTGCTTTCATTTTTATAAAAAAAAACTTTGTTTCTATGATGCTTCATTCTTGAGTTACGATTTTTCATAGTAAGTAGTGTCAGGGAAAAACAGGGCCCAAACCCGTACGGAAATAAAAAAAAATCCACTGCACAGACTGTAACTTTACACTAGACAACGGACAAGCATGCTCCAGTGGCACAGCCGAGAAACTTCAATGTCGAAAAGTTGCAATGGCTGAAGCGGGAATCGAACCCACACCACATGACACGTAGCGCTTAAATGCCTGACGATCATAACCGCACGGCCACGAGGCCCACCAGTTAGTTTCGTACATGATATTGTAGCAGTTTTTCTTGATGTTCCTCCGGTAATTTTCCCATTAATAAATCTTATTTATGTCTTATAATTTAGTAATTCATATCATCAGGTAGTGTCCGGTCATTTGACCGAAAGCCTTTTAGCCAAATGACGTTTGGCCGAATGCCATTTGGTCGAAAAGGTCATTTGGCCGAATTCCGTTTGGCCGCAACGTGAACTTAAAATGTATCAGCTTCCTACAACGGATTTAAAATGCGGTCCAATAATTTATTAACTAATTTGTTTGTACATTTATATAATGTGATCGGACGTCAAGTTTGTTTGTATATAGAGCACCAAGGAAAACATAAAAATGATATGTTAATTAAGGACGAAGCTGCGAATTCCACACATCGTGTGAAGACTGTAGACTGTAGACTGAAGGCAAATTCGTGTTTAGGTTGACGGTGCGCCAATGGTTTGCTAAAATTGATTTTTGATGATTTCATCGAAAGTTTTTCTCTCTTTTATGCAAATGCTACTCTCTCGGATTTGGCTGTGCGCTCATATATGTATTGGTCATATTACTTTTTTGTTTTTCAATGTTTTTGAACCATTTTTTTACAAGTTTCCAAAATAAAAACTATTCTACTTTTAGAATCTGTGTCGATTTTAATCATTGGTCATCAGGATACGGAGATATTCTAAAATTAACCCACTCAGATAAAAAATGTCGATAAATTTTCAAATTATATGGTATTACAACAGACAAGCAGACGTTACAATAATAATATTTTGCGATCAAAATCCTCGCCACAATATCATTGTTTCTCAATGCCAGAGTATTATTTTAATTCCTTTATTCAGCCATTCCATGAAAAACCGATCTATTGGGTCACCGAATTCCGTGAAAATTTACTATTTTGTCCCTTATTCGAAATAAGGATTCACGTGTTTTTGGATATATTGATTAGAGCGACCATTTCCAAAATTAGGTGACCAGAAAAATCGCGAATGTGCAAAATTTTTATTTTCAAATAAATCATTACTTTTGAACCACTTGACCGATTTTCATTGGACGAAATGGAAGCTTAAGATTTTGACTTTTTAAGAGAAATATAAAATTTCTCAAAAATTGTTTTTTTTTTACGTGAAAAAATAAAAAAACTTCCGTTTTTTCGTGTTTTGAAGGCCTCGGGACCAAAGGGGCTATAGCTATTCTCATTTTTTTTCTTAAAAGTTCAGAAAATTTTACGTTTACTGTCAAACTTTACATCGCTATGTTTTTTTAGTTTTTGGGTTATACATTTTTTTTTTTAATAAAAAATCAGTCATTTTTTATCGGCACACACTGTAGGTCTCAGTGCATTAGATTTTTTATTTTAAAAAAATCATAACTGTTGAACAGCTCAACCGATTTCCAATATTTTTTTATGGAATGAAAACTGCAGATTTCAACTTTTCAGGAAAAATACAAAACTCTGAAAAAAATTACATGAAAAAACACAAAAATGTCTAGTGTTTTAGGCTTTTCTTGTTTTTTTGGGATTTTTTTTGGATCTGGGACCAAAGAGGGTATTGCGGTTCTCATCATTTAGCTTTCATTTTGTCCAAGAAAATTGAAAATCGGTCAAGCGGTTCAAAAGTATTGATTTTTTAATAAATAAAAATTTTGCAGAGTCGCGTTTTATCTGGTCATCCTATTTCGGAAATGGTCAAAAACATGTGTATCCTTATTTCGGATAAGGAACAAATCGTTTTTTCATGGAATGGCTGAAGAGGCGACCTTCTATATTAAAATTTTTATTTTTAATCCTCTCTAGTGCTTTCTTCCTGGTATTACAACAGCTAGTTCATATGGGTACAGCATATAACATGGCTGGCATGAAAATTTGTTCGAAAATCAAAGGCTTGTTCTAAAGAGATAATTTTGATTTTCTGTTAGTATGGGGATACTGACAATTAATATATTTGTTATATTTAGCTTGAATGCACTAAATGTGGTTTTGAAGTTAAATTGTCATGAGCGTCAAGCAAATACCAGATGGCGGTAGTGTGAAACGTCAAATGGAAACAAAAACCATGTAAACACTTCTTTTTATTATCAATCTTACCAATATCGTTGGATATACACATTTCTATTTCGAATGCACCTCGGAAGCACAATATCAACGAGGAAGTATATCTGCATCTGGCTTTGCTTGTTCTCAATGACGATTCATGCTGGGAAAATCTTTGTTTTCGCCTTGAGTACAGGTGCACTTGCTGCATAGATTTCCAACAACGCACACGGAGAAACAAAAGTACCCAGGAAACATCCAATATATTTTTCAGTTTCTTAGAATCATTGTGTAATGCGTTATTACACACAAAAAAATGGTGCTTGATCAACCAGCGTTGCGTAATGAGTCATAACTCTTACGATACGCACAATTCGGTGCAGGGATGTAGGTAGTAATTTCATGCTAATATGGCATGATGAAAAACAGCTTATTACGATGCGAAAAATATGTTAAACATTCCGAAAACTTTGGTACATTTAATGTTCAGTGTAGGTAATAGGCTCATCGCCACTCTTATCCAACGCACGACACAAGGCACGTTAGTCGGATGACGTTAGACCTTTTCCCAGTTTCCACGTACATACAAACATCCTCATCGCCCGGCAAAGAGTAATGTCAACGACAAAGCCAATCGCTGACGAAGGCAATCGGATAAAATGTTGAAAATTAGATTTCTTAGTTACGTCGTCGTCGTTGCATTGGATTTCATCTCCAACAGCGTCGTCAGCGTACCTTGTATCTATCAGCTTGATATGCATTGTGTTAGCTGTCGTTATCTGGGCGATGCGTGGGTGCGTGCACGTGACATCGATCCTGTAGGGGTTTCAATTATTATGCACTCTTGATATGAACCATGAAGGATTTGATTGGTTTTGGAACTGGCAAGGTGAAATATCAACAATAGGGTCCTGAAGCCCTGTCTTTTTTACTCATATTTAACTGTGTCATATTGGTTCGATCACAGAATATTTTTATTTTTTTTTTATTTTGTCACATATTTTGACTTAAGCTCAAATTTGGGATATATTTTGCTTTCTATACACCTTACGAAATATCAAATAGGAACATTATGTACCAAAAAACAAACCACTATTGCGTTTTTGACGACGAAATAAACGTCAAGGTTTGTCAAAAGTGTCTACACGGAAATGCGGATCAACTCAAACCTAAAATGTTTTAACTCAAAACCATAATTGAGATCAATGATCAAAAAATTCACTTAGTTTTCAAGGTCCTCATTAGGTTGTTTGTCTTTGATTCCATTAGAAAAATTAACTCGAATTTGGGTTGATTCCACGGAAAATTATCTTCATTCAATCCGAGTATAAGAAGAGTTGCATATCAAAATTTGATTGATTGGGCTAAAATACCCCCATTGCGTAGATGCAGCTCTCTATTATTGGCACATTTGATTGAAAGAAAAAAAAATACCGAAGGAATAAAATTTTGATTTTGTTTTCTTTTTAAATTGAAATTTAATTTTGAATAATTTGCTATTTTACCGTAATTTTCCATAGTAGTCGCCAGAACACACTCTTACGTTATTGAGTAAAAACAAGTTGTTGAATTTGCTAAATAAATGTGTCTGTAAGTAAAATTTTCATAATTCAAAAATGTCACTTTGACAATTCATTTTACCCCAGCCGCTTCAACTTTCCCCGGTGTACCTTATCAAGGTGAGGAGAAACTATTGATAGTTGAGCCGTCTGGTCCTGATTTGGTTTTAATCGTGACCAATACTGCCCATAACTGCGTAACAGTCACATTCGACATTTTTGACAAATTGGAGTTAATACCGGGGAGAGTCATCAAATGATAAATACTTTCGATCATATTATAGGTCTCATAAAAAGTATCAGTGGTTTTCAAAAGAGTATTTGGTATGTTTTTTGGATTGTGCTTATCTATTATTATCATGAAAAACAAAAACAATTATCTAGCAAAGAAAGCTTTTATTTATTCATCCACATTAAAACAAAAGCTATCTCTGATAGATTTATTGATTTTAAAGCTTATAGAACACAAAAACAAGCTCAGTATTTGTAAGGATTCAAGGTCCCAAAGAAGGAAAAAATAAACATTTTTTATACCAACTCATTACACAAAAAATGCTTCCACCATGAAGTGAAAATTGCTCATAGCGTAAACGCATGGTTGATAGGTCAAAATGTTCAATCAAACGTCAATTCCTTTGGCTTCCTACCATCAAAGAAAAGATCAATCAGTTTTCACGTTTCAATAATTGAAGAAACATGTCTATAATACATAGTACATGCCCTATGGCGCACCAAAGTGGAAAAAAAATCGTTACCTCCAGATACGAATACACGGAAGGAACGAAACGGCCCCGGCCCGGATGGCCAATAAAACAATTATTTTCTTTCCATTTTCCATCATCAGGAATCGTTCTTCCAGAAATGTAAAGAGTGAAATTGCCGATAAAGTTTTTCAATTTAGACGCAATTGCTCGAACCGAGGTGTTCTGTTGGAGCGTTTCCTAAGCGCTCTTGAGGTGCTGGAAGCATAGTGAATTTGCGTACATCTTGGAAAGATGAATTTAAAATTTGCAATTAACGATAATCGGCTGATTGCACGTTGAGGTACTTTTTTCTCGGATCGCAGTCACAGCTGCAAGTCATATTTCATACTGTTGGAATGGGTCAGTTTGACTGGGGTTGGTTAAATTACAGATAATTAAATACTAGTGATTAAGTTTTGCTCTGAGAACTCGTTCACTCTGTGGAATATGCTGAAGGATTATAATGAAAATTGTATACTTAATAATGTTCTCAAAACGTTATTTATGAAACGCGAGAAAACGGTTCTATTTTAATCTGCTTCTTTCTGGTGTGACGTTCCAACTGGGACAGAGTCTGCTGCTCAGCTTAGTGTTCTTATGAGAACTTCGACAGTTATTAACAAAAATCTTTCATTGTCATTTGACCATTTTACATGTGTAGAGTGAAGTGGGAAAAAGTACGATTGAGACAAGAGTTTCTTTTAAAGATTTCTACAGTATCGGATATATAAAATGCACCAAATCCGTCTTCCCATACAAAATAGTCAACTTCAGATAGCTATACCTTCTCCGTTTCTCAACCGGTTCTTTTCATTTTTTTCTGTGACGAACTGTAAATTACATCAATTTTCAATAACTATTGATGAAGATGTGTGAAGAGTAATAATTCAAAAGTTAGGTTGAATTTTGACAAACAAAAAAATGCACCAAAACATAAAGTTATGTAGCACACAAACTACACGTCTTCTAATTTTGGTGTGTGCAGTGCGTCATCTCATGCTGAATAGTGCGGTGAAGACACCAAATTGATCCGACGTAATCCTGCACTTCTAATCGCATTTGTTATGTGCGCAATTTGCTACATCTGAATTCAAATTGAATTCCTCGATGGTCTTTATGTGAGGGGTCATTCAAAAATTACGTCCGTCATTTAGGGGAGGACGTCAATTTTCGGACTTCTAGCAAAATTAGAAACTTTCACATAATCCGGTGATCTGGGAAGCAATGGGGATTAGGCTCTGCGGTTCTCACTCAACGGTCTATTACGGATGCTCCTGTGCTTGTTAGTTCTCAGCACTCCACTGAGCTGCTCGTCATGCTCTTCGGGCGGACCGGTTGGATGCCGAGTCTTGCGATTCCGGTTAAGGGGTGACTTCCGGTACGCAAACGCTCCGACGACTCAAAGCCGATGATTCGTCGTGATCGGCGTAGTTCCTGACGGTGAAGCCAACCTACTCTGATGGAGAGTTCCCTGACGGAGGAATGTTCCTCGAAATCGGTAACGCGTTGTTCTTACTCCGTTGTTGGCCGGTAGACACTGGCGCTCACGACTCTAGCCGGTGATACTTTACGTACCACTCAGAGTAGTCCCCGGCGGTGGGTCCACTCCGATAAAGATTTCCCCGGCGGCGGAAGATCTTCCGAGCTGATGCTATCCGTGCAGATGCCGAGGTCGTCCTGCGATTCCGGTGGTGGGAAGCTTCAAGTTCACAAGCGCTCCGACGATCATTTGCCGGTACAACAACGCGATCTACTCGACTATTCCCCGACAGTGGACTAGACCTACTCCGCCTCGACGATGGTCAGCCAAGTGCCAATGTCGGTTTTGCAATTCCGGTGGGAGGATGACTTCCGATTTGCAGCGATACTACGCTACGCCCGTTCTACTCAATCTAGTCTACTCCACTCGCGGCCCGGAGCTGTGGTTTTTTACATCATCTCGCTTCGTATATCTACAAATCGAGGGAAGTTGTCTATAACATGTTCCGGTGTCTCCTCGACATTTGGACAGGCCGGACAATGCACATTGGTCCCAAAGCCATATCTAGGAAGACAAAAATGATTGCGCCTTAACCGTCAATTTTAGATATATGGTGTCTTCGGCAAAGTTTCTCCATATTTTTCAGACATTTTTTTCAGAGATGTGAAATTAGGGTGGCCAACATGGTTTACGAGATCAGCACATAAACTTTTTTGCTGACGCATTTAGGACTACACAATGTTTTACAATGTTTTAGAACAACCGATTTGGAGCAACTTTGCCGAAGAACCCAAATTTCTATCTCTTATGGTTCGCGAGTTATGATTTTTTTTAACAAAAAAGTTAGGGTGATACTGAAAAATCAGTTTTTTCTTGATAACTTTTTATAAGATAATTTCTCGCAAAAACTTTGTTCGAAGCACTTTTAGAACTTTTGATTGCGCAACTTTTTGCCGAAGAAACTACTGTTCTATCTATTATGGTTACAGAGTTATCAGAAATTTTCTTCGAAAAAATGGTTGTTTTCAAATGCCGATATCTCCGAAAGGCGCAAACGGATTTTAAATCTTTTGTCGGCATTAGAAAGATCATTTCTTTCTCTGTTTATGGTGAAAAAAACTGTGAGGGCGTTTTTTGTTTGAAAAGATTGAAAAAATTTGAAAATAATATGTTTTTAACCGAAAATTGTCTATAACTTGAAAAATATTCGAGATAGCTCTTTGATGCCTTCAGCAAAAATGTGCAAAATTGAAAGTTCTGATAGTGCTTCATACAAGGTATTCATAAAAAAATCAACGCTTACACATATATTCACCATAAACCGAATTTTATATGGTAAAGAAAGCGAAAAAAGGGATATTTGCTAGAACAATCGAAATAAAGGTATGTATGTCATTTAAAATTGAATACACATGTATTGATACACGCAGAGAACTAACAACGATTCAAAACAATAATTATTCTTGTTGTTTTCAATAAGCTTTTTCAGTTTGTTGTAAATCAACAAATTGTGCTGAAACAGCAATGACTTTTATCAAAACAAATAAAAATATTGTTGGATTTGCTGGCAGCATTTTCAATTTGATTTTTGTTGAAACAACAAAATAAAATCTTTATTTCAAATCATAGAGTTATTTGTTTCAGTTACTTTTATTGTTATTGTTATTGATCGTTTATTGAAACGAAAATTTAACTCAGTGTGTAAGGCAGTGTGTGGCCCGCCATTTTATTTCGCGCTGTAAACGGAGTGTAAGAAAAAATGGCTGACGCGGAAGAGTTCATCGAAGAACTCGATGTGGAAAAAAATATCCGTGGAGGAAGTCGAGTTGATAGAATTGCTCAACAGTTTTAGAATTACTGAAGCTATTATTGAAGCCCTTCTTGGTAAGTTTTAATCATTCTTGTATAGAATTTCAATTCTCATCAGCCTTTTTCGTGATTGCAGTTAATTCTTACACGATTGAAACGCTAAAAGTGATTCAGCGGCAAGAAATCGAGCTGCTGATTCTACCCCCGTCGCTTGCGGAGTGGACCAAATTCATTCATCCATTGGATATTTGGAGAACAGCGCAGGTACTTATGCCATTTTCAATCTTTATTTATTTTTGTTGACATAAAACTATTTTTAGGGGCTACCAAAAGTCCAAAAAGTTACAGCAAGTGGCAGCAGCTCTGCTTCGGTGCAAAATACCATTGTAAAGCCTTCTGAACCAAGGATCACGTGGGATTCATGCACGGCCACCTATTTGCTGAAAAACTCCTCGGAGGCACAAGCCATCATACGAAAATACAGCCAAACACCGTTTCTCTCAAGATCCGACAAAATGTATCACCCACTGAATTTAAAAATATACGGTAATAGAAGTTATGATCGTTTTTCTTAATTTCAAAATAAGAGCAAAATAAAATTTAGCGGGGTGGAGGGGGAGCAGATCTGGGATCAATAAAATCTTTATTTATTTCTAATAAAAACATTTTCAAATTAAAAACCAAGTGTGATTTATTTCAAAAATGTTATGTTTTATTTTAAAGCAAAAATATTGTTATTTCGAAAGAAAAAAATATTGAATCAAAAATTAATTTTGTTGAACCGCATTGGACCCAGCTGTCAAATTCAACAATTAATATTTTTAAACTGAACTGCTTATAGTTATTAAAACAATGAAAGGATATTATAAGCCGGCAAATAATACAGAAAAATGGTTGAAATGATACAGATTTTTGTTGATATTAAAAATGTTTTCGCTGCGTGTATCGATCATAGTAAGCGGAATCTAAGGAGTTGAAAAAAGGAAAATTATTTGCTGATGTGATGTAGTTTTCAAGTGATCAAGGCCACCTTCTGGTTCGTTACCTTAGACAGATATTTGGGATTTATATCTGGCTCTTGTTCAAGATTCATGCATTCTTCAACAGGCGAATGTTGCCCTGACTAATTCGTTGTGGCAGATTTATTGGATTTGATTGATTTGAATAGGATAAGTTGGATGCCCAGATAGAATAATTGCAGATACTTCTATATTTCTAGGGGAAGATATCACGGGAAGTAAGGTTTTGGTAATTTGAAGGAATTCTTCAAAGTATACGTTTTGTTATCGTTTGGGGTTGATGCTATGATAAACGGAACCAGTATTGAACGCATGACCTTCTGCTTAGTAAGCCAAAGCGGTAGCAATTTATAACCAACCACGGATTAAGTTAGCTGGACAAACATTATGTCGCGTGAAATAACAAGACATCGTTTATGGATTAATATTCCATGGATCACTGTTAAAACTGCTTGAGCAACTAACTTTCCCTTACTCCTTACATTTCGCTTACTGTGATCGATCTTATTTAATTACATATATTTTCAATTTGAAATGACTTTGCCTACAGTTATTCCGGTTGTTCCAGCAAATATCTCTTTTTTCGCTTTCTTTACCATACAAAATTCGGTTCATAGTGAATATATCTTAAAGCAATGATTTTTTATGAATACTTTGTATGAAGCACTTTCAGAACTTTCAATTTTGCACATTTTTGCTGAAGGCACCAAAGAGCTATCTCGAATATTTTTCAAGTTATGGACAATTTTCGGTTGAAAAACATATTATTTTCAAAATTTTGTCAATCTTTCCAAACAAAAAACGTCCTCACAGTTTTTGCACCATAAACAGAAAAAGAAATGATCTTTCTAATGCCGACAAAAGATTTAAAATCCGTTTGCGCCTTTCGGAGATATCGGCATTTGAAAACAACCATTTTTTCGAAGAAAATTTCTGATAACTCTGTAACCATAATAGATAGAACAGTAGTTTCTTCGGCAAAAAGTTGCGCAATCAAAAGTTCTAAAAGTGCTTCGAACAAAGTTTTTGCGAGAAATTATCTTATAAAAAGTTATCAAGAAAAAACTGATTTTTCAGTACCACCCTAACTTTTTTGTTAAAAAAAATCATAACTGGCGAACCATAAGAGATAGAAATTTGGGTTCTTCGGCAAAGTTGCTCCGAATCGGTTGTTCTAACACATTGTAAAACATTGTGTAGTCCTAAATGCGTCAGCAAAAAAGTTTATGTGCTGATCTCGTAAGCCATGTGGGCCACCCTAATTTCACATCTCTGAAAAAAATGTCCGAAAAATATGGAGAAACTTTGCCGAAGACACCATATATCTAAAATTGACGGTTAAGGCGCAATCATTTTTGTCTTCCTAGATATGGCTTTGGGACCAATGTGCAATGTAGAGACTCCGCGTGACCGAATTTGTGCAGATATTTCAGAAACCATACATGGCCTGAGCTGGGTCAGGAAGAAGTAAACATCTCCATATTTTCCGCTCGTCCACACCGACACGTTAAGAATGAGACTGTGGGTCCATCTTCTTTTCTCAGAGTTATTCCACTCCTGCTACCCCTTGACCATTGTATGCAATCTAATGTATTGCTCACATTCCTTGTGTCCATTTGCTGGTAGCATGCTCTGCCTCAGCCAGAGTGATGCAGATGAGGATCATTCCGCCGATAACCCACACTACCTCCGACGATATAGTGTAGTAGGCACTCTATAGAAATGAACTGGAACATATCTGCCAACTTCCCTCGATTGCGTTTGGTTCTCAACGCTGCAGCCGCAGACCCCGTTTCTCAATATAAAGGATGATACGATCGCCAGAAGATGCCTTGTACTGCTTCTTGGTCCTCCAATGTTAGACATGATCCTAATACTGTAGTAGCAGCTTTTGCTGCCTTCTTGCAGGCATATTCTACGTGGCTGTTGATGTTACCATTACTCCAAGGTGCTTTAGAGAGTGTTTCGACGAGATAGCGTACCACCTTGCAGTTGCTGACCAGCGCCACATCCGTTTTAGGAAAAGCCAACTGCAGCTTGACTCCAGTTATCCACGGTTCAATGATGTCTAGCGACTCCGCCGTCAGCATCACCACCTCCTTCGCAGTTTCGCCAGTTATTGCAAGAACGGCCCGACGATCTCGACTACATTCGGCAGTGTCAAGGTTAGCCCTCCTTCGTACACAAATATTGTAGGTAGCCCATCCTTCGTACACAAATATTCGGGGACCCGCATTCTGTGTAGAGCTGCGACGATAGCCTCCCAACTTGCACTGTTGAACGCGTTCTTAACATCTATCGTTACCACTACGTAGTATCGGTTTCCTCTCCCCTTCTGCTTGGACGACGCTTTATCCGCGCACGCGATGACCGTCCGAATTGCATCCACCATCGAAGTCTCTTTACGGAATCCGAACTGCGTTTTCGACAATCCGTTCTCGCTCTCCGTAGATTGTCAGTCTGCCGAGGATATAATGGTACACACGAAGATTCCGTCAATTTTAACGATCACAAAACCCTTGTTTTAGTATTCGACTACTTCTAGGATATGGAATCAGCCCATTACTTGTATTGCCATCGTCTCTGCTCTTTCTGCTACCCAATTGCCGTTTTATCGGGAGGAATCCGATACGGTTCTGCAATGATTGCAACGTAGCATTTTGTTTACGTTGTCGATTGCCCCAACAGTTGTTGTGCGGCGTCACAATGATTGCGGTTCACCTGCGTTATCTTCATCATCATTACTGACCTGCTTTCGGCTTCTGATATTTGGAACATTTGAAGCCACCCGTCGCATGACCTTTCTCACTACCTTTCTTGCATTGGTCGGACCTGTCAGGGCCTTTGCAGTTTATTGCCTGGTGGCCAAAATCCATGCATTTGAATCACCTATCCACCGATTATGTGTCCCAAGGGATCAACTTCAGCGGTCAGACCGTCCATCCCATCTTGACCTTACCAGCCTCGAAGAGTTTTTGGATGCTGTGACTGGTATTCGGATTATCACTATTTGCATACCCCGTACGCTTTCCTCAGCCAGGTGAACTGCGGTGCTTCTTCCAAGTTGCATTGAGACAACAGTGCACCCCTCACGTCATCTTCTGTTGTGATCAAGTCCAGATCTCTATATTCGATCACTGCCTCCTGGGATAAGGCACTCACACTTGCCTCGTTGCCCAGCGACTTCGCGACGAGCTCCCGGCAGGCCGAGCTCAAGATCGACAGATCTGTTTTGTGTTCAAAAAGCATCTCACTTTTCTGGGTACGCCTGGTTCTCTCCAGGTTTTCACCCAGCTCTTTTAGATCTGGATCATACCTCTTTCTCCTGAAAAACGCCGCGTAGGTTGTCTTGTCGCTTGTTTCAATGACAAGGCATCGCCCTTGAACCTCTCACGAAGTGACCGTCGCTTTTCTTTCTTCTTCGGTTCCTTTCTTTTTGTCTTCCTCTCCTTACGTGCTACATTCTTCTCCTTCTGGCTTTACACGCTGCGCCATTCGCTGCCGTTATGCTAATTGCTGACGTACTCATTGTCGCTTCTCTGTTTTGTGGGATATTCCTGTTTTCCTGGTGTATCCCTCGTTCTTTTCTCCGAGCGGGTGATTGGCTTGCTCCTAGGCGTCTACTGTGGAGCGGCTGTTGCATTCACCGGGATCAATGCATTTTCGTTTTTTTTTTCACTCCAATCCGCAATTCTTTCTGTCCGCGTTCTGCGGCTGTAACGGTGGACTTGATGCTCATGACTAGTTGCTTAATCATGAGGTGGACATTGTTTTTGGTCTTAACGAACTTGTTGACCATCCTCTTTACTTGCGACAACTCCGACTATTTGTGCTGCCGGTCGTCTCTAACAGTGCTACTCCCCGACTTTGGTGTGAACACTTGACTCAGGAAACCTGCATATCGCTGGTTTCCCGGAGGCGCACTCAGTGTGCTCCATCTGCTAGTGGTGGCTACTACCGTCTGTGGTATTACTGGTGATCTCTGCATCTTTTCGCTACTTGCAAATATTATCGCGTCTTCGTTTCCCCCACTAAGTAGATTCTCCATCCAATTCGACTATTTGCTCCGTTTGATCGGGTCAACCATCCGGATCGCTCTCTCCACTCGTTGTATATAGTCGCCTCTCGTGATCCAACTGTTGTCTATGCAAGCAGGGAGGGTTGACAGAATCCTTTACGGAGATTGTGTTTAGAACCGAATCGGCGTAAGTCAGGACTGTTACATCTGAAACTACTACTCACCGAGATTGGTGACGAGTTTCGAACGTACACGAAGGTCTGCCAAGGCAAGGTTTTATCAGGATTAAGGCAGTCTTCTCATAGTCCTATTTGCCGTTTCAGCTTGGTGTCACACTTCCTTACTCAGGGAACGGTACACGGGTAGAAATCAGAATCCCAAAATAATAACTATGCACCCCGATATCATGATTCCAGTGTTTTCATCTTACGAAAATACACCATGATTCGGACTCATGATATCATGATTCAGATTACCGTAACGCAACATAAGTGTTTTGCTTCGGTAGCTGATTACTCGAAATGCATGGAATGCTCGTGAATTATAACTCGCGCATCCATTCATGATCTATTTATAGTTCTGTTAGTCAACCCGATAAAATGAAACAAAAAAACATAAATTTTGTTAAAGCGAGATTTGAACCAAGAATCTTCAGATTGAGAGCCCCGTACTTTACCACACTACCAACTTGTCGTGTTAAATCGTCGTGGGTGAACGATACGAATTACTTCATGCAGGGTAGTAATCGTCGCCGTCAAATGTAAAAAAGTCGGCGACGAAACTAAAAGAAGTATAGGGGGAGATCCCCCAGTACCGGACAGCACCCAATACCGGACAAAGTTCGAAAATTGAGAAATCATGATCCAATCAAGATGGTGTATTAGAAGAAAAGGAAGCTATAATGGAGAGTAATGTTTGCGTAGAATATCACATCCTTGAAATATGCTTGACTTTTTAAAAAAGTAGAGATGAATGAAAATTTTTAAAAATTTAACGTATCGCCCTAAATTTAAGCCTAATTAGTAATTATTTTTAACATGGCAAAATAATTTAAAACACGCAAGCATGATCGCATATAATCATAATCTGAAAGTGTGAATGTATTTTGTACCATATTTAAACTAAATATGATCAAACTACAATTTTGGTCTAGCACCTCCTGTCCCCCAGTTTCGGACAGTTTGATTTGTTACATGATATCTTTGTAATTTTCGCACCAGTGACTCAAAATACATTCGTTTTTCATGGATTTCATCGATCCTGGTATCGAACATGCAATAAAAATAAGAAGAATGAAAATTCAGAACAACATATAAAAAATGTTGTTTTTCGTCATATATGAAAGAGGTTTTTTGATGACCAACTTGCAGACTTAGTAAAGCTCAAATTATTCTTGTGAAAGTTGCAAATGCATTGAATTATTGATAAAATACTATTCCTGAAGTAAAAACATTCGATGATATACAGTTTTTTAGAATTCGGGACATTTCCAGATCGTGTCCGGTATTGGGAGCCACCTTTTATGATACATCAATTTGGTACTAAAATACATCATCAAAATACAATGTGAAAATTCATATTTATATTTCCATATTTATTTTTGTACGCTACAATAATGATAATATTTATCATAATTGGGCACCAAGACCACAAGAAATTTATAGTTTTTTAGTTATGATTTTAGAAGCTTAGGTGTCCGGTACTGGGGGATCTCCCCCTAGTCATCGTCACTCAACCAGCGTCGGATGACGATTTGCCGTAGAGATCCGGTCACATAGGCTCAGCGTCATGACGAACAAATAAGATTCTTTCGTTATGGGCGAATCGTCGTTCGGGATCACTGAGCCAACTATAATATAAATCGTGTCTTCGACAGATTAAGAGCATTTTTTTTTAAATAAAACAAATACAAAATACGTCTGAAATCGAACAAACCATCTCTGAATCGTCAACTCCATGCGCTAACCAACAGAACTGTTGTAGAATCATGAGGAAAGCTGGTTCACTTGTCAATACAAGCAATTATGTGATGGCATTTGTTGTTTGGTGCGAATCAAGCGAATATACAGTAAACGCCTTCTTCTTGTAAGGATAGCAAGCGAAATGACGAAAAAAATCTCGTTGACGATTTTGGATTGGAGTTAGTCATGTATTCTTTCGTCGATGACGAGACGACGACCTGCCAGAGTTATTATGCTGGATGACGATGTTTTTTTATTCCGTCACCAGTTGGCGACGAATCTGACGATTGTCTGCCTTGGTCACACGGGATGTTACGCTTATGGAAACACATGATTTTGACAGCAACCATGATTGTCTTTCTGATATCATATCGAAGCTAATTTATGAATTTCATGGTTTGTAAATCATGGTTTGGGAATCAGATTTTTATCCGAGTAGAGTACACTGCCTGCCCATTACTGATAGTCGACGAATCCAATCCGTTATCCGTGTCCTGTCCGTTGCTTTGCGCTGTAACCAGTATACCACAATCAGAATTTTACTGGCATCCATTCCGATGGGCTAAGGCACTTTGCAAGCTGAACCAGGTCGTTTGTTTAGGGCTACCTGCAGATATGTGTTTTTATAGAGATTCAACAGAGCCCACTGATGAACCTGCGCCACATCCTAAGGTATCAGGTATCAGAAGGCCGGCTCCAAAGGCACGTTCCCCATCAGTTGAGAGATTTGTGCCATCGCCATATTTGAGCCTATTTCATCGTCTACTCGATGGGAGAGGAAAGGGAAGGGAAAGATGGGAGGAAATAGGAGTGGGGTCCCTTGAAGAGGGAAGATCGCATAAGCGAAATGAGAGCATGTAGCTCCATACCACAAAGGGTTCGAACAGCGCCCTAAAAAGAGCACTGTAAAACGCATGAGCGTTTACCCATTACGCGCTGTCGAAGTGCTGATTGCACTCCACACATAAGAGCAAATATTTCCGCCTGAAAAACGGTGCAGTTTCTACCAAGTGAGTTAAACTGATTCAGCCTTAGTTCACGAGAATATACTCCTGCAAAAGCTCTACCTTCAAGAAGGGAGCCATCAGTGTAACATACTATATTGTTTGATATACTTCTTTCCAAATAGCCAGATGTCCACTCTTCCCGTGAAGGGAATTGTGTGGTAAATGTCCTGTAAGGAAAGTGACAAGCAATTGTGAGTTCACTTGGAGCAAGGACAACTTTGTCCCAATTCACCAAAAGTGGAAACAACGAAGTGTGTGTAGATCTAAGATTCACTGGATTTTTCTCCAGTAGATCCAGTACCCATAAACGGTAAGAGCAAGAAAGTGCTTCTTGCTTAAGAAATATGTGCACTGGCGCAACGTCGAAAAGGGCCTAGAGCGCTGCTGTGGGAGTTGTAGAGAACGCTCCAGACATCGTGTAGCCGACACTGGCCGATCCGGGGAGAAGTCATGCGGCTTTAAGCGCCACTCCGTGAGGAGACCGCACAACAAGATTAATTTTGCCCGGTTGAGACTCGTCAGGGCGAGTCCATTTAGAATCCCCGAATAAGTTGAGGATCGAGCCAGCGTGCCTACAACCTAAACAAGAACTGGGGAGTCTACCCTACGCAACAACATATACTGTCGCACTCCAAAATCATTCCTCCAAAGAACGCAGTAAGACGACACCCATACCTAAGACAGTGCAACATGCACAGTTGTCGCACACTACTGTCTCATCACTGGCGGTTCCACTACTGTCCGCAAGAGGCGCGACCAGTGTAGAAGGGTATGCGCAAGACGGCAGTCAAATTGCGCCACGCAAACAACATTAAAATTTTACACGAAGTAACGGGACAATATTACCATACTCTAAAAGGTCATTCTCAAAAATATACAACAACTTCTAACGGAGAATTCAATAACAAAACAAATATATATTAGGAGAATAATGGGAATGAATCATTTTATTCTAATAGCATGCTAATTTTATTTATATGTGTTCCTTTCCTATTTCTACAGTCCTACTCTTTCGTGCGTTTTTGCCTATCTCTCTATTTTCTCTATCTTCTCTCTACCTTGCAATACATGTGCTCTATCAGTGTTGTTTCGTCTCCATTCAAGGTTTTACTCGACGATGTGCCAAGCAGAATGCGGCAAGCTTGTTGCACCCGGGTGACTTACACAATAGGGTTGGATGGGCCGGTCATAAATAACGTGCGCACGTTTTGGGGCTTTAACATCCACCCAACCTCAACATTTTACGGACGCTTTACTGGCCAGACGACCTTAGGTCAGCAAAAAATGACTCCGAGGCGTCCTCGCCGGACGCCCCACTCCACAAAAAAACGATGCAAAAAGGAATCGACTCACCGAGTTATCACTGGCGACGGCTGCGGTGGGGTTCCTTGCTGGATTGCTGGTGATTCTGCACTCCTGGTATATCGCGTTGATGAAGGCAGCGGTTCGTTCGCTGATCCACGTGTGCTCGCGGGTTCACGTGGCCAGGTGTACTCCCGGTTAACTTTCGGGATGGCGGCCACCCAGTGGCAATTTACGACCACGGCTGTAGCTCGAAACGGCGGACCGTTTCCTTTGGCGGGTTTGGATCGCCAGAACTTTCCGACTCGAAAGGCAGAGAAACGTCGCTAGTGGGGAAGAAGATAGCCGCGGGCTATTCAACAACAATTAGCACATGCACGGTTTCTTAAAGACGAGCACAATGAGCACATTACCTGGGAATACTATTATGGAAAACGCACAAAACCTGACGCACTTATTTCTCTAGACTTGGACTTTGATCTAGGAACTAACAAAAGAACAATGAACATTTAAAATATAGAAATATCACCACGTTACTTTTACTCACATTACACAGCTTCTTCAACAGATAGACCACGACACTTCTACACTAATCTGCGGATCAAACGAAAGTAAAATGAAACCGTGATCCTCAGATTAGGGAAGGTGCCATTGACCGAACTCAACGGAAGTTCGATATTTCCCACGAACTTCTTCGAAATAATTCGGGAGTGCCACGGTTTATGTTGAATGCTTGCTCAAGTTCGGCTTCGGTCGCGACTCATTCTTTCCCCTACTTACTTCGGAGATTCCAAATTTACTTGACCTTCGGAGAACTCTTTCATGGCCGTTTCAGAGCTTATGAGCTTTTATGGCTGATTACCTGCTAAACAAGCTTTGGCGTACCTCAACCTTACCTGTTTTCTAGGTCTCTTTCTATCTAATCTGATGAAATAAATTATTGGTTTCTAACTGAATGAACTGATTACCCATGGAGCAACGGCTACAATCGCCATCAAGCACATCCTTTGGAGATGGCCCAATTTTGATTGGATTGTTCTCACTTCGCCCTTTTGCCACCACACAAGACATCCATATGCCAATATTGGTCGAAAAACTGTTGTGTACATCCATTTGATATATTTGGGTTTGAGGCCTCAAGTTTTACCAAAGGTTCGCCGGCATTGACCGAAGACCATGTAAGCTTTTTTGACTCTGAAATCAATGTGAGGTGTCCATGAAAGTTTGGAATCTAGAATGGTTCCGACATACTTTACTTGATCAGTCACATTAATCTCAGTGCCAAAAAGACGTAAAGGTCGAATTCCATCGCGGTCTCGTCTTCCCGTAAAAAGAACAATAGATGTTTTATTCGGGTTAACCGAAAGGCCATATTGGCGACACCAACTCTCGACTACCTGAAGAGCACTTTGCATCAGGTCGAATGGGGTGCTTATGCACATACCAACTATCAGAGCTAGATAGTCGTCGGCAAATCCATAAGTTGGAAAACCGCAATTATTGAGTTGCCTCAATGGCGTATCTGCTACGAGATTCCACAAAAGGGGTGACAAGACTCCCCCTTGGGGCATCCGCAAACACTAAATTTTCGAATAGCTGCTTGACGCAATGTCGAGAAGAGATGTCAGTTTTTAAGCATTTGATGAATCCAATTGGTAATCATTGTAGGTAGCCCATGGTTTCGTGCTGCTTCTAATATGGCATCGAAAGACACGTTATCAAAGGCACCCTCAATATCCAAGAAAACACCCAAGCAGGATTACTTCTGAGCGAATGCTTTCTCGATATCGTATACACCTTTGTGTAAAAGAGTCACAATGGACTTTCCAGATTGGTAAGCATGTTTGCCAAATAAACATCACGGATGTGATGATCGATCGAACAGAGCCCACTGATGAACCTGCGCCACATCCTAAGTAGACCATGATTAAGCTCCTAGCCAGATGGACCCGAAGTTCGGCCATTCCTGGAGGAAGGGCTAAAGGTGGTACAGTGCCTTACCGATTTTGGAAACAAGGCGTGATTTTTTATGGCCAAAATGGGGATGTTGCCAAATTCGGGAATTTTTAAATGCTTATGATTTTTAGATTGTAGAGATAAGAACTAAAAGTATTTGCAAAATATTTGAAAATGCATGGCAACAAATACGAATGATGGCAAAAACGCCTGGAAGTTTTGCACAGTTCAGCTATTGACTCAAAAGCAGAGACATCATGTTGTGCACATTTGTTGTACACAGTACAAGCGTGATCTTACTCTCAGTGGCGGCTCTACCCCATTTGGCATAAAGCCATTTGGCATAATGCCGTTTGGCATAAGGACCATTTGGCATAATAGCCATTTGGCATAACGGCCATTTTGCATAATTTATAAAAGTAAAATTTATTAGTTTTTCCCTTGGCATTTCAAAATGTTGAGACATTGCAATTTTAGTGCTTGAAATTAGAATGATGTTTGTGTAAGACAAGTAAAGTTTACTGATTAAAGGGACAAATATTGGTCATGATTTTCAGTATAAAATTTAAAAGTTAAGCACAATGAAAAACATTAGGAGAGACATGTGGCTTTTTTTGAAGGTATATTTCGGGTTACATCATAGGTTGAAAATATAGTTGGAGATATGCCATCCTCGATTGCTCTTGTCCTTTCGATCCTTTCGAAACAATTGTCCTTTTATGAGGTAGGCTTATTTATCACGTAGAATGTAAGCTAACTGATTCAAATACAGCATCATAAGCCAGATTTCCAGTACAAGTATGTTGAGACGCAAACTTCGAATCGAATCGTTTGATATGACTATTTGACAATTTGACTAGTAGAAAGAATGTTCTTGAATCTCATGTGTGTCGTTCAACTGTCTCCCTAATTAGAATCTTTTGAGAAGAAGTTGAAAGGTTAGATGTAAGTCGCCTGTTTTTTGCACTTTAATCTTGGATACATTGCAGCCGAAATATTCCAATTTTTACAGAAATCAATGTTTGTTTTAAAATGCGTATGATTGGTGCACAGTGATTAATTCAGATCAGTAAGTTTCACCTTCTTTATCACATGAGCTGTTCTTTTGGGTTTGCAGCTGAGCAAATTATAATTTTTATGTAGTTATGATTCATAGTACGGACACTTAAGCCCGTGGGTGGTAAATGACTGGACAATGCGTACCATTGGTACTTCGCGTACCTGCAGGTATAAAATAGACCTCATTTGTGGTCCTTAGCCTCTTGTCCAGTAACTCCTATCCCTACCTCCCCGTGGTGCCGCCTGGGATACGATTGACCGTAGGGAAGATCGGGTAACCAACCCTGGTGGAACCTTGGTCGTATGCTGACAGGGAAGGGGGGCTCCTCTCCTCTCTTCTGAGGGTGTAGCTTATCAGAGCGTCTGTTCTCCATGTTAGGGGCGGCTCAAAACAGCGTCTGTTCTCCATGTTAGGAGCGGCTGATCATCGTCCTAGTGCCAGCGTGGGACTCTAAACAGTGCTGTGCACGATGATCCTCCGGCGAGACAGGGGGTTGGTGCAGGCCTTACAAGCCAGCCGTAAAAATCATCAGTACAGGAAGCATACAATGTAAATTCGGACCGGAACAATCGGCATAGACCCAGGCATCGAAAACGGACTAACGATTGGAAACTCGGATCATGGAACTGTAAGTCTCTCAATTTCTTGGGAAGTACCCGCATTCTTTCCGAATTATTGAGGGTCCGCAAGTTTGACATCGTAGCGCTGCAGGAGGTTTGCTGGAAAGGGTCGACGGTACATACGTATAGGGATGGTTATACCATCTACCAGAGCTGCGGCAATAGACATGAGCTGGGCACAGCTTTTATCGTGATGGGCGAAATGCAGAGGCACGTGATTGGGTGGTGGCCAATCGACAACAGAATGTGCAAGTTGAGGATCAAAGGCCGCTTCTTCAATATCAGCATAATCAACGTGCACAGCCCTCACCTAGCAAGTGACGATGACGATAAGGACGCTTTCTACGCGCAGCTGGAACGTGAATACGACGGCTGCCCAAGCCATGATGTCAAAATCGTTATCGGAGATCTCAACGCTCAGGTTGGCCAGGAGGAGGAATTTAGACCGATTATAGGGAAGTTCAGCGCACACCAGCTTACGAACGAAAACGGCCTTAGACTGATTGATTTCGCCGCCTCCAAAAACATGGCCATACGTAGTACCTACTTCCAGCACAGCCTTCCGTATCGGTACACCTGGAGATCACCCCAACAAACTGAATCGCAAATCGACCACGTTTTGATTGATGGAAGACACTTCTCGGACATTATCGACGTCAGAACTTATCGCGGCGCAAACATCGATTCGGACCACTACCTAGTGACGGTTAAAGTGCGCCAACGACTCTCCGTTGTGAACAACATTCGGTACCGACGCCCGCCACGGTACAATCTGGAACGACTCAAGCTACCCGAAGTCGCAACTGATTACGCGCAAAGCCTTGAAGCAGCGTTGCCGGAAGAGGGAGAGCTCACCGAAGCCCCTCTTGAGGACTGCTGGAGTAGTCTAAAAGCAGTAATAAACAACGCAGCGGAAGGTGCCATTGGGTTCGTGGAAGCAAATCGACGGAACGGTTGGTTCGACGAGGAGTGTCAGACGGTTTTGGACGAGAAGAATGCAGCGCGGGCGATGATGCTGCAGCAAGGCACCCGTCAAAACGTGGAACGATACAAACAGAAGCGAAGACAGCAGACCCATCTATTCCGGGATAAAAAGCGCCGCCTGGAAGAGTTGGAGTGCGAAAAGATGGAGCAGCTGTATCGTTCTCAAGAAATACGTAAGTTCTACAAGAAACTGAATGCATCCCGCACAGGCTTTGTGCCGCGAGCCGAAATGTGCCGGGATAAGGATGGGGGTATCTTGACGGACGAACGTGAGGTGATTGAAAGGTGGAAGCAGCACTACGATGAACACCTAAACGGCGCAGAGCAGGAAGATCAAGACAGCAGGAGGAATGGCTTCATCAGTACGGCGGATGAGGGAGACGTGCCAACTCCCACAATAGGCGAAGTTAAGGATGCTATCAAACAGCTCAAGAACAACAAAGCAGCTGGAAAGGATGGTATTGGAGCGGAACTTATTAAAATGGGCCCGGACAGGTTGGCCACTTGTCTGCACCGATTGATAGCCAGGATCTGGGATACAGAACAGCTACCGGAGGAGTGGAAGGAGGGAATAATATACCCAATATACAAAAAGGGTGACAAGTTAGAATGTGAGAACTATCGAGCGATCACCATTCTTAATGCAGCCTATAAAGTGCTTTCCCCAGATCATCTTCCGCCGTCTATCGCCACTGGCAAGCAGATTTGTGGGAAGTTATCAAGCCGGATTGTGGACGGGCGATCAACGACAGACCAAATTTTTATGTTGCGGCAGATCCTCCAAAAGTGTCGCGAATATCAAGTACCTACGCACCACCTATTCATCGATTTCAAAGCGGCCTATGATACCATCGACCGCGAAGAGCTATGGAAGATTATGGACGAGAATGGTTTTCCCGGAAACTGACTAGACTGATCAAAGCAACGATGGATAGTGTACAGTGCTGTGTGAAGATATCGGGTGCATTATCGGACCCGTTTGAAACACGCAAAGGACTTCGACAAGGCGATGGTCTTTCCTGCCTCCTGTTCAATATTGCGCTAGAAGGTGTTATGAAACGGGCGGGCTTCAACATGCGGGGCACGATCTTCAATAAATCCAGCCAGTTCATCTGTTTCGCTGACGACGTGGACATTGTCGGAAGAACGTTCCAGGTGGTTGCTGAACAGTATACCAGGCTGAAACGTGAAGCAGATCGGGTTGGATTGAAGGTAAATACGTCGAAGACGAAATATCTGCTGGCAGGAGGAACCGAGCGCGATAGAGCTCGCATAGGCAGACGCGTGACGATCGACGGGGATGAGTTCGAGGTGGTAGACGAATTCGTCTACCTCGGATCATTGATAACGTCGGATAACAACTGCAGCAGAGAAATTCGAAGACGTTCATCGCCGGAAGTCGTGCTTACTATGGACTCCACAAGACCTTGCGGTCTGGTAAACTTCACTTCCGTACTAAGTGTACCATGTACAAGACGCTTATAAGACCGGTAGTCCTCTACGGGCATGAGACGTGGACAATGCTCGAAGAGGACCTGCAAGCGCTAGGAGTTTTTGAACGACGTGTGCTTAGGACGATCTTCGGCGGAGTATGTGAGAACGGCGTATGGAGGAGAAGAATGAACCACGAGCTTGCGCAACTCTACGGTGAACCCAGTATCACGAAAGTCGCCAAAGCTGGAAGGGTACGATGGGCGGGACACGTTGTGAGAATGCCGGACAACAATCCCGCAAAAATGGTGTTCAACTCAAATCCGGCCGGTACAAGACGAAGGGGAGCGCAACGAGCTAGGTGGTTTGACCAAGTGCAGCAGGATCTTGGAAGTGTGGGGCGATCGAGGAATTGGAGGTTAGCAGCCATGGACCGAGTTAGTTGGCGTAACATTGTGACGCAGGTCATGTCTTGAAGGACGTAGAGCCAGCAAAAGTAAAGTAAGTACACTTAAGCCCGTACTGAAGTATAATTGATCAATAAGCTTATAAATCAAATTATTCCGTATGATTTCTGAGCGCTTCCGATCATTCAAACCATTAAACTTGCAAATGATTATTGAAATGCTTAAAATAAAATGAAATGTTTGGACTTTGTATAATTCTTATTTCAGACGGTTTCTTAACTTTTGTCTTATATTCCGTACATTTTGATTCGAATTTAGAATAGCTCATTGAAATCATTATAAGAAAAATCAAAACCCTCAATTGAAAGCTACCAATCACAAAACGTGCGAGACGTGCGACCACAACTGAGTGGTGCAATTAAAATTTTCTTAGAAATCTGTGAAAGATGCTTACTAGAACGAGACACGGAAGTGAGATGTTTTGAACGGCAAATATTGAAATTTTTCGTGTGAAATGTGTGTGAATCAGAACCCAATTTGATGTAAATGAACATCGATCTTGGCGTGCCTATAAATCGCTCCACTGCAATCTCAATGGTTTGAAAGAAGGAAAAATTTCCAATGTTGAATTATAAACCATGTACCAGCTGAGTTTGTTATATATATATATAACATTTCTTTTCTTTTCTTCTGGCATTACGTCCCAACTGGGACAAAGCCTGCTTCTCAGCTTAGTGTTCTTATGAGCACTTCCACAGTTATTAACTGAGAGCTTTCTATTCCAATTGACCATTTTTTGCATGTGTATATCGTGGGGCAGGTACGAAGATACTCTATGCCCAGGGATGTCGAGAAAATTTCCAACCCGAAAAGATCCTCGACCGGTGGGATTTGAACCCACGACCCTCAGCTTGGTCATGCTGAATAGCTGCGCGTTTACCGCTACGGCTATCTGGGCCCCTATATATAACATCTCTCTTGGAATTTTCCTTTTATCGAGCATTGACTGTTCTTCATACTTAATTTCTGTTCGCTCAAGTGTAAAGAAAAAGCTTAAACTTTAAGCGAGAAAGTCGTGGTATTAACATTGATTTTGCGTGACATTCACATTGATGGCGAGCTTTCTCCCTGATGTCAAATTGTATACTCCTCATATAACTATCTTTAATGATGCGATACGAATTAGTTGTGCCTACTCTACGTGCGCTCTGGGGAGAGAACAATACTCCTTTCGAGTGAAGTGAGTTCCCATTCGATTTGCACGTTGAGTCACTTAGTTTCAGATTTCGAATATAGCCCAGTTAACATTTTGGTCGGTATAACTTTTGTTATACATCATTCTATATGAATCAATTCACTCGTATAGAATGCAAGGAAAGGGTATGTACCTACCAAAGTGGAGGCTATATTGCGTTCTTGGCACGACTTTTTCAGAACTTTCTGCGATCAGAAATACGATGCAACAAAATTTTGATGTTTATATTCATACAAATTTTGTTTTCAAAAAAAATTCCATCTAGTCTCGAACGCGGGACCTCTGGATTAGAAGTCGGACTACTTACCACTGCACCACCAAGGACTATGTTTAAAATATTGTTTATTTGCCAATATCAATGCATGTTTCATATACAGCGATACTTGCTTTGTAGTTCTTTGAGGCCCATCGTCCAACCAAGTTTGGGTGGCCAATTTTTGCTTAGTTACTTATTGCGGTTTCATATGATGCTTTCTGGATTGATATATGATCTGTCAGTTTAAACAACTTGACGCAATTCTATGTTGCACTGTTCACGACATGTTTTGTTGTCAACACAGATTATCGTATATGAATCGTATTAGGATTTATACACAAGTTGTGTTAACATTGATAACGCCCTAACTTGGCATCATGTGCGATTCTGATTTTCGAACACACGAATATGTGATTTAAGATACATACAGTGAAACCTCCATGAGTCGATGTTCCATGACTCCGATATCGGACTCATGGAACCATACCTAAAAACAAAATTTCATGGGTTACTATGATGTCTCCTCAAAACAGTTTTCCAAGGCACTCGTTTCCATGACTCGATATTTCCATGAGTCGAAGGTCCCTTCAGATATCGACTCATGGAGGTTTGACTGTATTCTTATACGATACGTGGATCACTGGGAGCTTCGGTTGAGGATCCTTTCGAGTGGGTTTATTGTTGGGATTTTCTGAAACATAGAGTGCAATTTTTGGTTACCACACGTCTTAATTGTGAACAAAAGATCAAAGTTGAAAAAAGTGCTGTGCTAGAATTAATGTTATCACAGTTTCAAATGAATTGTCAGGAAATGAATATAAAAAGAGAAGATTAAAGACATCCATCAAATATCATGTATCCGGTAGAATTAAGACCAACACTTATTTGAAATAATTGTTTTCTCAGGCCCGAGCACGCAAGAACTAGAGTTAATGACGATATCTCATCAAGCATTATGTTCGTTTTGCTGAGATTCGGGAATATTTTGCTGGGAGTTGCAAAATGAATGATTAGAGGGTTAGAAGGAATTTCTAGAAGGTCTTTTCGCGACATCTTATAAGTGAAATGTTGCACGTGCAAAGCCTCCTGGTGATTTCGTTATACGTACATTTTGGTTGTCTGGGAATGTACATCTCCTTATTCTCTAAGAACATGCATATTCCATCAAACATTCATGCACTGCGTGGAATCTTTATTGTATATGAACTGTTTGACGATATGAATGTTTATATTTTGCTTAAACTTTCCTATGAAATTCGATTCAATTTTTTTTTTCTTTGCTTCAAATTGGTTCATAAGCAAGGCGGTGGAAGAAAACTAATTTTTGAGCAAAGTAATTAACCTAGAGCAGTTTTTTTCTTCCCACTGTAAAAATAGAGGTAGTCCTTCTACCTATCAGAATGTTTAACACCCATTGCTTATATATTTTTTTTGCAAATTTCACGAAGTGATTATTTTGCCCCGATACTTTTTTACCAGCCTTGTTTTTGATCCATTTTCTATCTCGTTTTTTTGACATATGATATGATGTTTTTCACCATGAATTAATGCAGCACATCTTACTAATTATGGGCTTGATACCTAGTTGAGGGTAACTGAAAAAGATTGCCATTTTAAAAAATGCATTTGCTTAATGTGTCGATAATGCCCCTAATCTCACTACATTATTTTGAAACCAAATCGGGTAAACAAGTTTGGCCCTTTTCAACTGTAAGTTAAATTTTGAAAAAAAAAATAAGTACCGTTTTGGTCTCAAATTCCGGACAGCCTCATATTCGGAACACTTGTTTTTTGTATGGTAATTTGGTTGAAATGTTTCGCTGAAATATGTCATCAAACCGAATGCGAAAATGGCAACTTTGGCAAAGAAAAGCTCTCAGTTAATAACTGTGGAAGTGCTCATAAGAACACTAAGCTGAGAATGAGGCTCCGTCCCAGTGAGGACATAACGTCAAGAAGAAGAAAATGTCATCAAACCACTAGGAAATAACTAATTGCAACTAAATTTTAACGTCTCGGATCGATTTTTATACCTTATTAGTAATGATGATTCGAATACCGAAAAACAACTAAAGATAAATTTATCTTGAAAATATTCATTTGAATACGATTTATTTGTGCTGTTCGACATTTGAAACAAAATGTTATTCTATACTTTTACCGTTATAACAATACTGAACAATTTCATGTACACATTATTATCAGCACACCCCAACAGTTAGACTTAGCGAAGAAATTAAAATTTTCACCAATATCAGCTTATTCATGCCGATCGGATGCATTTCAAGTCACTGTTGGCCGAGTTCCGAATATGAGTCAAAAATGGTATACAAAGTGGCTTATTTTGTCAAGGTCTACATATCCAAAAAATATCACGGATCATTATTTTATGGGGTTATTTTTGAACATAAAATGTATGAACTCCAAACAAGCTCAAGCTCAAGCTCATAAAAATGTATGAACTCAAAACAGTTATTATAGCGTGATAAAATCAAGCATAAAACCGAAAGTGATAAAATAGAGCGATATTAAAATAAGCAGTGATAAAATCGAGAAAACTACTGTATTACCAAAAAATTCATGAGAATTCCAAATAAAGTTGTGCAGATTCAACCTTTCCGTATTTTCATATTCCCTTCGTATATGTACACTTTAAAGGGCTAGCATATGCAAGGAAACGGAAACAGATGTATACATCGTAAGCATTTTTTATTGGCCTGGTCGTATCTAAAAATAGACATCCAAACCGAAAAATTTAATGCCAACTTTCAATGCTGATTTATGACCTCTCGCTCCCCACATGTGCACCGTCTTTTCGACATCAGTTGCCGTTCATCAAATGGTGTTCGCTTGTCCCCGTATATTCGGCGGACGGCTGGCACAGCACGATTTTGCAACTTTGATGTTTGTTGCTCCAGTTTTCTTTATTTAGACCTACAAGAAGACTGAGCCACCACAATGGATGTGGAATGAGTTAAAGCCCAAACTTGGTAAATGGGAAACATTTCCCTGGATTAATCTAAAATTCATAAACAAACGTCTGGGGGTAACAGTTTGACAAAGACTTTTCGAAATGGGAAAAATGTGATCATGCTTTAGAAAAAGGATTATTATCACTATTTTATCCAAGTACAAACGATAAAATATTTCTAAATAAATTCTAATTTGAGTATAAACTATTATTCAAATGTAAAACCGAAATCAGCATATAAATTTTTATAGCTTTCATGAATTTTAAGATGTTTAGCTTTTAATTTTCGATGGAATTTGTTTGTAAGATAGATGATATGCGATATGGTGCTTACAATCTATTTTTTTTTATTTTAGAGTTTAAATTTTTTGAGCACTAATTCTACATTTTTTAGTACATATTTGTAATTTTGGTTTAACTCATTTACAATTTTCCATAAAATAAATTGATTGATTATGGCTAGTTTCTAATTTCTCAATGCTTTTTTTATATTTCTTTATAGATTAGAAACAACTGCTTATGTCTAATGTTTCTATTTGCTACTCCTTGACATAACACATTGTGTTTCTCTTCTTTGAATGCTCGTTAATTTGACTACCCTTCGGAATAGCTTCAAATGCCAGTGAAATACTGTTCGTTCCTAATCGAGTAAGCATGAAGGTCGTTGATTTTTGCAGAAAGCTTTCTGCCGCAAAATAACGGCAAACAGGCGATGGATGTTGGGAGTCCCTTTTGTCGCACTAAGGATGATCCCCGAGGAAACGCAACCGCTCCGGTTAGTGGCTGCACGTTTTCCAAAGTAGAAAGTTTTCAGCCGAGGGATGAGAGCTTTCCAGCAGATCCATTATCCTTTTTGCCGATACATAATATAACTTCTGGGTTTTGGCGCTGGGGTAGTGAATCACGCTTTTGCTGGTACTGTAAGGTACCCCAACTTGGTGCCATTAACACTTGAACAATGTCAGTAGATTTGCGCTAACCGAGCGTGCGTAATTTTAATTAAAAGTGAATTTATGTGCTTGCTGATGTTTTGTGTGTGAAACTAATTAAATTTTTACCCGTTATTTAATGCAAGTGGGGGTGACAGTTTGCGGAGAATAATTAGTTGGAACAGCAAACGTGTTGAGACTTGCCGGTTGTTCGTGAATTATTCAGAGTGTCCTGTCCATATGAGAAAGTGGGAAAACCCTGGGAATTCAATTTGAAAATATATATGTTCAACATAAGAACACCGATTTGTTTTAATTTTTAACAATAAAGATATCTCTGTCATTTTTTTACAATTTTCACCAATTTTCTATGAAATCTTTGTCTTGTAGATTTATGGCAGCAAGACATTGTGCAGAGAGATCCTTGCAAAAATTTCTAGAACTAGAGTGATGTTAACACTTCAGTCGTCGCGCTGTTGTATTTTGTACAACATTACAGAAAAAAACCTCGCTTTTTGTTCACAACAGCAGTGGTTCCGATGGTGGCAAACCGCGCGATGACTGGAAGGTTAAGGGATTCCTGGAGTGTGAGTTTACGATGGGATTTTTGCAAGAACATGAACGGGAATCGAGGCAGTGATTGACCATTTTTTTGCAACTTATTTAGAAAATCATTATAAAGGTAATAAGGTTGGTTATTAGTATTCTAGTGAATTCGATGAAAATGCTAATCTGATTTTTTGAATTTCTCAGCAGTTTTTTAGTGACAAATTGAACTAAAAATATTTTTTCGCAATTCTTTTAGTGATTAACTACTGAAATCCTGGACTGGCTGCTATGAAACTTTATTAAACTTACTAGCTTAATTATGACAAAATCCTTATTAAGCCCCTAAATAAATTTCTGCAGATTGACAGTGGATTCTTCAAGCCATATCAACCACTGTCTTTCCAGATCTCTAATGAATTCATGGCATGATAATTTTTTTGTCAATTTTTGATTAGACATAGCACAATATGTGATGCATTCCTGGAAAAACCTTTTCCCTTCGAAACACATCTCTGGATTTTTGTTCGAATGCATAGAAAAACAATAAAAGCACCTAATTTAAAAGACATCCATAGATAGAAATGGGTTGATTATAAATCTTCTTTTTTGATATATAGTCAACTCTACCTTACTCGATATTCCGTAGCTCGATATCGAAACGGAGAACCAAAATAAAAGTTGGTTTTCAAGGCTACCTCGATGGTCCCTTGGATCGCATATGCACCCCTAACTCGATGGTCCCTTGAATATCGAGCTATTGAGAGTTGACTGTAATTCCAAAAACTCATATAATTTCCGATAAATTCGGCACCCCCGGCATTCGAATTAAAAAGAAGAGTTGTTATCACCATGTCAAAACATTTTCTAAAATGTATCCGGAAGTCATGAGAATTCAATTTACAAAAAAAAAAAAAAGTTGAGCAAATTTTCAGTTCTCAGTTCATAATTTTTAACCTTTCATGTATATTTGGTAGCATTGGCTTTTTTTTCTCAATGCTAAAGGAAGATTAAGAGATCTTTAGTGTTTGTTTTAAGGTTTTTCAATAACACACATATACCTCATTGTTCAAATTTGTTTTAATTCAAACAGTTAAGAACCTACAGTATTTATGAAACCTCATCAAAAGTCAATCATAAATAACTTAGGTCAAATATTTCAACTTTAACTTTCCTAATAGATTAGGAAAAATACATATTATGCTTCCTTCTATTTGGCGTTACGTCCCCACTGGGACAAAGCCTGCTTCTCAGATTAGTGTTCTTATGAGCACTTCCACAGTTATTAACTGAGAGCTTTCTTTGCCAATTGACCATTTTTGCATGTGTATATCATGTGGCAGGTACGAAGATACTCTATGCCCTGGGAATCGAGAAAATTTCCTCTACGAAAAGATCCTTGACCAGCGGGATTCGAACTCACGACCCTAGGGGACCCTAGATTTGAACCATGAACATTTGTTGTAAGTATGGCCTGGACACAAGGATACCTTGAACTTGTTTCAGAAGGAACTGGAGCCCCTCAAACATAGAAGTACCGAATACCATTTCCATTACTGCCAAATAAGAAAAGAAAAATAGAATATAAGGAATCAGTATTATTCGACAAGTCATAACTCATGTTTATTATCTACACGGGTTGAAATCAGAATCCAAAAATAAGATTATGACTCATGATATCATGATTTCAGAGTGTTTTCCGCTTATGAAAATACACCATGATTTGAACTTATGATATCATGAGTCATATTGCCGTAACGCAACACACGCGTTATTCTTTTGTTGCGGATCGCTCGAAATCATGAATCACATTCCTAAAATCATGAGCCGCGCAACCGTTTGTGATCGACAACATAAAAAATAAATTAAAAGCTAGACCGAGATTCGAACTAAGAACATTCGGATTGAGAGTCCCGTATAGTACCTCACTACTATTTTATTTGTTGAAATCTAGGTGATCGAAACGAATGAAATGATGCAATGCACCCCGTTTAGTGTTGCCAGTCTGGATGTTACGCTCTATGAGGAATCATGATTATGGCTCCAGGAACCATGATTTGTGGTCCTGATATCATGACTTAACCAAATTATGAATTTCATGACTTGTAAATCATGATTAGGGAATCAGATTTTTTCCTGTGTATAAGTTAAAAGACATTTTACCGCTGACGAATTTTTGTTATTTTGGAACCAGTTCAAATAGGGCTCCAGGAATTTTGCCAGGATTTACTCCAGGGATTACTCAAAGGATTATTCCAGGAATTTATGCTGGCATATTTCTACAAGGATTCATCTAGCAACTTCGTTAAGAGTTTCTTAAGAAGTTCCTGCCGCATTGCCTCCAGTGATTTCTCCATAGATCCCTCCAGTGAAATCTCAACTGGAATTTCTCCAGAAATTTCTCCTAGGATTCTTTCGGTAATTTTTCCTGGAAATCTTGCAGAGATCACTCGAAGCACTCCTCCAGAGTTTCCTCCAAAGATTTTTCAAAAGATTACCTCTAATATTCTTTTAAAAAAAATCCTTCTAATGACTCCTCTAGGAAAATCTCTACATACATTCCTGCAGAGATGTCTTCAAGGTTTTCTCTAAGTTACACTCTGACAATCTATTCAAGGATTACTTCAGATGTTTCTGCAGAAATTCCTCCATAAATACTTGCAGGGATTTCCTCAAGTAGATCTTTCGAGATTCCTCTATAAATTATTCCTTAAAAGTGTCCCTAAGGAATTCTCCTTGGGATACCTCCAGAAAAATCACTCAATCAATTATTCAACGGATTTTCTTGACAACCTTCTAGTGACTCATCTTGAAATTTTCCCGAAGATTCGTTATGAGTTCTCGAAAATCCTTCGGGGACTCCTCCAAGATTTCCTCTAGAAATTCCAGGAATTTCATTAAAAACTACCCTAAGTAATCCACCAGGGATTCACCTAGAAATATCTCTAGAGATTCGTTCCGGGCCTCAAAAAAAATCTGCCGGAGAGAAATTCCTTCAAAGATTCGACTATCAATTACCACAATTTCCTCCAATTCATTAGAAATTGAATTCGTCCAAGGTTTCTCCACGAATATTTCCAGGAATTCTTCCAGGAACTCCTTTCAAGAAATGTTTTTGGAGGAACCTTTAGCAAAATCCTTAACGAATCCCTGCAGAAATTCTAGTAGAAAGTTATGGAAGAATGCCCAAAGAAAGCGCTGGGAAAAATTCTGTAGAAACCCCACGAACAATTTTTAGAGGAAGCCCTGCAGAGATTTTCTGGAGTAATCCTTAGAGAAATTCCTAAAGAAATTATAGATATTTTTCTAGAGAAATCTATGCAGGAGTTTCAGCAGAAATTTCTGTAGAAATCTCTGAAAGATTATCTTTGTAAATTGCTAAAGGAATCAATAAATGGCTACCAGGGTAAATTACAAATAGTATTAATAATGGATTATTTTAATTAAATAATCAAGGACTTCCTGGAGACATCTCTGGCGGCATATCTGGAGGAATACTTGGTGGAATCCCTGGAGAATCCAGGTAAAATCACTGTGGAGATTTTGCTAGAGGATTCGCTGGAAAAATTCCTGTAGAGATTTTTCTGATGTAGTCATGGAAGAATCCATGGAAAAAATTCTGAAGTAAGCCCAGAAAAATTCTCTTGAGGAAACCATGAAGAGATTCTACAACAAAACAAACAAACAAACAAACAGCAAAAGCAGTTATCAATTCAAAACATAGTAACGCAAATATTCACGCCCAATGCTAAAAATTGTGTTTAGCCAACCGGTAACTAGGTGGCGGAAGTGCGCAAACGTTGCCCACGAACAAAAGCGATGTGAGAGCCACGAGTGAACTGTCAACAATAAGAATTGAACATTATTTTGCTGTACGATGAAAATAATTTGAGTGGTACGTTTATTTTTCTGTGGTCCTAGAGTAACCACTGAAGGAATATCTGGATAAAGCATTGAAGACATCTTTGCAAGAATCCCTATAGAAATTTTCCTAAAGGTATCATCGGAGGAGTCCCTGAAACATTTTGTAGAGGAATTTCTGAAGCAATACCAGTTGCAATACCGCTTGAAAAATCGCTGGAGAAATCTTCGAAGTATTCCTGAAAAAATCCTGGAAGATTTTTTGGAGAAATTCCTGAAACAACTCCAGTAAAGATTTACTAGTGGAAAGAATCATTTTTCAGCAACTCCTAGCGAAATCTCTAAAGGAATCCCTGTAGCGTTTTTCCTATAGGGATCCGTGGAATAACCCTCGGGCGAATTCGCTTTTCACTCGCTCACCCGAACGCTACCGATAAAAAAGCACCGAATGTTCAGTGACAGCCGAACGCTACTAAGGTGAGCGCAATCCCGACGAATCGCAAACGATACAGATAAACCAAAAATCAAGTGACTCGCGGAGCGGAGAGACTACCAATCCGCTCTTTACGGGGAGGCACGAGAGAACGCGTTCACTATTCAATCACTGAATGCATTCAGCTGGCACGGTAAATGGCTGGGTATGGCGTACCATTGGTGGCAGGAATAAAATAGACCCCCTTGTGCGGTCCTTAGCCTCTTGCCAAACAACTCCTATCACTACCTCCTCGCGGTACTGGCCGGGGTACGAGTAACCTTAGAGAAGATCGGGTAACCAAACCCGGTGGGAACTTTGGTCGTATGCTGACAGAGAAGGGGGGGGGGGGGTTTGCTTCTGCAAACCTGGAGCGTCTGTACTGCATGTTAGGAGCGGTTCACAACAGCGTATGTTCGCCATGTCAGGGGCGGTTGATCATCGTCCGAGTGATGCGTCTTCGGGAGGAATGGTCCTCTGGAAATCCAGGGATTTGGTGTCAGGCCCTGCAAGCCAACCGTAAAACAGAAACGTCAACGAGAGAAAACGGACCTGAACAATTGGCAAAGACCACAGTGACGGAAATGCACTAGCAATTGGAAACTGGATACGTGGAACTGCAAATCTCTAAACTTCATCGGAAGCACACGCATACTCTCCGATGTACTGAAGATCCGTGGTTTTGGCATCGTAGCGCTGCAGGAGTTGTACTGGACAGGTTCGATGGTGCGAACGTTTAAAGATAACCATACCATCTACCAGAACTGCGGCTACATACGTGAGCTGGGAACAGCTTTCATAATGATGACGTTCAACGAAAGAATGTGCAATTTGATGCTCAATGGCCGGTTCTTCAACTTCAGCATCATAAACGTGCATAGCCCTCATTCCGGAAACACTGATGATGACAAGGACGCATTTCACGCGCAGTTCGAACGCGAGTACGACCGCTGCCCAAACCACGACGTCAAGATCATCATAGGTGATTTGAACGCTCAGATTGGTCAGAAAGAGGGATTCAGACCGATGATTGGAAAGTTCAGCGCCCACCGGCTGACGAACGAGAATGGCCTCCAAGAATATGACCATTCGTAGCACCTATTTCCAACCAAGCATCGCGTATCGGTACACCTGGAGATCACCTCAGCAGACAGAAACGCAAATCAATCCCGTTTTGATCGATGGACAGCACTTCTCCGACATAACCGACGTCAGAACCTATCGTGGCGCTAACATTGACTCCGACCACTACCTGGTGATAGTGAAACTGTGCCCAAAACTATCCGTCATCAACGATGTACGGTACCGACGTCCGCCTCGGTACAATCTAGCGCGACTGAAACAACCGGATGTCGCAAATGCGTATGCGCAGCATCTTGAGGCAACGTTGCCGGATGAGGGCGAGCTCGATAGGGCCCCGCTTGAGGACTACTGGAGGACAGTCAAAGCAGTCATTAACGACGCTGCCGAAAGCATTGTCTGATATGTGGAACGGAGCTCAAGAAACGATTGGTTCGACGATGAGTGCCATGAGGTTTTAGAGGAGAATAATGCAGCGCGTGCTGCAATGCTGCAGCATGGTACGCGGCGAAACGTGGAACGATACAGACTGAAGCAGAAACAGCAAACCCGCCTATTCCGGGACAAAAAGCGCCACCTGGAATAGGTGGAATGCCAAGAGATGGAGTTGCTGTACCGTTCTCAAGAAACGCGGAAGTTCTATCAGAAGCTCAACACATCCCGCAAAGGCTTCATGCCGCGAGTTGAAATGTGCCGGGATAAGGATGGGAGCAACTTGATGGACGGACGCGAGATGATCGAAAGGTGATTGCAGCACTACGATGAACACCTGAATGGCGCAGAGAACACAGGCACAAAAGGTCAGGACAGCGAAGACGATAGCTACGTCAAGGGCCGCTGGCAAGGACGGTATCGGAGCTCTATCATCTATAGCAAACGAGTTCTTGAGAAGTTATCAAGCAAGTTTCATCGACGGCCGCTCGACAACGGACCAGATCTTTTCCGTGCGGCAAATGCTTCAGAAATGCCGTGAGTATCAGGTCCCCTACACACCATCTGTTCATGGATTTCAAGGCGGCATACGACAGTATTGACCGTGTGGAGCTATGTAAGATCATGGACGAGAACAGCTTTCCCGGGAAGCTCACTAGATTGATCAGAGCAACGATGGACGGTGTGCAAAACTGCGTGAAGATCTCGGGTTAACACTCCAGTTCGTTCGAGTCTCGGCGGGGACTACGACAGGGCGACGGACTTTCGTGCCTATTGCTCAATATTGCGCTTGAAGGTATCATGCGGAGAGCCGGACTTAACAGTCGAGGCACGAGATCCGGACAATTTTTTTGCTTTGCGGACGACATGGACATTATTGGGGAAAAAATGAAATGCGAATGAATGCGAATGAATGCGAATGAAAAATGAATGCGTCGGAAACAAAGTAAATGCTGGTTTTCGGAACTGAGCGCGCAGGGCCCGCCTAGGAAGCAGTGTCGCGATACACGGGGATACCTTCGAGGTGGTGGACGAGTTCGTCTACTTCGGATCCTTGTGGACGGCTGACAACAATGTTAATCGGGAAATACGAAGGCGCATCATCAGTGGAAGTCGTGCCTACTATGGGCTCCGCAGTTTCGGTCAAGAAAGATTCACCCCCGCACCAAATTCACGATGTACAAAACGCTCATAAGACTGGTAGTTCTCTACGGGCATGAGACGTGGACTATGCTCGAGGAGGACTTGCAAGCTCTTGGGGTTTTCAAACGCCGAGATCGCTCAACTTTACGGCGAACCCAGTATCGTGAAGACAATTTAGCTAGAAGGATAATCTGGGCAGGGCATGTTGCAAGAATGCCGGACAACAACCCTGTAAAATGGTGTTTGCTACGAATTCGGTCGGAAGAAGAAGGCGTGGGGCGCAGCGAGCTAGGTGGATTGACCAGGTGCACCAGGACCTGGAGAGCGTGTGTCTCAGTCGAAGATGGAGAGAAGCGGCCATGAATCGAATGAATTGACGAAATATTGTTGGCGAGGTATTATCAAGATAATTGATGTTAAACCAAATAAATAAATAAAATAATAATGCATTCAGCTGAATGTACGGTTTCCGCACTCACTGAATCGTTCCGTCGGGAGTTAAAGCTAAAAGAACGAAAATCGGTTCAGAAATAGATTTTTGAGAGCGTTTCAAAGCGAGGGCGCATTTCAATCTTTTCTCTAGAAAGTTTAAAGTCTTTTACCGTACCGATTGGCCAAAACGAATTACAATGCACAAGGAAGAATGATTACGACGATGATACTCTATATTCAGGGAAATGAAATTTCCATTACGAAAAGATCCTGAACTGACCGGGAATCGAATCCAGACACCTTCAGCATTGTTTTGCTTTAGAGTCGCGGACTCTAACCAATCGGCTAAGGAAGGCCCCATATTTCCATACAAAACAATTTTCCTTATCTTGACAAATGAACAAGATTTGCAAAGAATTTGACCAAAACATGCAGAAGAAAAGAGCTAAAATTCGACAGAGGGCAGGAATTTGTAGAGTTCACCCAAAGGATTTCATCAAAGGCTCGCAAAACGCCAACGCCGGGAAAGTTTTGCAACATACCAGACAGGCACGCAGCATAAAACTTTCATCAATCAATCAATTTGTTCGTCTTGATCTCTCTTGGGTTCGGCCCTACTCCGGAGGCATAACGTAACGAAAAGATGATAGCGCGTGCCACTCTGCTCACATGTTTCCATAAATAAATCGATTTTCAATTGAAACCGCATCAAGCAGGGACGTTTGCTTGCAGTGAGATGGCGAAGCTCGTCGAACGGCAGCCTAAGCAAAGAAAAAGGAAAGAAAAAGGATGCTGGGTAGCTTCCTTTTTTATTCCCGGAGATGAAGCCAATGGAATGGTGATGATAGTTAGCTATATGGCGATGGAGTAGTTACTCTCATACTTTGTCAGTCATCATTTACATGATTGTAATCTACTGCCACTTCAACTCGAAGTATTGGAAGACGTGTTTCAGAACATTTTACGGACTTGAAAGGCGATTACACTCTCAGAAGATCTTTATATATAGATGATATAAGTTTTAATAATTTGACAGAATGTGGAGTTCATGTTAGATAGATAGATATCTTTGTTTAAGATATTTTCAGCCTGAGGCTGGCTCATCTCTTTAGGAAGTGGAAATAAAATTGAAAGTGTGAATTGTAAATAATTTTCACAGTCCATTATATTTTTGTACATTACGACTACTGAAATGAGACCAAACGTTATATAAAAAGAAAATTTTCATACAAAAAAAATTCATTTGAAAATCAGTTCCATCTGTACTTTTATCCAAGTGCAAAATACAGTGTGTTATCATATGTTTTCGATCTATCTTCCTATGATCTTGAAGCCGCTCTTTGAAAAGGGCGTGATCCATTCGAATAATGATAGCAACTCTGCCACATGTTTTATCCAGGCGATCGTTTGTATGGATAAGTTTGGACCAGGTTCCAAATCATTTGACGTAATTGTTTAGTCGAGAATTCAAAATCAGAGGCAGACATGTTACCAGAAGTACAAATTTATTGTCACTTCCATTTATCTGTAGGTATACTTCACGTGGGTCGAACATAAATATCTACAGTGTTCCTTCGGGGCCTTCATGAGCCCAATGGTTAGAGTCCACGGCTACAAAGCAAAGCCATGCTGAAGGTGTCTGGGTTCGATTCCCGGTCGGTCCAGGATCTTTTCGTAATAGAAATTTCTTTGACTTCCCTGGGCATATAGTATCATCGTACTTGCCACACGATATACGAATGTGAAATGGCAACTTTGGCAAAGAAAGCTCTCAGTTAATAACTGTGGAAATGCGGATAAGAATACTAAACTGAGAAGCAGGCTCTGTCCCAGTGAGAACATTAATGCCATGAAGAAGAAGATGATGCTTCTTCTTGTTCACGTTTAAAAAGGTATGATTTTTCATTTCGTTCCACTGTTTCGATTGTAATATGCTGTTATCCAAAAGCTTGAATAGGCAATATAGAAATAAGTTTTATCTGAACAGGAGTTCTCAGACGATAGGAAAAGTTTCGCTGTTGTGACAGTGTCTGACAGCGCTTTGCTCAGCTTGTCAAGTATATTGACATACCAACTGGACAATATTGTTGAGAGATTCTAGACCTTGTTCTCAAACTTCGTCAGGCTAAAGTTATTTCCCACGATAACATCATGACGATTGTAACGGTTGGCTTGTGATGTAAGATTGAATGTTTTACATTTCCTTAGCCCATCTTATCTTTCTGTCCTTATTTCGGATTATCCCCACCCCGCGAGCTCCAGGTTTGGAGCTGAAGCACGCTGGGGATGGGGATAACCTTAAATATGGACGAATCACACTTTTACGGTTTAAGTGTTTCGTGAATCTCTTTCGGTACTGGGACCGGAAAAAAGGCAAGGGACAGGAAAGACCAGAAATGGCAGAACGATGGAGTGGGAAACGAATGTTTTCTGATTCGTGAAAGCAAATTGGACGAGGGATCCTTGCTTCTCATTAGAAGGGAAGCAACCAAAGTTGGGATAAGAAAATCTCAATTTTAACGAGGCAATAAATTAATAAGAATCTTTCTGCCGTCATGGTAGGATGAACGCGACTTCTGATTTTCAATATTGTGGATAAACACGTGGGAGCTGATTGGATTTAGTTGATTTAAATATTACAAAGCGTGCTTGGTGAGAAAACCTTCACAGCAAAAGTAAAAGTAAATCGCTACACTCAGCTGATACACATTACCATAACTGATACAAATGTAGTAAAACAAAGCTCGATAGTTTTGCTTTAATCCAGGCCTGCCAAACCATTTTGGTTCTTTTTCGACTTAAATGGTTAATGTGTTTGCAATAATAGTTCGATCTGAAAGCATGGTATTACAGTTAACTCTCCCTTACTCGATATTTCGTGTCTCGATAGAGAACCACAGTAAAAGTTTATTTTCATGGCTAACTCGATGGTCCCTCGGATTGCAGTTACACTGTTTTTTTTTTGTTTTTTTTTTTTAACTCGATACGTCCCTAGCTCGATGGTCCCGTCAATATCGAATTATGGGGACTTGACTATATATCCGATTGATCCAAATTCATGTCAATCTCTTTGCTAGCAATGCAGAAAAAGGCAAATCAACAGTTCGTCCACCTATTTTTTGCCTTGATTGGATCACTAGCGAATAGTATTGACGAATTCCATCCAGAATGAGTCGAAAAAAAATGAAAATCGTGCTCGATAGTCTTCGATTTGGATTAAATTTTGTACATGTTTTTGGTATGGTAGAATAAGTGTTTTCCATGGAAAAATTTATCATTTTGACTCAAGAATAACTTTTGGAAATGGCCTATAAATTTTTGCATGCAACCTAATTGAAAAATTCTAACTCGAATAACTAATAAAAATGGCCTATTTTGATATTTAAATAATATTTTTTGTATTAAACTCGGCCTAATTCGAAAATGGCTACTTCTAGATAAATTCTTCATATAATCATTATGGTTCAGAATCATTTTAAGATTATTTTTGTATTACCAGAACATATTTATATTGACAAAAACAAATTTTTGAAAATCGACCAAAAGTTGTTCTTAGAAAAACTTTTTTATTAAAAATTTCTCCGTCGTGAAACTATGTTCCAAACATCTGTTTATCCTTAAGATCCTATGGTGAAAATTTAAAAAAAATATTTAAAATGGGGTTTTTGTGTAACAACAATGTAAATTTAAGTTGTATTTTTGAATTTTTAATTAAAAACCATAAAATATTTTTTTTTCGTGTACATTCTTTTCTTATAGGCCAAACGGTTCACTACAACTTCTTCATAGAACATTTTTCTGTAAAATCAACAGATTCGGAGTTAGATTTTTTCAAATAAGTTGCACGCAAAAAATTATTGGCCATTCTCAAAAGTTATTCTCGAGTCAAAATGATCGATTTTTCTATGCAAAACACTTATTGTATCACACCAAAAACATGTGCAAATTTCACTGCAAATCGAAGATGGTCAAGTTCTGTGACTGATCGATTTGACATGGAATACGTCCAGTAGAGTAAGGTGGGGCAAAAGTTCGACCTTAGTGGTATAATCAAAGTTTTCAGGAAAACAATAGCAGTGAAAACAGAACAAATACCATACAGTGAGCCTTCAACATATTGGCTATAATTTTGCTGAACAAACTTGAGTTAAAATATTTACCCATTTTTAGTTATAACAGTTTCAAAATTGATTGTCTTATTCGAACTTTTGCCCCACCGGTGGGGCAAGAGTTCGAATCTAGTGTGGGGCAAAAGTTCGCTGGCTAAAACACAAAATATCGATGCTTTTATAACAGGCATACTTTTACATCAGCCGTAAACTTAAGTTTGACGAAAAATACACACTAAATTTTCATCAAAAAAAAATGCCCAAAACCGAGTTTATTGTAATATACTCAAAAATAGCAGTTTTTCGCAAAATTAAGTGGAAACGTAAAATTTTGGTAGCAGTTTTCACACGATCACACAAATTCAACTGAATTTGAAGATAATGTGTGGATTTTAGGCAATTTTCAATTTTTTCCGTGATTTTATACATGGGTCGAACTTTTGCCCCGCTGATTCGAACTTTTGCCCCACATGGGCCAAAAATTGTTTTCAAGCATTTATGCAAAAACTAATTCACCTCAAAGCAACGTTATGATAGGCCTAGAAACGCCCTTACATAAAATATTGAAAAAGATTTTATCTTCAATTGGTTCCTTGCAACGAAAGTTTGACCAAAAATTACAATATTCACGTCGAAAAACTACAAATAGCCATAACTTTTCCAAATCTCAATCGATTTTTATGATATTTGGATTGAAAGTCTCTTACTCGAGTATCATTCGAACCACTATGATATTTATAAGATTTGTTTTGAATTGAGCTAGAAGTCTTAAAAAGAAACTCTTACCCCACTCGAACTTTTGCCCCACTTTACTCTATTCCATAAACTATAAACTATAAAGAGTTATCCATACTTATTAGAATTTAACCTTAGAATGCTTAGTAAACTAGAAACTTTTTTTTACTATCGGCATTGCATTTTTTCTATTTTTCTGTAATTGATCAAATAAGGAAAAGGCCACATTTGTAGATCATGATACCCTAGAAAGGGTTTTGAGCCTTTAACACTTCAGTAGTCGCGCTGTTGTATTTTGTACAACATGGCTGAAAAATCCTCGCTTTTCGTTCACAACAGCAGCACGATGGTTCTGATGGTGGCTCACCGCGCGACGACTGGAAGGTTAACACTTCAGTAGTCGCGCTGTTGTATTTTGTACAACACAGGTTGAAAATCTCGCTTTTCGTATACAGCATCAGCGCGGTACTTTTGCAGTGGTCAACCGCTCGACAACCAGAAGTTGAAGGAAAATGTTATATTTTCAACTTTTATTCATATTTTATATGTTTCAGTAAAAATAGGCTCTAGTTTCAAGATTTACCCAAATGGTTTTCTGGGACCTCTGGGAGGCATATTAAAAAAATTTGAGATATTTTCCACATCTTTGATGACTTTCAATGGATATTTAGCGGAATGGGGACTGTCTTATATTATTTCTGAATTTTTGGTGGAAGCCAGTGATGGAAAGTGGCGAACGCTTCATCTGAACTGGAACAAAAACAAAACCAAACGCTCCCGAGCGTCAGAGCGCTGGCTTACTCGCATCTGTCGACTCCCGAGTAACTGAAGCTAAAAGTGATTCGCGAACGTGTTCGGAGCTGCTCAGAGTCATATTGTGCTTTTGGGAAAAAAGCTGCTTACCCTCCGAGATTTATGGTTTTCAATGGCTTTTGACTACAAACGAGTAGTTTACTGTTATACAATTAATTTGTCTGTCAAAACCATAATAAATCACACCTTGCTCGGTTACTCGCGAGTAAACGCTCGCGAGCTTGTTGCTACTTCTTTTGACATGTTCTCCCGAGCAGACGGGTGCGGGTTTACTCACACCTAGCCAGATCCCGAGTCTGTGATGTTTGTTATGCGTTGGTATACACTCGTGAGCTGCTTCGTGATGCGAACTTTTCCAGCACTGGTGGAAGCTTATGACTTCAAAAGATTATATTACAAAAGAGACTCATGGAAAAATGTTCAGGTGAAAATGTTCAACATGGTCATTAAAAGATATGCTGCTGTTATATGATTTTTTTAAGTTTACGTGTACACGACAAAACACGTGTCAAAAGTACAAAATAAAATTGAAACCTCTGAAAAAAAACACGTGCTCCAGTGGGATAGAACCCATGATTCCCTATTTGCTAGATGGACGCTTCAACCTACAAGCTGCGGAGCCCCTAGACAGACCCTGATGCTCGTAGGCGACTCGATTACCGCAAAGGACATGGTATCATCATTTTGCAGTCTGAACTTCCTTCGGATGTATAAGATGTACATTTGACACATACATCTTGGTGTACAAGTAGACATAAAAGCGAGAGATGCTATTTTTAGACATCGGCATTGTGACTAACGCTACCTACCGATCACTTATCGGTCAGGAAATTCAGTGCGTAATCGTCGTCCGACGAGATCGGACCTCGGCCCTTTGATTCCGGCAGGGAGACCGTTGCTCACATTAATCGCACAGTTAATTAACTGTCAAGTTCTAGGAAATTCCAGTTCTTCCAGGAATTTTACTGTTATAGGGATTTGAAGTCCGAATAGGGAGACGCCCCAGACAACCAGAAATCGCATCAAAGTTCACGTTACAACTCGTTTATTCGTACTAATTACATCAAACTCGCAAAACACAGTGGATAAACTCGCCAGATTGATGAGTTTCCTCGCATAAAACACTTTTTTCTGAGTTCATTTGTACATTTTGCTTCGTCCCGTACACTTGTACAAAGTAAGTCGAATCAATCCGTAGCAGCTATCAAATCAACATTTATTATCATTAGTTAAGTCGCATAAGATCACAGGTTACTTCGGTAGATTATTTATACACTCGCAATGTATGTTATTATTCATCACATAATATATACACGCATATCGCCTCCACTTTTGTACGTAGAAGGCCTTTTCGCGACATCTTATAAGTGAAATTTTGCACATACAAAGCCTCCAGGTGATTTAGTTATACGTGCAATTTGGTTGTCTGGGGCGAATTCGATCCCCACTGGAGCACACTTTTTTTTTCGCAGTTTCAATAGTGGTTTCTGCGCTCGTGTACATACACGTTACATGTCACCAACACTTCTTAAAGAGTGCTGGTGGAAAATATAGACAAAGATCAGCTGTGCCCAGCAAAATCAAACGGCAGTATTTTCCACCAGCAAATTTGCGCATGTGTTCGTGACACCGCTCGGCGAGAGCTCAATTTCAATGTGTACATTTGACACGTGTTCCGTCGTGTACATGTGAACTTCAAAACCTTATAACAGCAAAATTCCTTAATTTCCTAGAATTTGACAATTAACTGTGCAGTATATGCTGCCTCATATGGAAACGGAATAATTAGCCCAAATGAAAATTCTGAAGATGACTTTAAATGCTCGGATTTTATTTTTTATTGAATGTCAATCATTTATAAAATAATGAATGAAAAAAAAAATAATCTTTCTGACATAATGAATCTACGAATTATTTCCTAATAATTGGATATGGCTAAAGACTTTAGTAACCGAAACAAAATTTGAGATTTTTTCTGAACAAATGATGAATTCTCCCAATTAGATTTTTTCAGAGATACCTATAGAACTAAATTTCCTTCGCAAATCTATGTACAAAATTTAAATGCTTCATCCACAAACATACAGTATGAGTTTCATAAAAATCTTACTCACGCCTTCGGAAATTTCGCTAATACCTACGCTGAATTGCTATAATCACAATGGTTTTAATGAACACAAAAGAAAGCTTAATCCAATTTTTAGAACAGTTAGCTTCCATAATTCCATTGGAGATTGATGGAAAGAATTAAAAAGACATCTTGCTAGTAATTGTATGATAAATTCTTTATATAACATCCGGAAATAATAATAACCGAAACCTCTAATGCTTCCTTAACCCCGTAATACTCAACTATGCATTGGAAATGACTACTCTATAGTCGGCTTAAGGCTTGAGCGCAAGATGAAGTAGAGAGGAACTGAATACTAGATAAGCATCTAGAAAATTTCCGGGAAAGCTATGGATTATCTTGGACATTGGCGTAAATAGGAGAGGCTAGCGGGTTCTAAGCCCGCCATAGAAAACTCTCATGGTAAGTTCGCTTGCTCTAGGTTTAAGTTCTAATGATCTTGGAGACAGATCCACATCAATATGAATCTGATAGATTTTCCACATAAAGATAGGAGAGATTTCTTTGATGATGCTTCGACCTTGACGTTTGCTCCTGATGAGGGCAGGATCAAATATGTCGCGAGTCGAGTAGTGAAATGAAAAAGCGCCGCGAAACGTGTGTAGTGCTTGATCTATTGATCGTGCCGCTTGCCCTTGAATGGGCGAGTGATAAACACTTGTTCGGCGTACAATGCGATTATGGAATTACATATATGTATCGCGAATAGAATTTGGCGTGATTGTATCATAGATCGCATTACCAACCATTGGTGACTCCCAGATCTTTACCTTATCCCACTAAACCAATTGTGGCGATGCAGAGGTATACTCAGTCTCTAGTAACAACGCTTGTCTAACTAACATCCCTTCCCATCCCGATAACCGTAAGGACGTGGCCGTGATCATATTTACCAAAAATGCAAAATTGGACTTAAGCTTTAATTTCCTATATAACTTGGTTGAAATTGCATGATCAAATTTAGATTAAATCATTTTTTTTTTTTCAGTTTCCATCCAAAATTCATCGTTCGTCTTATATGGCAAAAAACGATACTTTTCTAAACCATCAAAATAGTTAATTATGCAACAAGTTGCATAATGATGATTTTTTCAGCACGAGTTGTACGAGTGCTGAAAAAATCGAGTTTTGCAACGAGTTGCATACAACATTTTTTGCTGTTTCGAAAAATGTCGTTTTAGCTGGATGAACTCTAAAAGCACAAACAAACATTTCAAGAGAACCCACATGGGCATACAACCATGCGTGAAATTACGCATTCTGTATTTTTCAATAACGTAGGCTATGATACAGTAGTACTCATGAATGTCACAAGTTTTCTCGCTCCCATCGGTATCATGCAGTTCACAGGTAAGACAGCACATACAGTAGCTGACTACAAATGCTGGACGATCCGATCCCACATCAGAATCACCAGCCTGTGTCGGAACCAGATCGCACAGCGGATATAGACTCGAGTGAAGTGACTCGCCATGTAAATCAAATAGAAAGTCACTTCACTCGAGTCGAGAATTGCCACCTCGCTGTACGAGATCGACAATTCTCACCTCACGCCAATCGTACAAGATACCAAGAATATGATGCAATTGTGCTTATGCTGTGCGGGATGCAAGGCGAGACAAGTTGGTGAGGTATCGACTCGCTCCCATTTGATTAGTCGCCTCACGTCACCCGTGGTGAGAACAACTCGCCTCGACTCACTCGCGCAGAACAAGCACAAATGGCATGTAGAGGCTGGGTTATTCGATTGATACCAAAACAGTACTGAAAAGTACTACTTTTCAGCACCGAAAAGAGTGCTGAAAAGTAGTACTTTTCAGCACTGTTTGTTTCGGTAGGAAAAGTAGGCCGTTATGTTGATCAACTTCTCAATGAAAAGTTGATTGATTTGCAACGGAATTGCAAAAAATAACTTTTAAGCATCGGAAGAATTATGAACTTTGTTGACAAATATTGTTATACACCTAAAGTTTGAATTCTGTGGCAAATTAAGCAATTTGGCATGCAAGTTGGCTGAACTAGTCAAATTTCGCATTTACAACAGCCTAAACTAGGCAACGGCAACGATATTTTTGAAAACAGCTATGGATTCAGCAAATGATTACGTAAATAGTGATATTTTGGTGCTTGAGACAAAAACGTGTTCCACAGTGTTTCCAATGGATTTTAAGGCGAGATCATAAATTAAGTGACAATTATTGAATTTCGAATACTTTATCAGTTGCTGCACAATTCCTTAGACTGCAGTAGTGTTTGATCTTTCGACCTTGACGCTTGCTCCTGCGGGGCGGGTGACGAGAGCAGGATCAAACATGTCGCGGTCGAGTAGTGAAATGAAGAAGCGCCGCGGATCGTTACTAGTGTTTGATCTGTTTGATCTATTGATCGCGTCGCTTGCTCCTGCGGGGGCGAGTGATGAACACTTGTTCGGGGGTATAATGCGTTTATCGAATTTTATCGCGAATCCGATTAGACGTGATTATATCATGGATCGCATCACCAACCATTGGTGACTCCCAGAACTTTACCTTATCCCACTAACTCAATATCCTTTCCATGACAACTGTGGAGATGCAGAGGTATACTCGGTCTCTAGTAACAACGGTTGTCTAACTAATATTCCTTTCCTTCCGATGACCGTAAGAATGTGGCCGGCGCCGTTATTAACTTTTAAAATTTGAGCTCTCGATTTGTGCACATTGAAGAATGGTAAGCTAATCCCAAGCCCCATTCATTAATTCCCTGTGCAATTTCGATTGTTCTGGTCAACCACGGAGAAGCAACTACGAATTGTGCGGTCATCTATGCTTATGCTTATGCTTATAACAAAGAAAACAATAAAAAAATTACATTCTCCCACTTCCCTTTCAATAATGCAGAAGAACAATCATGGTCATACCGTGTCACCGCAAACACCTCCTACAATCACTCACGTTTCATCAATTATGTTTTATCGATTGGCAACGGATTTCCTGTATCACTTCCTGAAACACGACGTCAAAATACTAACTATAACCTCCACCCAAAGAACGTTTCAGCATTCTTTTATCCATTTTAGCACACGGTGTACCTGATTACTGAACATTGCTATTAACCTTTCGGTTGTCGCGCAATTTTTTGTAACGCGAGTAGTCGCGCGTTGTACTTTGTACAACACCCTTGGTTTTGCGAATATCTCAGGAGTCTGACCACTTTGAAAGATGACGTCTTCGGCAAAGTTGTTCAGTAGCTCAAGGGCTATCATTATTTTAGCCAAGAAATTCAAGATTTTGCCGCTAGGCGGCGCTAGTGAGCATGAAACTTTTGTATCGCAGATCTCAGGATCCTGACCACTTAGAAAGATGATGTCTTCGGCAAAGTTGCTCGGTAACTTATGGACTATCATTGTTAGAGCTAGTTGATTCAAAATGTTGCCAATAGGCGGCACTAGTGAGCATAAAACATTTGATTCACAAATATCTCAGGAGCCTGATCACTTAGAAAGATGGCTTCTTCGGCAGAGTTGTTCAGTAGTTCATATTATTTCTTTGTTTAATCCTTAAAGTTCGAGATTTTGTAAAATAATGATAGTTCCTGTGCTTCTGAACAACTTTGCTGAAGGTGCCTGTCTTAAAAGTCAAGATCCTGCAATATCCGCAAAACAAAAATGTTATGCTCACTAGCGCCACCTGGTTGCAAAATATCCTATTTCTTGTCTCAAAAAATGATAGTCCTTGAGCTACTGAACTACTTTACCGAAGACACTAACTTTCTAAGTGGTCAGGCTCCTGAGATATCTGCAAACAAAAGTTTCATGCACACTAGCGCCGCCTTGTGGCAAAATTTTGAATCAACTAGTTCAAACAATGATAGTCCTTAACTTGCTAAACAACTTTGCCGAAGAAGCCATTCTTCTAAATGATCCGGATCCTGAAATATTTGCAAAACAAAAGTAAAACTTCCATGCCCACTAGCGCCACCTAACGATCAAATTCCGAATCAAATGCGGTACCATCAGATAGCGCTTCACCTCCTGAACAACTTTACTAAAGACCCCAAGTTTCTATCTTATCGAGATTTTGAGATATACCGATTTAAAACTGTGGTGTACTCGAACCGTATATAGTGCGTTCATTATTATGCGACTTTCATGTACATTTGTTGATTTTACCGCATTATAAAGGGTCATACTGTAAATAAAAACCGTCGAGTATTGTTCTTAAGAAGATTCTTGAGGAATACATTTTGGTTTGGTGTCGATAGATATCATTGTTGCAAAATAATAGCATATAAATCATAACTGTTGTACAAAGTACAACAGCGCGACAGCCCGAAGGTTAAATATGATGAATCCTGATTCTGTTTCCAAATATAATTTTTTTCGTCATGATGAGTTTGCACTTTACCCAAACAAGATCAACATACGCCATATAAAAACTTAAAAATATTCTTCGTTTTATATGAGGGGATAAATATAGCAAGGTTAGTAACAACCTCCAGTTTTTGTCCCGAAGTCTCTAATATTCGACCAATTCCGTGAGACACCCCACGTCGCTGTTTATCTCGAGGTGTCACTTGCACACTCAATCGATTATCGGCATCCGGCTGCTCGTTTACACTTTGTCAAACGTCGAATTGCGTAGTCAAGCAGATGCTGCAGCTATTGCCTTCACCAGATACCGATACCCACCCACCAAGAGTTTCCCCACGTCTGTGCGCCTTTTTCATGCTTTCGGCACCCAAACACGTTGCTCTGTCGGGATTTTCCACGTTCTCGGGCACCATCTTGTGATTTCTTCTACACAGTCCCTCCCACCTCCACTTCCTTTTCCCACGGACAAGGCAAGCTCAAGTTTCACGGTACATATCAATCTGTAAGTAGCATGATTCGCTATAGAATCACATTCAACAACCTCCTTGGAAGCGTCGGGGAAGACGAATGGCGCTTGTCCTTGTCAGACTGCAAATCTTGGCGACGACAGTGTAGATAAGCTTGAAGTGATTTCAAGTTGTGGGAAAATGATTCAAAATTTTATTTATCCGATCACCAAAGAGTCTACGGTTACGCAACACTTTTTTTCCGCAGAAGTTTGTCAACCTTAGCTTTAGCACCATAGCAAATGGGATGAATTTTTCAATGGCATGAAAGTTGCATAGTATTCGAAGTGTCTTTTGAATCTGAAGATTCGATGATATGCAGCTTTTGCGTTCACGAAGGGGATAATGTTTGCCAAGCTTTTGACTTTCTGAGGGCTTCAAAAATATGCGCAATGACGTGGGTTGAACTGATTGATGTAAGCAAACTCAACGTCTGTGCTGTTTGGATGGGGTTTAACATAAGGATGAATTGTACTGTCAGCATTTCCTTCGTTTAAAAGTTTCGTCTTTAAGCATTCCAGCAAAAGATGTTTTTTTTTAACTTTTCTTAATTTGAATTTAATGTACAAACATTGATAAGTTTTAATGGTCACCTGATATGTGTAACACTCCTTTGAGTAGAGCTGAGAGTAACTAATAGAAAAAATGTATTTTTCAATGGTATGAGTATGTTAGAAGTTCATCAATATTCACTTCTTTTTCCAAAGCAGTGTATTGACGGTAGCTATTGTTTCAATTAGCTAAGAATTAACACTACGAATTGCCTTCCGATGATGAAAGGTTACCTCGCCGGTGACCATTAATTTATTGTATGACGAGTTTTCATGATTCACGTGCCTAGGAATGAATGGTTGGAGGGGTCTAAATAAAACCTTACCGCGAATGGAGTCTGTAGAGCACCAGGGCGCACTCCACAGTATTGTACCATTTCTGTGCTGCCTGGAGCAATACAGATGACTTAGTGTTTATCAGAGAAAACCGGCTGTCCATCTTCAGCATCAAGTCTAGGGCTAGATAAGGGTGAGACTATGGGTACATAGATATCACCATTATGGTATAGCATTGAGCATATTACAAGTGTATTCTGTGGTTTTTGTCTTTGACAAATCTCATTAGATACTGATCTGCTTTTTGTTCATGTTGAGATCACAAAGAGCTAAACCCTACCTAGTTTGGGTCGTAACGACGGTTAGTTTAGATCACACTTCAGCATGACCGAAAATCAACGATTATACAGACAATCGGTTCAGACTCATAAAAATGGTACAGCTCAAGTGACCCTAATTTACGCAACGGGAACTTCTATTCAGGGAACGTTGTGAGCGCTACCCCCTTTCCTTTAGAAATTTCCTCCGAAAGTTCACCTGGGATTCCTCATGGGAATTCACCAAGAGTTCCTCAAGCGATTCCATCAGGAGTTCCTTCAAGAATATCTTTAGGAATTCCTCCAAAGATTCCACCAAAAGTTCCTCTAGAGATTATATCACAAGTTTCTTCAGAGATTCCACCTGGAAGTCCTCCAGAGATCATATCACAAGTTCTTCTCGGGATGACATCAGGAGTTCCTTTATGAATATCTTTAGGAATTCCTTCATATATTCCATCAGGAGTTCCTCTAGAGATTACATCAGAAGTTTCAGATTCCACCTGTAACTTCTCTAGGAATTACATCAGAAGTTCTCCTGGGAATTACATCAGAAGTTCTTTAAGGGATTTCATCAGGAGTTCCTTCAGGGATTTCATTAGAATTTTCCTCAGATATTCCACTTAGATCTCCTCCAGGGATTATTTAAAAATATCTTTAGGGATTCCTTCAGAAGTTCCCCTGTGTCTTTCAACAGGAGTTCTAGTTGGGATTTCATCAGAAGTTCCAAAAGTATCTCCATCGGATGATAGGGATTCAATTAGGAGTTCCTACAGGGATAACAACAGAAGTTCCTCAAGGGATTACATCAATAGTTCCTCCAGGGATTCCAAGGAGTTCGTTCAGAGATTCCACCTGTAATTCCTAATAAGAATTTTTCAAAAGTTTCCCTATGGATTTCACCAGGAGTTTCTCCAGAGATTGCACCTGGTATTCTTCTAGAGATTATATTAGTTTCTCAAGGAATGCCATCAGGCTTTCTTCTAGGGATTTTATAAGAAGTTCCGCCAAGCATACAATCAAGAATACCTCCAGAGATTTCATAAGGACTTCCTATCGGGATCCCGTCAGAAGTTCCTTCAGAGATTCCATTAGGAGTATCTCCAGGGATTACAATATAAGTTATGCTCTGGATTACAGTAGGAATTGCTCCAGGGATTTCATCAGGAGTTCTTCTAGAGATTTTATTAGGAGTTCCTCCAGGGTTTCCATGAGGATTTCTTTCTGGTACTCTACCTGGAAATCCTACAGAAACTTTATGGAAAGTTTCTCTAATGATTTCATCCGGAGTTCCTGGCTCGGGTTTTTGATTTGGGTTTACATCAGAAGTTCTGCCAAGGATTGTATCAAAAAATTTTTTTGGGGATTTCATCAGAAGTTCTTTGATAGATTTCATTAGGAGTTTCTGCGGGAATCCATCAGAGATTCTTCAAGGATTCCATTAGAAATACTTCTAAGATTTCATCATAAAATCCTCCTGGGATTCCATCTTGAACACCTTGTACGATTCCATCAGAAGTTCTGTCAGGGATTCTAGAAAATTCTTCAAGAGATTTCTCCAGGGACTCTACAAGGTAGTGCCCCTCACCCCACCCAAATCTCTTAAAGGGATTTTTCCCAGAATCAATCAAGGGATGCCTCCCGAAATTCTTCAAGGGATTAATCCTTAAGAAATTCTTTTCAGAATATCTCCAAGGATTCTCGAGGGTTATCAAGAACTCCTCCAAGGTCGTATAAAAAAAAAGTATAATAAAAATCTGAAAAAAATATATTTCCTTCAGAGATACAAGAAAGAATCTTTGAAGGAAACGCTGGTGGAATTTATTGAAAAATTCATTGAAGATTCCCTACAATAGAACCGGAGGATAACCTGTGGAAATCTCTCAAAATGTTGCAAGCGGAATCTCTAATGGAAATTCTATTGATAGGAAGTTTTTTGAATTCTATTGCAATATTTCTTCGTGGAATCCCTGAGGGCTTCCTGGTGGAATCCTTGGAGGAATTCTCAGTGAAATTACTTGAGAAACTCCTCAATGAATTTATGGAAAAATTCTGGGTAGAATCGTTGTATGAATTCCTGGAGTAAATCTTTGCATGCTTTTCTGTAGGAATTCTCTGAAGGAATTTTTAAAATAAATTGGTAAAGGAAGATTTTTGATAGGAGAGATTCCTGGCGGAAATTCCTGGTGGATTTTTTGATGGAATTCATCTGCTTCCCCCACTCACTGTGAATCCAACTCCACGTTCTGCTCTGTCGCCGCCGCTGTAGTAGGTGATGTGATTGATGAATATGGTCATAGCCATCACAATTTTTCAATACAGAGTCAGAATAAGGGCGATGTAAAAACGAATACATTCTCAGTAAAATCAGTTTGAAGTTAAGCGGATATAATTTCAATTCAATTTTATGTTTCCGTTCGATTTAATCGCATGATGCATTTTTGTGTGATCCATTGCAATATTACTTTTGCTGCAAACCATTTGATTTATTTTTATGTTATGAAAAACTTGTTAAAAAAATAAAAATGCATCATGCACCATTCATCAAAATTTAGAATTAATAGATTATTAGTCTTCTTCAGTTTGACAGCAGCGATTGCGCCTTTTGACCTTGTCCTTCTGGTTTGACTATCATCAGCTTCGCCGTTTTGCTACGCTTTTTCACATGAACCTTCTTCACTATCGCCCTTTTGCGCACTCAATCTCAAATGTGCCCGGTTACCGCAGGGGGGAAGATTGGTGAAATTGGCATCAGTGTTCGTATCGAAAGAGAATATCAAATGCGACTTTATGTTTTTCTCCCTTATTTCGTGAAAAACGTTAGTTTTAAGGAACAGCTGTGCATTATATAATTATAATTTATCAAATAAACTGTTAGGTGAATAAAACTTTGCATTTGTTTACATTTGACAGTTAGGCCGTTATTCTGGAACTCAAATTCTTTCGGGCATGTTACAATGGTGAGCCGTCATGCGCTAGCAGAGCTAGGAAACAATATAGAAGGATTAATAACAAAGCCGTTCAACTGTATTTGAGTCAATCAAAGTCGGCTCGTGAAGCTTAACAGAAGGCTCTTCGATCATCTTAACTGAGTGGAGTCAGTTGGTCTAACAAAATCCTTATAAATTATAAGGATTTCCATGTGAACGAAATGTTCTTGCCTAATAATGACTGCACTTCTTCTGATAAGGAAAGTTAAGAATGGTGTGTGTACAGTTGATGCATGAATTTGCGAAAAAACACGTTATAGTGACTCTATGTACTCTAGAGCGGTGCTATAACCAACTAAGATACAGAACATTTGTGCAAGGAACAGTTTAAGCACAGAACACACATTGTGTCTTCTGATTACAAGTTTCCAAAAGTAAGCCTCAGGAATACCTGCAAATCTGGTATATGTCAGTAAAGGACAAGCAGTAAGTAATGTTTCTTCTAAATAAACCGTTATAAATTATATCAGAAAATGTTTCGAGATCCCTAGATCTCTTTAAAGATTTCTCCAGAATTTGGTTCCAGTTTGTCCAACAAATATATATTCTTTCAAATTTAAAATATTAAAAACACAACTGATGGATTTGATAACAATATTCCTTGGTAAACAATTTCAAAAATTTCTTAAGTTGTTTTCAAGAATTTTTATTATTGTTACATTTAATTTCTCAACGAATACCTCCATTCCGCCATTTCTGGAATCAATTCAATATTTTAAGATTATCTTCCAAATTATATCTATTTTTATTGCTTGGAATATTGTCATGATATTTCTTTAGATATTACTTCCATTATTTTTCTGGGACTCGGTCATACATGTTCTAGAAATCTGTAGAGTATTCTTGTTCAGAGGAATAATTTCTTTAGAGTTGTATAATGAAATACATCTGAGGATTTTCTTAAAACTGAAAGGATTTTTATGATATATTTTAGATTTGTTTGCTGTTTTACTTTCAAGGTCCTTCAGTGTTAACACCAACAATTAATTCAAGAATCAAGAAATAGTTTCAGATTATCAACATTCTTACAGAGATATAAGAACTTCCCACAGATTTCTTAAGAAACTGCCCCCCCCCCCTTCTTAGCATTCCTTTGAGCATAAATTAAAAGATCCCTTCAGAATTTTATCCAGAGATAACCACATAAATTTTACCAAGCAATCCTGAAAATCCATACAGTACAAACATTTACTTCAGATTTTTTTCATAAATTCCTTTCTAAGAATATCTTAAGAATCTTTGTAAAATTTTCTTTGGATTCCGCAGATTATTTTTTGGTGTCCTTAGAGATATTCATGAATAAATGAATAAACATGCAGTCTAAAAACATCGCTGAACTGTTTTCTAATGCACCTCTTTCAATACTTGGAGGCATTCTGAGAAAAAAATATTCTAAGTCACCGGATTCATTCCTGGAGAATTCAATGCGGATTGTTTTGAGATAAACTTTGTTATAATTCCTGGAGAAATTCAAAACATAACACTTATACTCCTGGTTATATTCTTGGAACTCATAGAAGTCTACAAATTTCGGAATTTTGTACATACATTTTTGCTGAACTTTGCTGAAGAGTTATCGGGATCAATTTCCAAAAAAATATGTTGAGGGTACTAAAGATATATAATAATAAAAAACTAAACAAATTTGAAAAGGAACAAAAGCAAAACATTCTTGAAGTGATTATAAAAAGGTTTTTCAAAGCGTAGTTATAAGTGCAATTTCCGATCATGTTCAGGAGAATTCTCTGCAGAAATGCAGAAATTATCTAAAAATATGTAGAATATGTTCACACAGATGGCATCTTATATTTATACCTTACAATTGCTTGTATTTTGAAAACACAAAATTTTGTCAGAATTTCATAGATATATTTTTGCAGGCGCGATTAAAAAAAAATAAAAAGACATTCCTGGCGAATATTTTAAGCTATCCCGTATTTGTTTCCGTCGGCCAGAGGTGGGCTACGGCCCTCCTCTGCTCCTTTCTGGCTACGCCCATGACCTCATCAGTTATGTCCTTTTGGAAAAACTGCCTCTTCATGTGGGCTTTATGGCCGGGCGGATGAATGTCATCAGGCAGTAAAGCCTGTTGTGTCATGGGGTGTGGGGTTCGATTCCCAGTTCAGCTGTTGGAACTTTTCGCCAGGAATGTTTCTCGGATGTGCCACTGGATCATGCTTGTCCTTTGTCTAGTGCTAACGGATCCTTCAAATATTACGTAGCACAACATGAGGAGGGAGGGGTTCTTGTATGGTTTTACGGTTAAGACAAAAATTGAAAATTTTCCATACAAAAGCTGTTACGTGGGGGAGGAAGGTGGTATAAAATTTAAAAATTTTGCGTTACGTAATATTTGAATGAGCACTAAGTTACAGTCTGTGGAGCTTAATGGCTGAAGACGGTGTCCGTGTTTTTTTTAATATGCTTGCCAATCTGGACAGTCTACTTCAACTCTTTACACAAAGTTGAATACGATTTTGATAAAGCATTTGCTCAGGAACAATCTTGCTTTGGTGTTTTCTTGGATATTGAAGATGCTTTTAATAACGTGTCTTTCAATTCCATATCGGAAGCTACACGAAATCATGATTACCAATTGGATTAGGCAAATGTTGAAAACTGACAACTCTTCTCGACGTTGCTTGCGTCAAGCTGCGATTCGGAAATTGAGTGTTTAAGGATGCTCAATCATCACTTATTTCCACTTTTATGGAACTCCGTAACAGAGACGCTATTGTGGCAACTTAACAAAAGTGTTTATTTTCTTTGCTTTTGGATTTTCCAACGCCTATTTTTAAAAGTTGGTATGTAGAAAAGTACCGTTATACATGTTTGAATTTACAATGAAAGCTCTCACTGTATTACAGTGACAGTGTACATTAGAACACTGAGCTGATGATAGCTCTGTCTCCACTGGTACGTAACGCCAGGAAGAAAAATCTGACACAAGTGAAAAAATCATTCAGCAACAATACATAATAGCAAAAGCGAACTCAATATTACGTTTGCATTTACTTCCTTCCACGTTTTTCGATAGTACCTTAATAACGCAGGAACGACTACAGAAGCAACCCGACAAAAATGTCTATAAGGAATGAATGCTACTTGAACCCACTTGTACAAACGTACAATCGATTTCGAGTTCGGGAACCAACGTTCAAGTTGGCATTCTTATCCAGTTGCTTTTTCTTTCATCGCCAGAGGGGGGTGATGGGCGTGGAAAATGGCGCCAAAATGAAGCATTGTCAGAGCATGTACAAGATTCGGCAAATTTAGCATCGTGTAATTTCGAGGGTGGGATGGCACCTGAAGGGAGTTTAGTAATGGTAAGGAAACGGAGAGCTGATTTCACAACCAAGTTCTCGGTCAATTTGAAAAGAACCAACTGAACGCGTAGGAAAAAGTTGAAAAGAAGCGGCGTGTACTGTGATATGATTAACTTCGATGGGAAACTTTTCCCTTTTCATGGTAAATAGGCTTGTACCTGCGGATACGCAATGTGAATAATTAATCGCTGTCGTACACCACTAGACTACTAAGTATGGGAAATTAAAAGGGGATTGGAAAACTTTGGGGATAATGTAGGAGTGATAAAGTTGATTTGTTTTGGATAATGCTTGGATAAAGAGTCTCATTTTGCTCAGCAGCTAACAAGCTTGAGGCATCAAGATTTGGATTCTAGGTTTTTTGTGCTACGAATTTTCTTGAATTTCATACACTCAGAATGTTCCCAGACAACCAAAAAGTACGTATAACGAAATCACATGGAGGCTTTGCATGTGCAACATTTCACTTATAAGATGTCGTGAAAAGGCCTTCTACGTACAAAAGTGGAGGCGATATACGTGCGTATATTACGTGATGAATAATAGCATACAATGCGAGTGTATAAATTTTCTACCGAACTAACCTGTTATCTTATGTGACTTAACTTATGATACCAAATGTTCATTTGACAGCTGCTACAGATTGATTTGATTTACTTTGTACGAGTGTACGGGACGAAACAAAATGTACAAATGAACTCAGAAAAAAAGCATTTTATGCGAGGAAACTCATCAATAGGACGATTTTATCCACCGTGTTTTGCGGGTTTGATGTAATTTGTATGAATAAATGAGTTATTACGTGAACTTTCATGCGACTTCTGGTTGTCTGGAGAATCTTGCTTGTCATACGATACACACGTCCGTAGCAGTCTAGTTCGAGCAGACGATGAGATTTCTGAATTTCACGAAAATTATATTAAGTTGACACGGGAGACCATGTTATTTCCCTATCTTTTATCTCACACTAACAGTTATCATCAAAACTTTGTGGAAGCAAATCTCGAGTTTTAGTGAACCGATGAAGCCGAAAATTTATTGGGTTGTGCACTTCATATATAGAATTATAGTGATAGTGATGATGATGTAGTGGTTCTTGGGATTTGCTTCTTGAAATGGATAGGGTGATTATGATGACGTCCCGTGCGGCCTTAAGCTTTTTACTGGACATATTTTTCAACAATCATTAGAATCATTAGCATCATTTTAAGAAATGACGCGGGTCCCTTTCAAGACTTCGCGGAGCACCAAGTTATCGGGGAGCATGATCTGAAAACTGCTGCATTACAGAAACATTGTTTCGGGTTGTTTAATATGTACCTTTCTGAATAATATACACTGTTTATATGGCATGACAAGATTGCCTGATATATGTTTTTATAAAATTTATGTTTTTACTTGTTTGAAACCCTTAAACTCAATCAATTAGTTAAAATATACAACCAATGTGAACCATAAACACAGATTTGGTGTGAAGAACAAACTAATTATACAAGCCACCGATGAAGTTACCACGATTCACCATTTGCCAAACGATTGCAGCCATGTATTCCTAACACAGTTTTCAACAGAGTGTAAGCCTATAAGCGTAACATAACCTCAACTGTGATGGCTCGGATCAAAAGCCATGTTTAGCAAACACAAACACCGAATGCAGCAAGTTCTCAGCGTGAGACGGTCATCCACCGATGAATCGGACAAGTAAATCCACTTCTGCCAACCAATGCATTCCTTGCTGGAATCCATGAACCGGTGTGGCTGTGGCTTTGCAAGTGTGACACTTTACGAAAAGAAAGCAAAAAGGCAATCTTCGAAACTGACGAGAACGTCCTCGTCCACAGTGACGGCTTCAGCAGGCAAAGAATCGACCAACGTGCGCCGTCCGTCCACTTCCCGAACATCGGTGCCGATATGCTGTGCTTCAATTTGAAAATAGCCACCATCTTCCGGACCTACCGGGAGACGGATCCGGTTCGTGACCGGAGCCAAAGTTTGTTTACGCCTCCTCCACGGACGCCCCACCGGGATATCGGGGCGCTTCGAGTGCTGCAACGGCGAGCGTCCAGCGTGATGTAAGTTGATTTTGATGTTGTCGTATGCTTTATGTGTGTGCCACTTGGTAAACTGGATTACTATTGTGAAGATGATGACCTATCAGCAACATGCAACTAAGTGACGTTGATGAACTCTTTTTTTGCATTTCTAGTGTATTGGGGCAATTCGGGGAACATGGCGCATAACAGTTCCGAAATCATTTATCCTTAATGATCATAAATTTACATTTATAATAAGCCTCTAGAGCATTTCCAGCTCAAAACGGAACTAAAATTGTTTGGTTTTAGACTAATGTGACCAGATGTGTCCCGGAAAAACATCCAGGACGCTTGTCAGATCTCATTCCCAATGATGCGCTGCCTATTTTAGATGTGCAATTTGAATTCATATTCAGTTCATGACTTGCACCAACTATACTAAGTTAATCGAAATAAAAAATATTGTCAATGCACTGTCAAGTTAAAAAATGTTCTGTCTCTGATAATCCGGGACGGCTGGTCACTTTATTTTAGACTGACTATTGCCAACCTGAGATTGCCAACGCAAATGATATTTCACACATTCAATTGGACGACATTTGAGGATTGTTGGCAACATTTCTAAGACAGCAGATTTTTGGAAGACTTATTATTATTATTGTCTTTATTAGAGAGACTTTCAGCCCATGGCTGGTTCGTCTCTGAATAAAAAGATGAATCTATAAGATTCATCTTAAAAAAACGTTTACAGAGTTATATATTACAGTCTAATGTAAGTATATAATAATCGATTATACGTGTTGTAATTTAATTCCGTGTAAGATTTCATCGTTGTTCCGTCTCGTTCAGTGTGTCATTGTATCGGTTCATTGGTTTACATCTAGGTGGCGGTAATCACGACAAAGCGATAGCGAATAGCGTTCTCACATCGACCGCGAGATGGCAGGTGGCTCGCAATGTTGGTTGTCCGTTGCTAGGGAGAACTGTCAAAATAAAACTAGGAAAATATTATTATTTACATCGATGCAGATAGAAAAGACAAGGGAAGAAAAAAAAATGGGAAAAAATTGTAGGGAGGTTCGGTGTGAGACGCACAGACGCGCAGAAAAATCCAAGTGAAAAGTGAAAATTGGGGCTTTTTTTTCAACTTTGGGGCCGAATTGAAAGAAGAAAGTGATACAGTGGGCAGAATCACGCCGATGGTGGATGAAGTTACGAGGAAGTGGAAATTCAAGAGAAATCCTGAAATAGTGAAAAGAAGCTTCAGATCTTATTGCAAATGGCGCCGGCCAATTGAATAGGGAACAAAAGAAGAAAAGAAGAAGAAAAGTGTTTACCCGAAGAAAAATATAGAATAATAAACCGGCGGAAGAGCCAAAATAAATACCTAGTTTAGTAATAAGTTAAGGAAAGAGAAAAAAAAAAGCAAATACAAAATAAAGTGTAGTTATAAGTTTTGGAAGAAAAAAAAAAAGAAAATCTGAATAGAAAAGTAAACTAGTGTTAACGAGCAGAAAAAAATAAAATGTTGAAGAGGGGGTTGCGCTCTGGCAGTAGCCAGCAAAATTCGGCAGCAGCCGGAAACCAGCTCGCGAGTAAAACGGGAGCCACTCGCAAACCCAGCACGTCAACGAGAAACAAGGATGCAAATTTCCAAACGCTTTCGGAAGTAGCTTTCCTCGAGCCCCACGATTACGATAAGGAAACACCCAACCATCCGATCGCAATCGGGAAGATCCTGGCGCAGGAAGGTTTCACGAAACAAAAGGACATCACCAAGTTGGGAAGATGGCGATACAAAATTCACCTGGAAAGGAAGGAGCACTACCCACAACTGGAGAAAATCGAGTTCGTGAAGTACAACTTGCGTATGTTTGGACCGTCTTCAGCAACGGAAACAATCTGCTTCGTGAAAGGGGTACCAAAAGCTTATGATGAGGAGGAAATACTGAAGAGCCTTACAGCAAGCGCTACGATAGTCAAAGTCGAAAGAATCATGCGAAAGGTACAACGAGAGACGGGAGAGGAGCTGGAGCCTACGAACAATGTGAAGGTAACCGTGAAGGGTGGAAAGGTGCCCGACTCCGTCAAGATGTACGACTGCCCAGTGAGAGCGGAGCTATATGTGTTCCCTGTCAAACAGTGTCAGAAATGCTGGAGGTTCGGGCACACACAGAAATTCTGTAGAGGAAGGATTCGATGCCGGACATGCGCAGAGGAGCACCCTCAAGGAACCACCTGCGCGAAAGACAGCAAATGTGCTAACTGCGGAGGGAGGCACCAATCCAGCGACAAACTCTGCTAGGAGAGAATACGCAGGGAAAGAATCCTCAGCACAATGAGGACGGAGAAGCTCACGTTCGCCGAAGCTGAGTCGCATTTCCCTAAGTCAGGCAACCGCTTCGACATCCTGAACATCGAATCAGATGAGGAATTCCCGGAGCTAGCTGAAGAAGCAAGACGAGTTGCAAGAGCAGGAGCAGGCCGCCCTGTCAACAGAGCCCATCGAAGCAAAACGAGCAACCCAAGGAGTGTCCGCAACGACTGGGAAGACTTGCAGCCGACAGCCGAGAACGAGATGCAGGGCTGTGACGTCATCGTTGTCGAAACGGTACTCACAAGGCTGCGACAAGACCTAATTAAACTACTTAGGTTAAGGACATGGCTGAAACCGTTAATCGAGCTGAGAGACGAAATCGCCAAACGATCACAAGGAGGAGGAGGCAACGAACTAGATACGGACCAATTGATAGTGTACATCTTTGGAAAAATCACCGAAATAATCGAGCAGAACCCGAGACTCCCATCGGAGGAGCAAAGAATAGAAGAAGCGAATGGAAATGGCCAATAAAATTGCGATAATACAACACAACATACAAAGTATTAGATCATCGCAAACCAAAGAAGAACTGTACACGTATTTAACGGAAAACAATGTCGAAGTAGCTCTGCTCCAAGAAATTTGGCTAAAAGAAAATGAGGAGTTCAGAAAGAAAAACTATAGACTGGAATCGAAAAGAAGACCTGAGGGGTATGGAGGAGTAGGAATACTCGTGAAACAAGGAACAGAAACGAAAAGTTTAAGTCTGCCGCACTTCTCCATCTTGGAAGCAGTAGGAGTTAAAATGACCGGCGGTGGAAGAAGCCACATAAGCTTAATTTCGGCCTACCTTCCAGCAAGCAATAGCAAGCACGTCGCGGAGGATTTGAAAAAACCTTTTTCAGTGGGTGGAGCAACTTGAAGGCGAAATCATTCTAGGAGCGGATCTGAATGCCCATCACGATAGTTGGAGCCCGGAGTTTCCAGAATGCCCAAGAGGAAAACTCATCAGTCAAATCACCATGGACTCGAAAATGATCCTGCTAAACGACGGAAGCCCTACAATGTGTCTGGCACCAGGTAACCGCCGGTCAGCGATTGACCTAACATGGGTAACAGAAGGTTTAGCAAGAAAAGCGAAGTGGGAAGTACTAGACGAGGAATTCGGAAGTGCGCATCTCACGATCCGGATAGGCATAGGGGACGAGATCCCGCTCATCGAGAAGACCTCAAAACGGGTCAACCAGGATAGGGTGATTAAATCACTCAACGAAATGAGGCCACAATACATCTACAATCCGGAGGAGATGCAGGAAATCTTCGAGGAAACTCTTGAAAAGGCATCTTACATAGTTAAGAACAAAAAGGGAAATTACCTCAAAAGATGGTGGAACAACGAGTTGGCACTCCTGTACAACCCCAGAGAAATCAAAACATTAACCAGAATCCGTTCGGGGCACACGCTCACCAAAGAAAGAAGATACCGATGGAAGTGGGAGGATACCGAAGAATGCGACTTCTGCGAAGAAGTAGAAAATATTAAACATATCCTGTACGACTGTGTGAAATATAACACAATAAGAAGCAAATACCCAGCTCTCGAGTACTACGTACCTCTAGAGCAGATCTTCAGAGAAGAAGCCGAAGCCAGCATGACGCAGATACATCGCTTCCTTACGGAAGCAAAAATCCAGATTTAAACTCCTTTAACGGGGGCGACTATTCGTGAATCAAATAAACAGAAAAGACAACACTGCCACAACAGTCAGGCGAGATGGGCCAACCCTGGCCTTAGCCTGTCACATCAGTGACACACGCAAAGGAAAAAAAAAGACAAGGGAAATTTTTTATTTCAAAACTAAAAGGTTTTAGTTGAAAAATTATTTGCGTTCAAAAAGCAAACGATTAATAGGTGAGTTATTATTTATCAATAATTTGATTTCAGCTTTCGTTTCAGATCCGACTTCATCATTGAGCTGATGTTTTAAATGTTTTTAAAGAGGTCAGCCTCTTTGAGAAATCCAAACAGTGACTTTTCAGCTGCACTATCATTTCTCAGTGCATCGCGAATGCATCCTATATTGTGTGTATGTCTGAAGGCCTCATACTTTGGGCATTCTGATATATAGTGTTCAACTGAGTTTGGAATGTTGCAAGTGTCACAGAGAATTTTGAACCGGAGAGCACTACCCATGTTATGCGATAATCGCGTATGGCCCGTCCGAAGCCTAGAAAGTATTACTTGTTCATTTCGGCTCTTTCGATCAATCCACTTATTAGTTTCACCATTAATTTTGCGGCTAAAAAGAGATGTTTCCCGATTCCATCGATTGCTCCATGCTAGATGAACTGTATTTTTCACCCAAGCCTTAATATCCTGTCCAGGGGATTCCTTGGTGAGTAAAACACTAGTTCGACCCCGGTTTGCTAAACAATCTGCTCTCTCATTTCCACGGATCCCGCGATGTCCTGGAACCCATGTGAAAACAGTTTCATCATGCCTATATTGCTACGTGAATGGCCTGGATCCAAGGGTGCTTAGGACTTTGTGACGTCAAGGCTTCTAGGACGCTGGCCGAATCTGATACTATTAGGAGAGGTTTGTTGGTTGGTCGTTTTGTTGCCTGGAAAATAGCAGCTGCTTCAGCTGAAAAAACCGAACAGATGTTTCTTAGCTTGTACGATTCTGTAAACTCGTCACTGAAGATACCAATTCCCACTCCATTATCACATTTAGAGCTATCAGTATATATAATTACGAAGTTGTTGAACCTGGTGCTAATCCTTTGTACGAAAGCTGATTTAATCTTGTCCTGATTACATCCCGCAGTGAATCTACGCTTGAAGTAATGGTCGACTTTGAGACTGGGAGACTGCCAGCTCCTAGATCCACACCAGTGAAGCCCGCCCACCGGTGGGAGCGTAACGCTGGCCACAATTTGAAGGATGCGGTTGGCCTCACGAATTGTGAAAGCTACCGATCCATCGTCTCTTGTTTTTTCGGCGAAACTGACCGCTTTACAACCAATTTCCACGGCTGTACAGTACTCCAGGGGAAGTACACCAGCTTCGATGCAAGCGGAGAGGGCCGGTGTTGACGGAAGGAGACCCGAGATTGCCCTTATTGCTCCATGGTATATTGGTCCCATTTTTTGGATCAATTCTTCCGAGGCTATGCAAGTCAGTTCTAGACCATAAAAAATTCTGCTATTTATAATGGCTTTCGCTACTCGGAGGCGAGAAGACCGGTCACTTTTGGTGCGGTTTCGCGAAATAGTTTTCAGTAGATTCAACCGTGCTTTGCAACTAGTGTGCAAATGACTGAAATGTTCCTTAAAGTTCAGTTTTTGGTCTAGAGTGATGCCGAGTATTCTAAGAGATTTTTTACTAGGAATGTCTATTTTGTTAATGGTGATGGGTTTCGGAGAAGGGCGGTGTTTGTGGCGGCATAAATGCATTCTGAAACTTTTCTCCGCAGAGATATCAAAACCTACAGACACTGCCCATCTTGTTACAGCGTTGACTGCGGCCTGGAGTTTTCGATGGATGAATTTGGGTTTTTTTCCAGTCACCACGATGACAATATCATCAGCGTATACGAAAATGTATACGCCTTTGGGAAGGCATTCGAATACTCCGCTTATGGCAACTAAAAACAAGGTGACAGCAATTACTGACCCCTGGGGTACTCCTGTTTCCTCTCGGACAACTTGTGACCGATGGTTTCCGATCTGGACCTGAAAGGATCTATTGGACAAGTAATTTTTTATAAAAAAAACAGCATATGTCCGGTAACTCCCCAGTTAGCTAACTGATTTAGGACTCTAGGTGTCCATGTCCTGTTGTATGCTTTGGATAAATCTAAAGCAGCAATTTCGACATGTTCTCCTTGGCTAACGGCGTCATCAAGAACTTGTCCTAGGGTAGCAAAATAGGTCCCAGTGCCCTGGCCCGGGCGAAATGCGTGCTGTCGTTGGTCTAATTTATTGTTTGCTTCCAGATATTGGACCAATCTTCTGTTGGCCATTTTCTAAATCACTTTAGCAGCGCAGCTTGTTAAAGCGATGGGACGAATTTTTTTTGGATCGGTAGAATTTCCCCCCGGTTTAGGTATAGGTATCACTAAGCTGTGATTCCATTCTTTTTGTAATGTATTAGCATTCCATTCTTTGTTAATAAGTTCTAGTAAAGTATGTTTTCCACGAATCGATAGGTTTTTCAGCATGGGATACCCTATCTCATCTGGCCCTGCCGATTTTCCTTTACATTTGTTCAACGCAAATTTCAGCTCCATTAGAGTGAAAGGTTGATTAAATTCTTGTCCTTTGTCAGGTGGAACCGAAAAGCCTTGGATTGCCTTCTCTGGTGAAGGGTGTTTTTTCAAAAAGAAATCTGGATAGCTACGCAATGAGGACAACTCCGCAAAATGGTCTGTTAGTGCATTGGCTATTGTGGATGGGTTTCGAGTGGTAACATTCCCAATTTTTAGGCCCATTCCATTGACCCTTCGTTTTCCTTGTAAGGCGTTAAATCTGGCCCAAAGCTCAGAGGAGGATTGTTGATCATTTATACTATCGAGGAACCTAGTCCATGACTGTTCTTTGGCATTCTTGATTATTTGCCGACAAGCATTACGTTTTTCGCGGTAGATCTGGTAAGCCTCTTCTCGCTTAGGGTGCCCTGGAGGAAAACGTTTGGCGGCTCGCAGTGCCTTCCGTCGGGATTTGACAGATTGCTTCGTGTCCTCCGACCACCAATGCAGGGCACGGCGTCCTGGTGTTGAGCTTGTTTTTGGTATGAAAGGTGAGGCTGAATCCGTGATCATTTTGGAGAAGTCTGATATCGAATCAGGTGGTGATTGGTCAAGCGCTGCGTCGATGCTGGTTTGGAAACCCAACCAATTTGCTCGATCGAATATCCATCGAGGACGCCGGGATGTTGCTGGAGTACTGTCATTTAGCTCTAGGGTTATGGGGACATGGTCGCTTCCGAGAGGGTCTGTGCTAGCTGTCCAAAGGAAACGAGGAACAATATGTGCAGAGACTAGTGATACATCTATTGAGGACTCAACCTGTCCTTTGATAAAAGTTACCGATCCATCGTTTAGAATGGTGAGTCCGTTCTCATTGGCAAATTCAGCCAGAATCGAACCACGGAGATTGTTTTTGGGGCTTTCCCAAGAATGATGGTGACCATTACAGTCACCAAGGAGTATAACAGGGTCCGGTAGTTTTTTTATGATTTCTGTCAACTGACTGTGTAAGTTTGGTATCTTTCCGTTTGGTATATAGAAGGAAGCGATTGAAACAGGAAATGGCCAAGACAAGCGGATAGCAACGATGGGGAGATCAGTATCTAGCGGAATTACTGAATATGGAAGCTCGGCAAGAACACCAACTGCTACAGAGTGGTACAGGTTTGATTTGACTTTAGCGATCCATTTGTATTTTTTCCTAGTGTGTTGTCCATTGTTAAGGCGGTGACCTTATGGATTTCTTGTAGAGCTAATATGGCAGGTTGTTTATTCCGTACGAGAAGTTCTAGATCTGGGAGATTATTGAAGAAACCATTCAAATTCCATTGCAGAGCAAACGTTTTTTGTCTATTCAGACTAGTGTTTGCAAGGGGTGATTGAGTTGAAGAATGATTACATTCGTTAGTAGAACACGGAAAAGACTTGTTAAGGGATTGGGGCTGTTCGCCATTCGTTACAAAGTTAGGTGAAATATAACTTACTTGATCGTGTAGTGTCAAACCTGAATGAGACTCCATGGTATGCGAGACCAAATTGGTAGATTCCAATGCAGCATGTACCGAGCTAGTATAAGAAGGGTATTTCGTACTATTTGACAGACGGGATGGTCCTGGATCTATGATCGAAGTGTTTCCGTAACAAGCTTTGTGTAGCAAATCGTATAATTCACTATTTGTTGCTTCTAATCCGAGAGGAGGAAAATAAGCGGCTGGATGTAATATGGTGGATCGTGTTACTCTGTGATGAGTTCTGCTTGAGTTCATTTTTGGTAAAATTTTAAGTCTTTCACTGGTCGAAAGGGGACCAGTTTCGACGAATTTGCTTGGTTGTTCAGTCGACTCCCTGATCTGATCGTACGCATCTGTTATGTTGGAATCGAAAATAGTATGGTGTCTGATAACGGTTCTAATTGTCAGGTTTTGTAGGGAGGACTGAACAAAGTGATCTGATTGATTGAATTCTATTTTTTACTCTTTTTTCCTGTCTTGCGGTTGTTGGTGTTACGCTTGGCCTTGGGAGAAAGGGTTTGGGAGTCGCTGCTATGATAAGATTTGGGATGATTTCGTTTTGCTGTGTTTGATGAACGGGTATTTACTGAGGCCTCCGTGATTCCGGACCCTCCTGAATGAGCTGTACTCATGCTTGCGTCTGACGCTCCGTCATCATGTTCCTCTTTCTGCCGGTTTTCCTTTTTAGAGAAGCTCCCTTTGCTTTGAGCTTTTCCAGTGAGCCATGCTGCACACTGACTCGTCGTTTCCGGATAGGTTATTTCTTGTTCGGTGTTTGGCGTGACGGTGGAGCAATTGTAGAATGAAGCGTCTAAGGCAACCGGTGTCTCTGGTATGGATACTGCGGAATTACTGTAATGCATTTCAGAATCTGTTTTTGCTGATCGAAGTTTCGCAATCTCTTCGTCCTTTACTGCTAATGTTTTCTCAAGCCTCAAAACAGTTTGTGAGAGTTCAGATACTCTACAGACGAGTTCCTCTATAGTTCCGTGTTTCTGAACGGTATCAAATCTGTCTGCGACACTACGGTTTTGAAGGCTTTTCTCCATTTCAGCAATACGTTGGTCTTTGTGTATAGCGTCAGCTTGTAGTCGCTTAACCGTGGCAACCAAATCATCTACTTGCTTGTCTCTGCTATTGTTAACAACCCCGGCATACGAAAGATTACTAGTGTTGATACCATGGCGAGTCTCGAATTCTTTCCGGGCTTGGGGGTAGGAAACTCCCAGGTCCACACGAATATGCTGTATTTCCACTTCTTTCACGTATGCGGGGCATTTACGGCTAGAAACCGCATGGTCGTCTACTTGGCAAATCTTGCAGAACTGAGCATATGTGCAAGGTGGACGTTCCTTGTTTGTATTCGTTGTTCCTTCTCGTGTGTCAACGGCTGCAGCAACTTCATCGTCGGGATGTACCTTACTACATTTACCGCAAACTCGGAACGGCTGTGTGCAGCGCTTTCCCGTATGCCCGTAATCCCAACACCGGAAACATAACATGGGTGATGGATAATAATTTCTTGTCCTGCAACGAGACCAGCCGAAATCTATATGCGGTGGGATCACTGTACCAGCAATGGTAAGGATCATAGTGGGAGTGTTTTCCCACGTGCCAGCAGAGGTTTTTCGCATGATGCGTCGAATGTCCTTTACACCTTGGTTTTTCAGTTGAGCTCGAAGGTAGTCGTCAGAGAGTCCAACCGAATCGTAGTTTGATACTACGCATTTGGATTGGTTAAGTTGCGGGTGTTCCAATATTTGGATGGCCGTACCGTCGTTTAACTGATCCATTTTGATGAGACACTTGAGCTGACTTTGGCTTCTTACCTTGAGAACATAGGAGAGCCCTTTGTTCTCTTTGTAGGCTCCAACAATGGGTCCTCCAATACACTTCTCGACGGATAGCCGTAAGAGAAATGGATCATTCAGAAGTGAACCATTGATAGCCTGCATCCTCAGAATTTGTAGTGGTCCAGAAGATCCATCACGATCCATGTAGTCGTGTAGGCGCCGTCCGGTGTACTCACCGTTGAACAAATTCGTCGGGTTCCCTTGTCCACCTCCGGGTCCACCTGGATCCCCAAAATGGGGCGAGAATCCGTCCGCCAGCGCCATGCTGACGAGACGGGTTGGGTTTTTCTTTAAAACTTCAGATTACTCTTTTGATACTGGCACCTGTTCAAAGATCACGATAACTTTTTCAACTTAAATGGATTTAGGTCTGTGTCACTTCTGTCGCCACGTGATTGGGCCCCACTATAGCAGCACGACTATTTAACACGCGGAAAAAAGAGAACAATGCGGAACAATGCGGATCAGCCGAAACAATAGGCAGAAATCAAGATTGAAAAAGCACTGGAGCAAATGGGAGAACACGTCTTCACTGGACGAGTATAAACTGCCAACTGATTTTTGGAAGACATTGGGAAGACAATTTTTAGATTTTTGCAGATTTCATTAGAAAAACTCGATTAATTCCGTCGGAAATACATTAAAGAATTCTTTTAACGCTTCTTCCATACTTTCTTCTAAGAACTCAGAAATTTGTCGAGAAGTTCTAGTCATGCGTATCAGAACAGATTTATCAAAAAAATTCAGGGATTCCTAAAAAAAATTTGAAATAAAAGTGTTTTTTTTAGAAATTTTTCATGAACTGACCAAAGTATTAACACAGATTATATATGATTTTTTGTCTTTATTTTGATACAAACATTGCTTCGAAACTATTCGCAAAAATTTCCTTGATAGATTGCCTTGGTATTCTTTAAGATTCGTTTAGGAATACTGTGAAGTAAGTTACAAACGAATTCGTTAAATTTTTTATAAGCGCTTTCTTCACCACCGCTTAGGCCTTAAACCTGGTTCAACCCTTTGGGCCGGCGCGGTCATATATGACCGCAGTACAAAAGAGGCTGTAAAAAAAGAACCAATGAACAAATGTATATACTGTCTTCGGCAAAGTTGTCCCAAATATACTCTTTTATCAGAGAAAAATATGAAGTATATGCCTTTATGACTTAATTGACAACCTAGAACATCCTGAACATCCTGAAGTTTGGAAAATTAAACTATAAGTACATACGAAGCGTGAAATGCTGTTTGTGAACATAAATGATACTTACTTACTTACTTATTTGGCTTTACATCAATTATCTTGATAAAGCCTCGCCAACAATATTTCGCCAATTCCCTCGGTTCATGGCCGCTTCTCTCCATCCTCGACTGTGACCCACGCTCTCCAGGTCCTGGTGTACCTGGTCAATCCACCTAGCTCGCTGCGCCCCACGCCTTCTTGTTGAACATAAATGATGTTCTGGCTAGATAATACAGAATTACTCTTTAACCGAAAACACTATTTCACTTGCTTTGCTATGTCCTGGGATGTTCTAGGACGTCCAAACTGTCCTGAAACTCACTCTTTGAAATCTACAACCGTAACAGTAATTGTTTGGGTTAAATACAATAACATTACAAATTCAAATAGAATCTACCAACCTCTGAAAATCTCAAAAGCTATTTCAAGGAACGTTTGTGATATTCCAGGCCCTCCAAATTACCCTGGAGTTCAGAACTTCAAGTCTACACTAGTTCCAGTAGTTATTCTCGCTAAACTGAGTGAAGTTATATACAATGTTTACTGAACCTTGTCACGGGTCAAAAGGCTACTTCAAGAAACGTTTGAGGTATTCCAGGCCCTCCAAATCTGAATTTCATGTCTACATTTATTCCAGTAGTATTTCTTGCTAAACTGGGTGAAGTTATATAATCTACCATGTTCACTGAACTTTCGCACGTATCAATAGGATGTTTTAAAGAACGTTTGGAGTATTCCGGGCCCTCCAAATTACCCTGGAGTTCAAAACTACAGGTCTTCCCTTGTTCCAGTAATTTTTCTTTCTAAACTGAGTGAAGTTATATAATCTACTATGTTGACTGAACCTTCTCATGGATCAATATGCTGTTTCAAGGAACGATTGAGGTATTGCAGATCCTTCAAAATTTCCCCAGGACTTCAGAACTTCAGGTCTACTATGTTTCCAGTAATATTTCCTTCTAAACTGAGTGAAGTTATATAATCTACCATGTTCACTGAACCTTCTCACAGACCAATTGGCTATTTCAAGGAACGTTGGTGATATTCCAGGCCCTCCAATTTACCCTGGAGTTCAGACCTTCAGGTCTACCCTTGTTCCAGTAACTGTTCTCGTAAAAATGATCAAAGTTTTCCCTTTGGGGCCGGCACGGTCATTTATGACCGCAGTCGGAAAATGAATGTATAAAAAGAACCAATGAATAAAATTTACGGTCTTCGGAAAAGTCCTTACAAATATACTTCCTTGTCAGGGAAAAATTTTTGGTGTATGCCTTAATGTCCTACTTGGCAACCTAGAACATCCTGAACATGCAGAAGTTTGACAAATAGAATAATTAGTATAAAAGTAGCTTAAAATGCCTTCGTATGGGTATATTGTATATTGTAGAACATTTTGTTGCACTATTTTTTAAATAAAAAAAAAAGAGAGCGAATTTCGAAAGCTATGAATTTTGGCGCTTAGGAAACTTTTGCATATAACGCACCTTGAACAGACAAACAAATGTTCAGAATACACCAAAACTCTATCTCTTATATTTTTCAAGTTATTAATTAATTCCACGTAATTTCGTTCCGTGGGTCAATGGGCATTGTGCGACAAACCACTGGTTATTCAAATTAATGCTCTACAGTAGCGCAACCAGGATTTGGCTTTAGGGTGGGTTTTGTAAACTTGAAGAATGTGTTTTTGGGAAAATAAAACAAGTGTATGAAAATTACCAAATTAGATTTTTTTCTGCCACTCTGAGCATACATTTTTATAAAGATTTACAGTGTATCGAAGAGTAGTCGCAAACTTTCAAAACAGTCTCAAAAATAATGGGTTGAACCTGGGAGGAAAAAACCAATACAAAATTTCTCTACGTCACAGTGAGCCTAGATTTTGCTGTCACGAACTGTCACTGTGAGCCCGGATTTTAAACAATGGACAAACATGATAAGAGCGCGTAATTAGCCTAAACATATTTTTGCATTTCATCAAAAGTAGCAAAAATCGAATTAGAATCAATTCATGCACATTTAAAAGTAACGTTACGAGAGCACCGTTAATTCTTATTGAATGTAACGTATTGGAATGAGGCTTTTTTACTGTTTTCATTGAAACTGAAAATTAAAGGCATAGAAAACTGTGGCCCTTTTTAAATGTTTGTCCAGAAAGATCGAAGGCACACAACAATTGAAAACTAGCAATTTTCACTAAGCCTGCCTTGATTGTCGTTGGCAAACTGGAGTTATCTTGCAATTTGGAAAACAATTGTATCCAATTTCGTGTGTAGTATCGGTGCCTCCCTCCCAGGGTTGAACCTACAAACAATTTTTTGATCAGAAATGCTTTACAATGTATTTAAAAATGATGATGTGGTGATATTGTTTCAATAAAGAGGCATTTTGCATGATAATTTTGCAAATTACTAACAGATGTCGATGAAAATCTTGCACACCTCTGAAATATGTTAATAAATGTGTTAAATTTAAAGGAAAAATGGTTTTTGTTTATGCTAATATATTCTGTGCCACAACTCTCATGACATAGTGTAAAAAATATTTTGAAAAATTCATCCACAAGCTTTTGAGAGCAAATACAAAAATCAAAATAAGTCGATTTTTAAGGACCTCGTTTTTTTTTATTTTTTCTTTCTACACGTTAATGGTAATATCGAACGATTGTAATGAATAAAACATTGTTTTTTTTTTATTGGAAAAGTTTCTTTGCATATTTATGAAGTAACGTAAGCAAAAAATGTTACTCTATATAATTACCGCTGTATATGACAGAGCTTCAAAAGTTGATTAAACAAAAGTGACTTTCTAAAACCGACCTTGTTTCAATAATTGAGCTTTTTTAGAGCAATAATTTTTTTTTTTTTGAATTTCTTTTACGTGCTGTGTGAAGTAAACTTATTTTCCGATAGAATAAGCTTTTCATCCTATTTTGTTTGATATACATTTTGTTCAATACAAATCATCGAATCTTCAGAAGACACTTCAAAAATGTAATTTTGTGCAAGATTTTATTTTCCATGCTTTATAAACCTTGTTGTATTTATATTAAGACTGCATATTATTCAATATTTTTTTAGCTGCTTCAATATTTGATGACATGATGAAGATTTGGCTTTTAAAAAGATGAACTATGCTCTGAGATATACCGTTTTGAATGTTTGCGACTACTTTTCGATACACTTTCAGAGCATATCGCAATAAGAAGCATTGCGACTTTCATTAGCAGTTTGTTGAAGGCAAATCAGCATTATAGATATTGAAGCATTTCCAAATGGTAGACGAAAATAAGTGATTTTTCAGCTTAGCAATAGAACCACGATCTCTCTTAATCGTTCCTAGGATTTTTATTTGTAATCATTAAAAACTGAAGGATTCCGGAAACTCACGTGATAAAAACGCAGCTTTTTAAGCGGTGTAAAATGCAGCTTTTTAAGCAGTGCTGCTGATATGCATACATATCTGCATGCTTGTTTGACGAACTTATCTTCAAAAACCTGTAGCCAGCAAAAGCGAGAAAATTTCGTTGTTTTAATCTCCTTGAAGGTCTTCGAATTAGTAAGCCACAATTCAGAAGTTAAGGAGGTATTGAGTTACAGAACAAAAAACCAGTGCAACTGCGATCCAAGTAACCATCGAGGTAGCCATGAAAACCAACTTGTACTATGGTTCTCTAACTCGATATCGATATACGAAATATCGAATAAGAGTTAACTGTATAATTCACTGCTCTGGTGTTTGTGGATTTTAGTGTTTATTTTAAAAATATATTTGATAATTCTTATACGAAATTTTGCTCTGGGGGGGGGGGGGTTGGTTTCGACCCCCAAAACCCCCCCTTGGTTGCGCCACTGGTGCTCTAGAAATTTTAAGGTATGCCTTTGATTCTTTTTAACCTTCATCGAGGAAGATGCGTTTATTATTTTATATCAAAAAGTCAAGCTAGGTTTATTTGCACCTTCCCCTCTTATAGCGTGACATCATTTCTGCACGGTCTCCAAGTAAAAAAAGCCTTTTATCGGGTTGTTTGAAATTGATCATTTATTATTACAAGTATTGGATGCAAAATACCGCAAGGTTTTGATTTTAACCTGTATACGTTTCATTCGACAAGTTTCAAAACATTAGAGTTTCGATCGATCTTTGGTGATTTTTTTAGGAAAAATCACAAATGCGTTAATGAATCAAAACATGCATTTATGATTTTGAATTTGATGATGGTTAAGGTCCAAATTTGTTGGAGTATCCAGGGTGTTTCGAAATAAAAAGGACAACAGTATTTTTTCCAATTTTTGCACATCTGAACCGGGAGAAATCAATGAATGAAACATACATAACATTTCGCTCATAGGCCTTTTCATATGACAGATCCGTCTATGCATTTGTTTCCATCGGTGGAGGATCGGTGCTAACACGAGCCTGTCATTTTCATAGAAGAACTGTCAAAGTGCTTCCCGATCAGCTGATTTGAAACGTCATGTGAATAGGCCTATTGAAGGACTGATTATCTGCACGAGCATGGATGAACTTTTCACTCTAATTTGCAGTTCCTTGATGCTATGTTGTCCAGGTTTAGAACTTTATTTTTAAAATGTTTTGGAGGCTCAAAATTTATGGATAATTTGATTTTGTAGTCAGTTTTAGGATACGAATCTTAAAAAGATATAATCTCATAACTCCTCAAAAATTTGCTTGCTCAAGGATTTGCTAAAGAAAATCACCGGAAATATCTCTAATAATTTCCACTTGAATCTCCGATCATTTTTTGCTTCAGATTTTTCCTTTTATTCTCCCAGCCATTTATAGAGTGATTCCTCCAAGAATTAATGCACATTTTCTCGTAATCAAACTCGACTACGGAATCCTTGTCAAGATACTTCAGCAATATCTCTTGCAATTTATTACTCTTGCAGTTCTTTCAAATTTATCTCGATTGATTATAATAAGTGTAACTGTAATGAATGAATTCTTAGGAATTTTATTTAATTTAATATTTTAGCAAATACTACAGCAATTTTTCGAGTAATACCTCCATTTCTTCTTTTTTTCTTCTTTCTGACGTCATGTTCCAACTGGATCAGAGCCTGCTCCTCAGTATTCCTATGGTCAATTATTGACTTCACATTAACTCTCACGGCACAAAACGTTCATACGGTCAGTTTGCTTCTAAAACCATTATTTCATGTGTAATGCTAATCACTGGTAAAACATCACCACTACATGATTTTTGAATACATTGTAAGGCATAATTTTTTTTTTGTTGAGTTGAGACATTTTTCAAATTGTTTTGAACGTTTGTGACTACTTTTCGATTCACTCCGTAGTTGAAATAAATAAGAACATCCACCTATTTCCTTGAGAGTTTTGAGATGAAATTTGTGAGAAGGCTCAAGGCATTAGACATGGTGGTAAGATTGGGGAACTTGTGTATTTTCGGACGTGTAGTTCTCTTCGCCATGGGACATATTTGTCATCCAAATCGACATAAGTTAAGCAGTAAGATGAATGTAATATAAAATACATTTTTTGAGATCGATAAACAACAAATTTATTGAAGCTGTCAACAATATAAGAAGTCACCCTACCTGTGTGTATACCAAACTTATCACTACAAGGAAAAATTTCGCGGAATATTCAGACAAAATTTCGTTTCGTTTCGAAACATTTTGTGAGGATTTCAATTTCGTATAGGTTTTAACGGAATATTTCAATTATTCGTTTCGTATCGCTACGAACATTTTGAAAAATTCCGCATATCGTTTCGTTTCGTATCGCCATGAAAAATACTTATATCGCATACCCTTATTACGCTTTCGTTTCAATGCTTTCTCGGCCCTCTCCAGCACTGTTCAAATTGCGTGCACCATCGATCTTCCTTTCCGGAATCCAAACTGCCTTTCTTTTCATCACCCTGCTGTGGATAACTCGTTCCAAGAGTTTACCAAGTGTAGTAAACATATAATCACAGAGATATGGACAAAACACGTTTATATGTTTTTCATGGGGTGAACCCAAACTTTAGCACGGGAGTGTATACAAAAAACCCTTTTTCAAACTAAGACCTATATGATCCTGGATCCCCAGGCAGTTTTCCTGGCTTCGGCAACGGTACCAGTTTCTGAATTTTTCATATTTCTGGCCACGTGCTTGCGAATGCTGAGGAATGGGAAGGAATGATTAATTGAACACCTACATAAGAAAGAGAACTCTACGATCGCTCATAGGTGTTATGGGCTATTGTGGAATGTTAATGGGATGGAAAAGGCCATAGGATACGTTTGGTAGACGTTCTGACAGACAACCTTGAAAAACGACGATAATTGCAAGGACCAGATTTGGTACCGGACTTGAACATAGGTGTAACTTTAGCATTTTTTAATAATATGGATATTTACCTTGCATAAGTATATGATTGAAGAGTACCATGAAGGTATGGGAATGATTTTATATGTGATATGTGATGTGATTTTTGCTTTATATTGGAGTAAAAAATAATAAAGCAACTCGGAGGATATGGTATTAAAACCAACTTTTCGTGGAGTCGTGTAATCCAACAATGATACTTCTTGTAGAAAGTCCAAAAATGATAACTCTTGTGCTGAAAAAATTTAAGAAATTACTGCGGAATTTTGCAGGTTGCGATAGTGATAAATTGGTTATCATTATCACATATGATTTGTCATACTTATTCATTTACACGCATAGACACAAAGAAGTATAAAGTTCATTGAAAAAAGGTAAGGATATTATTGTCAGTTTGGAATAGATGGAACTCTGAAATTTTCCAAATGCGCTTGATTATAAATTCAATATAGATTGCTCGAAAGGGATGTCAAGCAGTGCCTATCAGAGGCAGGTTCTATACGCTGTTGTTCATCATAGGTTGAACCACAGGCAATAAATATAGATTAATACTGGAGGACATTTCATATATTTAATTAATATTTAAATAGATATTGAACTTGTAAACATTTTCCATAATAGCTCTGTTGAGGCTCAACCGGTGCCAACCGCAAATGGTAGGGGTTGTGCGGATAAAATGGACACTCTATAATTTCTTTCAATTTAACATATCACCAAGAAGAGATCGTAATCCATGACTCTGATGATTAGTCATAACCACTGCCGATACTGTTTTTGGCGTTCGATATTCAGCTTAAATATTACTTATGGGTATTCAATACGAATTGCTAATTCTTACTCGTGATATGACGTTTTCGTTGAATATCTGTTAAAGAAAAGAAACCGAGAATACCCTCCCATAATTTTATCATAATTATCGATAACAGGGTGTTTGAGCAAAAATTCTATAAATTTGCTCATGTTCTACTTAGACAACTTTGTCATGACATCCTTGTTACGTTTGGATGCATTACAGAATTTATTGAATTCCTTGAGGCAATTTTAAATGGCATATCAAATAAACAGTTGAACGTCTTGATTTTATATACGCCCATTCAACTCTGCCAGACTACATTATTCCATTTGCCCCTAAGCAAGCTTGTTAGCATTATTGCACTATGGTTACAACGGAAAGTGAATGGAAATAAAAAATACATTGTTCGCAATAATACTGAATTACAGCAGGGAAAGTTTTCCCAGTAACTCTAATGCTTCCAAGGTAATCACTTCATTCTCTTGCCGGTATTCCATGGAGAAAGTCAAACGATTGTGGACGCGTCAGGAGTTCGATATCGACTCGGACTATTTCAAGCTGATTGATTCTATTTGTTTGCTGTTCGGTAATTCAGAAATAATTTGTTGATGTTTTAACTTCTAAAAAGCGAAACGCTTTTGATGTTCAAACAATTCAAAACCTTATTTCAGAGCAACGACCACCTTTGACTGATAGATGTGGCATCAAAGTCGTATGGACGGCACTAAGTGTATTCCATGGGTTCCAGTATATATGTTATTCGATTCAACTCGTACGATGTGCCTATAAATCGCCAATCAATATGGAAGAGCTGACAAGCATTGGAAATTTGCTAGTGGTACTTACTGTTGCCGTAATACGAGGTCTTAGTTTGGCATACCATCGCGATAACATGCTGGAATTGAAGCGTTACGTCAATAAAAAATCCTGTCGTCGATCAGATCCAGATGCTTTTGCTCTACGCAAAAGAAAGTACTTGAAGATCAATCGGTATGCAGCATGGTTTTACATCGTAACGACGATGAACAGTTTCACCTGGGCTTTCACCACTGGTTTACAAGAAGATATTTTCAAAATTCCTTATCTCATTGACGGATTGTCTGGAAGTACGAGGAAAAGCATCAATGTGTTCTTTTCACTATTGTTTGTCCCCTGGTGTTACACTGTATGGTACAGTCCCACACAATTTATTACACTACTGAGTATATTACATACGGAGCTAACAATTATTGTTGGGCAGTTCGAGGGCTTGTTCCATAAAGTGATTGAAAAATACGCTTTCGATGCTTACGAATTGAATCATATGACAAAAATGCAAATAAATAGATTTTGGTTCAATTTAGATAATGAGTTTAAAAACGCTCTATCGCACCATATAGCCTTTGTCAGGTAAAAACATAAAATGCTACATCAAGTAAAAGAAATTCCTTAAAATACTGCTTGAAATTTTCAGAAAACTGTCATTATTGCGGAAAGTTTCCAATGTAAATTTCTTCATATTTCTTTGCTCGAGTACATTGATCACAACATTTAACATATTCTTGTTTCTCGTGGAACCATCATTGGGACGAGTACCGCTGCTACTTATGGCGATCCAGTATATTTCGGAGACGTACCTATGTTGCACAATGTTCAACAACTTGGAAAATGAGGTAATTATAGATCAATATAAGGTACCGTGGGGTAAGTGGATACAGAAAAATCAATAGTCAACTTCATTATTATGTACAGCTTACGTAAATAATGTAATTCAAACTTTTTCTGTGGATAACAAATGAGGGACTAATATACTTCAAATCGTCATTTATTTAGATTTTTCGGATATTTATTTATTGAGTATGAGGGACTTGAAAATTTGCGCCAAATAATCCACTTACTCCACCATGGTGGGGTAAGTGGATCACCAATAAAAAAAATCTATTCTCAAAAAAAATATGGTGTAATTATGTATACTAAGACTGATATTGCTCTTATTCTTATGTCATGTTTTGATACTTCAAAAATTAAAAAGTGTCTTCATTTTATTATTGAAAATATTAATACATTAAATCACACAAGTTCATACTTATTCGAACAAAACAAAACATTATAGCTAGAATTATTTGGATAAAATTCTTCTATATATTTACAAAAGTTAAACTGAAGAATTGTTAAATTATTCCTAACGAAGTTTTTGAAAAACACTGGTAGTTTAAAAATATTAGTTACATCTATTTTTGTGTAATAAACTGAAATCTTCTTATTCTATTTATGAATGTATTTCTATCATCTGTCTAGAACAATTTAGATGGTCAAATAAGGTAAGATAATATGTTTTCAATTGGAAAAGTTGTATATTTTGCTCTTTTGCAACTCTGCTTTAAAAGTTTTGTTTGAGTTTTGCAATATTTGTTCTTTTATATTTTCTTGTACCAGAAATGTTAAAATAAATTTTAGGTGTATTAATTCAAATTTTCTATAGTCAATTAGACAAATTTGAGCTAGTAATGAGCAAAAGTAAAAACAAAACAATATTTGCGAGTATTTAAACTTATTCAAATTATCGTAAGCAGTGTGCCATTAAATGATAATAATACTTGATCCACTTACCCCACCCCATTAAATAGTGGGGGTAAGTGTACCATGTCCAAAATATCTGTATTTATATATAAAAATCACATATTTTTCATTGTGATTCATTCAATTAGAACTGAAATGTTCACCATGCGTTGAAAAAACTAGTAGAATTTGATTTAAGGCAAAGATACAATGGATTTTTGATTGACGGAAAACAATTTTGAAATTAATTCATTTTTGCAGCCAACAAGTTTGCTTGTGTTAGTGCACATATAGTACCAGTTGTACATTAGTATCAGTGTGAACGTAAGAACATAGCCTAAAATGATGCAATGGTGCGATAACATTCAACATATTCAAGTATTTATGCTCAATATGGACAAATGATCCACTTACCCCACTGATACACTTCCCCCACTGTACCTTACGGATAAAGTGCGCACAAAAAAATGTATTCTGATACTTCCAGAACGATCGTATCAACTATTTGGTCTACGCTCGCGATTGGCTCAACGAAGTTATCAAACATAGGACATATGATCGGCCTTACTGCGCTTCGATCTTTCGGAATGCCATCTTTCTGCACCAACAGGTCGGCAGCGGATTAACCATTCGAGCTGGAGGAATTTTCCCATTGAATTTACGTACCTTTACATCCATGATGAAGTCGGTATACTCATTGCTAACGTTGCTGTTGCAGTCAATTGAGATGAAACCTAATTATTAAGACATTGATTTGAAGTTTGCTCCGAGTTGATGGGGGTATAAGTTGATTTGCATTTGAAAACAATAGCATAAAAAGCTAAGTGGAAAGAGATAGTTTTGATTCATTTCTTCGAATGCCAAACCTAAAAACCTTTTTACAATAGATTCAATCATAATCGACTCTAGTCAGCTTTACTGCCACCTGATTACTCATGCTGACTTCGAATTCTTATAAGTTCAAATTTTTATAAACGCTGAGCTAGGAATACCTACACCGATATCAACCTTGGAGAGAACATTTCTTTGCATATGAACTCTCGAGTGTGGTAAAATGATTCGCCACCATCCTTAAATTCATTCAACCACCTATTAGAAACCTGTACCATATTGTCACACCAGGAAGGAGCGTTCAACACAGCTCTGGTCCTCACAAGTTCCTACCTCACGCTTCCACGGGTCAAACGATGACAAAGACCGCCAGCTAAGGGTTGCGTACTTAGCTGGTAGTGCAGCCTGGGCACTGTTGTCCTTCTGACATCAGCTAGATTGAGGAGGTACGTCTCGAGCGTCTGTTCACCAGGAGGTGCGGCTCAAACAGCGTCTGTTCTGGTATCCAGCGGCTGAGCAAGAAATGCTGAATCGCGCACAGCTAAATTCAAGGTGGTAGCCCCATCAGCGCGATTGTCCTAGTGTTAGTTGGGACGTTAAACAGAGCTGGCACGATGGCGCTCCGGCGAGACAGGAGTGTTGGCGTAGGCCCAATAAGCCACCCGTAAAAAACCTTATTGCGAATAACATAGGAGATAATACGACCCGGAGCAATCGGCAAATACCCACGCGACGAAATAAGGATTACGATTGGAAACTTGGAACATGGAACTGCAAGTCACTTGGTTTCGCAGGTTGCGACAGGATAATCTATGACGAACTACATCCCCATAACTTCGATATCGTAGCGCTGCAGGAACTTTGTTGGACTGGACAGAAGGTGTGGAAAAGCGGGCATCGAGCGCTGTGGCACCACAAATGAGCTAGGAACTGGCTTCATAGTGTTGGGCAAGATGCGACAACGCGTTATCGGGTGGCAGCCGATCAACGCAAGGATGTGCAAGATGAGGATAAAAGGCCGTTTCTTCAACTACAGCATCATCAACGTACACTGCCCACACGAAGGGAGACCCGACGACGAGAAGGAGACGTTTTACGCGCAGCTGGAGCAGATTTATGACGGATGCTCGCCGCGTGACGTGAAAATCGTTGTTGGCGACATGAACGCACAGGTAGGACGAGAGGAGATGTACAGACCGGTGATCGGGCGGAACAGTCTGCACGCCGTATCTAACGACAACGGCCAACGATGCGTCAACTTTGCAGCCTCTCGTGGTATGGTAGTCCGAAGCACCTTCTTCCCCCGTAAAGATATCCATAAGACCACCTGGAGATCACCCGATAACCTAACCGAGAACCAAATCGACCACGTTCTAATCGACGGAAAATTCTTCTCTGACATTACCAATGTTCGCACATACCGCAGTGCGAATATAGATTCGGATCACTACCTAGTTGCTATATGCATGCGCTCAAAACTTTCGACGGTGACAAACTCGCGTCGAAGCCGAACGCCGCGGCTTAACATCGAGCGGCTACGGGACTCAGAAGTAGCCCAAGAATACGCGCAGCAGTTGGAAGTGGCCCTACCAACGGAAGAGCAGCTCGGCGCCACCACTCTTGAAGATGGCTGGAGGCACATAAGATCCGCCATAGGTAGCACCGCAACAGCAGCACTAGGTCCAGCGGCCCCGAATCAGAAAAATGACTGGTACGACGGCGAATGCGAGCAGTTGAAGAATGAGAAGAATGCAGCATGGGCGAGAATGCTGCAACACCGCACGAGAGTGAACGAGGCACGGTATAAACAGGCGCGGAACAGACAAAACTCGATCTTCCGAAGAAAAAAGCGCCATCAAGAAGAACGAGATCGCGAAGCGATGGAAGAGCTGTTCCGCGCTAAAGACACACGGAAGTTCTACGAGAAGCTTAACCGTTCGCGCAAAGACTTTGTGCCACAAGTCGACATGTGCAGAGACTTTGACGGAAATCTTCTCACGAACGAACGTGAGGTGGTCGAAAGGTGGCGGCAGCACTACGACGAGCACCTTAATGGTGATGTGGCCAGTAGCGGAGGTGACACGGAAATAACTTTGGGAGCACGCGCGGACGACGAAAGACTTCCGCCTCCAGATCTCCAAGAGGTAGAAACGGAGATTAGACGGTTGAAAAACAACAAAGCCGCTGGAGTGGACCAACTTCCTAGCGAGTTGCTAAAATACGGTGGTGATGCACTGGCAAGAGCGCTGCACTGGGTTATTTCCAAGATTTGGGAGGAGGAAGTATTGCCGGAGGAGTGGATGGAAGGTGTCGTGTGTCCCATCTACAAAAAGGGCGACAAGTTGGATTGCGCCAATTATCGTGCGATCACAATTTTGAGCGCCGCCTACAAGGTACTCTCCCAAATTCTATGCCGCCGTCTATCACCAATTGCTAGAGAATTCGTTGGACAATATCAGGCAGGATTTATGGGCGAACGAGCAACAACGGACCAGATATTCGCCATCCGCCAGGTGTTGCAGAAATGCCGCGAATACAATGTACCCACACATCATTTATTCATCGATTTTAAATCGGCCTATGATACAATCGATCGAGAACAGCTATGGCAGATTATGCACGAATACGGTTTCCCGGACAAACTGATAAGATTGATCAAGGCGACGATGGAGCGAGTGATGTGCGTAGTCCGCGTATCAGGGACACTCTCGAGTCCCTTCGAATCTCGCAGAGGGTTACGGCAAGGTGATGGCCTTTCGTGTTTACTGTTCAACATTGCTTTAGAGGGTGTGATAAGAAGAGCGGGGATAGACACGAGTGGCACGATTTTCAGAAAGTCCGTTCAGTTACTTGGTTTCGCCGACGACATTGATATCGTAGCACGGAACTTTGAGACGATAGCGGATACGTACATCCGACTAAGGGCTGAAGCTAGGCGAATCGGACTGAACATCAATGTGTCAAAGACGAAGTACATGATAGCGAGGGGCTCAAGAGAAGACACGGCACGCCCCCCACCTCGAGTTCATATTGACGGTGATGAAATCGAGGTTGTCGAAGAATTCGTGTACTTGGGCTCACTGGTGACCGCCGACAACGACACCAGCAGAGAAATCCAGAGACGCATCGTTGCTGGAAATCGTGCCTACTTTGGACTCCGCAGAACGCTCCGATTGAGCAAAGTTCGCCATCGCACGAAGTTGACCATCTACAAGACGCTGATTAGACCGGTACTCCTCTATGGGCACGAAACATGGACCCTACGTGCAGAGGATCAACGCGCCCTTGGTGTTTTCGAACGGAAGGTGTTGCGGACCATCTACGGCGGAGTGCAGATGGAAGACGGAACGTGGAGAAGGCGGATGAACCATGAATTGCACCAGCTGCTGGGAGAACCAACCATTGTCCACCTCGCAAAAATTGGGAGGCTGCGGTGGGCCGGGCATGTCACCAGAATGTCGGATACCAACCCGGTGAAAATGGTTCTCGAAAACAATCCGACCGGCACAAGACGACTTGGTGCGCAGCGAGCAAGATGGGTCGATCAAGTTGAGGACGATCTGCGGACCCTTCGCAGAATGCGTGGCTGGCAACGGGCAGCCATGGACCGAGTCGAATGGAGACGTCTCCTACGTACAGCAGAGGCCACCCAGGCCTTAGCCTGACTGGTAAGGTAAGTACCATATTGTCACTCACCATAAATTAAGCACCATGACATCGTAACCTAAATTCCGACCACCCAAACATGATAATAAGCAGAACTCGGTCAGCACCGAGAACCTTTTCCTTTTCCTGGTTACCAAACCTTGTTTCCAAATATCATAATTGTTACCACATGTTTTAAATAAACTCCGCTAGGCTGTTTCCAACATAACGTATGCGCGTCGTCTTCCTACATTCTGTTCGTACCATATCATGTTAGGCTACCACCAAGATTATTCTAGCAATTTTCAGTTGACGCGTTGAGTTCAATCCGAAAGTCCGGTCCACCTCACGAGTCTTTAACTAGTTCTATTGCTGAAGCAAAATTTGGAAAAAGTAATAGTACTTTCTATTAAAAAACAACAGCACACGCAAAGTAAATGGGTCAATCAGCTGAATTGCAACAGGAGCAATTTCAGTGCAACTTCATCGCTCGAAATATTTTACAAGACTGGCGTGTCATTTGCCTCTTCCCGTTTGCATAGTTTTTGATTTTCAATTAAATTATACACCCTTCTGCTTAATTTATATCTTCTCTAATACCCCTTCTATCCTTACATTCTCCTTCTGATCTACTCTTATAAAATAAGATCGTTTCTTCTATCGACTTTCAACAAAAAAAACATATTATCTCTGATTCATTTTTTGCTGTCTTTCCTACTAAAGATAACATATCGATCGATGAATCCGGAGACTCGATTATCTGGAATTTAAACTCGAGTATCCAGAGTTGTTTTTTGATATTTTAGTTTTCAAGTTCTTATGCATATATATGAGATAATTTAGCCTTGTCTATCAATCACCACTACAAGATCACTAACTCTATCATTAGTGTCCGAGTAGATGACCAACAGTTGCACTCTTCTGTTCTGGTGTATTTTATAAACCCTTCTCAACAACCCATACAGTACGAATCGCTTAACGATCACCAGTAGGGCCGACAGCAGGTAGCGAAATAATGGTCAAAAACATCACACTCGGTCAGCGATCAGAGCCAATTCTTACATCTAACCATTCGAAAATAAACCAGCAGCACGTACCGTAATAAACCAGCACTTAACGTACCGCAGTTAAGTTCAATATAGTTCAGCAAATTAAGTGTCTCGTGTGTGAACTTAGTGCATACCGGACGTCTTAGAATCAGTGCGAAGTTCGAAGAAGAACAAATGGTTTAGCAATTTTGGACGTAGGTAAAAAAGGAAGGTTTGAAGAAGGTTTTCATCGTTGTCATCATCATTATCATCATGATTACTCAATTCTAACTTTTCACTCCTCATTCCTCATTCCTTACTTCTCATTCCTCTCTATCCATTCCTCATTTTCTCTACTCATTTCTCATTCTTCTCTCTTCATTCCTCATTCCTCACTCTTCACTCCTCATTTCTCATTCCTCACACATCATTCCTCATTCCTCACTCTTCACTATTCATCCCTCATTTACCATTCCTCATTCCTCACTGCTCATTCACCATTCCTCATTGCTCACTGCTCATTCCTCATTCCTCACTCTTTACTGCTCAATCCTCACTCCTCACTCTTCATTCCTCTGTCTTGGCTCCTCATTCCTCCATCATTTCTTCTTCTTAGTTTCTCACTTCTCACTCCTCACTTCTCATTACGTACTCCTCATTTCTCACTCCTCATGCCTCACTTCTGATTCCTCGTTTCTCATTCCTCACTTCTCTTTCCTCATTCCTCTCTGCTCAATCCTCACTTTCATTCCTCATTCTTTACTCGTTATTCCTTACTGCTTATTCCTCATTCCCCCACATGGGAATTAAGTTACCTCTAAGGGAAATTACTTTACCCTATCGGGGGAATAACTATATCCTCTCGGGGGAATAACTTTACCCTCTCAGGGAGCAAGTCTCCCTCCGTGGTATAGAGCTACATGCTCACATTTCGCTCATGCCAGCGGTTTTCATATCGTGCTCCGCAAAACCTTGGCAGGTGGTCCATGACAGTTTTAAAAATGTGTACCAATGCCTTGAAGTATCTCAACTTTTTGCTTTAAAATACGCATTTAATTATACCAAACCAAGCCATGTCTAGAATTTTCAAAAGTTTGAAGACAAAACAACCGATCGCATTAAAAATTGACCGACTAGTAACTCGTTGGTTGTGACCAACCAATCGAATATTCATTTAGGACCACTGTTTTGTCCTCTAGAGTTGTGTCCTTGAAAATTTAGAGGTGATTTTAAATCATCCTAACCTCATGATGTTTTTGACTTCATGGTGGATGACAGAAGATAGTTCCTACGAGTCTTTTATACAGTCAAAATCTCGATCATGATTGATCATCTATGTATCATGGATATTTTTACGAAAACGTTCAACATTTTAACTAAGATTTTATAATTTGAAAGTCAAAAATAATTTGTCGGTGAAAATTTGCGATACTTATCCTCGTCGAAAAAAACAGAGGTAACAATCGAATTTTGGCAGCCTGTTTCAAAACTATCATTTCTATATACCCATATTTCACGAGTTTCATCAAAATTATAAAAAAAAATCCGAGAGTGCTGAACTTGTGGTTAATCCATCAACCCCTCTACTAGCAGCTTCATGTTTTTACAAAAAATATATTGAAACCGCGATATTTTTGCACCATTTTTTCACAAGTTCTCCAATAACTCTTCTCTTTTTGAATTCGATATTCTACGATAAACGATCATCTCGTTTTGAAGAAATTTCCATATTCTTTGGAGGATCAACACTACATAATATAAATACTCATTACATAAAAACAGTTGCAATTTTATCAAAGTATTCTTATGAATATCGAATTAGCGAACATGAGAAAAATGCTTTAGCTTGAGATTTTTACGGTGATTATGATTACGCTTCGATTCCTCAAAGAAGTTCCGAAAAAAAAAACTCCTAAGCTAGATGACTTTAGATTTTTTTCAGAAAACTTGTGGAAAAATGGTGCAACAATATCTAAATATATTTATAAATTAAATAATTGAATGAATGAATGAATTTTCTTTATTTGAGAGACTTTCAGCCCTTGGCTGGTTCGTCTCTCAATTAAACAATTTATTGTGGTCAAAAATAAAGTAAATGGGTTACAAATGTTAAATAAAAAAAAACTTCTCTCCATAACTCTATATTTGCTTTAAGATCTTTAGATGCTTTAAGATGGCACGGTTAAAAAAAAGTTACAGATTATTTTTTATTTCAAAAACAAAATTTTTAATCGATTTTCTCCAGAAATGCAGTTTCGATTTTTTTTTATTTTTGGATATGTTTTAGGGGACAACTTATGTGATTTATTGCACAATGTTTCAAAATGGAAGAATTATGGACGGTGAAAAACGTGCATATTTTTCTCCATATAGCCCTAAGCAATACCTACAACTTTGTAGAAGATCTCAAATCGATCGGACAAACCGTTTTCGAGTAACAGTTTTTTAAAGATTTGCCATGCATTTTCCGATACGCCCTTCTCAAAAATAAGGCGAGGTTCAAAATGGCGGTCTGAAAGTGCATAATGGCATTTTTGGTCATAAAAAATCTGTATGCAAATTTTCAGGCGATTCAAAAAATACAAAAATAATCGGGTTTGCGAAACGGCGTGGAACCGCTCTAAGATGAAAATGTAAATGATATACTGAATAATTGAATAAATAAAATTAATAAAATAATAATAATAATCTCCATAATAAGTTCCATAGAAAAGAAAGAAACCCTTTGCAGTGTAATGAAAAATTGAGGCAAAAACAGTTGTTTTTCAGTTTTTCTTAGCGGTGTAATTTTTCATGAAAAATATCATCCATTCCGACTTATACTTCATTTAAACCAATCCCATATCTTTTTTTCAGATGTTTTAGAAAATTTGCAGTTACTTTGATAAAAAAAAATCTTTGTTTTTTCGATGCTCCGATTGAAATATGGGTGTTTCGGCCAGGATGCGACGGCCCTACGTTGTGATTTTTATATTTAAACCGACGGGACTCAGGGCGACAAGAAGGAAACGAAATACTGGTCGACTGTTAACTAATTTATTGCTCCCCACCGAGAGGCAGTGCTCCTGCTCGGTGAGGGATACGAAATATACACTAAAAATACATGCGATGCAGATCGCCTTTTATAGGCACAAGCAGTACGGAGATGAATGGTATGTGAAAACATTGCGCTTTGGCGCGCTTCCATCGTCACAGTAGGCTGTTGTGGTGATGCGATCGTCGAGCGGGAAACGTTCACAATGGAAAGCGTGGCTGGCTTTGTTGAATGGTCAACTGCGCGCGCTGTCTGCTTCGATGACGCCGATGTGAGTCTGAACAATGGGTTTTCAAAGAAAAGGCTTATATGGTCATTTTCCACGAAATTGGCCATAACTCACATTTTATCATTTTATCAAAATGAACAACTTTGGCGACCACACCAAGTCTCTAGAACGTCACAGTAAAAAGTTAGATTGTGGCGCCACCTATGCGGACGATTTACCAACATTTCGTTTATGTCAGTAGATGGTCCTCGTTGTTACAAAAAACTTTGCCGAAGACAGTAAATGCTGGAAATGCTTTGTTACTGAGTTATTAATTTTGTCCGGCCAGATTGCGGTTCTGGCCCATAGTGCAAGACAACAACTCTCAATATGGACCAATGCACGAGCTCATTAATTTGACTTTTCAGCGGTGCCAAATTCATTCGTTACCATGGTCACATAAATAACACGGCACCACTCAAACGTCAACAAGTGAACTCGTGGATTGATCCATTGTCAATTTAACCGTATGGCAAATGCTGGGTTTTAAAGTCGGAAGTGACTGGAAGTGATCCAGGAGGCAAAATAGATTAAGCTTAAAACTAGGCATGTGACTATTCAAACTAACCCAGCGTTGCTATAAGAACATGCTCCTTGCCTGTATTCATCATCTGGCCGAAGTGTCATTACAGGCAAGAACCATGTTTTACGACAACGCTGAGGTTATTTCTTGAGTGGATTCCCAGTGATATTCAAGTCCTATTAGGTTATTCGAAGAATTTCCCAAATACATTTGGAATGCGATGGCAATTACAAACACCAAAAGTTCAAATAATACTCCGTAAAATCCAATAATCCTAAAAATTTTCAAGGAAATTCAGGTTATTTAATCAAGGACAATTAATTTGTTGGTGAAATAGGGTAACGACTGTTAATTTCGATCTTTAATGCTAACAGTGGGCGTCAGCGGCAAAAAGCACAGGCAACAACCTTTCGAACATTCAGTTTCTCTCACTGGCCACCGAGCGGCGACACTGATGTTTGTATTCCACTCATTGATCACGCTCCATACGGTTCTCTAATTTCTCAAGCTTCCAACACAAGCGCATGGAAGAATGGTAGTCGAGAGCTGTCAATGATGAAAAACGCAAATTACTTGTAATTAGGAAACCGGATCAAAAAAGTAGTGATTGGAAGTCAAGTGTTATGTGAATGTTATAACTTTTTGTGTTTAGTTTATCTTCCGTGATGTTTTCTTTGCTCCATAATTTCGTTTTTACTACCACTGAAAAAGAGCCATCTATTGCCATTTCAGTTTTGAATATCGCCCTATTAGTTTTGAACCATCTCGTAACGTTCTTCTCCAAACATGCGTTATCATAGTTTCATATATTCCAACTATATTTTCGGATCCTAGAATTACAAGTTTTCTCAGGGGTTTTGATGAACAGAAAGCTGTTTTATTGTAAACATGGAAAGAAGCCATGGTTTGAAATTTCAAAAGTACAAAACTTAATCGTTTTGTTACCCGGTGGTTGATCGCAATGTACTATTTTTTTAACCAATTCGTGCTCTGGAACATTTGTGGTATGACTTCAATAATTGAAATATAGTAATTGGAGTATAAAATGAATTGTTCAAACTCACTTTTCCTATCTCAAGGCGTTTTACATATGGGTTTGGTATGTGATTCATAAATTTTTTTGGCAATTGTACACTTTGGAATTAACGACCTAAACGTTTGGTTCTCCAAAATAGCTACAAATCTTACAGTTTTAATTGTTTAATTTTTCGAGAGAAAAGTTTGAACTATGAAAAAGCGCTTCGAAGTAACTTAACAAGAATAATGTTTAAATGATTGCATCTAGATCAATATATGAGCTGAAAGTCTCTTTAATAAAGATAATAATAATAGACCAATATATACTTGTTGACCATCAGCATTAATTGCATCCTTTCTTAAACATCGCTCATGGTACGCATCATGAGCGTCAACAGTGAATATACACTCCGTATCAAATCAGTAAACGTTTTCAAGTCAAGAGAAAACATTCCACCAACTCTGAACTTGATTCCGTTCTTCACTTGTGCTAGCAACATAAGTGCATTCCTGTGAATCGATTTGCTGTACTTTCGATCATCCAGTGTGGTCAGACTGCCCAAATCATTGATCCAATCTAGAGCATAAATGTACTGGGTGATTCGATTATTCTGAAACAAGTCCAATTAATTTGAAATTCTTTTGATTGAACACCGATCGTTACGTTACCTCATTCTCCAAGCTTTGAAACATTGTACAACAGCAGTAGATTTCCGTTGTGAACTGGATGGACACTATTAGCAATGGTAATTGCTCAATTGTTGGTTCCAGAATGAATATTCCAGTGTTGACGGTTATGATAATTGCTCCCACGATGAACAGAATGCAAAAATTCTTGCTTGATGTTTTTTGGAAAAGTTGCAGATATCTGTAATTTGATTTTTTTGCATAGAAAAAAAAATGTCCACCTTTGGAAATACGCTCTTAATTACTTGATAAATTCGGAATGATAAGCCAAAGCATTGCTGAACCTCGAATTAAGTTCTGCAAGAAAGAGCGTTTTCTGTTCTTGTGTTAGCAAAATGATGTCAGATGATTGCAAAACATGATTAACTGCCACTTTTTCGTAAATGTGCTTAAACTGGTCAATAATTATTCTCAACTCAGTGTGCAGAACATACATTATCGACAACAGTTGTGTAGCGCTATACCAAACAGTACAACACCAAGGGATATGCATAGTAGAAGTACAGACATTTATCGATAAAGCTACTTTTTCTGGCAATCTTTCTAGCAAGTACGGAATTTTGAATACATCTTCTTGAAATCCCGTTGTCAGAGAGTACAAACTTGCATTCGTCACTGAAATTGAATAATACGCTATCAAGAATTTGTTTATCTTTTGATAGGTATTTTTACGTTGCTCGAAAGCAATGGGATTATCGCGCTGACAGGTTTTGGAATTAACGAAATTTTTGAGCTTTATCAAATCATTTCGATTATATGCCAAACATAGCCCACGAACGACTGAAACTCCTAACATGACTAACATGTTAGTGATGGTTGTAAGCTCTGAAACATTTCTTGAAGATTTATTCATACGACGAATCATCTGAATCGTGAAACCAAAGTATTGAAGACCATGCAGAACACTCAGTGCTGTCCATATCACTTTGATAGCTGTCCGTTTGGTAATCGGAGGTCGTTGCTCTGAAATATTCAATGGAAAACTAGACAAACATTCCCTCAGAACATCTCTGAGCTATAGTTACCAAATAGTAAACAAATTTTATCTACAAGGGAAAAATAATCTGTTTGGTTATCAAAATGAAGCAAACCATTCCATTTGCGCGAAAACTTTTCAAGCTTCATCTTTGCGATTGTCTCGATCTACTAGTAAGGTCAAATGATGTTTACGTATTTAAAGCCTGATCCCACAGCTGACCTTTCACTCCTATATACATCATTTATGAGCTCGAGAAATAAGTTCACGTACAGCAAGATATCAGTATAAATTATTGCTATGTCACCTTTACCCTTCTGGATTATCTTTCTCATGGATTGCCTCATAGGGAATGGCTTTTATTTCACTCGAATACCGAATTTCAGACAAAGAACTTATGCAAAAGAAAAATCACATTGTTTCTGTTCCATACTTTATATTGTTAACCTTCAGGATTATAACTGAAATTGTTATTTATACAACAAGTAACAATTTTTATTTTCAGCGAAAGCACTACTATAAAAATCAAATTTTGCAAGGAGTTGCGTACAACATTTTTTGCAACTTAGAAAATTGCCGTTATACAGTCGCCTCTCCACATCTCGATATCGAAGAGACCATCGAGATAGGGAGAGATCGAGACATAGAACACATTTTTAACGAATACTAGATTGAAAATCACTCCGTTGCCAGGAAAATCGAAAACAAACAGATGTCATTTCGTCTTCACAAATTGTTTTGAATCTCTAAAATCTAGTCTAGTAGCCTTTGATAATGGGCATATCGACATACGGAGAGAAAATTGGGAAGGAAAATCACATCGAGATAGAGAAATATCGAGATAAGGAGGATATCAAGATATGGAGAGTGAAAATGTATGCAGAATGAAGGGACCGGAAAAATCATCGACATAGGGAGAGATATCGAGATGTAGAACATCGAGATGTGGAGAGTCGACTGTAGTTGGATTGTTTCAAAGAGCATCGATTTCATTTTCACACAGTATCCCAAACCAAGTTGACTTAGTCATTGTGTAATTCGATGGAGGGATGCAGATATTAATTTGCCAAAACGGAACTGAAAAATTCTATTTTTCAGCACTGTTATGCCACAGTGCTTAAAAGTAGCACATTTTAGTACTGTTTTGGTGGGGGTGACCCATTTCGCATAAAGACGTTTTGCATAAGGACGATTCGCATTAGGACGTGCGGCATAATAGACGTTTCACATAAAGCAATTTCATACATGAACAGGTAACATTTAAAAAATGGCATATAATTCTTATTATGATAAATGTCCTTACGTCAAACGTCTTTATGTGAAATGTCACGCCCCTGTTTTGCTAGTGTTGGTAGGAAAAGTAGGCCGTTATGTTGTTCATTCTTCCGATGAAAAGTAGGTTGATATAGGGTGTCAATGCTAGTAATGGACCCCTTAGTAGCTGAAATTCATTCTCGACGCCTTTCCCCAATTATATCCCAGGCGGATATACGTTTTGTGGAGTCCAATAACAAGTTCAATGTCTTTACTTCACAGTACACCCATGCAACATACAAAATCATACGATTTTCCCAGAGAAATATACATTTGGAATACTGTTGTCCGAAGGCCTATTATGGACCCTCCCGGGGTCCATAATAGGATTGTTTACAAATTTGACGTTGCGTATTATGGACCCTCCATTTGATTCCCATGTAATCCTGCTCGCTGCCGACGTGCCTATTATGGACACACCAGGAAATGCGTATTATGGACCCTCTTGTGTGATTTCATTTACAAAACTGTTCAAATATCTGTATTTATGCGCCTCAAACCAAATATTTTGCCTGAAACTGCTGACTAACAATGCAATCGAAATTCCCCCGATGGATTTTCATAGGAATAAGGCTGTTCTGTGTGTAAATTTTATGTTTTTCTGTGACGGGTCCATAATACGCAAAGGCTCCATTACTGGCATCGACTCCCTACAACGGAATTGCTAAAATTTGAATTATGAAAACCGCTATAAATTCTCAAATCGGATTGTTCACTGATTATGTAAGAAGCTCTATAGCTATATAGTTTCTATGAAAAAGTTGAGGTTTAAAATTTTTGGCGCGCCATACAAATTGCTTTGAAGAATTTAATACACAAAATATTACCACGAGGGAGAGGGGCCAAAGTCAAAACGGTCTTACATTAATAATATCAGGTATCAGAAGGCCGGCTCCAAAGGCACGTTCCCCACCAGTTGGGAGATTTGTGCCATCGCCATATTTGAGCCTATTTCATCATCTACCCGATGGGAGAGGAAAGGGAAGGGAAAGATGGGAGGAAATAGGAGTGGGGTCCCTTGAAGAGGGAAAATCGCATAAGCGAATTGAGAGCATGTAGCTCCATACCACAATGGGTTCGAACAGCGCCCTAAAAAGGACACTGCAAAACGCAAGAGCGTAAAGAGAGCCTATAGCTCATTACCACAGCGGGTTAAGAATAACAGAATGTCCTGAAGATTCAGGCTTCTGTATTCAGTTTCACTTAATAAGTGTTTACCAAGTAATTGGAATCGCATTTGCGCAAAAACTGGACAGTCACATATCAGGTGATACGAAGTTCCATAATCGGAGTCACAACTATCACACACAAATGAGTCAGCACGCTGAATATTTGCCATGTGATAGTTGAGTCGGCAGTGGCCTGTTAACGCTCTGACCAAGAGACTGCAATTCTGCTTTGACAGATTTGTTAAATACTTCGCCACCTTTGGAGATGGCTCAGTAATATACAATTTTGTTTGACGACACGACTCCAAACTATTCCAATATTGCTTGTGCTGAGTTGCCGCCCAAGAGTTTATCTGAAGCTTCACCCAGCACTTCGAAATTGGAATAGCCGGCTCAGGGCCAATGAAGTCATGCGATGCTCCATCGCGAGCTAGCTCATCAGCCAATTCATTTCCAGCGATGGAAGAATGGCCAGGTACCCATACAAGGTTTACAGAGTTGACTGAATTCAGTTCCTCAATTTGAGTTCGACATGCGATAACAAGCTTCAACCTTGAGATGGCCGAAGCGAGAGCTTTTATAGCAGCTTGACTATCTGAACAGAAGTATATGACTTTACCCATAACGCGCTGTTGAAGTGCTGATTGCACTCCACACATGAGAGCAAATATTTCCGCCTGAAAAACGGTGCAGTTTCTACCAAGTGAGTAAAACTGATTCAGCCTTAGCTCACGAGAATATACTCCTGCACCAGCTCTACCTTCAAGAAGGGAGCCATCAGTGTAACATACTATATTGTTTGATATACTTCTTTCCAAATAGCCAGACGTCCACTCTTCCCGTGAAGGGAATTGTGTGGTAAATGTCCTGTAAGGAAAGTTACAAGCAATTGTAAGATCACTTGGAGCAAGGACAATTTTGTCCCATTTCACCAAAAGTGGAAACAACGAAGTGTGTGTAGATCTACGATTCACTGGATTTTTCTCCAGTAGATCCAGTACCCATAAACGGTAAGAGCAAGAAAGTGCTTCTTGTTTAAGATATATGTGTAGTGGCGCAACGTCGAAAAGGGCCTCGAGCGCTGCTGTGGGAGTTGTAGAGAACGCACCAGACATCGCCATCAAGCACATTCTTTGGAGATGGCCCAATTTTGATTGGATTGTTCTCACTTCGCCCTTTTGCCACCACACAAGACATCCATATGCCAATATTGGTCGAACAACTGTTGTGTAAATCCATTTGATATATTTGGGTTTGAGGCCCCAAGTTTTACCAAAGGTTCGCCGGCATTGACCGAAGGCCATACAAGCTTTTTTGACTCTGAAATCAATGTGAGCTGTCCATAAAAGTTTGGAATCTAGAATGACTCCGACATACTTTACTTGATCAGTCACATTAATCTCAGTGCCATAAAGACGTAAAGGTCGAATTCCATCGCGGTTTCGTCTTTCCGTAAAAAGAACAATAGATGTTTTATTCGGGTTAACCGAAAGGCCATATTGGCGACACCAACTCTCGACTACCTGAAGAGCACTTTGCATCAGGTCGAATAGGGTGCTTATGCACATACCAACTATCAGAGCTAGATAGTCGTCGGCAAATCCATAAGTTGGAAAACCGCAATTATTGAGTTGCCTCAATAGCGTATCTGCTACGAGATTCCACAAAAGTGGTGACAAGACTCCCCCTTGGGGGCATCCGCAAACACTCAATTTTCGAATCGCTGCTTGACGCAATGTCGAGAGGAGATGTCGGTTTTTGAGCATTTGATGAATCCAATTGGTAATCATTGTAGGTAGCCCATGGTTTCGTGCGGCTTCCAATATGGCATCGAAAGACACGTTATCAAAGGCACCCTCAATATCCAAGAAAACACCCAAGCACGATTGCTTCTGAGCGAATGCTTTCTCGATATCGTATACAACTTTGTGTAAAAGAGTCACAGTGGACTTTCCAGATTGGTAAGCATGTTGATTCACATGAAGAGGCATGTTTGCCAAATAAACATCACGGATGTGATGATCGATAATGCGTTCCAGACATTTCAGAAGAAAAGAGGTCAGACTGATTGGTCTAAAACTCTTCGCTTCCTCATACGACGCACGTCCTCCTTTTGGGATAAACTTTACAGTAATATCACGCCAGGATTTGGGAATGTACCCGGTAGCAAAACTGCTTACAAGTAGCTTTTTCAAAACATGTTTGATAGACTCAAATCCCTTTTGGAGCAGAACAGGATAAATCCCATCCGCTCCTGGAGATTTGAAAGGAGCAAAACTGTTAAGTGCCCATTGAATCGATTCAGTAGTTACGATACTGCGAGCCGAGGCCAGAGACTCGTAACTACATGAAAAGACATTTGGTTCATCCGTAGATGCTATGTCCACACATCCGGGGAAGTGTGTATTGAATAAACATTCTAAAACTTCTTCATCGGAAGAAGTAAAGTCACCATTAGGTAAGCGAATTTCGTTCACTTGGAAATCCTTAGATTTTGCAAGAATTTTGTTCAACCGACTGACTTCACTCAAACTGGAAACATTTGTACAAAGGTTTTTCCAGCCGGATCGTTCAGCAGAACGAAGAGCCTTCTTGTAAGCCTTGCGAGCTGACTTGAACGACTCTGATCCAGTTGAACGGCGTCTGTTCCAACTCCTTCTACATTGTTTCCTGAGTCTAGTCAGATCGGAATTCCACCAGTCTTTACAGAGTCTTTACAGACCGCAGAGGACATGCTTCTTCAAAAGCTTCCATAATGTAGGATGTTGTAGTATCAACGGCATCATCCAGATCACTTGGATTTTCAATGGACGGAGAATATCCATGAAATTTGGTCGCAACCAATTCAATGTAGAGTTCCCAGTTTGTTGACCGGGGATTCCTAAAACGCAAAGTCTGCGCAGTTACATTTGAATGTTCAAAGAAGATGTAGCGATGATCAGATAATGATTCCTCATCTGATACATGCCAATTCGTCAACTCGTGACTGATTCTATTCGAGCAGAGCGTTATGTCTAACACTTCTTCTCTATTAGAAACCATGAAGGTTGGGCGATTGCCTATGTTAAGTAATCCAAGGTCTGTACTACTTAAGTATTCCATCAGACTGGAGCCTCTCAAATTGATATCCGAGCTGCCCCAGATGATGTGATGAGCATTGGCATCACTGCCCACAATCAGCGGAAGGCCTTTTGTTACGCAGTGTACGACAACTCGTTTGAAGTCATCCGTTGGGGATGGTTCATCATGTGGTAAATATACCGAACAATAGACGTATTTCCTGTTGAGGTCACCAACAGAAACATCGATTGTGACAGCACATACATCTCTGGTAGTTAACTCAGAAATGAGTGTAGCAACAATTGCTTTATTAACGAGCACGCATGCGCGGGGCATGGAGCGCGAGTTTGCCATTTCAAGCTTGCTAAAAGTAGAAAAAACTGGGTCCACAAGGTTACCTAGATAGAAGTTCCCTCTACGAAAGTAGGGTTCTTGAACTAGCGCCACTTGGGCTGCACCATTTTGCATGAGTCTGCAAAGATTGATCGTTGCTGTTCTTTTATGCTGAAGATTGATCTGAGCTAACCTAACCGTAGCCACTACCCAAACTAGGCAGGATTAAGCTTTTTGCAATCTCAGCACGAAAAAGACCAGCAACGAAAAAACCAGATCGGTATCTATTTAAAGTCGCCAAAGGCGAAAGAGCACAGAATACACTGTGTAAAACGCATAATGCGAATCCATATAGGTGATAATTTAAATTAAATGTCAACATATTCATAATCCCACCCTTATTAAGCCTCAAGATAGAGACTGAAGAAGGGCAGCCGATTATCTCGGAGAAACACAAGGTCACCTGCACCATTGCTCCGGGTAGCACAGGAAGGACTCAATACTGTGGAGGGCGCCCTGGTACCCCACAGGCTCCGTTTGCGGTTAGGTTTTATTTAGAACCCCCTAACCATTCATTCTTAGGCACGGTACGCATCACACCATAAATTAGGGGTCACCTGTGAGATGGACTTTTACCACCGGAACAGGCAGTCCGTAGTGTTAATTCTTAGCCAGTTGAAACAACCGCTACCGACACTACGCGGCTATCTAGGCTGCTCGGGAAAAGGAGGTTAATATTGATGATTAACTCCTGACGTGCCCAAGCAGCCACACAAAACGGTCTTACATTAATAATATACAGCACCTTACCATATCTGGATTGATCAAATGATCCGTGTGATTATTGCGAAAAAGAAATATATCCATCATAATTCATACGACTCGCAGAAATAAAAAAATATTACGATAATATACTATTTTAACATTAACTTGTTTCAACAAAGTTCTCTCCATATTCGTGGTGTAAGCAAGGAATGATTTTTTTTTATGTTTGGATAGTATCCACTGGATACATTGTGAAAAAAATACATAGCATTTACATTACAAGCGTGGGCGTCTCGCATAATGGACGTTTGGCATAATGTTTGTGTATAGAACTGCTTTCTACGAAAAGTATATTAACCCAAACGTTTATATGTGAAATTGGCCACCCCCTCAAATTTGTTGATAAAAGTACTGTATGGAGTGAAAGAAAGTTTATTTTTTTCCTCACTAAGCATGATAGTGACATTGAAGTGGATCACCCTATTTCAATATAAATAACAATTTAATGGTGTTTATATATCACGAGCTTGTTTGAGAACGGGCCAACGAATTTGCATGAATTTTTCGCAGTTAAAATCGTTAAAGGATGTGACGTGTTTGTGTGGAATAATATTTGGGGAAATCCATTTAAAAACTTGAAAAAAAGGAGAATCATAAACATAACAATTCATACAGGGCTTTTTTCATAGTCTACTCCAGAGCCTAAAGGACAACTAGTTTCAAATAAAGTTGGGCCAGTCTACTGCGCTTTTCTATGCTGACCTGTGAATTATCTTATAATTTTCTTTCCAACACCTATCATTTCAATCAATGGGCACACAATTGACCGAACATTAAGAATTCATGATCAATTTGAACAAAGTAAAACACTTTGCATGAATTATTATTTATTTAGTAGGTGTTACATCAATTAATTTGATAAAACCTCGTTAACGATATTACGCCAATTTACTCGGTCCAAGGCTGTGTCACTCCAACCTCGATTTTGGCCCACGTTCTCCAGATCTTGTTGCACCTGATCAAGCCACCTCGCTCGCTGTGCTCCCCGCCTTCTTGTGCCAACCGGATTCGACGCGAACACTATCTTTGCAGGATTGTTGTCCGGTAGTCTTGCAACATGCCCTGCCCAGCGCACCCTTCCGACTTTCGCAACCTTCTGGATACTTGGTTCGCCGTAGGGACTAGCGAGCTCGTGGTTCATTCTCCGTCGCCACACACCGTTCTCCTGCACTCCGCCAAAGATCATCCTAAGCACCCGACGTTCGAACACTCCAAGTGCTTGCAGGTCCTCTTCCAGCATGGTCCATGCTTCATGTCCATAGAGGACCACCGGTCTTATAAGCGTTTTGTACATGGTACATTTGGTGCGGGGGTGAATCTTTCTCGACCGCAGCTTCTTCTGGAGCCCATAGTAGGCGCGACTTCCACTGATGATGCGTCTCCGTATTTCACGACTAACGTTGTTATCAGCCGTTAACAAGGATCCGAGGTAGACGAACTCATCAACCACCTCAAAAGTATCCCCGTCTATCGTAACACTGCTTCCCAGGCGGGCTCTGTCGCGCTCGGTTCCGCCTATCAGCATGTACTTTGTTTTTGACGCATTCACCACCAGGCCGACTTTTGTCGCTTCACGTTTCAGGCGGGTGTACAGGTCTGCCACCGTTCCAAATGTTCTGCCGACAATATCCATATCATCCGCGAAGCAAACAATTTGGCTGGATCTTGTGAAAATCGTACCTCGGTTATTGAACCCGGCTCTCCGCATGACACCTTCTAGCGCGATGTTGAACAGCAGGCACGGAAGTCCATCACCCTGTCGAATAAATAAGATAAAATAAAATTAATCGTAGTTGCTCTAAGATCTAAAACTAACTATGGTTTTAACAGGGCCTGGAATTATTGCTTGTGACATTTGAGTCTAGCTTATTTGTTGACTTCAATAAATGGAGCTATTATAAGTTATTTTTTATTTATAAATTGACTAAAAAAAAATCGGGAATCTATCCAATATCAATAAGAAAAAACATATTTAAAACAGGATTGATTTGGGCACCGATCTTTCAGCAGGGCATATAAAAAGCTGATTTGCCGCATGCTACAAAGCTATTAAATTCATTATTGAGCATTTTAATATAAATAAAACGTACAAAACACTTACAGTTACGGTGATTTCTCCACATTGGAACAGAACCAATTCCATGCGCCCGTTATGTCTCTTGCTTTCACTAATTCTCTCATGAGACTTGGTTGACAGAACGGGGCATGACAGAGAAACATAAATTACGAACAATAGACATCAACACAAATTACTCCGACCAAGGTATTTATAAGGGAGGTAATGTAATCTGTCATTTAGAGCATTCCGCCATATTGGAAAAATATTTGACAGCTGGCAAGTTTGTGTTGCTCCATCAGGTCAGCAAGCCTTGAGATCCTAGCAACTTTTTCCCCTCAATTTTTATTTTGTTTCGTGAACGTCAATCAACAACCATGTGTAAAATTTTGATTAATATTAAAATCAAAAGAAATAATTCATTATGATGACAACATGAGAATAAGGTTGGAAAAAGTCACAGGAAACATAAATGAAAATCGCATTCGTCATTTTTTCAGCTATCTATCGTCGACATAAAGAGAATAAGGATTTTTCCTCAACCTCTGGCTTTTGAATAAAAATATAATGAAGGTGTGCTCATTCAAACAATTCTGGTAACTTTAAGTTTCTTTTCTAGCATAAAGTTTTTATTCATACACTTTCGACACATTATGAATTGTGTCACTGTATCACTGGAACTACACGGGAATAGCACAACTCTCCATAATAGAAAATACTTGTTTTGCTCCAATTCCCATCTTCAAAACGCACGTTGTGAAGAAGCATCTGAAATTGATGAATTTATTTGGTTTTCTGTAGTAGGTACAGAATATCCTCCGTAATTGAAATTGTCCTTTTTGAGCCGAACGAATCATGAGCTGCGCTACGCAATCGTCTGTGTTATCCTCACATTAGGAATTTGTTTTATTTCCAATATATTTCTCGCGTGGTGGAATCACAGCATCTTGAACAACAGAAAAATAAAATTAATACTTAGACCTAATCTAAGGAATAAACTTATATTTTACCTGTACTCTGAAACTGTCGTTGGTATCTGCAGAAAATGTTCCTTTTGAATTTTCAACACGTAATAATAAACATTACGGCACTATGGAGACGATAGCAACCTATGGAGGGGAAAATTGTATTAACAAACTCGCCAGCTCGCCGACTCACCAGCTGTCATTTTCCTCCCCTCGCTGTTTACCACTCCCCGCATCCACTGACTGCTTAGATTGTTGTACCTGTACCTAAAGGTACCTTGACTCCGACACTGCACAGGGGTGCAAGCTATATTCAAACGTAACAAAAAAATAAAGCCATTATTGCCATAAGAAAACAATTGCCTAAATTTCGAGCCTTTTACAATTTTAAAAATTTTTGAATTATTAATGTTTCTTAATTTACCATTTAAACATGTCCATCTTTTTTTTTTAAATAACTTAATAATCCTTTCAAAATTTACCTCTTGTAGAATACAAAAAAAAACAATGTCAACACCCAAATATGTATATGTTTGCATCACTGCATCGAACTTTCTTTTAAAAGTTATAGTTTGAGTTGTCGAACTTTAAGAGTGAGAAGTTATTGCAAACCATATTAGACTTCTTTGCTTTGAACATGATTTTTTTGATAGTTTTTCCTAACTAGATCGGAATTGGAAGTATACATTCAAATGTTATAATGGAGTCATCGAGATCATTAACTCTATGATGGAAGCTTTTAAAATGTCAAAAATGGGGTAAGATTATACATAGCCCTTGGTTAAAAAATTCGCCCATGTCAAATAAAAGAATGAATTCATAACTGAAGCGCAGTAGTGTTAAACATATTTTAGAATAAACGGCTTATTCCGCAGATATGTGTTTGAACCTTCATATAAGTGAGTTAAACGACTCTGTTTAGCTTTATATCTATGATCTAGTATTGATCTCAGTTGTCTCTAACCAATAATTTAGACTTGTTTCCCAGAAAACTCTTATAAAAATCTGTATTTATTTTTAGTGAACTTTATGAATAAGGTAATTAATGAAACAAGAATAAGATAAAGACCCATCAAACCCGTACAACACAAATACTCCCAAAACCAAAACCTTCTTCTTCTTCTTGACATTAACTTCCTCACTGGGACAGAGCCTGCTTCTCAGAACTCTTCCTTATGAGCACTTCCACAGTTATTAACTGGGAGTTTTCTTTGCCAAAGTGGCCATTTTCGCATTCGTATATCGTGTAGCAGGTACGATGATACTTTATGCCCAGAGAAGTCAAGGAAATTTCCATTACGAAAAGATCCTTGACCGACCGGCAATCGAACCCAGACACCTTCAGCATGGCTTTGCTTTGTAGCCGCGGACTCTAACCACTCGACTAAGGAAGGACCTTGAAAAAAATCAAGATCTCTGGCCTATTTTATTGAGACCATGAAAAATAAGATCTTAAAAGCCTCTTCTATCCTCTGAAACCAAACAAACTAAAATTTTCAATAATTGAGTGCTTTTTTAACACTTCAGTCGTCGCGCTGTTGTATTTTGTACAACAGTGGCGTAAACACCTCGCTTATCGTACACAGAATCAGCGTGGTGGTTCTGACGGTGGCAAACCGCGCGACGACTGAAGGGTTAAGGAAAATTTATAATCAGAGTATGCGACGATCTGACATTAAGAGAGCACGGTGTGCCAGAAACCGTTATTAACGAAAAAAAAGTCCAAGAATTTGGCATCTACCATTCGAAAGATATTGTTATCAAGCATCTTCTCCGTGAATTTCAAAATATTCTAACGAGGGAATCTAAAGTAGTGATTTGAAGGTTTTAAGCTATTTTTTAAGGGATATTCACATGCTTCAAAATATTACCCAACGGTTCATCATTATCAATTTGTAAACCAACCAAGTAACCATCAGCTACGCATTAGGCATTCAAAACATGTGATATCCAAGCATCTTGTCTGTAAATTTGAAATCATTTCTTCGAGATAATCAATAACTTCTGATTTTCTCGAAGAAATGATTTAAAATTTAGAGAGAAGATGCTTGTGTGTTTACCATTATTTGTATGATATTTAAAAAAAGAGTTAATTTTTATGGCTTTGTTATATCAATGTACATTATCATAAACAAAATTGTCCATAGACCTTACACCCACCATTCGAAAGATAGAGTAGTCAAGCATCTTCGCAGTTAGTTTGAGAATACTGTATCTAAAGGAAGCTGTTGGAGTACTCTGCACTTCCACGAGAAATGGGAGTTTGGAAAATCGAAATGGGTTACCTATATCATAGGATTCGTCTAGGTAAACAAAATGCTCAATTAAAAGAATAGAAACATCGCTTCATTTTCATTGGTTATACCTCTCTTTAAACATAAAAAGTCAATAACATTATGAATAAAATAAAATAACAAGTTATTATTTCATATGTACAAAACTTGACCGAAGACTAAATATGACGACACCATTGACGACGAACCATTCAAAGCAGGGTTGGGAAAAAATCTGAAATTCACTCTACAGTAGCCAAGCAAAGCCAATCACAGTCAGCGAAGCCAGTGAAACTCACGCCCATCGCTGCTGTAGGCAAAATGCCTTGAAAATAGCAAAACACCCGTTGCTAAGGGCAACCCAAAACTACTGTAGAAAAATGTTCTATTTCCCGCTGCATTTCCCGCATTTAGGGTAGATGTACCAATAGTGGAAGTATTAAGCACGATTGAACTTCATTTAAACGCCCAAATTCAAGATGCGCAATTAATGTACATGTTAATGTTGTAACGGGAAGTAACGACCATTGACATAATGAGAAAAATGATTTCATCGCAGTAATCCACGGCATGTCAGTGAAAAATAATACCTCCACTATTGGTACACTGTTCCTTTAGTTGCGGTATATTTTTAATTTGTGTTCCAATAGTTGCGGTATCCGTGCTTTTCTTATGGGATCCTCCACTATAGGAACACTTAACCGCAACTATTGGTACAAGCAAGAACAGTTTAAGCAAATTTAGTGATATTTCATCAGTTTTAAAGCAATTTGAACGCTCTTTTCAGCTATTCCGTGTATCAACAAGCCAATACGTCGATTGGCAGTGTCGGTTCTGTGGTTGATGTAATAAAATCAGTGAAAACGGCACTACCACAACTATAGGAACACCCACAACTAAGGGAACACTAACCCTAGAGCCTTCAATGACACTCATGATTTAGAACATTCGTGCACCCAACATAGGCTACTTGATGAGATTCACGTTTTTGAACGACTGTACTGGGACAGCCACGTGATTTTCGCGAAAATTCAAGCCTACTACTATTACCACTCCCAGCACTGATGCAAAGAGTCTGCATGATGCGAATCATACAACATCAATCGAAAAAGTATCTATCAGTATCTAGTCGAATGAGTATCGAACAATTCAAGAATCTTCTGTTGTTATGTATAATTAAACCAAATATGATGCTTGTTGCATTTAAACACTTTTAAAAACTTGATACATGGTTTATTTCGACAATAATTGACTTCTAAGCATTTCTTGAACAAATATATTAACGTATCCCCTTCACTGTCACGAATAAAATGTGAACCATCATATTTAGTCAATTTAGAAGAGCAGCATAAAACGATCTCACCAGTTGATAATTCATTCTCGACTGAGCAACAAGGAGCCTTTTTCAAAAGGTTCAGGTTTACCAATACGCTTATTTGGGCCTAGCCGAAACTAAATAATTCAAAATGCGCAAAAACGAAACAAAATTTTCAAAATCTTATCCATTAGCTTGTGCTGTAACGAATCCATTAGCTTGTGCTGTAACTGTCTTCCTTCGATAAATGATACATATTTAATACAAATAGGGGAACTTACGTATTCTCGGCAGTCTAAGCCGATGGCGCGAATCTTTTGTAATTTTTCCGGACATCAGCAGACAAATTCTGTGTTTGTCTGTTTACATTTATGAGTTGCTCAATCCTCTATCGATTCACACATTCACAGATGTGTTAAAATGCTTTTGGAAAAGATTTAACAACGTGCCGAACATCTCTTGTCAGTGTGACTATTGTCGGCCGCCTCATTCTGTTCGGCAACATTCCCATAAGAATTGCTGGTGAATCTCTTCGGCAGCTCCAAATCATTCGCATTTTGAGGCGTGGTCATTTGAATTGATGACATCTCTGGCGATATTGTTTGTTCAGTCTCGGAAATCTCGTCAGCAGGAAGCGGACAGAACAAAGAATCATCTGAATGTGTTCATTGATGTGTTTTGATAGAAACATACTGTGTATTTGACGTTTGAAATTTGGTTGCCGATAATAGTCATATGGTGCCGAAGCCGTAAGTCTCCCTATGCAAAGTGAATTTGTACCGCAATGATAAAATGCGTGTTGCGAACACTATATTTTGAGACACCTCCAAAACTTCAAAGAACTCTAGTTATGTTGTCATTCGATAAAGTATTCTCAAACTAAGTGCGAAGATAGTTAACTACTATGAAGCTGATGATTACTTGGCTGGTTTACAAATTGATAATGTTGCACAGTTTTGGAATATTTTGAAGCAATACAAATCCTTTATTTCACGATAACTTTCGATTCCCTCGTTATAATATTTCGAAATTCACGGAATCGATGCTTGTATACCATAACTTTTGAATGATAGGTGTCAAATTCTTGGACATTTTTATGCGTTAATGACGGTTTCTGGCACACCGTGAGAGGCTTTTTTCTGACACTTAGATAACAAAACCATCTAACTATTTTGCTTAAGTACATTATTTAGGTAAGTAAAGAAGTATGACAAAAATTGTTCTATATTGCTAAGCAATGTCATAAAATACTACAGAAAACAGAAATAACTTTCACATTCCTAACGACTTATTCTATGAACTGGGATTCTCGTGCACCATAAAAGTGAATTTGAAACAAAGCCAAACCTAAAATTTTGAAGAGCACAAATCTGCATGTGAATTCCGGCGCACATTTTCTTCGAAGAGAAGAAATTTTCTTCCATAATCCACCAGCAAGAAAATTTTCTTTTCTTCGAAGAAAATACGCGCCGGAATTCGCCTACTGGAGAACCAAAAATCCGTTTATGCTAAAAACTTCACCAGCGCGTGACTAATCAATCAAGTTTTCAGTTCAATAGAATGTTTGGTTCTTCAGATTCGTGCTCTTCACTATTTTAGGTTTGGTTTCGATTCACCCTCACCTTTAGGTTCTATATTTCAGTTTCATATTGGTGGTTTTACCCCAAATTGAACCATCACAAAAGTGTGCACGCTCCTTTAAAGTGTTATAACAGTTCAGTGCTATCAAGGAACAAGTGCACCAAATCCGATGCAAAGGTGCATTTTTATCACACTTTTTCTGCACTCTACAACTTGTGTAATAGTCCAATTTGGGGTGAATGGCGCAATGCAGCTTCAATCATATTGCGGAACACTGAAAAAACTGACTCTATGTAAGCGATGAGGATGGGAAAAAAACAGGAAAAAAGTATGGGCTTAATGAAAAACACGAACTTATATACTACAAACGGTTTCTCACCAAATTCTAATGATTTCAGATTTGAGCTTTGAAATGAAGGAGAAATGCGTTGTAGCTAATCTATGCTGGAAGCGCTAACTTTTGTTTTATTGATCTGCTTTTTTTACAGCACATCTGCCACAGAGCTCATATCACGAAGAGGAGTTTTCTCAAGACGTCACTATGGATCTGTCGATCAGGTAAGAAAAGTTTAATGTTAATTATTTGTATTTTATATTATATATTGGTTTTTCTCGGTGTCACCGAGAAAAGCCAATATATAATATCAAATAGAAGTTCACGATGATTAATTCAACCAATATAAATTATTTATACCGTCGTTGGGGGTGACAACGGGTCAAAAAGAGATATGTGCGATTTATTGTTTGAATAACTATCGCAATTTAACTCCAATAAACTTCAAATTTGGTGTGTATGTACTTTGATAGTACATTAACAACCTTTCAAAAAATTAAAGACAAATAATTATTCACAGCGGCACCACAAGTGAATGAAAAATGAACCAATCTCACCCCATAGAGGGGGTGACATTGGGTCACTGTAATTGAAATAACTTGTTCTTGAGAATATGATTTCAAAACCATTCACAACTGAAAACTATTGATAAAAAACGATGCAAACAAGACAAAAAGATATCTAAGATGTTTCACAAGTATGATCAACCCACTTAAAAGAAAGATTATACTGAAACTTGAAGAGCTATGAGAAAAAATATGTAAACCCAACATTTATCGTCAAGTTTACATAAATTTTCTTGGTGTTTCCCTCAAATTGTCTTCAAAGTCTCATCCTCATTGCTATAAAGCCCATTCAGTTTCAAAAAAAGGTGTACTGAAAAAGTGATTATTTTAAACCTTCACAAATAGTTAAATTTCGGTGCGACATTCCACGATCAATAATTTTCAAGCAGAAGTTGATGTCATAATCCCAGTATTTCAGCGATTCAACTCATTTGTACTTCCGTGAGATGTTTCTATAATATGAAAACACTGATAAATAATCAAATTTAGAAAAAAAAAACACCCTTTTGATAAAAATTTACGATGTTGCTGCGCACGAAACACAGTTGCTGGTTTGAGAAGTTGTCAAAATGCGTTGTATTGTTATTAAATGCACGGAATACTCAAGTAGACTTGTTTGATGTTTCAGAGATGCTGTATTTAGAAAGAATAAACACATCTTAATGAAAAACGAAAACATCCCACACCGTAAAATGTCAATAAAGTGGACTTGGAATTTCATTTACTATCATTCTTGCTTGACTCAATCTCAACCCCATTTTCAATGTTTTAGACATCGTACCGAAAAAAATGATTTTTTGGTGAGAAAATCAAACAGATTCCGGAAAATACCTGTGATGTGTAATGAAAAGACTTTCAACATTCTACTAATACAACGATAGAGGCTAGAGTACATGCGTGATGCATTGTACAGGAGAAATTTAATGTTGTAAATTTTATCTAGTTTCAACATGCAAGTTTATTGATGTAGTAAACAAAAACTACTAATTCTAAAAAATGCATATTATTATGAATTATGTGTAATAATATGTTCCCTAAAATATGAATTATTAATTTTAGTAATGTCAGCGTTATTAGCTGAAATATTTCACAAAACATATTTTCCGTTTCGACCCAATCTCACCCCCTAGACCCATTGTCACCCCCATCGACGGTACCATGAGAAAAGTCAGCCTAATGCAAATGAATTATAATTATAATTATGGTTAATGTTTGCATGGGCGTAGCCAGAGATGGGGGGCGCTGCAGGGGAGGTCCGTTGCTCCCCCTCCTCTGACCAGCGTAAAAAAATAAAAATCAACTAATTGATACAAAGGTTTCGTTTGAATTTTTCAAAGATTGTTTTAAGCTTTCATATTTATATATCATTACGACACGATAAACTTTTTGGATAGTTTTTTAAGTCCAAATGAAAATCAGACTTTTGTTTTTTGAGTTTTTTGATACCATCATAAAGTAACCTTTTGGCTTTTTCAGAATAAGTTTGCAGGAATCATTTCAGAGATTGTTTTCAGCGCATCATCTAATGCTTACATTATGTTCAGTGGCGCAACCAAGAGGGGGTTAAATCCCCTCCAGAGCAGAAAAAATTATATGACAAACACAAACCGGAGCTATAGGTTGCATTTACAGTTTTATTCTTCAAAGTTGTGCCTTTCTTATTATTAGGGCCTCAAGACATAAACGTAAATTGCTCACTGTTGCTGATAAATTTACTGCAGGTTTTGAACAATATATTTGTCAACCATACATGCAGGTATATTGGGACATTTTCAACAGCTCTTTGATTAAATATTTAATGTTTCTATGTAGAGGCTATACGTTCAATGAGGCCGGTGAAGTACTCCCCTTATTTCCTAAGTGAAATACGATCTAAATTGAGTGCTCTATCGAATGATTCATATACCCTCACCTTGGTTTGGGTCCTCGCACATTACTCGTTCCCGGGCAATGAGACAGACTCGATCGCCATGGAAGGCGATATTTATGATCGACAAATCGCCTTCAATGATTTTTATTCAATTGCTCGTAAACATATATTAGTCAGCTGGCAACAAAAATGGGATGTCGGAGAGTTGGGCAGGTGGTTACATTCCATTCTCCCGCAGGTATCGAAGAAGCGTGATTCGAGGGTTGGGCTTAAGTCGAGACTTTATTAAGATAATGTGTCGACTTATGTTTAACCAGCAAACTAAGAACTATGAACAAATACTGGAAATAATCTAAGGGAATCCCTAGACATTTTACTGTGTAATTTTCTGTTGAACTCTTTTCAGGAATACTGGATGAAAAAAAGATGCCTGGAGAAATTCGGGAATTTTTCCTAGAATAAATGCTGGTGGAATCAATCTTAGGGAGTTTTCGGAGAAACAGTATGAAATCCTCATATTCCGTATCAATAAATGGCAAGGCTTAAATTTACGGTCAACTGAAACTCTACCAATCGAAATTATCTAATTTTTTCAATCTGGAATATTTCAAGGCGTTAAATGGTCAACAAATTGAACCAAGACGTGTTTTAAATTCCACTTGGCTCACTGTGAAAACAGTGAAATCTAGGGACTGGGAAAAAGTAAGGAAGATTCTTCTTCTTCTTTCTGGCGTTACGCGTCCCCACTGGGACAGAGCCTGCTTCTCAGCTTAGTGTTCTCATGAGCACTTCCACAGTTATTAACTGAGAGCTTACTATGCCGATGACCATTTTTGCATGCCTATATCGTGTGGCAGGTACGATGATACTGTATGCCCTGGGAAGTCGAGAACATTTCCAACCCGAAAAGATCCTCGACCGGTGGGATTCGAACCCACGACCCTCAGTTTGGTCTTGCTGAATAACTGCGCATTTACCACTACGGCTATCTGGGCCCCAGTAAGGAAGATGTCCTTCATAGTTTAACGTTTATTACAGAAAAGGGTCCAGATTGTGTAAATTCGTGAATAAACTTTTGAAGTCGCTTGCCCTCCCCTGATGGAAATCCTGGCCACGCCCATGAATGATTGAATAATTTTACATCGGCTTAAGCCACAGTTTCCGTCCGAGAAGTTCATTTACGTTCTCAAGAAACGCGGAAGTTCTATCAGAAGCTCAACACTTCCCGCAAAGGCTTCGTGCCGCGAGCTGAGATGTGCCGGGATAAGGATGGGAGCATCTTGACGGACGGACGCGAGGTGATCGAAAGGTGGAAGCAGCACTACGATGAACACCTGAATGGAGCAGAGAACACAGGCACAGAAGGTCAGGACAACGAAGGCGATGGCTACGTCAGCACAGCGGATAGCGGAAACCAACAAGCTCCCACGATGGGGGAAGTTAAGGATGCCATTCAACAGCTCAAGAACAACAAGGCCACTGGCAAGGATGGCATCGGAGCCGAACTCATCAAGATGGGCCCGGACAGGTTGGCCGCTTGTCTGCATCGGCTGATAGTCAGAATCTGGGAAACGGAACAACTACCGGAGGAGTGGAAGCAAGGCGTTATATGCCCTATCTACAAAAAGGGCGACAAACTGGAGTGTGAAAATTATCGTGCAATCACCATCCTAAACGCCGCCTACAAAGTGCTATCCCAGATTCTCTTCCGTCGTCTATCACCTATAGCAAACGAGTTCGTGGGAATCAAGCAGGTTTCATCGACGGCCGCTCGACAACGGACCAGATCTTTTCTGTGCGGCAAATCGTCCAGAAATGCCGTGAGTACCAGGTCCCTACGCACCATTTGTTCATCGATTTCAAGGCGGCATACGATAGTATCGACCGCATAGAGCTATGGAAGATCATGGACGAGAACAGCTTTCCCGGGAAGCTCACGAGATTGATCAAAGCAACGATGGACGGTGTGCAAAACTGCGTGAAGACCTCGGGCGAACACTCCAGTTCATTCGAGTCTCGGCGGGGACTACGACAGGGCGATGGACTTTCGTGCCTGTTGTTCAATATTGCGCTTGAAGGTGTTATGCGGAGAGCCGGACTTAACAGTCGAGGCACGATTTTCACGAGATCCGGATAATTTGTTTGCTTCGCGGACGACATGGATATTATTGGGAGAAAATTTGAAACGGTAGCAGATTTGTTCACCCGCCTAAAACGCGAAGCAACAAGAGTCGGGCTAATGGTGAATGCGTCGAAAACAAAGTACATGCTGGTTGGCGGAACTGAGCGCGACAGGACCCGCCTAGGAAGCAGTGTTACGATAGACGGAGATACCTTCGAGGTGGTGGATGAGTTCGTCTACCTCGGATCCTTGTTGACGGCTGACAACAATGTTAGTCGGGAAATACGAAGGCGCATCATCAGCGGAAGTCGTGCCTACTATGGGCTCCAGAAGAAACTGCGGTCAAGAAAGATTCACCCCCGCACCAAATGTACGATGTACAAAACGCTCATAAGACCGGTAGTCCTCTACGAGCATGAGGCGTGGACTATGCTCGAGGAGGACTTGCAAGCTCTTGGGGTTTTCGAACGCCGAGTGCTAAGGACGATCTTCGGCGGCGTACAGGAGAATGGCGTGTGGCGGTGAAGGATGAACCACGAGCTCGCTCAACTCTACGGCGAACCCAGTATCGTGAAGGTAGCTAAAGCTGGAAGGATACGCTGGGCAGGGCATGTTGCACGAATGCCGGACAACAACCCTGTAAAGATGGTGTTCGCTACGAATCCGGTCGGAACAAGAAGGCGTGGGGCGCAGCGAGCTAGGTGGATTGACTAGGTGCGCCAGGACCTGGAGAGTGTGGGTCACAGTCGAGGATGGAGAGAAGCGGCCATGAACCGAGTGAATTGACGAATTCCAACAGGCTTTATCAAGATAATTGATGTAAAGCCAAATAAGTAAGTAAGTAAGTTCATTTACCCGAGCTAAGTCGAATAACAACCGCATAACATAGCGATAGAAAAATATACATCATGAATTCATTTTGTTATTTTTGTTATCAATAGGAATACTCTTGTTATCAACGAATTTCAAGCTATCAGATCGAGGATGTCACTGACGAGTGAATGACGTCAAGAGTTTGTTATCATAATTCGATATTTTAACTAATTCATAACATAATGAGTTATCAATGAAGGAAACTGGTTGTATAGCAAATCACGTTCGTTTTGTTGCCTGCTTATTCAACCAAAATGAGAACAGACTCAATTATCAAATCCTTGTTATCAGGATAACTCAATTTATTATCGTTTTGTTAATCAACTTTGCTCGGGTAGCCCTACAATACCCAATCTCGTCCTCTAGATAGAGTACCACTTGGATTTTTTTCGTAGCTTTGAAATTAAATTTTTGCTGGCTGATTGGTAGGACCATAAACGTATATCAAGAATGTTTTTGATGACTCATGAAACATTTTTGTATTTTTAAAAGATGTTAAAAAAATGAAATATTCTATAACTTGGGAATGCCTAAGTCTTACTTAGACTGCATTACAAAAAAGTACACTTTGAATATATCAACAATCAACGTATCATATTTGAAGGGCCTGATAGAATTAAATGTACTCACAAACTGATTTTCGGAAGTGAAGCGGAAAATAAAATACAATCAACTCTCCATAACTAGATATTGTAGGGACCATCGAGTTAGGGAGGTATCGTGGCACAGAACACAAAACCAGTGAAACTGCGATCAAAGGGACCATCGAGTTAGCCATGAAAACCATTTTTTTTTTCATATGGTTCTCAAACTCGATACCAAGGGATTGAGAGTTGACTGTATATGATCCAGAAAAATACAAAAATATCAAGTGTCATAGAAACTTAACTTTTTGAAATTGTTAAACCTAGGTAACAAATCAAGTTTCAAGAAAAAAAAAAGAATAGAGTTGATCAAAAATAATAAATGCGAATAAAAATAAAGGATTGCCCAAAACGCGAATAGATCGATTTTAGACTGCGAAAATGAGATTGAGTTCGAAAGTAAAAATGTGTGTATCGTAAGGTTGAGCCCGTTCCTGTGCACGAGATCATTTTTCCATGCTTGTCATTTGAAAATGAAAAGCAATAGTCTTAAGCCAAACCGTGAAATTTTCTAGAGATCCCAACCAAATTGACCAATCAAATCGAGCCTCAAAATATTCAGTTTCATCGGGCGAAAAAAGATTAAAACGAGAGCACACATCGCAATAAGTCGACTAACAAGCTACCAACGACCGCAGTCTCGCTGATGTTTGATATACGAGACAACGGCCAAAATGGACGCAATTGCAAATACCTATTTGTTTTGTTACGCAATTTATAATATGGAAATCAGTATTCCATAAACCATGCATTGTTGCCACAGTGGGCATACGCAACCAACTATTCGATGTGTTTGTTAATCTTTTCGCTACTCTGCAGTATACTGTCTGCTGGAATAAAAACAAAATAACTGTTGCATGTTTTTCGCACTGATCCAATCAAGCCAATGACTCAGAACTGTTGCAATACGCATATACATATACTGCCGATGAAAAGTTTGGGGTCACCTTTCCGATAAATCATATTTTGATGATAGATTGCGCAGCAATGTGCAGAATGATGATTATTTATACAGCATTAGTCGTAGATCTAGTCGGGGCCTTTTTTAGCCGAGTGCACGGTTAGAAATCAGAATCCAAAAACAAGATTATGACTCATGATGTCATGATTCCAGTGTGTTTTCATCTTATGAAAATACACCATGATTTGGACTCATGGTATCATGAGTCAGATTGCCGTAACGCAACACACGTGTTAGGTTTTTGTTGCTGATTGCTCGGGATCATGATTCAAATGCCAAAAATGCTGAGTCGCGCGAAATTAGAGTGATCGATACGAATGAGCTGAAGCAAAGTGCACCACTTAGTGTTTTCACACTGGATGTTACGCTTATGAAGAATCATGGTTATGACTCCAGGAACTATGATTTGTGATCCTGATATTATGACCTAAACAATTTATGAATTTCATGACTTTTAAATCATGATTTGGGGATCAGATTTTTATCCGTGTGGTCAGAGCCCGCGGCTACAAATCAAAGCCGTGCTAGAGGTGTCTGGGTCGATTCCCGGTCAGTGCAGGATCTTTTAGTAATGGAAATTTCCTTGACTTCCCTGGTCATATAGTATCATCGTACCCGCCATACGATATACGAATGCAAAAATGACAATTTAGGCAAAGAAAGCTCTCAATTGATAACTCAGTTGATAACCTCGAATATCCACATGGTTTTTTACAGGAAAAAAAAAATTAGAAAGACTTTAAACTTTGCTGAAATAAATTTAATTAACAGGTTTATCCTTCTATCTATTGACATTTTGGATCTCTACCAGTACGTTCTATATGAATTATATAGCATGAAAAACAGAACCATAACAACGATTTTTCCAAAATTCAAAGCTCGAAAAAGAAAGAAAGACTTAAAGTCACAGAAACAACAGATATTTAAAGCATACAGTATGGCCCATAAAAAAATGCGAAAATTGTTTGAACGTAAAATTAACATTCATAAGCGTTATTTTCATTGTTCTTGCTAGTGAATGTGATTTCTAATTATTGTAGTATATTCTGACATAACTTCGCTATCCAGGACAATTGTTTTCATATTTTTCTTACTGTCCTGAATAATGTAATAAATCAAAGAAGTTCAAAGGTTTTGTCCGCCCAAAGCTAGAAACCGCGTCTAATTGTCGTACACTCTGGTGATAAAATTTCCACCTTCAAAAATCACACTTTATTGTTGAAAATTTTAGTGTGTTTGGTATCAGAGGATGGAGGAGTTCTTTGAGAACGTGTTTTTCATGATCACAATAAAATATTTTGCTAGGCTCATGTTTTTGAGGGCATTTGCGTCTTATAGGTTTGATATGCCTTTATTTTTTGTTTAAGTTGAATAAAAAATAAATTCGGAGGCTTATAACAGATTTTTGAGGATGAAATTTGTTCCTTCGGTTAGAGATAACTTATAACAATACTAGCTCATAGGTTTTGAGCAAAACAGAGCCGCTTATCACACTGATATGAAGGTTGAAGTAAAGCTCTACGAAATTAACATTTTTTTCGAAAATATGTTTAAGTCTCCAATGACCCAGGTATGAACCAATTTTATCATTTGATATGGGCGTATGCTGGAGACAAGGCCTGTGAAGAATATCACGCCATCGTTGTTGTTTTAGAAGCTTTCATCACACAGATATTGAGCTCGACGTCCGTATGATAAAATTTAAAGGGATGTTTCCAAATCCTCTCTGGTATGATGAAAGTAACAGATAAAAATCATGTCCAAAGCGGAAAACTGAGTTTTAATAGATTAAACAATACAAGTAATGAATAATATCTATGATTCATTCACATTTTCCATGTAAAAATTTCCATAAAACATGATATGATGATTTTCGCATTTTTTTATGGGCCATACTGTACAGTTAATATATACATCACATAGATGTTTTGTCTATCTTTATTAACGAGATTTTTAGCATTGGGCTAGTTTATGTCGGGACCAACGGCTTTACTTCCCTTCCAAATGAAGTCGTCACTATAACTTTAATTTTGTCATAAGTAACTATAACGGGGATGGGATTCGATCCCAGCTGTAGTAAGTGCAAATAACTTTCACTCATGGTACAATATTATTGAAGCAAATTCTCAAATTTCAACAATATTTGAAGATGATGAAGCTTATAAAAAGACACAGGACTTTGAATTTTACAAGTTTGGTTCGCCACAATCCTTTGTTCTATTTTCAGAAGACCACTTTGGAATTTGATCAGCGCATACTGGTACATTGGATAGGCTGCAAAATCAGACTTTCGGATTTTCATGATAAATATTACACTATTTTCTTTCAATCTCTTTAATTCCGCCGTTGATAACTAAAATGCTAGAAATAGATAAAACTAGTAATCATTTTTCAAACTCAGTTCGCTGAAAAGTTTAAATGTTATTATAATATGTAAAATGTAAAAGTTAAAAATATTATATAAGTATGAAAATAGTATCAAAAGTTTAAATTATGCCGTGTGAGATCTTTGGTGCAAAGGTTTGGCTCCTGTAAAAAAATAGAGAAAGAAAAAGCTCCATTAGCTTTCAGTCACTCAAGACATACTTACGATTGGGTAAAATGTAAATTTTATTAGTAATCTGATAATAGTCAAAATCTTCATCCTTCTCTTCGGGCTGATCATGAATGTTGGGATCATCTCCCATGAACTGCTGATCTCCTGCTTCCAGCATTCTGGACTGTTGACTGTGGCTTATCTTCTCGTTGAAGCTCCTCAAGATATCATCCGGTACTTTGGGATAGTTAGTTTGATTTGGTGGATACTCGAATCCAAGTTTTAACAGCACATGTGCTTTGATAGATTTAAGTGAAGCTTTCGCAAACACACTTCTAAACTGGCAAGCCGAACAATGAAATGGATGTTTGTCGAATCTGGAATCTGCACTATAGGTAGCTTTGAGATCATCACCATCATAGTTCATTCGTCGATGCATTGATACAATCTGTTTTTCACTCAAAGTTTTGTAATGAGTGTTGTTCAAGTGGTTATCATGGCTGATGACAGTTTCTTCCATGGATCCACTGGAATCACTGCTATCGTAGCCATGAATTGCCGGTATCAGCCCGACCGTGAACTTCAACAGAACCAGCAAATACATACTCCACATCACAGGCAGTTTAACATTCCAGTGTTTGATAAAGAGAGTAACATTTCTCTTCGATTGCCGCTTTCTACTCCCACTGCCATCCGACCACGCTTTCGGCATTTTCCAACAACTATTGCTACCCTTCTTAGAAGGGTCCAGACTAACACCAACGCAAGCAAAAGAGCAATAAATGAATGGTCAGTGAACCAAAATGCATTCACCGCCCCGATATCACAGCCAACAAGACAGATATAGACAGAGATTCTAACAGACTCGGTGAACGAACAGAACGATTTGCCCTAATCAATTAAAACCGACGAACGATAGCACGCGTTTCCCGAGAGTATCTCTACGGAACCGGTCGACTGACGATTGAACAAGTAAGAGCGACGTGCATTCTCCCGCCCGGGGTTTTATACCTACTGACCGCATATCAAAGTTTGCGCGAGCACAAAAGCGGTGAAATCAAGATTCAATAAATTGCAATTAATTTAACATATTCACTGATGGAACGATGACCACAGCCGGTGCCAAGGATGGTAAGCGGGTGCGAGAGCCTACCATCCGACAGGGCTGGTAGTGAGTCAGTTTTTAGTGATTTGGAAACTGTATTTCGTAAAAAAAATCTCATTTTTTTTTTTCGAAAAAAATGGTCCCTAAAATCATTTTTTTCGTGTTATAATGAAAAGAAACCACAAACAGGTTCAGCTTTTAGAACTCAAACAGCAAAAAACAGATCATTTAATGATCTAAAGAAAAACAAAGTATGATTTGAAAATCAAAATGTCAAGAAAAATAGGCTTGGCTAACGTTTTATAAGAATTCAGGTGAATATTTCATAGACATTTCCATAAAAAGGGATTTTTTTTAAAGAAGATTTTGACAAAACTGAGAAAAAGACTTCAGGCAAATATTTTTTGCCAAGATATAAATAAATTTTGACGAAAGTCTGGATTAATATCTAACATACCTTGAGACAGATGAATAAATTACAAATTATCTTCCTGAAGTAATTTTCGGTTTTGGTGACCCCTTCTCCTTTTCTGGGGAATGGAAAAAGCGTGGACGCGAAGGGTAGACATTGGCATTACACGGATATCTGAAGATCCCAATGAGCTAGGAGCTTGATGTTTTCAATAAAGTTGTTCAGCAGTTCTAAGGCTATATGGTGATGAAATATCTAATTGAGAATTAATCTGCTGACAATTTTCTTCAATCGTCTGTATCTCAAGATCCTTATCAGCTAAAAAATTGGTATCTTTGGCAAAGTTTTTTTGGTTTTATCCGCTCGGTGACGCTAGTAACAAGGATTCAGTAAGCCCAAGCATAAATGGTCCTTTTTTTTCTCGTGGCGTCGGTTCCCCTCTTTCTTCGTGTTCGCGCTATTTGCGGGGCAGTGATTCGGAGAAGCCCAGGAGGTAATGTGTGCTCCTTGATTCTGTACCATGTTCCAGTGGAGCGAGTGATGGAGTGAGGTCAATCGTGTTCGGCTGACGTCGTGCGAGTGCGCAAAGATGTTCATGTTCAGTCGAGGATGGATTACAAACTGGTGAGCTCGTTCCATGCTAATGATTACACATTTATATCGAGGCAACGTTACGTTTTTGCATTTTTCAAACAAACTATGGGTGATTCGTTACTACAGGTGTCGGCATGAACACTTATTCTGTTTAAAATAATTTTAATACACGTAATTCACATTTTATATAATAATATTTTTTTGTCATTTCTTAAAATAACTTTTGAATAGTTCGATATTATGAATGTCGACGTACTACAGCGTTACGTTTTCTCAAAGATACCTTATACAGTTTATTTTTATTTTGATAACATTTTTCCATGACTTTTTCACTAATTTACATTCTGCATTATATTGAGAAGATTGGATAGTGTTACAATCTTTTCTTTTGATTTTATATTTTTCAAAGAAACTATGGATGGTTCGTCACTTAATAACCTTTGAATAGTTAGATATTTGAATGTCGACATATTTTCTTAATTTTATATCCATAAATATATTTTCACCGCGAGACAAAATGCAAAAATAGTTTTAGGTAAAAGTTGTAATACTACTCCTTATCCATGGATCGCATCACCGACCAAAGGTGACTCCCAGATCTTTTCCTTCCTCACTAATAAACATCCTTCCCGTAGTATGTGTGGAGATGCAGATGTATTCTCGGTCGCTAGAAGCAATAATCATTACACCCTAACATTCCTTTCCCATCCCAACTGACTGTAAGGACTTGGCCGGCGCCGTTATTGATCAATAATATGAGATCTGCTAAAATTGCACTTCGAGAGTAAGCGATTCTTATCAACTAGAAGGTTGGTATCTTCGGCAAAAATGTTCACCAGATCGAGGTCTATCTTGTGATGGAAATTCTAATTTGAAACACATTCACTAGATGACGCTAATGAAAGTTTTTGTTTACTCTTCAAAATCTGCCAAATGGTTGGTGTCTTCTGCAAAGATGATCAGCAGATCAAGATCTATGTGGCGGTGAATCTAATTGGGAATCAATCCGCTGGGTGGTGCTTGTGTTTTCTACCGTTATGTATCTCCAGATATTGATAAGCTAGAAAATTGGTGGTAACAAAGTTGATCTTATGTCCCATTCAACGGATATCTCAAGATAACGATAAGCTAGAAGGTGGGTGACTCCGTCAGGGTAGATTAAGGGCTCTTTGGCTTAATAGTTAGGCTTAATTGAAAATCCATCCGCTAGGTGGCACTAGTAATACAATTTCTTTAATCTTTGTATCTCGAGATCCTGACCAGCTAAAAAGTTGATGTGTTCGACAAGGATGTTCAGCAGATCAAGGGCTATCCGGCGGTAAAAAAAATAATAGGAATTCACCCACTAGGTTGTGCTAGTAGTTATTTTTAACATTCTGTTTCTCAAGATCTGGATGAGATAGAGGGTTTGTATCGAGTAAAATAGAGTTGTTTCGTAAAAATATCACACATATTTTAATAATCATTATTAGATAGATATTCTTTATCTGAACAATGTTTCCAAATACACCAGTTGTATCTAGTTTATCTTAAATTAAAAAAAAAACTTCAATCTACAGTCAACTATTTATAATTCGATATTGAAGGAACTGTCTAGTAAGATAAACATCGAATTAGAAAAAAAAACAAACAATGCAACTGCGCATCAAGAGACTATTGAAAAGGAAAACCCACCTCTACTATGGCTCTTTAACTCGATGTAAAGAGTCTCCTAGCTGATCAATAATTTGTCATCATCAGATAGCCCTCGATCCGTTACACGTATTTGTCGAATACACCAACATTCTGCCGTATTAGGATCGTGCGGTACAGAACCTTGAAACTTTTTTACTAGCACCACCTGTCGTACAAATTCTTAATTAGCAGATAGCGCTTCACCTGCGAAGACACCGCTAGCTAATAAGAATTTTGAGACATAGAAAATTGAAGAAAAATGATTACAAGTGCCATCTAACGGCGGAATTCTCAATCAGATTCATCATCGGTAGATAGCCCTTGATCTGATTAACAGCTTTGCCCAATACACCAACCTTCTAGCTGATAAGGATCTTGACTATAGACGTTTGAATGATATTTGTTACTAGCGTCATCTAGCGGATAACTTCCCAACTAGATTGTTCACATCCAGATAACAAAGCAGATAGAGGCTGAACAGCTTTGCCGAAGACACCATCCATCTATCTGTAAAGAATTTTGAGATACATATGATTGAAGAAAATTGTCACTAGCGCCACCTAGCGGATCCACACTTATTCCGTTTCCCTGAAAAGAGGGAGGGGTCAAGATGGATGTCTCAACCAAGGACTGTAAGACCAAAAAACCGCATGTGCTTCAAACTTTATTTCAAATTAATTGATCTACTGTCTCCAAATTGAGGCCATTTGAAAATTTAAAGTTCGTCCCGGGCTTTTGAGGGTTAAACACTTTTAACCTATAAGGCAGCGTCCATTTATTACGTAACGCTAAAATTGGAAATTTTTGACCCACCTCCCCATCCCCCTCCGTTACGCTTTTTGTATGAAAAATTTAAAATTTTTGTATGAGCTATAACGCTTAAGCCTACTCCCCACTCCCCGAAGAGCGTTACGTAATTTGTGGATGCCGCCTAATAGTTAATGATTAGCAATTTACTGTTTGCTTCATTATCTAAGTATGCCGAATTGATTAACTTTGCAATTTCTCACCGTTATAGGCTGTTTTTCATGGTTTATAGACAAAAGGTCAAAAGGACACTCCATATTTTCCTGCACTGAATTAAGCAGTGTCGTCATTAAACAACTTAAAAAAGTTGTGTTATGAGTATTGAATACGCAACGCATTTTCATTTCAAAACTGCTTTGAGTCGCGTTATGAATTAGAATATGATATTCTGATATGATTTCTGACACTCTCTAGTAGTCTTTTACGGAATTGCAAAATATGTTGTACTTAACTCGTTGCAGAATGCCCTGACCCTGCAAAACCTTAATTTTCAAGCTATCGTAAACCCATTGATTTCGAGATTGAAGAAATGGATTGTTGAAGAATTTACAATACTCATGTCGAAGGATCTTGATAATCTATTTATCTTAGAGAAATGAACCCAGTTTGACCATGCAAGTATTAAATGATTGTTATTTTTCTAGAAATTGATCAATCAGAGTGAACTAAATCACTGAACGGTGGTCCTTAGTTCAGTCAAAGTGGACCAATTGTTAGACTTCAAGTTCATTTTTTCTCAAAATATGAAAAATGTCACTTGGTCCACTCTGACTTGACGCTGACCTATATTTGTTAATTTAGTAGATTTTTTTATTTTATTCCCCAAAGTCACTGTTGTTTTGCTGTCTGATCAGACCACTACCAGCCCTGCCCATCCCGACCGAGCGCCAAGAGGACACGCTAGGTCAAATCATTTAATATTGATGGGCTGACGTCTGGGTATCATTGTTGCTACGGGGCTGTCACATTTCGAGCTGGCAACAAACTGATAGCTTGTTGCAAAATTTTTACAATGCTTGAGATTTCAGTTACCCAGCACCAACAATAGCAAAGGTAAGAGATTTTTGTTTGATTTGTATCTTAGAGACAGTTTTAAGTGATTCATTTTCCTCCCTTAAAGCTGAAGATCGAAGCGAAAACTAGAATTTTCAAGAGCACTAATCTAGTGAACCAGACAACCATTAGTACTGAAAATTTATCTCATTGGTCACCACCTACGAGTGATGAGTTAGTTAAATTTTCAGCACAAACGATTGTCAAGTTCTCTAGAATTATGCTTTTGAAAATTCAAGGTTTGGTTCTAATGCATCTTCAAGGGGCTACAGAAGAAGGTAGCGGCTGTCCAATAGGGCGATTCAAAATTCAAAAATGTTTATAAATCCAAGCTCCAATATCTTCCCTACCATCCTTACCATTAAAATAGTGAAATATTCAACTTTCTAGCTGGTGATTTAAAGGTGGCTCAAAAACGATGAAGGTTTATATGGAAATTACTATGGAGAAATTTTGAAAAATGTTACAAATACGTTAGTAATTGTAATGTAATTACTATGGAGAAATTTTGAAAAATGTTACAAATACGTTAGTAATGTAATGTAAGTACAAACATCCCATAGTCAAAACTCAATCTTCACACCATGATGAAGGATGTTGCTGAAGAAACAAATTCCCTTTGAGCTAATTTGGTTTGGGATTTTTGTAGATGTTTGCAGACCTATAATCCGATATGAAGCTAAATAATAGCAAACAAACTCATGCATATCTTTCCTGCTATCAGTCAAATTGACGTGTTCTCTTCAGCAAATTCCTTTATCATGGTTTGAAGAATGAGTTTTCACTATGAGATGATAAATTTGTACTTACATTCCAGTACTAACGTGTTAAGGACATTTTTCAAAATTTCTCCTTAGTAATTTCCATATAAACCTACGTTGTCTTTGGGCCACCTTTAAATCACCAGCTAGAAAGCCGAAAATTTAACAGAATACTATTTTTATGGTAAGGATGTTAGGCAAAATATGGGAGATTGGGTTTCCTTTTTTTAATTTTGAACTGGACAGTAGCCTGGGACACGGTTATATGAAAAATTTAGATTCTCGCTCCAGTCCACTTTTTGAATTGCTTTTAGGTCCCATAACAATTGTGCAAAATTTCAGCTCGATCAGAAAAACTATATTTTAGCACCAGCCGTTCAAAGTTTGTATGGGATTTACTATGGGAAAACTTATTTTTGCAAAGAAAAATCGCCAGAGGTCGCCCATTGACCTCTATGAAAATTCTGAACACAGATCTCGATAGGTATTTCTACGATGAACAACATTTCCGAAGACCGCAAAGCAATCCGATGCTTGTGAAAAAAAATATTAAGCATAGACTATTCGGAAATTTTGCCCGATTTTGTTATTATTGTTATTCCTTCACGGGTTAATCAACGTCGCCTTGCCAATAGGTTTACCTTGAATAACTTTTTTCAAAAGTGTCGGATTGTTTCGCGGTCTTCGTTTCTTCATCGTAAACATACCTATCGAGGTCTGGGTTCAGTATTTTTATAGAGGTCAATGGGCGACCTCTGGCGATTTTTCTTTGCAAAAATAAGTTTTCCCATAGTAAATCCCATACAAACTTTGAACGACTGGCACTAAAATATAGTATTTCCGATCAAGCTGAAATTTCTCACAGTAATTATGGGACCTAAATGCAATCCAAAAAGTAGACTGGAGCGAGAATCTAAATTTTGTCCCACACTACTGGACAATAGGGCCACTTGAACACAAAAATCTCGTTTTTAAACCACCTCTCCTCTTTTTGCAGACAAACAGGGACGTTTTGTAAATAAGTACCCCTTTTATAAATGTTCATTGTGATTTATTTAAAAAAAAACTAGCAATGTTTCGTCAAAAGTAAATAAAATTTTTGTTTTTATCTTTATTGATGGTTTTTTTTTTTAATAAAGGTAGTTTATCTCTCGACCATCAGCTTTATACTACTCTTACGAACGAAATTTTCATTTCAACACTGGATTTTTATGTAATTTATTAGAACTATAAAAGGGAGGCAGCAGAAGTATTAAAATTTTTATTTTCATCCAGCTCAGCGTACAACACGGCTAAAATTTGTTTGAAGATCTTGTTCTTTGAAAATTTTTTCTTTAGACAAATTTTCTAATTCTCTGATACGTGAATACAAACATTCTTAATATTTTTTTAATTTGGCTTCAATGCCCTCAATTTGATTTTTGAAGGATATATTTTTATCTAGCATGATTTTGCAGTTGCTATTGAGCACCAAAGTTCATATAGAGAATGTTATGCCCTTATTTTTCAATATGAGACTGCACCAACTTCATATTTTACAACATATTCAAACCAAGTGTCCAAATTTTCATATGCGTAGTGAAGTGTATATTAAAACATTAATAAAAAAGGTTTTATGTGCAGCTTTGGTAAAAACAAATAAGTTTAAGCAAAAAAAACCTTGTGTCTGCTCTAAAACGATGACTTGACTTAAACCATCAGTGCATTGTCGAAAAAAAATACATGTTATTACCATGAATTTTGATTTACAGGCAAACAGTTAATAACAAAATTTTAAGTAGTTTTAAGGTAAATGAATTTTTGAGTATTTTCTAAAATTTCTATTTTTGCTCCAATATATGTTCTAGACTTTTGGAATGAAATTAATTTTGATAAAAATTAAATGTCACCTCTTTGAGTTTGCATTTACTAATTTAAAACAATGAGGGTTTTCTCATTTTTAACAAAATAAATGTTAAGTGTAATCTGAAATTTTCATTTTACCCCAACATGTTAACGAAACTTCTAAAAGCAAATAAATACAAAAAAAATGTTATCGCTTTGAATTTCGATTTAAAGGCTAAAAAATTCAAAACGTTTTGAATTGATTTCAAATTGAAACAAATTGGGTTTCTTGTAGTTTTTTAACCCTAAGGTGTTAAAAAAAAGTTACGTTTAAGGTGTTCGGGTCATATTGACCCGGATTTGACCTACGAATTTCTCGGCCGTTTTTCAACCAAATATAAATGTTTTTATACTCAAAATTATTGTCTAGATTTATATTATGTGAATCTAGCTACAGAACTTGATTTGGTTGGAATTGGCCGCTCAGAACCGGTGGCGAAAGAAACTAAGGTTTGGTCATTTTTGAAAGAGCAAAATGCTTTTTTTGTGAATGGGGTAACATAGGATTTGATGTAAAATGTATTGATAATGGTATCCAATTAACCAGTTAGATGATCAGGGCACTTTTGGTTACTTCTGATACTTCTGGTATCAAATTTTGCAGAATTGTATAACAAATTATTAGTTACTAAGGTGACTAAGTGAATATCTTATGTATTCTGTATGAAATTCGGAAAAGTTTGCTGCGTCGCACGATATGGTTGCATCAAATGAAATAATTGACCACTTCTCCTGGAATCCCGAAATCTGTTACTGAATCAATAGGTGGCCAATGTTGCTTTAGCTAATTGAAGGCATCTCCAATGAATTCTGTATGAAATTCTGAAAAGTTTGATAGGTCGCATGATATGGTTCTATCAAATGATTGAATTGGCCACTTTCCTAGGACCCCCAAGGGAACCCAAAAATCTGCCACGGTAACACATGTGGACCATATTGCCAAACTCAGGTGGAAACGTCTTAGATCATTTTTTTATAAAATTCTGCAAAATTTGATGTGCAATCCGTGCGGTTCTACCAAAAACATAAATTTATTTTATTGTTAATATTTATTATATTTTGCATCATTTTCAACTTATTTGCGCAAATCTCTGTCCTCAATTGAGGATGCTGGGCATTAACGGGTTAAGTTCTTGTTTTCATAAACTGTCATAATACTTTTCGATGCATACAGTATGGCCCATAAAAAAATGCGATAATCGTCATATCATGTTTCATAGTAGTATTTACATAGAAAATGTGAATGAAACATAAATATTACTCAATACTTGTATTGTTTAATCTATTTAGACTCAGTTTTTCGCTTTGAACATGATTTTTATCTGTTACTTTCACCTTACCAGAGAGGAATTGGAAGTATACCTTCAAATTTTATCATGTGGACGTCGAGTCTAATATCTGCGTGATGAAAGCTTCTAAAATATCAACGATGACGTGAGATTCTTCTCAGGCCTTGTCTATAGCATACGCCCATATTAAATGAAAGAATTGGTTCATACCTGGGTAATTGGAGACTTAAACATATTTTCGAAAAAACGGCTCATTTTGGAGAGCTTTGATTAAACCTTCATATAAGTGTGATAAGCAGTTCCGTTTTGCTCAAAACCTATGAGCTAGTATTGATATAAGTTGTCTCTAACCGAAGGAACAAATTTCATCCTCAGAAATCTGTAATAGGCCTCCGTATTTATTTTTTATTCAGCCTTAACAAAAAATAACGGCATATAAAACCTATAAGGCGCAAATGCCCTCAAAACTATTACCCTGGCAAAATATTTCATTGTGATCATGAAAAACACTTTCTCTAAGCACTCCTCCATCCTCTGATACCAAACAAACTAAAAGTTTCAACAAAAAAGTGTGATTTTTGGTTTATCACCAGAGTATACGACAATCAGACGTTGTTTCTAGCTATGGGCGGACAAAACCTTTGAAATTATTTGCTTTATTACATTATTTAGGACAGTAAGAAAAATATGACATAAATTGTCCTGGATAGCGTAGTTGTGTCAGAATATACTACAATAATCAGAAATTACATTCACTATCAAAAACAATGAAAATAACGCTTGTGGATGCTAAATTCACGTTCAAACAATTTTTGCATTTTTTATGGGCCATACTGTATAAAAAAAAAGTGAAAAGTACTGAAATAGAGATTGAAGTTATTATAATATCATAATATAGAAGAATATGTGCATGGAAATATCGAGTCACATTTTCGTCGGGAAGCTGGCTGAGGGAATTATAGTAATAACCATGAAAAACATTTGTCAGTATGGTTCCATGAGTCAGTATCAAGTAATTGAGTATCGAATCATGGAGATTTCTCTGTACATATTTACTTTTTAAAAACGTGAGTAGCTTAACATTCAATATGCTACTTAGAAATTGCATGATAGATTTTCAAAATCGAAGAACGGAAGTAGACCAACTTGTATCAAATAAATATACAATTTGTGTGGTTAAAATCATCAACTTGCAAGTCGTTGAATGAAATTTTGAATTCTTGCAACGAGGTACGAAGAACGAAGCAACACATTCTCCGTGCCGGCACTTTGCTCCTTTGGACGCCGGTACATTCGTAAGTATTTTCGCCACGCACGTCTCGTCTCGTTTGTGCCCATACAACAGTAAAATTTCATTCAACTTACAGTGCTGTTGCGTTGGCTCTATTATGCACGGATGCAATTTCTCACTCTGCAAAATACCTTTCACTCCAATGTCATGTACGCGATGCAGCTAAGTGATATGTTGAGAACACGATAGGAATGCAAAATGTAAACGTTGGACTGGAAAAACTTCAAGCAAGAAGCAGTGCAAATTTGTCACATGGGAGAATTATTTCCGTGCTGGATTTAAAACAAAGATTCTGAAGCTATGTTTAACTTCGGTTGAGACAATTGGGTTTGAAACAATGTGAAAAGCACAATGAAATTGGATTTTGATTGTGCAATCGTTGGGTTATGAAGAAAGTTTTCTTTCGTCCATTTCAATAAAGGGTTACTCCGCTTAGCGCACACTTCAGAATATCTGAGTAGCCACAACTCAAAAGAGATAGTAATTCTAAAATAAATTACGAAGAAGTAAATCAAATCATTCCATAGAAGTGGAAGTAGGGGAACTGGGGGTAAAATGAAAACCCTAAGCAATTTTCATGTTTTCTTGCTTATGAAGCAGTCAGATACTTTTTCAATTGCTCAGAATTGAAGAAGGATGTTTATGCAATGTAACAAGTTGAAATATTATGATGGAAATTGAATTTTATCAACATTATTATAATTTTGTAATTAATGTGGGTAAAATGAACATGTAACGGGGGTAATATGAACGTACAATGGGGGTAATATGAACACATGCTGGGGGTAAAATGAACATGTAGTGGGAGCAAAATGAACACCATTCAAATTGAACGGGTTGCGGCATGATCCTCGGCATCTGGTACATAAACAATACATATCTCACAGCCATTCCAGAATCGATGGAACGTTTAGCCGCGACCATTTGGATGGCAGTCCATGACTGTCTTTGAATTTTCTCCGGAAAACTCACGGCATCTGAAATAAAATTCGGTAGTATTCGTGCTGTCATGGTGTTCATATTACCCCCCATCTCGAGTGGTTCATTTTACCCCCAAAGAATCAATATATTCAAATCATTTATTTTAAGAATTTAGAAGATAAAAATACTTTCAAATTCCATCTACTTATAATAAATACTTTAAAGATATAATGTGCTACGCAGTTCAATATTTTTTTGATAATTTTAATCATAAAAACCTTAAATTCCACGAATAAAAATTTACATCATTTGAGAAAACGGAGAGGCGTACTTTGTTTTAGTTTACTTCTCCAGCTTTTGACAGTTCCAGATCGCGCTAGAGTTGTCGAAATAGTTCCTTTGTCTGAGGACTAAGGATGGTGCTATGTTTTGCATAGATTTATAGCATAATTACCGTAAAACACAAACCTGTTTATTTTACCCCCCTGTTCATTTTACCCACAGTTCCCCTATCTCTTACCTAGCGATACTGATGCAGTCTGCATCGTGAAATTTTGTACTCTCGAGCGGATGCATCCACGTGTTTATCTTCAAACGGGAAATGCAAGTAGCTTTCTTTGCAACAAAGTCAATTACAGTTGAATGACGTGAGAATATAAAATCGCACTTTATTTAACACTTTGCCAAGCTTATCAGCTCCTTCATCATACAGAACGCTGTACAAGTTTGTAATATCGGCTTTGTCTTCCTGGCGTTACGTCACAGCTGGGACAGAGCGGGTAACTTTGATAGTGCGTTACCCACCACATACTAAACGAAATATCATAATTTGTGTTATTCGGTTAAGCAAAACGAATGCAAAACTAAAGAATATTAGTATGATACTTAATGTAAGAGCTGTTTTCATTTGAATCGAGAACATTCGAGGCTCTACATACCAATATTAAAAATTGATACGATTTTAGCATTTTCGAAACGCTTATGAACAATCTGTTCTACGAGGGCTATTTGATGTAGTTTGGAATAGTTGGTCACTTATCTTTTACACCCTAGTTATCATAGAACTTGAATATGGTCTCAAATTTCTTAGCGAAAAGCATTTTCACGAACTGGGACTATTCTTGTAATCTAAGTCAGAAATGTCCATATCACGTTAAGCGCCTAAAGGTACACTGAGAACAGCGTTGCGGTTGAAAATACTATATCAGAGGGTTAAATTAAATACACAACGCCACTTGATTTGTGCAGACTAAATTCGCATTTATTTAGAATATTTTGTGCATTCAATTTTACCATGGCACCATTTGTATAGTAAAAATTACTATATCATGGTTAAAAACTTGCAGCAGACCAGAATCGAGGATCTGGCGATTGTCAAGCGCGAACGCTAGCCGCTCGACTATCGACTCGGTTGGATTGAGAGGGAACAAAACGCAAAAAAAAAGGTTCATGATAGCTCAATCGTGGTTGGAATAGTAAATTTAAAAACACGTCCATGGTTCTCATTACTGCAACGCTTGTTTCAGTGTATGCAATGCCCTATAAATGTTACGTTATTCATTCAATTTCGTACGATTTATACTCCATTATCAAAGTAACCCCAAAACAGAAAACCAACTTTGAAGTATTTGCAAAATTATATATCCATTCAAAATGAATCTTTTGGCAAGCTATCAAGTGCAAACGATAGCTAGGATGCCAGTACTTGTTTTAAAAATATGAATTATAATTATTTGAAACAGCATGCATAAATATTCAAGTTTTCTTCTAAACAACTATCAAAGTTACCCCGTTTCACGGTACCGTAAGAATTGGAAATTGGAATTCCAGTTATAATTTGCACGAAGTATTCCGGAAAAAATCTAAAATTATAAGGATGCTCTGTCGGAGATTATACTGAACAGTTATCGATATGAGAATGGCTATGGTAATGTCTTAAAAGATTCTATCTAGAATTCCACCAGAAATTTTTCCTGGGATTCTGCCAGGGATTTTATCAATACATAATTCCTCTAGGAATTTATGAAAATATTCAACAAGAAATTCCTTCGGGGAAAATCCTTCAGGCATACTCTACTAATTATTCAGTATTTTTCTCAATTTATTCATTCAAAGATCAATCCAAAAAAATCCTCAAGTGATTTTTTCAGTAATTCTTCAGAGCTTGCTCCAAGAATTCTTCTAGAGATGGCTTTAACAGTTTCGTCAAAGATTCCTTCGGAAATTATTCTAGAAGTTAGTTCCAAGGATTCGAACATGCATTACCCAGGAATCACACAACGGTTTTTTCAGAAGCTTCTCAAGGGGTTCCTCAAAAAGAATCATTACCAGAAATTCTCTTAAGAATTTCACCAGGACTTTTTTCAGGACTTCGCCCTGAGCCTGTTTCTCAGATTAGCGTTCTTATGAGCACTTCCACAGTTTTAAACTGAAACCCTAGGAAGTTTGCAAGAAGAATATAAAGTAAAAGGACTCATTCTCCCTCGATTACAACAATTGTAAATATCGCATCGCAAAAGTACTAATGTGTAGAATTTCCCAAAGTTAATTTTCAATCACCCAACACGGGAAGTATTCAGTAAAGGATTTCACGATATTTCTACTCGATTAAACTCGCACTACGATACATAAAATATCGAAGTGCTGCCCCCGTGGTTGGTCTAGTTAACGTTAAAGAACCTAAAAAGCAGCAATAGCACGACCCATTTAACAAGGCATGAGCCGAAAATGTATATCCCCGGAAAGTTTACAACAAGTTTTCTCTGTTTTGACTTTGCTCAGCACATACACCCGAAGAAAAGCAAGTTCATGGCCAGAAGAGCAACAGCGGAGGTGGCTTCAAGCAGTGATTTGAAATTCATCGAGGTCACGTTTGCTCTCCATGTGGACTGACTGTGCACCCACACAGTCGGTGAGCAGATGCTTGCGGTTGTGTGCTTGTTCTGATGGGGGCGCATGGTTCCGAGAGATAGTGAAGATTTCCTTGCATAGAAATTATCACATGAACCATAAAATTAACAGAAGGACAATAACATTGTCGAGATGGTTGGTTTTTATGTTGGCTCGGAGGACTTGGATGAAATGCGAAATAGCATGCCACGGTGCTCCCTAGATCGTTAATATTAGAAAAAAAAACCATCAAATCAGAACTCATCAGTCGGTTACTAAAGCTAAACTTCATGTCTGCGCAAAATTAAAAAAAAAAAGAGTTTTGAAGTTACTTCCTTCTTATGATGTAATCCTAGAAAATCTTAGGAAAGTAGGGATATTAATCTGGGTTTTGTTAACCACTATTATTATAAATAAAATATAATCTAAACAAGTTTCAAAATAGGTGAGCATGAGTATTTTAACCTCTAAGACTGTCAAAGGAATTGTAAGGGCAACTTCACCGGTGGTTCGGTTCATATTTTTGGACCATGATAAAATTGGATTTTATACCGGCGTTGCAAATGATGTTCCAATTTTAGTTTACACCAGTTTTCTGGTCTATTTTTTTGGGAACAGGCTAACTGCCTGATCCATTTTTGGTCGGATTTGGACCTAAATTGGAGCTGTTCCAAATCTGGTTTGACACATGTTTGTTCATCAGTTTGGATTTTTCTCCCTTACTTCTGCAGGAATTACTCCGGGAATTTGTTCCAGGAATCCCTATGGGCATGTATTTCCATTAGAAATTTCTCGTTGGATTTCCTCCAGCAATTTCTCTTGTTATTTCCTCCAAAAAATCCTTTTAGGATTTCCTTTAGGAATTCCTCCGAGGATTTGCTCAAATAATTTCTCCGGGGTTTTGGTTCAGGAAATTATCCGGGAATTTCAGACATATTCTCCCAAAATTCCCTCTGGGTTTTTTTTTTCAAAGAATTCATCTGGTGATTTCCTTCTAGATTTTATCTGGGCATTTGCAGCAATAATTTCTCCAGGGAATGACGTCCAGGAATTCCTCCGGATATTTGCTCCAGGCATTTCTCCTTGGATTTTCTTCATAAATTCCTCCGGAGATTTTTTCCAAGAACTCATCCGGAGATTACCTCCATGAATTCCCCAGGAGATTTCCAATAGCAATTCCTCCGGGTATTTCGCCCAGGAATTCATCTGGGGATTTCGTCTAGAAATTTATTAGGAAATTTCTCCGAGATTTTCAGAGAATTTATCTTGAGATTTCTTCCAATAATTACTCTGGGGATTCACATCAGAAATTTCTGCGAAGATTTCCTTCAGAAGTTCCTCCGAGAATTTCATCCACGAATTTTTCCGGGGATTTTCTCCAGAAACTCCTCCGAGAGTTTCCTCCGGAGATTTCCTCCAGGGATATCCCTCAAGATTTCCTCCGATAATTTTCTCTAGGAATTTCACAGAGCAGTGTTGTGAAAAACTCAATTTCTCACCACTCACGCTTGAGATTTTTCATGCGTGAGTTGTCAATCACGCAACTCAGCAGTCAAAAAATCATGGATGAGTTGGCTCACTTTTTTAACTCATTGTCTCGTATTTCCATAGTTTACTTACAAACGGCAATAATTACTTGTTAGTCTGGTAAAATTATAGTAATCCTTTCTAAAGTAAACAACAACATTCGGGTTTCACGAGTTTTTGTCGGGTTTTGCGACTGAATCATTTTTTACGGTTTGAGTTGATTAAGTTGATTTTGCATCAAAAACTCAAGCGTGAGATTTGCGAAGCAGATCTCTAATGAGTTTGCTCTCACGGGAGAGCGTATTGATTGACATTTGAGTGTGAGTCTATCAACACTGTCACAGAGTATTTCCGATAGCAATTCCTCCGGGGATTTCATTCAGATATTCTTCCGGAGATTCCCTCCGGGTATTTTAAGAAATTTCTCCGATGATTTCATCCTGGGAATAACAAGAACCCAAGAGTTTATCTGGGGATTTGCATCAGGGATTTTGTCCAGGAATTCATCTGAGAATTTCCTCCAGGAATTCCTACGAGAATTTCCTCCAGGAATTCCTCCGGGGATTGCATTATGAAATTCCTCCAGGAATTGTCTCCAGAAACTCCTTCGGGGATGTTTTCAAGAGTTCATCCGTGGATTTCCTAAAGAAATTCCTCCGGGAATTTGCTCCAGGAATTCTTCCGACGATATTTTTCAAGAATTCCCCTAGCGATTTCTTCCAAAAATTCTTCCGGGGTTTTACTCCAAGGAATTTCTCCATGAATTCCACTTAATTTTCATGAGGAATTCCTACGGGGATTCGCTCCTGGATTTCACCAGGATTTTCCCCAAAATTCCTCCGGGAAATTCCTCCAGGAATTTATCAAGGCATTTCCACCAGAAATTACTCAGTGGATTTCCTCCAGAAATGTATGCGGGAATTGCTTATAGCAAGTCCTACGAGATTCCCTCTTGAATTTGCTCCAAAAGCTCTACCGGAGATTTTTTCCAGGAATTTCATTTGAGATTTCCACCAATAATTTATCCAGAAATTCATTCGGGGATTTCCTGCAGAAATTTCTAATGATATTTCCATCAGGAATTCCTGCGAGGATTTCTTTTAAAAATTCTCCGGGAATTCCTCTAGAGATTTCCACCAAGAATTTCTCCAGATATTTCCAGCATTTTCTCAACGGATTACATCCAGGGTTTCCGCCACGGATTTTCTCCAGAAATATCTCCATGAATTCCTCCGGAGATTTGCACCAGAAATTTTTCCGGGATTTCCTCATGGAATTCCTTTTGGTTGCTCCAGGAATTTATCCGGAGAATTCCTCCAGAAATTTCTCCGGAAATTTCTCAATAAATTTGTTCAGAGTCTCTCCAAGAATTCCTTTGGAGTTTCGCTAGAAATTCCTCAGGAGTACCTTCAAAAATTATATCAGAATTTTTGCCAGGAATTCCTTCTGAGCCCATCGGGAATTTCTTCACAGTTCCTTCGAGAACTCTACCGTAATTTCTACGGAAATTATTCCTCCGGCAATGCTTTCGGAGTCCCTGCGAGGTTTGTTTTTGAAATTCCTTCAAGATTTTTTTCAGAGTTCCTCATGGAATTTCTTCGAATTTCCTCTGAAAATTCCCTCAGATTTCCCTAGGAATTCTTTTGGAACTCCACCGAGAATTAATTCAGATGTCCTCAAGGGTTTCCTGGATTTTTACGGGGTTTCTCCAGGAATTCTACAGAGTTCTAGTAGTACCTCGGAAATCCTCCAGATTTCCACTAGGAATTCTTCACGAGTTACTTCGAAAAATTCCCTACATGTCCTCCGGCAATCCCTCCAGAGTTCCTTAGAAAATTGCTCAAGAGCTTTTCCGGGAATTTCTTGAAGACTTCCTTCGGAAATTCTTCAGGGTTCCTCGTGTAATTCCTATGCAGTTCCTCTAGGGTTTTACTTATGTTCATCCAGAAATTCCTCTGGATTTCATCCAGCAATTCCTTGGAACTTCTTCTGGATTTCCACCAGGAATTTTTACAGAGTTCTTCCAGAATTTCCTCTTGAGTTCCTCAAGCGGTTGTTCTGGATTTCATTCAGTAATTTCTGGAAAATTCTTCCGGAGTTCCACCGGGAATTCCTTCGAACATTCTCCTTCGTTTATCCAGGAATTTCTCCGGAGTTCCTCAAGCAATAACCCCGGAGTTCTTCCAGAAACGCCTGAGGAATATTTTTAGACATGCATCGGGAGTTTCTACAGGACCACCGGAAGAATTGCTCCAGAGTTCCTCCAGGAATTCGTTTAGAGTTTCTCTAGGATTTTTTACAGAGTTCCTCTTGGAATTAATTCAAAATTCATCCGGAAATTTCTTCAAAGTTCATCCAGGAATACTTTCAGAGCTTCACCGGTAATTCCTCCTGAGTTGCTCCAGAAATTCCTCCGGAGTTCATTCAGCTAGTCAGCTGGTTTTATCCTGCATTTCCTCCGAAGTTTCTCCAGAGCTTCAACGGGAATACCTTTGAATTTCTTTCATAGTTGCTTTGGAATTTTTCCGTAGTTCTTTCAGGAAGTCCTCCAGAGTTACACCAGGATTTTTTTCCGAATTTCCTCAGAAATTCTTCTGGAGTTTCTTCCGCAAATTATCCATAAATTCATCCGGAACTGCTCCAAGAGTTCCTTAAGAGTTACTTCAGGAATTCCTTCAGAGATGCCTGGGGAATTCCTCCAAGAATACATTCAGAATTCCTCTAGGAATACATTGAAAGTTCCTCCAGACTTCCTCTGCGAAATCCTCCAGAGCTCGGCCGGGAATTTTTCCAGAGTTCCTGCAAGGATTCCTTCCGAGTTACTTCCAGTTCTTTGGAATTCCTCCAGAAATTTCCTAGAGTTCCTTCAAAAAATGTTCGGAGCTCCTCCAGGAATTGCTTTGAAGATTATTCAGAAATTTCTGCAGAGTTCCTCCAGGATGTCCTCCAAATTTCTCCGGATTTTCTCTGAAAATAATTTAGCAGTTCCTCCACCAAATCCTTTGGAGTTCCCCCAGAATATCCTTAGAAGTAGCCGCAGGATTTTTATAGAGGTCCTCCAAGAATATCTTCAGAGTTCCACATGGATTTTCTTTGGAGATCCTCTGGGAGTTCCTTCTGATTTCCACCGAAAATTCGTTTGGAGCTCCACCGAGAATTCCTTCAAATTTCCCCGTTCATCCTGTAATTTTATCGAAGTGTCTCCAGGAAATCTTCAGAGTTCCTCCAGTAATTCCTCAAAAATACTCCTGAGAAGTCTCCTAGATCCGCCAAGAAATCCTCCAGAGTTCCTCCGAGAATTCCTCAAGGGTCCTAGAACATCTCCGGGATTGCTTCAGAGTTCCTCCGGAGTTTTGTACATAAATTCCTCACTTCCCGAAATTCTCCTGGATTTCATCCAGCAATTCTTCGGAAGTTCAACCGAGAATTGCTCCGAAGTTCTTTCGCAGCAGCAGCTCTTCCACCTATCAGTAAATATCAGCTGAATATTTATTTTTAATGATGCACCGACATGTAGTTTGGCTACAGTAACCGACTGGTGTGAACCGGTTTGAGGAGATTTTTTTCCTCAAATAATAGTCTTTGTAACACCGTGCACGTGCTTCTAAAAAGATACCTTAGTTAGTGGATAATACACACAATTACGACCATGTTTTTAATTATTCACATTTCACCCTCCAGTGGTTAGGGTGGCATTAGGTTTCTAGCTAGTCTCACTGTTGGTAACTGTTCTTGGGTGGCATCATTATCTTCGGTATGCTTATCGTTCGCTTTTCAAGCGGCCAACTACACAGAATGACGACAGTGTCGACAAAGCAGGACTTAACGATGATCTACGCCATAATTGCCGCATCGGTTTACCATCAGAAGATGTCGTTTCCTTCCTCACTCTCGACATTCATTGCTGACTCCGAACTCGCCATTATGCAATAAATACAAGAGGATAAAAATAGTGGCCTTTGTTCTGATTGTTTTCTTATTTTCCTTTGTCATCCACAGCTTCCGCAGTCGGAAATCGACGGGCTGGACCCGAACTGTCGACGGTTTCGGCTGGAGAATGGCGAATCACTGGCGGAGAAGGATGAGGTATGGATTGATTTTCATTGGTGTGGTACTTATTGATGGCTGTTGAGAACGAAGTAGTAGCACAGGAAGTCTTAAATGCATTGTAATCTTACTTTGAACCTAATAGAAAAAAAAATCCGTGTGAGTTAAAACAGCTAACGGAAGGCAAGGAATTCATTCTGTACCCGACAAGTGGCAGCATTATTACAGAGTTTGAAACTCAGATAAAATAACAAAAAATATAACATAATTTCCTCTGCATTATGAAAAAAAAAATAATAAAATATATTTCTAATTCAAACAAAGATATAACTCAATAAGTTTTAATTTGAACATACACATAACTCATTATATTATTTGTCATAGCTATAAATTGAACCAAAATATAGATATTGCCGTGATTGATTCAGAAGTACCAATACAAAAATATCGATTATTGAACGAAAATTATCGATATCCTGATATATTGGAAATATCGTAGCGTACCTAGGTATACCAGTTAACCGACAATGGTTTTTATTTCTATTTCCATGTACCGGCCACAAACAACCTTCATGCGAATCCCAGGTTTTCGGTTCACCAAGCACACCCATTCTGGAAAATCCCGAGCATCAAACGAGATGGTACTTCAAGTATTTTCTAGGAAAACGTAAGTACTGCTTCAGAATCGTATGACCTACCAACAAAAAATCTACAATCATCATGGCCAATTCTTGGAAACAAACGATGATATTCTTCTGTTTTATTCCATGCCAAAAAAATACCGCCCTTTTCGGTGCCAATGTGTGAACCTCATCCGACGGCAATCATCCTCACCGAAACGGAAAATCATCACCATCGTCCTTTTCGTCGGCGGGAAACACAGTTCACCAGAACTACGTGGGAATAGATTCGGAGAAAAACCCATATTTTTTATCCATCGTCTCGCAGGACTCCGGTAGCAAATGTATGCCCCTGTACAGGGTAATGGTGTTCCGGAAGCAGGTACGTTACTACCTTCAGCCATTTACCATTCCTTTATTATGCTTCCTCATCCGATTGTCATCCGGGGCGATTTAATCGCTCATAAAGCGGCGCACGTCCTTTTTAACCTCCAAGTCCGTGGAAGCAATTAAGTCATCCGGAAAGCCGGTCTTCGTTGTCCTCCCGCCTTCGTCATCGACATCGTTTGTTCAGCGTCCTACATAAACATTCCATTACTGTCGGGAATGATCTCCTGGGAATAGGGTAACATCATTAATTGTCAATTGGAGACTGGAGTCCAGAACGATATAAATACCATTTGTGCTCCTCTTCTCCTGGTTGTGATTAAGGGTATAAACGAATTGAATCCAATACCACAAAGGTCATCAGCATGGCATTTTTACTGCTCCAGGTGTAACGAGGTGGACCGAGGTGAATCAAATTTCACGTTTTATCATTTGAATTATGAAATAACGTATCTTTCAAAGTGATCCCTAGACGATATCACCGTTTGATTAAACTCTTCGATATAGTGATGTCGTCTGTGTGTGAGTGTGACATCATTATATTGATGCAAATCTTGAGGTGAAATCAGGAAAGTTTGATTTAGTGGCATCTGAACTTCTATTAGGGGAACTCGGGGCATAATAGCAAATGCTTGTTTTAAGACCATACAATGAAATTATTTTAAAATTACTCCCGGCTGGTTTTCAAGTTTGATACTGATACGACGTGCTACATTCATTCATGGTAATAAAAATCATATCATATGCCAGAAAAGTGAGATAGAAATTTAGGTTCAAACCAAGGCTAGTAAAAAGGTATCGGGGCAAAATGAACACTTGTATGAAATTTAATGATTCCAAAATATTTAATGTCTGTCAGTCGTTCGAATGTGTAAAAGAGCTCTCCCTCTATCATAAGAGCTAAGAAGAACCTTTCTAGGTTCGTTATTTTGCTCAAAAATTAGATTCTCCCACTGCCTTGCTTATATGCCAATTTGAAGCAGAGAAAAACTTGAAGTCAAATTTTAAAGGACAATTGAAGCAAAACATAAACTTTTTTACCGTCAAACAGCTCAAATGCAATACAGATTTCATGCAGTTTATGAACTTTTGATGAAATATGCATATTTTCAGAGATTGAGAGGGTGTCCATTTCACCCGGATGTTCATTATGCCCATAATCCCCCTATGCAGCCTACAGACGCTCAGACAGTTTTATCAACATTGACTCCTCCCCCAAGTTAGTCAAACCTATTTATGTTGCTGCAACCGTTTGTTTATGCTAGAACAAAAATCTTCTGGAAACTTGTGTAAATATTCAAACTAAAACACGTTGAAAACACTAGCACCACACAACGTATTTCGGCAATCAGTGGTGAATATATGTATCTTGAAATGTTTCATATTCACCACTAACATCGCCATCGGAACGTAGCGATAAAAGCGCCACCACGATGTTGCTACTTGTGTTGCCATTTAAAAAGACCATCAATTGTCTTACACAGTTTTACAATCGGACTAAAATGTCTGTTACCGTAATTTCGGGTGAAATTGATCACTTTTCACGGTTTTTCTTGTCTGATTTCTATAATGTTGACAATGCCAAACAACTGAATGCAGGAAAACAAGTATGAAGGCGAGCCTTATTGACTCAAGTATTGAAATTTTCTAACAAATGTAATTTTAGTGCTAAAAAATATGTCTAAAATAAAAAATCGAGAGGTCTCATTTCGGGGTGAAATTGATCACTTATCAATGCTATTATTGTTAGTTTTCAAAACAACTTTGCATAATAAATTTGAGCTCCCTGAATCCGAATATGCTTGCCAAATTCTTAACAATACAATATTTATAGAAATAATGAATGTTTAAATTTCAAGAATAACGCAGAAAGCGCCTAAATGTATGCAATTTCTTAAGGAATTTCCTGATATATACCAGAAATTCAATTATTTCAACCAAATCAACGAATTGGTACTAGTTTTGGTTATGAAATCTAGTTTGGGGATATATCTTAAGTATCCTCACAAACTTTCAGGATTATACCATTTCCAAATCCTTGTCTAGAACTAGAAGTTTATTGATGTTTGTCAACACTGCACCGTACAAGATTTTTAAATTTTACATTATTTCAATAGAAAAGAACATTTTGGACATACTTACGACAAACAACGTTAATCTACTGCAGGTTACATTGATATTTGTGCTCCATTAGGAAGAAATAAAATCGAGTGACACAGTGATCAATTTCACCCTACTGATCAATTTCACCCGAATTTACGGTATCTGTGGTTTGACCGACTGTCAAAGCTCGTTGCAACAATACCATATTTCTACGCATGCTTTGAATGATCTCGGAAAGCCTAGTGAATATGTGATTGTAATTTTTTCTAGTTCTGTGGCTGTGGGGATATTCAACGAATTTTAGGCAATAATCGTATTGAGGAAGAACAGAACTTTCAAAATTTATGTACCGTAAGAATTGGATATTGGAATTCCAGTTATAATTCGCACGAAGTATTCCGGCAAAACTCTAAAATTATAAGGAGTCTCTGTCGGGAATTATTTTGAACTGTCATCGATATGGGAATGGCTATGGTAATTTCTCAAAAGATTTTATTTAGAATTTCATCAGAAATTTTTCCTGGGATTCTGCCAGGGATTTTATCAATAATTTCTCTAGGAATTTATCAATAGATTCAACTAGAAATTTCCTCGGAAAAAATCCTTTATTCATACCTTCAGGAGACAATTTTCCGGAATTTTTTTTAAAGATTCCTCTACTAATTATTTAGTATGTTTCTCCATTTATTCCTTTTAAGATCAATCAAAAAAATTCCTCAAGTGATTTCTTCAGTAATGCTTTAAAGCTTGCTCCGAGAATTCCTCCAGAGATGGCTGTGACAATTTCTTCAAAGATATTTTCAGGAATTATTCTAGAAGTTAGTTCCAAGGATTCGATCATGCATTATCTAGGAATCACACAACGATTTTTTCAAATGCTTTTCAAGGGGTTCTTCAAAACAATCATCACCAGAAATTCTCTCAATGATTTCACATGGACTTTTTTCAGGACTTCACCCTAGGATTCCTCCTTAAATTCCACCAGGAGTTGCTTCAGGAATTCCAAAAAGAATTCAGCGATTGTTTCTTGTATTTTTTTTCTACAGATTCCTCCAGAGATTCTTTTCCTGCGATTGTCTCCAGGAATTTCTCAAGAAATTATTTAAGAGATTTCTAAACGAATCCCTTCCAAGAAATTAATACAGAAATTACATAAAAAATTCCCCAGGAATTGCTTCTGTCAAAAATCTTCCACTTCATTTCATTTATTTAGTTAACATCTACACAGATAACACTGAATCAACAATTTCACGCCACAATACTCGGTTCGTGGCCGCATCTCTCCATCCTCGGTTCTGCCCCACGCTCGCCAAATCGATACGCACTTGATCCGCCCACCTAGCTCGCTGCGCTCCACGCCTTCTTGTACCAACCGGATCCGAAGCGAATACCATCTTTGCAGGGTTGCTGTCCGGCATTCTTGCAACATGCCCTGCCCATCGTATCCTTCCAGCTTTGGCCACCTTCTGGATACTGGGTTCGCCGTAGAGTTGGGCGAGCTCGTGGTTCATCCTTCGCCGCCACACACCGTTCTCCTGCACACCGCCGAAGATCGTCCTAAGCACCCGACGTTCGAAGACTCCAAGTGCTTGCAAGTCCTCCTCGAGCATCGTCCACGTTTCATGCCCGTAGAGGACTACCGGCCTTATGAGCGTTTTGTACATGGTACATTTGGTGCGGGCGTGAATCTTTTTTGACCGCAGTTTCTTCTGGAGGCCATAGTAGGCCCGACTTCCACTGATGATGCGCCTCCGTATTTCACGGCTAACGTTATTGTCAGCCGTCAGCAAGGATCCAAGGTAGACGAACTCGTCGACCACCTCGAACGTATCCCCGTCTATCGTAACACTGCTACCTAGGCGAGCCCTGTCGCGCTCGGCCCCACCAGCTAGCATGTACTTTGTCTTGGCCGCATTCACCACCAGTCCAACTTTTGCTGCCTCGCGTTTCAGGCGGGTGTACAGGTCTGCCACCTTTTCAAATGTTCGGCCGACGATGTCCATATCATCCGCGAAGCAAACAAATTGACTGGATCTCGTAAAAATCGTACCCCGGCTGTTAAGCCCGGCTCTCCGCATAACACCTTCTAGCGCAATATTGAACAACAGGCACGAAAGTCCATCACCTTGTCGTAGTCCCCGGTGGGATCCAAACGAACTGGAGTGTTCGCCTGAAACCTTCACACAATTTTGCACACCTTCCATCGTCGCTCTTATCAGTCTCGTGAGCTTCCCGGGAAAGCTGTTCTCGTCCATGATTTTCCATAGCTCTACGCGGTCGATACTGTCGTATGCCGCCTTGAAATCGATGAAAAGGTGATGCGTTGGGACCTGGTATTCACGACATTTTTGGAGGATTTGCCGTACAGTAAAGATCTGGTCCGTTGTCGATCGGCCGTCAACGAAGCCGGCTTGATAACTTCCCACGAACTCGTTTACTACAGGTGACAGACGACGGAAGATGATCTGGGATAATACTTTGTAGGCCGCATTTAGAATGGTGATCGCTCGAAAGTTCTCACAATCTAAATTGTCGCCTTTCTTGTAGATAGGGCAGATTACCCCTTCCTTCCACTCCTCCGGTAGCTGTTCTGTTTCCCAGATTGTGCCTATCAGCCGGTGCAGACAAATGGCCAGCCTTTCCGGACCCATCTTTATGAGTTCAGCTCCGATACCATCCTTACCAGCAGCTTTATTGTTCTTGAGCTGGTGAATGGCATCCTTAACCTCCCTCAAAGTGGGGGTTGGTTGGTTTCCATCTTCCGCAGTACTGACGAAGGCATTTCCTCCGTTGTCCCGTCCTTCATTGCCTGTGCTCTCAGCACCATTCAGGTGCTCGTCGAAGTGCTGCTTCCACCTTTCGATCACCTCACGCTCGTCCGTCAGAATGCTCCCATCCTTATCCCTGCACATCTCGGCTCGCGGCACGAAGCCGTTGCGGGATGCGTTGAGCTTCTGATAGAACCTACGCGTTTCCTCAGACCGGCACAGCTGTTCCATCTCCTCGCACTCCGTCTCCTCCAGGCGGCGTTTTTTCTCCCGAAAGAGGCGGGTCTGCTGTTGCCGTTTCTGTTTATAGCGTTCCACGTTCTGCCGGGTCCCTTGCTGCAGCATGACCGCCCGCGCTGCATTCTTCTCCTTCAAAACCTCCTGGCACTCCTCGTCGAACCAATCGTTCCGTCGACTCCGTCCCACGTACCCGACGTTGCTCTCAGCTGCATCGTTGATGGCTGCTTTTACTGTTCTGCAGCAGTCCTCAAGAGGGGCTTCGTCCAGCTCACCCTCATCCGGTAATGCAGCCTCGAGTTGCTGCGCGTATGCCGCTGCGACATCCGGTTGCTTGAGCCGCTCTAGGTCATACCGGGGCGGCCGTCGGTACCGTACGTTGTTAACGACGGAGAGTTTTGGGCGCAGTTTGACCATCACCAGATAGTGGTCAGAGTCGATGTTAGCGCCACGATAGGTCCTGACGTCGATAATGTCGGAGAAGTGCCGACCATCAATCAGAACGTGGTCGATTTGCGATTCTGTCTGCTGTGGTGATCTCCAGGTGTATCGGTACGGAAGGCTGTGCTGGAAGTAGGTGCTACGAATGGCCATATTTTTGGAGGCGGCAAAATCAATTAGTCGTAGGCCGTTTTCGTTCGTCAGCCGGTGGACGCTGAACTTTCCAATCGTCGGTCTGAATTCCTCCTCCTGGCCAACCTGAGCGTTTAGATCTCCTATGATGATTTTGACGTCGTGGCTTGGGCAGCTGTCGTACTCGCGTTCGAGCTGCGCGTAAAAAGCGTCTTTATCATCATCAGTGCTTCCGGAGTGAGGGCTGTGCACGTTTATTATGCTGAAGTTGAAGAACCGGCCTTTGATCCTCAACATGCACATTCTCTCATTGATCGGCCACCACCCGATCACGCGCCTCTGCATATCACCCATCACTATAAAAGCTGTTCCCAGCTCATATGTATTGCCGCAGCTCTGGTAGATGGTATGGTTACCTCTAAACGTTCGCACCATTGATCCCTTCCAACACACTTCCTGCAACGCTACGATGCCGAATCCACGGTCCTTCAGCACGTCGGCGAGTATGCGTGTGCTCCCGATGAAGTTGAGAGACTTACAGTTCCACGTACCGAGCTTCCAATCGCTAGTCCCTTTACGTCGCTGTGGTCTTCGCCGATTGTCCCGGTTCGTATTCTCTCGTTGATTATTCGTTGCTTGATTTTTTTACGGCTGGCTTGCAGGGCCTGACACCAACCCCCTAGATTTCCGGAGGACCATAGTGCGCAGTTTAGCTTAGAGTCCTTCTCTGGCACTCGGACGATGATCAGCCGCCCCTGACATGGGGAACAGACGCTGTTGTGAGCCGCTCCTAACATGGAGTACAGACGCTCAAGGTTTGCAGAAGCAAAAGCAAAAGCAAACCCCCCCTTCCCTGTCAGCATACGACCAAAGTTCCCACCGGGGGTTGGTTACCCGATCTTCCCTAAGGTTACTCGTACCCCGGCCAGTACCGCGAGGAGGTAGGGATAGGAGTTGCTGGGCAAGAGGCTAAGGACCGCACAAAGGGGTCTATTTTATTCCTTCAGGTACGCGAGGTACCAATGGTACGCCATGCCCAGCCATTTACCAAGGAAATCTTCCACTTATTCTTCTAATGATTTCCATAGGAATACTTTCAGAAAATCCAACAAATTTCCTACAGAAATACATGCAGGGATTTACTCCATGAACTCTTAAAGTAGTTCTACCAAGAAGTTCGCCAAGGATTCATCAAGGAGATCTTCCTGGGATTCCACCAGAAAGCCTTCAGGGTTTCCACGGCAGCTACCGCAAAAGAGTTAAAAAAGGGAATTCCACCAGGAATTCATTTAAAGATTCCGCTTGCAATTTTTTGGGAGGTCCTCCAGGCTATTTCCCGATGATTCTTCTAGGAAATCTACAATATGTTCATCTATAAATTCTGTCAGTGTTTCTCCAAAGATTCTTCTTTGTATCGCTGAAGGAACCCTACGAGGCATTCGACCTAGGATTTCTGAAAAAAAATCCATGAAAAATCTTCGAGAAATTTCTCCGAGGATTCCTAAGAGAATTTGTACATCAATTGCTTCCAGTATGGTAAGATTGTCGGAGGAATTCCTGAAAACCCTCAAGAATCCTTGAAGATATTCCGCGAGAAATTCTAAAAGGAATCTTTTGAGGAATTCCGGTGATAAAATACTTATGAATAATTTCTTGTAAAATCTCTGGAGGAATTCCTGATAACCCTTGAAGATCCTTGGATTTTTTTCCGGGAGCAATTCCTTAAGGAATACCGAGATAAATTTCTTGTGGAATATCGGGATAAAAATCCTTTGATTAATTCTGGGAGGACTCCCCTGAATTTCTGGCGGAATACCTTTAAGAATAGACAACCCCCTGAAAGAAAATTCTGGTAGAATAGGGTGCAGAGCTACTTGGGCACTTCCATAATTCACTGCAATAAGAAGAGTTTCAATAAGACGCATATTATGAGCTTTGTAGCTTTTAAAAAAAAACCACTGCCGAAGTGAATCAAAAGTGTCAAGAATAGGATTCGGCTCCCTATCTTTATAAATACCGGGAGGAATCCGTAGTAAATTGCCTGATAAAACCCAGAATAATCCTAGAGGAATTCTTGAAGAAATTCCCAATATAATCCCTGACAGAACTTATGATGGAATCCCAGAAGGTGTGCAAGATGGCGTCCCAAAAGGATTTTATTATGAATCATAGAAGTATTTAAAAAGAAATCCATAGAAGAATTTCTGATCCCTAAAATCCCTAGAAAGGCTCCTAATGGAATTCCTACAGGAACTCCTGCAGTAATTCCTAGAAGAACTTGTGATGTAATCCCTGAAAGAACGCCAAATGTAATCTCTGAAGGAACGTCTGACGATATTCTTATTGTAACTCTTCATTTAATCCCTGGAGGGATTCTTATAATATGCCTGACAGAACTCCTTAAAAAATCTCAAGAAGAAATTTTAATTGAATCCCTTGAGGAATCCCTGATGTAACATCTAGTGAAATTCAAATTGCAATCTACTAAAGAACTCCTGATAGAATCCCTAGAGAAACTTCTTCCATCCATCTGGAATCTCTGAAGTAACTCCTAATGAAATTCCTACAGAAGCTTTTGATAGAATCCCTGGAGGAATTATAGGTGGAATATCTAAAGAAACTTTTAATGAAACCCCTGAAGAAACTCCTGATGAAATGCCCAGAAGAGCTTCTGATGTAATCCCCAGAAGAACTCCCGATGTCCTTATGCATTTTCTTCAGAAACTCCTGATATAAGCTCTGGAGGAATTCCAGGTGAAATCTCTGATGGAATCTCTAGAGAAACTCCTCATGAAATCACTGGAGAAATTCCTGATAAGATTTCTGATGGAACTCCTGATCCTTACCTCTATGATATCCCTAGAAATAATCCTGATGAAATTCAACGAAAACTGCTGATGTAATCTCAGGAGGAACTCCTGACAGAATCTCTGGAGGGATTCCAGCTGAAACCTCTGAAGAAACTCATGATGGAATCCCTGGAAGAACTCCTGATGAAATCCCCAGGAGAACTCGTCGTTCATCATTTTCTTCCCTTCTCGCTTCCTACTTCCCTGACTTCTCCCGGTGTAGGAGGTTATCACCAGTACCGGTAATGGAGACGTCTGCACTGTTGGTGCCCTGACTACCGGCGACTATCGCAGGGGCGATCTTCGTCTTCTTTCTTTGTCAGGCTGACTCGAGTGCCGAGGTCGGTCAACCGATGCCGGTTGGGGCTTGACTTCCGGCTCATTTGTGCCCCGACGACCCGATTTCAGGCACTGCTCTCTGCCTCTTGGTTCGCAGCTCTTCCCGCTAGTTTCTCTGCAAGATATACGTTATCTCCACCACCATATTGTTTGCCAGATTCCAAACCTAAGAATCGCTTACCATTCATATCATCACGCCCACATGTCTGCGCTACCGCTGTGATGCTTTGACATGTCTCCCGACTACAATCTCGCGTGTTGAACCGCTTTGCAATCGCTGACTAGTAGCACCTCCTTTTTTTTGTGGGCTATCTTCAGCATGACTCCATCCATCCAGTTCTGGCAAGCACTTCCACTTTCTCTAGCGTTTCGCCTATTACTGTTAGGACGACGTCATCAGCAAAGCCGACGATCACGACGCCCATAGGTAACTCCAGTGATAGACCCCGTCGTACGTCTCATTCCACAGCGTCGAGCTCAGTGTGGACCCCTGCGGAACTCCCACCGTTACTCTTAACTTCTTCTGACCGGTGTCGGTTCCATACACCAACAACCGATTCTCGAAGTAACTCTGTAGAATCCGGCAGGTCAGGAAGCCGCATTCTATGCAGCGCTGTGGCGATGGCCTCCCTACTGGCGCTATTGAACGCGTTCTTAACGTCAATCGTAACTACGGCACCGTAACGATTTCCTCTTCGTTTTTGCTTCAATGCCTTCTTGGTCCTCTCCAGGATTGTCCGAATTGCATCTACCGTCGACTTTCTGGCCCGAATCCGAACAGCCATTCTGATAGTCCGTTCTAGTTTTCCGTAGCCACCCTGTTTAGGATAATCCGTTCCAAGAGTTTGCCCAGTGTTTCCAGCAAGCATATAGACCTGTATGATAATGGATCACCGGGTGATTTTACTGGCTTGGGTAGCAGCACCAGCTTCTGGATCTTTCATATATCTGGGAAGTGTCCTTCGTCCAGGTATTTTTGCATCTCCTTCTGGGTATGCTAGAATAGCCACTATAAGTGCCATATTCGGTATTCCATCCGGTCCAGCGGCCTTTTTCAGCTTCAATGCTTTCGCCGCAGCCATATGCTCGTCATTGGAGGCCTGACAATCTTCGGCGTTTGCTGCTTCCTCGTCGACATACGGTGTGGGTGAGCTTTTCAGCACACCTTTCAAACGGCACTGACCCTTGACTTTCGGCATGACCACTCGATAAGCGTCCCACCAGGGGTTGGCGTCAGCTGCTCAGCACAGCTCCTAATAGCACTCAGACTTGCTCAGCGTTATCTCGCGTTTGAAAATACGACCTTTCGCTCCTTTTTGACTTCTCCTTTGCTTGTTCTGTGGAAACGGCTCCTGACTTTAAGGCAAGCCATCTATGTTGTCAGTCTTACCACATCCAAATTCAGGGCATCGCTGTCAGTGCGAAGTACCTCAACGAAGAAATCTTTGTCGAAAGCCTTCGTTTTCCACTGCCGGACGCCAATTGTGTTTCTCTACACTGCCGCAGTATTTCGCTGGCCCATCCTGTAGCCTATCGCCTTCGCTTATCCTCCATTTCATGTTGTCCGCCAGTGATGGGCTACAAAATGTTAGGTCGATGATCGACTCCCGTCCGTCTTTCCGAGATGTCCTAATGGTGCTTTCGTTGCACAATCGTACGTCTAGCTTTGCTGAAGCTGCCCGTCGAATGGGTGTTTTCTTCCTTCGGTATGCAGAGAGCATCTTGGTCGATTCTTGCCGACTTTCCCAAAGTGACCTCTTTCTCCACATTTCCTGCACAGTTCGGTTCTGTCCGGACCTTCACAGCTCGCCGCCGAGTTTATGCACTTGAAGTATCGCATCGGTGGCCCATCTGCTCGTGTGACGAGTCTCAGTGTGCATATCGACCAGCCAGTTCTGATCTTGCCTTTCTCCACCAATTTGTTAGCCGAACTGGTAGCCAAATCGTCGCTGACAGTTTGCCTTCGTACGAGTTCCTCAGACGGATTGCCATTGTCTTCTCTCCAAAGCTGCATTGCTTACGCAGCTCTTTACTCACCTCATCCACGGTTGTTCTCGTCCATATATCTGCAGTAGACTGGCCCTTAAACAAAAAAGTTGTAAAACTTAACGGGGCACCCCCTAGATATGAGCCTTAGGGTAAGAAAAACGCTCTCTCAAAATTTCAACTCAATTGGTTGCTCCACCAGCTGGCGCAATCGTTATGAAGTTTGTATGGGATATTCGTCTCAAATATATTGAAAATTAACCCTTTGTCACTGTTTCGTTCCGTATACTAATTGTTCGCGTTCAAATAAGCCCAGAATGACAAATACACTAGTTGATACCCTAATGAACATAATTGCAGAAGGTTGTATCTGGAATTAATCTCATTTTCATTACTTTTTCGGTTGTTGAAAGTTAGGCTTAGATCAGCTCTCCCGTACAGTCACTTATATGCATGCGATATGTGCCTCAGCTCGCCCAGCGTCATAGGTGGCTATGATGCACTTAGTGGTTACCTCCAAGCTATGTTGAATAAATACAAGCAGTATTGCATGATATACTTCAGATGGTTAAAACACCAACTTTATTAATTTTGATCGTGATACAATCTTCTACAATATTCTTCGCTATTATATCAAGTAGTGTTTTTGACATTCTGGGTCCAATTGAGCGCGATCATCAATTTTCCTGAACCAAACAGTAGATGATGTGCTGTCGCTCATATGTTTGAGCTGAAAATCCCATATTAACTTCAATTCAAATGCGCCAGCTCATGGAACGACCAAATGAGCTGAATTTTTCAGAAAGGCTTCCTCTAACCCCAAAATATAATCCTGGGGGGTGCCCCGTGGAATCATACAACTTTAATTTTCTCCCATACTGAGCTGGGCCAGTCTAATCTGCAGTCAACAACTGCTTTCTGAGTAAGTGCTCTTACGTCCGCCTCGTACGCCAGAGATTTTGGGACTAACTCCAGATAGGCCGAGCTCTTGATCGCAGGATCACTCTTCAGCTAAAACAGCATCTCCCTTTCAGGGTGCGCCGCGTTCTAACCACGTTTTAACCGAAGTCCTTCAGGTTCGAGGTAACTTTTCGATATCTGCGTACTTTGTTTGGTCGTATGCCTTAACAAAGTCCCCTTTCGACCACTCTCGCTGCGGTCGTCCCCCTTCTCCATCTTCTCTTTCTGAATCTTTTTTAATCTTTGGCGTCGACGACGGTTTGCCATCCGTCATCGTTCTCGTCCATTTTCGGCACACATTTTCCTTGCTCGTTGCGCTGCTTTTTTTAATCGTCCTCTTCTCCTGGTGACTCTTTGACTCGCTTCTTCGTAGGCTTGTTAACTCGTATCTTCGGGGTCCTAAGCTTGTCAGCCGCTGCTTGCTCCGTAACCTTTTTCAGTGCCTTTTCGGCACTTGTGCCTTTTCCTTGAGCAGCGTTGCTGCTTGATTTCGTTGTGTACACTGGACTCTGGTTCCTTAATCCCCCTTGTAGTTCTTGTGTCTCACATTGCTTCGAGCTTGCGTCCTCGACTCCTGCTATGCTGAACTCAATAGTATCAGCATTGCTTTGGAAATTCTCCATTTTAGTGGGTCCCCCATCTAAGCCGATAGACTCCCCCATTGTAGATAGTGGCCTCATGATCCCATGGTGATGTTTGCAAGCAGTGACACCATGCTAAGGTTGACCCGTTGGTTGTAAATTTCCAGACGACCTACTAGAGATATTCCTAGTGAAACGTATTGTTTTATTTTTGAAACAATTCTTGAATGAATTACTTGTGAAATTCTCCAGAAAATAAATCAAGAAATCGTCCTTGTCCTCATCAGTGCCTTCGGAGTGTGGGCTGTGCACGCACATTGATTATGCTTAAGTTAAAAAATCGGCCTTTATTTCTCAACTTGCACATTCTTTCGGTGATCGGCCGCCTCCCGATCACGCTCCTCTGCATAACGCCCATCCCTATAAAAGCTGTTCCCAGCTCTTGTGTGTTGCCATAGCTCTGGTATTATATCTGCAATTGCACTATTAGATCGTTTGAAATTTTAACAACATTGCATTTATTGCATGTAATTTTATTTCTATTTATTATCGATTTGTATCAACTGCTGCAGAAACCCGTTTTCAGTAATTTTCACTATAGTTCAAGTTCTACCAAATAAATAGGAGCATGCCGCTATATTCATAACAACAGCAAGGTTCGCTTCAGCCATTGCGCACCGACCGAAATTTACCGAATTAATTATTACTAAATCCGACCCCACCGCTGGAAGCTTCCATAACAAATGAAATACAATCTATTTACATTATGAATCCCGCTTACGTGCCAGTAAAAATTGTTATGTTCTTTTTTTCTGCTATCTCTTTCATATTTTCTTGGTTTTCACTGTCGATGCCATCCATCGGATCCAGGGTGCCCAAAAGCTTGCCCTGCCGTACAACCCCCAGCAGAAATTGACGGTCAAGCAGATTCTGTCCAATTTTGCACTAATGGATGCAAGCAAATCTCCCAAGGAGGTTTTTTCGGCCGACATCCAGAAGGATTTGCTGCTGCTGGAGGAGCAGGAGGGTTCGGTGAACTTCAAGTTCGGCGTCGTCTACATGAAGGCTGGCCAGAAGATGGACGACGAGATGCTGAGCAATGGTAAGTGCTGTGCGAGGTGGGTGGGGAGGGGCTCTAATGAATGGCACTTGCAATGGGAAAAAGGGATTTCAAAATTGCTCGCCTTCGAAATGCAAAAGGTTAGCTCAAGGTGGTTTTGACGGAAATTCGAAGTACAGAATGGTCCATAAAAATGGAAAACTTATACTATGCTGAAACCAGGCCACCATCGGCACACATCGTTAGAATTAAAATTTTATGCCAATGATCGCTAGTGTTATGCTAAAATTAGTTGGTCGTTCCAGTGCGCATCGCTTCCTGCTGTGCCTACGTAAATTCGTTCTGCTCTCGGAAGTTTTGAAAATTACCTAAAGCAATAAAACATTACTTCTCAGTGCTAAAAAACGGTACTTTTCAGTACTATTTTTTTTCTACTATTGATCCCTTTACGATCCTTGCTTGGACCCGTGCCTTCGATATTTCGTTGGATCCGTAAGTGAAAGCTAGCGGTCTTAAAAAAAAATCTTGGAAGGTCACGTCTTTTTTCGAACAAAAGGAAGGGTGAATCTCTGAATTCACAACTTCCGTCTAAAAAAAGGGATTTGAAATTATAACTAAACGTGGCAAAAATAGAAGAAAGCACGTTTCTCTGGAATGCGCACTTTCTCCAAGGGTGAGATAGTTAATGTTGATAATTGTATCGAAATAAGCAATCAATGCTTTAGACCAGCGATTTTCATATAGTGCTCCGCGAAATATTGACAAGAGTTTCGCGGCAGATATGAAAATGTGTGCCAATTCCTTTAGTACAGTAAAGGAACCAACGTTTTTCTTTGATATATGCTATTAACTGGACCATATCAAAAATAATTCTCAAAAGTACAACAAGAAACAAAATAACCGACCACGCTGAAAATTTGATCAATTAGTAACTCGTTGGTTGCGATCCATCCATCGAGTTTTAATTTAAGGCGTCTGTCATTTTGTCTAGCTATAAGGGGGTTAGAAGCAAAGGGGTGTAAGTGTCAAAAAAAACAGTTGTGGAAAAATTAACTTTGAAGCTTTCACAGCAATTTTTCATTCCTTACAAATTGTATGGGACTCGTAAAAACAAGCCAATATTTTACGAATTATGTATTTTTCTGTTAGACGGAAAAATCTCCTAAGAATACCATTGGAAAGCTTAGAAACAGTAGATTTTTTCAGTATACTCAATTTAAAACCGACCAAAATTGTACTTACACCCCTTTGCGTTTTGGACCCTCATTTGTGGTACCGCCGTGCGGGGTGGCATTGGGCCTAGAAGGTGACTTTGACCGCTTTCGATGCATCTCATCACTAGTAGCAACGGCAAAACATAATAAAGTCACCCTTATGGACCAATGTCACCCCGCATGACGGTATTTAAAATTAAGGGGTGGTATTTATTCATTTCTCGCGTTCAGTATCATAAGGGAGTTAATGCAGTAATTGATTTTTCTTCATTATTTTTCTCTTTAGCTAATTACTTGGCCGGGTGACTGTTTTCGACTGCTATTTTTGACTCAGTAGAAAGCATTGAATCGTAAAATGTTTCGAAAACCGTTTGAATTCCATGTGACAATGCAAAGAAAAAATCGACGAAGAAAAATCGATCTCTGCAGTTACGCCTGTATGATACTCAACGCGAGATCTTAACCTTATGATGTTCTCGACGTTTTTTCGAGTGTTATACACACGGTTTCAAAATCTCGATCGAACATAGTAGTAAAGTAATAGTACGAAAAAAACGCTTAACGTTGAAGAAATCTAATAATCCCCGACTAAATATTTTGAAACTTTCGAGGTGTGAAAAGTTCATCGGGATACTTATACTCGTCCATAAAAAAATTGAGTGACATACAACTTCAATAAAAATCTGCATTTTTATACTATGTTATTGAAGCATATTTCAAGAGTTTTATCAAATTTATGAAATCATCCGTGAGCTCTGATCGTGTGGTTAACCCATTTAATAAAATATTAAAATAAAAATTTTAAAATATTAAAATTTCAATAAAAGCTTCAAAAAATATATTTTGCTACAGAAACTCGTTTAGTTGTACGAATTACAATAAACCAAAAGTTAGAAAATTTTCTAATCTAAGAAATTTGCCGTTCTTTCGAATTTTGGAATATTTGACGCAAATCCAAACATTAGAAAAAATCGACATTAGCAAACATTGGCTTTGCAAGACGCTGTTGGGTATACTGCAACTCGATCACGCTCACCAATACAACTATCAGATGGAGCTAAAACTAATATTTCTGATAGTGCTGTTGGTTTGCGTGGGCGGATCAAAACGGACTCAATAGCAACGTTTCTGAAAAAGAGACCTCTTGGGCCCTTTTCTAATGTTTGTCCAGATAAAGTTTCATTTGGACACCGAATTGTGACAGTTGGAGCCTAAAATAAAAAAAAGCTTGCTAATCAAATAAAATAAATCGATTAAGATTAGAATCAAAGGTTTCAAATAGAATCAAAGTGAAGGTCGAAAAAAAAATATCTTCAGCATCTAGAAAACCGAACATCTGTTTGAGTTGAAAACTTGATCGATTAGTCACCAACATCAAATGACAAATCGATCAAGTTTTCAGCTTAAATGAATGATTGGTTCTCCATATTTGTGTTCTTGACAATTTTGGCTTCGAACCTTCTAATCTATTATATTATTTTCAATTCTCTTCTTTTCTAAGCGCTTGAACAGCCAATATTGAAAAGCATCCTGGAAATGCTGGAAGTTTGTAGTATATCGAAAATGTGTTACATTAGAGTGGTTCAAAAAATCGTTTTTGCTCCACACCGCTCATTCGATTCTAGATCAAATTCTGAGTGTCCTCTCAAAATTAGAACTCATTTGGATGAAAACTGAGACTGCACAAGTCCTTTGAAGTTTATATGGGAATTTCTATGGGAAAAGCAAGCAATTCATTCAATCGGTCATAGTGTTTGCCCATTTGCTCTTGAGGATTAGAACTACATTGAAACTGTGAGATACATTCATCAGCTACAACTTTGCTGAAGACCGTTTTCAAATCGGACGCCTCAGTAATTAGTTATTGATTTATATCCAGTCCCAAATTCTTCAGCAGTGCTCACTAAACTTCAGAACAGGCAACATTGCTGCACATGGCGCGAAAGGTAGCACGCACAAATCATACTATGATTTACTGCATATATCCAGTGATGCCCGCAGAACAGCCCAATAATTATAGCCAAAGTTTTACAACTCATTCAAAAATCAATAACTAATTACTGGGGCGTCCGATTTAAAAACGGTCTTCGGTAAAGTTGTAGCTGACTATTGTATCTCAAAGTATCAACGTAGTTCTAATCCCCAAGAGCACATGGGCAAACACTATGACCGATTGAATGAACTGCTTGCTTTTTCCATAGTAATTCATATATATACTTCAAAGGGCTTGTGCAGTCTCAGTTTTCATCCAAATGAGTTCAAATTTTGGGAGGACACTCAGAATTTGATCTATAATCGAATGAGTGGTGTGGAGCAAAAACGATTTTTTGAACCACTCTAATGTTGCATATATTAAAATGACCAGGCCCACTGTGCAGACTTGGGGTTGAAGAAAATTGAAAATCGGTCAAGCGGTTCAAAAGTAATGATTAAAAAAAATGCAAATCGCGATTTTTCTGGTCACCTAATTTCGGAAATGGTCACTCTAATCAAAAAATCCAAAAACACGTGTACCGTCGATGGGGGTGACAATGGGTCTAGGGGGTGAGATTGGGTCAAAACGAAAAATTATGATTTATGAAATATTTCAGCTAATAACGCTGATATTACTAAAATTAATAATTCATTTGTTAGGGAACATAGTATTACATGTAATTCATCACAATATACATTTTAAGAAATAGTAGTTTTCGTTTACTTTACCAATAAACTTGTATGTTGAAACTAGATAAAATTTACCACATTAAATTTCTCCTGTGCAAAGTATCACGCATGTACTATGACGTCTATCGTTATTTTAGTAGAAGGTTGAAAGTCTTTTTTCATTGCACTTCATACGTATTTTCCGGAATCTATTTGATTTTTCCACAAAAATTTAATTTTTTTCGGTACGGTGTCTTAAACATCAAAAATGGGGGTGAGATTGGGTCAAGCAAGAACGATAGTAAATGAAATTGCAAGTCCACTTTTTTGACATTTTACGGTGCCGGGGGTTCTTTTTTCATAAAGAAGTGTTTGTTCTTTCTAAATACAACATCTCTGAGACATCAAACAAGTCTACTTGAGTATTCCGTGCGTTGAAGAGCAATGCAACGCATTTTGACAACTTCTCAAACCAGCAACTGTGTTTCGTGCGCAGCAATATCGTAAAATTTATCAAGTGGATTTTTTTTTTCGAAATTTAATTATTTATCAGTGATTTCATAGAAACATAGAAACATCTCACCAAAGTACAAATGAGTTGGATCGCTGAAAGACTGGGATTATGACGTCAACATCTGCCTGAAATGTATTTTTTTTATGTTTTATTTAAGACACTTTACCATTTGTCATGCCATTCGAATCTGTGAAATGTATTGATCGTAGAATGTTGCACCGAAATTTAACTAAATGTGAAGGTTTAAAATAATCACTGTTTCAGTACACCTTTGGGGAAACTGAATAGGCTTTATGGTAATGGGGATGAGACTTTGAAGAAAATTTAAGGGAAAAAATAGAAAATTTATGTAAACTCGACGATAAATGTGGGATTTACATATTTTTCCCATTGCTCTTCAATTTTTTGGTATAATCGTGCTCTTAAGTGGGTTTATCATACCTGTGAAACATCTTAGATATCTTCTCGTCTTGTTTGCATCGTATTTCATCAATATATTTCAGCTGTGAACGGTTTTGCAATAATATTCTCAAAAACAAGTTATTTCAATTACAGTGACCCAATGTCACCCCCTCTATGGGGTGAGATTGGGTCATTTTTCATTCACTTGTGGTGCCGCTGTGAATAAATATTTTTCTTTAATTTTTTGAACAGTTGTTAATGTACCATTAAAGTATATACACACCAAATTTGAAGTTTATTGGAGTTAAATTGCGATAGTTATTAAATAAATAAATCGTACATATCCCTTTTTGACCCATTCTCACCCCCAACGACGGTATCCTTATTTCGGATAAGGATAATTTTCACGGGAATCGGTGACTCACTAGATCGGTTTTTCATGGAATGGCTGAATTTACGATTTTTCGGGAACCAAATCTAGGGTTTACGCAAAATCCATGAGCAACTCTGTTTTGACCACATATTATATCTTTTCATAATTATACCTCTTAGCCATTACCCATCCATTACCTCGAATACCATTCACCTAAAGACCATCACCTCGAGTTCCAGTTCGTAGAATGGTATAACCTCGAATTCCATTATCCCGGGGCAATGTCATTCAAGAAATTATAAGTTCGGGACAATAGCATTCAGCGTAATAGTGCGTTCAGAGTGATGCCAATTGGGTTAAATTTAATTTTGGAGTTAAGGTTTAGATCTCGGAATTAAGCGATAGAATCACCTCAAGAGAGTTTTGATTTTTAAGGAAGACATGTAGAACTAAGATCTGCAAGTGTCATGATTTTTATTCAATACTAATCAAATAATAACGGGTATTGTTTACTTTTCTTAAGCGTATTTCAAATATTGAGGTTTTCTATTCACTAGTTGGCTTGAGAAGTCGTTGATTGATGTATACAATTCTTACACTATTATATTAATCAAAGTCTCTTACAAGTTTGTGTAATTGAGAAGACCGGAAAACCTATAGGTAAAACAGTAGATTTGTGAAAAATCAAAATGCAGTAATGTATTTGTAGCATACACTACTGCATTTTGATTTTTCACAAATCTACTGTTTTACCTACAGGTTTTCCGGTCTTGATTGCATAAATATTGACAGTGGTCTAGAGTGTCATAGTTTGGCCAATACTGCATTACTTAGCTATTGATGTTGAAGTTCTGCGGCAATACAAAGTTAGCCGGAAAAGCTGAAGCGGGTAGCTAGTTGGGCTATAGTAATATTTCATGAATAATAATACATCATTGGCTCCGTAATGCCTTATAGCCCTTGAGCGTAGTAAAAAATTAGTTGATGGTGAAAAACTTTTTCTGCATATAAATGCAATGTGTCATCGAAAACTTTTGAACATGCTTAACGGTAATAAAATGCCTAATAATTATATTTCAAATTAACCTTTACGTTACCCACCTCCGACATCGTATTTTCAAATAGATTCCATTTCGCCATTTTCCATTCTTTTTTTTTTTTTGAAGCCACCTTTAGTTGACTTTAAAAAGGTACTAGTTTTTTTTTGTCATAAATGTATGCTGAAATCGGTACCATACCGGAGATATTCCGGGTTGTACTGGGGTCACGAGGGTGCCAAATTTTAGAAATGTGATTGTTTTTGCAGTTACAACACCAAAGTTTTTATGAAACACGTAAGATAATGATCGATTGTTATCATTATAAATATGCCTTCAGAACATCAATTCTTTTGTCATTTGAAACTAAAGTTTTTGAAACTTTGTAACACGCCAGCCTGCGCGTTTCGGGATTTAAGTAAGGTGGCTTATGCGCCACTCCTTTCGGAGACCACCTACAAGTTTAGGGCTTGCCCGGCCGTAGAGACCCGCAGGGAATGGATCTTATTACTCCCGATCGAAGATAGCTACGAGTCGGCTGACGTCCAACTTTGGGAAGAACAATTAAAGGGAAGGAAAGGATTTGGGGTTTCGTGAAACATACGAACGAAACGACAACGCAAAACTAACTCGCTAGGTTCTCATCACTGGCCGACCTGACAAATCATCGATCTAACCAGAGGAAAAATAGGGAGCATCAACGGTTGTTTCGGGGAACCGCCCCAGTAAAGTAAAATAAATTAAATACAAAAAAACTACGACCGAATTAACATGCAAAATCTTTACGCAAACATTTATTGACGACTCTTCACTATTCGACACTAAACAACATAAATTTTACTATAACTTTCGCCTACATTTATTCTTCCTACATTACTCTACAACATATAAACAGCATAACATAAATTCATTTTATTCTCCCTCTCTTCGCATCTTCATTACACTAGCCTAGGCCTACTCTCTGCTTTCCCTTCTATCTTTCTATCGTCGTCACTTGGATTGTGTGTTCATGTGCAGATGTTCATTCGAATAGGCCAGGGGAAGTGGTTCACCTAGAGTGAATTTCTGTCAAAGAAAAAGTAGATTTTGTATGAGATTTGACAGAAAAATGAATGACAAGTTCATCCACTTCTCCTGGCCTATGGTGTGGATTTGTGTCTGTTTTTTTCAGGGAGATCGCAGCAAGCTGTGCGCGAGGTTGGCTGCGTTTCGTTTTCTGTCACGATTTTTTTCGTTCTCTGATAATTTCTAATCGGCCGATCAACGTAAGAAAAATCGTGTTGCGTACAAGCATGAAGTTGTAGTGAAGTTAGGCGTTTCTCAAGTAAAAAAGTAATAAATCGTGTACGATAAGTTTCTTTGTTCGGAAATTTTCAATGCAGTGTGCGATAGAAGTTGAAAGGAAAGCATATGATTTTACCGTCTTCAGTTACGAGTGAGCGAAAAATGAAAGATGGGCTGTAAATTTTGGAGCTGAATGTCATGAAGATTGCGAAGGCTCGCGGTTGCAGTTACTTGGAATTTGAATTCAGTGTTGAAGTGAAGCTAACCACAGAAGGGACCGAAATTACCTATAAAGAAAGGTTCAACTGCTGGTGCTGCAGTTTAAACTTCATCAGAAGGCTTCTGTAGCTGCACCAATGCCTTCAGATTGTAAACGCTGCTTGAGGAATTTGGTGAGAGATTTCCATTTTAAACTTTATTTGTTTTTCTATACTTTAATTGTTTTTAAATTTATGGGAGACAGTTGCGATTTGTGTATAACGAGGGGCAAAACAATTTTTTATCTCGTTTCAGAGAGCGAGCAAAGGCGCTTAAACTAAGGCTCTAGGGCCAGGACATGTGGAGGAAATGCCTTTGTCCCAACCCAAGAGAACAACAAGGAGTGTGTATTAACTATCTTAGCAACGCCACTCCCAACGACTTTACCTATAACCCTGAATTGAAAACGGTTGGTACGGTTGTCCCCGTTTCATCCTTTAATTAGTTGAAAATATTTAGGCTATCAGTTTATTCATGCGTGAATAACCTGATCGCCATGATTTTTTTCAATTATATTCAACCCCAAAGTCTGCACAGTGGGCCTGGCCATTTTAATATTTGTATCATATCGCTGATATTCTGCAAATATTAATGCTGACAAGAAAATACCTGAATAATTTTAGGTATTTCCAGGATGCTTTTCAATATTGGCTGTGTAAGTGCTTAGATTAGATTAGATTAGATTAGATGTTCATTCGAATGGTGTGCGTGTGTGCGTGCTCGTAGTGACTACCAGCGCAAGCGCGGGCTACCCTTACCACGTAAAATAATCGAATAGCCACGCTACCGACTCATAGGCTACGGTAGCGGGTTAAAACAGAGCCATGCGCATGGACTTATCTCTAATCATGCATGATTTTCGTACTCACGGTTTGCAAACTCTTGGAGGGTCTTACGGGTTTGGCGCAATTCGTTGGTGAACCTGGGTGCCTGCTACCTTTCATCTAGGGTGCGAATGACGGATGCAATCCCCCTTCCGGTTTCCGTATCCCCGGGAAAAACCTCGTAGCTGACGGTGGGGTCAGAAGCAATCTGGACGGAATGGTGTGACGTGTATGGTACACAAGACGGCCACAACCTGCACAAATTGACTCGCACACAAATCTCCTTCTCTGCACTAACTTTGCACTGACTGTCAATTGATAGCAACTAACTTCAAACACACGTCACGGCGCAACAACTTAAATAGATTACTCCTGCCTCTTCCACTAGCCAGAACGAAGTGATCGGTCAAAATCAGATAATCCTCAGATATGTCGCGAGATGCATATTATCTTCGCTATCTAATCTGAAATATTTCCCGAGAGAAATATCTGAGATTTCCTCGTTTCTATGCTCGCGAAACATTCTTGGTCAGGGGGAGAGGGTTGTTCTTCACCGAAAGGCTTTCGTCAAAACGGCTCGTCTCTATCTCCGACCTAAAGAGAGGCGAACCATTCGGGTAAGTTCAATATCCCTTGAATGCATTTCTTAGGGGGTCAATGTGCAGAAGCACGCGCGGCAAATCTGGATAAAGCGCTATCGCTTTTTGGGCGGCACATAACATGTGCGGATTGGCTTCAGACGGAACTCATTTAGCATGTGGTTTGGAGGATGCTACTCGTGAACTCGAATGAATGTTCATGCAGAGAGTGAAATTGTTTACCTTAGACTGGTTCAATATGTCTAACTATCTAAATGAACTAATGTTTTGAAGCATACGAAAAACATTGAACTAAACATAAATTAATCCTATGGTCGTTACAACTTTGGGTGTTTCTGTTGAAACACAGCTTGGTTAAAATAATTTCATAGCTGCCTATTTGACTTTTCAATGCAATGGGCAACAAGTTAATTTGCTTACAAACTGACTTGTGGGAATTGACTCGCAATAAACCAAAAATTGTTGTCTTCTTCTTCTTCTTTCTGGCGTTACGTCCCCACTGGGACAGAGCCTGCTTCTCAGCTTAGTGTTCTTATGAGCACTTCCACAGTTATTAACTGAGAGCTTACTATGCCAATGACCATTTTGCATGTGTATATCGTGTGGCAGGTACGAAGATACTCTATGCCCTGGGAAGTCGAGAAAATTTCCAACCCGAAAAGATCCTCGACCGGTGGGATTCGAACCCACTACCCTCAGCTTGGTCATGCTAAATAGCTGCGCGTTTACCGCTACGGCTATCTGGGCCCCAAATCATTGTTGTCATTGGTGTATTTAATGCAAAACATCGCCCATGAAATAATTCGCAAAGTAATTTCAATGGTAGGATTTCATTTGATGAGTGCTCCTCATGATATATTTCCCCCCAGATAGCCCTACTTGTTTTTCCTCTTCTAGAAATGCTCCTACGATTGATTTGGTCTAAACCGACTTTAGTCACCTTTGTATCCAACTGGTTACTCACGCTGATTTTGATTATGATCAAAACCTACCTACCTATGAACTCTTGATCAGTCTAAAAATATGAGCAGAAGGCAATTTCAACGCATTCGCGATCTTGCTATAAAAATTATATGTCAGTATCTCCTTAAAGAATGGAAAACGTTTTACTCAATTAAGAAAAAATACAAAATATCTCAATTTGATCCTGGCTTCTAGCTCTTTTGAAAATAATCTAAATCTTCGAAAAAAAGAAATCAGAAGCCAATTAAATCCTCAAGAAAAATACTGAAATAATGAAATATTTGTTCGGCAAAAAAACTATTATTCTTGTTGTTAAAATCCTACCCATATTTTCTGGGCTACTGTGAAGTCATATCAAAATATACTACAGTAATCAAAAATCACATACGAAAACAATTCAAATAACGTATGTGGGTTACAGTTCGTAATTATATTCGCATTTTTTGTGGGCCATACTGTATGCCGTGCAAAAGCTAACGTTGGCTGTGCCGTTCCCATACTGTAACTGTTACTTGTTGAAGTAAAGCTAGGAAAAATAGGCACCAGCCCGTACATCAGGGACGGTGAAAGTCTAATCAATATTCAATTTTGTGTTGCTTTTCTTTATCTTGTGTTCGTTTCCTAGAATACGGGAGCGCTGACTTTGACGAATTTCTGACTCTACTGGGAGAGAAAGTGCGACTGAAGGATTGGGAACGATACCGCGGAGGGTTGGACGTGAAAGGTGGGTATATCCAATGATATTAAAATATATGTATCATGTGATCCAAACAGATTTTAGGCTACAAGACATTGATGAAGACAAAAACGGGAGCTCGTGTTTCGACGAAGTCTATTTGTAAATCAGAGTCTGTTTGCGATACTTTACCATTTTTCTGATTCATACTTCGTTGATCAGATAGACTTACATGCTTTCTTCTCTTTATCTGTAAATAGGTGACATGACAGGAAAATATTCAATCTACACTTTGTACGAAGGCCACGAGATTATGTTCCACGTATCAACGCTGCTACCATTCAGCCGTGATAATCGGCAGCAGGTGAGTGAGATAATTCATTTGTTCTATTTTCCCCATTTCCCCATCTCGATTACAAATGGTTCCCAGCATTGGACTGGTTTTTTTCCTCATTTCGCCGTTGACACCACGTTTCATCGATTTGTTTCATTAGGAGAGACAACCGTAGCCCCATTTAGACGCTTCTGCTTTGGCGTTCGCAGACCATTATGCCATACAGAGTAAACTCTTCCAGTTTGTTACATAGGTTCGCTTATTTTCATCCCGAACAGGAACAAATACTAGATTCGCAATAAAATTTACTGAACGTTTATTCTTCTTATATTCCAGCTGGAATGACACCGGTTAGTCAGCTTAGTGTATTAGAGGAAATTTCATAGTCAATGACTGTGAAACCTTTTTTTTCGTACTTATTCAGAGTATCGGAATTTGAACAGCACTATTTGTTTCAGAAGTCTGTTCAAAAAGTCTTTGACTAGAACAGAATCTTCATTTAATTTTTAGTAACTTGTACGAAAACACAATTTATTACATAAACGTATAAAAGCTACTGATTTCAGTTCAACTCAACATTGCAAAAAGTGTGTTGAAAAGGAACGATATTTCTAACATTCAGATATAATCCGTATTGGTACACCATCACGCAGAAAGTTATTCGTGAGTGCACGAGTATTAACAGTGAGCGTGAGTACCATGTGAGTTATCAACAGGGACTCAAATGCCGTGAGTTCCCTTTGAGTGAGTATATCCACAACGAGAGTTCCTGTGAGCAAGCATGGGAAAATTCACTCACTCACCCGAACGCTACCGATAAAATATCTGCAAAGTATCTGCTGCCACCGAATGTTCAATGACTGCCGAACGCTTCTAGGGTGAGCGCAATCCCGACGAATCGTTAACGATTGAGATAAACTGGAGATAAATTGGAGACACGAAAGAACGCGTTCGCCATTCGATCACTGAAAGCTTCCTGCGAAATGTACAGATTTTGCGTTCACTAAAACATTTCGCCTTGTGTATCACCAGCCAGTGAACGCTCTTCAGCTCTCAAATACGAATGCCACTCGTGCGGAATCGGAATGTAAAGAATCATTCGCTACAGCAATCGGATGGCTTCGGCACAAGGAGTCGGTAGTGAATCATTTTGTTGCCGTTTTTGTCTAACTTGTCGCTCGGCAAACAAGAAGAAAGCGCATTGGAAATACTCAGCTTGGTCGGAGAAACGGCAATCTCGCTCTTGACCGCTTGTGGATGTGAGCGAGAGAAATGCAATATTCGAGTGAATGTTTCCCATGCTTGCCTGTGAGTTCCGTCAGTGAGTGCTGTTCCAGAACCTTCGAGAATGAGAATTTTCAATACTTCTAGAATACGAACGCATTCATATAAATACGTGACCTCTTCACCATGTGAGTCAGTATTGTTTCAACCACCGCGAGTATATATTCGAATCGTGAAGTTTAACCAAATAAAAAGTGTGCCGAAGTAAAGTAGTGTAAATAGTGAACAGTAGTGAAATAGTGAGAATAAAGAAGTGGCGCATATTGGACTAGCAGAATCAGTGGTGTTGTTCCTTTCATCCGAAAATACAGTCCACCCGGACCCGACCGGAGTTGGCCACGGTTAACGCGCAATCAACTAGATTTATTAATGTTCACATTAAATTAAACTATGATTTATAAAACATTTCAGTGATCTAATCCAACAAGCATACAAGATAGGATGTTTCATGTAGGATATAGTTTGGTTTGAATTGTAGATGAAAGTTCGGTTCAATTGATTTTTTCAATATGGCTGCAGTCTTATACTCAATTTACCCTTTATCTTATAGAGCAAGCAACAATATTTTTTAAAGCATAATGAACAGATTTTGAGTATCTAAAGTATTATAAATTATTTGTTGATAAGTATTCTTTAAAACATAAAGTTCGAATTATGTGGTCCATTAAGTTAGGAAATCGCCATACAAGCAGGTAAACTTGCATGCAAGTTGAAATGCATTGTTAAGTAATGCGTTTTTAGCAGCCAATATTTCAAAAACTAGACATGCCATGATATTTTTAAAAACGGCATTGGATTCAGCAATTCTAAATTAAGTAAATAGAAAACTAATAGCAACACAAAACATCTCTGTAATAAACAGACTAGAGTGAAGTTATTAAACCAGCTTCGTTGACAGCTGTTTAACATCCATGTTACAATTGCAATGTTTCATATAATAGTATCGATCGGGTAAAGTTATACCGTTTTGATTCATATTACGGACAGCTTCAAATTCCGGACACTCTACTATGTATGGGAAACATTTCACGCGAAATGTTTCATTTTTTGCTGTTCAAAAGTTCTCAATTTCAAGGCTCGTTTTAGTAAACTTTTTCCATAAATATCTTTGAAAATTAATAATGCCTAACTACCTTAAATGTCTCTTTGGTGGTTTAACGATTTCGATTGATGATTTGACTGTTCCATTAATCATTATCATGAGCTGTCCGGAATTCGATTCAAAGTGTCCGGAATATGAGGCAAAAGTGAGGAAGCGTCCGGAATGAGAATCATGAAAGGGCAACATATTTTGATTTATTTAAAATTATTGAAGTTGCGGAAGCGTATTCTTCACCCACCGTTCGGAAGTAAAGGGCTTCCGACGCTCGATAGCGCTAAGGAATCATACAGAATGATTTATTTTGTATGCTCTATTCTGGGTTATACTTTGAACAGAAAACTGAAGACGAAATAAAGACCTCCATGTCTCTTACAGTTGTTCAAAATGTAATGACACATAAGGTAATGGAGCAAAATTTAGAATGCCGTGAAAAGTGTACTGCGATCTGTAAAACTTGGGTACGTTTTGCAGTAAGGGATCAATTGCAGTACTAAAAGTGGTACCCAATCTGAACTCGAGTGGGATGCACCTGAGAAAACTGTTCCCCAGGAAGCTTACAAGATTGATACGGCGCCCACGGTGAACAAAACTGTACGAAGAACGCACAAACTCGTTTGAGTTTTGCCGTGGGCTACTACAATGTGATTGACTATCGTGACTATTATTCAATATCGCCAAAGAAAGTGCTATGTGGAGAGCTGAATATAACAGCCGAGGAACGATTTTCAGTAATTCCAGTCAATTTGTTTGCTTCGCGGATGATATTGACACTGATGGTCGATCATTTAAGTAAGTGGCAGACTATTACACCTGTCTGAAACGTTAGGCATTAAAATTCTGAAAACAAGTACCTTGTAAGGATCTGTTAAGGATCTTACCAGCAAAACTACAAGTTGTCTTACTATAAATCCCTCCTGGAACTTTTATAGCAGAATTTGTCTCAGATGCTCGACAATCCTCAGACTCTATGTGGAATTACTTCGAGGATTCGACCTAGAGATTCCTCAATATACTTTTTTGGCATTTGTTCAACAACAAACCTACTAGTAAATCTTCAATCATTACTATAGAAGAACCTTCAAAAATTTGTTCAGGATGTACTTGTGAGGTATAGATTGCTTTTTTTAGGGTAATCGGTCTGGTGAATTGAGCTGTAAGAAACTCTGTCACCTTGTCTATGTTGACATCCCTGAGTAAAGCACAAATGCCACTGACATACCAGATACATATTCATTCTGGATCACTTGTGACCTGACACTCGACTGGGTAAGTTGTGCGAACATCACGTCAAGGGTGATTCCTTTTCCGGCTAAATTCTGAATCTCCACAGTACTGTAGTAACTTTAAAACGATTTCCATAACAAAATTTGCAGCTATTCTTTCAAAGAATATTTCATGAATTCCTTCATAATATTTTCAAGTGTATGAAATGAGCATGCTGATTATTGTAACTACAGCTGCTCAATCAAGGATGGATGATCAATTCGGTGAGCTCTTTTCATGCTTTTATTTAAATGTACAGTATATTATGAAAAGTATCATCATCATCATCCATCATCATCATCATGACAACGGTGGGCATGTTATTCCCTTTTACCTGATGCTTATCATTATAAAAAATAACCTTTGAATGGTTCGACGCTAAAAGTGTCGACTTACTGTATGTTCATGTTGTCTTTACAGTACTGATAGGTGATCTGAACTGAGGTTACATAAATCGCATCATTTACCAAGGTGGATCCTGATCATGCAGCTATGAACCATCCCCACTAACAAAACTCCTTCCCATGACAACCACGGACATGCAGAGGTTATCTCGGTCTCTAGTAACAATCTGGATGTGCGAACTGGATATCAACAAGCAGCCAGGCTGCTGTCAAGCTCAAATTATCTAAACGATCCGAGTATGCCAAGAAGTGTGCGGTCATTATTTCACCACCGTATAAAACGTTATACATTTTATGTGGCACAGAAACAATCAACTGTTGAAGAAACGTTTGACTTGATTTTATTGATGCGTAATATGTTCAGAACTTTTGTAAAATATATTTATACAGCCAGTCCATGAAAAACCAATCTAATGGGTTACTGAATTCCATGACAATTTGCTATTTAGTTCCTTATCCGAAATAAGGATACATGTGTTATTGGATTTTTTGATCAGACCATTTCCGAAATAAAATAACCAGAAAAATCGCGACTTTGCAAAATTTTTATTTAAAAAAAAAACATAACTTTTGAACCGCATAACCGATTTTTACTTTTCATGGACGAAATGAAAGCTAAAAAATTTGACTTTTCAAAAAAAAAATTGTTTACATAACAAAAGAAAATTTTCCGTTTTTTCGTGTTTTGAAGGCCTTGGGACCAAAGGGCATATTGCTGTTCTCGTTTTTTCTTGAAAGTTCAGTGTCTTTAAGTTTTTGAGATATTATTTTGAAAATAAAAAATCAATCATTTTTTATCGGCACACACTGTAGGTCTCAGCGCATTAGATTTTTTATTTTTTCATCATCATAACTTTTGAACAGCTCAACCAATTTCCAATATTTTTTACAGAATGAAAGCTTAAGATTTCTCAGACTTTACAGAATAAATATAAAACTCTGAATTTTATTTTTATATGTCAAAATATATAAATTTAAAACGTGTACATTTTTATATATTTTCATTTAAAAAAAATCCAGAGTTTTATATTTTGAAAAGTTGAAATCTTAAGCTTTCCTTCCATTGAAAATGATTGAAAATCGGTTGAGCTGTTCAAAACACATGATTTTTTTTAAATAACAAATCTAATGCGCTGAGACCTACAGTGTGTGCCGAAAAAAAATGACTGATTTTTATTTTCAAAAAAATATATATCGAAAACTAAAAAACATAAGTCGCTGAAAACTTGACAGTAAACGTAAAATTGTCTGAACTTTCAAGCAAAAATGAAAACAGAAATGGCCCCTTTGGTCCCGAGGCCTTTAAAACACGAAAAAAACGGAATATTTTGATTTGTTTTCCATGCAAAAATAAAACAATTTTAGTGAAATTATATATATTTTTCGAAAAGTCAAAATCTTGAGCTTTTATTTTGTCAAAGAAAATTGAAAATCGGTCAACCGGTTCATAATTAATAACACTGTTCGACAAAAAAAGTCGATCTGAATGCACAGAGACCGGACACCCCAGGCTTGAAAGTATAAAAATAAACAAAAATATTGGCGTTTTCAGAATGTTCGTGTCTGCCCCAGATCATTTTTAAAATATACTTGAACTTTTAGCATTTTTTATTTAAAAATCTAATCTAATCAATAAACCGACACAGTGTTTTATATTCAGGACAATGGAATTCATGTGCCATATAATGTTTTCAACTTCAAATACAATATGAAGAGTTGTAATAAGATTTGCAGGGAGCTCTCCCCCCTTATTTTGTACCCTCCCCATTTTTAAAGTATCACAAATGGTGGAATATTTGATATACAGGGGGTTGTCAAAATAACTGGAACAGGAAAAATTGGGCCAAATTTGGAATGCTGTAACTTTGACAAAAATTGACCGATTTCAATTCTTTAAGAAGTAATGGACGGGTCAACTAATCTAGTTTTGAGGTGCATCCACAGAGATGAACTATGACCGCCGGATACCGGTGATAATCCAGATTTCCGGAAGCACGTCTTATGCAGTAAAACTATGATGTGTTTTTAGCAAAGGTCTCGGCTAAAAAATCAAAATTTTACTACACATGAAGATAGAAGTTCAAATTCTGATGCGATTGGTGCGCCAAGTATTAATATCGGTCCAGAAACCACCAATATATGGCCATTTCCCCGGAATTGGTGCCGGTAGTGGATCCAAATTGAGATCAAACAATTTATTCACTCAAAATATGTCGCGCAATATTGTTTTCTCCCTAGCTTATCATTAAATACCCTATTATAAATTGAAAATGAGTCTTGTACAGATTTGGCCACTCATGGCGCCGCCAAGTGCCCCGGGGGAACCTTACATAGGGGACATTTCGACTTTGACACCAAAGCATATCATGCGACGGCTAATTCTTCATGTCTTGTCGTTAATAGGGCAACTGTAGACTCAAAATGGATAGTTGACTACAGTGACTACTTCCGGGACCACCGGATGTCCCCGAGGGAACCTGTAATTAGGGACAATTGAAATTGAACTCCAATACATATGGTTCATTTTTCATGTCTCGTGCTAAATAGGGCTATTGGGGGCAGATCGACTTTTTTTGTCGAACAGTGTAATTTGAAAAAAAAATTACGAGGACGCGATTTTTCTGGTCACCTTATTTCGGAAATGGTCACTCTAATCAAAAAATCCAAAAACACGTGTATCCTTATGAGTCTCTGCACAAAAATCTGTCTCTCTCTTTTTCTCCTTCATGAATTACTAAACAACAAGGCCAGTAAACGTCAAAATCACATGCAAAATCAAAACAGTGCAGAGCCCCATTTCAGATAAGGAACGAAATAGCAACTTTTCACGGAATTCGGTGACCTACTAGATCGGTTTTTCATAGAATGGCTCTATACTAATATATGGTCACTCATTGGACTCATTGCTCCCATCAAATTTCAGTAGCTTAGTGTAAAGTATTTTAAGCCCCAAGGAACACACATGTTATAATTGATGCATATTAACTGTAATTATTATCATTATTATCAATTATAACATGTGTGTTATTCGGGGTGTGCACCTTAACCCGTATGAAAGCAAAAATACTAAAACCCCTAACCACCCAGCGAATAGTTAACGGATTCAAATTTTTTTTTCAGTGTGCTGGTCCACATATCTACCTTTTAAAGGTGGCCAAAAGATCTCAGGAGTATTCCTGTGGTCGGATATATTCTGGTGGGTCACTAGGTCAGGTCGGGTAAAAAGGGCTATTTTTTGGGACACGCCAAGTTGTCTTTATTTATTTGCAATGGCAATCATTTTAATTTGCATAAATCATTAAGATGTGATGTTTAACATTATGAATGAAGAGGTAAGCACCGTTTAGAATGTACTGGATGTGGCCACTCTGGCTTAATGCCCTAAAGAACCGGATATAGATTTGTTGGATACTAAACCGTTTCAATTCTCTAACAGTAGAGATCAAACATAATAATTCACTTAAATATGTTCCCATGGGCTAGACACATATGTTTAGATACAAACTGGCCACTTTGTCGTAAATTTGAGGCACCCTGGGAACCCAAAATGGTTATTTCAAGGGTTAAACAAATGCAGGGTACAAGGCTATCCAATTCAATCGTTTATCAAAAGGTTTACGCTGATGTGTTTTTCTTTAAATTTCTTGATGTAGTGGCCACATTATAGCCGATTCAGGAAATTATGTGTTACATGAAATTTGCCTACCTCCAGGAGCGCAGAAGAACAGCACTCTTTTAAGCCGACATGAACCAGTAACCTACCTGAATAACTCCGGACACAAGAACATTCCCGAAATGCTTTGGCCTCTTTTAGAAACTAGATATGTGTGCCAGTATACTGACAAAAAATAATTTAAATCCGTTAATTAATCACTGAGCGGTGAGAGTTTCAGTAATTTTTCATTTACTCAGGCCTATACGGGTTAAAAATGGTTTCCTGCGATGCAAGCAAACAAGCAACGGTAAGCACTGGTAGAAAAAATTGTGTTCAAATTGAATGACCTAAATGTTCGAGACAGCATCCCTCAGGTAACAATGGATGTCATACTAACATTTCTTCCCTTCCCCGACAACGGTAAGAACGTGGCTAGCGACGTTATTTTTTAGTTTTTAAGTTTTGGACCAGCTCCTTGATAAATTATTGCGTTGGAAAAAAATATGACAAAATTCTAGCAGAAATCTTTAAAGGAACTTATGTGACATATACATATGGATTTTATTTATTCTAGTAAAACAAGCGTCTGGAGCAGGCATTGCAGAATTCGTTCTCATTTGATTTTGATGCAACATCAAAGCAAGCGAAGAAAAATATCTCATCTGTATATGTCCATGATCAAAAATGTCTTGCAAATTGAAACAAGCTTGATAAAAAACAGCAGCGAGCGAGAGCCTCAAAGATAAATAAAACTCATTTCTCTCTGTTTTTACTATTGGGGGTAGGACAAATTGCCAATTATTGCACAGTTAAGGAAGCAGCGTCAGTAATTTGGCTGTTAAATATGCCAGAATCCCTTAAAATTAAACTGGATTTCGCTCAAAACCAGCAAATATATTCGGCAATCAGATTACTCATCGATTGTTGTGCTTTTTAATTGATTTTATTGACTTTTTTCCACTTTCATGAACCCTTGCCAAAACTCAATTATTGCACACTTCGAAAACACCCCCATACTATTATTGTATACTTTGAGCCCAATTATTGCACACTTTTTTTAGTTCTGCCTGGAGTTGACTGGCTAGTGTAATTGAAGACGCCGTGATATAGCATTCCAAACAATAAAGTTAACAAATTACGACGAGCTTGCATTATAATTCGTTGAAACAATGATTTTACCAAAGAAAAAGCTAGTAGGAGTTAAAACCTGCATTTTGTTCTGTCAGTTTTGTTTATATTCTGTAACAGTGGGTGTTCAGAGAACAAAGGGGTTCTTGCTGATTTCTAATAGCAGCTCACAAAACTCCAGGAATTAGGGTGTGACGACAGTTTTAAGCTGAAAATTTATTTTCTCATTTGTTTAAGTTTTATAATAAGTTTCCATACTCACAATTATCGGTCTTGGAGCCTAATTTATGTGATTTTAATTTTGTTTCCCTCGTGTTTAAGTTACAATCTGTGTTTGAATTTAGGTTAGAAATAGTTTACTTTTAGATTAAGTGCAACTTACTGTAATAAATAACCGACTGTGAGAACACTGTGATACACTTAGGTTTAGAAAGTTAGATTTAAGCTCGAATTTAGATATAATCTTGAAACTGAAAGTATTTGCAAAATGCAATAAAATTCAACAACTTCAATATTTCGCACCTTCTTTGTCTACGGATTGACAATGATAGCTTTCTCCTAGCCGTTGACTTCTCCCAGTTATCAATGTTCAACGGTTCAGTTATGGTTGCACTGCTGGGCATTGCTGGCAGCAGCAGTGGGCATTGCATTTACTCCATAGCCAATGAATTAGACTACAGCTGCTTGCGGTGCGCCAATTAATAAACGCTTGATAATTTACAAAGAAAAACTAAGTATTTCTAATAGGTTCACCTCTCATTATGAAACCATAACATAAATCTCTATTTTCGTTGAAAAAACAAATTGAAATCCATTTGGATTTGGCTTTGAAAGAAGCTATTTTATGGCGGGAAATATTTGGCTCATGACGCAACAATAAGGGTGCTACTTGTGTTGCGCTGCACACGATAGTTTAATCTCGCTTTAAGTACATTGAACATTTTAGTTAGAAACAAACTGCTGGTAGCTGGAATGCAGTATTCATTAGTATTATTATGTATTTATTTTACCCAATAACTTTGAAAGAAGGAAAACCCCCTTTGAGTGATTTCCTTTCGAAATCTTTCTCAAAAAGGTACAAAACCTCTTTATCTTTTCTAATAACGTTACAAAACAAAAACAAAACAAAAACTAAAGGCTCATACGGTAAAACAAAAACCATAACAGAGCCATATACTGCAATATAATGTAGATTTTAGTGTGTATTGATATCTTGAAAAATGGGATGAGGGAGGGGGTTTACTAAACATCATCTTGGTATCCAAACATCATCTTGTTATCTTAAAATTAAAAAAAAAATACAAAAAAACGAGTATCAAACAATACATGAGATCTCAATTAAAAATTGATATAAAAGTTTAAGTATAGGGTAGTACTTTGTACCCAATATATCCCGAATACAAATAGAAATTGGATGACCAAAATTGATATATTGTTAAATAATTTTTCTCTCGGTAAAATATATCTTGAACATTGAACTACAATATGATCAATGTCTTCATACAAGATTCTACACTCACACAAATTAGAATCTTTAATATTGATACGATATAAATGACTGTTACACAAATAATAATTTGATATCTAGTATTCATTAGTGTTTAGCATTAATATTAGGGTTTCAATTCATTGCATCAGTGTAGTATTCCCCGAATATTGACAAGTTTGCAAAAATTGGGTGGTGTGCAATAATTGGTAATCTATCCTATGTGTTGTATTTTACGAGCGTGATAAACAATCCAAAAACATCCAATAGCAATACTGTTCCCAGTTTTGAAGCTTGTTTAGGTAGGTTTTATCGTGGACTGTTATCCTTCCGATTTAAATATAGTTGTAGCAGAAGATGATGAACAGACTCTCATGATGTGCTGCGGATCATGATTCTTACAGAGTGCGATAAGTGAGAGATGCTCTCTTTTTTGTTCAAAATTCAATTCGTAAATCAGAAAAAATGGGGGAAATTCTAAAACAGAGGATTCTGTTTTCCGGTAACAATACTTCTAATGAGAAATTCAAGAATTCATCTACTGATCGCTCTACATGAATCTTTTAATTTGTCATAAGAAGTATTTTCTAACGGAAAACTGAAACTTCTGTGTTTAATTGTTTTGAATACCTTTTTTCATCTTATAATTTCAATATTTTATAACTGAACATTTTTTAACAAATTTCTGTTATACACATACAGAATTTTATTAATCCATTATCCCAGAGTCATTGATTACTTTTCCTTTCTGTAAGTGGCCTAGACAAAGACAAAATCCATTCGTTTGTAACGCCGATCAACCCAACACTAGCCATTTTGACGACCCTAGACAAACATAGCCTGTTTCGAAAACGCATTACTATCTCAACCCTCTCAGAATCGATGAGCAAAACTACCCCGCATAAATTCTAACAGCCGCCACATTATTCCCTTATCTTTTCCGGTGACTGGGCATCAATTGGATTCCTGGTGGACACAACCTACCTGTACACAAATAGGTGGAACGCAAACGACACATCGGAAACGACATCGTCAATATCATCTTCGTGGACGAGGGCCCGAACGGCGAGGAGCCGGAGTTCAATCCGAACAACATTAAAAGTCAATTTACACGTAAGTAAACACTCGGCGCACTGAAGTGCCTTTCGTTTTCAGGGTTGGGGATAGTCCAGAAATCACGTGATCAGTATTCCAGACACCCTCCCCCCGTGGCTTTTTGTTCATACAAATTTTTGGAATTTGTATCGAACATGGTCCTAGCCAGCCCTCCCTCCTACCACAAGTAACAACGTGTTTTATGGACAGTCCCTTAGCATGGTTGTTGCGCTGTTTCTTCGGAAGAATGTGATGTGGGCTGCTGCGGATTTGGAAATGTTTGTTCTACATTAATGGTGATACGATTCCGTAGCCAGAATAGAATTTCCTGAGTGAAGGGTGGAATTTCGATGACGCAAGCAGGATTACAACCGAGCTTGTGCTAATTGGGAAGCAAATAAGAATTGGAATGCTATTGATTTGATTGGAAGATCTCTATCGTTTTCAAATATCGATACTGAATATCAAGTTGTACCTTCGTCGCTGGAATAAGATTCTTTATTTAAACTTTTTATTGAGAAATTTAATCAGTAAGTTTAAGATTTAAAAAAAAAAATTAAAAAATCGTTTTCTATTGCAGATGTGTTTGCCGTCGTTACGAAGCGAAGTCGAAGGTATCGTATCTCTGTATACTGTGATGAAACTGTCCCACCATTTGGACCAACGCTGCCCAATCCTCCAGAGTTCGAAGTAAGTAAACACATCATTGGCTGATTGGCCGGAATGTAAAAAATTAAATATTATTTTGGAAATTTTTCATCTATATTTCATTCGTGTTCAAATTATTTGCAAGCAATCCCAAAGGTGTCCTATATCCCAAACGATTTCAAAATGTTTGGTTATTTTATCTCAGCTCATTAAAATGCCAACAAACCATTCAAAATGCCAACAAACCAAAGTACTCTGTTTATCCAACCATAATGGGCACATAAATGTCCATCACCTATTTAATTTACCACGAAATGGGCCGTGAACCACAAAGCCGAGCAATAAATCCAATTGACCGAAAATAGCCATGCACTTTCGGGTGCTCTGTCTTCATTTGGGCAGTTTTACCTGCCGATGAATGCTTGGCCAATGGCCATCACACGTGACTTTGATTGACGAGTGCGGACAATGGAACAAGCTGACAGTTTTCCCTACATGTGTTTTCGTTTTTGTCTTTATCAGGCTACATAGAATTTATCGTATTTATGTCCATTTTTATTTTGCCCTTCTCCAGGATCCTGCAGTATTTCGTGACTTCTTGCTAGTGAAATTGATCAATGGCGAAAAAGCGACCTTCCAGACGCCAACGTTTGCCAGGAAGCGAGAACGAACGCTGGAGATGCTCATCAAGGACCTGTACGAGGAATATGTGCATGACAATAAGGTGGTAGGTAGTGAACAAATATACACTACCGTCATAAATATGGACTCACTAAAATGAGTATTACAACACTCAGCTGACTATTAAATCACCCCCAAAAAGTTTAGCATCACCTCAAAACAGGTAAATTCACATTGCTATATCTCGACATCCTTACGACTTGCAAAGAAGCGATCTTCAGCAAAGTTGTTCAGGGGATAAAGGACATCCGGAAAGCAAATAGTTTAGTTCGCGATTTTGCCGCTTGGTGGCGCTAGTGAGCATGTTAAATTTGAGCATTTCAAACTAGTTCTAGCTTGTGATCCACAAAAGATAGAAAGTTCGGGTCTTTGGCAAAGTGGTTCAGAAGGCCAAGGACATCCGGAAGACAAACAGTTTGGTTCGCGATTTGGCCACTAGGTTGCACTAGTACGCATATTTAATTAAAAATACAGGTCGGACTCAATTATCCGGAGTATCGATTTTTTTTATGATTTCATGTTCAAGAAGGTTAGGGCTGATTCACTTCATTTTCAAGTGATTCATGCTTGAATCACTATATGTACGTGTTTCAGGTTTGATTAGTCAAAAATCCAAGTGATTGATGTTTGATTTTTGAAGTAAATTCAAGGCATTCAGGTCTCATTCACTTTATATTCAAGTGTTTCAGATTTGATTAGGTCCATATCCAAGAGACTCATGTCCAATTCACTTCGTATTGAAGTGTTTCAGGTAAGATTCACTTCATATAGAAGTTATTCAGAACCGATAAACTTCTTGTTCAATTTATTCAAATATGATTCGCTTTATATCCAAATGATTCATGTCATGTGACACTTCATTTTTATATTCAAATGATTCAGTTCCCATTTACTTCGTTGTCAAATGTTTCAGTTTTGATCAGCTCAAATTCAAGTTATTCACATCTATCAGTTCAGGTTTTAGATCTAGTTAACTTCATATTCAAATGTTTCAGAGATATTTAGTTCCATATCAATTCATCTGATATCAAAATTCATCTTGATATTCAAGTGAATCGTGTCTGAGTAACTTCATATTAAATTGATTCAGGTGTCATACACTCAAACAACAGTTATTCCGGTTTGGTTCGTCTCGTTATTCAATAGTTAAGGTTTATTTTAAGGTGAAACATCTTGTAATTAAAAGATGGCCGGCACAATGGCCGACTTGTGCCCCTACTCACGTTTTGAAAGGCACTAAACTAGATAAATAGTTAGCAACCGTTACTGATCTTCTTATGTTAAGCTTTCTGCTAGTGCACAAAGCCAAAATAAAAAGTGCACTGCTGTTCGATGCTTTCTTCGCGAGATTTGTGCCTTTGAAGTTTAAGTGCAATCTTAGAAGTTGATTCCAAAATGTTTCACCTTAATTCACGTCTCAGTACTTCAGAGGTTATTTAATCATTTTAAAGTGGTTCATGTCTGATTCATTACATATTCAAGTGTTTCAGGTTCGATTCACTTAATATTTAAGTTATTCAGGATTCACATAATGTTGAACTAGTTTGAAGTGCTCAATTTTACATGCTCACTAGAGCCACCTAGCGGCAAAATCGCGAACCAAACTGTTTGTCTTCAGGATGTCCTTGACCTTCTGAACCACTTTGCCGAAGATCCGAACTTTCTATCTTTTGTGGATCACAAGCTAGAACTAGTTTAAAATGCTCAATTTTACATGCTCACTAGCGCTACCTAGCGGCAAAATCGCGAACCAAACTATTTGCTTCCCGGATGTCCTTGATCCCCTAAACAACTTTGCTGAAGATCGCTTCTTTGTAAGTCGTAAGGATCTCGAGATATAGCAATGTGAATTTACTTGTTTTGAGGTGATGCTAAACTTTTCAGAGTGATTCAATATTCAGCTGAGTGTTGCAATACTTATTTTAGTGAGTCCGTATTTATGACGAGTAGTGTATGTAACCTACAGGACTCTCGTAATGACTACTGAAATTGCAATAATAGTTTGAAATTGGATGTTATTTTTATGCACTCTACATAACAGACAAGTTACAGAACTGTTGATTGGGAAGTGTTACACTGAAAATACCGTTTGACTCATGTTGAGGCGCCGCAGTGCCTCAAGCGGAACTTTCTCCCGTCGCATAGAAAGAACACGGGGTGGAAATACTGATTCACTAAACACTACTTCATTCACTTCACTGTAACACTATTTAAGCCTAAGCCAGCTCGGTTTACTTTACACTTCATTTATTACTTGACCGTTAGCTGGGTAAAATTAAATAGTTCGTCAATATGACGTTTCCTCTCGCTATATACCACATCCTCCCCCGAAAGCATCTAGAATATTCCATTCTTCTCCAGATTGGAACATTCTAGACAAATCAGGAATCTGGGTGCACTGCCGTTCACGTTGTCGTAATCCATGGACTTATCCACAGTCTTCTTTATCGTCGATTTTCTTTTTTTTTCCGCTCTACATAAAATGACATCCGGACCAACATCCAGTGAAGGAATGTTCACCGGATGAACATTGAGCGGATGAATTCGCAGTGAAATCGTTCATTTTTTGTCAACACGGCCCGCAGTAAAAGTTTTCTTCCCGCTGTAAGTTGCAGCGTGACATCATCGTAGATTGATTCATTGCGCGTGATGACGTTGAGCGCCATTTGACAGCGGTTGCGTGCGCGCGCATCACTCATCAGTGAGTGACCGCGCACTGCAGCTGGCTTCGGGTGGATTGAATGCTGCTGGTGATGATGTTGCTCTCGTATTTGACGAGATTCGCTGAGCTACACACCTGTCCTTCTACGATTCGATTGAGTTGTCATCATATGGCAAAAGCGATTCGTAGTATTAGTATAATATGAAGAATGAAGACCACCTATATCACAGAGAACAGTCGTTCATCTTTTCTTGTCTGCGTGTGTAAAAAAATGTACTGGTCATTTCAAAGCATGTCGTTATGCTCCTGTTACGCGGCGCTGTCGTCAGATTGAGAAGACTACAAATTTGCCGCTTTTTACACTTTGGCGCTGGTGTCGATATCAAAAATTACCACTTGTTGCTAGCGTTGCTTTGTGTGCTGATGCATTTTGACGTTCACTAGCGACATCGTGTTGTCGAAACTAGTTAGTATGTCGGGCTGTCTGCGTTGGCGGCGCTGATGGTTGATTCAAACCTTTACACCTGGTTTTGATGAAATTTTGTTTGATCCTCCATGTCTGTTCTCTGTGCCTATATGGTACCTACCTCTTATTGAAATTTAAAAAAAAAAATGTTCAGGGCCCCGTGATAGAACATTTCCAAACCAGTCTCAAATGACAGGGGAATGCCTAAGCTTTCATTTGCTGGGTGTTTTAGCGATTCTGATTTTTTTTATATTAATGTTTTCTACCAGAGACACTGTGATAAGCATGCATCGAGCCTAGTATGATGGCAGTTGAAACGTTGTCTAGCCTAATTTGCGTAAATCATATAAAATAAATTGCTTCTGTACTTATTCGATTCTATCACCATGCATTTTTATATGTGGAGACCACCCAATACTACAATATTCTAGAACTGATCTTATATAAGCAATAAACAAGAAACATAATTGCTTGAGTACCAAAATGGCCCTAATATGGCACCTCACATCCTCCTTCGGTACCGTGGTCATAGCGAGGTTGCCGATGGCTCGATATAGCCTATAACGGCTAGAACAACCGGATGTCCACTTGAGACTGCAGGTACGTGGAACTTTATAGACGGTAACTGTAGAGGCACGCAGCAGAAAAAATGGTGGTTTCAGAACTAAACAAAACAAGATAAAACTGTTGTGTCGGTCTCAAGAAACGTGAAAGTTCTATCAGAAGCTCAATGCATTTCGCAAAGACTTCGCGCCGCGATCCGATACGTGCAGTAATAAGGAAGGGAGTATATTGACGAACTAACGTGAGGTGATCAAAAAATGGAAGCGGTACTACTATGAACACCTGAACGAAGTTAGAAGCGCAGGCAATGAGTACCAAGGTTTGGATAAAATGGCATACAATTACTGCGGATCACTCTGAGCGATTTAAGAATGCCATTCATCAGCTCAAGAACAATAAAGCTGTTGGTAAGGTTGACGTCGAAGTTGAACTCGTCAAGATGGGCCCTGAGAAACCATGCATTTGTCTGCAATGACTGATATGACCCTATTAATTAAACATGGCTATAGGGGCCCAGATAGCCGTAGCGGTAAACGCGCAGCTATTCAGCATGACCATGCTGAGGGTCGTGGGTTCGAATCCCACTGGTCGAGGATCTTTTCGTAAAGGAAATTTTCTCGATTCCCAGGGCATAGAGTATCTTCGTACCTGCCACACGATAAACACATGCAAAAATGGTCAATCGGTAAAGAAAGCTCTCAGTTAATAACTGTGGAAGTGCTCATAAGCACATAAATCTGAGAAGCAGGCTTTGTCCCAGTTGGGACGTAATGCCACAAAAAGAAAAAGAAGACTGATATGACCCATGGGAAAAAAGAACGGCTACCGAGGCTACAAGCTGAAGTGTGATCACTATTCGAGCGATCACCATTCTGAATGCAGCCTACAAGTATTAGCTTTCGTCATCTGTTACTTGTGGTAATCGAGTTCAAGAGAAGTTATCACGCCTGTTTCGTTGACAGCTGGTCGACAACGGACCAGATCTTTACTGTACGGCAATTTTTTCAATAATGCCGTGAATACCAGATCCCAACGCACCACCTTTTCTTCGATTTCAATGCGGCATACGATAGTATCGACCTTCTAGAACAAAGGAAAATCGTTGACGAGAACAGCCTTATCGGGAAGCTCGTGACTGATAAGAGTGACGATGCATGGTACGCAGAAATGACCCCGATATGAAGGAAGTATTAGTACTGTAGTCCTCAAAGTAATAAATTTAGAGTAAGGTGGGGCAAAAGTTCGACCTTAGTGGTATAATCAAAGTTTCCAGGAAAATAATAGCAGATGAAACAAAACAAATACCATACAGCGAACCTTCAACATATTGGCTATAACTTTGCTGAAAAAACTTGTGTCAAAATATTTAACCATTTTTAGTTATAACAGTTTTTGCTCCACCGGTGGGGCAAAAGTTCGAATCTAGTGTGGGGCAAAAGTTCGTTGGCTAAAACACAAAACATCAATACTTTTATGCCAGGCGTACTTTATACCTGTCGTAAACTTATGTTTGCCGAAAAATACACACTGAATTTTCATCAAAAAATGCCCAAAACAGGGTTAATTGTAATACATCCAAAAAATAGCAGTTTTTCGCAAAACTAAGTGAAAATGTAAAATTTTTGTGACATTTTTCGCACGATCAGGCAAATTTCGCTAAATTTGAAGATAATATGTAGATTTCAGGAATTTTGGAAAATTTTCCTTGGGTTTATACACGGGTCGAACTTTTGCCCCGCAGATTCGAACTTTTGCCCCGCCATGGGCCAAAAATTGATTCCAACCTGGGAGGGAGAAACCAATACAAAACTTCTGTACGTCATAGTGAGCCGAGATTCCGCTGTCACGAACTGTCACTGCGAGCCCAGATCTCAAACATTGGACAAACATGGAAAAAGCGCGTAACTGATTAAAACACATTTTCGCATTTCATCAAAAGTGACAAAAATTGAATGAACATCAATTCATACACAAAATGTAAGTAATGTCACGTGAGCACCTTCCAACTGATTGAATATAAAGCATTGAAAAACGCATCGTTTTACTTTTTCCAATGAAAATTATTATTTATTGCATAGAAAACTGTGGCCCTTTTTCAATGTTTGTCAGGAAAGATCGAAAGTACACAACAAAAGAAAACTAGCGGTTTTCCCAAAGCCTGCCTTGATTGTTGTTGGCAAGCTGGAGTTATCTTGCAGTTCAAACAAACGTTGTTCTATATTTCGTGTGTAGTATCGGTGCCTCCCTCCCAGATTCCAACTATTTATGGAAAAACTAATACACGTCAAACCATCCTTATGATAGGCCTAGAAACGCCCTTGCATAAAATATTAAAAAAGATTTTATCTTCATTTGGTTCCATGTATCGGAAGTTTGACCAAATATTACAATATTTACGTCGAAAAACAACAAACAGCCATAACTTTTCCAAATCTCAATCAATTTTTATGATATTTGGAGTGAAAGTCTCTTATTTGAATAGCATTCGAACCACCATGACATTTATAAGATTTGTTTTGATTTGAGCTAGAAATCTTAAAAAGAAACTCTTGCCCCACTCGAACTTTTGCCCCACTTTACTCTACCCGAGAAAAACCGGGTGTCTACATTGATAGCCATTGGTGTACATCGCCCTGTTTTCAATTTCCAAATTAACAAGCAGTATACCCGCTAAAATGACTTCATAGATGTTTTCCCACAAACTAATCTATTCAGACTGCCATCATCATCACACCATCCAAAACATCCAGCTTCTAGTCAAAAAGACATTTATTGATCGGACAAATTGATTTACATCGCGCAACCGTCTCCACCGACAATCGATAAATTATCTTCCCAGTCCCTTGATGCCAGCTGCAACGGGTAGTCCCTTCTGGGCGGCATTGAAGACACGCTTGCCGGCCCTTTCCTGTCCGATGAGAAAATAAATTAAATAAGAATCAGTATCCATTATCAGCTCGGACCGATAAATATCAATCCGGGGAGGGTGGGCGTTCACTTACAATCTTTTTTCCCAGCTTCTTCAGCCGACCAGCTTCGGTTTGCCCCAGGAGCAGGAGCGCTGCCAGGATAACAATCAGAAACAGTTTGTTGAAGTTCATTGTGGTGGCGGCGGCAGGCTATGACACGACCGTAGGCTTCCTCGAATAGTGGCACCAATGCAATCGAACTACAAATTGATAGATTGAGATGCTGCTGGGAGCGGTTTTATAGTGTCACATCTAGTGATAAGTGAGCGCACTCCGGCTTGCGGGGATTTTTCAGGTACCGTCTGCCTTACAAGGTTCCGATAGTATCTTTCACCGTAGTTCCTTTGTTTTGATAAAGCAAAGAGTTTATCAATCGTTTGATATCGTTAAGTGCGACGATGGATAAATATTGTTTCGGAACGGTCTACTCGTGGGTGCTTGATTGCATTCGACATTCTCCCAGGAAAGATAAAACTTATTTTATGAATGGAGCTATGACGGGAAGGGATTTTTACAAAGTTGTTACATGACGACATAAATATTTGAACTGCAGAAGTTGTTCCTGTCGTCATAAATATTAAGAGGAGTATTCCCCAGTATCGTTAAATTCAAAACTTCGAAATAATGGGACGGACCAGGTATAGTGTTTACTACGCCGAGGGCATGGGATAAAATCCCAACTCTGAATTAATCAGAAGTTATAGTGAAGACTTCAGCCGACTTCCGTCTCTTCATTAATGAATTATCTCAACAAAAAATCAGAAAATGTCTCCCTCTGATTTAGTTTTTTTAACTGAACAATTGAATAAAATGATTGATGCAATGTTCAAAACCACGTTGATGTAAAATTTACTTATAAAATTGTTATCGTTTCTCTAATGGATCCATTTTTATATATAACTTTTTAAATTGGAATGCTCGTTCTTTGAATGGTAAAGAAGACGAACTATTTGATTTTCTAACAGCTAATAACATGCATATACCAGTTATTACTAAAACTTATTTGAAAACTGGATCCAAACTTTTTTTTTTATAATATTCACATTGTTAGGTTCAACGCAAAACGTCAATTTTGACGAGTCCGGTTTTTCGAGATGTCCGTCACTAGGAGTGCTTCCCCTCTATCAATGTTCAAATATTTGAACTCTTCATACATCATTGAACGCTTACAAACTTCACCATCTAAAAGTATAGTTTCAATTAGCTGCCACAAGTTTCATATAAATTCTGTGATTCGTCCAACGGATGCATCATTTAGTATAAGCTCATCCGTACGGTTACACTCATTCCTCCGTGGAAATAAAACCCCATAATGAACTTCACCAAGCTGCTATTGGTGGTCGTCATGTTGGCTGCTGTCCTGCTGTTTGGATCGGCAGAGGCCGGAAAGCTGAAGAAGATTGGCAAAAAAGTTGTAAGTATATACCGTCCAGGCTACGCACGTTCCCTTCACTTGACGATTAAGTGTACTTCCCTTAAATGCATAACTGTCCCATATGGATTTTAGAACCAACACCTGACAATCATTTTTCAATACATAGGTACTTCACTACGCATATAATATTAACATACTTCGTTTGAAAATTTTGTGGAAAATATGAAGAAAATCATGGCTCCTCAGCCTCGACAAAATTAATATACTGTTATTTTATCTTGCCCAAATGATGGACAAGATTAAATAACAGTATTTATTTTTATCTATACTGAGAAGCCATTATTTTCTATTATTGAATTAACAGTCAGTCAAACAAAATATACGATGTTGGTGCAGTCCTATATTAAAAAATAAATAATAATAACATAACAGTCTCTATATGAACTTTCAACCTGAATAGCAACAACAAAACGTGAAATATGTTAAGTTTATATTTTTTTAATTAATAATGCCTTCTTTTTCCATATGGGACACTTATGCTTTTATGAACAGAGTATTGCAAGTATGGTGAACCCCAGCATGGCATTCCCGAAATCGGCCTCAGCTGAATGTGCGCTGTTAACCTAATTCCTTGTTTTTTGATCACTTACTTGCTTGGTTGCAGGAAAAGACGGGCAAACACGTCGCCAATGCAGCTCAAAAGGCTGGACCTGTCGTCGCTGGCGTGGCGGCTCTGGTTTAGACAAGCGTGAACGGCATTCATATGAGGAGGATTCGTGGTGTGCTCCAGATTTTTGTTTTACTTCAAAATTAATATGTTTGCAGGATGAATATGTTTAAAAACTGAGCAAGTTCAACAGAAAGTACAATAAAAAATGAATAAATAATTCCTAGAGTACATTCTTATTTTAAATTAAAATTATGTTTTTTTTTGTCGGTATAAATCATGTGCAATATAAACCAATTTTGATTTATGTCTATGATTTCCGTTCTTCTCCACTTCCATCAAATAATTTCTAATAATCTTATCATGCATCCACTACACATATCCATTAGCATACAATTTGAAATGATAAAGACAGCAAAAAATAGTCATTACAACGTCGTATTCGAACTTATTGATTTTTTAAACACATCGCTTACATGTTAAAAAGTATTATGGCGTCAAAATTCAAGATGGCCACCATATTTTTCCACTAAACATGATACTCCTTTCACTCGCCTCGGAAAAAAACCAACGATTAAAAACATGTTACAGTCAGGTTTCCTATAAGATGCTGCTACCTACATTCCTCCCACGGCAATATCTCAGCAGATTCCAATGAGATGAAACTGATTTTTTGATTGTGGCTAGCACATACATTCAGGGCTCCTATTAGACACATGGTTGGAGGGCGTTATATGAATCCGCGTTATAGGAGACCCAGGGCTTATGGGATTTCATCACTTTGGGGATGTTGTTGAATATCTCGTAAGCCATAAAAGATAGCACTGCAGATAGCATTTGTTTTAACGCAAAAGTATGGAACAACATTTTGATTCAAATGCCGAACACTGCCATCATTCTGTCTCATATTCCGAACACCTTGATTCAAATTCCAAACAGCACGAATAAATCGTATTCAAATGAATAGTTTTGCGAATAAATTTACCTGAGCTTGTTCTACTGGTCTCAAACTAAAAGTGTCATCACTACTCCCGTGGAATAAATTATATTGGGGACGTTGAAATTGAATTGCAATTGACTACCATTTCTTTGTTATGCGATGGCATATTTCAGCGAAACATTTCAACCGAATCGCCATACAAAAACCGAGTGTTCGGAATATGAGTCTGTTCGGAATTTGAGACAAAACGGTACATCCATTTCAAAAACTGCTTCCATCCGTTGATCCACTATTGGAAGACGACGGCAACTACTGGTGCAAGTGAGCAATTTTTTGTGCGTTAATTTAATTATTTATATGACATTTTGAAAAAATAAAAAGCTGAAATTTGACAAATCGATTAAACTAGAGGACCAATCTACTGGTACATTACAGCCATTGGTACCGGCACTCTATGAACCATGAGGGATAGGAATGCATAACTTGAACATATGATATCTCTAGATCCTGATGTTTTGAAAGGTTGGTGTCCTCGAAAGAGTTCGTCCCCTTAATGCTAGTCCCCTTAATGCTAATCAAAATTATGAGATGTGCAACTTTGTAAATATGACTGTTTAACAAGTTGATGGTTATTCGCAGAGAATATGATTGGAAAATAAACTTCAAGTTATGTATATTGAATCACACGCTTATGAGCTGTAGATATTTTTCTGATCTAATTGAGAATAATATTTTGACATATTGAAGTCAAAAATTTCAAATTTCGAGTTATCTAGTTGTAGCATCAAGGGAACGAGTTGTTCAGTAGCTCGAGGGCTGACATGTGGTGGTGATTCTGATACGGAATTACGCCAGCAGACGGCGCTAGTGAGCATTGACATTTTATTTTGCGGATAGCTCAGTAGCCTGATCACTTAGAAATATGGCGCCTTCAGTAAAGTTGTTCAATAGCACAAGGGCTAACAAAAAAATAAAATGTGTACAATACAATGCCAGGTAATAACGAGCTACCCTGAAAAAATCATACGAATCGGTTCAGTATTCTTGGTAAAATCTGATAATTACGATATGAGGTTTTTTAGAGTTTTCAAGATCTTTGTTTGTACCAGAAACATAAATGCACATTACTCAAAGACGGCTGCACCAAATTGTTTCATTTTTTCACAATATACTCGCTGTAATGTATCATTCCGAGGAGTGAATATCCGAAAACGATAACAATTCTGTAGCCTGAGAAATTAAAGTGGGTTATGGTAAACGCGTCGGTCCCCCAAGGAATTTTGGAATATCTCAGGATCCAGATGACCAATGATCAATTTTGATACAGATTCTTAAGCCTGAAGAGTTTTTTGAGCACTTGTAAAAAAAATGGTGCAAAAATATCGAGAAACTAAAAAGTTATCGTGATTTGAATATTTTGTTGACGGTAAAAAATGAAGCTGCCGTTAGAGGGGTTAAAGGTCGCTCCACCTTAACAAATTTACTTCAATTTGTTGACTATTCATTGATTGCAATGGACAATGGAAACCACGTAGAAGCTCTTTGTACGGACTTAAGCAAGGCATTTGATCGCAAAGACACACCAATGTTACTTTCCAAACTACAAAATATTCGAATCGACCCAGGACTGCTGAAATGGCTTGAATCGTATTTAACTGACCGCTAATAAATCATAAAATTCAAAGGAAACAAATCAAAACCAATTCAAGTCACTTTGGGTGTCCCTCAAGGCTCTCATTTGGGACCTCCTCTTTTTATTACGTATGTAAACGACATTTCCTTCATTTTCCTCAACTTTCTTTCGTAGACCACTACAATACAATAATTCACAGGGCTAATAACATGCTAGGGTTCATAAAATGCTTTTGGTACAACTTCCATGACCCATACATAATTAAAACTCTATATATTGCATATGTAAGATCGATCATGGAATACTGCAGTATTGTATGGTCTCCTTTCTCAATCATATACGAAGAAATATTAGAATCTGTACAACAACAATTTCTACTATATGCTCTTCGTAAATTAGGTTGGACATCATTTCCACTTCCACCCTACACAGCACGCTGCATGCTTATTGACATACAAACTTTGAAAGAGCGGCGTGAAATCACAAGAGTTTCATTCGTAAATGATGTCGTTTCACAACGTATTGATTTTACAGAAATCTCATCAAAATTGAATTTCTATGAACCTTCTAGGCAACTACGAAATCGTAACTTATTGACAAATCATCATCGAACAAATTATGCCGAAAACGGGCCTCTTAATCAAACGATGGCCATTTACAATCAACATTGCGAAACTATTGACTTCTCCATGTCTCGGCGAAATCTAAAAACATACTTCAAATCCGTTCGAAATCGCAACACATAAAATAAAACAAAATGAAGTTGACATTACTTACACTACACTTTTTTCTAATACTTTTTTTTTAATTTCATAATTTTACTATGCGGAATAAAACAAAAATATGTATATGTAAAATGTACTAGTCTACGTTGGTTGACGAAAATAAATAAATATAAATCATGGACGAGAACATCTTTCCCGGACAGCTCACGAGACTGATAAGAGCGACGATGGAAGGTATGCAAAATTGTGCGAAGGTTTTAGGCGAACACTCCAGTTCGATTGGATCCCGCCAGGGACTATGACAAGGTGACGGACTTTTGTGCCTGTTGTTCAATATTGCGCTAAAAGATGTTATGCGGAGAGCCGGGGTACGATTTTTACGAGATCCAGTCAGTTTGTTTGCTTCGCGGATAATATGGAACCTTTTGAACATTTAAACATTTTAAAAGGTTGCAGACCTGTACACCTGCCTGAAACGCGAGGCAAAAAAGGTTGGACTGGTGGTGAATGCGGCCAAGACAAAATACATGTTAGCTGGTGGAGCCGAGTGCGACAGGGCTCGCCTAGATAGCAGTGTTACGATAGACGGGGATACGTTTGAGGTGGTCGTCGAGTTCGTCTACCTTGGATCCTTGGATGACTCATATACCATTTGGAAGATCTAAAAGAGATAAGAATAAGTTGGTATGGGGACAAAAATATTCGTCGTTTGAGATAAAGGTTATTTCGCATGGTTTGATGTGGAGTTTTGATAGGTATATTTGATTATATTTTCGTTATATATTTAATTGATTAACAATGAAAAAATATATTATATTCTACACCTTTATATTGATAAAAAAGCTTTATGTTTTCAAGAAGTGAATTAGGACTTTGATTCAAATATGAGAACATTACATAGTGATGCTAGATGGCAATGCATATTCTGTTGAGTTTACTGTATTGCACCTACATTGAATCAACTCAGCTGCTTTGTAACCGATTTTTTGTTGGCCATGTTGCTTATTTAATGATAATTAAACTTCAAGTAAAACAAAATCAGCTTCAGAAACTGTGAAACTGTGGTTGAGAAAAGTGGATAGTGCATTTTAAGAGAACTGACAGTAACTGATTTTGATGAAGTACATAATAGTCCAGAAGGGATATTACAAAGAGTTTAATAAAGCCATCAGCTCAACCTATAAACAACTGGTCCTAAGTTAAGAAAAATGTCGATCGTTATCATTTTATGAATTGGTATGCGAACACAGTGACGTAAAATAACACTATTTATGTAGTTAGTGTCTATCTTATATATATTTCCTTTCTATTTCTTTCCTTCTATCACCCTTTAGTAACTTGTCTGCAAGCTCTTGACATCCTTTATACATGCATTGCAGATAGAGGAATAGTAGATAGATAGATAGATAGACACTCGCCCTTATTGTAGATAGGGCATATAACCCCTTGGCTCCAAGTCTCCGGCAGCCGTTATGTCTGCTAGATTCTGACTATCATTCAATGTAGACAAGTGAACAGGTACATCTTGATGAGTTCCGCTCATGTACCATACTCTACAACTGTCTTGTTATTCTTGAGCTGTTGAACGGTGTCCTTAACTTTCCTAAAAATGGGAGCTGGCTAGTTGCTTTTTTTTTCAAAATTCCGAGGTAGGTGCTGCTTCCACCTTTCAATCACCTCTCCTCAACATTTCGGCTCGCGGCATTGAGATTTTGGTAGAATTTCCGAGTTTCTGAGGTAAGAAATAGCAGTTTCATTTCTTCATTCTCCCCTCCTCCAGGCGACGGTTTAAACTTTTGAAACAGACGGATCTGCTGCTTCCGCTTCGGTTTCTAATGCTCCACGTCCTTATCCTCCAGAATAAATCGACACCCTTCGTTGAACCATTCGTCACGTCGTCTCCGTCCAACGTACAATGTTCCCGCCTACGCTGTTGATGGCTGTTATGACTGTAATCCAACAGCCTTCAGCAACCAAATCCTCTTCTGGCAACGTTTGCACAAGTTGCGGGGGTACTCTGTGGTGAAATCCGTCTGCTTCAATCGCTGAAGGTCATACCGCGGCGGGCGTCGGCATCGTTCAATTTTAATAACAGGGAGTTCGGGCGTCGGTATCGTTCTTTTTCAATAATAGGGAGTTTTAAGCGCAGCTTTATTATAACCAGGTAGTGGTCAAAGTCGATGATACAGTCGACTCTCCACATCTCGATGTTCTACATCTCGATATCTCTCCCTATGTCGATGATTTTTTCGGTCCCTTCACCCTGGATACATTTTCACTCTCCATATCCTCCTTATCTCGATATCCTCCTTATCTCGATATCTCCCTATCTCGATGTGATTTTCGTTCCCAATTTTCTCTCCGTATGTCGATATGCCCATTATCAAAGGTTACTAGACTAGATTTCAGAGATTCAAAACAATTTGCGAAGACGAAATGACATCTGTTTGTTTTTCATTTTCCTGGCAACGAAATGATTTTCAATCTAGTATTCGTGTAAAATTTGTTCTATGTCTCGATCTCTCCCTATCTCGATGGTCCCTTCGATATCGAGATGTGGAGAGGCGACTGTAGCACCACGATAGATTCAGACGTTTACATAAGGAGAGTATTTTGCATCAAAGAAATACTTAGAAATGTCTCATTTTAAATACATTTATTTGTCAAATCAAACGTCTGAACCCCCCATTTTGATTATTAATTTTCATTTTTATCCATGCGTTTTAAAGCGAAGTAGGCCGTCATTGAAATTTGTACGCGTCGTTGATGATTGTTGCTAATGCATCTCACGATTTCGAATCAAAGAAAATCAGTTGGGTGTCCACTGACACAGCTGGAAAAGCATCAGCATACTTTATGTATGTTAGTGCGTACAGTGATACTTTTTCAAGTCAATAGAAATTATCAAAACTGGGTTTTTTCACTTTGAAACACAAGCTGAAAAGTCATCATTGTTGCCAAAACGAATGACGGGCTACTTAGCCTTAACCGATCATTGGCTGCGTTAGGTCATGTTTTTCCCAAAGATGGAAATCTAGTGATCATGACAAAATCAATGATGCATCGCAGATCTTCATTATCCTGCGATCATAGCAACAACGATTAACCTTTTGTCGTTAAGTTATCACAACAAACTACACTCCACGAATAATGCATCGTTCTGCATGTGCGGTAGCGATTAAGGGGACACGGGAGACCGTGTTATTTTGCCTATCTTTCGTCTCACTCTAACAATAATCATCAAAACTTTGTGGAAGCAAATCTCGAGTTTTAGTGAACCGATGAATCTGAAAATGTATCGGGTTGTGCACTACATATATCGAATCATAGTGATACATTTTCGCATCGATATATGGAGTGGTTCTTGAGATTTGCTTCTTGAAGTGAATAGGGTGATTATGATGACGTCCCGTGCGGCCTTAAACGTTCACGAATGAAAGTTTTATTATTTTGAGGATTTATTCGATTTTACTCGGTGATTTGCCCTCGGATATGTTGCTTATGGTTCTAAAATCATTTTGGCATGGACTACGCGAAAAATAATAACGCGAATGCGCGGTTTTCTACCTCCAGAACCAGCACGCTAATGCTGAGTATGACAAGCCAGGGTTTTCTACCAGTGTTGTTCATAATACAACGCATCCACTGTAGTGTTGAAACGGATATAATATGGGAATTCCTTCCTGAGTAAACCACCGGTTTAAATAATCATATTGCTAGCACACTAGAAGAGGAAAATACGATTTGTCCTTGGTGTTCCGCTGGTACCGTTTTGATTCATATTACGGACAGCTTCAAATTCCGGACACTCTCGTTTGTATGGGAAACATTTCACACGAAATGTTTCAATTTTCGCCGTCCAAAAGTTCTCATTTTCGAGGCTCGTTTTATTAGGTTCTTTCCATAAATATCATTGCAAATTTATAATGCCCAAATACCTTAGACGTCTCTTAAGTGGTTGAACGATTTCAATTGATGATTTGACTGTTCCATTAATGATCATCATGAGCTGTCCGTAATTCGAATCAAAGCGTCCGGAATATGAGGCAAAAATGAGGGAGCGTCCGGAATAAGAATCATGAAAAGGCCACACGTTTTGATTTATTTAAAATTATTCAAGTTGCGGACGCGTATTCTTTACCCACCATCCGAAAGTTAAAGGCTTCCGACGCTCGATAACGCTAAAAAATCATACAGAATGATTTATTTTGTATGGTCCAAACTGGGTTATACTTCACTGAGGCCTTAAGTGTCCGTAATATGAATCAAAACGGTATCTTACTTAAAGTTAGTTGTTTGTCAAATGCACATCGAATACCTTTACATCCTATCTCCGCATGTCTTTAGTATTCACATTACAGCAAGGCAAAACGTCCAACAATTCTGTGTCAAATCATTACATTTTTGAATAGTTAGAATAGAACATGATAAAAATAAAAACATGCGCCCTTTTATTCGATTTAATGAAAAAAAATTAATTTGGACAAATGTCACTAGAAAATCGAATTTTCAATTTAACAGTTATTTCCAACGGGATGGTATCAGGTATCCAAGATAGTTAATAGATAACCATTATCAAGCGATTTGGGACGTAAGTATTTAGGTTTTGTTCAACCTTTGTATGGAGATTCGCCACTGTGCAGCGTAACAAAAATGACATTTTTGCGTGTCTCAAGGATGAAATTATGTGTCTCTGGTAGATTTGGGTTTACTGAATCAGATGCCGTTCTCAGAATTGTTCCAGCACGTCACAGTTGTTGGCTACAGGTTGCTAAAGTTGTATACAATACTGTTTCCATTGATGTTTACTTGAAATTTGAAGTAAGATTTATCAAACTTTTAAGTAATATAATCCACCAAATATTGCATGCTTTTCTTTTTTTGTCTTTAACTTTCATTTCAGATATAATTTGGTTGAAAAGGCAGGACAAAACTTAAATGTTTTCGATTTTTCCAACATGCTTGCAGTCTTCATACAAAATTCTACGTTTCTCTTATATGGCACAATACAAACCTTTTCGAAACCATTAAAAAATAACTCTTGAGCATCGAAATTTGTTGATAATAATTGTTAAACAAATTAACCGAAAAATGCCAAGCTGGCAAACTTACATGCAAATCGGCTGAAATAATCAAATTTTGCATTTTCAACAGTTAATATCTCAAAAACTAGACGTGCTATGATATTTTCGAAAACGGCAATGGATTCAGCAACCCTTGATTTAATAAACAGCGGTATTTTGGTTCTTGAGACAAAAACGTGTTCCACAGTATTATACAAACATCATATGCTACAGATCTGGATGTATAGTGTACGTTGTTCCAATTAGCGTACTATGGAGAGATAACCGTTCATCATTTCAATAACCATATTGCAAAACTTTACAAAAAACAATTAACAATGTAATGTAAAACAAGAATACAATTTATTTCACGCAAAACTACATACATTAGCTTTCTCCTAGTGCATCATTGTGATGAGCATCGCCAGAAAAGTATACACAGTTTTCAGAATCTAAAAGTGGTCGATATGAAAACATCGTCATAATTTTACAATTTCTCTATCTTACCTGAACGTAGGTCGTCATGTTCATTGGTGCAAAATTTCCAACGTATAGATTTTTTCCATTTTGTGCTCTGTGAAGCATAAACACAACTAGCATCCGTTGCGATTTTGGCAAAAGGTGCCAGTTGATAGCATAAATGTCGACCATCATTTGGTTGTTCTAGAAGCAAATGTGATGCAGTTAGCTTGGGTGGTTTATTGAAATATTAATTACCGAACCTTCGTAGTGATTACCGTACCCAACGAACAGTAGAGCGTCAGTTCAAAGAGAACAGCCAATGTTGCACACATCGCCGGTAGATAATGCAGGATGAGGCCCATGAATACTAGCACCAAAAGTAAACCAGCTTGCAGAGAAACTTGTACCAAGTTTGAATCTTTGAAGAATTTCACTGCTTGACATTCATATTCCACAATCATTTGATGAAGCTTAACGATGCGCATTAGTTGTTCCGTTATTTCCTCCTCATTTCGCTCGATTTCGTCCAGTGATGCGTTGAAATTATCTATTTCCCTTCTCAATGAGTTAGTGTATCCAACTATTGGCAAAATCGTCGATACGAAAACACTATCCGATGCTAGATAACCATTCACGCAAAATGCTATCATCAGCATATGAAAAGCAGTTGTGATAACATATCCCACTGGTGTCGTATGATCCACAAAGGGAATGTATACCCTTAGCAATAGAACTTTCTCCTTGGTTATAAGCACAACTGTGGTCATCAACAAGAAAATTAGTGACCCTGATAAGGTGTAGATAACAACCATCGATTTAAGCATTGCTACCAGTATTCTCACCATTTTCCTCAGTATGGGTCGATTACGTATATCTTCATCAAATTTTTTATAAATTTCCTCGGTGCTAACAAACAACAAATAGTAATCATGGACTCTCATAAATCCGAGCCAAATTTTGTTGGTCCCTAAAAAGTTCAGCATCAAAACCTGAAACACCTCCAATGACGTTTGCCATTCGCTGCCCAACACCCACAGCGTGTAGCAACAAAAAACGTAAATGGCCAACATCAGCAGGGCGGAGAAAATGAACCGGGCCGTGATTTCTCTGTCAGCCTGGAAGGGGTTGACACCCACGAGATAAGTCGTTTTCTTGGCAACATCAAACGATTTTTGCAATTCCTCAGCAGATCCTTGGGCCATTATTGCGCCACTATTTGAAATGCGAGCTTGGTACATCAAACGAAAGTGTTGCGGAGTAGGTGAATGATGGAACTGAACTGTTAAGGATTGCAGTCGGAATAGCTTAAGCTGTAAATTTTTAATTACGAACATCGACAAGTATTTAAATCGTTCAATAATAAATTATCTTTTCACAATACATTTTAATTTATTTAGAACTGTTTTTTTTTTTGTTACTTGAATCGTGCTTGAAATAACAGATACATAAGCTTAGTATCTCTTAGTGAAACGAGCTTGGCCATGATATGTGTTTATTGATCAAAATTCCTATGAAATGCTATTGGAGAAGTAATAGCAGTAAGTACACCAAATGGCTGATTAAATTTCAGCAAAACGTTGTAATTTTATGGCTTTCTCAGTCTAATAAATTAAAACGGCTTTATTAGACTGAGAAAGCCATAAAATTACAACTGTCCTCCTAGTCGCAACACCATCACTTTCAGCAAAACTGTCATTGTAACTTTTAGATGTAACGAACTGCACTTATGCAGTTTCAGATGTTTTCTGTAGAAACAAAATGGAACACGTATGTTGGTTAACAAATGATGTCAAAATTGGTTCAATAATCTGAATAACTTTTGAACATACTTCGATGCAAATTTGAATAAACACAGAATCTCAACTTTATTAGAGAAGTTTGTTGAGATCATTCGGAGAGTTTTCTAGGCCCATCGTCAGCAGATACCAAGTTTGGGAGGCAATTTTTGCTAAGTTATTGCGATTTCATATGATGCTTTCTGGATTGATATATGGTCGGGGTTCTGCTAAACCGCACCAAGTGCCAAAATCTTTATTCCGAGATATTTTACTTTAAAGCCTTTTCCTGTACTAGTTTATCGCGGACGATAATTTTAATTTTTTTATCGCTCACGTGCGATTAACAGTGTTCAATAAGTACACCGAGAGTAAATATACTAGTAAATCATCCTAAATAAACGATGTAATTGGATTTCATTAAACAATATGAAGCACTCAGTTCACTCTGGCTGAACAAAAATTGAAAAATATGGTTCTTGGTTCGGTATGTTGGTGTGTTTCACAGTTTTCAACAACACAAGTAAAATTGGAGACAAATGATGCTTATCATTACCGTGCATGTTGGAATCCATGTCACAAGTATTTATGAGAAGGATTCGTATGTATTCAATCAAGATTCTCACGTGTTCATACATAAATTGTAATGATCGAAGAAAACTATGAATTCGCTCTGCTAAAGCGCACCAAGTTGCTCCCATTTGGTGCACCTTTGCTGATCAACTTCACAGTCCAATGCTTGAAGTGTTTACCAAGAATGATCATCATTTCAGATGTACATTGACCTGGTGATGTTTTACTGCAATATAAAAAAAACCACAGAATCTAAAAGTTTTTTGATTTCCACCACCATCGGATAGAACATCAGAAAAAAAGTTTCATCGGGATTTGAGCTCGTGCCTTCTGAGTGGTAATCTAGTGTGCTACCACTAGGTCATCTTCACTTCTTGAAGGAATGGTGATAAACTTGAATCAAGTAGGGTAACTCGGGGTAAAACGCGCCCTCTAAGGAAGGAAGCGTTTTTAGCTATGAAGAACATTATTATAAGCCTTTTTTTATTCACTATCTCATAGACAAACATGTTTTGTATCAAATAGTAGAAACAGCTTTTCATTTTCTTTTTTGTGGAGTTAATAAATCAATTTTTATAAAATGCTTGCTTATCTGCATTTTTATTTTTTGCGGGGTAAAACGCGCCACCTGATCTCGGCGTTAGTCGTTCGCGCGCACGCATGCGCAATCATGCTTTCAAATACGTTGCATACATGAGGGCGTCTGATCAGATGTTATCGTTCGATTATAGTATTAGCCATTTTACGAGACGTTTCGGAACAGCTGATCGGCGCTGCGGCGTCAATTGACAGGAGACCTGGGATTAAATCCAGCGTGATTTTTAACAACGCCTCATCTTACCAAACGAGGACATGAGGAAAATGACAAAAAAGAGATCCAAAAATGTTTGTTACTGCAACTTTACACCTAGTTATTGTACCAGCTACCTCTTTTTCACCTATATTTCACATAAAAAGGCATTTTTGTGATCAGAAATATTTTAATATTTTTTCTCCATTTAATTTTTGGCCTGTATGAAAAGCTACGCTTGAAATGCGCACAGTCATCAACCATCATCATCGCCATAACTGACGACGATGATTGAAAAATCCCAGGTCTCCTGTCATTTGACCTGCTTCGTAAAATGGCTCATACATGCTGATTCAAAAAATGTGCATTTGTAAAGTTCAAATTGGCAAGTAACTACAGCTTGGCATTACGTTAGCTGGAATTTGAATTCCAACGGCTGTTTTGGTGTTATGAAATAGGAGTGGGCGTTTTGCCCCATGAGTTGATTAAAGTTTAAGTCCTTCTATACGCTTTTTAAGGATAAATTCAATACTTTATTCGCATTGAATACAAACTATAGGAGTGCACAAGTCGATTCTCGGTGATAGTTTCAAAAGTTTTGTTGTTTATCGGCCTGAAAATAAGAAAAACGTTTTTTTAAGTTTTTCACGATTTTTGCCAGGAAAACACATAAAAATGTATATAGAGAATCAATTTAATACATTTTCCATTATCTCGGGTGAAAAACAGTGTCCCAAAGCACGTCGTTCGTTCAAAACAAGGGTGGCGCGTTTTACCCCAACGGCGCATTTTACACCCAGTTCCCCTAATGTGCACTTTGTCTGACGGGGTTTGATAGCGAAAATGTCATTTTCTGAACAACTAAAGCGCACCACATGAGTTGTTCACACAGTAACAGATTAAATTAATTCGTTTTTTCATTACGGCTTCTGTGTGGATTGATAAGCATGTTATATAACAAGCAAATGCAAGTATTTATGGTATGTAAATGCCTTTCCTTCAAGTCTAAATGTGATTTTCAGATACCGTTTTGATTCATATTACGGACACTTAAGGCCGCGGTGAAGTATAACCGAGCAAAAAGCATACCTCTGCATTATCCAGCTTCAAACACACTTAACTCTCGAATGGTGAATGAAGATTTGGGTTTCGCAGCTCAAATAACCTAAAATAAAAAGAAATTAATGTTTTTTTCCATGATTTTTATTCCGGACGCAAACTCACTTTTGCATCAAATTACGGTCATTTTGATTCGAATTCCGGACAGCACACGAAAACCAAAATTAAACTATTAAAATTACACATTGAACGGCTGAGGGCGTTAGAAGAACGTCAAAACTATATGCGTATAATAATTTTTCATGGCTTGCTATGGAAAATGTTTATTAAAACAAGCCTGAAAGTTGGGAACTTTTGAACGGGAAATTTTGAAACATTTCAAGTGAAACCTTTCCCATACAAAGTTGAGTGTCCGGAATTAAAAGCTGTCCAGAATTTGAATCAAAACGGTAAACAGTTCTTAGTGCGGTGTGGCTGGATAAAATTTCAAAGAAAATAGATCAACGCCACCGAAACAATATTTAATTTTAATTAATCATTTGCTGCCCAATTTCACTGGCCTCTGTTTCTATGAGTTGCTTGGAATGGATAAATTGTAAGAATATAGAAGGAAATTGAAAAAAAACATAGCTTTATATCTGAAAAATGTATTCACTCTGATGACGTGCGTTGGTTTATGGTTCACTTTGGCTGAACAAAATTACAGTTTTACGTGTCCTTCCAAACAAAATTTAAATTTATGATCTAAGATTACAAGGGGTTGTTCAACTCACTCGATATTTTTATGGTAATTAAAGTCCTTTGGAGTAAAAAACTCAATTTGGGAAAAAAATGGCACTTGGTGCGGTTTAGCAGAACCCCGACCATATGATCTGTCAGTTTATACAACTTAACGCGATTCTATGTTGCGCTATTTACGACATGTTTTGCTGTCAACACAGATTGTTGTTTATGAATCGTTTTGGGGGTTTATATACAACTTGTGTTGACATTGATTACGCTTAATTTGGCATCTTCTGCGATTCTGATTTTTGGCGTACGGATATGTGATTTTGGATGCACATTCTTATATGATACGTGGTTCACTTGGTAGCGCTACCTGTTGGCCCATTGACCAAACAAAGTGATTTAAGCATTGAGCGTACATGTCCTCGTGACTATGATTTTGATCGTGATTTATAACACCAAGAACGTCTGTTTGCCTGTGCTGTGTACTTAGCTTCGGTTTGCAATGAAATATGAAAGTTTGAAGTTATTCTTAGTTTATTTTGTGCATTTGTATTTAGCAACAATAATTCTCGTGTGTAATGAGTTAGGAGGTTTGTGACAACGGATGGAATGTAAAAATATACGGAATATACATTTTGTGAACGATTGTCCTGGTGATTGTGGTACAATTACGAGGTGCTCAACGGAGAAATTATAAATACAGTGTCCAAAAATTTACAATTTAATTTCCTTATTATTAATTAATATTCGCCCAGCGTTCTAAAATAGGACAAAAGCCCCGAACACTCAGCGTCCTATAAATAGGACAGTACTTTTAGTGGAAATGGCACGGTAAATGGCTGGGCATGGCGTACCATTGGTACCTCGCGTACCTAGAGGAATAAAAAAGACCCCTTTGTGTGGTCCTTGACTCCTGCCCAGCAACTCCTATCCCTACCTCCTCGCTGTACTGGCCGGAATACGAGTAATCTTAGGGAAGGTCGGGTAACCAACCTTGGTGGGAACTCTGGTCATCTCTGGACATGGAAGGGAACGTTTAGAGTAACCAGAGCTGCGACAACACACACGAGCTGCGAATTATAGTGATGGGTAATATGCAGAGGCACGTGATCAGGTGGTGTCTGATCAATAAGAGAATGTGCAAGTTGAGGCTCAAAGGCCGGTTCATCAATTTCAGCATAATAAACGTACACAGCTTTTTACGCGCTGCTCGAACGTGAGTACGACAGGTGCACAAGCTACGACGTCAAAATCGTAATAGAAAATGTAAACGCTCAGGTTGGCCAGCATGTGGAATTCAGACCGACTATTGGAAAGTTCAGCAACCACCGGCTGATGAACGAAAACGGATTACGCCTAATTCATTTCGCCACCTCCGAGAAAATGGCCATTCGTAGCACCTACTTTCAGCACAGCCTTTCATACAGATACACCAGGAGATCACCACAGCAGACAGAATCACAAATCGACCATGTTCTAATTGATAGACGGCTGTTCTCCGACATTATTGACGTCAGGACCTATCGTGGCGCGATCATCGACTCTGACCGCTATCTGATGATGGTTAAACTGCGCCCAAAACTCTCCGTCGTTAACAACGTATGGTACTGACGGCCGCCCCAGTATGATCTAGAGCGGCTCAAGCAACCAGATGTCGCAACTGCGTATGCGCAGCACCTCGAGGCTGCATTACTGGAAGAGGATGAGCTGGATGAAGTCCCTATTGAGGACTGCCGGAGAACAGTAAAAACAGCCATCAACAATGCAGCTGAGAGCAACGTCGGATACGTGGGCCGGAGTCGACGGTACGATTGGTTCAACGAGGAATATAGGCAGATTCTGGAGGATAATAATACAATGCGGGCGGTCATGCTGCAGCAAGGGACCCGAAAGATCGTGGAATGTTATAGACGGAAACGGCAACAGCAGACCCATCTCTTTTGGGAGAAAAGGAGAAGACGAAGTGCGAGGAGATGGAACAGCTGTGCCGGTCTCAAGCTGTGCTGGGCTCACGGAAGTTCTATCAGAAGCTCATCGCATCCCGCTACGGCTTCGTGCCGTGAGCCGAGATGTGCCGGGATAAGGATGTGAGCATTTTGACGGACGAGCGTGATGTGATCGAAAGGTGGAAGAAGCATTTCGACGAACACCTGAATGGCGCTGTGAGCATAGGCAATGAAGGACGGGACAACGGAGGAAATACGTTCGTCAGTACTGCGGGCGATGGAAACCAACCAGCCTCTACTTTGAGGAAGGTTAAGGATGCCATTCACCAGCTCAAGAACAATAAAGCAGCTGGCAAGGATGGTATCGGAGCTGAACTCATAAAGATGGGCCTGAAGAGGCTGGCCATTTGTCTGCATCGGCTGATAGACACAATCTGGGAAACAGAACAGCTACTATGACAAGGTGATGGACTTTCGTGCCTGTTGTTCAATATTGTGCTAGAAGGTGTTATGCGGAGAGCCGGGGTACGATTTTTACGAGATCTAGTCAATTTGTTTGCTTCGCGGATGATATGAACATTTGAAAAGGTGGCAGACTTGTACACCTGCCTGAAACGCGAGGCAGCAAAAGTTTGACTGGTGGTGAATGCGTCCAAGACAGAGTACATGCTAGCTGGTGGGGCCGAGCGCGACAGGGCTCGCCTAGGTAGGTGTTATGATAGACGGGGATACGTTCGAAGTGGTCGAAGAGTTCGTCTACCTTGAATCCTTGCTGACGGCTGGCAATAACGTTAGCCGTGAAATACGGAGGCGCATCATCAGTGGAAGTCGGGCCTACTATGACCTCCACAAGATGCTGCGGTCAAAAAAGATTCACACCCGCACCAAATGTACCATGTACAAAACGCTCATAAGGCCGGTAGTCATCTACGGGCATGAAATGTGGACGATGTTCGAGGACCATCTTTGGCGGTGTGCAGGAAAACGCTGTGTGGCGGCGAAGGATGAACCACGAGCGCTCCCAACTCTACGGCGAACCCAGTATCCAGAAGGTAGCCAAAGCTGGAAGGATACGATGTGCAGGGCATGTTGCAATAATTCCGGACAGCAACCCTGCAAAGATGGTGTTCGCTTCGAATCCTATTGGTACAAGAAGGCGTGGAGCGCAGCGAGCTAGGTGGGCGGATCAAGTGCGTATCGATTTGGCGAGCGTGGGGCAGAACCGAGGATGGAGAGATGCGGCCACGAACATAATATTGTGGCGTGAAATTGTTGATTCAGAGTTATCTTTTGAGATGTTAACTAAATAAATGAAAATGAATGGGGGAGCATAAAAATAGTTGAAACGTTAGTTGGAATTTCGATCATAAAAAAATAGACGCTATTAGAACGCTATTTTACTCCCCAAAATGCCTATTTCCGGTTTGTGGAAATCATTTAACACCCGCGCAGTATAGATATCTTCGGAACGAGACCGATAATCGAAGATGGTGGCATAAATCTCCTAATTGGAGGAAAACGTGTCTCTAAAGCGGGCCTTCTGATACGATGGCTATTTTTGTAACGGGACCGATAAATAGATGCCGATGCCTAAAAAATACCCATATTGCATGAGATTCAAATGATATTCACAAACTAGAAGTCGCTATTTTATTGTTGATTTCCAAAACGGCGGCACACATCGATTTCCGGCTTCACCTCATCGGTCTCGTTCCAGAAATACCCATTTTGCATTGGCTTTCGTAGGTCACCAATACACTAAGTTAGAATTTGGAGCATAAAAAAGGCTCCGTACGTTGGGATTTTTGGAGCGTTAAAAGAGAGAGCGTAAGTTTGCATTTGGCGCATTATTCGGTGCAGGATTCTCGCTAGGATAAGATTGTCTTATCACTTCTGAGCAGATTATTAAAATTCAACTATGTGAGTTGTTCGAAAAAAGAGATTTTCTTCAGTCATAACTGCTTTGTATCCTATTATTTTTGTACACTAGGGAGCCGAAAAAATCCTTAATGAGACGGCACTGAGGCAAGTTGGTCGGATTCGCTTTTTTCGGCACGTACGGTTAAACCGTACAACACGCTCGCGGAGAGCTTGCTATTTCGACGCCATCTGCGATTGAATTGACAGCACCCGAGCGAAAAGAAACCTGGCACCCATGTTTGGGGAGTCCAGAGAGCAATTACTTTGGAGAGAAAAAAATATACTCTTTACTTAAATTGTATTGAAATAAATCTCATTTTTTACTGACACCTTTAAAATGATCATCCTCTTGACATAATCCATAGCAGCCTATGAAAAAAAAAAAGTGCTTAATTTGTCCATAATCCAGCAATAATACTGAGAAAAATATTCACAGAATGCTAGTAGCAATTCTTACAGAGAGATTCTTACACAATCCCGAGCAAAATGTTTCTATTTCTTAACAAAAATATATTCAATTCACTGACATTGAAGAGGTCATGTACAAATTATGTCAGGCTTCAAGAGAGCCGGAGTGGATCGAGCCAAGCATGACAAGCCTTACAAAAAATTCGGACGAATCATACAAAAAGTGTGACAAAGGGGGCGAGGGGATCGAAATAATTTAAATTTAGCGTGACATAATTTGTGTACCATCACAAATCAGTTCTACGAAAGTATTGGAACTGTTAGTGCTTCAACAAATTTTGACTCGTCGACAAAAAAACAACATTTATAATCATTTATTCAGTCCATGGTCGATGACGGGCCCGTTAATGTGAATGAAGGTTTTTATTCCATGAACATGACCATTATGTAATAGAATTTTTGTTGGAAAATCACTTGTTAAAGTCGGATGCTCAGAACATGCATCATGTTTGGAATTGGAGACAAGACGGTTTTAAATTCTCAAATGATTCCTTCAGGCAAATTCATTAAATCATTGTAATTTGATAAATAATAGTCAAGCATTCATATGTCTCTTTTCATCTTTTTTCCGTAGAACATGCTAAACCGGCGGGCTTTCTCGGAAGTGTTGTACGATGCCCCTCGAACATCCAAGTTGAAGGAAGATGCCCGTCAGGTGGAGTTTGTCCGCATCGGACAGGCCCTCAAGCTGGAAGCCATCGTCCGCGGAGATGCCCCGACGAGTATAGCATCGGCGGGTACCGTCTTCAAGCGGCCACCCTGGGAACCGCAATGTTTCTATCCGAGCTTTCAACCAAGAAACGATCTGGTGGGTGATAGTTGGGGTCAGGATCAGCTCTTTTTGGCCTCAGACGAAGGCACATATCTAATCAAGGAGGACCAAACGCATAGGATTGTATTCGATAGAACGTTAGCAGTGAAGCAGCTTAGTGTCATTGAGGATCACGGGATCATGCTGGTGCGGGGAGGATCAGCCCTGCAGAAGGATGGCCACAGGGTGCACGTTTTTAGGTTGAACGAGTTCAACGAAGATCGGTTAGGACAGAGATCCAGGATTGATGTTAAGGATCGTCGGATAGACAAAACTCGAGGTTGTCATCTTTTTGCCATATCAAGAGCAGGAGAGGCTCATCTCCGGATGGCCGTTGCAGTCGGAAGGAAACTGTTGATATTCCAGTGGAAGCATACAGCGGCATGGACTTCTTGGTGTCCCAATAGTGATAATGACACCGTTGATGGTTTCATATTCCTGAAAGAAATAACACTACACGATTCCCCGATGATCATGACGATACTGGAAGGCTCGTGTCCAAACTCAGGACTACTGATTTGTGTTGGATATAAGTACAGCTTTGAAATCGTTTCGGAAGCGACTGGCCATGCAACAAAGTTACATGAGGCAGATACTAGAAAACAAACAGCAGTTCATTTAGTTGCTGCTTTGGATCTGTACGATGGGCAAGATACAGAATTGTTGCTCTGTTATAACCGTAAGCTAATCATTTTGTTTTCGTGTTACCAATTTACTAAAGTAATCGTTTCTACCTTTCAGATACATGCCACTTTCAAAAACTGTCAGAAGAATGTTCTAGTAGTTCAGAGTTTGATTTCCAATTCAATACGCCCCCAACGTCAGTTGTCTGCGCTTTCCCATACATCATAGCATTTACACCAGATTCAATGGAAATTCGACTTCTTGTAAATGGAAATTTAGTGCATACGGTTATGATGGCTGAGCTTCAACTTATTACTTCGAAAAAGGACATCTATTTTGTAACCACCGCTCCAGAATTCATCCCCAAGGGTGCCAAACTACGTGGTCCGGACTCCGAAGACCACGAGCTAATAAAACCACGAATTGAAGAAAGTCGAGTAGTTCCGGATGACGACAGCTCGACTAGTCCTGGTAGGAGCCGACTCAGTTCGGACGAAGAAAACAATGGTGCGCAAAGTTTAGATGGCCAAGATAGCGGCTCCACAGATAGCAAGAACTCAGAACTAACTGCACCACAGATTCAACGTGCAAAATCATTGCAAACGTCGAAGCCCGAAGGGGACAAACCTAAAGAGAGTACACTCTCAGCCGATGATATAAAACGACCGATGTCGAAAAGCAATTCCTACGGCGAAGCTGGTTCTTCGTTCTCGATACCGACGACCACGTGCAGTAAAGATTTAGCCAAGCATTTCGGTGCTCAACCACAGCCTAATACGAAGAATCTTTGCAAGCACTTTGGAGAACCGTCGGTTCCACCAAACTCACCACAAAACAATACGATCATCAAAGGTAGCTCACCCAGCTCTCCAACCCGGAAATCATTCATCAGGCAGCCAACTCTGAACCTGAACAAAGCACAACCAAACGACAGCGAAACGTCTCCTTCCAATGGAAGTTCGAACAAACCCCTGCGAATCTACCGAATTCCATTGACCAACCTTACTGGAACTCATATACAGTCACATCATTATCACTATCCCAGCACGGATCCATCGAAGAAACCTACGGCGATAGCAACCAAAATGCAACCAGCCAAACCAAGTGAACCATCAACAACCCTCTCATCGTCGCACGAAGAAGAAGAGGAAGCGGAAGGACCCGGAAGAAGCAGTTCTTGCGAAGACGATGTCAACTCCAAAATGAGTATATTTGATCAAATACAGCAAGATCTACAGGAACTCAGTATGAAGGACAAAATCGAAGCAGACAAACGAGAGTCTGAGCTGCGAAGCTCGGTTCTCACGCCACTGTAAACCAAATATCAAACCAGGAAACTCCTTTCTTACCAAAATTAAAACCACAGCTCAAGCTTCTACAGCCCTCCATATTTTCAGCATGTAGGTTATTCTCGGGCCACTTTACACTGACTTATACCGCACAAATATTTCATTAACAGAACACGTTTTGTCGGAAGACCCGTCGGAAATCTTAGAAAAAAAGAACCTATCATAACTATAAGCCGAACTCGAGAAAAATACCACAGTACGTATTGTTGTCACAAACAAGGTTTCATTTCGGCGAGGACAGACATAAAAAGTGAGCGAACTGACCTGTAGTGGAGCACAGAAGCTATTGAAGTGCGGAATTGTGCTTTCTATTTTCTCCCGTAGCAAGTGGGGAAGGTAAAAATACGTTGAGCTCTGAATAAAACCTTGTGTGGATTGAATTGCAAACTTCACTGAGGAAAACCGTATTCCATGAAAACACAAATGAACTCCAGTTCGACTTCTCATCGAATACTATCTTCAATTTTTTCCAAATGTGAAGCGTGCTGTTGAAGTGACTTTCATCTTCCACGGAACAGGTGGTTTAGAACGAGCTGTGCTCCTACAGGGAAATTGGGAGACATCCATCAAGTACGTCACGCAAAAATTAAACCTTTTAACAATCTTCCCCTTTGGTCAAGCTTTGAATCTTCGAAACACTAAATGCTTTTCAACCCTATCTCTATGCGTGACGTAACTAATGAACGTTCCCCCCTCTCGGCACACGCGAAAAGATGGAAAAGTATGTGATAGATAGATCAGAAACTTAATTGAATGCGGAAAAATATGATAACCTTTGATGCGTTTTAATTTCCAAGAAGCCTTTAATTAAAAAAGTCGATGAATGCGTTCTATTCACTGAAGTGCAAAGATAGAAACACTTTAACTGAACGCAAAAGCAGCCACAACTTATTAACTTTCGACGAAACTTTTGGGCATCTTTTTAGCTTCATTTGACACCTCCATGATATCCAATTTTTCTTTGATTTTGTTCGTGACTGTCAATACTGTATTACACAACATATCGAAAAAAATGTTTCGTCACAGAAGATTTCCAATCAGACCAGTAGGTGAATTCCGGCGAACAATTTATTCGAAGAGAAGAAATTTTCTTTCATTACGCACCAGCAAGAAAATTGTCTTTTCTTCGAAGAAAATACGCACCGGAATTCGCCTACAGGAATCACAACGCTTACAAAGCTTCAAGAAATTCTCCGCGAAAGGTTCAATTTGTTCAACATACTTTGGATGGTTCGTTACCTCAAGTGTCGACATAATTTTCCTCTACGTATAAATTGTTCATATCAAATGAAAATATTTTATTTACATGTAAGCATGTTTATATCTCACAAATAATTATTTATCATGGTCTAATCGTTTATCAAAGTGAATCCTGTGAATCCCAACGATCCTCCCCATTAACAAACATCCCTCCCAGTAAACTTTGTGGAGATGCAGAGGCAAACACGGTCTCCAAATAGCAAAGGTTATACACTAACATTCCTTCCCCCAATCCCACCTGACTGCAAGGACGTGGCCGGCGCCGTTATTGACTCTGTATAAATAGAGGCACTGAATTATGCACACTGAAGAAGATTATGGCCAATCCCAGCCGAACTTCTAGTTGATACTTTGTGCATATTCACTGACCTCGGTCAATGACGGAATAGCAACCCTTGATATGTGTAGTCAGTCTAAGCTAAGCTGAGCTGAGCTAATACTAGCTCAGCATTCCAGTGTTGCAAAATCTTTTAAAATCAGTGGTTGTGAACTCCACACGGGGAAAAATACAGCACTCCAAACAAAGAAAACGAGTCATGATTTCGGGAGGAACGTGTATTTTTATGTTATGAAAATACACCATGACTTAAAGTCATGAAATCATGAATCATTTTACCGTAACGCCAGCAGTATGTTACTTTTTCAATTTGTAGCGAAGAAAAGTGGCAGTTTTAATCATGAAGCATGTATGTTTGAACCATGAATAAAATTCATGAAAATATAACCACAATTCATGGATTATGTTGTCCGTCATTTATGATTCATATTTTTGATATGAAAAGTGGCAATTTCGGTCATGATATCATGATGCAGGATCTTAAATCATGAAAACAGTTCATGAAAACATAAGAACTATTCATAAATGTAGGGACCTGTCATATATGATTCTGATTTTGTTGCTGAAAAGTGGCAAGTTGAATCATGAAATCATGAAGCAGGAATTCAGTTCATGAAAACAAACATACGTCAATCAAGGTTCCAGTTTATTATTGTCATAAATAAACAAATAACATGAAGATTGTAATAGTTCCGGCTTTTGCGTTTCGGACAAAATCGTGCTAGATTATTCTTTGGGCCACCAGCTCTTCACCCAGGGGAGTCAGATTGTTAACCGCGTCACAGAAGAAGAATAAACGTACATTTCAAACCGTAATGTGTGCCTCCAAGAATGCTACATTAGGGCATGGGCAATTCAAATTTTAAAAATGTTTGAAAATCCAATCTCCCATATGCTCCTTACCATCCTTACCATAAAAATAGTGTTCTGTGAAATTTTCAGCTTTCTAGGTGGTGATTTAAAGGTGGCCCAAAGACAATATAGGTTTATATGGAAATTACTATGGAGAAATTTAGAGAAATGTTCCAAACACTCTAGTACTGTAATGTTTGTAGAAACTTATCATCCCATATTGAAAACTCATTCTTGAAACCTTAATGAAGGATGTTGCTGAAGAAACAAATCCCTTTTGAGCTAATTTTGTTTGGGATTTTTGTACATGTTTGCAGGGCTATAATCCCATATTAAGCTAAAAAATAGCAAACAAACTCATGGATATCTCTTCTGCTATCCTTCGGATTGAATTTCTCTCTTCAGCAAATTTCTTCATTATGGTTTGAAAAACGAGTTTTCAATATGGGATAACAAGTTTGTATTTATATTACAGAACTACCGTGTTTTGAACATATCTCAAAATTTCTCCATAGTAATTTCCATACAAACCTATATTGTCTTTGGGCCACCTTTAAATCATCACACAGTGCGTTGCTCCATAGACAAAAATCAAATTTCAAGTTATTTTTTTCGGCGATAATAAGTATCCAAAAGTGTTTATAGATAACATCGGCTATTGAAACGTGTATTTATAAGATTCATAAAGCACTAAAACGACTACAACAAGCGTCGAAAGTGACAGTTGTCGGAGTAGCAGAAAAACTTAATTTTGTCGCATGTTTTCAACATTACTGTCAACCAATTGAAACCAATATATTCAATCAAAATTTAAAAGAGAACATGTTTGAAGGTTCGTTAAGTATATTTGATGGGATAAGCACACCAATTTTAACTTTGAATATGAGAAATCGGCACGATGAGTTGGCTATGAAATCAAACTTATAAAATACTAACATGTAACTTTGGTTATCGATTCAAAAAAAGTTCCACCGAGTTCCACCCTAAATCACTCACAGACATCTTTTTCAGAGTGTCCTCTAAGAGGTCTGAAAGATACAGCTGCAACTCCCTGCAACTCTTCGAGATTTTCAACTATTTTTCGGTATACTCCTTAATCAGCACAAGTATGAAAATGAGTTGTTTGTGATAAAAAAATCCGAAAATCTCGCAACGCTATGTGATCAAAACTGAACCAGACAATACACCAGAGCAAGTTTATGTTTAAAATAATATATTTTAAATGAAGTTTCCAAGATTTTATTCAAATTTTATGGTAAATACTAGAAAAGTTTTAAAATGTGCGCATTTTTTTTTTGCAAAAAAACGTATAAGTCACTTTTGCAGCTACGAGTGTGAAGAGACACATTTGCAAATAACTTCTTACATCATTATAGGCAATAATAGTACAAATTACAAGGTTTATGTTGGAAAATATTGGAATTGGCGCTTAGGAAAGTATTGCGATTATGCGTATACTATATGTCATTTATGCAAATTGCAGCTCTTTTCACCAGAAAAAACTTTTCCTTTCATACCAAGGTGCTCAAATGGCTTGATCTTCCAGTTTTGATTTTTGTCCCGCATCTCCATACATTCAACGCACTGTGCATCACCTAGAAAGCTGAAAATTTCACAGAACACTATTTATATGGTAAGGATGGTAAGGAGCATATGGGAGATTGGATTTTCAAAACATTTTTAAATTTTGAACCACCCTAATGCTACATCTCTAGTAGGAACGCGAACATCCAGGTTTGTATGCAAAATGTTCTTTCAAACATCAATTGTAGTGGCAAGTCATTCCTGGGCTCACAAAGTGGAACTGGAACACAAGCAGGATACGTGAACCGTTCTATTGTAAGCCGTGGCGGGGGCGTATCACATCTGAACAGTTGAAATTGCCGAAGAGCTTGTCAAGCAAAATATTCGCTTAACGATATTTTGGAACATCCAACAGCCGGTAGATTAATTTGGTTGTGAAACAATTTGGAAACACTCGGAAATGCCGTCAAGAATTCCATCAAAATTGCAAGTTCCGAAGAGTATGATCTCCAGTGAATCTTTTTCACGCACACAATTTTTTTTTTAAATTTATAATCATTATATGAAAAATTTTAATCACTCGAAAACACCATTTACCACAGAATCGAACATGTGTTAAAGAATAGGGTTTTGGATGCAAACTGTTTTTTGTATTCATGCTAATGAATAAAAGAAAAAAAATAAGGCTCCCTAGCTACGCCAATAATGGCTGAAACATTTCTGAGGACGGCATCGGATTCTGCAAACTTTAATTTACTAGAGACACATAGTTTGGTCTTTGAGACACGCAAAAATGTTATTTTTGTTACACTGCACCCTAACTTTTTTGTTAAAAAAGTCATAACTCGCGAACCATAAGAGATAGAAATTGGGGTTCTTCGGCAAAGTTGCTTCAAATCGGTTGTTCTAAAACATTGTAGAACATTGTGTAGTCCTAAATGCGTCAGCAAAAAAGTTTATGTGCTGATATCGTAAACCGTGTGGGCCACCCTAATTTCACATCACTGAAAAAAATGTCTGAAAAGTATGGAGAAACTTTGCCGAAGACACCATATATCTAAAATTGACGGTTTAGGCGCAATCATTTTTGTCTTCTTAGATATGGCTTTGGGACCAATGTGCACTGTGTGGTACTCACAGATCAGCTTGTCGTGCGCTTTTCAGGTAGGTCATATGTATAATCGCCTACTTTTACTCATGCTGTAGCTGTTCTGTATGCCAGATTCTGATTATCATCCAAACCAGACAAGCGACAACCTTATACGGGCTCATATTGATGAATTTCGCTCCGATATCATCCTTTTCGAATGCTTTGTAGTTGTCAAGCATTGAACGGCATTCTTATCTTCCCTTTGGTTGGTTGCTACGGCTTATTTCCTGAAATAAGCCGACCAGCTAGTTTGGCTTCTGTTCATAACGTTGCGCGTTTTACCGAGCACCTTACTGCAGCATTACTGTACTTTTCACTACTCGTTGAACCAAGCGGTCTCCGCTCAGCGTATCGGAGAATATTCTCGCTTGCATCTTTAATTGATACTTTTATTGTACTCCATCGGTACGAGTACCTCTAGAAGCGGTTCAGCCATCAAATCTTGTTCTAGCAATCTTCAATTACTCATTCTATTCCTAGGCGGGCGTCGGTTACAGCACGTTGTTTCCGACGGATTTTTGAGTGCATTTTTACCTTTAACAAGGAAGTGGTCATAGTGCCAAACCAGGAGTTCTAGTAGTTGCAAAAAAAGCACCACGCTAAATCAATTATATTTTCTACACTATCCCAGTTTTAAAAATGTGTTCTTATTCAACTCGTGCAAATAATGTGAAATAAACACGTATTAATTTCGTTAACAAAAAAAAAATTCCTGGAATTTTCCAAGAAAGAAATTATTTCGCCGTATGTTAAATTTCCTTGATCAAAGTTACAAAATTCCGCATTCAATTAGGTACAATCTTAGAACGTAACTTATAAACAATAAATCAATCTTCAAACAAATCGAACATTAGTGCAAGCAATAGGCAATACTATTCCCGCTATTTGTGTACACCATATCAACGAAGATAGCTAAACCTTTTTCGAACAACCCTGGTCGTATCTTGGTGAACGATTGAGCCCCTAGCGTTGTCGGCAGATTCACAAAGGTTTCCCTTTTCTTCTAGTAGCTGTAAAATAGCCAACAGTAGATGCCCCGTACCGTGAAGAAGCTTTTCCAATTTTTTACCAAATAGTTGAGCAGTATTGCAGTGTTTGAAGTTGACCTATTGACAGCGGTTGATCGGCAATTGGTCTGAACAAAATAAACTCATTCATCATTGGATGAATAGTATTATCATTCAATAATAGTATCATCAATGTGTTATTCATTAAAACTGAACCAGAAGAACAAGTAGCAAATGAGATACATATTTACCGGTAGTAATCTATTGCAAGAGTATTTAAAAATATTGATATTGTTAAATAGAATTTTACAAAAAAAAAATCAAACATTTGAACTGCTGAGATATCATTACCGAGTGAATAAATGACAAATCTAGCTATCAAGTCCTGTTTTATCTATTGAAATTGTACAGAAAGCATAGTTGAACTGTGAGTTGTAAACTGAAGGATATTTAGTATGATAGTAATAAAGGTTTTTGTTTATTGCAAGCGGGTTTTTCTGTAAGAAGTCTCAACGAAAGAAATTCCATCATCTTATGTTTTATTTATCGTTCTCAATAGTGATTTTTGTCCCAAACAATCATTCGATATTGCTATTGCACATCACATTTTTGCCCTATCGGTAATACACACACTTCGCAAAACGGTAGCACTTCCGAATCCATATGTTTTTTAAACTTATTTATCTAACAAATAATATCACTCACGTTATTTCATAAATTATACATATCTGTGACACGCTTTTTGTCGGTTTATGACAAAAATTTTGATCATTTCAATCACCTGCATCTTGCTCAGACCCCATCTCGAATGACTAGATCAAAATTTTTCCTCACCATATAGTTTCTTATTTTCTTCCTTTTTACGTACATGAGCTTTGTCTTATCTTAGCGGTGATTGCACACAAAGATATATAATACAGTACGGGTTAGTATTTTACAGTCACTAAATACAATTGCTTTCTTTTATACAATCGGGGGTGTCGATTCTTCGCAGGCGACATCGGCATCAACACCTTTGGTATATCACTTAAGGCTAAACACTCAATTCTCACTAAATTAAGAAACTTCTGAGCGAGTCTATGTATAAACAAGATGGGTTTGTTCCAAGAGGAGTTTGTCCTTAACGCTAAAAAGATTTCTGGTACGATCGACGTAGAATGTATACAAAAGAACCAAAACGATAACTGAATACTCATTAAGTATCTACTAGGCTAACTGGCTGTGAAACCGGGCAGGACGGCTGACGGTTGTTTGCGCTGGGAAGCCAAGTCTCAGATCGTCAGATCTTCCCACTCTTCCTTTTCCCGCTCGGACAGCTCGATCCGGAAGCTGACGTTGGCATTCTTGAGCAGTTCGTGACACATCGGCGTCAGAGGGTTATGTCTCAGATCGACCAGTTCCAGCGAGTCGGACGTGATGATCTCATCCCGATCGATGTCGATGATGGCGTTGTTGTTGGCTCGGAGTTCCCGCAGTTTGGGCATCTTGAACACGACGGCAGGTAACGTGATGAAGGAGTTGTGCGAAATGTCCAGTACCTCTAGCGAGTGCAGATCGGCCAGTTCGTCCGGCAGTTTGGCCATCTGGTTGTGGGATAGGTTGAGCTCTGGAAAATCAGCGAAGTTATGGTTAATGTGGTATTACTGGTATAAATTCACTAATTCAGTATCGTAATCCGGAGTAACATTGATCATTTTTTCGATTGAGCATTTCGTGTATAAATAAAAATTATATCACTTGTGGTAGTTGTGATAAAATCCTAGGATTACTGTTACGAAAGAACTCTGGATAGCTTCCAAATTTTCCATAAGGATATTTGGGAATCTTGTTGAGAAATCTTCTAAAAATATCTAATAGAGTCACTAAGAATTACTAGGATAAATTTCTTCAGGAATCTCTTAACATACTTTTATTTGAGAGCATGAACAATGCTGGAAACATATACTGGAGAAATTCCTATATAAATTCCAATGAACGGAGATGTTCGGCAAATTTGTTTAAAAAAAGTTCCAATGTATTTCTTGAGATATTCCCTACCTAAAAGCTAAATACAGCACTCGAGTAAGGCTGAGCAGAACTTTCAAAACTTAATTATTGGAGGAAATGGATATTGATGAGGAATTTCAGTTATATTTTGCACGAAGTATTCCGGAGAAACTCTGAAATTATGAAGGTTCTCCGTCGGGAAATATGAGCAGTCATCAATGTGGGAATACCATGGGATTTTTTTCAACCATCAATTCAAAAAATCCTACATCAATCCAAAAAAATTCTATAAGAATATGCATATGGTGGGCTTCATGGCCGTGTGGTTAGCGGCGTCAGTCGTTTAGTCGTATTGTGCCACGAGGTGTGGGTTCGATTCCCGCTCCAGTTGGTGGAAACTTTTCGTCAAACGGAAAGTCCATCACTGGACTACTGGGTGTTTAGTGTTGTCCGTTGCCTAATGTTAGTGATCGTTCAGTCTTCAGACGGTGTAAATTGTCTTTATAACAGTTTCTTCAAAGATTCTTCGAGAAATTTGTTCCAAGGATTACATCTCGCGTTACCCAGGAATCACATCATGAATTCTTCCAGATATTTCTCAAGGGATTAATACAAGGATTCCTCCAAGGAATTATACAAAAACTTCTCGAGGGATTTCTTCAGTGATTCATCCAATGCTTCCTTCAAGATTTCCACCATGAAATCGTCCAAAGATTTATTTAACAATTCCTCCAACGAAACTTCAGGAACTTTTAAAGAGATTCTAGCAGGATTTTTCCTACGATTTCACCAGGAAAAAATGAAGAAAAGATTGCTCAAAAATACCTTCGAAGAAATTAATACAGGAATTCCATCAAAAATTCCACCAAGAATTTCCACCAGCAATTGCTCCTATTAAAAATCTTCCAATGATTCTTCTTGTGATTTCCCTTGTAATTCCTCCACAGATTATTCCAGAATATTCTTCACTATTTTTTTTTAGAAATGCCTTCAGAACTACCTTGAATAGTTACTGGATAAATCTCTTGAACAGCTCCCTGGGAAGAATCCGTAATAAATGGCCTGATGAAACCCAGAATATTTTCCTGAAGGAACCTTTAGAAGGATTCCTGCTAGAATCCCTGACAGAACTTCTGATGCGATCCCAGAAGGTGTTCATGTTGGAATCCCAGGAGGATACCTGCATAAACCAGTGATGCATAAAACCTGATGAAATTCCTAGAGAAACTTCTGATAGAATCCTTGGAAGAACTTGTGCTGTGATCCCTGGAGGAATTCCTGATGTAATCATTAGAGAAACTTTTGATGGAATTTCTGTAGAAATGCCAGGTAGAATCTCTGAATCAACTCCTAATGGAAACCCTTGAGGAACTACTGATAAAATAAATGATAGAAGAACTCCTGATGGAATGATGAAGTCCTGCTGGTCTTCTGATGTAATCCATAGAGGAACTTCTAATGGAATCCCTGGAGAAACTCCTGATGTAATCCAGAGGTACTCCTGATTCTTCTTCTTCTTCTTCTTCTTAGCATTTACGTCCTCACTGGGATAGAGCCTGCTTCTCAGCGTAGTGTTCTTATGATCACTTCCACAGTTATCAACAGAGAGCTTTCTTTGCCAAAGTAGCCATTTTTGCATTCGTATATCGTGTGGCAGGTACGATGATACTCTATTCCCAGGGAAGTCAGGGAAATTTCCTTTACGAAAAGAACCTGGACCGACCGGGATTCGAACCCAGACACCTTCAGCATGGTTTTGCTTTATAGCCGCGGACTCTAACCACTCGGCTAAGGAAGGTCCCTTGGAACTCCTGATAGAAACCTTGTAGAAATTCCTTAAGGAATTCTTAAAGAAACTCCAGATGAAATTATTGGAGGAACTCCTGATGAAATCCATAGAAAAACTTCTGATGGAATCCCTGTAAGAATTCCTGATAAGATTCCTGATGGAACTCCTGATAGAAATACCTTGAGGAACTCCTTATGACATCCCCAGAAGAAATCCTTATGGAATTCCTCGGGGAACTCCTGATATAATCGCTGGAGGAACTCCTGATAGAATCTCTGGAGGAATTCCAGATGGAATCTTTGAAAAAAATCTTGATGGAATCTCTGGAGGAACTTCTGTTGAAATCCTTAGAAGAACTCTGATGGAAGCCTAAAAGTACTCCTGATTGAATCCCTAGAAAAACTCCTGATGCAATCCGGAGGAACTCCTGATGGAATCCTTGTAGGAATTTCTAAAAATATTCTTGAAAGAACTCCAGATGAAATCATTGGAGGAACTCCTAATTAAATCCCTTGTAAAACTTCTGATGGAGAAACTACTGATAGAATTGCTAGAGAAACTCCTGATGGAATCACTAGATGAGTTCCAGATGCAATCCCTGAAGGAACTCGTGACGGAATCTCTAGAGGAATTCCAAATGGAATCCCTGGAGTAATTCTTGATGGAATCCATATAAAAACCCTTGATGGAATCCTTAGATTAACTTCCGATGGAATCCGTAGATGGAATCCCTAGTGGGTCTCCTGTTAAAACCCCTGTAGGAACTCCTGAACGAATTCTTCGTGGAATACATTATTGAATCTTTAGAAGACTCCTGATGGAATGTCTGGATGAACTCGTGTTTATTGCCCTAGAATAGCTTATGATCCCTAGAGTAACTACTGATGGGATTCCTGTTGGAACTGTGAAGAATTCCAGGTGAACTTTCGGAAGGAATTCCTTGATAAATCATTGGAGGGATTCCTGGTCAAATTCCTGATCCCTATAGGAATTCGTGGTACAATTTCTGGGAAATTTATATTTTGAACTTTTAATGAAATCTGCTAATGGATTCTCTGCAGATATTTTAGAAAATTTTCTTAACTTTTTTAGGAATCCCTGGTGATATAGAAAAACTCAAGAGCGCACATTTCGTGCAACATCCCCACAGACAGTACGACAGTTCGTCAAGCAGTATCACACACGGTTAAACATAGCATCAACCTGGGGGCGGAGTCAATGTTGGTCAAACCGTCTGAGCGTCTGTGGGCTGCATAAGATGCAGACAAAACAGGCCTGTATGTCACAAGATAAGCAACATATTAAAGTTCAACGTTATTTGCTCACATCACTAGTGTTTTTTTAGTATTTTCTTCTTTTAATTTTAGCAAAGTGAAAGGAAGTGTTAAAATTCAATTAGTTTTATTTATCTATATACTTTTTTATCTTTCTGACATTGCTTCTACAGAGATTAACTGAGCGCTTCCTTAGCCAATTGATCATTTTTGCATTTGGCAGGTACAAAGATGCTCTATGCCCTGGGATATTATTTCAATTTCTGTGGATATCCTTCGTTAATCTTGGAAGTTACTGATGGAATTGCTTATAATAATAAAAAAGAATTGAGTTTGGTAGAAATTGTATAAAACTTGCAGGAGAAAAATTGTAAAATCTAAAATGAAGCTCAATTATTACAATAACCTTGACAATATAAAATCAACAACACCAACCATAAATCGAAAATGTATCGACTAAAAATATTTATTTGATCTTTATGTGGAAAGGGTCTAACGGTAAAACCGATCAATGTTACCTCGTTGATCAATGATTCCCCGTTTCACGGTATGTTTTACTTACCTGTGATCAAACTGAACTTGACGGCAAACTTGGGTGAGATTTTCGTGATAACGTTACCGCTAAGATCACAGGTCTTCAGTTCGGTGTGTCTCATCAGATGGTAAACTGCGTCTGGTACCTGAATCAGCTCGCACTCAGAGAGATCTGTAATAGAAAAACAAAAAGTATAAATTAGGTCACATGTAAAACAATATCTTATTTTGCAGAAATAATAAAGAATATCACAAAGCCATACTCAATTGCTTGCTCTCAGTTGCTTCTTCGCATCGAGTAACCACTTTCGCCACTTGTGAAGCCATCTTTGGTATTGAACTATCCCCGTTCACCTACTGATCGGCACAAAATGTGTACGGCTCTGACCTATCTACGCCTAACGCATCAGCCAAAAATCCGGCTGCACAGTCACACACCGGCTGCTAATTATAGAAATGCCTAACACTGAAGACCCCTGGCCTCGGCGAATCAACTTTGTAGCAATACGCACGCCGGTACCACCACATTATATAAATAAATGAATCCTACAAATTCAACACCAACAATTAACAACAATTTAAGTGCACTTCGTCAGCTGTTATTCGACAGGAATTAACCTAACTTTGAAGTGAACAATCTACTGCAACCAATTGAACTAAAAATAAAACCAGAATGTGTCGATCTTGCGACAACGTTTCGTTTATCGTTGCTTTGTAGCGCAGCATGAATCGCGTCACATGACGAATGATGAAAACGTAGCATCACAATGTGCTCTGAACGCAACGCTGCAAAGTGATTGTGAGTGCAACAACACAGCGACGACTATTGTAGGAAACGAATCACATAATTGACGTAAGCGCCGTTGAAAATCGTAGCATATTCTCACTATTCCAATGGGATCCCTTAGCATCTGAACTATCGAATGCCAATTAACTATGGTCTCTACTAACCTTAATTTTATATGTTTTCTTTTAAAGAAATACCTCTACATCTTGTATTGAGAATGAAATGCAAATAATCGACTACCATTGATACTTGCTTATTTTCAAAAAGGTTTCCATATATTCTAGGTTTCCATATATTCTAGTTTTTCGAAATTGTCATATGAGTTGGTTTATGCAATGTTTGACTTCAAATAATAATAGATTTTTGTTAGTCTTTTGAAGCCCAATATGATATTTGAATATTTATTTAAAGTCGGCTTAATAGTTTCCAAAATCGGTTTTGTCAGTTTATTCAGTTTAATTAGCTTATCGAAAAAGATTGATTTTCGCTCTTCAAGCCTACCGATAAAGCCAAAGACAAGCTGTCTACCATACTGATAATTTTAATTTTCGTAACATAACTCACGCTGATTCTGAAATTCGTACAATTTTAAATTAAGGTTAAGATTAATTGAGGCCAAACCTCAAATTTTCAAGAATACAGATCTGAAAAACCAGGCCGGAAAAAATTTGATTGATTGGGCACACCCAGCGTGTGACCAATCGATCAAGTTTTCAACTTGAACGGATAAATAGTTCTCCAAATTTGTGCACTTAAAAATTTGAGGTTCAGCCTCGATTTATCTTCATCCTAAAGCTCTTGACTAGCGACGAATGCAGACATAGTAATCGGGTTTAGAATGGGTATCACTTCTAGTACTGCATTTAGACCCTTGGTTCTGCAAAAGGTACCCAAGTTTGACAGATCGCTGTACACTTTTCAGGGCATTTTAGACTTTGCTCTAATACCTTATGCCCCATAAAGTTTTGGGCAACAACTAGAAACACGAAGGAATTTATTTCGTCTGCGTTCTTGATCAAAACTTTATTGCAGATGAAGACTACTGCAAACATTAGTAAATGATCAATGTTTCTACCGATATTCTCAAAAACACTTAACAACTCATCTGTCATGCTGTTGGATTTTGTTCAACTAATGTGGAAAATGTCGCTTTTGGTAAAAAAGCATCTGCGATTTTTGTTGGGAATGGTCAATTGCACGACAACCGGAAGGTTAAAACGAAAGGTCTTGGTGAATGTTTTCGTGAAATGCACAATTTCACAATTCTATATTAGAATTATATCCGATTGAACGTGATTTAATATTGACCATGTTTAAAAATGGAACAATAAAATAACATACAGGAAATCCAAGAAACAGAAAATTATTCCCGGCGGAAACGGAAATCGCAGGAAATTTCATTTCTCGGGATTGAAAACTTATGGTGTATGTAAGAGAATCTAGTTTTGAAAAAAGCTTTGAAGTTTTTTCAGTAGTTTTTCATTCCGTACAAATTATATGGAAGCCAGGCTAATCTTTTACGAAAAATGTTATTTTTTATGTTGTACGGAATAGTCACCTGAAAATGCCGTCTAAAGGTTGAAAACAGTAGAACTTTTAAGTGTTCTCAACCGACCATAATGTCACATACACTCCTTTGCGTTTGGGCCCCTTAACTTTAATTGTAGTTATACAGTAATGGTACACCGTTTTTATGCATAATTTGCAGCTTCAGCAGCATGGTTGCTTGGAAAACGTCTCTGAAATTGTATTTGATACGATCACATTTTTGGTTCTTAGATTCATAATTCATTCATCTTTAATATTTCATCGTTGAACATTCGATTCTTTTAAGATTTTGTATACAAAAGTCCATTAGTTTCGTACTCAATTTCAGGTCATGCAAAAAATTTAGGGGGAGAACCCCCACTACCCGACAATAAAGGACAATGTCAAAAGGTTGAGGAATCATAGTCTAACCAAGATGATGTATTAGAAGAGAAGAAAGCTTTTATGGAGAGTAATGTTTGCGTAGAATAATACATCCATGAAATGTGCATGCCTATTTGGAAAACTAGAGATGTTTGAAAATCGCTAAAAAAAATGATGTATCGCCTTAAATTTGAGCCTTATTAAATATTAAATATTAAATATGGTAAAATAGTTTGGATCGGGCACCATATTTAAACTAATTGTGGATAAATTGCAATTTTGGTCAAACACCTAGTCTCCCCATATTCATTTTTCATGGATTCCGTCGATCATGGTATCAAATATGGAATAAAAAATAGAAGTAAGAACATTCAGAAAAACATTGTCAAATGTGTCATTTTTCGTCATATATGGAAGAAATTTTAGATAACATCTTGCAAACTTAATAAAACTCAAATTATTCTTAGAAATGTTGCAAATGCTTCAAAAAGGCCATGAATTACTAAATCTGAAGTGAAAACACTCGATGATGAACAAATTTACAGAAATCAAGCCATTTCCAGTTTGTGTCCGGTATTGGGAGCCACCTTTTATTTTTGGCAAATTTGGTACTAGAATACATCATCAAAATGTAATGTCAAAATTCATAATTATATTTTCAAATTTATTTTTTTACGCTACAGTTATGATAATATTTATCATACATGGGTAACAAGATCACATAAAACCAAAATTTTATGAATTATGAATTTAATGGCCGTCGTTGTGAAGACAAAATTTTGAAACGAGAATTGAAATTATAACTCCCGGATAGCGCGTCTTCGACCATATCATGTAGACCATCTAGACACCATCTGAGGTAAATATATAGTTATAGAGACTCTTCGTTACTAATCAGTTGTTTTAATACTTTGATACCGATGGCGAGCACAGAGTAGTGCATGTAAACCAAGTGTTCAGAATATGAGTCTGTTCGGAATTTGAGACAAGACGGTACTTGCCACTCGATTGTTGGCTCGCTCTGCCGAGGCTGGTTCCCTGTAACAATGTTCAAGGCTGCTAGGAGAGGCAGTTTGCCTACGCTTTTTCTGCTGCATGTGTTAAAGTACTATACAATAGCCTCTCCTCGAAGTAAAACCGTCAGGTGGTTCCAAAGAGAAATGAGTCTGAGTCCAACAGAAATGTATGTGTTTTCTGAAAACCTCTTCCAGTGTCGGGGACATATTACCACTGCGACCAAATGAAAACCTCAATTCAATGGGTAGATTTCAAGTCGTCGGTGGTGCACCCTTTACACCCGCATTCCTTGAATTATCTTCTCACGGTTCGGGTTGCAGATCATCTCCTAATAAAAAAAGCATGATGCACAAATGCAAAAATGATCGAATTATCAGAAAAAGTCTCAGAAAATGCTTGAGTAGCTGAGAAACAGACCCTAACCTAGTTGATACGAAATTCCAGAAAAAGGAATAATCCAGAATAATTAAAATCAGTTGAAACCAACAGTCAGATAAATCCCTGATGCATAGCCCTAAAAACATCAAAACTTCAAAAGAAGGCAAATCCTTTGTTAAAAATGTAATTGAAATGTCTATAAACACTCTGAAGCATGAAGAACAGCCGATATTTATAAGAAGGATATTTATAATTTATCAAAAAAAAAAAAATCAGGCAAGAATTAAATGTGAAACCGATGAAGACAGCCGATGTTTAAAAGAAGAAATAATCGTCGATACAAGTATCAACAACTTGTAATGCGGGTAGATCACTTTTTCGAGGTGCGTTACGGGGTAAGATCTACCATATTGTACTCTTGTTGTATCTGTCCTTGTGAATACTTATAAGTTACGGTCGGAAGAGTATAAGAGAGTAACAAGCCACTAAGACCCACCTATTTGTCCTAGTGAGGAGGTCGAAGTATGAAAAAGGGTCAATCAGCATCTGACGTTGGTTTCCACTCATGAGACAAGTTCTTTCCGAGTCCAAGAGTTTATCTTTCGATATCTAGGAGGGAAACGATTCCGAATCAGTGGAGTAGTAGAGCTCTTAACTTCTAAAATAAGCTTCTTGTTTCAAGGAATCTAAATGTCCCATGCGATGAAACCTGTTCACAGTTTCAAAAAACGACTTTGAAGCTTATAAGTAAAAGCAATAATTTGATACGCTAGAGTACCGATGCATGGTCAAAGTCAATATCATTCAACCAGCATAGTGGCCGAACCTGATTGAGGGGCGCGCTTTTGAGAGTTCAATGGTGACAAACTGTTTTCTCTAAAAGGTATAAATAGCGGTATCTTTTTCTAAAGAGGCTCTATGCAAAATGGTAAAGAATGATATTTGTATAAAAAACGACTACTTCATTATTTTTCAATAGCACTAAATAAAGGACACGGGTATACTACAAAAGATCAAAGAAAACTGGTCGCAGTGGTTCATCCCGAACAGAAAGAAAAAAAAAAACAACAGTATAAAATCACTTTAATGTATAACTCCAAACAGCCAATGTTTAAAAGAAGGACAAATCTCTATTGCAAATGTATCAAATGAAAGGCGAATAATAATTACTCTATGCTTTGGAGAATCAAAATAATAGCAACCGACGTTCAGAAAATGAATCTTTTGTTTGGGAAGTACCAAAATACAAATATACCAATATTGCTTCAAATGGTAATTCTAAAGAACAACTATAATTTAAAAAAAGGGAAAACATAAGATGAGAAAGGAGAAATTTGTGGTCAAATTGTTAGCAACTGAGTGTACGATAATATTTTCAACGGTACAATTTGGACCTTTCGTCCATTCGACCTTTTGTCACTCGTCCTTTTGTCCATTTGACTTATTTCATTCGACTTTTTGTCCATTCGACCTTTTGTCCTACAACCTCAGTAAATCGTGCTTCGTTACCAGGCTTGATAATTCTCCTCAACATCATCAGAGTTCGGTGAAATACTCTAGAACAGCGTGCTGCCTTTGCCTCTTTGCAAGGGAGCGAAAAACAAATTTCATGAAAATTTTTAGATTGCTTGTATTAGTTTCGCATGGAACATCATAGAAACGTATCATATAGTATTTGTTAGTACGAAACATGTTAAAACACACTGCCTCTACTATTGGAGCTACCTCCACAAAGGGAGCGTTTATCCAACAAATGGGCGCCGATCACACAGACCGGACTAGGTGATATTTTGTTGTTCTAAGGATGCGTGAAAGACTCCTTCAATTTTGATTTCTCCAATGCCATATTGGTACAGATGTATCATCAAATAGATTAGTTGATTGTTAAAGCAAATTTTCCAATTATTTTGATATTTTTTGTTTTCCTGAAATCATAAAAACCATTTGGTCCATTCTGTCTAAACACCGACCAAATCAAAAAAGTACATGGTAAAGATTACATAGTGTTAGAGATTATCTACCTCAATTCCACGCAAAATGTGTTGGATTATCCTACAATGAAGGATGTGCATGTTTGGATTCCTGCAGAGTTTATATTGAAAAAATGGCCGCTTTCGCAATACAAGAAATAAGGAAACATCTAATGATTTTGCGACGAAATCGGATGTTACTCTATGGAAAACTGAAGTAGAGCATATTGGCCAGATAGTATCTGAAATATCGTCTAACATCTATGCATCGCGTGAAATTTCATCGTACCGGCCAGTTAACTTTGAACTTTCTACGAACGTTTCTCCATTATCGTCAACGAAACTTGTAGCAGAAGATCAAACTGTTTGCACTCATACAGATTCGAGTCTCGACTACATATATAAATCTTTAGGAGCGAATAAAGTTCTTCGTGCCAATCGATTAATTCTCGCGGAACATTACTAAAGGACCTATCTAACATTGAGAGGCTCTCTTTGTTTACTCTCTCTTTCATTAATAACTGAGTCACATTAATCTCTTCTGTTGCGTTTTTTGTATGAAACGCTAGTCAAGGAAATTGATTTTCGATCTATAGTGAAAAACTTCCCAAAATCTTTAGTGTTCCACTGTTATAATCGAAAGAGAACGAGAGAGGAGAGAATCTCTCATTTGTACATAGGTCCTTTAGTAATGTTCCGCGAGAATTGCTGTCGGGACGAATATTTCCGAACTGGACTACGTGTTTTAGAAAATTTCCGTCGACTTAAGATTCGAAGTACTGCTGCCAGGCGATCAATTGGGCCGGATGAAATAAACAGTTCTAAGACCGTGTGGAGACCTGAAAGCCGATCGGATCGAGGACTAGCTAGTAAAGCTTTTCATCGTTTGTTAACTGTTGGTGCCACTGTTGTTAAATAATGAAATATAGTATCGTTTTTTTGTTTTTCAATGTTTTTGTAATGCATTTGTAGAATAGAAGCGTTGTTAAATTAGTACATAAGACTGTAATCTGTTCACAATGCTAACAAAATTTCTAAATACAGTCGACTCTCCACATCTCGATATCGAAGGGACCATAGGGAGAGATCAAGACAAAGAACAAATTTTTAATGAATACTAGATCGAAAATCACTCCGTTACCAGGAAAATTAAAAACAAACAGACGTCATTTCGTCTTTGCAAATCGTTTTGAGTCCCTAAAATCTAGTCTAGTAACCTTTGATAATGTCGACATACGGAGAGAAATTTGGGAATGAAAATCACATCGAGATAGGGAAATATCGAGACAAGGAGAATATCGAGATATGGAGAGTGAAAATGTATAGAGAACGAAAGGACCGAATAAGACATCGACATAGGGAGAGATATCGAGATGTAGAACATCGAGGTGTGGAGAGTCGACTGGCTAAAGCAATGTTTTTTTAGATGTTTAGGGGTCATTCATTAATTACGTAAGGTTTTATGGAGGGAGGGGGGGTCTGAGATTTCTTACGTGCCATACAATATATTTTTAGTTTTCATACAAAAAAATCTTATCATGGGGGGATGGAGTGCGTCGAGAAAGCCCGAGAAATCGTCATTATTTTTCCCTCTCGGGTAAGGGTATGCGAAATACCGAATGATTCCGTCAAATACGCTTCGAAACGAAATTCCGCGGAATTCCACGGAACTCGCACAGGCGAAATTTGTATTTTGCTTTTTCGTTTCGTTTCGCCAAATTGTTAAAATATTTCCACGGAAAATTGAAAACAAACGGAATAAAACGGAATTTCGCGAAATTCGAGTTTAATTTCGAACAAAAAAAAGCAAAGCGTTCGCTTCTACTCCTAGCAGCTACAGTCAAAAATGGGTCCGTATTATGGATCAAATCGACTCATATCATGGATCAGAACACTATAACAGCAAATTATGTGCGAGGCAAACGAATGGTGTGCTAGTGAAAGCATACGTTTTGGCGTAGCAAAACCACGGTTTCCTCCGGGGAACATCGCGTGTCCTTTTGAGCAAATCCGTTAATATATCGTAAAAATTGTTTGTACACAAATGTCAAAAAAGCTGCGGAGCGTGAGTCCCTAATGTTCTGGATTTGCTCAGGTGGTGCAGATTATTGATGCGCGCATTAGTTCTCTCTCTTGCTTTCCCGCTATGACGTCACTTTTAACTCTGCATAAGAACAGCGGGAGAATAGAAGAGAAAACTAATAGCATGCATCAATGAGTTAAGGCTCTCCGCGATTTCGTTGTTATGTCATAAAACTCTACATGTAGCAGCGAAATCGCAGCGATTGTTTGTCGCTGTGGCCGTAAAAAATCGCGTTGATTTGGGTGATCCAAAGCCACACCTCAAATCTTCAAGAGCACAAATCTAAAGAATCAGACGTCCATTCAAGCTGAAAACTCTATCGGTTGGTTACTCGATGGCCAATCGATCAAGTGTTCAGCTTGAACCGCTGTCAGGTTCGTTAGATTTGTGCTCTTGAAATTCTGAGGTATGCCTTCGATTTATATTCACCTTAAAAAGGAAGATGCATACATTATTTTATATCGAAAAATGAATCTAGATTAATTCACGCTGTACCACACCACCAACTCCACTCTCCTCTTATAACGTGACATAATTTCCTCACGACCCCCAATTAAAAAAAAAGGGAATATTGTTAATATATCATTACAAGTATTGGAAGCCAAATGCCGCAAGGCAAAGGTGTCTTAACCTTTTCAATACCGACATTAAGTTTCAAAATTTTCTAGTTTCGCCATCTTTCGATCGATTTTGATGATTTGTTTTAGTAAAAATCACAAATCAGTTATAAATTTGATTCATGCATTGCAAGCACCATCAAAATTGGTTCCGGATTTAGATTCAAGTTTGGTGGGATACCTAGGGTATTTCACAATAGAAAAGCGCAACAACGATTTTCGCACATCTAGATCTCGAGAAAAAAAATAAGCCAAACATTAAATTTAGCTCATTGAAAGACGGATTGTCTGAACGAACATGGGTGAACTTGTCAATCTTATTTGCGGTTCCTCTCGGATTACATAGTCCAGGTTCAACTTTTTTTTTCGAAATTTTCAAATATTTATTAAAATGCTCTCGAGGCTCAAAATTCAGTGAAAATATGATTTTGTAGTCAGTTTTAAACAAAGAATCTGAAAATGAGGTAATATCAACAATCCTTAATTCTTACAGAAATCATCCAGAAATTCTTTCACAGATTTTGGAATAGGATCATTTCTCCAGTATTTGCTCTACAAAATAATAGAAATACCTTCAGTATTTACTACAAGGTTTACTCTAAAAGTTTGCATTCATCCAGATTTGATCCCTCCAAGAATTAATTCACAGTTTATGCAAGGCTTTTCCAGAAAATTTATTAGGAACTTCTAAATTAATCCCAACAGGCAATCCTGGTTAAGTTGCTGTCGCAATATCTCTTGGAGTTTATTATTTTTGCAGTTCTTTTAAATTTATCTTGATTTTTTTCTTAGGTATGTGTTGATGGACTTTTTAAAATTTAATTTAATTCAATACTCCAGCAAATACTAAAGCAAATATTCCAGTAATTCCTCTGTTCTACTTATTTTTCTTCTTCTTTCTTGCGTTGTGTTCCAACTGGGACAGAGTCTGCTTCTCAGTTTAGTGTTTTCATGATCACTTATCGACTTGTGTCCCCAATCACATTCACTCAAGCCACAAAGCATAAAGTACAGCAAAAAAAAAAATGAATATCATTATTCCATGTTTTATGGAATTAGCATAACATCTCATCCACAGGATTAAAAAAATTGTAAGGCGTTTCTAAAAATCAAATTAATTTTGGACTCCTCTCAATATTTTTGAGATGGTTGTTGTTACATTTAAATTAAACCCACTCATTGCCTTGTGTGAGTGTCAGATATGTTGAAATGAAACCTTATTAAATTTTTCAAGAAGATTTCAATCAAACAGAAAAGAGTTTTGCCAAAACATGTAAGGATTCCGCTTAGCAACGCTAAGGTTTCCATATGGTAGAAGATTTAAAAAGACGTTTTTATGCCTATTGTCAAATTTCCAGCTTTTGACAAGAAAAAAAAAACTTAAACGTGTATTCCGCGAAACAAATTCAAAAATTTCGTTTCGTTTCGAAAAATTCCGTGAGATATTTGATTTCGTATCGAGTTACACGAAACATTTTTAAATTTCGTTTCGTTTCGTCATTATCAGCGCAAGATATTCCGCGTATCGTTTCGTTTCGTATCGACATGGAAAAAATCCATATCGCATAACCTTACTCTCGGGTGACGCGTTCTTTTCTGCCGGGCAGTGCGTCGAGAAAGTCCGAGAAGTCGTCAGTTTTTTTCCCTCTCGGGTGACGCGTTCTTTTCTGGCGGGCAGTGCGTCGAGAAAGTCCGAGAAGTCGTCAGTTTTTTTTCCTCTCAGGTGACGCGTTTTTTTCTGAGTGCTCTTATATGGCCGAGCACACGAGTAAAGCTGAAAGTGGATTGTGGCTGCTCAATCAAGGATGAAGGATCAATCGGTGAGCTCGTTTCATGCTTTTTTTCAAGTCTATAAAATATGTATGACCGCATATTTAATCGTTACATAAATATGATTTTTCAACAAACTATGAATGGTTCGTCACTGTAAGTGTCGGCATAAACTCTTATTCATAACTTTATTGTTTTATATTTTTTGTATTAAATCACTTACCTTTATTTTTATACATAAAAAATGCTTTGAATGGTTTGGTCTGTGCTAGAAGTGTAGACTTGCAAAACGTTCATTTTATTCTAAAAACTTTGAATGGTTCGCCACTGTAAGTGTCGGCATAAGAATATTATGTGATGGTCTAGCCAATCGATATTTTTTTTTTTTCAATTTGAGTAAAATATCCTGTAGGAATGTTGCTTTTAGCTATTTATTCAACAAACTTTGAATGGTTCGTCACTTCAAGTAACGGCATTATTTTCTCATACTTGAAAATTTTTCATGTCAATCGAAAATTTTATATTTCTAAGTGTGTTTATATCTTACAAATAATCGTTTATCATGGTCTAATCGCTTATCAAAGTGAATCCTGTGACCCAACGATCCTCCCCATTAACAAACATCCCTCCCAGTAACCTTTGCGGAGATGCAGAGGCACACGGTCTCCAAATAGCAAAGGTTACACACTAACATTCCTTCCCCCAATCCCACCTGACTGCAAGGACGTGGCCGGCGCCGTTATTGACCCTGTATAAATAGAGGCACTGAATTATGCACACTGAAGAAGATTATGGCCAATCCCAGCCGAACTTCTAGTTGATTCTTTGTGCATTTTCACTGACTTCGGTCAATCACGGAATAGCTACCATTGATATGTGTAGTCAGTCTAAGCTAAGCTAAGCTAAGCTAAAAAATCTTATCATGGGGGGATGGGGGGTTGAAAAATCCCGAAAATTTTCTTACGTAATAAATGAGTCGCCCCTTAAGTTCATACTCTCAGAATGATATTCATATAAATTTAATATCGCCTTACAGGGAGAGAGGAGATAGTCTCAAGCATTACGTAACAAAACGTTATCATTACTGTTGTAACACTGTTTTTTTTATTTTTTATTTATAAACTTTTCGTCTGCTAAAGCCGTTGCAATGCCCACAATCTCGACATTGAGCCACACCAATTTTGAGGGTCACCACAAATTGTATCAAATCAAATCAATCACGCGCGTATTCCCCTCTGCTTGCACCCATGTTTTACCAAATCGCTAGCCTTCACGCTCTGCTTCTTCTCTAACGGCTAGCTGTTGTTGCTGTTCAAAACGCGCGCGCTCTAATCATGACCTATCCCAACACGTTCAGCTGGTGGTGAACGTGAGTGCAATGTTTCCAATCTTTACCATTAGTAGGGGAGGATGGATCAAAATGCACTTTTGGGATGTATTTCAAGGTCAATGCTTTAGGAAAATTGAGATGCTCAAATCAAATGAAAGTTTTATGTAAAAAAAACCCAACGTTTTTCGTATATCGTGATTGTCTGCTTCAAAATGACTTGTGGAATTGGACAAGAAATAAGTCTAAAGTTTGTGTCATAGAAGACTCTACTTCTAAAACATCGCTTGTGGAACAATGCTCAAAGCAATTCCATCGGCAGGATTTTATTTGACGAATGCTCTTCAGGATATTTCGGGATGCAATACCCTGATATAAAATAAATTAAAAAAAAAAAACATTTTTGCCAACTAAGAAACAAAAATTTTGAAAATGGATTGCTCAGTTGTACCCTCGCTCTAAGTCTCTCTGGAAATGATATGAAATTTTGAAAAAAAAAACAAATCTCTGAAAAATGGACTAGCTGTTGTAATACCAGGAAGAAATCTCTGTAGAGGATTCAAAATAAAATATAATCATAGTAAAAATAAAATCTGATATAGTGCCAATGAGTAACATAGTCCGATGTTGAAATATTGGAACAAATGTTGAAACCAATTATTTAAAAAAAATAGATAAAAATCGTTGCAATCTTCCTTTGCCACGATAAATGCGTAATAAATTTAGGTCAAGTTAATTGGAAGCGTTTTGTTTTTTTTTTTCTCAAATGAGCAGATGAAATTAACTCACCGGTAATAACTCGGAACTGCTACGGCATATGAAATGTAATATAATGATAACGAAAATTTAATAAAAGCATAATTTAGTTGTAGAAATTATGATGATAGTGTTACCTTTCACCAAACACCTGGATAAAAAAAATGAATATAATGTTTGAAATGATACTAATAACGAAATTTAAAACAAAATCAACAGTAAGCTTGAGAGATTGAAGCATTTTGCCCCGTCTCCTCCACTCAGGCGCATAAGATAAGCAATCATAAACATCAAAAATACAATCCACCTCGGAAAGCTCTATGATGCAACATTTAAAGGCCAATCTCGTAGCCTGGTGCGAACTTCCAGCTGTTATTAGTTTACTATTTTTATAGCCCTCTCACTTTTTGGTTCCAAAATCGGATTTCACCACATAAATCGTCAAGGAACCCGATCCTGATTGATTCTCCAGCGGTGCCATTAGTCAACGACCTGTGCCATGCCAAGTTTGCTGGTGATGGAGATTCTCGCTTCAAGATTTGGTGGGCCATGTCGTTGCTAATTGGAGCCCACCACGCCGAGAGGCCGCTGCCGCCGCCACGGACATCGCGTGTCTGTCGAAAGACTTCGACCCGACACCGTAGTCGTCGTCAAGTGATCGATGGTAGAAATACCCGACATATGCTGTTGCAAAGAACAACGACATGCTGCAGTTTTTTTTGTCTTGTCTGAACTCACTATGGGCAACAAGTGGTCAAAATTCGAAAAAAAAAAGGCTTGTTCTAGTTTTAGTTTGCATCGCAGCGGTGAAAATTCAATTGTGAGCAATCAGTTCGATGCTCGAGACAAATTTTCCGAACACCAAATCGCAGCAGCCTCTAGCCCAGACTTTTTGATTCACGTGGCAATGACGGCAATGAGTGGTAGTGTTAAGAACGTACATCCTGTGAAGGAAGATACCAAAAAGTTTGTATGCGCGATTTGCGGGGGTCCTCATAAGTCAAACTTTTGGGATTGCCTTTCGCGTAGGCGAGTCGTCGAGGCTCGTGCCAGCCAGAAAAACGGTTATGTTGTTCGTTTCCGGAATTCCCCTGGTAGAGTATCGAACTATGCTCATTTTTCAGTAAACGATCGCTTGATTAGGAATAATACCCCTGATGCTCATTCACAAACTTATTTCATTCCGTCGGTTAACCGTTCGAATCTTTCAACTTTGAATGTATCTACCCAAGGAAAATTCTATGCCGATATCGTAGCAGGTGATTTAAACTCCCCCCCTTTCATACTACGAGTAACCGCAATAAGTCAAAAAAAATATCATTGGTGAATTTAATGCAAAACATCGGTCATGGAATAATTCGCAATGTAATTCCAACGGCAGAATTATATTTGATGAGTTTTCTTCAGAATATTTCTCAATTCAATACCCTGATAGCCCTACATGATTTTCCTCTTCTAGAAACCCTTCTACGATTGATTTGGTCTTAACCGACCCTAGTCATCTTTGTAGCCAACTGATTACTTATGCTCATTTTGATTCGGATCATGTCCCTGTTACATTTCGAACATCGCATGAAGCGATTCTCAATCCAATTAGCTCAACTTTTAATTATTTTCGAGCCGACTGGAATATATATGAAACATATATTGACTCTAACCTTGATGTTAACATTTCTTTAGAAACTAAACTTGATATTGACAATGCTCTTGAAACTTGAAATTCCATTGTTGAAGCCAGGGGCATTGCAATTCCAAAATGTGAAGTAAAATTTGAATCCGTGATTATAGACGATGATTTTAAACTCTTGATCCGTCCTAAAAACGTGAGGAGAAGGCAATTTCAACGCACTCGCGATCCTGCTATGAAAATTATATGGAAGGATTTGCAGAAAGAAATCAAGAAACGTTTTGCACAGTTAAGAAACAAGAATTTTGAAAATAAAATTTCTCAATTGTACCCTGGCTCTAAGTCCTTTTAGAAATCATCTAAAATTTTGAAAAAAAATATCAGCAGCCAATTCCTGCATTGAAAGATAAAAAACAAATTATGATTAACTAATTGTGAAGAAGCTCAAAAACTTGCTATGCAGTTTGAAAGCACGTACAATTTTGATTTAGGACTTACTAGTCCAATAGAAAATCAAGTTACTCAGGACTTCGAGAACATTCTCAATCAAGAGCATGTTTGCGAAAATTCCTGGTAGACTGATTTGGAAGAAGTGAGAAATATTATTGAAGAATACAAAAATATGAAAGTCCCTGTCGATGATGGAATTTTCTACATCCTCATCAAGAAACTTCCAGAATGTAGCTTATCATTCTTAATTGATATATTTAACAAATGTTTGCAGTTAGCTATTTTCCTGACAAATGGAAAAATGCTATGAGGTTGTACCAATTTCAAAACCCAAACAAAAATCCTGCAGAAGATTCTAATTATCGTCCCATCAGTTTGCTTTCTTCCATCAGTAAACTTTTTAAAAATATCGTTTTGAACAGAATGATGATCCACATCAATAAAAATTCAATTTTTCAGTTCGGATTCCGTTATGGACATTGGACCACTCATAAACTTTTACATGTAACAAATTGGATTCGTTTCAACAATCTGAAGGCTGTTCTACTGGTATTGCCCTTCTAGACATAAAAAACAAAATTCGACAGTGTTTGGCATGAAGGCTTGATCGTAAAATTAAAGAACTTCATTTTTCCAACATACATTGTTAGAATAATTCAAAGTTATCTGTCAAATCGTACACTTCAGGTTAATTATCAGAACTCCAGGTCTGAAAGACTTTCTGTAAGAGCTGGTATTTCTCAAGACAGCATTTTGGGACCAATATTATATAATATTTTCACATCTGACTTACCTGAGTTACCTCAGCAATGTCAAAAATCTTTGTTTGCTGATGCCAATGGACGAAGCTCGCGAGTCACCTGTAGTAGATTGCAAATAAGTTTGGATATTTTTCCTTCATACTTGCAAAAATGGAAGATTTCTCCTAATGCTTCTAAAACTCAATTAATAATATTCCCACATAAACCAAAAGCTCTTTATCTGAAACCTTCATGTAGACATATTGTCACGATGAGAGGGGTTCCAATAAATTGGTCAGATAAAGTTTAGTATCTAGGGTTCATACTAAATAAAAATTTAACTTTTTAAAAATCACATTGAAGACATTCAAGCCAAATGTAACAAATATCTGTATCCACTTATTAACAGAAAATCGAAACTTTGTCTTAAGAACAAGCTTTTGATCTTCAAACAAATTTTTAGGCCAGCCATGTTGTATGCTGTACCAATATGGACTTGCTGTTGTAATATTAGGAAGAAAGCTCTGTAGAGGATTCAAATTACAATTTTGAAAATGATTCTGAAGCACCCTCCCTAATATGGTACCAATGAGTTATATAGAATATCCAATGTTGAAAGTTTACAACAAATGTCAAATAAAATAATTAATAATTTTAGACAAAAACCATTGCAATCTTCTATTGTCACTATTAATGCGTTATATATTTAGGCTAAATAAATTGAAAGCGTTTTTTTCTCTTATAAGCATGTGAACTATAAAATTCCTAACTGCTACGGCAAATGAAATGTAATATGTTGTTAACAAAATATTAATAAGAGCTTTTGTTATACCAAATTAGGATGATAGTGTTGTCTAACATAGAACATCTAGATATAAGCTATGAATATAATGTTTGGAATAAAACTAATAAAGAATGAAAAAAAACCGCGATCTAGTTTGTTTCGTCATAAAAATATTACTACTAGCATTTATAATTATAGTTTAGCAACGTTTGTCGTATAAGTGGCTTGTATACATCATCAATAAAAAAGAAAGCAATTTTCGATACAGCCCAAAAGTTTGCCTGCAGAACTTATAAATATAACATGGAAAGGCAGAAACATTTTTGGCCATCAGACCGTATGAAAGTTTCCCATAGTGGAGCTTCACCGCGAATGCATGACGTACAAGCTAGTGCAAGGAAACCCGGAGCCTCGACGCTCAGCACTTTTTTTTTGTTTTTGAAACCGACACACAACAATGAACACCAATTGTTATGCAATTGATTTTAATGTTGCTTCTAGCCTCGTACACGCAAAAATAAAAGCCCACTAAACTGTTGCCAATCGGTAATCAGTCAGCGCTTGGCATGAGAAGAGACTCAACCCATATGGATTAGTGAGGCACTGAGTCAGTCGGTTTTGTTGGTCCATCTTTTGTTGAGTGGCGCGAATGAAAGGGCGAACCTGAAGAAATACAAGCCTAGCTTGGAAAACGGACGGATGGGTAATGGGGCGGCAGTGGGCTAATTTTCGTGGGAAAAGCGCAAGGTTGCAGCAAGCCGTATGATGTTCGGCCGGTACGGAATTGGCATGCGCGCATATGAACTACATCTCCGCGAGCTTTTCCCATTATTGTATGATCCACCGCTTCGGAAGAAACTGTGCGAACAAAGCTACCTATGTATTGCCGTTTTGTTGACTTAAATGTTCAGTTTAACACTAGTGGCGTAGAAATCTGCAATATTTATTACCCGATTCTAATGGTACGGCGAGCTAAGAGTAAGACTTAAGGTGAAGATGCATCGAAGGCAAATTTTCGAATGGTTTCGAAAGTTGAAAATTCAACTTAAGTCGTTTTGTAGATCTGGAAATTGAACGTTTTAAAAGTAAAAACTGAAGAAGTTCAGAGTGGAATGTGTAGAATTGTATGTACCCAATGCGATGGATTGATAATATAAGTTGGTTTCGGAAATAAGGCTGTTTGAAAACTTTTACGAGATTTGCGTCTATGGATTTCAGGTTTTTTTTTCCTAAAAAAAATATAAGGTGAATGAAGTAATATTGAATCTAAACCTTTTAATACAAACGTCAGAGATAAAAGAAATAGGATGTACACTGTAAATTGAAATTTATACAAGCATTTCTTTTTTAAGATCATTCACTTTACTAACAGGAAATAATAATAACCCTGTACACATGAGTCAACACTGTGGAACACTAAACCGAGAATAATAAGCAGAAGATAATGGTAATTTATAATGCAATGTTGTCATTCTTGTAAATTGCCTTCTCAAGTGATCGATTTACTAGACCAGAATACGATATTTTATATGTCTCTTGAACATTTTATGCACAAATATTAATTAGATTTGGAGCCTTCCTTAGCCCAGTGGTTAAATCCGCGACCAAAGCCATACTGAAGGTGTATTGTTCGGTCCAGGATATTTTCGTAATGGAAATTTCATTGAATTTCCTGAAGATAGAGTATTATCGTGCCTACCTCACAAGTAAAGCTTTACTATCAACTTTGAAAGTGCTCTTAGAACACGAAGCTTTGAAGCAGGTTCTGTCTTAGTAGGGACGTAAAGCCTAGTAGAACAAAGTCTGAAAAGTCGATTAACCAGCAATGTAGAAGCAACAAACAGCCTCTCAAGCTTAATCGTATGAATCACGATCGAAACTTCATAAGAAATATAATAACCGAGTGAATTAGCCAGTATCGCAATATGTAGCGTCACAATGCCCTCAACACCATCTTCGTAAACGTAACCACTTCGTTGACCCTTCCGAGTGTACCCCGTGCCAGCCTTTACCCTAAATGGATTGCTGGAGGCCGTCCACAGGTTGCAAATAAACGAGTTCAAGCTTCCTGCTCGTTGCCCCGACTATATGGGTGCCGTACAGGCATCACGATTACCTACCGCAAAAAAAAAGCGGACTTCGACGACGATGTCTTATTGATACGTCATCATGCTCGGGCAGGATGAAGGGGTCGTCTGCGAAGCGCCACTCAGACAAATGATTTTATCCTCAAAAGGATTTTGTGGATAACATATGCTAGGGTGGTCCTGAGAGATAATATATCATGAAAATATTACTAAGTTTGAAAAAAAGTATCATGGGTTTCTTTGGCTTTTCATCAATGTCCATCAATATGAATTCTAGGGTAGTTGTTCTTTCAAAACATCTCCGGTACATACTTAAGGTGAAACAGTTTGGAATCAACTTCTAAGATTGCACTGAAACTTCGAAGGCACAAATCTCGCAAAGGAAGCATCCAACAACAATGAGCTTTTTATTTGGGCTTTGTGCACTAGCTGAAAGCTTAAAATAAGAAGATCAGAAACGTTTTCCAGCTATTTCTCCAGTTTAGTGTCTTTGAAAACGTGAGTAGGGGCACAAGTCGGCCATTGTGACGGCCATCTTTGGATTCCGAGATGTTTCACCTTAAACGGTTTCGCCGAGAACCCAACAGCTGATATCTCGGTAATAATTTGACGATTCTCGGTAAAACTTTTACCGAGATCTCGGTAAACGTTTACCGAATCTCGGTCACGTTCGCCGAGATCTCGGCAAAAAATTCGGATTGCCGAAATCTCGGTAAAATAAGTACCGAGATTCGGCGTTAAAATTTACTGAGCTCTCAGCTGTTGGGTTCTCGGCGAAAAATTTTACTGAGGTCGGTGAAATAATTTAAGTGTGTAGCTCCTAGGAATTACCAATGAAACGATTGTAAATGTTATCAATACCTTGTTGTAGACAGCTACAAATTATAAGCCCTTCTGTGCTGCTACGCGGGAATTGAAATGTTCAATTTTAATTATCCTTCCATTTAAGGACATGTAACGAAAGCGCTTTACAACCATTTACCCTATGGTGAACCTGCAAACTTGGTCAATGGATCGGCTAGTCACATAAATGATAAATCGCTAACGTGATCGCTGCTGGATGCTGTGTGTGTACAGATTCAACGATCGACGACACTACTGACTGGCTGCGGCTAGCTAGATAGATGATGGATGCTAAATGAGCTGTTTTGGAAACCAGGAAACATTACAGCCGTACGCGACCTGACCAGCAGGCGTGTGCAGATGAAACTCAAACGCGAACAAAGTGCCATTAAACTGGCGTGATGCTGGTGTTTCGTGTTTCGCTTTCAGAACGATATGGCTGGGTGAAAATTTACGTGACTTAAATTTAGATCGTGCTGAGCCAGATTCGATGATTGCGCATTTCTAACACGGGCGAATGTAAATGTTAAAAATATAGACTTATTTGGCTTAAATTGTTATGTGTTGTGTACAGTACAACACAGCTGTGATCTCAAAAGTACCAATTGATTAAATGTCAGCTGATTCCAAGGGTTCACTAATAAAATATTGCTTTTGAACCAGATGTTCATTATGGTGTTAACCTTTGCATGTCCAAGATCTATTTTTAAGGATTTCCAAATCTTCAATCAGCTGTTAAAATTTAACCAATTTATCAAAATGTATGGATTCCTATTAAGGTATGTCGTAATTTTCAAAGGCCTTATTGTTTAAACGGTTCACCTAATGGGGCCTTCCTTAGCCGAGTGGTTAAGTCTGCGGCTACAAAGCAAAGCCATGCTGAAGGTGTCTGGGTTCGATTCCCGGTCGGTCCAGGATCTTTTCGTAATGGAAACTTCCTTGAATTCCCTGCGCATAGAATATCATCGTACTTGCCACACGATATACGAATGCAAATATGGTAACGTAGGCAAAAAAGCTCTCAGTTAATAACTGTGGAAGTGCTCATTGGATACTAAGCTGAGAAGCAGGCTCTGTCCCAGTGAGGATGAAATGCCAAGAAGAATGAGAAGAAGAAAAAGAAGAAGAATCTAACGGTTCTGGAGTAAATCCGAAATCCAAAAAACCAAATGAAATTCCTAGCTATATTCTATGTCTATTCTTGTTGTATTCTATAGTTATATACGTAGAACCCTGTCGATATACACAATCGTATGGAATTGAAAATTTGTGCCCTCTGTGGACTCTATGAACCGTTAATTTGTGCCAAATATGTTACGGGAGCCCTGAGGGTGGTGGTAATTCCTGTGAAGAAATTAATGAAATATAATTGACTTATCTCACGCAACTTCGTTTGATAAGTAGGCTTAGAGATATGTCACGATTGAAACCAAGAAAACATTCTGTCAGTTATTAGTCTAACCTTGGCTCGCAAAGACGTTGCTTCAATTTAATACAATGGCGTAGTTGATAGACCGAAGTAATCAAATTGCAAAATATTGAGTAAGATAAATCCTATGGAATAACTCATATAGTAGTCTCCGGCAGGCGGAGATGACAATTGAGGTTTTATAATGGAAATAGGCAGAAACTCGTGTAAAAAAGGACTCTTATGGGCAAAGGCATAGAACCGAAAACTGGATTCTGACGGGAATAGGCAGAACTTCAGAACAAAAATGAAATATGCTAGATGCGATATAAATGATTGAAATCCCGAGAATTTTTTCAAGTTTCATAATCGGCAAATTGATATACATACATTCTTATGTGGGCTTTAGGACATTTGGTCGAATGGCGTTTGGTCGAAAGGCATTTGGTCGAAAGTACATTTGGTCGAATGGACGTTTGGTCGAATGACTTTAAAATATTTCTCAAAAAACTATTTAGTAAACGGTTGGCCGAAAATTTTTTTTACTTTATTTTGGGCAACCATACTTTTTATCAGAAATCAAAAATGAAATTATCTACATGATAATTATTACCTACGTTATACAACGATGTGATACGATGGGCAGGGCATGTTGCAATAATGCCGGACAGCAACCCTGCAAAGATGGTGTTCGTGTCGGATCCGGTTGGTACAAGAAGGCGTGGAGCGCAGCGAGCTTGGTGGGCGGATCAAGTGCATATAGATTTGGCGAGCATGGGGAAAAACCGAGGATGGAGAGATGCGACCACGAACCGAGTATTGTGGCGTGAAATTGTTTATTCAGTGTTATTTGTTTAACTAAATAAATGAAAATAGGAACAAACTTCATGATTCGTCAAATTATGAATGGTAACGGTCCTTAAAAAGACCAACTACCATTAATTATTAAGCTGATTTATTTATTTATTTATTTATTTCATGTCGTCAATCAGAAGTAGACCATTTTGTTACGATTTTAAATTACACCGGGTATATTAAGAATATCCCGGCGGAAGTGGCAAATACTACAATTCAGTAGAAACCAGCTATAAAAGGCGAACACGAAATTATTGCGACACCGAAAATGTCATGCCAATTTTCTTATAATGTTTAGAATCAAACCAAAATTTTAGGGTAGTTTTATACATATATTTACTTCGAAAAGCAAAAGGAAAGTTAATCGATGGAGCCTTGAGTGTAAAATTGAAGGCATTTTCGCTTGATACCCTCCATCAAAGTCATTACAGTGGCATCCGGTACCAGTTTCTCAGTTTTTTTTTTTTTTTTTTCATTTTCTTAACATGTCCTTCTCGTCATTGATTGTCTTCTTGCTCTTCCGAAGTTCCCGCTTCATTTTTGCCCAGTAATGCTCCATCGGGCGCAGCTCCGGACAGTTTGGCGGATTCATGTCCTTTGTAACAAAATGGACAGAATTGGCTTCATACCACTCCAGGACACTTTTAGAATAGTGGCATGATGCCAAATCTGGCCAAAATAGCGGAGCTTCGTCGTGCTGCTGCAAGAACGGCAAAAGGCGCTTCTCGAGGCACGCAGATTTGTAGATCTCGCCATTTACTGTGTCCTTTGTCACGAAAGGCTCACTCCTCAGTCCGCAAGAGCAGATGGCCTGCCAAATGAGATATTTGGAGGCAAACTTCGACATTTTCTTCTTCTTAAATTTGTCGTCCACATTGAACTTGCTCTTGCCGGTGAAAAACTCCAAAACCGGAATTTGGTTAAAATCGGCTTTTACATACGTTTCGTCGTCCATCACACAGCAGCCATATTTTGTCAGCATCTTCTCGTAGAGCTTCCGTGCCCGAGTTTTAGGCGTCGATTGTTACCGCTCATCGCGCTTTGTGAAGTTCTGCACCTTGTATATATGTAGTCTAGCTCTTCTTTGCATTCTAGACGTAGCTCTGCGACATGCCGATCTTTTTAGCCAAATCACGGCTTGCAACGTTGGGATTTGCTTTAATCATCCGGATCACCTTTCCTTCCGTTTTTTTTTTTTTTGTTTTCCAGTCCTGGTTTTCCTTCCAGCTCCTTTTCCGTAATCCAACGTCAACCGCTCCTGGAACCACTTTAACACTTTGGAGACGATTGAATGGTGAATGCCCAACATTTTTCGCAACTGCCGGTGTGACAGGTCAGGAAATTCCAGGTGTTTGGAAAAAATTTGTTCTCTCGACTCGCGTTGGTTCACCTCCATTTTCGTTGAATCGAAAAACACGACTTCGAGTTTGACAGCATGAAAACAAAACACATCAATAATGAGACAGTGTGCAAAATTTGGTTAATTTTTACCCAATGGTAGAAAAGCTATGCCCTGTTGAATGAGTGGCAATAATTTCGTGTTCACCATATCAAACTTTATGATTTATTTAAACAAAAATGGGAATATCATTCCTGGATTTTAATGACCATTCAGGACCAAAACTGATTCACTGGATAGATTCAAAATTGCTCTAGGAAGTGGAAATTTTTCATATTTTTCCACAACTACTCATCCCGCGCATGCGATATTATTTTGATAGATATAAGAAATAAGAGATCTTGAAATGATGTCTAAAATCTTCTCGTGGAATATCATTCACTTATCATATTTAGCTTTTGTAAGATCTGACCAATAGCAGCGAAAAATCTGCAAACATCAAAGTATGCTTAGAAGTTCCATGAATACATTATGCTCGGAAGTTCCAAAATACAAGGGATAAGTTGGTATATGTGCTTATGTCATTGCGTTTTCTTTTTATAGTTCAAAATTCAGAACACATAAGCGCTGTTCGCATGTCCAACCAGTGTATTATTAGGCAAAGAATGCATATCAATAATAAAAATGCATTTTGGTTATATTGACACTTAAGTCGACTATGCGACTTCTTTTCCAAATCCATATTTAATCTTTTCCAACGTTTCAGTCTCATATAGAATCTTCTTCAGGGGTTCAATTCTCGCAGATTTTTCGTCTAGTGTTATCATTTGTAAGGGAAAACTTTGAACACATGACAATAGACGTTCAACAGAACAACACTAGACGAAAAATCTGTGGAATTGAGTTAGCTTTCAACGAATCATATAGTGTTAAATGCGACAGGAATAGTGTCTACAGCATTATGAAGTTAATCACTTCCGTCGCACATGTCAATGACCTGATTACGTCAAAACTGAATAATCGTTGAACATTGTAATGACTATTTCCAATTATTTTTGGAATCATGAAGTTTGAGATGTCACAGGTATGTTTATGACAACATTGTGGAGAAGACCTCCCTTGAGACTCCCGGAACATATCCAATTCAAATGATCGAGTTCGCATATTTAATTCAGCCTTCCTTAGCCGAGTGGTTAGAGTCCACGGCTACAAAGCAAAGCCATGCTGAAGGTATCTGGGTTCGAATCCCGGTCAGTCCAGGATCTTTTCGTAAAATTCGTCCAAGATCTTTTCGTAATGTATTCCTTATGGCGTGTTCAACATTTAGCGAGCATTTTTTCGTTCAACAATTGGCGAATTACCCTAGTATCATCGTACCTGCCACACGATATACGAATGCGAAAATGGCAACTTTGGCAAAGAAAGCTCTCAGTTAAGTGCTCAATGAACACTAAGCTGAGAAGCAGGCTCTGTCCTATTGAGGACGTTAATGCCAAGAAGAAGAAGAATATTCAATTCAGCATGATTGTGTATATCGATAAGCAATGGGCGATTTTGAATCGATGTTCCGAAAATCGATTTTCTCGTTCCGATTAATCGATTTTTTGAATCGATGTTTGGAGCACTCAAAATCGAGTGAATCGATTTTCTTTATTCGATTTTTGTTTCGATTCGTAAGATAGAAATAGATAAGTTTTTTTTAACGATTTGATGACCCATAAGCCTAGTTTTGCATCCGCCTTGAAGTGTTTGATATTAATTTTCAATTTCAAACGTTATTCAATTTAAGGAGTTTTAAAAATCGTATGCAAATTCATTCGGTCTTATTTGTAGAGCATATTTTGTTAATCTTTCATATGAGCTTGAAAATTGAATCGATTCAGAAACATTGATTCGAATGATTCGATTAAATCGGTGAATCGATTCGACGTATCGAATTGGAATCGATTCAGTAACATCGATGTTCTGGTCAAATTCGCCCAACACTAATATCGATAGTCATTTATGTATAATCGTATCGAATACAACCCGTTAAAAATCAATAATTTGACACATCGCATTTTATCAGGTTTTGACCCCACATGAATACGGAATAACTCCGGTTCCATAATATGGCCCTTTGAAAAATCACTAGTTCTAGAAATTCAAACAAACTCAAGTCAGAAAAGTAAACCAATTTACTTTATCAATCCTACGTGTTTCGCAGACAAAATTCTACACGTTTCGCTCTAAACCAACTCGATTTTTCACTTTTAGAACGTTTAATTTCAGAATTTACAAAACGACGTAAGTAAGATTCTCAACTTTCGCAACCTAACCAATACTTTCACCGCTTCGTTGTATGGAGAGACAAAGTGACCTAACCACGAATCAAAACAAAATACTATTTGAGTCGATTTTACACCAGTACAAAAACTTTGTAAGTAACTGAATGACACAGCTTATCATTTTGTCATACAATTTTTGTGGGAAACGATAAATCTGCCTAGTTTTTTAACGCGATTTGCTCCCATGCAGAACAACGTACACGAAAAAGGTGATTCATTTTAAAACCGTTTTAGAAGACAGGTTGTGATTCTTCTTAATTAATTTTCTCAAAACCGTATGGAATTTACTTACGTCAATTTGAAAACGTGATCGATAGTTGATGATTTGAAACCCCTCAAAGACAGACGTTAGGTACGTAAAGGTTAACATACAAAATGTCCCAAAATTTCAGATTGCCAAATCTAGCGTTTAAAAGATCCTGCAAATCCAACGATGATTACATCGTCTTATCTTGGTATTACACGATCCACGACAAATGACATCGCCAGGCCAAGTCATGTAATTGTCGACTGTGTTTGCAGACGTCGCGTTTGCACGTCAGGCCCAAGCAGTTGACAGGCAACATTAGCATCAATGGTCGTAAAGTAATGCTACTGGATTGGCTGCAAGGCAATTGAAATTATCTAACCCGCCGCGCTAAGTGCCTTTACCCGCCCTTAAACTCCATTCAAAACGAATCGTTCGCTTGGTTGGCATGAAGCTGAAGCGATCGCGCTCCGTAATCATGTTTGGGTCGTGCCTTCGTCGGGTTCTACATTTTGTTTTTCTTTGATTCGATTTCCTCAAGCGCATAATTTCCGTATTTGTGCATGATGAAAGAAAACGCCACCCTCCAGAGGCGCAGGGCTCATTAATCTTCAATACCTGTTAAGTTCGCTGCAATTATGTTTAGGTTACTTTCAGTTGTCGCAGACCAAGGAAGAAAATGCAACTCAGCTGATTTGACAATCTTCCGGGAATCATTCAGCAATCGACAGCTTCGCAATGACCGCGACAAAGAAATGGTCTTATCAGTTTCTTATCGGCAAGGTGTGATTTGAAATGCGATGTCTAACATCATCTAGACCGTATTGCGCCGAGAAGGTTTCCATCGCAAATACGGAATTGAGTCATCCGCTTTGTTTTTATCGTGGTAGGTACTGGCAGGCAATTTCAAAGTAACTTTCTTTTAGCTAGCGCGTTGTGCTTAGGAAGTAGTACAAGCCATTTCTACAACAAGAGGCCTAGAAGAGGCCGAATACACAGCGTAACAAAAGTGACATTTTTCGTGTCTCAAGGATCAAACATGTGTCTCTAGAAGATTTGCAGTTCTGAGAAAAGATTCAGCACGTCACAATTTTGACCTACAGATTGCCAAAGTTTTATAGAGCACGGGTTTTGTAGATGTTTGTAAGAAATTTAAAGTACGATTTATCAAACATTTTGGTGATATGACCCATCAAGCATGAAAAATAGGACTTTCATTGAAAATATAATTTAGTTTGAATTTTCCGATTGAATTTAATCTAAATCGACTTTTTCATTATGTATGCAGTCTCCATACAAAATTCTTCGTTTTTCTTATATGGCAACTTTTAAACATCGAAAGCATTATGAACGTTGTTTATAACTATCGTTTAACACGCGAAATTTAAATTCTGTGGCAAATTAGGCAAATGAATTGTCATACAAGCTCGTAAACTTGCATGCAAGTCGACTGAAATCGATGAATACTACAATTTCAAAAGCCAATATCTCAACAAACTAGACGTGCTATGATATTTTTGAAAACGGCAATGAATTCAGCAATCCTAAATTATTATTATTATTATTACACAGCGTAACAAAAATGACATTTTTGCGTGTCTCAAGGATCAAATTATGTGTCTCTAATAGATTTTGGGTCGCTAATTTTGATGCCGTTCTCAGAAATGTTCCAGCACGTCACAATTTTTAGCTATAGGTCGCCAAATTTGTATAAAACACAGGTTTCATTAATGTTTACATGAGATTTAAGGTATTTTTTATCAAACTTTTTTGTGATTTAATCCACCAATTATACAAAATAGGACTTGAACTTTCAATTTAGATATAATTTGATTGTTAATTTTACCATTAAATTCGGTTTAAATCGATTTTTTCTACATGCTTGCAGACTCCATATAAAATTTTTCGTTTCTCTTATATGGCATAAGACAATACTTTTCAGAACCACCAAAAAACAACATTTTACCAGCGGAAGAATTATGAACTTTGTTGAAAAGTATTGTTTAATACATGAAGTTTGAATTTTTTGACAAATTAAGCAAGTAAATTGCCATACAAGTTGGAAAACTTGTATGCAAGTTGGCTGAAATCGTCAAATTTTGCATTTTCAACATTCAATATCTCAAAAACTAGACGTGCTATGATATTTTTGAAAACGGCAATGGATTCAGCAACCCCTGATTGATAAAATAGTGGTATTTTGGTGCTTGAGACAAAAACGTGTTCCGCAGTGTTATTATTACCGTCGATGGGGGTGACAATGGTTCTAGGGGGTGAGATTGGGTCAAAACGGAAAAATATGATTTATGAAATATTTCAGATAATAACGCTGATATTACTAAAATTAATAATTCATATTTTTTATAAGGCACGTGGCCACTACTGTGCCGGAATCAGTTGATCTGTACCTTCTTCACCGATACAGATCTATTTTTAACTTATCTATATTTACATCTTCTTTCACTCTCTCCTACTCTTTTACTCTCACACCGAGCAGGTAGGAGAGAGCTCTGCTGTTAGTGAGGCTAGCTGCCTGCGAAGAGGGTCAGTTTGTCTCAGTCACCATCTGATACTGACGGAGGATGGATGTGCTCCCCAAAGCACAGTCCTCCGTGAAGCGCCTTCTGGTGGCTGAACGGTTTTTTTTGTGGAGGGGCTGGGAATCGAATCCATGACCTTCCGCTTATGAAGCGAAAGCGTAACCTCAAGGCTACAGACCCCCCTAATAATTCATATGTAAGGGTACATATTATTACACGTAATTCATCACAATATACATGTTTAGAAATAGTAGTTTTTGTTTACTTTATCAATAAACTTGTGCCGTTTTGATTCATATTACGAACACTTAAGGCCTCAGTGAAGTATAACTTAACATAAAGCATACAAAATAAATCATTATGTATGATTCCTCCGCGTTATAGAGCGTCGGAAACGCTTAACTTTCGAATGATGGGTAAATAAAACGCTTCCGCAAATTGAATAGTTTTAAATAAATCAAAATGTGTGGCCTTTTCATGATTCTTATTCCGGACGCTTCCTCACTTTTGCCTCATATTCCGGACAGCTCATGAAAATCATTGATAGAAAAGTCAAATCATCAATAGAAACCGTCGAACCGCTAAAGAGACGTCTAAGGCCGTTGGGCATCATTAATTTGCATACATTTCTATGAAAAAAGCTTATTAAAACGAGCCTCGGAAGTGAGAACTTTTAAACGGCAAAAAATTAAACATTTCGTGTGAAATATTTCCCATACAAAGTAGGGTGTTCGGAATTTGAAGCTGTCCGTAATATGAATCAAAACGGTATGTTGAAACTAGATATAATTTACCACATTCAATTTCTCCTGTGCAAAGTATAACGCATGTACTTTAACCTCTATCGTTATATTAGTAGAAGGTTGAATGTCTTTTCATTACACTTCACACGTATTTTCCGGAATCTATTTGATTTTTCCACAAAAATTTCATTTTTTCGGTACGGTGTCTAAAACATCAAAAATGGGGGTGAGATTGGGTCAAGCAAGAACAATAGTAAATAAAATTGCAGATACACTTTTTGGACATTTTGCGGTGTCAGGTGTTCTCTTATTTCATTAAAATATATTTATTCTTTCTAAATACAGCTTCTTTGAAACATCAAACAAGTCTACTTGAGGATTCCGTGCATTGAATAACAATGCAACGCATTTTGACACCTTCTCAAACCAGCAACTGTGTTTCGTGCGCAGCAACATCGTAAAATTTACTGAAATGGATTTTTTTGGAATTTAATTATTTATCAATGTTTTCATATTATAGAAACATCTCACAGAAGACCAAATGAATTGGATCGTTTTTACCGGGATTATGACGTCAACATCTGCCTGAAATGTATTGTTCGTGGAATGGCGCACCGAAAATTGACTATTTGCGAAGGTTTAGAATAAACAATGTTTCAGTACACCTTTGGGGAAACTGAATAGGCTTTATGGCAATGGATATTCGACTTTGGAGACAATTTGAGGAAAAAAAACAGAATATTTATGTAAACTTGACGATAAATGTTGGGTTTACATATTTTTTCTCACAGCTCTTCATTTTTTTGGTACAATCGTTCTTTTAAGTGAGTTTATCATACCTGTGAAGCATCTTAGATATCTTTTCGTCTTGTTTGTATCGTATTTCAACAATACTTTTCAGCTGTGAATGGTTTTGCAATCATATTCTCAAAAACAAGTTATTTCAATTACAGTGACCCAATGTCACCCCCTCTATGGGGTGAGATTGGGTCATTTTTCATTCACTTGTAGTGGCGCTGTTAATAAATATTTTTCTTTAATTTTTTGAACAGTTGTTAATGTACCATCAAAGTACATACACACCAAATTTGAAGTTTATTGGAGTTAAATTGCGATAGTTATTCAATAAATAAATCGTACATATCCCTTTTGACCCATTCTCACCCCCAACGACGATATCTTTATTTAAGAAATTTTCCGCCCTAGGCTGGCTCATCTCAAACAATCCTAAATTAAGTAAATAATGATATTTTGATGCTTCAGAAAAAAAAGTGCTAAGCATTTACCATATGCAATATTCCCAGGTATTACAGAATTGATCGTTCAGCAATTTTGTGATGAGAAATTTACTGAAATTAGGATCTATGTCAATTTTGGAATAGAACTTCAACATCTATGTTCTTACTGAAACTAACTACACCTACATTTTAAACTTATGATGTTCTCGGGACCCAGATAGCCGTAACGGTAAACGCGCAGCAATTCAGCATGACCAAGCTGAGGGTCGTGGGTTCGAATCCCACCGGTCGAGGATCTTTTCGGGTTGGAAATTTTCTCGACTTCCCAGGGCATAGAGTATCTTCGTACCTGCCACACGATATACACATGCAAAAATGGTCATCGGCATAGTAAGCTCTCAGTTAATAACTGTGGAAGTGCTCATAAGAACACTAAGCTGAGAAGCAGGCTCTGTCCCAGTGGGGACGTAAACGCCAGAAAGAAAAAGAATGTTCTTAGGATGAATCGATTCGAACATATGCAACTGGATACTTTTGGTTCAATATAATGTAGAAGTGTAATGAAAACTTTTCAATGCGATGACAAGTACAGTTAGGTCTCCCCCTCCCTCACTTTGCCCTTATCGCAATTTTAGAAATTCCAGGTTTGTTCAGGAATTCAAGCAATTTTCCTTCAGGAGATGTTTCGATTATTTTTTTTCAGAGAGCTATCTGCTAAGGAATTCATCTAATGCTTCTTCCAGAAAATCTTGCAACAATTCCTTAGAGAATGTGTATGAAATTCAAACCTAAAAAAATTGAAAATCGCTTCAAAAATTAATCGGGGACTCCAGATTTTTTTTCAAAAACACAAGACAATATCTTTTGATTTTTCAAATATTTTTTGCAGCGATTTCTTCAAAGCATATAGAGATTGTTTTCAAGAATTGTTGTCTTGGAATTCCACTGAAGAGGTAATATTAGTAGAATTCCCAGACGTAGAACTATATACTAATAATCTCTAATGTTTTGAAATAGTCATTAGAGAGATTCAAAATTTTATTTTCTTGTGTTCAGTTTTTACATGTTCTTGACGAAATGTCATCAGTAATTTGCTATGAATGCTATTAAATTGCAGTGCAAAGCTTCAACAGCTTCCAATTCCGGACACTGTATGGGAAACATTTTAGACGAAATGTTTCAATTTTTGCCGTTCAAAAGTTTTCACTTTCGAGGCTTGTTTAAGTTAACATTTTCCATAGATATCTATGAAAATTTATAATGTTCAGTGCCTTTTTAGTGGTTTGCCGATCTCAATTAATTATTTGCCTTTTCTATTTATGATTTTCATGAGCTGTCCGGAATTTCAATCAAAGTGTCCAGAATATGAGGCAAAAGTAAGGAAGCGTCCGAAATAAGAATCATGGCAATGCCAAACAATTTCTATTTATTTAAAACTAGTGGTCCCGGCAAACTTCGTCTTGCCATCAAGTAGGCTGTTGAAAAACGCCATGCAAGTCCCGTGTAGAAAATGACAGATTAGTAATCTCCCGTTTTCCCCACTATCCCAAAGACTTTCCTAAACTTTTTTTTCGCACAAACACGTCGGAGCTCTGGACAAATTCAACAGTGAAAGAATCATATAAGTCCAATCACTCGTTCTCAAGCCATTTCGTGACATACAAACACCATTCCATTTTTATTTATATAAGATAAGTTGCTTTTTAGAACAGGAGAAACTCAACCATTACATTATTGGCTATTACCAAAAGGACAGAATAATTGAGAAAAATTGATCACCCTAAGAATCTAAATTCAATTCCATTAAGAATCCATTATTGGCTATTACCAAAAGAACAGAGCAATTGAGAGAAATTGATCACCCTAAGAATTTAAATTTGTCGTATTAGCGAATTCACTAAGACGATTTAGATAAATGGAATGTTGTTTGTATGTCACGAACATGCTTGAGAAAGGGTCAACGGATTTTCACAGTTCTTCCCTTGTTTAAAACAACAAGGAATGCAACGTGTTTCATTTTAAAAGAGGTTTTCGCATGGCCTACTTCACAGCCTACTGCTAGGCAATACAACGTATTCCGGGACTGTTTAGAATCTACTAAAAATTTCTCTTCATAGAATTTAATGAGCATTGCAAGTCTATTCATCTGTGGCAGAAAAAACCGAACTGTTCCTTCTACCATGCAGCAATGCTAACAAAACTTTCCTTCATCTTAATCGAGGACGCCCTTTTGCGCGATCATTTCCTCTACTGCGTATTCACCAATCCCCACCCCGTAACATTGTACCAATTTGCTTCATCGGTTTTTCCCACATTTACAGTTCTTTAACCCAGGTCGTAACTTGTGATCCGTTTTGTCGGTCGGTCTTGTTATTGTCTGTAATGCTTTTACAAAATTAAAATCGCATATTCCCTTCATCGAACCTAGAAGTCCGTTTCCTTGTTTTTATTTTCACGTCGCAAACTTTCTGTTTACAGTAACACACATCCAAAGTAATGAAATTGCGCCCCGTGGAAAATTTACCAGATCATGAGGAAGGAAAATATTTACGCAAAATAAGGCAAACGGGCAAAAGTCAGCGTAATTTCCCAACCCCGCCGAGCGGACTTTGCGCAGTACGTTTGCGAATCTACGTCGGCAATATTTGCTTGCTGCGCAGATTGGCGCAATGGTTGCGGAAGGTTGAGGAAAAACGATGAAAATCGTCAGAAGAAAGTAAGGTGACGACAACGAAAGGGAAAACACTCTGTTTTGACGACACTTGGCCTGCGTGGGCATTGTAGAGGTTGGCACGGTTTCAAACTAAATATAATTTATGAATTTCCCGCTACTTTTTTCGAACTGATTCCGTTGCCAGCCGTTTATCCGGACACGGATGTTTTCGGATGATGAATAGGGACAGTGGACATTTGTCACTTTTGGTTCTGAGAAAACGGCGGATCTCGTGCCGTGAGTCGCGTGGCTCTAAAAAAGTATGACTCGGGACTGGTGAATCTAAATAGCTGTAGGAGTAAAGGCGATATACTTATGCAAAAATAGCCAATTGATACATAAATATCCCAGATAATAACTATTGAAGTGCCCATAGAACACCAAGCAGAGAAGCAGGTTCAGTCCCAGTAGAAGCAATTCAGAAATAAAAGGAAGTAGAGGTAAATAAATTTCTTAAGATTTACAAACATGTAAGCTCATTTTACAGATTCCGGTGAAATTCACTGGAATCTCAATAACTGAACAGTTCGATAATCTAAAATACCGGGGCAGGATCCGTAACAGGTTTAGGAATTTTCAAAAACAGGTCTTTCAAATTAAAATCAAGAAAATTTACAGGAAAATGTGTTCACTGCGTTCTATTCTCCAACCGAAACACAGTGAACACATTTTCACCGAATAATTTTTAGTTTTGAACAGAAAAACTGCTTCTGAAGTTTCGATGATGACGATGATTACAATGACGGAGCGTTGAACGTTAACCTGTAAAATTCAAAAGTGGGACTGGGGCATTCAAGCGACTCTATGTGCCAGAATCTATGTAGGTACTACCTATTACAAACATGTCCTTAGAGAAACTGTGCCTACTGAAGGGGGTGACAATGGGCCTAGGGGATGAGATTGGGCCAAAACGGAAAAATATTACTTACTGGTGGTCCCGGCAAACTTCGTCTTGCCGTCTTCTTCTCAGCCTACTTGAGCTGTTGAAAAATGTCATGGAACCTCCCATAAAAAATGACATATTAGTGCTCTCCCGTTTTACCAAATTTCCCGAAAACTTCCCTAAGCTTTTCCGTCACACGAACACGTCGGAACCCTTCAAGAAGACAACAGTGAAAGAGTTATGCAAATCGGTTGTCCCGTTCTTAAGCCATTCCGTGACATACAAACACCAATCCATTTTTATTTATATGGATGAAAAATTTCTGCTAATAATGCTGATATTACTGAAATTTATAATTCATATGTTAGAGAACATATTATTACACATAATTAATCGCAATATACATTTTTATAAATAGTAGTTTTTGTTTAATATTTCATCAAACTTCTATGTTAAAACTGGAAAAAATTCACAACATCAAATTTCTTCTGTGCAAAGTATCACGCATGTACTTTAACCTCTATTGTAATATTAGTAGAAGGTTGAAAGTCTTTTCAATACATTTTTCTGGTATTTCCCGAAATCTATTTATTTTGTCCACAATTTTTTTTTCGGTACGTTGTCCTAAATATTAAAATTAGGGGTGAGATTGGGTCATACAAGAATGATTGTGAATGGAATCACATGTCTACATTTTTATCATTTTACGTTGCCGTGTGTACTCTTTCACCAATAAGATTCATTCTAAATACAGCATCGCTGAAGCTTAAAACAAGGCAACTTGAAGATTCCGTGCTTTGACAATGCAACGCATTTTGATAACTTTTCAAACCAGACTTTGTTTTTCGTGTGCAGCAACATCGTAAAATTTTATCAAAATGTTTTTTCAAATTTGATTTATTATGTTATTATTAGTAACACTATTATCAAATTTATAAGTATATAAGATATGAAAAATCATAGAAAAATCTCACGGATGTACAAATAAGTTGGATCGCTGAAATGCTGGGATTATCGCACCAAAATTTAACTATTTACAAAGGTTTAAAATAATCACTTTTTCAGCACACCTTTGGGGAAACTGAATAGGCTTTATGGTTAATTTGATCTAGAGTCTTAAAGTGAAGCCACCCAACAAGGCGGAGCACAATGTTATGTGCGTCGGCCAAAAATAAATCATCATGTTTCATGTATACCTCCACCAACAAAATTATGTAGGTAGTGTTACTTGCACACGTTTCATACAAAGATATTATTGGCGATATGAATTCATCAACAACTTCATAAAAACTCAAAATCACAATTTATTTCATTTGGTAGTGAAAACATGTTTTTTGACCAAAATTATAAGTATCTTTTACACCATGCGTGTGTTGTTTACTATTGTTGGCAGTTTTCTCCTCTCTTCTCTCGCTTCTCACGGACGGAGAAAGTTGCCATCAGTATGCATTTGAATTCTACAGTCAATTGTACTGTATAATATCTTATATTCATTTTTGCTGTTAAATTGCGTCGTACATTGTTTTTCTCGCGCATAAAATTGTTTTGCAACACTTGTGACATTGTACACCTTTTGAGTATCATGAAATTATAAAATACGTGGTTTTAGCAAGTGTGTGAATATCCAAACTATTCTAATTGCAAACATAAAAACTGGCATCACTTCCAATCAGTGAGAGCGGCGCATCCGAATCATAAACAATGTTGGCTCAGTGAATTCGCGTTCCGGTGCTGTTTTCGAGCACAAATTGATCAATATAAGTGATTTATTGCTCTCAGGAGCATCGTGCGTGAATAATCAAAGTGTTTCAAGTATCACATTAGATTTTTTAATTGCTACGGTGAGTAGAAATACGATTAAAAATGAGTTTTAGAACGGGCACCGACAAGCCAGCAAACAATATCTCGGTGCGTGAAGAAGAAGTGATTCGGAAGTGCGTGGTATTTTACAACTCAAATCACAGCAATAACTACGTATTTGCATTCAAAAACTGGTGATTTGTGATAAACATATTATGGAATGCTTTCAGTTAAGAAACCACCACTCTACAATAAGATTAGTAACTTCAAATAATCATTTTTTGTGATCGCTCTCCAAAACACTGTGAGAAGTGTGGGAGGAGGGAGCGGAAAGCGAAGGGGGAAGTAAGGTGCCATATTAGAGGCCATTTTGGTACTCATGGGGATATGTCCTTAAGCTGTTTCTTTTTATTTTGTACAACAAAATACCAACGCGACTGGAAGTAATCAATAATAGAATATTATTTGAAACTAGTTTAAAAGTTTTTTCTTCTCATATCTTATAATCGTTAGGGTGTGACTTATTCCCTCATTTTTTTTTTCGTTACCCAAATTTACAAAGTGGAAAATGATCTTCGGTCCTGTGGAAAAAATAAAATTTTCTCTTTCAGTTTGTTTTGATGATTTCAGAACTCTTAGGGGCAAAAAATCAACTCAAAACTGCCATACCTCCACTTTTTTAGCGATATATGACGAAATATCTCTTATGAACGCCATTTCTCGTCCTTGGATAGGTTACGCTGACTTAGCGCTATGAACCTGAATCCTTATGATGAGATATTCAAAATCAACAACTTCTCACTTCAAACCCTAGTGCTAGAGACAGTAAGGCACTCTCAGGCCTTCCAGCACAAGACCAAATGGGATTCTTTGTTTTCATGTATGAAAACGGTGTTGTTGTTGTTTCCAGTTTTCTCAAAGGAGAGAAAGAGAGCAATTTTCTGATGACGTCACCGTAGGGCTATTGTTTTTAGCACAAACACACATAACCTCACCACCAGTTTGACAATTCTCAGGTTACTTTGAAAGAATGTACGAGAAGTTTCGATTAATTCGAAGAACTTTAACAGCTCTTCTATTGAAATGACAGGCCAGTATATGCACGAATGCCATCACTGACCTGTCACATGAAAACGGCTCTTAGGAATAAAGAGATAGATCTACTTCTTAGGCAGCATCCATTTCTTACGTAACGCTAGAATAGAATTTGTTTGACCTCATTCCCCCTGCGTAATGCTCTTTGCAAAAATTTCAAAATTATTGTATGAGTCGTAATGCTTGAAACCTGTTCTTCTCTCATCGAGCATTACGTTATTTGTGGACGGCACCTTAGTTTTTTCTTGACTGTGGGTAATCTGTCAAAATGATCCGAGATTATTGATACAACGAAGAAGTTATATAAGAGAACAATACAACTGTTATTTGTTTAGATTAAAATGTGTGCAAAATGTTGTTTGAGAGCATTCAATTTATACAGTGCAAACGAAATGCTCAAAAATGTATAAATAAACGCTGTTTTCTTGGTTTAAAACAGTACTATAGAAGCTGTCCATAAAGAACGCGTTTTTTTTCGATTTTCAGATCGTCCTCCTATCTAGTGGTCTTACTTATGTTTATACCAAAAAAAATATATGGACCGTGGTCATTAGTCAAATATTTGAAGATTACGTGTTTGTGGAAAGCCTTTTAGGTAATGTTTTGCTCAATATGGAAGAATATTGTATGGAGTGGAAAAATACTAAAAAATTTCAAATCCGTTTCTCTGAGGAGGTTTTATGCACTCTTTGCTTCCAACCAGTGCAAATGAGAACGAACACAGTGACTTCTCTTTACGGAGTTCATTTAATGAAGAATTTGGCTCCGGGTCTTATGGCCGAACGCCATTTAGCCGAATGCCGTTTAGTCGGAATAATAATATAAAAGAGTAAGCTTAAGTAGGTATGCACGCTACGAATGTGTTCCGAAGCTACAGTGCTGTTCGGAAAAATAGCAGCGTTTGTCCATTTTCATACAAAATGCTCCACTGTGGTATGTTCTTGTTTTGTTTGCTTACAATCAATGAAGCAAAAATTTTCTCCACCGCACAAAAAAAACTCTGCAATGTAGGCATAGGACAGGTTATTCTTATACAAGGACAATTTATCATTGGTATACAAATAACTATGTCTTCAGTAAAAGTTAAAAAAAATAACCAGTGCATAAATTGAAAGAATCTGTTTCTGTTCGGGATAAACCACAGCGACCAGTTTTCTTTGATCTTTTGTGGTATACCCGTACCCTTTGTTTAGTGCATGTCGTTCTACTCCACTACCACCGTACACCACCGTTAATTTGAACGGTACCTCATGCAAACCACCGGGGTTCATTTTTAGTTCGAACATCTAGTCACCCTAGAAACGTGTTTCTGGTTACCTCTTTCAGTGTTTTGTTTTGATTCTGCGATCCGTTCCACAACGTTCCATTCCACTTTACTTCGTTCCATGAGCTAAATGACGTCTGAACTATTTTTAATCTGAACGATGTGCAAATTAGCGGGGTACAAATTAATAAGTATTAAGACTAAATGTGGTCAAACCAACGGGGGTACCAGGTAGTCGTGTTTAATACAATTATCATTCTGTACCATTTTGCAAAAAGCCTCTTTAGAAAAAATTATCGCTATTTATACCTTTTGGAGAAAATAGTTTGTCACCATTAAACTTACAAAAGCTCCTCAATCAGCTTCAGCCACTAAGCTGGTTGAATGATACTGGTTTTGACCATGCATTGGTACTCTCGTATCAAATTATTGCTTCTACTTACAAGTTTTAAAATCGTTATTTGTAACTGTGAACAGGTTGCATTGCATTATACATTTAGATTCTTTGTAAAAAGAAGGAGGTCCGCTACTCCACTGATTTGGAATCGTTTACCTCCTAGATATCGAAATATAAGCACTTGAACTCGGAAAGAATTTGTCTCATGAATTAAACCCAGCTTCAGTTCCTGATAGAGAGTGCTTCGTGAAGTCCAAGCAGGACAGTTCGGTTTTGCGTCGTCCGATAAATTTTGCTCACGGTTTCGCGCGTGTTTTCGTCTCCGAAGATTTTTTTTTTTTTTGGAGCGTCTTGCTGGGTAGGTATTTGGGAAGGCACAAGCAAGACGGTTTGTTTTCGGGACGCCAAGAAGTTTTGCTGTCAGTGTCAGTTTTGTGTTCAGTCGAGGATGGATTACCAAATGGTGAGTTCGTTTCATGATTGTGATAACACATGTTTTCTTGAAAGCGTAACTTTTAAGTTATATTAAAACAAACTTTGTACGGTTCGTCACTATAAGTGTCGGCGTTATGCTTTTTTCTTATACAATTTCAATATACATATATTTTTCTCTTTTTGACATTATTAAAAATTATCTTTTGAATTGTTCGACATTGTAAATGTTGACGTATTTTTTAAAACTTCTACCATATCGAGACAAAATGCACAGTAATGTTTAGTTCGTCACTACAAGTGTCGGCATTATTCCTGTTTCATATAATTGAAAATATATACATGTAATTTTCAATTTTCGTCATTAATGAAAACATCTTTTGAATTGTTCTACATTATAGATGTTGACGTATATTTTAAAGCTTCTACCAAAAACTTCTCGAGACAAAAATACAAAACTAGCTTTAAATATAAGTCGTATATTTCCCCCTTGTCCATGGATCGCATCATCGACCAGAGGTGACTCCCAGATCTTTTCCTCCCTCACTAATAAACACCCTTCCCGTAGTGATTGTGGAGATGCAGATGTATTCTCGGTCTCTAGAAGCAAAAATCATTACACCCTAACATTCCTTCCCCATCCCAACTGACTGTAAGGACTTGGCCGGCACCGTTATTGATCAATAATATTAGATCTGCTGAAATTGCACTTCGAGAGTAAGCGGAAACTCCCATCCCTTATTCATTTGGATCGTAGTGCAATTCTTACCAGTTCCGATCAATCACGGAGTAGCAACCATTGACATGTACAGTCAGTCTATGCTATGCTATGCTATGAATTAAACCCAGCTTCAGTTCCTGATTGAGTATTTTTTTCCACTTTGACCTCCTCATCATCTAGGACAAACAGGTGCGTCTTAGTGACTTGTTACTCTTTTATACTCTTCCGACCGTAACTTATAAGTATCAACAAGAACAGCTACAACAAGAGTACAATATGGTAGATCTTATCTCGTAACGCACCTCGAAGGTGATCTATCCGCGTTACGGGCAAATTAATTGAAAGAATAGCCCTTCTGCGGAAGAAGGCGAAATCCCGGATAAAAAGTAAGTAGTACTTAAACGACAAGAGTCGAAAGATAAATTTTTGTTTAAGATGAACGCCTTAAAAGCTTTAACGCCAATCATTATGAGAGAAGCAAGTTTCGAAAGAACAGCATATGGTCAAAAGAAGGAAAAATGTCTTATGAAATCGTGAGCAAGTGTAATACAAATGATCGTTATATAATTAGAAATACAAAAAGCTGAAAATGACTTAAAGATAACAATATTACAATTTAAAACATAAGCGAATTTTTGTTTACAGAAATAACATCATCAAAGTAAGAATAGCCTATATTTGAAAGAAGGAGATATTTCTGATAAAATAAATAAACATCAATTTAAGCACACCGTTGGTAAACTTAAAACGAACCAACCTTTAACCTAGAGTCTTGACACAATGTCCGGAATTCACAACTGCGTTTTGAATTAATCCTGTCGCTTTTTCGTTCTCTTGATGCTTTATATGTCGACAAACATGCCGTCCGATAACATCATAAAAATATGCATACTAAATAGGGTCGATGTACCAATAGCCGCATAGCTAAGAACAAAAATTCGTATAAAATCGAAAAACAATGCTAGCGTCATTATTTTTACATCATCTGATAGCTTTTTATCTTGGTTTTGTGGGAACAATATAAAACCTACGAAAACTCAAATGTTTGTATTTATTATGGCGTGTGTCACTATAGGAATACATGTGCCTATAGTAGCACTATTTCTAATTTCTATTCCTATAGTAGCACTAGCATCACGGCGTCGGCAAAATACTTATCAAAACCGTATTTTTACAAAACTTTTATATTTTTCCTACAAAGTGTGGATCTTAAGCTATCGTTTGATGTAAAAAAAGTTATTAATTCATCAATTATTTCGTATAATAAAAAATAGTTTCACTCAGTAGTGCTACTATAGGAACAATAGGTTTACTATAGGCGCAAAGGAGCTCAAACTTTAAGCAAAAATATGTTTTTCGATCATTTTTTTGAGCAAAATCAAGATGTAAATCAATGGTACTTAGATAAATAGGTCCTGACCTTCATGTGAAAAAATGTGTTGAAAAGATTTATAGCAAAACGGCCGTGAAAAGTCACTAGTGCGACTATAGGGGACTGTCCACTAAGGGAACACCGACCCTAGTTGATCAGTCATAGGGCTACATTTTTCAATACTACTTATCAGCGTTGTAGCAAGTTTAATTTTTTAATACGCGATTGGGCAAAACGGCATTCGGCCAAGCGGCATTTCGCCAAACGGCCGGACACCGGAGAATTTATTCCTGGTTTTTGATTAGTTAACTTAGCCATCGTAACACAAAAGCAACGTAGTCCACAAACACTCCAGTTTACGTACAAATAACTACCGCTGTGTGGCCTTACAATGCACCAGAAGTTAATACATATGTATGTGTCAGAAGGCACCACGCCGCACCACTCCGGAGATTGCATCAAAATTTTATACGCTTCACTATGTTGTGAAAAGCTCAAGACGCCAAAATCGAACCAACAACGACGACGAGTAGTGGCCTCTCCACCAACCTGCTGCTGCCTTTGCATGGGCTACCGAGTGGATCCATCCATCCATCCACCAGCAAGAGCTCGCCGAGGTCAACGACGATTTCTTTACAGCACTGATGGTGATGGCTGCAGCAGACCCCTCCCCTCTAATTGCATCCTGCCTGCATTTGGTAGTGGTACCACGAACTGTTCACTTAGACGTTTCGAAAAAGCGACCAAGAGTCTTGCTCCAAGACAACGCATTCAAAGGCATCAATATGATATTTGAAGAATCGAAAATCACTAATTAAGAGGCACTAAATCGCACACGATGATGATGAAGGTGATTGGAAAATGCGATGATTTCGTGTGGTGCCGTGAAGATACCTCTTCTAGAGTCGAAGAGTTGTCAATGTCAGTGGTCAGGTGTTGGACTGGCCAAGTAGTGAAACGGTTGAACTGATTTCTGTTCCGGAGCCCGTCATGCTAAATGGTTAACATCAACACCCGTGATCGCGGTCAGAGATCAGACACAATTTGTCGAGATTTTGTAAACTGATACAATGTTTCAAGTCATTTGACCCATTTGATTGCCAAAGCTAAATATACACGTTTATAAAACGTAAATACTGATAATCATTCGCTGCCGAAGGAAGATTCACCATCCTCATGTGATAGTGAACCATACAGTCTGCGAGAACTCTACTCCCCCCTGTCTCGGGCATTGGCGCTCTGTTTTGAATTGTTACATCAACTGGCGGTGAGAGGTATTTATAAGAGCGATTGCATTTGAGATAACTTAAGTGAATTGACGAATCGATTGACGGCGTTGATGACTAATCGCTATTGCATTTCGAGGCAGTCGTCCAACTTTAGTTTGAGAACGATTTTAGGTAAGGTGATGTGCTAGTATCCATCGTATTAAGCATTGATCAGTGAGAACTGCAATTTTCCCAGTAGTGCAGTGAATGATGTTGATACAAACCGATGCCAAACAATCTTTTCTCAAAACGGCTTTAGCATTGTACAATAAGATTTTGATGAATTTCGATCTCTTTTTGGAAATAATGCAAAGATGCCGTATTCTCAATCCGTCGTATCGTTTTCATTTCTGTCGCAATAAGTTTCCAGATTCGTCTCACAACTTACGGCTCACAGTGATATATTGAGTGGTCAAAACACAACATATCAACACTATAATAATATGTTTTACTAGAATACATAGATATACGGGAATCTCCCTCCATTCCTTCAGCATGATGGAATATACTATTTTCCTTTAAAACTCATTGTTCGTCATCAAAATTCAGCCCAAACATATGAACACAATTCCTTTTGACCGAACAATTTTGGCATTTGCTCACAGTGCAGCGAAAGCAACACAATCAAAGGAACCGTATTTTTACATCGAGCATCGCGCACACATTGATGCGCACAAGCTTTTTTTTTTCTCAGTACGATGGATCGAACTTTGTTTACATTCTCAATTTTACGCGGTTGTTGAGGAAATTTCATAAAACTTCGTGAATTATAGAACTTCTACGACGTGTGATTGGAATGAAATCCATCAGTGAAGAAGTACGAAGGTTTCCCATAGTGAAAATAAGTGCCTGGCGAAGTAAGTCACACAGGGGGGGCGGGAAGAAACTTGTATCATAAAGTGGTGTGACTAGTGTCGATCGTTAAGCATTTCTCTCAAATCGTGTTCGTCCATGCGATTTCGGTGAAAAAGTGCAAGTGGATGGTAACTCTGCTGAAGATAGCCTAAGAAAAAAAAATCGTTTTTTTTTTCTGTTATAGAGAAGTGTTTTCCATATTACACTACATTCCTTGGCGCTAAGTAAACTCACCACTATTGGTCTGTTGCATAATCGTAAATTTTGTTTTCACAAATCTTTCATAAAATGAAAAAAAATTATATATACCCACCATTATTTTGAAGAAAATCACGATAGGCTGTAGGCAAAATGCCTTGAACATAGCAAAACACCCATTGCTAAGGGCAACCCAAAACTACTGTAGAAAAATGCTCTATTTCACGCTGCATTTCCCGCATTTACAACCTTCAATGACACTACTGATTAGGAAATTCATGTACCCAACATAGGCTACTTGATGAGAATCACGATTTTGAACTACTTTAGAGAGAGAGCCACGTGATTTTCGCGAAACTCAAGCCTACTACCAGGTCTGTCGCACTCGGGCTCAGATTGGGTACCACTTCTAGTACTGCATTTGGTCTCTCGGTAGTGCAAAAGGTACCCAAGTTTGACACATTGCAGTACACTTTTCACGGCATTCTAGATTACCTTATGAGCCATAAAATTTTGGGCATTTGCTAGGGACATGAAGGTCTTCAATTTGTCTTTGCTACTACTATTACCATTCTCAGCCCTGGTTTTTTATTAGGTACCTCTAAATATCAATAGAATCAGTATTTCATACATCTTTGACAACCAAAAATAAGCAAAAAAAATGTAACTTTCTGGAGTATATCTGAGGGCGACAACGGATCAAGCAAATTTAGTGGAGACACATAATTTTATCTTTGAGACACGCATAAGGTTGTTTCTGTTCCGTTGTGTTATCTTCGCATAAAATCTAAATATGTTGTTGATGAGTTTTGTCTATCATAAAAACAAGTATTTTAAAAAGCGTAAAAAAAATTCAACAGTACCGTCTAATTGATCACTGGGGTAAATTTGGTCAGGTTGATACCAAATAATATTTCCTCCCATATTTTATAGTTTATGTATATCAAATGATGAAAGTGTTTTTAAGTTTTTTAACGTGTAATAAATACTGTTGAAAATGTCAATACTAAACAATCCGCTAAGCCTGTATATAAACTGTGAGTGTTAAAAATGTTGTGTAACTTAAGTGTGAACTACTAAACTCATTTTTGAAACCATATATAAATATAAACATTATATTTTATAACTTGTTTATTTCAAAGAAAATTATCAAAAGTTAAACTTTGTACATAAATTATAAAATACACGAGCTGTAAGAATTTTGGAATCATTTTTATGTTTTTTTTTAAAGAACCTGCTCTGTTATATGGTGATCAATTTTTCTCTAGTATGTCATTTTTAATTTTTGATATTAAAACTAGTTTTATCAAGTGTTAAATGTTATATAATAAAAAAAAATCGATTGCCTAAACTTAAAGAGATCAATGCAGAACTCATTTTGTCGAAATAAAGTTAACAGTTCCAAAGGATAACATACCAAAATTTATAAAATAGTGATCAATTTGCCTTCAGATTACAGCTCTCTAACTAATATTTTTAATTTTAATATAAAAGATACTGTGGATAACCTTATTGGCACGCAAAAAATATTTATAGAAAACACTTTGAAAATGTATAGTAACTCTAAGATTTGACTAAAATTAGACTAAGATTTGACTAATTTTGTCATAAGGATTAAGAGCTTGTAGGTGAAATACTTGTGAGTTTGTAAAAATAAAATTTTAGCATTGCTTAACGAGGACCAAATAGTTTCACTTGGTATATTAACATGCTTTGATTTAAGTTGATGTCACCACCTTGAGCGTAACAGATTGTAACAAATCTATTGTTGCACCCATTATGGACCATCCCATTGTACACCTTTTACGAAACTTTTTTCCTTGGGGAATGAAACAACTTATAGGGAGACTTACGGCTTCGGCACCATTCGACTATTATCGGCAACCAAATTTCAAACGCCAAATATACAGTATTTTTCTATCAAAACACATCAGTGGAAACTTTCAGATCTAGAGGAATTCGCGATTAGGGCCTATCTGACAAATCAATAACAATGAGAAAATAATGAAATTTTCATGTGCAATTTTAAATCCCAATTGGAGAAAATATACTCAAGTTTTAACCTTTTCACATTATAACATATTTCATAAACCAAGTTTTAAAATCCTCATCAATACCACACACATCTCCTACAATTCCCCTAGCTATTTCGTGCTCAAAAAATCTTTAAAGGTTTCGCCTAAAACGTACTCGAGAATGCCAGTATCGCCCAATGGTATGAGCCTGTAATCGATATTATTTTCAGTGTCGCCTATTACTTTTGCGCCGTGTTTACATTCCCTGACAACCAAAATGTACGTATAACGAAATCACCTGGAGGCTTTGTTTGTGCAACATTTCACTTATAAGATGTCGCGAAAAGGCCTTCTACGTACAAATGTGGAGGCGATATGCGTGCATACATTATGTGATGAATAATAACATACAATGCGAGTGTATAAATTTTCTACCGAACTAACCTGTGATCTTATCCGACTTAACTTATGATAACAAATGTTGATTTGACAGCTGCTACGGAGTGATCCGATTTCGTTTGTACGAGTGTACGAGACGAAACAAAATGTACAAGTGAACTCAGAAAAGAAGTGTTTTATGCGAGGAAGGTCATCAATCTGACGAGTTTATCCACGGTGTTTTGCGGGTTTGATGTAATTAGTATGAATAAACGAGTTGTAACGTGAACTTTCATGCGATTTCTGGTTGTCTGGGTACTGGTTTCAATTAAGCCCGCCATGTACGCCTTGTTTATTTTTTGTTTTCAGTGTCGCCGTTTACTCTCGCCGTGTTTTGATTTCGATTTCAGATGCACCCATCACTTTGATAAACAAAAACACAGTAGTAACCAATAAAGTGTGTGGTTTGGCATGAGGTGAAGTTTCGTCTTCTACAAATTTGCGTTTTTTGAATAGTTAAATCACAGACAAACAGACGTAACACTTAGAACAAATCCCGATCAAAATCATAGTCACGATGACATGTACACCCAATGCTAAAATCGGTGGGTTTGGCCGATGGACCAACAGATGGCGGTAGTGTGTAAACGTCAAACGCGAACAAAAACGATGCCAGCGCTGCGGGTGGTGGATTGGCCACCTACCATATATTTGAATCGGCCGTTAAAAAGGTGGTCGATGGACATCGGTGAGAGTGTGACGTATGTTTGTCTGTGGTTAAATTATCGATAGGGGAAAAGTTCAAGTGCAGTGAATAGACAATCGAGCTACAATTTCAACGCTTTATTTTCTTAAATTGTGTACATTTTGTCAGTTTCGCCTGATTCGCGAATCTTTCTAGAGATGATTCTTTGTTCTGCCCGCTTCCCGCTGGCGAGATTTCCGAGACTTAACAAACGATATCGCCGGGGATGTCATCAATTCAAATGAGAACGCCTCAAAATGTGACTGATTTGGAGTTGCCGAAGAAATTCGCCAGCAGTTGTTATGGGAAAGTTGCCGAAGAGAGTGAGGCTGCCGACAATAGACACAGGGATGTTCGCAGCGTTGTGAAAACGTTTCCAAAAGCATTTCGACAAGTCTGTCGGTGTGAATCGATAGAGGATTGAACAACGCATAAATGTGAATAAAAAAACGCGGAATTTGTCTGCTGATTTCCGAGAAAATTACAAAAGAAGCACGGCATCGGCTTAAGCTGCCGATAATACGTAAGTTCCCCTACTTGGTTTTTAATATTTACATTTAGTTTGGGTTCTGCTCAACTACACCAATCGCCAAAACTTTTTTCTGTACATTTAACTTTAAAGTGTACTATTGATTGCGGGCAATTTATTACGAAAAAGGATTTCCTAAGGGCTTTCCAACTGTTTTACATTGCAAGCAGGGCCGGATTTACAAATATCTTGACCCTGGGGCCAAAGTCTTGTGGGGGCCTTTATCTCAAAAAAACGTTTTTGATAAAATTGAATTATGTAAGGTTTTTGGTTTTTGGTGAATTGAATGTACGGTTCCAGTTACCAGAAGTTAGTTTTCAACTGCTTCAAAATCCTCATAAACATAGATCCTGAGTGTAGCTTGTAGTTTCTGAACAAACGAATGGATTTACACGCTATTTAACAATGCTATGATGAAGAGAAGGTTTTCCTTTATCTCCCGGTTGTGGTAGTTTTATCTTGGTCTATTTATTCGCTTAAAAACGATGAGCTACACACTTGGTTACCAATTGCTTTTAGGGCTAGATAAGAAGTTATGCAAGGAGTATGCAAATTTTTCTAAGATCCAAAATTATGGGATTAGTATACTCCAAAAAAATAACACATTTGCCCCACATTGTTCTTGAGTTATTCTAAATTTATTTAAATGTCGGTAAGGCAACAAAATTCCATCCATGAACATTTTTATATATTGTTTTATTTTTTCGATTTACGTTTGTTTTGTGTAAATCCTAACTGTTGTTTTAAAATGATTTTGAATGTTTTTGAATCTTAAAAAGTTGGTACTAATGATAAGATTTGTAATAGTTCTCAAATATGCAATAATAAGGATTATTACACGCAATTTGTGGGGCCCCTAAAATGTGAGTGCCCGGGGACCATGCCCCCCTTGGACCCCCGTAAATGCGGCCCTGATTGCAAGTTATACCTTTTCACAAAACTTTGTTTTATTCAAAAAACATCCGTAGTATACACTGGGCTGAATAAGTCCATGGTTCATATCGTAATGTGTACCTATACAAGGAATGGCATAAAAAATTATGCACAATTGCTATGGGACCGAATGACGCTAAAAAAGCGGAATGGAGCGAGAGTTTATATTGTTCATATAATCTTGTCCCACGCTAATGTTCAATGTAGTAGGCGATCAATCGACAAAATATTTTTTTGTGTACATAACTAGAAAACCTAGAATACAATTCTTGAAGAAGCAGTTCAACTAAATTGCGGATACAGTGAACACTGCCTTACTCGATTTTTCGTATTTCGATATCGAGCTAGAGAGCCATAGTAAAACTAGGTTTTCATGGCTACCTTGATGGTCTTTGGATCGCAATTGCACTGGTTTTGTGTTCTTTAACTCGATACCTCTTTAACTCGATGATCCCTTCAATATCGATTTATGGAGAATTGACTGTACAGTCGAAGCTCGTTATAATGACAACTTTTATAGCGACAATAGCTCTCTATAGCGACATTTTTCGGTCCCTTGAAACATCTTTTGGTGTTATATCTATTCCCTATAACGACTTTTCTCTATTACGACGGTCTCTTGCGATGTCGTTATAACAAGCTTCGACTGTAATTAAAAATCAAAAAGCTTAACGTTCAAGTCAGTTTGAAGTTGCCCAGTTCACTTCGTCATTTTAATTAACTTCATTTAGGAACAAACTGTATCCCATTCCCTGTACACACCACTGTTAGTTTTTTGCTGTTATAAACCGCGAGCGCGGTTGCTCGCTCGTCGCTCTAGCACCGATCTTGGACACATCCAAGTCCGAATGCGTCGCGGCGCTTGCAAGTTTGGTTGCTGCAAGACTGTTTCGGTACATTCCCGCTGCACCACAACATGCACTTCGCGGTTTGCACAACTTCTTGCACGCTCGTGCTCACACGGGTTTTGGAATCGAATTAGTTTTTTTTGTTGTTGTTGTCTGTGCAACACCGTCTCTCCGTTGTCTAGCTTGATCCGTATAATTACCTAAATTATTGTTCTCTTTGGCGTCATCGCACCGCTCCACGACCCGTATGATTCCGCGTCCGGCGATCTTGGGAAACATCATCGTCGCTCCCATCTCAGTGAGACGGGCTACGATAGTGCTGCTGTTGTTATTATTATTGTCATCTCCACTTCCGTTGTTGCCATTGTTGTTGTTGTTATTGTTTCCATCATTGGAAGCGGTGTTGGTAATGTCGTTACCAAAGTGCGATGGAGGCCTCATGTTTACTGTTGTTTGCCTTGCTCAACACTGACCAAAAATCCGGAACTATTTTGTCACACTTTAAATCGCACTAAAGTTTGATAAATATTTCACTAAGCCTCGACTGCGTTTCCAATGCACGACCAACCGTTTTGGCGAAAATTTCAAATTCAGAATAATTTTCTTCCAAGAGCCCAAAAAATCGCACACGCGTTGTTACGAAACAAAGAAAATTCTCAATGCCTGCTTCGCTTCAAGGAAACTTTTCCACTCGAAGACAGTTTTCCAAACAAGCACTCCGACTATCTTCCGAAATCCGCGAGAAGGTTTTCACTGTTTCACTGTTCGCCAGCGAATGACTTCTCGATTGCTGGTAAATTGTTCAAAGCAGCCCCGCTCCAACAACATTGCTCGCTGCTGTGTTGTTTGTCCGTTGCATTCAGCGCACTACGCCGCCAAAAGGCATGTGTATCGTTTCCTCTCTGTCTGTTCGTAGTAAAACCGCATGGTTGTCTACTAGCTGTAGGTAAGTATACGAACGCAACAGTAGTTCGCTTTTAGTAGCCCAACAAACGGCGGACGGATGGATTGGACAACGGCGCGGCGGTAGCTTTGCACGTTTTCCTCCCCCGCCGTTTGATTCTTGTTGGCCCATCGACCACAGTGCTACAAATGTATACAAACAAAGGAATCCGACCGATTGACTTCTGGTTCGTCGTCGTTGTAGCGAAATTAGGGTGTCCCAGAAACAATCAAAGTCAGAAAAATGTTGGTGCTTAACTTTAGAATGGTAGACGCCTACCAATAGGATTGAATGAATAAACTACCTATCTAAAAATCGTTCAGGTGTTCCGCAGATCGATTTATAGAAAATGTTCATTTTTGATAAACATTGTCGTATAACGTTTTTTTTTGCAAATGTTATGGAAACCTATAATTTCCCAATATTGTCATATTTTGTATGGATACTATTGAGCATTTTACACAACGCAACGCAACGCGACACCACGAGGAACCGACTTTCATTATCAAATGAGGCCTGTTCTCAAAAATATGCCTTGTGACCATGTGATTAAACAGGTGTTATATTTTGCATATAAAATGTACTTGATATAATGACAGTCATTATGAAACTTAAAATTTTATACATGGTAAATAAAAGCAGTTGCATTTCGTAACGCGACACTATCGCTGAAATGCCCTTTTTCAAACATCGTTCTAAAATCGCATATATCTGCTCTGTTAAAATTTTTAGAATACTGGTTTGTTCTGCACAATCCATCTATCTATTGATTATAACCATAGTGTGACTTCAAAATGGAAAACCGAAAAATTGATTGATTGCAGAATCTCATGGATTTCAATTTATGAGCTCTGCGTTACGTTTATCTTCCAACAGGGTTCTGTAAATTGTGTCGCGTAACGCAAAAATATTTTTCTATTTTTATTGACAAAATCGGTATTGTCGCTATCAGGTTTCGAAAAAAAAAGATCATATTTAGAATCGTTTTTGTTTTTAATACATTAGACATTCTGCCTCACAGTGGAGTAATTTGATCCGATACTGGCCATACATTATTAACTGTTTTTATAAAGCCTTTTGAGAATGTTGTGCTTAGTAAAAGCATAGATGACGCTTGTGATCACCAAAGAAATTTGACTTAATTCTTTGCAATAATATTTAAATGTTTGTGATTTTTTTGAGAATGTTTCCGGTACAGTACCTTCAGATGGCGGAGCGAATAATCATGAATTTTGACGCATGGTAGAGTGATTGAATTAGATAGTAGAATAAAATTATTTAGGCCTGCTTTAGTAAAGTCGACAAGCAGATGTTTATGGATGTCAGAACTAGCTAAAATTCGAAAACACACTGGAGTTAATGGATCTGATAGTTGGGCAAAACCATTCAAACGTTTCAATAAAGCATTTTGAGAATATTATTTTAGAAATTTGTGGAAGACCATAATAGTTTCCGAATGATATACCAAAAAATCTGTAGAGATGTTGTACAGTGGGTTAATTGTACCTAGTTTTTAGGTTATTTGTTGTCCCTTTGAACTTTTTTGAAAATGACGTATCCAACAACGTTGTAGAGGACATTTAGGGTCTACGTTTAGAGTGAAGGTGTTTAGGATTTACTAATGGTGGTCTGAAAAATACGGAATTTTGCCGCACAGGGGTGTAATTGAACCTGATATTAGACCAATAATATTTCAATATATCCATATAATATATTGACGATAATGTTTCTATCAAAAATTTTTAGGACGTTTATGGTCTCAAAATAGTGATCTGAATATCATGAAGTCTGTCGCACAGAGGAGTTATTAGATCAGATTATTAGGCGAATATGTGAATACATTTTAACCGGTAAAATGACAGGAATTTTCAAAACGCTAGATCCTAGCAATTCTCGCACCGATTGTTTTAGCTTTAATTGAAGGGAAATAATTGTACCTGTAAAATCGGGTGTAATTGATCAGAAGGGTGAAATTGATCATCGTATCACACGATTTCATTTATTCGTAATGGAGCACAAATATCAATGTAAGCTGCAATAAATGAACTTTGTTTGTCGTAACTATTGTCGAATTGTGTGTTGTGAAGTTTTTTGCGTTAAAGAATGTTTATTACTAAGAAAATAATGGAAAATTTCAAAATCATGCACGGTGCAGTATTGACAAACACCTATAAACTTCTATTCATGAGCATGGATTTGAACATGGTATAAACGTGAAAGTTTGTGAGGATGCTTGAGATATATCCCCAAACCAGATTTCATCACCAAAACTCGTACCAATTAGCTCATATGATTGAAAAAAAAATTCTGTTGAATATCAATATTCCTTAGGAAATTGCATATATTTAGGCGTTTTCCGCGTAATTCTTGAAATTTAACTATTCGTTGTTTATATAAATATTGCATTGTTTAGAATTTGACAAACATATTCGGATTCAGGGAGCTCAAATTTATCATGTAGAGTTGTTTTGAAAACTAACATTAATGGCATTGACAAGTGATCAATTTCACCCCGAAATGAGATCCTCTGATTTTTTATTTTAGAGATGTTTGTTAACACTAAAATGACATTTGTTAGAAAATTTCGGTACATAAGTCGATGAGGCTCACCTTCGTACTTGTTTTCCTGCATTTAGTTGTTTGGCATTGTTAATATTATAGACAACAGACTAGAACATGTAACCCGCCAGCCCGTCGCGCTTCCCATTCGAAAGTGGATGGCTTTAGCGCCACTCCTAAAAGGAGACCACCCAGCAGTTTGCAGGTTTGCCCGGCCTGAGACCCTTCAAGGGAGGGGTTAATTTTAAAGAACTTGGGAAGAAAGCTGACTGGCTGCGTTAAATTAGCCGTTGTACTTCTCGGTAGAGGCTAAAGGCCATCAATACCACCGAAGTCCCAAATACAAATTCCTAGAATTCTGGGAAGTCTTATCACGGGAGCAGCGTGTTCTCATCACAGGCCCAGTATGAAAGTCACTCCATTCCAAACTGTCCCCAATTTAAGAATGGTTAAAGGTCGATTTCGGGCCGACTTACCCAGTAAAACAAGCTACAAGAAAAGCGAAACGTAAACGAACTACATGAAAATCCCTCACAAGACACTAATTTCTTCAACTGACTACATCAAACAATTTAGATTGGGATCCACTGACACATTTATTGCACACAAAACTTAGCTATAAAAGCTCAGAGCAAAGCTCTAACGAATAACGCATATGGTTTACTATAATATATATTTACAAAATGCTCTTCCCTCTACATGTTTGCCTAGGCCTTGTGTTCCCTTTCCTCTACCATCTTTCTACTCTAGCGTGCGTTTATCTCCTTCCTACTTCATTCTTTCTATTCGACGGCGCTGGCCGTGCACGGACTTTTCTCCTGCGTGTGTGTTTGGTGGATACGGGTGTGGGTTTCAGTGTATGGGTTGGCGAAAAATGTGCTTAACGACTCATTGATAAAACCGAGACGGATACGGACTATCTATCGCATTGTGCCGTACTGTCTCATGCGCATGGACGACACAACGAAAATGCTTGGTACTTACTCTACCATGGTTTTACGAGTAGCGGGTGGATTACGGATGGTGGGGGTGGACTAGCGGTGGACACGGAGCTGCGTTGGCATCTACTCCGGCCTGAACACGATCGCGGATGCGATCAATGGTCCATTCCGTTGGTCCTCACTGGATCCGCGGACTTACGCGCAAACGCGGCACGTGCGTTCTCGTCTCTCTCTTTCTTGGCGGTTGGGTTGATATCACTGATGAAATTGCTGACGCTGACGATAATGCGATGGCGGCTTGCCTGTCTAGGGCACGCAGAATGGCGCGGCGCAACCCTCTTCCGGTCACGTGTGCTCCGGGAATCCTCCGAAGTCGAACGGTGGGGTCAAGAGCGGGTTTCTGGTGGATGGTGGTGTGCCGGCAATGGCCACTGCTGCCACGAATCCTATCACACAAAAGGATCACAACGCACATGTTTCACTACAAACCCACAATACAGCAAAGTAGCTTCTTACCCGGGATATTGGTTAAAACACACGCACTATTCACCAATCTAGAAAAAAACTCCTACTAGTCTTAAGCAGTCGAACTAGCACTACTGGAAAGGGAACTAATATTAGTAATCCTACTAAGAACTCTCATGTAGTTAAACTTCACCTAATTAAGCACACCACGACGCGAAACAAGTACTTTAACCACTCTTGCCTCTTCCACAGTTCGAAACGAAGTGGACGATCAAAGCTGGGAATTGTCCTCAGGTACCCGCTAAATTGTGACCTTTGGTTTCGAGGTCGCGAAATGGGACGAAGTCCAATTTCGCGAGTGCAAAAACTCTCAAAATTTGGACCCGAAACTTCAATGGCATTGCGACCTCTCTTTCCAACGGCCGCATTAGCACGTTAAGGCTAATTCTCTCCCCAAGTTCGGTAGGAGTGTGCCAAGCCGAACGGGAAAGGTCATTGGATCCTGAAAGGATTTTGGGCAGGTCGATGTCCGCCGAGAGACATCGCAAATATGCGCGCGTTGACAATTTGGGCTAGCTTGGATTCTTTTCTTAGGCGCGTGTAACTGCTGTAGGGAACTCATTTGTGCAAGCGTATGCCATTTGCAACTCTACAGAAGGGACGATCTAATGCGGTGAATTTATATATGAATAAATGATAAAAACGAATGGACATGCGATAACTATTTAATGGAAAACATTTAACGAATATAATACATGGATAAATATTAAATTAGAAAGCGTACTTGTTACAAACAACCGTGAAAAATGATCAATTTCACCCGAAATTACGGTACTAAAATCTTCAACTGTACCATTCGTGAGAGAGCCTGTGACAATTTTCATTAAAAATGACCATTTTTCATACATTGAAATAGCGATTTGAGAAAGTTTATTGATTATACAAAAAAAATTCTAGGCGTAAGCACCATGACTTTTCGCACTTCAATTTTTTTTTCCGGGGACACCCTAAACGAAATGACGCTGCACTGAATCCGTCGTTCGTCACTCGTTCCACTCATACCTACCGCACCGGGCGTAAACAACGCGCAATAACGGTAAATTCACGATTTTCACGCCGCAACGCCCCCGTATTATTTCTCTGTGTACACAGTCACGGGTTTTCCGCGAGCCATAAATTTCCTTCCACATTGACTACCGCTCTACATTTTCTTCCGAATAAGCCCTTCGAAGATCGTGGCAAGGACTAGCTGCTGCGCAGTTTCTACCAAACCAAGGCATGGTAGGAAAATTTAAATCGAATGCGTTGAATCTGTATTACCTTCGAAAATATCAATGCCAAACTCATCCGCTAATTCGATAGACAAAACGAACCACATAACAGACGCAACAAAAAGCGTCTTAATACGAGGGCATTTAATTTATTTTTTACGATACCATCTCATCAGCTGTTCGCTATACCGTATGGTAGGAGAGGTGAATTGGTAAGTGCAGGGGTGTGAAACAAAGACGCGGACGCGGTGCAGTGTGACTCGCGAATGCGATGGTGATGAAAAAGCAACCAGCACGAGCGAGACGGAACGAAAACAAAGAGAATTTTTTTGAGTCGCGTGCACGCGAGCGGATGTTAAGGTATTCGCCGATGTGTGGGTTATTTCGCATTTGCAGTGGACAGTGATGCCAACAAGAATTGCATCGATCAAATTTACTTGTTTTCTATTAAGATCCAAACGAACTTTTTCATTTCCAGCATCATACTTGTTTTTGCTTCGAATCACATTAGAACAACGTGTCTACTTGAAGGTTTCAAATAAAGAGCTTTTGGTTTATGTTGTAACATTATAAGTTGAGTTTTGGAAGTATTAAGAGGAATCTCTCATTTTTGCAAGCATGAAGAAAAAATATCCAATTTTTTTTTTGCAATCTACTACACATGGCACTAATTCTTCGTCCTTTGGCGGAGAGGTCTTTGTCACCTGCATCAAAAGTTTTTGACATCCCTGAGGTAACTCAGGTGAGTCAGACATGAAAATATTGCATAAAATTCTTTAAGATCTGGAGTTCTGATAATTAACCTGAAGTGTAAGACTTGACAGATAACTTTGAATTATTCTAACAATGTATGTTTTTTAATTTTACGATCAAACCTTCATGCCAAACACTGTCGAATGCTTTTTTATGTCTAGAAGAGCAAGACCAGTAGAATAGCCTTCAGATTTGTTGGTACGAATCAAATTTGTTACATGTAAAAGTTGATGAGTTGTCAAATGTCCAGGGCGGCATACAAACTGTTCATTGGCAAATATTGAATCTTCGTTGATCTGAACCATCATTCTGTTCAAAATGTCCTTTTCAAAAAGTTTACTGATGGATGAAAGCAAACTGATTCGACGATAGCTAGAAGCTTCTGCAGGATTTTTGTCTGGTTTTAAAATTGAAACAACCTTAGCATTTTTCTATTTATCAGGAAAATATGCCAATTGAAAACATTTGTTTAGTTTATCAACTAAGAATGATAAGCTACTTTCTGGAAGTTACTTGATGACGATGAAGAATTCCATCATCGCCAGAAGCTTTCATATCACTGTTCGACAAAAAAAGTCGATCTGAATGCACAGAGACCGGACAACCCGGGCTTGAAAGTATAAAAATAAACAAAAATAATGGCGTTTTCAGAATGTTCGTGTCTGCCCCAGGTCATTTTTAAAATATACTTGAACTTTTTGCATTTTTTATTTAAAAATCTAATCTGATCAATAAACCGACACAGTGTTTTATATTCAGGACAGCGGAATTCATGTACCATATAATGTTTTAAACGTTAAGTCCAATATGAAGAGTTGTAATAAGATTTGCAGGAAGCCCTCCCCCTTTATTTTGCACCCTCCCCATTTTTAAAGTATCGCAAATGATGGAATATTTGATATACAGGGGGTTGTCAAAATAACAGGGACGGGCAAAAATTGGGCCAACTTTGGAATGCTGTAACTTTGACAAAAAATGACCGATTTCAATTCTTTAAGAAGTAATGGACGGGTCAACTAATCTAGTTTTGAGGTGCATCCACGGAGATGAACTATGACCACCGGATACCGGTGATAATCCGGATTTCCGGAAGCATGTCTTATGCAGTAAAATTATGACATGTTTTTAGTAAAGGTCTCGGCTAAAAATTCAAAATTTTACTACACATGGAGATAGAAGATCAAATTCTGAAGCGATTGGTGCGCCAAGTATTAAGATCGATCCAGAAACAACCAAGATATGGCCATTTCCCCGGAATCGGTGCCGGTAGTGGATCCGAATTGGGATCAAACAATTTATTCACTCAAAATATGTCGCGCAATATTGTTTTCTCCCTAGCTTATCATAAAATATCCTATTATAAATTAAAAAAGAGTCTTGTACAGATTTGGCCACTCATGGCGCCGCCAAGTGCCCCGAGGGAACCTTGCATAGGGGACATTTCGATTTTGACACCAAAGCATATTATGCGACGGCTCATTCTTCATGTCTTGTCGTAAATAGGGCAACTGTAGATTCAAAACGGATAGTTGACTACAGTGACTACTTCCGGGACCACCGGATGTTCCAGAGGGAACCTGTAATTAGGGACAATTGAAATTGAACACCAATACATATCGTGCGATGGTTCATTTTTCATGTCTCGTGCTAAATAGGGCTATTGTAGACCTTAAGTGGATATTTGACTACAGATATCCCTGAGGGAGGCTGTGATGTCCCCAATGACAGATTCCTCCGGGAAATTCCGGTGGTCTTAAAAGTGGCCACTGTAGTCAAATATCCACTTAAGGTCTACAATAGCCCTATTTAGCACGAGACATAAAAAATGAACCGTCGCACGATATGTATTGGAGTTCAATTTCAATTTTCCCTAATTACAGGTTCCCTCTGGAACATCCGGTGGTCTCAAAAGTGGCCACAATATTTAAATATACACATTGAGTCTACAGTTGCCCTATTTACGACAAGACATGAAGAACGAACTGTCATGATATGTTTTGGTGTAAAAATCGAAATGTCCCCAATGATAGGTTCCTTAGGGAACTATAGGAGGTCCCCAAAGTGGCCATTCTAGTTAAATATCCATTTTCGGTCTAAAGTTGATCTATTCATGACTAGACATGAAGAATGAGCCGTTGCACGATGAGTATTGGAGCTCAATTCCAATTGTCCCCGATCATAGGTTCCCTAGGAGACACCCGGTGGTCCCAAAAGTCGCCAATTCAAATAAATTCCCATTTTGAGTCTACAGTTACTTTATTTACGACAAGTCATGAAGAAAGAGCCGTCGCATGATATGTTTTGGTGTAAGAACAGAAATGTCCCCAATGACAGGTTCCTCCGGGAAATTCCGGTGGTCCCAAAAGTGGCCACTGTAGTCAATTATCCATTTTAGGCCTACATTAGCCCTATTTAGCACGAGACATGAAAAATGAACCGTCGCACGATATGTATTGGAGTTCAATTTCAATTGTCCCTAATTACAGGTTCCCTCGGGGACATCCGGTGGTCCCGGAAGTAGTCACTGTAGTCAACTATCCGTTTTGAGTCTACAGTTGCCCTATTTACGACAAGACATGAAGAATGAGCCGTCGCATGATATGCTTTGGTGTCGAAATCGAAATGTCCCCTATGCAAGGTTCCCCCGGGGCACTTGGCGGCGCCATGAGTGGCCAAATCTGTACAAGACTCTTTCTCAATTTATGATAGGGTATTTTATGATAAGCTAGGGAGAAAACAATATTGCGCGACATATTTTGAGTGAATAAATTGTTTTATCCCAATTCGGATCCACTACCGGCACCGATTCCGGGGAAATGGCCATATCTTGGTTGTTTCTGGATCGATCTTAATACTTGGCGCACCAATCGCTTCAGAATATCTTCATGTGTAATACAATTTTGAATTTTTAGCCGAGACCTTTGCTAAAAACATGTCATAATTTTACTGCATAAGACATGCTTCCGGAAATCCGGATTATCACCGGTATCCGGTGGTCATAGTTCATCTCCGTGGATGCACCTCAAAACTAGATTAGTTGATCCGTCCATTACTTCTTAAAGAATTGAAATCGGTCAATTTTTGTCAAAGTTACAGCATTCCAAAGTTGGCCCAATTTTTGCCTGTCCCAATTATTTTTGCAAACCCCCTGTATATCAAATATTCCATCATTTGCGATACTTTAAAAATGGGGAGGGTGCAAAATAAGGGGGGAGGGCTTCCTGCAAATCTTATTACAACTCTTCATATTGGACATAACGTTTAAAACATTATATGGTACATTAATTCCGCTGTCCTGAATATAAAACACTGTTTCGGTTTATTGATCAGATTAGATTTTTAAATAAAAAACGCAAAAAGTTCAAGTATATTTTGAAAATGACCTGGGGCAGACACGAACATTCTGAAAACGCCATTATTTTTGTTAATTTTTATACTGTCAAGCCCGGGTTGTCCGGTCTCTGTGCATTCAGATCGACTTTTTTTGTCGAACAGTGTATTTTTTAAGTTTTTAATAATAGCTCTCACTTCTTCCAAATCAATCTCCCAGGAATTTTCGAAAACGTTCTCTTGATTGAGAATATTTTCGAAGTCCTGAGTAACTTGATTTTCAATTGGACTAGAAAGTCCTTAATTAAAATTGTGCGCGCTTTCAAACTGCATAGCAAGTTTTTGAGCTTTTTCGCAATTAGTTAATAATAATTTGTTTTCTTCTTTCAATGCCGGTATTGGCTCCTGAGTTTTTTTTTTCAAAATTAAGATAATTTCCAAAAGGGCTTAGAGCCAGGGTCCAATTGAGAAATCTTATTTTCAAATGTTTGTTTCTTAATTGTGAAAAACGTTTCTTGATTTATTTTTGCAAATCCTGCCATATAATTTTCATAGCAGGATCGCGAGTGCGTTGAAATTGCTTTCTCCTCGCGTTTTTAAGACGGATCAAGAATTTCAGATCGTCTCCTTTAATCACGGATTCAAATTTTACTTCATATTTTGGAATAGCAATGCTCCTGGCTTCAACTATGGGATTTATTAAAGTTTCAAGAGCATTGTCAATATCAAGTTTTGTTTGTAAAGAAATGTTAACATCAAGATTAGAGTCAATATATGTTTCATATATATCCCAGTCAGTTCGAAAATAATTGAAAATGGAGCTAATAGGATTGAGAATCGCTTCATGGGATATTTGAAATGTAACAGGGACATGATCAGAATCAAAATCAGCATCAGTAACTAAGATGACTAGAGTCGGTTAAGACCAAATCAATCGTAGATGGATTTCTAGAAGAGGAAAAACATGTAGGGCTATCAGGGTATTGAATTGAGAAATATCCTGAAGAGCACTCATCAAATAAAATACTATTTTAATTATTATTTATTAGATCCATTAGAAAATCGTAATCCAATAACAATTTGATTAGTAAAATTTACACCAATTTGAACTGCTTCAGTCATAGTGGTGGCTTTGAACATTACATCAATCATTAGATTCAATTGGTCAGTTAGAAAATTAAAATCAGAGGCAGACTTGACAGCAGATATCACTTGAGTGGATACATTATCTGATGATTTTCCGTTAGAATTTTCGGTAGACGAAGAGGCGGAGTAGATGTTACCTGTGGCAGCTGGGTTTTTTTTTCAATTGATTTGAAACAATTAGAATTGGTACTCATAGTATGAAAAGGGGGGAGTTCAAATTACCTGCTACGATATCGGCAAAGGATTTTCCTTGGGTAGATACATTCGAAAATAAAAGATTCGAACGGCTACCCGACGGAACAACATTATTTTGTGAATGTGCATGATTATAATCCACCTGATGGGTATGATTGCTATTCATGTGATCGTTAACTAAAAAATGTGCATTATTCGATACTCTCCCAGGGGAATTCCTGAAACGACCGTTATCGTAACGGACATAACCGTTCATCTGCCTGGCACGAGTCTCGACGACTCGCCTAAGCGAAGGGCAAACCCAAAAATTAGGATTATGATTGCCCCCGCAATTTGAACTTATCGGTATCTTCTTTCACTGGACAGACGTTCTTAGCGTGAAAAGAACCTCCGCAAATCATGCATTTAGCGTCCATTCGGAAATTTTTTGTACCATGACCCCACTTTTGGCACCGACGGCACTGAGTGGGGTTCTGGTAATTTCCTTCAGGTTTCTGGAAGTGTTCCCATGGCACACGGACATCGAACATAAGTCTAGCTTTTTCTAAAGCTGCCAGATTGGGTTCTCTTTTTCATAATGATTACTTGGACTGGGTAAAATCCAAGTAAATCATTTATTCCATTTTTGATCTCTTCAGGTGACTTATAGTCACTTGGAGACCTTTCAAGGCGACTTTGAACAAACGTTCAGTCATAAATAAAAAATGTGTGCTTCTACTCTTTAAGATGTATGAGAAGAAGTTCGCGATCTTTAAGAGTTTCCGGCAAAACGCGACAGTCTCCTTTCTTTGCGATTTGGAAGGAGACCTTGGTTCCCCTAATGGAGTTCAAGATCTTCTGCCTAAATCCCCCGAATTCGGAACAACTGATCACGATAGGCGGCACTCTTTGCTTCCTCACTTGAATAAAAAAAAAACCTGGGATAGAGACTTCTTCGTTTTGGTGTTCGGAAAAATTGTCCAGAGCCTCGAACTGATTGCTTATTTCGATGCAATTATCAACATTATTCGTTTCACCCTTGGAAGAAAGTTCGCATTCCGGAGAAACGTCCGTTCTTCCATTCTTGCCACGTCTAGTGACAGTTTTAAATCCCCATATCATGTAGCATGTTTTTCCTCTGTGCCCTGGTTACTGGATTTATATGTTACAAAATTGTGGAGACATGAAAACTGAACATTTTCAAAAATTTAAAGCATATAAATGCTTAATATTACTCAAAAATAATTAGGATTTGTTTTTGAAAAATAGTATCTTTTGAAAGCACTCGAGTAGTGTTTGATCCTTCGACCTTGAAGCTTGCTCCTGCGGGAACGGGCAATGAGGGCAGGATCGAACATGCCGCGCATTGTTCGCGTAGGGAAATGAAAAAGCGCCGCGGATCGTTAGTAGTGTTTGATCTATTGATCGCGCGCTTGCTCTTGCGGGGGCGAGTGATGAACACTTGTTTGGCTTACATGCGAGTATCGAATAATATCGCGAATCTGGTTAGGCGTGATTATATCATGGATCGCATCACCAAACGTTGGTAACTCCCAGATCTTTACCTTATCCCATTAGCCCAATATCCTTTCCATGACAACCGTGGAGATGAAGAGGTGATCTCGGCCTCTAGTAACAACGGTAGTCACACTAACATTCCTTCCCTTCCCCGATGACCGTAAGGACGTGGCCGGCGCCATTATTGACTTTTAATATTTGAGCTCTCGATTTGTGCACATTGAAGAATGGTAAGCTAGTCCCAAGCCCCATTCATTGATTCCCTGTGCAACTTCAATTGTTCTGGCCAATCACGGAGAAGTAACAACAAATTGTACGGTCATCTTTGCTTATGCTTATGCTTATGCTTAATAGTATATTTTGAAAACATTCACACAAATCGTCAATATATAACCATTTTCATCAAAAATGTCCATTTTTCATTACCATTTCATCAATCGCGTTGTTGTACAACATTGGTGAAAATAACTCGCTCTTCGTAAACAGCATTAGCGCGGTGTTTCTGTCGGTAGTCAACCGTGTGATTCCCGGAATATCAATGGATCTGACTGAACCTCTTAACGATTCCTTAGAAAGTTGACTTGTTGCACAAAAATGCTCTAAATTAGTGCATTTTTCATTCTAGAGTTCAGCATCATAATTTTTGAAATAATCATTTTACTGGAACCCCTCAATGCAGAAGCTAGTTTTCTGAGCGGCATTGGATCCCACGACTCATAAAATGGTCTCACTGACAACACACGTTTACCACTACGAATATTTGGTACATTTAAGCAACATTAGTAGCAGAATAAAGGTTCATTCTGCTGGAAAATGTGTCTGAGAGTATTATTATAGTTCCAATGATAATAAGTTACTAGAACGATTAATTTATTTAAAAGAAGACACAATTTGATAAGAAAATTGTTGGTCGTTCAAGTGCCCATATTAACTTGAACATCTTAAAGTTAAATTTCTGAAAACATTGCACAGTGGTCCATGAATCAGTTTTACGCGGAAAGATGCATTTTGAGCTTTAGAATGAAACATTAGACAAAAACGGTCTTCTACAAAGTTGTTTATATTAGTAAGGTCCTTTGTTTGGTGTTATTGAAAATTAGGGTGGACCACATTTTCATAGAAATTGTGTAACTAACTTTCTTATTTGTAGAAATTATTTTATTCATGCTTCAGCAAAGTTGTAGACCATTCAATTTCAAGCAACTTTGCCACAAAAAGTTTTTTTTATATCTCTTAATTTGACCGATTTAGAGCTATTTTCCTACGGTGACATAGGGTAATCCGAACAAAACTGGTTTTCTGGCTCTAGAGTTTTTAATTCAAATTTTTCATCAAAGCAGTCTATTAAACACTTTTAGAACTTTAAAAAAATGCGTAATTTGGTGAGTAAAGAAACTCTCCATCTCCTTCCGTTTGGGAGTTATTGTTGTTTTTCTCTCAAAAACATGCCTACTTTGATTATGAATATCTTTGATTGGGGCAAACATAAAAAATATCTTTTGACGGCATTCAAAAGACAAAATAAAGCTGTCCCGAGATGAACTAGCCCTGGGCTAAAAATCTCGTTAATAAAGTTGAAAAAAATATCTTAAAAATTTACAGATGAGTTATTTTTGTAATTCTAATAAAATGCCCTGTAAAACAAAGGATTTTAAGCAGAAAAACTTTAATAACTTTTGAACTAAAATAGATATCATCAATATTGTTTTATTAAGTTCTTAAAGTCGTTCATAGACCACTTTGACGAGAAATCTGAAATAAGAAAGATAGGGCTCTAAAACTATTTTGAAGATTTTCATAATATGTATTTTTTATTATTTTGCATTTTGAGCATGCCTAAATAAAATTTTAGACAAAAATGATCTTCTACAAAATTGTTTCTAAAAATGTAAGCTTTCATACTGTGTCATTTAAAACTAGGGTGGTCCACAATATCACATAAATCATATAATCAAATTTTTATTTGCAAAAATACTGGTATATACTCTCAGGCAAAGCGGTAGAACTTTAAATTTTGATCAACTTTGACAAAATAAGTTTTTCTGTAGCTCAAAATTTGACCAATCTAGAGCATTTTTTTCCTAATCATCGCAGGGTGGTCCAACAAAAATAAGTTTTTCAACTCTAGTTTTTTTAATATTAGTTTCTCGTCAAAGCCGTCTATGAACAACTTTTAGAACTTAACAAAACGCAAACTTTCATGCAAAAATATTGTTGATATATATTTTAGTTCAAATGTTATTAAAGCTTTTGTGATAAAAAATATTTGTTTTTCAAGACATTTTATTGGAATTACAAAAATAACACACCTATAATTTTTTGATATAATATACAATTTTATTTTGTCTTTTGAATGCCATCAAAAGATATTTTTTATGTTTACCCCAATCAGAGATATTCTCAATCAAAGTAGGAATGTTTTTGAGAGAAAAGCGAAAATAACTCCCAAACTAAAGGAGATAGCGAGTTTCTTCACTCACCAAATTACGCATTTTTTAAAGTTCTAAAAGTCTTTCATAGACTACTTTGATGAGAAATTTGAATTAAAAACTCTAGAGACAGAAAACCAGTTTTGTTCGGACCACCCTATGTCACCGTAGGAAAATAGCTCTAAATCGGTCAATTTAAGAGATACAAAAAAACTTTTTTTGGCAAAGTTGCTTGAATGGTCAACAACTTTGCTGAAGCATGTATGAAAAAATTTCTACAAATAAGAAAGTTAGTTATACAATTTCTATGAAAATGTGGTCCACCCTAATTTTCAATAACACCAAACAAAGGACCTTACTAATATAAACAACTTTTGTCTAATGTTTCATTCTAAAGCTCAAAATGCATCTTTCCGCGTAAAACTGATTCCTGGACCATAGTGCATTGTTAGCACATATAATGTGAATAATTACTTCTAGCAGCCATTCTGGAATGAACAGCATATGATATGAAGAACGCAGAACTTCTACACAGCTTGTAAAATTTCTAAGAAGCAATATTTCCTTATCCTCTTCTTCTTATTCTGAGTGGCATTACATCCCCACTGGGATAGAGCCTGCTTCTCAATTAAGTGTTCAATGAGCATTTCCACAATTATTAACTGCGAGCTAATTTTGCCAAAGTTACCATTTTCGCATTCGTATATCGTGTGGCAGGTACAATGATTCTTCATGTCCAGGGAAATCAAGGAAATTTTCATTCAAAGATCCTGGACCGACCGGGAATCGAATCCAGACACCTTCAACATGGTTTTGCTTTGTAACCGCGGACTCTAACCACTCGGCTAAAGAAGGCCCTATTTCCTTATCTTATAAAGGCTTTAATGTCAATAATCAAAAAGTCGAGTCTAGTACACGACACTGAAGACGACCTTACAGTTGAATTCTATGAAATTTCTAAGAAGCAATATTTGCTTATCTTATAAAGGCTTTAACGTCAATAATCAAACCTTCGACCCGACATTGAAGACGACCTTGCAGTTGAGGTCGAAATACGCATGTAATTGTAGTGGAATTAAATGATATGGCACTAAATTCGTTTTTCATTTATTTATAGGTATTCCACTAAACAGCTCGAAGATTTATTGTCAATAATTATCAAAACAATATAACTCGGAAGAACAGCATTGGGGTCATGCACAAATTACGTCACGCTCCAAGGAGGGGGAGGGGGTCGAGCCAAGCGTGACAAGCCTTACAAAATTTTTGGAGGACTCATACAAAAAGTGTGACAAAGGGGGGGGGGGCGAAAAAGTTGAAATTTAGCGTGACATAATTTGTGTACCAGCTCGTATGATAAAAAGAAGGAAGAATTTGTGACGATGTCAGTAATTATAATTACAATAGTAACAATTGTTACTTTTTGTCAGAAACCATACAGAAACAAAGTGCTTGCCCTTGCATGAATTAGGGTAAATCATGGCTCTAGCACCTTGAGGGTATTTTCAGCAACACTAATTTATCGTCCTTGTTAAAATTTATCTACGGAAGTAGAGTTACCTTCAATGTACTCAACATATTCCTTGAACTATAATCTTCCATGTAAATCACATCTTTCACAAAAATATTTTATAACATGGATTTTATTATCAAATGAAATAAATGCTTACGAAATCATCGTCATTCGTTAGCTGCCGAATAAAACAACACAAGAACAGCTTAAGAAAAACTCACCACTTTGAACGGTCTAATTCTTCGCTCCAATGCCAATTTGTCGCAAAAGCTACGAACTGATCAGTTATGCACAATTAAACTTTTGTTTTATCTATAAAGCACTCGAAAATACTTAATATGTATGCTTCAAATCCCAAATTAAAATTAATGCACTTTGCTTTCCTCAGCAATCACTTTCTATTACTGGACCAGGTTGCCAGAAAACCATATTCAATTGTGGTGTATATTTTCTTTACAATTTAAATTCATAGAACTAATTAATTTATTGGATTTAGGCAACAAAGCATGTATTGGTAACAATTGAGCCTTTCTATACTTTCCTTATTTCAAGTTTGTAGCGCATAAATTGCAATATACTGAGAAACATATAAAATATAGGGGGAGATCCCCCAGTACCGGACACTTAAGCCACTAAATTCATAACTCGAAAAATATTGATTTTATGGGCTCGTGTTACCCATTTATGTTAAATATTATCATTTTTATAGTGTACAAAAATAAATTTGAAAATATAAATATGAATTTTGACATTGTGTTTCGATGATGTATTTTAGTACCAAATTGATCGATCTTGAAAGGTGGCACCCAATACCGGACACGATCTGGAAATGCCTCGAATTCTGTAAATTTGAACATCATTGAATGTGTACACTATAGAAATAGTTTATAATTACCAATTCAATGCAATTGCAACATTTACAAAAATAATTTGAGTTTTTCTTAGTTTGCAAGATGCCTATCAAAAACCTCTTTCATATATGATCAAAAATAGCACATTTTACGATGTTGTTATGAATGTTCATTCTTCTTAATTTTGTTGCATGTTTGATACCATGGTCGACAGAACCCATGGAAAATGAAAGTATTTTGAGACACTGATGCAATAATTACAAAGATATCATATAACAAATCAAGCTGTCCGAAACTGAGGGACAGGAGGTGCTTAACCAAAATTGTAATTTGTCCATATTTACTTCAATTATGGTACAAAATACATTCATACTATCAAATTACGATTATGTTCGATCATGCTTGCGGGATCCAAAGTATTTTTTTTCATATTCAAAATAATTACTAAATTGGCTCAAAATTAAGAAGATACGTCAATTTTTTGAAGATTTTCAAACTTTTCTACTTTTTTAAAAAGGGATGCATATTTCAAGAATGTGTTATTCTACGCAAACATTAGTCTACATAATAGCTTTCTTTTCTACTAATACACCATCTTGATTGGACCATGATTTCTCAATATTTCAACTTTGTCCGGTATTGGGTGCTGTCCGGCACTGGGGGATCTCCCCCTACGTCTTTTAATAGGTTGACTAATATGGCAAAACTCCTGTTGTTCTACAGACATGGATGATGCATGAGCAGGCCCCTGACAACCATATATCGATACACAGTTTCTTCGTAGCCAGGATGTCCCGGGCGATAAGTGAATATCGCCCACTGTCAGTTGTAAGAACTGTGAAAATATAGATCATTGTTTTGTTTAACTGTTTGTTATGGTTTGATTATCAATTTTTGATATTGTTAAATCAGCTAATAATGTGCCAAAAAGTTGAAGCACATTCAACATTTCGATGGTTTGAAAGGAGAGAAAACATTGAAAGGCATCCTGCAAGCCTCCAAGCAAGCAATCAGTTATTTTATTGCGACACTTGCTCGATTACGGATCATAAACATTAAACAAAACTTCGCATCCTGATTGACTGTTAACGATAAACTTGCGACGATCGACGCGCCATCATGTTTTATATAACGGAGGAAATTAGAACTAACTTGGAGGTGATGATTTGGAGGTTATTTGGCAATTTGGAGGTTAAAATCCCCTCCAAATACTAGCGATTTTGCGGTGGGATGTTGACGTTTGATGACGAATTGCACTCTCGATTCAATTTACCCGAAAATTGGTAAACACAAGGAGATGTTGACTACGCTAGAAGTCGTCCCATGCCATGGGCCTGTGCATGTGTGTCAAGTCATAAGTGAATTGATTTGCAAAAGGTCTATTCTGATTTTCTCATACACTGAGAATAATATGAACGTGACAAAATTTTACTGGCAAAGTTTGGATTTTGATCCAAATGAGCCGATTGAACCATATTCGGAGAGTGCTAAACAAAAAATCGTGGAACATTGCAATGGGATTTGAAGTTCGTATTGCAATAATCGTTCCATCTTTCATAAGGCAAAATGTATGAATGTAGTTTAGTTCACTGCGTGTTGAATTGATACGCAATAAGAACAAATCAAGGGAATCGTGTTCCTCTCAAGTTTTCTAGAGCTTCCCTATAACAATTGATGTGATGGACATGAATGTGAGATTTTAAAATAGTATACTTCCACCTAAAAGCGAGATTTTCTATGAAACCTCAATAGTGACAATTTGAAAAAGCCTTATATTCAAGCTTTTTTCGATTATTTATTAAAAATATTCAGAACTAACCCTATTTTGGCAGCCCCCGATTTTGTCTGCCCCCGATTTTGTCAGCTTTTTTACCCGATTTTGTCAGCGCATTTTAAATTTGTCAAAAAAATTGTTATCGTCATGTTTTACCACTTTTACATTAAAATTGATGATGATGTTTGATGTCATGCACGCATGGGCTTAGCCAGAGGGGGCAATGGAAATGCCTTTTATCAAGTGTTGAAAAAAATCGATATTACCAATATAGAGGAGAGGGGAGCCCCTGTTTAAAAAAACTGGCTACGCCCATGTCCATCGCCCTATTAAAAGTCCATGTAACCATGTAACACGTCAAAATTTGAAAAAACAGGAACAAAATAAAATGACCCGATTTTGTCAGGTTCCCCATTTTGTCAGCCAAAAATTCATCAAGGGGCTGACAAAATCGGGTCCTTACTGTATTACTAGTTCCATGAATCTTATATTTTGATGGTATGTGGTTGTAGATAACTTCAAGGAATACTACATAAAAGCTTTATATTAGTATTTCCAATGCATGCTGAGATATTTCAGATTATAATTTGGCCTAATGTCACCACCGACGACAGTACCTGTAAACTTTGACAGGCACTGGCGCCGTTGTTTTCAGTTTTTTCAAAGGAGAGGAAACCAGTGTGTAACAAGTGGTGACTTGCAGTCGTCGGCACCAACCAGAGGATGGTGTCTTTCTTTTTCTCTTTCGTGACATCTTCCGCTAACGACAAAAGTCATACGTGTTGTTTGAATGCGTACGGATGGTGTGGATCGTGAGCGGATAAAAAGGAAATATTGCGGCGCTCAATTTAAATCCACATACAGCGGCGGCATTAACGCGCAGACAATATTATGTGCAATTCAAAAGCAAATCTGAAATTCAAGTAATCCGATAATCGCGATCTGTGGATTTTTCTTGCAGAGCACTATATTCTGAACCAAATAACAATGACGTCACGCTGCAACTTCTTGGTTGGATTCTCACCTACTGCAAGTTCAAAACCATGACATGGTAATTTTTACAGCCGAAATTATGCCATAGTGAGATTTAATGCAAAAAATATTGGATGAAATAAATGAAAACGAAATTAGGCAGCATCCATTCATTACGTAACGCTAAAATGTACAATTTTCGACTCCTTCCGTAACGGGTTTTGTATGATAAAAATACATTTTGAGCCTACTCCCCCTCCCCCTAGAGCATTGCGTAATTTGTGGACGGCGCCTTAGTCTGCACAAATTTAGTGGCGTTGTGTATTTGACTTGACTCTCTGCTATTGTACAGTGGGAATTCGCTCGTTGGGGGTCCGCTACATGGAATGACTCGATGGTTGGAAAATATTTCTACTAAAAGGCACTCAAATGTCAACAGAAAATGTCAGTTGACTTTGACGTCTGAGTACCGTCGCATTGAAGTCCGAAACCGATCACCGAATTCCGTGAAAATTTGCTATTTTGTTCCTTATCCGAAATAAGGATACACGTGTTTTTGGATTTTTTGATTAGGGTGACCATTTCCGAATTAGGGTGACCAGAAAAATCGCGATTTTGCAAAATTTTTATTTCTAAAAAAATTAAAACTTTTGAACCGTTTGACCGATTTTCAATCTTTTTGGACGAAATGAAAGTTAAACATTTTGACTTTTCAGAAAAAAATATAGAATTCGACAAAAATTGTTTTTTTACATGAAAAAATATCAATCATTTCCGTTTTTTCGTGTTTTGAAAGCATATATTACATGAAAAAATATAAAAAATATTTTTTTTCAGAAATTTCCATTTTTTTAATTAAAAAAATATTATTTCAAAGTTTTATATTTTTTTTCTTCAAAGTTGAAATCTTAAGCTTTAATTCCATAAAAAATGTTTGGAAATCGGTTAAGTTGTTCGAAAGTTTTGATTTTTTTTTAATAAAAAATCTAATGCCCTGCGACCTACAGTGTGTCCTAAGTGTTGAACTAGCGTCAGTTAACCCTCTAATACCCAAATTTTTATTTTCGACCTAAATATCATTTTGAGTTATCTAAAATCGTTCTAAACACGTTTTGGGCAATGATTTATTTTTATTCGCAAATCTATGAATTTTAGTTTTTGATTTTTATTTTTGAACATCCCTATCCTTTTTCATTTTTTCTTGAAGCCTCTTCTAGTTACTGATTTTTGACAAAAACAAATATTAAAATTTTTACAGTACTTTTAAAAATATTAAATTTTAAATATTTTTTTGGAGATATTTTTATTTTCCATGTAATTAACGGAAAAACAGGTTTGAAATTATTTCAATACTACCAAGCTCTTCTTCAGTGATAGGTTGATAGTAGAAAAATATAAAAGGTACGATTTTTTATATTACACGTTAAATGAACAACAGACATTTGTAGGTTATATAAGAATACAATTTTTCAAACAATTTTCAAAAATACAAGAAAGTTTCAAAAGTCATAAAAAACTTTTTTTATATGCGTGTTATGAGTCAAGGTTTAAGTCAAAAATAAAATCATTTTGATTTCCGAGCTACGAAAAAATACACAAAATTCCAAAGTGTACCCCGTCTAAAGGCGGGGTTGGGTATTAGAGGGTTAAAAAACACTTTAATAAATACAAAAAAAACCTACAGTATGTGTCGATGAAAAATGACTGATTTGTTATTTTCAAAAAATATATCTCAAAAACTAAAAAACATACATCGCTGAAAATTTGACAGTAAACGTAAAACTTTCTGAACTTTCATGAAAAAATGAGAACAGCAATAGCCCCTTTGGTCCAGAGGCCTTCAAAACACTAAAAAACGGACAATTTCAGGAATTGTCAACAAATACGAAATAGTTTTTGCGCAGTTTTGGATTGCCGAAGTGAGCATTTTTGTTGCCGGCAATAGTAATTGCCATGCCGATAAAATAACAAGTGCCTCATGACTTTGGTTAGGAAATACAGTTTATTGTGAGAATAATATGTTCTTTTGTGTATAATAATCATCAAATAAAAAGTGCTCAAGTGTATTCCAAGTGTCTTGCTATTTTTTGTGCTTTGTATTCTGAATAATTGCATGTTAGAAAAGTTCACCTAAGTGAAAAGCATTTAATAAAATGTCCGCACATTATATTTTAACCCTTCTTAGTTCCTAACAAAAAGTGACAATTTGTGACTTAGGGTCGTTTTCGACCCGAAAATTCAAACAGCTCGCAAAAATCAGTGTGTTGACCAATTTCAGTTTTGTTTGGCTTAAATGAAAGACAAACATGTTTAGTTTCAGAAATTCTGGAGCACCGGGAACCTGCTACATATGAAAAAAGTTCCTTCAGAGAGCCTTAGGGGAGGTGTGGTAAAATGAACTCATTAAGGATATCATTTTGTTTCTGATAGAAGAACGAGGAATATGTATAGTTTTATAGCACAAGTTAAAAGACAGGGATGTTAGCTAAAGCAGCAACACGAATTTAGACCAAAATAGCTAAATTTTCACATATTGTTATCGCTAGCAAACAACAATGGAAATGTCCATTTTACCTGCACTATGTGGGTAAAATGAACAGCTGTTGGTGGTAAAAATAAACATCATGAAAAAAACGTGAGCAAAACTAATATTTTTAACAATTTTCGCTGCATTCCAGAAAATATATCCATAAATGATTGTAACCCATTCAAAAAGAAATGTAAAAATTTCAGATTTGTCATCACATCACAACGATATTCCCATCACTGAAAAACCTCAAGACCTCCGAGCCAAAAGTTACGTCAGCTCCAATTTTCAAATGTGGTTTTCTAAAATCTTAGTTTTTGTTGATATTTTCACTTCAATTGACCGAACACTCGGATTTAAGCTCTAAATCGTCCGTGCGTGATAAAAATTAATTGAAATTTGTTTTTCTCGAAAGGCACGGTGTGATAGTAAATTATAGGAATTATATATAGGTGTGAATTCATTTTACCACCCCTGCTCATTTTACCCTTCTTTGCAATTTGTAGTTTTGCAATCAAACAATAGATTACTACTCTACATAGGGTGCTGTACTAGTTCCATCGTATTATGCTTTGATCAGTGAAGACCTGCAACGTTTTATCTATGAAAAATATTTTTTTTGCGGTATAAAGATTGATCATATCCCAGCGAAAACCAGAGATACTGATTTATGAATATATTATTTCCATTCAAAATAGGGTCAAATAGCCTTTAATTGGTCAAACCCGTGCCGTGAACATTAACCACACTAAAGTTTTGCCCATAAAAAATCTTTCTTTTACGATAAAAAGATCAATTCTATTTTAGTGGCATCCAGAGATATTGAATTTAAAGAAATTTTTTGCAAAAACTGTTCTAATGTTGTCTTGGAGTTATAGGACGCCTACAAGGGTCACTTTCGTACCCATGAACATGAACCATTAATGTATGTGCTTGTACTGTATCATTATTAGCTAAATTAAAATTTTGATGTATTCAATAGTTCTATAAGCCTAGTAACATTTTAGTTTATTCGTTTACTACAAGCTGTTGTTACCACCATATCGTTAAAACTCATTTTAGATCTGTTAGTCTTAACAGTTTCATGAACCTCTGATAAAACTCCGCTACCGAAAAGGCCCACACTACAGGACATTGTTCAGATTATACCCTAAAACCGTTTCTGAACATTCAAGTGTTCTATCGTTTGTAGAACAGACAAACAGATGTAGCACTCGACATATTCATTTTGTCTGTGTTTTCATCGTACATCAAAAAGAGCTCAATTCTAATATTGACAGATTGGCCAAATACAATATTCTGAGCATTGCGCGTGAATGTTCGCGAGACGATGTTTCAAATTCTAGTGGTTACGTCTAGCTTAAACCACGCTGAGCCACGAAAGGGGGAGAGGTGTTTATAAATCAGAAAAAAATGACCACGTATTTTATGGACGAGAATACACTGCCTCACGGATTCCCAAAAAACAATATAGATATGCCAATAATTACGTGCTTCAATAAATATTCAATGTAAAATGGAATGACTGCTTTAACAATGCTACAGTGCAGAAAACCGACAAATTGTAACACAACACAACACATTGACGTAGCCATCAACCATAAAGCACGCAAACCTCAATTAGTAAAAAAAACACATCTAGTAGAAGTTTAGCAACGCCGCACAAATTAGCAAATCCATTTTAGTGACTGTGTGTGCACTCTTCGCGCCCGATTTGCTCTAGTTCATGGGCTATCGAAGCGTTCGTGTCTTTATTGGGTTGGAAGTTTCTTTCAAGCCTTCTGAACTCCACAATTACTTATTGCAGCCTCATACTGCAACCAAGCAACTCTATGAATTTGTCTGGCTATGAATTCGACTGACATCGGTCACCGAGGCTGTTTTGTTTCAATTGTGCAATGGTCGTTTTAAGAATTCACAAAATGAGAAAACATGGTAATTAAAAATTATAAAAATCATTTATGAATACAAGATGGAATGTACGATTGACTAAGTTTTTCTCGTTGCTTTCTGTAACGAGACGTGTCCTTCTTCAGATCAAAACCGTCTGACGACGCAAGTTTATTTATTACCGCTACATTTCTCGAGTTTCCTTCGACCGAGTTTTTCATTGTTCAGGAAATACTAACAACAAGGAAAACATTTCGACGCCCACTCGCGTCAGTCCACTCGAAGTGAGAAAGATTTTCCTCATCAGCTGTTTTTGTCCAACTTCACATCACAACACGCGCTTTCAACCGTGAGCTTGTCGTTTTCGTTTTTTTTTGCTCTTCCATACTGAGAGGTATATTCCCTGAGACAGACCGCGTAGCAAGGTCACGATCAAACTGGATAAAGAAATTCACATAGCACAAAGGAAAATTAAAGGATTGACACAGCGTGACACGAAACGTGCCAACTGCCACAGATGGTGGCAATGTTTGGAGTCACTGTCACGAATCGCGATTTTACAAAGTTCACCTTGGGACAAAGACTGGGTACCTACATGGCATTTTGAAGAGGAATAGGTAACCATGTTCTAAGCGTTATGAGGAACTTGGAATGCACCTTACTGATAAGCTAGTTCGCATCTTTGATTGGCAGTGCGAAGCGGGGCTGTTACCCCCATTCATAATCGTCAATCTCTTGAACGTTTAAACAAAGCGTCCACATGCTAACAAACTCCCAAATGCAAACACGCTTGTACAGTTTTCCTTCGAATAGGCATCCAACAACTGGTACAGCATTTCAGAAGAATTACATATTGTTCTAAGATTAATAATAATTGAGGGGGTATGAAGCAAAGAGGTATGAGTGATAATCCTATTTTTAAAAAAACGGCGTTGAATTTTTTCAGCATTTTCAGCAAAAAAATTTTCACTCCATACAAACCAATTGTAATGTGCGGGTGCGAATGCGGGCGCTTAAAATTTTCTGTGCTTTATTTTTTTTCATCGCTTACCAAGGCGAATTCTGATCATGTAGCATTTTAACCCTCCCACTAACAAAACACCTTCCTGTGAAAACCATGGAGATGCAGATGTGATCTCGGTCTCTAGTAGCAATGGACGTCACACTTACATTCCTTCCCTTTCCCGAAAACCACAAGGACTTGGCCGGCGCCGTTATAGAGCAAGAACATTATTGACCGCCCGCAGTAGTTCCTCCGTTATTGTAATAACAGCTGTATTTACAAGGAAACCAACAGACGCTACTCAGGATCATTCATTTTATTCATATATTTAGTTAACATCTAAACAGATAACACTGAATCAACAATTTTACGCCACCCGATTCGTAGCCGCATCTCTCCATCCTCGGTTCTGCCACACGCTCGCCAATTCGATACGCACTCGATCTACCCACCTAGCTCGCTGCACTCCACGCCTTCTTGTACCAACCGGATCCAAAGCGAACATCATCGTAGCAGGGTTGCTGTCCGGCATTCTTGCAATATGCCCTACCCATCGTATCCTTCCAGCTTTGGCCACGTTCTTGATACTGGGATGGCCGTGGAGTTGGACGAGCTTGGTGTTCATCCTTTACCGCCACACACCGTTACCCGACGTTCGAACACTCCAAGTGCTTGCAAATCCTCTTCGAGCATCGTCGATACTATCGTATGCCGCCTTGAAATCGATGAGAAAGTGATGCGTTGGCAGGGTGTCTACTACCTGAAAAAAACCTGGAATGATCAGGGAATTTTATTCAACCTGGAAAAACCTGGAATTCTCAGGGAATTTCTGCTACACCCAGGGAAATTATTTTGCAGGGGAATTATTTTGCAGGGAAATTATTTTGCAACAGTAGTGGTAGAATATGTAGATTTTGTGACACAAATTCTTGTCAATTAAAAAAAAAATAAGCTAGACTCAAGAGAAACCTTCAGAGACAGAGATTACGCGACTGTTCCACAAGTTCTCAAAAATATTTTTTCAGATTCCGAGGAATGCTTCAGCAATTCTAGTAATTTATTCAGTGATATTTTTCTGGAACATAGGAATGCTGAAAGCAATTTTTCAAGTATTGCTTCAAAGCATTTCTTCAGCATTTGGTCCAGCAAATCTTTAAACACTTTAACGCTTCCACAAAGTTTAATTTCAGAGTTGAAAAACCTGCAGTAATTTTCACAGAGATTACCCTGAAAAAAATCCTAGTAATCCCACAATTTCCTCCAGATGTTTTGGCACTGATTCGTTCACAGATTTCTCCAGTTGTTACTTCTAGAAGATTTACTACAGATCTTAAAGGACCTCTTCCTCTTCCTGTCGTTTCGACATTTTTCCAAAAAAAAATCCTACAGTAATATCTACACCGATTTTTCATTTATACTAGACATTTTCATTAGGATTCTTTTTAAATTCCATCCAAGATTACTCTCAAGATTTGCTTCTAAAATCCTTCAGGATTTTTTTTGTGGTTTTCAGTTGGAGCTGCCTGACAGCTTTACTTATTAAGGCTGAACCCTCGGTCTGGCTTTTGCCAAGTTTCCCCCAGTGTTGATAGACTCACACTCAAATCTCAATCAATAGGCTCTCCCGTGAGAGCAAACTCATTAGAGATCTACTTCGCAAATCTCACGCTTGAGATTTTGATGCAAAATCACTCAATCAACTCAAACCGTAAAAAAAATGATTCAGTCGCAAAACCCGTCGAAAAACTCGTGAAACTCGAATGTTGTTGTTTACGTTAGAAAGGATTACTATAATTTTACCAGACTAGCAAGAAATTATTGCCGTGTGTGAGTAAACTGTGAGAATACGCGGCAATGAGTCAAAAAGGTGAGCCAACTCATCTATGATTTTTTGACTGCTGAGTTGCGTGATTTACAACTCACGCATGAAAAATCTCAAGCGTGAGTTATGAGAAATTGAGTTTTTCACAACACTGGTTTCCCCTCTACCAGGACAATAGAAGTAATAAACCATAGAAGAAGAATGTCGCTGGCGTCGCTGTCGGAACATCTTTTGCTGGCGGAGATAGGCAGGGCTATAAATGTCAACGGGAAAATGTAAGCAGTTTGACACTTATGTATCTAACATGTTTCTGAGCGAAAACAAAGGGAACACCAGCGACATTATTCTTCTATGGTTTATCATTTCTATTACCAGGACCAATACTCAGACGGACTAGGCAATGGTGCCCACATGAACACTGTTTTTTTATTAGTATTGTGACGTTGTAGTTTTTGCAAAGTACCCATATTCCCGTGCTTTTGAGAAAAGAAAGCATTGTAAAAACCATCAGCTCCAACAGAATTTACAGTCATTACTTTTACTGTCTAGTCGAAATGAAATTGAATAATTTGTCATTTAAGTGTCCTTTTTAGTCATGCTATTGTGATTGCTCCTTTATTTTGCGTAAGATTAGAGTCTTAAATGTTGTCAATTGTCGTCAAATCTTAACAAAATTAGGTTGTTTAGTAGTAGTTCTAGTTTGTTTCGTTATTCTTGTAGTTGAACGTATTTATTGGTCATTACATTCATATATCCTCAAATAAATGAGTTACTTTTTTGACTGTTCAACAATTTCTCGGAATTGTCAATGATCAATCTCAACGTCTCTTTCAAAAGTCATCAATATAGTTACCTTTGGTTTTAACATATATTACAGTCCCAAACAAGATTCATTTTTCGGTGGCAAATGCTATGCTTCTTAACGCCTACCTTCTACTTGTAAATTTTGCGAAAATGAAGCTAGAATTAGATTGTTTATACAGGTTTATACCATTGTTACATAAGAGGTATTCCTTATTATGGCAATGTAAAAACCATATTAAAATAAGATTGTCGCCACTTATTTCTACTCAGTGAATCTACTAGTCATTTTCCTCAGAGTCATATTCACTATGTCGTATATGATAACGATGTGTCTAGCTAACTAATAGTACGGATCATTCTGGTTCGCAAAATGAGAAATGATCCTCGCCAATAGTATTAATGTACACTTCAAATAGATTTATTATTTGAAATGGGCATTAATGCTATCAACGACGCAGAACGTCCGTTGGATCACATCCGAGATATTAGTGTGTCTGTGTGGAATTGTCCGATTAAATATACAATAAACTTTTCCAAGAATTCCTCGATAAATTTAACCTGGGGTTCCACATTAAGTTCTTCCAGATTTTTCTCACGGCATTTCCCCAACATTTTATCAAAATATTGTTGTTGCTGTTCAAACATTTGTCTAACACAGTGCTTCCCAAACTGTGCGCCGCGGCGCCCTGGGGCGCCTTAAATCTTTTTCAGGGGCGCCGTGGGCCGATTAAAAGTAAGGCCTGGCAAACCTTCTCAACTTATGTTATAATTGTATTACATTGATCGAAAGCATCAGACGAAAGTTGAATACGAAAATCGAACAAAGAAGACAATTAAGCTGCTCGCCACAGAAGTTGAATGCAACTTTTTGGGAGTGAAAACATTAAGATAGCTTTGAGATATCGCTCACCAGTTCAAAAAAAAAATTAATATCTATGTTCAAAGTTTTTCAAATTCCATATTCCAAATTTATGTTGACAAACATTGTAAAGGTATATACAGTAGACGTTCGGTAACTGCAACATGTTTACGTTTCACTTAGCGAACGAAATTCGATAACTGCAACGACTGACAAACGTCAACAACCCATCAACTGACGTAAAATGACTGTGAAATTCATTCGACTGTTCATTTCGGCTAACAGGGGCTAACATGGCGCACCATTTTGACGTTTGGTGGTGCGATAACTGGAGAATTGTTGCAGTTACCGGACTTGCAGTTAAAAAGCATTGCAGTTAAACCGTTTGCACCGACCGAACGTCTACTGTAATAGAGTTTTCTGTAGGATTAGTTAGAACTTTCTCAGAGTTTATATATTGATGAAGTTCTGAAACAACATCCTCTATAAATGATATCAAATTGTTATTATAGTCACAACCTTGCTGGTAGGGATCTCAGTAACAAACAGATCTTCAGGCTGGATGGAGTTACATTGTGTTGTTAAAAGCTCCACTATGATTTTTTCATCATGCTTGCTTGCTCTTCCTCTGTTTACCTGTGTTATACTACACATTTTCATAGAAACGGAAGAACTTATGTTATTAATTGTTTAAGAGAATTGCAGCCCTAGGCTGGCTCATTTCTGCGATCATATGTCAAAAAGTAAACTAACCTGGAAAATGCCATAATTTTTATTCTCCTTATCAAAATTAAAGTCGCTTAGTTATATCGAGAAGGGGGTTTCACAACACTGGGAGAAACAATTTAACTTTTCTTATTTCTTATTCTGATGCAAAAATGTTAACCATGTTAAAATCTTGCAAATGTAAAGACATTTTTATAGCCTCGAATTGAAAGGAATCCTATGACGATTTATTTTAAATCCTGCTTCGATCAAAATTTGTCGTTTTTTCTATTTTTATGCTTTTACAATACAAGCGGCGCAAATTTAGCAAGAATTTAAAGTTCACTACAGGATCCAGAAACACCAGAAACTCTGATAGTTCAAAATATAATTTAATATTTTTTGCAGATTCCTATTCTTGTAAAAAAAATGTGCAATTGTTTTTCATATCAATAATTTTATTGAATTATCAAAGAACGTACTTTTTGCAAAAGTAGATTTTGTTCTAGCATGAAAAGTCTGGCAGAAACTTTGTCGAAAATATTCATATTTTTGTATAAAATGATAATAGTGCGCCGCGCTTCTGATAAAAAATGTCAAAGGGCGCCGTGATTACAAAAAGTTTGGGAACCCCTGGTCTAACAAAAATCAAATAAAATTTCCAAATGTGATTCCATGTATTCTTCAAAACATTATTCGAGTTTCCACATCAGTTGATACTACAGCAATTATTTCGGTAATTGGTCCGATTATTCATAGATAGTTTTATCAGAGATTTTGCCCGAATTTCATCAAAGAATTTCTTCGGAACGTCTTGTAGGAAATTTTTCAGTGATTTTTTTTTGCAATTTTCAAGAAAATTCTAGGGTGAATTTTATCAACAATATAGGAGTTTTTCAGAGTTTCTTGTATTCCCTGTATGAATGATTGGATAAAATCTTTGAAAAATTCCTAACGTAATTTGTCAAGAAAATAAAATGTGAAAAATCTTGAATGAATTTGGTGTTCTAAACGGGAATGTTGGAGAAAGTCGTAGGAAAATCAATATAATAATTCTTTTGGGAATTTGAAACTTCATTAAAAAAATGTCTGACAGTTTCAGGGATTATTGATGGAATTTTTAAAGTAATTTAAGTAAAAAATTCTAGATTGAATTTTTGAAGATATTTTAAACGAATGTCATAGAATGATTGCTAAGCAAGTTCGTGAAAAATCTTAAAATAAACTTCTGAAAAGATCTTTGGAGTGATACGTAAATGAAATCTACAGTAAAACGAGCAGTAATGTAGCGCGGAATTACAAAAAAAAAAGAAATAAGAGTATAAAAAATGTCGATTCAACTTAGGAACAGAACTCTCTTGTCGTGGTTCCTGTTATGTTTCTTTTTGTATTCGTATTTTATGTAAGGACGCGTTTTGGTTCAAAGTTTTCATGCAAGTAGTCTCTTAAGTTCTTATTTTCAAGACGATATGTCGCTACCAGACTTGACTTCCTAAAAATATTATCTACACGGTTCGAACGAAACGTGTAAACTTCTGTGACATATAATGCACATAATTGGAGCAGGACATATCATGGATATTTACATGATAAATCATTTAAACTTCAATTATATCTTATGAAATCCAGCAAGATTCTGTGAGATTACGTGACATATAACACATATTTACATGATTTCTGACTTAAATTTACATGACCTTTTGTTTACATCCCATACATGAAGTTTACATGACGTGTAATCTTCATTATTTTTAACTGTGTAGGAAAGCATAAAAAACGCTCTTCAAAGAAATATTATGGATACGTCGCTGATGTTCAAAAACATGACTTCCATTTCAAAGGAAAGGCTATTTTGTCCTTAAGATCGAATACATGACTGTTTTTTTATATCTGACTTTGATGATTAAACGCACTTTAAGATCATTTGATAAAAATCCTAAACTTCATGTATGCGATGTAAACATGACGTCATGTAAATTTAAGTCTGGAATCATGTAAATATGTATTATATGTCACGTAATCACACAGGATACTGCAGGATTACATGAATATAATTGAAGTTTACATGACATATCATGTAAATATCCATGATATACTACGCTCCAATTATGTGCATAATATGTCTCAGAAATTTACACGTTTCGTTCGAATAGTGATAAAAATTAAACAAAAATCACCATTTTTTTTGTTGTTTACACGTTTAGAACAATATGATATATTTTTTTACTCAAGGGAAATACTCTGAAATTTATAGTGAGATATATATTTTTTAAATAATTTTTTAGCCGTCTAAAATTAACTATTCGTTAAACATTTATGTATTTTGGAAAATTCTTAAAATCTTGAATATTTTTTTTTAAATCCTGATAAACCTGGAAATATCAGGGAATTCCATTTCTCTAAATTAGTAGACACTCTAGGTGGGACCTGGTATTCACGACATTTTTGCCGTACAGTAAAGATCTGGTCCGTTGTCGATCGTCCGGCAACGAAGCCGGTTTGATAACTTCCCACAAACTCGTTTACTACAGGTGACAGATGACGGGAGATGATATGGGATAATACTTTGTAGGCCGCATTTAGAATGGTGATCGCTCGAAAGTTCTCACAATCTAACTTGTCGCTTTTCTTGTAGATGGGGCATATTACCCCTTCCTTCCACTTTTCCGGTAGCTGTTCTGTTTCCCAGATTGTGCCTATCAGCCGATGCAGACAAATGGCCAGCCTCACCGGGCCCATATTTATGAGTTCAGCTCCGATACCATCCTTACCAGCAGCTTTATTGTTCTTCAGCTGGTGAATGGCATCCTTACCATCCCTCAAAGTGGGGGCTGGTTGGTTTTCATCGCCCGCAGTACTGATGAAGGCATTTCCTCCGTTGTCCCGTCCTTCATTGTCTGTGCTCTGAGCGCCATTCAGATGTTCATCGAAGTGCTGCTTCCGCCTTTCGATCAACTCACGCTCATCCGTCAAAATGCTCACATCCTTATCCCTACACATCTCGGCTCGCGACACGAAGCCGTTGCAGGATACGTTGAGCTTCTGATAGAACTAACGTGTTTCTTGAGACCGGCTTAGCTGTTACATCTCCTCGCACTCCGCCTCCTCCAGGCGGCGTTTTTTCGCCCGAAAGAGTGGTCAGAGTCGAAGTTAGCGCCACAATAGGTCGCGACGTCGATAATGTCGGAGAAGTGCCGTCCATCAATCAGAACGTGGTCGATTTGTGATTCTGTCTGCTGTGGTGATCTTCAAGTGTATCGGAATGGAAGACTGTGCTGGGAGTAGGTACTACGGATGGCCATATTTTCGGAGTCGGCGAAATCAATAAGTCGTAAGTCGTTTTCGTACGTGAAATTCAATACTTTATATAACTGAGATTTTAGTATATACAATCAAATTATCATAGTCGAAGATAGTGGCGGTATTTAACACTTTGATACACTTATGTTGTCAGATACACGGGAAACTAAATATTACTTTTAAAATTATTACAGTATATTTCGACAAAAACTGTAGAAAATTACACTTTATCATCGTTTTAAATGGGCAAACATTGAAATTTCATAGCAAAATTTAAGAAAAAAAAATAATACAAAATAAATTAAACGAAAAAGAAAAAAATATATATATTTATCCATAGGAAATTGTCATTTTCAATTAAACAAACTGCTATGGATCCCGCTAGATCCCGCATTTATCTGTGCATACATTACAAGGGTACCCTATACGTATAGGTTGAGGAACAGCATGATGATAAAATTAGCTGCTATTACTTGCAACTCTACAAAAAATGAGAAAATCGTTCGAAAATCTTCAAAATGAAGAGATAATGCTAGGGCAACGAAGACTGCTCATACTCGCATAGCAGTCCCATATTCTATATGAAATACTATAGAATATGGGACTGGTATACGAGTATGGGCAGTAAATAAAAATACCCTACAATGATACTTCGATTCAATATTTAAGCTCTATTGGTATTCATTTCAAAGGAACTGCTTACTACAGCAATTGGAAGAACTACTGTACGATCATCGAACCGCCAAGTCTAACGCGTTTAGTCGTCTTCGCAGTTGTGGACCCATCATCTGCACCCGTTTGCCTCATACAGTTATTATAGCTCGTATTCAACCGTTTGGTGTTTCGTCGTTAACGTAAAACACATGTAGTAGATGGTGGCAATTGCTCTAAACCGTCTGCGTACAACGCAATAGATGTAAATACAGCCGTGATACGTTTTGCGAGTTCGTACGAAAGATATACGATGTAGATTAATAACCAGATAGTAATAGCACGTACAAAGCCCAAATGCAGCGCATTGACGACACCTAGTGATAAAGCTGAAATTGTTGTAATAGTCTAAAGAAGGTTGTGATGAGTAATTAACAGAGATAATTAGTAATGCGTAAATATAAGAGTGCAAGGAACTGCCCAATCATTTTTTGAATTATTCCAGCAATTTGTATCAAGATTCAAACAATAATATCAATCCTACTGGTTTTCAGCGTGGTGTTTCCTTTTTGTCACTGATGATGCGTCTACGTATTTCAGTATTTTTTTTTTTGCTTCATGTGGGAATATAGTCCTGCAAACATTTACAAAACATCCGAAGCAAAATTAGCTCAAAAGGGATTTGTATTTTTAGCAACATCCTTCATTAAGGTTTGAAGAATGAGTTTTCACTATGTGTTTGGACCATTTTTCAAAATTTCTCCATAGTAATTAATAAACTTAAATTGTCTTTGGGCCACCTATTTTTATGGTAAGGATAGTAGTTTATGTCAAAATTCATGAACCACTTTCAATCCTGACCTAGACAAATTCAGCCCACCACAACAGCCACGGAGTAATGTAACTGTCAATACAAAAATGGATTCCGCGTTACAACAGCACCTAAAGCTTCGCGTGATAGCAACGAACCATATTTTAGTGATGTGCTAATGGAAAAACCTGCCCATAAATCACTCCACATGGGACGGTAGGACCCAAGGGGGCAACAGACAAACAACAAATGCGCTCGTCAATGCACTTGCAGACAGCTGTTAGGGCTAGACGTACTCATACACAATGCCCTGGCGGAAATCGAATGAGTCTTCGCGCGATCAAATGCCGCGGCAGTGGTGAGGCATTTAAACTGTTTGCTCTGTTTTCCACACTTCACCTACCGTCGTGCGGGGTGACATTGGTCCATAAGGGTGACTTTGGGCCAATATTTTTACAGCAAACTAATGCCAGAATAATGAAAACAATGTGTCAAGCTTCAAGAATACGTTATAAATAGCCAATAGATGGTCATAGATTAATTTTTTGGCGTTCCCACTAGCCATGAGATTCATCGAAAGAGGCGGTCAAAGTCACCCCCTAGGCCCAATGTCACCCCGCACGGCGGTACAGCACCGTTGTAAGTGAGGCGCAAGTCGCATGCAAGCACACTACTGAACTGCATCCATAAATTATAAGCCCTTTTTGGGTGATGGAGGCACACGGAAACTTAGAGCCCACAATAAATTCAACAGTTTCAAAACAGCCTGGCCAGTATGTCGGCGATTCGAAGAATAGATGCTTTATTTTGTAAGAACGTCGTCGTCCAAATATGGGAATTCTTTTGCTCTTGACTTGGATCACTAATGGATTTCTTTCGTTATTCTAATGACATATCTATATAAAGCTAGTTTTCGTAAAATTTTATTGTGTTCAGTAATACTTTTTGCCATCAATGCATATTTTTTTCTTGTGTCTATATAAATTGAGCCCCCAGTCGGGGGTCAATGCAGTATATCAATGTATAACTGTATAATACTAATCCTATCAATTTGAATGATGTTTTTTCTTCTTGTATATTGACTAGCATCGTACATACGACAGACAGGCGGTAAACGTTTTTCCGCACCTTATCCTCTTTATCCACATTTGGATGCTTATCATTAACTGCAATTCCAACGTATATTTTCACTAATTTAGATCTTTTCGTCATTCCTTTTCTAAGTACATTTCACTGTAAATGTCGTGCATTTGAAATTGAATTAATTCATTTCGATACTGCTAGTATGAAGCCATTAAAACAGAATGCAAGTTCAAACATGATCAACTATCAATGTTGCTAAAACGCTCTTAGTCCGATAGTTACTCTGATTGCGATGAAACTGACTCTCAGGTTTGTTTTCGATGCAAAAGAATTTAATCGTCGATGGTGTAAAAGTTGACCAAATATTGGTTAATATTCTCATAAATTAAGACAAATGCTATAGAATATGAATGTGCTACTTTTCCACCAATGTAATTTCCGCGAACGCAAGGTTTTCGACTGATCCTTCAACCATAATTTCATTTCTTCGAAAGTCCCGCTCCTCTGAAAAGTTATGTGGTTAAGTAAGATGCCCGAATAATAAGGTCCATCTAGAAAGAACCGAAAGCATTCAAAAGTGTTGGAGTCATATACTTCCGTGGAAAATTTTGAGTTCACCCCCTCAAAGACATACAAAAGTGCTTTGTCCATAACTCTGTGAATACACTTCGTAGGTATTTTGATAAAAACTATTTTTGAATTTCGTTTACTAAGTGTTACTAGAGTGTGGGTTCGATTCCCGCTTCAGTCCGAAAAACTTTTCGTCCGGAACGTGTTTCGACTGTGCCACTGGGCGTTGCATGCTAGTCCGTTGTCTAGTGTGGTACTTCCGTCAGTGGACTTAATTGTCCACTGGAAGCATTAACGTGTCGGTGTCTTTTTTTAACTATTTTTCTCAGCATTAGGTTGACCAAGATTGACAATCGATGCGTCATTAGAACCGTAATCTTATATTCTTTTGAGTAAAATGTTGACGGCAAATTCGAAAAGTGTTTGAAACAGTCATTCAAGTGTTCAGTTTTCAGGTTTTTCCGACGAACTTTGGCAAATGCTCCTCAAGCTCGAAAAATGTTCTGAGGGGTAGAAACGCGGTCTTATCAAAACAATATTATGAAACTATTTCTGCTTCACCTTTGTATTTAGCATTTTTAGTACCTAACTGTTGCAATGGTTAAGGTGATGATGAATCGAAACTAAAAATGAAATATTCAAGAGCACAAATTTGTAGATCCAGATATCCATCTTTGTTGAAAACTCAATCGATGATAAGTTCGAGTTCAAGTTTTCAACTCAGACGGATGTGTGACTCTCCAGATTTGTGCTAGTGAAAATTTGAGTTTTGGCCCCGATTCATTTCCATCTTCAATATATTATATACTTATTACAATGGAACAAACTCACCAAATTATACCACCACAATAACACCAGTTGGTTTCTGCAACTGGTGTTCAGTAATTGGTTATATTTTCATAATCGGAAATCGATGAAATTTTAATTTTTTCCACTTTTTAGCTGTTTTTTATATACAGACTATGAAAATCATGTTTTCCTACACATTTCAGCCCATACAAAATGTATGGGAAAAATTCCACCGATAGATTATTTTGTAACCTTCCGATTATAATATTATAGACCAAATACTGATATCTAGCGGAAAAAAAATCCGAGGTACATTCGATCTTTATAATCTACTGCTTTAGACATAGCGTGCGAGGCTTGCCGAGTAGGATAATTACGACGAGTGCTGTAAAAATCGAGTTCTGCAACGAGTTACGTACAACATTTTTTGCAATTTCGTAGAAGACCACTTCAGGGCATCAGAAATCATATCGGAATGCATTCACCATTATTTTACAATTTTTGAGAAATTGTTGTGTTATGATTCATTACGCAACTCAAAACAATAATGAGAAAGCGTTGCGTAATGAATCATTACAGCACTGGTTTCAGTTAGGTAATGACTATTTCCGCACTGCATACTTCAGAGCAGAAAAGTAGGCCGTTTCATGACAGATTGGCGTGATAAAAAACAGCCTATTACGCTGAGAAATTGCAAAAGAAGATAAATCGTCATATAGTTTAAAGAAACTGAGAAATAAGAATGAATTAATTGATTGATTAATATTAACTTTGAAGGGCGTCAAAAATTTTCGCGTCCGACATGAAGCACGGCACTTTTTGATTGGTCATTTGAGGCATTTCCGTAAAAGCTAAAGTGTTTGTAACTGAATCATAAACCATTAGTTTGTTCCAACTCTTTTGACTCATTTGGAACCAATCTGGCCAGTTCCAGATTCTCTGTAACCGATTCCTGGGGCATCAAATGGGGACCAAAAATTGATCAACATAAGCCTTATCATGCGACACAGCAATCTTCAAGATTTTACAACAGAATTATAATACAATGCATATTGTATGCAACATACGGCAACCTACAAGAACTTCCACAATATCCTGGACCAAATTCCGGAACTCTGAAAAAGGACATCAATCCGGTGATTGTAAAGCCTATGATTTGACACATAAATCTTCAAAATTTTTCGCAAGGAGTATAATGCAAATTGAGTAATTTCTTGCAACAAAGCGTCACTTACAAGTACTTTCGGGATGTTCTGATGATGATGACGATATAAGCTACCATCTATTGTAGCAAGGTATCCACCGGTAGCAATAACCTATTCTAACAAAACAATTTGTTCAAAATTGTATGACTATTTGTACTCAATCATACTCCTGTCTGCAGGGCCAAAAACGGATGGTTGACCCGTAAGCAGAGACACTTACGCGAAACCCGCAAGGGAAAAAGAATCTCCTTCCAGAAGTAAGTTCACACAAACAGTCGTAAAATCGAGCTCTTGTTTGTCAGAAAGACCCAATAGATGGGTAGAAGAGCCCACCCGTTTCCCACGAAATTGTTAGAAAGTTGACAGTTTCACTCTTCTTATCTCGCTTCAATCGGGTGCCCTGATGGCCCCACTCAACCCACTATGCAAATAATATTGGAAATATAATCACATAATACAATCCATCATGAAAAGATCTCACCGGTTTTTTATCATTGAAACTGGTCGTCAATTTGATATCGTCGAACTGTTTCACCGTTAACTATAAAGTATCCGCTTGCTGGCCGTCTCGAAGCGCACTGTCCAAAAACCGAAAAAAAAACTTCCCCTCCGACGAAGCCAAAATCGAAACCGGCTGGCCTCCTCGAAGCGCACTCAAGTACTTTCGGGATGCTCTGTAGCCGATTCTGGGACCATGGAGGAGGACATCAATCTTTAAGATTTTTTACTGGGAGTATAATATGATGAAAATAGAAGGTCATTGACAAGTACTTCCAAGATCAGTGCTGTTAAATGTCAAAATTTTGGAAAAATTTAAATTCTTATAGCACCCTTCCATGCGAAATATAGCATTAGCTGAGACGAGACTCGCGGAGACGGTCTTCTTTTTCTGCGATTGCTGAGTTTTTTTTCTTATTCCACTCATTGTGTACATCAATTTTGCGCAAACCGTTCAAGCTATCACATGAACATCTCAGCGAAAAACTATTACGCATGCATCACATCGAAGCATAAACGGCATTTTGAGTGAAATTTCATGTCAGCAAACGTAGCAGACATTATAAATAACTTGTCTTGTGTTTAGATTTATCAGCATCTTTGGAAAAACTGCTCCGTTGACTGAGATTTGTAATAATAGTTTATTTTGAATACAATACTTTTCACTTTTTCAGCCATACACGGAGAAAACGGAAAACCCATATTTGAGTATTTTTTAACTTACTTTTGAGTTATTTTTCTCTCCCCATTTCATTCGCTCCTTCTATTGTTGTCAGAGAGCGAAGAGCAAAACAACCCAAAAATCGAACCTTAGTGCGTTACCTCAAATTTGAGTAAGTGGCACAGTACTGGAAGTTGAGTTATTTGATCTGCCGGTTGAGTGAAAAGAACTTACCCAGTAGGTATTTGTTCGCACGGCTGCAAATGAAAACAACTTCTACCCCGTCAACCCAAAATTAGGTTAACGCACGAACCCCCGGAATTGAGTGGAATGAACTCACTTTTGAGTACTTCATTTTCTCCGTATAGAAACGATGGGCTGCATTTGACGTTCATATTTTTCCTCTTCGCGAGTCTCTCTCAGAGCATTAGCACTTAGCAGATATTGCCAACCAATAGTGATATGGAAAAAGTCAAGAGGAAAAACATTTTCCGATGATTTTTTCCACGGGGAAGGATGATATTGGCAATATTCAATTGTCAAAGTCACGTGATATTCATGACATTTAACAGCTCTGTCCAAGATGCTCTGGAGCCGATTGCGGTCTTCTTTTTCTGTTTTTGTTAAGTTTTTTTCTTATTCCAGTCTCTGTTTACATCAATCATGCGCAAGCCGTACTCACCTCTCACGCCGAGGACCTGGGATCGAATCCCATCCCCGACATAGTCACTTATGACGTAAAAAGTTATAGTGACGACTTCCTTCGGAAGGGAAGTAAAGCCGTTGGTCCCGAGATGAACTAGCCCAGGGCTAAAAATCTCGTTAATAAAGTCAAACCATCAAACCCTCACATGAACGTCTCAGCAAAAAAATATTGCGTTTGCATTACACCGAAGCGTAAATAGCATTTTGAGTGAAATTTCATGCCAGCAAACTTAGAAGACGTTAGAAATAACTAGTATTGTGTTTAGATTTATCAGCGTCTTTGGAAAAGCTGCTCCGCTGACTGAGCTTTACAATAACAGTTAATTTTTAAATACAATACTCTTCACTTTTTCAGCCATAAAAACGACTGGCTGCATTTGACGTTTCGTGACAGCGGAAACTGGGCTGCATATGAAGTTGATATTTTTTCTCTTCGCGAATCTCTCTCAGATACATACTATTGGTTTATGATTCTGTTCCAAACACTGTAGTGTTGTTTGATCCGTGCAAATAGTTATGAAAATGTCACAAATAACCTTCGGACAGACCCCACGGAACATCCTTATAAATCCGGAACCGATCGTCCGACTGAGGTTCCCATTACAGGTCACGAAAATTGAAAATGTTGACCAAAAAATTACGAAAATTTAGTTGTAAAGATAGGTCAGGGGCGCAAAGGTTAATGAAGATGCCCGAGTTACAAGGTTATCTAGGTAGATCAAAAGTGTTGCAATATAAGTTCATGAGCAATGTTTATTGCCACAAAGTTTCTGTATCCACGAACTCTGATGAAAACGGGTTTTCATATCTGTAGGCGTAACAAGCGAGCTCTTATTTTTCTGCGGTTACCGCCCAACTGATTGTTATCAAAACTAGGTACTTTGTGTATTTTTGTAAGGATGACATCATTTTCCATAATAAAATGATATTTGTTTGATATGTAACATTGATTGGAGGAAAAGAATACTGTTTAAAGCTTGACCAGAGACGAATAGATACTAGTACCGTGGTGAATCGAAATCCAGACAGTACCAATATCTGGACACTTCGGTGAAATTCATTGAATAAACGAAAAATATAATATTATTATATTTAATGTAACTCATATCTACACGTTACAACAGTTCCCAACTAGTTACAATCTAGTTACACCCGATTCTGTTTTTACACGGCTGTGCAAAAAAAGTTTCCAGACATTTTTTTTCCGCTAAAACCTTATTTTTGCATGGAACGTCGAGAAATGGTGTACGTTAAACAACATTTCCATAGCTATAGCCCGGACAAAACTTGACTGTTTGTATTTTAACACTTCCGTAGCATTGAATACTATCCAACTAAGGTTATTTGGATTGGAACTGATAGGATACAGATTGAGCGATCCCTTACCTCACTAAATCTTTTTTTTTTGCAATTCTTCTTCCCATGTTCCATGGAAAACAAACCCAAGAAAATCAGTCTCAACGCAACAGATCCTAAAAATTGCGATTTAAATATCGATGACACCCTTGTTTACTACATTAAAATCAGCCCTTAAGTTAGAGAATCACACTGATGGAGAGTTTGTCTTTTTAGTTATCATGTATAATAGGTAGTTGCTTAGTCATGCCGTTGGTTTTGTCTTTTTTACACCTTTGTTTTAGTAACTGAACCGTACTGCTAGAAAAATGACTCCCGCGGGAGTCCCGCGCACATCCGGCAATACAGTTCCTTCTCCCATGGTGATGAGTTGGAACCTGAGATAGAAAACGAACAGGTTGAGTAGATAAGTGGGGTCAGTCAACGACGGGGAGAGGGATTACTTTACTACTACTACAGACGACGACACAGTGACCAAAGTTTCGGTTCGATTTAACATTAGGATCACATTTTGGTTGTTTCATTTTGATTGGTCTCGGTACGGCTAGTGCTATTGATACGTTACATTTTTTTGGGGGGATTGGGAGCCATGGTTTACTTGCGGTACGGAATGGATTAGTATTTATTTCGATGTCTGATGGTATTCCGAAGTTTTAGTAAACCATGGTGCCAAATGAAGCAACTTTTGATCTACGCTAAGCTGGATGTTAATTACTATCCAAGTGGATTGTGCTTACTCTCTACGGTTTACTGTTGTTAAAAATCGAATTTGTGCGAGCGGGGTTCTAAAAAGTTTGCTTGGTTTGGTGTTGACAATTGATTAACAATAACTAACTGTGCCAAGTAACTTGTATCGACTCGATTGATTCTAGCTATAGCAAATTATATGTATTGTGCTAAGCGCCATCTTGCTGTGTAGTGCAAATGATCTTCAACAATCAGTCTGTTTTTGGGAATTCCACAATTCACAAGAAAGTGTTTCTGAGTCAAATGTGATGCAATGTCGTCTATCGATTCAAGTGTCTGTGTAGGTAGGGGTAAGCCACCGATTGGAGTTGTTCTTGGTACTACTAGCGCTACTACCACTACTAACACTAGCGGACCGCTGGAAAAGTCCGAGAGCCCGCTTGCGGCAAGAATTGAGCCTTCTGGAGCGGAACGGACTTTTACGGCCTCCGGTGGCGCCACCACTACCGCCAGGGGACTGACTCCTCCCTAATCGTTGTAGTTCGTCTGCTTCGTACTCTCCCGTTGAACCCTCCTCTGGTAAAAGCCCGATAAGCGCGGATGGTTCTAGCAGAGATCCTAGCGAGAGTTGGCGAAGCAATCGCTAATCTCATTGGTTCAGATTACCCTGGGCGTGCTGCAGTCCCGAGCACAGATGGAGCATGATAACACTCAGCGCCTGAACCCGCTCTTCGGATTGTCCGGCGAGGAATGCTGACCGGGTGGCATCCACTTGCTGGGTGTTACCGGGCTTTGTCTTGCCATCATCTGCGTTAAAAAATTGTTATATTAGTTTTGAGAAAAACTTTAATGTTTTAGAAGATTGAAGCATTGTTTACAAAAAAAAAACTGATCGAAAAGTAAAAAAACGATTCAAAAAGAAATATATTCAGAAGATATAGGTAGGAAATAAACTTACCTACACAAAAAACAAGGTTATGATCAATCATAAACGAAAAACAAATGCATATCAAATAATGTGGGTCGCTTAATAATCTCGGTGTAATAACTACATTTGTACTATAAGACTTGGTAAATGATTAAGGTAAAATTATTTATGGCACAGCATGATAGAACCATTAGAACATTTATGCTGGTATCTACGAAAATCACAGATGTAAAGCGAAAAATAAAATAAAACAGATGTGTTAATTGATACATTCAAGATATTATTGTAGGGAAAATACGTGACATACCGCAAACAGTAATGAATAATTAAAATATAATTCGAATGTCGTAATAGGGAACGGTCGAAACAAAGAAATTTCACTATACAAGTTAAAATTAGTATGGAAATTTGAAGGGAAATTGGAAACGTTGTAACGAGCTTTGACTGTACTATGCTTTTGTAAACATGGGTAGACTGCAAAGTAGCAATGGTTTATTTATTTATTTGGGTTTACATCAAAAGGTTATGTATAGTCACAACAATCCCAACAGCTTTAAAATAAAAAGAAAATACAGAATAATTAACAAAACAAACGAGACAAAACATTGAGTGTTCAAAAACGGTCAAGATCGTAAAATATTTTCATTTTTCTGATTGCATCTTCTTATGAATTTAGTCCTAAACTTAATCAATCGTAATCACAATAATGTTATTCGTTGTCTTAAAAATTCCTTCTGAAACAGTAAGCCTAAACAATAGCTTTTTTGAAACTTTACCTTTTGTCACCGCTTCTTTTGCAGCGCTCAACGATGACTGATTGAGCGTTTCGCAATCCAATGCTATGTGCAGCTTGGAAAGCTGGAAAGAGATTACCGAAAAAACCTACATGAGATACCGTCGCAGACACTCGGGGAGCTAGCACAACACCAATCGGAGGTACGCTCACCAGCTTGTTGATTCTCTCGGTCCGTTCGTCCGGTTCCAAGTCGGCGTAGATTGATTTGCTGGTGCTCTTGGCCAAGGCCATCAACGTATCGGAGGAACCGTACTCAATCAATGGTGCCGTCAGGTCCACAATCTGATCCATTTGCAGTTCCTTTATGTCTTCCGGTAGGCCCTCAAGTTTCTGTGCCACGATGGCAAATGGATTGGCGTTAACGTTCGCTAATGATTGTTTGCGAGGAGTGTGCTGAGGCGTCGGAGGCAAACTCTTGCTACTCTGGTTCAGTGCAGATACCATTGGTATGGAGAGATTGTTTGCTGAATTGACACGCTTCAAACCTTGTGCCAACAAGTCACTGAAACTCTGACGGTGAGATTCCAAACGGGATTTCGCCTGTTGCTGTTCTTCGACTATGTCGACGAAATCATCCACTTCAATGGTGGGAGATTCAGCTTCTGTGACGCGGAATTCAGGTCCTGAAGCGGACGCTGGTTGTACAACATCGCTTACCGTGCAAACTGTTGAACTCTGACACTTGTTGATGCACTTCTTGTGGCAACACATGGCGCAATCGCGGCATTGCACCGCATCCTTAAGCCAAATCTTCTTACCGCAATAGTCGCATTGAGTGGTCCGATGGAAATGGGTTCGAATGAAGTCGTGAGGCTGCATAGATTGCCCACCGGATGGCGGTTTGGAATCTGCACTGGAGTCTGTTTTGTCTTCGTCACCTTTATCGGTTGATCCTTTGCTTATGCTAATGAGCTTCATCTTTTTCATATTTTCTGTGCTGCTTTTCATTGACACTGGACTACTGATGGATGACCCGCTCCAAACAAACGATAGCAAAACGTCGCCGTAACAGTAGTTTTGGTCAAATCCGGATTGCATAGAGAGAGGGTGATTTGATCTGCAAAACAAACTTATTAGAAATCTTAAAAGTGTAATAAGGTCTCCTAGAACACGGGTAATACGAGGGTGTTGAAGGAATTCCATCGAAGGAATTTTTTTTAAGAAGAGTTCTATATGACATGTACCTATGTACATCCAAAACAAGAGCTTAAGCAAATTTTGTATAATGTCGTTCCATATATATAGAAAATTCAAGATTTTTTATACAGAAAATGTATGGTTTAATACAGAAAGTGAAAGTTTTCAAAACAAAAATCTATGATAGCTTTACATTTCTTGTATGTGCAATATTCGTAAAGTTTTTATGTAGAATTGTATTGAAAACTTGTAACCATTGGATGCATTTTCTAGCACCTCACATCATCAACGTATCCTTAGTTACATTCACTTACCTAAAACAAAATACTAACATTTACGTTTTTATATTAGTTATTGAAAATGTTGTGTCTGTTTTGCAAACCGTGACCTCCAAAAGTGCAGGGTAGCCAGTAGAAAGTCAATTTCAAATTTCCGGTTTTCTCCCGTTTTCCCCGGTATTTCAAAAATATTCCCGGTTTAATGATATGCTAAAAAACATTATTACGATTTTTTTACCATTTCAAACAACTTTTAAGTGCCGTAAAACGGGGTAACTTTGATAGTGCGAGTCCCACAATATGATAAACGAAATAAAAAAGTTTCTGTTAATCAGTAGGTAAAACGAATGCAAAAGTAAAGACTATTAGTATGACACTTCATGTCAAAGCTATTTTCGTTGAAATCTTGTACATTTAAAGATATACATGCAAATATTAAAAATTTAGAAGATTTTAGCATTTATAAAACGCTTACAAACAATCTGTTCTACGATCACTATTTCATTAAGTCATAATGAGTTCGTCACTTATCCTTGACAGCCTAGTTGTAGTAGAACATGAATTCGGTCTCAAATCTCTTAGCGAAAACCATTTTTACAATCTGGGACCATTTTTGTATTCTAAGTCAGAAATTTCCATATAGCTTTTAACACCTAGAGGTATGCAACGCCCTATAAATGTCCCGTAATGCATTCAATTTTGTTCGATTGTCAAACAGTCGTAATAGTCTATGCGAACCGCTTGAACACCATCGGAAAGGATAACAAGGGTTGGGGTAGGGTTAAAGGAATTGGAGAAGATTTGACACAGTAATGCGATTAATGCTGCAAAATGTAAATGTGCTGAAAGCAATTTAATTTGAGTTTTGAAGTTTGATTTGAGTTATTAAAATTCCAAATAGATCGGCCATTGCACAAGTAAGAAAGAATATGCCGATCGCTTTCTAGAAATTTTACAAACAACAAAATAATAACAATGTGAGAGTGATGCTAAGGGCTGCTGATGGCACGATGCGACGCTCTAGATGATTTTGATACTGATTAAAAATTACTATAAACAGCTCAATTCAATCGATGGTGATAACAAACTTTATCTGTTTTTGAACTGATTGACGATGCTGATTTATATAAAAAAATTTGATATTATTAGTTCATTTGTTTGTGTGATCTAGGAATTAATAATGGAAAAAAATTACTTACCCTTGATGATAATACTTCCCTGACCAAAAATATTCTATTTACCCTTTTCGAAGCTATTCTATTCAGGTATCCATTTACTGCTTACAATCCTGAAATTATTCTTATTGTGCATGCTCATGCATTATATTAGTGATGCTCATAATCATGCAACAGATAAGAAGGAGAGAAAAAGAGAATATAGGAACAGTGATTAGTAATGAGTTAATTATATGTACCTAGTTTTGTTAGAATTATAAACAATTAAACAGTAGTAATGAATAGCTTATAAAATGACTTTGCAGCATAGCTGAGCTTTTCGAATCGTAAGACCGATGAATAAAAATAATTTGTTTCGAAAATATCCGCGTGGTCTTCTAGTGCCCCTATTAGATAAGAATCAGTCATAAACATACATACCGAATGCTCGCCATGACCCAATGACCAACATTTGTATATGTATAGCTTTAGTTGATGTGGCTTGTCTAATAAATAGTTCTTTCACTCATTGATTGTCTTCAAAACCTTGTCAAGTATAGAAAATTGATTTTATTTCATTTATTACTATATTGAAGCTACATTGTACTTATTAAGTATTAGGTATTATTTTATGTTTTTATCACTATTGATATTATCAAGGCCAGAATTCCCAGTGAGTGAAGAATTTTATAGTACTAGAACACCATAGAAGATCGCTAAACATTACCTAATCATGGAACGGCTTTTTGCTCTATTATTTTAAGTAGATGATATTGATCTCCCTTTGCTCCTATCCGCAACCCGGTGCACGCGCTCTGTTGGGTTTCGAAAACCTCGGAGAAGATTACAAACCGTCAATTGCATTCCCAATTACTACCCCACATTGTACATTCAAGGGTCTGATTGTGCTCCTAACCCACCCTCAGTTCGTAATCTTCTCACCAGTTTGAAATTTTATTTTCCCGAAGTGAAAGTAATTTTTATGAGTGATAGCCTAGTGCCAGTGTTGATAGACTCACACTCAAATCTCAATCATTACGCTCTCCCGTGAGAGCAAACTCATTATAGATCTGCTTCGCAAATCTCACGCTTGACATTTTGATGCAAAATCAACTCAATCAGCTCAAACCGTAAAAAATGATTCAGTCGCAAAACCCGGCAAAAACTCGTTAAACCCGAATATTGTTGTTTACGTTAGAAAGGATTGCTTTACAAGACTAACAAGAAATTGTTGCCGTGTGTGAGTAAACTGTGGAAATACGAGACAATGAGTCTGTGCCAACTCATCCATGATTTTTTGACTGGTGAGTTGCGTGATTGACAACTCACATATGAAAAATCTCAAGCGTGAGTTGTGAGAAATTGAGTTTTTCACAACACTGCCTAGTGCAGCCCAACTGCATAGTACAGTAGTTTAACCAGAATCTTTAGGTCAGAAGATAAAATTTTAATTTTGTAATAAAAGGTTGCCATTGCTTTGAAATTCACCCAACATCTAATCAAAACTACTAACAATAGCGATCAATTATCAAAATTCATCGCTCCCTGGAAAATAGAATCCCAAGCCCAGAGGTAAGGGCAACCCAAAATTACTGTAGAAAAATGTCCTATTTCCAGCATTTCCAGCCTTCAATGACACTAGTGATTTGGAAAATTCGTGCACCCAACATAGGTTACTTGATGAGATTCACGTTTTTAAACTACTGTACTAGGAAGAGCCACGTGAGTTTCTCGAAATTCAAGCCTACTATTATTACCATTCACAAACACTGGTCCCAAGCTGGGGGATGCGAACTGGAACTCAACAAGCAGCCAGGCTGCTATCAATCTTAAATTTTCGTCAAAATGATCTGAGTGTGCCTAGAAATGTACGGTCATGTTTTCGACACGCTAAGAAATGTTATATAATTTATATAACACAAAGATCACCAACTCTTAAGAAAAGTTGTACTTGGACTAAATTATGCATGCGTATTTTACAACTTTTCTGAAATATGTTTCTAACTAACATACGACTAGCAAATTTCTGATTAAGTATGTTTATTGGGTTAGTTGCCTACACCGAAATGTTGATGATTTGTGTGAAGTATTTTAAGGGTGCACTTTTACTGTGGTTTTCGGCGAGACAATCAAACAAACAACGGTTAGCACTCCTGGAAAAGTTTGTGTTCAATTTGAACAACCTAAATTTTTGAGTCCGCACCCCCTAGGTCCCAAGTAATGGGACTGGTATGCGGGTATATTTGTGTTTGGCAAGTAAAATACTCGGATAACGAGTCTCATTGGTTTGTATCTTATATTTTGACATGAAAAATAACCATTTCAACTGTATTTTCATTGTTAAATGTTTTATAATTCTTCAAATATATTGTGCTGAGTGATGTCACCACGGTTTACTACTTTCAGCAGCGGCGAAATGAGAACATTCGAAAATATGTTTAGAAGCGTTGTTCTCCACATGCTGAATTTTCTAATGGGACTGTATTGCGAGTATGGGCAGAGTATTTGACCATAGCTTTGCAACTTTTTTGATTTTCTTTTTTTTTATGGTATTCAGTTGGAGCTGCCTGACAGCTTAACTTGTCAAGGCTGAACCCTCGGTCTGGCTTTTGCCAAGTTTCCCCTCTACCAGGACCAATACTCAGACGGACTAGGCAATGGCGCCCACATGAACACTGCTTTTTATTGATATTGTGACGTGGTAGTTTTTGAAAAGTACCCATATTCCCTTGCTTCTGAGAAAACGAAGCATTGTGAAAATCAGCAGCTCCATTCGAATTTGCAAAAAATGCCAAAATGTGATACCACCACTACAGGTTACGCCTTTGGTTTCCATCATATGGGCTAATGAATTATGCCCTCCCATCGCGGCAAGGTCGCATAACCAAGGGGAGGGAACTTTTTTGATTTTCAATACAAAATTTACAAATTTAGAGGATTAGTTCTGAGTTATTTAAGAACAGATTTGAATAAAATGTGCAAGTTTTTCCGACATAACTTGAATTTCAATATATTATATTTTTGAGTGACGTTTAAACACGAGTTTAAAAGCAGAAAGCGTTTCATTAAAGAGAATTTTTGACTAATTTTAATAATTGGCATACTTAAAAATGGTAGTATCTTCAAAAAAGTTATAAACTTGGACAAATTTGCTTAATACAGGTTTTGTGTAAAGCTTTCATATTTTCAGGTAAATCGTTCATAATTATTCGTCAAGGGGCCTTCCTTAGCCGAGTGGTTAGAATCCGCGGCTACAAAGCAAAGCCATGCTGAAGGTGTCTGGGTTCGATTGCCGGTCGGTCCAGGATCTTTTCGTAATGGAAATTTCCTTGACTTCCCTAGGCATAGAGTATTATCGTACCTGCTACACGATATGCGAATGCGAAAATGGCAACTTTGGCAAAGAAAACTCTCAGTAATAACTGTAGAAGTGCTCATTGATCACTAAGCTGCGAAGCAGGCTTTGTCCCGGGACGTAATGCCAAGAAGAAGAATAATTATTCGTCAAAAATTGCTCTTTAGTCAAATTGTTATTACTTTCGACATCATTATTGGTAAAATTATGTAAATATATAATAGAATCCAATAACTTAGGTTATGTCCGATATGCTGTGAGAATGTCATTTGAATCGGTCCATAAATAACTGAATTCTAGTTTATCGATGTTGATCGCTAAATCGTCATATAAACTGGCAAACGTGCATGCAAGTTGACTGAAATGATTAAATAATGTATTTTCAACAGCCAATGTCAGCCAAAACTAAACGTGCTATGCTATAATTATGGTATTAGCGGAATTTTGGTGCTTGAAACTGTACAGATTGGTGTTCCGCAGTGTTGATCCAATTAGGTCGAACTTTTGCCCTACCTTGCTCTAGGCAAAATCCCATAAACTGTGGTTTTCTTATACCGCTTATTTAGTGGCGATTCCTAATAAGCATAAAACTTTCAATATGGACAAAAAACACTAAAATAACTTCGAGGATTATTAGAATGTTTTATGTATGTTGGAAAAAGCGTTACGCGTTTATAATGCGGCCACTTCAATTTGATTTTGCCGTAAATAACCAAATTATAACGCGTAACGGTATATCCAAAATACTTATTTTCTTAGCACAACTTTATGGGTTGTTGAAATCAAAAATGAGTTTAATTTTAATATCGATTCTCAAACGTTATTGAGATAATCTAATATATTCCCAAATCTACACATTCAAATATTCTGTTGCAAATAAAATGGGAATTCGTGAAACTTTTAGTCGAATAAGTGAGTATTCTACTTCAATTTTCAATAGCGATAAAAAATGTACTTTACTAAATAATTACAATCAATGCACAAACTCCAAACTTTCTTGTTTCTTTTATAGTGAACGATTGACAATTTTCTTGAAAATTATCCTGCACATCACATTCAATTTTGTTTATAAATATTTTTTATTGTTCATTGATGCTCATACAAATTTTTAAACTGTACTTTAGATTTGTTGAAATTTATTAACTGTGCAAGCACCTCAAGCAATGAGATAAGAAAAAATAAAATAAAAGAGAAGCTCCAGCTTTCAAAACTCAAATAAAACGTTGGATTTGACATTCAACAAATGATAAATTTGAAAGCGTTTCATCAAAAATTAGTGTTTTCTGAACTGTTAATGTTGAATCAAATTTTCTTACTAATCTTAGCAAAAATATCCATATATTACCAATGGTAACAATTTTAAAAATCTGCTGTTAACACATTTTTTTTTTAATTTCATTGTGTCAAAAACCATTTCACATAAAAAAATTTCAAAATTTACAGTGGCAAACCAAACAATCTTTGCAAAAATAGTATTGAATGCTTTATTTTGAGTCAATCAAATAAATACAGTAATCATACTTGGATCTTTTAAAGACACCAACACATAAATGCTTCAAGTGGACAATTTTGTCCCTTGAAAGAAGCACCACTTTAGATAAAGGACCAGAATGCAACGCCCTGTGACACAATCGAAAAACGCTCCTCATGAAAAGTTTTCAGGGGTGAAGTGGGAATCGAAGTAACACTCCTCAGCACAATGCATGACGACACTAATCGCACGGCCTTGAATTCCAAAAAACAGTTCAAGTTCAAAAGTTCTCGACAATGAATGTTCAAATGACAGTATTTTCATCGACTGGCTATAATCTGCTTCAATGTCGTTGAAAAACGATTTTTTTAAAACGAGCCTCACCATTATTTATATCCGAAATTTTGAAACATTTTCTCAGATAATGAGAAGGTTTCAAATTTATTCATGAGTTAACTTGCGGCGCCCCTGAAGAAGTGCTACGGCGCACCAGGGCGCCGCGGCGCACAGTTTGGGAAGTACTGCCCTAACGTCAAATCTACCTGTTCTACGTATAGAAATGTTTCAATTTTTACAACCAATGCGGATCTACTTAGTAGAGAATGGTTTAAATAGTCGATTTCAATCATTTATCTTTTGAATTAGATAGTAAATTTGTCAAAATATCAATTTCTAGTAACGTAGAACAGGTAAAAAGTGAGGTTACGACGCCCCTGGCGCTTATTACCGTGTTGTAGGAGACTCAAATGTAGGTACCGTAATCCGGGGGTAAATTGATCACTGGGGCGAATTTGATCAGGTCGGTACTAAAAAACATTTTCTCCCAAGGATGTTGAAAATGTCGTTGGCACCACAGACATTCCATGTTTTCTAGTTTATCGTGTCTAATGATGATTTTGAACTATTTAATTTTTATTAGGGTTAGTTTTGCAAATATTCATACTTTATGAAGGTGTAAGCAATACAGTTGGAAATGTCGGTGCTAAACAATCCTCTGGTACTATGCCTACATTGCAACTTTGAGTGTTCAAAATGTTGTGTAAGCTTAAGCATGAACTACTGAACTCACTTCTGATATCATACATCATAGCAAGTATAGTGTTTTGCTCAAAAAACCGTTTATGCTCAATGAATGTGCTTATTTCAAGGGAAATTGCCTACATTTAGGCGTATTAGGCAGATTTTCAAAGTTTAATTTTAGAATAAAATGATCAAATTCTCGAGTTGTAAGAATTTTGACATCATTTTCAGATTCAGGAGACCCAAATTTAGTAGATAGGGAAATTTTTCATTCTAAAATCTGCTTTGTTATATAGTGATCAATTTCGCCCAATGTGTCATTTCAATTTTTTGATATTAAAACTATTTTTATGATATGTTAAACAATGTTTCATGAAAATTCGATCATATTAACTGATGAATATCAATGGAGTACTGATTTTGTCGAAATTTATTTAACAATACTTCAATTCCGAAGAGTAACCCAACAAAAAGTTGTAAAATAGTGATCAATTTGCCCCCGGATTACGGTATGTCGAATTGAATCAATAGTACTTACACATCAACTGCTTCCGGTGGCAGCAAGGGATATTTCTTCAGGTGATGTCCCAAAAGAGATTCGTTACACTCTATCAAAATACTGTTCATAGGAATATTCAAATAACCTAATAACCGATGCTCATCGCTGCTCTTCCCGAAAACATTGACGTTCAGGTAAGAGAAATTTTCCATCAATTGGAAGCTGCACAGATCCCCCATTCGGATGTACGAATTGAATTCACAGTCCATCGACGAATGTTGAGGAAAACCATCTGTAGTGCCTTCGTTTTGTCGCTTCACAGGTGTGGTTTCCTCCTTTTTAGGTTCTTTGGAGGCCTCAGACCGCTTGACAGGGGTTGTTCCCGGCGTGTTGGACTGACTGGACTCTCCACCGCTATCTTTGGAATTTTTACGTGATAATTTTGGTTTTTCTTTTCCGCCGCCAGTGGAAATCTGAACCGATTCTACATTTTTTGTGAATGTAATGTTTAGATTGGGATCTATTTCCTCGTAATCTTCGAGATCGTCAAGAAGGCCGTCGTTCCTGATTGTGCCAGGAACGATCCGTTCGATTCTTAGTATGAACATCGGTCTGTTCAGAGCTTTAATGACTTTGGCAACCTGGTTGATGGTGTTGACGCGTTTCCCCTGAATGGAGAGTAGGACATCCCCTCGCTTCAGTTCGGCCTTCGATGCGGGAGTGTTTGGAATAACGGCTTCAATGACGACCAGTTGATCCGATTGTTTGAATACTATACCGATTTGTTGGTTTTTGGCCTTATGAATTTCCAAGTCTAATGAAACGATCAAATTGTTGTCATCCTGTTGCCTTGCTAATACCCAAGGTATGTGTGCTAATGTGACCGTGCAATAAACGTGGGATAATCTGGTTGGGGCATTCAATCGAGATATTTCCTCCACAATTACTTCTAAAGATCCATTGGGTGTGATTTCATTGAGATCATAATCTTCTTCTACACGGTTGAAGAACGGTTTATATCTACGAAAAAGGACACAATTTTTAGTTATTTAAACAATTTGAACACAGTGATAATGATGCAAATACCTTAGCTTATAATTTGGCAAGGTGTGTTTCCGTCGAATCGCTTTGCGAATTTGGTTCGAGATCAGGCTCGTCACGTTGGACTGCATTTGGCGACCCTGGAACTGCGATTGGACATCTAAGTCAACCGTCGGATCGCCTACGAAGCTCAATGACCAGTGTGTGTACGGTTTACGCGTGAACTGTAGTCGAGCGATGCCCGACACTTGTTTCACTGGATAATGAAATAAATATCATACTTTCTGCTGTAGTCTAACATTTTGTATGGAAAATCGAAAACTGTTGCAATTGTATTAGTTACTCAAGTTGAAAGCGACTAGTTGCAACCCGAATAAGCACAAGATTATATTTTTACGATTTTTTGAAACATACCTCTCACCGAGAGTGATCCTTTTTTTCCCAGTACCATATCGGCATCGATGGACAGCCGGAAATGGCCAACGTAGTGCAGATCTAACAGCACATCCAAGCTTTCGATGTGGGCTTCGTCCGGATGAAGCTCGACGTTGTGCATCCGAAAGTTCTTAATCTCGGGGAACTGACTTCCCAAGTCTAGGTCTCGAATCTAAAATGAGAAAGTTTTAACATTATTTCATTTTCCACGACACACATTGAATGTTTAATGTCAACAGCATGTAGCACCTCCTTACCGAAAGTTTGTCGAACAGCTTGCCGGTGGTTGTTTTGCTAATCAGTTCATCCAGTTCAAGCGAAAGCTTCCGGTGGAACCATTTGCGGACCCGGTTCGAGTGGCGCAATTCAAAGTACAAAAACTGCAGAATCAAGTTGATGGCCATGATGGTTGATTTGCTTTCGGCGTCCGGCGCTTTGATGTTGGCCAGTAGCGTCTGGAAATGGCACGGAGAATAAGGGAAAATCTCAAGTGAGAATGCATTTATGTTTGGTTTGCAAAGGGAAACTGTTTGCCCTGTAGGTAAAAACGATTTCAGAATAACAGTAGAGCAATTCTCGCTGAAACCAGGCCGCCATCGGCATATATCGCCATAATTCCAATTTTATGTCACTTATCGCTAGTAGGGAGCCGGATCCTATTCTTGGCATTTTTGATTCACTTCGGCAGTTGGTTTTTTTTTTAAAGCTACTGAGCTCATATTTGGTCACAATGTGCGTCGTATTAAAGTGCTTCTTGTTGCAAAATTCCAGATAATTCGGTCAAGAAAACCCCCCATGCCAAGGTGAATCATGGAAGTGCCCAAGTAGCTCTGTACCCTATATGCTAAAACTAGAGGGAGTCATCTCGGTTTACTCAAATTTGTGGACCCTTCGTAGGCCAGGTAGTCAAAAAGTTTGCAAAAAGTCCATTTTTGATAGATTAATATCTATCAAAAATGAGCTTTTTTTAAACTTTGTTCTAGCCCGCCCACAGCTAAGAAACTTACTTCGGAATCGATTTGATGTTTTCCAGCATAGACAACCAACTCAAGGAACACTTAGCGGAAATAGTAAAAGTTCGGAAGACGATTGACAAGGGGATGACTTACGATTTCAATTCAAAGGTAACAAAAGATCAAACTATTGTGACGGCGGATCGTTTTACTTACTAATGACGATGGAGAAGTCTGAGTCAGAAACTGATGAGCAACAAAATTGTAAAATGGTATTGGAGACGGGAGCGTAAACTTTGAAAACTATATTCAGTTCAGCAACCTTGGGCTCTCAAAGTCATGCCGTCATGAAGGTAACTTTTCAAATTATAATTATCGCACAAGTCATGAAAAGTTTGCCAATGTCGATCTTGCTTGCGCCCACACTTTCGTAAGATATGAACCCTGCTGCAGGAAACATCCGTCGTTAGTGCAGAAAATTGCCCATTTGTTCATCCTCTACTCAATTGTAGTGATTACACACTCTCTCCCATCACCAAGCCGTGCCAACTCGCCGTTCAAAGTCAAAATGTGCCTTAAGGTAGCCCATTTTTAAACAATATTTTGGCAAAAGCTTTTTTAAAAATAACCTTTTTCTGCAAATCCGAGTTTCAGTTTTCCTTGGTATACTTTTTTTGTTGACCAAAAAGACTTTGGGAAGGTTACTAAGATTTTTGTAGTTTGTAGATCATTCTGGGTCACCCTTGTGCGCCATCTTTACTTATCAATGCCTCCCCCCGAGGCACGTGGAAACGACCCAAAGAGAGAAAAGTTTTCCTATGAAATCAAAACAAACAATCAGGTCAAAGAGAATGTCGGCAAAACGAGGCCGTTTCGTCCTGTTGCTGCTCCCGCGCCCAGTTGCCCATAGAGAACCATCTTTTCCTCCAGTTATGGCTATATTCATTGTGCCCACGCCGGAATGAGACCTTGGTGTGGTAACTTGTCAACAGGGAGCATTTAGAGACCGGGCCTCGATGAAAACATCGACAGAATCATCCATCAGTGATAATGCTTTGTCAGTCGTTTGATTGTGCTGATTACTTCTCCTGTGTGGATTGCAGTGATGGTTGACTGGTTATATGTTTCAACCTTTGGATCAATATCAATATAAGGAACAAAAAGCTAAAAAAAAAGTTTCAACGGTTTTCATGATTTTTCATGAAATTTCTACTTGAAGTATTGGACAAAACATTTGCAACTTTTTCGATTTTCCATACAAAATGACCAACTTTGGTAAGCAATATCTCAGTTATTTATGGACCGACTTGAATGAAATTTCTACAGAACATCAGACATAACTTGAATTTTAACATATATTTTTGAATGATTTTTCCAATCACAAGTTCAAAAGCAGTACCCGGGTAGAGGTGAATAACAAAATAATGGTAAAATAAGAACAAATTTTGCAATCATATCTAGTTTAACCATTATTATGTTTTTAATATATGACATTAAATATCTCATCAATAGCAAAATATACAATCATAGCAAAATTTGTCATTGATATGTTATACTTGAAATTTATGTAATAACTAATCAATAACAAAATGTACTATCATGGTAAAACTTGTTATTTGTGCAAAAATACTAAAAACATTAAATATCTAAAGAATAGCAAACATCACCATTATAGTAAAACATGTCATTATTTTGATATTTGAAAACATTCTTTAAATAATTCATGAGACCAGCCAATATCAAATTTTGCCATAAAATAGCTCATTTTACTATTCGTATGATATCATTAAAGATTCAAAAAGCTAAAATTTTTTAGCAGGAAAGCGAGAAGTTTATTTTTCAATCATGCTAAAATTAGATATTAAAATCAAAGAACTAAAATTACCGTTGTTTTGATCTACGCGTGAATAGCTTATTTAGCTATTATTTTGTTATCAATATCAAAATAATAACATATTTAGTTATTTACGGTTGCCCAAATTTTTGCTATTATTTTGTTATTACAATGGCAAAATATGATATTATTTAGTTTTTATGCCATACAAACTTAGTTATTATTTTTGTTATTTTATCTCTTATTTCAAACAAACAAAGAATAAATTTTGCTATTCAAACATTCTATTTTAATGGTAAATTTTGTTATTCTTTTGCTATTCTCCTCTACCCGGGTAACCGTTTGACTAAAGTGATTTTTTGACTATTTTTTATAAATGACAACTAAAAATATTGACGGAATGGCTTCATGTATCTTTATCAAAATTGTAGATTTTAACGAGATAAACAAGTTTGCTGAAGACAGTTTTTGTGTAAAGCTATTAGATTTTGAGATAAACAGTTTTGAATTTTTCGTCGAAAATTACATTTTAGTTAAACCGTTGTTACTTTTAAACGCGTGATTGGAAAAATTATTCAAAAATATATACATTAAAATTCAAGTTATATCTGATGTTCTGTGAAATTTTATTCTGTTTTTATCTGTTCATAAATTACTGATATCTAGCTTATCAAAGTTGGTCATTTTGTATGGAAAATCGAAAAAGTTGCAAATGTGTTGTGCAATACTGTATATGATGCAGATATATGAATGCTTTTCAAATATTTGAAAACAATTTCATTGTCAATCTATGCTAAATACTCGCAATTGAAACACAGAATAGAAATGATTTTTGGTAATTGATTTTTTTTTAAATAAGTAACATTAAATTTACTTCAAATTTATCGACGATAATAATTAACGATTACCGACATTTTTTTTTTGTAAAAACATCACATGTTAGCATTCTTTTCATTATTTGAAACTTCCTAACAAACGATGTGAATAAAACAAATCAGATTTTTTCTGGTACAATTAATTTCAACAGTGTCCACAGATACACTTTTTGGTATTTGATAACAAACTGTTGAATAACTTCTGCGTAGGTACTCTTTTCCATGAAACGTTTGTTATGTTAGTTTTTCAATTGGAGTTACACTTTCGCATGAATGTTTGTCAGAAGTGAAAACTTAAAAAAATGCTTGTTTTTTAAGGTGAAGATGCATCAAAGCCAAAGCTCAAATTTTCAAGAGCACAAATATAGAGAACTAAACAGTCGTTCAAACTAAGCTGTTTGGTTCTCTAGATTTGTGCTCTTGAAAATTTGAGGCTTGGCTTCGATGCATCTTCATCTTAATGTCTACATATCTTCTTCTTCTTATGTCTCAACTGGGGCAGAGCCTGCTTCTCAGCTTATAGTGTTCTCATGAGTTGTGGAAGTACTATTACCTATTACCTCATACCTTTCTTTATCAATTGGCCATTATGGCATTTGTACATCGTGTGGCAGATACGAAAATACTCTATGTCATGGGTGGTCGAGAAAATTTCCAAACCGAAAACATCCTCGACCGGTGTGATTCGAGCCCACGACCCTCAGCAAGACCAAGGCTGAATAGCTGCGTGTTTGCCGCTACGCACAGTGCACTGCAGGGCCATGCGCCGCCCGATAAAAACCTCAAAAATTCAGGTTCTCAAAATCGCTTATAATTATTTTCTATCCACTTCTATACTATTGAGTGACCATTCCTCAAAATTTGAGATTGATCTGTTTTGTTTTCGGTTTTTGGCAGCATCGTAAGTGCGGGAAAGTCAGCACAATTGGTCTGCTTAAAATTCATCAACTATGGTTCACCTAGCAAACTTCAAACAGCTGTATCTCAACAAAATCATAACCGATTTAAGCTCAATAGGCTTCATTTGAAAGCGTAGTCTTAGGCCTTTGATTTGGCTACAATAACATAAATTTTTACACATTAAGATGTTAGTTGTAGTAAAAAATGTTTTTTGCAATCCTTCTCTAAAATTTTGATAAATTTTCAAAACTTCGTCCGTTTTATGTGAAGTGTTTCGAGAAAATGAGTCACTCACTATGAAGCAGCAAATCATCCATACTTTCTGAAGTGCAATACATTTTCTTGCCCCTCTCATTATGATTTATCTATTTCATCATTCAAATCTGTATAATGTGTCATAACTCGTTGAATACTATACTGAAATTTCTACAAGGAACTTAAATATGTATCTCTAGTTTAGGTTTATACACAAATATCTGCATTACAACAACTTTTTTTGTAATTATGGCCTTTTTATTCGATTGAATGACAAAACTTAATTTGGACAAATTTTACGAGAAAATCAAATTTTCAATTTGGCAGTTATTTCCAACGGGATGATATCAAAATCCAATATAGTTAATATATTGCCATTATCAAGCGATTTGGGACGTATTTGAGGTTTTTTTCGACCACCCGCCACTGTGCTACGGCTATCTAGGCCCCAATGTTTACATATGCAAATGAGAAAAATGACTCAAAACTAGGTTTGATTTTAGTTCATTACACATAATAGTTATGAATATATATTTCGACTAGCAGTACGCACTAAGTTCATAAATTGATCCCATTCACAACACAAACGAATCATAAGCCGTTTCACGTCGATACGTTACCAATTGGGTATCCAAAAAGCATTGAAAAACATGCTCGCTTGATTCAATCTCTGCTTCGTTAAAATCAGTTTTTCTACAGAACAGAATCAACAGAAGCTCTATCTACCCATGTTCAACATAGTCATAGGGTACGAGAACGTTTTATGGATCCAATATGTCAACAGTGTAAGAGTGGAAGAGCGGAAATTAAAAAAATATTATAGTTCTCGTCGTTACGTTTCCACTGGGATAGAGCCTGCTCTCAACTTTTTTATTCTAAGTATTCTAAGAGCATTTTCAGTTATTATTTGAGAGCATACCAGAATTGCCATTTTCGCATTTGTATCTCGTGTGGCGCCTACCATACTCTATACCCAGGGAATTTAAGGAAACTTCCATTTCGGAAAGATCCTAGTCCGACCGAGAATCACATCCAGATACCTTTAGCATGACTATGCTTTGTAACCGCCGACTTTAAATCAGGGCTAAGTATTGCCATTAAATCAGTAACTGCCTTTAGCGAATATTTTCAAACACAAAATGGTGGAAGAATCCTGGCATTTTAACACAAAACTAGAACAATACGTCTTATAAAACCGTCTCGTCATAGAAGTGAATCGCAATGATTCTACCTCATTACTCCGACTGTCATCTCTCAGAATGCTACTACCCCGAATGTACCATTACCCCGAATTCCATAACCACGAATGTTGTTCCTACGAATGTACAATTATCTTGAATGACATTGTCCCATGCAATGTTGCTGAACAACGATCGGAAACGCGAAGTACGATGAATTTTCGTAGGCATCAAAACAAAATCTGCGAATAAACACAACCGTTCGGGCGCTTCATTCGTTCGTGTTTCATTTTCGGATCGCTGTTTCTCCCGACGCTATCATCGGGTGATTTTCCATCGCTCGGTAATGTGAACGGTACGATCCACGCTGCCTGCTCTTCGCGAAGAACAGGAAAATATTCGTTTCGATCATCTTCATGCGGGCTTGCAACAATAACGCTAAACTTGCTCCGCTAAAAAATGAGTGCCGAGCGCACAAAATTGGCCTCTTTTCGTGCAGCACAGATTCTGTACAATGAGGGTTGTACACAGTTTTGTGCAAACGGTAGTAAACAAAACTGAATGAGTGGAATGTGCACAGAGGAGGAACGCTTGGAATACGGAATTCGTTTCCATTTTTGTTTTGTTTCTGAGAACATAAAAAAACATTCCAATTTTAAAGTTTTTCAGAGATTTTTTTATTTGAATAGCCGAAGCGGAAGCAAATGGGGAAAAAACTTTCGCATTTGCGACCATCTTCCGGCTTTTCGCTAGAAAACTCCCCATCTTACCAACGGCGAACTGTTTGCTGCCGCGCGGGATATCATTGACAGTTCCGTTTCCATCGATCCCGGACAGCCGAAGGCCAAAACGTCGACAACTCAGAATGAGTGCGACCTACTCAGAACTTCCACTCAGTCGGCCAGTTCTGCATTGGTTGCCTCATTCTGTGTAGTTTTAACACATGCGCTGCATGGAGCTGGCTTAGCGTGGAGTGTTTGCTTGACTTTACGAGAAGATGCAACCTTGCAATAAATCACGAGAATGAACAGCGCGTGGATAAATGAATCATACAAGTGGAAAGGCTTCGCGAACCACTTATCGGTGTGTTCATTTTGCTTCTTCGGCGTTGCATCCGTTCGCTTTTTGCGATGCTCTTCGTGACGCAAAAATGAAAAATGAATTTTTGCGAATGTTAGATCGCGAAGATGCGTCGATCATTGTTCACGAAGAAGATCCATCGAAACACTGGTCCCATGATATTGGAATTCGATGTCGTTCGGGGATATTGAATTCGGAGTAACGGGGTAGAAACCCAGGGCTGGTAGTGAGTCACTTTTTAGTGACTTGGTCAATATTTTGAACATGGTCACTAAGAAGTAACCTTTGACAACAAAAAGTAATTAATGTAATAAGGGGTCATGCATATATTACGTCACGCTCCAAGGGGGTTAGGGGGTCAAGCCAAGCGTGACAATTCTTACAAAATTTTTGGAGGTTTCATACAAAAAACGTGACAAATGAGGGGAGGGGGTCGAAAAAGTTTAAATTTAGCGTGACATAATTTGTGTACCATCCCTAAGCCACCTTTTCCACAAAAATGATATATTAATGATTACAAATGAACTTTAACACTTCACTTTTTGCAAAAAAAAAATAAAATACTAAAATCACTAAGGTGAGCAAATACCTTTAAACTCTAATATGTGTTGCTTATCTTGACAGATAGGCCTATTTCGTCTGCGACTTACAGACTTCTTCAGTGTCGAGTGCTCGACAAGTCGACAAGTCGAGCACTCGACACTGAAGAAGTCTGTAAGTCGCAGACGAAATAGGCCTATCTGTCAAGATAAGCAACACATATTAGAGTTTAAAGGTATTTGCTCACCTTAGTGATTTTAGTATTTTATTTTTTTTTTTTTTGCAAAAAGTGAAGTGTTAAAGTTCATTTGTAGTTTTAAACATACTCTAATAATCCCTCCCAAAGTTTAATATAAAAAAGTGTAGTGATATTAATGATGATAAAAAACAACAATCTAGATTTTCGTTATATTAATGAAAAACATTATAATAATTTCAAAATAAAAGCTCCAAGAAACAAAAGTTGAAATACATGATTTAAAATTAATATGAGTTCTTTAACAACTGAGGTTCTCCTATCTTTTTTCTTAAAGTTGTAATCCAGGTGGAGTAATGGGCGTGAATCTCTGACTTCTGGTTGGACAGCTAATCCTTCCATAACAGTATATGGAATAAGAGCCCCTCTAGCACGATGTAGCAAGCGCAACCCTGGTTAGGTGGCCTATCGAATACTCTTCACCAACAAAAGAGTAAGAAAGACAAATGTAGAACAAACGGACTGATTTTACGGCAACAGATTCGGCAACGAATTAAGGACAACGATTGGAAAGTTGGATCTTGGAACGTGAGAACTGAACCCGCGCGTGTTGAGCGCCTGGCTCGTGAACTGCGGAATGTTGGTGTGTACGTGGCAGCTATCCAGGAAATACGCTGGCCGACAACCGGAGAACGCGAATTTCGAGCGGTGGACCCCATCGCCAACACTTCATTCAAGTACCACAACTACTACAGCGAGGGGCCCAGATAGCCGTAGCGGTAAACGCGCAGCTATTCAGCAAGACCAAGCTGAGGGTCGTGGGTTCGAATCCCACCGGTCGAGGATCTTTTCGGGTTGGAAATTTTCTCGACTTCCCAGGGCATAGAGTATCTTCGTACCTGCCACACGATATACACATGCAAAAATAGTCGATTGAAAGCTCTCAGTTAATAACTGTGGAAGTGCTCATAAGAAAACTAAGCTGAGAAGCAGGCTTTGTCCCAGTTGGGACGTAACGACAGAAAGAAGAAAAAAGAAGAACTACTACAGCGGTAGTGACAGAGCAGAACGTGGAGTTGGCTTCATAGTGATTGGGAAGCAGATGAAGCGAATTATTCGGTGGAAACCGGTAAGCGACCGAATCTGTGTGTTGTGTTGAGAATGAAGGGCGAATTCTTTAACTACAGCCTGATCAGCATATATGCGCCAACGAACGATAAGCCCGATGACATGAAGGATGAGTTCTATGAGAGCCTGGATAAGACCTACGGAGAGTGCCCAAAACAAGACGTCAAGATAGTCATCGGCGATGCAAATGCGCAGATCGAGAAAGAAGATTTTTTCCGACCCGTCATTGGAATGAAAAATCTTCATTCCGTTACCAATGATAATGGCCTGCGGCTAGTAACCTTCGCTGCTGCTAAAGGGATGGCAATCAGCAGTAAATACTTCGTACGAAATAATATCCGCAAACACACTTTGCGACACCCGAGTGGCGATGCATGCTCCCAAATAAACCACGTGATGGTTGATGGGCGACATTTTTCACATGTCATTGATGTCAGGACCTTCAGAGGCCCTAATATCGACTCGGATCATTATCTCGTAGTAGCTAAAATTCGGGCGCGCAAACAGAAAGCTGCGCTTCAATATACAACGCTTGTCGACTGATAGGGTAGCTGCACAGTACCGTCAGCAACTAGACGAGCAGTTGGGAAGAATCAACGTTGCTGAAGACGTCAACAGCCTGTGGAACCCAACAACGGCGCGGGAAGTGATTGGCACTGGTCAACGACGAAGACGAAACGACTGGTTCGATAAAGGGTGCCAGAAAGTGACAGACATGAAGAATGTCGCCAGAAGCCGTATGCTTGTGGCCGGTACCCGTCAGAACAGAGAGCAGTACAGGGCAGCGAGAGCCGAAGAAAAGCGAATCCACCGCAGAAAGACAAGGCAGCACGAAGAAAGTGTGGTAGCTGACACTCAAGAAAGTATGAACCGGAATGATATGCGGAGATTTTATGCAACGGTCAAAGGTGCGCGGCATAATACCGTACCAGTGCCTGCCATGTGCAATGATCGAGATGGGATTTTGCTGACCGATAAAACGGCGGTAGCTGTCAGGTGGAAGGTGCACTTTCAGCAATTGTTGAACGGTGAAAATGGAAATGAACATAGATGATGACGATCAAGCTGTGGATTCACCGACCATAGGAGAGGCTATCAGCGAGCTGAAGAACTGAAAGGCTGCTGGGAAGGACGAGATACCGGTCGAGCTTCTCAAGCACGGAAGTGAGAAGCTTTACCAGTCAATCCACCGTGTACTTCTGAAGGTATGGGAGGACGAAGAATTGCCCACCGGCTGGTTGGACGGCCTCATCCGCCCTATCTACAAGAAAGGGCACAGACTGGAGTATGCCACTTACAGAGGAATTACTCTGCTGAATTCGGCGTACAAAATTCTGTCACGCATCCTGTTTAACAGACTGAGACCGCTAGAGGAGTCCTTCGTCGGCGAATACCAAGCTGGTTTTCGTGAGGGCCGTTCGACAACAGACCAGATGTTTAGCTTGCGAATGATCCTAGACAAATTCCGGGAGTATAACTTGCTGACTCACCATTTGTTTCTTGATTTCAAGGTGGCGTACGACTCAGTGAAAAGAAATGAGCTTTGGTAAATAATGTCTGAACATGGTTTTCCGGCGAAACTAATTAGGCTACGCTGGATGGTTCAAAATCAAGTGTTCGGATCGCAGACGAGGTGTCAACCTTTGTTCGTGACGTTAGACGGGAGACGCACTTTCAAATTTACTGTTCAACATTGCACTCGAGGGTGCTATTAGGAGATCTGGCGTGCAGAAAAATGGCACTATTATCACAAAGTCGCACATGCTTCTTAGCTTTGCGGACGATATAGACCTAATTGGAGTCGATCGCAGGTAAGTGGAAGAGGCCTTCGTGCCTCTGAAGAGGGAGACAGCGAGGATAGGCCTGACCATTAATTCTACCAAAAGTACGTCGTTTGCAGGTTGCAGGTAGAGATAGAGTCAGGCATGGTGGTGCAGGTGCTGAGGTAGTGTTTGATGGGGATGTGTTTGAAGTTGTTGAAGAATTTGTTTACCTTGGAACACTTGTGACATGTGACAACGACGTTTCCCGCGAAGTGAAAAGACGTGTTGCGGCTGCGAATAGGGCCTTTTACGGACAACGTAACCAGCTTAGGTCCCGCAGCTTGCAAACCGAAACAAAATTCGCCCTGTATAAAACATTGATTCTTCCGGTGGCTCTCTACGGGCACGAAGCGTGGACGTTGAAAGAGTCAGACCGGAAAGCTCTCGGTGTTTTCGAGCGTAAAGTGCTGCGGACAATACTCGGTGGGAAACTCGAAAATGGTGTGTGGCGCAGACGCTTGAATCACGAATTATATCAAGAGTACAAAGATGCGAATATTATCAAGCGTGTAAAATACGGCAGACTTCAGTGGGCTGGTCACTTAGTGCGAATGTCGGAAGAAATAATTGCGAAAATAATATTTAGCAGGGAACCAGATAGAGGTCGGCGGCATCGGGGAAAACCACGGATACATTTATTTATTTATTTATTTTCATACCTCAACTGATCGATGTCTTAATGACCTGATACGCAGGCTGTACGCAGTGGAAGAGGACCTGGCGACCCTAAACGTTCGGGGCAACTGGAGTTTCGCCCAAGACCGACGAAGATGGAGCTCTACAATACGCCCGGCAATGGCGTGACGCTACGCTGTAGTCATCAAGATAGGTAGTGAATTACTATAACACTTAATGTCTCAAGAATTACAAACATACAATGTTCAAAATTTCCAGAATAAACTTGCTTAGCTCAAATGAAGGGTTAGATCAAAAATGTATTCGACAAAATTGTTCACAATAACATTTTCCAAAAGTTTTGCAGAAGAACGCAGCCACAAATTTTATCAAACAAAAAAGGACCACCCCATTCACTTTTTACTTAGAAGATGCAAAACTCAATTACGAATAACTTCTCTGAAGACATCGAAAGTCTAAAATCGACGAGAACAGAGAAAACACTTTTTTCATGCTAAATTGTCGATTCGGACCATTGTGCAGTGGTCATGGCAGTCGGTGGGTCTGGAAGTGTTTTCGGAAGCATCACCTTCTAAACTCTTGATATTTGATACCATTAATGATTTAATTCCTGACATGTTTTTAATTTGCCACATCCCCCGGGACACCTGGAACTTGCTATAGATTAGTCATAGCAGTCGGTGGCTCTGGAAATGCTTCCGGAATTATTACCTTAAAAAATCTTGAAGTTTGTTGCCCATATTGATATGGTTCCGAACATGTTCCTAATTGGCCACATGCCCCAGGGCACCTGGAACCTACCATACACTGGTCAGTGCGTCTAGTAATTCTGAATATTTGAAATTTGATGCTCATTGGGTTATAAATCCGGATAATATATACATGATTGGAAATACAAACATGAGTGATCATATTTTCCGGAACCAGTTTTACGGATATATTCATATTTTGCAGATTTTCAACGAATCTTAATGCGTCCACCGGCATTCAACTTCCTATTAAACAACTTCAAACCGCACAAAAATACAAGCACTTTGGACATGACCTTGGAAAATCCGTATATCATAAAATTTTAAGCATTTGAGATTAGGTAAAATTTTGCCGATCTCAATCATTTCGCCTATCTCCTGTGTAACAGAGATATTGCATACTAAAGTTTATCAAATTATGAACTTTAAATGATATCCAAAATGTTATCCATACATAATCACAAGGAATGTATTTTCGATTTAACGCATATACTATGGACAAATGTTTGAAGTTTTGAAGTCATTTCTTAGTCACTACCAGTAGCGCAACCAGAATTTGGTTCTGGGAGGGGGGTTTTGTAAACTTGAGTTTGAAAATGTATTTCTTAATAGAATAAAATTGACTTGAAGATTTAAGTAAACTTCACTATTTTAACACGCATCGTATAACATTGTTAGAGTAAAGTGGGGCAAAAGTTCGAGTGGGGTAAGAGTTTCTTTTTAAGATTTCTAGCTCAATTCAAAACAAATCTTATAAATGTCATGGTGGTTCAAATGCTATTCAAGTAAGAGACTTTTAATCCAAATATCATAAAAATCGGTTGAGATTTGGAAAAGTTATGGCTATTTGTTGTTTTTCAACGTGAATATTGTAATTTTTGGTCAAACTTTCGTTGCATGGAACCAATTGAAGATAAAATCTTTCTCGATATTTTATATAAAGGCGTTTCTAGGCCTATCGTAAGGTTGCTTTGAGGTGTATTAGTTTTTGCATAAATGCTTGAAAACAATTTTTGGCCCATAGTGGGGCAAAAGTTCGAATCAGCGGGGCAAAAGTTCGACCCATGTATAAAATCACGGAAAAATTAGCAAATTGCCTAAAATCCACATATTATCTTCAAATTTAGTTAAATTTGTCCGATCGTGTGAAAACTGTCATCAAAATTTTACATTTCCACTTAGTTTTGTGAAAAACTGCTATTTTTGAGTATATTACAATCAACCCGGTTTTAGGCAATTTATTGATGAAAATTTATTGTGTATTTTTCGTCAAACTAAAGTTTACCGTTGGTATAAAGTATGCCTGTCATAAAAGGATCGATATTTTGTGTTTTAGCCAGCGAACTTTTGCCCCACACTAGATTCGAACTCTTGCCCCACCGGTGGGGCAAAAGTTCGAATAAGACAATCAATTTTGAAACTGTTATAACTAAAAATGGGTAAATATTTTGACACAAGTTTGTTCAGCAAAATTATAGCCAATATGTTGAAGGTTCACTGTATGGTATTTGTTTTGTTTTAACTGCTATTGTTTTCCTGGAAACTTTGATTATACCACTAAGGTCGAACTTTTGCCCCACCTTACTCTAATCAAGTTTACAATGCATTGACGTGATACCGTTTGTTCGTCCATATGTGTACTATAAATGTCTTTTCAAATTTTTCAACGATGAGAATCATCTTTAGCGCAAAATTTTGCAATAGAATCATTGCAATTATTGTTAAACTCTTTTTTCTGTAGGCATGGCTTATACGGGAGTTCAAATGCTCTAAAAATAGTTGTAAAATTTGCTTAAATATTGAGCTAACTGAAATATTTTTGATGCTTCGGATTCTGCATCTTATGTTAATTTTCCGTTGAACACTTCACAAGCACCGTGCTGATGCTGAGTACGAATATAGATCGATGTTGTACAAAAAACAAAAGTGCCACTACTGAAGTATCTAAAAGTCCCCAATATATCTAAATATTTGAGAAACTTTCCACACAAAGTTTCCTATTTCCTATTCCGAAAAGGCAATAAAATTTTGTTGCTTCTGAGCTTTTTTTTAATAAACTCTTCAGAGATCTGAGAGATATAACTTCGAAGATATAACTGTAAAAATCATTGAAATTTTAGTGCTAATTTGAACCGAACTAAATTTCTGCTGCGAAGTTGCATAAGATGTGTAGTGATGAGTTTCAACAATATACTTGATTATCCTATTTTTTTCGGCTCTGGGGGGGTTTGACCCCCAAATCTCCCCCCTGGTTACGCCACTGGTCCCTACCTTGATAATTTGAGTTACTAAAGTAACCATCATGTTGCTGTCTGGCCGCTACCATCTCGAGAATCGTTGAGCAAATTGCTGAGAGGGTTACTTAAGTGTCAAACAATACATGGAAGGTTTTGTTTTTTTAAAGTATATTGCATGTATGTACGTATCAAAACCAACACTTTTATCATCTCAATGAACATTAACCCGTATATCATAGTGGAAGAATAATATAAAATGTTTTGTTCCCATTGTTGTCGTGATTGATACTTAAACTAGGGGAAGGGGTGGTAAAATGAACACCTTAAGGATATCATCTTGTTTCTAATATTAAAACAAGGAATTTCTAAAGTTCTATCATGCCTATTATAACAGTCACATTCGACATTTTTGACAAATTGTAGTTAATACCATGAAGAGTCTTTAAATGACAAATACTTTCGATCAACTCACTGAAATCTGTGAGATTGTTCTACAAAATTCGAAAAAAATACCAAGTTGTTTTGTCTCATTGGTAATTATAACCGCATAACAGCCACATTGAGATTTAAATGACCCTCGTAATGAAATAGCAATGAAATTTCGATTAGAGTTATTTTCTGACTATTCATCTAGTATGCGATATGAGTTGTACAAAATATCAGCCTCAAATAAGCACTTTTGAGTTCCTGGTAATTTTTAGAAATTTTAGTTTTCTCCCATACTGCCATAAAATGCAAACTTGGTATTCCATTTACTCAATGCCTACTTTTATCGAATGTTACAAATATGCAGTTATGGGCAGTATCGCACAACATCAAAGGTAGGGATGTTACCTAAAGCAGCGACATGAATTCAGACTAAAATATTTTCACATATTTTTATCGCTAGCAAAAAACGATGCAAATGTTCATTTTACCTGCACTATGTGGGTAAAGTGAACAGCTGTTGGTGGTAAAATGAACATCATGCAAAAAAAACGTGAACATAACAAATATTTTTGAAAATTTTCATTGCATTTCCGAAAATATATCCATTATGGATTGTAACTCATTCAACAATCAGAATTGACATCATATCGTAACGATATTCACTTCACCGAAAAACCTCAAGACCTCCGAGCAAAAAGTTACGTCAGTTCAAATTTTCAAAAGAGATTTTCTAAACTATTAGTTTTCGTTGATATTTTCACTTCAATTGACCTCCGTATCAACTCGAACATTCCGATTTATGCTCCAAATCGTCCGTACATGACAAACATTCATTGATTTTTTTTTTTCTCGGTAAAAGGCACGGTGTTCATTTTTACACCACTTCCCCTATATGGACCAGTGCACGAGTTCACGAATTTGACTTTTGAGCGGTGTCGAATTCACTCGTTGCCATGGTCACATAAATAACACGGCACCGCTCAAACGTCAGATAGTGAACTCGTGCATCGGTCGATTTGATGTATTATAATTGTCATGTTTCCAGAACAGCGTTTTTTTTCTAACCCGTTTTCTACCTCGATCTTATGCGTTTGCAATATAGCCTAATGGGATCATTTTATATGGATTGTTCGTAATTTGTATTAGCATATTAGGATATTTTGTAATTTGCATAAGCATAGGTTAAAGATCCACAATTTTACAGTTTGAGTTTGATGTTCTGAATTAAACGGCAAAAAGTTATGATTCTTAATCTGGAAGTTAATTTGTATAATATTGAAGAAATTCTATAGGATTCTCTTGACATTCTAATTGTTTTTCTTCTGATATTATTCAAGGGGGTTTATCAAATCAATAGCGTCTACGCGATTTGTGTTTTGAGCTAGAAATGCTCCACATAAAAATCATTTAAAAAATGATAAATTAGAACGTCTATAATGTTAACTAATCAGTTCTAATACGATTATATCAGTTTAAACGGGCCGCCGGTGGTAAGGGTACGAATAATAAAAAAAACGAATTGATAAAATCAATTAACCGTGGGAACAGAACGTGCAAAACACTCATTGCCGCTAATACCGTCGCACACTTACCAGAAAACGAAGAGAGTGTTCGAAGATATTAGATGCCACCAAGAATTTAACTCTTCTGGGGTAGTTCAAAATACCCCAGGAAATATTGCCACGTTCCAGTGAACCAATTGAATTTTCCGGCACGGAATTCTCTCGAGTCATCAGAAATATCTAAATGACATTAAATCTTGGATCTTAAAGCAGAACAATTGAACTGAAGCCAGTGTACCTAACCAGCAAGATGCTTATTTCTATGATACATATACAAGAAATGCATTTTTTTCTATCTTTATTATCTAGATTTTTAGCCCTGGGCTAGTTTATCTTAAATCCACAGCTTTGCTTCCCATTTGAAGGAAGGCATCAACAGCGTTGCCAACCTTGCAGATTTATGTAGATTTCCTAGATTTTTGTGGCTCTCTTCTAGACAAATCTGGAAGATCCAAGCAAAAATTTGTAATGAATTTTTGAGGTTCTTCATATACCGTTTTAATTCATATTACGGACACTTAAGGCCTTAGTGAAGTATAACTCAGCATAAAGTATACAAAATCAATCATTCTGTATGATTTCTTAGCGTTATCGAGCGTCGGAAACCCTTAGATTTCGAATGGTGGGTAAAGAATACGCTTCCGCAAGTTGAATAATTTTAAATAAATCGAAATCTGTGGCCTATTCATGATCCTTATTCCGGACGGTTCCTCACTTTTGCCTCATAATCCGGACACTTTGATTCGAATTCCGGACAGCTCATGGAAATCATTAATATAAAAGCCAAACCATCAGTTGAAGTCGCCAAGCCACTAAAGAGACGTCTAAGGCAGTTGGACATTGTAAGTTTGCATAGATTTTAATGAAAAAAGCTTATTAAAACGAGCCTCGAAAGTGAGAACTTTTGAACAGCAAATTTTGAAACATTTCGTGTGAAATGTTTCCCATACAAAGTAGAGTGTCCGGAATTTGAAGCTGTCCGTAATATGATTCAAAACGGTACCATATACTGGGTTTTTTTTTCAGTAAGAAGTCTGGATCTTATTTGTGGTATATGGAGAACCTAACAATATCATAACTAATTTTTATCTGAATCTTTCAGATTTTTCAAAAAAAGAGTTTTCAAAAATCTGGAAAATACAGATAAATCTGAGTGTTTGGCAACGCTGGCAATAACACAAAGTTATATAATACAATTGTGGACAAAATCAAACACAAAGCACTGAATTTAAAATATGCAGATTTTCGAGAAACTTCTGAATTCACATCATAGCTCTAATAGGGTGTAGAGCTACTTGGGCACTTCCATGATTCACTTTGGCATTAGGGTTTTTTTCTCGACCGAATTGTTTGTAACTTTGCAATATGAAGCACTTCAATGCGACGCATATTGTGGCCAAATAAGAGCTCAGTAGCCCCACTGCCGAAGTAAATCAAAAGTGCCAAGAATAGGATCCGACTCCCCATTAGTGACTCAGATAATTGCTCGTACTCGGGACGTCGAAAAATTTCGCATTTATCATTTGACGACTCAACCCATTGGACCAGTTGGATGCTGATTACAGGTTGTCGGAAATCAACAGTAGCGTTCCACAGAAATAAAAATTGTTTCCATTTGCTTTGCCTGAATTCATTCCGATGTTGCAGCTTCGGTCAACCTGGAACCAGAGCTGCTCGGTTTGGTGGTCCTTGTGAGAGAATATTTTACTTCATTTGATGTACCGTAACCGTGTTCAATTTGATAAAATATTCACAAGCCTGGGTAGAACATTTCTAATTAGCTTCTCCTCTCTAGTGCAGTTGAGAGATACAAAAGGTGACGAAAACCGGGTAGATATGTGTGTTCGAACTATGTGAATAGTTTGTTTTTGTTATATGCATCTAGAGCAAGCATACGATGATTTCGATTTCAAGGTATGTGAAGCCTTTAGAATAATCGAAAGTTTGCAATTAATTAAGCTTAACTGTACCTGGCGTTCGGAGCCACCAATCAATAGCTTCGCCACAGGGATGTCAGTGTTCGATAATTATATCAGGCGAGGTTAACCTCATCATATGCATAATTAATTGGATAACATCAAATGGATTGCATAATTTGCTTACATCGGTATGCTCACCACAGCAATAGAAATTTTCATTACAATCTGCCCGGAATGACTAGCTTTATTCTTCCTGTGGGTGTTCATAATGGCACGTTCGTCATACTTTTTCAACTGCTATGTGCACAACTTTAGTGCCATTTTGTCGTCAACTGGAATGGACTTCCATTTACATGTTCGTAACTGAAAAGAAGAACTACCAAGTGACGGAACGGAATAAAAACAGATGAAATGAATAAGATTTCTTTTTTGGCAAAACTCAGTACACCGTCTGGCTTTCATCCTATCCGGCTCCATAGGATCATGGGTTGTAACTATAGTTGTATAGTAATTGAGAGAAGAGTGGGATGCAATACAAATATGCCTTTCATAAGCTTTATGCACCATACCAACGATAAACGCTGATTACTTTATGCATTCCTTTATACTGTTATGTTTCAAAAGGTAAAAAAATGTATTAATTTATGAAATGGTTTGCAAAATGGTTTCGCATGAGATATTTGAAGTGTAACAGGGACATGATCAGAATCAAAACCAGCGTGAGTAACTAGTTGACTACAAAGGTGACTAGAGTCGATTAATACCAAATCAATAGAAGATGGGTTTCTGGAAGAGGAAAAACAAGTGCCCCTATCAGGGTAAAGGATTGAGAAATATCCTGAAGAGCACTCATTAAATGAAATGCTGCCGTTGGAATTGCTCTGCGAATTATTCCATGGGCGATGTTTGGAATTAAAGTCCATTTTGACTTATTACGAGTCAATTTTCGCAGGATATTGTGGAGCAACTCAACTTGCTGCCCAGAGCATTGAAAAGGCAAATAGGCAGCTATGAAAGAATATTTACCAATCTGTGTTTCAACAGAAACACCCAAAGTTTCAAAAACTTTGGTTTCAAATGACGAAAACAGTTGATGTTTTATACGCTTATGAATGATGATTGCAGCTCCCCCACATGCCTCATGAAGTCGATCATTACGATAAACAAAAAAGTTAGAATCTCTTTTGAGTTTGGATTCAGGTTTCAAATAGGTTTCAGTAATAACTGCTATAGGCACGTTATTAGCTGTAAGAAACTTGAACAGCTCGTCTTCTTTACCATTCAAAGAACGAGCATTCCAATTTAAAATATTTAAATTATGTTTTATTGTAACATTAGAAAAACGTAATCCAATAACAATTTGATTTGTAAATTTTACACCAACTTGGACTACTTCAGTCATAGTGGTGGCTTTGAACATTGCATCAATCATTTGATTCAGTAATTGTTCAGTTGAAAAAATAAAATCAGAAGAAGACTTGAAGTGGGTACATTATCTGATGATTTTCTGTTAGAATTTTCGGTAGACAAAGAGGCGGAGTGAAAGTTACCTGTGGCGGCAGAGTTTTTTCTATTTGATTTGAAACAATTAGAACGGTTACTCGTAGTATGAAAAGGGTAGGAGTTCAAATTACCTGATATGATATCGGCAAAGGATATTCCTTAAGTAGATAGATTCGAAATTAAAAGATTCGAACGGCTACTCGATGGAAAAAAAAAACAATAGTTTGTGAATGAGCATGATTATAATATGATTCTTAATCAAGCGATCGTTAACTGAAAAATGAGCATTGTTCGATACTATACCAGGAAAATTCCGGAAAGGACCGTTATCGTAACGGACATTATCGCTCATCTGCCTGGCACGAGCCTCGACGACTCGCCTACGCGAAGCCCAAAAAATAGACTTATGATTGCCCCCGCAATTTGCGCATATGAACTTATCGGTATCTTCCTTCACTGGACAGACGTTTTCAGCGTGAGAAGAACCTCCGAAAATCATGCATTTAGCATCCATGCGGCAATTTTTTGTACCATGACCAAACTTTTGGCAGCGACGGCACTGAGCGGGGTTCTGGAAATTTCCTCCAGGTTTCTGGAAATGTTCCCATGCCATACGGACATCGAACATAAGTCTAGCTTTTTCTAAAGCTTTAATATTATTTAGATCTTTTTAGTTAAAGTGAACTAAATAATATTCTTGAGAAAGCCCTTTCCGAACAATACCAGATTGGGTTCTCTTTTTCATAATGATTACTTGGACTGGGGAAAATTCAAGTAAATCATTTATTCCATTTTTGATCTCTTCAGGTGACTTATACACTGAGAACAGCGTTGCGGTTGAAAATACTATATCAGAGGGTTAAATTAAATACGCAACGCCACTTGATTTGTGCAGACTAAATTCGCATTTATTTAGAATATTTTGTGCATTCAATTTTACCATGGCACCATTTTCATAGTAAACATTACTATATCATGGTTAAAAACTTGCAGCAGACCAGAATCGAACCGAGGATCTGGCGATTGCCAAGCGCGAACGCTAGCCGCTCGGCTATCGACGCGGTTGGGTTGAGAGGGAACAAAATGCAAATAAAAAGCGTTCATGATAGCTCAATCGTGGTTGGAATAGTAAATTTAAAAACACGTTCATGGTTCTCATTACTGCAACGCTTGTTTCAGTGTAGTCACTTGAGAGACCTTAGAGACGACTTTGAACAAACGTTCAGTTTTGTCGTCATAAGTAAAAAATTGTGCTTTCTTCTCTTTAAGCTGTTTGAGACGAAGATCGCGATCTTTAAGAGTTTCCGACAAAACGCGACAGTCTCCTTTCTTTGCGATTTGGAAGGAGAACTTGATTCCTATAATTGATTTCAATATCTCTTGCCTAAATCCCCCAAATTCGGAACAACTGACCACGATATGCGGCCCTCTTTGCTTCCTCACTTGAATCAAAGAGCTTGAGCTAGCGACTGCTTCGATTTGGTGTTTGGGAAATTTGTCTAGAGCATCGAATTGATTGCTCATTTCGATGCAATTATCAAAATTATCCATTTCACCCTTGAAAGAAAGTTTGCATTTCGGCGAAACGTCCTTTCTTCCATTCTTGCCACGTTTAGTGACAGTTTTAAATCCCACTTTTTTGGAAGGAAGTTGTGAATTCAGAGATTCACTTTTCCTTTCGTTAGTAGTTGCAACTATGTTTAGTGAATAAACGAAAGAAGACGTGACTTTCGAGAGGGTTTTTTTTTTTTCAAGAAGGATTACCACCGCTAGCTTTCGCTAACGAGTCCAACGAAAAATCGAAGGCACGGGTCCAAAAAAGGATCGTAAAGGGATTAATAGTAGAAAAAAAGTATTGTAAAGTACTGTTTTGTAGCACTGAAAAGTACTGTTTAATTGCTTTAGGTAGTTAAAAATAAAACTTCCAAGAGCAGAAAGAATTCGTGTACGCACAACACGAAGGTACGATGCTCACTATTTGGTCATTTTATTTGACCAGTTGCATAGCTTCCTAGAAAGGAAATGTGTTTGTGCAAATACCGCTAACGATTTTGGTTTCTGTAGAGAACTACACACAATGAACTATGTGTACAACATCTCCAGGGATGTGGTATACGATCTTATTGTAAGCAACTGTTAATTCTTCGAAATTACTTCCCAAGTCGTAATCCTATCATCTTCTTCTTCTTTCTTGCGTTAGGGTAGATGTACCAATAGTGAAGGTATTAAGCACGATTGAACTTCATTCAAACGCCTAAATTCAAGAAGCGCAATTAATGTAAAAACTAATGTTGTAACAGGAAGTAACGCCCATTTACTCAATGAGAAAAATAATTTCATCGCAGTAATCCACGGCATGTCAGTGAAAAATAATACCTCCACTATTGGTACACTGTTCCTTTAGTTGCGGTATATTTTTAATTTGTGTTCCTATAGTTGCGGTATCCGTTGTTTTCTAATGGGATCCTCCACTATAGGAACACTTTACCGCAACTATTGGTACAAGTTAGAAAAAGTTTATCAATTTTAGTGATATTCATCAGTTTTCAGGCAATTTGAACGCTCTTTTCAAATATTCTGTGCATCAACAAGCCAATACGTCGATTGGCAGTGTCGGTTATGTGACTAATGCAATAAAATCAGTGAAAACGGCACTACCGCAACTATAGGAACACCCACAACTAAGGGAACACTTACCCTACATCCTCACTGGGACAGAGCCTGCTTCTCAGCTTAGTGTTCTTATGAGCACTTCCACAGTTATTAACTGAGAGCTTACTATGCCAATGACCATTTTTGCATGTGTATATCGTGTGGCAGGTACGAAGATACTCTATGCCCTGGGATGTCGAGAGAATTTCCAACCCGAAAAGATCCTCGACTGGTGGGATTCGAACCCACGACCCTCAGCTTGGTCTTGCTGAATAGCTGCGCGTTTACCGCTGCGGCTATCTGGGCCCCCTATCATAGTCCTCGAAAAATTAGTGCTTGGTATCTCCCCATCTCTATGTGGCTTGTATTGCAATGAGCAACTCCCGCTGATGAACAACATCATGTGGTGTTACCAAGGTAATCAGGCTCATAACGTCTGTACGAATGCCTGGGACAAGCAGAAATAGTTAGCAAGAAGAGGAATCGCAATTTTCTCGTTTCCAGGATAATTTAATTTCCGACTATTGTCACTCGTTGCACACGTTGCCGCAAAACCGTTGCGTGTGTACTTAATGGCACCGGGAACGACGGCAATCTCAACTGTGATAATGGTGCAAATAGTGCCGTTGACAACTATGGCAAATGTTGTGTGAAAGACGGATCTTTTTCTCTCGAATGTGGAATAGTGTCAGGTCTGACGAATAGCTTAATTTTTCTTCATGACTATTTTTATTACTTGAACAATGTTGTCTCTCTCAACATAGTTTTTGTGAAGTTGTTTATTACGGATGTGAATTTTAAAAGCACATTTTCGTACTTATACCCGTAGTATTATGTTTTGTAATTGGAAACAAACAGTTCTGAAAATGATTCTGAAACTCACTCTTTGGTATAGTACTTATGAGTTACATAAAATATCCAATGTTGTAACATTGGAATGAATGTCGTATAAAATTGTTAATGATTTTAGAAAAAAAAAAGTTGCAAGATCATGTAATTTTTGAAATAATATTAATTATGAGCACTTCCATACTTATTAACTGAGAGCATACTCTGCAGATTGACCATTTTGCATGCATATATCGTGTGGCAGATACGAAGGTACTCTATGCCCTTGGAAGTCGAGAAAATTTCCTCTACGGAATGATACTCGACCGGTGAGATTTGAACCCACGACCCTGACCTTACTCAACAGCTGAGCGTTTATCGCTACGGCTATCTGGGCCCCTACTAAAAGAATTAAAAAAGGGACATTTCAAATGATTCAATCAAGAAACATAAAAAAAATAGTCTTGATAAATTGATAAAAATCGAAACCATTGTCTGCTAAGTTGCAAGTACCATCAAGCTTACGAGCCGATAATAAATGTCACATATTGTTTCATTCGATTGCCGGGACAAGCCTCCGGCTCTAATGTAACAAATCAATTTTCCCTCATCCGTTGCCCCGACGAAGTCTTATGAATGGGGAATATTGTTTTCCCACAAGTGAAACTTGACCTAAATTTTCGCTACAATCGACACTTTCTCCAATCCTTGAAAGCGCAAGGAAAAGTCCCCACAAGCGGATTAAATGGAGGCCTTTCGGAAGCAGACGTCGTATACGCTTCTCTGCTTGCACTATACTACCTATACGTAACAAACTCCGGGGCATTGTGCCAATGTTGATTGGTATATGGATGGCAGCATAATCGTGCCAAGTCTTGCCAAGCCCCCTGGGCTGGTGACGACGATAACGACAATGAACTGAAGAAAATAATAATATAAGAGAATAATAAAGCGCTGCTCAGGTAGTCTGACTGTAGTTGATAGCAGTCGATGGTTCTCACAAAACAGACGTTGTTCTTGTTCTTTCGAAAAGAGGTAGTATAAAGTATTGTTTTAGTGCCTTCAACCGTAACAAATGGGGTAGAACCTGCTTTCATTTTTTCTTGTTAGGCAGCACATTTTAACTGTAATTTACAATTCAAACGTTGATACTACATAAATCGCTAACAGTGCATATAAGGCCATATATTTGGCCCTGCGTTTCCATTTGTTCCAATGTTTAAACATTGGATACTCTATGTAACTCTTTAGTATTGTATCAGGGAGGGAGCTTCAGGATCATTTTCAAAATGTTATTTTGAATCCTTTGCAGAGCCTTTGTCCTGGGATTACAACAGCTAGTCCAGTGCTTCCCAAACTTTTTCAACTTTTGCCCCCTTGAGGCCAACATTTATCAGGAATCGCCCCCCTGATATGTGATTTCAATATTTTATGTAATGAAGTGCTGTACGGCAAAAAATGTATTTGACTCGCATATCGATATCAACAGAATCACGATACAATATTTATTATGTACATTTAAAAATATTTTCATAAATATCGATATCCCAAAATTATTAGGAATGATTTACTAGATTGCAATTCATAAAACCAATTTTTATAATATTTTACGTGCATTACAGGCTACTGAATCAGTTTTTGATACAAGTTCAGCCCAGTTTTATTTGAATGAAACATATGCATAAGCGCCAACTTGTGACGTAGTTGGGGAATGATTCGTTAATGGTGATTACATACTGATTTAACTTTTATGTATATGAAAATCCAGAATGTTTTTCAACTCATATTTCAATGCAATATATAAAATGTGTATTTTTGCTAACACCAAGAAAATGTTGCTTCTAAAATGATTTGTTCCATGAGAAATGATAAGAAAGAGTGCAACCGAATCTTCTTTCTTCTGTAAAAAAGCTGGATGCCTATAAAAGAAATATTAGCTTCCCAACCTCACAGTTCCCACATAAAAAAAATCCTTATATAAAATATTGGGTGTTTGCAAAAAAATCTAAAATATCTCAGATACATGTTTTTACATCCAACATTTGTTGTGTACGAAATGTTATCTGTGGCTAATCATCCGACCTTGTGAAAATTTCAGATACCGACCATTCTTAAAACTTACATGATATTAAAAAACCTGAATGCATGTGTTTGAAAATTATTAAGTGTAGTCTATCATAATATTAAAATGACCCTGATTGGAGATATACCGATCCAAGGTAAAATATTCCTGGAATTAGTTAAGTTTGGAATTGATTAACCTTCTGATGAGTGTCCTAAAAAAAAATATGAGTTATTATTTTCAAATGCTCCCGTGTTAGCCTTTTCGCCCCCTTTCTGAATTTTTCGCCCCCCAAATTCTATTTTACAAATTTTCGCCCCCTTGATCCTGAAAATCACCCCCAGGGGGGCGAATTCGCCCACTTTGGGAATCACTGATCTAGTCCATATTGGTACGGCATACAACAAGGCTGGCCTGAAAATTTTTTTGAAGATCAAAGGATGTTCCTAACACAAAGTTTCGATTTTCTGTTGATAAGTGAATACAGACATTTTATATATTCGTTACATTTAGCTTGAATGCCCTCAATGTGATTTTTGGAAATTGAATGTTTTATCTAGCATAAACCCTAGATACTTAACTATATCTGACTAATTTATTGGAACCCCTCTCATCAGGACAACATGTCTTCTTGAAGATAAATGAAAAACGTTTGGTTTATTGTAAGTTGAATTTTGGAAGCACACGGTCCCAAAATGCTGCCTTGAGGAAGTCCAACTCTTACAGGAAGTCTTTCAGACTTGTAGTTTTGATAATTAACCGGAAGTGTACGATTTGCCAGATAACTTTGGATTATTAATAATGTATGTTGTAAAATTAAAGTTTAATTTAACAATCAAGCCTGCATGCTAAACACTGTCGAATGCATAGAAGAGCGAGACCGGTAGAGCAGGATTCAGATTTGTTGGAGCGAATCAAATTTGTTATACGTAGAAATGATGAGTGGTCGAATGTCCATGTCGGAATCCGAACTGTTCATTGTCAAAAAATTGAGTTTGAATTTGAATTTTCGTTGATGTGGACCATTATTCTGTTCCAAACAACCTTTTCTAAAATTTTACTGATAGAGGTGAATATATGAGCTGATTGTACTATAGATAGAAGCTTCTGCTTCGGTTTTTCTAAATTCTAGGACACCACTAGATAATTCCACTTGTCAAACTTTGTATATGTGTTCGTAAGTCAATTTGTTTCCCGTTCTTTTCCAAACATCTTCACAGTCTCCATTTCCGAATCACTTCATCAACTGTTGAGACTGACAAGTGTCATCGGTTCAATTCGCCGAAACTGTTGATGTTTTCACTGGATAATTAATTCCATCTGTTCAATTTAGAGACCGCCTGTTGCGAAAAGCGTCCCGTTTCTCCTGCGATCCGACCCGCATTGCTAGCTGGCTGCAAAAAGCACCATGAAATAGAGTAATAATGTGACTAATGAGCCACGCTTCGGAGAATAGCGCCAGTGCAATCCGGCATGGGTGTTTGTTTGTTGGTGCAGTTTGGTGGAGCAATAAATGAACGAAAGCGTTCAGTTCAGAGTATTGATCACTACGGACGAGACGCTTTCGGCGAAGCAATAATGATGTCATATATCGCTAAACACACTGCCCTGGTGTTGTCCGGTTCGATACGGATGAATGACAGTCTTTGTCGGTTTATGACGTTTATTGGAGGAAGTAAGAGATTTCTCCTTTAATTCTATTGACCAAAAAGCGTGGAACAATTTTTCAAACGTATCAGGCTCTATTTCAGGGACAAAATTTTGAAAATCAAAAAGACCCAATTTGATTCATGTTATGAGTAATATGGCAGTTCAAAATTTTAAAAAAGTTTGAAAGCCCAATCTCCTATATCTTCCTTACCAACCTTACAATACAAATAGTGTTCTGTGAAATTTTCAGGTTTCTAGGTAGTGATTTGGTGACCCAAAGACAATATGGAGAAATTTTGAAAAATGTTCCAAGCACGTTAGAACTGTAATGTAAGTACAAACTTATCATCCATTAGCGAAAACTCATTCTTCAAACCTTAATGAAGGGTGTTGTTGTAAAAAAAAACACTTTGAGCTAATTTTCTTTGGGATTTTTGAAGATGTTAGCAGGGCTATAATCCAATATGAAGCTAAATAATAGCAAACAAACTCATTAATATCTCTTCTCTCATCTGACGGCTGAATCGTGCTTTTCAGCAAATTTCTTCATTATGATTTGAAGAATGAATTTTCACTTTGGGATGTTAAGTCTGTTCTTACATTCCAGTACTAACGTGCTTGGAACATTTCTCAATAATGATTTCCATATAAACCCACATCGTCTTTGGGCTACCTTTAAATAACCACCTAGAAAGCTGAAAATTTCACAGCACGCTACTTTTATAGTAAGGATGGTAAGGAAGATATGGAAGACTGGAATTTCAAACATTTTTTTAATAATGAGTAAGTGTCCAAAAATTAGTAAGTAAATATTGAGTAAAAAATTAGCAACAGTGATTTCTGAAAAAGAGAGGAGAGCAACAGTGATATCTGAGGACGATGAGATGAGGACATGAGGACGTAAATGCCAAGAAGAAGAACCAGAAAAGAAAAACAAAAAGAAACCAAACAAAAACCAGAGAACACTTTAAAAGGTTTATGTTATCCGCATTTCTCATAGAAGCTTAACGCTGATCTAACCCATAGATAATATTATATGATTCCTAGGTATTTTTTTTTTCAAAATTTCTTCGACGAGTTCAGTGAGAAAAAAATGATGTTTGCGCAGAGTATCAATCAGATATTTCCCCGAAAAAAAAATCAATTAATCATTAGGAATTTCTCTAAGATTTTCGATCAGAATACCTTTAAGAATTCGATTCAACGTTTGGAAAGTTAGGCACCAATCAGCTGATTAGAACAGCTGGAGTACTGAAGAAGCAGACATCAAAGACACAGGCGAGCACATTGTCAGGTACATTAAATGGAGTTGACGGAACGACGGAATTTTAGCAGATCTAATATTATTGATCAATAACAACGCCGGCCAAGTCCTTACAGACAGTTGGGATGGGGAAGGAATGTTAGGGTGTAATGATTGTTGCTTCTAGAGACCGAGAATACCTCTGCATCTCCACAATCACCACGGGAAGGGTGTGTATTAGTGGAGGAGGAAAAGATCTGAGAGTCACCTTAGGTCGGTGATGCGATCCATGGATAAGGAGGAAAAATACGACTTATACTTAAAGCAAGATTTTATTTTTGTCTTGAGAAGTTTTTGGTAGAAGATTTAAAATAAACGTCAACATCTATAATGTCGAAACATTTCAAAGAAGTTTTTATTAATGGCGAAAAGAGAAAAATATATGCATATATTTTAAATTATATGTGTTACGATGAGACCCCTCGTAGAAGCGGCGCCTCTACAACAGTGCCGTCAAATTCATGCAAACCGACGAAACGTCAAGCATCCACGTCAACGACTGCTGAACTGTATGGCAAGGCGTAAGAGAAGAATGTGATGTGCTCAAAAACCACATGAAGTGAAGACTCCAAATTATTGAATTATTCTAGTTTATATTTGAATCAGTGAATTGAAATCTTTTATATATATACATTTATTCACACCTTAGTTTCGAAAGCATATAGATAAAGACCGAATCATTTATTAAATCTGTACAAGATAACTTACTTCTAAATTTTAATTGTGTTGATTGCACTAATAACCTAAAAAGGTGTCCCATCATTCGCTAATTTGTAATTCCTAACGAATTAGTCAAATAGTAGGTATGATACATGAAGATTCAATGAAATATTGCTAAATTTGGACTTAAATTTTAGATAGGCTTACTAGTAGACCGGCTGAAGCGAAAGAATCACTCTGTGTTTGCATAGATTCACCAAAATTTGTGAGTAAACCAACCAACAGCCAAAAACTATGAACTAATCTAAATAAAATTTCAGCTTGAAGCTTACTATCACACAAATACGGAGTTTGCTATCGAGACTTTGGTCGAATATCCCCCACAATTCTTCAAGAAATTTTGTTTGTGGGAAGCAAAATGGAGAGATCTCGCACCAACGATGGGCTCACCTACACCTGCCAATCCTGCGATCAGCCTGATCAAGCAGAACCTCGCATGATAGCCTGCGACAACTGCCGCAAATGGCAGCATCTGAGCTGCGCCGGAGTTGATCCTACTATCGAAAACTACGCTAATCTAAAATTTACTTGCAATGGATGCAAGTTAAAGATTTCTTCTCTTCGGAAAATCCCTCCTACGGACAGGTCGACACGATCCTCCGTTAAGAAAGGAGTAAACGTTCCTAGTCACGTCTCAAGTGAAAGATCTGTTCTCGAAGCACACCTGAAAGTTGTGGAGGAGCAACAACAGCTCGAGGAACAGGTGTTGAAAGAGCAGACTGAGATTCAACAGCGTGAAATAGATGAGATGCAACGTCGCCTCGAAGAACGTAAAAGTTTGTTGGAAGCGGAAAGGCAGCTTAGAGAGAGACAGTTGGTTATGGACAAAGAAGTGTGTGCTCGCCAACAACAGATTAGGAAGGAATCCCTTGAGAAAAAAATTGCGTTGATTCGTCAGATAGCTGAGTCGAGTAGTAAAGGTGGTTCATTGGGTGGTTCGGTTACCAATTCCAATGATAAAGTAACGAAATGGTTAGAAACGGCAGCCGAGGGGCCTGAACGTGCATCCAAAGACTGGAGGGCCAGCAATTCGATTCGGTCAACACCTCCGTGCAATCCGCATCAGCATGGAGAACGACTCCCATCACCACGCCGACAGACAGGTCCTGCCTCTTTACCCGCTATGCATCATCTCGAAGCTACGCTAGAGCAATTGTCGGTGAATGAAACGGGTTTACCGCCGGCAAACGCACATCAACAGCAGCCAGCTTTACCAGAGCACAACGTTAATATTTTTCAACAAGCAGCAAATATTGGCCCAGCCTCCCAACGTCATATTGCATCACCACACCCTCGAGAGCACGTCGTCTCGAATCCAAGGGAAAATAGCTACACAGAGCCAGCACATCGTGCTGCCGGTGGGTTAACATTCCCTCGTCGAACGCCGGAAGCGCTGCCACAGTAGGGACTTCAACCGCCGGTTCAATTACAAGGAGTGAATATTCAAGCAAGGCAGTCGCCGCTACAGCCACAAACGACTGCAGCAATTCATCATAGAGTACTAACGTCAGAACAGATCGCCGCTCGACAGGTGCTTGGAAAAGAGCTTCCAGTTTTCAACGGAAATCCTGAAGACTGGCCACTCTTTGTGAGCAGTTTCGAGCAATCCACAATTGCTTGTGGATACACGGATGCTGAGAATTTGATACGCCTCCAAAGATGTTTGCGAGGCCATGCCTTAGAGGCCGTCAGAAGCCGCCTTCTGTTATCCACAAATGTGCCATACGTTATTCAAACGCTGCGCACGTTATACGGAAGACCCGAGTTGCTGATTCGTTCCTTATTAGCGAAGATTCAACGAGTACCACCACCCCGTCAAGATCGACTGGAAACGCTGATGGAGTTTGGCCTTGCTGTGCAAAATCTCGTCGATCATCTTGTTGGGGCCCAACAAGAGAATCATCTCTCAAACCCAGTTCTCCTTCAAGAGCTTGTCGAGAAGCTACCAGGATCACTTAAACTCAATTGGGCGGTCTACAAGAGACAAGATGTAATCGTCACCTTAGCCACCTTCGGAAGCTTTATGTCCGAATTAGTATCGGCTGCAAGTGAGGTCACAATGGAGATTCCCGTCTTCAGCAGAGCGCCGCGAAATGAGCATCAAAGGAGTCGAGAAAAAGGGTTTCTTCAAACACATTCCTCAAGACCGCTGCCATCGGGTTCTAGTACGACGGTGAACAATGGTAAAGATGGTCAAAAACCAGGTAAGACGTGTTCCATATGCACCAAAGAAGGTCATCGCGTTGGGGACTGCACACAATACAATTTGATGACCGTAGAAGAGAGGTGGTCAGTTGTTCAAAAAAAGGGTCTCTGTCGGACATGTCTCAATAACCACGGTAAATGGCCGTGCAAATCTTAAAAAGGTTGCGGCGTAAGCGGATGCACCATGAAACACCACACCTCGTTGCATATTCCAAGCGCTGGCCCGCCGTCGGTGAATGTGTCCACTAGTCATTTCAGTTCCAATAGTGAAGCACTTCCCTTGTTCCGAATTCAACCCGTGGTCCTTTTTGCAAATGGGCTCTCGTTAACCGTCTTTGCCTTCATCGACGAAGGTTCGTCATTGACTTTGTTAGAGGCCGACATAGCCGAACAACTAGGTGTATGCGGACCTAAAGAGCCTCTAACGTTGCTGTGGACTGGAAATGTGAGTCGCGAAGAATCCAAGGCTCAACGGATTGAAATCGAAATTGCCAGCGCTGGTTCGCAGTCTCCATCGCATTTAATGCAAACTCATACAGTCAATAGCCTGGTTCTCCCAACACAAACATTGCGATATCAAGACCTGTCCGCTCGATTCCCGCATCTGCGAGGATTGCCTACAGAAGAATATGAAAATGTTCAACCAAAGCTTCTCATAGGAATTAATAATTTGCACTTATCAGTTCCACTCAAAATACGTGAAGGAGCGCCTAGGGATCCTATCGCTGCGAAATGCCGACTCGGTTGGGGCATCTATGGATGTGCTCCACGATGTTCTCCTAGGGTAGTTCCAATTTACTTCCATATTGCGGCTGCTTCAGATTCCGACCGGGAGCTAAACGAACAACTTCGAGATTATTTTGCCGTGGAATCAATAGGAACACCGAATTCTTCTACCTGCGTTTTAGAATCAGAAGAGAATAGGAGAGCGCGAACAATTATGGAAGAAACAACTCGTCGAACGTCTTCTGGTTTTGAAACTGGACTTCTTTGGAGAATGGACGACGTGGAGTTCCCGGAAAGCCACTCGATGGCGGTACGCCGTCTTCAGTCACTGGAGCGAAAGCTTGAGCAGGATAGTTTCTTGCGGGATTCTGTTCGACAGTTGATTTGGGATTACGAACGGAAGGGATACGCACATAAGGCTACAATGTGTGAATTGGATTCCATGGATTCGAATCGTATGTGGTTCCTACCTCTGGGTGTCGTTAGAAATCCAAAGAAGCCACAAAAAATAAGGCTGATTTGGGATGCTGCTGCCAAATCTCACGGAGTTTCCTTCAACTCAAAACTACTTAAGGGGCCAAACCTATTGATTCCCTTGGTCGCAGTATTGAGTCGGTTTCGTCAATATCCGGTGGCGGTGTGTATCTCGTGAGATGTTTCATCAGATCTCCATCATACCCCAAGACCGTTCATCTCAGTGTTTTCTCTGGCGTGACGAACCAACAGACCGAATCCAAACCTATGTCATGGATGTTGCTACATTCGGGTCTACTTGCTCCCCCACATCTGCTCAGTTCATCAAGAATCGAAATGCTGAAGAATTTGCGAAGGAGTTCCCCCGAGCTGCAGCTGCTATAGTAGACAACCACTATGTGGACGATTACCTGGACAGCTTCAGAACTGTCCAGGAAGCTATTGAAGTGACAAACGATGTGAGGTTAATCCATTTCCGAGGTGGATTCGAATTACGAAATTTTTCTTCGAATTCCGAGAAGTTGCTTCAAGGAATTGGTGAAACCCCTGATAGAACGGGCAAAGCATTGGTTCTTATGCGAGGTGAGGTAGAATCAGTGCTTGGCTGCCTATGGAAGATTTGTTCACCTATACGTTTAACATGCGAGACGATCTTCAGCCGATACTGGCAAATGACCACATACCTACCAAAAGGGAGGTTCTAAAAGTGGTCATGAGTCTATTTGACCCACTAGGTCTGATCTCGTTTTACCTTGTACATGGGAAAGTTCTAATACAAAATATCTGCGCGGCTGGCTGTTCATGGGACGAAGCGATCGGAGATGAACTCTACGCTAAGTGGCGACAATGGATAAATCTTTTTCCAATGCTGCAGAGCATCAAAATTCCACGCTGCTATTTCAATAAGCCACTTCCAGAGGATTTGAAGGGAATAGAGCTTCACGTATTCGTAGATGCAAGCTCTTCGGAGTATGCATGCTCTGCCTACTTTCGACTGCCTAGCGAGACTGGAATTCATGTAACCCTAGTTACCGCAAAAACTAAAGTTGCTCCCATCAAAACGCTGTCTATTCCCCGACCTGAACTGAAAGCAGCAGTTCTTGGAGTTCGTTTAACGGAGTCAGTTAAGAGTCATCATAAGTTCTCAATTTCACGCAGGATTTTCTGGACTGATTCTTCAACAGTATTAGCTTGGATTCGTTCTGATCATCGCCGATATCAGAAGTTTGTAGCCGTACGAACTGGAGATATTCTAAGTTCCAGTGACCAGGATGAGTGGCGCTGGGTGCCCTCTGAAATGAACTCAGCTGATAAGGCAACTAAATGGAACGGCGGTACTGACTTCAATGCAGACAACTCTTGGTTCCGCGGTCCATTGTTCTTGCGAATGGAGGAGGGACATTGGCCGAAATTTCCCAAACCATTCACCACTAGGGAAGAATTACGTCCAAACCATTCTCACTGGATCTCAGCACCGCTAGTTGACATATCCAGATTCAGTCGGTGGACGAGACTGCACCGTATGATGGCCTATGTATACCGCCTTATCGGTAATCTACGGCGGAAGAAAAATGGTCAGCATCTTCAAAGGGACCGTTGACTCAACATGAACTGCTCAATGTGATGTGCTCAACATTAGCTGAGATAGGACTATGGAGAATTGCGCAGAAGGATGCCTTTTCTGATGAGATGAAGGTTCTACGGTTGACGCAAGGACCACCAGATGCACGGCATGAAGCAGTAAAGAAATCTAGCCCGCTGTTCAAAATATGTCCCTATCTCGATGAACAAGGAATATTACGAATGCGAGGCCGCATAGCTGCCTGTCGCTTCGCATCCTTTGAAGCAAAATTTCCTTGTATCTTGCCTCGTAGACACCGTACTACACAGCTGATCGTTGATTGGTACCATCACCATTACCGTCATGCAAATCGCGAAACGGTGGTAAACGAGCTGAGGCAGCGATTTGAAATAGCCAACCTCCGAGCGGTGGTGGAAAGAATTGAAAAAGACTGCATGAAATGTATAAAGAAGGCGTCTGTCCGTTCACCATTAATAGCACCTTTGCCACGTGCAAGACTGGAGGCGTACATCAAACCGTTTACATCAGTTGGTCTCGATTATTTCGGCCCAATCCCTGTGAAAGTCGGAAGGAGTCAAGTGAAACGTTGGGTAGCGCTCTTTACATGTCTATCCATCAGAGCAGTTCATCTAGAGGTCGTCCATAGTCTAACTACGGAATCATGCATAATGGCAGTACGCAGATTTGTAGCTCGCCGAGGACCACCGGCGGAAGTATACAGCGACAACGGAACTTGCTTCCACGGAGCAAACCGGGAGCTGCAGTTACAAATGCGAGAAACCAACGAAGCAATGGCACTAACCTTTACTAGCGCTCAAACACGTTGGATTTTTAATCCACCAAGCGCCCCCCACATGGGTGGCGTATGGGAACGATTAGTTCGTTCAATAAAATCAGCCACTAATGTTCTCCTTGAATCTCCAAGAAATCCAGACGATGAAACACTACTGACCATTTTATACGAAGCCGAATGTATGGTCAATTCAAGGCCTCTAACTTACGTTCCCCTGGAATCAGCAGACGACGAGGCCTTAACGCCAAATCATTTTATTTTTGGGTGTTCTAATGGGACAACGGTGCTCCCTACGGAACCTGTGGACATCCGTAGAACGCTTCGAAGTAGCTGGAAATTGGCGCAGCACATTATGGATCAGTTCTGGTGCCGATGGATTAAGGAATTTCTACCAGTGATAACAAGACGGTGTAAATGGTTTAAAGAATGCGAAGATGTGAAAGTCGGAGATCTTGTATTAATAGTTGGCGAATCAACTAGAAACCATTGGATTCGCGGAAGAGTGGAACAGGTGATCGTCGGTAAAGACCATAGAGTTCGTCAGGCACTGGTACGTACGTCAAACGGCATACTACGCAGGCCAGCATTGAAGCTAGCAGTGCTGGACATCTTGGAGTCTAGTAAACCTGATCTGGATGACGTCAGCAATACGGATCTTGACCAAGGTTTACGGGAAGGGGAGTGTTACGATGAGACCCCTCGTAGAAGCGGCGCCTCTACAACAGTGCCGTCAAATTCATGCAAACCGACGAAACGTCAAGCATCCACGTCAACAACTGCTGAACTGTATGGCAAGGCGTAAGAGAAGAATGTGATGTGCTCAAAAACCACATGAAGTGAAGACTCCAAATTATTGAATTATTCTAGTTTATATTTGAATCAGTGAATTGAAATCTTTTATATATATACATTTATTCACACCTTAGTTTCGAAAGCACACAGTTCGAACGAAACGTGTAAATTTCTGAGACATATAATGCACATAATTGGAGCGTGGAGTATCATGGATATTTACATGATATGTCATGTAAACTTCAATTATATGTCATGTAATCCAGCAGGATCCCGAGTGGTTACATGACATATAACACATTTTTACATGATTTCAAACTTAAATTTACATGACGTTTTGTTTACATGGCATAAATGAAGCTTACATGACGTGTAATCTTCATTATTTTTAACTGTGCATATAGGTAAAGACCGAATCATTTATTAAATCTGTACAAGATAACTTACAAGGGGCCCAGATAGCCGTAGCGATAAACGCGCAGCTATTCAGCAAGACCAAGCTGAAGGTCGTGGGTTCGAATCCCACCGGTCGAGGATCTTTTCGGGTTGGAAATTTTCTCGACTTCCCAGGGCATAGAGTATCTTCGTACCTGCCACACGATATACGCATGCAAAAATGGTCGTTGGCACAGTAAGCTCTCAGTTAATAACTGTGGAAGTGCTCATAAGAACACTAAGCTGAGAAGCAGGCTCTGTCCCAGTGGGGACGTAATGCCAGAAAGAAGAAGAAGAAGATAACTTACTTCTAAATTTTAATTGTGTTGATTGCACTAATAACCTAAAAAGGTGTCCCATCATTCGCTAATTTGTAATTCCTAACGAATTAGTCAAATAGTAGGTATGATACATGAAGATTCAATGAAATATTGCTAAATTTGGACTTAAATTTTAGATAGGCTTACTAGTAGACCGGCTGAAGCGAAAGAATCACTCTGTGTTTGCATAGATTCACCAAAATTTGTGAGTAAACCAACCAACAGCCAAAAACTATGAACTAATCTAAATAAAATTTCAGCTTGAAGCTTACTATCACACAAATACGGAGTTTGCTATCGAGACTTTGGTCGAATATCCCCCACAATATGAAACAGGAATAATGCCAACACTTGTAGTGACGAACCATACATAGTTTGTTTGAAAATTACATAAAAGTATTGCTGTGCATTTTTGGTCTTTGGTAGGAGTTTTAAAAAATACGTCAACACTTATAATGTCGAACAATTAAAAAATATTTTAAGTAATTTCAAAAATTTTATATGTATATTAGAATTGTATAAAACAGGCATTATGCCGACACTTGTAGTGACGAACCATACAAAGGTTGATTGAATATTACATAGAAGTAACGCTTTCATGAAAAAATGTGTTATCATAAGCATGAAACGAGCTCACCAGTTGGTAATTCATCCTCGACTGAACACGAATATCTTTTCGCACTCACACAGCGCGAACAGCAAAACTTTTCGGCGCTCCGAAAACAAACCGTCTTGCTTGGGCTTTCCGAAGCACTGCCCAGCAAAATGCGCGAAACGAAACACAAAAACAAACTCCTGGCGGCCCGAAAGTACAAGTTAACTGAGGGTTGAGGATAATGACAGAATGGAAACTGTTCCAACTTACACTCGTCTTCTCCACTCTGTTTCTAATGCCTTGGGATATCATTGATGATTTTTTTTACAAGATCTCTGGAAACTTTTTCTTGAACTCCCAAACATGTTTCTTTGTGGATGGCTGAAAAGATCATTAGAATATTGTTTAGAATATTCTCATTTCCGGGGGGAACCTTGGCAACTGAATATTTAGATTTCTGGAGAGAACCCTGACAGCTATGGAATTACTTATTTACCTCTCATGTACTACATTTCAAGAAAACTTAATAATTTCTGAAGTTATTTTTGGAATTCTTAAATGTGTTATCCATCATAGACATCAGTCTAACAAAATAGAATTTCAACTCGTTGAACTTCAATCTTTTCAATTTTATAAACTTTGATTTCTATTCTCGGATTCTCAGGGGCCCAGATAGCCGTAGCGGTAAACGCGCAAGCTATTCAGCATGACCATGCTGAGGGTCGTGGGTTCGGAATCCCGCTGGTCGAGGATCTTTTTCGTAAAGGAAATTTTCTCGATTCCCAGGGCATAGAGTATCTTCGTACCTGCCACACGATATACACATGCAAAAATGGTCAATCGGCAAGAAAGCTCTCAGTTAATAACTGTGGAAGTGCTCATAAGAACACTAATCTGAGAAGCCGGCTTTGTCCCAGTTGGGACGTAACGCCAGAAAGAAGAAGAAGAAGATTTCTATTCTCAGGGTCCTGTTAAAACTCGTAGAAACTCAAAGAGGTTGCAACTTAAGAAAGTTTGGGAATTACTAATTTAAAACATACATATTTCTCTTTTTTAGAAATACTCCCATCAATTTCTGGAATTACACACGGAGTATTCTTTTTTTTTTGTATGGTATTCAGTTGGAGCTGCCTGACAGCTTAACTTGTCAAGGCTGAACCCTCGGTCTGGCTTTTGCCAAGTTTCCTTTCTACCAGGACCAATACTCAGACGGACTAGGCTATGGTGCCCACATGAACACTGTTTTTTTTATTAGTATTGCTACCCACAATTAACCGGCTCAAGGGGGAAATGTTGGCTCTGCAAAGAAACTTTTCCCACATGTTCATGCGCATCAATGAGACCTACGTGGCGGGTGAACCGATGTCCATCTTTCAGTTGGGGGAGAGGCGACGTAGGAAGACCGTCATCACACAGCTGCGAACGGGAGAAAACGAAATCGTCGACGAACCACAAGCGATCGAGGCAAATTTGCTAAATTTCTTCTCTAGCCTCTACTCGGAAGAAGTAGCAAACAACAACGAGGTTGGGTTTGCCTGTGAACGTGTCATCCCACTGAACGACCCAGTGAACGAAGCATGCACAAGCGAGATTACCACGGCAGAGATTTTGTCTGCAATTAGAGCGAGCGCACCGAGGAAATCCACGGGTTGCGATGGCATCCCACGAGAATTTTATCTCCGCATGTTCGACGTCATCCACCGAGAGTTGAACCTTTTGCTCAACGAAGCACTCGCCGGCAATCTCCCGCCCGCGTTTGTGGAGGGCATTATCGTGCTCGTGAAAAAGAAAGGAAGCGACAACACAGCCCGATCATACCGGCCTATCTCGCTGCTCAACAGCGACTACAAGCTGCTATCACGCATTCTCAAAACCAGGCTTGAGTGTGTGATGAAAGCACATGGCGTTTTGAGCGACGGCCAAAAATGTTCGAACTCGGAGCGTAATATTTTTCAGGCCACTCTCGCTCTTAAAGATCGAATAGCAAGTCTACGTCACCACCGGCGCGCCGGTAAGCTCATCAGCTTCGATCTTGAGAACGCTTTCGATCGGGTCCGTCACTCTTTTCTCTTCGAAACCATGCGCTTGCTCGGGTTTAACCAGGAACTCATCGCTCTGCTCTCTCGTATCGCCAGCCGGTCATCCTCTCGGCTGCTCATCAATGGGCATCTCTCTCGCCCGTTTGAGATACAACGTTCGGTCCGGCAAGGGGACCCCTTGTCAATGCACCTCTTCGTGCTGTACCTCCATCCACTGGTGTGTAGGCTCGAGCAAGTGTGTGGCGACGATCTCCTGGTGGCGAATGCAGACGACATCAGCGTCATCGTAACATCGACGGCGCAAATCGAAGCGATGAATGAATTATTCACTCGTTTCGAATTAGTAGCCGGGGCAAAATTAAACCTACGGAAAACGGTTGCCATAAATGTTGGGTTTTGCGAAGGCAACGAAATTGATGCCCATTGGCTGCAAACAGCCAACACTGTGAAAATTTTGGGTGTTGTTTTCGCAAACTCAATACGTCTAATGACAACCCTTAACTGGACCGCGATGATGGGAAAATTTTCGCAGCAAATGTGGCTGCAATCCTTGCGCACGCTCACGTTACAGCAGAAGGTCATCATGCTGAACACCTTTGGTACCTCAAAGCTGTGGTACCTTTCGTCGGTGCTACCACCATTAGGAGTGCACACGGCGAAAATTACCTCCACGATGGGTGCGTTCCTGTGGAGAGGAATAGTCGCCCGCGTCCCGATCATGCAGCTAGCTCGCAGCAAAGAGCACGGTGGACTGAATCTGCATTTGCCAGCCTTGAAGGCGAAATCTCTCGCCATCAACAGACACCATCAAGAGATCGATTCCCTTCCTTACTACAGATCCTTTCTTCTCCACGCTCTTCCCGCCCAGCAATTCCCATAGACCATCCCGACATTAAAATAATCCTTTCAAATTATTCCCAAATTCCACACCTGATTCAACAAAACCCCTCCGCCGATCTCATCCATCGGCATTTCATTCAGCAAACAGAATTGCCCAAGGTGGAACGCAACAATCCAGCATGCAACTGGCCACGCGTTTGGCGAAATATAGCAGACAAGAAGCTAACATCAACGCAGCGCACTCATCTCTATCTGCTAGTAAATGGCAAAACTGAACATCGCAAACTGTTATTCGCGATGCAGCGAGTGGCAGACGAAAATTGCACGTATTGTGGGAACCAGACGACTGAAACTCTCCAACACAAATTCAGTACCTGTGCTCGTGTCGGCCCGGCATGGACGAGTCTGCAGCAGAGGCTTGCGGGACTGATAAATGGATGGAGACGACTCACTTTTGAAGACCTGGCGAGACCTGCTCTGGCAGGACTAGGACGTCCAACGAGAGTGAAAATATTGCGCTCGTTTATTAATTACATCTGCTTTGTTAATTCATGTAACGATAGAATTGATGTTAACGCTTTGAATTTTCACTTAGATTTAGAATTTTAAAACTGTATTCCCAATGAATTGACCACAATAAAACCTATTTTTAAACCAAAAAAAAAAAAAAAAGTATTGTGACGTGGTAGTTTTTGAAAAATACCCATATTCCCTTGCTTCTGAGAAAGGAAGCATTGTGAAAATCAGCAGCTCCATCAGAATTTGTTTGAAATAGTAGTGTCATTACTAATACTGTCTAGTCGAAATGGTTTTGAATAATTTGTCTATTCTGATTACTCCTGTCTTTTACGTAAGATTAGAGTCTTAAATGTCAATTGTCGTCAAGTCTTAACAAAATTAGGCTGTTTAGTATTTGTTCTAGTTAATTTCAATTTTTGTTGTTAAAAGTATTTATTGGTCATGACGTTCATATATCCTTAAAGAAAAAAGTCACTTTCCTTGTATGTTCAACAATTTCACGAAACTAGCAAGTGTACCCTAATGATCGATCTCAGCGTCTTACTTTCCAAAGTCATTTTTATAGTGAATATTTAAGAGTAAAGTTACCTTAGGCTTCTATTACAGTCTCCTACAAGATTTACTTTTCGGTGGCAAATTCAATGCTTCACAACGCCTACTTTCTACTTGTAAATTTTGCGGAAATGAAGCTGGAATTAGATTATTTATACCGTTGTTACAAAAGAGGTATTTCTTATTATGGTCAGTGAATCTACTAGTCATTTTCCTCAAAGTAATATTCCCTACGTCGTACATGATAACGATGTTTCTCGCTAGCTAATAGTAAGAGTGGCTACGGATCATTCTGGTTAGCGAAAGACAAACTGATCGTCACCAATAGTATTAATGTCCACTTCGAATAGATTAATTATTTGAAATGGGCATCAATTCTATCAATGACGCAGAATGTCCGTTGGATCACATCCGAGATATTATTGCGTCTATGCCATATGAATTATGACGCGGCTTTAAGCAAAAAATGCCAAAATGTGATACCACCACTACAGGTTATGCCTTTGGTTTCCATCATATGGGCTAATGGATCATGCTCTCCCATCGCGGCAAGGTCGCATAACCAAAGGGAGGGTACACACGGAGTATTCAAATGTTTTTTTTTATTCAGGATTGTCTTTGGGAATAACTCTTTAAATCCATTACAGATTTCTCAGGATACTCACGATTACCTGAGAAATATTGCCTCAAGGAAGTCCACCATTCACTATTTTAGGATTTTCTCTCTGGAATTCTGTACCGTTTTTGCCCAGCAGTTTATTCATAGTTTTCTTCTGAATTCTTTTAAAAGTTCATTCTAACATTTCTTCAGAGGCTTTTCAACAGATATCCCAGAAATTTCCACAGGAATTTTACCGGCCTTTATTGTGGAAATTACTCGAGGGATTTTATTTATTTATTTGACGTCAAGCATTTTGTAGACCATTCTAAATTACATTGTGTTCTTAATATCTATTTGTTTATATATTATAAATTTGTTGAGTATACTCGATTCATAATACATTCCTCAGTTACTATTGTTTTGTATATCAAAAAAGTATTTTTTCAGTTTTGTTCGAGACATGTTAACATCAATCATTTCACAATGCTGATTATATATAGTCATCATCTGATTCAACGGACTAAATTTAGCGTAGTTCGTGCGATGATGACCTACTGCGAACAAGTGACGATTGCGCAAGTGACGAGTTGGAGTATAAAAATTCAGTTTTGAAAGTATATCAGCAGAATCAATGCGCTGTGAAACAATATCGTTAACAAAAGAAACCATAGCATAATCACGACGCACTTTCAGTGATTTCATATTGATAAGCATGCATCGTGATTCATATGATGGTAGAGGAAGTACTGACCAGCCTAAATTACGTAGTGCGTATAATAAAAACTGCTTTTGTATCGATTCTATACGTTCTTCATGTTTTTTTGTGTAAGGTGACCAAACAATACTACAATATTCTAATATTGATCTTACATATGCAACATAAAGTATTTTTAATGTATAAGGATCACGGAAGTGCTGGCCAAATCTTTCTTTGGAGCATTCTTTGGAAACTTCTGTGCAAGTTTTCCCAAAGGTCTATCATATTCAGCAAATTCTTTAGAGATTTTGTTAGAGTACTCTAGGCATTCAATTAGATAGGGTTCCATTCGTTTCCTCTGAACTTTTTACAAATTGTTTATTCTTTTTCAATGATTTCCTCCTGTAATAATTAAAAATGTCTGCAAATTCCCTCAAAGAAAACTTTAAGCATTTTTTTTTTCAAATTTTCTTAGTATTTTCTTAACGTTTAAGAATCCGTCATCGTAATCATTCATCGTCATCATCACAACCTCAAACGAAGTTTTTCTGTTCAAAAATTAAATCTAATTAGTGTAGTTCGTTTGGGGAATAGGATATAGTGAACATATTTCCATGCTTTTGAACGAAAAATTCTAAATAATCAATGACGGATATGCAGTCCTCTTAAGAATTGCTAGAGGAATGGAATGCTGTTCATGGATTTCTACCGAAAATTCTATCAGAGCCATTTCTAGAATTTCCTCCATAAGGCTTCCCTGTTCAAACGCCGATGCGCTTTTTAAAAGAAGTTCTCCGCAGTCATTTTCCGCATCTTGCATCCCCAACTGATGCTGAGTGCCTGAGTTTTGTTATCGGCTCAGTTGGTATTCGAACAGCACTTTCTTGAGGAACTTGCATGCCAAATCTGCCATTATTGCTTTCATATATAGACATATAATATTTCTAGAGAAATCAAAGAGGTTTCAGCAGTACCAGTACTCATATTCAGAAACCATGAGGATGATTTTTTGTGAACATTGAGCTAAGACATAGACTAAACCTACAATCTGTATAAGTTGACATAAAATGGGGTTTCTCTCTGAAACAAAGTGTAAATTAATGTTTCAAAATTACCAAAAGCACCATGCTTTAAGAAATTCATCACACTCATAGGAAATGGTAAACAAGCTTTAGAAGTTATGATGTTATGCATCTAAAGGAGTTTTGGCCTTTTTCTCATAAAAGGTTTTGTCGGCCAAATCGTCTGAAATTCTGCAGTAAGATGTACTTTTAAGCTAAAAATATCAAACAAAACCAGTCAAAAACTTCTCAAAGACTCATTCGTTGGTAATTATTATTTCAGCATCTTTTTTGTTTAGTGTAAAATTACTTAACATAGATAGGAATACACGTTTTTATCACAACATAAAGAGAAAACCATTCCATTTAACACTTACATCTGGTAGCACGTACGGCTCGCTGTAGGCCGACTTTCGGTACTCCTCCTGCTCCTGTCCCAGCTCAGGCAAATGGAAGTATCGCACAAAGGCATAGTACTGTATCAGCAGCATCAGCACAGCCCCAATCAGGCAGGACATCAAACAGAACAGGAACAGATTTGTCAGATCCATTGCACTAGCTGTAGTTGCTTGAATTCTATCTTCACCAAAAAGCCGACACTTGCAGCAAACTTTTGCTTATTTTTTGGGTTTTCTAGCACCTTTCGCGCAACTATTGAAATGTGCGCTTTTATCACCACCATGCACAACAACCGTGGAAAGCCCAGCAGGTGTCAATTTCCGCCCAGATTTTCTTTTCTATGGGACACATACGCTCCCGGTCGTAAAGCAGAAACTTTGCCAATATAATCGACACATACGTATAGGTTCACTTGCCACTTAGAACGTTGACGCCAAACCAGGACACTGATAACGCCAATATGCCATTTCAAAGATACGGCGACATTCTGTAGCAGCTTCTGTTGTTATCAGCACAAATTTATGACCCTTTTTAGTCATTCATTGATTTTGGCATTTTTTAACACAATCTACCCGAAGAACACACACACATTACCATAGAATGACGGGCCATCTATCGAAATTTGCTACTAGGAGCACTATCTGCGGGATGGGCGGCTGCACTTTACTCTTCTATGCACCAACTGAACGCGAAGCGACCGAAGCGACAGACAAGACATTTACTGTTTTGTATCGACCTCGATCCCTTTGTTGTTTTGTAGGTAGCCCTTGTCACGACGCACAGTGACGGAAAGCCGGAAAAAACCTCAAATTTATATCAAAATTTTACATTCAAATATTTTTCTTATGCTGCAAATACTTTAAACGAAAAAACAGATTTTCAATTCAATTTAACGCAAATTGAGTTGTTAGAGATTTTTTTAAATAAGGAGATGTGTCTGCTGTAATGGTTTTTGCCAATTCTTTCAACTATTTTCTCAGGAATTCCTTCACGAATCCACTTAGTAATTTTTGCGAATTGCTCGAGAAATTTCTCGTGGAGATTTATTAGGATTTTCCCAGATTCCTCTGTCATTTGATCCTGATATTTTTTTGTAGAAAAATCCACTAAAAATGAAATAGAAACATCTAGAAATTTTTTTAGAGTTATTCCTGGAAACATCAATAATCACCAAGTTATTGTTAGACGGTTTTGAAAAAAAAATCTGATGAGAGCTCTGGAGGTTGAATATCCTTTGAGCATAATAAATAAAATCTTGTAGAAATTGCTTGAGGAATCCGAAGATAAAAATGAAAGAAACTGGAAAAATACTTGAATTAATGTTTTAAGAAATATCTGGATTGACCCTGTAACAAAAAATACACACGGTATGTAATAAAATAGTACCAAAAATGATATTAGCATACCATCTTGGCAACGATCAAATTTTCACCAATTTTTGAAGTTTTGACCGACTTTTGTATGGAGACACGCCACTGTGCGACGTTCGAAGTTGTTAATTAGCATGAATCATTTAAAACACTCCCGGCACCTGTGACGACCTGAGACGAGACTCGCGAAGTCGGTCTTCTTTTTCTACGGTTGCTAAGATTTTCTTCTTCGATTCTGTGTTTACACAAATTTGTGAGCAAGATGTTCAAGCTTTTACATGAACTAAATGGCAAAGATGAATTGCGATTGTATCGTTCCAAGTTCAGAAAACCTTTTAAAGTTAAATTTCATATCCGCAAACACAGTAAACATTGCAGTAACAAATGTTTAGCTTGTTTCGATTTAGTTTCGTCAGTGCAAATTAAATGAAATATTTCGCTGAATTAAGTTTTCTAGAAATTATTCCAATACTTTCCACATATTCGCCCACAAAATCAACTGGCTGCATCTGACGTTTCGTGACAGCGAAATCTGGGCTGCATATGACGTTGCTTTTTTTCCTCTTCGCGAGTCTCGTCTCAGGTGACGACTAACCGATTGCACAACATTGTTCACACATAGAGCAAAACTTTAGGGAGATAATCAATCTTCACAAACTCTGCAAACTTTAAATTCACTCTTTGTTTTGATAAATTCCTAATTTTTCGCGACCCGGGAGCCACCGACCGAGCACTTGCTGCTGCTGCAGCTGTCAAAGAGCACTTCGATGAGACTGATTCTGCCGCACCACAGTGTCACTGCATGAGCCAAGCGTAGAAGACGACGATTCATTTTTAATGTTGCGTCGCATTGCCGTGCAACCTGTGCAACAACAAGCATAACTGACATTGTTGCACGGTGGTTATGTTTGCCGTGTTTGTTTCATGTGAAAGGGGGAGTGCAACATGCTTGGGTGTATGTTTCTGTATGCTGGATACAACAGCACAGTGGAGCTGAAGAATATGAATTATGAACTATTTTATTTTATTAGTGCGTTTCTGCCAAGGTTTTTGCCCATAATTTTGTCACATTCGATATTTTTGACAATTACGAGTTGATACCGGGAAGAGTCATCAAATGATAAATACTTTCGACCTACTCAGTTTGTTCTAAAAAATCCGAACAAAATACCAAGTTGTTTTGTCACATTGGAAATTGTAACCGCATAACTGTCACATTAAGATTTTTCATGAGCCCCGTAATGAAGTAGCGATGAAATTTCTATCAGAATTATTTTCTGACTATGTCAAAATGCGGTGTCAAAATGCGTCACGCATTTGGTAAATTTTGTAAGATATTTATTAAATAAGGATGTCCCTCAAGTCACAATTTCAAAATAAATTCCTGAAGTTTTCTGAAGAGAGTAATTCAATCCGATGGATAGGAGAAGAGATATTCATGAGTTTGCTTTCTATTATTTAGCTTCATATGGGATTATAGCCCTACAAAAATCTACAAAAAGTCCTAACAGAATTAACTAAAAAGTGATTTGTTTCTTCAGTAACATCCTTCATTAACAACATTTTTCCTATTTTCCCCATAGTAATTTCCATATAAACCTGTATCGTCTTTGAGCCTCCTTTAAATCACCACCTAGAAAGCTGAAAGTTTCACACGTCTTTATATTTATGGTAAAGATGGTAAAAAATATATGAGAGATTGGATTTTCAAACATTTTTAAATATTGATTCGCTTTAATTCACACATATCTGGGACCCTACATATCGAATCCATCAACAAATGGGCCGGAACGAACGGTTTTACTTCACTTTCGAAAGAAAACATAATTAGTGATTTCATAGTTCACGAAATCCCGACGGCGTCGACGGGAATTGACACACCACTGACTGAGTTGAAAGGCAATCATGCTTATCATCATTTAAATTAAAGTGGTATTATAGTTTCGCATTAAACAAACCCCAAAGGTGCATTGAATTTCCTGATAACAGTGTTTCCTGGAAAATAAAATGATAATAACGAAAAAGACTTATAACACAAAATTAGTTTAAATCACAAATTCATATAACTGTTAATGTCACTGAGCAAGCTAACATACAAAATACCCGAATAAAAAATTACAATTCTCGATTACTTTTTCAAATCGACGTAAGTAACTTCCATACGGTTTTGAGAAAATTAATTCAGAAAAATCACAACTTGTCTTCTAAAACTGGTTGAAAATGAACCACCTTTTTAACATTTTTTCGCCGTGTACATTGCTTAAATGTTGCATACAATAAGCTCGCGTTCAAAAACTAGAGAGTTCCTATTATTCCCCACAAAAATGTTATGACAAAATGATTCAGTTACTTTTGACGCTTTTGTACCAGTGTAAAATCGACTCAATTAGTTGTTTTGATTAGTGGTTAAGTCACTTTGTCTCTTCATACAGCGAAGCGGCGAAAGTAGTGGTTAGGTTGAGAAAGTTGAAAATCTTACTTTCGTTTTTTTTTTTGTAAATCAGGAAATTAAACGTTCTAAAAGTGGAAAATCGAGTTGGTTCAGATCGTAGCGTGTATGAATTTCATCTGCGAAACACGTAGAATCGATAAAGTAAGTACCGTACATCCCGTTAATTTGAACGGCTCCTCATGCAAACCATCGGGGTTCATTTTTAATTTGAACATCTAGTCACCCTAGAAACGTGTTTCTGCTCACCTCTTTCACTGTTTTGTTTTGATTCTGCGTTCCGTTCCACAGCGTTCCATTCTACTTTACTCCGTTCCATGGGCTGAATGACGTTTGAACCATTTTTAATCTGAACGATGTGCAAATTAGCGGGGTACAAATTAAAAAGTGTTCAGATTAAATGTAGTCAAACCAACCGGGGTACCCGGTAATTATATTTTTTTTTTACTTGATTCTATTTGAATAAGTTTTCGAGAAGTATTGCAATAGTTGAACTTATTCAAACAGCACACGGCATGTATGGTAGAACTATATTATCACAAAAAAAAGGCATCGTCAAATCTTTCGCCATTTAAAAATACCGTAATCCGGGGTAACATTGATCAGTTTTTGGGATATTTCTTAAACTGTTCATTTGAAAATGCAAATGTTCCATGTTTTATATTTTTAAAACAAGTACTGGCACCCACCGCTCGTGACTGTATACTGTATTTCAGTTTTGAAAATATTTATGTAAGTTTAAATAAATGTTTTAAGTGATTTTTTGATTAAACTGATATGGGGTAACATTGATCACCCATGTAAACAACATTCGGTAATGTTGAAAATGTCGTTGCTTACTTAAATCATGGCCCCTGAAGCCGAATATGAAGACCAAACCCTTACAAGTCATATGCTTTTTGAGTTATTTTAAAAATAAAATCACTTTGAGCCGCGTAATACGCCTAAAGGTAGGCAATTTCCTAAGGAAATTCGGCATTCTTAATAGTAGTTCGTTAATGTTACTAAATTGAGTAAACTTATTAAAAATTTGACAACGGAATCGTTTTCGGCGATGTCATTTTTAGCAACAACCGCATTTTCTATGCTCATACCATTTGCAGAACTCATGTGAGACATGAATCTTCGGTAGTGTCATCCATAGTGATAAAATTAAATGATTCAAAAAGTTGACAAATTTACGCATAAAAGAAACGCGATTTTCACAAAAACCTCAATTAATATTAGCTTATGAATGTAAGAAGGAGAGGCACCATTCATGCTTTGAAAATATTCTATAAATAAATGATGATTCGAACTTTTTACGAGAAGGGTCATACTGATCAATGTTTCCCCGCTGATCAATGTTAGCCCGGATTACGGTATTGGTTTTCAGACGTGTTCTTCAAAAGTCCACTAAGGATCCTGAACTTTATCATTGCTTTTTGTTTTTTTTATGAAGTACATAATTTTGAAATGTTATCATGGTGAAAGACGGTTTTATTCTTATCGAGCAAGATGAAAACTAACATTTCAAATGAAAGGTGTTATGAAAAATATATATTAAGTTACCTGTTGTAGTAGACATGGCTATCCTACATGATTTTTAGGATGTATTGAGCCATTGGATACTTATTCGTACTGAGGAAGTATATCGAACGGAGCAATTAACTATTATTATTATTATTTATCTTCATTAGGGAGATTTTCAGCCCTTGGCTGGTTCATCTCCGTAACAGCAATTAACTATGTTTTTCTAAGGTTAAACACTTTTTCATTATTTATATTCTGCCTGGCATTCCAGTCGGGATGGAATAAAACCCGCTTTTCTGCTTAAAACTCTTTGAGAACTTTTACAGATACATACTATAAGCTAACTATTCCATCTATGTCAATTCATCAACTTTTGCGTTTGTATAGTGTGAACAAGAAAAGGGATTGTGCTGCGGAAGCCCAAGCGAGCGAGATCTTTTGTTTTCATCGCCGGAGTGTTTTTTAGCTTTTTGCGGCTTGGTGGGCAGTGCGCTTCGGAAGCCCAAGCAAACGAGCTCTTTAGTTTTCATCGCCGGGAAGTTTTTTAGATTTTTGCGACTTGCTGGGCAGTGTGCTTCGGAATCCAAAGCAAGCGAGATCTTTTGTCTTCGCCGCCGGAGTGTATTTTTTTCGATTTTGTGATATGCTGAGCAGTGCGCTTCGGAAGCCCAAGCAAACGAGTTATTTTGTTTTCTTCGCTGGAGAGTTTATTGCGATATACTAGGCAGTGCGTTTCGGAAGCCCAAATAAACGAGTTGCTTTGTTGTCACCGCTTGAGTTTTTTTTTAGGTTTTCGCGTTTTGCTAGGCAGTGCTGATTACGTAATAAAAAGCAATATGCAGATTATCAATTGCAATTTATTTATTTATTTATTTTGACTGATAATTTTGAAAGAGGGAAAAGCCCCTTTGAGTGATTTCCTTTCGAAATTTTTCTCAAAAAGACACAAAACCTCTTTATCTTTTCTTATAACGTTACAAAACAACAAAAAAAACTTAAACTATAGGCTCAAACGGCAAAAAAGAACCATAACAGAGCCGAAAACTGCAACATAATCTAGACTTGAGTCACCATTGATATTATCAATTGCAATAATCATGGATTATCAATTGGTGAGCTCGTTTCATGCTTCTATTTCAAATCAGTTATATATGTAAACACAGATATTTTTGTGACAACTGTTTTAATGTTACAAGTTTGCATTAATTAAAAATATTGATTATTTCGTCACTACAAATGTCAACATTCTCCTATTCATGTTTTACATAACTAATTTAAACAAAGATACCCATACCTACATTTTTGTAATCGCAAAAAAAAAACTTTGAAAGTTCCGATACCGTTTTGATTCATATTACGGACACTTAAGGCCACAGTGAAGTATAACCCAGCTTGGACCATACAAAATAAATCATTCTGTATGATTTTTTAGCGTTATCGAGCGTCGGAAGCCCTTAACTTTCGGATGGTGGGTAAAGAATACGCGTCCGCAACTTGAATAATTTTAAATAAATCAAAACATGTGGCCTTTTCATGATTCTTATTCCGGACGCTCCCTCACTTTTGCCTCATATTCCGGACGCTTTGATTCGAATTACGGACAACTCATGATAATCTTTAATGGTACAGTCAAATCATCAATTGAAATCGTTCAACCACTTAAGAGACGTCTAAGGTAGTTGGGTATTATAAATTTGCAATTATATTTATGGAAAAAAACCTAATAAAACGAGCCTCGAAAATGAGAACTTTTGGACGGCGAAAATTGAAACATTTCGTGTGAAATGTTTCCCATACAAACGAGAGTGTCCGGAATTTGAAGCTGTCCGTAATATGAATCAAAACGGTACTAAGAATGTTGATGTTTTTTTAGGTACAGATGAAAAACTATATGGTGTATCTTGTGAATCCTCCCTACTAAAAAAAGTCTCTTCCTGAGATAATCACGGAGATGCAGAGAATGGAGAATGGTGGATAAAGATAAATGGTGTAGAAATGGAGATAGAGAGCCGGTCTCAAATAATGATGGAAATCACAAACATTTCTTTCTTCACCCAACGACAATAACATGAAAACACAACACACATGTCTGATTTTGTATTTACAAAATCTCTGAATGGTTCGTCACCATAGGTGTCGTCATATATTATATTTAGTTGTCATCTACGTCAAAAGTTGACTTTTCTATTGAGTCCACATGAATCGCATCACTTACCAAGGTGAATCCAAATTGTGTAGTTTCTGAATTCTTCCACTAACAAAAACTCTTTCCCGTGACAACCATGAATATGCAGAGTTTTACTCGGTCTTTAATATCAATGGATGTCACACTAACATTCCTTCCCTTCCTCGACGTGGCCGGCGCCATTAATGACTTTAAAATGTTTGGAATTCTCGAAATTGTACTCTGAAGATCGTAAGCTACTCCCAAGCCTCATTTGTTGGTTACTTGTGCAATAGACCATTTCCGTCAGACCGTACCCCCTGTTTTTATATTTTTCTTCGAAAGACGATAATTTTTAATGATTATTGTCGCTTTCAGATGATTATGATTTTTTGAAAATTTGAGAATTCACCACATTTTGAGTAGTGTGGCACAGTTGTTTCAACCCTGTGGGTGAACAAAGTGGAGATTTTTCCACAACTTTCAATCTCACCCCTGCGTTGAGTGTTTGTAGACATAACGAAATGTCAATGTCTAATCAAGCACGCGACGACCAAGGTTCTGGATGTACTCAGGTGGCACAGATCATTGATGCGTGCCACTAGTTCTCTCTTTTACACTCCCGCTGTTCTTATGCAGAGCAAATAGTTACGTCACTCACAGAGAGAACTAGTGGCACGCATCAATGATCTGCGCCATCTGAGTAAAATCTATAACATTGCACGACAAAACGGAGAAACCTGACACAACGGATAGGGATGGTACACAAATTATGTCACGCTAAATTTCAACTTTTTCGACTCCCTCTCCCCCCTTTGTCACACTTTTTGTATGAGTCCTCTGAAAATTTTGCAAGACTTGTCACGCTTGGCTCGACACCCCCCCCCCTTGGAGCGTGACGTAATTTGTGCATGACCCCATAGCAAATGAGCCTCTGTACGTGCCATAAATTCTTTTGTTCTTATGACTTTTACTGTGCGCCGTGTGTTGGTGCTGTCTCACTCTCTCTCACGGGCAACTTGAAAACAGGGCGCACAGTAAAAGTCAAACGTTTTATGGCATGCATAGGCTCATACCGTTTGATATCTGCTGCTTGTGTCGTCTAACTGTTCCGAAACCATATGGCCAATGGAGTATACATGCTTCCCCGTTTCACTACTCTAATAAATCTCCCCGGAAAATCCTCCACGACCACCACAAATATCCCCTTCATCTTCCCGCCGGAAGCCTCTGCCGTACTCTGCTATAGTCTTCGAAAAAGGTTCTGCTCCCGGTGGCAAACTGGGCCGGTGGCAAACCCACCGTTGTCGTGAAAGATTTCGTCGTACTGGATCTCTTCTACATATCTAGAAAGATTCGCGAATCAGGCGAAACTGACAAAATGTACACAATTTAAGCGACTATAGCGTTGAAATTGTAGCTTGATTGCCTATTCACTGCACTCGAACTTTTCCCCTATCGATAATTTAACTATTCAAAAAACGCAAATTTATAGAAGACGAAACTTCACTTCATGCAAATCCACACACTGTATTGATTACGCCTGTGTTTTTGTTTATCAAAGTGATGGGCGCATCTGAAATCGAAATCAAAACACGGCGAGAGTAAACGGCGACACTGCAAACAAAAAATAAACAAGGCGTACATGGCGGGCTTAATTGAAACCAGAATGTAAACACGGCGCAAAAGTAGTAGGCGATACTGAAAATAATATCGATTACAGGCTCATAACATTGGGCGATACTGGCATTCTTGTGTGCGTTTAAGGCGAAACCTTATTTTTTTTTTATTACGAAATAGCTAGGGAAATTGTAGGAGATGTGTGTGGTATTGATGAGGATTTTAAAACTAGGTTTATGAAATGTGTATTAAAGTAAAAAGGTTAAAGTTAGAGTATATTTTCTCCAATTGGGATTAAAAATTGCACATGAAAATTTCATTGATTGTTTTCTCATTGTTATTGATTTGTCAGATAGGCCCTTATCGCGAATCCCTCTCGATATTGAAATACCGGTGGTGGAACCGCAGTTAAAAACATTGCCGACCAACAGCAGCACCAAGAAGGTTTCCAGGATGGTTTTGATGATTTCAGCCACGGTGGAAGTGGCGGATGAAAACATAAATAAAGGGAACTGTCATGATTAGGGTTGTCGCAAATTAATCGATTATTTCGATTAATCGATTAATCGACTCACTAATCGATTAATTTTTCATCGATAGCTGACTCACTTAATAATCGAAATAATCGATTAATTGACTTCGATTATTTGACGATTTTTCCAAAATAAAACACTGTGTTGTGTTAAGCTAAGTATGCTGTTTCACTCAAGAAAAGTAAACAAGTTTCTTTACTGAATGGGTCAAGAAATCTCCTACAGAGAGTCCCATTTGAAATGACATTTCTCACCAACTGCGTACTGCGATCAGAGAAATGTAATTTCCTGGTCATTTCTGGGAAGAAATTCTCCTCGCATCGAGATAGGCGATTCCTTTTCTTGTCAGTAGCGAACCAGCAAACCAGTTTTCCAAACACAGTCCTATATTTCTATACTGCCGTGAATCGCAAGGCAGTCCCATCTGATTTTTTGTCCAATTTTAGTTTATGCATGTTTTGAACATATACTCCTATTATTATATTATTATTATTATATTAGGGTTCATTCAAATATTACGTAACGCAAAATTTGTCAATTTTAAATGCCCTCCCACCCCCACGTAACAGGTTTTGTATGGAAAATTTAAAATTTTTGTATGGACCGTAACACTATGTAAGACCCCCTCCCTCCCCCTGTTGCGTTACGTAATATTTGAACGGACCCTTATATTATATTATATTATATTATTTATGACCTTTCAGCTACACTAACGGGACTGCATAATTTGTTCGGTAAAATTTGTAAAAAAATACCAAGTCGAATTATCCTATAATGAAATGTGACCTCATTACAGTCCCACTGCATAGTTTTGTAACGTGTTATATTTCTCTCAAAAGGTATCAGAATGATGAGCAAAATGTGAAAGTTTCATTGATATCCAAACATGTGTCAATCTCCTGAACTTTTTTTAGTATTCGTTTGAATGGAACTCACTTGCGATTCACAGCAGTATATTGTCAATCAATGGTCATGGGTCATTATGTCATTGCATACGCCACAAATTTTTACTAACGTTACCATGTTTTACACTTTACAGGGAGAAGAGAAAAGTATTCTGCTCAATTTCCTTTATTCACTTTTGGAAAGATTCCACATTCAGCGTTTTCTTGATCTTCCTAAAGTATCTCTTGAGATTTTCCCACATTTTTAAACGAATGTTTACAATGAATTTATCAAAAAATCTCTCTTTTTCCTCGTACATCGGTGTGATTTTTAGACATTGGCACTAAAAAAGAGATAGTTCTAATATTTCCTTACTTAAGAAAACTAACTTTGGAAAGCGATCGTATCCATGCTGCAATAATCTTTCAGTGACCTCGGGGAGCGGCGCTACAATGCTTTTAAACGCTCTTAAAAAATAACTTTTGAACCTAATTTAATTTTTTTACACTCTAATGAAAAGGTATGTGAAGAGCGGCACGAGGAAGAACACTCAGAGGAAAAATACACCCGAGGGTTTTCTCAGCAGCGAACAAGAGAAACACCTTTCTGCTTTGGAAGTTCAACTAGTAGTGATATTTATTCATCATCAATAACAGTTACAGGGTTGCCAGAAGGGCTGTTATGTCAAGGTAAATAGAATGAAGGGGAATCGGTTGGGTCATACACTGTTAATACCCCCCTTCAAGCCGATAACCCTAGTAGGCTTCGCAGCTTTTCATATTGTGGTCTCGGTAGTCCCTTAGTCATTATGTCGGCCAATTGGTCTTCCGATGCCACGTACTCTAACTGGATGGTTCTTCTCTGGATCTCTTCACGTACGAAATGGAATCGTACGTCAACGTGCTTCAGCCGCTTTGTAGGCTTGTCTTCTTCAGCAATACTGATGCACGCTTGATTATCTTCACGAATTGTGACTGGCTCAGAAACATCGACGTTGAAGTCCTTCAGCAGCATTCGCAGCCACAGCGCTTCTTTCACAGCTACGCCCAAGGAGACGTACTCTGCCTCGGCAGACGATAACGCCACAGTCTTCTGCTTCTGCGTTGACCAGGATACGTTTGCTTGGTAAACACGAAACACGTACCCCGATGTTGATTTCCTGTCACAAATGTTGCTCGCCCAATCCGAATCGGCAAATCCATCGATTGTATCGCACTTATCATTTCGTCTGTACACCAGCTTTAGGTCCAAAGTTCCTTTAATGTATCGCAGGATACGTTTGGCGTGATTCCAATGATCGTCGCTAGCACAAGTTTGGAATGCACTGAAATAATTAACAGCGGCGCACAAATCCGGCCTGGACATCACGGTAACGTAAGTAAGGCAACCGATTAATTCTCTGTAGGGTTGCTTAGTGTACTTGGACGGATCGTTACACTTCTCAAGTTTGACGCCCGATGCCAGCGGTGTTTGCTTCGGCTTGCAGTCAGCCATGCCGAAACGAGCTAGGAGATTTTCCAAATATTTACGCTGACTGATTAGCAGAACGCCTTCATTTTTACGCCTCTCTATCGTTAAGCCCAAAAACGTGCTGATCTCATTCATGTCACTCATATCAAACTCGTCCTTCAATTTTGCCTTTAAATCTCGAATCGTATCCACAGAGCGACTACCCAACTAACATTCACTCATTTAACAAACACCATTATGGCAGTTTTATCCAGCATCATGTTTTATAACATTTTAATAATTTCCATGGCCAACCTTTGTTAAAGCATTGTTCACACAAATTTGGAGAAACTTTAAAGCATGTCGTTGAATACCAACTTCATTTTTCAGCTTTAAAAACGTTTTACAAGCATTTAGTTCAGCTTTTATACGGCTGGTCTAAAAATAATTAAAGACTAATAAAAACAATAAAATATTTTTCTAGGCACTTTATAAATATAGTGGCACTATTATTATGATAGTAAATCAATCTTATTTAAAAATCGCCTGTATACTGGATTCGAACTCGAGACCTTCCAATCGTCAGCGGTATGCCTTGCCATCTGCGCCATCCTAGAATTGATGATTATACCATCCAGTGCAAAATATAAACTTTTCATAGCTGAATATTGACCATGTTCGAGCTTCTATTCGACAACTTCTCATCAACACATGGTACGCTAATCTACAACTGAACAAGCATATTATTCAGCTGCTGTTTAGTGCTGATCCAAGCTGAGTTCAGTCGGCTATTTTTAGCGCACAGTGAGAAAATTTATGTCGATGTTGGTCAAAATAATGTTTATTTACACAAAGTAAAAACAGTCTGAAATGATTAATGTAATTTCATAATAAGTTTTAGTTTGTTCAAAACTGATTAATTAATTTAAATAATTTTATAAATTATAGTTTGATTATTTTTTTATTTGTATTTTTCATAAACCTATTACATATGCATTGAAGTAAAAGTTCTCTGTATATTCATACAGAATATTTGAATCATTTGAAGGGTTAGTCTTCAGAACCCACCTGAATAGAAAAATATTCGAATAGGGTAGGTGTACCAGTTATGGCCATAGTGGTTCCCTATTTCGCCATACGTGAATACTTGAATGTCTCCACATTTTGAAATTTTTTGTGTGTTTTATTAGTAAGATATAGGATATATCTTGATGTTAGAACATTCAAAAAGATTAAAAATGTGAAAGTCATCGAAATTTCACATATGGCCAAATAGGGAACCACTATGGCCATAACTGGTACACTTTCCCTATCTTGATGCGATTTTTATTTTCGGAACTGGCCAAGTAAATCATTTTTCTTAGAGCGCAGTATTTATTCAGTTGTGAAGAAATGTCATTTCAAATGTAGCTGGCTATAGAAATTTATTTAATCAATTCTGTCAAAGAAATTTCCATTTTTCTTGTACGGAAAAACATCCCGAGCAGGCGAAAAAAGCTTAGCAATAGAAAATATAATATGGATAGCTAAAAATGATATTAACTTGATAGATATATGATATAAAATATCTGGAAATGATATCTAAAATAAACTGCTAGAACAAAATTGGCATGTCATATTTAGATTCTGCAAGATTTTACCAATAGCTGCGAGCTATTCATTAGGTCTGCGTACAACAAATTTTACATAGGTTTAGAAGTTCCAGGAACAAAATTTTGATATTGTCTTCAGATATTTTATCTCCTATGTCAATCAAGTCAATATCACGCTTTGTTTGTCAGTACTTTGCTCCTACTCGGAGTACTTAGCTTAAATGTTTATTTTTGTTTTTCACAATAATTCTGCATTTCTGGAGACTGACCATGTTTATTTTCTGAACAGCTATTTCAAAAGTTTTAAGAAAGCATAATTTATGAGCCTTAAAATGCATTCGGAACTCAACACGAACTTCGGATATTTTGTCCATTTTATGAAATTTAGCTATAGTGTGATCGCTTTTACAAGGCCTATTTATTGCTGAACAATGTGTTTGTTAATCGTCATTTTGGCCTCTATTGAATCAACTGTTCTTATAATATACTGAAGCTGAATTAGGATTTTATAAGATACTTATTCAGCTCTTATTCATGCTTATGTTAAACATGTGGGAATAGCTGAAGTGCGACGCAAGTAAAACGTTAGTTCGTCTTCTGAATATCCTTTTATACATATACATTTGTTTAGTGGAATATTGGCTTTTTAATTGGGGGAAACATGTCTTGTTCAGCTCATTTGTAGAACAATCTTGACTAGTCGAATGAGAATCTTTGGAAACGTTTAATAAGTGGCGATTCAACTTTTGTTCATTCTAATGCATAACGTTGAACATTGATCTTAGTTTGTGTTAAAAAAGCACCTTCTCAGCTCTTTATAGAGCAAATTTTTTATTCAGCTGCCATTACCATTATTGAACAATAATTAAACATGCATGCTTGTTTGTGGCTCTGAATTGTTAGTTGGGTAGCGATCACAATGTCGTCTACATATATGATCAAATATACTTCCTCTCCGGAAACAGTTGTGGTATACAAACAGTTATCGACTCTACTGCGCTTGAAGCCAATGCTTGTTATGAAATCATGAAATCTGGAATTCCAGGCACGGGATGCCTGTTTCAAGCCGTAAATTGACTTCTGCAGCTTGGCAACCAGGTTTCCAGCACCGAATTCCTCCGGTAGGCGCATGTATATTTCTTGATCTAGCACACCATTGAGAAATGCAGTCTTCACGTCGAGCTGGTGAAGATGCATTCCTTTCTGGTTAGCGATGGCCAGCAATACACGCAACGTCGTGTGCTTGGCCACTGGCGCATAGGTACTCTCGTAATCAAAACCTTTGCGTTGAGAGAAACCTCTGGCAACAAGTCTTGCCTTGAACCGTTCGGCTCCGCTTGCATCATTGCGCTTAATTTTGAATATCCATTTACTGTCAATGATATTCTTACCTGGGGGTGGCGTAGCAAGAATCCAAGTTTTGTTCTTGATGAGAGACTCCTTTTCATCGGAAATTGCCGCTTGCCATTGCGGCCAATCCGACCGCTGCTTAAGACCGTTCACTGTAGTTGGCAGATCTTCAACGAAGCTTTCAGCACACATTGCAGTTTCACACAATTCGTAACAATCATGCCATACTGGCGCACGCCTTTCTCGACCACTACGACGCACTGACGGTTGCTGCTCCTCATCAGACTGTTCCGCTCCTGACTCTTCTTCATGTTCACTTAACAAGTCATTTTCTCGCTCATCTGGAGCTCCACTACTTCGTTCGATCTTTTCTTCAAGCACTACTTCCTTTTTCTTCTGAACGCTAGGTTCCACTTCAAGTTTTCCACCGAACATGGTGGATTCATCGAACACCACATCTCTGCCCATCACTATCTTCTTCCGATCGTCATCCCATAGTCGATACCCATTCACTGTGTACCCGATGTGGTACATTTTCTTGCACTTGGGGTCCAACTTCGACCTGAGGTGTTTCGGAACATGCAGATACGCGACACTTCCAAAAATCTTCAACCTTGACACGTCCGGTTTTCGACCAGTTCAAAGTTCATACGGAGTTTTCTTCTCTGTCACCGCCGAAGTTGGGCACCGATTGGTCAGGTACGTAGCGGTGTATACGGCTTCACCCCACATCTCCTTACCAAATCCGCTCTCCGCCAACAGTGCCCTAGCCCGTTCCATCAGCGTACGGTTCATCCTTTCGGATACACCGTTTTGCTCCGGCGTGTAGGGAACGGTCAACTCCATGGAGATCCCTTTGTTCCGGCAAAACTTGCGCATTTCTTCGCTCACGTATTCGCCACCGTTATCTGTGCGAAGCCGCGCAATTCTGCTGCCGAAATGAGCCGTGACAAGAGCCTCGTACTCTCGAAAGCAATCAATCACTTCGTCCTTCGTGGACATCAAATATATGATCGCGAAATGCGAAAAATCGTCAATAAAGGATACAAAGAATCTCTTACCGTTCCAGGTGCACGGCGTCATCGGCCCACATACATTACTATGTATTAGTTCCAGCGGCCGCGACGAGCGCCTTTCTTCTCCAGAAGTAAACGGTAGCTTCACTATCTTCCCAGACAAACACGGTTCACATGTAACTGTTTCCGAGTCAAAGTCCGTGAGCTTCAGTCCATCAACCATCTCGCACTTTACCAGTTCTCGCAAACTGTCACAACCGACATGGCCGAACCTCTGGTGCCAAAGCACTGCATTGCGTGACACTTTTCCAGAAATCATGGCTGACCCCATTTCACTTCGTTTACAGAAGATATCGAGCTCATACAATTTGCCATTCAATCTGCCAAAGGCAACCACTGCACCATTCTTCTTCACTTCGGCTTTTCCTTCTTCAAAGCACACTTGAAGACCAGCTTTCGCAATTCGCTTTACCGAAAATAGGTTGCAACTTAACCCCGGCAGGTAGAGAACGTTTTTCGCTTCGCACTTTCTCACTGTGTCATCAACAACCGTGTACATAATCACATCACCGCAATACTCTGCCAACAGTTTCTGTCCGTTTGCCACAACGATTTCAATCGGACGCTCCAACCGTCGCATCACCGAAAAATACCGCGAATCGCACAACATGTGATCGGTTGCCCCTGAGTCTAAAAACCAACCGACACGCACTAAGTCTTCATCACCGGCAGCCATGAAAGCAATCTCCGGTCGATCTTCTTGTGCACCAACGTGTGCTTTCTGCCGATATGCATCGCTTTTCGGTTTCGGCGCTTTGTTTTGATTATTCACTTTTTGCTTCTCACTCTCGCGATCGAATTCTCGGCAATTTGCCTTTTTGTGCCCGAACTTCCCGCACTGATAGCACTTCAGCTTCTTCTTGTTGTGCTTACTCGCCATTGCCACACCGTCAACACCACCACCACTTGCTTCTTCACATGCTTCTGAATTACGCCGCTTCAAATCAACGTCCAATAGCCTCTTCTTAACGAAGTCCATCGTGACGCCATCAGGTAGCGTTTCAATCGCCGTCACGACCGAATCGAACGATGGGGGAAGTGTCAAAAGCAAATGACACACAGCGTCTGATTCTTCGACGGTCGCTCCGCTTCCCTTCAGCTCGCGTATCAACTTGTCGAATCGCAAGAGATGCTCCGACATCCGGCAAACTCCCTCAACGTACCGCAACGTGAGGAGCTGCTTGCGGAGATACAGTTGGCCAGCCACACCGCGACGTTCGAAAACGTTTTTGAGTGTGCTCCAAATCTGCTTCGGCGTTCGGCAATCCTTAATCAGCTCTAACTGGTTATCGTCGATCGCTTGAACAATAAACGATTTGCACTTCTTTTCACACGTTTTTCGCTCGGAGAACTTTTTCTCTTTGTCACTTTTCACAGCGGCCGTATCCTCCGCTTCCACTTGCAGCTCCGGGACCTCTTCCGCGTCGCGCACTAAACAATCCAGAAGATCGTGCATATCTAGCACCGTCTCCATTCTAAATTTCCAGTTATGGAAATTATTCCCGTCGAACGCGAACACTTTCGATTTGTCTTCCATGCTGGAGCCCATAACCTGAAGAGCGGCACGAGGAAGAACACTCAGAGGAAAAATACACCCGAGGGCTTTCTCAGCAGCGAACAAGAGAAACACCTTTCTGCTTTGGAAGTTCAACTAGTAGTGATATTTATTCATCATCAATAACAGTTACAGGGTTGCCAGAAGGGCTGTTATGTCAAGGTAAATAGAATGAAGGGGAATCGGTTGGGTCATACACTGTTAATAGTATGAGACCCTAGAATAGAGTTCTGAACAGTTTTTGTAAATTTGATCATGCTGTATACAAGGAAGTGGTATACACCTATGGTCAGAATTTCATAAGCGTGTATGGCTCACTTTTTTATTCTGATTCACAAGAGCATCAAGTCATGGACGATTGATTTAGGTCATGTGATATCGGTTCTGGTAGATCTTTGTGTGGACAATTCCTGAACATCATGTTGTACCATCATTCGTCAGCTCAAAATCTATGATTTTTATCCACACTCAGAAAGACGTCATACCATAGCAAATATTAAATAGGTTATATCCGAATTCTTCATTTTATGACAAAACACGAATATAGAACGAAATTTATATTATTTTTATACAAAAGTAAAAAAACGTAAAACCTGCGATCAATAACTAGAATCATGGAATCGGTACAGATAGGGCTACATAAATTGCTCCAGAAATATCGTATGAAAATTTCCAGAGTGATTCTCCCGTTAATTTATCCAGGAATTCATAGATTTATAAACTTGTACAGATTTTTCCACAGATAGGGTAGGTGTACCAGTTATGGCCATAGTGGTTCCCTATTTCGCCATACGTGTTAACTTGAATTTCTTCACATTTTGAACAGTTCTGTGTGTTTGAGCAGTAAGATAAAGGCTGTATCTAGATGCTAAAACATTCAAAAGTATAAAAAAAGTGAAAGCTATCGAAATTTCACATATGGCCAAATAGGGAACCACTATGGCCATAACTGGTACACTTTCCCTATATCCTAAAATTGCTCCAGGAGTCACATTGCGAAGATTTTTCCAAAGAGATCTCTAGGAATATTTATAGCTGTGTAATCCCTGTAGATGTCTCTAGGAATTTAACATGAAGCTCAAATATGAGATTCCTTCATTTTTTTCAAGAATTGCTTCAGAAATTCCTTTATGGATTTCTTCCCAAATTATTTCGTGATTCGTCCAGGCATTTCTTCAAAGGATTCTTGGAATTAATTCAGGAAGTTGGTAGAGATTGTCTCGAAATTCATATCAAGACTACTTTAGGCATTATTTTCAAGGCTATTCCTCCAGGCATTTAAAACAATAAATAAAAAAAAAATGTTGAAATAATCTTTAGCGTTTCCCAAAAACATTCCAAAATATTTCTCTATCACTTCCATCTAGGATTCATATGCAAGACACTACAAAAAACCCTCATGAGACCGTAAACAACGTCCTCTATGTGCACCTGCAGTATTTGCCCTAAGAATCCTTACAGAAGATGAACCAAGAATTTCACCAGGAGTCGTCCACAGATTCCTCCTGATTTTTCTAGGAATTGTTCATGGGATTCCCCCAAAAAATCCTATTAGGATTCCAGCGAGAATTCCTTCAGAAATTCCTCCAGACGTTACTAAGAGATTTCTTCAGCGATTTCAACCAGGGCATTTAATAAAAACTTTTCCTCGGATTTCTTGGAGAAATTCTTGGAGTATTTCCTGTAAGAATTCCAGGAAACAATCTGGAGGAAATTTTTGAAGAAAATCCAGGAGAAATAACTGGAGAAATTCCATAAGAAAAAAAAAATGGTCAATTCCAGGAGGAGTTTTCAGATGTACATTGATACATCCTAATTGATGAGTTTTTACAGGTATTCTTCAAAGAATTTCAGGAATAATACTTGTTGTTTTTACTAAAGAAACACTGGAAGGAATTTCATGATGAATTTGTTGAGAAATTATCGGTAGACTTCATGGAAATCTTGTAAGAACAAATAAGGGATTACTGAAATACAAAACATGAGGAAATTCTGGCCTATTTTAGGAGAAACGACTGTAAAAAACAGGTAGAATCCCTTGAAAAAAGCTGGAACAATTCCTAGAATAAGTCGTAGAGGAATCACCGGGTAAATTTATAAAGGAAAACCCTAGGATTTTTTTGGAAGAATTCTTCAAGAACCTCAAAGAGATTTTTTCCGAAACTCTGAAGAAATTCCTGGAGGAACTCTTGATAGAACCACAGGAAAATGTTTCGGAGAAGCCAAGTGATGTTTTTGAAGCAATGGTTGGAGAAAGCCCTCAACAAATTTCTAAAAAAAATCTTGAAGCAATCCCTAGAGGAATTTCAAACAAAATACTTGCACCCATCTCTTAAGAAATTTCAGAAAGAGACCCATAAGCAATCCTAAAAGTTGTACTAGAGCCATTTATAAAGGAATCCATGGATGAATTATTTAAATACCGTTTTGATTCATATTACGGACAGCTTCAAATTCCGGACACTCTCGTTTGTATGGGAAACATTTCACACGAAATGTTTCAATTTTCGCCGTCCAAAAGTTCTCATTTTTGAGGCTCGTTTTATTAGGTTTTTTCCATAAATATCATTGCAAATTTATAATGCCCAACTACCTTAGACGTCTCTAAGTGGTTGAACGATTTTAATTGATGATTTGGCTGTTCCATTAATGATTATCATGAGCTGTCCGTAATTCGAATCAAAGCGTCCGGAATATGAGGCAAAAGTGAGGGAGCGTCCAGAATAAGAATCATGAAAAGGCCACACGTTTTGATTTATTTAAAATTATTCATGTTGCGGACGCGTTTTCTTTACCCACCATCCGAAAATTAAGGGCTTCCGACGCTCGATAGCGCTAAAAAATCATACAGAATTTTTTATTTTGTATGGTCCAAGCTGGGTTATACCGTATACTTCACTGAGGCCTTAAGTGTCCGTAATATGAATCAAAACGCTTGCATGATTTTTTGAAAAGCCAATAATAGAACATGAGAAAAATCTGTAACTTGAGATATAACGTGGGTCATTGGCTACGCGTCGGTCCCCCAAAGAATTTTGGAATATCTCCGGATCCAGATGACCAATGATCAAAACAAATACAGATTATTAAAAAAGAAGAGATTTTTGAGAACTTGTGGTGGTGCAAATATACGGGAAGTGTACCAGTTTTGGCCACCCTAAGGAAAAATATTGTTTATAAATAAATCAAACGTTGGTTATTGTCAATACATCAAACGAAAGCTTTCAATCCATGCTCAGCAGAGAAAATATAAAAACTTATCAGAGACTTTATTTTTGTATTAAAAATGAGGGTGGCGAATACTGGACCAGTTGCACCAGTATTCGCCACGATTTTAATTTCGGTTCCTGAATTCGCCACCTACGTTGATTTCTTATGGAGGGTGGCGAATCAGGAACACCATGGCAAATAGGTGCAAAGGAGCAATAATTTTAAGGATAATGATTTTTTTCTATTATTTTCTGAGAAAATTTTGCGGTTTCCAAGAATGTTTCCGTTTCATCTTAAAGCAATTTAGCGAGCACTATACAATTGGCAACCATATATATCATAAAACAGTATATAATCCGGGGTGGCGAATAACTGGTACATGGCGAATACCGGTACACCTTCCCTATTGAGAAACAAAAAAAAGTTATAGCGATTTCAATATTTCTTCATGGCAAAATATTGAAGCTGCTCCTATTGGGGTTAAGAAACCTCTGACACAAAATGCCTAGGGGAATCTTTGGCAAAAAAAATTAAAAAAAAAAATCGCGAAGGAAAAAACTGAAATAATCTACTGAGAATTTCTGAAGCAAAATTTCTTGAAGTATTCATGAAGGCATCTCTGGAGGGGTTTCATGTGGACTCCTTGGTAGTTTTGCTGGAAGAATCTCATGAAATTTTCTAAAGAACTCCCTGAAAGAATCCTTGTGAGAATTTTTTCAAGGGAATTCCGTGAGGAAAATATCTGGGACAAATGCATGGAGGAATCTTTGGAAACATGAATGATGGTGAAATTACGGGAGAAATCCCTAAAAAAATCCTGTCGGTAGCATCCCTGGTGGAATTCCTAAAAGAGTCTCTGGTAGAATTCCTGCTGCAATTGTTTCAAAGCCAATGGCCATTTTCGCCCTCAATGCATGATGTAAATTTTTTGTTTAATACATAACCTTTTGTTTAATACATAACCTTAACAAAGGACCAACAAAAAAAAAATATCCAGGTTTCCTGAGGAAAAGGGGAAATATCCAGGTCTTACTCCAAGAATTCTGCCTTTTTTTTTATTAAATTTTTTCAATGAATTCTTAAAGGATTAAATTCTAGAAGTTTATCCAACATTTCTTCAGGAATTTTCCTTGAAAATGTTTCCAGCAGTTTTCCCTGGACATTTTCACGGGTCAAAAGTATCAAGAAATTTATTTTTAAACTACCGTCTAGCTACGATTTTTGTTAAATAAAAAAAAATGTGCACATCAAAATGTTGTATATTTTTTCCAAATAATTCAAAGCGAATTAGTATACCAATACGAAGCGTCGCACACAGGGAAACAATTAATATTTGTTATGCATAACAAAAAAAAATCTCAAAGCTGTGTTTACATATGTCATGTTAAGGTCGCCTCGTACCATTAAATGTGACTATTTTCCGTGTGTCTAGCTTTCGTCATTAAAATTCTCTTTAGAATTTACCCCCAGATTTATTTCGGAAAATAATCCAACAATTTCCAGTCGAGTCTAGTACATGACACTGAAGACGGCCTTACAGTTGAGGTCGAAATACGCGTATCTGTCAAAGGATACAAACGCTAGTGGAATTAAATGGTATAGTACTAAATTCAGTTTTTCATATTCTAATAATTTCTGAAAAACATCCTTGACGTTTCTCTGGTGACAACTTAGAAAATAGACTGGGAAATTTTAATTATATTCAGATGAAATTCCTAGTGAAAATCATGACATAATGCATACATTAATACGAAAAGTAACACTTATGGTAATGTCGCGAGAAAATAATAAAAAAATAATCTAAAAAAAACTTCATAGAAAATTCTGGTCAGGTTTTATGATTAATCGATCTCTTCTTCTTCTTCTTTGTCTTCTTCTTCTTATTCTTATACATCGATCTTATATCCTCTATTTCCTGCTAAGTTTCTCTTTGTTTTCTTAACTTTTGTTTGTGTCTCATTGTTTTTTTTTCCTGGTTCCAGTTTGGTGTCTTTTTTCAGGAAAGAACTTAAAAGTTCCAGTCCTAACTGCCCATAACTGCATATTTAACTGTATTTTATGGTAGTATGGGAGGAAAGTAATTTTTTTTAAATTGTTTAGACATTATTGCATATTGGAAGAATAGTCAGAAAATAATTCTGATAGAAATTTCATTGCTACAACATTACGAGGCCCATGTATAATCTCAATGTGACTGTTATGCGATTACAACTAGCAAACAAATTGGTATTTTTTATCGAATTTTCTAGAACAATCTCACAGATTTCAGTAAGTTGATCGTAAGTGTTTATCGTTTGATGACTCTCCACGGTATTAACTCGAAGTTGTCAAAAATGTCGAAAGTGACAAATATGCAGTTCTGGGCAGTATACCAGTCCTAGTCAAGAGTTGACATGAGAGCGGGTCAACGGATTTGTATTTTTTTTTCACTGATGCATTTGTCCAGAACTCAGACGCATGCGAGGAGATATTCCATAAACTTTAAAGATAACGTTAGGAAATTGTGTGTAATAATTTGTAGAATAAACGCCCATAAACATGCAGTATGTCGGAATAGCTAGGTTATAATGTAAAAAAAAAAGCAAACGCATAGATTAATAGTAAAAATTCTATTTATCTTTACCGTTCTCCTCCTTGCAGAATTGTGAAACAAATATTCAGAAGGTAGAAAACTCTGAAGTAACCTAAACAGAGCTTACCTGAGAAAACTGAATATCGGTATTAAGATATTAGATATTAAAATTTCTTGAAGAACGAATTAAAAGTTCATTCGAAAATCGTGTAGAAACTCATTTCAAAATATCCTTAGAATTTTGTAACAGTTCCGTAAACATTTTTAGTGGTTCTGATAAATACGAATTGTTTTACAAATTCTTTAAGTTATTCCCTACAATTTACCATGAATAAAAATATCACAAACTTCAATGGAAGTTCGATCTTATTATTCTCGTTCATGTATGTTCTGCATAAATGGGTCAATTCTATTTTTTTTTTCATTTTCATAATGGAAATCATGAAGAATGGGAAAGAAAAGAAGAAAAGGATAAGCTTCAAAATTATGAGTGTAGGCCATTGGTTCAACGAAATACTAATATACTAAATAAAATACTAATAACATACTTAAATTCATCTTTATTCAAAACAAATAACTTGAAGAAACAATTTACTAAGCCATGAACCTCAGCTTCATGCTTCGAAAATTTTAAAAGAATTTTATCGTGCATGTCCATCCGAATTCACAAGAATTTATCTATTAGGAGCTATTTTTAAAACTGTTTTTCAATTAAATTTCGGGCATCTTGGGGCTAGGTTTACATGAAATGTAAAATTTCGTAATAATTTAAAATTTCACTACAGAAACATTGTGCTAACAAATGAAACCAACTTTAAGGAACGAAAAACCTGCTAACACTTATTGTCATCATGTTTAAAACTTAGTATTTCATTTTGCCCCACCCGTTTCAGCCTACTCCGGTGTACCTTATAGCAGTAAGAACTCATATTTACAGAAAAAATGTTGATTTATTCGATTAATCGAAAAATACTAGTCGATTAATCGTTATCGATAATCGATATTCTTGGACTGTAATCGATTATCAACTAATCGATTAATTGAGATTTTGCGACAACCCTAGTCATGATTGATTAGAAACAGCTGATCAAATATTCACCACAACGTGGAGACAAAAATCATAGGAGAAAAAGGGGTCCGATAAGAATCGGAGAGAAATAAATTGTAGGGAACCGTGCGGTGTACTGTCGTGCCGCCAGTTTTTCATTGTTTTTCAATAGTTAGAGTCTTCAAAACATATGGGTTCCTTGGGAAAGTTTGTTCAGTAAATTAATAGAAAGCATATGAACCATTAAAAAAAAAACACGGAAATGGTCTATTACGATTGTTCTGGTCAATCACGGAGTAGCAACTATAAATTGTACGGTCATCTATGCTCATGCTCATGAACAAAAAAGATTCACGAACCATGAGATTGAATCAACCATTCTTAATATATCAACCTAATGCATGATAGTTTTACGTGCTGTTCAATCTATTATACTGCTTCGCGACTAAAAACGGGTGAACCAACGTGCGAAGTTCGATTTTTGACCAACTTCGACGCGTTGCTAGTCATTTGCAATAGCGCGCCATGTATGCCGTCCACCGTGTGCATTATGGGCACTATAGAGAACCGAGCTGCGACGCGGCGAAGTTGGTCAAAAATCAAACTTCGCACGTTGGTTATCTCATTTTTCAACGCGAAGCAGTATATACTTTTATGTTGAAGCTGAATGCAGTTTAAATGATATAAAGCACTTTTTAACTAGTTAGATACAAAGCACTTATTAACTAGTTAGATATTTTTTAAATGTTTAAATGAAAAAACCGGGTAAAATGACGATTTAGAGTACGATGGAAAAAAGTTCAACAATTTACGTTAATAATAAAAACACAAAATATTTAACAACTACCGAAAAGCTAAACATTACATATAATTTGCAATTGGATTAGATGGACAAATTGATGTGAAGATTTGCGAAAAAGTTACACGTCTTCTCAGTGAGAATCGAACTCACGACTCCCCGATCTCTAGTTGGGGCGCGTTAACCACTACGCCATGAGAGGACTCATGAACGCAGAAGTTAACCTGAATTCGATTTCAGCTCAATAATCACGTGGTCCTCTTTCGCAAAGTGCACCTCTTTCGGAAGAATTAGATGCCCATCCAAACACAACGCTTTCTATATATATCCAATGCCTAGCCCGAGAGCGCATTGTTTTTTAGGTATAGGAATAGCACACTACACTAGCCAGCAACTGCGCTGGCTGAGGTTTCTATTGTGTGGGCTTCCAATGGGTCGCGACGTTCTCAAACGACCGGTTACGGAACATGAGTCCGTTGCTCGATAAATACTTGTTTTAATTATGAATCGTGGTTTACGGCCAACCAGCCGAGTGGAAGTTTAACAACTACCGAAAAGCTAAACATTACATATAATTTGCAATTGGATTAGATGGACAAATTGATGTGAAGATTTGCGAAAAAGTTACACGTCTTCTCAGTGAGAATCGAACTCACGACTCCCCGATCTCTAGTTGGGGCGCGTTAACCACTACGCCATGAGAGGACTCATGAACGCAGAAGTTAACCTGAATTCGATTTCAGCTCAATAATCACGTGGTCCTCTTTCGCAAAGTGCACCTCTTTCGGAAGAATTAGATGCCCATCCAAACACAACGCTTTCTATATATATCCAATGCCTAGCCCGAGAGCGCATTGTTTTTTAGGTATAGGAATAGCACACTACACTAGCCAGCAACTGCGCTGGCTGAGGTTTCTATTGTGTGGGCTTCCAATGGGTCGCGACGTTCTCAAACGACCGGTTACGGAACATGAGTCCGTTGCTCGATAAATACTTGTTTTAATTATGAATCGTGGTTTACGGCCAACCAGCCGAGTGGAAGTTTAACAACTACCGAAAAGCTAAACATTACATATAATTTGCAATTGGATTAGATGGACAAATTGATGTGAAGATTTGCGAAAAAGTTACACGTCTTCTCAGTGAGAATCGAACTCACGACTCCCCGATCTCTAGTTGGGGCGCGTTAACCACTACGCCATGAGAGGACTCATGAACGCAGAAGTTAACCTGAATTCGATTTCAGCTCAATAATCACGTGGTCCTCTTTCGCAAAGTGCACCTCTTTCGGAAGAATTAGATGCCCATCCAAACACAACGCTTTCTATATATATCCAATGCCTAGCCCGAGAGCGCATTGTTTTTTAGGTATAGGAATAGCACACTACACTAGCCAGCAACTGCGCTGGCTGAGGTTTCTATTGTGTGGGCTTCCAATGGGTCGCGACGTTCTCAAACGACCGGTTACGGAACATGAGTCCGTTGCTCGATAAATACTTGTTTTAATTATGAATCGTGGTTTACGGCCAACCAGCCGAGTGGAAGTTTAACAACTACCGAAAAGCTAAACATTACATATAATTTGCAATTGGATTAGATGGACAAATTGATGTGAAGATTTGCGAAAAAGTTACACGTCTTCTCAGTGAGAATCGAACTCACGACTCCCCGATCTCTAGTTGGGGCGCGTTAACCACTACGCCATGAGAGGACTCATGAACGCAGAAGTTAACCTGAATTCGATTTCAGCTCAATAATCACGTGGTCCTCTTTCGCAAAGTGCACCTCTTTCGGAAGAATTAGATGCCCATCCAAACACAACGCTTTCTATATATATCCAATGCCTAGCCCGAGAGCGCATTGTTTTTTAGGTATAGGAATAGCACACTACACTAGCCAGCAACTGCGCTGGCTGAGGTTTCTATTGTGTGGGCTTCCAATGGGTCGCGACGTTCTCAAACGACCGGTTACGGAACATGAGTCCGTTGCTCGATAAATACTTGTTTTAATTATGAATCGTGGTTTACGGCCAACCAGCCGAGTGGAAGTTTAACAACTACCGAAAAGCTAAACATTACATATAATTTGCAATTGGATTAGATGGACAAATTGATGTGAAGATTTGCGAAAAAGTTACACGTCTTCTCAGTGAGAATCGAACTCACGACTCCCCGATCTCTAGTTGGGGCGCGTTAACCACTACGCCATGAGAGGACTCATGAACGCAGAAGTTAACCTGAATTCGATTTCAGCTCAATAATCACGTGGTCCTCTTTCGCAAAGTGCACCTCTTTCGGAAGAATTAGATGCCCATCCAAACACAACGCTTTCTATATATATCCAATGCCTAGCCCGAGAGCGCATTGTTTTTTAGGTATAGGAATAGCACACTACACTAGCCAGCAACTGCGCTGGCTGAGGTTTCTATTGTGTGGGCTTCCAATGGGTCGCGACGTTCTCAAACGACCGGTTACGGAACATGAGTCCGTTGCTCGATAAATACTTGTTTTAATTATGAATCGTGGTTTACGGCCAACCAGCCGAGTGGAAGTTTAACAACTACCGAAAAGCTAAACATTACATATAATTTGCAATTGGATTAGATGGACAAATTGATGTGAAGATTTGCGAAAAAGTTACACGTCTTCTCAGTGAGAATCGAACTCACGACTCCCCGATCTCTAGTTGGGGCGCGTTAACCACTACGCCATGAGAGGACTCATGAACGCAGAAGTTAACCTGAATTCGATTTCAGCTCAATAATCACGTGGTCCTCTTTCGCAAAGTGCACCTCTTTCGGAAGAATTAGATGCCCATCCAAACACAACGCTTTCTATATATATCCAATGCCTAGCCCGAGAGCGCATTGTTTTTTAGGTATAGGAATAGCACACTACACTAGCCAGCAACTGCGCTGGCTGAGGTTTCTATTGTGTGGGCTTCCAATGGGTCGCGACGTTCTCAAACGACCGGTTACGGAACATGAGTCCGTTGCTCGATAAATACTTGTTTTAATTATGAATCGTGGTTTACGGCCAACCAGCCGAGTGGAAGTTTAACAACTACCGAAAAGCTAAACATTACATATAATTTGCAATTGGATTAGATGGACAAATTGATGTGAAGATTTGCGAAAAAGTTACACGTCTTCTCAGTGAGAATCGGAGGTTAGCGCAGGATTCTCTTCAGTCCTAGCCAGTGTTCGTCTCCTGGATCGCTCTGGAACTGGCTCAGGATACTTACGGCAATGGTTATGTCGGGTCTTGAAATCAATGTCAAGTATTGTAGACAACCCAACAATTCCTTAAATGGTTTATCAGTAGGCTTGCTCGATCGTACCCATTTGGAATTCGGATACATTGGCGAACGTTCTTGAGAAGTATCACGAACCTGCCCTTCTTCAGAATTCCCATCATTACCCTGCTCATCGACAGAAGCTTCATGATCTTGTTCATTATCGGACAATCCTTTAACACTCAAACAATCATCATTACCAACTTCAGACCATACATCTTCATTGCCAACATCAACGAAGACAGGTTCAGGTATGGGTTCACCTGCACCTCACAGAAATCATGATCTTCTTCCATCATCTCGTTAGTTTTCGGAAAGTAAAATTGACATTCATCAAATTTTACATCTCTCGAGACTACAATCTTTCCAAAACCATCATCCCACAATCTGTACCCGTTTGGTGCATACCCCATCATACAAAGCGACTTGCTTTTCTTGTCCAGCTTTGTACGGTGTTTCTTATTTACGTGTGCATACGCAACACAGCCAAAAACTTTGAGTTTACTTACGTCGGGTTTAGTCCCGAACCACATCTCAAATGGAGTTTTTGGAACTTTTAATGCACTTGTCGGGCTGCGATTCAAGGTATATGTTGAGGCATACAACGCCTCTCCCCAAAACATAGATGGACAGTTACTTTCGTGGAGAATCGTTCTTACCTTTTCCATCAAGGTTCGATTCATCCTCTCACTGACCCCATTCTGTTGTGGTGTATAAGGAGCGGTAGGTGTCATTTGAATTCCTTTCTCTCTACAGAACTTCACAAACTCTCCACTGAAGTATTTAACTCCATTGTCCGTTCGTAGTTTCGAAATGCGAACTGAGAAATGTGAAGTCACCATAGCTTCATATTCCTTAAACTTTTCCAATACTTCGCTCTTATAGCGGATCAAATACACAACAACAAAATGTGTGAAATCGTCAATGAACGTTACAAAGTATCTGTATCCATCGTATGTTTCATCGGGCATTTGACCACAAACATCAGAATGAATTAACTCTAGTGGTCGTCTAGATCGTTTCTGGAACGATTCTTCAAAGCTTTCCCTGGTCTGTCTTCCAAAGATGCAAGATTTGCATGAAAATGGGCAAGCAGACATGGAAGATGGTTCCAGATTCAACCTCTCTACCATTCTGTCTCTGACCAGTTTATGCAAGCTTTGGGCTCCCAAATGTCCAAATCGAATATGCCACAATTCATTATCATTCAATACTTTACCTGTGAATATCTTATCAGGCTTTTCCTCGAAGTCAACGCCCATGACGTACAATCCATCAACTCTCTTCCCCGTAAGGACCAGCCTCCCATACTCGTCGAAAATTTCTACCCTTCCATCTCTGAATACGACCGACTTCCCAGAGGACTCAATCCGAGAGACAGACAGGATAATGTAATTCAGGTCCGGAACATAAAGAGTATTATACAGTGTGACATAATAACCTTTATTCGTCTTCACATTCACATTACCCATTCTCTCTGAACGCAGGTACTCACCAGGCTTGGCAGTCTCGACGGTTGCCGACGCATCCCACAAAGCATTGAACATGGCGATGTCGCGGAACATGTGCCTCGATGCCCCGGAGTCCAGCTAGGTTGCTCCGTATAACGGCGATGGCACCGGCAACTTTGTCAAGTCCATTTTCATGATCTTGCAATCACGCACGAAATCCATCGGTAGATCTACCAGGGGCACCCGCACCCTGAAGGCACCGTTGTCTTGAGTGACCATTGCCACGTCTCGACGCCGTCCACCCGAGTGGACTGTGACTTCGGTTTCTTGCTTACAACGAGCGAAACGGCAGTACTTCTTCTTCAGGCCACGCTTGCCACACTCGAAACACGTTACATTCCGGTAGAATGGTTTCTGTTTAAGTGCCGGCGGCCTCTGGTCACTGTCCTGTGGTGATTGCTGGCGTCTTGAATGCTGCGGGGCGAACATAGCCACTTGTGAAGGGCCCGCTGCACTTCTCTTGCCTTTCGCCTCCTCCGCGTCCAAGAAAACTCGTTGGACCTGCTCCATTGACATCATCTCAAGGTCGTCATAACGTAGAACGGAAAGAGCGCCAATTAAATCCTGAAATTCATCGGGAATTGCAACGAGCAAGGTATTCAATCTTTCGGAAGGTGATAATACTTCCCCCATGTTTTCAAGTTCCCGGACAATTTGTTGATGGGCAGCAAAAAGTTGCTTCAAAGTATTGAATTTTTGTGACTTCAGCGAAAACAATTTCGCCCGAAGTCCAATCATGGGCATTGGACCGTGCTTTTGATAAATCTCATCCAATCGCTCCATAATTTCCTTGGCATAGATACATTGCATAACATGCCCCATCGGCTCATCATCCAAAGCGAGCCAAAGTTCATTTATAGCTGCATCCTCTTTTTTCAGACGTGCTTGCAGCTTATCTTTCCTTTCAGTCTCTTCATCGACTGAACCACCCGCAACCGGCTCAAAATAAACCTCTTCCTCGGGCGTTTGCTCGAGGGTATGCAACAAACCTTCATATTTGAAGTGTTGCTCCATTCGCTTCTTGCTAAATGGGAACGACTTCTCGTCCCCCTTAAACACTGGAACAACCACCCGTTTGAGACGGTTCTCCATGTTTGAAACCTAAATGAAAATTTAGCAGGAAAAAAACAAATCAATAAAAAGGCCTTGAAGTCTTGTCAGTTGTCTTTGATTGAAGTGTACCCCACAGAAAATGGTCTCCGTCTGAGCACAACTCCTCTTAAACTGTCCCTAAGTTTGCCCTCGGAAAAGAATGTCTCCGACTGAGCAAACTTCTAACCAATTGTCCCACAGAGAAAATGGTCTCCGTCTGAACAATGGTAAACAACTACTTAATCTGAGTCTAGTAGTCCTGGGCCCATAACCTGTTGGCAGAGCCAAACCAGCAGCAGGAAGTGAGAAACCAAGGGGGTCCCACCACTTTCCTACTGTTACTTACCAATACCTTTTCCGTGTCCTCTAGGACCTTCCGGGTGACACTCTGCTCGGACTTCACGGTTTGGACGTTGCTAAAGAAAATAAGCCAACTAGTAAACTTCGAATAAATGGCCTTCCGCCTTCTTTATTCAAGTTCACAAGCCGGGTTGCCGACCGAAAACTAGCAGAACTGAACTGGTCAAGTGACCGAACTACCCTACTCTGCTACATTCTACTCTAGCGATGTCTAACCTAACTGCTGACACTGTTGCCGTTTTTGTTCTTGCTATTTCATATGGTTTTATTTACATCCATCTGTCATCTCTTGTGGAGGGCCGGCTACCAAATGTATATGCCCTCCTGTACTTTTACTGTTTACGGCTAACGTTACCTTATGATATGTAATGTAACAACAGAATGAAGAGAAATCGATCATGCAACTTACGCCCTTATTCGATCACATGCTTGAACTGTTGACATTATGAATCAAATAAGGCAATCTGACGTTTAATCACCCTTCTCTTTCCTGCTCACGCACGCATATGAATTGTTTTCATACGGAAACCGTTTCCGTATGAAAACAACAAACAAAAAATCCCATTTGATCATGTTGCTGGAAAGAGAAGGGTGCGATAGCCTTATAAGACGATTCCGAAATAAACGCCAAAACGTATGCTTTCACAAACACACCATTCATTTACCGCACAGATAATTTGCTGTTATAGTGCTCTGATCCATAATATGAGTCGATTTGATCCATAATAAGGATCCTCCTCTCCCACTGATTCACATCTGAGGGATGGACAACGTTAGAAATTTCTAAAGAAAATGGCACTTTTTCGTAAACAACCGCAAATTTTCAGGTGTATTCTCGAAAACAACTGTATTCTTCACTGCCTCTGAGGTGATTTTGATTTGTACAACGTCACTATGATTTAATTCTTCCGAAAGAGGTGCACTTTGCGAAAGAGGACCACGTGATTATTGAGCTGAAATCGAATTCAGGTTAACTTCTGCGTTCATGAGTCCTCTCATGGCGTAGTGGTTAACGCGCCCCAACTAGAGATCGGGGAGTCGTGAGTTCGATTCTCACTGAGAAGACGTGTAACTTTTTTCGCAAATCTTCACATCAATTTTAGTCCATCTAATCCAAATTGCAAATTATATGTAATGTATTAGCTTTTTCGGTAGTTGTTAACTTCCAACTCGGGCTGGTTGGCCGTAAAGCCACGATTCATAATTAAAACAAGTATTTATCGAGCAACGGACTCATGTTCCGTTAACCGGTCGTTGAGAACGTCGCGACCCATTGGGAAGCCCACACAATAGAAACCTCAGCCAGCGCAGTTGCTGGCTAGTGTAGTGTTTCTTATTGCCTATACCTAAAAAACACATGCGCTCTCCGGGCTAGGCATTGGGATATATTATAGAAAGCTGTTGTGTTTGGGATGTGGCATCTTAATCTTTCCGAAGAGAGCGTGCACTTTGCGAAGAGGACCACTGTGATTATTGAAGCTGTAAATCGAATTTCAGGTAACTTCTGCGTTCATGATCCTCTTCATGCGCCGTAGTGGTTAACGCGCCCCAACTAGAGATCGGGGAGTCGTGAGTTCGATTCTCACTGAGAAGACGTGTAACTTTTTCGCAAATCTTCACATCAATTTGTCCATCTAATCCAATTGCAAATTATATGTAATGTTTAGCTTTTCGGTAGTTGTTAAACTTCCACTCGGCTGGTTGGCCGTAAACCACGATTCATAATTAAAACAAGTATTTATCGAGCAACGGACTCATGTTCCGTAACCGGTCGTTTGAGAACGTCGCGACCCATTGGAAGCCCACACAATAGAAACCTCAGCCAGCGCAGTTGCTGGCTAGTGTAGTGTGCTATTCCTATACCTAAAAAACAATGCGCTCTCGGGCTAGGCATTGGATATATATAGAAAGCGTTGTGTTTGGATGGGCATCTAATTCTTCCGAAAGAGGTGCACTTTGCGAAAGAGGACCACGTGATTATTGAGCTGAAATCGAATTCAGGTTAACTTCTGCGTTCATGAGTCCTCTCATGGCGTAGTGGTTAACGCGCCCCAACTAGAGATCGGGGAGTCGTGAGTTCGATTCTCACTGAGAAGACGTGTAACTTTTTCGCAAATCTTCACATCAATTTGTCCATCTAATCCAATTGCAAATTATATGTAATGTTAGCTTTTCGGTAGTTTGTTAAACTTCCACTCGGCTGGTTGGCCGTAAACCACGATTCATAATTAAAACAAGTATTTATCGAGCAAACGGACTCATGTTCCGTAACCGGTCGTTTGAGAACGTTCGCGACCCATTGGAAGCCCACACAATAGAAACCTCAGCCAGCGCAGTTGCTGGCTAGTGTAGTGTGCTATTCCTATACTAAAACAATACGCTCTCGGGCATATGGCCATTGGATATATTATAGAAACGCGTTGTGTTTGATGGGCATCGTAATTCTTCCGAAAGAGGTTGCACTTTGCGAAAGCAGGGACACAGTCGATTATTGAGCCGAAAATCGAATTCAGGTTTAACTTCTGCGTTCATGAGTTCCTCCATGGCGTAAGTGGTTAACGCGCCCCCAACTAGAGATCGGGGAGTCGTGAGTTCGATCTCACTGAGAAGACGTGTAACTTTTCGCAAATCTTCACATCAATTTGTCCATCTAATCCAATTGCAAATTATATGTAATGTTAGCTTTTCGGTAGTTGTTAAACTTCCACTCGGCTGGTTGGCCGTAAACCACGATTCATAATTAAAACAAGTATTTATCGAGCAACGGACTCATGTTCCGTAACCGGTCGTTTGAGAACGTCGCGACCCATTGGAAGCCCACACAATAGAAACCTCAGCCAGCGCAGTTGCTGGCTAGTGTAGTGTGCTATTCCTATACCTAAAAAACAATGCGCTCTCGGGCTAGGCATTGGATATATATAGAAAGCGTTGTGTTTGGATGGGCATCTAATTCTTCCGAAAGAGGTGCACTTTGCGAAAGAGGACCACGTGATTATTGAGCTGAAATCGAATTCAGGTTAACTTCTGCGTTCATGAGTCCTCTCATGGCGTAGTGGTTAACGCGCCCCAACTAGAGATCGGGGAGTCGTGAGTTCGATTCTCACTGAGAAGACGTGTAACTTTTTCGCAAATCTTTCACATACCAATTTGTCCATCTAATCCAATTGCAAATAATTATATGTATTTTAGCTTTTCGAGTAAGTTGTTAACACTTCCACTCGGCTGGTGTGGCCGTAAACCACGATTCATAATTAAAAACAAGTATTTATCGAGGCAACGGACTCCAATGTTCCGTTAACCGGTCGTTTGAGAACGTCGCGACCCAAATTGGAGCCCACACATAGAAACCTCAGCCAGCGCAGTTGCTGGCTGTGTAGTGTGCATATTCCTATACCTAAAAAAAAATTGCGCATCTCTGGCTAGGCATTGGATATATTATAGAAGCGTTGTGTTGGCATGGGAATATAATATACAATATAACACAAGAAGAAGGTGCACTTTGCGAAAGAGTTCGATCACTAGAAAGACGAACTCGCTGGTTGGCGTAACACGATCATATAAACAAGTATTACGAGCAACGATCATATCGTAACCGGTCGTTGAGAACGTCGCGACATGAGCCACACAATAGAATCAGCCAGCGCATGTGGTAGTGTAGTGGCTATTCTAACTAAAAACAATGCGCTCTCGGCTAGGCATTGGATTAATAAAGCGTTTGTTTGGAGGGCATCTAATTCTTCCGAAAGAGGTGCACTTTGCGAAAGAGGACCACGTGATTATTGAGCTGAAATCGAATTCAGGTTAACTTCTGCGTTCATGAGTCCTCTCATGGCGTAGTGGTTAACGCGCCCCAACTAGAGATCGGGGAGTCGTGAGTTCGATTCTCACTGAGAAGACGTGTAACTTTTTCGCAAATCTTCACATCAATTTGTCCATCTAATCCAATTGCAAATTATATGTAATGTTTAGCTTTTCGGTAGTTGTTAAACTTCCACTCGGCTGGTTGGCCGTAAACCACGATTCATAATTAAAACAAGTATTTATCGAGCAACGGACTCATGTTCCGTAACCGGTCGTTTGAGAACGTCGCGACCCATTGGAAGCCCACACAATAGAAACCTCAGCCAGCGCAGTTGCTGGCTAGTGTAGTGTGCTATTCCTATACCTAAAAAACAATGCGCTCTCGGGCTAGGCATTGGATATATATAGAAAGCGTTGTGTTTGGATGGGCATCTAATTCTTCCGAAAGAGGTGCACTTTGCGAAAGAGGACCACGTGATTATTGAGCTGAAATCGAATTCAGGTTAACTTCTGCGTTCATGAGTCCTCTCATGGCGTAGTGGTTAACGCGCCCCAACTAGAGATCGGGGAGTCGTGAGTTCGATTCTCACTGAGAAGACGTGTAACTTTTTCGCAAATCTTCACATCAATTTGTCCATCTAATCCAATTGCAAATTATATGTAATGTTTAGCTTTTCGGTAGTTGTTAAACTTCCACTCGGCTGGTTGGCCGTAAACCACGATTCATAATTAAAACAAGTATTTATCGAGCAACGGACTCATGTTCCGTAACCGGTCGTTTGAGAACGTCGCGACCCATTGGAAGCCCACACAATAGAAACCTCAGCCAGCGCAGTTGCTGGCTAGTGTAGTGTGCTATTCCTATACCTAAAAAACAATGCGCTCTCGGGCTAGGCATTGGATATATATAGAAAGCGTTGTGTTTGGATGGGCATCTAATTCTTCCGAAAGAGGTGCACTTTGCGAAAGAGGACCACGTGATTATTGAGCTGAAATCGAATTCAGGTTAACTTCTGCGTTCATGAGTCCTCTCATGGCGTAGTGGTTAACGCGCCCCAACTAGAGATCGGGGAGTCGTGAGTTCGATTCTCACTGAGAAGACGTGTAACTTTTTTCGCAAATCTTCACATCAATTTGTCCATCTAATCCAATTGCAAATTATATGTAATGTTTAGCTTTTCGGTAGTTGTTAAACTTCCACTCGGCTGGTTGGCCGTAAACCACGATTCATAATTAAAACAAGTATTTATCGAGCAACGGACTCATGTTCCGTAACCGGTCGTTTGAGAACGTCGCGACCCATTGGAAGCCCACACAATAGAAACCTCAGCCAGCGCAGTTGCTGGCTAGTGTAGTGTGCTATTCCTATACCTAAAAAACAATGCGCTCTCGGGCTAGGCATTGGATATATATAGAAAGCGTTGTGTTTGGATGGGCATCTAATTCTTCCGAAAGAGGTGCACTTTGCGAAAGAGGACCACGTGATTATTGAGCTGAAATCGAATTCAGGTTAACTTCTGCGTTCATGAGTCCTCTCATGGCGTAGTGGTTAACGCGCCCCAACTAGAGATCGGGGAGTCGTGAGTTCGATTCTCACTGAGAAGACGTGTAACTTTTTCGCAAATCTTCACATCAATTTGTCCATCTAATCCAATTGCAAATTATATGTAATGTTTAGCTTTTCGGTAGTTGTTAAACTTCCACTCGGCTGGTTGGCCGTAAACCACGATTCATAATTAAAACAAGTATTTATCGAGCAACGGACTCATGTTCCGTAACCGGTCGTTTGAGAACGTCGCGACCCATTGGAAGCCCACACAATAGAAACCTCAGCCAGCGCAGTTGCTGGCTAGTGTAGTGTGCTATTCCTATACCTAAAAAACAATGCGCTCTCGGGCTAGGCATTGGATATATATAGAAAGCGTTGTGTTTGGATGGGCATCTAATTCTTCCGAAAGAGGTGCACTTTGCGAAAGAGGACCACGTGATTATTGAGCTGAAATCGAATTCAGGTTAACTTCTGCGTTCATGAGTCCTCTCATGGCGTAGTGGTTAACGCGCCCCAACTAGAGATCGGGGAGTCGTGAGTTCGATTCTCACTGAGAAGACGTGTAACTTTTTCGCAAATCTTCACATCAATTTGTCCATCTAATCCAATTGCAAATTATATGTAATGTTTAGCTTTTCGGTAGTTGTTAAACTTCCACTCGGCTGGTTGGCCGTAAACCACGATTCATAATTAAAACAAGTACAAAATATTTTTTAATTTATTTTTGTTTCTTACTTATTTTTATCTCCCATCGTATTTTTGAAGTGGTCTTGGACATAAAAGAAATTTTTTTTAAACAGCCTTATTTGAGACCTGGTTTACAAATGAATTCAACATTTGGACCGGTCTTATGGCTTTCAAAGTTACCTTTCATGCTGATTCGGGGTCAATTTTCGAGTGATCTAATGAATTAATTTCGCATTTTCAATAATCTTTTTTTCCGAACGGCACAAAATAAATATAGCTGTGATGTAAGCACATAAGCTCACATATTTTTAATTTTTCGAAATTATACCATGCCATTTATGAGCCACAAATTATAATCTATCAAGACAAACAGATTAGCAAGAGGCAAAAATTTAAAATGTAGGTAGGAGTAGTACAGATAGCAGTTTAAATATAAAGATGCAAGAAGAATCTTGAATATGTCATAGAGTCTAAATCTAAATAAAAACCTCCATGTTCCTTACAGTTGTCCAAAATTGTTTGGCACATGAGATAATAGAGTAAAATCTAAAATGCCGTGAGAAGTGTACTGCGATCTGCCATACTTGGATACAGTGGGGATTCGCTCGTTGGGGGCCCGTTACATGGAATGACTCCATGGTTGGATGTTCGCTGGTTGGAAAATATTCCAACTAAAAAGCACCTCTTTCAATACCAAGGGACCAAATGTAGTACTAATGTAGTACTGGAAGTGGTACCCATGGCATACAAAATTATCAAAGTAGGTACTGTACTGGTGCAAACATCTACAGCGGGGATTCGCTGGTTGGAACACGACTGCCTTCCATCTAGCGAATCCGACCCGTTAGTTGGAATGACTGACAGCTGGTGAAAATGCTCCAGACTAACGTTTCTGGAGAGCAAATCGTCATGAAACTCCCATATACATACACATTTATTCTATATATGGAGACTTCAATGCGACAGTACTCAGACGTCAAAGTCAGTTTGACATCTTCTCTTGACATTCGAGTGCTTTTTAGTTGGAACTTTTTCCAACTAGTGATCCTTTATAGAGAGATAAGCGGAAGTATAATGGAATGATTTGGCAACAGACCAGCAGTGCTGATTTTGCTCGGCGTTGTAGCAGAGTGAAAATACAGCTTAAGGTTCTGGAATATAGAATCACAATGGTTTATTTACTCTTCCTCCTGTCATCGCTCTCCCGCATGGCCTACTCTTAATTCATACATCAACACAATACTACATCTCTCCTTTTTTCCATAAATTAAAATTAATACAATACAATTCATAAACTAGTGGGCAAGTTAAATAACCTATTCTGGAATATGTGTTGAATCATATCAAGATTCTCATTGCGAATGCTTCATAGTACGAACGGTTGATCTCTCTGCCAGAAAGTTTTAAGCACGTCATCTTTGGGTGTTTCCTTGTAATATTGACGTCAGTGATATTGGAATTATTTCATTTTTACCACACGATCTTTTGAATCATCTATACATTGATGGAATTCAAATATTAGTATTTTATTATTAATATGTCGGAAACGGACAGTATACTTAGCTTCATTTAGTAACTGCTTTCTCCCTTTTTATTTTTAAATTATGTACCTTACGTTTTTCCTACAACCATTACTGATCAAGCTCCTGCTTCTACATTAAATTTGGTTCTTTCTTGTCCGTTCTTCATTTTTGAACGTTATATCATGTAAAAGACGATCACCGCCACCGTCAGTACTTCTATTCCTTTTTGGAAACTACGATGAATGGTCATAAAATTAAAAAAATGGATGTCAAGTAATTTTATGAGAAATAGTATCTTTTGAGTCTCATTACCACTTGAGAACACAATTTTTCTATAACATAATTAAACCAACTATGAATCACATTTATTTCTTAATAGTCTTATCTGTGAGAAACATAAAGTGTTATATTTACTACATCTGGACTTTTCGATTGCAAACTGAATCGTTTTGCTTCCTTTGCATTTCCCTTCATCTTGGGTGTACTGAACTGCCAGAAGGACTGAGACGAATCTCCTACATCTGGTCTTTCCTATTGTATTCAGAAACCTTTTTTTATAGAACAAGTTAATGGATTGTTTCGGTTTTTCATGTTTCATATGGTTTTCTAACATTTTTCAAGAAACGGACCGGATGATGCGTTTTATTCCTACTGTCATCTTTTGAACAGGTCCGAAATTCCACGACATCCCTACGTTCTTTTTTCCAGAAATAGGCTAGGAATATTTCATCCTCTACATTTCTTACGGAGAAGTAGACCAGAATCACTCATTGTGTTCTCTATATTCTCTAAAAACTGACTAAGAGCGGACCGGAAGATTTGTGTTATTCCTTCATTTCTTTCCAGAAATGGGCCGAATTTTCACAATTTCCATTCGTTCTTGTTACAGAAACGGACCAGGTTTTCTATCCTCTTCGTTTCTTATGGAGAAGTAGACCAGAATCATTAATTGTTCTCTTTACTCTCTTCATATTGGCTAAGAGCGGACCGGACGATTTGTGTTATTCCTTCATTTCTTTTCAGAAATGGGCTGAATTTTCACAATCTCCCTTCGTTCTTGCTACAGAAACGGACCAGGTTTTCTATCCTCTTCGTTTCTTATGGAGAAGTAGACCGGAATTACTTGAAGTATTTCCTTTACTCTCTACTAATCATCAGGAAACTGAAACTAGATTGTTCATTATGTATATTCCTTCATTTCATTCTAGAAATGGCCCGAATGTTTCTTTTTCTCACCTCCCTGTTTATCCAAGATTTTTATGTATTTGAGGTCCGGAACTACTAGATAATCGTTCTTCTTCTTGGCATTACGGCCTCACTCGAACAAAGTCTGAATCTCAGCTTCAGTGTTCAATGAGCACTTCTTCAGCTATTAACTGAGAGCTTTCTTTTCTAAAGTTGCATCTGCATGGCAGGTACGACGATACTCTATGTCCAGGGACGTTAAGTAAATTTCCTTTATAAAAAAGATCCTGTACTGACCAGAAATCAAACTGAGACACCTTCAGCATGGCTTTGTTTTGTACCCGCGAACTTTAACCTTTCGAATTATTGTTGTTTCATATCAATTTCAAGGTAAAGCTAATAGTATACATCTCAATGTTATCAATTTTCATATTTTCAGTTTAGTTCAACATTTCAGTGGTCATTTTTTTTAAAGTTAATCTCTTGCTCCAATTCATTTATTTTATGCAATCTATTATCGGATCATACAAATACCATAATAATTAGGAATAGAACATAGTTAAACCACATCTTTACAAGGAGGTATCTTTTATAAGGGTCAGTTATTTTATCCTTACAAATAAATCAGGTTAAACAACCATATTGTTTGGATTTTTTTAACGTAAAATGTGTGTTCATTTTGTTTTGTTCATTGAATACCAATCTGTATTTATTTATTCATTTCTGAATTTTCATAGCATTGTACACTATTAAGTAACAACATCAACTAAATCAAGTTCAAATAATGATTTCAAAACAAAATATACCGTTGACATCTTCTACTTTAAAAAATGCGACAAATTAATTATAATATCAACTTATGATACGAATCATGCATCTAAAATTGTATAATACCTCACATAAATTTATTGATTCAGAAATATCATGTTTGGCAAAACTCCAATCACAAAATACATAAAAGATACAAAACAAATAGCCCTATTCATATTCAATCAGCCAAAATCTTATTCTTATTCTTATAGTGCGTACATAATTATTGAATGAGAAGATTGCCAACACATGGGTTGGCCAAATTATGTGGAATATATTATAATTAGGATTTTTCAAGCACGGTATTAAGCCAATATATTAATCTTAATTTACCTAATGCCCAGGAATCGTATTCCTAACTATTGATCAAACTGATCCAGTACAGTTTTCCGATATAATGATGACCACTTTTAATATCTTATGTTGGGAACCCTTCATAAATGGATATTACACATTATTTTAAGCCTTATTTCTTAAAATTCGACTTTAATATTTTATTTTCCGCATTTCAACACCTGAAAAATAACCCATACGTTTGTTTTTAGTAGACTTGTACAATTATGATTTAGTTTTTTTTTTCTACAATTTTAAACAATGTTGTATTTATTCCTCATTTTTTTTCCAGAAATAGGAAGCAATCAATGAGGTAATCTCATTTCAATCTTCTTAAAAAGAACTAAACAATTTTTTAAAATTATGGTTTTTTTCCTCATTTTTTCAAAGGTGAAAATTACAATTAGTTACTTGCGTTTATAAATATATCAATATATATGAGATTACATCATGATAGCGATAAAATCGAAAATTCTCACCACATTGAAACTGATGTGTAATGTGTAATCCAACATTGATTTATATTTATGAGAAACAAATAGTTCTCAAAATAGTTTAATGATTTTTTTTAAAGAATTGATGCACTTTTGTGCGTGGATCACCCGCGATGCACTCTCGTAATTAGAACAGCTTGTCTGTCTCTACTCGACACACCGTCAACTATCAAATTCCTCATATCGTCAACCAAAACCAATCATCGCGGATTAAATAATATATAGGCTACCTACAGTTTCGAATACGCTCTGGTCACCAAAAGTAATAAACAGGACCTTGTTCTTCTTGTTCTTCATATATTATTCCGACCTGATCCTTGGTTTTCTTCCGGTTCGCTCCCGTTCGGGGGACAGATGATCATTTTCAAGACACTTGCACACGAATCCTCCAAACCTTGAACTGAAGGTATAATGAGATCCGAACCAACACTCGTCGCCAATGTAGCAGAGTGAAAATACAGCTTTAGGTTCTGGAATATAGAATCACAATGGTTTATTTACTCTTCCTCCTGTCATCGCTCTCCCGCATGGCCTACTCTTAATTCATACATCATCACAATGGACCGATGCACGAGTTCACTAATTTGACGTTTGAGCGGTGCCGAATTCACTAGTTTCCATGGTCACCAAAATAACACGGCACCGCTAAAACGTCAAATAGTGAACCCGTGCATAGGTCCATACTACAGGCGTCGAGAATAATATTGTAACACGGACATGGCTTCCTCATTGCTAAAAAGTGTATTTTGTTTCGTTATAGATCTTTGAGCTACATATCCAAAAAAAAATCAACAAATAAAAATCGCATTGACAAAAATTTAAAAAAGAAAAATATTTCATATTTTTGCTTCATGCAAAGTTACTGTTACCGAAATAATTTCAAGCGGATTACATTACTCTTCAAGAAAAGTTCAAAACAAACATTACGCATGTTCGTTTGGCTCACACTTTGACAGCTCTCGCTGCTCGATTGGCTCACACTTTGACAGATATGTCAACTTCCGCAAATCTCTCTCATAAAGGATTACTATTTCCAACCAGCGAACATCCAACCATCGAGTCATTCCATGCAGGCTTGATACAAACTCCTCTGCGAGGCAAAGAGGAGGCGATTTTGCCGTTTTTCTGAGGAGAAAAAAATAAACTCAAAATTTTCAACACAGATCCTCAAGCGATTCGAGTGGGAGTGCAGAAAAATGCGAGGATTTTTTCAGACACTCTCTCTCTCGTTGCGATGCTCACCATCACTCACACTTCAAACGAACTCTCGAGTCTGCCGCCCGAACAGACAGTCCTCGGGGAGTTGTGAGAGCACCCTTTTTTGATGGAATTTAACTCGGTTTTTTTTTGTGCTGCATCTTCCTCGCTCATTTTTCGTTGCCTCGCTGCTTAGCATTTTTTGGCTCCCTCGCAAAGAGGCACTGGCAGCACGCTGCTCTAGAGTATGTCATCGAACTCTGATGATGTTGAGGAGAATTATCAAGCCTTTCCATGTAGCGGACCCCCAACGAGCGAATCCCCACTGTATTTTGATTGTCAATAGATGATGTCACTCCTATCGTTCCATGTGCCATCCGGACCACTAAATCATTTTATCATCTTACATTTGTTCGAGTTGGATGGGAATGACGTCGTAAAATAGCTGTCAGTTTCCGGAATATATCACCTACTTGATATTGTACACCGCGGTGGTACATCTTCCAATCTGAACCCGAGTACTATGTCTCTATTCGTCTGAAGAAATGAAGCATAATAAAACACTTGTTTTTTCGTTGAAAACGTAATTGCTGGAGCGATTTTTAAATACTGACAACCTTTTCCTTAATGATTATGTATGAATTGAATGCGTCAAACAAAAATTGAAGTTTCGTAATGCTTCTCTAATCAAGCGACATGAGTGTTTTGTTCCACATTTGAATCCAGGGCTGATAATATATTTGACCGTAATAAAGTATCAGCGTAATTCTGAGATGTTCCTTTGACATGAACCTGTGATTGTACAAGCAAAGCATATTTACTGAAATACTTTCCCAACAAACATTTTCGTTGAATAAGAGTTGAACAAATCACTCTCAAGCATACTTTGGCTGAATAAACAGTTATTCAGCTACTAATGTTACTTGGGTTAACAGTGATTGAATATTTTCGCACTGTGACATCTGATAGCATGAAATCAAAACTCACTATAATAGAAGAGACAGCTCACTGACAGTTGCATGTTTTCTTATTTTCTTATTAAGATAAACAAAATCTTGTTCAATATTATGTTCACATTTCATTCAATATGAAAAAGAACATAAATTTCAAAAAATCCAATATATATCAATTTGTTAATGCTCAACTTAATTATTGTACCCAACGTTTTGAAATGGGACATCATCGTGGAACCCATGGATACCATTCATTTGAATTTTGGTCAATTTGGGTTTACAATTGGATTTTTCATGTGACAGATTCGTGTTGTCATTTGTTTACATCGGTGAAGCACCTCCAAAAAAAAAGTTTTTGCGGAATAAGAGTTGAACACATGATTTTCAAGCATAATTCAGCTGAACAAACTGTTATTCATTAACCAGTGTTATGCATAGACGGGACTGTCATTCCCATAGAAGTGCTTCCTGATCAGCTGATTTGAAACGTCTCGTGAAAAGGCCTATCATAACCAGCTGTCCTCTCCCTTTCAAGTCCCGTGAGGGAATACGAGGCAAATCCAACACCTAAGCCTTCTTTTTGCCGATGGTAGCACAGGTGATCCACCGATTTTCAATGCACGCTAGCTAAATCGAGTTGATACGATTAGTTCAATAATAATTGGAATTAAGTAATTAGGCTCTCGCACCCCTCTCTTTCCAGCAACAAGGTCAAACGGGATTTTTTATTTGTTGTTTTCATACGGAAACGGTTTCCATATAAAAAAATTCATATGCGAGCGTGTGTAGGAAAGACAAAGGTGTTTAAACGTCAGAAAGCCTTATACGCTCATTTGTCTCATCAAATATCGAAATAAGTGACCGCAGAGTCAAACCAGAGACGAATAAAGACTTAGTAGTCGGGTTAAGATTTGGTACCACTTCTAGTACTGCATTTAGCCCCTTGGTACTGCAAAAGGTACCCAAGTTTGACAGATCGCAGTACACATTTCATAGCCTTCTACATTTTGCTTTATTACCTTATGTGCCATATAACTTTGGGCAACTGCGAGGAACATGGAGGTCTTTATTTCGTCCTTGGTCAAACTGAAACTATAGAAAAACTATCACCAAACCATTGATTTTCAATCAAAAAAAAAAAATTATTGTGATTTTGAATAATTTAGCCAATTTGCAACAACTTTGCATTTTTTGGGAACACCATTCTGACTTTTATATAGTCGAACAAGGCAGTGGGAAAGAAAGAGTGGCATCTTGAACCACTTTCCCCTGTTTGCTTGATTGTTGTGACAGATGCAGCGCATGCGCGCTGTGATCGTTGTGATATGCGGCATGAAATGTATTGTTTCAGAGCTTCAGTAGTGTCGCACTGTAGGGCTACAAGGCATGTATGTTTGTCGCACAAGTAATATGTTGCACCAATGTAGGGAAGAGTGGAGTACAATAGGACGTTCTTTCAAGCGACTAATAAAAAACGAGTAATTTTTTTACGCTTTATTTTGCTCGGAATGTAACTTGATTTTATGTGTTTGTTCTTGTTTCTTCTGCTTCTGATTCGAATGTACACTGCGAAATATAAAATAGTGGAAAATGTACAAATGTGCAAGAAATACTACTCTTCATACGATTTCGATTACACAATTTTCATCGGTATTACTACGCTCTCTTATCTGATTTTCTTCGTTTAGGATTGTGATCAATGGCCGTTCAATCAATTTGCTTATCTTTCGCCCAAAGCTCGATTTTGGATGTACAATGAAAGGTGTACCTACATAAATCAAGGGAAATTTATTTGCTGACGTTCAATCGATTTGATTCGGGACCAATCGGCTATAAATCGCATTAATTGTATGGCTTGAGTGTTTTTCGATTCATTGTATTGGTTCAATGCCTTGTAAAAATGATTACAATGTTCGCATATTTGACTTTTATTGGGTCCATTCATTAGTATGTGTGAAATTGGGTAAATTTGGGAGTACTTGGTTGAAGATCTTCACTTCTGTTGTGTAAATAATAGATAAATTTTGTGTATCGTGATATTTTTTTCAGTTTGATATAAGTTTTGAAACAACTTTATGTGCAACTGTGCTTTTCTCGCTCAATCTGAATCGCATAAATTTCCTTTTTCCAAACCAACAACGGATTGTGCCGGCTGTAATATTTCATCTCCTGTGGTTTGAATTGTTTGTAAAAGTAAGATTAGTGGCAGTTTGGTATTTTCATCGTTTTTCGTTCACTTAACGTGTGTAGTTGTCACATGACGAGTCTAGCGGAAAGAATTGTTCGAATGGGGTTTTCTTTGGACAGCGAGGTGAGTTTCTAAATTACAAATTTAAATACTAGTAATGTGTGGAACGGAGAAGAGATAAAAATGTACATCGCTCTTGTCCAAGAGATTGAACTGTATGTGTTTGACCTCAGAAAAGTCGGTTATTCCGAACTTTACTTCTGTTATTAATTAGATTGCTGGCATTTTTTCGTCTAGCATACGCTACAAGAAGGCAGATGTTTTGGATATACTATAAAAACAAATTACAAGAGAAACTCAAAAAAAAAAAATACAAATAAAACAGAAGGAAATATGTTAGTGAAAGAACTGGTTTGATTCAGAAAATTTTTCGCATTCCTATGTAAAAATCCTTTTTCAATACTTAGATTAGTTAGTATTTACAGGCGATGAATTAGCTAAACCTTTAATTTATTTAATTTTTTTAACTACTTTGAGTTTCACCTCTTCTGACGTTAGCTCGAACCGTTATGGAATGGAATTATGCGATTTTAAACAGCTCAACTGGATTAATGATTAATCTATGCGCGCTTAAAGATTTGTTTATGTTTATTAACCGTTTAATGTATCACTTTGTTTCATTTTTTTTGCTATATAACTTGTTCTCTGTTACCTGCTAATGGTTTCTGGTTTGAATGTATAAAAAATTAAACTGCTGTGCAATAACGGTAACTCTCACAGTATTTGAGTCGATTTGTGTACTGAAATTTATGCTACGCATCAGTGCCACCGTTCCAATCGGCTCGGAGATGCAAAGAAATGCTTCTGTTTCCGTTAAAATTTGGCTGCTAGAATTTGTCAAACAATAGAACATCAAAATTTTCCGGTTTAGGCTAGGCTAGTTGCGTTGTTGCGTTGACTGCACGATCTGTTTGTTAGAGCGATTATGGACGCACTTGGTGCCAAAATTACTTCCGACGAATTAAACTGATTTAAGTGTTACACATTGCTTGCCGCTAAAATCTAAAGTTTATCGTTTGTGCAAAGAATGAATACGTAATTTGTTTAGTTATTTGTTACTAGTTAAAGCTTTATTTTTAATTGGCGATTCCGAGATGAATGTACTGTGTTAAGGATCTAGTTGATTTCATTTGTTCAGCTTCACTTGAATGAGATTTATGATATGATAGCTCATTTGAAGACTAAATCAAAATAAATCTTTAATCCATTTGGATGTATCATCTTATCGAATGACTTTGTTTTTTGACAATTTGACGTTTGAGCGGTGCCAGATTCACTCGTTACCATGGTACCGTAAATAATACGGCACCGCTCAAACGTCAAATAGTGAACTCATGCATTGATCCATAGTTCGGTAAATTTTATTAAAATCCATATATTTGCTTCTACGTGCAAGTAAATTCAATTCGCTGGAACAAAATCTTGAACTTCCGCGCGCAAATGAAATGTAATATGTTATTATTGAAATGTTTACTTAATTGTTTAATGATGTTGATTTCATTCATGTTCAATAAAGGACAATGGTAAATGATGTAGAATTCAGTTATAGCATAACATGTTTAAACCATAAATGCATCTTGGTAACTTGAAAAATAATCATGACACCTTACACAAGATCCGGAAAGATTTATTCAGTACATCCAAAAGCGTTCCTTCATGACATTTTCAAGTGAAACTGAACATATGAAATATAGTGTAAGAAATGCAATCAAAACAAACTAAACCAATAGTTTTGAACGTACTTATAAAAGTTTTCTCAATTACTATGTATGTTAACTATAACAAGTATAACGTGAAATAGAGAACAGTCAAGTATAACAATGTGAAACGGATTACTTCTGTTTGACGATAGACAATGTTCAACATAAATTAGACGTGTAAAGTTTGCAATCGAAAGCAACCGAAAACCTTCTATCATTTTTCTTACTAATTTCCTCAATTCCCTTCTTCAACGGATCTAATACAACCTGATGTTTACTTATAAATATGCTTATATTCTTTCTCTGTTTGTTGCTGTTTTGTTATTCCTTCCATTCTGGAACCATTCTACATTTTTTAATTTCTTTCCTAAACGCATGATTGAGTTTTAAACCTATTTTCGATTGACAAAAGCGATTAGTTTACAGCTTTTACCGAATACCCGATTGGATACTTTCGACGAAAATCAAGATCTTACTCTATTGAAAAAATGCTTTCTAAATCAAACAGCAGAGCTATGAGAAACGATTCTACGTCCGATCCAAGAATGAATAAGTATGGGGTGGAAAATTTTGAAATAGGTGAAAATTCCTATAACTAAGTGCGAACTGTTTTAGAAAGTGGTTTTAGGTTATAGTCATGTGATTATCCATGAAATGGATTCTCTTCGATCAATCCTGGGCATTTGTTTTCCATTCTTCCATACCAGTTCTGGTTTTATTTTTCCCTTCCTTTGTTTAGATAAGAATAAGCGGCAACAATTCCGTAAAACTAGACCAGTTGTGGTTCATTTGTCGTTTTGTTTTTTAATTTGTTTGAATTGTTTATTAAAATTTACTTATGTTATGAAAGATTGAAAAATTTGTTATTCTATATTGATTTCGTTTGTATTGTTACATTCTCCCCTTGCTTGAAAATAATTGAATGCTAACTGCAATCAATATGATTAATATCTGAATAACACAAAATTAACCGTACTGAAATCTTTCCAAAAATCTAGCTTGAAACTTGTTTGCCTACTAATGAATATTGCTCTTTTCGCTTAAGTGTAAGATTTCCTCGTGGCCTTGCTTGGATGGATCATTTTCAAGGAATTCTTTTCCTAAATTAACTGAACCGTACTTGCTAAAATTAATTGTCAATCCGTGTCAAACAAATATCCTAATGATTTCAACTTGCTATCGAGATTACGTATAAGAAAATATGCTAAGCTTCGCAATCAACTCTACTGTACGGACGAAAATGGCGTTAGATTTTGGTGTTTCACATGGTTGCTCGGCTCTCACTACAGTGACGATTGTGACGAGTGCCCGAATACACCCCTCGACAAGGATGGATGCGAATATCCTTTCGAGTGTTTCACGAAAACTAAAATTACCATTAATATCAATGCTACTGCTACCACTACTACCCTTACTACTATTATCGCTAGATTGCGCAGCCTTTGGCCAAGGATTGCCCTCGCTGCTCTCGTTGGAGGCCTTTTTGTCATCGTGGTCGTCATCGTTGTCGTCGTCGTAGTCTTCGTCAGGGTGATTGTAGAATTTTTTCGCGTACGGATGATTGAGTTTGTCTTCTAGGTTGCCATTGTCATCATCAGCATCTACCGGATCATCGCTATTGTTCTTACCCAGGGCGTCGTTGGTGTTGTTGGCTTTGGAGATTTGTGCGTCCTCAAACCTGTGCTAGCACCAGTCGCCTTCGTCCGATTCGGAGTAGATTGAGTGCATTCCCACCTTGGGCTTGAATCCGTTGAGGGCCGACGAACCGAACGCACTACCGCCGGTGCGGCCCAGATTGTACAGGTGCTCGTACGATAGGGGTTCCACCCTGAAACGATCTTTCTCTTAGAACCAGGGTGGGTGGTGTTGTGTTGTATAGGGTTAATGATTATTTTTTGGATAAAGTAAATCCAGGGGCTCAGATAGCCGTATCAGTAAACGCGCAGCTTTTTAGGAAGACCAAGCTGAGGGTCGTGGGCTCGAGGATCTTTTCGTAAAGGAAATCCTCTAGACATGCCAGGGCCTCAAGTATCTGCGTACCTGCCACTCGATTTACCAATGCAAAACATGGTAAATTGGCAAATAAAGCTCTCAGCTAATCAATATGGAAGAACGTAACGCCAGAAAGGTACAATATGAAGTGAGCAATAATGAATACTTCGACAAAGAAAGTTCTCTGTTCATAGCTGTGTTCTCAGAAAAGAATCGTCGCCGCACTCTAAGCTCGCAGCACAGCAAATGTTCACGAATACGCAAGGATTCCAGTTGAATTTGCATGCATTTTAGTTGAATTCGCAAAGATTCTAATCAAATTCTCAAGGAATCCAGTCGATTTCGCAAGGATTTCAGTCAGATTCGCACGGATTTCAGTCAATTCGCTAGGATTCCAGTCGAAATCACAAGTGCTCCAGTCGAATTCGCAAGGATTTGAGTCGGAATTCCAAAGATTCTAGAGAAACCCCTGATTGAATGTTTGCCTTCGCAAAGATTCCAGACAGATTCACAAAGATTACAGAGAGATTCGCAAGAAATCCAGACGAATTTGCAAGGATTCCAGTTAGATTCGCAAGGAATCCAATCGAATTCGCAAAGATTCCAGTGGGTTTTCCAAAGATTCCAGACAGATTCGCAAAGATTACAGAGAGATTCGCAAGGAATCCAGACGAATTTGCAAGGATTTAAATCGGATTCACAAGAATTCCAGTCGGATAAATAAGAATTTGAGTTAGATTCACAAGCATTCCAGTCGTAGTCGCAAGGATTCCAGTCAGATTCGCAAGGATTCCAGTCGGATTCGCAAGGATTCAAGTCGAATTCAGAAAGATACTTGTTGAATATATAAGAATTGTAGTCGGATTCACAAGAATTCCAGTTGGATTCGCAAAGATTTCAGTCGTATACGCAAGGTTGGATTTACAAGTATTCCAGTTGCATTCGCAAGGATTCCAGTCGAAATCCCAAAGATTCTACACAGCTAAAAAATGTTGTAAATTTAAGTTTATTTTCATGCTCATATTTGGCGCTTCGAAATAAACCGAAATTTCAACGACTAATCCATTATTTTTCAATCGAGTTCACGATAAATTTACACGATCATGTAATATTCACGTATTTTTAGTTGAGAAATGAATACCGGGTACCCCCGTTGGTTTGACCACATTTAATCTGAACACTTTTTAATCTGTACCCCGCTAATTTACACATCGTTCAGATTAAAAATGGTTCAAACGTCATTTAGCTCATGGAACGGAGTGAAGTGAGATGGAACGCTGTGGAACGGAACGCAGAATCAAAACAAAACAGTGAAAGAGGTAACCAGAAACACGTTTCTAGGGTGACTAGATGTTCAAATTAAAAATGAACCCCGATGGTTTGCATGAGGTACCGTTCAAATTAGCGGGGGTATTCTATTGAGTTTACATGATGCTGAAACAACACATGAATTTGATTTATGTTTACAGTACACTTCAAATTACATCACTTTAAAATAAAAATATTTTTTTCTGTGGAGAGTGACCCGGTGAAAGAATCCCAAAAACATTTTATCTTAGAAGCACTTATAAACATGCTTTCACTTGGGAACGGAAAACGTTGAATTTTTTCTCAAATTTGTATCCCCTTTTTAGCTTTATTTGGATGCGCTGGCGCGCACCTAACCGTGAAAATTTCTCGCGGCTCCGGTACCAAGTACCAAATCTACCGCCGCTACAACCAAACCATCGCCAGCAAGCCCCCCGTCGGCATTCGCCGGCCAGAAAAAAAAAAGACAATTTACACCGTCTTCAGCACAGACTGAACGATCACTAACATTAGGCAACGGACAACACGAAACACCCAGTAGCCCAGTGATGATTTTTTCGTTTGACGAAAAGTTTTCACCGACTGGAGCGGGAATCGAACCAACGCCTCGTGGCAGAATACGCCTAGACGACTGACGCCGTTAAAGGCCATGAAACCATCCGTCCATCAACGCATCGTGGCAGCCGCCGCAGCCCCACCTGTGCCAATCACCCCACCTCCCGGCCCGTTAGATGATGAATCCCTCTACCCCCGGAGCTAGTTACCGAACTCACGATGAGCTTGTTCGAGCGGCTGGAAACATGCCGCTCTAAACGAGAACAACTAAGGGCCGTGACCATAGCAACCGGTGCAAAAATTCCTTGTTCAATATGGACCGTGAGAGAAACACCAGAGTTCTCAACTGGAACGCTTGCTCCCTACCGCAGCAGCAGCAGATCATCGAAGAGGCCATCTCTCGTGGCCCGAGAGTAGCACATAAACAAAAACTGGTCAGGTGAGCAACACTCTTTCTATCGATCGAGTTACCAAAGATCTTATTCGTTTGCGCAACACCAAACGTAGACAGTACCAACGCACTGGTCTTCCTAAGTTAAAAAGCTCAGTTGATCGCATATCAAAATCTACCAACGATTACTCAGAGGAGTTGGTGATCACTGCCGACGAATTGCTGACCTATGTCAAAACAACTAAAAATATGAAGGCCTCAGGTTTCGACAACATCCTGAACTTGGAGCTCAAGCAATTGAGCCTCCAGTTCTATCACTGGCATCGATTTTTAATCAATTTTTTGAAACTTATGATCAAACGTCCGGATGATGACATCGATAAACCATTTTTAGAAAAACTGTATCTAGAGCTCATTGCACTACAGCAGAATATTCCAGAGAACGAGAATCAACCCTTTTTCTCAGTATAGGGAAATTTGCAATGTGTTGAGAGGTTTTCCGCAGAAAATAGTTTCTGCATGAAATATCTATGCAGAATTCATTTTAGAATATTGAAACTTTTGTTATCTGACAAAATCTATACAGATTTTTAATATTTTTTTAAGTTCCAATTCTCGTGGAAACAGTGTCAGACAAATGTGTTGATTTATTTATTATTTCACGATGCTTTCTTATATGTTCAGCAGATTATTTTCCTCTATAAAAATCTTTTCAGTTTCAATAATAATCTACAGGGAAATGATATTAAAGGCATTTGGCGAGGCACAAATTTCCCACTTGATGGGTGGAAGAAGGCAAAACTTTTGAAGACCAGGCCTTTGCTCATTACACCAGTGATCTCACTCAGCAACACTGACTAGAATTCACTTCATAACACCCGATGAGAAAGATCGGCTTTTGCAGCTATCACAACCTTAAACAAGACCAGGCTTGGTAATACTCCTCAACATCATCAGAGTTCGATGACATACTCTAGAGTAGCGTGCTGTATTTGCCTCTTTTCGAGTGAGCGAAAAAAATGCTAAGCGGAGAGGCAACGAAAAATGAGCGAGGAAGATGCAGCACAAAATACAACATAGTGAAATTCCATAAAAAATGAATGCTGTCACAACCCCCCGAGAACTGTCTTGTTCGGGTGGGACGCTCAACAGTTCTTTAGAAGCGTGAATAAAAGTGAGCATCGCAACAAGAGAAAGAGATTCCCGAAACAATTCTCGCATTTTTTTGCATTCTCACTCGAATTGCTTGAGGATCTGTGTTGAAAACTTTGAGTTCAGTTTTTACTCAGAAAAAACGGCATAATTGCGGGGCCCCCGCAGCGTAATTAAGCAAACAGCAAACCATCTCTTTTGTTTAGTCGTTTATCGAATAAAATTTTTTGTGTTTATGGTTGATAGAAAACATGTTATATAAACGATTCCATGTCATTTTAAATAAAAAATAATGGTCATAGTCGGTAAACATGGGTGTATCCTTAGTGTGTTCATCTTGCCCCGCCCTACCCTACAGATGATTCCCAGCACTACAAACATCTGGTACTGGTTTTCAATCAGTGCTTCGGACTAAACTACTTCCACTCATCGACGTTGTGTCCGTCCCATGTTTTGTCTTTCGACCTTTTGTTCCTTAACCAATCCAGATCCTGGCAGTGCTGTAAACATTCGACACTTTTTGCGACGTTCGTTTCGATGCCATGGTCAGCAGTCATCTTATTTTTATGCATCCATTTGCTTCCGTTATCTCTCACACACAGCACGAGCGGTAGAATGAACATCGAGGAACACAAAAAAAACTGTCAGTTGAATGTCGTCTGACACGATGACATTTGCATAAATCATACGTTTCGCGTTGATTTGCTTGGTATGTCAAATGTTACACACATATGTGGAATGGTATGTCGAATGTCACACACAAAGCAGCGCCTATTACGAAATATGACAGAAACAAACAAAACCCAAAAGTTTCCTAGTAAAGCTATCGTGGTCAAAGGCATTCAACTGACATTCTTCTTTCCGACATTCGTTTGACCGCTCGTGTTGTGAATGTTTAAGGGAAGCATTCCCGAATATCAGAGAAAACGTGTCGACTACCGTGATTGCTTACAACACTGATCCAGATCCTAAACAGTCCTCCGAGTATAGAAATAAGGCCCTCAAGGATCATTTGGGCTAGTCTGTCATCCGGTTTGGGAATTGTGCCATACCCGACTAGAGGCTTGTAACAAAAATATAATAAAATTTTATCAGAATATGATATGCATATCATATTATGATATCATTTTGTTAGGCTCCGTTATCCATAGAACATATTAAAACAAAAATATAACATATTGTGTTTATTTCCTTTTAAGATATTGTTTTGTTCAATTTTAACAACTTTATAACAAAATTAAATAGATATTTGTGCATTTCAATAATATACAATATTATCGTATATCGAACAGTATTATAATTTTGATACTTTGTATCAAACATTATAACTTGGTTTGATATGTTTTTGATATAATTAAAACACATTTTGTTATGTTTATGTTACTATTCATGCACTTTTTGTTATAATTTTAATTATTTTAACAACATCCTGCATCAAGTTTATAACAACCTATGTTCGAAAAAACCTTATAACATAATAACATGTGCTGATATAATTTTGTTATGTACCTTTAGTCGAGTATGCCATATGCAATGGTCACAATGGAATCTCCTTCTCAAAAAAATATTGTTGGGTACCGGGCAGAAAGAGCACTTACAATATTTGTAGAGGGGAAAAGAATAATTAGAATGGTCGAGTATACTGAACAGCAAAGAAGGGGAGGTGGCTTCTGAAAATCTTTAGCAACCTTGCCTGCCCATCGTCTGGGTCTGCGAGAGACTCGCGAAGAGGAAAAGTATCATATGTAGCCTAGATTCAGCTGTCACGAAACGTCAAATGCTTATGGCTGAAAAAGTGAAAAGTATTGTATTCAAAATAAACTGATATTAAAACCTCAGTCAGCGGAGCAGTTTTCCCAAAGAGGCTTATAAATCAAAACACAAGACTAGTTATTTCTAAAAAGCACTACGTTAGCTGGCATGAAATTGCACTCAAAAGGCAATTCATTTTTTGTGTAGATGTTCATGTGAGGGTTTGAACCACTTGCGCATGATTGATGTAAACTTAGAGTGGAATAAAAAAAACTCACCAATCACAGAAAAAGGAGACCGTCTTCGCGAGTCTCATCTCAGGTCTGAGTATCAGTGACAGCGGCAGAGTTATCCGCGCAGCATCTTGAGGCAGAGTTGCCGGGAAAAAGTGACCTCGGTGAGACTTCTCTTGAGTAACAATGATCAACAGTACAGAAAGCCATCAACGACGCAGCCGAGAGCATCAACGGGCTCATGCAGAATGATGCAGCGCGGTCTGAAAAGCTCTGAACGTGACAGAACATGCGACAATATATTGCTGTTTGCATTTGAAATTCAAATTTCGACTGAACGTCCTCCAAATGCGGTAACGCAATCACGCAAGACGCCTAGCAACGATTATATAATTCACCGCCATCCTAGCAAGAAACATCTTTCTTTGACACTCGATTTTTTGTGAAAAATCTTAACGCGTTTGGTGTTCCCGCATTCGCTATTTGTATTTCAAACGCACACAACAAATGTATTGTTAAGTTATTTCACCGACCTTAGCAAAAATAATCGCCGAGAACCCAACAGCTGAGAATTCGGTATTTTTCAATACTGAATCTCGCTACCGAGATTCGGTGAACGTTTACCGAGATCTCTGTAAAAGTTTTACCGATATATCAGCTGTTGGGATCTTGGCGAATCCGTTTACCGAGGTCGATTTCCGAATTTAAGTGTGTAACTGAAATCAATAGCAATAAACCCGAAACAGAAACCGCCACCCGAAAGAATAAGTAGAAGTGTTCAGAAGAAAGATGAAAGATGTACACAAATCTCGACGCATCCTGAAAAAGATTCTTTCCACTTACTGAAATGTATAGGGTTAAGGATAAAAGCATGATAACGGACAGACGTGAGATGATTGAAAGGTGTGAGTAGTACTTCGATAAGCACTCGAATGTCACGGAGGACTCAGACACAGTTGGCCAAGATAACGAATGAAATGACTACGTCGGCTGAATAAGCCTTTCCGTGAACACATCACATGAAGAAACGAAACTAATTAGTGATTTTGAAACTGCGTACGATACGAGACCAGTTTACCCAGGAATCTTATAAGATCTTTTACATCAACAATGAACGATGTGCACAACTGCGTGATGATTTCGGACAAACACTGATCTAGTTCGTTTGAATCCCAAAGGGAATTTCCAGACGGTGATTGACTTTTGTACCTACTGATATATATCGTAATACACCCGATTCTGTTTTTGCACGGGGGATGCGTAAAGTTTTCAGTTCAAAATTTCAAAAACCGTGTAAAAAAAAGTAACACTATTTCTCGACGTTTCATGCCAAAATAAGGTAGTGCCGAAAAAAAATGTATGGAAACTTTTTTGGCACGGCCGTGTAAAAAAAACCGTGCAAAAACAGAATTGGGTGTATTAGGTGCCATGCTGAGGAACAAATTTCTCAATATCCTGTCAATTTGTTTACTTCCTACACGCCGTGAACTAGACTATCGGAATGCATACATTTTGCCTTATGAAAGGTGATACGATTATTGCAATACGAACGCTTTATGTATCGTTTTAGCATCGACTCACGTCAAGGCGTCGATAGGCGCGTGGTGTACGCATCGATCGCAAGGTCCATGGTTCAATTTCAGGTTGCCATGAACACATTTTTTGTTTTCAAATTCTTGTTTCATAAGGCAAAGCTTTGAATTTCAACCTGATTTATTGTGGCGAATTTTCATAAATGGTTCCTATGTATTTCGATAGTCCGAAAATACCGATTTTTTACCTTTGAAATCGGTACTGCTCGGAATATGTGACAAAACGGTAACTGTAAAACTACAACACCACCCCGTTTACCCCTCGCAACCACCCAAACATCCCACTCCCTACCTCTCGTAATCGGTATCCCGGGCGGAGTCCCGCGCCCGCTCCAGCTCCCGCTCGATCTCGAACAGCTCCCGCTCGGTATCCCGGAACACGTACCGGGAGCCGTAGTCCCGCTCACGTTCCCGCAGCCGTTCGCGCTCCCGATCCCGTTCGCTTTCCGTGTGGTGGTAGATGCGTGGATCGCGTGAAATCTCGCCGCGCGAGTTGGGCAACGAATGAACACCGTATGGCAGCGAGTGAGTGTTTAGCGATAGATGGAGACTTTGCTGTAAATGGGAGAATACGGTACGTTAGCGATTGATTATTGTTCTAGAAAGTGTGTGGACTTCGAACTTACATGCGTAGGACTAGTGTTTAACCGCGGGAAATTAATATTAGTAGACTTTAACTGTAGTGTTGTTGGTTTTATTGGTCTTGGTGGCAGTCTTCTTCCGAAATCTCTGTGTGATTGTAATACTGGATAAGTGTGCTGGATGTACGGGCGAGACACTGCAAAGAAAGAGAAGTCTGTGTTAGACAGTGTAGTGAGGGGGCGTTCTACGGAGTTCAACGTACCAATTTCCTCTCGGTACCGTTCGCGCTCGCGTTCCCTCAGCTCCTGCAGCCGGGCCGGACTCGGCGATCGTGACCTCTGACACAGGCTGGTCGTTCCGTACGGGTGTATCCTTCGGTTGTACCGATGGTGGGCGCTGATCTGGGTGTCTAACCGCGTTGGCGAGGGCGAACGTGCCGGACTGGTGGCTACGGACCAGGAACCTTTATGTTTTCAAAATTGCAAATCTTTGTACATTGTGTTCGTGTACTGTATTCGTGTATCTATATTCATTTTCTTGAGGATAATTATTCGTTAGTAGCGCTGCATTGACTGGTGGGAGGAGATTCCAAAGCACGCTGCTAGTCGGCGCTGTTCGTGAGAGCGGCAGGGGAAGGGGAGGACATGCAGCGCGCTAATGGGGTGTTTTAACTCGGGACAAAACGCTAGATTTCTAAGCACTTGGGCGCCGTGTTCTAGTTGTTCTTGTAATTGTGTGAGGCTATTATGGACATGCTGTGTTTGACTAAATTTTAAAGTCTAGCTAACTTGAAAGGACATTTCAGAGAAAACGAAACTATTTGCTTTACAACAGAAACGGGACTTCTACAAACTATTGAGTTTAAAAAAATGATGTCGATTTTTAAACACCAGTATAAGATGCATTTGGTACACCTAAATTTGCAAATATCAACTCTGCATGAGCATTTATTAAAAAATACCTATAGTACTTTTATACTTTACAGGACATAAGACTGAACCATGATTTGTAAAGTTTTACGCTGAATTGTATAAAAAAGTCAGTGGCTGACTAAGTATGATCTAGTGCTTTTTTTTCATCTTATAGGTTACGATAGTAGTTGGCAACCATTACAGATAATCGACCCATTATTTGGTTTTGCTGATGTTAAGTTGAAAGATATTAAGTCATTTTTATGATGGGTCACTGTGAAATGAAAAATGTTTTGGATCTGTATTTTATTTTAGTATTTTGGGCTACTTTCAGCAGAATCCCAATAAAAATAATCAAATAAATACTCCATGTACGAAGTTTCATATAAATACGTAAATAATTGCGTCTACGCGATTTACGTTTTGGGCTGGCAATGCTTTTGAGTGTATTTTAATACTGATATATTTTCAAAAGATGTTTTAAGGTGAAGATGAATCGAAGCCATTTCTCAAAATTTCAAGAGGACTAATATGGAGAACCAGACAATTATTCACGCTGAACATTTGACCGATTGATCACCACCAGCGAGTGGTTAATTGATAAAGTTTTGAGCTTAACCTTCCTTGTGCATTGGGGTCATTTTTGGCCAATCGGCACGGTAAATGAGCTGTAACTTTGTAGAGAAAAGAGATAAAAATCTTCATATCTTTCATATAAAGCTAAAATCGGTTCAAAAATTAATTTTTGAGAGCGTTTCAAAGTTATGGGGCATTTTTTACCCTTAATGCATAATTTGTATTTTTTTAGGCAGGTTAATCTGCTGTCGATTCTTGACCTTGACCTTAGGAAAATTCATAGGATTTAGAAAAAAATCCTTTCTATTGTTCCAGGTCTACTTTCTGTAAAAATCAGAAAAAAAGTTAGTTATGTTACATGCGTATCATTGTAATTGTGCTTAGAAGTATTCGTTGAAAGGAGTTCTTAGAATAACTGCTTGAAGAATATTTTGAATAATACACTTGCTTTTTTGACAGAAGCAAGAGATTTTGGTAGCTTTTGGACATTCTCGTAGGCTTGATGCATGTTATTTATCGAAATTTAGGAATGTCGAGGACGATTTTTGAAAGTTGGAACCTAAAATTGTTTATTTTTGTAACGAAGCAGTTGTTTTCAAAGCATTTTACTAGGTACGTTTATGTTTAGAGCACCTTGCATCTTTCGATTGAACTGTTGTTCATGTTTTGAAGAAAACTAAAGCGTTCATGAAAATAAATGGAAATACTCTTTCAAATAAGCTTGCTCAAGTTCATGTCAGAAATATTATTACTCTATTGAATTTGATAAATTGGAAGTTAGCTATTCAAAAAGTGAGTTTACCTGCAACATGTTTCGAATAATTTCCATTCGTAACTAATCACTCTCAAAAACTGTAGAGATTTTGGGAATACAAATTGAACCAAAATATCACTTATTTTGGAACGCAATGACCCATCATTTTAATTATGTTCAACAAATAGGACACACACATTACTACTGTATTATGGAAAAACTAATCAATTAACTGGGAAGAAAATCATGCGATAACTACAACTTTATTGAAATGAGTGAAGTTGGGAATCATGATTCGAGCATTTATTTAATTCCTGATTCTGCCTGCCAAACCTTTATCACTTGAAACCTTGGTCTTGGTTCACCCAGTCATTCAAACTGGACAACTTATTGACTCTCTCTCGCAATCAGGAAAATAAATATAGGTACCGTGGGGGAAATGGAGTATGTGAGTGGTGCAAAATGCGGAACAAAAATACCTCTATCATATCTATAGCGCCCATAGCTGTGCCTACCAATTAGGTGATCCCTACGTGCAATTTCCACCACGTTGGACACCGTCTCCGAGAAGCCAATGTCGTGGTGTAGGTGCCTCGGACTAGGTGAACGCTCCAGAGCCGAACCCCTCCTGCAATAGACAGAAACACAAACCAATTACGGATGGAGGAACTCCCAATGCATACCTAGCAAATGCCATGGTTCGTAACCGTACTGTATGCTGGGTGAACGCCGATGGGCACCCCGTGCATCGTGACCCGGATGCAGGTGTCCATCGTCGATGTATGCTTCCTGAATCTCGTGGCTCTTTCGGTCCTGTAGATCCGGCGCATCGCATTCCAGCTGTACACATTTATTGTTCCGCCACGTTTCCAGCAGCAAAATTCCAGCGTAGATCTTCCCGACCGTCATCTTCCCGGTGTTCAGCATGTCCTTGGGAGGTACTAACAGATCGATCATCTTCTTCGCTTGAATGGGCCAAATTTGCTTTATCGTCTGACGCAGTTCCATATCGGCTTGATCCATTTCCTCGGCTATAATTGAAGTCATATTGAAGTTATCTGTGGTTGTATTGGTCGACCAATCTTACCAGGTCTCATCTTGATGCTCAAGTTTTCTCGAATCAACGCAAACAGTGTCGTGGTAAAACTCACTCTCCCTTCCTCATCTAGCGGCATGTTCATCCGAGTTAGCTTTTTGTACGCAAGCCTATTCGGACATTTGTTCCCAAAACCAAGCGGTGGTGCCATGTTCTTGAGCATATCGAACATTTCGGTGAAGTGCAGTTTCCCCCTAGAAAAATCATACATAGAGTGCAATTTTAAACGGCCTAAATATTAAAACTTACGATGCGGAAGGGTCATATTCGGCCCATATCCTCACGAATTCGTCCAAGTGATGAGCGCCAAGAATACTGGAGTCTCGCGTCAGATAGTCAAAGTTGTCCATAATGACAGCGACGAACAAATTCAACATCTGAAACGTTTAATGCATTGTGAGTCAAAACCATTCAAAATGCGATCAGAAATCCAAACAAATTTACCAAGAATGAACAGAAGAAGATGAAGGATACAAAGTATCCGTAGGCAAGTGTCGATCCACAAGTTTCGTTCGGTTTGTTGGCTCGAGGATCACAGGGACGTCCTTTGAGACAAGCCAACATGATGTTCGGCCATGATTCTCCCGTTGCGCACCTAGTGGAGAACGAAGAAAAGTTGACAAATCGAAAATTGAGCATTCTACCTTGTAAAGCATATTGACCCTGCACTCAATATCCCCATACATGCTCTGGACTAAATGGTCCGGCGACGTGTTTCCTGTGCATAGCAAGCATACAATCTCGCACAATAATGAAGCGCAGGCTTTCGATTACGACATGCTTCGCAGTTTAATGCACATCAGCACAATTGGGGCACAAAGAAGTATCTGCGTGACCGAACCTGTGCAGGTACTACTAATAGCAACCAAGTCCTCTCCTCAGAGAAAGCGTCATTTTACTTCCCCATGGCAACTTCTATGTCAATCTAACACAACAGGTGTTAGTCGATGGATGCAACTATCCTTCCTAGAGTTATACAATTTTTGCTGCAATCAGAGCAATAAAGCAATCATCTTGACGCAAACTCGTTTCTTTATCAAACGAAAACATGTTTATCTTAGTGAGTTCTCAATTTGCTGTCCATGATAGCAGAAAAAGTTTTCTTTCACTGACAGCAAAAATGGTTTCTAATTTGATTTCAAGAAAACATTGTTTTGCTCTCGGTTTTGATATATTGACCGTTAAAACAACCAAAATGACAATACACCGATTTATCAAAATCTACGACATCGCAATAACAAAATTAGTTTTCAATATGATCGGGACGAGGACTTGCTCGGGACACAGCCTACTCGGAAGCTGGCCGGGCAGATGCCTAGGTCGGTCCTGCGATACCGGTGGAGGGAAACTTCCAGTTCACAGGTGCAATTCCGGTAGGAGGGTGACTTCCGGTTTGCAGGCGCCTTGTCGACTTATTACCGATACTACGTTACGCTCGTTCTACTCGGTCCCCGACGGAGGATTTAGCCTACTTCGTTCAAGCCCCTTAGTCTTCTCTCATTAACAGACTGACTTGTCGAATGCCAAGGTCGGTCCGAAAATTCCGGTGGGAGGTTGGCTTCCGGTTCATCAGCGTCCCGACGACCCGACGTCAAGCGTTGCTCTCTGCGCCTCGTTTCGCTGCTCTGCTCGCCAATTGTTACAGCGCTAGACATTATTTGCAAAACTATGTTGGTCATCATATTTCAAAGTTCGAGATCGCTTCTTATTCCGTGAACCACACCTTTTACGCTGAAATACTCATCAAAAGCAGCCGACATCGTGTTTCGTACTATGTTGAACCTCGGGCAGTCGAAGACAATATGTTCTGGCGTTTCTTCAATCTCCATAGAATCCAGGACAGAATGCTGAAGATGCATGGCTAAATCGATGCAGATACTGCTTGAAGCAGCCGTGAACTGACAGGAAGTGTGTCACTTCTCCGTGCTCCCTGTTCACCCAGGCCGATAGGTTCGGGATGAGCCTGTGGGTCCAACCTCCTTTATCGAAGGCATCTCATTCTTGTTGCCAATTAGCCAGCGAATAAATTCTTGCCAACTTCCTCGCCTGTCTGTCTTCGGACAGGATGATGCAGATCGGGATCATCCCAGCTATTACGCATGCCGCCTCCGACTATATAGTCCTATACGCGCTCACCACTCGCATGGAACACGCTGTATAACTTATCCCGATTCCGCTTGGTCTGTAACGCCGCGCCCCAGGCCAACGCACCGTATCTTTGTAGCGATGTTGATACGCCAGCCAGAAGACGCCTCTTACTGCTTCTATAATTCTTGTGAGCGCATTGCTCGCCTATGCCGCCTTCTCGCATACATAATCGAAGTGACTGTTGAAGTTCAGCCGATCATCCAGCATTACGCCCAGATATTTCAGCTTTCGCTGTGATGCTGTGGCATAACCCCCGGAAGGGATCTCACCGTGCATTACTGATTTGCAGTTGCTAACTAGTAGCACCTCCATTTTGTGGTGGGTTATCTTTAGCTTGACTCTCTCCATCCAATCTTCGACCAAACCAATTGTTTCCTTTGTCAGCATTTCTACTTCCTCCTGCGTCTCACCTATTACCGTTAGCTGAAGCCGAGGATCTCGACCCCCTTGGGTAGCTCCAGCGATAGGACCCCGTCGTACATCGCATTCCACAGCGTTGGACCCAGAATGGAAACTTGTGGGTCTCCAGCCGTTGTTCTTAACTCCTTCGGGCCGGCGTCGGTTTCATACTTCAGTTCTCAGCTCTTCAAAATCTGGAACAAGTCGGGAACCCGCATTCTGTGCAGCGCTGTGGCAATGGCCACTCAGCTAACGCTGTTGAACGCTTTCGTCACATCTATCGTGATCACGGCACCGTAACTAACTCCTCTACGCATTTGTTTCAATGCTTTCTCGGCCTTCTCCAGCACTGTCCGAATTGCGACCGCCGTCGACCTTCCTTTATGGAATCTAAACTGCCTTTCTGATAGCCGGTTCCATCTTTCTGTTCATTTCATCCACCTGTTGAAGATAACCCGTTCCAAGAGTTTACCGAGTGTATCCAGTAAACATATTGGCCTATATTATCCTGGATCCCCGGGCGGTTTTCGTGGCTTCGGCAATAGTTCCAGTTTCTGAATTTTTCATTCTTCTGGAAATTGACCTTCGTTCAGTCATTTCTGCATAACCTTCCTTACCATATCGCAAGGACCGCTGCTTCAAGTGCCACGTCGGGAATTCCGTCCGGACCCGGGCCTTGTTCTGCTTCAGCGCTTTCACAGCTGCTATAAGCTCCTCGTTGCAGATCTGATGAGCTTCGGCATTTCCTACCTCTTCATTGCGATATGGTGTGGTCGGCCACATTGTAGGGTCATGCTTTGGGACTGGACCTTTGACGATGGCTCCCAGTTTGTCCGCACACGTTTCGACCGGCGTCGACGGGCCCTTGATTTTCGCCATTATGACTCGGTAGGCATCCCTCCAAGGATTAGCATCAGTTGCTTGGAACAGCTCTTTGAAGAAGTTCGACTTGCTCAGCTTAATTTCACGCTTGAAAACCGTTCTTGCTTGCTAGATTACAATTCTCCGCTCTTCTCGGACTTCCTCGTGTGACTTTAAGACAAGCGGCGCGAAGAGTATAGAGTGCCTCGTTTGATGGCTTACGTTTTCTTGGCACTGTCCATTGTCCTTGTCAGCTTCATCGCATCGAGATCCGGAATATCGCTGTCTCCACGAAGAGCTTCGACGAAAAGGTCGTTGTCGAAGATCTTCGTCTTCCAATACTGCACGATAGTTGTGTTTCTTGGCGCGCAGTCCAATCGGCCAATGGTATAGTGGATTGTCTGTTAATCACTATGGGTACACTGAAACAAGCGTTGAAGTAATGAAAACCATGAACAAGTTCTTAAATTTACTATTCCAATCACGATTGAGCTATCAAGAACGCTTTTTATTTGCGGTCTGGCCCCCCCTCAATCCAACCGCATCGATAGCCGAGCGGTAAGCGTTCGTGCTTGACAATCGCAAGATCCTCGGTTCGATTTTGGCTTGCTGCAAGTTTTTAACCATGATATAGTAATTTTTACTGTCGAAATAGTACCATGGTAAAATTAAGTGCACAAAATATTCGAAATAAATGCAAATTTAGTCTGCACAAATCAAGTGGCGTTGTGTATTTAATTTAACCCTTTAATATAGTAATTTCAAATGCAACGCTGTTCTCAGTGTATACTTCTCGCTTACCTTCCAGTTCATGTTGCTCGCCAGCCGTGTAAGATCGATGATCGTTGCTCTTCTGGTTTTCCTAAATGTTCTAATAGGACTTTCTGAGTTAGGGATCTAGCTTTGTCAGGGCCTCTAGCAGGATGTAACCTCTGGCATTGGTTACCCTGCTACCCCACTCCACGGCCCATGCATTGAAGTCTCTTCAAATTAGTACTGGCTTCTGTCCGACAAGCTCATCGGTCAATTCCGCTAACATCGGACTGAATTCGTTGAGCGTCCACCTTGGAGGAGCGTAGCAGCTGCCTACTTAGACACTATTGACTTTCGTGATCACAAATCCTTCTTTGGTGCTAGAAACCACCTCTTGGATGGGAAACCTACCCATCACCTGTTTCGCCGCTATTCCCGTGCTGTCCGCCACCCAGTTGGCATTTTCACCTTTTACTTCTCCACAAGTTTGTTAAAGACGGCCAAAGGCAGTCGAATCGACGCTTACTGTGTGCCATCGTACGACTTTGAAAGTTGGCTTGTCATGGCCACATCTCCAATATCGCACTATGATCGCAACTCCAGTTGCAGACCATCATTGGGTCCAGATATCTGCACTCAACCACTACCTCCTGAGTTAAAGTTTTTACGCTTACCTCGTTTGCCAACGACTCAGCAATCAGCTCTTGATCACCGGAACGTTCTTCAGCTCGAAGAGCATGTCTCCTGTCTTAGTACGCCTCGCTCTGACCACGTTCTCTCCGCGGTCTGTTCGCTTCGGATCATCTCTGACCTTACGAAGAATCGCTGCGTACGTGGTTTGGTCGTTTGCCTTAACGAGTATGGTGTCTCCCTTCGACTACTCACGCCGCGGGTGGCTAGTTACTTTCTTCGCACCCTCCTTTTTCATTTCACTTCCTTCGCCGTGTTTGTTCCCTCTGTTCTTCAGGTCCTGACGGTTTGCCATTCTTCATCGTTCTGTGCTCCGTTTTTCTATTTTTTCGAGTCCATTTCTTCTCCTGACGAGTCTCTATCACGCTTCTTCGACGGCTTGTTGGCACGTGCCTTAGGGGTTTTAGGTGCGTCAGCAATTGTTTGTTCCTTAGCATTTTGTAGCGTCTTTTCGGATGCCTCGACTCTCATTTTAAGCGCTCTCTGTTCGTTTTCGGCTGCGTTTATGGCTCGTTACCAGACTCCTAATCTTGTGATGCACATTAGTCCTGTCCTTCATGTACTTGTAGAGTTCATTGACCTTCTTTTTGATCCCCATCAACTTCGGATTCTCCGTTAGGTCTTCCTGGCAAATGCTGTTGCTCGATTTCGTTGTGAACGATGGGCTTCGAAACCCTAGTCCTGCTTGAAGTCTAGAATTTTTACATTGTAATGCCCTGCTGTTACTTGCTGGTGTTTGCGTCAACCTTCGTTACGGTATTGTCTGAGATGTTCTCCAATTTTTTGGGTCCCCCCTCCAATCAGTGAACTACATATATACTCAATTTCATTGCCACAATATTTGAAAATTTTCACACTACCGGTTAAAAAGTTAAGCACCAGATGAAATCGCTCAAAATAATATTCTTTGGTAAATATTTGTTCAGCAACAATTTTGTTAAAAATTTGCTTGTGTATACATTTATCGCTTGATTGAAAATGGTTGAAACGATGAGTAAAGAAAAATTCAAAAACTCAAAGTACTGCAGATATTTAAATAATTAAAACTTCCATTATTTTGAACGCTTTAACCTGGCGCTTAACTTTATAGCCGGTAGTGTAAAAATTTTCAAATTTTGTTATAATGAAATTGAGTTCACCACCAAAATTTCATGCCGATTGCTCATATGGAAAAAAAGTTACAGCATGATTCTACCCCATTACCCCGAATGCTATTTCCCCGAATCCCATCACCCCGAATTCCATTACCCCGAACGTACCATTACCCCGAATTCCATCACCCCGAATGCTATTTTCCCGAATTCACAATTATTTTGACATGATGATATTGATGACATTTCCCCATGATTTTGGAATTCGGGGTAATGTAATTCGGGATGATGGGTCGTTCTGGGTTTTGGAATTCGGGGTAATGGGGTAGAATCCTCGGCGAAGGCGCGCCAATTTAATTGCTGAGCAACCCAATCGGTACTACTGATATTTGATCATGCAACGGAACTCTAGTCCTATCCTTGTTTCGCTTTTTGTTTAGTCCCAGAAAAATACTAGAAAAAGAAGGCTTTTTACTAGCAGCAAAACCTAATCAAGCTATACAATTTGTTTAGTAATCAGAATTCCCGTGAGTCCTTGAATTACCAGTGCTTAACAGATCCTGTTGAGTTAATGCTCATGATTGTTATCCTGGCTTCAAGTGTAGTCTCGGGACTGATTATCTCCGAATCTTTGACCATTCATTTATTTAGTTAACATCTACACAGATAACACTGAATCAACAATTTCACGCCACAATACTCGGTTCGTGGCCGCATCTCTCCATCCTCGGTTCTGCCCCACGCTCGCCAAATCGATACGCACTTGATCCGCCCACCTAGCTCGCTGCGCTCCACGCCTTCTTGTACCAACCGGATCCGAAGCGAACACCATCTTTGTAGGGTTGCTGTCCGGCATTCTTGCAACATGCCCTGCCCATCGTATCCTTCCAGCTTTGGCCACCTTCTGGATACTGGGTTCGCCGTAGAGTTGGGCGAGCACGTGGTTCATCCTTCGCCGCCACACACCGTTCTCCTGCACACCGCCGAAGATCGTCCTAAGCACCTGACGTTCGAAGACTCCAAGTGCTTGCAGGTCCTCCTCGAGCATCGTCCACGTTTCATGCCCGTAGAGGACTACCGGCCTTATGAGCGTTTTGTACATGGTACATTTGGTGCGGGCGTGAATCTTTTTTGACCGCAGCTTCTTCTGGAGGCCATAGTAGGCCCGACTTCCACTGATGATGCGCCTCCGTATTTCACGGCTAACGTTATTGTCAGCCGTCAGCAAGGATCCAAGGTAGACGAACTCGTCGACCACCTCGAACGTATCCCCGTCTATCGTAACACTGCTACCTAGGCGAGCCCTGTCGCGCTCGGCCCCACCAGCTAGCATGTACTTTGTCTTGGCCGCATTCACCACCAGTCCAACTTTTGCTGCCTCGCGTTTCAGGCGGGTGTACAGGTCTGCCACCTTTTCAAATGTTCGGCCGACGATGTCCATATCATCCGCGAAGCAAACAAATTGACTGGATCTCGTAAAAATCGTACCCCGGCTGTTAAGCCCGGCTCTCCGCATAACACCTTCTAGCGCAATATTGAACAACAGGAACGAAAGTCCATCACCTTGTCGTAGTCCCCGGTGGGATCCAAACGAACTGGAGTGCTCGCCTGAAACCTTCACACAATTTTGCACACCTTCCATTGTCGCTCTTATCAGTCTCGTAAGCTTCCCGGGAAAGCTGTTCTCGTCCATGATTTTCCATAGCTCTACGCGGTCGATACTGTCGTATGCCGCCTTGAAATCGATGAAAAGGTGATGCGTTGGGACCTGGTATTCACGACATTTTTGGAGGATTTGCCGTACAGTAAAGATCTGGTCCGTTGTCGATCGTCCGTCAACGAAGCCGGCTTGATAACTTCCCACGAACTCGTTTACTACAGGTGACAGACGACGGAAGATGATCTGGGATAATACTTTGTAGGCCGCATTTAGAATGGTGATCGCTCGAAAGTTCTCACAATCTAACTTTTCGCCTTTCTTGTAGATGGGGCAGATTACCCCTTCCTTCCACTCCTCCGGTAGCTGTTGTGTTTCCCAGATTGTGCCCATCAGCCAGTGCAGACAAATGGCCAGCCTTTCCGGACCCATCTTTATGAGTTCAGCTTCGATACCATCCTTACCAGCAGCTTTATTGTTCTTGAGCTGGTGAATGGCATCCTTAACCTCCCTCAAAGTGGGGGCTGGTTGGTTTCCATCTTCCGCAGTACTGACGAAGGCATTTCCTCCGTTGTCCCGTCCTTCATTGCCTGTGCTCTCAGCACCATTCAGGTGCTCGTCGAAGTGCTGCTTCCACCTTTCGATCACCTCACGCTCGTCCGTCAGAATGCTCCCATCCTTATCCCTGCACATCTCGGCTCGCGGCACGAAGCCGTTGCGGGATGCGTTGAGCTTCTGATAGAACCTACGCATTTCCTGAGACCGGCACAGCTGTTCCATCTCCTCGCACTCCGTCTCCTCCAGGCGGCGTTTTTTCTCCCGAAAGAGGCGGGTCTGCTGTTGCCGTTTCCGTTTATAGCGTTCCACGTTCTGCCGGGTCCCTTGCTGCAGCATGACCGCCCGCGCTGCATTCTTCTCCTTCAAAACCAGTTTCTGAAATTGAATCTATTTTATCTAGCAGATGGTAATCTTTGACCATCTGCTAGATAAAATAGATTCAATTTCAGAAACTGTTGCCAGTTACAAGGACTTTGTACCGCAAATCCTTGAATAACCAGAACATATTAACTACCCAAGCAACACACATGTTAAAATTGAGCATTATCAACTTATATACAATCAAAATTGGTTATATATCAGTTGATAGTACTCAATTATAACATGTGTGTTGCTCGGGTAGCTCGACAAACAAGATGGTAAATTGATAGATCGTACCCCGTAACGCACCACGAAAAGGTGATCTACCTGCGTTACGGGTAAGTTTCTAGGATTATTTGATGTTAATCTTCAATTTATATTATATTACTGTAAGTAAGTAAGTAAGATAATCACTTATCTTAAAACGCTGTGTTGCTTTTTAACCACACTAGGCAATGTTAGTAGCACCCCATTAATAGAGAACTGTCAATAAAGCCATTCATTATAAGATACACGACATCGTTACAGTTTGTCTTTAAAACATCCTTCTTGTTCTCAAAATCAGTGATAAGAACTCACCTGAACAGTAACATCAGACCGTCCAGGAACGATCTGAAATTGTTGTGACGACTGATGGCAGTGTCCGGATCTAATTCTATATTACCAAAGACCTGTAACCGAATGGTTTTGTATTAAGCCTTTGTAGAACTCAGTACCAATCAGCAGAAACACTCACCTGCATTCCGATGATTGCATAGATAAAGAACAGCATCGCAATCAGCAAACATACATAAGGCAGTGCTTTGAAGGATTGAACAAAGGTCCACAGAAGAATACGGATGGTGTCACCTTGTCGGAGCAGTTTGATCAAACGGGCCGCACGGAACAGACGCAAGAATCCGACGTTGAACGAGTTTTCCTGTATATCATTTCAAAGATTCACGTTAAAAAGAATGACTAATTCAGCTCAAGTTATCATAACTCACCCAAAGGAGCAAAATAAGAGCATCGACGATACTACCGATAACGGTGATCAAATCGAACACGTTCCATGCATCCTTGAAGAAATTCTAAAAGAGCAATAATAAACGAGTGAATCTCATTCGGAAATTTTGAACCACTCAGGAACTCACCCTCGCTCCAAATCCAATGATTTTGAGCACCGTTTCCACGCTGAACATCCCCGTGAATATCATGTTGAGATACTTCATGAAATTCTCCAGCTTTTTGTTCTGGTCGTGACACTGCAAGAGGAAGAGAGTGCTTCGTTACTGCGCATGTTCACTACAAGAACCATGCACGTGGTTCATTGATGCACCGGTAAACAAACCTTCAACATCAGCAGCAGAGTGTTGAACACAATCAGTGACATGATGAAATACTCGAATGGTGCTGAGACAATGATTCGCCACACGGTGTACTTGAAGCCGGAATGTTTGGTGGGAATGTATCGCTCTAGTGGCCGCGCTCCGATTGTAAAGTCGATGCACGATTTCTGTGAGAATAGAAAGTTTTACATGAAATTCTAATTCATTCACATGCATCCATATCGCTAACCTGATTCTTATCGATCTCGCCGTCCTGAAGCTCTGCTTCACCCTGCTCTTGGAAAGTGATGATAATCAAGGCAACGAAAATGTTCACGAAGAAGAACGGAAACACAACGAAGTAGACTACGTAGAAGATGGACATTTCAATGCGGAAATTTTGGATTGGTCCCTGGTCCTCGTAGGTAGCTGCCATGGAGTTTTGAAGAACTCTGTGGAGGAATAACTCAAGTTTAGAACTGGAAACCAACAAGCTAGGCGCAAGTTAGGCTACTTACTGTGGCCATCCTTCACCGGTCTGCACTGCGAACAACGTCAGCATAGCAGTAGCCACGTTGTCGTAGTTGAAGTACTGCGTCTTCCATTCTCGATCCGCCTTCTTCGGCATTCCGTCCACTTCGTCGAACACGAAATATGAACCCCTGCAAAAAATATCTCGTTAATCAACCATCTTTCGGCATGTCCTTCTTTAAGCTACTAACTGGCAGTCAATGCTGTTGTGTTTGCTATCGTCGCTACAGTAGAAGAACTTGCCGTTGAACAGCTGCACTGCAATGACGGCGAAGATAAACTGGAACAGAATGTACACGATAAGGATGTTGATGACGTTCTTGAGTGATCCCACGACGCAATCGAACACCGCTTTCAGCTTCGGAACACGTTTGATTGTTTTCAGCGGGCGTAGCACTCGCAGCACTCGGAGTGACTTGATTGTAGACAGATCGGCACCGGCATCGCTTCCGCTGATGTCGAACCCGATACTGATGACGGCACAGCCGACCACGACGGCGTCCATGATGTTCCAGATTTCGCGCAGGTAACTGCCCGGATGGAGGATCACGCCCAAATCGATCAGCTTGAGCAACAACTCGATCGTAAAGACACACGTGAAGGCGTAATCCAGATTGTTGAGCACTATGTTACGGGGGGCGTCCTCCTGTACCGGATCTTCGGCGGCCAGCGCGATCGAGGACAGCGAAATGACGATCATGATGAAGAAATCGAAGTACCGCAGGTTGACGACCCAATGGGCTGCCCGGCGCATTCTGATTGGGAGGGAAAACGAGAAACATTGATTATTAAGGACAATCTAAAGATTGCTGTATTTTTAGATGGTTTTGGTTTGCATTGGACTTTGCTTTGCATTTGGCTATGAATTTTGAATTGGTAGAGTTTTGGCTTTGGATGCTTGCTATGCAAAGGCTTCGATACTTACGGATTGGTCGAAGAGAATATGAACATGCAGGAGTACGGCAGCATTGGTTTCGGTCCTTCGCCTTGCTCTTCGTCTTCCTCTTCGTTTTTGGCTTCCTCCTTTTTGGTTTCTTTCTCCTTCTCTGCTTCTGCTTCTTCCGTCGTTGGTGTGCCATCTTTTGCTTTTTGTAGTGCTTCCATCTCCTTCTCCAGTTCCATCTGCTGTTTCTCCTTGTCTCGTTCCTGCTGCTGCTCTTCTGCTGCGGTTAGCTCTTGTGCGTTCGCCAAATTATCAACAGCGATAGCCAAGAATACGTTCAGCAGGGTGTAGTTCCCGAACAGTGTTAAGATGATGAAGTACAGCGAATAGATCATCCCGCTTTCGTGTCCGCCCTGTGAGTTGATGCCGAGGTACATGACCTCATTCCAGTCCTCCCCGGTGAGGATCTGGAACACGGTGAGTAGTGCGATGGTGAATGTGTTAAAGTTAGTCGGTGGTGTGCCCTCGGGCAGGATGAACTGTCCCCCGAACAGCTGCATTCCGAGCAGCGCGAATATCAGAATGAACAGAAAGAGCAGAAACAGCAACGAGATAATCGAACGCATCGAACTGAGCAAAGAGATGACCAAGTTACGGAGCGAGGACCAATACTTGGTGACCTTGAAGATGCGCAGCAACCGGAGAGCTCGCAGCACGGAGATACCGAAGGAACCCTCTTTGTAGGCGGACCAAACCACCTCGAAGATTGAACCAGCGATAACTATGCAATCGAACCGGTTGAAGGCCGACTCGAAGTAGATGCGAGGCCCGAGTGCGTAGATTTTGATCAACATCTCGCACATGAACAAGCCTAGGAATGCAAACTCGGCGTAGTCTAGAAGAGGGGTGAAATTTTGTGTTAGTTTAAATAGAGTGTGTTCTTAGAGTGCATTGGGATGGAAGGCTGTATTTGTTAGCAAGGCTGGCAGAATAGCAATCACACAGATGATGGTGAATCGCAAAATAGACGGGAAGCAAGGTCCCTGTAGAGTTTCCGTTACTTGCCGGGGATAGTTGGGCACATAGAAGGCTATATGGGTTACACAAATTTCTTTGATTTCAATATAGCAAATATATACATATAAGATCAGCTAAAGGAGAACTCAACTAAATCGATAACAAAGTATTCAGCTAATGAATTTTAAACCGCTAAGTCTGTTGAGCAGGCAGGAGTTCGATATTGTCTATATATGGGAAGGTTCACTACAAAATACAATACTGCACAACGAAACGAGAAATGATCCACCATCAGCAAATTGCAAAATAAATCTGAAATGGATAATCTGTGAGAAACAAAACTCCTCCCGTGATGATATTCTTTGGCCAACATCATCACCGTGAACGCAAACTTACAGAGTTTTGCACCTGACAACCCGCATTATACGGAAACTGCCACTTGCCGATGGCTACCGTACTACTTGAAAGTTCTAAATTCAACTAAAAGAACCGCTAAAAGTTTGTGCAAACTGAAAACTACTAGCAATGAGAACTGGTGATGAAACACTGTCTTAGCTCACGATGACAATATCCATTGACCACAAATGGGAGCGTGTCGTACGTGGAGGCAATGTGTTACTTACATAGAAACAACGACAACCAATTCGGTTGCCCGTAGTGTTCAACCGCCACACAGATGGTGTTCAGAAACACCAGAACTATCACGAACCAGTAGAACCATTGCGTTTTGACTGTGTGTCGAATGCCGTAGCGGAACCGTTTCTCCGCTCGCCAGAAGCCGGACTTGGCCGGTTTCTTTTCCTTCTTCAGGATGCCTTCGTCGCCCGATTCGGTGGTGGCTTCTTCGTCGTCTGTTTCTGAAGACTTGGATTTGCCGAGGTTTTTCAGCTTTTTCCGCTTGGCGGCGGCTTTCTTACGGGCTTCTATTATATACATGCGTTCCTCTTCGGTGGTTCGGTCCTCCGCTAGGATTATTTCCTCCGCTTTGCAGATCCACTCGACGAACCCGTTCAGTTCCTTCTCCAGTTGCTGCTGCCGGCGGAGTTTCAGAAACTCCTGGCGGTTTTCGACTTTTTCTCGCTCTCGCGCAAACTCACTGCAATGGATGGAAGGAAAAATGGTCATAGGGCTAATATACGGTTAAATGAGATTACTTACCCACTGAGGACACCGAGAACTAAGTTGAGCATGAAAAACGAACCAATTATAATCAAAGGCACAAAATATATCCAATTGAATGTTGAGCCTAAAGCATCATTGGTCTGTAAGGAAAGAAGATATGGAAGATTAAAGTTGCAAAATGTTCAAAAATTTATTGGATTTGGGCGCAGAACGCATCAATGATAATTGATGTGCTACGATTGATGAATTTTATTCAATTTCATTTATTTAGTTGAAACCTAGACATATAACACTGAATCAACAATTTCACGCCACAATGCTCGGTTCGTGGTCGTATCTCTCCATTTTCGGTTTTGCCTCGTGCTCATCAAATAGTTGTGTATTTGGTCTGCCCACCTAACTCACTGTACTCCACCAATAACATCCATAACGAACACCATCTTTACAGGTGCTGTCCGGCATGTTCTTCCAGCTTTCGCCACCTTCTAGATACTTGGTTGCCCGTTGAGTCGTGATTTATCCTTCGCCGCCTCACACTTTTCTCCTGCACGCCGCCGATAATCGTCTGAAGCAGCCGGCGCTCAGAAACCCTAAGATCTTGCAAGTCCTTTTCGAGCAAAGTTCACGTTTCCCATGATTCTCTGGATAGAAGCTGTTTGATACTAGCGATTGATGATACATTTGGTGGAGGTGGGTTCTAGAGATTTTTTCCCTAGCGGCAGTGATGGAAAGTGGCGAACACTTCTTCTGAACTGGAACAAAAACAAAACCGCACGCTCCCGAGCGTCAGAGTGCTGGTTTACTCGCATCTGTCGGCTCCCGAGTAACTGAAGCTAAAAGTGATTTGCGAACGTGTTCGGAGCTGTTCAGAGTCATATTGTGCTTTTGGGAAAAAAGCTGCTTTCCCTCCGAGATTCGTGGTTTTCAAGGGCTTTTGACTACAAACTAGTAGTTTACTGTCGATATGATGGTTGCACATTAAATTTGTCTGTCAAAACCATAATAAATCACACCTTGCTCGGTTACTCGCGAGTAAACGCTCCCGAGCTTGTTGCTACTTCTTTTGACATGTTCCCAGAGCAGACGGGTGCGGACTTACTCACACCTAGACAGTTCCCGAGTTTGTGATGTTTGTTATGCTTTGGTATACACTCGGGAGCTGCTTCAAACTTTTCCAGCACTGCCTAGCGCAAATGAAAACCCACCTGTTGACGCTTTCTTTGTCTCCTAAAACTAAGTGACCGAGTGCCTAACCTTATAGATGGCTCAAAAGAAGGCGTGTCGTCGAGCACATTAGGATCGATACCAGTAAGATCCTACTTACGGTATTTACAGTATATACTGGCTGTAAGGAGAAAGACAATCACAAGGATTCAACATGATAACAAAACGTAATGAAGCCGACAATAGTGCTTTTCCACTTCCCTAGTAAGAACGAGTGACACCACTCTGAAACGGCAGGCTAATGCCCAAGTAGCACACGAAACATCTTCCAAAGAGATGCTTTTCAAAAATGGTTTCAATCGCGTATCAATAAAAGCATCTGTAACTTACATGGTTCTAGTTCGGTTGCATATCAATATCGAGGCTCATAAAGTTTCATTTCCGTTCCAATGAACATGCATTTCACTTCTTGTTTGACGTTCAACATTTTTGAAACGACAAGATTTGCTGCAAATGTCCTTTGCAAATAGCAATGAAGTCAAGTTTGTCAAGATGTTTCCAGCAACTTTTCAAACAAACTCTTGAAACTTCTCCCAAAATGTCGATTTTAATGTTATGTTTCAAATTACTTTCATTTAAAGCATCCGCAACTTGCATTCAATTTTCGTTTCCTTACCCACAACTCAAGAAGATTCATCCCTGTTGCGACCAAGTTGCACTAAACTACGTGTATGACAGCTAGAAGTTTGTTTGTCTGAATCGAGTTGCAATATGGATGAGTTGCACCTTACGTATCATCTAACAACGAAAACATGGTCTAGCAACAGTTTGTTTGTTTGAATGGTGTTTCTCATATATTGCGCGGAAGTTTTTGCAAAAAGTTTAGATTATTTCAGGCGTGGTCTAATTTCGACAGTAATGAACTTGTATCCCGAAGGGTGCAGTAAAGTTATAAGCAACAAGCTATGATTAATGGGCCATGTGGTCGCTTTTATAGTGCATTGGCGAAGCAATTGTTCGAAGAGCTGGTGGAGTAGTGAGTAGAGGAGAAGTTTGGTGATCTTGAGGTCGGAAGTTTGGTTCTCGTTCATATATTTGTTTTCATTTTTTTTCTCTCAAGTATTTTGCCACAAATAAGCAATTCCGATATAACTTAAATATGTTGCAAACAGACTCCACCTCTTGCGCTTTTTGCGTTGCTATTCAGTGCAATTGAAAGTCATATTTTCAACCATTGACAACTTGGATTAGTTTCAAGAGATTATTTTATTCTTGAGTTGAAACAAACTATGCTGCTTGGGTGGTACGGTTGCTCCCGTTACGTTAAAACCCTGGCAGGCCTTCTAGTACGTTCAAAACTCTCCACCTTAGGCGGTGGAAGTGTAGGCTCAGTTGAAAATTCCTGACAAGCGTCGATCTGGCTCTGAACATGGTACCCCATGAAGGACCGTGTCAACCCCTGCATGGCCCTGCTCGCAAAGACAACTATGAAATCACTAAAACGATTACTTATGACAAGTGGAGATAGCGGTTCGCAGGGGGGGGGACCCTGAAAGCATGGAAAGAGATACTTCAAACAACAATGACGGAAGAGATGCGGCGAATCCGTTTGCAAAGAGTGGTCACCGACATAGCGAAACGAAAGGATGCAACAGCAGCAGCTGGAGCAGCAGAAGCGTGAACAAGAGCTGCATGGGCAGCAAAAGCGTAGAAGGGAATACGCGATAAGCAGCAAAGCGAACAAGAATAGAAAGAGACGCAACATCAACAGCCGTTGCAAATCGTATGGAATTTACTTCCGAAACTATCGAAGGTGGAAGCGGCGAAAACCCTGTTCGATGAGCTCCACGAGTATGTCGATACGAGGCATAACGTGCATAAGGACATTACACAGAAAAAAAAATCCGTTCTCGCATCCGTGAACAGCTGTCATGAATTCGCGAACAAGCAAAAATACACCGTGAACTAGATCATGTTTAGATGAATGTGTTGCCTGGTTCCGGGAACTTTCATGATAACGCGACGGTAGTTCACGGTGTATTTTTGTCAGTTCACGTTGTCCGGAATTCTTTTTTGAGCGTGTAACGACCTCGTGACAAAAACCCATGATAGTCTTGGATAAGCCACCAAGAATTGGAAAAAGGAGGTGCGGTGTGCAGAAGCTGCTGAAATCATATTAAGAAAGATTGGAAGCATCAAAGAAACAAAAGAGCGGAGATGTAAGACCGATGGACCAAGCAACTGGCGGTGACACCCCTTGGCGGATGGTTCAAAGCAGGAAAGACAGGAGATGGATGGATAACGCGACAAAGCAAAAGCCCATCTGGAAGAAAGGAAAAGGTGAAGCGGTCGTCGTAAAAGCAAGCGAAGGTACATGCGCCGAAGTCTTGCGAGCCATGAAAACAGACCCGCAATTCAAGGAGTTTGGTGCTGACGCACAAAAAATCAGACGCACCCAAACAGGGGACATGATTATCGAATCAAAAAGGACTCGATGAACTCGATGATCGGTGAAGCTCAGCGTATTACGGAGAGATAAATGGACGAGAAGTTGACAGCATTCAGTCCTACACTGATACTACATTGCAAAGATTTGAACGAAATCACCACCGAAGGGACCGGTAGGAACCGTGGTGATAGAGCAATGTCATCTGGATGGTGTGGAGATGACAATACGCTTGATAAGACCCAGACAACCAAAATGTACGTATAACGAAATCACCTGGAGGCTTTGTATGTGCAACATTTCACTTATAAGAAGTCGCGAAATGGCCTTCTACGTACAAAAGTGGAGGCGATATGCGTGCATATATTATGTGATGAATAATAACATACAATGCGAGTGTATAAATATTCTACCGAACTAACCTGTGATCTTATGCGACTTAACTTATGATAACAAATGTTGATTCGACAGCTGCTACGAATTGATTCGACTTACTTTGTACGAGTGTACGGGACGAGACAAAATGTACAAATGAACTCAGAAAAGAAGTGTTTTATGCGAAGAAGCTCATCAATCTGACGACTTTATCCAAGGTGTTTTGCGAGTTTGATGTAATTAGTATTAATAAACGAGTTGTAACGTGAACTTTCATGCGATTTATGGTTGTCTGGGGAGGACCGTACGGAATGCAGATAGCGTCGATATAGTTTCCATTAGACGCAGCCAACAAAGCGCTGAAAACCGGCAAAATTAAGGTCGGATGTTCGGACACTTAGCGTCTCTCAGGTCGCTACAGGTGCCTAGAATATGGCCATTTGGCCCAGTTCTGCAAAGGTGTCGACAGAAGTAAACTGTGTAGACGGTGTGACGTAGCTATCCTGTCTGAGCCGTATCGCATACCACATGGAGATCGTAACTGGATCGCAGATAAAGCGAAGGCAGCTGCAATATGGACGATGGGGAAGTATCCTATCCAAGAAGTTGTAATCCAGGCGAACGAAGGCTTCGTAATCGCCAAAATCAATGGAGTACTAGTGTGCAGCTGCTACGCGTCACCTCGTTGGACAATAGAACAGTACAATCAGATGCTGAATGAACTAACTGTCCAGCTAACTGATCGGAGACTACTTGTAATAGCCGGCTTCTTCAATGCTTGGACGGTAGAGTGGGGCAGTCGTCTTACCAACTCAAGAGGTCGTAGTCTGTTCGAAGCCTTCGCAAAACTGAATGTAGACTTAGCAGACAAAGGAACCACTAGTACGTACCGTAAAGATACCGTAGTCCTTAGCGCGGCCAAAAGAATGAAAGCGAAAAAAGCGCCTGGTTGGAATTGGTGCTCGTCAGCAACTGTAAAATGGTTCAGATGGCTAAAATCACAGTTGAGGAATGCGTCATAGCCTCAAAACGTGAACTGAAACAGCTCGGCGTAATGATCGATAATCGGCTCAACTGTAATACAGTGATTACGGCACTGTCCAGGATTATGCCGAACGATTCGGAAATAAACAATAGCAAGAGCAGGTTATTGGCTAGCGTGTCCTCATCCATCCTTAGGTACGCTGGTCCAGCGGGGGTAGCTGCGCTGAAGACGAAGAGAAATCGAGTTCGGTTTGCCAGTAAGTTCAGGCTGATGGCCATGCTGGTATCGGGTGCCTACCGCACCATATCGTCGGAGGCGGTATTTGTCATAGCCGGCATGCTCCCTTGGCTACGTTTGGAAGAAGATTGTGAGTGCTACGATGCAAGGGGCACCAGAGGAGTTCGAAAGACTGCAAGAATCGACACAATGAGGAAGTGGCATCTATCGTCTTATTCCAAACCTGTCGAAATGGGTGAACAGGACACACGGAAAAGTCAGCTTCTATATAACGCAGTTGCTATCAGGCCACGGCAGTTTTAAACAGTACCTGCATAGGTTCGACCATGTTGGATCGCCGACGTGCGGCGATGTAGAGGAAACGCCGGAACACGTAATTTTCGAGTGCCCGCGCTTCGATACGCAGCGTAGAGAGATGAAAACTTTCAGTGGTGAATACGTCCGAGTGAGCAACATCGTGGACAAAATGTGTAGTGACGAAAATATCTGGAATGCAGTAAAGAAAGGTGAAGAAAATGTCGTTTCTCCAGCAGAAATGGAGCAAACAGCAAATGAATGATTACCGGTAAAATTCGGGCCGGGTGTCGTATGGCGGGGAGCTCTGACAGAGTTGGGTAGATCCGCCACCGGGCTCTTTATGAGGGCGTGGAAAAATCGGGGGCTAAATGACTCACGGTCGGTTTCGCAGTGAATTCCTTCGGAATAAGGCAGACTCACCGACGAGGATTGCCAGAATAGAATACGAGTAGAGTCGAAAAATTCGAGAGCTAAATGGCTCACGGTCGGTGTTGGGGTAACTTTCTTCGTTGAGAAGCAACTGGTTCCAAGATGGGTCGTTGGATGGCGGCAGTAGGTTACGCTAAAAGGCTCGCTGAATGGCGAAAGCATAGCACGTTGTCAATAATACTAGCAGGAGCCAAAGGTCTTAGCATGATGGGCAAATGGCTTAATTTGGGTCGCTGAATGGCGGAAATGAGAGCATTACTAGCTACTAACAGGAGCCAAAGGACTTAGCATGCTAATGATAGAATACGTTGAAATCTAACAAAGCGGTGCAAACAACACATAACAGTTCTCCTTCGAAGTAATACTGCAAGGTGGAAACCTAGGAGAGTTTTTTTTGTGGGTAGGCACAAAGTGAATCCCACACAGCACCAAACAGATCTGTACACTGGCATGTGCATGAACAATACACACAACAGGCCAGTCTTTAGAAGATTTTTAAACTCCTAGATACATACAAAAAAACATGGTACATTTGGTACGTCGAGGCTGGCAAAGTCAAGGTGGGGTGGTCGGTCTGCCCGATGAAACTGATCCCTCGAGAGACAAATTCGGTGGAGAAATGCTTCAGATGCATGGATTTCGGCCACCATATCGGTAACGGCAATTAGGTAGCAGACAGGGCAGAGACGACGGCAATCCAAGTAATGGGCCGATTCCCCAGACAGGGAGTAGTCGTACGCTCATATGAGGGTTTTGTGATCGTCAAAATTAACGCAATCTTCATGTGCAGCTATTACGCCATCCGAGGAGGACACCTAGTACACCTGGATGTTGGGAATAACAATTATTAATAATGGAATGTCAAACTCCAAAGGATTTTCGCGTGACGCGTCTACCCTGGCCGACACCTAAGGTGACATACCGACTGATCAGAGCCGCGTTCAAACATGATATAGCGACGAAAAAACGAACTGGTACAAGGAGTTGTGCCGAGAAGTTGACGCCAATCCCTGGGGCAACGCCTATCGAGTAGGGTAACGTATATAACTTGGGCATGCATATAATTTGGACAGGCTAGACGTTTTATGCTCATTTCCAATGAGATGGTGGCGAATATACGGACGAGAAATCATGTATTGCATTATTAATACAGTAAGTTACTTATTAATGACGACCATTTTCATAACAATCAGAAATTCGCTTCAAAAATATCAAAATTGTAAATTGTTTAAACAGAACATCTGTGAAACCTACGAATGCAAGAGGATATGCATCACAAGAACATACATTAAATGCAATAAAAGCGCTCAGAATTGGCGTTCATAAAAAGTTTTAAAGTAGCAACATAATAAAATATGTCTAAAATTTAAGCTAAATTCATCTAAAATCTTAATATGAGTATATGAGGCTTAAATCAGGTGATGTCCAAAATAGATTATGGTTTTTGTTCAGTTGATATAATTTGGTCATCCGATGAAACACACTGGAAAGTCGTATGCATGCATACTTGCAGGCGTTTTTTGTGGATCTGATGATATTTGCTTACATTTAATGATATTATTGATTATCACTAATATATACATCCAATAAGCGAAAAATGCATAAGACACATGTATACTCTTACAATTTTATGATATGATCATCTTTTTAAGAAACCATTGTATGGATATTGAGATAAATCCCCTGTCCAAATTATATTCACATATGTATTTATATGTCCAAAATGTATATTTGGTGTCCGAAATGTATAATAGACAGTAAGGGTATGCGATATGGATTTTTTCTATGTCGATACGAAACGAAACGATACGCGGAATATCTTGCGCTGATAATGACGAAACGAAACGAAATTAAAAAATGTTTCGTGTAACTCGATACGAAATCAAATATCTCACGGAATTTTTCGAAACGAAACGAAATTTTTGAATTTGTTTCGCGGAATACACGTTTAAGTTTTTTTTTCTTGTCAAAAGCTGGAAATTTGACAATAGGCATAAAAAACGTCTTTTTAAATCCTCTATCATATGAAACCTTAGCGTTGCTCAGCGGAATCCTTACATGTTTTGGTAAAACTTTTTTCTGTTTGTTTGAAATCTTCTTAATAACTTTATAAGGTTCCATTTCAATATATCTGACACTCTTTACACTGGTTTAGTATAAATGTTACCGTAAAACGGGGTAACTTTGATAGTTTTTTCGAAGAATACTTGAATATTTATGCATGCTGTATCAAAGAATTATAATTTATATTTTTAAAACTAGTACTGGCATCATAGATATCGATTGCAGTTGATGATTGGTCAAAAGATTTATTTTGAATGGATTATATAATTTTTCATATAATCGAAAGTCGGTTTTCTGTTTTGGGGTAACTTTGATAATGGGGTATAAATCGAACGAAATTGAATGAATTACGAACATTTGTAGGGCATTGCATACCTCTAGGCTTTTAACGTTATATGGAAATTTCTGACTTAGATTACAAAAATGGTCCCAGTTTGTGAAAATGATTTTCGCTAAGAGATTTGAGACCGTATTCCAGTTCTATGATATCTAGGCTGTCAAAGATAAGTGGCCAACTATTCAAAACTACATCAAACAGTGATTGTAGAACAGATTGTTTTTAAGCGTTTCGAAAATGCTAATATTGTGTCAATTTTCAATATTTATATAAAAAACCTCGAATGTTCTCGATTCAAATGAAAAAAGCTCTTACATGAAGTGTCATACTATTATTCTTTAGTTTTGCATTCGTTTTGCTTAACCAATTAACTGAATTTATGTTATTTTGTTTAGTATGTGGTGGGTTACGCACTATCAAAGTTACCCGCATTATCAAAGATACCCCGTTTTACGGTACAACTAAGAAGTGGGTTGAACAGCACTTACAAACATTTAAAAAATCTCAAAAATATTGAGAGGAACCCAAAATTCATTTGATTTTAAGAAATGCCTTACAATTTTTTTAATCATGTGGATGTGATGTTATGCTAATATATACCATAAACATGGAATAATGATATTCATTTTCTTTTGCTGTACTTTATGCTTTGTTGCTTAAATGAATGTGATTGGGAACACAAGTCAATAAGTGATCATGAACACACTAAACTGAGAAGCAGACTCTGTCCCAGTTGGAACATAACGCCAGAAAGAAGAAGAAAAATAAGTAGAACAGAGGAATCACTGGAATATTTGCTTTAGTATTTGCTGGAGTATTGAATTAAATTAAATTTTTAAAAATCCATCAACACATACCTAAGAAATCAATTAAGATAAATTCAAAAGAACTGCAAAAGTAATAAACTCCAAGAAAAAATGCAACAGCAACTTAACCAGGATTGCCTGTTGGGGTTAATTTAGAAATTCCTAATAAAATTTTCTGGAAAAGCCTTGCAAAAACTGTGAATTAATTCTTGGGGGATCGAATCTGGATGAATGCAAACTTTTAGAGTAAACCTTGTAGAAAATACTGAAGGTATTGCTATTATTTTGTAGAGCAAATACTGGAGAAATGATCCTATTCCAAAATCTGTAAAGGAATTTCTGGACGATTTCTGGAAGAATTAAGGAATGTTGATATTATCTCAATTTCAGATTCTTTGTTTAAAACTGACTACAAAATCACATTTTCACTAAATTTTGAGCCTCGACAGTATTTAAAAAAATATTTGAAAATATAGAAAAAAAAAGTTTTGAACCTGGACTACCATGGGCGTAAATAGCCAACTCACTTCGGGGGGGTCAAGGGACCTTAGCATTTGAGGTTCCCAATACTTGTTTCGAAATATGTGTGAATCGATTACAGCAGCACACATTCATACAAAGGTAGAACATAACCTTAAAAAAATGTCCAATATCGATTGATCATTATGTGTAGTGTACATTATTATAATTTAATATTTTTGGTATATTTTGACAAGATAACGTTTTTTTGTTCACAATCTAATGATGTGACATAGAATTCAAATGAAGTTCAATTATTTGAAATAAAACGAAAAGGAATGCAAATTCACCCACATAAATTCTGTTTGTACTAGAGTTTTAACCATTTCTTCCCACGTCTTTCATCGATAATTTCTCTACGTAATAAGTGTTTTTTAATGAAATGTAGTTGAACAAACAATGTTGCAAATGGAATTAATTTTTCAAAATCAGTTTAAAAAATAATAATTGTTGATTGTTTATCAATAGTTTCTCAAAAGTTTGCGTAGACCGTGAATTTGAATTCGAAAATTGTAATACTCTGAATTATTGGGTCACCAAGTAGCTCGGTAGCTTAGCTGGTAAAGTACTTGTCGATGATTCGAGCCCCATCTGAGCACGTACATTTTTTTCATAATTTAATTAATAATTTATCTATCTTTACCATGCATAATGAGTTAGTTAATTTAAAACCATGCGAATTAGATTCCGAAAAACTCAATATATGAAAACTGGAATAGATGTAGAAGGACGCTCACTTTACACAAGTTCAATCGGACTAGGCATAATAAAAAAAATCTGAAGAAAACTAGGAAGAGAAATTTTAAACTATTTTATGATTTTACATGCATATTTTTTTCAAAAACTTTTGAGGCATTGAAAACCCTTTGTATTTAGTCATTGAAAATTTTCTCATACTTGCAATAAAATACAGAGAAAACTGTGAGAGTTTTCATCCCAAATTGTGGTGTTTGAACATAGTTTTAAAAATTATTCCAAATCTTCACAAACCTCTACATATCTCGTTAGCATAGAAGCAAGTTTTATATATTTTTCTTGAATATCTTCACTTTTTTAAATAACAGATAGTTTGCATAAATGCGGATATATCGATAATGATAAGACACAGGACATTTGGAACAAATCTTTGGACAGAATATAAAATTCACTTTATACACTGTATTTTCCGGTAAGAACGATTCTTATTATCATTAAAGATCATTGATTAAACAATCAAATTCTAGATATTCTAGAAATTCAACCGCAGGCTCATTTTATCATTGAAGCAAGCAATCCAATCATAGCATGTTTAAGGAAGAGAATGCTTTGAATAATAGCAACAAACAACAATTCTCAGGGTGGTATCCAAGGTATCGTTGAAGTCAACCGATGGGTCGAAAGTGCAAATCAATGATAATTAGCTTACAGTTGAACTGTATAACTACGTTAGCTGCTTTAAACAAGAAAAGTAAAGAAATTCTAAAATCGAAAGGGTCAATAAATTTTATACAGCGAGCTCAATTTGAAAAGCCATTTCTTCTCAACTGCCTACTGCGATCAAGGAAAAATGATTTTATAGACCATTTCAGACACGCATCAAATCGGCGATTACTTTTCTTTTCAACAGCAAAGCAGGGAAAATTTTATCTAATGGGGACTATGCACCAAATAAAGCTTGCTGTACAACATTTCTTGACCATTTCTTCACAGAAATGTTTTTAGTTTTCTTGAGTAGAACAGTATACTTAGCTTAAATTACAATAATTCATCTTTAAATATCAAAGCTTGTAATAAGATAGGAATAATACTTAAAAGCTTAATTATTTGGTTTTATGATTAACTATACGACTACAAATAGATCAAACTAATTCTGCCTATTGTGAACCGTGTTTTGGTCAATTTCATCATCGAGAAAAAAAAATGACAAAAAAGGGTTTGGTAGTAGACATAAGACGTTTTTAAACTACGTATTGCTGTTGCATGTCAAACAATTATCATTCAGAAATTTCGAAAGTATATATTTAATACGCAGTTTAATTATTATCTCATAATCTAATTTTCCAAAATTTTAGGGGGGAGCGCAAATCCACGTTTTAGGGGGGGGGGGGGGGGGGGCAGGCCATCGAAGGCATACCTCAGAATTTCAAGAGCACAAATCCATCGTACCCGACAGCGGTTCAAGCTGAACACTTGATCGGTTGGCCATCGAGTAACCAAACGATAGAGTTTTTAGCTTGAATGGACGTCTGGTTCTTTAGATTTGTGCTCTTGAAGATTTGAGGTGTGGCTTTGAATCACCCAAATCAACGCGATTTTTTACGGCGACATCGACAAACAATCGCTGCGGTTTCGCTGCTACATGTAGAATTTTACGACAAAACAACGAAATCGTGGAGAGCCTTTACTCATTCATGCGTGCTATTAGTTTTCTCTTCTATTCTCCCGCTGTTCTTATGCAGAGTTAAAAGTGACGTCATAGCGGGAAAGCAAGAGAGAGAACTAATGCGCGCATCAATAATCTGCACCACCTGAGTAAATTCAGAACATCAGGGACTCACGCTCCGCAGCTTTTTTGACATTTGTGTACGAACAATTTTTGCGATATATTAACGGATTTGCTCAAAAGAACACGCGATGTTCCCCGGAGGGAACCGAGGTTTTGTTCTCTTCATTCTTATGGAAGATAACATTGCGGTAGTTCATCAAACGCAGTTGTTCCTTTCCTGGGCTATTCGCCGCGAGGAATTCAGGGCAAATGGGCGTTTTTGGAAACTTTACAACGGCAGTGCAGTTTATCATATACTGCGGACCAGTCAATACTATAGTCATCCCACAGTTATGAATAGCACACAGATATGGATCAAAGTTGGATTAAACGGAGGATATCTCATCAAATAGAGTAGCAATTACGCAGAACCCATTTTACCTACGCGAACCATAAATCTATACAGCATCGCAATCAACAATAACATGCTTAAGGTGATTATAGAACGAAGCCACACCTCAAATTTTCAAGAACACAAGACCTGAGAACCAAACAGCGCTCCGCAGTTGAAAATCTATCCCATTGGTCACCACCAGCAAGCAAGCATTTTGATTAATTTTCAAAGCGAACTGTTGTCAGATTTTCTCGTCTTGTGCACTCGCAAATTCGAAGTTTGGCTGTCATACTTATGCCTACAAGCGTTGATTCATGTTTGTGGGGCATTGAAACCCATACCACAGTTATGAATCTAAGATAAGACGATTCCTAAAGAAACGCCAAAACGTATGTTTTCACTAGCACACCATTCGTTCGCTTCGCAGATAATTTGCTGTTATAGTGTTCTGATCCATGATATGAGTCGATTTCATCCATAATACGGACCCATTTTTGACTGTAGCTAGGAGTAGAAGCGAATGCTTTGGTTTTTTTTTGTTCGAAATTAAACTCGAATTTCGCGAAATTCCGTTTTATTCCGTTTGTTTTCAATTTTCCGTGGAAATATTTTAACAATTTGGCGAAACGAAACGAAATAGCAAAATACAAATTTCGCCTGTGCGAGTTCCGTGGAATTCCGAGGAATTTCGTTTCGAAGCGTATTTGACGGAATCATTCGGTATTTCGCATACCCTTAATAGACAGGCCGCTGAAAAACGCTATTTTGGAAGCAAATGCTACAGTTTGTAAGCTTTTACTTACCAGAAACTCAAAGTATACTAGGACATTGAGCATATCAGTAACATTACCCAATAAAATATTAGTATCTAATACAGTTAATCGATCGCCGTTTCCAGACATATCCTTAGCCTGTCCAAAATACATAATTTACCCTAGTGATGGCAAAGATTAAGGGCCCAGTAACACCAGCTCAAATGTGCTCCAACAAACTGAAGTTGACAGTGTTGGGCTCCCATTGCCAACCACACCGTACTCTGACGTAGATGAAGAAAATTCCTATATCCAAGCTTCTAAAGCCGAGCTATAACGGTAGTAAAAGGATTGATGCTGAACAAAACTCCCGGTTCTGATGATATCTCTAACATAGCGCTAAGGACAGCAATCTTGGCTTTGCCAGATATATTTAGGATAACGCTGCAGAAGTGTCTTGCGGAAGGCTGCTTCTCAGACAGAAGGAATGCAGAAGCTGGTGTTGCTGCCAAAACCGGGAAAACCGCCAGGAGATCCTGCTTCATATCGACCAATATGCTTGCTGGATACTCTTGGTAAACTTCTGGAGATGGCCATCCTTGACAGCCTGACGATCTACACGGAAGGCGAGAACGGATTGTCGAAAAGGCGGTTCGGATTTCGTAAAAAGACTTCGACGGTGGATGCGTCCAAGCAGAAGAAGAGAGACAATCGGAGACTGCGCATGTAACGATAGATGTTAAGAACGCGTTCAACAGTGCCAGTTAGGAGGCTATCGTCGCAGTCCTACAAGGAATGCGGGTTTATGAATATCTGTGTAAAGTTCTGCAAAGCTACTTTACGACACAAACCAGGAACGAATGTCAACCCAAGTAACGGAGGGAGTTCCACAGGACTCCATATTTGGTTCAACATTGCCGAATGGAGTCGAGATCGTCGGGTTCGCAGATGACGTCGTTCTTGCGATAGCTGGCGAGACTGCGGAGGATGTGGAGATGCTGACGGTGGAATCGCTAGACATCATTGGATCGTGGCTGACTGAAGTCCAGCTGCAGTTGGCTCATCACAAAACGGAGGTGGTGCTGGTAAGCAACTGCAAGGCGATTCAGCACTTCGAGATCAACGTCGAATAATAAGCAAACCAATCGAAGCGCTTTCTAAAGCACATTGGAGTAAAGGAGTAATGGGCGACAGCGCTGAGAACCAAGTAGTAGGTAGGAGTAGGATTAGATTTTATGGCTTTCTCAGTAAAATCACAGTTAAAATCCTTCCAGTAGGATTAGTAGGAATAGACTACGTCCATCGTTGGCGACTAGTTGAGTACATCACGTAGTAGCACCGGCAGAAGGTCGTCAGTGTTTACACACTAAACACACTACGGTGAATTTCACCGTAATCTCAACAGCTGAACAGTTCAGTGAAATAAAACACCGTATTTCGACGGAATTTAACCTTCGGGCTGTCGCGCTGTTGTAATTTGTACAACAGTTGTGATTTATATGCTATCATTTTGCAACAGAGATATCTATCGACACCAAAACCAAAATGTATTCCTCAAGAATCTTCTTAAGAACAATACTCGACAGTTTTTATTTACAGTATGACCCTTTATACTAAAGTGAATTCAAAAAATGTACATGGAAGTCGCATAATAATGAATGCATTATATACGGTTCAAGGAAACCACAGTTTCAAATCGTTATATCTCAAAATCCAGATAATATAGAAACTTGGGGTCTTTAGTAAAGTTATTCTGAAGTTGAAGCGCTATCTGCTGGTACCTCATTTAATTCGGAATTTGACCGCTAGGTGGCACTAGTGGGCATAGAATTTTTTCTTTTGTCTTGCAGATATCTCAGGTGCCTGTCCATTTAGAAAGATGGTGTCTTCGGCAAAGTTGTTTAGTATGTTAAGAACTATCATTGTTCAAGCTAGTTGATTCAAAATTTTGCCACTAGGCGGCGCTAGTGAGCATGAAACTTTTGTTTGCAGATATCTCAGGAGCCTGATCACTTAGAAGGATAGTGTCTTCGGCAAAGTAGTTCAGTGGCTCAAGGGATATCATTATTTGGACCAAAAATAGGATATTTTGTCACCAGGCGACGCTAGTGAGCATGAAATTTTTGTTTTGCGGATACTGCAGCATCTTGACTTTTTAGACAGGCACCTTCGGCAACGTTGTTAAGAAGCTCAGGGAGCATCATTATTTTACAAAATCTCAATTTTTAAGGATTAAAAAAAGAAAGAACTTGAGCTACTGAACAACTCTGCCGAAGACGCCATCTTTCTAACTGATCAGGCTCCTGAGATATTTGCGAAACAAATATTGTATTCTCACTAGGCAAAATTTTGAATCAATTAGCTCGAACAATGATAGTCCTTGAATAACCGAACACCTTAGCCGAAGACGCCATCTTCCTAAGTGGTCAGGATCCTGAGATCTGCGAAACAAAAGTTTCATGCTCACTAGCGCCGCCTAGCGGCAAAATCCCGAATGTCATGGCTCAAATAATGATAGCCTTTGAGCTACTGAACAATTTTTCCGAAGACTACATTTTTCTAAGTGTTCATATTCCTGGGATGTTCGCAAAACCAACAAAAATTCGCGCGACGTCCGAAAGGTTAACGGATTACGGTGATTTTCTACCGAATATTGGAAAAAATTACCGTACTCCACTCACAGGAATCCGTAAAATAATTTAAGTGTGTAGTTTCACCAGAATCGCAGGACCAACCTCAGCATCTTCCCGTCTAGCTTTGAAGCAGGTTAAGTCCACCGTCGGGGACTAGTTGCGTAGATCGTGTTATGCACCGACAAATGATAGTCGGGCGCCTGTGAACCGGAAGCTTGCCTACACCGGAATCACAGGACCGACATTGGCATCTTACCGGTTATCATCGGTTCGGGAGATCTTTCACCACCGGGGAAATCTTCATCGGAATAGAATAGATCCACAGCCGGGGACTACTCTGAGTAGTACGTAACGTATCACCGGCTTGAGTCGCTGAGCAGGCCGAGTAGCATCAATCGTCACAAAGCAGTTTTGAATCGCCGAGGCACCAGTGAACCGGAAGCCATCCTCCAACCGGAATCGCTGGACCAACTTTGGCATCCAACTAGTCATCCAGAAGAGCTCGAAAAGCTGCAGCGGAGAACGAGTCGTCGTAGAGTAACGAAGTGCACATGAGCGTCCTGTAGAAGTTCTCCGGGCTCATTTTGTTGATTTCAGCTCTTACCAGAAGCTTTATTGTTCTTGCGTTAATGAATGGCATCCTTAACCTCCATCAAAGTGCGGTATGAATGCTTCCTATCGTCCGCAGCACTGGCATTGACATTTCCTCCGTTGTCTTGACCCTCATTGCCTGCGCTCTCAGCATCATTCGATGTTCAACGAAGTACTCTATCCACCATTTGAGATGCTTCTATCCTTATCCCTGCATATATCTCGGCTCGCAGCTCGAATTCATTGTGGGTTGTGTTGAGCTTTTGATAGACCTTCCTTGATCTTGAACCTGACACAACTGATCCATTCTGTTGCACTTCGCTTTCAAACACTAATTTTTAGCTGATCCTTACCTTGAGATATTTAAGTTTGGAGTATATTCCTCAACTGGCTGAATATTAAACTAATCGGACTTATATCGCACTGCCCTGTATATTAAGTTTATGTCATAGAACTTACCCAATACATAGTTGACGTCCAGCCCTCCATCGTGATGCACTGAAACACGGTCAACATAGCGAAGCCAATGTTGTCGAAGTTCGTAATGCCGTAGTTGGGACCCTCCCACTGCTCGATGCATGCACTCTCGTTGTGATTGCACAGATGCACTCCGGCTGGCAGTTCGACGTTCATCGTGTCGTCGTCGTCGTAACAAGGCGTCGGCATGTCACCTTCTTCAACAATTTCAACTGAAAATGAGAACAATGAGTTACAATATGAACTCGATCGGATAACACCAGGTGACCACCGGCTACTTACAGGCATTTTCTAAGCTATAACAACTTTTGTGCAAAGCACCCGAGTAAAATTCTAATCCTATAATTGCGAATATAACGATTGCAAACAAGACTAAGAGTCCGATCTGGAGCAACGGGGCCATCGCTTTGATGATGGACTTCAGCACGACTTGTAGACCTTGAGGGTGGATAAAATGGGAAAATAATTTTAGCATGACTTCATAAATGAACAACATTTCACGGATTGTCTACGGTTCACTAGTACTAAAGGTTCTAATTCAGCATGATGTTCACTCAGAAAATAGAAACAAGCATAATGTTGAAATCAAGTACTTAAAAGGTGGGTGAAAAAAACGATGAACTCTATGAATCCTTTAAAATAAACACGTCTATCGTCGTAAAATTGACTACGGATGATACAACTATGGGTGAAGAAGTATCTAGTGCGGTGGGTGATCCAAATGGACAGTGATAACCAAATCATGAGAACACGTAAAAACAAGGATCAGGGCAGGTGGGCCTGTTCCGTAGCTTGTTGTGAGCGGTAGTGACTTAAAAGTTAGCTTGGTATACTATTCTACTCACTAGGAACTCCAGAAACTAATTTCAAAGGTCGTAACACACGAATCGACCTTAACGTTCTGAGATCTATATCGAGCGGAAGAGGGAGCAACGTGATGAGCCTATAAAAACACGATAATTCAGATCGGATTTAGTGCGAGTTGGGATGTTTGAGGTGATGAGGAAAAATAGTGGTTGTTGGGAAATCCTACCTCGAAAATTATCTGATTCATGTTCGTCAAGGTTCCAGTTTACTGGTCTATTAAACTAGCTAGTATAATGACAAGTAAACTAACACCAAGACGATTGTCATGGCTCTATCTAAAAATTCCAAGCCCTATCAGTCTCTCTCTAATCTATTCTTCTATCCAAATTGGGTTCAATAAGATTTATTTTTGAAAAAGAGATTTGTTTTGCCGCGTCTTAAGGATTTCAGGGATGCATGGGATTAGTATTTGGGGAGCTGTAGGATCTTTTGTTGCATTTAGGCGTTTCTCCAAAATTTTCTTGATTTCTCTCTATTCCTTTTGGATTCAAGATCGATCAAGAAAATTCAACACACTTTGTGAAGCTCCTCAGAATCCTAGAACTACATGGATTTCAGTATTCCGTTAAGGTTTGGCGGTGGAATTTAGCTGATGATACATCGATCTCCGTTGAATCCGTTGATTTGGTTTCGAATTGCTGTTGGTTTTATTCAGATGGGATCTTCGTATTGAAAATCTCCTGAGTTTATCTCCGATCTATCCTTTGAATATTTATATTATTACACAATTTGGTTACTACTCTACACCCTTTCCCTGAGAAATAATCTGTTATTTTTAGTTATAATGTATAGATTCCCTGCAAGCTGAATCACTGTAATTACACTGAACAGACATCGAAGTCACCTAGCCTTAGTTCTGGAGTAAGCCGTAATGCTTACGTGTTGCATTCACGATCGTGATCATGGAGGTGCTTATTCTTCTTCGGATGAACTGCTACCAGTGAAGGTTGCTACATAACATGGAACCCTAGTCTCTAACGATCCATACCAATTGGTTCTAAAGTGTGGATCAATTCAGGTGTGCTATGAACTGGTCAGCTACGTTGATCGAAAAAGTACTTACGTTGATTGAAACTGTAGAAACAGTTTTAACAAAAAATCTTATTCATAAAATTAATTAACTCATTATGCGTGGTAAAGATGAATAAACTATGGGTGAAATTCTAAAAAAAAAATCCACGTGTTCGGCTGGAACTCGAACCTAGGACTAGCATAAAAGTAGACGAGCACATAACCAACTAAACTACCGAGCCACTTGGTGACCCAATAACTGAGAAGGTTACAAGTTTTGAATTAAAATCCATATCCATCCATCTCATATGTATACTACAAACGTTCGCAGAGCGACTGCGATTTATTTACTGTTGAAACTGTTTTCATGATTACCGAATATCTCAATATAGGTATGTGTCAATCTTGGTGTCAATATACTCTTATTCATAGCTTTCTAGATTAGAGGTTTCTAAACCAATTCTCCCAGATATTCTTCCAGAGATCTTTCAAAGGATGCTTAAAACTTCTTTAGGATGGATTGGCTTTTCAGTCTTGTCTTGACAAGACTGAAAAGCCAATCCATCATCAACGAGAAAATACAGTCGACCAACCAACGATATAAAAGAACTTCTCCAGAATTTGTTCAAGGAAATCCTTAAGAACTCCAAAGCTAATACCTCCAGTAATTTCCTCATGCATTACATTATTTTTCTTTTCCAAAACTATCTTAGAATTCCCACCAAATATTTTTTCACTAATCCTTCAACTGAATTCTCCAGTTGTTACTCTAGAAGATCTATACAGAATTCCTCGTCAGGAGAAAAGTTGAGAGGTTTTTTTCAAGAAACCCTGCAAGAATTCCTCCGCATGTTTATGTGAATTTCTTCAAGAATTCATCCACGATACCTCACAGAAATCCAAAATTCTTAAATAATTCTTCCGATCATTCCTACACATATTTTTATAGAGATCCTGTCCAATGTTTTTCGAGAAATTCTTTTAGAAAACCCTGCGAAATACTATCACAAGATTGTTTTTTTTTTCTAGATTATCTTAGCAAACTATCTAGGGAATCTTCTAAAACTTCCTCAAGCGTCCAGGCGTTATATCAGAGATCATTGTTCATACAGAGTGACTTTAAAGCTTCCACTAGTTTTATATGAGATTAGTTAGTTTCTTCAGGATTTTCTTACGAAAGTGACTTTTTCAGAAAAAAAAATTCAAGACATTTCCCTGGAGTCCTTAAAAAAAAGATTCAAGAATTTCTTGATAAAATCAACGAATTATAGCAACAGGGAAGAAATTCAAATTTGACATTATGTTCATCAGATAGTCATCCACCCGATGCACGGCATAAAAATTATCAAGGCAGGCTATTTACTGGTGTAAACATCAAATTTGATTGTAAACACTCCTATCGTCACTCCTATCGTACCATATACCATCCGCGGACCACTAGATCATTTTTTTCACAAATTTGTGCGAGATGGATAGGAATGACGTCGTCAAGCAGCTGTCAGTTTTCGGAATACATCACCTTCTCAATATAGTACACTGTGACTCGATGTACATAAACAGCCAATAGGCCTTTTCATTTGACAAGTTCGTCTATGCATTTGTTTACATCGGTGGATGACCGGTGCTATCACGGACCTGCCATTCCCATAGAAGAACTGTCAAAGTGCTTCGAGATCAGCTGATTATAAACGTCAAATGGAAAGGCCTATCATCTAGGTATCGACGTCTTCACCATGGCAGCAGCGTTCTAGAAGGATCCAAACAATCGTTTAGGGCTATTAAAACGGGATGCCTTCTGGAACGCTGCAGCATACAATTTCGTAAGTCAAGTGAAGTAAAAAAAAGTTCTTAGTGAAATTTCTGACCATTTGCCTTGAAGCAACCAGGCGCCCCAACACCTTAGAAAAAATCTCTGGGGCAATTGCTGAGGCTATTTATAGAGAAATCTCTAGTTGCAATCTTAAAGACAGTTTTATTGAAAATCTCAAAAAATTCTAGGTGATATTTTTGGAGAAGTTATTGATTCAATTTTAAAAGATGTTTTGACCAGAAACCTTGTAGGATGTCCCAGGGAAAAGACGGATTAATCACTGGATAAAACTTTAGAGAAGTTATGACTTTCTTGGACAATTTCACAAATATTTGTTTTAAGGAATTTCGATGATTCCTGAAACATTCTTTGGAGAAATTCCATTTCTGTGGTTCCCCTAGGGAATAATTCCATGTCAAATCGGTCAGTCACAGAACTCGACCATCTTCGATTTGCAGTGAATTTTGCATATGTTTCGGGTATGGTAGAATAAGTGTTTTTTTCCGAAAATCGATCATTTTGACTCGAGAACAACTTTTGAAAATGGCCTATACATTTTAGCATGCAACTTATTTGAAAAATTCTAACTCCGAAACTGTCGATTTTTTGAAAAATGTTCTATGAATAACTACAACTACAGTAAACCTCCTGTTTAAACTACAAGAAAATAAAAGACACAGAAAAAAATATTTTATATTTTTTCATGAAAAATTTTAAAATAAAACTTAAATTATAAATTACACAAAAAGCCCTATTTTTAATATTTTATTTAATTTCCAATATAGCATCTTGCTAGTTAACAGATGTTTGGGACAAATTTTCATAATGAAGAAATTTTTAATAAACAAGTTTTTCCAAGAACAACTTTTGGTCGATTTTCAAAATTTGGGGTTTTGTCTAAATAAATACGTTATGATGGTTTAACAAGAATCTTGAAATGATTCTAAACTAGAATGAACATCTGGATGACTTCTCTAGAAGTAGCCATTTTCGAATTATGTCAAGTTTAATGCAAAACATTTTAAATTAAATAATGAAATTGGACATTTTCATTAGTTATTCGTGATTCTCCATCAATAATAATACGTTTTTGAGAGTTAAGACCATATTTCTTTCCGCTTACTTATTTTCCTTGATGGAGAATCGCGAATAACTAATGAAAATGACCTAGGTTTTATTGAATTCACAACTTTTTGTATAAAACTTTAGATAATTCGGAAATGGCTACTTCTAGAGAAATGATCAAGATAATCATTATGGTTTAGTATTATTCCAAGATTCTTGTTGCACGTATTTATATTGTCAAAAAATAAAAATTTTGAAAATCGGTCATTTAAAAACTTTTTATTAAAAATTTCTCCATCATGATACTTTGTCCCAAACATCTGTTTATATCAAGATTCTTTGACGAAAACTTAAAAAATATTAAAAATGAGTTTTTTGTGTAATTTGAAATCTAAGTTTTATTGTTAAATTTTTAATGAAAATAAATAAAAAATATTTTCAATGTATATTTTTCTTATAGTCCAAACGGTTCACTACAACTTCTTTATAGAGCATTTTACTCTAAAATCAACAGTTTCGGAGTTAGAATTTGTCAAATAAGTTGCATGCCAAAAATATATAGGCCATTTTCGAAAGTTACGCTTGAGTCAAAATAATCAATTATTCTACGGAAAACACTTATTCTACCAAACAAACACATGTGCAAAATTTAATCAAACTCGAAGATTTTTGAGCACGATTTTTATTTTTTTTCAACTCATTCTGGGTAGAATTTGTCTTGGGTAAATCCACGTTGAATTTTTGTGGCATTCAAAGCAAAATTCTTGGAGAAATTCTCTAGAAAAATTCATCAAACTCCTTTAGAAGTTTCCGGAGTAATATCTGAATATTTTATCAGAATACATTTCAGATAAAATTCCTAGAGAAAATTATGTAACAGGAATTAAGAAATGTAAGATCTTGGACAGACTACTCTGACGCTATGAAGAATCAAACTCTTATCTCATGGATTTTATAAGGTTTTGTTATTTTGGTCTCTTTTTGGCCACCTAATGATTCCTTTAAGGTCACTTTTTCCAGGCAAAAGGTTTCTAATTTCCTATTTTTAAGGCATTCAGTCGCTACCAGCCCAGTAAAGACGGAAAGCCTTCTTAGTCTTGTAGTAACGATTGGCATGAACATTAGAAGATTATAAGCAAAGGGGTGTCAGTGGAAAACAACCTAGTTTTGAGAAAATCTTCTTTGAAATTTTTAGCAAGTTTTCATAAAAATATACAGCCATTCCACGAAAAACCGATCTAGTGGGTCTCCGAATTCCGTGAAGATTTGCTATTTTGTTCCTTATCCGAAATAAGGATACACGTTTTTTTGGATTTTTTGAGTAGGGTGACCATTTCCGAAATAGGGTGACCATAAAAAACGCGATTTTGCCAAATTTTTATTTTTATAAAATTATAACTTTTGAATCGTTTGCCCGATTTTCAATCTTTTTGGAGGAAATGAGAGCTTAAGATTTTGACTTTTAAGGAAAAATATTAAATTCCACAAAAATTGTTTTTCTAGATAAAAAAATCAATAATTTCCGTTTTTTCGCGTTTTGAAGGCCTCGGGACCAAAGGGGCTGTTGCTGTTCTTATTTTTTCTTGAAAGTTCAAAAAATTTTACGTTTATCGTAAAATTTTCACCGATGTATATTTTTTAGTTTTTAAGATATATTTTTTTGAAAATAAAAAATCAGTCATTTTTCAACAACACACACTGTAGGTCTCAGCATATTAGATTTTTTATTAAAAAAAATCAATACTATAGAACAGCTCAACCGATTTCCAATCTTTTTCTATGAAAAGTTGAAATCTTAAGCTTTCATTCCATAAAAAAAGATTGGAAATCGGTTGAGGTGTTCAAAAGATACGATTTTTTTTTTAATTTAATGCGCTGAGACCTACAGTGTGTGCCGATGAAAAATGACTGATTTTTTATTTTCAAAAAAATATATCTCAAAAACTAAAAAAACATACATCGCTGAAAATTCGACAGTGAATATAAAATTAACTGAACTTTCTAGAAAAAATGAGAATAGCAATAGCCTCTTTAGGCCTTTAGAATAGCAATAGCCCCTATACTGCCGTTATACGCATAATTGTCCCATGTTCCAAAATAAGCAATCGAGAAAAACGCATTTAAAGATTTTAACACATTTAGGCCTCGTATTGACCAGGTATGAGGTAAATTAAATTAAAATCTTTACAATAGTATAAAGAATGGCCTGTTCATTAGAGTCAAGAGTTTTTATTATGGAAATAAAGTAAAATTAGCTACAAAATTCAAAGTGGGACTGTTATGCCTAGAAATACGAGGTTTTTGGTCAATTTCTACGCATAACAGTCCCACTGAAAGTAGTGACCAATTATGTGCTAAGCATACTGCTGTAGATGACCGTTCTTACGTATAGATTGTACCGAATAAAGAGGCCGTACATCCTCAAGATAATGTTAAGGCACCAAATGACGGCTCAAGTGACATGTGCCAAACTCATCTGCGAAGTCAAGGTTATTCTGCGGAGTAAATATTTAACTCAAAATTCACGACACAAATCTTCACACGATTTGACATTTCTTTGGACTAGTTTGGCGAAATCTTGATATTCGATACATCGCAAATTAAGCTTCAGAACCACCAACATATTTGCCACTTGCACCGAAGAACCAATAATCCGGAATAACCCAGTATGTGGCCAGGTCATCCAAAACCTCCTAAACTATTCTTCTTTTGACTTCTTCTTGACTTTATCAAGTTTGATAAGTCGCAAGATAGGTCTCAGAACCGCCAATATAATGGTCAGCTCCTCTGGAGAACAGGGTATCCAAAACAACCTGGCATGTTATCAAGTTATCCAAGAACCTTTGAATTACCCTTCTTAAGCCTGGATTTGGGAATTTATGTAGTTTGATGTTGCCAGCTAGGTTTCAGAACTGACGGTTTTGATGCCATTTCCCCCAGGGAATCGGTATTCGGAACAACCCAGCATGTGGCCAAGTCATCCAAAAACGGTCGAACTATTTTTATTTAGACTTGGTTTGCTAAATCATGAAGTTAATTAGTCGCAAGCCATGGACTCGAAATTAAAGTGGTTACATATTCTTCAAGTGGGATTATTTCACTACTCCCTGTGATAAATCCAAAATTACGGTAAATTTTTGATCGATGACCGCGATTCCAAACACTAGAAGAATTTTGTGATCGACCCTGATAATTCAACTGAAATTCCTTGATAAACGGATGGGAAATAAAAATTTGATATTGAAAATTTCAATCAAATCTGACGTCAGACTCGCATGAATGATGAATGCATCCCGATAATACACATAAAACAGGTTGTGTACCACATGGAATGTAAAGCCAACGTGAGAAGGTGTTCAAAACGATTTTCCCTAACACCAGCTAATTCAAAACTGCCTACTGACTATTTTGTTCTAGATCAGCGCAGCGAATTGTATAGTGTGACAGTTATGCGTAGAAATACAGTAGTGGGACAGTTATGCGTGAAAATTCAACAATGGGACAAATTGACTTGGCTTGCTTTTCATTGAGTTTACGAACAAAGTTAATTTTCGGTGTGTGTTTTCTAAAACTATACGTAAAAATAAACTGTTTGATGACAAAAAGTCAAAATGCACAAAAAGTAACATAGGACAATTATGCGTATAACGGCAATATAGGCCTTCAAACCATGAAAAAACGTAAATTAGTGATTTTTTTTTCATGTAAAAAAACAATTTTTGTAAAATTGTAAATATATTTTTTCCTGAAAAGTCAAAATCATTAGCTTTCATTTCGTCCAAAAGATTGAAAATCGGTCGAACGGTTCAAAAGTTATATTTTTTTTTAATAAAAATTAAGCAAAATCGCGCAAATTTTTTTGGTCACCTTATTTCGGAAATGATCACCCTAATCAAAAAATTCAAATACACGTGTTTCCTTATTTCGAATAAGGAACAAAACAGCAAATTTTCACGGAATTCGGTACAGTAAGCCCCGCATAAAAACACCCAGATATCAAATGGATATCTGAAATATTTTTACACTTCCCGAATCGAAATTAAATTGTCGACCCTGGCACGTATTTAGTTTCGCATGGTAATTGGTAAGTAAAAAATAATAAAGAATGATTTTACCAGGATGTAATGCTGTTTCTTCCGTAGGCATACTGTGCTTACCGCAAAATATTACACACTTTTTCACTGCACTACTCACGTAACATGATCGATTCTGCCCGCATCACCCGCCCCCGCAGGAGCAGGCGTCACGGTCAAAGGATCACACACTACTCTACACCTTTCTTTTCTCTCTTAGCAATTACGTAATTTGAGATTGATCTTTTTTGATAAAAATCATTTGTTTGAATGTTTTAGTTCTTCCTTCTAGAAAAATGTATAAAACGTATACGAAAACTTTTGATTCTGGTTTTTGTTTTGATAGATCTCACTTACCCCGGGTACAAAGATATTTTGGGGTAAGACAGACCATCGAAAATTTCATATGAAATGAAAACAAAATATTGGTTTATCGTTAGCAGCTTGTAATAATACTTAAAATTGTAACTTACTGATGGAAATTCGATTTATAACACATTTTTTTGCGAGTCAATGCAAGACGTGAAACGTGTCACAATGTATCATGCAAGTTGAAAATGGCGCTGAACTGACAACTGTTACATGAACCACACGGTAATAAAAATAACAATATGTTTAGTAATAAATATATTCCTTGTCATTGTATCTTCAACTTTCTAGAAGAATACCACCATGAAAAACTTTTCTTAAGTGAGCTATGACGAAACGCCCCACTTACCCCTGATTCTTACTTGCCCCGGGGTACCTTATTGTTTTCACGTAATAGTATGGAACACCATTTTGATTCAAATGCCGAACACTGTGTTCATTTTGTCTCATATTCCGAACACTTTGATTCAAATTCCAAACAGCACGTATTCAAATGCATAATTTCGTAAACAAATTTATCTGAGCTAATTTAAGTGAACTTGAACTAGAAAATCAACACTTCTCCCGAGGTATAAAATATATTGGAAGACGTAGAATTGAATCGCAATTGACTACCATTTTCAAATAACTTAGCGACATATTTCAGCGAAACATTTCAACCAAACCGCCTTACGAAAACCGAGTGTTTGGAATATGAGTCTGTTCGGAATTTGAGGCAGAACGGTAATTCATAAAAATCTAGAAAAGATTCGAATGTAATGCTAAGTGGGGCCTTAGGAACCTTCCTTAGCCTAAAGTAACGTCCATGGCTGCAAAGCAAAGCCATGCTGAAGGTGTCAGGGTTCGATTCCTGGTCGGTACAGGGTAGTTTCGTAACGGAACTTTCCTGAACTTCTCTAGGCTTAGAGAATCATCGCACATGCCACGCGAAATACGAATGTAAAAATTGTAAATTCAGCAAAGACATCTCTCAGCTAATAACTGTGAAAGTGCTCTTAGAACATTAATTTTAGAAGCAGGCTCTGTCCCATTAAGGATGTTACGCCACCAACAAGGAGAAGAAGGTATATTCTGAGCAGTATTAAGTCGATTTAGAGCATGGAATACAATTTCGCAAAATCCTTAACAGAAAATAAATATCAATCTTAGCCAATATTATGATTGACTACAAAAAATTGGATTAGGAAATATTATAAGCTCATAATAATGTGAAGAAGTGCCACAAATAATTTCTTTAAAATTCCTGGTAGAATCCGTGGAGGGAGACACCAAAGAAGTCCATGCTGAATTTTGAATATCCTCTGAAGAGACTGCTAAAAGGTATTCCACATAGGCGGCAGATACAAATACGCTAGCCAGAAGCGTGTGAAATGCTCATATTTGGCAACAAGATGCTTCGCTTATCAGAGCAATAAGATTGCTGAGGTCGACAATTTGAATGAGAAAAATAAACCAAGGAGCATAACTGTTTCAAATGTATTTTCACAGTTTTGTACATTATCTGAATTGTATGACTCATAGAACACACGTGTTCAAATTAATAATTCGATATGATTCAAGACAAGTAAGGAGAAAGAAACAAGTTCAATAAAATTAATTAAATATATCAAAACCCTAATATTTCCTATTACACGTAAAACCTGAAAACTTCAAATATGTTATTCAAAAATCTAATAATAGCAACACACATATCTCCTCTAAAATCTAACAATGTTCTAAATGTCTCTAGTTCTACATGCAATAAATCTAATCCTATCGAAACACTTGCGGCTAACCCGTCGATTCCAAAAAATATTTCTGCTTCTAACGAAATTCTAGCACCTCAACGAAACCCAGGAGACGCTCAACTCACTCTCTGTCTGTTTTCTATAGATTATTCACACAAGTATATCACTGGGGCCTCTAGACGAGAAGGATAAAAAGAACACACAGATATCGGTCCCGGCCACATGAATGCTTACCCCGTGAACACTACGAAAAAATCCATCATGTTCCAGATGTTGCGCAGATAGGAGTCGGCGTGCAGCACCAACCCGAGGGCGATGATTTTGAGTGCGGCCTCGATCGTGAAGATGCACAGGAAGTAGCTCTCGGTCAGTTCCAGCTTCTGGGCCAGCACCGTCTTGTCGCCATGCGGCAGATGTTCCTCCAGGGCCAGCACGACGCAATTGGCGATGATTGTCAACAGTACGGCATACTCGAAGGGCGGCCATTCTATGATGAATTTAGTTGCTCTTGGGGGAAGTACAAAAAAGAAGGGAGAAACGAATTTGATTAAAGTCAATCCTGGATCAATGTGGGATTAGCGGAAAAGTGCGGATTCGAATTACTTCCTAATAAAGTTATCCTCTGCGAAAATGAACAGTGATGAGGGTCCGGGTGGTGGTGGACCGGTTCGATGCCTCGGACTTGTGCCCTTTTTTCCTTTCTTCGGACCCATTTGCTTCCCGTCGTCCTTGCCAGGAAGCTCCGCCTCTTGAGCCGCTGCTAACCTACAGTAAGATAAAACAATGAGATGGTTTTAATTTTATTCATAAGATATATTGGTTTGATCAGATAAACGATTTGCTTGGAGTAGGAAAATGTCAGAGAGTATAAATAGAAGTATGTGATATGCTTTAAATATTTCATGAATCTCGATTGATATGTTTCATTTCCACTTCATTTAATTCACAGAGTAAGATGGGGCAAAAATCCGACCTTAGAGGATTAACAGTTGAAAAGTAGTAAAGTTTCATTTGTTTAGTTATTGCAGTTCTTAAATTGCCACCGTTGGGGCAAGAGCTCAAAACTAGTGCGGAGCAAAAGTTCACTGACTGTATCACAAAATATCATTACATTAATGATAGAAATTCAAAAACCAGTCATAAGTCACATGTTTGCAAAAAAATACATATAAAAATATAGCTAGAAATCTTAACGTCCCACTTTACTTTATCTGACCAGCAAAGGGACAAAAATTCAAATTAATGCCATTTCGACTATTTTTGATGAGTTGTTTTCGTTTAAGCTCCAATTGAGGAAACTATGGGAAAAGGTCTAAAGATAAAAGATCTAAGGACAACTGGTCGAATGCGCAAAATACCGAAAGAACAATAGATCGAATGAACAAAAAGTTGAATGGACAACGATTTCAAAAACGATCATAATCACGTATTTGTAACTGTCTGGGCGGTCTTTCCGAGTCTTTGTTGGAGACCGCCTATCCGACTCTTTTCCGTGATAGCTACCACACAATTCTTGGTCGCAATGAACAGCGTTTTTGCTACCTTACCAAATAGCATCTTGGGTAATATATGGCTTCCGCACTATTCGACTATTATCGGCAACCAAATTTCAAACTCCAAATAGGGAGCAGAGCTACTTGGACACTTTCAAGGTTCACTTTAGCATGGGGAGTTTTTCTCGGCCGAATCGTCTGAAACTTTGCAATAAGAAACTCTTCCATACGATGCATATTATGGACAAATATGAGCACAGTAGCTGTAAAAAACCCACTGCTGAAGTGATTCAAATGTGCGAAGAACAGGATCAGGCTCTCTACAGAGTATTTTACAATCAAAAAACACCAATGAAAACATTCAGATGATTTTTTATTCTGTCAGCTTCCCACTGACGAGATTTCCGTGACTGAACAAACAATTTTGTGAAAAATGTCATCAATTCAAATGAATACAACTGGTTTGGAGCTACCGAACAGATTCGCCTGCAGTTCTTATGGGAAAGCTGCCGAAGAGAATGAGGTTGCCGACAATAGGCCTCTGCACACAGAATAAAATCTGTTCTTGTATCCGTGAACCGCAGACGTGAACTCGTCAACAAGCAAGAACACACCGTGAACTAGATCATGTTTATGTGACCGTTGGTGGTAGTTCATGGTGTATTTTTGACAGTTCACGTTTTCCAGAACTCTTTGTTGTGCACTGTTTCGATTTTGTATGGGATTTTGACGTTTACTGGCCTTGTTGTTTACAAATTTCGTGAAAGAGTGAAAGAGAGGCAATGATTTTTGTGCAGAGCCCTATACTCCACTGCACTGTGACGTCACGCATCAATTTTGACAGGTACTGGTCCTGTTGTTTACAGTTTGGACTTCATTCTTAATTTCGTGAAAGTTTGCTGCGAGGAGAGGTCAAATCCACTGCAGATACCCACGGATCGTATTATTCTCTCTTCCTACCGTGGAAAATCGTCACCATCAGCATGCTGGTGATAGAAATGCGAAGATGAAAAAATGATGGAAAAAACGACTAAGTCCGAAACGTAAACAACAGGACCAGCAGCTGTCAAATAAGTGAGGTTAGGCTCGTCATATGCAGCGCTCTATAGTCACACTGATAAGAGATGTTATGCAGCCCACAGACGCTCAGACAGGTTGACCAACATTGACTCCGCCCCCGAGTTAGTCAAGCCGATTTATGTTGCTGCAATCGTTTGACCGACTGTCAAAGTTCGTTGCAGCAATACTATATTTCTTCGCATGTTTTGAATGATCTCGGCAAGTCTAGTGAGTATGTGATTGTTATTTTTTCGAATTAAGTGGCTGTGGGGGGAATATTTCTACGATTTTTGGGCAATAATCGTAGTGAAGAAGAGCAAAATTTTCAAAATTCGAGAACCCGAAGTAATGGATATTGATGAGGAATTCAAGTTAAAATTCGCACGAAGTGTTCCGGCAAAACTTAAAAATTATGAGGGGTCTCTGTCGGGGATTATTTTGAACAGTAATCGATATGAGAATGGCTATGGTAATTTCTTCAAAGATTCTATCCAGAATCTTTAGTGGTTTCCTCTAGTTATTGGCTACTTTAAAGTTTTTTATTAGGGATTCCACCAGAAATTGTATCAATAGTTCCTCTAGAAATTTATCCACATATTCAACCAGAAATTCCTCCGGGAAAAAATCTTCAGGCATACTACTTCAGGTGGCATTCCTCCGGAAATACCTTCAAAGGTTCCTCTACTAATTATTCAGGTTTTTTCAACTGATTCCTTCAAAGATTAATCCAACAAAAAAAACTGTAGTAATATCTTCAGTAATTCAGTCTCCAAGAATTTCTCCAGAGATTGCTATAACATTTTTCTCAAAGATTCCTTCAGGAATTCCTCTAATTGAGATACTTCTCAAGAAATTCATCACCATAATCTCCCCCAAAGATCTCACCAGGATCTTTCAGGGCTTACTCCTAGGACTCATCCTTAAATTCCAAAAGGAATTTCTTCAGCGATTTTTCTTGTAATTTTTCTACAGAGTCCTCCAGGGATTTATCCATAATCTTCTTAAGGGATTTTTCAGTGATTCATTCAATGCTTCGTTCAAGAATTCCACCAAAAAAATCCTCAAAACATTTATTTAGGAGCTCCTTTAACGAAACTTCAGGAATTTCTAAACAGATTCTATAAGGGTTATATTCCTGCGATTCGACCAGGAATTCTTCTAGAAATTCTTAAAGAGATTACTCAATAAATCCCTCCTAAGAAATTAATTCAAGCATTCTATCAAAAATCCCACCAGGAATTGCTTCTATCAAAAATCTTCTAGTGATTCTTCTACTGATTTCCCTAGGAAAACCTCCATAAATACATCAGCCATTAATCCAATTTTTTGAGAGATTCCTCCAAGTTATTCTCAGGGTTCTTCTAGTGTTTTCTGCAAGGATTCTTCCTTGTATCCCTGAAAGGATCCTATGAGGCATTCGACCTGAGAATTTTTAAAGTATTACTTCAAGAATCTACCAGAAATTTCTTCGAAGATTCTTAAATGAATTTATCCATCATTTCCTTCCAGTATTTCTTGAAGGATTTTTTTCCAAGAAATCCATCAGGAATTAGCGAATCCTGTAGGAACTCCTTCAGGGATTGCTTTTAAATTTCTTGCAGAGATATATTAAGGAATTTCTACAGGCGATTCCCTGGGAATCGCTCCAGTGATTTCTAAGGTGATTCCTCCAATGATTGCACAATAAATTGTTCCATGAATTTTTCCAGAAATTTTCCAAAAAATCTTTCCAGGGATTCAACCTGAAGATATCAACAGAAATGGCACGGTAAATGGCTGGGAATGGCGTACCATTGGTGCCTCGCGTATCTGCAGGAATAAAATAGATCCCTTTGTGCGGTCCTTGGCTTCTTGCCCAGCAACTTCTAACCCTACCTCTTCGTGGTACTGGTCGGGGTACGAGTAACCTCAGGGAAGATCGGGTAACCAACCCCCGGTGGGAACTTTGGTCGTATGCTGACAGGGAAGGGGGGGTTTGCTTTTGCTTCTGCAAACCTGGAGCGTCTGTTTTCGATGTTAGGAGCTGCTCACAACAGCGTCTGTTCCCCATATCAGAGGCGGCTGATCATCGTCCGAGTGCCAGAGAAGGACTCTAAGCTGATCCTCTGAACATTTAGGGGGAATGGTCCTCCGGAAATCTAGGGGGTTGGTGTCAGGCCAGAAGGTTACCAAAGTTGCAAGGATACGATGGGCAGGGCATGTTGCAAGTATGCCGGACGGCAACCCTGCAAAGATGCTGTTCGCTTCGGATCCGGTCGGTACAAGATGGTGTGGAGCGCAGCGAGCTAGGTGGGCGAATCAAGTGCGTACCGAAATGGTGAACGTGAGGCAGAACCGAGGATTGTGGCGTGAAATTGTTGATTCAGTGTTATCTGTTTAGATGGTAACTAAATAAATGAAACGAATAGTGTGGCTGTAGAAAGTTGACTGTTTGCTTAGGATAGAAGTATAAGTTATGCACATAATGGATCCTTACTTCGCCATACGTGATAATTTAATTGTATTGATATTTTTTATCATCAAGTTGCACACAAATCATGTACAACTGAATAAACAATACCTTGATCTAAAAACTTTAGAACTAAGGCATTCGCTGTTGCGGTTAGAGGATCTTACCAGGATATCCCGAAAAACCAGAAATTTTGGATCCCGGGATAATTCGCAAAACAAAAATCCCGGGAATTCCCGAAATGGTCATCACTAGCATTGAACAAGCCGCATACATTTTTAGGTAGTGCAATCCTAGATCACTGTGTAAGCGTTGCTTTTGCCGGTTCCTTACTTAAAAGATGGTTTCTCAAGAAAGTTATGAAGACTTTTCTTCTTCTTCTTATTGGCGTTACGTCCCAACTGGGACAAAGCCTGCTTCTCAGATTAGTGTTCTTATGAGCACTTCCACAGTTATTAACTGAGAGCTTTCTTTGCCGAATGACCATTTCTGCATGTGTATATCGTGTGGCAGGTACAAAGATACTCTATGCCCTGGGAATCGAGAAAATTTCCTTTACGAAAAGATCCTCGACCAACGGGATTCGAACCCACGACCCTCAGCATGGTCATGCTGAATAGCTGCGCGTTTACCGCTACGGCTATCTGGGCCCCCAAGACTTTTACATCCTCTGAAAGATATCACGGGAAGTTGGATGAAAATTCCGAATCCCGGGATTTTTCCAATACCGGGAAACAAGACCCTCTAGTTGCGATAGATTTTTCCTAAGGGAAGCATATTATACCATTTTTTGTAACTTATTACAAATTTAGTTGGCATTCCTTTTTTTACTTGTGAAGATACGCACGCCTTGATCGATTGTGTAGGAGGATAGGGTAAGTGTTCCCTTAGTTGTGGGTGTTCCTATAGTTGCGGTAGTGCCGTTTTCACTGGTTTTATCACATTTGTCACAGAACCGACACTGCCAATCAACGTATTGGCTTGTTGATGCACGAAATAGTTAAAAAGAGCGTTCGAATTGCTTTAAAACTGATGAAATATCACTTAAATTGCTAAAACTTTACTTACTTGTACCAATAGTTGCAGTAAAGTGTCCCTATAGTGGAGGATCCCATAAGAAAACGACGAATACCGCAACTAAAGGAACACAAATTAAAAATATATCGCAACTACAGGAACAGTGTACCAATAGTGGAGGCATTATTTTTCACTGACATGCCGTGAATTACTGCGATGAAATCATTTTTCTCATGAAGTCAATGGTCGTTACTTCCCGTAACAAAATTAACATGTACATTAATTGCACTTTTTGAATTAAGGCGGTTAAATGAAGTTCAATCGTGCCTAGTACCTCCACTATTGGTACATCTACCCTATTGCGTTGGTGAGTTCGGAACGAGATTTTATTGGCTTGAATTGATTCGTTCGTGGTCGTGGTCGAAAATTCTCTAAATAACGTTTGGCACATAGCGAATTATTTATTCTATCGAAATAGAATCATTCTTTCAAGTATTTCTCATTTTCTTCCATTTCTCTCTATTAGACATTTTGTCAAAGTTTTGTCCCTTTCGAAGTTTTGCGATTCGACGAATCACCCAACCTCTAGATAAATGTTCAATGCAGTCAAGCATTTTAAATTTAAAAAATGTCTATGGTCGATGTTAAGTCAGTTTGGAGCAAGTGACATTTTTCATATATTGAGAAAAATTGTCCTTTAGTTAAACACTTTAAAAATATTCAACTCATGAAAATTCTGGTTCAATACATACAGTATGGTCCATAAAAAATGCGAAAATTATTTGAACGTAAATATAGCATCCACAGGCGTTATTTTCATTGTTTTTGATAGTGAATGTAATTTCTGATTATTGAAGTATATTCTGACATAACTTCGCCATCCAGGACAATTTTTGTCATATTTTTCTTACTGTTCTAAATAATGTAATAAAGCAAATAAGTTCAAAGGGGTTTTCCGCCCAAAGCAAGAAACAGGGTCTGATTGTCGTGTACTCTGGTGATAAACTTTCCACCTTCAAAAATCACATTTTATTGTTGAAAATTTTAGTTTGTTTTCTATCAGAGGATAGAGGAGTTTTTAGAGAAAGTGTTCTTCATGACCACAATAAAATATTTTGCCAGGGTCATAGTTTTGAGGGAATTTGCGTCTTATAGGTTTGATATGCCTTTATTTTTTGTTGAAGTTGAATAAAAAATATTTTATAAAATATTTTTATATGAATAAAAAATATTATAGGCCTCATAACAGATTTTTGCGGGTAAAATTTGTTCCTTCGGTTAGAGACAACTTATATCAATACTAGCTCATAGGTTTAGATCAAAACGGAGTCGCTTATCACACTTATATGAAAGTTCAATCAAAGCTTATGCTGGAGACAAGGCCTGTGAAGAATCTCACGTCATTGTTGATGTTTTAGAAGCTTTCATCACACAGATATTGATCTCGACGTCCGCATGATGAAATTTGAAGGTATGCTTCCAATTCCTCTCTGGTAAGGTGAAAGTAACAGATAAAAAAAAGTCCAAAGAGAAAAACTGAGTCTAAAAGGATTAAACTATACAAGTCATTAAAAATATTTATGTTTCATTCACATTTTCTATGTTAAAATTACCATAAAACATGATATGACGATTTTCGCATTTTTTATGGGCAATACTGCCGTTATACGCATAATTGTCCCATGTTCCAAAATATGCAATCGAGAAAATTGCGTTTATAGATTTTAACACATTTAGGCCTCGTATTGACCAGGTGTGTGATAAATTAAATCAAAATCTTTACAATAGTATAAAGAATAGCATGTTCATTGAAGTCAAGAGTTTGTATTATGGGAATAAAGTAAATTTGGCTATGAAATTCAAAGTGGGACTGTTATGCCTAGAAATACGAGGTTTTTGGTCAATTTCTACGCATAACAGTCCCACTGAAAGTAGTGACCAATTATGTGCTAAGCATACTGCTGTAGATGACCGTTCTTACGTATATATTGTACCAAATGAAGAGGACGTATAACATCAGGACTATGTTAAGGCATCTAATGAAGGGTCAAGTGACATGTGCCAAACGGAGCCACGTGTGGGGAAGTGAAGAAATATGATGTTATAGTTTGGAATGGAAAGCGAAGTTTTCTGTTTGTCGTATGTGTGATAATGAGAAAATGTATGAGCTAGTGAAAAAAAAAGTGGATGAACCTACCTAGAGAGTTTATAAGATATAAAAAAATCCTATATCGACTCTTCCAGCTACAGGCTTGGCAGAAACTCACCTGCGAATTCAAGGTTATTCTGCGGAGAAAATATTTAACTCAAAATTCACGACACAAATCTTCTCACGGCTTGACATTTCTTTGGACTGGGTTTGCAAAATCGTGATACAGTCGACTCTCCACATCTCAATGTTCTACATCTCGATATCTCTCCTTATGTCGATGATTTCATAAGTCCCTTCAGTCTGCATACATTTTCTCTCTGCATATTTCGATATCCTCCTTATCTCGATATCTCCATATCTCGATGTGTTTCTATTGATTATCTGTTCCCAATTTTCTCTCCGTATGTCGATATGACCAGTATCGAAGGTTACTAGACCAAAGTTTTGGGATTAAAAACAAATTAGGAGCGTGAAATGACATCTGTTTGTTTATTACTTTCTTGGCAATGGAGTGTTTTTCAATCTAGTATTCATCGAAAATGTGTTCTTTGTCTCGATCTCTCCCTATCTCTATAGTCCCTTCGATATCGAGATGTGGAGAGGCGACTGTATTTGGTACATCGCAAATTAAGTTTTAGAACCGCCAACATATTTGCCACTTGCACCGAAGAACCACTTATAAGGAAAAACCCAGTATGTGGCTAGGTCATCTTAAACCTCTTGAACTATTCTTCTTTTGATTTGATTTGCAAATTCATGTAGTTTGATAGGTCGCAATATAAGTCCCAGTATCGCCAATATAATGGCTACTTCCTCTGGGGAATAGGGTATCCAAAACAACCTGGCATGTTATCAAGTCATCCAAGAATGTTTGAATTACCCTTCATTAGCCTTGATTTGGGAATTTATGAAGTTTGATGTTGCCAGCTTGGTTTCAGAACTGACAGTTTAGTGGCCATTTCCCCCAGGGAACAGGGAATTCAGAACTATCCAACATGTGGTCAAGTCATTCAAATACATTTGAACCACCTTCAGACTTGATTTGCAAATTCATGAAAAATGATATGTCGCAAGCCAGGTTTCAAATTCGCCAAATAATGGCCACTTCCACCAGTGAACCGGTATTCGGAACAACCCAGCATGTGGCCAAGTCATCCAAAAACGGTTTCGACCGTTTATTTAGACTTGGTTTGCTAAATCCTGAAGTTGATTTGTCGCAAGCCATGGACTCGAAATTAAAGTGGTTACTGATTCTTCAAGTGTGATTACTTCAGTACTCCCCGTGATGAATCCAAAATTCCTATAAATTTCTAATCGATGACCGCGGTTCCAAAAACTAGAAGAATTTTGTGATGGAACCTGAAAATTCAACTCAAATTCATTGAAAAACGGATGGGAAATAATATTTTGATATTGAAAATTCCAATCAAATTTGACGCCAGGCTCGCATGAATGATTAATGCATCCCGATACAAACACATAAAACAGGTTGTGTTCCACATGGGATGTAAAGCCAACATGGGAAGATGTTCAAAACAATTTTCCCAAACATCAGCTAATTAAAAACTGCCTACTGAACATTTTGCTCGAGATCAACGCAGCGAATTGTATAGTGTGACAGTTATGCGTAGAAATGCAGTAGTGGGACAGTTATGCGTGGAAATTTAACAATGGGACAAACCGACTTGACTTGCTTTTCATTGAGTTTCCGAACAAAGTTATTTTTTGACAAGTGTTTTCTAAAACTATACGTAAAAATAAACTGCTTGATGACAAAAAGTCAAAATGCATAAAAAGTAACATGGGACAACGGCAGAATACTGTATACCCGCGCATCTTTACGTTACTATCATTCAATATAATGTGACGTGATAATCAAGGAAATACATAATTCAAACCTCTAATACACTAAATTCTCCATTACTCTATAATGCTTGCATGGTCAAACTGGGTTCACATCATTAGGATGAACAGATTACAAACATCCTTCGACATTGATCGTAAGTTCCTCAAGAATTCATATTTTCAATTCCAAAAACAGGGACATTACGATAGCTTGAAAATTGAAGTTTTGTTGGGCCTGTTGAAGACGAGAAATTTTCAAATATGCATGAAGCTTTTTGTCAGGCTTCTCAAAACATTTGAACGTTTAGGGCGTCAAAACAAAAAAATGGTCCACTGTATCGGATGCTGTAAATTTCTTAGTGGGGGCAAATCAAGATATTTGCAAGCTATGGTAAAACAAAAAATCAGGTCATTCGGAGCACTTGAAGTTGAGATTGAATCCTCCAAGCTTGTGATATTTGTATGACAAAATGTTCAATGTGCACTTTATTCTGCCCAGTACTGTATGTGTGAAAACCGTTGAGCCAAAGAACACAATGTATAACATCTGTATGCACAGCAAGGAATAATATCCTTCGATTAATGCATTTCATCACTACGAGAAATCAGTCCACCAAAAACCAACACCACCAGCCATGTTGGCACCAGTTCAGGATTATGGTTTAGATTTTTCCCGGATCAGTAGTTGCAGTATCGTTTTCCAGCCAAGTTAGGTCCCGCAGTGAAACAATCCAAAAATCTGTCTAGTAACACAGATTTATATTCCACACACGCGTGCGGGATACCATGTTTTGGAGTGGCACCGATTCCATTAGCTATAAAGGGTTTTTAGGAGTAGGAAAACTGATAGTTGGTTTAATTTCATTGTTTGTGAAATCTTATGCGAGGGGTTTTTCAGGTTCAACTTGCCAAACTTTATGAATATCCATCTCTGCTGACGTTTATCACTGGTATCCAACTAGAATGGTCATTAAATTTTGATGATTCAGAAGCGTCGCTATCACTATGACATCACATTCCATTATCATCGCGTAAATCACTAAATTGCTTCGGTTATCATTCCATTTTCCATCCTCTTTCAGTTTCTAGATTAGGAAAAAAGATTTCCCTGTTTTTAACGCACTAAAAATAATCACGCGCACGCACAACGAATCTGCGAAGATCCTTTCGGGAAGACGTTCGCAAGGATACTGTAGCGAGTTTACCATTCTATGCTCGGCCTAGATCTTTGTTCGCCAAAGTCGACGAGCTAGTCAGTGGCAGGGTTTGTTGCTTTAACTGTGAACTGATGCTGATGCCATTTGGCTGATGTCATTAGAAGCGACAGTCAACCAGCACTATGCTGCGAGATGGAGCGAGGATGCTAGCGAGACGGAATCTGGGCGCGAGTGGTGCGGTTTGATGGTCGCACAGACTCCCGTTTCATCCAGCAAGCAACCAAGTTTGAGATTTGCGGTAATGTTCGGTGCGTTTACTTAACAATGGGCGTTTGCAGAGGTGGTTTACAAGTGCGTGGTTGATAGAGTTCAGTAGATATCATTTCAAATTTCTATAATGTTTCAAAAGAAACGAATTACACTGCTGAACACGTCATTGTCTTAAGCACCAAAATACCGCTATTTACTTAATTAAGGGTTGCTGAATCCATTGCCGTTTTCAAAAATGTCATAGCACGTCTAGTTTTAGAGGAAAATGCAAAATTTTGCTATTTCAGCCAACTTGCATGCAAGTTTATGGTACGTCAATTTATTTGCTTAATTTGCCACATAATTCAAACCTCATGTGTATAACAATACTTTTAATGCTCAAAAGTTTTTTTGTTGGTTTTATAAATGCTGTTTAGAAAAGTGTTGTAGTTTTCCATAATAGTGAAATGTCAAATTTAGTATGAAAACCTCAAACGTGTTGAAAAAATCGATTTAATCTGAATTTTATCGTTAAATTTCAACAAAATTGTATCTAAATTGAAAGAAAATGTTCTATTTAGCATGCTGGGCGGATAAGACAACAAAAAAGTTTTAAAATCATACTTTAAATTTTATGTAAACATAAATGAAACCAATGTTTTATGCATCTTTGGTGACTTTTAGTTAGAAATTGTGACGTACTGGAACATTTTTGAGTACGGTTTCAGAATCAGAGACCAGAAATCTATGTCATTTTTGTTACGCTGTGTTATTGAAGTTGAATTGTTGACATTAAATAGTTACAGTCAGTGACATAAGTTAGTAATCAAATGCTGTTTTTCCATACAAAATGCTCAAGTTTGGGGTGCTGTATCTCAGCTTCTGGTAGTCCGTATTGGCTGAAATTTGGATGACGAACTGCAAATAACTTGAAATTTTGCCTGTGAAGGAATTATTACATTGCAGTCATTTTCCATAGAGTTTCAGAGGGTTGTTCAAAGACAAAAGTAAGTAACCGAGAGACTTTTTAATTTAATTCGAAAACGGTAAGTCTTGGGAAGTTGGTGTGTTCTGCAAATTTGTGTGACTTCTGAAATGGAACAACTTTGTGAAACAGACCAACAACCCACAACTTACCATTTTCGAATTAAATAATAAAGTCTCTCGGTTACACAATCAGCAACTTTTTGAAAAGGTCATTTTGAACAGAATGATGGCCCACATCAACGAAAATTCAATTTTTGCCAATGAACAGTTCGGATTTCGCCATGGACATTCTCATCAACTTTTACGTGTAACAAATTTGATCCGTTCCAACAAATCTGACGGCTATTCTACTGGTGTTGCTCTACTAGACATAGAAAAAGCAAAACTAAACTTTAATTTTCCAACATACATTGTTAGAATAATTCAAAGTTATCTGTCAAATCGTACACTTCAGGTTAATTATCAGAACTCCAGATCTGAAAGACTTCCTGTAAGAGCTGGTGTTCCCCAAAGCAGCATTTTGGAACCAATATTAAACAATATTTCCACATCTGACTTACCTGAGTTACCTCAGGGATGTCAAAAATCCTTGTTTGTGGATGACACAGGCCTCTCCGCCAAAGGACGAAGTCTGCGTGTCATCTGTAGTCGATTGTAAAAAAGTTTGGATATTTTTTCTTCATACTTGCAAACATGGAAGATTTCTCCTAATGCTACCAAAACTCAACTAATAATATTCCCACATAAACCAAAACCTCTCTTACTTGAAACCTTCAAGTAGACATGTTGTCACGATGAGAGGGGTTCTAATAAATTGGTCAGATGAAGATAAGTATCTAGGGCTCATGCTAGATAAGATTTTAACTTTTAAAAATCACATTGAGGGTATTCAAGCCAAATGTAATAAATATGTAAAATGTCTCTATCCCCTTATTAAAAGAAAATCAAAACTTTGTCTTAAGAACAAGCTTTTGATATTCAAACAAATTTTCAGGCCAGCCATGTTGTATGCTGTACCAATATGGACTAGCTGTTGTAATACCAAGAAGAAAGCTCTGCAGAGAATTCAAAATAAAATTTTGAAAATGATTCTGAAGCTTCCTCCCTGGTATAGTACCAATGAGTTACATAGAATATCCAATGTTGAAACTCTGGAACAAGTGTCAAATAAAATAATCAATAAAAAAGGCAAAAATCGTTACAATCTTCCATTGCCACGATTAATGCGTTATATATTTAGATTAAGTTAGGTTAAGTAAATTGAATACGTATTTTTTTTGTCTTATAAGCAGGTGAAATCAACTCACATGTAAAAAATCTGAACTGCTACGGCAAATGAAATGTAATTTGTTGTTAACAAAATGTTAATAAAATGTTAAATTTGTTTTAACAAATTAGGATGATAGTGTTGTCTAATAACACGGAACACCTGAATGTAATGTTTGGAACAATACTAATAAAAACATAATAAAAATAAATTAAAAAACATACTAAATCTAAACCCAAACTTGTGTAAAGTGAACATTGGTGCAAACGCCGGTTCGAAGACCGATCCACTTGTACTTCTATTGCAACCGCAGTTTAAATTTTGGTGCAAATCTGTGGTTGCATCCGAGGTTCAGAACGATGACACGAACCGACAGACAGAAAATAGTTGATATTCACGCTTATCAATTTCTACTTATCGTGTCTTGTTGTTTGATATAGTAAAATCTTTGTTTTTTTTTTCATAAAGTTACCGCTAAATCTTATTTAAAGTATTGATCTTAGTTGATCTGCTTAAATGAAGCATTTTTTCGAGCCTCAAGGGTCTTACGATTTGAACCAAGATGTTCCATATATGATCGTAGAAATTTATCCGCGTGGATTTCAACCGTTCCCTATCTGCCTGCTTTGTGCCATTTTGAACCAAAGCTTGAACCGAAGAACACATGTACCGGGTTCGGTTTGATACACTGGTACAGAGACGAAGCGCGTTGGAGGTTCAACACAAGTTGCAAGGTTCAAACCAAAGTTGCACATCGGTTCTGTTCATGGGAAGACTGCCTTCAAATATTCTGCTTTTTCATAGTCAGCAAGTCAAAATGCCCTCCTTTTTCAATATGCGTTTGGTGAGCCAGTGTGAGTCTTTTACACTGAAATGAATTTTATTGTAGAAACTATAGAATCCGTGGTAAAATTAAGAACTGCACCAACGATTTTCAACCGACTACATTTATTATACATTAACTCTACTAAAACATAGTCAACATCACTACACAAGAAAATATATTCTGTTTATAGAACATTCTATATTTGACAAGTTTGGAATCATAATTTTGACCACAATGTGTTATACGGTGGGTGTCACGGATTGAAATATAATGCTTTGTAGTGGATGCTACTGTGGACATAGTCAAATTTACTGCACTGCTCAGTGAATTTTACCAGATTACAGTAAACTTAATAGATTTTTGTAGTCGGTTGAAAATCTTTGGTGAAGTTCTTTATTCTACCGTGGATTCAGTAGATTATACAACAAAATTTGTTTGCGTGTATGTACAGTTGTGTTCAGGATAATAGTAGTGAAAGCCGATTTTCATACAAAATGCTCTACTTTGGCATGCTGTAACTTTGTTTCCATATGAGCAATCGCCATGAAATTTTGACAGTGAACTATAAATATACTCAATTTCATTATCACAAGATTTGAAAATTTTCACACTACCGGCTAAAAAGTTAAGCACCAGGTGAAATCGCTCAAAATAATAGTAGTTTTTCTTTTGTAATTTTCTGTTCAGCAACAATTTTGTAAAACATTGGCTTGTTTATACATTTATAGCTTGGGTGGAAATGGTTGAAAGGATAAATGAAGAAAAATTCAAAAACTCAAAATACAGCAGATATTTATATTATTAAAACTACTATTATTTTGAGCGATTTCACCTGGTGCTTAACTTTTAAGCCGGTGGTGTGAAAATTTTCAAATCTTGTGATAATGAAATTGACTATATTTGTAGTTCACTGTCAAAATTTCATGTCGATTCCTCATATGGAAACAAAGTTACAGCATGCCAAAGTTGAGCATTTTGTATGAAAATAGGCTTTTACTACAATTATTCTGAACACAACTGTATTTACTGCCCAAGCAACAATTTCAATGCTTTCCGATCTTATATGTTATTTATGAAGATTTTATTAGAGATGCATTAAATCCTAACAGATTTATATAGCATTGAAAAGTACTAAATGGTCTTTTCAGCAAAAACCACTTTGAAATGCTGTGTAGATACTTATAAGTTCTTCCGTTAAAACTTATTTGTCGGCTGAATTGGTGGATAATAAATTGTATTTTGAAGGAGCTGTGTATTGTCTATTAAAACCTATACTTAAAACCTCATCATACTTGTCTTTCAAAGACATCGATAAAACTGACAAGACTGCACTAAGTCATGTTAACACCAACAAAGCAGAGAGTTGGAAGTGCAATTTTGACCATGCATATCTCTGTTGTTTCCGAAGCGATTTAAAAAAAAAGTTCGGCGATGGATCCGGACACTATTTAAGATTGATGTACGTTTTAAGATTTTTGAAATATATGCGTCTACCCAAAGTTATTAAGCAAAAAGCACTTCCTAATTTTTTGAAAAACGCATTTTTTTCACAAACTCAACGATTTGAAGTGATGGCATGTAGTTTTTTCGACATTAATTTGCTTGTTTGAGTGTAGTGAACACGTTCGAGTAGGTATTGAAATGTTTTATTACACTCAAAATTTCTTTCACTGAAAATATTACGAAAAACCCTATTTTTTGGACCCCTTTGCCTGTAACTCAAAATTCAAAGCAATGACATATAGTTTTTTCGACGTGAAATTAAATGTGAAAATCAAGTGGACATGTTTGAGTAAAAAATGAATAACCGATAACACTCAAAACTTATTTAACCTAGAAAACTTAAAAAAACTATTTCCTGTTTTTTTGTCTTCAAATCAAAATTGTTTTTACTTAAAAAGCAACATAAATAACTAATTTCCCGAGTTTGCTCGTCTGTAAATAAAATATCATTGCTATGACATGTAGATTTTTCGGCATGAATTTTCTTGTAGAAGTCAAGTGTACATGTTTGAGCAGAAATTGAAATTTTCGATAACACTCAAAATGTCTTTGATTTATAATATCACGAATATTCCTATTTTTGTACCGTTTGCCTGTAACTCAAAATTAAGTGCAATGACATATAGTTTTTTCGACATTAAATTGATTGTGAAAGTCAAGTGAACATGTCCAAGTAAAAAAAAATTTCGATAACACTCAAAATTGATTTTACCCTATCGTAATCGTGTCCGTTTTCTGCATCAGTACAACCGATGACCATGGGTTATATCACCACAATTCATTCAAGTAAAAACATAACTATATACATAACAAAGCAAATTAAGTTCATTAAATTACATCACACTATCAAATTTTCCGATTTGTTCACCTTTTTGACAGCACTAGCTTTCCTGAGCGCATTTAGTTAAGGGTCCCAAAAAACCTATTTGTCTTAGTGCAGAACAAATTATCTGATTTAAGAATATTTTAGCCAGTGGAGGGTTATGCGAAAGGATACTTAAGATTTAAAGCTCCCATCAATGATCATATTGTACGGAATAATTACCAATTGATCTTAAACCCAGAGAATATGATAATACTAGAGAAACGCGGAGAGGATTTTGACTTTGTATATAAACAATATTTGCAATGACTATCAACAATAGGGTCCTAAAGCCCTGTCTCAATTTTCTTACCAAACGCTTAAGTTTAGGGCAGAACCACATTGTTACTCAATTTTTAAATGATTTTTATTGGTTTAAGTACAAAAAACATTTTTTTTATGATTTTTGGGATATTGTCACACCCCTTGGTTTAAACTCGAATTTCGGGTATATTTTGTTTTCCGTGTCCCTTCCGAAATGTCAGATAGGAACAACCCCAGTGTTAAAAATATATGCCCTGTGGCATTTTTGTCGAAAAAGTGAATGTCAAACAAGATCACAAGTGTCAAGGTTGATATTTGGAACCATTTTTAAAATTGAAGTTAAAAAATTATATAGCCGTTATTTGAGCGGGAAAACTTGCTAAAGTAGTTGCAAGAACATGCTCTTTCGTATTATTGAATAAAAACGAGAATTCATTAAACATTTCAGGACCCAATTGATGTCATTCAAACAAAATTTTAGTGTGCGTGTCATCCTGTCTGTCGCCATACACGCTCGTTCAAATCTACTCAAAAGAGAGTAACTTTGACTCACTTTTGAAGTTTCAAGTTAGCAGTCAAAAGTGAGAAACTTTATTTTATCAAAGTGAGTAACTTTGTACTCAACCATGAAAGAAAACGACCTTACTCACTTTTGAGTAAACACAAACATATTTGACTTACTTGTAAACGTCAAAGACTTGTAAAAATTTCGCGCGCTCGAACGGTGGTGAAATGTCTTCCGTAGACGTGATGTCGGACTGTTTTCAAAAAAGCCGAGCCGGCAGAGCATTAACAGTTAGTTCGCTTGAAAATTCGATTCGGATGTCCAACCGGCGAACTCCAGATTAGTGCAGCGAAGTCAACAATCAAGTGAAGCGAGGTCGGAGTGAAAATGACCAAGTCCTGGTTTTGATCGAACAACCGCAAGAAACAAAAATATAAACAGTAAGTTTTACCGTCGTACTAATTATCAATTCTTTACAGTCTAACCGGGAAGGCTACTGGCTCGGTCAAACTACATCCTCCATGACTTTCATCAATCCCTCAGAGATTCATAACATCCGGGGATCCAATCCAGAGCAGCGAAAATTTCAACACAAATATCACATTTTTTCATTTGTTATCTTGTATTATTCATATAGTTATGTATGAGATAATGAATAAATGTTATGCTCCTTATATATTTCTTCTGATTTTATAAATAACACAATACATTTATTTCCAAAAATATTATTTCCTGAAGTGAGTGACATCTACTCACTTTCGCAAATTTCAGATTAAACGAAATGAGTAAGTGTTACTCTCATATTGACATTTGACAATGTTACTCTAAAGTGAGTAACGATGGTGTTACTCACTTTTGAGCAGTTCCACTTTGTTCCGAAGTGAGTCGAAATCTACTCACTTTTGAGTAGATCTGAACGAGCGTGTAAGAAACCAAGCTTATCAATGATGTCACTTTTGTATCGCTTTTCACTAACACACATCCATCGTCTCTTTGGCGTAACATCTCTTTGAGTCTCATTGAATTTGCTCGATTGGAATCACGTTTGACGGTTCGATTGGAACCTTTGGTTTCAGAATTCACGCTTCTCTATAATAAACAAATTCTCTGCTTAAAACATCCCAGACAAGACCAGCGTGATTTAAATGGATGGTACCCGTTTTTACTGTCGCCGTTTCGGGTTCATAATTACAATATGCGTGAGAAATTTCAATTTGTGATTGTGATGAGCATGCAATCATTCTGAAAATGGAATGCAATGAAATATTAGGTAGTCAATTATGATGTCGTTATTGTGGCTCGTTGTTGTAAATCGAAAAATGTTGTGTCGTTCCACCAGTAAATTTTCTTTGGTATGAGATTTACGCGATGGAAAGGAAATTTAATGCCACGTAGAAAATGATGATTTTAATGTATTATTAAGATTCGTCATACTTCATGATGATTTCAATATCATAAAAAAGGTTATGAACCACTTGTTGGCTGTTGTTTGTTCAATCATAAGCTTTTAAGTTTGGTTTTATTCCGTGTTTTGGGATATCGCAAATGATCCAATACCGCTAGTTGAGCTCAAAAAGACTATACAATAGCTTTTATATATGTTTTATAATACACTACAAGGGTAGATGTATGCATACGATACAAAACTAAGAAGTTTAGAAACGGTTTTATGGTATAGTCTTAACAACCTCCTGTAGTGTGGGCCCATTTGAGTTTGATGGAGTTTTATCAAAGGTTTATTAAGGTTGTTAAGACTAATAAGTTCTTAAATGAGTTTTAACGATGTGGTGGTAACGACAGCTCTTAATAAATGTAAAAACAAAAAATGTTACTTGGGTGTTAGTATTGATAAACAAATAAAATTTGTATTTGACTTTAGGAAAATGATATCAAACCTTGAAGTCAGATTCAAAATTAGAAAATTATTTTAAAAAAAACTGTTAACGAGATGTTATTTTGATGTTTTGTTTGATATCATTTCGATAAGGTTAAGATATCAGATTCTGCGATGGTACTATGTACTTGAGTATACCATTCGTCAGTAACCTCTCAATTTAATATATGGACTGCACCTGACCATATGATTAGCTTATGATGCAAATAAATTCACCAGGAAGTTGATACTTTAGAAATTTAACTATTATGGAAGGTTTGTTTTCTTCTGGACAAAAAGAATTTTGACATTCATTGAATCGCACACAAATCCCGGTAAGTATAGATCCGACTCAGCCAGTAGCCATCACAGTCGCGATTTCATAGAAAAGTATTGACAGAAAATTGTCGATTTTAAAGGGAAATATATCTATCTACCAAATTGTCCAGATATTCAAATTTTGTTCTTGGCGAATCTAGCGTAAATCTTAGAAATGTTTCAAAAGAATTGAAGCACTGTCTATTTTAGAGAAATTCTGATACTAAGATTTTAAATAAGGTAGACAACAGTGCTGTGCAAGAAAATAAAAGTAGGAATTATTTTAAAAGTTTTGAAAATATCAATTCTAATTTTTGAAATCGCCATGGTTTGAAGTCATTGAAAAGTCATCGAAGCTTGAGAGAGAAGGGCATTTGTATCAGGATTTGAACTTTGTGTAAAGGGAATTAGTGTGCAAACTAGCACGTCACTGGTTGATTTGGATCGGAAGATTGTATAAACAGCAAACTTTACTTCCCAATGTATACGGGATTTTTCATCGCTGTTTTCCTTTCCCCTTCTTGGGCAGATATCACTTTACGAGTGGATTTTACCGCTGATTGAAATCAGTTTTGAAATCTTAAGTGCCGTATCAACGTTGGAGCGATACACTTTAGATTGCCCAGCCGACAGCTTCTGTAACTAACGCTCAAATCAGAATGTGCAGTCTATATTTTTTTTACATTTGGAATGTTATAAAAAAACAGTTTCAATTATAAAATGGAGCTTTTATATTTTTTCAATAGTTTGCCCATGTCTGATGAGAGTGACTGTTCAACATAGTTTGGTGATATGGCATATTGACGTCAAATCTTAAACTTTTATTGATGACATCAACAGTAGGGTGGTTCAAAATTCAAAAGTTTGAAAATCCGATCTCCAATTATCAGCTTTTTCGGTGGTGATTTAAAAGTGGCCCAAAGAAAATGTAGGTTTGTATGGAAATTACTATGGAACAATTTTGAAAAATGTTCAAAACACGTTACTACTGTAATGTAAGTGCATACTTATCACTCATAGTGAAAACTCGTTCTTCAAACCATTATAAAGAGAGTAGCAACAGTCGTTTCAATAAATACCATTAAAGACACCGACACGTTAATGCTTCCACTAAACGACTTGTCCATTGAAGGAAACACCACACTAGACAACGGACTAGCATTCAACGACCAGTGGTACAGTCGAAATACGTTCCTGACAAAAAGTTTTCCGAACTAAAACGGGAATCGAACTCACACTTCTTGATTCGATGCGCCTAAATGCTTGGTAACACTAACCGAACGTCCATCTTATTTTTTTGAAATATTGATGGTTTTTAGAATACCGTGTATAAAGTTCCTATTATGCATTATTTTTCAGACCTACATATTTAAATGGTTTTGAAATCTGCAGTTATTGCAATTGCAATGATTTTTGATTGAGCGCTTGTGTTCATTGATTTTCTTCAATATTTTATCCAAAAAAAAAAAAAAACAAGAATATTTATGGCTTATTTTTAAACATCCAGTAAATGACATCGGCCCACAATGTAAAGTTGAAATTTATGCGTACTCGAGTTCATCAGCAATGAAACAGCTCGATTTAAATCTGATACCGGTGAATGGAACGACTTTTCCTATTTGTATAGGCATGATCATCCATCAAAGATATGTAGGTGGGTTTCCTCGGGACGAAGCGAAAGAAAATATCACGTATTTATTGATTGCTCATGGGTTTTAATTTCATCCTGCATTCGGTCGGTCTAATGTCGCCACTTCATGGCTGGCTGGTGGTGGTTCATTGTAAACCAGCTTGGGGATTTTTTATAGTTGTTTTTCTTGCCTGCAGCCTTCCGGTTATTCTCCGCCAACATCGATCTCTCCATTCCTATCCTGCCGACGTCTACGGTGCACCCAAAACCATTAATATCTGATAAAAATCTTGATCACAACTGTATTAATCACCCAGTCGTTTTTATATCTAAGATGCATGTCAAGGGAACATAAAAAATGAAATGCTAGTTTTGAAGTTACGCCCTTTTTATGGTATGACTCTACAAATTCAAAGTATATCAGTGTTTTTCAACAGTTTTCCATTTACCGTACTTATTAGGAAAACACCGCAAAAAAAATTACGCATGCGAGGTGTTTTGAAAAAAAAAATGATCGACAAGATTTTGAGTTATGTTCATTCTAGAAGCGGTACCATCAAAAACCTTTATTTTGGCAAGTACCTATATATTTCAACTGGTTTTAATTGACCAAAGCGCTACACGGCATTAGGAAGCCCATTTAATCATGTAACAATATGTACCTAATCAAGAATTTGTTTGTTAGTTTGCGAAAGTGAGATTTAATGCGGACTTTAACACAGGCCCAACGATATTTTTTTTTAATTTCACTCAAATATGCATCATAGTCATAGAAAACGACTGGTGACTACCGATTTGATAGAGATTTTTTTGCTGATAATAAAGGTTCTGAGAAGCACCGTGACGTCTCGATAATGACTGGACTATTTATATTCCACTCAACCATCAACATCATCTCCTTTGCAATGCCATCGAACGGATGATGAAGGAATGCTATTGCCGCCACCAACAGCATGACCAACTATAAGGGAAAGTGGGTTTATATGCGTCCTATGAATAAAAACTCAATTTTTATTGTGAATATTGATAAAAAATCTATTCTAATTGAGTTAACATGGAAGTCGCATAAATAAAGTCGCGATTACTAGAATCAGTCATTACATTTGATCTTATATGAAAAAGGGAGCTTTTTGAGACGAGTGGCTAGAGTCCTCGGCTACAAAGCAAAGCCATGCTGAAGGTGTCTGGGTTCGATTCCCGGTTGGTCCAGGATCTTTTCGAAATGGAAATTTACTTGACTTATCTGGGCATAGAGTATCACCGTACCTGCCATACGATAAAGCTCTCAGTTAATAACTGTGAAAGTGATTTTTGAACATTAAGCTGAGTAGCCGGCTCTGTCCCGTTGGGACGTTAATGCCTTGAAGAAAAAGAATGAAAAATAATAGTTAAAAGAATTGAACCCAATGTCAACGTTTTTCCAAACAATTTTTGAATTCATATTATTATTTTTATTCATATTTTTATGTGGGAACTGGGAAATGTTTTTCCTCATAAGTGTAAACATTGATGGAGATATCGTATGAAATGATCTAATTTGACTAAAATATCCTTCATTTTTCGCATTTTGCGCATTCTACACCTAGTTCCCCTTATGTCGGATGTGGGGCACCCAAGGCACACGTTTTGCTTCCACAACGAAATCAAGTCGATATCCTGCGACGACGACGACGACGACGACGACGACGACGACGACGACGACGACGACGACGACTTCGATGGGTGCACATTGATGTAATTGTGTGGCCGGAATGAAGAAGCGGAAAATCTTTTATTTTCCAATGGGGCCTGGTGCGTGACTGGGCTTTAGGGGCTTTCGTTGTCCCCGATGGCTTTCCAAGGGTTGGACGACAGTGAGCTTGTAGCAAAGGAATCAAATGAATCGTGTCTGAGCACCGATGGATGTCTAGTTCATTTCACGAACTGTCCACAGGATGATTGTCGCTGGGATTAGAGGCGGAATGATGAGATTTGGTTCGATTATTATAGATTGAACCGTGGGAGTGTCCAGTATTGTTGGCTGAGAGGGTTATAGCGTGGGGGTTACCCATTCAGAAGTAGTGGGTTCTACTAGCGTCGACGCAAAAAAGTAAAGGACTTGACTCATTATGAAATTTGAGGATATACACTATTGTGTTTATTATGCATCAAAGCGAAATTCCACTTTGGACTGATCAAACCCTGGCAGTCAGGGACGAAACAACAAGGTCAATGACTGTCTACTATGGCTACAAAGCAAAGCCATGCTGAAGGTGTCTGGGTTCGAATCCCGGTCGATCCAGGATCTTTTCGTAAAGGAAATTTCCTTGACTTCCCAGGGCATAGAGTATCATCGTACCTGCCACACGATATACAAATGCAGAAATGGCAACTTTGGCAAAGAAAGCTCTCAGTTAATAACTGTGGAAGTGCTCATAAGAACACTACGCTGAGAAGCAGGCTCTGTCCCAATGAGGACGTAAAATGCCAAGAAGAAGAAGAAGACTGTCTACTATCCCTCGTTAGGATTTGGTGATGTCGTTTTTAATTATTTTTTTAAATAAAATATTGTAGGTTTTTTGTTGGATTCCTGGAAGAAATATTCAGTAGATTCTTGCAAGATCTTAAAATAATCTTACTGAAATTTTTAACAGATTTTTTGTTACACTTGGTTAATTCGTGGTAGTATCCCGACTAAGGGTACATAACAAAATTATATTAGCATATGTTATTATGTTATAAGTTTTTTTTCGAACATAGGTTGTTACAAACTTGATGCAGGATGTTGTGAAAATAACTAAAATTATAACAAAAAGTGTATGAATAGTAGCATAAACATAACAAAATGTGTTTTAATCCTATCAAAAACATATCAAACAAAGTTATAATGTTTGACACAAAGTATCAACATTATAATACTGTTCGATATACGATAATATTGAATATTATTGAAATGCATAACTATCCATTTATTTTGTTAAAAAGTTGTTTAAAATGAACAAAAACATATCTCAAAGCGAAATAAAACACATTATGTTATATTTCTGTTTTATTATGTTCTATGAATAACGGAGCCTAACAAAATTATATCATAATATGATATGCATATCATATTCTGATAAAATTTTATTATATTTTTGTTACAAGCATCTAGTCGGGATTTGTTGCAGAACCTTGGTGATATCTATGACGAGAATCCATAAAGATTCTTGATGGATTTTTCGAGGAATTCCTTTCCGAATCCTTGACAAATGATTACTTATGAGATACTAAGCGGATAATATTATGGAATATTCTTGACTTGTTGAATAGAATCATACATTGCCAATCATTTTTATAAACGTTATTAACGAAAATACCTGAAGGTCGTAGACACAAAAGTCAATTTGGACAAATTGAGATGTAAGATTGTGAAAAATAATAGAATCGTTCTGGTGGGATTCGATTCCACGACTCCCAATACGCTAGACTGAGTTGAGTAAAATTGAGCGGCGATCTCTCTATCGCAAAAGGGGTCGATATGACGAGATACGACCACGTCGAAAGCCGGACCCATACTAACCATCTCATTGAGCCAACGTTGGCTTATGAGTAGTGTGGCACAAACAAGGCAACAGTGCGACGCTTAAAATAAAATCTCTCACTGTTGTTCGTAGGCACGCTTAGGAGAGTCGAATTGGGCATGTCAGAGAGCCGAAGGAGATGTAGGGCTGTGAAGGAGAAAATGGGGTCGTGACGGACTTTGGTTTCAGGTTGGCCGATTGCGCTGCAGAATCGTTACCCGTTCTGTGGCGTAGTTGGTTAACGCGCCCAGTCTAGCGTATTGGGGAGTCGTGGGATCGAAGCCCACCAGAACGATTCTATTATTTTTCACAATCTTACATTCCAATTTGTCCAAATTGACTTTTGTGTCTACGACCTTCAGGTATTTTCAAAACACCGTCGGCTGGTTAAGCCGTAATAGCCATGACAACCCTAGTTGATTATTAACGAAATTTTTAGCTCTCAGCTAGTTCATTTCGGGAACAACGACTTTACTTGCCTTCCGAAGGAAGTGGTCCCTATAACCTTTTTTGCCATAAGTGAATATCTCGGGGAAGGGATTCGATCCCAGGACCTCGCCGTGAGAGGTGTATATTCTAACCACTCACCAGATCCGTTCCCATTAGCCATGATTTTAAGCTAACTGCAAAGGAATTTCCCTAGTAGTTTCTTAGTAACCGGCCGATTTTTTTTTTGCGAAGAATTTGTTAGACTTCTTGTTTGACTTATCTTAGAAACCCTCTCTGATTACCTGGAATTGATGTTCTTTGAATTGGACTTATTGAAAAAACGTAAGAAAACACTTGTTTTAATTATGAATCGTGGTTTACGGCCAACCAGCCGAGTGGAAGTTTAACAACTACCGAAAAGCTAAACATTACATATAATTTGCAATTGGATTAGATGTAACTTTTTCGCAAATCTTCACATCAATTTGTCCATCTAATCCAATTGCAAATTATATGTAATGTTTAGCTTTTCGGTAGTTGTTAAACTTCCACTCGGCTGGTTGGCCGTAAACCACGATTCATAATTAAAACAAGTATTTATCGAGCAACGGACTCATGTTCCGTAACCGGTCGTTTGAGAACGTCGCGACCCATTGGAAGCCTACACAATAGAAACCTCAGCCAGCGCAGTTGCTGGCTAGTGTAGTGTGCTATTCCTATATCTAAAAAACAATGCGCTCTCGGGCTAGGCATTGGATATATATAGAAAGCGTTGTGTTTGGATGGGCATCTAATTCTTCCGAAAGAGGTGCACTTTGCGAAAGAGGACCACGTGATTATTGAGCTGAAATCGAATTCAGGTTAACTTCTGCGTTCATGAGTCCTCTCATGGCGTAGTGGTTAACGCGCCCCAACTAGAGATCGGGGAGTCGTGAGTTCGATTCTCACTGAGAAGACGTGTAACTTTTTCGCAAATCTTCACATCAATTTGTCCATCTAATCCAATTGCAAATTATATGTAATGTTTAGCTTTTCGGTAGTTGGTAAGAAAACATTCACATATTCTTTGGGAAATAGAAAAATCATGATCAAATCAAGATACTATAATAGAAGAAAATCAAGCTCTTACAGAAAGTTATGTTGTTTTAGAACAACACATATTTGGAAAAAGGCATGCAATTTTCAGAAATTACATATGATAATAAGTGGAGTGTTCATTTCCGACCATTTTGCTTGTCCGGAAAATCCCGGGAACAATCTAAGCTTCCCGAGATTCAGGAATCCCGGGATTATTAGATTTTCAACAAAACTAGTATTTCGAATGAAATGGAAATATAAATTCAACAATCCAATAAATAAATAAATCAAGAGAAAATGTAACTTTCCAAAACTAGATTCTTATTATAAAATACCACGTTTTATGTATGATTTTGGTATTTGTTTGTAGTAACTAAACAAATTCAAGCTAAGCTTGAATAAATACTATTTTTTCTCAAATTATAAAAGAATTATAAAAGAAAGTATGGTAAAAATTTATGTCATAATATAAAAACAATTTGCTTCAGACGTTTGAAAAATAATCAAAAAGTAACAATTTAAGATCATTGAAGATATTGCAGGGAATGCCCAAACAACCGATTCACCTGGAGGCTTTGCATGTGCAACATTTCACTTATAAAATATCGCGAAAAGGCCTTCTACGTACAAAAGTGGAGGCGATATACGTGCATATATTATGTGATGTGTAATAGCATTCAATGCGAGTGTATAAATTTTCTACCGAACTAACCTGTGATCTCATGCGACTGAACTTATGATAATAAATGTCGATTTGACAGCTCTACGGATTGATTCGACTCACTTTGTACGAGTGTATCGGACGAAACAAAATGTACAAATGAACTCAGAAAAAAGCGTTTTAAGCGAGGAAACTCATCAATCTGACGATTTTATCGTGTTTGATGTGGTTTGTATGATCTAACGAGTTATTACGTGAACTTTTATGCGACTTCTGGATGTCTGGTTATGCTAAAAGTTAATTCTTGAAAATTTTTTGGCTTAAGTTAAGGTTCACTTTCAGATTTGATTTCTCAGCCTTGTGTCATAAAACACTTTATGTGGAAGAGAAGAGCAACAAACAAAAGTTCGCAACTAGATATATAAATATATATACGTGTGTTTTATTTGTTTTTTTTTTCATGGAAACAATTAACTATGCATTCTCTTTTCTTTTAATGCTTTTTTATTTTAAAAAATAAGGCTTGGTCATGAACAGAAATGTCATTGTTTTTTATTGAAATTTTGTAGTTTCCAACAACTTTTACGATCATTTAGGGAATTCCGGGATGTGCGGGACGTCAGAACTTATATACCGGGAAACGAGAAATCTTGAAATTGACACTCTATAGGGTGTTCCAGAAAGTATGGGCACGAATTTACCATACTGCCATTCGGAGACTAGTGCAGATAAAAATCTGATTCTTACATGTTTTGAAGTGAAGTGAAGTTATCTTATGTAGAGAGAAAAACTAGCGATTTTTTTTAGAATTCTACCATTTTGTCAAATGTTTCCTAGCAAAGCCAAATAAAATTTTCAACAAAAATTCTTGTGGAACATTTTAGATGCAATGTACTTTAACTCATCAAATTAAAAGATATGAATAAAAACATTCATTACTACTTAAATTCTAACAAAACACAAAGATAGGATCTGTGCTGGCTAGATAAGAATTGATTTCCTAAAATCAAAAATTTAAATAGGTTATTTTATCAAACAAAATTGTCACAGGTAACATTTAAAATGTCCCAAGGAAAAATACAATCATATAAAAATATTTATTAGTTTGGAACAATATTGTGATTCTCGTTAACAAAGTCGTGCCCACACTTTCTGGGACACCCTATAATAGAAAGTCGAAGTTTCGCTATATATTGGAATATAGGTATAAATGCATCCAAACATAATATATCAATATAAAACAAACAAGATTGTTAATGAACAATCAGATTTTCGAAATTAGAAATAATGTTAATAATTAATGTTATGTTGGAAAAAGGTATTGAAAAAGTAAAATCATAGTCTTTCAGAAAATGAGCAGTTTTAGACAAAGAGGATTTATGTAGGATATCATCGGTATATTCTCACGTTCAGGACAATACTTTAAATTGGAACATTGTTTTCATCATATTAAGCCATATTTGGATAGTTTCAATAGGTAAGTTTAACTCAAATTAATCCATTTCCCCTTTCGGTACGGCCCATATTTGAGTGATTATTTCAAAATTCACCTTTTAAACTCATCATCTCGTGGAACAAAAAATTCTCTATTAATGGCTGTTCTATCAATCCATGAACTTTTAAGGGTCAAATTTAGACCAGCACAATTGTCAAAATATATATATTTTTTAAGTTGATCCAGTCATGTCTTTAAAAAAACTGGACCCGTATTTTATTGTTTCGTGGGATAGGGTGACCCAAAAATTCAGAAATTATATTGTTTATTTTTAATATACATTAAAATAAAAAAAAACAGAAATATGCTTTAATTTATATTTTTTTATATATGGAACAGAAATAATGAACGAGAGATAAATAGATTTTTTATTTTTTTTAAGATTCAAAACATTAGGTGTCGATGAAGTTTATCGCGATGATTCAAGAACTAGTCTACGTCATGTAAAAATGGACTAACATACACGTGTGAATAACTTGAAAACCGTCTTGGTTTTGTCATGTTTGTTTATTTTCGCAAAATATATATAGGATTTTTTTCTCAAAAATAATTTATAGAATAAAAAATAAAATTGAAAATTAATAATTTAACTTCCAATTGTTTAGTGGAAAACCTATAAATAAATTACAACCGCCTTAAGAACAATATTATTTAGTCCATTAGAGTTTGTTCCTATGACAGATACGCGTTATTCGACCTCCACTATAAGGCCGTTATCAGAGTCATGTACTAGACTCGACTAGTACACGACACTGAAGACGGCCTTACCAAATTACCGAACCTAACCGAAATTACCGAATTTAGTACATCACTCCATAACTGAAAGGACCATAGAGTTAGGGAGGTATCGAGTTATAGAATATAAAACCCTGGATATCGGCTCTCGGACATTACGAGAGCGATTACGATTTACATTATCATTTTTTACATATAAATCCCCTATGACGATATTTATTTAATCAGGGAAAGTTTCCTGTAACTCATTCATCCATAAACATCTATGTGTTTATTATTAAAACATTGTTGCTAGCTAGCCGTTCATATTTATGCGTCTAATAAATTCGGTTAAAAATATTGCCAAACTCATTGACATATTTGCTTTATATCGGAATTTTTTGGCAAAAATGCTTCTGTAATTTTTTGTACAGGAGCCTTCCTTAGCCGGATTGGTTGGAGTCCGCGGCTGCAAAGCAAAGCCATGTTGAAGGTGTTTCGGTTCGATTCTTGGTCGGTCTAGGATCTTTTCGTAATGGAACTTTCCTTGACTTCCCTGGACATAGAGTACCATCGTACTTGACACACAATATACAAATGCAAACATAGCATCTTTGGCAAAGAAAGCTATCAGTTAATATCTCTGGTAGTGCTGATTGAACACAAGCTGAGAAGCAGGCTTTGTCCTTGTGAAGATGTAATGCCAAGAAGAAGAAAGTGTTGTAGGAAACTTCATCATTATAATAATTATTATATTATAATCATCTAAAGTCAGCTTATTCATAATTGCAGGTGACTGAATTGTATGGAATGTAAATGGATCAATGAAAAAGATACATTTTAATACATTTTATCAGTTTATAAGTATACATTAACTCCAGTAAGCTCACAAAGCTTGTTTAGGTATCACTAATCGCCACTGCACATAATTGGGTCTACCACCTACCGAACGCCGAATGCACATGTTGGGATTTTCGCGCTGGAATCCGATGTCCGAAAGGTGCATGAATAACGTGATTTCAATGTAAACATAAATAACTGACACTCATTGAGCAGCAGAGAATAATTTGAATGTCTCAGAGAGAAGATAAACAATACCCCCAGCGTTCTCTCGAAGGGGAAAATGAGTTCCCACCCCATTCCAGTGGGACTCATCTTGACGTTTTGCGGGAGAAAGAGATCTCTCTACTCTTTAGTTCTGTCATGTAATTCTCACTCTAACCCTGACCAGCGTAAATGTGTGAATCATTCGTGAGCCATACCGCCAAATGAAATCCTATTCTCATCATCACCGTGACCTCTCCGGTAGTATACGTCTGAATACCAACAAAATAAAAAAACGAATCCGGAGGTTGAAACTATACCAGTTAAAAATAGCGATTCCCTCCCAGCTTAGATCCCTTCAATTTTGGAAGGAACGAAAACACCAAAAAGCGCTTACCGTGGGAAAGCTGCTTTTGGGGAATGGAATGGTAATTATCCTCAACTCACGATGCCACGTGAAGGACGGATGTCGTCACTTTCTGTTGCCGCTGTGGGTGGTGGAAAGTTGGGTGGACAACAGCGACTCGCTCGACACTGACGTCATTCATGAGGATGCCCCAAACTGTTTGAATTGAACTGGGAAAAGGACTTAGTTGTCGCTTGCTGAGCCAGACCCGTATTGGTGTGTTTTTGTGTGTCTTTGAAAATTTAATGAAGGGAATAACTTAACTCGTGGGTTGTGACGTAGGATTCGGATGCGACGCGGTGCGGATAATCATAAGCATCGGAAGAATGGAAGGAATTTGTCAATTATGCAGGAGCAAGAGACGATGGTATGTGACAAAGATGACAATTTCCAAGCTTGTGTTAGGGTGGACTGTTAAATCTTTGAAGTGAAATATTTTTTGACTTGATTTATAATATATATTAGTGCCTAGTACTATTTATAAAACTGGTAATGACAAAGATATAGAATCGCAAATAAGTCTGCTTGATATTAGAGGTTGTTTACTAAATGTTAATTCAATTTGCGAACTAGATTGGGAATTTGTAAATTGAATCTGTGCATAAAACGAGAACTTGCATTTTACAGTCTACTTCGAAAACAAATCTTGTTTTCAGCATCAAGTTGATGTCATGATTTGATATCAATTTATCATTTTTTTTATTCGATATCATATTTTGTTTTCGTTCTGCTATTATTTTCAATTTTTGTTTAAGTCATATTTTTAATACATTATGAATTTAGTCGTGCTACACGTATAAACAATATGAGAATATAAAAATAAAGCAATCGCCTTGACGCAGACTCGTTTATTTATCAAATGAAAACATTTATATCTCAGTGAGTTCTCAATTTGCTGTTTATGATAGCAGAAACAGTTTTCAATTTGCCTCCACTGACAGCGAAAATAGTTTTCAATTTGATTTCATGGAGACATGTTTCTGCTCTCAGTTTTGATATTTTAACCGTTAAAATGACCAAAATGACAACAAACTGAGTTATCAAAATCGACGACATCACAACATCAAAATTAGTTTCCAATATGAGCTCAAGCTTTGCTCGGGTTTCCTTTAGAAAAGATCCTCAACCGGTGGGACTCGAACCCACGACCCACAGCTTGGTCTTGCTGAATAGCTGCGCGTTTACCAACACGGTTATTGTAGATTTATATGGTTCTTAATCAGGCTAAATAGAGGCAAGTAAGGTTTTTCTAAAATTTCTATAGGTTTAAGCATCTTATTCTGCATGAGTAAATGGAAATTTTTGTATCATTTCTAAGATCCTGAAACCTAAACGAGGTTTAGGAGTAAGTCATTAGGTCTCCTTTTTCATTTCAAATCTTTATTCCTTCACTCATTCATTTAATCTTATTCGTTTCATTTTTCAAATTTGTGTCGATCAGATTCGATTCTACCATCCTTAAGATGGGATTGCATGACAGCCATACATATTACCGCAGAGCTGAGACAGCTCTCCTAGTTATGTACATCTATAAGAGAGTTCCATTTTCTGCTACCTTTGATCATCGTTCCAACTTTTTTCTTCTCGTGGAAGGTCACCGCAATTCCGCTGATGTCACCAGCATGGTAGTAACCTATAAACATTCCTTGTTTCTAGATCCTTGAACACAAGAACCGTCTAATTTATGCAAAACTGGGATAACACTTTTCCACCACCACACATCAGACACTTTGTGCACGTTCATTCCATTCATTACAGAGTAAACAGCAGGATCTACCAGACTTGTGGTGGCACAGCAGCAAGCGAGTATAAACGATGGCGTCAATGTCGCGTCGTCGTCTGGTATTTTCTCGGTTTTGTTGAGAAAGGGCTCCTACTGTGTGCGAGCAAAAGATTATTGTTGTCATAAGTATGGACAAAAATAAAAAAAATATTTATATGAAAATTTTAAAATTTTCCTATTATGCATTATTTTGCAAAAATAAATGCATTTTTTTCGTTCACTACTGTACTTAAATGCCGTTTAAATGTTCTCACTTGAGAGGCGTGTTTTAATTAGCGTTTCTCATGCTCAGCTAGCTTCACTTTGCTTATTATGCTTTGCATAAGCTATCCGGATTTTGAATTGAAGTCTCCAGAATATTGAGAAAACGTTTGTTTTCCGAACGAGAAATATGAAAACGACTTCTATTTCTATTCGTATAATTGAAGTTGCGAAATTTTTAGATCTATTCATAGAAAATTCCTGACATATTTTCGGTAATCCTTCCCAGATTTCCTGGCAAGATACTCAAAAAATTAAACATTTTCTTGTATGTTTCTTGGTAAACTATTGACTGGTTTGGAAAAAATCTGAATTTTTCACTGATTCCACTCTAAGCATTGCGTATTTCTTCTCGAATCTATCAGCAGGATTTTTGTCTAATATCTTAAGTAGTGATCATTAAAAAAATCCTATGATGATTCTTGGTGGATATCTGATAAGATTTTTTTTTGCAAACTCTCCCCATAGCCGTTGGCTTCAAAGAATTCTATTGACATGTTTCTTAAAATATACCAAGCAGCTTTTAGAAGTGATTCTTGGTGCATGACTAACCATATAGCTAATATTTCCTGGCTATAACTTAGCGGAAGACTCGAAAATGTCATTCAATCCTTGCAAAGAATGTTCATCGTACATCGTGCAGGTGGGATTTTTGTCAAAATCTTCTCAAATACCTGATTTTTTGTTGTTGAATTTGGTTAAGAGATTATCAGAACTCTTGCTTTATCAGTTCTTTTGGGTGCACTTGCCAAGTATAGCTATCCATAAAGGTTTCTTTAATTTTTATTTCCAGAACATCTTTTTTAGGGGTCCGTGGGATATTCGAAAAGTATCAAAGGGGCTCTCATTGAAGAATGGAAAAAAAACCTAAGAGAGAGGAGACAACTGACTTATATTGCGAGCTCCTAAAAGTCAAGGGAACCTGTCATCAAATGTCACTGGAAACCCGTACATTCGAAGAGTAGAGCGTGAAAAACCGTCAAAATTCAAGTGAACGTAATAAAAGTTTCAAGATTTTTTTAGATGATTTCACATTTTAAAACGTTGAATACTTGAATGTGTGAAGCCAAACCTCAAATTTTCAAGAGCACCAATCGATTAAGTTTTCGGCTTAAACGGATGTAGCAACTGATAAAGCAAGAACCTAAAACACTATTTCATTATTTGTTTGCCTTGGCTGTGGAAGTATTCATTGAACATCACTTCATAGCCTCTGTATGGACGTTAATCCAGAAAGAAGAATATTTTAGCTTTTATTCATCGCGGTAATAGGATGGGGCACATTTAAGTTTATTATAGTCGCATTGAATATGCTGCTAATGAGTATGTGTCAATACAAACTCAGTTGGACTCCAGCATCGAAGTAAGCATGTGGCATTGAGACGAAAAGACGCCTTATTTTGTGATGAAAATGGTCAGTCACGATTTTACATACAATTCTCAGGGATTCTTTACAGAATTATCTCAATGAATTTCTCAGAGAAATTGTTTCATTAAAAGTATTTTTCTGTTTTTTTTTTCATTTTATTTTAATTTGTTATGTTCTCCGTCCCTATAATAAAAGAGCCTAATTCACAGCGAGCTTGAGATTACTGAAGTAATTCTTAAGACATGTATTGGAGCACTCTGGAAAAAAAATCTTGGAGGAATACTCGGAAAAACTTGAAAAGAAATAACTAGATAAGATCAGTCTGTGAACATTTTCAGTGCAATGTAATTAATTTTAGGTTTGATTAATGAGCTTTCTTGATAAACTAGTGCAGGAGTCGTTCAAAGGCAATGTTTGAAATTCAAGAATAATAATAGGAATAATTCATTCATAAATTCATAGTAAAATCTCATGAAATATTCTATTGATATTTTTTGGAAGAATTTAAGAATAAGTTTCCCAAAAATTATTTAAAATGTTCAAGAGAATTCACGAAGAAATGATTAACAAACAAGAAATATCCTTGAAAGATTTTACATGGAAAAGTTCCTGGACAAACATCTGGTAGAATTATTTGCGGTATTCTGAGAGGATTCGGGAATTTAGATCAGTTTGAGGAGAAATCCCTGACCATTTTTTTTAGTATATAAAAAACCGAGAAAAATTTCTTGGAGAAATCACTGGAATAATCTTCCGAGAATTTCATTAATAAATTCCTGGTAGAATCAGCAATAACTTATGAAGGAATCTTTCGACAAGCTCTTGCTGGAACTCCGGAAATGATTGCTTGAAGAATTCAAAGGAGAATCCACCTAAAATTACTTGATGAGATTATTAATGAAAGGCACAGTAGAATTCATAGATATATCTTTTAAGGATTCCGGGTCATTTGGCCGAATGTCATTTGGCCGAACGCTATTTGGCTGGAAAAGACGTTTGGCCGAAAAGGTCATCTGACTCATTACCATTAGGTTGAATGCCGTTTGGCCGACCATTGAAATTAATAGAGAACTGCTGATAGAGCATTGTGCACCAGCCATGAGAAATGGTGTTTGCGGAATGACGAAACAGTTCAATTCAAAAGAACACTTCATATTAAAAAAGGAAAAAACAAACAACAACGTATCAATTATTCAGCATGAGATGAAAAGAAGAACATCTTCAATAAAATGCATTTATAATGCTAAAATTTACTCGGCGAATAAATTTCGTAGTTGGATTGCGGTTTTGGCGTTTCTTGAATCGCTTTACAGACCTTCGTGTGATAGGTTCAGTTGGCATCCAACTCGAAAGTGACCAACTCATAGGTTGCATTGTTCCGTAGACAAAGCATGTCCTAAGAACTAAAAGTTTCTTTACATCACTGAGTTAGATATTTAAACCACGGTAACATACCTGTCCTGCAGTTTGTATTAACCGACTCGATATACGGCTTGCTCATATACGAGGCTTGCAGTAAACTGTGCATATCAATAATCGTAACGTGAAATGTGCGTGAATAATAATCATAACAGTATTACTCGAAAGAATAGCCTATGTTAAAAAGAAAGACAAATTTGGATAAATAATAATAGGTTTTTTTAGTGCAGTTTGCACTCTTTCTTGAAGCATGAATTTTAAGTCCTACCACAAAATAAAAACTCTGAACAAACTTGAATCTGATGCAAACACATTATCACTCTCGACAATCAGACTGATCTATAGTTAAGGTACCGCGGGGCAAGTGGGAACGAAAAAAAACGATAGTTCAAACAAATTGTTCAATAACATTTTCAAATGTCAATATTGTTCAAATCCAACAACACAATCACGTTTTGGCAACATATTTGCTGGTGTGTGCATGAAACTAATCGAATCATTTAGAAATTGTGAAAACCTTGGAAGAAAGTTTTAGAATGAGCCATTGGACGCAGTTGCCTCGCTAAACGGGGCAAGTGGGACACATCCAGTTTCATGCATCAATCCACATCAGTAAGTCAAGCATTACAATAATAGGATTGATAAGTCAAATATTTTTAATTTTAAGTACATTTTTGATGTACATAAGGGATCAACCATAAAATGCGTTACGTTTTAGGAAGAAACCCTTTATTTAATAGTATGTTACCTCACATTTAATATTAACTGAAAATTCCTCAATAAAAGCTTAAAGAGGAATTAAACATGTTCAAAATATATCATTTATAAATTGTTAATTAAAATGTAGCATATAAACAATCAATAATTGACGAAATTATAAATATGTGTTGTAAATATTTATATGCATGGCAGAAAACCACCTTATGGGATGGAATTGTTGTCCATCACTACTTAATTTGGTAGACATTACAAATAAAGTTCTAATAAAATAGAAAAGTAATCGTTATCATAATGCATTTCAAATTCCAGCTGTGTGTTTATTCAATTTTGAAGTCGTATTTCAAAAATAAAAAATAAATTAAAAAATAAAGAATAATAACACTTTTCTTCCCTTCTCCCCTTTATGCAATTACGTAATTTGAGGTTGATCTTTTTTTATAAAAATCATTTGTTTGAATGTTTTAGTGCTACTCTCTAGGAAAATGTATGAAACTTGTACGAAAAGTTTTGATTCTGGTTTTTGTTTTGATAGATCTCACTTACCCCAGGTACAAATATATTTTGGGGTAAGATAGACCATCGAAAATTTCATATAAAATGAAAACAAAATACTGGTTTATCGTAAGCAGCTTGTAGTAATAATTATAATTATAGCTTACTGATGGAAATTTGATTTAAAACACATTTATTTTTTACGAGTCAATGCAAGACGTGAAACGTGTCACAATTTATCATGCAAGTTGAAAATGGCGCTGAACTGACAACTTTTACATGAACCACATGGTAATAAAAATAACAATATGTTTAGTACTAAATACATTCCTTGTCATTGTATCTTAAACTTTCTAGAAGAATACCCTCATGAAAAACTTTTCCTAGTTGAGCTATGACGAAACGCCCCACTTACCCCGGATTCTCACTTGCCCCGGGGTACCTTAATAATTCGGCGTAATGGGACTTGGCCAAATAGCGTTCAGCCATACGGCATTCGGCCAAACGACATTCAACCAAACGGCATTCGGATAAATGGGCAAACTCTCTTTTAAGAAATTATTGAAGAAATTCAAAAACCTTGAATCCAAAATGTATTGATAGCAGAATTTCTTAGCAACATTTCTTAGGAATTTTCTTTGGGATTTTTTTGGCAATCTATGATGGAATTCCTGGAGGAATGTTTGAATCATTTTTTCAAAGAAACTATTCAAGAAATTCAAATCGGCCTTGGACCTGGAATTTCTGAATTTTCTGATGGGGTTACTCAAGTATTCCTTCAGACGGAAATTCGTTGAGTCAATACTGATCAAATGTTTATAGGAACGTTTTGAATTCTCTTTGAAATAAAAAAAAAAAAACTGTGGGGTCCCTGAAACCATCTTCTTCTTCTTCTTTCTGGCGTTACGTCCCCACTGGGACAAAGCCTGCTTCTCAGCTTAGTGTTCTTATGAGCACTTCCACAGTTATTAACTGAGAGCTTACTATGCCAATGACCATTTTTGCATGCGTAGATCGTGTGGCAGGTACGAAGATACTCTATGCCCTGGGAAGTCGAGAAAATTTCCAACCCGAAAAGATCCTCGCCCAGTGGGATTCGAACCCACGACCCTCAGCTTGGTCGTGCTGAATAGCTGCGCGTTTACCGCTACGGCTATCTGGGCCCCTGAAACCATCTGTGAAGGATTTCTCAGAAGTTTCTATAGACGAATATCAAGAAGATTACTTTGCGGAAATTCTGGAGGACCCTGCGTCCCAGCTAAAAGTAACATAGCTCTAATATGAGTTCGATATAGTTTTTTTTAATGCGAAATATAAATCAATAATTATTATCTCTGATACAAAATGTAGGCATATAGCGTCGAAAGTAAATCAATCAATCAATCAATCAAACATTATTAAAGTTTTTACAAAAAAAAGTGAGTTGCAGGCTTTGTGCCATTGATAGCGTAATTGCAACAAAAATAAAGAAGAATGATGCTTTCCATACGGATGTTCATCAATTAGAAAATATTGGTTTTAACATTGAACCTATAAGTAGTGTATAGCTAGTTCACTAGATACCGATTTATGATTGTATTAGTGATAGTGGACGCTCGTATTGTTCTGAATTGGTTTGGTTTGGTGGTTGAAAATTTAAGTATGTTTTCTAGTTTATAGATCATGTTTATGAAAAAAAATGAAATATAAAGAAGAGCCAAAAATAGTTATATCGGGGTAAAAATTATGTTATATCGAGTTACGTTATATCAAGGTATGACTGTATATGCAAACAGAATTTGACAGATACGCGTGTTTCGACTTTACGTGTATGTACTAGACTCGACTCGACCGTACTAAAAAGGTATAAAAAATAGTTGAAATCCATTTGCTTTGCTTGAAAAGGGCTGAAAGCTGATGGTATTTACTTGTATCAATCAAAGAACAATCTGCTCTGCTCCATCAAAACAATTTGTTGTAGGTATATTTTATCACACATTCGCACGTCCACACCTGGAAAAGGAAATGAACCTATACCGAAGGCCGTTGAACGTCTAATGTCAACGTCAAGTCTCCATATAGGTACGCCGAATCGATGACGAGTTGTTTGACAAACATGAATGAGCGAAAGCGAACCATTTCGAGGACATCCGGCTCGGAAGCGTCAACGACGGCGCAACCATGTCGCTAGAATGGACGACCGTCACTAAATATTCGTATTTGTCGAGCAGCTTTTCCAGGTGACAAATTCGAGCCACATAACATGGAAAAAATGTGCCATGTAGACATTTCACCCCATGAAAGCGAAAGGTGCTCTGCTTGGAATGGATGTTTGCCTTGAAGAATTCAAATTTCTTGGTTCGGAAGCCTATACTAGAATGGAAAGGTGGTTTCTAAAATAGATAGGTGGATTCCGTGAGTTGGTTAGAGAGAATTACCTTCTAGATTCTGAATTTTAATATCTTGTTCAGAAGTGATATGCACTTGAAGACATTAAGCATTTCTATCTGGCATTACATTCCTATTTCAAAAGAGCTTGGTATTCTTTGTGCACTTTCACAGATATTAATTGATGAGTTTATTAGTCTATAGTACGGTGCTGCTAATATGGCACCTGAGACGATAATAGTTTGTGTTCAATACGTATTTCGAAGTGCAATTCTTACCAGTTTCGATCAATCACGGAGTAACAGCCATTGTCATGTACAGTCCGTCTCTAGTATGCTATGCAAATATTCTCAAACAAGAGTATGGAACACTGTTGGGCAAAAAGTTCCTATGAGAGAGAATTAGAGCATATAAATGTTTACCATTTTGTATGAAAATTTACTCCATCGCTTTTATTCCGAACAGCACTATACATATCAATAGCTTCTTGAAATTTATCGTTCCCGATGTACGCGTTTTATTTTTTTTTAATTTCTGAATAATCGAAACCTCATTTGTACTTCATGGATACCAACCATCGCTGGATATTTTATTGAACAACAACATGTTAGAGTGGCGTTTGTGTCACTAATGTAATTATACGAACATAACACTAATCACGTTCACAATAAACACCTGAACAACCTACCGTTCCTCTAGTCCCAAATCCTTGTAGCACCAAGCACGTATGTTGGCCAACATGGTTGGGGTGCACTTTCACGCGAGTCAGGAGAGAAAGTCTTTCGAAACCTAGGGTCAACCAGCAGTGCTTGTGCTCTAGCATGTTTCACCACTAATGGAAGGAGGACTACCGACCACCGACACACGTCGAACGAGTATCGACCACGAGTCCCACCGGTGTGCCGCAGGACGAACACGCACGCACTGACTGCACTGGATCCCGGAGCATTATGATAATTCGTGCCCCCAAAGTATCCCCATCTCGTGGCTTCTGTTAAAGTAATGTTGGTTTCGCTAATACATGGCAAAAACATCTTGTGTGTTGGTCACGGCACGACCACCGCATTGTGACTGGTTTCGTGAGCTGACCTACAAATGAGTTTTTCGGAATTTGGAGATTATTTCCATTACTGGGCTGCGAAACGTTGCACAGTGGGCAAAAAGTGATCAAACAAAGCCAAAAGTTCTATATTTTTTGTCGTTGTTGAGATTGGATAGCGATTTAGGCCATTTTCAAAAGGAAAACGCCTCAGCAGTCGAATAGGACTGATTTCAGCAACCGCACGCGACTGCAAGTTGATCTACTGTTCATGTTTTGCCCCAATTCCTAATAGTGTAATATAAATAATTTTCGAATAATTTATCAGATTTAATCATTTAGTTTCAAGTGATTGCGGTATCAAAATACAAGTGCGAAAGATGTGATCCCTCGCTAGCAGCCACAACATTATTTGCGATGCTCCTATATATAGCTCCAAAACTATTTTTCAATCTACATATTTTTTTTATCAAACAAGATTCAGGAGATAACTCTTATTGATTATGAATTATAGGTTTTTTAGAAACATATTAACATATGCTCAAGTCCTTACTGTGGGAATTGTCGTGCTGAGGATTTTAAAATGTAAAAAATTGATTAAAAGGATATTTACATACACATGCAACTATGTTTGTAAGACTCAGTTAGACCCGAATCCTTAATGTGAAATAGCTTAGAATCCAAATATAATTATGTACCAAAACTTTGAAGGCACTCGTCTCGCGAGAGAAGCATAAAAAATAGAATTTCTATTTTAGCTATGTACTGACTGAAAATTTAAAATACAGTACAATTTTAAGATGGACTATGTGTCTCGATGTTCTATACCTCGATATCTCTCCCTATGTCGATGATTTCTTAGGTCCCTTCATTCTGCATACCATTTCTCTCTCCACATCTCGATATCCTCCTTATCTCGATATCTCCGTATCTTGATGTTCCTGTTAATTTTTCAATCCCAATTTAATCTCTGTATGTCGATATGACCAATATCAAAGGTTACTAGACCCAATTTTAGGGGTTCAATACAAATTAGGAACGTGCAATGACGTCTGATTGTTTATTATTTTCTTGGTAACGGAGTGTTTTTCAATCTAGTACTCATTAAAAATTAGTTTTTTGTCTCGATCTCTCCCTATCTCGATGGTCCCTTCGAAATCGAGATGTGGAGAGGTGACTGTAGGAAGATCGACTTCGTATGTTCGTTATTTCTGTAGTGCCTTTGAAATCGTGAGTAGGGACACAAGCTTGCCATTATGAAAACTTTGTTTAAATTCTGACATGTTTTACCCTAATTTTCACACACCATGGAAGATGAAATAAACACAATGTTATATATTCTCATTCCGCTTCTTTTCTAATGACTATTTTTTCGATCCAGTTTGTTAATTGCAAAAAAGATACGTTTTTGATTACTTTCCACTTTACGTTTTGACAGTTCTCGACTGCCATTCCTCCATGCTCTTGTGTTGGAAGTTTGAGAACTGTGAAAACCAAGTGTAGCGTGATCAGTAAGTGGAATACAAACATAAATGTCGCCGCTCGGCGGCCAGTGAGCGAAACTGAACTTTTCGAAAGGTTGTTGTCTGTACTTTTTATCGTTGGTGCCAATTGTTAAGCTAAGTATGCTGTTTTGCTCAAGAAAAGAAAAGAAATTCCTTGACTGAAATGGTTAAGAAATATTGAGTTGTTTAGTAATCCAATCCGCATGGTTAGTGAATAATGGTAAAGATGGATAAATAATGAAAAAAAAACACGTGCTCTGGTGGGATTTGAACCCACAATTCTTGTATGCTAGATGAGTGCTTTACCAACTATGCTACCAAACCATTCAATGACCCAATATCCCAGGAAGCTATAAGTTTTGAATTCAGAATTCTTAATTTAAATTATGAGTTATTGGGTCACCAAATGGTTTGGTGGCTTAGTTGGTAAAGCATTTAAGCATGCAAGAGTCGTGGGTTTCAAACCCACCTGACAACGTGGATGTTTTTTATAATTTCACTCAAATTGGACAAATTGATGTGGAATTTTGAGAAAAAGTTACACGTTTTCTCAGTGAGAATCAAACTCACGACTCCCTGATCTCTAGTTAGGGCGCGTTACCCCTACGCCATGAGAGGACTCATAGACGCAGAAGTTAACCTGAATTCGATTGCAGCTCAATAATCACGTGGTCCTGTTTCGCAAAGTGCACCTCTTTCGGAAGAATTAGATGCCCATCCATTCACAACGCTTTCTATTGATATCCAATGCCTAGCCTAAGAGCGCATTTTTTTTAAGTATTGACATAGTTATGAACAAAGTTGCTCAATGTTTTCCTCGACAGCTGTATTTGAAATGCCCACAGTAACCTTATAGAAGTTACTCAACAATTATTCAATTTTCTATGGATTAGCTAATCAATATATTTTTCAATATGTTATCAAAATCGGGAAAATGTTGAAAAAAAGGGTGTTGCTAAAATTATGGGTAGACAAAAGCGGGTATTGTCAAAATCGCGAAGAAACTGTAATCTTATTTTTTTATGCCCCATTCCCGTCCCCCTGTTGCGTTTCGTAATATCTAAACAATTCCTAAAAGTGATCCGGAGAAAGAACGAACCGTTTTTTGGGGCTGTTCATTAATCACTAGGTCATATTTTTTTTTGGATTATCAGACCCCCCTCCCTCTCGTGATCATTTGTCCACACACAAATTTTAAATTTTGCATGGGCCATGGTTGTTGTTGTTCTTGTTGTGGTTTGAGAGGGACTTTAACCCGAAGGTCATTCCTCCCTTATGGACCATGCTCATCGGCCAGACTGAGGGACTGGGGGTAGTTTGCTCATGTGATGGAAAACAGCGATTTTAGAAGGGAGAAACATTATTTTATGCTCTTTTTTAATTATTATCGGATAAACCAACATGTTATCTATCAAACAGTAGAAACAGTTATCAATAACAGTTTTTCAGGTATTTAAAAATCATTTTTTTAATGCGTGAAAAAAATGCATTTGTATTCTTATGCGGAGTTAGTCGTGCTGTGAACTTACGCACATATATAATACACACCTAAAGGCTTTTGTTCTGATATTATTTTTCAATAGTAGTTTAGTCGTTCTGGCACCAAACCGAATAGCGACTTCCGCTTTTTAACTAGCGCTGCCTTTCCTGTACGTTAAACTGTGTAGCCCGCTACTTCCAACATTATTTTTAACGTACAGGAGAGGCAGCGCTGGTAAAAAAAGCGGAAGTCGCTATTCGGTTTAGTGTCAGAACGACTAAACTACTATTGAACAATAATATCAGAACAAAAGCCTTTAGGTATGTATTATACATGTGTACGTTTACAGCACGACTAACTCCGCATAAAAATACAAGTGCAGTTGTATTGTTTGTACTTGTCAAATTGTCAGTACTTTTCACCTTACAACGCAAGATTGCATCACTGCCAAGCGATCGGAATTGAAAAAATGCTTACGAATTTGCATCTTGTCACCTTATTCACAGAAGAGATGTTCGATGAACATCTGTTTCTATTATATATCTATTATATATCTTATTCTTATTATATATCTTATTCTAGTACTCGCTTAAATCTATATTTTAAACGTTGGGGCCCAGATAGCCGTGACAGTAAACATGCTACTACAGAAAAACAGACGTCACAATCTCATCATTGTCCATCGACTACCATTTTAACGATCGATTTAAAAATATGGTAGGTGGCCAATACGCTACCCGCAGCGCTCGCATCGTTTTTATTCGCGTTTGACGTTTGCACACTACATGTCCTCAAGACTATGATTTTGATCGAGATTTGCTCTAAGTGTTACGTCTGTTTGTCTGTGATGCAACTGTTCAGCAAGACCAAGCTGAGGGTCGTGGGTTTGAATCCTACCGGTCGAGAATCTTTTCGTTACCGACAATTTCCTCGACTTCCCAGGGCATGAAGTATCTTCTTACTTGCCATTACTTTGCATAAGTAAGTTTTCCCATAGTTAATTCCATTCAAACTTTGAACAGCTGGCGCTAAAATATAGTTTCACCGATCGAGTTAAAATTTTGCCCAGTTGTTATGGGTCCTAAATGGAATTCAAAAAGTGGCCTGGAGCGAGAATCTAAATTTTGTCCCACACTAATATACATGCAAAATGGTTAATCGGTAAAGGAAGCTCTCAGTTAATAACTGTGGAAGTGCTCGTGAGAACACAAAGCTGAGAAGCAGGCTCTGTACCAGAAGAAAATCCAATAAATTTTTAAATCTACTTCGCAATCACTTTATATTATCCCGTGAATCTTTTGAAATTATGGCAAAACTATGCGTTTCCATGATAATAATAGAATAGTCGATAAACGAGCAATATGAATTATGATGTGGCTGCTAATGAAGGCTCACATGTATTTTCGTACAATTCTAAAGTAGAGTAAAACCATAATCACGCGAAACTAGACGAAAAAAATGATAAATTCTGAGAAAACTGTTGAAGTGAGAGTTGGGGCTCTATGAGCCTTTTAGGTCAACTTATAGAGTCTTGTGCGGTGGGCTAAATTAGTATCCAAACTCAACAGATGTATGAAATATGAAAATCTTTGCTACTTTTGACAAGTTTTTGCCCACTGTGCCTTGCTTGGAAGCACTTTTCCTTTGAACGGGGTATAAATATCAACAGGGAAAGATTGAATCACAGCACTGGAAGCTAGTTGGCAGAGCTTATGCAGACGCAATCATCTGTTCATTAATAATTTTTTATCAAGCCGTGAATTTGGAGTGGCATATTTATTTATTGTTTCCAAATTTGACATTTGAATGTTATTCTATTTCATTTTAGGGGACTGCCTGGTGTAGTGGTTAGAACACGCGCCTCTCACGACGAGGACCTGGGATCGAATCCCATCCCCGAGATAGTTCCTTAAAAAATCAGTGACGACATCCTTCGGAAGGAAAGTAAAGCCGTTGGTCCCGAGATGAAATTCATCTGATGAACCGAGGCTAAATTCTCGGTCATAAAGATATAAAATAAAATCATTTTAAAATAACATTTTTTTGATCAGTAAAACAATTTGGCAACCTTTTTGACATCATTTCTCCGAATATGAGAGGAAAGTGTGCATGTTTCTCTCGTGCGACCTTTCGTGCTGATAATCGCTGCACAAGTGGATTTTCCCGGTTAATGAATGGAAAGTTTTACAGTGTTTCGAAGAATCGCAATTTGCAAGTGTCAAATACAGAGACCGACAGCCTTTGTGCTTATGTATCTACATAGTGTGAGTCAATGGAAAGCGGCATGTACCAAGTCGTTTAATGTTTTATTTCTCATTGAAAGCTCCTCTTTGGGGTTTCCATGGTTCGCCAAACCCCACTGCATCCAGTGGCAAATTGGTGACACATACAATAAGAAAGCAATTTTCATCGCAGACAAAGAGATTGGTGCATTCGCGAAGCAGTCACTAGGTCAGCAGCAGTAAATAGATGGCCCTTCAGTGGAGCCTTCTTCCATTCATGTGTGGTTGTTGAAAAGAGGTTAACCTGCTAGTAGCTGCATGGTATTTTCTCTGCTCCGTCCGTCCTTTCTTCGTCGTCATCGGGACGGTGATATATCTACCTTTGAAATGCTCACATTGGGAAAGCTGTTTGGATGTATTTACTCCGCTTAGCTTTGCATATGTGCTTATATTTTGTTTAGTTCCCAAAATAGCTCTTTTCTGATGGTAGAGAACAGATTAGCAGCTGCCTTTGATGCTCTTGTGGTAAACCTATATGTGGTATTCGTTTCAACCATTTTAACATCTAAATATTCATAGGATTCTTTAAGAACTCGGTTATACATTCCACTATCTATTACTAGAATTTTTGTTATGCTGATAGTAATATGAATGATTAAAACCCAATTCTGAATGATACGATATTAATTTTTGAATGTGTTACTTTTTTACAATAAAATTACTCATTTTGTGTTGTGTGCTAACGTAAGAACTAAAGGACACAAACAAGACGCGACGCGAGACAAGACATAACCCTTATCGTTCTTACAATCGTCAAAAAAGTTTTAAAAATTTTACCTTTTGTCGACCGGTTTCGGGCGTGATGTAGCTCATCTACAGGACAATGTCGGACATGCCTTCGATTGAAATTTATCCATTTAGTTTCACAATTAAATAGAAAGCGGTAGCAGACGTGCCTCGGATTCCCACAAACTGTTCAATGTTCATTCCAAATTGCAGTATTCCACAACAATTCAACAAAGGAAATTCCAATATCGCATTCAACGTGGGCGTCGTGTTAACCATGTAGTCATGTATAGAGTAAATCCTCAATAGGCCTGTTTGTACTATAGAGCGCAATACAGCGAACTTGCTTCGGGGCTTTTTCTGCTGGCCTTGTCTGGTTTAAACTGCAGGTGTCTGTCTATGCAAAGAAAAAAAAGCTTTGTGGAGAAAAAATGATCCTCGTCACGTTATCCTACTAGCTACAACTAACTATCGTTGGTATTCTCATAGAAACAAAGCGAAAAATAGTGAAGCAACGAGTTGAGCCTTGCAGCAGCAGCAGTAGTAAACAGCACATAACGCAGAAAGTGGCGAACGTGCTGCAATTTGAGCTGCGATGACAACTATGGCACGGAAAGCACACATGAAAAGCATCGTTGAGTGGCAATGAGAATGCGGTTCTTTCTTTCCGAGCCACTCAGTTGGGCTTTCGAGGGACGGAGGTGGCTCGATTCCGACTGCCCGTGGGCCTCGCATGCTTGCTGCCCAACAATGAACCACTTTGACGTGGGCTGTGCCGTACTGTTCCTGAGGACAATTGTTGTCTACTCATTGTGATGGTGGAAACTGGGGTTTATAGACGTGTTTTGTACATGGACACTGAAGCTTCCGTTTTTGTTACTTCTATTAACATGAATTCCATTTGCGTAATATTACGTATTCATTTGAAGCTACGTGGCATTCGTTAAACACATACTTATGTTTGTTTGTGGAATTGGAACATTGAAGCTGGTGCAAACCAAAGGATCATCTTAAAATGAAAATGCAACGGAGACACATCTCAAATTTTCAATAGCCCATAACTAAAGAACCAGTCAGTCTTTTAAGCTGAAAATTCGATCGGTCACTCGCTGGCGTTGATCAGTTGATTAAATTTTCTGGTGTTCTGGCTGTCTAGTTTCGATCACGGTATCCTTACAAGCAAATATGCGCCAACGAAGGATAAGCCCGATGATATGAAGGATGAATTCTATGAGCGCCTAGATAAGGCCTACGGAGAGCGCCAAAAAAAAAATGACAAGATAGTCGGCGGTGCATATGCGCAGATCGGGGAAGAAGGATTATATTGACCCATCGTTGGAACGGAAAGCCTCTATTCCGTTCCCATTGATAATGAACTGCGATTGTAAACCTTCGCTTCTGCTAGAGGGATGGCAATCAGCAATACCTACTTTGCACGCAAGAATATCCACAGGTGTGATGACGACACTCGAATGGCGAATCCTGTTCCCAAATAGAACACGTGCAGGTTGATGGGTGACATTTTTCAGATGTCCTAGATGTCAGAACCTTTCGGGGCCCTAGTATTCACTCGAATCATTAACTTTTTGTAAGCTAAATTAGGGAGCGGTTATCCAGCGTCATGAGTTCCAAAAATAACAGAACTCTGAGCTTCAATATCCAACACTTTTCGATAGATGGGGTAGCTGCACAGTATCGCGCGCAGCTAGATGAGCAGTTGGGACGAATCAATGTTTCTGGAGGTATCAACAGCCTGTAGGACTCTCTACACGAAGCTGTGGCCACAGTGGCGTAGGAAGTGATTGGCACTGGTCAACGACGAAGAAGAAACGACTGGTTTGATGAAGTGTGCCAGAGAACGACAGACGTGAAGAATGTTGTCAGAAGCCGTATGCTCGTGTACGGTACCCGACAGAATAGTGAGCGGTACAGAGCAGCGAATCCACCACATCAAGAAAAGTCAGCCCGAAGAAAGTATGGTGATTCTACCCCATTACCCCGAATACCATTTCCCCGAATGCCATCACCCAGAAATCCATTACCCCGAATGTACCATTACCCCGAATTCCATCACCCCGAATTTACAATTATCTTGACATGATAATATTGATAACATTTCCCCATGGTTTTGGAATTGGGGGTAATGTCATTCGGGGTGATGGGTCGTTCGGGGTATTGGAATTCGGGTAATGGCGTTCGGGTCAATGCCATTCGGGGTAATGGGATTCAGGGTAATGGGGTAGAATCTTTTAAGTAGTTGTTGAACATCCAAAATGGAAATGTAGTGATAAATAGGATGAATAATGTAGAAGATAGCCAAGTTTTGGATGCACCGACCATAGGAGAGGTTAATCCGTATCCGCGCAGCAAATGAAAAAAAAATCAAATTGATGCCCATTTTGGAAATTCTTGACGGATTGCCTCCATTGTAGTTCGAATGGAATCGTCTAGATGTCTAGTTTTATTTTTAGAATTTTTGGGAATATCCACCGTTTTGATGTCATTGCAGTGGGTCCCCAACTTACCCCAACTTCCTTTTCAGTCATATTTTATCCAACTAATTTATTTTAATTCAGTCTCCATTTCAATTTTTTTCTTTTTTTTATTTCAACTTCCTGCGCCATGTGAGAATTAAATTAGACAATGAGAGTCGCTTTGGCCTTAGGTATTTTTTCGATTATTTATGAGACCTCCGTGAAACCGCCCCAAGATAAACCATTTTTTCTAACTGGTAAATTTGGGTATTGAACATTTTCATTTTGAAAAAGCAGCTCAAGAATGATCGAACAAAATCATTTTAAGGGTATTGGCTACCTAGCAGGGTTCTGAATTTTCGTATCAATGATGCGAAATCTACGATTTTTCACACGTAAGGAGAATGCTTTTATCGCTTTCTCATGTGAACATCTTTTTTCGCTCACACTTATTTTCCCTAGAGTAACGATGGAGGATAACCAAAAATCATTTCACTCAGGGGATAATTTCTTTTTCACTCCATCATTTTCTCGCTCACCAACTGCTCCCGAAAATTATCACTGTGTGGATAAACAAAAACTAGTGCCGGCGACGGGTTTCGAACCTAGAACATTGCTAAAAACTACCGCGATGCGTACATGCTAACCATGGTACCACATCGACTCGACGAAAGTAGTAGTTAACTTGAAGCATAAAAGCAACTACTGCTTGTAGCGATGGACACATGAAAAGTTCTCCATGGAGAGGAAAAGGAGAAAATAAAATTCTCACAGCTGTGGAGTTGTGCCATTATCTATTTTCGCTTAGTTTTATAGACGGATAATTTCGCAAGGCAGCTTTTCGCTGAAAATTGTGGTGAGGGAGAAATCCATTATCGTGAGAGTGAGTGAGAATTCGGAAGCTTGCTACCTAGAAATAGAACAATAGTTGAACAAATTCCCTAAGCCCAAATTTTTTCCAATTTTTTTAAACCTGGTTCACAACTAAGCCACTGGAACTGTCATCTAGCTGCACCACCAAAAGCTCCAATAATGTTTGAAAAACAAAACATCCAGACGATTCCATTCGAACTAAAACGAAGACAATCCGTCAAGAAATGCCAAAATGGCAGCAATTTGAACTTGTTTCCATTTGATGGGCAGATATGGGTTAAAATGGAGGTTTGCTGAAGAACTGTAAGGCGGCAGGGAAGGACGAGATCTCGGTCGAGCTTCTCAAGCACGGAAGTGAGCAGCTTAACCAAAGGATCTCCCGTGTACTTCAGAAGGTATGGGAGGATTCCTACCGAATGGTTGGATGGCCTCAGACGCCCAATCTATAAGTAAAGGGTACGGACTGGAGTACGCCTATTACAGAGGGATTACCCTGTTGAATTTGCATATAAAATACGCATCCTTTATGACAAACTAAAACCGCTGGAGGTGCCCTTTGTCGGCGAATATCAGGCTAGTTTTCGTGAGGGCTGCTTGAAAATGAATCAAATGTTCACGTGGCGTAAGATTCTAGAATAATTCCGGGATTATAACTTGCAGACCTAGCATTTGTTTATTGATTTCAAGGCAGCGTGGCAGATAATGTCTGAACATGGTTTTCCGGCGAAGGGATAAGGATGGGAACATCTTGACGGACTGACGCGAGGTGATCGAAAGGTGGAAGCAGCACTACGTTGAACACTTGAATGGCGCAGATAGCATAGGCACAGAAGGACAGGCGATAGCTACGTCAGCATAGCGGATAGTGGAAAGCAACCAACTTACAGGATGGAGAAAGTTAAAGATGCCATTCAACAGTTCAAAAACAACAAGGCCGCTGGCAAGGATGGTTCGGAGCCGAACTCATCAAGATGGGCTCGGAAAGGTTGGCCGCTTATCTGCATCGGTTAATAGTCAGAATCTGGGCAACGGAACAGCTACCGGAGGAGTGGAAGCAGAGCGTTATATGCCCTATCTACAAAAAAGGCAACAAACTGGAATGTGAAAATTATCGTGCAATCACTATCATATACACTGCCTACAAAGCGCTATCCCAGCTTCTCTTCCGTCGTCTATCACCTATAGCGAGTTCATGCGAAGTTATCCAGCAGGTTTCATCGACGGCCGCTCGACAACAGACCAGAATCTTTTCGCGACAATTCCTCCAGAAATATCATGAGTACCAGGTCCCTACGCACCATCTGTTCATCGATTTCAAGGCGGCGTACGACAGTATTTTTCGTGTAGAGCTATGGAAGACCATGGACGAGGGAAGCTCACAAGATTGATTAGAGCAACTATGGATTGTGTGCAAAACTGCAAGAAGATCTCTGGCGGGCATGCGACGTGGACTATGCTCGAGGAGGACTTGCCAGCTCTTGGGGTTCTCGATCGCTGAGTGCTAAGGAAGATCTATCTTTGGCGGCGTACAGGAGTACGGTGTGGGCGGCGAAGAATGAACCACGAGCTCGTTCAACTCTACGGTGAACACAAGGCATGTTACAAGAATGCCGGACAACAGCCCTGTAAAGATGGTGTTCGCCTCGAATCCGGTCGGAACAAGAAGGGGGGAGGGTCGCAGCGAGCTAGGTGGATTGAGCGTGGATCGCAGTCGAGGATGGAGAGAGGCCATGAACCGAGTGAAATGGCGAAACATTGTTGGCGAGGATTTAACAAGTTAATTAGCTTGGCTCAGCTTAGCTTAGACTGACTACATATATCAATGGTAGCTATTCCGTGATTGACCGAAGTCAGTGAAGATGCACAAAGAACCAACTAGAAGTTTGGCTGGGATTGGCCATAATTTTCTTCAGTGTGCATAATTCAGTTCTTCTATTCATACAGGGTCAATAACGGCGCCGGCCACGTCCTTGTAGTCAGTTGGGGTTGAAGGAAGGAATGTTAGTGTGTAACCTTTGCTATTTTGAGACCGTGTTTTCCTCTGCATCTCCACAAAGGTTACTGGGAGGGATGTTTGTTAGTGGGGAGGATCGTTGGGTCACAGGATTTACTTTGATAAGCGATTGGACCATGGTAAACGATTATTTGTAAGATATAAATATGCTTTCAAGTATAATGTATTCAAAATTTCCATGTAGAAGAAAATAATGTCGACACTTGAAGTGACGAACCATTCAAAGTTTGTTGAAAAGTAGCTAAACGCAGCATTCGTATAGCTGTCAGGACGAAAGCTCAAGCTTACTCATATAAAAAGAGGAAAAACTTTGGCTGGACCACAGAACACTCTTATGCCGACACTTACAGTGGCAAACCATTCAAAGTTTGTTGAATAAAGTGATCCTTTTGCAAGTCTACACTTATAGAGTCGAACCATTCAAAGTTATTTCCTTATTACAAAAATAGGGGTAAAAGGAAAGGGGTATTGTGAAAAAATATGTAGAATATAAATAATTTATTAATAAGAGTTTATGCCGACACTGTTAATGACGAACCATTTATAGTTTGTTGAAAATCGTAACACAGTTGTAATGATCAAATGTACATGTGCATATTTAACAGATTTGAAATAAAAGCATGAACCGAGCTTACCAATTGATCCTTCTTCCTCAACTGAGCAGCCACAATCCACTTTCAGCTTCATTAAACGCGTACAGACTAACTGAGAAAGAAATCACTCTGGAGACGCGAGAAAAATAACACTTTTGCTTTTCATGCAAAATATCGCACTGAAGATACAAAACAAAAACACGAAAACTTGGGCATCCAAGAAGCACTGCCCGACAAAATGTGCGCAAGCCGAAAGAACGAAAAAAAAACATCATCAACGAAGCATGAAACTGAATCGTTTTCTCGGGCCATATCAAAGAACTCAAAAACAAAAAGTGAACTCGCATCCCAAGCGGGAAAAAACTGGGATTGCTTCGGGCTTTCTCGATGAACCTGGCGAGGTTTTATCAAGTTAATTGATGTTAAACGAAATAAATAATTAAGAAATCTTCAAACATAACAATTTATTTATCTGACATTAATAAAAACGGTTCATACCCAAGCATGCTGAACAAAATATGTCAAGTTTAAAGTTCAATGATTTTTTACACTTATCTAAATATAACTGTGGCTATAGGCTTTCTTGTCCACAGGCGTAACCAAAGATCTCTTGGAAATTTGGAAATAAGCTTTATGTGCATGCAAAGGGTACAAATATGGTTTATACAATTTTGGGGTGCTATTTTGTGAAGCTCTAAGAGCTGAAAATCTTTACTCTAATGAGTTATTTGACAATCTCAAATATTCATTGAACGCAAAACTAGGCGGCAGAACAAAGCTTTGTGAGCCTGTATGGACATTGTGGTTGAGAACTGAAGACCTGTATCCCAAAGAGTTGTTGGATAATCTTGAACAGTCGAACTACTAAAATCTTGGTAGATAATGATTAAATGATAATCTCTCAAACAACCAGAAGCATTAATAATAAGCCCAGCTATCAGCATAAGAAATGCATTAAGGCATTACAATAGCACTACAAATGCAGACACGCCTAACATTAGTTTTTATATCGCTTATTCAAAAACCCTATTACTGCACCATTCGGGGCCCAGATAGCCGTAGCGGTAAACGCGCAGCTATTCAGCAAGACCAAGCTGAGGGTCGTGGGTTTGAAACCTACCGATCGAGGATCTTTTCGGGTTGGAAATTTTCTCGGCTTCCCAGGGCATAAAGTATTATCGTACCTGCCACACGATATACGCATGCAAAAATGGTCATTGGCATAGTAAGCGCTCAGTTAATAACTGTAGAAGTGCTCATAAGAACACTTAGCTGAGAAACAGGCTCTGTCCCAGTGGGGACGTAACTCCAGAAAGAAGAAGAATTACTGCACAATTAATGCTTTTGAGCCTGGTGCGTACAGGCATTAATAAGCACATTATTGGCTCTATATTCGCACAGAGAGCATTATTCAATGCTATCCAGTAATATAAATATAAAGTTAATCGAGATATTGATTTAATTTGCATAAGAGATAAAAGATCTGAAGATAATATCTAAATTTTATTCGTGGAAATTCTGCTCCATAGCAAAGTTTGATGTTTGCAGATCTAACGTAATGCTTGTACATCCAAATCCAAAGTTTTTCATTAGCGTTAATATACAAGTCATTTTTAGTCTATTTGATATCAATCTTAAATATTATATACAACGCGATCTTCAAGGTTATATTTACGTAACACAAGCACCATTTAGGTAATATTATATCTACGTATCTTAAACCCTATAAGTTGATGTCGGTTTCAGTGTACACGTATCTCTCCATATAGGACACTGATACCGCGTATATGGATATCATGCATGATAAAGGTACAATAGGGCGATATTCAAAACTGAAAAAGACAATAGATGGCTCTTTTTCAGTGATAGTAAAAACGAACTTTTGAAGCAAAGAAAGCATCAGAGAAGATTAGCTGAACGCAAAAAGCTATCTACTCACATCGCGTTTGATTTCTAATCACCACTTCTTCGGTCCAGTTTCTTATTTGCAAGTAATTTACGTACACTCCCGTGCATAAGTTTGGGATCACCCCCTAAAAAACATGCAAAAGTGTTCAGTCTATATCTCTGTAATGACACGTCCAATTCAAACTCTCTATGCCGCATTTGAAAGGCAAAGAGTGACTCTTACTTTGTGTTTATTTTTTCAAAAACATTTTTTGAACTTTGTATACTAAATTTTTACTTAAAGTTGTGACATTTTTCAAAAAACACACTGAAAAAACATGGCTAATTTCTTCAGCATTAAATCGACCAAAATTTTAAAACAAGGTGTCGTTATAATCGTAATCTTATATTCTTTGAAGAACACTCACGAAATTTTGGCGGAAAAATCTGGAAAGTATTCAAAACCAATGAAACAATCAGTCAAGTCATCGTACAAAAGTTTGGGTTCACCTGAACTTACTTAAATCTGTGAAATCACAAACCAATCATGCACGCGCCATCATTTGCGCTCAAAAAAGCTTTAAACTATTAAAATTGGTTGAAAAATGGCAGAGATTTTGACGGCTAGTGAGAGAATCTGCATGTTCGAAAGATTGTTGTCGAGACTTTTGTAGCTGGCGACTACTGTTAGCGTTTAAAAACTATGTAAACAGTCGTTACCCTATTGATAATCGAAAACTGGCCTGATAAAGTAGTTTTCTCCCAATACATCTGTGACGCATTCTTATCACAGTTCGCTCATAATTACTTATTGATTACTTATGGAACACTATTTTGGGAGGAACAGCAGTCCAATCGGAAGTCAGAGATGAAGAGACACGACAACATCGATTGTCGACCATGTTCGTCATTTTTTTTATCTTGATTACTGACATTTTTAGCCTTAGGCAAGCTTCTAGACATCAAGAGACCAACTGCCCTTCCGTAGGAAGTCTTCAAAATAATGTTAACATTATACATAAGTTACTATCTGGGAGATAAGATCCGATCACAGATCCTCGGGTTGAAAATTATGAGTTCTAGCTAGTACACCAGTACCGTCTCCTGCAAATCATCTTCTCCGTTACGATGAAATTAGAGGATAATGATGGTAGGATACAGAACCACTTGGGCACTTTCATGATTCACCTTGGCATGAGGATTTTTTCTCGGTCGAATTGTATGAAACTTTGCTATGGGAAGCACTTCAATACAACGCATATTGTGGCCAAAAATGAGCTCTGTAGCTTTCAAAAACCCCCACTGCCGAATTGGATTAAAAGTGCCAAGAATATCATCCGGCTCCTATGTCATCTACTTTTGAAGCAGTCAGTGATTCACTGGCGCTCTCGTAGATGTCAAGGAGTTGAATGATTAGGAAGGTATGATCAAGGGGCCTTCCTTAGCCGAGCGGTTAGAGTCCACGGCTACAAAGCAAAGCTATGCTGACGGTGTCTGAGTTTGATTCACGGTCGGTCCGGGATCTTTTCGTATTGTAAATTTTCTTGACTTCCCTGGGCATAGAGTATCATCGTAGCTGCCACACGATTTACGAATGCGTAAATGGCAAGTTTGGCAAATAAAGCTCTCAGTTAAAAACTGTGGAAGTGTTCATAAGAACACTAAGCTGAGAAGCAGGCTCTGTCCCAGTGAGGACCTAATGCCAGGAGGAAGAAGAAGATATTGATGCAAAAATGCAACAATATTTAATTGGCAAGGCAAGCTCTTAGTTAACAACTGTGAAAATGTTTTACTGGGCACTAAAGTGTACGACGAAGGGGAACTCTAAATGTCTATTGACTCTGAGAAAATGCTAGCAAAAAAAGAGCTCCACGATAGAATACAATAAGTAGGTACATGTAATTCAATCTGGCACGCATCACGCTTGTTTGACCACCGTGTCTATTACCTACCCATCCTAAAACGTTCTCGCAAATCAAGCGCCAAAGGTCAATCCTGATTGCGTGATTAACGGACGGTGCCATGATTCAATCCACATCAGCACGGATGGGTATCTTTTTCTAAGAATCGTCGACCCGTGATTAATATATTTTTGACCTGAACTGGCAAACGTGTTTTCAGGGTACTTTTACAAGTGAATGAGAATCTGTTCATAGGAGAAAAAATGCTTCCAATTTACTTAACCTAACTTAACCTAGATATATAGTTATAGACATATCCAAGCTCTACCCACGATACTCAATCATCTATCAATCGTGAACTAGATGCTGACTTCGCATTTCATACCCAACAACCGACCTAAAGGAATTTGGCGACCACAGTCAGCATTATCACCCTTTTATCCCAGCATTATCGGGAAAGTTAAGTGTTTTTTAAAAACTAATATGTGAACTCCCGTACATTATTATATAACGCATTGATCGTGGCAATAGAAGATTGCAACGATTTTTGTCTAGAATTATTAATAATTTTTCGACATTTGTTACAATGTTTCAACATTAGATATTCTATGTAACTCATTAGTATTTTCCCAGAATGGGAGCTTCAGAATGACTATCAATTTGTGTGATTTGTGCTAACGTAAGAACAACACGACAGCTTTAGAATCATTTTAAAAATTTTGTTTTGAATCCTCTACAAAGCTTTCTTCCTGCTATTACAACAGCTAGTCCATATTTTGTGGGTCTCGTGGCCGTGCGGTTAGTGTGAAGGCATTTAAGCGCATCCTGTCATGGGGTATGGGTTCGATTCCCGCTTCAGCCTTCGAAACTTTTCGTCAGGGATGTTTCGCGGCTGTGCCACTGGAGCATGCTTGTACGCTTTCTAGTGTTAAGTTACAGTCTGTGCAGCTTAATGGTTTAGTGACGCGGATCGCGAATCAGGATTAGTAGTGTTTGATCTATTGATCGTATCGCTTGCCTTTGCGAGAGTAAGCAATGAACACTAGGTTCGGCTTACAATGCGTTTATCGCATAATATCGCAAATCTGGATAGGCGTGAATTTATCATGGATCTCATCACAAACCAAAGGTGACTCCTAGATCTTTATCTTATTCTATTAACCCAATATCCTCCCCTTGACAACTGGTTGACAACCCGAGCAGAAGAAAATAATTACTGAATACCAAATTGAGATATTCCATACCAGATAATTTCCAATACTTACAACCTGAATGAGGTAAGAATGAGCCCTGCATAAGATGTAAAATACCTTAAATAATATCTTATGCATATTCTACAAGCTGATAACTAGATCAGGTATTTTAATACCTTAATAATACTAAATGGATTCATTTAAAATAATATATATAAAAGTGAAATTTTCCAGCAGTCTTCAATAGCTATCGAATACCAAAATGAAGTATTTTTAATTGTTTAAACATTTTTTTTTTTCAAATACCATTATAATACCAAAATGAGGTATTGACAACTGAACAATACCTTATTATGGTATAATATCAATCTATGATACGCATAAGTTATTGCGATTTATTCTTTCCTCCTCGGGAACTGACGCAGAAGTTTCTTTGGTCTCTAGTAACAATAGTTGTCTAACTACCATTCCTTCCCTTCCCCGATGACCGTAAGGACGTGGCCGGCGCCGTCATTGATGTTTAAAATTTGAGCTCTCGATTTTTAAAGACACCGACAATGACACGTCAATGCCTCCAGTGGACGATTGGTCCTTTGAAGGAAGCACCACATTAGACAACAGACTAGCATGCAACGCCCAGTGGCACAGTCGAAATACGTTTCTGACGAAAATTTTGCATTTTAAACTGCCCTACAATAGATCGGATATGCCCCTGCATCTACGCCAGTTCATGCGGGAAGGTATAGGGGTAAGGTAATTTTATGTCAGGCTTGATTTTGGTTAGCAGACTCAAAAGATGGAAGAATGGAAGCGTAGGGAAACGGTTTTTTATTGTCCATCTCTGGTTTAAGAAAATCCCATGAACGGATAGATCGATTGTGATAGATTCAGAGTGGAAGGTTAAAAATTGTACAATCTTATTTCAAAAATAATACTAAAAAAATCAATCTTATTTCAAAACCGAATAAAAATATTGCCGAAGCCTATAGTTATTGATCAATCAGCTGCTTTTCACAATAAGTAAACTTTTTGGAAAGCTATTTCAAGAGAATATTTCATCATTTCACTTTAGTTTACTAGTGTCAAGTTACAGTCTATCAGCTAAATGGCTGAAGACGGTGTCCGTGTCTTTTTAACGAAAATCCTACGTAAATGAACGATTTGGATTTGCACATCAACTTTTAGGCGTTTATGTTTGTGGATTTGATTATTTTTTCAAGCAGAAAGTTTTTTATTAAATTTGAAACTTTTAATCAAATCCGAAGGTTTGTAATCTGGATATGCTGTTTTTTAAACATAGAAGACACGATTACGATTTCTGACTTTTTTTACCCTTTTTTTTATTAATATTTAAACGTTCTCATTTAATCTATAAATGAAGATTTTCCACTTAGCTTATTTTGCTTCGCTGGTTCGTCTTCGTTCTCTTGCAATACACTCAAAATACACCGTATACGAAGGACGACTCAAAAACTAAACGAGGCCCAAACAATCCGATTACACTCCAACAAGGTTTCCGTCTATTATTATGCCCTTAGCCAAAAGCTCCTCTTCTTAAATTTCCCAATTATCTGTGCGATTGAATTGTTCAAGGTGGAATAAACCTCGGAAAGTATCGGCGAAAGCATACACGAGCAAGAGGTTAAACCCATTGTCAGAGTGGTTCTTTTTTTTGTAGCTTATCGTTGTCACTCCCAATGGGGGGCGCCGCACAACGCTGCAGGGGAAGCTGACTAGCGGGGCGCGGATGATGGCAATTGAATACCATCAAATCGAGAGGAAATTGTACCTTTGTGAGAACTCCACCACCGAAAAAAGAGATACGGCTTTACCAGTTGGAATGTGGCGTGCAGGGTTCCCAACAAGCGTAAGAATTATGTCTATTTTTAGACATCCCTTCGGACGGAAGGCACTGTTTCCGATGGATGTTTGTGGCATTCGGCCAACAGAGAAGGACAAATTGCATCTATACCTTAGTTACGTATCTCTAGATGTGATTATCGGTGGAAATGTTTTGGAATCGAGAGCAACCATCGTAGAGACTGGTTTGGCCTACATCGTTCGTGCACAAGCACTTTGAATTAGGACAAGCTGCGAGTGTATATCAAATCTTATCTATCGTTATGTATAAGCTTCTTCCCAGATCTACGTTATAATTGCATCAATGTAGAATCCGCACGAGTGAGTGTCGTGACCGTTATCATTGTGTATATTCCATTCTGGAATTGTTGCGGAAGTCGAGCAACTTCATTCGGTGAGTGAAAGAGAAGATGAGAATCTCAGCATAAGACCGAGTGTATGCTAGGGTTTCTCACCTATACTTCGAAACTGATGAAGTAGAGACATTGTGAACGTGTCCCAAACTGAGTGACTGATTGGTTCCCGCTCAAGCCAATGTGTTTCTTACAGATTTCCGGTCTTGATTCCCAATCCTATGTTATCCGCAATGTAACAAGCATAATCTTCTTCTTTCTGGCGTTACGTCCCCACTGGGACAGAGCCTGCTTCTCAGCTTAGTGTTCTTATGAGCACTTCCACAGTTATTAACTGAGAGCTTACTATGCCATTGACCATTTTTGCATGCGTATATCGTGTAGCAGGTACGATGATACTTTATGCCTTGAGAAGTCGAGAAAATTTCCAACCCGAAAAGATCCTCGACCGTTGGGATTCGAACCCACGACCCTCAGCTTGGTCTTGTTGAACAGCTGCACGTTTACCGCTACGGCTATCTGGGCCCAAGATAGCAATGTAATGGAACGATCTCGAGAATTCAATGAATTTTTCTAATATGTTATTCGATCTGGTGAATACAGTTTTGATCTATTATTGAAATCCAATTGACAATCTCTTTTGTTAACAAAAAAACTGTTTGCAAATTTTAAGAAACTTATTACACTTTATGCGTGTCTCACACAATAGTTTGAAATAATGTACAAATTGAGTGAGTTTAGTTCAGAAAATTATGTTATTTTTGACATACTTTTTTTTTATTATACAGAGTATTCATATATAATCATTCCATTACATATTTGAATCCATCTGTTGTGCATGTTTATCGCATATATGTTTACAAATTATGTATTTTTAAATAATAGCAATTGATCCAGAGAAAGTTTTCATTCACAAGTGTTGCGAAGGTGAAGGTAGAATTGTTAAGATTTTGCTCTGTCATTGCTGACTCGGTAGTTGGAGCATTGTTGGTAGGCAGAAACGAAATAACACTTACTTTGTTAGGTAATGATAGGCAATTTTCGTTCGTTTTTGTTAGATTACGATGTGGCGAACATGTAATCACATAGAGTAATTCAAAAGCCGAAAACATTCCACTTACACTTTGTTCACAAAGCATGCCGCGTTCAGTGCGCATCGTACCTTCGTGCTGTGCGTACACGAATTCTCTCTGCTTTTGGAAGTTTTTTAAAAACTTCCTAAAGCAATAAAACAGTACTTTTCAGTGCTAAAAACAGTACTTTTCAGTGCTAAAATTAAAAACGGTATTTTGCAGTGCTACTAAAACAGTACTTTTCAGAACTATTTTTTTCTACTATTGATCCCTTTACGATTCTTGTTTGGACCCGTGCCTTCGATTTTTCGTTGGACCCGTTGGCGAAAGCTAGCGGTGGTAATCCTTCTTGGGGAAAAAACCTCTTATGAGGTCTCGTCTTCTTTCATTTATTCATTAAATATGGTTGCAACTACAAACAAAAGGAAGGGTGAATCTCTGAATTCACAACTTCCTTCCAAAAAATTGGGATTTAATTTGTCACTAAACGTGGCAAGAATGGAAAAAAGGACGTTTCCCCGGAATGCGAACTTTCTTCCAAGGATGAAATGAATAATTGTATCGAAATGAGCAATCAATTCAAATTTTCCGAACACCAAATCGAAGCAGCCTCTAGCCCAGGCTCTTTGATTCAAGTGAGGAAGCAAAGAGTGCCGCCTATCGTGGTCAGTTGTTCCGAATTTGGGGGATTTAGGCAGGAGATCTTGAACTCCATAGGGGAATCAAGGTTTCCTTCCAAATCGCAAAGAAAGGAGACTGTCGCGTTTTGCCGGAAAATCTTAAATATCGCGAACTTCTTCTCAAACATCTTGAAGAGAAGAAGCACATCAAACTGAACATTTGTTCAATGTTGTCTTGAAAGGTCTCTCAAGTGACTATAAGTCACCTGAAGAAATCAAAAATGGAATAAATGATTTACTTGGATTTTCCCCAGTCCAAGTAATCATTATGAAAAAGAGAACCTAATCTGGCATTGTTCGGTTATTGCTTTCTCAAGAATATTAATTAGTTCACTGTAACAAAATAGATATAAATAATATTGAAGCTTTAGAAAAAGCTAGACTTATGTTCGATTTCTGTGTGACATGGGAACATTTCCAGAAACCTGGAGGAAATTACCAGAACCCCACTCAGTGCCGTCGGTACCAAATGTGGGGTCATGGTACAAAAAATTGCCGCATGTATTCAAAATGCATGATTTTCGGAGGTTCTTCTCACGCTAAGGACGTCTGTCCAGTGAAGTAAGATACCACCAAGTTTACATGCTCTAAATTCGGGGAAAATCATAAGTCAATTTTTTGGGATTGCCTTTCGCGTGTGCGAGTCATCGAGGCTCGTGCCAGGCAGATGAACAGTAATATCCGTTACGATAACGGTCGTTTCCGGAATTTGCCTGGTAGAGTGTCGAGCAATGCTCATTCTTCAGTTAACGATCGCTTGATTAGGAATCATACCCATCAGGTAGATCATAATCATGCTCATTCACAAACTAATTTTAATCCGTCGGGTAGCCGTTCGAATCTTTCAATTTCGAATGTATCTACCAAAGGAAAATCCTTTGCCGATATCGTTGCAGGTTATTTGAATTCCTCCCCTATTCATACTATGAGTACCCATTCTAATTGTTTCTAATCAAATGGAAAAAAAAACCCTGCTGCCATAGGAAGCTTCTACTCCGCCTCTTCTTCAACCGAAAATTCTAACGGGAAAATATTAGATAATGTACCCACTTCAGGCCCAAATAGCAGTAGCGGTAAACGGGCAGCTATTCAGCATGACCATGCTGAGGGACGTGGGTTCGAATCCCGCTGGTCGAGGATCTTTTCGTGAAGGAAATTTTCTCGATTCCCAGGGCATAGAGTATCTTCGTACCTGCCACACGATATACACATGCAAAAATGGTCAATCGGCATAGAAAGCTCTCAGTTAATAACTGTGGAAGAGCTCATTAGAACACTAATCTGAGAAGCAGGCTTTGTCCCAGTTGGGACGTAACGCCAGGAAGAAGAAGAAGAACCCACTTCAAGTGATATGTCTTCCTCTGATTTTAGTTTTCTTACTGAATAATTAAATCTAATGATTGATGTACTGTTCAAAGCCACCACTATGACTGAAGCAGTCCAAGTTGGTTTAAAATTTACTAATCAAATTGTTATTGGATCACGTTTTTCTAATGGATTCAATAAACAATAATTTAAATATTTTAAATTGGAATGCTCGTTTTTTGAATGGTATAGAGGACGAGATGTTTAATTTTCTAACAGTTAATAACATACATATAGCAGTTATTATTGCAACTTATTTAAAACCTGAATCCAAACTCAAAAGAGATCCTAATTTTATTGTTTATTGTAATGATCGACTTGATGGAGCATGTGGCGGAGTTGCAATGATCATTCATTGGTGTATAAAACATCAAGTGTTTTCGTCATTTGAAACTAAAGTTTATGAAACTTTAGGTGTTTCTGTTAAAACACAGCTTGGTAAATATACTTTCATAACTGCCTATTTGCCTTTTCAATGCTCTGGACAGCAAGTTAATTTGCTCCAAACTGACTTGCGAAAATTGACTCGCAATAAGTCAACATTTATTGTCATTGCTGACTTTCTTCAGGATACTTCTCAACTCAATACCCTGATAGCCCTTCGTGTTTTTCCTCTTCTAGTAATCCATCTACGATTGATTTGGTCTTAACTGACTCTAGTCAACTTTGCAGCCAATTAGTTACACATGCTGATTTTTATCCTGATCATGTCGCTGTTTCGTTTCAAATATCTCATGAAGCGATTCTCAATCCTATCAGCTCCACTTTCAATTATTTTCAAGCCGACTGCACAGTGGGACGGATTGAGGTTTTAGGAGGAAAGATGGAACTCACGCCTTCAATTGTGATTTTACGTAAAAATAATGTTCTACAAAGTTGTTTCTAATATAAAAACAATTTTTTTGGTCGGAACGAAAATTAGGGTGGCCCTATGTTAAAAAAGATAACCATCAAAACTTTTTTAATTTACGGAATATTGATATAGTTTGTTCTACTAAGTTGAAGATCGAAACATTTCAAGCTGATTTGATAAAAAAAGTTTTTTCCTAGCTCAAAAATTGACCGTTTTAGAGCATTTTTCGCTATTGATGTAGGGTGGCCCATCAAAAAATGTTTTTATTGTGTTTAATTTTTATTATTTCAAGTTTCTTAGTAAAATTGTCTTCCCATTACTTTCAAGACTAATTGAAACGCAAACATAAAAGATATAGCTAATGGAAAAAAATGGATACAAGAGTCTTTTCGTAATGAAAATTTAATTTACTTCCTTCGACATAAAGTATCATCGATACTAATACATACGATATACGAATGCAAAATGAAAAATATGACAAAGAAAGCTCTCAGTTAATAACTGTGGAAGTGCTCCTAACAGCAATAACCTGAGAAGTATGATCTGTTCCAGTAGGGACGCGATGCCAAAAAAAAAAAGAATATTGATACAATTTTTTCTGATGATAAGTTGAAGACTTTTTGATAACCAAAAAAAAACATGTTTATATGTTTGTATAGTTGGGAAAACAAAATAAATTGTGTTGACATGACGATAGTGTTTGTCAGCTTAAAAATGTGAATAATCGTATTATACTTCGGCGGATCTGTTTGCTAATGATATGACTGGTTCATATATTAGTAACCATTACTAACAGATTTTTGAAGGAACTCCCAAATTTACTATAATGTTCAATTTTCAGGCATGGCTATCTCTAAATTATAGCCTTAATTAATCAAAGCATTCAAACATGATTAAATAATGCATATAGTTATTCTTCTTAATCTAACCTTGAAAGTCAGCGTCATAATCAGAAATCGTACTCTAGTAATATACCGTTCCAGATACGATATATCTCCTACGCTGGACAAATTACTAGTAATTGAGCATTCGTTACTTCCAATCAGAATGTTTCCCAAAGGGCCCGGCAAATCCCAGAACAGAAGTATTCGGAAGTTTGGGATGAGCCATGTCAGGAAATTCAACCGTGAGGTAAATTTAGAAGATATTTTCAAAAAACTTTTCTCCTTATTTATATTGCTGAGCTCCTTTGACTCTTTTCGGAAGTACGTATATAAGAATATGAATTAAGTTAGTTTTTTTATTTCGATTTAAAGTTGAAAGATAATAATCGTCATGCAAAAATAAAAATCTTTTTTTGCCCCAACTACATTTACATGAAAAAAAAAACGTTTGTTTTTCATGAAAAATGTTTATAACTATTCACCGACAAAATTGTATAGGCCTTAAAATATGCGTCTCAATCGTCTAAAGATGAAGGAATGACAACTTTGATGAGATATCTAAAAATAAAAAAAAAATATAATACAAAAACCTATTTTTGAAGGGCCACCCTACATCAATAGCGAAAAATGCTCTAAAACGGTCAATTTTTGAGCTAGGAAAAAACTTTTTATCAAATCAGCTTAAAATTCTCCGATCTTCAACTTTGTTGAACAAGCTATGTCAATATTCCTTAAAATAAAAAAGTTTTAATGGTTATCTTTTTTTACACAGGGCCACCCTAATTTTCGTTCCGACCAAAAAAATTGTTTTTATATTAGAAACAACTTTGTAGAACATCATTTTACGAAAAATTGCAATTGAAGGCGTGAGTTCCATCTTTCCTCCTAAAACCCCTATCCGTCCCACTGTGGACTGGAATATATATGAAACTTATGTTGACTCTAGTCTTGATGTTAAAATTTGTTTTACAAACAACACTTGATATTGACAATGCTCTTGAAACTTTAACAAATTCTATTGTTGAAGCCAGGAGCATTGCAATTCCAAAATGTGAAAATTTCAATTCGTGATTCATAAACTCTTGATCCGTCTTAAACACGTGAGGAGAAGGCACTTTCAACGCACTCGCGATCCTGCTATCAATGTTATATGGCAGAATTTGCAGAAAGAAATCAAGAAACGTTTTTCACAATTTTTCCAATAAATCTGAAGGCTATTCTACTGGTTTTGCTCTTCTAGACATAGGAAAAGTATTTGACAGTTTTTGGCATGAAAGCTTGATTGTAAAAATAAAAAACTTTAATTTTCCAACACACATTGTTATAATAATCCAAAGTTATCTGTCAAATCGTACACTTCAGGTTAAGTATCAAAACTCCATATCTGAAATACTTCGTGTAAAAGCTGGTGTTCCTCAAGCCAGAATTTTTATACCAATATTACACAATATTTTCTAATCTGACTTACCTGAGTTACCACAGGGATGTCAAAAATCCTTGTTTGCGGATAACACAAGCCTTTCCACCAATGAACGAAGCTTGCGTGTCATCTGTAGTCGATTGCAAAATAGTTTGAATATTTTTTCTTCATACTTGTAAGAATGGAAGATATCTCCATAACAAAATTCAACTAATAATATTCCCACATAAACCAAAAGCTCTTTATTTGAAACCTTCAAGTAGACATGTTGGGGCCCAGATAGCCGTAGCGGTAAACGCACAGCTATTCAGCAAGACCAAGCTGAGGGTCGTGGGTTTGAATCCCACCAGTTGAGGATCTTTTCGGGCTGGAAATTTTCTCAACTTCCCAGGGCATAGAGTATCTTCGTACCTGCCACACGATATACACATGCAAAAATGGTTATTGGCAAAGTAAGCTCTCAGTTAATAACTGTGGAAGTGCTCACAGTGGGGACGTAGCGCCAAAAAGAAGAAGAAGTAGACATATTGTCATGTTAAGAGGAGTTCCAATAAATTGGTCAGATGAAGTTAAGTATCTAGGGCTCATGCTAGATAAAAATATAACTCTCAAAAATTACATTGAGATCATTGAGGCTAAATACAACACGTTTATAAATTGTCCTTATCCACTCATTAACAGAAATTTAAAACTTTTCACTAGAGCTCTTTAAAAAAAGGAAAACTATCAAGGTCATTACCCAAATTCATTGACTATGCACCGCAACCCAATTATCCATCTTTCCATCCGCAACATTATCGCTTGATTAGATCTCGAAGCTCAACGTACGCTATACACCTCCTTACACGTGCGCAACAGATAATCGCTGACCTGCAGATGCTTTATTGGTGTTAATGATACGGAACCGATCCACAGGATACAACGGGTGAAACCCCCCGATTGGGGACCCATTAATCATCTGGTCCCTTTAGCGCAGAGCTTCGTTAACGTTTCAAGTTTCCTCTAGTATCGTGTGTGGTATGTTCCACCAACCAATAATGGCACATACCGTCAAAGTGGGTAGCTTTCTACATTTTTCAACTTCAAAGTACTATAGACGATAGTGCAACGCTTTAAGGAAAAATGCATCGAAGCCAAACCTCGAATTTTCAAGAGCACAAATCTAGAGAACCTGACAACCGTTCGTGCTGAAAATCTAATCGATTGGTCACCACCAGCAAGTGACCAGTGAGTAGCATTTTCAGCACAAACGGTTGACTGGTTCTCTAGATTTGTACTCTTGAAAATTCGAGGTTTGGTTTCAATGCATCATCACGTTAAATGAATAGAAAGCAAATGCAAAAAATAGGAAGCATTCGAACGCTTTGCCCTCTCTCGCACTTGTTTGGAACTATTCAACAAGAAATCGTTTGCAAATCAACCCATTAGAATCGCACATTTCGACTCAATGCGCCACACTTCTTGATGTATTCGGTCTGAGCGGTTTAAATCAAATCAATGGAATTGTTAATCAAAATGGGCGGATTCTTGATTTAGCCCTGGTCACTGATTCTATAATAAACCAATGTGAATTATTAGAGGCAGTTGAACCTTTAGTTCATCTTGATGCTGACCATCCTGTGTTTACCGTGGAAGTAAAAATTCCGTCTCGTTTGATTCTTGAAGATATGTCAAACGAATGTGGTTTGAATTTGAGAAAGGCCGATTTCATTGGTCTGAACGAAGCCCTCGGAGAAATTGACTGGACCATTATAGAATCTACCCCGAACTAAGACGACGCCGTGAACCTCTTTAATCACCTGATTACAAGGACAATGTCCGATTACGTTCCTGTTCGTAGACCTGCTCCCAAGCCTCCCTGGACTAAAGCTCGCTTGAAGAAGCTTAAACGAATTAGGTCAAATTTTTTACAGAAGTTCTGCAGAACTAGATGCCAACATGTCAAACAACAATTTGATCATGCGAGCAACAACTACCGGCTATATAGCAGATTTTTATACCAAGAATATACCTTGAACATGCAGGAAAACCTGCGTTGAAATATATAATTGATGTTTCTTGGCCGCAATTGATTTTCATCATCATTGATGGACATCTTCCAAATTTGAGCATAAACCTTGCTCAAATTATAAAAAAATCTTCATTTATTTAGTTAACATCTAAACAGGTCACTAAATCAACAATATCACGGCACAATACTCGGTCCGTGGCCGCATCTTTCCATCCTCGCTTCTACCCCACGCTCGCCAAATCGATACACACTTGATCCGCCCACCTAGCTCGCGGCGCACTACGCCTTCTTGTACCAACCGGATCCGAAGCGAACAGGTTGCTGTCCGGCATTCATGCAACAATGCAACATGCCATGCCCATCGTTCATCCTTCGACGAAACACACCGTTTTCTTGCATACCGCCAAAGATCGTCTTAAGCCCTCGACGTTCGAAAACTCCAAGTGCTTGCAAGTCCTCATCGAGCATCGTCTACGTTTCATGCCCGTAGACGATTACCGGCCTTATGAGCGTTTCGTACATGGTACACTTGGTGCGGATGTGAATATATTTTGATCGCAGCTTCTTGAGGATGCCAGAAAATGTATTGTTTGAATAATAAGATTTAATACTTTTCAAATGCTTTGCACTACATAAATGAGATACAAAAGTTTTTTTTTTCGATACACAGTCGAATAACGTTGTTTTTTAGTTTTTACCGTCAACTCTTCATAACTCGATATTGAATTGACCACTTAGTAATGAAGTTTTCGAGTTGCAGAACAAAACTAAATCAGTGCAACGATGTTACGTTGTGTTGTAACAGAGTATTCCATAGGTTGCATACTGAAAACTGTCACATTAAATACTTTACTCCGCTTGTTCCAATTACTTATAAAAAACTATTTTGGATGAAATAACTGTTCAATCGAAAGCCAGAGAAATAAGGACATGACAATTTCCATTGCCGGCCACGCCCATTTTCTCCATTACGAGGAAAGGGAAGATTATGATGATATGACATCTACCCAAATGCACATTGGGCCAGACCGCAAAATTAGGAGGAAAAACATATTTTGATTATGAAGATGATTTTTTAGAACAAAAGTATCTTGACAAAACTGTTACATATGATGAGGACTACATTTTGACATCAAGTGACATTAAGGTGGTCCAACAATACACGGAATTATTTTTGCCAACTTTTATGATTTTGAAGTTAGCGCTTTGAAGTGTTCCAGGACGTTGTTCTTTGTCTAATTTTGAGCAAGCCGAAGGCGCCAACCTTATAAGTCTACTGTAGTCCTTGCTATGACGTTTTCAATGATGCAGGGTAGGGTAGTCCATGAAAAATTGATATTTTGCCCATAACTTTATTATTTAAATTTTTATAAAAATTACGTCTTCTACAAAGTTTTGGAACTAGTTGAAACGCACATTTCGGTGAAAGAATTATGTGATAATATTTATTCGTTTATGAGATATGCCATTTTTATTCAAAAAATCATATTTGCAAACATCAATATCTTAAAAAGGGGCAAAAACGGGGATGCAATTTGTGCAGTATCTTAAAGGTATAACTTAGAGGTATTAATGGTATATTGTATCTCTAGAGAATATTGGAGGATTTACAGTAAAATTATGAACGAATGAATAGAATCACTTAATTCTTTCACCAAAAGGTGCCTTTCAAATCCTAAAACTTTGTAGAAGACGTAATTTTGTTAGAATTTGAAATAAAAAAGTGGTGGACAAAATATATTTTTTCATGGATTACCCTACCCTGCATCATTGAAAACGTCATAGCAAGAGCTACAATAGACTTACAAGATTGGCATCTTCGGCAAATCTGTTTAAAATTAAACAAAAAACAACATCCTAGAACACTTCAAAGTGCCAACTTTAAAATCATAAAACTTTACAAAAATATTTCCGTTTTTGTTGGACCACCCTAATGTCACTTGATGAATCAAGATTTACAGAAAATAGACAGTTGTTACAAGTAAGGTTTTTGTATTTTTTGTCAAACCAAATTGAGTGTAATTAAAAAGCTGGTTTCTAAATATATGTGTTTAATGGATTAATTGAATCCAAACCAATTCAAGTCGTCGCTATAAATATTGATTTTCAAAAATAGGGTATTTTAAGTGAAATAATTTTTTAAGTGGTATTAAAAAAATTTCGGTTTGTGCTATACCATATTTACAAGCCTTTTATATTCAAATTTAAGAAAAAAAATCACTACATGTCATCGTTGTACTACTTGTTAAACGTGAAGTTTATTTCATGAATATAAGACATATTAGGGATATTAATTGCCCCTAGTATAAGATTCACAATAAGCGAGTGATATGACTGGATTTAATTTGTTGGTAGTGCCAATACAAAGAAATTTAATGTCACTCCATGCGCTTGTCTTCCAGGCACAGGAATGTCCACCATGTGTCCTAACTAAAGAGCTTTGGTTTAAGCGCCATTGCTCTCTCTCTTTGAAACGAGGAAACAAATTGACCCCTGAAACAGCCCTAATTTCATTGAAAATAAAATAGTCTGTGATGCAGAAATACTCCTGATACTATTGAAAATAAGTAATTAGAATCAAAATAATCCGTGAAATGCAATATTTGCTATGGTTCTCAAACTCGATGTTGAGATACGAAATATCGAGTAAGGGAGGGTTGACTGTATTGATTTTACGAGACTATAGATAATTTTGAGAACTTTTTAAGCTAAAGAGGCTGTTGCAAGTTATCCCGTATGAACAGTTTTGATTTATCTATGTTTTATTGTTAGGTACTTGGAACTTTTATCAGACATTGAAAACTAATCAATACTGTAACTTTAAGTAAATACGTTTACCTTTACATATTTACCGTTAGAATTGAACGGAGAACGATGTAAATGCCTTTCTTACGATAAAACAGGAAACAAGTAATTGACTTCCAGCTAAAGCATAATATGTTTAACAATATCCATATTTGTAACTTGAATTTGACTTTTTTTACTCAAATCAGCTAGTCAAAATTAGGCTATACTAACATATACGTAGGTCAGAAGATAGTTTTCGTTTGATAACAGCGATAAAATCTAACTCGGTGCAATTTTTTACCCAGCTTTCAAAGTCTCATTAGTGGGTTGAAGCAACTAAATTTAGGCAAATCCAAAAAAATCCAAATTTAGCTTATTTTACTGATTTTTATCGCTGAGTCGACTAATCTCTCTCTCTGACAACATTTCTCTTGCGATAGAGGCAGAACAACACAACTGCGGGTAAAATACGAAATACGTGTTACTCAAATTTGGGTAATTCAATGACCCAGGGATTTTTAGAGATTGTGAGTTGCGGTGCACTTTTAATAATAAAATTGTTGCGCGAAGCAATTATTTAATTTTGGGATTCTTTTTGAAATCCGGAATTTTTGACAGCCTCAAATTTATTCAAATATTACAGAATGAAATTGTTGGCAACATGTTTATACATTTTCAATTTTTCATTCGAACCTAGATTCAAACATTTAATTCAAATTTGAAGGAATAATTCTTTTTTTTTTCTGATTAAGCAAGCTGATCCATTTGAGGTTTGAATTGAGATTTTTTTGCATACCATATTTTTTGTCTCCAGTGAAGTTTGGATAGCTGAATCAGCAGCCGTTCTTAGAAAAGTTCTAGCATCTCAAACACAAATGGGCTACAGGACGTCAAAGTTGTATAAAATACTGATAATATAAATAAAATTTAAACTATAATTTGTTGAGCTTTTTGTTAATTCAATCAACTTAGCATGCAAAATTAAATTAAATATTTTGTATGAGACTTATTTTGATTTAAATTTCACGATTTAAGCGAAGTATGCACTTCAACAGAAAAGTAATCGCCTATCTCGATGCGTGGGAAATTTCTTGCAAGAAATGCTCAAGAAAAGCATTTTTCTTTGATCACAGTACGCAGTTGAAAAGAAATGTCCATTCAAATGGAGCTCACTGTAGAAAATATCTTGACCATTTCTTGGGCAGAAATTTTTACTTTTCTTGAGCGGAACAGCATACCTAGCTTTAATGTTGATTTAATCGTATTTTTGAACATGCTTGCATCCTCCACACAAAACACGTTATTTTTTCACATAGCCAGATATTTTTCCAAATCAAAAAGTACATTTTATATTACGAAAGTATTACAAATTTCGATCATTCGTATTCTCTAGCACTCAAAAACTGGTTTCTATAGCGAATTGATCACATGAATCAATGCATACAATGTGGAAAACTTGCATGCATGTTGATTGAAAGAGATGAATAATGTATTTTACCAGCAATATACCAGACTTGCTGTGACATTTTAAAAAAAGTAAATGGATTCAGCGACTTCAAATGAAGTGCACAGCTCTGCTTGAGACAAAAACCTTTTCCGCGGTGTAATAAGCACCCTGTATTTAAATTATTCAATCAAATTATAGTTGGAAGTACAATAATATTATTGAATGATAAAATTTTAAACGAACGACGTTTACTTTGTATATAAATTTTGGCTTGTGCATTCTACCCCACTGGGTTGCTTACTTTGCCGCGCCTACAATCCTCGGTTAACCCCTTTACCGGCAGCTTCATTTTTTACCGCAATAAAAATATTTATACCTTGATAACTTTTTCTGTTTTTCCATATTTTTGCACAATTTTTTCACATGTTCTCAAAAAACTCTTTTAATTTAAGAATCTTTGACTATATCTTTCATTAGTGATCTGGTTTAAGATTTAAGATATTCCGATGTTCCTTGGGGGACTAACATTCTCCATATAAAATGTCTTTGGCAGCCATTTTGTTTTACGTCAATTTATCAAAAAATAAAATGTGAGCTTTACAATGCTAGGTGATAAAAAGCTACACTTAACAAATCATACAAATCGGTTAAGTATTTTTGGAGATATCTGAAAATTACGATATGATGTATTTGGAAGTTTTTAAGATCTTTATTTGACCAGCGTTGTACCAAAAACCTAAATGCACATTGCTAAAAGACGGCTGTACCAAATTGCCTATTTATTCACAACACACTCTTATCAATATTTTGTTTCAAAGAGTGAATATCCGAATACGCTAAAAATTCTGTAGCCTGAGATACTTACGTGGGTTATAACTACGCGTCGGTCCCCCAAGGAATTTCGGAATATGTCAGGAACCAGTTGACCAATGATCAGTATCGATACAGACTCTAAAACTAGAAGAATTTTTTGAGAACATTTGAAAAAGTCTGAAAAAATATCGAGAAACAATAAAGTTATCGAGGTTTGAATGAAGCTGCCGGTAAAGGGGTTAAAGATAATACAAGTTTCAACAAATGTGAGATTTCATAATGTAAACCAACATTTTTGAAATAAATGCTAATTTTCTTCTTATCATTATTTCTTTGACTTTCTTAATATGTTTCGTCACTTCCCATGCCGTTAATCCTATAACATCCCCCATCTTCTACTATGAAACTATACCACCCTCCTTATAACTTGTATGCAAGCCATCTTGGATGCAAACATTACATATAGAGCGATAGATTATTAAAGGTATAAAGGGATATAGGGACAGATAGATCGATAAGCACACATGACAACAGATCATCGCTTTTATATTATAATCATTACGTTTCTGATTTTTTTATTATTCGTCTTCGTCTTATCCCTCGCCTTTCAACAATTTACACCCGATTCTGATTTTGCACGCATTTTTTTTTTACACGGCCGTGCAAAAAAAGTTTCCATACATTTTTCCCGCCAAAACCTTATTTTTGCATGAAACGTCGAGAAATGGTGTTACTTTTTTGCACGGTTTTCGAAGTTTTGAACTAAAAACTTTTTTTGCACGGTACGCATCCCTCGTGCAAAATCAGAATCGGGTGTTATTACATATCGCCTATAGGTATACTACCCGGTTTCAACTTGTATGCAAGTTCTACCACTTTTTTTGCAAGCATTACATATAGATGAATAGCTATCAGTCACGTTTTCAAAACCACTCCTATCTAGAGATCTAAAAAGTGCTTTGACCAGGAAATTTGATGGATCGGTCACAACAGGTCACAACCAGTGAATAATCAACTGTTCATAATTTCTGCGTATACAATTCATTTGTTTTCCAACATTTTGCTCTTGAAAATTAAAAGCTTGTGAATAAATTGTCAGGCAAAAATTTGAAATATTAAAGAGCATCTGTAGGCACTTTCAAAAGCATAACAGAGCCTTAGTGCTCTGGGGAGCACGATGTGAAAACTGCTGCATAGTCGAAACAATATACCACGAAGAATCTTAATATTACAAAAAATATTGATTAGTATCGTGTCTATACGCTGAAGGTTTCTCTGCTATTGCAAGTCACCCTATCTAACGGTACTCTCTGACAAGCCCTCCCCAGCCATTTGGAAAAAAGTGTGATTGAAGCAGTTACCTTAAACCAGATCCACATTCATCTATCAACGGACGAAAAAGGAAGCTGTTGGCCGCTCGTCGCCGTATCCAGAGCCGCTGCTACTGCCTTCGATATTGTTGATTCCCAGCACGATGAGAGTTACTCTTCGACGTTCCACCGGACTAATGTGATCCATAACTGATTGTAGCAACGGTGGTGGCGAGGTTGGATGCTGTCATAACGATTATTATACCCATCGACCCCAGCAATCTCGAATTCCACACGTTTCCGAATGCCTTCAGGCTATGCTGCAGCTGTGGTCATCCAGTGTCGGAATTATCCTCTTTCGCTGGCAAGCAGCCAACTAAAATTAATTTTTAATCCTTTTCTCGCTCCTCTAAGGGTACTGCTTCCTTCTGGTGCCACTTTTTCTTCTCTCCTTGATTGGATATCCTTCCCCCACCCAAGAGCTCTTCCCACCCTCTTCACACGATTGCTCCTATTTTATTACCACATAACCTTTCTGCTCTCGTGCTCTTTCAAGCCTTGGTCTGCCTTCGCCTTCGCTTTAATACCCAAACAGCACTGTGCTCAACTCAAACGGAAAGGACTTGGCCAGCACGGCAGCATTCACTTATTTTGTAGGACACACTCACTCACACCGACGCAATTGCCGTAATACAACACCAACCAGCCAGGCTCACGTACAGACACACTACCGTTGTGCGGGGAATGGGAAAATTGTTTGAAAATTGGATAATTTTCCCAGGATCCTTTTTCGACTAGAACCAGCAGATCCGTTTCATACTTTTTCCATCTTCCTGGCGTTGATTCCACGCAAGTAAAGCCAACTCTGTAGCACGCAACTGATTACGACCCGTTAATCTCCACCAAAAACCTCATCAAACCACCTCAAATCCCTGGAAGAATTTTTCTTCACCACTTCACCATTCTGAAGGATCCTAGCGCTTTTTTCCACGTTCTGCAGATCCTTCCGAAACTAGTTTTCTTTTCCACGGAAATTCTCGTTTTCCACCCGTTCGCACACGTTCTACTCGATCACGATCGATTCCTATCCACGTTCGATCCCGTTTTGCACAATTTTCCTCCACATTTCAGTCGAACAAACTGGGGCAGGAAAATTTTTCTTCACCTAGCACTGCTGCAGGATCGACCGTCCCGAGTAAAATCAATTCTGCATTTTCCGATGTGTGCCGTCGTGTTCCTACTTGCTGCCGTTCTGGTTTCTGGCACTCGCGCTCTCTGCCGTCTGACTGGGGCTTTCCTTGTCACTGCGGGACAGAAAAGTGTGAGAATTTTCCATCGAGCACACGTGTCTCCGTGAGCGCGAATAGGACGACCATAGAGAAGGACGAGTGCTGCTGATGGAGTGCACCCACACACATATTGGCCGCTCGAGCAGCAGCAGTCGGAGCTATGCTGCACACCGTGATTCGTTGTGGGGTAGTACCTATCCAATAATGGTATGCGATATTTGAAATGGTTCCGTCAAATAACTTTCGAAATGAAGTAGGTATCCAAAAATTTTATGAAATAGTGGAATTTTTTTCTTTATTTCCGGTTTTGTTTCGTTTTGTAAAATTGGCACCAGAGACACTTTCCCCGCCAATTGGAAGATTTGTGCTATCGCTATTTCATCATCTATCCGATGGGAGAGGAATACGCATGAGCGTAAAGAGAGCCTTTAACTCATTACCATAGCGGGTTAAACATAACATTATGTCCTGTAGATTCAGGCTTCTGAAATCAGTTTCGCTCAATAAGTGTTTACCAGGTAATCGGAATTGCAGTTGCACGAAAACTTGATAGTTACATATCAGGTTCCATAGCTACATATACGAAGTTCCATAATCGGAATCACAGCTATCACACACCATCGAGCCAGCTCGCTGAATATTTGCCATGTTAGTTGAGTCGGCTGAGGCCAGTCAACGCTCTGACCAAGATATTGCAATTTTGCTTTGATAGATTTTTTAAATACCTCACCATTCTAGGAGATGGCTCAGTAATGTACAATTTTGTTTGACGACACGACTCCAAACTATTCCACATATTGCATATTGCTTGTGATGAGTAGCCGCTTCGAAATCGGAACTGCTGGCTCAGAGTCAATGAAGTCCTGCAACACTCCTTTGCGAGCTAGCTCATCAGCCAGTTCATATCCAGCGATAGAAGAGTGGCCAGATAAGCATACAAGGTTTACAGAGTTGACTGATTTCAGTTCCTCATTTGAGTTCAACATGCGCTTCTTGACATTACGTTCTCACTGAGATAGATCCTGTTTCTCAGCCTAGTGCTCAATGAGCATAGTTATTAACTGAGAACTTGCTATGCCAAAGTTGCCATTTTTCACATTCGTATATCGTATTCGAAGGTAAAGTTATGGCAATGTTCGGATATTGTTAGTGATCGTGCAGTCTCTGTGATTCAATGAAGATATTTTACGATCTATTATTTATTTATTTGGTTTTACATCAATTAGCTTGATGAAACCTTGCCAACAATATTTTGCCAGTTCACTCGGTTCATGGCTGCTTCTCTCCATCCTCGACTGCGTCCCACGCTCTTCAGGTCCTGGTGCTCCTGGTCAATCCACCTAGCTCGCTGCGCCCCACGTTTTCTTGTTCCGACCGCATTCGTAACGAACACCATCTTTACAGGGCTGTTGTCCGGCATTCTTGCAAAATGCCCTGCCTAGCATATCCTTCCTGTTTAAGCTACCTTCAGGTTACTGGGTTCGCCGTAGAGTTGAGCGAGCTCGTGGTTCATTCTTCGCCGCCACACGCCGTTTTCTTGTACGCCGCCGAAGATCGTCCTTAGCACTCGGCGTTCGAAAACCCCATCCGATTATATACAACTATTCTCTGTCTGGCCAAACACTAAATCGTTCGAATGAAGTCAGAGACCTTGGAGTAATATTGGACTAGGAGCTTAATTTTAGACCACATTTGGAGAGTGTCATTTCCAAGGCAAACAAACAACTTGGATTTATTTTCAAAATCGCTGATGGATTCCGTGCTCCGTTATGTTTAAAGCCACTATATTGTGCTCTAGTGCGTTCCATCTTAGAGTCTGCGATGTTGGTATGGTGTCCTTACAACAGGAATTGGATAGACCGTAATGAAGCTTTGCAGTGGAGGTTCGTACGATTATGTCTTCGATATCTACCATGGAGGAACGCTTCAAATCTTCCACCATATGAACAACGGTGTATGCTACTAGGCATCGAAACACTTGAGAAAAGAAGATCTAACATGCAAGCAATATTTGTTGCCAAGATTCTAGCAAATGAAATCGATGCTCCTAATTTACTAGCTGAACTCAATATTTATGTCGCTTTTTGCCACTTTTCATGATATTTTGAGACAAAAAGAGACTATTTTTTAGCTAAAACTGTTGATAACTTTGGAAGAAGATGAGATAGAAAGTTGGTATCTTTAAGAGATACAATGCTTCTTCGATTGTTGACAATTTATAGAATAAACATTTTTGCTAAAAGCGTTATGGAAAAAGTTGTTTTTGTAACGTTCTTCTCTGCTCCTCAAGCAACGGCTTTAGCGCCACCTTCGACTTCCGAAGGACCGTCACTCTGTCTAAGCCCGGCATGAGACCACCCTTCTCAGGGCAGGTCGCAAATAGTTCAATGCAGAAGCAAAAACTCTCCAAAATGGCACACACGAAAGGACAAATGAACGGAAATTTAACTACAAACCAACTGAAAACCGGAAACTAAACCAAAAAGAAAAGAAAAAGTCAACCAGAACTGAGCGGCAGAAAAAGTCTTAACTTAAGGAACCAACAAATCTAGATATTTACAAAAAATAAACGTAAAAGAATGGTAGAGTCGTTTTTAAGGGTATGCGAAATACCGAATGATTCCGTCAAATACGCTTCGAAACGAAATTCCGCGGAATTCCACGGAACTCGCACTGGCGAAATTTGTATTTTGCTATTTCGTTTCGTTTCGCCAAATTGTTAAAATATTTCCACGGAAAATTGAAAATAAACGGAATAAAACGGAATTTCGCGAAATTCGAGTTAAATTTCGAACAAAAAAAAGCAAAGCATTCGCTTCTACTCCTAGCAGCTACAGTCAAAAATGGGTCCGTATTATGGATCAAATCGACTCATATCATGGATCAGAACACTATAACAGCAAATTATCTGCGAGGCAAACGAATGGTGTGCTAGTGAAAGCATACGTTTTGACGTTTCTTTAGGAATCGTCTTATCTTAGATTCATAACTGTGGTATGGGTTTAAATGCCCACAAATATGAATCAACGCTTCTAGGCATATGTATGACATTTTATTTCCTACGAATGGAACAAATGTGTTTAAGCATGTTATTGTTGATTGCGATGCTGTATAGATTTATGGTTCGCGTAGGTAAAATGGGTTCTGCGTAATTGCTACACTGTTTGATGAGATATTCTCCGTTTTATCCAACTTAGATCCATATCTGTGTGCTATCCATAACTGTGGGATGACTGTAGTATTGACTGGTCCGCAGGATATGATAAACTGCACTGCCGTTGTAAAGTTTCCAAAAACGCCCATTTGCCCTAAATTCCTCGCGGCGAATTGCCCAGGGAACGAACAACTGCGTTTGATGAACTACCGCAATGTTATGTTCCATAAGAATGAAGAGAGCAAAACCACGGTTTCCTCCGGGGAACATCGCGTGTCCTTTTGAGCAAATCCGTTAATATATCGCAAAAATTGTTTGTACACAAATGTCAAAAAAAAAAGATGTTCTGGATTTGCTCAGGTGGTGCAGATTATTGATGCGCGCATTAGTTCTCTCTCTTGCTTTCCCGCTATGACGTTACTTCTAACTCTGCATATGAACAGCGGGAGAATAGAAGAGAAAACTAATAGCACGCATCAATGAGTTAAGGCTCTCCGGATTTCGTTGTTGTGTCATAAAACTCTACATGTAGCAGCGAAATCGCAGCGATTGTTTGTCGCTGTCGCCGTAAAAAATCGCGTTGATTTGGGTGATCCAAAGCCACACCTCAAATCTTCAAGAGCACAAATCTAAGGAACCAGACGTCCATTCAAGCTGAAAAATCTATTGATTGGTTACTCGATGACTAATCGATCAAGTGTTCAGCTTGAACCGCTGTCGGGTTCGTTAGATTTGTGCTCTTGAAATTCTGAGGTATGCCTTTGATTTATATTCACCTTAAACAAGGAAGATGCATACATTATTTTATATCGAAAAATGAATCTAGGTTTATTCACGCTGTACCACACCATCCTCTCTCCTCTTATAACGTGGCTTAATTTCCTCATGACCCCCAATTTAAAAAAATGCGAATATTGATAATCTATCATTACAAGTATTGGAAGCCAAATGCCGCAAGGCAAAGGTCTTAACCATTTCAATACCGACATCAAGTTTCAAAATTCTCTAGTTTCGCCTTCTTTCGATCGATTTTGATGATTTGTTTTAGAGTGATTCCAAGCAACAGCACCAAAATTTGGTAAATTTTTTAATTCATTTTTTTCTATTGAGCTGAAACTTTGCACAGTTTTCCAGTTCCATCTAAATCGTCATTTTCCGATATCAAATCTTCAAGTTGAGTCACGACTAACTTTTCAAAAGGGTGTATGTGAAAATGGTTCAAAAATATTCAAAAAGCTGCACAGCAAAAACGGTTCGTTCGATTGTTAGACAACTAAAGAAACAAAGTTAGACAACTAAATAAAGATTCAAAAAAAAAAAAAAATACAGACAGTAAAAAAAAATTTTTTTGCATTAAAAAACATAATTTTTGACACAAAAACTCAAATATCTCAAAACCCTATCGGAATACCAACGTAATTTTTTGAGGGAAAACGGTCCATTATATTAGCTATCTACCATAAAAATTTGGTGATGGTAAACCAATAAACAAAAAAGTCGGTGTAAATTATTACGGGAACCGCAGTTTGTTGCTGATTTTATTGTTAAGGGCCTTGCGTGAATTAAACAAGTCGTTTTCATGTATTCATTAGTATTATGTATATTATATGTATAAATATTATATGTATATGTATATATGTATAAATTAAAATGAAAAATGTTATCTACACGAAAATATTTTTTTTTTTACCAGGATATATTTTTTTAGAGTATGATCGATGAGTTTCCAAATGTTATATATAAACTTTAAAAGTTTTGGATTTGGGTATGCGTTATGAGACATGAAAACATTTTATTAATACTTATTTATTTATTTATTGTTATTCAATTTTTTTACAATATCGAACACTTTTGCATCATTATCAGTACAGTTCGAGTATAGTTTTGCATTAATTTTATTTTCTGACAATGGAATGAAACAGTGAAATTTTTGGGTTCCTTGGATCGTTTTCGCGTTATTATATTGCTCGCTGATCTCTGATGCCGTTAATTCGTACTCTTCAGTAGTAGTAAAACAAAATGATAATTTTGTTAAATCTTCTTCTTTTCTGCGATTCGCCCAATCAAATAGTTCTTTTGCAGTTTTAATTGGACGCTCACGTTCTTTGGCTAAACTTGCTCTTGTGGCCATGCGCTTTATGGTTCCTCCAATAGCATCACAAGGACCTTTGCCATGTGACGTAGCAAAGAAATGCCATTCTGCATCAATTCCGTACTTTGATTTTAATTGACATAGGCTCGAAAAATTCTTACGGTTTTTGTACTGCGATGCTGCTCCATCAGACATGAAATATATCTTTCTAATTTCTTTATCCTTATCAACGCGTAAAAAGTTAATCATTTTGGCAATGAACAAATTTACAGATACTGAGTCGTGTCTTAAATCTTCGGAAATTACAATAAAACTAAAATGTTCAATTTGCGTACTTCCATTGAAATACATAACGAATGGATGAATTGTAGCTTGTTGTACGTTCCAGTGATGGGACTGCACTTCATCTTGCAATACAAAGCTATAGTTTTCAGAAAAATCACAAATGACTAAAAATTCACCATCTTGTAATGTATTTTTCGTATTTTTTAAAAAGCGGGATTGCTCTGTTTTAATAAAGTCGTGAGGAATTAAACTTTCTAATTTCAAGCAAAAAAATGACACAAACTCATCTACAGGTTTTACAATAGTTTCTAGGTCACACCAATCCGTGGTCACCCATTGCTCAAATGATAACTGATCAATATAATTTTCTTCAAACTCAGCGAATAAAGTATTTTCCAATGATGAAGAATCTGGACAATCCGAACAAGATCGGAGATAGCAATTTGATGTTGTATTTTCACACAAAAGACTACCAGTTAACATTTTAATATCCTTTGATAAATTGATTCTTTTCAAACTATGTAAGATTAGGTTAATATTTTCGTGTGTTGTGCACACACAAACATTATGTGTTCCTGAATTGGATAGAAGCTTGCATTGCCTTGGACGAAGGCTTGCAAATGAGGAAAAACCTACCTTAATATTTTCGTTAATTTCCTTGAAGCGTGTATACGCTTCTTTCAAAGTAGTCATCATTAATCGTTTTTGGATTGCTTGACGCTTTCTATCTTTTTTTTACAGATACATAATCTTTTTGGCCAGGCATAGTTCTACTTACTTCATCGTCTTCAAAATATTGAATTATTTTTTCTTTTGTCTCATCTGTTAATGAAGTACTCGACCTAGCATTTTTGGTTGCAAGACTGTTATTTTTGAATTGTTTTGCCTCTTTTGCTGTATTTCTATTGGTTTTGAACTCATCAATGGCGTCTTGAATAGACCACGAGCTTGGCAGCATCGACAAAATCAATAATTTTTCTTTCCTTGTCGTGGCTAGATTCGAGAACCTTTCCTTCATATTCATAATTACCTCATCGTAGTCTGTATTTTCCACATCCTCAGGCCCTAATTTGAAGAGGTTTCTTCGTACAGCTTCGTTGATTTCACGGTATTTTTTCTCGGGATAATTGACGTAACCCATCTTCGTCCATTTAATCGGAGTCACTTTTATTCCAGCTATCCCTTCGTTGAAGCGTTCGATGTTGACCTTCTGGATGCACTCATCTTCTGATTGATTTGTTGAAACAGATGTCGCTGATGGTACCGTGGCAAGTAATTCCGGTGCATCTAGTAATTCCTCAGTTGTTGTTGTTTTCGAACTTCCTGCAACCTGATCCACCGATGATGTACAGATTGCCCGTTTGTCAACGTTTAAACGGCAGGACGTACAAATGCGTAAATTTGTATTCAATGTAGACATTGGAGCATAACCAGCCGCTTTCAGTTTATCTATGGTGCTTTCGGTGAGATTTCGTAGCTCTTTCGAACACTTTTTTTTCTGCAAACGGCCTGCAACAGTTGAGAAAGCGACTACTCATGTTGCTCGTTAGATTTTAATAAACAAAATCACTTTTAAGTTTATACTGACTAGTTTGGTTAATTTAATTTTACAATTAAATCTTTTATAACCATAGTGGTAGTATATTTTTAGCTTTTTCGTGAGTATGTTCATGGTATGTACCTATCATGTTTTTGATGTTGTTGAAGTTACTCGCTTTCTCCCAAATATGATTAACAAAGTCTATTCTCTACCAAGGCGGGTCTATACCCAGGTGTAATCAGATTTTAACTTTGTGGAGAAAACCAGCGCCGAGAAAACCGACCTGCTTTACGTATACTAGATCACCTGGGTATATTGTTGTTGTTTATTGTTTATTGACCACCGTCTAAGATATTTCTATCGCTCAGACTGCGCATTATTCCTTATTCTATCCTTAAACATAGTTTTACTAACATTAAAATCAAACACATAATAAACATCATTGAATAACCTACAACATTCTACAAACGGATTAAAAAAAGTCCTATGACCGTAGTTCGGGATTCTTAAGAATTCAAATTCTCTCAATGATCTGGTTGGAGCATGAATTGGCACAGCTGCTAGAAGTGAGCTACAGTTTATATTGCCCTGCAGTAAATCAAAAATAAATAATCTACGCAGCATTTCAGATCTACCACCTAAAGATTCTAGTCTAATCAGCTGACATCTACTAAGATATGGCGGGAGTCGTATCGGGTCATTCCATGGAAGGGAGCGCAACGCATATCTTAGGAACCTTTTCTGAACGCTTTCAAGCAATCTAAGTTCACCAATTTGACGTGGTGCCCAAATTTGAATAGCGTACTCCAATATACTTCTTACAAGCGAACAATATAGTGTTTTAAGTACATATACATCATCAAAGTCTTTAGTGTTCCTAATAATAAATCCAAGCGTTGTAATGGCCTTTGAAATTGTTACAGAGAGATGTTCTTTGAATGTAAGACTTTTATCAACAATTATTCCCAGGTCGCGAATTGAAGTTACTCTATCAATTACAGTACTTTCGAGAGTGTATTGATGAATGGTGGTGCCTTCACTACGGTAAAAGGAGATGACTTTAGTTTTCTTCACATTGACCTGCATTCTGTTCACTTTGCACCATTCATTTAATGACTGTAAATCATTTTGGAGAGCAACACAATCTACACTATCCTTGATTTTTCTATAAATTTTGAGATCGTCAGCAAACAAAATTTTCTCTGATCTAATTACTACACAGATATCATTAATGGACAATGTAAATAACAATGGCCCTAAATGGCTGCCTTGAGGTACTCCTGACTTAATATATAGACCCGCCTTGTTCTCTACGAGGTAAACTTTTTGCAGGTAAACTAGTCGTATACCTGTATAGAAAACTTTTTTTGTAGCTTTTATCAAAAGGTTTCAACACTATTGAGAGAATTTTTCTTCAGTTACGTACAATAAAAAATATGACACTATCAAGACTTTAGATCACAACACTGGATCGCGTCTAACTTTCTAATAGATGCTATAATAGTTATGAATAATTAAATAAAATATCATGAAAACAACTTGTTAACCTCATGTGGTACCCTTAACAAAAAATTCAGCAACAAACTGCGGTCCTAAAAAAAATTAACAATGAAAAAAAAATTTTTTTTCACTAAGTGTCAAATTTGTGAAATGTTTGAAATGTCATAACTTTTTTGTTTATTGGCTTACCATCACCAAATTTTTATGGTAGATAGCTAATGTAATGGACCGTTTTCCCTCGTTGGTATTCCGTTGGTATTCCGATAGGGTTTTGAGATATTTGAGTTTTTGTGACAAAAATGATGTTTTTTAATGCAAAAAAAATTTTTTTTTTACTGTGTGTATTTTTTTTTGTATCTTTATTTAGTTGTCTAACTTTGTTTCTTTAGTTGTCTAACAATCGAACGAACCGTTTTTGCTGTGCAGCTTTTTGAATATTTTTGAACCATTTTCACATACACCCTTTTGAAAAGTTAGTCGTGACTCAACTTGAAGATTTGATATCGGAAAATGACGATTTAGATGGAAGTGAAAAACTGTGCAAAGTTTCAGATATTTTTGAAATGGTCGATTCGACTTGCATGCCTCCGTGGAATCCCTCTTTAGTAAAAATCACATATCAGTTATAAATTTGATTCATGCATTGCAAGCACCATCAACATTGGTTCCGGATTTAGATTCAAGTTTGGTGGTATATCTAGGGTATTTCACAATAGAAAAGCGCAACAATTTTTTTTCAATTTTCGCACATCTAGATCTCGAGAAAAAAAAAATAAGCCAAACATTAAATTTAGCTCATTGAAAGACGAAATTGACGAATTGTCTGAACGAACATGGGTGAAATTGTCAATCTTATTTACGGTTCCTCTATGCTATGTAGTCCAGGTTCAAAATTTTTTTTTTCGAGATTTTCAAATATTTTTAAAATACTCTCGAGGCTCAAAATTCAGTGAAAATGTGATTTTGTAGTCAGTTTTAAACAATGAATCTGAAAATGAGATAATATCAACAATCCTTATTTCTTCCAGAAATCGTCTAGAAATTCCTTCACAGATTTTGGAATAGGATCATTTCTCCAGTATTTGGTCTACAAAATAATAGAAATACCTTCAGTATTTTATACAAGGTTTACTCTTAAAGTTCGCATTCATCCAGATTTGATCCCTCCAAGAATTAATTCACAGTTTATGCAATCTTGCGTTGTGTTCCAACTGGGGAAGAGTCTGCTTCTCAGTTTAGTGTTTTCATGATCACTTATCGACTTGTGTCCCCAATCACATACATTCAAGCCACGAAGCATAAAGTACAGCAAAAAAAAATGAATACCATTATTCCATGTTTTATGGTATTTATTAGCATATCCACATGATTAAAAAAATTGTAAGGCGTTTCTAAAAATCAAATTAATTTTGGACTCCTCTCAATATTTTTAAGATTGTTTTGAATGTTTGTAACTGCTTTTCGACCCACTTCTTAGTTGCTACATTTAAATTAAGGCTCAAGAATCCATCATTCAATCATCAGCTATCATCAAAAATAAAAAAAAACAGTTTTAACGTTCGAATTTCAAGATATCCTCATGAAAATCTATCATCGTATTACATATAACAAGTGTAATGCAATGATAGATGTTCATGAACGTTGCTTCAATTTTGAGCAAAAAAAAAACTGGTTTTGAAAATGTGTAGAACGATGATGGTTATTTTCCTCTTAAACCCACTCATTGCCTTGTGTGAGTGTCAGATATGTTGAAATGAAACCTTAAAAAGTTATTAACACTTCAGTCGTCGCGCTGTTGTATTTTGTACAACACTGGTGAAAAAACCCCGCTTTTCGATCACAACAGCAGCGTGGTGGTTCTGACGGTGGTCATCCACGCGACGACTGGAAGGTTAAGAAGATTTCAAACAAACAGAAAAGAGTTTTACCAAAACATGTAAGGATTCCGCTGAGCAACGCTAAGGTTTCCATATGGTAGAGAATATAAAAAGACGTTTTTATGCCAATTGCCAAATTTCCATCTTTTGACAAGAAAAAAAAAACTTAAATATGTATTCCGCGAAACAAATTCAAAAATTTCGTTTCGTTTCGAAAAATTCCGTGAGATATTTGATTTCGTATCGAGTTACACGAAACATTTTTAAATTTCGTTTCGTTTCGTCATTATCAGCGCAAGATATTCCGCGTATCGTTTCGTTTCGTATCGACATGGAAAAAATCCATATCGCATACCCTTAGTCGTTTTCAATCCGAACTCGAAATAAATATTATGAAACAAAGTCAATTTAAACGAATTTATTAAAAAAAATGAATTTAGAGAGTTATTTGCATAGGACCTATTCAAAACGTATGCAAGCTCTCAATTTATTGTGAAAATTCATTAGTACCTAGTATCTAGTCTGGTGACGTCACGCATTTAACTTTCTTATTCTATATATACAATTTTCGGATACTCTCAATCAGTTCAAAAGCTAGTGTGGATCTGACCTTAACTGCATCGGTGTGGTGCTCCAACGGCGATGGCTTGATCGTCCCTCGACGGCAGAAAAGCTTCGTCGGAATCTAATTGGAACGTGTGCTATTCGGTAGACTCGCGCGTGGGCACGATCATCAGGGTAGAAGCGTCCCTGGCGGTTGGTGGAGTGAGAGCAGGTTGTTGTTGCTCTACGCCTCACGCTTTGGCGAAACGAGTCCAATCGTCGATAACTCTACTCGATTACAGATCGACGAGTCGAGCACACACTTGGGCACAAGCTCACGTCTGAGCTTCTCGATTCGGGGGAAAGCTTGATTGTTGGACGAGATTTTCCACCCACAATGGCCCACTAGTCGAAACAGTCTTCGGCTAGACACAGGAAGGGACTCCGTAGTCGGAACACTCTTGGAACACGTGGACGATTCCCGATCACGTGGACTCGAAGTGACTCAGGACAATCCAGGGACAATTTGCACCAGCCTGGACCAGTTGCCCACGTTGGATGGGCTTGACGATGCCTGAATAGTCACAATAAATTCTTCACAACTATTTAATTTTTCACTGGTCAAACTATTCGAACTCTGAAAATTCATAAATATTCGAATTCAGATTTTAAAAGTTCGAAAATTTAACGAAAAGCTTACTTCAATAACTTTTATTCACTTTCGGAGAAAGCTCACTACTTTGGAAAATGATCTTTACACTTGAACGAACTCCACCAGAATCAAATGGAACGAGCGCAATAAATTTGTTCGAGCCTTAAAGCTACGACGCAATTTCCACCTTATCGTGTACTCTCTTTTTTGTACGATGATTTTTATTGGTCAGCTCTGGAGAACTCAGAAGGAATCTAAAAATTTTCCACTGGTTCGCTTTCCCGATTGGTGATTTTAGCAAATTCAAAAGGCCAGGTACAAATTAATTAGTGGAAAATTCCGTAACTTATCGAATGTTCATAAGCGTCCATTTCATTCGCCTTTGGTTATGCACCGTGCGCAACACTTACTTAAGCTTTACTCTTTTGGGCACAAAAGCTACTCTTAAAGCTTGCTTATCTTTTGGTTATGAACAAAAAGGGAATATTCTTAGACTGGCACAAAACATATGAGTGTTACATATTCGCCTACACTAATAATAATAAAAATTTTGAAATTAATTTCAAAATTTTTATTAATTTCACAGATTAAACATCTAACTCAAATTTAATTCAAACTACATCGAAGAACATACAAGAATTCTGAACTAGTAAACTATACAAATACAAACAAATGATTGGTCCTGCTATGCCATATTGAACTCTCACATGCTTTACAAACAACCGTACTCATTCAACCAACTTATCTTAACCGAAATGACCTCAGAGACGTCTGAGAAAACTAATACCTAAAACCGAATTTACCTCAGAAATGTCTGAGCATCTTCAACTAACGAATTACTGACTAAAACCGAATTACCCTCAGAAATGTCTGAGCATATTTTCTTCCGAATAACCAACGTACTTCAGAACAATGGTCTGAAAATATACATGATTACTTAATAACTTATCATACGCGAAATCACTCATTAATTAATTAACCGCAATCATTCATTTCAAAATGTCATAGCAAAAACACGAATCACGAACGCATAAACATCTCGACAAACGCTTCACACATATCCCGAACTTTCAGTACCGGGTTCTAACACGAAAGCTTTTTGACGATCTGTCAAAACCGAAACACGAAATCGATCAACACAAAAAACGAACGCGAGCTGTGCTGATGGAATGGAGGTAAACTAATTCTACATAATTTCTTCAAAATTAAGGACTGAAACTGCGATTCGACGACGGAAACTACTGTGAAACGACTCTCTACTAACTATGGAGTGAACTGTGGATGAAATCTATGGTTGAAGATAATTAAAGGAAATTGAACAGATTTTGTGATTCCGGGCTATTGCAATTTGTAAACAAATTGAAATTATTCGATTTGGGTCAAGGTCAACGAAGTGCATCATTGACCTATATAAGTTGCAAGCAATGCAACACAGCTCAACACAAACATAAACGAAACGATATAAGCAAGATTCTAATTGGATATCTGTTCTAGGTTTGTTCGACTTATGCAACTGCATGAAAGTGCTCTACGATGTGAGGAAACATTTATGGTGACTTCTCGAACATCGGAAATATGGATTTTTCACCTCAAAGAGTGTTTCATTGCAGACTTTTGGTTTATGTGCCAATTAGGATGCACCGTCATAGCTTGTTGTTTTCTAGTGCTTATCAGTTCGTTAACGATCGAGGGAACACTTGGACGTCTCAGATCGGACTGCATCGTTGCACCACAGATGTGTATTTTAGATTTGAAGTAGTATATGCATTACGCGGCCGTAATGCAGTCATAGCTTGTGTTTTTGGACAGAATATTTTTAGTCGACAATGTGAGGAAACAGAACTAGCTGACATCTCGAACATTGGACGTAGTTTAGGAACCTCATTGAGTATTTTCAGTAATAGTTTCGTTGTTTATGTACCTTCTCGCGAAGGACCGACATAGCTTTACGTTTTACACTCGTTTCAAGAATGACCCGTGATAGCTTCCTGCTATTCGTTGGCCATCCAGACGTTCTAAGACGTAGGTGTTCGTACCAACGACTTCTTTCACGCGAACTTTCTCGAATTTGTTAGCAAACTTGCCTACGAAATTTCGAGACTTGTCTGAGAGATACATGGTCTTCTTGTACACCACGTCTCCTTTCTCGAACTGGTGTTTCCGATTAGCACGCAAGTTATATGGATGGCTGTACTTTTGGTACGCCTTAAGCAAGTTTTCCTTAACTTTGCTGTAAAGAAGTTCCATGTCTTTGCTGACTTCTTGGGGACTTTTAGGTGATTCGCTTTCTCGCAGGGCTTCGTACTCACTACCAGAACTTATCATATTTCGCCCAAAATTAAGGAAGTAGGGGCTGAAACCCGTACTTTCGTGAACATTAGTCCGTATAGCTTTCGCGATTTGGTGTACATCCTTATCCCAATCGCGGTGGTCTTTTTCTCTGTTCAACGAGCATCTTATGGCTGTCACGAGGACTCTATTGACACGCTCAGCCGGATTAGGGCTGGGGTGGTAGACGGACAGAGGCCAATGGGTCACGGAGAATCTTTGCAACATTTTCTGGAACAGCTCAGATTTGAAAACTGTTGCATTATCTGTAATGCAAATTGATGGTGCGCCGAATACATTGAAGATCGTATTCTCAACGAAATTGCAAGTTGACGCAGCTGTCGCAGAACGCAAGCATTGTACCATGACGAATTTTGAGAAAAAGTCGCTAACCACAAGCAACCAAACGTAACCTCTCTTGGACCTTGGATACGGGCCTAAGAAGTCCATTGATATTAGTTCCCAAGGGCGAGAACAATGCTTGGGCTTTCCGCAAATTGGTTGAACGTTAATGTTAGGTGTTTTTGATTCACGGCATATCTCGCATTGGCTGCAAAACCGCTTAACGTCTGAAGCTAAGCGTGGCCAATAATGCCTTTCGCGAATTTTGGAAAGTGTCTTGACGAACCCTAGGTGGGCTTCGCTGTGAATTCTTCTGATGATGTCTCTCCTTTCAACAACTGGAACAACGTATTTCCAGCAGAAGGATGGATCTTCAGATACAGTAGAACCAATTATATATTTATAGACCTTTCCGTCTGATATACGAAAATCGGGATAACGTTCGGGTACGGTTTGAATCATCTTCATTAGTTGGGTGATGTACGGGTCCGAACTAGAAGTCACATCAATAGTGTTAACTGCACGAGAGAGTGCATCGGCAGGTACGTTGTCGCTCCCTTTCTTATACTGCAAGAGCATGTCGTATTTTGAGAGTTTTAACGCCCATCGAGCAATTCTTGGAGACTTACTCTCGATGGACATAGTCTTTAGGAACGTTAGACTCATCGCGTCAGTTTGGATGATGAATTGCGACCCTTCAATGAAATGTTTAAAGTTTTCAATGCTCAAGAGAACTGCAAGGCATTCACGCTCTGTGGCACTATAGCGTCGCTGAGTACTCGAAAGTTTTTTGGAGTAGTACGCAATAGGTTTGCGTACTCCGTCATGAACTTGAGCTAGCACTGCGCCTACAGCCAAGTCAGAGCTGTCAGTCTCAATTATGAATGGCAATGAAAAATCTGCATTTGCCAATATGGGAGCAGATACTAAGGCCGTTTTAAGTTTTTGGAGAGCAGCGTCTGCCTCTTCAGTCCACTGAAACTTTTTCATTCCCTTTCTCAGCAGATTCGTAATAGGGGTTGTAATCTCCGAATAGTTTGGCAAGAATTTCTGATAAAATCCGGCAAGTCCTAATAACCGGCGAATATCTTTAACCGTTTTCGGAGCTGGGTAATCGAGAACCGGTTGAATTTTGCTTACGTCCATGGACAGACCTTCTTCCGATAATACGTAGCCTAGATATTTGATCTTCTTTTGGCAGAACTTGCTTTTTTGGAGGTTTATCGTTAATCCTGCTCTACGTAGTCTCTCTGCCACGATCTGAATAAGCCTTATATGCTCGTCGATACTGTTGGACACGATAATAATATCGTCCAAATAAACGTATACATATGGCTCTAAATCATGACCTAATACACGCGTCATCAATCGGGCCATGGTTGCTGGGGCGTTTGTCAACCCGAATGGCATGACAGTATATCGGTATAAACCTTTGTTCGTACGGAACGCAGTCTTGTCCTTCGCTGAAGCCTCGAGCGGCACTTGGTAGTATGACTCCGACAAGTCAATCACCGAAAAGTATTTTGATTTGGGAATTCTCTGGAGAATTCCCATCATGTTCGGGAATGGAAAGTCATCTTTCTTGGTACATTGATTCAGCCTGCGGGAGTCCAGGCATATACGCCATTTACCGTTTGCCTTTTTTATGGGTAAAAGCGGATTGAGGAAATCAACTGGACCATGGCACTCCTCAATAACTCCTAACTTTTCCATTCGTTCCACTTCGGCATCGATGACACTTTCGACATTAGGTGACCAGCGATAATATGCAATACGTTTGGGTTTGGCATCTGGTAACAGATCAATACGGTGCTGTATCAACTGCGTCCTACCCAAGCTGCCTTCATGAGTTTCTGGTAACTGCTTGATCGCTTCAAACAAGGCTTTTCTTTCCATGTCCGAAAGGAGATGTTCTGTACTTAGGTCATCTAAGGTTTCAAAGGTCTTCTGTGGTAATTCTACGGTTGGCATCTCCAAACTCTCATCGATGTTTTCCGTAGGATCTGACAAATTATTATCCGAACTAGGCACGATCTGGAAGCAAACTTCTTTACTGCGATCTCCAAAGTAGTCATCTGCAAATGGCATGGTGTTTGAACTACTTGTTTCATCTTGACCTCCTGCTACTGTTGCTGGAGATGGAGGAAGAAGTCGAAATCCAAATTTATTCAAGAAGTCCACGCCCAATATCAAGCATTTTGAAACTTCTGGAACAATAACTGTCTGAATCACATGAGTTTTGTCCTGATATGTGAAAGGTGCATTGACGAAGCCTAGACATCGGTATGCTGTACCGTCAGCTGTCGAGATTTTAACAGCTATCGGATGAATTTTCAAACCTAATTTGTTAACTAAGTCAACCGAACTAATTATCGTTAGGCTTGCGCCAGTATCTGCAAGGCCTTCGATTTCTTCTGAGAGTATCTTGACTTTCAAGTGTGGACAACGATGAAACTTTGTGTTGATTTGATGAACATTATTGAAGATGTTATAGAAGGGTTTGGGAACCTCTGGATCGTTGCGTTGAGGGCATGGATTCCCAGAATTGCCCACGCCTACTCGTTTTTTGGCAATTCCTCTTTTTGGCCTAACTCGTGTTTGTTTGGACACCTATAGGCCGTAGTATCGGCTAATCCACAGATGTGACAGAAGATAGTCTTTCTTCTATCGCATTCTCGCCACATGTGACCAACGCCTTGACAATTCCAACACATCGTTTGCTTAGTTTTATCCTTGTTATCTCCGGGGGTTTGCTTGGTCACTGGAAACCGTTTATTGAGTCTCGCCTTAAGAGCGTTCAATTCTTCCGTCTCCTCAAGTTCACGTTGTTCATCTTCGTAATTCTCGTCACAATCTAGTTGATTGATTGCTGGCCTCGAATGTGCTGCAGTTGAGTACAAATTCGACTCGAGAGCGTCAAATTTGAAGCATAATTGCGCCAGATGCTCAATCGAGTGAATTGGTTCTAACGCAAGTCGACGTTTGTACGATTGCTTCATATTTTCCACAATGACTTCAAACTTCTCAGCTTCAGTCATCTTTTTCATCATTCTTTGGGCTAGCATTTCCATCTCCGTAAGATAGGCGCTGAATAACTCCGTAGGTCTTTGTTTTCTTGCACGCATTTCTTCGCGAATTATGCGATCCCGGTTGGGATTGTCATACCGCATCTTAAGATAAGATTCTAAAATTTCCCACGACGTAAACTTTTCCTCATACGTTGTGTACCATACGTACGCGCCATCTTTGAAAAGTAGGTGGGCGTGCATTCGTAACTCTGGTTTTGTAATATCATACGATCTACACAAAATGTCTATTTGTCGCAGAAAATCCGTGACAGGGACCGAATTGGTATCGCCAGTGAACTTCGGCCACTTCTCTATTATGCTGCACTGCTGATGCGGCAAACGCCTGGGGTAAACGCTTGTAGACGACCTGCCAGAATTCATCTGGTTCATCGGAGCAAACGTGACGTTTCCTGCACCAGAGTTAGCTGCGGATCGGAAATCATTTCTTGGTCTATTAGTTGAATGCATCGTATTCCAACCACTTGGATTTGGCACAGGGGTACTACGTTGTTCCAAAGTAGGACCAGATAACTGCAACGGTGGCGAAGGATCAGGGAATCTGAATGTCTGATTCACACTGGTATTCCGATTGTCACGTAGAGCTTGAGTCCGAGGATGGAAATTCATTTCGGCCAGATTGTTCGAAAGTGCATCAACGGCTGGGTCCAACCGAACCGTTGAGAACCTCTGGCGAACCAACTGATCGAAGCATCTCTGGACGTACGTTGAAATCTCGGATATATGGACATACTCATTATTCTGCAAATTTATATTTTCAGGTACGGCATTGGATACCGGACTAGACCGGATAGGGTTCGGAACTGGCGTCGAACAACCAGACCTTGAACGATCGATAGTCGCCGACATTCCCCGCAATGGAATTGTCGGACGGAACACGTTTGGTTCAGTTACCGCTCCAGTCTGCACTCCGTGGTCATTCGGTGCATGGTCAAAGGTAGGACCATCTCCATGTGCTATTGAGGAAGGATTACCACACTGCTCTAGGGAGGCATCCGATGGATTTGCTTGATGCGGAACCGCTCCGGTGGTCTGTGTTCGATCCTGGTTCCGAAAATTCAAAAGATTTTCAACAAGTGCTGGTATCACACCCGTCGTATCATCCGATCGTTCCATGTTTCCTCCAACCGCTTCTTCTGCCTCATTCCAGGTCATCAACCAGGGAGACTCTCGATTACGCTGTGTAATCTCATGTTCAACAGCGGTATTTTCGGAAATGGATTGAGGTCCAATGATCACACTGAACGGTGCACCTGCGGTATTTTCGTCTGACCGAGGTACCCGAACTGTGGATTCAGCAATTGGTACTGAACGCACTGTATCGTCAAAGTTAAGGCCATAATAATGCATGGTTATCCTTGCAATCAGATCGAGCAAGTACTGCACATCTTCTTGCTGACGACGAGTACGAGGCTGGTAGCGTCGAATCCTTTGGTGGTAGTGCACCAAGCGAGAAAGGCATGAAGGATCAGATCCACGAAACAGAATGTCCGCAATCTCCTTCAACTTCCTTGGTACTGTGCAGAGGTCATCAACCATCATGTGCTCCGTTACTCGCACTAATCGTTCCGATTGTGGATCACGAAGTAACGCACGGAGATCTCGTCTACGTTCTTCGAGCGATCCTCGCGTAGAATAGTCACGTAACAAAAGTTCATAATTAAGTTCACTTTCGTCCAAGTAACAAGCGTTTATTTTATACCACTCCATTGTCAAACAAACCAAAATTCAATTCAAATGAAGAAAAACTTAAATTAAAGATTTTTTTTAACAAGTTCAAACCAATTCACTGAAAATTTTACACTAAACCGATAATACTTATAACCGAAACTAATAACCGAAAACCAAAACTAATAACCGACCGAACTTAATCACTAATTACCGAAATTATCAATCAAAATTAAACCTAGCCGCGCAGGTACTGAAGAAACTAAATGAAATTGACAGAATAGGTTGAAAAGTAACTGAATATACTATGTAAGAGTTCAATTAAGCAATGAATTCAATTTAATATGTACAAAGCCAGTCAAAGAAAAATAATTAATTTAATTTGAAATGTGAAACTATTGCTTTTCGAAGGCCCCACGTTGGGCGCCAAAATGTAACGTTCTACTCTGCTCCTCAAGCAACGGCTTTAGCGCCACCTTCGACTTCCGAAGGACCGTCACTCTGTCTAAGCCCGGCATGAGACCACCCTTCTCAGGGCAGGTCGCAAATAGTTCAATGCAGAAGCAAAAACTCTCCAAAATGGCACACACGAAAGGACAAATGAACGGAAATTTAACTACAAACCAACTGAAAACCGGAAACTAAACCAAAAAGAAAAGAAAAAGTCAACCAGAACTGAGCGGCAGAAAAAGTCTTAACTTAAGGAACCAACAAATCTAGATATTTACAAAAAATAAACGTAAAAGAATGGTAGAGTCGTTTTCAATCCGAACTCGAAATAAATATTATGAAACAAAGTCAATTTAAACGAATTTATTAAAAAAAATGAATTTAGAGAGTTATTTGCATAGGACCTATTCAAAACGTATGCAAGCTCTCAATTTATTGTGAAAATTCATTAGTACCTAGTATCTAGTCTGGTGACGTCACGCATTTAACTTTCTTATTCTATATATACAATTTTCGGATACTCTCAATCAGTTCAAAAGCTAGTGTGGATCTGACCTTAACTGCATCGGTGTGGTGCTCCAACGGCGATGGCTTGATCGTCCCTCGACGGCAGAAAAGCTTCGTCGGAATCTAATTGGAACGTGTGCTATTCGGTAGACTCGCGCGTGGGCACGATCATCAGGGTAGAAGCGTCCCTGGCGGTTGGTGGAGTGAGAGCAGGTTGTTGTTGCTCTACGCCTCACGCTTTGGCGAAACGAGTCCAATCGTCGATAACTCTACTCGATTACAGATCGACGAGTCGAGCACACACTTGGGCACAAGCTCACGTCTGAGCTTCTCGATTCGGGGGAAAGCTTGATTGTTGGACGAGATTTTCCACCCACAATGGCCCACTAGTCGAAACAGTCTTCGGCTAGACACAGGAAGGGACTCCGTAGTCGGAACACTCTTGGAACACGTGGACGATTCCCGATCACGTGGACTCGAAGTGACTCAGGACAATCCAGGGACAATTTGCACCAGCCTGGACCAGTTGCCCACGTTGGATGGGCTTGACGATGCCTGAATAGTCACAATAAATTCTTCACAACTATTTAATTTTTCACTGGTCAAACTATTCGAACTCTGAAAATTCATAAATATTCGAATTCAGATTTTAAAAGTTCGAAAATTTAACGAAAAGCTTACTTCAATAACTTTTATTCACTTTCGGAGAAAGCTCACTACTTTGGAAAATGATCTTTACACTTGAACGAACTCCACCAGAATCAAATGGAACGAGCGCAATAAATTTGTTCGAGCCTTAAAGCTACGACGCAATTTCCACCTTATCGTGTACTCTCTTTTTTGTACGATGATTTTTATTGGTCAGCTCTGGAGAACTCAGAAGGAATCTAAAAATTTTCCACTGGTTCGCTTTCCCGATTGGTGATTTTAGCAAATTCAAAAGGCCAGGTACAAATTAATTAGTGGAAAATTCCGTAACTTATCGAATGTTCATAAGCGTCCATTTCATTCGCCTTTGGTTATGCACCGTGCGCAACACTTACTTAAGCTTTACTCTTTTGGGCACAAAAGCTACTCTTAAAGCTTGCTTATCTTTTGGTTATGAACAAAAAGGGAATATTCTTAGACTGGCACAAAACATATGAGTGTTACATTTTTAAAAATCTGATTTGAGGAGTATATACAAAATGCTCTGTAACTCTTGAACAAATTTTTGTGCAAAGTTGGTGTCTTAGAATTTTTTTTTTTCAATTATCGTTATTTACAACTTTGCTGAAGACTGCTACTCGATTTGAGCAAATATAGAAATACATATTTTTACACTGCCCTGCTAGGTTGATCCTCACAATTCATCACAATTATTTTTATCAAAATAAAGATTAAGCAATACCCTCCAACTCTTCAGAATACACCACCCTTCTTAAACCACGTTGAGACATCCAAAACGCACGTTTTTCATGTGCTCTGAACCAGTGTGTATTTGTAGATCCTTTTCTCACACTTTTGGGCGTTTATCTCATCGACGAACAGGGGGTGATTCATCGATTCCTTTTTGCTGCTCAAAAACAGATGACGTGGTAGTTCTGCTTTCGTGACGTTCACGAACAACTATCATGCTGCAAATCATGATTGTTACAGAGAGCGATAAGTGATTGATTCTCTCATGCGCATGATGCGCAAGCTGCTCCACAGCTACATTTATTGCTTCATTATGCAATTTATTCTGGACAATCACGGAATAGCAACAACGAAGTGTACGGTCATCAATACTCATGCCTATTTTTCGCTTTGGGAACCCATTCGGAGTATTATACACAATCTTGCTTAACGAAAATTAATATAATTTACGAGGTAATTCATTTATTTTCATGAACTTCCGTATTGGTTTATAAATAAAAATCTAGTGTAAAAATTGTATGCTATATAGACATTGTCCAGGACCAGTCCTTCAAGATGTTTAGTTTATATCTCAGCCCATGATACACGATTATTTTTAAAGTAAGTATTTGGGTTTGTTTCTGATTCGGTCCATATAATACCGAAAGGGAGTAATAATTGATTCCACATGCCTTATAGTCTAGGAAACAAAAAATTTTTTTTTTTCAATTTCTCATCGTAATAGGCTGTTTTTCATCACGCCAATCTGTCATGAAACGGCCTACTTTTCTGCACTGAAGTATGCAGTGCGGGAATAGTCATTACCTAACTGAAACCAGTGCTGTAATGATTCATTACGCAACGCTTTCTCATTACGCAACTGTTTTGAGTTGCGTAATGAATCATAACACAACGATTTATCAGAAATTGTAAAATAATGGTGAATGCATTCCGATATAATTTCTGATACCCTCAGGTGGTCTTCTACGAAATTGCAAAAAATGTTGTACATAACTCGTGCACAGCTCGATTTTTACAGCACTCGTCGTAATTATCCTACTCGGCAAGCCTCGTAGGATAAATTTACGACTCGTACTGTAAAAATCATCTTTCTGCAACTTGTTCCGTAAACTACTACTATAATCCTCTTGCCAAAAAATTGAAATAGTAATATAATTCATTTTTGAGTTTCGTCATTGCAAGTCATTCATCAATGCACGAAAATCCATACATCGTTTCGTTTTGTCTTAAAAAAAAAAGCATATCGCATACCCTTACTATCTACCGCTGTTGCTGTTAGTTGGGGTGGTTAAGATGAGTGGCGTAGTGCAGGTCAGAGGAGTAACTCCGTTCTCATTCTTTCCACTAGTCAACGTGGTGGATGTGACTAGACTTGAAAGCGTATTCTGGCCAATTCTTTGTACTTTTTGGACTTGACTCAAGAACCGCGAACAATTTGGCCTCATGAGGAAAGTGTTGGCAAAAACATGGGAAGAGAAAAATATACCATCCTGATTACTCGTATTTTGGTCATATGAAGTTATGTATCTGGGGCTCATGCTAGATTAAAATTTAATTTTCAAAAATCACATTGAAGCCATTCAAGCCAAATGTAACATGTAAGGGGCTGTCCATTTATTACGTAAGACATTTTTCGGGGTTTTTCAACCCCCCTTCCCCCCATAGTAAGATTTTTTGTATGAAAATTAAAAATAAATTGTATGGCGCGTAAGAAATCTCAGACACCCCCTCCCCCCATAAACCCTTACGTAATTAATGGACCGCCCCTAACATGTCTGTAACCACTTTTTAACAGAAAATCAAAATTGTGTCTCAAGAATGCCCTATCAGTATGGACCAGTTGTTGTAATACCGGAAAGAAAGCTCTGCGTATGATTCAAAATAAAATTTTGAAAATGATTCTGAAGCATCCTCCCTGGTATAGTACTAATGAGTTACACAGAATATATAATGTTGAAACATTTGAACAAATGTCCAATAAATTATCAATAATTTTAGCGAAAATTTTCTATTGCCACGATTAATGTGTTGTGTTATAAATTTTGGTTATGTTAGGTTGAGTTAATTGAGAGCGTTTTTTCCTTCTATAAGCAGGTGAAATAAACTCACCTGTAAAAATTTTGAATAGCTACAGCAAATAACCAAACGCCTTCACCTCGAGTCATAAATATTACCGATGTTTTCAATAAATAATGACAATCTGAGTGACACTTGGTATTTTGGTAGTCAAAGCTAGTCGTCGGCATTTTAATTTTACTGCTTCGCCAACGTGTAAAAAGTGCTTTTAATATGCTATTCTGGCAACGCTGCTAATTTGTGCTGCATAGATTAGAAAGTGCGGGTGAGCAGACACCAAATGAAATTTCAAAATGAACTACGTGTATCGCGCCTTTTCATTCATCCATAGTAAAGATATTCTGGCAAAATAAAGCGGCTAATGCAATCACATGGGATGCTTTGGGACACGTTCACAGAACACCGTAAGGTGAATACTGGCGTGAGCGCTCTGGATAGCTGCCAACAATACCCACTGTGGGTGGAAAACTTCTAGACTAGGCGAAGCATAAGCTGGATGACTGCCAATCGTCTGTTTCGTCGACCTCGTTGTTGGTGCTGCAAGCAGGTGTGGTTCGTTTGAAGCTTATATTAGGCGCCAAATCAATAGAAATCAAAAATTGAACTACTTTTTGTCTGAGAAACAAAAATATATTGAATAAAAATGACTAATTATGCTACATTGTCGGGAAACTAAAAATGGTGGTGTCTTAATTATATACGCTTAACGGTCTGCCTAAATTACTTTGAATAGCATAAACAGTGGATGTAGCTTTGGCTCGCAGCATCGTAACTACTGAATCGATTCAATGGGCACTCAATAGTTTTGCTAATTTAAAATTTCCGGGAGCAGATGGGATTTATCGTGTTCCACTCCAGAAAAAATTTGAGTTCATCAAACATGTTTTGAGAAAAAAAAACTATTTGTAAACAATTTTGCTACCGTTTTTGCTATAATTTTTGCTAAAAAGTATGAAGAAGCGGAGAATTTTAGTCCAATCAGTCAGACCTCTTTTCTTCTGAAATGTCTGATCATTCAGCAAAGGAGCCTCTTCATGTGAATCAACATGCTTACCAATCTAGAAAGTCCACAGTGTATACGATATCGAGAAAGCATTCGCTCAGAATCGTGCTTAATGGGTGTTTTCTTGGATATTGAGGGTGCCTTTGAAAAAGTGTCTTTCGATGCCATATTGGAACCCGCACGAAATCATGATTACCAATTGGATTCATCAAATGCTCAAAAACCGACATCTTTTCTCGACATCGCGTCAAGCTGCGATACGGAAATTGAGTGTTTGCAAATACCCTCGAGGGGGAGACTTGTCACCACTTTTGTGGAATCTCGTAGCAGATAAGCTGCTGAGGCAACTCAACATTAGAGGTTTTACATGGATTTTCCGACGACTATCTAGCTTTGAAATGTTGATGCAAAGTGCTCTTCAGGTATCCGAGGGTCGGGTTCGCCAATAAGGCCTTTCGGTTAACCCGAACGGAAATAAGAAACCGCGATGGACGTTATAGCTGATTACTGCTCATCTTAGTTCTCTCAGATGTGGGTTCATCGACATGGATAGTTTTTTTCTATGTGTTATAAAAATATTTCTGATCGAATTTCATTAAACTTAAGGCATTGAACGATTCTGACTGGATGCTGAAATGCTTTTGGCATACTATTTGAATACAAGACTACGTTGGGTTTCAATCGAACTGAAAAAAAGAGATGATGGTTTTTGAATGTCGTAAAATAAACTCAGTGAGAAACTCGAAAATGGTGTGTGGCGCAGACGCATGAATCACAAGTTGTATCAAGTGTACAAAGATGGGAATATTATTTAGCGTTTTAAATACAGCAGACATCAGTGAGCTGGTCAGTCATAGCGAATATTCAGCAGGGAACCATGTAGAGGTCGGCAACTTCATGGAAGACCACAATACGCCTGACAATGGCGTGACGCTACGCTGTAGCCATCAACTTTTTTTTTTATTTATAGTAGGATACAAAAAAGCTTAAAAAGCCTGACATGTTGTGTGTTGCCACGGTGTTGGACTAACGTTTGTTAGGCGTGCTTAAGGTGAAACGGCGTGTAACTCAATGAATCATTAGAATAATCATTGATGTAACAGTAGTAGTGTCGCCTTTCCATGTATATTTTCAAAACAAACAAACAAAAAATATAACATTTGTGTTAAGCATATTTTTATGTAAACACATGGAAAATTTAGTAGATTGACGAGTATTGGAAATCAAAATCAACTGTTCAATAGTACATATCAAAAGAAAACATTACAATTTAATGAAAGGCAACGGAATTTCTCTGTTTTTTAATTGGATTTATCGCATATTTTTGTTATGCATCGGTATGGTTTATGTTTGCAAGGGATGACGGTGTTGCCAGGTGATTGGTGATAGATTTTTCTAGCAATTGTTATATGCTTGTTTTTGGAACATTTGCTGCATATTATAAAACTTATCATTTTGAAAATAGTTTTCCATCACAAGATCACTGATTAAATAAAGTTTTAATGATTCTTGTGATCAATCCACATTAAATGCTATGATTTTACAAATAGCAACTCTGACATCACTGCGCTCAACGATCGCGATGATTGTTCACACACGATAGACGCGTCCCGACGCATCCCGACGCATCGCACTGTGGAGCTTTTCAATTATTTTGGGTGGTCCAAACTGATAAACACTTGGTATGATTTTATGCTTCGTAGAGATGGTTTCTGTAATTTGAGAGAGTCGAAAAACAAACAACGTATGAATTTCAAGTTTCTATGCTTTGCCCAACCTTTCCGCACTGAAAATTAATACAACACAAAAAAAAGTTGAATATTTTAGACTATAAACCCAGGCACGCCTCAGTGTGCGGTGGCGGCGTCGATTCGCAACAAGTGAAAACCATCGCCATAATTGTTTTGAGTGATGCGTTTGATAAAACTTTATAAATATTGAAATCCCGGTGGAAATGTGTTCCTTTAAGGAAAGTGAATAATAGATTTGTTTAGTGGAAGTGTAGTGAACGCAATATGGAATCCAAAACACAAATGCTTGCCGCTGAATTACAATAGAAAAGGTAAGCACCTTCTATTTACAAGTGTAGTTGTGTGAGGCAATGAAATGCGGCATGAAATCGGAGATTTTTTTGAGAATATAAATCTCATGTATATTGTCGCTAAATTGATAATGCTGTATCTGAAAGTGTTGATTAAATATTGAAATACCACCTGAAGCATTTTTCTTCGCATAAATTATCCATTTAATCAGGTAATAAGCAGTTATATTTCATCGATGTTGCAAATACCAATACTATCATAACAATATGTTAAAAACGCACCAAAAGGCCTTAACCACTAAAAACTTTCCCTACTGCACCTGTGCCTCAATATCCCCCAATAAATCAAATCGAACCCCCGGAACTACATCACTCAACTTCATCGGGGGAGAGCTGTGCTCATGTACTTCTGTGCTCATGTACTTCTGTGCTCATGCACTTCGTCAGACTCAGCATCTAACTGTTCTGCTCGTTCGCTGTTAGAGATGGAAGATGTCAAAAATGCTGCTCACTACGACATTTCTACGATGTCTCTGTGACTACTCGTTTTGCCCAATTGGCGGTTGAAAATCTGCCTTGGCGACGACGCATTCTACTCTTGGACTGTCCTCACGTCAGAGCCCTGTTGAACTTCTACTGGACGCTCATGTGCACTTCGCTACTCTACGACGACTCGTTCTGCACGGTTGCTTTTCGAGCTATTCTGGTTGACTAGTTGGATGCCGAAGTCGGTCCAGCGATTCCGGTTGGAGAATGGCTTCCGGTTCACTGGTGCTCCGACGACTCAAGCCGATGATATGTTTACTCAGAGTAGTCCCCGGAGGGGATATATTCTACTCCAACGAAGATTTTCCCGGCAGTGGAAGGTCACCCGAACCGATGCTATCCGGGCAGATGTCAAGGTTGGTCCTGCGATTCCGGTGGTGGGAAGCTTCTGTTTCACAGGCGCCCCGATGATCATTTGCCAGTGCTGTTTCGCGAATTACTCAGTTAGACCCCGACGGTGGACTCAGCCTACTCCGACTCGACGTTGGTCGCCCAGGTGAGGATGACTTCCAGTTTGCAGGCGCTCCGACGCACTATGGTTCGAAGGCGGTCAAAACCTCAAAAATCAAAGTTGTTCTCCGAACGATATTATTTTTCCCGACTTTCTTAACATATTGGTGGTTGAAATCCAAAGTTTGAAGCAGATTATTTGAATTTTGAATTTATACAACTCTTTGTGTGGAACGTGGACATGATTTTTTTTTATGAAAATTAATAATTGCGATCCAAAATTTATAAGCTATTCATGAATTTGAAGAGAGCTCAAATCGCCATGGTTTCTTCAGAGAAGTTGTTTGTAGATACTTGAATTGAATAAAAATTTTCATTGAATTTATACATAGTAAATATAGGCAAAAAAATCTTCAAAACACATATTATTTTTTATAAAAGTAGGGGGATTAGCGGCATAATGAACATACGGGTCGAAATGGAAACCCCCTCTATCTCTGAGAATATGCATACTTCATCAAAACTTCATACACTGCATGAAATCTGTATTGCATTTGAAATGTTTGACGGTATAGAAGTTTATGTTTTGCTTCGTAGTTTTAAAAATTCGTAGTTTTACCAGAATTGGATTGATTTTATTGGTTTATTATGTTGTAAATTTCAATCTTCGCTACTGGATTCTTTTTGTAATCCAGTCAAAAATTGTCCAAGAATTCTAGCAAAAAACTTACAACGAATGTCCTTTGTGGTACTTCCACGAACTATTCAGGTATTCAACCGGTTCTCTGGTATAATATTGAACCAATCATCAAGAAGATTGTTTGGTGCAAAAAAAAAAAACACAGCTTCGGCTGTTTATAAGAAATATGTATTTATAAGAATGATGTATTATTGATCAAAATGATGTTTTAGTGGTAAGCTCTTGTCTGGTGGAATGTGTAGTTTTAAAGACCATCCGTAATGGTAATAGAAACAGCTTATTGAAAACTACGCCCAACACCTAGAAACATATTACATAAAAATAACCGTGAGCAACAAACTGTATTGCCGTAATAAAGTATTGTTGTACGATGAAAAAAAAAAAAACCATGTGCTTCGAAGAGATTCCTTCTTGGAGAAGAAATTCCTTCCTCAATTATTTTCGTACTTTTTAGTGCTTTCTCCAAGAATTTCTTTACCAGTTTCCACTGAGCTCATCCTGGGATTCTCACGAAAAATCATTCCTAGATTTATTGATCACCAGAAAATTTCTCTATCAAACAGCTAAAAAATAAAAAAATAACGAAAAAGAATTTCTCCAGAGAATGCATTAGAAATTCTTTTAATAAATTCTCCTGGAAGGCCCTCTACATACTTATTTCATATAAATTTCAATTGTTAGTTTAAAATATCCTCCTTTGTTGTTTAAGATTTTCAGAACTTAATGATTTTTTTTCCAAAAAATAGTACAAAAAATTCTATGACTCTCACTAAAAATGTCTTCAAGATCAACAAGCAAGGATTCATTCCACGAATTCTCCAGAGAGTTCATCAACAGTTGTTTCCACTTTGCTGTGATACTGTAAGAGTTTAACGCCAAAACATTAAAACTACAAATGAACTTTAACACTTCACTTTCGCAAAAAAAAAATAAATACTAAAATCACTAAGGTGAGCAAATACCTTTAAACTCTAATATGTGTTGCTTATCTTGACAGATAGGCCTATTTCGTCTGCGACTTACAGACTTCTTCAGTGTCGAGTGCTCGACTCTGAAGAAGTCTGTAAGTCGCAGACGAAATAGGCCTATCTGTCAAGACAAGCAACACATATTAGAGTTTAAAGGTATTTGCTCACCTTAGTGATTTTAGTATTTAATTGTTTTTTTTTGCAAAAGTGAAGTGTTAAAGTTCATTTGTAGTTTTAAACATACTCTAATAATCCCTCCCAAAGTTTAATATAAAAAGTGTAGCCAAAACATTGCCAGTATGTTTTAGATCATAGCCGTACGTATAAAAATTCAAAACTCCTATAATTCACCATTTTTTAAATTCTTTAAAATATTGCATTTTTTTTTTGGAGTATGGACAGATTTTTGTAAGAAGTTCCTCAAAGCGTCATGCGAAGGAAGGAGAAACAAAAGCAGGTTGAAAGGTTGAAGCAGGTAGAGCAATAGATGGTTAATGGGAAAATGAAAGTCAAATGATTATTTATCTTATTTCTAGAGGTAAATTACAGGATAGTTAAAACCTCTCTAATTAATTGACAAATAAAATAAATTTCTCAAGAAGTTGCATCAGAATCTTCTTAAGAAATTATTCTGAAAAACATCCTTCCATGACTTCCGGTTTTCTAGAATTCTGCCAGCGAGCCTATAGAAATTCCGCCCTAGTGGATTCTGCTAATAATTGATAATATTATTTCCAAAGAAGTGTTTTAAGGAAGATCAATACAAATTTCTTCACTCTTCTACTTCTCAGTTATTTTGCTACATATTTTTCTACAGATTCCTGAACCGCTATGCCAATTTCAGAAGCAAAACTTTTTCTGGGGTTTTCAACAAATTTTCTCTGAAGAATTCGCAGGCAAGCGACATCTAAAAACCTTTTTTTCAATTATAGAATAATCCGGGGATTTGAAGAGAAATTTTTTCGAAAAAGAAAACATAGAAGAATGTTTGACGCATTTTTTATGTATTTTGGAAATATTTGTTAAGGACTTTTATGAACTTTGCGGAAGAATTTGTAATAAAATTTATGGAAAAAGTATTTAAAGGGATTCGCAAAAGAATTTCTAGTAGAAGAATCAGCAAAATATCTCAGTATTAGATTTAACAGAATCAACTTTTTGAGGAATTGCGAGAAAAAACTGAACTTGTGAAACATTTTTTAGGTAAATCCGGGAACATTTCCCGAAATCAATTTGCTAATGAAAAACCCGAAGAGGAAAGAATAACTCGCAATAACTTATGCATACCATATTTTTGTATCATACCATAATTAGGTATTGTTCAGTTTTCAATACCTCGTTTTGGTATTATAAGGGTATTTAAAAAAAATATTTCAAACAATTAAAAATACTTCATTTTGGTATTCGAAAAGTATTGAGGACTGCTGGAGGTGAACTATTATTGAAAAAAATTCACTTTTGTATGAAAATCCATCAAGTATTATATAGGTATTACAATACCTGATCTAATTATCAGCTTGGCATTTGTAGAATATGCAGAAGGTATTATTTGAGGTATTTTACCTCTTATGCAGGGCTCATTCATACCTCATTCAGGTTGTAAGTATTGAAAATTATCTGGTATGGAATACCTCAATTTGGTATTCAGTAGTTATTTTCTTCTGCTCGGTAAGGAATGAATGTCAACAAGGAGGAATTCACTAGGAAAGTTTGAACAAGCCCCACAATATTATTTGACTTATTTACAAGACATTTTCAAAAGTTCTGAAGCCACCCTTCAATATTCCTTGAGGGATTTGATTGTACTACAATTCTGTAAAGAATATCGAAGTTATTTAAAAATTCTACAAATCTGTTGGAAATTAATCAAATTCAAATCTATGAAGTAATAAGTTTTCTTGGAAAAACATAGTTTAAGCGATAATTGTGTTACATCTTTTCACATCATCCAAAGAAAACTTGGATACGCCAAAATTCCATGAAAGTTATGTCTTAATTTTCAACAAGAATTTTCGCTATGTATTGTCTTAGAAATTCCTTTAGAAATTCTGTCTATATTTTTCAATTATTTTTTTCAGACACTATACGAGTTGGAGTTAATGTATGGATTTCTTTTGTGAATTCTCATTACCGGACACCTCGAGCAGGGTATCCTCCAAAAACATAATAAATCAGAATGCAGGGAACATGCTCTGCCGTTATACGCATAACTGTCCCATGTTCCAAAATATGCAATCGAGAAAAACGCGTTTAAAGATTTTACCACATTTAGGCCTCGTATTGACCAGGTGTGTGGTAAATTAAATTAGAGTCTAGAGTTTGGATTATGAGAATAAAGTAAATTTAGCTACGAAATTCAAAGTGGGACTGTTATGCCTAGAAATACGAGGTTTTTGGTGAATTTCTACGCATAACAGTCCCACTGAAAGTAGTGACCAATTATGTGCTAAGCATACTGCTGTAGATGACCGTTCTTACGTATATATTGTACCGAATGTAGAGGACGTATAACCTCATGACTATGTTAAGGCATCTAATGAAGGCTCAAGTGACATGTGCCAAACGGAGCCACGTGTGGGGAAGTGAAGAAATACGATTTTATAGTATGGGATGGAAAGCAAAGTTTTCTGTATGTGTGATAATGAGAAAATGTATGAATTAGTGATAGAAAGAGTGAATGTGTAAGTTAGAGAGTTTCTTCTTATTCTTTCTGGCGTTAAGTCCCCACTAGGACAGAGCCTGCTTCTCAGCTTAGTGTTCTCTGAGCACTTCCACAGTTATTAACTGAGAGCTTACTATGCCAATGACCATTTTTGCATGTGTATATCGTGTGGCAGGTACGAAGATACTCTATGCCCTGGGAAGTCGAGCAAATTTCTAACCCGAAAAGATCCTCGAACGGTGGGATTCGAACCCACGACCCTCAGCTTGGTCTTACTGAATAGCTGCGCGTTTACCGCTACGGCTATGTGGGCCCCTTAAATTAGAGAGTTTATAAGATGTAATAAATTCCTATATCGACTCTTCCAGCTACAGGCTTGACAGAAACTCATCTGCGAATTCAAGGTTATTCTGCGGAATTAATATTTAACTCAAAATTCACGATACAAATCCTCACACGATTTTCTTTGGACTTGGTTTGCAAAGTCATGTTATTTGATACATCGCAAATTAAGTTTAAGAACCGTCAACATATTTGCCACTTGCACCGAAGAACCAGTTATCCGTAATAACCCAGTATGTGGTCAGGTCATCTAAAACCTCTTGAACTACTATTCTTTTGACTTGATTTGCGAATTCATCATGTTTGATATGTCGCAAGTCTCAGAACCGCCAATATAATAGTCTCTTTCTCTGTGGAACAGGGTATTCAAAACAACCTGGCATGTTATCAAGTCATCTAAGAACCTTTGAGTTACACTTCTTTAGCCTTGATTTGGGAATTTATGAAGTTTAATGTTGCCAGTTAGGTTTCAGATTCGCCAATATAATGGCCACTTCCACCAGTGAACCGGTATTCGGAACAACCCAGCATGTGACCAAGTCATCCAATGTCGGTCAAACTATTTTTATTTAGGCTTCGTTTGCTAAATCAAGAAGTATGAAGTTGGTTTGTCGCAAGCCAGCCACTCGAAATTAAAGTGATTACTGATTCTTCAAGTGGGATTATTTCAGTACTTCCCGTGATGAATCCAAAATGACGATAAATTTCCAATCGATGACCGCGGTTCCAAAAACTAGAAGAATTTTGTGATTGACGCTGAAAATTCAACTGAAAAAACGGATGGGAAATAATATTTTGATATTGAAAATTTCAATCAAATTTGACGTCAGGCTCGCATGAATGATGAATGCATCCCAATAATTCGTAAAATGGGTTGTGTTCCACATGGGATGTAAAGCCAACATAAAAAGATGTTCAAAACGATTTTCCCAAACACCAGATAATTCAAAACTGCCTACTGAATATTTTGCTCGAGTTCAACGCAGCGAATTGTATAGTGTGACAGTTATGCGTAGAAATACAGTAGTGGGACAGTTATGCGTGGAAATTCAACAATGGGACAAAATGACTTGGCTTGCTTTTCATTGAGTTTCCGAACAAAGTTAATTTTTGGTGGGTGTTTCCAATAACTATACGTAAAAATAAACTGTTTGATGACAAAAAGTCAAAATGCACAAAAAGTAACATGGGACAATTATGCGTAAAACGGCAGTGCTGCTTCATACTGAAACATGGATTGGATTTGTAACGAATTTTGGGGGGGGGGGGCTGGATGATTCTTGAGGGGACCAGGCCCCCCCTGCCCCCCCTGTTCATACGCCAATGCCTAAGACATTAGTAGCCCACAAATGCCCGCGATGAGTATAAGTTCATTCGAAGTCTTAACACAATAGCTTTCAAGTTGGGTACACATTATTTTGCGAAAACTTGCGAAAGACTGCTTTCGATGCGTTTGAAGGTATACGGAGTGCAATTTTAGATAAATAATAATAATCCTGTGATAGTACGTGCATTGCAATCGTAGTAGCCATGAATGGCATCTCGTGAAGGAGCTAATAACCTAGGACAGGACGTGACAGCTCAATTAAGACTGCCCCGTTGTTTTTCAGTCGATAGCCTTGACGATACAAAAGCCAGTGTTACCAGTATCCTTTTGTAGCAACACATTTAAAATTCAAAGCTCATAATTTGGTTGTTTTATGCACGCTTTATTCATTTAGTGCAAAAAAGGAAGCTATATTTGTTATAAGTCAGGTTAAAATTCCAAACCGGCGATATTTTTAGAGCGGATTGACACAAATTCCATCCTATTTGTCTCAATTAGGTACCGTAATCCGGGGTATCATTGATCAGCGGGGTAACATTGATCGGAATGACTCATGTCGTAAAAAGTTGGTATCATCATTTATTGATGAAACATTTCCAAAGCATGAATGTTGCTTCTCTTTCTTATATTAATGAGCTATTAAAAATTGAGATTTTTGCAAAAATTGCGTTAAATTTATGTGTACATTTGTCAAATTTACGAAATAATGATTTCAATGGTTAAGGATGACACTACCGAAGATTCATGTCTCACATAGGTTCTGCAAGCGATATGAGCAAGGAAGATGCGGTTCTCACTAAAAATGGCATCGCCCAAAACGATTCCGCTGTCAAAACTTTTATAAGTATGTTCAATTAGGCAACATTAACGAATTTCTGTTAAGAATGTAAAATTCCCTTAGGAAATTGCCTACCTTTAGGCGTAATTCGCAGTTTGAGGTGTTTTTAATTTTAAATTAACTCAAAAAGTAAATGAGATGTAAGCGTTTGGACATCATATTCGGCTTCAGGGGCTATGATTTCAGTAAATAACGACATTTTCAATATTACCGAACGTTGTTTACATGGATGATCAATGTTACCCCATATCACCTAAATGAAAAAATCACATAAAACATTTTTATAAACATGCTTAAATCTTTCAAAAAACAAAATACAGTATGTAGTCACGTGCTATGGGTGGCAGTACTTGTTTTTAAAAAATATAAAACCAGAACATTTGCATTTTTGAATTAAATATTTAAGAAATATCCTAAAAACTGATCAATGTTACCCCGGATTACGGTATTTTTTATTAGTTTAAGAATTGTAGGAGCACATGCTTTGAACTTAATATCGAATATAAATTGATTTGTTAGAAAAAGATTTAATGAAAAATTTCCAAACTTTTGATAAAAACTCTAATGTATGAACTAGCAACACGGCCGGACTAGCAACTAAGTGCCCTGTTGCAATCAAACTCAACGATGTGAAAGTTGGCCTTTGCCAAAACGACCAATGAGAAGTGGTCTTTTTTGACAGACAATTGGTTTCGTTTTTGTACTATGACCTGTCACGTCTTGTCTTAGCTAATAACTCGCTCCTATTTTTTTTTCATATTCTTTCTGGCGTTACGTCTCAACTGGGACAAAGCCTGTTTCACACCTTATATATCTTATGAGCATTTCCGTAGTTATTAGCTGAGAACTTTCTTTGCCGATGTTTGCATGTGTATATCGTCTGGCAGGTACAATGATATTTTATACCCTGGGTAGTCGAGGAAATTTACTCTTCGAAAATATCCCCGACCGGTGGAATTCGAACCCACGATTCTCAGCTTGGTCTTGCTGTTTACTGGTACGGCTCTCTGCGTCCATATGCATACAATATTTTGGTTTTATACCTCAATTAAATATTGTCCACACCTCTATTTGGTATTATTATGGTTTTGAAGTGCTTTCAATTAAAATTTAAACTGATACTAAATAAGTTCACCAAATAAAATAATACAAATTATCTCGAGTTATCAACATGGTTGAACGCAACTATATTCCTTCGCATGCTGACTCTAGATAAAATTAAACAAATTGGAAAAATCATTCCCTACGTGGATTTGCTTTTGCTGGCAAAGTAAGTATAAAAACAGATTTAAGCTAATAGATTTGATAATCATGCTGAAACTGATGTAATGGATAATACTTGCATTTAGGCAGTGTTGAATCCGAGATATCGATGAATTTGCATGAACTTTCACAGTTTTTCAGACTTTACATGAATTGCAACATATATTTTTGATTGATTATTCTAATCACGAGTTCACCGTAGTGTTTTTTTTTTACAAATTTGAACAATCGGATTATTAAAAAAATAAAGTTGTAAATTTAAACCAGCTTCCATATTTTAAGATAAATCGTTTATAAGTTTTCCTCTAAAATTTCACTTTAGTCAAGTTGTTTTTGCCATTGAAGTTGTGCATGGAAAAATTACTCAAAAATATATGTTAAAATTTAAGTAATGCTTGACACGCTGTGAAAATTCCATTTATATGCGTCAGTAAATAATCGAGAACTAGACTACCCAAGTTGACCATTTTGTATCGAAGATTGAATAAGTTGCAAATGTATTGTCCAAACCTGTATATTAGGGGGCGGCTTATTTTTCAAAAGTTCTCAAAACCAAAAATTCGTGTGCTCTACTGAATTCAAATCACATTAAAAGAGAAACCTCAAAATCTGATCCAAAAATATTAGCATTTAGAGGTGGCGCAAGCGTGTTGAAGGTGAATTTTCAAGTTATAAAAAATGACCTGCAGTTAAGTAAACATAGCTTTGTTATTTTTCAACCGATTTTAAAACTTTTAGCACCATTTTCTTTCAAATTAAATTTATGAAAATTGTGTAGAACCTCAAATTTGTCTAAAATCAAAGCTTGTCTTAGTTAAAAATACTTTTATCCAAATTTTTCCTCATTTTGCTAAAAAAATCATTTTTGTTTGACCATAACTTCATTCAAACTCAATCGATTCCAAATCTTTTAACATACTTTTGAAGTAAATTTATTTGTTTACAAACTGTACATACAATATTCTTTTCTAAAAAATATTTTTGACTTAGGTATTCAACAAAAACTACCTAAAACATGATTTTTCAATGAAAAAATCAAATTTCTTTGGATTATTCATTTTTTTTTTGCCGAAAATAGTATTTTTTCTACAAAACTTAAATATGTAAAACATCTTGCATTAATTTCGAGTTGAATAGTGCATATAATTTTTAACATATGCAAACATAATTTTGTTTCAAAATTATTTAAAAATTGTTGCAAAGTCCTTCCCAAAGGTTTAACAAATGAGAAAAATTAGTTTCAGCTTAAGAGACAATATTTAACTGCCAAAGATTTGACAAAACTGCAATTTTTCGTCAAAAAATAATGTTTTTGTGCAGTTTTTGCTGAATAACTTGGTCAAGACATTTTTTTAGTGAAATGTGATATATGAAAGGTTTGAAAACAATTAAATTAGCTTCGAAAGCATGTAAAAAGATTTGGAATCAGTTGAGTAATCATGAAGTTATGGTCAAACAAAGTTGAAATTTTTAGTAAAATGAGGAAAAATTAGGAATAAATTACTTTTAACTAAAACTTGTTTTGATTTTAGACAAATTTGATGTCCAACAAAGTTTTTAAAAATTTAATTTTGAAGGTATTGATGCTAAAAGTTTTAAAATCGGTTGAAAAATAACGAAGTTATGTGTACTTCACTGAAGGTCATTTTTTATTACCTGAAAATTCAACTTCAAGAAGCTTGCGCCACCTCTAAATGTTAATATTTTTGGCTCAGATTTTGAGGTTTCTCTTTTAATGTGATTTGAATTCAGTAGAGCACACGAATTTTTGGTTTTGAAAACTTTTGAAAAATAAGCCGCACCCTACTGTATATTCCAACCATCAGTCCAAAACTAGAAACATTTGAAAACAAAAGTCCATAATACTTATATATTAGACCTATTCATATTTTCAAAAATGTCTGGAAACTCCCCAGTCAACCAATACTTTGATTTTTCATTGCGAAATGAACTTCTGGCCAAAATTTCACTCAATTTAGAGTAAATTTAGTTGTGCTTCAAATGAATTATGTGTTTTTGGGCTATTTTCAAGCTTTAAAAAATCATAACTACCAAACGAAACATCAAAATTTATCGGAAATACTTCTACATAGTAGTTTATCCAATTCTACGAACTTTTGCCCAACACAATTTTATGATTGGAGCAAGTTTTAACATAGTTTGGTTAAGGTTTATATCTCGAGGTTCTTAAAAATCTCTTTTTTCGGGAATTGTTTTCACTGAACAGCATGCCTGCATGAAGATTTCGGATTTTTAATTTCCAGACATGATGACAATGCATATCTTAAAGTCAATCCCGTTCAAAGTAACCATTTATCTTACGAAAATAAATTGTAAGAAATAGGTAATTATGAAGCACATTTGTAAATCCACTGTGGGTGAGCCAAGAGCACCACCGTGAGCTTCAATGAATACAAAAAATGAACACGTTAGCACTGCCTTTTCTCAGTCGATGATGATGATTGTTTTCAAATCGTTCTAAATTATCAGTGAAATGCGATCAAAACAAGCATCACTCGGAAAGAAAAAGCAATGCTAACTTGTTCAATTCATTCGTTTCCGGTACATGTGTCATGCATGATTTAACTATCATCAGGTTGCGATGCGGTGCTCGATCTTTGGGCATTTATTGCAATGAATTCATAAATTATTATGTTTGATTCCCGTTGACTAGTGCCTGAAAAAATAACACCAATGCATGTTTTATATGCCATGTATATTGAGAAAACTGTAATTTCTGGGTACTACGGAGTACAAACTTGGATCAAACAATGTTAAAACTCAATTTAATCCTGTTAGCGTGTTCGACAAACTTTAACAGAATAGAATTAGCCTTCAAATAGTGGTAATAGCATGTGGTTTTGATTTTCCACATGTGAGTTATGATTTTTCAAATTTTGAAATAAGCACAAAAACACATTTTCAACTTGAAGCATACTGAAATCTTTATCAAATGAGCTGAAAATTTGACCAGACATTGTTCTTAGCATGAGAATCCCGAATACTGCTTGACCGGTAGATTTCCAGACATTTTCAAAAATATGAACAGGTCTATATATATGGCATAAAATATGTCAAATATATGATTTCAGCTATTTTAAAGAGAGTTTGGCCGGCATCTGTTCTAGATCGAACTACTGTGCGACGACTTATTACCGGTATCATGCTACGCCCGCACTACTCAATCTAGTCACCGTCGGAGGATGTTGCCTACTCCGCGGCACGGAGCTCTCTGATCTTTACGCCATCACCATTGTAGCGACGACATAATCTGCATTATCACTCTTTTCACCGCATTCAATTGCTTTCATGCTGGCACATGTTTTGCACGATGACGCTTGCGGTTTCGTACATCATCTCGCTTTGTATATCCCTGAATCGAGGGCAGTCGAATATAATATGTTCCGGTGTCTCCTCGATATTTGGGCAGGCCGGACAATATGGAGACTCTGCGTGTCCAAATCTGTGAAGATATTTCCGGAAGCATCCATGGCCTGACAAAAGCTGGGTCAGGAAAAAATAACTTCTCCATGTTTCCTGGCCGTCCACACTGTCGGTCGTCCTGCTGCCACTTGTCCATTGAATCCAATTTGATGGTATTCCTCACATTCCTTCTGTATCTTTGCTTGTAGCATGCTATGTCTTCACCCAGAGTGATGCAGATGGGGATCATTCCGGCGATCACGCACACTGCCTGGCCTCCGTTTGATTCTCAACGCTGCAACGCTGCCCAAGCCGGGACTACATCGTCCGTATCTTAGTATGGATGACTAGACTGGCCCTTAAACAAAAAAGTTGTAAAACTCAACGGGGACCCCCTAGATATGTGCCTTAGGGTAAGAAAAAAGCACTCGCAAAATTTCAACTCATTTGGTTACTCCCCCAGCTGGCGCATACAATTCGAAGTTTGTATGGCATATTCGTTTCAAATATTTTGAAAATTTACCCTATGTCACTGTTTTGTTCCGTATACTAGTTAATCGCGTTCAATTGAGCCTAGAATGACAAATTCACTAGTTGATACCCTAATGAATATAGTTTCAGAAGGTTGTATCTGGATTTAAGCTAATTTTCATAAACCTTTCAGTTGTTGAAAGTTAGGCTTAGATCAGCACTCCCGTACAATCACATATATGTAAATACCTTGCACCGCAGCTCGCCCAGCGTCATAGGTGGCTATGATGCGCTTAGTGGCTACCACCCAGCTAAGTTGAAGAAATACTTAGCAATATTGCAAATCTACTTCAGATAGTTAAAACACTAACTTTCTCTATTTTAATCATCATACAACCTTCTACAATATTGTTTGCTATGGTATCAAGTAGTGTTTTTGACATTCTGGGTTCAATTGAACGCGATCAACAATTTTGCTGACCCAAACAGGAGTTGATGTGCTGTTTCCCATGTGTTTGAGCTGAAAATCCCATGTTAACTTCAGTTCAATCTTGCGCAATTGAACGACCAAATGAGCTGAAATTTTCAGGAAGTCTTCCTCCAACCCTAAAGAATAGTTCTGGGGGTGCCCCGTGGAATTACATAACTTTTTTTTTCTCCCATACTGAACTGGGCCAGTCTAATGGATGACGATATGGTCGCCAGAAGACGCCTGGTACAGCTTATTGATCCTCCAATGTTGGGCATGATCCTAATTACAGTGTTAGCTGCTTTCGCTGCCTTTTGGCAGGCATAGTCTACGTGGCTGTTGAAGTTTAGCATGTCGTCGACCATAACTCCAAGGTGCTATAGAGAGCGCTTCGATGAGATTGCGTGCCCTCCGACGTTGATCTCGAACTGCTGAACCGACTTGGAATTGCTAAACAGCACTACCTCCGTTTTGTGATAAGCTAACTGCAGCTTGACTCTAGTCATCCAAGATTCAATGGTGTCTAGCGATTCTGCCGTCAGCATTTTCACCTCCTCCGTAGTCTCGCCAGTTATCGCAAAAACGACGTCATCTGAGAACCCTACGATATCGACTCCATTCGGCAGTTTTAAGGTTAGCACTACATCGTACATCATATTCCACAGTGTTGGACCAGCTATGGATCCCTGCGGATGCGGCTGCGACTCGCAACTGGCACTGTTGAACGCGTTCTTAACATGTGTCGTTACCACTGCGCATTATCAATTGCATCTCATCTTCTGCTTGGATGCTTTCTCCGCGCACGCGAGACCGTCCAAATAGCATCCACCGTCGAAGTCTTTTTACGGAATCTGAACTGCCTTTTCGACAATCCGTTCTCGCCTTCCGTGTAGATCGTCAGCGTGCCGAGGATGACCTTCTCCAGCAGTTACCAAGAGTATCCATAGCAAGCATATTGGTATATATGAAGCAGGATCTTCTGCCGGTTTTCCCGGTTTTGCAACACCAGCTTCAATCTGTCTGGAAAGCAACCTTCTGCTAGACAATCGTTATCAGCTCGGCGTTAGAAACTTGGATACCGGCAATTTCCTTCATGTACGTCAGCGTACGGTGGTTGATAAATGGCTGGGCATGTCTTACCATTGGTACTTCGCGCACCCTCAGCAATAAAATAGACCCCTTTGTGTTGTCCTTACCCTCTTGCCCAGTGCCAGAGGTCATGCAAGCCAGCCGTAAAAAAATCAAGCAACGAATAATCAACGAGAGGGACTAGCGATTGGAAACTCGGTACGTGGAACTGTAAATCTCTCAACTTCATCAGGAGCACACGCATACTCGCCGACGTGCTGAAGGACCGCGGATTTGGCATCGTAGCGTTTCAGGAAGTGTGTTGGAAGGGATCAATGATGCGAACGTTTAGAGGTAACCATACCATCTACCAGAGCTGCGGCCACACACACGAGCTGGGAACAGCTTTTATAGTGATGGTTGATACACACAGGTGCGTGGTGGCCGATCAATGAGAGAATGTGCAAGGCTCAAAGGCCGGTTCTTCAATTTCAGCATAATATGCGCTCACTCCGGAAGCACTGATGATGATAAAGACGCTTTTTACGCGCAGCTCGAACGCGAGTACGACAGTTGCCCAAACCATGACGTCAAAATCATCATTGGAGATCTAAACGCTCAGGTTGGCCAGGGGGAGGAGTTCAAACCGAAGATTGGAATGTTCAGCGCCCACCGGCTGACGAACGAAAACGGCCTACGACTAATTGATTTCACCGCTTCCAAGAATATGGCCATTCGTAGCACCTACTTCCAGCATAGCCTTCCATACCGATACACCAGGAGATCACCACAGCAGATAGAATCACAAATCGACCACGTTCTGATTGATGGTCGGCACTTCTCCGACATTATCGACGTCAGATCCTATCGTGGCGCTAACATCGACTCTGACCACTATCTGGTGATGGTTCAACTGCACCCAAAACTCTCCGTCGTTAACAACGTACGGTACCGACTGCCGTTCCGGTACGACCTGGAGTGGCCCAAGAAACCGGATGTCGCAGCGGCATACGCGCAGCCCCTCGAGGCTGCATTACCGGAAGAGGGTGAACTGGATGAAGCCCCTCTTGAGGACTGCTGGAGAACAGTGAAAACAGCCATCAACAATGCAGCTGAGAGCAACGTCGGGTACGTGGGACGGAGTCGACGGATCGATTAGTTCGACGAGGAATGTAGGCAGATTCTTGAGGAGAAGAACGTAACGCGGGCGGTCATGCTGCAGCAAGAGACCCGGCAGAACGTAGAGCGTTAAAGACGCAAACGGCAACAGCAGACCCGCCTCTTTCGGGAGAAAAAACGCCGCCTGAAGGAGACGGAGTGTGAGGAGATGGAAAAGTTTTGCCGGTCTCAAGAAACACGCAAGTTCTATCAGAAGCTCAACGCATCCTGTAACGGCTTCGTGCCGCGAGCCGAGATGTGCAGGGATAAGGATGGGAGCATTTTGACGGACGAGCGTGAGATGATCGAAAGATGGAAGCAGCACTTCGAAGAACATCTGAATGGCGCTGAGAGCACAGGCAATGAAGGACGGGTCAACGAAGAAAATACCTTTGTTAGTACTGCGGGCGGATCAAGTGTGTGGGGGGCATGTGAGCGTGGGGCAGAACCGAAGATGGAGAGATGTGGCCACGAACCGAGTATTGTGGCGTAAAATTGTTGATTCAGTGTTATCTGTTTAGATGTTAACTAAATAAATGAAATGAACGTCAGCGTACGGTGTGGGCGGCCTCGCGGTGGGGGCCCAACACTATCAACTTCAGTTGATTAAGCGCATTTCAGCTGGTGGTACTGGACCTTTGATCTTCGCCATCACTACTCGCTATGCGTTGCCCTAGGCATCTGCTTCAGCTACCCGGCACAATTTCTTATAGCAGTTCGTTTTACTCGTCGCTATCTCCCGTTTGAACGCGGCTCTGGCCATCCGGTATGTCACCTTACGCTCTTCTATGCTGGCTTCCGATATAACTCTCTGCACGCGTATTCTGGCTTTTAAGCACGCTGCATGGAGGGTGCTGAGTCTGTCGTTCTACCAGTATGCAGAACTGATTCCTTGGCTCGTATTTTCTCGACATAGTTGCGCCATTCGCTCTTGCCAACGCTTCTGTCAGCTGTCCTGCATCCTTTTTGGAGCGTCGCCGGAGATTATTGAATGTCATCATTAGTCATTAGTCATCAATCCTTTAGTCAAAGAATTCGATTTCGGTTTATTGTTTCTTTTCTTCATAAACTTTGCAGAACAAAATAGTACAAAAACGTGTTATAGATAGATAGATAGCTGAACTTTGTTTTTCTCTCCTCCCTCCTTCCATGCAGGAATTAAATCTTATATGAGAAAGTTTTCGAACCACGGTTTCGGATCATAACCAACAACTACCGTTATTTTGCGACCTAGGAAGCTTCGAGTCGACCGATGATGCACTGTTGCTTGTAAATTATAATTTACCTAGTCGAGATGATTTATTCACATTGCATTTTTGGCATTCTTCAAAATCTTCTGGGACCATGTTTTTAGACTAGCTAATTGTAGGTGACTTGGTTCGTTTCAGATTGCTACATATATGAACAGAAGCAATGGAAATTTTCGGTCGTTTTCAGAACAACTATATCGTCGAGACGTCAAACGCAAGCGTTGTCAAAATAGACTAAGCAACAAAAAAAGCGCTCGCAAGCTTTTACGTTCGAATTCTTTTGGTTTCGCCTCCTCCAAATCAGAGTAATACTTGAGTGTGGCCTTTGTCCTCTCACGATTTGATAATATTCTCACCGTATTGTAATTTTTGTATCACAGAAAAATTTATTTACATCTTCCGCTAGAGATTAAAAAGTATCTATTTTTTTGTTTTACTTATGTTACAGTTTGTTCTGGTTTAGTGTTGGAGATCTTCTTTACTTGATTCTGCTCGGATTTTGATACGACCGTTCCGTTTGTTTGCATAGGATTATATATCACTTAATACTTAAAAAATGTCAGTGTTCGCATCTTGTTTTTTACGCGATCAAGTTCCACGTGATGTCGCTCTGTATGCGCCGGCCCGATGGGTAATGGTGATTTTTTGTTTGTCCAAATGGTCTTTATATACACACGAAAATACGTCGATGGCTTGTTCTGCTTTCGAACTTTTAACTAAAGAGAGGATGTTCTACAATACTTAAAACTACCGATCATGCACAGTACGTCTCACATTGTGAGAATGGCTTTTTGTGAGCTGAAGGCTACTCACGCTCATGGCTCTTATGACTCGTTCCATCAACACTGGCTTTTTGGCTATTACAGTAAGGTTTTAGGAAGGAATAAATTCATCAAAAGTCTTTTCGATAACTTAACCGTTACAGAAATAGAAAAGGATTACATCTGTTTGCTATGTCATGGCTATTGGTTGCTGTACGCTTTTGATGTATTTATTCAACTTGTTTTGTTTTAAAGTTTGGCAGTTTGGCAATTCAAGCATGCAAATCTTGTTGTGGAATTTGAGTCTTACAGTAGGTATGTACAAGAGATCAGATTTTCATACAAAAAATGACTATACAAATTGAAAGATGAAAATATCTCACAATTTTGAAACATTTTTTTAAAAGGGCTTCACTTGATTTACATAAACAAAGCTTATTCTCGTACCACGTGTACATAAATTTAGGCTAAATATCTGATTCAAGAATCCGATACATACTCTTCAGTGTTTCTATTTATTCCTTCTCATTTCTTTTTCAATAAATTTTGTTTGTGATTGTAATCTTACATGGGTCTTGAGCAAAATCTCCTAAAAGGTTATATCTCTTAATGTAGGGAAACTGTGGATAAAATTAACAGAGGAGAGGAGGTTAAAATAAACAGGTTTATTTTTTTTTACGGTCATGATGTTACAATGTTTAAAAAAGGAGCACCATCTTCAATTCTCAGACTAAGGAACTATTCCGACAGCACTAGGACAATCTAGACCTATCAAAAGCTTGAAAAGTAAACATAAACGAAGTACGTCTCTCCGTTTTCTCATATGATGTGAATTTTCACTCGTTAAATTTAAGGTTTTTATGACTGAAACCACCAAAACTCGACTTAACACCGTGGTACATTATATCTTTCAAGTATTTATGATTAGTAGATGGAAATTGGATTATCTCCTTATGGTTGATGGAATTGGATTATCTTCTTATTTCTCAAATGATTTGAAGATATTGATTCTTTGGGGGTAGAATGACCACTTGAAATGGGAGTAAAATGAACACCGGAGCAGGGAGAATACTATCGGATTTTTTTTTCAGATTCCGAGAGTTTACCGGAGAAAAATACAGTGAAATACATGGACAGCCATCCAAATGGCCGCGTCCAAACGTTCCATTGATTCCGGAATGCCTGTGCGATCTGCATTGATCATGTACCATATTTCATTATTATAATAATCATAATATTTCAACTTGTTACATTGCATAAACATCCTTCTTCAATTCTAAGAACTTTAGAAAGAATCAGACAGCTTCATAAGCAAGAAAACAAAACTACTTAACGAATTCAACAAATGAATTGATATCGAGTCACGAATCATCGACTCAAGGTGGTTTAAAAGTAAATTCAAAAATGGCTCAGGCATTTCACGCACATTCATCTCATTCATGTTAATTTTTCTTTCCGAATGTTGAATTCGTTTTCGAACCTAGGTTGTAACTGGCGCAACCCGTACTGACTCACAGTTTCAACCCAAACCCGATTCAAATTCGACCGAACTACAATTTGCTTGACGTTGGTTTATTTATGTGTTGATCATCGACCTAGTTTCTTAAAACAGAAGCATACTAAAACAAAATGTCGTGGTAACTATGTAGTCCCTTAAACAGGTATCCAGAGCACTCCTGTTCCATACATCCATACATCCATCAGTCGATGGTCTCTGCATTACAAATGTGATTTTGAAATACGACAATAAGTTATAAAGTACTGCAGAAGTTATTCAGCAGAATATTTGAGAATTTTCGGTAAGATTCTTCTCTTTAATTCATATAATGTTCTAGTATTTTTCAAATGTTTCACAGCAGACCGACTGAACTGCTATTTGCTTGAAGTTGGTTTTGATCATTACCAAGTTCCTAAAAACGAAAACGACAATGATAAAAAGTTCGAGAACAAACTACGAATTGGGAAAACAATGTTCCAGAAAACTTCTTTCAAACAGTTGTTGAAGTGCTCTACATTTTGCAATTGCAATGTTCTAACATTCAAATTCACTGTAAAAGTGCTCTTATATTGCTGTTGTAGTGCTCAATGAAACTTTTCGATGAAACATTTCGAAGCGTTACTGACAGACAGACAACTCTGGGATTTTATATGTATAATTTGATCAAAATTTATGTCCTTTTTTGGACCAGTTCACTAAGATAGACTTGACAAGAAATTAGAACAAACTGCGAAACTCAACTGCCAGTAATATTGCTCTATAATTTTCTTATCAAAACATCAAAATGCTGGGAAGCTGTTTTTGCACTGTACTCATTTTGAATTTTGAATAGAGCTATCTTAATAGAGCTTACAACAGGGCTGCTGGCAGGTCTCTTTTAAAGACTTGGTCTTTTTTTTCATGCTGGTCCCTTAAAGTTTGTAGTTTTGACGGAAGGTCCTTAAAGTCTGTATTAAAAAAATAGTCATTAAAATTACTTTGTTTCATATTCTGTTCTCTGTTAATCCTGCTGTCAAGTTTGAAAGGTTCTAGAGAAAAATTCAAATACTATAACGTGCCTATTACACAGGTTCTTCAGAAATTTCTCCTCATATTCTTCGAGAAAGTGCTTCGTTCCTCAGATCCTTTTACCAATTTTTTAAGGAAATCTTCCAGTGGTGTTTCAAGGGTTGCTTAGAGAAATAACTTCGGAATTTGCTACAGGAAATCCATGAACAATCCGAGGAATCAGTAATTTCCACAAGGATGATGGTAAAAGTTATTCCCTGTAATACCTTCAGATAATTATTGACTAACTATTTCATGAATTGCCCCAGTTGGAACTTTAGGCGATTTAGCAAAGATTCCTTCAGGAGCTTTTGCAAGAAAATTCAGAAAAGTTCATTCCAGAGTTTTAGAAGTATTTTGTTCAGTGGCAGATCCACAAGAATTCCTACGCCAGTTTCTCAAGTTACCACTCCTGGCATTGTCTTATGATTACCTACAATAATTCATCCACATTTAGCCAGACATTGCTGTAGTTTATTCTCGGTTTAATCCTGCAGTTCTTCACAAACAATTTCTGGAGGCATTTCTCAAGTAAAATCTAACTGGGTATATCGAACATTTATTTAAGATTTTACACCAGATAGTAATAGTAATAGAAATTATTTCAATAATTTCTCATATCTCTCCTACACAAATTTCTTCAGAGAATCCGTGCAATAGCTTTCAAGAAATTCTTGTAGAATAGAAACTAGCAATTTGTTTAGGAAATCCTCCACAATTTCCACGAGAATCTTTAAGTTCTTACACATTACCTTGTGGGAGTTAATCAAGAGTTATTCTAGAGCTCAATCAGGATTCATTAGATATTATTGAAAATAAAACCTGGTGTTTTCATAAAAAATATCACTTAAAAAATAACCAGAAAAATAATCTTAATATATGAGATATTCATAAAAAGTTTTCTGGAAGAATTCCTGAAGGAATCTTAAAGAAATCTTGAACCACAAATTTGGAAATCCTAGAAAATGCCTTGAAAAAATACTGGATGGAATATTGCGAATGTTCTAAACGAGAATCTTGGTGAAAGTTCTAAAGAAAAGGTTTACCATCCTTTTACCATCATTGAATAAATTTTTGGATGACTTTCTTGGAAACATTTGAAAGGTTTTTTTTTTTTGCAGAATTCCTGATTAAATGTTATTTCTTAGCTTTCCTCATTTCCTAAAATTGAATCTTTTGGAAGGATTTTTTAGGTCTGTAAAAATCACGAAATAAATTTCTGAAGGAATCGTTGGAGGAAACTCCATGGGCAAATACCTGAATCAATTCCTGGAAGATCCTATTAGGGTTCTTTTCGTTATCTTGGTTCCTTATTGGTCCCTTTTTGATATCTGTTTGATTCTTGTGTGGTCGCTTTTTGGTTTTCTTTTTCAGACAAGAAGTCTCTAGAGTTCCTATTTTCAAGACACTTAGCTAAGAAGTACGATTTGTCCCAGTTGAAACGTAATACCAGAAAGAAGTAAATATAAATAAAATACCTAATTTTTATGAATCATGGGAAACATGATCTAATCATTTTTTGGGAATCCATCAAGGAACATAAGCAATGTTTTCGGCAATAGCCAAGTATTTCTACAGAGTGTATTTCGATGTAGAGACAAATGTCCCTTCTGGATAAAGCCTCTCATGGAAAAGGAAAAGTTTGCTTTTACAGTTCTGTAGGAATAGGAACGTTCTTCCAGGAATGCCTTGAGAAATCAAGAGCATCATTGTTCGAACAATTCTTCAGGATTTTTTGATAGTTCTCTATGCAATCCAGTAATTTATCAAAACTTAATTTAACCACGAACATCTACATCTGGACTTGAATCAGGGGAAGGACAATTCTTTAACTGCCCTACCCAGGTATTTTTGTGCTTAGGACATGTCCTACCAATCCTACACACTTCCTTCCTACCCTGTCCTTCAATTTCATCCTACCGTTAAATTTTACCCGAAATCACGGTTGGTACCTATAACATTCCATTATGGGAGAACCAACGCTTACTTCTGAATTAAGAAGAACAGGAAATCCTCAAATATTGTAAACTACGTCTTAAAAATTTCAAATTCATATATTTTTCACTTACGATCATGAAATTTGCAAGATTTGTGGATTTTATGTTTAGGCTAGATGTGTCTGTTCTGTAAGAGATGATACCAGTGAATCAATTGACACCTAACACGCAGCAACAAAGACATTGTCATCTCCTATTCTTGTTACAACAATTTTATTCCGCAACATCAGTTTATCATCACTTGAACAGAATATTCCAATGATCGATCACTACGAACGCAACAATTTTCTGGCCTTCGCATTGCAATTTTCAATAACTTTCTCTGTTTTGGTGAACATTGGTACATTATCTAACAGCATCCATAAAACAAATTTGTCTATGTGTTTAAAATAACTGATTAATCGCGAGTTGAAAAAGTTGCAACAATGTTGCGTCCTGTGATGGTCATGACAATTTTGCTTTTGATTGTATCCTGATCCGCAAAAGTTGGGATACACGATTGTGAAGGAGCTTGCTTTGTTGCTTGTTTTTCGTCTCATTTCATCATAATTGGATTTACTAGATGATACCAAAACTTTGTGTTTGGTAATTTTAAAGGGCTGCCACTTATGTTAGGGGAAGACGGGGTAAGAGCGCCCGCCGGGGTAAAACGGACCACCTTCAGTTTGGCATGAAAATAGCGGCTTTCTTAAAAGTTTACCAAGCACTTTCCATAAACACAAGATTTTTGACATTCCGAACCATTTGGGATGATATGTACATTAAATTTTTCATAACAAATATCGAAAACAAAGTTTTTGCTCGTCGATATTGAATTTGATCTTAATATAACAGATGCTCACTTAAGCATTTCGGAAGGGATTTTTTTGTAAAAACATAACAAATTATCCGTCCATGCAACAATAGAAATGTGAAATATGCTTCAGTGAATTGAAATATGAATTGTAAATATTTAGCTTTGAAATGAGTTAAAATTGCGAAAGCGGGGTAAAAGCGATTACTGTTGACGGGGTAAGACCGCCACCCCTAATTTATAACAAATAAAATGTCAAACCATTTTAAAAGTTGTAACTACGTCTTACATTACTAATAAAGTAAAATAAAAATCAATTTTGTTATAAATACAAGTAAATTCCGCATATTTTTCCAAAATATGGGTATATATTTAAGGTTTTTTAAATTATCAATCCTAAACATGTTTCAATATCCCCATTAAGCAATGTAGAATTCATAAAACTTTATACTTTTTACAATCATAGGGAACTGATAATTTTTTTCGCAAATTTGTGTACGAAAATCGTGATGGTCGCTTTTACCCCGTGGGTGGGCGGTTTTACCCCGTCGCTTAAAATAATCGTGATAAGACATCACTTTTTCAAGCGTCAAGAAATAAATATTTATTTACAAATACAACACCTGTGATGATTTTTGACCATGCCTAAGGCTTCAAAAAAGGACATGCTGCGTCGAAAAAGGATTTATTAATTTTTGATTTTGACATATGAATTTAATTGCTTAGGCGGGCGGTCTTACCCCGTCTTCCCCTACAGATAAAAAATCTGGAAATTACACCAACTTATATATAAGAATGTGTAAATTTATACTACATTTTGTTTAATTTTACAATAAATAATTTCTTGCATAGAAAATTGTACAAATGCTTCAACTAAGACTAGCCAGGAAATTTCACTTATGACTTTACGGCTATAGTGACGACATCCTTCGGAAATGAAATTCAGCCATTGGTCCCGAAATAAACAAACCAAAGGATATTCAATTGTCAAAGTCACGTGATATTCATGACTTTAACCAGCAGTATAATATACATACAGTATACAGAAAATAAAATGAAAAAAAAAAAAACTTCTACTACATTTGATCGGTATTCAGGCAGACCGGACTAGATGATATTTTGGCCTTGTAAAGATAAGCCATGGACTCCGTAAATTCTGAATTTCCCGATGCTATTTTGATACAGATGTCTCATCAAACAGTTGTTCCATTATTATAGCAATTAATGCAAATATTTTGTTGTTCTGAACGCTTGGGGTTCGTTTTCCTGAAATAATTGAAAAACAATAGCCCTTGCTCAATCGCCAGCTTTGTGAAGAAAATTGATCCTATATTCATGTCTATGAGTCGGTGGTCACTCGTTGAGAAAATGCTATATCAATGTTTCCTTCCCCTATTCCAAATTACGGTAGAGATGGGTGTGGCCGGAAATAGCGATATTCATGCTATTAATATTTTTTTAAAGATACGATCATGGTTCATTCGTTGGCCTTGTTCCTGAAAGCAGTCGGAATGAGATTATCAAAGATATACATGAATGATGCATGTATGCAATCTACGAAGCAATTCGTAGTTTAGCTTATGCTATTGCGAGGTCAACCATGTAGGGGAACTGGGTGTAAAATGCGCCGTTGGGGTAAAACGCGCCACCCTTGTTTTGAACGAACGACGTGCTTTGGGACGCTGTTTTTCACCCGAGAAAATGGAAAATGTATTAAAATGCTTCTCTATGTATACTTTAAAGTGTTTTCCTGGGAAAATCGTAAAAAACTCGAAAAAATGAAAAAATGTGAAAAAAATGTGTATGAAGTGTTCGTGTGTTCAACTGTCACTAAGCTCTATACCACTGAAAAAGAGCCATCCTTTATCTTATCAGTTTTGAATATAGTCCTATTGCTATCATCATTCATAGGCGTATAAATAATCAAGCTTTTTCGTCACCTCAAATAAAAAAAAACTTTGGGTGTTTCTGTTGAAACCTAGCTTAGTAAACATACTTTCATAGCTGCATACTTGCCTTTTCAATGCACTGAGCAGCAAGTTAATTTGCTTCAAACTGACTTGCGGACTCGCAGTAAGTCAATATGTTTTGTCATTGGTGACTTCAATGTAATGCATCGCTCATGGAATAATTCGCGAAGCAATTCCAACGGTAGAATTTTACTTGATATTCAGGATATTTCTCAATTCGATACCCATTACGATGGCATTACTTGATTTTGCCTTCAAAAAACTCTTCTACAATTGATTTGGGCTTAACCGACTCTAGTCACATTTCTAGCCAACTGATTACACACGTAGATATTGATTTTTATCATGTCTCTGATCTATTTTAAATCAATGAAGCGATTCTTAACCCTATCAGCTCCGTTTTTAATAACTTAGCTGATTGTACTCTTAATGATAACATTTCATTGCTAAAGACGGGGTTGGTGGTCTAATGGCTATCGCTTCTGCTTTGCAAGCAGGAGGTCGTGGGTTCAATCCCAGGCCCGTCCATTTCACATATTTGTAACATTATTCCTAATAGCTGTCTTTCTCTATCTCTTTGTGTCATTATGACGCAAAACATCATCAGTTCTATCTATCGCTAGAATTGAATTTATCGACTTAACCGCTTACCACAGTGGTATCCATACGGTCGAATGCCTCATCCATCACTAACAGAACACTCCTACTTCCAAGGTAGCTGTGGGAAATGCAGGAGATTCTCCGGTTTTCTAGTAACAACGGCTATCAATTAACAATCCTTCCTCTCCCCGATGGACATAAGGACGTGGCCGGCGCCGTTATCAATCTAGAAATGTCCAGGGTAGTGTGATTGTACATTGAAGATGGTAAAAAAAAAAAAAAGCTAAAACCCAAGCTTCATCTGAGTGGTTCTCTGTGCAATATCACTATCCTGATTGATCACGGAGTAGCAACTACGAAGTGTATGTTCCATCAGTTGATCGTTTTTTTTTTTTTTTTGAATGATAACATTTCATTGCTAAACGAAATTTATTATTGACAATGCTGTCGAAACTTCAACAAACTCAAAGTGAAATTCAAATCTGTCATTACCATGCCCACACAGTTACGGATCACCCACAGTGACGGATCACTTTGGCGTTCAACATCGGATAACTCGCTCAAAACATAAACTATGACGTAGAACATATTTTTCCCATGTTATACTATTTGTCTTCTACCATTTGTTATGTTAAGCACAACATTCGACCACTAAATAACGGTGTATTTGACAAATGTTTAGTTGGTACCACACAACTATCATTATATGGTCGTTTTCTGTAAGAAGTGCCATCAGCATTTATAAGCTCCCACAGGTGGTAAAATTCAAATGTTATAGCATAAAATATGCTCGTTCGCTTCGATTTAGTATGAATTCATCTTTGGAATACATTTTTTTCGATTGTGTTTTCTAAATACCGAATATTAGCAGCTCTAACTAGTGATCCATAATATGGACCAGGGAATGATTGTTTACCACGGTTATGGATCACTTCCAAAAAATGTAGATTTCTACCATTTTAAGCATTGGTTTCGACATTTTCAGACAATAGCACTAAGGATAAAACGAATAAAACATTAAGATTTGTAAATTTCATTTTTAGCAGACAAAATTGGGCGGAAAACTTGGTGTGGAGCGGAAACAGTTGATTTCTCAGTTACTACAATGCAGTATCACAAAAAATGGCATTTTACCCTTGTTTCTAACTCTAACACTACTATTTTTTGCAGCAATATGTGACACATTGTTAACTTTCGCCACATCATGCAATACAGATGCATTGAGTTGAAAATCTTTTGATTTTGCGCACTGATCCGTAATATGTCACAATTTGATCCATAATATGAAAATTGATCCATAATATGGTTTTCAATAATCGGAACAATTTTTCATTTTTATGCAATCCTATGTAAATATTACACTCAAAACAGTTTACTAACCGAAGTTCCAATTTGAAACGATTCGATTTGTGCTTTTAAATTACAATTTTACATGTTCCATGTCGTTTAATTGAATTTTATAGGTTGGACTCCACACTATTTGATCCATAACTATGGGGTCATGGTACAGATGACAATTTTGAACTCTTCGTCCGCCTTGTGAGTAGAATACAATTTCAATGTTCGATCCTGTTATAAAAATTGCATGGCAGGATCTGCGAAAAATGATTGAAAACGTTTTTCTAAATTGAGAAACAAAAATTTTGAAAACAAAATTTCTCAGTCTCAGCTTTTCCGGGAATCATTTAATATTTTGAAAAAGCCTTAAAAGCTGGTAGTTTTGTTGAAAAAGGAAAATAAAATACCATCAGTGCACCAGTTTCCGCTCTTGCCCCTATTTCCGCTCACTAGTGTAAAATTTGATTTTTCGTGTCAAAAACCAATTATTTTCGCACGGATATATTCTAGCGATATTAACAACTTTCAAATGAAGTCGTCTGACATTATTTTCATTTGATAAAATAATTCATTAAATTGAAAACACAAGACCTCGTGAGCGGTTATTGGATCACTAGGTATTTTTGTGTTTTGTGCGCTCATGCAAAAAATAGAACAAAATTTTAAAGAAATTTCGATTTTAGTAAATAGTTTTCTTTATTGCAGTAGTAACTATGGTTTGATCATAAAAATATCAGGATAAGAAACAAAATTAGAAATAATGCATTTTTTAGTATGTTCGTCTCGAAATCTGTTTACCGTGAGCGGAAATAGGAACACTTAGATGCAGTAACAAATGCCATTAAATATTTTTTTAAGAAAGTTTTTCAAATTTTTTTCATGTTGCCGTTGATTACCTATACTTGGAGCTGCCTTGTGACATAAAAATAGTATCGATCGACACAATATTTATTTTATAATAAACATTTGAACACATAACATCCCTTAAATGAGCGGAATCTGGTGCACTGATGGTATGATTTATCATCGAATGCCCGAAATGCATTATTGATTTACTGCCTTATACTATTTTACTATACTGTCCTATTTCAATAAGATAGCCCAGACACCATGGGACAAGTTCAATTTAGGTATTACCAGTCCAAATGAAAATTAAGTTTCTCAGGATTTTAGAACCATGCTCAATCAAGAGAATGGAAATTATTGAGAGACTGGTGTGGAATAAGTAACAATCTATATAAATAAAAATGGAGTGGTGTTTGTATGTCACGAAATAGCTTCCGAACGGGTCAACCGATTTGATAGATTATTTTTCCGTTTTGTTCGTCAAGTGTTCCGACGTGTTTGTGTGTATAAAATTCCCAGGATATTCACCGGGAAAGTTGAAAAAACGTGCGTATAAGGAACTGTCATTTTGTACGGGACGATCCATAGCGTTTTTCAACAGCCTACTTGATGGCAAGACGAAGTTTGCCGGGTCCACTAGTTGGTAATAAAAATTGAGAGATATGAAAGTATCTGGCGATGATGGACTTTTTTCATCCACAAAGTTGGCATGTGTCTCTGGAAATGTAAAAATGTATCAATTTGGAAATCCTACCGTAGCTTCTAGCTCGTAGCCGAAAAAGATCGATTCCAGTACAGATGCGTAACTCGATATTTAAAATCTACAAGCCCTCCAGACACCCTAACCGATTGCCCAACCGAATGGTCGATGATTACTACGGAGGATCTATTTTGTATGCGTCACTCTTCTAAATTGCAACACGTTTTACCTGTGTGTGTGATGTTCTGAATCTTGTTCTACTGTAAACCTATTCCTACATGTATGTTCCCATTAGCTGATGATATTGTTTCAATAAAGCTACACCTTCACTACGTAAATACGGTTGTATAAAAAGTCTACCCGGTTTCTCCTATATGCTCAGCTCTACGTATGCCTACCACCTGCCTCGTCCTAAGTTCGTTATTCTATTTTTCTGATAAAAATCATAAAAGTTTAGAAACCGCTCCGATCTGCTCTCGCTTTCGGCTTCTCGATTTGGTTTCTTGAAGCCGGGCACAATGCTACCCAAAAACGAACTTGTTACTTTTTCCTAATGAACTCTCACTGGCTATCAGGGCTCTCTAATCGTCTACCTTTCGATATTTTTTTGGTTGAAATTCAGTCTTTTCTTCTAGTTGTCGATATTTCCTGTTTGATAAACTTCGGTGCTTTTCGAAATGATTGAGTGCGACTGAATGCTTTTGACGGGCTTTTCGGTTAGAATGTCTGATTTGTTTCAAAACTGTGAGATCTCCATCAACAGAACGCTTCTGTTTCAAATTTGGTTGCATATAAACAGCTGCTACTTAAACATAGGGCAATCGAATGACTTTCAATAGGGACCTTATCTTACACTAGTCATTCTGGATAAATATTTACATTCGCAGTTAGGTTATAATCGCTTCAGCTGATCTAAGTTTGTTCTCATTTGTGGCTTTGAAGGCAGGTTCTGTTTGTTCATCATTTGAAATTGAATAACGATTAACTAGAATTCGGTTTACTGGCGGTACCTTCCGTAAAAAGGTGAATCGGTTGGTTAATATCTCTAACTCGCTCTAACTAAGGCCTTACATTGGAAAGAAAATAATATGAGGGGAATCCCGTTAACACTACCAGCTACCGATGACTAAATTTGTGTCTATTTTCAGACATTACGAATATCTCACGTGAGTCGTCGTGATCCCGTGGATTAACAGTTACGTCTCGATACTTTTAACTCTATTTTTCTAATAGGGGAGTTGTTCTTAACGACGACGCTCTTGACTCAGGTGGGTAGTAAAGCTATGGTTTGCCGAACAGCTTCTCTTCTAAGCTGCACAGCCGGTTCCACGAGTTCTCAATCAGCTGTCGTTCCGGGTTCGCTACACCCATATCTGTTCCCTGCGTTTCCGTTCACACTGTCGCCGTCTCACCCTATGCTAGCACCAGTCTTCGTCGTCTGAGTCCGAGTGCCGGGACGAGTGAAGGCCTCCTTTTGGTTTGTAGCCGTTCAGTATCGGTGATGGAAGAACGCGGCCACCGGTTCGGCCCATTGCCAACGCCTGCTCGTACGAGAGAGGCATCTGGTGTTCCATGCTGGAAATGAAGAGGCACAAGGCCGGAAACTTTATTAGATTTGATGAACATTGACAGGGGAAAAAGGCGGTTATAAAGTTTAGGACGGATTTCACGCCAACTCGACAAAGGGATTGGCAGCACTCTTCAGAATTCAATGAAACTTTCTGGGTGTGAAGACTATGTGAAACTAAGATACTTTACATACTTTGTTTTAGTCAAAATCGATCTAGACTAACATTTGGAAAGGGTGAAAGTTTTTTTTTACTTTTTTTTATAAACCCGTATAACCCGACAACGGTATGACCTACAAAAAAAGTGTTGTTTGAGGGACTGTCGTGAAATTTCCTGAATTTATAGAAAAAAAAAAGACTTTCTACACTGAAAAAAACAATCATTCAACATTATAAAATCGATGAAAAATAACGGCCACTTCATATTTTGATCGTTCTTAGGCAAAAAGTTTCGCAATTAAGTTTACTAAATGTCGTCCATAGATTGCAAATTAGGCATATTTAAGGGAAATTTTTTGTCGAGCAGTTCGAGGCACTTTTCAGTGTAGAAAATGTATTTTTTAATTTTATTTCAAATTTTTTCTCTAAGACTTCAGGAAATTTCACGACAGTTCCTCATAAAACACTTTTTTGTATGTCTTACCGTTTTCGAGTTATACAGATATATAAAAAAAGTGAAAAAACTTTGACCCTTTCCAAATGTTAGTCTAGATCGATTTTGAAAAAAAAAAAAAACAAAATTTGCAAAGTATCTTAGTTTTACGTACTTTTGACATCCAGAAAGTTTCATTGAATTCTGGTGCTACCAATCGCGTGTCGAGTTGGCGTGAATTCCGTCTTAGGTAATAATCAGAATAGTTCCGATTGTCCATTGTTTCACTGTCTCCATTTTACTCGTATAGTGTGACAGGTACGATGATACTTCATATCCAAGGAAACTAAGGAAATTTCCATTACAAAAAAAAAAAAAAATCTTGGACTGTTCGGAAATCGAAAATTGTTTGCAATTTCAGAATTAGAAATATTCTAATAATTGATTTGAGTATTATGCCTTTGAATTCCACACGGGTGGAAATCAGAATCCCAAAATTATGATTTTTCACCCCGGCATCATTTTTTTTAAATTTCCTTATTAGTATCATTCCAAAAATTACATTCATTTCCTATATCTAGGTGTTCTGTGTGAGACAACACTATCATTCTAATTTGACAAAACATTTGATTTTATTACATTTCATTTGCCGTAGCAGTTCAAATTTTTTACAGGTGAGTTGATTTCACCTGCTTAACCTAAATATACAACGTATTAATCGAGGCAATAGAAGGTTGTACGATGTTTGCCTGAAATTATTAACTAATTTATAATTATTTCATGTGACATTTGTTCCAATTTTTTAACATTGGATATTCTATGTAACTCATTGAAACAATACCAGCTTCAGAATCATTTTCAAAATTTTATTTTGATTTCTCTGCAGAGCTTTCTTCCTAGTATCAGCTGGCTAGTCCATATTGGTACAGCATACAACATCACACAGTCCGCCTAAAATTAGCTTTGCAACACATTAAACGACAAAGATTATTTACATTTCTAACGTAGCAGTATTCCGGTGGCAGTATATATAGTAGCAGTATACTCGCCACTGAGTGTCTTTGTAAAAGCAAAAGGGTATATCATAATAGTTCTAAAAAATGGACGCAGTGATCTCACAACCGACAGAAGGAATAACGTAGCAGGCGTCATTGTTGCCTAAAATAGAAGATCACCAGCATTTATACACTGAAGGTATCTGTTAGTCCCGAGTAAGTGCAGCTAATCTGGCAATACTAGAGCAGCAACCACGGGTGGTCAATAAAGCTCAATCTCAAGCTCATGCTCCCCGTCAAACTTGGCAGAAGCCTTCATCACCCAAGCCGAGATACGGGAGATAGATATTCAATACGGGAATCTGGATGGGCCCATTGGCGCGGATTTCAACAGCGAGAAGGTCTTAGTCGAGCCTGAGAATCTCTAAAGGGATGAATTTCAATACATCCAAGGCCACAAAATGTCTCCAGTTGCCACCACAATGCATTGTACAACGATAATGGCCACCAAGAAGTGGTTTAGTTACTCTACAGATATCCTGTTTGTTCACTGCAAAGTTAAGCACTACTTTGAACTACAAGCTTGAGGTTTGCGAGGTAATTGTAGAAACTGATCATAATCCATTGAAGAAAAAAGAGTACCTGTTTTTGCAGCAGTTGGTTAAACAAAGAAGGTCAGCTTACTGAATCACTGCTTAAGTTTGAAGATGTTTGCGTAAAAGGCGCCAATCGCTCAGGTTGGGGCATTAAGAATGAGTTACCACTGAAGTACCTGTTGCAGTGGTGACCGATGGACGAAGAATCACGATTGGAATAATATGGTGGGAAGACTGAGATAGTATACGGGTTCAAAAAAGTATAGTGGTCAAATTGAAGGTGATGGTGTAAAATGCCGTGGTGGTACTCTACCGGTACCAGCGAGAGGGAAGTACAATCCGGGTTGAGGTGTCTAGGGTGCATATCCACCGGTCATTTGGGGATATAAGACGCCTTGCTTGGAATAGCTTACAGAAAATACAGCTATACCGTAGCACGGGGTGCATTGCGAGCACCGGAAGAGCTTGTGACAGAAAGGCGCTTCCCACACGGATTGGGTTAGTCGAAGTGCCCACTTTTTCCAAAGGGTTAGCGGTTGATTACTAAGCGTACCGTTAACGTTAAAACTTTGTCTTACAACGTCATCTTGAGATTTAGGCCTTTAAGGTTGCCCTCTTTTAGCTCTTCCACTGTAAAAGATTGACCGCTAGTTCCGGAGTATGAAACGACTGCACTAACGAGGGTCTGAAAATTAGCTGGGCAACGAACATAGTCAAGAAGGAGCTTTTTGTTCATGCCTTCTTAAAACCACTGGAGTCGAACCAACGATTCTGGTTGGGGTAGCTCAAAATATCAAGAGAGGATTGTATGACATTTGCCAGAAAACCATTTGCCAGAATCAATTTGCCAGAATGATTTTTGCCAGAAAACCATTCCCCAGAATGTACCATTCGCCAGAAAGCCATTCCCCAGAATGGACCATTTGCCAGAAAACCATTCCCCCAGAATCATTTTTTGTAATTCGTTTTCAACCTTGATATCAATTGATCGACATATTTGTGAAGATGCATCGAAGCCAAACCTCAAATTTTCAAGAGCGCAAATCTAGAGACCCAAACAGCCATTCCAGCTGAAATTTATCAATTGGTCACCACCAGCGTGTGACCAATAGATAATATTTACAGCTCAAACCACTGGCTGGTTCTCGAGGTTTATGCTCTTGAAAATTTGAGGTTTGGCTTCGATGCATCTTCACCTTAAGCCTACCGAAATTTTCGATATTAGAATTTTTTGTATCTTGAATATACTCATATTATTTGCACTTATAGCATGAAACATTGTGTAGTCAACTTTCACATTGTTTACATCAAGAGAATTGGACTACTAGCACTGCACAGCTGCAGCGCAAAATTAATTAAAATTTAGCGTCACTTCTACAGTACTTCACTCGCATCGTAAATATTGCTCCAAATAATGTTTATACCTTTGTAATATTATAACAAGTATAAAACAACGCAACTGATCGATCCGTGTTATTTAGTCTATGTTGTTAAAATCCTTCGCATACAATTTTATGCAATTTTCACTACTTACATAGCTGGCAAAAAAGGCAAAACAACTAAAAAGAACAGCCTTTGAGTGAAAGAAGGGAAAATTATGTTTGAAATATGATCGATTTAGCGCCAATAACCATTGGAACAATATAACTCAAATGACTACCCAATGTTCTTTCGGTCATATATTTAAATACATTATTCAGTCCTTGAAAAGAACATCAAACTGTTTTACTCTTAATAATAATTTGAACCGCATTATTTATTGTTTTAAAGTAGTTTTACAACATTTGCGACAGGCTGCCGGAAAACTCTTCAATCTTCAGTGTTTACCCTGATTGCTAGTTTTAGCTATCTGGAACCGGAGATATTTTGAAATTCTTAGCAGGACTGCTACGTGGCCATGATTAATGGTGGAAACCAAAAAACACACATATATTGGTTTCTCATATTCTGTCGCTTGCTCTACGAAACAAGTCGGTTATGAAGATTAATGTTTTCGGAATCACTCGAGTAATCTTCAATGAGAAATTAGATGAAAAATATTCCATTATTGAATCACTTTCAATTTAGTTTTTTTATTTGAGGACATTTCTATATTGATTTTTTTTAGCTGTAATTATTTAAAATTGAGATGACATAACCTTGTTTACATTACTTCGATTCCTTCTGTTAACTGCAGGAAGAAACACACAGTACAATTATAAAGACTAGCCAATAATATAAAGAAGGGTAAATCTCCTATGAAGCATATAAGTCCTTGAATTAGTTAGCCCTAAAGAACAGCCTAATCTTCAAAGAAGGGAAAATCATTAATAGAATGTTGAAAATACAGTTGCCTATAAGGGGTTGTCTATTAACAACACGTGGTCAATTCTTTCGGATTTTTTACCTCCACGGGGTCTTTCGTCCATACAAAAATTTAAAAAGAATTGTTCGTATCGTGGTCATTGGCCAGGCCCCCTTCCATCCTTCCATAAATTATCACATGGTTAATGGACGACCCCTAATAGCTTGTATAAAATTGATGACTATTTTAACATAAAAAAACAGTTATTTCTCAGAAACTATGAAAACTTCGGAAATCTATTACACCTTCTTCTTCTTATCTTGTGTTACGTCCCAACTGGGACAGACCCAAATCTCAGCTTTGTGTTCTTACGAGCACCTCTACAGTTATTAACTGAGAACTTTTATTGCCAATTGATCATTTTTGCATGTGTATAACGTATTGCCGATATGAATATGCTCTATGCCCTGGGAAATCGAGAAAATTTTCAATCCAATAAAATCTTCCCCCGGTGGAATTCGAACTCACGTCCGTCAGCTTGCTGAATAGCTGCATGTTTACCCCTACAGCTATCTATATAATAAGTTTATGATATCATTAAGAGTTTAAAACATTTTATCAAACAAAAAGCTTAAAAACTTACGTCACAATTATTTTGCATATAATTTTGTATCGTACGTTGAAAATCATAATGATTCGAAAGATTTTACACACCTAAATATTGCTACACAAAGCAAAGTAATGTAGTAATATTTTTTCTGGGAAATGGTCTTTCTGGGGAATGACTTTCTGGGGAATGGTCCATTCTGGCAAATGGTTTTCTGGCAAATGATCCATTCTGGCAAATTGATTCTGGCAAACGGCTTTCTGGCAAATGGTTTTCTGGCAAATGTCATACAACCCAAGAGAGGTGAGAGAACTGATACGTTGGACATGACACTACGTATAGCGTGTTGCAAATTATCTGACGAATTAATTAATATCTGAGGAAATGTCCATGGTAGAATCCAATTGAAACGCCACGGATACAACCAAGCAAGCGAAAAGATTCATAAAACCCAGTCTAGCAAAGGCCTGGGATATACTGAATCTAAATAATGGATATCTTAGGGTAATAACTGGCCTGATGACCGGTCACTGCTCAAGTAGGTATCATCTTAAAAAGATACGAAAAATCCAATCCTCTGAATGTCGTTTTTGTCAAGCTGAAAATGAAACTGCTGAGCATTTACTCTGCAACTGCGGAACATTGCTTAATCAAAGAATGTTTACATTTGTAAAAAGGTTATTAGAGCCCTTGGAAATTTGGCAAGGTAGTCCTAATAGGGTAGTAGACAATTGTGAAAGGATATTTGATGAGCACCAAATAAAATATGGGTCATACCACAATATTCCTAAATAATGGAAGCCCTTGTTAAAAAGCTCTAAAAGTAGCCGCACGAACCTCGTAGTTCGTGGTCGGCCGGAAATATCCCTAGCTTACAATTCGCCACCATGGACTGACCCGATCGTTCTTCGCAAAGCGAAAAGCTTAAGCGCCACCCCGTTAGAGGACCTCCCGCTCGTGTTAATTTTATGCCCGGTCTGAGACCCACCTAAGTTGATCCATTATACAACCGTTTAAAAGGTTTGAAGAACAATCTTGCCCACTCCACTTTCCTGGCGTCCGTCTTACTAGAATTCGATAATCCAGCAGCGAACAATACTCACTTTACCCTAGCGACACGTGTCAAGAGAAGCTTTCCACTATAAAAGTCTATCATCACTGGAAGATTCTACCACCGCACCACAGATGGCGACACCGATATGAAAGCACATCATTCAACAAAAATCTCAATGAAAGACGGAAAGCGCCAAAAGGAGACCGCTCGTGTGAACCACAGACTGAAACATATTACGTAATCGGTAGGCTGGGCTTTATTCGTTAGGGAACAACACAGTGAATAATTTTACATTTCTGGGTTTATTTCTTATTCCTCCTAGTCAATTCTAAGATGCCTATCCTACCTAAGCGTGCGTGCTCTCTAACTTAACTTGGTCAACCTCACGAATCAAATCTCCCCAAAAATGACGTCACATGTGCACATGATTTCGTTTTACTCACGGTTACCGCATTCTATTGCTGCTGTGGCTTGGCTGCTTCGCAGACGACGAGACTGGCGATGATGGTCGCTATAGACCTGTGCGCCACCGCGCCACGCCGCCGCCGCCGATCAATTTCACGTCACGCCGACGCCGAATGAGGCATCGGCGGCGCGCCATACGCCGATCAGCACTTCGCCGCCGATTTTGTATTTTCACGCCGATAAATAATTCGGCTCGTAAAATTTGATAATTTTATTAAAAAAAAAAATGCTTTACAAAATAATTCAATTTTGCTTAAAGAATTCATATAGGGATTCTTACAGAAATTCATCAAGGAATTAATCAAAGAATACTTCTATGTATTTCTTTGGGAACTTAAGGAATTTATCTATCAACTCCATCTTGAAACCTTCCAGAGATTCTTCAGGGATTTATCCTGAAACACATACACGGATTTCTAGTTGAACTCCTTCAGAGTTTCCTGTACGAATTCCTTCAGATATTTCTTTAGAATTCTTATAAGACCAGCAAATACTCTAATAATGCTTACACAGATTCCATCAGTAAGCTTTCAACGAATCGCAAAAAAATCCTCGATAAAAATCAATTGATTTTTTCCAGTAGTTACTCCAAGACACTACTCAGGAATCTCTATAGGAGGATTATCAAATATTTCTCAAATATTTGAAGCAAATATTTACTCAGGAATTATTGCCAAAGAAGTTTTTTCAAAGTTTTCTCTCATATGCTCGTTGATTTCTTCCTAAATAATTTTACATATATTTCTAAGATTCCCTGGCGTTTCTTATAGAACTGATTTGAAATTTCTTTTCCGGGAAACTGAAGGAATTCTTCTAAATATTCTCTCAAAAATTACTTCAGAGATTTACCCTACAATCTTTTTTTGAAAACAATTGTGTTATAACAAATAATACAGGGGTTTCTTAAAAAAAATCTTGTAGGAATACTTCTATAAGCCTACAAGAAAAGAACTCTTCCGGGAATTTTTCATATATTTCTGCACTTATTCCTCCAATTATTTGATTAAGAAACACTTCAGAAATTCCGTTAGTAATAACTTCGAACGTTGTTATAGGGATTTATCGAGAAATTATTACAAAGATGTCTTCAAGATTTCTGCCAGCAGTCTTGAATTTCTCAAAGGATAACATGGATATGAGATGCCTACATTTCTCAATTGCATTTGTGAGTAGGTAATCCATTGAGAATCACTCTTGAAATTTATTCAGAACATTCTCAATCAAATCACCTAGAGTTTTTCCAGTAATTTTCACGTGGATTTTCTCCATCGACTTCTCCCGGGATACCACCGAAGATACTTCTTTGATCTTATCCATCAAATGTTCATTCAAAAATATTTCCAAGGAAAATACTTTAAAGCTTGTTCTAGGATTCTAGGACTATTTAGTAAATTTTACTCGATTTTCCAATGTACTTTCAAAAATTCCTTTGCAAATTTCAACGAGAATTCTTTCAAAACATTTCATTTCATAATTTTCTAATGGATTGATAAACTAAATAAGCTACCACTGCTAAAGAAAGTAATTCACTAAACACAGCTTGTTTTCCATCAGAAAAAATGTAAAACAGTGGTTTCACAAGCTAAAAATACCACTTTTTTTAATTAATTCAAACATATTGTTTTGTACACATTTTTATCGTTCTATCCAAGCGGTTGAATGATAGATTTCTATTACTTGTTATTGACTTGACTTCTTTTATTGAACTAGGAATTCTGTTAATATAGAAAATAATAAAAATTTTCGTATGATATAACATGACAACAAAGTCAATAGCTGGTTCAATTTTGCATTCTCGCTAGAGTTTCGGTTATTTTCCATAGTATATATACTGTATCAATTTAGTGTTATGAGTGTTTTGCGAAGGCCCAAGCGATTTGTTTTTCGCGCGCTCGGAGTGTTTTGTCGGTTGGCTTCGTTTGCTTGGGTAGTGCTTTGCGAAGGCCCAAGCTGTCCGATTCAGTTTTCGCACGCTCGGAGTGATTTTTTCAGTTAGTACTTCATTCGCATGCCATCGGAGTGATTATGTATCCCTGCTTATGCGCGTTGACGCTGAGATTGTGACTGTTCAGTCAAGGATGGATTACCAACTGGTGAGCTCGTTTCATGCTTGTAATAACACATTTGTACCATGACATGTATTTTTAGTATTTGTTGAACAAATCAAGTATGAATGGTTCGACACTTAAAGTGTTGACATAAGCGCTTATACACGATTAATAAAATTTCGAGATTCAAACCTTTGAATAGTTCGATGCTTAAGATGTCGGCGCATTGATAGATAGCTTTTTAAACAAAGGTTACATGAATCGCATCACTTACCAAGGTGAATCCTGATCATGTAGCTTTTAAGCCCTCCCACTAATAAAACTCCTTCCTATGACAAACATGAAGATGCAGAGGTATACTCGGTCTTTAGTAACAATGGGATGTCACACTAACATTCCTTCCCTTTCCCGATGACCGTAAGCCGGCGCCTCCATTGACATTACTAATTTCAGAATCCTCGAAAATGTACATTGAATATAGTATGCTACTCTCAAGCTACATCTGTTGTTTCCCTGTACAAATTCGATTATTCTGGTCAATCACGGAGTAGCAAATACGAATTGTACGGTCATCAGTGCTTATGCTTATGTATTAATAAAGTATTATTTTAATCGGCGAAAATGTATTATGTTTGATGGAAAAGTAATGTGCTAATTGGAGTTCACGCACTACAGTTATTCCTCTTAGAACTCCTGTAGAATTGTTTCCAGGATTCATGCAGCTAATTCACAAATTTATTCACCTTTCACGTGCATAAGCAAAATATCGCTCATAATACCGCATGTAAATGTGTTCGAAAATGATCATAATTCACTTGTTCATGAATTACTCAACATTAATTCTTCAAAAAAAGTGAAACCTTCGTCTTTATCTTTAAGTTTCTCTAAGTTAACTTTATTTTTTTTTCAACGGAATATTTATTAAATAATCTTGTTTTTATTTTTTTAGAACTGAGCCAGAGATTCATTTAAGAGCTACTCCAAGAACTACTCAAACCATTTTCTAGCGATACTTTTTTAAGTAATACTACAATAGATCTCGAAGTGTTTCTTTGGGGATACGTCCAAAAACTTTTCTAGAGATTATGCAACGATTTCTTCTTAAATACTAACTTAGGATTCGTCCTAGAACTCCTTCAATAATACTGTTCACGCAGGGGTGAGGGACACCTTGGACCGGGACTGTATTTGGAGGAGGCTGGATTTCGGGTTACGGGCGGGAAACACGGACAAAGATCGAAACGCTGCCGGCTGTACTAAACTAGCTTTATTTTCTCTTTTTAGTAACAAACTACTGCGACGCGAACGCTTTGACGGTTAAACTTCTACTGACTGTGCACGCTACAGCGTGCCGTTCGTATATTTCGCCGATTGTAGCTCATCGATGGCTCGTTGGTGCTCTCCTCTATCTCTCTCCATTACTCGTTCTCGGCAGGAGACAAAACAAATACTTACAATGATGCGCACCAGATTTTTTTTTGTATTTCTGAAGGCGTTCCTCCAAAGTTTTCTCCAGAACATCTTCCAATCAACTTTGAGGGGCCCAGATAGCCGTAGCGGTAAACGCGCAGCTATTCAGCAAGACCAAGCTGAGGGTCGTGGGTTCGAATCCCACCGGTCGAGGATCTTTTCGAGTTGGAAATTTTCTCGACTTCCCAGGGCATAATGTATCATCGTACCTGCCACACGATATACGCAAGCAAAAATGGTCATTGGCATAGTAAGCTCTCAGTTAATAACTGTGGAAGTGCTCATAAGAACAGTTGAGAAGCAGGCTCTGTCCCAGTAGGGACGTAACGCCAGAAAGAAGAAGAAGAAGATCTTCCAATCAAGTCTTTACTAGCACATATGTTTCTGCTAGAATTTCAATAAGGTCCTTGATTTTTTTAAGGGTTGCTTTGATCATTCGTGCAAGAATTCTTCAAATAGTTTTCCCAAAAGTTCAGTAAAAAAAATCCAAAGATTCCGCTTACACAGTTTTTTGATAAATCACACACCTTTTTCTGTGGTAATTTCGCCAAGTATTGTTGTGAGTTCCTTTCTGGTTCATCTAGTATTTTTCCTGGTTTTCATTCATTTTCTCAAGGATTCGCCCAGGAAGTATTTTCAGATTTTGTCCGAAGATTAATAATAATGAATAAATTTTTCAAATATATTCGGTTAGTATCCTACCAGGGAATATATCAGGTACCAACAATATTACAATAAGCTGTACATAAGCTGTAATTTGAATTATTTTGATGGTGCATTAACTATTTCATCGTTTTAATTGTAGTTCATATTTATGCACCCAATTTTATCTAGCATTAAACGCGAAAATATTTATTAATATTATTAATATTACCTTGGGGTTTGGGTTGTGGGTTCAAGTCCCACCGCTAGAGGATTTTTAACGTAATTTTCTTGACATTTCAATAAATAAAGTTTCTTGGAGGCCTTTCTTAGCCTAATGGCAATGTCCCCGGCGAGTTCAGGATTTTTTCGTATATTAGGAAATTTTCATACTTTCCTTGAGTATAAAGTACCATCGAACTAGCCACACGAAACACTAATACGAAAATGGAAACTTTGGCAAGGAAAACTCTTACTTAACAACTGTGAAAGTGCTTGTATAAAACTAAGCTAAGAAGTAGTATCTGTCCTAGTAGGAACGTAACGCCAGAAAAAAGAAGACAAACTCAATCATTTTGATGTACAATTTTCTACACGCCGATGCACGCCGCCGCCGCCGCCGTCGAAACTTGTTAACGGCGTGACGCCGATCACGCCGCCGCCGCCGGTATAAAAATGCTCTCACGCCGCCGCCGATTAAAAATATTTCGGCGCACAGGTCTAGGTCGCTATTGTTGGATGGCTTGGGCTGATCCTATTGTTCGTTGGCTTGGCTGGTTGACTGTGGAGACCGCATGGGCGAACGATTACGCAATTCGCGCGGGGTGCGGGATCAATCCACCTACCAGACGGGATGAACTTCCTTAGCGTCGGTTTTCTGGACACGTGATCGGACGGATATTCTTCGACGGTGTCACAGAGCGATGGGCGCGATGTTGGCGGCGCGGCCCCTTCGGCCACAAGTAACGCGTTTGCCGGATGGTCGGTCACTGCTGCGGGTTCCTAAATCCGAGAAATAAAGCCGTCGAACGGCTTTCTGACTGCACTTTGGTATCACTACAGTCTAACTTTTCAGCACTCGGAGGAAACTATCTAACTATCAATTTCGCGGTACACGGGCAAACACTTCCTTATTGGTTCGACTATCCAGGCAAAGTGATGAGGAATCTTGAAACCCTCAGATAGGAAACCTTGGAATTGCCATCGTCTTTTAACGGATCGTTCGGGTTCGCTTTTTCATTCCCTTTCCGGTTTTCGACCTCTCGCTCCCACCAGTAATTGCTAAGTATGGCCTTCATGTTCTTCTCCCCAATTTCAAGGTCTTCTTTGAACTTGACCTTCGGTTTTCGGCCCGATCGCAAGCAATCAATTAAATCTCGCGAGAGGGTCAACGGATAGCGATACCACTTCCCAGCGAATGGCGATTTCAATATTGCAAGCGATTGCCTATGCGCAGGCGCTGTGGAACTTAAATTGCGCGAGATTTACCAGCTGTTACCTTCTAAATCTGTTATATGATTTTGCATGCGATGTTTTGTAACGATTAACGACAAACAAGTATGTACAAGTTATTTATATATGGTTTTATTTACATAGCTGTAACGGGATACCGTTACAAGATGAGGAAAAAAGAAATAATGTCTGAAGATTTGAACGGTTTCAGATTTCCTCAAAGGACGTTAGAGTTTCGTAGAGAGTTTCAAGGGGATCCTGAAGGACTAAAAGGGAAATCAAGAGCTCCTTAAGTTTCCTCGTGAAATCGCGATAGATTTTTAAAGGTTCTCTTCTTCTTCTTTTTGGTATTACGTCTTCACTGGGACAGAACCTGTCTCTCAGTTTAGTGTTCCACCGTTATTAACTGAGAGCTTTCTTTGCCGAAGTTGCTATCATCGCATTTTATATCATGTGGCAAGTACGATGATAGTCTATGACTCTAACCACTCGGCTAAGGAAGGTTCGCAGTGGTACCTAAATCATATTTAAAGGTTTCTAGGGATTCCTCAGAACTTTCTGCCAATTTCACAGAAGTTATTGAAGGTTCAAATGAAGTTTTCAGAGCCTTCCAAGCTGGTGCACAACGGTTCTCAGAGGGTCCCACAGGAATTTTGGAGTGCTAGAGTTTTCCAAAGAATTTGCAGGTTTTTTTTTGCGAGTAACAGAGATTTCCAGAGATTTTTAATGAATTATCGGTGCGGGTCCGCCCTTTGAAAACCCTTTGGAAAGCGAAGGAGTGAATATCAACATTCATAGAGATCTCCGATTACGATGTGTCACGAACTGTCACAGTTCATGAATTGTTACACTCTCTGAATATGAATCGTTCGGCGTATTCTGAACAAAATTCAAACACTGCTGAGGCATGAATGACTGTATGATACACTACCTCACTGTCACTTACCGTTCATACTCCCGCTCGAATTCGCGTTCGATCTCCCGTTCGTACAGTTCCCGCTCCCGATCGCGGAACTCGTAATGCAGCGGACCGTAATCACGTGCTTCCCGTTCGCGGCTGCTGCGGTACCGCTCCCGATCTCGCTCTCGGTCGCGCTCTCGGTAGTACAGATCTCGTTCTCGTTCGCGGTCCCGCTCTCGATCCCGCTCCCGCAGGAACTCCCGAGTCGGAGGAAGCGAATGTATGCTGTGCGGTGTCGTGTGGGTTGAGTGCAGCGTCTGGAGAAGAGGGTTGCTGGCTTAGCTTAACTACGAGGGATGATGATGAGTTTGACTTACGTGAGTTGGACTGGCATTCAGCTTGGGGAAGTTTATGTTGGTCTGCTTGAGTTGAAGAGTCGATGGCTTGCACGGAGTTGGAGGTAACCTACGACCTTGTCCTTGACGGCGAGCTACCAGTACCGGATAGCTATGCTGCACATGACCCGGTGGACCTAATGGTTTCAAGGCAATTGGACGTGCGCACATGGAGAAATCGAATTATTGTAATAGAGATTATAGAATGGTGTAAGGTAGTGATTTGCACACAAAACGTGTCACACGTTTGGGATAACTATTCACAAAGATGTTGATAGATACAAAACATAGATGATGACTGTGTGGTATGTTTTGTACACGAAATTGTTGGAGGGACCATGCGATGTGTGTTAGTGAAGATTCGGGCTTGTGGCTTTCATAGAGCTCTCAAGCTTGCTGTCGCGTTTTTAATGATAATCATCCCCGTGGGATACACAGGATTGAACACTTTGTTAAGAGGGATAACATTGAGGGAGGGCGCTTACACAAGAGAGGAATACAAATGAGTTGTGAGTCTGGGGAATATTTATAAGATATCACATCACATGTATGTAGAGACATAGGGGTCAGGAAGGACAAGACTAGAGAGAAAAGAATAAGTAACGTAAAGAAAGTGTCCAGTACCCATTCCATTCCTATACTTCCGCCGTGTGGGATCGCGGTCCCGCAGCTCTTGGAGCAAACTGGCAGGACTCGGAGATCGAGACCGCTCGCAGAGAATCGTTGTGTCGTACGTTTGGTGGGCCGGATGGTTTTTGGAACGATCTTTTCTACTTCGATGCTGGGCACTACTATGTACATCGAAACGATTAGGTGATGGCGAACGGGCGGGGCTGGTTGATGCTGACCAGGAACCTAGATATAATTATATTGGAGAAGAACGGATGATAGCACGAGAACAGATAACGGAGGAGACACAGTAGGAAGTACATAAGAGTGTGTAAGACACAGACAGAGTTGGCTATGATGAGAAAGAACACCGTTTCTCGGATATTACGATTGCGTTCAATCTCGCACATTTGTATTATTCTATCATCGATGCTCAAATGTTCAATGCAGTTATAGTTTTAAATTACAGAAATCTATTCCAGAGCAAGTGTTATACATGATTACAAAATGCCTAGTCTCTGAATCACACGAGGGGTTGCAATTATTTCAAAAAGCAGAATAGACTTTCATGTTCATTCAGAGAAACACTCCGAGAAAAGCGCTAAAGAAACATAAAGTTGAAACGAGTAACATCACTCAGTAGACTAACAAATGACAGATCTATGGAACGTCCGTTGAAAGTGTTAGCGTTCAGAACATTCTATTGATAGAGAGAAGACAGAACTGAATTGATCGATCACTAAGTTCATTTGAAAATACTAAAAATTCTCAGCAGCTAGGAACAACAGAGGCAGGGAAGTTCTAGAAACTCGTAAAAATCAGCGGGTTAGAAATGAAATGGGCACTATGGGGGATGTGAACTCATAGCTTGGGCTTGGGATAATGGAGTACTAGTTTTATGGTCTATCGAAACACTCAGAGTGCGTTGGGAATACTTCGCGGTGCAGCGTAAATGCGATTTGCAGTTCACTACTTTGGTGTATGCTAGAGAACTCACTAGGGGTGCTGTGGGATGTCGATGTCGCTAGGCGTGACGGAAAGGAAGAACTAAAGCAGAAAATTATTTACAATTGAAAAAATATTGGCTAGTTTTTTGTATACAAGATAAAATGTTATCATATATTGAATTCCAGTGGTTTTGGTGATGTGTGAAACAATTTGTTGTATTGCTTATCAGTAGTATTTTATTGCCGTTTGGAAAGGCTGTTTACAATTTTCTATTTAAATGAGTAAAGTTTTTCAATTCAGTATTTCAGTGGTGTTCAACTTTGTAGTCTTTAATGGCAAATTTATGCCTCTTCTGTTCAAGATGTTCGTGACCTCTAAGGGTTTCCGAGAAAACGGGGCAGAGGCTTTTCTTCGCGGTTGAAAGCTATGATTCGCCAAGTGGAGTTCAATATTGCCTACTTTAATCTTGCAACTTTGGAATTACTGAATATGATTGGTAGCACCCTTTACTTTCTCACTTGAATCGAAGAGCTTGGGCTAAAGGCTGTTTCGATTTGACGTGCAAAACATTTTTCTAATGCATCGAGTTGATTGCTTATTTTTCAAAATTATTCTTTTTACGCCTAGAAGTAAACGCGCATTGTGAAAAAAAAAACGCTCTTTCTTTCATTTTACTTCCAGTCCAATGACATTTAGTCGAAAGTACATCGTTTCAGTATTAGTTTTAGATGTGAGAGTGATGATAAGTTAATAATTTGGAGTATTCTTTAGAGTTCAAGAACATCACTGGGTCGGATGTGAACAGACCCGTGATTAATGATAAGTCACAATTTATGGTAAGGCGATTAAGCAATGTATAAATAACCCTAGAATAATTTGAAGGTTTCCGAAACATACAGAAAATATGGCAATATTTTAAATAACTTCATAGATAATTACAAACTATATTATGTCTACAAACCACTTATTACCATATTCATAAAGCCTTACAGAAGTTTTAAAAATTTTGACATGAGATTGGATATAAAAGGTAATAGAAAACGATTTTGAATATGCTTCCCAATGATCAATTGGCTCCACTATAGTTATATTGTAAACTGCCTCTCTTCGGAATAAACCACTGCGACCAGTTTTCTTTGATCTTTTGTGGTATAGGGGGAGATTCCCCAGTACCGGACAGCACCCAATACCGGACAAAGTCGAAACATTGAGAAATCATGGTCCAATCAAGATGGAGTATTAGTTGTAAAGGAAGCTATTATGGAGACTAATGTTTGCGTAGAATAACACATCCTTGAAATATGCATGCCTTTTCAAAAAAGTACAAAAGATTGAAAATTTCAAAAAATTTGACGTATTGCCTTAATTTTGAGCCTATTTAGTAATTATTTTGAATATGAAAAAATACTTTCGATCACGCAAGCATATTCGAACATAATCCTAATTTGATGGTATGAATGAATTTTGTACCATAATTGGACTAAATATGGCCAAATTACAATTTTGTTTAAGCACCTCCTGTCCCCCAGTTTCGGACAGCCTGATTTGTTATATGATATCTTTGTAACTATTGCACGAGTATCTCAAAATACATTCATTTTTCATGAATTCCGTCGATCCTGGTATCAAACATGCAATAAAATTAAGAAAATTGAACATTCAGAGCAACATCGTAAAATGTGCTATTTTTCATCATATAAGAAAGAGGTTTTTGATGAACATCTTGCGAACTATGAAATACTCAAATTGTTCTTGTAAATGTTGCTAATGCATTGAATTGCCAATTATATACTATTCCTAAAGTAAACACGTTCAATGATGTTCAAATTTACAGAATTCGAGGCATTTCCAGATTGTGTCCGGTATTGGGTGCCACCTTTCAAGATCGATCAATTTGGTACTAAAATACATCATCAAAATGCAATGTCAAAATTCATATATCTATTTTCAAATTTATTTTTGTGCACTATAAAAATGATAATATTTATCATAAATGGGTAACACGAGCACATAAAACCAATATTTTTCGAATGATGAATTTAGTGGCTTAAGTGTCCGGTACTGGGGGATCTCCCCCTACCCGTATCCTTTGTTTAGTGCATGTCGTCCTACTTCGGAACACATTCACAACTCTTTCAATCACTTTGAGTCAGCTGAAAAATACACGCTAGGAAAATTTCAGCAAGATATGCTTTGGATAGGAAGCAGTGGATTTTACCATATTTAAGGTGAAGATAAATCGTAACCAAACCTCAAATTTTCAAGAGCACAAATCAGAAGAACCGAACTTCCGTTTAAGCTGAAAACTTAATCGATTGGTCACTAGCTGGTGGTGACCAATCGATTAAGTTTTCAGACCAAACGGATGTTCAGTTCGCCAGATTTGTGCTCTTAAAAATTTGAGGTTTGGCTTAGATTCATCTTCACCTTAATTGAATCAGAAACACAAGGATGTTATGAATTATGTTCATCGTGTTTAAGAATTTTGACAGTCATATATTAATTATATGATAAAGTGGAATTTTGGACAAAACACAAAGAGTGAAAATGAGACAAAATCGATACCACGATTACATTGCACAGCGCGAGTCAATGCTGCAGGAGAACTACACCAGCAGGTCTCTTTCTAATTGAATGTGCTGACTCGCAGTAGCACGTGTAGTTCCAAAAAAGATTTGAGTCGCACATTATTACTGTTTCGTAGTCATTTATTTTATGGCTTTTGATATTTTGGTTTGATGTTTCATTCCAAAAATAAGATTCTAATTTGAGATGCTAGGAGGTCTACTGCTCCTTTGATTAAGAATCATTAACCTCCTAGATATCGACAGATAAGAACTCGAACTCGAAACAAAAATGGTCTCATGAATTGAAACCAGTGTCAGATCATCTATAATTAAAAGTTGGCCTTAGTGGCTTGTTACTCTTGTATACTTTTCGGACCGTAACTTTTGAGTTCAACAAGAACAGCTACCACCAGTGCTGTAAACATTCGACACTTTGCGCGACGTTTGTTTCGTTGCCATGATCAGCAGTCACAGCACGAGCGGTAGAATGAACGTCGACAAACACAAAAAAGTGTCAATGGAATGTCGTCTGATTCGATGAAATTTGCATAAATCATAAGTTTTTCAAACAATTCAGACATCGGATCATAAAAAACATGGATAGTTTGATCTTGTATGTTATGCGAATGTGACACATATACAGTGAAAGCAGAACAGAAACAAACAAACCCATAACGCTTCCTGGCAAAGCTATCGTGGCCAGTGGCATTCAATTGACATTTTTGATTTCGACATTCGTTTGATCTCTCGTGTTGTGAATGTTTAAGGGAAGCGCTGCCGAATATCAGCGAAAACGTGTCGACTACCGTAATTGCTTACAACACTGGCTACCACAATAGTACAATATGGTAGATCTTACCCTGCAACGTACCTCGATAAGGCGATCTACTCACTTTACGGGTAAAATTTTAGTTCGTATCGCTGAAAATAGCAATGGAAGTAGCTAGCAATGAGACGACGAAGAACATTTTTTGAAAGTCAACGAAAATGGAAAAAAATGGAAACATGAAACTAATCGACGTCAATAATTCAGACTTGAAGTTTTTAATGGAGCTGTCGCTGCCACGTGAGAAGCTGTGAAAGTGAGTGGACCTTGGTGTGCGGTCGGCGCTGCGAGCTGCACGCCGTGAACTAGACTATCGGAATTCATACATTTTGCCTAGAAACAGAATTCATACATCGGAATTCATACATTTTGCCTGGTAATTGTAATACGAACGCTTTATGTATCGTTTTAGCATCACCTCACATTAAGGCGTCGATAAGCGCGTGGTGTACGCACGGGCCTAACGATCGCATGATCCTTGGTTTGATTCCAGGTTACCGCGAATACATTTTTTGTTTTCAAATTTTAGTTTCCATAAAGCAGAGCTGTGAATTTCAACCCGCTACAAAAGTGGCGAATTATCATAAATGGTTCCTATGTATTTTGATAGTCCATTTGCCTGAGTGTGGGACAGAGACGATTCCAGGCAACGCTCAGCAGTCTATTCGATTCGTTTTCAACATAAATCATTGCATTGGAAGGCCTCCCGATACGGATTTGTTCGAGATAAGCTGATGGTGGCCGGCCTTCAAATGAGCTGGAATGCCACTTCTGTCAGCACCCAGGGCACAAGCGAAAGGATTGTCGTCAATGGATAGAGGAACAGACAGCGGAAGAAACGGAGAAGGATTTTCCGAAGCATAGAAGCAAAGAAGTGGAAGAAGGTAATGGAGATTGAGCAGATGGACGAGGACCCTCGCAGTGGATTATAGATCCTGGAGCATGTGCAACAAAGAATCCAAATTTGTGGACATCGATTCAAACGTCGTCGTTGAAGTCACCTTGGCCGAAGGCAAGCAAATCCTGTCCAAGGGCGTGGAAACGTTGGACGAGAATGCTGACAAGCAAAGGAGATAACTCTGACGACCGCTAGAAGCGGATTAGTACGTTAAGAATATCCATTAACCAGTGCAGGCGATGAAGGTATGTCAGCAATCCGACTGCGTGTACGGTTGGCACCGAAAGCTAGTTGATGTACTAGCTAGAGAACGAAGTTAGAGCTGGATGGGAAGATCAAAAGACTGCCATTTCCCAAGAAGACAAAACGAAGATCGAAGGCAATTTGGATTTACTCCACAGCCACGTTTGTGGGCCGATGATAGATTTTAGCCGAATCATGACGATGACGATTTTTAAGCAAAAGTCAGAGGACATCGGTTAATTCAAGAAATTTGTGCGTGCTTCAAAAAATCGTTTTGGGAAGTAACCGGAAACCCTTAGATCAGATCAAGGCGGTAAGTCCACGATGCACGACATGTAGTTGTTTTGCGAGTAAGAAAGGATACAGTAGTAATTCACGACGACGCTCACTCCTCAGCAAAACGGGGTCGCTGTGCGCAAGAATCGATCATTGGTCGGAATAGCAGGGTGTAAGGTGCAGAGCTACTTAGGCACTTCCATGATTCACTTTGGCATGGGGGGTTTTTCTCGGCTGAATTGTCTCAGATTTTGCAATAAGAAGCACTTCAATACGACGCACATTGTGGCAAAATATGAGCTCAGTAGCTTTAAAAAAACCCCACTGCCGAAGTGAATCAAAAGTGCCAAGAATAGGATCCGGCTCCCTATGATTCTGGATGCGAAACTATAATATAAGTTCTGGGCGGTAGCAATCAATAGAGCAAATTAAAACCTTCTTCCAAAGGCTGCGGAGAAGCAAACGCCGTACAAATTGTGCAATGGAGAACAACCGAATTCGGATCATCTGGAAGTTTTCGGGACGGAAGAGATCGAAGCGGGATTCACGAGCGGTGAAGATGATTTTCGTTGGATACTCGGATGCTTAGTCATAAAGGCTACCGCCTGATAAACCCGAAGACACGCAAGTTGTACGATTGTACATTACATACAATGTACGATTCATTCCAAATGACATGATGCCAGTAGTTGACGTCGAAATCACCGTTGAGTATCAGTTCTAACTTTACTTTTGCTGGCTCTACGTCCTTCAAGACATGACCTGGGCCACAATGCTACGCCAACTAACTCGGTCCATAGCTGCTAACCTCCAATTTCTCGATCGCCCCACACTTCCAAGATCCTGCTCCACTTGGTCAAATCACCTAGCTTGTTGCGCCCCTCTTCGACTTGTACCGGCCGGATTTGAGGTGAACACCATTTCTGCGGGATTGTTGTTCGACATTCTCACAACGTGTCCCGCCCATCGTACCCTTCCAGCTTTGGCGACTTTCTGGATACTGGGTTCACCGTAGAGTTGCGCAAGCTCGTATTCCATTCTTCTCCTCCATAAACTGTTCTCACATACTCCGCCGAAGATCGTCCCAAGCACACGTCGTTCAAAACTCCTAGCGCTTGCAGGTCCTCTTTGAGCATTGTCCACGTCTCATGCCCGTAGAGGACTACCGGTCTTATCAGCGTCTTGTACATGGAATACTTAGTACGGAAGTGAAGCTTACCAAACCGCAAGGTCTTGTGGAGTCCGTTGTAAGCACAACTTCCGGAAATGATACGTCTTAGAATTTCTCTGCTGCAGTTGTTATCCGACGTTATCAATGATCCGAGGTAGACAAATTCGTCCACCACCTCGAACTCATCCCCGTCGATCATCACGCGTCTGCCAATGCGAGCTCTATCACGCTCGGTTCCTCCAGCCAGCAGATATTTCGTCTTCGACGTATTTACCTTCAATCCAACCCGATCTGCTTCACGTTTCAGCCTGGTATACTGTTCAGAAACGTTCTTCCGACAATGTCCACGTTGTCAGCAAAGCAGATGAACTGGCTGAATTTATTGAAGATCGTGCCCGATGTTGAAGCCCCCACGTTTCATAACACCTTCTAGCACAATATTGAACAGGAGGCAGGAAAGACCATCGCCCTGTCGAAGTCCTTTGCGTGTTTCAAACGGGTCCGATAATGCACCCGATATCATCACACAGCACTGTACACTATCCATCGTTGCTTTGATCAGTCTTGTCAGTTTCCCGGAAAAACCATTCTCGTCCATAATCATCCATAGCTCTTCGCGGTCGATTGTATCATAGGCCGCTTTGGAATCGATGATCGATGGTGCGTAGGGACTTAATATTCGCGACACTTTTGGAGGATCTGCCGCAACATAAAGATTTGGTCTGTCGTCGATCGGCCGCCCACAAAACCGGCTTGATAACTTCCCACAAATCTGATTGCCAGTGGCGATAGACGGCGAAATATGATCTGGGAAAGCACTTCATAGGCTGCGTTAAGAATTGTGATCGCTCGATAGTTCTCACATTCTAACTTGCCACCCTTTTTGTATATTGGGTATATTATTCCCTTCTTCCACTCCTCCGGTAGCTGTTTTGTATCCCAGATCCTGGCTATCAATCGATGCAGACAAGTGGCCAACTTGTCCGGGCCCATTTTAATACATTCCGCTCCAATAGCATCCTTTCCAGCTGCTTTTTTGTTCTTGAGCTGTTTGATAGCATCCTTAACTTCACCTATTGTGGGAGTTGGCACGTCTCTCTCTCATCCGCCGTACTGATGAAGCCATTCCTCCTGCTGTCTTGATCTTCCTCCTCTGCGCCGTTTAGGTGTTCATCGTAGAGCTGCTTCCACCTTTCAGTCACCTCACGTTCGTCCGTCAAGATACCTCCATCCTTATAGCGGCACATTCCGGCTCGCGGCACAAAGCCTTTGCGGGATGCATTGAGTTTCTTGTATAACTTACGTGCTTCTTGAGAACAATACAGCTGCTCCATCTCTTCGCACTACAATTCTTCCAGGCGGCGCTTTTTATACCGGAATAGATGGGTTTGCTATCTTCGCTTCTGTTTCTATCGATCCGCGTTTTGACGGGTGTCTTGCTGCAGCATCATCGCCCGCGCTGCATTCTTCTCGTCTAAAACCGTCAGACACTCCTCGTCGAACCAACCGTTCCGTCGAGTATCAGATCTATGAGTTTCAAAATTCCGTACCCAGGGATCCTGCGCTTGTCATTGGAACTGATGAAGAATTTATCGATTCCAGAAGTGGTAACAACTCAATCATGACGGAAGACGAAGCCATCGCAGAAGAAACTCCTTTGGAACACCAGAACGAGGTTCAGGAGGAAACGGAAGAGGGCCTTCCTTAGCCGAATGGTTAGATTACACGGCTTCAAAGCAATGTCATGCTGAAGGTATCTGGATTCGATTCTCGTTCGGTCCATGATCTTTTTGTGATGGAAATTTTCTTGACTTCCTTGGGCATAAAGTATCATAGTGCCTGCCACACGATATACGAATGCGAGATGGCAACTTTGGCAAAGAAAGCTCTCAGTTACTAACTGAGGAAGTGTTCATAAGAACACTAAGCTGAGAAGCAGACTCTGTCCCATTGAGAACGTAATGCCAAGAAGAAGAAGAAGATGTTCATCGAAGACCACCTCCCTGTTATCCTAACGTGGCTCTAGCTTCACAGTTGTGAGATCCACGGACCATTGAGGAAGCGAGAAACAGTCTACACAGAAAAGAGTGTAGAGCTGCGATGCAGGAGGATATGAACTCACTGACGAGCAACTAAACATGGGTCATGGTGGACCTACCAGCCGGCAAGCGAGAAAACGACCAGGCTAAATAAGTTCGCTACAAAGCACGCCTGGTAGCACGAGGATTCACCCAAAAGTATGGCTGCGACTATGATGGAGTGGCAAGTGTTGTAAAACAAGTTACTCTGAGATTGCTGCTGGATGAAGAATGTCCTCAAACAATTAGCAAGAATGTGGAATAAGAAGATCGATACTGTTTTCACCGGATCGGATAGAAACCATCAAATGCTGATACCTATTTGTACGTGCAATTAAAGAATGGGAAATATAGCCATATTCTTTTGTACGAAAATTACATGTTGATGAACCCTGGGCCAGGAGGAGTGTAACTTGAAATGATACTTCACGTTAATGGTTCTTGGAGATGTCAGTAGGCTTACCAGAAGAATGTTTCAGAAAGGATGACATTTTGCTTTGCTGGTTTTGAAAGGACATTTCAAAAATTTGTCATACCAGAACCAAATAAAAAAAACGTGTTTCTGCAATGAGAAAACCTTAGTGATGGGCTCATATATACTTCACGTTTAGTTTCAAAAAAAATCGGGAAAACGCTCATTGTAAGATAATACAAATTGAGCTATGAATACAAAAAGAAATCCAATAATCCAATCTTCGCAGAAATTCACCAAGAATTTAGCAAATAATCTTCATGGGAATGTTCGAAAATATTCCCACGAATGCATTAGGGATCCCGCAAGAGCGTCAGAAATCCCGCTGAGGAATGTGGTGGCTACAATGCACTGTGGCATATTTTAAAAATATCAGAAAAAACGCCAAACAAACAATAGTGGAACAATAGGAAATTATGGAAATATTGTCCCTGATAAATTTTAAAGCTCTCTTTTAAAAAATGATGCTAACCAGTCGTGACTGATTTTTTAAAAGAACCGTGATTCGTTCACTCATTTTTGAAAGTTAACTTTTTTGAAAGATTCGTGAGTGAGTTGTCCATCTCTACAAAGATCTCTCTATGCACTATGGTTGAGTCGATTTACTCGAAAAAAAAAATGCATTTAGAGCTTCAAAATGAAACACGTTTGGACGAAAACTGTCGTCTACAACTGTTAATTGTATTGTTACGCCCTTTGTTTGGTGTTATCCAGAATTGGGGTGGTCCACATATTCATCAAAATGCCATCGAATGCCTCCAGATGCATTTAATTTCATCAATTTTTCAAAAAGTTACAAGAATTTGAATTTGGACAAAATTTTTCCTATCTCAATATTGTTGCCTATCTTCTGTAACTCTTATCAAAAGTCAGCATTATAAGATAAAAGTTTTCTAGAAGGCAGCTATAGTCTTGAATTTCATTTCCATGCTCAGAATGCACATTAGGTTCAAATCTATAAAATAGCCGTATCTTCTTAATTCCAAACTTCTCGTCTTTTAAAACAGGGTAATACGCATTTTTTAATTAATATTGGTACACAACACATGTGCACTAATTGATTGGGCTACAACTTTGCTAAAGCATGTATATCATAATTACTATGAATAAGGAAGTTGGCTGTATCATTTCAATTAAAATGTAAATCACACTTATTAAAAAAAAAAAAACCTAGTTATACAAAAAACTTTGTATAACGCAATTATTGTCTTAAGTTTTATACTCAAGCTCTCAATGCTTTTTTTGTTGGTTTAAATCTACTTTCTGGGCCTCTGTGGGATGCTAGCTGTTTCAATGCGACTGCTAAGTGCGTAGCATACTATCTATTCTAATCGGACTAGGTGTGTTAAGCTATTGCATGAAAAATAAAAAAAAAATTGTTATGACTATGGGATCGTCCATTAATTACGTGAAAAGGAATTTTGGATAGCAGGAATGGTAAGTGATTGATTTTTTTTAAGAAAAGAAAATGTTCCACGTAACTAATGGACATGGTTTTTCTTTGCTGTGTTGTTGTGCGACTAACGCGAACTAAATGAAAAACTATCAATGTTCATTCTATTCTATTGTGATGTATGAAACGAAGCGAAGATTGAACGTTGTGTCTTACGTTATGACCATAAGTAGAGGTATTGTAGTTTCAAATAAAAATTCATAACCATATTTTTGGAGTTGGCTGCGCTTATTCAGTTGTTGTGTTGCTTTGTTGTTGTCTTTTGAACGAGTTCATTTTTTATCGATTGGGGAAGCTCGGTGGAAATGTAAGATTAGAATTTTGATGAACTAAAAATAGAACCAATGTCATTCGATCAGCACAAAATGTAAAGCTCATAGTGCTTGTTTAGAAAAGAATAGTTTAAGAGTTCTACTTCTACAATTTATCGTTAGTGCAAATCAAGTTTTACTTAGACATTTACGCCATACAATAGGAAACCAAGGTTGCATCACACAGTTGGAACACAAGATTTTTGGAAACAAAGCAACTGATTATTTTTACTGCACAACATCGACACCAACATCGACGGGCACCACGCAGTCTCACGTCCCCATAGAGGGTACGACGCCTGGGGTGCCCGGATTATTCCAAATTTGTTGTGGCTTTTTGCGCCACAACCGATAATGTATGAATTTTTAGTGAAATACCTCGATTGTGCCTGTGGGCGTAGCCGAAATGATGCCTACCGCGTTTGTGCTCTTCCTTCTGGATTTCGACCACGTTGGAGACGGTGTCGGAAAACCCGACATCGTGATGCCGGCGACGCGAACTGGGTGTCCGCACCAGCGGTGATTCTCTCCTGTGGATTAAACAATTAACAATAATATATTTTTATTTTTATTTTCATATGTATGTTATAAAGTTACAGCCATTTATCAATTTCACCCTTAAATTTTAGAAATGACATGATAATTTTTCCTGTTCCAAATCTTCATTGGATTCTTGGTTAAATCCTGAAAGTCCACAACTTCAAGTTTTTGAAGTCAAAAATGGATCCTGCGTAAGTCAATGGCTAACAGTTTGTCTTCCGTCCATAAGCAACAAAAAAATATAAACTTTTCAATTCTTTATTACTTTGCTAATCGTTAAATTTCTAGGTGATTACAAGCCCTTCCTTTCTTTTCTGTAGCTAAGGTATACTTAAAAAATCAAGAAGCTCACAAAAATCAGTGTGTTAAATGATTTATGATTTTAGATTTAAGATGTTGAGCTAGAGGTGAAAATAAATCGAAACTGCACCTCGATTTTTCAAAAGCATAAATCTGGAGAACCAAACAACTTTCGGCATTGAAAATTTGATCGATTGGTCACTATCAGCGATCAAAATTGGAACACAAACCGTTATTTGATTCTCTAGATTTGAGCTCTTAAAATTCGAATCATGGCTTCGATTCATCTTGACTTTAAATGAAAAACATACAAACTAGTTTTAGAAACTGCTTTTCTATATATTGAATTCGACCTTTCACCTCGAGACAAAATGCAAAAATAGTTTTAAGGGAAAGTCATATTTTTCTTCCATATCCATGGATTGCATCACCGACCAAAGATGACTCCCAGATCTTTTTTTCCTCATCAATAAACACCTTTTCCATGATGATTGTGGAGATGCAGAGGTATTCTCGTTTTCTAGAAGCAACAATCATTACACCCTAACATTCCTTTCCCATCCCAACAGACTGTAAGGACTTGGCCGGCGCCGGTATATATTATTCATACGATATCTGCTAAAATTGCGGTTCGAGAGTAAACGGAAACTCCCATCCATTATTCATTTGGATCGAAGTGCAATTCTTGTCAGTTCCGATCAATCACGGAGTAGCAACAATTTATATGTACAGTCAGTCTATCTATTCTATGCTATGCTATGCAACATATCATCTCGTTATTTTGTATTCTCTATATTTCTTTTGAAGTTGTGCTAAAAATTGTTATTTTTTCCACTAGAAATATTTGTACAAGTTCTATTCAAACTGAAGTGGGGTAACTGGAGCTGACCAACAATTTTGTTAGATATATGGACTAACAGCCAGAGGTATTCCCTATGACAGAATTTTTTAAATAGTTATGGTGGAAACAACCAATGTCTGTCTTTGAACGTTCATAATTAGGGGCCCAGATAGCCGTAGCGGTAAACGCGCAGCTATTCAGCAAGACCAAGCTGAGGGTCGTGGGTTCGAATCCCATTGGTCGAGGATCTTTTCGGGTTGGAAATTTGCTCGACTTCCCAGGGCATAGCGTATCTTCGTACCTGCCACACGATATACACATGCAAAAATGGTCATTGGCATAGTAAGCTCTCAGTTAATAACTGTGGAAGTGCTCATTAGAACACTTAGCTGAGAAGCAGGCTCTGTCCCAGTTGGGACGTAACGCCAGAAAGAAGAAGAAGAATTTTGAAGATATTGGAACCAGTGAATATTTTTTATTGAAAAAAGTCCGGAATGCATAAGGAAAAAACAGTAAGCAAATTCCTAAAAATCAGGACATTTGTAATAAACCCCTAAAAATTATTTTTGAAGGAAAAATTGTCGTAGAATCTATCAATGAATTCTTGGAGAAGAACCTGGATTTTTCTGCTTGTTTTTCAGGATACCTGGAGAAGATGATGACTCTTTGGGAAAGTAATCCATTAAACAAAAGTTTCACATTATGCATTGAGAATACAAAACTTCCAATGGCTTTTAAGTGCTTCAAAGATATATTTTGAATTGATTTCCATTCTTTTTCACTTCAATGAAAATATATGTGGCCGTCAAATAAAACCCTGAATAGTTTTCGTAAATTTGGCCTTTTGGAAACAAGGATACCCGAACATTTTTTCCGAAAGAACTGGTACATACATTATTCAGAATTTTATACGCTTGTTGTTATTCTTGGAATCGTTTCAGATTGGGATATAGTAGTTTTTTCAAGAATTCATCCTGGGGGGGGGAACTCTACAAAAAGGAATTTTTACCAGGGGACAGATTTAGTAACTCCGACAAAGATTCATAACAATTCTTCCTGGAATTATGCAAGAATTTCTCCAGGAATTCTGTCAGGCAATTCACTTCCGTTCATGCTTTCATAGAAGTCTCCGGAACTTCTTTTTGAAATTACTTCAACAATGCTTTTAGATTCCTCCATGCATTCTTAAACGATTTGTTTCAGATATTTTCCAGGAATTCTTCAAGGATTGTCTCCCAGGCTCCTTAGTGATTTTCTCTACAGATCTCCCATGAAAATTGAAATTCATCCAAGATTCCTTGGAGAGTTCTCTATAAGTTTTCGTGAGATTTCTCCAGTAAATCAGCGAAGGATTTTTCCTGAAAACCCACCAGAGATGCCTGCAGGATTTTTTTTTAAGAGATTCATTTTGGAAAAGTTACAGGAATTTCTCCAGATATTCATGCAGTGATTCCCTCAGTGATTATTTCATGTAATCCTCGAGGAATTTGTCTACGGATTTTTTTCAGTCATTCCATCTGGAAGTTTTCAGAAAGTCTTCCGGTGATTCCCTCAGGTATTTATTTTGTCTTAGATTTCCCAAAGAATTTGGCAAGGAATTATTCATGCTGTTTCTTCCTTGATCCCACAGAATTTATTCTAGAATTCCTTTAAGGTTTCCCTCAAAAAATTCCTGCAGGAATTGCACGAAGTCCTTCAGTGCTTTCTTTAAAAAAAAATCCTCCAGTAAAACTTGTACGCAATCTTTAGGGAAGGCTGTAGGTATTCTGCCCGAAATTTATCCAGAGATTCCTTCAAAATTTCTTCTAGACATCCGTTCAGGGATGCGTACAATAATACACAAGAGAATTTAGCAAGGGATTGTTCTAAAATTTCTTCGAAAACCTTTTCCTTTGAATATTTTAAGTGTTCCATATAAAATTTCCTAGGGAATTTTCAAAGGAAATTTCACATTTCTCAAGCATCTTTCAGGATTTTTGCCTGGAATTTAAACTTCAGAAAACAATATTTTCTTAATGAATATTAGGATTCTACCCCATTACCCCGAATGCCCTTTCCCCGAATGACATCACCCCGAATTCCATTACCCCGAATAAACCATTACCCCGAATTCCATCACCCCGAATGCTATTTCCCCGAATTTACAAATATCTTGACATGATGATATTGATGACATTTCCCCATGATATTGGAATTCGGGGTAATGTCATTCGAGGTGATGGGTCGTTCGGGGTTTTGGAATTCGGGGTAATGGCGTTCGGGTTAATGGCATTCGGGGTAATGGGGTAGAATCTGCAGGAATTTTAAGAATTTTTTTAAGGAAATATCTAGATAAATTCAAGAAGAATCCGTGGAGGATTTTTTGTAAGGAATCTTGAGGAAAATACTGGAGGTGCACAAAAACGACGCCGTAGTAGTAAGACTGCTGAAATTAAACTTGTTGGAAGTTTTTTGTAGAATTTTCTTGAAGAATTCTAGGAGGAATTGATAGAAGAATTTTTTGATGAGTCCCTATATTCGAGATCTATTCATTATTCTATTCTTTTGGAAAATGCCTGAAGGAGTCTTAGAAGAGTTCAGAGGAATCCTTAAGAAATTTCCTGCTTGAATTGAATTTTGTGGCAATGTCTGGAAACTTCCTGGATAAAGTAATTCCTCAAAGAATCACGAAGGAATTCGGTGACTGAATTCCTGAAGCAATATTAAAAATGAACATAAAGGCATCTAATTTAAAGGGTTCTCATAGAATTCCCAGAGATATTTCAGGGCTTGTTCAGCTACAGATATTCCTAAAGCAGTGCTAAGAGAAATCTGTGGAGAAATCCATGTAAGTATACTTATTCAGAAATTCCTCCTCCGTTCAACGCCTTTAAACTTTTGGATAAACAAATCATGCGTTTCGATATCTTTGTGTTTTGGTATAAAACTGTCCTGATTTGGCAGAATCGATACCAGTTGTGGGTATATAACATTCAAACTATAACCCAGGGTTTCTCAACCGGTGGTTCGCGCACCCTTAGGGGGCCGTGAAGAGTTCCCAGGGGGTCCGCGAAGCCATTGAGAACAAGTGTCGTTTCTCCAAACTGATGAATAAGTCTCGCGTAAAAATTTAAAAGGGCCGATCCTTAGATCATTGAATCAGAGAAAATTTGATGTGAATATTGATCACTACATTTTCAATTCCTATTTTTCTATATGATCTATATGATATCTTGCTCATTGATTGCATTTTACTATTTCGACACGTTAATAAAAGATATTATTATGAAAACGACAAAAAAAAAATGGGATTAAATGTTTTACCCTTTTTGATTTTCAAGCAGACATTGGCCTATATCGGAGTTTTACTAGCGTGCCATGGCCCAAGGATAGGCCCTTTGGGTTTCCAACGAATGAGCAAGAGAGAGTCATTGGTCTCTCACCCTACTAAGGCCAACGACAGGGTTGGGTGACAAAATGTCGAAAGACAAAACGTCGAATGCCAAAACGTCGAAAGGACAAAACGTCGCAGGGAAAAATCGTCGAAAGGACAAAACATCGAAAGACAAAATGTCGAATGCCAAAATTATTCACTGCCGCTTGCATTTTCCTCATTATTTAGTGTTTGAACGATTAAATTACATAAATTTTAGTCAATGATACATATTGAAAAACTAGCCAAATATCCTGATGAATAATGTCTGTTTACGAGAAGCATATCAATAAATTGATTCAATTGTACCTATTTGACAAAAGAATGAGTAAATTTTAAAAGAATAAAGAACTCACAAAATGTCAAAAATTTAGTTGTGAATTTGATGAAGTTGTCTTCTTATCATTTCTGTATTTGAGTTTTAGTTATATGAAAGTTACCATACCTCTTTCAATATATCACTATCACACTCAACCAGTGGCATTTCCCTGTTTCATCACCAAATTTGCATCTAGTTAGTAGCAATTTGTTTGAATGGACGGTTCCAATCATTACCTGTTTGTTTTATAACCTGCAGTTGTCCAGTTGTCTTCATCTGAAAATCCTATCCTATCCTATAGCAAGCTTCAATTTCAATTTGCTTCTCGCCAAGCCTTACTGCTTTTTTTCTCGTCAGAAATGCATCTGAGGTTGTCATTTTTCTAAAAATTCGCCCCATGCATACTTCGATGGAAATACAATATTTTTCTGTTTCCAACGGCGTTCGCATCGCAACCATTTGATTTCCTTAGCAACGCAAGTCATCTAAAAATAATTGCTTTCGACGTTTTGTCTCTTCGACGTTTTGTCGCTTTCGACGTTTTGGGATTCGACGTTTTGCTATTCAACTTTTTGTCCCTGAACCGGACCAATGAATGATTTGGAAAAAAGCGGGTATTGACTGTTTTTATGATTATGTTGCCAATGTTTTTATTAGTTTGTGTGTTTTGGGTGATACAATAAACTTGTATCATAGCCCGATATTTTTACAATTGGATCATTGCCCCTTTAGAATTTTAACGCGACAAATGTGATGAATCTTTAAGGCCCAAGTAAAAATGAAGCAAATGTCATTTTTCGCCGCTTAAATGAACTAATCAAAGAAAATAAAAACACAGAGCCTTTTTATTTTGCAAGTAAAACAGCTGTGTGTTCTTATTTATTTATTTATTTATTTATTTATTTATTATTTGTCGATTTTAATTGCTTTATCACTTTTGGCATTTGCTTCATTTTTACTTAGGCCTTAATACAGTTTGGTTTCAACAGAACATTTTTACCGAGTTGCAAAAATATGATCTGCCTGAAAAACCTATTTTGTTCCTTTCAACGTAAATTCTTGGTTGTCGACTACCTCAGTATTAATCTGAGATAGTCGACAACCAAGAATTTACGCTTTAACTTCCAGCCTCAACCTCCAATAGTTCCTTTCAATTGTGAAAATAATGAAAAATATCATCAATATGATCCTATCAGTTAAGGGTTGCAAGTCAGCTAAAGTTACTCAACGCACAGCTATGCAAATTCTATGCAGTGTGATCTTGAAAATTAAAAATAAAGATAATTTCTGGAGGAATCATTAAAAAATGTCAGAAATATTTGAAGATTAGTCCTTAGTAGATTTTGCGAGCTTACTGACGAGATCCAAGGTTTTCGGAGATTTCCTGACGATGTTTTGATAATCTCATCTACAGCTACTAAGAAACACATGATATCTGCAATTAACTCATGGCAATATTTTTTGCGATTTATTGGCAAAATTCAGCGTTATTCCATGTGAAGTATTTTATTCTTGGCACTCCTCATTCACTTCTACAGGTTTTTTTTTTTCAAACTACTGATCACAGAATGCATTGTTTCCAAGCGCTTCTTATTACTAAATTTCAGACAATTCAGCTGATAAAATTTTCTGGAAGTTCACAGCGGTTACTCATTCTTGCCTTGTATGAATTGCTGAATTTTGTTAAGATGGTGATTCAATTCATAGTGGACTCCTCCGAAAGATTACAGCAGGATTCTTGTATTGACGATTTCTCTATTAGGATTTGTTGTGGATTACAGACATGATTTGTAGGAGTGCCAGTCCAGTATATTAGATAACACTTAATAAGTCTCGTTGTGTATATTGTACCACATAGTTGAGAAAACTTCACTTTTCTAACACAGCCAAAGCTCGGTACTTCTGGCAATGGTTAACTGCGTGGCGATCGGAGGGGTTAAATTATTGGAGAGATTCGGTATTTCCATAAACTTTGATTTTAAGAACGTCCATCTTTAGGGGTCCGTGAGACGTTTGTAAAGCTTCAAAGAGGGCGCGGCACCAAAAAGTTTGAGAACCACTGCTATAACCTATTTGATTGAAATTAAGATACAGAGGTGATGAACATCTCTTGTACGTCAATGTACGTCACACTAACATTCCGTTCTTCGATGACCGTATGATCGCGGAATGGCGCCGGCCGTGAATGAATTTCGATCGTTACAAAATTCGTAAAAACCTTCGTTTTCTTCTTCTTCTTTTGACCTTCTTTTGACAGTTTGAACATTTCAGTAAATTTAAATACCGTAATTCTATAGAAAAACATATTTTTTTAAATTACCATACTTCATTAATTTATATTACCCAACTGTTGAGATTTCACCACAATCTGTTATAGTAGTTTACGGAACAAGTTGCAGAATGATGATTTTTACAGCACGAGTAGTAAATTTATCCTACGAGGCATGCCGAGTAGGATAATTACGACGAGTGCTGAAAACAGTTGCGTAATGAGAAAGCGCTGCGTAATGAATCATTACAACACTGGTTTCAGTTGCGTAATGACTACTATCGCACTGCATATTTCAGTGCAGGAAAGTAGGCCGTTTCATGACAGATTGGCGTGATGAAAACTAGCCTATTACGATGAGAAATTGCAAAAAATAATTTAAGTGTGTATGAATCAACTTAGAAATATCTCTGGAACCGTATGGCCAATGAAACTGACAGTACGTAGTAAAAACGCGCGATAAACGCGTAACTATTCAGAAAGACTAAGCTGCAGTTCGTGGGTTCAAATCCCACCGGTCGAAGATTCCGAATTGGAAGTTTGGTTTTAAACATACAGAACATCGACATGCTAATGACTCATATGGGTAATCTCCCCTTTCAAGGCACAACCCCACTAGATAACGGAGTAGCAGGGTACTTTAGTGAATATATTTTTATTTTTAATCCTTAAACAGCCCAGAATTTCATTTTACATTGAGCAAAACAATTGTCACCGGAATTAAAGACAAATTTATTTGACAGCATTGTTTCTAACATTTTTTCTGGGCTTCTCAAACGATTTCTTTCGAAAATTGCAAAGATTATTTTTCTCTTTGTGTAATAGTTTTGAAGATATAAATTTAAAAATGTAAGCAAATTAATGGGTCAAATTTGTAATCACGGTAAACTTTGTGAGTATAGTGCTATGCTCGATACTCTCAGGATCCTTTTCATCAGCTTTGAAACCTCTATTTTATAGATAATCCTTGATCCTCTTACCTTACCAATGCTACTAACCTTAAGCTTGGCGATCTACGATGACCGTTATGGTACGCATGGCCCGGATGCAGATGACCATCTCCGCCTGTTAGCGATTCCAATGATGGCTGCCGAGAGACATCCTGTAGCTCCTGGTATGTAGACGGATTCGATTTATTCACCACAGTGGTGCATGAGCATTTTAAGGGGAAAGAAACAAAGACAAAATCGCAGAACAAGAACAAGAAAACACGGAAACCGGAAAAAAATAAAGATAAACTGTTAGAATATGCTACACCGGGTTGCTAAATCACGGGCACGACTGTACGGGTGGGTTAGGTTTGATTTAAACCTAGGGACAAGACTACGTTCACTACAGATAAACTCCTCTAGCTATTGGAACCAACGTCGGTGGTTCAGCCTTTTTTTTCTCTCGAAAAAATCCTCTTCTGTTAAACATATCGTACTACATGTAACAATTGTTTTAGTTTTCACTATGTTAGTCCAATCGAGATCAACGTGGTAGGTTAATTTTAAGTTTGTCCTATATTTAGTTTGGTTGTAGTGTTGTGGAGCTAAGCAGAGTTGTTATGGTAAGTGAGAGTGTATCTTTATGCAAATGGAAATGTGATCTATATAAAGTGTCGGCAGTTAGAGTATTTCTACAAGTCTGTGAAAAATCTTCGAATGGAATAAGCGAAAGCATTCAGAATGGACATGCTATTTTCTATGCAGTTTTTCGACAATTAATTATTAGCTATTTACATGCTTGCGTCCAAACATTAACGAATAAAAATTTAAAATAGAAAAATGCAGAGAATTACTAGTTCTAACATGCAGCATATTATAAGAGATTGATCAAAAATTTCTACAATTGTATGATCAATGGAAATTGATATATTTCTATTATTTATTTATGTCATGGAATGATTACTTACCGCTACAGATATTCAAAGCTATGGATATCTATTCTACTGGAATGGATGGTACAGAAGGATTTAGGATATGGAGATTCTACTCTAAAGGGTATTTTTCTAAGCGTCTGCATAACTTTCTCTGATGTTCCCACATTGACTTAATAGTGGTGATTTAATAATAATCTAGCGAAGAACTGCATATCGTATCATAAGTTATAAGATATTGCTGTGTGCGTTTGAAACGCAAATATCAAATGCGGGAACACCAAACGCGGTAAGATTTTCAACAAGAAATGCGATGTCAAAGATAGGTTTTTCTATCAAGGTCAGCGGCGATTTAGATAATCGTTGCTAGGAGTCCTTTGATTGGTTTGTGTTACCGAATTTGGAGGACATTAAGTCAAGATTTGCACCTCAAATGCAAACAGCAATAACAACTCTATAAAAATGTAAAAAATGTATGCTGTTTGATTGCTTTAGAGCTAGGATTATGATTTACGAACAATTTGTTGCTCTTATTCGTTTAATCGTTAAAATTGATATGTTTGTCATTTCAAATCAAGTAGGTAGGGCAAAAGCTCGAATTGACTTACAATAAGTCCATTTTTTGTCCTTGGTGACATTAGTTTAATCGCAAAGCAAATCCAATGGCAGAATTTTATTTGATGAGTGTTTTTCAGGAAATTTCTTAATTCAATACTCTGGTAGTCCTACTTATTTTTCCTCTTTTAGAAATCGTTTTACGATTGATTTGGCATTAACCGGCACTAATCTGCTTTGTACCCAACTATAGTTATTCACGCTGATTTTTAATCTGATCCTGTCCCTACATTTCAAGTATTCCATGAAGCGATTCTCAATCCTATCAGCTCCACATTAAATTATTTTTGAGCCGACTGGAATATATATATGAAACATACAACGATATATTGATGTTGATGTTAACAACAAAATTATATTTTGACCATGCTCTAGAAACTTTAACAAATTTCATTGTTGAAGCAACGGGAACTGCAATACCAAAATGTGAAGTGAAATTTGAATCCGTGATTATAGACGAAGATATTATACTCTTGATCCATTTTAAAAACGTGAGAAGAAGGCAACTTCAACGCACTCGAGATCCTGCTATGAAAATTATGATCTGTAAAAAGAACTTGACAAACGTTTAACTTAATAAAGAAAGAAGAATTTTTAAAATAAAATTTCTCAATTGGATCCTGGCCCTTACCTTTTTGTAAAATTATCTAAAATTTTTAAAAATCGTCAGGAGCCAATTCCGGCATTGAAAAAGGAAAAGAAATTATCACTAACTAATTGTGAAAAAGCTCAAAAATTTGCTATGCAATTTGAAAGCGCGCACAATTTTAGTTTATGACTCACTAGTTCAATTGTAAATCAAGTTACTCAGGATTTCGAAAGTATTCTTAATCATGGAAACATTTTCGAAAATTTCTGGCGGACTGATTTGGAAGAACTATTATGAAATCATTCAAAAATATGAAAGCCCCTTCATCATTCTTTGTTGATATATCTCACGTTATTTTCGAATCGAAAAATCAAAATCAAAACTCGAAATTAAAAAGGGACGTGACAAATTGTCAATCAAAGCACGCACCTCTATTGGCAACGTCAAGGAATAAATATAAGGTGTTAATCACTAATTCTACTTAGGAATATTTATCAGTTAAAAAAAATCTAGCTGTTCTATATTTGTTTTCCCACTAATTTGCTTTCTGTTTGCGGAACCTATCGTTCCCACTACAATATTTTGTTCTATCATTACTACTTGGGATAACTGGAACTCCCTCTGAATGTATTTATTAATCTTCCCTCATTGTAAGCATAACTGTTTCACCCTGTCAGTCAACAAATACAAAATACGGTTGGGAATTTAACAATCACATCTTGGTGCACGTACACACACAGTTAACCAACATCAATACACACCGAAATCAAAACCAAAACCGGGATTACTGTTTGGCTTTGAAACAACAGCAAAACCAAGGTGAAACACGAAACTGGGAAAACAAATACGGATCATATCGATATTACGAAACAGAACAACAAAGTTAGGGGATGGCAACGGGATTCGGGTGTTTGTTAGGTTACCAGTGTCGGGAACGAGACTTCACCTTTCTGTTCATCGTTAAAGGTGGTTTGTCGGTATAACGTGATGAAATGGAACGAGAAAAAGGAAAGAAACTCAGATGATACCAAAATAACGGCATAAATGGGGCTGTTTTAAAATGTTGCGAAGATGATAGATATTTGGACGGTATGGACAAGCTTATGTTTGCCAATAATGATGTTTTACCCTTTCGAAAAAAAAAATAAATTCTTTTCATGAATAGTTTCCTAAATATTTTCGGTAGAATATCGATGAATTAAAGTAGCATAGAATGACAGTGTTTTATTTACGGATTTCCGACTCATTTGAGCAGAATCTCTTATATAGAAAATCAAAAGTAGATTTTAGCATTCTATGCCTTTGAATATAATAAGGAGTGAAGGTGGAATTAATCAGTACAAAGCATAAATCTGCTTTTGATTCTCTTTAAAGATTGATAATTAGGTATAAAAATCAAAATGGTGAAACGGTACAAATTCATGAGAGGCAGCGAACAATGCTTTTCCTCTATCTAAAATGCAAAAGAAGTATCTGAAATACTATATATAACATCATATACACCACCCGTCACACGTAAGGACTTGAAGAAGTATTATAAAGCTCATTTGAATATTGCGAATGATAATATTTCAAACTATATCTCTGAATTCAAAATAATAAAAATTGCGAGTCTGTCAAAAAGCACTTCCACTTTATTAACTGAGAGCTTTTCTTTGCCAAACTTGCTATTTTCGTATTCGTATATCGTGTGGCAGGTACGATGATACTCTATGCCTAGGGAAGTCAAGGAAATTTTCATTACGAAAAGATCCTGGACCGACCGGGAATAGAAACCAGAAACCTTCAGCATGGTTTTGCTTCGTAGCCGCGGACGCTAACAGCTCGACTAAGAAAGGCCCCTAAGAAGTTCAAGGATATCATATCTCAGAGGTGGACAGTTTCTAAATACTACCGCAGTAAATATAAAATGTTCTGTATATTTGCAGTAAAATTGAGCATTATCAACTGAATTTATCTTGAGGTCAAGCAAAGATAGAAAGTACGAGTCTTCGACAACGTTGTTCGGAGGACGATGGGCAGTCTACAGTTTAAAAAGCCATTGGAATTCGGAAAGTTGTTAGTATAGTTCGTATTACTGTCATAAGGTAGCGCTGTCACCATGGATAATTGGGCATTTTCAACTGGTTCCATCTCATGATTTTGACAAGATAGAAATTTCGAGTAATTGGTAGAGTTGTTCAAATAATCTTTATCAATAGAAAGATAAAATGTCTCAAGTTCTTTTGGATTTTATTCGATGATCCTTCCTTCGTTTTCCTATAACTTCTTTCAAGATTACCGTTTATAACTTCTTCAAAAATTCAACCAGTTATTTATCCAAGGATTTCTTTGGATTTTCTACAAAATTGTAGTTCATGATTTCTCAAGAATTTTGGTTGATTTTTTCTCCAAGAAGTTAGAAATTATTCCAAAGATCCCTCTTAAGATTAATACAGGGAATTATTTGGGAATATATTTCTCCAAGGATTACACTAGAACAATATCTTCAAGGATTACAGCAGACATTTCATCAAAATCTTGGATTCCTTCAAGGATACATGCAGGGACTCCCTAGATAGTCTTCTTCAGGGCTCCATGGATTCCTTCAAGGATCGCTCCTGGGATGTCATTAACAAATTCTCCTATCCAACACGATTTTTTTGAGAGATTCCGCTAGGAGTTCCTCAAGAAATACCTCCTGGAAAATTGCTATGTAATTACTTTAAATAATTATCCAGGTAATCTTCCATGGCCTTGTACAAACTCCTCCGGAGCGTTTAAGCCTTCTTCAAACTCCTCCGGGGATTCCTGCAAAAAATTATCCTCTGGAAGTTTCTCCCAAATTAACCATGGAATCCGCTAAGTATTTCTCCAGGGATAACATTAGGATATTCTTCACCTAAATTCATTCAGGAAGTCAGGTCTCCAGTAATTTCTCCAGAAATTTCTCCATGTATTCTTCCAAAGTTAATCCAGGAATTTCTCCCGCAATATCTCTGCAAGGATCTCTTCAGAAATTCTCCCGCATATTCGTCACAGTGGTTCTTTCAGGAATCCTCCAAGGATCTCTCCAGGAATTCCTCCAGGAATTCCTCCTGAGATGCCTCCAGGGATTTCTTCAGCCATATATCCAGGTAGTCCTTCTAAGATCCATCCATCGCATAACCCAAGTAACCTTTCACTGATTCATTCATCAATGGACCCAGGTAATCCCTCAGACATTTCTACAGGAATTCCTCCAGAGACTCTTCCAGTGGTTAACTTAGCAAAATCTCTACAGGGATTTCTCCAGAGATTTACCAAGCAATTTAATCAAGAATTTATCCAAGAATAATTCCAGAAAAATCTCTACATGGGTTCCTCTAAAAACTGTTCCAGAGATTTCTTCAGGAATTCCTCCAGAGATTTCCATCCAGAGACTCTTGTAAGATGGTTTTCTAAGGATTTTCTAAGGAATCTTGCAGGGATAATGCAAGAATTTTTTCAAGGACTTCTCTCAGATAATTTTCTAGAGATTACTCTAACGATTCTTTACTATTTTTACTACAGAGATTTCTACATACATTTTTCAAGAGGGGATCATTCAGGTATCTCTTAGGATTTTTTTTTCCTTGTCTGTAGAGCCTTTTACCCACTGCGTCCAATAATTAGGAATATTGTGGTAATAATATTAGGATTACTCTAAGGGTTCTATCCCGTTGGATCGAATGCCGTTGGGCCGAATGTTGTTAGGCCGAATGCCGTAAGGCCGAAAGGGTCATTAGTGCGGAAGGTTATTAGGCCGAAAGGCTCATTAAGACAAAGGGGTCATTAGACCGAAAATGACCGGTATTTCTAATGAACCGTAAGGTCGAATCGGTTACTAAGAGGGTTAGGTAAGGATAATTTGCAATACCTAGAAGCCGTCGAATGAATTCTCAGGTCAAATGGATTGTTAGTTGTATCAGGATAATTTGCATTACCTAGAAGCCCAGAATATTCGCTGTGAAATATAGCTAGAAAGAACAGCCTTTGGTTAAAAGAAGGAAGAATGGACTGATTAAGGTGTTAGCCAATTGAAATAGAAGTAAATGATCAAATGTTATTTCGGCCTAACGACCCTTTCGGCCTAACGGCCCTTTTGGCTCAACGGCATTCGTCCTAATGGCCTTCAGCCTAAAGACATTCCGCCTAACGGCATTCGGCCTAACGACCTGCACCCCTTTCATGTAATACTACATACTACAAGGAGTTCCTCAAGAATTTCCTAAAAAAATTCTTGGAGGAACCCCTGGAGGCACTCTTAGGGTAATGTTTGTTTAAATCCTTGGAGGAATTCATGAGGAAACCTCTAAAGGAATTTGGAGTGATTCATGTAGCGATTTACTTGGAGTTATTCCTGGGAGAATTTTTGGAGAAAAATCTTGAAGTAATAATTGCTTGAACAGATTCCGGAAAAATCCTTGGATAAATTCCTGGAGAAATCTCAGTTAAGATTAAACTGGAGGAACCTGTGGAGGAATCAATGCAGAAATTCCTCACAAAATCTCTCCTGGATAAAGCCAAGATTTTTTGTAGAGATTTTCCTGGTGGATCGTTGGAGGAGTCTCTGGTGAGATTTCTGAAGGGAATTCTGGAAGGAAAAGGACTCTAAGCTAAACTGCGCACTGTGGTCCTCGGAACATTTAGGGGGAATGGTCCTCCAGAAATCTGGGAGGTTGGTGTCAGGCCCTGCAAGCCAGCTGTAAAAAAAATCAAACGTGGAACTGAAAATCTCTCAACTTCGGGAGCATACGCATACTCGCAGACGTGCTAAAGGGCCGTGGATTCGGCATCGTAGCGTTGCAGGAAGTGTGTTGGAAGGGATCAATGGTGCGAACGTTTAGAGGTAATCATACCATCTACCAGAGCTGCGGCAAAACACACGAACTGGAAACAACTTTAATAGTGATAGGTGATATGCAGAGGCAAGTGATCGCGTGGTGGCCAATCAATGAGAGAATGTGCAAGTTAAGGCTCAAAGGCCGATTCTTCAGCTTCAGCATCATAAACGTGCAAAGCTCTCACACCGGAAGCACTGATAATGACAAAGACGCGTTTTACGCGAAACTCGAACGCGAGTACGACAGCTGCCCAAGCCACGATGTCATAATCATCATAGGAGATCTAAACGCTCAGGTTGGTCAAGAAGAGGGGTTCACACCGACTATTGGAAACTTCAGCGCCCACTGCCTGACGAACGAAAACGGCTTACGACTAATTGATTTCGTCGCCTCCAAGAATATAGTCGTTCGAAGCACCTACCGATACACCTGGAGATCACCACAGCAGACAGAATCACAAATCGATCACGTTCTGATTGATGGACGGGACTTCCCGACATCATCGACGTCAGGACCTATCGTGGCGCTAACATCCTCTCTGACTACTGTCTGGTGATGGTTAAACTGCGCCCAAAACTCTCCGTCGTTAACCTATGCGTACCCAACGTCTGTTTTTGAGGGTTTTCAAATCTTCAATCAGCTGTCAAAAAGTCATTATCCAACCGATTTTTTTGAAACCAATGGCATGCGATCCAGATTTGTCTAAATTTGCAAGGGCCGCAAAACGGAACCGGTTCACCTAATGGTTCCAGAGTTATTCCGGATTCCATTGGGGTCAGAACCTGTCGAAATACGAATTTTCAAACAATTTAACTTCTTTACTCGTGCTATTCGATATTTTTATACATAAAACACTATCAATATATACAACCATATACAATTAAGTGTTAATGACCTCTTTGGACACGACAATCCGTTTACTTGTGCCAGATATGTTCCGGAAGTCCTGGGGGAGGTGGTCATTCCCACAATGTTATCAGAACCATTCGTGCGACACCTCAATCTTCATGATTTGTCAAATAAAGAGTGGCAATGGTCATTAGGAAGTTCAACGACCATTCGGGATTGACCTGGTCACACCGGACATGTTCCGAACACCCTGGCGGAAGTGGCCAATTCCACAATGCTGTATAAACCGTTCTTGCGACATATCAAACTTCATGATTTGTGGAAACAAGAACGAAAATATATGTTCTGGATATCCATGACCTTTCTGGACCGGGTTGCACCGGACATATTCCGGATACCTCGAGGAAAATGGCCATTTTATAAGTTTTTCCAAAAATAATTGTACAACACCTCAAAAACAACAATTCATCAAATAATGAGTGGGAATGATCATCAAAAACTGAAACGACCATTTAGGTTTGAACTAATTACATCTGACAAGTTTCGAACGCTCTGGCGAAAATAGCCAATTACAAAATGTATAAACCTGTACAAACCGTTCAAGCAACATATCACTCATCATGGCTGGTGAAAACGATAGTGTTAAGTGATATATTTGCAATTATAACGTAAGTTTCTTGTTTCTTATCAGATAATTTTAAAAATATTATTATCTTGACAATGGTGGTATACACTTTTATTTAACTGATATTATTTTTGAAGTCAAAAACACTCCTTTTCGGTGGTCACTTCAACATTCACAACAGAAGCTGTGTGAACCTCCATGCGACCCATGTTTATTTCAGATTTTCTTAAGACACATACTGCAAAGGGTTTTCACTTTTATATTCTAAGATCTGCAACAGAAGTAACATCTTTCTCTCTCGAAACTGATCTTGTATTCTAGATGTAGTGTTATTTCTTGTGAATTTTTGCAAACCTGACACAATATCAAGTTTACGGTTCTCGTATGGGTGTCACAAGCAATATTTTCAGAAATATCATAGCACGTCTAGTTTTTGAGATATTGACTGTTGAAAATGCAAAAAATGACTATTTCAGCCAACTTGCATGCAAGTTTGTCAGCTTGTAAGGTAATATATTGGCTTAATTTGCCACAGAATTCAAACTTTATGTGTATAACAATACTTATCATCAAAGTTTGTATTACATTCGATACGGAAAAGTTATTTTTTGATGGTTTAGAGAATTGTTGTATTTTGCCATATAGAAGAAACGAAGAATTTTGTATGGAGACTGCAAGCATGTTGAAAAAATTGGTTTTATCGAAATTTAATCGCGCAATTTCAATCAAATTATGTCTGAAATGAAAGTTCAAGTTTTATTTTGCATGTTTGGTGGATTAGATTACAAAAAAGTATGATAAATTGTACTTTAGATTTCATGTGAACATTAATAAAACCAGTGTTTTATACAACCTTGGCGACCTTTAGCTAAAAATTGTGACGTGCTGGAACTTTTCTGAGAATGGCACTAGATTCAGCAACCCCAAATCCACTAGAGACACATAATTTGATCCTTGAGATACGCAAAAATGTCATTTTTGTTACGCTGTGTTATAGATAATCCCAACGTATCTAATCGAAGCTTCGCAAGTTCAATAGCCAACTATTTTGCCAGCCAATAAAAGAATTTACGTTTTCTTCTCTTATAACTGTGACAATAATTAGGATTCGCAGTCGTGAAAAGAAAATAGGCATTATGGCTGCAAATTGTTTAACCCACTACGGAGACTTCGAAAGCTAACGCTGGGTAGATTTTTTTTGCATTGAGTTGTTATTTTCGCTGGTGTCAAATGAAAACTACCTAATGAAAGCTATGTCAGTTTACCCAAATTTGGGTTATCCCACGAAAGAGCCGAATTGCGTTAGAAGAAGTTAAGGTGAAGATGAATCGAAGCCAAACCTCAAATTTTCAAATCTGGAGAACCGAACACCCGTTTATGCTGTTAACTTAATCGATTGGTCACCACCAGCTTGTGACCAATCGATTAAGTTTTCAGCTTAAATTGATGTTTTGTTATCCAGATTTGTGCTCTTGAAAATTCGAGCTTTGGCTTCCATTCATTTTCATCTTAAAGTTTGGTTGATTTGTGGCTCCGCGTACAGTCAATGAAGAGATCAACATAGGGATGTTCCCGATTCGATATGATTATTGAATCAATGTAGACATCACCGATATATTAATTTGAAATATTGTTATATCGAAATATCATATGATATAAGTAAAGTGCGAAGTTTATTTTTAAGTTTCCTCGCAATAAAATCGTGTGCGATATTTCGAGCGAAAATATCAATATCACCCGTATATTGAGTAGAAAATATCGATATAAAAATATTGAAAACAAAATATCCATATTCGGATGTTTTATAAAAATCGAAACAGAAATGAAGAAGATTCTTCATTCAATTGCCCATTGAACGGTGATGTCACCAGAAAATAGCTCTCTTTCTCTGCTTTGAGAAATCTAAAAACAACGGTGGCAGTACCTGTCAACTTTGACAGGTTCTGGCACCGTTGTTTTCAAGTTTTGTTAAAGAGCAAAAGAGAGATAATTTCACCGAAAAATGAGCAATAGGTCACTTCACAGTGATATTCTTTCTCTTTCATTCTTCTAGAAAATTCATTCGACAGGAGCTGTTTCTTATTTTTTAGTTTCCCATAGGGGAGAAAGAGAACAAAGTTTGCCCAGAGAACCAGAAGTCGCAAAAAAGTTCACGTAATAACTCGTTTATTCATGCAAATCACATCAAACTCGCAAAACACGGTGGATAAAATCGTCAGATCGATGAGTTTCCTCGCATTAAACGCTTTTTTTTATGAGTTCGTTTGTACATTTGGTTTCGTCCCGTACACTCGTACAAAGAAAATCGAATCAATCCGTAGCAGCTGTCAAATCAACATTTGTTATCATAAGTTAAGTCGCATAAGACCACAGGTTAGTTCGGTAGAAAATTTATACACTCGCACTGTATGCTATCATTCATCACATAATAAATGCACGTAAATTGCCTTCACTTTTGTACGTAGAAGGCCTTTTCGCGACATCTTATAAGTGAAATGCTGCACATACAAAGCCTCCAGATGATTTCGTTATACGTACATTTTGGTTGTCTTGGTGACTACTGCAAGCGATCATTCTATCCATGTTTCAATGAAACATTGTGCACTACTCGGGTTATCCGAATTTTGTTCGATACGGCCACAAACCATCTAAAATGTTTACAATTTCATCTAAACGAAGAATAAACTCTGAGGTACACACGAATAGTTTTGGACAAACTGAGCTAATGACCACTTCTCTTGAAGCAACCAGATTGTATACAAAGGAACCCGTCCTGATTGGTCCTGAAACCGATGTAAAATGTCGCAAAAAATGAAATTTGATATGTCGCATAAACAGTATTGTGGAATTGGCCACTTCCGCCAGGCCGTACGGAACATATCTGGTGTGGCCAGGTCAATCCTGAATGGTCGTTGAACTATCAAAGGACCATTTCCACTCATTATATGACAAATCTTGAAGTTTGAGGTGTTGCACGAATTGTTTAGGAAAAACTTAGAAAATGGCCATTTCCCTCAAGGTATCCGGAATATGTTCGATGTACCCCGGTCCAGAATGGTCATGGATATCCAGAACATTTATTTTCGTTATTGTTTCCACAAATCATGAAGTTTGATATGTCGCACGAACGGTTTATATAGCATTGTGGAATTGGCCACTTCCGCCAGCGTGTTCGGAACATGTCCGGTGTGACCAGGTCAATCCCGAATGGTCGTTGAACTTCCTAATGACCATTGCCACTCTTTATTTGACAAATCATGAAGATTGAGGTGTCGCACGAATGGTTCTGATAACATTGTGGGAATGACCACCTCCCCCAGGACTTCCGGAACATATCTGGCACAAGTAAACGGATTGTCGTGTCCAAAGAGGTCATTAACACTTAATTGTATATGGTTGTATATATTGATAGTGTTTTATGTATAAAAATATCGAATAGCACGAGTAAAGAAGTTAAATTGTTTGAAAATTCGTATTTCGACAGGTTCTGACCCCAACGGAATCCGGAATAACTCCGGAACCATTAGGTGAACCGGTTCCGTTTTGCGGCCCTTGCAAATTTAGACAAATCTGGATCGCATGCCATTGGTTTCAAAAAAATCGGTTGGATAATGACTTTTTGACAGCTGATTGAAGATTTGAAAACCCTCAAAAACAGACGTTGGGTACGCATAGGTTAACAACGTATGGTACCGACGGCCGCCCCAGTATGACCTAGGGTGGCTTAAGCAACCGGATGTCGCAAGTGCGTACGCGCAGCACCTTGAGGCTGCATTATCAGAAAAAGGTGATGCTCTTCTTGAGGACTGCTGGAGAACAGTGAAAGCAACCATCAACAATGCAGCTGAGAGCAACGTCGGGTACGTGGGACGGAGTCGACGGAATGATTGGTTCGACGAGAAATGTAGGCAGACTCTCGAGGAGATGTATGCAGCGCGGGTGGTCATGCTGCAGCAAAGGACCCAGCAGAACGAGGAACATTTTGGCGTATTCCCCGTAATTCTTAAAATTTAATCATTCATTATTTATATAAATATTGTATTGTTTAGAATTTGGCAAGCATATTCGGATTCAGAGAACTCAATTTCAGTATGTAGAGTTGTTTTAAAAACTAACAATAATCATATTGATAAGTGATCAATTTCACCCCGAAATGGAATCTGCTGATTTTTATTGTGGAGATGATTTTTAGCACTAAAATCACATTTGTTAGAAAATTTCGGTACACGAGTTAATTAACCTCACCGTCGTACTTGTTTCCATATACTTAGTTGTCTGGCAAAATCTACATTTTGGAAAATAGACAAGGAAAACCGGGAAAAATGATCAATTTCACCCGAAATTACGGTACCTAAAATGGAGACTTTGTATACCTTCCATTAAAAATAGACACTTTATAGAGCCTTGTATTGAAATAGTAACCAAGTCTCTTAAAAGAGACCTACAATTAGCTATTCACAATGTATACAAAATTTATGTTTTTATGAAATCAAAACTATATATCCATTTGAACTTCAAAAAATGTATCCAAAGTATGGCGCAGGATTAGCGCCACCTTGTGGCTTAATTTCGTATCACTATCGGTTGGCAATATTTGCTACTGCGATTTTGCGCATGGGAAAGTGCTATAAACTTTTCAATTTTTCTAAAAATTTGTCTTTCAACAGCTCTGATCTGGATATTTTTGATCTAATGAACAATTTTGCCGAAAACTTGATCTTGCTATCTCATCCTCATCACATGTTTAAAATGTTCTATTTGACTTGCTCACTAGTGTCACGTAGCGATATAATTCAGAACCAAGCTGTTTTGACTCCCGAATGTCCTTGGCCTTCTGAATAACATTACTGGAGACCCGCTTCTTTGCTGATATGTATATAAATACCGAGATATAGCAAAATGAATTTATTTGATTTAATGTGATGCGAAACTTTTTGAGGTATGATTCAATGTTCAACTGGGTGTACTAATACTAATTCAAGGGAGTCCTTACTTCTAATGGGTAGTATTTATCCATAATCTGAATTGGATCTTAAGTTCATCATGGCAAACATTTACTTGTCTAACAATTGTATGTTCAAATGATCGCAGTAAATTAAACCAGGGATTTCTCATAATTAGGTATCTTGTTATAAAAAAATCTCTTAGCAAATCAATCCCTGAATGAACACAGACAATTAAATGATCGAACAATTCAAAAGGCTCAGTTGGAGCATCGTAGCACCTACCTGAAGGACCGCTTGCGTTTGGTGTTCCGACGGGCAAGACTGGCCAGCGTGCCCTCGTGGTCGACCTCGTTGGCTCCGTTGGGCTGCTGGGCGTACAGCAGATGGGTTTGCGAGTTGACCCCTTCGCCGTTCTCGATGCTCAGCGAACCAGTCCGAGAGCCACCGGTTTTGTCGAGGGCGGCCATATCGAGGATCGCATTGAAGAGTGATGGCTTCTACAGGTGGATTGGTGTTTGGCGGTGTTGCGATTGCGATATTTGGTGTTTTTTTTTTACGAATGTTTGTGAGATATTGATTTGGAGGAGGTTGATTTGTTTTGGTTGGCCGCCAAACCCGGCGATTGGGCAAGACGTGCAATGTGTGAGATTGATCCGGATGGTGAGGTTTGCGAGTGACGGCATTTTGGTATGGTACAGTTTAATGCGTTTTTACAGTAGATTTTTTTTTGGTAAGTAAGATTTAGCAGAAGCGAATTTCAATCGAAGCATAAAACAAACAAACAAAATGTATGAAATAGTTAAGAAAAATTTATTGCATTGGTTTTAAAATTGGATTGGTGTTTAAAACAGGCATCCAATGAATCAAGGACAACTATACAAAAGCAGAAAAGCAACTATGCTAGAAAGTGCTCCTTGATTCATTGAAGATAAGAAATTGAAATAGTCTTCTCCCAGAAAACTGACAGCAGGCAATTTCTATTTCTCTTATTGAGGGGTATCAAAATTTCGCTTTATATACAGATTTGTTAATTAGTTGTGAAATAAGAGAAAAATTCAAAAGCAAAAATTTAAAACCGTGTAAATATTAAAATTGTAATATCAAAATACATGCATACCAAGAGATAAGAATAAAAACACTCTTCTAATTGAAAATGTTGGAAAATTCGTTTAATTTACATGCATAAAAGATCATTCATAGGAGTGTGAGCCAAAAAGTGTGTTTTTTTTTATTTACAAAATTTGTTATGTTGCGATTGACCAATTGAATGTTGAATCAGTTGTTTGTGGTAGTGTGGTTCTATTCATTGGCGATACACGCGTTTTTCTCTATCTAACAAAACTAAACTAGAATATTAATCATAGAGATGATAACGAAATGGAAAAAAAGTAATAAAACGTCACAAGAAAGCCACAAGAATAGTCGCATTGACAATCACAGCAAATTCAAGCTTTTGCTGTCTTAAATAAGCATAGTGCTTCAAAGAACCGTGTGATTAGAAGAAGAGGTGCGACCACTCTTGGGTAGGGATGATGACTCAATCATAAGCATCACTAATATATCTAGAGCTAAGATTGGTGATATCTATTCAACTAAAGAGCAGCTAAAGTCTATGAGAGATGATACTATTGCAGATTAAATATAGGACAAGTATTTTCCAATTTACGGCGGTTTGGTTTCCGCTGTATTAAATAATCACGTTGAGGGGCACTTTATGGGCGTGAACCCAATATCTTCAGTTTTCGTATGGGTCTATGTTATCTTGTTGATTTACCTAATAGTGAGTGAAGAATTGTTCAGAACTTTTGTCATGATGTATTATCGATTATTTTACAACCTTTTAACATCGTCTTAAAATTTGCTTTGCTTTGACTTCAATAAGATTCAAAACTTCATTACGCGTATGCATCTGTTTTTAATCTTATCTAATTTTGTTGTTGAGCGTACAATATTGCATTAACAATGTCGGTTTTTCATAAAACGACGAACTACCATGATTTTGTTTCTGATTTTATTGCCTTAGTAGACACAATGGAAATTGTGATTTAACGGAAGCAGGTATTTGATGCAAAATTCAAGAAATGCCACGAAATATGTCAAAATTTATCCGTGAATGAAAAACGATTCACGTTTTGCATTTGTTAGCTGGTTGGAGGGGATGGCAAAAAATAGTTTTGTAAATTGATTGGAACCATATTTGCCAGTTCAAAAATTCAAAATGGCTCAAATCAAATAATTAGGGGATTGATTGATCCAATTTCTACATTCAAATATACAGTGTAGGATATTCCACAATGTTTGGCCAAAGTTTATTGAAAATTTTTTAGACTGGAATTTGAGACTTCAACAACTAGGTATATAGCATCATACAGAACATCATAAGAACAGATTACAAAATAATGTCATTCCAAGATTTCACAGTGGGCAAGGATGAATATATGTAGAGATATAGGGAGATTTTTCATTGAAATTAGAGATCAAGCTTTTCCAGTAACTTAATAAAAGTAATTATTGATTTATATGGTTCTGAATCAGGCTAAAATTTGTGCAAGTTAAGGTCTTACAAGAGTTTGGGTATATGATCTACAATAGTAAATGAATTTCTGTTCAACATTTCTAAGTAGAAGAATATTTCAAAATTGTTTTGATTATGACACAGATCTTTAACCATTCACATAAGTAAGCGGAGTATAGATTAGACATATATTAATGTTTTTTGATCCTACAAGGAATCCTTTTTCGAAAAAATAATGAAATTTAATGCATCCGAAAGCATTCAACGGCAAATTTGTGCTTGCTTCAGGACATGCATATTGGCCACCGGACACAGGATTTGTTCCGGATATACCGAGGTCATGTCCAAATCACTTTTTTCTACCGATTGTTTTCTTGTGTCGTGTAAAGTTGTATAGATGTTTTCAATTTTCCTAGAAATTAGACCCAAATAGGATGCCATCAGACGCATTAAGATTCAATGTAAATCTCTATAAATTTTATTATTTCTGTAAACTGAATGAAAATATGGTCAGTCATGTTTGTTCGCAACTATAGCTGCGAAAATGAACCGGGTCTGTGAATTCAACCCTGTATCCCGACGCTCATTTCCCACCCGTCTTATATATGTATTCGCAATGCCTAAACCATGTGCAAGTGTGAAGGTGTGTGTGTGCATCGACCATCCTCACCGGTCAACCGACCGGCGTACAATGTGTGCGTGTTGCGACAGCGAAGCTTCCAGAATATCCTCGCCGAGTCGGAGCGATCATCGTCATCATCATCGTCGTCGCCGCAACAGCGACAGCGTACCCCACCACAGAAGAGAAAGAACATTCTAGACTTGTTCGTATTTGCTATAAATATCGATGTGTTTCCCAATGCAATGTTAGTTACAGTCCACATTTCGAATAGTTAAAATCGCGAATAAAATCGAAGTTTAAGTAGTTTCTCGTGACTTTCCTTCTCCAGCCGAATCAAACGGTCTTTTTCAAGACCAAAGAGTTGTTTGGAAATAATTTCTTCCGAGGTTCAGCTATCACCCATCGAGGCCACCTTCAACCGAAGGTTCCGCCATTCCCTCCAATGGTCTAGGATAGACCAATGTTTGTATTTCCAATCATTTATATATAATCCAAAATCATATCCAGCTGGGCACCGAATTTCAAGATGATGGTCAGAATAATTAGATGCGCTGATCACTCTATAGTAGCTTCCAAGTGCCCTGGGGAAAGTGGCCTTTCAAAACATGTCCGGAATTGTTTCAATACGGTTATCGAACTTCAAGATTTTTGGGGATGCTTCCGAAAGTACTTCCAGAACTACGAGCTGCCATGACCATCCATACCAATGTGGGGAAACTTCAAAATGTTCAAGATGAACAATAATCTTGAAGTTTGATAAGCATGGGTTACAATGATTGATATGGTTTCGGAAATGTTGTAAATTAGCCACTTGCCCCAGGGCACTTAGAACCTGCTATACAATTGCCAGACAGGAAATGCTTCCTGAAGCATCACTTTCAAAAAAATTGAAGTAGGATATTTATATTGAAATTATTTAGGACAAGTTTATATATTTATTTGGATCATATTTCTTGCCAAAATTTAAACAACTATACAACTTTACATCACACAAAAATATAAGCGCCAGCAAAAACGTGATTAGGACATGACGGAATAAATCTGGTGTTAATTTATATGTGAATTATATGTGTATTTACAGTCGAATGCTTCTGGTTGCATCCCATTTCAAAAACTTTTCATTAAGCTATATGCTTAAATTTAGGCAAAATTTTGCCTATCTCAAACATTTGGGCTGTTCCATGTATATAGGCAGTTGTATATTGATTGTTTTGAATTATGGCATTTACTCTTAACCCTTTGTAAAAGTAAACAGAGTTTTAATATATTTGTATGGATGTTTTGGTCACCCAAAAACTTCATGGTGCATTGGCTTTAGAAGCTTTAAGCGTAACCAGTGATCTATTGATAACTTTGAGTTATTGCACAGTTAATTTTCTGTTTATACAAGTAAAATGGAATACTATATTGACCTTACTGTCGTGATCTTGCAGAAAATATGTCTACGAACAGTTTTGAATTCTATCTAGATTCCATAAAATTAACTTCGTTGCATATCTTTGAGCGTGTGTTGCATTAACAATTCATCAATATGTTACGTAGACCTAATGACCTATATTCCAGGAATTTATTGGATGAAAACAGAACGCTCTTTGACTTAACAATATATTCAGCTTAATAACATGAGTCTACTGGACATGTACTGCTTACCAAACAGTCAGTTATTACATTTGTAGATATTGCAGATCATGTGGACTTTTTCCGGAAATTCTTGGATGCCTTTGAACATTCATAGCATTCACCAAGATTCACAGTTCAATTCTTCAAACTTTTCTGAGTATGTACCATATTAAAAATTCTTCAATATGTAACCAACACTTCTCGTTGAATTCAAGAACCATATTTCAAAAAGTCCTTGGACATTGAATGCCCAGCAACATTTTTTAATGGAACTCTACTTATATTCAATAAAACATACTTTATTAAATTACTTATATCGAGTACTGCATCAATAATCGTACACAATTTATAGTATACGCAGATTCTAAGACCTATATTCCAGGAAGACCTTGGATTACTCAGAACATATATGTGTGAGTGTGCAACACAACAATAAAACAACAACACCAAAGCAACATATTGATCTGAGCTTCTTCACAGTTGCATTTGATTTCAAAAGTTCTTAGATCACTATATTCCAGAGTACTGCGAAGTTTATAGCAGGTTTGACCAATAATATGTCATAATGTGTCATATTTTAACCCATAAAGGCCTGAGTGGAAGAAATAAAAAAAACTTAAACTGTCACCGCTTAGCGAATACCTAACGGATTTCAGTTAATGTTTGTCAGTCTACTTGTACACATATCTTGTTTTAAAAAGTGGCCAAAGGAACTCGGGAATGTTCCTGTGGCCGGTCACTGCGTCAGGTCGGATAAAAAGGGATTAATTATGGGACATACCAAGTTATCTTTATTTATTTTCAAAGGGAATAGAGATGGAGAAAATGAATCAAAGCCGTTCAAAAGAACCGAATTACCCAATGGACCGATGCACGAGTTCACTATTTGACGTTTGAGCGGTGCAGTGTTATTTACGTGACCATAGAAACGACTGAATTCGGCACCACTCAAACGTCAAATTAATGAACTCGTGCATTGGTCCATTAAACCTAGGACAGGACGTGACAGCTCAACCAAACTTGCCCCGTTGTTTTTCAGTCGATAACCTTAACGATACAAAAGTCAGTGCCATCAGTATCGTTTTTAACTCAAGAGCGGTCGCGCATTCAACCATTGCCGACACCACCTCGCTCGAGCTGTGCATGAAAAGCGAACTTTTCTTAGGGTGCGTGTACTCAGTACACGCATGCGACCGATCTTGGGTTAAGCAAATCTTGCGAACAAATTAAAATATCATGTCTTATAATTTGATTGTTTCTTGCACACTTTCTTAATTCAGTGCAATAGAGGATGCTAGTTCATTCAAAAATCAAGTTTATGTTCAAAACCGGCGGCATTTTTAGAGAAAATTGATACAATTTTTATTACAATACTTTCAAATTAGTATTTTTTTTATTCATTATAGTATTGTAGGAACACATGTGGTAAAATTAACATTGATAATAGTGTGCATCCAGATTAACTTTAGACCGAAGTTCGTAAGAGAAATGAAATATTGTCGGCGTGGTAAAAAGTTAAAAGAGGTTCCTCGCCGAAGTTGGATTTTTCTCAGAACCTATGTGAGATACCTAACTTCGGATGTGGTGCATTCGAATCTCATCTGAATGCGCTCGAATGCGCCCTACTTCCGAAGTAACCCAGTGAACCACGTATCGTATAAGGATGTGCGCCAAAAATCTCATATTCATACGTCAAAAATCAGAATCGCACAATATGTCAAATCAAAACGAATAAATGTTAACACAAATTGTATATAATTCTCCACTACGATTCATTGTCGACAAACTTTGTTGACAACAAACCATGCCGTAAATAGTATAATCTAGAATCGCATCAAATTGTATAAACTGTATCATATATGAATGCACATTAGCATCAAATGAAATCGCAATAACTTAGCAAAATTTGTCACCCGAGGTTGGTATCATCTGGCGGTGGGCTTCAAAGAACAACAAAGCGTGTGTGCTGTATAGCAAACTTCCTTTCATGTTGGCAAATAATCACACCTTTATCATGTAGCGGTCTGTGGTGTAGTGGTGTGGTACCGGTTTAGGGACCCAAAGGTCCGGTGTTCGAGTCTCACTGGAAATTTTTTTTTATTTTTATCGGAATTTTGTGGCATCGTATTGCTGACCTTGGAAAGTCTGAAAAAGTCGTGGGAAGTGCGTATATGGCCTCCACTTTGGTGTGTATATAGCGTTTTCATGCATTTTATACGAGTGATTTGATTCATATATAATGATGTATAGCAAAAAATATACCAACCAAAATGTTGACTGGGAAGGTATCTTACATGGATTTCGAGAAAAATCAAACTTCGGCAAAATAAATTTTCTAACAGTTTGCCGAACTTACAATATCACTAACAAAAGTTCGGCGAAGTTCGGCGTCGGCATTCTAACGAAGTGCTACGCCGACAAAGGCATATCTTATGTGTCGGCGAAGCACTAAATTAGAATGCCGACGCCGAACTTCGCCAAAGTTTGACTGCCGAACTTTTAATTGTCACTCGAATTATCAATAAACGGATTTAAAACAAAAAGATTTCATTACAAATTTCCAAACTTTTGGTAAAAACACTTATTTAAAAAAGACACTACACGTTAATGCTTCCAGTGGGCTATTTGCCCTTTGAAGGAAGCACCACTCTTACTAGCAACACGACCAGGCTAGCAACAAAGTGCTCTGATGCAATCCATCTCAACGATGCCAAAGTAGGCCTTTGCCAAAACGACCAATGAGAAGTGGTCTTTTTTGACAGGCAATTGGTTTCGTTTTTGTACTTTGACCTGACACGTCTAGCATTGAACGAGTGATCCGTGGCTCTTTTTTTGCGAGAGTTGCAGTCACACAACGGATCAGATAAAATGTGACCCGTATAAGGAACGAAATTATTGATATTTTTCTCCTAATTCTCCTTCTCATCGTATATTGAAATATCATTTGACTGAAAACATATATATGTGCATATGCATATTCTGCAATCATGTGAAGAAAAGAGAGCGTTACGCTCAACACTGCCAGCTACTTGCTAGCTGTTCTGATGTCAATAAATGCCAATAAGTGACTCTCCGGATAAATACTCGTAAACGGTCTCCCTTCTCCTTTAAACAGTAGGGGATTTTTTTTTATTATCGTACAAATTGGGCCGAAGGGTCTCAGATTTTCATGAAACTTTTTCCACAGGCAGGGCTCATGGATATATGAATAAAAAAAAATTGAGAAAAATTCAGGGTCGCCTATTTTTCCGGAAAACTCAGGTGGAAATTTTTTGTTTTCCCTTGACACTACTTACTTTGGAAAATCATAACTCATGAACGAAGCATCGTAGAAACAAAGTTTTTGTATGAAAATTTAAGCAAATTTTCTCAAAAATCCAAAAAAAATATTAACTGGAAAAAAACTCGTGGAAAATTTTCAAAAAAATATTTTCGAGAAGGTAATTTTATAAGCTTTAATCACTGAAATTTTTGGAATGCATTTTTTTTTCGTTTTTGAGTTATGGCCAATTTTGTGAAAAATGTCCAGATGTGCCATATAAGACTTTTCTTTGAAAAATCATAACTCAAGAACGAAACATTGTAGAAAGAAAGTTTTTGTATGAAAATTTAACCCTCTAATACCCAACCCCGCCTTAAGACGGGGTACACTTTGGAATTTTGTGTATTTTTTCGTAGGCCGGAAATTAAAATGATTTTATTTTTGGCTTAAAACTTGACTCATAACACGCATATAAGAAAAGTTTTTTATGATTTTTGAAACTTTTTTGTATTGTTGAAAATTGTTTGAAAAATTGTATTCTTATATAGCCTACAAATGCCTGGGATTCATTTAACGTGTATTATAAAAAATCTTACTTTTTATATTTTTCTACGATCAACCTATCACAGAAGAAAAGCCTGATGGTATTAAAATGATTTCAAATCTGTTTTTCCGTTAGTTACACGGAAAATAAAAAATGTTCCAGAAAAATATTAAAAAAATCATATTTTCAAAAATATAGTAAAAACTCAAATATTTATTATTGTCAAAAATCAGTAACCAGAAGAGGCTTCAAGCAAAATTTGAAAAGGATAGGGATGTTCAAAAATAAAAATAATAAAAATCAAAAACGAAAATTTATAAATTTGCGAAGAAAAATAAATCATTGCATAAACCGTGTTTAGAATGATTTTAGACAACGAAAAATAATATTTAGATCGAAAACAAAAATTTGGGTATTAGAGGGTTAAGCAAATTTTCTCAGAAATCCAAAAAATATGAACTGGAAAAAGTTTTCCACAAAATTTTCCACCGTTGGGAAAATTTGTAAAGAAACGCCGGAAAAACTATGCCCGAACTCGTGGAAAATTTTCAAAAAAATATTTTCAAGAAGGTAATTTTATAAGCTTTAATCACTGAAATTTTTGGAATGCACTTTTTTTTCGTTTTTGAGTTATGGCCAATTTTGTGAAAAATGTCCAGATGTGCCATATAAGACTTTTCTTTGAAAAATCATAACTCAAGAACGAAACATTGTAGAAAGAAAGTTTTTGTATGAAAATTTAAGCAAATTTTCTCAGAAATCCAAAAAAAAATATGAACTGGAAAAAGTTTTCTACAAAATTTTTCACCGTTAGGGAAATTCATAAAGAAAGGCTAGAAAATCTATGCCCGAACTCGCGGAAATTTTTTATTAAAATATATTTGAGAAAGAAACTTTATAAACTTCAATTCTAGTAACTTTTAGGATGTACTTTCTGTTTGTTCCTGAGTTATGGTCAATTTTGTGAAAAATGACCATATTAGCCTTTTCTTTGAAAATCCATATTTCAATCGAAGCATCAGAAAAACAAGGTTTTTTTTATCAAAGCAATTGCAAATTTTTTAAAAGATCTTAGAGAAACGATATGGGATTGGTTTTAATGAAGTATAAGTCGGATTGGATTATATTTTTCATGAAACATTACACCGTTAAGCAAAGCTGAAAAAACTGTTTCTTTTCCATTCCAAGTATTGAAAAATATTGTAGGATTGGATCTTATTGATCGCTCTTTTCAAATATACTTTGTTTGAAAGCTGGAATAGCTAATCGGGTTTTCATTTTTTTTTCTTAAACAGTGAAAAATGTCCTGGGAAACTGATTCCATTTCAAAAATTTCATATTTTTGAGATAATTTGAATCCGGTTCGATAAGTCATGATGAGTCTTGAGTCATGATTTTTTAACGAAAAGGCATGTATGGCAAATCTTTGCATTTTTTACAAAATTGACCATAGATCAGGATTTAAAGAAAAGTACATCCTAAAAGTTACCAGAATTGAAGGTTATAAAGTTTCTTTCTAAAAAATATTTTATTAAAAAATTTCCACGAGCTCGGGCATAGATTTTCCAGCTTTTCTTTATGAATTTCCCCAACGGTGGAAAATTTTGTGGAAAACTTTATCCAGTTCATATTTTTTTGGATTTCTGAGAAAATTTGCTTAAATTTTCATATAAAAACTTTCTTTCTACAATGTTTCGTTCTTGAGTTATGATTTTTCAAAGAAAAGTCTTATATGGCACATCTGGACATTTTTCACAAAATTGGCCATAACTCAAAAACGAAAAAAAAGTGCATTCCAAAAATTTCAGTGATTAAAGCTTATAAAATTACCTTCTCGAAAATATTTTTTTGAAAATTTTCCACGAGTTCGGGCATAGTTTTTCCGGCTTTTCTTTACGAATTTTCCCAACGGTGGAAAATTTTGTGGAAAACTTTTTCCAGTTCATATTTTTTTTTTGATTTTTGAGAAAATTTGCTTAAATTTTCATATAAAAACTTCGTTTCTACAATGCTTCGTTCTGGAGTTATGATTTTTTAAAGTAAGTAGTGTCAAGGGAAAACAAAAAATTTCCACCTGAGTTTTCCGGAAAAATAGGCGACCCTGAATTTTTCTCAATTTTTTTTTATTCCTATATCCATGAGCCCTGCCTGTGGAAAAAGTTTCATGAAAATCTGAGACCCTTCGGCCCAAACCCGTACGGTAATAAAAAAAAATCCCCAGTAGTGAGTGGATATTTTACTTATTTCGTATCTCAGTATTACGATTGGCATGTGCGTTGCTTTTTTTGACAACACTGTTCCTCCACCAATCAGAAGTCAGTCGCTGTACTACCTATCTTAGTTGTTTATAAACAAAACGGCCAGCCCTTCTTCACCTAACCGGTCTAGTTTTAGCAGATTTTGACCGTAACAACTCAGTTGTTTAAGAACCAACAATAACGATTTCAGTATCAATCATCAGAAATTTATCATCGTTACAAATTAAATCGTTTTATGTACCTCTATAATTAAATTTGACATTGGCGGTTTGCTCGGTAAATTAGTTTATGATCTAGCAGTATGACTTACTTATAAACGGCACATAAATATTGTTCCAAAAGCAAGCACTTCATCAGAAACTCAAGAAAATCTTTCAAAACATGGTATCTTTTGATATTTTAAGTGAAGACTTTCTGATTGGCTTCTCAGGAGCAACATATCGGTTATGGGATGAATTCGTTAAAAATTTATTTAAAAACTTTCTGAAAACTTAGTTACATATCCGTCAAGTAACTTCACAGGGAACAGAGGAATTTTTTTGAGGATCTCACCAGAGCAATTCTCGCTGAAACCAGCCGCCATCGGCGCCCATCGTTAGAATTCCAATTTCATGTCACTGATCGCTAGTTCTCGATAAAACGTAAGGGTGGTCCTATCTGTTTTCTCAAATTAGTGGACTCCTCGTACGCCAGCTAGCTGAACAATTTGCGAAAAAGCCCAAATCTTGGGTGTTTCTTCACGGGATATGTCTCATATTTCGCTTGGAACACATAGCAAACTTAGTGGCATCGTATATTGAAAAGATATAGCTTTCATTTAAACTCGAAAAAATTTTGGCGGCCATTTTGAATTTGGCCATCTTGAATTTTGTTAGAAAAATCGTTTTTTTCACCATTAGCGCACCGCTAGTTTTGAATTCTGAGATCACCATCAGAATGCTGAGGAAAAATTGCGTAAGATAGGCTACAGAAACTAGGTGAGCAATGGTATTTACCCTATCAAATGAACGATTTTCTAAATCAAACTAAACCAAATTCAAAATGCCCGCCAAATTTTTTTCGAGTTTAAATGAAAGCTATATCTTTTCTATATACGATGCCACTAAGTTTGCTATGTGTTCCAAGCGAAATATGAGACATATCCCGTGAAGAAATACCCAATATTTATCGAAAAATGGTCTTTTTCGCAAATTGTTCAGCTAGCTGGCGTACGAGGGGTCCTCAATTTGAGAAAACAGAAAGGACCACCCTTACGTTTTATCGAAAACTAGCGATCAGTGACATGAAATTGGAATTCTAACGATGAGTGCCGATGGCGGCCTGGTTTCAGCGAGAATTGCTCACCAGTAAACTTGCAAAATTAGAACTGACAAACATTTAGTAGCAAATATTTCAAAAACTTTCTATGGATACCTCTAGAAAGGACCCAGGTTTTACTATTATGCGCCCATTGCAGACATATTGAGCAACGTCTAAGAAATAGGATAAGAACGCCTGCGTGCAGTATACCTTACTCTCATGTACATTTTCTCATTTATAGAACGACCTCATAAATAGTTTATAAATATTTGCGTAGTTGAAAAGAAAAAATAAGTTACGTTTCAATAATATGTAATGCACCAAATGCTTTATTGTAATAAACTTAGTATGAAATATCTTACTTTTATTTCTAGCAATAAAAACGGCACTTCTTCTCAATGGCTTCGCAAACCCATTGAAAAGTTGTCACGGCGTCTTAGGGGTCCGCTGATCCTCTGTTGGGAAATCCTGCTTTATGTATATAAGATCCGCTGAGCTACTGAACCGTTCGAAAGATCCGATTCACTAAAGAACCAATAAGAGCCGTTCTGCCAATCTCATTACAATTTGCATTAATCATCAATATCTGATATTTAACATTATAAAAGAAGAACCGGCTATAGACTTGTTGGATACTAAACTATTTCATTTCTCAAAAAGTAAATATCAAACAATCACAGCTTGGCACAGATGGTTAGATACAAATTGGAAAAAAATTTCTTAAAACTCTTTAATGTAGAGTAACCAGTAAGTGAAGCTCCAATGATGGATGTTGTGTGTTCTTTCACAAATAAATGACTAGGGGAGGTATATCAATTATGGATGTAATGTGTCAACAGTGTGGATGAAAATCAGATTATAACCGCGTTTCTTAAACGTAAACATGACTTGTTGATATTAATTACTTGTTTGAAGCCTTGCGAAAAAGATGAATTAAATAGTATAGTACTATAGTTATAGTACTTAATTGACTGAAAGCTTCAGAAAATTGGTTTTAAAAAGCAGTGTCCAATTATGACAATAGTGTTCTTAACATTCGCCATAAAAGTGTACCAAGTAAGGACTATCGATCGATTATTTGCACGAAATGAACTCAAATACCATCCAGAACGATTGAAAAGAAGTGATTGCTTGTAAAGTTTTTCAGAAATGTGTATTAAATTGATAATTTTTCAGTTTATCGCAATGGATTCATGACAGCAAATGCATTTTTGAAAAGGAGTCGAAATATTGTGAAAATTCAAAATATACATTGTCCTGACCTGACCTGACCCAGTAACCCACCGGAATAACTCCGGTCAAAGGAACACTCCCAAGTTGCTTTGGCCACTTTTAGAAACAGGATGTGATTACGGGTATACTAACACACATAATTGAAATCCGTTTAGCATCCGCTGAGCGGCGAGAATTTAAACCTTTTTTCTTTCACCCAGGCCTTTACTGTTTAGCTGAGACAAATTTTGTACCTACATCTCAACGCTGATTCTCATGAATTTCTATTGATATGGAGACGCATAGTAGCTGGTACTTTCATAGACGGTCCAAATAACACGTCCCCTTGTTAGGAAAAATCCCATTTACTGTGTGATTCTTGTCATGAGGCGTGCCGTGCTATCGAAGTCTCTTTTGTGCAGTCTAAAATCAGCGTTCTGAAGATCATTTTCAGAACATTTCAATCGATTATAAATTTGTAGAACATTATCATGTGGTAGCAAGATTCTGAACAATTCTTTCACTCAACCCTGTTTTCCCCAGTGAGGAATCCCCACCCATCGCAATATCACGTGTTTTTCCCCTAACAACAATGTTTTATCTATAGTGAAGTTGTCTACCACAAATTCGAAATTGATTGATTATTAAGTAAATGCGATTCCTAAAGCGAGACGTTAAAAAAAGCTTAAGTTGGAGAGTTTTGTAGATTTGGTGCACTTAAATTCTCTTTGTTCAGTGATCGAATATTATGTAACACAGTCGTTTTGCTGTACAACATTCAGATTTTGGTAATAAAAGTAGCAAAACTGTTCGGCACGTAGCGTCGGCAGTGGTTCAGAGCGATTAGATGTATTTTACAAGAGCCAGGGCGTCACTAGTGAAACACGTTTAGTTAAACCAGGACGCCTGTTTTCCGCTCAAATTCGGTGTGATAAATTCTAACAAAAAGATCAAAAGGAAATGCTACTAATGGTGACTACCCTGACTAATACTAAAAGAAGCGAAAGAAAATGGTAATTACCTATTCAAAAACTCAACTGAATTTGCGGTTCTAGCCATAAAAGAACATAGTCAGTGGAGGAGTATTATGTGTCAGAGCAGGACTGTTTTGGGATCTGGCAGCTTTCCATTGTTTTGGACGGCAAACGGTTTTAAATCGATGGGAGAATGTCAGCAAGATTGGATGTAGAAAAGTGTAAATAGACGAAGGAAGTTACGAGAGGAAGCACAGCATCAGGATTGTCCAGCTCTTAGCGTTTGTGAGATAGTTCGTTTCAGTTTGGGATTAAATCATTAGCCCTCTTAGTGCTTTTTTGAGTTAAGCACGTGTATGTGAGCGGTGTTTCGAAGGACCTTTGCGTTGGACAAAAAGGGTCTACACCGCACTTTTCTGTTTCAGGAAGGGCGGCATTTGTACTCGCTCAGGGCGGATTGGTAATCTATACCTTCATCGACTAGGTAAGCCGACTTCTCACCACAGCACATCGTATCGTAACACAGCTAACGCTCAGGAGTTCCTAGCGATAGTTTGTATATGTTCGACTTATGTCTGTTTCCACGAGCTTAAGTTTTTTTTTGACCAGTTAGTACTTTTCATCAGAGCAACACGGTTGGACATGGACAAAACGGGCCGCGAATGACGTCTGCAATAGATGGTACATAGAAAGCGGTATAGGGTAAATGAAAACTGTACATGTAGTGGGAGGGGGTGTTGATTGTGAGAGAGTATAAAAAAGGTGGGAATAGGTAAGTTTACCGAGTTTAAGAGAACCGTTTTTACAATCTTAGTCTAATTAATAAATGATACGCTTGAAAGTTTATACCTAAACACATTTTGGAAGTTCCTCACATGTATGACATGCACAGATAAAAGATTCGAGCTTGCTCAACACTGCGAAGAACCTCATTATTCAGTAAAAAAAAACTGTTGAATCTGGTAGCATACATAAAAGAGAGAGTTTATTGCTAAATGAGAATATGATGCATTTAATTCCGATGGTACTAGAGAAATGCTGATATTCTAAAAGTTGCATTACTTTATGTCAACTCTAGAGCTTTATATTGTAACCTGGAATGGCTAATCTTCATACTCCATGTTAGAAGCGGCACACAATAGCGTCTGTTATCATCGTCCGAGTGCCAGAAAAGGATTCTAAGCTAAACTGTGAACTATGGCCCTCCGAACATTTAGGGGAACTGGTCCTCCGGATATTTGGGGGTTTCGTGTCTGCCTCTACAAGCCAGCCGTGACAAATCAAACAATGAATAATCAACGGGAGAAATCGAATCGGGACAATCGGCGAAGACTACAGCGACGTATGGGGACTAATGATTAGAAGGTCACTACGTGGATTTTTAAATCTCTCAACTTCATCCGGAGCACACGCATACTAGCCGATGCGGTGGTGTGGTGCACAGCCCTAGCCCCGGAAGCACTTCAAATGCGAGTACGACAGCTGCCCAAGCCACAACGTCAAAATCATCATAGGAGATCAAAACGTTCAGGTCGGCTACGAGAAGGAATGTCATTCGGAGGATCTATTTCCAGCACAGCCTTCTGTACCGATACACCTGGAGATCACCACAACAGACATATTCAAGAATCGACCACGTTCTGACTGATGGACGGCACTTCTCTGACATTATCGACGTCAGAACCTATCGTGTCGCTAACTACCTCTAACCACTATCTGGTGATGGAGAAACTGCTCCCAAAACTTTCCACCGTTAACAACATACGGTTCCGACGGCCACCCTGGTATGATCTAGAACGGGTAAAGAAACCGGATGTTACAACTGCGTAGGCGCAGCATCTTGAGGTTGCTTTACCGGAAAATGGTGAGCTGGTTGAAGCCCCTCTTGAGTACTGCTAGAGTACAGTGAAAGCAACCATCAACGACGCAGCTGAGAGCAACGTCGAAGGACGATGAATGTAGGCCGATTCTGGAGGAGAAAAATGCAGCGCGAGCAGTCAAGTTGCAGCAAGGGACCCAGCAGAACGTAGAACACTACAGACGGAAACAGCAAAAGCAGACCCACCTCTTGCGGGAGAAAAAGCGCTGTCTGGAGGAGACGGAGTGCGAGAAGATGGAACAGCTGTGTCGGTCTCAAGAAACACGGAAGTTCTATCAGAAGCTCAACACATCCCGCAGTGGCTTCATTCAGCGAGCCGCGATGTGCAGGAATAAGGATGGGAGCATCTTGACGGACAAACGTGGGGTGATTGAAAGGTAGAAGCATCACTTCGAAGAACATCTGAATGGCGGCGAGAGCGCAGGCAATAAAGGTCGAGACAACGTAGGAAATGGCTTCGTCACTACCGCGGACGATGGAAACCAACCAGTTCCAAGATTGAGAATGACATTCATCAGCTCAAGAACTGGTAAAGACAGATTCGGGGCTGAACTCTTGAAGATATACCAAGAGAAGCAGATCATTTGTCTGTATTGGCTAACACGTTTTAGGAAATAGAACACCTACCGGAGGTGTAAGAGGAGGGGTAATATGTCTCATCTACAAGAAAGGTGACAGAAGAAAGGTGAGAGAACCTCCCCCTGTTCTAAATGTGGATTTTAAAGTTTTATCACAGATCTCCTTGACATGAGCTTGTGGGAAGTTATTGGGCCGGCTTCACTGACGGCCGATCGACAATCGATAAGAAATTCACTGTACAACAAATCCTTCAAAAATGTCGTGACTACCACACTCTTAAAATTGTTCACGGAGTTAGGCGGTCCAAGCAGCAGTATGAGGTGTCTGCTAGCTAAAGGCTCGTCATCGATACTGAAATATGGAGTTCCTGCTTGGGGTAAGGCACTATAATCAAACCGAAACCGCAAGAAGCTGAACAGAGCGTTTCGGCTGATGGCTATGTGAGCCGCGAGTGCGTATTGAATGATATCGTCAGATGCTGTTTGCGTTACAGGCAGTATGATCCTCATTTGCATTTGGTGGAGGATATCGAGTGCTACCAAACAAAGAGACGTCAGAAACAAACGGAAGATGGTCAGAGTTGGATCTATGGCGAGGTGGCAGCACGAGTGGGACTACGCGGAAAAAGGAAGATGGACTCACCGGCTCATCTCAAGCTTGTAGAAGCGGATGAATAGGACGCATGGAGAGGGAACTTCTACCTGACATAGTTCCTATCAGGTCGTGGATGTTTCAGAAAGTAACTCCATAGATTCGGACACGCAGGGTTGCCACACCGCCCAGACTGCCCAAACATCGAGAAGACACCGAAACTTGTAGTTTTTGACTGCTAAAGATTCACGAAAGTGCCGAACGAAATGCCTAATGTGTCAATACAAGTACGTGGCATGCGATGAACAGAGCGAGGATACCAAATAGTGTGGAATCTCTGTCACAACCGACCGTGTGAGATTCTTGCCGATCGTCGAGCGGATTGGTACCGTCGAAGCCTACTACTGGTAAACGAGTCGCACAGAGAAATCCTGTCGAATAGCGAGAGATTCGACACCATCGAAGCCATCTACTGGTCAACGAGGCGCACATTAGAAGCAGGACCCGTTTACCCAGGTATTCGAGGCGACCAGTACAGGATTTCCCGCTGATCTGCGAGAGATCGGTACGAAGCGTGACATTCTTGCCACCGCAAGAATACCAAAGGAGTGAGAGGCATCTACCGGTCTGGTAGGCGATCGGTAACAAGCCTTCTGCTGATCAACGAGGGTATCAGTAGAAGCAGATCTCGTTTCCATGGATAACATGGTGTGCGGTAGATACGGCATCTGTATCCCGTGGTCAACAAGGTGACCATTCGAGAAAGCCCAACTAGTCAGTGAGCCCACTAACCGTGAGGAATTCCGGTCGATCAACCCCATGAGCTAATACACGCCAAGTGCTGTGACCTGCGCATGGATGTAAATGTACAAACTTATCCATCTACGCGACCAAGTCACCCGCAAGGTCACGTACACCTACGTAGAAAAAGCTGGATATGTACTATCGAGAGTACGCCAGTCTTCATCGGGAGATCCAGAAACGGGTTCCAACGACGCAGTACGAAGAGCATGATGAGCAGCATCTAAGACTCGACCAGCTTCACACCGAAACGCTGCTGAGGATCGAGCAGCTATTCGCCTATATGGCTGGTAAGTTGTTAATAAGTGAGAATGAACGCTTAGTTTTGGAAAATAGGCAGCGGTCAGAGTACAGCCATGAGAAGCGCTCTGACATGTCCAGCGTGAAAACGTCAAATCGTTGCAATGACCGAAAATCAAATGGAATCCATGCACTCTCATCAGTCCAGCAGGAAGCAACCGTACCGCACTGGAATTCCTAGCAAGCCACCAGCCGAATCGCGAGATATACTACTGTCAGAGTTCGCTCAGAGATAGCTCTCTGACACATCAAGAGCAAAGTACATTGCTGCGAAACCTGAAATCCAGTCGGAGTATAATCTACAGCTACTCGTCAAGCCGACCAGCGCACGTTCGTCGAGTCTACAGCAAGCGAAGATCTATATTCGGATAGGATCCGGAATTGTGACAATGCGAACTCTTAATAGAGAGAGTGCTCAACACGTCTTGTGCATATGTGCTGTGTAAAGCAGTGGCACCTGCTCGAGTAGCCAAGTCTCATGCTAGTGAAGTTTCCCGACTTCCAAAGGCATCCCGGATTCATCGTCTGCTAGTTTCCACCGAAGAGGTATCCGAGTCATGCAGGGCCGACTCACTCGAAGGCATCCAGACCAACATCGAACCAAAGAATGCTCAAAAGGAGAAAGAATTCTCCGATTCTCCCAGAGTAGAGTCACCGAAAAGTACTGCGACGTCCAACATTTCTGCAATCAGGGAACATCTGCGAAGTTATTGCCTTCAACACCGTCAGCAACCGACTCGAGAGAAAACGTTCGAACAGCCAGGTGGATTCATCGATCAGTGGAGTGACATGTGCCGACCAAGTAGAACCTGCAACCAGGAAGCAGTCCACACATTCCAAGAGCAGTCACACCATTCAGCCGCTGGGACTGTGATAGCTGCAACCATGGTAAATCCGAAGCCCTCTTCGATTGAGCTCTCTGGCTCGATCAGTGTGAACCAGCCCTTCCATACTGTGACTTCTATCGATAAACTGGACTACATCCCCAGCAGACCCATGCAGTACGAAATGGTGCCAAAGTATCTCGATTTGGTTATCAACGAGTCTCCGGCTGCCGAGGAGGAGCCAGAGTCCGTTTAGGAGGAACTCTCTGATCAGTCCTGTGCGACAAGGCTTCTTCACGATGTGACGTCTTCTGTACAACCGGATTTCAACTGTGAAGAGTGTTACCTGTCATCCAGTGGAACTTTGAAGGAAGGCACTGTGGCTAATACCAAACAGAGGAGCACCGGAGAAGCACTGCAGGCCTTACAAACAGCCATTGAGTGTTATGACAGTTACCAACAGAATGAAGCTTGCACATGAGCAACCAGCAAATGCGAAGGCATCACCAAGTCGGTTGATGTTCTCCATTCACCCGGGATTCGATGTAGAGGCCAGTGCTCGTCGAACTGGAAAGGAGTGCCTTACTTCGGAATATGTGGAGTTCTTGGAAAGAACTTGCAATATGTCGTTTGGCGCTCCAAGTCTATATCACCCAATGACATCAAAGAAATGGCAATCAAAACCAGCCAAACCATTACCTGTTACTTATGTGAGCCATCAGAGATCTGCAGAGCACACTAGATTGAATTGGCTAGTGTAGGGATGTCTAAACCTGTATCTCCCTGAACCTGTTAAGTGGAGCAAATTACCAAGGAATGAAGCACCCTGCCGTTTGGACTGAGTCTGCTGAACAATGATACGACTTCTTCCAAGCAGATGAGTCCAGTTGGTAAAAAGAACATCAACTTAGGAAGCCTGGAATCGATTAGCAATGGCTTGCGTCTCACAGCTCTCGATCAGCGTTAGTGTGCGCTAACCAAAGAAGGGACGTCTGGAGACACTAACGGACACATAGCAACGTGTTATTCAGCGTCGATTGCCAAGAAATTTTGGAGAAGAATCCAGCTACATTTCATCGAGCAGAATACGTTCTACAACATGCATCCAATTGCATCAGTTCGAAAATGGACAAGCCTGGTGTGTAGCTCAGTGAATCCACGTGGGGATCTCTGACTGGACGATGGGGAATCGTCCATAATCGGAACCAACCCTGAACCGCGCTCTGTTCTTCAAACCACGAAGGAAGAAATACTCTGCTACGACCAATTGGAACCCATAGAAGACAACTGACAGCAGTATGCCAGTGATTCGATACGAGTTATTGACAGCCCGGGTGAGCATGTTCGCGCCCGTATCGACCACTCTGGTTGAAAAATTGCCCCACTGTCTCCTTCAGAAAGGAACATGAGAATAAACGTCAAATGCGGGAGCATTACGTCATTACCAGCAGCATCCAACCCACCCGAAGCCAGCAGCAGAGCACGATCACTCAGTTATGTCAACAATCACTCACGAGTGACGCGCGCTCTCAGCCGCCGTCAAAAGAACTCATCATCATCACCGTTACCGCGTGCAATATGGATTGTGACAGCGTGAGCGGCAGTGCACCCAAATTCCCGATTTATCTAGCATGTTCCAATCCGAAGAAGAATAGAATGTTCTAGATGCCTCCGGGGAGGGTATATAAAGCGAGTGCATACTTCGCTCAAGTGAATAGTATTTTCTGACCCAGCAACCAGATGTGTAAAGTAAATTAGGAGCTAGCTAAAGCTCTGCCAGTGAAGTAATAAAGTAATGTTAAGTGGAAACAGTAATTCCACCTGTGTGTTTTTTCCCGCGAGAAAGAAAAACCCGCTTGAAGCACTGCGGCGCCTCAACAGTTCTCACGTTCCAAGATCCGACTTTCCAAAGCTGTGGACCCATTGACCAGTGAGCTGACAAACTGTAAGGCTCGAGCTTTTCAAGCACGAATGTGAGCAGCTTTTATCATTCGATCCACCGAGTGCATCTGAAGGTATGGGAGGACGAAGAAATGTTTACCAGTTGGTTGGATGGCCGCATACGCCCAATCTATAAGAAAGCGTACAGACTGCAGTGCACCCCTGCTAAATTTGGCGTACAAAACTGTTCAACAGACTGCGACCGCTCGAGAAGTTTTTCGTCAGCGAATACCAGGTTGATTTTGATGAGGGCCGCTCGACAACGGACCAGATGTTTACCTAGCGAATGTTCTTAGTAAAGCGTACGATTCAGTAAAAAGAAATGAGCTGTGGCAGATAATATCTAAACATGGTTTTCCGGCAAAAATAATTCGGCTTATACGTGCAATGTTGGATGGTTCGAATCTAAGTGTTGGGATTGAAGACGAGGTGTTAACCTCGTTTGTGATGTTAGACAGAATGAAGCAAGGGGACGCACTTTCGAATTTACTGTTCAACATTGCACTCGAGGGTGCTACAAGCGACCTGGCGTTCAGAGAAACGGCACTATCATCACCCGGTAACATATGCTCCTTGGCTTTGCGGACGATATCGACCGTAATGTAATCGATCGCAGGTCAGTGGAGGAGGCCTTCGTGCCTTTGAAAAGGGAGACAGTGAAGATAGGCTTGACTATTAATCCTACAGAAATGAAGAACATGGTGGCAGATAGAGAAAGAGGACGGCCTAGTAATGTTTCCCGTGAAGTAAAAAAGTGAATTGCGGCTGCGAATAGGGCCTCGTATTGATTACGTAACCGGCTTAGGTCGCGCAACTTGCACACGGATACAAAAATTGCCCTGTTAAAAACATTGTTTCTTCCTATAGGCACGAAGCGTAGGCAGAACGGAACGCCTTCCGTGATTTCGAGCGTTGAATGCTGCAGAAAATATTCAGTGGGAAACAAGAAAATGGTGTGTGTCGCACACGTATGAACCACGAGTTGTATCAAGTGTATAATGATGCGAATATTACCAAGCGTGTGAAATACGGCAGACTTTAGTGAGCAGGTCACTTAGTACGAAGTTTGGAAGGCAGAATTGCGAAAATAATATTCAGCAGGGAACTACGTAGAGGTAGGCGTCTTCGTGGAAGACCACGAACGTTGTACGCAGTCAAAGCGCCCTAAACATTCGGGGCAAATGGAAAAGTATCGTCCAAGACCGACGAATATTGAAGTCTTCAATACGACCGGTAATGGCGTGACGCTACCCTGTAGTCATCAAGGTGTCAAGGTAGATATATTTTCATACCTTTGTCCCTTAATTTCTTTATTGCAATCGTGTATTAGGCACGTGTAGTGCTCTATGTTGATTCAAAAAGTTTCAGTCAGTACCATACAGTTGGATATCTCCGGAAGCTTGATTAGCGGATAAGGGGAACCAAAATAGTTGTCGTCTGTGTCGTCAACAATCTGTGGAAGCCAATCCACAGAGCCGTGAAGACGTCAGCGCGAAAAGTGATAGGTACTACTCAAAGACGACCTAGCAACGGTTGGTTTGACGAGGAGTGCCAAAAAGTGACAGATGAGAAGAATATTGCCATAAGCCAGATGTTATATTTGAGCGGCACAAGGAAGCAAGAGCAGCCGAGAAAAGAATCCACCACAGAACGAAAAAGCAGTATGAAGAAGATAACACAACTGAGGCGCAGAACAACATGGAACAAAATAGTATGAGATTTTACGGAGATTTTACGAAACTGTCAATGACGTGCGGAGAAAAACAGCGCTGTCTCCCGTCATGTGCAATGACCGTGAAGGTAACTTGCTAACAGACAAAACCATGGTGGAAAAAGCACTTTGAGCATTTGTTGAACGGAGAGAACAACAGTGCGCCTGAGAACAGATTAACCATGAGCGACGATGAACAAGCTGTGGAGCCCCCGACGTTAGATGAAGTTAAAAAGGCAATCAGAGAGCTGAAGTACAGTAAGACTGCTGGAAAAGACGAGCTTCTGGCCGAACTTGCACCGTACTCTGTTAAGGATATGAGAGGAAGAAGAACTGCCTGCTAGCTGGCTGGAGGGCTTCATCTGCCATCTGTATAAGAAGGGACGCAGGCTGCGCCAATTACCAAGGAATAATGCTTCTTAATTCGGCGTACAGAATAATGTCACGTATTCTGTTTAACAGGTTGAGGCCGCTTGAGGAGTGCTTCATCGACGAATACCAAGCTATACCTTATGACAAATCCTCTATAAGTTTCGGGAATACAACTTGCAGACTCATCATCATTTATTGATTTCAAGGCGGCGTATGATTCGGTGAAGAGAAAAGAGTAATGTAAAATAATGATAGAACATGGTTTTCCGATGAAACTGATTAGACTGATTCATGCAACGTTAGATGGATCGAAATCAAGTACGCGTATTGTGGATGAGATTTCGTCCTTAGATGAATTGAAGCAAGGAGATGCACTTTCGAACCTTTTGCTCAACATTGCCCTTGAAGGAGCTATTAGGAGAGTAGGCGTGCAAAGAAGCGGTCCATCATCCACCATCACCATGTGGTCGCATATAGTTCTAGGTTTTACGGATAATATTGATATAATAGGAATCGATCGTCGGTGAAGTTCGTGCCTCTAAAAATTGAGACTGCGAGGGTCGCATTTATCATCAATACCAGCAAAGCACATGAACGCCGGTAGACAGCGTGGTTCCAATTTTGATGTTGGTAGTGAAGTGTTGCTGGGTAGTGCACAATTCGATGTAGTGGAAGAATTTATATACTCTGATACTCTAGTGACGTGCGATAATGATGGTACCAGCGAGGTGAAAAGGCGTCTTGCAGCTGCGAATACGGCTTTTTACGGGCTCCGTAACCAGCTAAGATCCCGTAGTGTCTACAGACTACAAAGACAAAATTCGCGTTTTATAAGACACTAATCCTTCCGGTTGCTCTACACGGTCATGAATCGTGGACATTAAGAGAGTTCAAGTGGAATGCGTTCGGGGTTTTTGAGAGTAAAGTGCTTTGTTCGCAGCATTCGGTGGTGAACAAAAAACTAGCATCTGGCGGCGCCGCAAGAATCATGAATTGTACCAAGTATATAAAGAGATGGAATATTGCTCATAAAACATGGCGGGTGGCGTTGGGCTGGTCACGTAGTACGAATGCCGGAAGGACGACAAGCAAAAGTAATATTCTGTAGAGAACCCGGACGATGCTGCCGACTTTGCAGTAGGCCGCGCACAAGATGGCTTTTTGCAATTGAGGAGGACTAAAGGGCACATTCTGGAAAAAATAGACTCAGAAGGAGACTTATCCATTCGGCGTAGATTCAACGTAGCGGATTGTAGCCCATCAAGTATCAAGTATTAAATAAGTACCATACAATTAAGTCATAAATATCATAAAATTGATTGAAAAAAGAATTAAAATTTTAGAAAAAGCGTAAGATATTGCACCTTGTTTCTCAAAAGTTCCCATGAAAAAATATTTATTTTTCGTTATAACAAAGACTCAGTTACCTAACTAAAAGGGAAAAGGTGGGGAAGAAGGTTACCTCAAGTTAGAAATGTAATGTATTGAATGACAACTAAATGCTGGAAATGAGTTATAAATTTATCTAAAATAGATATGATTTGTGAAAATCTAGTTCAAGCTTGTAAATATCTAAGAAATCAACTTTCGCTCTATGAGCACTACTGAAACTGAGAACTTGTTTGGTATCACTATCTAGAAAACACGTTCGCTATCGCTCGAACAGTGACATTGACTGCCGATGTCCACTAAAGCTACTACCATCTCTACAAAAATCTCCAACGTCTATTCTTGGGCTTTAAGTTTGATTCAGATGGACTGGTTTAATGTCGAACTTTTCTAGAGAAACGTGCACTGGTAGGTGAATTGGACTTATTCTTGAAACGGTCTTGTCCACCATATATTTCCCTCTGTTTTGAGGAGCGGGTTTCGTAGACGTTTTGAGAAGAATGATTTACGAAAAAAATGTAATGTTTTACTAGTGTATGGATGTTTCTAAGTGCTAGCTCTTTCTGTTCTAATCTATGTTCGACAAACTTTTTTATTCTTTACCTTGTTCTTAAGTGTTAAAGTGTTGTGAGGTGTGTCAATGAAAAAGCAATGTACTTGATATGCTCGAGTGCTAGAATTATTCTGGCCTGGCTAATCTATCACTTGCATTGTAGCAAAAAACGCGACCCGAAGAGTGCATTCGAATTCGTTTACTTTTATCTAATCTACACTATAAAATTTGTTCGTCAAAAAGTGCGCTTATCAATCAAGGGAAATTATTAAAACAAAAAACAAACTAATAGTTTGAAACTATTTGAAAGCAACACGCATTTTTAAATGGAATTAATTTGAAATCAATTTCAAATTGAAAAAAAAAGAAACAGAAGCAAATTTTCAATTGAAGAGAGGAAATTTAAACAGAAGGATAATCGAAACAACTCGACTTGTAGCATTGGATAAGAGAAATATAATAAATAACAGTGAGTAATACCGGCAGTCTGGCCGTGGGACTATTTTTGCTTGCATCTTGTGCCTGAAAGAACGAACGGCCGTGATGTAACATAATTTATATATTTGAATTGTGTGCATTTGCATTGATTTTAGAGGTAAAAATTCTAGTATATGATGGTTAACTGGTTCTTCTACCTACTTCTTAATGAAAAATACTTTCAAATGTTTGAAATAGTTATCAACCAAGTTGGAAAGTAAAATAACATATTGTGATTAAGTTTATCATAAGAATCTGCAAATGTGGCGCTAGCAAATTTGAAATGAAGGAATGAATAAGTGGAAACCAAACAAACGGTAATGGCAAAATGACACAACGTAGGTTTATGAATAATAAACAAAAACCAATGAATCTAAACATAGAAATCAACTGGAACAAAATAACAAAGAGATAGTTCAGAGAAAGAGACAGTGTACGGTAACAGTGTCAAGTACGCAGTAAATTTCGACTAAACGACGACATATCGTAAGAACGACTCTAATTTCTTAACAAACTTAAAAACAACTCAAATAGACAACCGAAATAACTTTTACTTTAAAGCCCATTATTGTTTCCATTACGAATTTGGACATCACTCCACTAGTTGAAGTGCAAAGAAACAACAGTAGGATTCACAGCTGGTCAAAAACAATGAAACAAAGAGAAAATTAAATCAAGCTTGTGACAAAAGACAAATCAAACAAAAATAGTTAGAATGATTTGGCATGTAGGAACTAAAGCGTAACGTAAGAAATCCAATCATATGTTTAATCGCACGTTTAAGCTTAATTTTTGGGATAATTTAGCCCTTAGGAATAAGAAATTCTCAAATCTGCTCGCATTAAGATTTTGTATTGTTGTTTCCTTTGCTTCTTGCATTATACTTCTAAGTATGATTACATACTTCAGAGTTACTCAATGGTTTATACGAAGATGAAATAAGGAAACGAAAAAAAACGAAACTAAAACAAATGCAAACCGCATGCAGTTCACTTACCGGTAGGTCCGATTCGATCTGACCGAACTTGGTATTTCTCCAGGATTCCAGAATGAGCAAACCGGCGTAAATTTTACCGACCGTCAGCTTGCCAGTGTTCAGTTCGTCCTTCCTGGGCACCAACAGGTCCAGAAGCTTCTTCGCCTGCAGTGGCCAAATATGGCTGATCGTTTGTCGCAGTTCCTGGTCCGCTTGGTCCATTTCCTCGGCTATAAGGGCAAAATTATCAATTTATCACGATCAAACCTGGCCTAACACTATAACCTACCAGTTCTCATTTTGATGTTGAGGTTTTCCCGGATCAGCGCGAACAAGGTCGTCGTGAAGCCGACCTTGCCCTCCGCGTCCAGTGGCATGTTCATTCGTATGAGCTTTTTGTAGGCGAGTCGGTTGGGACATTTGTTACCAAATCCCAAAGGAGGATCCATGTTTTTCAACATATCATACATTTCTGTATAATGTATTTTACCCCTGTTGGAACAAATATCGAAGGTCGGTTAGCTAAGTAAGACGATTGATTAGGTCTTGAATAATGTAGCACTTACGTAGCATTTGGATCGTACTCGGCCCATATCCGCACAAATTCATCCAGATGATGAGCACCGAGAATACTTGAATCACGTGTCAGATAGTCAAAATTATCCATGATGACAGCGACGAATAAGTTCAACATCTGTAAATGAAAGAAGGTTGGAATATGTTAGTTGCGTTCAGATTTATGTTTACGTAAGTAATAAGAATGATAAGATTGTTTCATAATCAAGCAGCATATTTCTTTGGATTATCATAAGGCTTTCAAACGATTGATACGAATATTCCTTATTTTCGTGCCGTTAAGAATCATTTTAAATAATAAGGAGAAATTCCTTAAAAACAAATTAACGAGAAGATTACTGTAAAGAATCCTAACAGAAAATCATGGTGTGCAACCTATAGGCCACAAAAATTCCTGTTTGATGCCTCCAGAAATCGCAAAAAAATTCTTCAGCAATTTTCCCTTCGGATTCTTTCAGTGATTTCTCAAGGCGCGCTTGAATGAGTGTAGAAAATCCTTATAGAATGACTTATCTCCTGCCGAACATAACGCAATCGGTACTATACGTTGCACCACGATTCATCCCAAGCCAATGAGAGTTAAGCCGTCCTTGGCTATAACGTCGAAAATCTCATAACGCGATCTTTGTTCCACCTGCGTTGCTCTTCACGTTATAACGTATAAGACAAAAATTTTAACGTAAGAGACATCCTGGATTCCGTGTCAGTTTATAATTTTATGTCTACTGAATTGATCACTATTCGATATGTTACAATCCGAAGCCGATATCTATGTTGCAGGTATCAACCAATCCAATTGAATCACGAAGCAAGCAATAAACACAACAGTTCATTCTCGAATCGGAACGCTTTCCATCCAATTCTAATTTCTTATCATTGACCATCTTACCGCCAATCTACCCGTCATCTTCGTCCAGCTTTCGAAGTGGAACCTTCGTTAAGGTCATCTGTATTCGAGGTGAAGTTTCCGATCGACTCTGTAGAACTGCCGATGAAGAAATGGGCTTCAAATTACGTAGGGTTTTGTTCTACTTCGTCGTAAGCGCTACTATTCGTCGTATCAAACTTTAAATGTTCCACTACGGCGGATATTCAAACTTACCTGCAACATAGGGGTCTATTTTGTAAATCGAGTAGATTCATGTGACTCGTCTGAAATCACTGTCGATCAAAATAAGCATGCGTATTTCAGATGTCACCCGTCGACTCCCATAGTAATCCAGTCACATAGAATGACAATGGACCGATGCACGAGTTCACTATTTGACGTTTTAGCGGTGCCGTGTTATTTATGTGACCATGGAAACCCGTGAATTCGGCACCGCTCAAACTTCAAATTAGTGAACTCATGCATTGGTCCATAGTCGAAAAACTCGAGTGACAGAGCCGTGTCGAGCAAAATTTTTGGTCGACAGTGACTCCAGTCGATTCATTTTGATCGACTCGACTTATAAAATAGGGCCCATAGATTCATTATCCAGATGTAATTTTGTGAAAGCTGTTATGGTTTGTACACTTCTCGCGGAACATTACTAAAAGACCTATGTACAAATGAGAGATTCTCTTCTCTCTCGTTCTCTTTCGATTATAAAAGTGGAATACTAAAGATTTTGGGAAGTTTTTCACTATAGATCGAAAGTCAATTTCCTTGACTAGCGTTTCATACAAAAAACGCAACAGAATAGGTTAATGTGACTCAGTTATTAATGAAAGAGAAAGTAAACAAAGAGAGCCTCTCAATGTTAGATAGTTCCTTTAGTAATGTTCCGCGAGACTTGTACACCAAAAATGCAATAAAACTACTGTATTTCGGTAAATAACTTCAGTTCAATTATCCACTTTGCACTTTTTCACCGAAATCGCATGGACGAACACGATTTGAGAGAAATGCTTAGCGATCGACTGAGCCACACCACTTTTCAACACAAGTTTCTTCCCGCCCCCGTGGGTGACTTACTTCGCCGGGCACTTTTTTTCACTATGAAAAACCTTCGTACTTCTTCACTGAAGGATTTTATTCCAATCATACGCCATAAAACTTCAAATAGTCACCAAATTTTACGAAATTTCTTCAACCGCCGCGTATAATTGAGAATGTAAACAAAGTTCAATCCGTCGCACGGTGTCTTTGTGGAGCAACTTTATTACAAAAAAATAGGTAAGCCTGAAATTTCAAGCTAAAAACAATTAGACTTTGCTCTTTTATTTGCGACCAAAATCAAAAAAATCGGTCGGGGGGTCCAGAACATTTTTTTTTTATTTTGTGTAAAGTATTTATGGATATGTGTTTTTGTACCGACGCACATTACGTTCAACTATGGAGATACGGGACAAATTGCAAAATCAAACCATTTGAATACCTTGGCATAGAAATTAAAGTTGTTCTTGGCCAAAAGAGCTGTAATAAGCATAAATGACATATGATATACGCATAATCGCAAAACTGTCTCAAGCATCATTTTAAGAGCCAGTTCGCGAGAACCGCAACCCCCTTTCCAAGGGAAGTTGTATTGATGTTCTCCGATCAGGCTGAAATTTTCAGGGACTGTTCTTCTATATAAAAGATGACGTTTTGCAAAATATTAGATTTTTATATTAGGGGGAAGTGGGACAAAATGACCCCCAATGATTTCATGTCACTAAATATGCAAAATCACAAAAACTGTTATAACTATAGTAAAAGTGCACGGATTATGTTGAAATTTGGCATGAATACTCTACGTTATATAAACTTTGAGATTGGCATGGTATATGGATTTTGAAAGTACTTCAAATCGAAAAAAATGAGGTTTTCATAAAAAATTTAGTGATTTTCAAATCGATTCTTTTCTTACCAACCGAACTAGGTCAAAAAACTGAATATGACGTTTTGTAGGGTAACTCATGGGCTTTCATTTGAGGTGTAATCTAGATATGCCGTTTCAAAAATTTTCGAAAAAAAAATTTTTTTTCGGGGTAGTGTTTGGACTTGAGCCATTTTGCGAGTACCGCAACCGCCTTGTCTAGAGAGGTTGTATTGATGTTCTCCGATCGAGCTGAAATTTACAGGAGTTGTTTTCGTATATAAAAGAAGATATTTCGCAAAATTTCAGATTTTTATATTAGGGAGAAGTGGTACAAAATAACCACTAATGATTTAATATATAAAAACATACAAAATTAATTAAACTGCTATAATAGATTTTTATAGTTTATAGTAGGGGCCCAGATAGCCGTAGCGGTAAACGCGCAGCTATTCAGCAAGACCAAGCTGAGGGTCGTGGGTTCGAATCCCACCGGTCGAGGATCTTTTCGGGTTGAAAAATTCTCTCGACATCCCAGGGCATAGAGTATCTTCGTACCTGCCACACGATATACATATGCAAAAATGGTCAATCGGCATAGAAAGCTCTCAGTTAATAACTGTGGAAGTGCTCATAAGAACACTAAGCTGAGAAGCAGGTTTTGTCCCTGTTGGGACGTAACGCCAGAAAGAAGAAGAAGAATAGCGATAGTAAAAATGTACGAATTTGTATGAAATTTGGCATGTTTACTTTACGTTATATGAATGATCATTTTGGATAAAAAAATGTATCAAATCGAGAAAAACCTGTTATTTTGTAAAATTAGTTTTTTTTTAAATCGACTTATTTTTGGTCAACCGAACTAAGTTTTGTAGGACAACTCAAGCGCTTTCATTCGCGGTGTACCGTGGTAAATCAAAATCCGGGCGGAATGAGCAGCGTATGAAGGCCTCTTGTCGATAGTTGTAATACCTATGATATCCGTGTTGCCACTGCCGTATCTGAAAGAAATGTCACTTTCTTGCAAAAGTGATGATGTGGATAACAATAAGTCATTGCACCAATGTTTTCTTTAGCAGCTTCGGCGGTTCAGTAGTAAACGTTGTTTCTTCTCACGCTGGTTGGATGGGTATCAACTACCGCATTTTTTAAATTTGGATAATATTTGATGGGTTTGATTAGGAGGGTCACATGTATGTGTGTATGATGGTATGTTTGCTAGAGATCAATTTGTAAATAATTGAGTTTAGCTTAGTTTAGACTGACTGCACATATGGCTGCTATGAGACACTGTACTGTTTATATCTTGAATGGAATTTTGACTTTTACTAGCCTTGATGTTTGCAAATTTCTCGAAAGAGTAAAAGAGAGACGAAGATTGTTAAAAATTGCATATTTCCACGGAAAATTGTGTGTTTTTTACAAAAAAAAAACATATTTTTCAGTACAATCCGTTCAAACGGTATAGTAGTTCTTGTGATTTTGTGTGTTTTCCGACACAAAAATATTGGGGGTCATTTTGACCCACTTTTCCCTTATAAAAAGTTCTGCCAAATGGGTTTCTTTTTGAATAGTAATGAACACATATTGTGTAAGCAATGTTTATGATTTAGTTGTTTGGACAGACATGTTGGTGGTTTAAATTGCAATCATCACTGATTGGTTCAATGAACGACGCACAGTATTGTTCTTATTACATATTACTCATGTTTTGATTATTTTCAAAGTATTATTCCAGTTTTATTTGAAAATTGTGTACTTACGGCATCGAAACATAAAATTCCAATACAATGTCCAGATTCAAAAACATTGGGCTCCAATTCCGGACAGCCTCTTTTTACTTTTTTAAACTTTATTTACAGCATATTTTTTCAATGTGGTGTCACTAAACTTTTAAACTATAACTTTGTGTATTATTATGATACAATCACTACTGCTGCGACGATTGCCTCCATCTAAGCGCCCCTCGAACGCATGGGGGAAATGTCAAGTGGGGGAATGATAATTGAAAAAAATAACTTCTCATTGTTGATTGATCGATGTGAATGCAAAATCGTTTATTAAGTGAATTATAATTTATATATTATCACTATATGCTTATTAAAACTGAATAATTACAGATAGCGACCTGAATTACCCTATATTAAATTTAAAATTTTTAATTTGTTTGCCTAGTAAGAGACCAAATGTAAGTAATAAAAATATGCTATTCGATTATCTCTAACCAATAAATTTATACCTTTGAGCTGATCTCATCGGGGACATTGATCAGTTTGTTGAACAGACCTCTGAAAGGCCAATACGTCGTAATAACTACAAAAACAGCTATTTTTTCATTCAATATAGTTGTATAAATGTTGTCAATTTAGCATTTTATTGGTAAATATTATCAGAGTGTCCGGATATTGCTACCGTCCCAATTTTAATTCACTACGGTGCACCGCGAATGAAAGCTCCTGAGTTTCCCTACAAAACTTCATATTTAGTTGTTTGAACTAGTTCGATTGACAAAAATATAAGTCAATTTGAAAAAAAAAAACTAATTTTATTAAAAAAAAAAAAAAATAAAACAGATTTTTTTTATCAATTTGAAACACATTTCTAATCCAAATACCATGTTTATTTTGAAGTTCATATAACATTAATTAAACATGCCAAATTTCATGCAAATTCGTTTATTTTTACTATCGCTATTACTTTAATAGATTTTGTATGTTTTTATATATTAAATCATTAGTGGTTATTTTGTACCACTTCACCCTAATATAAAAATCTGAAATTTTGCGGAATATATTCTTTTATATAGGAAAACAACTCCTGTAAATTTCAGCTCGATCGGAGAACATCAATACAACCTCTCTAGACAAGGCGGTTGCGGTACTCGCAAAATGGCTCAAGTTCAAACACTACTCCGAAAAAAAAAAATTTTTCGAAAATTTTTGAAACGGCATATCTGGATTACACCTCAAATGAAAGCCCATGAGTTACCCTACAAAACGTCATATTTAGTTTTTTGACCTAGTTCGGTTGGTAAGAAAAAAATCGATTTGAAAATCACTAAATTTTTTATGAAAAACTCATTTTTCTCGATTTGAAGTACTTTCAAAATCCATATACCATGCCAATCTCAATGTTCATATAACGTAGAGTATTCATGCCAAATTTCAACATAATCCGTGCACTTTTACTATAGTTATATCAGTTTTTGTGATTTTGTATGTTTAGTGACATGAAATCATTGGGGGTCATTTTGTCCCACTTCCCCCTAATATAAAAATCTAAAATTTTGCAAAACATCATCTTTTATATAGTAGAACAATCCCTGAAAATTTCAGCCTGATCGGAGAACATCAATACAATAAGGGGTTGCGGCTCTCGCGAACTGGCTCTTAATTATTTTTCACGAAAATCCTTGAAAATCGTACTTAAATTGGTCATAATGATGTAAGAAGTTATTAGGAAATATTTCACGTATAACTTATGATCTCGTCCTAAGGTGAAGATGCATCGAAGTCAAATCTCGAATTTTCAAGAGCACAAATCTAGAGAACCATACAACCTTTTACTTTTATGTTTATGTTTTATTGATTGGTCGCCACCAGTGAGTTATCGGTTGTCTGCTTTCCTAGACTTGTGCTTTTGAAAATTCGAGGTTTGGCTTCTATGTATCTTCACTCTTAAAACCATTTGTAGCCGTGTGTGTAGCTCGTTGTTATTAAGCAGATTAACGGACCAAAATAAAAACTGTCACCGCTGGGAGACAGAGGAGGATCTTCTCTTCATCTTAGCATTGTGAAATAACGTGTAAATCCATTCGTTTTGCTCAGTAAAAACAAGCTACACACTTTGTCACCTATGGCTTTTAGGACGTGATCATAAATTATGCGAGAATCCTCTTTTCACTCGTAGATTTTTTTTTTTAGGATTTGAACCACTGCGACCATCAATTGATCTATTGTGGTATACCCCTGTTTACTATCGCAACGTGCTCAGTACGGAGAGTTACCATTCAGGATAACTGCCGTTATCTGATGATGCAAGGTATCCCAATCCGGAATGACCTTTAAAATAAATTTAACTACTAGGTTAGGGTTCTGCAACCAAATTCCAGAAGGATTTAGGATTTATTTCACTCGTAGATACAGAAGGGAAATATCTTTTCAAATGTATTACATACTTGCACATAAATTACGAATCTTGATAAATTATTTTTTTTATTGGAAAAACTTGCTTTATCTGTTATTATAATAGGTGGATACTAATAGATGGATCACATTTTTATAAAATAACCGGTCCCTTTTGAAAAAAAAGCACTGATATCTCGACTAATATCCATTCTCCAGTATTTCTAGTAAACTTAAATATTTACTTACAGATATACATACGTACATTCATTTATATATACATCCAAACTTATGTACATGAGAGCGATTCAAATTTTTAAAATTGTTTGAAAATCCAATCCCCCATATGCTCCGTAGCATCCTTACCATAAAAATAGTGTTCTGTGAAATGTCCAGCTTTCTAGGTGGTGATTTAAAGGTGGCCCAACGACAATGTAGATTTATATGGAAATTACTATGCAGATATTTTGAGAAATTTTCCAAACACACTAGTACTGTAATTTAAGTAAAAATTTTTAATCACATATTGAAAACTAATTCTTCAACCTTAATGAAGGATGTTGCTAAAGAAACAAATCCCTTTGAGCTAATTTTGTTTGGGATTTTTGTACATGTTTGCAGGGCTATAATCTCATATTAAGGTAAATAATAGCAAACAAACTCATGAATATCTCTTCTGCTACCCGTCGGATTGAATTTCTCTCTTCAGCAAATTTCTATATTATGGTTTGAAGAATGAGTTTTTACTATGGGATAATAAGTTTGTACTTACATTACAGTACAAGCGTGTTTGGAACATATCTCAAAATTTCTCCATAGTAATTTCCAAATAAACCTACATTGTCTTTGGGCCACCTTTAAATCACCACCTAGATAGCTGAAAATTTCACAGAACACTATGTCTATAGTAAGGATGGCAAGGAGCATATGGGAGATTGGATTCTCAAACATTTTTAGATTTTGAATCGCCCTAACGTACATAAACACATAGATACGCAAATACAAACGTATGAGAAAGTCTCTCGAAATCGAACAAAAAAAAAAAATACTCTAGACCCCCCGACCGATTTTTTTGGTTTTTGCAGCAAATGAACGCGAGAGACCTAGACTTTATTGTGGCGAAATTTCAGACTTACCTATTTTTTTGTAATAAACTTGTTCTGTGAAACACACCGTGCGTCGTACTGAGAAGAAAAAGCTTGTGAGCATCAATGTGTGCGCGACGCTCGACGTAAAAATACGGTTCCTTTGGTTGTGCTGTTTTCGCTGTACTGTGAGCAAGTGCCATAATTGTAGGGTCAAATTGTGTTCATATGTTTGGGCTGAATTTTGATGACGAACATCTAATTTTAAAGGAAATTAGTAAATTCCATCATACTGAAGGAATGGAGGGAGATGCCCGTAGATCTATATATTCTAGTAAAACATTTTATTATAGCGTTGATATGTTGTGTTTTAACCACTCAATACATCACAGTGAGCCGTAAGTTGTGAGACGAATCTGGAAACTGATTGCGACGGAGTTGAAAACGATACGACGGATTGAGAATACAGTAAGATGTATTTTCTTTGCATTATTTCCAAAAAGAGATCAAGATTTATCAAAATGTTATTGTACAATGTTACAGCCATTTTGAGAAAGAATTGTTTGGAATCGGTTTGTATCAGCATCATTCACTGCAATATTGGGAAAAATATAGTTTTCACTGATCAATGCTTAATACGATGGATACTAGCACATCACCTTATAAGCCCAATATATTCCATCCCTTTAGAAGACATTACTTCCATTCCATAAATCAACCAATCACAAAGAATTAAGTAGATGAAATCTGAACTTAGTACAACAGTCAGGTCTCCTATTAGATTCTGCCACCACTTTCCTCCCACTGCAATTTATCAGCTATTTTCAATCAGATGAACCTGATTTTTCATTTATGACTGATGAATAATACGAACGCAACATAGTCGCGATGGTCAACTGCTTCATATGCTTAGCCCGCCAATTATTTGTGTACGCTTTGACACTGAGGGAGCCGAAAAATCCTCAACAGGGCGGCACTGGCCGGGTTCCTTTCTTTCGGCACGTACGTAAAACCGTACAACACGCTCGCGGAGTGCTTGCTGTTTTGAAGCCATCTTTGAAAGAACAGTAGCGATAGGCGATTTTGAATCGATGATACAAACATCGATTTTTTAGTTCCGAATAATCGATGTTTTGAATCGATATTAGGATCACTCAAAATCGATTGAATCGATTTTCTTCATTCGTTTCTATTCAAAAAGACGAAATTCATTAGAATTTTTTAATGAATTGATGAACAATAAACCTAGTTTTAAACTAGCCTTGAAACAATTCAAACGTTATTGAATTGAAGAAATTTAACAATCAAATACAGCAGCATTTGGTAATATTTAATAGCTTGTTTTTGTTTATGTTCCTATGAGCTTGAAAATCGAATCGATTCAAAAACATCGATTCAAAGGATTCGATTAAATTAGTGAATCGATTAGACATATAGAATTTGAATCGATTCAGCAAAATCAATGTTCTGGTCAAATTTGCCCAACGTCAAATTGAACAGACAGCACCCGAGCGAAAAAATAACATGCCACCCATATTTAGGGAGTCCATAGAGCAATCCTCTTGGAGAGAAAAAACATTACGCTCTTTACTTTAATTACATAAAAGTATCGAAATCATTCTCATTTTAACTGAACACTTGTTACACAAAGTCTTGAACCAACACACCGTGTAAAATCCAGTTTGTGCTCATTTCTGCTTCATTTAGATAAATTACACGACACACAGATATTATTGTAGTATTGCAAGTATTTTTGCGATGCGTTTTATGAGTCATATACTAGAAATAAGACCAGGAACAATCAGGGGGGTATACGCAACGAGGTGCGCCTACCGTTCATGTATTGTGGGTGTATTCGTTTGGCTCACAACGCTACTAGGCATCCCGCTGTTTGAGTGTAGAAATGCATCAGCATTTGCAGCCTGGCATGGCCCGCGTTTCGACCTGTGCTGTTTGAGTCGGCCCGCCCGAGAGATGATTGTTAGGCGAGCTTTGTTTGTAGTTGACAGCCATACACCCACCCTGGGAACAATGTCGCAGACTGTATTGGTCACATGGTTTGTTGGACTAGAATAGCTTTATTTTGTACGAACTGTGCTCAATTTTTGTATAATTTCGTTTAAGTGTAAAAGCAGGAGTGTACTCGCATAGGCAGGTGTGTGCCTCATTTCACGTCCAGTTACTTTGTTGTCATAGAAACCATTGGACTTTTAGTTCAAATTTTATTCATACAACGTATATCGAGGTAGATTCTACTGATATTACAAGCTAGAAACACTAACTTACATTTTGTTACACATACTGCTGCCCTTTACTGCATATTTATCATATTCGACATTTTTGACAATTTCGAGTTAATACTGTTGAGCAGTAATGGACATGCTCGCATCACGAAGCACCTCACGATTGTAAACCAACGCAAAACAAACATGACAGACTCACAAACTGGCTTGGTGTGAGTTAATTTGCAGCCACTTGCTCGGGAGAACAAACCAAAAGAAAGAGCAAAAAGATCGTGAACCTTTACTCGCAAGTAACCGCACAAGGTACAGACTAATCAGCTGTACATCCATCAAATCGACAGTAAACTACCAGTTTAACGTCAAAAACAAACCTGAAATATCAGAGGGAAAATAGCTTTTTCCCACAAGCGCAATTAACTCTGAACAGCTCCGAACACACTCACGAGTCACTTTAGCTTCGGTTACTCTCAAGCACGGCAGATTCGAATAATTCAGCATTTCGATCATCACGCCTTCCTTAGCCGAATGGTTAGCGTCCGCGGCTACAAAGCAAAGCCATACTGAAGGTGTCTGGGTTCGATTCCAGGTCGGTCCAGGATCTTTTCGTAATGGAAATTTCCTTGACATCCCTGGGCATAGAGTATCATCGTACCTGCCACACGATATACGAATGCGAAAATGGCAATTTAGGCAAAGAAAGCTTTCAGTTAATAACTGTGGAAGTGTTCTTAGAACTCTACGCTGAGAAGCCGGCTCTTTCCGAGTGGGGACGTTAATGCCAAAAAGAAGAAGAAGATCCTCACGAGCATTTTGTTTTATTTTTGTTCCGATGCGTCTGCTGCACTTTCGCCACTTTCCATCACTGCCGTGGAGAGTAATTAAATGACAACTAAAATTCAATCCACTCACTTAAATCTGCGGGATTGTTCTAGAAAATTCGAGAAAAAAAATACCAGTTTGTTTTGCTACATTGGTAATTGTGTCTAGAGATGGGCAAAACGGCTCATTTTAGTGAACCCGTTCTTTTGAACGGTTCAGTGGCTCAGTGGCTCGTAAAGGCGTTGTAGCTTTCGTATCTTTCGCTCTCTCATTCTTCGTACCTAGAAACTCATGATATACTCGAACGATTGCCCCTACCCTTACCAAAAGGAAGAAGCAACTGTGCTTTGTCATTCAAGTGGACATTTTTTTCCTGATCTTTCATCTGCATACAAGCGGGCGGAGTAAATTTGTTGTATGGCTGAATGTGCTGAGAGTGCGGAGCTGCAGCAAACTGTATTTGCATGTGTGCCGTGGCGTGCAAACCAAGGCACGTGATAATCATTACAGGCTTACGGTCATATTTTGGACCCCCTAAGGAAGTGATTTTAATGTGTTCTCCCAATTAATTTATTGCACAGCGTAACCAAGAAAGATCATGTCAAAATGTTGATAAAAACTTCCTATACGAGATAAAAAATGCCCAAACGGTCATGTAGGATCCAAAAAACGTCGATAATAATTGAATTATGAAGCACTGTTTTTCATTATTTTGGATTTGGAAAACCGAAGAAATTCTACGTCTTTAAGGCCAGAAATTTTAAAATAGTTTTTGTATGCATTTGAACAATTTCTGTGTGTAACGTGTTGTAACGGTTGCATGGATGAATCGATGCAATTTAATTGATTTCAGATAAAATAAATATATTTTCTTTGCACAAACGGTTGATGCAAGTGCGAAATAGTCCTACTTTCCCAAATGGCAGGCGAATTGAGTCGGTTTTTTTATTTAAGCTTTAAAGTAGATGGAGTACCGTGTACCTTTTAATTCCGCTCCTAAATGCTTATCTTTGACAGATACGCGTATTTCGACTACCACTTGCAGTCTTCTTCAGTGTCAGTTACTCGTATCCACGGTACTCCATCTACTTTTAAGTTTCTCTATTTGAGATTCTGCTCAGAGGATTCGAACATTCATTAAAGAGATTTAAGCTTGTAAATTTGCAGAAAAATGGCCCAGGGGGTCCAACATATATTGGTTACCCTAAATAAGCCGAACGAAGGAGAATAGGGGAAAAGAATCAGTTCGTTCTTCTTCCGGGTTACTCTTTGTCTGATCCGTGCTGATCAAATAAACCGACCCTCTTCAAAAAAAGAGCCACGGATCACTCGTTCTTTTGAGTGATCCGGATCTTTTGAACGTGTTCAGCTCTTTTTGTCCATCTTTAATTGTAATCGCAATTAAGTTTCTTCGGGTGTTCAGGAAGGATTTTATTCAGAGATTTCTACTGAGGTTTTTTTGAGGGGATTCTGCCAGCAACTGATCCTGGCATCCGGTTTTTTACGACAGAATATTTACAGTATTGGACAAAACAAATGCAACTTTTCCGATTTTCCATACAAAATGACCAACTTTGGTAATCTAGATATCAGTTATTTATGGACCGATTTGAATGAAATTTCCACAGAACATCAGACATAACTTCAATTTTGACATATATTTTTGAATAATTTTTCTAATCACAAGTTTTAATGTAATAACGATTTTTTATAATCGAAATTAAGCGATAATAAGCGAAATTTTCGATGAAAAATTTCAAAACTATTTATCTCAAAATCTTATAGCCTTACACAACAACTGTCTTCAGCTATCTTATTCATCTCGTCAAAATATACAACTTCTCTGAAGATACCATCATGCTATTCCTTCCATGTGATAAGGGGCCGTCCATTTATTACGTAAGGGTTTATGGGGGGATGGGAGGGTTTCAGATTTCTTACGCACCATGCAATTTATTTTTTATTCCCAAACAAAAAATCTTACCATGGAGGAAGGGGGGTTCGAAAATCCCGAAAATTGTCTTACGTAATTAATGAATCGCCCCTTGGTTATGTCAATTATAGAAAATTGCTTTTGAATGCGTAATTGAAAAAAAAATGCTCAAAAATATATGTTAAAATTCAAGTTATGCCTGATGTTCATTCAAATTGGTCCATAAATACCGTTTTGATTCATATTACGGACGCTTAAAGCATCATGGAAATATAACACAGCATAAAGCATGCAAAATAAATCATTCTGTAGATTCCTCAGCGTTATCGAACTTCAGAAATCCTTAACTTTCGAATGGTGGGTAAAGAACACGCTTCCGCGACTTGAATAACTTTGAATAAATTTAAATGTATGGCCTTTTCATGATTCATCTCCGGACGCTTCCTCATTTTTGCTTCATATTCCGGACATATTGAATCGAATTCCAGACAGCTCAGAAAAATCAATTATAAAAAAGTCAAATCATCAATTGAAACCGTTAAACCACTAAAGGGACGCCTAAGGCATTTTGGCATTATAAATTGCCATAGATATTTATGGAAAAAGCGTCGAATGTGTGAACTTTTGAACTACAAGAGTTGAAACATTTCATGTGAAATGTTTCCCATACAAAGTAAAGTGTCCGGAATAAGAGGCTGTCCGTAATATGAATCAAAACGGTAACTGAGATCTACACAGAAAAGAATATTTAATTTTCAATGTGATGTAAACTGAAGTCTACCGAAAAAATAAATCAAATTCGTGTGTTGTTACAGCATCATGTAAATTCAAATGAATGTATATTCAATTTTCAACTATAATTGGTTGAATATTACATGATCGTGTAAATTCAAAGTGAATTTGATCGAAAAATAATAGATTGATCGTTGAAATTTAGGTTTATTTTGATGCTCCAAATATGTGCATGAAAATAAACTTAAATTTACAACATATATTTAGCTGTGTAGCTCATCAAAGTCGGTCATTTTGCATGGGAAACCGAAAAAGTTGCAAATATGTCGTCCAATACTGTAGGTATGTATTTCTTCAAAGACAAGTTCAGTATATTTTCCCAGGAATTTCTCCAGAAATTCTAGTGATTTCTCACAATTTATGGCAGATTGTTTTTAAAAGATTCCCTCAGTAAATGTGCCAATTTTAAATCATTCCTCCAGGGATCCATCCAGTAATAACTGTACGAATTTATCCAAGAAATTCTCATAGAATATATAAAAAACAATTTGTACGAGTTTTCAAAAAAGAAGTTTCTACACAGTTTTTCTAGGGCTTAGTTTTCCAGAGTAGTGTTTGATCCTTTGCTCGTGTCGCTTGTTCCTGCGGGGGCGGGTGATGTGAGCAGGATCAACCGTGTTGCGCGTCGCTCGCGCCTCATGAATAAATAGTGGAGTGATTCGCGGATAGGGTCAGTAGTGTTTGATCCTTTGCTCGCGTTGCTTGCTCCTGCGGGGGCGGGTGATGTGAGCAGGATCAATCGTGTTGCGCGTCGCTCGCGCGGCATGAATAAATAGTGGCGTGATTCGCGGATAGGGTCAGTAGTGTTTGATCCTTTGCTCGCGTTGCTTGCTCCTGCGGGGGCGGGTGATGTGAGCAGGATCAATCGTGTTGCGCGTCGCTCGCGCGTCATGAATAAATAGTGGAGTGATTTGCGGATAGGGTCAGTAGTGTTTGATCCTTTGCTCGCGTTGCTTGCTCCTGCGGGGGCGGGTGATGTGAGCAGGATCAATCGTGTTGCGCGTCGCTCGCGCGGCATGAATAGACAGTGGCGTTAAACGGATTAGGCGTGAATGTATCATGGATCGCATCACCAATCGCTGGTGACTCCCAGATCTTTACCTTATCCCACTAACCCAATATCCTTTCCATGACAACTGTGGAGATGCAGAAGATTCTTCGGTCTCTAGTAACAACGGTTGTCTAGCTAACATTCCTTCCCTTCCCCGATGACCGTAAGGACGTGGCCGGCGCCGTTATTGACTTTTAAAATTTGAGCTCTCGATTTGTGCACATTGAAGAATGGTTAGCTAATCCCAAGCCCCATTCATTGATTCCCTGTGCAACTTCGATTGCTCTAGTCAATCACGGAGTAGCAACTACGAATTGTACGGTCATATATGCTCATGCTCATGCTCATGCTCAGTTTTTCTAGGGCTTAGTTTTCCAACTTTAGAAATCACAGAAAAACTGGTCGCTGAGAAGAGCTCCTTTCAGCGAACATACGACACGGCCAAGGGGTTCTTCTTGGTGAACCGCCAAACGTTCTCCAGATAAAAAATACCCTAAAACATCTTCTAGGGATTGCTACAGGAATTTCTCGTATAAAGGTAGAACAATGTCAAGACTTGTGTTCGCTCTTGCATCGCAGTCGGCGTCATCGTTGGCTGCTTCACTCGAGCAACGCAGCGCTGAAACGCAGCCCATTCACTATTGTTCGCCTTTGAACGGGTAGCAGTAAACAGCCGAGAGCAACGGTAGGCATGGTGAAGTCATCTGCTGCGCACTGCTTCCATTTATTATTACCGTACTGCTTGCACCTACCGTTTTGTCTCAAATTCCGAACAGACTCATATTCCGAACACTCGGTTTTTGTATGGCGATTTGGTTGAAATGTTTCGCTGAAATATGTCACAAAATAACAAGGAAATGGCAGTCAAGTGCAATTTAATTTCAACGTCTCCAATATATTTTTTTTTCTTTATTATTGAGATTTTCAGCCCTGGGGTCTCCAATATAGTTTATACAGCAAGAGTAGTGATGATTCTCTAGTTTAAGACTAGTAGAACAAGCTCAGATAAATTTATTTGCGAAATTATTCATTTGAATACGATTTACTCGTGCTGTTCGGAATTTGAATCAAGATGTTCGGAATATGAGACAGAATTAACACAGTGTTCGGCATTTGAATCAAAATGTTGTTCCATACTTTTACGTAAAAACAGTACTTAAACTAATTAAATCAACATTGTTATCGGTACACCCAATAGCTAACAGTTAGACTTTGCGAAGAAATTAAAATTTACACAAATATCGGCTAATTTATGCCAATCAGATGCATTTGAAGTCACTCTTGGCCTTAAGTGTTCGGAATATGAGTCAAAACGGTATAAAAGGTGCAAGCGAATGAATGTATTTTTAGTGTGCTTATCATATCCCTCACCGAGCAGGAGCACTGCCTCTCGGTGGGGAGAACTAAATCGTCAACTGTAGTAATCAGTTTGTTCTTCCTCGTCGCCCGGAGTCCCGTCGTTTAATTAAATAATCACAACGTTGGGCCGTCGCATCCTAGATGAAACAACTTGTTATAATTGTGATATCATTTCAGGAAATACGAAGGACAAATATAAATTTTACTACTTTAACACATAATCGGCAATAATTTATAACACATTCTGTTTTAAATCATATTAAGAAACGATATCTATGGTTGCTTAAAATGTGTCGTCCTTTTATGATCGAATAGGTTCTGAAGTTCCTTCAGGAATTTGTACATGATTTTAAAACGATTTCCTTTCCGAATCCATGAAGGTATCCTTGGATGTACTTCTTAAAAAATCTTTAAAAATATTTCAAAAAAAAAATCGACTCATGATACCACACCAAGAACAAAATTTCTAAATTACTACGATGGCTCCCTCCAACAACATTTCAAAGAAAATCTCGTCTTATAGGATCTTATAGGGAATCATTGAAATAATACTTGAAACTATGCCTAGTGATATTCCTGTAAGAATCATTAAACAGATTTCGATAGATACATTTCTAAAATGCAACAGGTATAATAATAAACTTATTGAAAATCTCTTCATGAATTTCATAGCGATTTTGGAAAAAAAATAATAGTTGTGTATTTTTTCACAGAATATCTAGATGGAACTGTTTTAAATCTTTAAGAAAATCCAGGGGAAAAATACTCAGAGGCTCAAATATCAGTACTAATGTTTGCGTGTACGTTTTTCTCAGGAAATGAATGAATTATAATTAAGGTGTGCACCCGTATTCCTGTGAAAATTTTCGCGCGAAGTTTCCAAAGGAGCCTCTCTTTGTTTACTTTCTCCTTAATCAACAGCTGACCCATATTAACCCCCTCTCTTGCGTTTTTTCATGAAATGCTAGCCAAGGACATTGTCTTTCTATCTATAGTGAAAAACTTCTCAGAATCTTTAGTATTGCACTGTTATAATCGAAATAAAGCGAGAGGAGAAAATTTCTCATTTTACTTAGGTCTTTTTAAAAATGTACGCTAGAATTTCCGATGAAATCATGAAAAGAACTCTTGAAAGCACCATTTCGAGATAAACTTGGAGATTTTGTTTACAGAAATTCCTGAGAACATTTTAAGATCTCTGGGATTGTTGAAAAGATTTTTCCATATTAAATAATTGTTTCGCCTATAAAGAAAATCTCACTAATGCAGATATGTTAAAATACTCAAAAGTACGAATATTTCAGCAGAAGATAATTTGTAACATATTTCTATACTTACGAGAAACGAACAGAAGAAGATGAACGACACAAAGTACGCATAGGCCAGTGTCGATCCACAGGTTTCGTTCGATTTGCCTGCTCTCGGGTCACAGGGTCTCCCTTTGAGACATGCCAGCATAATGTTCGGCCACGACTCGCCCGTTGCACATCTGGATATAGTGCGTTTCCGTGATGATGTCATTACAGTATCGTTGATGAGAAAGTACAGTACATTAGTTGAAAAAGAATCTATTTGGCGATCTTGTTATAACGAGCTTAGCGACTAAAAGGAAGGTGTAAATTGATCATTCTTTTGTGTTGTGGTGTTTTTGGTAGTGTGAATTAAGATTTGGGTATTATAGCTGAAAAGGCTGTGTGCTTGGCTTTTAGGTTCGACTCATGGTCGCTGATTTAATATAAAAGCTTATTTATGCTAACAAATGCTTTGCATAATGGCTTGAAATTTGCACAAGGATTATTTTCGCGACAATTGCAATTCAAACGTTGCTCATTCCTTTTGCAAATTTCCGCCAGTGACGAAATTTATTTTGACTATTTTTAACGGTTGATGTAGACGCAGTAGTGAAACGCTAATCTAGCTAAGGAACTCTAATTATGGAAAGGAAAACTAGGTCAATCGAGTTGAAACTAGCAAAAACTACTATATGAAACTAGCATTAACAAGAATTCTCTAAGTTGTCAAGTTGGCTATTGAACTAATAATCGATGCCTAAAATATTTTCTAAGGTACAATCATTTACGAATCTAGAGAATGAAACAAGGGCCCGTTAAGCATGAACAATGGATGCATATCTGTACAAAAAAAAAAGGATTTCAATTCTAGTAATCTGCAATACAATTGACTTATCTTGTAAACTTTACTTATCACAATAATAAACAATTAATAATTTTGATACAATTTCACTCTAGATTTTGCCGGAGACGGCTCAATATTATTGGTTTTGAAATTCCTAATTTTGTTATGAGGTAAATAATAGTAATAAATCACATTATTTGAATTGAAATCCTCGAAGAAAATAGAAAAACTTGAAATCTGGGATTTACACCAGAAACTAATAATGAGATTCTGATCTAAAAATATAAAAATAATAGAAACATATACTCCTATGGGAGATTCCTCCTATCTCTCAAGATGATCTAACTCCAGTGATCCAGTGTGCAGGATCGTTTCACTCAGCAATCATACTGTGCCTGAAAACTGGGGCTGAGAGAGGCGTCGATCCTAGCACGACTCTAAATTGGAGAATTGGGGTGGGTAATCTAGGTCATAACCAGCTACTAGTACCTGTTTTTGGGCTGTAATAGTCCTAAGATTTACTCATCTCACTAGGGTTCTATCAGTCGCTATGTAGAGTGCAAAAACTATCGGTTATGCTTTTTCTGATTCATGGTATAACTGATTTTCTAGGAGAGTGTAAAATTCACGTTCGAATGTAGAGAAAAATACTAGATCAAAATCAGTGATGTTGCCGGACCGTCTTGGTCCTGTTTGTTTTTCTAAATATGTCCGATGTTCTATCCTATCTATTGCTAGTTAAGATTATGGTTTTATCGATAGGACTATTATGAAGATGAGATAACATTTCCACTTTGTTGGTATACGCTTGTCAAGGCTATTGGATTGGTAGAATGACTGGTTGTTACATACTAACTATCAAATCAATTTTTATGTTTCCCCAATTTAAATTTTGATCGTACATGTTAGCGAAAATAGACAGTTCTTCAGTGATGAGCAAATTTCGATGAACCCACTAATTTACAATATTTTTCATAGCGGCTTCCTCATATATGAAAAGCTATGTTCTGTATGTGTTGCTGAACTAGCAGCAATACACTGCACTTTGTCTTTACAGCAATACACTGCACTTTGTCTTTATACACTGTTCAATGTTATCTACACGCAAGCTCCCGGCCGAGTCAAAGCCGACGGTTCATCGTGATCGCTGCTACTCGGCGTAGCTCCCGACGCTGAAGCTAGCCTACTCCGATGGAGTGTTCCCCGATTGACGAATATCTCCCGGAACCGGTAACGTTAAGCGTTGTTCCTACTCCGTTGTTGACCGGTAGAGTGCCAAAGTCGGCCCAGCGTTTCCGGTTGGATGATGGCTTCCGGTTCACTGGCGCTCCGACTAATCAAGCCGGTGATACGCTACGTACTACTCAGAGTAGTCCCCGGTGGTGGACCTATCCTATTTCAACGAAGATTTCCCCGACGGCGGAAGATCTTCCGAACCATTGCTATCCACGCAGACGCCAAGGTCGGTTTTGCGATTCCGGTTGAAGGAAGCTTTCGGTTCATAGGCGACCCGACGATCATTTGCCGGTGCTGTTTCGCGATCTTCTAAGCTATTTCCCTACGGTGGACTTAGTCTACTCAGAAGCTGACCGAGTACATGCGAGGTCAGTCCTGCGATTCCGGTGAAGGGAGACTTTCGGTTCGTAGTCGCCTCGATTACTTATCACCGATACTAGGTGACGCTCGAACTACTCGGCCTAGCAGCCGACGGAGGATCTAGCCTACTTCGATCGCGGCCCGAGGCCTTCTGGTCTTTTTTTTGCAGCGATGACATGATATGCGGTATCGCTCTGAGCACCGCGTGCCACGTACTTACGTGTTGACACATTTTCTGCACGATGTTGTCGGGGTTTACATCTCTGTCTTTGCATTTCGTTCCGCACTTCCGCGAATCTTGGGCAGTCAAAAACTACATGTTGCGGTGTCTCCTGGATATTTGGGCAGTCTGGGCATTGTGGTGACTCTGTGCGCCAGAATCTAAGGAGATATTTTGTGAAACATCCATGACCTAATAGGAACTGTGTCAGGTAGAAGTTCACGTCTCCATGCTTCCTATTCATCCACGTCGACAGGTTTGGAATGCGCCGATGGGTTCATCTTCCTTTCTCCGCGCAGTCCCGCTCGTGTTGCCACGTTGCCATAGATCCGACCATCTTCCGTAAGTTTCTGACATCTCTTCGTTGGTAGCACTCGATATTCTTCGCCAAAGTGAACTCAATACCTCAGTATCGATGACTAACCGTTAGCTAGCAGACTACTCGTACTGCTACTAGGACCGCCTAAGTTTGGCGTTCATTACCTTCTCGGACTTTTCGCATGCGTAATCCACGTGGCTTTTCAAATTCAGCCGATCGTCGATCATTACTCCCAGATGCTTCAATGCGCGCTTTGGTGCAATCACATAACATCCTATGTTGACCTCCATCTGATGAACCACCTTGCAGTTGCTGACTAGCAGTATCTCTGTTTAGTGCGCATCGTACCTTCGTGCTGTGCGTACACGAATTCTCTCTGCTCTTGGAAGTTTTCTTAAAAACTACCTAAAGCAATAAAACAGTACTTTTCAGTGCTACAAAAACAGTACTTTTCAGTGCTAAAACTAAAAACGGTACTTTTCAGTGCTACTAAAACAGTACTTTTCAGTACTATTTTTTCTACTATTGATCCCTTTACGATCCTTGTTTGGACCCGTGCCTTCGATTTTTCGTTGGACCCGTTGGCGAAAGCTAGCGGTGGTAATCCTTCTTGGACACCGTCTTGGGAAAAAACCTTTCGAAGGTCACGTCTTCTTTCGTTTATTAATTAAACATGGTATCAACAACTAACAAAAGGAAGGGTGAATCTCTGAATTCACTACTTCCTTCCAAAAAAGTGGGTTTTAAAACTGTCACTACACGTGGCAAGAATGGAAGAAAGGACGTTTCCCCGGAATGCGAACTTTCTTCCAAGGGTGAAATGAATAATTGTATCGAAATGAGCAATCAGTTCGATGCTCTAGACAAATTTTCCGAACACCAAATCGAAGCAGCCTCTAGCCCAGGCTCTTTGATTCAAGTGAGGAAGCAAAGAGTGCCGCCTATCGTGGTCAGTTGTTCCGAATTTGGGGGATTTAGGCAGGAGATCTTGAACTCCATTAGGGGAATCAAGGTTTCCTTCCAAATCGCAAAGAAAGGAGACTGTCGCGTTTTGCCGGAAACTCTTAAAGATCGCGAACTTCTTCTCAAACATCTTGAAGAGAAGAAGCACAAATTTTTTACTTATGACGACAAAACTGAACGTTTGTTCAAAGTGGTCTTGAAAGGTCTCTCAAGTGACTATAAATCACCTGAAGAGATCAAAAATGGAATAAATGATATACTTGGATTTTCCCCAGTCCAAGTAATCATTATGAAAAAAAGAACCCAATCTGGCATTGTTCGGAAAGGGCTTTCTCAAGAATTTTATTTAGTTCACTTTAACAAAAAAGAACTAAATAATATTAAAGCTTTAGAAAAAGCAAAACTTTTGTTTGATGTCCGTGTGGCATGGGAACATTTCCAGAAACCTGGAGGAAATTACCAGAACCCTACTCAGTGCCGTCGGTGCCAAAAGTGGGGTCATGGTACAAAAAATTGTCGCATGGATGCTAAATGCATGATTTGCGGAGGTTCTTCTCACGCCAAAGACGTCTGTCCAGTGAAGGAAGATACCACCAAATTCATATGTTGTAATTGCGGGGCTAACCATAAGTCCAATTTTTGGAATTGTCCTTCACGCAAAAAGGTCATTGAGGCTCGTGCCAGGCAGATGAAAGATAATATCCGTTACGATAACGGTCGTTTCCGGAATTTGCCTGGTAGAGCATCGAACAATGCTCATTTTTCAGTTAACGATCGCTTGATCATGAATCATACCCATCAGGAAGATCATAATCATGCTCATTCACAAACTAATTTTAATCCGTCGGGTAGCCGTTCGAGTCTTTCTATTTCGAATGTATCTACCCACGGTAAATCCTTTGCCGATATCGTAGCAGGAAATTCGAATTCCTCCCCTGTTCGATCCATGGGTACCCATTCTACTTGTTTCAAATCAAATGGAAAAAACCCTACCGCCACAGGTAACTCCGCTTCTTCGTCTACCGGAAATTCCAATGGGAAATCACATGACATGTCTGCCTCTGATTTTAATTTTCTAACTGAACAATTGAATCTAATGATTGATGCAATGTTCAAAGCCACCACTATGACTGAAGCAGTCCAAGTAGGTGTAAAATTTACAAATCAAATTGTTATTGGATTACGTTTTTCTAATGGATCCAAATAATAATTTAAATATTTTAAATTGGAATGCTCGTTCTCTGAATGGTAAAGAGGACGAGCTGTTTAATTTTCTTACGGTTAATAACGTGCATATAGCAGTTATTACAGAAACGTATTTAAAACCAGGATCTAAACTCAAAAGAGATCCTAACTTTTTTGTTTATCGTAACGATCGACTTGATGGGGCATGTGGGGGAGTTGCAATCATCATTCATAGGCGTATAAAACATCAACTGTTTTCATCATTTGAAACTAAAGTTTTTGAAACTTTAGGTGTTTCTGTTGAAACACAGTTTGGTAAATATACTTTCATAGCTGCCTATTTGCCTTTTCAATGCTCTGGGCAGCAAGTTAATTTGCTCCAAACTGACTTGCGTAAATTGACTCGCAATAAGTCAAAATTTTTTGTCATTGGTGACTTTAATGCCAAACATCGGTCATGGAATAATTCTCAAAGTAATTCCAACGGCAGAATTTTATTTGATGAGTGCTCTTCAGGATATTTCTCAATTCAATACCCTGATAGCCCCACATGTTTTTCCTCTTCTAGAAATCCATCTACGATTGATTTGGTCTTAACCGACTCTAGTCATCTTTGTAGCCAACTGATTACTCATGCTGATTTTGATTCTGATCATGTCCCTGTTACATTTCAAATATCCCAAGAAGCGATTCTCAATCCTATCAGCTCCACTTTCAATTATTTACGAGCCGACTGGAATATATATGAAACGTATGTTGACTCTAATCTTGATGTTAACATTTCTTTAGAAACTAAACTTGATATTGACAATGCTCTTGAAAATTTAACAAATTCCATTGTTGAAGCCCGGAGCATTGCAATTCCAAAATGTGAAGTAAAATTTGAATCCGTGATTATAGACGATGATCTTAAACTCTTGATCCGTCTTAAAAACGTGAGGAGAAGGCAATTTCAACGCACTCGCGATCCTGCTATGAAAATTATATGGCAGGATTTGCAGAAAGAAATCAAGAAACGTTTTGCTCAATTAAGAAACAAACATTTTGAAAATAAAATTTCTCAATTGGACCCTGGCTCTAAGCCATTTTGGAAATTATCGAAAATCTTGAAAAAACCTCAGAAGCCAATACCGGCATTGAAAGAGGAAAACAAATTATTACTAACTAATTGCGAAAAAGCTCAAAAACTTGCTATGCAGTTTGAAAGTGCGCACAATTTTAATTTAGGACTTACTAGTCCAATTGAAAATGAAGTTACTCAGGAGTTCGAAAACATTCTCAATCAAGAGAACGTTTTCGAAAATGCCTGGGAGACTGATTTGGAAGAAGTGAGAACTATTATTAAAAAATTCAAAAACATGAAAGCTCCTGGCGATGATGGAATTTTCTACATCCTCATCAAGAAACTTCCAGAAAGTAGCTTATCATTTTTAGTTGATATATTTAACAAATGTTTTCAATTAGCATATTTTCCTGACAAATGGAAAAATGCTAAGGTTGTTCCAATTTTAAAACCAGACAAAAATCCTGCAGAAGCTTCTAGCTATCGTCCAATCAGTTTGCTTTCCTCCATCAGTAAACTTTTTGAAAGGGTTATTTTGAACAGAATGATGACCCACATCAACGAAAATTCAATTTTTGCCAATGAACAGTTCGGATTCCGCCATGGACATTCGACCACTCATCAACTTTTACGTGTAACAAATTTGATCCGTTCCAACAAATCTGAAGGCTATTCTACTGGTCTTGCTCTTCTAGACATAGAAAAAGCATTCGACAGTGTTTGGCATGAAGGTTTGATTGTAAAATTAAAAAACTTTAATTTTCCAACATACATTGTTAGAATAATTCAAAGTTATCTGTCAAATCGTACACTTCAGGTTAATTATCAGAACTCCAGATCTGAAAGACTTCCTGTAAGAGCTGGTGTTCCTCAAGGAAGCATTTTGGGACCAATATTATACAATATTTTCACATCTGACTTACCTGAGCTACCCCAGGGATGTCAAAAATCTTTGTTTGCGGATGACACAGGCCTTTCCGCCAAAGGACGAAGTCTGCGTGTTATCTGTAGTCGATTGCAAAAAAGTTTGGATATTTTTTCTTCATACTTGCAAAAATGGAAGATTTCTCCTAATGCTTCCAAAACTCAACTAATAATATTCCCACATAAACCAAAAGCTCTTTATTTGAAACCTTCAAGTAGACATGTTGTCACGATGAGAGGGGTTCCAATAAATTGGTCAGATGAAGTTAAGTATCTAGGGCTCATGCTAGATAAGAATTTAACTTTCAAAAATCACATTGAGGGCATTCAAGCCAAATGTAATAAATATGTAAAATGTCTCTATCCCCTTATTAATAGAAAATAAAAACTTTGTCTTAAGAACAAGCTGTTGATATTCAAACAAATTTTCAGGCCAGCCATGTTGTATGCTGTACCAATATGGACTAGCTGTTGTAATACCAGGAAGAAAGCTCTGCAGAGAATTCAAAATAAAATTTTGAAAATGATTCTGAGGCTTCCTCCCTGGTATAGTACCAATGAGTTACATAGAATATCCAATGTTGAAACATTGGAACAAATGTCAAACACAATCATTAATAATTTCAGGCAAAAATCGTTACAATCTTCTATTGCCACGATTAATGCGTTATATGTTTAGGTTAAGTTAGGTTAAGTATATTAAAAACGTTTTTTTTTTCTCTTATAAGCAGGTGAAATCAACTCACCTGTAAAAAAACTGAACTGCTACGGCAAATGAAATGTAATATGTTGTTAACAAAATGTTAATTAAATCTTAAATTTGTTTTACCAAATTAGGATGATAGTGTTGTCAAATAACACAGAACACCTAGAATGTAATGTTTGGACTGATACTAATAACGAAATTAAAAAAAAAAAAAAAAAAAAAAAAAAAAAAAAAAAAAAAAAAAAAAAAAAAAAAAAAAAAAAGGTATCTCTGTTTTGTGGTGAGCTATCTGCAGTTTGACTCCGCTCATCCGGTCATCGATTGCGTCAATTATTTCCATCATCGATATCACCACTTCTTCCAGCATCTCGCTCATCATCGTTTGTGACACATCATCAAGACTCCGTCGCTGGTTAGCCGTAAACCACGATTCATAATTAAAAACAAGTATTTATCGAGCAACGGACTCATGTTCCGTAACCGGTCGTTTGAGAACGTCGCGACCCATTGGAAGCCCACACAATAGAAACTTCAGCCAGCGCAGTTGCTGGCTAGTGTAGTGTGCTATTTCCATACATAAAAAACAATGCGCTCTCGGGCTAGGCATTGGATATATATAGAAAGTGTTGTGTTTGGATGGGCATATAATTCTTCCGAAAGAGGTGCACTTTGCGAAAGAGGACCACGTGATTATTGAGCTGAAATCAAATTCAGGTTAACTTCTGCGTTCATGGGACCTCTCAAGGCGTAGTGGTAACGCGCCCTAACTAGAGATCAGGGAGTCGTGAGTTCGATTCTCACTGAGAAGAAGTGTAACTTTTTCGCAAAACTTCACATCAATTTGTCCATTTAATCCAATTGCAAAATATATGTAATGTTTAGCTTTCGGTAGTTGTTAAACTTACTAAAGGATTTCTTGATTTAAAAATTCGTAGAAAGAATTCAATAAGGAATTCCTCCAGATACTTCTTCAGGGACTCCTGGAGAAATTTCTTCAGGGATTTATCCAAAGTATTCTGCAGAAATTACACCAGGTACATTGGTAGGACAAGAGTGACCATCAGAGATTTCTTTTGAATTTCTTTCAGATATGACACCAGGAATACATCCGTAAATTTTACCAAGAATTACCCAAAAAAATCCTCCAGCATTTCTGTCAGTGCTTCCTTCTGAAATTTCGGAAGAGAATCCTTCAAAGATTCCTTCAGCGAATTTTGCAGTGAATTCTTCAGGAAATTCTCGAGAGATGCCAAACGAAAATCTTTCATGAACTATCTTGAGGTTTTTCTCCTACAAGAATACTTCCTGACAATTATAAGAGAATTCCTCCAGAAAATATTCCAGGAATTCCTTTCTCAATTATTTTAGAAGTTTTACCAGAAGATTCTTAGGGATTATTTCTGAAATTCCACATATATGTAATCCAGGGATTCTTCCAGAAAATATTCCAGATTTATCCAGAGTTTTCTGCAAAAATTGCGCTAGAAATTCCTAATGAATTTATCATCAGAGATTTATCAAAAAGTCCGTCCATAATATTCCAATTCTCCTCCAAATCATCCTCCAGATTTGCATTATTTTTACAGTTCTTTACAGTTCTTTAGAAATTACTTCAGAAATTCCTCCAGAGATTAACATTAAAAATTAATCCAGTAAATTCTTTATAAATTAACCACAGAGGTTCTTCATAAATGACTATGAAGCTGAAGCTATTTTTTTAAAGAACTCCCCAGATTTATTGACATATCCTCCAGAAACTCTTTCTCGAATTTGTTTTAAAATTCCTCTGGGAATGTATCTAAGTATCCTTATAGACATTCCTTTAAGAATATTTCCAAAAAATCCTACAGGGAGGATTCGGAAATTGCTCTGAGGATTCTTCTATAAGTTCTATAACTAATTCTCACTGAAATGCTTTCAAGATTTTTTCTGATATTCATACACAAGATACCTCTGAAAATCCTACAGAGAGTCCATAAAGTAATCCACAGATTTTACAGAAATTTCTCAAGGAATTCCTTCAGCAATACATCCAGTAATATCAATTAATACATCCAGTAATATCTATAGAACATCTTTAACGAATTCCATCAGGATGTTTCCGTGAAATACTCTATTTACTTCAGGAACTTCTGTAGGAATTGCTGCCAGGTTTTTTTTATAAGAACTCCACCAGTGATTCCACTAGGAATCCGTCCAGAAATATTTCCAGAAGGTGCTTCAGAAACTACTCTATGTATTCCTCCAGAGATTGCTCCTGAATTTTTAAAGCTTTACTCTTGAAATTACTTTCAAGCTTCCACCAGAAATTTTCTGGGATTTTGCCAGAAGTTTTTTTTATGATTCCTTCAGTATTCTTTCAGAGATTCAGTCAGTAGCTTTTTTTAGATTTTTAAACAATTTTCCTTAACAAATTTCCTTGATAAATCATTTAGAAATTTTTCAAAAATATCTACAGGAATTCACATGTAACATTAGTAACTGAACAAAAGTTTATTAAACTGAAATAAGCTAAGAGTCATTTGTTCAGCTCACAATGGTCAAAATTTTTCATTGTGTCATATTTCCGTTTTTTTCCAGTTAAATAGCCGGGTATTCATACAGAAATTTTTCCAGCGATGACTCCGAAAATATTCTAGAGATTCTTCCTACAATTCCTTTGAAGGTACACCAAGATTTTTAGATTTTTGTGAACAATTTCTCCAGGTATACCACCGTCAGGTATTCCCCTGGAAATTCGTCAAGAGATTTCAGAGTCCTCCCAGAATATTTGCAAATATTTCTCCTGGAGTTTCAAGAGTATTTTTTTTCCAGAAATACCTTCAGGATTTGGGAATTCTCCAAAAGATTTATGCAGAAATTACTTCAGAGATTCTTCCAGTGATTCCTAATGTTTTTTTCAGCATAGAATCCTCCAATTATTTCTCCACAAGTTTCTGCTGACTTTTTTCATGGAATCAGAAAGAAAATCTTTAATATATTTTCCCAGATGTTTGCAAAATTATGTTCCAGTAGTGTTTGCATAATTTTGTTTATGATTTTTTCAGGTATTTCTTTAGAAACATCTTAAGCAACTCCCCAATGGATTCCCCAATCTTAAGCAACTTCCCAATACCAATACAAAAAACGTTACGATGGGCTGGGTGGACACAAATTTAAGCGTTATGAAATATATAAACAAGCCTTTATTAAAACCTAGAGCATTTTTTAAAGAAATCCTTGGAGTAATTTCTGGAAAAAGTGGAATTCCGGAAATATCCCTGGAGAATTTTCTGTAAAATTATTTGAAGAAATCTTTGTTGAAAAGTCCGAAGGATTCCCTAGAGGAACTCCTGCAGGAATTAATGGAAGTTCCCTTGAGGACACGTTTGGATGGATTCCTGGAGAAAGGTCTGCAATGATTTCTGAATAAATTTGTTGAGTAATTTCAGAAAGAATTTCTGATAGATTCCTGTCGAAATTCTTGGATGAAGAAGCCTTATATTTGAGGAATTTTTGGAGGACGCCATGATGGAAGAACTGGAAGATATTGTTACATAATAGGATTGAATTCTTGGATATCTGATGGAATTCTTAGAGAAACTTCTGGACCAAATTTTTGAATACTCGGAGTAATATCAGCAAATATTCCTGAAAAAAGAAAATCCGGATGGGAATCCATGAAAGATTTTCTTGAGGAATTTCTGAACTTACACGTTGAGAAATTTAAAGATTTCTTGGAAAATATCGCAGAATTTCTGGAAGATAATCCAGATGAATGTCTGAAAAATGTATGGAAGATTTTTTGTAGAAATCAAAAATATTCTGAGTTATATCTTAAAAAATACTTTGTAGAGATCTTTGAGGGAGTTTCTGAGAGAATATCTGCAAAATTTCTGGATGAATTTTATGCAGGAATGCTTGAAGAAACACTTGGAAAAAATTGACGAGAAGTTTCTGACGAACTGCTTGGAGAAATTCCTGGAGTAATTTCTAGATAAATTGTTGGAAAAATCTGGGAAGGAGTTTTTGGGGAACTCTTGAAGATATTATATTACGAGTCCTCTCGAGGTGTAAGGGTAATGTGACCTAGTGAATCTAGTCGTGAGTTCAATTATCACCGGAGAAGACGTGTAATTTTTTCGCAAATTTCACATCAATTTGTCCATTTAATCCATTTTCAAAGTATATGTAATGCTTAGTTTTTCGGTAGTTGTTAAAACTTCCACTCAGCTGGTTAGTCGGAAACCAAGAATCATAATTAAAAAGTATAAATAACCCATCAAATCAATTTTCATGATTTTTAGTGCCAATTCAATGCTTATCAAGAAAAAAAAAGACTTCCTTAGCCTAGTGGTAACGCCCGTGGCTACAAAGCAAAGCCATGCTTAAAGTATATAGATTCAGTTTCTGATCGATCCAGGATCATAATGAAAATTTTTTGAACTTCCTTGAGAATAAACTATGGAAGTGCCTGCCACACAACATGTGAAAGTGACAAATTTGGCAAATATGATGAAAAAGAAACTATGTTCTACCATTTCATCCAATCCAATAACCATAGCGAATCCTAACTATTACTATAGAATCAAGAATCCTCAAACTCTGCATTTAAACACACAAAACAAAAATCTTTTTATATCGAGCATAGTTTAACAAACAAATGAAAGACTCATTTGTCGTTGACATATCGACATTCAGATTGGAAATCAAGATTGTCATTCAGACTGAGAGGAATCGTAATCACACAGTTCTAGAGATTTTTCGATTGATAGAGCGAGGTGATTATTGGAAGGCGAACGATTCGACTAATTTTGATAGCGAGACATAGATAGAGTGTGGATGGAGTACATTTTTTTTTCTTTCAGTTTAGGAATTCTTGTAATGTTAGCAAATGAGTGTTGACCTACCTGAACAGTAGCATCAGTCCTTGCACAAAGGAACGGAAGTTGTTGTGTCTAGTGATAGCTGATTCAGGCTCTAGTTCAATATTTCCAAACACCTATGGCGATCGTACAACATATACATTTACAGAGGCGAGTTTATAGGGGAAATTATGGTTTTATTTTGGTTTTCGGTGGTTTTGAATACGTTTTCTTTTTTTCGCGCGTTTTTTTGTGCGAAGTGCGACTCAAAGGAGCGATATCTATTTTATACAAATGGGCTTCAGGATAAGTAACTCATATGCAAATCAGAACTTAGATTATTATACCAAGAAATAATAATTCAAAAAATACAACTGGCATTTGCTTACTGTATATTACGTTTTGTTCAAGGGTCACTAACTACCTATCTAGTTCTATTTGCTAGACCGATCTAGATGTCCTTCGACCTAAAATGTTTCTGTTCAGTTAAAACTTACTTTTTTAATGGAACTTATTTACAACATGCCGAGGAATAAAATTGCAACTTTGCTATCGAAGTTACGGAACATAATTACTCATTTTTATTGACCGACTTAAAATTTCATCATCAACCAAACCGGGAATTTCCAACCAAGTTGGAAACAAGTTACTTGTTTCTACACACTGACGAGCAGAACTCCGCAATCTAAACGGTGTTCGAGGTACTTAACGGACAGACATATCACATACACGTACACATTTAAGTACAAACTAGAATGGGTTAATTTAGTATGTTTGTAAAGCAACAAAGGTTCATACTGTGGGATTTTTACAAGTTTTTAATTGAAGACTGTCAATTCAACTGGACTGAGAAGGAATACTGTATTTGTGGAGTGGCAGGTAACTGTAGACTGGGCTTGCGCTTGGGATAGTGGTTTCTACGAGTTTTGAGTGGGCTATATATTACGGGCAGGAAATAAAAACCATAGTATATCATTACCGAAAAAGCAGCAGTAGCGCTCCGAAAAAGGTTTGAAAATTATTATGACGATTTAAGGCGGTGTCTGGATCGAACTTCATGTTGCCGAAAACCTTTTGGGATTTTGTTTGGTTATTGGTCAGATTTGGTTTTGGTTTGGTTTGAATGGTACAAATGGATACAAAAAGAAATTGGAAAAGTTAAATTTATCTATTCTAGTGGAAAGAGAAAACGTAATGTAAAATATTGTAATGTTATTGAAAATGTGAAATCCTCTAAATTCGAACTCAACTTTGCTTCGGACTATTTAAATCGAACATTTGAAACGTAACCATTACAGTGAATGAAAAAACTTTGGATATCTCAACCAGAAACGAAAGATGGCTGTTGATGAAGGATTGAAAATATTTGAAATATCCAAAAACTCTGTAAGTTGATAAATAAAACTCAGCGTTTGCCATGCTCAAAACTGATGATCGATTTTTGTTTAACTTGAGTAGCTAATGTAAAGCATTGAAACCGAATGAGCTTTTAAGGAAATCGATAATCAATGTTCACTCTTCAGCTGATCTATTTTTGTTTCTATTCTATGTGACCCTTAGTATCCTGCTCAATTTTTAAAAATTTGAAAAAAAAATCATAATACTTGAAAACCAATTTGATAAAATGATACTTAAATTTAGAAAAAAATATTTAACTGATATGTAAAACAAAATGTTACTGATAATCATCGCTTGACATAATTTCTAAATTTCTTCAAGTTCGCCGCGCGCTGTGAAAGAGGAAACAAGTTTGAATTGACTAAAGATAATGGAAAATACCTGCATGCCAATAATTGCGTAGATAAAAAATAGCATGGCAATCAGCAAACAGACATATGGCAGTGCTTTGAATGATTGAACAAATGTCCAAAGTAATATTCGTATTGTATAACCTTGTCGGAGTAGTTTGATTAATCGTGCAGCACGAAACAGTCTTAAAAATCCAACGTTGAATGAGTTTTCCTATGGGATAAAGAAAATGTATTTATAAGATTATAACTGTTATTGTGATTTGAGCTGTTGGTGAAATCATGTTGGTTGATAAGCTTTAATATGTTTGTATGAAATCTGATACGAAACGAGATGGTTTTTTTGTTAGAGAAAAATTGAAAATTGCTCTATAGTAATTTCCATATGAACCTACATCGTCTTTGAGCCACCTCTAAATCACCACCTAGGGTAACATAGATCAAAATTACCCTCATCGTAAAAGTGTCCAATCAACATTTTTCGTTGAAATATTTCAACGGATATATTTCATATTCATCATATTTTAAAAATTGGGTTTTTCTTTGCGAAATTTGAGTTTTGTTCAAGTTTTTATCATATTTCCAACTTTTCTGATTATTGATACTATCGAAAATTTATGCCACATATGATTCTTGATATAAGCAAGGAAAATTATTTATTTTCTATGCTATCGCTATAAGCAATTCTGATATTGAAATTTTCATGAGTGGAAATCAGCAAAATTGACATAGTACTCCAAGTATACAGATTTTTTTTAGGAATTTTCCTACCTTCTGGCGTATTCCACAGTTAAAGCCATTTTCAATTTTAAAAAATTTCAAATAGGTTAAGAGTAAGTAGCGGGTTTTCAACGTTACCAACCCTGTTTTACCCGAGAGATCAATGTTGCTCCAAATCAGCAAGAACAAAAAATCCCTCGTAACTTTTATGAAAAATGAGTTCTTCTACAAAGTTGTTCAGTAGCTCGAGGGATACCATTATTTAAATTATGAGGTTCAGAATTCTGCCACCAGGCGGTGCTAGTGAGCATGAAACATTTGTTTTCCGGATATCTTCCGGATCAAACTTTTTAAGTAAGTCAAGGACTATTATTATTAGAGTATGAAATTCTAAATTTTGACAGCGGCAGCGCGGCACTAGTGAGTATGAATCTTTTGTTTAACGGATAACTCATGATTCTGGTCACTTAGAAACATGGGTTCTTCGGCAAAGTTGTTCTGTACTTCAAAGTTTGTCATTGATTAGGGCATGACGTTTGAAATTTTGACATTAGACTAGTGAGCTAGGAACTTAAGTTTCGCAGATTTCTCTGCATCTAATTATCTTAGAAAGATGGCGTGTTCCAGTTGATCAGGAGTAATCTTTATTTGAGCCATGAGTCTCAAAATTTAGCCAGAAGGGGATGCTAGTAAACATGAAAAATTTACTTCACCGATATCTTAGAAAATTTAGAAATGACGTATAGGGGACCCCAGACAACCAGAAGTCGCATAAAAGTTCATGTAATAACTCGTTTATTCATACAAACTTCATCGAATTCGGAAAACACGGTAGACAAAATTAGGATTAATGAATTCCCTCGCATAAAACGCTTTTTTCTGAGTTAAATTGTACATTATGTTTTGTCCCGTACACTCGTACAAAGTAAATCGAATCAATCCGTTGCTGCTATCGAATCAACATTTGTTATCATAAGTTAAACATAAGATCACAGATTAGTTCGGTAGAAAATTTATACACTCGCATTGTATGCCATTATTCATTACATAATATATGCACGTACATCGCCTCCACTTTTGTACGTAGAAAGCATTTTCGCAATACATTATACATGAAGTTTTGGACATGTAAGCCTCTTATAACGCCAAAGGGGATTTCGTTATATGTAAATTTTGGTTATCTGAGAAAGTTCATATGTAAATAAAAGAGTGTTTTCGATGCAGAAGATTAATGTTTTTCCACTAGGTGACGCTAGTGAGCCAAGTTGTTATTAGTCGCCGGATTTGACAGACTATCAGTGACGGTGACGAAAAATAAAAAGTTTTCGTCACTACCCCAGCTCAGCGCAACCAACGACGCTCAACTACCAGCAACCTCGCGACGAAAAATCTTTGCCGTTTCTCTTTGTCTGTGTTTTCGTTGAACACGTTCAGCACTCGCATAGAAAAGATGAGCGCGCTTCCGGAGTTAAACAAAAAACAAAGCAGCTAATCATAAGCCTTAATTATTTCCAAATCCCCGACGGTCACAAGGTGCTTACCTTCACCGAATGGTGTGCCCTGATCAGTGTTTGATTTTGATCCGAATAAGCCGATCGAACCATATTCGGAGAGTGTAACAGTTCGCGAACCATAACAGTTGTTGGCACATTGCATTCGGAGAGCCCTATGCATGTAAACATTCACTCTCTCGTTTGGTACGTGGCACAAGAGCCTTCAAGAGCAGCAACTCTCACAGACTGCAACAGTATCTAGCCATTCGGGTGATTTATGTTTTGCATAAAATTGGTAATAACATTCATATTTTCTGGTAATGCAGCCTTAAGGTGAAAGTTCATTGAGCACGTAAACATAATGTTGCCACCCACTCGAGCCAACCGCTAAAGCACCCTCTCGAGCCACCAAACAAGGCGGAGCACAATGTTATGTTCGTCGGCCAAAAATAAATCATCAAGTTCCATGTATACCTCCACCCACAGAATTATGTAGGCAGTATTACTAGCACACGTTTCATACAAAAGTATTATAGTCGATACGAATTCATCAACAACTTCAAAAGAGCCCAAAATCACAGTTTATTTCATTTGGTAGTGAAAACATGTTTTTTGACCAAAATTATAAGCATTTTTTCACACCATGCGTGCTGCCGTTATACGCATAATTGTTCCATGTTGCTTTTTGTGCATTTAGATTTTTTTCATAAAAACAGTCTGTTTTTACGCATAGTTTTGGAAAACACTTACCAAAAATTGACTTTGTTCGGAAACTCAATGAAAAGCATAACTGTCCCACTACTGTATTTCTACGCATAACTGTCTTAATTTGCAATGTATCAAATTTGATTTTGCAAACTAAGTCCAAAGAAATGTCAAATCGTGTGAAGATTGCTGAGGCCTTTGCTCATCAATTCGCCAAGATGTCGGCGAACAGCGAAAAGCGCTTCCTGCGGGCCAAGTTGATAGCCGAAGCGGAGTTTAACCACTCTGACGAAAGCCGTCGTAGTCTTGAATTAGACTATAACAGAGATTTCGACTTGAACGAGCTCCAATGTGCCGTCAAGTCACGTCACTATAAAGGCTCCGGGTCCTGACGATATGTGTCATTCCTGCGGAGTGGAAGGAAGGATTAGTTATTCCTATCCCCAAACCAGGGAAGGATAAGACGCTAACAGAGGGATATAGACCAATCACGTTGCTGAGTTGCATCGGTAAGACAATAGAACGCTTGTCAACGGAGTTAGAGAGACATAAACGGATCCACCCACAACAACACGCATTTCAGTGCGGGTACGGCTCGGAGACGTTCTTCTCAGAGCTCGATCATTAATTGGACAAAGCCTCGTCGGACGATTTGCACGTAGATGCAATCTCCTTCGATTTGTCCGAGGTCTACGGTATGACATGAAGCAATGAAGAGATGGAAACTTTATACGGAATCGAACGTTCAAGGTTTGGAACGCAGGCGCAATCTCATCCACGAAGACGTTAGAGAATGGCATCCCGCAAGGGTCCGTCATCTTAGTGACGCTGTTCCTCATTACGATGAACAGCATTTTTGAACGTATACCCAAAGGAGTGCAGTTTATTGTATATGCCGATGATATTACCCAGGTCGTGTTTGGTAAATACGCGAGGCGAGTTAGGCATGAAGTGCAAGAAGCTGTGGAATCGGTGGTCCGATGGGCAGATAGCGTAGGCTTTATGATTTCCTTCGTCTATGCATGTTTGCATCACCACCGACCGAGTCTCCCCGTCGTTAGCATCGGCTGGGCGTGACATTATCTATTACAAACTTACGTTTTTTGAGCACGCTAAGGCAGTTAAAGAGTCCTTCAACGCCAAGTTGAACACTCTGCGGATCCATCCGGAGCCTCTCGCTGCACTTTGACTAAGGTTGCTAGAGTGTTGATTGTCCCAAGCATGCTATATGGTTCGGAACTCTTTAGCAGAGGGGACTCGTCAGTCCTCGAAATTCTAACCCCTCAGTACTTCCTCCAGTCTCCTGAGGCCACAGGATTAGCTCAGGCGCGATTAAATCTTCGCCGGTGGTTTCACTGATGGTGAAGTGCGGAAGGTTGCCATTGCTCCACGTGGTGACTTAGGACCAGGCGACCAAAGCCTTACCGACCTTGTGGTTCAAAGGGCCTTTTCCTGGTGGCACAGGCTAACGGATACCGACTTACTCACTTTGTGCACAAGGCCTCGATTGTGGCAAAGGGCCTGGGATGAGTCGGCTCCGAAAGTCGACTGGAGTGTGAAGGAGCGGTGCGGCGCCAAAGCCAATCCTAATGTAGCCATAGCTGTATATGGAGAAGTTGCGGCCCAGTATAGCCGAAGACCCTTCATGTTCACGAGGTGTGTCTGGAAGTGCCGTAAACCACTGCGGCCGATTACCCGGTCAATGTGGTATCTTCTCAGCTATTTTTGGAGGTGGTGCTCCAATAACGAGGTCGATAGAGGGGACAATGCTATGGCACGCGAGATGTCACAATCGACAAGGTATTATACATGGCAATACTTATTTGGAGGCTGTGCTTCAATTAAGAGGTGGTTAAGAGGTCGTCAGCTATGGCGCGTGAGATCCCGACCAGAACCACATAACAAAATTATAACACATTCCTATCAGGAGCTGTTAAAAGCAACAGATGTTGATAAAATTTTGTTATCAAGATGGCTTTGTTCTCAACTTGTTATATTATTGGTAACACATTTATAACAACATTTGTTATATTTTTGACATCCCTTTTTCAAGTTTGTTGCAAATAACACCCGATGTCATAAACAGTGACATAGTTTGCAATAATTTTGTTATTTTGTAACATCCATGCAACACATTCTGTAATAATTTTGATATAATTGTAACAGGGTTTGTTATATTTTAGTTTAATTTGGTGCAAATTTTGTTCGAATTTTTGTTATTTTAACTACTAACGGTACATGTTTTATAACAACCGGTGATATAAAAAAATCATATCAGGGGAACACATTCTGTTATAAACTTGTTTCTTCCGTCTAGTCGGGATGCTATACTCGACATGTATTCTACACGGCAATACCTTACTTGGAGGAGGTGGTCCAAGATAGCGGTACGTAGGGGGGTCGATGCCACAGCTAGTCAAGATGCTGTGCACAACAAGGTGGTGTAGATGGCAATGCCTAGCTAAGAGGTTGACTCTCCTAACATTTGAAGTTAAACTTGAAAGAAAATGACAATTGGGTTATGTCATAAGTTCAAAGCTCTACGGGCTATTCCACTAGTAGAAAATAACTGACTTGCTTGTCTCGTCGGTCTTTCGGAAGTGAAAACCCAGCTTGCCAGTTCAGTAGATTGTCGAAAACATGATGTATTACATATAAAAATAGTAAGAATATAATAAAAAAAAGAGATTTTAAAAGGTCAAGAGGCTTAAGAGGTAAAAGAGGTATAGATGAGAGGATGCGTGGGACGTCAGTATATCTCGCCATCTGCCAGATCACCGCGCCATAAGAGCCTATCTACTCTCGGTATGTTAACCAATTTAAGATTAAAGTGACATTAATACAGTCGACTCTCCACATCTCGATGTTCTACATCTCGATATCTCTCCTTATGTCGATGATTTTTTCGGTCCGTTCATTCTGCACACATTTTCACTCTCCATATCTCGATATCCTCCTTATCTCGATATCTCCATATCTCGATGTGATTTTTGTTCCCAATTTTCTCTCCGTATGTCGATATGCCCATTATCAAAGGTTACTAGACTAGATTTTAGAGATTCAAAACAATTTGCGAAGACGAAATGACGTCTGTTTGTTTTCAATTTTCCTGGTAACGGAGTGATTTTCAAACTAGTATTCGTTAAAAAATGTTCTATGTCTCGATCTCTCCCTATCTCGATGGTCCCTTCGATATCGAGATGTGGAGAGGCGACTGTAGAATGACGCACCAACTTTCCAGCTCATCAGGTTTTTGAGATATCTGTTGAATGGATGATATGACCATTATTCCCAATCTCTTCGAAGCACAAACTAAAAGAGAACACACGTTTAGTATTCCGGAGCGTCCTTATGTGTGATATACCATGCAAAGTAAGAAGAAATCATCTCAGGAGCAGATTTTTAAGCATGAATTAAAATGTGTTGGTCACACCTGATGTGTTGGCCATGAAGAGCTCGATTCTGAAGGAATCTCACACATTTTAGAGAAACTTCGTTTGTTTTTTGTTGAACTTGCTCATACATTGAAGTTGTCGTAAATAGAGTGAGAGCTATTCAGTTATGCAAATATATTATTATACTAACCTTTCAAAAAAAAAAATTGCTTATCAACCAACATGATTATAATAATTGAACAGCCATCATGTTTCACACACTCAAATAACAGAAAATCCCATCAATAAAAAAGGTAACATGTTTTCGAAACTCGACCACTTTTGTATACTTACCCCTAATTCTAAAACTAATGCGTCGATAATACTTCCAATAACTGTTATAAAATCGAATATATTCCAAGGATCTTTGAAAAAATTCTGCCGCATCCCCGGTGAAGCATGACGAAAAAAAAAAACAAAATACATTACCTTACGATTAAAGAGAACCCGTTGAGCTGATTCTAGTTTAATTATTAATGATCTGTAAACTCAAAAATGAACAACTAAAGCAGTACTGAAATCAATTGTTGAGAAATATTAAATCCTATAATTCTGTAATGTTTGAATATTGAAGAAAGATAAAAGAGTAAAACTAAACACTGACCTATTTCGTTAATTGATCATAAAACAAATAAAGTACTAGTTTTTTGATCGATTTTGTTTAAAATCTAAACAGAATTTAGTTATCACTAGATCTAGAGTTCATTCGTCTTTATAAACAGAACTGATGGGACAGGAAGGTTCTTTCAAAAATAAGACTATCTAAAGACGCACAGAAGCGATACTTGTTTGAATTAGTTTCAATTTGTACAAAGAAACTAGGGACAACATTTAAATATTCTAAAAGTACTAAAGAAAACCGATCTGTCTACTAAACGAGAAGAAATAGATGAGGGTGATAATGCATGACGTGGGAATTATCTACTGAGAGGAAAACTATATATATATAAACTCTTGGAAATTAAAATGTATGGCTAGCGAAATATTTCGAAACATAATGGTTCGTCGTGAGCAGCTGATTTCTTTTGGACGAACCGTTGCACAAAAGAGATGAATATTCAATCAATTCATTACAACGGTTGTTTAGCGTTGAAGTGCCTAGAATTCCATCGAAATCCACAAATGACAGAGAAAATAAAACTAGTCGAAACATAAAAGAACACAAAATAAAATTCAAACCAAAAACAAAAAAAAACACACACATGGGCGATTCCGCGCGGTACTACCAACCTTACATCCGAATGCGATCAGTTTCATAATAGTCTCCAGTAAAAAGAAGAATGTGAATACCAAATTCATGAAGCTCAGTATATCAATCAGTGTCGGTGGCGCTTCGTGGAACTGAAGGGAGGGTTAACAGCAAGTGAAACGTGTCAGTGTTGAACGTAATTTAGGGGGTTTGATTTTGTTGGTGGTCGTAAGGTTTTTTTTTGAGTATCGAGACCAAGTCGTGCTTTACTGAAGACCATGGGGTGTAGATCGTCGTTTTGACTAGAGACCCTAACATTTCCTAGACTTTTGTCAAACGGGTTGAGTTCGCGGCGGTAAGTTGTTTCGTTGATTGGCGTCGAAAATAACGAACGAAAAATACAGATTGACATGCAAACTTTGGTCATCATGAACGCAAACCGGAAGGACACATGGACAGAAGCGATCGCTCCGCATATCGTGTGCTTGTCGTGATGCTGTGCAACATCGATAAAGAACGAAAAGGCAATCAAAAGGACAAAACATCGAGCATTCTCACGGTGCAAGTTTGTACCCGGAAAGGGAAGGTCATCTGGCGTTTCCTGCTAAAGGGATGCAAAATTCGCACACAAATAGACGTGGATATATGTATTGAAGAGACGAAAATGCTTGCCTGTGTGACGATCACCAATACTCTAGCTTTATCAACATTAATTGGTGCAGTTGTGATTCGATTCCACGCTTGCAGATGTACATGATAGCCAACTCAAGCACATGCCCATGCACTGCTAGAGAAATGATGGATGATAATACATTCATGCAAGGAAGTTAAATGGAAGCACTGACTGAATAATTACGATTTTTGTCATGTATTTTTTTTTTTGTATTTGTAGCTGGAATATTGCAGGAATTTGTAAAATTATTTGTTTTCAAATGCCGAAGGTAATAAGAACCAGATCATAGACAGTATTGATATGTTTAAAAATGTTTCTTTTTTATTTTACCTCAAAACCTTTGAATTTATAACTGCTTCCATTTAACTCTTCAAAAGTGTTATGAAATCTATCTGCATTTTTTGATGATAATGTAATGTTTACTTTATTCGATCGACCAATACTCGTTGGTTGCAACTACTTTCTAATGATCATGCATTAATACTCCATAACGAAAGATTTAGAGCACTGAATTTTAATACTCGGTAGATTATTTTATTGCATACATTTTGCCAAATTGAAATTTCGTTCGTATATGAGTATCAGTTCCCTTACATCTACGCTAATCTGAGGCTAAAATGCGTATCTAAATATCACCAGCTGGAAGAAGCCATTTTAGTGTGGCTTAATCAAACGGTACTTCAATATGGCTTTTTCTAGCTGGTGGCTGGTGAAAAGGAGAAACTAGAGACTAAATGTTACTATTTACAGTGACGAAATTATTACTATGCATGTATATAGTTGAAACATAAATGTATTCAAACTAAGGAACCAATTTGTCATTTATTTGGCCAAAATATAAATTGTTTGTTTATTCAATATAAGAGGATGGAAACATTTGAGCTTTCTATGAAAAGTTTGGCCAAATGTTTGACTCATAGTTTCCTAGAATAAAAATAAAAAATAATAAATCAAACATAAAATATACATATCATACGATATCAATTCAAATAGTCAAAAGAAAAACATGTGAGAAAAAAAAATTATTCATTCATTTTATTTCAGAGGGTTCATGTGTTATTAATTCAGTATATTATGTTTCATTGTTTTGGTTGTTCATGTTATTAAGGCAAATGTACCATTAGTTGTGTACCTAACGGAAAAGACCTAAAATATGCTGATAAACTCATGAAATATGTGATTTGACCAAATCAACCGATGATATTGAAATTCTTCTTCAAGTGTATGAGAAGCATGATAAATTTAAAATTCCCCTGTGGCTAATTAACATTTTCACTGTTCTTTTAGTAGAGGTATGGTTTAAGCATGATTCATTTGAAAGCACAATCCATTGATTTCTTACGGGACCCTCCTATAGGTAATGGGTATTACTATAGGTGCAAAGATGCACACAATAATAAGCAAAATAATTGTTTCAAATTCAGGAATATTATTCGATTGTTTGTATCATTTTCGCATCGTACATCATAGCAAAAAAATCGAATTTTCGATTATTAGTGCGAAATATGTCAAAACACTACCTTAAAGATTTACTAAATTGAATAACTCAATTGTAAAACACTGCATTGTTTTTCAAGCGAGTTTCAACATTCAACACGGCTTTTTTTTTGGATAGCAGAAACATTGTGTGTGCCAATATGGTTAAAAACCCATTCTACTAATTAATATCAAAATGGTGGCAACAGCCATGATGGCCGCCCGAAGAAGAAGGACGTGACGCAATACGGCAACTGACTAGTGTTTGGTCACGGAACGAGGAACTGCCATATGAAGCCCCGCTGTGGCAAATGTGCCGGTGCAAACGCAACGACGACATGCCAACCGATGGAGGAGGGTATCGATACGAAGTGCGCCAACTGCGGTTCCAACTACGAGGCACACTGTAGCCGTCGCTGAAAAAACGTGATCGAAATTGTTTTGACCTTGAAAACATGATTTTTGCACTATAGTGTCTTCGGGAAAGTTTTTCCATAAAATGATCGCTATTTTATGAAAGTGTCAATTTGGTGATTGATCCACCTAAAACTGAGAACGAAATTTTATTTTAATTTAAAAATAAAGTTTATTCGGGAAAGTTGTAGGTCATATTAAAAAAAAAACTTTGCTGAAGACACCATATGCATATCTTTTGATTTTCATGTACATTTGTGGAGTTTTTCGAGGAACGCTCCTTATAATCACTTTTTTCATCATAACTTGGTTGGATGGTTTTATACAATTTTCAAGTGTTCTAGTGTTATTTGTTACTTGCAAAAACGCATAATTTTCTCCAAGAGAGCATATTTGTATCTCTCATACTTTACGAGTTATTTAAGGTTTTATATAAAATTTTGCTCCTTTTTGACACTAAAAATCATTAGGTTGCGCACATTTCCGCAGTCGGAAACTTGCACATCCAATGGTTTGGAACTAATACTATGAAACGTAGAGAAAGCCACTTTTGGCCTGTTTTAGCCTGACGGTCAAAAGAAAGTCTGAAAAAATGTTTGCTTAATGCCAAACATCGGTCATGGAATAATTCTCAAAGTAATTCCAACGGCAGAATTTTATTTGATGAGTGCTCTTCAGGATATTTCTCAATTCAATACCCTGATAGCCCCACATGTTTTTCCTCTTCTAGAAATACATCTACGATTGACTTGGTCTTAACCGACTCTACTCATCTTTGTAGCCAATTAGTTACTCAAGCTGATTTTTATTCTGATCATGTCCCTGTTACATTTCAAATATCCCATGAAGCGATTCTTAATCCTATCAGCTCCACTTTCAATAATTTTCGAGCCGACTGGAATATATATGAAACGTATGTTGACTCTAATCTTGATGTTAACATTCCCTTACAAACAAAACTTGATATTGACAATGCTCTTGAAACTTTAACAAATTCCATTGTTGAAGCCAGGAGCATTGCAATTTCAAAATGTGAAGTAAAATTTGAATCCGTGATTATAGACGATGATCTTGAACTCTTGATCCGCCTTAAAAACGCGAGGAGAAGGCAATTTCAACGCACTCGCGATCCTGGTATGAAAATTATATGGCTGGATTTGCAGAAAGAAATCAAGAAACGTTTTGCACAATTAAGAAACAAAAATTTTGAAAACAAGATATCTCAATTGAACCCTGGCTCTAAGCCCTTTTGGAAATTATCTAAAATCTTGAAAAAAAAAACCTCAGAAGCCAATACCGGCATTGAAAGAGAAAAACAAATTATTACTAACTAATTGCGAAAAAGCTCAAAAACTTGCTATGCAGTTTGAAAGTGCGCACAATTTTAATTTAGGACTTACTAGTTCAATTGAAAATCAAGTTACTCAGGACTTCTAAAATATTCTCAAGAGAACGTTTTCGAAAATGCCTGGGAGACTGATTTGGAAGAAGTGAGAACTATTATTAAAAAAATCAAAAATATGAAAGCTCCTGGCGATGATGGAATTTTGTACATCCTCATCAAGAAATTTCTAGAAAGTAGCTTATCATTTATAGTTGATATATTTAACAAATGTTTTCAATTAGCATATTTTACTGACAAATGGAAAAATGCTAATGTTGTTCCAATTTTAAAACCAGACAAAAATCCTGCAGAAGCTTCTAGCTATCGTCCAATCAGTTTGCTTTCCTCCATCACATGAACGCAGAAGTTAACCTGAATTCGATTTCAGCTCAATAATCACGTGGTCCTTTTTCGCAAAGTGCACCCAACGCTTTTTATTTATATCCAATGCCTAGCCCGAGAGCGCATTATTTTTTAGGTAATAAAATAGCACACAACACCAGTCAGCAACTGTTCTAGTATTTATCGAGCAACGGACTCATGTTCCGTAACCGGTCGTTTGAGAACGTCGCGACCCATTGGAAGCCCACACAATAGAAACCTCAGCCAGTACAGTTGCTGGCTAGTGTTGTGTGCTATTTCATTACCTAAAAAATAATGCGCTCTCGGGCTAGGCATTGGATATAAATAGAAAGCGTTGTGTTTGGATGGGCATCTTATTCTTCCGAAAGAGGTGCACTTTGCGAAAAAGGACCACGTGATTATTAAGCTGAAATCGAATTCAGGTTAACTTCTGTGTTCATGAGTCCTCTCATGGCGTAGTGGTAATGCGCCCCAACTAGAGATTGGGGAGTCGTGAGTTCGATTCTCACTGAGAAGACGTGTAACTTTTTCGCAAATTTTCACATCAATTTGTCCATCTAATCCAATTGCAAATTATATGCAATGTTTAGCTTTTCGGTAGTTGTTAAGTTTATGTAAATGTTTGCATAATAACGGATTTTAACAACCCAATATGAGAAAATGAATTTGAAAGGGAATATTTTTTTTGTGTGATGAATTTGCTGACCCAACTACGGTCCGCTAAGTATTTTTATTTTTCATTATTTCTATATTCTTTAAATTCAAATGATTCAGAGATTCACATTTCTTACACTCAAAGAAAATAAACTAAACCGTATTTTATTATTTTCAAAATTAAAAGACAAAACTAAAACTAAAAAATACTACTATCTAAAAAGTAGAGATAGTTATGATTTAATAAAATTGCATTATACCTACCTTTACGCCAAATCCTATTATTTTCAGTATCGTTTCAACACTAAACATCCCGGTAAAGCCCATGTTGAGATACTTTAACGATTTTTCAAACTCTTTTCCTTGATTGTGATACTGTTTTGCCGGGACATGAATGATTTGTGTGTGTCAATGGGTTTTAAATTGAATTAAACCGATTATCGATGAGAGAGCACATAAAATTTAAATTATGGCAAACCAAATATTGGAAAAAATAACAAACATAAAAATATGCAATTGACGATTTTGCATTAGAGCACACACACATTGACGAAGAATCAGGTTTTCCAAACCGAACCACGTGAGGGACGTTGATAAATGTTTAATCAATCATTCAATCCACGTTAGTAAGTGTTCGCAACGGGTTTTTGTTTAGCGTCGGCGTTCGTGGTTGTGACGAATGACAAAAAAGCAGCAAATAAAACAATTCAAAGTCAAACATTAGTTTATGTGAAAATGCAAATGCACACGTGGATTCAAGAGTCAATCGAAAAAAAAACCAAAAATTAACATGGTATAAAACTTGTTTTATTTGGATTTTAAGGGGTCGAATTGGGTGGTTCTATTAGGTTGATTCTGGTAAGTGGAAGATATCATGTTTGATGCAAGATTTATTTGATCTGACGTGCAAGGGAAACGAAGGAAGTTGATCTGATCGCAAGAGAAAGCCTATAACTCAGATTAACGCTAGCAGAATCCGGAACGATGGTTGCAGTCAAACGCGAATGCATCAGTGAGTTAACCCGTGTTTATTGAAACAAATTATTCTCTGCACTCGAAGTCTGCATTTCTTTGCAAGTTGAACATGACTCGTAACCTACGTCAACGCAAACACGCTATTTGGAAGGATTGAAATGAAATGCGAAAACATGATGAAATAAGTAGATATTGAACACACACACAATGGATACATAATTTTGATTATTAAATGATGATTTACTGAATAGAACATGCGAACAGAACTAAAATCATGATAGGTGCTGATTTGGCGATAAAACTCAAAACTCTGGTGCCACTTATAAAACATGCGTAGTAAGATGCAATACACAAAACACATTGAATTACTAACACAAAAAATAAACAATTTTGGGCATGCTGATGAGTTTACATACTGAACAAAACAAAAAGACAAATATTCATTCGAGAGGTGCGTGCAGTTAGATAGTTTCATGCGGCTTCTTACGATTTGGGAGCGCGAAGTATCATGCCAATAAGGAAAGACAGTCTGTGAAACCATAGATCGAACAAGAGCAAGATGCAGGAATGCTTTACACGTAAATGACACTTATTTCTCGAACACACTTTTCAATAAATCGCTTAATTTTTATGAGTTTTATTTTATTTTTTGATTTGTACCCACAAAAAGATCACACATAAACTTCATAAGATCTTAACATGTGCAAAAAACGATTGGTTCCATGAAAAATAGTGTAAAACTTTCATACTTTTTGCTTTATCATCTTTGCTGTGAAGCTAAAATCCAATACATTCTGTAAACGTGAAAATATTGGAAGCAGTGTTGTTAGCAGTCACGGTAGTCGGCACGTTTTCTCTGAAGTTCGGCAGCGCTTCCCTAAAACATTCACAACACGAGCGATCAAACGAATGTCGGAAAGAAAAATGTCAATTGAATGCCTCTGACCACGAAAGCTTCACTAGGAAACGTTACTGTTTTGTTTGTTTCTGTCGTTTTTCGTGATAGACGCTGTTTTCACAGTATTCACATTCGACATAACTAGCAAGAACAAGCTATTCATGTTATTTATGTTCCGATATGAGTAAATTTTATGCAAAATAATGATTTATGCATATGTCATCGTGTGAGACGACATTTAATTGACATTTTTTGTGTTTCTCGATGTTCATTCTACCGCTCGTGCTGTGTGTGAGAGATGACGGTAGCGAATGAGTGTAAAGAAATCAGTTGACTGCTGACCACGGAAGCGAAACGAACGTCACGCAAAAATGTCTAATCTTTACAGCACTGCTTAGAAGACAGTTCCCTAAGTCACAATAGTAGCCTTTTGTGACCGTTTTGCTATATGTGGTTGCCGCGTTCGCAATAACAGTCCAATCTGAGAGATTTGTGCCTCAAATGAAAGCTTGGCATTATATTGCTGTGTGCGTTTGAAATGCAAATACAGTCGACTCTCCACATCTCGATGTTCTACATCTCGATATCTCTCCCTATGTCGATGATTGCTTCGGTCCCTTCATTCTGCATACAATTTCTCTCTACATATCTCGATATCCTCCTTATCTCGATATCTCCATATCTCGATGTGTTCCTGTTGATTTCATGTTCCCAATTTTCTCTCCATATGTCGATATGAACATAATCAAAGGTTACTAGACCAGATTTAAGAGGTTCAGAACAATTTGAAAACTCGAAATGTAGTTTGTTTGTTTATTATTTTCCTAGTAACGGAATGATTTTCAATCTAGTGTTCATTAAATTAATCTTCTTTGTCTCGATCTCTCCCTATCTCGATGGTCCCTTCGATATCGAGATGTGGAGAGGCGACTGTATCAAATGCGGGAACACCAAATGCGGTAAGATGTTTCACAAGTAATGCGGTGTCAAAGATAGATTTTTCTTGCTAGGGCGGCTATGATTAACATAATCGTTGCTAGGTGTCCTTTGATTGTTTTGTGTTGCCGCTTTTGGAGGACGTTTAGTCAACATTTGCATCTAAAATGCAAACAGCAATATCTAATTGATCAATGCGCGGCCCGCGGGTCGGACTGATTTTTTCGTTTGCATGCATCACGAGCGAAGAATTTAATATAAATTTGAATTTTTATATAATGATCAATCAGATATGATGCCAAGCTTTCATTCTTCTTCTTTCTTCTTTCTGGCGTTACGTCCCAACTGGGACAAAGCCTGCTTCTCAGATTAGTGTTCTTATGAGCACTTCCACAGTTATTAACTGAGAGCTTCCTTTACGAAAATATCCTCGACCAGTGGGATTCGAACCCACGACCCTCAGCATGGTCATGCTGAATAGCTGCACGTTTACCGCTACGGCTATCTGGGCCAAGCTTTCATATGAGGTATAAATTTTGCAGATCGGATTATTATTGCGAACGCGGCAACCATTTATGTCAAAAAAGAGCCAAAAAGGTTGGGCAGGCCGTAAAATATTTGTAGCAGCGAACTGTAGGTGACTCGCTCACAAATGTGAATCAACTCTTTTGATCGATTCAATAACTCATTCAGAAATCAAAAACGAATCATGAAGAAAACAACAAAGAAAACAACAATTTCTTAATGATATACTACTTATAAGCAATATACGTACTTCAAATCAAGTGCACTAGACATGTATCAATAATGACTAGTGCACTTGATTATGATAAATCCAGCTCAAAAAAGTTATCCCTGGTAAAGTTTTAAACACTCTTCCGAAAATTGCAGTGCTAGTGAATCGTGACTGCTTTGAAAATAATCGTGATTCGTTTGTAACTGAGAGAGAGGATACAGCTCACTGACAGTTAGCATGTTTCCCGAGCAAAGTCGAATAACAACCGCATAACATAGTGATAACAAGATGTACATCATGATTTCATTTTGTTATTTTTTAGTATCAATACGAAGACTCTTGTTATAACGAATTTTTAGCTGTCAGATCGAGGATGCCACCGACGGGTGAATGACGTCAAATATTTGTTATCATAGTTCGATCTTCATAACTAATAGATAACATAATGAGTTATCAACAAGGGAAATTGGCTGGATAACAAAACTTGTTATCACTGTGTTTCCAATGATAACACAATGAGATATTTATATGATACCTTTAGTATAAATTTTTGTTATCACGTTCGTTATGTTGCCTGCTTATTCAACCAAAATGAAAACAAACTATTTTATCAAATGCTTGTTATCGGATAACACAACTTGTCATCTTTTTGTTACCCAACTTTGCTCGGGTTTCTTGCCTCCTTTGACTTCTTTCTTTTATTTTTGGGTTGTGCACAACGGTCAGATGAACTTATTTTGGTCAAAATCATATTCACTTCTTGTTGCTCACTATGAAATATGATATGAATATAAAATAATCAATAGCAGTTTGCCATCACACAACTATATTTAGGTATTCAACTAGAACTTTTAATTACGTTCACTTAAATTTTGACGGTTTTTCACGTTCTGCCCTTCGAATGTGCGGTTTTCCAGTGACAGATGGGGTTCTCTTGACTTTTGGGAGCTCGTAATCTGAGCCAGCTGTCATCCAATCAATTCATGTGAAATTATGTAGATTTGTTCACATTTTGTTTCAGGAGCCGACAAAAAGCAGTGAGAATTTTCGGCGAGAGATACATGTGAGACAGCGTTCAAAGACCTGTCAGATTCATGTCCAGAGAAATCTCTTGAATGATTTTGTCGTTCATCCTTCTTGAATGAGGAAGTCTTATGTAGAATCTTTTGTGGAGACTATTGCGGACACCTCTAGAAAGAGACTTCATTTGATGACTTGTATAGAAACTTTTGTGAACTCTTTTTAAACATTTAGAGAGTTCTGTAAAGATTTCTTTGAAGAGTTTTCTGAAAAGTTTTGTTGAGACATCTGTGGTTATACACTACCCGTCATAAATACGGACTCACTAAAATAAGAAATGCAACCACCTGTGGAATATTGAATCACCCTCCAAAAAACATCACCTCAAATTAGGAAAATTTTAAATTGCTGTATCTTGAGATCCTTATGATTTGCAAACATCCGATCTTCAGCAAAGTTGTTGAGCGGATCATCCGGAAGGCAAACAGTTTGGTTCGCAATTTAGCCACTAGATGACGCTAATGAGCATGTAAATTGAGCATTTCAAACATGTTTTATCCTGTGACCCACTTGAGATAGAAAGTTAGAGTCTTCGGCAAAGTTGTTCAAAAGGTCTAGGACATTTGGAAGATAGACTGTCTTGGTCTTGGTTTGCAATTTTGTTGCTAAGCGGCGCTAATGAGCATGTAAAATTGAGTTTTTTCAACAAGTTCTATCAAATAAAATTGGGGATTTCAAGCGAGTCATATCTTCTAATCCAGATGAAATTGAAAATTGGAGTCTTGAAACATTTTTTTAACCCTAAACTGCTTGAATATGAAATGAATCATACCTGGGCAACTGGAAGATGCAGTAAAACAAGGTGAATTTAACCTGAACTATTTGAATATCAAGTATTCATACTTGAAACGGGTGGATATTAAGTAATTCAGACCTGCATCACTATAATATAGAGTGAATCAGACCTGAATCACTTGAATATGCAGTGAATCCGACATGAATCACTTTGATATGGTGCGCATCTATCATGAATCACTAGAATATGAAGTGAATCAATCCTAAATCACTTGAATATGCAGTGAATCAGTCCTGAATAATTATTATATGAAGAGAATCAGATTTGAATCACCTGAACATAAAGTGAATCAAACATGAAACACTTGAAAATGAAGTGAAACAGACGTGAATCGCTTGAAATCATTTGAACCTGAAACAGGTGAAAAGCACGCTTAATATCCACAGCACGAACGTGGTACTTCACTAAAGACAGCAGCGCAAAAATTGAAGAGACATGCCGTCGGAAAACGCTACTGTACGTTCAACCTGTTCAACTGCCGCTGTTGAACCATATCCCATTTAACTTAGATCCCATATACATTCACAGCTCAGTAACCTGTACACGCTCAAAAGCATACATGTGTGGAAACAACCCGTTCAACGAAAGAAATTGAACAGGTTTTACTTTTTTCTCTTTCCGAAAGATTGGTGCACGCCAAGAAGTTTCCTAGTAAAATGTATTTTGTTCGGAATAAATCGGATGTACGCTGTCCCGTGAGAGCAAAATCATTAGAGATCTGTTTGGAAATCTCACGGGTCGGGTTCGGGTTTGAAAATTTTTATTTTTTCGGTATCGGGTTCGGGTCGGGCTTGAAGGCTAAAAAAATATCGGATACGGGTCGGGTTCGGGCTTGAAAAAAGTCAGGGCCGATTTCCCCTACCCAAACCAAAAATGTGCTTGCCATTCAAGTGGGGACTTCTTCTCTCAATCTTACATCTTTCTGTGTGCAAGTGGGCAGGGAAAATTTGTCTGTCTATGCTGGAAGCGCAGAGAGCACGGTGCAGCAGAAAACACTTTGCTTGCTTGTGTGACGTGGCGCGCAAAGCAAGGCACATGCAAAGCGTTATAATAAAGCCGAGAAACGAACGAAGGAGAATAGGGGAAAAACTCAGTTAGTTCGTTCTTTTTCCGGGTCACTTTTTATCTGATCCATGCTGGTAAATGAACCGATTCTCGACAAAAAAGAGCCACGGATCACTCGTTCTTTTGGGTGATCCGGTTCTTTTGAACGACTCCGATTATTTTTGGCCATCTCTAGACTATACCCTGAGAAGTCGAGAACCTTTTCAGCCGGATCCTTGACCGGTGGAATTTTAAATAACCTTCTGTAGTCTTGCTGAATCATAGATATTTGAACTTATATCAAAATATCAAAATTTAAGTTTTTCCACCGAGATCTCTGGTAAGTGAAACCAGTATTTTGTGAATATTCACTGATTGAATTGCAGTTGAATTCTTAGCAAACCTTTTAACGAGAACGATTTCCGAAAATCTAGTAAATGATCATATAGTGAAAATGATCTGCCATAAATGATCAATCCATTGGTAATAGTTTTCAACTTGTCATTGAATTGACCAAAATCCAAAATCTCCAAAATCTACAACATTTTAAATCACTAACATGCCGAATACCTAACATTCATGAAATAAGTTTTGCGAATAGAAAACAAATAGCAATCCACAGTAGTTCGCACGCTGAGTAGATTGATAATTACAATAACTAAAGTTTCATGCAACGGAAAACATCAAGTACTCTAACAAAGTCAAGAGATCACAAAGAAAACTGCGGACAAGGCATTATCAGAATAGATAATGAGAGATACCCCAGTACCGGACATTTAAGCCACTAACTTCATAATTCAAACGGTATTATTTTTATGAGATCTTTCCAATTTATAAATGATTCTATTTATGTATGTTTTACTCCAGGAATAGTATTTCATTACCAATTCAATGCTTCTGCAACATTCACAAGAGCAATTTGAGTTTTACTTAGTTTGCAAGATGTCCATAAAAAATTTGTTTCGTATATAATAAAAAAATAAAACATTTCATTTCGTATATAATGAAAAATAATATATTATTGCTCTAAACATTCATTGTTCTTATTTTATGTCACTGCACTTTGGTCCAGAAAGGATTTTTACGTGCGAAAGATGCATTTTGAGCTTCAGAATGAAACATCAGACAAAAACGGTCTTCTACAAAGTTGTTTGTATTAATTAGGCCCTTTGTTTGGTGTTATTGAAAATTAAGGCGGTCCACATTTTCATATAAACGGTGTAACTAACTTTTTTATTTGTAGAAATTGAAGTTTACATGCTTCAGCAAAGTTGTAGACCATTCAATTTTAAGGAACTTTACCACAAAAGTTTTTTTTTTGTATCTCTTAAATTTACCTATTCAGAGTTTTTTTTTTACTACGGTGACATAGGGTGGTACCTACAAACAAAACTGATTTTCTGGCTCTAGCATTTTCAATTCAAATATCTCATCAAAGTAGTCTATGAAACTCTTTTAGAGCACTTGAATACTCTTCGTAATAGCTTTCTTTTCTTCTATACACCACCTTGATGTGATTTATCAATTCCAGAACGTTGTCCGGCTCTGGGGAATCTACCCATATCCATCTGATCTATAAGCTGAATATCATTCTGGACATCTCCTGGATTAATCTGTGAAAATCAGTGGTGTTCAAGCTTCAGCGCATTGCGGGCCTGACCTCGATGAACTCAAATTTACAGCGATTATATTGTACATCGATTTTATAATTAAAAAAAAAAATCATAAAGTGTCTAAGAGAATTACAAATAAAATAAATTTTGATCTGATTTATAATAGTTCTGAATTCCACAAGAGTTGTTAAGAAATATGTTGCAAAGGAAATAAATTTAGAAAATCTTGAACTTCCTAATTCAACAATACTTTACGTGAAATTTAATGCTGATAAATGAATTTAAATGAGCGCAAAGAGCCTTGGTTAACTTTTCCGGCTTCAATTGTGAGGAATTCGCTTCACTCCTCCTTTTCACATAAGTTTTAAATCGTTTCATCTTTCACAAGGGATAGTTTTTAAGATTTTCTAGATTTCAGTTATGATTTCTATAACTCTGAGGTATCGAGGAAATCTAATGGTCCCTAAAATATGAAGAGTTGATTGTAATTTCAACATTAAGGTGAAGATGAATCGAAGCCAGACCTCAAATTTTCAAGAGCATAAATCTGGAGAACTAAACATCTGTTTAAGCTGAAAATTTAATCAATTGGTCACTGGCTGGTGGTACGGGTATTCGGTTCTCCAGATTTGTGTTCTTGTAAGTTTGGAGTTTGGCTTCGATTCATCTTCACCTTAAGAATAAAAAGTTATTTTTATACTCACTACTACTTTAAAAATTTCTCTTCCTGGATAAAAATCTACTGATCAATTTAGTTGTGTTATATTTTTCAAACGAATTCAATTTGTTTTATTAAACGTAGTGGTGAGTAAAATAATGCAAGGTTTAATTTAACACATAGTCCTATCATATAGCCCAGTTTCTCTGTGATCTCCTAATGATCGAATAATTAATTTGCGTAGCACCCAGAAATTCATACGTTTACCATACTCAAATAAAATGAAGTTGAACAGAAATAAAGGTTTGCGAAGTAATATAGATTCCAAATAATCCATGAAATTCAATCAAGGTTCAAATAATTGAATTATTGCTTATGGGTTCAAAATATCAAAATCAATTGTAACAATTTTTTCCTAAATGTCTTGGATTAAAGCAGAAAAGGAGCATTCCAAATTGAGAATAAATAATACAAAATTCATTCACATTTCCGATACAGAACGAAAAAGGCATTCCAAACTTAAGACCATAACATGCACAACGTTGCATTCCCACACAACACTAGACAGTAACGAAAAACGATACGAGTTCATATTTACAATTTTCTGAAATTATCCTATCGAGTAGACATCAGTAGGTAAACCTTCAGGTGATCGTTCGCGGTTCTATTTACAGTGTTGACTCGCATTCATCGTTTCTATTCGGCACAAACGATGAATTAATTGTTCATTCGAATTTTGAATCGATGATTTTTTTAGGGGGTATAAGTTTTGAAGAATATTGATAATCTATTTCAGACGACAGAGGAAAGTTTTCATAGTTTTGGGTTATGATAGAATCCTAATCGGGACTGGGCCTAGCTCTTTGGTATTTATTTTTATACAGGGGGGGGTTAGTCAATGTTCTATTAATTAAATCTATATATCTTTCATAGGATATTATTCGATTTGGAAGAATTTAGTTCGACAGGGTTGAAGATATTGCATTGCAGAGGGGGGTAGTGGGAACGGATCGGGGACTACGTACCTTCATCATCAGCAGTAACGTATTGAACACGATCAACATCATTATAAAATATTCGAACGGCGTGGAGACTACGATGCGCCACACTTTGTATTTAAAACTATTCCGCTTGTTTGGCATATAACGTTCTAAAGGTCTAGCACCTATCGTAAAATCTATGCACGATTTCTAAAAGAGACATTGAATGGTTAGATTTACTGGTGGGTTGAAGGTACAAAATAGCTCACCTGATTTTTATCTATCTCTCCGTCCTGTAGTTCGGCTTCTCCTTGCTCTTGAAAGGTAATGATAATCAAGGCCACGAATATGTTAACGAAGAAGAATGGAAATACTATGAAATATACTATGTAGAATATGGACATTTCTATTCGGAAATTTTGAATTGGACCCTTGTCTTCGTAGGTAGCAGCCATGGAGTTCTGTAATACTCTGAAATAAGAAGAACAGGTTGAAATCTATATGTGGTCCGCCTAGACTTCAGAAGATCTCACTGTGGCCATCCTTCTCCGGTTTGTACGGCAAATAGTGTCAACATGGCAGTGGCCACGTTGTCGTAGTGGAAGCTTTGAGTTTTCCACTCCCGCACCTCTCTTCTTGGCAGTTGATCGGTACCGTCGTAGACAAAAAAGGAACCCCTGAAAATGTTGATATCGAAATGAACGTTAAGTGTTACGTTGCACAATCTTATATAACTCACTTGCACTCCTCACTAGTGTGTTTGCTGTCGTCGGTGCAGTAGAAGAACTTTCCGTTGAACAACTGCACCGCTATGACAGCGAAGATGAACTGAAACAGAATGTACACGATCAGGATGTTGATGACGTTTTTCAGCGAGTTAACAACGCAATCGAACACTGCTTTCAGCTTTGGCACTCGCTTGATGGTTTTCAGTGGTCGTAACACTCGCAGCACCCGAAGCGATTTAATCGTGGACAAATTCTGACCTGCGCTGCTTCCACTATTGATTCGATGAGGAAAAGATAAAAATATTGAATTGAAAAAGTACTTAGCTTCTATCGAACAAAACTTACGTCATATCGAATCCGAAGCTGACGGCAGCGCAGATGACGACCACCGCATCCATGATGTTCCAGAACTCCCGCAGATAGCTGCCCGGGTGCAGTATCACGCCCAAATCCACGATTTTGAGCAGCATCTCTATCGTGAACACTCCCGTAAATGCATAATCGAAAAAATTGAGAATTTTGTTGCGCGGTGAATCCTCCTCGACGGGATCCTCGGCGGCTAGTGCGATCGATGACAGTGAGATGACGACCATGATGAAAAAGTCGAAATATCGGAGATTGACGACCCAATGCGCAGCGCAGCGTATTCTATAAAAAGCGATATGAAAGAAAAATCATTGTTCTTACATTTCGTTACGTTTCCACGAGTTTATGGATTCGTACATATTTTTTTTTCTTGAAAAATGGTCTTCTACCGTAACAAATAGTTGTCTGTAACTTGGGGTTACGTTGACTTCACATTCAAATCGCGAAGTTTGAAATTTAGTTTAACTTTTACAACTAAATGGTAAAAAAACAGGAAGATGCTATGGGGATGAGGGCCTTCATTAGCCAAGTAGTTAGAATACGCGGTTAAAAACAAAGCCATGCTGAAGGTATGTGGATTCAATTCCCGGTCGAATGGAAATTTCCTTCATTTCCCTGGGCATAGAGTATTATTGCACCTGCCACACGATATACACTCCCGTGCATAAGTTTGGGTTCACCCCCTAAAAAACATGCAAAAGTGTTCAGTTCATATCTCTGTGATTACACGTCCAACTGAAACTCTCTAAGCCGCATTCGAAAGGCAAAGAGTTATTCTTACTTCGTATGTATTTTTCTTAAAACATTCTTTGAACTTTGTATACCAAATTTGTACTTGAAGTTCTGACATTTTTCAAAAAACACACTGAAAAAACATAGCTAATTTCCTCAGCATTGGATGGACCAAAATTTTAAAACAAGGAAAAATCTGAAAAGTATTCAATAAAACAGTCAGTCAAGTCATTGTGCAAAAGTTTGGGTTAACCCCTCAGTATGGTGTATCGTGCAAAAGTTTGGGTTCACCTGAACTTACTTAAATCTGTGAAATCTCAAACCAATCATGTATGCGCAAATATTTGGTTAAAATTTATGTTATTGACCTAGCAGGCATTTTCAGTCTCTCTTACATATTTTTTCGATTTTTTTCTGTGTTTATTTTTTTCTTTTTAGGCTGATACAAATATTAAATTTCTTTTATGTCCGAGACCACTTGGGAGGTACGAGGGGGGGGATAAAAATAAATAAGGAACAAAAAATAAAAATGAAAAAAAAGTAATTTTTTCGAAATTTTTATTTTTAATGATAGTTGTTAAACTTTTTTCAATCGTCCTCTGGACCATTATTTGACTTGTTTTTTACTTTAAAAATTGAAAAAAAAAACCTAAATGATGTCAAAAAATTATGATTTTTTTTTCTACCCTTCAAAATTTTTGGATTTTTGAAGGGGGGGGTGACATAAAAGAAAATTAATATTTGTATCAGCCTTATTGTCATTTTTTTTTATTTTTACGTCTCTTTTGAAGTAATTTTTGAAGAAATGTATTCCGGAAAAATATTTGGAGGAATCCTTGAACACTCAGAAACCCTAACTGAAATTCATGTACCGTTAAGTCACCAGTCACCGTGCGGCATCCATTCACCGTGCACATAAACAAATTCCTACAGAATATTCATACAATTATCACAAATTATTTTTTTGTCAGCAAAATAAGATAAAACTGATGAAATGAAGTAGTTTTTGTCACAAAGCATTTTGAAAAACCTAGTTTATGTAGTGAATGTTCATGTGAATTCTGTTTGATAATAAGATTTTTCAACACTCTTAGTAGAAACACCAAAGTTTTCATTGTGGATACTATTAGTAAAATGTATTTCATCGTATGAGCAATGAGATTTTATGCAAATTAGAATTTTATATTGTGTTTCAGTCGAAACCCATGTGCACGGTGAATGGATCCCTCTCAGTATGTATGGTTCTTATTACCGTGCAGTAGTGTAAAAGGCATGAAATTATTCGGTAATATTAGATTTATTGTTATATCGTCATTAAACTACTTCATATTTAGTTTTTAAGTGAATATGGAATGATTTGGACAATACAGTTAAAACCTCCTATAACGATTTTAATGGAAAAATAATTATTTAGCCAATTTTTAAACTTTTTATGGATTGTATTGTAAATGAAGATTTCAACAGTCTTAAAAATGAGTGCGCTCACTATTAGCAACATAGTTACTCCATCAACAAAGTTTCTTTAAGAAACAAAATTAAATCATGGCGAAATCTATACGTACGGTGAATGGTGTACTAGTGTGCACGGTAAATGGTGACAAAGAACGGTACGAGGCGACCATAACATGAGATTTTCAAACATAATTTTTGAGTAATTTTTAGTTATGCATCACTAGTTTTAGATTTTTCCCTGAATTATTTTATAATTGTTCGCTACGTAGTGGTATTCTAATACGCTTCAATTTTTTTGAAAAAGTTATATAATTTTTTGAAATGCATTTTTTTTTAAATGCACGGTGAATGGTAGCTTGACGGTATGAGATCTTTATAAAAGTTAATGTTGAGGAACTCGTGGTAAAATTCTTAAAACAAATCCTTTCATAATTTTTTTTAAGAATTAAAGAATAAATTACCCAATAATTCTTTTATAAACGCATAAAATATTTCATGAAGAAATCACTAGAAATCTTCATTAAAAACAAGAACTATTCTTGAGGGATTTTCCATGAAAAGTTTCTGAACCAATACGTGGTGAGATTATCGGCAGTATTCTGGGAGAATTTAATTGGGGATAGGACGAATTCCTGAATATATTTTGTGTAGTTGAATTCGACTGGGATGTTTGAGATTTAAACTACGTTTATTTGGGAAAAGCAAAAATACCGTTTTGATTTAATTTCTTATGACTGAGAAAGCCAAATAAACGTAGTTTAAAATTCCTGAATATATTTTTGAAATAAAAAAAATCCGTTGAAAAATCCCTAGATGAATAATTCAAGAATTCCTTGAAGGACCCCCTAAAAAAACAAAAAACTGTCTTGAGAAATTTCTGATAGAATTAATGAAGGATTTTATTCCACATAGAACCCTTGAAAAACTCAAGTGATTCATAGAATGGTTCTTTCATAAATGTTTGGAAAAAAGTCTGCAGAAACTCATATTGAAGTTGCTGGAGATATTTCGAGAAGATTTTTTATCAGGTTTTTAGAAGAATACCGAAGTAACTTCCAAGCATTCTTATTGGATTGTTCTTTTAAAGGACCGCTGGATTAATTTATGAATCTCTAGAATCCGGGAAAAAGGTATCGTAGGCAAAATGGTTTGAAGAATTAATTCATTTTTCACTTTAAATTCATGATCAAAGACACAGTAGATTTTATAGATATATTAGGAAAAACTATTGGACAAATTTATTAATTAATTTCTAGAATCCACAATTCCTTGGAAAACCTTTTTGAACATATTCTGGAGAAATTCATGGAGTAATATTTGAACAATTTATTGGTAAAATTCAATGAGATTTTTCTGATGAAAGGCATCTTTAAGACGGGAATCCGATAAATCAATACTGATCAAATGTTCCTAAGAACTCTTGGAGGAATCTCTGAAATCGCTTTAAAAAACATCTGATGGAATCCCTGGAATCGTTTCTGATGAAAAACTCAGAAGATTTCATACATGAATATCAGGAGGGTTCACTAGTCGAATTTCAAGTTCGATACATGACTATCAGAAGGGTTTAAGATGAGTCCGTGGAGAAATTATTGGAGGAATCTCAGGAGGCTCACTCGACCCTCGGAATGATTCTAGTAAAAATCCGTGAAATTCCAAGAGAAACATCAATTTTTTTGGAGATCATTTAAAAAATATCTGTAGGAACTTCTAAAGCACTTGCTAAATATTTTCTTAGGAGTTTGAAGAAGAAAATATTTTTAAATATACGTTAAATGGAGTAGCGATGGCAGCGTGGCCCGTCAACACACAAATCCAATCCAAGTTTGATGTAGTATTTTCGAATGCAGAGTCTAAATCAATTATTATCAAAGTTTTCATAGAAAATTGAAATGAGTAGCAGGCTTGATTCCAGTGGAAGCGTAAATGCAACAAAAACAAAAAACAATTATGTATACAAATGTACAGAAATGACAAAACGTTGGTTTTAACATTGAGCTTATACCTAACTCGATATCGATTTATGACTGTATTCAGTGATAGTTTATGCTTGCATTGCTCTGATTTAGTATTAGTTGGTGTTTGAATTTTGAAGTTTATAATTCATGTTTTTAATAAAAATTGGAAAAATAAAAAGAAGTCAAAATAAAGTTACGTTATATCGAGGTAAAAGTTACGTTATATCGAGTTACGTTATATCGAGGTTACGTTACATCGAGGTATTACTGTATTATAACACATATATTGAGCTTTTCGTTAATCCAATCCTGATCTGGGATTAAATCCCATCCCTTTTACGACGCAAAACTTATAGTGACGGAAGAGAAGTAAAGCCATTGGTCACAAGATGAACTACCCCAGGGCTAAAATCTCGGTAATAAAGATCAAAAAAATCTTCCCAAAGACATCAATTTTAAAAATTGTCAGAATATAAAACATTCTAAGTCATGATTTTTCAGGGGAATCTTTTTTTTTTGTTCTTAGCTTCGCCCAGGCGGAAAAATTCACAACAAATTAATGAGTAATACAAAATCACTTTCCCTTATGCAACTTGAGGTTGATGATGTTGATGCTGTCAGGCTCAAATTTTCATAAAAATTATCTGAATATGAGTGCGCGACAAGGGGTGGATCACTTATTCAGTGCACATCAGATGTGCATCAACTTGCATCAAATGCATTTTTTGGTATTCCCATCAGCTTAGCACTGACCCATACCATCGTATAGTGCTATAGCAACACGCCATTGTTTGTTGTGATTGTTATGAAATTGTTGTAATGGACCTATGGACCGATGCACGAGTTCACTGCCCATAACTGCATAACAGTCACATTCGACATTTTTTAAAAATTGGAGTTAATACCATGGAGAGTCATCAAATGATAAATACTTTCAATCAACTTACTAAAATCGGTGAGATTGTTCTATAAAATTCGAAAAAAATACCAAGTTGTTTTGTCACATCGGCAATTGTAACCGCATAACAGTCACATTGAGATTATACATGAGCCTCATTATGTAGTAGCAACGAAATTTCTATAAGAATTATTTTCTGACTATTCACCCAATATGCGATATGAGTTGTACAAAATTTCAGCCTAAAATAATGTCTTTTGAATTCTCAATGATTTTTTTGAAATTTTAGTTTCCTCCCATACTGCAGTAAAATGCAAACTTGGTATCTCATTTACTCAATGCCTACTTTTGTCGAATGTTACAAATATGCAGTTATGGGCAGTTCACTAATTTGACGTTTGAGCGGTGCCGAATTCACTCGTTTCCATGGTCACGTAAATAACACGGCACCGCTCAAACGTCAACGAATGAACTCGTGCATTGGTCCATGCACGGGTTCATTATTTGACGTTTTAGCGGTGCCGTGTTATTTATGTCACCATGGAAACTTGTGAATTCGGCACCGCTCAAACGTCAAATTAGTGAACTTGTGCATCGGTCCATTGGTACTCTGCAATGATTTTCTTCAACTACCTAATCACAAATTTTATTTGTTTCAGATAATCAAGCTTCTTGGAAACCGGAACATATAATAAGTTTAAAATCTTGACCGATGCTTAACTTCGAAACATCAAGATCAAGCATCTAATTACTTGAGGACTTTTCCGTCAAGAACAGTCTATGCATACATAGTGGAGAAAGGATAAATGGTTGACAGGAATATATTGTCGCACGTCCTGAGGACTAATCAAAAGTACCTAGTAGATTGAAACTTCTTCCTAAGAAATCTAGCTACAGTCTGCTTACCAGCGGAAAATAGAAATTCGCATAGATTCGCAAACTGATGATTAGAATAATAAAACAACCAATCACATTCTTGTGTCCAAACATCTTATTTTATCTCCTACAATGTCGGTTGGGGATCTTGGAGACAGAACGATGAGCTCTTTAAATTGATATTCTCTCTCTCAAGTATTGCTTCCTGTGTGCTTTCCTTGCAGAATGTACATTTCTACGTCGGAGCGTTTAATCACCGCTGTATTTGGATTACATGATGGATGACGATAAAGGGCAGGTGTCTAAAAATCGTTGAAATAACAGAAACTCCAAAATCCGTTTCTGGATACCCTGCGACTACACTGTCTAACTTACAGACTGACGGGAGATATGGGTATAATATTTGAGCGGAAGAATGTTTAGGATTATATTGATTCCATATTCGATACTCCAATGGGGAGTGGCACAAGTAGCTAGGCCGAGGCTTCTTCAAGGCACTTATTTCTTAGCTGACCGAAAGTGAAGTTTTTAGAATTTTCCTCACTGCGGCCACCAAAAAACAATAAAGGAAGCTTGTCTGAAGCTTCGTTGGAGCGATTACACAGCTGCCAGTTCGCAGTAAGTTATTGAGACTTCTCTTACTACGAGCACCTTCACACTGGCTACGAGTAGAGTAAGCGGGTGGTATCACACTCAATCAGTCGCTAGATCAGTCGGGACGGAGGACAAGACCGATTACAATACGAGGTAACACAGGTAGTGTTTTTTTTGGAGAGCAGTAGCTTTTCCTGAGCGCCCCGAAACGCTCAATGACTTTGACAATTTGACAAGGATAGAAAATAAACATTGGAGCAAGCCATGAATTGCCAATTTGCTGAGTGTGCATTTAAGGCTCAAGAATCCATCATTCAATCATCAGCAATCATCAAATATTGAAAACCAGTTTTTTTGTTCAATTTTACAGCAATCTGCATGAAAATCTATCATTACATTACCAATAGCAAGTGCAATGCAATGATAGAATTTCTTCAACATTGCTTCAATTTTGAGCAAAAAAACTGGTTTTGAAAATTTGTAGAACGATGATGGTTATTTTCCTCTTAAGGCGAAGTAGGCCGTCATTGAAATTTGTATGCGGCGTTGATGATTGTTGCTAATTCATCTTACGATTTCGAATCAAAGAAAATCAGTTGGTTTTGCACTGACACAGCTGAAAAAGTATCAGCATACTTTATACATGCTAGCGCGTACAGTGATACTTTTTCAAGTCAATATAAACTATCAAGACTGAGTTTTATCACTTTGAAATGCAAACTGAAAAGTCATCATTGTTGCCAAAACGAATGACGGGCTACTTAGCCTTAAATGCATTGAAATTTAACAAATGCATCAGAAGCAGGGGGGTGGCATGAGCCAATATTCACCAACCCAACATCAATTCAACATGGCGTCCAGTGTTCTTGTTTTGATTGTTTTGGGAGGAACAAAACATGTGTTTTTATGGGTAGGAGACATCAATAATACCTCGCTGATGTGTAAAACATTAAACAAAATGATGAACAAATGACAATCGTCATCAAATACGGTGATTCAATCACAGGACTGAAACGGCTGTCATCCACGAACAACTGGAGTGAAGCCAAAAATTTGGTGCTGAAGAAGGTGCTGATTTGACAGCTCGTCCAAAAATACCGTTTTAAGCACTAAACACACTAGTTTTGGGATGCGAAATTTTCATTTAACTTATCATTCTGGTATTAAGTGCGTAGTACTTTATCAAGTTTTCTGTTATTGCTACATAATTTGGAGACACATAATATTAGGCACAATGATAAACGATTATCAATAGTACATTTTTTTTTTCTCATACGACATTTGTCGCTTCCGCGCAGGGTTTGATGAGGGCAAAGCCTAAAATTTGTTTACTCAGCATTAGCGCCACACAGATGGTGGCTGGCTTCAAGAACTAGCGCTTTCTTCAGGGGGTTGGATTCAATGCGATATGTTTAATTGCCAGAATCAAGCACTAGCAGCGTATGAGCCGTATACCCGAAAATCAAAAGCAAGGTTAGGGCAAACCGACCAGAAAGTGGGTACCAAAACGCGAAGTACCAAAACGATGTGAGGAAGAGCCGAAATATGTGCAGGATGACATCCGTGTCGGTCCCTTGATCAGAAGTGATCCACCCCTTGGTGCGCGATCATTACTTCCATACGTTTTGCGACCATTATTTTCCATACGTTTTGACAGTTCTCCGACTACCATTCTTCCATGCGCTTGTGTTGAAAGTTTGACAAATTTGAGAATCCAGCGTAGCGCGATCAGTGGGTGGAATACAAACAACAGTGTCGTCGCTCAGCGGCCAGTGAAAGAAATTGAATGTTCGAAAGGTTGTTGCCTGTACTTTTTGCCGCTGGCGCCAACTGTTAGCGGTTATGAACAAAAAAAAAACAGTCGTTACCCTATTGCCTTTTCAATAGGGTAACGACTGTTTATTTCGTTCTTTATCGCTAACAGTTGGCGCCAGCGGCAAAAAGTACAGGCAACAACCTTTCGAACATTCAGTTTCTTTCACCGGCCGCCGAGCGACGACACTGTTGTTTGTATTCCTCCCACTGATCACGCTACGCTGGATTCTCAAATTTCTCAAACTTTCAACACAAGCGCATGGAAGAAAGGTAGTCGGAGAACTGTCAAAACGTATGGAAAATAATGAAAAACGTAAATTACTTGCAATTTGGAAACTGGATCAAACAAGTAGTGATTAGAAATCAAGTGTAAAGTGAATACATAACTTTTTGTGTTTAGTTCATCTTCCGTAGAGCTTTCTTTGCTTCAGAATTTCGTTTTTACTACCACTGAAAAGGAGACATCTATTGCCTTTTCAGTTTTGAATATCGCCCTATTATAAATATCGCCCTCAGTAGGGTTACCAGACGTACTCTTTTTAGAGTACATGTACTCTTTTTTGCCCTTAAAAATTGTGTACTCTTCTTTTTTGCTAAAAGCATCAAATGTACTCTTTTCCAGATATTTCACAAGATTGATCATGAATTTATATAATTTGTTAATAAAATTAGATAAGGCTTTGAGAAATAGTTCGAAAATGAGAAAATATCTCTCATTTTTGGAAACAAGTCTTAAGGCGAAATAGGCCGTCATTGAAATTTGTACGCGTCGTTGATGATTGTTGCTAATTCATCTCAAGATTTCGAATCAAAGAAAATCAGTTGGTTTTGCACTGACACAGCTGAAAAAGTATCAGCATACTTTATGCATGTAAGCGCGCACAGTGATACTTTTTCAAGTCAATATACACTATCCAGACTGAGTTTTATCACTTTGAAATGCAAGCTGAAAAGTCATCATTGTTGCCAAAACGAATGACGGGCTACTTAGCCTTAAGTTCAGTCATGTTATTGTGCTTTGCTTTGATAAATGGATTATTGGGAAAGTTGTGTATCGCACTTCGAAGGTCACCAAGCAGTGCACTATGGGACAGGGACGCAATCTGGCGGGACAAAATTAATAACTCGGTAACGAAACGTTCCCGGTATTTGGTGTCTTGGGCAAAGTTTTTTGTTACAACGAAGACCATCGACTGACATAAACGGATAGTTCGTAAATCGTCCGCATAGGTGGCGCCACAATCTAACTTTTTACTGTGACGTTCTAGAGACTTGGCATTTTCTGCAAAGTTGTTCATTTTGATAAAATAAACAACTCTCTCGAAGACGTCAAAATTCCGCAGCCTACTGTTTTCGAGTTATTGGCAAAATTAGAGAAAATTAGTGAAAAAACGATTTTTTTCACTGAATTTTACATTTTTCCTAAGAACCATGTCATATACAGTATCGGACAAATAAAATGCACCGAAGCCGTTTTCCCATACAAAATGATCAACTTCAGACAGCTATATCCTCGTCGTTTCTCAACCGATTCTTTTCATTTTTTCTGTGACGAACTACAAATTTCTTCAATTTTCGAAAACTATTGTAGAAAATGTGCGAAAACTATTGATATCAAAATTACAGATAGGTTGAATTTTGACATAAAAAATGCACCAAGACTCAAAGTGATGTAGCAGGAAAACTAGGCTTCGTAGCATCTTGGTGTCTTCAGCGCATTTGTTCATTGCGTGATAAGGACCAAACGCGCTGAACACACCGAAAGGATACGAAGCATAGTTTGTCTGATACATTACTTTTCATCTTGGTGCATTTTTTATGTCAAAATTTAACCTATCTGTAACTTTTAAACCAACAGTTTTCACACAACATTTTCAATAGATATTAAAAATTGAGGTAATTTGTAGAGCGTCACAGAAAAAATGAGAAAACTCGGTTGAGAAACGGTGGAGATATAGCTCTCTGAAGTTGACCATTTTGTATGGGAAAACGACTTTGGTGCATTTTATATGTCCGATACTGTAATATATTTTGCTGATAAATATATAACAAACGCAAGCTCTGGTGGAAAAATTTTAATAATACGACGCATAAAAATTAAGAAATTATGAAAAAAACTGAAAAATAGAACATATTTTGGACCTTAATATCTCCAAAAGCGCAAAAAATCGCAAGCTCAAATTTTCAGGCAACATAGAGCAATACTTGATGAAACGGATGTCAAAATTTCAGAGAGGTATATTTTGGTGTTTTGCTTCTTAGAAAAATGTCAAACTCGGTGAAAAAAATCGTTTTTTCACTAATTTTCTCTGATTTCGCCAATAACTCGAACACAGTAGGCTGTGGAATTTTGACGTCTTCGAGAGAGTTGTTTTTATCAAAATGAACAACTTTGCAGAACATGCCAAGTCTCTAGAACGTCAAAGTAAAAAGTTAGATTGTGGCGCCACCTATGCGGACGATTTACGAACTATCCGTGTATGTCAGTAGATGGTCCTCGTTATTACAAAAAACTTTGCCGAACACACCAAATACCGGAAACACTTCGTTACTGAGTTATTAATTTTGTGCCGCCAGATTGCGTACCTGGCCCATAGTGCAGTGGTTCCAAATATGTTTCTAAGCAAATGGATCCATACCCAAAGTTCTTCAAATGTAGATTTACGCGACAAATTACACTGGTTTTTCTATCCAAATGCAGATTTGCACTTGATTGCATCATTGCTACATTTAATTATAATCAAACAAGCCTATTTCAAATGGCTGACATACTTTTACAAATGTTTTACAAGCAAGTTTTCGTGAAACAAATAAAACAAACAAACTAGCAACCCTGCTGAGAACACATGCTTTTGATAAAACGTAAACAATTTTCGTTGGCGCGAAACCGATTCACTGCCTTTTCTTGCCCGCCAACGGCGAAAACAAAGGGTTTGACGTTTCCGCACTTATGAACCCGCCCGCACTTCTGAAGTGCGGGGTTCAATAAGGTGGGAACTGCGCAATACTGAAAACTGTACCTTGTTTTGTTATTGTTAAGCACTTTTCTTATTGTTTGTTTTATTGATGAATACTTGAAACAAGTCGTTTTTGTCTCGAACTACTTTTATGAGCAAAGAATTGTTTATACCAATTGATTAGAGATTATGTGTAAAGTATATTATAAATGAAAAATTGAAGGTATGTAAAACAATATCAGTTGTTGGAAAATGAACTCTTTCTAATCTGAGCAAATATGGTAACCCTAGCCCTCAGGCATTGCAGAATTCGATCTCATTTGAGTATGAAGCACGATCAAAGCAAGCAAAGAAAAACATCCCATCTGTTGCGGTCCACGATCGTCATTGTATCGCAAGGTGTAACAAGTCTGATAAATGGAAGCAGCGAGCGAGAGCCCCAAAGAGAGAGCGATGATAAAATCCATTTTTCTCGCTTGTTTACCGTTGGGGATAGGTGTTTTTCTTTACTGGCACGATAAACAATCCACGAACTTCCAATAGCAATAGTGTCCCCAAGGCTTGGAGCATGTTTAGAGAGGTTTTATCATGCACTACTATCCCCCCAATCTGATCAAAGTTGTAGCAGTATACGATAAACAGTCTCTCATAATGTGCAGCATGTTATGATAGTTACAGAGAGCGATACGTGAGAGATTCTCTCAATTTTCTCAGGATTCAATCCCTGATCGCCCTATTTGAAAGCTCTCAACTATTAACTGTGGAAATGCTCTTGGAACACTCAGCTGAGTCACGGGCTATTTATCACTGGGGTTGTAATGCCAATAATTAGATGACCCCAAGGAACAGACAAACATACTTTTTCTGACAATGACAGAAAGTTAATCGATCTCATCAGCAAAAACTTACGGATTCGTTGGAGAGAGCACGAACATCGAAGAGTACGGCAACATCGGTTTCGGCCCATCCGGAATGTCGTCGTCGTCCTCTTCCTTGTCTTCTTCCTTTTTGTTCGCCTTGCTTCCGTTCCCCCGGGTTGGAGAAGGCGAAGAAACTTCAACCCGGGGCGGCGAACCATCGGTTTGCAGATGCAGTGCTCCCATCTCCTTGTCCAGCTCCATCTGCTGTTTCTCTTTGTTCTCCTCCATTTGCTCTTCCTCGGCAGCGGTCAGCTCTTGTGCATTGGCCAAATTGTCGACAGCGATAGCCAAGAATACGTTTAGCAGTGTGTAGTTACCGAACAGCACCAGGATGATGAAGTACAGCGAGTAAATCATTCCCTTTTTGTGACCTCCCTGCGATTCGATACCCTGATACATAACTTCGTTCCAATCCTCGCCGGTTAGGATCTGGAACACCGTCAGCAGTGCTATCGGAAACGTATTGAAGTTGGTTGGCGGCGTTCCATCCGGCAGGTTGAACTGTCCTCCGAACAGTTGCATTCCCAGTAGTGCGAAGATCAGTATGAACAAGAAGAGCAGGAACAACAGTGAAATGATGGATCTCATCGAGTTGAGTAACGATATAACTAAGTTGCGCAGTGACGACCAGTACTTTGTAACCTACGAGAATCAAAGGAATTCAGTTAAATGCATCTTTTATAATTCAAGTTCATTGTAACGTACCTTAAATATCCTAAGTAACCTCAAGGCTCGCAGCACAGACAAACCGAATGAGCCTCCCTTCACCTCAGACCACACCACCTCGAAGATAGATCCACTGATGACGACGCAGTCGAACCGATTGAACGACGACTCGAAGTATATCCGCGGCCCCAAGGCATACATCTTGATCCACATCTCCATCATGAACAACCCAAGGAACACATACTCGGCGTAATCTAAAATATTAAGAATTATCATTAAGGATCGTACCTCGCTTCTCACCACCTCCTGTATACTCACAGAGAAACTGCGTCAGCCAGTTCGGTTGGCCGTAGTGTTCGACCGCTACGCACACCGTATTGAAGAAGACCAGCACGATGACGAACCAGTAGAACCACTGCGTCTTGACGGTATGCCGGATCCAGAAGCGGAAGCGCTTTTCCGCCCGCCAAAACCCGATGCATTTGCCCTGCGTTTTCACTTTGGACTTCAGGTACCCTACGGAATGGATGTGGTAAAAGAATAAGATTAGAAACTTGACGCACGGTTGAGTGGATATTCAGCGTTTTTGGAGAAGCGATTTTGGTTCATTGCAAGCTTATTGGAATTATTGTTATTGGCTTAAGTTTATTGGAAGCAGTGTCTAGCGAGTTGGCGAGGAAAAATATATAAACTTGAGTGCCTAAAGTATACGTTGGTCGAAGCTTAGGATCATTTTTCATATTGCTACAATGGAAATTTGCTGGGGAATTTCGTTTTAGATTCTACTTAGTACTCTAATTTACCCTTGATATAGGTGATTTTTGAATTTAATTTCTACGCAAAAGCAATATCCCTATCTGGACTTTTATAACCTGCAAAGCAGCCCTGATTGTTTCTGCCAAAAATAGACGTATTGTTTGATCCAATGGTAGTCACAGCATGTTCCGAATATACCGCTATCAAAAACCCACACTATACAGGGTTCAAATATGGTAGTAATAGCCTTTGGAACCACTACTGTTGGTTGAAGTTATCATACTACCGGTGTATCAGAATATAAGATCAGATATTAGATTTGGTCATTTTTTCGTAGAAATTTTCTCAACTACAGGACACTTTACAAACTAGAAACAACTGTTGATACCAGTTAAGTTGAAGAGTATTAGCAAATTAAATGGAAATTGTTCATCTTCTACAACCTGATAGCTCACCAACCCATCCCGAGATGGATCATGCTGAGTCTGCTGAGTTGTGGAGAAGAGCGAAAGAAGGAAGGTCGTTGGCGAGAAGTGTGTAGTCTTTCAATATCTAATGAATAATGCGCTCTCGGCTAGGCATTGCATTGTGTTTGGATGGGCATCTGATTCTTCCGAAAGAGGTACGCTTTGCAAAAGAGGAACACGTGATTATTGAGTTGAACTCTCGTGATGTAAGGGTAACGCGCCCTACCTTGTGTACAGGAAGTCGTGAGTTCGGTTCTCATTGAGAAGACATGTAAATTTTTCGCAAATTTCGCATCAATTTGTCCGTTTAATACAATTGCAACGTGTTATGTAATGTTTAGTTTTACGGTAGATGTTGATTAGTATTTGATTACAATTGTCTTTAAACATCATTATTTGAAACCCATGCAATATGGGTATTTTTGAAACGGGACAAATGTGTAGATGCCGGAAATCGATGTCTGACGCCATTTTGTCGGTGTTCAGACAGACCGGACTAGATGATTTTTTTGCCCTCCAAAGGTATGTGAAGAACTTCATCTAATTTGATTTTTCCGATGCAATTGATGCAGATGTATCTTTAAATAGATAAGTTTCATTAATAACGCAAATATTTGCGATGATGCAGATGTATCTTTAAATAGATAAGTTTCATTAATAACGCAAATATTTTGAGATATGAAATGCTTGGGGTGCGTGTTTCTGACACTATTAAAAAACACTTGGTCCAGTCTGTCTGAACACCGACCATTTAAAGATCCAAGATGTCGACTTCCGGTTTGTGAAAATCATCATCGATTTCCAGCATCTACTATTCGATTCCGACTCGTAAATACCCATATTACATGGGTTTTAAATGATTTCCACAAACAGGAACTCGTCATGTTGGAATCCATTCGATTTCCGGCATCTACTCATCGGTCCTGTTGTAAAAATACCAATATTGCGTGGGTTTCAAGTAATTTTGGCAAATCGGAAATCGCCATCATGGATTCCAAAATTACGTCAGACATCGATTTCCATCATCTACTCATCGATTCCGTTCCAAAAATATACGTATGGTGTGAGTTTCAAGTGATTTTTGCAAACCGGAAGTTGCCATCTTGGAATCCAAAATTGCTTCAGACTTAAATTTCCAGCATGTACTTATTGGTATCGCTCGAAAAATACCCATATTGCATGGATATTTAGTGATTTTAACAAACCGGAAGCCGCTATCTTTGATTACAAGATAGCGTCAGACTTTAGGTAGGCGTCGATTTCCGGCATCTCCACATCTGTCCCGTTCCAGAACCTATTTTACATTGGTCATAGGTCGTCATCAAACATGAGCGGTAATTTGAAATTCGGTCCTAAAAATGTGGTCGTAAAAAGATCAAACGTAAAAGGAAGTTGTACCCTCCTTCTGTATTACTAAGTGGAAGGAAGTATCCTCCTTCTATATTACTCGTTAGGCTATAATCAAATGCATCAGAATGAAGATTTATAAATTAAATATTTAATATATTTGTTACAAACTTTATTGTTAATACATTATACTACATTATAATTCAATGTTTAGGGAGTTAATTTGAATCACAATATTTAAAAAAATAAAAATTGTAAAAAAACATTTCATTTTTTTGGATATTCTTAGAATTTTTCAGAAAATTCTCCTGGAATTCTTACCAACATTGAACTCATCCGAAAACCCCTGAAAATGTTCTTGAAATCTTGAGATTCTTTCGAATATCTCTATATATTTCTTACGGAATTCCTAGTATTCCTTTAGAAATTGTCCTGAGATTCCTCATAAACAAACAGGACTCTTCCAGTATTATCTCTGGTATTCTTGCGGATATCCCTCTGAGATTTTCTAGTACTGTTTTTTCTCATATTTTGAACAGACTCATATTCCGAACACTCGGTTTTCTTATGGCGATTTGGTTGAAATGTTTCGTTGAAATATGTCATCAAAATACAAGGAAATGATAGTCAATTGCAATTCAATTTTAACGTCTTCCAATCTGTTTTATACCTCAGGGGTAATTATGATTTTTTAGTTCGAGGTCAGTTAAACTAGTCCAGATTAATTTATTTGCGAAATTATACATTTCCATACCATTAATTCATGCTGTTCGGAATTAGAATCAAGGAGTTCGAAATATTAGACAGAATTAACACAGTGTTCGGCATTTGAATCAAAATGTTGTTCCATACTTTTACATAAAAGCAATACTAACAATTAAAAAATAAACATTTTTATCGGCACACCTAACAGCTAACAATCAAACTTTGTGAAGAAAATATAATTTTCACAAATACCATCTAATTTATGCCATCTAACTTATACCATCTAATTTATCTAATTTAAAGTCACTGTTGACCTTAAGGGTTCGGAATATGAGTCAAAATGTTACATCTCCTTCAAATTCTTCTTGAAATCCTACTGAAATACTTTCGGAAATGCTACGGTAGATTCTGCTGGAAATTCTGATATACCCCAGGAATTCTTACAAAAATACCTGTGGCGTTTCTTCAAAACTGTGTATAAGATTCTGGAAATCGGTTGGAATTCTTCCGGATATTTCTCAAAGATCTTTCTGAGATTCTTCCGAAAATCTTTCTGAGATTCTTCCGAAAATCTTCCTGAACATTGTCCGGAAATATTAATGAGGTTCTTCTGGATATCCTTCTAAGAGTTTTCCTTTTTTCCAGAAATCCTCCTGGCATTTTTCCGGAAATACTATAAGGATTCTTCTGGAAATCTTTCTCATGTATTTCCGGGCATCCCTCTGGGACTATCCAAGGAACCCCCCTAATACTTTTTAGTATAATTCCAGAAATTGTTGTAAAATTCTTCTAAACCTAATTCTAATTCTCTTAAACCCTTCAGAATTCCAAGTTTTCTGGAAGAATTCCGAAAGAAATTTCCGTTAATATTTCCAGGCAATTTTTAGCAGGGTCCCAGTAATTATTAAAAAATAAAGTTCAGGGGGATATACGGGAGAATCTATGGAGATTTTTTTTTAATCCCAGAGGGCTTTCCGGAAGGTTTTCTAAGAAATTCCTGTACGAATTTCAGAGCAGATACGAAATTCGGGAAACTCTCCGATGGATTTTCGGAAGAATCCTAGAGAAATTGTATCAAAAATTCCTGACAGATTTCCGAAAACATCGGCGAATAGTTCCCGGAACAATTGGAAGAATTTTCTCCAGAAGCTCAGAGGTATTTCCAGAAGTATTTCAAGCCTATGTTTGAAATACTCCAAGAAGATTTCTGGAATGATTTCAGCTGGATTTCTGCAATAATTCAAAGAGATTTTCTGGAAGAGTATCAGAACGATTTCCAAATGATTCAAAGGAAATTTCAGAATTTCAGAGAGATTCATAAAAATTCGAAAAGAATATCCGTAAGTAGTCAATATGAATCTCCGGAAAAAATCCAGATGGGTTTCTGGAAGAGTCTCAAGAAAGAAAGAAAACTATTTTTTTTGAATATTATAGTTTTGAAAAGATTTCTTGGGAATCTATGGCGAATTTCCAGAAGCATTCCAGGGAGATTTATGGAAAAAGTACAGAAGGGTTTCTTCAAATATCAGAGTGCTTGATACAATAGTTTTGGAAATATTTACGAAAGAATTCACGAGGGATTAAAAGAACATATCAGAGACATAACTAAAATAATTTCGGAAGTATTTCCGAAAGAACGTCAGGGAATTTCTGAAATGGTCTCTGAAATATTTGCGGAATAATCCCAAAAAGATTTTCGGAAGAAACCAAGGAGTATTTTCGGAAGAATCCCAAAAAGATTTTTGGAAGAATCCCAGGATTTGTGGAGGAACGACATAGGGATTTCTCGAATAATTTCAGACGGAATTTCTAAAGGATTTCAATAGGAGTATCAGAAGAATTCTGCAGGCATTTTAGAGGAAGTATTGAAAAGGAGAAGGATTTTATGAAGTATCTCAGTGAGATTTTTAAGAGCTATCTTAAAGAATCTCAGAGTAATTTCCTGATAAAAAAAATACCAGAGTAATTTTGTGATAAATTCCTTAGAAAATTCTTTAATAGAACTTCTTAAAGAACCCCAGAGCGATTCAATTTAAAATCCCAGAGGAATTTCTTCCCAAAAAATGTTAAAAGTATCCAAAGTATCTTGAAGTATTTCAGGAGTATCTGTGCAACTATCCTAGATGGATTTTCAGAAGCATCTCAGAGGTATTTTCTAATGAATCGCAAATAAATTTCGGTCAAACCTTGGAAAACTGTGCTACGTTCGCATGAATCCTGTGCTATAAAAATTCCCGGTGCGACTTATCAAATATACTCATCAAAGTCATTGGTGATTGTGAAAACCGATCTCTTCAAAATGAAGTTATAGTGATTTTCTTGAGAAATTGCTTTTCTACTCTCTACTCTCTTAACCCTAATTCAATATACTGAATTCGCCGTAAAGTTAAATGGGCTCGTAATGCATTCTTCGCCGTCCCACACCGTTCTCCTGAACTTAGCTAGAGATGGTTCTAAGCAGGTCCTTACATTAGGTGTGACGCCCAGCTTCAGCTTTTTCTGGAACCCTTCGTATTTCTCAGTTCGCCAAATATCCGACTTTTGTTGCAAAGCGTTTTAGGCGGATGAACAAAACTTCCACAAACTTATCTATGTAGTCAGCGAAACAGGCAAACAGGCAAACAGGTCCATTTGTTAGATCTTGCAAAAATTATCCCTTGATTGTTAAACCACGATCTCCCCAAGAGACCTTTAAGGCGAAATTTACATTAAAAATCAGGTACGAAAGTATGTCACCCTATTGTAGTTCCCGGCGAGATTCATAAAAACTGTAGTCCTCTCAAGAGAATCAACGAATTTCCCATTATTAATTTTATATGTTTGAATAGTTTCAAATTTAATTACCCAACATTTTGGGATTTGTATCGTTGGAAAGAATAAGTTTTGATCGCAATCATCTTTGTTATGTAAAACCCGAAGTTCGTAGACACAAGTGTCAATTTGGACAAATTGAGATACAAAAATATGAAAAATAATGGAGTAGTTCTGGTGGGCTGCGATCGCACGACTCCAAGCATGCTAAACATGGCACGTTTACCAACTACAGAACAGACATTTTTTCTAAATTGACACCTGTAATTACGAAATACGGGTTTGGTTTAGCTGTAATAAGCATTACAACCCTAGTTGCGTTATGTAGTATTATTATCAAAATCAGAACCGCTTAAAAATATATCATTGGATAATTCTACTTAGTTGAAGCTTTCAGATTATTAGTCAAGATGTACCTATATTTTTTACGATAATTATCTACTAGCATCTACAAAATCTACTCAAAAATATTGTTTCAAGATTGTTCTTGATCCTGTAACAGTTACCTTTCTTGCGTTTGGTGACAATAACTGAACAAGAAACATCGTGTTTTTCCGTTGTGTTGATCGAAAACAAAACAAAGGTTGTAAAAACAAATTAAACAATTTGATGATATTAGTTTGAAATAAAATGTAAATAACTGAAATCGTCAGGAGGAGGAGCGTTTTTTTACGAAGATGGATAGTAAGAAATAATTCAAATGTGAGTTTTTAGTGTATGATACAACAGGCAATTGCATTTCCGCTTCAATTCACACTCGATGCACTTGAAGGAGAATGGTATAATACGCTACAATGTACTTGAATCATGTGAATTTACGGATTGATTTCATACTACCGAATTTTGTAGATTTGCATTTTCTACCAGTCTCTCCAAATTGATACCTTTACCAGAGACATCTTTGCCATCACCACCCTATTCCTCAACTCACCGTCATCTCCGCAGTCATCGTCGGGATCGTCCTCCTCGGTGTCGGTTGATTTGGATTTCCCTAGATTTCGAAGCTTTTTCCGCTTGGCTGCGGCGCGTCTTCGAGCTGTGAATGGAAAGCGGGAAAAGAGGAAAACGGAAATCGGTATCAGAAGCTTGTTTTTGTTTGTACGTTGGCGGGAAACGTTCGGTGGTGTGAAAGCTTGTTCTTTCGATGACACCAATACTACCATCCCCCAAGAAAGCAATGGTAACGTTCGGTAGCAAAACAAAACGTGCTGATAAGAGAACCTAATCAGTTCATGGTGGCGATTTGACGGCCAAAAGTTGACAGCTCTTCTATTTTGTATTGGTGCCACGCGAGGCACGAAGGGGAAATGGTGTTCATCCGAGCCAGACAATGTTCACGCCAATTTGACGCAATCGCAGAATGAGCTTTTCCGGGTGATGCTTTGTGTGGGTTGAATTCTTGGCAGTATTGGTAAAAGTTTTCATTTTTACTGCAATCGTGTTTGTGAAGCTAGGACATAAATGTCAAAATTTGGCATTATTCTATGATGTACTGGGGGGGGGGGGATAAAAAGCTGCAGTGTGGTGATGGAAATTTGACTTTCACTGCTTTTCACTATGTTAGAAAAGGGTCATCTTTCTGGTGGCTCAAGTCCCAGGTGAAACATAATTTGCATGCGTATCAGGCTTTCGACACAGATACCACATACAGTGAATTATATTCAAATTTTCTTCGTGCGAACTGAACAAAGAAGCCAGGCGATAATTTGGTCAGTCGGGAATAGGGTGTTGGGCCCAATGGTTGTACTGATAGATTTTCTTGGTATCATCTTTCAAATGCCACAATATTAAAAATAGATTAAGATAACATCGCAAAGCAGGAAATGAACAAAGCAGATAGGTTGACAGACAGTTTCTAGAAGTGATACCTTCGCCAAAATGACCCGATACCCTATTGGCTCATGGAAAATTTCGTCTGCGTGTCGCACGCAATGATTTTCCTCAAAAGCTGGTGTAAAGTAACAGTCGTCAAGAAGATGGCATACAATAAATACTATCCTAAACCTCAAGCGTTGTTTGCTACACTCATCAGTAGAAACGTCAAGTACTCGATGAATGCCTCGGAATAAACACGGTAATTTATAAGCTGGTCACTGGTTCTGAAGCACCAATTTTCAAATAATGTATCACATTTCCTTGGTTTAGCGTAAAACCTTGTGTTTCATAATTTATTCTTGCTTGAGTCTAAAAGCTGGTGGAGGATTTCTTTTTAGAGACTTAGTTATTATTTAAAAGTCTCTGATTTAGGCAAAATGATCTTAATGTCACTTTTTTCTACTTCTCGAAGAACTGTTCTTTGATTGATCAAAGGCTTCTTTTTCAAATTTCAAACAAAGCTTTCGTATTTGATGTCTTTTGACGTTAACTACGTCTTACGGCAATATACTGGGTGTCAATTGAAAATCTAGAATGTTGCGACCGTCACGAAATTATGTTAGAGTTTGAACTAAAGGAAGGCTACAATCGACTTAAATTCAAATGCAGAGAATCACTTGGCGTAGTTAACGTCAGGCGGTCGTGTCTTATACACAACCCCCTCTGATTTTTAACCCACCAACAGCGATTAAAATGCTGAATTTTTGTTTAAAACATTCTTCTATGAAAGGCATATTTCATTTTCTTTCTTGTATCAGCTTTCAAGATAGTACAACTTCATGGCGGGACAAATTATCGATATCTAATGAAACAGGTGAATCGATTTGACAGTACTTATATTAATCCGATACGATGGAGTGGTGTTTGTATGTCACGAAATAATTTGAGAACAGGACACCCAATTTGCACAATTCTTTCACTATTGTCTTCTTGAAAGGCTCCGACGTGTTCGTGTGACGGAAAAGTTTAGGGAAGTTATCGGAAAATTAGCTAAAACGGGTGAGTACTAACATGTCATTTTGTATAGGAGACCTTGACATTTTTCAACAGCCTACTTGATGACTTGATGGCAAGACGAAAATTGCCGGGACCACTTGTTTATAATAATTACAAAACCCTTAAAAAATATGTCAAGAGCTTTCATTGTTAACTGGAGGATCCTGAAAGTTTTACTGTACAGATAACCCTAGGAGCCACTGTAGGAATCTTTAAGGAGATTCAAAAAGAATTTCACTAATAAAAAAAAACACGATTTATCATTATTGAATTTAAAAAAGATTTTTCGGGAAATACTTGCAGCATCTTAGCATAATCATAGACGTTCGTGAGATTCCCACACACCCACAATTTTCTTCACAAATGTCTCGAAAGAGAGTTTCAAGATTTTATTCGGTGATTCACCCAAGGATTTCTTCTGAAATACATCCAGGGACACACCCAAGAATCCTTCCTTTTAGTAGGTCTCTTTTAAAAGACTTGGTCACTTTTTGAGTGCCAGCCTCTCTTTTTATTTTTATTGGAAGGTCTTGAAAAATAAAATCTTTTTGTACAACATTGTCTCAAAAGTTACTGATTTTACAAGTCCTTTTTGAACTTTTTCTCTAGCTGTGGAACAATTCCAGATTTGTTTTCGTTATACTATCGTGGACTGCTAATGGCATTACACCAGAAATGTTTCTAATATTCGCAAAATAATTTTCCCAAAAATTCGTCTAGAAATTTCTTTAGAGATTTATCAAGGGAAACTTAAAGGAATTCCTCTGGAATATACTCCATGAACTCCAACGCAACTTGCTCCAGTAATGTTCACATGAATTGCTCTGAAAAAATTCCAGAGCATAATCCAGTGGATTTCCACCAGAGATTTTTCTACTTATTTTTCCACTAATTTCTGCAGCAATCACTCTATCAGGTCTTCCAAAGATTCCTGCAAGAGTTTTTGCACGAATATCATTCAAGGTCAATCCAACGATTTTTGAAATATGTTCTGGGTTTTCTCAGCGGAACTTCATAAGAATTATTCCAGGAGTTCCTACTCCATTTTTTTCATATATTCATCAGCCATGTTTATATGGATTTCGTACAAAATTAATTTACAGTTTTCCCTGAGAATCGCTCAAAATTCTTCAAGGAAATTTATGAAGAACTCTTCCACGAATTGCTAAATAATTTCGGCCACGGATTCTTGAAAGTTCTACATAAATGTATCAAAGAATGACTCCAGCATTCCATCAAGTGATTACTTCTACAGTTCTCAAGTAATTACTGAAATAAAATCCCATGGATTTTAAAAAATATTAAAGACTTTTTTTTTCAGCGAATGTTGCAGATTATTCCAGTAATTCCTACGATCATTCCTACACATTTTTTTTAAAGAATTCCGTCGATGCTTTTTCCAGGAAAAAAAATCGTAGTGAATTTTACCTAGAGATTCGATTGTTTTTTTTTTGTTTTAATAATTATTGTTTCAAAATCCAAAACATTTTGCAGAACTTCCTTGGAGTCTAGGTGTTGTTTCAAAATTTCCTGCTGCAGTTCGACAAGAATTTACTCGTTTCGTGGTCGCGTCTCTCCATCCTCGGTTTTGCCTCATCCTCGCCAAATCCGTTCACCTAGTTCACTACGCTCTACGCCTTCATGTTCCCCCCGGATCCGAAGCGAACACCATCTTTGCAGGGTTGCTGTCCGGCATCCTTCCAGCTTTGTCCACCATCTGGATACTGGATTCCCGTAGAGTTGGGCGAGCTTGTTGTTCATTCTTCGCCGCCTCACACCGTTTTCCTGCACACTGCCACTGATCACCCGGCATTCAAAGACTACAAGTGCTAGCAGGTTCTCCTTGAGTATTGTCCACGTTTCATGCCCGTTGACGATTACCGATCTTATAGGCGTTTTGTACATGGTACATTTGGTACCGTTGAGAATCATTTTTGGCCGTAGCTACTTATGGAGGCCATAATAACCCTCCTTACACTGATGATGCACTTTCGTATTTCACGGCTAACGTTATTGTCAGCCGTCAGCAAGGATCCAAGGTAGGCGAACTCGTCGACCACCCCGAACGTATCCCTATCTATCGTAATAATAACACTGGACGTATTCACCACCAGTCCAACTTTTGCAGCCTCGCGTTTCAGGCGGGTGTGGAGGTCTGCCACCTTTTCAAATGTTCGGCCGCGAAGCATACAAATTGACTGGATTTCGTGAAAATCGTACCACGACTGTTAAGCAAAGCTCTGCGCATGACATCTTCTTGCGCAATATTGAACAACTGAAAATCCAACACCTTGTCGTAGTTCCCGGCGGAATTCAAACGAATTGGAATGTTCGCCTGAAACCTTCACACAATTTTGGTTTGCACACCTTCCATCGTTGCTCTTATCACTCTTGTGAGCTGTCAGGGAAGGCTGTTGTCGTCCATGATTTTCCATGGCTCTACGCCGCCAATACTATCGTATGTTGCTTTGAAATTCATGAAAGGATGATGCGTTGGGACATAGTATTCACGACATTTTCGAATGTTTTCCCTACAGTAAAGATCTGGTCCGTTGTCGATCGGCCGTCAACGAAACCGGCTTGATAACTTTCCACGAACTTGTTTACTACAGGTGACAGACGATGGAAGATCATCAAGGATAACTTTGTAGGCCATATTTAGAATGGTGAATGCTCGGAATTTAACTTGTAGATTATTAACCCTTCCTTTCACTCCTCCGATAGCTGTTATGTTTCCCAGATTGCGCCTATCAGCCGATGCAGACAAATGGCCAGCCTCTCCTGGGCCATCTTTATGAGCTTAGCTCCAAAAACCATCCTTACTAGCAGATTTATTGCGTTTGAGCTGGTGAATGGCATCCTTAACCTCCCTAAAAATGGGGGCTGGATGGTTTCCACCTTCCGCAGTACTGACGATTTCCACCGTAGTATTGATTTTAATTGCTGTGCTTTCAGCGCCATTCAGGTGTCCGTCAAAGTGCTGCTTCCACCTTTCAATCACCTCTTTTTCGTCCGTCAATATGCTTCCATCCATATCTCTGCGCATCTCGGCTCGTGTCACGCGAGAGAAACTCGCGTCTGATAGAGTCTGAACTCGCGTGTTTCTTGGAAACGTCACAGCTGTTCCATCTTGTCGCACCCCGCCTCCTTTAGGCAGAGTTTTTTTTTGTCCCGAAAGAGGCGGGTCTACTGTTGCCGTTTATAACATTCCACGCTCTGCCTCGTCCCTTGCAGCAGCATGACCGGGCACTGCATTTTTCTCCATAATCTACCTATACTCCTCGTCGAACTAGTCATTTCATCGACTCCGACCCACGTACCCGACGGTGCTCGCAGCTGTATCGTTGGTGGTTGCTTTCAGTGTACTCCAGCAGTTCTCAAGAAGGGCTTCATCCAGCTCACACTCTTCCGGTAATGCGGCCTCAAGGTGCCGCGCGTATGCAGTTGCTATATCCAGTTGCTTTTCCCGCACTAAAAATCATACCGGGCGGCCGTCGGTACCGTACGCTGTTAACGACGAATAGTTTTGGGCGCAGTTTAACCATCGCCAGATAGTGGTCAGAGTCGATGTTAGCACCACGTCGAAGATGTCAGAGAAAGGCCGTCCATCAATCAGAACGTTTGTGATTTTGTCTGCTGTGGTGGTCTCCAGGTGTATCGGTACGGAAGGCTGTGCTGGAAGTAGGTGCTACGAATGGTCATATTCAAGTTAAGACCTTCCTTAGCCTAGTGTTATCGTTCGCGACCATGCTGAAGGTTCGCAATTCGCTACGAATAATCTACTCCGAATGGATTAGCTACATAATTTCAGCTAGTTTCGGAGTCCGTAGAAAGCCCGACTCGTAACTGCCTCGCGGATAACATCATTGCGATAATGCGTCGATAGTGTACCAAGATACAAAAGCTTCCACTACTACAAATTTTGTATCACCCATTACCATTCCGCTATCACCAATAGGTCTGGACCCACGTTGACCACCAGCCAGCTATCATATCTTTGTGGAGTGGATCGAGAACCCGATCATCGCTGTCTCCCTCTTCATATTCTTTCTTTATTCTCTATTCTTTATTAATCCAACGGACTTTTATAGTCTAATTGAATGATTATACTAATTAAAAAAAAACTTATTACAGAACATGAAGTAAACATAATGAAAGGCATAATATTACTACAGTCGTTTAACAAAAAAAAAGGTCGTACATACAAAAATACTCTAACGCAAACAAAACATAATCGCTTCAAACATTAGGAAATATTGACAATGTTACAATCATCACGATTACAATTATTCTGGTTTCCACGTACAATTTCTCTTGACGAATTCGCGAAATCTTATATTTGCTGGCCATGTAGATGATTTTAGCGCTTTAGGTTTCCATTTGTGATCTAGGATAACTTTGAATGATACATAATCCAATGTACTGCAATCAATCCAACGCGGTACGAGCTTCCTTACATTTTTGCATTCAGTTTCGCAGACGTCTAAACATCTAGATACCATGTGCTGAATTTCACTTTCAGTTACCCTTCCATCAATATTAGTTAGCAGTAGCTCAAAGTCTTCATTGCCAACTCCTGAATCGGATAAGCATGATGAAATATCAGGAGTAAACGATAATCCACTGTGATCTCTCCCTCTGGTTCCATTTTCAAGATGAGATGATGAGCACGGGGTTGAATGACGATCCACGGAAGTAACAGAGTTGTTCGTTGCGTTTGCAGAAAGCGTTGACATGATTGATGCCACTTTTGTTTTCAACTCTTCGACTTCAAGCTGCAGTGTGGATTTTGAATCGGCGATCGAGATATCTGCTTTCTTCTGGTCCGTTCTCCACTTCACAAATTCGTTTAAACAATCGTCACACAACCAAAAACTGTTTTTTTTCGGCGAGGATACCGCATCAAGTTTGCCTTTATCCAGTCCAACACAGTTAGCATGGTACATTCTGCTACACAATCCATTGCACACAATGTACGGCAGCTCTCCCTTTGCGATGTGAAGATGGCACTTTGCACAGATCATGGTTTGATGAATTATTGCAAATTTCGGGACACAATATTACAAAAACAGATCTTGCTCACGATGAGCTAGCTTTGGCGTTGTCAGTTTCAATTTTACATTCAGATTTAGAAATTAAACAATAAAAAACTCAACGGTAATAGAGCAAAAACGTAAGCCAAGAAACAAACGCGTCCGAGTTTGGCATCAACACACAACAATATGCACGAACGTCTCTTCTACTGCTCGACGTTCAATCCCGATGATGTCGATATCATCCAAAAAGACCAGGAGTGTATGAGAACGTATGATAATTGTACCGACTCTCTGCCCACCGGCTCTTCTAATAGCGCTATGTTAAAAAAAAACAAGTTAGAAAGTGTGCTTCAATCCATCTCGGACATAATTTGCCACAACTCTTTTCTCTTCACTAAATCATACGTTTGGTTCGTAATCTATAAAGAGATAATGAGTCTGCAAGTTGAAGTTGTACTCCCGGAATATATTTGGGATTTGATCCGTCATTGATCGGCTCTCTCGAAATCCAGTTTGGTAATCACCAACGAACGATTTTCCATGCGGTCTCAATCTGTTGAAAAGAATTTCAGACACGGTTTTGGGCGCAAAATGTTGGAGTGTTATCCCTTTATAATTGGCACACTCCAGTTAATGTCATTTCTTGTACACAGGGCAAATGAGACCGTCCAGTCAACTAGTAAGCATTTGTTCTTCTTACTTTCTTCGAAATGGGTGAAGGAGTTCGTGCTCCTCACCTCCATCCTTCCCAGGAGCCTTGTTGTTCTTCATCCCACTAATAGCTTTCTTTACCTTATCTAGCGTTGGTTCTGCAGTCAATTCATTGCCATCGATTCTAATTTTGCTAACATATCCAGATTCATTTTTTTTGTTCGACGGGGTTGGTGGTCTAATGGCTACCGCTTCTGCTTCATAAGCAGAAGGGTATGGGTTCAATCCCAGGCCCGTCCTTTTCCTCGTACTTTGTAGTTGTATCTTTCACTTGCTTCTATCTTCCACTCTTAATACATAACAGTTGAACAGTTGAACAGTTGAACAGTTCAACTTGCCTTCGCCTTCTGATATTTGTGACATTTGCATTGCAGCCACCCGTCGTATGAGCATTACCATCCTTCGCTTTACACAGCATTCACTGGGTGTCTTCAAACAGTCCCTGCCAACGTGAACTTTTTTACCACATTTCCTGTCCGGGCCTTTTCAGTGAAGCATCTTTCCACCGAATTTGTCTCCCGAGGGATAAGCTTCAGCGGGCAGACCGACCATCCCACCTTGGTCTTACCAGCCTCGACGAGTTTTTTGGCTGCAGCGACTGGTAATCGGATCGTCGCTATTTACATACCCTCGCTATTTGCATCTTGTACAGTTCTCTACATTCGATCCCTGTCTCCTGGGATAAGGCTCTTACACTTGCCTCGTTGCCCAGCGACTTCACGACGAGCTTTCGGCAGGTTCAGCCTGCCGAAATCGACGATCGACGGATCTTTCTCCTATCTCCTATCTGGATGCGCCCGGTTTTCACCACGTTCCAGCTGCTTCAGCAATGGATTCTCCCTTATTTTATTGAGAATCGCCGCATAGGTTGTCTAGTCGCTTGCCTCAATGACAAGGGCATCACCCTTGCCTTTTTGGCTTCTTCCGCTCTAATCCGCAAATCCTTCTGTCCACGTTCTGCGGTTTAAACGGCTGCTCATGACCAGCTGCTTGATCCTGAGGTGGACATTGTTTTTAGTCTTGACGAACTGTTAGAGTTCGTTCACCTTCCTATTCACTTCCGACAACTCCGACTTTGTATGCTGCCGGTCGTGTTGCACAGTGCTACTCTCCGACTTTGGTGTGAATACTTGACTCAAGAGGCCTGCATCCCGCTGGTTTCCTGGTGGCTCACTCGGTGTGCTGCATCTGCTAGTGCTGGCTACTACCGTATGTGGTATCACTGGTGATCTCTGCATCTTTCCGCTCCTTGCGAATATTATCGCGTCTTCGTTTCCCCCACTAGATTCTCCATCCAAATCACTTATTTGTTCCATTGGATTGGGTCCCCCTTTGGGTTACTATCTCAACTCATTGTATATAGTCGCCTCTCGCCATCCAATGGTTGTCTATGCAAGCAGGGAGGTCATGCTAAAGTTGACACAATCTTTCCGAGGAGTTATGTTCAGAGCCGGATCGGCGTAGGTAGGATTGTTACATCTGAGCCTACTACTCACCGAAGTTGGTGACCAGTTTCGAACGTACACTAAAGCCTGCCACGGTTTTATCAGGACGGAGATAGTCTCCTCATGGTCCTACTCGCCGTTTCCAAGTTGGTGTCACCCTTCCTTACTCATGGAACAGTAGAGTACACTGCCAGATCACGAATGTAAGATACGTGATTTCTTGTAGAGATTCAACAGAGCCCGCTGATGAACCCCCACCATATTCTAGGTAGCCCATGCTGGAGCTCCTAGTCAGATGAACTAGAAGCTCGGTGCTATTGGATGAGTTTCGCTTGTAAAAGGCAACAATCCCAAGCTCCCAGCTCCCCTCACTCTAGCTGATGTAAGAAGGGCAATAGTGTCCGGTTGCACTACCAGCTAAGTACGTAATCCTTAGTTGGCGGTGTTTGTCATCGCTCGAACCGTGGAAGCGTGAGGTAGGGACTTGTGAGGACCAGAGTTATGTTGGGCGCTCCTACCTGGTTGTCGACTCACCATTTTGCAGCCCTCAGTGAATACCTGTGGAAGAGCTCTTCTTCTTCTTCTTCTTCTTCTTCTTTCTTCTTCTTGTTCTTGGCATTATGTCCTCACTGGGACAGAGCCTGCTTCTTAACTTAGGTTCAATGAGCACTTCCACAGTTATTAATTGAGAACTTTCTTTGCCAAAATTACCATTTTCCGCATTCGTATATCGTGTGGCAGGCACGATGATACTCTATGCCCAGGGAAGTCAAGGAAATTTCCATTACGAAAAGGTCCTGGATCGACTAGGAAGCAAACCCAGACACTTTCAGCATGGCCCCATAGAACACTAAGCTGAAAAACAGGCTCTGTCCCAGCGGGGACGTAGTGCCAAGGAAAGATAGAGATTCTTAGAGAAATTTGTGAACGAGAACTTCAGACGAAAACCTCAGATGCCTGTGAGGCATCTTTTGGAAAATTACTGCCTGAAGTCTTGAAATTAGCAAAGGAATTCCTGTACAGTTATATCTGGGGTTATCCATACAAATTTCCAGCTTGGATTTTTGAAGGCATCTCAAATGACATTCTTGAAACAATTTGCCAGTAATATGGTAATTCCTGAAGAAAATTTGTACAAATATCTGAATTAGTATCTGATTGAATTTTCGGAACTAAAAATAAAAAAATAGTAAAGGCACGAGAAATGCTTATCGTAATTTACAAGATTTTTTTAGAATTTTTTTCGAAGTGTTTGACCGGTTTCTCTGTCTTATTAAAAATTATTATCTCTTGATTCCGTTTTTAATTTTTGTTATTTTCTTGAACCCTGTGGGGTCTCTTGTTGGAGTCCCTATAATCATTTTTTTTTGGTAACATTATGCTTAACATACAAATTTTTGGCTCGGGAACATATAACGCACCTCTGTTGGCAACCCAGAACGGTTCCAGGCCGTTCATGAACTCCTTTCGAACATCGTTTTATTGTGGATATTTTATGAAACAGTATTCAATAGAATTTAACAGAAGCTTAACCTACCTTCCATTATGTGCATCTTTTCCTCCTCGGTGGTCCTCTCCTCGGCCAGGATAACCTCCTCTGTTGTAGGCATTGCCGCCGTTGTGGTCGTAGAGTTGGTCCAAGCCCATTTCAAAGGCGTTCACCGAACCGTTTCGCGAGCCATTCATCCATCATCCCAGTTGAAGGTTTCGAGCCAATGAGCACCGCGCAATAGGGAGGGTGGTAAAGAGAGAAAGCGACAAAATGAAAAATGCAACGGAGTGGCAATTAGTGAACCAATTAGGCGTGGCGTAATTGAACAACAATGCAGCCAAGCCCGGAGCTCGGAAAAGCTTTTTCTCAAGTGTCGGAGCCTCCGGTCTTCTGGCTGGTGGGGAAATGAAAAAAAAGAACGTCGCCAATCGGTCGAGTTGGAAACCGAGCCTCAAGGGATGCTGGAGGCTGCGGGCTCTGGTTGTGCGAATAGGATTATTTGGGTACCGTAAATTCTGGTGGAATTGATACACTTGTGGAACGGATTTCAAAGTGTGCTACATTGCTTCAAAATGCCTTTGAATAAATAATAGAGTATCTGACATATGATACCACCCTTTAATTGCACTAAGTAATTTCCCAGTTTCCCTTCAGTATACAAAGCGTGAAGTTTGTATTCTGGATTTTGTACGTATTCTAAGTAGATCTTGTAACTGTATTTATTCTATTTCATCTGGCAAAAAGTTAGATCATTAATTGCGAAGAATTGCATCGTGTTTAAGGAGAATCGACTGTAGTGCTCTTGAATATATTCCAAAAATTATATAAATATGAGATTTTTAAACTTAATTGTGTAAATTTCAAGCATTTCTAGTTGAATGCGAATTCATTGTTACATGGCGCTGTAACAATACATTATTTTTACAGAAGTCTTCAGTTGTAGTGAGCCATTTATTTTGTGAGATTTTTTTTTCTGTTTGCAATAGAAGTATTCTATTTCAAGCATTAAACTACTTTTCTTTTAGATTGTCTCTATTTGAAAACTTTCTACCAAGATACTGATGTTAATGACTGTTGTTTAACGTGACAATAAAGGATGCACAATGATACGAATCAAAATTTTAGTACTTTAAAAGTGTTTTCTCTATTCTTGTTGATTTAAGACCTATGGCAGTTTTTCATAATTGGGTTTTGCATCTTATAAGCAAAAAAGTTGAATAGGGTAGGCTTTACTAAAGATTTAATTTTGACTTAAACTTTTTTATTTGAGGAAATTTTTGGAGAAGGGGAGAGGAGGAGACTTGTTATCTAGCTCTTCATCCAAACTGGCTAAATTGGTTCTAATCTAGGATTGACCCGAAAAATCCGTTTTTGACTTACTTTCTAGTTTTAAATTTTATGTGAATGTGATTTTAAGAGAGTTGTAGAATAAGTAATGGTACATATTTAAAACAAAATACACTTGAAAAACTCGAAATTTGCCTGTAACTCACAAGATTTTGAACTTACACTACTCACCATAAGTATGGAATCGCATCACCTTGTATTGCAAAACTCCAGTTGAATTTTGCAGCACCCCCCAAAAAGTTTAGCATCACCTAAAAACAATTATATTTCTGATTACCTCCTACAAGGTTGCGGCCCTCAGCAAAATTTATCAGAAGCTTGAGAGGAATTTGAGACAGCGCTGTTTGATTAGCAATTTTGGCGCTTCGTGGCGCTATTGTGCTTGCAATTTGGTAATATTTTAGCAGGATCTAGTTAATTATCCCGACTGCCTAGATTCTACCCCATTACCCCGAATCCCATTACCCCGAATGCCATCAACCCGAACGCCGTTACCCCGAATTCCAAAACCCCGAACGACCCATCACCCCGAATGACATTACCCCGAATTCCAAAATCGTGGGGAAATGTCATCAATATCATCATGTCAAGATAATTGTAAATTCGGGGAAGTTGCATTCGGAGTGATGGAATTCGGGGTAATAGTACATTCGGGGTAATGGAATTCGGGGTGATGGCATTCTGGGAAATGGCATTCGGGGTAATGGGGTAGAATCGGTCCACGGAAGGAAATTAAGTGGAATAAATTAATAACTTGAAAAATATAAGAGATAGGGTTTTGGTGTCTTCTGAACATTTGTTTGTCTGGTAAAGGCGCTTTATATGCAAAAGTGTCCTAAGAGCCAAATTTCATAGCTTTCGAAATTCGCTCTCAAACATTTTAATTTCAAGAGATAAACAACAAAATGTTCTACAATATTAAAGATTTTAGAAAATATGAAAACTTTGTAGCACATCATATTTTTGCTATATCTAATAGTTTGGGAGATATAGGTCACTTAAGAACTTTAGAGTTCTGTTTGATCTTTCGACCTTGACGCTTGCTTTTGCCGGAGCGAGCGACGAGGGCAAGATCAAACATGTCGCGCGTCGATCTCGTAAGTGAAAAAGTGGCGTGATCGGGGAGTTCGGTTGGAGAAAGTTAAAAAGTGCCGCGATGGGTTCGTTCTTTTTGATCTTTCGACGACCTTGACGATTGCTCCTGGGCAGTGCGTCAAGAAAGCCCGAGATCGTCCGTGTTTTTTTTTTGGGTCGCGCGCCTATTTTTTTTTTCTCAGTGCTAGCCGAGCAAACGAGTGAAGCTGAAAGTGGATTGTGGCTGCTCAGTCAAGGATAACGGATCAATTGGTGAGCTCGTTTCATGCTACTATTTCTAATCTATAAAATATGTATGACTGCACATTTAATCGTTACAATGGTGGGATGTAAATATGATGTTTCAACAAACTATGGATGGTTCGTCACTGTGAGTGTCGACACAAACTCTGATTCATGATTTATTTATGTTTAACATTTTTTTTTCAGAACGCCCCTTATATACCTTTATTTTTGTAATTAAAAAAACTTTGAATGGTTCGACACTACAAGTGTAGACTTGCGAAAGGTTCACTTTATTCAACAAACTTTGGATGGTTCGCCACTGTAAGTGTCGGCATAAGAATAAGAGTGTTCTATGATGTCCCAACCAATTGAGTCTTTTGTTTCTTTTCAAATGAGTAAAATATAATAACACATGCTTTCGTACTGACAGCTGTAGGAATGTTACATTTAGGTATTTGTTCAACAAACTTTGAATGGTTCGTCACCTCAAGTGTCGGCATAATTTTCCTCTACATAGAAATTATATGAACAATTATATTTACGTATAAGCATGTATATATCTCACAAATCATTGTTTATCATGGTCTAATCGCTTATCAAAGTGAATCCTTTGACCCAACGATCCTCCCCATTAACAAACATCCCTCCCAGTAACCTTTGTGGAGATGCAGAGGCAAACACGGTCTCCAAATAGCAAAGGTTACACACTAACATTCCTTCCCTCAATCCCACCTGACTGCAAGGACGTGGCCGGCGCCGTTATTGACCTTGTATAAATAGAGGCACTGAATTATGCACACTGAAGAAGATTATGGCCAATCCCAGCTGAACTTCTAGTTGATTCTTTGTGCATTTTCACTGACTTCGGTCAATCACGGAATAGCAACCATTGATATGTGTAGTCAGTCTAAGCTAAGCTAAGCTAAGCTATAGGTCACTTTAGAACTTTATTGTCAAAAATCGAGTTTTCCTCAATACTGAAGGAAATATCAAGTTTTTGCAGCAAAGTTGCATAATATGTGGTCTTTCAAACGCCGCCAAAAGAATAATTTCATCGGACCAACTCCACGAGTTATGGGCAGGCTTGATAGGAACTCCTCTGCGAGGCAAAGAGGAGGCGATTTTGCCGTTTTTCTGAGGAGAGAAAAATGAACTCAAAATTTTCAACACAGATCCTCAAGCGGTTCGAGTGAGAGTGCAAAAAAATGCGAGGATTTTTTCAGGTACTCTCTCTCTCTCAACTCTTGAGTCTGCCGCCCGAACAGACAGTCCTCGGGGAGTTGTGAGAGCACCCTTTTTCGATGGAATTTTACTCTGTTGTGTTTTGAGCTGCATCTTCCTCGTTCTTTTTTCGTTGACTCTCTGCTTAGCATTTTTTCGCTCCCTCGCAAAGAGGCAAAGGCAGCACGTTGCTCTAGAGTATGTCACCGAACTCTGATGATGTTGAGGAGAATTATCAAGCCTGGTTATGGGCATCTAAAGATTCCATAGTTTTTCACTTAAATTTGCTTATAACTTCAAAATCATAGAAATTGCAAACTTGCAATGTTCAGTAAAAATGTGTATCATTACTTCTTGAACAACTTTTCTGAAGACCATATTCCCGTAAAATTACAAACAAAAAAGTGAGACAAAAAAAAACTGATTTTTTGAGTCCACCCTAAGTCAAAACTTTCAGAATCAATTTACCCAGTTTAAATGAAGAGTTAGAGCAAAAGTGTCTTTGACAAATTTGTTCATAAAAATAGTTCGCAAAAGAGCGTAACCACAAATTTCCTCAAACAAAAAAGTTTGAGTCAAAATTTGATCTTAAAAAAGGCCCACCCCATTCCACTTAGAACAACTGCTCTCAAAACATGAAGCGCCTAAAATTGATAAGAACAGAGAAAGTTGTTTTTTTTGCTAAATTTGGACTTTTGTAGGATGTAAAGGAGTTTTTCCTAAATGAATTATTTTCGAAATTGTTTAAAAATAAGCAATCATTTCGATGCATTAGACGATTTTTTCAGTGTATTAGAATTGAACTCCATTTTGAATCAAGATTTCCTTACAAATTGCGAAGAAAGATGACTTCCATATTTTGCCGAAGACCCTTAAAGATCGTAAACCATTTCTTAAGCATCTAGACTAGAAGAGATACAGTCGATCGCAAGAGACCGTCGTAATAGAGAATGATTATATCATTAAAATATTTGGCCGGGGACTGAATGCTAATTTTATGGTAGAGAGGGGTTTTCAGTGACACTCGATTTTTGAATTTTCCTTCTTTTTTCGTTAAAATAAGGCGCTGGAAAGGTAATGCGAGATCATTATAGCTGTTTTGTATCATAATTTTCATTTACACTACATTTCGACTCCTTTTCGAATTTTTGGGAAATTTTATGAGCAATCACTTCATTTCATATTAGCGTTGCATTATCATTCGCTCTGGATGGCGTTTGAGATCATTGCGTGCAAACATTCGATAATCCATAATTGGTACACTTTTATGTCGAATGCTAGGAACGCTATTGCCATAATTGGTACAAAGACAACGCTTTTTAAAACCATTTTTTATAAGCTCAAAGTCAATTTAGTACGAAAACTGTTTAATTCAACAGATTTTCAAGGCTTCAAACTAGTAATTAGCACCAAAACGGCATGCTTACGTTTTAGAAACGCGGTTAAAACTTGATTTATCCATTCTGTTGACATATTGCATCTATAATTGGTACACATACCTTCTTCTTCTTCTTTTTGGCGTTATGTCCCCACTGGGACAGAGCCTGCTTCTCAGCTTAGTGTTCTTATGAGCACTTCCACAGTTATTAACTGAGAGCTTACTATGCCAATGACCATTTTTGCATGCGTATATCGTGTGGCAGGTACGAAGATACTCTATGCCCTGGGAAGTCGAGAAAATTTCCAACCCGAAAAGATCCTCGACTGGTGGGATTCAAACCCACGACCCTCAGCTTGGTCTTGCTGAATAGCTGCGCGTTTACCGCTACGGCTATCTGGGTTCCCATACACATACCTAGGGTACACATACCCTAGTGAATTATTTATTCTTCAAAAACTTACTCGTTCTTTCTCCGAATAGGAATAATTGATTCGATGTTTTATTTTGCTCTTCGGCAACAGAAATCCTTCATCAGGATATCCAGCAAGTTTTTTTATAATGTTTTATTGATAATTGTATAAATACCTACTAGTAAGAATGAAGCAAGCATCAATTGATAGCCAAATGTTTATTTTTTTGTTGCTTCCTAGACTAGCTTAAAATTACCCGATAACATTGAGAAAAAAAAATACAGTACTGGACAGAATAAAGGACACATTAACCATTTTTCCATACAAAATGATAAAGTTTGGAGACATGGATCTCGGCGCAAGTGCACTGATTAATCTAAAATTTTCAGCAGCTTCAAAATGCAGAGCTTTTTATAATAAAACTTTTGGGTTGTCGTAAATCTGCATTTTAAAAAAAAAAAAATATAAAAGTCTTGAATTGAAAATAATTTTTAAATGGAAATACGTACAGCTATATGCCATTCTACAAAAAAAAATAAATAATAAGCCACATAACACAAGTTTGAAGAACAAGATTTTCGAGTAAAACTTATTGTTTTCAAAATATTTCGAAAACCAGCAAAATTGGAGATTTTTAATAACTCTAGAGTTTTGGGTTTCGAATATTGTGAATTACCAATTAAGTGAAATTCATGTTATTTCTGGGCTGCGTTGAAAATTTCTCGTCAATCGGACCACTAAAACCCGAGATCTATCAATTTTGAATGAAAAATTTCCAGTTTGTACTTTATTCTGTCCAATACTGTATTTTTCACTGCTTTTATTGCTCGAACCATTGCTTTGTATTTGGATTTTACGTTATATTTATTTTCAGTTTTCATCGTTTTCCGTATTAATCAAATAAGTCGACATTTTATAAGACATTACACCTATTTTTTCCTTTGGACGTTTTGAATTTCGACATTTAGGCATTCGACATTTTGTCTTTCAAAGTTTTGTCACCCAATCTCGTCGGAGTCTTTTTTGAACATTTTACTTAAATCACTTCAAAAGGTTCAATTTCAATAATACTAGAGCTTTGCAAAAGGGAATATTTATGTTCTATGTAAGGTCTATGTCACATGGCGACATTTCCGAAATTTGTAGCCGACAGGTAATTTCCAAAATCTAATTCAATGTCGCATGTGTCAAAATCGGAGCAATAGTACAAAACATCAATTTGTAGTGATATTCAGGCATGGGAAACACTCACTCGATTTTTGTGTTTTCTTCGCACACTTCCACACACAATCAAGAGCGAGGTTGCCGTTTCTCTTACCAAGCAGAGTGTATCAATTTCCAATGCGCTTTCTACTTTTTTGCCGAGAGACAAAAAAGGCAACATAATGGTTCACTACCGACTCCGTGTGCCGAATGCATCCATTTGCAGTAGCGAATGATTATTTACATTCTGATTCCGCACGAGTGGTATTCGTGTTGAAGTGTTGATGAGCACTCACTGACTGGAATGATTCAGTGAACGCGAAAGCCGGACATTCAGTTGAATACATTCAGTGATTGAACGGTGAACGCGTTCTTAAGTGTCTCCCTGCTAAGAGCGAATTGGTTCTCTCTTCGCTCCGTGAGTCTTTTGATTTTCGGGTTATCTCAATCGCTTGCGATTCGTCGAGATTGCGCTCACCCTAGTAGCGTTCGGCTATCACTGAACTTTCGGAGGCAGCAGATACTTTGTTATATTTTATCGGTAGCATTCGGGTGAGTGTGTGAGTGAATTTTCCCCTGCTTGCTTCTAATAAAGAAATTTAAAAATATTATAATAGTTTTCTACTAAAAGGTACCATCTAATTTTTACTGAATGCAATTTATCGATCTCCCTACAGCTGATCCAGCTGATTTTGTGTACGTCTCATGAATCTTGATTCCTCAATTGTATATCGCAAAAAGATGAGAAGTTTCTATGGATGGCACATGTTGTATACAATGCCGTCGATAAAATCTAACTGGTTAAAATATACCACGTGAAATTGATGCGAAAATCTAAAACAAGTTATCAATTACACTTGAAGTTACGGTATTATGTTTTACACTGTGCGGACCACAGTTTTGGGATTGTGTCGGGTGCGAAGGAAAGGAAAGGGTTGCTGTACGTGAACAAATTACTCAAGCGATACTGTACCAGCTTTGCAAATCCACTCGACGTAGCCGTTGAGCTCCTTCTCAAGCTGCTGTTGTCTGCGAAGCTTTAGGAATTCCTGCCTATTTTCTACTTTTTCTCGCTCTTTGGCAAACTCACTGGTTACGGTGGTGAAGGGTTCGAAAGCATTGTTACATGGTGGGATATGGAAGACAAGAGAGAAGCAATTTCGGTGTGCAATAGTGTGGTTAGCATTTTACGTGGAGAAATGACGGCAATCAAATCTTCCGATGGCTACATCAATCGATTTCGCTTGAGACGTTCCGCACGTATCTCACCGATTGAAGGATGACTCGTGTTTTTTTATCAGAATCTTATGCGTGAAATTGCTTCAAATACTTCAACAGACACAGATTTTATGGTATTATAAAGAAGCTGTAGTAGATTAATACAGTTATATGGAAGAAAATCAATCAGTTGCAGCCAATGGAAGATTTTGCAATAATATCAATTCGATAGCCTACAGGTTTCTCAAACAGTCTCAAACAAAAATTGGAACCAGGCACCGATTCTACTACAAAACCTGCTTGCGTTATCCAGTCGAGATAGGCCGTCATGGCTTCCACGAACATTTGTCGTGTGCGACATTTGTGAAATTGTGCTCGACGTTCGACACGGCCTCTCTCGTTTGAAAACTCTCTTCGGTTACCGAATCAAATGAAAGGTGTTAAAACAAAATCGCAGAACATAAATGCATCACAAAGGACCTACCCGCTGAGGACACCAAGAACTAGATTAAGCATGAAAAATGACCCCAGCACTATCAGCGGCACGAAGTAGATCCAGTTGAAGGTAGATCCTAAGGCGTCGTTGGTCTGTTGGGGAGAAAACGAAACATTGAAGTTAAACTCTTATTGTAGCATAGTGAAAAAAAATTCGCAGGCTTTAGAAGACGCTGGTTAGTACGTTTGACAGTTTCCCGAATGGGTCATAACCCTGAATGTCATTACCCCAAATTCTATTATCATAAGACAATGTCATTCAAGGTAGTAGCACATTTGAGTTAATGGCATTCAAAGTGAAAGAATACTGAGTTTATGATAAGGTACCCCGTGGCAAGTGGGACATAAAAAAGCGATCGTTCAAACAGATTGTTCAATATAATTTGAAAATGTCAATATTTTACAAAGCCAACAACACGGTCACATTTTGGCAACATATTTGCTGGTGTGTGCATGAATTTGATCGAATAATTTCGAAATTGTAAAAAGGCCCAGATAGCCGTAGCGGTAAACGCGCAGCTATTCAGCATGACCATGCTGAGGGTCGCGGGTTCGAATCCCGCTGGTCGAGGATCTTTTCGTAAAGGAAATTTTCTCGATTCCCAGGGCATAGAGTGTCATCGTACCTGCCACACGATATACACATGCAAAAATGGTCAATCGGCAAAGAAAGCTCTCAGTTAATAACTGTGGAAGTGCTCATAAGAACACTAATCTGAGAAGCAGGCTTTGTCCCAGTTGGGACGTAACGCCAGAAAGAAGAAGAAAAACCTTAGAAGAAAGATGGGCAATGAGCCATTAGACGCAGTTACATCGCTAAACGGGGCAAGTGGGACACATCCAGTTTCATGCGTCATACCACATCAGTAAGTGAACCGTTGCGATAATAGGATTGATTAATCATAGATTTTCGATTTTGAGTACATATTTGATGTACATAAGGGATTAACCATAATATACGTTACGTTTTAGGAAGAAAACCTAAATGTAAGGTTATGCCACCTCGCATTTAATTTTAACTGAAAATTCCTCACTGAAAGCGTAAAGAGGCATTACACATGTTCAAAATATATCATTTATAAGTTATCATTCGAAATGCAGCACGAAAACTTTCATTAATTGATGAATTTTTAAATGTTTCATTATTATTTGTTACTAGTTGTCTCGGCATACTTCGTTTTGCCATCAAGTAGGCTATTGAAAAATGTCATTAAATCTCCAATACAAAATGACAGATTAGTTTTCTCCCGTTTTTCTGACTATCCCGAAAACTTTCCTAAACTTTCTCCCCGCACCCGTTCTCATGCCATTCCGTTCACCCGTTCTCATGCCATTTCGTGACATACGAACACCATTCCATTTTTATTTATATATAAGAAGATTACTTTTATGCATGGCGGAAAACCACTTAATGGGATGGAACTGTTTTCCGCAACTACTGAATCTGGTATTTGATATTTTATCTCTGTCTTTGTACAATTTTAAATTCGTATTTCAAAAATAAAAATAGAAAAAAATATTTAGAAAAAACAGTTATTTTTTCTTCCTATTAAACAATTACGTAATATAAGATTGTTTTTTTTTTTCATTCGTTTGAATATTTTACTGCTACTCTCTTAGAAAATGTTTAAAACGTGTAGGAAAAAATTTGATTCTGGTGCTTGTTTCGATAGGTCCCACTTACCCCGGGTGTAGAGATATTTTGGGGTAAGTTAGACTATAGGAATTTTCATATAAAATGAAAGCAAAATACCTGTTTATCGTAAGCAGCTTGTTACAATACTTAAAGTTGTAGCTTACCGATGGTAATTTGATTTATAGCACAATTAGTTTTTGCCACCCAATGCAGAACGTGAAACGTGTCACAATTTATCATGCAAATTGAAAATGGTGCTGAACTGACAACTGTTACATGGATCACATGGTAATGAAAATAACAATATTTTTTGTTTTAAATACTTTCCTTATCATTGTATCTTCAACTTTCTAGAAGAATACCCTTTTGAAAAACTTTTCCTAAACGAGCTATGATGAAATGTCCCACTTGCCCCGGATTCTCACTTGCCCCGGGGAACCTTATACGTTTGAACCTTCGGCTCTAAAATTTGCAGTTTTGAGTTCGTTTATGCCCACTGTTCCCCTTGTCTTCCAGGAACCTACCCAATAGAGAATGGCCGTCCAGCCTTCCATAGTGATGCACTGGAACACCGTCAACATGGCGAAGCCAATATTGTCGAAGCTGGTGATTCCGAAGTTGGGACCCTCCCACTGCTCGACGCACATACTGTCACTGCTGTTACACACATAAGCACCGGTCGGTGCTATCGTGTCATTGTCCGCGTTGCAAGGCGTTGGAAACTCACCCTCCTTGACTATTTGAGCTGCAATAGAATATCCCCTGTATCTTACCGAAGGTTCTCATGCTGCCAACAATACTTACAGATATCCTCTAAGCTATAACAACTTCTATGCAGAGCACCCGAGTAAAACTCTAAGCCTATGATTGCAAAGATAACAATTGCAAACAAGACTAACAATCCTATTTGCAGCAACGGCGCCATGGCTTTGATGATAGACTTTAAAACTACTTGTAAACCTGCGAGCGTTGGGTGTGGAAGAAGAAAAAAAACATCATATTAGAATAGTCTTACATCCCCGACATCAAAAGCTACGCACATCTACGGCTACGACATCGAATACGACACACCGGAAGAACGTCTATTACGTTCCACCAAAAACTACAGGACTTGTACTATCTAAGGACGGACGCTAATACAGTAGAGAGGAGGGAGACAGTGAACATCAATCGATTCTAGCGTCGCTACTCACTAGGAATTCCAGACACTAATTTCAAGGGCCGTAACACACGGATGGCCCTCAACGTTCTCAGATCTACTTCGGGTCCCTCCTGCGGGAATAATGTGATGAATCTGCGCGTTTTGGTTGGAATTGAAATTTTGCGGATAGGAAATAAGCACGCACGGATATATGGAAGAAAGAAAGAAATCGAGAAAAAACCAGACTAGCACACTAGAATTCTATTGATATATAGCTTATAATTGAACACAAGAAATCGTCGATTTGCTAAAGAGGTCTAGAACGTCAATGTTTTTTTTCACTAAAATTAACACTCAGTATAACTACACTTTTTTATATTAAATTTAGGGGAGGGATTATTAGAGTATGTTTAAAACTACTAATTGAACTTTAACCTTCACTCTTTGAAAAAAATAAAATACTAGAATCACTAGTAAGGCGAGCAAATACAGTGCTGTTCTGAATAATAGCAGCGCATGTCGATTTTCATACAAAATGCTCAACTTTGACATGCTGTAGTTTTGTTCCCTTTCGAGCAATCGAGCTGAAATTTTCTCCACAGAACTACAAATATGATCAATTTTGTAATCACAAAATTTCAGTTTTTTCTGAGTCCCTGCCGAAAAGTGAGACACTAGGTGAAATTTTTCGAAAAAATAGCAATTTTTCATTTTAAAATTTTTCTTCTACAAATATTTTAAACATTTTCGGTTTAGGTGTAGGTTTGATAAGTAGGAGGAGATTGTTCCAATGGTAAGTGATATGCAATTTAAAACTATAATGTCAAGCCGAAATTCAAATTTTTAAAACTGCTATTTTTTCGAACAATTTCACCTAGTATCTCACTTTCCGGCAGGGGCTTAGAAAATTTTGAAATTTTGTGTTTACAAAATTGGGCACTACAAATTTCTGTGGAGAAAATTTCAACTCAATTGCTTGAAAGGGAACAAAACTACAGCATGTCAAAGTTGAGCATTTTGTATGAAAATCGACATGCGCTGCTATTATTCAGAACAGCACTGTACCTTTAAACTCTAATATGTGTTGCTTATCTTGACAGATAGGCTAATTTCGTCTGCGACTTACAGACTTTTTCAGTGTCGAGTGCTCGAAGTGAAGTGCTAAAGTTCAATTAGTAGACTCAGTATAAGATAAAAACGAATTCATTGAGTTCCACACCTTCTACACCTTCTTCCATACTCATAAATCTAAACAAACTTATAGTATATACAGTATTGGACAAAACATTTGAAACTTTTTCGATTTTCTATTCAAAATAACCAACTTTGGTAAGCTAGATCTCAGTTATTTATGAACCGATTCGAATAAAACTTTTACAGAACATCAGATATAACTTGAATTTTAACATACATTTTTAAATAATTTTTCCAATCACGAGTTTATAAGTAATAACGGTTTGACAAAAGTGTAATTTTCGACAAAATATTCAAAACTTTTTATCTAAAAATCTGATAGCCCTACACAAAAACTGTCTTCAGACAACTTATTCATCTCGTCAAAATCTACAACTTTGCTGAAGATACCATGAAGCTATTGACAGATTTCACGCCAACTCGACAAAGGGATTGGCAGCACCCCTTCAGAATTATATGAAACTTTCTGGGTGTGAAGACTATGTGAAACTAAGATACTTTACATACTTTGTTTTTTCAAAATCGATCTAGACTAACATTTGGAAAGGGTCAAAGTTTTTTTTACTTTTTTTATAAACCCGTATAACTCGAAAACGGTAAAACCTACAAAAAAGTGTTGTATGGGGGACTGTCGTGAAATTTCCTGGCGTTTTAGAGAAAAATATTGAAAAATAAAAAAACATTTTCAACACCGAAAAAAACAATGATTCAAAACTTTAAAGTCGATTTAAAAAAAACGGCCATTTCAGATTTTGATCATCCTTAAGCAAAAAGTTTCGTAACTAATAACGGAATTCATTTTCTCATAAGCGGTTTGGTGCGAGATCAATTGTATTTAATTAAGAAAAAAACTCTGTATAATTCCGTTTTATTTCTTTTACCTACTCCCAATAAAACAAATATAATCTATTTTGTGATTAAAACTCATTTACCACTTCAAAATATGAGCATACTAGACTATTTAAAGCGAAATAAAAAAAAAAAAAATTGGACTTAAAAATTCGATGTTAGAAAAACTTTTTTTCCCTAAAATATGCCCAATTTGCAATGTATGGACGACTTTTAGTAAATTTAATTACGAAACTTTTTGCTTAAGGATGATCAAAATCTGAAATGGCCGTTTTTTTTAAATCGACTTTAAAGTTTTCAATATTTTTTTTTTCAGTGTAGAAAATGTGTTTTTATTTTTTCAATATTTTTCTCTAAAACGCCAGGAAATTTCACGACAGTCCCCCATACAACACTTTTTTGTAGGACTTACCGTTTTCGAGTTATACGGGTTTATAAAAAAAGTAAAAAAAAACTTTGACCCTTTCCAAATGTTAGTCTAGATCGATTTTGAAAAAAGCAAAGTATGTAAAGTATCTTAGTTTCACATAGTCTTCACACCCAGAAAGTTTCATTGAATTCTGAAGGGGTGCTGCCAATCCCTTTGTCGAGTTGGCGTGAAATCCGTCTACTCCTTCAATATGTTTAGTTATGTCAATTATAAAAAATCGTCGGAAAATTCACTTTAGTCAAACCGTTACTGCTTTTCAACTTGTGATTGGAAAAATCACTCAAAAATATATGTTAAAATTCAAATTATGTCTGATATTCTGTGAAAATTTCATTCAAATCGGTCCACAAATAACTGAGATATAGTTTATCAAAGTTGGTCATTCTGTATGGAAAATCGAAAAAGTTGCAAATGTTTTGTCCAATACCATACTCAAAATAACTTCAAGACGTTGTACATACATTGGAAACCCAATTGATGAACTAGAACAGGAATGTAGATCCTCAATCTACAGGTATAATCAGTAATCTGCTGATGGTTTTTAATATGGCTGAAATTCTAAACATTTTTTTGGATATCAGTAGGTAATCTTCCAGTACAATTTTATTAATAGATATCTCTAAATATCTTTCCTCTTCAAGGAATTCTTCGAGACTTTATTGTCAAGGATAATGCCTATAAAACACAACTTTATTAATCGATCCAAAAATTCTTGCAAATATACTATCATAAACAAACCAAAGGTTTTATCACAATGCATTATCAAGTGTTTTTCCAATATATTTTCTTAGTAATTACATCGTCACGAATGACTTTGAAAATACATCAAGAAATTCCATCAGCCTTGGTATTGATTAATTAATTACATGCTGACATACTCGGAACTGTTCTAGGAAAACTGTTACAGTTTATATGAAGAATTATTGCAATGTATTATTGATAAACATTAATCATAAGTTTGTTTTTTTTCCTCAATATTATTCCGGTATTTTTCTTCAAAATATTTTTTTCGTAAAGGATGAAATGAATTAAGGATTTACTTGCTTAATCATCATTAGATAATCACATATATTTAAATAATTCCTCAAGATACTTCAGATTTCTTTTTTAGGAAATTTAAAGCACTACTTCTGAAAAACTTAAAAAAGCATTTTTAAGGATTCGTCAATGAATTCTATATAAAATCTCCGTTAAAATATATAAAATTTTTTTAGGGGATTCCTTCAAAAAGTCTGCCTGAAATTTGATTTTTTTTTTAACTAATTTCGGGAGATTTTCGTCAAGGGTTTGTATAAGTTAACATTTGAAATTTTTGAACCATGGTGTACGCACAGGCCTGTCGATCTTAAAATTCTTGGTTCGATTTCAGGTTGACATGAAAAATTTTATATTTTCAGTTTTGAGATTCTTATGGCAAATTTATGAAATTCTATTCTATTTATTGTGGTGATAATCTTTTTGGCTGCGTGTGGATTAGCTTCCGAAAAATTTCAATTTCAAAAATTTTAAAGCTTCCTCAAGAATATTCTCCAAAGATTTTCTGTTTCGGAAATTCTTACAGTTTATTCTTCGGGGATTTTCACCTCCAAGAATTCCTCCACAATATTCCAGGATCAAATAATCGCTTCAAGCTCTCATCAACGGATTCATACTGAAATTCTCCCAGTGGTTACTTAACAGTTTTTCTATCAATATGGTCAGCAGTATTTTTCCGAATTCCTTTACACGGATTCCTTCATAAATTCTTCCGAGTATTCCTTCGGGAGTTTCTATGGAAATTTCTTTTGGGAGTTTTCAGTAATTTGTTAAGGAAATATTTCCACTAATCCCTTCAGAGATTCCTCCAATTAATCCTGAAAGGTCCTTCCAGAAATTGCTGCACCTTTTCCTCCAGGAAAGCAAGAGTTTTATTCAGGATTCCATCCAAAAATTTCATCAAGAAATCCTCCAGGATAATGAAATATCTGAAGGATTTCTCAGAGAGCTACTTGGAGGAATTCCTGAAGGAGTTCTTTGAGGAATATCTTGAAGAATGTCTGAATGAATCCCTGTTTGAGTCGCTGAAAGTATTCCTTCGAGAATTTCTATGGGAGTTTCTTCACGGATTTCTCTAGTGATTCTGGAAGAATTTTTGAAGGAATTATTTAAGAGCTTCCCGAAGGAATTCCTGAATGCATCCCTGAAGGAACTCCTAAAGGAATCCCTGAAAAACGCATGGAGGAATCCCTGAAGGAACTTGTGGAGGAATCCCTAAAAGAAATCCTGAAACAACTCCTGAAGGAATTCCTGAAGGATATTCTGAAAGAATTTCTGAACGAACTCCTGCTGGAAATTCTAAAGATACTTCTGGAGAAATTCCTTAACAAACTTCTGGAGCAATTCCTGAAAGAACTCCTGAGTCAATTCCTGAAGCAACTCCTATAGGAATTCCTGAAGAAGCCTCTGGAAGAATTGTTGAAAATACTCCTAGAGAAATTCTTGAAGGAACCTCTGTTGGAATCCTTAGAGAAACTTGTGGAAGAATCCAGGGAGGAACTCTATGAGAAATTCCTTGAGGAATATTTGTAGGACTATGTGGAGGAACTCTAGGAGTATTCCCTGATGAAAATCCTGGAGAAATTCCTAAAAAAAACTCCTGGAGGAATGCGTAGAAGAATTCCTGAAGGAACTCTAGGAGAACTACATGGAGAAACTCCTGAAGGAATTCCTGGATGAATTCAAGAAGGAAATCTTGGAAGAATGATTGTAATAACTGCTGGAGGAATTCCTGAAGGAACTCCTTGAGGAATATTTGGAGGAGTTCCTGAAAGAACTCCTACAGATATTCCTGTAAAAATTCCTGGAGGATTTCTTGAAGCGTGTTCTGGAGGAATTCCTGCAAAAAATCTTGGAGAAAGTGTCATGAAAAAAAAACATGTTGAGGATTTCTTGTACGTTCTTCTGAAGGAACTCCTGAAGGAAGCATTCTTAGTAAATTTCCGACAAAAGCAAGCACTATTTGATTTTTTGTATTTTGTATTGACGTTATCGAAAACAACTTTTGTAGAAAAAAAAGTTGTTTTGAAGAAAATCATACAAACATACATACAAAAAATCAAATAGTGCTTGCTTATGCCGGTAATTAAATAAAAAATGCTTCCTTCAGGAATTCCTCGAAAATTATTTTCAGGATATATCCAAAACAACTAATTTTCATGTTGCAAAACTATATGCACATATCTGTAGCCATATTTGTTTGTCAAATGATACTGAAGAATTGAGAACAGCGTTGTTTTTTTTTCTATCTCTTTGCACGAGATTTCTAGTCCTGGGCGATGTTTCTGAAAACAATCGCAATCATATTCTTAGATGTGCTAGGATGTCTTCCAAAAGTGTAAAAGTTGCAGTCATTTTGAGCCCAAAGGTAATTTTTGCATTCTTAAAATTCGAGATATCAATTGAATTCTTCAATATGTTATGTAATTGAATCTTCAATCCAGTGTGATATTGTAAAAAGAGTACAGTTGATCTTATTGAGCAACAGTACACAGGGTTTTAAAGCAAAAATAAGTACAACGTCTGGTAAGACTATTTGAGAATATTTCATGAAGTACCAAGTCTTCAAGGTGCTGTTGGTTCTTTTTTAGATATAAAAGACTAAATATGCCACAAAATGTCATGAAAAAGGACTTAAAATTGATTTAAGCGGTTTAAAGCCCAAAAACTGCTAGTGATGATTGTAAAAATGATGAGCCATAGTAATCCCTTCCAATTGCTACATATTACAATTGATTTTAATTGTGCTACTAAGCGTGAAGTATCAACAAAAATAAGTTTTGTGGCCCAATTGGTCATTTCATTCAGTGTTCTGAAAAAAAGATATAACATTTTATGGACAGGATACTTTATAATATATTCTTCAAATTACGAATGAAAACGTACCAGTTCATGAAAAACTGAATTGAAGTGCAACTCCACTTAAAAAATTTAGTGTTTTTCCCGTCGTTTCTCTTCCAGTGTATGCATGTGTGTAATATCAAGCGTGTCCTAGAATAAGGGCGTAAGTCGCATGGTAGATTACATCACTGCCAAGCGGTCTGAAGTGAAAAAATGCTTACAAACCTGCATCTTGTAACCTTTATTAACAGAAGAGAGGTTCGATGAAGAGAAGTTGGTCATGCGACTTACGCCCTTATTCTAGCACACGCTTGATATATCACCAACTCATGAAACTGTATTAGTTATAGTATGAACACGAAAAAAACAATTTCAGAGAAAATGAAACTCAGTCTAATGAATGTTGATTTAGATCAGAAGAGGTGTGAAAAATATGTACACCTATTTATATCTTAAAAATGTCTGAATTGGATTATAAAGTCAAAAACCAAAATATTTTAGTTGAAATGCCATTCCAGATTAAAGACAGCTGTCACGAATGCTTCAAGAACTAACCCAGGGCTCCTTCATACACGAATTCTATCAACACAATTGGAAAAGTAATCCACGAAATCCTTCTCTGAAAGGAATTCCAGGAATTCTTCTGAGAGCTCCTGAAGACATTCCTCCAAAAATAACAAATATTCTAAGACGGATAGCTCAAGGAATTTTCATTTGAAAACTAAAAAATCTTTAAACATTTATTAAATAATTACTCTAATTACACCTTCAGAGGGCTGCAAAACTTTAAGAAATTCTTCTCAGGAGGTCAACAAAAATTCTTTTAAGACCTTCTGATGAAATCTCTATAAGCGTCGCATTAATTTATGGTGCGATTTTCAAAAACAGTCTGAAATGATATTTAGGACAAATCTTTGGGAGAGTTTGCTATTATGAGTTAAGCGTATCACAGTAATTATTTGAACTTTTGATGAAAATTGTTAGAGTGAGACAAGACGTAGGGAAAATAACACGGTCTCCCGTGTTACCTTAATAGCAGATGAGAAAATATAAACTGCATCACAAGCCACAATTATCATGTATTCATCGCTTCGATTACTCTTAATTTATACCCGAGCAGGTGAAAATAGCTTAGTAATAGCAAATTTTGATATGGACATCTAAAAGTGATATTAACTTGATAGATATAAGAGATAAAAGATCTGAAAATGATATCTAAAATTTACTCTTGGAATAGCATTAGCATATCATATTTAGCTTTTATAAGATCTAACCAATATCAGCGAGCTATTCATTTGATCTGCAAACATCAAATTTTGCTATGGATCAGAAGTTCCAGGAATAAAATTTTGATATTATCATCAGATCTTTTATCTCTTATGTCAATCAAAACAATATCTCGATTTGATGGTCAGAACTTTGCTTTTGCTCGGGTATACTTTTATTATTTCCCTACTAGTTATAGGTTACTACATGATCTATTCTAGTATCATTATAAAGAACAGTCTCACACACAAGCAGACTTGACCCCTGCGAAAAATCTGCTTCTATTCTAGCGTTTGGCGAACACATGGGTAAAGAAACGACTCTGCTATGTTAGCCTAGCTATAGTGTAAATTGACGGAAACTGCCCGGGAGCCCTTACTTGGAATCCTACTAACGAGTTTAAGTGGCCGCAAAACACGAAACGATCGAAGCATACGCAAATCGACATCAACATTGGCCTCGGCGAATATCGTCATTGAGCTGCCGACGAAATGAAAAATCCGTTAGTCCTACGCGATAGTGGACGATTTATGTGGCTACGGGAAGTGGTGGTAAAATAAACAGGGCTAACACCTAGCTGAATACAGATAAAAACCAGAGTTAAGTGAAACGAACATTCGACCAGATGATGATAAAAACATGTAGTAAATTGACTGTATGCATCTGAATGCGTGTTACTGTCGACTCTCCACTTCTAAATGTTCTACATCTCGATATCTCTCCCTATCTCGATGATTGCTTCGGTCCCTTCATTCTGCATACGATTTCTCACTCCATATCTCGATTTCCTCCTTATCCTGATATCTCCATGTCTCGATGTGTTTCTGTTGGTTTTTTGTTCCCAATTTATTCTCCATATGTCGATATGAACATTATCAAAGGTTACTAGACTAGATTTAAGTGATTCAGAACAATTTGGAAACTCGATATGAAGTTTGTTTGTTTATTATTTTCCTAGTAACGGTATGATTTTCAATCTAGTGTTCGTTAAATTTATGTTCTTCGCCTCGATCTCTTCCTATCTCGATGGTCCCTTCGATATCGAGATGTGGAGAGGCGACTGTATTGCCTTAGAAAGCATCCTTACTTTTAAAGTAATTCGTGTGAAAAAAGCATAAATTCATAGTTTTTATTAGAAATGTGATTATATCCTCAAAGTGTTCATTTTACCACCTATTCCCCTACGTAGCGTGGCACTCGAGTTAGTAGACTTCATAAATGGTAATTTACAGCCGCGACTTCGGACCCGCACACGTGTCTAATGATTTCGCGATTGTTAAGGCGCCGTTTCCGCTATAACCGAAGAGGTTCTTGACACGCACCGAAACATTCAACACGTGGCTCCAATTTGATTAGGTACCTCCTGCTTGGAGCGAATGCTAAAACAGCCAAAGCACGCGTATCTTGATTTTGCACACCATCAAACGAAACGAGTCAGGACGGAGATGAAGAAGAGGCCCAACAAATGAAACGCGTTTCACGGTGCTCCGCGTCCCGTTTTTGCCAGAAAAAAAATCTCTATCAAATCTGTACGACTCACTCGTTTTCTTTTACTAAACTTCACCAAACATCAAAGTGTGGTTTAAAATAATCAATAATAACCTTTCAGCCCGAGGCTGGTTCGTCTCTAATATAAAGAAAATAATCAATAATAATCTTTATATTAGAGACGAACCAGCCTTGGGCTGAAAGTCTCTCTAATAAAGATAAATAAATAAAATCTTTAGATTTGGAAAGTTTCTTAGCATTAGAATAGTTGCGGTAATGTGTTCCTATACTGGAGGATTCCATAAGAAAACAACGGATAACGCAACTATAGGAGCACAAATTGAGAATGTACCACAACTAAAGGAACAGTGTACCTATAGTGGAGGTTTTAGTTTTCACTGACAATTGCAAGGCATCACTGCGACGACATTTTTCTCAGTAAGATTTTATTGAGATTATTTTCTAGAAATCCCGGTCTGAGGACTACCGTGGCGTTTCACTGTAGGCCTAACCGGATCGTAATTTTATTCGAGAAAAGCCATTTGTCGCTGTCGTAAAACGCCGACTGGGTTCGTTACCCACCCCTTTAAGGAGGACGTGTTGGAAAAACGTCCTCTTCATTCTTGTGGTACATTACGATTCAGATTATTATCATGAGAGATACAGTTTTGGTTAATCGAATTGGAAATAAAATAGTACCATAAATGCTAGGTTACAGACAAGTAGAAATAATGGGAACCATCCAACTTACCCCGTAACTACGACGAAAAAATCCATTATGTTCCATATGTTCCTGAGGTAGGAGTGTTTGTGCATGACGAACCCTAAGGCGAGGATTTTCAGCGAGGCCTCCACGCAGAAGATGCCGAGGAAGTAGGCCTCCGTCTTCTCCAGCTTCTGGGCCAGCAGCGTCTTGTCACCGTGGGGCAGATGTTCCTCGAGGGCCAACACCACACAGTTGGCAATGATTGTCAGCAGGACAGCGTACTCGAAGGGCGGCCATTCGATTATGAATCGTGTGTATCTGTGGAGGAGACGAGGGTATTTATGAATTTTGGTTCAACCATTATAATAAGGATAATACGTTTATGGGTAATCTATTTGCAAATGCTGAACAAACAATCGAAAATTGGCCCAATCTCACCATTTCGAGGGGGTGACATTGGGCGAAATGAACTTGAATTGACACGCAATAAAAATAAATCAAGAGAATCGTTTAACGCTCAAGTTTTCTAGAGCTTTCCTATAACTACTCATATGATGAACATGAATGTGAAATTTCAAGATAGTATTCATCCACCTAAGCTGGTAAATGGCTGGGCATGGCGTACCATTGATACCCCGTGTACCTGCAGAAATAAGATTGATCCCTTTGTGTGGTCCTTAGCCTCTTGCCCAGTAACACATATCCCTACCTCCTCGTGGTACTGGCCAGGGTACGAAGATCAGGTAACTAACCCCGGTGGGAACTTTGGTCGTATGCCGACAGGGAAGGGGGGGTTTCGTGCCGCGAGCCGAGATCTGCAGGGATAAGGATGGGTGCATTTCGACGAACGAGCGTTTGGTGATCAAAAGGTGGAAGCAGCACTTCGACGAACATCTGAATGGCGCTGAGATCACAGGCAGTGAAGGTCAGGACAATAGAGGAAATGTCTTCGTCGCTACTAAGGTAGATGGAAACTAACCAGCCCCCACTTTGAGGGAGGTTAAGGGTGCCATTTACCAGCTCAAGAACAATAAATCTGCTAGTAAGGATAGTATCGGAGCTAAACTCATAAAGATGGGCCTGGAGAGGCTGGCCATTTGTCTGCACCAGCTGATAGGCACAATCTGGGTAACAGAAAAGCTACCGGTGGAGTGGAAGGAAGGGGTAATATGGCGACAAGTTAGATTGTGATAACTTTCGAGCGATCACTATTCAAAATGCGGCCTCAATGCCTATTATACCAGATCATCTTCCGTTGTCTGTCACCTATAGTAAACGAGTTTGCGTCCCAACGCAACAATGTTGCATCGATTTCAAGGCGGCATATGTTATTTCATTTCATTTATTTAGTTAACATCTAAACAGATAACACTGAATCAACAAGTTCACGCCACAAAACTAGTTTCGTGGCCGCTTCTCTCCTTCCTTGGTTCTGCCCCACGCTCGCCAAATCGATACGCACTTGATTCGCCCACCTAGCTCTCTGCACTCCACGCCTTCTTGCACCAACCGGATCCGAAGCGAATACCATCTTTGCAGGGTTGCTGCCAGGCATTTTTGCAACATGCCCAGCCCACCTTATCCTTCCAGCTTTGGCCACCATCTGGATACTGGGTTCGCCGTAGAGTTGTGCGAGCTCGTGGTTTATCCTTCACCGCAAAACACTTTTTTTCTGCACACCGCCAAAGATCGTCCTGACCACTCGACGTTCGAAGACTCCAAGTGCTTGTGGGTCCTCCTCGAGCATCGTAAACGTTTCAGGCCCGTAGAGGACTACCGGCCTTATGAGCGTTTTGTAAATGGTACATTTGGTGCGGCAATGTTATTGTCAGCCGTCAGCTAGGATCTAAGGTAGACGAACTCGTCGACCAACTAGAATGTATCCTCGTTTATCGTAACACTATGCGAGCTCTGTCGCGCTCAGCCCCATCAACTAGCATGTATTTTGTCATCCAGTTTTACATCCAGTTGAAGTGTGGCAAAGCTCAATCACGTGGTGCAAATGGCGGATGCAAAAGTTCTAGTTAACACGCTGAAATTTGCTTTCGGTCGTGAATCGTCGGAACCAACGAATGCGGAAATGTTTGGATTCTGTCGGACAGACAGTTCAATCCCGAGGAAGTATACTCGATTTATAAGGAATGGAAAAGCGGTCAACGTTACAGTGTCTGAAGCGGATATATCGTTCAAGTAGATCAGGATATTCAATCTCCCCCCGGAGATAGAGGACAAATAAATTTATCAGGCGTTATGAAATTATTAGGCAACAAGTTCGAGAGAAGTATCATCCCAGCACGGATTTACCTGAGTTCTCAACAATGCGAGGGCTGTACATGGAGGTTGCGAAAGAAATTCCGCCTGAAGTCAGGGTAAGACATTCATAGGCGAGGATCTACTATGACGGAATGATCAACAAGTGCTTTATTTGCAAGAGTATGGATCATATTAACGCAAATTGTCCAAGAAGGAATGCGGTTCATCAGTCATCTTCTGTTGAAGGAAGGCTGGACAGCGACATCGTGGCGAAATCAGCCGAGAAACAAAGAGCTGTTCGTTTAGAAAAAAGTGAAAAAAACGAGGACGAAAAAAGAATCGCGGAGACAAGGGCGAGTCTTCAAACGAGTCGGAATCTGAAGCAATGGTGAAAGTTCCATATGATGCATCCCTGTTGAATGCCCAGCAAATGAGAACGAGAAGTAAAAGTAAGCAACCTCGTATCAATCAGATGATTGAAGTACTCAAGACTTAATTAGACGAGTCACTAGGGGCTGAAGGTAAGATTGCAATATTGTAAGTGAAAATTAAGCTAGGATGACCTTTTCGAAGAAAATTGCGACGATCTACTTGAATAGCATTTAAACGGATATTCACAAATCGTTGCTCAGAGATTTCGTCATAAATGAGAATCTAGATTTCGTGTTTCTTTAAGAAGTTTTATTTGAAGATTTTTCTTTTATCAATACTCATACAGCATACGTTAACATCAGTGATCAAGACAAAGGAACAGCCATTCTTATCAGGAAAAATCAGGGATTGTGATCCTAGTGGTAGAATACTTTCGATCGTATGTGATGATGTTGATTTGATCAACGTGTGTGCGCATTCAGGGACAAATAAGAAGCGAGAAAGGGACGATCTCTTCAGGAATCAAATGACAGCTCATATAGTAAAGGGAAATAATTTGCATACCATTATTGGGGGAGATTTCAACTGCATTCCTAACAAACATGATAGTCATAGTGCATTGCCAACATAAGCAATGGATCTCTGAGCAATGCATCTGAAAGATGTGGCTACAGAGCTGAAAGGTTCCAACACAAAAATTCACGTTTTTTCCGATCTGATTCAGCATCACGCTTGGATAGGTTTTACGTCAACCCAGGTTGTTTCCAATTTACGAACGTATGTGTGGTAGAAGTCGCTTTTTCGGATCACATGGCAGTCATAATGTCATACAAGGTAGATCCCAAGTGCTTATGCTTTCGTGGTCGTGGCTACTGGAAGCTGAACGCAAGTCTTCTTTATTTTACAAGTTGGTTTCTTTATTTTACAACACAATAAAAAATAAACAAAGGATTAAAATAAGTTAATAATTGTAAAACATATATATTTCAACTCGTATAAACAGTAAACTCACAACATAATCCTTAAAAAAATAGTGTTCAGTCATATTTTACATGAATCTGCTATACAAAGCAATGGCATCCTTCAACTGCTAAAATAAACTACTCTTACGCCATCTCAAAACTATTAAGAGCCAAAATGCATATGACATAAGCAAACTTTTATTGTTTATGATCTTGTGAATCATTATTCTTATACTTCATGGATTGTATTTGGAATAAAAATTACTTGTAGTTACAGGAATTAATTAGATTCTTCTACATATCTTTCATATAACAAAGCTAATTATTCATCGCAGTACTTGGTAGTTACACAATTCGTTTGCATCAACTTGAACAATCAAGCATAAGTCGCTATTTATTAGCTGACATTTAAAAGGAAGTAAAGTTGACATATCATCATGCAAACTAAAAATTATGAATAGCATGTTTTTGTTAAAAGTATTGTATAGGTATGTGTAGTTTTTTCAAGCTTTACAATTTTCTAAATTATGTATATCATTGAAAAACATTCGAAAACATCACAATGAACGATACTCAATAGAATCAGTCTGAAATTTATGACGAAAAATCATTTTACTATCAAAACGTATTAATTTCTTAAAGTTTTTATTTAATGATGGATTTGCCTCATATTTTGCACATTGATTACTTACAAATACAACTTAAATATGCGCAAGAATTATCGAAATCTTTCCATTATTCACAGAGCTACAAATCCTCAAAGTTGAAGAATGTGGAAATAATGTCAAAAGAAGCCCCGTTCGACGGTATCTGGAAAGTCATCCGGGTGCTGGCCTACACTGATGATTTAGTAAAGTTTCTTAAGGACGACGCTGAGTTTGATTTGGTCCTTCAAATTATCATCTCCTACGCCGCAATATTTGTTGTATCTATTCAGCTTGATAGCTTGATGGAGAAATCGTCGTTCATTAGAGTCAATAGTGCCAGAAGTGGACCACAACAGTTCAAAAAAGTCAAAGAAATAAAAGTCATAGGTGCAATCATTAGGCAGAAACACCAGAGAATGGTTAGAGCTTGCTTTGATAGTTAAACAAAATCCATTCTTGGATTCGGTGAAACGCCTGTATGGTTATTTTGTGGGTGAACGAAACATACATCCAAAGATTGAGGACGTTTTTCCCAACATTAATTCCCAACATTTGGGAAAATCTCACTCATGGATTCATGCCATCTGAGTGAAAATCTCAAATGTTTTTGCTGTATAACGATTAAGTTGTCTCCAAGGATAAGTTAGTAAAATACAACATTGGAAGACTTTCTTATAATTAATGTGACTTCTGTTCAAAAAACTAAAGTAACAGACATATCCTGAAGGAATTTATACGTCCGAAAACTGTGATAGATTGATTAGCTTATGTTTTAAAAGATCGTTTACAAGTAGTTGTAGCAGATCCGGAAGATATTCTTACTTGGAAAATAAACACTAAAGACAAATGACAAAGGGCAGCTTTATGGATGACAATGTTTACGTACACCTTTGATTGGAATAGTTACCCGAACTGTAGTTTCTTTGTTCTAAGAAAAAATATAAGGGATTGCAGATGGAATAATAGGAAATGTTTCCTGCATTGTTTTGGAAAATAGTTGAACATAGAGTAGGTAATTAATTAATTGTATTTCTGCAATTCCGTTGCAAATCAACCAACTTTTCATTGAGAAGTTGATCAACATAACGGCCTACTTTTTCTACTGAAATATACAGTGCTGAAAAGTGCTACTTTTCAGCACTCTTTTCGGTGCTGAAAAGTAGCACTTTTCAGTATTGGTTTGGTAGGCGTCAACCGAACAACCCAGTCTCTTCAAGCCATTTGTGCTTATTTGCACGGCGTGTGAATCGAGACGAGTCGTTCTCACCTCTGATGATTTGAAACGAATAAAGTTTATCGAATGGGAACGAGTCGACAATTGTCCCTCATTTGACTCGTTGCGCATCACATGCCGCGCAGAATAAGCACAATTTCATCTGATTCTAGATCCGTTGTGCGATCTAATTCCGATAGGGGCTGTCCATTAATAACGTGATCAGTTTTTTTTTTTGGGTTTCCAGGCCACCTACTCCCCCCTCGTGGTCGTTTGTCCATATCAAAAATTAAAAATTTGTGAATGACCACGATTTATGGACGACCCCACACAGGCTGGCGGCGATTCTGATTTGGAATCGAATTGTCCAACATTTGTAGTCAGCTACTGTTTGTGCTGTCTTACCTGATACCGATGGGATCGTGAAAACTTTTGACATTCATGGGTAAGTACTACCGTATCACAGCCTACGTGATTGAAAAATACTGAATTGATACTACGCATGTGCCCATGTGGGTTCTCTTGAATCGTTTGTTTGTGCTTTTACCAGTTTATCCAGCTGAAACGGCATTTTTCGAAATAGCAAAAAATGTTGTAGGCAACTCGTTGCAAAACTCGATTTTTTCAGCACTCGCTGTATTTATCCAACTCGGCGAGCCTCGTTGGATAAATGTACAACTCGTGCTGGAAAAATCATAATTTTGCAACTTGTTGCCTAAATAACTATTGCAAGCGGTAATTAATTAATTATAAATTCATGCGCCACACATGAAATGGAAAGTCAAAATAAAATATCCTCAAAATATGGGTGCCTTCATAGATTTTTCTACGGATCAATTCCCAATATCAGAAACACAATATGGAGCCTTCCTCGTGAAGCGTGCAGTGCCGTCAAAAAATGTTCGGATGTTCATCGTTTAAATATTCTCAAATTTCAATGAAAATTTGCCTAGTAAGCAATATCCACATTATTAAGAAGCGAACTACCCTTGATAACACGCTACTTGTGGATATTCACGATGTGTGTAGTGCGCTCACTTCTCAAATTAACATTTGGAGAGCATAAATCAAAACGACTTTATATACTTTTTTTTGACTGTCAATGTTAATTGCTTCCGACAAATTTTTGCTTACATTCGTGGCATCTAAAGCGCTTGTTTGAAATTAAAAATTTGAAAAAAAAAACACTAGATCAATCTTAAAAAGTAAGTGTGTTTGTATGCATAATTTTAGGCATGGGCGTTTGATACATAGAGAATTGAATTCATTCTTAAAATTGTAATCTGCTCTGCTTCAAGCAAAACGTCATTGTACAAACCGTTCATATCGATGAATATGTTTACAAGAAATGTACTATAGGTGCAATCTTTAATTAGATAGGCATCTCCTTCTTACAGTTGCTTAACCCAGATTTTCCATACTTACTTCCTAATGATGTTGTCCTCGGAGAGGATGAACAGGGAAGTGGGCCCACCCCCGGACGGGGGTTGGCCCCCTTGACTACTGGGGCCGCCCATCTTATCAGCTAAGTATTGGCCTCCTTTGCGACCAAACTGGCCCCCGTTGGAGCCCTGACCTGCGAGCGCCGCCTCTTGAGCCGCTGCCAACCTGGAAACAAAGAAAAAAAAAAAAAAACAAATAAATTTCATTAGCATCTTCGATAATTTGAAACATGTTTGTTGTAGATGGTTAAATATCGACGCAAGTCAGCAATCTTTAGCTATAGGATGCTTTGAGATCATTCGTCGTAATCGGGAATAATTGACCTAAATTTTACAATTCAAGTAGCCGCCGCTCATTTCCGGTCTCGTATCCGCCTTGAACACAATGTTCAGCGAATGATGTATATCTCTACGATACGATGTGAAAAAGCTTGCCGTTGTCTAGCTCTGAACAAAATGAATGCAACCCCGAAGGATGGCACCATTTCTTCTCTTGGTGCTGTTTAATGTGTTAACATAAACAGCGTTGATACCAGTGGGGAAAACGTATTTCAAATGGTGATGCAAGTTCACGAACTATTCTTTGAATGGGTTAAGTTCTACTATCCCACGATGACATATTGATCTTGAATATTAATGGCTATCATTTAGTATTAGTTAAAAATCAGGAATAGTGAGTTTCAAATATTCAAACACAGTTACAGAGCTTTTTGGCCTTCGAAGATGGTTTCATCGGCCTGTGCACGCTCATGAACGCGGAAAGCTCAGTGACAAATGCTCTATACGGAGCGCTATGCTACCATCCGGTTGACAGCCCTGTAAACTAACGTGGCGAACGAAAGCTTTATGCATATTTCCTTCTCGTTTCCGCCTCTTTGTGATTCAGTACGAAGCATAAGGCATATCTCCGAGCAATATGGGTGAATTAATTGAAGTATGGTTTTGAAGTTATAAATGATGAAAAATTGAGAACATGGTAATATTTTGTCATTTATACTACTGGAAAGTGTGGAATGACTGAAATTGTATAAAATATTCAAGTCTCAGATGAGGCCACGATATTGTGTAAAACTGTGATCGCAATTGTTGATATTTTTTATTTCCAAATAAGTATCACTTCAATGTTTTACACTATTTTCTTTCTACTTTAGGTTTTCTTTGGTCGGCATTTTCATCCTTATTTGGTAAAACCAAGTTAAGCAGTCACAGATTTTCAAGGCTTATACGATAAAAACAGCTTTTTTTTCAAACTTCAGAAACTCTGCATCTTTTAAAAACAGACACAGCCTACAGAATTTCCTCAACCTGTATGATAGTCATCACATAAAGATATCAGTGATGAAAACGGAGGCCTAATGGAAGAATAGTAGTTATTGTACTGCAAATATAAACCATGCACTAATTTGGTTATACTTTCACCATGGTCTCCAATTTTCGATCTTTCGCACATAGATACTTGAACAAGCAGCACTCCATAGATACACTGTAGCTCTAACAGGAAGGAAGAAGCCCCGCACACTTGAAGAGCGGCGTTGTCCTGCCCCCACGAAAGCCATTGTGCTATTATTATCCCATTATTTGTGTCTCGTTCAAAATTCGATTGCAGACTAGGTGGAGGCATCATCTGCGTGTGGTTAGAATGTTTGAATAGGGTTAGCAGCGGTCGAAGAGCTTGCATAGCGGACACTGAAGAGGTTGATTAATCCACCTGGGATGGGATTTGTACTAGAATTCGAATCAAATACCATGTTAGTTTGGGATTTGAATTCGAGACTTGTGAACTTCTGAGTTGTTGGGTCATCAAAAACCTCGATAGCTTAGCCGGTCAAGCACTCGTCTAGCACACAAGACTCGTGGGTTTGAATCCCACCTGAGCAAGTGATTTTTTCATAATTCACTTAAAATTTATCCATCTTTAGAATTTAAAACGACCGGTGCCGTTAATAGTGAAAAACGGGACTTCTGACGAAATTCAAGATGGCGGACAAATTCATAATGGCCGCAAATTTTGTTTAGGTTTTAAATGGCGGACATGTAGCGGAATTGCATAAAATGTTGTTAGCAATGATTTCAAACCCCATCCCGTAAGAAGGATAGAAAGGGTAGCACTTTAATAATCGATTGCCTCCCAGCCAGATCCACCCAACTCCTCTAATCGCTCGAGCAAATAAACTTTTTTTTTCTTGCAGTTAAACGGAAGGGGAGCGTCGGTTTGTGGATCGCTTCTCTGATATGGCGGAGTGTGTTTGTGTGCGTTGGTTTACGCGCGTGGTTTGATGGGCACGTTTTATGTAGATCATTGAAATTTGCTCGCCTCTAATTGAAATATGATAACCAGTATTGGATTTTATGACAAATTTATTAGAAACGTCCGACCGGGAGATGGGGAGGTCGTATTTCATGTCATTAGACTGAAAATAAAGTGATTTTTGGATATAGAAGTACCTTCTCGGAATCGTTTCCTTAATTTCTAAACGACAAAATGAAAATATGTGATTTATACTGTAATGTTCTGTACTTGTTCAGATGACATAACAATCACCAGGCAACGGCTCATAGTACAATTCGTACAACAGAACGTTGTTCCTCAAGAGATTTGCTGTTTGATGTTGGTTCTGATTAAAAAGGGACATCAAACGAGAGGATGTCTATTCGCTTCTGAAATGAATCTGCAGGTAACGAAACATTTCTATCATCTTTGGAATAATAACGTTTTTCACTTTAAGGTATGGTTGTTCGTTGTACATAATATAAGATTAAATGAAATTTTGCACATGCAGAGCCTCTAGGTGATTTCGTTATACGTAAATTTTGGTTGTCTGCGTATGGTCAAATGTAATCATAATTAGAAAGTATTAATATGTTTTGCACCATTTTTGAACGAACTGTAAAAAAATCATAATTTTGGACATAAATCTGGGCAGCTTGATATTCGCAGCAAGCCACGCGTGCAAGCTGACGTGTTTTAAATTTTCTGTCGCGTTTTTTCGCTTCGATTAAATTTTCATTTCGACTTGCAGAGTCGCGAAACGACCGATTCAAATGTAGAGTTTTACAAAACCTTTTTATGTTTTGATGAGTGCGGTTAATGGTTCTTCCATTTGTAATTTACAAATAGTGCTTGGAAAAATGAATTTTTGTTAAGTTATTTGTTAATACCGCGAATTGATCGGAAGTGCAACCGGCTACATCAAGGTTTCCGTTTTTCGCATTCGTGTATCGTGTGCCAGGGAAGTCAAGGAAATTTTCAGCTTAGCTTAGCTTAGCTTAGACTGACTACACATATCAATGGTTGCTATTCCGTGATTGACCGAAGTCAGTGAAAATGCACAAAGAATCAACTAGAAGTTCGGCTGGGATTGGCCATAATCTTCTTCAGTGTGCATAATTCAGTGCCTCTATTTATACAGGGTCAATAACGGCGCCGGCCACGTCCTTGCAGTCAGGTGGGATTGGGGGAAGGAATGTTAGTGTGTAACCTTTGCTTTTTGGAGACCGTGTTTGCCTCTGCATCTCCACAAAGGCTACTGGGAGGGATGTTTGTTAATGGGGAGGATCGTTGGGTCATAGGATTCACTTTGATAAGCGATTAGACCATGATAAACAATGATTTGTGAGATATATACATACTTATACGTAAATATAATATTTTCATTTGATATGAACAATTTCTATGTAGAGGAAAATAATGCCGACACTTGAGGTGACGAACCATTCAAAGTTTGTTGAACAAATACCTAAATGTAACATTCCTACAGCTGTCAGGACGAAAGCATGTGTTATTATATTTTACTCATTTGAAAAGAAACAAAAAACTCGATTGGTTGGGACATCATAGAACACTCTTATTATTATGCCGACACTTACAGTGGCGAACCATCCAAAGTTTGTTGAATAAAGTGAACCTTTCGCAAGTCTACACTTGTAGTGTCGAACCATTCAAAGTTTTTTTTAATTACAAAAATAAAGGTATATAAAAGGTGTTCTGAAAAAAAAAATGTTAAACATAAATAAATCATGAATCAGAGTTTGTGTCGACACTCACAGTGACGAACCATCCATAGTTTGTTGATAAATCATATATTTTATAGATTAGAAATAGTAGCATGAAACGAGCTCACCAATTGATCCGTTATCCTTGACTGAGCAGCCACAATCCACTTTCGGCTTCACTCGTTTGCTCGGCTATAAAAAAGCACTCAGGAAAAAAAATAAGCGCGCGACCCAAAAAGAATAAAAAAAAACTGTTCGGGCTTTCTTGACGCACTGCCCAGGAGCAAGCGTCAAGGTCGAAGGATCAAACAGAACTAACCGATCGCGGCACTTTTTCAGTTACTCCAACCGAACTCACCGATCACGCCACTTTTTCACTTACGAGACCGACGCGCGACATGTTTGATCCTGCCCTCGTCGCTTGCCCCGGGAAAAGCAAGTGTCAAGGTCGAAAGATCAAACAGAACTAACCGATCGCGGCACTTTTTCACTTACGAGACCGACGCGCGACATGTTTGATCCTGCCCTCGTCGCTCGCCCCGGCAAAAGCAAGTGTCAAGGTCGAAAGATCAAACAGAACTAACCGATCGCGGCACTTTTTCACTTTCTTCAACCGAACTCACCGATCACGCCACTTTTTCACTTACGAGACCGACGCGCGACATGTTTGATCCTGCCCTCGTCGCTCGCCCCGGCAAAAGCAAGTGTCAAGGTCGAAAGATCAAACAGAACTAACCGATCGCGGCACTTTTTCACTTTCTTCAACCGAACTCACCGATCACGCCACTTTTTCACTTACGAGACCGACGCGCGACATGTTTGATCCTCCCAGGGAAGTCAAGGAAATTTTCATTACGAAAAGATCCTGGACCGACCGGGAATCGAACCCAGGCACCATCAGCATGCCTTTGCTTTGTAGCCGCGGACTCTAACCACTCGGCTTGGGAAGGCCCCTTTGATATTTAACATGATATCTTAATAGTATTTGCACCAATGACTCCAAATCTTGAAAGATTCGCGAACTAGGCAAAACTGACAAAATGTACACAATTTAAGAAAATAAAGCGTTAAAATTGTAGCTTGATTGTCTATTCACTGCACTTAAAATTTTCCCCTGTCGATAATTTAACTATTCAAAAAACGCTTATTTGTAGAAGACGAAACTTCTCTTCATGCAAAACCACACACTTTTTTGATTACGCCTGTATTTTTGTTCATCAAAGTGATGGGCGCATCTGAAATCGAAATCAAAACACGGTGACACTGCAAACAAAAAATAAACAAGGCGTACATGGCGGGCTTAATTGAAACCAGAAGGTAAACACGGCGCAAAAGTAATAGACGACACTGAAAATAATATCGATTACAGGCTCATGACATTGGGCGATACTGGCATTCTCGAGTACGTTTTAGGAGAAACCTTTAAAGATTTTTTGAATACAAAATAGCTAGGGGAATTGTAGGAGATGTGTGTGGTATTGATTAGGATTTTAAAACTAGGTTTATGGAATGTGTATTAAAGTGAAAAGTTTAAAGTTTGAGTATATTTTCTCCAATTGGGATTCAAAATTGCACATGAGAATTTTATTGGTTATTTTCTCATTGTTATTGATTTGTCAGATAGGCCCTTATCGCGAATCTCTCTCGAAATACACTATTTTTTACGGAGGAATGAATATTCAGAACATTGAAGGAAAAGGTGTTATTATTCATCGTATATGAAGTGGTTTTTGATGGATGTCTTGCAGGCTAAGTGGAACATAAATTACTCATGTGAATATTGTAAATGATTTGAATTAGCATTGCATTAGAGTAAAGTGGGGCAAAAGTTCGAGTGGGGCAAGAGTTTCTTTTTAAGATTTCTAGCTCAAATCAAATCAAAACTTAGAAATGTCATGGTGGTTCGAATGCTATTCAAGTAAGAGACTTTCACTCCAAATATCATAAAAATCGATTGAGATTTGGAAAAGTTATGGCTATTTGTTGTTTTTCGACGTAAATATTGTAATATTTGGTCAAACTTTCGATGCATGGACCAAATGAAGGTAAAATATTTTTCAATATTTTATGTAAGGGCGTTGCTAGGCCTATCATAAAGATGCTTTGACGTGTATTAGTTGTTCCATAAATAGTTGGAATCAATTTTGGCCCATAGCGGGGTAAAAGTTCGAATCTGCGGGGCAAAAGTTCGACCCATGTATAAACCCACGGAAAATTTTTCAAATTTCTTAAAATCTACATATTATCTTCAAATTTAGCGAAATTTGCCTGATCGTGCGAAAAATGTCACAAAAATTTTACATTTTCACTTAGTTTTGCGAAAAACTGCTATTTTTTGAGTGTATTACAATTAACCCTGTTTTGGGCATTTTTCGATGAAAATTTAGTGTGTATTTTTCGGCAAACATAAGTGTACGGCTGGTATAAAGTATGCCTGGCATAAAAGTATTGATATTTTGTGTTTTAGCTAACGAACTTTTGCCCCACACTAGATTCGAACTTTTGCCCCACCGGTGGGGCAAAAGTTCGTTTAAGACAATCAATTTTGAAACTGTTATAACTAAAAATGGGTAAATATTTTGACACAAGTTTGTTCAGCAAAGTTATAGCCAATATGTTGAAGGTTCGCTGTATGGTATTTGTTTTGTTGCAACTGCTATTGTTTCTCTGGAAATTTTGATTATACAACTAAGGTCAAACTTTTGCCCCACCTTACTCTACTTTGTTCCATTAGGGACAAAATGTTGAAGGACAAAACTCCGAATGCCAGAACGTCGTATCCCAAAACGTCAAAAGGAACAAGGATTTTCGTTCCCTTCCGATTTTCTTCATTTGACGTGTTGTCATTTTGAAGTTTTGTCTCATAGGTTTGTTTGGGTAAAAACGGTGAGAGACAAAACGCCAAATTCTTATACGTTGAAAAAACCGTCGAAGGTGCAAAACGTCGAAGAGACAAACTTAGAGGGAAAAACACATAGTGAATCTACGATTAAAATCGTTTTTTCTCGAAACAATTTGATATTAATTTTTTTTTCTTGAGATTCTCTTGTTTTTTTATTTGATATTTAAGTGTCTCATAGCTTATCAGAGAGGTGTTGTTCAGTAAAAAGATAGTTACATAAATGTTGGGTCCCATTTGGTTTCAATGGCAAACATCCTGGTTCCCTTGAATATCCGGCATATCCGATAAAATTATCTGTTCATGTAAATCATCCTAGACAGTTCCCGGATAGAGGTAAATGACAAAATAATGCTAAAAAAAGAACAAATTATGCAATCACAGATAAATGTGATCAATAACAAAATTTAGTATAATGATTAAATTTGTTATTTGCGCAAAAATACTAAAAACATTGAATACCTATCTAAAGAAAAACACACTTCGCCATCACAGTGCAATATGTCATTATATTGATATTTGAAAACTGTATACAAATAATTCATGAGAACGAACCAATATCAAATTTTGGCATAATTGCTCATATTACAATTCGCATGATATTCTTTGAAGATTCAGCATAGTATAACATAGCATAGACTGACTGTACATGTCAATGGTTGGTACTCCGTTATTGATTGGAACTGGTAACATCCAAATACGATCCAAATGAAGAAGGTAAGGCACTACGATCCAAATGAAGAAGGGATGGGAGTTCCCGCTTACTCTCGAAGTGCAATTTTAGTAGATCTCGTATGACAAATTTTGGATTAAATTTTGCACATGTTTTTGGTATGCTTAGCTTAGACTGACTACACATATCAATGGTTGCTATTCCGTGATTGACCAAAGTCAGTGAAAATGCACAAAGAATCAACTAGAAGTTCGGCTGGGATTGGCCATAATCTTCTTCAATGTGCATAATTCAGTGCCTCTATTTATACAGGGTCCATAACGGCGCTGGCCACGTCCTTGCAGTCAGGTGTGATTGGGGGAAGGAATGTTAGTGTGTAACCTTCGCTATTTGGAGACCGTGTTTGCCTCTGCATCTCCACAAAGGTTACTGGGAGGGACGTTTGTTAATGGGAAGGATCATTGAGTCACAGGATTCACTTTGATAAGCGATTAGACCATGATAAATAATGATTAGTGAGATATATACATGCTTATATGAAAATATAATATTTTCATTTGATATGAACAATTCAAATGTAGAGAAAAATTATGCCGACACTTGAGGTGACGAACCATTCAAAGATTTCTACAGCTGTCAGGACGAAAGCATGTGTTATTATATTTTACTTATTTGAAAAGAAACAAAAAACTCGATTGTTTGGAAAATCATAGAATACTCTTATTCTTATGCCGACACTTACAGTGGCGAACCATCCAAAGTTTGTTGAATAAAATGAACCTTTCGCAAGTCTACACTTGTAGTGTCGAACCATTCAAAGTTTTTTTTAATTACAAAAATAAAGATAAAAAAGGGGTGTTCTGAAAATAAAAATATGTTAAACATAAATAATTTATGAATCAGAGTTTGTGTCGACACTCACAGTGACGAACCATTCATAGTTTGTTGAAAAATCATATTTACGTCCCACCATCGTAACTTTTAAATGTGCAGTCATACATATTTTATAGATTAGAAATAGTAGCATGAAACGAGCTCACCAGTTGATGCGTTATCCTTGACTGAGCAGCCACAATCCAATCTCAGCTTCACTCGTTTGCTCGGCTATATAAAAGCCGTTAAGGAAAATAAATAATGATAACCCAATTCGCTATTCCAGCTTATAAACAAAGTATATTTGAAAATAGCGATCAATAAGATCCAATTCTAAACATTTTTTAAATGCGCTCATTTTTTGTTCCTAAGACATGATCAAATATTGCCAAGATGAGCTGTTTACAAATTTATACATTTATAAGTTTATAAAGCTTATTTTCAAATTTATAAGTTTATAAACAAAACGACTTAAGAACGAAACAGCATAGAAACAAAAATTTCTTCAATCATAATGTAGGCATTTTTCCAGCTACCTGTTAGGTGACTACAAAATTGACAGTTAAATTAATGGGTAGACAATATGGCAATAAGGTATTTACCAATTCTGGTTTAAAGCGTTGAAATGGCTTGAGAATCATAAGTTTACCAAAAAACTAACAAAGAGCAGTGAGAAAGTACAAGTGTTGTCAGCTGTATATTACTCATTATTACCGAAGCTGTTGAAACGGACAAAGTTCAATACTACGAATACTATTCGCCATGCTGTAACCCCTTTGCACTGGACGGCCACAAATCAGTACACGGGAAAAAATTCGGTGGTAAAAATTACTATTTTAGCTGACTACGCCCATTCTTGAAACTACCATGCAATTTCAGACCAATTTACTATGTTTACGGTACATCCCACCACATTGCTGGTACATTTGACAGAAATTATTTACAACAATCTGATTTCGACTACAGACATGGTAAAATCAAGCGCATTTCTGGTCTGCTGAAAATTGCCGGTGCGAGCGCTTAAGTTAACCCCCTAAAATGGTAGTTTTTACCGCACAATTTTTTTGCGTGTAAGGACAAATTTGCGCTCGATTAGCCATGGTCTCATGACCAAGTTTCATTTGAATGGAGTTCGGTGAATTACGGAAAAGATGAAAATCTGCATGAAGTGCATGATTATGATTAACCAGAAGGCTCCCGTAACGGATCTTGCAGAAGGAATGGTGTTTGAGGAACAAGTTTCACCACTATCTTCGTTGGCGTCGTCAAAGGAAACTCCTTCCTCGGGTGAGTCAGTAGGTTCTACATATAATATACAAAAAATACAAGAGCTTGCTAAATTCTTGGAAATTTCTTATCAAGTAAAATCTTCACGATTAGATGCTTCTAGTAGTAACTATCGCAATGCTACCATGGACGAAATGTTCAATCAAATTTTGAGTAAAATAAAGACTTGCGAGATCTGCGAGATTGTTCTTGAAAATTCTAAAAAAAAAATACCAAGTTGTTTTGTCACATTGGTAATTATAACCGCATAGCAGTCACATATAGATTATAAATGAGCCTCGTAATGTGATAGCAATGAAATTTCTATCAGAATAATTATCAAACAATTCACCTAGTATGCGATATGAGTTGTACAAAATATCAGCCAAAAATAAGCACTTTTGAGTTCCTGGTAATTTTTAGAAATTTTGGTTTCCTCCCATAAAGCCATGGTTTTCCATTTACTCAATGCCTACTTTTGTCGAATGTTACAAATATGCATTTATAGGCAGGCTGCGGGTGTGATGCAGTAATAGGGGGGCTGGGGGCAAGAAGGACACCTTAAGATATATAGGTTCAAATCATGGTTGATTAGCACAATTTTTGAAGATTATTCCAGTGTAGGGGCAAGCTCAGCTCTTGTTCTAAATGATGTTATCGATTGATTTCAAAAATATAAGAAACACATGATGATTTGAGATTTTTGAAAATGTCCCTTCTTATGAGGTTTTTAAACGAGGCACGGGGCAAGAGTGCCACTCGTATGGGGCAAGAAGACCACCAGAGCAAAATGCCACAAATTTTGTATATTATTATTTCCCCGCCTAAAGGATAAATTGTACAGTAAGTAAAGATAAAAACTGAGGGATAAAAGTTGACTTATAGTTAAAAAGTAATTTTACGAAATTAATTTAGTTTTAATCTTATTTGACTGTAACAATATTAGTATAAATTTTCAGAAACCATTTTGAAGGTCCAAGATGGTTTATTTTGATTTTATTTAGTAGAAAACATTGATTGAATGCAATATTAAACACGAAAAATAAAAGTTCATTTGATTTTATATGAGAAAATTGCGGTGTCCCTCCTGCCCCATAAGACATACTGTTATTATATATGTAAAATTTAATGTCAAAAGGACTTTTTCGAAAAAAAAAATCCTCACAGCTATATTAAACAATTAAAAATCATCAATACTGTGCGGAAAAATCAATATGTTTTGTATTTATTGGGAGTCAAACCTTGTTTTCCAGTCTTACATTCTTATAATATTTCGCATATTTTGCATTGGTGAGTTAAAGACATTTTTCAAATTTTTTGTACTAAACATTTTTAACTGTAATATTTACACAACCCTCAATTAGTACTCAATTTATACTTATCCTGCGTTAAACATCTAAAAATTGATTTGAACTACGTGAAATTAGAGGTGGCACTTTTGCCCCAGGTGTCCTTCTTGCCCCATGTCCCCCTAAACGATTTTTTCCGAAAACTGTTCTGGGTCTTCTGGTTGTCTGAAGGGTTGGTAAACTAACAGTTTTTTTTTTGTTAATTTTTCAATAATCCCATTTTATTTTCGAGTGACAAGAAAAATGATGTGCCATTGTCAAGAAATTTCGTTTATGAAAAAAAAAAATGATGATGGAATCATTTTATTGAGCCAAAAGTGATATTCGTTGGTTGTCCATGTTTTCTACGAACGATCTTATCACAAATGACCAAACAATTATGTTATTTGCTTCGTCGAGCGTTTTCAGAAGCAGAACATTACACATAGAACCGACGCTAGCAGCAAACAACTCCGTTTCGGTCAGAAAATAACAGAGAAAAAAAAACAATCGGATCGGCTTTACCTGACACGGAAATGGTTTATGCGGTGCAAATTGGTGTCACGTGAACTGTGATTCCCGGGAAGGTAACCCGCCGATCACATCTCATCAGGAGTGTTGTTTGTCAAACGTGCCTTTATCAAATGGATTGTGTCCCCACAAATCACTTCAACCGTAGGTGTAGTGCCGCCAATAATGATGCGGGCAGCGGGCCTCTGTGTTATGTGGAAAAAACAAGAAAATCGATGAAAGTCAACCATCAATCTCGGCCTGCGCCATTCAGGAACCTGTCATTCGGCCACTCGTCCGGCAGTCACAGTTGATTCGGACAGCCTAGTGAATGCTCCAATTGAAAATTGAAAATACTTCGAGGAAAATTCAAAACTGCTTCATAACAAAATTTCAGACAATTCGGACTACCAGAAGCTGAGATACAGATTCCCAAACATGGGCATTTTATATGGAAAAACAGCAACTTTCTGGGGTACAGTTTTTACTTTGAATAAAAAAATAGTGGTTTTACGGTGCCATCGATGTTATTATTGGAGCAATTTTGTTGCTTTGAGGAACATTATATACATTGTAATGGTGCATCGGTTCATATGTCATAGAACGTTTTTTGGTTTTCTATGATGCATTTTCATATTCTTACAGTCGCAAAAACCTTTTGCCATTGATTCGGTAGGAATGCGCTGGAGTTACGTGTTGGAATTCAGTCGTGACTGCATCCCATCAGCAATGGATATTAGTTTTCCAACCACTTGCTGCGTGCTAAACTTCAATATGCATTCAAGTGTGCTGCACTTCTGCACAGGTGGAGGAGCACGTTTTGATTTCCGCTGAATAACGACCGCAGAGCCAGCCTGTCAACCGCATCCGTTGCACATGAACCAGTAGGAATGCACCCAGTGCAGTGACGACGTCAGCCTGGAGCGAGCACTGAAAAACAATCTATCATTTAAAGTCTGGCAACGTTTGACAACGTGCTTTGTTGCATTCTGACCATCATCAGTAAAGGACCAAAAGCTGTTCAGTAGTTTGTCATGTGTATGGAGCTGTATTTATATTATCCATCATACTCGCACAGAATTCACGTAGTGTTTCTATAAGGATCTAGAACAAACAATCAACGAATCCCACAAACCACCCGTTGACTTTAACGAGGTGAAAACATCGGCAAAGAACGCCTTGAAAGTTACAGCTTGATTCTACTAAACTTGGTTTTATTTGGGCCAAGGTTGGACCATTTCGACACCTAAGCAGACTGGAACCGTCACGAGGGAGGTGTGCGACATAAGTTGAACTTGAATAAGTAATAAGGTATTTTTTTTTTTCAGTATGAGCCGTTAAGTATGGGCATTGCTTTTCAAGTACCGTAAAACGGGGTAACTTTGATATTTTTTTTTCTAAGAAAACTTGAACATTTATGCATACTATTTCAAAGAATTATAATTTATATTTTTGAAACAAGTACTGGCATCCTAGCTATCGATTGCATTTGATAAATTACTAAAAGATTTATTTTGAATGGACATATAATTTTTCATATAATCGACAATCGTTTTCTGTTTTGGGATTACTTTGATATTAAATGGAGTATAATGATGGATATAACGATGAAATTGCCACACACAAAATTGATTCGCAAAATTCGAGTTTTCATCCGATTGCCATCAAATTTTCAGGGATTGAAAAATAACTATTAAACTTCATTTTACCATTTGACTCGTATTTTATTTACAGTCCATACGCAAATGCCCGCACCTTGGCCTTAACCCCGGCCATAAGATTCTGCACAACCTGTGAATCAACCGTATTTTGCATGTAAACCCATACTTTCTTCAGTTCCTCGACTGTCTTCACTGCCTTAGGTCGTTTAAGAAGGTGCTGTTTTATAATCGCCCAGTACTTCTCGATGGGGCGGAGCTCCGAAGTGTTGCGAGGGTTGAACATTTTCGGCACGAAATTGACCTTATTGTCCGCATACCACTTCAGCACGTCCTTGGAGTAGTGGCATGAGGCCAAATCCGGCCAGAAATTTGTTGGGACGTTGTGGGCCTTCAGGAGAGGAAGCAGATGCTTCTGGAGGCACTCTTTCATGTACACCTGTCCGTTCACCGTGTCCTGGGTCACGAAAGGTGCACTCCGCTTCCCTCACGTGCAGCTGGCTTGCCAAACCAGGAAATTCTTCGCAAATTTGGACATCTTCTGAGTGCGGACATGCTCCGGAACGCTGAACTTATCCTTGGCCGTGAAAAACAGGTTGCCGGGGATTTGTTTGAAGTCGACCTTCACATGTGTTTTGTCGTCCATGATGCACCATTCAACTTTCGTCAGCATGTTGAGGTACAACTTCCTGGCACGGGTTTTGGCGGAATTGTTCTGCTTCTCGTCGCGATAAGGTGCCTTTTGTACATTGAACGTTCAAAGCCCAGTCTTAGTTTTGGCCTTCTGGACAAAACTTCGGCTTAGGTGTAGGTTCTTAGCCACATCCCGAACGGAGGCGTTCGGGTTTCGGTTGAAGGCCCCAACTACGCGGTTGTGATTTTTTGTGTTGTACAGAATACTTTATCCTTCACTTCTGGGTTTCCGATCGGTGATCAATCGTTCCTCGAACCGCTTAATCACTCGAGACACCGCGTCACACCGTTTTTCTGGAAAAAAAAATCAAGATAGAGCCAAATTCAAAATGGTCGCCAACATTATTTTAAATTAGACCATATCTTTCCTCCATGCGATGCCCCTAAGATTGATTTGTTTTTCAGCGAATATATAAGAAGAAAGATACGTGAAGAAATACATAGAATTTATCAAAAACTTTTTGTAAACTGTCAAGCTAGGGTCCAGCAATTTGAGTTTACCAAAACGCTTGTCCTGTAGTTTTATAAAATTCAAGCGAACTACGATGCAAACTTTAATTATAATAATATATGTCTATGGTAACCGCGTTTCAGCGATAATTACTCAACCATAGCTCGAAACATTGTTTTAAAGAAATATTATGCATAGGCTCAGTCATGTAAGACTAGGAAAATTTGTAGACTTGACTAGAATGCAAAGAAAAGTTTTAAAGTTAGACATCAATAAATCAATACTTAAGAATTGATGTTTCGAATGTTTGATTATGTTTGAACGTATAGTAATATATGAAGCATACCTTTAGAAATATATGCTATTTTTCTTCAAAAAATAAAAAAAATATATCAAATAATTAAGATTACAAAGATTTTTTTGAGTTTTCTAAAAGCAGGACATCTAGAACGTTTGAACTGCTTTTTTACTTAAAAAAGAGGTGTTCGATTTTCAGCCAAATTAAGGCTTAAATTAAAAATGAAATATCGCTCTCGAGGTGATATAAGAATGAAAAAAGTCAACAATTGCTCGGGATTCCAATGTATTTCGCTATGGTTTTATCTTTTGTAGTTTTAAGTTAGATATATTAGTGGCTCTTGTAATTGCCAAGTGGCAGTTACAAAAGGGCTTCAAACTAATTTCATCAAATTTAAAACACCAATATACTGTTCTTGGTGTATACTTGATTACGAAAGTTTATCACTATCACATGAAAATGTATGAACTGACTGTCTATAGAACATATATTATATAAGTATTATAAGAACATATATTATATAAGTATATATATAGCTTTCAACTTTTAGATATTTTATCAAACTTCGGGTCTTGGGCCCCTTAATGATCACGTGCTTTTATCGAAGCATCTCTCGAGATAATTTAACCAATAATTTCTTTAATATTACCTAATATTAGGAATCAAGTGCATACAGCCCTGTAGGCAAATGCTTTTATATCGTAGTATCCATTTAATCAAAGGATTGTGCTAGTTTGCCCTAACATTGTTTCTTCGTCGTTTCCTCGAACGTCAGTCCCTTGAATGTCTGTTCTCCGAGTATCCCGTTCCACGCCTTTCTACATTTCAGAGTAGTGAACGGACCAGTCATCTAGTACGCATCCTGTTTCTGAGAACTATGTTTGCACCTTCAAGGGCTGTATCACTTCTCGAAGTGACAGTTCATTCGGAAAAATGAGTAGAAGCATTAACCTAAGAATGCTAATGTCGCTGCTGTTCGTGTTACCAACATTTAGTTTGCCACGAACTAACAGCGTGAGTACCGGGCCTCAAAGTGTCAAAATAATTTTAAAAACCAAAACAACGACATGGTATTGAACAAACAATGAAAAACCATAATTGAAGGTAATAATTATTAAATTCAGTTTTGTGACAACAGCGCCACTAGCGTTCTTCTTCTAATATTTCTATTGAAAAATGAGATCCGAGGAAAAGGGCTATTCGGGGAACTTTCATTCGCGGAAACGACATTCGAGGAAAATTAGCACAATCCTTTGATAAATAGTATGAAAAAATCATATGAGACAAAATATAGATATTATAAACAACATATAGAACGGAAAGAACTCATCAAAATAATAAATGAATTGCTTGACATACACAATACGCTAATCAACATTGATCCTTATTGCATCGCTCGTTCCCACAAGAGCAGACGACGTAACTAAAGGACCAAACTACTACTACTTTTCACTTGATATACGTTAGTTAAGGACATAAAACAAATTAATTAAATTGGGCGTTAAAATGCAGCTAATCTACATGAAACAAGGTATAATCACTTCAGGGCATTGATACAGATTAAAAAATATTCATAGGATGAGGTCAAATTACTCCAGACTGTTGATATAGTTCAGAATGCATGCACATTTTAACATGCTGTTGATGTTTAACAAAGCGTTAATATGATCTACATGAGACAAGATCAATTCCTATATAGCTTGACAATTTCGATTGATGCCGTACAGGGCATTAAGATGCACTTGCTCAATGTGATATACGGTCAAATTACTCCAGGGCATTGATACATCTCGGAATTTTCGATTCATGCCCTACTATCGTAAAATTGTACCTAATCTACATAGAATTAGGTCAAATTACTCCAGAGTGGTAACACAGTTTGGAATATTCCCTGAAGGGCGTAAAAATGCACCTGACCTACATAAGATAAGCTTGAATTATTTCAGGGCGTTGAAAAGGCTAGAATTTGCTATTGATGTCCTAGAGGACGTTAGGATTTACCTTATATACGTGAGAAAAGAACAACATAATCCAGGGCGTTGATATATTTTGACAATTTCGATGACATCAATCAGAGCGTTAAGATGCACCTGATCTTCATAAGATAAATTCAAGTTACTCCCAGGCGTTGATTCTGCTAAGAAATTTCTATTGATTTTCAACAAGGCGTAAATATGCTCCAGATCTTTCAAAGATTAATATGGAATAAACTCAAATTACTTCAGAGCTTTAATCTAGCTTGATCGGTTGTATTAGCGTAAAGATGTTTCTGAACTACGTGACATAAGGCCAGGGCGTTGCTTAAGCTTGGAATTTTTAATTGATGTCCTATAGGGCGTTGAGATGTACCTGATCTACAAGGAAAGAGGTCAAATTACTCCAGGGCGTTGACACGGCTTGGAATTTTCAATAGATACAGGGCCTTAAGTTGCACCTGATCTACGTAAGACAAGGAATATAGATATCGAACAGGGCGTTAATATGAAGTTCATTTACATGACACGAGTCCAAATTGATACAGCATGGAATTTTCAAATAATGTCCTACAGGGCGTTAATTTGCACCTGATCTAAAATCCACGTGAAACAAGGTCAAATTACTCCAAGGCGTCAATACAGATTGGAATATTCAATCAACACAGGGCATTGAGGTGCACCTGATCTACATAAGACAAGGTCAAATTAGTGGAGAGCGTTTATACACCTTGACATTTGTCCCACAGGTCGTTAAAATACAGCAAATTTACATGGAGCAAGGTCAACTCACTTCAGGGCGGAATATTTAATTGATGTCCAACAGGATGTAAAGATGCACTTGGTCTACGTAAAATGAGGTCACATTACTCCAGGGCGTTGATAAAGCTTATATTTTCAATTGATGTCCTACAGGGCGTTGAGATGTATTTGATCGATATGGGTCAAATTACTCCAGGGCGTTGATAGAGCTTGGAGTTTCTATTGATGTCTTACAGGGCGTCAAGCTGCACTTGGTTTACATAGGATGAGGTCAAATAAATCCAGGGCATTTATATAACTTGAAGTTTTTAAATAATGTCCTACAGGGCGTTGAAATGTAGCTAATCTATTACTCTAGAGCATCGATACAGATTGGAGTTTTCAATCTATACAGAGCATTGAGGTGCACCTGATCCACGTAAGACAAGGTCAAATGAGTCAAGGGCGTTTATACATCTTGATTCTGCCTCACAGAGCGTTAAGATGCAGCTGATTTACATGGCACGAGTCCAAACTACTCCAGGGCGTTAATAATGCTTGGAATATTCAAGTGATGTGGGGCGTAAAGATGGGCGTCTACATAAAGGAGGTCAAGTTACTCCTAGGCGTTGATAAAGCTTGAATTTTTAATGATGTCATACAGGGCGTTAGGGTACTACGGATCTTTATGGGACAAAGTAAAATTATTCCAGGGCGTTGAAACAGCTTAGAGTTTTCAACTTTGATCTACGTAGAATAAGGTCAAATTACTCTAGGGTATTGGTTAAGCCTAAAATTTTCAATCGATGTTTTACCGGCCGAAAAATATGGTGAAATTACTCTAGGGCGTTGATACAGGGCGGTAATATACTCCTGTTCTATATGAAGTTCTATACGAAATAGGGTCGAATTACTCCAGAGCGTTGGAAGGTATAGGTTGGAAATTTCGATTGATATCTTATGGGGCGCTAGATTGTTGTTGATGTTGCACATTATGTTTATGACTTCGGGTGAAAAATTCTAAAAAAAAAAATCTGAAAAAAGCTTCTTAGTCGTTGACTAAGCGTGACTAAGCAGGACGACAGGGCTGAAGACTACCGTGGAGTTAAAAAACGTCATCTCCTGAAAATTCAGTTTCTTAATTTCGTATTATCTGAATAATGAAAACAATGCTGCTTGGGGGACGGACCTGGTGTAGTGGTTAGAATACACGCCTCTCACGCCGAGGACCTGAGATCGAATCCCATCCCCGAGATAGTCACTGAAAATTTCAGTGACGACTTCTTTCGGAAGGGAAGTAAAGCCGTTGGTCCCGAGATGAACTAGCCCAGAATTAAAAATCTCGTTAATAGAGATAGAAAAAAAAACAATGCTGCTTTAAATATTTTGGCATAAAGCAGCATATTCACTGCAATATGAGTTCCCATGTTTTTGGAAGTTGCCCTGCTCGAGGTGACCGGTGATGATCAAGGATGGAAATCTAGTGATCATGACAAAATACATGATGCCTCGCGTTGTTCTTTATCCTGCGATCATAGCAACAACGATTAACTCTTTGTCGTCAAGTTATCACAACAAGCTACGCTCCGCGAATAATGCATCGTGTTACACGTGTGCTAGCAATTAACTGTTCGCGAAAAAAAATTTGATTATTTCGAGGATTTTTCCATTTTTACTTAATGATCTACCTCCATATATGTTGTTTGTGATTCTAAAACCATTCGGACATTGGTTGAGCGATAAATAATAGCGCGAATGCGGCATGATTCAAGTTGATCGCTACTTGTAACAACATCCGATAAACTCTTTGTCCCACGACAAACAGTGCATCGGATGCTTCATATATCTGCTCTACGCACGCGTAATGAGCTGTTGAAATCATGCTGCTGCGAGAGTAACGGCCCTCTTAGATTATTCCAATACTGTGTTGTTGATCGCTAGAGCCGATTTTTTTTCCATCCTTGGTGATGATGATTTCCATACAACTTGTATAATATATTTGAGAATTTGAATATTTGAGAAAATAGGCAAAATTGCTTAAGGAATTCCTTAGACAATAGATAGCTGAAATTTTTAACGAAATAAAAGGTATACAGATCTTTTCGGGAAATTTCAACCAGGCTAAGTTTTTTTTCAGATGGATGGCAGAAACTTGGTGTGAAAAAGTTTAACAAAAATAGGCACAGTTTTTTTTTTATTACAGCCATACAATATTTATTTGATTTTGCTTCAATTTTTAAAGTTATTTATGTAAATCAACTTACAGTCGGGTCTCCTATTAAACGCATTCCTATAACGTGCACTCCTATTACGCTCACTCCTATAAGACACACCAGGACGTTATAGGAGACCCAGGGCTTATGGGATTTCATCACTTTGGGGGTGTCGTTGAATATCTCGTATGCCAAAAGAGATAGTACAGTACTGTCCTCGGTGAAGTTTCAGTACTAAGTACGATCTACCTTTAGGAGTTGAGGATCATCCTTTTAGTTGAGAACTTGGCCGGTAGGGGCGCTTTTTCTGATTTGCACTATATGAACCATGAGGGATAAGAATGCAAAATTTTGTAACATATGATATTTCTGAATCATGATGTTTTGGAAGGTTGGTGTCTTCGGAAGAGTTGTTCAGTAGCTCAAGGGCTGACATGTGGTGGCCATTCTAATACGGAATTACGCCACCAGGCGGCGCTAGTGGGCAAAGAATTTTTGTTTTGCGCATAGCTCAGTTGCCTGACCACTTAGAAAGATGGCGTCTTCGGCAAAGTTGCTCAGTATCACAAGGGCTAACATTATTTGCGCCGAAAGTTTCGAAATTTTGCCACTAGGCGGCGCTAGTGAGCCAAGAGTTTTTGTTTTGCGCATAGCTCAGTAGCCTGACCACTTAGAAAGATGGCGTCTTCGGCAAAGTTGGTCAGTATCACAAGGGCTAACATTATTTGAGCCGAAAATTTCGATATTTTGCCACTAGGCGGCGCTAGTGAGCCAAGAATTTTTGTTTTGCGCATAGCTCAGTAGCCTGACCACTTAGAACGATGGCGTCTTCGGCAAAGTTGCTCAGTATCACAAAGGCTACCATTATTTGGGCCGAAAGTTTCGAAATTTTGCCACTAGGCGGCGCTAGTGAGCATGGAATTTTTGTTTTGCGCATAGCTCAATAGCCTGACCACTTAGAACGATGGCGTCTTCGGCAAAGTTGCTCTGTATCACAAGGTTAAACATTATTTGAGCCGAAAGTTTCGAAATGTTGCTACTAGGCGGCGCTAGTGAGCAAAGAATTTTTGTTTTGCGCATAGCTCAGTAGCCTGACCACTTAGAAAGATGGCGTCTTCGGCAAAGTTGCTCAGTATCACAAAGGCTAACATTATTTGGGCCGAAAGTTTCGAAATTTTGCCACTAGGCGGCGCTAGTGAGCATGGAATTTTTGTTTTGCGCATACCTCAATAGCCTGACCACTTAGAACGATGGCGTCTTCGGCAAAGTTGCTCAGTATCACAAGGGCTAACATTATTTGAGCCAAAAGTTTCGAAATTTTGCCACTAGGCGGCGCTAGTGAGCCAAGAGTTTTTGTTTTGCGCATAGCTCAGTAGCCTGACCACTTAGAACGATGGCGTCTTCGGCAAAGTTGCTCTGTATCACAAGGGCTAACACTACTTGAGCCGAAAATTTCGACATTTTGCCACTAGGCGGCGCTAGTGAGCAAATTTTTTTTTTGCGCATAGCTCAGTAGCCTGACCACTTACAAAGATGGCGTCTTCGGCAAAGTTGCTCAGTATCACAAAGGCTAACATTATTTGGGCCGAAAGTTTCGAAATTTTGCCACTAGGCGGCGCTAGTGAGCGTGGAATTTTTGTTTTGCGCATAGCTCAGTGGTCTGACCACTTAGAAAGATGGCGTCTTCGGCAAAGTTGCTCAGTATCACAAGGGCTAACATTATATGAGCCGAAAGTTTCGAGATTTTATATATACGTTGAAATCGGGAGAAAAAGTTTTTTTATAATATTGAATTATCGTTATGAAAAAGAAGGTTTATATTTTAAAAATATTCAAACAAGAGTGTCGTGTAACTCAAAAATAAGGCCAGTTATTGTTATCTCATTAAGATTGTTAGCGAATGGATTTCCCAATTTATTAGTAATGACTGACATTCCAACCTAACTTCATTTCTATCCAATACATACCTTGGAAAATGTCCAAGAAATGAAGTTCATGCAATGACGAAATAAAAATAAACATACATATTTTTTCTCTGGTTCATATGAAAAGCTAACGATCACATATTTGAGTAGTAAACGGATCCTCACTCATTCTCATATCAAATTATTGATAAAAAAATTCTCCCAATCCGTCGAAAATACTAGGATACTAGCCATACTTTTATCCGATTGTAAAAATAATGTATATATTTTTCTCCAGGCACTTTAACTTAAACGTGACAATGCGAAGAAAATCGATAGCCTAGTGTCATTTTGAACAACTTTGGTCAGGCTACTGAGCTATCCACAAAACAAAAATTCTTCGCTCACTAGCGCCGCCTAGTGGCAAAATTTCGAAACTTTCGGCTCAAATAATGTTAGCCCTTGTGATACAGAGCAACTTTGCCGAAGATGCCAACTTTCTAAGTGGTCAGACTACTGAACTATCCACGAAATAAAAATTCCTTGCTCACTAGCGCCACCTAGTGGCAAAATTTCGAAACTTTCGGCTCAAATAATGTTAGCCCTTGTGATACTGAGCAACTTTGCTGAAGACGCCATCTTTGTAAGTGGTCAGGCTACTGAGCTATGCGCAAAAAAAAATATTTGCTCACTAGCGCCGCCTAGTGGCAAAATTTCGAATTTTTTGGCTCAAATAATGTTAGCCCTTGTGATACTGAGCAACTTTGCCGAAGACGCCATCTTTCTAAGTGGTCAGGCAACTGAGCTATGCGCAAAACAAAAATTCTTTGCTCACTAGCGCCGCCTAGTAGCAACATTTCGAAACTTTCGGCTCAAATAATGTTAGACCTTGTGATACAGAGCAACTTTGCCGAAGACGCCATCGTTCTAAGTGGTCAGGCTACTGAGCTATGCGCAAAACAAAAATTCTTGGCTCACTAGCGCCGCCTAGTGGCAAAATTTCGAAACTTTCGGCTCAAATAATGTTAGCCCTTGTGATTCTGAGCAACTTTGCCGAAGACGCCATCTTTCTAAGTGGTCAGGCAACTGAGCTATGCGCAAAACAAAAATTCCATGCCCACTAGCGCCGCCTGGTGGCGTAATTCCGTATTAGAATGGCCACCACATGTCAGCCCTTGAGCTACTGAACAACTCTTCCGAAGACACCAACCTTCCAAAACATCAGGATTCAGAGATATCATATGTTACAAAATTTTGCATTCTTATCCCTCATGGTTCATATAGTGCAAATCAGAAAAAGCGCCCCTACCGGCCAAGTTCTCAACTAAAAGGATGATCCTCAACTCCTAAAGGTAGATCGTACTTAGTACTGAAACTTCGCCGAAGACAGTACTGTACTATCTCTTTTGGCATACAAGATATTCAACGACACCCCCAAAGTGATGAAATCCCATAAGCCCTGGGTCTCCTATAACGTAGATTCCTATTACGCCCCCCAACCATGTGTCTAATAGGAGACCTGACTGTATTTTTTAAATTCTTAACAACACTTTTCCAAAAAAATAATATTTGACTAATTTCCAACAACTTTGTAGCAAAGTTTTGGAAGCCACCTTTCGTTTTTCCTTTAAGAATTAAGTACAGTTAAATATCTTACAGAATATCAAAGGGTAACTTCAGAACTACTAATCATTACAAACTACAAATCACTTGGAAATAAGTCAAATGATATTGTAACATTTATTCATATAATCAAAACGAAAAAGTTAACTAAACTTTTCTAAAGTTCCAAATTTTCCTTCACAATTCCTCTAAACAATCATTGTTTCTGTCAAATCTTATACTGAGATATTTTACTGAATGTTTTACTAGATATTTCTCTGTGAATTCCCTGAAATAGTTTCCAAAAAAGAATATTACAAATTCTTTCACGTTGTTCATCAAAAGTCTTTCAGAAATATTTCCAAAATATATCACAAATTGGATCATAAATTCTGCAAAGTATTTTTTTTTTATTTTCAAGAAATTCTGCTTCAGATCTCCGGATTATACAAGAAATACCGACGTAAAATGTTTTTGAAACGTCTCTCGCCTTTGAATCTTAAGAGAAAGATTACAAAAAACAGTTTCTGAGATCAGAATAGCGAGAAAGAAATTTGTATGTGAAGCATTAGCAAAAAGACAATTTACATCGTCTACAGCCAAAGGATGCACAGACTGAACAATCACGAACATTAGGCAACGGACAACACAGGGCACCCAGTACCCCAGCGATGAATTTTTCGTTTGACGAAAAGTTTCCACCGACTGGAGCGGGAATCGAACCCACACTTCGTGGCACAATACACCAAACGACTGACGCCGCTAACCGCAAGGTCACGAAGCCCACGACAACTGGGTATGGGAATGGATCAGTAGCGCAACCAGGATTTGGTTCTAGACCCCCCCCCCCCTTGTAGGAATGCATTTGAATTATATGATAGAAGTCATTTAACGTTTTTTGTAAGAGGTCCTTGATAATTTTTCTAGCAATCCTCAAAGAATTTCCGAAAAAGATTTTCTGAAACATTTGTTAAAGGAATCCGAAGAAAAATTTTACGAAAAAACTCATAGGAAAAGTTGGAAAAACTGCTGGTGAACTCTCTAAAGAGTTTGCTTGCTAGGTATCAAAATCACGATTTTAGTAAGGCTCCTATAATTGATTGAACTTTTTTTTAAATGATCCTCAGATATTAATGAAGAATTGGATCATATTGAAAAACTCAAAATTATAATGTATGTGTAATAAAAATGTGAAGAACCTTCCTGGAGAAATGTTGGAAGAAGAAATTCACGGTAAGATAAGGAAACCTGAAGTTTCAGGGAAAATTTGTTGAATAATAACTACTTATCTTGGGAATTGTTTTTCATGGGAATCTCAGGGGGAACTTCAATCTGGTTATGAGTTTTTTGTAGAAAACGGAAAAAGTACGGAAAAAACACATGAAAAAATTACCATGGGAATTCTCGTAGGAACTTTTAAAAGCACATGGTTAAGGCGAAGTAGCCCGACATTCGTTTTGGCAGCAACGATTACCTTGCAGTGTGCAATTTCAAAGCAATAAAACTCATTCTTGATAGTTTATACTGACTTGAAAAAGTATCACTGTACGCGCCAACATACATGAGGTAAGCTGATACTTTTTCAGCTGTGTCAGTGCAAAACCAATTGATTTTCGTTGATTCGAAATCTTGAGATGAATTTGCAACAATCATCAACGACGCGTAAAAATTTGAATTACGGCCTACTTCGCTTTAAATACCTGAATAGTTCGTGGAAGAATCACAAGGGATATTTCTCGTGAGTTATTTGGAAAATTCTTGTCGTTTTTACGTTTTAACAGTTGCCGTAGCGTAACAAAAATTTACAAATATCACTAATAGGCAGCGATATGAGGCAATATCACGAACAAAAAAAATATCAGCACAAACTTATGCAAGCTAGGAAATTTGTGAAAATTTTGATTATTGCGACCGAAATTACTTCTGTTAAACAAGAATTCGCTAGCCCTAACTAATTGCAAAAAGCTCAAAGGCTTGCTATGCAGTTTAAAAGCGCTCATAGGTTCAATTTAGGATTTATTAGTTCAATTGAAAACCAAGTTACTCAGGACCTCGAAAGCATTCTCAATCAAGAGAACTTTTTTGAAAATTCCTGGAAGACTTATTTGGAAGAAGTGAGAACTATTATTGAAAACTTCAAATATATGGAAGCCCCTGGTGATGATGGAATTTTCTACATTCTCATTAAGAAACTTCTAGAGAACAGCTTCTCATTCTTGGTTGATATATTTAACAAATGTTTTCAATTGGCATATTTTCCTGACAAATGGAAAAATGCTAAGGTTGTTCCAGACAAAATCCTCCAATCAGTTTGCTTTCCTCCATCAGTAAACTTTTTGAAAAGGTTATTTTGAACAGAATGATGATCCACATCAACAAAAAATCCAATTTTTTTCGGATTCCGCCATGGACATACTACCACACATTAACTTTTACGTGTAACAAATTTGATCCGGTCCAACAAATCTGAAGGCTATTCTACTGGTCTTGCTGTTCTGAAAAAGCATTCGACAGTGTTTGGCATGACGGCTGGATTGTAAATTAAAAAAAAAAACATACATTGCTACAAAAATCCAAAGTTATCTATCAAATCGTACACTTCAGGTGAATTAACAGAACTCCAAGTCTGAAAGACTTTTTGTAAGAGCTGGTGTTCCACAAGGCAGCAATATGTCTACATATGACTTACCTGAGTTACCTCAGAGATGTCGAACATCTTTGTTTGCGGATGACACAAGTCTCTCCACCGAAGGAGGAAGCCTGCAGTCGATTGCAAGAAAGTTTGGATATTGTTTCTTCATACTTACAAAAATAAGAGATTCCAAAGTTCAACTTATAATATTCCCACATAAACCAAAAGCTCCTTATATGAAACGTTCTAGTAGACATGTTCTCACGATAAAAGAGGTTTCAATGAATTGGTTAAATGGATTTAGTTTTACCAAATTAGGATGATAGTGATTCTAAGTACAGAACACCTTAATAAAAGAAATCAATATAATGTTTGAAGTGATACCAATAAAGGAATTAAAAAGTAAACTGAATTAGGGAGAAACAATACAGCGTCATTCCTGACTTTCAAAATCCTGACACGTGATTTTCACGTTTTCGGCAGACCCCGCTGTCAAACGAAGTCATTGCATCAATATCAAACATAATACCATTACTTCATGTTTCCTTTCGTCCGACTAAGTGCAAGAATTAGCGCACGGCCTGTCAGTTACTCAACTTTCCTCGTGACATCGTACAACGAAACGCACTGATTACGTTGACAAGGAACAGCTGGTAGGGCGCCAAACCAAACCGCAAAGCCAGTATAGTAGCACGGAACCAATGTAATTAAAAATCGATAGTGGTCGAGCATCACACAGGCTCTGCGAGCGATTCGAGGGTTTCTTCCCTTTCATCCGTTCGATGCTGGTCCTGGAGCGGTTGTGGCTTTTGTCACTGCCTGGTGGTTAAGTACAAACAATGTGCTCCGTTCCCAACCCGAACGAAGGTCAAGCATCACGGCACAACTTGAGATTGTGCTGACACTGGCAAGGATCTCGGTAACAAGCCAAAGAATATACCACCCCAGCTTTCACTTCAATGTCAATTAGCGTTGAGTATGCACATTAGGGTGGACCATAGTGATCGAACTATGAGGTTTCACATCCATCAATTTCACAGCCGTGTATCCTGAATAGTTTTCGTTTCTCCCAAATGTTTTACAGTAGATTTTGGGGCTCCAATTGAACAAATTTGAATATGTAAATCAAGATTTAGATTCCTCAGCCGAGTAGTTAGAGTCCACGGCTACTAAGCAAAGCCATGCTGAAGGTGTCAGGGTTCGATTCCCAGTCGGTCCAGGATCTTTTCGTAATGGAAATTTCCTTGACTTCACTGGGCATAGAGTATCATCGTACCTGCAACACGATATACGAATGCGAAAATGGCAACTTTGGCGAAGATAGCTCTCAGTTAATAACTGTGGAAGTGCTCATTAGAACACTAAGCTGAGAAGCAGGCTCTGTCCCAGTAAGGACGTTATGCCAAGAAGAAGAAGAACTTAAGATTATTCTAGTTTGATCATTACGGGCCACCCTAATGCACATCGATCCTGTTGGACAAGATTGGAAAAACTGCTCCGGCACATTCCCACCCTCTCTGCATCTTCCAATCAGAGGGATCGATTTTCTACCTATATGTTGAGAGTGAAATGTATGCCGAGGTCTTCATCCGCCTACGGAAATGATGAACGGAAAAGTGTTACGACACGGCTTCATGTCTCTCCTAATTTTCCCGATTATTTCTCGTGATTCAGCGAATTGTCCGTTGCGGTTGTGTGGCTATTGGGAAACGACTCAATCGGAAGGATGATAGACGGAGACGTTGACTGGAACGGAAAGGATGTTCATCTCTTTCAGAATTTTACGGACAAGTTGTTTGCAAAGAATGTCTGAGACGTCTGTGTTTTCTGCTTGGAACTAGTAGTACGTGATCTGATGTATTTATTTTCTTATTTTTTTATAATAGTAATCACCGAACTCTCGAATGTAACTAAGAAAATTAGCCACAAACCATTCTTGCTTAGCTTAGCTTAGCTTAGCTTAGACTGACTACACATATCAATGGTTGCTATTCCGTGATTGACCGAAGTCAGTGAAAATGCACAAAGAATCAACTAGAAGTTCGGCTGGGATTGGCCATAATCTTCTTCAGTGTGCATAATTCAGTGCCTCTATTTATACAGGGTCAATAACGGCGCCGGCCACGTCCTTGCAGTCAGGTGGGATTGGGGGAAGGAATGTTAGTGTGTAACCTTTGCTTTTTGGAGACCGTGTTTGCCTCTGCATCTCCACAAAGGTTACTGGGAGGGATGTTTGTTAATGGGGAGGATCGTTGGGTCATAGGATTCACTTTGATAAGCGATTAGACCATGATAAACAATGATTTGTGAGATATATACATGCTTATACGTAAATATAATATTTTCATTTGATATGAACAATTTCTATGTAGAGGAAAATTATGCCGACACATGAGGTGACGAACCATTCAAAGTTTGTTGAACAAATACCTAAATGTAACATTCCTACAGCTGACAGGACGAAAGCATGTGTTATTATATTTTACTCATTTGAAAAGAAACAAAAAACTCGATTGGTTGGGACATCATAGAACACTCTTATTCTTATGCCGACACTTACAGTGGCGAACCATCCAAAGTTTGTTGAATAAAGTGAACCTTTCGCAAGTCTACACTTGTAGTGTTGAACCATTCAAAGTTTTTTTAATTACAAAAATAAAGGTATATAAGAGGTGTTCCGAAAAAAAAAAATGTTAAACATAAATAAATCATGAATCAGAGTTTGTGTCGCCACTCACAGTGACGAACCATCCATAGTTTGTTGAAAAATCATATTTGCATCCCACCATTGTAACGATTGAATGTGCAGTCATACATATTTTATAGATTAGAAATAGTAGCATGAAACGAGCTCACCAATTGATCCGTTATCCTTGACTGAGCAGCCACAATCCACTTTCGGCTTCACTCGTTTGCTCGGCTATAAAAAAGCACTCAGGAAAAAAAAATAAGCGCGCGACCCAAAAAGAATAATAAAAAAAAAAAAACTGTTCGGGCTTTCTTGACGCACTGCCCAGGAGCAAGCGTCAAGGTCGAAGGATCAAACAGAACTAACCGATCGCGGCACTTTTTCAGTTACTCCAACCGAACTCACCGATCACGCCACTTTTTCACTTACTAGACCAACGCGCGACATGTTTGATCCTGCCCTCGTCGTTCGCCCCGGCAAAAGCAAGTGTCAAGGTCGAAAGATCAAACAGAACTAACCGATCGCGGCACTTTTTCACTTTCTTCAACCGAACTCACCGATAACGCCATTTTTTCACTTACGAGACCGACGCGCGACATGTTTGATCCTGCCCTCGTCGCTCGCCCCGGCAAAAGCAAGTGTCAAGGCCGAAAGATCAAACAGAACTAACCGATCGCGGCACTTTTTCACTTTCTTCAACCGAACTCACCGATCACGCCACTTTTTCACTTACGAGACCGACGCGCGACATGTTTGATCCTGCCCTCGTCGCTTGCCCCGGGAAAAGCAAGTGTCAAGGTCGAAAGATCAAACAGAACTCAATTAGCCACAAACCATTCTTGCGACTATTTAGTACATTATTGCGAATATGCGTTTAGGGTTTCTAATAGAACAGTATAGGCAAACAGTTTCAACACTAAACAAATCGCACTCGCTCAGCCCGCGTTTGTAGTAAAATGAGATGGATGGATATGGATTATGAAGGGTCTGCGTGGTATGTGGGGATTTGAATTCTAAACTTGTAACCAACTCAGTTATTGGGTGACCAAGTGGCTCGGTAGCTTAGTTGGTAATGCGCTCGTCTAGCATACAAGATTCCTGAGTTAAAATCTCAGCCGAGCACGTGGATTTTTTTTCATAATTTCACCCATAATTTGTCCATCTTTACCACGTGTAATGAGTTAAATAATTTAATTCTATCAGATTTCTTTTCATGACAATTCACCTAACATATGGGTAATTTATAGAAATTTTAGTTTTTTCTCGTACTGATCAAAATTTACGCTGTGTAGGGTTTTTGGAGCTCTATGCGGAGTCAAATTCGGCAGCCCTTTGAAATAAGGGAGCGATGCTAACATACAATGGGTTACATGAATGGCCTGATTCGCTACTCGCCACTACGCCTGAATAGTACAATAACTGTTTGGGAGGAATATTGTGCTGTACGGATTTTTATTCCTAATTCCAAATTGAATATTAATCCGTACAGTGCAAAGCTTTAACATATTTTGACACATTTTAGTCAATAAATATAATAGTATGAAGCTGAAATATAACGCTGATGATTTGAGAAAAAGCATTGGAGCAGTGTACAATGGCCAATAATTCCCGAAAGCTGCAAATGCTTCAGGTATTTTGAAAATCACCGTCAGAAATACGGTTATACAGATAGGCAAAATGATTGAGATAAGCCAAATTTTGCCTAATTTCGAATGCTTATTGCTTTATGAGAAATGGATTAAATTGGATGCATCCAGAAGCAGTCAACGGTCATTTGGGCTAGTTTCAGGAACCTGCTGGGCCATGCAAATTGGCCTTCAGACACCGGAGATGTTTCGAATATTCCGAATATTCTGTCACTTGTATTTTTGTATGACGTTAAGTTGTATAAATGTTTACAATTTTTTTTTTGAAATAGGAACTAATTGTTAGTTGAATGCCGTTGAACGCATTAAGATTTATTAGAAATCTACAGATATATGACCATTTCCGTAAAACTGGTTCTGAAAAACATGGTCAGTCATGTTTGTATTTCCAATCATGTAAATGTTAACCGGAGCTATATCCAAGTGGTCATCAAACTTCAAAATTATGCTTTCGGCAGCACCATTAGATGCACGGACCACTGTATATTAGCTTCCAGATACCCTGGGGGAAGTGGCCAATTAGGAGCATGTCTGAAACCATATGAATATGGGTGTCAAACTTCAAGATTTTTGAAGGTAAAGCTCCCGGGAGCATTTTCAATACCAGCGGCTGCTAGACCACTGTATAGCAGGTTACCGTGCCCCGGGAGATGTGGATTTCGTACATGTGTGAAATTGGCCACTTCCATCGGGGTACCTTGTACCTACTATACAGTGGTCATGGCAAACGGTGGTTCCGGAAGTGCTTTCGGAAGCATCACCTTCAAAAATCTTAATATATGATACCTATATTGAAGTAACTCCGGACATGTTTTAATTTGGCTACATCCCCGGAGCACCTGGAACCTACTGTAGAGTGGTCATTGTGAAGTTTGATGCTCATTCGGAATAATAAAATTGACATCTTAAGCATTTCGGTTTTGAATTTTGGGCAGCTGTACGGATTTCGAATCACAGGTGTATCTGAACATCTGTGCCATGCTTATGGGAAGGCATTTCAGCACACTAAGCTCTTACGGTGAATTTCACCGTAATCTCAACAGCTGAACAGTTCGGTGAAATAAAACACCGTAATTCCGTCGAAATTTTACGGATTCCGGTGATTTTTCACCGAATACTGTAAAAATTTACCGTACTCCGTTAATTTATTTCACCGAACTGTTCAGCTGTTGAGATTTTTACAGGAATCCGTAAAATAATTTAAGTGTGAGTGCACCATTATGTTTGATTTCTATAATTGAAACGGTTTAGTATACAACAAATCTATAGCCGGTTCTTCCGGGCATTACGTCCGAATGGCCAAATCCGGTGTATTTTAAACGGTGCAAAACTCTTCATTTATAATGTTGAATATGCAAATTAAAATGATTATCATTGCAAATAAATAAAGGTAACTTGGCATGTCCCAAAAAATAGACCCTTTTTTACCTGACTTGACCCAGTGACCTACCAGAATAACTCCGTCCACAGGAATATTTCCGAGTTCCTCTGGCTGCCTCTAGAAACTAGATATGTGGGCCAGCGAACTGACAAAAAATCATTTGAATCCGTTAAGAATTCGCTGAGCGGTGAAGGTTTCAGTATTTTTGCTTTCACTCAGGCCTATACGGGTTAAAAGATGTGAAAGTCATAGAAATGAATGATCAACTGCCTTTTACAAATCCAAATATTTTTGATAGAGGTTTTTGTTTGGCTTAGTGCTTAGGTGTACGGATTTCGGTCCCACACAGTACGAACATTCGTTTTAAATGGCTTGGAGGCTGGCTTGGTTTAGTATATGGCTCATAATAGAAATGTTTCCTAAGCAGTTTCTGAATTCCTCAGGCCAAGTTATAGAGGGTTCCCGGATATTTGATGACACGATGTACTTTTAAAAATTATTGTTCTATAAGGGGCTCCTGCACATTACCAATTCAGTTTCCCTCCAAATCAGATTTTCCCTGCATACATTTTAGTTTAGAATTTCTATTGTTATGAAAAATATTCACCATGATTCCGGGGCCCCTAGGAATCCAAGGCCCGGTGCGGATCGTTTCCACCGCACCCCTCTAGCTATACTATTGCGTACTTCATTGTTGTTTATAAATGTTTAAAACAACTACCGTAAAACTAAACATTGCATATGCTAAGAAATTGGATTAAATGGACAAATTTTTGATGAGAATTGAACTCACGGCTCCCTATTCACTAGGTACGCTCTGCAAAAGAGGACGACGTGCTTATTGAGCTGAAAATTCTTTTGCGTCCGTGACAACACTATGGCAGCACTATTTAAATTTACAGCACTATGAGGACGAAAGTTATTTTTCATATCTAGGCTACTTTTTCTCAAAACGTATTTCATTCTTCAAAATTCAGCTTATATCTTTTTTTTTTTTTAAACATTTTTCTCTTAAAAAAGGTTTTTTTTTTAGCTTCTCAAAAGCAATTTCATCAAGATATTTTATTTTTTTAAAGGATTCTTACTGTTCTTCTTCTTCTTGGAATTCACGTCCCCACTGGGACAGAGCCGGCTACTCAGCGTATTGTTCTAATGAGCACTTCCACAGTTATTAACTGAGAGCTTTTTTTGCCAAAGTTGTTATTTTTGCATTCGTATATTGTGTTGCAGGTACGATTATACTCTATGCCCAGGGAAGTCAAGCAAATTTCCATTACGAAAAGATCCTAGACCGACCAGGAATCGAACCCAGACACCTTCAGCATGGCTTTGCTTTGTAGTCGCGGACTCTCACCACTCGGCTCAGGAAGGCCCTGTTAATGCTTTTGAATCAAAAGCCCTTTTCTGAAAATGAATTCGAATGTCAAGTTGAAAGCCATTTGACCGTTCACAAAAATGACTGAAAAACAACTGAAATTTTGATACATCTTCATCTACATATAGAATAATACACAACTTGCTCACAAAAAAAGCATATCTCTAGCTAAGATTTGTAAACGGTACTGTGTATACCAATAAATTGAAAACCTACAACCCGCACGTTTCACAAAGGCTAGGTGTGTAATCATTCGTACTACACATGACCAACGAAGTGTGTATTTCCTCTGGACCGTACATCCCAAGCAGCATCCGACAGGCGTTTTTTTTGCGAGATTGGAGTAATAATGTCCTACGTGACGATAACCCAGGCTTAATACTAGACCAACATTTTAAATGATGGCATATCGTAAATGAAGACAAAACGCGAATTTATCAGAAAGTGCTGAAATACGTCTAAGATTGTTCTTTGCCTTCCACATTGAATTGCTATAGAAATTTAAATCAACATGTATTTTTGTTTCATCGAGTTTTTACAAATGTTCATTATATAAATTTCAACATTCGTTTTCCCGATAGTATTGCTATGAAATAATAGGAACTGTTCAAATATTCGGCTGAAATTTGCTATACATCGCTCACGATGGCAAAATTTGGAAAGGAAATTATATTACACTGATATCGTGTCAGATTCCAACAGCAGATCCGGTGCGGTCGCCCTCAGCCAGGATAAGCAGAGCGGTTCCACGCCAAATCGGTAAACGATGAAACTCGACTACCTTGGATTCAAATGGAATTTTGCACATTGTTTCGATATAATAGAATAAGTTTTTTCCACTGGTGGAGAGACCATTTAAAATCAAGAGTAACTTCTGATAAGGGCGTAAGTATTTTTAGCATCACCATTTAAAAAAAATGTACCTCGGAAACCGTTTGTTATAGAGAAAAAGTGTCTGAGGAGGGATGGTAGACAATTAAATAGGCTTTGTAAAAAAATATACACTGAAAAAAATACCTTTATTTTCATGAAAAAATCGAAATTAACCCTTAAAACACAAATTGCAAAAAATAGGTATCTTCGATTTAAAAAAAAAAAAATTCTGTAAAATTTCAATGTAAAACCAGATGTTTTAAGCACAGTTTCAATATGGTGCAATCTAAAATAAAAAAGTTTTTCTAAGAGCAACTTTTGGTGCATTTCTGAAAATTCAATTTCTGGCCGTAGAAAAGACGTTTTGATGCTGTAAGAATCATATTATTATTTGTTTTAATATATATTGGTATAGAACAGATATTAAATGTCAACTTATTTGATTGTGTTTTCACTTTTCTGGTGGTGGTGGTGAACGAAATGCCCAATAATGTGGGAAGAGATTAACGTAACATTGTTGATGGAGCATCTGGAATAATGTAAGAAACGGGCGTATTTTCTTAAGTTTTATGATATTAATATAATTCAATCCCAAATATTTTGAAGCGGTAACTTATAAGAAGATCATTGATATTAGAATTTTGAATTGTTTTTGGATAAAAAATCATATTGCAGCATCAAAACGCCTTTTCTATAACCAGAAATTGAATTTTCAGAAATACACCAAAAGTTGCCCTTAGAAAAAAAAATTATTTTAAATTGCACCATGTTGAAACTGCCCTTAAAACATGGGATATTAATGTGGAAAGAGATAAACGTAACATTGTTGGTGGAGCATCTGGAGTAACTTATGAAACGGGCGTATTTTCTTAAGTTTTATGATATTAATATAATTGAATCCTAAATATTTAGAAAACGGCTAGTTTTAGGAAGATCATTGTTATAAGCATTTTGAATTGTTTTTGGGTGAAGAATCATATTACAGCATCAAAACGTCTTTTCTACGGCCAGAAATTGAATTTTCAGAAATAGCGTTAGCGTTAGCGTAGTTACGGTATACTTCGTAGATTGGATACTAGCAACATTCATGTTTCTTTTTAATAATCTCATCCTGACTACTTTCAAGAACAAGGCAGGGGAGTATACCTTGTTCAAATGATAAACAAGAATACTAAAAGCATGAATATCGCTATTCCCGGTCACGCCCATCTTTACCGTAACTTGGGATAGGGGAAGGAAATGTTGATGTAGCACTTACTTAATGAGAGGCCACCGACTCAGCGACACCCTCATAAGTGCTACGGAGTTGGAGGTTGGGGAAGGTATATTGTCAGGATTCGCCTAGAAAGCTGGCGATAGACCATAAATATGTGTTGTTTAAGTGTTTTCAAATTAATCTTTTGAATGCCGGCAATCAAAAGAGAAAACAATAGCTTATTTATAGTATAAATAGTATTTCGCGAAATGCTTGTCGATTGTGCAGTAATATTTTTGCTCAATAACCAGTAAAAAGCAAAACCGATCCCTCCAGGGTCATCGGATTGTATAAAATAACGATACGCGTAAAACAAAAAATCACGCCTATTGAAAAACTGTACTGTTACTCTCGATTCTAACCGATCCCAAATTATATGAGATAATTTTCGTCTCATATACTTAATACATCTGCAAAGTTTCATCCAAATCGGAATGGTACATGTCAGATTTCAGCATTTTATGGACGATTTCGCGTGGAACCGCTCAGCATGGTTTATGCTATTTCCGACAGTGAACCTATCTTTGTGGATGACGCTTGTACATCAAAGAATCTACATTTGGGAAAAATGTTCTACCGAGATAGCACCTTGTTGGCAACCGATTTATGCGAACATGAATACTCCCTACTGATAATTCAACTGGAAACAGCATTTGGGACATACCACGGTGGGCTACTCCTCGAGTAATATGCCAGACTCAAATTAGTTATTGTAACAAATTTACGACCAAATTTAGACACAAACGTGTGCTGCAGGCGCAACGAAACTGTGCTACTTGGGGGTGACGCACAGCAGCGTTGTGACCTAGTTTCCGTGCCTTTCGCTCCACCCTTCAATGTCAAATTCGCACTCGACGAACAAAAGTAGGTACCGTATGGCCCATAAAAAGTGCGAAAGTTGTGTGAACTTGAGTTTAGCAAAAAAAAAAATACATTTAATTTTAGGGGCCTAGACAGCCGTTGCGATTTTTTCGTAGATATTTAAGGTCACGATCAAAGCAAGCGAAGAAAAACATCCCATCTGTATCGGTCCATGATGGGAAATGTTTCGCAAGCTGTAACAAGCTTGATAAATAACATATGCGAACGAGAGCCCCAAAGGGATAGCGATGATAAAACCCATATCTATCGTTCACTTACCTTTTTATTGCTGTTTGCATTTGGGATGCAACTCTAGACTAAACGTCCTCCAAATGCGGTAACACAAAACAATCAAAGGACACCTAGCAACGATTCGATAAATCACCGCCGCCCTAGCAAGAAAAATCTATCTTTGACATCGCATTTTTTGTAAAAAATCTTACCGCGTTTGGTGTTCCCGCATTTGATATTTGCATTTCGAACGCACACAGCAATATAATGCACTGTTATCCCCCCGATATAATCAGAGCTGTGGCAGTCTTTCGTGATATGTTGCGGATAATGATTATTGCAGAGAGCGATAAGTTAGAGATGCTCTCAATTTTCTCAGAGTTCAATCCCTGTTTCAAGTACAAAAAAAAACTTTTAAACATAAAACGATGATTTTCGCATTTTTATGGATCACACTGTATAGCAGCTGCTCTGCTGTCTGATGATGATGTTGGGCGGAAAATTATCCGACAGAAAGATCAATGCCAGTGCAGAGGAATAGGAGCCTTGTGGTTATCTAACATGGCGTTCACAACGACGAGACATAGATAGGGGAGTGGTGAGGAAAACGCCCATACTTAAGTGCCAAGATGCTTTAATCTAGAGTTTTGTAAGCATATGCTTTGAACTTGCATTTCTTGGATACAAATCCTTAGTTGGAATACTTTTTCGAATATTCGTTTTCTATTTCAAGAAAGAAAAAAAAAGTAACACGATACAATGTTTTCTAATGTTGATGCAAAATTCAATCAAGTTCTTTTATCCTTTCCTTTCCAACATGAGCATATTACTCTCACTTCACTAGGAGATGTTGGTCGCTTCTAGCTTTTTTGTTGGGGGATGTGGCTGCTATTCGTACAAGTCTATCTTATGTCAGCTAAAATGGCAGCAACTCATGCACCATATTCGCCAGACAGTTGATTACATCCTCATCCTTAGTGAAAAGGAACAATGAGAAAAGTGCTTTCCGACGAAGACAATCGATGGCTGTAAGTGTGTTCCTTCTGATGCAATTATCTCTACGCTTACTTCGGAATATTGCAGTCTTTGATGAGGTCTGGTTATAATGTATGTAATTATGCGTAGTAGAATGCGTAATTTTGAAATTTCTTTTAGATATTTCTATGGAACTGTCAATGATCTTGTTAAAACAATAAAAAAATATATAGAAATCGTCAGAGAAGTTATTCAAAAGTATCAAAAATAGATTTAAATTTGTTTCATATGCTGATGTGATGATATATGTAAAAGTTTTTGTCCTGAAAATTCTGAGCGATTGCCCAAATATTCTTCTCAAATATTTTTGCTCAGACCCTAGAGATTCTACAACAAAATCTTATGAAAATGAAAAAAAAATAACGCTATAAAATTTGACAAGGAACTTTTCGATACGACTTTTCCAGAAAATAATAGAATCGAAAAACATCATGAATCGTTTCAGAAGCATAACGAAGATTCTCTCAAAAAATATGCTTTGGAATTCTCCAAAGAAATTTCACAGAATCGTCCATATATTGGTTATGAAACTTATCTGATGACTTATTTGGTGAAACTATTTAGAATAAATATAAATAGTTCTTTAATATACCGTCAAACGGGGCTTCTTTTGACATTATTTCCACATTCTTCAACTTTGAGGATTTGTAGCTCTAAGAATTATGGATGGATTTCGATAATTCTTGCATATATCTTAGTTGTATATGTACGTAACAAATGTGCACAATATGAATCAAATCCACCAAAAAAAAAAAAAAAATGCTTGAATAGCGAAAAATATGTGTCCTTCAAGACAAAAATGGGGCTACTTTGGACACATTTAGAAAACAATAAGATTTGATAATAAAATGATTATTTTCGCATAAATTTTGAACTGATTCTATAGATTAACGTCTATTTTGACGTTGTTGACCGTTTTTCGTTGACAAACATAATTAAGAAAATTGTAAAGCGCGAAAAAATACACATTCCTATATAACACTTTTCAGCAAAATATGGTTTTGTAGTGTTTAATTTCTAGTATGAAATTTCAGTTTTACTTTCTTTTAAATAAAACTGTCAGCTACGACTGCTTAATTGTTTAAGTTGACACAATCAAATGATGCAATTACCAAGTACTGTGACAAATAATAAGGTCTGATTAATAATGATTAACATCTGTTAAAATTCTTAATGTTATTTTAATGATATGTAGAAGGATCTCTTCAATTCCTGTAACTAAAAGTAATTTTTATTTAAAATGTAATGCATGAAGTACAAGAATAATGTTTCGCAAGATCGTAGGCAATTCAAATTTTACATTTGTAATTATTTTAATTCTCAATAGTTTTGATATGGCTTAATGGTAGTCTATTTATATCAGATAAAGAATGAAATTGCTTTGTACTACGGATTGATGTAAAAATAACCGAGAATTAATTTTTCAAGGAATGTGGTTTGAATTTACTACCAATACGTAATAAAATGTATATATTTGATGACTATTAACTTTCCTGAATCCTTGGTCAATTTTGTTGTTGTTGTAAAATATAGAAACTAACGCTTTGACATAAAATAAAAGTCATAAAATTAAGACCTTTGATCAATTATACAACAATTACACAACAATTTTTAACATAAAATTATCACAAATTTTTATGAAACATGACGATTCGATAGTTTTGTGACGCTCCCAATAACTTTCCACGATATGTGAAAAATTCGAACAATGTTTACATAGCAAATGTTTTGTGCCTTGTGAATATTTGTTAGGAATTTTTAAATATATTTTCCTGTTTATCCTGTTATTGTTGATGTTGTTCCGAAAAATGTTCATGTCTGGATGTAGAGCATGTTTTGGTCAATAAAAGTGCTGAAGACACAAAATAGCTCAGATTAATATTTATGCTGCAAATAAATCAAAAACACGAATGTCCAAAGTAGCCCCCGGAATCAAAAGTAGCCCCGTTTGACGGTAGTTTATAAAGCAATTATTGCTAAAATTTCTTGATTAATATTACGGAACAAAAATCAGCTCTTTTTGTGTCTCAAAAATCAATTTACGTGTCTTCAATAAATTTAGGATTACTTAAACCACTACCAGAAATCAGGCTTTAGAAAATTTAACGATCATTGGCACACGAGCCATAATTTCATCCCATTTATTCGCCTGCATTCATACACCACGCATGACATTTATCGTTCGTTGATGATAACGAGCCATGATCGTAAACAAGTAAAACACACATTACCCACTTTTTGGCGACGATCACTGTGTGTCAACACTTGTAACATTCGCTGACCCACTCTCATTCTAATCAAGAAACAGAAGCGAATTTTTTTTCTGTGCTCTGTTTGCTACCAAAGAGGTGTTTAATGGTCCAATAGAATAGAATTAGGTTGTTGCTGGCTGCTGTAGAGATACTTCACGGAATATGGACTGATTAACATATTATTATATTCTTTATTTACAGGATATAAAAGTGGGAAGAAGCGCTACCCAGGTAACCAAAAAGCACTTAAAAAAGCATTTATTTAGCAGTATATGCGCCTTTAGTCATTTAATGCTAGCAAGCCGTGTATGCGCCTTAAATGCTACCAAAAAGCAGTTTCTCGCCCGATATACGGCTGCTTAAATGCTAAGGATTCAAATCTATGACCCTACGATTGTTGAGTGGTGATTGGTGGTGCGCTGCCCTACAGGATGAGCTATAAATGAAAATGTAATACGCGTAGAGTTTTGGCAATACTTAAACTTTGCTTCTACAGGATTTCATTCCTGCTTTGCAAACCTTTGCAGTTTGGGCGACCGAATGAAATAAATATGGACGTGAGAAGGATCTTCATCATGTTGGTTCAATCTATCATAAGTGGATAGTAGAAAAAAAAGAATGAATGGTGTTGGGTCGATCCATAGTGTTGGGCATGAACGAGACGCTTATGTAGGCCACCGGCATACCCTCTCTTGTCATTCTAGAAGATTGTAAAAAATGGACGAAGCAAAAGATGTAGAAAGCTGCACAAATGAAGATATCAATGTACTAAATATAGAAAAGTAATTTGAATACTGGGCGTTGCATGCTAGTCCGTTGTCTAGTGTGGTGCTTCCTTCAAAGGGCATAAATGCCCACTGGAAGCATTAACGTGTCAGTGTCTTATATATTATAATGAATCTCACAAAAATCCACGGGAGTTTGCCCTTCTTTTATTTTAAAGAAATTAAAATAGTTTCAACAATCCCCTCTGTGTGATTAAAAGTTTTTAACACCGCTAGCGCATGACGGCTCACCATAGTAGCATGTCCGAAAGAACTTGAAACTATTGAGAACCAGAACTACAGGTCCAAAGCCCTGATAAAGGTGGATGGTTGTGATGGCTATGACCGTGGTCATCATGAAAAGGACAAACGGACATTGCTGTATCGTGTCAGCACCGAGGAGGCAGCCCCTCTAGCACGATGTAGGTAGCGCAACCCTGGTTAGGTGGCCTATCGAAAACTCTTCACCAACCAAGAAAGGCAAAAGTAGAGCAAACGGATTGATTTTACGGCAACAGACCCGGCAACGAATAAAGGACAACGATTGGAAAGTTGGATCTTGGAATGAAGTGAGTCAGTCAGCAGTACCTACTTCGCACGAAAGAATATCCGCAAACACACCTGGCGACACCCGAGTGGCGATGCCTGCTCCCAAATAGACCACGTGCTGGTTGATGGGCGACATTTCTCAGATGTCATGGATGTCAGGACCTTCCGAGGCCCTAATATCGACTCGGATCATTATCTCGTTGTAGCTAAAATTCGGGCGCGGTTATCCAGCGTCACGAATTTCACAACAAACAGAACGCTGCGCTTCAATATACAGCGCTTGTCGACTGATGGGGTAGCTGCGCAATACCGTCAGCAACTAGACGAGCAGTTGGGAAGAATCAACGTTGCTGGAGAGGCATATTCAAACAAATTTTCAGGCCAGCCATATTGTATGCTGTACCAATATGGACTAGCTGTTGTAATACCAGGAAGAAAGTTCTGCAGAGAATTCAAAATAAAATTTTGAAAATGATTCTGAAGCTTCCTCCCTGGTATAGTACCAATGAGTTACATAGAACATCCAATGTTGAAACATTGCAACAAATGTCAAATAAAATAATAAATAATTTCAGGCAAAAATCGTTACAATCTTCTATTGTCACGATTAATGCGTTATATGTTTAGGTTAAGTTAGGTTAAGTATATTTGAAGCGTTTTTTTTTTCTTATAAACAGGTGAAATCAACTCACCTGTAAAAAAATCTGAATTGCTACGGCAAATGAAATGTTATATGTTGTTAACAAAATGTTAATAAAATCTTAAATTTGTTTTACCAAATTAGGATGATAGTGTTGTCTAATAACACAGAACACCTAGATATAAGAAATGAATGTAATGTTTGGAATGATACTAATAAAGAAATAAAAAAAAACGTTGCTGGAGACAACAACAACGGCGCGGGAAGTGATCGGCACTGGTCAACGACGAAGACGAAACGACTGGTTCGATGAAGAGTGCCAGAGAGTGACAGACATGAAAAATGTCGTCAGAAGCCGTATGCTTGTGGCCGGTACCCGACAGAACAGAGAGCGGTACAGGGCAGCGAGAGCCAACGAAAAGCGAATCCACCGCAGAAAGAAAAGGCAGCACGAAGAAAGTGTGGTAGCTGACGCTCAAGAAAGCATGAACCGGAATGATATGAGGAGATTCTATGCAACGGTCAATGGTGCGCGGCACAATACCGTACCAGTGCCCGCCATGTGCAATAATTTGCTGACCGATAAAACGGCGGTGGCTGCCAGGTGGAACGAGCACTTTCAGCAATTGTTGAACGGTAGAAATGGAAATGTAGCGAGGAACCGGATGAACATAGATGATGACGATCAAGCTGTGGACCCACCGACCATAGGAGAGGTTAAAAAGGCTATCAGCGAGCTGAAGAACTGTGAGGCTGCTGGGAAGGACGAGATCCCGGTCGAGCTTCTCAAGCACGCAAGCGAGCAGCTTTACCAGTCGATCCACTGAGTACTTCTGAAGGTATGGGAGGACGAAGAATTGCCCGCCGGCTGGTTGGATGGCCTCTTCCGCCCTATCTACAAGAAAGGGCACAGACTGGAGTGTGCCATTTACAGAGGAATTACCCTGCTGAATTCGGCGTACAAAATTCTGTCGCGCATCCTGTTCAACAGACTGCGACCGCTCGAGGAGTCCTTCGTCGGCGAATACCAAGCTGGTTTTCGTGAGGGCCGTTCGACAACGGGCCAGATGTTTTGCCTGCGAATGATCCTATACAAATTCCGGGAGCATAACTTGCAGACTCACCATCTGTTTATTGATTTCAAGGCGGCGTACTACTCAGTGAAAAGAAATGAGCTTTGGCAGATAATGTCTGAAAATGGTTTTCCGGCGAAACTAATTAGGCTGATATGTGCTATGCTGGATGGTTCGAAATCAAGTGTTCGGATCGCAGACGAGGTGTCAACCTCGTTCGTGACGTTAGACGGATTGAAGCAGGGAGACGCACTTTCGAATTTACTGTTCAACATTGCACTCGAGGGTGCTATTAGGAGATCTGGCGTGCAGAGAAATGGCACTGTTATCACAAGGTCGCACATGCTCCTTGGCTTTGCGGACGATATAGACCTAATTAAAATTGATCGCAGGTCAGTGGAAGAGGCCTTCGTGTCTCTGAAGAGGGAGACAGCGAGGATAGGCCTGACCATTAATTCTACCAAAACTAAGTACATGGTTGCAGGTAGAGATAGAGTCAGAAATGGTGGTGTAGGTGCTGAGGTAGTGTTTGATGGGGATGTGTTTGAAGTTGTTGAAGAATTTGATTACCTTGAAACACTTGTGACATGTGACAACGACGTTTTCCGCGAAGTGAAAAGACGTGTTGCCGCTGCGAATAGGGCCTTTTACGGACTACGTAACCAGCTTAGGTCCCGCAGCTTACAAACGGAAACAAAATTCTCCCTGTATAAAACATTGATTCTTCCGGTGGCTCTCTACGGGCACGAAGCGTGGACGTTAAAAGAGTCAGACCGGAAAGCTCTCGGTGTTTTTGAGCGTAAAGTGCTGCGGACAATACTCGGTGGGAAACTCGAAAATGGTGTGTGGCGCAGACGCATGAATCACGAGTTGTATCAAGTGTACAAAGATGCGAATATTATCAATCGTGTAAAATACGGCAGACTTCAGTGGGCTGGTCACTTAGTGCGAGTGTCGGAAGAAAAAATTGCGAAAATAATATTCAGCAGGGAACCAGGTAGAGGTCGGCGGCTTCGGGGAAGACCACGAATACGCTGGCTGTACGCAGTGGAAGAGGACCTGGCGACCCTAAACGTTCGGGGTAACTGAAGAAGTTTCACTCAAGACCGACGAAGATGGAGCTCTACAATACGCCCGGCAAAGGCGTGACGCTACGCTGTAGCCATCAAGGTAAGGTAAGGTAGAATTAAAAGTTTACACAAGCACATGTATCAGATTTGAATGTGATTCAAGTGATCATAATATCTTTTTTAACTATTCAAATGTTGTTTCATCATCTATCATGAAGTTATGTTCTCATGCTTCCTCTTAAAAGGCGGGAGAGGGTGTCCTGTTGGCCAGCGAGAGAGGTGATAGTTTAGTAGCTTACGAAAACATTCACCTCTCTTAGCAGCTTTGCGGCAGTATACAAGAAATTGAAATGTTCGGAAATCGAAACATGTTTTGCATTTGGAATGCTGATTAAAAGTCGAAAACTTTTGAATGGCAATCCATTTGCTATTTTAAAGCAGCTAAGCAATCAGTCTGCTGCATTAAGGCAGTTAGCATATGGAATGCAATGAGAAGACTGATTTACGGCTTATTCAAATGCTTATTGGTTACCTGGGTACGCTCTTGTTAAATGATTTGTGATCGGCCTTGAATGATGTAACGGCTAAACTTTACGATAAAAATTTCAATGCAATTGTGAAAAATGCCTAGATATGCAATACTTTATTTCGTTGAATATGAAATAAATACACTATTTCTATAACAGGTCATTTGAGAACGATCTACAAATTAATCTAATACGCGATCGAGTCGAGTATCTGATAGCAAAAGAAAATTGCACTTATTAGTTGGTGTAACCCAACCTGAACCATCCAAGCAACAAAAGATGCGTGAGAGTTGTCCTGGTGGCAAGATCACCATCTAACACATCTCGTAATCTCTTAAGAAGAAGAACGACTACATCGTTATAAGGAAACAGTACTACAGTACGACTGCTGAAAGCTTTCGGACAATCAAAAGCGACACAAATATACAGGTGAGTTCTTAAAGCATCACTGTATCTGAGTGAATATGTGATTCAAAAGCAGTCATAGTTGACTGATAGCAACTCAACAAGTTCATGAGCATACAGATCAAGTCACATGGAGAATAAATTTCTAGATTGCAATGGTATATGCAATGGTAACGACACCACCACATGTATTATGAAATGTGGTGGTGTACTTGACGACCAAAATGGCAAAATAGAATTAGGAAGCATTTCACAACACAATTTCTCAGCATAATCTTGCCCATTTTTTAACATTACTCTTATCACCGATACCGTGAAGCATCTTAATCTTTGTCGCACTAAAAACAACGAGAATAAGCTATTTTATCGCACAAAATCGCATTAAGGCTAAGTAGCCCGTCATTCGTTTTGGCAACAAAGATGACTTTTCAGCTTGCATTTCAAAGTTGACTTGAAAAAGTATCACTGTACGCGCTAACATGCATAAAGTATGCTGATACTTTTTCAGCTGTGTCAGCGCAAAACCAACTTTTTTTTTTTTTTATTCGAAATCGTGAGATGAATTAGCAACAATCATCAACGACACGTACAAATTTCAATGACGGCCTACTTCGCCTTAAAACAATCGAGCTTCAGTGAAGCACGTCCACTTCCCTGTGTAGTACTACTTTTCATATAATATGTTATAGTCGTACAAAGAGGATGTAAGGATGCCTTAAACTGACCGTTTTTGCGTGAAATACTTTTGAAGGTCGCATTAATCACAATCACTAGGGTAGGTGTACCAGTTATGGCCATAGTAGCTCCCTATTTCGCCATAAGTGTTTATTTGGAAATTTCCTCATTTCGAAATTTTGTATGTGTTTAAGCAGTGAGACCTGGCATATAGATATTGATGTTGAAACATTCAAAAAGATTAAAAAAGTGAATGTTATCAAAATTTTACATATGGCCACAAAGAGAACCACTATGGCCATAACATACACTTTCCCTATACATATATATAAATTTACGAATATTTCGCTTTTGTAGATTAAGATATTCGAGCTTTCTGACCCACATTTTTGAAGCCGTGGTTGTCATAAGCAACATCACCGTCTCTTACCTTCTGATTTTTTTATGAAATTCCTAATTGGCTAGATATTTTTCCGTTATCTGAAAAACTCTTACTTCAAGCTCATTGTCCATTGATTTAGATGTATCGATCAGTCCCCAAATCAATGACGCCTTCAGTAGCAAGATATGGAACGCAACTGTAAATAGCATTTGTTTTCTCATCATCTGCGTCACGGAATTTACTTCGCGTGTTGAAGCTTCTACCACACACCCCTTGTAATAAGGTCAATCGGAAGAATGGCGTCAGAGCCAAAACTAATCAATCTAGTTCGAACATCTGAATAAAGTTCTTTGCTAACATGCGATGAATCGCATAGTGTTAGTAGCGATGATAGCCGAGAGATCGGATTTGATGTGATAATATATTGACGTGCGTGAAAAGCACCAAGAAATACGTAACGCTTCAAGGGGAGAGGGGCAGTAGACCCAAGCATAATGATTTATACAAAAATTTGAATTTTTGTTAAACAATATTATGCAATTCTTTTCACATCTGGCTTACCTGAGTTACCTCAGAGATGTCAAAAATCTTTGTTTGCGAATGACACAGGCCTCTCCGCCAAATAACGAAGCCAGTGTGTCATCTGTAGTAAATTGCAAAAAAGTTTGGATATTTTTTCTTCATACCGTCGATGGGGGTGACAATGGGTCTAGGGGGTGAGATTGGGTCAAAACGGAAAAATATGTTTTGTGAAATATTTCAGCTAATAACGCTGATATTACTAAAATTAATAATTCATATGTTAGGGAACATATTATTACACATAATTCATAACAATATGCATTTTTAGAAATAGTAGTTTTTGTTTACTACATCAATAAACTTGCATGTTGAAACTAGATAAAATTTACAACATTAAATTTCTCCTGTACAAAGTATCATGCATGTACTCTAGTCGCTATCGTTGTATTAGTTGAATGTTGAAAGTCTTTTCATTACACTTCACAGGTATTTTCCGGAATCTGTTTGATTTTCCCACAAAAAAATCATTCTTTTTTGGTACGATGTCTAAAACATTGAAAATGGGGGTGAGATTGGGTCAAGCAAGAACGATAGTAAATGAAATTCCAAGTCCACTTTTTTGACATTTTACGGTGCCAGGTGTACTCTTTTTTCATTAATATGTGTTTATTCTTTCTAAATACAGCATCTCTGAAACATCAAACAAGTCTACTTGAGTATTCCGTGCATTGAATAACAATACAACGCATTTTGACAACTTCTCAAACCAGCAACTGTGTTTCGTGCGCAGCAACATCGTAAATTTTTATCAAAAGGGTGTTTTTTTTTCTAAATTTGATTATTTATCAGTGTTCTCGTATTATAGAAACAACTCACGGAAGTACAAATGAGTTGGATCGCTGAAATACTGGGAGTATGACGTCAACTTCTGCCTGAAATTTATTGATCGTGGAATGTCGCACCGAAATTTAACTATTCGCAAAGGTTTAAAATAATCACTGTTTCAGTACACCTTTGGGGAAACTGAATGGGCTTTATAGCAATGGGGATGAGACTTTGAAGACAATTTGAGGGAAACATCAAGAAAATTTATGTAAATTTGAAGATAAATGTTGGGTTTACATATTTTTTCTCATAGCTCTTCAATTTTCAGTATAATTTTTCTTTTAAGTGGGTCTATCATACTTGTGAAACATCTTAGATATCTTTTTGTCTTGTTTGCATCGTTTTTATCAATATTTTTCGGTTGTGAATGGTTTTGAAATCATATTCTCAAAAACAAGTTATTTCAATTACAGTGACCCAATGTCACCCCCTCTATGGGGTGAGATTGGGTCATTTTTCATTCACTTGTGGTGTCGCTGTGAATAAATATTCGTCTCCAATTTTTTGAACAGTTGTTAATGTACCATCAAAGTACATACACACCAAATTTGAAGTTTATTGGAGTTAAATTGCGATAGTTATTCCAAAAACAAATCGCACATATCCCTTTTTGACCCATTGTCACCCCCAACGACGGTACTTGCAAAAATAGAAGATTTCTCCTAATGCTTTCAAAGCTCAACTCATAATATTCTTACATAAGCCAAAAGCTTTTTAATAGAAACATTTAAGCAGACATATTATCAAGATGAGAGGGGCTCCAATAATTCGGTCAGATGAAGTTAAGTATCTACCACAGTAACATTGGTAGCTGAGTATCAGCTTATTCAGATGAAAATCTGTTTCAGCGAAATTAGCTGTTATCCAGCTACCAATGTTCCTGGGTAGGGCTCATGCTAGATAAAAAATTAACTTCCAAATATCACGTTGAATGCATTCAAGCCAAATGTATATATTTGTTACATATGGCTTGAATGCATTCAGCGTGATTTTTGATTGGAATGTCTTCATCCACTTATTAACAGAAAATCAAAACTTTGTTTTAAGAACAAGCTTTTCAAAACTATTAATAATTTAAGACAAAAATCGTTGCAATCTTCAATTTTAACGATAAATGTTTTATATGGCTAGGTTAAGTTATGTTTAGTTAATTTAAAGCGTTTGTTTTGCTCATAATCAGGTGAAAGCAACTCATCTGTAAAAAATCTGGACTGCTACGGCAAATGAAATGTAATATGTTGTTACATGAAAGATTAATTTAGTTTTACCGAATGAGGATGATAGTGTGGTCTAACACAGTTCGCCTAGATATAAGAAATAATGTAATGTTTGAGATAATACTGAAAAGGACTTAATAGACTGAAAAAAACATTGATGTTCCAGGCCATTTTGGATGACCTAGAACATCTCGAAAAAAAATCTGTTTCAAATATTTATCTGTCTTATATAATACATCTTGGCAGAAATTTCGAAAATTGCTATTTAAATTTGAAATTGCTATTTAAGAACAACATGCCTCAAAGGGTGAGAAAAACAAACTGATCTTAAAATATTGTTTTATTACAAAATCATAATATTATTAAAATATAAATGAAATGCAGAACCATCCTGAACCGGAACTTTAAAACCACCCTCCGTTGGCAGTGAAATAATGTCCTTGCCATAAAATACAACAATATCTCTCGGGATTTTCCAAGCCAAGCCCAACCCCTTTGGCGTTATACCATGTAACCAGTGCATTGTCATCACGACAGCCTCGTCGTAACTGAGCTGCCGTGTAATTCCTCGAACTCATCATATGATAATTACATCGGAGAGTCACAATACACCGAAGTACCATTTTTTTCACTGCCAGCGGCGCTGGGTTCCACTGTCAACGCAAATGGCGGAAGTTACTCTTCGGCAGGATTTTCATTAGAAGAATGATACTTTTGCAGCCCCGTTACCTGAGCACTGATTACAATGGCAACGCAACAAAACAAAAAAACGAAGAAAACATTTCAAATTCATCACCGCAGTATTTGCTAGCGCCTGGGAGCTTAATTAATATTTCACTGTGACATCATGAACGGGGAGTTCATCACTCAAAGTATACGCTTTCGTAACGGAACCCACCAGCAGGTAGATCCAGGGGTGTGGCCAGAGGGGATAAGGGGCGGGGGGCGTAGCCCTTCTGGCCGTTGGCCAATAAATTCAAAATTAACTGCATTGTAGCAAAGCCCAATGAAGCTGTTTGATTTTTTTTTTTTCAAAAAATTTATCCTGCATACTAGCTTTTTACAAGATGGGTTAGGAGGCAAGCTCTTCTTCTCCTTCTTCTTAGCATTACGTTAGCACTGGGACAGAGCCTGCTTCTCAGCTTAGTGTTCTTATGAGCACTTCCACAGTTATTAACTGAGAGCTTTCTTTGCCAAAGCCCAGGGAAATCAAGGAAATTTCCATTACGAAAAGATCCTGGACCGACCGAGAATCGAACCCAGACACCTTCAGCATGGCTTTGCTTTGTAGCCGCGGACTCTAACCACTCTAACCCTTATAGGGCCTTCTTTAGCCCCCAGGGAGCAAACCGATACGTTAGTGTAGTTTTGAAACTACAATGTCATTGTAGACACATGAGTTGGTTTACTTATAATAATAAAAAAAGGATTCGATAACTGTTTGAAGTTTTCGTTTCGTGAGAAATAGTTGGGTTATGCCTTTGAGATCGTTTGACCCCTCTAATAAAAACCCTGACGATGCCCATCGACAGATCAAAGTTGGCACCATCGTCCTCGTCGACGGATGGTTCCAACTCACGGTTCCCGTGTGCGCTTTGAGAGCCGGCGATGGTTGGTTGATACACACACCGAACGGAAGTGAATCCCAGACAGGAAATGAAACTGGGTCAAACTGGGAAGGAAACTATACCCTTTTCCTGGGGGGACGTTGCTGGTTGGATCTGTCTCTCTTTGCTGCTAGGACGCCAAGATGACGATAAGAGGCTTTGGTAGCTTTTGCACTCTATTGCTGTGTATGTCGCTGCCCAACTGTGCCAAAGTGGAAAGTTTTTCCGCTGGCAGAGTTGGTTTCTACTTTTGACTTTGCACTAATGAAACATGATGGAGCGCAATTGGTCGATAGCTGACAGAGTTCTACCATGTGCAGCATGTCACAACGATAGTTTGAGTCAGGCTTATGTTAATTGTTTTAGTTTCTCAAAAAATATGTTAAAAATTAAATTTATTTCGCAACAAGGAAAGTTACATCTGATTTTTTCAGAATGTATTCGGTCGTTTTCGAACTGTGAACAGGTTTTATCACATTAGATATTTAGATTCGTTGAAACAAGAAGCTTATTTGATAATGTAGGGGGTCTGCTATTCCACTGGTTCGGAATCGTTTACCTTCTATATATCCAAATATAAGCACCTGAACTCGGAAAGAAGTTGTCTCATGAATTGAAACCAACCTCAGATGATGATTGAGTCATTTTTCCACTTCGACCTCCATATCATTAAGGACAAATATTGGGGCCTTCCTTAGTCGAGTGGTTATAGTCCACGGCTACAAAGCAAAGCCATGTTGAAGGTGTCTGGGTTCGATTCTCGGTCGGGTCAGGATCTTTTCGTAATGGAAATTTACTTGATTTCCCTGAGCAGAGTACACTGATAGGATAATGAAGTGCCCACCTTACTAGTTTTCGATTTTCTTTCATTGATTTGGTTCAAATTAAAGTTAACACATTTAAATCTTTTTGATATTCTTTTAAAGTGTTGCATTTACAAAAATTTGATAAAAAAGAGTTTTACTTAAATAAAAAGAAAATCAATTTGTATTGAAAAAAAAATAGTGACAAAAAAAGGACCCACTTCCTTCTTGATCCCAGAAAAGATGATTTAAGAAAAATAATAAGCAATTTAATAGTTAATGTGTCCTCCTTTGGCCTTAACGACTTGCTGGTGGCGCTTCGGCATGCTTTTCACCAGGTTTTGTAGGTGTTGTGGTTCTAATTCTTCCCAGGCGTTCCAAAGACTCAAAATAATTATTTTTGTTGGTAACACCAGTTTTGTCAACCCTGGCATCGAGAATCGCCCACAAATTGCCGATGGAGTTGAGGTTTGGGCTTTGTGGAGGCCATTCCAGCGGTTTAATCCGACAAGACCGGCTGAAAGACTTGGTCTTCTTGGAAGTATGTTTCGGGTCGTTGTTCTAGTGAAATATGAATTTCTCTTCAAGGCCCTTCTGGATCAGCGAAACCTCCAGATTTTCCCGCAAGATGTTGATGTAGGAAGCTGCCGTCATTATTCCGTCGGTTTTCACGAGGCTTCTTACTCCACTTCATGAAAAACACCCCCAGACCATCACATTTCCTCCAACGACGACCCGCTAAAACCAGCCTATGCACTGTACTTGAGTCTCAGACCCTTATCTCCCCGGAACCACCTTACGATATTTCTTCGGGGAGGGGCCTCTGCATATAGCACAACACGTGCAGCAGAAGTAGCCTAGGCAAACTGCTTCTCCTAGCCGACTTAAACAATGTTACAAGGGACCAGCCTTGGCGGGGCTTATCCTCTTCAGCCAACTCTTGGTCGGCGCGCCATAGGCGCTGCAATTCTAACATAATGTGAGTGACAGCCGTAGTTACTACATTCCAGCACTTGGCATCCGCACACAATCTCTCTATAATATTGTTGGGGGACGTGTCCCCTCCGCATGTAGTGAGCATGCGACCTCTCACAACAATGAAACGGGGGCAATCGAACACGACATGCTCCGCTGTTTCCTCCACACCAGCACAATTGGAGATTCTAAGTGCCCGAACCTATGCAGGTACTGTCTATAGCAACCATGTCCTGACAGAAACTGCGTCAGGTGGAAGTTCACTTCCCCATGGTTTCTACCATACCAATCTGACACCTTTGGTATTAGCAGATGGGTTCATCTACCCTTAGTGGAGTTATCCCATTCCTGCTGCCAGCTTCTAAGCGTTTCCTCTTCACACGTGTCGCGGACTCCTCTGGTACCCCTTTGGTTGAAGCATTGAACATCTTCCTTGATGATGAGCCTGATGGGCGTCATCCCGGCTATGATGCACACGGCCTCTTTAGATACCGTCCGGTATGCACTTGATACTCTTAAGCACATTATCCTGTACGTGCTTTCCAACCGCTTTAGGTTTCTGCTCGTTCTAAGCGCTTTTGACCAGATTGGTCCTCCATACCTTAGTATGGATAGCGCCCCGCTTGCCAGCAGCTTGCGTTTGCTGGCAATTACAGCAGAGCTGTTAGACATCATCCTCGAAAGCGCCGCTATAGCCGTAGATGCCCTTTTACAGGCATATTCAACGTGGCTAGCGAAGCTGAGCTTGTCATCGATCATTACCCCAAGATGCCTAAGGGATCGCTTGGACTCTATGGTGCAATCACCTACCGAGATAAGCGCCCGTTGCTCGGACTTGCGGTTGTTGACCACCACCACCTCAGTCTTGTGACGGGCCAGTCCTAGTTTCCTAGACTTCATCCATTTTTCAACTATGGAAATAGAGTGCACTGCTGTCAACTCTACTTCCTCCATCGATTCACCATAGACCACTAGGGTCATACCGTCGGCGAAGCCAACAATCTTAACACCCGTCGGAAGGGGCAGTCTCAGTACGTCATCGTACATCGCATTCCATAACAGCGGGCCCAGGATTGAACCTTGAGGTACTCCCGCGGTAATTCGAACGCTTTTCTGCCCCTCCTCTGTGTCATACAGTAGAATCCTACCATCAAAATAGCTTACTAGAAGCATACACAACTGCACCGGTACCTTGAGGCGGTGAAGCGCGTATGCTTTTGCTTCCCAGCATGCGCTGTTGAACGCATTCTTCACATCCAGAGCGACAACCGCGTAGTAACGGATGCCGCTCCTTTTATGCTCGATTGCCACCTCAGCTGTCTGAACGACCGACTGGATGGCGTCCAGAGTAGATTTACCTTTTTTGAATCCAAACTGGTTGTTGGACAGGCCGTCCGCACTCTCCGTATACGGTACTAGTCTGTTGAGAATCAACCACTCCAATAACTTGCCCGTCGTATCTAGTAGACAGATAGGTCTATACGCCGACGGGTCACCTGGTGGTTTCCCCGCCTTTGGGAGAAACACCAATTTCTGTCGCTTCTGTCTCCGGGAAGATTCGTTGATCAATGCAGCGCTGCATCGTGATTCTGAACATGTCTGGATTCGCGTTCACTGCCGCTTTTAAGGCAACATTCGGGATACCATCGGGTCCCGGTGCCTTGTTTGACGCGAATGATTTCACGACTTCTGCCAGCTCTTCGTTCGTCACTCTCGCCACTTCTTCTCCTTCATCTGCCGCATACAGCGCTGGGGGCCATGGGCTTATGGGATGGTGCAGGAAGAGTACATCGATTATCGATCGCAGCAACTCGGGCGACTTTTCTTGCGGCGCTATGGCACTTTTGGTCTTAGCCATTACCTAGGACAGGACTTGTCAGGTACTAGTGCAAATTTGAAACCATTTACCTGTCAAAAAAGACCACTTCTGATTGGTCGTTTTAGCAAAGGCCTACTTTCACATCGTTGAGTTGGATTGCAACAGGGCACTTTGTTGCTAGCCCGGCCGTGTTGCTAGTTCATAAATTAGAGTTTTTATTGAAAGTTTGAAAATGTTTCATGAAATCTTTTTGCTACAAATCAATCTATATTCGATGTTTAGTTTACCGCATGTGCTCCTACAATACTAAAATAAATCAAAAATACTTAATTGAGTGCAGTATAATAGAAATTGTATCAATTTTCTCTAAAAATATCGCCGGTTTTGAATCTAACCTACTTTAAAAAAGAAGCTGGCATTCGCTATTGCGCTAAATGAATGAAGCATGCAAGAATTGTGAGCCTTGATACTTGAATTTGTTCAACTGATTTGCTTAAAAAGGATACTGGTAGCACTGGCTTTTGTATCGTCAAGGTTATTGATTGAAAAACAACGGGACAGTCCTTGTTGAGCTGTCACGTCCTGTCCTAGGCCATTACCACTCTGTAGGCGTCACCCCATGGACTAGAATTGTCATTCTTGCATAGACTATCAAAGCATGCCCATTTTTGACTCTTGATTTCCTTTTTGAGAGCCAATTTTGCCTCTCTGAATGCTGCACCGCGTTCCTCTATTTGTGCTTCTGTGCGTGCGCGTTGCATTCTATGGGAGATATGCAATACGATTGAGATAGGCAGAATTTTGCCTAAATTCAAATGCTTAACTTTATGAAAATTAGATGAAATTGGATGCATCCGGAAGCATACAATGCTAAATAGGGTCTAGTTTCAAGAACATGCTAGGCCATGAATATCGGCCACTGGACACCGGAGATGTTCCGGATTCTCCAAGGTCTTGTCCAAATGTCGTTTTTTCTGTCGCTTGTATGAACTGAATTGTTTTGAATTGACCACATCCCCGGGGGCACCTGAAACCTACTATTGAGCGGCCATGGCAGCCGGTGGTGCTGGAAATGCTTCGGAAAGCATAACCTTTGAAAATCATGAAGTTCGATGCCCATATCGATATGGTTCCAAATATGTTCCTAATTAGCCACTTCCCCCAGGGCATCTGGAACCTACTATAGAGTGCCTTGTGCATCTAATGGTTCTGAATATGCTGCTGGAAACATCATTTTGAAGGTTGATGCCCTCTTGGATATAGCTCCGGATAATATTTACATAATTGGAAATACAAACATGACTTAGGGGAATTAGGGGCATAATGGACACGTTAAGCAAATGTTCGTTTTAAGACCCTTAAATGGCAATGTTTTTAATTTACCCCCGGCTAGTTTTCAAGTTTGATGTTAGTACGACGTGCCACATTCATTCATAGTGATAAAAATCATATCATATGTCAGAAAAACGAGATAGAAAATTGGGTCGAAAACAAGGCTGGTAAAAAGGTATCGGGGCGAAATGAACACCTGTATGAAATTTAGTTATTCCAACATATTCAATGACTGTCAATCATTCCGATATGCAAAAGGACTCTCCCTCAATCATAATAGCTAAAAAGAACCTTTCTGGGTTCGTTACTTTGCTCTAAAATAAGATTCTTCCACGGTCTTGCTTATATGCCAATTTGAAACTGAGAAAAATTTTAAGTCAAATTTTAAAGAACAATTGAAGCAAAAAATAATTTTTTTTACCGTCAAGCATTTCAAATGCATTACAGATTTCATGCAGTGAATGAACTTTTGATGAAATATGTGTATTATCAGATATTGAGAGGGTGTCCATTTCGCCCCGTATGTTCATTATGCCCCTAATCCCCCTACTATGTTTTACGGAAATAGTTATATATCTGAAGATTTTAAATGAATCTTTATGCGTCCGGCGGCATTCAACTTTCTATTAGTTGTAGTTTCTAGGAAAATTGAAAACATCTATCCAACTTTACTCTGCACAAAAATACAAGCGACAGAAAAAATGACATTTGGATAAGACCTTGGAAAATCCGGAATATCTCCGGTGTCCAGTGGCCATGGCCAATATGCATGGCTTTGCAAGATCCTGAAATAAGACCAAATTTGCCGTCAACTGCTTCCGGATGCATCCAATTTCATCTATTTTTCATAAAGTAAGGGACGGTCCATTAATTACGTAAGACAATTTTGGCGGTTTTTTGACCCCCCCCCCCTCCCCCCATGGTTAGATTTTTTGTATGAAAATTAAAAATAATTTATATGGTACGTAAGAAATCTCAAATCCCCCCTCCCCCCATAATCCTTTATGTAATTAATGGACCGCCCCTTACAAGCATTTGAATTTAGGCAAAATTTTGCATATCTCAATTTTTTGGCCTACCCCCTGTTCAGTCGACTCTCCACGGTGCCCCGATACACCGTTATTATATATATAAAAAAAATGTTTATCAAATCTGTGAACCAGGCTCAATTCCTAAGGTCATTCTGCACCTCTGGGTCAATTAAAAAAAAAATATACCTAGGAGAAACGATTGGTTCGACGAAGAGTGCCAGGAGGTTTTAGAGGAGAAGAATGCAGTGCGGGCTGCAATGCTGCAGCACGCTACGCGACAAAACGTGGAACGATACAAACTGAAGCGGAAACAGCAAACCCGCATATTCCGGGACAAAAGGCGCCGCCTGGAAGAGGTGGAATGCCAACAGTGGAGTTGCTGTATCGTTCTCAAGAAACGCGAAAGTTCTATCAGAAACTCAACGCATCCCTCAAAGGCTTCATGCCGCGAGATGAAATGTGCCGGGATTAGGATGGGAGCATCTTGACGGACGGACGCGAGGTGATCGAAAGGTGGAAGCAGCACTACGATGAACACTTTAATGGCGCAGAGAACATAGGCACAGAAGGTCAGGACAGCGTAGGCGATGGCTACGTCAGCACAGCGGACAGTGCAAACCAACCAGCTCCCACGATGGAGAAAGTTAAGGATGCAATTCAACAGCTCAAGAACAACAAGGCCGCTGGCAAGGATGGTATCGGAGCCGAACTCATCAAGATGGGCCCGGAGGGGTTGGCCGCTTGTCTGCATCGGCTGATAATCAGAATCTGGGAAATGGAACAGCTACCGGACGAGTGGAAGCAAGGCGTTGTATGCCCTATCTACAAAAAGGGTGACAAACTGGAGTGTGAAAATTATCGAGCATTCACTATCCTAAACACCGCCTACAAAGTGCTATCCCAGATTCTCTTCCGTCGTATATCATCTATAGCAAACGAGTTCGTGGGTTTCTTCGACGGCCGCTTGACAACGGACCAGATCTTTTCCGTGCGGCAAATCCTCCAGAAATGCCGTGAGTACCAGGTCCCCACGCACCATTTGTTCATCGATTTCTAGGCGGCATTCGATAGTATCGACCGCGTAGAGCTACGGAACATCATGGACGAGAACAGCATTCCCGGGAAGCTCACAAGATTGATCAGGGCAACGATGGGCGGTGTGCAAAACTGCGTGAAGATCTCGGGCGAACACTCCAGTTCGTTCGAGTCTTGGCGGGGACTACGACAGGGCGACGGACTTTCGTGGACTTAACAGTCGAGGCAAGATTTTCACGAGATCCGGACAATTTGTTTGCTTCGCGGACGACATAGATATTATTGGGAGAAAATTTGAAACGGTGACAGATTTGTTCACCCGCCTAAAACGCGAAGCAACAAAAGTCGGACTGATGGTGAATGCGTCGAAAACAAAGTACATGCTGGCAGTGTTGATAGACTCACACTCAAAATCTCAATCAATACGCTCTCCCGTGAGAGCAAAATCATTAGAGATCTGCTTCGCAAATCTCACGCTTGAGATTTTGATGCAAAATCAACTAAATCAACTCAAACCGTAAAAAAAGATTCAGTCGCAAAATCCGACAAAAACGCGTGAAACCCGAATGTTGTTGTTTACGTTAGAAAGGATTAATATAATTTTACCAGATTAACAAGAAATTATTGCCGTGTGTGAGAAAACTGTGGAAATATGAGACAATGAGTTAAAAAGGCTAGCCAACTCTTCCATGATTTTTTGACTGCTGAGTTGCATGATTGACAACTCACGCATGAAAAATCTCAAGCGTGAGTTGTGAAAAATTGAGTTTTTCACAACACTGCATGCTGGTTGGCGGAACTGATAGACGGGGATACCTTCGAGGTGGTGGACGAGTTCGTCTACTTCGGATCCTTGTTGACGGCTGACAACAATGTTAGTCGGGAAATACGGAGGCGCATCATCAGCGGAAGTCGTGCCTACTATGGGCTCCAGAAGAAACTGCGGTCAAGAAAGATTCACCCCCGCACCAAATGCACGATGTACAAAACGCTCATAAGACCGGCAGTCCTCTATGGGCATGAGACGTGGACTATGCTCGAGGAGGACTTGCAAGCTCTTAGGGTTTTCGAACGCCGAGTGCTGAGAACGATCTTCGGCGGCGTGCAGGAGAACGGCGTGTGGCGGCGAAGGATGAACCACGAGTTCGCTCAACTCTACGGCGAACCCAGTATCGTGAAGCTAGCTAACGCTGAAAGGATGCGCTGGGCAGGGCATGTTGCAAGAATGCTGGACAACAACCCTCTCAAGATGGTGTTCGCTAAAAATTCGGTCGGAACAAGAAGACGTGGGGCGCAGTAAGTACCTAGGATGAATCTCGAGAAACCATGCTTCGAAGTTTTTGACTTAAAAATTCAATATAATCCATAACAAAAATTTGCAATAGCACTGAAAAAAACCTACAAAAATGCTCAAAAAGAGGAGGATTCATAAAGAATTTTCATCAGAATTCCACAAAATTTCTTTTCAAGAAAACCTCTGAATTCTGGAACGTTTTCACAATACAATGCTAGACAGTTTGGTAGGAATACAAAACATTACGCAGGATTTAGGCACAAGCGTGGACAAAATTCTGTCTTAATACATGACAAGATTCTCTCAGAACTTTGGGAAGTATTCTTATTACAGTAAATTCTTTATTACTCGATATTCCATATTTTGTTATGGAGTAACATAGTAAGAGAAAAAAAAGATAAATATTCACGACAATGAAGACTGCTTTACATTTGAGTTGGAAAGCCGCGTATCTGTCAAAGGTAAGTGTAATTGAATGATAAAGTACTTAATTGGTTTTTACTTATTTAAAGCATATTGGCTCGCAGATTTATTATCGTAGTAAAAAGGAGTTTTTCAGGGCTGCCTCAATTACCGCTTGGAGCGCAAGTGCACTGATGATTTATGATTCATAATTTGATATTTTCCAAATATAATGTTCCATGTAATATTTTTGGAAGTTTACTGTAATGCATATTTCTGACAGAATTCTGTGCAATATTTCTTAGAATTTTTTTTTAAATTTAATCATGGAGTCGATATCGAAGTGACCTTTAATTCTTGGAGAGATTCTAACAGAATACTAAGCTACATGCTCAACTGCGATTATTTTTTATTATTTCATCAAACCAAACTTTTTTCACTGTCTGTTCGAAGCTATGAAAATGTTGAAATTGCCTGTGCACTGAAACGATAATGATCGATAATCCTGGTCAGTCGCACAGTCGCTTGGAATCCACCATTCCACCGTGTCCCACGCTGTACCATGAGTGACTGATCAAGCCAGGCTGTCTGGCGAGACATATAGTTACCGTGGACACTCCACCAGTACCGACAGCTAACCCCAATGCACAACATGCGACTGGATGCATGGTAAGCACTTTGCGCACCTACACAGTTAAAATTATGAAGATTACACGTCATGTAAACTTCATTTATGCGATGTAAACATGACGTCATGTAAATTTAAGTCTGAAATCATGTAAAAATGTGTTATATGTCATGTAACCACAGAGGATCCTGCTGGATTACATCACATATAATTGAAGTTTACATGACATATCATGTAAATATCCATGATACTCCACGCTCCAATTATGTGCATTATATGTTTCAGAAATTTACACGTTTCGTTAGAACTGTGTAGCAACAACGACGAGTGACGACGACAACGATGACGCTTCATCGGTTGGTCATCATTATTAGGCTACATGCAGGATCAGCAGATTAATCTATTAAATGGGGCCGATAGGATTCCGATCAGTCAGTCACCGGTGGTTATTTTGTGAAGATAGTTGAATTGTGTTATTATTATTATAGCTTTATTAAGGAGATTTTCAGCCCTACACTGTTAAAAATAATGAAGATTACACGTCATGTAAACTTCATTTATGTCATGTAAACATGGCGTCATGTAAATTTAAGTCTGAAATCATGTAAAAATGTGTTATATGTCATGTAAGCACTCAGGATCCTGCTGGATTACATGACATATAATTGAAGTTTACATGACATATCATGTAAATATCCATGATACTTCACGCTCCAATTATGTGCATTATATGTCTCAGAAATTTACACGTTTCGTTCGTACTGTGTAGGCCGAATTGTGTTAATTAAATGTGTAAAATTGAATAATTGTCGATAAAGTAAATGTAACAGTGATTATTTCTTTATTAAAATGCGAATACGATAGCCCTGTGATTATTATATATCAAGGCGGACACCAAACAAATCCTTGGCCTCACGTTTTTTTTGTCGGTACGTCCCGCATGGAGGTTCCGGAAAAGTTCCGGAAGAGAAGGATGGACAAATTCGCGAAGAAGTACCTGTTGTGATAGGCGATCTGCGAGTGCGGACGATGCAAGTCGTTCGTTACAACCGGCACCATGAACGGGGAGATTTGCCCGGGAAATATCAATTTTATTTCCCGTTTTCCGGGAAGTTAAATCCCGGGAAAATTGGAAACTATAATTTGAACATGCAAAATTAAAGTTGGCTTCGTTTCATAATCACTTCCATATTGCGTACTTGGACCCTAAAATGTAAATCGATACTCCTCCAACTTTATATCCCGAGACTCGATGCTGTCTAGTGCTGGGCGATTTTGAATCGATGTTCCGAAAATCGATGTTTTTATTCCGATTAATCGATGTTTTGAATCGATGTTTGAAACAACCAAAATCGGGTAAATCGATTCCATTCATTCGATTTTTTGATCCCATTATATATTGTTGAAATCCATAAATATTTCTTAATGAGATGCTGGAAAAGAAAACAAATTTTGAACTAGTCTTGAAGAACCAAATATGTACAAATGATTTTCAAAACTGGTTTGATTGAAATATCTCGCGTTCAGTATCATAAGGGCGTAACGGCAATGATCGATTTCTCTTCATCGATTTTCTCTTTAGCTAATAACTTGGCCAAGCGATAATTTTTAACTGATATTTTGGATTCAGTATAAACTACTTATCGTCCTTTCTCATGCTGCATCGTAAAATGTTATTTTGATAGATCGGATTTTGTGTACTAATCCAAAGAGAAAATCGATGAAGAGAAATCGATCACTGCAGATACGCCTAAACGCGAGATATGTGGAAATCGAATGCAAATGCATTTGGTCTCATTTTGATCTTCATAATTTCCAATTTTCATCCGATTCTAATCGATTCAAAAACATCAATGTAAAGGATCGATTAAATCGGTGAATCGGTTCAGTAACATCGATGTTCTGGACAAATTTGTCCAACGCTAATGCTGCCTTTTTTAGTTTTCCGTAGAAGTTAACCTTTTCAACCCGATATTTTCATGCGTAGTTGCAATGTGTTAAAATTTTACTATATTCAAAGCAAAAATGGCGTTTTAATGTATTTTGTCAAAACAAGCGAGAGCTCAAAAATTTAAAAATATGCATTATTTATCTCGATATCTTCCATACAGGATGTCCCATTTAAAATCGAGTTAGGGTGAATTGACTGTACTAAAATTTGAACCAGTTCTCCCACGTTTTTTTTTTTTTTGAAAATCACATTTCACCTATGCTAGTTTTGACCCTAATAAAATTCACATTCACATATTGATTTTATTTCTTATGCTTGCGCTTACAGAAGAAGTTTCAATGTGCTTTAAAACCAAATAAATCGGAGTTATATTATGACTACCATAGCAAAAAACGGTGATCTGAATTAAAACATGGTGGGTCCAAATTAGAACAGGGTTGGTCCGATTCGGACCTCCTGGAGATTTTTTTTTTTTCAAACATGTCTAGCCATGTCCTGGTAGGAGACATTACAAAACTCTCTGAGAGAAAAGTGTATGCATCAAATAAGACTTCCACAAAAACATAAAACATTTCATATGAACGGCATGCTGAAAAGATATGTCTAAAAAACTGTAACTGGGTCCGAATTGGACCACGTTTCCCTAATATTCAAAAATAATTGTATCAGTTTTATGGATGTGTATTACAAGTAAAATAAATATTCATACATAACATAACATAACATAACATAACATAACATAACATAACATAACATAACATAACATCATTGAACTGTTCAAAAACTGTTTAAAGAAGATGAGGTAAGATGTTCGACACTGGAGAAGGTCCGAGGTGGTTCACATTGCTAACCTGACCAGAATCACATAACAAGATTATAATACATTTCTATGAACAGTAGTTAGAAATAACAGAAGTAGTTATAATTTTGCTATAAGATCACTTGGGTTTTAGCTTATTATAGATTTATAGCATCATGTGTTAAATTTTTGACATGACATTTGTCATGACATATGATTTTGTAATAATTGTAGTAGGATTAATTTCATTTTTGTTTTACGTGGTACAAATTTTGTTACTTTTTTGTTTTATTCAAACTGCTAATTTTACATATTTTATAACAATCTGTGATATAAAAAATCAAATCAGAGAAACACATCTTGTTATAATATTGTTTCTTCAGTCTGGATGGAAATTTATGTACAGTAGCATAATTTGCAATAATTAGGTTACTTTGGAACATATTGTTATGATTTTGTTATAATTATTGAGGGGCCCAAACGCCAAGGAGTGTAAGTGACACGTTAAGCGATTTTGAGTAAAGTACACTAAAAATTGTACTGTTTTCAAGCCTTCCCAAAATATTAGGTGAGTTTTCCATTCCACTGATTAAATAACTTAATTTGTAAAACACTGACTTGTTTTTGTGGTCCCTATACAATTTGTATGGGATGTTGAACTACTGAAAAAAACTTCAAACTCAATTTTCTCAAAAGCTGATTTTCGTCAAATCATATCAGTGAAACACAGTCTGCAATATTCTTGTTTCTTCCGTCTGGTCGGGATATACTATCAAAAGCATGCAAGCCACATTTTGAAAACAATTATGATGCAAAATTCTCACCTGGTATCAATGCTTTTTAGGTTTCTTTTATATAATCATGTCAAATATTCGATACACATTTCTTTATCTTGCATTGAAATGAATGTACAATCTATATTAAATAAATTTGAGTTGGCGATTTTCAACCTACGTGACACGTACAATAAGGGACAATGTAAATTTACCCACCGTCAGAATATCCAAATGTGCACTGCAAGCTGATGACCTCCCGGCCATATTGGTTACACCAAACCGATCACACTCATCTGTCCGCCGTTTGATTTAACAACACTTATTAGACAGACAAAATGCACAAGATTACGGAACAGGAAAGCGATGAAAACGCGCGAAACCCGAACAGGATCCTCTTCGAACCCTTTGACGCCGATTAACAGAAACGATTTTCGCAGTAAAGTACCGACAGTGATTCTCTCCCTTGTGACCCCACTAGCGAAAATCACTCGACCTCAGTGTCGCGAAATTGCCACCAGAGGCGCAACGTTCCCGATGAACCACTTCAGCTTTCCACGAACACACTCTCACAGAACAACAGCACAACGGCAGCTTTCCACCCCCACGGAATCGTGTTTCGCTTAATGCAAACTCAATGCTTTCCTCAAATCGTACACAGCTTCTTCCTAGCTCACCAACACTAGCACACACTTTTTCCTGACTGATTTTTTCATTAATTTTCAAACTTGAACAATTTTCCAGCCATTCAGCAATATCCAACTTCTCGAGCAGATTTTTGAGCAGTGCTTGCCCAATATGACCCCTTTCCGCGATTTTTCACTGGATTCGAGCCTGCCCGACAATATCTTCACAAATTCGACCTCCAGATTCCAGGCAGACTTTGCCAATAGAGGCAAAATCGAATTAATTAAATTAGATTTTATCGACGATCATTTTTTCCAAATATTCCACTGAATTTCACTATTTCCACGCGAAAAACACTATCACTCACTCGATTACAGCCCAATTCAGCACGGTAACCCAAATTTCCCAGGAACAAACGACAAATTTCCACTCAAATTGTCAGCAGAAAATGTTCCTTCCTGCTGACACAGATTTTCTTCCTTCACACACCCCGAAAAATGGGCTCAGCGGAGCTCACGAATTGCGTGTATGAACCAGAGCAAAGTTCGACAGTGAATGAGGCCCTTCGAGTGAAGTTTCGTTTTCGCCCTCCAAAGTCCGCCCTTCTGTGGGGGTGGTGGTTGATGAACCGCGTGTCCGTACAGGAAAAGCCTATTCCGACACGGATCAGCTGGGGAAACGAGGGGAAGATGAACGCCTTGATTGTGTGAGTAGCTCACTCATACAGACTTAACTGGGGATCCCATTAGTATTGGTGCAAAACGTGGACGCTGACGAATGTAAACAATCGGCTTTGGGGCTGAGGGATTACTCCGAGGGTTGGTTGGGTGGCATCTGCTGTGCGGTGTTTTGAAGGGGGGTTTCGCGTGGGAAATGCGACAGTAAAATGTGTCAATATGAAAGTGAAGTGTGTGCATGCAGTTTCGTGGGTGGGTGGATCGGTTGAGGGAAAAGTACGATGTGTACCTGCGGGTAATACGATACCGGGCCAAGTAGGGAGAAAACTTTGCGGCGCCGAACAAACAGGTGTCAATTGGGCGGCGATTTGTAGTCGAGCCAGGTAATATGAATGAATGCATCTACCGGTAAGGAACGTAATGGCATATGTTTGGCGGTATGAATTTTGAAACCATTTTTTCGCCTGTTTAAGGCGCGTAAAAAAGACCTTCACTCACGGTAATATAGGTTATAAATGCATGTTTACAGATTACAGAAAGTTTCAAATGAAGTGGGAATATTATCACTTGAGTTTTAGAAGCATTAGGAGAATTCTCCATTCTTGCAAGTATGAAGAAAATACATCCAAACTTTTTATGACACGCACTTCAAATGACACGCAGGCTTTGTCCTTTGAACAAAGATTTCGACATCCCTGAGGTAACTGAGGTAAGTCAGATGTGAAAATATTGTATAATATGGTCCCAAAGTGCTACCTTGAGGAATACTCTTACAGGAAGTCTTTCAGACTTGGAGTTCTGATAATTACCCTGAACTTTACAATTTGACAGATAACTTTGGATTATTCTAACAATGTATATGAGCAATTCTCGCTGAAACCAGGCCGCCATCGGCACCCATCGTTAGAATTCCAATTTTATGTCACTGATCGCTAGTTTTCGATAAAACTTAAGGGTGGTCCTTTCTGTTTTCTCAAATTGGTGGACCCCTCGTACGCCAGCTAGCTGAACAGTTTGCGAAAAAGCCCATTTTTAGATAAATCTTGTGTATTTCTTCACGGGATATGTCTCATATTTCGCTTGGAACACATAGCAAACTTAGTGACATCGTATAGAGAAAGGATATAGCTTTCATTTAAACTTGAAAAAAATTTGGCGGCCATTTTGAATTTGGCCGCCATCTTGAATTTTGTTAGAAAAATCGATTTTTCACCATTAGCGCACCGCTAGTTTTGAATTTTGAGATCACTATCAGAAAGCTGAGGAAAAATTGCGTAAGATAGGCTACAGAAACTAGGTGAGCAATGGTATTTACCATTAATTCTGGCATGTTTTTCAAACAGAGTGATTAACAGATAAACAGGTTGTACGCATCATCTTCAATAGGGTTCTCATAAAATTATTGACAAAATTTTCTCGGAAAGCTTTGGCAGTACTTTCATACAATTATTTAGAAAACTCACTTTATCCTAGTTGGATGTCTTATAGAATTGTGTGCAAGATTCTTATAAAAGTCTGAATATCATTATAAAAATTCAAGACGAATACTTTTTGAATAAAGGGGTTTCGCAAAATAAAGAGCAGCATTCTCACAGTACCCTAGGCAGGATTCTCACATAACACCATGTGGAATTCGGACAGAAAATGAAAGCAGATTTCCGACTAAATTCTAAGAAGGGTTCTACCGAAATCATGAGAATTATTCTAACAGCACACCAATTATACTTGTTAGGCAAGATTTACGTAGAATCCGTGGCTGAATTTTATAAAATCTTGAGCAATAGGAGAAGAGCACTAATTTTGGACCTACAAGAATTCTGTGCCAATTTTCGGATTTCCGAAGAGCATCTAAAACTATTTGCGTATCATGATGTAGGTGTCTAGATGGTCTACATTACATGGTCAAGGACTCACGATCGGAGACTTAAAATTTCGATCTTCGTTGAAAAATGTTGTCATCACTTCAATTATTGCGCTGCGTATCAAACAGCACACGTGATGGAGCGCATGAGACCGCATTGTGGTACATCTCAAGAAAAATGAGGTGCACCAAACAGGTCTCACAATGTACAGCGCTCCTGTGCACCTGCAGGCAATGTGGCTCCTGCGCATAAGTAGTAATGAAATTTCTATCAAAATTATTTTCTGACTATTCTGACTATATGCGATATGACCTTAAGTTTAAATTTCATTCTCAATTAAGCAATGTTCAGTTCTGAATATTTTTGGAAAATTTAGTTTCTTACGAGCCAGTTCGCGAGAGCCGCAACCCCTTCTTGTATTGATGTTCTCCGATCAGGCTGAAATTTTCAGGGATTGTTCTTCTATATAAAAGATGATGTTTTGCAAAATTTTAGATTTTTATATTAGGGGGAAGTGGGACAAAATGACCCCCAATGATTTCATGTCACTAAACACGCAAAATCACAAAAACTGATATAACTATAGTAAAGGTGCACGGATTATGTTGAAATTTGGCATGAATACTCTACGTTATATAAACTTTGAGATTGGCATGGTATATGGATTTTGAAAGTACTTCAAATCGAGAAAAATGAGATTTTTCATAAAAAATTTAGTGATTTTCAAATCGATTTTTTTCTTACCAACCGAACTAGGTCGAAAAACTAAATATGACGTTTTGTAGGGTAACTCATGGACTTTCATTTGAGGTGTAATCCAGATATGCCGTTTCAAAAATTTTCGAAAAAAATTTTTTTTCGGGGTAGTGTTTGAACTTGAGCCATTTTGCGAGTACCGCAACCGCCTTGTCTAGAGAGGTTGTATTGATGTTCTCCGATCGAGCTGAAATTTACAGGAGTTGTTTTCCAATATAAAAGAATATATTCCGCAAAATTTCAGATTTTTATATTAGGGAGAAGTGGTACAAAATAACCACTAATGATTTAATATATAAAAACCTACAAAATCAATTAAAGTAATAGCGATAATAAAAATAAACGAATTTGCATGAAATTTGGCATGTTTAATTAACGTTACATGAACTTCAAAATGAACATGGTATTTGGATTAGAAATGTGTTTCAAATTAATAAAAAAAAACTGTTTTATTTTTATTTTTTTTTTTAATAAAATTAGTTTTTTTTTCAAATCGACTTGTATTTTTGTCAATCGAACTAGTTCAAACAACTAAATATGAAGTTTTGTAGGGAAACTCAGGAGCTTTCATTCGCGGTGTACCGTAGTGAATCAAAATTCAGACGGTACCAATATCCGGACACTCTGACAATCTATATAAATAAAAATGGAATGGTGTTTGTATGTCACGAAATGGCTCACAAACGGGCTAACGGATTTTGAAAATTCTTCCATAGTTATGTTCCTGAAGTGTTCCGACGTGTTTGTGTACATAAAAAGAAAATGATATTTAACGGGAAAGTTGAAAAAAAAAACAGAAGTGAACGGAACTTCCATTTTGCACGGGGCGTTCCATGGCGTTTTTCAACAGCCTACTTGATGGCAATACGAAGTTTGCCGGGACCACTAGTTTACCAATAAAATGCTGAATTGACAACATTCATACAACTATATTGAATGAAAAAATAGCTGTTTTTGTAGTTATTACGACGTATTGGCCTTTCGAAGGTCTGTTCAACAAACTGATCAATGTCCCCGATGAGATCAGCTCAAAGGTATAAATATATTGGTTAGAGATAATCGTATAGCATATTTTTATTACTTACATTTGGTCTCTTACTAGGCAAACAAATTCAAATTTTTAAATGTAATATAGGGTAATTCAGGTCGCTATCTGTAATTATTCAGTTTTAATAAGCATATAGTAATAATATATAAATTATAATTCACTTAATAAACGATTTTGCATTCACATCGATCAATCAACAATGAGAAGTTATTTTTTTCAATTCTCATTCCCCCACTTGACATTTCCCCCATGCGTTCGAGGGGCGCTTAGATGGAGGCAATCGTCGCAGCAGTAGTGATTGTAACATAATAATATACAAAGTAATAGTTTAAAAGTTTAGTGACACCACATTGAAAAAATATGCTGTAAATATGGTTTAAAAAAGTAAAAAGAGGCTGTCCGGAATTGGAGCCCAATGTTTTTGAATCCGGACATTGTATTGGAATTGTATGTTTCGATGTCGTAAGTACACAATTTTCAAATAAAACTGGAATAATACTTTGAATATCATCAAAACATGAGTAATATGTAATAAGAACAATACTGTGCGTCGTTCATTGAACCAATCAGTGATGATTGCAATTTAAACCACCAACATGTCTGTCCAAACAACTAAATCACAAACATTGCTTACACAATATGTGTTCATTACTATTCAAAAAGAAACCCATTTGGCAGAACTACACTTTTTATAAGGGAAAAGTGGGTCAAAATGACCCCCAATATTTTGGTGTCGGAAAACACACAAAATTTTTTGTAAAAAACACACAATTTTCCGTGGAAATATGCAATTTTTAACAATCTTCGTCTCTCTTTTACTCTTTCTAGAAATTTGCAAACATCAAGGCTAGTAAAAGTCAAAATTCCATTCAAGATATAAACAGTATAGTGTCTCATAGCAGGCATATGTGCAGTCAGTCTAAACTAAACTAAACTCAATTATTTACAAATTGATCTCTAGCAAACATACCATCATACACACACACATGTGACCCTCCTAATCAAACCCATCAAACATTATCCAAATTAAAAAAAATGCGGTAGTTGATACCCATCCAAACAGCGTGAGAAGAAACAACGCTTACTACTGAACCGCCGAAGGTGCTAACGAAAACATTGGTGCAATGACTTATTGTTATCCACATCATCACTTTTGCAAGAAAGTGACATTTCTTTCAGATACGGCAGCGGCAACACGGTATGATATAATCGGTATTACAACTACCGACAAGAGGCCTCCATACGCTGCTCATACCGCCCGGATTTTGATTTACCACGGTACACCGCGAATGAAAGCCCTTGAGTTGTCCTACAAAATTTCAACCTAGTTCGGTTGACCAAAAATAAGTCGATTTGAAAAAAAAACTAATTTTACAATATAACAGGTTTTGCTCGATTTGAAACATTTTTTTTATCCAAAATGATCATTCATATAACGTAAAGTAAACATGCCAAATTTCATACAAATTCGTGCATTTTTACTATCGCTATTCTTCTTCTTATTTCTGGCGTTACGTCCCAACTGGGACAAAACCTGCTTCTCAGCTTAGTGTTCTTATGAGCACTTTCACAGTTATTAACTGAGAGCTTTCTATGCCGATTGACCATTTTTGCATATGTATATCGTGTGGCAGGTACGAAGATACTCTATGCCCTGGGATGTTGAGAGAATTTCCAACCCGAAAAGATCTTTGACCGGTGGGATTCGAACCCACGACCCTCAGCTTGGTCTTACTGAATAGTTGCGCGTTTACCGCTACGGCTATCTGGGCCCCTACTATCGCTATTATAGCAGTTTAATTAATTTTGTATATTTTTATATATTAAATCATTAATGGTTATTTTGTACCACTTCTCCCTAATATAAAAATGTGGAATTTTGCGAAATATCTTCTTTTATATAGGAAAACAACTACTGTAAATTTCAGCTCGATCGGAGAACATCAATACAACCTCTCTAGACAAGGCGGTTGCGGTACTCGCAAAATGACTCAAATCCAAACACTACCCCGAAAACAAATTTTTTTTTTGAAAATTTTTGAAACGGCATATCTTGATTACACCTCAAATGAAAGCCCATGAGTTACCCTACAAAACGTCATATTTAGTTTTTTGACCTAGTTCGGTTGGTAAGAAAAATATCGATTTGAAAATCACTAATTTTTTTATGAAAAACTCATTTTTCTCAATTTGAAGTACTTTCAAAATCCATATACCATGCCAATCTCAAAGTTTATATAACGTAGAGTATTCATGCCAAATTTCAGCCTAATCCGTGCACTTTTACTATAGTTATATCAGTTTTTGTGATTTTGCATGTTTAGTGACATGAAATCATTGGGGGTCATTTTGTCCCACTTTCCCCTAATATAAAAATCTAATATTTTGCAAAACATCATCTTTTATATAGAAGAACAATCCCTGAAAATTTCAGCCTGATCGGAGAACATCAATTCAACTTCCCTTGGAAAGGGGGTTGCGGTTCTCGCGAACTGGCTTTTACCATATTGCCATAAAATGCATACTTGGTATTCCATTTGTTTAATGTCTACTTTTGTCAAAGCATAGCATAGCATAGACTGACTGTACATGTCAATGGTTGCTACTCCGTGATTGATCGGAACTGGTAAGAATTGCACTACGATCCAAATGAATAAGGCATGGGAGTTTCCGCCTACTCTCGAAGTGTACTTTTAGCAGATCTAATATTATTGATCAATAACGGCGCCGGCCAAGTCCTTACAGTCAGCTGGGATGGGGATGGAATGTTAGGGTGTAATGATTGTTGCTTCTAGAGACCGAGAATACTTCTGCATCTCCACAATCACCACGGAAAGGGTGTTTATTAATGAGGGAGGAAAAGATTTGGGAGTCACCTCTGGTCGATGATGCGATCCATGGACAAGGGGGAAATATACGACTTATCTTTAAAACTAGTTTTGTATGTTTGTCTCGAGAAGTTTTTGGTAGAAGCTTTAAAAAATACGTCAACATCTATAATGTCGAACAATTCAAAAAAAGTTTTTATTAATGACGAAAACTGAAAATTACATGTATGTATTTTAAATTATATGAAACAGGAATAATGCCGACTATACAATGGTTTGTTTGAAAATAACATATGAGTATTACTGTGAATTTTGTCTCGATATGGTAGAAGTTTTAAAAATACGTCAACATCACAATGTCGAACAATTCAAAAGATAATTTTTAATAATGTCAAAAAGAGAAAAATATATGTACATTGAAATTGTATTGTGACGAGCCATACAAAGTTTGTTTTAATATTACTTAAGAGTTACGCTTTCAAGAAAAAAATGTGTTATCACAAGCATGGAACGAACTCACCAGTTGGTAATCCATCCTCGACTGAACACAAAACTGACACTGACAGCAAAACTTCTTGGCGTCCCGAAAACAAACCGTCTTGCTTGTGCCTTCCCAAATACCTACCCACAGTAGCGCAACCAGGATTTGGTTCTGGGGGGGGGAGGGTTTGTCAATTTGAATAAAGATGGTATTTTTAGTAGCAAAAACCGACTTGAAGATATAAGTAAACATCACTATTTCAACACGCATAGTAAAAATTGATCAAACAGGATTAAAATACATTACAATATTATACTTGATATCGTTTAATCGTCCATCTATGTTGTTCTATAAATATGTTTTCAAGTTTTCAACAATGCGAATGATCCTTAAGCGTAAAATTTTGAAATAGAAATTATTGCAACTATTGTTACAGCCGGTCCAAGGCAAACTAGCATTGCCATACTTAACTGCCAGTGGGAGCATAACGTTCTCATGTTAAAGAATCGACAAACCAGAGAATCGAGTCTTAAAGTCAAAACCGAGTTAAACATTTTTTTCAATAAGACCATCAAATTTTGTTTTTGTATGATTTCGTAATATGATTGATTAAATACTGTATTCAGGATCAACAGCCGGAGAATCTCATAATTGTTGAAACTCCTGATCTAATATTTTCCATAATCTTCAAAATCCAAAGAATTACTTTTACGTAAATTGATATGTTTTAAGAATAGTTAAAAACATAATTAAATACTGAGCTAACTGAAACATTTGTAATGCTTCGGATGCTACATGTCATGTTAACTTGACGTTGACCATTGCCAAAAGCACTTCGCTGGTGCTGAGTAAGAGACGCGAGGTTTTTCTACCTGTGTTGTACAAGATATGAAAACACATGACTGAATTGTTAAAAAGTTCCCGATATATCTGAATATTTGACAAACTTCTCACACAAAGCCTTCAATTTAAAATTAGAAAAGGCAAGGATATGTCGTTATTTATGAGCTTTTTTTCTATCAGACTCTTCAAGGGTCTGAGAATTGAAAGAAAACACCTTTGAAAATGTAATTGTAAAAACCTCTGAAATTCTCACTGATAATATGAACCAAACTAAGTTACTGTTGCGTAGTTGCATAAAATGTGTAGTAATAAGTTTCAAATATGCTTGGTTATCCTTAATTTTTTTTGACTCTGAGGGGGGTTTTGACCCCCAAATCCCCCACCCCCCCCCCCTGGTTGCGCCACTGCCTACCCAGCAAGACGCTCCAAAACAGAAAAAAAATCTCCGACGACGAAAACACGCGCGATACCGTGAGCAAAATCTATCGGACGACGCAAAACCGAACAGTCCTGCTTGGGCTTCACGAAGCACTCTGTTTAATGTCTACTTTTGTCAAATGTTACAAATACGCGATTGGCGTATTACCTTCGATGGAGCTTACCACCATAGGATAAGCAACTTTAATGTTTGATTTGTTTATGTTTCTACGTAGATATAAGGATTTGTTTGTTCACCATTTTCAAATCGACCACGGCTGGAATCGAATTTTTAGTTCCAATACAAATTTTATATACTTTAGTTTAAAGTTTCAATTTCAATAAGTGATCAATAAAGTCGCTCAAAAATAACGCGATTTGTGCGAGACTGATAAGAGATGCTTCAAAGAAATGTTACGTAATCAACACATTAATAATTAAACTATTCATTAAAAATTCACAATCCACTCTTGTTGGATACAGTAATCAAATGTGTAAAAATCAGTTTTTTATCTTCACTATTCTTGAAATGGCAGTATGGTGAAGTCGTGCCCTTACTTTCTGGGACACCCTTTATATACTAGACGCTTTATCTTATTTGCCTAATAGTAAGGCCGAATCTATTACTGTGTGTATTACTTTCTTGGCAACGGAGTGTTTTTCAATCTAGTATTCATCAAAAACTTGCTCTTTGTCTCGATCTCTCCCTGTCTCGATGGTCCTTTCGATATCGAGATGTGGAGAGGCGACTGTATTTGAATTGTTTAAGCCAAGAGTTTACCGTAGTTTAAGTCTTCTTTTCAGATCGTCAACGAAAATCAACGAATTGTTCTGATGATTCAAGAATTCCCCATACAACTTATTATCGTCAAAGTGAAAACGGCCGCTTTTTGATAATTTTTCGCAAAGATTTAAGTCATCCCAACTTGGGATTCCCGAATGAAAATTCGCGTTTGTTCCAGAATCGAAAACAACGCAGTCTCGAACCCTCAAATGGACCACTAATGATTCACTAATTTGACGTTTGAGCGGTGCCGTATTCATTGGTTCCCATGGTCACATAAATAACACCGCACCGCTAAAACGTCAAATGGACTTTGGCACGAGTTCACTTATTTGATAATACTATGGACCGATGCACGAGTTCATTATTTGACGTTTGAGCGGTGCCGTGTTATTTACGTAACCATGGTAACTAGTGAATATGGTACCGCTCAATCGTCAAATCAGTGAACTCGTGCAAAGGTCCATGTCATACAATAAAGTCAAACCTAAATTCATGACAAGTTTTTTTTTGTCAATGTTTATTGTTTGTTGATAAATAACGTATTTCATGACAGTTGCTATAATGACCGGCGCATACTTAGATCGGTTGATTTTTGAATCTGAACAATTTGAAATATTTCCTAAACAGTTCACGCAATTTTATGAAATATTTGAGATAACCAGTTTATTACGATTTACGAAGAGATTTACGCCGTTAATTGAATACCCCTATTGTTTTTTTTGCAACAAATTTTCAACAAGTTTTGTTATCAATGATATTATATGTTATTTTTATGGCATTTACTTCAACCCCGATTGATCCAACTTTAAACATTAGTGTACAAGTTGAGCATCTCAACCATCAACTCTATCACTTAATTCAAGTTATACACAAGAATGTAATTTTTCGTAACAGTAGAAACTATGTTTATTGTGTTTAAAATATTTAAGGATTACTAGACCGGCCAGCATTAAAAATGTGAATCAATTGGATTGCTATAAGCATGAGCTTGATTGGTCACCCGTGGTTGCATGGTATCAAGCAATTTCAATAATATCAAGCAATTATTACGCTAGTAGAACTTTTAAATTTTAAAACCTATGTTTCCAAAAGTCCTTGTATGACATAGAACTTCTATAGTATAAGCAGATGAAATGAACTCATCTGTAAAAAATATGAACTGCTACGACAAATGAAATGTAATATGTTGTTAACCCTCTAATATCCAACCCCGCCTTGAGACGGGGTACAATTTGCAATTTTGTGTATTTTTTCGTAGGTCGCAAATGATAATGATTTTATTTTTGGCTTAAACCTTGGCTCATAACATGCACAGAAGAGAAGTTTTTATGACTTTTGAAACCTTTTTGTATTTTGAAAAATGTTTGACAAATTGTATTTTTATATAACCTACTGTAGGTTAACAGTTGCCTGGAGTTAATTAAACGTGTAATATAAAAAATCGTATCTTTAATATTTTTCTACAATCAACCTACCACAGAAGAAGAGTCTGACGGTGTTGAAATAGTTTTAAACCTGTTTTTTCGTTAGTTACTCGAAAAATAAAATATGATCCAGAAAAAAATATTATTTTCAAAAGTACCATAAAAAATGAATTTTTATTATTGCCAAAAATCAGTAATCAGGAGAGGGGTCAACAAAAAATGAAAAAGGATAGGGATGAACAAAAATAAAAATTATAAAAATCAAAAACCAAAATTCATAATTTTGCGAATAAACATAAATCATTGCCCAAAACTTGTATAGAACAATTTTTGATAACAAAATATGATATTCCGATCGAAAACAAAAATTTGGGTATTAGAGGGTTAACCAAATGTTAATAAAAGCTAAATGTTGTTTATGCAAATTAGGATGATAGTGTCTAACACAGAACACCTAGATATAAGAAATGGTAATGGTTAGAATAAATAAATAAATAAATAAATAAATAAATAAATAAGCTGTCAGCCTTTATGATGGTAAAACATCCCAATAGAAAACCAAAACCACTCGCTTTATTTTTGATGTCAAGAGCTTTCTCATTTCGCTGTACGAAATCGTCCCACTTCAAATCAAATATTTAGAGCTATTCATAAAAGCTTTCAAAGCTTATTTGCCTTTTCTTCCATAAATTCGACATGTTTTTTATTTTTCCATTATATTTGCGACATCTGTCGCAGCTTTTATTCGCTATAATTTATTTCCGCACGCAATGAGCTTTCACCAAACCATTCATTTTCACCAGGATAAAGCTCCACACATACAAATGCAAAGGATGATTTTTCAATGAAAGCTTTATCAGCGGGAAAGTAACTGCGAGAGTTTGCCTTCCAAACCATTTCGCGCCATTTTTCGCTCTCCGCAAGATTTCCCGCTATCTTACTCCCGATTCAACAAAATCGTATCGGTGTACTCACATGATGTCACCTAGTTTCAGTCTTGTTTGTATTAAAGCACAGCTTTTGTGGTCACTGGTCGTCACGGCTCGCCTCCGGCGGGGAGACACTCGCGGGGTATTTAGGCCGTCGGGTGGTTCCAGGTGCGCCATTAAACTGCCTCCTCCGAGTCGAACCATCGGCGAGGAACCACGCCGCCGGGTCGACATGTGTCGGCCTCCTACGCTACCGATCATCTGCAATGGAAAAGCGCCAGGACGCAGAGAATTGAAGGATAATTAGCGGGTGATGCTGTTTGTGGTTTTCAATTGGTTTGAGGGAAAATGCACAATTCGTATGAAAATGGGATTCTTCATTATTTGCTTTAGTGTATGCAGGATGAATCTGTGTTATGGGAAGCTCATAAATTATGTTTGAACAGAGAAGTAGACAGAATAGGCTCTAGTGCTTGATGCATAATATAATCAGGATACCTTATTTTACAGAAAAACATTTCGCAAACGGACATTTGGCGTAATTCAAATCCGTTATTAAAGATGGCGATCTTGAACTTGGTTTGCATCTTTAAAGTTTACTTTTCTTATATGTATTCTACCGTTTTGTCTCAAATTCCGAACAGACTCATATTCCGAACACTCGCTGAAATATGTCAACAAATTACCAGGAAATGGCAGTCAATTGGAATTCAATTTTAACGTCTTCAAATCAATTTTATACCTCGGGAGTAGTGATGGTTCTCTAGCTCAAGACCACATAAACTATCTCAGATAAATTTATTCTCGAAATTATTCATTTGAATACGATTTATTCGTGCTGTTCGGAATTTGAATCCAGGTGTTCGGAATATGAGACAGAATGAACGCAGTGTTCGGCATTTGAGTCAAAATGTTGTTCCAAACTTTTACGTAAAAACAATACTAAACAAGTTTAAATAAACATTTTTATCAGTACACCCAACATCTAACGGTTAGACTTTGCGAAGAAATTAAAATTTTCACCTATATCAGCTAATTTATGCTTATCAGATGCTTTTGAAGTCACTGTTGGCCTTAAGTGTTCGTAATATGAGTCAAAACGGTATGTATTATTCTAACATGAAGATAAGAGATTCAAAATCTCTTTACTGGTAGTTTGAAGTTGAAAAATTAAAAAAAAAACAAATCTTAGTCTCGCTAGATACATTCTGAAAACAAAACCCAGTCAAGATCTACCCATCTTTCCATGTATTAACATTGGAACAAATGTCGAAAAAAATCATCATAATTTTAGACAAAATCGATTAAGTCTTCTGTTGTACGATTAATGCGGAAGCAAGTGAAGCAAATCACCAGTTAAAATTCTGAATTGCTACGACGGATGAAATGTAATATGTTGTTAAGAAAATGTTAATAATAGCTCAATTTAGTTTTTCCAAATTAGGACGATAGTGTTGCCAATCACAGAACACCATAATGATTCTAGCTTTCCCACGCTGAAATATTATCAACTGTGTCATCATAAAAGGTATCCTAATTGCTAAGTCACTATTTAAACCTTTTCTATAAAACAAGCAAGCTTCGTAAAAATTGCACTTTCTGTTTGAAAGCTTCAGTCATTATCCGCTTTTATTCAACGATATTGTCCACTCCATCCAATGCCTGCCGGTTGTGGAGTCTGGAGCCACCCCCTTGGGAACGATGTTTCACTCAGCGCAGTTGATTCGATATCATAACAGACCCATGGAGAAAGCAAACTGTTCTGCCAGCCAACTCAGAAGCGTTGATTCTCTGCTCCAGCTCGGAGTTAATGCTTATGCTGGAAAATTGTTTACGCTTTCCATTATTTTTGCACTTCGGTTTCCGCCGCCGTTTCTATAGGAGAAGCCGGCTCTAAATCATTTTATGAAAGATGCACTCTCGAGGGCTCCGCATACAGCTGTCGCGGTACTACTGAGGAAATAGCGATAAAAAATATGACCGTTCTTAAGCCGTCCTCAATTGGAGGCGGATGAATTGCTTCCGGAACGTTGAACATTATACAGCTTTTTAGGTAGAGTAGCGACGTTCTGAAAATCATTTAGGATTGTTATGTTAACTCCAACCTAAGCATATCCAGTGAAACAAGACTTCATACATACATAAATTCATATATACAGGGGCTAGGCAAAATGATTGAGATAGGCACAATTTTGCCTAAATTCAAATGCTTGTATCTTTTCGAAATAAGGATGAAATCCGATGCGGGGGCATTCGACGGCAAATTTGGCTTAGTTTCAGCAATATGCTTGGACATGCTTATTCGCCATCGGACACCGGATTTGTTCCGGACTTTCCAAGGTCCAAGGTCTAAATCATATTTTTTTCCGTTGCTTGTATTTTTATGCGATGTGAAGTTATAGAGATATTAAAACTTCTACAGTACAAATTGCAAGAACTATTTTGTTTTTCGAAATTTTTGCTAGTTTTAAAAACTCTTCTATTTTTAGAATCTGTGTCGGTTTTGATCATTGGTCATCTGAATCCGTAGAAATTCCAGAATTCCATGGGGGACCAACGCGTATTAATTACCCATGTTAATGGATCTTATTATTATTCTTCTTCTTCTTCTTCTTCTTGGTATCACGTCCTCCCTGGGACAGAGCTTGCATCTCAGCATGTTCAATGAGCATTTCCACAGTTATTAACCCTTAAATGACGTGGACGACTTTTTTGCACTCTGTTGCAGATATCTTTTGACTCAGTTGATCAATTCTCAAAATTTTAACAATGTTGTATAGGGCATTAGTTTCACCTCCAAACGTATTCACAAATATTTGGATACCGATGGCCAATCCGGATACATGGCCGAAAATGTGATGTGCACCTCCTATTCCACCAGTTATTGTTGATAAAATTTCCATACATTGCGAATGTATTTGCATGAAAAAATATGGATATGGTATATACACAGACTCACGGCTCATGTACAATATTTCTGAGCCACAATAATCACGTGGCCACTTGACATGTTCAGATACACGAAGATCTGAAAGTATTAGTATGCGATCCCGGAGAACCAACCCAACTCAAATGTTGATTTTCTTACTGTGCCGTAAGAAATCATATTTACTCGACAAAAGATGATTATCCGAAGCCTTCATGGTCATTTCGAAAACAAGTAACCATTTTAAGTCCAGCTTTAGAACCCCGTTTTTGGTTCAAAAATATCTATATTTATGATATGAAACATCAAATACCATGCCCACACAGTTACGGATCACCCACAGTGACGGATCACTTTGGCGTTCAACATCGGATAACTCGCTCAAAACATAAACGTTGGCGTAAAACATATTTTTCCCATGTTATACTATTTGTCTTCTAGCATTTGTAAAGTTAAGCACAACATTCAACCGCTTAATAACGGTGTATTTGACAAATGTTTAGTTGGTACCACACAGCTATCATTATATGGTCGTTTTCTTTAAGAAGTGCCGGCAGCATTCATAAGCTCCCACAAGTGGTAAAATTCATATGTTATTGCATAAAATATGCTCGTTCGCTTCGATTTAGTGTGAATTTATCTTTAGAAAACAGTTTTCTTGTTTGTTGATTCTAAATACCGAATATTAGCACTTCTAACTAGTGATCCATAATATGGACCAGGAAATGATTGTTTACCACGGTTATGGATCACTACCAAAGAATGTAGATTTCTACCATTTTAAGCATTGGATTCAACCTTTCTCAGATAATAGCACTAAGGATAAAACACATACAACATCAAGGTTGGTAAATTTCATTTTTGAGCAGACAAAAATGGGTGGAAAACTTGGTGTGGAGCAAATACAGTTCATGCCTCAGTTACTACAATGCAGTATATCACAAAAAAGGACATTTTACCCTTGTTTCCAGCTCAAACAATGCTATTTTTTGCAGTGATATGTGACACATTATTAACTTTCACCAAATCATGCAATACAGATGCATTGAGTTTAAAATCTCTTGATTTTGCGCACTGATCCGTAATATGTCACATTTTGATCCATAATATTAAAATTGATCCATAATATAGTTTTCAGAAACCGATGCAATTTTTAATTCTTATGTAATCCTATGTAAATATTACGCTCAAAACAGTTTACTAACCGAAGTTCCAATTTGAAACGATGCAATTCGTGCTTTTCAATTACAATTTTACGTTTTCCATGTCGTTTTATTGAATTTTATAGGTTGGACTCCACACTATTTGATCCATAACTGTGGGGTCATGGTATTACTGTTTCAGCAAATGAAAACTTTTAGAGGTAAAGTTGGGATATTCTGGACGTATAGGGTCTATTTTGGGTGTTGTTCAGTAGCCCTGGTAAAAGAAAAGTTTCAAAATTTAAATACATGTTTTTAAGAATGTATGAATTGATAGATGAATGAAGACTTGAAGAAAATAAAAAACAAACTGTTTAATAAAAGAAAAAAAAGTAAAAAGCTTCCGATAGCTTAATTTGAATATTTTTTATTTGTTCGATCATAGTACAGAAACTCAGGTTAGCTTGAGCTTGAGCTTGATTAGCCACCCGTGGTTGCTACTAGAGTATCGCCAGATCAGCTGCACTAAATTTAAGTATTTAAGTAAGTGCTGGTGATCTTACATACAGAACAATGAGTTGAAGAGGAAGTAGTTGATGATGCATTCAACTGGCTCCCATGGTAGACCGTATATACCACTGCGTCTACGCCAGTTCATGCGGGAAGGGTGAAGGGGTGGGGGTAATTTTAATGGCAGAGAGGCTTGCTGGTTTGGTTAGCAGACTGCCTATGTATCAGGCGTAAGGAAAGGCGTGATATAATGATGAAAGAATGGAAGCGTAGTGAAACGGTTTATTTCCGTCTTTCTCAGGTTCTAGCAAATGTTATGAACTGTGAAGGATCGATCAACTGTGATATATTAAGAGTGGTAGATAGGGCACTTGCAGCCTTTGTTTAGTGTGCCCAACGGACTCATTCACTATGGGCGATCAGGTGGCCAATGATCGAAAAAATGACTTGTTCTGATAGGTTTTTCTGGTACATCAATACATAGTAATAGTAGTTTACGAAACAAGTTGCAAAATGATGATTTTTACAGCACGAGTCGTAAATTTATCCTACGAGGTTTGCCGAGTAGGATAATTACGACGAGTGCTGTAAAAATCGAGTTCTGCAACGAGTTGCGTACAACATTTTTTGCAATTTCGTAAAAGACCACTTGACCACTTGGGTATCAGAAATTATATCGGAATGCAATCACCATTATTTTACAATTTCTGAAAAATTGTTGTGTTATGATTCATTACGTAACTCAAAACAGTTGCGCAATGAGAAAGCATTACATAATGAATCATTACATTACTTGTTTCAGTTGCGTAATGACTATTCCCGCACTGCATACTTCAGTGCAGGAAAGTAGGCCGTTTCATGACTGATTGGCGTGACGAAAAACAGCCTATTACGATGGGAAATTGCAAAAACACTTTTATTAACCCGTATAGGCCTGAATGAAAGCAAAAATTCTAAAACCCTCACCGCTCAGCGAATTCTTAATGGATTCAAATGATTTTTTGTCAGTATACTGGCACACATATATAGTTTCTAGAAGTGGACAGAGGATCGCTGAAATATTTCTGTAGCCAGAGTTATTTCGGTGGGTTACTGGGTCAGGTAGTGTTTTTTTTTTCCTTCTAAGCACTGGGAGGATAATCTGCTCAACAGACTCCAGACCGAGGTCCAGGAGTGTGGGGTTGGGGACCATTAACTACATACAAGCAGTAAACAGGGCTACACCCCCGACCCACTAAACCATTTCCATTGCCGCCAAACCCTTCGTCTCTCCGGGACCACCAAGAAGGCATTGCTTCGGAGAGGGGCTACTGCACATCGCATCCTCCAGGTAAGCTGCGTAGCCATGCAGCAACGAACATCGATGACACGCTTAGGGGGGTCCAACAAGGTAGCATGCTGGCGCATTGCCAGCTTCCCGGGTGGTCCTCACCTCCCGTTGTCCGCTGAAAGCGGGCAGGGTCGACCACTAAGCCCGCGCCCAGCTGCACCGCAGGTATCAAGAACTGATACTGCGGGCTTCGCAATTTGACCTACTGAAGGCTCAGGCCCTATCAGCTAGCACCAGCTGGGATTGCTGACGAAGGGGCCTCCACCTGCCCCGAACAACCAGAGACTCGTATCCACCCAGTAGGCCGGCGCCACGACAGCAGCGCTACCAGGATGTTCTCCCCGCGGCCACTTAATCGCTGTAAGGGTCGATTTCGACCGTAGGGCTCCGGTATGACCTACGTTGCCGACTGCGAACCCTTGGACCACCTGTTGATTAGCGTCTGCACTAGTCACTCCTCGAGTCCACACGCCACCTCCTTTGGAGTTCCGAGACGATGTGGGTGATAGCCGATGAAACGGCATTCCAGCCAAACTCGTCTGCACACATCCTCTGGACCAAATTGTCCGGAGTCGTGTCCCGACCGCATGTGACAAACATGCGGTCACGCATTGTGCGGAAACGCGGGCACACGAACAAAACGTGTTCCTCCGTTTCCTCTAAACCTGCACAAACTGGACATTCGGGAGAACCCGCATGACCGAAACGGTGTAGATACTATCTAAAGCATCCATGGCCCGAAATGACCTGTGTTAGGTGGAATGTTAGTTCCCCATGGCGCCTATTGACCCAGATATCTAACCTCGGAATCAACCTGTGAGTCCACACTCCCTTGGTGGAACTGTCCAACGCACGCTGCCATTTGACCATAGAGGCCAGTCGGGCAGTCCTGCGTATGCCTCTTGTGCCGCGCCTTTCGAAGCACTCTATGTCTTCCATGATAAGGATCCCAAGCAGCACAGTTTGTTTCAACTCGAGAATAAAATAATCTCTTGAAACTAATCCAAGTTGTCAATGGTTGAAAATATGACTTACAATTGCACTGAATAGCAACGCAAAAAGCGCAAGAGGTGTAGTCTGTTTGCAACATATTTAAGTTATATCGCAATTGCTTATTTGTGGCAAAATACTTGAGAGAAAAAAAATGAAAACAAAAATATGAACGAGAACCAAACTTCCGACCTCAAGATCACCAAACTTCTCCTCTACTTACTACTCCACCAGCTCTTCGAACAATTGCTTCGCCAATGCACTATAAAAGCGACAACATGGCCCATTAATCAAAGCTTGTTGCTAATAACTTTACTGCACCCTTCGGAATACAAGTTCATTACTGTCGAAATTAGACCACGCCTGAAATAATCTAAACTTTTTGCAAAAACTTCCGCGTAACATATGAGAAACACCATTCAAACAAACAAACTGTTGCTAGACCATGTTTTCGTTGTTAGGTGATACGTAAGGTGCAACTCAACCATATTGCAACTCGATTCAAACAAACAAACTTCTAGCTGTCATACACGTAGTTAAGTGCAACTTGGTCGCAACTGGGATGAATCTTCTTGAGTTGTGGGTATGGAAACGAAAATTGAATGCAAGTTGCGGATGCTTTAAATGAAAGTAGTTTGAAACATAACATTAAAACCGGCATTTTGGGAGAAGTTTCAGGAGTTTGTTTGAAAAGTTGCTGGAAACATCTTGACAAACTTGACTTCATTGCTATTTGCAAAGGACATTTGCAGCAATCTTGTCGTTTCAAAAATGTTGAACGTCAAACAAGAAGTGAAATGTATGTTCATTGGAACGGAAATGAATCTTTATGAGCCTTGATATTGATATGCAACCGAACTAGAACCATGTAAGTTACAGATGCTTTTATTGATACGCGATTGAAACCATTTTTGAAAAGCATCTCTTTGGAAGATGTTTCGTGTGCTACTTGGGATACCAATAGGCATCATACCGGTGATGACACAGAATGCATCGTGTGATACGGTACGGTACGCGCTCGCAACCCTCAGGCACATTAGCCTATAAGTACTCTCTAGCTTGCTACGGTAGCTATCGGTACTCAAAGCCGTGCCCCAAGCGTAATATCGTCGGAATTTTAATCTCAACACCTCGTCGTACATGACATTCCATAACACCGGACCCAGGATGGAACCTTGCGGGACTCCTGAGGTTATGTGAAAGCACTTCCGACCCACCTCTGTGTCATAGACTAATACCCGATTCTGGAAGTAACTTCCGAGAATCTTGTACAGGTACTCAGGTATCCCCAGACGCAGGAGCGCATCAGCAATAGCCGCCCAACTGGCACTATTAAATGCGTTCCTTACATCCAGAGTCACTACTGCGCAGTAGCGAATACCCCTCCTCTTACGCTGGAGTGCTATCTCAGCGGTTTTCTTAACCGTCAGAATAGCGTCTACGGTGGACCTCCCTTTCCGGAAGCCGAACTGGTTGCTTGAGAGACCATTTACACCCTCGGTGTACCTCGACAGTCTGTTGAGGATGATCTTCTCGAGCACTTTCCCCACCGTGTCAATCAAGCATATTGGTCTATACGCCGACGGGCCACCAGGTGGTTTCCCCGCCTTTGGTAATAGTACCAGGCTCTGCCTCTTCCACGCATCTGGAAATACTCCCTCGTCCAGGCATATCTGCATAGCAGATCTGAACATATCGGGAGCCTCCAAGATTGCGACTTTGAGGGCCAGGTTTGGAACTCCGTCCGGACCTGGCGCCTTCCCCATGCTTAGGGATTTTGCAATCCCTACAAGTTCCTCATCGGTTACTCTATCCTCATCGCCAGCCCCAATCCGCGGCTGTCCTACAAAAGGAGGCCATGGGCTAGGGTTGTGGCGCGGAAAGAGCCCCTCGATGATCCCCTTCAGCATCTGTGGAGATTGCTCCGTAGGAGCAATTGCACCTCTTGTCTTCGCCATAACGATCCTGTAGGCATCACCCCACGGGTTCGCGTTGGCACTCTGACAGAGTCCCTCGAAGCAGGCCTTTTTACTTGCCCTTATCTCGGACTTCAGGGCGACTTTGGCAGCGGTGAACACCACCCGTCGTTCTTCACGCTCCTGCTCGGTACGTGCTCGCCGCATCCGTCTCCTGGCCCGTAGGCAGGCACGGCGCAGGTTCGCAATAGCTTGAGTCCACCAGTACGTCGGTGGTCTCCCATTCCTAGGGTGGACTTTTCTAGGCATGGTCGCATCGCATGCACGCGTAAGCACCGCTACCAATTCGTCCCCGCTTAGGCCGAGTAGGTTACGCTCACGGCGGAGCGCCTCCCTAAGTACTTCATCATTGAAGTACGATGTCTTCCACCTACGAGGGCTTGGCCTTGACCTAGCCGCATAATCAACCCGCTGCCTGCTGTTGTTGTAGTCGATACTGTAGCGAACCGCCAGGTGGTCGCTGTGAGTGTAGGCATTGTCTACCCTCCAGTGCAAACTACTCGTTAGGCCAGGACTACAAAAAGTAACATCGATAATCGACTCCACTCCGTTACGGCTGAAGGTACTTTTGGTACCAACATTAGCCAGATCGACATCTAGCACGGCCAGTGCCTCTAATAGGATTTGACCTCGCTGGTTCATGTAACGGCTTCCCCATTCCACGGCCCAGGCATTGAAGTCATCCGCTATTACTACTGGCCTTCGCCCTGTCAGCGCGGTCGTCATACAGTCCAGCATCTGCGTGAACCGCTCGGTCGACCAACTCGGAGGCGCATAGCAGCTACAGAAGAGGACCCCGTTTACCTTGGCGATCACGAAGCCCTCGTAGGTAGTAGACACCAACTGCTGGACAGGGTATTTACCCGTTGTCCATATCGCCGCCATTTTTCCGGATCCATCCACGACCCAGTTGCCGTTGCCGGCGGGTACTCGGTATGGGTCCGATATGATGACGATGTCCGTCCCCCACTCAGCAACTGACTGATACAGCAGTTGCTGAGATGCGTCACAGTGGATCAGGTTCAGCTGCGTTACCTGCACTGTGACTTTTCGTTAATGGCTCGTTTGAAGGTCGGGCACCTTGAGCCTCCCGTTGGGTGATTGTTGTTCACGGACTTGCCGGAACAAATCAAGCACTTAGGAGGGTTCTTGCAGCCTAGTGCCTTATGACCTTCCTCACCACAACGCCTGCACAACTTGGTCCTATCAGGGCCTTTACAGCCCCAGGACTTGTGTCCAGGTTCCCTGCACCTAAAGCAGATCACCGGTTGCTCATGTATGTTCAGTGAACATACTGACCAACCAACCTTGATCTTACCTACCTTAGCGGACTTATTTGCGTCCGCCACAGGTAGCTGTACTTAGGCCACCTGAGTACCTGCCGGACCTTTCCGTAGCTACACGGCGGCGGTGGGCACCTGAACTTCGCACTGTTGCCGCAGTGCCGTGACGAGCTCTTCTGCGTTGGTGATCTCGTCAAGGTTCATCACCTTCAGAGTCACTGACTGCGTCAGAGCCCTCACTTCAACACCTTCGCCAAGGACCTCTTCCGCTAAACTTTTGTAGGCGGCGCCCTTGCGCTCCTTGTCGCGCTTAAGCTCGAGGATCATTACACCTGTACGAGTGCGTCTGACACTGCGTACGTCGGCTCCTAGATCTGCGAGCTTCGCATCACTGCGCATCGCCTTCAGGACTTCCGAGTACTTGGACTCTTCCGTCTTGATGATGATCGCATCACCCTTTTCGCGCTAGGCACCTACCCTCCGACCTTTCTTAGGCCTGATATCCCTGCGCTCTTGAACCTGCTGAAGAACCTCCTGCTTCTTCTTCTTCTTCTTTTTCACTACGGTTGTCCAGGGGACGTCCCCCCCCCCTGATCCCTCCCCGGGTCAGGTAGTGTGAAAAGGGTTATATACGATTGCATCAGTGTAAACTTTATGAAAACCAATTGAATTGAATAACTTTGAGTTTTGCATTTGATTGATCCTACAAATAACCATTTTCGGGTCCTAGGACGCCTCAAACTTACGATAAAGTGGCCAATTTGTATATGAACATCGGTACCAAGCTTATGGGAACGCATTTCAGTGCACAATTATGTTTGATTTCTACTTTCGAGAATTGAAACGGTTTAGTATCCAACAAATCTACAGCCGGTTCTTCAGGGCATTACTTCCGAATGGCCACATCCGGTGTATTTTAAACGGTGCAAAACTCTTCATTTATAATATTGAATAACATTTTTTATGCAAGTTAAAATGATTGGCATAGCAAATAAATAAAGGCAACTTGGCATGTCTCAAAAAATAGCCCTTTTTTACCCGATTTGACCCAGTGCCCACCGGAATAACTTAGGCCACAGGAATATTTCCGGGTTCCTCTGGCCACTTCTAGAAACTAGACATGGGGGCCAGTAAACTGACAAAAAATCATTTGAATCAATTAAGAATTCGCTGAGCGGTGAGGGTTTTAGTACAGTTGCTTTCACTCAGGCCTATACGGGTTAAGATAATCCTGGAATAATATAGTAGGATCCTTTGTTATTTCATTGATACAATATGCCAAAGTTAGAGTTTTTAAGAAAAACATAGATTTCAGTACAAATACAAGGGATACATTGGAAGGAATAACCTGCAGACAGTGATGCATTTGAACGCGTTCAGTTCGCGTTCCAGTTCATATTTTAGAACGGAGTGATCAAGTAGGCTTGCTCATTGTTCAGTTAAAAAATTTGAACTCTAATGAGCCAAAATTTGAACGCAGATTGTTCTGACAGATTTCACGGCATCTTATCGTGCCAAAATTGTTTACGAGGTGAACAAAGCAAGACATAACATATTTATTTATGATTGAATTGATTTTAGACATATTTTCTAAGTGGATACCTAAATCTATGCTTCAATTACCATTGTAGTGCATTGCGATCTGAACGGGGCGTTCAAGAGCAGCGACAGGCTCCGGCTCGCGAGTTCACTATCTACTGCGTTCTCGTGCAAAATTTGAACTTGCTCCGTTCAATTTTGGCTCGCGTTCAGTTCAAAATGCATCACTGCCTGCAGAATCGTAATATTTCATATATATCTTTATACACTGTTTGAAAGCTTACTAAAAAAGCTACCTTAGAAAATGAAACGAAATAAAAATTCGTACTTTAGTTCTGGTAAATGTGGGACTACACTGAAAAAAACATATTCGATTTTTTACCGAAACTTCACACTTCCCATACTTTTTTGTCCCAATTTGTCCCAGGCTAAAATTCATTTCCAAGGTTATTCAAAGATGTAAACTAAAGAATCGTAAAGAATTTAGCTACATGTACTAGCACTTTTTTCACCTAGAGCTTATTGAGTTTTTTTTTTGAATATATTGCTTTTTTTAAAATTCAGCTAAAGATAATTTCAGGGGATAATTGAATATCGCAAACATATTTTTGGCCGCCATTCTATATGGAAACCGCCCATAGTGCCATTTGATTTTGCTGGGAAACGTTCCGTAAAGTGTTTTCCGTTTCAAACCGATACCCAGCAAAATCAGAGGGAGCCGTTGGGCACACTTTTGTAAGCTGCAAGCGCCATATAGAAGTAAGTAAAAGATACAACTACAAAGTACGAGGAGAGGGACGGGCCTGGGATTGAAACCATGACCTTTTGCTTATGAAGCAGAAGCAGTAGCCATTAGACCATCAACCCCGTCTATAGTGCAGAAACTTAGGTTATGTGAATAAGGCCCAATCAAATATTTTTGAAATTTTGATTCCATTGAGAGTCTTATTGGATTCCTAGCAGGATTTACATAAGTTTCTTCGTGAGATTCTCATCATGGTATATTTATGACTCTAATCAGAATTCTCGCAGGATTCTCATCAACATTCTTTCAGGATTCTCTTCAGAACTTGCTTTAGAATCCTCTCAGAATTTTCATAAGAATCCTTCCAGAATTCACATCAGACTCGTCTCACATTTTTCACCAGACGCCTTTAAAAAAATCTTTAAATTCTTAGAACATTCATTATAATCATCTTAGAATTTTTATACAAATTCACATCAGTATCGTTGCAGAATCGTTCCAGCATTCTCTACAAAATCTGTACCGGGTATGAGTCCTTCCATGATTCTCATCAGAACCTTTCCATTTTTTTTTTAAATACTTGCATAGTTTTCATCGGAATCCTTCCAGGATTTTCATCAGACTCCTCAGGATAAATATTCGCAACATAATGAAAGCATTTTTATTCAAATCCTTCCAGGATTCGCATCAGAATATTCGAATAATTCTTATCGAAATCCTTCCAAGATTCTTACCAAAATCCTTCCAGCTTACTGATTAGAATCATTCCTCATCGGAATTCCAGGAATCGCATCAGAATATTTCGAGGATTATAATCTGAATCCTTCCAAGATTTTTACCGAAATCTTTCCAGTATTCTGATTAATATCATCTCAACGGAATTCTTTTTGAATTTTCATCATGATTATTCTTAAATTCACATTGAATCTTTCCACAACTATTATCTAAACATTCTAGGATTCTCTTTGGAAACTGTTCAGAATTTTTATCAGAAACCTTCTAGGGACTTCATAAGATTCATTCAAGATTCTCATCAGCTTTCTGCTGTATCACGTAAGCTACAATCGGCATTCGTTGCCTTTCAATATCCAACGCCTGTCTGCAGATGGTATAGCAGTGGACTACCATCAAAAGCTTGACGAGCGGATTAGCGAAATCAATCTCAGCGATCTGTGGGAGTGTGGAAGAAGTGGTAGGTAGTGCTCAACGAAGGCCAAGGAACGGTTGGTTTGACGAGGAGTGCCAGAGAATGACGGGCGAGAATAACGTGTCTAGAAGCCAGATGTTGGAGTCTGGTACTCGTAAGAGCAGAGAGCGGTACAAAAAAACAAGAGCAGCCGAAAAACGGATTCATCACAGGAAGAAAAAAGAGCATGAGGAGGCAGTAAGTCTTCAGACGCAAGAAGCTATGAAACGGTTTTACGAATCTGGTCAATGGAAAACCAACGCCGTCTCCCGCCATGTGCAACGACCGCGAAGGAAACTTGCTGACGGATAAAACCAAGGTGGCCGTCAGGTGGAAAGAGTACTTCGAATCATTGTTTAACAGAGATACCGCAAAAAGATCTGGTAGCAGAATCCAAATCGATGACAATGGACAGGCTGTGGAACCTCCAACGCTAGATGGGATAAATAAGCTATTGATGGGCTGAAGAATAATAATAAGTTTGTTTGTTTGTTTGTTTATTATCGACACTTTACACCAATGTGGTGCATTCGTGTCCGATTGAATTCAGATTGACAATATAATTCATTTCTATTAATTAGTTATTCTATCGACAAATTCAATTATTAATTATTCTACCTAGATTTGCAAGCAATTCAATTATTATTTATTTTTTTACATTTTCTAGATCGGGTTATCCTCCAACCCACATCAGAAGATTCCAATAGGCCAGGAGAAGTGGATGAACTTGTCATTCATTTTTCTGTCAAATCTCATACAAAATCTACTTTTTCTTTGACAGAAATTCACTCTAGGTGAACCACTTCCCCTGGCCTATGGCTCTATTCGTTCTTTCTTTGTTTCAGTTTCCTTACTATGCACTCGTTCTTGATCGTTCTCATCACTCGACGTTCGGGTTGACAGTCGCCGCTTCGTGGTGATTTGCAATTCGTCATCTGTCGCACTATCATTGCTGTTTCCGTCGTCGGCGTGATCGTCGTCTTCGTCGTTATCGTCTACGTCGATTTGATGCTGTTGCATCGGTTGGTTGTCATCGTGGTTCGCTTGGCTGATAGTAGAAACAGAGCTGTGTTACTGTAGGTTTTGTTCAACTTTTTTCTCGTTTGATGATGTTTTAGGTCTATCGTCTTTTGTGTAGGTAACGAGTGAGGGTTGATTGTCGATAGTGATATAAGCTGGTACCGGCTTCTCCAGTCGCATTCGCACCAATCTCACTCCGTTTGGCATTCCGGAAAAATAATTTCTCCACACTTCATTGGTAATGGAGATGAATTTGCCGAACTGTTGCAAGTAGTCGGATATAGTTGTATTCGACATCCGTGGCGATAGATCGTGGATCCTGATGATGGTTGTTGGACCATCCACGTACATTGGGATGTAGTATCTCACTCCGTTGTACCCAATTGAGTATTTCAGGTGATGCTGTTTCGCTAGGCGAAGGGGCAAACCTGCGTTGTGCATTTCGATGTACACACAGTTTCGTAGAGTGTGGAGTTGGATGCTCCTAACATCGACCATATCGAGCTTAACGATATCTTTGAGGAACTCCTCCACTTGATTCGTTGGGGGACGCTTCGGTAAAACGCTGAAGTCCACTACAAGAGTATTCTTCCGATAAGAAGACATCTTGAATTTCGTTATGGATGGTCTCATTTGCCCTTTGTTCAAAAAAAGCATCGACTGGAGAGCGCAAATTACCTAGCGATAACACTCCTTACGCCGGTTTGCAAAATCATGTCTGTTCAATAGATTGAGACCGCATGAGGAGTCCTTTGTCGTCGAATACCTAGCAGCTTTTCGGGAGGGTCGATCAACGACGGATCAAATGTTAACCCTGCTTCAAATTCTAGATAAATTCCGGGAGTACAACTTGCAGACTAATCATTTGTTAGTAAATTTAAAAGTAGCGTACGATTCAGTGAAGAGAAACGAATTGTGGCAAATCATGTCCGAACATGGCTTTACGGCGAAGCTGATTTGACTGATTCGTGCAACACTTAATGGATCGTTCGTAACTTTGAATGGATTGAAACAGGGTGGCACTCCTTCTAACTTGCTGTTTAACATGGCGCTCGAAGGTGCTATCAAGAGAGCCGGTGTGCAGAGAAGTGGTACCTTCATCACACGTTCTCACATGCTCCTTGGCTTTGTGGATGATATCGACATCAACGGGATTGGCGGTCAGGCAGAGGAACAGGCATTCGTGCGAGGATCGGATTCATGATAAACATCACAAAAACTAAGTACCGTAATCCGGGGTAACATTGATCATTTTTCTGAATGTTTCTTCAATATTTCGTTTGAAAATGCAAATGTTGCAGGTTTTATATTTTTAAAACAAGTACTGCCACCCATAGCTCGAGACTATATACTGTATTTTATTTATTGAAAGATTTAAGCATGTTAAAAAAAATGTTTTAGGTGACTTTTTGATTTAGTTGATATGGGGTAACATTGATCACTTATATAAACAACGTTCGGTAATACTGAAAATGTCGTTACTTACTTAAATCATGGCCCCTGAAGCCGAATATGAAGGCCAAACGATTACAAGTCATTTACTTTTTGAGTTATTTTAATATTAAAAACACTTCGAACCACGGAATACGCCTAAAGGTAGGCAATTTCCTAAGGGAATTTTATATTCCTAACAGTAAGGCCGGAACAAATTTGAAATTTTACTTTTGTCTCCCCCCCCTTCAAAATTTTCAAAAAGTCGGAAGGGGAAAATAAATAAAATGTCTTATTTTTAGTGTAGATTTTCATTATTCTTCATGTTTTTTTAGCTATCTTTGTAATTCGTCTTTATTGTATTATATGAGATAACAGGGGTTATTCGATTACAAGTCCTCAATATATTTGTTTCACTGTAACGGTGTGGCCTATGACTTACATGAATTCTTCTTCTTCTTGGCATTACGTCCCCACTGGTAATGCCTGCTTTACAGCTTAGTGTCCTTATGAACACTTTCACAGTTATTAACTGAGAGCTTTCTTTGCCAAAGTTGCCATTTTCGCATTCGTATAACATGTGGCAGGTACGATGACACTTAATGCCCAGGGAAGTCAAGGAAATTTCCATTACGAAAAGACCCTGGACCGACCGGGAATGTTACATTAGGACTGTTCAAAATTTAAAAAAGTTTAAAAATTCAATCTCCCATATCTTTCTCACAATCCTTACCATACTAATAGAGTTAGGTGAAATTTTCAGTTTTCTAGGTGGTGATTTGAAGGTGTCCCAATGTTGGTTTATATGGAAATAACTATGGAGAAATGTTGAAAAATGTTCCAAGCACGTTAGTACTGGAATGGAAGTACAAATTTATCATCCCATAGTAAAAACTCATTCTTCAAACCATAATGAAGAAGTTTGCTGAAGAGAGCAATTTAATCCGACCGATAGGAGAAAAGATATCCATGAGTTTGTTCGCTATTATTTAGCTTCACAGCCCTGCAAACATCTACAAAAACCCCAAAGATAATTTGCTCAAAACGGATTTTTTCTTCAGCAACATCCTTCATTAAGACTTGAAGAATAAGTTTTCCCTATGGGATGATACACAGAAAGAAAAATCCATGTGAATTTCAGCGTTAAATCATGCACATGAAGGGAATGCCAGAAATGTCGCAAATTTACACGTCACATCGTGTAAAATTACAATAACATCATGTAAGTTTCCGCTAGACATCGTGTAATCTAGCATGGACTCTAACCGATTACGCGATAATTGACATAAATTTACATGATGTTGGTGTAATTTTACACGATGTGTCATGTAAATTTGAGACAAATCTGGCATTCCCTTTATGTGCATTATTTTACGCTGAAATTTACATGGATTTTTCTTTCTGTGTATGTTTGTACTTACAGTACTACCGTAATATGGTCCTAAAGGCCTGTCCCAATTTTAATGCCAGGCGCTTAAGTTTAGGCCAAAAACACATATTTACTCAATTTTTTAATGTATTTCTTTTGTTTAAGTCCGAAAAACATTTTATTAGATTTTGTCACACTCCTTGGATTAAACTCAAATTTTGGGTGTATTTTTCTTTCCGTGTCGCTTCCGAAATGTCAGATAGGAACAACCCCAGTGTTAAAACTAAAAGCCCTGTGGTGTTTTTGTCGATTAAGCTAACGTCAAACATGATCAAAAGTGTCAAAGTTCATTTATGGACCCAATTTTTAAATTAAAGTTTAAATATGATATAGCAGTTATTCGAGCGGGAAAAATTGCTAAAATAGTTGCAGTAACATGCTCTTTCGTGTAATTAAATAAAAACAAAATTTCATTAAACATTTTAGGACCCAATTGAAACATTTTTCAGAATTTCTGCATATTAATTTTCATATAAACCTATGGTGAAGATTATAAGAAAGATATAAGAGATTGGATTTTCGAACATTTTTAAAATTTGGATCGCCCTAATGTTACATACATGTTGAACCGAATTGATACAATCTAAATATGATTTCAAGTTGCATATAAATGCAACATATTCGCAGTCTTCTTGAAATTGTTGATAGCTACAGTACAATTTGAAAGCCGTTTTATGAAAAATGTTATGCGATCGATGTTACGAACAATCAGAGGCGTCGCGTGCTCAAATAAGCCACCTGTGCAACAACAAGAAAAATATATTTTTTAATTGGGTAAATACCGCCTATGTAAACGGTAAACTGGTGATTAACTGGATTTTGCACGTTTCAGTTACAAAACATATCAGAAATAACAAAATGTATCCATGTGCGCGTATTTGCATATATTCTTGCATTTAGTAAAATAACTGCAGTGTGCATTTTTTTTTACGATTTATTGGTACGTTTTACTTGATTTGCAAATGTTTTCATCTGCATAATAATTTCGTGTATCCGGCAGAAATATAGAAAAAAACACTATTTTTTTAAATAATTTTCTTGGTCCCTTAGGCATTACAACTAATATGTGAATATGTGCGGATTGTGCTCTGCAAAAAAAATCTACGGAATGCGATTAACAGAAATGGTGGTATATCGTCGCAGTGATAATAAAAATCACCAAATGTTTCAGATTTAGATAATTACAAACATTCGCGAACTTGAAGAACGAAAAAATTTAAACCTACTTGAATGTTGACGTTGCGCGCATATCTGCGCGTTATCGCCGCCGCTGGATGTGGATTTAAAATGAGCAATACCGTCGTCTTTGGTCCATAAGGGTGACTTTGGGCCAAGATTTTTACAGCAAACTATAACCAGAATAATGAAAACAATGTGGCAAGCTTCAAGAATACGTTATAAATAGCCACTAGATGGTCATGGATTAGTTTTTTGCCTCCCGTGCAATTCAAGAGGTGCATCGAAAAGAGCGGTCAAAGTCACCCCCTAGGACCAATGTCACCCCACACGGCGGTACTTGAATTGTATGAATGCAGCGTAAGAACACATCGCGAATGATTTGTACACTGTCCGCTTCGGTGGCGAGCCGAAAATCCCGTTAGAAAGGTTAATCCTTCTTTAAAAACAACATGAATCCAACAATAAACTATAGAGAAAACAGATATGGAATCATCTATTATTAAAATATGGAAATTGGAGCAGTCTACGGAGCAAAACTAAATGCGTTAATTCCATGAACTAATCTACGGTGACGTCACGCCGCAACTTCCAGCGGGAAGAAAACCTTTACTGCGGGCCGTGTTTACAAAAAATGAACTATTTCGCTGCACATTCATCCACTCAATGTTCATTCGGTGAACATTCATTCACTGGATGTTGGTCCGGATGTCATTTTATGTAAACACGGCCCGCATTTACAGCGGAGAAGAAAAAGAAAGTCGACAATGAAAGAAGACCGTGGATAAGTCCATTGGTAATACATTCTTCCTGAGCTTTTATCATCTTCTTCAGCTTGTTCAAATCGGCTGGTTGAACCTGTCGAGAGAAACCGATTTCGTATTGCATGAAAGTTAGCACCGTAAAGCATGCAATTTGCACTCTAAGAACATTCTATTTCCATATTGACTGCGCTAACTTCACCAAAGACCAGAAATGATTAGTTTAACATTGGATTAATCGAATTTACGTATGCTTGGTATGCATTCGAATTGTTATAAATTTGATTTTAATTATTAAAACCTCTCATTTTATAATGTGGATATCCTTCTAAGTTGATTTAAATATGTCTGGATGGACATTGGACATCCGACCTATTCCGAACAAAATGCATTCTATTAGGAAACTGCTTAGCGTGCACCAATATTTCGGAAGGAGAAAAAGTAAAACCTGTTCAACTTCTTTCGTTGAACGGGTTGTTTCCACACATGTATGCTTTTGAGCGTGTACAGATTTTTTTTTTTTTTTCCCTCATCTGTAGAGCCTTTTAACCACTGCTTCCATTATTTAGGAATATTGTGGTATGACCCATATTTTATTTGGTGCTCATCAAATATCCTCTCACAATTGAGATGTGATAGACATTGGTTGATGTGTCACACTGTCCCAACTGGGCACAACTCGTTTTATAAAGTCTATTACCCTATTAGGACTACCTTGCCAAATTTCCAAGGGCTCTAATAACCCTTTTCCAAATGTTAACGTTCTTTGATTAAGCAATGCTCCGCAGTTGCAGAGTAAATGCTCAGCAGTTTCGTCTTCAGCTTGACAAAAACGACACTCAGAGGATTGTATTTTACTACGTGTACAGATTACTAAGCTGTGAATGTATGTGGGACCTTAGTTATATGGGATTTGGTTCAACAGCAGCAGTTGAACAGGCACAGTAGTTTCTCTTCAACTTTTGCGCTGCTGTCTTTGGTGAAATACCACGCTTGTGCTGTGGATGTCAAGCGAGCTTTTTACATGGTGCGTGAACTCAGCACACTACGCGATCGTTCTTGGTGCCTTGGGACAATTGTTATGCTACTTTCTATGTAGTACGTATGAACCCACACTCATGCTATTTTAAAATTTGTTGAATTTGATTTACTTTTTTAAATTAGTTGTACGATTTTGATTCAAATGGTCTACTTGTTCAATGAACAGGTTGAACAGGCTGACCAGACGCCTCTGCGAACAATGAAATTTTTTTTATAGGCACTTCGGGCTCGTGGCCACTACTGTGCCGGACTCAGTTGATCTGTCGCTTCTTTATCGATACAGATCTATTTTTAACTTATCTATATTTACATCTAGTTTCACTCTCTCCTACTCTTTTTACTCTAACACCGAGCAGGTAGGAGAGAGCTCTGCTATTAGTGAGGCTAGCTGCCTGCGAAGAGGGTCAGTTTGTCTCAGTCACCATCTGATACTGACGGAGGATGGATGTGCCCCCAAAGCACGGTCCTCCGTGGGGCGTCTTCTGGTGGCTGGACGGGTTTTTTGTGGAGGGGCTGGGAATCGAACTCATGACCTTCCGCTTATGAAGCGAAAGCGTAACCTCAAGGCTACAGACCCCCCTTAACAATAAAAAAATGTCGTGTTTATTATTCAAACATTTTGATTTGACGGATATATGTGACAAAAGATGGTTCTTCACCATATTAGAATAAAAAATGATGAATTTCCCTGAATTTCCATTTTATTATTTTTTGTCCCCCCCCCTCGACACATTTTGATGGAAGGTGACAAAAGAAGATTTTAACATTTGTTCCGGCCTAATTGGGTAATGTTGCCTAATTGAGCATACTTATAAAAGTTTTGACAACGGAATCGTTTTCGGCGATGTAATTTTTAGTAAGAATCACATTTTGCTTGCTCATATCGTATGCAGAACTTATGTGGGACATGAATCTTCGGTAGTATCATCCTTAACAATTGAAACCATTATTTCGAAAAGTTGCCAGATTTACGCATAAGGTAAACGCAATTTTAACAAAATATTAACTTTTATTAGCTCATGAATAAAAGAAAGAGAAACACCATTAATGGTATGGAAATAATTCATCAATAAATGATAATACGAACTTTTGATGAGGTGAGTCATTCCGATCAATGTTACCCCGCTGATCAATGATACCCCGGATTACGGTGCATGATAGATGGTGGTCAATGTGGGTCCGGACGTGTTAGTGGTAGCGATATGGTGCTAAGTGGTGATAAATTTGTAGTGGTGGAAAAATTTGTGTACCTTGGAAAAGTAGGAACGTGCGATATTAATGTTACCCACGAGGTGAAAAGACGTATTGCAGCTGTGAGTCGGGTTTTCTATGGGTTACGTAACCAGCTGAAGTCCCGTAACCTACAAACGAAAACTAAACTCGCGCTATAGAAGACACTGATCCTTCCGGTTGCCCTAAATGGCCATGAATCATGGACATTGAAGAAAGTCGACCGGAGAGTTTTCGGGGTGTTCGGACGTAAAGTACTGCGGACAATACTCGGCGATAAATTAGAAAACGGCATCTGGCGGCGTCGCATGAATCACGTGTTGTACCAAGTGTATAAGGAGGTGGATGTTGCCAAGCGCATAAAACACGGCAGGCTGCATTGGGCTGGTCACGTTGCCCGTAAGCCGGTAGAACGACAAGCAAAAATAATATTCAACAGATAACTCGGACAAGGCCACCGGCTTCGTTGTAGGCCGCGCACACTATGACTTTTTGCAGGTGAGGAGGATTAAGGGCACTCAACGTTCAAGGCGACTAAAAGCGATTGGCCAAGACCGTGTCCAGTGGAGAAGACTCATCCATTCGGCGCAGATTCATCGTAGTGAATTGTAGCGCATCAAGTATGAAGTAACAAAAAAGAAAAAAAATAATTTTAGCTTTAATATTATGTACTGTTTACCTAGCAAATAAATGTAAAAAAAGTAGTAATCGTCAAAAATTCATGTTTTTGTTAAATAAGAAAGTCTTACCAATAGTTAATTAAATGTAATGTTATTACAGCTCGAAAAAATTAAACTACCTTAAAAAAAATAATAAAAGATTCAAAATCGGTTTACTCTTAATAAAGTTATGGTAAAGCGTAGATTATATTATACATGAGTTGAGGAAAAAATTGGAGAAAACGATTTTTAACTAAGATTAGTTTTGATTTCAGACTAATTCAATGTTGTACAATCTTTTCATAAATTAAATTTTGAAAAGATTGATGCCTAAAGCATCACATTGGTTGTAAAATCATAGTTTCACCCATGCTGATCTGAAAATACAATGGTATCTATCAAATATTTCAGATTAATCCATAAAAAGTCAAGAGTAGCATCAATCAGTCAAGCTCATTCAACAGTTGATGAATTACGATGTTCACAGCGTGGTTGATGTTTTGATAGCCTATATCATTTCTGCAGTAATTGTTGTCTGTTGGCCTTATGTAATAAAAATGTGATCCCAGAGAGTTCCAATAGCATTCATTAAGGTATACTTGCACTTTGTTATATAAAATGATCCTCTTGAGTTGCATGTAAAATGAATCGTGAGTACATGGGTTTATCAAACAACTTTGAAGTTATGCCACAAAAACGACTTTTGTCACGCAATGAAATTGGCTCTGTGTTGCCTTATAGCGCTTGAGCCTTTGAAAAATCAGTTATTTCTAGAAAACTTCTAATACTTGAAATTATGGTTTGTCGTTGAACATTCGTTTCAATGTTTCCACTTATACCATCGAAAGAACCTAGCTTCAAAACGGGCCCTACGATTCATTTTAAAAAGTTTCCCAGATTTGCAGGTTAGCCATACAAAACGACTGGCGAGCACAGATATGATGGAGATTTTTTTCTTATAATAACGGTCAGGGGAATGATTGTCAGAGCAAACTGTATTTCTATACATCCTTCATCGTTAACATGACCCTTATATTATCCGTTTTTGTCCGTGTGGTCATAATATTGAAGCTCAATAAATTAAAAGTATTACTAGTAGTAATAGTAAGGACTGGTCAATTTTAAGTGGACACCTTGTACATGCAATATATTTTCAATTTATTAATGAAATCGCAATCGGTTTTCTGTACATCGTTCGACCAATATTGTACAATGTTGTGATAATTAGGTTATCAATATCAATTATGATTAAAAATTGCCTGGAAAATTTGACAATCAATATTTCTTGTTTTCAAAAAGGCTTGTCAAAACGTCAAAAGTATCATCAATCAGAAGCCTACTGAAAAATTTAAAGTTATTTTTGGAGCAAAAATTTTCCAAGCATCATGAAATTATTTTTCATAGATGTTTTTAGAGCAAATATTCTAGCTTCCATTTAACTGATGTGAGTAAAATTTTTAAATTTAAAGATCGTTCTGACAGAAGTACTAACATTGCGTTAATATGAAAAATAACCTACGCCTTTATAGAGTTGATTATTGAGTTCACACGTCATAATGTACACAGTTCGAACGAAACATGTAAATTTCTGAGACATATAATGCACATAATTGGAGCGTGGGATATCATGGATATTTACATGATATGTCATGTAAACTTCGATTATATGTTATGTAATCCAGCAGGATCCTGAGTGATTACATGACATATCACACATTTTTACATGATTTCAGAATTAAATTTACATGACGTCATGTTTACATGGCCAAAATGAAGTAATAGTAAAGTTAATGTGGGCTTCGTAGCCAAGCGGTTAGCGGCGTCAGTCGTTTAGGCGTATTGTGCTACAGAGTGTGGGTTCGATTCCCGCCCCAGTCGGAGAAAACATTTCGTCAAACGAAAAATTCTTCATTGGTCCACTGGTCGTTCCGTGTGTCCGTTGTCTAATGTAAGTTATGTTCAGTCTGTGCAGCCTTATGGCTGAAGACGGTGTAAATTGTCTTTTTTAATAGTAAAGGATACGAACATAGAATTTGTTCATAAAAGATAAGGATTTTTGTTATGCGAACAATAATGCTAAACTTTGATGAACAGTTTTTCTTAAAAGTTTTCAGAAAAAATATTTAGTTCTTCAACCAAAATAATTTTGTAAGATTTTATATTTTTATAATATTATACAACAAAAGTTGAACGATGCACAGTAAACCGATTACGATTTTATCAACAAATTAAACAATAAAGCATAAACAAGGCGTCCACTTTATAAAATTATCAGCCCTTAATAATAAAAACTATTTAATAACATCGACAGCTAGCGGTTGAAGTGCCCGCAACCGATTGATCTAAATATGATACTTTACACGAAGCCATGAATAATTATAACTATTATATTTATTACAATTAATCAAAATTACAGCTTTGTAGAATTTAACCGAGAAAAACTAGCTGTCAACGAAAGAACATATTTTGCCACAGCCTTGAGCCCCTAACTAATATTGGAAACGTAACTGTGATAGTGACACTCGCTGTTGAGTTGCTGCAAACCACCCTTCCGCAGCCATGCTCACATTATAGAAACTGTAAAAGGTGTGAAAAAGGTCAGGACACAATGATGGCGGTTTATGATTGCTTATGGTTTCCAGCTTTGTTGCCTTCCTTTTTCCAGAGCTTTTAAAATTGCTAGCTTTCAGTCCAAAACCTGTGCGCCACGTCAAGGGAAAACCGGATACCGTAATTTTGGGTTAAATTGGTCAGTTTTCGCGAAATTTAAGGTCTGTATCTATAATTTTCTCAATGCTGAACAACTGAATGCTGGAAAACATGTACGATTTTCACACAAACTCCTAAATATAGTCGATTTTCAATAAAAAAAAACAAAATATCAATTACTTCGACAAAAAGAACAAACTGGTCGATGATTAAACCTGTTTGAGGATATATTTAAAGCATCCTAACAAACTTTTAGGCTGACCCCATTTTGAAATACTTTTTTAGAACTACAAGCTTATGGATGTCTGTCAATATCACACGGAACATTATTCTGAAATTTTACAGTATTTCCGTAAAAATGATCTAAAGGACGATCAACAAAAAAAAGAACTCAAAAAAAAACGCACGCAACAATAGTTAAGACAAACAACATTCGGTTACTAAAGGTTACACTAATTTGTGCTCCATTAGTAAGCAGTAAAATCGTGTGACACGGTGATCAATTTCACCCGAAGTAACGGTACTACTTCACCCCGGTGGGAGCACCTCGAAAAGGAAGAAACAATTTGTTTCCACTGGTTTCGTTTAAAAGCTCTCTAACTTATATCACGGAATTAATATTAATGGACTCGGTGCGGAACAACTTTACTCAGGCATTCGACAAGATGGGAACAATGCTGGCGGCACCCTCCTCCTAGTCGCTAACGAACGATGATGGCTGCTAGTTGGAAAATGTTTTTTTTGTTTGAGAAAGCGGTTGTTTGCCGCTTTACAATGTGGGAAAAGGGAACGAACAAACGTTTACACTTTACATGTCATCTTTACACTTTCAGAACTGTCACTATCATAAGCCGTGATGTATTAAATGGCGGAAAATTTTCCCAACTTTACACAAACTGCAGCAAACGCTTGGAGTATGAGAGTCAGGTGTGATTGGCGTGGAAATTGTACGCAGAATATTGTAGGAAACTTCCAGTAAACAGCTGTGGAAGTGCTTATAAAAGACTAAGATGAGAAGAATGCTTTGTCCTAGTAAGATTGTAAAGCCAGATATAAGACAAAGAAGGAAAAAATTAAAGTTTTTGAAGCATGAGCACGAGCGTGAACATTTATGGGTGTCACGAATCTGACAATCGTCAAATTCGTCACCGACTGATTCCAGTATAATAAATCTTGCAGCTTGCCGTCTCGTCATTGACGAAAAAATCCACGTCTTACTTCAATTCAAAATAGTCAACGAACAATTTTTTCTTCGTTTCTTTTGCTCCTCTTTCTCATAAGAAGAAGGCGTTTATTGTATATTCGCTTGCTACGCATCAAACGACGAATGTCATCACAGAATTGCTTGTATTGGCGATTGAACCCATTTTCCTCATGGCCGATTTTAGTCAGCTCAGAGCTCCCTAACGAAGATTAGACCAAAACGAAGCTTATTTGTTCGTCATGAGGCAAAGCCTATGTGACGGGATCAATGCAGCAAATAGTCATCCAACGCTGATTGAGTGACGAAGACGATTCTTTTTTCAGTTTCGTCGTCGGCTTTTTACATTTGATGGCGAAGATTGTCTATCCTGATCAGAAGGTTGGCCCAGATAGCCGTAGTGATAAACGCGCAGCTATTCGGCTAGACCAAGCTAAGAGACATGAGTTGGAATCCCATCGGTCAAGGACCTTTCCAGAGCGGAAATACTCATAACAACACGGGGTTGGTGGTCTAATAGCTACTGCTTCTGCTTACTAAGCAGAATATCATAAGTGCAATTCCAGCCCCGTCCCTTACATGAAAAAAACCTGCTATGGCAATTACCTGACCCACTGACATGATTCAGCTTCCTGCGATATCTATAAAATTATTTGTAACTCTCTTAAGGTGAATCTGTTTGGAATCTAAATTCAAAGATTGCACTAAAACTTCAAAGGCACTACTCTCGCGAAGGAAACATCCAACAAAAGTGAACTTTTTATTTTGGCTATGTGCACTAGCAACAAGGTTAAACTAAGAAGATCAGGCACGTTTGCTTACTATTTTTCCAGTTTAGTGCCTTTGAAAACGCGAGTAGGGTCAAAAGTCGGCCATTGTGACGGCCATCTTTGGGTTTCGAGATGTTTCACCTTAAGTAGCCATCCAACTAAGGACTGTTCATTTTATAAAGTGGACACTTTGTTTATGCTATATCTTTTTTATTTATTGATAAAATCGTAATCGGTTTTCTGTGTATCGTTGACCTATTATTCTAAAATGCTATGAAAATATAAAATCTTTGAAAATGCTTTTGGTTGAAGAGCTAAATAGTTTTTCCAAAAACTCTTAAAAAAAAGCTCTTAAAAGTTTAACATTGTTTTTCGCAAAACAAAAATCCTTATTTTTATGAACAAATTGTATGTTTGTATCCTTTACTATTCTACTAAAGATAAAGCTTCAAAAATATCAATAATATTCCACCATTCTATGACATTAGGTAACTTTAGTGATTTACCCATTTATGGCCAAATTTGCTGATACACCATCCTTTCACTCCCAGCAAAAGAGAAAAGTAAAAAGCGTGTTCAAAACTAGTTTGGATTACTAAAGAAACTATATTAGTATAAACGAAAGCTAAATCGTGAGATTAAACTACAGTCTTAAGTATAAATTTTACTGTTTATGGTAGTTTTACTAAAAAGTCTCATACTTTTAAAATCATGTACGCATATTTATCGATCTACAACAAATTGTAAACAGTTTTCTCCGAATTTTTCAATTGGTAATCTCAGAATAACATATTATGAAAATAATATGTGGAAAATAAAATCGATTTAATTACAGCAGTGTTGCCAATTTTGATGATTGTCAATGTACTTTGATAGGTCTTCTAAGAATAAAACAATTGTGTTTCTGTTGTGCTTTGAATGTGACGTGGGGACTTACTAAGTAACTCTATGAAGGCGTAAGTTATTTTTCATATTAATACTTCCGTCAGGACGTACTTTTACACAAAAAATTCTACTCATACCAATTCCCATCAAATTTAAAAAAAAAATTCTTTAAAAATATACGGAAAATTGATTTTATTATATCTGTAAAATTGTTGCTCCAAAAATAACTTGATTTTTTCCATCAGGCTTCTGATTGATGATGCTTTCGAAGAACAAGCCTTTTTTGAAAATAGAAAATATAAATTATTGAGTTTTCCAGCCAATTTCTTACAATCATTGATTTTGATAACCTCAAAAAATCGACCGATCTAATCGTTGTTCCATATTCGTGTGAAATTTAATTATTTTGGAGAATTTTTATTATCACAACATTGTACAATACTAGTCGAACGATGTGCAAAAAACCGATTGAAATTTCATTGATTTATAAGAAAGATACAGCATGCACAAGGTGTCCACTTTATAAAATGAACAGTCCTTAATCATCCCTTCACATTTCCCCAGCCCAATGTCTTGTTCATTAAGCAAGCTTTTTCACAGTTCATACGTGCATTTCTTTTTAAAACCTAGTTATAAATTATTCAAAATTTAAAATGCATGACCCACTTTAAGTTTTTCGCTAAATCTCGCAAGCACAGTCCCAAAACGAAAATATTTCGTGCTCCATGGTGGCTGTGCATCAACCAAATTTATGAATGCAAAGTGTAGATAGTTGAGTCAAGTGTTCTTCCTTTAATGAATATTTTCCCATTAACGCCAACCGCCATCCTACAAGGGAAGCATTTCTAACTAAACAACGAATTGCCATTTTCCGTCATCTCCGAGCATTTTGGCCGTAGTTGGACACCACGGCGACAATCTGTTCAAAGTAAATTAATCTCTCTGGGTACTCGAAAGTCAAAGCAAATTTTCATTTAGCTGCGTTAGCCAAGTGCCCTCGTATACCGCAGGAAATCTAATCCTAACAGTCGTCAGAGCGCGAGGCAACGGCCGTAACGATTTTCTCGGAAACGGTTCTTGATGCCATCGAAACGGAAATACCCTCTGACAGCTTTCGGTGCAAGTTTTCGCACTCATTCAATCCTCGGTGAGCTAACTCACGCGCTCTGTCGTGGTTGGAGGGTCGGTAAACTCATCTCTGTTCCGGTCCGGCGACCGGTCGTCGTCATCGCCGTTGCTGGTTTCATGCATTAGGTTATAGAATCCGGATGGGAGGTACACTGAATCCTCTATTTATGTGATGGGTAAAAGCTTTGACATTAAATAGACTTCGAACGAGACTTGTGGGGATTCCTTAGCCAGGGGCCCAGACAACCAAAATGTACGTATAACGAAATCATCTGGAGGCTTTGTATGTGCAAAATTTCACTTATAAGATGTCGCGGAAGGCCTCCTGCGTATAAAAGTGGAGGCGATATACGTGCATATATCATGTGATGAATAATACCATACAATGCGAGTGTATAAATTTTCCACAGAACTAACCTGTGATCTTATGCGACTTAACCTATGAAAACAAATGTTGATTTGACAGCTGCTACGGCTTGATTCGACTTACTTTGTACGAGTGTACAGGACGAAACAAACTGTACAAATGAACTCAGAAAAAAAGCGTTTCACCATTTTCGACACCCATCCACCCCTTCGTAACGTATTTCGTACGAATATTTTTTTGAAAATGTTGTATGAGCTAAACCATCCTCAGGACATCCACCCACTCCATTTAAGGGTTATGAAAACTGTTGATGGGCCGTTATTATAATTTTATCAAAAATCCGTAGCTAAGATGCTCTGAGGATGTTTTAACAACTTAATTTAAACTTATTTCAGAATCAAAACACACAACAATTTCACATTTTGCCGAATAAATAGTCTAGATTACAGAGATTTTATTTAACTTTATTTCGAATCCATTGAAGATCATATCGATCATATTAACCAGATAAATTTATTTAGAAATCTAAATTCAATTTAGTGAATTAAGCAATCTTGATATATAGAAAATTGAGTAACAGTTTGTAGTGTGACCGATGTGATCAGAACAATATAAAAGTTGAATTGAATAATTGGATAGTTCAAAGATTTTCGAACGGCACTGTAAGTCTAATTGAAAATCTGACAAATTACGTTTTCGTTGAATTGAAGCAAATTCCACAAAACAAAACATTTTGGGGTGATTTGTATTATATTCAAGGATTGTTATAATGGCCCATGAATTATTGAAGAGTGAAATTGAAAGCTTCACCATAAATTTTGAACCGCATTTTAAACTTCCCAGCCAAAATTCGAATTTTCAAGAGCACAAATCTGGAGAACCAGACAGCCATTCACGCTGAAAATTTTAGCAATTGCTCACCGCCGGGAATGAACAATGAAACTAGTTTTCACATATGTGATTGTTTGTTTCCCCAGATTTATGCTCTTGAAAATTTGAATTTTGGCTTCGATGCATCTTCACCATCAATGGAGATTTCAGTGTACACATTTCTGTATGTGGGACAATGGATGGGAAGCAGAGCCAGCAGTGTGACCGTACCGCGTAGTGGAAGCAACAAGTGCAAAAGCCATGTCACAATCAGAAACAACAATGAACACCAGCACGCCCGCACAAAGACCGTGGGCTAGAGGACTGAACACGCTTCCGGGAGGACCACTGTCAGAGAAAGGATTAAATTCCATTAGACGGGGTACCTATTTTTGGAAACGGGAAGCTCCTACTATCGTGCGGCATGTGGGAACGACACAGTGTGGGCGTGGTTGGAGTGAGAGGAATTACCGTGCATATAGTTCGTGTTCACAAGCGAACGACAAGTCAATGAAAAATGCCAAAAAAATTGAAACCATGTGGACAATCATATTCATTTTAAAATGGAACTTTTAATAGCTATTGAAAAAACTAATCAATGTTACCCCGGACTATGGTATTTTGATATGTAATGTGATTGTCTTAAGGCCTTTTGGTGCGTCATCACAAAATGGCTTCTTCCAAAATCATTAACATATTGTTATGATAGTATTGGTATTTGCAACATCGATGAAATATAACTGCTTATCACCTGATTTAATGGATAATTTATGCGAAGAAAAATGCTTCAGGTGGTATTTCAATACTTAATCAACACTTTCAGATACAGCATTATCAATTTAGCGACAATATACATGAGATTTATATTCTCAAAAAAAATCTCCGATTTCATGCCGCATTTCATTGCCTCACACAACTACACTGGTAAATAGGAGGTGCCTACCTTTTCGATTGTAATTCAGCGGCAAGCATTTGTGTTTTGGATTCCATATTGCGTTCACTACACTTCTTCTCATCTTTTATTCACTTTCCTTAAAGGAACACATTTCCACCGGGATTTCAATATTTATAAAGTTTTATCAACCGCATCACTCAAAACTATTATGGCGATGGTTTTCACTTGTTGCGAATCGACGCCGCCACCGCACACTGAGACAAGCCTGTGTTTATAGTCTAAAATATCCAACTTTTTTTCTGTTGTATTAATTTTCAGTGCAGACAGGTTGGGCAAAGCATAGAAACTTGAAACTCATACGTTGTTTGTTTTTCGATTCTCTCAAATTACAGAAACCATCTCTACGAAGCATAAAATCATACCAAGTGTTTATCAATTTGGACCACCCAAAATAATTGAAAAGCTCCACAGTGCGATGCGTCGGGATGCGTCGAGACGCGTCTATCGTGTGTGCACAATCATCGCGATCGTTGAGCGCAGTGATGTCAGAGTTGTTATCTGTAAAATCATAGCATTTAATGTGGATTGATCACAAAAATCATTAAAATTTTATGAAATCAGTGATCTTGTGATGGAAAACTATTTGCAAAATGATAAGTTTTTATAATTTGCAGCAATTGTTCCGGAAACAAGCATATAACAATTGCTAGAAAAATCTGTCACCAATCACCTGGCAACACCGTCATCCCTTGTAAACATAAACCGTACCGATGCATAACAAAAATATGCGATAAATCCAATAAAAAACAGAGAAATTCCGTTGTCCTTCATTAAATTGTATTTTTTTCTCTTGATATGTACGATTTAACAGTTGATTTTGATTTCCAATACTCGTCAATCTACTAAATTTCCCATGTGTTTACATAAAAATATGCTTAACACAAATGTTATATTTTTTGTTTGTTTGTTTTGAAAATATACATGGAAAGGCGACACTACTACCGTTACATCAATGATGATTCTAATGATTCTTTGAGTTACACGCCGCTTCACCTTAAGAGAATTCAAATGAATACGTCACTTTTACTTTCATGCAAAACATTATTATTTGATGAACGAAGTATTGTAAACTTCAACTATACACGGTCAAATTTCATATAACGATTTAATATTTATATACAACACAATCACTCAAACAAATATGAACGTACATTATAAGATAGAAGGAAGTTCAGAAAGTGTTTTAAATCGGTATTTCGCTGGTAACATATTTCAACGGCAATGCCTTTTGTAAAACAAAGAGTATCTAAATCTCTACTGTATCAAAACTACTATTATGATACTTGGTGTTTCAACAGCCGGTTGCACATTATGGACTTACCTTTGTTTATAAAATTGTGCTCAGTTTCGAAACCTATTGTCAACTAATCCATTGGCGAGTGCTCATATTTTTTTTACACTGAAAAGAAATAGAAGGGAAAAAATAAGTTAAATGCAAGTTTTTCTTGACCGAAGTAATCAAATGAACATTAGAGTTGCAGAAACTAAGCAAAAAAAGTAATTAATCATTTCGATTAAGGAAGGAAGCATTTCCCCAACAAAAAAAATAGAGGTAATTATTGCTCCTTAAAGATAGCCAACAGTCGGTAAACTCATCTCGTATCCTTTTTCGTTTCTTTCCTCTGTGAGTGCATTGATAAGTCAGGTTAGAGATAGCTGCCAAGCTCGGCCACTTAGCAGCAACAAGTTACTGGAGCAAACGTCCTTCAGCATTGTTCAGTACCACTTAGACGGCCGGCATTGCGCTAGATTATTTGAACTTATGAGAAACATCCGTCTCTGAAGCGGAGGGGTAGCAAGTAGTGAAGCATCAAGATGCAAATACTTAGGGGAAGCAGGTTCAAAATGTCACCTTAAGCTTAATAGCCGAGTAGTTAGAGTCCGCGGCTACAAAGCAAAGCCATGCTGAAGGTGTCTGGGTTCAATTCCCTGTCGGTTCAGGATCCCTCCGTAATGGGAATTTCCTTAACATCCCTGGGCATCGAGAATCATCGTACCTGCCACACGATATATGAATGCGAAAATGGCAACTTTGGCAAAAAAAGCTCTCAGTCAACATAAGAACACTAAGCTGAGAAGCAGGCTCTGTCACAGAGAGGACGTAATGCCAATAAGAAGAAGAAGAACGAATTCGCCAAAAGCTATCAATTTATGTAATGTTTTAAGTAAGGGACTATGTTTCTACGAATGCAATTGTATGAAGCCAATGGAGTACCCGATGAATTCTGCAAATCTTATCATTTTCATAGAAATGCGAACAGGAACATTTCACCCCATGATTGCATTTTGAACAATTTTGCCCTACTGTAAACGTCTCGAGGTGTAAGGCACTGGCAGTGGAATCAGTGACGGTCGTCGGTGCAGTAATTCCGGGAAGATAAATGCAATCCGCCCTTCAGTCATCCAGCTGTGGAATGATGCACCAGCAATAATAAGACGATGATGGAACTTCGCCAACCATTAGCTATGACAATGTGGCACCGCTTTCGGTTCTGCTAAGCGTAAGATACGGTAAAGGACAAGAACCAGCACACGGATTTGAAATTTGCTAAATTGTTCCGCTCCGGGCATTTATCTCAGGATTATGGTTGAATATGGTCTTGCGCTTTTCACTATACGTTTTCCAGCATAAAGAGAAAGCGAGCACTGCGAACTTCATACTATTAAAGGTCTTTACAAGCATGAGGACATCTGAAATCAACGAATGCATACGACACATGATACGACCAAGTCATACCTACATAAAGTCCATGGATAACAACCATGAACGAAGCATTGTGACAACATGCCTGAAGGAATTCCCAGCTAGGAAGACGTTAGCAACCAGTTTACAGTCATACATCGAACATGCAGGTCAAACATAGATTACATTCTGCTGAAGGCTACTTTAATGTGATAGATTTTAAAACTGGGATAAATATAGCCAACTAGTAAGTCTTTGAAGCAACAGGTTTAATTGTATCAACAAGAAGAAACACCGCAATTATGGAATTTCTTGATGCCAATGAAAAAAACCTACTAGACGGGGGACTGCTGTACATCTAAGCGTAGTAGCCAACGCTTGCGTGTCATTTTCTTCATTGTTGCTTGAATATTATGCACCAGAAGTGCAAATAGTACGTCTGCACTTCAGTTCAGGGACACTTCAAAGACGTGCTCATCCAGATGACATAAATTGATTTCTGTTGTACACGAGCGTGGAATGTTCTATTATTGTAAAGCAGCATAAATGGGTTTCTGTCACCAAACCATTTGAATACAAACTTGATTATGCTTACAGGTTTGCCTTTTCAGCAGTTTATTTTTTTTTTGTTATACACAATAATTCTCAGCAATCCTAAGGGATCTCATCGAAAATAATGAAGGGAGTTCAATAAGAATTTTCAAAAATTCTCAACGGAAGTTCGCCAAAGAATGATTATGATGGTGTTGAACGTGATCATTACCTGAAGATCAAGTGGATAATGCTGTATTTTGAAAGAGTGCATATCCAAAATCCTCTCTGCTCTTGGAAGTTTCACTACCTGAAGATAAAAATCATTACTTCTCAGTGCTACATGAAAAGTACGTTCAGTACTGTTTTTCTACTATTGGTCCTTTTAAGGTCCTTGTGAAGACCCGTGGCTTTGATTTTTCGTAAGACCCGTTAGCGAAAGCTAGCGGTTGTAATCCTTCTTGGCCACCGTCTTGCGAAAAGATGGTTTTCTTCTTCTTTCGTTTATTCACTAAAAATGGTTGCAAATACTTACAAAAGGAAGGGTGAATCTCTGAATTAACAACTTCCTTCCAACAAAGTGGGATTCAAACCTGTCACTAAACGTGAAAAAAAATGGAAGAAAAGACGTTTCTCCGGAATGTAAACTTTCTTCCAAGGTTGAAATGAATAATGTTGATAATTGTATCGAAATGAGCAATCAGTTCGATGTTCTAGACAAATTTTCCGAACACCAAATCGAAGCAGCCTCTAGCCCAGGCTCTTCGATTCAAGTGAGGAAGCAAAGAGTGCCGTCTATCGTGGTCAGTTGTTCCGAATTTGGGGGATTTAGGCAGGAGATCTTGAACTCCATTAGGGGAATCAAGGTTTCCTTCCAAATCGCAAAGAAAGGAGACTGTCGCGTTTTGCCGGACACTATTAAAGATCGCGAACTGCTTCTCAAACATCTTGAAGAGAAGAAGCACAAATGTTTTACTTATGACGACAAAACTGAACATTTGTTCAAAGTTGTCTTGAAAGGTCTCTCAAGTGACTATAAGTCACCTGAAGAGATCAAAAATGGAATAAATGATTTACTTGGATTTTCCCCAGTCCAAGTAATCATTATGAAAAAGAGAACTCAATCTGACATTGTTCAGAAAGGGCTTTCTCAAGAATATTGTTTAGTTCACTTTAACAAAAAAGAACTAAATAATATTAAAGCTTTAGAAAAAAGCAAGACTTATGTTCGATGTCCGTGTGACATTGGAACATTTCCAGAAACCTGGAGGAAATTACCAGAACCCCACTCAGTGCCGTCGGTGCCAAAAGTGGGGTCATGGTACAAAAAATTGTCGCATGGATGCTAAATGCATGATTTGCGGAGGTTCTTCTCACGCCAAAGACGTCTGTCCAGTTAAGGAAGATACCACCAAGTTTATATGCTCTAATTGTGGGGCTAATCATAAGTCAAATTTTTGGAATTGCCCTTCACGCAAAAGAGTCATTGAGGCTCGTGCAGTCATTGAGGCAGATGAAAGATAATATCCGTTACGATAACGGTCGTTTCCGGAATTTGCCTGGTAGATTCGATACTCAATGCTCATTTTTCAGTTAACAATTGCTTGATTAGGAATCATACCCATCAGAAAGATCATAATCATGCTCATTCACAAACTAATTTTAATTCGTCGGGTAGCCGTTCGAATCTTTCAATTTCGAATGTATCTACCCACGGTAAATCCTTTGCCGATATCCTAGCAGGTAATTTAAACTCCTCCCCTATTCGTTCCATGAGTACCCATTCTACTTGTTTCAAATCAAATGGAAAAAACCCTACCGCCACAGGTAACTCTTACTCAGCTTCTTCGTCTACCGAAAATTCTAATGGGAAATCATCAAAGGGACCCACTTCAAGTGATATGTCTGCCTCAGATTTTAATTTTCTGACTGAACAATTGAATCTAATGATTGATGCAATGTTCAAAGCCACCCCTATGACTGAAGCAGTCCAAGTTGGTGTAAAATTTACAAATCAAATTGTTATTGGATTACGTTTTTCTAATGGATCCAAATAATAATTTAAATATTTTAAATTGGAATGCTCGTTCTCTGAATGGTAAAGAGGACGAGCTGTTTAATTTTCTTACGGTTAATAACGTGCATATAGCAGTTATTACCGAAACGTATTCAAAGCCTGGATCTAAACTCAAAAGAGATCCTAACTTTTTTGTTTATCGTAATGATCGACTTGATGGGGCATGTGGAGGAGTTGCAATCATCATGCAGAGGCGTATCAAACATCAACTGTTTTCGTCATTTGAAACTAAAGTTTTTGAAACTTTAGGTGTTTCTGTTGAAACACAGTCTGGTAAATATACTTTCATAGCTGCCTATTTGCCTTTTCAATGCTCTGGACAGCAAGTTAATTTGCTCCAAACTGACTTGCGAAAATTGACTCGCAATAAGTCAATTTTTTTTGTCATTGGTGACTTTAATGTCAAACATCGGTCATGGAATAATGCTCAAAGTAATTCCAACGGCAGAATTTTATTTGATGAGTGCTCTTCACGATATTTCTCTATTCAATACCCTGATAGCCCTACATGTTATTCATCTTCTAGAAATCCATCTACGATTGATTTGGTCTTAACCGACTCTAGTCATCCTGCTATGAAAATTATATGGCAGGATTTGCAGAAAGAAATCAAAAAACGTTTTTCTCAATTAAGAAACAAAAATTTTGAAAATAAAATTTCTCAATTGAACCCTGGCTCTAAGCCCTTTTGGAAATTATCTAAAATCTAATTATCTAAAAACCTCAGAAGCCAATACCGGCATTGAAAGAGGAAAACAAATTATTACTAACTAATTACGAAAAAGCTCAAAAACTTGCTATGCAGTTTGAAAGTGCGCACAATTTTAATTTAGGACTTACTATTCCAATCCAATTGAAAATCAAGTTACTCAGGAGTTCGAAAATATTCTCAATCAAGAGAACGTTTTCGAAAATGCCTGGGAGACTGATTTGGAAGAAGTAAGAACTATTATTTAAAAAATCAAAAATATGAAAGCTCCTGGCGATGATGGAATTTTCTACATCCTCATCGGGAAACTTCCAGAAAGTAGCTTATCATTTTTAGTTGATATATTTAACAAATGTTTTCAATTAGCATATTTTCCTGAAAAATGGAAAAATGCTAAGGTTGTTCCAATTTTAAAACCAGACAAAAATCCTGCAGAAGCTTCTAGCTATCGTCCAATCAGTTTGCTTTCCTCCATCAGTAAACTTTTTGAAAAGGTTATTTTGAACAGAATGATGGCCCACATCAACGAAAATTCAATTTTTGCCAATGAACAGTTCGGATTCCGCCATGGACATTCGACCACTCATCAACTTTTACGTGTAACAAATTTGATCCGTTCCAACAAATCTGAAGGCTACTCTACTGGTCTTGCTCTTCTAGACATAGAAAAAGCATTCGACAGTGTTTGGCATGAAGGTTTGATCGTAAAATTAAAAAAACTTTAATTTTCCAACATACATTGTTAGAATAATTCAAAGTTATCTGTCAAATCGTACACTTCAGGTTAATTATCAGAACTCCAGATCTGAAAGACTTCCTGTAAGAGCTGGTGTTCCTCAAGGCAGCATTTTGGGACCAATATTATACAATATTTTCACATCTGACTTACCTGAGTTACCTCAGGGATGTCAAAAATTCTTGTTTATGGATGACACAGGCCTCTCCGCGTGTCATCTGTAGTCGATTGCAAAAAAAGTTTGGATATTTTTTTCTTCATACTTGCAGAAATGGAAGATTTCTCCTAATGCTTCCAAAACTCAACTAATAATATTCCCACATAAACCAAAAGCTCTTTATTTGAAACCTTCAAGTAGACATGTTGTCACGCTGAGAGGGGTTTCAATAAATTGGTCAGATGAAGTTGAGTATCTAGGGCTCATGCTAGATAAGAATTTAACTTTCAAAAATCACATTGAGGGCATTCAAGCCAAATGTAACAAATATGTAAAATGTCTCTATCCCCTAATTAATAGAAAATCAAAACTTTGTCTTAAGAACAAACTTTTGATATTCAAACAAATTTTCAGGCCAGCCATGTTGTATGCTGTGCCAATATGGACTAGCTGTTGTAATACCAGGAAGAAAGCTCTGCAGAGAATTCAAAATAAAATTTTGAAAATGATTCTGAAGCTTCCTCCCTGGTATAGTACCAATGAGTTACATAGAATATCCAATGTTGAAACATTGAAACAAATGTCAAATAAAATAATTAATTATTTCAGGCAAAAATCGTAACAATCTTCTATTGCCACGATTAATGCGTTATATGTTTAGGTTAAGTTAGGTTAAGTATATTAAAAACGTTTTTTTCCTCTTATAAGCAGGTGAAATCAACTCACCTGTAAAAAAACTAAACTGCTACGGCAAATGAAATGTAATATGTTGTTAACAAAATGTTATTAATATCTTAGATTGGTGTTACCAAATTAGGATGATAGTGTTGTCTAACAACACAGAACCCCTAGATATAAGAAAAAATGAATGTAATATTTGGAATGATACTATTAAAGAAATTGAAAAAAAAGCATCTATCTCATCATCCAGATACGATAGAAAGTTCGAGCCTTCGACAAAGTTGATTATAAGGACATTCGCATTGCAAACAGTTTGGTTCTAGGGGAAGACGGGGTAAGAACCCTCGTCGGGGTAAGACGGACCACCTTCAGTTTGGCATGAAAATGGCGGTTTTCTTAAAAGGTCAACCAAGCACTTTCCATAAACATAAGATTTTTGACATTTCGAACCATTTAGGATCATATTTACATGAAATTTTTCATAACAAATATCAAAAACAAAGTTTCTGCTCGTCGATATTGAATTTGATCTAAATTTAACAGATGCTCACTTAAGCATTTTGGAAGGGATTTTTTTTTGTAAAACCTTAAAAATTACCCGTCTATGCATCAACAGAAATGTGAAATATGCTTCAGTGAAGTGAAATATGAATTGAAAATATTTAATTTTGAAATGAGACCATAGTTGTTAAAATTGCGCAAGCGGGGTAAAAGCGACCACTGTTGACGGGGTAAGACCGCCACCCCGAATTTATACCACATAAAATGTCAAACCATTTTAAAAGTTGTAACTACGTTTTACATTACTAATCAAGTAAAATAAATATCAATTTTGTTATAAATACAAGGAAATTCCGCATATTTTTCCAAACTATCGGTGTCTCAAGGTAAAAATAAGTTTTTTTTTAACTAATTAACCCTAAAAATGTTTCAATATCCCCGTTAATCAATGTAGTATTTATAAAACTTTATACTTTTTACAATCATTGGGAACTGATATATTTTTTCATTTGTGTACGAAATTCGTGATGATCGCTTTTATCCCGAAGGTGGGCGGTTTTACCCCGTCGATAAAAATAATCATGATAAGTTATCACTTTTTCAAGCGTCAAGAGATAAATATATTTTTTTTTAAATACAATACCTATGATATTTTTGATCATGCCTAAGGCTTCAAAAACGTCATGCTGCGTCGAAAAAGGATTCGTTATCAATTTTAACTTTTGATTCAAATAAGATAGATAGATTAAGTATTCGGAAAAGTTGTTCAGAGAGTCAAGGACATCTGGAAAGCAAACCATTTGGTTGGCACTAGTAGGCATATTTAATCAAATTTATCCTGGGAATTAGATAAAATTGAAAGCTCGAATCTTCGGCAAAGTTCTGCAAAAAGTTGAGGGCATCCGGAAAACAGATTGATTTATATATTTTTGAGTCTTCGACAGAGCTGTTCAGACAGCGAAAGAAATTCGGACGTCACTGACGCTACTGAGTTCGAAGTTGCCAAGAAAACCAAATTTTACTCTGGTTCTTTAACGCTTTGTCGAGATGTGGAACATCAAGCTATGGATGGTTGATGATTATTAAATATCATGTTTAGGAAATTCTGGACTGATTTACTTCGTATTCATGTAATTTAGGTTTGATTCACTTTATTTTCAAGTAATTAAGTTATGTTTAATACTTGTTCAACTGACTAAGATCTGACGCTTTTAATTGTCGAATGATTTAGATTGAAATCTCTTCATAATCGAGACGGATTCGCTATATGAAAACGGTTTCAGGTCTGTCTTACTTCATACTCAAGCGATTCAGGTCAGATTCTCTTTATATTCAAGTGATTCGTGGGCAGGATAAAAAGGGCTCAATAGCAACGTTTCTGAAAAAAAAGGGTCAAGACCTCTTGGGCCCTTTTCAAAGGTTTATCCAGATATGTCTTAATTACTTCATATTCACGTGATTCAGGCCTGAATTACTTAATATTAAAGTTATTCTGGTCTGATTCATTTCGAGTTTATGTTATTTATTTTTGTTTAACTGATTTTTTTTCAGTAATTCATGCTTCCAAACTATTCAGGACTAATTCACTTCATTTTCTAATGATTCAGGTCTGATTCACTTCATTTTCAAATAGTTTAAGCCTGATTCACTTCATTTTCAAGAGATTCTGAATTGGTCTACTTAATTTTTGACAAATCATGTCAGATTCACCTCATATTAAAAAGATTCAGGTATGACATCATATTCTATAGTTTCAGGTCTGATTCACTTAATTTTCTCGTGGTTCAGTCCTGATTCACTTCATTCCCTAGTGATTCGGGTTTAAATCATTGAATATTCAAAACTCCAATTTTCTCTTATCTGGATTAGAAGATATAAATCGCTTGAAATTCTTAATTTTATTTGCTTATTAGTGGCACCAACCGGAACAACTTTCCCAAACACTCGAGTTTTCTATCTCTTGTGGATCTCAAGAGAGAACTAGTTTAGCACGCTCAATTATACATACTCACTAGCACCACCTAGTGGCAAAATTGCGAACTATACTGTTTGCATTCCGAATGTCCTTGGTTCGCTGAACAACTTTGCTGAAGTTCGGTTTCTCGCATATCATAACAATCTTGAGATATAGCAATGTAAATTTACCTATTTTGAGGTAATGTTGTACTTGTTCTGGGGTGATTCAATATTCAACTAGGTCTTTTTAATGTATTCGAATCCTCTGAGCAGAGTCTCAGGGGCTGCATACAGCAACAGTACTACCGTCAGTGAAAAGCAATACTGAGTATTCTTGCCGAACACCGATGACCTTTTATCACAAAAAAAAGAAGTGCAGCTATTCAAGCAAAACAACTTAAAAATTAAATTTCAGCCACCTTAACTTTTTATTTTTATTTCGCAAGCAATTACCATCAGCAACCTTCTTCCCGGCGTCAACGTGTCACATGTCATCCTTTATCCAAACTTCATCGAGCGAAGCATTTCACACCAACCGTCAAACGGTGCGCGCCTTTCTGGCAACAGGTATCCCTCCAACCGGAACCGAATCAAATTGATTTTCCTTCGCCGGGTTTGCCGTAACGGATTTCCAACCCCCCTCCCCCCGTTTGCCAACCACAAAAACCCTCACTTGAGCGGCAGTTTTCCAATCACGCGCTGAATCGAACTCCCTTTAAATGAGAAAAAGAAGCTAACAAAGTATCCTATATTCCGTTGCTAGTGCTTTGACAGAACAGTCAAAGGGCTAGTCTACTCCACATGGCCCCTTTCAATGCCTCACACAGGAGTCGTTTTGGGTAAATCATGATCAAAATTATGTATTACATATTTCAAATGTTTCTTGACGTCTGCTCAATATAAACACAATATGCAGCATACTTTAAGCTTTATTTGAAAAATATATCAGGATGAATAATCACAGTTTTTTGAATTTGAATAATAACCTCGAATTTGTTCTAGTTGCTCTTCTGTGACGCCCCTTCTCTGAACGCGGGTTTTCTCAAAATAGGTTTATTCAGGAAAGAAGAAAAACTCGATTCACGTATCAATTTGGCACGCAGCTTTCCTCTTGGCAAGATTTTGTCGCCACGACAACATTGACTTTTCGTTGGGAAAGACCGAATCAGGAACAATCTGGTCCAAACTCTGCGTCGCCAGGTACAAAACGGGGTAAAATGTTGACTTGGTGATGGAAGAGGAAATGGCGGAAGGCGGGATTCATATCGAAATTGAACGGAAAATCAGCACCAAGAAAAGGTTATTCAATGAGGCTTTTGTTACTTTGAAAAGGAAGCACATTACGTTCGATACGGCATTGTTGGGAATTTATTAGGAAAATTCTAGGAATCCTGGGTAATAAATTGGTTCTCCTTGACGAAACTTGTTCCAGACGCAGGTTACCTGAGCATTTGCGAGTTGGGTCTTAGAAAACTTTACTGAAATAACGATGCTGTTTAAAAGGTACGCTATTTTGTTGGTGTTATGCAGTAATTGATAACTGAATAAATCCTCAAAATGTTAAGTGTTTGCAGTGTCACATGCTCAAAAAATCAGGGAACTTGAGGTGTTGGATGACTTGTTTTGAAATGTCCTTCTATGGGTACTGGCTTTCCCGGTGGTCATTTCTTGTTTATTTCTGAGACCACAAAGAACCAGAGTGGTAATTCACTTATTATTGTGTGAGGTCCAGTTTGATCATTTCCGATCATTGTTGTGATAGATGGGTCACATGCACAGAAAACTTCGTAGATTGAGCCGTCAAATGCTTCGTTTTAGTAGAAAAACTTAAATGAACCACTTTACGGGTTTCTCCGGGGAACATTCCTGGGTGATTTCAATGGCCACAAAGAACCGGTGACCGGCCATTTGACCGAATGCCATTTGGCCAAATGCCGTTTGGCTGAACGCCGTTTGGCCGGATGCCATCTGGCCGAACGGGTCATTTGACCGAATGCCGTTTGGCCGAATTACGAACAAAACATAATAAAATTGCTAGAACACTGATGTGTAGGGTCCATAAGTGTGCCCCAATAACTGATCAGCTAGTTAATGTGTTGATTTTTATGACGTTATAAGACGTTATGTTTGTCGCAATATAATTGCTCCAAGAGAATGATCAAATCGATCCTTCAATTCAGTTGTGCACTTCACACATCGAAGTTTTGAACTCCACACACCGCGTCAAGACTCTAAGCTGATGGCTGGTGCGTCTCTTGTTTACCAACAGTATGCTACGGTCATTGGCGTAGGAACAGGGGGAGCCAGGGGGGCCTGGCCCCCTCCAGAAGCATCTACCACCCCCCCCCCCCCAGAATTTTTGATGATAATGAAAAAAAAAACAATTCAATATTAAGCAAAATCTTCTGAATAAATGTACATGACTCTTGTTATTGGTAAAATCTCTTCAATAGCTACGTTACTTTATGTTGTACAGCTATAGTGAGAAAATTTCGCTTGTCTTACACAGCATCAGCGGGGCGGTTCTGATTGCGGTGAATCGCGCGACAACCGAAAGCGTAACCGTCCGGCTGTCGATCGATTGGTTACTGTTAGAACTAGCTTCTTGTTGTTGTTCTCATGTGTTTGGAGGAAACCCTGCTCGAGGTGTCCGGTGATGATGATTTCCCTTATGAAAATCCATTAAAAAAATCCATACATTAAGGTGATTATAAAACGAAGCCAAATTTTGAATTTTGAAGTGCACAAGACTGGTGAATCTGACAACATTTCGCGTTTATAATCAATCAAATTGCTTACTTGCTGATGGTGACCAATGGGATAAATTTTCAACGTGGAGCGCTGTTTGGTCTTGGAGACGTGGCTTCGTTCTATAATCACCTTAACATCAACTATATACTTGTATAATGTCAGAAAAAAAAATAGATGAAATTATTTCATTTCTTAGAAAATACATTGCGAGAATTTTTGTCGAAAAATAAGGTTTAATTTTCAAGGAATTTCGGCATGCCCAAGTTTTCTTGAGATGAATGGCAGAAATTTAACCTTGCGTGAAAATTATGTAACAAAATCGACAATAGCTTTTTATTGCAGCAATAAATTCTCTCTTTGAATTTGATTCAATTTTTCAAGTATTTTAGCGTGAATAAATTTATTGCTTTAACTATACTCTTCCAAAAAACTTATTATTTCATAATATTTTCGACTATTTTCCAACAGATTTGATGCAAACTTTTTGATTTTCTTTATAGAATTTTAGTTAAATTCCTTAACGAATATTGAAAGATGGTTTCAGAACTTTTGCAAATCGCTTGGAAATTAGTCGAATAATATTATGGGACTTTTTCATACTTTCAAAGCGAATTCATCCGTTCCTTCTATGTCTACTTAATCTTAAACTTTCAAAGGTTCAAAGAAAACTTCCTAAGAAGATTCTGATGGACCTTCTTGAGAAATTTGTTTTATTTGTAAATTCATTAGAGAAGTTCTAACTATCCTGTAATTTACTTTTAGAGAAAAGATTATAAATTATTCCATTGCCCATCATTTATTCCACCTGCTTCAACATTTAGTTGTTTCTCCTTCCTCCGCATGACACTTTGAGGAACTTCGTACAAAAATCTATCCAAACTTCAAAAAGCAATATTTTAAAGAATCTTAAAAAAGGTAAATTACAGTAGTTTTGAAAAATTGCAAATTTCTTATACGTATGGTCGTAAAATGGTTGGTCGTATGGTAAAATTATCGTATGGTCGTATCTTAAAATCCATCAGATTAAATTCAATTAAACCTTACGTTACGAATTTTACCACAATACATCTTCGAATGTTCTTAAAAAATGCCAGCAATTTTTTCGCGTTATACTTGTACAGTACTACAAAATAATCAAAAATAGACCCTTCAAAACAGTTTGGAATTTCTAAAGGGGAGAAAAAATAATTCAACATCAATATGCTCACCATAGTATCGTGAAACCTCAGAGTTCATACACAATATTATTAAAGATTTTAGTTAAAATTACCTCCAGTGAAAGTTTCATCCATCTTAACAGCAATGATTTTCTATTATAATAGACGAAGAGAAAAAAACAAGAATTTTTGTAGTAAATCCTACAAGGACCACTTAATCTTTTCTGTGAAGTACATGGCCAACAAGATTCAGAAATTCTACGATTTATGTATAGAATTTGACGACATGTAAATTTGTGTTTGTATTTAAGCTGCAATTATTCAACAACAAAAAATACCAGCAAAGTTCTTTAGAAATCTGATATGGAGTGATTCGTGAGGAATTTGTAAAGCAATCCCTAAATATATTAAGATATTCTTGGATTTGATTTTTGTACAAAAAAATGGAGAATGAATACATTTTAATTGTTATTTAAGGAAGAATACTGAGATTACCATTTACAATTCGCAAAAAAAATAGTTTTTTGGAACTTAAAAAAATAACTTGATGGAACTTCTGGGAATTTTATTTGAGAAGTTAAGGAAGTAATTGCAAAATCGTAGTAAATCTGGTGTAAAATTTCTTCTAAAAATTCTCAAAAGAATGGTTAGTGTGGTTTAAAGATTAAAACCTCTGGAAAATACTTAGATAAATCACTGGTAATTTTTTTGGAAGAAGATATCCTTGAACAAATTACTTGGGGAATCTTTGAGTATTTTTGCGGCTGAGTTTTGGAAAGAACATTTGAACGTATTTCGCTAAGAATTTAATAGGACTGTTAGTATTCTTTAAACATTTCTTGGTTAGGCATTTGAAACAAAGTAAAAAAATATATTTTCGAGAGACTTTTTAAGCAATTCGAGATGTTGCTCCTTGATTTTAGATAATCCTCAAAAATAATTATCTGTGAAAAATGCAGATAGTTCTGCGGAGGAATTCTCTGAAAAATCATGAATACAATTTTCTTAATTGTTTTTTTTTAATTCTTCATGAAATTCATGTGGAATATTACGAGGAATTCTTACAGTAACACCTGGAAGAATAATTTTTTTTCAGGAAGTCTAGATATTTTTTGCTGCAATTTTTTCAAACAATCCTGTAGAGAATCTTCAGGAAGAACTTCAAAATCAAAGTTGGAAAAACTTTCGGCTTTTTGGTGAGACTCTCAGAATTTTTTGCACTATTTTTTTGAGAAATTAGCTGTAAATCCTAAACAAATTATTAATGAGTACAGGAGGATACTTTAAACTATCAATTAGAATTTATATGTTATAAGTACGTAAAGGACCTTCAAGGAGAAATTATTTTAAAAACACTAATGCATGGCGGAATCTTTCAAAAGAATTTTTAAGCAATTGGATAGAGATTTTTCAAGAAATTTTCGGGTGAAATCAGAAAGTCTGGGAATGAATCCTAGGACGAACTAAGTGAAAACTGATAAAGGAGATTTTGGAGAAATCACTGAAAAGTACGAAAATCATTCATGAAGAAATTCCCGTAGGAATTCTCAGAGAAATCTGCTGAACACCTGAAAAGTTCGTAGAAGAATTATAAAGGCCATTCATTACTAGTTTTTTTTGCTAGAATTCTTGAAGGATTTTGGCTGGGTTACAAAAAAAAAATTAACCTTTTTCGTAGCGAAAATTGAAATTTACAAATATGCCTGATGTGCAACGAAATGACAAAATAACAAATAAATAAAATCAATACAAATCTGTTAAAACTACGAAATTTTTGAAAACCGTTATTGTTGCGACCAACATTACTTCTGTAAAACAATTATTTGCTAGGCCCCCCCTAGGCCCCCTCCAGAAAAAAATCCTAGCTACGCCAATGGCTACGGTCAAGTGTTTTTTAATCATTTCATTAGAAGTTTTTCCTTTATTTGGACAGAGGCTATTCTTTCGAGTTATACTGGTTTCAATTTTATTAGCAATAATTGAGCTCATAATTTAGTTGGTAATTTTACCTTCTTTAAATCATCGGTAGTTCTTCAGAGTTGTTTTAATATAACGATTATTTTTATTACAATTGCTTAAATTTTCATAAGAGAATTTTCCTTATTTTTATCATAGGCTGTTCTTTCAAGGCAAAACTATTTTTCATAATTATTGGAAGTAAAATATTGTAATTGCTGGAACTATAAAATAATTTACTAAGTACGATTCGGAGGATCGAAATCAACCTATCATACAGAAGGACGAATAGGTCGTAAACCGTTTTAATTACTGTTAAATGATGACTGCAAATGCGATGCGGTAATTTTTGCTTTGAGATATGAATAATTTTTACAATTATGATGCTCTATCTTTCTTTAAGACAAAGCTTTATTTTTCTTTAAGACAAAGCTGTTCTTTGAAATTCAGCTCTGAAGATCATGACAAATGCATGCTAACAATAGCCCAAGCAGCTCATGAAACATCTTTCAAAGAGATGCTTTCCGAAAATGGTTTCAATCACGTATCAATAAAAGCATCTGTAACTTACTCAGTTCTAGTTCGATTGCATATTAAAATCAAATGCGCATAAGGTTTCATTGTCGTTCCAAGGAACATGTATTCCACTCTGTGTTTGACGTTTAACTTGTCTGAAACGACAAGATTTACTGCAAATGTTCAGTAACATTTCAAACAAACTCTTGCAACTTCTCCCAAAATACCGGTTTTAATGTTATCTTTCATATTACTTTCATTTGAGCCATCCACAACTCGGATTCAATTTATGTCCCCATACCCACAACTCAAGAAAGATCATCCCAGTTGCGCGAAAGTTGCACTGAACTACGTGTATGACAGCTAGAAGATTGTTTGTTTAAATCCAGTTGCAATATGGTTGAGTTGCACCTTACTTATTATCTACACGGCGTGCCTAAAACCTTTATCAACACAAAAAAATGTCCAAGAATTTTGCACCTACCATTCGAAATATACAGTATTCAAACATCTTCTCCGTGAATTTGAAAATATTCTAAAGAGGGAAAAGAAAGTTATCGTGATTTGAAAGTTTTGAGCTATTTTGGAAAGAATATTCAATTACTTCAAAATATTCTTCAAAGGCGTTAAAATTATTTAAAATTTACAAACAGGATGCTTGGATATCACATGTCTTGAATGCTTAATGCAAATCTGATGATAACTTGACTGGTTTATAAATTAACAATGAATCGTTGGGAAATATTTTGAAGCATGTGAAATATCCCTTCCAAAATAGCTCAAAACCTTCAAATCACGATTACTTTTGATTCCTTCGTTAGAATATTTCCAAATTTACGGAGAATATGCTTGAATACTTTATCATTCGAATACTAGGTGCCTGCCGAATTCTTGGACATTTTTTTTTGTGTTATTAACGGTTTCTGGCACACCGTGTCTAACAACGAACACATGGTCTAGCCACAGTTTGTTTGTTCGAATGGTGTTTCTCATGTGTTGCGTAAAAGTTTTTGCGAAAACTTTAGATTTTTTTTTTCTTCAGGCGAGGCCTAATTTTACCAGTATTGAACTTGTTTTCCGAAGGGTGCAGTAAAGTTGTAAGCAACAAGCTTCGGTTAGGCAATGTGGTAACCTTTATAGTACATTGGCGAAGCAATAGTTCGAAGAGCTGGTGGAGTAGTAAGTAGAGGAGAAGATTACTGATCTCGGTTTCGGAAGTTCGATTTTCATTTACATTTTTGTTGATTTTTTTTTTTCATTTAAGAATTAAATTATTTTCGAAATCAGTATTTTCGATATGACTAAATATGTGCAAACATGCTCCGTCTCTTGCGCTTTTTGCGTTGCTATCCAGTGTAATTGTGAGTCATATTTTCAATAACTCTGATTAGTTTTATGAGATAAACTGTGCTGCTTGGGAGTTCACTATTATTCCCAATTTCGGCTACTGGGTTCGCCGTAGAGTTGGACGAGCTCGTATTTCATCCTTCACCGCCACACACCGTTTTCCTGCACACCGCCGAAGATCGTCCTAAGCACCCGACGTTCGAAGACTCAAAGTGCTTGCAGATCCTCCTCAAGCAGCGTCCACGTTTCATGCCCATAGAGGACAACCGGCCTTATGATCGTTTTGTACATGGTACATTTGGAATGAATCTTTTTTTACCGCTGCTTCTTCTGGAGGCCTCCGTATTTCACGGCTATCGTAATTGTCAGCCGTCAGCAAGGATCCAAGGTAGACAAGCTCGTCAACCACCTCGAACGTTTCCCCGTCTATCGCAACGCTGCTACCTAGGCGAGCCCTGTCGCACTCGGCTCCACCTGATAGCATGTACTTTGTCTTGGTCGCATTCACCACCAGTCCAACTTCTACTGCCTCGCGTTCCAGGCGGGTGCACAGGTCTGCCACCTTTTCAAATGTTCAGCCGACAATGTCCATATCATCCGCGAAGCAAACAAATTGACTGGATCTCATAAAAATCGTACCCCGGCTGTTGGGCTCAGCTCTCCGCATAACACCTTCTAGCACAATACATATTGAACAAAAGGGCCCGAAAATCCATCACCTTGTCGTAGTCCCCGGTGCGATCCAAACGAACTTGAGTGTTCGCCTGAAACCTTCGCACAATTTTGCACACCTTCCATCGTCGCTCTTATCGTGAGCTTCCCGGGAAAGCTGTTCTCGTCCATGATTTTCCGTAGCTCTACGCGGTCCATCCTATAGTATGCCGCCTTGAAATCGATGAAAAGATGATGCGTTGGGACCTGGTATTCACGACATTTTTGGTGGATTTACCGTACAGTAAAGATCTTGTCCGTTGTCGATCGGCCGTCAACGAAGCCGGCTTGATAACTTCCCACGAACTCGTTTACTACAGGTGGCAGACGATGGAAGATGATCTGGGATAATAATTGTAGGTCGCATTTAGAATGGTGATCGCTCGAAAGTTCTCACAATCTAACTTGTCGCCTTTCTTGTAAATGGGCCATATTACTCCTTCCTTCGACTCCTCCGGTATCTGTTCTGTTTCCCAGATTGTGCCTATCAGCCGGTGCAGACAAATGGCCAGCCTCTCCTGGCCCATCTTTATGAGTTCAGCTCCGATACCATCCTTACCAGCAGCTTTATTGTTCTTGAGCTGGTGAATGGCATCCTTAACCTCCATCAAAGTGGAGGCTGGTTGGTTACCATCGCCCACAGTACTGACGAAGGCATTTGTTCCGTTGTCCCATCGTTCATTGTATGTGCTCTCAGCGCCAATCAGGTGTTCGTCGAAGTGCTGCTTCCACCTTTAGATCAACACACGCTCGTCCGCCAGAATGCTCCCATCCTTATCCCGAAGCCGTTGCGGGATGCGTTAAGCGTTCTATCAGAAGCTTACGCGTTTCTTGAGACCGGCACAGCTGTTCCATCTCCTCGCACTCCGTCTCCTCCAGGCGGCGTTTTTTCTCCCGAAAAAGACGGGTCTGCTGTTGCCGTTTCCGCCTATAACGTTCCACGTTCTGCCGGGTTTCTTGATGCAGCATGACACAGCAGCACAGCTGTTCCATCTCCTCGCACTCCGTCTCCTCCAGGCGGCGTTTTTTCTCCCGAAAAAGACGGGTCTGCTGTTGCCGTTTCCGCCTATAACGTTCCACGTTCTGCCGGGTTTCTTGATGCAGCATGACAGCCCACGTTGCATTCTTCTCCTCCAAAACCTCCTGGCACTCCTCGTCGAACCAATCGTTCCGTCGACTTCATCCCACGTACCCGACGTTGCTCTTAACTGCATCGTTGATGGCTGCTTTTACTGTTTTTTAGCAGTCCTCAAGAGGGGCTTCATCCAGCTCACCCTCTTCCGGCAATGCAGCCTCGAGGTGCTGCGCATATGCAACTGCGACATCCGGTTGCTTCAGCCGCTATAGGTCATACCGGGGCGGCCCTCGGTACCGTACGTTGTTAACGACGGAGAGTTTTAAGCGTAGTTTAACCACCACCAGATAGTGGTCCGAGTCGATGTTAGCGCCACGATAGGTCCTGACGTCGATAATGTCGGAGAAGTGCCGTCCATCAATCAGAACGTGGTCGATTTGTAATTCTGTTTGCTGTGATGATCTCCAGGTGTATCGGTATGGCAAACTGTGCTGGAAGCAGGTGCTTTGGATGGCCATATTCTTTGAGGCGAACTTTCCAATAGTCGGTCTGAATTCCTCCTCCTGATCAACCTGAGCGTTTAGATCTCCTATGATGATTTTGACGTCATGGCTTGGGCAGCTGTCGCGTTCGAGCTGCGCGTAAAAAGTGTCTTTGTCATCATCAGTGCTTCCAGAGTGAGGGCTGTGCACGTTTATTATGCTGAAGTTGAAGAACCGGCCTTTGAGCCTCAACTTGCACATTCTCTTATTGATCGGCCACCACCCGATCACGCGTCTCTGCTTATTACCCATCACAATAAAAGCTAATTCCAGCTCGTGTGTGCTGCCGTAGCTCTGGTTAATGGTACGGTTACCTTTAAACGTTCGCACCATTGATCCCTTCCAACACACTTCCTGCAACGATACGATGCCGAATCCGCGGGTCTTCAGCACGTTGGCGAGTATGTGTGTGCACCCGAAAAATGAGAGATTTACAGTTCCGCGTACCGTGCGTCCAATCGCTAAGCCCTTTACGTCGCTGTGATCTTCGCCGACTGTTCCGGTTCGTATTCTCTCGTTGATTATTCGTTGCTGGATGTTTTTACGGCTGGCTTGCAACCCCCTAGATTTCCGGAGGACCATTCCCCCTAAATGTTCGGAGGGCCATAGTCCACAGTTTAGCTTAGAGTCCTTCTCTGGCACTCTGACGATGATCAGCCGCCCCTGACATGGGGGACAGACGCTGTTGTGAGCCGCTCCTAACATGGAGTACAGCCGCTTCAGGTTTGCTGGAGCAAAAGCTAAAGCAAACATCCCCCCCCTCCCCTGTCAGCAAACGACCAAAGCTCCCAACGGGGTTTGTTACCAAATCTTCCTTAAGGTTACTCGTACCCTGGCCAGTACCGCGGGGAGATAGGGATAGAAGTTGCTGGGCAAGAGGCTAAAGACCGTACAGAGGGTCTATTTTATTCCTTCAGGTACGCGAGGTACCAATGGTACGCCATGCACAGCCATTTACCAACCACTAATATTTATATTATTTTGTGATAAAAATCAGGAAGAAGGAACAATCGAATGACTAGTTTTGGTAGAAAACCTGAAATGTTTGTCAATATGGGTTTCACCGATGATCCTTCCATGGTTATTTCTATAGCCACAATGAACCTGAGTAGTCATTCATTCATTATTGTGTGAGATACGTCTCATGCTTAAAAAATGGGAAGATTGGATCATCGAATACCTTGTTATTGTACAAAAACTGAAATGTCTCACAATACAGGTATCTCCGATGGTCTTCTTCTTTGAATATTTTATTTGTTCGGTATATGTAAGGACTTCATACAATTTTTTTGAGTTATGAAAGTGTCGCTTGCCCCTGCGGAGGTGAGCAGAAGAAGCAGTATAAATGGTATTACGCGTCTTTTTCCGCGCAGTGTGAAAATTATCGCGAATCTCTTTTTTCTGTTCAGTTGCTTGATCTTGATGGGATGATTTGATGACGAAGTTTTTTTTTTATAAATTCAAAATCAAATGTTACACATTAGGTTATATTTTTTTGTTTTTATTTGTAATGAATTATGCTTCAAGTTGTCGAATACAGCTTACCCTTATAACATTACTTATATACTAACACAATTATTCCCTTCCTGTTATCTATGAAGATAGTTTGGGTAACCTATATCTTCTTATGTTTACGTTGAACTAACATTCTTTCCCTTCCATAGATATTGTAAGCACGTGGCCAGGTGAACAATGTGAAGCTTGTTTCTTTATTTCTGTTATGATGAAAAAGGCCGTTCAACCTTATTTTTTTTTTTTTTTGCAACACTACATGTAGATTTATCCAAATCAAAAGTGCTGAGCATTGTACAGTCACCCACGAATTATACATTCACCTATGCTATGCTTTGTTACAACCTACCACAAATATTGAACTAGGTCTTCTTTTGGATGAATATATTACAACGATGAGAATGAAAAAAGTGAAAGATGAAGTCCAACTCCTGGCGTGCAGTACATGTTTATCCCTCTCTTCTTCCAACCACATTTATCAAAATGATCCGTTGGTAGAGGCAATCAGTGCGGGGTATGTATGGTATTCTATAAAGTGTGAGATTTCACGTCAACTACCGTTCCACCAACAACAGTGTCGTTGTGGTCTGCAGTACAAAGGTGCATTATCCCCTAGCGCCTAGCCTGGATAGATGGAAGGCTAGACGTGCGTTGCATTTGCTGTAGCTTGATAGCTCATGGCTGCATTAAAATCGTACTCCCATGCACCAACAGACAGGAAATTGCATCCAGAGCTTAATTCCGATGGTGCTGATGTTGAGTTGTCGTGTACGGGGAATGGAATACTATGCCCTGTACTAGAGGTACTACATCAGACAGTTGTTCGTAGCGTGGCGAAGTCGGTACGGATCGGGTATGACGGGAGGCAGAATTTAATTTAAGTAATTCTCTTCATGCATACATGGGAAAGGATTTAACCTGCTACGGATTATTATGGACGTCAGGCCGCCAGTGAACTATGGACTGGAAATCAAAGTTTTGCGTCAAAAGTTTAAAAAACTGTTTTCATGAGATGAATTATCTGCGATTAGTTTGTCAATATTGAGAACATGTATGCCCAGATCAGAAATAAGCCATCACTATCGAAAACAATCACAAAATCTAGTCAAAATTATTCAAGGATACCATCGGAGGTAGGGTTCATCACAGCTCAATAATTTATATGTCCTTTAAACTGCTCTAGCAATTTACTGATGACTACCTTTCTAATGCCTTAGTTTGTGTCATACATCAACTTCTGTCCAGAACCTCACTCAGTGCCATCGGTACCAAAAGTGGGGTCGTAGTACCAAAAATTGCCGCATCGTTGCTAAATGCATTATTTGTGGAGGTTCCTCTCACGCTAAGGCCGTCTGTCCTGTGAAACAAGATACCAAAAAGTTTATATGCACAATTTAATTCACCTGTAAAAAATCTGAACTGCTGAAATGTAATATGTTGTCATCAAAATGTTTATAAAAGCTTGAAGCTTATGTTTTTACCAAATAAGGATGATAGTTGTACCTAACACAGAATACCTAGATATATAGAACAACTGTAATGTATGAATTTATAATAATAAAGAAATGAAAACAAAGACTCATAAAATTAAAACAAAATCGGCATAAATGGAAATGTCACAAATATGCAGTTACGGGATTGTCATGTATTTAAAAAAAAAATACTTCATAATGCCCAAACGATACCTAATTCTGGAAATAGTCTACGCATTGTTTAATACGAAATGTTAGCAAATTTTGAAGTCATAATCAAAACAATTACTTAAAATTCAATTCAAAATACATTTCGGTCACTACGAAAATGACTTTTTGATGCATATATGAGCTTGTATGATTTTAGGATTGATTTTTGATAACTTTTAAAGTACTTGTAATGTTGACGCGAAATTTTGATTCCCGTCTCATAGTGCTGTGCGTTCGGTAAGGTTGTAGACCACGTGAGATTTGTTCAACCCTATACACAGGGAAAGGCCCAGCCGGCTGAATACGGGTTTCCTGGTTCGGAAATTGCTATATGTTATTGATTGTATCAAAGATGTTCTGATCGACTCCGAAGCTACACTGTCGCACTACATGGAGGTATGATGGAAATGAAAATTCCAATGAAATGGAAAACAACAACCTGTTGCTTGCAGTCACATTTCCGAACTGATATATGTAGGTATAAACTTTCAAATGAAAAGTTGACAGGAAGCAAGCTGATTCGATCTTCTTCAATAGTGTTCGGTTAGAGTGTTTATTAATTAACATGACAGCTTTTGGGTTTTAAAATTCATGGTATTGTAACAACCTTTAGAAATGGAGTTACTCTTTCATTTGCATCTAGCAAAATCATATATCAAACCATATCGTAGTGTGTATTCATGGCTATGAAATGCTATCTTTTGGCGCAACGTCACGTCGGTAGCTAATTCAACACGAACGACGAAACACAATCACTCGTTTTCAAGTTAGCGTTAGTTCGCACTGTGGCAATGTTTTGTTTATTTGTAATGCGAGCTTCATTGCGTTTCCATTACTCTTCGTTCTTTTTGGGATACCGATCTATGTGTTCTGTTTTAGGACTTTATGCGTTATTATTGATTTATTGCATTTCAACACTTTGCAGGTTTCTGTAACTGACCTTGAACATGGCATAGCAATATTTGATTACTGTGTGAATTTGAACTGGGGATTGTCTTACATGATTATGCACTTACTATTTCAGCAGGGATTAGTAGGGGAGTGTTCAATTAATGATTAATAATCACCGATCATACATTTTCGACATATTTTCATTTGTTTGCGGAAGGGTATGGATAAAATAACGAAATAAGAGGTAAACAAAAATGGTTTGCTATCAAATTTTAAATAATGTTTAAATTTGTCAACAATGACTCCAGCATTCATAATCATGAAAATAAGTGTCATGATAGAGATCTAACCAGATATAATTCCAAATTTTTTTAAGCCTCTGTAAAAAAATATGTTTATGAGATTCCACAGAATTATGCCGAGGATCGTGTCAGCTGAACTTTAAGATATCTTAAAACCAATCCATTCACGAAAGATGGCTGATGGATTTGTCTTGGAATGTAAATATGTATTCTCAAACAATGTTTTTCACGAGTTTTTGTTTCCTGATTCGTGACAAAAATCAGCCTCCCTGTTACCTGACTTTTTCAGGAAAGATTTGGATAAACTTTTTAACGAATCTTCGAAATATTTTTTTCGGAATTTATAAAAGAACATGGCGGCCCTACTTAGCCGAGTGGTTAAAGTCCGCGGCTACATAGCAAAGCCATGCTGGAGCCATGCGGTCGATCCAGGATGTTTTCGTAATAGAAATTTCCTTGACTTCTCAGAGTATAAGGTATCATCGTACCTACCACACGATATACGAATGTGGAAAAGGCTAATTTGACGAAGAAAAGCTCTCAGCTAATAACTGTGGAAGTGCTTATTGAATAATATGCTGAGAAGCAGGCTCTGTCCCAGTGAGGGCGCGATGACAAGAAAAAGATAAGCGAACATTTATTATATTAAAAAAATAAGATGTATCAAAAAATCATCAAGAAATATCAGTACATACATTTAGCGTTAGCGTTAGCGTTAGCGTTAGCGTAGTTACGGTATACTTCGTAGATTGGATACTAACAATATTCATGTGTCATTTAATAATCTCATCCAGACTACTTTCAGGAACAAGGCTGGGGAGTTAACCTTGGCCCAATCTTGAACAATATTACTAAAAGCATGAGTACTGATATTCCTGGCCACGCCCATCTTTACCGTAACTTGGGATAGGGGAAGGAAATGATGATGCAGCACTTACTTAATGAGAGGCCACCGACTCAGCGACGCCCTCATAAGTGCTACGGAGGTAGGGGTTGGGAGGGGTATTAGGTCACGTCAGGATTCGCCTGAAAAGCTGGCGATGGACCCAGAGCATTTGTGGTTAAGTGGTAATTATTTAGTCTTTTGAATGCCGGCATTCAAAGAGGGAAACGAATTTTATAAATTACAGTTTAGTTGATTCAAGCTCCGGTAGTGGTTTTCTGCTCAGAAAATAGTAAAAAGCAGAATCGATCCCTCCAGGGTCATCGTATTGGGACGAAAAAAAAAAAAAAAAAAAATGCCGGTGTTGAATGCAAGTCATGTTCACGTAAGTAACAATCAATCCGCAAACGACCCAAAAAAACCCTGACAAGTTTAACGCCATGCGGTAGGCCCAAACGCGTTAATTCAACAATATACCGTACTTCGAATAAAAAAAAAAAAATCTAATTGCAACGCAAAACCAGCTTCGTAACTACGTAACTACCGGCAGTTACTTAAGCATACACGAAATCCTATAAAACCGATAAATAAAACCGGAATCTGAATCCGGAAACTTTCCGTTCATAAAGGAACAAACTCACCAAATGCTCCTGGAAGATAACGCCGTGTGGAACATACTTCTCCGACAATCATCACTTCGCACTTTTTCTTCAATCTTATTAATGCACAGTGCTTTTTGACACCTAAGAAATATCAGTACATACATTTAATAGAAAAACTTCAATACTAGGAAAATTTCCTACAATTGCATAAAAATAATGTCATTTTTCTTAAGATATTTTGAACAAGGCCTTATATTTTTTTAGGAACTGTCCATTAATTACATAAAGGATATTGGGGGAGGGGGTCTGAGATTTCTTACGCGCCACACAATTAATATTTAATATTCATACAAAAAATCTTACAATGGGGGGATTGCTTAATTGCTTCCAATCATTCTTAGTGGAAGCTATTTTGAATAACTTTACGATCTCCAGATTCAGTTTTTGAATATTGTTTTCCTTTTTTTGTTATATGTAACCTTTAAAAGTAAGTCCGAAAATATTTTTGATAAATCCTTCTCTAGAAATTGTACTTATTTTGTAGTTTTTTTTTGTATGGTATTTAGTTGGAGCTGCCTGACAGCTTAACTTGTCAAGGCTGAACCCTCGGTCTGGCTTTTGCCAAGTTTCCCCTCTACCAGGACCAATACTCAGACGGACTAGGCAATGGCGCCCACATGAACACTGCTTTTTTATTAGTATTGTGACGTGGTAGTTTTTGAAAAGTACCCATATTCCCTTGCTTCTGAGAAAAGGAAGCATTGTGAAAATCAGCAGCTCCATCAGAATTTGCTTGAAATAGTAGTGTCATTACTAATACTGTCTAGTCGAAATGGTTTTGAATAATGTGTCATTTAAGTGCTATTTTGATTACTCCTGTCTTTTACGTAAGATTAGAGTCTTAAATGTCAATTACCGTCAAGTCTTAACAAAATTAGGCTGTCTAGTAAGAGTTCTAGTTAATTTCATTTTTATTGTTAAAAATATTTATTGGTCATTACGTTCATATATCCTTAAAGGAAAAAAGTCGCTTTCCTTGTCTGCTCAACAATTTTTCAAAACTAGCAAGTGTACCCTAACGATCGATCTCAGCGTCTTACTTTCCATAGTAATTTTTATAGTGAATATTGAAGAGTAAAGTTACCTTAGGTTTCTATTACAGTCTCCTACAAGATTTACTTTTCGGTGGCAAATGCAATGCTTCACAACGCCTACTTTCTACTTGTAAATTTTGCGAAAATGAAGCTGGAATTAGATTATTTATACCGCTGTTACAAAAGAGGTATTTCTTATTATGGCAATGTAAAAACCATATTAAAATAAGATTGTCGCCACTATCTACTAGTCATTTTCCTAAGAGTTCCTAAGTATTCCCTACGTCGTATATGATAACGATGTATCTAGCTAGCTAATAGTAAGAGTTAGCAAAAGGCAAACTGAACGTCACCAATAGTATTAATGTCCACTTCGAATAGATTAATTATTTGTAATGGGCATCAATTCTATCAATCACGTAGAATGTCCGTTGGATCACATCCGAGATATTATTGCGTCTATGCCATATGAATTATGACGCGGCTTTAAGCAAAAAATGCCATAATGTGATACCACCACTACAGGTTACGCCTTTGGTTTCCATCATATGGGCTAATGGGTTATGCCCTCCCATCGCGGCAAGGTCGCATAACCAAGGGGAGGGAGAAATTGTACTTATTTTGTAGTTGGTTCAAAACGTTCAGGGAATCCTAAATTTCTAAAAAAAAATGCATTGATCTTAAAAAAGGAGAACGAACATATAAAATGTAATTATAATCCCACAGTAGCTCCTCATGAGCTTATTTTGTTTTTTTTTTAACATTTAGATGAAAAATTCGTCAGGATTCCCGACTCAGGAATTAATTAAGCAATTTTCACAGGAATTTTCGTACCATTCTCTAAGGTGAAGATGATTAAGAGCCGATCTTCAAATTTTCAAGAGCAAAAATCTGGAGAACCGAACACCCGTTTTAGCTGAAAAATTAATCCATTGGTCACTACCAGCTAGTGACCAATCGATTAAGTTTTCAGCTTAAACTGATGTGTGGTTCTCTAGATTTGTGCTCTTGAAAATTTTAGGTTTGGCTTGGATTCATCTTCACTTTAAATTTGATAAAACTATTTCCTCAAGGATTTTATAAAAATGTAAGTTAAGAGATTAATTTAAGAGGTTCAGGAGCAAAACTAGTAGAAATTCCGGTGACATTGCCTGAAGAAATGCTGAAGAACTTCTGAAGAAATGAATGTAATTATCTCTTTGAAATTTTTGAAGGCATGCTTCTTTATTCCAAGAAGTTACTATTCTCAAAAGCAAAATAAATTCTCGAATTAATGCTACGTGGAATTTGGAAGAAGTATCTAGATAACTCTGAAAAAATCTGAGAAGGAAACCGCAAACAAACTCGTGAAGGTAATTCTCAGAGGTAATTTAAGATAGATCCTTTGTTGCACTCCACCAAGAATCTCCCGATAAAATGCTCATATAAGGAATTCGAGGAAAGTTTATAATACAATTAATAATGTAATGCATGGTTGATGACCTCATCACAAAAGATTGAAGAATTTGGGAAAATATTATTTCTTATTTTTATTAATTTATTTCCTAAAAATATCCTTAAACAAATACTTAGAGAAAATCCGGGTGTTATTCGTAAAGGAATTTGATACCCATATTTTTTGTTTTCATTAGCGACACTTAACATTGAAAAGGTGCATTCGTGTCGTAAAATACCAATTCTAGTTCTAATTCACATTCTCATTTTTCCTTGATCGGGTATGATACACTTTTCAGTCCAATGGATCATTAAAATAACCAAAACGGCCGCTATGGAAAGCATAGATAGCGCCACCGTAGCCTTGTGTGTTTGACAGAACAGCAATGCTGTCACAATGTTAAATCCCATATACAGTGGCGCCTTTGTTTTGATGCGGTGAGCACTGTCAAAAACAACATTCAATGATCCATTCCTTATTCTGATTGAATGCTCTTTTCGCTGATTGTTCTTCACTCGTTCTATCCGCCTTATCAGTTGAAAATCGCTTATTCGCAGAGTCCACCTCCGTACCGGTTTCGATCGTGTCATTGTCTGCGTTGCTGCTATTGCCGTTGTCGTCGTAATCGTCGCTCGTTTCAGCTTCAGCTGGCTGTGATGGACCCATTGTAGTGGATTGGTTGTTGTAGTTATTGTTTTGTTCTTTCGGCTTTGGAAGTGCTTGGGACTGTGCCTTCTGTTAATTTGTCTTCTTTCAGCTTACATACCGCTGACCGTTGACCACAACGTGCGACGGAACCGCTTTAACCAGTTGCATACGTACAACTCTGACGCCGTTCAGTAGTTCCTTGAATTAATTTTACAGCACTTCTTTTTCAGTGCAAATCACTTTACAGTATTGCTCCTTGTGAACGGTGGTGATAGTGTTTGTCATTTGCGAAGGAAGATTATGAATCCTCAAGGTGGTGTGGGACCATCCACGTGAATCGGGATGTGACACGTCATTCCCTTTTAAGGTAACGGTCGTATTTTGGACTAAATATGGGCAAAACGGCTTATCTCAGTGTGCGGATCCGATCCGAATCACTCATTTTAGTGAGCCGGATCTTTGGAACGGTTCAGTGGCTCAGCGGTTCGCAAAAGAAGAGCGAACTGAACCGAGCTAACCGAAAAAGAGCAGTTCACTCTCTGTTTCGTGACATGCATCGTTCCTTTCGTATCTTTCTCTCTCTCATTCTTCGTACACTCTTCCCCTCACGATACATTCGGCCGATTTCATCTACCCGAACCAAAAGAAAGAAGCAAAAAAATGTGCCTGCCATTCAAGCGGACATTTTGCTCTCTATCTTACATTTTCCTGTGTGCAAATGGGCAGGGCAAATGTGTCTGTCTATTCTGAGAGCGCAAAGAGCACGGTACAGCAGAAAACTTTGCTTGCATGTGTGGCGTGGCGCGCAAATCAAGGCACGTGTCAAGCGTTATAAAGCCGAAAACCAACGAAGGAGAATAGGGGAAAATAATTTGTTAATTTCTTTTTTCGGGTAACTTTTTGTCTGATCCGTGCTGATCAAATGAACTGACTCTCACCAAAAAAAAAACACGGATCACTCGTTCTTATGAGTGATCCGGATCTTTTGAACGGCTCCGGTTGTTTTTGCCCATCTCTATTTTGGACCCCCTAAGGAAGTGAAGTGTTATAACGGTTGCATGGATGAACCGAATAAATTAAATTAATTTCAGATAAAATAAACACATTTTCTATGAAAAAAACGGTTGATGCAAGTCCTATCTTTCCAAATGGCATGCAAAATAAGTTTATCTTTCGATTTAAACTGGGAAATTTGCAGGGGTCCAAAATATATTGGTACCGTAAAATGGGGTAACTTTGATAATGCGGGTAACTTTGATAGTGGGAGACCCACAACATATTGAACGAAATAACGAATTTTCTGTTAATCAGTTAAGCAAAACGAATGCAAATGCAAAGAGTATTAGTATGACACTTCATGTCAAAACTATTTTCGTTGGAATCAAGTGCATTTGAAGATTTTTATGCAAATATTAAAAATTTATAAGATTTTAGCATTTTTCAAATCGAAATACATTTTTCGACATTTTGGTTGATTTAATCCGATTACTTTTGAGCAGGATATTGCTGTGAAATGGATGAGATCAAATACATTTACGTTCGATTCTTAATGCATAGTTAAAAATTAGTTTGCCTTATAATAATTTTGGTACATTTTACACTGGTCTTGATCGATTGAGATGAAAACTACTGTTACATGCTCTAGGTAGTACCGAACCTACCGTTAGCAGAAATAACTAGAATTCGCATAGCCCAAGAAAACGATGCACACTGCCCAATCAATATTCAGTCAATGGGTCATCCAGAGAATTAGTATAATAAACACGGTTTCACAAAAACTAATTTCATTCGACGAACCCCTTGTTTCATACACACATGAAGGCTTCACTTTGTATCTGTTGTGGAAGGAAATTAAATTTGAGCCACAACAACAAAAACTTCCGAGTACCGACACAACCCGAGCTAGTTTTGTCCGCAAAATACCCGGTAAAACGAGTAAGGTAGATATAGGAAACCACAAAACGTGGTCCCGGATAGCAAGGAAGCAACAGTTTGCCGGGCTGCTCGGCATGGATGGACGTGTAGACAAAATTAGATCCGCTCAATCCCTATCCCACTTGTGCATAAACGATAATGATGCTGCACGCCACGCACGACCATACAAGCCACAGCGCCTAGGTGGAAAAGTTAATATCTGTGCAAATAGAGTGCGGTGCTCGGTTGGACTGTAATGTTTGGCACATTAAATGTAGGCAAATAGGGAAAGGTGATTCAAAGTACGAGGTCGCTACAAACACATCCTATGAATTGGAGCGAAACTGTGGACTTTTTTTTCCGGAAATGAGAATTCTTTAAAATTGGTAGCTGAATAACAGCTCATTCAGCTAAAATTGTGTTCAATAATATCGCGAATACGGTTATGCGTCAATATATCATGGATCGTTGATGCCAACCATTGGTGACTCCCAGATCCTTACCTTATCGCACTAACCCAATAGCTTTTCTAGGAAAATTATCTATTTTGCTCCACTTTCCCCTGCGAAACGCTATCCTTAGGTATCCACGTTTCCCGGGTGATTCTAAAATTCAAGTGCTGCACAATGCGTTGCTATGTAACGAATGGAATCACGCATTTCAAACCTGCTGCACAGCTCAGTTTATTTTTCTGCTTGCATATTTGGACTTCACTATAATTGAAAAACTTGTACCGGATTCCGCAAAATAAGCGTATGCTCTCCGATAGGGCTCGGAATCACAGAGAGCAGGGAAGTGTACAACCAGGCATCATATTTTATGAAAATTTTCATAACTGCTAGATAACCACTAGTTAACAAGGAATGATATTTGATATGCAGTGTAAAAAGTAATCACATTCTACGTATATTCGATTTTACAGTGAGATGGTTGGAAATTAATCATGTTAAAATGAAGAGACTCGATCCGGTGAAGCATCCTAAGGAAGTGAAATCGGAGGAAGATATGACGAAACAATGGACTGCCACGCAAAAAAAAAGTTGGACCAAATGTTGCACAGGACCTTAAGAGTACTGTGAAGAGAAAAGTACGTGTATTTGGATACGGAATTGAAATTGAATAAAACAAACATGAAAAAATATTCATCAAATGTTTTATTTTACACCCTAAAAGTTTGAAGATGTTTGTTTGATCGTGCAAGTTTTGCCAAATATTTGTGTGGGATGCAATTTGATTCCGTACACTCTTTACTCCAGGAATTTCTCTATGATTCTCACGCAAGGTTGAAATTGTACGCATTTTTTTATTGCATTCAAGAGAGCCAACATATCCATTAAATTTCACCATAACTACGGTGGTACTCCGATGCCTATAATAAATCTAAGTGAGTACAATGAGCTCAAAAATCCATAAATGCACTTCGAAGCTTCCTTCTTGTTTATACCGATCGAAATGTCCCTAATGGAATTATTATGTCTCCTATAACTGAGTGTAACGACGTCTAATGGCAAACTGCCAACTACCGAATCACCTCCATCCAATCAGTTACACTGCTAGCCAGTTAATAAATTGGAGCTAATTGAGTGATTGCTAGGCTCTAATAAAGCAAAAAGTGTGCTTCAAAGTCCTACCCAGATAATTAATTAAATCCTAACTACACGAGCGAGATCCTACCCTTTATGTGCCATATTTTACAGATTCCCTTCAATACTATATCTTTCCCGGCAAGTGCCACTGAAATGGAACGGTTAAGGACCAACAATCACCTCGATTAATTATCATATTTGAGATCAGTCGTTTTTCGTCCCCGTTGTTGACGGCTTCATCGCCGTGAGCTAATCCAGCAGGATAAAGTTTTGAAGCGTGACAAATCCTCGCTTCGATTGCCAATTTTGACACGATAACTCATCGGGTGACGAGCAAGAACGTGACATAAAGTCGGTTGGATTGCTTACTGTCGATAGAAAAGAAGATAACAGAGAGTCGAGGACAATGGACTGGACAACTCTGGTGCGCAGTAGAGGGATCAAACAATTGATACAGGGGACATTAATGAAATTGGAAGCTGCAATCATTAAACGAGCATCAGGTGAAAGAAGAAACAAGATACGAGATGGATAGTAAAAAGGGGGCTGCCTTAGCTTAGTGTTAACGTTCGCGACTACAAAGCAAAGCTATGCCGAAAGTGTCTGGGTTCGATTATCCCAGTGATTCCCAAAGTGGGCGAATTCGCCCCCCGGGGGGCGATTTTCAGGTGCAAGGGGGCGAAAATTTATAAAACTGAATTTGGGGGGCGAAAATGTTAGAAAGGGGGCGAAAATTATGGTATGACAGCAATTGAAAAACAATAATTAATTCAAAGTTTGTAAGAGACACTCATATTCCAATGAAAGCATCTACATCTGAAAAAAAAATTTAACTCCTAACTATTTCATCTGTTCTTGTGTGTACCTCTAAACGCGCTTGATTTTTAATTATGATAGACAAATTTGACGATTTTAATTGAGATCTGAATGGTTTTTGACTAATATAACATTTAATGTATTTTGAAAGAAGAAAATATGGGAGAACTTCTAGCGATATTTTAAATTTATTTCCAAGTTTAATGTAATGTTTGGTAGCTTTTAGACGATCTTAGGAATAGGGCAGATTAAGTTTTTATTGCTTCTCACGCATTTGTTTCACTACTCATTTTGATACTTTGTTTTTAAAAATAGGCATTGGTGTCATAAAAGTGCATGGATCAAAGCCTGAAAAATAAAATTTGCGCTGAACGTTATATTTCGGTAAATGGAAAGTTGAAGAATAGTCTGAGTTTACTTATATATTTTATAAATTGTATTATTTTTATACTTGCGATAATTTTTGCAAACTTGTGCAAATCTTTTCGAAATTTATGAATTTTAAATCAGAACAGACTTTGGATTGGGCTGTTTCCAGAACTGCCGAAAATGTATTAAAAAAATTCTTGAATGTATTTCTACAACTTAATAAACTTTTAAAAGAAGACAAAAAAGCAAAGTGAACTAGAATTGTTTCGTTGATCGAACAGTAGCCAAAATAATAGATTTCTTGATACGAAAAAAATTGATGCATAATATAGATATTGCACAACTCTTTTATGGATATACAAGTAGAAGACATTATCTTTGGGGTATTTTAAATGAAGTATTATGATTGACTACTACACCCTTTAAATTTGACCAATTTTCGGTACTCTTATTATGAGATTTTGATCAATACTCCAACGTAAGTTTACTACTTAATACAAATGATTAAATTTCGTATCAGGGGGGCGATTCCAAAAAAATATTGGTCTAAAGGGGGCGAAAGTCAAAAAAGTTTGGGAAACACTGGATTACCCGGTCGGTCCAGGATCTTTTCGCAATGGAACTATCCCCTTGAATATAGAATACCATCGTACCTGCCACACGATATACGAATGCAAAAATGGCAATTTTGGAGAGGACAGCTATCAGTTAATAGCTGTGGAAGTGCTCATAGAACACTTAGCCTGAGAAGCAGGCTCTGTCTCAGTAGAGACGTGATGCCAAGAAGAAAAAAAAGATGTAGGTAATGGAAAATATACACAAAGGCATCTGGAACCGGTTTCATAAGAACATACACAACGTATTCATAGTTTCATGCTTGTGTGAAATGTATGAACAGTTATATTTGACCATTCTGGAATATTTCGAAACAAGCTCCTGTAGTATATGGTGTGAACATTTTCAAAACTTCATATGGTTGATTGCTCCAGAAAATCAGTCGTCCAATGTCCAAAATGATTGAGTTCTATGTTGGAATCTTTCATAACTAACAATAATCACAAGCCCGGAAAATCAAGACAATCACAAGAAACAGCTTTTCCCACTTTGTAAAACAACACCAACACAAACAGGTCCTATAAAAAGCTGGAGAAGAGCAATGTACCTTAACAAAAAATGAAAGCTCCAGAGATTCTTCCTTCAGCGTAAAACGAGCTGTAAAAAGTCTTCTCTTCGTGTAATGCTTTGGTAGCAATCATGGCCTCGTCACAACGAAGACCAAACCATTGAAGCTTCTTGCTTCTGAGAGTGTATTTTTTTGCGTCAGGGATGGACGGACAAGCTGCCTATTTTAAATTCACTATAAGATTTTGCTCTAACGCAGCATTATACACCGGAGAGTGCCTTAGCATTATCATCCCCGCTCATAGTAACCCCCTGACTATTTTTTCTCACATTCGAAGATTTGCCTTCGCATCGTAGCTCTCCAACAGCTGCTTTCCGTTGAATACTAGCACTTTGGTGGAATCTCATCCGCTCTTGTGGTACCAAAGTGAAATCCTCCATCTTCCGATCTCTACAAACCCCACGCTGAATGTTAAAAGGATAAACTTGAAAGCTGGACTTGCAGGCAGCAAATGAAAAATAAACCCAGGGATAGGATGGTGAATGTTTGAATAAGTCAACAGCACATATTGGGGAGAATGGGTCAAAGCGTACTATGACCGTTAAAATCGAAGATGCACAACAGCTTTTTAACATAATTTTACAGGCGTATTGAAAACATCTATTCTTCTAAAGTCATGAACTAATATGCAATATCCATACATTCATTCAAATATCAAATTTTGTTTGAAAAAGTTGTTTGAACAAAATGATGGTTCAGGTTAATTATCAAAACTTCAAGTATGACTGACTTCCTGTTATAGGTGGTGTTCAGATAAATCTAAGTATCTAAGTCTTATGTTAGATACAAACATAAAAAAATTAAGCCAATATATAAAATGGCAGTATCAACTTATTAACAAAAAATCAAAACTTTACCTTAAGAACAAGTTCTCGATCTTCAAAAAAAAATTCAGGCCAGTCATTTTTAATGCTGTACCAATATGGTCTTGCTGTTGTAATACCAAAATAATCTGCAAATTTTTGAAAATAATTCTGAAGCTCCCTCCGTACCAGAGTTACATAAAATATCCAATATTGAAACATTGGAACAGATGCCAAATAAAATAATTAATAATTTTAGACAAAAATCGTTGCAGTCTTTTATTGCCAAGATAAGCGCATTAGAGAAAACCTGTAGGTATGTGGCAGTATTTCTTTCCAAATTTAGTACTAAAATGTGTAAAAATTAGCTTAAATTTCGAACATTTAAAGCATTTTAAGACACGTTCCCCAGGATTTCAAATGAGGTTGGTTTGCCGGAGAAGATGTTAAAGTTGAGTACAGTTTTTTTTCTTTTCTAATGCCAAAGCCACCCATTTGAGCTCTTCGCTAGGTTAATCTGCTCTCAGGGATTTTCCTAGTAAGAAGCATCAGGCTCAAACGAAAAAGAGGTGATATTCACATTCTAGCTAGCAGATGTTTATCACGTGCATACAAATGATTTCGAATGATTCCGCATGAGTGGCTCAGAAATAAAATTGCTTGCAGCAGTGACGCTCTGTGTTGATATAGAAACGAGGGTAGTCAAAGCAGAACGAGTTTTTCGGTACTAAGGAACTAGGTATTGCTGTCATACATTATACTTCGGCCTCCTACATAGCTTTTGGTGAAGTTTTTCAATTCAAATTTAAGTAACTTGTTTTGATCACAAAAAACCGTCCTTGTTGGGAGGTAACGCCAGAAAGAAGAAGAAAATTACATGCAATGTATCGTGACGAAACCCAAAACTACAAGCTGAGCATGTTTCAATGAAAATGCTCAAATACCTAATGATTCGATGCAGCTCAGCTTAATAAAATGAATTTGAATAGGCTCTCTCCCACTAATGCCAGATGTCGAGAGGATTGCTCCACCCCATTTGGAAACGAACAAACGCCCATCAACACCCCACTAATGACCGTTGCCAGCAATTTCACTTTGTCATCAAGCTTCCGTAGAATTTGCCACCTGTTGTTGACTCCTTCCCAAGGCAAACTAAATTCGACTGCCTAAATATTATATTTAGGCCCACATTCAGTTGCCTTAGGTGGTAAATGCCGTGTCGGTTCAGTATTAGTAACAGCTTCACCGTGAGCACACCGCATGCTTCCGGCAAATATATTGGAATAGCCCTCCAACGAACTTTATGATGATGTCGATAAATTTTCGTGCCGCATTAAAGCAGCCGTAGCTGAAAGATGCCCGGTGTGAGCCTTCCACTCAGGCTGCTGTTAAAGGTACATTTATCAGGTGAAGATTAATATCTGTTGTAACTGGTAGATGCAAATGATTGTTTCGGCTTTTAGGATATCACGGAATCCTTAAAAATAAGCTATAAATCTTTTTAACCACCTATAAAGAAAGCACTAGATCCCCATTTGAATTTTGATGATCATCAATTGCATTATAATAAAAACTGTACATAAGAGCGGTGCAAATTTCAAAACAGGTTTAAAAATCTTCTCTCCCTCATCTTTTCAAGAAAATTTTGATGAAAATAGAGTTAATATTGCAAAAATTTTAATATTTTTTCGAAGGAGATTTAAAGATACAGATCGCCAAATTTATGTAACATAGGATTTTTTTGTTTACAGGCAATCATAATTTAATTAATTATTTAATTATTTAGCAAACATTTAAGTGATATTTCCTAACAAGCATGTAGAAAATAACTGCAACTTATAAGTTTTGATTTTTTCTGTGTTTTCTAAATCGCCATACCAAATCTTTCGTTTTCTTTTCATGTAAAAATATAATACTCTTCTAAAATATCAAAATGTAACTTTTGAGGATCGAAAGTATTATAAGCCTTTCTGAGAAGTGTTCTTCATTTCATAAAGTTTGAATACTGTGCTAAATTAATCGAATTTATTGTCATACATGCTGGTAAACTTGCTTGCAAGTTGACTAAAAATCGTCCAGTGATACATTATAAACAGTAAACATCTCAACAACTAGGCTAGCTTTCACACGAAACAAGTTGAATTTTCACTCAACCAGCCAACGAAACTTCATCAATAATTTATTCGCCAATCATTCCACATCACAAACTATAGATTTCTTCCAAAGCGTTGTAATTGACATTGCATAATTTTCTACTATTCCGCGCATCCACAAACTTTCACATTTCCAAGGGGTGTAATCAAACGGAAACGATTTGTATGGCGGATCTTCTCTATCCCGTTTTGCTTTCTTCAGCCTTACTTCATACTATATAGGCTGATTATTTTCGCTTGTATTTCCACCACATCCGGCACCAACCGTCATTATCATGGAAGAAAAGCCATCACTTTTCCCGCATTTACATTTTCTGTCACCGACCAGTTGCTGCTGACCTGCCCTCCAGTGCGAAGCGAAGTCAAAAGATGCATCCACCGCACAATGGATGAAAAAAATGAAGTTTGCCCAAAACTGGTTTTACTAACAGGATGGAATGTTCAATATGAATATGCTTTTCAAAGATCAAATGTGGCTGAAAACCCAAACACAAATAATTGAATTTTTAAAATTTAATAAAAAAGTTCATCCATCTCATTCCAAAACCAGCATATTTCTACAAAATATTAGTAATATTTGTGTTATATTTTATTTGAATAGTAAAAAAATAAATAGTAAGAGAAATAAAAATTTTGATAGTTCTGACCGCTTTTTTGTATACTCCCCGACCATTGTGCACCGCACCATCGGCATAAGAGAAAATGATATTCTGCTCTCCATGGAGTGCCCTCCTCCATCTGGGGCTTTGAATCTTTCCAGTGACCTTAAATAATTCGCATTTATCGCAGATTCAGGAACCCGAGACAGCAATTCCTCCTTCCAGATAGACCGTTCGATGAAAAATCTCTTTTTGGATGGGGCTAAATTTGTCACGTCCTTTTTGGGCGATATGAATCGTTTCCTGACACTGAAATTATGGAGCCGATCGATGGCTGGACCGGACATCCGCTACACTTAGAGATAGCGACACAAAAGCATTGGTGGATTTGCAAACAGGGTAATCGATGGACATATATTTCCGTTTATCGCTCTTTCTGATAAACGATCATGTTTTGGGAATCACCATGGTGCAGTGCGGTAAATTTTGATTCGATAAATAAGACGATGTTTTCTTCGTCTTCTTTTTGGTATTACGCCCTAAGATTAGTATTTGATCCATCGATTTTGTCGCTTTCTCCATCGGAAGCGAGCGATGGTACCGGAAACACACTCGTTTGGCATGTTCCTGTTAGGCGTGATAACATATATCATGGATTGCATCACCATTATCACCACCTTATCCCACTAACTCAATATCCTTTCCATGAAAACTCTGGAGATGCAGAGGTATATACGGTCTCTAAGGGAAAAGCACTAATTTTCAACAAGAATTATATGCCAATTTTTGCATTTCCATACAAAGTAAGCCAAAATCGTGAGGATGGGTCGAAAATTAGTGCTTTTCCCCTATTATTAATGGTTGTCTAACTAACATTCCTCTCCTTTCCCGATGACTGTATTGGGCGTGGCCGGCGCAGTTATTGACTTTTAAAGTTTGAACTCTAGATTTGTGCACTTTGAGAATAGTTAGCTAATCCCGAGCCCCGATCAATGAATATCTGTACAACTTAGATTGTTCTTGTCAACCACGAAGCGGTCATCCATGCTCATTACCTTACCTTGATGACTACAGCGCAGCGTCACGCCTTTGCCGGGCATATTGTAGAGCTCCATCTTCGTCGGTCTTGGGCGAAACTACTCCAGTTGCCCCGAACGTTTAGGGTCGCCAGGCCCTCTTCCACTGCGTACAGCCAGCGTTTTCGTGGACTTCCCCGAACCGCCGACCTCTACCTGGTCGCTGCTGAATATTATTTTCGCAATTCTTTCTTCCGACATTCGCACTAGCCCACTGAAGTCTTGTCACCAGTTTGAATCAAAATTGTTACTTGGGTTCTTCCCAAATGCTCGTCTAGTTGCTGGCGGTACTGTGCAGCTACCTTATCAGTCGACAAGCGTTGTATATTGACGCTGGATAACAATGCCTGGATTTAAGCTACAACGAGATAGTGATCCGAGTCGATATTAGGGCCTCGGAAGGTCCTGACATCCATGACATCTGAGAAATGTCGCCCATCAACCAGCACGTGGTCTATTTAGGAGCAGGTTTCGCCTGCAGTGAAGTCTTCATTACTTTGTTATTTTCTAACCAATTTTGAATTTCTAAGCATCATTTTTGGTTGGTAAATGGCTGGGCATGGCATACCATTGGTTCCTCGCGTACCTGAAGGAATAAAATAGACCCATCTGCGTGGTCTTTAGCCTCCTGCCCAGCAACTCCCTACCTCCTCACGGTACTGGCCAGGGTACGAACAACCTTAGGGTAGATCAGGTAACCAACCCAGGTGGGACTTTGCTCGTATGCTGACAGGGAACGAGGGTTTATTTCTGCAAACTTGGAGCGTCTGTCCTCTATGTTAGGAGCGGCTCACAACAGCGTCTGTTCCTCATGTCAGGGACGGCTGATCATCGTCCGAGTGCCAGAGAAAGACTCTAAGCTAAACTGTGCACTGTGGCCCATCGAACACTTAGGGAAAATAATCCTTTGGAAATCTAGGGGGTTGGTGTCAGGCCCTGCAAGCTAGCCGTAGAAAATTAAACAACGAATAATCAACGAGAGAATAAGAACCGGGACAATCGGCGAAGACCACAGCAATGTAATGAGACTAGCAATTGGAAGCTCGGTACGTGGAACTGTAAATCGCTCAACTTCATCGGAAGCGCACGCATTCTCGCCGACGTGCTGAGGGACCGCTAATTCGGCATCGTAGCATTGCAGGAAGTGTGTTGGAAGGGATCATTGGTGCGAACGTTTTGAGTCCACCATAGCATCTAACAGAGCTGCGGCAACACTCACGAGCTTTCATAGTGATGGATGATATGCAAAGGCTCGTATTCGAATGGTGGCCGATCAATGACAGAATGTGCAAATTGAGGCTCAATGGTCAACTTCAGCATAACAAACGTGCTCAGCCCTCACTCCGGAAGCACTGATGCTTAAGGCGCTTTTTACGCGCAGCTCGAACGCGAGTACGACAGCTGCCCAAGCCACGACGTCAAAATCATCATAGGAGTTCTAAACGCTCAGTTTGGCCAGGAGGAGTAGTCCAGACCGACTATTGGAAAGTTCAGCGCCCACCGGCTGACGAACGAAAACGGCTCACGACTAATTGATTTCACCGCCTCCAAGAATATGGCCATCCGTAGCACCTTCCATACCGATACATCTAGAGATTACCACAGCAGATAGAATCTCAAATCGCCCACATTCTGATAGATGGACGGCACTTCTCCGACATTATCGACGTCAGGACCTATCGTGGCGCTATCGTTCTATCGTGTGGAGTCCTCTTGCTAGCAATATACGAAAGCTTCCCGGAATTTAAGCTTTTCTTGCATACTAGCTTCTGCTCAACGTAGTCTACCTTCCAGGCGTTTACAACATGGCAAAAATGTGCGCAAAGTGCAGTGATGCCATCAATGGTATTGATTATATTGTATGTCGTGGATATTGCGGAGCAACTTTTCACTTGAACAACTGTTCCGGTGGTGTTACACGTGCAATGCTCTCGTATTTCACAACACACAGAAAGAATTTATTCTGGATGTGTGATAATTACGCTGATCTTTTAGAAAATGCTCATTTTCGGGCTATTTCTACTCGTGCTGATGAACAGTCTCCACTGTCTACGCTTACTACTGCGATCTCTGAGCTTCGGAATGAGATCAAACAAATCAATGCGAAACCATCACCCCAATTATTGACGCCCAATAAGAACGCTTGGCCCTCGCTAGATTGGCGCCGACCCAGTAAACGATTGCGTAATCATGACACCGCAACAAGGGCATCTGAGACATGTCTTGTTGGAAGCAAACAGCCGCTAGCTGATGTCGTTTCGGCAGCCTCTCCTGCCAGCGACCCACAGTCATCCCGGTCCTGTGTGTGAGGTTGGAGGAGGGGTCTGACATGAGCAATTCGCTTCCTGAATTTTTCAACATTCGTAGTTTTTCATCGTGTGCCGATAGTAACTCTATACATCAGTCAGCAATGAACAGACAACTCAGTCAAAACCGAACCCTGCATTCCCCCGACGACGTTTTGATATATTACCAAAATGTTCGAGGGCTGAGAACAAAACTGGATGACTTCTACACCGCCGTGAACAGCTCTTCGTACGATGTCCTTGAACTCACTGAAACGTGGCTAGACTATGTTATCGAATCTCGGATGCTATTCGACGAAAGGTATACGACGTATCGTTGCGACCGAAATTCATTAACGAGTAACAAAAAACGATCCGGTGGAGTGCTAATTGCTGTGCTCAACAAATTCCCTTCGTCAGTAATCCCAGTGTCAGACCTGTCTAAAGAGCATGTCTGGATCTCCGTTAAGCTCAGTCGATATAGTCTAATTATCGGCGGGATCTATCTACCACCGGATGTGTCAAATGATCATTTGGTGATTCGCCGTCATGTTGCCTGTGTAGAGGAGATTTCGATGTCGATGAAAGACGGTGACAACATCATTATCTTTGGAGACTACAACTTACCTGGTTTACGGTGGACACGGTCGAATAGGCTTTATTGTACTGTTGACATACCCAACTCGACACTTTCACGATCATGCACGATTTTTTTGGACGGAATGTATTCCAACGGTATTGAGCAAATTAACGATATGAAAAATCATGCAGGTAATACGCTCGATCTCGTTCTTCTAAAGGATTTAATCGATGGGAAGTTTGATCTGGAGGAAGCTGTCGATCCTATTGTTCCGGTTGACCCGGCTCATCCACCTCTTGTTCTCACCATTCACGGCGCAACCGGGGCTCTTATTAGTACAGCGGATGAATGTGACCTCTCCGCGTTTGATTTTAAAAGAGCCGACTTTGAGACATTGACACATCGGCTGATAGGAATCGATTGGTCCACTGTATACCGTTGTCCTGACATCAATGGTTGTGTTGACAAATTCACGCAGATTCTTCATAACACTTTCACGGAGTGTGTGCCTTTGCTACGCCCCCCTTCGAAGCCACCATGGTCTTGTCGTGAACTTCGGATACGTAAAAAGGAACGGAATGCTGCTCATCGAAAATACCGCACTGATCGATCATCGTTAAACAAGGCCACTTTTAAAGCTTGCAGCCAGAGATACAAGGTTCTGAACAACCGTCTTTATCGACTAAAAAGGTGGAACGCAACATGAAACGTAACCCTAAGCAGTTTTGGAACTTTGTGAATTCCAAACGAAAGGATAATGGTTTGCCCTCAGTTATGCATATGGATGACCGCATGGCTAACACTTCTGACGAAAAATGCTTCTTGTTTGCTGAGTTCTTCGAATCAGTTTTTGAAAGTCGGACACTAATGTGAGTAATGAACGTGCCCTAACGCACGTACCGAGAGATGCCATAGACGCTAACACTTTCCACATTACTGCGGAGGATCTCACCAAAGCGTTATGCAAGCTCAAGCTTTCCTATCAGCCTGGTCCTGATGGAGTTCCTGCTTGCATCCTGAAGAAATGTTTCACGGGACTAATTGTACCTCTTCTGCACATCTACAACATGTCAATGCAGCAATGTCGTTTTCCAACACTGTGGAAGTCATCGTTCATGTTTCCGGTGCACAAAAAGAATGACAAAAATAATGTCCGAAACTACCGAGGAATCACTTCTTTATGTGCTTGCTCAAAACTGTTGGAAATAGTAGTGTCCAGCTACATCTTTTCTCGTGTAAAGCAGTACATCAGTGGGAAACAGCATGGCTTTTTCCCGGGACGAAGTGTTACTACTAACTTAGTGGAATTTTTGTCACTTTGTGTGAAAAATATCGGACGTGGAAAACAGATAGACACTGTTTACACTGATTTGAAAGCAGCTTTCAATCGTGTTAGCCATTCGATTTTACTGGCAAAGCTAGAGAAGCTTGGTGTTTCTGTTCAGCTCGTAGCTTGGTTCAAATCATACCTGTGTGACAGGAAACTCGCGGTCAAAATTGGCTCATCTGTCTCCAGCTGGTTCTCGAACGGTTCAGGTGTACCTCAAGGGAGTAACCTTGGCCCATTATTGTTTTCCCTTTTCATCAATGATGTCGTCTTAATTCTCGGTGAAGACTTCTGCATACTTTACGCCGATGATATGAAGATTTACAAGATTATTGAGCACATTTCTGACTGTTACGAGTTACAATCGCTTCTTGACCGGCTTATTGAGTGGTGTGGGGCAAACAAAATGACACTCAGTGTCCCTAAATGCTCTATCATCAGTTTCCATCGTAAGAAACAACCGATCATGTTCAGGTATGCGTTCGGTGAAGAATTTCTTTCACGAGTTGACTTTATACGTGACCTGGGCGTTATTCTTGACACCGAATTCACCTTTAAGTATCATTACGAGGAAATCGTGAAAATCTCGTCGTCAACTAGGATTTATGTCCAAAATAACGAAGGAATTTCGCGACCCATACACTCTTAAATCATTGTATGTAGGTCTGGTCCGTCCTATACTGGAATCATCCTCTATTGTTTGGGATCCCTATCATGCAACAATGATTGACCCAATTGAAGCTGTGCAGCGCAAATTCTTAAGATTTGCTTTACGGTTGCTCCCTTGGAATGATGCTGTGAACCTGCCTCCGTACGAAGCTAGATGCCAGCTTCTGCAAATCGAACCATTACAACTACGCAGAGAAAATGCCAAGGCTGTGTTCATCTCGAAGGTCCTGACTGGGGAACTTGATGCTCCTAACTTAGATTATAGTTAGATATAAACGTGCCAGCATATACGCTCCGCTCCAATGATTTCTTTCGCTTACCACGACGACTCCACGCCTACGATTCGAACGAGCCAATTCGATCAATGATGAACATTTGCAATCAAATGTATCATAACATAGATTTTATTTAATAATGACGTTTATTACTCTAACTATAGATTCATTAAGACACACAATATTGTCAGATGATAAAATAAATAAATAAATAAAAAACATCGATGCTGACCACTATCTTATGATGGTTAAACTGCGCCCAGAACTCTTCGCCGTTACCAACGTACGGTACCGACGGCCATCCCGGTATTAACTAGAGCGACTGAAGCAACCAGATGTCGCAGCAGCATACGCGTAGCACCTCGAGGCTACGTTACCGGAAGAAGGTGAGCTGGATGAAGCCCCTCTTGAAGACTGCTGGAGAACAGTAAAAGCAGCCATCAACAATGAAGCTGAGAGCAACGTCGTTTATGTGGGACGGAGTCGACGAGGAATGTAGGCAGATTCTGGAGGAGAAGAATGCAACGCGGGTGGTCATGCTGCAGCAAGGGACCCGAACGTTATAGACGGCAACGGCTACAGCAGACCCGCCTCTTTCGGAAGAAAAAACGCCGTCTGGAGGAGACGGAGTGCGAGGAGTTGGAACAGCTGTGCCGGTCTCAAGAAACACGTAAGTCCTATCAGAAGCTCAACGCATCCCGCAACGGCTTCGTGCCACGAGCCGAGGTGTGCAGGGATAAGGATGGGAGCATTTTGACGGACGAGCGTGAGGTGAGCGAAAGGTGGAAGCAGCACTTCGACGAACACCTGAATGGCGCTGAGAGCACTGTCAATGAAGGACGGGGCAACGGGGGAAATGCTTCCGTCGGTACCGCGGGCGATGGAAACCAACCAGCCCCCACTTTGATGGAGGTTAAGGTTGCCATTCACCAGCTCAAGAAAAATGAAGCTGCTGGTAAGGATGGTATCGGAGCTGAACTCATAAAGATGGGCCTGGAGAGGCTGGCCATTTGTCTGCACCGGCTGATAGGCACAATCTGGGAAACAGAACAGCTACCGGAGGAGTGGGAGGAAGGGATAATATGCCTCATCTACAAGTATGGCGCCAAGTTAGATTGTGAGAACTTTCGAGCGATCACCATTCCAAATGCGGCCTACAAAGTATTATACCAGATCATCTTCCGTCGTCTGTCACCTGTAGTAAACGAGTTCGTGGGAAGTTATTAAGCCGGTTTGGTTGACGGCCGATCGACAACGGACCAGATCTTTCTGTACGGCAAATCCTCCAAAAGTGCCGTGAATACCAGGTCCCAATGCATCACCTTTTCATCGATTTTAAGGTGGCATACGACAGTATCGACTGCGTAGAGCTATGGAAAATCATGGACGAGAATAGTTTTCCCGGGAAGCTCACGAGACTGATAAGAGCGACGATGGAAGGTGTGCGAAATTGTGTGAAGGTTTCAGGAGAACACTCCTGTTCGTTTGGATCCCACAGGGGACTACGAACGACAAAGTGATGGACTTTCGTGCCTGTTGTTCAATATTGCGCTAGAAGGTGTTATGCGGGCTTAACAGCCGGGGTATGATTTTTATGAGATCCAGTCAATTTCTTTTCTTCGCGGATGATATGGACTTTGTCGGCCGAATATTTTAAAAGGTGGCAGACCTGTACACCCGCCTGAAACGCGAGGCAGCAAAAGTTGGGCTGGTGGTGAATGCGTCCAAGACAAAGTACATGCTAGCTGGTGGGGCCGAGCGCGACAGGGCTCGCCTAGGTAGCAGTGTTACAATAGACGGGGAAACGTTCGAGGTGGTTGACGAGTTCGTCTACCTTGGATCCTTGCTGACAGCTGACAATAACGTTAGCCGTGAAATACGGAGACGCATAATCTGTGGAAGTCAGACCTACTATGGCCTCCACAAGAAGCTACGGTCAAAAAAGATTCACGGCCGCACCAAATGTACCGTGTACAAAACGCTCATAAGGCCGGTAGTCCTCTACGGGCATGAAACGTGGACGATACTCGAGGAGGACCTGCAAGCACTTGGAGTCTTCGAGCGTCGGGTGCTTAGGACGATCTCTGGCAGTGTGTCGCCGAAGGATGAACAACGAGCTCGCCCAACTCTACGGTGAACCCAGTATTCAGAAGGTGGCCGAAGCTGGAAGGATACGATGGACAGGGCATGTTGCAAGAATGCCGGACAGCAACCCTGCAAAGATGGTGTTCGCTTTGGATCCGGTTGGTACAAGAAGGCGTGGAGCGCAGCGAGCTAGGTGGGCCGATCAAGTGCGTATCGATTTGGCGAGCGTGGGGCAGAACCGAGGATGGAGAGATGCGGCCACGAACCGAGTATTGTGGCGTGAAATTGTTGATTCAGTGATGTTAACTAAATAAATAAAAGAGCTACTTAAACTTTAATGGAAGTTTTCGCTGGTGTTTTCCATTCAAGTTTAATCTGATTTTATTCAAAATTTTAAAAGCTTTAGATCTACTTTTAATACCGACGTGTGGGGTGACATTGGATCCAGGGGGTGACTTTGACCGCCCTTTTCAAAAATTGTTTTCGGGGAAGTCATTCGAAAAAATCGTAATTAGGGGAAATTGCATTCCGGTGCAAAGCGGTTCTCCGGGAAATGGCGGACAATCATTCTTGCACCTTTTTGAACTGAATCACTTTTTCGGAGAAACGGGTCATTCGGGGTGATGGCATTCGGGGAAATGCTCATTCGGGGAACTGGCGTACAGGTAAACGACATCTAATAAAAAGTAGCACAATCAATGAAACCAGCCTCAAAACTGGGAACTTATTAATAATTGTTTTGTTGAGAGTGTCAGAAAAAACTTAATTTATATCGACAATTATCATGAACCTCACTGCCGTGAATCGCAAGTCAGTCCCATCTGCATTTTCGTCAACATTGAGTTGAGTTCAGTTTTTAACATATCTTCCAATGTTTTTTCAGCTGCCCTATTGAGATAATAAGATTTATTTGGAAAAAGTAGGAAAAAACAGCAAGTCAAATTGTCCCATAATGAAAAGTAACCGCAAATCACATTTGCAGCACACATTTCATTTCATTTCATTTGCACACATTTCCGCACCGTGTAACACAAAAATGAACCGTGTTCTGATCATTTTTATATTTTTCTCAGAAAAATATCGTAGTGAAAAGCAAATTGTGAAACTTTCATTAAGATTTGAACATATTCCAATCCTCTGGAATTTTTTGAATGTTCATATGGAAAACGAGTTTGGAAACTTCACACCCCATTTTCTCAATGCCTACTTTTTACAGATGGGACTGACTTGCGATTCACGGCAGTTCAGACGATAAATCACACGTCTGTTTGCGTCGCACTCTCATAATTGTCCATCCACCACCATTTTAACGGTCGATTTAAATATATTTTAGGAGGTCAATCCATCACCCGCAGCGCTCGCATCATATTTGTTCGGTGTACATGCTTTCTCAACTATCATTTTGTTCTGTTCTAGCTGTTACGTCTATTTGTCTGTGGATAAAATAAATTATATGTCCAGTTACAAATTTGGTTTCATTAGGAATTTTGTGTGGAACGATACAAACAGAAGCGAAGACAGTAAACCCATCCATTCCGGGATAAAAAAAACGCCGCCTGGAAGAGTTGGAGTTCGAAGAGATGGAGCAGTTGTATCGTTCTCAAGAAATACGTAAGTTCTACAAAAAACTCAATGCATCCCGCAAAGGTTTTGTGCCGCGAGCCGAAATGTGCCGGAATAAGGATGGAGGCATCTTGACGGACGAACGTGAGGTGATTGAAAGGTGGACGCAGCACTACGATGAACACCTAAACGGCGCAGAGGAGGAAGATCAAGACAGCAGCTTCATCAGTACGGCGGATGAGGGAGACATGCCAACTCCCACAATAGGTGAAGTTACGGATGCTATCATACAGCTCAAGAACAGCTAAGCAGCTGGAAAAGATGGTATTGGAGCGGAACTTATTAAAATGGGCCCGGACAGGTTCGACACTTGTCTGCACCGATTGATAGCCAGGATCTGGGATACAGAACAGCTACCGGAGGAGTGAAAGGAGAGAGCAAGCTGGCAAGCAGATTAGTGGGAAATTATTAAGCCGGTTTTGTGGACGAGCGATCAACGACAGACAAAATCTTTATGTTGCGGCAGATCCTCCAAAAGTGTCGCAAATATTCAAAGCGGCCTATGGTACCATCGACTGCGAAGAGCTATGGAAGATTATGGACGAGAATGGTTTTCCCGGGAAACTGACTGCACTGATCAAAGCAACGATGGATAGTGTACAGTGCTGTGTGAAGATATCGGGTGCATTATCGGACCCGTTTGAAACACGCAAAAGACTTCGATAAGGCGATGGTCTTTCCTGCCTCCTGTTCAATATTGCGCTAGAAGGTGTTATGAAACGGGCGGGCTATAACATACGGGGTACGATCTTCAATAAATTCAGCCAGTTCATCTGCTTTGCTGACGACGTGGACATTGTCGGAAGAATGTTCCAGGTGGTATCTGAACAGCATACCAAGCTGGTAAATATCTGCTGGCTGGAGGAACCGAGCGCGATAGAGCTCGCATTGGCAGACGTGTGATGATCGATGGGGATAAGTTCGAGGTTGTGGACGAATTTGTCTACCTCGTATCATTGATAACGTCGGATAACAACTGCAGCAGAGACATTCGAAGACGTATCATTGCCGGAAGTCGTGCTTACTACGGACTACACAAGACCTTGCGATCTGGTAAGCTTCACTTCCGTACTAAGTGTACCATGTACAAGACGCTGATAAGACCGGTAGTCCTCTACGGGCATAAGATGTGGACAATGCTCGAAGAGGACCTTCAAGCGCTAGGAGTTTTTGAATGACGTGTGCTTAGGACGATCTTTGGCGGAGTATGTGAGAACGGCGTATGGAGGAGAAGAATGAACCACGAGCTTGTGCAACTCTACAGTGAACCCAGTATCCAGAAAGTCACCAAAGCTGGAAGGGTACGATGAACGGAACACGTTGTGAGAATGCCGGACAACAATCCCGCAAAAATGGTGTTCACCTCAAATCCGGTCGGTACAAGACAAAGGGGAGCGCAACGAGCTAAGTGGTTTGACCAAGTGGAGCAGAATCTTGGAAGTGTAGGGCGAACCGAGTTGGTTGGCGTAACATTGTGGGCGTAGAGCCAGCAAAAGTAAAGTAAGTAAGGAATTTTGTGTCACTTTTACCTCGTCTGCGTTTTTTTTTCAATTCCTCTGGTGAAAATTAGATTTAGAGGATGGTGCTACGCCACGTGCTAATGTTCTGTGGAAACATGTTCTTCAAAGTGTGTAGATGTGTTTTTTTATCGGAGATTATATCTGAAGATGTTTTGTGAAGTTTTGTTTTTTACTTTTATTCGAATTGCTTGCGTTTTGCTCGAGAGTGCTCTGTTTTGGAACCACCAATTGAATTCGTTTCGCGCGACTCGTTTTTTTTATCTCCCGTACGTGTTGATTCAAAAATTTAATGTGGTTCGTGGATACTTGGGGCCTTCCTTAGCCGAGTGGTTAGAGTCCGCGGTTACAAAGCAAAGACATGCTGAAGGTGTCTGGGTTCGATTCCCGGTCGGTCCGGGATCTTTTCGTAATGGAAATTTCCTTGACCTCCCTAGGTATTGAGTATCATCGTACCTGCCATACGATATACGAATGCGAAAATAGAAACTTTGGCAAAGAAAGCTCTCAGTTAATAACTGTGGAAGTGCTCATAAGAACACTAAGCTGAGAAGCCGGCTCTGTCTCAGTGGGGACGTTAATGCCAAGAAGAATAAGAAGAAGGATACTCGGTTCGGGATGGATTAAGAACTGCAATGCGTGCATTTTGATGGGCAGTATTAAGTTACGGCTCACGCTATTGTTCATTACTAGAGGAGCGCGCTCCTATCGCTCGAGCGATAGGTTGCGGAGGATTTTCGAAAAAGAAATTTGGTGAGTTTGTTCTGATCAGCAGCGCATAAACACAATGTGTAAATACTAACCATTTTAACCAACGTCTACCGAACGTATCCTATGGCACTACCCTTTCCATCAACATTCCACAACATCCCATAACACCTATGAGAGGTCGTAGAGTTCTCTGCATCTTTCTTAAGTAGGTGTTCAATCAATCATCCTTTCCCATTCCCTAGCTTTCCATGGACGTGGCCAGAACAGCTCTCGATTATTGGAGGATGGATCTTGTCTAAGAGTTAGAGGTTAATCCCAAATCTCTGACTTTGTTAACGGACGGGAAGGAGGCAAACCTCATACATTGGTCAAGGACTGTACCACCTACGTATTTGTGCGAAATGCTTAATACTAATGCTAATGCTAGTAACAAATTTGGTTTCGTTACGCTTGTGAAGACCAATTTTCGGATACAATAAATTAGAAGATCACGAAAATACATAAATTCTCACATTTTGTTCGTTTTTTTTTATGCAAAAATGCTAATTTTGTGCTTTTTTTAAGTGTATGGTTATATTAGATTTGAATAAATATAAGATTTAATAAATTTCTTCGCTACAAACCCTTATAAATCCACATACCTTAAGTACTCAACAATAAAAGCGATCAAATCAATCAACCTGCATTGACTAGTGCCTTATTGCAACACCAACCTCCGCCAACTGTCGATCTATATTAGTTTCGATAATCGATTTACGTGCCTCACTTATTTTATTGTTGACCACGTAGTCTTTATCGCCGTTGACAGCCGAGATCCCTACAGAGCTCTCACTTTCTCACGCGAACAACCGACGAACATCTTGCCACTGTCATGGTAGACAGGAAACGGATGAAAAAAAAAACTAACTAACTAACTAGCTATCCGAGTTCAGTTGGTCGGAGTGGCAATGTCATGGAAACCGACTATTTATGGAACCGAGATGCAACTCGTTGCATCCGGTGCTACTGGGTTGACTTCCAGGAAATCCGGGTTCCAACTGCAACGCACGCGGACCTTTCGTTCTCCACTACTACGTATGGGCAAGCTGCGTCCCCGTACCGATAGCGACGACTTTCCGAGTCAAACTGAAAACTGATAACGCACAGGTGGTACTTTTTCCCGGAATTGGCGCCTGTTGCTCGATTTTCCTCGATTAAGAGAGAACCGGGCCGCTCGTGTTTCGGTGATTCTCTCCATGCTCGTCGGTATGGGAGGGAGGAGGAATGGTTGGTGATGCGTGTCAGGGCAGGATGGTTGGGGTTCTGGTGGAAAGTCGTGCATTGTTTGGGTTTTAGACGGCACTCGCCAGCTGAGCACAATGGACAAAATGCGTTGGAAAAGTGTGAATCAATTCACCTAAACATAATGATGTCTCTATTTAGCGCACTTGTACAAACAGGTAGAAGAGCCTATAAACACGAACGTGAACATGATTGACTGCCCGCAGTTATTCCAAGAAAAGCTGTTTTACACGGGAAACCAACTGACGCTACTCAGGATTAGTGGCATCCTCAATGTGTAAGTAATGATGCTCTCATAATTAAGGTAAAAAGATGTAATACGCCCTCCCTTAAGGAAATACTGCTCTATCGCAGTAGCAACTGTATCACTAAAGTTTTTTATGTCAAAGTGTTCCTTATATAGTTGGGCTTCCTCGCACGCAACTTTCTCTTTCCAGGTTGCTTCGAAAAAGCGTTTAAGATGTTTTTTTTTTTTGTAAACGGCCCCAATGTTTACGTTTCAAAAAACGCGGGCAATATGCCCCTCCCATTATCCATTATCCACAGCGTTGTAGAAATGTTTCCAAAGAGAATTCCACCATTTGCTAAGCTTAAAGGGGTCCATTAGCAGTCTTCTTCCGATAAAAGTTTTTGTATAAGTACAATAGTAAAGGATGGGCTTCATTTACGGTGAGGCTTGCTTATCGTACGCATACTTTTACGCCTAAAACCTGATTTTCGATATTTTTGGAATTTTATTTTTTTCCATAACAATTGTGCAAAATTTCAGGTGAAAATATATGTTAGCGCCAGCCGTTCAAAGTGCGTATCAGATTTACAATGGGAAATCATATTGCGGGGAATTTAAAAATTTGGATTGCCTCGCAGAAATAACGCGCAGAAAGCAATCCTCGCATAGAGCAAATGAACCACAGTAAGCATTGAAGTTTTCAACATGCTTTGATTCGTTGACATTACAGATTTGCAAGATGGTGCGCTCTGACAGAACAAATTCATGGTTTCCATGGGTCATCACAATTTTGAAACATAAAACTGTAGTCTCATCAGAATCTCATTAGAATGCGTGAGGACCTTGATTCAATATTTATAATATCTGTGGCATGGATAACTCGCTTAATCAAAGATACAGGGTCCGGCAATTGAAGTGACACATTGAAACAAACAGATAAACTGATCAAAACAAAAACATTTTATTTCAAATTCATTCAATTTTACTAGAAAACAAATAACTTTCTAATAATTCACTGGTCGAATTCAACTTGTTCGCCCTTGAGTTTAACCACTCGCCGCCAGTGCTGGAAAAGTTCGCATCACGAAGCAGCTCACGAGTGTATACCAACGCATAACAAACATCACAGACTCGGGAACTGACTAGGTGTGAGTAAGTTCGCACTCGTCTGCTCGGGAGAATATGTCAAAAGAAGTAACAACAAGCTCGGGAGCGTTTACTCGCGAGTAACCGAGCAAAGTGTGATTTATTATGGTTTTGACCGACAAATTAATTGTATAATCATCATATCGACAGTAAATTACTAGTTTGTAGTCTAAAGCGTTTGAAAACCATAAATCTCGGAGGGGAAGCAGCTTTTTTCCCAAAAGCACTATATGATTCTGAACAGCTCCGAACACGTTCGCGAATCACTTTTAGCTTCAGTTACTCGGGAGCTGACAGATGCAAGTAAACCAGCGCTCTGACGCTCGAGAGCATTTGGTTTTATTTTTGTTCCAGTTCAGTAGAAGTGTTCGCCACTTTCCATCACTGCTCGCCGCAGACGATCAAGGAATGCATCGTACGAGGCCCGCAAGTGCTCTTGAGGTATTTTATCCTACGCTGCCGCCAGATATCGCGTCAGGGCTTCCACACCTTCATGTTTTTTAGAGCAGACTTCGGCCTCCAGCATACTCCAGACAGCGAAGTCCATAGGGTTTAGTTCCGGCGAATTCTCCGGCCACTTCGAGCTAGAGATGAACCCTGGAAAATGTTCCATAATCCAGTGCTGTGTTTTCTTCGCTTTGTGAGCCGGTGCCGAGTCCTGTTGGAAAACCCAATCCCTAGAACCAAAATGGCGACGTGCCCACGGTTCGACAACGTTCTGTAGAACTAGTTCCCGATACGTAATTTGGTTGATCTTAACTCCTTCAGAGACAAAAACCAGCGGAGTCCGGCCATCTCGGGTGATTCCGGCCCAAACCATCACCGATGCTGGTTTCTGTCGCCTGGTAGCCGTCAGCACGTCGGCACGGGTTCGTGATCTTTCAGGCAACCATACTCTATCGTTCTGCTTATTCACAAACTGCTGCACGGTGAAGAGTTTCTCGTCAATAAACAAGATATTCTCCAACTTTCCTTCCGCGGCCCTCTTCAGCAGTGACTTTGCTCTTTTTACCCGTTCCTGTTTCTGCTTCACTGAAAGGTCTTGAATCCTCTGGATCTTGTAGGGCTTGGTCTGAAGTTTATCTTTCAGGATCCGACGGATACTTCGATCCGATATATTGAGATCCTCCGCCAATTTTGTTGCACTGCGTCGAGGATTTCTCTCAAGGCGCTTCTTGGCAATCTTCACCATGGCAGGTGTGACCACAGTAGCTCGACGACCCCCACCATACCGTTTCTTGGTACTTCCGGTCTCGAGGTATCGTTTAACTGTGCGGTACACAAAACTTCTGCAAACACGTATATCGGACAGCTCGGAACAAAGCAATCACAGCACTTCGCTTCTCTTCAAGGTGCATTTTTTCCAGATAAAGCTAAGTATGCTGTTTCGCTCAAGAAAAGTAAAGAAATTCCTTGATTGAAAGGGTCAAGAAATTTCCTACAGAGAGCTCCCTTTGAAGTGACATTTCTTCTCAACTGCGTACTGCGATCAGAAAAATGTGACTTTCTTGACCATTTCTTGGGAGAAATTTTCCACGCATCGAGATAGGCGATTCCTTTCCTTGTCAGTAGCAAACCGGCCTTAACACTTGATAACAAAAGTGACACGTATATCCACTGATAGCCAATACACAATGTAAACAAAGTGACGAGGGGTTGTCCAATTCAGTTATGTGGGCAACGCCATAATGACAATTGAAGTAATGTAGCAGTTCAATTACCGGACCCTGTATATGGAAAGCGTGTAGGAGAGCATTTGTATCAATTGTTCACGTAGGTCAACAGCATAACAGCATGGTCCGATCATTAAATAACACCGAATCCTTCCCAATCATGTGTCATAAATATTTGCGACATGAATTCCAACATGCATTGAGATGATAAACATTGCTTATCAATAATTTTATTTTTGTTAAAAACTACGAAACACATTCAGCCATACTTAACCAAGAATCACATTTCTTGATTTTTGTAGATCAGTTCGCAACGGTCGGCCAGCGCGTGATCTTCATTTTTCGAATTTGCTAATCAGTGTGACAAGAGGCGCGTATGAAATTTGTGGTTTTTGTGACGAGAGTTGGAAGAATTGAGGAAGATCTCGTATCAAAGTTTTTATTAAGTGATTCATGGTAAGCAGATAATCAACAGAAGAAGACTATGACTTAATGATCAATCAGTGTGCTAATCGGTGACTAAAGTTAGTGTCAATTGACAGGATATGCTGAATGCTACGGGACTTTTAGTATCCATCCGATGTGACTTAAACTATCGAATCAGTGACAAAGTGGTAATTGGATGATAAATCCTTGTGGTTATTGTGGAAATTTGCTCACGTTATACTGAGTGCTAATACGCAATATCAACAGATTTGCTCATCAGCCATGGCGATGCAAATTATTTGCATTGGTGCATATGTGATAAACTGAAAACTTTTCAATGCAGTGCTGTTCTAGAATGTGGATAGCTATTTATTTGACTATAGTTCTGGAACATTTTTCGGAAGGAATTTCAAATAACATTTACAATTTTCAATTAAGCGATTCTTCTAAACTTTTTGGAACACTCAATTGTTTACGCAGATGGAATTCGATTCGTACAGCTGTGGTGAATTTGGCACCGCTGAAAATTTAGGCAATAGGGCATCCGACCTATTCTGGAGGACATATGCACGATGTTGAAATTACAATCGTTCAGTATTGGAGGTGAAAAGTGGACGAATGTCGATTTTCCTACAAAATAATCATGTTTGTAGTTCTGTGGGTGAGGATCCGGGTGACATGGAATTTTGACAACGAACTGATATTAACGTGAGTTGAACGTTAAATAACTTGAAGCATTAATACATTTGAAAATCATCTCATACTTGTTTGTGCTAGGACTGTGCCGGATTGCATATTATAGGCAAACAAATTATCTAAGACTATTTATTTCTTAAGTTAAAAGATCGTGATGTTGTTCACTTTTTTATTTCCAATTTGGAACCGTCTAAAACTTTAAGACATTTGTATAAAAATGTTAAAATTTACCAAAAATGCTAAATTTACGTTATCTTTGGTTCGCCAACAAAATTGTGTGTCATTCGGATCGTTGCACACAGAACTACAGGCCTCCAAACATGACCGGAAGTCGGCATTTGTTTACTTTTTTATTTCCAATACTGTATATCATTGTCCAAAACCTAACTATTGTCGTGTTTTGCAATGTGAAGTGTTGAAACTATCTGGAGTATAGTTAAGTGAACAAGTTGTTGAGAAATCGAACTTACATTTTGCAACATAAATCACATAAATTTCCCTTTATCCTTATTGCAGAATTTCGTCCTATTATTGTGGTATTGTTTTATTGTTCCTATTGTTTCGGTATTAGAAAAAAAAAATACAACATTATCGAATGATTTTCTACAGATGGAAATCTCCTTCTCCATCGTTGACCATGTTAATGTAAGCAGACTAGTGTTCTGCATCTGATACCGGTATATAGGTTCTTCTTAATGCATCGTTTGAAATTGTTTTTCCAACGATCAAAATCGTTTGATTTTGAAAGCATTTATTTGGTTCAGCTTGGGAAGCCTTGATAGAAAAAACAGTTTTTAATTCATAATGAGGATTTAATTCTTATTCCGCAGTGATAGGGAATACCGCAGAAATGTGCACATTACCTTAGTGGAGATTTGAATTCCATGTGGTGGGTACTTGGATAGTTATGGTACCGTAATCCGGGGTAACATTGATCAGCGGGGTAACATTGATCGGGATGACTCATTTTGTTAAACATTCAAATAAAGATTTATTGATGAAGCATTTTCGAATCATGAATGGTGCCTCTCTTTCGTATATTCATAAGCTAATGATGATTAAGGTTTTTGCCAAAATTGCGTTTAGTTCATGCGCAAATTTGTCAACTTTTTGAAACAATGATTTCTATCATTTTCACTGAGTAGTGTTCGATCCTTCGACCTTGACGCTTGCTCCTGCGGGGGCGAGCGATGAGGGCAGGATCAAACATGTCGCGCGTCGATAGGGAAGTAGTGAAAAAGTGATGGGTCGTTAGTAGTGTTCGATCCTTCGACCTTGACGCTTGCTCCTGCGGGGGCGAGCGATGAGGGCAGGATCAAACATGTCGCGCGTCGGTAGGAAAGTAGTGATTTGTCGTTAGTAGTGTTCGATCCTTCGACCTTGACGCTTGCTCCTGTGGGGGCAGTTGATGATGGCAGGATCAAACTTGTCGCTCAGAGAAATGAAAAAGCGCCGCGGATCGTTAGTAGTGTTTGATCTATTGATCGCGTCGCTTGCTCTTGGGTGGGCGAGTGACAAACACTTGTTCGGCGTACAATGCGATTATCGAATTATTTCGCGAATCCGGTTAGGCGTGATTATATCATGGATCGCATCGCCAAACATTGGTGACTCCCAGATCTTTACCTTATCCCACTAACCCAATATCCTTTCCATGACAACCGTGGAGATGCAGAGGTGATCTCGGTCTCTAGTAACAACGGTAGTCACACTAAGATTCCTTCCTTTCCCCGATGACCGTAAGGACGTGGCCGGCGCCGTTATTGACTTTTAAATTTGAGCTCTCGATTTGTGCACTTTGAAGAATGGTAAGCTAATCCCAAGCCCCATTCATTAATTCCCTGTGCAACTTCGATTGTTCTGGTCAATCACGGAGTAGCAACTACGAATTGTACGGTCATCTATGCTTATGCTTATGCTTAATCACATTTCTTGATTTTTGTACAGCCAGAGTAAACTGTGTGCCTCATAATTTGAAATCAAATCTAATTACATCGAACATTTATGATGTTTTCATAGTATATTGGAATTCGGGACACGTATTGAGAGGTAAAAATATTTATTTTAATTAGTCGTTCGCGATCAAACAATACACGTTAAGACTTTGAAGTAAAATATCACGAAATAACATTTTGGCGCTAAGTGTGGTTTAGCAGAACATCGACCAATTGAACCGGACATGTCTCTAGTTTCTATGTGTGTTATTATTGGTTATAAAGTGGTTGGCTTTTCCGCAAACTGAACTTTCAAAATGCTTTGGACTTGGATTTCGAATAATCAACCTTCATGATTAAGTTCAACGAATTCAATATAAGCGTTTACTACATTTGAGGTCTTATTCCAGTTATACAGTTCCAGATACCTGGAAACTCGGGAACGTGGTATAATCGGATAATTTATTAAACCAGACTAATTCTGTGAATTTTTAGATGAAAAGACAGTTTAGACAGTTCTGGAACTTACCTGCGAATCGTTGCAATTCTACGATTCCAGAACAGCTGCGTAACATGGAAGTTCCATTTAAGCTTCCGAATCACCGGTACCTACTACAACAACACCAAGGCACTTTTAAAACCGATGGATTTCATTCACAATTTGAACAACCACTAACTAGAGTGAATATTATTTTCTATTATTCACTATTACAACATTACTTCGCAGAAAATTTCACATATTTCGGTACAGAACAAAACCTTCCAGCAACTTCCAAACATAGACTTCCAATTCACTCGGAAAATTTTCGTGTAGAGTAAAACATCAAAACCCAATGGTAAATGAGCGATAAAAAATGGGTTTTATCATTGCTCTCTCTTAACGGCTCTCCTTTACTGCTACTGGTTATCAAACTTGTTACAATTTGATGAACATTGCCGATCATGGATCGATTCACTGTCCATATTCGCATAGTCGACGTTAGCGCCAATATGAGCAATATTTTTTCATTGATAACCATTCTACACCTAATAATACACTGGTTGGATATGCGAACAGCGCTTATTTGGTCTGAAATATTTGATCTACAAGAGGAAAACGTATTGACATGAGCACATACACCAACTTATCCGAAGAAAAACCTGCTTTGCAGAGTGTTTCTTCGGATAGTTTAGCGTATAAACCAGATTGCTAAGACGATAATCTGGTGTTTACGCCAATTCATCCATATAATCGGTCATCAAATTCACTGATAAGACGGATAACACAGCTTATGTGTTTGCAGATGACAAAAGTAAGAAATTAATCAAAAAGTCTCCACAGTCAACTTTTGAATTTAAATCTTTAGCAAATGCACAGATTATTTGACCAAAATTGTTGAAAAATTCAGGAAAGCACAAAAACGCATTTTCCCAGCAAAGATAGTGCTGGTGGTTACGTTGACCATGCAAATATGGGCAGTTTATGGGATATACCTTTTTTTGTCGTTATGATTCCATGCACAAAAATTTTTGCACACATAATATTGCTGAATTTTGCGTTTCAGACCATCAGAAATTCAGCTGCATGGATTTGGTGTGTGGATTTATATGATTTAGATGAAAGTTTTTTTTTTTGGTTCTATGGCATGGTTACTACATCGTTCATGATTCTGTCTACAAGCTCGAGTAGTTCCAAGTTTTTCAGGTGCCTAGAATAGTGTAAAAGAAATAAGATTATAGGAAGAAAGCGATAAACATTTTAGATTTGATTTCCGAATTAAATTATGTCTACTTGCAAGTTTTGACAGTCCAATCAACAATTTCAAATTTAGGCTTGCTTGGATCATATTATAAAATCTGTAGGCAAAGAAATGCCAAAGTCAACTCAGCCCGTCAGTTTTATAGCTAGCGTAAAAAGTGAATGGAAATAGTTTGATACATACGTATTAGAGATGTTCAAAAATCGTGTTTGCTCCACACCGCTCTTTCAGTTCTAGACCAAACTCTGAGTGTCCTCCCAAAATTTGAGCTAATTCGGATGAATACTGAGACTGCACAAGCCCTTTAAAGTTTATATGGGAATTACTATGGGAAAAGCAATCAATTCATTTAATCGGCCATAGTATTTGCGATAGGGGTTACAGCAACGTTGATACTGAGAGATACATTCACTAGCTACATCTTTGCTGAAAACCGTTGTCAAATCGGACGCCTCAGTAATTAGTTATTGATTTATATCCCATCGGAAATTCTTTACCAGTGCTTATTTATCTTCTAAACAAACAACATTGCTGCATCTGGCACGAAAGATAGCACGCACAAATCATGGCTACTATGTTTTACTGCATATATCCAGTGATGCTCGCAAAGCAGCTCAATCATTATAGCCGAAGATTTTTAACTCATACAAAAATCAATAACTAAATACTGAGGCCTCCGATTTGAAAACCGTCCTCTGGAAAGTTGTAGCTGATGAATGTGAATTATGAAACTTACATTAAACGTAGATGCAAGAGCACATGGGCAAACACTATGATCGATTGAATTAATTTATTGCATTTCCCATAGTAATTCCCACAGAAACTTCTCATATAAAAGCCCTTCAACTTGTGCAGTCTCAGTTTTCATCCGAATGAGATCAAATTTTGGGAGGACTCTAAGAATTTGATCTAGAATCGAATGAGCGGTGTGGAGCAAAAACGATTTTTGAACCACCTTGGTACGTATAGTTTTAAGAAATGGATTTTGGACAAAATAAACAAAGGAAGATCCGTTTGCAGTGTATAAAGCCATATACAAATAGTATAGCATGTTAAGGGTTCAAAAACCCAAAACCAGAGAAAACAAAAAAAAATGTAAAACAAAGAATTCTTCACTGATCCACAGCGCGATCTTTCTACCGAAATGCCTTCCTGTAACTCAGAAATTACTGTAAAAACAATAAATCCTTTTGCTAATGAAAATCATCTATCGTTTTGCTATGCTAGGGTGTTTCTACTGCTTTTTATTGTTATCAAAAGTGTTGTTAAATAGTTTCCAAGAAGTTTTTAACAAATCTGTCGATATGGATCGATTAGGATTAGACAACGGATAAATGTGAATAGGTAGACACGTAGTTTGTATGCTTATGTTCGAGAGATGAGAGGATTGGTTTAGACTTCCGAGAATACGTTAATTTTCCAACAGTCGACTCTCCACATCTCGATGTTCTACATCTCGATATCTCTCCCTATGTCAATGGTTTCATAAGTTCCTTCAGTCTGCATACATTTTCACTCTCCATATCTCGATATCCTCATTATCTCGATATCTCCATATCTCGATGTGTTTCTGTTGATTTTTCGTTCTCAATTTTCTCTCCGTATGTCGATATGACCATTATCGAAGGTTACTAGACCAAAGTTTTGGGATTCACAACAAATTAGGAGCGCAAAATAACGTTTGTCTGTGTATTACTTTCTTGGCAACGGAGTGTTTTTCAATCTAGTATTCATCAAAAATTGTTTCTTTATCTCGATCTCTCCCTATCTCGATGGTCCCTTCGATATCGAGATGTGGAGAGGCGACTGTATAATTTTAGTATGGAGACGCACTGTGGTTTGTAATATTTGAAAGAGTCCAAATAAATTTTTGCTGGAGAGATAGATGATTTCAACAGGCATTTTAATCAACCAACAACTCTTTGGAATATAAGTTTTCATGTTCGGGATTAAAAGGGATTCAAGGAAGTAAACTAGGTAGAATCATGGCAAAACTAATGATAAGAACTTTTAATGTGATGTTTGTCAATATTACAGTGAAGCCTCTGTTGAAACCTTTGTGGAGACCTTCTTTTTCAAAAGCAAATTAAGTAGATAAATGGTTTGGTAAGAAATGATCTTATAAATTAAACAGTTTCTAAAGTTTTCAAAACCCAGATAATTGTTTTGTGGATTGATCCCATTGTAAGATTGTAATCCCAATGTAAGAAGCGTAAGAATCGTGCATGACAATATGCTTTGTCATCGGCTATCACCATGACATAGCAACAGCCAAATAGAGTTCAATATCAATATGTACAGAAAATCGGTGCAAAACATTCATCCATCCATCAGCAGCGACTGAATTGCGTATAATCATATCAACAGGTCTTTGTTCTCACAGATGAACGATCACAATGTGTTCGAGAATCAAACCAAATATTGGTTTAGCCATTGGAGAGCAATCCACTCGGTTTCATGCGTTCGGGAAGCAAAATGTAAATTTGCTTAAATGTGAGCTTAAATGGTGCCACTCAAGCATTAATTGAGTAGTTTATACTGCAAATAATACATATTCATTGATATTCATAAGTGATTCTTCTATAAATTTTACAAACTGTTTTATTGATACTTAATTGAAATCAAAATAGTGTTTGAAAATTATTGGATACCTGCATTTTGTTCCTCGATATACATATGGCGTCGTTCAATATTTTATGGGTCATTCCATATGACGATTATTCAAAAAAATGAAATACCGAAGCCTGTGTTTGTTTTTTTTATTTGTGTTTTTACCGGAACATTATTAAGGCCATAATTGAATCACATACCCTCAATTGAATGTCGAGTACACATTTTAACAGAAATCTGCTTAATTCCCTAATCATCGCTTTGCGTGTCCACTAAATGTCATAATTTAAAATTCATGCACGTAAAAATGTCAACTCCCATCAAGACTTTTCCAATTAAAAATTCAATTAAATGCCTCCCTTTTCGCAGCTTCCGTTTCCACCTGGTCCCGGTGTGGTCGCACATTTGTGTGCACGCTGAACCTTCGTCAAACACAAAGTTGCAATTTGCTCCTGTTTCTTCCTTTCAATTTTACAACCATCCTCGCCGCCATCCACCCACCCGCAGCCTCAACCTCGAGCGGGTATTTGTGAACATGCTTTTAATTGCCAACTAATCCTCTTAAGGTGACCGAAACTTTTTCCTTGACGCCTTTAGTGGTCCGACGACTACTGTTCGGTGCAATGTAGTAGCCGCCCCATCAAACACCAAAGCCACCACTTTCCATTTTCGTTTCCGCTCTGGTGAGGACAGGTCCTAGTTAATTAGCAAACAGAAGCATGAAATCTCGTGCGGCGCAAGTTTGCAGCTCTTCACGTAGGAGTAGTTTGGGTCAATTATGGCCAAAATTATTGTCTGACTCTGAACTCAATGATCTTCTTATATCGTAATACCTATGTATTAAAAAACGGTTATAGTTCAATTAGGATTAATTTTGAACTGTCGCAGAACACGTATCCATCTATCAGTGCTGTCAAATAAGTATTTGTGTTCAATTTTGATGACCAATCGATGGAATATTCTTGCAACAGATGAAAATGAAACTAAATAGTGTAAATGTACCAGTTATGGACATTAGGGTGCCAATGTATGGGAAAAATTTTGCCATCGAATTTCAAAAAATGGTAGTTTTCAAAAGTTTTGTCTCCTCGAAAAAGTCCCAATGCAAAATTTGTGCTCAATCGGACTTCATTAAGTGGACCCCCAAAGCGGTCAAAGTTTGGCTTTTTTGACCCATGAAAAATCTCCAAAAAAAATGAAATTTGCGAAATCGAAATTTTTTTTTTTGATGCCAGATGTCTTAGAAATGCATGAAACGTCGAGATCTGGTGTTATTTAGAAAAAAAATTTTTTTGAAAAAATCGACCTTCTGGGACTTAGTAAATTTTTGAGTTGGGGGGGGGTGAATTGAATTTGAAATGATCGATTTGAATTCAATTGCTGAGAAATTCAAGGCAATAGTATTGAAACATATCCTATATCATTGTTGGCCGCCGAAAGCATATTATATGTGATATTTCATTAGGGTGGTTCATTTACTTTCCATTAGGGTGGTCCTTTTTTGTTAAAAAATAAAAAAAAATAAAAAATAGAATTTTAATTGAATATTGAAGACAATAGTATTGGAACATCTCTCACATTATCGTAAGCCATTTTCTACATTTAATATGTGGTATTTTCCATTACGGTGCGCCTTTCTGTCGAAAAATCATAATTTGAATGGGATATTAAAAACAATATTATTTTATCACCTCTTTTATCATCGTAGGGCATTTCCTTCATTAGATTCGTGATATTTTATTAGGGTGGCTCACTTATATTCCATTACGGAGGTCCTTTAAAAAAAAATTGAGAATGGAATAGTAAATACAAGAGTAATTAAACATCTCCTATGTCATCGTAGGCCACTGTTAACATATAATATGTGATATTTCATTGGGGCTATTGTCCTCAGTTTTGCATAAGGGTGATCATTTAATTTGTAAATTTAAAAAAATATATTCTCAACAGATCTAAAAAATCAACTTTGTTTGTATAGTTTTGAATCATGATTCTTCATTGGCATGCAACTCTTCGTTAAGATATTTTCATTAAGGTTTTCTTTTGAATAGTTAAAATAAAACGTTCCAATAACAATATCAGTGAATTCAGTGAAGCACAACTCTAACTGCCATAATCAAAATACAGATAAAAAAGGAATGAAATGGTTGTTGACGTATTCAAATTATGATCAAGCTATTGATGGGCGACAATAAAGGGCAACAAAAGTGTTTAGTTTATATTTTCAAAAGAGATTCTCAGCCTTGGGCTCCTTCATTCCCGAAACAAAACTACGTTGCCTTCTGCTTGCTATAGTACACCCGATTTGGTTGTGACAACGTAGGCAATTCCAGTTTTAACAATCAGTTCTCGTTTATTCTTCAAAGATGTAACAAAGTTCTTTATAGAAATTTCGTCGGAATTTCATATGGATTTTTTTGTTGGAGTTTTGAACGGAATTTTCTTTGGAGTTTCCTTTGGAATTTTAATCGGAATTTCCTTCGAAATTCCTTTTAAAATTTTTTATTGGACTTTTTTACGAAATTTCCTTTGAAATTTTCTACGGAATTTTCATCAAAATTGGAAATTTATCCTGAATTTGCTTCGGAATATCCTGTGAAATTTTTTTCGGTATCTTAAGAAGTGCCCTTTTGAATTTTCTGTGGTATTTCCTTCGAAATTTCCTATGAAGCGTCCTTCGGAATTTCATTCTGAACTTTTCATTGGAATTTTCTTCGAAATTTACTTCGGAGTTTCTTTTGAAATTTGCTTTGAATTTTCTTTGGAGTTTCCTTCCGAATTTCTTCTAGAGTTTGTTTCGGAATTTCCTGTGTAATTATCTTTGGAGCTTCCTTAAGAATTGTATTCGAAATATTATTTGAAATTTCTTTCGATGCATTGGAATTTACTTTGAAATTTCCTTCGAAACTTTCTTTGGAGCTTTCTTCGGAATTTCATTTGGGATTTGTTTTGGACCTTTGATATTTAGTGCGGAATATTCTTAGAAATTTCCTTTACAATTTTCTTTGGGATTTTCACAGAGTTTTCTTGAGAATTTCCTTACAAATTGCTTTGGATATTCTATAGAAAATTCCTTAGAAATTTTCTACGAAATTTCTTTTTAACTTCCTTTTTTCATTGCAATTTGCTTCGGGATTTGCTTTGGAATTTTCTTTGGAATTTCCTTAGAAATTCCCTTTTGAATATGCTCTGGATATTTTCAGAATTGTCGTCGGAATGTCTTTTGGAATGTGCTTCAGAATTTTTTTTAAAATTTTATTCAGTTTTTTTTTTAATTTTTTTTTTGGGATTTCTCTTATATTTTAAAAGTTTCCATCGAGTTTCCTTTGGAATTTCTTTTGGAGCTGTGATTTTTTCTTCGAAATTTCCTTAGGAATTCCTGTTTGAATTTCATTCGGAATTTGCTTTGAATTTTTTTATGGAATTTCCTTTGGAATTTTCCACGGAATTTTCTTCGGAATTTCCTTTGAATTTTTTTCGGAATTTGCTTTGGAATTTTCTACGCAATTTTCGTCAGAAATTCCTCTGAAATTTGCTTCGGAAATTCCGTTGGATTTTTTTAGTTTCCTTCTGAATTAACCTTGGAATTTCCGTCGAAATTTCCTTAGGAGTATCCTCTAAAATTCCTTTGCAGTTTTCTTTGAGGCTACTTATCAAATTTTCTTCAAAATTTCCTTTGGAATACCTTTATTACTTCCTTCAAAATTCACTTTGAAATTTCTTTCTGAATTTCGTTTGAAGTTTACTTCCAAATTTGTTATAGAGTTTCCTCGGAATTTCCTTTGGAATAACCTTTGAAATTTCCTATGGAGATTTCGATATTTTATATAGAAGTTTTGATTGGAATTTTTCACTGAATTTTCCTTTGGACTGTTTTACGTAATTTTCATCGGAATTTCCGTTGAATTTTCTTAGAATTTACTTTGGAATTTCCTTCGAATTGTTTTCCTTTGGAATTTTTTTCAGTAAGTTGCTTCAGGAAGTTATTTTTGATTTCTTTGGAATTACTTTCGGAATTCCTTCTTCAGTTTTTCAAAATTTTCTTCGGCGTTTCCTTCTGAATTTCTTTCGGAATTTCTTCTGGAATTGCCTTTGGAATTTCCTTTGGAATTCGCTTCGGAAGTTCCTTTGAAATTTCTTATGAAATTCCCTTTGCAATTCCTTTTAGAGCTGGCTTCGAAATTTCATTTGGAATTTTCTGCGCAATTTTCGTCCGAGTTTTCTTTAGAATTTGCTTCGGAACATCCTTCATAAATCCATTCGGATTTATTTTTATGGAATTTCCTTTGGAATTTCTTTCGGGATTTGCTTTGAAATTTCGTTTTAAATTTCTTTTGGAGCTACCTTCGGGATTTGATTTGGAATTTTCTACGTTTTTTTCGTCGAAATTTACTTCGGAATTTCTTCTGGAGTTTCCTTCGGAATTCGTTTTGGAGCTTCATGCTATATTTGATTCGGAATTTCTTTTGGAATTTCTTTTGAAGCTTTGAAATTATTTCGGAATTTTCTTCGGAAGTACCTCTATAATTTTCGTTTCCTCTGGAATTTCCTTCGGTATTTCCTTCGGAATTTCCTCTAGAATTTCCTTCAGAATTTCCTATGGAATTTCATTTGGAATTTCTTTCTGTATTTCCCCTAGAATTTTCTTCGAAATTATCTCTGAAATTTCCTTTGGATTTTCCTCTGGAATTTCTTTCGGGATTTTCCCTGGAAATTCCTTCCGAATTTTTTCTGGAATTTCCTTCAGAATTTTCTCTAGCATTTCCTTCGGAATTTCCTCTGGAATTTCCTCTTGAATTTCCTGCGAAATTTCATCTGGAATTTCCTGAGAAATTTCGTCTGGAATTTCATTCGGAATTTTCTCTGGATTTTTCGGAATTCCCACTGGAATTTCCTTCGTAATTCCCTCTGGAATTTCCGTTGGAATTTCCTTTGGAATTTCCTTCGGTATTTCCTCTAGAATTTCCTTCAGAATTTTCTCTGGAATTTCCTTCGGAATTTGCAAAACTAAATTGGAAAGGTCACTGAGGCTCAATGCTTGATTTCTGAGATGAGTGCATCTGAAATCACGAAGTAGCAAGCGGATTTTGTATGAGACGAGGACTCCGAACTGGTTCAGCTTAGTGAAGTGTTGCATTCCGAATGAAAATCACGCAAAACTTTTCAAAAGGACTTTTCTAACAATGAGAGGCTTTATAGAAAACTCTTTTGTTGTTAACTCAGTTACCTTCACATTTTTCGTCGAACATTACGCAAATATTATGTAGTAGTCCACACCATAATCTTTCGGTCTGTAGATATTAAGGTTGAAATTTTTACAATGACACCATTATTAAGGAAAGTGGACGAGACTTTTGCGAGAAATCATGGTTTCAAACTATACAAAAAATGATGCACCCTAATGGAAAATGAGAGAAACTCCCTAATGAAATATGTTAACAGTGTCCTACGATGATGTCGCATATCAAATGGAACTAGAGGCGCATGAATTCAGAGGAATTTGAAGCCTCTCAAAACAAAAATGAAGACACCTACGATTATAAAAGAGGTGTTAAAATACTATTGTGCTAAAAAAAGGATCAAATTCAAAATTTCTTGATTTTTTTTTAATTTTTGGCAAACACCAATGGAAAACAAGTGAGCCATCCTAATAAAATATCACGAATCTATTGAAGGAAATGCCCTACGATGATGAAAGAGGTGATACAATACTATTGTTTTTAATATCCCATTCAAATTATGATTTTTCGACAGAAAGGCCCATCGTAATGGAAAATAAGTGAACCACCCTGATAAAATACCACATATTAAATGTAGAAAATGGCTTACGATAATGTAAGAGATGTTCCAATACGATTGTCTTCAATAATCAATTAAAATTCTATTTTTTATTTTTTTTTATTTTTTAACAAAAAGGACCACCCTAATGGAAAGTAAATGAACCACCCTAATGAAATATCACATATAATATGCTTTCAGTGGCCAACAATGATACAGGATATGTTTCAATACTATTGCCTTGAATTTCTCAGCAATTGAATTCAAATAGTTCATTTCAAATTCAATTCACCCCTCCAACTCAAAAATTAACTAAGTCCCAGAAGGTCGATTTTTTCAAAAAAAAAATTTTCCAAATAACACCAGATCTCGACGTTTCATGCATTTCTAAGACATCTGGCATCAAAAAAAAATTTCGATTTCGGAAATTTCATGTACCCCCCCTTTGGAGATTTTTCATGGGTCAAAAAAGCCAAACTTTGACCGCTTTGGGGGTCCACTTAATGAAGTCCGATTGAGCTCAAATTTTGCCTCGGGACTTTTTTCGAGGAGACAAAACTTTTGAGCACTACCATTTTTTGAAATTCGAAAAATCGATTTTCATTGGCACCCTAATGGACATAGTGGTTCCCTATTTCGCCATTCGTAATTAGGGGAAATGGTGGTAAAATGAACAGGGGTGGTAACATGAACACCGTGCCTTTTACCGAGAAAAATCAAATTTCAATTAATTTTCATCATGCACGGACGTTTTAGAGCATAAATCGGTGTGTTCGGGTTCATACGGAGGTCAATTGAAGTGAAAATATCAACGAAAAATAAGAATTTAGAAAACCACGTTTGAAAATTAGAACTGACGTAATTTTTCGCTCGAAGGGCTTGAGGTTTTTCAGTGAGGTAAATATCGTTATGATATGATGTCAATTCTAGTATTTTTTTTTATTTCTGTTTGAATGGGTTACAATCCTTAATGGATAGATTTTCGGATACGCAATGAAAATTTTCAAAAAATATTTGTTTTGCTCACGTTTGATGTTCATTTTACCACCAACAACTGTTCATTTTACCCACATAGTGCAGGTAAAATGAACATTTGCAACGCTTTTAGCTAGCGATAAAAATGTGTGAAAATTTAGCTATTTTAGTCTGAATTCGTGTCGCTGCTTTAGATAACATCCCTATCTTTGATGTAGCGCGATGAAACTATAGAAATTATTCGTTTTACTATTAGAAACAAGATAATATCCTTAAGGTGTTCATTTTACCACCCCTTCCCCTACTTTATTGTCTTCAAATTTTGATAATTCTTGTGTGTTGTGGTAGTTAGTTTTAAAATATATCTTGATATCAAAGCATTCAAAAAGATTTAAAATGTGTAAGTTATCAAAATGTCTCATATGGCCAAATAGGGAACCACTATGGCCATAACTGGTACACTTTCCCTAGTGTTATAAATGTATTTAATCAAATTAAAATGTTAACCTTTATGGTTTCGCGTTATGTATTTTATACAGTGTACTCTGTGCTTTTTTGCCTTTGGTGGTGTTTTGACCGGATTCAACGTGAACATCATCATTACAAGGCTGTTGTCCGGCATTCTTGCAACTTGCCCTGCCCAGCGTATCCTTCCAGATTTAGCCGCTCTCAGAATACTGGGATCGCCGTAGTTCATTCTTCTCCGCCACACAGCGTTCTTCTGCACGCCGCCGAAGATCGTCCTTAGCGCTCTGTGTTCGAAAACCCCAAGAGCTTGCAAGTCCTCCTCGAGTACAGTCCACGTTCCATGTCTGTAGAGGAATGCCGGTTTTATGAGCGTTTTGTACATCGTGCATTTGTACAGGGGTGATTTTTCTTGACCGCAGTATCTTCTAGAGCCTATAGTAGGCACGACTACCTCAGTACCCATTATACTGTCATAGTTGATGGCGGGATTCAAACGAACTAAAGTGCTAGCACGAAATCTTCAAGCAGTTTGGCATACCTAATCAATCTTGTGAGCTTCCCAGGAAAGCTGTTCTCGTCCATGATCTACTACAGCTCTTGAAATCAATGAACGTAGAAACGGCATTGCTGAATAATTTGCCACACGGAAAAGATTTGGTCCGTTGTCAAGCGGCCGTCCTGCTTGATAACTTCCTACGTAGTTGTTAGTTATAAATGGAAGACGACGACGGAAGATGACTTAGGATTACACTTTGAAGGCAGCGTTTAGGGCAGTTGCTGCACTCGTCTGATAGTAATTCTGTCTCCCAGCTTCTGATTATCAGGGCCTATTTTGATGAGTTCGGCTCCGATACCAACCATGCCAGCAGTTTTGTTGTTATTGAGCTATTTAATGGCTTCCCTTACTTTCCCCAACGTGAGACCGCTGTGCTGACGTAGCCATCATCTCCACTGTCTTGATCTTCAGTGTCTTTGTTCTCTGTGCCATTCAGATGTTCGTCTTAGTGCTGCTTCCACCTTTCGATCACCTCACGTCCATCCATCAAGAAGCCTTAGCGAGATACGTTGAGCTTCTGATAGAACTTCCGCGTTTCTTGAGAACGGTACAGCAACTCCATCTCTTGGTATTTTACCTCTTCGAAGCGCCATTTTTTGTTCCAGAACAGGCGGGTTTGTGGTTTCCGCTTCTGTCAATATTGTTCCAAGTTTTAGATAACTTCTTGGACCCAGTTTTTGCTACTTCCAGCAAACATGGTATAGCAAACTCATGAGCTATGCTTAGCTGATGCGTGGTCGTTAGTAGCGCAATCATTGCTACACTCATTTCTGAGTTAACCCTCAGAGATTTGATTTATGTGTTTGTAGATGATCACAACAGTAAATACGTCTATTGTTCGGTTTATGTAAATCAAAATGAATCAGAGGCACGGTCACGTTTGAAACCATGGGTTGGACAAACGTTGGCAAATGTTTTTGGAACAATGAAGTTAAGAAATATTTTAACATTGGACTGGAAATTGAAAGATACTATATTTGAGGGGCTTACACGCAAAGGGGTGTAAATGAATTTTCCAGTTGAGTTCAATTGAGGAAATTCTGCTAATTCCAAGCGCTCTAACAATATTTTCTGTTGATTTTTCCGCTTACCATAAAAAAATAACATAATTCTTAGAAGACTGTTTTTTTTTTTGACTCCCATATAATTTGCGTAGAATGGGAAACTGCTGAAAAAACTTCATAACAGAGTTTTATCACTGACACCCCTTTGCTTCTCACTCCCTCATTTTCTTTCCAATCATTACCACAAGACTAAGAAGGCTTATGTCTTCACAGAGCTGGTAGCGATTAAGTGCCAGAAAAAAAGAGACCAAAAAGGTTCTCCATAGCATCAGAGCAGACATTTCTCTAAGTGTTAGACTTTTTTGTAGAATTCTTCGTGACCATACGATAAGTATTACTGTATGTGTTTTTTTTTGATGATTGTCTTTAGGAATTCAACCAAAATATTATTCAGATGTTTGCCCATGTGTTCAGATATGAATCCGGAAATTTTAGTGATCATTTCTGAAAGAATTTCCCCATGAATTTTGCTAGGGGATTTTTCAAAGTATATTTTTTAGAATACCTCAAGAATTCAACCTGGGTTTTCCCAAAAATAATAATAGAAATGGAGTTCCTCCAAATATTATTTCAGAAATCAACTGAATTCTTTTCTTTGTTCTTTGACAAATATTCCAAGAAAGTAATAACTCCTCCAAGCTTGCATCCATCGTTTTCCCTGGGACATCTTCCAAGAATTTCGGTCAAAACGTCTTTTAAAATTTAATCAATAACTTCTCCAGATACTACTTAGGATTTCCTTCAAATTTGTTTTACGGTATTTATATAACATTTCAACTAGGGATTTCACTAAAGACACCTTTAGTGGTTGCTTCATGGATTCCTTCTAAGATTTCTACAGAAATTCCTCCAGTAATTCTTTGAGGATTTCTTAAGTAAGTCTTGAAGGTTTTGTTTATAAGTAATTCTTCCAGGAATGTCTCCCGGGAAATGCCAAGGAATTTTTTTTGAAAAATAAATCCGTGAGGTACATCTAAATAAAATCCTAGTGTAACCCCTTCATGAACAAGAACCTCTGAAATGACTCATGGACTATAGAGGAAATTTAAAAGGATTTCTTAGATATCTTATTAAGATAATTTAAAAAAATAAACAGTTTTCAAGATAGTATTCCACAGGATTTACCAAAGATATTTTTCGAAAAACATTGGATAGAATCTCAATAAAAAATTGTCTAGAAATTATTGGAAAAATTGCTGTAGCATCAATGAATATGAAAACTTAAATAAACTTATAAAAATTTCATGGGATTCATTCTTGAAATCAATTCTGTGGAAATCTGTAGAAGATCTCCTAGAGTATCAACTGGAGAATTCAGTTGAAAGATTAGTGAAAAATATCTGGAGGAAATTCTAGGACGGTTTTGGAAAAAAAATCAGAGTAATACCTAAGAAAATTACTGGAGGTAGTAGCTATCGAGTTCTCGAGGATTTTCTGCAGCAAATTCTGAGACCTTTTAAAAATCGGTGGAAAAAATTCTGGGAGAATTGAAAGAGAAATCTAGTAGAATTTCGTAATCCTGTAGGAGGCCCTGAAAATATTCAAAAAAAAAAATCGCTACGATAACTCCTGCAGCTTTTCCTCGGGGAACCTTGAGACAAAATACTTCAGAAGCCTGCTGAACCCGTTTTACTTTCTGAAGGTTTCTTTGAAGCCTGTAAAATTTAGCATCAGGATTCAATGCAGAATAATATAAATTAATTTAGAGACAATTTTGGTTAGACTAGATACTTTAGAGATATTCCATTAAAATAGAGACTTTCCAGAAATTTGCATTGAAATAGAAACCAAGACTCTAAAAAAACGTTCTACCAGTACTTCCTTTAGGATTCATTGGATTAACTTTTTTATCATTGATATTAAAAATATGAATATCCTCTAAATTTATATAATTTAAGTTGTAGTTTTAAGATAACGAATGGATGAACATTATAAATTCTATCGATTTGTGTAGTCATTTTTCTTATCACCCCAACACACGCCTCTCACGCCGAGGACCTGGGATCGAATCCCATCCCCGAGATAGTCACTAAAAAAAAATTCAGTGACGACTTCCTTTGGAAGGGAAGTAAAGCCGTTGGTCCCGAGATGAACTAGCCCAGGGCTAAAAATCTCGTTAATAAAGATAGAAAAAAAAAATTCTTATCACCCAATATAAATATTTTTTATAAATGATGCCACAAAATATCAGTAGGAATTCGATCAAATCATTTTTCAGGAATTAACTAGTAACTAGTTCAAGATATTTCAACACAATCCTGAATTGGCCAAGAATTTCTAGAATGTGTTGTGGGAGTTCTGAAGTTATTGCTCTGAAAATCATCAAGAGATTCAGCAACGCTTTAAACCGTAAAGTTGTAGGAAGGACCTTAGTTCACAAAAATGCTTCGATCTCAGCCAGTAGTCATCCGAATCCAATTCGTTAAAAAGTTATGGAAAGGAGATTAGTGTACCTACATGTTGAGGGGTGACCCATCCCTCCATACCCCTCTCCGCCTTAGTTTGACTCGAAAAATCTTGGCTTTTAGGTGTTTTTCTATAGCCATTTTGCTAAGCATCATGAAAACAAAAATGCCAATTAGATTTTCATTCACCAAATTGGTCAAAATGATGAACTTAGTCCAACGTAGGCATTTTGGACCATTATGGTTCTCCCGGAAGAGGACACCGATGTTCATGTGAAAATGGCTGTATCTCAGTCATATACGAATCAAATCGAATTCTGTGGTCAGCATTCGGCAGCAAATCCTTAGGTTTATGTTTTTGGTGACGCTGGTAGTTAGCGCATCCCCCCTCACCCATCCCCCTCGATGTTTAGTATTTATATAGAAGTTTTGCTTACCACCGCAAAGAGGGTGTTTTCAAAACAGTTTATATTTTCCGCATATAGCACAATGATGAAAGAATCCCTTCCTGGCTTACAATGACCTGCCTGGCCTTTCTGGAACTGATATGGGCAGCAATAAATACGAAGTTTTTATATGGGGTTTTATATTGGTCATAAGTCATCTGAGTTCATTTATCCAAAAAGCGAAGTAAGAGTGCCGTTGGGGAATTTATGATTTCAAGGGATCCTGAGATTTTGAAGAGATTACCAAGAATATGGTAAAAGATGTTGGGGGTTCTATACGAATTTCTAGAATTCAGTGTAAATTCTTGGAATCAGAAATCCTGAGATTTCAGTAGCAATACTTATTGGATGCATGTAGATATTCCAGAGCAATTTTCTGATATTTCTGGTAATACTATTATGGTAAGGAATATTAGAATCAAAAGGAATTAGCGTTAGGAGTTAGCGTTAGTAGGGTTTAGGGATTCTAGTGGTTTATGGTGCAAGTTCTATTTTTTTAGCGTTGGATCCCAATTGGTGATCAGAAATCCTGGAGCTAAGGCTCTTGCATGAATTGAGATTACAATGGGAGTTCAAAGTTATCAAAACTTCTGAGATTTTAGTTGAAATTCCGGTGGTAGTTCTGTTTTTTTTTTTTTTTGTTGTTGGTATTCTAAGATTTAGGCTTGGCTACCTAAGATTTACAGAGTTGTCTTGTATTCCAGTAGTACTTATGGGAGCTCTGTAATTCCAATGAACCCATATCTTATGGTTGAAGACAGTCTACGATTCCGGAAGAAATTATGGGGGACAGTGTTGAGTTCCGGTTGAAATCCATGATTTCAATGACAAATTCCCTGGAATATCGTGTAAGATTTCCTGGGACTACAATTGGAATATTGTGATTCTGGTGGGAATTCATAGACCCTGAAACCAATTCTGAGATTTCTGTGGGTGGGAATTTTGAGATTTTGCAAGGATTCTGGAGGGATTTCAGCAAATCATGTAGAAACTCTCAGGATTCCCATATGAATTCTAGGTTTTCGATAAAAAATATGAGTTTCTAGTAAGAAATTCAGGATTTATTGGAAACTACAGAAAGCGTGCAGGGTTTATGGAGGTTGTTCGGAATTGTTGGTGCGAATGCTGGATTTCAATTGATGATTAGAAAATCCGGCGCGAGTTCTGGAGTTGGAATCCTTCCCAGGTAACCACTAAGCATTTGAATAAGCAGCACAGCAGACTGCTTACAACATTTCAGATGCTTTCTGTCATATCAAAGCAGTTGGATTGCTTAGCCGTCTCAAATCAGCAGAAGCACTGCTATTTAAAATCAATCTGTACTTAAGAAGCATATCCACTGCAAGAGCTTATTTTTGTTCTAAGCAACCGAGATGCTTGTTTGTTGCTATACAATTGCTAAAAAGAAGAGTAAAGCACATATGTTACGATTTGACAAAGTGTTTTGTCTCTTTTATACCAATCGTTCGTTTGTGTGTATGTTTTTTCGGTAACCTGACATAATTGTTCGCGGCTATGATGCGAGAAGAGATCTCACAAAGCACTCGAACTTATGCTCAAATTAGCTCATGTGTGATTTGTACCTTCCAGACTCCCATTTTTCCAAAAGGTGTACGCTAAGAATAAATGTTATCATTTTACAAAGGAAGCAACATATTATTAGTTAAATCAACTCGTACAAGACACTACGGATAATTACAAAATCCACTCCCTTTCCTCTTTCACTTTCATAAATGCATGCCAGTATATCAATTATTTACTGGCTATACAACATTTTCGAACCTCAAAAGGGCTAGCTTAAGTAGGGCACAAATTCATTGCTCGTTACCCAACCTTCCGTAGCAGTCCCTGCTGCGCGAAGCATCACCATCAAAAAACATATAATCGCCAGATTCTCATTACGAATCCCAAACCGGGATCTGAGCAAAAAACTTCACCACAACAACAACAAGCTCCAATAACAGAAACCATGACACGAGAGAAAGAGAGAGAGAGGGTCAACCAGAGAATATGATTATAGTAGAGAAACGCGGAGACGATTTTGACTTTGTTTATAAACAACATTCGCAATGACTATCGATAATTGAGGTCATTCAAACAATATTTTAGTATGCGTGTCATTCTGTCAGTCGCCGTAAGAAACCAAGCTTATCAATGACGTCACTTACGTATCGCTTTCACTAACACACATCCATCCTCTCTTTTGTGTCTCATTGAATTTGCTCGATTGGAATCACGTTTGACGGTTCAATTGGAACCTTTGGTTTCAGAATTCGCGCTTCTCTATAATAAACAAATTCTCTGGGGTCAACATTTTGTTTTTTCTTCGCTCACCACCAAGGCGTTACACTTTTTTGACAGTTAAATGCAACGTTCCTGAAGGTGTAGCATTGAAGCAGTCCGTTATTTCGCCAAAATCTGCATTGGGGAAGCACTAATGACAGCTATACGGTTGATAAGCATTTATTTCTCTGCCGTGCCAACGCATATAATGCTGTGTGTATGCTATTTTCAATGCTCCATGGTTACTTGGGTTGAATTCCTGTAAAAATTCTGATATCCAATAACAATTTGTTTTTTAAATTTTACACCAATTTGGACTGCTTCAGTCATAGTGGTGGCTTTGAACATTGCATCAATCATAAGATTCAATTGTTCAGTTAGAAAATTAAAATCAGAGGCAGACATATCACTTGAAGTGGGTCCATTTGATGATTTCCCATTAGAATTTTCGGTAACAAAGAAGCTGAGTAAGAGTTACCTGTGGCGGTAGGGTTTTTTTTTTTCCATTTCCGAAGGATTTTCCGTGGGTAGATACATTCGAAATTGAAAGATTCGAACGGCTACCCGACGGATTAAAATTAGTTTGTGAATGAGCATGATTATGATCTTCCTGATGGGTATGATTCATGATCAAGCGATCGTTAACTGAAAAATGAGTATTGTTCGATACTCTACCAGGGAAATTCCGGAAACGACCGTTATCGTAACGGATATTATCTTTCATCTGCCTGGCACGAGCCTCAATGACTCTATTGCGCGAAGGGCAAGACCAATAACACTGCGGAACACGTTTTTGTCTCAAGCATCAAAATACCGTTATTTACTTAATTAAGGATTGCTGAATCCATAGCCGTTTTCAAAAATATCACAGCACGTCTAGTTTTTGAGCTATTTGCAGTTGAAAATGCAAAATTTGACTATTTCAGCCAACTTGCATGCAAGTTTGCCAGCTTGTAAGGAAATTTATTCGCTTAATATGCCACAGAATTCAAACTTTATGTGTATAACAATACTTATCAACAAAGTTCATAATACTATCGATGCTCAAAAGTTGGTTTTTGGTGTTTTAGGAAAGTATTGCATTTTGCCATATAAGAGAAACAAAGAGTTTTGTATGGAGACTGGCAGCATGTTGAAAAAATCGATTTAGACTAAATTTTATCGTGCAATTTCAACCAAATTATATCTAAAATGAAAGTTGAAGTCCTATTTTGCATGTTTGCTGTATTGGATCACAAAAAAGTTTGAGTAATCATGCTTTAAATTTCATGTAAACATCACTTAAACCAGTGTTTTATGCTACTTTGGCGACATGTAGCTAAAAATTGTGACGTGCTGGGACATTTCTGAGAACGGCATCAGATTCAGCGGCCCCATATCTACTAGAGACACATAATTTGGTTCTTGAGACACGCAAAAATGTCATTTTTGTTACGCTGTGTAATTGGACTTATGATTTCCCTTGCAATTGACGCAAAAGAATTTATCGGTATCTTCCTTCACTGGACAGACGTCCTTGGCGTGAGAAGAATCTCCGCAAATCATGCATTTAGAATCCATGCGACAATTTTTTTGTACCATGACCCCACTTTTGGCACCGACGGCACTGAGTGGGGTTCTGGTAATTTCCTCCAGGTTTCTGGAAATGTTCCCATGTCACACGGACATCAAACAAAAGTTTTGCTTTTTCTAAAGCTTTAATATTATTTAGTTCTTTTTTGTTAAAGTGAACTTAAGTGAAATAAAATTCTTGAGGAAGCCCTTTCCGAACAATGCCAGATTGGGTTCTCTTTTTCATAATGATTACTTGGACTGGGGAAAATCCAAGTAAATCATTTATTCCATTTTTGATCTCTTCAAGTGACTTATAGTCACTTGAGAGACCTTTCAAGACAACTTTGAACAAACGTTCAGTTTTGTCGTCATAAGTAAAAACATTTGTGCTTCTTCTCTTCAAGATGTCTGAGAAGAAGTTCGCGATCTTTAAGAGTTTCCGGCAAAACGCGACAGTCGCCTTTCTTTGCGATTTGGAAGGAAACCTTGATTCCCCTAATGGAGTTCAAGATCTCCTGCCTAAATCCCCCAAATTCGGAACAACTGACCACGATAGGCGGCACTCTTTGCTTCCTCACTTGAATCAAAGAGCCTGGGCTAGAGGCTGCTTCGATTTGGTGTTCGGAAAATTTGTCTAGAGCATCGAACTGATTGCTCATTTCGATACAATTATTAATTTCACCCTTGGAAGAAAGTTCGCATTCCGGGGAAACGTCCTTTCTTCCATTCTTGACACGTGTAGTGACAGTTTTAAAACCCACTTTTTGGAAGGAAGTAGTGAATTCAGAGATTCACCCTTCCTTTTGTTTGTTGTTGATACCATGTTTAATTAATAAACGAAAGAAGACGTGACCTTCGAAAGGATTTTTCCCAAGACGGTGTCCAAGAAGGATTACCACCGCTAGCTTTCGCCAACGGGTCCAACGAAAAATCGAAGGCACAGGTCCAAACAAGGATCGTAAAGGGATCAATAGCAGAAAAAATAGTACTGAAAAGTACTGTATTAGTAGCACTGAAAAGTAACGTTTTTAATTTTAGCACTGAAAAGTACTGTTTATGTAGCACTGAAAAGTACTGTTTTATTGCTTTAGGTAGTTTTTAAGAAAACTTCCAAGAGCAGAGAGAATTCGTGTACGCACAGCATGATGGTACGATGCGCACTGATACAACAACCGGTGCAGTTTGGTAACGGGTGAATATGTCAAATAGTGAACTCGTGCATTGGTCCATGAGCATTTTCGTAAAGGATAATGAATGTTGCATCCATAAATTTTTATTGAACATACTCACGGTCTCACGTTCATAACTGAGAGGTTAACAAAACAGAAGCCTGATATTCTAAAATGTCCCACGTGAAAAACTAACAATTTCGTTTTATTTTCAAACTTTTATTAAAGCAGTGCACCAGTTATTTTTCTACTATATTTATACTCGTTATTCACGTTTCATTTATATAGTTTTATTATTTTTTATTTTACTCCCCGTTTTGATTGACGCCTTTTAAGCCTGAGGGTTTTTTTTCCGAGAGATGGTCTAAATTAATTGTGGGTGAAAGCATAGAGAGATGCAGCAATTATTAGAAGAGTAAGGATAGAATAATACGCATGCGAGAAATAGCAAAATATGTTTTCTTGTGAGTGAACGAATTTGACTAGACTGTGTGCATAGGCTGATTATATTTTGGGTATTCTTAGAACAGTTGAAAGAGAGAGAACCATAAAAGCTAGAAAAAAGGACAAAACAGATGAGAACGGCTCTGATCAGATCATATTTTCTGCAAACAATGACAGTGTGGTGAACCGGCTCTCATGAAAAATGAGCTAAGGATCACTCACTCACTCTAGTGGTCCAGCTCATTTGAAAAGTTTGAATCAAATATGGCAAAACATTTGTTTGAATTGTTTTAAATAAACAAAGAACACATAATTTTTAGAAAGTGTTGTGCAAAAGCAATTCTTGAATGCATAAACAGAAAGTTTAGCAAAAATGTACAATTATTGTAACATAGAGGCGAACCAGCCTACGGCTGAAAGTCTCTATAATAAAGCAAATCAATCAATTATTGTAACATATTCATCTCAGTAAAACAATTATTCCAAATATATAAAGAAAATAGATGAAACACTCATTAAGACTAAGTAGCCCGTCACTCGTTTTGGCAACAATGATGACTTTTCAGCTTGCATTTCAAAGTGATATAACTCAGTCTTGATAGTTTATGTTGACTTGAAAAAGTATCACTGTACGCGCTAACATGCATAAAGTATGCTGATACTTTTTCAGCTGTGTCAGTCCAAAACCAACTGATTTTCTTTGATTTGAAATCGTGAGATGAATGACGCAAACAAATTTCAATGACGGCCTTAAAACTTCGCCTTAAACAAAAACTACCTTTTCGCACTTTTAAAATATATTTTCAATGCTTTGACGTCTTCTTAGTGTGACCACAACAGTGGTATACTATTATCTACGATGAAAACCAAAACGGGATCAAAAATCTCAGTTTTTCAAATTTGAGATTATGACCACAAATGTGTTGTAGTTACTCTTCGGAGCGCTTGTGCAGCGGCAGTTTGAAACTTCTAGATGACGGAAAGTTGGTTTCAAGTGGTACCTTTTATCCGCTCTCTTTAACTTCATAGCTTTTGGAATATGTTGCTATCGCACAAAGAAACCAAAATAATTTTCATTTATGAACAGTTTTGTAACTATGATTGAAATAGCATTAACATATTTTAAAAAGCACGTCCCTGTTCCAAAATCTCTCGATACAGCTGGGTGTTAACGAGAATAGCCTTTATTCCGCTCCATTTGTATTAAGAATTATCCCCAAAAGGATGCTTCTGAAGCGAAGGCTCATTAAATAGACAGACAAGCGCTTCCCGCTCGTTTGAATATATCGTCCAGAAGAACGGCCGTGGGAAAACTCGCACATTGAAGTTGTTTGCTTCGGGAACCCTACTTGAAGAATTTAGTCGTGTCTCATCGTTGATGTTTTCAAACTGTGTTTGATGTGTGCTCTAACCAAGAAATGAAAATTTACCAATGGCGATTTTGTCTCAAATTGTTACAATCTGTCTAGTTGTACGTGTGATATTAGGCATTTAAATTGTATCCCAGCCGCTGCCGATTACAATTATTTAGGTGCAAGGGAATTTAAAACATGTTCCTATCATCAATCAACATATTTCAAAATTAAATCAAAAACAAGGAATTTAATCACGTTGCATAAAGCAACAATAAAATCAAAAAACTTTATTCAAAAGCAAAAGACAAATACCTCATATCCACCATTACTGTGCAAGCAGCCCTTAAATCGCATACACTTCTTCATAGAAGTTTTTCAACCGAATTGAATTGGAAGTACTGACAGAAAAGTTTTCTCCCCACCCCCACCCATCTGACATTGCCAGCTACTTTCCTTGTGCTGGTCCTACCTCTGTGCAACACATAGAAGTGAATCAAAAATGTTGGCATGTAAATTTCCGGTTCGAAGCTCTTTCAAGTTTATCGCATCGGTCGGTCAGAGGCCAACGATATTTGTAGTTCGGGTTATCAGGCGTATGGTTTTAAGAGTAGGGTGATGTACAAAAGTAAACTATCACATCAATAAAAGTCATATAGGCTTGAAAGAAACACTTAAAGGCTAGGGGATTAAGGCAACCCCTCACTCCTAGCAAATGTCAATCCCTCCCCTAAAATTTCAAAATATTCAAGCTAAGTGTAGATTTAGCTCAAAACAAATTTCAGCTCACATTGGTCAAACCCCCTAGCTCTGAGTGCAAGTTACGCTTATGGTTATATCTATAAAAATGCAAGTTCTTTATAAAACTTAAATTAAGGAAAATGCTTAGGTTACTTTCAGAGCCCAGGTATATATTTTTTGCTTCTGGCTTCTTTTAACACAAATATTGTTCATTCCTGCTAAATAAGTATGATATATTCATTTCTGTAAAATCCTTTTAAGTACTCTTTTACGGAATTTCAAAAATGTACTTTTGTAGGTGGAAGCAAATATGGTAAACTCAGCAGACGACCGTACCTGTTTATGCCACAGGCACACCGTTGAGTGAGTTTCTGTTGACAAGTCCAGCAACTGTTTTAGAAGAGAGGGCCGGTGAGTTTTAGTTTGCTTTTATTTTTGCATCAATACTTTGAAGATAAAATTTTCCTCCATCTTTCATGGGCTCAAACTGGAAACGAGTGTGTTCGATGTGGTTTGCAACCCATCCTGTAACTGTGTTTGTGATTTTGAAGAAATTGCACTTAACTCTTCAATAAACTCGGAACTTTACTGCTGTGAGTTTCGAAAGCAAATAATTGCGGTCTTACGAAGTAGAAAATCAGATTGCAGATGAATATCCAAACAACGTACTTCAAACTCGAAAGCCAAATATAGTAAATAAAAATTCAAATGTTGTATCGTAACATTCTCGAGTCGCAAAATAATTCATTATTAAAGATTGTGATTGATGAATAACTGGAAAACTTCTCCCAACCTTCGGTTTACTCTACCTTTCCATGTTTTCCTACCCAATATGACATTCCTTAAGAAACGGTTCCTGGAATCCCAGCAAAGAGATTACACCGATAAATCAAAATTCTTATCCGCAATCTATTTCATGAAGCACGTGGTTGATAAAAGCTCTCGTCCATAATGTAAACAACCTTCTCTTGATCTCTCTAGACTGATAGATTGCAACATTGAAACGAAATAAACGTAATGATTCCAAGATGGAACCGTGCATTTAAAAGCAAAAAGAATCATTTCTGATTTATATTTTTCCTAGAAGTACTTGCACCCATCGATTTACATTTTCATTGTTGTTTGTCAATCAAGTGTGGAAATTTAATGATTGTTAGAATCACATACGCTACATGTTGAGGATTCAATTAGTATGGAATGATAGGGGACCCAGATAGCCGTAGCGGTAAACGCGCAGCTATTCAGCATGACCATGCTGAGGGTCGTGGGTTCGAATCTCGCTGGTTGAGGATCTTTTCGGATTGGAAATTTTCTCGCATAGAGTATCTTCGTACCTGCCCTGCCACACGATATACACATATGCAAAAATGGTCAATCGGCAAAGAAAGCTCTCAGTTAATAACTATGGATAACTCTTATTGATGATATCAGTAGGAAGCAGAATATTTTCGATGAAGGATAACATGCATGCTATGGAACCTTCATACAAATCGAACCAAACGAGCAACATGCGTAAGAATTAAAAATCTTTAACATTTGTTATTACCGTAAATAGATTAAACGTGCCTAAATTACAACTTTAATTCTGAAAAAAAAATCATAAAATATATGATTTTAACGTATCAGTAAATAGATTTTAAATCCTTCTATCATTCAAATGCATGAAAATCACGATTCATTTAAAATTTTCTTGCAAAAATCCTCCAATAATGAGAACATTGTTCCTTTAGAAGAGTTATATATTCAGCATGGTTCATATATTGGCACATTCCATTGTAAAGTGAGTGGAAGCGTCCAGTAGAAACCTTGACTGTGTTTGTAATTAAAACTTGGTATAAAACGCACAATTATCCTGATTTGTATGTACTCATTCAACTAGAGATATTACGTATTAACTTACGATTTGGAAAATCTGTTCTTAGAATGTTGATCTTAACAGATGAAAAAATACAGTATTGGACAATACCTTTGCAATTGCTTTGATTTTTCATACAGAATGGCCAACCTTCGAAGATAAGATCTGATTTATTTAAGAATCGTCATGAATTCTTACACCTTATCTCCTAAATTCCAACATATATTTCCATGTGATTTTTTCAATCATAAGTTCAAAAGCGTATTTGTGATAAATAATAAAAATTCACATGACTCAAAAAATTGAAGGAATAGTTTCATGGTTTCAAATCGTTTTTACTTTTATACTCATGATTGGATAAATTCCTCAAAACTTTATTTAGAAATTAATGTAATGTTTGACATTCTGTAAAAATATTATTGAAATCGGTCTAAAAATAATTGAGGCTCAATACCAAAGTAGATCATTTTGGATGGACAACCGAAAAAGTTTCAAATTCATTGTCTAATACTGTACCCCTAGAATGATCAGACAACATTCCATACCAATGACCCATCCATTTATGGTGCACGTAGGACAACATTGATTCCCATCCGCAATCCTATTCATTATGCGTGCGTGCAAGCTTACAGGTGTACTGTGCATTGCATATTGCGCAACATGACGCCTGTTCGTATTCTTTGGGGAATTTCACAATCTGGATGCGGTAGCGCACGTGTTTCAATTAATTCTAATTGAAATCACCTCCTGGTTACCAGCCTTCACAAATTAATATGTGTGTTTTGTACAAGGTGTGGTGACATTTACCACATTTACTTTTTCAATTAGTTTGGGGAAAATTTAATACACATTGAGCCAAAAATGCTGATAACTACACAATGGATAGGCGACTAGTAGTAGGAAGTGGAGAAACAATTGAAAAAAAAAAAAATACAACTGTCTGTCAAATCTTACCTCGACAGCCATTTTTTTTTTTTTTCATAATGCCGATTATTCACATTTAAAGCGGAATATTGTTTGAAGCTGGATGTGACCACATAATATTACGTTCAAATTTTTGTACATAACTAGAATTCACGTCGATCGATATTACTTATTTTGTTAACTGTGTAGTAACACAAGTCTTGTACCAAGGTTAACTCTCTTTTTTCAGCGTGGTGAGATGACCGAAAGGTATCGAATCCTACTTTTACTCATTAGATTATGGTTCAAATCCGGGTTAGACTTTTACATCTGTTTTGTTAACATGTCAAACTAGTTCTATCGATTGCTAGACCTTGTTTTCAGCAGTAGTTAATCGGATCCATGCGTTTAAATGATGTTATTGTACTTCATGTTGCGACAGGATCAGTTCAGCTTAACGTGAATATGAATCGAAGCCAAACCTCAAAATTTCAAGTGCACAAATCTGGAGAACCGAACATCCATTTAAGCTGAAAACTTAATAGATTGGTCACTAGGTAATGGTGACCAATTGATTAAGTTTTCAGCTCAAACGGGTTTTCAGTTCTCCAGATTTGTGCTCTTGAAAATTTGAGGTTTGGCTTCGATTCATCTTCACCTTAAATAACGTGATATCACAATTTATTGTTTAGTTTAAGCCTGCTAGCTGGAAGCGGCATAAGGTCCATAAACTCACAGCGTGAAGAATAATCCGATGAGTTAACTGGGTCATTCCAACGGAGGCGCTGAAGAGCGCAGGGGATGAATATTGTTTGCACTCGTTCTATTCAAATCACTTGAGACGTGTGATACGGTGCCCACACAGGGACAGCAGAGCCTAAAATACTGCGCACTATGGCATAGAACAAAAATTTTGAAACACATTGAAACCCAATTTGGAGTCAACTATTACTTCTAAATCTCGAATACATTCAACATGCACGAGAGTAGATCCGGTTATAGCGTAAGCTTAGTCCACTTAGCTAAGGCTGCGGCAAAACGATACAATTTTACCCTTTTTGATGCTGAGTGTCAAACCATTTTCGTTACACTATTGTAGAAGGGAATGAATGGCGTCTTGTAGAGTCGAGTATGGAAATGATCACTCGAAAGATCATCATCAAACAATAAATTTTTAGATGAAAATCGTCGGCACAAGTCATTGATGTACAGCACAAAAATTAGTGATCCCAGCATACTGCCTTGTAATACCCCCGAAGGAATGCTGAAGACAGTGTTGAGCCTGACGTAAGCTTTTCAGTCGGATAACTTATCGGGAAACCTAATGTGACGCGGTTTTCAACGGCATAACGATGGGAACGTCTTCGAGAAATGTAGCATAGCAGGATGTATGTTGATGAATGAGGTAGACATTCATGTTGGTACTCAGAAATGACCGAGTTTGCAGCAGAAAGCACCACTTTGTGTACAGGCAACAGAGGATTGAAATTCCTCAATAATTATCCACAAGACGAATGCTGCCTGATTTGTGAATGGGAATCATTGTAGCAGTTTTTCATAATTCCGGAAACGTTTTCTCACTAAGAAACCGATTGAGAAGCATGGTCAACAGCGGGATATGCATGTTGTACGTCTGTACATTATGCAAGCAACCCGGGTAAATGTGGGGATATGCTGCACTGGTCCCGACAGAAGTACGATGTGCAGAAAATGCGGCACCGAAGGCCATAGGGCAAGCGATTGTAAGCAAATCGCTAAGTGTCTAATATGTGTCGACAGAGCAGACAACGGACACCAAATGTCCGGACACAATCGGAGTATCAAAGCAGCCAAAATGCAAGTAACACAGTTAAATTTAAACCACTGTGAAGCTGCCCAGCTGCTGCTTTGGCAGTCAGTCTCGGACACGAAGTCCAACGTGGTGTTACTATCGGATTCATACCGCATACCAGCCACCGGAAACTGGGATAGGTCGCAACAACTAGCAGCACAGAGACAACAGGACGATACCCAATCCATGAAGTAGTATCGAGTAGTAGGACGGTTTTTCGATAGCAAAAATTAACGGCGTTTTCTATTGCAGTTATTACGCGCCCCCAAGGTAGTCGATTGAAGTACTTTTACACATGGCCGACAGGATGATAGCCGAACTAGCTAATCGGCAGCCAGTAATGATAGCTGGTGACTTTAATGCATGGGCAGTGGAGTGGGGTAGCCGCTGCACCAACCAAAAAGGCCAACTATTGCTGGAATCCCTGGCCGCATTAAATGTAGAGTTGGCAAATGTGGGTACAGTGAGTACCTTCCGCAGAAATAGTGCAGAATCGATTATCGACGTGACGTTCTGTAGTCCTAAAGTTTAAGGTACCATGAGCTGGCGCGATGATGACGGTTATACTTATAATACGAGACGGGCGGAGGGAAGTGCGATGTTAATCGACCCAGGCTCTAGGTTGGAAAACAGCTCGCTTCGACGACGAAGTATTCACCGCAGCCCTGAGGCGCGCAAAGAACATTCAGGACCTAAACAGTGAACAGCTAGTTGCTGTGATATCAGAGCGTGTGATGCTTCCATGCCGAGAAAAGCCCCTCCTAGAGAGAACAGGCCGCCGGTGTACTGGTGGTGCGAATCAATCGCAAATCTTCGAGCAATCTGCCTTCGGGCTGGACGAAGAATACAACGCGCACGCACAGAAGCACAAAGAGAAGATCGCAGTGCAGCATTTAGAGAGGTAAAGTTAGATCTCAAAAAGGAAATCAAGTGTCGAAAACAGGCATGCTTTGAAAGTCTATGCCAGAGTACCAATTCGTATTCCGTAGGGTGACGCCTACAGAGTGGTAATGGCTAAGACCGAAGGTGCCATAGCGCCCCAAGAGAAGTCGCCCGAGTTGATGCGATCGATAATCGATGGGTGGCCGAGGGTGACGAACGAAGAGCTGACAGAAATCGTGAGATTATTCGCGTCAAACAAGCCACCGGGACCCGATGGTATCCCAAACATTTCCTTTAAAGCGGCAGTGAATGCGGATCCGGACATGTTCAGAACCAAGATGCAACAATCGAGGAATCTTCTTGGATGTATGGAAGTGACCGAAATTAGTGCTACTACCAAAGGCGGGGAAACCACAAGGTGAGCCGTCGGCCTATAGACCTATCTAATGGGCAAGTTGTTCGAGAGGTTGATCCTCAATAGGCTAGTACCGTATACGGAAAGTGCGGACGGCCTGTCCAACAACCAGTTTGGATTCAGGAAAGGTAAATCTACTCTGGACGCTATCCAGTCGGTCGTTCAGACAGCTGAGATGGCAATCGAGCATAGAAGGAGCGCCATCCTTTACTGCGCGGTTGTCACTTTGGATGTGAAAAATACATTCAACAGCGCACTGTGTTTTATTTCGTCAATTTCATGCGCTTTTTGAATAGCGTTGGTTTTTGCGATATAGTTTGTTCGTGGAAGTTTCTTGGTATACTAATGCGCATCTTTTGATGCAAAAAGTTTTGTGATCAATCCACCTAGCAATGAGATAGAAAAACTTTTTTTTTTCATAAAATTTAGATAGACATATGGTGTCTTCGGAAAAGCTGTAGAATTGGCAATTTGAAACAACTTTGTCGAAGACATGATTTTCCTATCTCCGTATTTTCAATCTCTCCTTCACCGTCCAGGCGAGTGACCATGCCATCGTAAAAATGTAACTAACCTTTGTTACGCCCGCTCAGTCGCAAGGACTCACAGCCCACTCAGGGTCGGCTCTATCCGCCGATGTCACACAAGAAGAGGAAAACCAATGACGTGTTTGGATGAATAACGGCTTTTATTCAAAAAGGTCCCTAACGTCTCTATGGCCCTAACTACATCCTACCGCTCACAAATTACTTACGGTTAGTGTATGATGTAAGTGTTGGGGTCCGTCGTTGAAGCTCAATGGTACTAGCGAGTCCGCTTCCTCACCATCGCCTGGATAACAGCCGTGATTATCGTGGCCACTAGGTCGCTGCTGGCCTGCCTGTAGATCACGTCCGAATCCTAGGCCTTCGTGGTCACAACGCCAAATACTCGGAAGGTTGATTGATCGAGTTAACCGGAGTGCCGGACGCTCACAATCCACGTGGTCACAATAGAGGTTGACCACCGTCCCTTTCTGCGAATGGACTGTTTTCAAAAAAAAAAAAAAAAAAAAATACGGATAGCCCGTTCCTCAGTCTCACGCAATTACTGCTTCGCACTACCGATCTACCTTGGCTTGAGGTGTTCTGATGCCTTAACACCACTGGTCTTCTTAATCCTAGGACACTTGGAAGTTCAGCTGTTCCTTCGTTCAGGCTACTCCAGCAAGTGGACGAGTATCGTCCACCAGGCTCACTCGGAACCAGCGAATAGCCTTTTTCGTTGATTGGTGTCTTGTGTTGTATGTCTGTTTCAACAAATTGTGTTCTGTGTTTTGTGTTCTTTTAATTCGACCGTTGTGCCATCCTCCTATCTAGTTCAATAAGTCTTGCATGGGTTCTTTTATCAATTGCATGTTTTCTTATAGGTTTAAACATTTAGTTGTATTCTTATTTAATTTTATTTTAATAATTTTAACGTCCGTACTAACTAGCTAAGTTTTAATCATTAGTTTTCCTCTTAAATTAATTTAAATCTCAAAGTATGACTGAAAATCAAAGGAAAAAGTGGACATCGCAAAGCGATTGTTCACATCCCAAAATTTTGATTTTCGAGTTATCTAGTTGTAGCATTAAGGGGACGATATAAGAGTGCTTGCAGCGACACTACGACGAAATCGTGGTGATTTTTTGTTGCTGTCGCTGAAAAAATGTGTTGATTTTGGAAAACCTTTAAACAATGGAAACCTCTTCTTAGTGGTGACATCAAAGGACATTTAAGCATCTTTTATGATATCAACATTAATCCATTAGATATAGTCAACACATTCTTCTTCTTCTTGGCATTGCGTCCTCTATGGGACCCTTCTAGCTTGCTTCTTAGCTTAGTGTTCTTATAAGCACTTCCACAGTTGTTAACTGAGTCAACACATGGATGGAAATACAGTTAAATTTTAACTGTATGTTCAATGTGGTAGAATCAGATCGTACTGTTTGGAGGGATCATGGGAGGACCACAAATTCGATCAGGATTTTTCATTTTTTACACCAATGATTCAATACAAAATGGTCAAGTTGGAGTTGGTGTAACAGGCCCTTGTGTTAACTTATCAGTTTCAATGGGTAGATGGCAATTCCAGCCAGAAATACAAGCAATTTTAGAATGTGCTTTTATATTTTTAAAAAGGAAATCTAAACATTCTAACATATGTATATTCTCCGCTAGTCAAGCAGCTTTATCTGCTTTGAAATCGTAAACGTGCACGTCAAAACTTGTATGGGAATGCTTCCTCTTGCTCCAACAACTTTGTATTAACAATACGGTTAATCTGGTTTACTGGGTTCCTGGACATTGTGAAATCGACAGCAATGAGAAGGCTGATGAATTAGCCAGGATTAGATAAATCGTAAAAAAATAGGTACAGAGCTATTTTGTGGACTTTCAGGTGAAGATGAATCGAAGCCAAACTTCAAATTTTCAAGAGTACAACGGATGTTTGGTTCTCCAGATTTGAGCTCTTGAAAATTTGAGGTATGCATTTGATTCATCTTAACCTTCAGCATACTTAGAAAATAGAGCTCAGGAACTGGAAACAATCGATGGTGATTACAAACTGGACTGAAACTGCTATGGCTCGACAGTCCAAACAGTTCATAACGCCGCATGCTTCGAATACACAAAAGTTTTTATATTTTGTTTAAGACTGATTGGAAAGGTTGATGATAATATTTGTCTTTTTTGTCATGAGAGTTGTGAAACCTCTGAACATTTATTGTGCAGTTGTAATGCTCTTTTTCAAAGAAGAGTAAAGTTTTTTGAAAAGGGAGTTATAAAGCCCTTTGAAATATGGTCTCTGCCTCCCGGTAAGGTTGTGCGTTTCATACGCCACATTATACCAAATTGGTATAATATCTAAGCCATGCGTTGATAAGTATTTTTTAAGCATAACTTTTTTCCAAGATTTTTGAAATTTTTGTGTTTTCTACAAAGTTGTTTGTCATGGAAAAACTCGTGTTTTTGCTGAACATATCATCACGCTATCTTTTGAAGCTACAAAGTTATTCATGAATTACTCTTTTTTCAAGGGGCAGTTTAGGCCGCTATAACTGACTTTCGGCGCAAAATTGCGCAGACAACTTCGAGAGATAGAGAGGTGCAATGTGCAGCAAAAACACGCGTTTTAAGGCGAAACTGGATTGGATTTCCATGTTCGCCTTTCACGATTTTTCATATTTTTTTGGTTCATTATTTTCAAAATCGGTTTTCGTCGAAAGATAGAGGAAGGTTCAAGGTATCTTCTGAATTTTTTTCCTAGTGGAAAATGTTTTCCGTTTTCGAGATTACCATTTTCCTGTGAAATTTTTTTGATTTCCCCTGAGCCAACTTTTGGCTTTGCACGCCGATATCTCGCAAAGTTGATATGGAAACGCAAAATTTGAAACTCGTCGAAAGATGGGGAATTTTACAAGGAAAATAATCGCCGAAGACACTATATGTGGAAAATGCGTTTTTCGCGAGATTACCATTTTTCTAGGGAGCGTTCCACGGAAATTTTCATCACCCAGTAGTATCATACGCATGCGTGTATGTGTAAAACAAAAAACCAGCAGCAGATGACCGGTTTGCTCGGTCGATTACGAACGGCACAAAACGGAGAACGAAAATCATCAAGGACGGGTGGGATATTTGAACAGATTCCTGCAGCAGCAAACACATTTTAGCCATAGACTGGCGGATTGATGCAATAAGAGAGTTGGCATCATTCCTTCTGTCCTCGTTTGCCTGTTGCATCCGTACAACCGTTGTCAATTTGTTTGGCTCTACAAAATCCTCATTCGCAAGTCTATAGAAATAGTGGCTATACTCGCTATTTGCATTGCGTTGAAGCGTGAGCGTAACTTCTATTTTGTGCAAATCGATTTACTCTGTAAAGGATTTATTAATGTGAGTATCAATAATTTGCAACAAGTTTGTTCATGGTGGATCAGATTAGATTATATTCTTAGAAATTCAATGGCTATAAATTCAAAACTGTTAGTTTTGAGTACAACCAAGAAATACATACGAGAAGCAAATTGTTTCTAATAATGGAGGAACTGTTTAGGACAACGAAAAATACTGAGATTTCCTTTCCACTTTTGGTCGATTTACAAATACTGGGGATCATTTAAGTAACATAAGACAGTCTGAGAATAATCGGATTTTCTATGTTGTTTTCTGGATTAGTAGTGAATGCTCAGGAATACTGAACAAATGATTCTGGCAGTGACATATGTGATTTTTGCAAATATAAAGAAATACTGGAAAAGTTTATTAACGAATTTTTATCACATAATTATTATTATGTGCAACATGGGAATACTTCAGATTCACTGTGAATTTCTTCAATCTTTTCCGCGGACCTCTAAAAGTGATTGAGAGATCATCAGCACCGAAAGATTTTGAAAACTTTTGAAATATTCATTATGAATCAACATATACCTTTCAAAGACTCACCTGAATGTTTTGTCTGTAACCCACCACAGGCGATGCAAGAATTCTTCCAACACTATTCGAAGTTCACTAAAAATCTTACCAAGAGTCATTCAAACATCTTAGTAACGTTTGATAAGAAATTTCTAAATGATCATACCACAATCCAACAAAAATGAGTTGGTTGAGAAGATTTCATCAAAAACTACCAACAGAAGTTTTTACAAGAGTACCCACAATCAAGATTAATCCGAGAAACGTTGTAAATTTGTTTTACAAAATGTGAAATATTTTTTGGGGTTTACCCAAGGCTTCTACAAAAATCCGCGAAATCAAAATATCTAATGATTCCATCTCTGCAAGCTGCTTCGAATATACTAAAATACTTTTCTAATGAGCTTTTAAGGAACCAGATAACAGCCATTGGAATAATTCGTAAAACTTTTCATCATAAACTCTACAAAAATCTTGTCCGATATCCGTCAAGAATTGTCCTGATGGAAATAGTGAAGAATCTCATTTTGTTTTTTTCAAATCCCGTCAATATCGCTGAGGAACTGCTCAGAAGCTATTCGAGGATCTCACCAAGAAGCTGGTGAAATCTGATGAGAATTAGGCCAAGGAAAATATGCCAGGAATTTTCTAATAACAATGCTATAGCATCATTCTGTTTTCTAGTTTGCACTAAAAAAACATGCAAATTTTGTGAGGTAAAGTTGTACTGCGCATCCCGATAATTTGAACGATACTCAATGCAAACCATCGGGGCTTATTTTTAATTTGAACTTGTAGTTACCCTAAGCACAACGAAAAGACGTGTTTGTTTTGGATTCTGTGTCCTGTTTCACAACGTTCCATTTCTCTTCAACCATTTTTAATTTGAACGATTGATGGGGTCTCCCTTAGCCGAGTGGTTAGAGTGCACGGCTACAAAGCAAATCCTGAAGGTATCTGGGTTCGATTCTCGGTCGGTCCAGGTTCTTTTCGTAAAAGAAATTTCCTTGACTTCCCTGGGCATATAGTATCATCGTACCTGCCACACGATATACGAATGCGAAAATGACAACTTTGGCAAAGAAAGCCCTCAGTTAATAACTGTGAAAGTGCTCATAAGAACACTAAGCTGAGCATCAGGCTCTGTCCAAGTGAGCACGTAATGCCAAGTAGAAAAATGATGGGATCGAGTCCTTTTAAATAACGATCACTTGCAAAACAAGCGATGTTAAAAATTCCTCTTATTTACTTATCAATTCAAAAATGACACTTATTTAAAACAGCTTCGCGGACCCCCTGAGAAATCTGCACGGCCTCCTAGGGGTCCACAGCCCACCGGTTGGGAAACTCTGAAGATGATAGGAAGGATAATTTTGACATTATTTTTAAATGTTACAAAAAATTACAATATTTTTAAATTATTGGTACCTAATGAAATCTTCTGAGAGTAATATTGAGAGAAATAAATATGGAAGTGTTAAGATTATTTCAGAGTTATTTGAAGAATACGAGATTATCTTTATTTTTGATGTATGTTTAAAACTATAGGTTAGATATTTGGGGGATATAAGAATGTTTTAGGCTTATGAAATTTTTTTGGATAATTTTTAGTTGTTTGTGAATAACGTGGTGTTTTTAGAATATTTTCGGATGATTTATGAATGATAACAACTCTTAGGATAATATTTACAAGATATAGGAACGCTTGAGAATTACATGGGACTCTCCGATTTTTGAATTTTTTGAGGAATACAGGTATTTAGATTTTGTTAATTGGTGAGAGGACGAAAAATCTAGGAGAATATTTGAAAGGAATGAGAACATTTGAAAATATGTTTCAAGTTATTTAAAGAAAGCGGTGTATTCTGACAAAATACCTAAAGATTCGGTGAGTGATTAATGCGTCTGGAAAAATATTTTAACGAATTAGAAAGATATTTCTGAGATTTGTCTTAAACCCTTTGCAAATAATCTAGACATTTGTTTTCAACATTCAACTTTGACCAAATGTTTCCAAAGAATCTTTTAGAATAAGGACTCATCAAATATTGAAAAATATTCTTAAGGTTATTTTTGAACCTCAATTCGCTCAGAAGTATTTTCTGAATTTCTTATCAACATTCCAAGTTTGTCCGGAAATTCTTCCAGAAATCCAAAGCAGTAACCAATAATTCATAAACAAAGGAATAAAATACTTTAATATTAAATTAATTCTGAATATCTAGAATACTCGTAATCTAGGCATTTTTGGTTCTCTATCCACATTCCCAGTTTATTCAAACATTCTCTCAGAAATATTGAAGCGTTCACCAACTATTCTGGATTTAAAACAATTTTCTATCGTCCTTCAAACATTTTGAAATAATTGTGAATTAATAACTGTTAAAGTTCAGCTTTCATATATGCATTTCTCAAATATTCAGAAGTATTCATCTAGAATACTCGGTATTATCTAGAATACTCGTAATCTCAGTATTATCTAGAATACTCGTAATCTAGGCATCTTTGGTTCTCTATCCACATTCCCAGTTTATTCAAACATTCTCTCAGAAATATTGAAGCGTTCACCAACTATTCTGGATTTAAAACAATTTTCTATCGTCCTTCAAACATTTTGAAATAATTGTGAATTAATAACTGTTAAAGTTCAGCGTTCATATATGCATTTCTCAAATATTCAGAAGTATTCATCAAAAAATCAATAGCATTCCTTGTAAGCTTCAACAAATTCACAAATATTCTATAAAAAATCTCATTCTCCATCAACATTCCCAGATTGTACAAACATTTTATTTTAATTCTAAAGAAATCACCAATAATTAATTAACAATTCGAGTATATTATGTAACCTTCAATAAGTTCAAACAATAAATTAAAAAAATAATTTATGATAACACTTCTTCATTTCCAGTTTGTAGTCAGGTAACGACAAATTCCGGAAATATATCTGAATCGATCATAGATCACGAAAATATTCTCTCTGAAAGTATTTTATATAAAGACGGATAAACAGCGGCTAAAAGCTATTTTTTCCTAAAAATATTCAGGTAGTTATTATTTTTTTTATTTCTAAATAGACGGTGAATAATTTAAAATTCTTATAGATTGTCTGAGTAATTTGGAAGTGTTAATAGCAACGAGAGATTTCTTAAAAATTCCTTAACTAGGAATTTTCAAAGATAACCAGAAATACCTGGAATTTTGCTCAACTTATTGAGCACCATAGACATCTATAGGAGAATTTCTGAATTGTTTGTAATATTTGAAAATTCCTAAAGAATGCCCAGGCAAATCGGGATTGTTGATGGTAACAAAAAATTGCTTCTTGAGAACAATAAAATTATGTTTGCATCATCCATATTTTTTCAATTGCTGTTGAATAATTTGGAGATTTGAGATAATGTTTTAATTGAGAATGTTGAAGGATAACGATCAATTCATAGAATATTTCTAAACCATTTGAAGATCACCGAGATCCCTGAGAGTATTTCTGAATTGTTGGAAAATACTTTGAAATCATGAGAGAATGTCTGGACAAATTGGTAATGTTGAAGGATAACCTAAAGGTTAACATAGACCTCGAAGATCTTTTATGAAAAGTTGGTAAATACTCTGATAAGAATAACGAGAACTTCTCAAAATATTTCTGAATATTATTTTCTAAATTGTTGAAAAATAATTTTTAACTCTCGCTCTGGACTAATCGTAAATGTTGAAAAATAACAAGAATTACCTAGAATATTTATGAACTAAATGAAAGAAAATGCAAAGCTTATTTTTGAATTTTAAGTGAATATTTTGGAATTCATGAAGAATACCTGTACAAATTTTGAATTATCGCGGATTTAAGTGATTCCTAGGATATTTCTTGGCTAGTTGAGGATTACAGGAAACTTTAAAATTATGTGTAAACATGCAGTATTGATTTCGGATTGTTCGTAAATACTTTGTAGGATTGAGTGAACGTCTGAAAAATTGAAAATGTCGAAACATAACCAGAAATTCATAGAATATTTATGAAATTATTAAGGATGCGTAATTCTGAAATGTTGGTAAATATCTTAAAATTATGGGAGAATGTCTGCGCCATTCGATAAAGTTGAAAGATATTAAAAAAAAAATCAGAATATGTTTAAGCTAATTGAGAACCACATAGATCTTTGAGTATTTATGAATTGTTGATTAATACTTTGAAATTCAGACAAATTTAAAATGTTAGATTCTTAGATTATTTCAGAACAAAATATAAAAACAAAGAATTCCAGGGATATTTTTGAATATTTAAGATGATTGTATAAATGTTGATAAATACTTTGTAATTTTGAGAGAATGTCTGAACTTATTTGGAAAGTTGTACATAACGAGATATTCTAAGCATATTTCTTAACCAATCAAGGATTGCAGAAATGTTCAAGCATATTTCTGAATTGTGTTTACAAACTTTGGCAATCTGAGAGAATATCCGGACAAAATGAGTATGCTGAGAGGAAACATTTGTGTTTCTATTGAGGATTTTAGAGAACGCTGAGTGTATATTTGAATTGTAATTTCTAGACAAATTAAAATAGACATGTCATGTAAATGTCTGGACAAATTAAGAATATTGATGATAACGAGAAATTCGTAGAATATATTCAAACTAATTACGTTACACAGAGATCTCTAAGAGTATATCTAAATTGTTAATGAATAATTATTATGAAATTCTGAAATAATGTCTGGGCACTTAGGGAATGTTGAGAATAACGAAAACTTTGTAGTATATTTGTGAATGTATTAAGCATCACAAAGAACTCTTTGATTATTTCTGAATTGTTGCTCAATATTTTGGAATCCTGCAAGAAAAACAAATACTGATGATAACAAGCAACTCCTAGAACATATCTGAACTCACCAAGTATTTCAGAGAATTCCTGGATTATTATTGAATTGTTGTTGGATACTTTGAGAATCTGAGAGGATGTCTGGAAAAAAATGTTATACGGAAGGATAACGAAGGATACTCATGTAGATTCTGAACTCATTGAAAATAACAAAGATTGCTAAGATTATTTTTGAATTTGCAAGATGATTTTTCAATTATTGATGAGTAACTTGAAATTCTTAGAGGATATCTGGAAAAAAATAGGAGTATTGAAGTATAACGAAAAAATCCTAGAATATTTTTTAATTAATTAAAACGCAAAAAAACCTCATAGAGTATTTTTGAGTTGTTGATGAATGCTTTGAGAATCCTAAGAGAATATCTGAAAAAATTTGGGGACGTTAAGGGATTACCAGAAATACTTAGAATATATCTGAACTAATTGAGGACCACAGAAACGTCTAAGCGAATTTTGGAATTGTTGTTGAATACATTAAAATTTTGAAAACATGTCTGGGAACATAAGAAATGCTGATGATGACGAGAAATTTCTAGTATCTTACTGAACTTATTCAAGATCATAAAGAACTCTTGGACTGTTTCTGAATTGCTGGTCAATTCCTTAGGAATTCTGAATGAAATTTTTGACAATTTGGAAATGCTGATGATCCTAGACTATTTGTAAATTTATAGAGGATTTCAGATAATGCTGAATTATTTTAAAATTGTTGTTGAATACTTTGATTATCACAGAAATTATTTCTGAATTGTTGATGAATAATTTGAAATCTTGGGAGAATGTCTGAATGAATTTGGAATATATAAGCATTATCAGAAATACCTAGAATACTTCTTAGCTTATTTAGTACCACATAACTCTCTGAAAGAATTTCTGAATTGTTCGTATGTCTGCAAAAATGTCTGGGCACATATGGATCTTTAATGGTAATTAAAAATTTCCGGTATATTTCTGAACCTTTGATTATTATTGAATTGTTGTTCAATAACTTAGGCATTTATTGGACAAACTGGGAATGCAGATGATAACGAGAATTTTTTTTAGAAAATTTCTAAACTGATCGAAGAATTTAGAGAATTTTAAAATTATTATTGGATACTTTGAGAATCATAGAGAACGTCTGAAAAAAAAAATATTTTGAAGGATAACTAGAATTTCCCAAGAAATCTGAGCTGATTGAGCAGAAATCTATGAGAATATTTTTGAATCGTTGTTGATTACTTAATAATTCTGGGAGAATGTCTTAATAATTTGAAGTGTTGAAGGATGACCAGAAATTTCCAGCATATTTCTAAATAATTGGAAGACTATACAGAACTATTAGATTCATTCTGAATAATTGGTGAATATATTGGAATGCTTGGAGAATGTATGGACAAATTTGGAATATTTACGGATAACATGATTCCGAAGTTGTTTCTGAACACAAGAAAGATTACAGAGAATCTCAAGTTCTCTTGGAGTTCTGAATGTCTGAACTTATTTGAAATGTTGAACATAACGAGACATCCCAAGAATATGTATGAACTAATTAAGGATTGCAGAAATGTTCAAGGATATTTCTAAATTTTTGGTAATTTGAAAATCTGAGAGAATATACGGACAAAATGGGAATGTTGAAGGAAAATTTCAGATCCTATTGAGGAGTATAGAGAACTCTGAAGAATGTCTGGACGGATAACTAGAGATTCGTCTGTTAATTCTGAACTAATTACTCTGAAGAATTACCTACAATATTTCTAAGCTGAATTAGGACTACAGGACTGAATAAATTTGGAGTGTTGAAGGATAACCAAAATTTCTAGAATATTTCTGAACCATTTGAGGACTACATAGAACTAAAATATTTCTTATGAATTATTGGTGAATATATAAAAAAATCTCTTAAAATGTCTTGACAAATTTAGAAAATAAACGTATAACGAGATTACTAATTTGTTTCTGAAATCATTGAGGAAGAACTCTGTGTTCTTCAAGATAACCTTTGAAATCGTAAGGATTATATCTGATTTTTTTGCAAATGTTTCCGAATTCTGAGAGAATGTTTAAAAATGATTTGAATGTCGAAGGATAACTAGATATTCCTAGGATATATCTGAACAAATTAGGATTACACAGATCTCTGAGAATATTTTTTAGTTGTTGATGAATACTATGAAATTTAGAGAAAATATCTGAATAAATTTTAAGTATGAAAGGATAGCCAAAAAATTTTAAAATGTATCTGATTTATTTTTGGCTTACAGCTTCTTCTTCTTTCTGGCGTTACGTCCCCACTGAGACAGAGCCTGCTTCTCAGCTTAGTGTTCCTATGAGTGCTTACTATGCCAATGATATTTTTTTTATGCGTATATCGTGTGGCAGGAACGAAGATACTCTATGCCCTGGGAAGTCGAGAAAATTTCCAACCCGAAAAGATCCTCGACTGGTGGGATTCGAACCCAAGACCCTCAGCTATGTCTTGCTGAAAAGCTGCGCATTTACCGCTACGGCTATCTGGGCCCCTTGCTTACAAGCTTACAGAGAGCAACAAAATTACTTCTGAATTGTTGATATATAGTTTGGAATTTTGAAACAATGTCTAAATAATTTGAAAATGTTGATTTCTCCTGGAAATTCTTGAAATATTTCTGAACCAATTGAGGAAAAAAGAGATCTCTGAGGCTTATTGTGCAACACAGAGGAATTCTGAGCGAATGTTTGAACACATTTTCTGAAATTTTGAAGGATTATAATGAATTCCTAGAATACTGCTTAACTAATTGAGGATCACAGAGAGCTATAAGAATAAGAATTTCAGACGGATGGATGGAATTTTTAGAACTAACATATAAGTTCTCTTTGATTCTCAATAATTTTAAAAATAAACTAAGAATATCTCATCATCCACCATCCACCATTTATCATTGAAAATATGTCCCGACATTCTTTAAGAATTTAGAGCTATTCATTAATAAATCAGAAATAATTTAAGAAGTCTCTAGAAATCTCAATTAGTTCAGAAATATTTTAAGTATTCTTTCAACAGACCTAATTTTTTCAAACATTTCCTCTATATTGCTCCAACGTATTTACCAACAATTTAGAAATTCTGTCAGAGTCTCTTTGACCATCTAGTTATTTGCAACTTTCCCAAATTGTCCAGATATTCTATCAGTAAAACAAAGAAACTACCAACAATTTATACTCCCAGAGGTCTATGTGATCCTCAATTCTTTTGAAATAAATTATAGAAATTTCTGGACATCCTTCCACATTCCCAATTTGTTCATACATTTTCTCATAATTTCAAAGTATTTTTCTAAAAATCATATATACTCTCAGAGATCACTGTGATACTCAATTGGGTAAAACACATTTTACAACGCCTCAATTTGTTTTGATATATCTTGGACGTTTCGCGTTATCCTTCCTGATACTAATTTTGTTTACGCATTCTCTCGAAAAAAAAAACAATCTTGAAATTACCAAAATATTCTTATAGTTCTCTGATCCTCAATTATTTAAACAATATTCTAGGAATTCATGATATTCCTTCAAAATTTGAAATTCGTTCAGATATTCTTTCAGAATTCCAAAGTATTCAAAAATAATTTAGAAATACTCTCACAGATCTCTGTGTTGCTCAATTAGTTTAACGTTTGTCCACAAATTTTCTCATAATTTCAAAATAGTTTCCAAAAATTAATTAAAGTCTAAGAAATCTTTGTTATCTTAAATTGATTCAAAAATATTCCAAAAAATTCCAGCGGAATTCAACATTGTCAATTTATTTAACAATTCAACAATGCAGAAGTAATTATGTTGCTCTCGGTAAGCCTCAAATAAATCAGATACATTCCATTTTTTTGGATATCTTTTATCACTTTAAATTTTATTCAGATATTCTCTTTAAATTTCAAAGTATTCATCAGCAACTAAGAAATATTCCCAAAGATCTCTGTGATCCTAATTTGTTCAGATATATCGTAGGATTTTCTCGTTATCCTTCGACATTCAAACCATTTTCATACATTCTCTCAGAATTCGGAAATATTCACAAACAATCCAATTACAGTCTTGCAAACTCAGAGGTTATCTTGAAGAACTTTGTATTCCTCAATGATTTCAGAAACGAATTAGAAATCTCGTTATTCGTTTATTTTACAAATTTGTCCATACATTTTCCAACAATTAGTTCTCTGTGATCCTCAAATGGATCTGACATATTCTAGGAATTTATGGTTATCCTTCAACATTCCAAATTTATTCAGACATTCTCTCAGAATTCCAAAGTACTCAATAAAAAAACAGAAAAATTCTTATAGGTCTCTGCTGAATAAGTTTAGATTTTTTAAAGAAAATCTCGTTGTCCTTCCAAATTTATCCCGGCGTTTTCCCATATTCTCAAAATATTTAAAAATTATCTAAGAATTCCCTAAAATCTTCGATTAGTTCAGAAATACTCTAGGAATTTCGCGTTATCAACTGCATTTCCAATCTTCTTCTTCTTCTTCTTCTTGGCATTAACGTCCCCACTGGGACAGAGCCTGCTTCTCAGCTTAGTGTTCTTATGAGCACTTCCACAGTTATCAACTGAGAGCTTTCTATGCCAAAGTTGCCATTTTCGCATTCGTATATCGTGTGGCAGGTACGATTATACTCTATGCCCAGGGAAGTCAAGGAAATTTCCATTACGAAAAGATCCTGGACCGACCGGGAATTGAACCCAGACACCTTCAGCATGGCTTTGCTTTGTAGCCGCGGACTCTAACCACTCGGCTAAGGAAGGCCCCCAATTTGTCCAAAATTTCTTCCAGAGTTCCAGAAATAATCAAAGAGTTCTTTGTGATCCTCAATAAGTTCACAAATATACTGGAAATTTTTCGTTATCAGCAACTTTCCATGAGTACCCAGACATTTTTATTGAATTTTAAATTATTTACTAGCAATTCAGAAAATAACTGTAGTCCAAATTAAGCTTTGAAATATTCAAGGTATTTTTGATAATTCTTCAACATTTAAAATATATTCAAACATTCTCGCAGGATTCCAAAGTATCCATCAACAAAACATAAATAATATCATTTATTTATGTGATTTTAAAATAATTCTTAAATATTCTAGGAAATTGTAGTAATACTTCAATATTTTAAGGAAAATCTTATATGTTCACATATTTTCTCGAAATTCCAAAAGTATTCATCAAAAATTCTAAAAAAATCTAGTACCTAACGAAAATAATTTTAGAATTCTCTACTTAGTTCAGAATTAACATACGAATCTGTAGTTACCCGTCCAGACATTCCACAAGAATTACAAAATATTCACCAATAATTCATAAGTTATATTTTAGTTCTCTATAATTCTCAAATGGTTCAGAAATATTCATGGATTTTCTGACTATCCTTCTTTCAAATCTGTCCAGTTTTATTTTAGAATTGAATGTATTCATCAACAATTTAAAAAAAAACGTCATCATGCCACTTTTGTCTAAGCATTTTTCAATATTTTCAAAATATTTACCAACAATTCAGAAAAAATCTTTTAGTTCTCTGCGATCCTCAATGAGTTAGGGAATATTCTAGGAATTTCTCGTTATCATCAGCATTCCCAATTTGTTCAAAACTTCTTTCAGAGTTCCAAAATATTGATCAATAATTCAGAAATATTCAAAGAGTTCTTTGTGATCCTCACTAAATTCAAGAATATACTACAATTTTCAACATTCCCTTACAGCATCATTCCATATGTGCCCATACATTCTTTCAGAATTTCAAAGTATTCACCAAAGATTTAGATGTGCTGTTAGGGATCTCTGTTGTACGCAATTTGTTTGAATATATTTTAGGAATTGCTTGTAATTATCAAGATTCTCAATTTATCTAGACATTGTCACATAATCCAAAAATATTAAACTACTATTCATATATACCCTCAGGGTTCTCTATACTCCTCAATAGGATCTGAAATTTTCCTTCAATATCCCTATTTTGTCCGGATATTCTCTCAGATTTTCAAATTACCAACAATTTAGAAATATCCTTGAACATTTTTCCAATCCTTAATTAGATCAGAAATAATATTGGAATGCCTCGTTATGTTCAACATTACAAATCAGTTTAGACATTCAGAATTCCAAAGTATTCACCAACAATTTAAAAATATTCTTAGAGATATCTGCGATGCTGAATTCGTTCAGATATATTCTAGGAATTTCTCCTTACCCTTCTACTATCAAATTACTTTTAGACAATCTCTTAGAATTCTGAAGTATTCGCCAACAATTAAAAAATTATCTTGCATATTCAAAAGTAATCTTGAAGTTCTGTTCTGTCTTTCATGAGTTCAGAAACAACTTAGAAATCTCGTTATCCGTATATCATCCGTATATATTTTGTCCATACATTCTCCAAGAATTCAGAATGATTGTTATAGTTCTCTTTAATGCTCAAATAATGTAGAACTATTCTAGGAATTTCTAGTCATCCTTCAACACTCCAAATTCATTCAGACATTCTCCCAGAATTCCAAAGTAATAAACAACGATTCAAAAATATTCTCATAGATTTCTGCTCAATCAGTTAAGATTTTTTAAGAAATTCTCGTTATCCTACCATATACCATTGTTTTCGAACTTTCTCTCTGATTTCCAAAGTATCGAACAATAATATAACAATAATTTTAAAATTCTCTAAAATATTCGATCAGTTTAGAAATTTTCTAAAAATTTCTCGTTATCATCTGCATTCCCAATTTGTCCAAAAAAATCCTAACAATTAAAAAAAAAAATCGAAGAGTTCTTTGTGATCCTCAATTAGTTCGGAAATATATCGAAAATTCTTAGTTTCCAGTAACATTCCATCCGTGCCCAGACATTCTTGCAGGAATACCAACAATTCAGAATTTTGCTCAGAAGATACAAAATAAGCTAAGAAATATTCTAGGTAATTCTGATTATGTTTATATTTTCCAAATTTATTCAGACATTCTCCCAGGATTCCAAAATAATTCATCAACAATTCAGAAATACTTTAATTTATTTCTGTGATTCTCAAAGTATTCAACAACAATTTAAAAATATTTCAGCATTATCTGAAATAATCTATAAGTTTACAAATAATCTAGGATAATCAGCATTTTTAAATTGTCATTCTCTTAGGATTCTCAAAGCATTCATCACTAAGTCAGAAATACTCTATGAGGTTTTTCTGCGTTTTAATTAATTAAAAAATATTCTAGGATTTTTTCGTTATACTTCAAAACTCGTATTTCTTTCAGACATTCGCTAAGAATTCCAAAGTGCTCATCAGCAATTGAAAAATAATCTTGCAAATTCAAAAATAATCAAAGCAATCTTTGTTATTTTCAATGAGTTCAGAATCTCAATGAGACTACCTCGTTATTTTTCCATATTACATTTTTTTCCAGACGTTCCCTCAGATTCTCATAGTATCCAACAACAATTTAATAATAATCCAGGAATTCTCTGAAATCCTTGGTGAGTTCAGATATGTTCTAGGAGTTGCTTGTTATCATCAGTATTCCGAGAAATAATCCAAGAGTTCTTAGTGATGCTTAATACATTCAGAAATATACTACAAAGTTTTCGTTATTCTCAACATTCCCTGAATGCCCAGACATTATTTCAGAATTTCATAATAATTATTCATTAACAATTTAGATACACTCTTAGAGATCACTGTGTAACGTAATTAGTTTGAATATATTCTACGAATTTCTCGTTATCATCAATATTCTATATTTGTGTAGACATTTTCAAATAAAACAAAAGTGTTCAACTACAATTCAGATATACTCTCAGGGTTCTCTATAATCCTCAATAGGGGCCTTCCTTAGCCGAGTGGTTAACGTCCGCGGCTACAAAGCAAAGCCATGCTGAAGGTGTCTGGGTTCGATTTCCGGTCGGTCCAGGATCTTTTTGTAATAGAAACTTCCTTGACTTCCCTGGGCAATGAGTATCATCGTACCTGCCATACGATGTACGAATGCGATAATGGCAACTTAGGCAAAGAAAGCTCTCTGTTAATAACTGAGGAAGTGTTCTTAGAATACTACGCTGAGTAGCCGGCTCTGTCTCAGTGGGGACGTTAATGACAAGAAGAAGAAGAAAAGGAACAAATGTTCAATAAAAATTTCCTTTCAGCATTCTTATTTTGTCCGGATATTCTCCCAGATTTCCAGGGTTTGTAAACACAATTCAGAAATATCGTTGAACTTTTCTGCAATCCTTAATAAGTTCGGATATATTCTTGGAATGTTATGATCGTTATGATCAACATTCCAAATAAGTTCAGACATTCTCTCAGAAATCCAAAGTATTCATCAACTTTAAAACAATAATCTTAAATATTAAAAAATATCCCTGGAATTCTCTGTTTTTATATTTTTATTCTGAAATAACCTGATAATCTAACATTTTAAATTCGTCCAAATTCCAAAGTATTAACCAACAATTCAGAGATCCATGATTAGCTAAGAACTATTCCGGATTTTTTGAACATCTTGCGATATTACCAAATTGCGCCGACATTCTCCCATAATTTTGAGGTATTTACCAACATTTCAGAATAACGCATCCTTAATAATTTCAGAAATATTCTTTGAAATTCTGATTATGTTTCGACATTATCATTTTTTTAGACATTCTCTCAAACCTCCAAAGAACTAACAAGCCATTCAAAATCAATACTGCATGTTTAAAAATAATTTTAAAGATTTCTGTCATCCTCAACTATCTAAGAAATATCTAAGGAATCTCTTTAATCCGTAATAATTCAAAATTTGTGCAGACATTCTTCAAGAACTCCAAAATATTCATTAAATAATCTTTGCATTTTCTATGATTCTCATTTAGTTCATAAATATTCTAGGTAATTCTCGTTATTTTTAAACAATTTTGGGAAGTTCCCGTTATCCTTCGAAATTCCCAATTTGCCCAAATATTTTCATAGCATTCCAGAGTATTGACCAAATATTTATAAAATATCTTGGGGGCCTTCCTTAGCCGTGTGGTTAGAGTCCACGGCTACAAAGTAAAAACTATGCTGAACGTGTCTGGGTTCAATTCCCGGACGGTCCATTATCTTTTCGTAATGGAAATTTCATTTACTTTCCTGGGCATAGAGTATCATCGTACCTACCACATGATATACGAATGCGAAAATGGCAACTTTGTCAAAGAAAGCTCTCAGTTAATTACTGTGGAAGTGCTCTTAGAACACTAAGAAGAGTAGCCGGCTCTGTCCCAGTGGGGACGTTAATGCCAAGAAGAAGAATAAAATATCTTTGAGGTCTATGTTAACATATTCTTTCATAATTTCAATGTTTTTGTCAATTCAGAAATACTCTCGGGGATCTCGGTGATCCTCAAATGGTTCAGAAATATTATAAGGTTTATCGTTATCCTTCTACATTCTCAATTTGTTTAAACATTATCTCAAAATTCTAAATTATTCAACAGCAATTGAAAAAATGTGGATAATGCAAAAATAATTTTATTGTTCTATGTGATCCTCAAGAAGCAACTTCTCGTTATCATCATATTCTTCTTCTTTCTGGCGTTACGTCCCAACAAGGACAATGCTTGCTTCTCAGCTTAGTGTTCTTATGAGCACTTCCACAGTTATTAACTGGAATTATCTCTGCCAATTAACCATTTTTGCATTTGTGTATCGAGTGGCAGGTACGATGATACTATATGCCATCAGAGTCGAGAAAAATTCCAACCCGAAAAGATCCTCGACCGGTGGGATTCGAAAACACGACGCTCAGCTTGGTCTTCCTGAATAGCTGTGCGTTTAAAGCAACGGCTATCTGGGCCCCTCCTAAATCCTGATTTGCCTGGGCATTCTTTGGGAATTTCAAAGTATTGCAAACAGTTCAGAAATTCTCCTACAGTTATCCTTGAAAATGTCTAATTTGTTGAAACATTCTCCCAGGATTTCCAAAGTAAATTGTTGATCTTAAAAATAATCTTGCAAGTTCAATTTCTGTACTCCCAAATTAGTTGAGAAACAAGGAATCTGGAGAGTTATTTCCTGAATTGCTAGTAAAGAATTTAAAATTCTGGAAAAATGTCTGGGCACTTATGGAATGTTGCTGATAACGAAAAATTTCCAGTATATTTCTGAACTTATTGAGGATCACAAAGAACTCTTTGATTATTTCTGGAACTCTGGAAGAAGTTTTGGACGAATTGGGAATGCAGTTGATAACGCGAAATTCCTAGAGCATTTTTGAACTAATCGAAGATTTTGGGGAATTCTTACCTTATTTTTAAATATTTTGAGAATACGAGAAAACGCCGAAATAAATTTGGAAGGACAACGAGATTTTCTTTAAAAAATCTAAACTTATTCAGCAGAGATCTATAAGAATTTTTCTGTTTTTTTATTGAGTACTTTGGAATTCTGAGAGAATGTCTGAATAAATTTGGAATGTTGAAGGATAACCATAAATTCCTAGAATATGTCAGATCCATTTGAGGATCACAGAGAACTAATTGTTGGAAAATGTATGGACAAATTTGTAAAATAAACGAATAACGAGATTTCTAATTCGTTTCTGAAATCATTGAGGAATACAAAGTTCTTCAAGATAACCTCTGAGTTTGCAAGACTGTAATTGGATTGTTTGTGAATATTTCCGAATTCTGAGAGAATGTATGAAAATGATTTGAATGTCGAAGGATAACGAAAATATCCTACGATATATCTGAACAAATTAGGATCACAGAGATCTTTGGGAATATTTCTTAGTTGCTGATGAATACTTTAAAATTTAGAGAGAATATCTGAATAAAATTTAAAGTGATAAAAGATATCCAAAAAAATGGAATGTATCTGATTTATTTGAGGCTTACCGAGAGCAACATAATTACTTCTGCATTGTTGAATTGTTGAATCAATTGACAATGTTGAATTCCGCTGGAATTTTTTGGAATATTTTTGAATCAATTTAAGATAACAAAGATTTCTTAGGCTTTAAATAATTTTTTGGAAAATATTTTGAAATTATGAGAAAATTTGTGGACAAACGTTAAACTAATTGAGCAACACAGAGATCTGTGAGAGTATTTCTAAATTATTTTTGAATACTTTGGAATTCTGAAAGAATATCTGAACGAATTTCAAATTTTGAAAGAATATCATGAATTCTTCGAATATTGCTTAAAAAAATTGAGGATCAGAGAACTATAAGAATATTTTGGTAATTTCAAGATTGTTTTTTTTTTTTCGAGAGAATGCAAACAAACAAAAATGTAAACAAAATTAGTATCAGGAAGGATAACGCGAAACTTCCAAGATATATCAAAACAAATTGAAGCGTTGTAAAATGTGTTTTACCCAATTGAGTATCACAGTGATCTCTGAGAGTATATATGATTTTTAGAAAAATACTTTGAAATTATGAGAAAATGTATGAACAAATTGGGAATGTGGAAGGATGTCCAGAAATTTCTATAATTTATTTCAAAATAATTGAGGATCACATAGACCTCTGGGAGTATAAATTGTTGGTAGTTTCTTTGTTTTACTGATAGAATATCTGGACAATTTGGGAAAGTTGCAAATAACTAGATGGTCAAAGAGACTCTGACAGAATTTCTAAATTGTTGGTAAATACGTTGGAGCAATATAGAGGAAATGTTTGAACAAATTAGGACTGTTGAAGGAATACTTAAAATATTTCTGAACTAATTGAGATTTCTAGAGACTTCTTAAATTATTTCTGATTTATTGACGAAAAGCTTGAAATTCTTAAAGAATGTCGGGACATATTTGCAATATTTGCAATAGCAGATGATGAGATATTCTTAGTTTATTTTTAGAATTATTGAGAATCAAAGAGAACTTATCTGTAAGTTCTAATAATTCCATCCATCCATCTGAAAATTCAAAATTATTCTTATAGCTCTCTGTGATCCTCAATTAGTTAAGCAGTATTCTAGGAATTCATTATAATCCTTCAAAATTTCAGAAAATTTGTTCAAACATTCGCTCAGAATTCCTCTGTGTTGCACAATAAGTTTAACATTTTTCCACAAATTCTCTCATAATCTCAAAATATTTGACAAAAAATATTTATTGCCTCAGAGATCTCTATTTTCCTCAATTGGTTCAGAAATATTTCAAGAATTTCCAGGAGAAATCAACATTTTCAAATTATTAAGACATTGTTTCAAAATTCCAAACTATATATCAACAATTCAGAAGTAATTTCGTTGCTCTCTGTAAGCCTAAAATAAATCAGATACATTCTAATATTTTTTGGTTATCTTTTCACACTTATAATTTATTCAGATATTTTCTCTAGATTTCAAAATATTCATCAAAAACTAAGAAATATTCTCAGAGATCTGTTGATCCTTATTTGTTCAGATATATCCTAGAAATATTTAGTTATCCTTTGACATTCAAATCATTTTCAAACATTCTCTCAAAATTCGGAAACATTCGCAAACAATTCAGATATAATCCTTGCGAATTCAAAGGTTATCTTGAAGAACTCTGTAATCCTCAATGATTTCAGAAACAAATTAGTAATCTCGTTATACGTTCATTTTCTAAATTTGTCAAGACATTTTCTGAGAATTTTTATATATTCACCAATAATTCATAAGTAATATTTTAGTTCTATGTAGCCCTCAAATGGCTCAGAAATATTCTAGATATTTCGGTTATCCTTCAACACTCCAAATTTATTCAGACATTCTCTCAGAATTTCAAAGTATTCAACAATATTTTATAAATACTCAAAGATCTCTGATCAATGAGCTAGATTTTTTTTTTTAATTTTTCGTTATTCTCCAAATTTATCCCAAAGTTTTCTCAGATTCTCAAAGTATTTAATAATAATCTAAAAAATCTAAGAATGTCTCGTTATCATCTGCATTCCCAATTTGTACAAAATTCCATCCAGAGTTTCTTAGTTATTCAACAACAATTCATAAATAATCAAAGAGTTCTTTAAGATTTAAATTATTTGCTAACAAATTAGAAAATAACTCGGAGATTTCTGTAGTCCTAATTCAGCTTACAAATATTGTAGGTAATTCTTCAGAGTAATTAGTTCAGAATTAACAGACGAATCTCTAGTTATCCGTCCAGACATTCTTCAGAGTTCTCTATACTCCTCAATAGGATCTGAAATTTCAGAACTCCAAGAGAACTTGAGATTCTCTTAATCTTTCTTGTGTTCAGAAACAACTTAGGAATCATGTTATCCGTAAATATTCCAAATTTGTCCATACATTCTCCAAGCGTTCCAATATATTCACCAATTATTCAGAATTATTATTCTGGTCATCCTTCAATACTTCAAATTATTCAGACATTCTCCCAGAATTCTAAAGTAATCAACAACGATTCAGAAATATTCTCATAGATTTCTGCTCAATCAGCTCAGATTTCTTGGGAAATTCTAGTTATCCTTCAAAATATCTTTTTTTTTCAGACGTTCTCTCTGATTCTCAAAGTATCCAACAACAATTTAATAATAATTTTAAAATTCTCTAAATTCTTCGATCAGTTTAGAAATTTTCTAAAAATTTCTCGTTATCATCTGCATTCCCAGTTTGTCCAAAAAATGCCTAAGTTTTTGAACAACAATTCAATAATAATCAAAGGTTCAGAAATATACCGGAAATTTTTAATTACCATTAAAGATCCATATGTGCCCAGACATTTTTGCAGACATACGAACAATTCAGAAATTCTTTCAGAGAGTTATGTGATACTAAATAAGCTAAGAAGTATTCTAGGTATTTCTGATAATGCTTATATATTCCAAATTCATTCAGACATTCTCCCAAGATTTCAAATTATTCATCAACAATTCAGAAATAATTTCTGTGATAATCAAAGTATTCAACAACAATTTTAAAATAATTCAGCATTATCTGAAATCCTCTATAAATTTACAAATAGTCTAGGATCATCAGCATTTCCAAATTGTCAAAAATTTCATTCAGAATTCCTAAGGAATTGACCAGCAATTCAGAAACAGTCCAAGAGTTCTTTATGATCTTGAATAAGTTCAGTAAGATACTAGAAATTTCTCGTCATCATCAGCATTTCTTATGTTCCCAGACATGTTTTCAAAATTTTAATGTATTCAACAACAATTCCAAAATTCGCTTAGACGTTTCTGTGGTCCTCAATTAGTTCAGATATATTCTAAGTATTTCTGGTAATCCCTTAACGTCCCCAAATTTATTCAGATATTCTCTTAGGATTCTCAAAGCATTCATCAACAACTCAAAAATACTCTATACAAACTAATTAAAAAATATTCTAGGATTTTTTCGTTAAACTCCTATTTTTCCAGATATCCTCTAAGAATTTCAAGTTACTCATCAACAATTGAAAAATCATCTTGCAAATTCAAAAATAATCAAAGCAATCTTTGTTATTTTCAATGAGTTCAGAATCTACATGAGAATCCTTCGTTATCTCTCCGTATAACATTTTTTTCCAGACATCCTCTCAGATTCTCAAAGTATCCAAAAACAATTCAATAATAATCCAGGAATTCTCTGAAATCCTTGGTGAGTTCAGATATGCTCTAGGAATTGCTTGTTATCATCAGCATTTGTTTTTCTTGCAGGATTCCAAAATATTGAACAACAATTCAGAAATAATCCAAGAGTTCTTTGTGATGCCTCATACATTCACAAATATACTACAAAGTTTTCGTTATTCTCAACATTCCCTAAGTGCCCAGACATTATTTCAGAATTTCCTAATAATTATTCATTAACAATTTAGATATACTCTTAGAGATCACTGTGTAACGTAATTAGTTTGAATATATTCTACGAATTTCTCGATATCATCAATATTCCAAATTTGTCTAGACATCTTCACAGAAAACCAAAGTGTTCAACTACAATTCAAATATACACTCAGGGTTCTCTATAATCCTCAATAGAAACACAAATGTTTCCTCTCAGCATACCCATTTTGTACGGATATTCTCTCAGATTGCCAAAGTTTGTAAACACAATTCAGAAATATGCTTGAACATTTCTGCAATCCTTGATTGGTTAAGAAATATGCTTAGAATATCTCGTTATGTACAACTTTCCAAATAAGTTCAGACATTCTCTCAAAATTACAAAGTATTTATCAACATTTATACAATCATCTTAAATATTCAAAAATATCCCTGGAATTCTTTGTTTTTATATTTTGTTCTGAAATAATCTAAGAATCTAACATTTTAAATTTGTCTGAATTTCAAAGTATTAACCAACAATTCATAAAAACTCAAAGATCTATGTGGTTCTCAATTAGCTTAAACATATTCTGATTTTTTTTTTAATATCTTTCAACTTTATCGAATGGCGCAGACATTCTCCCATAATTTTAAGATACTTACCAACATTTCAGAATTACGCATCCTTAATAATTTCATAAATATTCTATGAATTTCTGAAATATGTTTCGACATTTTCAATTTTTCAGACGTTCACTCAATCTTCCAAAGTATTTACGAACAATCCGAAATCAATATTGCATGTTTAAACATAATTTTAAAGTTTCCTGTAATCCTCAACTAGCCAAGAAATATGCTAGGAATTTCTTGAATCCGCGATAATTCAAAATTTGTACAGGCATTCTTCATGAATTCCAAAATATTCACTTAAAATTCAAAAAAAATCTTTGCATTTTCTGTGATTTTCATTTAGTTTATAAATATTCTAGGTAATTCTTGTTATTTTTCAACATTTACGATTAGTCCAGAGCGAGAGTTAAAAATTATTTTTCAACAATTTAGAAAATAATATTCAGAAATATTTTGAGAAGTTCTCGTTATTCTTATCTGAGTATTTACCAACTTTTCATAAAAGATCTTCGAGGTCTATGTTAACCTTCAGGTTATCCTTCAACATTTCCAATTTGTCCAGACATTCTCTCATGATTTCAATGTATTTTCCAACAATTCAGAAATACTCTCAGGGATCTCGGTTATCCTCAAATGGTTTAGAAATATTCTATGAATTGATCGTTATCCTTCAACATTCTCAATTAAAACATTATCTCAAATCGCCTATAGATGTCTATGGTGCTCAATAAGTTGAGCAATATTCCAGGTATTTCTGGTTATCTTTGAAGATTCCTAATTCTTTGAAACATTCTCCCAGGATTTCGACAGTTAATTGTTGATCTCAAAAATAATCTTGCAAATTCAATACTGATCTTAGAGTATTCTGTACTCCTAAATTTGTTGAGAAAAAACCTAGGATTCTCTCGTTAATCGTTAACATTCCAAAGTTGTCCAGACATTCTCTCAGAATACTAAAATATTCAACAACAATTCTGAAATAATTTACTAATTATCTGTGATTCTCAATTAGTTAAGATTTTTTTAAGAAATCTCTCGTTGCTATTAACACTTCCAAATTACTCAGACAATCTATAAGAATTTTAAACTGATGATCTTCATTTGGCTACGAACTAATCTATCAATTTCTGGTTATTCTTTAACATCCCTAATTCATTCTGAGATTCTCTCAGTATTCCAGAGTATGCATCAACAAATATGAAGCATTGAAAAAAAATCAAAAATGACCTAAAAGTTCTCTGTAATCCTCAATTAGTTCAGAAATAACCTAAGAATCCCTCGTTATGCGTCAACATTCCAAATTAGTCCAGACATTTTTTCAGAACTCCAAACTATTCACCAATGAATCAAAAAAAAAGTATTGAGAAACAACTTATTGTCATATATATCGAGGTGTTCGGTAACCAAATCCCACTCGCTCTACGCGCTTGTGTGTAAATGAAATTGATAAATATGGGTTGTGAGAAGCGTAGGACAAATATGATCTCAACATCGATGTTACTGAATCGATTTAAATTCAACATGTCGAATCGATTGACCGATGTTTGCTCCTAAAATACGACCAAATGCAATTACGCACGATTTTAATTCTTTAGATTGATAACGATTGAAATAAAAAAATATATATGAAACACTTACAGGCTAATTCAAAACTAGGTTATGATTTATCAAGACATTTAAAAATTCTTATCAATTTCTTCCTCTTGAATCGAAACAAAAAATCAAACGAAGAAAATCGATTCAATCGATTTTTGTGCTCCCAACATCGATAAAAAAATGGATTTTCGGAACATCTATTCAAAATCACCAAAATTTTAAAAACTTCAAAATAATCTTATAGTGCTCTGTGAAGTTCAGAGCTTTTCTTCCCTTTCTAATTATCCTCCAACATTCAAATATGTCCACAAATTCTCTCAGATTTCCTAAGCATTTCAATCCAATATTAGCTTAGCTAAGCTTAGACTGACTACATTTATCAATGGTTGCTATTCCGTGATTGACCGGAGTCAGTGAAAATGCACAAAGAATCAACTAGAAGTTCGGCTGGGATTAGCCATAATCTTCTTCAGTGTGCATAATTCAGTGTCTCTATTTATACAGGGTCAATAACGGCGCCGGCCACGTCCTTGCAGTCAGGTGGGATTGGGGGAAGGAATGTTAGTGTGTAACCTTTGCTATTTGGAGACCGTGTTTGCCTCTGCATCTCCACAAAGGTTACTGGGAAGGATGTTTGTTAATGGGGAGGATCGTTGGGTCAAAGGATTCACTTTGATAAGTGATTGGACCATGATAAATAGTTTTTTGTCAAATATAAATATGCTTATATGAAAATATAATATTTTCATTTGATATGAACAATTTCTATTGGGTTTATTCTACGACTGGCGTGAGGTGACAATTGTCGGTCTCGTATAGTGAGGTGACAATTCTCGACTCGAGTGAAGTGACTCTCCATTTGATTTACACGGCGAGTCACTTCACTCGAGTCGAGAATTGTCACCTCGCTGTACGAGACCGACAATTGTCACCTCACGCCAGTCGTAGAATAAACCCATATGTAAAGGAAAATTATGCCGACACTTGAGGTGACGAACCATTCAAAGTTTGTTGAACAAATACCTAAATGTAACATTCCTACAGCTGTCAGGACGAAAGCATGTGTTATTATTTTTTACTTATTTGAAAAGAAACAAAAACTCGATTGGCTGGAACATCATAAAACACTCTTATTCTTATGCCGACACTTACAGTGGCGAACCATCCAAAGTTTGTTGAATAAAGTGAACCTTTCGCAAGTCTACACTTGTAGTGTCGAACCATTCAAAGTTTGTTAAATAAAGTGAACTTTTCGCAAGTCTACACTTGTAGTGTCGAACCATTCAAAGTTTTTTTTATAATTACAAAAATAAAGATAAAAAGAAAGGGGTGTTTTGAAAACAAAAAAATGTTAAACATAAATAATTAATGAATTAGAGTTTATGTCGACACTCACAGTGACGAACCATTCACAGTTTGTTGAAAAATCATATTTACGTCCTACCGTTGTATCGATTAAATGTGCAGTCATACATATTTTATAGATTAGAAATAGTAGCATGGAACGAGCTCACCAATTGATCCGTCATCCTTGACTGAGCAGCAACAATCCACATTCAGCTTAACTCGTTTGCTCGGCTATATAAAAGCACTCAGAGAAAATAGGCGCACGACCCGAGAGGGAAAACAACTGACGACTGCTCGGGCTTTCTTGACGCACTGCCAAGGAGCAATCGTCAAGGTCGAAGATCAAACAGAACTAACCGATCGCGGCACTTTTTCACTTTACTCGGCCGACGCGCGATATGTTTGATCCTGCCCTCGTCACCCGCTCCCGCAGAAGCAAGCGTCAAGGTCGGAAGATCAAACAGAACTAACTGATCGCGGAACTTTTTCACTTTACTCGACCGACGCGCGACATGTTTGATCCTGCCCTCGTCACCCGCTCCTGCAGAAGCAAGCGTCAAGGTCGGAAGATCAAACAGAACTCCCTAAGCATTTCAATCCAATATTTCAGAAATACTCAACGAAATCTGCTTTGAAAAATCAGAACAAATTGAGGTTAAGAAATATCACATATTTCCAATATGTCCAGGAAATCTCCCAGAATAGCAAAGCATTCACCAACAATGCAAAAATAATCTGAGAGTTGTCTTTGGTTCTCAATTAATTCATTTTATGTTTCAACAATCTGATACTGATGGTGAATGAATGGTCTTCCCCGCTATTCTATCGAAAGAAACCGATGGCTGAAAATCGAACCCATGATCACTAAAATTGTATGCAATAGATATAAAAAAAATGTTGCTTACATTTTGTTTGCCCTCAAATTGTTATTGTTTTTTTTTTTCAATTTTTATCAAACGTTTTGCAATACTTCTTACAATTTATTTAATACTATTGAAATGGAAAACTAGCCTATATAATTTCAAAGCCATGTAGATCGAATTTTCGATCCACAAAATATAGTTCATCTTCTTCTTCTTTATGGCATTACGTCCCCACTGGGACAGAGCCTGCTTCTAGCTTAGTGTTCTTATGAGCACTTCCACAGTTATTAACTGAGAGCTAACTATGCCAATGACCATTTTTGCATGTGTATATCGTGTGGCAGGTACGAAGATACTCTATGCCCTGGAATGTCAAGAATATTTCCAACCCGAAAAGTTCCTCGACCGGTGGGATTCGAACCCGCGACCCTCGAGCTTGGTCTTGCTGAATAGCTGCGCGTTTACCGCTACGGCTATCTGGGCCCCAGAATATAGTTCATATCTATGCTATATAGTTCGTCGGAGATAACAATTCTCAAAAACTCATATCTATGACTATAGAGAAATTGACTGAAAATTAAGATATTTTGCCCCACTGTGACTGGCTACCAAGGTCGTTCAGCCTAAACTAAGTTATTTCAGTTCCTTGAGTAATTGTTTTGTTAATGTCCACCCGATTATGGCATTCTTATATTTTCCGTTATTTGAATTACACGCGATTACAATACTCCCCATAGCGATACTTGGATGAGCTCACTTCTACCAAGAAAATTTGAATTTGAAAGCTGGCTATGTTAATCCCAACGGAAAAGCCTCCAGTTTCGCCTTAAGATATCTAACAACTTTATAGAAGACATGAAAAATGTTAAAAATCTTGTAAAAGAGTTACGAATTTTTTGGCAGTATGAAGTCGTATGAAAAAAAATCATTTAAAATCATTTATTGTTTAAAACTTTTTACTAAGATTTTTAACATTTTTTATGTCTTCAACAAAGTTGTTAGATATTTTTAAACGCTGATTATTATTATTTTAATAGTTTATTATTATTTTAATAGTATTTTAATCATATCCTTTATGTTTTTGTGTTGTTTTTTTGCTAGCCATTGCAATTGCTGCGAAGAGTAAGCAGAGATAATTTCAAACTGTTTTTTTTTTTCTGTCGGTGAGAATTAACGGTTAGCGATAATTGCCTGATGTCGCCCAATGCTGGTGAAGTAAGATTGCGTGCGACATCGAATCTTGACGACTATGTATTATAGGCAATACACGAATACATGTATATATTTTTTCCATGTCGTTTTGTGTGCGTAGGTCTTTTTTCCTTGTAGTGTGCCTGTCGGACGGCTAAACAAAGCGAATATGATGTCACGATTCTTATCACGACAGTAACGCTGTTGGATCGGTACACTCTAGAATAAAATTATGAATGATAATATGCAGTGCAGATGTAGGGGGACTGGGGGTAGTTTGCCCATGTTAAGGAAAACAGCGATTTTGTATGTAAAAACATTATTTTATGCTCTTTTTTTAATGATGGTCGAATAAACAAACATTTTTTCTATCAAATAGTAGAAACAGCTATCCATTTTAGCTTTTCTGAGTTTTATAAATCATTTTTTTAAAAATGCTTGCTTAACTGCATATGTATTGTTTTGCGGGGTAAAACGCCCCGCTTCAGTTCGGCGTTAACCATGCTGTAAACGTACGCACACAATCATGCTTGTTTATAGGTTGCATACATCCGGGCGTTTGTTCAGATGTTATTATTCAATAATAGTATACATGCTGATGCGAAAAATGTACATTTGTAAGGTTCCAAATTACGCGTAACTTCAATACGGCATTACGTTTGGTAGAATTTGAATTCAAACGGCTGTTTTGGTTTTATGAAATAGGGGTGGGCGTTTTGCCCCCAGAGTTGATTAAAGTTTAGGTCCTTCAATAAGCTTTTAAGGACAAATTAAACATATTTTTTGCATGTTATACAAACTATGACAGTGCACAAGTTGGCTCCCGGCGATAGTTTCAGAAATTTGGTTATTTATCGACCTAAAATTTGACCTTGAAGATCGCACAAAATTGCAACGAAAATAGTGAAAAACGTTTTTATACGTTTTTTACGATTTTCTTGAGAAAAGCACATAAAAATATATAAGGAAAAGCATTTTTATCCATTTTTCATAACCTAGGGTGAAAAAAAGTATTCTAAACCACGCCGTTCGCCCAAATCGAGGGTGGCGCGTTTTGCCCCCTATGGGCATATTACCCCCAGTTCCCCTACAGCGTTTCACATGCAATTAATTTGTTTGTATCGTAATGTTTTTTTTTTCTACATGACCAATTTTTATTATCTAAGCATTCTGATACGCGGTTAACAATCAAATTGATGTTCCTTCCATTTTGTATCTTGTAGCTTTGGTTGAGCTGAGCGACAGTCACAGTTGCAAATCGATACAAAGTATAGGCGATTTTTCATCGCAGTCGCTTCATTGTAGAGCACAACTAGATATGTTCTCACTTTCTTCTATATAATAGGCACACATACTAGATATTCTTATTAGGTTTGCTGGGAAAAGCAGTATTATTATTATTTTTTTCTTTCGAACGGCCTTAGTTTTATATGTGAACGTTTGATTAATTTTTATTACAGAGCACGAGGTTTTATTAGGCTAAGGTAAGGATGTAAGGATGCTGAACAAATGCTGATAGCAGATTAGCTACTACAAATATGTTATTATGTATTGAATATTAATCATCTTTTATTCAACGATTCTAGGGCAAATCATCCCGTGGATAACTTGACAGGTTTGTAAATTTCATTATGCTTTCCTTTGGATCATATTATTGGAAGGAGATTCTCTATTTCCCACGGGTTTTGCGTAAGTGTCTCTGCTTACGGGTCCGCCACACCCCATTTTAGCCTTTCATACAATGGTATGTTAAATTCAGATTGATAATGAAAATTGACTGTACTGTTAAGAGGAACCACATGCAGAGCAAGTCTCAAGCTAGGATGGTGACTACCTTCATACATACTTTCAATTATGAAACATGCCACTGAAGAGATTCATTAATGCTTCCTACCACAGCTACTTCAAGGTTGTTCATCAAATCTTCATCGTAGGCGGATCATTGGGATTATATTGTATTATAGTTTTTATATTATATTACATCATATTATATTTTATAATAGTTTATTATGTTAAATTATATTAGGTGTTCTAGCTGACCTTATACTGCCTCCAAATGAGATTGCAACGCATTTTTTATCACCATCACAAATTATCTAAACTGTTTCCTCGCAGATACATGTAGGCATGCATCAGTGGAGAATAATATGTTGTTTTGGCTATCCATTTGGATGATGCATCTTTACAAACCATCTAATTACGTTTTTACTTTTACAGATTATATAATGTTTTATTGCGGTATTATATTGTATTATATTATGTTATATTATATTATTGCTGTTTGCAAACCTTGACTAAGTGTCCTCCAAATGCGGTAACACAAAACAATCAAAAGACACATAGCAACTATTATAGAAATCACCGCCGCCCTAGCATGAAGAATCTGTATTTGACACCGCATTTCTTGTGGAAAATCTTACCGCATTTGGTGTTCCCGCATTTGATATTTGCATTTCAAACGCACACAGATATATGTTATATTATATTATATTATATTATATAATATTATGTTATGTTTTGTTATACCGTTTTGTCTCAAATTCCGAACAGACTCATATTCCGAACACTCGGTTTTTGTATGGCGGTTTGATTGAAATGTTTCGCTGAAATATGTCATCAATTTACAAGGAAATGGCAGTCAATTGTGATTCAATTTTAACATCTTCCAATCTATTTTATACCTCGGGAGTAGTTATGATTCTCATGTTGGAGATCAGTAGAACCAGCTCAGATGAATTTATTTGCGAAATTATTCATTTGAATACGATTTATTCGTGCTGTTCGGAATTTGAATCAAGGTGTTCGGAATATGAGACAGAATGAACACAGTGTTCGGCATTTGAATCAAAATGTTGTTCCACTCTTTTACGTAAAAACAATACTAAACAAGTTTATACAAACATTTTTTTCAGCACACCCACCAGCTAACAGTTAGTCTTTGAAGAGAAATTCAAATGTTTACAAATATCAGCTGATTTATGCCTATCACATGCATTTGAAGTCACTGTTGGCCTTAAGTGTTCGGAATATGAGTCAAAACGGTATTATACTGGAATATATTATATTATATTATATTAGGGGTATTCACTTAGAGCTGTGTAAATTGAGTATTTGCGTAAATAGATTCATGAAACATTTCAAATGAAATGTTCCTGTTCTGACTCAGAGCAATGACAGATCAGATACTAATAATCTAGTTACCTATCACAACCTATCACAAACGACAGACATTTCAAAGATTGTAATTGTTTGAGCTTATTTTTTTTTCTTGGAATTTTTTGGTTTAGTTGAAGACCGTTTGACCATGTCTATTGTAACTTGGCCATCATCGAAGATTGAAAACTATCTCGAATGTTAGAAAAGTTCCCCATTTATCATAAATAAAAACACTCGATGGTTGTGTCTTGTAGTCGGATTTTATATTTTCCTTATGGTCATTGTTATTGGATCGTTATGAAGGTCAATGATCAGCTCAGAGTTTCACATGAGTGAGTTATTTTATTCGACGGAAATCAATTGATATGAAAAGATTCATGATGGTTGTTTTAAACTGGCTTGGGACTTTACTATCAGAATTAATTATCACACATAATGTTAGATACTGCACATTCATATAGGAAGGTAGCTTGAAAGTAATCCAATACGATCAGTACATCTTGCTTGTCATGGAAAAATGGCTGAGTTTTTCATTGCTTATTCTTGATAAATCTACCACCAGCATCAGTTCAAGCACTAATCGCTCTCCGGCAACCGCTTGAGAATCTCCTCGAAATACCGTTTTGATTCATATTACGGACAGCTTCAAATTCCGGACACTCTACTTTGTATGGGAAACATTTCACGCGAAATGTTTCAATTTTTGCTGTTCAAAAGTTCTCAATTTCAAGGCTCGTTTTAGTAAACTTTTTCCATAAATATCTTTGAAAATTTATAATGCTCAACTACCTTAGGTGTCTCTTTGGTGGTTTAACGATTTCGATTGATGATTTGACTATTCCACTTATGATTATCATGAGCTGTCCGGAATTCGATTCAAAGTGTCCGGAATATTAGGAATATTAAAAGTGAGTAAGCGTCCGGAATAAGAATCATGAAAAGGCCGCACATTTTGATTTATTTAAAATTATTGGAGTTGCGGACGCGTATTCTTCACCCACCGTTCGAAAGTAAAGGGCTTCCGACGCTCGATAGCGCTAAGGAATCATACAGAATGATTTATTTTGTATGCTCTATGCTGGGTTATATTTCCCTGAGTCCTTAAGTGTCCGTAATATGAATCAAAACGGTATATGGACAAAATAACTGCAACTATAACTCCAGTCGTCTCAAATGCCGCTTCATATAATACGGTCAACATCTTTGACTTTAGATCTGAGAGATTGGAGACAGCTCACTGACAACTGGCTTGTTTTCTTGGCTTCTTTGATTTCTTCTTCTCATGTTTGGGTTGTGCACAATGGTTCGGAGAGCACAAATTGGGTCAAACCCATTTTCACATCCTATTTGTTATCAAAAAGATCATAAAATAAAAACATTTCAATAGCAATGGAGTTCAATCGACAATATTCAAATATTCAACGATTTTATATGCGAAAGCACAGGAAAACAATCTGAATTTTCAATCACATCCAGTTTTAGTTTGACCAAATTTTGACGGTTTATCACGCTCTGCCCTTCGAATGTGCGGTTTTCCAGTGACAGTTGATGACAGGTTCCCTTGACTTTTGGAAGCTCGCAATCTAAGCCAGCTGTCTCCTCTCTCTCAGCTTTAGATTATTTAGTAGGAAACTGTAGGAAAGTTTTCTAAATCAACCGTTTTTGTGAATGAAAATGTGTTTGTTATTTTATGATGACAAGACGACATATAGCAACGAAAAACGCATTCTTCGATTGTTAGACTGCCAAACTTCAGCAACTTGAAATGTTTCGTGCGCAGTTAACATATTTCTGTGCAAGATTTAAAATACTCAGTTTAGCACGATATACGCAAAGATTTACGCCATTTAGTGAATCCCCCTATTATATTATATTATATTATATTATATTATATTATATTATATTATATTATACTATATTTTATTATATTATATTATATTATATTATATTATATTATATTATATTATATTATATTATATTATATTATATTATATTATATTATATTATATTATATTATATTATATTGTATTATATTATATTATATTATATTATATAATATTATATTATTGTCGCACCGCCACCAAACCGGATCACGCCAGTGAGACTCGCGACGCGCCTCAACATGCCGCATTTTGAAATCAGTTTTTTAGTGTGGCGCTGCATTCTTACGATTTTTGTAAACACAGCGCATTATTCACATATTAGCTATGACGCTCGGGGCCCGAGAAAACAATAATTTTAAACAAGTGTTGGTCTTTATTTCTACCGGATGTATAATATGTTGTATTACAATATATTATATTATATTCTTTTATGTTGTACAACATCATGTTATATTATTTAAAATTTATTATGCCTATGACTTTTGTTAAGTTAACAAGTATCGTCATCGAAAATAGAACAATTACAAAATACAAATATTTCTTCAAATTCATCATCAAACCTTTCAGGAAAATGAACAGCACATCAGGGACGACTCAATTCGAACAAAAAATGCGCGATTGCATGAACACCAGTCATTTTATATGCAGATATATATATATTTTTTTGTATAATATTGCACTTTATATTATTTTGTTATGTTGATTTATATTATAGGTTCTCTGTGATTTTATTTTTATTTTTAGGCTTATACAAATTTGATTTTGACTCTTTGTCCTCCCTAAACATATGGAAGCTGGAATTTTGTTTTTGATGTATCCGGAAACTTTACTGACAAATCGATGAGTTTTTATTTTTATTCAAATTATTTGTTTTACCATACCATACCATTACCATTTTCCATCCTTCCCTCGACCACTCTAATATCATCAGGAGGACAAATATTCATAAGAAAAATATGTGTTGGCCGATATAATAATGCATGCATTCAAATTCTGTTTCACTGCGTCATATTTATTTATTATTACTACCATTTTATTTTCATATTTTATTACAATACTATTATTATATATATTATAATCTGTTCTAATATAACATGTCACTATAATTTAATTTACCAAGTTTTGGGGAGGGAGGGAGCATCAGGGCATCATTAAATTTACAACTGGACAATGAAGTGGAGTGCCAATCGGAGTCAGGAGGAAAAGTGTTAGTCGTTCGCGTCTAGTACTTTTCTCTCCAACAGTTGTAAAAGATTTGACGCGCCCTTCTTCTAACAAACCATTCCGTGGAAAGCTCGTCAAGTATTGCAAATTCTAATGCTCAATATGTTGGATCATATGGCTGGAAGGAGATTCTGTATTTCCCGCGGGTTTCGCGTAAGTGTATCTGCTTACGGGTTCGCCACCCCCCTTTTGGCCCTTCATACAGCGGTATGTTGAATGCAGATTGGTAATAAAATTTGACCTTACTGTTGAGTAGAGCCGCATGCAGAGCAAGACTCAAGCAAGGATTGGTGGCTACCTACATACATACATACATACTAAACTACCCCTTGAAAAAAGAGTAATTCATAAATAACTTTGTTACTTCAAAAGATAGCATGATGATATGTTCAGCAAAAACACGGTTTTTTTTTCATGACAAACAACTTTGTAGAAAACACAAAAAAGGTCAAAAATCTTGGAAAAAGTTATGACTAAAAATATGATTTTTTTAGAGGCCATTCACATACAACGGTATATATCTTAAAAAGTATAAGAGATAGAATAATCATGTCTTCGACAAAGTTGTTTCAAATTGCCAATTTTACAACTTTGCCGAAGACACCATATGTCTATCTAAGCGTTTTGAAAAAAATAGTTGTTTCTATCTCACTGCTAGGTGGATTGATCACAAAACTTTTTTTCATCAGAAGATGCGCTTTAATACACCAAGAAACTTCTCCGAACAAACTATATCGCTATAATCAATGGTTTGGACGCTTTTCAAAAAGCGCATGAAATCCACGAAATAAAACACAGTGCATTGATCGCATTCAAAATATACCCAACAAAAAACATCTCTTTTCCAGTTCATTTTCGTGTTGTGTCTCCCTTGTGTCAGATTGATGATCATGGCCATCCGGAAGACAAATACTGACAAGAAATCGATGCGAATGCTTAACGACAATTGAGCTACCACGATATAGCTTTCGGATCAATTTAATTTTATTGCAATTCCTGACAACTAGAACTCACATAGGAGTTAATCAGCAGTTGGTAGACTCAAACTCCAATCTCAATCATCAAGATCTCCCGCGAGAGCAAACTCATTTGAGATCTGCTGCACAAAAATCAGCCGTGAGATTTTGATGCAACATGCCTTCAAAAAATATGTAATCATAAAACCCAAAGTAAAACTGTCAAAACTCGATATTATTGTTTACACTAGAAAGCTTTGTTATATTTATAGCAGAAAACAAGCAACCAGTGCTTTGCGTGAGAAAACTATGGAAGTACAAGCTAATGAGTCAAACGGATGAGCCATAACACTCGCATTGTGTGCCATTTTTCATCATATAAAATATGCACCTATATCGCCTTCACTCTTGTAGCTTAAGGCCTTTTGACGACATCTTATACGGAATCTTTGCAATATTTTCATCACACAACCAAAAATTTGATTGAATGTTAGAAATGCATTTAGTTTGTTATTTTTCTCAAAGCAAAAATGTCACACAAGACCTATTCAAAAATAGCTCCAGAAAAGTGCAACGGCAGCCTCATCTGACAGAATGTTCATTGAATTATTGAATAAATTCAATAAAAGTGCACAAACCGCACACCACCATAACATGCACCATAGACCGTCATGCTTCCATAGGTCTGCCAGCTGGTAGGAGTTTTTATTGGCCAGACAGTTCGCAATCGCATTAAAGGACGATACCAAACCGGGGGCTTGAACAGTTGTTGGCGATGACAACAACGATGATCAGGTCCACGGCGCCGGAACGGGTGCGGGAAGATCCTAGGGTAATGAAAAATCAATATTTTTAATCAACACTGATTACGTTTCGGCACTGCTGCGGTGCGATTTAACAGATAATTCAACTCAGTTTGCTGCCCTCTCGTGCCGGTTGGTGGTATAAGTCCCACTGGGATGTCTACTGCGATTTTCCCCCATTCCGTAATCGATTACAAAAATGGGGCCGTAAACTAAGGGAGTGATAGGTATCTGTTCCCGGTGGCAGCATGACGCCAGAGGTGACATGTGATTGAAGGCACATGTCAACTAATCTAGGCTGTTTATCACCCCTGCGGAATATGATACGTAAATTGTTTCGTTGTCACAAAAGTGGATCGGAGCCAGATATGCAATGCGTGCAAAGGGGTATTGGTATTCTGAGATAAAATTTAATCATTAGTGAATTAGCCAAATAATTTGAAAAAGTACACTTTGCACTTCATATCAGAAATACATATCATTATTAATATTTCCCTCTTTTAATTTGTTTTCTGAGGTTTTTTTTTCAAAAGTTAAGATTTTTTCCAAAAGGGCTTAGAGTTAGGGTTCAATTGAGAAATTCTTTTTGCAGATTCTGCCATATAATTTTCATAGCAGGATCGCGAGTGCGTTGAAATTGCCATATCCTCAGGTATTAAAGACGGATCAATAGTTCAATACCATCGTCTATAATCAAGGATTCAAATTATACTTTACATTCTGGCATTGAAATGCCCCTAGCTTAAACAATGGAATTTGTTAGAGTTTGGTGAGCATTGTCTATATCTATGGTTTTGTATGAAAACCACGATAGGGTAGGTGTACCAGTTATGGACATAGTGGCTCCCTATTTCGCTTTACGGGATTACTTGAATGTTTTCACATTTTGAAAGGTTTTGTGTTGTAGCTGTAAGATTTAAGATATATCTTGATTTTTTTTCTCTTAGTGTATAGTGCATGCCGCATTACTCCATTTCCATTGATAGGTAATGAAACATCGATTTCTGTACAGTTCTTGTTTTGATTCCTCAGATAGTGATACAAATCGACTATGATGAAAAGGTCCCGCTATTTACACCCTTCATAGAAATTTACATCTCAGCGAAGGCGCGCCCCTTATCAAACATAATCGATTAAATTTCTGAGAAACCAAGTCGGTACTACTGATATTTGACCATGCAACGAAACTCTAGTCCCATCCTTGTTTCGCTTTTAGTTTAGTCCCAGAAAAATACTAGAAAAAAGGGGCTTTATGCTAGCAGCGAAACCGAATCAAGCTAGAAAATTTGTTTAGTAATCAGAATTCACGTGAATCCTTACCAGTACTTACAGTCCTTGTTGAGTTAATACTCATGATTGTTATCCTGGCTTCAAGTGTAGTCTCGGGACTGACCAACTCCAAGTCTTTAACCATCTGCTAGGTAAAATAGATTAATTTTCAGAAACTGTTGCCAGTAACAAGGACTTTGTACCGCGAATCCTTGAATTACCAAAACATATTACCCTAGCCCGACAAACAAGATGAGACTAGGGTTCAAATTGGTAGATCTTACCCCGTAACGCACCACGAAAAGGTGATCTACCCGCGTTACGGGTAATATATCTTGATATTTAAACATTCAAAAAGATTTGAAATGTGGAAATTAGCGAAATTTTCCATATGGCCAAATAGGGAACCCCTATGGCCAAAGCTGGTGCACTTATCCTAACTATCGACGTATATTTCATATGTATTCCAGTCGGCTCATAAACAATTTAATCGTGAAAGAGTTCTAGAAGAGGGAAAACAAGTAAGGATACCAGGGTATTAAATTGAGAAATATTCTGAAGATTTGAACAACACCCTGATTAATTTACTCGTTTCCACTACAAATTTTGGCATGTCAACACAGCTATAGCAATCTTCTGCGACGACAATAAATAAAATTCATTCAAACAGTTTCTGATGGTGCGCTGCGCTGCGGTGCAACCCAAAAAGCAAGCAAGAAGAAAATTTTCATTTAACTAACAGATCTAATATGGTAATATCCACGAGCCGAGCGAAGTTTTCCAGTGGCGACGGCTAAAGGAAAATTGGAATGAAAATGCCGAAAACAAAAACTAAACTAAAAAGAAACTCAAACTCTACATCAGGTATTGAGCTTTTGAATTATTGGAGTGTTATTTTCAACCATATTCAAATTTATGTTTTCTGATTACGTAGTAGTGTCAGTAAAATGCAAATGTTCCACAAATATTCATGCTTTTAAGCATAACTTACACTAGTCCTTCGCTAAATGTCCGATATAACTAACAGGGTCCTTTCTTAGCCGAGTGGTTAGAGTTCGCGGCTACGTAGCAAGTGCCATGCTGAAGGTGATCAGGTTCGATTCCCGGTTTGTCTAGGATCTTTTCGTTATAGAAATTTCCTTGACAGGGAAGTCATAGAGTATAGTCATACCCCTGCCACACGATATACACGCTCGTGCAAAAGTTTGGGTTCACCCCCTGAAAAAATAAAATAATGATCTTTTCACATCTCTGTGATTACACATCAAATTGAAACTCTCTATAGCGCATTTAAAATGCAATGAGTTATTATTACTACGTAAGTTGTATTTTCAAAAACATTTTTTATAGCAAATATTTACCGTTTTGACTCATATTCTGAACACTTAAAATTTTAATTTCTTTACAAAGTCTAACTGTTAGTTATTGAGTGTAACGATAAAATTGTTTATTTGAACATGTTTTATAATGATTTTACGTAAAAGTATGGAACAACATTTTAATTCAAATCCCGAACACTGTGTTCATTTTGTCTCATATTCCAAACACCTTGATTCATATTCCGAACAGCACGAATAAAGCGTATTCAAATGAATAATTTCGCAAAAACTGTATCTGAGCTTGTTCTACTGGTCTCAAACTAGAAAATCATCACTACTCCCACGGGATAAAATATATTGGAGACGTTAAAATTGAATTGCAATTGACTGCCATTTCCTTGTTATTTGATGACATATTTCAGCGAAACATTTCAACCAAATCGCAATACAAAAACCGAGTGTTCGGAATATGAGTCTGTTCGGAATTTGAGACAAAACGGTACCTAAAGTTGTTTTCAAAAAACACACTGAAAAATCATATCTAATTTCCTCAGCATTGGATCGACCAAAATTTTAAATCAAAGTGTCATTAGAATCGTAATATCGTGATGTTTCTCCTAATATTCGCAGAAGGTGATGTTTTGACGAACGGACGGCTGCCTCCTACAGGCCTCCAAAGTGGGGCGCACTCGTTTGAATGAAGTGCCACTGAATCCCGTCCTTGGCACACTCCTTGGACACAGCATCGTAGTGGTCGCGGCTCTTCAGCAGTTTAAGGAGCTCTTGCAATTGGTTACGGGCACCGACGAAATGTTTGAACAACGCCCTCTTTGCGCCACAAATTGGCGGAGCACCTGGAGGAACCGGTCAGTTGACAGATCTGACACAAGTTCAAGATGAACTGCCTTTGTGCAGAGGAGCACGAAAATAGCCACGTAGGCCTTCACTACACCTCGGCGTGGAACGGGACGAAGGTAAACAGGGCCGATGTAATCCACACCAGTGTTTGCAAACGAGCTGTATCTCGCCGGTGTTTGCAAACGTGCAGTCGGCAAATCTCCCATAAACTGCCGAATCTGGGATGGCTTGGATCTCCTGGACACTCCTTCTTCCAAGCGGCCAAAAACGAAGTCTAATCACACAGAACATTAACTGTGGCCCCGCATGCAGTAATCGTTCGTGGTAGTGCTGCAGAAGCAGTCGAGTGAATAGATGTCGAGCTGGTAGTACAACAGGGTGCTTTGTTTCTCCCGACTCCAACGAATGCTTTAGCAGGCCTCCTAGTTTTAGCAATTGCTCTTCCGTGACAAATAGATTGTACCCGCGTAACTGGGAATTCTTTGGAACTGCCTGACCTTTCGAAAGTGCCTCGAATTCCTCGACAAATGTTTCCCTTTGTACCAAACGGATCAAAGTATTTTCCGCTTCTCGTAATTCTGCTGTTGAGAGAAATCCTGAGCTGCTTCTTTGCGTAGACGGCAGTCGAAGAAGCTTCTGAATATGACGAAAAATTCCCGAAGTACTCCTGATTGAACTCGGCGTTTATTGAGACCGTTACAGCGACAACTGTTCTCCGTTTTTCTTCTTCTGCCTCGTTTGTTGCTGTAATTTCCGTTGATTTGGGCCATTGATTAAAGCTCTCGTGTAACCAGGCTGGTCCTTGCCACCAGAAATGATTTTTCAGAATCTCTTCTCGAGAAATCAAGCCTGCCGAGATTTGTTTTCCAGGTACGTGACTCCACCTACAGCCTTTAGTGATAGTCTGAATTTTTGCTACACGGATCGCTACAAACGTCGTCCACGAAGGAAGCATGTGGAATCCGCCCAATAGTAGCAAGAGGGTGTTACTCGAATGGACTCGCGGACCTTTTCAAACAATTGAGCGGCCAGAACCACTCCACACAGTTCCAATCCAGGAATGGCTTGGCATTTAAATGGTTCAAACTTCGATTTTGAAACCAGGTCAATCCTAAGGTTTCGACGGAAGGATCTCTGTCTAAATTGACATCGTCCTTGGTACGGAACGCTAAAACTTCTTGGGTAACTCCGGTAAAAACAGATGGGCAGTTAGAGGCCAATTTTCGAAGCTGAAAACCTCCTTCCGACAGCATAGCGTTCAGCTGCAATTGCAACTCCGTAGCGGTTTCAACATCTTCTTCTCCTGTTATGATGTCGTCCATATAGGTGTCCTCAATGGCCGCCCGTGCCGCAAGCGGGAATCGTTTTTCATCGTTCAAAGCGAGTTGATGGAGCGTTCTAGTTGCCAAAAAAGGTGCTGGCTTCGTCACGTGTTTAACTCATACGTACAAACGTCTTCCGATGGTGAGTTTTGCCCATTAATGTTACGCCAACTAACTCGGTCCATGGCTGCTATCCTCCAATTTCTCAATCGCCCCACACTTCCAAGATCTTGCTCCACTTGATCAAACCACCTAGCTCGTTGCGCACCCCTGCGTCTTGTACCGGCTGGATTTGAGGTGAACACCATTTTTGCGGGATTTTTGTCCGGCATTCTCATAACGTGTCCCGCCTATCGTACCCTAGCAGTTTTGGCGACTTTCTGGATTCTGGGTTCACCGTAGAGTTGCGTAAGCTCGTGGTTCATTCTTCTCCTCCATACCCCGTTCTCACATAGTCCGCCGAATATCGTCCTCAGCACATGTCGTTCAAAAATTCCTAGCGTTTGCAGGTCCTCTTCGAGCATTGTCCACGTCTTATACCCGTAGAGGACTACCGGTCTTATCAGCGTCTTTTGCATGGTACACTTAGTACGGAAGTGAAGTTTACTAGACCGCAAGGTCTTGTAGAGTCCGTAGTAAGCACGACTTCCGGCAATGATAGGTCTTCGAATTTCTCTGCTGCAGTTGTTATCCGACGTGTTATCAATGATCCGAGGTAGACAAATTCGTCCACCATCTCGAACTCATCATCGTCGATCGTCACGCGTCTACCAATGCGAGCTCTATCGCGCTCGATTCCTCCAGCCAGCAGATATTTCATCTTCGACGTATTTACCGATCTGCTTCACGTTTCAGCCTGGTATACTGTTCAGAAACCACCTGGAACGTTCTTCCAACAATGTCGAAGTCTTTTGCGTGTTTCAAACAGGTCCGACAATACACCCGATATCTTTTCACAGCGCTGTACGCTATCCATCGTTGCTTTGATCAGTCTAGTCAGTTTCCCGGGAAAACCATTTTCGTCCATAATCTTCCATAGCTCTTCGCGGTCGATGGTATCATAGGCAGCTGTGAAATCGATGAATAGGTGGTGCGTAGGGACTTGATATTCGCGACACTTTTGGAGGATCTGCCGCAACATAAAGATTTTGTATGTCGTCGATCGCCCGTCCACAAAACCGGTATCATAGGCCGCTGTGAAATCGATGAATAGGTGGTGCGTAGGGACTTGATATTCACGACACTTTTGGAGGATCTGCCGCAACATAAAGATTTTGTCTGTCGTCGATCGCCCGTCCACAAAACCGGCTTGATAACTTCCCACAAATCTGCTTGCCAGTGGCGATAGACGGCGGAAGATGATCTGGGAAAGCACTTCATAGGCTGCGTTAAGAATGGTGATCGCTCGACAGTTTTCACCTTTTTTGTACATTGGGTATATTATTCCCTCCTTCCACTCCTCCGGTAGCTGTTTTGTATCCCAGATCCTGGCTATCAATCGGTGCAGACAAGTGACCAACCCTTCAGGGCCCATTTTAATAAGAACCACTCCAATACCATCCTTTCCAGCTGATTTGTTGTTCTCGAGCTGTTTGATAGCATCCTTAACACTTCAGTCGTCGCGCTGTTGTATTTTGTACAACACTGTTGAAAAAACCTCGCTTTTCGTTCACAACAGCGGCGCGGTGGTTCTGACGGTGACAAACCACGCGACGACTGAAAGGTTAACTTCACCTATTGTGGGAGTTGGCACGTCTCCCTCATCCGCCGTACTGATGAAGCAAAGTCCTCCTGCTGCCTTGATCTTCCTCCTCTGCGCCGTTTAGGTGTTCATCGTAGTGCTACTTCCACCTTTCAATCCCCTCACGTTCGTCCGTCAAGATATCTCCATCCTTATCCCGGCACATTTTGGCTCGCGGCCCAAAGCCTTGGCGGGATGCATTGAGTTTCTTGTAGAACTTACGTGTTTCTTGAGAACGATACAGCTGCTTCATCTCTTCGCACTCCAACTCTCCAGATGGGTTTACTGTCTTCGCTTCTGTTTGTATCGTTCCACGTTTTGACGGGTGCCTTGCTGCAGCATAATCGCCCGCGCTGCATTCTTCTCGTCCAAAACCGTCTGACACTCTTCGTCGAACCAACCGTTCCGTCGATTTCCTTCCACGAATCCAACGGCACCTTCCGCTGCGTTGTTAATGGCTGCTTTGAGACTACTCCATCAGTCCTCATGAGGGGCTTCGGTGAGCTCTCCCTCTTCCGGCAACGCTGCTTCAAGGCTTTGCGCGTAATCAGTTGCGACTTCAAGGTACTCTGCCATAAAATCAATGTACTGTTTCCGGTGCGATGGATTCCGACTGGCATTCTGTTCTTAGAAGACGCCGAAACGCTATGTCCTTCGATTCATCCAATCTTGACACAGCGTCTTCCACCTTTGGTAAAGCAACCGTGTATTGACCACTAGTGTCCCGTTGAACTGTACTGAGAACCATTTCTCGCAGCGTGCCTCTTCTTATGAGTAGCCCTTGCCTGATTCCACCTCATCGCAGGACCAAAAGCGAATGATCAAGCATTCCAAGTTGTCCAACGTAGAACTTTTGCAGCAGGGAGTTGCTCTCCCAGGGAAATCCTATTTCCGGTAGCGATTGTCGACGTGACGGGAACACTCATCTACCAGATCAGCCACTGGTTTCCTCAAGAATCTCCCATGCTCTTGCGTAATTTTTATTCTGCAATGTTTCTATGTCTATGACACCTTCAGCGTCGCCTCTCGACGAGGTTTCCAAATGGTACAGCTTCACGGCATCGGACTCGTTGGATCGTTGCATCATATCTTGAAACATGGCTTTGAAGCGTGGCGACCGACCATCAAAGGTCGGTAGGGGAATACGATAGGATTGGGTGTTCACAATAATTGGTCAGCCCGACGATTGATTCTTTGCGGACGATAACGATGGCACTGGCATAGGCAAGGTGGTTTGATTCTGTTTCTCAATCGCTTCTATCATCATTTACATCTTGATTAGGGTTGCATTGTAGACTTCTTCAACCTCAAAGTACTTTTCTTTGTGGACCTCGACATTTTCTTCGTAGACGGAGGCGATGACGGCATCATGGATGTTGTTGAATTCTTCATAGATCACCTGGAGATTTTTCGCATGCACTCGCAGGACGGGAAGGGTTAATCTTCTGTCTTCTTCTCCTGCTGCATCCAGGGAGTTGGAGATCCGAGAGACCTTTGCCTTGATTTGGCCTCGCTTCTTCGTCAGCAACCTCACATCGTCCGTATTACAGTCGCCTCTCCACATCTCGATATCGAAGGGACCATCGAGATAGGGAGAGATCGAGACATAGAACAAATTTTTTTTTTCATAGAAAATCACCCCGTTGCTAGGAAAATCAAAAACAAACAAATGTCATTTCGTCTTCGCAAATTGTTTTGAATCTCTAAAATCTAGTCTAGTAACCTTTTATAATGGGCATATCGACATACGGAGAGAAAATTGGGAACGAAAATCACAATGTATGCAGAGTGAAGGGACCGAAAAAATCATCGACATAGGGAGAGATATCGAGATGTAGAACATCGAGATTTGGAGAGTCGACTGTATCTGTCCTCCGGGGCGGAGTACGGCTAAACGACATATTTCTTACGAAAACTTCGACTTGTTGGACAGGTACAAGGGTCACGTTCGAGTTTCATTCGCAAAGGTGGAACACACGCACGGAATATCCTTCCGATAAACTATGACACGTGACAGTTGTCAAAGCCACGCGAACGCTTTTTTTTTGCGTTATCAGCCACGCTTTACTTACTTAGCAACACTACTCCAGTCCAGATCCGTTTCGAAGGATCAATGTTTGAGCTCGGCCGTGAACCCAACGGTTTATTAGGCGGAGCGCTGAACTGGGGAAAATGGATTCCCGAACTAATTCCAGGGCAGAGAACATAGGAACACAACACACTGTACTGCTACTAACAACTAAACTTTATTAATGATGGCTTGTTATGATATTCACTTGTTGGCTTCCGAATTGGTACTGGTTTGCTCGAGCTGAGTGCTCTCCTTTTATAGCACTCCGGTTGTCTTCTAGAAGCATCCCGACTAAGGGTACATAACAAAATTATATCAGCATATGTTATCATGTTATAAGTTTTTTTCGAACATAGTTTGTTACAAACTTGATGCAGGTTGTTGTAAAAATAACTAAGATTATAACGAAAAGTGTATGAATAGTAACATAAACATAACAAAATGTGTTTTAATTCTATCAAAAACATATCAAACCAAGTTATAATGTTTGATACAAAGTATCAAAATTATAATACTGTTCGATATACGATAATATTGTACATTATTGAAATGCATAACTATCCATTTATTTTGTTATGAAGTTGTTAAAAATGAACAAAAAAATATCTTAAAGGGAAACAAAACACATTATGTTATGTTTCTGTTTTATTATGTTCTATGGATGACGGAGCTTAACAAAATTATATCATAATATGATATGCATATCATATTCTGATAAAATTTTATTATATTTTTGTTACAAGCCTCTAGTCGGGATCGGAGCCCATCTGTCGCGTGGTAGTTGCTAATGCTCACGTAGTCGTAGCTACACTAGTGACTACGATTAGAAAACATCCTTGATGGTGGGAGCGCTCATCGCGTATACCCCTTCTACAATAAAGGTGACAAATTAAATTATGAGAACTCCAAAGCAATCAGCATACATTTCCATGTGTTGGTCACTTGTAGTAAATAAGTTCGAGGAAACCCGAACAGAAGAAACTAGCTGCTGAATACCAAACTAAAGTATTCCTTACCAGATAATTTCCAATACATAGAACCTAAATGAGGTATGAATGAACCCTGCATAAGAGGTAAAATACCTCAAATAATATCTCAAGCATATTCTACAAACACCAAACTGATAATTAGATCAGGTTTTGTAATACCTCGATAATACATGATGGATTTTCATTGTGAAATTTTTCAATAGTAGTTCAATACCTCCAGCAGTCCTCAATAGCTGTCAAATACCCTAATAAAATATTTTTAATTGTTTTTAAAAAAAATTCAACGTATAATGACAAGCCAAATTTAGATATTGACTACTGAACAACACCTAATTAAGGTATGATACCAAAAAATGGTATGCATATTTTATTGCGAGTTATTTATTCCTTCTTGGGAAGAAATCAAGCCGGCTTCGTGGATTACAGATCCCAATGCAATACCCTTTCTTAGATTTCTTAGAAACATACAGTGGTATCGACCACATAGAGCTATGGAAAATCAAAATGTGCAGAATTGCGTAAAGATTTCTGGCAAACATTCCAGTTCGTTTGAAACAAAACTAACACTTGTAAATTATGGTACTGCCGATACTGTTCAATACTGCGCTAGTATGCATTATGCGGATCACTGGGTATAATAACCGAGGTAAGACTTTCATTAGATCCAATCAATTTGTTTGCTTTATCGATGATATGGCCATTGTCAGCAGAATATTTGAAGAGGTACATATCTTTTTTTTTGTTTTTTACAAGGGGGAAATCTGCAAACAGATCCCCTGAGAAGATAACTCAGGGAATGCGGGGATGACGCACCAACGACGACCCGCTAAAACCAGCCTATGCACTGTGCATGAGCAATTCATTTAGAATTGCTCAAGTGGTGAACAGTGCATCGACATGACCCTTGGACTCAGACTCTCATCTCCCCGGAACCACCTTACGGTATTTCTTCGGGAAGGGACCAGTGCATATAGCACAACACGTGTAGCAGAAGTAGCCTAGGCAAACTGCTTCTCCTAGCCGACTTAAACAATGTTACAAGGGACCAGCCTCGGCAGGGCTAATCCTCTGCAGCCAACTCTTGGTCGGCGCGCCATAGACGCTGCAATTCTAACATAATGTGAGTGACAGCCGTAGTTACTGCATTCCAGCACTCAGCATCCGCACACATTCTCTCTATAATATTGTCGGGGGACGTGTCCCCTCCGCATGTAGTGAGCATGCGACCTCTCACAACAATGAAACGGGGGCAATCGAACACGACATGCTCCGCTGTTTCCTCCACACCAGCACAATTGGGGCACGCAGGAGATTCTAAGTGCCCGAACCTATGCAGGTACTGTCTATAGCAACCATGTCCTGACAGAAACTGCGTCAGGTGGAAGTTCACTTCCCCATGGCTTCTACCATACCAATCTGACACATTTGGTATTAGTCGATGGGTCCATCTACCCTTAGTGGAGTTATCCCATTCCTGCTGCCAGCTTCTGAGCGTTTCCTCTTTACACGTGTCGCGGACTCCTCTGGTACCCCTTTGGTTGAAGCATTGAACATCTTCCTTGATGATGAGCCCGATGGGCGTCATCCCGGCTATGATGCACACGGCCTCTTTAGATACCGTCCGGTATGCACTTGCTACTCTTAAGCACATTATCCTGTATGTGCTTTCCAACCGCTTTAGGTTTCTGTTCGTTCTAAGCGCTTTTGACCAGATTGGTCCTCCATACCTTAGTATGGATAGCGCCACGCTTGCCAGCAGCTTGCGTTTGCTGGCAATTACAGCAGAGCTGTTAGACATCATCCTCGAAAGCGCCGCTATAGCCGTAGATGCCCTTTTACAGGCATATTCAACGTGGCTAGCGAAGCTCAGCTTGTCATCGATCATTACTCCAAGATGCCTAAGGGATCGCTTGGACTCTATGGTGCAATCACCTACCGAGATAAGCGCCCGTTGCTCGGACCTGCGGTTGTTGACCACCACCACCTCAGTCTTGTGACGGGCCAGTCCTAGTTTCCTAGACTTCATCCATTCCTCAACCAGGGAAATAGAGTGCGCTGCTGTCAACTCTACTTCCTCCATCGATTCACCATAGACCACTAGGGTGATATCGTCGGCGAAGCCAACAATCTTAACACCCGTCGGAAGGGGCAGCCTCAGTACGTCATCGTACATCGCATTCCATAACAGCGGGCCCAGGATTGAACCTTGAGGTACTCCCGCGGTAATTCGAACGCTTTTCTGCCCCTCCTTTGTGTCATACAGTAGAATCCTACCATCAAAATAGCTTTCTAGAAGCTTACACAACTGCACCGGTACCTTGAGGCGGTGAAGCGCGTGTGCTATTGCTTCCCAGCTTGCGCTGTTGAACGCATTCTTCACATCCAGAGTGACAACCGCGCAGTAACGGATGCCGCTCCTTTTATGCTCGATTGCCACCTCAGCTGTTTGAACGACCGACTGGATGGCGTCCAGAGTAGATTTACCTTTTCTGAATCCAAACTGGTTGTTGGACAGGCCGTCCGCACTCTCCGTATACGGTACTAGTCTGTTGAGAATCAACCTCTCCAATAACTTGCCCGTCGTATCTAGTAGACAGATAGGTCTATACGCCGACGGGTCACAAGAGGTACATATCTATACACCAGCCTAAATCGTCATGCAGTAAAACTCGGATTGGTGTTGGATGCGTCAAAAACAAAGTATGAACCGATGCACGAGTTCACTATTTGAGTTTCAGCGGTGCCGTGTTATTTATGTAACCATGGAAACAAGTGAATTCGGCACTGCTCAAATGTCAAATTAGTGAACTCGTGCATTGGTCCATACATGGTAGTAGCCGGAGCCGCCACAACAGGATTTAGTGTGACAATATACAAAAATACGTTCATGATTAGTCGATAAGCTAGTTTACCTTAGATCCTTGCTGACGATTGATAAAACAGTTGGTTGTGTAAAACGAAGGCACATCATCTGCGGAAGTCTGTCCACTATGGGCTTCAGAAGACTTTGTGGTTTGAAAAATATACGTTCCATGGAATGCCATAAAAATTCACATGAAATGTAGACTATGCTAGAAAAGGGCCTGCAAGTTTTTGAGGTTTCTGAACGCTGGCTTAGCAGGACATGTTGCAAGACTGCAGGACAGCCACCCTGAAAAAATGCTGTTCGCTTCTGATGCGATTGGTACAAAAACAAAAGTGGAATGCAGTGTAGTCTGCTCAAATGATAACTAAATAATAGTAGCTAACGAAACAAGTGGCAGAACAAAGATTTTTACAGCACATCATATATTTACCTATCCAACGAGGCTTGCCTATGAATTGATTTATTGCTTTCAATCCTGGCGTTTAGGTGAAACAAATCACATCTTAAAAAATTTTCCTTAGTTTACTTTAATTGCAAGGTTTAAATTTTCACTATGTCAGAGATATCTCATCCAATTCAACTCTACAGCTGTACCCCACAACACAACATAATAAACTTTGCAAGGTGTGTTACCACGAGAGAGAATAAAAAAAGTACACATCTCCATGGTTTCGCATTGTTGCCCCGAGGCTGACATGTGCAAACGATGTTGAATAAGTTTATTATCACAAGTTCCGAAGCGGTTAATATTTTTGCCATCATCCTGCTACTCCTCGGCACTCTATTCCTCTTCAACCACGTCTGAAGAACGCAATAACACGAGAAATAGACATCAATCATGTGTCCTAGTCCTAGTGCTGTTTACTTTCCGATTGATAGGTGCTGCCCTGTTTCGAAGGCGCTCCGTTTGAGTTGAATGCTTTGTGCAGATTTCATATTTCAGAAGTTCAGTCAATCAACGAAAGTATTTTGCAGAGCTCTGATTGAATATTGTAATTTTGCTTGGAATGTCAAAATAAGGTAATCCGAACGATTTCCCCTCTTCCGATAAAGTTTGTTTCCCATTACGGGCGCATTGAAATAACCCGTCTTTATATCGTTTAAAGTTCTCTGATCTTTTCTTCCCAGAAGAGAAATCACATCGTTTCCCTATCGGCTTTTCAATCGTAGCTGTCACTCTTTCAGCAGATCACAAGATGAAACCGGTAGGATTATGACCTCTTATCAGAGAAATTTTCAGCTTGATTTACAAGGCACATATCTGCTGGCAGATGAAGATGTGCCGCTAAAAGGTAGAGCTAGCCACATCCCTCGATATGGTGAATGCTAAATCCAAGCCAAACGAAACCACCTGTCACGCCTGGTGTGTTGACGAATGATCAGGATAGTGTACACTACAGTTCGTCTAGCAGGCAAAGATAACTACTGTCAGTTGCCGTCACGACGAGGAAAACACCGAGCGGCAGTGTTGGTGAACATAATATTGATTTTTCATTGCACTCAGCTTGTCTTGTCACTTATCGGCACTTTCATCACTAATGCTGCTTCAGTGCTCTACGATATCTACATATATGTAGCTTACAACCTTCTGTACCAGTGGCTCCCAACCGCCGATCCGCTGACCTTAGGGGGCCATAATGACCTCTCAAGGGGAGCGCTGAGTCATGATTCTTACATGATAAAGAATCCCCATAAATCTGATACCAATCTAATCACAGATGTAGCATAAGATACTGAACAGGTTCTCATAATGAGTTGTGGATCATGATTGTTACAGAGAGCGATAAGTGAGAGATACACTAAATTTTCTCAGAATTTAGTCCTTGGTTATATAATAAAACAATGGTTCTGTAAACATTTGTGTAATCCCAAAGGAGGTCACGGATATGAAAAGATTAGAAACCACTGTTCCGTACCTACTATCTAACGAAACCTGGCAACCGGTGTGCCGTCGGATGTTGACTGGCAGTGAATTACATTTTTTATCCAGTGTAAACAGGCAGTGCACGAGATTTTACCCTTCCACGTATTCAGTAAGAATGGAGCATACAAACTTTTCCTCTACACGGCCTACCTCGATAATACATGATGGATTTTCATTGTGAAATTTTTCAATAGTAGTTCAATACCTCCAGCAGTCCTCAATAGCTGTCAAATACCCTAATAAAATATTTTTAATTGTTTTTAAAAAAAATTCAACGTATAATGACAAGCCAAATTTAGATATTGACTACTGAACAACACCTAATTAAGGTATGATACCAAAAAATGGTATGCATATTTTATTGCGAGTTATTTATTCCTTCTTGGGAAGAAATCAAGCCGGCTTCGTGGATTACAGATCCCAATGCAATACCCTTTCTTAGATTTCTTAGAAACATACAGTGGTATCGACCACATAGAGCTATGGAAAATCAAAATGTGCAGAATTGCGTAAAGATTTCTGGCAAACATTCCAGTTCGTTTGAAACAAAACTAACACTTGTAAATTATGGTACTGCCGATACTGTTCAATACTGCGCTAGTATGCATTATGCGGATCACTGGGTATAATAACCGAGGTAAGACTTTCATTAGATCCAATCAATTTGTTTGCTTTATCGATGATATGGCCATTGTCAGCAGAATATTTGAAGAGGTACATATCTTTTTTTTTGTTTTTTACAAGGGGGAAATCTGCAAACAGATCCCCTGAGAAGATAACTCAGGGAATGCGGGGATGACGCACCAACGACGACCCGCTAAAACCAGCCTATGCACTGTGCATGAGCAATTCATTTAGAATTGCTCAAGTGGTGAACAGTGCATCGACATGACCCTTGGACTCAGACTCTCATCTCCCCGGAACCACCTTACGGTATTTCTTCGGGAAGGGACCAGTGCATATAGCACAACACGTGTAGCAGAAGTAGCCTAGGCAAACTGCTTCTCCTAGCCGACTTAAACAATGTTACAAGGGACCAGCCTCGGCAGGGCTAATCCTCTGCAGCCAACTCTTGGTCGGCGCGCCATAGACGCTGCAATTCTAACATAATGTGAGTGACAGCCGTAGTTACTGCATTCCAGCACTCAGCATCCGCACACATTCTCTCTATAATATTGTCGGGGGACGTGTCCCCTCCGCATGTAGTGAGCATGCGACCTCTCACAACAATGAAACGGGGGCAATCGAACACGACATGCTCCGCTGTTTCCTCCACACCAGCACAATTGGGGCACGCAGGAGATTCTAAGTGCCCGAACCTATGCAGGTACTGTCTATAGCAACCATGTCCTGACAGAAACTGCGTCAGGTGGAAGTTCACTTCCCCATGGCTTCTACCATACCAATCTGACACATTTGGTATTAGTCGATGGGTCCATCTACCCTTAGTGGAGTTATCCCATTCCTGCTGCCAGCTTCTGAGCGTTTCCTCTTTACACGTGTCGCGGACTCCTCTGGTACCCCTTTGGTTGAAGCATTGAACATCTTCCTTGATGATGAGCCCGATGGGCGTCATCCCGGCTATGATGCACACGGCCTCTTTAGATACCGTCCGGTATGCACTTGCTACTCTTAAGCACATTATCCTGTATGTGCTTTCCAACCGCTTTAGGTTTCTGTTCGTTCTAAGCGCTTTTGACCAGATTGGTCCTCCATACCTTAGTATGGATAGCGCCACGCTTGCCAGCAGCTTGCGTTTGCTGGCAATTACAGCAGAGCTGTTAGACATCATCCTCGAAAGCGCCGCTATAGCCGTAGATGCCCTTTTACAGGCATATTCAACGTGGCTAGCGAAGCTCAGCTTGTCATCGATCATTACTCCAAGATGCCTAAGGGATCGCTTGGACTCTATGGTGCAATCACCTACCGAGATAAGCGCCCGTTGCTCGGACCTGCGGTTGTTGACCACCACCACCTCAGTCTTGTGACGGGCCAGTCCTAGTTTCCTAGACTTCATCCATTCCTCAACCAGGGAAATAGAGTGCGCTGCTGTCAACTCTACTTCCTCCATCGATTCACCATAGACCACTAGGGTGATATCGTCGGCGAAGCCAACAATCTTAACACCCGTCGGAAGGGGCAGCCTCAGTACGTCATCGTACATCGCATTCCATAACAGCGGGCCCAGGATTGAACCTTGAGGTACTCCCGCGGTAATTCGAACGCTTTTCTGCCCCTCCTTTGTGTCATACAGTAGAATCCTACCATCAAAATAGCTTTCTAGAAGCTTACACAACTGCACCGGTACCTTGAGGCGGTGAAGCGCGTGTGCTATTGCTTCCCAGCTTGCGCTGTTGAACGCATTCTTCACATCCAGAGTGACAACCGCGCAGTAACGGATGCCGCTCCTTTTATGCTCGATTGCCACCTCAGCTGTTTGAACGACCGACTGGATGGCGTCCAGAGTAGATTTACCTTTTCTGAATCCAAACTGGTTGTTGGACAGGCCGTCCGCACTCTCCGTATACGGTACTAGTCTGTTGAGAATCAACCTCTCCAATAACTTGCCCGTCGTATCTAGTAGACAGATAGGTCTATACGCCGACGGGTCACAAGAGGTACATATCTATACACCAGCCTAAATCGTCATGCAGTAAAACTCGGATTGGTGTTGGATGCGTCAAAAACAAAGTATGAACCGATGCACGAGTTCACTATTTGAGTTTCAGCGGTGCCGTGTTATTTATGTAACCATGGAAACAAGTGAATTCGGCACTGCTCAAATGTCAAATTAGTGAACTCGTGCATTGGTCCATACATGGTAGTAGCCGGAGCCGCCACAACAGGATTTAGTGTGACAATATACAAAAATACGTTCATGATTAGTCGATAAGCTAGTTTACCTTAGATCCTTGCTGACGATTGATAAAACAGTTGGTTGTGTAAAACGAAGGCACATCATCTGCGGAAGTCTGTCCACTATGGGCTTCAGAAGACTTTGTGGTTTGAAAAATATACGTTCCATGGAATGCCATAAAAATTCACATGAAATGTAGACTATGCTAGAAAAGGGCCTGCAAGTTTTTGAGGTTTCTGAACGCTGGCTTAGCAGGACATGTTGCAAGACTGCAGGACAGCCACCCTGAAAAAATGCTGTTCGCTTCTGATGCGATTGGTACAAAAACAAAAGTGGAATGCAGTGTAGTCTGCTCAAATGATAACTAAATAATAGTAGCTAACGAAACAAGTGGCAGAACAAAGATTTTTACAGCACATCATATATTTACCTATCCAACGAGGCTTGCCTATGAATTGATTTATTGCTTTCAATCCTGGCGTTTAGGTGAAACAAATCACATCTTAAAAAATTTTCCTTAGTTTACTTTAATTGCAAGGTTTAAATTTTCACTATGTCAGAGATATCTCATCCAATTCAACTCTACAGCTGTACCCCACAACACAACATAATAAACTTTGCAAGGTGTGTTACCACGAGAGAGAATAAAAAAAGTACACATCTCCATGGTTTCGCATTGTTGCCCCGAGGCTGACATGTGCAAACGATGTTGAATAAGTTTATTATCACAAGTTCCGAAGCGGTTAATATTTTTGCCATCATCCTGCTACTCCTCGGCACTCTATTCCTCTTCAACCACGTCTGAAGAACGCAATAACACGAGAAATAGACATCAATCATGTGTCCTAGTCCTAGTGCTGTTTACTTTCCGATTGATAGGTGCTGCCCTGTTTCGAAGGCGCTCCGTTTGAGTTGAATGCTTTGTGCAGATTTCATATTTCAGAAGTTCAGTCAATCAACGAAAGTATTTTGCAGAGCTCTGATTGAATATTGTAATTTTGCTTGGAATGTCAAAATAAGGTAATCCGAACGATTTCCCCTCTTCCGATAAAGTTTGTTTCCCATTACGGGCGCATTGAAATAACCCGTCTTTATATCGTTTAAAGTTCTCTGATCTTTTCTTCCCAGAAGAGAAATCACATCGTTTCCCTATCGGCTTTTCAATCGTAGCTGTCACTCTTTCAGCAGATCACAAGATGAAACCGGTAGGATTATGACCTCTTATCAGAGAAATTTTCAGCTTGATTTACAAGGCACATATCTGCTGGCAGATGAAGATGTGCCGCTAAAAGGTAGAGCTAGCCACATCCCTCGATATGGTGAATGCTAAATCCAAGCCAAACGAAACCACCTGTCACGCCTGGTGTGTTGACGAATGATCAGGATAGTGTACACTACAGTTCGTCTAGCAGGCAAAGATAACTACTGTCAGTTGCCGTCACGACGAGGAAAACACCGAGCGGCAGTGTTGGTGAACATAATATTGATTTTTCATTGCACTCAGCTTGTCTTGTCACTTATCGGCACTTTCATCACTAATGCTGCTTCAGTGCTCTACGATATCTACATATATGTAGCTTACAACCTTCTGTACCAGTGGCTCCCAACCGCCGATCCGCTGACCTTAGGGGGCCATAATGACCTCTCAAGGGGAGCGCTGAGTCATGATTCTTACATGATAAAGAATCCCCATAAATCTGATACCAATCTAATCACAGATGTAGCATAAGATACTGAACAGGTTCTCATAATGAGTTGTGGATCATGATTGTTACAGAGAGCGATAAGTGAGAGATACACTAAATTTTCTCAGAATTTAGTCCTTGGTTATATAATAAAACAATGGTTCTGTAAACATTTGTGTAATCCCAAAGGAGGTCACGGATATGAAAAGATTAGAAACCACTGTTCCGTACCTACTATCTAACGAAACCTGGCAACCGGTGTGCCGTCGGATGTTGACTGGCAGTGAATTACATTTTTTATCCAGTGTAAACAGGCAGTGCACGAGATTTTACCCTTCCACGTATTCAGTAAGAATGGAGCATACAAACTTTTCCTCTACACGGCCCAGAACGCGTCGTCAAGGGAGAAACCATTTCCATATATGACGGACAAGTCCAGACAGACAGCCTCACACCCCGAGGGCTCATCGAAGGAATGCACCAGCATTGTCCATAAAAGCATAACTGTCCCATATGGATTTCCGAACCAACACCTCAATATCATGTTTCAATATATAATTTACAACGCATATACTGCCGTTCTACGCATATTTGTCCCGCGGTCCATAAGGTTTACATAGAACATTAACACATTTTGTTTGAACATGTATATGCCATGTAGAAATTACTAAGAACATTATGAACGTTTGTATAGAGAAACAAATTTAAAACTATAGGGCTTAGGCTCTATTTTCTCAATGCCTACTTTTTCCACATGGGACAATTATGCCTTTATAGGCAGAGCAACAGCAGGCCAATAGCATCGTCATCATCATCATCGTGATGAGCACATTTCACCAATCGGTAAACCACATGCTCAGTTCAAGAGGGAGCTCCACTCTATGGCGGGAATCTTTCCATTCAAATGCAGCCGGAAAAGCAAACCGCAGAACTAGGGAGTATGTGTGAGTGCATGTGTTTGTGGGGCAGCTCATGTAACGTGCCAAACGTGGAAGACACTTCAATTTCCGTTTGGGGTTTTCCACTGTTCCAGATGAGTTTGTTTTTAATTTTCCATACCGAAACGCTTACAATCTGGTGTCAGCAGTGCGTTTCAGTGTGGAAAGTGGCTTTTTTTTAATGTAAGGCGCTTACATGGTGCTCCATTTACTGTTATTATCATAACTAGAATAAGTCATCAGAAATGCAAGGTTTTCTACTTAATTGGAATGATTTTTAAAAAGTTAGACGAAATTTTAATTTACACCAAGGCATAATCGCCAAAATCGTTGAATTTAAGTAAATTGACATTGTAATGAGCATAAGCATGGTTGATCCCCCGTAGATTGGAAAAAAAGTTTGGATATTTTTTCTTCATACTTGCAAAAATGGAAGATTTCTCGTAATTTTTCCAAAACTCAACTAATAATAATCCCACATGAACCAAAAGCTCTTTATTTGAAACCTCCAAGTAGACATGTTGTCACGATAAATTGAATGTTCAGAAGAAGTTAAGTATCTAGGGCTCACACTTGATAAAAATTTAACTTTAAAAAACCACTTTTAGGGCATTCAAGCCAATAGACCATTTCCGTCAGACCTAATACCCCTGTTTTATATTATTTCTAGATAGACTTTTATTTCTAGCTTACATATTTGTCGGTATTTTTTCGTTCTAAGCATTTTTGGATTTTTGACGAATTTTCAAAAATTGACTATTTCACCACTTTTTGAGACATGCGGAACGAAAATGGTAACCCTAACGGTGGTGAAATAATTTCTAAACTGGTAGCCCTATGCTCAGCTGTTATTTACATTTTGAAACGTCAAATCGAGAAAATTTAATGAAAATATCGCATCACAACAAAAGTGGTTTCTGTGGCGTGAATATCTGTTCCCAGCTGTCGCCGGGATTTTCTGGAGGCATCAATCCTAAATCAGATCACGTCGGAAGGTAGGTTGGTCGCAGCTCATGTGTTTATGAGACCAATCTTTGTAGTTCCAGGTGTGAACGTCAGAATTGAGATCTTAGACGCAGCCGGCAGCAGCACTGAACGAAGCTAGTGATCATTCTCCGTTTCCAGCGATCTGAATCAAATAAAATAGGTACTTGCTTCATCTCTTTGGCCAAAGCTATAGTGAACACTTTCCGGTACTAAACCTGAAAACGGACGCCCCAGAGATTCCCATTCATCTGGCATCATACATGTATGTATATTATATTGAAGCCATCTATACTTGTGTTGCAACCAACGGCTTTACTTTCATTCCGATAGGAGATGTGGTTTAGGAATTTTATGTTCAAAATGGTCGAGATGTTATGTCCGGAAGTGTGAAACCAACAAACCATCTCCGATCATCTAATCAATTGATTCATGGTGTCCTCGATATCCACACCGGACTTGTTTGTGCGCCAATACAGCCTTCATGTCCGGACGCATCGTCATGTTCGAGTTCTACTTTAAGTGCTCCAAAGCCGGAGCCGCTGATGTACAACTAGGTATTTGATGGATTCTTGCCAACAGGGTTCAACTTTCTGGACGGGGCCAAGCAGCAGATCATTGTTGAAGTAATGAAGGTTGTACTACAGGAAGCCTTTTTCGTGCTGATTTCGACTGTTAAGAGGTATCCGGTTGAGAAGACTCCTAGTATGCAAATCGCTCGGAAATGCAGATCAAAACTGTGATCTAGAGTGATGGCTCCGGAAACTCCAGGCAAGCATTCCATAATTAATTACAATTACAGGATACGACTCGTTATGAGCTTTCCTCATTATTGTATATATTCCAGTATATTTTTGAAATAACTGCAGGTTATTCATGTAGGAAAAAATATTGAAACTTGAATTCTGTAACTCAACTTCCGAATTTCTCATAAAATCAATAAATTTATGTAGATATTTCTATAGTACTATCAAAACAATTCCTCTCGAATTCATAGAGCATTTCCACTTGGAATCAGTTGAGAAAAAAAATTAAATCTTCAAAGGATTCTTGTCAACATTTTTAATTCCTCTCGAAACTCCTTCCCAAACTCTAAGGTTAAAAATAAGGTTTGCTTTTTCACGACCGCCTGTGGATGGAAGCAACCTTTTTCCTAAATAACCTTGAACTTTTTTTTTGTAAAATAACTGATTTTAAACGATGCTTCTTGTTTTGCTTTTTTTTACAAATGCAATTTTGTTTCAAAAACAAAAATTTCTTCAAATATTAATACATTTAAAAAACCTTTTACGACTTCTAATAAGTTTTTTTTTTGAAAGTATTGCCCATTGCACGGTGACGTCATAAGAAAATCGCTCTATTTCCCTCCTCCGGGAAATCTAAAAACCACGGTGCCAGTTCCTGTCAAAGTTTTCAAGTTTCGTTGAAGAGCGAAAGATATAGAATTTCGCCGTGAAATGCCCAATAGTGCTATGGTGCTGAAACTAATACATTCAATTCTCAATAATTCGATATTGAAGGGACCATAAAGTTAGGGAGGTTTCGAGTTATAACCAGTGCAAATGCGATCCAAGGGACCATCGAAGTAGCCATGAAAACTTATTTTTACTATGGTTCTCGTTATCGAGATACAAAATATCGAGATAGGGAGAATTTACTATAATTTTATAAGATCTGATTCAGATTTCTCTTGAATTATAAATACAATTTTCAATACATATCTATGAAGTTATCTGTCATGTTTGTTAAATTTCAAATATTAAATAGTAAAAAATATATTTTGTGGATAACATCACCAAAAATTACCATAAAAATCAATTAATTAAGATATTTTATAAGCTTTGTCATCTGTTTTAGATCAAATATTATTATTCTTTGGACTAAATGGTTAAAACAATTATCATCTCAATTGAACTACGTGAATTAAGTTTTGAAGTTTAATATTTCACTCACCTTATTTTCACGGTACTGTAGTTAATCTCGTAAAAAAATCGAAGGTAGTAGATTTTCTTTAGAAAGTCTCTCGGGCTCTTTATGGAACTTCCATTGAAACTACTCTGCAAGTTTGGAACCCATCGATTCATCCCCAGAATACCTTGAAGGTTCCCGTAGTAATCGCTTGAAAATTTCTGGTGGTGTGAGAATCTTGCATTTCTTCAATTTTCGGATAGAGTTCAAACTCTTCGTGGTGTACTGCAAACGATGGCACTTATAACATAAATAATTTTAACAACAGGCTTTATGTATTACTTTAGAACAGAACACAGTGGAAGCTCGTTATAACGACAACTTTTATAGCAACAAAAGCTCTCTATAGCGACTTTTTTCGGTCCTTTGAAAAATATACTAAAAGTATAACCATTCTGTATAATGACTTTTCCATATTACGACGGTCTCTTGCGATGTCGTTATAACAAGCTTAGACTGTACATTCTAAAATTGATGAAGGATCCTGTACTCTTAACCTTACTCCCTCCTTCATGTCTTACGTTCTTTATGTAAAATGCTTAAGACATCCAGTCTTCACTACAGGCAGTGTTGATAGACTCACACTCAAAATCTCAATCAATACGCTCTCCCGTGAGAGCAAACTCATTAGAGATCTGCTTCGCAAATCTCACGCTTGAGATTTTGATGCAAAATCAACTCAATCAACTCAAACCGTGAAAAATGATTCAGTCGCAAAACCCGGCAAAAACTCGTGGAACCCGAATGTTGTTGTTTACGTTAGAAAGGATTAACATAATTTTACCAGATTAACAAGAAATTATTGCCGTGTGTGAGTGAACTGTGGAAATACGAGACAATGAGTTAAAAAGGTGATACAACTCATCCATGATTTTTTGACTGCTGAGTTGCATGATTGACAACTCACGCATGAAAAATCTCAAGCGTGAGTTGTGAGAAATTGAGTTTTTCACAACACTGACTACAGGTTCATGTTCGAACATTATTTACCAAGGATCCGGTTAAAATTTGTTTCGGCTTTTCTCAATGATGCGGTACACTCCGTCCGTTGTGATCTTACTCACCGAACGGAATGATTCATCTAGGGATTTCGGATTCAGTATGACATTGAATAGTCTCTACTAATCATCAACTTGTCCCGCATCGAAAAGTGGCGCGTGATGTATTTCTGATGATTTCAGGATCAGTGGGTTCCGAGTCTGCTACGCAATGAAAGAGCGAAAACGATTTAGCTTCGTTGCCGGTTCTCTAAGCAGAATTTGGCAGGAGGAGCACGAGTTGAAGGCTGAAAGATAGGAACAGAAGTTTGAACTTAGTATAAATGCAGTGAGTGGTATGAGTATAATTTTAAGTTTCCATTGCAAATAAACTTACCACTCTTTTGGCAAGTGCCATCACAGGCGTATTATCTTGTGCGTGGTGAAACTTCCGATTATGGGACTCGTCGTGGGCTTCCGAGTAAGCTGCTCTTGGTGGCTGCTTCTCAAATTGGGCAGCTGGTTGATTTTCGCAGGTTCGCGGAATGTTGATCTTTACCATCGTCAACCATATTACTGCCTTGGTATTCAGCACTCATTGAGAATATTTGAACAGTTTGTAGATTGAGTTTAGCAGCTGTATCGGGAGCAGCTTCATATTTCACTTCAGCAGCCACTGTTTCAAGCTCCTCTACCGGCGGCTCACCGGCTTCATTCTGTTCCGGTCCTGCAGCCATCTACTCCTTCCGGAGTCTCCGGGTTTCTCCGCTGTAGGCTCATGATTTCAAGAAACTAGACTATGGAACTTCCGGAGGTGATTAGATCGGAACGTAAACATAAACATCAACATGACCACTCATCTGTCAAGTTAGCTGATCAGCTGATCAAAAATTCACCTCAAAGTCATCGTAAAACCATAGGGGAAAAAGGGGTCTAACGAAAATCATGAAAAAAATAAATCGTAGGGGACCGTAGGGTAGAGTAGCGTGCCGCCAGTTTTTCATTGTTTTTCAATAGTTAGAGGCTTTAGAACATATGGGTTCCCTAGGAAAGTTTGTTCAGTAAATAAAAAGAAAGCTTCTGAGCCAATAAAATTTTTTGACGGAAATGGTCTATTGTAACAAATATACAAAATGTCTTTATCCCTTTATTAACAGAAAATCAAAAACCATGTCTTAATATCAAGCATTTGATCTTCAAACAATTTTTCAGGCCAGCCCTGTTATATGCTCTACAGATATGAACTAGCTGTTGTAATACCAGAGAGAAAGCTCTCCATATGGTACAAAATAAAATTATGAGAATGATCCTGAAGCTCCCTCCCTGGTACTACTAATGAGTTACAACATTGAAACAAATGTCAAATAAAATAATTAATTATTTCAGGCAAAAATTGTAACAATCTTCTATTGCCACGATTAATGCGTTATATGTCAAGGTCAAGTTAGATAAAGTTAATTGAAAGCGATGTTTATTTTTCTCTTATAATTATCTATTATTATCTCTGAAATGTAATATGTTGTTAACAAAGTGTTAATCAATGCTTTATTTAGTTTAACCAAATTAGGATGATAGTATTTTCTAACGCAAAACATTTAGATATAAGAAAAGAAAGTAATATTTGGAATAAAACTTAAAAGGAATAAAGAAACAAAAATAAACAATAACAGTGACCATTTTTTTTACTTCTTCTTTCTGGCGTTACGTCCCTACTGGGACAGAGCCTGCTTTTCAGCTTAGCGTTCTTATGAGCACTTCCACAGTTAGTAACTGAGAGCTTACTATGCCAATGACCATTTTTGCATGCGTATATCGTGTGGCAGGTACGAAGATACTCTATGCCCTGGGAAGTCGAGAAAATTTCCAATCCGAAAAGATCCTCGACCGGTAGGATTCGAACCCACGACCCTCAGCTTGGTCTTGCTGAATAGCTGCGCGTTTACCGCTACGGCTATCTGGGCCCCTAGTTGTTTTTACTAAATAGCCATTAATCAACCTCTACTAAATTGGTTTCTGAGCATCTTTGCAAACACGAAGTAAACATTTTAACTCTAAATTGAAACTTTATATATAATTTTATTTATATTCTCCAATGTGAGTTTTCTGAATCATATAACACGACATGACAAAAATCTATTTATTGAAATGTCTCTTTTCCAATCAAAATTAATTTAAATCGCTCGTTTATCCACACTTGAACAAATCTGATTTAATCACAAGCCGTTCTCTCGAATGTGTGGAGGCAGAGCGCTATCCTGAATATAAATTGTATGAGTATGAAGCAGTTATACCACAGACCTTTTTCACCACAACTCACCTTTCCTCATAATTGAATGTCAATTTTACTTTTGGTCGCTAGTGGAGCGGTGACACAAAACTACGCCCATCAATATGTATGGGCTAATACCAGGAAGCGTACTCCGACTTCACGCATCGGATATTGTCGCATCAGTTTGCTACATATAAAAAATCGTATGCAAAATTGGGAAAAACATCGGAAATGGAAAATCACATCTGAATTGCTGCAACTGGGGAAATTCATTATCACACAAATCTGAGCAGTTGACGTTTCACACAACTCATATTCGTAATTTCATTGAACTTTTCAGATTCATTAAACTAGTATAATGTCCAAGCAGATAATTCTTCGAACCAAGCGTCTCACTTCTGAATAGCAGTAAATGAGACAAAACCACCAAGGAAAGCTTGTCACAAATCGACAAATCTAAGCCTCTTCTCAGAAAAGCATTTAAACAGACAAACATCTTATCTGCTTTCAATGAGCGAAGAATTAAGACAGCCCTCCTTCCACTTGTGTTTGTTCATAATCGTTCAAGAGAAAACACGACCTTCTAAGAAATTGCGATTCACATCGAAGGATAACCTGTGAAATTAAATTTTCCATTCAGCAAGAAAAAATATAGAAAATTAAACTATCTTAAGATTATTGAGGACTGCGATCATAGATTCGAGATACGGATTCAAATCAACGGGAATAGTCTATCAATTAAAATATTTTTTCATCAAACCGTGATAGGTGAATCCAACGGGTTTCACCATAGCTAGTGACAATATTCGAGCCATCGTGAATTATTTTTGTGCATCTAACTATAGAGTTATTCCAGCCCAAAACACAAAAGAAAAAAGCATATTTTCAAATAAGTTTCAGTACTATGTGAGAAGAGAATACACCGGGAGAAAAAATCATATTGAATTTTCAATTTTGTTATATTTTTTCCAATCTCTAATCGTTCTTAAGATATTGCAAGTTTAAGAATAAAGTGTACATTGTTTCGTATGTTGACTGATTTCGAATGTTACTCCAGGTGTTCAGGTTTGTACTGTTCCTATGTATAATAATTTATGAGTTCTGAATAATTAAACGATTTCTTGCATGCACATTCACCTACTTGTATGGTAATTTATTTGCTTATTTTTGTCAAGCAAATTTAAGCTGTTGTGTTAAACAATACTTACCAACAAAATTCATAAAATTTTCAATGCTTGAAATTTATTTTTTGATGATTTAGAAAAGTATTATATTTAGCCATATAGGACAATAGAACAATTTTGTATGGAGACTGCAAGCATGTTGAAAAAATCGATTTATTATTAATTTTATCGTGCAATTCCAACCAAATGGTATCGCAAATGAAAGTTGAAGTGCTATTTTGCATACTTCATACATTAGATCACTTAAAATTTTGATGATTCTTGCCTTACATACCATGTAAACATGAAAAACACTGTTTTATACAACTTTTGCGATTTGTAGCGCAAAATTGTGATCATTTCTGAGAATGCCATTGGATTCAAATTTACTAGAAATACATAATTTGATCCTGAGACACGCATAAATGTTTTTTTTTTGTTAAGTGGTGTCAGGGATAGTGACGAGCTAAACATAAAATATTCATTGGCCTGTAACTTTTTGAACAGCTTTGTTTTCATCTTTAAAATGTCATTGTCATTTAAGAGAATACATAATTATTGTAGCATGAGTTAACACTACACGTGCGTATGATTTCATTTTTGAATAAATAACATACAATCCTCTGCCATGAGATTGTCAATAAATCTCTCACGGGCAATCATCAAGTTTTTCATGATTTCCATTTGCCCAACAAATTACAATGCACCAAAAGACATTTCTCCATACAAACGACGAGGGTATTAATACATTAAGTTGGTGCCATTTCAAATTTGAAAATGTTGTATGCAAGCTCTTCTTGTAATGTTGCAACATAATTTGAGGAATTTTATTTTAATTTAATAGTATTTTAAATAGAATAAAAAATGACAAGTAATATAAACAAACAACGAAAATAATATATACATTAAAAAATATGGGTCCCAACAAGGGCTAATAAATATATATTTAATGTCACTCAAACGTTTATGGAAACGGATCACAAACATTAATTTTATATTTAAACATTTACTAACAACAATATATACAAAAAAATAATTAATCAAACAAATTCAAGCTGTTTAAGCTAAAAACTATGGTTTTATTGTAACCACGAAAACGGTTGGTTACAAGAACAGCCTGTGTATAAAGGAAGGTGAAATTTATCCAAATTTTAAATCAACGGTTTTAATACATATAATTATGGTTACATCATATTTAAAAAAAACATAGAACGTATGAAATAAGAAAAAAATTGTGCTAAATATTTCAAAATCTTCAGTGCAAAAATGTATTTCAATGGCGAAACTCAACAGAAGAATTAATATTTGAAAGAAGGGTAATTTCTGGATAAATAATAAAATACTTTTGGCATAAACTTTCCTAATATGCTTTAGTTTATTCAAGAGCATATAATTGTTGAATAAAGTGCAATTTTGTATCAATTGACTCCAAAACAAGCCTGTTGTCATCAGAAAGATTCAATAGAAACGTATACACGAATTTCATCTTAAAAAAATTCTTGGTTTCAGACTCATAATGCTAAGCAACTATTATGCAAAACGACCTTATTCCAAACAGGGTACAATCGATGAAAACAAGTAGAAACTTAACTTTGTTAGCCCGAATTCATGACACAGTTTTAGAGGCGGTTAAAAAACCCGATCAAGTGAGGGTTATTTTGTTGCGTCGCTGGATTGTTTTGGTCTTCTGATTCCGTTTCATGCTCCTGTGAAGCGAGCGATGAAATCATATTTATGGTAACATATTTTTAAAGTAGCAACATTATATTTATGCAATTTCCAAACAAACTATCACTAAAAGTGTCGACATAAACCCTTGTTCTTGATGCATGTAATTTCAACATACATATATCTTTTTTTACCATTGCTTAACATATTTTTTGAATAATTCGACATTATGAGCGTCTTCCTCTTCTTATTCTTCTTCTTATTCTTACAATGACGTCGTCACTGGGACAGAGCCTGCTTCTCAGCGTAGTGTTCAATGAGCACTTCCACAGTTATTACCTGAGAACTTTCTTTGTCAAAGTTGCCACATTCGGATATCGTGTGGCAGGTACGTATCATCGTACCCAGGGAAGTCTAGGAAATTTCCATTAAGAAAAGATTCTGGACCGACCGGGATTCAAACCCAGACACCTCCAGCAAAACTTTGCTTAGTAGCCGTGGACTCTAACCACTGTGCTAAGGCTAAAGACCATTATGAACATTTATTTTTAAATTTTCTACCAATATCTACTTGTACTTTTCCTCCTTATCCATGGATTGCATAATCGACCAAACGTGCCTTTCAGATAGTTTCCCTCCCCAACTAATCAACACCCATCCTGTGGTGGTTCTGGAGTGCAGAGGTATCCTCGGTCTCTGGCAACAACAATCATTACACTCTAACATTTCTTTCTCATCCCAATTGATTGTAAGGACTTGGCCAGTGTGGTGCTGCTCAAATGTACACTTTGAGAATAATAGGAAAATCCCATCCCTTATTAATTGGTATCGAAGTGAAATTCTTACCAGTTCCGATCAATGACGGAGTAGCAACCATGGGGCTCTGCATAAAAATCTTCCTCTTTCTTTCACTCCTCCGTGGAACTTGCAAACAACAAGGCCAGTAAAAGTCAAAATCCCATGCAAATTCAAAACAGTTCAGAGCCCCTGCACAAACAGTCCATGCTTTGCCGTATTCATAACACAGCTTTAGATTTAGAGCTCTATTTTTTAAATAGTATCATTAATTCGTACAAATTCATCGTTCTTCCATACAACTTAGAAAAAAATCCTCAAGCTGATCGCGTGTTTTGAGTTTTTGATATATGTATCACTCTTGTGGTTTTCTATATTATTTGCAACATATTTCACAGAGAACCCTAAATGGCTAGCAATTGTCGAAGTTTTATATATAAAACTAGCAACTATATTTGACATTTTTTCCTTTTTTTCTTTAAAACTATGTAGATGCTAGAGATTTTCTGTCCATTTTGTGAAATGTGTTTTTAACGTCCTCTTTGATTTATGTTCACAGATGAAGAAAGCTGAAGACGCAGTCAATCAAAAGCACGAATAATTAGACCCTAATCAGCAACAAAATTGCATACAGGCAACATAATAGCACTACAAAAAAGTTTTTCACATGATCTTATATTGGCATTGGTGGTGCAGAATAGCACGATTACATTTTGGCATTATAATGGCACGCTATGCGTATGTGAAGTTGTCAGGTAAGTAATATTGATCAGTTTTTCGGATATTTCTTAAATATATCTTTTGAAAAAACAATTGTTGTATGTTTCATATTTTTGAAAAAAGTACTGGTACCAATCGCTTGTAATTATATACTGTATTTTGCTTTCAGAAAGTTTTAGGCATATTCCAAAAAATGTTTAAGCTGAATTTTTATTCTGATGATATGGGGTTACATTGGTAACCCATGTTAACAACGTTTGGTTAAATCGAAACAGTCGTGACTTACTCAAATCATGGCCCTTGAAGCCGGAAAAAAGGTCAAACTTTTACAAGTCATACAGTTTTTGAGTTATCATAAAACTAAAATCACATTGAATCGCGGAATACGCCTAAAGGTACGCAATTTCCTAAGGGAATTCCACATTCTTAATAATAATTCGGTAATGTTGCCCAATTGATAGGCTAGACATACGTCCCGTATTCAACGGGACAGTACCGTTTTCACGACCTTGACGGGTTGTCCCATCGTCTCTTAAAAATGTTCAATTTATCCCGTATTTTTTTGAATGAAGAACAGGCTCAACATATTAAAAATCACGATTCCAAAATATTGTAGTCAGATTTACAACTTACTCATCTATTTTATCAAAACTTTCCAATATGTCATACAGAATCAATTTGTAGTATCAATAGACAGCATATTTTTTTTTTATATATTTTTTGTGTCTTCCACTAGGATGTTATTTTTCATACTAATTTTTTCTACAATTTTCTTATTGTTATTTTTGAAATCTGCCGTGAAATTGCACAAATGTGAGCAAGAGCATTTGATGAAAATATTTTTGACATGTTGGTAATGTATATAACCATAAATTGCAACATTTTTAATATTGAGAATGGTTTTCAAAAAATGAATTGTTGCTCAAATTAAACAATTAAATCTTAAAAGCTCAGATATATTTATGTAAGGAATCATCGTAACGGAATCGTTATCCTGCTACATGCTGTATTAATGCTTACCAGAAGCAAAATGTTTTGCATTTAAATTTTCATTCTATTCAGAAATGGAACCATTTTTTGGACTAGAGCTCATTAATGCACCGATTCATAGCAATGATCGAAAATATTTCTTTTTTTCCATGAAGTTTTCAAATAACAAGAAGGCAGACATTTTTAAGAACATTAAGCTTAGAGCACAAATTCCAATATTGCACTGAAACTTCAAAGGAAACGAATGATTTTTCTTATTTTGGCTTTGTGCACTACTACGGTACCCGGAAACTTAACTTGGAATCAAAACATAACAGCCAAAGAGGTAACCAGTTGTTTACAGGGTAACCAAAAGTTCAAATAAATATGAACCCCAAGGGTTCGCATGAGGTAGCGTTCAAATTAGTGGGGATAACGCAAAATTTTACAATTTTTTACCCCCTCCCTCCCCCACGTAACAGCTTTTGTATGGAAAATTTTAAATTTTTGTATGGACCGTGACACAATGTAAGACCCCCTCCCCCTGTTGCGTTACGTAATATTTGAAAGATCCCTTAAAACGTGAGTAGGGCACATGTCTGCCGTTGTGACGGCCATCATTAGATTCCGAGATGTTTCACCTGAATAATTCGAACGAAACTTCAGAGTACAAATCTTAAGGAAGATTATGAAGGAAAAGTAAAAATAAATTTCGCAGTCGGTTTGTTAGGGAACTTCAGAATTTGTGGAGTTTGGACCAGAATTTATTTAAACCTTCAATACATATAATCGAATGCCGACTCTTATGCGTGGTATGCACCTGAAACGTAAAGCGCTCAAGTAAAATATCTCCTTTTTACCGAAATAATTTTGACAGCTGATCCAGTAAAAGCGAAATGTCACTTTTACTTGAGGAATAATTGAATGGCACATTTTTCCGTACGGAAAAGTGACAGCTCCATCATTCGATTTGTGCAGCAGGCGTTACCGATGTTATGAAATCAGCTCTACTTCTCAGCAGCGTACAGCTCAAGTAATTTCGGTAGCGGAATCATTCCTTGACCGTTTCTTTTCCTATCCTTTTGCTCAGTACTTATGATCAGCTTACCAGCCATTAGCGAGAACTTCATACAGTACTCTTCACATCTCGATATTGAAGGGACCATCGGGATAGGGAGAGATCGAGACAAAGAACACATTTTTAATGAATACTAGATTGAAAACCATTCCGTTACCTGAGAGAGACTCGCGAAGAGGAAAAATATCAACGTCATATGCAGCCCAGATTCCCCTCTCACGAAACGTCAAATGCAGCCCACCGTTTTTATGGCTGAAAAAATGAAAAGTATTGTGTTCAAAGTAAACTGTTATTAGAAACCTCAGTCGGCGGAGCAGTTTTTTCCAAAGTTGCTGATAAATCTCAGCAGAAGATTAATTATTTCTAATGTCTGCTACGTTTGCTGGCATGAAATTTTACTCAAACGGCTATTTATGATTCGATGTGAAGCAAACTCAATCATTTTTTGCTGAGAGGTTCATGTGAGGATTTGAACAGCATGCGCATAATTGGTATAAACACAAAGTGGAATAAGAAAAAAACTCAGCAATCACAGAAAAAGAAGTCCGTCTTCACGAGTCTCGTCTCAGTCCGTTACCAGAAAAATAAAAACGTCGCTTCGTGTTCCCAAACTGTTTTGAATCGATGAAATCGGGTCTAGTAACCTTTGATAATCGATATGCCATACGGAGAGGAAATCGGGAACAAAAATCAACCAGGAACACATCGAATTAGGGTGACACGAAAAGTGAAAATGTATGCAGACTGAAGGGACCGATGAAATCAACGACATAGGGAGAGATATCGAGATGTGGAAAGTCGACTGTAATTAAAACTCGAGAAAAAAAAATTAAATCTGAATAAGTTAAGCTAGTTTTCTTTTATTCTAAGACGTTAACCCGACATTATCCATGACTTTCCTAGTTTTCGCAACTAACAGCAAAACGACGAATTTCATAACTTTGATAGCGTCATTCTTAATGATGAAAATCATTGTTTCAAAAAGTTGACAAATTTACGCATGAATACAAAAATATAGAAGCACCATTCATGCTTTGAAAATGTTCCATCAATAAATGTTGATTCGAGCTTATTACAAGATAAGTCATTCCAACCAATGCTACCCCACTGATCAATGTTTCCCCGGATTACGGTTTTAAAAAGCTTCCTTTATACGTATTCATTGCTATCATTAGATTTCTGCTTTTTCAATGAAGCCTGAACTGTAAAGATGCATCGGTTTCAAAGTTAGCATTGTTCGTTTTACAAGTAAGGTTGGATCAAATGTGAAATTCTACTTTTGTCACCCCGCCCCTCAAATATATTTTTTATAATTTTTAATGTTGTGGTCCATTTCAAAACTTATTGTTCACAATATTGTATTAGATAACAGGTATTATCGGATAATTACCTGTTTTTTTTTTTCGACAAACATGACCATCAGACTGATGCAAATTTGCGTTTTTGCTCCCCTATGCTTAAACGGTGTCAATTATGATGAAAATCATTTTCCCAAAGTTTGAAGTGTTTTGGAAGAGATTTGGTTGTGCACACGCCATTTAAGGTTTATATGGAAATTACAACGGAAAAAGCAAACCTTTTGTGTTCAGTCCTTGAACTACTCGTCATAATAATCTATGAAAAAGTTAACAAACTCTTGTCATGTGAAATCTTCCCAGCTACAACTTTGCCGAAGACCAGTGAATCAATTGTCACCCAACACGCAGCAACAAAGACATTGTCACGTCCTATTCTTGATGCAACAATTTTATTCCGCAACATGAGTTTATCATCACTTGAACAGAATATGACAAAGATCGATCACCACGTGCGCAACGATTTTCTGGGCTTCGCATTGCAATTTTCGAGAACTTTCTCCGTGTTGGTAAACATTGACACATTATCAAACAGCATCCATAAAACAAATTTGGTTTTGAGTTTGAAATAACTGATTAATCGCGAGTTGAAAAGGTTGCAACAATGTTGCGCTCAGTGATTGTCATGACAATTTTGCTTTTAATTGTGTCCTTATGTGCAACAGTTGCGACAAACGGTTGTGAGCAAGCTTGCTTTGTTTTTTGTTTTTCGTCTCTCTTGATGACAATTTGATTCACAGCCGAAGACCTCATTTTGATGGAACGTAAGGATAATTTCTTATTAGTGATAACAAAGTTTAAATCATGCTGAAATGATCATTTAATTACTTTCAGAGCAACGCTGCACTCTTAAAAATAATGAAAATTACTCTGGACGTAATTCTGGTTATGACTGAATGACACATGATGTAAGTGATGGAACGACACGAAAACGTGTCCTTGAAGATGTATTGAACAAAAAATGTAATTTTAAATGTTAAAGGACACGAAAACAATGGAACTGTAATCGACATTTCCCGAATCAGACACTAACGTATTTGAAATTCGACACAAATTTACGTCATTCGGCTCGCTTCTTTTATGTGCATCTCAAAAGACGTAAATCACATTATTTTTTGGTACTGTGTGCTTTTTTGCTGTAGAACATAGTAACCTGGATTACTTCGATCAATTTTTCCCGCCAGGAGCACCACTGTTGCCTGCCGAGCAGTTGGTGAAGCATGCAAAATGCGAACCCAGTTTATGATTATGAATAGCAATTTATCCTTAAATCCTATCAATATTCACTTTTCTATAAAATGTTATGACGAAGAGATAGAGGCGTGGAAAGGTTGGCGTTTTCAATAGTGATCTCCATATAAACTTCAAATGGCTTTTCTGCCGTGAATCGCAAGTCAGTCCCATCTGTAAAAAGTAGGCATTGAGAAAATGGGCTCTGAAGTTTCCAAACTCGTTTTCCATACGAATATTCAAAAAATTCCAGAGGGTTAGAACATGTTCAAATCTTGATGAAACTTTCACGATTTGTTTTTCACTACGACATCTTTCTGAGAATAATATAAAGATGATCAAAACACGGTTCATTTTTGTGTTTTACGGTGCAAAAATCCGTAGTGGGATTGATATGCGATTAATTTTCATTATGGGACAATTTGAATTGCTGATTTTTCCTACTTTTTCCGAACAAATCTAATTATCTCATTAAGGCAGCTGAAAGAGTATTGGAAGATATGTTGAAAACTGAACTCAACTCAATTTTGACGAAAATGCAGATGGGACTGACTTGCGATTCACGGCAGTTTTGCAAAATCGAATTGCTTCCGAATCATTTCAAACTTTGGGATGATGCTATTTATCATAATATAAATCGTTTAACCATAAGGAAGCCAAAATTCCAAAGTTTGCATCACTCTAATGAGCATTCCTGATTGTATCCCTGAGTATCCTTTTACGAAAGCAGTTCACCGAAGGCAATTTACAGATTAAAATCAATTCCACAGAATTGCTTTTGATGGCAACAAACACAAAATATCAGATCGAATTTTTTAATTGATTCGAACGTAGACGATCAAATTTTACCACTATTTGAACAATGAGTATAAGAATATAATGAACTGTGAAATTAATATAACCAGCGTGAAAAATCTCTTCCCAGAAACATTAAAAAAATCAAACAGATTAGTCTGCTCACAAAAACTCCATCCCCTTAAATGCAATGTAGTCCGAAATTCCCGGAGCGACAAATTATTTTGATTGAAAACATGCCAATATCCTGAAGCACCTCCACTTTCCGCGTTGTATGGCCGGAAAGCACAGCCAGTGATGTCCAGCACCGGATACTGGCTCCGGTGGCATGTATTTCCATGAATTCCGCTTCCTGCTTCCCATGCTGCACCATCCGACCCCGGCCAACGTCATTTTGTCAATGAGAAATTATTAATTATTTTACTTTTTACTTTATCGATGAACATTTGCCCGAAGGCTTCCAGCATCCCGTTTCGTCACGTAATAAGATGTTTTGCGGTAAGTGAACTGCGATGGAAGCTTAGTGGCTATTTTGCGCTGAGAGGGAAGCTTGGAAAGTGTGGATTATTCGGGAGGAGGATGACGAGGATAGGGAAGCCAAATAGAATCAGCAAATTACTCTCCGCTTTTCCACGGAACGATGGTTAGCAATTTGGGGGGTGAAAACAGCTAAGGCTACAGGGATCTGTAATCGTGTTGGAATTTATCGGTAACATCTGCGATGATTAGATTGCCTAAGTTATTGTTATTGAAAAACGTGTTATAAAATGTGCTGTAAAAATTTGCGTAACAGAAGCGCAAATTTGAATTTTGGTTTTCGCTAAAAATAACTGGGTGTAAGGAATCAGAGTGATATACCGTGCACCTTTGGAGGTTGAGAAATGTGACACTTTTTTTTCTCTCTTTCTTGGTATTACGTGTTACTAGGACTTAGCCTGCATCTCAACTAAGTGTTCTAATAGCTCTCTCACAGTTATTAACTAAGATTTCTATGCCAGAGTTGCCATTTCGTATTTGTATATCGTGAGGAAGGCACGATGGTACTCTATGCCCAAGGAAGTCCAAGAAACTTCCACTACGAAAAGCTCCTGGATCGACGGTAGATTGAACCCAGAAACCTTTAACAAGGCATTGTTTTGTACTCGCAGACGTTACACGGTGCACGGAAACGCACGTATGCATGAACCTCAGATTTTTTTTTCACTAAAAATAAGCTTTGGGGCCTTCCTTAGCCGAGTGGGTAGAGTCTGCAGCTACAAAGCAAAGCCATGCTGAAAGTGTCTGGGTTCGGTTCCCGGTCCGGTCCAGGATCTTTTCGTGATGGGAATTTCCTTGAATTCTATAGGCAAAGAGCATCATCGTATCTTTTTCTAAAGAGGCTCTATGCAAAATGGTAAAGAATGATATTTGTATAAAAAACGACTACTTCATTATTTCTCAATAGCAATGGAGTAGAACGACATGCACTAAGCAAAGGCCACGGGTATACCACAAAAGATCAAAGAAAACTGGTCGCAGTGGTTCATCCCAAACAGAAACAGAAATCATCGTACCTGCCACACTATATACGAATGCGAAAATGGCAACTTTGGCAAAGAAAGCTCTCAGTTAATAAGCTGAGAATTTTTTTAACATAAAAAAATTCAAAAATTTCTAGTTTTTAAGGACTTGTTTTCAATATTTTCATGTAAAAAAAAATCAGAGTTTTATATTTTTACTGAAAAGTTGAAATCTTGAGCTTTCATTCCATAAAAAAGATTCGAAATCGGTTGAGCTATTCAAAAGCTATGATGTTTTTTCAATTAAAAAATCTAATGCGCTGAGACCTACAGTGTGTGCCGATAAAAAATGACTGATTTTTTATTATCAAAACAATATATCTCAAAAACTAAAAAACATACATCACTGAAAATTCGACAGTAAACGTAAAACTTTCTGAACTTTCAAGAAAAAATTAGAACAGTAACAGCCCCCCTGGTCCCGAGGCCTTCAAAACACAAAAAACAGACATTTTTTTAAATATTTTTTTTTCATGTAGAAAAACAACTTCTGTGAAATTTCATAGTTTTCTTGAAAATTCAAAATCTTTAGCTTTGATTTCATCCAAGAAAATTGAAAATCGGTCGAACGATTCAAAAGTTATGATTTAAAAAAAATAAAATTATGCAAGGTCGCGATTTTTATGGTCACCTTATATCGGAAATGGTCACCCTTATCAAAAAAATCCAAAAACACGTGTATCCTTATTTCGGATAGGGATCAGAATAGCAAATTTTCACGGAATTCAGCAACCCATTAGATTGGTTATTATGGAATGGCTGACATACAGCAGTCAATAGGATCCAACGAATTAACGGCACAGTAGAAGCGTATTTGACTAGTAATCTAATGGTCAGCGGTTAGAGGTTTGTCTCATGAAAACTAAATCCAGTTAGTAACGGTATTTAATTAAATGTTAGATAGATAACAATAACAATAAATACAACACGTACAGCAACGAGCTTTCACGACACTTCAGATTACAGTGAGTGAAAAAGATAATGAATGGCAGTGTGTTGTAGGATACCGGGCTGTATACAATCACTTAAACATCAATGAATATGTCCATATTAAATCCAAAATCTCGCCTTTTATCACATTGTGCTCCAGTTCCATTAAGACACAAGCTGTCACAATTTTATGAAGCAAATCCCTACGCATCTCATACCTTAAAAACAAGCGTGAGTGCGCTTATACTGCGAACTTGTGCGTGTCGTCTAAGAAGATTAGAGATTTATTAGCGGCACATATGATGATGCTGCTAACAAGCAATATAGGTACTTGCGAGTTCTGCTTCGTTTAATATCCTCCAAAGAGCATTCCATTTTCATAATGCTACAGTTTGAAGCTAATATTTTATGGATGGCTAGGAATGTTCCAAGGAGAGCATAGCTATTTTATCGGTTATTAAGTGGAATTAGACGTGGTAATTCGTTTTAAACGTTGGTGACATATCCATTAGGCTCTAATCGTTCCCAAGTTTATCACGATGTGAGAAATTGAACTACGTTGCCGATAAATCAATGTGTGAGATGGCATGGTGCTGAAAGATATGTCAATTTACAGCACTTTTGTAGAACATAAGATGCAGAACCACTTGGGCACTTCCATGATTCACTTTGGTATGGGGGGTGTTTCTCGGCTGAATTGCCAGAAACTTTGCAAAACGAAGCGCATCAGTACGACGCATATTGTGGCCAAATATGAGCTCTGTGGCTTTCAATAAACCCTACTGCTGAAGTGAATCAACTTTCTGAAAAATCCAGAGGTTCCGCTAGAATGATTCATGAAAAATTGCCATTTTTTATTAAAATTGTCATATTTTGACATTTTTAAATATATGAAAATTTAGTTTTTCTTGTCTATAAACTTATTTTTATAGTAAAAAATCGGTTTTTCAAGATATTTTTTGGTAAATATTCGACTACTAAACAACTCTATCGAAGACGCCATCTTTCTAAGTGGTCAGGACCCAGAGATATTCGCAAAACAAAAGTTTCACTAGAGTCGCCTGGTAGCTAGATATCGGATTTCCTGGCTAAAATAATTATAACTCTTGAGCTATTGAATAAGTGGTTCATTCACAAATTTCATAACGCCAAAAATGGGCATTTTTGGAACCCACCCACTCCATCCTAAAGCTTTTTGTATGAATGTTTTTCAAATTTTGTATGAGCTGTAACATTTTAAGGACACCCACCCACCCCATTCAGCGTTTTGAAATTTGTGAACGGGCTCTAACTTTATGGCGAAGATGCCATCTTTCAAAGTGGTCAGGCTCTTGAAATATTTGCAAACCAAAACTTTCATATGTACATACTAGCGCCGCTTGGTGGTGAAATTCCGTATTTGCATCACCATCGCATGTCTGCCCTTAATCTCTAATAAACTACTTTGTTGAAGATAGCTTTTCTATGTTCAATCTAGATCGCGAGGTATTTCATGTTGAGCATAAAAAGGGCAAGTACAACGAACGACTACATACTCAAAAAACAATACATCCATATCTCTGGAATTACACGTATAATTAGAAGAATTGTATTTGTACGTAAATATTTTAACAAAAAAAAATTCTTGAATTTTGATTATGAAATTTTTATTGGAAGTTGTGACACTTTTCAAAAATTACACTGAAATTTAAAACCGGTACGACATTAGAACCGTAATTTCATAATAATTGAAGAGTTTTTTTTTTATGAGAAAATCATTAAAACAGTCGTCATCGTGCACAAGCTTAGGTTCCCTCACTATAAAATCATTTAAAGGCTTTAAAAATCGGTTAAAAATGGCAGGAATATTGACAAACATAATTTGATTATCAGGTAAACTCATACTTTTGCTCGTTAGTACACTACCCATCATAAGTATGGAATCACATCACCTTGTAGTGCAAGACCTCAGTTGATATTAATATTAATTAGTCAATATTTTTGTATTTGAGCAATTCCACCGAACATGACGATTTTCTTTTAATTTAATTTTTGTATTTTTTGAATCGCCTGAAAATTTGCATACAGATGCTTTATGACCAAAAATGCCATTTTGCACTTTCAGACCGCCATTTTGAACCTCGCCTTATTTTTGAGAAGGGCTTATCGGAAAATGCATGGCAAATCTTTAAAAAACTGTAACTCGAAAACGGTTTGTCCAATCGATTTGAGATCATCTACAAAGTTGTAGGTATAGCTTAGGACTATATGGAGAAAAATATGCACGGTAAAAAAAAGTTACAGATTATTTTTCATTTCAAAAACAAAATTTTAAAATCAATTTTCTCCAGAAACGCAGTTTCGATTTTTTTTTTATTTTTGGATATGTTTTAAAGGACAACTTATGTGATTTATTACACAATGTTTCAAAATGGAAGAATTATAGACAAAAAAGTTATGATTTTTTAAAAAATTACAGATTTTGAAAAAAAAAAACCGAAATAGAGGAAAACAATAATTTTTTATGTGATTATTTGAAAGTACAGAAAAATTGCAATCGAAAAGTACTTAGGTAAATTTTTTCTAGGTTGCATCAATTTCGAGATATACTCATATTTATATAAAATTTTCAAATAAAAAAGTAAAATAGGCCCTTTTCAAACATATTTCGTGTTTCTCCATTCCAGAAATATTTTATTTTGATTGAGTGAATCGCAGCTGAATTGTTTATTGCTTGATCAAAATCGATATACTAAAGTATTTAAAAAAGTATGCATGGTAAAAGAAATATAAACGAAATTTTCAAATGAAAATTTGAAGTTCATTGTTCTTAAAAACCGCAAAATTGATGTTTTTAATTTTTGGATATGTTTTGCAGCATACTGTTTGTAATTTCTTGCACAATGCCTCAAAACGAAAAATTTTTGGATAAAAAATAAATAATTTAAAAAAATAAATAAAACAAATTTATGTAAAACGATATTTTTGGTGCGTTTTTTTGAGTACATAAAAATAACTATATATTTTTAAATATAAAAAAATCCTTAAGAAAAATACTCAAGTAAAATTTAGCTGAGATGCATCACTTCCGAGATATACACGGTAAATCTAAACGTGGCATTAAAAATAAGATTCTATCACAACGGTGTACCTTTGGTCCCCAGGGCTAAGCCCGGCTAATGAGTAAAGCCCTCTCATCGCGGCAAGATCGTGCAACCATGGAGAAGGAGTTTTTTTTTCGTTTGTTTTTTTTTTTGTTTTTTTTTTTATATATACATACTGCAATTTTATTTCTTAATTATATCAACTACTTTCTTGTTATCGTCACAGCTCGAAAATTGTCTAACTTCAATTTGTGTTTCAGAGATAGGGACAAACGAGTGATATTTCTGAGTGCCTTGAACTGTTTTTGCACTTGACAATAGTTGGTTAAGTTCTTGTGCAATGATATCATATTCCTAAGTAGTTGAATAACAAAAGAAGATTTGTGTAAGCTGCTCTTCTTTCCGATTTTGAGCCCAATCATATAGTTCCTTAGCATTTTTTATCGGATGTTCACATTCTTTGGCAAGACTGGCTCTGGTAGCCATACGTTTTAGTGTCCCTCCTATGGTATCGCATGGCCCTTTTCCATGTGATGTTGCAAAAAAATGCCATGCAACTTCTATATCATATTTGATTTTAAATTGCCAAAGAGTTGAAAAGTTCTTCCTATTTTTATACTGTGATGCAGCTCCGTCAGACATAAACTATATCTTGTTGACAGTTAATTTGTGATCCAATCGTAAAAAATCTATCATTTTAGATATGAATAAGTTGACAGATACAGTATCGTGGCGCAAATCTTCTGAAATTACAACAAAACTTAAACTAAATTAAACTTTGCCATCTTGACGATAATATATTACAAACGGATGCAAAGTAGCTTGCTGAGCATTCCAATGAAGGCTTTGAACTTCATCTTGAAGAATAAATGTGTAGTTTTCCGAAAAATCACAAATTACCTCTAGTACTCTTCCAATGCATTTTCTGTACTATCAAATAAACACATAAAAAAATATTGTTTTCCTTTATTTCGATTTTTTTTCAAAATTTGTAATATTTTATACAATTATAAATTTTTTGTCCATAATTCTTCCATTATGAAACATTGTGCAATAAATCACATAAGTTGTCCCCTAAAACATGTCCAAAAATAATTAAAATCACAGATGCATTTTCATAGAAAATCGATTTTATTTTTTTTTATCAAAAAAATCTGTCATTATTTTTTACCGTGCATATTTTTTTTACAAATAGTCCTAAACAATACCTACAACAACCGCAAAATATATCCAAAAATTAAAAACATCAATGTTGCGGTTTTAAAGAACTGTTAGCTTCAAATTTTCATTTAAAAATATCGTTTATATTTTTTTTCGAGCACTCTTTTTTCAATACTTAAGCATAAATGATTTGATCAAACGTTAAACGATTTAGCTACGATTCGCTCAATCAAAATAATTTTTTTCTGGAATGGAGAAACACGAAATATGCTTGAAAAGGGCCTATTTTTCTTTTTTTATTTGAAAATTTTATATAAATATGAGTATGAGGAAGCTTGGAAACAATTGGAAGCAGCTCTGTTTGGCTATCAATTTCGCTGCTAGCGCCACAACCAAACAGAACTGCCTCAAATTGCTTTCAAGCTACTGAATAACTTTGCCGAAGACACGAGCCTTCTATGTGGTCGGGACCATGGGACCATGCATATTACCAAATTACTTGCACATTAGCGTCACGCAGTGGTGCTTCAAATTCCTTTCAAGCTTGCAATCAACTTTGCTGAATACACGAACTTTCTAAGTGGTCGGGATCATGAGCTTAAGCCTGCTAGAATATGACCAACATTCAAGCTTCCTAAATACTTTGCTGAGGACACAAATATTCTAGGTGGTCAAGTTCATGAACTAGAGTGTACTGGCATATAACCAAATTACAAGCACACTAGCACCACGTTGTGGCAGAATTGTCTATAAATAGTGCGGTCTCAAATTGCTTTCGAGCTTCTGAACAACTTTGCTAAAGACATTAACCTTCTAGGTGGTCCACGGTGCTCCCCTGACCGTTATTATCAGAAAAAAATCTCCATCAAACCTGTGCTCACCGGTCGTTTTCTATAGCTAAGCTGTATGTCTGGGCCAAATTTAAAAAAAATCGTGGGTCCGTTTTGAAGTAACGCCCTTTTGATTGTATAAGTTTACAAATTCAATGGAAATTTGAGATATTTAAACGGATGTTTAATGATTCCGTTTATAATCACGTATCAGAAGGAATATACCATCGAAATTTGGTTCGGTCGAAATTTGGTTGGTATTTTTAGTTATTTGTAACTACTAGGCGGAGTTTTGAATAAGAAGATCAACAAAATATGGAGTGACGCCCTTTTGGAGGTCATTTTTCATTTATTTAGTTAACCTCTAAACAGATAACACTGATAACAATTTCACGCCACATTACTCAGTTCGTGGCCGCATCTCTCCATCCTCGGTTTTGCCCTTTTGGAGATTGGACACTGACAAACCCTTTTAAAAGTAAGATTATTCCAAAAAAAATTGAATAGCTATATGAATAGTATGTAAAACCAGCATTTATCGTCAAGTATACATAATTTCTCATTTTGTTTTGCATTGAATTGTCTTTAAAGTCATATTTTCATTAAAATATAGTCTATTCAGCTTCCCCAAAAGTGCACTGAAATCGTGATTATTTTACACCTTTGGAAATAATTTATTTTCGGTGCAACATTCCGCTATTAATAGATTTCAAGCAATTTGTCAAGTTGTTGGGATTATGACCCCGGTAATTCCGAGATCCATCAACTCCCTTGTACTTCCATGAGATGTTTCATCATTCTGCATTACTCAGTAATTGAGGTTTATTATTAGTATCATTTATCTTTATTTGAGTGGTTTTTCGCCCTTTCCGAGTTGAGGTTTAAGTGCTGGGGCAGTAAAAAGAATACTCCAGCAACACACATGTTATAAATATGTATTATGAACTGATGTATGACCAAAACTAGTCATATATCAGTTGATAAAACACAAATATAACATGTTTGTTGATAGTGTACAGTGCTGTGTGAAGATATCGGGTGCTTTATCGGACCCGTTTGAAACACGCAAAGGACTTCGACAAGGCGATGGTCTTTCCTGCCTCCTGTTCAATATTGCGCTAGAAGGTGTTATGAAACGGGCGGGCTTCAACATGCGGGGCACGATCTTCAATAAATCCAACCAGTTCATTTGTTTCGCTGACGATGTGGACATTGTCGGAAGAACGTTCCAGGTGGTTGCTGAACAGTATACCAGGCTGAAACGTGTAGCAGATCGGGTTGGATTGAAGGTAAATACGTCGAAGACGAAATATCTGCTGACTGGAGGAACCGAGCGCGATAGAGCTCGTATAGGCAGACGCGTGACGATCGACGGGGATGAGTTCGAGGTGGTGGACGAATTCGTCTACCTCGGATCATTGATAACGTCGGATAACAACTGCAGCAGAGAAATTCGAAGACGTATCATCGCCGGAAGTCGTGCTTACTATGGGCTCCACAAGACCTTGCGGTCTGGTAAACTTCACTTCCGTACTAAGTGTACCATGTACAAGACGCTTATAAGACCGGTAGTCCTCTACGGGCATGAGACGTGGACAATGCTCGAAGAGGACCTGCAAGCGCTAGGAGTTTTTGAACGACGTGTGCTTCGGACGATCTTCGGCGGAGTATGTGAGAACGGCGTATGGAGGAGAAAAATGAACCACGAGCTTGCGCAACTCTACGGTGAACCCAGTATCACGAAAGTCGCCAAAGCTGGAAGGGTACGATGGGCGGGACACGTTGTGAGAATGCCGGACAACAATCCCGCAAAAATGGTGTTCAACTCAAATCCGGCCGGTACAAGACGAAGGGGAGCGCAACGAGCTAGGTGGTTTGACCAAGTGGAGCAGGATCTTGGAAGTGTGGGGCAATCGAGGAATTGGAGGTTAGCAGCCATGGACCGAGTTAGTTGGCATAACATTGTGACGCAGGTAATGTCTTGAAGGACGTAGAGCCAGCAAAAGTAAAGTAAGTAACATGTTTGTTGCTCGGGTAGTCGGAGGCAGCTTGTAAGGTTATAACAATATTTTATGACTATTGATAACAATACAAAATTAGCTCCGTAATGCCTTGATCGCTTGGGCCTATGGAAAATCGATCAATTATGAAAGACTTTGACGACATGTAATTGCAATGTGTCATTGAAAAAAAAAATGAACATGCTTACCGGTATTAAGACGCCATCCACAAATGACGTAACGCTCTAGGGGGAGGGGAGAGGGTAGGCCCAAGCGTTACAGCTCATACACAATTTTACAAAAAGCGTTACAGTGGGAGGGAGGTGGTCAAAAAATTTCATTTTTAGCATTACGTAATAAATGGACGCCGCCATAGAATGCCTAATTAATCTATTTGAAATTAGTGATTGACACCTCCAAAAGGGCGTAACTCAAAATTTCGACAATATTCATTCAAATTCCGCCGAGAGGTTATAAAAAACTAAAAACACCTGCGTCGAACCGAATTTTGATGGTTTAACACTTCTGATAATCACGACCAATAAAAATCCGTTCATATATCTTAGATTTTCTTTGAATTTGTAGGCTTATACAATCAAAAGGGCGTAACTTCAAAACGGGCCAAACGATTTTTTTAAAACTTTTCCCAGACATGCAGCATAGCTATAGAAAACGACTGGTGAGCACAGATTTGATGAAGATTTTTTTCTGATAATGACAGTTATGGGAGCACCGTGGGTCGGGATCATGATCTAGAATACGTTAGAATATGATCAAATGACATGCACACTAGCGCCACGTAGCGCCAAATTGCCAACTAAACATTGCCTTTTGCAAATTGCTTTCAAGCTTCTTTGCGAATTAGCTGAAGACACGAATTTTCTAGGTGGTCAGGATCATGAGCTCATGAGGCTGGTACAATATGGTCAAATTACATGTACGGTAGCGCCACGTAGCGGAAAAATGCGCATTCTAATTTTTATTTAATGAACGCCATAGGGCTGCTGAATAACTTTGCTGAAGACCGCAACTTTGCAGAAAGCAAGGATTTTGAGATACAGCATCATAAATATTATAGTTTTTAGGTGATGCTATATTTAACTGGGGTATTGCAATACTAGGTAATGCGCTTATATATATATATATATATATATATATACTTTACTAGCATACCTACACTACACAGAGCATTCTTGGAAGCGTTTTATCAGAATACCACAGCACCTATTTATGCGTTGGAAAATGGAAGAATCTCCTTCGAAATTGTTTATTCAATTATTTGCCTGAAATATAGTTGAAGAAATGTACATACGATTCTCTGAAAGTGGTACTTCTATCAGTGAAGAAATGCTTCAAAATTGGTGGAAGAATTTTTCGTCCTGACTTCTAGATAATTGTTTGGCATTTATTTTTTATTGTTAGTCTATAAGAATTCACTAACAAAACTGTTATATTTTCTTCAAATTTCTGATAAGGTCAACTTGTCTGGTGAGCCTTCATAGTTCTAAAATATGTTCGGTACAGTTTGTTGCAAACATCTTGCCTTATATAAGCAACCTCCTTATTTCTAGAAGATTGATACTCATATACCTGAGACAATATCCGGAAGTTTGAATCCCATATTATTGGGGTTGTACTGATAAGTGCTTGTGGGCTATGGTTGATCTTCGGACAAAATGTTTTGGATGGGCCAATGTATATCAGACGAATTCATAACAACTGGACACAATCTGCTGATAGAATTTTCGGAAATTCAATAACCACATTGTCGATGCATTATTGAAATCCACAATTAAATCAGGATATGGCTGGATTGAAAACCATTTTATGTTTTGAATAGGAGTGCCTGTATGTCCTGCAGACTAGACTGGCCCAACTCAGTATTGGAGAAAGATAAAGTTGTATAGTTCCACGGGGCACCCCCCAAGATTATTCTTTAGGGTTATAGGAAGACTTCCTGAAAATTTCAGCTCATTTGGTCGTTCCATGAGCTGGTGCAATTGAATTGAAGTTAATATGGGATTTTCAGCTCAAACATATAGGAAACATTACATCATCTCCTGCTTGGGTCAGGAAAATTGTTGATCGCGTTCAATTGAACCCAGAATGTCAAAAACACTACTTGATACCATAGCGAACAATATTGTAGAAGGTTGTATCATGATCAAAATTGTGAAAGTTGGTGTTTTTACTATCTGAAGTAGATTTGCAATACTGCTTAGTATTTCTTCAACAAAGCTGGGTGGTAGCAACTAAGCGAATCATAGCTACCTATGACGCTGGGCGAGCTGCGGCACAAGACGCATGCATTTATATGATTGTACGGGAGTGCTGATCTAAGCCTAACTTCCAACAACAGAAAGGTCAATGAAAATGAGCTTAAATCTAGATACAACCTTCTACAACTATGTTCATTAAGGTATCAATTAGTGAATTTTACATCCTGGACTTAATTGAACACGATCAACTAGAATATGGAACGAAAAAGTGACGTATGGTCAAAAATCAATATATTTAAAGCGATCCCTTACAAACTTCGAACTGAATGCGCCAGCAGGTGGAGCAACCAAATGAGTTGAAATTTTGAGAAAGCTTTATTCCAAAGGCTCATATCTAGGGGGTGCCCCGTTGAGTTTCACAACTTTTTTATTTAAGGGCCAGTCTACTGCAGACACTCTGTACTGAATTTACCTACCAGCCTACCAGACTTGAGTAGGCTGGGCACATGGCAACAGACTCCATGAACTCAGGTTATTAAAACCAAGTTCAGCGAAGTAGTAGTTAAATATGTGTGAATATTCAGATTATATAATATATACTAAATATATACTACAAACTCTTTGTAGATGTGCTAATAATACAAATGTTCGGATTTCGATTCCAGCATTTCCGATTATTGAAAGTATGATTGAGCAATCTGTCTGGATTGAAAAACCTACATTGTAAACTCTAAGTCCATTTTTACTAAAATATGAACAATGTCACTCGGTCCACTCCGATTATTTATTTAATTACTCAACTAGGGTTGTCATGTCTATTACGGCTTAACCAGCCGACGGTGTTTTGAAAATACCTGAAGGTCGTAGACACAAAAGTCAATTTGGACAAATTGAGTTGTAAGATTGTGAAAAATAATAGAATCGTTCTGGTGGGCTTCGATCCCACGACTCCCAATACGCTAGACTGGGCGCGTTAACCAACTACGCCACAGAACGGGTAACGATTCTGCAGCGCAATCGGCCAACCTGAAACCAAAGTCCGTCACGACCCCATTTTCTCCTTCACAACCCTACACCTCCTTCGGCTCTCTGAGATGCCCAATTCGACTCTCCTAAGCGTGCCTACGAACAACAGTGAGAGATTTTATTTTTAGCGTCGCACTGTTGCCTTGTTTGTGCCACACTACTCATAAGCCAACATTGGCTCAATGAGATGGTTAGTATGGGTCCGGCTTTCGACGTGGTCGTATCTCGTCATATCGACCCCTTTTGCGATAGAGAGATCGCCGCTCAAATTTACTCAACTAGGGTTGTCATGTCTATTACGGCTTAACCAGCCGACGGTGTTTTGAAAATACCTGAAGGTCGTAGACACAAAAGTCAATTTGGACAAATTGAGTTGTAAGATTGTGAAAAATAATAGAATCGTTCTGGTGGGCTTCGATCCCACGACTCCCAATACTCCCAACTTAATTAGTTTTTTTTTGTTGATTCATGAATAAAAAAACCAAATTAGCTTTAAAAATGGAGTGCTGATTTGTAAAAGCTCAAAAGTGTTAAGTGAACTAAAACTAAAAACCATCACTCATGAGTTTTTTTTTGTTCTAGGATTGCTGAATAAAAAGTCACTTAAAATGAAGCATTTGACCATATGTTGCTTATACTAATTTCTCGCAATTTTAAATTATTCGCTATATAATATAATATTCCCATTCATTTAATCGAACAAAGGTGCCATCAAAGATTTCATATCATAGAATGGTGTGACAGCGGAATTTGGGGCAAGTGTGCCATAGGGGCAAGTGTGCCACCCTTTATTTTTATAAAAACTACAAAATATATTTTTTCTTTGAGCTTAACTATATGTTCCCTAATATTCATAAAACGATGATCAAAATTTGACGAAAATTGCTCTATTTTTCATGTATTTACATCGACTTTTGTAAGACCAATCAGATTTCAATGATTTTTTATAAGATTTCGTTGTTTCTAAATAGCATGGTGAGAGGTAAATTAAAGACAAATTTTTCAAACGTATTGTACATCGTGAAGCTATACAAAGTGTAAGTTATTGTAGCATTTTGACGAAAAAAATATTTAGTTTCACATACGAAATCCATTTTGGTTGAAATCTATACTTTTTGGGACAAGTGTGCCACCTATTTGGTAAAAAAAATGGTTGGAGTGAAATTCATAAAAATGTAAACATCATCCACATAATCATAATAATGAACCAAAATGAGGCACCAGTAGTGGTTTATGAAGTGTAGAACGGGAATAGCAAGCATTTTTGCGCCCAAAGTGATTTTTTTCTAAATATTCGATAATAACATGGTTTTAGGCGTTTTAAGAACTGATTTACTTATATTTATCAATATTTTACCGTTTTTTATTGCTGATCTAGTGTAATATTATACAGATCCTCCGTAATAAAAGGTTAATTCTTATATCGTATTGAATGAAGACAAAAATAACCATTTGAGTTATTCGAATTGACTAGTAGAGAGTTCCGCATGTAATGACCCTTGTTATAAAGCATCCCCTTATGACGGTAAACTTAAAAATATGTTTTAAATTATCAATAAGTCTCTGCTTTGTAAGTAATATCAATATGAAATAAAGTAAAGTAGAATTACATGTGATGTTCATTCGGTGGCCGTCTTGCCCCATATGGGTGGCACACTTGCCCCATAGTGTTGAAAATTAGGTAATTTTGGATGATTTTTGAGGAGCTCCAAAACTAATACTTTTTGAAATTATTTTCATTTTAAATGGCATAGTGCTTATGAAAAGATGCGAAACTATCATCGTGAGGCTAAATTGGTGGATTTTTTAAGCTTTAGACAAAGTTAGAGAACAATTTGCTTAAGGTGGCACACTTGCCCCAAATCCCGCTATCCCAAGCCGCACTAATCCGAGTTGTCAATGGTTGAAAATATGACTTACAATTGCACTGAATAGCAACGCAAAAAAGCGCAAGAGGCGGAGTCTGTTTGCAACATATTTAGGTTATATAGAAATTTGTAGCCAAATATTTGAGAAAAAAAAAATGAAAACAAAAATATGAACGAGAATCAAACTTCCAACCTCAAGATCACCAATCTTCTGCTCTACTCACTACTCCACCAATGCACTAGCGACCATATGGCCCATTAATCAAAGCTTGTTGCTTATAACTTTACTGCACCCTTCGGAATACAAGGTCACGCCTGAAATAATCTAAACTTTTCGCAAAAAAACTTTCGCGCAACACATAAAAAAACACAATTTAAACAAACAAACTGTTGCTAGACCATGTTTTCGTAGTTCGATGAAACGTAAGGGCGATTCAAATTTTGAAAATGTTTAAAAATCCAATCTCCCATATGCTTCTTACCATCCTTACCATAAAAATAAGGTCCTGTGATATTTTCAGCTTTCTAGGTGGTGATTTAAAAAGGTGGCTCAAAGACTATGTAGGTTTATATGGAAATTACTATGGGGAAAATTTGAGAAATGTTCAAAACACGCTAGCACTGTACACCCAATTCTGTTTTTGCACGGGGGATGCGTACCGTGAAAAAAAAGTTTTCAGTTAAAAATTTCAAAAACCGTGCAAAAAAAGTTACATCATTTCTCGACGATTCAAGGTTTTGGCGGAAAAATATGTATGGAAACTTTTTTTGCACGGCCGTGTAAAAAAAATCCGTGCAAAAACAGAATCGGGTGTAATGTAATTAGAAACGTATCGTCCCATATTGAAAACTCATTCTTCAAACCCTAATGAAGGATGTTGCTGAATGATGCTCTCTTCAGCAAAATTCTTTATTATGGTTTGAAGCATGAGTTTTTACTATGGGATAATAAGTTTTTACTTACATCACAATACTAGCATGTTTGGAACATATCTCAAAATTTCTCCATAGTAATTTCCATGTAAACCTACAATGTCTTTGGGTCACCTTTAAATCGCCAAGGTGGAGGTGGCTACTAAGGTGCAATTTGGGGCCCAGATAGCCGTAGCGGTAAACGCGCAGCTATTCAGCATGACCATGCTGAGGGTCGTGGGTTCGAATCCCGCTGGTCGAGGGACTTTTCGTAAAGGAAATTTTCTCGATTCCCAGGGCATAGAGTATCTTCGTACCTGCCTCACGATATACACATGTAAAAATGGTCAAACGACAAAGAAAGCTCTCAGTTAATAACTGTGGAAGTGCTCATAAGAACACTAATCTGAGAAGCAGGTTTTGTCTAATCTGAGAAGCAGGTTTTGTCTAATCTGAGAAGCAGGCTTTTTACGTTCTAATAACGCCAGAAAAGAAGAAGAAGAAGAAGAAGGTGCATCTGAATTGAAATAAACAAATTTCTAGCTGTCATACACATAGTGTAGTGCAACTTTCTCGCAACTGGGATGAATCTTCTTGAGTTGTGGGTGTGGGAACGAAAATTGAATGCTTTAAATGAAAGTAATTTGAAACATAACATTGAATAAGGAATTTTGTGAAAAGTTTCAGGAGTTTGTTTGAAAAGTTGCTGAAAACATCTTGATAAACTAGAATTCATTGCAATTTGCATAGGACATTTGTAGCAAATCATGTCGTTTCAAAAATGTTGAACGTCAAACAAGGAATGAAATGCATGTTCATTGGAACGGAAATGAAACTTTATGAACCTTGATATTGATATGCAACCGAACTAGAACCAGGCAAGTTACAGATGCTTTTATTGATACGCGATTGAAACCATTTTTGAAAAGCATCTCTTTGGAGGATGTTTCTCGTGCTACTTGGGAAGGTATGTCTATGTATGTCTATGGTTTTGTCACAATAACATTGATTTTCGTAAAAAAAAAATGATTCAATTTGGTGAGCAATTGTCCATATATTCAACCCATCAAAACATTTTGGGCAATTCCAAGCATAAATTTAAGAAAGAAGCCGAAATATTAAGAACACCATATGATTTAGAAATATTCTTGAAAAAGTGGAATCTTAGGGGGACAATGGGACTGTGTAATTTCTTGCATTCAGTGGAGTTCTGCGAGAAGTTCAAAAACTCAACTGGAGAGCTGAGAAATATTATTCTTCTTATTTTGAAGCTTAAAAAATACTATAAAATGAACGCGCCGAGATTTCACTTACTTTTTTACCTCTTGGAGAAATCACTCATTTTGTACGGCCAAATTCTTGATAAAACAAACTTTATGAAAATTTTTAGAAAAAATGACTTTTTGCACAAATTTGCGAAACCTCTAAAAGGTTTTTTACAAAGGTTGATTTGTTCTACAAATGAATAAACATATCTTTTATTCTAGCGTTTAGTATCATGTTTTTCCGAACACTATTTTTTTCTGAAACACTCTACTACTCACACCCAATTAAGCTCCCACCAACATATAGCATTTACAACATTGTACATTTACTACTTACAGCTAGGAATCCATTGCTGAAGCCTTTGTAATCCCCAAGATTTACTGGGACTCAGTTGGTTTTATTCGCTCAGTCGGGAGAACCCGCTTCTCGATGCGAGATGTTTAGACACCGTGGGGACGTTTGGAAGGTACCAACTGGACGTCACGTATAGGATAATCACAAAAAAACGAAAATAATCCCTGTTATTTGTAGGATATCGGCAATCAAAATTGATTGCAAAAACTGAGCTATCTACCGAATCAATGAAGTTTTCTCTCGCTACATTAAACTGCTATTGTTTTTTTTATATTGTATCTCAAAATCCACAAAAAAATTTAGGCTTCATCTATATGCACTAAAAAAGTGTTCCAATGTCATAAAGAAGTTTTCACAAGCACATATTTCACCACACTTATTGTTAACAAATCTCTACTCCGCATAATTTCCACACATCCTTCCACTAACATCCCCCGTCATCCTACACACTGAGTCTTTGTTTGGAAAATATCATTCGTCCCCGTGCGGACGTGTAGTGGTTTATTCACAGCAATCACCAAATTTGATTTCCACCAACTTAAGCACCGGGGCTCCGATCGATCCCGAACGGATTCGATCCCTTTTTCTTCCGACCGGACGGAAAATCTTCTTAGTCTAACGACGACGACGTTGCCGGCGGTGCCTTATGCCCTATTGATGCTCTTTCACTTTGTTCACCCAGCTTTGTATTTTATCCCATGTAATCCCACGGGACTGTGTGCGAAATGCGATTTACAATCCAAAACCGATGGTCCCTCGTTTCAGCGAAACTGATTGGTGCTTCCCACGTGGGTGCTCACGTTGTGGCTCATACGTAGTGGCAGATTCGTAGCTGAAAAGAGAGATGAGTTTGGTTTTAGTTATGAACATATGATAAATATTTTAATTGATGAATTTATTCAAATCATATGTAGACGAAGCTCACTCAGTACCGGTCACTTAAATTATTAAACTCATAATTGGGTCCTAAAATGTTTAATGAATTCTTGTTCTTATTCAATAATACAAAAGAGCATGTTCTTGCAACAACTTTAGCAAATTTTCCAGCTCAAATAACGGCTATAACATATTTAAAATTTAATTTTGAAAATTGTTCCACATATGAACCTTGACACTTTTGATCATGTTTGACGTTCACTTTGTCGACAAAAATGCCACAGGGCTTTTAGTTTTTACACTGGGGTTGTTCCTATCTGACATTTTGGAAGGGACACGGAAAACAAAATATACCCAAAAATATGAGTTTAAACCAAGGGGTGTGACAAAATCTCAAAAACATTAAAAAAAATATTGACTTTAACCAATTAAAATCATTTATAAATTGAGTAAACATGTGTTTTTAGCCTAAACATAAGCGTTTGGTATCAAAATTGGGACAGGGCTTTAGGACTAGGACTTTTTATGATTTTATTTGTACCTTGCAACAATCAATTTGAAAATAGAGGCACGAAAGCCAAATATGACACCTAATTTGCATGCATTTCAGTACCAAATCAAACAATTTTGAAAGGTGGCCTCCACTACCGGACAAAATATAGAAACGTTTCAAATTTCTCAAATGTGTATCTCATCCAATGTTTTCAGTCCAGGAAAAATAATTCATTGCCACTTCAAACCATTCGCAGCATTCACATGAGTAATTTGAGTTCTACTTAGTCAGCAAGACGTTCATCCAAAAATCTCTTCTTATATCAGGGCTCCCGGTGATCCTCGGATCGTAAGAGAACCATGACGACTTCCTAAGGGGTTAACGGAGACATTGGAGATAAGTGTATTTTTCATGAGTGATATGTAGTTTATAAAAGTGTTACGATATTTTGAGTCGATCTACGATTCCAGAATCACCGTTAACCAGAAAAATTTGCGCGACATGGCTCTCGATTTGCCGTGAAATGTCACTCTATGTGACTAGATAACTTTGAAAACTGCCCTAAGAATATGTGCCCTACTTAACAGTGACTACAGATCACTATTAGCGGGTTTCAAATTTTACACTTTAATATATTAAAAATTTAAATCTTGATTTTTAACCAGACATTTGCTGAGATAATGCATGAAATATAATTCTTGTAATAAGGTTTCACATGGGTTTTCTCCAGTACAAACATGAAAATGAAACTCCCATCATCCCTGAGGGCAGTGTAAGAAAAATCTAAAATTCTCATATCTCGTGTTTAAGATCGGTAATACATTTTTTGTCACCCAACTTAACAGTCCTAAAACCATTGATGAGTTGTTTCGTTCGTTTGAGTCAATGTCTTATTTTTCTAAGAAATTTTCCTTAGTAATTAATTCATTCCATTTATTTAGTTAACATCTAAACATATAACACTGAATCACGCATCTCTCTATCTTCGGTTCTGCCCCACGCTCGCCAAATCGATGAGCACATGATCTGCCCACCTAGCTCGCTGCGCTACCCACAACTATACCAACTTATGCAACTATACGCTCTATATCGACCGGATCCGAAGCGAACACCATCTTTGAAGGGTTGCTGTCCGGCATTCTTACAACATGCCCTGTCCATCGTATTTTTCCAGCTTTGTCCACCTTCTTGATACTGGGTTCGCCGTAGAGTTGGGCGCCAAAGGACGAAGCTTGCGTGTCATCTGTAGTCGATTGCAAAAAAGTTTGGATATTTTTTCTTCATACTTGCGAAAATGGAAGATTTCTCCTAACGCTTCCAAAACTCATCTTATAATATTCCCTCATAAACCAAAAGCCCTTTATTTGAAACCTTCAAGTAGTCATGTTGTCACGATGAGAGGGGTTCCAATAAATTGGTCAGATGAAGTTAAGTATCTAGGGCTCATGCTAGATAAGATTTTATCTTTCAAAAATCACATTGAGGGCATTCAAGCCAAATGTAATAAATATGTAAAATGTCTCTAGAAAATCAAAACTTTGTCTTAAGAACAAGCTTTTGATATTCAAACAAATTTTCAGGCCAGCCATGTTGTATGCTGTACCAATATGGACTAGCTGTTGTAATACTAGAAAGAAAGCTATGCAAAGAATTCAAAATAAAATTTTGAAAATGATTCTGAAGCTTCCTCCCTGGTATAGTACCATAGTACCAATGAGTTACATAATATATCCAATGTTGAAACACTGGAACAAATGGCAGATAAAATAATTGAAAATTGCAGGCAAAAATCGTTACAATCTTCTATTGCCACGATTAATGCGTTATATGTTTAGGTTATGTTAGGTTAAGTAAATTCAAAGCGTTTTCTTTTTCTCTTGTAAGCAGGTGAAATCAACTAACCTGTAAACAATATGAACTGCTACGGCAAATGAAATGTAGTATGTCGTTAACAGAATTTTAATAAAATCTTAAATTTGTTTTACCAAATTAGGATGGCATTTAACTAATAGCACAAAACACCTAGATATAAGAAATGAATGTAATGTTTGAAATGATACTGACAAAAAAAATCATCGGATTTTTATTGATTCTAAGTAACTTATATAAAGTAATGCAACATTGAGTAATGGAGTGTTGCAATATTTATTCCACACTTATGACAAGCTTCGCTAATCAGATTCTGATGAACAGTAGCGATCGTATCGATTATATTGATAAGTAGATGTTAATATTTTTGCTTAAATATCAGCACTATCTTCAGTTCCCTCTGTAATTGTTGCATGTAACTTTTTGGTGGTTTCGACTTTCTACCATTTTGATGTTCATTTTTAGTTATATTTTTATTAAACATTCTAAATTGACGCTTATATTGAGCTAAAAAAAACCCCACGTGCTCGGGATTCAAACCCAGGACTCTTGTATGCAAGACGAACGCTTTACCAACTAAGCTACCGAGCCACTTGGTGACCAATAGCATATTCTCATATACTCTTGGATATTCTAGGATAATCACGGTTATTTGCGTGTACAACCTAATATTCAAAGGTATTTAGAGTACTCGCCAATATTTATACTTACGAGTTATCAGAGAATATACATACATGTAGTTACGGCTGTTTACATGGTTTGATAAATACAGGTCCCCACAGTTCATGACTAGATGTTAAATTTTATTAAATGCAGGTCTTTAACATGTTTTGGAAAATATTTTTTTTCTCTATTTTTAATTCATTTGAAAAATAAAAACACCATACATTGAGATTGACTACATTTACTTAGGAAGCGCTGCATTTTTTTCCAGTTTTTTTTTTCATGTCTTTGAATAGAATATATATAAGAATATTTTGTTGACCAACTCTTCTTCTGCGTTCTCATTTTAAGCATTTACTGTAACTTCATAACTTATATAATTTGCGGAATTTATGTTAAGCATGAATGTTTGGTATATTCAACTAACATTGTTACGATTTAATCTTAATAAAACTTTTAAAGAAAATACAGACGAAAATTTAAAAAAAAGTTTCGAATTACTCCAAGAACAATTGTTTATTGAGCTTAAGAAAAGACATTGGAAGGGTAAACCCGATCATTGTTACTTTAATTATATCCCTTTTAACGATACTTCAATCCCCGTAGGTATCAATTAGTACTATGAGTATTCGTGAATGCCTGTGAACACTCGTGAATATCTTTGAGCACTCGTGAGTACCAGCGAATATCCATAAAATTCTTTGATAACCATTTTTGTCGCAAAACCCCGATAATATCTTCAAGGATTCGTGGCATACCATTTCTCATGAATATTCGAGAATATTTTAGAAATCTACACCGAGAATCACCAAAATATTTGGGGAGACCCAATTATATCCCAGACATTTGTTAATTATTTGCTTCGAGAATTCCGGAAATATTCCGCAATGCTTGGAATACGCAAAAAATCAAAAATGTTATAAAAACCTCAGCATAAACGTCCTTTCAATATACCTTTCTTTATAAAAATAAATTAAAATGAACATTTTTTATTCATAGTTGAACAAACTTCCAGATTTTTCTTCTCGATTGGCAACGGTCATGGCTCCCACACATAAGACCAGGGATCGAATCATGCTCAAACTATTACACCTTTTTTCGTAAAAGGGCAAAGTTGGTTTTTGCTAGTCAAATTTCAGCTCACACCCTCTGATTTTTGTACAATAAAAATATTTTATAGTCCACCATTTAAAAAAAAATGCATGATTTGCATCTGAAACCACGTGATATACAATAAGTTTTTACTGGGTGAAGGGCTCTGATAAATTCATCAGATGCACTCAAGTATCTTACTTCATCTGATAAATTTATTGGAACTCCTATCATCGTGACACAATGTCTACTGAAAGGTTTGAAATGTAGAGCTTTGGAACCATGTGGAAACAATAAGTAAACTTTGGAAGCATCAGATCAAATCTTCTATTTTTTTTTAATTATAATAAATATTCATATTTTGCGTTGCGGAAAAGCCTGTATCCTCCGAAAACCAGGATTGTTTATACTGTTCAGTATTAATTCCAGAATACTACCTTGCTTAATGTTTTATCTTACAAAGCGAGGAACGCCAGCTTAACCGCTAGATATATAATAAGGACTGTTCATTTTATAAACACTTTTTTTATGCTATATCTTTTTTATTTATTGATAAAATCGTAATCGGTTTTCTGTGCATCATTCAACTATTATTCCACAATTCTATAAAAATATACGATCTTAGAAAATGCTTTTGGTTGAAGTGGTAAATTGTGTTTCAAAAAACTCCTAAGAAAAGCTGTTAGTCAAAGTTTAACATTATTTTTCGAAAACAAGAACCCTAATTTTTATGAACAAATTGTGTGCTTGTATCCTTTACTACTCTACTATAGCTAAACGCTTTAAGAAAATAAATTATATTCCACCTTTCTTTGAAATTAGGTAACTTTAGTGATTTATCCATTTCTGGCCAAATTTGCTGATACACCATCCTTTCACTCCAAGCAAAAGAGAAAAGTAAAAAGCGTGTTCTAAACTAGTTTGGATTACTAAAGAAACTATATTTGTATAAACGAGAGCTAAATCGTGAGTTTAAACCACAGTTTTAGGTAAAATTTTACTCTTTATAGTAGTTTTACTAAAAAATCTCATACTTTTCAAATCATGTACGCATATTTATCGATCTACAGCAAATTGTAAACGATTTTCTCCGAATATTTCAATTGGTAGTCTCAGAATAACATATTATGAAGATAATATGTGGAAAATAAAATCAGTTTTATTACAGCAGTGTTGCCAGTTTTGAAGATTGTCAATGTACTTTGAAAGGTCTTCTAAGAATATAGCAATTGTGTTTCTATTCTGCTTCAAATGTGACGTGGGGACTAAATAAGTAACTCTTTGAATGCGAAGGTTATTTTTCACATCAATACTATATTAGCACTTCCGTCAGGACGTTCGACCGTTCTAATCTTTGTTCCATATTTGTGTGAAATTTAATTATTTTGGAGAATTTTTATTATCACAACATTGTACAATAGTAGACGAACGATGTGCAGAAAACCGATTGAAATTTCATTGATAAATTAAAAAGATACAGCATGCACAAGGTGTCCAATTTATAAAATGAACAGTCCTTAGCCAACATGTAGATCATGTTGCCGACGGGATTTCAATGCATTTACATTCAGTGCATGAACGAACACATTCCTAATCATACTACTGCTGCGCTACAATATATTTTGAAGTATTGATGATCACCTTCAAGCTTTAATTTTGTTTCACGTTCAATTTTCATCTTATTCTTCTTCTTGGCATTACGTCTTCACTGGGACAGAGCCTGCTTCTCAGCTTCCACAGTTATTAACTCAGAACTTTCTTTGGCAACGTTGCCATTTTCGCATTCGTATATCGTGTGGCAGGTACAATGATACTTTATGCCCAGGAAGTCAAGAAAATTTCCATTACGAAAAGATCTTGGACCGACCGAGAACCGAAGTCAGACGCCTTCAGCATGGCTTTGCTTTGTAGCCGCGGACTCTAACCACTCGGCTCAAGAAGGCCTCCAAGAATCTCACGAACAAATTTTCTCCACTTACTCTGCATTAAAACTTATGCAATACATAAGTTACAAACTTTATACAACTCAATACTTACGAGTAGTCGTTTTGAACGCTCACTTATTATTACTCCCAAGAAGTTCTACAAAAAGGATTAGCGTAGAAATTTTTGATGCATGCTCGTAGAAAAAATAGATCGATGGTATAGTAAGCCTCTTCCAAAAACCGGTTATTCCTATCACAGACAGTAAGGTGGTTGAAAAATAGTTTTCCGTTGCACGAATATTACCGCCGAAAAATATCGATTCTCTACTTGTACACCGACTGACACTGACAACAGCCAACAATGAACTAGACACGAAAGCTATATGCTACAGAACTGCACTCTAGAGATAGTAAAACACTTTTTTTTTCGTCATCATCAAATTACAAATAACTCCAACCACTACCACCGTTAAATTGCACCACAAAATGAATCCGATTTGCAGATTTTCATTCCTGGTATCACCAGCACTGATGGGGCTCCTTCACAAAGCTACCGGTTGCTCCAGAGGAGCTGGGAACTATTTTTGGACTGGCTGTTTCCTACTATCCTGCACACTGAGGGACGACTGTCTGCCCCCTGCTCCTCGAATTTGCGTTTCCGGGAGAGCTGCAAGGGTACCGGGGGAGGTGACCACGGGGAGGGTAAGACCAACTTCAATCAACTACTACTGGGAACTGAATGTGAAATTGTTCGACGCGCGCGAACAGCAGGAAACCGATTCCTACCGATTCTACCGACGGTCCAAGTGCAACTGAAATCAGCTCCTGGCAGCTGCTTTCTGGTGCGGGAGGATAATCAAAAAGTACCCACCAACGACGACGACAACTGATAACGCACATTTTCACAGCCAGCGCGCGGGAAATTCTCTTCGTCGATTTTCTCTCGCCTGGAGAAGCGTCCAAAGTGATTTTCCCTCTCTCAGAATTTAGAGCAATGTTGTGTCTGGTCTGGTCTGAAAATGCGAGTGCAACAAGTAATGATGGGTTTCACAATTGCACTTGGAAATTGAGCTCTTCAGATGCGAGAATGGAGTTGGAGTAGTATTGTTTATGGAGTGTATATGTATAGTGTATTCCGTTTCCAATAGACATTAGTGGTAAAAAAAGGGACGTGACGTGATTGTTACTAATAAGGTAAGAATGATTGCTAATTGCAATTGTTCATTCTTCATACGTATTTACCTTTTAGCCTGGTGTCTCCGTCATAGCTTCAGTCCAGTTTTATGATATATAGTAGAGCTCGTTCGGTTAGGGTGATGCTTCATCAGTTCCCTCAAACGTTCGCGCTAAATTTAATCTACGCAGAGTCTATCACATTACTTGAATACCTATCTTACCTTGATACTTTATATGCTACAGCGTAGCGTAACGGTATCACAGAGTATATTATAGAGTTCCATCTTTATTGGTCTTGGGTGATGCTTGTCCAGAATATTATCTTCGCAAGTATTTCTTTCGACATTCGTACTAAGTGAAAAGTCCACTGAAGTCTGTCGGATTTCGTACGCTTAATAAAAACATTCCCTATCATACTACAGAATGAGTGTGTTTGACACCTCGTCTGCGATCCGAACACTTGATTTCGAACCATCCAGCGTAGCACGTATCAGCCGCATTAGTTTCGCCGGAAAACCAAGTTCAGACATTATCTGCCACAGCTCATTTCTTTTCACTGAGTCGTACGCCACCTTGAAATCAATAAACAGATGGTGAATCTGCAAGTTATACTCCCGGAATTTATCTAGGATCATCCGCAAACTAAACATCTGGTCCGTTGTCGAACGGCCGTCACGAAAACCAGATTGGTATTCGCCGACGAAGGACTCCTCGAGCGATCTCAGTCTGTTAAACAGGATGCACAACAGAATTTTGTACACCGAATTCAACAGGGTAATTCTTCTGTAATTGGCACACTCCAGTCTGTGTCCTTTCTTGTGGATTGAGCGTATGAGGCTATCCAACCAGACGGTGGGCAATTCTTCGTCTTCCCATACTTCCAGAAGTACTCGGTGGATCGACTGATAGAGCTGCTCACAACCCCCCCGTTCGTCTAGCTGCTGGCGGTACTATGCAGCTACCCCATTAGTCGACAAGCGTCATATTAGGGCCTCGGAAGGTCCTGACATTCATGACATCTGAGAAATGTCGCCCAACAACCAGCACGTGGTCTACTTGGAAGCAGGCATCGCCACTCGTGTGTCACCAGGTGTGTTTGCGGATATTCTTTCGTGCAAAGTAGGTACTGCTGATTGTCATCCTTCTAGCAGCAGCGAAAGTTACTAGTCGCAGGCCATTATCATTGGTAACGGAATGGAGGTTTTCCGTTCGAATGACGGGTTGGAAGAAATCTTCTTTCCCGATCTGCGCATTTGCGTTGCTCATGACTATTTTGACATCTTGTTTTGGGCACTCTCCGTAGTCCTTATCCAGCCTCTCATAGAACTCATCCTTCATATCATCGGGCTTATCGTTCGTTGGCGTATATATCCTGATCAGACTGTAGTTGGTAGTTGAAGAACTTGCCCTTCATTCTCAACACACAGATTCGGTCGCTTACCGGTTTCCACCAAATAATTCACTTCATATGCTTGTCAATCACTATGAAGCCAACTCCACGTTCTGCTCTATCGCCACCGCTGTAGTACATGCGGTACACAGAAAAAATATTTAATTTTCAATGTGATGTAAACTGAAGTCTACTGTAAAAATAAATCAAATTCGTGTGTTATTTATTTATTTATTTATTTATTTTGACTGATAATTTTGAAAGAGGGAAAAGCCCCTTTGAGTGATTTCCTTTCGAAATCTTTCTCAAAAAGGCACAAAACCTCTTTATCTTTTCTTATAACGTTACAAAACAACAAAAAAAAACTTAAACTATAGGCACATACGGCAAAAAAGAACCATAACAGAGCCGTAAACTGCAACATAATCTAGACTTGAGAGACCATTGATATCTTGAAAAAATGGGATGAGGGGGAGGGGGGTTCTAAGCATCATCTAGGCATCAAAACGCTATCTTGATAAGCGAGTACCAAACAATATATGAAATTTCCATTAAAAATTGAAATAAAAGTTTAAGTATAGAGTAGTGCTTTGTACCCAATATATCACGAATTGAAACAGGAATTGGATGACCAGAATTCATTATATTGTTAAATAGTTTTTCTCTTGGTAAAACGTATCTTGAACATTGAAGTACAATATGATCAAAATCTTCATAATAGATTCCACACTCACACAAATTGGAACTCTTAATATTGATGCGATATAAATATCGATATCAGTCGTGAAAAAGAGAAAATAAAATTTCTACTACCTGGTATATTCTGAAACCACGGAAAAAGACTGACCTTTGGACAAATTGAATAACACCATCTTCCTTTATCACTTGAATTCCAACACATTTGCCATTTACTAATGGAATATTGTTTTAATTTGGGATAATATTCAGAAGGAAAAATGTTACGGTTATAAATTAGCCCTCGAGCAATACCAAGTTTAGCCAATGAATCAGCCTGCTCATTACCGTAAATTTTACAATGGGAAGGGATCCATATTATTTTTATGATAAATCCCTGAGAGTATAAGTCAAATTAAAGTTTTTTCTACATAAATAATTGTTTGGTCGAGATTTATTCCTACGTTGTGATTTCACAGTAAAATAGTAAAACCTTTGGATTTACATCCTGCCATGGCAGTTAGAGAGTTGCAACTGATTTATTTCTATTCAATACAATACATGCAAAAGGACATACGTAATACAAGTAACATTCATGGATACAACACATTTGCGCGAACATACCGGCCCGCCAAAACCAACGGTTTTCTATCTTGAATCAACAAAAAATAAATTAGCGCAAAACAAAATAGATACAATTTTTATCCTGCTGAAGAAACCTGCATACAGACTCGCAATTGAAAATGAGCATGCTTCCCGGCTAAGACTATCGTAGTCCAGAGCGAACCAGAAACGTGACATGCTCAGCCAGACGGCTACCGTTGGGGTCACACCATCGTAGCTGGGAGTGTAGAGTGAATCTTGCAGTTGATAAAGATGATCGAAATACTTGGGTCCCATCGGTGAGCATTGCATTTGTCGATAGATACTGAGGTAGACAATATCCATCCAGTCCATTTGATTCCGTGTAAAAAGCTGCCCGTTGAAAACCAGCATCAATACTAGCCAAATACTGAGCAACAATCAGCAGTATCATTTGGTGAGCTAGGTACTGTAGAGATGCGGTGCTTGATAGCTACCTGAGAGGCCACACTATCACAGCCGGTAGTAACACGGAATATGGCATTATTCTGATGATGGCAAGCGATCGAATTGATATTCGGCTGGTAATCCATCGAACATATTTCACAGAACCCGATTCTTGTAACGGCTTGTCACGGCACCAATGTTTGGTCGAGATTTATTCCTACGTTGTGATTTCACAGTAAAATAGTAAAACCTTTGGATTTACATCCTGCCATGGCAGTTAGAGAGTTGCAACTGATTTATTTCTATTCAATACAATACATGCAAAAGGACATACGTAATACAAGTAACATTCATGGATACAACACATTTGCGCGAACAATAATATATAATGAGTTTGGAATTGTAAGAAATGGTGATCAAAGCATGAAGACAACTTAAGCTATCGGAACAAACAATGTAAATATTTGGTGGACACTCCTGTATTAAGGTGCAAGCGAAGTATAAAGCGATTAATTTTGCTAATAAAATAGAACAATGAGCTTGCAATTTAAAAAAGTGTGCCGAAAATTCATTATATACTCCGAAACCCCCAGTATCATGAATTAACGAACCATCTGTAAAATAAAATTGTGCAGGGGTGATTCCATCAAATTTACGCTCAAATAAGATATTGGCAAAATAAGGATGTAAATGTTTTGGAAATTGTTTTAATTCATGAAACAAAGACAAGTCAATCAAAGGTAGATAAGTATGAACATCAATTTTACAATTGTAAAAACCATTCAATGGAACTGGTACAATATTTTCAGTGGAGCAATGAATATAAGGTTCCAATATTTTGCTCGTCGGGGTAATTTCAAAAAGTGACTTCAAAATATTGATAATTGAATGATTAGTTGAGAAACAATTCATCAAAAATTTACAATTTAGTTCTTGAAAACGAATTTTGAGTGGAGCAACACCAGTAAGAACTTCTGTTGATTGAGTATGAGTTGAATTCATAAGTCTCAAACAAATTCTTAAACAACAAAATTGTATTTTTTCAAGTTTAAAAAATATTTTTGTGCAGCACTTCCAAAAGTAAAGCAACCATATTCAATAACTGAACTAATAGTAGTTTTATAAAGCGTTATTAAATCAGATGGATTTGCACCCCACCAAGTACCCGTGATTGAGCGAAGAAAATTAATTCTTTTCGAACATGTTTTTTGAATTTGTTTGATATGAATGTTCCAAGTCAATTTACAATCAAACCATATACGAAGATATTTATACTCATCAACTTGTTCAATTTCAATTCCATTGAGGTACAAATCAATGGTTATATTAGAATGTTTTCTTGAAAATATGATATATTTAGTTTTTTGAACTGAAAATGAAAATCCATTCTCATGAGCCCATGAATCAATATTATTCAAGGCACATTGCATAAAATGTCTAATGACTTCTCTATTTTTGCCGCTAATAGAAATAACATTATCATCGGCAAACTGAAGCAAATAACAACCATTTGGAATAATTGATGCAATATCCCTGGTGAACAAGTTATATGAAAATGGACTCAAACAAGATCCTTGTGGAAGTCCAAAATAACTATATCTTGATAATTTTGACGATCCATTTAGAAAAAAAGTATAATTTTAAAAGAAAATAAATTATAAATGAAAAAATTCGTTTGTTGTTACAGCATCATGTAAACTTAAACAAATAGACATTCAATTTTCAACTAAAAATGGTTCAATATTACATGATCGTGTAAATTTAAAGTGAATTTAATTGAAAATTAATTGATTGGTCGTTGAAATTTACGTTTATTTTGATGCTCCAAATATGTGCATGAAAATAAACTTAAATTTTCAACATTTTTTTAGCTGTGTACTTGAATGAAGTATTGGCGATGGGGTCCACCGCTCGGAATTCACGTTCTCCGGTTCTCGGCCAGCGTATTTCCTGGATAGCTGCCACGTTCACGCCGACGTTCCGCAGTTCACGAGCCAGAAGCCCAACACGCGCGGGTTCATTCAAAGTTCTCACATTCCAAGATCCAACTATCCAATTCGTTGCCGTATTTGTTGCCACAAAATCAATCCGTTCACTCTATTTTGAACTTTTTTTCGAAATTGTTGAACTTTTAGCTGAGATTTCTTTTACTACCATTTAGTTTTGGATAGCGGTTTTTATATTTTCCTTTTTCCGTTTGTTTTATTGGCAATGTTGTTGGGTCAAAGTGGAATTTTAGTTCTGTTGCCCTTCCCAGAGGAGGCAGTTTCATGCGATGTGGGGTGTTTAGAGTTGCGGTCGAACATCATTAGTTTTGAAGTGGTAGTTGTGCAATTGTTTGGTGTTTTTGAAAATTAAGATAGTCCACATTTTCATAGAAATGTTGTAACTAACTTTCTAATATGAAGAAGTTATAGTATATATGCTTCAGCACAGTTGTAGACCATTCAATTTCAAACAACTTTGCAAAAAAAAAGGTTGTTGTATCTCTAAATCTGACCGATTTAAAGCTTTTTTCCTACGATGACTTAGGATAATCCTGAGACGAGACTCGCGAAGTCGGTCTTCTTTTTCTACGGTTGCTAAGATTTTCTTCTTCGATTCTGTGTTTACACAAATTTGTGAGCAAGATGTTCAAGCTTTTACATGAACTCAATGGCAAAGATGAATTGCGATTGCATCGTTCCAAGTTCAGAAAACCTTTTCAAGTTAAATTTCACATCCGCAAACGCAGTAAACATTGCAATAACAAATGTTTTGCTTGTTTCGATTTAGTTTCGTCAGTGCAAATCAAATGGAATATTTCGCTGAATGTTTTTTTTTTATTAATGATTGCAATACTCTTCACATATTCGCCCACAAAATCAACTGGCTGCATCTGACAGCGAAATCTGGGCTGCATATGACGTTGCTTTTTTTCCTCTTCGCGAGTCTCGTCTCAGGGATAATCCAAACAAAACTGGTTTTCAGGCTTTAGCGTTTTCAATTCAATTATCTCATCAAAGTAGTCTATAAAACACCTTTAGAGCTTTGAAAAATACGCAATTTGGTGAGAATCTAGCTATCTCCTTTCGTGTGAGAGTTATTGTTTTTTTACTCATAAAAACCTGTCTACTGTGATTGTAAATCTCTTCAAATGCGGCAAACACTAAAAATATCTTTTGACGGCATTCAAAAGACAAAATAAAACTGAATATTATAACAAAAAATAACAGGTGTGTTAATCTTGTAACTTCTCGGGAAAGCTGTTCTCGTCCATGATCTTTCACGGTCAACACTGTCGTATGCCGCCTTGAAATCGATGAACAAATGGTGCGTAGGGACCTGGTACTCACGGCATTTCTGGAGAATTTTCCGCACGGAAAAGATCTGGTCCGTTGTCGAGCGGTCGTCGATGAAACCTGCTTAATAACTTCCCACGATCTCGTTTGCTATAGGTGATAGACGACGGAAGAGAATCTGGGATAGCACTTTGTAGGCGGCGTTTAAGATAGTGATTGCACGATAATTTTCACACTCCAGTTTGTTGCCCTTCTTGTAGATAGCGCATATAACGCCTTGCTTCCACTCCTCCGGTAGCTGTTCCGTTTCCCAGATTCTGACCGATGCAGACAAGCGGCCAACCTGTCCGGGCCCATCTTGATGAGATCGGCTCCGATACCATCCTTGTCAGCGGCCGTGTTGTTCCTAAGCTGTTGAACGGCACCCTTAGCTTCCCCCATCGTGGGACCTGGTTGGTTTCCACTGTCCGCTGTGCTGACATAGCCATCGCCTTCGCTGTCCTGACCTTCTGTGCCTGTGTTCTCTGCGCCTTTCAGGTGTTCATCATAGTGCTTATTCCACCTTTCAATCACCTCGCGTCGCTTTTTGTCCCGGAATAGGCGGATTTGCTGTTTCCGCTTCAGTCTGTATCGTTCCACGTTTTGCCGCGTACCATGCTGCAACATTGAAGCCTGCGCTGCATTCTTCTCCTCTAAAACCTCCTGGCACTCTTCGTCGAACCAATCGTTTTTTGAGCTCCGTTCCACATATCCGACAATGCTTTTGGCAGCGTCGTTGATGGCTGCTTTGACTGTCCTCCAGACCGAGGTGGGCGTTGGTACCATACATCATTGATGACGGATAGTTTTGGGCGCAGTTTCATCATCACCAGCTAGTGGTCGGAGTCAATGTTAGCGCCACGATAGTTTTTGACTAACCAACGTGAGAAGTGCCGTCCATCAATCAAAACGTGGTCGATTTGCGATTCTGTCTGCTGAGGTGATCTCCAGGTGTACCGATACGAAAGGCTGTGCTGGAAATAGGTGCTACGAATAGACATATTCTTGGAGGCGGCAAAACCTATCAGTCGTAGGCCGTTCTCGTTGGTCAGCCAGTGGGCGCTGAACTTTCCAATCTTCGGTCTGAACTCCTCAACCTGAGCGTTCAAATCTCCTATGATGATCTTGACGTCGTGGCTTGGGCAACGGTCGTACTCGCGTTCGAGTTGCGCGTAAAATGCGTCCTTGTCAAGGATTGAATCCTGAGAAAATTGAGAGAATCTCTCACGTATCGCTCTCTGTAACTATCATAACATGCTGCACATTATGAGAGACTGTTTATCGTATACTGCTACAACTTTGATCAGATTGGGGGGATAGTAATGCATGATAAAACCCCTCTTAACATGCTCCAATCCTGGGGGACACTATTGCTATTGGGAGTTCGTGGATTGTTTATCGTGCCAGTAAAGAAAAACACCTACCCCCAACGGTAAACAAGCGAGAAAAATAAATTTTATCATCGCTCTCTCTTTGGGGCTCTCGCTCGCTGCTTCCATTTATCAGACTTGTTACACCTTGCGATACAATGACGATCGTGGACCGCAACAGATGGGATGTTTTTCTTTGCTTGCTTTGATCGTGCTTCATACTCAAATGAGAGCGAATTCTGCAATGCTTGGTCCTTGTCATTATCAGTGCTTCCGAAGTGTGGGCTATGCTCGTTGATGATGCTGAAGTTAAAAAACCGGCCTTTGAGCCTCAATTTGCACATTCTTTCAATGATCGCCCACCGCACGATCACGCGCCTCGCGTGTGTTGCCGCAGCTCTGGTAGATGGTATGATTACCTCTAAACGTTTCGCACCATTGCTGCTGTCCAGCACATCTCCTGCAACGCTACGATGTCGAAACCGCGGATCGTCAGTACATCGGAGAGTATGCGAGTGCTTCCTATGAAGGTGAGAGATTCGCAGTTCCATGTACCGAGTTTCCAATCGCTAGTCCATTTCCGTCGCTGTGGTCTTTGCCGATTGTTCCGGTCCGTATTCTCTCGTTGACTTTCCTGTGCAAATGTGTTTTTACGGTTGGCTTGCAGGGCCGAACACCAACCCCCTAGATTTCCGGAGGAGGGGGAATGCACAGTATTTCGCAATTTTCAAAAATGTATTTGAAACCTTCTGGTTGTGCGTAATGATGAAGAATGTGTCAAGAAGAAGAAAAAGAAGAAGTATGGAGCCACATAGCCCTCTACCCATCATATAACTAAGTACTTCAGGGTAATAAGAGTCATTGATGGAACTTCCTCTAAGTAAAAGGGATACTCGTGGATACTAATGACACTATCGACATTTACAACTACTAATGATGTATTTTGAATCCTACTAGGTTTCATCTGCCACCAGTTGCCACCCGAATATATATATACGGATCCCAAAAATGAATGATTTTTGCACTTAAGGTGAAGATAAATCGAAGCCAAACCTCAAATTTTCAGGAGCACAAATCTGAAGAATCGAACACCCGATTGAGCTAAAAATTTTATCGATTGGTCATCACCAGCTATTGACCAATCGATTAAGTTTTCAGCATAAACGGATGTTTGGTTCTCCAGATCCGTGCTCTTAAAAATTACAAGTTTGGCTTCGATGCATCTTCACCTTAAATGGTTATAACTGCTTTTCCTTGGTCTTTAGAAACCTAGTGTCTTCTAGAGAATGATTCATTTTGACTGTTTACACAATTTTGTAGAACATTGTTGCTACCGGAAACTTCGCATTTTCAAAATATATGAGAAAAACTAGTTTTACGGGGTCGTTTATAAAATACTCCCGTATTTTGGAAATGCGGCTGAATACACACTAGGTGTCTTTGGCAAAGTTGTTTGTATTTGAATTGTAGACAATTGTAGAATTGTAGACTTTGCCGAATACATCATATTTAAAGATCGTCATTTCAAAAATAAAAATTTTTGTAGCGCCGCCGGTGGCAAAGTTGCGAACTAACATTTACCGTCAATATATGCGCTATATTTTTGGAAAATTTTCGTCCGAAGACACCATTCGGAAAAAAAAACACGTTTAAAGGTGCTACAGAATTAAGTTCACGATTTCGGCCGATCGAAATACTGTGCATTCCCCCTAAATGTTCGGAGGACCATAGTGCGCAATTTAGCTTAGAGTCCTTCTCTGGCACTCGGACGATGATCAGCCGCCCCTGACATGGGGAACAGACGCTCCAGGTTTGCAGAAGCCAAAGCAAAAGCAAACCCCCCTTTCCCTGTTAGCATACGGCCAAAGTTCCCACCAGAGTTGATTACCCGATCTCCTTCAGGGTACTCGTACCCAGGCCAGTACTACGAAAAGGTAGGGATAGTAATTGCTCACGGTGTTGTATATTGAGAAGGTGATATATTCCGAAAACTGACAGCTTCTTGACGACGTCGGTATATGGTACGATAGGAGTGACGTCACATGTTTACAACCAAATTTGATGTTTACGCAAGTAAAGAGCCTGCCTTGTTAATGTTTATGCCATGGCCGCTCCTTCTGTGTGGTCACGCACATAACATAACCTTCTCTTCAAAAACCTAAACATCGACTTATGATAAACTATTTGTGGCATATTTTCTTAAAGATCAATCGTCATAACCTTCATATTATTCGATATGTATGTCATTCAAATTCAGTAGTCATAAACTTACTCAACCAATTCCAAGAATCATCAACTAACATGAAAATGTCAGCAACTTGTGCCCCGGCAAACAAACCACTTTTCTCCAGGGGCAACCATAAGTTTGCATGTTTTGAGAAAAGTTATTTGCTATCTGCCACCTTCCAGACCTGCGAGCATCGCTCAAAGACATCACAAATTTAGGTATGTTATTTCCGCATAAGCGATTTTCCCCTGGGGTTTCAGGGGAAATGGGTCGCTTATCTGAAAGAAAGACCGACACCGAACTGATGCCGAATGTGCGTTGAGATGCTCGGAACGCGTTTACCGTCGCGAATCAACATCTGCCAGGTTTTATCCGATAACTTTAGCGGATACTTACATTTCGCAAATTTCAAACACTTCCTCTCAGGATGAGGGAATTATTTACACATTCTTGGGTAAATGTGAATAAATAATCCGATGAAGTGTACTATTTCAGGTCAATTATCAGAACTCCAATCAAATTTGTTCTATGTCTCGATCTTTCCTTATCTCCCTAAACTCCATTGAAAATGTGTTCTATGTCTTGATCTCTCCCTATCTCGTTGGTCCCTTCGATATCGAGATATGGAGAGTCGACTGTACAACGTTTCATGCAGAGATTGTGCATAATGCTCGTTTTGCGTAAAACTTATGAAAGAACTTTGGAGGTCACTAGCCACCCCATATCGAGATATATCGATTGTTCCTAGTATGCTTTTTCATTGTAGTTCTGAATCTCTTGTTTGAACTATAGTTGTCCGCATCTCCAGTGTCTGGTAATGGATACCGAACGGTACGGGAAGAGCTGAGAAGACAAATCGCGGGCAACAATTTGTGTGTCCCATGGAAACAGCTGCTCACATGCCATTCCGTTGGGGTAGGTGTTTTTACTTAAGCGGAAAACAATTCCCTTTTTCATACTAGCAATCAATCTAAATTTTAAACAGAACATGCTCCTTGCCAGTCATGACCTAAGGAAGACCATTATTATCGGCTAACGGGTGGATCGCGTGCCTCAGAATATTGCTCATTTCTCACCCGGAGGGCATCCGCACGAAAGCTAACCTACAGACAAACAGATGTAACACTGACGAAATTTTTATCGACCACTTGTTTTACGATCATTTCAAATTCACTTTGTTGCAAAGCTCACAACCAGAGGCGCACGCATCGTTTTTCTTCGTGGTTTACCTTTCATACTAGCGCCTTCTGGTGTGGTACGTCCATTTGTCCCTGGTTAACCTATGACGAAGAAGAAAAACTGCACTCGAATGAAAATCAACTTGCTACTAGCACGTGTGTGTGGGAATCGTCTCCAGAGTTTGCAAGGAAGGCCGCACATCGATGCGAATAAATCGTTGCTTCCGGGTGGTCGTCACCAGCATCGGTTTTCTGGCCGTCTGTTCGCCACTTCCACACGCTACACTACGAAATTGTTCTAAAGGGTGCCATAAAACTTGATCGTTGTTTGGTTCATATTGCCTTCTTGCACCTTCGGCATTCGTGTTCTACTTTCGATACCTGCCTTTGAGCGTCATTCTAATGTTTATCAGCCAAACAGAACGCGTTCATTCGATAGTCGATTGTTTAGATGGGAAACGATGTCGAGAAGTAGAGCATAACTTTTCGTGACAGGTTGGAATCGATTTTGGATCTTGTTCTTGATTTCTATTTGTATCCTCATAGAAGGACAAACAAGAAGGCATTCTTTCTATAAACAAACAGTGAAACAATAGTTTGCACTGTAACATATAATGCTAAAGGTTGTCCACGTTAAAATTGCAACACAAACAAGGAATCGTCAAAACTCCGTCTTTTAACCTTCCAGTCGTCGCGCGGTTTGCCGCCGTCAAAACCACCACGCTGCTGTTGTGGGCAAAAAGCGAGGTTTTTTCAACAGTGTTGTACAAAATACAACAGCGCGATGACTGAAGTGTTAACCAATTCTCTTCAAATGTTCAGTGGTTACCTTATTCTAATTGAGCTTGAAACCATAATGTCCTTAGTTGCCTACTATGGTCCATATATTGACCCATGCCTTCTCAAATTATTAGTCTGTTTTAACTATCTAGAAATGTTTGCGTAGTTCCTGATTCATAATAGGTCAACATTTTTCGAATGATCCCTAATGTCTTTAACATTTTAAGAATGGTGAACTGAAAGATAAGCATAGACTTCCATATGATCCAAAACATAATGATTTATCCACACAGTACAAACGTCAATCGTTACGTTTGTTCAATACAGTTGTGAAGAAAAAATATCGAAAAAGTATATCTTAAGGAGCTAGACGGATGTCACAATTTTCTCATAGAAATACAAATAAAGTTTTGTTTTTCTTGTCTTGTATTGCATTAAACCAATGCACAATGGACCGAATCGACAATTTAGCCGGAAAAAAGTGTTCTCTCTGTTCTCGTCGATTTTAGACGTTCGATTTCTTCAGAGAAGTTATTCGTACCCGATTAAGGGTACATAACAAAATTATATCAGCATATGTTATTATGTTATAAGTTTTTCTCGAACATAGGTTGTTACAAACTTGATGCAGGATGTTGTTAAAATAACTAAAATTATAACAAAAAGTGTATGAATAGTAACATAAACATAACAAAATGTGTTTTAATTCTATCAAAAACATATCAAAACAAGTTATAATGTTTGATACAAACTATCAAAACTATAATACTGTTCGATATACGATAATATTGTATATTATTGAAATGCATAACTATCTATTTATTTTGTTATAAAGTTGTTAAAAATGAACAAAATGTTATATTTCTGTTTTATTATGTTCTATGGATAACGGAGCCTAACAAAATTATATCATAATATGATATGCATATCATATTCTGATAAAATTTTATTATGTTTTTGTCACAAGCCTCTAGTCGGGTAACTAAGTTCTGCATCTCTTAAGAAAAAAGTTGAATAGCGTGGCCCTTATTTAAGTCAAAATTTTGACTCAAACTTTTTTGTTTGATGAAATTTAAGGCTGCGCTCTTCTGCAAACTTATAGAAAATGTAATTTTGAACAACTTTGTCGAAGACACTCTTGATCTAACTATTCATTTGAGCTAAGTAAATTTATTTTGAAAGTTTTAACTTAGGGTGGACCCAAAAGCTCAGTTATTTTGATCTAACTTTTTTTTATTTTCAGTTTTACGTGAATGTGGTCTTCAGAAGAGTTGCAGAGGAAGTAAAGATACACATTTTTGCTGAACATTGCAAGTTTGTAATTCTTGTGATCTTGAAGTTATAAGCAACTATGAAATCTTTAGGTGCCCATAACTCATGGAGTTGGTTCGATGAAAACTTTCTTTTAGTGGCACTAGAAAGGCCATACAATAGGCAACTGTGAGAACGTATTTTTCTAAATTGAGAAAATTACATTCAAAAATACACTTAAAAAACTCTAAATTCGCCTGTAACTAACAAGGTTTTAAAGTAAACGGCGTGCTGCCTTCAGCAAAGTTGTATGTTTCAGCCTGATCTATAACTTTTCCATATCGAACCTTATGGAGAAATGCAGAACTTATAATACATTTTACTATAAGTTAATACATTCATTCATTAGTTTTCAAGTAGTAGCAATATAATTGTACTTTTATTCTATCAATAATTTTCCAAACCTGCACACTTTTTGATAGCCTTGGCTTCTTCTATAATGATAGATTATTCTACCATTTCCACAGTTCTGTACCCCAGGACACTATTGAATGTATTCAGTCACAATGACGAAACATTTAAAGTTTCTTAAGTTGCATTGGCACCATTTTACATTGTAAAATATATGTGAATTATACCACTGAGTACTGATATAATAATAATAATAAAATCATAATACCACACAATAAATAAGGTTGTTAAATGGCTGGGCATGGCGTACCATTGGTACCTCGCGTTCGAGTGGTTCAATTTCAAGTTCAATTCAAAACAAATCTTATAAATGTCATGGTGGTGCGAATGCTATTTAAGTAAGAGACTTTCACTCCAAATATCATACAAATCGATTGAGATTTGGAAAAAATATGGCTATTTGTTGTTTTTCGACGTGAATATTGTAATTTTTGGTCAAACTTTCGTTGCATGGAACCAATTGAAGATAAAATCTTTTTCAATATTTTATGTGAGGGCATTTCTAGGCCTATCATAAGGTTGCTTTGAGGTGTATTAGTTTTTGCATAAATGCTTGAAAACAATGTTTGGCCCATAGTGGGACAAAAGTTCGAATCAGCGGGACCCGGCAGAACGTGGAGCTTTAAGATGGAAACGGCAACAGCAGACCCGCCTCTTTTGGGAGAAAAAACGCCACCTGGAAGAGACGGAGTGTGAGGAGATGGAACAGCTTTGCCGGTCTCAAGCAACTCAAAGAACACGCAAATTTCATAAGAAGCTCAACGCATCCCTCAACGGCTTCGTGCCGTGAGCCGAGATGTGCAGAGATAAAGATGGGAGCATTTTGACGGACGAGCGTGAGGCGATCGAAAGGTGAAAGCAGCACTTCGACGAACATCTGAATGGCGATGAGAGCACAACGGAGGAAATGCCTTCGTCGGTACTACGAAGGATGGAAACCAACCAGCCCCCACTTCGAGGGAAGTTAAGGATGTCACTCTCCAGCTCAAGAACAATGAAGGATGGTATCGAAGCTGAACTCATAAAGATGGGCCCTCAGAGGCTGGCTATTTGTTTGCACCGGCTGGTAGGCACAATCTGGGAAACAAAACAGCTACCGGAGGAGTGGAAGGAAGGGGTAATATGCCCCATCTACAAAAAAGGCATCAAGTTAGATTGAGAGAACTTTCGAGCGATCACCATTCTACATGCGGCCTAAAAAGTATTATCCCAGATCATCTTCCGTCATATGCCACCTATAGTAAGCGAGTTCGTGGGAAGTTATCAAGCCTTCGGCTTCGTTTACGGCCGATCGACAACGGATCTTTACTGTACGGCAAATCCTCCAAAAATGTTGTGAATACTAGGTCCCAACGCATCACCTTTTCATCGATTTCAAGGCAGCATACGGCCCAGATAGCCGTAGCGGTAAACGCACAACTATTCAGCATGACCATGCTGAGGGTCGTGGGTTCGAATTCCGCTGGTCGAGGATCTTTTCGAAAACGAAATTTTCTCGATTCCCAGGGCATAGAGTATCTTCGTACCTACAACACGATATACACATGCAAAAATGGCCAATCGGCAAAGAAAGCTCTCAGTTAATAACTGTGGAAGTGCTCATAAGAACACTAATCTGAGAAACAGGCTTTGTCCCAGTTGGGACGTAACGCCAGAAAGAAGAAAAAGATACGATAGTATCGACCGCGTAGAGCTATGGAATATCATGGACAAGAACAATTTTCCCGGGAAACTCACAAGACTGATGATGGTGTCGAGATGTGCAAAATTGTGTGAAGGTTTCAGCGAACATTCCAAATTGTTTGGATCCCGCCGGGGACTACGACAAGGTGATGGACTTGCGTGCCTGTTGTTCAATATTGCGCTAGAAGGTGTTATGTGGAGAGTCGGGCTCAACAACCGGGGTACGATTTTACGAGATCCAGTCAATTTGTTTGCTTCGCGGATAATAAGGACGTTGTCGGCCGAACATTTGAAAAGGTGGCAAACCTGTACACCCGCCTGAAACGCGAGGCAGCAAAGGTTGGACTGGTGGTGAATGCAACCGAGACAAAGTACATGCTAGCTGGTGGGGGCGAGCGCGACAGGGCTCGCCTAGGTAGCAGTATTACGATAGACGGAGATACGTTCGGAGTAGTCGACGAGTTCGTCTGCCTTGGATCTTTGCTGACGGCTGACAATAACGTTAGCCGTGATATACGGAGGCGCATCATCAGTGGAATTCGGGCCTACTATGGGCTCCACAAGAAGCTGCGGCCAAAAAAGATTCACACCCGCACTTAATGTATCATGTACAAAACGCTCATAAGGCCGGTAGTCCTCTACGGGTATGGAACGTGGACGATGCTCGAGGAGAACTTGCAAGCACTTGGAGTCTACGAACGTCGGGTGCTTAGGACGATCTTTGGCGGTGTGCAGGAAAGCGGTGTGTGGCGGCGAAGGATGAACCACGCGTTCGCCCAACTCTACGACGAACTCAGTATCCAGAAGGTGGTCAAAGCTGGTGTTCGCGTCGGATCCGGTTGGTACAAGAATGCGTGGAGCACAGCGAGCTAGGTGGGCGGATCAAGTGCGTATCGATTTGGCGAGCGTGGGGCAGAACCGATGATGGAGAGATGCGGCCCCGAACCGAGTATTGTGGCGGGAAATTGTTGATCCAGTGTTATCTGTTTAGATGTTAATTATTTAGTAAGTGAAATGAATTATGAAAAATAAACAAAGTCCGGTCATTTCAAACTATCATCACACCGTCCCATTTAGCTTAATGTTTATTTCTATATTGGCTATATTTTTCTATAACAATAATGAATATGTTTACCTGACTGGTCTGAAACAATTCTAAAATTTTTGGTAGTCCTCCAACAGCTTCATTTTGATCGAATATATTTTTGAAGTCATATGCTTTCACCCACAATATTATGAAGACGAACCAGCCACATGCTGAAAGTCTCTATAATAAAGATAAGAGTAATTCACCCACAACTCGGAAATAACATAAGACTTTTTCCTTGAAGCATTCAAAATTTTCTTAAATATTCTGCTAGAAGTCATCAAAGATAGATCAAAGTTCATCCTTAGCCGAGTGGTTAGAGTCCATGGCTACAAAGCAAAGTCATGCTGAAGGTGTCTGGGTTAGACCCCCGGTCGGTCCAGGATCTTTTCGTAATGGAAATTTCCTTGGCTTCCCTGGGCATAGAGTATCATCGTTCCTGCGTGCGAATGTGAAAATAGCAACTTTGGCATAGAAAGCTCTCAGTAAATAACTTTAGTTTAAAGGATGAGAAGCAGGCACTGTCCCAGTGGGAACGTAATATCAAGAAGAAGAAGAAGTCCATTACCATAGTATTCAAACTGGTTCTGGTGGCTTATACTGACCAAGCAGATTACGAAAAAAAGTTTCTGCTCAGTTTAAATTTTTTTCATATTCATTTAATTTCATTTTCATATTCATATCATGATTGAAAATTTTCATTTGACATGTGCGCAGTACATATAAGGCTTTCTATATATTTTTAAAAACATTCTCACTTAAGCTACACACTTAGATTTTTTTCACGAGCTCGGCTGTGCGAATCTCGGTTTCCCGATTTTAACCGAGACTCAGCTAACAATTTGTCCGGTTGCTTAGCAACGAAGCTCGATTTACTGATACTCGGCTTTTATTTACTGAGATCCCAGGAAATTTGTTTGCCGACTTCTCGGCTGTGCGGATCTCGGTTAAAATTAGCCGAGATTCAGCATTCTAATTTAAGTGTGTATCAACATAATCATAATATTCAATTCAGAGAAACGTATTACCATTTGAAGGATACAGTATTGGGCATATAAAATATATCAGCAATATACGCCATTTACGAAACGATTTTTTATTCTGTGACGAACTACAAAATTTCTCAATTTTGTAAAACTATAAAAAAAGTTGTGTGCTAACTATTGCTTCAAAATGACAGATTGCTTGAATTTTGACAAAAAAAATGGATCAAGACGAAGAGTTATGTAGTAACGTAAGACGAAACCATACTTTTGAATACTTTCAACCACTTTCAAACCAGCGCTTTTTGATGAACCAGGGATACTCTGGTTGTCAGAAAATTTACTTGGAAGAGCTGTGACAGAGACAAACTCCTACTAGCAGTAAAATTTGCCAAAAAAAAATGATTCGAATACCATACTACCATCGTTAAACCCAAATATGTGTATAGAAAATTTCAGTTGCATCAGCTTTTCAGTGGATTGGCCTTACTATCAAAAACATGCACATTAACCTGTTCTGTAAAATATAATACTATTGAATTATAGTTAACTAAGAAAGTGTTTTTAACTATTGCTTCCAAATATTAAAAAAATGTCTAAATTGATTAATGAATAATGTTTGTCCACATTTTCTTCCTTGATAGTCCACTTTTGATGGCGCTACGTCTACGTCCTTTAAGACCTGCCCTGCGCCACAATGTATCGTCAACAAGCTCAGTCCATGGCTGCTAGCCTCTAGTTCTCAATCGCTCCACACTTCCAAAATTTGGCTCCACTTAGTCAAACCACCTAGCTCGTTGTGCTCCTTTTGGTCTTCGATTTTTTCTGCTGCAGTTATTATTCGACGTTACCAATGATACGAGGTAGATAAATTTATCCAAAACCTCGAACTCATCTCCGTCAATTATCACGCGTCTGTCAATGCGAGCTCTATCGCGCACGATTCCACCAGCCATCAGATATTTCGTCTTCGACGTATTTACCTTCAATCTAACCCGGTCTGCTTCACATTTCAGCCTGGTATACTGTTCAGCAACCGCCTGGAACGTTCTTCCGGCAATGTTGACGTCATCAGCGAAACAGATGAACTGACAGGATTTATTGAAAATCGAAGCCCGCCCGTTTCATAACACCTGCTAGCTCAATATTGAATAGGAGGTAGGAAAGACCTATGCTTTGTCGAAGTCCTTCGCGTGTTTCAAACGGATCCGATAACGAAGTTGCCTATCCATCGTTGCCTTGATCAGTCCAGTCAGTTTCCCGGGAAAACCATTGTCGTCCATAATTTTCCATAGCTCTACACGGTCGATGGTATCATAGGCAGTTTTGAAATCGATGATAAGATGGTGCGTAAAGACTTGATATTTGCGACACTTTTGGAGATCTGCTTGCTGACGGTGATAGACGGCAGGAGATGATCTGGGAATACTTTTTATAGGCTGCGTTAACAATGGTGATCGCTCGATAGCTTTCACATTCTAATTTGTCACCCTTTTTGTATATTGGGTATTTTCAATATTGAACTTGTATCCCAGATCCTGGCTATCAAACGGTACAGACAAGTAGCCAATCTATCCGGACCCATTTTGATAAGTACCGCTCCAATATCATCTTTCCTAGCTGCTTTGTTGTTCTCGAGCTTAACTTCACCAATTGTGGGAGTTGGCACGTCTCTCTCATCCGCCGTACTGATGAAGCCATTCCCCTTTTACCTTGGTCTATCTCCTCTACGCATTAAAGTGTTCATCGTAGTGCACCTTTCAATCACCTCACGTTTGTCCGTCAAGATACCTCCATCTTTATCCCGGCACAATTTCGGGTCGTGACACAAAGCCTTTGCGGGATGTTTTGAGTTTCTTGCAGAATTTACGAGTTTCTTGAGAACGATAAAGCTGCTCCATCTTTTCTTGATAGTCTAATTAACTATGTTTTTTTCCAAATCCAGTAAAATAACCTACTTATGTACACACTTTAATTATTTGCGGATTCCGGTGACATCTCAACAGCTGTATATTCAGGTGAAATAAATTAACGGTGTACGGTAATTTTATACAGTTTTCGAAAAAAATTCAACGGAATCTGTAAAGCTTTGATGAAATTATGGTATTTAATTTACGGATTCCGGTAAAATGAATTTTGAGTGTAGGTGGCTCAAAGTAGAAGAGAATAATGAAGACCAAAAGCCGTGTGTGCGGAAAAAAATCATCCATTCATCAGCAAAGATGAACATCGATATTAGAAAAGGTACATACTAATCCACAGGCGTGGGTAAAAATGATAAAAGGGTGCGACCAGTTTTTAACCAGTGCTCAAGAAAGCTGAGAATCTGACTCTTTCCTAAAGGAAATGTAGTGAAAATAAGAAGAATTAGAAGAAGGGGAACAAGAAAATAAGCAACAAGGAGAATACTAAAATGAGCAAGAAAAAAGCTAAAACAAACAAAAATAACAGAAAGAAGAAGAAGCTTATGGTTATGTGGTATTTGTTCATTATTCACATTTCTATCCTTCATCTTTTTTGTATTTATTCTTCTTCTTTTCTTACTCTTATTTTTCTTCCTAGCATTACATTTACACTAGGACTCAAAGGGTGTCCACGATGAAATTGCCACACTATGAAATTTGGGTGGATTTAGTTCATAGTGCATTACTTACATCCTGCAAGTTTCAAAGTCCTGTGATCAAAACTCGTGGAAATGGAGTCGAAAGAACAACTCGTGCGTGATAAAATCTTGCGCATTCATCACGAGAACAAGGATCTCTCGCATCGTTCCATCGCTAAAACGTTGGGAATCGCGAATTCCACGGTGTCGCGAGTGATTAAGCGGTTCGAGGAACGATTGACCACCGAGCAGAAGCCTAGAAGTGAAGGAAAAAGTATTCCGTACAACACCAAAAATCACATTCGCGTAGTTGGGGCCTGCAACCGAAACCCGAACGCCTCCGTTCGGGATGTGGCTAAGAACCTGCACCATCCGCCAAAACCCGTGCCAGGAAGTTGTACCTCAACATGCTGACGAAAGTTGAATGCTGCATCATGGACAACGAAACATATGTGAAGGCTGACTTCAAACAGATCCCCGGCAACCTGTTTTTCACTGCCAAGGATAAGTTCAGCGTTCCAGAGCATGTCCGCACTCAGAAGATGTCCAAATTTGCGAAGAAATTCCTGGTTTGGCAAGCCATCTGCACGTGCGGGAAGCGGAGTGCACCTTTCGTGACTCAGGACACGATGAACGGACAGGTGTACATGAAAGAGTGCCTCCAGAAGCGGCTGCTTCCTCTCCTGAAGGCCCACAACGTCCCAACAATCTTCTGGCCGGATTTGGCCTCATGCCCCTACTCCAAGGACGTGCTGAAGTGGTATGAGGATAATAAGGTCAATTTCGTGTTGAAAATGTTCAACCCTCCCAACACTCCGGAGCTCCGCCCCATCGAGAAGTACTGGGCGATTATGAAGCAGCACCTTCTTAAACGACCTAAGGTAGTGAAGACAGTCGAGGAACTGAAGAAAGTATGGGTTTACATGAAAAAAAACGGTTGATTCATAGGTTGTGCAGAATCTTATGGCCGGGGTTAAGGCCAAGGTGTGGGCATTTGTGTATGAACTGTAAATAAAATACGAGTAAAATGGTAAAATGAAGTAAAATAGTTATTTTTCAATCCCTGAAAATTTGATGGCAATCGGATGAAAACTCGAATGCGAATCAATTTTGTGTGTGGCAATTTCATCGTAGACACCCTTTAATCTGATTCTCAACTTTCTAAGAGTAATTATTTTGCTAATGCTAATTTATGCTGGAAATATATTAAATTTCAATGATGTATAAAGAAATCTCCTACATACATCAGTGGTTGCATTAATCGAAGGGCATTACCCATCATACCAGAAACCACCGGCCTTTATCCTACACATCCCATTTCTAGCGACGATAATCGTTCCATGTATGGTGGGTGTTAGCACTTTCAAGGAAACATGAAACCATTGTGGCTCTGTTTGTGGTCTCTGGTGTTATTGCAGTGCTTGTGCTGCTAGTGGAACGCCTTACAACCACCAACACCGACGGTGTTGAAGGTCCTGTCGGTTGTTCATTGCGAGAAGGTAAGTACTTAGTAGTACGGAAAAGGTGAGCAAAATCCTGGCTGAAGGGAAAACCGACAAGCGACTGTACAAACCGGCGCGACAATGTGAAGCGTACTGTATTGAACAATACGTTTGCAACTTTTTTAAATTGTCCGTACAAATTGATCAACTTTGTTTGGGTAGATATCAGTTATTTATGGATTATTTCAATGAAATTTTCACAATTCATCAGATATAACATGGAGTCCAACATATATTAAAGAATTTGGTGGATAGTCTTTGTTTTTATCTATCAATATTTTACTCAAAATGTCATAAAGCTATTCCTTCATCGTTTAGTCTTTTTATTTATTAAATTTTGTCACTGTGTTTAAATCGTTTAGCTTATGAACTCGTGGTCTAAACAATCACTTAAAACTATTTGTTAAATTGTAAGTTATGTCTGACGTCAAATTGGTCCATAAACAAGAGGGTTAGAAGTTTAACATTTTGTATGGAAAACTCAAAAAGTTGCAAATGCATTGTCCAATACTGTAGTCTGCCCGGGTCGATGTAACCAGTTCTATTCATTGACAAGAAGCCAGCCACCAGAACTTGTACAGTTTACCGCTTGCAATTTAGTACAGCTGAAGTGTTGCAACAATTCCTGGAGTGCTTACCTATATTCATGTATAACGGTTTTGGCGACGAGTAAACGTTAATGTCACTTTTTCGGCCTTAACGGTCGAGGAACCTTATCGGTAGATTCTCGCTTTTGAAACTCTGAATGATTTAGTGCTTGACGACAGTGCCCTTTCAACGTAGAATTATGACGACAATTGATAAAAACGGCTGTGTTTGGTCGGTTAAGTTTAACAGTCGGAACTTATATAAAAAGAGCTGGAATCAATTTGGTTTCATTACTCAAGTCAGTACAAGAAGCATACTTTGCAGCTTTCACCGATTCCACTTTTGTCAAGTCCTACACCTAGTAATCTTATGCAATTGCCAATCTGTAATTAACAAAAATGTTTCAATCAGTGCTCTGATTGCTGAAAATGGATTACTCAGAGGCTCCAGCATACGTTCCATCGAATGAAGTACATTCAACTTTCAAAAAAGAAAGAGATAATGCTGAAAAGGAGAGAAGCACGTTTGTTAATCAAAATGTGATTGGTATCAGTGGCAAAGCAGAACCCTTACATAAGATACAGGGTGCATTCGGTATTTGTAATTAGCTGTTTTGTTGAAAGCTCATTTCGGTTTAGCATTCTATTACGATCCGAGTTCACTACAAAGACTTGTTGTTCAGTAACTTCTATCAGATTTCCAATGCTCCAACTGAGTCACGAATGGAACTGTAAAAATTCTTGATATTTCAATTTTGAAATTGTCATCAAAGACAAATTTACAACTAGTAGTAATTTTTTAATTGTAGTCAGAATGAAAATAAGATATTGGAAAATATGAATGAATAACATTTGCTCGAGAGACATTTAATCGAAATTAATTTTAGTCAAACTGGTGAAAATTTGGTCGAGAAGCATTGAATTGTATTAGGAAGCATGTTACAATTAGTCGAAGAGATTTGGTCGAATAGAAACTGGGTGAAAATGAGTTGAGATATATTCGTAGTCAGATTATAGTTGATTGTGTCATTTCGTCGTTAGTATAAAACGTTCCAGAGGGAGCCCAGGTAGCCATACTAATTTAGAATCAGGTCAACCAGTGTTCGTTAAGTTTGCTGTAGAATAAATCCGAAAATGTCCGGTACCTAATTTCATGCTTCTTCATGGTTCGTGCAGGCAGTTTGGCGTAGAAGATTAACTGAAATAAGTCGAGAATTGCATGCGACGTCTTACCTGGTCCGTCGTCGAAATCAGATCAATACGATTTCGATTGAAGAATGAAAATTTGTGCCTGTCCTAGTCAAGTTCAGCCTACCTGATTGAAAACTACTGAGATTATGCATCGCATGGAAGGCCTTATGGATACTCTTGACTAGTAATCCTTTATAAGAGAGATTCGCGGAAGCTGACATTCCTGTCAAAGTGTGAGCCAATCGAGCAGCGAGAGCTGTCAAAGTGTGAGCCAAACAAACATGCGTTATGTTTGTTCTGCACTTTTCTTGAGGAGTAATGTAATCCACTTTATATTATTTCGGTAAAAGTAATTTTGCATGAAGCAATATAATAAAATATTTTTCTTTTTTAAATTTTTGTCAATGCGATTTTTAGTTGTTGTTTTTTTCGGCTGTTCATTAGTTTTGATATTGTGCTCTGCAAGATAAATCCACGTAATGCGATTATCTGAAAATGTCGATATACCGTCGCAGTGATAATGAAATTCACCAAATGTTTCAGATTTAGCAAATTTGAAACATTTGCGTCCTTGAAGAAAGAAAAAATCCAAGCCTACTTGAATTTTGACGTTGCGTTTGAATTGCGCGCATATCTTCTGCGTGTTACCGCCGCCGCTGGATGTGGATTTAATATAAGCGCCGCAATATGTAGCGCAAAGATCTATAACGAAATAAAATACACTTTTTACCAATGATGAAGTCATGTCCGTGTTACAATATTATTCTCGATGCCGAGCAAAATCAGTACTGCTGGTCTGTTGCCAAATCATTCCATTTTACTTCCGCTTATCTCTCTATAAAGGATCACTACTCTTGACATACGATTAAGTTGTTAAAATGAATTTAATAGAACGGAATTTTTCGTAATAGGTAAAAATGTTGTATGCAACTCGTTGCAAAACTCGATTTTTCATTTTGGCGCTTTTATAACAGGAACCGATGCCTGTGAAATTCTAGGTCTAGAGCTTAATATACAAGATATTGACTTTTTGTACAATTTTCATCTTAATCCGTTTCAACAGTTCACCTCACCCAAATTTATTAAATTACGGTGCATTTAAAATGATAAACAACAAAAGTTCAAAGAAAAAAATAGCTGCACTAGACCTCCCGATGAATTATTTTGATTTCTGCAGAAAATAAAAGAGGAAGGTCTAGGCTATTATCGGTCCAAATTTGAGACATACCGATTTTTTTGTTATAAAGTTATATATAAAAGACACCGTGCCTCAATGAACAACTTTGCAGAGTAAAGTTTTTTGCTAGGACAATCCTATTAAGAGACAAAAGTAATCTAGATTAATTTGAATTTTTCTAATTGATCGAATCCGTAGAAGTCAAAATGAAGTACAAATTATTCTAACATATTTTGTCGACGACAACAACCCTCTAGGGTGCATATCCATAGTACTAAAGTGTAGGAAAAAATAGGAAGAGGTGTAACATGGTTACAGTATTGTTACCAGTTTTAGTTTTTTTTTAAATAAATCGATTGATCATCTTGCCACGAAAAGTCTGATTCAAATCGTACCTCCAATCACTTATATGACGGTAGCGCCTCCCAGTGGTTGGTATAGCAACCACCATTCTTCTATCTCAAAGCAATCTCTGAACTCACTTACTTCCTAACTAAGTTCTTCTAACTGATGAGTATCTTGTAACGAATTACGTATTGTGAGTAACAATCTTGATTATATAATTCTAACAAAAAGTCAAACATTCTGGTCATCAGCCTTTCCGAGTCGAACGGTGATCAAAAGTGGACGTGGTCCTAGATTTTTCAGAGGAAGTTAGAAGATTTACATTATGATTATAAGTTGTTCGAAAACGCCAAAAATCGGAAAAATTATTGAAAAGTGTCTTAGTTAAGATAGTTGCTGTCGTCAAATCAGCAAGACCAAGAATCTACTGCTCGAGGCTTAGGAACCGAATCCGTCACGCGAAGGTGTTCCTACCGGGTTCTAGAACCGGAAGTAGGTTGTAGAGGGATTTGACCGTTACGAGTCCTCTGGGTGGATCCGGAAGCTTGGCGGCTTGTAGGCTAGACGCCTGAAACCTTCACACAGTTTTGCACACCTTCCATCGTCGCACTTATCAGTCTCTAGAACTTCCCGGGAAAGCTGTTCTCGTCCATGATTTTCCATAGCTCTACGCGGTCGATACTGTTGTATGCTGACTTGAAATCGATGAAAAGGTGATGCGTTGGGACCTGGTATTCACGGCACTTTTTGAGAATTTGCCGTACAGTAAAGATCTGGTCCGTTGTCGATCGGCCGTCAACGAAGCCGGCTTGATCACTTCCCACGAACTCGTTTACTACAGGTGACAGACGATGAAAGATGATCTGGGATAATACCTTGTAGGCTGCATTTAGAATGGTGATCGCTCGAAAGTTCTCACAATCTAACTTGTCGCTTTTCTTGTAGATGGGACATATAACCTCTTCTTCTTTTCTTCCTCCGGTAGCTGTTTCGTTTTCCAGATTGTGCCTATCAGCCGATGCAGACAAATGACCAACCTCTCCGGGCCCATCTTTATGAGTTCAGCTCCGATACCATCCTTACCAGCAGCTTTATTGTTCTTGATCCGGTGAATGGCATCGTTAACCTCCCTCAAAGTGGGGGCTGGTTTCGCCCACAATACTAGCAAAGGCATTTCCTCCGTTGTCCCGTTCTTCATTGCCTGTGCTCTCAGCGCCATCCAGGTGTTCGTCGAAATGCTGTTTCCACCTTTCGATCACCTCACGCTCGTCCGTCAAAATGTTCCCATCCTTATTCCTGCACATCTCGGCTCGCGGCACGAAGCCGTTCAGGATGCATTGAGCTTCTATGTAATTCCAGAGACCAGCACAGCTGTTCCATCTCCTCGCACTCCGTCTCCTCCAGGCGGCGTTTTTTCTCCCGGAAGAGGCGGATCTGCTGTTGCCGCTTCCATCTATAACGCTCTACGTTCTGCCGGGTTCCTTGCTACTGCATAATCGCCCCCACTGCGTTCTCCTCCTCCAGAATCTGTCTACATTCCTCGTCGAACCAATCGTTCCGTCGACTCCTTCCCACGTACCCGACGTTGCTCTCAGTTGCATTGTTGATGGCTGCTTTCTCTGTTCTCCAGCAGTCCTCAAGAGGAGCCTTATCCAGTTCCGCTCTTCCGGTAATGCGGCTCGAGATGCTGCGCGTACGCATTGGCGACATCCGGTTGCTTAAACCACTATATGTCATACCGGGGCGTGCCGTCCATCAATCAGAACGTGGTCTATTTGCAATTCTGTCTGCTGTGGTGATCTCCAGGTATTTCGGTATGAAAGGCTGTGCTGGAAGTGGGTGCTACGAATGGCCATGTTCTTGGAGGCGGCGAAATCAATCAGTTGTAAGCCGCTTTCGTTCGTCAGCCAGTGGACGCTGATTTTTCCAATAGTCGGTCTGAACTCCTCCTCCTGGCCAACCTGAGCGTTTAGATCTTCTATGATGATTTTGACGTCGTGGCTTTGGCAGCTGTCGTACTCACGTTCGAGCTGCGCGTAAAAGCATCTTTGTCATCATCAGTGCTTCCGGAGGGCTGTACAGGTTTATTATGCTGAAGTTGAAGAATCGGCCTTTGAGTCTCAACTTGCACATTCTCTCATTGATCGTCCACTACCCGATCACGCGCCTCTGCATATCACCCATCATTATAAAAGCCGTTCCCAGCTCGTGTGTGATGTCGCAGCTCTGGTAGATGGTATGGTTACCTCTAAGTGTTCACACCATAGATCCCTTCAAACATACTTCCTGCAACGCTACGATGCCGAATCCGCGGTCCTTCATCACGTCGGCGTTGAGAGATTTATCGTTTCACGTACCGAGCTTCCAATCGCTAGTCCCTTTACGTCGCTGTGGTCTTCGTCGATTGTCCCGGTTCGTATTTTCTCGTTGATTATTCGTTGCTTGGTTTTTTACTCCTGGCTTGCAGGGCCTGACACCAACCCCCTAGATTTCCGGATGACCATTCCCCCTAAATGTTCGGAGGATCATAGTGCACAGTTTAGCTTAGAGTCCTTTTCTAGCACTCGGACGATGATCAACCGTCCCGAACATGGGGAACAGACGCTGTTGTGAGCTGCTGCTAACAAGGAGTACAGACGCTCAAGGTTTGCAGAAGCAAAAGCAAAAGCAAACCCCCCTTCCCTGTCAGCATACGACCAGATTTCCCACCGGGGTTGGCTACCCGAACTTCCCTAAGGTTACTCGTACCCCGGCCAGTACCGCGAGAAAGTAGGGATAGGAGTTGCGGGCAAGAGGCTAAGGACCGCTGAGTGGTATCTTTTATTCCTTCAGGCAGGGTTGGGAAAAAATCTGAAATTTATTCTACAGTAGCCAAACAAAGCCAATCGCAGTCAGCGAAGCCAGTGAAACTCACGCCTATCGCTGCTGTAGGCAAATTGAAAATCGCAAAACACCAGTTGCTAAGGGCAACCCAAAATTACTGTAGAAAAATGTTCTATTTCTCGCTGCATTTCCCGCATTTTAAGGTGAAGATAAATCGGAGCCAAACCTTCAATTTTCAAGAGCACTAATCTTCCATTTTAGCTGAAAACTTAATCGATTGGTCACCACCAGATCCGTGCTCTTGAAAATTTAAGGTTTGGCTTCGATTTATCTTCACCTTAAGCCTTCAATGACACTAACGATTTAGAAAATTCATGCACCCAACATAGGCTAGTTGATGAGATTCACTTTTTTGAAATACTGTAGGGTAAGTGTTCCCTTAGTTGTGGGTTTTCCTATAGTTGCGGTATTGCCGTTTTCTCTGATTTTATTACGTTACCTACAGAACCGACATTGCCAATCGACGTATTAGCTTGTTGATACACGGAAAAGTTGCAAAGAGAGTTCAAATTGCTTTAAAGCTGATGAAATATCACTAAAACTGCTAAGACTTTTCTTACTTGTACCAATAGTTGCGGTAAAGTGTTCCTATAGTGGAGGATCCCATAAGAAAACAACGGATACCGCAACTATAGGAGCACAAATTAAAAATATACCGCAACTAAAGGAACAGTGTACTAATAGTGGAGGTATTATTTTTCACTGACATGCCGTGGATTACTGCGATGAAATCATTTTTCTCATTAAGTCAATGGTCGTTACTTCCCGTTACAACATCAACATGTACATTAATTGGACTTCTTGAATTTAGGCGGCTAAATGAAGTTCAATCGTGCTTAGTACCTCCACTATTGGTACATCTACCCTACTGGGAAAGCCACGTAATTTTCGCGAAATTCAAGCCTACTACCAGGTCCATCACACTCGGGCTCAGATTGGGTACCACTTCTAGAACTGCATTTCGTCCCTCGGTAGTGCAAAAGGTACCCAAGTTTGACAGATCGCAGTACACTTTTCACAGCATTCTAGATTACCTTATGAGCCAAAAAATTTTGGGCAACTGCAAGGGACATGGAAGTCTTTAATTTGTCTTTGCTACTACTATTACCATTCCCAGCACTGCCTTCAGGTATGGACCAATGCACGAATTCACTATTTGACGTTTCAGCGGTGCCGTGTTATTTATGTGACCATGACAACTAGTGAATTCGGCACCGCTCAAACGTCAAATTAGTGAACTCGTGCATAGGTCCATATGATGTACCAATGGTACGCTATGCCCAGCCATTTACCAACCAGAGCATTTATAAATGCACGTTGAAATTTTCATCTTTACACTATCCTGCAGCGCGGGTCACAGAACAAGTGTAAAGTTCTTGGAATGAATCTCAAAGGAATGAAAAATAAAATACGTGAATCAAGGCTGGTTCATTGTACTCTGTTGCCAGAGTAGGGGTTGAACCCGCCTTGGTAGGTAGCGATTTGGTCACAATGCACACAATGTCAATGTACATCTCCGAACAAAGTTTAGACTGCGAAATGATGATCCCATGTGCTTTGGGGTAATCGAGTTCAGTTCGCCTTCGAGCTTTGTGGTCTCTCAAGGGGCTCCGCAGCTTGTAAGTTGAAGCGCCCATCTAGCGAATAGGGAGTCGTCTTTTCGCAGTTTCAATCTCAATTTGTACATTTGACATGTGTTTTGTCGTGTACATTCTTCTTCTTCTTCTTGGCATTAACATCCCGACTGGGACAGAGCCGGCTACTCAGCGTAGTGTTCTAAGAGCACTTCCACAGTTATTAACAGAGAGCTTTCTTTGCCAACGTTGCCATTTTTGCATTCGTATATCGTGTGGCAGGTACGATGATACTCTATGCCCAGGGAAGTCAAGGAAATTTCCATTACGAAAAGATCCTGGACCGACTGGGATTCGAACCCAGACACCTTCAGCATGGCTTTGCTTTGTAGCCGCGGACTCTAACCACTCGGCCCCGTCGTGTACATGTAAACTTCAAAACGTCAAAACCTTATTACGTCATGGTTAGCTTACTTCTTATTAATAAAATCATAAGTTTTCTAAACGAAAAATTATAATTAAAATTATGAGAATTTTCGAACGAAGAAAAATTTCAACCTAACTACCCTCAGCTTGGAAATGCTTTACAATCTTGCACTGAAAGGCTTAATGCTATGAACGCCATATATCTCTGAACTCCAAACAGCTGGCACCATCACAATCGATATCTCCAGTCGGAAATTAATTGATATATGACTTTTGCACTTCATCAAACGCTTCTAGACGCTCCTGTTGGTGCTCTATGAACACCAAACCACCCAATCAAGTGCAACCCCGACGTGTTTGGAATCAAATATCGCTCTCAATATCACCGTCTACCACCCAAGGGCCGAGCCGACAAACGGAGATGCGAAGTGCAGAGGAGAACACCACATAACATCGTAATCAATCATTTTCTTGGTAGCAATGAAATGGATCTTTCCCGCGTTTCCTATTCCTATCGTCATTTTGTAGTTATGCTGTAAGAAAGGCATAATTAACTAATACACTAAGGATGATTGGAAAGATACCAGTTCCGTGGGGTTAGAGTCCGCAGCTACAAAGCAAAACAATGCTGAAGGTGTCTGTGTTCGATTATCGGTCGGTCGAGGATCTTTTCGTAAAATGAAATTTCCTTGACAGTGTATCATTGTACCTGCCACACGATATCTAATGCGAAAATGGCAACTTTGGCAAAATTAAAGTTCTCAGTTAATAACCGTGTAAGTGCTCCTTGAACACAAAGCTGAGAAGCAGGCTCTGTTCCAGTGAGAACGTAATGCCAAGACTTCTTCTTCTTGGAAGAAGAGGTTGCTGTCACCTCAGAGAATACTACTAACAGAGACTGACAGCAAACCTAAGCCTTATAGGTATTAATTCATCTTTTTCATGAAGTCAAAAGTTCAACTCTACAGCATATTATTTAAAAAACACATTTTAATCCCTTCTCCATCACTATGAACCATACTTTACTTAACCGATTGAAAGGTCAACCTTTGCATTGTTTGAAATGCCATTGTGCCTCTAAACACTGATCCGTTTCCATTGAATAACTTATGATCTGGCCCTAGCACAAAAGGTGACAATTGCACGCCTAAGGAAACCGGAAGAATAAACTCTTTTCTTCAAACTGACACTTATATTGAGCTATTCGGTAATCCAATCCGCATGGTTATTAAATTAATTAACTCATTACGCGTGGTAAAGATGGACAAATTATGGGTGAAATTATGAAAAAAATCCACGTGCTCGGCTGGGATTTGAACCCAGGACTCTTGTATGCTAGACGAGCGCTTTACCAACTAAGCTACCGAGCCACTTGGTGACCCAATAACTGAGTTGGTTACAAGTTTAGAATTCAAATCCCTACAGACCACGCGGACCCCTTTCATAACCAATATCCATCCATCTCATGTTCCTACACACGCGGAGCGAGCGAGTGCGATTTGTTTAGTGTTGAAACTGTTTGCCTATCGTACCTACATCGCTTCCACAACAACTGTATTGTGGAAGAGTAAAGATGTGGGAAGGCTATCAACGTGTCGTTCTCACTCAAGTGACGACATGACTACTACAGAGAGGCAGTACACTCTAATATAAACTGACACTTATATTGAGCTATTCGGTAATCCAATCCGCATGGTTATTAAATTAATTAACTCATTACGCGTGGTAAAGATGGACAAATTATGGGTGAAATTATGAAAAAAATCCACGTGCTCGGCTGGGATTTGAACCCAGGACTCTTGTATGCTAGACGAGCGCTTTACCAACTAAGCTACCGAGCCACTTGGTGACCCAATAACTGAGTTGGTTACAAGTTTAGAATTCAAATCCCTACAGACCACGCGGACCCCTTTCATAACCAATATCCATCCATCTCATGTTCCTACACACGCGGAGCGAGCGAGTGCGATTTGTTTAGTGTTGAAACTGTTTGCCTATCGTACCTACATCGCTTCCACAACAACTGTATTGTGGAAGAGTAAAGATGTGGGAAGGCTATCAACGTGTCGTTCTCACTCAAGTGACGACATGACTACTACAGAGAGGCAGTACACTCTAATATAAACTGACACTTATATTGAGCTATTCGGTAATCCAATCCGCATGGTTATTAAATTAATTAACTCATTACGCGTGGTAAAGATGGACAAATTATGGGTGAAATTATGAAAAAAATCCACGTGCTCGGCTGGGATTTGAACCCAGGACTCTTGTATGCTAGACGAGCGCTTTACCAACTAAGCTACCGAGCCACTTGGTGACCCAATAACTGAGTTGGTTACAAGTTTAGAATTCAAATCCCTACAGACCACGCGGACCCCTTTCATAACCAATATCCATCCATCTCATGTTCCTACACACGCGGAGCGAGCGAGTGCGATTTGTTTAGTGTTGAAACTGTTTGCCTATCGTACCTACATCGCTTCCACAACAACTGTATTGTGGAAGAGTAAAGATGTGGGAAGGCTATCAACGTGTCGTTCTCACTCAAGTGACGACATGACTACTACAGAGAGGCAGTACACTCTAATATAAACTGACACTTATATTGAGCTATTCGGTAATCCAATCCGCATGGTTATTAAATTAATTAACTCATTACGCGTGGTAAAGATGGACAAATTATGGGTGAAATTATGAAAAAAAATCCACGTGCTCGGCTGGGATTTGAACCCAGGACTCTTGTATGCTAGACGAGCGCTTTACCAACTAAGCTACCGAGCCACTTGGTGACCCAATAACTGAGTTGGTTACAAGTTTAGAATTCAAATCCCTACAGACCACGCGGACCCCTTTCATAACCAATATCCATCCATCTCATGTTCCTACACACGCGGAGCGAGCGAGTGCGATTTGTTTAGTGTTGAAACTGTTTGCCTATCGTACCTACATCGCTTCCACAACAACTGTATTGTGGAAGAGTAAAGATGTGGGAAGGCTATCAACGTGTCGTTCTCACTCAAGTGACGACATGACTACTACAGAGAGGCAGTACACTCTAATATAAACTGACACTTATATTGAGCTATTCGGTAATCCAATCCGCATGGTTATTAAATTAATTAACTCATTACGCGTGGTAAAGATGGACAAATTATGGGTGAAATTATGAAAAAAATCCACGTGCTCGGCTGGGATTTGAACCCAGGACTCTTGTATGCTAGACGAGCGCTTTACCAACTAAGCTACCGAGCCACTTGGTGACCCAATAACTGAGTTGGTTACAAGTTTAGAATTCAAATCCCTACAGACCACGCGGACCCCTTTCATAACCAATATCCATCCATCTCATGTTCCTACACACGCGGAGCGAGCGAGTGCGATTTGTTTAGTGTTGAAACTGTTTGCCTATCGTACCTACATCGCTTCCACAACAACTGTATTGTGGAAGAGTAAAGATGTGGGAAGGCTATCAACGTGTCGTTCTCACTCGGCTCGGTAGCTTAGTTGGTAAAGCGCTCGTCTAGCATACAAGAGTCCTGGGTTCAAATCCCAGCCGAGCACGTGGATTTTTTTCATAATTTCACCCATAATTTGTCCATCTTTACCACGCGTAATGAGTTAATTAATTTAATAACCATGCGGATTGGATTACCGAATAGCTCAATATAAGTGTCAGTTTATATTAGAGTGTACTGCCTCTCTGTAGTAGTCATGTCGTCACTTGAGTGAGAACGACACGTTGATAGCCTTCCCACATCTTTACTCTTCCACAATACAGTTGTTGTGGAAGCGATGTAGGTACGATAGGCAAACAGTTTCAACACTAAACAAATCGCACTCGCTCGCTCCGCGTGTGTAGGAACATGAGATGGATGGATATTGGTTATGAAAGGGGTCCGCGTGGTCTGTAGGGATTTGAATTCTAAACTTGTAACCAACTCAGTTATTGGGTCACCAAGTGGCTCGGTAGCTTAGTTGGTAAAGCGCTCGTCTAGCATACAAGAGTCCTGGGTTCAAATCCCAGCCGAGCACGTGGATTTTTTTCATAATTTCACCCATAATTTGTCCATCTTTACCACGCGTAATGAGTTAATTAATTTAATAACCATGCGGATTGGATTACCGAATAGCTCAATATAAGTGTCAGTTTATATTAGAGTGTACTGCCTCTCTGTAGTAGTCATGTCGTCACTTGAGTGAGAACGACACGTTGATAGCCTTCCCACATCTTTACTCTTCCACAATACAGTTGTTGTGGAAGCGATGTAGGTACGATAGGCAAACAGTTTCAACACTAAACAAATCGCACTCGCTCGCTCCGCGTGTGTAGGAACATGAGATGGATGGATATTGGTTATGAAAGGGGTCCGCGTGGTCTGTAGGGATTTGAATTCTAAACTTGTAACCAACTCAGTTATTGGGTCACCAAGTGGCTCGGTAGCTTAGTTGGTAAAGCGCTCGTCTAGCATACAAGAGTCCTGGGTTCAAATCCCAGCCGAGCACGTGGATTTTTTTCATAATTTCACCCATAATTTGTCCATCTTTACCACGCGTAATGAGTTAATTAATTTAATAACCATGCGGATTGGATTACCGAATAGCTCAATATAAGTGTCAGTTTATATTAGAGTGTACTGCCTCTCTGTAGTAGTCATGTCGTCACTTGAGTGAGAACGACACGTTGATAGCCTTCCCACATCTTTACTCTTCCACAATACAGTTGTTGTGGAAGCGATGTAGGTACGATAGGCAAACAGTTTCAACACTAAACAAATCGCACTCGCTCGCTCCGCGTGTGTAGGAACATGAGATGGATGGATATTGGTTATGAAAGGGGTCCGCGTGGTCTGTAGGGATTTGAATTCTAAACTTGTAACCAACTCAGTTATTGGGTCACCAAGTGGCTCGGTAGCTTAGTTGGTAAAGCGCTCGTCTAGCATACAAGAGTCCTGGGTTCAAATCCCAGCCGAGCACGTGGATTTTTTTCATAATTTCACCCATAATTTGTCCATCTTTACCACGCGTAATGAGTTAATTAATTTAATAACCATGCGGATTGGATTACCGAATAGCTCAATATAAGTGTCAGTTTATATTAGAGTGTACTGCCTCTCTGTAGTAGTCATGTCGTCACTTGAGTGAGAACGACACGTTGATAGCCTTCCCACATCTTTACTCTTCCACAATACAGTTGTTGTGGAAGCGATGTAGGTACGATAGGCAAACAGTTTCAACACTAAACAAATCGCACTCGCTCGCTCCGCGTGTGTAGGAACATGAGATGGATGGATATTGGTTATGAAAGGGGTCCGCGTGGTCTGTAGGGATTTGAATTCTAAACTTGTAACCAACTCAGTTATTGGGTCACCAAGTGGCTCGGTAGCTTAGTTGGTAAAGCGCTCGTCTAGCATACAAGAGTCCTGGGTTCAAATCCCAGCCGAGCACGTGGATTTTTTTCATAATTTCACCCATAATTTGTCCATCTTTACCACGCGTAATGAGTTAATTAATTTAATAACTCTTTTCTTCGATGAACATGACTGCAAGAAAGTTCTGCAATAAAACTGGATAGCCATCCCATAAGGCCACACGGAACAGTAGAAAACTAGACAAAAAAGCGCTGCCTGGAAGCAACAGATGTCAACTGAGCTGTTTCCCATTCTCAGTGGGAAACTTTTCCATCCCATAGTCAGCACGAAGTACAGCAATGTGAGCCATGTTATATACATATATTAAGCAAACATATATACGGCACTGATGACCTAAGTTCTTGAGGTTGAAAAGAACAAACTTATTCGGATTGTTGAGCGATAATCCTACATTGAATAGTGCCGTTAGCTACCAGAAACTTGCTTGACGTTATGGTAAAAAGGTTAAATATGTCGTATCAAAGCTCTTCTAAATGCAGCGGAAAGCAACTTATTCGTATTACTCTTTTGCCCTTTCAGCACATGGAATCTTCATGGAAACGTGTGATTTTCTTGCAGGAACTGCACTGTCAAGATCTGACAAGTATTTTAATTAAACTAATTAGACTTCTATCAAGTTTCGGATTCAATACTATTATTGAGACTGTCCTTTCATTCTCGTTACATTCTTTTTTCGCTTGACTCTGATCTGCATCCACTTGAGTGAAACGTAGGGAAACTGTAGTATAAGGCGAAGTTAAGCACTGTCCTGTTTCTATACACTTTCAATCGTAAATGCAGAGCGGAAAAGTTGCAACAAAGCAAAACAGAGATAAATGACAGCCGGAAAAATCGCGTTTTTTTTCTCTGTTTTACAACTTCCGAGCAACAGCCAATGTTAGGGAAGTTCATGACACTGTCTGCAGCTTAGCACATGTATTGTGAATAAAACTGGTCCCTGAACTAAGAACCCAAACAGGGGACAACTTGTCAGAACCAAGTCATACCTATATGTACTAGCTGAAGTGTGAACGTGCCATTCAATAGTGGAATAGCGTGAATTTTACTGATTTGGCAGGCAAAATGGTAGATGAAATGATAGAAAAAAAGTAATCCACTTTTCAAAAGTGCTCACTAGCCTATTATGCATGTCTGCATATGGACAAATGTAATTTGAAAAAAAGGATAAAAAAGGAAATTTAAATCTCTATGAAGAGGAAACACATTAGTTTGATTTTCAAAGAAGGAATAGGTGCGATTGCTTTCATTCACTTGAGTGACTACTCTTCCATTCACTTCATAAGAGCAACAGACACTGGACAGTAAAAATCTCACAAAGTGGAACGTGACTTGCCGGATAATGAGAATGAGTTTTATGACATTTCTACCCGACTAGTGGATAACAATAAAATTGTAGCACTATTATATCATGATTTGTTACAAATAACAATTTTTGATTCATTTTTGTTAGAATCACTTTAAGTTGATGAAGGAAATTATAACATAATTAAAGCAATATCATTTATAATAACATAGGCTGTTTTAAATTTGTTTCAATTTAAAACATTATTATAATACAATTTGTTATAACAACTTTGGAAGCAATTGGTTATAACAACTTTTGTTATACAGTCATCTCTCCCTTACTCGATATTGAAGGGACCATCGAGTTAGGGAGATATCGAGTTACAGAACACAAAACCAGTGTAACTGCGATCCAAGGGACCATCGAGGTAGCCATGAATACCAACTTTTACTATGGTTCTCTAACTCGATATCGAGATACGAAATATCGAGTAAGAGAGAGTTAACTGTAATTCAGTAATAGAAAATTACGAAATAAGTTATATTTTTGTTTGGTTTGAAGTTTAAGTTACATTTTAGTTAAAACTATATGTTTAAGTTTTGTTTAGTGTAGAAGAAATTGTATTATAATTTTTCATTATTTTAACTACTAACCAGCCAAAATTATAACAATACGCTAACTGAGTAACAAAATCTGTTACAACTCTATTGTAATCCACTGGACGGGCAAGCAATTGAAAATGTGCTCACAATATCGCATTAAGATAAAAATACTAAACAAAACAAAATATTTGATATCGCGCCTTCTTTTCCCACAAGGATACCTTCAACAGCCGAGGGTTGTAAAATTTGGTCTTCGATGCTAAATAAATTAAATTGGGAGAATTTATATAACAATTGAAATTAATTCCAGATTCCTGCTTATGAATATGGTTTGTTCATTTTGGAGCCATGATTCAATCAAACATTTTCTAACCGTTTATATCTAGCAGAAGAGGCGTTACCAGAAAAATAGTTAGGGGAGAGAGGTCGGTTTGATTTTGAAAAAAAATCTAAGGATGCTTAAGGCAAAGTAGACCGTCATTGAAATTTATACGCGTCGCTGATGATTGTTGCTAATTCATCTCACGATTTCGAATTAACGAAAATCAGTTGGTTTTGCACTGACACAGCTGAAACAGTATCAGCATACTTTATGCACGTTAGCGCGTACAGTGATACTTTTTCAAGTCAATATAAACTATCAAGACTGAGTTTTATCACTTTGAAATGCAAGCTGAAAAGTCATCATAGTTGACAAAACGAATGACGGGCTACTTAGCCTTAATGTTTCGTTGGCATCACAGACATTTCATGTTTTCTAGTTTATAGATATCTAATAATGATTTTGAACTATTTCATTTTTATTAAAATCCGTTTTGCATAGAAATCTTTACAGTTTTGACAATAAAATTATCAAACACACGAGGTGTGAGAAATTTGACATCATTTTTATAGTTAGGAGTCTAAAATTTAGTAGATAGGAAAATGTTTCTATTTTTAAATCTGCTTTGTTATATGGTGATCAATTTCGCCCATGTCATTTTTTAAATTAATGAAACGTTAAATGTTGTTCCATAAAAAATCGATGACATGAGTTCCGAAATTTCTTGGGAGACCGACGCGTAGGCATAACCCACTTTAAAATCTTAGGCCACAGATTTTTAGATTTTTCTCTTCTTCTGTCATGCACTTTTCAAAACATAGTATTGTATTGGTGGGAATCTGTTGTGAAAAAATTAAGTGATTTTGTGCAACCATTTTTGAGATTTGAGCGAAGTGTTTTGAAGAAGTCATTTCTGAACTGGTGTTCCAATAAACTTTCAAACGGAATTCAAGATAATTTGTCCCATATGTATATCTACCTATCTATCTATCCTTTGATTTTTTTAGAGTAATAGTATTGTGTTTAATAAAAGCCATATTATACGATACCAGTTTGGTGATGACTTTTTCAAAACACTTCATCAACATGCAATATGTTTTAGAAATACATTTGAGAATATATAAATTCATGAAAAGTTTCTCAAATATAAGCATTTTTTAACATATTTTCATCAAATTTTCAAACCACCACAACAAAAAAGCCCCACGTGGCCCCACTTTTCTTTCTTCGCGACAATGAAACTTATGTTCTTGACTAGTCGTATACAAAAAATTAGCTGCCGCCATCTGCCGCTTCACGAGTTATCCTGGATATTGTAAAACACTATTTTTAGACTGTTTTTACCAAAAATATAATTAAATCTGAAAATTTTGCTAGCAAACGATGTTCATTTACTTTGTTATAGTTAAGCTTCTAATACTTGATGACAACATATTTTTGACAATTTTTTTGTATGAAAAAATGCTCAAAATCGATTTTTTGACTGTTTTTACTAAATTGTCATATATCGTAATCCACGTCAGTGATAGAGTGTATGTGTCTTCCGAAGAAATGTCAAAAATGCCTCAATGAAAAACTTTGCAGAAGAAAGTTTTTTGCTAGGACGCTCCTATCAAAAGATAAAACTGATCTAGATCAGTTTTTACTTAGCTAGATCAAATCTGAATGTGTCAAAATGTAGTACAAGTTATTCCAAAATACTTTATCGAAGACACTAAACCTCTAGGGTGCATATCCAGAGTATTAGAGGTTTTGGTCGTCGAAAACAGCGATCTGCCCCAGTGTGCCGCGGGCTGCATGTGGCCTTCAGCAAAGTTTTGTGCAGCCCGCGGAGTTTTTAATATTGGAGTAGTGCGGCCCTAGAGTAGTCAGAAATTGAAAAGTTATCTTCTGCAAAATCTCGCAAACCTTTTTCTATTTCTATTTCTAATCTTCAGATATTCTTGTCTCTCATGTGTTGAACAGTGGAATGGCTTTCGTAAAACAAAAGTAAATTGATATAATTTCTTATTTCTAGAGTTTGTTCGATAATAAAAAGCTTTTTCAACTCTTGATACAATCGTTTCTTCAAAACACAAAAGTTTCGACGTTCCAGCTGCGCATTTTTTCGCAGCTCAAGAAAGAGATTTTTTTAAGTTTCCAATAACGTCCGAATATCCAAAATTACGTTGAAGTTTTAGTTTTGCTGTGGCTAAGGACTCCTATTGCATGTCACTTAATTTGTTAATATTATTCTAGTGTTGAAATTATCCTATCAAAAATGTTGAAAATATTGAAAGTTTGTCAAAGCTGTTTTAATCTTGCTTTGTCTCTTGAATCAGTACTTGATTATATGTTACCATAATTTTTCGTTTCTTAAATTCAATAATTCTAGACTTGTATCTTTGCAAGAAGGGCGAACCCCTGAGAATTCAGGGACATCGGTGTTATAAGGAAAGATTATTGAAACGGTTAGTAACTATTAAACACCATACTGCCAGACAGTCCCAACTTAATTTTCGTCAAAATTGAGTTGATATTTCAACGTATCTTCCTTTGCTTTTTCAGCTGGACTAACGAGACAACACATTTTGTAAAATAAGGAAAAACACTAAATTGGATGGTCCCATCTTGAAAAGTAACCGCATATCAGTCCCACTACAGATTCAAGCACAGTGAAACACTTATATGAAGCTTGTTTTGTTTATCTTTGTATTTTTTCGGAATGTTATTGGAGTGAAAAGAAAATTGTCAACGTTTCATTCAGATTCAAACATATTTCAATCTACTGGAATTTTTTGAATATTCGTACGGATATCGAGCTTGTAATCCTCTAAGTCCATTTTCTCAATGCCTTCTGATGGGACTCCCCAAGTAACATTAGTAGCTGAACAACAGTTTATTTAACTGAAATAAGCTTAAGAGTGATTTGTTCAGCTCTTGTTCAGCAAAAATGTTTGTTGGGTCACTTCCGATGCATATTTCAGAAGTCACCCAACGACCTCAATCAAGGATGAAAAAAAAACGTCTCTAGCATTCAACAACACAGTATTTGAATAATCTAAGAGGGCCGTTGGTTTTGCAGCAGCATGGTTTTAACGCCTCATTACGCGCGCGTAGAACGGATATATCAAGCATCCATTGCACTGTTTGTCGCGGTATTAAGAGGAAAATAACCATCATCGTTTTACAAATTTTCAAAACCAGTTGTTTTGCTCGCAACTAAAGCAATGTTCAAGAAAATCTATCATTATATTGCACTTGGTATCTGCAATGCAATGATAGATTTTCATGTGGAATTCTTCAAATTTGAACGAAAAAACTGGTTTTATAATTTTTGATGATTGAATGATGGATTCTTGAGCCTTAAGAGTTTATCGGATGTTGTTACAAGTAGCGATCAACTTGAATTATGCCGCATTCGCGCTATTATTTATCGCTCAACCAATGTTCGAATGGTTTTAGAATCACGAACAGCATATATGGAGGTAAATCAATAACTAATAGTGGAAAAATCCTCAAAATCATAAAACTTTATTCGCGAACAATCAATCGCTAGCACACGTGCAATACGATTCGCGGAGCATACTTTGTTGTGATGACTATTTATGCAACCTCAGTTCAAAAAATCACCTATCAGTACTCTAAAGACAACGTCAACATATGATAAGTCGATACTTTTAGCGTCGAACCATACAAAGGTTATTTTTTTAAATGATAAAAATCAGGTAAAGGAAAAGGTATGGGGTTTTTAATGTTAGTGTACAAAAGTCTATGTCGACACTTACAGTGACGAACTGTTCATATTTTGTTAAATCAATTCATTTAAGTAACATTGCCACCGTTGTCATGGTAAAAATACGTTTTATAATATCACGCAGAAAAATTTCTTTATGTTGAGATTACTATCCCGTTAATTATTTTTAACTACTCACAAATAGCTGTTCCGAAGTAAAAATAACTTACGCCAACACTTAATTAAAGTCAAATCAAATACACACACTTCATTGATTCAGCTATCCACTTGTACCTATATCAATTATAATTTGGATAACTATCACTATCAGAAAACATTCACATCTCTAGACTTCAAGTCATGCTCACAAATCTACTTCTTTGAACTTTCAAGGAATAATTTAGGTGATAAGATAACCACCTCTCACGCAGGAGACCACCTATCAAGTTTGCGACATGCACTTTATTTTAATCTTTGCAATGTTTGTTTAGATCGATAAAGCAGCAGCGAATGTTTTCAGATATGTTGATAAAGCAGAACAAAGTGCTGAGTAAACATTGCAAAATATTATAAACTCAATTAAATTTACTTTGAGGTTACTAAATTACAGTTGAATTTTGACGTTTGGCGGATGTAAATTCAATAAAAAATATAGTTGTCAACAACTATACTGTATAGTTGTTTTTAAACAATATACTGTCTAATCATCTATATTTATAGTTATCTCTAAATTAACCTTAAAAATAGTTAACTTAAGCGGAAAAATGTTAACGAACACTAAATTTTGTTCTCCGTGATGTTGTTCATTTGAAATAAAAGCATGAAACGAGCTCACCAAATTTATCCTTATCCATCCTTGATTGTAGCTACTTTAATCAGCATGCTCATTTCACAAATTCAAAATATCACTCGGGCGACGCGAAAATCTGAACTCGATTGCGCACAGAATACGTGCAAACTAAAACGAAAAAAAACTGCGGCGACGTGACGACGCAAAAAAAAACGATTTTTTCTAGCGAAGATGAAACGAAGCCAAAACCAAAACCCTCAAGAGCTAAAATCTAGAGAACCAAACAGCGGCTCAAGCTGAAAACCTGATCAATTGGTCACCACCAGCGAGTGACCATTCGATCAAGCCCAGTAGAGACTTCCTCGCACCAAGTGAAGAATAAGTTAATTGCGTTCTGGAATTCTTCTGCTTCGCTAGAATTAGTTACTTTCATGAGTTACTTTTCGTGATACTGGGTTCACCGTAGAGTTGAGCAAGCTCGTGGTTCATTCTTCTCCTCCATACGCCGTTCTCACATACTCCGCCGAAGATCGTCCTAAGCACACGTCCTTCAAAAACTCCTAGCGCTTGCAGGTCCTCTTCGAGCATTGTCCACGTCTCATGCCCGTAGAGGACTACCGGTCTTATTAGCGTCTTGTACATGGAACACCTAGTACGGAAGTGAAGTTTACAAGACCGCAAGGTCTTGTGGAGTTAATAGTAAGCACGACTTCCGGCAATGATACGTCTTCGGATTTCTGTGCTGCAGTTGTTATCCGACGTTATCAATGGTCTGAGCTAGACAAATTCATCCACCACTTCGAACTCATCCCCGTCGATCGTCACGCGTCTGCCTATGCGAGCTCTATCGCGCTCGGTTCCTCCAGCCAGCAGATATTTCGTCTTCGACGTATTTACCTTCAATCCAACCCTATCTGCTACACGTTTCAGCCTGGTATACTGTTCAGAAACCACCTGGAACGTTCTTCCGACAATGTCCACATCTTCAGCAAAGCAGATAAACTAGCTGGATATATTGAAGATCGTGCCCTGCATGTTGAAGCCCGCCCGTTTCATAACCTTCTAGCGCAATATTGAACAGGAGGCAGGAAAGACCATCACCTTGTCGAAGTCCTTTGCGTGTTTCAAACGGGTCCGATAATGCACCCGATATCTTCACACAGCACTGTACACTATCCATCATTGCTTTGATCAGTCTAGTCAGTTTCCCGGGAAAACCATTCTCGTCCATAATCTTCCATAGCTCTTCGCGGTCGATGGTATCATAGGCCGCTTTGAAATCGATGAATAGGTGGTGCGTAGGGACTTGATATTCGCGACACTTTTGGAGGATCTGCCGCAACATAAAGATTTGGTCTGTCGTCGATCGCCCGTCCACAAAACCGGCTTGATAACTTCCCACAAATCTGCTTGCCAGTGGCGATAGACGGCGGAAGATGATCTGGGAAAGCACTTTATAGGCTGCATTAAGAATGGTGATCGCTCGATAGTTCTCACATTCTAACTTGTCACTTTTTTTGTATATTGGGTATATTATTCTCTCCTTCTACTCCTCCGGTAGCTGTTCTGTATCCCAGATCCTGGCTATCAATCGGTGCAGACAAGTGACCAACCTGTCCGGGCCCATTTTAATAAGTTCCGCTCCAATACCATCCTTTCCAGCTGCTTTGTTGTTCTTGACCTGTTTGATAGCATCCTTAACTTCACCTATTGTGGGAGTTGGCACGTCTCCCTCATCCACCGTACTGATGAAGCCATTCCTCCTGCTGTCTTGATCTTCCTCCTCTGCAACATTTAGGTGTTCATCGTAGTGCTGCTTCCACCTTTCAATCACCTCACGTTCGTCCGTCAAGATGCCTTCATCCTTATCCCGGCACATTTCGGCTAGCGGCATAAAGCCTTTGCGGGATGCATTTAGTTTCTTGTAGAACTTTCGTGTTTCTTGAGAACGATACAGCTGCTCCATCTCTTCGAACTCCACCTCTTCAAGGCGGCGCTTTTTATCCCGGAATAGATGGGTTTGCTGTCTTCGCTTCTGTTTGTATCGTTCCACGTTCTGACGGGTGCCTTGCTGCAGCATCATCGCCCGCGCTGCATTCTTCTCGTCCAAAACCGTCTGACACTCCTCGTCGAACCAACCGTTCCGTCGATTTGCTTCCACGAACCCAATGGCACCTTCCACTGCGTTGTTTATGGCTGCTTTGAGACTACTCCAGCAGTCCTCAAGAGGGGCTTCGGTGAGCTCTCCCTCTTCCGGCAACGCTGCTTCAAGGCTTTGCGCGTAATCAGTTGCGACTTCGGGTAGCTTGAGTCGTTCCAGATTGTACCGTGGCGGGCGTCGGTACCGAATGTTGTTCACAACGGAGAGTCGTTGGCGCACTTTAACCGTCACTAGGTAGTGGTCCGAATCGATGTTTGCGCCGCGATAAGTTCTGACGTCGATAATGTCCGAGAAGTGTCTTCCATCAATCAAAACGTGGTCGATTTGCGATTCAGTTTGTTGGGGTGATCTCCAGGTGTACCGATACGCGAGGCTGTGCTGGAAGTAGGTACTACGTATGGCCATGTTTTTGGAGGCGGCGAAATCAATCAGTCTAAGGACGTTTTCGTTCGTAAGCTGGTGAGCGCTGAACTTCCCTATAGTCGGTCTAAATTCCTCCTCCAACCTGAGCGTTGAGATCTCCGATAACGATTTTGACATCATGGCATGGGCAATAGGGTGCGGCTTATTTTTCAAAAGTTTTCAAAACCAAAAATTCGTGTGCTCTACTGAATTCAAATCACATGGAAAGATAATCCTCAAAATCTGAGCCAAAAATATTAACATTTAGGGGTGGCGCAGGCGTCTTGAAGGTGAATTTTCAAGTTATAAAAAGTGACCTTCAGTGTAGTAATCATAACTTTGTTAAGCGATTTTAAAACTTTTAGCATCAATACTTTCAAAATTAAATTTACGAAAACTTTGTAGAACATCAAATTTGTCTAAAGTCAAAAAAAGTTTTAGTTAAAAGTAATTTATTCCAAATTTTTCCTCATTTTACTAAAAAAATCAACTTTGTTCGACCATAACTTCATGATTACTCAACCGATTTCAAATCTTTTTACATGCTTTTGGAGCTATTTTAGTTGTTTTCAAACTGTTCATACAACACATTTCACTAAAAATATGTCTTGACCAAGTTATTCAGCAAAAACTGCACAAAAACATGATTTTTTAACGAAAAATGCCAGATTTTTCAAATTGTTGCCAGTTAAATATTATCTCTAAAGCTGAAACTGGTTTTTCTCATTTGTTAAACCTTCGAGAAGGAGTTTGCAACAACTTTTAAATAATTTTGAAACCAAACTATGTTTGCATATGTTGAAAAATATATGCGCTATTCAACTCGTAATAAAGGATAGATGCTTTCTAAATTTAAGTTTTATAGAAAAAATGCAATTTCTGGCGAAAAAGCTTAAATAATCAAAAGAAATTTGATTTTTTCATTAAAAATTCATGCTTTTGGATAGTTTTTGGTAAAAAACTTAAGCAAAACCATTTTTTGGAGAAATGTGTTGTATGAACAGTTTGAAAACAACTAAATTTGCTTCAAAAACATGTAAAAAGATTCGGAATCGATTGAGTATTCAAGAAGTTATGGCCCAACTAAGTTGAAATTTTCAGTAAAATGAGTAAAAATTTGTATAAAAGTATTTTAAACTATGACTAGTTTTGATTTTAGACAAATTTGATGTTCTACAGAGTTTTCATAAATTTAATTTTCTAGATAATGATGCTAAAAGATTTGAAATTAGTTGGAAAATAACAAAGTTATGTTTGCTTCACTGAAGGTCATTTTTTATAACTTGAAAATTCACCTTCAAGGCGCTTGCGCCACCTCTAAATGTTAATATTTTTGGCTCAGATTTTGAGGTTTCTCTTTTAATGTGATTTGAATTCAGTAGAGCACACGAATTTTTGGTTTTGGGAACTTTTGAAAAATAAGCCGCACCCTAATGGGCAACCATCGTAATCACGTTCCAGCTGCGCGTAGAAAGCGGCCTTATCGTCATCGTCACTTGCTAGATGAGGGCTGTGCACGTTGATTATGCTGATATTGAAGAAACGGCCTTTGATCCTCAACTTGCACATTCTGTTATCGATTGGCCACCACCCAATCACGCGCCTCTGCATTTCGCCCATCATGATAAAAACTCTGCCCAGCTCATGTCTGTTGCCGCAGCTCTGGTAGATGGTATAACCATCCCTATAAGTATGTACCGTCGACCCTTTCCAGCAAACCTTCTGTAGCGCTACGATGCCGAACTTGCGGACCCTCAATAATTCGGAAAGAATGCGGGTACTTCCCAAGAAATTGAGAGGTTTACAGTTCCATGATCCGAGTTTCCAATCGTTAGTCCGTTTTCGATGCCTGCGTCTATGCCGATTGTTCCGGTCCGAATTTACATTGTATGCTTCCTGTACTGATGATTTTTACGGCTGGCTTGTAAGGCCTGCACCAACCCCCTGTCTCGCCGGAGGATCATCGTGCACAGCACTGTTTAGAGTCCCACGCTGGCACTAGAACGATGATCAGCCGCTCCTAACATGGAGAACAGACGCTGTTTTGAGCCGCATAGAGAACAGACGCTCTGATAAGCTAGCTGATAAGCTGCATGCTAATAATTTGTTTTTTTTACTTCCTGGAAAATTTTGTCTTTCACGAGAGATTCGAGGAGTTTAGGGATACAAGAGATAATCGCAATTCCGCGATAGTTTCGTAAGTCATTCTTCGTGCCTGACCAGGTATCAAATACGAAGAGTTCTACGGAGTCTAAAGTGGGCACGATTTCCAGCCTCGATGCGTCTCTCTGATTTCTCTGCTGGTGTCGTTGTCGACAGTCACAGTGAGTCCAAATACAGTATGGCACATAAAAAAATGCGAAAATCGTCATATCTTGTTTATGGTAGTTTTTATAAAGAAAATGTAAACGAAACATAAATGTTATTCATTATTAGTTTTGTTTAATCTATTCAGACTAAGTTTTTCGCTTTGGACATGACTTTTATCTGTTACTTTCACCTAACTTGAGAGGAATTGAAAGCATACCTTCAATTTTTATCATGCGATCGTCGAGTTCAATATCTTTATGATGAAAGCTTCTAAAACATCATGGCGTGAGATTATTTACAGGCCTTGTTTCCAGCATTTGCCCATAGCAAATGATAGAATTCCATTTTTCATTCCTGGATAATTGGAGACACAATTTTTTTTTTTTTTTTTTTTTCAAAAAACCGGCTCATTTTGGACAGCCGTGGTTGAACCTGCATATAAGTTTGTTAAGCGGCTCTGTTTTGCTCAAAACATATGAGCTAGTATTGATATTAGTTGTCTCTAACCTAAGGAACAAATTCATGCTCAAAAAATTGTTATAGACCTCCGAAACTTTAACAAAAAATAAAGGTATATCAAACCTATAAGACGCTAATACCCCCAAAACTAAGACTTTGGCAAAACATTTGATTGTGACCATGAAAAACTCGTCCATCCTCTGATACCGAACAAACTGAAATTTCCAACAATAAAGTGTGATTTTTGAAGGTGAAAAGCTTATCACCAGAGTAAGCGACAATCAGACACTGTTTGAACTTTGAGCGTACAAAACCTTTAAACTTTTTTGCTTTATTACATTATTTAGTATAGTAAGAAAAATATGACAAAAATTGTCCTAGATATTGAAGTTGTGTCAGAATATTCTACAGTAATCAGAAATTACATTCACTCACAAAAACAACGAAAATAACGGTTGTGGATGCCATATTCACGTTCAAACAATTTTCGCATTTTTTTATGAGCCATACTGTACCGTAATTCGGGGGCAAATTGATCACTATTTTACAACTTTTTGTTGTGTTATCCTTTGGAACTCAAAAATTGCCAAATGAATATTGACAAAATCAGTACTTCATTGATCTTTATTAGTCTGTGTTATCGACTTTTCATGAAATAATATTTAACATATAATAAAAATAGATTTAATATCAAAAAAATAAAATGACACACTGCGGTGAAATTGATCATCATGCAAACAAAGCAGGTTTAAGAATTAAAAATTTTCCTAATTACTAAATCTGGGTTTCCTTAATCTAAAAATGATCTCAAAATTCTTACAACTCAAGTATTTGACAATTTCATTGAAAAATTAAACTTTGAAAATCTGTATATTTGTGAATAAACGGTTTTAAAACCTATACTTGATATGTGTTCCGTAGTTAATAATTAAGCTTACACAACAAAGTTGACATGTAGGCATAGCCCCAGTGATTTATTTAGCACCGACATTTGCAAATGTATTGCTTACACCTTCAAAAAGTGTGAATGTTTCAATGCAAAACTGACCACAATGAAAACGAAATAGTTCAAAATCATCATTAAACACAAAAACTTGGAATGTATGTGGTTCCAACGAAACCTTCAGCATCCTTGGGAGGAAATGTTTTTTGGTGCCGACCTGATCAAATTCGCCCTAGCGATCAATTTGCTCCCGGTTTACAGTGACCCCTTTGAAAAGTTCAACGGTCATATTCTCATTAAGCCAGTTGAAGTGGATGAACTTGTCTTTCATTTTCCTGTCAATTTTCATACAAAATCTACTTTTTCTCTGCTATAAACTCACTCTACCTTTTCCTTTGGCCTATTTGACGAATATACACTCTAGAGTCTTGACTCTGGAGTTGAAACCGGTAGCTTTGCGCCTAACATTAGGCTGTTTACCGGTTCGTATTAAAACATATCGAAAGAGTGGATAACACATAAAAGAGCCAAACATTGAGCGCTCTGCTACTCGTTCTCTGCATTCTCTCTCGCGGCGCCCGCCTAAGCGATGCGCGCATCAACAACACACTGCCCCGCGCATCACGCTGCATCCAGCTGGAGTCTTCACCTGTACAGCATAGGTACCGTGACGAGTCGCCGTGATTCAAAATAATCCGCGCTCACAACATTGCGCATCGGCTTCTCACCTGTAGCAGCGTCGAACTCAAGCAAACAACTTGCCAACAGTTGAGTTCTGGACGCCAACGGTGCCGGTTGTCCGCGCGTCACGTGTCGATCCCAAGTCGTTCCGGCGTCTTAAATGTGAGGATATTTGAAGGGGTGAGTGCTATTGGTGTGTAGGTAGATACAGGCTTCTGGAAAGTGAAGCTCCATGTGTTTTGGAAGACGATTGGATTGTTTCAACATAATCGCAGTGAGTGGATGAAGACGAAGAACAGCTTAAACTTGGCTGCGGAGATTTTGTCGTGATCTGGTGTAAGCTCCCGGCTCACCCTTTGTCGTCCCTTTGACAGCAACGAAATCACGCTCAAGGTTTTTCGACTGGCTGCGCGAAGAGAACTGTTCCCCCGTTTTGGAAGAAACGTCTCCTCATCGGTGACAGCATTGGATTGTTGAGGCTTTGAACGTCTCTTTACGCTGATGGCATGCTAAAAGTGAGTTAATCGAGAGCCGCGGGAAAACTTGTGTAATGCCCTGTTGAATGCATCCCTTCCAGGTTGGGTTTATTGTAATGGAATGTTTGTTTTTTTTTTCGTGGGTTTGTTTTCGTGGATGCAGGTTGATGGAATTGCCGGTTTCAACCAAAATTTTCGTGCAGATAAACAACGGAGAGTGTGAGAACGCTTTTATGATGTTTTGAAAGCAAATTACAAAGCTACTTACCTGCTTGATGGACGGATCTATCGCATTTTGTTGATTGCTTGATTGCTTGATTGCTTGGTTTCAAATAGTGCATTTGGTGTCATTTCTCGCTTCGGGTAGTGCTCATTGAAATAGAAAGTGTGAGTTTATAATTGGATACTAAATGACAAAAACCGAAAACTTGATGGGGAAGATGACATTATCACTGCATGGAAGTTCCGATGGAAGCGCATAGAAACGTGAAAGCAGGCCTTTCAGAGATGGACATTCTGAGAAGCGTTTCATGCTGCAACAGGTTTGAAAACATGTTTTCCACGTTAAGAAACTCTGTGAAGTAAAATGGGAAGTGATCAAGCGTGTCTTTCTCTTGCAATGGAATTGTTTTCCTGGTTTGCGCGGGCATTTCCTTCAATATGTTTTTTTCTTTCTGCTGGATACCATAAAAAGACGTAAATATGGAATGATAGAAGTTGCTTGTCAGTAATCCTTTAATGTACTCTAAAATAATAATTAAATATATATGCGTCATCACATCTACTTTTAACTTTCTGGAATTGCATCTCAATTGGGACAAAGCCTGCTTCTAAGCTTTTTTTAATTCCTTCATTAATATTATTTCAAACTTAACATTCATTTCTTGTATCTAGGTGTCCTGCGTTAGGCAACACTATTATCCTTATATAATACAACTAAATAAGGCTTTCATAAACATCTTGTTAACAACTTATTACTTTTCATTTGCCGTAGCAGTTCAGATTTTTCACCGATGAGTTGATTTTACCTGCTTATAAATGAAAAAAAAAACGCTTTTAATGAACCAAAACTAGATGTGCAATGCAATAATCGTAACAATAAAAGATTGCAACTAGCGTTGGGCGATTTTGAATCGATGTTCCGAAAATCGATGTTTGCTTTCCGATTAATCGATTTTTTGAATCGATGTTTGGAGCACCTAAAATCAGGTGAATCGATTCTCTTCATTCGATTTTTTGATTCGATTTATTTTGTTGAAATCGTTAAATATTTCTTAATAAATTTGTGGAAAAGAAACCATATTTTGATGTAATCTTGAGGTAGTAAATTTGTTCGATAAATTTTCGAAACTGATTTGATTGAAAGATGTTGGAATCGAATGCAAATTGATCTGGTCTCATTTCAAGCTACATAAATGTCAATTTTCATCCGATTCGAATCGATTTGAAAACATCGATTCAAAGGATTCGATTAAATCGGTGAATCGATTCGGCAGTTGAAATGTGAATCGATTCAGTAACATCGATGTTCTGGACAAATTTGCCCAACGCTAATTGCAACCACAATACGCTTGACTATTTGACATGTTCAAAGGAGGCCTAAACTCTCAGTATGGGATTTTTGAGAACCATCCCAAATCTAATTATGTTTTCCATATTGTGACATGTAAAATCATATTTATAAAATAAAAAAAAGACCATCGGAAACAAACCTGGTCATTTTGATTACATATGGTCATTTTAGACTCAGTTTTAGAACTCCGTTTTTGGTTCCAAAAGACCAGGTATTGTCAATAGAAAATAGAATAATTTACAGCTTCGGCACCATTCGACTATAATCGGCAACCAAATTTCAAACACCGAATTCACAGTATTTTTCTATCAAAACATACCAATGAAAACTTTAAAATGTTTCTCTGTTCTGTTAGCTTCCCGCTGATGAGATTTTCAATACTGAGCAAACAATTTCGCCAGAGTCGTCATCAATTCAATTGAACACGCCTTATAATGCGACTTATTTGAAGCTGCCGAACAGATTTGCCTGCAGTTCTTATGGGAATATTCAATTTGTTTATTGGCATATCAATCAATTTTCTTCGATGTTAGAGGGAACCGTAAGGGAAACGGTGAGAGAACTTGGATTAAATGTTGAAGAGGGCTTAACATACGAAACAGTATTACTTGGAACGTCCTTTCTTGTGGCTAACGTCTCCTATGGGAACGGCTTGGCGTGTTTTTCGAATAACACTGCCGAAGAGAATTGGGCTGCCGACAATAGTCACACTAACAAGAGATGTTCGAAGCGTTGTAAATACAATTCAAAAAAGCTTTCAACAAATCCATCGGTGTCAATCGATAGAGGATTGAGCAGCCCATAAATCTAATCAGACAAAGACGTAATTTGTCTACTGATGTCCAAGCAAATTACAAAAAGTGCGATATCGGCTTAGACTGCCACCAATACGTAAACTACCCTACCCGCATTCTGCTCGTACAGATGCTACTTTAAGTTTTATTCTGATAAAAATCCGGGTTTCTAATAAGAACCGTGGAAGGATTCATATGAGAATTCTGAAAGGATTTTGATTAGAATCCTAGAAGCATGCTAATGAGAATCCTTGAAAGATTATGCTGAGAATTTTGTAAATATTTGAAGGAGAATATTTGAAGGATTCTTAGGAGAATCCTGGAAGGATTCTTAGGAGAATCCTGGAAGGATTCTTAGGAGAATCCTGGAAGGATTCTTATCAGATTCCTGCAATACTTATAATGAAAGTCCAGGAAGAATTGTGGATCGTTTTTGATGAGAATACTGGGAATATTCTGATAAAAATCCTGGAAAGGCTCTGATGAGAATTCTGAAAAAATGGACAAAAATTTAGGAACAACAAAAGGCTATACTGTTTAGATAAAAAGCAAGTTATCAATGAACCAAGTACAAGCGCTACAGATAAAATAGGCGTGACGAAAACGCGCATATTTTCAGAAAGACCGTGCTGAAGGAGGTTCAATTTCAACTAGTCAAATATCTTTTTGGGGTGAAATTTTGTTAGACTTTCAGGCTCACCCGTGCACTGTATATGTCTATATTTACATCTGCTTTCACTCTCTTCTGCTCTTTTGCTCTCACACCGAGCAGGTAGGAGAGTGCTCTGCTGTTGGTCCAATCGATTTCCATAAGCCATAGTCCATTGCTCTTGCGGTGGTTCGTTTTGCCGTGTTCCTGAGTCGTTTGAGGCTAGCTGCCTGCGAAGTGGGTCAGTTTGTCTCAGTCACCATCTGATACTGACGGAGGATGGATGTGTTCCCCTAAGCACGGTCCTCCGTGCGGCGTCTTCTGGTGGCTGGACGGGTTATTTTTTTGGAGGGGCTGGGAATTGAATCCATGACCTTCCGCTTATGAAGCGAAAGCGTAACCTCAAGGCTACGGACCCCCCTTCAGGGTAATTTGTTAATGCGTCTCATGCGGTCCGTCACATGCGTTGTTCAAAAACAATTGTAACTTCCGGATCGCGCGTCTTCGACCGTATCATGTAGACCAACTAGAAACCTGCATAATAAGGTAAAAATAGCTGTAGAGACTCTTCGTTACTAAGCAGTTGTTGTACAACTTGGATACCGATGGCGAGCGTAGCACTGAGCAGCGCATGTGTTGAATCTTCCCTAGCGCGCGCTTTTAGAATTTTCGTGAAGCGCAGCACACTACGATTCTGATGCGTAGAAAGGCGGTTTGGTTGGAGAATTGTTAGGTCATTTATGTTCTCCTGGTAATCAGGGTTGGGAAAAAATCTGAAACTCACTCTACAGTAGTCAAACAGAGCCAATCACATTCAGCGAAGCCAGTGAAACTCACGCCCATCGCTGCTGTAGGCAAACAGCCTTGAAAATTGCAAAACATCCGTTGCTAAGGGCAACCCAAAATTACTGTAGAAAAATGTTCTATTTCCCGCTGCATTTCCCGCATTTAGAGCCTTCAATGACACTACTGTTTTAGAGAAATTCATGTACCCAATATAGGCTACTTGATGAGATTCACGATTTTAAACTACTGTAGTGAGAGAGCCACGTGATTTTCGCGAAATTCAAGCCTACTAGGGTAACGTATATAACTTGGAAATGCATATAATTTGGACAGGCTGCTTGTTCTATGCTCATTTACAATGAGATGATGAGGAGTTTATGTACGGAAAATCATGTATTGCATTATTAATACACTATGCAATTTAATAATGATGGCAAATTTCATAGCAATTACAAATTGGCTTCAAAAATATCAAAACTGTAAATTGTATCAAAAGAACACCTGTGAAACCTACGAATGCAAGAGGATGTATGTTTCAAGAACATACTTTAAACGCAATAATAGTGCTCAGAATAAGCATTCATAAAAAGTGTAAAGGCGGCAATATGACAAAATATGTCTAAAATTGAAGCTAAGTTCATCTAAAATCTTAACATTAGTATATAAGGCATAAATCAGGTGGTGTCCAAAATAGATTACGGTTTTTGTTCAGTTGATATAATTTGGCCATCTGATGAAACGCACTGGAATATCGCATGCATGCATACTTGCAGGCGTATTTCGTGGATCTGATGATATTTGCTTCAATTAAATAAAATTATTGATTATCACCAGGCTTGATAATTCTCCTCAACATCATCAGAGTTCGGTGACATACTCTAGAGCAGCGTGCTGCCAGTGCCTCTTTGCGAGGGAGCCAAAAAATGCTAAGCAGTGAGGCAACGAAAAATGAGCGAGGAAGATGCAGCACAAAAAAAAGCCGAGTTAAATTCCATCAAAAAAGGGTGCTCTCACAACTCCCCGAGGACTGTCTGTTCGGGCGGCAGACTCGAGAGTTCGTTTGAAGTGTGAGTGATGGTGAGCATCGCAACGAGAGAGAGAGAGTGTCTGAAAAAATCCTCGCATTTTTCTGCACTCTCACTCGAATCGCTTGAGGATCTGTGTTGAAAATTTTGAGTTTATTTTTTTCTCCTCAGAAAAACGGCAAAATCGCCTCCTCTTTGCATCGCAGAGGAGTTTCTATCAAGCCTGATTATCACTAATATACACATCCAATAAGCGAAAAAATGCATAAGTCACATGTAAACTCTTCAAACATTATGATAAGATCATTCTTTTAAGAAACCATTGAATAGATAGTGAGATAACGCCCCTGTCCAAATTATATTCACATGAGGGTGTCCAAAATGTATATTTGATGTCCGAAATGTATAACAGACAGGCAATTAAAAAACGCTATTTTGGCACCTATTGCTACAGTTTGTAAGCTTTTTCTCTCCAGAAACTCAGAAAACAATGATGCATTAAGCATATAAGTATCATAACATAATAAAATATTAGTATCTAAGGCAGGTAATCGATCGCCGTTTCCAGACATATCCTTAGCCTGTCCAAAATACATAATTTACCCTACTATTACCATTCCCAGCACTGCTGGTAATTATATAACTGCATCGAGGTGCATTACACTCGTTGGATGGTTCGGCTGGATCCCTGTAACAATGTTCAAGGCAGCTGGGATAAGCAGTTTGCCTAGGTTTTTATTCTGTTGCATGTGGTAAAGTGCTATATGCAATAGGTTCTTCTCGAAGTAATACCATCAGGTGGTTCTGAAGAGAAATGAGTCTGAGCTCAAGAGTGATGTATGTGTTTTCTGTAAAACTGATTTCAGAGCTTGGGTAGATTGGTGCGACATCACACCCGCAATCCTTGAATTATCTTCTCATGGTTCGGGTTGCAGATCATCTCCTAATAAAAAGCATGATGTGCAAATACAAAAGTGATCAAATTATCAGAAAAGCTCTCAGTAAATGCTTGAGTAGCTGAGAAGAAGACCTAACCCTAGATGGGGTCTTATAATAAAAAAAAAAATGATATTTTTTCCCTGATGCTAATTTAAATCAGTCGAAACCAAAAGTCAGATAAAACTCTAATGCATAGCCCTGAAAACAGCAAAACTTCAAAAGAAGGATAATCCTTTGTTTTTCTATCAATTGAAATACCCATAGACACTGTAAATCATGAAGAACAGCCGATATTCTGTAACAAAGTTACAAACTTTCCTTCCTATAAAAAAAAAAGATATTCCTTATGCTGTAAAAAATGTTTTCAATCCCTGCCTAAATTAAAATTCAAACCTCAACAGCATACGAAATATGCCCTCGTCTAAATCCACAGCGAAAGCGTTCCCACTCTCTGATTCCTATCCAATGCAGATTGAAGACAGTTCAAGTTGGCGGTTTTCCATACCGAAACTGAACGGATGTTAGGCATGATCACTAAAACAATAGCCTCGCGAAACGATAGTAGGATGAAAGATCCGAAATCCAGATTGAACGTTCTCTTTGTATCTGACCACCGAGGCGAAAGGTTGTCCTAAACGTGCCAAATAGTGAAAAAGCGCTACTAAAGTGTCCAAGTTAAAACTAGTAGTGGGAGGCAAATGTAAGCCCCATTGATTTAATAAGAACTAGCAAAGTAAAAACACTAGTGAAATCGGTTAATGTGAGAAAGTGAGTTGTAAGTTTGTCGAAAGTTAGATAAAGGCCCTTTAGCTAATCGAATTATTGTTAATTAGGCTTGGTGCTCTAAACCAATACAGGGCTTAAGGCCCCTTCCTTAACCACGTTCTGTGAATAACAGGTAAATCCTCAAATTGTGCCCCTATAGCCCAGTGCTAATTGCTCTTATGAACCCGTTTGCAGATTTTCCTTCAAACGAAGGTCTAACCCCCAGGACCAGTCTAAGCCGTAGTGTATCGCCACCCGTGACGCCCCGTGTGAAAATCGCTACTTGTGACGTGATGCGATCGTCATAGACCAATCCAGTTGCCTGCGTAGTAGTGCAATGTTGACAAAATTTTCTTTGTTTGCTGTGAGAACTGTCACAACATTGCTTTTGTTTGCTGTGAGAATCCAAATATAAACAGAATTGCTGCAAAACAACAACTTCCTTGTTGGCCTGCCGTTTACCGAAAGCTCAGTGACGTCAAACAAACACCGATACGTTTTCATTCTGAGGAAATCGACTTGTGTAAGATTGATTGTTCGTTGGTGTTCGTGGCAGTTTGCTTGGGGACCTCTATTGCGTCATCAAATTCTGTGAACGGCCCCTCGCCCGTGACAGTTAAACGGGATAGCCACTAGTCCGACTCCCCACGGCGAACGGAATCCCACAACGAGGTTACGACGGTTACGTTCGGCACGGAGAAGCACCTCTTGCCTACCATCAGGGGCTACCACGTGCCGCTGGAAGCACGGCTACCACGTGCCGCTGGCCTAGAGATTGCAGCGAATGGGCAGTAGCGTAAGCAGGAGCACAAAAAAGGGCAAGTAGCAAGAAAATCAAACATTGTAAATTGCAAACTAACACTAGATCCTAAGAACGAATCGATGGATTAAGGCAGCGTAGGCATTGCACAATAGTTGCAAGAATAAAAATATCTAAAAATGTTAAGCCAACGTTTCAGTATCATTGTACTGATTTGATGAGAAGTGGTCGTACCAAGGGAATTTTTAATCCAGTTTTACTCCGGGTTCGTCGTAGAATAGGCTCTGGATTTGGAAAACCTTCAAAGGAAACCGGTCCACCCTGTATTTTTATAATCTTTTGGCTGTTGTAGTTAGCTCGTGCGTTCAGAAGTCTCGGTTTTGGATTGGAGGTTTAAGACAAGGACTCGCCCTGAGGTCTCAGTCGGGGACGGGATTTTGAGATAGACACGCTCCTTCGCGGTAAGTCTCTGCACTTGCCTGGCGCTTAAGCGAAGGCTGTTTCGCTCCTTCCTTTTTCCACCCTCCCAACTCCCGTTACATTTGGCGCCCAACTAACGGATTTGAGTAAAACGATATTAGATTATTTTTGGTTTTTGAACTATAAGCATATTTTATTGAACTCTTTTTCATTCATTTTTAGTTGTTAAGTTATTGAAATATTGAATTAGTTATTTGAGGTGAATTAGTTGAAATTTTACGTTTAAGTTGTATATATTTTTGATGTTCACAATATTATTAGAAGCATTAGTGTTATATTTGACTGAATTTCTTATTTTTTCCTCTATTTTGGGTTGCTGAGTATACCTGAAAAGAAAAACAATATTGTAGATTAAAACATGGATTCCGAACGAATGGGACAGTTTGAATCGTTTATTAATCCCAATGATTTATTGGCTGATGAAGTTGAATTCGAATTAAAAATAAGGTGTTTACCCTTGGAGGGAACCCTACAAGATAGGCGAAATGCTTTAAGAAACGCTCAATTGGAAGAAGTTAGGAAACCGAGACAGTTGAGGGGAAAAAAATCAATCGTTGATGAATATGGCTTGGTGAAGGAGAAAGTTCTGGACATAAAGCATGTTCTAGAGTTATTCCCCGAGCCGAAACATATTTCACGTTTGAGACACTATAGATTGAGAATGATGAGGGCAAATACGGTTACAAGAGAACAACAAAGACTCCGAGATGGATTGATTGCGGATATTGAAGGTCTGATTGATAGGTACGGAAGTCCTGAAGATAGAAGAAGGAGTGCAATAGAAAATTTCACCAAAAAAATTGACGAAATTCAGTTTCTAGACGAAGAGGGTCAGTTAGACATAGCTGCAGGAGGTCGCGAAAATATTCGAGAAGAAAGTAATCAGGAACCCTTACTTCCAAGGAGAAGAGAAACGATAAATCAATCACACACAGTGTCTCAAGTTGAGCAATGGAAGGACGAAATAAACAAGTATATTCAAGATACTTTGTCCACCCAATTGGCATCAATGATGGATCAGCTGAAATCAGCAATGAATCAGTAATCATCATCGACCCCTGTTTGGTCAGAACAAGAAATATTGCCACCACCTCCGCCACTATCCCCGCTACCACCTATTCCAACACCACCAGCAGACCAATCAATTGCTCTATCTAACCCATTTTCTCAACCTCTAACTCTACAACAACCCTTGATACAACCTCTGTCACCAAATCCACCAGCTCCACATCCTGTGGCTCAACAACAAGCATATCCACATCAGTTTGAACAGCAACAAATACCAGGTTGGCTACAAGAGCCACAACTAAGAGCAGAACCGCAAAGAAACAGGGAGGGTCCACCCAATAATCGACCAGTTTACCCTAATTCAGTGGCATCTCATGTTTCATCACTGAGGAATATGCCACCGGTACAAGGGGTGCGTCTACAGTCAGATTGGCGAAACAAATGGCAGGTTCCAATTAGTAAATGGAGAATTAATTTCAGTGGAGATGCGAGAGGGCTTACTGTAACACAATTTGTCAACAGAGTGGAAATATTAGCTCAAAATAATAGGATTCCCGAACAAGAATTACTTAGCCAAGCCAACTTTCTTTTTAAAGAAGGCTCGGAAGCAGAAGAGTGGAATGGCTATCATTTTGCCACAAATTTGTTAACTGGACAAGTTTCAAACACCAGCTTCGACTTCGCTTTGAACTCCCTAACAAAGACAAAGTAATTGAACGACAAATGTTAGACAGAAGGCAATTGCCTCAGGAAACATTTAATGCGTTCGTCGGAGCAATTGAGAAATTAGCTCAGCAGCTGACCAAGCCCATGACCGAAGCCAGAAAATTAGACATACTTTTGGAAAACATGAGAGATAGCTATAAGCCGTTCCTTACGATTTATAGGATAGACCGTATTGAAGATTTGATACTCATTTGTCATGGATTAGATAAGGCGATGTATCGTAACTATACAACTTATCCACGACACAAAAACCATCAAATTAACAACATAGAAGAGATAGATTTGTTGGAAACTCAAGAAGAAGAGACTGAAGAGCTAAACGCAATCACTCAAGTAATCAACCGAAAGAAAAATGTCGAAAAGCCAAGGGCTATGACTCCGAATGCAACCAATGCAGAACCAAAACCGGAGGCAAATGCTCAGAATAACATTTTGTGCTGGAATTGCCGCCAGTTTGGTCACTTCTGGAGGGATTGTAATCGACCAAAGAAGATATTCTGCCATTTCTGTGGACAAATGAACTGTGTTACATCTAATTGCCCAAATGATCACCGTTTTCCTCCAACACAGCAGGAAAACGAGTACACGGAAAGATCGTAGGGAGGGATTTTTCTGTTTCGGATGAAAACACTCCCACAAGCTTTTCGAAATTTGCTCAATCTTTCAACATAAATATTAAACCACAAAAGTGTCCTCATATTCAAGTGAATATTTTGGGAACTACTGTAAATGCGCTACTTGATTCAGGAGCGAGTGCTAGTATAATAAATTCTAAGGAATTAATTGAAAAACATCAATTCCAAGTACAACCTATCAATCTTCAAATAAAGACAGCGGATGGGACTGTGTACGGCTGTGAAGGTGTAGTACAAATTCCATATACTTACAATGGACATAAGAATGTGGTTCCAACGTTGTTAATACCGCAGTTGACGAAGCAACTGATCCTAGGTGTCGACTTCTGGAACACATTCCAAATCGTCCCTGCGATTTCCGAAAATGGAGTGATTCGAAGAATTGCCTCCGAAGGGACCGATGAGAGCGAGAGCCTCTACTTAGTAGAAGATCACTTCACGGATCAGGAGGCGATCATCCAACAGCTTCAATCGTTGAACAGAAAAAAGATGATACGCCGGATGATAGCCTAGAGCTGCCATTTGCAGAAAATCCTAAAAAAGTAGAAAGAATTAGTACAGAACACGAATTGTCACCAAAAGATTGCAACGAGCTACAAGAAATAGTTGATATCTTCAAAAATATTAACGATGGAAAATTAGGTCGAACCAAGGTAATCTCGCACAAAATAGAACTGGTTCAAGGAGCAAAGCCGAAAAAGCCACCTCAATATCGATGCTCGCCACACATTCAAAAGGAAATAGATAAGGAGGTCCAAAGAATGCTGGAATTAGATATTATTGAAGAATCTACGTCTGAGTGGTGCAACCCTTTACTACCAGTAAAGAAGGCATCTGGTGAATGGAGATTATGCCTAGATTGCCGAAAAATTAACGAAATCACTAAGAGTGAAGCTTACCCATTCCCAGACATGTTGGGCATATTGGGCCGAATTGAAAAATCAAAGTATTTTTCAATAATAGACTTATCAAAGGCCTACTGGCAAATCCCCTTGGAAGAAGCCTGTAGGGATCTGACGTCATTCCGAGCGGGGCGACAACTTTTTAGATTTAAAGTTATGCCTTTTGGGCTCAAGGGTGCACCGACGACACAGACTAAGCTCATGAACATGGTTCTAGGATTTGACCTAGAACCAAATATTTATGTATATTTGGATGATATTATTATTATCTCAAATTCCTTGTCCGAACATTTCCGTCTTCTAAGAGTTGTCGCGGAAAGGCTAAAAAGAGCTAATTTAACAATTAGTGTAGACAAATCCAAGTTCTGTCAAAAAAAGATTTGTTACCTAGGGTACATTCTATCGGAACAAGGCCTAGCAATTGACAGTGAGAAAATTCGTCCAATACTAGACTTCCCAGCACCAAAGACACAGAAAGAAGTTAGAAGGTTCATTGGCATGGTATCCTTTTACAAACAGTTCATTGACCGTTATAGCGATCTAACATCGCCAATAACTGACTTGCTTAAAAAGGGTAAGGGAAAAATTGACTGGACAAAGGAAGCTGAAGAAACCTTCTTGAAACTTAAATCTGTTCTAACGTCACCAAGCGTCTTGGCAAATCCTGATTTCAGAAAGCCATTTATAATAGAATCGGATGCGTCAGATGTTGCAGTTGGTGCAGTACTTGTCCAGATTCAGGACAATGCACATTGGTCCCAAAGCCATATCTAGGAAGACAAAAATGATTGCGCCTAAACCGTCAATTTTAGATATATGGTGTCTTCGGCAAAGTTTCTCCATATTTATCAGACATTTTTTTCAGAGATGTGAAATTAGGGTGGCCCACATGGTTTACGAAATCAGCACATAAACTTTTTTGCTGACGCATTTAGGACTACACAATGTTCTACAATGTTTTAGAACAATCAATTTGGAGCAACTTTGCCGAAGAACCCAAATTTCTATCTCTTATGGTTCGTGAGTTATGATTTTTTTTTTATCGAAAAAGTTAGGGTGGTACTGAAAAATCAGTTTTTTCTTAATAACTTTTTATACGATAACTTCTCGCAAAAACTTTGTTCAGAGCACTTTTAGAACTTTTGATTGCGCAACTTTTTGCCGAAGAAACTACTGTTCTATCTCTTATGGTTACAGAGTTATCCGAAATTTTCTTCGATAAAATGGTTGTTTTCAAATGCCGATATCTCCGAAAGGCGCAAACGAATTTTCAATCTTTTGTCAGCATTAAAAAGATTATTTTTTTCTCTATTCATGGTGAAAAAACTGTGAGGACGTTTTTTGTTTGAAAAGATTGACAAAATTTTGAAAATAATATGTTTTTTAACCGAAAATTGTCCATAACTTGAAAAATATTCGAGATAGCTCTTTGGTGCCTTCAGCAAAAATGTGCAAAATAGAAAGTTTTGAAAATGCTTCATACAAACTATTCATAAAAAATCAACGCTTCAAGAAATATTCACCATAAACCGAATTTTATATGATAAAGAAAGCGAAAAAAGAGATATTTGCTGGAACAACCGGAATAACTGTATGTAAATCATTTAAAATTGAAAATATATGTAATGAAATAAGATCGATCACAGTAAGCGAAATCTTAGGAGGTTATTTGCTGAATCAGTTTTAAGGGGGCAGGATCCGTCATTGATTTCAGAATTTTCAAAAGCAGTTTTTTCGTTCAAAATCAAGAAAATACATAGGAAAATGTGTTCACTGCATTCTATTCTCCAATCGAAACACAGTGAACACATTTTCATCGAATAATTTTTGTTTTCGAACAGAAAAACTGCTTTTTATGTTTCAATGATGACGATGATTACGATGACGGCGCGTTGAACGTTAATAGTGATCCAAGGAACATTAATCCATAAACGAAGTCCTGTTATTTCTCGCGACATAATGTTTGTCCCGCTAACCTATGCCGTGGTTGGTTATAAATTGCTACCGCTTCGGCTTACTAAGCAGAAGGTCATGCGTTCAATACCGGTCCCGTTTATTATATTATCAACCCTAAACGATAACAAAACGTATACTTTGAAAAATTCCTTCAAATTATCAAAACCTTACTTCCCGTGATATCCTCGCATAGAAATATAGAAGTATCTGCAATTGTTCTATCTGGGCATCCAACTTATCCCATTCAATTCAATCAAATCCAATAAATCTGCCACAACGAATTAGTCTGCTTCAGCAAATATTTTTTTCTTTTTCAGATTCTCAGATTCCGCTTACTATGATCGATATCAATACATGATAATTCAATTTTAAATGACTTTACATACAGTTATTTCAATTGTTCTAGCAAATATCTCTTTTTTCGCTTTCTTCACCATATATATTCAGAACTTTTAATTTTGCACATTTTTGCTGAAGGCATCAAAGAGCTATCTCGAATATTTTTCAAGTTATGGACAATTTTCGGTTAAAAAACATATTATTTTCAAAATTTTGTCAATCTTTTCAAACAAAAAACGTCCTCACAGTTTTTTCACCATAAACAGAGAAAAAAATAATCTTTCTAATGCTGACAAAAGATTGAAAATCCGTTTGCTCCTTTCGGAGATATCGGCATTTGAAAACAACCATTTTGTCGAAGAAAATTCCTGATAACTCTGTAACCATAAGAGATAGAACAGTAGTTTCTTCGGCAAAAAGTTGCGCAATCAAAAGTTCTAAAAGTGCTCGGAACAAAGTTTTTGCGAGAAATTATCGTATAAAAAGTTATTAAGAAAAAACTGATTTTTCAGTACCACCCTAACTTTTTCGATAAAAAAAAATCATAACTCACGAACCATAAGAGATAGAAATTTGGGTTCTTCGGCAAAGTTGCTCCAAATCGATTGTTCTAAAACATTGTAGAACATTGTGTAGTCCTAAATGCGTCAGCAAAAAAGTTTATGTGCTGATTTCGTAAACCATGTGGGTCACCCTAATTTCACATCTCTGAAAAAAATGTCTGAAAAATATGGAGAAACTTTGCCGAAGACACCATATATCTAAAATTGACGGTTTAGGCACAATCATTTTTGTCTTCCTAGATATGGCTTTGGGACCAATGTGCAATGTACGGAGGCCAATAGCGTTTTTCTCGAAGAAGCTGTCTGCGTCACAACGAAAATATGCATCTACGGAAAAAGAATGCTTAGGTGTTATCCTCGCAATCGAGAAATTCAAACACTATGTTGAGGGATCTAGGTTTACTGTTGTTACAGATGCCCAAAGCTTAATCTGGTTAAATAAAATCAGCGCGGAAAAAGGTTCTGCAAAATTGATTCGTTGGGCGTTAAAGTTACAGCAGTACGATTTTGAATTACAATACCGGAAAGGTTCACTTAATATCCCAGCAGATGCGTTATCAAGGGCAGTAAATAGCATTCAGATTCAAGACGCGGATTACGAAAACTTGAAAAATAAAATTTTGAATAACCACGATAACTATAAAGATTTTAGAGTAGTCAGGAATCGAATTTATAAACTCGTACAATCAGGACTCTCTGACGCCAAGTTTCAATGGAAATATATTCCACCGAAACAAGAGCGATTACAGATCTTACAAGAAGCCCATGACAATTGTCATTTTGGTCGAAATAAGACTTACAAGAAGCTCTTGGAACGGTATTACTGGTCAGGAATGGAGAACGACGTCCGCCAGTATTGCAAGGGTTGCGATACTTGTAAGCAAACCAAATATCCCAACACCAACAATAAACCAATGATGGGAAAACAAAAAATTGCTTCACTACCATGGCAAACTATCTCAGTAGACTATATTGGTCCTCTTCCCAGGTCACGGAAAGGAAACTCTGTCCTATTGGTTGTAACAGACCACTTTTCGAAGTTTGTGATAATTCAACCAATGCGGGAAGCCAAAACGGCTGCTTTGACAAAATTCCTCGAGGAAATGGTATTCCTATTATTCGGGGTCCCGGAAATCTTGATATCCGATAACGGGCCCCAATTCAAATCGAAAGAATTTGAAAGATTATAAAAAAAATATCACGTTACTCATTGGCGTAACGCCAATTACCACCCCTGTAACAACCCAACTGAGCGAGTCAATAGGGTGATTGCAGCAGTTATAAGAACATATATAAACGACGATCACTCCGACTGGGATCGAGACATCCAAAAAGTAGCGATGGCAATTAGAACAGCTGTGCATGAATCAACAGCGTTCACGCCATATTTTGTAAATTATGCACGCAACTACATCAGCTCAGGCGTTGAATACAGTCACTTGAGGGACACTAACCCTGACATGTCGGTTGAACCAATGGAAATGAACGAAAACCTCAAAAAAATTCACGAAACAGATAAAGAAAATCTGCGGAAAGCGTATAATAGATACTCTAAGCACTATAATCTCAGATCAAATCAAAACGCCCCAACATATGAAATCGGTGAGACTGTCATGAAACGAAATTTCTTCCAGTCGAGCAAATCAAAAAAATTCTCAGCCAAGTTAGCCAATCCTTTCTCTCCAGCGAAAGTCATAGCGCTAATAGGTTCATCCTGCTATGAGTTGGAGGACTTGCATGGCAACAAACTAGGAGTTTTCCATGCAAGCGATTTACAAAAGAAGTAAACAACAGGATTTCCAGCTATGAACGTTGCCTTTAGTGCACTAACTACGGATCTAATCCATAAAAACACAAACTTACGTTTGGCCCCCAGAGTGCAGCGGAAGGGATTGTCTCCAAAAACACATTCCATTCACTACGAGCAATTCTCCTTCCAGCTCCTCTTTCTGACCGCGAACAACCCCTGAAAAATAAACAAAAATAGAACAGTGAGAATGGTTAAAAATAGCTTTTCAAACTTCAGTGTCCCAATCACAAAATAGTCGCGTTCACTAGAATAGGCCGAGTAGATTTCAGCTAATACAACAACAAAACCAAGGTTCCATGTTTTAATTTTTATCTCTCTCACTAAATTACACTAATGCAAATCATTAGTACTATATTTCATTAAAAAACTTACCTGTAGTATATGTTGGCGTGCATTTATCAGCAATAGGTGATAAAATTCGTATCTCCATCAATACAGCAGCTTTTTCTGAATATTTTTCTTCACCGGTTTATTTACATTCAAATTGTAAAAACTTATCGTTTCACTCCGTTTCATTCCGACTGGTACAGTAGAGGCTCAATGTTGGGAACACCATCAGTAAGTTAAGTTGATGTTATTTTGAACATCGTCATTGAATTAAGATTGTTTTGAGTGAAATGCAAAACGGTCGACTATAATAAGTTAAATTTTGGAATTTTCTGATCTGATTCGGAAGTAACAGTTTATATGCATCATTTAAACAATGATTGATTATATTCGAGAGGTTTCTCGAGTAAACCTTAAAAATAGGTGTTATCGCGCTAATTTCGCTGATTTTCTCCAAAATGTTGGAGGTACCCAAAAGGTTTTTTTTTGTTATAGTAAAATTTAGTAAAAGTTCAATATTGTGAAATGGTGTTCCTCGCAAATTCCCAAAACAACAAAAATAAAATACCCATACAACTAATTCAATATTTCTTACCACATTAGGCAATAGTTCATTTGTTAGAGTAAAAAATTTGTTCATGAAAGAGTTCAATTAAATATAGGTTAAATTTTGATATAACTGGTTAATTTTTTAGAAAAAAAAAAAATAAATTCAGTTTCCTTCATTTATTTTTTTTACCGTTGGTAGGGGGTAATGTAACAAAGTTACAAACTTTCCTCCCTATAAAAAAAAGATATTCCTTATGCTGTAAAAAATGTTTTCAATCCCTGCCTAAATTAAAATTCAAACCTCAACAGCATACGAAATATGCCCTCGTCTAAATCCACAGCGAAAGCGTTCCCACTCTCTGATTCCTATCCAATGCAGATTGAAGACAGTTCAAGTTGGCGGTTTTCGATACCGAAACTGAACGGATGTAAGGCATGATCACTAAAACAATAGCCTCGCGAAACGATAGTAGGATGAAAGGTCCGAAATCCAGATTGAACGTTCTCTTTGTATCTGACCACCGAGGCGAAAGGTTGTCCTAAACGTGCCAAATAGTGAAAAAGCGCTACTAAAGTGTCCAAGTTAAAACTAGTAGTGGGAGGCAAATGTAAGCCCCATTGATTTAATAAGAACTAGCAAAGTAAAAACACTAGTGAAATCGGTTAATGTGAGAAAGTGAGTTGTAAGTTTGTCGAAAGTTAGATAAAGGCCCTTTAGCTAATCGAATTATTGTTAATTAGGCTTGGTGCTCTAAACCAATACAGGGCTTAAGGCCCCTTCCTTAACCACGTTCTGTGAATAACAGGTAAATCCTCAAATTGTGCCCCTATAGCCCAGTGCTAATTGCTCTTATGAACCCGTTTGAAGATTTTCCTTCAAACGAAGGTCTAACCCCCAGGACCAGTCTAAGCCGTAGTGTATCGCCACCCGTGACGCCCCGTGTGAAAATCGCTACTTGTGACGTGATGCGATCGTCATTGCGTCATCAAATTCTGTGAACGGCCCCTCGCCCGTGACAGTTAAACGGGATAGCCACTAGTCCGACTCCCCACGGCGAACGGAATCCCACAACGAGGTTACGACGGTTACGTTCGGCACGGAGAAGCACCTCTTGCCTACCATCAGGGGCTACCACGTGCCGCTGGAAGCACGGCTACCACGTGCCGCTGGCCTAGAGATTGCAGCGAATGGGCAGTAGCGTAAGCAGGAGCACAAAAAAGGGCAAGTAGCAAGAAAATCAAACATTGTAAATTGCAAACTAACACTAGATCCTAAGAACGAATCGATGGAATAAGGCAGCGTAGGCATTGCACAATAGTTGCAAGAATAAAAATATCTAAAAATGTTAAGCCAACGTTTCAGTATCATTGTACTGATTTGATGAGAAGTGGTCGTACCAAGGGAATTTTTAATCCAGTTTTACTCCGGGTTCGTCGTAGAATAGGCTCTGGATTTGGAAAACCTTCAAAGGAAACCGGTCCACCCTGTATTTTTATAATCTTTTGGCTGTTGTAGTTAGCTCGTGCGTTCAGAAGTCTCGGTTTTGGATTGGAGGTTTAAGACAAGGACTCGCCCTGAGGTCTCAGTCGGGTACGGGATTTTGAGATAGACACGCTCCTTCGCGGTAAGTCTCTGCACTTGCCTGGCGCTTAAGCGAAGGCTGTTTCGCTCCTTCCTTTTTCCACCCTCCCAACTCCCGTTACAATTCATAAGAAGGCAGCATTTCAATTGAAACAAAAAAATACACGCGAGATGTAAAATTGAAATCTATGAAGAACAGCCGATGTATAAACGAAGGAATAATCATCGATACAAGTGTCTACAACAATATAAAATCACTATGAAGTATAACTCCAAAAGAACAACCAATGTTTAAAAGAAGGACAAATCTCTATTGAAAATGTATCAACTAAAAAGCTAATAATAATTACTCTATGCTAAACAACCGACGTTCAGAAAATTATTCTTTTGTTTGGAAAATAATAGCCTTAATACAAATTATTGCTTCAAACGGTAATTCTAAAGAACTGCAACCATTTAAAAGAAGGAAAAACTTCAGATGAGAAGGGAGAAATTTGTGGTCAAAATGTTAGCAACAGAGTGCAAGATAATCTTTTCAACGGTACATTTTGTAGTCCATTTGACCTTTCGTCCATTCGACCTTTTTTCCATTCGACCTTTTTTCCATTCGACCTTTTGTCCATTCGACCATTTGTCCATTCGACCTTTTGTCCATTTGACCTTTTTTCATTCGACCTTTTGTCCATTCGACCTTTTGTCCATTCGACCTTTTGTCCTTCGACCTTTTGTCATTTGACCTTCTGTCCTTCGACCTTTCGTCCTACAACCTATGGAAAGATTCTGATAAAAATTCAGAAAAGATTCTGATGAGAATTCTGAAAAAAATCTGTTTTGGACACCGTCTTCAGCGAAGTAGGCCGTCATTTAAATGTGTATTGGACATCGATGATTGTGGCAAATTCGTCTCACGATTCCGATTTAATGAAAATGACTTGGTTTTGCACTGAGATAGCTGCAAAAGTATCAGCAGACTTTCTGCAGGTAAGCGCAAGTAGTGATACTTTCCAAAATGAATATTACCAATGATGACTGAATTTTATCACTTAGAAATTGCGAGCTGCAAAATCAACATGGCTGGCAAAACGAATGATGGGCTACTTAGCCATAACAACAAACAAGCATGCTCTAATGGCATAGCCGGGAAACATTTCTGACAACGATGTGTTTAACTGCCAGATGACACTAACCGCGTGGCATTGAAGCCCAATGATGAAAATTTTGAAAGGATTCTGATGAGAGTCTTCAAAGGATGCTGATGAAAATACTAGGAAGATTCTGATAAAAATTCCGAGAAGATTCTGGTAAGAATGGTAGAACTCTGATGAGAACTCTGGAAGGATTCTGATGTGAATCATTAGATGATTTTGATTATAATCCTGAAAAGATTCATATGACAACCCTGGAACACATTTGATAAGAATCTTCTGATGAGAATCAATAGAGGATTCTAATAAAAAAATGTGAGAGGATTTTGATGAGAAAAGAGAAGATTTTCACAAGCATCTAATTGCTTTGCGGTCTTCGGCAATGTTATTTATCGTGGAAATATCTGTCTATGTCTGTGGCAAATTAAGCGAATAAATTAACAATTTTGAACACAACTTTAAAATCTAAGTGGAGCATTGTTTATTGGAATTATGTTCAATTAATGATACGTTCCTAGAGATTACGACAATATGGTATTGTAAGCATTAATTTCTACATTATTCCAATTATTCCCTCAGTTTTTAAAGTAAATATGTTTATTTTCTTGCGAGACTTTTGGAAAAACTCGAAGTAATAATTGATTTTTTATAGAGTCGTGAGAAGTGATAGTTTATATTTTGAAATATTTCTGGTGAGACCCTAAGAAAATCATTGATGAATTTTTCGGCAAGATCACTTAAAACATAGCAAAGTTTGCCAATATCAGTACCTACTTTTCCTTCTCAGTAAAGATGAAGCAAAAAAGCAAAGAGAAAGAGCAAAAACATAATTTTCTTCCTCCCAAGCAGCTTTTATATTTGTGCTTTCGATTCGATGTTGTATGGTACGCTTCGGCAACATGGATCTGCTGCATCACCACCATCATTTGCACTCAGTACGAAAGCGCAACAAGCAACTACAGCAGAATCACTAGTCAAAGGAAAAAAACGACGTCTCATCTTCGCTCTTTGCTGGAGATGATGTTACCCACTGCTTGGATGCACTGCACTGCAGCTGAAGTTCGGTACTGTTTAAGGGTATGCGATATTTAATAGCTAGTTGTTCATCTCGGGACCAACGGATTTACTATCCTTCCGAAAGAAGGCGTCCCTATAACTATTATGTCATAAGTGACTATCTCGGGGATGGGATTCGATCCCAGGTCCTCGGCGTGAGAGGCGTGTATTCTAACTCTTACACCAGGTCGGTCCCCATTATTCTATTATCATTAATCAAATCGATCGAATGTAAGACCTCTTAGACATTTCGCATTGAGTTTCGTGTACTTGTTCATATTTCGTTTCGTATCGTTATCGTAGTGTTAGTTATTCCGTGTTTCGTTTCGCATCGACATGAAAATAAATCATATCGCCTACTCTTAGCACTGGCAGACGAATGGTCTGAGTCTCTGAGCACTGAGCAGCGCATCAGAGTGTTTCTCATTGACTGTTGGACGGTTGGCGGGAAATGAGACGGGAGCACACGCTATCTGTAGATGGGGTTGTTGGATGATGTTTGCCTGCCTGACTGACTGCATAAGGAATGTTTCGCAACGCTACACCGATTGGTATGTCCGGCATTTGGGTAATGGCCGTCTGTATGCCATTCAGCTCGATTAGCCACAGAGAGACCACACTACTGCATCATCACTCAGGCTTCTCGGCATTGACGTAGGAACAGAAAGGGCCGGAGCCCCTGCCTCCCCAGAATTTTTTCAAATACTCAACATTATTTGATGAAAAACATATTATAAAACAATATTTTATCTTATGTTTTTAATTTCTTATCGAAATCGTAATCGGTTTTCTGTACATCGTTCGACTAATTATTATTGGAAATTGCCTGAAAAATTCAACAATTTATTTTTTTTATTTTCAAAAAGGGCTTGTTCTTTAAAAGCATCATCAATAACAAAGTTCTTGAAAAAAAAATCAAGTTAATTTTGGAGCAACAATTGTCCAGATATCATATGAACAACTTCACTTTCATTTACAGTTTAAATATTTTATATATAAAGGGGACTGATATGAGTAAATTTTTTGGTTCGAAGTACGTCCTGATGGTAGTGCTAATGAAGTCTTTATATGAAAAATTACTTACGCCTCCAAAGAGTTGCTTATATAGTCCCCACGTCATATTTAGAGCACAACAGAGAAAAAATGCGTTATTTTCAGAAGACCTCTCAAAGTGCAAGGAAAATCATCAGTATTGGCAACACTGCTGTATTGAAAACGGATTTTTTTATGTATTTTTTCACAATATATTATTCTAAGATTACCGATCAAAATATTTGGATCAAATCGATTACAAATTGCAGTATATCGGTAAAAATCGGTACATGTTTTAAAAAGTATTCTTTTTTTTTAATAAAACAACCAGAAAGAGTTAAATTTATACTTTAGAACGCGGTTACTTACAATTCAGCTTCCTATTATGCATATGTAGTTTATTAAGTAATCGAAACTAAATTTGAAATTTATTTCAGTAAATTTAGCCATAAAGCGATAAATCACTAAAGTAACCTAGTGTAAAAGATTGATAGAATATTGTTAATTGTTTTGAAGCTCTACCTTCAGTAGAAGAGTAAAGGATACCAACATACAATTTGTAGAATAAAAAGAAGTTTTTTTTATGCAAAAAATAATTTTAAACTTTAAAGAGCAGCTTTTCATAAGGGTTTTTGGAAAAACTTTTAAGGAAGAACATAACCAAAATCATTTTGTTAGATCTTATATATTTATGACATCGTAGAGTAGTAGTTGAAAAATGCACATAAAACCGATTACGATTTGATTAATAAATAAAAAATATGTATCATGAACAAGGTGTCCACTTTATAAAACGATCAGTTCTTACACTTCGATCTAGCTTTTCCAAGAATGGACAACTTACTTTTTGCATAAGTTGAAGAATTAAATAACAGAATTTTGGTGCGATGTGCAGATGCTTTTTTCAATAATCAAGGTTCCACATTTAAGAGACAATTGACGTCTTCAGTCAAAGGTTGCACAGACTGAACATAACATGAATGTATTGTACAAAATAGAGGAGCAAGTTTTTTTTTTTTCATTTGAAAAAAGCTTTTTCTGCACAAAGAATATTTTGGGTTATCCGTAATCAGTAATCTGTTATAACTTTGCAAAAAATGTACTGAAAATTCATCCATGAATTTCTTTTGTATTATATTCATAATGTTACAGAATTATGTCATAATATATTCCAGAACTCTGAAAATATACTCTTTAAGTATGTACGTTATGCTGGTTTCTATTAAAACATCATGAAAATCATTGAAAAACTGTATTATTATTATAGATTCCCATATTGTTCAGGTTGCAACTCCTTCATGAATTTCATCAGATTTTTGTTGCAGTTTTCAATCTTAAATTGATTATTCCATCTGAAAACAAAAAAATCTCTATAGGAATTCTCAATGAAAATTCTTGATAATATTTATTTTACGAAAAAGAAGAATGGTAAAAACAAAAAATGGCTAAAATTTTCATAAAAAGTTTGTGATATTCTTAAAAAAAAATATTACGGCAAAATATGTTTTCAATTATTTATATAAGAAATTTCATTGAAAATACTTTTAGGTATTTACTCTTTTAGCAATTCCATAACTTCATGAGGACATTCTGGAGAAACTAGAAATTCAAATAAAAACGTTCTCGCAGAAACGGCAGAGCTCGTGAAATATCGAATGGGGATTTTTTTACGAAATTCTATCAGGTAATTTTTCACAAGGAACGATTTTGACAATTTAAGAAGGAAATTGCTCAGCTATATCGCCACAGAATAACGTCAAAATCCTTGAGAAACTTCTTTAAAATAAATACAAGACCAGAAGTTTACAAAAGAAGGTAAAATTCAACTCTTTCAAAAATTTTACTATTTATTTCGTCAATAATTTAGTAAAAAAAACTCCATCAGAAACTCATCAAGATTCTGAAAGCAAATACCTTCATCAATTTCAGAAATTACGTGCAATATCATTAATCGCGTAAGACATTTCGGCAAATATTGTGTTGATTTTTTTTTTCAGGTGTATGAAATGATCAGCAACAATGTTTTTTGATAAATCCAAGCAGAAATTTGTGAAATGACGGGGTTGGTGGTCTGATGGCTACCGCTTCTGCTTCATTTGCAGAAGGTCATGGGTTCAATCCCAGGCCCGTTCCTTTCCTCGTACTTTGTAGTTGTATATCGCTCACTTGCTTCTATCTTCCATTCTAAATATATCACACTCAAACTATTCGTTCATAGCAAACGCTAGAACCAGAGATGGACAAGAAACCGTTTCCCTAACGCTTCCTACTTCCACGCGCACGCCTTTCTTACGCCTGATACATAGGTAGTCTGCTAACCACAAAAGCAAACCTCTCTGCCATGCCTTTCCCCCAATCCATACACTCCCGCATGAACTGGCGTGGATGCAGTGGAATATACGGTCTACGTGGGAGTCAGTTCAATGCATCATCAATTCCTCCCCCTACCCCTCATTGGTCTGCATTCTGACGTGGCAGGTTCCATTGTTGCCTAAATATAGAAGATCACCAGCACTTATACACTGAGGATGCCTGTTAGTCCCAAGCAGTCATTCGGTTGGTTCCTTGTGTAAGAGCAGCTGATCTGGCGATACTGGAGTGCATCCACGGGCGGCCAATCAAGCTCAAGCTCAAGCTCCATTTTTCAAATTAAACAACACAATCACATTTTGGCAACATATTTGCTGGTGTGTGCATGAAACTGATCGAATAATTTCGAAATTGTGAAAACCTTGGAAGAAAGCTTTAGAATGAGCCATTGGAAGCAGTTACCTCGCTAAACGGGGCAAATGGGACACATACAGTTTCATGCGTCAATCCACATCAGTAAGTCAACCATTACAATAATTGGATTGATTAATCATAGATTTTTTATTTTAAGTATATATTTGATGTACATAAGGGATAAACCGCAAAATACGTAACGTTTTAGAAAGAAAACCTTTATTTGATAGTATGGCTCCTAACATTTAATATTCACTGAAAATTCCACAATAAAAACGTAAAGAGGAACATGTTCAAAATATATAATTTATAATTTGATAATTAAAATGTAGCACATAAACAATTAATGATTGACGAAATTATAAATATGTTTTGTTATTATTTATATGCATGGCAGAAAACCACTTAATGGGGTGAATTGTTTTCCATCACTACTTAATTGAGTAGAAATAACAAATTAAGTTCAAATAAAATAGAAAAGTAATCGTTCTCATGATGCATTTCTAATTTCATCTTCGTGTTTGTTCAATTTTGAAGTCGTTTTTCATAAGTAAGAAAAAAATAAAAAATAATTACACTTTTCTTCTCCCCTTTTATGCAATTACGTTATTTGAGTTTTTGAGATATTTTTTTGATAAAAATCATTCGTTGGAATATTTTAGTGCTACTGTCTAGGAAAATGTATGAAACGTATACGAAAAGTTTTGATTCTGGTTTTTGTTTTGATAGGTCCCACTTACCCCGGGTACAAACATATTTTGGGGTAAGATAGACCATCAAAAATTTCATATGAAATGTAAACAAAATACTGGTCTATCGTTAGCAGCTTGTAATAATACTGAAAATTGTAGCTTACTGATGGAAATTCGATTTATAACACATTAATTTTTTGCGAGTCAATGCAAGACGTGAAACGTGTCACAATTTATCATGCAAGTTGAAAATGGCGTTGAAATGATAACTGTTACATGAACCACATGGTAAAAAAATAACAATACGTTTAGTACTAAATACATTCCTTGTCACTGTATCTTCAACTTTCTAGAAGAATACCCCCATGAAAAACTTTTCCTAGTTGAGCTATGACGAAACGACCCACTTACCCCGTATTCTCACTTGCCCCGGGGTACCTTACTAAATTCGTGAGAAACCTCTGGAAAACTTTTCGGTGAGCTGGGTGGAAGTAATTCTCAATATTTGCTTATCAATATCATAAAATAATCAATAAACATTAAACATTTGTAGAAACCCCTGAAAAATTGTGAAAAACCTCGGTGAAATATCTAGGATGGGTTTTAAAAACAAAATCCAACTGAATTTCCAAGAGAAAACTTAAGAAAAACATCGAGGATCCTTAAAAACATTCCTGGAAGTTTGTTTGATTTTCTAGATAATTTTTTGGATAATTAGTCGAAGAAAGTCATGAGGAAATGATTATGAAGGAGATATCTTAGATAGAGAAATTTTTGCAGGAACTCACAACTGTGAAAACTGCTGGTAAAATATGTATAGGAATTGCCAGAAGAAATCCTGCAAGAATAATTAGTGGATTTTTTAAAAGAAATTTCTGAAAAATTCATGGAGCTTTTAAGATTCGGGAGAAAGTTGCAAAAAAAAATTCTCAAAAAATGAAACAATTGTTCCGGAAGAGTAGCTTATTAAACTTCTTATTCTTTTTTTTCTAGAGGTACGTTAAACTAGCCACCTACTGCTGAAAATCGAAGATGGAACCGATTTGAAAACTTAAAAAACTAGATTTAAAATCTGACCGGAATTTGAACCCTGGTCCAGCGTCTGATACCTCTAGGTCATCTTACCAGGCTGAAGGAAGCGAATTAAACTTGATACAAGTTTTGTGTTGCTGCTCGAAATAAGTTTTTTGGCATTTTCATCGATCGGATTCAATTAACCATTCCTAGTATGAACACAAAACCTGTAATAGATTGAACTCAGTTCCATCACCACGGTGAGTTGACCGAGTGGTATCGGACGCGACTCTAACGAGCTAGAACAGGGTTCAAATCCCGGTCAAACTTTTACATCTATTTGTTAACTTCTCAACCTGGTTCTGTACGTTTAAGGATGTAATTTTACATCATATTTGCGACGGGACTGATGTGTAGGTAAAATGACGTGATATTACAATTTATTTATTGCTGTGTATATGCCTTACATACTAAAAAAACTTATATTACATATGACGTTAAAGTCATGATAAGCAAAGAAACGATGTAAAAAATTAGAAGACGTAGATTTGGTATTTGAACTTAAAGATGTGCTATTGTTTTAAAATCTGTTCAAAATCTGTAAAGGTACCTAGGGTTTTTCAAAACGGAAATAATAGGCGAAATGCAAGAAATCGAAAACTGTAAAAAATAAATATAAAATTCATTTATATGCCAAAATGTACACAGCAAAAAAAAAGTAATATAGGCCGACGTAAATTGTACCTATGTAGGTACCAATATTTGAACGTAATTCCATTCAATCAAATCCAATTTTCTACAATATTCCGTTTTAAATACCAACAAATCGTTCTTTACCAACATTACAAAACTTGTATAAAATTTGTCATTCCTCCTTCAAAGTGGTGAGATGACCGAGAGGCAGGGCTTTTGGATTGCCCTCACTGAATCGGCAGTTCAATCCGGTTCTATCGATTGCTAGATCAATTTTCATCTGCCTCCGGATAGTTTTTGGACATTAGAAATATGTAATTGTACATCATATTTGCGACGAGAATGATTTGCATCTAAAATGACGTGATATTGTAATTATTTTTTGCTGTGTATCACCTGTTTAATTTTAGAAACTACTGTGATCATTCCGGGAACATGCTCATCGGAAATCAATTCCAGTATGGGACCTTATAGGGACATTTCCAGAATATCATGCACTGACATCGTTCGACAGCTTAAGGTTCATAATTTGCCTCTCAGAAGTAAATGAATGCCCTGTCGTAGATAACAGAGTGGTTCTGATCATTTTCAGATACTAGATACATATTTTAGACCTTTTTTGGAACCTCTAGTGCCGTTGTCGTGTGACAGCTGGAGTTTCATAATTTTCATGCAGAAATGAGTGGAAATCATTCCATGTATTTCTTCTTCTTCCTGGCATTACGTCTCAACCGTAACAAAATCTGCTTCTCAGCTTGGTCTTTAGCAAGCATTTCCACGTTAATGGCCTGAGAGCTTTCTTTGAACAATGACCATTTTTTGCATAAATGAGTATTAGTTTTTAAAATAAAACAGGTAACACATTTTGTCAAATACAGTGGTCACACTATTATGAGTCACCCACTATTATGGGCCATTTCCATTTGAATTGCATGCAGAACAGGCTGACTCAAAATCATGACAAAGTGATTCATAATAGTGTGACCACTGTACCTTGATCAATTAAAAATTGTTTCAAAAAGTTTGTCATACGGTTTCATGCATGTCCCATCATTTCAACTCTGAAATACTCTTGGTAGGTAAAACCAACAAAATTGGACCTAATCTCTGAACCTTCACCGTATTCAATATTTTAATGCATGCATGGAAAGTATAACTTATTCATGATGCTCTTCAAAAACTTTATCAATACCTATAGAACGATGGCGAAGCTTAAAAATGTTGATGTCTGCACTGTAGCACTGTCCCAGTACTGTAATAGTTAATGCTTTCGATGATATAAGACAAAATGATCGATCTGCTGAAATCGACACCAATGTATGCTGTGATGGCCGTCCCTTATTTTTCTAAGATGCGAAACGTTATAAGTTCGTCATTGTAGCGTACTCAGGTTGCGTACATTAGAGCAGCGAGCTCGATTTGGCGCACGGGATCATCTACACTTAATACCTTTAGGGTCGTTGGGGGACCACTTAGCGTCCACGTACGGACTTCAAATTTTCTTACCAAAACGAGCACTTCACAATGATGAAGTTATAACATTTCACATTTTCGAAAAATAAGGTACGGCCTAATGCTGTGACCCCTCCAGAAAAAATCCTAGCTACACCAATGCATCGCAGTCGCGGGCATAACTTTTGCATTTCTTCGCTCCGATCGATCGAATCGAACCAAATGCAACGGGGAAGATGAACGTTCAGCTACAAGGAGAAACCCCAACAATGGATTGAAACGGCAGCCGTGGAAATGTGGGTGGGATGGTGCCGATTGGTACATCACTTTTGCATTCGATGCGGGCTGGAATCTTAACACCTGAATGAAGCACTTGATAACAATGTTTCGTGCTAATACACTACACGATCAACATGGCAGCAATTAGCTGTCTGTTTTTGTTCTAAAATTTTCACTTTCATCTAATTAAGCTCTGGGCTGAGGCACGGACGATCAAATAACATGTAAATAAGTGTTCATTTTTTATTTGACACGTAATCTGATTAATTTCTTCATCCTGAAATCCGTCGATTGTAGCTTCTGCAATCAAATTAGAGACAGACTGTTGGAAATAGTGGCACATAAAGCCGCTTTTCCCGTATGTTTCCGTTCAAGCTGGCAGTTTTTGACCAATAATCGGATTAAATAACATCAATTTGCTATGCGCTCTTGGCTTGCACTGGCCACTCAGTCTGTCAGAGACTGGCCTAATTTGCAGTGGATCTCCACACACACACAGTGGTAGTGACCAATTTTCGTTATTTTGAATGATTTACTATAGCGGTAAATGCGCAGCTATTCAGCAAGACCAAACTGAAGTTGTCGGGCTTGTTTGGGCACGTCAGGAGTTAATAATCAATGTTAACTTCCTTTTCCCGATCAGCCTAGATAGCCGTGTAGTGTCGGTAGCGGTTGTTTCAACTGGCTAAGAATTAACACTACGGACTGCCTGTTCCGGTGGTAAAAGTCCACCTCTCAGGTGACCCCTAATTCATACGGCTTTAAGCTTACCGTGCCCAAGAATGAATGGTTAGGGGGTCTAAATAAAACCTAGCCGCAAACGGAGCCTGTGGAGTTCCAGGGCGCCCTCTACAGTATTATGCCCTTCCTGTGCTACCCGGAGCAATGGTGCAGGTGACCTTGTGTTTCTCCGAGATAATCGGCTGCCCTTCTTCAGTCTCAAGCCTGAGGCTTAATAAGGGTGGGATTATCAATACATTTAATGTAATTTAGTTTAAATTTTCACCTCTATGGTTTCGCATTATGCGTTTTACACAGTATATTCTGTGCATTTCGCCTTTGGCGACTTTTAAGAGATACCGATTTGGTTTTTGCTCGCTGCTGATCTTTTTCGTTCTGAGATTGCGAAAAGCTTAATCTTGCCTAGTTTGGGTAGTGGCTACGGCTAGGATAGCTTGGTTACATCAATCTCCAGCATAACATGTCAGCAACGATCAACCTTTATAGACTCATGCAAATGGTACAGCTCTAGTGGCGCTAGTTCAAAAACCTTACTTTTGTAAAATTCTATCTAGGAAACCTAGTGGACCCAGTTTTTGCTACTTTCAGAAACATGAAATGACAAATTCGCGTGCAATGCCTCGTGCATGCATGCTCGTAAATAGCGCTGACGTCGCCATACTCATTTCCGAGTTAACAATCAGAGATGTATGTGCTGTCACAATTGATATTTCTGTATGTGACCTCAATAGGAAATACGTCTTTCGTTTTGTGGTGTATTTACCACATGATGAACCATCCCCAATGGATGATTTCAAACGAGTTGTCGTTCACTGCCTATGAAAAAGCCTTCTGCTGTGGGCAATGATATCAATTTGAGAAGCTCCAGTCTTATGGAATGCTTAAGTAGTTCAAATCTTGGACTACTTATTGTAGGAAATCCTCCAACCTTCATGGTATCTGCTAGAGAAGAAGTGTTAGACATAATGCTCTGCTCGAATAGAATCAGTCACGAGTTGACGAATTGGCATGTATCAGATGATGAATCATTATCTGATCATCGCTACATCTCTATATGAACATAAGAATGTAAATTTGCAGACTTTGCATTTGTTATACTAACTTAGTTTAAATTTTCACCTCTATGGTTTCGCATTATGCGTATTACACAGTGTGTTCTGTGCTTTTCGCCTTTGTCGACTTTTAAGAGATACCGATATGTTTTTTTTCGCTGCTGGTCTTTTTCGTTCTGAGATTGCGAAAAGCTTGATCCTGCCTAGTTTGGGTAGCGGCTACGGTTAGGATAGCTTTGTTAGACCAATCTTCAGCATAAAATATCAGCAATGATCAATCTTTGTAGACTCATGCGAATGCTAAAGCTCAAATGGCGCTAGTTCAAAACCCTTATTTTTGTGAACTTTTATCTAGGTAACCTCGTGGATTCAGTTTTTGCTACTTTCGGGAACATGAAATGGCAAACTCGCGTGCCATGCCTCGTGCATGCGTGCTCGTAAATAACGCTATCGTTGCTACACTCATTTCTGAGTTAACAACCTTCATGGTATCTGCTAGAGAAGAAGTGTTAGACATAATGCTCTGCTCGAACAGAATCAGTCACAAGTTGACGAATTGGTATGTATCAGATGATGAATCATTATCTGATCATCGCTACATACACTGGGAATTGGTTGTGACCAAATTCCATGGATTCTCTCCGTCCATTGGAAATCCTAGTGATTCGAATGTTTCCGCTTCCGGTGAGTTGGGACACAATTGTCCTTGCTTCGAGTGATCTCACAATTGCTTGTCACTTTGCTTATACGTCTGGCTGTTTGTAAAATATGTCAGATAGTCAGGCTGCTATTGAAGCTCTTGCTTCGGCCAACTCAAGGTCGAAGCTTGTTATCGCATGTCAAACTCAAATTGAGGAACTGAATTCAGTCAACTCTGTATACCTTGTATGGGTACCTGGCCAATCTTCCATTGCTGGAAATTAATTGGCTGATGAGCTAGCTCGCGATGGAGCATCGCATGACTCCATTGGCCCTGAGCCGCCTATTCCAGCTTCGAAGTGTTGGGTGAAGCTTCAGATAAATCCTTGGGCGGCAACTCAGCACAAGCAATATTGGAATAGTTTGGAGTCGTGTCGTCAAACAAAATTGTACATTACTGAGCCATCTCCAAGGGTGGCGAAGTATTTAACAAATCTGTCAAAGCAGAATTGCAGTCTCTTGGTCAGAGCGTTGACAGGCCACTGCCGACTCAACTATCACATGGCAAATATTCAGCGTGCTGACTCATTTGTGTGTGATAGTTGTGACTCCGATTATGGAACTTCGTATCACCTGATATGCAACTGTCCAGTTTTTGCGCAAATGCGATTCCAATTACTTGGTAAACACTTATTAAGTGAAACTGAATTCAGAAGCCTGAATCTTCAGGACATTCTGCTATTCTTAACCCGCTGTGGTAATGAGCTATAGGCTCTCTTTACGCTCTTGCGTTTTGTAGTGCCCTTTTTAGGGCGCTGCTCGAACCCATTGTGGTATGGAGCTACATGCTCTCAATTCGCTTATGCGATCTTCCCTCTTCAAGGGACCCCACTCCTATTTCCTCCCATTTTGCCCTTCCCTTTCCTCTCCCATCGGGTAGATGATGAAATAGGCTCAAATATGGCGATGGCACAAATCTCCCAAATGGCGGAGAACGTGCCTCTGGAGCCGGCCTTCTGATACCTGATTCGTGCTAATACACTACACGATCAACATGGCAGCAATTAGCTGTCTGTTTTTGTTCTAAAATTTTCACTTTCATCTAATTAAGCTCTGGGCTGAGGCACGGACGATCAAATAACATGTAAATAAGTGTTCATTTTTTATTTGACACGTAATCTGATTAATTTCTTCATCCTGAAATCCGTCGATTGTAGCTTCTGCAATCAAATTAGAGACAGACTGTTGGAAATAGTGGCACATAAAGCCGCTTTTCCCGTATGTTTCCGTTCAAGCTGGCAGTTTTTGACCAATAATCGGATTAAATAACATCAATTTGCTATGCGCTCTTGGCTTGCACTGGCCACTCAGTCTGTCAGAGACTGGCCTAATTTGCAGTGGATCTCCACACACACACAGTGGTAGTGACCAATTTTCGTTATTTTGAATGATTTACTATAGCGGTAAATGCGCAGCTATTCAGCAAGACCAAACTGAAGTTGTCTGGGTTCGATTCCCGGTCGGTCAAGGATCTTTTCGTAATGGAAATTTCCTTGACTTCCCTGGGCATAGAGTATTATCGTACCTGCCACACGATATACGAATGCGAAAATGGCAATTTTGGCAAAGAAAGCTCTCAGTTAATAACTGTGGAAGTGCTCATAAGAACACTAAGCTGAGCAGCCAGATCTGTCCTAGTGGGGACGTTAATGCCAATAAGAAGAAAAGCTGAGGGTCGAGGGTTCAAATACCACCAGTAGAGAATCTTTTACATATTTTATCTTATACACATGCAAAATTGGTCAAATTGGTAGCTATTACAGAGATTCATGTTTTCCTGAAATATACATTTTTGAAAAAAGTATGCATTTTTTTCAGGAACGGTTAAAATCCGCTCAAAACCAACGTAACGCCTTACAGTTGAACCTAATTATAATTTCATCTGAGTATAAGACATCAATATTAAAACAAACAAGAATGATAAGAAAAATATCATATTTAGAAGGTATAAAACTTGATTGCTATAATGCTTTCAAAAATTGACCTTATTCTCCTTCTTCTTGACATTAAGTGCCAAGTTGAATAAAGCCTGATTCTCAGCTTAATATTCAGTTAGCACTTTTACAATTATTAACTGTGAGCTTTCTTTGTCAGAGTTACTAAAAAAATCAGTTTTGGACTTGACAAATTCGTTGTTAGAAAAACTTTTTTCCCTAATATACGCCCAATTTGCAAAGTATGGACGACTTTTAATAAATTTAATTACGAAACTTTTTGCTTAAGGATGATCAAAATCTGAAATGGCCGTTTTTTAAAATCGACTTTAAAGTTTTGAATCATTGTTTTTTCGGTGTAGAAAATGTTTTTTTATTTTTTCAATATTTTTTTCTAAAACTTCAGGAAATTTCACGACAGTCCCCCATACAACACTTTTTTGTAGGTCTTACCGTTTTCGAGTTATACGGGTTTATAAAAAAAAGTAAAAAAAAACTTTGACCCTTTTCAAATGTTAGTCTAGATCGATTTTGAAAATACAAAATATGCAAAGTATCTTAGTTTCACATACTTTTGACATCCAGAAAGTTTCATTGAATTTTGAAGGGGTGCTGCCAATCGCGTGTCGAGTTGGCGTGAAATTCGTCTATTCTCGCATTCATATATCGTGCGTCAGGCACAATGATACTCTAATGCCCAAGCAAGTCAAGGAAATGTCCATTACGAAAAAATCCTGGGCTGACCGGGATTCGAACCCAGACATCTTCAGCATGTTTTTTATTTGCAGTCACGGACTGTACCACTAGGCTAACGAACACCTTAAATTGACATACTAGATTTGACAGAATAAATAGCCAAAGTTTCAGTATTTTATACTATTTTTTGTATAATAAAAAAAACGAAACATAGGGTAAGTGTTCCCTTAGTTGTGGGTGTCCCTATAGTTGCGGTAGTGCCGTTTTCACTGATTTAATTAAATTAGCCACTGAACCGACACTGCCAATCGACGTATTGGCTTGTTGATACACGAAATAGTTGAAAAGAGCGTTCAAACTGATTGAAACTAATGAAATATCACTAAAATTGCTAAAGCTGTTTTTGCTTGTACCAATAGTTGCGGTAAAGTGTTCCTATAGTGGAGGATCCCATAAGAAAACCACGGATACCGCAACTATAGGAACACAAATTAAAAATATACCGCAACTAAAGGAACAGTGAACCAATAGTGGAGGTATTATTTTTCACTGACATGCCGTGGATTACTGCGATGAAATATTTTTTCTCATTAAGCCAATGGTCGTTACTTCCCGTTACAACACTAACATGTACATTAATTGCGCTTCTTAAATTTAGGCGGTTAAATGAAGTTCAATAGTGCTTAGTACCTCCACTATTGGTACATCTACCCTAGTTGGTAAATTTTTCGTCTTTCAAGTTGAAGCAGTGTTTTTGTACAGATTTAGAAATTCAGTACTGTGCACAGTATGCATGAAACTTATGTATGAAAATTTTAAAATATGTTGCATTAAAACTAGACTGGATCTAGCATGGTGTTTATTTGCTACACGATATAATTGATAATAGATGAAAACTTAAATCATTAAGTAAGTTATTCCTAGGAATTCCCCATTTCAAAACTGAACATCGAAAAAAAAAACTCCCCACTGATGTATTCCTGCTAACGGAAACCCTTCGTGATTTCACTCTCATAATTCAATATCACGCAGTTTTATAGCCCGGTTGATGATGCCCCTACACCCCCGTAATGTGATTGTTGTTTGCACTAATTTTCCGCGGGTACCACTCGGCATCGAAAGGTGTGTTTGCGCGGCTCGAGTCTATGCCGCCAGGCAACGTTTTAAAAACATAAACATAACAAAACTGTGCAACAATATTACAAGCAAACTGTCTGACCGACGACGACGACGACGACTTTGCTTTGGTGGACGGAGGCGGAAAGGTGAAAACGATGCATAACACAGTTTGAAACTGCAGGCAGCTCAGGAAGCAATTGTAATTATTGCTGGAGTGGTGTGAAACAGAATTACCATTTAATAAGAGAAATTGCATTCCACAATTAGCGCTACTCTCCTGTGGAGGTTCATTTTAATAAGGGTCAAGATTTTTTTCCATCGCTGTTTAATTATTTGTATTGCATGGCTACCGGTTAAACCTATTACTGAATAATCGAGTTCGGCATGATGTAATGGTCATTCTGAATACAAATGTAGAGATTTTGGTTCATTGACCATCACACAATGCAATATTCATTACGTGTTGGAACAAACAATTTGCAGGATATTGAATTTTGTTTCATTGTATTGAGCAAACACAATCTGATAGTATGACGATGGATCTCTCAGAAGTAATACAAGCTATATTCTAAAGTCGCAATGTTCTTTAATGATACAAAGCTGTTTCAATTAACTTACTTCAAATATATAACGCATTAATCGTGGCACAAGAAGATTGCATCCATTTTTTTCTATAATTTAAAAAAAGATTACATTTATTCCATACATTGGATATTCTATGTAACTCATTAGAACTTCTCTAGGGAAAAAGAACCATTTTAAAAATTTTATTTTGAATCCTCTGCAGAGCTTTCTTCCTTCCAACAGCTAGTCCATAGTGGTATAGCATACAACATGACTGGCCTGAAAATTTGTTTGAAGATCATAAGCTTGTTCTTGTGACATAGTTTTGATTTTCTATTGATGGATACAGACATTTTACATATGTGTTACATTTGGCTTGAATGCCCTCAATGTGCTTTTGAAAGCTGAATTTTTGTCTTGCATAAGCCCTAGATACTTAACTTCATCTGACCAATTTGATGAGAGGGGTCTCATGGCAACATGTCTGGTTTAAGATTTCAAATAAAGAGCTTTCGGTTTATGTGGGAATATTATAAGTTGAGTTTTGGAAGCATTGGGAGAAATCTTCCATTTTTGCAAGTATGATTAAAAAATATCCAACAGTTTTTGCAATCCACAACAGATGACACGCAGGCTTCGTGCTTTGGTAGAAAGGCTTGAGACATTCGCAAACGTTCTGTTCAAAATGACCTTTTCAAAGAGTTTACTGATGGAGGAAAGCAAGATGATTGGATTTTTTTAAAGACATCGACACGTTAATGCTTCTAGTAGACGATTTGCATGCAATCAACAGAAACATCAATTGTGACAGCACACACATCGCTGGTTGTTGATTCAGAAATTAATGTAGTTACGATTGCTTTTTCAACGAGCACACATGCACGAAGCATAACACGCGAGTTCGCCATGTCATGTTTACTGAAAGTAGCAAAAACTGGGACCACAAAGTTAGCTAAGTAGAAGTACCCCTTACGAAAGTAAGGTTCTTGAGCTAGCACCACTTGGGGTGTACCATTTTGCATGAGGTGAAATACATTTCAGACGAAAAGCTTTCCGGCTGAAGCGGGAATCGAACCCACATCCCCATGACTCGATGTGGCTAAATGCTTGGGAATACTAACCGCACATGAAACCCACATGCAGCCATTCCATGAAAAAACAATCTAGTGGGTCACCAAATTCCATGAAAACTTGTTATTTTGTTCCTTATCCGGAATAAGGATAAACGTGTTTTAGGATTTTTTGATTAGGGTGACCATTTTCGAAATAGGATGACAAGAAAAATCGCAAATTTTTTATATTTTTAAAAACATAACTTTTGAACCGCTCGACATATTTTCAATTTTCTTGGACGAAATGAAAAGCTAACTTTGGTCCCAAGGCCTTCAAAACACGAAAAACGGAATTTTTTTATTTATTTTTTCATGTAAAAAAAAACAATTTTTGTTAAATTGTATTTTTTTCTAAAAGTCTCGATTTTTTGGTCATTCTATTTTGAAAATGGTCACCCAAATCAAAAAAATCCAATAGCACGTGTATCCTTATTTCAGATAAGGAACAAAATAGCAAATTTTCACGGAATTCGGTGACCCACTAGATCGGTTTGTCGTGGAATGGCTGTATATGAGGATTTCATACAGTTTCTCCATGAATTTTCTAAGATTGAAACCACTAGCATTCTTTCCAGGAAAAGCTCCCGAATTTCTCCAGGCACCTCTCTCTTTCTAGCAAAGGATTCCCTAAGACAGGGGTTTTCAGCCTTTTCGGCTCACAGAGCATTTTTTTATATAGTTTTTTTGTTGCGTGGAGCACCTGTTCTACATCATCACCCCGTCTTAAATGTAGATTTTTTTCACAAACTTAAATATACCCTATAATTTCTATGAAATTCATGATGTATGATTTGAACTGCTTAATTATTTATTATTTTGCTTTCATTTTTTAATTTCAATTTAAAAAGATTTGTTTTATTTGTTTGGGCAAACTTTTTATATCAAGGTAAAAAGTGGGACAAGGATGCCTAATATTTGAAACTATATTTGGTTTTTCATCAAATATTGAAAATTCGTGGCTTTAACAACAAAATTGTTATGATAGGGATTTGTTTTCCCTTTTATTGTTAGTTCGAACAACTGAGCGAGTTTCTGTAGCGAAATGGTTGTTTGACATTTGCTAGAAAGCCGTTTGCCAGAATGGACCATTTGCCAGAAAACCATTTGCCAGAATGAACCATTCCCCAGAAAGCCATTCCCCAGAAAGACCATTCCCCAGAAAATAATATTTCTTCATTACTAAAAAAATTGAATCCCTAAAATTATTATGATTTTCGGCATACGATTAAATTGAAACGAAAAATAATTGTTTCGTAAGATTTTCACCTTTTTCTACGATAAAATGTTTTAACAAACTATGGTAAATATCATAGGCTTTCTAGCTTTTCATAGTTCCCGAAAAATGACTATTTTTTTCATTGCTGTGATCATCATCTTAAAAAGACAATTTACACCGTCTTCAGCCAAAGGCTGCACAGACTGAACATTCACGAACATTAGGCAACGGACAACACGAAACACCCAGTGGCCCAGTGATGAATTTTTCGTTTGACGAAAAGTTTCCACCGACTGGAGCGGGAATCGAACCCACACCTCGTGACACAATACGCCTAGACGACCGACGCCGCTAACCGCAAGGCCACGAAGCCAAATTATTCTATAACACCCATTAGAGACAATTCTATTTTCAACATTCTATTGAATATTTTCCCTTCTTTGAGTATCAAGCTGTTCTTTAGAACTATTTTATACGAGGACTTATATGCTTCAAAGGAGATTCACCCTTCTTTACATCATTGACTGTTCTTCTTAATTGTACTGAAAATTTGTTGTTATGTCAACAATACTTCGTCATCTCAGTTTTCAATAAATACAGTGATTACAAATTTTAAATGAAAGACAGGTGGGAATAAAAATACTGCAATGTGGATTGAAGCGAAATAATAAAATGCAAGAATCGTAAAATTGAAAGTCAATGCCTGTCTCCAAATAAAGAAGCTATATTGAAATTTGTAACCATGACACACACACATATGATTCGTAATCTTCAAGCGAATGAATCTCCATTACCCATTTGTTTCTTACAGCAATTGGCTGAATATAAGAAAAAAAAATGCGGTCAGAGGCTTCCACCGTGGATCATGCCCACTTGGCAGTCCTACAAAGGATTTCTGAATATATCCGGTACCAGATAGTTGGAACTTGCAATCAGGGCTATTACTAAAAATTGAAGAATTTGTGGGCAGCCTGTCGCAAATGATATAAAACTATCTTATAATTTAAACAAACGTGGTTCAAAATTATTTTCGAGGTAACAAAAGTTATTTTTTTGAACAATTAATTCAGATATATGACCGAAAGGACGTTTAGCTCAATTTTGCCTTCTTCATTTGAGTTATAGTGATAAAATAATTATTGGCGCCAAACTGATGATGTTTCAAATATAATTTTCCTTTATTTCAATGAATTGAATTGTTTTGCGATATTTCACAAAGATACACTATTCAGTCAAATATCCATTCAACTAAAATATGTTTGCCTAACATTTTCGCTCTTTTTTCTCAGGTCAGTTATGCAGGAAAAAATGGAAATCTGGTTAAGGTCCAATAAAGTTTTTGCAGTAGCTATACAGTGCTAGTTGTCCACTCTTCTGGGTAAAATTATCTGAAAGTTGGTTATACAATGTCTCGTGCTATAAGTACAAATAGGCAGGCTTGATAATGCTCCTCAACATCACTAGAGTTCGGTGAAATACTCTAGAGCAGCGTGCTGTCTTTGCCTCTTTGCGAGGGAGCGAAAAAAAGGTAAGCAGAGAGGCAACGAAAAATGAGCGAGGAAGATGAAACAGAAAACACAACAGAGTAAAATTCCTTTCTATTCTAAATCTGTTTGTTCGGGCGGCAGACTCAAGAGTTCTTTTGAAGCGTGAGTTAAGGTGAGCATCGCAACAAAAGAGAGAGAGAGTACCTAAAAAAATCCTCGCGTTTTCTTGCACTCTCACTCGAATCGCTTGAGGATCTGTGTTGAAAATTTTGAGTTCAGTTTTGTCTCCTCAGAAAAACGGCAAAATCGCCTCCTCTTTGCCTCGCAGAGGAGTTTCTATCAAGCCTGCAAATAGGAAGCTGGATCCTGTTCTCGGTACTTTTGACTCACTCGGTAGTGGTTTTTTTTTAAGCTACTGGACTCATAATTGGACACAATAAGTGTCGTATTCAAGTGCTTCTTGTTGCAAAGTTTTACATAATTCGACCGAGAAACACTCTCCAAGTCAAAGTGAATCATAGAATTGCCCAGGTAGCTCTGCACCCAAAATACTCAAATGACAATTTTTAATACTCCGGTAGCCTAAAGTTTTCCATATTTTTTCGACCAATAGATTTCATATCAAAGTTGAAAATTTGAAAAAAGGATTCTGGGAAATGGTTTTCTGGCAAATGGTCCATTATGGGGAATGGCTTTCTGGCTAATGGTACATTCTGGAGAATGGTTTTCTGGCAACAATCATTCTGGCAAATGGATTCTGGCAAATGTAATACAATCAGCTAAATGTTTATTTTTGAGCCTTAATTAATGTGTTTGTATTGGTAAGCACTCTCGGAAATATTCATAAATTAAATGAAACTTGTGAAATATATCTTATTTTGTAGCACGGTGTCAAAAAATTCAACTATAGTTTCTGGTGGAATTGTTCAGATTACTCAAATAAAATTGAGTTTGGTGTCAACTTTTCAAAACATTCAGAAACAAAATCTGTTAAACAATTGATGGACAAATTCTTTATGTTAATATTTTTTTTGCGACATTTCAAAGATACATTCAAAAATACCATTGAAGAAATCAAAAGTATATAGACCATCGATTTCTGGATATAAATTCTGGAAATAAATTCCCTAAAGAACGAAAAATGAATAATCTAGAGAAATCACAGGGGATTTCATATTTTTTTTATGTATTCTACGAAAATTTCCTGGATGAACTCGTTTTATGATGACTTTTCAGAACTTTGACATGAATCTTTCGAGTTTCTTAATAGTTTTTTTGGCAGATTCGTCTCAAGATATATTGCGAATTGTTGATAAAATCTTTGAATGATGTCTCGTAAGATCTTTGGTGGACTCCTAAAGTTTTTCAATAAACCCAACGTCGGCCAGAGAAGAAGGACAACGGACCTCCGCTTTTGTTAAAGTGAACTAAATAATATTCTTGGGAAAGCCTTTTCAGAAGAATGCCAGCTTGGGTCCTCTTTTTCATAATAATTACTTGGACTCATTGTTGAAAATAATGGAGATTACAAGTCATGTAAACTTCATTTATGCGATGCAAACATGACGTCGTGTAAATATAAGTATGAAATCATGTAATCAGACTAGAACTTGCTGGAATACATGACATATGATTGAAGTTTACATGACATATTATGTACATATCCATTATAATCCTTATGTGCATTATATGCCTCAGAAATCTACATGTTTCATTCGAACTGTGTTAGTGAATCATTTATTCCATTTTTGATCTCTTCGGGTGACTTATATTCACTTGAGATGTTTAAGAGTTTCCGGCAAATCGCGACTGTCTTTTTTCTTTGCGATTTGGAAGGAAACCTTGATTCCTCTAATGGAGTTCAAGACCTTCTGCCTAAATACTCCTCGGAACAACTGACCTCGCTTGAATCAAAGAGCCTAAACTAGAGACTGCTTCGATTTGATGGTCGAAAATTTGTTTAGAGCATCGAACTGATTGCTCATTTCGATGCAATTATTAACATTAATCATTTCACCTTCGAAAGAAAGCACGCATTCGGGAGAAACGTCGATTCTTTCATTCTTGCCACGTTTAAAGGTGAAACAGTTTGGAATCAACTTCTAAGATTGCACTGAAACTTCAAAGGCACAAATCTCGCCAAGGAAGCATCCAACAACAGTGAACTTTTTATTTTGGCTTTGTGCACTAGCAGAAAGCTTTAAATAAGAAGATCAGAAAAGTTTTCCAACTATTTCTCCAGTTTAGTTCCTTTGAAAACGTGAGTAGCAGCACAAGTCGGCCATTGTGACGGCCATCTTTGGATTCCGAGATGTTTTACCTTTAACCCCTTTTTTAAGAAAATTTTAAAGTTAGAGATTCATCCTTCATTTTGTTCGTGGTGAAGAAGAAAAAGAGACATTTTAAGAGGTTTGTTTCCCAAGACGGTGTCCACTGCTAGCTTTTGCTAACGGATCCAACGAAATATCGAAGTCAAGGGTCCAAACAAGCATCGAAAAGAAATAAATATGTAGAAAAAGGTAGACTGAAAAGTAATGAGGTTCCATTGTAACTTTTGTAGCACCGGCATTGTAGGTTTCGGTACAAAATGTCTAAAGACAAAATGCCGAAAGGACCAATGTTTGAAATATATTTCTTATTGGGAAGTTCTCCCTTTAATATAAAATTTTCGACCTTTTGTCATAGATCCACTCCATCACCACCTTCCTTCTTGTCATCGATCTTTGACCACATGGGAAAATGAATCGTTTTAGCACAAGAAACTATCTTCCTTGAACAAAATCCCAACCGATTACCGTCGGCTTTTCTTTTGTTCGAACTAGCCAACAAATTACCCAAAAGCTGTCAGTGAAGAACACCACACCAATAGGTTTTGCCGATTTTGCCATGGACCATCAATTGTTGGATACTTTCAGCTACAGGCAAAATACACCCTTGCAACAACAAGAGAGGAAAAGTCAGTATGATGTAATTGCACACTTTCGGATTGGTTCGAGCTCAATTGGTGCATGTTTAACTATTCAGCTCCGATGGGGTGTCATTAAGCCGAGGACTGAACGGTGCTCTGTTATTGTTTGGTTTTCGGTGAATACCCGGTAACCTACTATGAAACTGGGAAAATTGGAAAACTGGATAGGTAGGTATTCGCCACGGTGACGAACAAATTGGCAGCGGTTCCAATTGGCTCGGTAGACGGCGCATGTAATGCTTCACCCCACGAGTCGGTAATTAGTCCAAAGGGTTACACTTTGTCATGTAACTTGTGGAATGGCAGTATGTCCAGCACGTCCATGAAGAATGGGAACGTTCAGACAAAAAAAATATGATGTATTCTAGAAGATTGTATCATAGGTGAATGTTTCAATATTAAAGAACTACTTCGAAAATTTTTGTCATTTTATCAAAAAATTAACAAATTACTCTCCTAAAAACTTCTTCATATTCCTACTTTTTGCAAAAATAGAAGGAATTTACACAAATTATTGAAGGAATTCTAGCCAAAAATAAGCTGTTAAGTGTATATAGTATTTTCCAACGATTCCTTCGAAAAGTTTTCTCTAAAATTCCTTATGAAATTCAATCTGGGATTCATATGAAAATTTGCATTCAATACTTCTGAACAGTTCTCAATGATTTAGTCTAAGATTATTCCAGCAATTCTTCAAATTATTCTTCTGAAATGTTTAAGGAATAAACGCTAACTTGAATTCTATAAAAGCTTCCTGAAAAGTTTCATCAGAAATTTCTAATATGATCGAAGGATTCCCCAGACAACCAGAAGTCGCATAGCAGTATACGACGAAAGTCATTTATTTGTACAAACTGCATCACTCCCGCACTAAATGGTGGGTGAAATCGTTTGATCGATGAGTTTCCTCGCATAAAACGCTATTTTATGAGTTTATATATACATTTTGTTTCGTTCCGCATAGTTTTACAAAGTAAGTCGGATCAATCCGTAGCAGCTGTCAAATAAACTTTGTTATCATAAATAAAGTCGCATAAGAGTGTAGACCAATTCGCAAGAAAATCTACACACTCGCATTGCATGTTATGTTTCATCATATAAAATATGTACGTAAATCCCCTCCACTTTTGTACGCATAAGGCCTTATCGCGACATCTTATACGTGAAACTTTGCACATATAAGCATCGCATAAAGCAAAAGGTGATTTGGTTATACGTACATTTTGGTTGTCTGGGTCGTCTTAAAATCATTCCTGGATTTTTCAGGAGCTCGATCACACATTTCACTAAGAACAAGCTTTGCTCTAGACAGAGATTTCCCACAAAAAATCTTTAGGGGTACTTCTGCTTGAATTGCATGAAGAAGCACTCAAGAAATTTAACTAAAGTAGTTTTTGGTACAACACAAGCTATTTGAATAGAAATGAATTATCCAGAAATCATAACCAAGTTTGTCCAAAACATATTGCATTGAATTTTCCAATTTTTCATTTTTTTTTTTTTTTGCGATGTCCTTAGGAATTACTATTATGTATAACTTTTCTCATAATACTTATGAGTATCAAAACAGAAGTTCTTCAAAGAATAGGTGAGAAATTATTTCAAAGATGCTTTCAGGGATTCATCTTAAGGTCTTCTACATATACCTAACAAGTGTTCTGAAAATATTACTACTCAAATTCCCCTAATAACTGAAAATTTTCTTAGATTTGTTTCAGGACAAAGCATCAGGAGTAGTCCTGTAAAATTTTATTTTTTATTCAAATAATTTTCCTTAACAATAATCTGGAGGAGTGACTCAGAGCAACTTCTGAGTGAATTTCTTGAGAAATACTTTAAATTTTTCTTCTGAAGAAATCACTGATAGGGTGTCCCAAAAAGCATGGGCACGACTTTGATAATGAATATCACAATATTTTTACAAACAAATGTTTTTTTAATGTATTTTTTTTTCTAGGGTTATTTTAAACGATGTTTGTGAAAATTTGGTTTGATTAATAACCTTTTGCATCAAAAATTTTGACATTAGAAAATCAATTCTTATCTGGCCAGCACAGACCCTACTTATGAGTTATGTTGGAACTTAACTAATAATAAATGTTTTTATCGAAATCCTTCGATGTGGTGAGTTTAAGTACATTGTATCGATGATGTTCCATACGAATTTTTGTATAATATTTTATTCGGCTTTGCTAAAATTCTTAAAAATTGCTAATTTTTCTCTCCACATAAGATAAGTTAACGAAATCATAGATTTTCCGGTATTTTCAATATTAATAAAAACAATTCATATCAAATTTACTTATGTAAAATATCCATACGTTTGGATAGGCAATACAAATTTTAGATTTTTACATGTTTTGACGGATATACAAGGACTTGGTTTGACCCTTTTTAAAATCGACCACAGCTGAAATCGAATTGTTAGTTTCTATTCAAATTTTATCTACTTAAGTTTATGATTTTCAATAGAATAGGTGATAGTCTGATCATTTATCGTATCAGCAATGATACATATATTCAGTGTTGTGAAAAACTCAATTTTTCATAATTCACGCTTGAGATTTTTCATGCGTGAGTTGTCAATCACGCAACTCAGCAGTCAAAAAATCATGGATGAGTTGGCTCACCTTTTTGACCTTTTTGAGTTTACTACATTATCGGTAGTAAACGCTATATGTGGAACACGAGTGGAACATGTTTGTGTCATTTCTCTTACTACACCTTTCGAACATACTACAAACAATGCGTTGCTATGAATAAAGATAGCATTTACTACAAAGCTACTGGTAGTTAGCTTCAGAAGTTGGCACTCATGCTTTGAGATTGTTGAAATGAATGGAATAATTAAATTTTGAGTAGATATCATGGGAAAACGATGTTAACTTTGATATTTCGACAGATGTTTTGAGGTTTCCATTGAAATTTTGATATTTCGAAAAGAATTTTGAGATTCCGGTAAGGAATTTTTAATTTATTTGAGAGATCTGGTATTCTTTCTGACGTTAGAGAGCTAATTCTCAACTAAGTGTTCTTATGAGTACTTACACAGTTTTTAACTGAGAGCTTTCTATGTCAATTGACCATTTTGCATGTGAATATCGTGTGGCAGGTACAAAGATTACGATAATTATGTTCTTTCTAGTATTACGATAATCCTGTTGTTTGTTAGGGATTCTTGGTTGTCTGATGTATTTCTGCTTTAATTTTATGCAAGAATGACTGACTGACTAACATCCCAGATTCTCTGATTTCCTTTGGAATTCTGGAATCCCTATAGTAATTCTGGGTTTCCGATAGGCATTCTAGATTTGTTACAACAATTCTGGAATTCTTTTGGGAACATTATAAATCCGGTATTTGATCTGACTATAAATCTTTTGAAATTATTCGGGTATCTTCAAGACGGTATTTCTGTAAGAATCTCTTAGATTTCAGTGAGATTCCTGCAAACTCTGGTCCAAATCTTTGGAATTCTTGTAAACTTAAGATCCGTTTGATTCCCAGTTCCATTGGGATTTCAGAGGAAATCTTCAATTATAGTATATACCTTAGAATGTCTGTATGTAAAAATGTAAAAAAAAAATCCTCAATGCAACCACTATTGTGAGAATTTATTTTTATTTCTTAGAATTCCAGGGAAACTACCAGGAAACCTACCGAAATAACGAGAAGACCTCAGAAATACTACATCGGAGTTCAACATGCTGTTTTTTTTAATTCACAGAGGAAGCTCAAAATTCTACCACTATTTCATCAAATTCTCAGTACTGGAATCTCGAAAATGTTAGGAACTTTATAATTCCACAATTGCTGTAATCTCAAGATCTCTTTATAGGACACAGATTTTTAGCTAAAATTCAAAAATTCTCAGAAAAATCTGCGTAATCATCATCATAAAATTTATTTGCACACAAAGGGAATGCTAGATTTATCGCAAATTTATACTTCGAATCGTGTAAAATTACATAATATACATGAGTTAGTGTCCATACACGATTACACGATGTATAGCGGGAATGAACCCAAGTAAGCAAATAGCACTTTAATTCGCCCTGCGTGCCAATATAGTGCTATAATACAACTGACATGCCCTATATCAGCCGTATAACAGCTCAATAATGCCAAAAAGGCGAATTAGCGGGCTAGTGGTTACATGGGTAGTAGTATTCATATTTTCATATGATTTGTCGTGTGAATAAGCGACAAATTTGGCATGTACGCATGATTTTATTGATATTAAGTGTCACTATGAATGGAATTTTCTTAAAGTGCAGGCGTCACTCTGCACTCTGAATAGAATTTTCTTAACGTGCAGCATCAGTCACTGCTCATGTTCGAAAGTAGTAGGTACTACATGTTCGAAAGGTTTTTTATTCGTTCCAAAAGTGTAGTAAACTTTGTGGATTTTGTTTTTGAGTAGATCCTACATGTAGTAAAGTTCATCGCTTTTTATTCATACCGCCCATTGTCTCGTGTTTCCACAGTTTACTCACACACGGCAATAATTTCTTAACAACTACCGAAAGCTAAACATTACATATATTTTGCAATCGGATTAAATGGACAAATTGATGTGAAGTTTTGCGAAAAAGTTACACGTCTTCTCAGTGAGAATCGAACTCACGACTCCCTGATCTCTAGTTGGGGCGCGTTACCCCAACGCCATGAGAGGAGTCATGAACGCAGAAGTTAACCTGAATTCGATTTCAGCTCAATAATCACGTGGTCCTTTTCCGCAAAGTGCACCTCTTTCGGAAGAATTAGATGCCCATCCTAACACAACGCTTTCTATATATATATATATATATATCCAATGCCTAGCCCGAGAGCGCATTATTTTTTAGGAATGGAAATACTACACTAGCCAGCAACTGTGCTGGCTGACCTTTCTATTGTGTGGGCTAATGGGTCGCGACGTTCTCAAACGACCGGTTACGGAACATTAGTCCGTTGCTCGATAAATACTTGTTTTTAATTATGAATCGTTGTTTACGGCTAACCATCCATTTTGCAATCCAATTGCAAAATATATGTAATGTTTAGCTTTCGGTAGTTGTTAAACTTCCACTCGGCTGGTTAGCCGTCATTCATAATAACATTTTTTAAATTCTTAAATTGACCGGAATCCGTAGCGATAAACTCTCAGCTATTCAGCAAGACTAAACTGAGATTTGTGGGTTTGATTCAGTTAGGTGTAAGAAGAACATGCAAGACATATTATTTGAGGAATTTTACCTCTCATGCATGGCTCATTCATACCGCATTCAGTTTGTTAGTATTAGAAATTATCTGGTATGGAATACCTCAGTTTGGTATTCAGTAGCACTTTTCTTCTGCTCGGGTAACGTTTCTAGATTTTTCTCTATTATCTCATGTACCATAAAGTTTTGGGCAAGTTCAAGGGTCATAAAGAGCTTTATTTTGTCTTTGATTATAAGCGCAAATTGAGATAAATGTGTGACAAAACTTACTTTTGAGAAAAACGTTTTCAAAGCTTTCCAGAAATACAGTAATACAACAAATATGGGAGCAAAAAAACAATCTACTACAAATGATGGTATTCTTCGAAATGGAAAAACCACTTAATAATACTGTTGGAAAGGTTGAAAAAAGTATAATATTTCAGTACATTTAACTCGAAATCAACCGAAATTCCCCTTTCAATTGCTTTGAGCCCCTCAATTATAGTTCAATGTAATTTATTGAAAATATATCAAACTAGTGGTCCCGGCAAACTTTGTCTTGCCATTAAGTAGGGTGTTGAAAATACCATGAAATGTCACACACAAAATGACAGTTGTATTCATTCTCGTTTTTTCGACTTTCCCGGTGTATATCTTGAGTTTTCATACACACAAACACGTCAGAAAACTTCATGAACCTAACTGTGCGATAATCAAGCAAATACGCTTTCTCTTTCTTAGGCCATTTCGTGACATACAAACACTACTCCATTTTTATTTACATAGATTAATGTTGGATTTTCTTAGTTTTCGACGTATTTGTACTATGAAATTCAAATTCAATATTCACTGCGGTGATGTTATTTTATTTATTTTCTATTTTTAGATGTATGTTAAAGAGTACAAAAAAAAACTCTTAGGAACAAACAAAAACTGTAAGATATGTGTGATCAATTACGCGCTTTTATCATAATTGTCCATTGTTTAAGAGCCGTCACTATGAGCCGTACAAAAATTTCGTATCGGTTTCTCTCCCATAGGGGCACACTTTAGAAAAGCCTGAAAACTATTTAGATTTCAATTCACAGGATTACAAACTTATTGATAATAAATCTAAAATTTTCAAATATTTCGATGTGGTTCAGAAAGTTGTCACCGATTCATCGGTTTCTAATATTTCATAAATGTTCAATAATTATTATTTTAGTCGTATTTTGTAGGGGCCCCTAAAGTGTGAGGACCCGGGGGGCACGGCTCCCTTGGATCCCCCGTAAATACGGCCCTGGACATAGAGTATCTTCGTACCTATCACACGATACACACATGCAAAAACGTTAAGAGAAACACTATCCTGCGAAGTCCTGTCCTGTCCCAGTTGGGACATAACGCTAGAAAGAAGATTTTTTTTTGAAGAACGCAAGTAAACCAAAACGTTTCTTAAACAAAAAAGTTTGATTCATAATCAAAACATAAATAAGGGCCACCCTATTCAATATTTTTCTGATAAGATGCAAAACTCTATGAATAACAACTTCTTCGAAAGCATCATACGTTTAAAATCAAGTACGCTTTTCTAGAGACATCCCAAGTAACCACAAGCCAGAGACATCTAGAGACATCCCAAGTATATAATAATGAAATGATATAATATTGCATTAATTTGATCGAAAGTCAACATTTTTTACATTAATAATGTTATCATGTATTTATTCATTAACTGTCAAGCAATGATCCATTTGATTAACATTGTAAATGCTCTGTAGCATTTTTTTTTAATTCAGGACTATACTAAGCGTTTAGAGCGAATATACAGTTATTCTGTCATACAAAATTGCATAACCTCATTAAACGCACTCGAATCTGTAATAAATAAATAAGACTATCAAGCACGTTCGCACTCGCTCATTACGTTTAATAATTTTTATAATGAAATTACTTTCTTTCATAATCTAAGAATATATGTATTCATTCAGAATTGTTGTATTTTATCTATAAGACTACCGATCAATTTCTCTCCCCTGAAATCTTTTCAATGCACTATGGCTTTGTTTTGTGGCTTAAGTTCTGTTATTTCCTCAACGAGAAAGAATGGTGATTAAATTCTTTCTATTGATGTGGAAAGGAAATCACTGTTGTTCAATCACCGAAGAGAATTCCTTCTATTCGTAATAACTGGGCGAATAGTAATAGTTAACACACACAGTGGCTTCGTTTATGAGGAACTTGTATCCTACCTTATCACATCGGCAGCTTTAGCACAGGACACCAACGCGCCATGAATCCAGCACACCATCATCCATTCTCCATTCCAACAAAAAAAAATCATTGAGATGGTAAAGAAAACCATTAAAAGGTAGCCAATGGATTCATAGTTTTGTTTACTTTTAAAGCAAGCCCTAAATATACATTATTTTAAGCTAATATCCATCATGAACCCTAAAACTACAAACATAAATGCTTTAGTACGGCTTGTGCATTAAAACTGCTTTACCAAGAATTGCATTAATTGGTCGGTGTTCAGACAGATTGGACCAAGTGCATTTTAATGGTTTCAGGAAAACCTACCCCAAGCATTAAAAATGTAAAAATATATGCATTATTTGCTGTGATAATGGAACTTAACAATTTGATGATACATCTGCATCAAAAGATCATCGAAAAAATCAGAAATAATGCAGTTCTGAACGTATCTTTAGAACGGCAAAATATCATTTAGTCCTGTAGTTTGTTGGACCCTATCCCACTTTAATTGTGCTTTATAAAGCTCTTAAAGATTATGTCATTTTAAAACAATATCTGATAGCACACTATAGAGCAAACATAAAGTATTCATGTATTGCTTCGTGGTTACTTGAATTTGGTCCTTGGAATACGCAAAACTTTTATATTTGTAACGCTGTGAATGAGCTTTCATGGTCGCTAGACCCCCATTATCGCTACTATTGCTACGACCTTACGATGCAGTATGTTTAAGATAATCGTTCTTATATTAAATTCTCACTTTGAAAAATATTTTATTTTGGATGAAATACGTAAAATATCGATTATGGTTAGTCGATCCTTAATATTTTTAATTTGTTTTGTTGTTTTCTATCAAATCAGTTTTAAAATTAAAGTCCAATACATAGATGAGGCTGTTTCGTGTATCATACATGGATGGTGTTTACGTTGAAAACTTCGCATAAATACCTCTTCCCATAGTCCAAACCAGAGGGCTTTGTTTGACCTGACGACAGAGTTCACCGCCCTTCGTCCTATCTTAGCCCGAAGCCCCAATCAACACTCCGATTGACCAAAGTCGCGCCTCGGGATGAGGACTCGCAGCTGCGGGAAACCGGTTTCGTAGACTTGACCGCGGCAGCCCGGTTGTTTACGGTTCTACTTATAGTCTCGTGGCCGTATGCTGTATACTATAGTTTCCTCTCGTATTGTCGTTCTCCACTTTCCACCTTTCTTGTCCCCATTATAAAACCATCATCATCATCAGCCGGTCTAACAACATCAACAATAACAGCAGCATCCACCTCGTTATGCGCAATGTTGAACGTACAATGCCGGCTTGCTTGTACCGCATTCTTTTCGGAAAGATTTTCGTTTTCTTCCTCCATCGACATTGTTTGCGTCTCTACATTTCTTTATTTTCTTTGCTTTGCCATTGCCTTGATGGGCTTATACTTGGGCTGTTCTTGAGAATGGGGCTTAAGAAATTCTTGTGCACACTTTCCTCGAAGCAAATGGACAAACCGTATCGGCGATTGGCTCGTAGTATCCTCCATACCCTCAAGAGAATTTAACCCGTTTTTCTTTCATCGATGGGTCATGTTGAGGGCTCTTCTCTTTCAAGCGGAATTATTTTCGGACATTATAGCGTTTACGCTTTGCTGTCGTGCTTTTGCAAAACGAGAAATACTGTGGGAGTGACGTTCCCTGATTTAGATTTGTTAAATGACTAAAACGGATACAATGCATTGTACATCTTTCCAGCTGAACAGACAAATTGAGCTGATTCCAATTAAAATGTAGCTTATATCACTCTTCCGTAATCCATTATGAGTCATTCATCCCTTTCAACTACCGAGTGAGGTATCTCAGCAGAAAGTAGATTTTTGATATCATACAGACCTCGTCTTTATGACACTACTTCTCCGAATTGCTCTCGGTAAGCACGGGACCGTTGAGTGTTCTATATTGTGTGCTTCCGGTAGATGCGCCAGCAGCTTCACGACAAAACAAACAGATTAACGTATTCGTTGTGGAGCCGTTCCTCAATGAACGTGTTATGATCGTCCCAGTTTTATTAAATTAGATAAGTGAGCGTCCGCCCGCGAAATCGTTTCTCAGAGCTGTTGCACTTGCAGGCGTTGAACCAGTTTGAGTCAAGACTGGGGGACTTCTTTGGTATGAAATGCACTGTGATGAATTTGATCATAAACATCATTAGCACAAACCAAGGAAATTTCTTGCCTAAATAGATTCATCATCAGTTTGGATGTTCCTTATAGGTGTAGGACGATAACTCAATCGCAGAATTAAGGAAGGTTCCTAATGAGTATATGCCATGTAATGCCAAAAACGCACTTAACCCTACGTACCTTAACAGGCCTATTTACAAGATGTTCCAAATCAGCTGATTGGGAGCTCTTATGCTCACGGAAATGCCAAGCAAAAATCAAGCCTTTCTCTCTCATCTTGACAGCTAAGCAGAATGATTCAAAATTGAGTTGTTGGCAAAGAAATTAATTTTGTCTCATTCAACTTATTTTTCAATTTGAGTGATTTACTGTTTTGCGATTAGTCGATATCGGATTAAAACTACTCAATATGAAGTGTTGTGCTGAAGCGGAGTTTTTTTTTTCAAAATAATCAATTATGTACTTTAGATATGGGAAAACGGGGTAAGAGCGCCCGCCGGGGCAAAATGGACTACCTTCAGTCTGGCATGAAAACGGCGGTTTTCTTGAAATTTTTTCAAGGACTTTGCTTGAACATAATATTTTTGTCATTCCGAGGGGTTTATGGTGAATGTTATTTATTTATTTATTTGGCTTACCATCAATTATCTTGATAAAACCTCGCCAACAGCATTTCACCAATTCACTTGGTTCATGGGCGCTTCTTTCCATCCTCGACTGCGACCTACGCTCTCCAGGTCCTGGTCATTCCACCTAGCTCGCTGCGCCCCACGTCTTCTTGTTCCGACCGGATTCGTAGCGAACACCATCTTTACAGGGTTGTAGTCCGGCATTCTTGCAACATGCCCTGTCCAGCGTATCCTTCCAGCTTTAGCTACCTTCACGATACTGGGTTCGCCGTAGAGTTGAGCGAGCTCGTTGTTCATCCTTCGCCGCCACACGCCGTTCTCCTGCACGCCGCCGAAGATCGTCCTTAGTACTCAGCGTTCGAAAACCCCAAGAGCTTGGCCTCCTCGAGCATCGTCCACGTCTCATGCCCATAGAGAACTACCGGTCTTATGATCGTTTTGTACATCGTGCATTTGGTGCGGGGGTGAATCTTTCTTGACCGCAGTTTCCTTTGGAGCCCATAGTAGGCACGACTTCCGTTGTTCCAGAACCTTGCTCACGTTATTGTCAGCCGTCAACAAGGATCCGAGGTAGACGAACTCGTCCACCACCTCGAAGGTATCCCCGTCTATCGTAACACTGCTTCCTAGGCGGGCCCTGTCGCGTTCAGTTCTGCCAACTAGCATGTACTTTGTTTTCGCATTCACCATTAGCCCGACTCGTGTTGCTTCGCGTTTAAGGCGGATGAACAAATCTGCCACCGTTTCAAATTTTCTCCCAATAATATCCATCTCGTCCGCGAAGCAAACAAATTGTCCGGATCTCGTGAAAATCGTGCTACGAAGTCCGGCTCTTCGCATGACACCTTTAAGCGCAATATTGAACAACAAGCACGAAAGTCCGTCGCCCTGTCGAAGTCCCCGCCGAGGCTCGAACGAACTGGAGTGTTCGCCCGAGATCTTCACGCAGTTTTGCACACCGTCCATCGTTGTTCTGATTAATCTTGTGAGCTTCCCGGGAAAGCTGTTCTCGTCCATGATTTTCCATAGCTCTACGCGGTCAATACTATCGTATGCCGCCTTGAAATCGATGAACAAATGGTGCGTAGGGACCTGGTACTCACGGCATTTCTGTAGGATTTGCCGCACGGAAAAGATCTGGTCCGTTCTCGAGCGGCTGTCGATGAAATCTGCTTGATAACTTCCCACGAACTCGTTTGCTATAGGTGACAGACGACGGAAGAGAATCTGGGATAGCACTTTGTAGGCGGCGTTTAGGATGGTGATTGCACGATAATTTTCACACTCCAGTTTGTCGCCCTTTTTGTAGATAGGGCATAAAACGCCTTGCTTCCACTCCTCCGGTAGCTGTTTCGTTTTCCAGATTCTGACTATCAGCCGATGCAGACAAGCGGCCAACCTGTCTGGGCCCATCTTGATGAGTTCGGCTCCGATACCATCCTTGCCAGCGGCCTTGTTGTTCTTGAGCTGTTGAATGGCATCCTTAACTTCCCCCATCGTGGAAGCTGGTTGGTTTCCGCTGTCCGCTGTGCTGACGTAGCCATTGCCTTCGCTGTCCTGACCTTCTGTGCATGTGTTCTCTGCGCCATTCAGGTGTTCATCGTAGTGCTGCTTCCACCTTTCGATCACCTCGCGTCCGTCCGTCAAGATGCTCCCATCATTATCCCGGCACATCTCAGCTCGCGGCACGAAGCCTTTGCGAGATGTGTTGAGCTTCTGATAGAACTACCGCGTTTCCTAAGAACGGTACAGCAACTCCATCTCTTGGCATTCCACCTCTTTCAGGCGGCGCTTTTTGTCCCTGAATAGGCGAGTTTGTTGTTTCCGCTTCAGTCTGTATCGTTCCACGTTTTGCCGCGTACCATGCTGCAGCATTGCAGCCCGCGCTGCATTCTTCTCCTCTAAAACCTCCTGGCACTCCTCGTCGAACCAATCGTTTCTTGAGCTCCGTTCCACATATCCGACAATGCTTGCTTCAGCGTCGTTAATGGCTGCTTTGACTGTCCTTCAGCAGTACTCAAGAGGGGCCCTATCGAGCTCGCCCTCATCCGGCAACGCTTCCTCAAGATGCTGCGCGTACGCATTGGCGACATCCGGTTGTTTCAGCCGCTCGAGATTGTACCGGGGTGGGCGTCGGTACCGTACATTATTGATGACGGATAGTTTTGGACGCAGTTTCACCATCACCAGGTAGTGGTCGGAGTCAATGTTAGCGCCACGATAGGTTCTGACGACGGTTATGTCGGAGAAGTGCCGTCCATCGATCAAAATGTGGTCGATTTGCGATTCAGTCTGCTGAAGTGATCTCCAGGTGTATCGATATGGGAAGCTGTGCTGCAAGTAGGTGCTACGAATGGGCATATTTTTGGAGGCGGCAAAATCTATCAGTCGTAGGCCGTTCTCGTTCATCAGCCGGTGAGCGCTGAACTTTCCAGCTCGAGCTTCGAGCTGCGCGTAAAATGCGTCCTTGTTATCATTAGTGCTTTTGGAGTGAGGGCTATGCACGTTTATGATGCTTAAGTTGAAGAACCGGCCTTTGAGTTTCAACTTGCACATTCTTTCGTTGATCGGCCACCACCCGATCACGCGTCTTTGCATATCATCCATCACTATAAAAGCTGTTCCCAGCTCACGTGTGTTGCCGCAGCTCTGGTAGATGGTATGATTACCTCTAAACGTTCGCACCATCGAATCTGTCCAGCACATCTCCTGCAGCGCTACGATGTCGAAACCACGGATCTTCAGTACATCGGAGAGTATGCGTGTGCTTCAGATGAAGTTTGGAGATATGCAGTTCCACGTATCGAGTTTCCAATCGCTAGTTCATTTCCGTCGCTGTGATCTTTGCCGATTGTTCCAGTCCGTATTCTCTCGTTGACTTTCCTGTGCTGATGTGTTTTTAGGGTTGGCTTGCAGGGCCTGACACCAACCTTCTAGATTTCCGGAGGACCATTCCCCCCAAGGGACTGTCAGATTGTGATGTTGTCGTAGCCAGTATCAAAACTGCGCAACACTGTGCATTGAAGCTGGCTGTCAGTTTGGGTCTTTGCTTGAGCCTTCTAATGCTGGCTACGGCAACATCGTGTTGGTTGGTATAGTGCTGCCAGTCTCTTGATTCCCCGAAAATATTCGGAGGGCCATAGTGCGCAGTTTAGCTTAGAGTCCTTCTCTGGCACTCGGACGATGATCAGCCGCCCCTGACATGGGGATTAGACGCTGTTGTGAGCCGCTCCTAACATGGAGTACAGACGCTCCAGGTTTGCAGAAGCAAAAGCAAACCCCTCCTTCCCTGTCAGCATACGACCAAAGTTCCCACCGGGATTGATTACCAGATCTTCCCTAAGGTTACTCGTACCCCGGCCAGTACCACGAGGAGGTAGGGATAGGAGTTGCTGGGCAAGAGGCTTAGGACCGCACAAAGGGGTCTATTTTATTCCTGCAGGTACGCGAGGTACCAATGGTACGCCATGTCCAGCCATTTACCGTGCAAAAAAAAAAAGAAAACAAAACAAAACAATATAATTTTGATTTAAGCGAGGCCACTCCCTGGTGCCAAATTGTATGCTCCTCAGCTTCAAGTGACTTGGAAGGCGCCGGTGGGAATTTGGAAATGATTCCATTCTATATCTAGAGTCTAAAGTGACATACATAAGATTTGCCTAGTCCAAAATTGGGAAAAACAAATTTTAAAAATGCATTCTTCAAATTATGCCAAATGGCTGTTATGCCAAATGGAGTTAGGCCAAACGGCATCATACCAAATGGCGTTACGCCAAATAGGGTAGACCCTTGTTTTGGATGAATGTAATTATGTAAACGTATGAAAATGAAAAAAGTGTTAATTTCATTTTATTTTTTTCGCTATTCAAACTTTCGATGCAAAGAGATAACCTTTGAGTGTGTTCGTTAGCAAATAATCCCAAGGCATAAATCACTTTCCATTTGTAATCTTCCACCCTCACCCCCACAACAAGCTGACAAATATGACAAATGTCGCTTATCACCTTTCTAAAGCGGTTGTAGGACAAAAGGTCGAAGGACAGAAGGTCGAATGACAAAAGGTCGAAGGACAAAAGGTCGAATGGACAAAAGGTCGAAGGGACAAAAGGTCGAATGGACAAAAGGTCGAATGGACAAAAGGCCGAATGGACAAAAGGTCGAATGGAAAAAAAGGTCGAATGGACAAAAAGTCGAATGGACAAATGGTCGAATGGACAAAAGGTCGAATGGACGAAAAGTCTAAATTGTACCGTTGAAATGATTGTCGTACCCTCAGTTGATAACATTTTAACCACAAATTCCTCCCTTCTCATCTGAAGTTTTTCCTTCTTATTAATGATAGCTGTTCTTCAGAACTATCGTTTGAAGCAATAATTTGTATTAATTCTATTATTTTCCAAACAAAAGATTCATTTTCTGAATGTCGGTTGTTATTATTTTGATACTTCAAAGCATAAACAAATTATTATTAGCTTTTTATTTGATACATTTTCAATAAAGATTTGTCCTTCTTTTAAGCATTGGCTGTTCTTTTGGAGTTATGCATTATAGTGATTTTGTATTGTTGTAGACACTTGTATCGACGATTATTCCTTCTTTTATACATCGGCTGTTCTTCATGGATTTCACGTTTACACCTTTTTTTATTTTCTCAATTGATATGTTGCCTTCTTATAAATGTCGTCTGTTCTTCATGTTTAACAGTGTTCATGAGCATTCCAATTGCATTTCTAACAAAGGATTTTCCTTCTTTTCAAGTTTTGCTGTTTTAGAGCATGCATTAGAGTTTTATCTGACTGTTGGTTTCGACTGATTTAAATTAGCATCAGGGAAAAATAATCATCCTTAGGTCTCAACTAGGGTAGAGTCTGCTTCTCAGCTACTCTAGCATTTACTGAGAGCTTTTCTGATAATTTATTCATTTTTGCATTTGTGCATCATGCTTTTTATTAGGAGACAATCAGCAACCCCAGCCATTAGAAGATAATTCAAGGAATGCAGGTGTGATGTCGCATCACTGACGATCTGACATCTACCCATGCTCTGAATGGAGGTTTACAGAAAACACATACATTTCTCTTGGACTCAGAATCATTTCTCTTCCGAACCACCTGATGGGTTTACTACGACGGGAGGCTATTTTATATAGCACTTTAACATATGCAGCAGAAAAAGCCTAGGCAAACTGCTTCTCCTAGCCGCCTAGAACCCTCTGCTCTGCAGTCGACTCATGGCGGCACGCCATAGGTACTATAATTCCAGTATAATCTGAATGACAGCCGCAGTTACTGAATTCCAGCACCCGGCATCCCAACACATAGCACATCGAGTGGCATGGACCTCGATGTACTTAGAGTTACATAATTACCAGGAGAACATAAATGAATTAACGAGTACCGCCTTTCAACGCATCAGAATCGTAGTGTGCTGCGCTAGAACCACACAAATTCTGAATGCGCGCTAGGGGAGATTTAACACATGCGCTGCTCGGTGCTACGCTCGCCATCGGTATCCAAAAAACAACTGCTCAGTAACGAATAGTCTCTACAGCTATTTTTATCTTATTATGCAGGTGTCTAGATGGTCTTCATGATACGGTCGAAGACGCGCAATCCGGAAGCTACAATTTCGATTCTCGTTTTAAAATTTTGTCTTCACATCAATTATTGTGCTGTTTTAAAACAACGTATGTGACGAAGCGCATGAGACGCATTGAGAAATTACCCTAAAAAAAGCGAGGAACACCAACGTAGGTCTCAAAATGTACAGTGCACGGGTGAGCATGAAAGGAATGTGGCTCTTGCACATAAGGTTGCAGCACGTACACAGTAACTCTGGATGCACTACGACCTGGAAGGTCTAATAAAATTTCACCAAGAAAAGATCGTTGACCAGCTGAAATTGAACCTCCCTCAGTATGGTCTTTCTGAAAATATGCGCGTATTTGTCACGTCTATTTGAGCTGTTGCGCTTGTGATAACTTGCTTTTTTATCTAAATAGCCTTTTGTTCTTCCTAAATTGTTGTCCATTCGACCTTTTTTGTCATTCGACCTTTTGTCCATTCGACTTTTTGTCCATTCGACCATTTTTGTCATTCGACCTTTTGTCCATTCGACCTTTTGTCCATTCGACCATTTTTGTCATTCGACCTTTTGTCCATTCGACCTTTTGTCCATTCGACCTTTTGTCCCTTCGACCTTTTGTCCCTTCGATATTTTGTCCATTCGACCTTTTGTCATTCGACCTTTTGTCACTCGACCTTTTGTCCTTCGACCTTTTGTCATAGATTCTTCTAAAGCAGCCACTCATCGAATCGACTAGCCAACTAAGGTGCTTGAACCGTGCACATTTTCACTGACTTTTCATTTTCACTCCATCACTGCTAGACTGGATTGCTAGAAAGCTGTGTCGGAAAACCGGCTCCCATCATCGATCCCCAGAAGAGACCTCCCCGCACGCACATGGTTAAGCAAACGGTCATTTCTGGTTCGCCGTTTCGCTCGGATTAAATTCGCATGTTTGCGCGCAAAAGGTGTGTCATGAATGTGGCTGCTGGCTGTAACGTCACGTTAGCCGTAAGCTGTCAAGCTGGGTTTGTCCTCGATGATGCCGACAACCTCGGCAAGATTCACAAGGAGCGGCAATGCGTTTTTTTCTTATGCCAAACTTTGAGTCCCCCATATCGACGGAGTCCAACTGAGGAGGACAGTGCTCTGGTTTACAGGCCAGACCGTCACCGCCGCCGTGATTCCTTTCACCCGTCGCCCACTCTTTCAAGGTCTTTGGACGGCGTCTATCGCGCTTCGCCTGACAGGGGTCCAAGCTAGGGGGATTAACCTTCTGTCTGTATAAAAAAAAGGTCGGCGGGGTAAGTGGCTACAGAAAAATAAATAGCTTCAACTTGTTATTCCGCTAATGTAAATAATAATGATTGAACGTTCTTCAGTCCTTCAAAGTGACACAGACAAAGGGTTAACCATTATCGTCACCGACCATGCATGTGTACCTAGTTGCAAAAGTAAATTGAATAAAAAAGCAGATCGCAAATAACCGGTTTGAAATTTGCACCTCTTTCTCCAGCTTCAGCAATTCAACTCTTGAACGTCGTTCCCTTGTTGGGTTTGGGGTGAAAAGAAGCCGCCCCGGGAAGGAGTAAAAACAGTCCAACAGCAGTGACACGCCAATGAAGAAAACTTTCTCTTTTATACGATGCGTTCGGTCGTTTGCAACGCAATGACACGTTCGACTTGTTTGCAGTACTACCTACTACACCTATCTGCAGTTGCGATTACGAATGCAAATTGTTGTTTGATATTTTTTCACTGTTTTGCCGCTTCGAAGTTGCATCGAATCGTAATGGCCAGTTAGCGTTTTATGGGAAAAGTTTCGACAACAATTGAATTTTCGAGTAGGGAAGAGAAATACAGGACAACTCAGTTTTGGACGGTTTGCTGAAATAGCGTGTCAAGCATGGCCACTTAACTTGGACAACGTGAGTTCCGAAAATCGCTCACATATGTTGGTAGTTATTGTTTCTAGTTGAAGGGAACCTGTCGTTGCTGTGGTATGTGTTATGCGAGGTAACATCTATGTAGACGATAAGACGATAAAATCAATTGAAAACGTTCTATGGGTTACATATGTTTGCACATTCCAGCATGGGTCAGTACAACAGAGATATAGATTCAATCTTTGATCATCATTCCACCCTAGAAGAGCGAAATCGAAGGATTCGTACGCCATGTCCATAGAACGTATTTTAAACATTGGATCTCTTCTTTTTTGAAAACCAGGCTTCTGATAACAGCACAAAGGAAATCTATGAAGTATACTCAGTACTATAAATGCTCATTTAATTAGATGTGATTGGTAATAAATCAACAATCAGAAGTATCTTAAGAATCTTTCTATAACATGAACATAGAAATCGTTGGAACTGTCTCCAAGAAATATGTGCGTGTTTAGAAATCATCAAAATTGACATACGGCCTAAGTGGTACCAGAAACACAAATGCCTATTCTTCTTCTTCTTGGTATGTACGTCCCCATTGAGGCAGAGCCTGCTTCTCAGCTTAGTGTTCTTTTGAAAACTTCCACAGTTATTAACTGAGAGCTTTCTTTGCCTAAGTTGCCATTTTCGCATTCGTATATCGTGTGGCAGGTACGATTTTACTCTATGCTCAGGGAAGTCAAGGAAATTTCCATTACGAAAAGATCCTGGACCGACCGGGAATCGAACCCAGACACCTTCAGCATGATTTTGCTTTGTAGCCGTGGACTCTAACCACTTGGCTAAGGAACGCCCCATTACCCAAACACAATTGCACTCATTTACTTCATTTTTTCACAACAGACTCTCATAAAAGTATTGTTTTGAAAAGCGGATTATCAAACATAACAACAAAAATTTGTTGCCTGAGATATTCACGAGGCTATGCGTCTGTCCGTCAATGAATTTCAGAAAAATGGTGTACACAAATTCATTCTGCTCTCAGGTCGAATGACATTTGGTCGAATGACATTTGATCGAATTTACATTTGGTCGAAAGAACATTTAGTCGAATGGACATTTGGTCGAATTGCTTTGGAACTTATTTTTTGCTGGAATGACGTTTAGTTGAACGGAAATTTGTGTGATTTTTTTTTTAAATGGTTTATTAAAATATTACTTGGTGAAATTATTTATTGTTTTTTTAAGTTTTGCAAAGTTGGTGAGATGATGCATTATTTCAAGTAATCTGAATCATTACCTGTTGTTGAATAAAAGATGGGACATTTAATGTAGTTTTATTTTCAAATTCCATACATCTTTTGATAAAATGAATTTTTTAGTAATATTTTTTTACACATTGACTGAAATATTTAGTTCTAGTGAATTTATTATTCTTTTAAAATAACATCATTCTTTGAAAAACTGCTCAACAAGTTTTTATTTTATCATTCAACGCTGTGAACATATTGCTTTCATTATTTATTATTATTTTGAAATGTCATCTTTCTTCGTAGTTAACTGCTGATCTTCATCTAATGGAAGAATTCAGAGAGAGTGTTCGGGATCTTTCTTTGAATTCCAGGTCTTGAAGCTTACGTAAATGGGTAAGATTTTTGAATGGGGAAATCATAATTAAAACGGTTGGATAAATTTGCTTTAAGGAAAACCTTTATGGCGAAGTGAATGTTAGACATCGATAACTCCACTTATGGTCAATTGGCTTTTTGTTACTTCCAGTTTAATAAAATTCCTCAAACAAATATATGGCTTTGATGACCTCGGGTGAATAACATAGTTGGCAGTAAAAGCTTTGGATTATTTAAAATGAAAATTGTGTTGATTCTATGTATCGGGTAAGGGAAAACGAGCTAACTGAGGAGACAAAAGTTGGCTTGCTTCCATTTAAGATCTACTTGTCTCGAATTTCAGTAGGGTAAAAGCACCGGTTTTGGCCAGCCTAACAGAAAATGTCAATAAAAAATAAATGGGAAGCCGTATTTATACTACAAATATGTCAAATGCAAGCTTTCAATCCATATTATGTGTGTAAAATATCAAAACTGAGCTAAAACCATTTTTTTCGCTTTGAAAATCCCGTTGGTCAATATAGGCTATCGGAATCAGTTTCGGCCAGAGATTGAACTTCGGTTCCTAAATTGGCCAATCGCATTGATTTCTCATGAGAGTGGCCAAATTTGGAGTGCCCTGGCTAAATAAAGTGTATGGGAGTTTAAATTATAAGGAAAATGAATTGTTTTTCTTATGTTTTGAATCAATTTGAACGAGTACATGAATGTAGCTCTATCATATGAATGTGATCTACTGAACACAAAAGGTTTCATGCTGATTGGCTATGTAAAACGGTGGATAATCCACTATGGCTACAACTGGCGTATGGCTAAAACCGGTGCTTCTACCCTACATGCCTGAACGAAAAAACAGCATGAAACATTAAAAATGCAGGAGGTTGATCAATATGTTGGGAGAGCGTCCATTAAATTGAATAACAAGATTCTGCTTATCGCATAGAGATTCTAAGTAAAATGACTGATACATTTTCAATCTTTCAATCTCTCTTCTATTAGCGAAAAAATGCTACTCTCAACTATAGTCAGACTAAACTTATAACTTTGTTTCCATACGATTTAGATTCGACCACTATCCTTTCCATGAAATGTCCGTTCGACCAACTATCATATGCGTGCTGTTACAACTAAACCTTTTCGACCAAATGTCCATTCGATGAAATGTCCAGTCGTCCAAATGTACTTTCGACCAAATGTCGTTCGACTAAATGTCATTCGACCAAATGTCTTTCGACCAAATGTCATAGATTTCTACCTCAAGTAAGAACACCTCAAAAGTGGCTTTAAGACATTAGGTCGAATGACGTTTGGTCGAATGACATTTGGTCGAAAGTACATTTGGTCGAAAGGACATTTGATCGAATGGACATTTGGTCGAATTGCTTTTGATCATTTCGCCAAATGATATTCATTCCAACGGCACTTGGCCGATCGGACATTTGTTCGGAAGATTATTTTGCAATGGTTGGTTGAAGAATCATTTGGTAGAGCATATAAAGGTGACACGAACCGTAATTTTTAAACAATATTCGAACATTGGATCTATTTCAAACATGCTTTTCATCAGAAGTGAAAAATGAATCAATCTCAATGATAATTATTTTTCAACGAGGCTAGTATGTGTACTTCTGTCTATGTAAGATAAATTATTCTTGTCGATTATTTTATTCTTCACCCATTTTGGAAAGAAGGACGGGCCGTTTTATTTCACTCGATATATACAGAAAAAAGTTTTTCCATGTTGATGCTGATTTTTTTGTTGAAGTTATTATTCTTTCAAAATATCATCATTCTTTAAAAAAATGCCTTCCAATTATTTTATAGCATCAAGCTTTGTTGAATTCAGTTATCTTTCAAAGTTTCATCGTTCTTTATATAAAACTGCTGATCGTTATCCAATGATACTCAGTGCGAATTCTCGGAAACTCTTCTGATTTTCAGATCTCAAGCGTACAAACTTGATTGGAAATTTGAAATGCGGGGACCAGACTAGGAACGGGCATATAACTATTTGGTCACCTCGAATTGTTTGCTTAAAATGCATTTGTATACGTCTAATATAGGATCAATCAAGATAGCCATTGCATTTACGAAACGCTTCTGACGAAGTACTTCAAAATAACTGTCTATATGCTACGTTTTTCTACACACAGTGAATCAGATTATTGTGTCTTTCAGCTAAAATATATTCCTAGAGCAAATGTGATGACGGTGTCGACGATTTTGAATTTGATAATAAGTTGATAAATAATTTGAACGAAAACAACAAATGAAACTAAAGGATCATGTTTATTTTGTGTGTCGGGTGATGTGAGAAGAGTCTTCTGCGGTAACGAAAGTTAAGTTGCTTCAGCTAGTCAAGATTAATCCGACTCGCAGAATGAAAAAATGATAAGGAGAAAAGTAAAAATAAAACGCAAGTATCGCAAACACTGTGTTTCAACGATAAAATGTCACTGTTAACAGGGCTGTCCAATGTACGGCCCGCGGGTTCCTTTTATGCGCGATGAGTTTGAAGATTCTTCCGGCTACTTCACCAGCTTGAAATTACAAGAAATCGAAGATAATTATATCACCATTAAGATTAATTTCAAGCCTTTGCATATTTCAATTTGATGATGAAGTATGATAAAACTTTTTCAATGTATTTCAACTGACTTGATTGACCAAAGAATAAAATTAAATGTTACTAGTTTTTAATAAGGTTTAAGCACAAGGGAAATTTTTCTCCCATAACTGCCTTCACTATTAAAAAAACCTAATTTCTATCATACTTTAAAAATGTTGTGGCGAAAAAGCCAAAAAAAAATTAACTGGATTACAAACTTGAATCCTGTATGTACATTTTAAACATTTTCAGGAGGGATTGTCCTGGCAAGGAATCAGAAAAACATTATAATAGGATCGTGGTCACGGTTTTCACAAAAAACTTGGGAAGGATTTTTACAAAATGATAAGCTTAGAATTCTAGCCAAGAATAACACCGAGTAGGAGATAATCCCAGGTAAATTTCTAATACAATATTGAGTATGATTTTTACCAAATTTTGCATTTTCCAGACTTTAAAACATAATTTAAAATGCAACTTTAAGAAGATTCTGATGTAATTCTAAAGACAATAATCATTCTCGAAAATCCTATGCAAGATTCTCACAAAGTCCGGGTTAAATAACTCTGCAAAAAATTTCTATATAATACGTTTGTGGATTTTTTTTATAGAATTTTGAAAAGATTTTCCAATGTCAAGTATTATTAACACTGAGTTCAAGAAAGGATTTTTAAATAAATCATCAGCTGGATCCTAACATAATAGCGAGCACAAATTTTACAGAATCTTATGTGAGGTCATAACAGAATCCCAGAAGTCGTTTTACAGAATCCTGCGCTGGATTTCCAACAGAAATCAACTGTTCAAGCTCTAGTAAGAATAAAGTGTTTGTCAAAGTTTTCAAAGCTGTTTTTTTTCAAAGAGGTCAACACACCACAAAAAAACAAAAACGTCCATTTACCGTAATTGACAAAATGAAGAAACGGATACATTATTTTTTCTAAATAGATTTGTTGTTCATTTTGAAGAAAACTGCTTTTTTCGTTCTTATAAATGCATGATTCAAAAAGAACCTTTAAAGGAATCTTCACTTCGTACGATTTATAAAAAAAAAAAAAATGAAATTTTCTTGTGAACCAAAAAAGTTTGGCCCGCTAATAATTCGGGGATTTGGCCCGTGGTTCAAAAAGGTTGGGCAGGCCTGCTGCAAAATTCCTACTCAAATGCCCTTTCACCCAACTGTCATGTGTTTCTCAATGCTAAAGCTAACTAAATTTTTTTCGACCAAATTTCCATTCGACGAAATGCACTTTCGACTAAACGTCATTGTACTAAATGTCATTCGACTAAATATCATTTGTTCAAATGTCATAGATTCCCAAAAGTGGGGTCATGGTAAAAACATTGGCGCATGGATGCTAAATGTATGATTTGCGGAGGTTCTTCTCAAGATAAGGACCTCTGTCCTGTACAAAAAAAAATCTATACGCAAATTGCGGCGGCAACCTAACTTTTGGGATTGCCCTTCACGTCCAGGCTTTAGAAATTTTAACGATCATGAGCCTATGCATGCTAAAAAACGTTTAATTTTTGCTGTGCGCCCTGTTTTCAAGTTGCCCATGAGAGAGAGCGAGACAGCACCAACACACGGTGCACAGTCAAAAGAACACAAGAATTTATGGCACGTACAGAGGCTCATTGACACACGAGCCATAATTTCATCCCATTTATCTGCCTGCATTCATACAACACACATGAAATTTTCGTTCGTGGAAGATAACGAGTCATGAACGAAAACGAAACAGACACACACCACCCATTGTTTGGCACCGATCACTGTGTGTCAACACTTGTAATATTCTGTGCTATGTTTGCAACCAAAGTTGTTCAATGTTCAATGGCACAAAAGAACATAATTAGATTGTTAAAGGCTGCATTACCAGAAAATGTGAAAGTTATTACCAATTTTATGCAAAACATAAATAACCCGAATGGCTCGATACTGTTGCAGTCTGTGAGAATTGCTGCTCTTGAACGCTCTCGTGCCACGTACCAAACGAGAGAATGGAATGTTTACATTCATAGGGCTCTCAGAATGCGATGTGCCACGAACTGTTATGGTTCGCGAACTGTAACACTCTCCGAATATTGTTCGATCGGCTTATTCGGATCAAAATCAAAACAGTTCGTAAACTAATTGTTGAGGCTCGTACCAGGCAGATGAAAAGCAACTTGTTTCAAAGCCAGAATTCCCCAGGCAGAGTCTCCGACAATTCTCAAGCAGTCCAAGTTCGTGTAAAATTTGCTGATAAAATAATTATTATATTACGCTTCTATAATGAATTCAAATATTTTTTTTTTAATTTTAGATTCAAATGCCTATTTTTTCGAATGGTAATTTTCTAAGAGCTATTAAGATACATATAGGAGTTATTACTGAAACATGTTTGTAACCTAAATCAAAACTCAAAAGAGATCCAAACTTTTTTGTTCATCATAATGATCACTTGGATGGAGCATGTAGTGGAGCTGCTATCATTATTCTAAGGCGTAGAAAACATGAACTCTTTTTTGTCTTTCGAAACCATAGTTCTTGAAATATTCTATTGGTATTAGGTTAATTATCAGAACTCCAGGTATGAAAGACTTCCAAAACTCAACTAATAATATTCCCACATAAATCAAGAGCTCTTTATTTGAAACTTTCAAGTAGACATGTTGTCACGATGTGAGGGGTTCCAATAAATTGGTCTGATGAAATTAAGTATCTAGGGCTCATGCTAGATAAAAATTAAACTTTCAAAAATCAAATTGAGGGCATTCAAGCCAAATGTAACAAATGTGTAAAATGTCTCTATCCACTTACTAATAGAAAATCAAAACTGTGTCTAAAGAACAAGCTTTTGAATTTTCAAACCAATTTTCATGCCAGCCATGTTGTATGCTGTACCAATATGGACTAGCTGTTGTAATACCAGGAAAATGTGGGCTTCGTAGCCGTGCGGTTAGTGTCACCAGGCATTTAGTCGCATCGTGCTAGGGAGTGTGGGTTCGATTCCCGCCTCAGGCCGGTAAACTTTTCGTGAGGACTGTTTTCCGACTGTGCCACTGGGCGTTGCATGCTAGTCCGTTGTCTAGTGTGGTGCTTCCTTCAAAGGGCATAAATGCCCACTGGAAGCATTAACGTGTCAGTGTCTTTTTAACTCTCCATATCTCGATATCCTCCTTATCTCGATATTTCTCTATCTCGATGTGATTTTCCTTCCCAATTTTCTCTCCGTACGTCGATATGCCCATTATCAAAGGCTACTAGACTAGATTTTAGAGATTCAAAACAATTTGTGAAGACGAAATGACATCTGTTTGTTTTCGATTTTCCTGGCAACGGAGTGATTTTCAATCTAGTATTCGTTAAAAATGTGTTCTATGTCTCGATCTCTCCCTATCTCGATGGTCTCTTCGATATCGAGATGTGGAGAGGCGACTGTAATTAGTTACAAAAAATAAAAATTATTGATAATTTTAGACAGAAGTCGTTGCAATCTTCTACTGCCATGAATAATGCATCATATATTTAGGTTAAGTTAATTTTAGGCGTTTTTTTTCTGTTATTAGTAGGTGAAGTCAACTCACCTGTAAAAAAAATTTGAACTGCTACGACAAATGAAATATAATATGTTGTCAACAAAATGTTATTAAAAGCCTTATTTAGTTCTAACAAATTAAAATGATTGTACAATCAACTTTCCCTTACTCGATATTGAAGGGACCATTGAGTTGACCATGAAAACCAACTTTTACTATGGTTCTCTAACTCGATATCGAGATACGGAATATCGAGTAAGGGAGAGTTAACTGTATTGCCAAACACCAAACTCGTACAAACATATATAAGAAATGAATGGAATGCCCTCTTGTCTACGCCAATGATACTTATATATCCACAATCTCCAGACTCATCTACCGAGATGAATTCAGAACGAAACTTACAGTCTGTGCAGCTAAATGGCTGAAGACGGTGTCCGTGTCTTTTAAAAATCAGATCAAACAAATAATAAGTGGAACACCTTAACTCAATCTCATCCATAAAACTATTTTCCCATAGAACATCCTCCAACCGATGGCAGCCGTGTCATGCTCTTCGGGTCGTTTGCTCACTGCCATGCATTACCATCCCGAATAAACGTGAGTTACAGCATTTAAAAGGCCCAAACGTTGGAGATTCCCTTTTACCTTTTTGCGAGGTTCTCACCAGCAATAAGGACTGTGACAAATCAAACATTTGTGACCATTTGCAACATAAACAAAACTATTTTTCTTGAACTTTCACCTACTTGTCGATGATTTCCTTTTACTCAATCTATGTCAATGAGCCAAAAAAAAAAAAGTGAAGCAATAGAGATATTGATGTGAACAACTGAATATTTCAAATCATAAATTTCAGGATATTTTCAACTGAAAAACTAGTCTATATATATTAAAATAAGCTTTATTAGCACGTTTGACATATATTTGCGGCCTGTAGTAACAGTATAGTATAGCTCACTAAATTGTACCGTTTCCTAAAGTGTATAGAGGCATTGGTTTTGAAGTTATCATCGTTAAAATCCTCCAAGTTTAGTTCGCCACAGTGCTCTGCACCAGAAACATTGAAACCCGCGAAGAGGATTGATTGGACGGTGGCAGCGAGCGGTGGTTGATCGTTTTCCATTACAAGCCATCATTAGAGTCGCGACTTTGCTGCACCAAGGAGATGATTGCCGACTAACCTAAGCTAGCGAGTTAGAATTTGGAAGCGCGCAGACATCGCATCATCGTCGACCGCTTCACAACGATGATGATCACGGTCTCCTGTGTATGCTGTGTGCTCTTGGGCTCTGTTTGTCTACCGTGGTTTAGAGGAGCAAGTATTCTTCGACTGTGAGATGAAAACCTATGAATTTAACTGAGCGAAGTGTGGGAAGAACCAGCACCAATGCCACCGTGGTCATCGCTTTTGATTTTTTTTTAACTGAATAAATCACCGCTTATGCCACTAGTGTGATATTTCTTCAGCTCAGATCAATTTTACAGCACTCTCAAACGCGCCGAGGCCAAATTGATTCTCCGGAGAATCGCTAGCCTAAATTGCGAGTTTTAATCCGTGCAGTCGTAAATGTTCGCGCGGAGATGGTTGCCATTTGAGAGAATGGCAGAGGATTGTTTCCAATGTGATGCCGCATCTTCTTCACTAGCATTTTGTACATAGCATTTGATGATAGGTCATCAATGAAGTCGTTGGATGCGCTGAATATTTTATTGTTTTTCTCGTAACTTTGGGTATCTATAGTCATGTGGTCGTAAATGTCAAAGTTGCAAGCCTTCAGTACTAACTATTTGACATATTTACAGTGATTTCGGGCAAAATTGACTATTTTTCACATTTTTGCATGACAGGATTTAATAATGTTACTAGTTTTAACGAACTAATGCAGGAAAAACGAATACATTTTTGAAATAAGTATCAAGAGCTAAACATAATGTGTTTTGTTTTCAAATGTATTCAATACTATGTTTTACCTTTTAAATATCTTCATTTTTTTAAATTTGTTTGTTTTGTTGAATGTCAATCACATCAATAAGATTCTTTAAATACAATACTGAGTATTGCAGCATTTTAAAATTTAGCATCGCTTGAAACCTAGGGAAAAGTACCTGAAGTTCGTAGACACAAAAGTCTATATGGACAAATTGAATTGTAACATTCTGAAAAATGATGGAATCGTTTTAGTGGGCTTCGATCCCACGACTAAATAAATAAATAAATAACAAACGCTGGGCGCGTTAACCAACTACGCCAAGCAAAAGCAAAGTCCGTCACGACCCCACACTTCACAGCCGTAATAGACATGACAACCCTGCTTGCGTAGCGGAAAGTATTTTTCTAAATAAAATAAAACTTCATAGTGCATTAAGGATATGTTTTTAAAGGAGATCACCTGATAATCCCGAAACAATATAATTTTTTGGTAATGCTAAACTTTTCAACGTTCTGCAATATTCAGTAGCAATGCACCATATTTATGTTGGTCGGTGTAAATCATTAGTTCTATACCAAGGAGGCAGCTCCAAGTGCCATATAGAGTTCCAATAAGACGTGTAATTACGGAGATATAAACAACAACCTTTTGCATGTTTTTTGGAGATGACCCGACACTTTTGCATGGGAGTGTATCTTATTAACATAATAAAATAAGCTGTAGTAGTGATATAATCTAAGTGTGCAAAACTTAAATATCTGTTCTCAATCAATGCTTACGTTAATCGACAAAACAACTGTTTTCGTTTGAACATAATTGTCCTACTCATCAAACTCAGGCATTTATCATCTTGAACATCAATCGGCAAGTTTGATCAAACAAGTAAAATACCTACCTTGATGGCTACAGCGTAGCGTCACGCCATTGCCGGGCGTATTGTAGAGCTCCATCTTCGTCGGTCTTGGGCAAAACTTCTCCAGTTGCCCCGAACGTTTAGGGTCGCCAGGTCCTCTTTCACTGCGTACAGCCAGTGTATTCGTGGTCTTACCCGAAGCCGCCGACATCTACCTGGTTCCCTGCTGAATATTATTTTCGCAATTATTTCTTCCGGCATTTGCACTGAGTGACCAGCCCACTGCCGTATTTTACACGCTTGATAATATTCGCATCTTTGTACACTTGCTACAATTCGTGATATATGCGTCTGCGCCACACACCAATTTCTCACCAAGTATTGTCCGCAGCACTTTACGCTCGAAAACACCGAGAGCTTTCCGGTCTGACTCTTTCATCGTCCACGCTTTGTGCCCGTAAAGAGCCACCGGAAGAATCATTGTTTTATACAGGGCGAATTTTGTTTCCGTTTGCAAGCTGCGGGACCTAAGCTGGTTACGTAGTTCGTAAAAGGCCCTATTCGCAACCACAACACGTCTTTTCACTTCGCGGGAAACGTCGTTGTCACATGCCACAAGTGTTCCAAGGTAAACAAATTTTTCAACAACTTCAAACACAACCCCATCAAACAATACCTCAGCACCTACACCACCAAGCCTGACTCTATCTCTACCCACAAACATGTACTTCGTTTTGGTAGAATTAATGGTCAGGCCTATCCTCGCTGTCTCCCTCTTCAGAAGCACGAATGCCTCTTCAACTGACTTGTGATCGATTCCAATTAGATCTATATCGTCCGCAAAGCCAGGGAGCATGTGCGACCTCGTGATAATAGTGCCATTTCTCTGCACGCCAGATCTTCTAATAGCATCTTCGAGTGCAATGTTGAACAGTAAATTCGAAAGTGCGTCTCCCTGCTTCAGCCCGTCTAACGTCACGAACGAGGTTGACACCTCGTCTGCGATCCGAGCACTTGATTTCGAACCATCCAGCGTAGCACGTATCAGCCTAATTAGTTTCGCCGGAAAACCATGTTCAGACATTATCTGCCACTGCTCATTTCTTTTCATTGAGTCGTACGCCGCCTTGAAATCAATAAACAGATAGTAAGTCTGCAAGTTATACTCCCCGTTTTTTTTTTTCTAGGATCATTCGCAAGATAAACATCTGGTCCGTTGTCGAACGGCCCTCACGAAAACTAGCTTGGTATTCGCCGACGAAGGACTCCTCGAGCGGTCTCAGTCTGTTAAACAGGATGCACGGCAGAATTTTGTACGCCGAATTCAGCAGGGTAATTCCTCTGTAATTGGCACACTCCAGTCTGTGACCTTTCTTGAAGATTAAGCGTATGGGGCCATCCAACCAGCCGGTGGGCAATTCTTCGTCCTCCCATACCTTCAGAAGTACTCGGTGGATCGACTGATAAAGTTGCTCACTTCCGTGCTTGAGAAGTTTGACCGAGATCTCGTCCTTCCCAGTAGCCTTACAGTTCTTCAGTTCGCTAATAGCCTTTTAATCTCTCCTATGGTCGGCGGTTCCGAAGCTTGATCGTCATCATCAATGTTCATCCTGTTCCTCGCTACATTTCCATTTTCACCGTTCAACATTTGTTGAAAGTGCTCCTTCCACCTGGCAGCCACCGCCATTTTATCGGTCAGCAAATTCCCTTCTCGATCATTGCACATGGCGGCCACTGGTACGGTATTGTGCCGCGCACCATTGACCGTTGCATAGAATCTTTGTACATCATTCCGGTTCATGCTTTCTTGAGCTTCAGCTACCACACATTCGTCGTGCCGCCTTTCTGCGGTGGATTCGCTTTTCCTCGACTCTCGCTGCCGCTCTCTGTTCCTTTAGGTACCGGCCACAAGCATATTGCTTCTGGCGTCATTCTTCATCTCTGTCACTCTCTGGCACTCTTCATCGAACCAGTCGTTTCGTCTTCGTCGTTGACCAGTGCCAATCACTTCCCACGTCGTTGTTGTCACAGCTTCGTGGATAGGTCCCACAGGCTGTCGACATCTCCAGCAATGTTGATTCTTCGCAACTGATTGTCTAGCTGCTGGCGGTATTGTGCAGCTACCCTATCAGTCCACAAGTTTTCATCAAGCGACTGTCAGTTCTGTTTGTTCCGGAACTCGTGACGATGGATAACCGCGCCCGAATTTTAGATAAACTAGATAATGATCCGAGTCGATATTAGGGCCTCAGAAGGTCCTGACATCCATGACATCTGAGAAATGTCGCCCATCAACCAGCACGTAGTCTATTTGGGAGCAGGCATCGCCACTCGGGTGTCGCCAGGTGTGTTTGCGGATATTCTTTCGTGCGAAGTAGGTACTGCTGATTGCCATCCCTCTAGCAGCAGCGAAGGTTAATAGCCGCAGGCCATTATCATTGGTAACGGAATGGAAGCTTTCCTTTCCAATGGCGGGTCGGAAGAAATCTTCTTTCCCTATCTACGCATTTGCGTCGCCGATGACTATCTTGACATTTTGTTTTGGGCACTTTCCGTAGGCCTTATCCAGGCTCTCATAGAACTCATCTTCCATGTCATCGGGCTTATCGTTCGTTGGCGCATATATGCTGATCAGGCTGTAGTTGATGAACTTGCCCTTCATTCTCAACACACAGATTCGCTCGCTTGCCTGTTTCCACCAAATAATTCGCTTCATCTGCTTCCCAATCACTATGAAGCCAACTCAACGTTCTGCTATGTCGCCACCGCTGTAGTAGATGTGGTACTTGAATGAAGTGTTGGCGATAAGGTCTCTGCTCGGAATTCACATTCTCCGGTTCTCAGCCAGCTATCCAAGAAATAGCTGCCACGTTCACGCCGACATTCCCCAGTTCACGAGCCAGGAGCCCAACACGCGCGGGTTCATTCAAAGTTCTTACGTTCCAAGACCCAACTTTTCAATCGTTGTCCTTTATTTGTTGCCGGGTCTTTTGCCGTAAAATCAATCTGTTTGCTCTACTTTTGCCTTACTTGGTTGGTGAAGAGTCTTCGATAGGCCACCTAACCAGGGTTGCGCTACCTACATCGTGCTAGAGGGGCTGCCTCCTCGGTACTGACACGATACAGCATCGTCCGTTTGTTCTTTACAAGATGACCACGGTCATAGCCATTACAACCACCCACCTTTATCAGGGCTTTGAACCTGTAGCTCTGAACAACTAAAATAAACAGATAAAATATACAAGCAGTCCCCAGTATACACAATCTCACAAACCGACATCATTAAGTGAATTACCGCAGCATCATAAATGATCGTTCTGCGCCTTGCCATCCATTCAACCAAACTGCACGTATTTTACGTGACAATTTTTCCTGCATTAATTCGAACATCCCAAATCACGCTGTAATTGCCGCTTTGCATACACCAGTTGGCTGTGTGGCGAGAGGGGAAATTGAATCCGGCATGGAAACTGACATAATCAGACCATTTTCCCCCGCTCGGAATCGTCAGTCGTCATTCAAGTGCCACCGCATCGCACATTGGTACCGTCCATAGGACATACAATGAAAAATGAGTTTTATTTTACATTTCCATACGTTTACGAGGATCAATTATGATCTCCAGGAGATAGAAATATAAATGTTGAACACAAATGATTGCTGGCTTTCGTAATGCTTCAGAAGAATGATTTTTCAAATTATTTGATAATCTCGGATAGACATACGAGATGTGCTCATTTCCATATATGTTGCCAGCACTATATATTTTTCACTATCTTCTAAGCTGTTCAGGGAAATAGTCGACAGTGTAGGGACATTCGGAGTAATGGGGTGAACCCGTTCAATAATTTAAGTAATTTTGAACACAGAAATAGAAATGCTAGCCCAGCCACTGTTGGTCACTTCTTCTTATTCTTCTTTATCCTGTCCAAGAATTTTTCATACAAATTTGATCGCTTTGGACAATTTCCTAAAATCACTCCCAGGCGTTAATTTGGTAGATATCATTTTTCGTGTATTGGCTTATTAGTAAACTAAACATAGCGTTGGCCCTTTTCAAATGTCGGTCGAGAATTTTTTTTGAAAAATGTATTTTTTAATATCTAAAACCATATGAAAAAATAAAACTAAAATTTTTTATTATAATCTCTTTTTTTTAAACAAGTTAAAGTGGCATATTTCGTGTGATTTCTATCATATAAACTTCAAAAGGGCGTAACTCGAAATTCTGACTAAGGATTTTTTTCAAATTCGGCCCAGATGTGCAGAACAACGTCAGGAATCAACTGCTGACTGCCGTTTGAATGGTATATTTTATTTGATAATAACGGTAATTGGAGCACCGTGAGCTCATTCGAGGTAATAGTCGACAGTGTAGGGACATTCGGAGTAATAGGGTGAACCTGTTCAATAATTTAAGTAATTTTGAACACAGAAATAGAAATGCTAGCCCAGCCACTGTTGGTCACTTCTTCTTATTCTTCTTTATGGCGTTACGTCCTAACTGGGACAGAGCTCTCGAAAGTCTTGGTCTTGCTGAATAGTTGAGCGTTTACCGCTACGGTATTCTAAGCCCCTTTTTGTCAATTATAACTAGAGGGTCTTGCCCGGGATTTCCCGGGATCTAAAAAATCCCGGATCCCGGGATATTTTTCGAAAATACCGGGAAATCCCGAAATTTCAAAGGAAACATCATAAGGCCTGAGCAAGCAGAAAAAAATCATTTTATGCAACATGAGATGATTATATAATCGTTGTCTACTTGCCTTTCATTACCTCAAAACAGGAATTTAGAATTTCACTTTAGTTCTAAGAACAAATTTGTATTCTTCAGCAGTCAAAACCAGTTTTTACTATGTTCTTGTGATGGATGAGGAATACGGAGATAATTAGTTGGATGGTTTATTAAGAGCGTCGCAAAGACAAAAAGTCCTCTTTAATGCATCGTGGAGAAATGGACCTTTTTTCGTATGAGATTAGTGCCCATAAGACTGCAAAAATGTTTAAGACCCTCTATCATAATTAAAAAAGTACTTCTTTGATATAATTTCATACAGTAATGTTTTTTCTTATCAAACAGTAGTACTTTTTTTTTTCTTATGAGAGAAGAAGTAGGAGTCGCAATATTTTTACTTTTGTATGGTCTTATTAGTGATATGGAACCATAAATTTGTCTATATCCGGTTCAAGTTTCAAACCGTTTCGAGTATACTATACTAGAGACGGCCATACTGTTCAGGTCAAATTAAATTGAATTAAATGTTATGAAAGGGGATGTGTGCCAGTTTTCGCCACCCTAAGGAAGAATATTGCTTGTAAATAAATCACAAGTCCAGTTGCACCAGTATTCGCCACGTTTTTAATTTCGGTTCCTCAATTCACCACCTACGTTGATTTCTTATGAAGGGTGGCGAATCAGGAACGCCATGGCGAAACAAGGCACAGAGGAGCAAACATTTTAAGGAAAATGATTATTTTCTATTATTTCATGAGCAAATTTTGAGATTTCTGAGAATGTTTCCGTATCATTTTAAAGCAAAACGCTATATAATCTGGGGTGATGAATAACTGGTACATGGCGAATACCGGTACACCTTCCTTACTAAATTCGGTTTTCATTTACTTATATTCCGTTCAATCGCGATATAGTTGCGTCAATGTTGTACACAAATGTCATAAAAAGTCGCGTAAAAGAAGAATGAACTATAATTCAACATGATTTAGTGAATCTCACATAAATCATTCAAGGTATTGAAAAAAACAAATTTTAATTTTTAACCAATTTAGAAGAAGAGAACAACCTTCTTTTGGAAAAGTGTATAAACCAAATATAGTTTCAATGTCATACAAATTGACAACGTTGAGTGTATTTTTCAAAGCCTTATTACACATTCAATTCTGTATGATCATAAAATGCACAGAAATTTTACACTTCTAATGAATTTCGACTGCTTTTCGCTAGCTTCAAAATAATTTTGTAAAATCCCGGGAAATTCCGGGATTGTGGAAAAAGAATCCCGAATCCCGGGATTTTTTCAAGTCCGGGAAACAAGACCCTCTAATTATAACAGACAATATCCGGTGACGGACCTGGTATAGTGGTTGGAACACTCGCCTCTCACGCCGAGGGCCTGGGATCGAATCCCATTCCCAAGATAGTCATTTATGACGTAAGGGTTGTAAAGATGACTTTCTTTCAAGGGAAATAAAGCGCAGGGCTAAGAATCTTGTTAATAAAGATAGAAAAGACTTATAAACTATTAAAATTTGAAGTACAAGCAGCGAACTGGACTATCAAATTTCATACATTTTGCTTTATGAAAGGTGGAACGAATATTGCAATACGAACGCTTATGTATTGTTTTAGCATCATTCCACATCAAGGCTTCGATAGGCGCGTGGTGTACGCTCGGGCCTATCGATCGCAAGGTTCTTGGTGCGATTCTAGGTTGCCGCGAAAACGTTTTTTGTTTTCAAACTCTGGTTTCATAAGGCAAATTTATGAATTTCAATCCAATTTCTTATGGCGACTTTTCATAAGGGTTTTATATGTTAATCGATAGTCCATTTGCCTGAGTGTAATATCAAAGACAACAATCTGAAGAGAGTTTTTAATAGCCAAACAGTTACTGATTTGACAATTCCTGATGGTACTGTTTGTATTTCATAACATGATTTATGACCACTTCTACTAGAACAAATGGAACCACTGTGCACAGTCTCGAATTGGGAATTGTCGCAGCTACCTGGCGGAAGGTGTGGTGGACGCAGATTGAAACAACCACAACCGACTGGAATGGACGAAAGTTCCACAGCAATGGTCTGCAGAGAAATGCACCAAACGAACGTGTTAGATAATGCATTTTGATATGCATGCCGGGTAATTAGAGATTGCATTGCGAAAAGGTGCTGAAAAACAGCAATTTGATCTCGTTGGCTGCCTGGTTTTGCCGGTGGCCCACCTTACTTTTTGTGGTGGGTGTGAAGTTGTTGGTGTGCACATAATATGCAAAACGAGTGGAATTCATGATTTTTTTGTGTTTGCCGGTTGTGCTTTTCTCTACAGACGACATGACACGAGATCTCTGCGATGCAGTCACGCAATGACGTGAGAGACAGGCAGTGGATTTCAAAATTTGTCACTGTGAAGTTGAACTAATCTATTTTTTATGTTATGTATATCTGCGTCTGAATGGAATTGCAATATTGCTGCCCTCGGTCATGGACCCCGATGACTGGAGCCTGTGAATTTCGTTCGACAGTTATAAAATGGATCAGGTTTCAAAATCGAATGCATTATAGTGAGGGATCGGAATCCGCGCAAAAGTGAAATCAGTAGCCCTCAACTATGGAGATAGAGTGCACTGTTGTTAACTCTACTCCATTGATTCACCATAAACCACTAGGATGATAACGTCGGCGAAGCCAACAATCTTAACACCCGTCGGAAAGGCAGCCTCATTACGTCATCGTACATCGCATACCATAACATCGGGTACAGGATTGAGCCTTGAGGTACTCCTGCAGTAATTCGAACATTTTACTGCCCCTTCTCTGGGTCATACAGTAGAAACAGCTTTCTAGAAGCTTACACAACTGCACCGGTACCTTGAGTCGGTGAAGTGCGTGGGCTATCGCTTTCCAGTTCGCGCTGTTGAACGCATTCTTCACATCCAGAGTGACAACTACGCAGTAACGGATGCCGCTCCTTTTATGCTCGATTGCCACCTTAGCTGTCTGAACGACTGACTGAATAGCATCCAGTGAGCAGAGCATCCTTTCCTGAATCCAAACCGGTTGTTGGACTGGCCGTCCGCACCTTCCGTATGCGGTACTAGCCTGTTGAGGTTCACCCTCTCCAACAACTTGACCGTCGTATCTAGTGGATAGATAAATTTACGCCGACGGGTCACCTGGTGATTTCCTCGCCTTTGGTAGTAGCAAAAATTTCTGTCGCTTCCATATATCCGGGAAAATCCCTTGATCTATGCAGCGTTGCATCGTGGTTCTGAACATGTCCGGATCCGCTTTCACTGCCGCTTTGAAGGCAACATTCGGGATACCATCGGGTCCCGGTGCCTTGTTTGACGCGAATGATGTCACGACTTCCGCCAGCTCTTCGTTCGTCACCCTCACCACTTCTTCTCCTTCATCTGCCGCATACGGCGCTGGGGGCCATGGGCTTGTGAGATGATGCGGGGAGAGTACATCGATTATCGATCGCAGCAACTCAGGTGACATCTCTTGGGGCGCTATAGAAACTTTGGTCTAAGCCATTACCACTCTGTAGGCGTTACTATACGGACTCGAATTGGCACTCTGGCATAGGCTAACGAAACATGCCCGTATTCAGCTCTTGATTTTCTTTTTGAGAACTATCTTTGCCTCTCTGAATGTAGCACCGCGTTTATCTCTTTGTGCTTTTGTGTATGCGGGTTGCTTTCTTCGTCTAGCCCGAAGGCAGATTGCTCGAAGATTTACAATTGATTCGCACCAACCAGTACACCGGTGGCCTGTTCTCTCTAGGAAGGGCTGTTATCGGCATGGAAGCATCACAAGCTCGTGATAGCACAGCAACTATCTCTTCACCGTTTAGATCCAGAGTGTCGGTTCGAACCTCAGTCAACCATGTGGGGAAATACCCCAATCGACTACTTTGGGGGCGCGTAACAACTGCAATAGAACACGCCGTTGATTTTTGCTATCGCAAAACCGTCATTTGAGATAGAGATTACTTCATGGATTGGCTATCGTCCTGTCATCCCTATAGCTGCTAACTGTTGCGACCTATCCGCCACCCAGTTCCCGTTGTTCGCTGGTATGCGGTATGGGTCCGGTAGTAACACAACGTCGGATTTCGTTTCCGAGACTGACTGCCAAAGCAGCTACTGAGAAGTATCACAGTGATTTAAATTTACCTGTATTACTTCCGTTTTGGCTGCTTCGATACTCCACTGTGCCCGGACATTTGGGTCCGCTTCTTAGGTGTTCGTTGTGTGCTCTGTCGACACATATCACAATCCTAGTCCGCCTTATGCTCCGCACTTCTGCGCCCAATGGCGATAACTTCTCCGGGCTTCATATCGCCATCAGAACTCGGCGTATTTCGCTTCCTCCGTTTTGATAACGAGGGCCTCGTCTAAATTCCTACGTTTCGATTTTCTCCTTCCTTTCTTTTTTCCGACTCGTATCCAAGGGTTGCTGTTGCCTTACGCCTGTGGTTCCTGTGGATGCACTGCCTGCTTTGGGCTATTCCGTGGCTCTTTTTTCTTGGCTTTCTTGGCCGTAGGCTTGGTATTGGCCTCTTTTCTGATCTGCAGGATGGCCACGTAGGTCACTTTTCCCTTAGCAACTGCACGTCTTTGCGCCACGTATTGATATCATCAGATATATTCGCGTTGCCTGAGAAGAAAAACACATCAGTCTGACACGACTTGTCTCTTTTGTCTTCTATCTTGCCAAGTTTGTGCTTTGGCTTTCTTGTAGTTCTGCTTTGCAGCTAGGGCTGTTTGTCGCAATTTCAATAGACATGTTTTCAAGTCTGTGCTGATATTGCTTTTGCTCTTAACAATCTCGACGATCACATCAAGGTGCACAACGGTGACCGAACCTGTGCAGATATTGTCTGAAACAACCATGTCCAGACGAAAACTGCATTAGGTGAAAATTTACTTCACCATGTGGTTTTCTTATCCACATTGACAGATTTGCCAGTCGTAGCTTGATCCCACTGGTGTTGCCATTTTCTGATGGTGTCAGCACGTCTGCTGGACCTGCATATCTGATGATCGATGTTGTGACGCTCGCAGCAGCCGCTTCTTCCTGCTTTTAATCGCAGAGCCGTTTGTCATGATCCGGGATAACGCTGCTATCGCCTTCGCCTCTTTTTCACAGACATAATCGATATGTTCGTTGAAATTAAGTCGATCATCAATCATCACCCCCAGATGCTTAGCTTCTCGCTTCGAGTCGATGATGCAATCACCAACCGTGATTCTTGCCTGCTGCACTATCTTACGATTGTTGCATCCAATCTGCTACAGTATCGCTCGTCTCGGTGGCGATTACCTCCACCTCCTCTCTTGATTCACCGACTACCAATAGCACCACATCGTCCGCAAAGCCAACAATCTTTACGCTTCTGGGAAGATTGAATTTCAGGATACCATCGTATATAATATTCCACGGACTCGGGCCGAAAATAGAGCCCTGAGGAACGCCCACCTTAATTTGAGTACGTTTTACTTCTTGGTCTGTTTCGTATATCAGTAACCGGTTCTGAAAATAGCTCTACTCTCATGCTATGCAACGAATCGGCGATTGCTTTACAGCTACCGCAGTTGAAAGTGTTCTTCACGTCTAGTGTGATCCACTCCTTTTCTGCTTCTGAGCTGTCTCCATGGTTTCCACAACAGTTTGGATGGCGTCCACAGTAGACCTTCCTTTCCGGAAGTCGAACTGCATATTCGGCAGCCCGTTCTCGTTCTCCGCATGCTTCGTAAGCCTGTTCAGGATTACTCTCTCGATCAGTTTGCTGGACGTATCCAGCAAGCATATCGGCCTATATGCTAAAGATTCACCAAGCGGTTTACCCGGCTTTGGTAGCAACACCAATTTTTTGTCGCTTCCAGGACTCTGGAAATATGCCATCGTAAATGCAGTTCTGTAGTGTGGTCCTGAACATATCGGGGTTCTCAACGATCGCTGTTTTCAGAGCCATATTTGGGATTTCATCTGGTCCTGGGGCCTTCTTTGTGTCCAAGGCTTTCGCCACACCGATTAACTCCTCATTTATTTATTTAGATTCTTCGTAGTCTCCATCCTGCACTTCGTAAGGAGTGGGCGGCCAGGTTGTGGCTTCGTGCTGCGGGAACAGTCTGTCAATAATGACCTTTATTCTCTCCGGACACTTTTCCGGTGGCATAGTTGGTCCTTTTAACCTCGCCATAGCTACTCTGTACGCGTCATCCCACGGATTCGCGTTTGCTATGTCGCAGAGTTCTTGAAGACAAGCTTTTTTGCTAAGCCTGATTTCACTTTTACGGATCTTGCCGCTCTGTAGACTAGCCTACGTTCCTCTATTCCAGCGTTGTTGCAAGCCCGCTGCATCTTCCTTCTGGCTCGTATGCAGCTTCCACGTAGATCGGCAATGGTCGAGTTCCACCAGTTGGCTGGACAACGACCGTTAACTGGTTTCCCAACTCTAGGCATGTTTGCATCGCACGCACGAGTTAGTGCTGCCGTAAATCGTCTGCAATGAGGTTCAAAGTGATGTGTTCAAATCTAAGCGCTAATTGTGCTGATAGTACCTTCGTTGGCTAGATGAACATCTAACTTTGCTAATGCTGAGCCTTATGGCCTTCTTCTCCACACCTTCTACATAGTTTGCTTCTGTCTGGCCCATTCCAGAACCGTGCAATATGACCAAACCCGAGACACTTAAAGCACGCTACCAGCTGATAACGTTCAGACAATAGAAATATTAGTAGTAGAACGCTAATGGCGCTGTTGTCACAAAACTGATTTAACTAATTATTACCGTAAAACGGGGTAACTTTGATAATGCGGGTAACATTGATAGTGCGTAACCCACCACATGCTAAACGAAATATCATAACTTCTGTCAATCAGTTAAGCAAAGCGAATGCAAAACTAAAGAATAATAGTATGACACTTCATGTAAAAGTGGTTTTCATTGGAATCAAGAACATTTGAGGCTTTTTATACGAATATTGAAAATTGACACAATTTTAGCATTTTTGAAACGGTTACACACAATCTGTTATACGATCACTATTTGATGTAGTTTTGAATAGTTGGCCACTTTTCTTTGACAGCCTAGTTATCATAGAACTTGAATACGGTCTCAAATCTCTTAGCGAAAAGCATTTTCACAAACTGGGACCATTTTTGTAATCTAAGTCAGAAATTTCCATATAACGTTAAATGCCTAGAAGTATGCAATGCCCTACAAATGTCCGTTATTCATTCTATTTTGTTTGAATTATGCTCCATTATCAAAGTTACCCCAAAACAGAAAACCAACTTTCGATTATATGAAAAATTATATATCCATTCAAAATAAATCTTATGGCAATCTATCGACTGCAATCGAACACAGAATCTATCGACTGCAATTGAACACAGAAATAGAAATGCTAGCCCAGCCACTGTTGGTCACTTCTTCTTATTCTTCTTTATCCTGTCCAAGAATTTTTCATACAAATTTGATCGCTTTGGACAATTTCCTAAAATCACTCCCAGGCGTTAATTTGGTAGATATCATTTTTCGTGTATTGGCTTATTAGTAAACTAAACATAGCGTTGGCCCTTTTCAAATGTCGGTCGAGAATTTTTTTTGAAAAATGTATTTTTTAATATCTAAAACCATATGAAAAAATAAAACTAAAATTTTTTATTATAATCTCTTTTTTTTAAACAAGTTAAAGTGGCATATTTCGTGTGATTTCTATCATATAAACTTCAAAAGGGCGTAACTCGAAATTCTGACTAAGGATTTTTTTCAAATTCGGCCCAGATGTGCAGAACAACGTCAGGAATCAACTGCTGACTGCCGTTTGAATGGTATATTTTATTTGATAATAACGGTAATTGGAGCACCGTGAGCTCATTCGAGGTAATAGTCGACAGTGTAGGGACATTCGGAGTAATAGGGTGAACCTGTTCAATAATTTAAGTAATTTTGAACACAGAAATAGAAATGCTAGCCCAGCCACTGTTGGTCACTTCTTCTTATTCTTCTTTATGGCGTTACGTCCTAACTGGGACAGAGCTCTCGAAAGTCTTGGTCTTGCTGAATAGTTGAGCGTTTACCGCTACGGTATTCTAAGCCCCTTTTTGTCAATTATAACTAGAGGGTCTTGCCCGGGATTTCCCGGGATCTAAAAAATCCCGGATCCCGGGATATTTTTCGAAAATACCGGGAAATCCCGAAATTTCAAAGGAAACATCATAAGGCCTGAGCAAGCAGAAAAAAATCATTTTATGCAACATGAGATGATTATATAATCGTTGTCTACTTGCCTTTCATTACCTCAAAACAGGAATTTAGAATTTCACTTTAGTTCTAAGAACAAATTTGTATTCTTCAGCAGTCAAAACCAGTTTTTACTATGTTCTTGTGATGGATGAGGAATACGGAGATAATTAGTTGGATGGTTTATTAAGAGCGTCGCAAAGACAAAAAGTCCTCTTTAATGCATCGTGGAGAAATGGACCTTTTTTCGTATGAGATTAGTGCCCATAAGACTGCAAAAATGTTTAAGACCCTCTATCATAATTAAAAAAGTACTTCTTTGATATAATTTCATACAGTAATGTTTTTTCTTATCAAACAGTAGTACTTTTTTTTTTCTTATGAGAGAAGAAGTAGGAGTCGCAATATTTTTACTTTTGTATGGTCTTATTAGTGATATGGAACCATAAATTTGTCTATATCCGGTTCAAGTTTCAAACCGTTTCGAGTATACTATACTAGAGACGGCCATACTGTTCAGGTCAAATTAAATTGAATTAAATGTTATGAAAGGGGATGTGTGCCAGTTTTCGCCACCCTAAGGAAGAATATTGCTTGTAAATAAATCACAAGTCCAGTTGCACCAGTATTCGCCACGTTTTTAATTTCGGTTCCTCAATTCACCACCTACGTTGATTTCTTATGAAGGGTGGCGAATCAGGAACGCCATGGCGAAACAAGGCACAGAGGAGCAAACATTTTAAGGAAAATGATTATTTTCTATTATTTCATGAGCAAATTTTGAGATTTCTGAGAATGTTTCCGTATCATTTTAAAGCAAAACGCTATATAATCTGGGGTGATGAATAACTGGTACATGGCGAATACCGGTACACCTTCCTTACTAAATTCGGTTTTCATTTACTTATATTCCGTTCAATCGCGATATAGTTGCGTCAATGTTGTACACAAATGTCATAAAAAGTCGCGTAAAAGAAGAATGAACTATAATTCAACATGATTTAGTGAATCTCACATAAATCATTCAAGGTATTGAAAAAAACAAATTTTAATTTTTAACCAATTTAGAAGAAGAGAACAACCTTCTTTTGGAAAAGTGTATAAACCAAATATAGTTTCAATGTCATACAAATTGACAACGTTGAGTGTATTTTTCAAAGCCTTATTACACATTCAATTCTGTATGATCATAAAATGCACAGAAATTTTACACTTCTAATGAATTTCGACTGCTTTTCGCTAGCTTCAAAATAATTTTGTAAAATCCCGGGAAATTCCGGGATTGTGGAAAAAGAATCCCGAATCCCGGGATTTTTTCAAGTCCGGGAAACAAGACCCTCTAATTATAACAGACAATATCCGGTGACGGACCTGGTATAGTGGTTGGAACACTCGCCTCTCACGCCGAGGGCCTGGGATCGAATCCCATTCCCAAGATAGTCATTTATGACGTAAGGGTTGTAAAGATGACTTTCTTTCAAGGGAAATAAAGCGCAGGGCTAAGAATCTTGTTAATAAAGATAGAAAAGACTTATAAACTATTAAAATTTGAAGTACAAGCAGCGAACTGGACTATCAAATTTCATACATTTTGCTTTATGAAAGGTGGAACGAATATTGCAATACGAACGCTTATGTATTGTTTTAGCATCATTCCACATCAAGGCTTCGATAGGCGCGTGGTGTACGCTCGGGCCTATCGATCGCAAGGTTCTTGGTGCGATTCTAGGTTGCCGCGAAAACGTTTTTTGTTTTCAAACTCTGGTTTCATAAGGCAAATTTATGAATTTCAATCCAATTTCTTATGGCGACTTTTCATAAGGGTTTTATATGTTAATCGATAGTCCATTTGCCTGAGTGTAATATCAAAGACAACAATCTGAAGAGAGTTTTTAATAGCCAAACAGTTACTGATTTGACAATTCCTGATGGTACTGTTTGTATTTCATAACATGATTTATGACCACTTCTACTAGAACAAATGGAACCACTGTGCACAGTCTCGAATTGGGAATTGTCGCAGCTACCTGGCGGAAGGTGTGGTGGACGCAGATTGAAACAACCACAACCGACTGGAATGGACGAAAGTTCCACAGCAATGGTCTGCAGAGAAATGCACCAAACGAACGTGTTAGATAATGCATTTTGATATGCATGCCGGGTAATTAGAGATTGCATTGCGAAAAGGTGCTGAAAAACAGCAATTTGATCTCGTTGGCTGCCTGGTTTTGCCGGTGGCCCACCTTACTTTTTGTGGTGGGTGTGAAGTTGTTGGTGTGCACATAATATGCAAAACGAGTGGAATTCATGATTTTTTTGTGTTTGCCGGTTGTGCTTTTCTCTACAGACGACATGACACGAGATCTCTGCGATGCAGTCACGCAATGACGTGAGAGACAGGCAGTGGATTTCAAAATTTGTCACTGTGAAGTTGAACTAATCTATTTTTTATGTTATGTATATCTGCGTCTGAATGGAATTGCAATATTGCTGCCCTCGGTCATGGACCCCGATGACTGGAGCCTGTGAATTTCGTTCGACAGTTATAAAATGGATCAGGTTTCAAAATCGAATGCATTATAGTGAGGGATCGGAATCCGCGCAAAAGTGAAATCAGTAGCCCTCAACTATGGAGATAGAGTGCACTGTTGTTAACTCTACTCCATTGATTCACCATAAACCACTAGGATGATAACGTCGGCGAAGCCAACAATCTTAACACCCGTCGGAAAGGCAGCCTCATTACGTCATCGTACATCGCATACCATAACATCGGGTACAGGATTGAGCCTTGAGGTACTCCTGCAGTAATTCGAACATTTTACTGCCCCTTCTCTGGGTCATACAGTAGAAACAGCTTTCTAGAAGCTTACACAACTGCACCGGTACCTTGAGTCGGTGAAGTGCGTGGGCTATCGCTTTCCAGTTCGCGCTGTTGAACGCATTCTTCACATCCAGAGTGACAACTACGCAGTAACGGATGCCGCTCCTTTTATGCTCGATTGCCACCTTAGCTGTCTGAACGACTGACTGAATAGCATCCAGTGAGCAGAGCATCCTTTCCTGAATCCAAACCGGTTGTTGGACTGGCCGTCCGCACCTTCCGTATGCGGTACTAGCCTGTTGAGGTTCACCCTCTCCAACAACTTGACCGTCGTATCTAGTGGATAGATAAATTTACGCCGACGGGTCACCTGGTGATTTCCTCGCCTTTGGTAGTAGCAAAAATTTCTGTCGCTTCCATATATCCGGGAAAATCCCTTGATCTATGCAGCGTTGCATCGTGGTTCTGAACATGTCCGGATCCGCTTTCACTGCCGCTTTGAAGGCAACATTCGGGATACCATCGGGTCCCGGTGCCTTGTTTGACGCGAATGATGTCACGACTTCCGCCAGCTCTTCGTTCGTCACCCTCACCACTTCTTCTCCTTCATCTGCCGCATACGGCGCTGGGGGCCATGGGCTTGTGAGATGATGCGGGGAGAGTACATCGATTATCGATCGCAGCAACTCAGGTGACATCTCTTGGGGCGCTATAGAAACTTTGGTCTAAGCCATTACCACTCTGTAGGCGTTACTATACGGACTCGAATTGGCACTCTGGCATAGGCTAACGAAACATGCCCGTATTCAGCTCTTGATTTTCTTTTTGAGAACTATCTTTGCCTCTCTGAATGTAGCACCGCGTTTATCTCTTTGTGCTTTTGTGTATGCGGGTTGCTTTCTTCGTCTAGCCCGAAGGCAGATTGCTCGAAGATTTACAATTGATTCGCACCAACCAGTACACCGGTGGCCTGTTCTCTCTAGGAAGGGCTGTTATCGGCATGGAAGCATCACAAGCTCGTGATAGCACAGCAACTATCTCTTCACCGTTTAGATCCAGAGTGTCGGTTCGAACCTCAGTCAACCATGTGGGGAAATACCCCAATCGACTACTTTGGGGGCGCGTAACAACTGCAATAGAACACGCCGTTGATTTTTGCTATCGCAAAACCGTCATTTGAGATAGAGATTACTTCATGGATTGGCTATCGTCCTGTCATCCCTATAGCTGCTAACTGTTGCGACCTATCCGCCACCCAGTTCCCGTTGTTCGCTGGTATGCGGTATGGGTCCGGTAGTAACACAACGTCGGATTTCGTTTCCGAGACTGACTGCCAAAGCAGCTACTGAGAAGTATCACAGTGATTTAAATTTACCTGTATTACTTCCGTTTTGGCTGCTTCGATACTCCACTGTGCCCGGACATTTGGGTCCGCTTCTTAGGTGTTCGTTGTGTGCTCTGTCGACACATATCACAATCCTAGTCCGCCTTATGCTCCGCACTTCTGCGCCCAATGGCGATAACTTCTCCGGGCTTCATATCGCCATCAGAACTCGGCGTATTTCGCTTCCTCCGTTTTGATAACGAGGGCCTCGTCTAAATTCCTACGTTTCGATTTTCTCCTTCCTTTCTTTTTTCCGACTCGTATCCAAGGGTTGCTGTTGCCTTACGCCTGTGGTTCCTGTGGATGCACTGCCTGCTTTGGGCTATTCCGTGGCTCTTTTTTCTTGGCTTTCTTGGCCGTAGGCTTGGTATTGGCCTCTTTTCTGATCTGCAGGATGGCCACGTAGGTCACTTTTCCCTTAGCAACTGCACGTCTTTGCGCCACGTATTGATATCATCAGATATATTCGCGTTGCCTGAGAAGAAAAACACATCAGTCTGACACGACTTGTCTCTTTTGTCTTCTATCTTGCCAAGTTTGTGCTTTGGCTTTCTTGTAGTTCTGCTTTGCAGCTAGGGCTGTTTGTCGCAATTTCAATAGACATGTTTTCAAGTCTGTGCTGATATTGCTTTTGCTCTTAACAATCTCGACGATCACATCAAGGTGCACAACGGTGACCGAACCTGTGCAGATATTGTCTGAAACAACCATGTCCAGACGAAAACTGCATTAGGTGAAAATTTACTTCACCATGTGGTTTTCTTATCCACATTGACAGATTTGCCAGTCGTAGCTTGATCCCACTGGTGTTGCCATTTTCTGATGGTGTCAGCACGTCTGCTGGACCTGCATATCTGATGATCGATGTTGTGACGCTCGCAGCAGCCGCTTCTTCCTGCTTTTAATCGCAGAGCCGTTTGTCATGATCCGGGATAACGCTGCTATCGCCTTCGCCTCTTTTTCACAGACATAATCGATATGTTCGTTGAAATTAAGTCGATCATCAATCATCACCCCCAGATGCTTAGCTTCTCGCTTCGAGTCGATGATGCAATCACCAACCGTGATTCTTGCCTGCTGCACTATCTTACGATTGTTGCATCCAATCTGCTACAGTATCGCTCGTCTCGGTGGCGATTACCTCCACCTCCTCTCTTGATTCACCGACTACCAATAGCACCACATCGTCCGCAAAGCCAACAATCTTTACGCTTCTGGGAAGATTGAATTTCAGGATACCATCGTATATAATATTCCACGGACTCGGGCCGAAAATAGAGCCCTGAGGAACGCCCACCTTAATTTGAGTACGTTTTACTTCTTGGTCTGTTTCGTATATCAGTAACCGGTTCTGAAAATAGCTCTACTCTCATGCTATGCAACGAATCGGCGATTGCTTTACAGCTACCGCAGTTGAAAGTGTTCTTCACGTCTAGTGTGATCCACTCCTTTTCTGCTTCTGAGCTGTCTCCATGGTTTCCACAACAGTTTGGATGGCGTCCACAGTAGACCTTCCTTTCCGGAAGTCGAACTGCATATTCGGCAGCCCGTTCTCGTTCTCCGCATGCTTCGTAAGCCTGTTCAGGATTACTCTCTCGATCAGTTTGCTGGACGTATCCAGCAAGCATATCGGCCTATATGCTAAAGATTCACCAAGCGGTTTACCCGGCTTTGGTAGCAACACCAATTTTTTGTCGCTTCCAGGACTCTGGAAATATGCCATCGTAAATGCAGTTCTGTAGTGTGGTCCTGAACATATCGGGGTTCTCAACGATCGCTGTTTTCAGAGCCATATTTGGGATTTCATCTGGTCCTGGGGCCTTCTTTGTGTCCAAGGCTTTCGCCACACCGATTAACTCCTCATTTATTTATTTAGATTCTTCGTAGTCTCCATCCTGCACTTCGTAAGGAGTGGGCGGCCAGGTTGTGGCTTCGTGCTGCGGGAACAGTCTGTCAATAATGACCTTTATTCTCTCCGGACACTTTTCCGGTGGCATAGTTGGTCCTTTTAACCTCGCCATAGCTACTCTGTACGCGTCATCCCACGGATTCGCGTTTGCTATGTCGCAGAGTTCTTGAAGACAAGCTTTTTTGCTAAGCCTGATTTCACTTTTACGGATCTTGCCGCTCTGTAGACTAGCCTACGTTCCTCTATTCCAGCGTTGTTGCAAGCCCGCTGCATCTTCCTTCTGGCTCGTATGCAGCTTCCACGTAGATCGGCAATGGTCGAGTTCCACCAGTTGGCTGGACAACGACCGTTAACTGGTTTCCCAACTCTAGGCATGTTTGCATCGCACGCACGAGTTAGTGCTGCCGTAAATCGTCTGCAATGAGGTTCAAAGTGATGTGTTCAAATCTAAGCGCTAATTGTGCTGATAGTACCTTCGTTGGCTAGATGAACATCTAACTTTGCTAATGCTGAGCCTTATGGCCTTCTTCTCCACACCTTCTACATAGTTTGCTTCTGTCTGGCCCATTCCAGAACCGTGCAATATGACCAAACCCGAGACACTTAAAGCACGCTACCAGCTGATAACGTTCAGACAATAGAAATATTAGTAGTAGAACGCTAATGGCGCTGTTGTCACAAAACTGATTTAACTAATTATTACCGTAAAACGGGGTAACTTTGATAATGCGGGTAACATTGATAGTGCGTAACCCACCACATGCTAAACGAAATATCATAACTTCTGTCAATCAGTTAAGCAAAGCGAATGCAAAACTAAAGAATAATAGTATGACACTTCATGTAAAAGTGGTTTTCATTGGAATCAAGAACATTTGAGGCTTTTTATACGAATATTGAAAATTGACACAATTTTAGCATTTTTGAAACGGTTACACACAATCTGTTATACGATCACTATTTGATGTAGTTTTGAATAGTTGGCCACTTTTCTTTGACAGCCTAGTTATCATAGAACTTGAATACGGTCTCAAATCTCTTAGCGAAAAGCATTTTCACAAACTGGGACCATTTTTGTAATCTAAGTCAGAAATTTCCATATAACGTTAAATGCCTAGAAGTATGCAATGCCCTACAAATGTCCGTTATTCATTCTATTTTGTTTGAATTATGCTCCATTATCAAAGTTACCCCAAAACAGAAAACCAACTTTCGATTATATGAAAAATTATATATCCATTCAAAATAAATCTTATGGCAATCTATCGACTGCAATCGATAGCAAGGATGCCAGTACTTGTTTTAAAAATATAAATTGTAATTATTGGAAACAGCTTGCATAAATATGCAAGTTTTCCTCGAAAAAACTATCAAAGTTACCCCGTTTTACGGTACCTTTAATTGTTATTTTTTATTAATTGATCGATCCCACGCAACAGAGAATGTTTTGTTTTGGCCTTTGACACTTTGAGGCCCGGTGCTCACGCTGTCACATCGCAGCAAACTAGATGTTGGTCACACGAACACCAGCGACATTAGCATTCTTAGGTTAATGCTTCTACTGTTCAGACACACTAATCGGACAAACCGACCAGCCTACTTTGATCTTGCCGGTTTTGAGGGCCTTTTTCGCTGCGTTAACAGACAGCCTGACCGCATGCGAATTGTCATTGGAACGTTACCCAATGCACACTGCTGCTGCATGGCTAACCTCAGATCTTCCTTCGTTGAAATCTCATCCATATTTTTACATTCGAGAGTCGCTTCCGGACACACAGCTCTTACTTCCACCTTATCCCCCATGGCTTTTTCGGCTAGCTCTTTATAGAAAGAGCTGCTTGCCTTTGACTCCTTTCTTAACTCGAGGATCATCTCACCATTGAGGGTACGTCTGACTTTTTGAACGTCTTCTCCTAGCTCTTTTAAATCTGGATTCGACCGCATAGCACGCAAAACCTCCATGTACGAATTGTCATTTGCTTTAAGAATGAGCATTTCACCCTTGTTCCGCCCTTTAATGGACTGGCGTTGGTCTCAATGTGATCGAGGCACTTCTACTCGTAGTTCCATGCCTTGTTCGTTTGTACCGCGACCAGTATGTCATAATCAGGATCTTACTGGCATCAATCCTGATGTCCCGGTTGGCACTCCTGTTGCAGCACCGATCGCTTTGACAGGGTTGCATTCGGATTTTTGTGGTATTTATGAAGGCTCATCAGAGCCGACTGTGAACTCCACCACATCCTGGGCAACTCCCAATCTCGCAAAGGTGGTGGGGGGTCCGTTAAGCCCCTGGACTTTCGTCCCTGCTGCCCCATTAGATCTTACCTTGTAACGCACCACGTAAAGGTGATGTGGATGTGTGTGGCAGGACCGATAACACTCAATGCGCAGGGAAGTCAAGGAAATCTCCGTTACGAATAAATCCTGAACCAGCCTGGAATCTAATAGAGAAACTTTCAACGTAGCTTTACTTCGTAGCCACGGATCACTTGGCTAACGCAGGCCCCAGGAGAGGGAACGTGAAGTCTGGAATTCTCAGAAAAAGACGTGTTATAAACTACAGGGAAAATAACTTTACAGCATAATTGATGTAAAAAAATCTTGTTGGTGTCATAAATGTCGATGGTTGATGCTATTATTTTATATGTAACAAAAAAAAATCGTAACATGGTATAGTTTTTGCAGCTTAGCGATTGCATTGAAATTAGAGTGTCCAATTCCCGACCATTTTGCTTGTCCCGGGATTCGGGATAAAATATGTTGCTTTTCCCGGGAAATCCCGGGATCCCGGGATTTTTCTAATAAATTAAAAAAAAAATGTAATATTGTATTTTGAAACCTGCTTTATTGAGAAATAGATAGTAATGAAATAAAAATGATATGTATGAACCGGTTTAAGCCTTATTCTGAATCAATTCTCTGGAAGAATGACTTCAAAAAACAAATATTGTTTACATTCTCATCGGAAAGTAGGGTGCGCTTCTTGGAGCAAATGTTAGAAGAGTCCGAGAAAACGCGTTCGCTATCCGTCGACGTAGGCTTAATTGATTTAAGCGCATCAAAGATCATATCGAGGTTTCGACTTAATTTTCCATGAAGCTCAAACAAAGAAAGTTCCTTTGTTATCACTTTTGAAAAATCAATCAATGATGAATCAGTCTGTACTGGATTCGAAAACTCTTTGATAGCCGATTCCAGCTCTTCACGTATACTGGACGGTTCAGGTTCAACATGATCCACGGTTAATCCTCCGTTGTCCTTATGAAAATCCTGAATTAATCTTACTCCTTGCTCCTTAATAAACTTGATCGTCTGAGACTTGGATGAGTTCTCAAACTCTGGAACTGATGTCAAAGGTAGACCTTGCAAAAACTTCAAAGCAGTTATGAGTTCCTTATGGCGCCGCTCATTTATCCGTTTTGTGATTGAGTTGTAGAGATCGCTGCCGACTTTGGTGTTGGTCTTCTTCAGTTTTGCATACATGAAATTCAAACTTCCCTCCGCAGACAGCAAAGTAGCATCTCGTCTACCCAAAGCCTCCGATGCAAGTCTAACTGGCTGAAGAGCTTCATGAAGACTTTTGGCCACTTCGAGATCGGTGTTCAAAACCAAATCAGGAAGACCAATTTCTTCTAGTGCCTCTCTTAGACAATCAAAAGTTTGTATGAAGCGTTCAAGCATCACTTCAGTTGAATTCCATCGGGTTTTTACATCAGGAAGCAATTGTAATGTCTTTTGAAACTTCTTGATTATTTTTTCCTGTAAAATTGCGTTTTTGACAGGGGACTTTCGAAAAATTTTCACTGATTTCCGGATACGTTTCAAAACTTCTCCGAATTGTGATGCGTACAAATCTGTAATAGAAATTTATTATTTAATAAACTTGTTTAATCAAAGTGATTTATTTATACAAACTCGACTGAAAATCACCATCTTGACTTTCTATATCTGAATCATCGTCATCTGATTCATCAGCATTTGCTGTAACTGATGGTTGGTCCTTATACATGACATCGCAAACTCCCAAGTGAATCGCGTGATTGTAACATTGTTGGTGGAAGTAATCAGAAATTCTTCCAAATTTTACCATTACTCGAGCTCCATCTGTCGTTGAAGCGACAATGTTTTTATCGTGAACGCCGAACTGCTGCACCATGTTCCTCACAATTTCCAAAGCTTTTTCAGCAGGAAGCGACCCTTGAATTTTGCCAAGTCCGAGGTTATAGAACGATCCGTCTCCAAAATGAACGTTCACATTTATGTAGCGCTTGTTGCTCTGACTAGTCCACTCATCCAGGGTGAGACTAAGGAGTTTGCCTCTTCGAATTTTATCCTGAATTTCGGTCTCAGTTCGTAACTTTGCATCTTTATAGAAATCAGTCACCAATTTCATGACCGATGTTCGTGAAGTTGGTAGTGAAAATCCACGCGCTGTTATGGACTGTCTAATAAAATCACTTCTCGTTATTGCATTGATCGAAAACCCATCTTTTGCAGCAAGACGTGCCACAATCTCCGATAACGATTGGCGTTTCACGAATTTAAGCATTGATGCTTGTTTCATAGGAACAGGTGAAACCGTGCAAGAATCCTTGGCTACCGAACGACTTTTGCTCGTAGACGGTTTCAGATCTAGTTCGTGTTTATTTTTCATATGTCGTAGCAGCCCGCTGGTTGAGGAGCCCTTGCATAAAAGAATTTGCTCGCATTTATAGCATCGCGCTTTGTCCTTATCTGCGGGTAGCTTTTCAAAGTATTTCCAAATTTCAGCCATATTCTTAAAAGAAAAGCCATATTTTATATATTCGTTTGTAATTGAATCTTATTACTTACTTCGAGAAAATAATAAATCAAAATATTAAAACAATAAAAAATACCAACTTCAATAGTACACAAACCTCAAAAAGTGACAATTGACGTTGCACATAGGTGCCCATGTGGCAAATTTTCGAAATCCACTGGATTCACATATACAAGTGAAACAATGCTTGTCCATACATGATGCAAGATAACTAGTTAGTATGGTAGGTATGTACTGAGTTCATGTTGCATTGTATTGTATGCACGAATGGATCTTTTCGTTTAAATACTTCGATACCCAATCCGACCAATACAGCAAGTGTTTTTTAGTTGGATATTTATGTTTGTCCCGGGATTCCCGGGATTTCCGGGATTGATAAAAAAATTTCCCGGGATACGGGAAATCCCGAATTTTTACAAATCCCGGGATTTTTTGTCCCGGGATGTCCCGGGATGGACACTCTAATTGAAATATATATATTTGTAATGCTTAAGAACACCCTGAAGATAGATTTTGCTTTTACCTCGTTGTTGGAGTAATGTCATGCAGAGTAATTGAACATTCGGGTAACATCATTCGACATTAACAACGTATCCTGTCGACATTCCATATGCAATCAATTGTAATTGTCAACCAGCCTCAATGCCATTAAAGCATCATATAGATGTGTGACTCACAATCAACAAATATTATTTCCACTGAGCTTTGCTTTGCTAAACAGTATCGATGACATTTACACACATACCTACCGGCTGACTGACTATAACAAGCTTTGATATGGCAAAACCACCTCACCGAGAACTGAATCCCAATCAGCTTATTAAATGCTTCTCCATCAGCGATTAGCGCAACGCTGGTAGCAACTCGTTAATCTTACTCACCACCGGCAACGACAGCACTCCGAAGAATATTGTTCGAGTCGTTAGTTGTTCATTAGGGTGTCCCAGAAAAAAAATCAATGTTCGAAAACTCAAGGTGCTTAACCCTAGAATGAAAGATATGCTTATGCAGGATGCAGAGATACTTGGGCACTGTCTGAAATTTTGCAATAAGAAGCACTTCAATACTACGCATATTGTGGCCTAAGTGCTAAGGATAGGATCCGGCTCCCTACAGCATTTTTTGTAGAACAAAATCTACATGATGTTTTATAAAGTGGTCTTGTTCTACAGAAATGCTATAAGTAACCATATCTTTCCTTCTAGGCTTGAGCACCATGACTTGTCGAACATTTTCCTGTGACACCCTACTGTTCATAGTGGCAACCAGTACGCACGTGGTATAATTGCAAGGTAAACACATCCCCGTTATGTAATTTCCAATGCGATGACTGGCGAACGAATTTCCATAAGCGCCCCCTCATTATCCGATGACATCGTTGCTCTCGTGTCTCACCCGAAATGCCGACCTGCTGTGTGTGATGCTATAAATAAATCACAAAATCACGCGTGTAATTGGCAAATCATTCAATCATTTACCTTCTCGATTCCTTTCGAGGAAGTAGCAGACGGACGTCGGAATCACAGGCCCCCATCCGGATCCCCCGTCGATGTTCTCCGCTTCGTCAGCAATGTCGCGAGCGATGTGTGGATTTTCCCAAGGCAAAAAGAGGCGGTCGGGGTTCAGTTTTGACGGTTCAGGGTGATCTACGTTGGTCCATTCATCAACCGTGGCGATTTGAATGTGCCATCCGATCAACGCATCAAGCCCCAACAGTTGCTCCCCGAGAAGTGTGGCATTCTATTGAGCGTCAGTACTAAAAGAAAAACTGGTGGTTAGATGACACATTTTACTACAGAGTCAACCCAGTATCGGCTTTGCCATTTGGACAGAGTGAACAGATCAAAATTTGAAAGCTTTTTCGATAACTCCTTTTTTAATTTTTATAGGATAGATAGAAGAAGTATTTGTTTAACTAACGAATAATAGTAAACTTGTTCAACGAGACTTGCCGAAAAAGCGTTGTGTTATTAGTTATTATGGAATTGAAATCAGTTGCGTAATGACTATTACAGCACTACATAATTCAGAGCAAAAAAGTTGGTTTATTTTTCTGCAAAGAATTAAGACCCTTATGAAATTAATATTCAAGATTTAACATTTGCATCCAAAGATTCCTACCGAGCGTACTATTCAAGAAATGTCTCTACACTGGCCGAGTGGATCCGCTTGAGACTCACCAAATTTCACACCCCTTCTTAAGTCGCACCGTTCATATTTTGCAGAACATGACGTCAAACCGTGCGCAGCCCAGATTTCGTAAATTGTTTGCCGCGTTGCAGTTTATCCGTGTGACTGATTCATTCATCAGCAGCAGCGTAGATTCCCCCGGTATGCCCCGCTCACCCCTTTCCCACTCGCACCAGCTTATTTAGTGTGCCAAGTGCCCCAAACGCGACCGTGGCGGTACGGTCCCTCACACATGCTCACCAAAGTGCGCCCACGGTGTGTCTGTAACCGTTATTAACGAAAAAAAAATGTCCTTGGATTCTGTACGCACCATACGAAAAATATAGTATCCAAGCGTCCTCTTAGTTAATTTGAACATGTTTCATCCAGGGAAATAGAAGTTATAGTGATAATAAATCTTCGAGTTTTTTAGTAGAATACATATAAGTAGATGAAAATACCGAATTTAGTACTATACCATTTAATTTCACTAGCGTTTGTATCCTTTGACTTTGACTCGATTTCCCGAGTCTAGTATACGCCACTGAAGACGACCTTACAGTTGAGGTCTAAATACGCGTATCTGTCAAAGGATACAAACTCTACACGAAGAAAATGAAGTACTCAAAAGTGAGTTCGTTCCACTTAACCTAATTTTGAGTTAATGGGGTAGAAGTTGTTTTCATTTGTACCCAGGCGAAAAAAAACTACTGGCTAAGTTCTTTTCACTCAACCGGCAGATCAAATAACTCAATTTTCAGCACTATGCCACTTATTCAAGTTTGAGGTAACGCGCAAAGGTTCGGTTTTTGGGTTGTTTTGCTCTTCACTCTCTGAGAACAATAGAAGGAGCGAATGAAATAGGGAGAGAAAAACAAGTTAAAAAATACTCAAATATGGGTTTTCTGTTTTCTCCGTGTATTGCGATTAAATGGTATAGTGCTAAATTCGTTTTTTTCATCTACTTAGAAGTTATAGTTATTTGAAAATTTAGGGCCATTTTCAAGGTATATTTATGTGTTTGAAAAAATCTCATAGGGAAGAAGCACCGGTTTTGGCCATACGCCAGTTGTAGCCATAGAGGATTATACACCGTTTTATAAAGCCAATCAGCATGAAACCTGTTGTGTTCAGTAGATCACATTCGCATGATAGAGTTACACTCATTTACTCGTCCAAATTGATTCAAAACATAAGAAAAACAATTCATTTTCCTTATAATTTTAACTCCCGTACACCTACTTTGGCCAGGGCACTCCTAATTTGGCCACTCCCATGAGAAATCAATGCGATTGGCCAATTTAGGAACCGAAGATAAATCTCTGGCCGAAACTGGTTTCGTTGGCCTATATTGACCAACGGGATTTTCAAAGCGAAAAAATGGTTATAGCTCAGTTTTGATGTTTTAGACACATAATATGGATTGAAAGCTTGCATTTGACATATTTGTAGTATAAATACGGCTTTCCATTTAATTTTTATTGATTTTTTCTCTTAGGCTGGCCAAAACCGGTGCTTTTACCCTACCGTAAAATGGACTAACTATGATAGTTTTGTTAATTGGAAATCACATTATTTTTGCATTTCGTTTTCATGATTTTTGTTCTATATTTTTAAAACAAATACTGGTACCTTAGCTATCGATTGCAGTTGAAAGATTGCATTACGATCCATTTTGAAAGCACCTATATTTTTTTTCATATTATCGATAGTTTATTTTCGTTTTAGGGTAACTTTGATAATAGGTATGTTAACACATGGAAATGCACATTCAATCAATTGTTTGACATTATTACTGTTGGACTTGGATTACAAAATGTTAATAAAAAACGTTGATTACTTTTCATGTAACAAAAACAGAACCTCTAGCAAAAATCACTCACAAAAGACCGAAAGGCAGAATTAGCAGAAGACGGCATGAACCGAAAGGCAGAAAGTACTAAAAGGAGAAAAACATCGAAAGTCAGAAAAGACGAAAAGCGCCAAAAGGCGGAAAGTATCGAAAGACAGAAAGTGCACGTCGTAATTATAATTATGGAGGACTCCAAAATTACGTCTTTCATTTTCCAATGTTTTGGCCAACTGTAGCACACTAAATGCGGTTAAGCTCCGTTCGTTCTCTACACGTGGTCTCGATCGAAAAACGGACGGCTTAAGCGCCACCTCAAAGAGGACCGTCCGTCAAGTTTAGTTTGCCCGGCAGAAACCCAACCCCAGGGCGGGTTTTATATTGTTAGCTAATAGCGAAACGATTCCGACCACCTATACCTGGTCCTGAAGGAAAAACTGGTGCTAACCGTCTTTCTACCTAAACCACAAAAACAGCACTAACGTATTTCTCCTCACGGGAGATAATAATGGATTTGAGAATAATGCAGAAGTGGTGATACTGAGTGTTGAGGCAAACGGCCCGGGAGTGGCAGGATGTGGCTACAGAAGGATCCTACTCTTGAGTTCCGACTCACCAGCGACGGACAATGTGTGATCCAGAACACTACGAAGACCTTGTAACGTTCACACAGAACCTTGGGGATGTCACAGTGATTCACTGCACTCGGTATATAATAATTTCACCGTACTGTTTTATTTGGGGTCACTTTAACAAGAAATCTCGAGATGCTTCTTGTTTGAGGTACTGGAAACTAACTGAATTTATTATCAGAACTAGCCTTTCAGATGCCTCGGGTTAAAAATGTATTGAGCATTCAAATTAACTTTAGACCGAAGTTCATGAGAGAAATGAAATATCACCGAAAGTTCGCCGAAGATCGGCGTCGGCATTCCACCACAGTGCTACGCCGACAAAGGCAATCCTTATGCGTCGGCGTAGCACTAAATTAGAATGCCGACGCCGAACTTCGCCGAAGTTTTGACAGCCGAACTTCTAATTGTCACTCGAATTGTCAATATTGGTGTCTCAGTTTTAACAGATACTAATGTGATCAAAGTTTGACATTAGTCGAACTCGTAAGAGTGTGGATTCTGCAATCCTAAAAAAAGGCTCGGTCCTCAACACTGAGTTTGCAAATATTAAGTGAACTTATTGGATTTAGTAAATTATCAATGAAATATCGTTTGAAATGGAAAAATAAAATAAACACGGATATATTGAAGGAACTAAATAACTATATACGCAACAATATGTATCTACATTTTTACTATCACTATAATAAATCTTAAAATAATATTCACATAGTGTCCATTTCCCACAACCTACATATGTCAAGCGTTTCCTATACCTAATGCGTCCATAGTTGAACTTTCATGAATCCCTGCTTTTTAAATTATTGGACGTAATTTGTGAATGTTCTCTTGCAGAAAATGCCTTATACCGGGCAAACGCTTGCTGTCCACAATCGTTGGCAATAAAAAATGCAAAATATCGTCTGTTTAGAATACACCCAATAACTTCTTGAAGTAGTCAATCCTAAACTCATTTACATTTGATCTTTTGACTCAAAATCCCTTCTTTACTTCCTGGACACCATTATGCCACCAGTCTATAAAGTTCTAGAGAAATGAAAAAGTTAAAAAAAGGTTACCAAATTTGCAATAAATTGCCGTTTACAGTGCTTTTCAAGAAGGCATGCAGGATTGCAGTGGAGGTGTAGGTGGGGTTTACATCCCCATCTTATTATACAGTAGGGACCCGATTTTGTCAGACCCTTGATGAATTTTAGGTTGACAAAATGGGGAACCAGACAAAATCGGGTAATTTTACTTTTGGTAATAGTAATCTATTTTTGACGTTTAAATATTGGTTAATATACCACGTTGCAAATAAAATACAGTCAACTCTTCAAAACTCCTTCGAAATAGCATAGATAATTGCCTCGAAGCACTTCGTGGAATTCTTTTAAGCATAATTCAAAGAATGTTTCACCCGGAGACTTCCTCATGAATTTTCCTAAACATTATTTTCAAACTCATCCAGGAGCGTTTCGAACATTCTATTCAAGGATTTGATCTGTAATGTTTGTGGATATATTTCTTACAGTATAAAAACCAAGAAATTTTCTTCAGTATCCATGGATTATTTTTTTGGTGTGTTCTTAGCGCAGAAACATTCATTTTGAGAAAAAATTTCGGCAGGATTCTCTAGATTTGTTTTTAACCCTCTAATACCCAAATTTTTGTTTTCGATCTAAATATTATCTAAAATCATTCTAAACACGGTTTGGGCAACGAATTATTTTTCTTCGCAAATTTATGAATTTTGATTTTTGATTTTTAATATTTTTATTTTTGAACTTCCCTATCCTTTTAATTTTTTTCTTGAAGCCTCTTCTGGTTACTGATTTTTGACAATAATAAAAATTTGAGTTTTTACTATACTTTTGATTTTATTATTTTTTTCTGGAACATTTTTCATTTTCCGTGTAACTAACGGAAAAAACAGATTTGAAATTATTTCAATACCATCAGGCTCTTCTTCTGTGATAGGTTGATCGTAGAAAAATATAAAAGTTACGAATTTTTATAATACACGTTAAATGAATCCCAGGCATTGTACCCATAACGCGGGTAGATCACCTTTCCGTGGTGCGTTATGAGGTAAAGATCTACCAGTGAACCCTAGTCCTGACTGCTTTAAACGAAGAGAACAGGATGTTATAGTAATCAAAGGAACACTTTTAGTCCTTGTAACATTTTAAACCTTATTGAAAGTGACAAGTCTCGGTTTTCCCAGTTGCCGAGAATGATCTTGAGACAAGGAAAAAAATGAGTCGAATTCAACAATTTGTTTTCTAATCTTTTATTTATTTCGTTCTCTAGTTTGAAGAATTAAGGACTAGGATTCTGATGCATGGACAATATCGGTGTAATTTCTTGGCTTCATCGAGGGATCCAATTTTGCCTGATAAAGGGGCGCGCCTGTGGAGAGTGCATGCACCACACTCTTCGAATGGTAGGAACCTTTCAGTTAGTATCCTTTCCTGTGATCAAGTTAGGAATTACAACTGTAAGAAAACCGAATGCTTTATCACTTCTCGATAGTGACAAAGTAAAACGACATGCACTACACAAAGGAAACGGGATATACTACGATAGATCAAATATTGGTCGCAGTGGTTTATGTTCCGAACAGAAAAAAAAATCCCAGGCATTTGTAGGTTATATAAGAATACAATTTTTCAAACAATTTTCAGTAATACAAATAAGTTTCAAAAATCATAAAAAAAATTTCTTATATGCGTGTTACGAGTCAAGGTTTAAGCCAAAAATAAAATCATTTTAATTTCTGAGCTACGAAAAAATACACAAAATTCAAAAGTGTACCCCGTCTAAAGGCGGGGTTGGGTATTAGAGGGTTAAACAGTATTGAATGAAATTCTCGAGGAATTCATGAATGAACCTATCATCAGATTCCCATTCAACATCAAAAAAATCCAAATATCTTTCATTTGAATTTGAAGACATTTCGTTGAAGTAATCACAAGTTATTGTGTATTTGAGAGCATATTCATATAATTTATTATAAGGTAAACACCCCTGTTCTTGTTTTCCGTTCGAGTGCTCTTTTGATTGAAAACCGTTTTTCATTCTCATTCACGTCAGCATAATTAAGTGGGCCATGCATTCAAACGAATGTTATATCCACCGTTAACAACACCCCTATTGTTGTTTCATTTCATTCATACACGAACGTCAAATCAAAGGAATCTATCAACAAATATCAAATTCTTGGGAGATTTTAGATCGGCATTAAAATATGTAGAGAAGGTGTACCAGTTAGCCGTAGCGGTAAACGCACAGCTATTCAGCAAGACCAAGCTGCCATTGGCACAGTAAGATCTCAGCTAATAACTGTGGAAATACTCATAAGAACACTAAGCTGAGCAGCAGGCTCTGTCCCAGTGGGGACGTAATGCCAGAAAGATAGATAGATAGTGTACCAGTTATGGCCATAGTGGTTCCCTATTTGGCCATAAGTGAAATTTCGATAATTTTTGCATTTTTAATCTTTTTGAATGTTTTAACATCAAGATATATCTTAAGTCTTACTACTACAACACACAAAACAATTTAAAATTTGAAGACATTCAAGTAATCACGTATGGCGAAATAGGGACTTGTACACTTACCCTAGTATATGTAAACGGAGATCAAAATATAGTTTTTTTTTTTTTTTTTTTTTTTTTTTTTTTTTTTTTTTTTTTTTTTTTTTTTTTTATTAGAGACGTTTTACACCATTCGGTGCATTCATGTCTATTAAAATAATGTAACATACATCGCATTCATTTTTTCTTCGAACGTGTTTGGTATACTTTCCACTCGGTATCATTTCTTCCATCAACTTTCTGGCTACTCTGACCGCACGATCGTTTTGGTTCGTTATCTTCTGTTGTTCTGCAGCGAGTGTTCGTAATGATTTGTCCGGTCGAATTAACTATAGTTTTATGTTGTCTTGAGATTACTATAAATATTGTTGATTTGACACTTTATTGGTAAACATAGCTATATTTAATTGAATTTACAAACGTCAAAAATTCAACTATAAATTAGTTGACTCAAAGTAAATTTACTTGAGTATACAATAGTTTTCTCTACTTTATGAATATATCTTAAAAGATTCGTAGCAGCTTTATCGACTTGAAAAAAAAACTATTAAGAAAATAATGCTCCGAAACCATTTTTTTGCGTAAGTAAAAGTAATCACCTGATAGTAATCTAAACATTTTCTCGAAACCGATGTTCGTCAAATTTATATTTTGATCTATTAGTTTTGACTATTTTTGACGAGATTTTTGTCTCTGTTTTTGTCTTCGGTTGTGCAGTCTTTTTGCGTTGATTTTTTCAGTCTTCGACGATTTTAGGACTGGAACATAAATCAATATTAGTTGAAATTAAATCGGAGCGTTTTCAAATAAACTGCGCCGCCAAAAACAAAAGCTAACAGAAAATTATAAATATGATATCCTTAGCTGAAATGACATGCTTTTTGTATATCTTCTTCCTGAATCTACGAACATCTAATAGAGAGAAGAATAGAATATAGTGATTAATAAAGATTCGAATTTATTCATTTCAATATGCATTTATGGCACCGGATCTTTGTTTTGTTTAAATTTTAAAATTTCAGAATGAGATTTTGAACGAGGAAGATAAAGTATATTATACGTTTTATTTGTAGATTATGAAGCATTTGATTGAAAAGAGTGTCCGATTATTGAACCGAAGTACTGCCCATAACTGCATATTTGTAACATTCGACAAAAGTAGGCATTGAGTAAATGAAATACCAAGTGTGGATTTTATGGCAGTATGGGAGGAAACTCAAATTTCTAAAAATAACCAGGAACTCAAAAGTGCTTATTTGAGGCTGAAATTTTGTACAGCCAATGCACACTGGTCCAGGAAGCTAATTTAGGCGGACATGAGGTTTTCGTCAAGATTCATTGATTTTAGAGCCATAGTTTATTCTGAGAATATGTTCAGAATTTTCAGTACTACAAAATGTACGGAACAAAAAATTTTTTACGGTGATCGCAAGAGTGACGTATACGCCAACTTTTTTATTTTAACGAATCGTAAGTTGGTATGTTCAGCAAAGTTGTAGCTAGGTTCGTACAGTCTCAGCCCTAACCTTCCTTTGAGGGCTTTTCGTGGCGATCCTTTAGAATGCTGTTACACTTACTGATACGTCTACAACTATTGCACGGAAGTGGTGTTATCCGGCATGCCGCGTTACCAAAGAAAAACATGAAACGTGGAATCCATCAGAAGATTCTGGGAAAATCATGCCACAGAATCCAATCGGACTGTAAATTTTGTATATGTATTTTATACGGGTTATGTTGACTTCCAACCCGGTGATCGTGCTTAGGAATAGATCAAATACTGGTAGAGGAAAATACGATGAATTTCTTGCAGAAGCTTCCAAGTTAATCGAAAATAACTGAAAGACGATGTACTCTATATTTCTATATAAATACACGTGTTACCTTTTGTTTGATATGCTAAGGTAGCCATGACTTTTGTGAGTTGAACATGTATGAATATTCAATAAATATGGATTTATGTCATATCGTCTATTAGTAAAATCGATTTTAAACGAGATAGAAAAATATCATCTTCTCCAAATTTTGCTCACAGGTACTTAAAAGACTGCAAAATCATTTTGTGGAAAGATATATTTTTTTGAGGTGCTCATAGTTGAGATACAAGGCATACAAAATAGCTAATTTTAAGATGAAAAACTCAAATAACATGAAAACCATAAGAAATACAACTTTGGTATGTTCAGCAAAGTTGTAGCAAATGATAAGTATAAAAACTTTGTAGAACATAGTAGGCCAATAAAACTAAAAAATAAAACACTTAAGAGCAAAAAACGATTTTTTATTAAAAATACTTAATTATCTCGGCTCTGAAGCAAAACCGAGAAAAAGCTTGTTCGGCAAAGTTGTTTCTATGATCATTTGCTACAACTTTGCTGAACATACCAACTTACGATTCGTTAAAATAAAAAAGTTGGCGTATACGTCACTCTTGCGATCACCGTAAAAAATTTTTGTTCCATACATTTTGTAGTACTGAAAATTCTGAACATATTCTCTAAATAAACTATGGCTCTAAAATCAATAAATCTTGACGAAAACCTCATGTCCGCCTAAATTAGTTTCCTGGACCAGTGTGCAATGTGGCAAATAGGGTCAATATTCAGAAAATAATTCAGATCAAAATTTCTTTGCTGCTACGTTACGAGGCTCATTTATAATCTCAATGTGACTGTTATGCGGTTATTACACTGCGGAACACGTTTTTGTCTCAAGCACCAAAATACCGCTATTTACTTGATTAAGGGTTGCTGAATCCATTGCCGTTTTCAAAAATATCCTACGTCTAGTTTTTGAGATATTGGCTGTTGAAAGTGCAAAAATTGCCTATATTTACCAACTTTTAAGCTGTTGAAAATTTAAAATCACTGTGGTTTGGTACTCCTTCGATAAAATGTCGTCAAAATTCCAGAAAAGGTGCTCAAATGCATATATCAAATGAATATCGAGTGTCATTCTTATGAATATTTGTTTTTGTTTTGTTGATAGAATCTATCAGTTTGCCTAGGTCACATATATTGTCCTTTAAATAAACCATATGAATAGGTTCTCAAATACACAAATCGCTATAACTTGTGATTCCATCAGCGAAATGTCTAAGATGTAAGATGCTTATTAGAAGTCTTACGAGTGTTGAATGGGAACCTTATGAATATTTGATTAGTTTTTCAATGGTAAACAATACAGAGTATGAGCATTTGAAAACATCCATTGGAAACTACCCTCAATCCACAGATAACACACGTAACACTGATGAAATTCCAATCAGCCACTAATTTAACCATAAATTTGAACTATTGTCGTTTTCGTTTTTAGGAACTGGGTCGGTGATCAACACATAAACAAACCAACGTCAAGTAAATTGTAGTTCGGTCGAACCTGAATCGGGTTAGGGTTGAAACTGTAATTCAGAACGGGTTGCGCCAGTTCCAACCTAGGTTCAAAAACGAATTCGACATATGTTTCAAACCTCACAACCAGAGGCGCACGCATACTTTTTTCTTCGTGTTTGACGTTCCACACTAGCGCCTTCTGCAGGACGATCACAAATTCTTAGTTCACGCAACGTGCTCAACAAATGATTATGGTGTGAACTGGACGATGGATTTTGAACAAATTTATTCCAAGTATTACGTCTGTTTGTCTGTGCTTTATCAAATCACTATAACTTTCATTTCTCCCAATTAAATATTTTTTAATTCACGCGAGGATGCTAGGATACCATCTTTCGAATGGTGGATACAGAATTGATGGTCATTGTTTTTGTCTAAAAACGGTTTTAGACACACCGTGGCGCCATTCACTACTACCTAGGTACATACATCCATCCATCGACGCGACGGCGACGAGCTTTGAGACCCCTCGACACAACATGCGTGCCGTGTTTTCCAATCGGCGTTGCTGCGCGCTTTTTAGTTGCTCTTTCGCGTTCGGACCGTTCAAATCGTGCGCGTGGTCGCTGTCCGATAGGATCTGGATTTAGTGTTTTTTTTATGTGTGATCGAATGGCGGTTGAAGAGATTTAAAATATGCTGTATTGATTTTACTGGCTTATACTCGGTGTTACATAAACCGAGCTCAGGCGGTGAATTGAACTGGTAATTTACATATTATGTTTCGTATTAATCGGGTATTTGTTATTAAAATACAAATGGAAACGTGAAGCTGTGCAAAAAGTAATGGAAGTTTACGCAAGTTTAGTGAGGGGTAACGTGAAATGTGTGATAAAATGTACAAACAGTGCTAGTTTTTTTTTATAGCATAGGATCATTAAAAACATCTATTATGGTGTTTCGATCAGATGGTTTGGGCTCAAGATATCCAATTTACATATTGTAAATCGCTGCAGTTGTTATGGGGTTTGTCTGAACAAACTGATTGTCTGATTTACAAACGTCTGAAAAGAAAAAAAAATCGAGTAAATTTTTAGTTTACTGAACCTGACATGCACGAGCATGGAAAAGCGCAAATGTACTGGTCACAATATGTAACTTCCTTCTTCCTTATGTGCCTGTGTTCTTTGCGCCATGCGGGTGTTCATTGTAGTGCTGCTTCCACCTTTCGATCACCTCGCGTTCGTCCGTTCCGGAGTGAGGGCTATGCACGATTATGATGCTGAAGTTGAAGAACCGCCCTTTGGTACTCAACTTGCACATTTTTTCGTTGATTTGCAAATTTCAATAATACCGTGGAAATATAGGCAGTTTGCGAAATAATTTAAAAATATTTAACAGAAATCCATTTATCATCGCTCTATTAGGTAGAAATAAAATCATGTAATACGGCGATCAATTTCACCCGAATTTACGGTAATACACAATACACATCAAATATCTCAATGTTTCAGGTGAAACACTTACACAAAGTATGCAAACCTAGATTCAGATAATTTATTACAAAATAATCACCCACTGTGTGCTGCTGTAACATTCATAGAGCTACTTTCGCGCGAAGCAGTAGTTGGACGACATTGACAAAAACATTGAGTCGTAAAAAAGCTGTTAAAATCCCAGCTTACGTAAAACTATCCCACACAATAAACAACTCACCTGCCTACAGCATTCACTGTCAGTCAACTCCAAGCTACCAGTACCTATTAAGTTGCGTATGAAAACAAGTTGTCGTCTTTTTAGACTATTTCTAGACTAATATCTGAACATGGCGACAAAACAAGCACAAGTGTTCATTATGTACAAAAAATTTCCTAATCGGATGCCATTTTTTTCGTTTTTTTTTTTAATTACAGCCAAGATCGGATACAGATGCTCATCATCCGTCAGGCGGGATAAACCGTGAATAATCAAAGAGGGAATTATTACCGTCATCGTGTGGTTGATCATCAATTCGATAACGAAACACGAGGTGGTTTTGTGGGGCAAGAAAGGTGTCAAACCAATCGAAGAAATTAAAAGTAAAGGTGCGCGTTTGTGTCTCGAAGATCGGGTTCAAAAATGTGATCGATTTCATCTGGGTGGAGCCATAAGAAGAAAATGTTTTATGACCGATCGTCGTCATCGTCGTTGCATAAGAAGCACAATCCTCATCATCATCATCATCATCAACATCAAAGTTGATCGTAGTGCTGAAGAAAAAAAAAGTAGAGCCAGTCAGGGGGTTACTTTCGCTGGCAGTCAGTGGCGCGTGTTGTTTGATTGAGGCGCGGTTGTGCAATTAGTGTGATACTGGAATCGTAGAGATGATTTGCTAGTGATATTTTGAGTTCATTTTTTTGCTCTGGAAATTACTTCTTACGAACTGTGCCGGAAGAAGAAAACGCCGACCGACCGACCGCGGGTAGCACCCGTATTGTGTTATTGCTGCACCAGAGTGCTAAATTAAGGTGGTATCGGAATAGCTTCGGAAAAGTGAAAAGTGCGGAGGAAAATGGGAAAATCAAACCACCGACTGATACGGCTGATTTGGCTGATTGGATTACAGTGCTTGGTGGTTGCAGTTTGTGCGGCGCAGAGCAGTTTAGAAGGTAAGACATTAAATGTAATAGGATAAAGACCTACTTGGGCACCACCATGGTTCATTTTGGTATCAAAGATTTTTTTCCAGCCTAATTGTCTGAAACTAAATTCTAGAGCAAATTGTTTATAAATATGAATTCAATAACCTAAAATAAGCCAGAATGTATCAAATGTGCCAAGAAGAAAAGAGTCCAACTTTATTTTCAAAATCTTCAACAGTATTATTCCAAATATTGTATTCATTGCTTATATTGTGTTAGGCAACACGATCATGATAGTAAATCATCGAATTGTTTAGTGGAATATCTATAATTAAAGGTATTCGACTCTAGTACACCACACTGAAGTCGACTTTACAGTTGAAGTTGAAATACACATATCTGTCAAAGGATACAAACTCTATTGATACTAAATTCGGTTTCCATTTACTAACACTATTATCGTAATTTGGTAAAACTAAATTTCGCTGTTATTAACTTTTTCTTAACATTTATTTGTCATAGCAGATCAATTTATTTACAGTTAAATGCACTTGCTTATAATATAAAAAACAATACTCTTTAATAAACTCAATTTAACATCACCAATATTTAAAGAGTACATATCGTGGCGATAGAAGATTACAAATATATTTGTGTGAAATTATTGATAATATTATTGGATATAGGGTGAGTCCTGTCAGTAAAATATATGACCACAGAAAAAAAATATGCAAAAAAGAATTTTAATATTTTTTCATAATTAATGTTTGACTATTCCCTCGTTAATCTAATAGATTGTGGTAACATGCTACTGCTTTCTGGAACAATTGTTGTGGCTTTTCATTAAAATACTTATCCGTGGAAAACGTGCCTACCTACCAGCTAAAACCCATAGGATCAACTATGTGACTGAAAATTGAGGTAAATGAAGAAGAATTCAATCTATATTTTGTCAAAACAAACGTTATAGGTCTACTTACGCCACTAAATTCATAATTCAGAAAATTTTTTTTTTTTTGCTGTTTCCCATTTATGATAAATATTATCATTTGTGTATCGTACAAAAATAAATTTGAAAATATAAATATGAATTTTGACATTACATTTTAATGAGGAATTCTAGTATGAAATCGGCCAATCATGAGAGGTGGCTCCCAATACCGGACACAATCTGGAAATGGCTGTTTTTCTGTAAACTTGTACATCATCGCATGTTTTTACTCCAGGAATAGTATTTCATATCCAATTAAATGCATCTGCAATATTCACTAGAACAATTTCAGATTTATTTAGTTTGCAAGATGTCCATCAAAAACCTCTTTCATATATGATGCAAAATACCACATTTTACTATTTTGCACTGAATGTTCATTCTTTTTATTTTTATTGCATGTTTGATACCATCATCGACGGAATCAATAAAAAATGAATGTGTTTTGAGACACTGGTGCAAAAATTACAAATATATCATATAACAAACCAAGCTGTCCGAAACTGGGTTACGGGAGGTGTTTGACCAGAATTATATCCAAAAATCCACACTTCGTTTGAATATGGTACAAAATACATTCATATTTTCAAAATATGATTATATTCGATCATGCTGGCGAGTACTGGGGGATCTCCCCTACAATATAAATTAAAATTCATAGATGCATATTTTGATTATTATCTTTACTGACAGGAAACACTAATCACCCTATAATTCAACTGATCTCTTCCAGACACAACGGTCAGGATAAATAAAGTTTGGCCAATTTTCATTGTTTCAGAAGCTACTATTCACATATTAAGTAACTTGTTTTAAACCGATTTAAAGAAATTATTAGAAATGCAATAAAATTTAATTGTGAGCACATAATTTGTTTGTATTTGATCGAGTCTTTTCAAAATGTGTATGGAGAGTGAATAAATAAAGTTTCAAATGGTCTAATATGAAAAATATTGTCAAAATATAAGTAAAATATTGAACTATTCAAATAGCTCTAACTTGGAAATTTGCAAATCGTGGCGACACGATGCAACAAGAGTTGCTTTCATGGTAAAAATTCTTCATTTTTTCATGTTTAACATTGGTGGTCTAATGGCAACCGCTTCTGCTTCATAAGCAGAAGGTCATGGGTTCAATCCCAGGCCCGTCTCTTTCCTTGTACTTTATAGTTGTATCTATCACTTGCTTCTGTCGTTTACTCTCTCACTCTCGAAACTACCCGTTTATAGCAAACGCTAGAACTCGAGACGGAGAAAAAACCGTTTCCCTGCGCTTCCCTTCTTTTATGAAATTTTTGGTATTTTTCATTATGCCTTATATTGTGGTACCGTAAATTAGAGTGAAATTGATCACCGTGTTTCACGATTTTATTTCTTCCCAATGGAACACAAATATCAATGTAACCTGAAATGAACGTTGTTTATCGTAAATATTGTCGAATTGTGTGTTGTGAAGTTTTTGGCGTGAATAAATGTTTATTTCTATGAAAATTATGTAAAATTTTGGTAGTGCCATTTACACTGATTTTATTAAATTTGCTGTAGATGCGACACCGCCGATCAACGTACTGTCTTATTAATACACGATGACAGAATATCCGAAAAAATCGTTTAAATTGTTTCAAAATTGATAAAATACCACCAGAACTGCATAAACTTTTCTCACTTGTACCAATAGTTGCGGTAAAGAGTTCCTATAGTTGAGGATCCCATAAGAAAACAACGGATACCGCAACTATAGGAACACAAATAAAAAATTTACCTCAACCAAAGGAACAGTGTATCAAAAGTGGAGGTATTATTTTTAACGTTACTGCGATGAAATCAGTTTTCTCATTAAGTAAATGATCGTTACTTCCCATTACAACAATAAAATACACATTTATTGCGCTACTTGAATTTTAAAGGGTTGAATAAATTTAAACCGTGCTTAGTACCTCGACTATTGGTACATTTACCCTACGGTACAGTATTGACAAATATCCTTGAACTTCTAGTTTTAAGCAAGGATTTGAACATGGTATAAACCTGAAAGTATGTGAAGTTGCTTACAATATATCCCCAAACCAGATTTCATCACCAAAACTCGAACCAATTTTCTCATTCCGTTGAAATAATTGAATTTCTGTTCGATATCAGGAAATTTATTAGAAAATTGCATACATTTAGGCGCTTTCCTCGTAATTCTTGAAACATAACATTTCATTATTTCTATAAATATTGTATTGTTAGGAATTTAGCAAGCGTATTCGGATTCGGGGAGCTCATATTCATTATGTAGATTTGTTCAGAAAACCAACAATAATCTCATTGACAAGTGATCTATTGGACCTGGAATGGGATCCCCCGTGTTTTAATTTTAGAGATATTTCTTAGCACTGACATGACATTTCTTAGGAAATTTCGGTAGATGAGCCAATGAGGCTCTCCTTCGTACTTGTTTTCCTGCTTTCGGTTGTTTGGCATTTTCAACATTTTAGAAAACAGACATAAAAAAAACCGTGAAAAATGATCAATTTCACCCGAAATTACGGTAAAATTGATCAGCGGGGTAACGTTCATCGGAACGACCCTTTTCGTAATAAAATCATATTAAGGTACACCGGGGCAAGATGAAACGGGTGGGGCAAGATGAAATGCAAAGTTTTGAAAATATTGCCAATAAATTTTAGCAGAATTTTCTTCCCTAAAAGTTTATTTCATCTTTTAACTTATTCTTTCTGGAATTGAAGTTCTGGTCACTACTAAATTTCACTACGATACCTGGTCATCTCAACTTAATCCCAGCCGTTTCAACTTGCCTCGATGTACCTTAACATTCTTCGTTGAATTATTTTCAGGTTTTTTCAAAACATGAGTTTTGTTCATACGTAAATTTTTCCACTTATCGAAACAGTGATTCCCATGATTACGGATGACATTAGTGAACAAAAATATTTGGCGGGCCAAGGATACGAAGCAGTTGAAATCGACGATCCGGAAGATGGACGTCAGTGCCATCCAGCGCTCTTGTGAGAGCATCGCGACTAAGTTGCGTCGTACGGCTGATCAGGGTCCCTTCTCTAATATTCAATGACTTTTTTTTTTTTAGAAATAAACATTATGTTTTTTACAGAAAAAAATATTTATTTCGCTGAAACTATTTTTTTACTGTGTGAGCGAAAAAAATCTCATTTATATTGAACACTAGACTGATGCAAATTTGTCAATTACAGTCGCCTCTCCACATCTCGATATTGAAGGGACTATCGAGATAGGGAGAGATCGAGACAGAGAACAAATTTTTGATGAATACTAGATAGAAAACACTCCGTTGCCAAGAAAGTAAAAAACAAAGAGACGTCATTTTGCGCTCCTAATTTGTTTTGAATCCCAAAATGTTGGTCTAGTAACCTTCGATATTGGTCATATCGACATACGGAGAGAAAATTGAGAACGAAAAATCAACAGAAACACATCGAGATATGGAGATATCGAGATAAGGAGAATATCGAGATATGGAGAGTAAAAATGTATGCAGACTTATGAAATCATCGACATAGGGGGAGATATCGAGATGTAGAACATCGAGAAGTGGAGAGTCGACTGTATGATAAAAATTGAATTACTCTCTCATTAGATGCAAAATTACCTTACCTCCGTTTCACTTTGACCAGATTTGATGAATGCTGTGAACTGCGAGAGATATGTAACAAATTTACTTTGGATGATCAATAAAATCGATAAAAGTGATCGAGAAAATGATCAGCGCGCTAAGGAATGCGAGGAAATGAAAAACATTTCAAGAGATTTGTCAGATTTTTCGACATCGAATGATTCTTCTACTTATCCATCAATAGAAATTAATAAATATTACTTAATTCGATGCATTTGATTATGATTTTTACCATTTTCCATATTTGGATGGGTGGTCAGAAATTGCAACAATTTCTGTGCAGACAGAGCGGACCAAGTGTTGAAAAGCACTAAACTGATTGATTATTGCATTTTTTTGAGTCAATTTCAGAGTCCGATAGAAGTTTATGGTAGTTTGTTTATGGTGTATGTATGAAACGTACTAGAATCCGCTTATTAGACCAATATATTTTGGTCGGTATTCAAGATTTTCACTTGGTCCACTCTGACTGAACTCATATTTGAATATTTCTGATCTTCAATGCAATGACCCTGCAATATCTAAATGTTCAAGCTATCGTAATGCCACTGATTTCGGTATTGACGATATGGATTATTGAAGAATTTTCGATACTGGTGTCGAAGGGTCTTGATAATCTGCTTATCATAGAGATATGCACCCAGTTTGACCATTGAAGCATTAAATGATTATTATTTTCCTAGAAATTGTTCAGTCAGAGTGAACCAACTCACTGAACGGTGATGTTTAGTTTTGTCAGAGTGGACCAAGTACACATAGTCCATCAAAAAATCGTTCTATCAGGGTTCTGGATTATGTTTTTTTTTTATGATTATCACTTCACATTATATTGTTTGAAAGTAACACAAAGATGTGTAGAAATATTGTACCAAAATTTAAACGAGTTCAAAAATTACAGAGCGTTAGACTTGAAACCCATTTTTCTCAAAATATGAAAAATGTCACTTGGTCCACTCTGACTTAACGCCGACCAGTTGGTGAAGCATGCTGCATGCAAACCCACTTTATGATGATGAATAGTAAATTATTCTGACGTCCAATCGAAATGTGGTCTTCGACAAAGTTGTAGCTGAACGGATTTTATGATGAAGAGATAAGGGGCTGAAAACAAAAGGTTTGCGTTTTCCATTGTAATCTTCATATAAACTTCAAATCGCGTGTGCACAGTCAAATTTCTTCCGAATCATTTCAAACTCTAGGAGGATGCTACTTACCATAATAAAAATCGTTTAAGTATAGGGGAGCTAAAATTTCAAAATTTGCGTCACTCTATTGATCACCCGTCACAAGCGTGATCAATGTTATCCCGAATCAGCTATATAAAAATATCACCTTGAACATTTTGTAAACATGCGTAAAACTTTTGACTATATACTGTATTTTAAGATTTCTTGCTTGATATCATGTTGTTCTGGCAGTAATAACATATACCACTCCCCTATTGTGTATTAACATCAAAATTTCACTCTGACAATAATCTGAGTAACCCCAGTTCGACCAAATTTTCTATCGAATATCCATTCAACCAAATGTATTAAATGCTACAGATATGAACTGTGAGTTTTCTTTGCCAATTTATCATTCTTGCATTTTTTTTTTTTTTGTTGACGTGTGAAAGCACAAAAATTTCCAAGGAAGTGGAAAAAATCTCCAATCTTCGACCGATGGGATTCGAACCTGCAAGCTGTTGTGTTCTACATGCATAAGAACGAATACATTACATGTGATTCTTTATACAAAGCTGTATATGTATGTGATCGATAGGCAGAGCCGAAGGGCTAAACTAAACCGGAAATAAATTATATCAGACAGTCTGATCTGAAACGAAATTGGGACACTTCGCGTTTATCAATCTCTCCTGAGTGACTTATCCCCTATCTTAGCTATATATAGTTAAATCTATTCTATAGAAAAGTATTAGGTAAAATACACAAAACAAGCCTCAGCTTGGTTCTGCTGAAGAGCTGCGCGTATATCGCTAAGACTATTTGGGCCCCCAAAACAAGGTGTGCAAATAATTTGTGTTTGTCTAAACATTGTGCACAATCCAAGAATAATTTTTAATAACCGTTCACTGACATACATGCCAAACTCCTCTATTTGTTTCTTTGAATTGCATGGATTAAAAAAACAGCGCAGTTATAGGAAGAAATTGGAAAACTCCTGCTTGATATCAGACAAACGAAACCTACAACGTTTAATAACCTGCTTCGGTTTAGGGTTCACTCTGGTTTGACCAGGGAGGGTACACGACTGTCAAATTCAAATAAATCCCGCCTCGCTATAATCTATCTCGCGGGCCGATCCAAACAGCATAGGTCAAAAGCACGGGCCTCATCAGACAGCAAACGCTACGGATGTTAGGCCGCGTTGCGAGCCATACTAACACACTCGCAAAACATGAACGGTAGGCTTACCTCGTTGCGTATACTTCCCTGGATTGGACACTATTTCAGTTTTTCATGTCCTGACGAAGGAAAATGTTGATCTTGATAGTGTTTGGATTACTCGATATTCTTATGGTGAAAAGGTTACGATTACTTCGTTCCTCTGGTGTAAACAACTCAATTTTGGAAAAAGTAAGAGGTTGTTTCCAAGATACAACCGCCAAGTTGACGTTGGATAACGTTAGCTTCTTCTATTTCCTGGCTTGATACCGTCACGAACTTATGAAAGGTTTCTACGGATAAAATTCCAATCATTTTTTTTTTTACTATTTGTTGCATGTCATTCTGATCTATTATGGACATTGTGTGTTATTATTTGGTTGGTTCGGTTAACACTTCAACACCGATAGAATCGGTCGATTGAAGAAGACGCATGAGCGGTAACCCTTGCTTCCCAAACAAATAGTTCGGTCGAACGTTAGGTCCACGCATGATCCACTAAGATTACATAGTTGCTTTATTGGTTTCCTAAGCCAGTTTGAGGTTGAGGTACTTCTCCATGAAGTCCGCGAGCTCCATGTTCTCCTCTTTACTCAAATCGATGTTAAAGTTGCTAGTCACGATGATTGGCATTATGTCTTTTTTAAACTCGAAGAAGTTCCGCAGAGCCAAATCTGCGATTCTAGAGCTCGGCCGTCATGGTCCTGCAGACGGCGTCCTGCGAGTGGCCTAACTGATCGGTTTGTTTGAGGATACCAACCTGTCAGCATCATGCCGAAGGACATCCATCTGACTCGTCGTATCCGTGGAGAACGCGCTTAAAATAAATTGCAGCATTTCAAACAAAACGGCCCTTTTCAGGGTCACAACAATGCATTCGACGTAAAAGAGTTACAACCAGAGACACTTCATCTATTACTATGAATTGATTAATTAATTTATTTATTTATCAATCATAATTTTGCTTGATTAGTTTTCAACGGAGTTCAATGACAAACAAAGTTTAGGTTCCCGTCGCTCGGGTCGGACTGCGGTAGCATTTTTGCTTCTATGTGTGCATTTACTTGTAGGTAGCGACGACGACAACGGCACTATTCATAGTAAGTGATGTTTGTAAGCATGCTTAAAATATATCCCTGAGCCCGATTTCATCTTCCAAACTCGTACCGTACTATATAATGTAAAATTTCAAAATCTTGTACGGTGTAGTGTTGACAAACATCAATAAACTTGTAGTTCTAGACAAGGATTTGGACATGGTATAATCCTGAAAGTTTGTGAGGATACTTAAGATCAAAACTCGTACCAATTCGTTGATTTGGTCGAAATAATTGAATTTCTGTTATACATCAGGAAATTCCTTAGGAAATTGCATACATTTAGGCGTTTTCTGCGTTATTCTTGAAATTTAAACATTCATTATATCTATAAATATTGTTTTGTTAAGAATTTGGCAAGCATATTCGGATCCAGGGAGCTCAAATTTATTATGTAAAGTTGTTTTGAAAACTAACAATAATGGCCTTGCTAAGTGCTCAATATCTCCCCGAAATGAGATCTCCCGATTTTTTATTTTAGACATAGTATTTAGCACTAAAATTACATTTGTTAGAAAATCTCGGTACTTGAGTCAATGAGGCTCACCTTCATACTTGTTTTCCTGCATTCAGTTACTTGGCATTGTCAACATTATAGAAATCAGACAAGAAAAACCGTGAAAAGTGATCAATTTCACCCGAAATTACGGTACCGTAAAACGGGGTAACTTTGATAGTTTTTTCGAAGAAAACTTGAATATTTATGCATGCTGTTTCAAAGAATTACAATTTATATTTTTAAAACAAGTACTGACATCCTAGCTATCAATTGCTCTTGATACATTGCCAAAAGATTTATTCTGAATGGATATATAATTTTTCATACAATCGAAAGTCGGTTTTCTGTTTTGGGGTAACTTTGATAATGGTGTATAAATCGAACAAGATTGAATGAATTACGGAACATTTATAGGGCGTTGCATACCTCTAGGCGTTTAACGCTATATGGAAATTTCTGACTTAGATTACAAAAATGGTCCCAGTTTGTAAAAATGGTTTTCGCTAAGAGATTTGAGACCGAATTAATGTTCTACTATAACTAGGCTGTCATGGGTAGGTGACGAACTCATTATGACTTTATTAAATAGTGGTCGTAGAACAGATTGTTTGTGAGCGTTGTAAAAATGCTAAAATCTTGTAAATGCTTAATCTTTGAATAAAACATCTCAAATGCACTTGATTCCAACGAAAATAGCTTTGGCATGAAGTGTCATACTAATACTCTTTACTTTTGCAGTCGTTTTTCTTAACTGATTGACAGAAACTTCGTTATTTCGTTTAATATGTTGGTGGTCTTGCACTATCAAAGTTACCCGCATTATCAAAGTTACCCCGTTTTACGGTACCAGTGATTTCCTTAGGAAATTGCCTAAATTTAAGCGTTTTCATCGCAATTCTTGAAATTATTTATTTATTATTTCTTCAAATATTGCATTATTAAGAATTTAGCAAGCATTTTCGGATTCAGGGAGCTCATATTCATTATGTAGAGTCGTTTCAAAATAGAACAATAATCGCATTGACAAGTGATCAATTTTACCCCGAAATGCGATTCCCCGATTTTCCATTTAAAGGATGATTTTTAGCACTAAACACTAAATATTTGGCACATGAGCCAAAGAGGCTGATCGTCGTACTTGTTTTCCTGCATTCAGTTGTTTGACATTTTCAACATTATTGAAAAGAGACAAGAAAAACCATGAAAAATGATCAATTTCACCCGAAATTAGGGTACAAAGACGTCAAAACCTTATAACAGTAAGAAAAATGTGCTTTTCTATGGAAAATAAGACATGCCTCGATATTTACCCATTTTTCAATAGTTTAGTCATGGAAATCAATAGTTTTCATTATTGGAATAGATTCGTAGAAACATTTCCAATCGATTGGTGCAAAAATCTATGCGGGCATTAATAAGTTATTAACAGTCAAAATCTAACCACTTTTCGTGACGCGAGCGATTTTTCGTTTTCCGAAATTGTACCCCAGTATGTTGCCGTAAGACGTTATCCAACGTCAAAAATGGCGCTTGGTGCGGTTTAGCAGAACTCTTACCATATCATCTGACAAGCACAATGATACTTTATGTTTACAAATGGTCGGCGTTAAGATAAAGTGGACCAAGTACAAAATTTGCGGAAAACGGATTATTCTGTAAACGGATGGAAAATTACATTAACTCAATTTCACTTTGATTAGATTCGATGAATGTTGGAAACTGACAAATTTACTTTGGATGATCAATAAAAATCGATAAAAGTATGCAGTCAGAGTGGACCAAGTGGTTTTTACTATAACAGCGAAAATTATCTGCGCGCTGAGGAATGCGAGAAAATGATATACATTCCAAGTAGTTTGTTAGATTTTTCGAAATCTAATCACTCACCAATCAATGGGAATTGGCAAAATTTAAAAATCCAATGCATTTGATTTTGATCATTGAATTTTTAACAAATTGGTATGGCCTGTGTGGAATATTTTAGAACCCGCTTATTAGACCAGTATGTTTTGGCCAGTACTCAATATTTTCGCTTGGTCTGGTCTTCAATGCACTGACCCAACCAAATTTTAGTTTTAGGCTATCGTAGTGCCACTGATTCTATAATTGAAAATATGAATTCTTGAAGAAAGATGAAAAAAATTGCTATCTTTTTATCTTAAAGATATGAACCCTGTTTGACCATGAAAACATTAAAAGATTGTTATTTTCCAAGAAATTGTTCAGTCAAATTGAACCAAAGGACTGAACGGTGTCCAGTCAGTGTGGACCAGGTACAATTAATCCATGTTTTTTCCATGATTAACACTTCATATTATATTGTTTGAAAGTAACACAAAGATGTGTGGAAATATAGAATCAAATTTTTAACACGTTGAAATTGCAAAATGTTAAACTTTCAGCCCGTTTTTCTCCTAATATGAAAAATTCCACTTGGTTCACTCTGACTTAGCGTCGATCGTATATAAATCGAAGACCAAAACGGTCGTAACTATGAAAGCGCAGCAAGATCATGCTGAGGGTCGGGGGTTCGAATCCCTCCATTAGAGCATCATCTCTCGACTTTCAAGTGAATACAGTATCTTTAATCCATGCAAAAATGGTTATTTGCCAGAAAAAATGTCACATTTAAGGTGAAGATAAATCAAAGCTACTACTCAAATTTTATTAAAATCTAAAAAGATGAAGGGACTGCATGCGACACTAAAATATCATTAAAAGTGGGATCTAAAACAACAATACTTCAAACAAATTAGTCAATACTTTGTAAAACCAACAACACAGTCATATTTTGGCAATATATTTTCTGGTGTGTGAATGAATTTGATCAAATAATTTCGACATTGTAAAAAACTTTACCAGAAAGTTTGTAAATGAGTAGTTACCTCGCTAAACGAAACACATAAGAGATCAACCTTAAAATACGTAACGTTTTAAGAAGAAAACGTACAATGGTATGTTATATCGCACTTAATATTAACTGAAAATTCCTCACTAAAAGCGCAAAGATGAATAAAACAAGTTCAAAATATATCATTTACAAGTTATCAATTGGAAAGCAGCACGTAAACTTTCAATAATTGACGAAATAGTTAATATGTTCTGTAATTATTGTTATTCATGGCAGTAGATCACTTAATGAGATGTAATTGTTTTCCGAAACTACTGAATTTGGTAGAAATAACAAATAAAGTTCAATAAAAAAAAAGAAGAACCGTTCTCACGATGCATTTGACATTTGGCATTAAGTCAGAGTAGATCAAGCACAAAAGTTGGAAAAATTGTAATTTTCTTCCATTAGATTCAAAATTACCTTAGGGTGCCGGTGCCATTAGTGGACTACCTAAGCTATAAAAAATCATAACAAAATAACGAAAAGCCTTAGCAGAGATCTTTTGGCGTCAACAAAAAGATTTTAACCTCTACTATATGAAAAAAATATAAAAAGAGTGATAAAACTAAATTTTTAACATAAAATCGCTTGTGCCACTATTGGTATACGTGTTCCAGTAGTTGCGCTAGTGCTCCAGAAGTAGACGTTCGGGAATTATTCAAGGAATTTTAAACAAAATGGCAAATTTTTACAAAGGTTTAACATTTTTCCCTCGGAACAGCAATTAATATCTTTCGAATGAAGCATAAAGATCATCTCTGGGACTTTTTTCCATTTTTATACATCACTTTTAAAAACTGCTTCCATCCATTGATCCACTACTGGAACACGACGGCAACTATTGGTGCAAGGGAGCAATTTTTTTGCGTAAACTTAATTTTTTATATGACTTTTTGATGAAATAAAAAGCTGAAATTTGGCAATTCGACTAAACGCGATCTATGCACCAAAAATAGCACATGTCGTTTTTATCGAAAAATGTACGTTCTGTTCCGTAGTCCAATCTACTGGTACATTACAACCATTGGCACCGGCACCCTACCTCCATTCCACTTTGATCAGATTTGATGAATTATGTAAACTGCGATAGGTATGGAGAAAATTTACTTTGGATGATCAATAAAAATCGATAAAAGTATGCTGTCAGAGTGGACCAAGTACTTATTACCATTTGCCAGATTTTTTGACAGGGAATGATTCTTCTTCTCATCCATCAATAGAAATTCATAAATAGTGCTTAATTCGATGCGTTAGATTTTGAATGTCGGCCATTTACCATATTTGGATGGGTGGTCATAAATTGCAACAATTTATATGCAGACAGAGTGGACCAAGTATCAAAAAGCCATTAACTGATTGATTATTGTATTTTTTGAATCGATTTCAGAGTCCGATAGAAGGTTTCGGTAGTTCTATGGTGTCTGTATGGAATGTCCTAGAATCCACTTATTGGACCTGTTTATTTTTACAGGTGTTCAAGATTTTCATTTGGTCCATTCTGACTGAACACATATTAGAATATTTCTGGCCCTGACCCTACAAAACTATAATTTTCGAGCTATGCTAATGCCACTGATTTCTGAATTGAAGATATGGATTTTTGAAGAATTTACTATTCTGATGTCGAAGGATGTTGGTAATCTGTTAATCTTAGATATATGCACCCAGTTTCAACCATGCAAGAATTGAATGATTGTTATTTGCCTGGAAATTGTTCACTCAGAGTGAACCAGTTCACTGAACGGTGGTCTTTAGTTCAGTAAGAGTGAACCAAGTGCACATAGTTCACTAAAAAATCGTTTTATTAGTGGTTTGGATTATGTTTTTTTTTCATGAAAGTAACAAAAAGATGTGTAGAAATATTTAATCAAAATTTGAACGAGTTCAAAAATTACAAAGTGTTAAATTTTAATCCTATTTTTCTCTTGATATGTTTCATATCACTTAGTCCACTCTAACTTAACGCCGACCATTTCATCTCTTTCTTTGTTCAATTTAGAATTAGTATTTCAAAAATTGAAACAGAAAAAAATATATAGAAAAAGTAGATATTTTCTTTCTAACAATTACGAAATTTGAACTTAATCATTTTTGATGAAAAAAATAATTTAAATTTTTAAGTGCTACTCTCTAGGAAAATGTTTGAAACGTGTACGTGTACACTTATCCCGAGTATGAACATATTTTTGGGAAAGTTAGTGAAACGTAACATAATTCATCATGTAAGTTGAAAATGGCTCAGAATTGACAACTGTTACATGGAGCGCATAATAATACAAATAATAACATTTTGTGTACTAAATACATTTCGTATTATTGTATCTTCAACTTTCTAGAAGAATACCCTTTTGAAAAACATTTTCTAAATGAGCTTTGACGGAAGGTTCCACTTACCCCAGATTCTTACTTGCCTCGGGGTACCTTACACTAGCAGATCATAGTAACATAAAAATCCAAAAACACTCATTCAGTATCAACCAGATCACAGTCTCAGTTCAAACACGTATTCAAAGATGATCGCCGAACAGCTTTCCCGTGCGAATCCAATACACTTCTATTTAACCGGTTGAATACCATTACAGCCCGGTTGGCATCTAAAGACTTAAACACGCCTGAACGACAGAAACCTGTTTTTCCTGTCTCCCCTCACTACCAACCAAACAGTTGATATTGGATGGGGAAAGAACGATCTGCTTAGCAAGTCAACAACAAACACCCAAACAAACAACAACATTAGCGTCTGCCTTCCTGTGCGTTTGTTTTTTTTCTTCACTCTTTAGCGCGAAAGCCCGATCCTGTTCCTTTACTTCGAGTTGTAGAGCAACTTTGATTGGATTTTTTTTGTGAGTGTTTGGCCAATATGCTCAAGTGAACATGTAAAAGCTGTATTGCTGAGGAATTTAAATATTATCAATTTCATATGCTTAATAATTCATCATAGGAATCCGGATCCTATTCTTGGCACTTTTGATTCACTTCGGCAGTGGGTTTTTTTTTTTTGAAAGCTACAGAGCTCATATTTGGCCACAATATGCGTCATACTGAGACGCTTTTACTGCAAAAATTCAGACAAATCGGCCGAGAAAAAAACCATGCCAAAGTGAATCATGAAAGTGCCCAAGTAGTTCTGCACCCACTTCTTCCAGACTACACTTTCCTACTGGACTCCACATTTCATAATCCGTTACATCTCTAGCAAGAGTCGTCAGCACCATTTTTGTATTTTTATATCGTGTGATAAACCTGAGGAGTCTCCATGCCTTGAGAAGTCGACAGAATTTCCAACTTCAAAAAGGTCCTCGACTGGACCGAGATTCGAACCCACCACTTCCTCCATGATCATGTTGAAAAGCTGACCCCTGAGCATTTACCGCTACGGCGTTTTAGACTTAATCCAAATCACGTGTTGCCAATGTTTCGTTTCATTAGGTTAACAAGCCAAACGGGTAACTCTCCCATACTAGATAGTCATTGAACTGAGCCACACGTGACCCGTTTGAGAACGGTCGAATAAATGTTGAAAACAATCTGAGGCATGATTTAACTTTCGAAGTAATAAATCAAGCTTGTACTCAAATTGGCCGGTCTCGGGACAAGAAAACTGGGAAAATAAAACATTAGGCTGGCGTTCAACTCCACACACGTACTTGGTATGGATTAGTTTTCATAATTATGTTAACATTACAGTACGGGCGGAAAAAAAGAAAAATATAGACGTCCAGCAACAGCAACAGTCTTGTTTGTTCATGCATTGTTTGAAACCAGAGTTGCTTAAGGTGAAGATAAAACGAAGCCAAACCTCAAATTTTCAAGAGCACAAATCTGTAAAACTATACATCCGTTTGAGCTGAAAACTTAATCGATTGGTAACCAGCTGGTGGTGGCCAATCGAATAAATTTTCAGCTCAAACGGGTCTTCGATTCTCCAGATTTGTGCTCTTGCAAATTTGAAGTTTGACTTTGATTCATCTTCACCTTAATATCAATCATATCAGCTGATGACTGATTTTCTAAAACTATCAATATCACTTTGATTTGACAACCAACAGAAGTGATGCGACATTGCACTCTAGATCATAATCTCCACAGAATGAGTGATCACGTGGTAATTATCCAGGCTTTTAATGTTTTTCATTGACCAACGCGTAATTTCAATCGGTCTGCAGCACTGTCAAAAATACCATACTGAAAAATTGTCATTTTATTTGGCTAAACTTAACCCATCAGTGATATCCATAGTCCATCGCCATCAATGCAATGGTGATGGAGTATACAGCATGATGTTGATGTGATACAGATTGATCCGAATTGTATCGCAGTCGGCCTGTACAAATCAGCAAATTTTAAGCGTTGATAGTGACAGTGAGCAACTCTGTTTGGAACTTCTGGCTGAAATCGGTTGCATTAAGCATATATTTTCTTCTTCTTCTTCATGACGTTACGCTCCAGCTGGGACAGCGCATGGTTTTCAGCTTAGTATTCCACAGTTTGGGATGAGCATGAGCATGAGCATGAGTATATATGACCGTACAATTCGTAGTTGCTACTCCGTGATTGACTAGAGCAATTGAAGTTGCACAGGGAATTAATGAATGGGGCTTGGGATTAGCTTACCATTCTTCAATGTGCACAAATCGAGAGCTCAAATTTTATAAGTCAATAACGGCGCCGGCAACTTCCTTACGGTCTTCGGGGAAGGGAAGGAATGTTAGCTAGTCAACCGTCGTTACTAGAGACCGAAGAATCTTCTGCATCTCCACAGTTGTCATGGAAATGATATTGGGTTAGTGGGATAAGGTAAAGATCTGGGAGTCACCAGCGGTTGGTGATACGATCCATGATACATTCACGCCTAACCCGTTTAAAGCTAGCTATGCTATTCAGCTCAAGAAAAGTAAAAATTCCTGCGCAAGAAATGGTCAAGAAATTTTCTACAGTGAGCTCCAACTGCGTACTGCGATCGAAGACAAATGCATTTCTTGAGCATTTCTTGCAAGAAATTTCCCACGCATCGAGATAGGCGATTACTTTTCTGTTGAAGTGCATACTTCGCTTAACACCTAACAAGTGTTCAAGTACTTCACTCTCGCAAAAGCAAGCGATATGATCAACAGATCAAACACTACTAACGCGATGCCACTATTTATTCGTGCCACGCGAGCGACGCGCAACACGATTGATCCTGCTCACATCACCCGCTCCCGCAGGTGCAAGTAACGCGAGCAAAGGATCAAATACTACTCTATTCCACAGTTTGGGATGAATCGATGAAATTGAATCCGAGTAAATACCTACTCGATACTTTTGATTCGATATCAAGTAAAATTGGAATCGATACTTTTCAGTGCGGGGGGCCTTCCTTAGCCAAGTGGTTAGAGTCCGCGGCTACAAATCAAAGCCATGCTGAAGGTGTCTGGGTTTGATTCCCGGTCGGTCCAGGATCTCTTCGTAATGGATCATTGAAGGTAGTTTTTGCAAGTGCTCACCGCATCAAAACAAAGTCGCCACTGTATATGGGATTTAACATTGTGACAGCATTGCTGTTCTGTCAAAAACACAAGGCTACGTTGGCGCTTTCTATGCTTTCCATAGCGGCCGTTTTAATTATTTTAATGATCCATTGAAATTTCCTTGACTTCCCTGAGCATAGAGTAGGGAGCCGGATCCTATTCTTGGCACTTTTGATTAACTTCGGCAGTGGGGTTTTTCGAGAGCTACTGTGCTCATATTTGACTACAATATGCGTCGCATTAAAGTGTTTCTATTTGCAAAGTTTGCAATTTTGCGATTCGTCCAAGAAAAACCCCCCATGCCAAAGTGAAGCATGGAAGTGCCCAAGTAGCTCTGCACCCTATCATGCCACACGATATACGAATGCGAAAATGGCAATTTGGCAAAGAAAGCTCTCTGTTGATAACTGTGGAAGTGCTTATTGAACACTAAGCTGAAAAGCAGGCTCTGTCCCAGTGAAGACGTAAAGCTTTTCAGTGCGATACAAAAGAAACTGCTTGAATCGTATGAATACTTTCTCGTCGACATTTTTGTAAAACATCGTTTCATCTCTATCCACAGTTATTGACTGAGAACAATCTTTGCTGATTGACCATTTTTAAATTCGTATATTCGTAGATCCTGGACTTGTGCACAAATCCAATCCCAAAGACAGGTGAAAAAAAATGATAACTTCCAAACAATGCAGACTCAGAGAACGGTTTACAGCTCATTCGAAAGGAAATTTTCTCAACAATCGAAAGTTAGTTATAGTTCAGTGTCATGCACAAACTATGTCACTCCTCAAGGGAGGGAAACTGATCCACATCGTGACGAGTCTTAAATTTTTTTTTTTTGGAGATCTCATTCAAAAAGCGTTATAAAATGGGAGGGAGTCTAAGAATTCAAAATTTATCGTGACATAATATGTGTCCCATCCTTTTCGCGTATGGGGAAGATCTCCGAAATGAGCAACGGGGCCCGTTCTGCCCAACTTCCCTATGCATCCTAGGTTTGTATGATATTTTGGGTGAAATTGTGTCATTGAGATGAAAATTTTGCATGGATTCTATCAGTTAAAACCCGTACAGCAACGTTCTCCGTAGAACTTTATAAAATAAAGGAAATTATGGGGATTACGGGGTCAAATTAACAATAGTATATTTTTGAAGAGAAAAATAACCTGACAATGAAATTGTCAGATAATAATAAATATACAAAAACAGCATGTTTTTATGAAATTTGTAGAAATTGCGTAGTTATTCTTTATACGTAGTGCGAATAATAACGAATAATTTATCTTCCAATATCACAATTTCCAAACAATACCCTAACTGAGTACTCAATAGACGGGGGTGGTGGTCTAATGGCTACCGCTTCTGCTTCATAAGCAGAAGGTCATGGGTTCAATCCCTTTCACTTGCTTCTATCTATCACTCTTAATATATCACAGTTCATAGCATTTGCTAGAACCCGAGACGGACAGAAATAAACCGTTTCCCTACGCGTCCATTCTTCCATCATTAGAGCATACCTTTCCTTACACCTGATACATAGGCAGTCTGCTAACCAAATCAGCAAGCCTCTCTGCCATACAATTACTCCACCCATTCACCATTCCCGCATGAACTGGCGTAGACGCAGTGTTATATACGGTCTACCTTGAGAGCCAGTTCAATGCATCATCAACTCTTTCCCCTTCCCCTCATTGGTCTGCATTCTGACGTGGCAGGCAATCCCAAACAGTCATCTGGTTGGTACCTTGTGTAAGTGCAGCTGATCTGGCGATATTGGAGTAGCAACTACGGGCGGCCAATCAAGCTCAAGCTCAAGCTCAATACCCTAACTGGGTACTCGAAATTGTCATGTCTACCTATCTCAAGTGATATTCTTTATGACTCTGGTACCTTTACTTGTTCGTACCTACGGAATTTCTGAGCTATTAATACTGGCTGCCGTAAGCGCAGAGGAAGAGACTTCCCGGACTGTGGACTGATTAACATATTATTTTATTCTTTATTTGCAGGATATAAAGTGGCGATGAGGATCATGGAAACGTGTGTTGGCGATTATCGTTTTTCTTTGAGGTGGCGAGTTTGCCAATTTTATTTATTTGAGTATGGTGAAATTGCCGTATATTGTGAACATAGTTGTTCTTTTGTGAAACGAGAGTATGGTGAAATTGCCAATTTGAGTTGAACGAAATTATTCTTTAGTGTTGACGAATTTGTCAAATGTAATGTTGAGCAATTTGAATCCAATGATATGAATGTTTTGTTGTAGTCATGAAAAAAGTACTATGAACACACAATTGTGGAATTTTTTAGGTATATTTTCGATTGTTCGTTGTATGAGTTGTTATTATAATTATTGAATGTGGCTTTTTAAAGAGTTATTAGAATGTTTCTAAAGGGGAAAGGACTGGTATGTCATCTCAAGTGATATTCCTTATGACTCTGGTACCTTTTACTTGTTCGTACCTACGGAATTTCTGAGCTATTAATACTGGCTGCCGTAAGCACAGAGGAAGAGACTTCCAAGACTGATTAACATATTGTTTTATTCTTTATTTGCAGGATATAAAAAAAAATAAGTTAAAAAAACGATTGTCGAGAGCATCATGGGTGAGCAATTTTCGCTGAAAACAGGCCGCCATCGGTACCCATCGTAAGAATTCCAATTTCATGTCACTGATCGCTAGTATATGCTAAAACTAAAGGATGATTCTTTCGATTTTCTCAAATTGGTGGACCCCTCGTACGCCAGCTGGCTAAACAGTTTGCGAAAAAGTCCATTTTTTGATAAATCTTAGATATTTCTTCACGTGATATGTCTCATATTTCCCTTGGAACGCATAGGAAACTTCTTCTTCTTGACATTAACGAAATTCAATCCGACGGATAGCAGAAAAGACATTCATGAGTTTGTTGGCTATTATTTAGCTTAATATAGGATTATAGCCCTGCAAACATGTACTAAAATCCCAAACAAAATCAGCTCAAAATGGATCAGTATCTTCCGCAACCTCCTTCATTAAGGTTTGAAGAATGAGTTTTTACTATGGAAGAATAATTTTGTACTCACATTACAGTACTAGCGTGTTTGGAACATTTCTCAATATTTCTCTATAGTATTTTTCATATAAACCTACATTGTCCTTGGGCCACCTTTAAATCATCACCTAGAAAGTTCAAAACTTCTCAGAACACTATTTTTATGGTAAGCATGATTTCGATTTTGAAACATTTTTCAAAATTAGAATCGCTCTAATGCATAATTTTCATCATTTTTTGATGCATACTGTGCAGTACATTACAAGTTTTCAAAATAACCGCCTCCACTTTTCACTATAGCTCGAGAAAACATGCTCGATAGGCGTTCCTTTCCCAACAAGTATTGATACACGCCATAAAGACATGGCAAACGTGCAGGAACGCACCCATCACACCCAACTGCCATAGATAGTGAACGGCTTTTATTGGCTCAAGGTTTAGCTTCATTGTGCTTTTCGCTCACGTGACAAGACCGTTCAATAGACATAAAATTCTAATGAATCCTCTATTTTCTTTGCTTGTTTCAGATGTCTCGACAACAACCGCTGAATCCAGCACTGTAGAAAGCAATGCCATAAAAGCAGAAAGTTCCTCATCCACTACGATACCGTTAGACGTTCTACCATTAAGCAAAGACAACGATAACCAAAATGATCCGATTGCCAAAGAGAGCCCACCGGAAAGCTCAACACTTAAGTCTGATGATGGTGGAGGTCTGAATGACGCCTCAGGGCCATCACTGATGGAAACAACAACTTCCCACTTGACCTCGTCGAATCCCGTCGCGAATGAGGTAAGCACCGAGTCAGATGTTGCCACAAAGCAGCAAAATGGCACCGTGGAGCCAATCGGTGTGACCTCGATCGAAAATTCATCACACTCCATTCAGCAGCAACCGGTTTTGCTGCACGTTAAGACCCCCGAAGAGGTCAGCAATGATCAAAATCCGGCTAATCCACCTTCCATTTTGGATCACTTTGTTCCGGCCGGTGAAAGCTCGTCGGAAGAGTTGCTCAAAATGAGTGACATGAGATCATCATCCGAAGCCGAGGTTACTCCTCGTGGTCGTGCCATCAACTTTGGCTCCGATGGGCCAATCAATTTCGTTACTGCCCCCGACCTGGTGACCACTAAAGGTCCCACAACAGAAATGCCGACCACGACGTCAGCCCAGGTGAAAAAGCAGCATCAAACCGCATTGCCGGAACTGTCCGACATCAGTATGGAGGAGGACGAGGATGAGGAGGAAGTGCAGCCGGAAGAGATGAAGCCAAAGGGCGCTGAGAAGATGGACCACAACAAAAGCGTGAAACACATGATGGTCGTCGATGAGTGTATCTACAATGGCGTCGAGTACAAGGTAATTATCGATTGTTCATGGGCGTAGTCAGGATCTACATAAGGGGAGGGGGCAAGCTTATTAACAAATTTTACCATTTGTGCATGAAACGTTAAGCTATGAAGGCAGGATAACCACACTTGCAAAATGCGGGAAAAGTCGAGAATTTCATTTCAAATTTCTTCTAGTAGAAATAAAGTTGCAGCTGAATTTTATAGGTCTTTGGGTTCATGTAGGGTCAATTGAAAGGTATTTTATAGAGACCTTTTTTATACTTAGGAACTGTTCGTATGTAATTTTGATTACAAAGAGGATTTTTTCAAACCTCTGTGATAGATTTCGGATATATACTGAGTTTTATATTTATTTTTTTGTTCGGATGCGCCACTGCGACCATTATTAAGATTTATTGTGGTATTATCCGTTCTTTAGTGATCAAATATAATGAAAAGGTCCCGCTATTTACGCCCTTCATAGAAACTTTACATCTCAGAGAAGGCGCGCCCCTAGCAAACATAATCGATTTAATCTCTGAGGAATCAGATTGGTACTACTGCTATTTGACTATGTAACGGAGCTCTAGTCCCATCCTTGTTTCGTTTTTAGTTCAGTCCCAGAAAAATACTATTCAAGAAAAACCAGAGCGAGGCACCGGCGGTCCTGGCTACGCCCATGTCGTTGTTGGGTTTGACTCTCTGCGTCGGGGAGAATTTGTGGGACAGGAAAATGTGGGCCAGTAGTATGGAATCAGAAATATGGACACCTGCCCCCATGTGGTGTGGCTGCACACTGTTTACGGTGGTCGTTGAGGAAAATCAAATTAATTGCCTGTAAAATGTGGTTTCATGCTTTTCCAGACGAGTAACCATGGAATTAGCTCAGATTGTGATTAAGTACGTACCTGTTGTCCCGTTCTGCTGAACGGACAATGGGTTTAGTAGCTGTAGAACGGTAGACGATGGGATTCTAGATAAAGGCAGTAAAACACTTATGAAATGTGTGAATTAAGTGATTACCAGAACAAGTTAGAGGAAGAAGTTCATCTAAAACGAAGAAGGATTAATTTATCATCCAGAAAAAGAAAAAAAAAACAAATTACTGCCATTTCGGAAATTTTTGACGGATTGCCTTGCTCAAATGAAATCGTCCGGAAAGTTTTTTTTTCGATCATGTATTTTTGGAAATGTCATTCGGTTTCGAGTTATTCCGTTGGGTCTTTGAGTCAAGTCGGATGACAAACATCCCAGCTTCCTTTTCAATCAACTTTTACCCAACTAATTGATATGGATCTGAATCTATTTCAACTTGTTTTTATAGATTCGACTGCAGACGTCATTTAATAATCAGGCATTGCAGAATTCGTTCTCAATTGATTTCGAAGCATGATCAAAGCAGACGAGGAAAAACATCGCATCTGCATCGGTCCATGATCGTCAAGAAGACCCAAGCAAGTTGTAAGAAATTGCGAAGGAGAGTCCCAAAGAAAGAGTGATGATAACGATTGTTTCTCGCTTATTTTCCATTGGAGGTAGATGTTTTACTTTACTGGCATAATAAATAATCTCTGAAAATCATGTAGCAATAGTTCCCCCCAAGTTTGGGGCTTGTTCAGATAGTTTTTCTGTTATCCCCCGCGATACAATCAGAGCTGTAGCAATAGACATTAAACAGACTCTCATGAAGTGTTGCGGATCATGATTATTACAGAGAGTGATAAATGAGAGATACTCTAATAATCCAATAATTATTTCTTACTACTAGGGAACCAAAATCAATTCAACCATGAATGTTGAATGTCTTAAATATTGTCGAATTGTGTGTAGTGAAGTTTTTTGTATTAGAGAATGTTTATTTTTATGAAAATAATATAAAACTCCAGAATCCTGTGATCCTGGTGTGACCTTGATAGACATTCAGAATCTAGTTCTAAACAAGGATTTGGACACAACAACCGTGAATACCCTTTAAAGGGTAAAAGTTACTCTTTTTCAAATAGAACATGTATCTGTCAAAAAATGGGGGAATTCAGAAAAACAAAATGGGTAAATGAACACCCATTTTAGTAAAGCCACGTTTTATAAATATCAGATGTCTTGTGCGCAGTTACTAAGTTTAAATATAAATTGTTTGTTTTGTTTTAGTTCTACTATTTTTTACACAATACTTGAACAAGCGGTAAGTTGTACTGTCGTTGTTCCTGCAGGCTACAACAGATGCCAGATGATTCCAGCCACCGTTCAAATTACGGAGCAGATGGTGTGAAAATCATATTTACTTAGTTGATAAGTGATTGATTTTGTAAAACATTGATTGTTATAATAAAATCCCCTTATTTTTGACAATTTTATTTCAACGGTCTTTATTTTAAGTTGAGGATATAATTATAATTATTATAATTATGGATATCTATTAATCGCATAAGGGGTAAATTTTTACCCTTTTTATGCCGTGAGCGAGATTTACAAAAAAGGTAAAAAAATACCTATTCATTGACAGAAACCGCTTTTACCAGTTAAAGAGTAAACCGTGTTTACTCTTTAAATGTGGAGAGGCACTTCTGTCGGAAATGGGTGAATTTTTACCCATTAAAGGGTATTCGCAAACTACCGTGCATTGTGTCAGCTTGAATGTTTGTGAGAATGCTTAAGATATATCCCCAAATTTTACCATCGAAACTCGTACTAATTTGCTTGTTTTGTTGAAATAATTCAATTTCAATGTAAGAAAAATCCTTTGGAATTTGACTACATTTAGGCGTTTTCCATGGTATTCTTGAAATTAAATTATTGATTAAGTACTTCTATACATATTGTCTTTTTTTGAATTTGGCAAGCATATTCGGATTCAGAAGGCCCAAATTCAATATATGTAAAGCCAAACATTGATATTGACAATTTCACCCCGAAATGGAATTCAGATTAACGACCGTTTTTATGAATGATCAATGTCTTAAAAAGTAATCAAAATAAAGGGTCATGATGTTAGGCAAAATTGTTCAGTAGATTATGGGGTAATATGCGGTGGCCATTGAAATGAGGTATTCTGCTACTATGCGGCGCTAGTGGACATCGAAATGTCGTTTTTCTGATATCTCAGGATGCTGACTACTTAGAAAGATGGCGTCTTCGGCAAAGTTTCTCAGTAGCTCATGCGCTATCATTAGAAAAGTCAAGAGATTTGAAATTTTGCCGCTAGGCAGCGCTAGTGAGCATGAAACTTTTGATTTGCGATTATCTCAGGACCCTGATCACTTAGGAAGATAACGAAATTGTTCAGTAGCGCAAGCACTACCATTAGAAACGTAATGAGATTCGAAATGTATCCACTCGGCGGCGCTAGTGAGCATATTTTTTTTTGTTTTTCGGTTATGTCAGGATCCTGACCACTTAGGAAAATAGCGTCTTCGGCGAAACTGTTCAGTATTTCAAGTGCTGTCATTAGAAAAGTCATGAGATTCAAAATTTCGCCACTGGGTGGCGCTAGTGAGCATGAAATTTTTGTTTGCAGTTATGTCAGGATCCTGACCACTTAGGAAGATGGGGTCTCCGGCAAAGTTGTTCAGTGGCTCAATGACTATCATTATTTGAGCCACGAAATTCGAAATTTTGCCACTAGGTGGCGCTAGTGAGCATGAAATTTTTGTTTTGAGGTTATGTCAGGAACCTCTGAGCACTACGGAAGATGACGTCTTCGGCAAAGTTAACCAGTAACTCAAGGACGAGCATTAGAGAAGCCTTGAAATTCGCAGTTTTGTCACTAAGCGACGCTGGGAGCCTGATTTTGTTTTTGCGGTTGTCTCAGGATCCTGACTTCGGTCAATCACGGAATAGCAACCATTGACATGTGTAATCAGTCTAAGCTTAGCTAAGCTAAGGAAAGGGTAACACAATTAATTTAAAAAAAAAAGACAATTTACACCGTCTTCAGCCATACAGCTGCACAGACTGAACATAACTAACATTAAACAACGGACGTTAGTGAATCTATATAATGTCGTACACATAATGCCTATACATAGTGGAAGAACGAATGGCTGTGAAAAAAAATTAAAACTATAAACGAAACTCTATGCAAAGCTCATTTTTACATCTAAAATCTTATGAGATTTTCATAGTCGCATTCACATTTCAGTTTCATAAATATATAAAGTACAAAATCAGATTTCCGCGCGCGTTTCACGGTACGCATACTTTATGAAGTCTTAAGATTATCGGGATCAAAATTCGGGCTTTTAAGCTAAAACAAAAGGTGGCCCATATTGCCCCCATAGTGAATTTTGTTTACTATAAATCATCAAATCTTCAAACGACATTTTCATTTTTTTATTTGCAAGAGTTTGTGGTTAATGGTAAATAAATTTTGTTATATGTATATTAGGACTGCACATTTCAATATTGTCTTAATATTGACACAATGAAGATTTGCTTGGAAAGAAGTTTAAAAAGATACTGCATTGCTCTATGATACTCTCCTGGTGCCTACACTACCGTATACAAGTTTGAATTCATCCATTAAAAAACATATAGAAGCGTTTTGTCTATATCTCTGGAAATACACGTCTAATTGGAAGTAGAAGTATTAATTAATTAAGGGTTGCTGAATCCATTGCCGTTTTCAGAAACATCATAGCATGTCTAGATTTTGAGATACTGGACGTTGAAAATGTTAAATTTGACTATTTCAGCCAACTTGCATGCAAGTTTGCCTGCATGTAAGGTAATTTATTTGCTTAATTTGCCTCATAACTCATACTTCATGTGTATAACATTACTTATCAACAAAGTTCATAATATTTTTGATTCTCAAAAGTTATTTTTTGATAGTTTAGAAAAGTATTGTATTTTTCCATATAAAAGAAACGAAGAGTTTTATATGGAGACTGTTGAGTATGTAGAAAAATCTATTTAATCGAAATTTTATCGTGCAATTTCAACCTAATTAAATATGAATTGAAAGTTAAAGGCCTATTTTGCATGTTTGATAGATTAGATCACGAAAAATTTTGATAAATCAAAGTTTAAATTTCATGTAAACATCAATTAAACCAGTGTTTAAAACAACTTTGGCGACCTGAAGCTAAAAATCCTAACGTGCTGGAACATTTCTGAGAACGGCATTAAATTCAGCAACCCCAAATCTACTAGAGACACATAATTTGATCCTTGAGACACTCAAAAAGTCATTTTTGTTGCGCTGTGTTAAGCTTTAACCGATTATCATGGTATAAAAATTAACCTGGATTAATTCAAACTTCCACATTCCTTTACTTCATTTATTTGTAGTTTATACTTCCAAGATAAATTACAATTCAAGAGTGGTGGCCCTATGTGTTTAATACACAACTCATCCAAAATCCTATGCAGCGCACTGGAGTTGAGCGCTGCAAACCACATAGAAGTGATATTGTTTGATCGGTTCTATGGAGGAAACCGAACCGTAACGAAATTACCACACAATTCTAGCGCACTAATTAATTACCACCAACTATCGCACCGTGCCTACATACGATGTGTAACTATTGTCCAAAATTACCCTCGCATAACGAATTAGCCATCGGATTGCTCGACGCAGTCCCATAAAAAATCAACAGCTATTGATGTGATTTTTTGTACCCACCTACCATAATTCAAACCATCGCATTTACCCACAAAGAGTGGCAAATTCGATTGCGCTGGAACCACTTTTAATTGCCTGTGGAAACGGAAGCACAAAAGTAAGATAAAAATCCTGTTCGGAAATCGTCAAAAATGGAACACTAACAGACTACCAACCAACCAGTTAGTACATTTTATCATTCATGAATATTAACGCTTGCGTAAGTTTAACACGCTCAACAATGCATCCAACCTCCAGAAATGATCAATTTGCGGTTGCAACAATGAAGATATTTGGGGGCCATCTCGAAGATTGAATGTAATGCGAATCTTCATCTCTCGGGATCAATTGTGGGTATTGTGTGCATTCAGTTCTGTTTAAAGTTCAAGGTCGACCCACCCGCTGCTACTACTGACTGTGCAGAAGCAAGCAATGGAAGCGACTCGTCGGAAGTTTGCTCACGGTTGGAGGCATTTACACTTAGGTACCGCTGTAGCTACTTGGGCGGCATGTTTGTGTCTGCGAACTATCATGGAAATGATTTCTTATCACGGTCGGAGAAAACCGGGTGTAACCTACTTGTGGCAAGACAATAGTACGAGGCGTTTGCTGTTATTGGTCTGTTGCTCCATGTATCATTAACCATAAGTGTTTGACTAAGCCTAATGAGTGAGCTTGGAAAGCGGTGGTAGCAAATTACGACTTGAATAGGTGTTGAAGGATTAGAAAATTGTTTTTTTTTGTACTTAATCATCACCTACGGAAAAAAGTATTGAGGCGGAATTAGAAAATATGACATTTTTTCACCTAAATTGATTCATTTTGAAATTGTTTATCGGCATATCGGTCTATTTTGCTCGAAGTAAGAGGGAAAAATAGACCGATATGCCGATAAACAATTTCAAAATAAAATCATCACGGTCGATACCTTTGTATCTAAATTGATTCATTCATCAATTTTCAACATACTTCTTACAACTACCAAAACAGTTTACGCAGAGCAACCGTTTTTTTTTGCCTCGGCTTTTCAACAAATTTTTCGAACAAAATATTGTAGCAACATTTCACCCAGGTTATTAACCCATAACACCGGTAGATTACGTTTCCGTAGTGCGTTATGGGGTAAAGATCTACTAATGAACCATAATTCTGACTACTTCTAATGAGGAGAACCGGAAGTTTCAGTAATCGAAGGGAAATACTTATTACCTAGTCCTAGTTACATTTTAAACCTTGTAAAAAGTGACAAGTCTCGGATTCCCAGTAGGTCGAGAATGATCTTAAGACAAGGAAAAAATGGATTAATATTCAATTTTTTTTTTTGTTCTAATCTTTTATTTATTTAGATCTTTAGTCTGAAAAACGATAAGGATTCTGATGCATGGATAAAATCGGTATCATTTCTTGATTATATGACATGATTGATAAAAGCATCTGCCTTTTGAAAGTTTGCCCACTCACATTCATCGAAATGTATAAACAGCGGAACCTTTCCATTATAATCCTTTCCTATGATCAAGTTAGGATTGATGTAGTCAGTATTTCCGAATTTTCTGAATTTAGACAGGAGATCTTTAGCTCCAATAGTGAAATCAAAGTTTTGTTTCTCAAAATTGTAATAAAAGTGATTGCCCCAGTCAATTTTTGAACTTAAATTTTCATCAAATGTACAGATTATTTTGTAAAGCAGACATTTTAAATATTTTTCTTCTTCTTGGCATTTACGTCCTCACTGAAACAGAGCCTGCTCTCAGCGTAGTGTTCTTATGACTGACTTATTAACTGACAGCTTTCTTCGCCAAAGTTTCCATTTTCGCATTCGTATATCGTGGGGCAAGTACGATGATACTCTATCTTTACGAAAAGATCCTGAACCGACCGGGAATCGAACCCAGACACCTTCAGCATGGCTTTGCTTCGTAGCCGCGGACTCTAATCACTCGGCTAAGGAAGGCCCCCTCTGCATTTTATAAAGGAATTCAGAAGTCGACTATAGTACATGACACTGAAGACGACCTTACCTTCAAATACGCGTATCTCTCAAAAGATATAAACTGTAGTGGAATTACAATTCTTATCCTTGATGAAAATATCTGTTTATTCTAAATGTGTAACCAACGTGACGTTCAAGGATCCATCATCGTAATCATTATCATCATTGAGACTGCAAGAGCAGTTTCAAAACTAAAAATTATTCGATGAATGTGCGTAAATTTACTTGATTTTAAACGAAAACACGGCTTAATGAATAAGAGGTGATTTTGGTTCAATTTCCACGAAAACCAAGAATGCTTATCAAGTGATCTAAAGGTGATTTCAACGATCAAAGTCAGATATGAAGAAACTGCTCCATTCAAACTTAAGCATAAAAACAGCCTTTCTCTTGAAATGGGCTTCAGATTTATGGACATCAGCGACGTACTTTCTCGAAAATTTCTCTGGAGATCATAGGGCTAGTAATGGTTTAAAAAACAGCTTTAGAGACCTTTTACCCCCAAAAATAACAAACAAAAAGACACCTAACAAAAACCACGACATGAGAGTTGAATTTCTCATTTGAACAGACATTTTTTACGAATAGATAATAGTTATGTCGAATTCGTTTTTGAGCCTAGGTTGGAACTGGCGCAACCCGTTCTGATTCACAGTTTCAACCCCAACCCGATTCAGGTTCGACCGAACTACAATTCATTTGACATTGGTTTGTTTATGTGTTGATCACCGACCCAGTTCCTAAAAACGAAAACGACATTAGATTTCTTTCACATATGGTCGGTGTTAAGTCATAGTGGACCAAGAACAAGACTTGGGAAAATTGGATTATTCTGTCATTAGATGCAAAATTAGGGTGCCGAATCCTATTCTTGGCACTTTTAATTCATTTCGGCAGTGGGATTTTTTGAAAGCTACAGAGTTTATATTTGGTCAGAATATACATCATACTTAAGCGCTTCTTAGTGCAAAGTTTCAGACAATTCAGCCGAGAAACCCCCCATACCAAAGTGAATCATAGAAGTGCCCAAGTAGCTCTGCACCCTACCTTGTCTCCATTTCACTTTGATCAGATTTCATGAATGTTGTAGAAAACATGTCGCGCGTCGGCCGAGAAAAAGTGTCGCGATCCGCTAATTCTGTTTGATCCTTCGATCTTGACGCTTGCTTGGGCGATGAGGGCAGGATCAAACACGTCGCGCGTCGGTCGAGAAAAAGTGAACAAGTGTCGAGATCCGCTAGTTCTGGTTGATCCTTCGACCCTGACGCTCCTGTGAAGGCGGGCGATGAGGGCAGGATCAAACATGTCACGCGCAGTGTGCCATGCCACATTTTTTCTGAATCTCATCTGTGTAGGCCGAAAAAATCTTTTTTATCCTAGGTCAACCTTTAAAAATCATGGTAGAAATCTGTGTTGTGCAAAAAATACAAAATTACATTTTTTAGATCAAAAAGAACCTTTGCAAACGTATTATGGCTGTATTTTGCATGTTAGCAATTATTAATTTGAACTAATTTTACGAAAGGTACATTAAAGATGCGTAATTGTTTCTGACAGCTTAAGAAAAAAAAATTTTTGTTAAAGACTTAACAGAAGAATGGCATATCTGTTCTATATCTTCCAAAACTGTGTCCTAAACTAGTTGAAGATCCTAAAATCTTAAAAATCTTCTTTATCAAAAAATCTGTGATCTGTAATCGCAGATATCTGTAGGCATGAAGAGGAAATAATCTGTGCAATTACAGATAAATCTGTGTATGTGGCATCACTGGTCACGCGTCGTTCGCGTAGCACGGTGGAATAGTATCGGATCGCGTTAGTAGTGTTTGATCCTTTGATTTTGTCGCTTGCTCCTGAAGGCGAGCGACGAACACTTGTTCGGCGTTCAATGCTTTTATCTAGCAATATCGCGAATCCGGTAAGGTGCATTCATTTCAAATTACATATTTATCGTTTCCCAAAACGAAACCTTTACCCAAACCTTTCCCATATACAAACTCCCAATGTCTACCTGTGGAAGTGCAGAGGACTCCTCAGCTTCCATAAAGCAAGTAACACGTCAACATTTCCTACCCATCCCTAAATTGACCTGCATTCGGACGCAGCCGGCACCGTTATTGTTTATTATAATAATGAGAGCACCAGTACTTACACATTGAGGATGCTACTGATCCCGAGTAGTGTCTGTTGGTTCCCAGTGTAAGTACAGCTGTTCTTGCAATAACGAAGTAGCATCTGAGGGCGGTCAATCATGCTCATGCTCATTTCATGAATGTTGTAAACTACGTGAGATATGTAACAAATTTATTTTGGATGAACAATGAAAATTGATAAAAGTATGCAGTTTGTGTTGACCAAGTGCTTTTACAACGAAGCGCGCTCAGAAATTCGAGAAATTGCATGTCATTCCAAGTAATTTCTTAGTTTTTATGGCATGGAATGGGTTTGCTTTTCATACATCAGTAAAAATTCATGAATATTACATAATTCGATGCATGTGATTTTCATGTCTGGCCATTTTACATAGGGATACTTACGGCTTCGGCACCATTCGACTATTATCGGCAAACAAATTTCAAACGCCAAATACACAGTATTTTAATGTCAAAACACACCAATGAAAATATTCAGATGATTCTTTGCTCTGCCAGCTTCCTGCTGACGAGATTTGCGAGACGGAACAAACAATTTTGCCAGAGATGTCATCAATTCAAATGAACACGCCTCAAAATGCAACTGATTTGGAGCTGCCGAACAGATTCGCCTGCAGCGCTTATGGGAAAGTTGCCGAAGAGATTGAGGCTGCCGTTCCCAGAAAAAAATTAACAAGTCTGTCGGTGTGAATCGAAAGAGGATTGAGCTACGCATGAATGTAAACACACAAACACGTAATTTGGCTGCTGATGTCCGAGAAAATTACAGAACAAGTGCGACATCGGCTTAGACTGCCGAGAATACGTAAGTCCCCCTACTATTCTCTTCATTAATGATGCTCCCTCTTCGTAGCACGTGCTCCGGATGCTGCCGAATGAATTGTTGATGTCTAACGCTTCGTCAATGGTTGACCCGAATCTTCCGAATTACTCGAATGGGAGCGAGTGCGATGATTTTGCAGAGATACTTGTATCGGTGGTAGAAGGCAGTGCTATCCTTGTTGACTTCTCGTCGTCGACGGTGGGAGTTGACCTGAGAGGGAGAAACCAATACAAAATTTCTCTACGTCACAGTGAGCTGAGATTTTGCTGTCACGAACTGTCACTGTGAGCCCGGATCTTAAACAATGGACAAACATGATAAAAGCGCGTAATTAGCCTAAGCATATTTTTGCATTACATCAAATATAGCAAAAATCGAATTAGAATCAATTCATGCACATTTAAAAGTAACGTCACGAGAGCACCGTTAATTCTTATTGAATGTAACGTATTGGAATGAGGCTTTTTTTTACTGTTTTCATTAAAACTGAAAACTGTGATTCTTTTTCAATGTTTGTCCAGAAAGATCGAAGGCACACAACAATTGAAAACTAGCGATTTTCACTAAGCCTGCCTTGATTGTCGATGGCAAACTGGAGTTATCTTGCAATTTGGAAAACAATTGTATCCAATTTCGTGTGTAGTATCGGTGCCTCCCTCCCAGGAGTTGACCAACTCGTACCAAATGTAAACAATTGGGTTGGTCCTGATATACACACATAAACTTGAAGTCCAGCCAATGTCGTCGATCATAACCAGAAGTCGCATACAGGTCGCAAAGATGTTACATTGATGTCGCACAAATTTCAACGTACGATTCCTCGATTACAGGCAAATCGAAAAGATGGTGTTAGCACTAAGAAAAGCGCCAGTTTCGGCTGGACAACTCATATATAAGATAATCCCTTGCGCTGAAGTCCAGCCCGAAAGTGACTTAATGGATCATTAAAATAACCAAAACGGCCGCTATGGAAAGCATAGATAGCGCCACCGTAGCCTTGTGTGTTTGACAGAACAGCAATGCTGTCACAATGTTAAGTCCCATATACAGTGGCGCCTTTGTTTTGATGCGATGAGCACTGACAAAAACTACCTTCAATGATCCATTTACGCGATGGCCGATCCAAAGAGTATTCCAATGAACGATGGTAGAACAACTTTTGTTCTGATAACGAGACACACTCGTTTTCGGACGCGACATTCATATTTTACCTATCAATCTGGTGGTGAGTGCGTATTACTTTATCCAGTTTTTCTGTAATTGCTAGATAATTTAGCCACGTTTATTAGGCACAACGATAAACGATTATCAATAGTATAATGTTTTTCTCATACGACATTTGTCGCTTCCGCACGGGGTTTGGTGAGGGTACAGCCTAAATTTGTTTACTCCAGCACCTGAGAGAGAGGAGACAGCTCACTGACAACTGGCTTGTTTTCTTGGCTTCTTTGATTTTTTCTTCTCATGTTTGGGTTGTGCACAATGGTTGGAAGAGCACAAACTAGGTCAAAACCATTTTCACATCCCATTTGTTATCAAAAAGATCATAAAATTAAAAAAAAAAAAAACAATAGCAATTTGAGTCGAATCGACAATATTCAAATATTCAACCATTTTATATGCGAAAGCACAGGAAAACAACCTGCATTTTGAATCACATCCAGTTTTAGTTTGACCAAATTTTGACGGTTTTTCACGCTCTGCCCTTCGAATGTGCGTTTTTTCAGTGACAGTTGATGACAAATTCCCTTGACTTTTGGGAGCTCGCAATCTAAGCCAGCTGTCTCCTCTCTCTCAGTCCAGCACTAGTGCCACACAGATGATGGTAGGCTTCAAGAACTAGCGCTTTCTTCAGGGGGTTGAATAAAACAAAACCGAGCGTAAGTTCAATTGGACCGTTTCCACCGGCGATTCAACAGGCACTAGAGTTTCTCTTCAGACCCGATAGCTAGCACGGTAGCCGATGATCGTGCTATGATTAAGGTTCGTAAATGACCCCAAACCGATCTAAAGGTGTTGATCCGATCCAGGAGATAAACCCGAACCACAGACAAACAGACGTCACACTCTCATCATTGTCCATCGACCACCTTTTTAACGATCGATTCAAAAATATGGTAGGTGGACAATCCGCCACCCACAGCGCTCGCATCGTTTTTGTTCGCGTTTGACGTTTGCACACTACCGCCATCTGTTGGCCCGTCAGCCAAATACAATAATTTTAGCATTGGGCGCACATGTCCTCGTGACTATGATTTTGATCGAGATTTGTTCTAAGTGTTACGTCTGTTTGTCTGTGCCCGAACCATTTCTCTCGCTCACCACCACATGTTGAATATGGTAGGTAGGGTTTTGTTCTTCTTCGTCGTAAGCGCTACTATTCGTCGTATCAAACTTTAAATGTTCCACTACGGGGGATATTCAAACTTACCTGCAACATAGATTCATTATCCAAGTGTAATTTTCTGAAAGCTGTTATGGTGTATACACTTGTACACCAAAAATGCATTAAAACTACTGTATTTTGGTAAATAACTTCAGTTCAATCATCCACTTTGCACTTTTTCACCGAAATCGCATGGACGAACACGATTTGAGAGAAATGCTTAGCGATCGACTGAGCCACACCACTTTCCAACACAAGTTTCTTCCCGCCCCCGTTGGTGACTTACTTCGCCGGGCACTTATTTTCACTATGGAAAACCTTCGTACTTCTTCACTGAAGGATTTCATTCCAATCACACGCCGTAAAACTTCAATAAATCACCAAATTTTACGAAATTTCCTCAACCGCCGCGTATAATTGAGAATGTAAACAAAGTTCAATCCGTCGTACTGAGAAAAAAAAGCTTGTGTGCATCAATGTGTGGGCGACGCTCGACGTAAAAATACGATTCCTTTGATTGTGTTGTTTTCGCTGTACTGTGAGCAAATGCCATAATTGTACGGTCAAAAGGAATTGTGTTCATATGTTCAGACTGAATTGTGATGACGAACAATTAATTTTAAAGGAAATTAGTATATTCCATCATGCTGAAGGAATGGAGGGAGATGCCCGTAGATCTATATATTCTAGTAAATCATTTTATTATAGCGTTGATATGTTGTGTTTTAACCACTCAATACACACAGTGAGCCGTAAGTTGTGAGACGATTCTGGAAACTGATTGCGACGGAGTTGAAAACGATACGACGGATTGAGAATACGGTAAGATGCTTTTTCTTTGCATTATTTCCAAAAAGAGATCAAGATTTATCAAATGTTATTGTACAATGCTAAAGCCGTTTTGAGAAAGAATTGTTTGGCATCGGTTTGTATCAGCATCATTAACTGCAATAGTGGGAAAATTTCAGTTCTCACTGATCAATGCTTAATACGATGGATACTAGCACATCACCCTAGATGCTGATAACGCATAGCACGGTGTATCTGGTAGAACAACATTAATATAAAAAAATCAGTATCGCTCAAACATCTACCAAATGAACAGGCATCAAAATTATCAGATAGACGATGATACTATCATCTATCTGATAGACAACTGATACTATCAGTTCAGCCAGATGATACTATCACTTCCTGTCTATCTCTGATAGTATCACTGAGAGAACGGTTTCTATCAGAGATAGAGGATAGAGAGATAGTATCCCTATCCCAAAAATTCCTCATCAGGATACTATCAGTAAAACATCTCTCAATTAATAATGATAGAGGTTCTATCTCTATCAATTGATAATATTATAGAATAAAAATTGTTGGACTATGGGCATAGAAAATTAACTAAATTCCATATTTAGCGGCTTCAGGAGTGTAAGAATTGTTGGAATCCCATGCAATATGGGTATTTTCGGAACGGGCACGACGAGGGGATGACGAAAATCGATGTCCGACGCCATTTTTGAAATACAAGATGGCGGCCTCCGGATTAGTGAAATCATTGGAAACCCATGCAATATGGGTATTTTTGGAACGGGCACGACGAGGGGATGACGAAAACCGATGTCCGACGCCATTTTGAAATCCAAGATGGCGGCCTCAGGATTAGTGAAATCATTGGAAACCCATGCAATATGGGTATTTTCGGAACGGGCACGACGAGGGGATGACGAAAATCGATGTCCGACGCCATTTTGAAATCCAAGATGGCGGCCTCCGGATTAGTGAAATCATTGGAAACCCATGCAATATGGGTATTTTTGGAACGGGCACAACGAGGGAATGACGAAAATCGATGTCCGACGCCATTTTGAAATCCAAGATGGCGGCCTCCGGATTAGTGAAATCATTGGAAACCCATGCAATATAGGTATTTTTGGAACGGACACGACGAGGGGTTGACGAAAACCGATGTCCGACGCCATTTTGAAATCCAAGATGGCGGCCTCCGGATTAGTGAAATCATTGGAAACCCATGCAATATGGGTATTTTGAAACGGGCACGACGAGGGGTTGACGAAAACCGATGTCCGACGCCATTTTGAAATCCAAGATGGCGGCCTCCGGATTAGTGAAATCATTGGAAACCCATGCAATATGGGTATTTTTGAAACGGGCACGACGAGGGGATGACGAAAACCGATGTCCGACGCCATTTTGAAATCCAAGATGGCGGCCTCCGGATTAGTGAAATCTTTGGAAACCCATGCAATATAGGTATTTTCGGAACGGACACGACGAGGGGGTTGACGAAAACCGATGTCCGACGCCATTTTGAAATCCAAGATGGCGGCCTGCGGATTAGTGAAATCATTGGAAACCCATGCAATATGGGTATTTTTGAAACGGGCACGACGAGGGGATGACGAAAACCGATGTCCGACGCCATTTTGAAATCCAAGATGGCGGCCTGCGGATTAGTGAAATCATTGGAAACCCATGCAATATGGGTATTTTCGGAACGGGCGCGACGAGGGGATGACGAAAATCGATGTCCGACGCCATTTTGAAATCCAAGATGGCGGCCTGCGGATTAGTGAAATCATTGGAAACCCATGCAATATGGGTATTTTCGGAACGGGCACGACGAGGGGATGACGAAAACCGATGTCCGACGCCATTTTGAAATCCAAGATGGCGGCCTCCGGATTAGTGAAATCATTGGAAACCCATGCAATATGGGTATTTTTGGAACGGACACGACGAGGGGATGACGAAAACCGATGTCCGACGCCATTTTGAAATCCAAGATGGCGGCCTCCGGATTAGTGAAATCATTGGAAACCCATGCAATATGGGTATTTTCGGAACGGACACGACGAGGGGATGACGAAAACCGATGTCCGACGCCATTTTGAAATACAAGATGGCGGCCTCCGGATTAGTGAAATCATTGGAAACCCATGCAATATGGGTATTTTCGGAACGGGCACGACGAGGGGATGACGAAAAATCGATGTCCGACGCCATTTTGAAATCCAAGATGGCGGCCTGCGGATTAGTGAATCATTGGAAACCCATGCAATATGGGTATTTTTGGAACGGGCACAACGAGGGGATGACGAAAATCGATGTCCGACGCCATTTTGAAATCCAAGATGGCGGCCTGCGGATTAGTGTAATCATTGGAAACCCATGCAATATGGGTATTTTCGGAACGGGCGCGACGAGGGGATGACGAAAATCGATGTCCGACGCCATTTTGAAATTCAAGATGGCGGCCTCCGGATTAGTGAAATCATTGGAAACCCATGCAATATGGGTATTTTCGGAACGGACACGACGAGGGGATGACGAAAACCGATGTCCGACGCCATTTTGAAATCCAAGATGGCGGCCTCCGGATTAGTGAAATCATTGAAAACCCATGCAATATGGGTATTTTCGGAACGGACGCGACGAGGGGATGACGAAAATCGATGTCCGACGTCATTTTGAAATCCAAGATGGCGGCCTCCGGATTAGTGAAATCATTGGAAACCCATGCAATATGGGTATTTTCGGAACGGACACGACGAGGGGATGACGAAAACCGATGTCCGACGCCATTTTGAAATCCAAGATGGCGGCCTCCGGATAAGTTAAATCATTGAAAACCCATGCAATATGGGTATTTTCGGAACGGACGCGACGAGGGGATGACGAAAATCGATGTCCGACGTCATTTTGAAATCCAAGATGGCGGCCTCCGGATTAGTGAAATCATTGGAAACCCATGCAATATGGGTATTTTCGGAACGGACACGACGAGGGGATGACGAAAACCGATGTCCGACGCCATTTTGAAATCCAAGATGGCGGCCTCCGGATTAGTTAAATCATTGAAAACCCATGCAATATGGGTATTTTCGGAACGGACGCGACGAGGGGATGACGAAAATCGATGTCCGACGTCATTTTGAAATCCAAGATGGCGGCCTCCGGATTAGTGAAATCATTGGAAACCCATGCAATATGGGTATTTTCGGAACGGACACGACGAGGGGATGACGAAAATCGATGTCCGACGCCATTTTGAAATCCAAGATGGTGGCCTCCGGATAAGTGAAATCATTGGAAACCCATGCAATATGAGTACAGTGGGATTCCGTTTTTGGCATGCTCCATTTTATGCTCCTCCCGATTTGTGCAACAAATGGATCCGTTTTTGGCAACATTTTTAAATACCACTGAAATTTGTATTTTTTTGTAAATATCATTGTGTCTGATGCTTTAGTCATTTGAAAAGCAAGTCAACTACTCACTGACTACATTCCAGAGCTCAATTTTCTCGATATTCCCCCAAATCTTACTAACCACTAAGGGCTCTCGTACGCGCCTATTTACTTCGGGATGGTCATTGGTCATGTATTCGCAGCGTTTTATGAGGCCATAAATCTCCACAAGTATCTCAACTAGAGAACAGTTATTTTTTCTTAGGCATTTATACTGAGTGACCAGCCTACTTGAGTCTGCCAGTAAGTCATACACTTATTAAAACCGCTTTGCTTCAGTTTTGGATCAGCTTGTTTGAACAAAGCACAAGCACTGACAAAAGAGCCACAGAAAGTCTATGACTCATACAGAGCTATAAATTTCGTCTCACCTTCCTAGTTCACTATTGTTATTATTATGGAATTGCATACATTGCGTATATAAAAACACCACTGTAAGAGAAACAAATAAAACAATATGTCGTGTATCATAAGTTTCAAGGAATTTCATGAAATAAATTGCGTTATTCTAAAGAATTGCAAAAGTGTCAACATAAAATCCAAAAAACCGTCTACATATTTTACTAAATTGTATTTCATTTTTCAAGAATTACAATGTGCCTTTTAATATTGCTGTGTGCGTTTGAAATGCAAATATCAAATGCGGGAACACCAAATGCGGTAAGATTTTTCACAAGAAATGCGATGTCAAAGATATATTTTTCTTGCTTGGGCGGTGGTGATTTATACAATCGTTGCTGGGTGTCCTTTGATTGTTTCGTGTTACCGCATTTGGAGGACGTTTAGTCAGGATTTGCATCTCAAATTCAAACAGCAATACCATTGCCATGATGACAAATGCGACCACAGTGCAAACAACACTTTATTCTGAATACAGTGAAACCCCCATGAGTCGATGCTCCATGATTCGATATCGACTCATGGAACCATACTGAAAACAAAATTTCATGGTTACTATGATGGTCCCCTCAATCAGCTTTCCAAAGCATTTGTTTCTACTTCTCGATATTTCCATGAGTCGATAGTCCCTACAGATATCGAATCATGGAGGTTTCACTGTATTATCACTAAACCGTGCAATAAATACGCTTGAGATTGTTTAAACTTTGTCTGTGGTATTAGTGTGTAAATTGATCTTTCTGCGTCAGCTATCTAGAACTACTTTCCCGCTTTGTTAGGAATTCTGTAAGACGTTAGATTGGTTAAAAGACGATCCAACATTGTATACAAGTTTTTTTGATCAAGGATATGGGCCTCATAAGATAATCATTATGTTTTAACGAGCTGGGTCAATAAGTTTCGTAACTATACTCCGAAGAATCCGGAGATTCGTGGTTTTAGGGGACTTCTCAGATATTTCAACGTATTCTTGAGGATTTCTGCAAATTCTTATCGGAAACTGAGGGTTTCTTGCAGGATCTTGAGATTGTATAAATGATTATTGGATATAATGTCCAAAATATGGTGATTCCTAACAAACTCTTAAGATTTCTAAAGCTTCCTATGAATTCCTAGTACGATAATGTGGATTTCTAGTGGCATTTTGAGTATTTATTGCGAAATTTTGAGGATTTTTAAAAGGTTTCCAGAGAAATTTGGACAGTGCAATTGCTAAAATTATAAGCTTTCAAAATTTTCAATCAGAGAATTTAAGAATTTTCAGCAATATAGCATTAAAATCTTAAGTGAGATCCTGAGAATTCTAGGCGGAATCCTGCGGATTCCTCGCAAGATGCTTCAGAGTTCAAACGTGATCCTGTAGATTCCTTACGAGCACCCGAAGATTCTTATCAGGCTCTTCAGGTTTCATAGCAGGATTCTGTGGATTCTCGTTGATTTCATACGGTAGTTTCATAACATATATCATGCTCAATCAAAACTTATATCAAATAAACATGATAATATGCTTGTTTGTGTATTCTGCAAAATTACATGCCTTATTTTGTTAAATTTTACGCTAGGGCCTAAAAAATGAACAGTTTTTCAAAGTTCATTAAATAAAAAAATCATTCAGTTTTGTAATAGTCAAAGCCATTGTTTTATAAGTACGTCTCTGTAAAATATTAAAATACATTTCATTTATAGTATTCTTACACAGTTTTAAGGAAATGTACAGTTAATGAATAAAGGTCATTTATGCGATTATTGATTTTACATGACCCTCACATACAAATAGTGTGCACAAAGCTACTAAAATAATAATTGAAGAAATTTACGTGGTAAAAAGTATGTAGGACGTTTGTCACATTTAACATTACAGGGATTCATTACATAGTCCTTCTCAACGGAAATATGCTTCGAAGTGAACCGTTCCGAAGTCTCGATGCCGTATGGTTCCATAAGGATGATGTAATAACACTTTAATGATGTTTTCAAAACTAAGAACTAAAAACTAAAATAAAAAAAATGGGTTCCGATTTTGGAACTGTTTCTTTTTAGGCAACTAAAAATTTCGACTTCGTTGCCAAAAACGGAATCCCACTGTACTTTCGGAACGGGCGCGACGAAGGGATGACGAAAATCGTCGGACATCGATTTTCGTCATTCCCTCGTCGCGTGTTTCGAAAATACCCATATTGCATGGGTTTCCAATGATTTCACTAATCCGCAGGCCGCCATCTTGGATTTCAAAATGGCTTTGGACATCGATTTTCGTCATCCCCTCGTTGTGCCCGTTCCAAAAATACCCATATTGCATGGGTTTCCAATGATTTCACTAATCCGGAGGCCGCCATCTTGGATTTCAAAATGGCGCCGGATATCGATTTTCGTCATCCCCTCGTCGTGCCCGTTCCGAAAATACCCATATTGCATGGGTTTCCAATGATTTCACTAATCCGCAGGCCGCCATCTTGGATTACAAAATGGCGTCGGACATCGATTTTCGTCATCCCCTCGTTGTGCCCGTTCCAAAAATACCCATATTGCATGGGTTTCCAATGATTTCACTAATCCGGAGGCCGCCATCTTGGATTTCAAAATGGCGTCGGACATCGATTTTCGTCATCCCCTCAAAATGCCCGTTCCGAAAATACCCATATTGCATGGGTTTGCAATGATTTCACTAATCCGGAGGCCGCCATCTTGGATTTCAAAATGGCGCCGGACATCGATTTTCGTCATCCCCTCATCGTGCCCGTTCCGAAAATACCCATATTGCATGGGTTTGCAATGATTTCACTAATCCGCAGGCCGCCATCTTGGATTTCAAAATGGCGCCGGACATCGATTTTCGTCATCCCCTCATCGTGCCCGTTCCGAAAATACCCATATTGCATGGGTTTGCAATGATTTCACTAATCCGGAGGTCGCCATCTTGGATTTCAAAATGGCGTCGGACATCGATTTCCGTCATCCCCTCGTCGTGCCCGTTCCGAAAATACCCATATTGCATTGGTTTCCAATGATTTCACTAATCCGGAGGCCGCCATCTTGGATTTCAAAATGGCGTCGGACATCGATTTTCGTCATCTTCTCGTCGCGCCCGTTCCGAAAATACCCATATTGCATGGGTTTTCAATGATTTCACTAATCCGGAGGCCGCCATCTTGGATTTCAAAATGGCGTCGGACATCGATTTTCGTCATCCCCTCGTCGTGCCCGTTCCGAAAATACCCATATTGCATTGGTTTCCAATGATTTCACTAATCCGGAGGCCGCCATCTTGGATTTCAAAATGGCGTCGGATATCGATTTTCGTCATCTTCTCGTCGCGCCCGTTCCGAAAATACCCATATTGCATGGGTTTTCAATGATTTTACTTATCCGGAGGCCGCCATCTTGGATTTCAAAATGGCGTCGGACATCGATTTTCGTCATCCCCTCGTCGTGCCCGTTCCGAAAATACCCATATTGCATTGGTTTCCAATGATTTCACTAATCCGGAGGCCGCCATCTTGGATTTCAAAATGGCGTCGGACATCGATTTTCGTCATCTTCTCGTCGCGCCCGTTCCGAAAATACCCATATTGCATGGGTTTTCAATGATTTTACTTATCCGGAGGCCGCCATCTTGGATTTCAAAATGGCGCCGGACATCGGTTTTCGTCATCCCCTCATCGTGCCCGTTCCGAAAATACCCATATTGCATGGGTTTGCAATGATTTCACTAATCCGGAGGCCGCCATCTTGGATTTCAAAATGGCGTCGGACATCGATTTCCGTCATCCCCTCGTCGTGCCCGTTCCGAAAATACCCATATTGCATGGGTTTCCAATGATTTCACTAATCCGGAGGCCGCCATCTTGGATTTCAAAATGGCGTCGGACATCGATTTTCGTCATCTTCTCGTCGCGCCCGTTCCGAAAATACCCATATTGCATGGGTTTTCAATGATTTCACTAATCCGGAGGCCGCCATCTTGGATTTCAAAATGGCGTCGGACATCGATTTTCGTCATCCCCTCGTCGTGCCCGTTCCGAAAATACCCATATTGCATGGGTTTCCAATGATTTCACTAATCCGGAGGCCGCCATCTTGGATTTCAAAATGGCGCCGGACATCGGTTTTCGTCATCCCCTCATCGTGCCCGTTCCGAAAATACCCATATTGCATGGGTTTGCAATGATTTCACTAATCCGGAGGCCGCCATCTTGGATTTCAAAATGGCGTCGGACATCGATTTCCGTCATCCCCTCGTCGTGCCCGTTCCGAAAATACCCATATTGCATGGGTTTCCAATGATTTCACTAATCCGGAGGCCGCCATCTTGGATTTCAAAATGGCGTCGGACATCGATTTTCGTCATCCCCTCGTCGTGCCCGTTCCGAAAATACCCATATTGCATGGGTTTCCAATGATTTCACTAATCCGGAGGCCGCCATCTTGGATTTCAAAATGGCGTCGGACATCGATTTTCGTCATCCCCTCGTCGTGCCCGTTCCGAAAATACCCATATTGCATGGGTTTCCAATGATTTCACTAATCCGGAGGCCGCCATCTTGGATTTCAAAATGGCGTCGGACATCGATTTTCGTCATCTTCTCGTCGCGCCCGTTCCGAAAATACCCATATTGCATGGGTTTTCAATGATTTTACTTATCCGGAGGCCGCCATCTTGGATTTCAAAATGGCGTCGGACATCGATTTTCGTCATCCCCTCAAAATGCCCGTTCCGAAAATACCCATATTGCATGGGTTTCCAATGATTTCACTAATCCGGAGGCCGCCATCTTGGATTTCAAAATGGCGTCGGACATCGATTTTCGTCATCTTCTCGTCGCGCCCGTTCCGAAAATACCCATATTGCATGGGTTTTCAATGATTTTACTTATCCGGAGGCCGCCATCTTGGATTTCAAAATGACGTCGGACATCGATTTTCGTCATCCCCTCAAAATGCCCGTTCCGAAAATACCCATATTGCATGGGTTTCCAATGATTTCACTAATCCGGAGGCCGCCATCTTGGATTTCAAAATGGCGTCGGACATCGATTTTCGTCATCTTCTCGTCGCGCCCGTTCCGAAAATACCCATATTGCATGGGTTTGCAATGATTTCACTAATCCGGAGGTCGCCATCTTGGATTTCAAAATGGCGTCGGACATCGATTTCCGTCATCCCCTCGTCGTGCCCGTTCCGAAAATACCCATATTGCATTGGTTTCCAATGATTTCACTAATCCGGAGGCCGCCATCTTGGATTTCAAAATGGCGTCGGACATCGATTTTCGTCATCTTCTCGTCGCGCCCGTTCCGAAAATACCCATATTGCATGGGTTTTCAATGATTTCACTAATCCGGAGGCCGCCATCTTGGATTTCAAAATGGCGTCGGACATCGATTTTCGTCATCCCCTCATCGTGCCCGTTCCGAAAATACCCATATTGCATGGGTTTCCAATGATTTCACTAATCCGGAGGCCGCCATCTTGGATTTCAAAATGGCGTCGGACATCGATTTTCGTCATCTTCTCGTCGCGCCCGTTCCGAAAATACCCATATTGCATGGGTTTTCAATGATTTTACTTATCCGGAGGCCGCCATCTTGGATTTCAAAATGGCGTCGGACATCGATTTTCGTCATCCCCTCGTCGTGCCCGTTCCGAAAATACCCATATTGCATTGGTTTCCAATGATTTCACTAATCCGGAGGCCGCCATCTTGGATTTCAAAATGGCGTCGGACATCGATTTTCGTCATCTTCTCGTCGCGCCCGTTCCGAAAATACCCATATTGCATGGGTTTTCAATGATTTTACTTATCCGGAGGCCGCCATCTTGGATTTCAAAATGGCGCCGGACATCGGTTTTCGCCATCCCCTCATCGTGCCCGTTCCGAAAATACCCATATTGCATGGGTTTGCAATGATTTCACTAATCCGGAGGCCGCCATCTTGGATTTCAAAATGGCGTCGGACATCGATTTCCGTCATCCCCTCGTCGTGCCCGTTCCGAAAATACCCATATTGCATGGGTTTCCAATGATTTCACTAATCCGGAGGCCGCCATCTTGGATTTCAAAATGGCGTCGGACATCGATTTTCGTCATCCCCTCGTCGTGCCCTTTCCGAAAATACCCATATTGCATGGGTTTCCAATGATTTCAGTAATCCGGAGGCCGCCATCTTGGATTTCAAAATGGCGTCGGACATCGATTTTCGTCATCTTCTCGTCGCGCCCGTTCCGAAAATACCCATATTGCATGGGTTTTCAATGATTTTACTTATCCGGAGGCCGCCATCTTGGATTTCAAAATGGCGTCGGACATCGATTTTCGTCATCCCCTCAAAATGCCCGTTCCGAAAATACCCATATTGCATGGGTTTCCAATGATTTCACTAATCCGGAGGCCGCCATCTTGGATTTCAAAATGGCGTCGGACATCGATTTTCGTCATCTTCTCGTCGCGCCCGTTCCGAAAATACCCATATTGCATGGGTTTTCAATGATTTTACTTATCCGGAGGCCGCCATCTTGGATTTCAAAATGGCGCCGGACATCGGTTTTCGTCATCCCCTCATCGTGCCCGTTCCGAAAATACCCATATTGCATGGGTTTGCAATGATTTCACTAATCCGGAGGCCGCCATCTTGGATTTCAAAATGGCGTCGGACATCGATTTCCGTCATCCCCTCGTCGTGCCCGTTCCGAAAATACCCATGAGAACATACTTTGAGTTATTTCTATTAGCTTTTTCCCATTATGCGCAAGATTTTGGTTTCGCTGTTTGTTTCAATGATAGGATAGATAGGGATAGCTATGGAAATTTGCTGATAGTATCTTTTTCCCCAAAGATAGATGATAAAGATATGCTTGATCCATCAGTGATGGAAAAATGCTGATAGTATCTCCATCCGTCTATCAATTGATAGAGATAATATAGACTATCTTCTATCCATCATTTTTCAAGAAGTGATAGTATCCCTATCACTACCCATAGGGATAGTATCATTTGATAGTATCAAAAGATAGACGTGATAATGATAAATGATAGGGATAAATTTGAAGCCTGCAAATGAAAGCTAAGGCTTTCCCCTTTCATTTGAGACCGGTTTGGAAATTTTCTATCGGGGGGTCCTGAACATTTTTTTCAAAACAGTACGATGCCGTTTGTTCCATTACAGATTTCTAAATTGTGGTCCACACAGTTCGTGGATGACCAGCTACATTGGATAAATCGTTTTTTTTGCGCGGTACAGTATGGGCAAGGAAATGTTGAACTATGTCCCATTATTCCGCAAAGCAGATTGGCAATCTTCAAATCTCCAGCAATGAAGCACTTGAAATTGTTCAAATGTAACAGTGTCGTCCAGATTTTCTCAATATTGCTATATTTTTCCGGTACGCCAGGAGCAACAGCAAGCAGCAACAGCATTTTACGCCAATATCCTTACATCGGCCTTGAGTCCTGGTGACGTCGGAATTATGCTCGATAATCGACAGGGTCACCTTAAAGGACCCTCCTCCTCCATCGACACCAACCTTGCAGAACGAACTGCCCAGGTCAACCCCCTTTTTGGACGTCACATAATCAACCAACACCTGAACGTTATTACAGTATATTACTGGTTTTAATACCGTTTCAGCATTATCGTTTACATGAAAGTATAGATGTGCTACATCAAAAAATCCCTGAACTGATTGGTTGAGTCTGCTGATTTTGAAAGCGATGTTTGGGGCGATTTCAACATCCAAACCCCGTAGACAGCTGCTCAGCTGCAACGTTCGTATGGTGCTCAAGTCACACGTTTTTTAATCAAAAACAAGTCATCAGCGGACAAATGGGGTTTGTTTGGTTGCACAGAATTTGGAGTCGATTTCCAATTGGATGGTAAACCGTTTAGATTGGACAGCTGCACTTGGCCCTCTTCATCTGTCGGTTTTTGTCTCATATATTGGGCAACCGCGGATTCATCAGCGCGAGCAGTCTGGATGATGCTGACCAAGTTGCGTTGCGTTGTAGCACTCGTGCAAACATGACGCATGCCTTTGTGCTTCTCTGAGTAGCAGATCGAACACAAGTTCAATGGGCGCTTCCTTTTTGCATTGTCAGTAGTACTGGATCTACCACGTTTTCCCTTTTGTTTTGGTGAGATTGTTGTTCTCGCAGCATTACATATTTCACACAAACAAATGCTATTGCTTCGAGTGGAAAGTTTTAGATTGTATTTATATTTGTACAGGTTTATTTTGGTTACTGCATGAATAAACCTCAAAAGTGCAAGCTCGACATATTTTTGTAGGATAATACCAAGATTTAATTCTGATGTCGCGAAGAATGTGCTTTTCAATAATATCAACCACTTTTGTTGATAACGGTTGCAGACACTGCTTCTTCAAACACAGTACGCAAACCTTCGAACGATTATCTTCGTGGCTTTTCGATTTCATGTTTCAGGTCTCCTGACAGAGTTTAGTGTAAATATATATTTAAAAATATGTGCAAAATTGTAATCTATTTATTTCAATTATTAACAGACATACCTCTAATCAGCAAACGAAAACGTTGACACAAGCAATAAAAGTATAACTTATTACGCGACACAAGCACTAATTCTTCGCTATACCTTCTAAGAACGCGACACCTCAAGCAACACTGCCAAAACAAAAACAAATTTGTATCATGAAAATATTTGTCATGACCTTCTACGATTCCATTGAGTGGTCATCATATGGCACAAGCGATTCGTGGTAGTATACTATTGGTGAATGAAGATTACCTATGGTACCTACCTCTTATTAAAATAAAAAAAAATGTTCAGGACCCCCCGATAGAACATTTCCAAACCGGTCTCAAATGAAAGGGGAAAGCTTAAGCTTTCATTTGGTGGGTGTTTTAGCGATACCGTAAAACGGGGTAACTTTGATAGCTTTTTCGAAGAAAACTTCAATATTTATGCAAACTGTTTCAAAGATTTACAATTTATATTTTTAAAACAAGTACTGGCATCCTAGCTATCGATTACAGTCGATAAATTGGCAAAAGATTTATTTTGAATGGATATATAATTTTTCATATAATCGAAAGTTGGTTTTCTGTTTTGGGGTAACTTTGATAATGGAGTATGATTCGAACAAAATTGAATGAATAACGAACATTTGTAGGGCATTGCATACCTCTAGGCGTTTAACGTTATATAGAAATTTCTGACTTAGATTACAAAAATGGTCCCAGTTTGTGAAAATGCTTTTCGCTAAGAGATTTGAGACCGTATTCAAGTTCTATGATAATTAGGCTATCAAAGATAAGTGGCCAACTATTCAAAACTACATCAAATAGTGATCGTAGAACAGATTGTTTGTAAGCGTTTCGAAAATGCTAAAATTGTGTAATTTTTTTGAATACGTATAAATAGCCTAAAATGTTCTTTATTTAAATGAAAACCGCTCTTACATGAAGTGTCATACTAATATTCTTTAGTTTTGCATTCGTTTTACTTAACTGATTAACAGAAATTATGATATTTGGTATAGTATGCGATGGGTTACGCACTATCAAAGTTACCCGCATTATCAAAGTTACCCCGTTTTACGGTACTGTTTTTTTTTTTATATTAATGTTTTCTACCAGAGACACCGTGATAGCCGACGATGAGCTATTTGTAAGCTAAGCACATGAAGCAGTTGTACGCAGCGTGGACTACTGTATGAAAGTTTGGATGACGGAGGTTCAGGTGCTCCCAAACAGTAGAAGCATTAACCTAAGAATGCTAATGTCGCTACTGTTAGTGTTACCAACATCTAGTTTGCCACGCGCTGACAGCTTGAGTACCGATCCTCAAAGTGTCAAATAAATGTTTAAATCATCCACTACAACATGGCATCGAACAAACCATGAAAAGATACAGTTAAAGGTGGTAATAAACTAATTAAATTTTGTGAGAACAACGGCATTAGCGTTCTACTACTAATATTTCTATTGCCCAAACACATTGCATAAGCTACAAAAAGGCAAATACGCCTGTTGGGGGTCGCGAAAACCAAGTTTGGGAAACGATGTTTTAAACACTTTACCACATTAAATAAAAAAATGAATTTTGAAACACATTGCAAAAGCTTCATACTTTCTCTAGCTTTCACAAGTTTGACCATGCCTATTTGTAGAAGAGCCTCTAATCAAAGAGCAACTTATATGTTATTTGGTGTTTTTGTGGTTTTTGGAAGGGACTATACACATATTACGCAAAAAAAAAATCAAATCGTTTTTTAAAACGCATTTTTATTAGAAATGCAATCAAATTTGGTTGAAAGCACTAATTTTGTTTATATTTGATCGATTTTGATCCAAATGTGTATAAAGAGTGGATAAATACATTTTAAATGAGCTCAGTTTAAAAAATGGCGTCAAAATATATGTGAAATTTTGAATTATTCAAACAGCTCAAACGAAAATCAGCAAGTTTCTGCAAAAAAAAAAATAACGTTTCTGTAAGATCTAAAGAAACTTTCTGATCTGCACCATTCGAAATTGCGGCAACATGACGCGACAAAAGTTGTGTTCATGTTAAAAATCATCAAAATTACTTAAGTGTAATATTGAATGACATTGAAACGTCAACCATTTTTTTCAATCCTCATGCTCCACAAAGGTGTTAATCTTTCTAATAATGCCGAGAATTAGGGGAATATTGCATTTATAAAACAAAATTTTTGTACCTTATTTTATAAACACATTTTTTAGTATTTTGACTTCAGAAAATTTGACAGCATAAAAATTGAAGACATTTAAATTTTAGTCGAATTTCAATCAAGGATAATAATATAATACATATATAAGGTATGTTCTGAAAAGATAAAAAACATAAAAATCTCAAAATCAACTGAGGTAGTTTTCGACGCCTTCTTGTATGGAGCCCGATCATAGTGTATTACATGGAATGTTTTACTTGCACAGTGTATCATAATTTCGTAGCACCATTTGGCAAAAATTCTAATATTAAAAATCATTGTTATTTTTTCGAATCGTATCGTGAAATATAATCAAAAATAAAATTCTGAATTATAGCTGTAATAATGCACAGCATTAATATGCTAGCTTGTAAGTTGAGGTCTTATTTGAGGAAAGTTTAAAATTGTGCAATTCATTTGCTCAAATAGCAATAATTACAAAGGTATTTCCTTTATAAGTTTTCGTAATTCGACTTGCGCAATAAAAAAGATTATTCGAGTCTTGTCCTATTAGACTTTGCCTCCTTCAAGCTTAAGCTTAATTATTCAAAATCGTTATAAATAAAAATTGATAGTTGATAGTTGATTTTTTTTAATAGTATGTCGATGTTTGAAGGGACAAAATAGTGTATAAATTTATTCCAATAAATATTAAGCTAATCGCATCAATTCGGTTTATATAGCGTTCGTCGAAAATCAGTGGATCACCTGTGCTACCATGGGAAACAGAGGGTTAAAGAATTTTGAATTTTGGTATTTTTCAAACATTATTATGAGATTTTCGCCAGCTATTCTTTTAGGAATGCTTTCGGAGTTATTTCAGAGATGTATCGTAAAATAACTAAAGTATGAAAAGAAAACAATACAAATTTTGGTGCTATAACAAACGATTATCTTTCTCTTATATACATGCCGTTTCGCGTGACAAAGATGTTCGCATTTGCTCATTTGCATGCAAACCGCGCCATTTCCGAACAACAATCAGTGAGTCATGGTTCCCGACTGTCGCGACGATGGAACATCACCACACCATAATTGAAGAAAGAAATGGCAATGATTGCATCGAAAAACGGAACTCAGCTTTGAAAAGTCCCAAACTAACAAAACTCGTCATGAAAGCCAAAAGGCTGAAATTTAAATTTTGAACATTGCTTTTTCGGTGTCATCACCACTCAAGTAATTTATTTTGGATATCCTAATTTACGTACCTACATGATGAATCGAATCGTTACGCGTTCGCGCAAGATTAGGAAATGTGGTAATAGGCTCATAAAGTCGTCTCTGGTTGAGATGACTAAGGGGCAAAACTATAAGGCACTATGTGCCAAACAACCGCGGCTAGAAGCCGCAAACAGCAAAGAAAAAGAAAAGGTTAGTAGTACGATCGTCGTACAATAATGAACACAAATTGGAGTCTATGTATAGTGATTTGAATTGAATTGAAGCAAACTCAAACGTGCTGCGTCCGTTTCTGCTCTGACTGTCGCAACTTTAGGCTCAGGGATGAAAGCAATTCATCTTCTCAATAGCGGCAAATTATGAATCAATCTGCGCGTATAGCTGCCCGGCCGCTTTCATGGTGTACCATCGACTCTTCGAATAATTAAGGAGATTAAGCCATCTCGATTTAACTGCGATGATTGTAGTTGGTAACCTTGCTGCAGAAGGACACGAGCTCATCTCAACTGTCTAGAACGAATGCACTGGGCACTAGAGGCATTGCTTGGTTTGAATTCGAAAGCAGGTGCAATTATGGCGCAATCTATATCTTAAATTTAAAAGACATTCAAATATTGAATGTCAGTTGAACATCAGTTGAAATTTCTGTCATTTTCTGATCCACACAATCAAAATATCAAATCAAATGCAGTCTAGAGTTATTTCATGATCATTGAAGGGAAAATATGAAAGTTTAGTAAAATACGATTTTGATTTGTGTTTTGCATACGTCGTGAAAAGCTACTATAGGAACAGACATTATAAATAGTGCTAGGGTGCAGAGCTACTTGAGCACTTTCATGATTCACTTTGGCATGAGGGTTTTTCTCGGCCGAATCTTCTGAAACTTTACTTTAAAAAAAAATACAACCTAAGGTCAGATGGACTCCCTAAATGACATAGTATGCAGGGCTACAAAAAGTCATAATTAAAAGCCGTAAATGTGATTGGGAAATTTAGAGATTGAAATAAAGCTTAATCCGCTTTTACTACTGTGCTTCTAACCCTTTCCCAGTAGTACAATGCATTTGAAAGTGAATTTTCACTATCAAACTGTTAACTCTTTTGCAAAGCTCTTCACTAGAGCCATGTGGAAAGGACAATCACTGCTGCTCGGTGATCGGCAATTCGCAAACAACTTCCACCCACCGTGCCACATGTCATCTGCAACGCCTACAGCAGTGAGCCCCAACCATAACCCTAGTGCCATCAGCTCAGCTCAACAGGCTCAACGTCTAATGCAAACACAGCCCCCATCACATCATGTTATACCAGCTCAAAGTGTCGCTAAAACATTCACTTTTTGCTCCTTTCAGACGAACCAAACCGTGGACAAGGGATGCGACGAACGATGCGCCTGCGAGGCAGATGGTAAATGGCGCTGCGAGCCGCGTTGTGCAAGGCCGTTCATCAAACGTGGAAAAACGCTGCCGGACGCCGCCGGCTGCTACGAGAGCCCCTCCAAAACAGACGAATGCTGCGCCACCCTGGTGTGCCCCTCGGAACGCTTGACGGATGGACGGTCAGGTGAGTGGAATCTTTAAATTAGTTTGGATTGAACAGCGGAGATTTGTGATTGACGACGATTTGTGATGGTGAAAATGATGATGATGATGATGAATAGTGTAGTCCGAAAACCAGCAAAGTTTTACTTACCCCATCAACCTAATCTAAATGATTAGATCACTTGTTCTGAAGAAATGCAGAGCAGTTATCTCTGTACACTCTCGTGCAAAAGTTTGGGGTCATCCCTTTAAAACATACAAAAGTGTTTTGCTCTTTTTTGTGATTTCACGTCAAATTGAAACTCTTCATCCGAAAGAAAATAAGCTAATCTTGAATATTTCGTAGACATTTAGACACTAAATTTTTACTCAAAGTTGACATTTTTCAAACTGATTTTCTCAACTTTTGACCGACCAAAACTTCGAACCAGAACGGCATTAGAATCTCATAATCCTTGAAATGCACTTGCGAAATGTTTACGGAAAAATCTGAAAACTATTAAAAAAAAATCATTAAAACAGTCATTTGAGTCATCGTGCAAAAGTTCGGATTCATTGTTCAGTATGAAGCATCGCGCAAAATTTGGGCATTCAGGGTAGGATGTGACAAGATGGTTCACCTAACCAATGGATGCCTGTAACTCCCTTAATACAAACCAAAATTCAAGTAACAATGAAAAACGATCAAAGATAATTATACCGGGTACCCCCGTTGGTTTGACCACATTTAATCTGAACACTTTTTAATTTGTACCCCGCTAATTTCCACATCGTTCAGATTAAAAATGGTTCAAAAGTCATTTAGCTCATGGAACGGAGTAAACTGGAAAGAAACGCTGTGGAACGGAACGCAGAATCAAAACAAAACAGTGCAAGAGGTGACCAGAAACACGTTTCTAGGGTGACTAGATGTTCAAATTAAAAATGAACCCCGATGGTTTGCATGAGGCACCGTTCAAATTACGGGGTTGTACGGTATAACAAACATGCGTTTTGATGAACAATTTTCAAATCGTGACCAATATTTCCCCGTATTTTTTACAGGGGCCAAGATGGGTCAGCCTACATGGAATTTAATATTACTCAAGACAAAAATACAATATTCTTAATACTTTCTTAATATTCTTAATGTTTTTCTCTACAATCACGAAGCCTAAAATATGACACAGAAACAACTGAAGTTGAATTATGTTGAATCCTACAATTTCTTTATAATGATAGTCATATATCGTCCCGAAAACAGCAATGTTTTACGCGAAAAATCATAATAATCAAAATATATTTTATTGGACTCAAAAATGACACTAACCTATCTTGCTTCGGATTACCCTATTAACATTTTTTTAAAACTCTTCTTACGCTTTTAAATTCCATTGCTTTTCTTAAATAATTCCAGTTCAATTTCTTTGTCGAAATCCAGCCACTCAATTATAAACAAAAGTAATAATAACAATACTTGTGTTTCATTGAATGGGAAAATGAGATCGATTACCAGTCAGTCACAAAAATCGAATTTACAGCATGACTGACTGTTTGGTTTGTGAATCACAGAAAGTTACAGGTATGATAAAGATCAATAATTATCTGATTTATAACCCTCATAAGTATAACTTGGGATCACAATTGTTTTAGTTATGGGTTGCTGTTGAATAAAATTCTAAAACTAAGGAATCAAAACATAATTTTAATTCATTTCTTTTTATTTGAAAATAAGGGAAGGCGGAGCAGTATGGTCATACGGGGCATTATGGGTCACCCTTCATTTGAGCTTAAAAAACCAATTTGAATCCCGAAAACCTTAGAAACTCATAAAGTATGCTTCAACCAGCCACTACCATGAAAACTGTGTTAAAATCTTATTTTATACTTCATATATTCATGAACATCTAAAATGTTTATGCTACTACGAAAATCTTAGAAGATTTTGGATGAAAAAATAAGCTTTGCATAAAGTTTTGTCTATTGTTTTATTTTTTTTTTCACAGTGGTTCATTCTTCCAGTATCTATAGGCATGATGTGCACGAAATTGTATAGATTCTAAAAAAAAATCATTAGATACAGAACTTAAATAAAACATGTAGAAACGGGGCAATATGGTCATAGCCCGTTAAAGCTATCTTATCACAAAAATAACACTGCGGAACACGTTTTTGTCTCAAGCATCAAAATACCACCACTTATTTAATTAAGGGTTGCTGAATCCATTGCCGTTTTTAAAAAGATCATAGCACGTCTAGTTTTGAGTTTTTGAGTTCCCTGTTGAAAATGCAAAAATTGACTATATCAGCCAACTTGCATGCAAGTTTGCAGGCTTGTATGGCAATTTATTTGCTTAATTTGCCACAGAACTCAAACTTCATGTATTAAACAGCACTTATCATAAGAGTTCATAATATTGTCGGTGCTCAAAAGATATTTTTTGATGGTTTAGAAAAGTATTGGATTTTGCCATATGAGAAACGAAGTATTTTGTATGGAGACTGCAAGCATGTTGAAAAAATCGAGAGCAAAAAAATGTGTCATGTTGGAACATTCCTGAGAACGGCATTAGACTCAGCAACCCCAAATCTACTAGAGACACATAATTTGATTTTTGAGATACGCAAAAATGTCATTTTTGTTACGCTGTGTAAGCAATCAATATATGCTCTTTTTGCAGTTTCATTGAAATTTTATATAATCGCACGTGATTTTGATTAAAACTATAATTTTTAACTGATTACATTATTTGAACAACAATGTTTGAAAAATGAAGATCGAGATGAAGATCTCAGAATCGTAATGTATTGAACTGTCAGCAGAACGTACAATTTTATGATTCAAATCGGATTTTAGCAGTTTTTGTACAAAACCCTCTTACACATATTGTCTTTTTCAACATTATGTCTTGTAAACGATGTTTTTATTAAAATAATAAGGTTTAGTATAGTGGGTCATATTGCCCCGTAGGGGGACCATTTCACCCAGTACAAAGTGAAATCAAACACAAAATAATGTTTTTCAAAATGCTCATAAGAAAATTCTAAGTAACCCGTTTTACAAAATACGACTGAGGTATGAAAAGAGATATTTCAAACTACAAATTAATCTTATCAGGGTGGCCAGTAAAAAGTCAATTTCGAATTCCCGGTTTTCTCCCGGTTTTTTCCCGATATTTCAAAAATATTCCCGGTTTAATGATATGCTAAGAAACATTATTGCGAATTTTTTTACTATTTCAAACGACTTTTAAGTACGAGTTTTTTGTTTAAACCAAAGCATTTCTATTAGGGGTAGACGGAAATCAGATATTTCGCTGCACATTCAAATTTTCTGGGCTTATACTGATTCTGCTAAATTTCATTTTGATCTATGAAACGATATTTTACGACGGTCATTTTAGGTAATCGTAAAATTTGTTATGAACAAGTTCAGTGCTAAAAAAAGATTGACCCTTGTTTATATTATGGGATCGAGTCAATCTTTGAATGAATCATAGTTTAAATTTTAAACAGTCACAGCTTTGGTAGACATAAAAATGAATATATCTATTGTTCAACATTTCGTTCCATGAACATCAGCATATAATTTTTGTTATGTTTTATCCCCACAAATCTAGAACATTTTCTCAGGGCAATTATTTCTGATAAAAAATAAAGAATATGTTCTTGGCTTTATTAGGATTGGGATTCGAATTCAAAAACTTTAGTAAAAATCCACTAAAGTATAGATCAGTGATTCCCAAAGTGGGCGAATTCACCCCACTGGGGCGATTTTCAGGCTCAAGTGGGCGGAAATTTGTAAAACAGAATTTGGGGGGCGAAAAATCTAAAAAGGGGGCTAAAAAGCTAACACGGGAGCATTTGAAAATAATTACTCATAACCTTTGGAGATCACAAATCTGATGGTTAATCAATTCCAAACTTAACTATTTCCAGGACTATTTTACCTTAAACCGTTATATCTCTAATCATGATCATTTTCAAATTATGATAGACAACACTTGATGATTGTGTAATGCATTCAGGTTTTTCAATATCATGAGTTTTTGGAACGGACAAAAAAATCTAATGTGCCCAGAATATAGCAGAATCTGTCCCGATGGTATTCTATGTTCTCCAAAGTTTGGCCAACGGACTTCGCTCAGTCCTTGGATCTCCAACTTCATGCGACACGCCTCGTTGGCAAATTGTGCCAGTTTACCCTGCTGGGCTAGGGTTAGTACGTTCCATGTTCCAATTCGTGTCCGTTGTTTCACGCTAAAAGTCGTTGCCGTTAAATCAGTTCGTAATCTTTCTCTATCGGTTTCTTCAACATTTTTTGATGTTTCGGGGACAGTAGGTTGTTAGCCTAAGGTTCCCTATCCGCCGTGATGGGGCTGCCATCTAAGGTGTAGCTTCCGGGGAAGAGCATTTCTTATTCAGCCGCTGGATACCAGACAGACGCTGTTTGAGCCGCACCTCCTTGGTGAACAGACGTTCGGTGGACGTACCTCCTCAATCTAGCTGAAGTCAGAAGGACTACAGGACCCAGGCTGCACTACCAGCTAAGCACGCAACTCTTAGCTGGCGGTCATTTGACATCCGTCGACCCGTGGAAGCATGATGTAGGAACTTGTGAGGACTCCGTCGACTCACCATTTTGCAGCCCAAATCGACCCTATTACATTAATGTTGGCCTTCCTTAGCCGAGTGATTAGAGTCCACGGCTATAAAGCAAAGCCATGCTTGGCAAACCTCCGAGTACGTTCTAAATCCGCGCCACCTTAGCCGATGGAAATTGGCACAGTTGAACGTTTCCTGTCTTGCGCCGATCTGGTTCTGCATACGGTAGCACACGTCGTTTTATGCGGCCCGCGAAGAGTTTGAAGTCTCTTTTCACATCTGTCCCGCAGACTGTTTTAATTATTTGAAGCTATAACATGCCAAGGATCACAATTGTTTGTCCCAACTTTTGCGGATTGGGATACAGAAAAAATATCATAACTAACACAAAGGGTAACATTTTTGCAACTTCCCAATTCGTGATTAATTAGTAATTGTTAATAATATAAAATTTGATAGCACTCTTCTTTGAAGTTAATAAGCGTTAAAATTATTCGAAGCATGAATCAAGATTGCGCGAATCAATTTGAGATTCATAATGAGAAATCATACTTTTTAATAATCACTGTAATTCAATAAAGATTTTAACAACAATATGTCATGACTTTCTTCAATATTTGGTAGGGGAAACTGAACTTGATGATGAGAAATGACTAAATAAATTGAACAGACTATCACCGCAAAGGCTTGATACTTACAAAACCCTGCATATTCATTTTACAGAAAACTTATTAGGCATAATTCCCACCAAACCATAATCAAAAAATTTTTTTGAACCAATTTTTTTACAAGGGCGGTGTTTCCACACAATCTTAACAGGATTCATATACAATCCTGGTCAAATATCTCGCAGACATAACAGGATTTTAGAATGAAGATACTGATGGTATAACCTGCTTTGGATTTTTGTCAAAAATGATTGTTACACATTCCTATCCATGATTTTTAAATAATGATGGGCAGAATTGTGACAAAATTCTGAGTAAGATTCTTATAACATCTTTATTACGATTCTTATATAAAAATTAGTCAAGATTTTCAGCGATTCCTGAAATAAATACTGACGTAATCATGGAACTCTTTCATTATAGAAAACTGAATCCTTAGTATGATGCTCAAAAACAATTATCTTGTATTTTCTACAAAAGAATTATGATTAAAAAAAACGTTACAAATGTTTTGACCCGCCGCGCAATATTATTGCTCAAATGTGGCCCGCGGTTCAAAAAGGTTGGGCAGGCCTGCGGTAGCCCATGAAAGACCGTGTCCACCCTAGCACGGCTCTCACTGCTTGCAAAGATCACCATGGGATCACGAAGGCGACTACTTACGACGGAGGAAGATAGTGGCTTGGAAGGGGGATCCAACAAAATGGAAAACATCCCAGACAATAGCGTAATGGAGGATTAAGCGGCAGAAGGTGAGAACGCAAACGCGTTTGCGAGAACCGGAAAGCTACAACGTTTGCCAGTAGCAAAAGGAAAGTACGAAGGAAGTGATTAGCCGCCCGCGGCGTGAGCGATCGAAGGGGTACGCCATACCTGTTAAGGCAAACGACCAAACCACGTACGCAGGCGATTCTTCGTAACGTCAGAGATCATTCGAAGCTGAAAGACCTCGGAGAGAACGTTGTCAGAATGAGGCGCACTCAGAGGGGAGAAATGCTCTTCGAGCTGAAGAACGATCCGGTGATCAAGAGCTCGGCCTACCAGGAGTTGATTGCTGAGTCGTATAAGATCACAGGTTAGTTCGGTAGATAATTTATGCACTCGCATTGTATGCTATTATTCATCACATAATATATGCACGTATATCGCCTCTACTTTTGTACGTAGAAGGCCTTATCGCGACATCTTATAAGTGAAATTTTGCACATGTAAAGCCTCCAGATGATTTCGTTGTACGTACATTTTGGTTGTCTGAGCCGAGCCGAGAGGTCACAGATGAGGTGCTTCAAGTGCATGGACTTCGGACATCAAGCGGCAATCTGTAATGGTCCGGACAGATCCGAGTTGTGAGGAAGTTAGCAAGATTTTTTTCGCTGGCTAAGTGGCAGCAAGAGTGGGATGCCTCCGAGAAAGGAAGGTGGACTCACAGGCACATCCCGAATCTTTTGGCCTGGGTGAACAGGGAGCACGAAGAAGTGAACTTCCACCTGACACAGTTCCTGTCAGGTCTTGGCTGCTTCAAGCAGTATCTGGATCGATACGGCCATGCGTCTTCACCATTCTGTCCTGAGTGTATGGAGATTGGTGAAATGCCAGAACATGTTGTCTTCGACTGCCCGAGGTTCAACATAGTACGAAACACGGTGGCGGCTGCTTTTGGAGAGTACTTTAGCGTAGAATGTGTGGTACACGGAATGAATGAAGTTATCCCGATCTTTGGAATATGATGACCAACATGGTGGTGCAAATAATGTCTGGCGTACAGCGCAACGGGCGAGCAGAGCAGCGAAACGAGACGCAGAGAGCAGCGCTTGACGGCGGGTCGTCGGGATGCTGATGAACCGGAAGCCAACCTGCCACCGGAATTATCGGACCAACCTCGGCACTCGACGATTCAGTCTGTTGATGAGAGGAGACCATCGGGCTCGATCGCAGTAGGCTAGATCCTCAGTGGGGGCTAGACCATGAGGAAAGAGCGTAACGTAGTAACGGTAATAAGTCGTCAAGGCGGCTGCAAACTGCAAGCACCCTCCAATTGCTGAACTGACTCTGACACTTGGCCAATCACCATCGAGTCGAAGTAGGCTAGATCCTCCGCCGGGGACTAGTAGATCGCGAAACAACACCGGCAAATAATCGTCGGGGCGCCTGTGAACCGGAATCGCAGGACCGACCTCAGCATATGTTCGGATAGCATCGGTTCGGAATATCTTCCGCCGCCGGAGAAATCTTCGTCTGAGTAGGATAGATCCACCGTCGGGGGCTATTCTCAGTAGTAGGAGCGTATCACCGGCTTGAACCGGAAGCGGCAGTGAACCGGAAGCCTTTCTGCAACCGGAATCGCTGGACCGACTTCGGCACCCTACCGGCCAACAACGGAGTATGAACAACGTGTAACGTTACCGGTTTCGGGAGATATTCCTCCGTCGGGGTACTCTCAATTGGAGTAGGCTTGTTTCACCGTCGGGAACTACGCCGAGCAGTATCGATCACGACAAACCGCCGGCTTTGGGTAGTCGGAGCGCTTGCGAACCGAAAGTCACCCCTCAACCTGAATCGCAAGACTGACCTCGGCATCCAACCGGTCCACCCGTAGAGCATGACGAGCAGAGTAAAAGAAACAAGCGCATCAACAAACACAGTAGCATCAATCGAAAAAAGTCTCACATGGTCCAGGTGTGTGGCCGGCCCCAAAATGTGAGTGACGTTGAAGAGACAAATTGTAGCTAGATCGAATAGAGCAAGAGGTGACGAAAAGGCGTAGTGGCATCAACAGGCCCTCCGCCCCCTAAAGTAATACCATAAGGTAGTTCCAGGGGGCCATCGGACTTGTAGCCCAAGCCAAAGAAAGGTGGCGTGGTACAGAGTTGTTTTCCCCTTTTCTCGGTTACCGCAATCGAGACCGTAGACTGTTGAGTAAAAGACCATAATAGATCGTTAAGTGAAAACCTGAGGGAGACTCGCGAAGAGGAAAAATATCAACGTCATATGCAGCCCAGATTCCGCTGTCACAAAACGTCCAATGCAGCCCGTCGTTCTTATGGCTGAAAAAGTGAAAAGTATTGTATTCAAAATAAACTATTATTAAAAACTTCAGTCAGCGGAGCAGTAGTTTTCAAAGATGATTATAAATCTGAACACAAGACTAGTTATTTATAATGTTTGTAACGTTTGCTTTCACGAAATTTCACTCGAAATGCCGTATGATGCACACGCAATAGTTTTTTGCTGAAATGGTCATGTGAGAGCTTGAACGGCTTGCGCAAGATTGATGAACACACTGAATGGAATAAGAAAAAACGCAGCAATCGCATCTAAAGAAGACCGTCTCCGCGGGTCGCGTCTCAGGTGAGAACCACAAAGCCTAAACCCCATGTGCTCCGCAGATAGCCGGGTTAGGTTAAAGTTTTTAGCTTTGATAGAAGTGCGAAAATTCTATAAAATAAACATGACAGGCATATTGATATATCACTTAGATTTCAAGCAACAATATGACATTTATTTTTTGACCCACATTGCTTTTGATTAATTCGTTAAGTCGTTAAATTAACTAAATCTCATTCATGATAATTTGAAAATTTTGTTTGTTAAATATTTTGCTTTCAGTTTTTTTTGTGCAGTATCGACTAACGGTTCGAATTCCGTTGAATATTTTGAATTTATGTAATCACCTTGAATCTTTGGAATTTTTGATTCACTTCAGCAAGAGGATTTTTGAAAGCTTCTGAGCTCGTATTTGGCCTCCATATGTATTGTATTAATGTGCTTCTTATGGCAAAGTTGCAGACAATTCGACTAAAAAAATCCCCATGCCACAGTGAATCATGGAAGCGCTCAAGAAGATCTTTACTCTACCACTTCATCGATTTATAATAGTTCCTAAGGGGTCGTGTTTTATTAGCTTGAAGAAAGTGCTGTTTTGGCACATAACATTGTTTTGGGTTGAGTATTTATGAGCAGTGTCCAGTTCATTCAAATATTCTTCAAGAAATCCCAATAAACTATAATTAAAGAATAAATTATCTTAAAAATCCATATAATCCTCAAACATGTTAGTTTAGGTTAATTTTTCATTGTATTTACGAAAAAAATCCCATTGGGAGAATCCGTCATTCGTAATTTCTTTAGGAAAGATCTCAATTTTTTATAAGTTATAAAAGTCATCATTATCAAGAAAATATCCATAGTTTCCATAGGGGTTCGCAAAGCCAGAAAAAATGACTTCAATAGTAAATATTTTTAGACTAAAAACTCTGCTCATTTCAGATTATTTTAAATTTGAAATGATTTTTCTTTCAAATCTGATCAAATTGTTTTAGATATTTTAAAAACTATTGGTACAACAAAACTGTTTTTTTTTATTGAAGCCTAGCTTTTTGGATATACAACATGTATTGTTAAGATTTTCAGCCAATCTTTTGAGAACCATAAAAAGTTGACCTTCATATTAATTTTTGCTTAGTTCTATAAAATATAATGAATTTTGTGACTATTGCATTTCCACAACATTAGTCAAACGATGTACAAAAAAAAACAGATTGTAATTTGAAGCTACCGAACAGTTCCAGTTTTGAAGGGAAAGCTACCGACAACATATAGTCACAGTGACAAGAGATGTTCGAAGCGTTGTGAAAACGTTTCCAAAAAGCTTTTAACAAGTCTGTCGGTGTGAATCGATGGAGGATTATGCAGCGCAAAAATGTCAATAAAAAAAACGTAATTCGTCTGCTGATGACGAAGAAAATTACAATCGGCATCGGCTTAGATTGCCGAGAATACGTAAGTTCGCTGAACTATGGTTGTCAGTGAACGAATTTAGTAGCGTGAGCAAACTATAGACACATCACGATAAATAACAAACCAAAAAGAGAAAATTGTGTAAGTTTAAATTCTTGTATATGAACAAATCTAGTATATATGAATAACGAATTAAAAAAAAACAAACAGTTTGGACATATCTTAACCTTTTTGAAATGAGCCTAAAGCAAGTCATCCCTTGAGTGATTGTCGAGAACAACTACAGCTATCAGTACACGGTGTCAAATGTATTGTTTGCCAACGATCTGGCCGCGATCCAAATATTCGTTTGAATCTATCATAAGTTTTATCAGTGTCAAACAAATGTTTGTCCTTCAGTCCAATGTGTACTATAAGTTTAAGAAATCACGAATTTGAATATTAGTACGTAAAACCGCTAACCTAAAATTCATTACAGAAGATCACACTGCCTATGTCTCTCTTCTGTTTCATTATTACTGAATAGGGATTACCATCTCCATTGCTTACCCAATCGTATTGACTCCACAATCCAACCACGCTTCGGACGGTCCGAGCGGGAAGATTTATGATCGATTGTTACCTAATCGCCAGATTGCATGCTTCTTTACTTTGCGAAGACGAGACGAATTCCGCGCCGATAAACAGAAATGCAATCCAAACAATACGACTTTGCAAGACGCGTACAAATCGGAAAATTGGAATTGCAAATTGATTTCCCCTACCCGCACGCCGGAATCGTCCACAATTGCGTTGTCGTGGTGCTAGTGCCAGTGGTGACCAATGGACGAAAACTGGGGTTTGAAATCGGTTCGTAAAATTATCTGGATACAGATCGGCGTTTTTGTTAGGTATTGCTCGATACATTATGCGATCGGAATAGGTGTGAAATATGTTTCGCAATTCAATTGCTCTAATTTTAGATTGTTTCAAATCAGCATGATTTTCGGATATAGCATTTCTTGCGATCACTAATTTACTGAATAAATCTCTTCGCAGATCACACGGATGAATCGACGGATAGGATACAAACGACGTCTACAGCGATTGTGACCAGTTGCATCTATCGAAACCAGTCGTACGATGTGAATGCTAAAGTTGAAATGGGATGCGACAAAATTTGTACTTGCACCAGCGAAGGTGAACTGGATTGTGCACCGCGGTGTCCTCCGATGAACGAAACTCGTTCAGAGCACTGTGTAACAGTGCCAGATCCTAATGATGCATGTTGCAACCGCGAATTTTGCGACGTAATTCTAGATGATCATGAGCAGAGCGCTGGAATGATGATGATGTCCCCTTCTACGGCAGCTCCTGCTCCGTCGACCACCGCCGGTCATGAATTTAGCGGAGAAATCGATCAGTGTGAATACAAAGGAAAAATGTACACGAAAAATCAGCAGTTTCACGATGAATGCAACTCGCTTTGTCTGTGTACAGACGCTGGCGTGCATTGTGCTAAAATTGAATGTCCATCCCATTTTGGGTTGGACGTCCTAGATCCACACTGTCTGCGATGGGAACCAGAACCAGCAACGTTCCGTGCAATAGCGCCACGTTGCTGTCCAGAACGGATGAGATGCATTGACAACGGTACATGTGTGTTCAAGGGACATAACTTCGATAACTGGTCGGAAATTCCAAGTAATCTCACAGGATGTGATCAACATTGTTACTGTGAATCAGGTAAAGTCGAATGCAGACCCGCTTGTCCTCCGGTTCCGGCTACTCCTCCACCGAACCTGCCATGTAATCCTCGAATGGCGCGACTAGCACCACTTCCCGATGACGACTGTTGCAAACACTGGACGTGTTCCGGCGGAGAGCCAGCAATCAGCGGTATGTTCCTATTAATTGCAATCTGTATTACTCACTTCTGCCTTCAACTTTCTTTCTTCCACTAGTCATGTGTTCATATCTCACAAGCACTTGTTATGCCTCTTTAGCACCAAATCGCATCATTGTCATGATCAGAACACCCCTCTCTAATAATACCTTTCAGGGAACGACGTGCTTAAACCTCTCCTTATGCCCGATACAATCAATCAGTTTCTCCCGACAAAGACGCCGAAAAGCGAAAAAGGGGAGAAGACTAAACCGGAGAAAGAATCGGAAACGCCAAAGGACGTCCTTCCAAACGTCCCATTCTACCCAACCGTCGACGGAAAGCCGCCGAAAGTCCCCCAGGAGAAACCCCATAAGAAACATCCTAAGGAGGATTCTAAGAAGGATCATTTCAACAATATATACCCTAGCGGCGAGACTTCTGGGCCAGGCGATTACGGCCAGTACGGCGACGTCCAAAAACCAGCAACACTTGGCGTTCAGCGACCTGGACCACCAGGATATTACGGTCCAGAAATTAAGCCTGGCTACAACGACTACAATCCTTACATCCACGTAAACGGTCCACCAGGTTCGGTTCCGCTTCCGCCAGGTGGTCAGTTACCTCATCATCCGCTCGATAAGCAGATCATCAACGCACTGGGGGGCAATGCACAGAACATTCCACCGAACATTCGCATCGAACAGCTGCTGCAGCAAATTCACGCCCAAGATCCCAATCCCGGTCCCATCCTGCATGGTCAGAACATTCCCTTCCAGCATCCGGGGGCGGCCTCCGGTAACGGTATCAACTACAACCAGTACGGTGAGCCGTTAGACATTGGACTTGTACCGCACCAAAGACCTCAGTCACCACCGTCACCACCAACAGGTTTTCATTTTGCACACATCATCTTAGATTCTACTGTTAATCTAATAGCTGTACCTATCTTTCAATTTATGTCCTTTTCAAAGCTATTCTCAAAGCGTTCTATTTCTGTAACAAAAAAAATATTTTGACATTTTCTTTTTCTAACAATTTGTTAAGTAAATCTATCACAGAATTTGAATTCACACAGCAAATATTTTCGCCTGAAAAACGGTGCAGTAGGTATCTACCAAGTGAGTAAACTTGATTTAGCCTTAGCTCACGAGAATATACCCCAGCACATGCTCTATCTTCAAGAAGGGAGCCATCAGTGTAACATACTATATTGTTTGGTATACTTCTTTCCAAATAGCCAGACCTCCACTCTCCCCGTGAAAAAAATTGTGTGGTATATGTCCTGTAAGGAAACTGACAAGCAATTGTGAGATCTCTTGAAGCAAGGACAATTTTGTCCCAATTCACCAAAAATGGAAATAACGAAGTGTGTGTAGATCTACGATTCACCGATTTTGTGTCCAGTAGATCCAATACCCATAATCGTTAAGAGCAAGAAAGTGCTTCTTGTTTAAGATGCATACGTAGTGGTGCAACGTCGAAAGAGCTTCGAATGCTGCCTTGGGAATCGTAAAGAACGAACCAGACATCGCCAACAAGCACGTCCTTTGGAGATGGTCAAATTTTGGATTGTTCTCACTTCGCTCTTTAGCCACCACACAAGACATTAATATGCGAATATTGGACGAACAACTGTTGTGTAAATCCATTTGATATACTTGGGTTTGAAGCCCTAGGTTTTTCGTGGTTCGCGGCATTGACCGAAGGCCATGCAAGCTTTTATGACTCTGAAATCAATGTGAGGTGTCCAAGAAAGCTTGGAACCTAGAACGACTCCGACATACTCTACCTGATCAGTCACACGAATCTCAGTGCCCAAAAGACGTGAAGGTCGAATTCCATCAAGGTTTCGACTTTCCGTAAAGAAAACAATAGATGCTTTATTCGGATTAACCGAACGGCCATATTGGCGACACCAACTCTCGACTACTTGCAGAGCACTTTGAATCAGGTCGAATAGGGTGCTTATACACATACCAACTATCAAAGCTAGAAAGTCGTCGGCAAATCCATAAGCGTATTCCACAAGTGGTCATAAGACTCCTCCTTGGGGCCATCCAAAAAAAAAAAAAACCATTTCCGAATCGCAGCTTGACGCAATGTCGAGAATAGATGTCGGATTTTGAGCATTTGATAAATCCAATTGGTAATCAGTGTAGGCAGCTCATAGCTTCGTGCAGCTTACAAAGGCACCCTCAATATCCAAGAAAACACCCATGCAGGATTGCTTCTAAAGTTCGGTGGGCTTTGTAGCCATGTGGTTAGTGTCACCAGGCATTTAGCCACATCATGCTATGGAGTGTGGGTTCGATTCCCACCGCGGGCGGAAAACTTTTCGTGAGTAATGTTTTCCGACTGTGCCACTGGGCGTTGCAAACTAGTCCGTTGTCTAGTGTGGTGCTTCCTTCAAAGGGCAAAATGCCCACTGGAAGCATTAACGTGTCGGTGTCTTTAAAGTTCTTTAGTTCTCAAACTGGAAACATTTGCACATTTTTTTTAAATTCGGATCGTTCAGTAGAGCAAAGAGCCTTTTTGTAAGCCTTTCGAGCCGACTTGAACGACTCTGATCCAGCTGAACGGCATCTGTTTTCAACTCTTTCTACATTGTTTCCTGAGTCAGTCTCGACTGCAGAGGACATGCTTCATCAAAAGCTTCCATAATTTTGGATGTTGTGGTATCAAAAAACGCAAAGTCTGTGAAGTTACGTTTGAATGTTCAAAGAAGATGTAGCAATGATCAGATAATGATAATGATTCTTCATGTGATACATGCCAATTGGGTCCTAAAATGTTTAATGAAATTTTGTTTTTATTCAATAACACGAAAGAGCACCTTACTGCAACTACTTTAGCAATTTTTTCCGCTCAAATAACGGCTATATCATGTTTAAACATTAATTTAAAAATTGGGTCCATAAATGAACCTTGACACTTAAGATCATGTTTGACGTTCGCTTAGTCGACAAAAACACCACAGGGGTTTTAGTTCGACCACTGGGGTTGTTCCTATCTGACATTTCGGAAGGGACACGGAAAACAAAATACACCCAAAATTTGAGTTTAAGCCAAGGGGTGTGACAAAATTAAAAAAAAAGTTTTTTGGGCTCAAACCAACGGAAAACATTAGAAAATTGAGTAAACATGTGTTATTGGCCTAAACTTAAGCGTTTGGCACTAAAATAGGGACAGGGCTTTAGGACCCTATTCGTCAAAATATTTCCTATTGAGGTCACTAACAGAAACATCAATTGTGACAGCACATATAACTCTGGTTGTTGACTCAGAAATGAGTGTAGCAACGATTGCTTTTTCATCGCGCACGCATGTACGAGGCACGACACGCAAGCTCGCCATTTCATGTTTACTGAAAGTAGCAAAAACTGGGTCCACAAGGTTACCTAGAAAAAAGTACCCCTTTCGGAAGTAAGGTTCTTGAACTAGCGCCAATTGGGCTGTACCATTTTGCATGAGTCTGCAAAGATTGATCGTTGCTGTTCTTTTATGCTGAAGATTGATCTATGCTATCCTAATCGTAGCCGCTACTCAAACTAGGCAGGATTAAGCTTTTTTCAATCTCATTACTGAAAAGACCAGCAACGAAAAAAACCAGATCGGTATCTATTAAAAGTTGCCAAAGACGAAAAAGCACATAATACACTGTATAAAATACTTAATGTGAATCCATATAAGTGATAATTTGAACTAGAAAACAACATATTCATAATCCCACCCTTATTTCGCCTCAGGCTTGAGACTGAAGAAGGGCAGACGATTATCCCGGAAAAGCACAAAGTCGCTTGCGCCGTTGCTCCGTGTAGCACAGGAAGGGCCCAATACTGTGGAGGGCGCCTAGGTATTCCACAGGCTCCGTTTGCGGTTAGGTTTTATTTAGACCCTCCTAGCCATTCATTCCTAGGCACGGTACGCTTCACACCATGAATAATGGGTCACGTGTGAAGTGGACTTTTACCACAGGAATAGGCACTCCGTAGTGTTAATTCTTAGCCATTTGAAACAATCGCTACCTATACTCCGCGGCTATCTAGGCTGCTCGGGAAAAGGAGGTTAATATTGACGATTGATAATGATGACGTGCTAATCAGCCGATGAATAAAAAAGTTTTCGATGCATAGAATGTAATGTCTGTTTATCTGTGTTTTGATTTTTTTTCTGCAGATTAAAATTACCCAATGTTATCTCGTTTAAGATTTTTTCCCGACTCGAATGCACCATATTCAACAGTGTCTTTCATGGAGCAGAAAAATCCATTTTACAAATCAGACGAGATGACTGTTTACTCAATGTTTAAATACTAAAATGTTTGAGAAATCGATCAAAACTTCCCTGACCTACGAAAAAACACCAAAAAAAAAGAATCTTGAAAAATATCTCGTCCAGACGCGATTTCCTAGGACACAGAGTATCTTCGAGCTTGCCACATGATATACAAATGCAAAAATGGTCAATAGGCAAAGACAGCTCGCAGTTGATAACTATGGAAGTGCTCATAAGAACACTAAGCTGAAAGGCAGAATCTGGCCCAAAAGGGGGGCAAATATTATAGTATCGTTAATCTCTTTTCTTCAATTGATTACAAAAAAACATCATGGATGTTGACCCAAATTTTTTGATAGTCTTCTCAAGTTAGTTTTCAAAAATATTTGAATTGAAGACGCGCCTCAAGTTTATGCAAGATCCTTTCTTATTCTTCTTCTTGGCATTTACGTCCTCACTGGGACAAAGCCTGCTTCTCAGCTGAGTGTTCCTTGAGCACTTCCACAGTTATTAACTGAGAGCTTTCTTTGACAAGGTTGACATTATCACATTCGTATATCGTGTGGCAAGTACAATGATACTCTATGCCCAGGGAAGTCAAGGAAATTTACATTACGAAAAGATCCTGGATCGACCGGGAAACGAACTCTGATACCTTCAGCATGGCTTTGCTTTCTAGCCGCGGACTTTAACCACACGGCTAAGGAAGGCCCCATTACAAGATCCTTAAAATAGGCTTAACCTGTAAAGTACTGCTCAATTCAAGGAATTTATTGGTGTCCTGTCAGAACTTTAAAATTTAAACATATCTGCAACGCTATCAAAAACTTCTTTTGTGACGCGGTAGTAAGTACCTTTACTATTTTGTATGCCGTAGTTGATGAAGTTTTAATTGAATTCAGTAAAGTCTTTTGGTTAAGTTTGAATATACCTCAGAGAATATAAATACTACTATTTTTAAAAAAGGCCTCCAGAGAAAACTGAAAACTACTTAGGGCTTTATAGAATCAATCGTTAATAAAATTTCCTTTTTTTTTATTATAAATAGATTCATGTAACGAGCCAATGGTCGAAAACGTTCAAGTGAAAAAATGAAAAATTAGAAAGTAGAGAGAAATTTGATCTATATGATTTTAAAAGTTTATGCTTATTATGCCGAGCACATAATAACATGAAAAAACTCATTATTAAGTTTAAAAGGATTTATAATAGATAATCGGTTCATTCGAAAGGATTCATAACAGATAATCGAAAGTTTTGTGGAAGGGGGGATGGTCGGAGAAGGAAAGGGCAAGAGACACTCGTAAATAAGTAGCATTACCCTGTTTGAGGAAAAATCGTAGAATTCTTGATACAACTTTTGCTCTCGTAATTTGAAATTGCAATGAAAAGAGTGCTTCGTGAAGCCCAAGCAGGACAGTTCGGTTTTGCGTCGTCGGATAGATTTTGCTCACGGTTTCGCGCGTGGTTTCGTCGCGGAAGAATTTGTTTCTGTTTTGGAGCGTCTTGCTGGGTAGGTATTTGGGAAGGCCCAAGCAAGACGGTTTGTTTTCGGGACGCCAAGAAGTTTTGTGTTCAGTCGAGGATGGATTACCAACTGGTGAGTTCGTTTCATGCTTGTGATAACACATATTTTCTTGAAAGCGTAACTTTTAAGTAATATTAAACAAACTTTGTATGGTTCGTCACTATAAGTGTCGGCATTATGCTTTTTTCTTATACAATTTCAATATACATATATTTTTCTCTTTTTGACATTATTAAAAATTATCTTTTGAATTGTTCGACATTGTGAATGTTGACGTATTTTTTAAAAACTTCTACCAAATCGAGACAAAATGCACAGTAATACTCATATGTAATTTTCAAACAAACTATGTATAGTTCGGCACTACAAGTGTCGGCATTATTCCTGTTGCATATAATTTGAAATATATGTAATTTACAGTTTTCGTCATTGATAAAAATATCTTTTGAATTGTTCGACATTATAGATATTGACGTATTTTTTAAAGCTTCTACCAAAAACTTCTCGAGACAAAAATACAAAACTAGCTTTAAATATAAGTCGTATATTTCACCCTTGTCCATTAGACCAGTTCATATTTAAAAAATGTCTGGAAATCTACCGGTCAAGCAGTATTCGGAATTCTCATGCTAAGAACAATGTCTGGTCAAATTTTCAGCTCATTTGATAAAGATTTTTTTTCTGCGGGGCCCAGATAGCCGTAGCGGTAAACGCGCAGCTATTCAGCACGACCAAGCTGAGGGTCGTGGGTTCAAATCCCACCGGTCGAGGATCTTTTCGGGTTGGAAATTTTCTCGACTTCCCAGGGCATAGAGTATCTTCGTACCTGCCACACGATATACGCATGCAAAAATGGTCATTGGCATAGTAAGCTCTCAGTTAATAACTGTGGAAGTGCTCATAAGAACACTAAGCTGAGAAGCAGGCTTTGTCCCAGGGGGACGTAACGCCAGAAAGAAGAAGAAGAAGAAGAAGATAAAGATTTCAGTATGCTTCAAGTTGAAAATGTGTTTTTGGGCTTATTTCAAGGTTTGAAAAATCATAACTAGCATGTGGAAAATCAAAACCACTTGCTATTACCACTATTTGGAAGCTAATTCTATTCTGTTAAAGTTTGTCGAACACGCTAACAAGATTAAATTGAGTTATAACATTGTTTGATCCAAATTTGTACCCAGAAATTACAGTTTTTTAAATAAACATGGTATATAAAACATGCATTGGTATAATTTTTTCAGGCCCTAGTCAACGGGAATCAAACATAATACATTTATGCATTCATTGACCATCAACAGATTACATGTTGCTAAAGGCAATAAATTACAATAAATGCCCAAAGATCGAGCACCGCATCGCAACCTGATGATAGTTAAATCATGCATGACACATGTACCGGAAACGAATGAATTGAACAAGTTAGCATTGCTTTTTCTTTCCGAGTGATGATTGTTTTGATCGCATTTCACTGATCATTTAGAACGATTTGAAAACAATCATCATCATCGACTGAGAAAAGGCAGTGCTAACGTGTTCATTTTTTGTATTCATTGAAGCTCACGGTGGTGCTTTTGGCTCACCCACAGTGGATTTACAAATGTGCTTCATAATTACATATTTTTTACAATTTATTTTCGTAAATGGTATCTTTGAACGGGATTGACTTTTAGATATGCATTGTCATCATGTCTGGAAATTAAAAATCCGAAATTTCAGTGAAAACAATTCCCGAAAAAAGAGATTTTCAAGAACCTCGAGATACAAACCTCAACCAAACTATGTTAAAACTTGCTCCAATCATAAAATTGTGTTCGGAAAAAGTTCGTAGAATCGGATAAACTACTATGTAGAAGTATTTCCGATAAATTTTGATGTTTCGTTCGGTAGTTATGATTTTTAAAGCTTGAAAACAGTCCAAAAATACATAATTGATTTGAAGCACAACTAAATTTACTGTAAATTGAGTGAAATTTTGGCCAGAAGTTCATTTCGCAATGAAAAATCAAAGTATATGTTGACTGTGGAGTTTCCAGACATTTTTGAAAATATGAATAGGTCTATTGTCCGTGGATCGCATCATCGACTAGAGGTGACGCCCAGATCTTTTCCTCCCTCACTTGGCCGGCGCCGTTATTGATCAATAATATTAGATCTGCTGAAATTGCACTTCGAGAGTAAGCGGAAACTCCCATCCCTTATTCATTTGGATCGTAGTGCAATTCTTACCAGTTCCGATCAATCATGGAGTAGCAACCATTGACAGTCTATGCTACACACTTAGAAAATATCACCGACTCCGGTATTTTTTTTTAACGAAATATAAACCGCTGAGCGCTCGGTAATGCTTTCGGTAATGTTAAGAATTACCGAACAGTCTGTAATTAAAACCAAAAGGCAGCTATCAAAAAATTACAATATGTTCGTGAATTATTACCGAGCGAATTGTTCAATAAGTTACCGAACGCATTGTTCGTAACAGCAGGCAGTCGGAATAGAATAAGATGATCTAAAATAAACAATGAATCTTATCTTGATATCAAATTAATCGATTTATTTAGTGTTTCCATTTTTTAATCGATAAGACATGTTTGAGAAGTACGTAACTGCATGTCTGTTGGTGAAGGTGGGACATTGAACACCATCAGAAACATCACCAACAACTCGAACGCGCGCTTAACCTACAGTGAGAGGCAAAATAAAGTGCCCACCTTACCAGTTTTCGAATTTCTCTCATTGATTTGGTTCAAATTAAAGTTAACACACCTAAATCTTTTGTGATATTTTATTTTTGATGTTCTTTTAAAGTTGCACTTACGAAATTTTGATAAAAAAAAGAATTTTACTTAAAGAAAAAGAAAATCAATTTGTATTGAAAAAAAAGTAGTGACAAAAATAAGTGCCCACTTCCTTCTTGGCCCCAGAAAAGATGATTTAAGAAAAATAAAAAGCAATTTAATAGTTAATGTGTCCTCCTTTGGCCTTAAGGACTTGCTGGAGGCTCTTCGGCATGCTTTTCACCAGGTTTTGTAGGTGTTGTGGATCTAGTTCTTCCCAGGCGCGCTCCAAGGCTTCAAAATAATTATTTTTGTTGGTAACACCAGTTTTTTCAACCCTGGCATCGAGAATCGCCCACAAATTCTCGATGGGGTTGAGGTCTGGGCTTTGTGGAGGCCATTCCAGCGGTTTAATCCGACAAGACCGGAAAAAAGACTTGGTCTTCTTTCCAGTATGCTTCGGGTCGTTGTTCTAGAGAAATATGAATTTCTCTTCAAGGCCCGTCTGGATCAGCGAAACCTCCAGATTTTCCAGCAAGATGTTAATGTAGGAATCTGCCATCATTATTCCGTCGATTTTCACGAGGTTTTCTACTCCACTCCATGAAAAACACCCCCAGACCATCACATTTCCTCCTCCATGCTTCACCGTTCCTTGGATGTGGTGCTCTGCATCACACACGAGCCCGCCGCTCTCGGTTAGACAGCTCGAGCTTCAGGAGCGCCACATCCAAGGAACGGTGACGCATGGAAGTGTGATGTGATGAAATGTGATGGTCTGGGGGTGTTTTTCATGGAGTGGAGTAGGAAGCGTCGTGAAAATCGACGGAATAATGACGGCAGATTCCTACATTAACATCTTGCTGGAAAATCTGGAGGTTTCGCTGATCCAGACGGGCCTTGAAGAGAAATTCATATTTCTCTAGAACAACGACCCGAAGCATACTGGAAAGAAGACCAAGTCTTTCTTCCGGTCTTGTCGGATTAAACCGCTGGAATGGCCTCCACAAAGCCCAGACCTCAACCCCATCGAGAATTTGTGGGCGATTCTCGATGCTAGGGTTGAAAAAACTGGTGTTACCAACAAAAATAATTATTTTGAAGCCTTGGAGCGCGCCTGGGAAGAACTAGATCCACAACACCTACAAAACCTGGTGAAAAGCATGCCGAAGAGCCTCCAGCAAGTCCTTAAGGCCAAAGGAGGACACATTAACTATTAAATTGCTTTTTATTTTTCTTAAATCATCTTTTCTGGGGCCAAGAAGGAAGTGGGCACTTATTTTTGTCACTACTTTTTTTTCAATACAAATTGATTTTCTTTTTCTTTAAGTAAAATTCTTTTTTTAATCAAAATTTCGTAAGTGCAACTTTAAAAGAACATCAAAAATAAAATATCACAAAAGATTTAGGTGTGTTAACTTTAATTTGAACCAAATCAATGAGAGAAATTCGAAAACTGGTAAGGTGGGCACTTTATTTTGCCTCTCACTGTATAAGAAAACAATCCTGGTTCATTTGCAGCTGTTCACCGCTCACGAACAAAACCGGTGATACTACAACGAAAACATTTTATTACATGTTAAAAATTAGCTTTTAATAGGAACACTCAGGTTGTACTTACGGAAAAGAAGTACCAGACGCTCATCCCCTACTGCTGTAGTTTTTTTTTTAAACAGTGTTCACGGCCTCAAAAACAGAAAACGTATCGGATGCAATAAAATCGTGTTGACAAGCACTTCGAAACAAATATGGCGGCCTCAGACATTTCAAGTTACCATTCGTTCGGTAAAGCATTGTAGCACTATGAACTGAAGTACGGTAAAAAATTACAGTCTACGGCGACTCTAAACGATTTACCGTTTTTCGGTACATAAAACGACGATTTCGGTAAAATTTGTTTTGATATTTTATTTTTTTTAAGGTTGTTCGGTAAATCTCGTCTGTAATACCGAAACATCAGTAAAAATTTATTTACCGTACGTTTCCGGTAAAATAAATTACCGAACAACGAGAAAAAATCTAAGTGTGTATGCTATGCTATGCGTCATTTGAAATTGCAATGAAAATAGGATCATTTCACAGACAATTTGAAAAAAAACGTGTTTGTCATTTTATGAATCAGTGTCTTTGTTTTTGTTTTGCTTAATTGATAACATGAAGAATGGTGAAAAGATTCAATTATCTTTAAGAGTTTGTTTTCGTCCAATGTGAAAAAATAAACCTGAAATTACTATTGTAAAGCTCGGAAATAGTCGATTTTTTAAATGTTTATAGCTTACAACCGAGGAAAATGTCACTTCATCATCTTTGTACCGAACATGTAATTCACAACCCAAATTCAATACGTTTGTTTGTATAATCCCAAAACGTGCTTAAATGTGTACCCTTTATGAGATCTGATCCGGGCCCCCCGAAGCTGAAATCCGGCACTGGGTCGTGTCTCGGCCTTTGGAATCCTAAGCCCGACCAGAACCCGAACCTGAACCCGACGAGTTCGGGTCGGTTTTGAAGATTTTATTTTTTCGGAATCGGATCGGATTTGAAAGGCTACAAAATATCGGGTACGTGTCGGGTTCGGGCTTGAAAAATGTCGGGTATGGGTCGGGTTTGAGTCGATTTTAACGAGCATTTTGAACAGAGCATCAATCTGGAAGCTTGCTTATTTGTCAGAAATGATTAATTTGCAACTTTTTCAAACAGAAAGGTTCGGGTTCGGGTTTGAACTACGAAATTTTTTCGCGTTCGAGTTGGGTTCGGGTTTAACAATAAAAATATTCACGGGTTCGGGTCGGGTCAGGGTCTGAAAAAAATAAAATATGTCGGGTACGGATCGGGTTCGGGTTTGTAAAATGTGAAGCCCGACCATCTCTAATATGATACTACCCCATTACCCCGATTGCCACAACCTCGAATGTCATTAACCCGAATGCCATTACCCAGAATTCCATAACCCTGAACGACCCATAGCCCCGAATCACATTATCCCGAATTCCAATATCGTGGGAAAATGTCATGAAAGTCATAATGTCAAGATAATAATTAGTTCGGTGAAATAGCATTCGGAGAGATGGATTTCGGGGTAATGGTACGTTCGGGGTAATAGGGTAGAATCTGTGATTAGCGTGAATTGTAATTATTAAACACAATTTTATTCTATGGATTGTTTCGAAAATCTGAAAATTTCGTATTTCTCTTTCGTGGACTTGTAGGGTTCAGAGAATAATCCAAAAGCTCTTTCAGAGTTTTCCAGAAATATTATTTTAGGGCCTGCCCATGAACCGCTAGGTCATTTAGGGAGGGCGGGTGTTAGGATGTGTCTGGTCTACGTAGTTTATGAATAATTACTTATGATTCCGTAGAAAAAATAGGGAATTTATCGTTGTGTTCGCTCCACATTGATTAGCAATACCGCTAGAATATTATGCTGTTGAATATCATTGAAAAGATCATTAACCATCGTTACCTATTTTTTTATCTCCTACCTCATATAAACCACGATATTTACGGTTCCCTGAAGCTAACATTAGATAAAAGAAATTGTAATGTTTCAAATGAATTCTGCTCCGTTATGCCTCATGGCGTTTTAGCCTTTAAATAAACAAATAAATAAAACAAAATCAGAGCAGTTTTTGTTTGTATTCAACGATATTCTAATGAAAACACGTACACAATTTGTATTAGAATGCAATACTACAATGACAATCTTTTTTCAACAAAAAGTTGTTAACTCAAGATAGCCTTGAAACACTGAGCCTTGTGTCGAAAACTAGTTTTTCAGCGATAGTGACAGACTCTGGTGATGCAGATCACAAAACAAAGTGAGATAAAAAATTTGTCTCGATTTCATGGACAATTCTAAAATCAAAATGTTACTTAAATCGAGGTATACCTGTATTAAACTTGAAAACAACGTCAAATTTTATTTTCGAATTTGAGTCGCACTCAAAAAAAGGAGGAAAGTTGGAGAATCAATTAGTTCTACATTTTTAGGACAACCCTACCGTTTATTAAGTTAAGGTACCCCGGGGCAAGTGAGAATCCGGGGTAAGTGGGAGTTTTCCTCCAGTATATCTTTATTCTTTATTCAAAACTTTGCCTACATGTTTCAAACATTTTCCTAGAGAGTATCACTAAAACATTCAAACGAATGATTTTTATAAAAAAAAATCAATCTTATACTACGTAATTTTTAAATAGGGAGAAAAAACGACTTTTTTTCTATTTTTATTTTTGAAATATGAATTTAAAATTGAACGAAGGCAGAGATAAAATTTAAAATACATCATGAGAACGATTACTATCCTATTTTTATTGAACTTTATTTTATATTTCTACCAAATTCAGTAGTTGCGGAAAACAGTTCCATACCATTAAGTGGTTTTCCGCCATGCATAACAGTAATAACAAATAGTAATAAAATATTTTAAAATTCGTCAATTATTGAAAATTTACGTGCTGCATTTCAATTGATAACTTATAAATGATATATTTTGAACATGTTTTATAACTCTTTACGGTTTTAGTGAGGAATTTTCAGTTAAAATTAAATGCGATGTGATATAACCTTACATTTACGTTTTCTTCCTAAAACGTATTGTATTTTATGGTTGATCCCTTATGTTCATCAAATATGTATTAAAAATCTATGATTTATCAATCCTATTATTGTAATGGTTGACTTACTGATGTGGCTTCACGCATGAAACTGGATGTGTCCCACTTGCCCCGTTTAGCGATGTAACTGAGTCTAATGGCTCATTGTCCATCTTTTTACTAAGGTTTTCACAATTTCGAAATTTTTCGATCAATTTCATGCACACACATTATTGACACATTATCAAATTCATGCACAAAATATTGACATTTTTAAATTATATTGAACAATCTGTTTGAACTATCGTTTTTTATGTCCCACTTGCCCCGAGGTACCTTACATGACGAGAAACAATGCAAAACGAGCTTTGTATAAACTGAACCCAAGTAGCACCAAGAAGCAACTAATTATTGATCAGTCGTCTAAAAATAATCTCTAATAATCTAATGTTAATCATCTTCCATAGGACCTGGCCTCGGTTTTCCATCCCTGCAAGCGGATCTCAAGGTTCTCGCGTTGGACGCTATCGATCCGAATACAGTTCGGGTTATCTTCATCGTTCCGCAGGTTTACGTAGGACTGCATGGCCGCGTAGAGCTACGTTACACGCGTACCCGAAACAACGACACCTCCACCTGGCAGTCGCAAGTTTTTGCCCCACCAGACGATTTGATCGCTACTTCGCAGCTTGAGTTTGAACTGCCGGGCCTAGAACCCAACACTGAATACCGGGTGAAGATTACCCTGGTCTTGCGCGACGTCAACTCACAACCCTCTAGTCAAATCTACAACGTCCGAACACCGTCCGATCGGGTGATCACTCCCCCGACACTGATCAACACCGACCTGCACTATCCACATCTGGGACAACCCACAAACTTCCTCAAGGAGATTATTCAAGATCCGGTGTTGCAGACGAATGATGTAAACGCTACATGGGCCAAGATCACGTGGCGCAAGTTGGACGATGAAGAACTTGACTACGTGGACGGCATCCAACTTCGCTACAAGGAGATTGATGGAATGGTCTATGACGCTACTCCACTGATCCACCGGGCACTCAACGAATACACGCTGGAAAATTTGAAACCCCAAACGAGATACGAGGTTGGTATATTCTTCATTCCTTTCCCTGGACACGGCGAAGAAGTGCGAGCGGGAGAAATGTTGCAATTCACCACTGCCCAGAGGGTCGACATGTACGGTTTCGAAGTGGTGGTGAATGTGAGCAAAGTTAAAGCGAGCAGCGTCGAAGTTAGCTGGTCCGGTGTGCCATACCCGGAGGACAAATATATTAACATATATCGTGCGATATACCAAAGTGATAGCGGAAAAGAGGATTCGAGGTAAGAAATTCGATGAATGGAGTAGTTTGATTAGATTTACTAAGTTCGTCTATATTTTCAGTGTGTTCAAAGTTGCGAAACGAGATTCAACGACAGGAACTCTTATCATGGACCTTAAGCCAGGCACTAGATACAGACTATGGTTGGAAATGTATCTCACAAACGGAAGCATCAAGAAGAGTAATGTGGTGAACTTTATCACCAAACCCGGTGGTCCAGCGTTACCTGGAAAGACAGGTAGGAAGATGTTTATTCCATGTTCAGGGTTTATCAATAACATATCTTTTAAATTTTAGGTAAATTGTCAGTAGCTGGTGTGGACAGCGCTCCAGGCGACTACTATGGACCATTAGTGGTGGTAGCAGTCATAGCTGCCTTAGCGGTCATGTCAACGCTGATATTACTGCTAATCCTCACCAGACGGCGAGTGCAAAGTGCCACGATCACACCTCCTCGGAAGAATGAAGTGTCCTACGATAACCCTAGCTACAAAGTTGAAATTCAGCAAGAAACCATGAGTAAGTATTGAAAACACATGATGAATCGACATCTTTCTACATTTGTTTTTCCATTTTGCGCAGATCTGTGAACCTGACGCTCAAATTTACAACTGCCCTAACGACGAAATTGTTTTAATCTCTTTAGGTATCTAACCGCGACTGCCATCGACAGGCACAGATTTTGTATATTTATTCTTTTAAACTAAACAATCTACTTCCAAATGTACATACCTTATCACAAAGCTAGGAGAACACATTTCCCAATGCATCACAGGTCTTTTAAAGGTCAAACGAATCTCCGTCCTAGGAAGTATCGCCACTTTCCATACTTTGTTAGTTGAAATATCCAAAGCACCGTCGGTCAAAAATATAAACAGGCCTACACGTTGAATTCCCAGTGACCATTCCTTGTACGAGAGCGCGAAGAGAAATATTCGAACCACCTTCGAACGGATTACGAATGTGTGAATGTTACGAATGTGTTTTGTACATTCATAGGTACATTTTCCAACCCAGATGTAATGTTAGATCTGATCTTAGTTCAAGACTGTACATATTTATTCTGATCTAGGGTAATTTGCGGCTATGGCAGCCAATGTTGGCACAACGTAGCAGCTGCCATAGCCGTAGGTTACCTTAAGACATTTTAAGCTTTTTCAAAGTAGGTAAAATAACTTGTATGATCTTTAAAACGACATTTTTATGTAAATAAGAGATTTATTTTTAAATAGCTGGCAAGTGGTTTTCATTCGATGATATCCGAAATCCTGAGAAGTGCGTCTTGTAGCAAAAGGTGGCCGAGACAAAATGTCGCTCTCATAACTGGAACCCGATGGTTATTCTTTTTATGGAAGTGAAGAGTAATAGTTGTACACTGAATGATGTAGAAACCTCTACACCTAAACCAACAGCTCTAGACTAGGCCTTAAACCCTTTCTTTCCCATGGTAGTGTCGTGCCGTTCCGCCGACATTAACCGGTCCGATTTTCGCTTCGATGCCATCGTATCGCGAAACAGGTCTGGCCGCACCAAATATAACCAACAGAATGAATCCAATTTCTCTCGTGATGAAGGCTGTACCCACTTCCTTAACATTCCTCTCCTGAGAAGGTACATTCACACTCACACATCAATACAAACTCGCCCTTTAGCTACGTACACCAGTATACATTTCGTCTCTCTTTGCTTTCCTCGTTTTCTCTCGATGCACTCGCATACATATACATACGCATGCGTATACGCATACATATAAGATCCTTTCGGTTGCTCTTGGTGCACTATACTCTCTCACAACTTCAACTATCTTCATCCAGTTCAGATAATCATTCGGATTTTCGTGCAGACTAATACACGATGGTTCGAATATATTCATATCGAGGTTTATCTTATCCAGGCACATAATCTAAATTGATTTTATCTAATACATATAGACGTGATTAATGTTCAACACTATTTTATTCGACGATAACTCTGCATACTACAGGTAGCACAGGTGATCTTTTTCGGGGGGAAATCTGCAAATAAATCCCCTGAGAAGGTAACTCAGGGTATGCGGGGATGACGCACCAACGACGACCCGCTAAAGCAAGCCTATGCACATTGCTTGAGCAATTCTTTTAGAATTGCTCAAGTGGTGAACAGTGCATCGCCATTACCCTTGTCCTCAGACCCTTATATCCCCGGAACCACCTTACGGTATTTCTTCGGGGAGTGGCCTGTGCATATAGCACAACACGTGTAGCAGAAGTAGCCTAGGCAAACTGCTTCTCCTAGCCGACTTAAACAATGTTACAAGGGACCATCCTCTGCAGCTAACTCTTGGTCAGCGCGCCATAGGGACTGCAATTCTAACATAATGTGAGTGACAGCCGTAGTAACTGCATTCCAGCACTCGGCATCCGCACACCATCAGCTGATCAGCCATTTTGCATTGGTCATATAAAAACTGGACAAGCTCGATTGAGTTATTTTCCCAAGATTGAATTGAATTTTTATATTCTTTACACAAAATATTGATTTGCGGAAATTTATGTTGATCACTGGTGAAGAGGATCTTTCATTTCATTTATTTAGTTAACATCTAAACAGATAACATAGAATCAACAATTTCACGTCACAATACTCGGTTTGTGGCCGCATCTCTCCATCCTCGGTTCTGCCCCACGCTGGCCAAATCGATACGCACTTGATCCGCCTACCTAGCTCGCTGCGCTCCACGCCTTCTTGTACCGACCGGATCCGAAGCGAACACCATCTTTGCAGGGTTGCTGTCCGGCATTCTTGCAACATGCCCTGCCCATCGTATCCTTCCAGCTTTGGCCGCCTTCTGGATACTGGGTTCGCCGTAGAGTTGGGCGAGCTCGTGATTCATCCTTCGCCGCCACACACCGTTTTCCTGCACACTGCAAAAGATCGTCCTAAGTACCCGACGTTTAAAGACTCCAAGTGCTTGCAAGTCCTCCTCGAGCATCGTCCACGTTTCATGCCCGTAGAGGACTACCGGCCTTATGAGCGTTTTGTAAATGGTACATTTGGTGCGAGTGTGAATCTTTTTTGACCGCAGCTTCTTGTGGAGGCCATAGTAGGCCTGACTTCCACCGATGATGCGCCTCCGTATTTCACGGCTAACGTTATTGTTAGCCGTCAGCAAGGATCCAAGGTAGACGAACTCATCGACCACCTCGAACGTATCTTCGTCCATCGTAATACTGCTACCTAGGCGAGCCCTGTCACTCGGCCCCACCAGCTAGCATGTACTTTGTCTTAAACGCATTCACCACCAGTCCAGCTTTTGCTGCGTCGTGTTTCAGGCGGATGTACAGATCTACCACCTTTTCAAATGTTCGGCCGACAATGTCCATATCATCCGTGGAGCAAACAAATTGACTGGATCTCGTAAAAATCGTACCCCGACTGTTGTTTATATTCTTTATACAAAATATTGAATCTTATGTAGATCACTGGAGATGGAGATCCATTAGAAATATAACGACGTTTATGTCAATTCTGTTCTAACATATCAGCATCGATCTGAATGGTTTTTTTGGTTGTTCTATACAGAACAAAACTAAGCACCAAGTATTATTACATATAGCAGTTATTACTGAAACTTATTTGAAACTTGAATCAAAACTCAAAAGAGATAGGTACAAACTTATCGTAATGATCGACTCAATGGAGTGTGTGAGGGAGTTGCAATCATCATTGATATGCGTATAAAACATCAACTTTTTTCATTATTTGGGATCAAAGTTTTTGAAACATTAGTTGCTTGTGTTGAGACACAGCTTGGTATATACTTTCATAGCTTGAATAGTTGAAGAGGTTGACCGGAAAGCGTTTGTAACTTTTGAGCGTTAAGTCCTCGGCGACAAACAAGAAAATGGCGTCTGGCGGCGTCGCATGAATCATGAGTTGTACCAAGTACCATGCCCACACATTTACTGATCACTTTGGTGTTCAACATCGAATAACTCGCTCAAAACATAAACATTAACGTAAAACATATTTTTGCCAAGTCATACTATTAGTCTTCTACTATTTGTAATCATAAGCAAAACATTCAACCGCTAAATAACGGTGTTTTTGACAATTGTTTAGTTGGTACCATACAGCTTTCATTATATGGTCGTTTTCTGTAAGAAGTGCAGTCAGAATTCATAAGCTCCCCTAGGTGGTAAAATTCAAATGTTATAGCATAAAAAATGCTCGTTCGCTTAGATTTGGTATGAATTCATCTTTGCAAGACATTTTACTTGATTGTTTATTCTAAATACTGAAAATTAGCAGTTCTAACTAGTGATCCATCATATGGGCCAGTAAATGATTGTTTACCACGGTTATGGATCACTTTGGAAGAATGTAGATTTCTGCCATGTTTAGCATTGGATTCGACTTTTTCAGGCAATAGCACTAAGGATAAGACTCATAAAACATCAAGGTTTGTAAATTTATTTTTTTTAGCAGCCATAAATGGGTGAAAAACTTGGTGTAGAGTGTAAACAGTTCATGTCTCAGTAACTACAATGCAGTATCACAAAAAAAAAATAAAAAAAAAAACATTAAACTTGAGCCATGGGGCAGGACACTAGATCCAGTATTAAAATATTATTATTTATTATTGATATTAATATTGATATTGAGAATATTATCAAGTATGCATGGAGTTTTGCTGTTTGACTGTTGCCGAAGTTGCCAAGGCAAATTGATTATTTATATGAATAAACAAGTTGTGTTTATTGTCAATTCGTCTCAGATCCATTTGGTCGTGATATTATGATGAGTGAATGGATCAGAATTGCCTTTTAGCCAAAATAAAAGAAAAGAAAACATATTCCTGAAGCATAATATGTGTTGGAGTTATATCAGAGTCTATACCTGACAGGTCCCTGCAGACCAGGATATTCCCCATAATACCACTAATAAATTCAGTGATTAGAACATCCTCACCTCCATTCTCTATATTGAGCAAAATATATGAGAAATGCAACATAGACCACACTGTTTGTCTGGCTAGAAAGAGACTGGCACCTTGTACGGTGCATCACATTCGGTAAAGCTTCATTGCCATCAATGCCCCACATCTTCCTAAGATTTCCGGGCCATTCCGCAACTCGATTCCGATACAATTTGTTTCCTGCGGTATGTCAGATCCGCAAGACATACAATCCACGATCCCTAGCCGCTTGTACATAAGCCCCCTACATTGACTTAAATTCAAGATACTTCTGTCAGATGTCGTGGCTATCTCGATGATATCATAAAAATAATATATATATTAATCCGTATTAACGGATATTAATACCAATATTAATGAGTGTCTTACCCCATGACTTGAGCAGCAACTTATTTAGAGATAAAATATGCTCCCAAACAAGCACAATAGGGTAACGACTGTTCGTATCGTTCAGAACCACTAACAGTTCGCGCCAGCGACAAAAAGTATAGACAACAACCTTTCGGACATTCAGTTTCTCTCACTGGCCAACGAGCAGCGACACTGATGTTTGTATTCCACTTGATCGCGGTACGCTGGATTCTCAAATTGCTCAAACTTTCAACACAACCGCATGGAAGAATGGTAGTCGAGAACTGTCAAAACGTATGGAAAATATTGTTCGTTTTGTTGAGGAATAGATTCTCATGCACATTTTGAACGTTTAAAAATAAATACTCACACGTCAGTTTCTATGGCACTTTCATAGAAGCACGCAACTTGCATTCAATGTACAATCCAACATAATGCGTTACATGTGCGTTACGTGTTAGTTTTGTTAGCTACGACGCCATCCAATATATGGCAAACATGGTGGGAGAATATTTTGGTGTGACAAAATTATTTAGGTGTGAGTCTATTAGAGGGCAAAATCCTCAATAATGAAAAATATAAATTACTACCAACTAGGAAACTGGGTCGAAAAAGTAGTAATTAGAAATCAAGCGTAATGTGAATAAATAACTTTTTGTTTTTAGTTCATCTTCCATGGTGGTTTCTTTGCTTCAGGATTTCGTTTTTATAACCTCTGAAAAAGAGCCATCTATTGCCTTCTCAGTTTTGAATATCGCCCTATTAGTTGAAAACACAAACGAAACATAAGCTATTGAATTATTTAACATTTTTTTAAATCATTCAACTGCCTAAAAACGGTCATAGTGGAGAGACAAAAACATTCAAGCAGTGTGTAAACCGTTGGCAGCTGCTGCTGCTTTGTGTTTTGGTTGACTGGCAGAATCGATGAACTATGGCAAATTGTTGTTCAGTGGCTCAGCGGCTCGCAAAAGAAGAGCGAACTGAACCGCACATGACGCGCAACAGAGAGCGGTTCACTCTCTGTTGCGCGTCATGCTTCGTAACTTTCGTATCGTTCGTTCTCTAAAAACCACGAACCCGAACGAAAATGAAGAAGCATTCCAGAAATATGCGTCTGTTGTAACAGCCCTGCACTTAAGGCGAAGTAGCCCATGGTTCCACAGGAACCAAGGGCGCAAGGCATCAGCAACCCGTGGATACCAGTTGGAAATAAGAAAAAACAGAGGAAACTGAAAACGGAGCCCAAGGAGAGCGCTAATTCGAAAACAACGAAACGTAGGAATTTAGGTAAAGCCCTCGTTATCAAAACGGAGGAAGCGAAATACGCCGAGGTTCTGAAGGCGATGCGAAGCATTGAGAAGTTATCGCCTTTGGGCGCAGACGTGCGGAGCATAAGGCGAACTATAGGATTGGTGAAATGATCCTAGTCTTAAAGAAAAACGCCAAGGAAAAGGGTGCAGTTTATAAGCAACTGACACAAGAAGTAATTGGCAACGACGTTGATGTAAGATCCCTTACTGCTGAAGCGACTCTCCAGTGTAAAAATCAGGATGAGGTCACCGACGCAGCGGAGGTCTAGGCTGACATCGACGTAGCGAGTAAGACCATCCACCTTAGAAAGGACTCACAGGGCACCCAGGTGGCGGCGATCAGACTGCAGGTCGCAGAGGCCAACAAAGCCAGAGTCTATGAATGGAGAGTTGCGCGAAGAGACTTCTTTAAATGATTGTTCTTGCTTGTCTTCGAAAAACGCCCCTTTCTGTTTGGCTGGTCTGCTCGATAGGTAGACGGTTTGGCAGTTCGATAGGTAGATTTGGTTTCAATCTTCGCGCAACTCTCTTTTCATAAACTCTGCTGGTCGGTTTGCCGACTTTGCATACAACAGCCTCCTGAAGATTGCTTCAAGTGTTTCGGGAAGGGCCATAAGTCGTGCAATTGCAATGGTCCCGACAGAAGTAAGATGTGCAGAAAATGCGGCACCGAAGGCCATAGGGCAAGCGATTGTAAGCAAATCGCTAAGTGCCTAATATGTGTCGACAGAGCAGACAACGGACACTTAACTGGCGGACCCAAATGTCCGGGCACAAGCAGAGTATCAAACAAGTCAAAACGGAAGTAACACAGTTAAATTTAAACCACTGTGATGTGAAATGTCCGTAAACCGGAACTTATATAAAATGGACTGCCCTAAGCAAGACTGTGATACGATTGGTAAAAGTAAACTTGTTGCTTTGAGGTATCAAATACGACTGCTTATCGTTCTTTATTTCGGCTCAGTTCAGACCTTCGTCTGCGTGGTCATCATCAGACAACCTTTTATGCATTCGTTAACCGTTCAACGGAATTCATTCGTGTTTTTACACATTTATTCTGAAGGGCTTATTTAGCCATATTATATACATTTTTACTCAGGACACCTCAGTCCTTCCCCCTTTGGAAGTTATAAATTCAAATTATTTACAATGTTTTTAGTTCATATATCAGAGCAAAGAAATCGAAAATTACAATAACTTTTAATAATTAACACTCAGAAAAGAGATCAGCATATTTCAACTAAAAATTAATACAAATAAATAAAATCTTCATCAGTTTTTGCTTTTCTTGGTCTTTTTGAACGCCTAAGACTCATCTCCGGCAATTTATCTGGATCATGCGTTGAATTCTCAACCGGGTATCTCCTTTTCCTGTCACGTCTAAGCTCGTCTGCTGTGAAGCCATAAAACTCCTCCCGGCTAGTAGTGCCAAGCATCGGCTGTTGCCGAATTAAACGAACGTTAGGCCTATTATAGGAGTCCCCACACTTAGGTACGCGAAGTTGATTGCTGTGTGCCATGGTGAGCACGCTTCCAATTTGCACCTGAAAAGTATTACGAGAGTGCCTTTTAATGAAAATTGACTTAAGCCACTTAGCCGTATGATGAGGGTTATGGTTTTTATACCATATTTCGTCTCCAGGCGTCAGATTTTCAAAAGGATCAGTTAATTTATTCGGGACATTTCCATCTTTCTTTATGATAATATCATCATGCTCTGGAACTGCATTTTTAAAAGTTGTTAGGTTATCATGCACTTTGGCCTCTCGTAAAAATTTTTTGTAATGAGATTTTGGATTTAACAAATCTAAGAAAGTTTTGGGCTTGTAACAAAAAATTTTTTGTGAAGGATTATTTCCTTCAATATTAAGACAATTGTTTCTGTAATTAATTAGAAACAAGTTAATCTGGTCCTCCACATTTAAATGAGAGAATTCTCGGTCAAGTAGAAACTTTTTCAATACATCTTTTACGGTTCTTACCAACCTTTCAGCCTGCCCATTACTGGAAGGGTTATATGGTGGACTTTTTAGAACATTGATTCCCTGTCGCTTCAAAAAGTCAACAAAACTATAAGCATTGAATGGAGGACCACCGTCTGATACCAGCACGTCAGGCAATCCGTATCTAGCAAAAATTGCTACTAACTTTCTTAAAACTTTATCACAATTTGTACCATTGCTCATCAATTCTACCTCGATCCATTTAGAATAACTATCAACCACTAATAAATAAGTACGGTGCTCAAAGTAAAAAAAATCAATGTGTATCCTACTAAAAGGCCTCGTCGTTGGTATCCACTCAGATTCTGTCTTTGTTTTCGGAACTATCATCATACTATTGCAAATATCGCAAGCTGTCACAAAATTTTCAATTTCAGAGTTGATACCAAACCAATACACATTTCGTCTAGCAAGTCGTTTCATTTTTACTATTCCCGCATGGTTTGCATGCAAAAGATTTAAAACGCTCTTTTTTAGTGATGCTGGTATTACTATTCTATTTTGATATAGAAGACAACCGTCTATTAATTCCAAATCCTGCTGATTTGCATATACATCAATAAATTGTTTGTTTATTTTTGCCGGCCATCCATTTGTCATAAACGAAATAATATTCTGTAAAAACTCATCCTCCTTAGTTTTGCAAGCAATCTTGACAAAATCAATAGGGATTTCCCTACCAAAGTTAATACTGTTTACTAGCTCAACGTCACAATCAGCGGGAACTACGTTGTCCAAAGGGAAACGTGAACAAAAATCAGCATTTCCCATATGCTATTGGAATTGTATTTCAAATTCGTAAATCGATAACTCTAGCACAAATCTCTGCAATATTGTAGCGTAAATTGAATTTCTCCCTTCTCTACCAAATACTGCAACTAGTGGTTTATGATCCGTATAAACGAAAAACTTTTTACCATATAAAAATTTATGAAACTTTTTTACAGTGCAGACTAAAGCAAGTGCTTCTAAATGTAGGATAGGATATTTTTGTTGAGCAGAATTTAGTGAAAAAGATGTAAAATATATTGGTTTTTCAACTCCTTCAATCAAATGCGCCATAACTCCGCCTAAACCATATCCTGAAGCATCAGAAACAATTACTATTGGTTTATCTGGGTCGTAAAACTCTAGAAAACGAGCTTCTACCAATGCTTTTTTGCTGCCTTCAAATGCTTCATCACAGTTGGAATCCCAGTGAAATGTAACTTCAGTTTTTAATAAATTATATAAATAATAAAGCTTAGAAGATAAATTTGGAATGAATTTATGGTAATAGTTGATTAATCCTAGGAAAGATTTTAGTTCAGTTTCATTTCTTGGTACTTTCGCTTGTTTGATAGTGGAAATGTTGTCTTGACAAGGCATTAATCCATTTTCACTAATTACATGACCTAAATGAACTAATTCTGTTACAAAAAATTTGCATTTGTTCCAATTCACTTTAATGTTGGCCTTTTGAAGCCGCTCAAGGACTATAACTAACTTTTGCTTACAGTCATCCAAATCTTTCCCAGCAATCAACACATCATCCAAGTAAACCGAAACATGTTCAATTCCATTTAGAATCTGCTCCATCACTTGCTGAAAAATTGCAGCGCTGGATGAAGCACCCTGTGGTAAACGATTGTATCTATAAAGTCCTTTTAGAGTGTTTATTACCATAAACTTCTTTGATCTCTCTGACAAGAACAACTGTGTATAAGCACCTTCAAGATCCAATGAACAAAATAACTTACAGCCAGCCAAACCAGCAAAAACGTCTTGAGCTGTTGGCAGCGGATAAGTATTTGGGATAATAAATTTGTTGACAGAAACTTTACAGTCTATTACCAGCCTTATTTCATTATTTTTTTTCATCACGACTATTACCGGAGAAGCCCATTCACTTGTCTTAATTGGTGTTATTACTTTTTCGTGTTCTAATTTGGATAGGTATTCAAGAACTTTATCACGTAATCGGTATGGTACATCGTAGGCTTTCTTGAAAATCGGTACCTCCGATTTTAAAACCAAATCGGCTTCAAAACCTTGGATTGGTTTAGAAAAGTTTTTAATAAAAACATCTTTATACTTTATTTTGATTTCATCTAGTATTTGGTCCGTCTCATGCTTGAAATTTATAGAATTCACAAAAAAGTTCCTCCATTCCGGAAATAATGTGTCCAACCACGGTCTCCCTAATAAAGGGGTAAAATTATTGTCGCAATTTAACACTAAAAGCCTCATATTTCTCGAAATTCCCTTAAATTTTACAAAAACGTCCACTTCTCCCTCTATACTGAGATTTGCTCCATTAACAACTACCAAATTTCTTTGGCTTTTCATTAAATCTTTTGAAAAACTTTCAAAATACTGCTTTTTACTCATAACGGTTACTGACGATCCACAATCCACTTCCATATCAATCAAAACATTCTCAATTTCTACACTTATTAAACAAGGCTCGCTTAATTTACTAATACACGACACATGCAAACATTGAAAAATATTGTTTCTATTCTCACCGTCTGTTTCATTCTCACTCTCTGAATCCGTTCGCATCCTGTTCACCATATCGCTTAGGAAATCGTCCGGGCTGGATCCAGAAGTGTTCTGATTAACCATGTTCACGGCGTCCCTATGCATATTCTTCAATTTAAAACATTTTCGTTTAATGTGCCCTTTGACACCACAAAAGTCGCAAATCAGTTGAGAATAATCAGGGCGGTTTGATTGACGATTTCTCTCCTTGTCCTGTCCACGATTCCGCCATAGTCTATTCTGCTTCTGCTTCCATTCATCTTTATGATACGGAGAATAACCCAATCTATTTTTGACCGACCCACGGCCTCGGTCAGCCCCTACATTTGCATTCGCACTTCCTGCCAACTCCATCGTAGCTGCCAATTTGTTAAGTCTTGCCCCAGGGAAACCTTTTAAGGAAGCTATTTGATCCACATTGTTGCTGTACTCCATGTTTTTCGCATTATTCCTCGCAATTTCCCAAGTTGCAATGAGTTTTTCTGCAGTTTCAAGCGTTAATTTCTCTTCATTCAACAACCTTTGTTGGAGAGATTTGTCTCGGATACCAGCAACAATGCGGTCACGAATAGCCATTTGTTTGAAATTTTCAAAGTTGCAAAATTCTGCTTGAAGCTTAACAGACAACACGAAATCTTCTAATGATTCATCCGGTTGCTGTACTCTCAAGTTAAATTTCAATCTTTGCACAAGATCAGATTCCGTCTTGTCAAGGCGTGCCTTTAACTTGGTTATCATTTCGGTGTAAGGAACTTCCGCTAAATTAGTATTTGGAAATAACAATTTGAGCTCCCTAAAAATTGTAGGACCACTCAGAGTAATAAAATGGTCCCGTTTTTCTTCGTCGGGGACTTTATTCATGTTGAAAAAAAGCCCAAACGTTCAATCCAATCCCCGAAAGAATTGCCCTTACGGTAAGGCTCCAACGTGCTATTAATGTTGGATTGAGCCATGTTATTGAAAATCACAAAAACTAATAATCAACGCAATTGAACGAATTATTTCTAGAATAAAACAATCGTTTCTTACAAAAAGATGCACTATATGGTTCCCAAAGGTTGAAAAAGAAAATTGAACTCACCGAAAATGTCCTTCAGCCTTTGCCGATCGGGGTAGGAGTTGGAGTTTGCAACTTGCGGACTTCGCCCTTCGACGACCCAACCACGCAAGCCGTCAGTTGACGTATTTTAGACCTACGTGCGCCGAAACGATTGATAGGAGCCGAAATCGATGATAGCCAGAACGATTGGTAAGATAGGAACCGATGTTGATCGAACCAGTTCAGTCTAGTCGTGCGGTTGGAAAACTACCCAATTTCCTACAGACGCCGGTTCAATAACGCTCAACAATGATGGCAACAACTGCTGAATACTCCAGAAGAAACTGTCTATTTAAATAAAAGAAAATCACTCTTAATAAAAAGAATAAAACAATGTAATTGTTAAGAAAAATTTCTTTTCAATTCCTTAAGGTATTATTCTGTTGATGAAAAAGAGATGGAGTTCTTTTATGGTTCTACCCAATTGTTCGGTCTTCAAAATGGCGCTAAACCAAGCCACTAAGAATTACAAATCACCAAAACTATCTTACCTCACCAGATTGATTTTGGTCAATTAATTGCCGACGAATGCCGTACGTCACAACGGCTCTTCTACAAAGCCTTCCAGCAATTGGTGCACTATGCAGTCTGTTGCACTAGCGCGCTGCTGACTACCGCCAATCGAGGCAAAGAAAATCCGTCGTAAGAATGGCGTCCGTATAAATAGCGTCGGTCCAAGTGTTCTGCTATTGATTAAACACTTCTGCTGCTAGTCCGATGGCTTCACTTTCCAACACTTTGCACTAATATGATTCCCTTTCACACTCGTCGCCAACTGAAATGTCCGTAAACCGGAACTTATATAAAATGGACTGCCCTAAGCAAGACTGTGATACGATTGGTAAAAGTAAACTTGTTGCTTTGAAGTATCAAATACGACTGCTTATCGTTCTTTATTTCGGCTCTGTTCAGACCTTCGTCTGCGTGGTCATCATCAGACAACCTTTTATGCATTCGTTAACCGTTCAACGGAATTCATTCGTGTTTTTACACATTTATTCTGAAGGGCTTATTTAGTCATATTATATACATTTTTACTCAGGACACCTCATGATGCATCCCAGCAGCTGATTTGGCAGTCAGTCTCGGAAACCAAGACTGACGTTGTGTTACTATCGGATCCATACTGCATACCAGCCAGCAACGGGAGCTGGGTGGCGGATAGGTCTCTACAGCTAGCAGTTATAGGGACGACAGGACGATACCCAATCCAAGAAGTATTCTCTAGCTCAAATGACGGTTTTGCGATAGCAAAAATCAACAGTTGCAGTTGATACGCGCCCCCAAGGTGGTAGATTGAGGAATTTCCCACATGGTCGACCGGAGTGTTTTTCGCTGGCTTTGTTCGTTTGCCCAGTGCTTTGCGAAGACCCAAGCAGTCCGATTCTCATTTTAGCGCGCTCGGAGTGTTTTTTCGGTGACGTCGTTCGCTTGATTAGTGCTTTGCGACGACCCGAGCAGTCCGATTCATTTTTGCGCACTCGGAGTGTTTTTCGCTGGCTTCGTTCGTTTGCCCAGTGCTTTGCGAAGACCCAAGCTGTCCGATTCATTTTCGCGTTCAGAGGGTTTTTTTCAGTTAGCACTTCATTCGCGCGCCATCGGGGTTATTTTATATTCCTGCTTATACGAGAATGGATTACCAATTGGTGAGCTCGTTTCATGCTTGTAATAACACATTTGTATCATAACATGTGTTTTTTATGAATTTGTTGAACAAACTATGAATAGTTCGTCACTTTAAGTGTTGACATAAGCGCTTATTCATATTTTATAAAATTTCGAGATTCAAACCTTTGAATAGTTCGATGTTTAAGATGTCGACGCATTGATAGATAACTTTCTAAACAGAGGTTACATGAATCGCATCACTTACCAAGGTGAATCCTGATCATGTAGCTTTGAAGCCCTCCCACTAACAAAACTCCTTCCCGTGGCAACCATGAAGATGCAGAGGTATACTCGGTCTTTAGTAACAATGGATGTCACACTAACATTCCTTCCCTTCCCCGATGACCGTAAGGACGTGGCCGGCGCCGATATTGGCATTACTAATTTCAGAGTCCTCGAAAATGTACATTGAAGATGGTATGCTACTCCCAAGCTACATCTGTTGGTTCCCTGTACAATTTCGATGATTCTTGTCAATCACGGAGTAGCAACTACGAACTGTACGGTCATCAATGCTCATGCTCATGCTCATAATAGTTTCTAAAATATTAAAATAGTTAAGTTTTTGAGAAATACTAAACAGAGTAAAGGCATATCTGATTTATATCTTCCAAAATGGTGTCCTAAACTCGTGAAATATCCTAAAATCCTAAAAATCTTTTTTATTTTAAAAATCTGTGGCAAGAACGGGAAAAAATCTGTGTAATCTATATAAATAAAAATGGAATGGTGTTTGTATGTCACGAATTGGCTCGAGAACGGGTCAACGGATTTAAGTAACTCTTTGACTGAAGTGTTCGAGAAGTGTTCCGACGTGTTTGTGCGCACAAAAAGTTTAGAATTTTCACCGGGAAGGTCGGAAAAATGAGAGTAAATGAAAGTTTTATTTTGTATGGGATGTTTCATAGTGTTTTTTAACAGCCTACTTGATGGCAGGACGAAGTTTGCCGGGACCACTAGTTACAGATAAATCTGTGTATGTGGCAGCACTGTGGGGTAGCCACTGCACCAACCAAAGAGGCCAGCTATTGTTGGAATCCCTGGCCGCATTAAATGTAGAGCCGGAAAATGTGGGTACAGTGAGTACCTTCCGCAGAAATGGTGCAGAATCGATTATCGACGTGACGTTTTGTAGTCCTAACCTTTTAGATACCATGAACTTGCGCGTTGATGACGGTTATACTGCCCATAAACGCATAACTGTCCCATGTGAATAGGAAATCCAGCAAACATGGGACTGACATGCGTTTATGGGCAGTATACTAGAGAGCACAGGCCGCCGGTGTACTGATGGTGCGAATCAATTGCAAATATTCGAGCAATCTGCCTTCGGGCTAGACGAAGAATGCATCGCGTACGCACAGAAGCACAAGGTCGCGGCCAGGGTAGACGCGAATTGCGAAACGAAGCGAAAATTGCACGGGAAGGAATAACAATTATTAATAATGAAATGTCAAACTCCAAAGGATTTTCACGTCGCTTCGCGTGACGCGTCTACCCTGGCCGACACCCAAAGAGAAAAACGCGGTGCAGCATTCAGAGAGGCAAAGTTGGCTCTCAAAAAGGAAATCAAGAGTCGAAAACGGGCATGCCAGAGTCTATGAAAGGAGAGTTGCGCGAAGATTGAAACCAAATCTACCTATCGAACTGTCAAACCATCTACCTATCGAGCAGACCAGCCAAACAGATAGGGGCTATTTTTGAAGACAAGGAAGAACAATCAATGAAAGAAGTCTCTTCGCGCAACTCTCCATTTATAGACTCTGGGGCATGCTTCTATGCGAGAGTGCCAATTCGAGTCCATGGGGTGACGCCTACGCCTGGCTAAGACCAAAGGCGCCATAGCGCCCAAAGAGTAGTCATCCGAGTTGCTGCGATCGATAATCGATGTACTCTTCCCGCACCATCCCATAAGCTCATGACCCCCAGCGCCGTATGTGGCAGATGAAGGAGAAGAAGTGGCGAGAGTGACGAACGAAGAGCTGGCAGAAGTCGTGAAATCATTCGCGTCAAGTATAGACCTATCTGTCTACTAGGTACGACGGGCAAGTTATTGGAGAGGTTGATCTTCAACAGGATAATACCGTATATGGAATGGCCAACAACCAGTTTGGATTCAGGAAAGGCAAATCTACTCTGGACACTATCCAGACGGTCGTTCAGACAACTGAGGTAGCAATCGACCATAAAAGGAGCGGCATCCGTTACTACGCGGTTGTCATTCTGGATATGAAGAATGCGTTCAACAGCGCAAGCTGGGAAGCGATAGCCCACGCATTTCATCGCCTCAAGGTACCGGTGCAGTTGTGTAAGCTTCTAGAAAGCTATTTTGATGGTAGGATTCTACTGTATGACACAGAGAAGGGGCAGAAAAGCGTTCGAATTACCGCGGGAGTACCACAAGGTTCAATCCTGGGCCCGCTGTTATGGAATGTGATGTACGATGACGTACTGAGGCTGCCCCTTCCGACGGGTGTTAAGATTGTTGGCTTCGCCGACGATATCACCCTAGTAGTCTATGGTGAATCGATGGAGGACGCTTTTTTGCGAGTCGATTGATACGCATAATAGTGTCTTGTATTCAATGTAGGCAATTTTACTTTTTTTATTTGGATTCACCCGATGACCCTGGAGGGATCGTTTCTGTTTGTTACAATTTTCTGAGCAGACAATCTCTACCGTTTTCGAAGTGTAATCAATTAAACTGTGAATAAAACATTTGTTTTCCTCATTTGAATGCCGGCATTCAAATAATTAAAATATTAACACCTAACCACAAATGCTCTGGGTCCATCGCCAGCTTTACAGGCAAATCCTGACCTGATCTTAGGGATCATGCACAAATTACGTCACGCTCCGAGGGGGGGAGGGGGTTAAACCAAGTGTGACCAGCCTTACAAAAATTTCGGAGGGCTCATACAAAAAACGTCCAAAGGGGGGGAGGGGGTCGAAAAAGTTGAAATTTAGCGTGACATAGTTTGTTCACCATCCCATATATCCCTACCAACTTCCACCTCCGTAGCACTTATGAGGGCGTTGCTGAGTCGGTGGCCTCTACTGTACTGCATCAACATTTCCTTCCCCTATCCCAAGTCACGGTAAAGATGGGCATGGCCAAGGTTTAGGTTTAGGTCAGTCTTGTTCCAGAAAGCAGTCTGGATGAGATTATCAAATGACACATTAATATTGCTAGTATCCAATCTACGAAGTATAACGTAGCTACGCTAACGCTAAAATTTAACTCACTGGTCACTCGCAGGTGGTCGATCAAATTTTCAGCACAAACGGTTGTCTGGTTTTCAAGTTTTGTGCTCGTAAAAATAATAAGTTTAGTTTAAAGTGACCAGACGTCCCGGATTATCCGGGACAGAACAATTTTTAACTTGACAGTACAGTGTCAATACTGTTTATTTCAATTAACTTAGTACCTATAAAGTACATGTCTCAGATTGAATATGAATGTAAATAGCAAATCAAATATAGGCAGCGCTTCACTAGGGATGCACAGATGATTTGAGGAATTTCTTCAAAACAGGTACACTGAAAAAAACCGATGCTAGTTTGATCAATTTCATTGTAGTACCAGCTACTTCATCGAGATCAATTTTTCATAGGATATATTTATACAGAAATCAAGAGCTTAATTTCAACATACTGAAAATATTTCATATTAATATAAATAATACAAGTTTTAAATGTACCAACAGCTTTATAGAGAATATCCGTATTTCCCACTTACTTTCAATCCGCCATGAATTTGTACAAATCGCGTCCCTTCTTGAGCAAAAAGCCTTGAATGTTTAGCGCATCCAGCAACCGGTTGAAATCCGTACCAACGCCAGCCATCTGCTTCAGTTCCGCCAGCGAGAAAATGGTTTTGTTCTGCGTCGCCACCTTGGACTGCAACAGCCGCACGTATCGTTTCACCAAACTAGTCTGACTCACACCGGCGCCGTTCATCAGACGATTCGGTTGCAGATCGCCCACGTCGTTGCTGAACACATCGATCATACTGTACCGCAGAATAGCGATAACGTCTTGGGCGTGTTGAAGAGTTGCCTCTGATTCGAGATCCATTCGTGCCCTGGCCTGGGTAAGACGCACCAAGGCCTCTAGCTGGCGAGTTGTCACCGGTATGGAGTCCATTCCCTGCTGAGCTCTGCGCATTTCGGCGTAAAAATTCCTAATCTCTAGGGCTGCAGCTTCTGTTAGCTTGGGATGGATGTTCTTACGAGCGTAAGCTATGTATTTTTGTATAAGCTCCACTGGTAGTAAGTCCATTTTCTCGTTGGCTCTGATTTTCAATCGTTCGTGAAGAGGTGTTTCGGCTTGCGATCCGTGTATAGTTGTTGTCCCCATTCCGATGAGAAGTGCCTGAAAAGCGGCACCCTGTGGTTGTTGTCCATTTTGCATTCCGTGCAATCGCTGGACATGAGCGGCCAGCAAGTTATCTAGGTGAGCATTTGGTCGATCCAGTTGAATGAAAACCAAATCAAATCGAGACAGGAGAGCTGGCTTCATTTTTAAATTTTCCGAAACGGTTTTCGATTTATCATAATGGCCTCCGGATGGATTGGCTGCAGCAAGGATACATGTGCGTGCGGGCAATGAACAGATGACTCCAGCTTTAGCTACGCTTACCACTTGCTGTTCCATAGCCTCCAGCAATATCTGATGATTTCCCGACATTTTATCAAACTCGTCAATACAACAAGCACCTTGATCTGCTAGTACCAAAGCACCTGCTTCCAATGCTCCTCCAGTACATTTTTCTGTTCGAACAGCAACAGTCAATCCGGCATTTGAGGTGCTATTACCACAAACAAAAATGCCCCTCGGAGACACTTCTGCACAGGATTGCAGCATTTGACTCTTTCCAATGCCGGGATCGCCAACAATGAGAACGTGAATTTCAGAACGGCGGCCTTTGGTTATAGAGGCACCTCCAAATAATCCTAGTAATAGTCCAGCCTTAATCATTTCGTGGCCATATATCATCGGGCATAGAGATTGAACCAGTAAACGGAACGGACAGGGTTCAGATCTAATCATTCGTATGGCTTCCATATCCAAATCGGAGAATTCTGCCGCTCGATGCCAACTGGCCAAGGAATTTTTGTTGCTACGAACAGCCACTGCTTGCATGTACATCTTATACATACTGGCTGTGGTGCGAGCCTTTGAGCTATTCTCCTCCTGAGGACGACCTTTCAAGATTCCCGTTATGGTTACATCATCTCCAGGACAAACAGCATCTACCAGCTCATGAGTAAGCTCCACCTCAATGCTTCTGGGAACCTGGCCGTGTCCTGAGCGAGCACCAAGCATAGATTCCTGCAAGCGTACAGTTTGAAATGCTTCCGTCCTCGTGAATACGGATGATCGCAGTGGAATAAAATTGCTCCTAGCTTTACATCCTTCTCGACAGGATGTGGGGAGAGTCAACATTCCGTCTGTCTGACGAATCGCTTGCTGACCATGGCACAGAGAACAACGGAATGCCATCCACGAGTTCAGTACCTGAAAATGATCAACGGGTTTTCATCTATATCTTTACCTAATTTAATACGAAATGAAGCCACAACTAGAATTTTTAAAAGTAAAAAGTCGATCCCTTATTTTGGATTTTTTTTTTCGTAAGCCATTTAACAATTTAGATTCTGGCTGGTTTTATTTTTGTTTTATGTAGATTTGCATATTCCTCTAGTTTATACAGTAATTTTGATCACTTCTTCAAGAATAATTCAGATGCATAACAAAAAACTTCATGTTTGATAAGTACTAGTGAACTTGGCAACAGTTTTATGAATCTCTTGTAGTTTTATCCAAAAACACGTTCTTGAGCAAGAGTTAATAACCATAAATATGTTTAAATAGTATTATTGACTGTAGCATTATCGATCCGTACCGTTTACGAACTGATTTGCTACAGAATTCAATCTTCATTATTTGGTTTAGAAAAGTACTGTATTTTGCCATATAAGAAAAACGAGGAATTTTGTATGGAGACTGCAATCATGTTGAACAAGAAGATTTAAATAAATTTAATCGGACAATTTAAACCAAATTGTATCTAAAATAAAAGCTGAATTCCTATTCTGCATACTTATTGAATTAGATCACTGAATGTTTGATAAATCATACTTTATATTTCATGTAAAGATCAATGATACCAATGATGTATACAACTTTGGCAACCTACGGTTCAAAATTGTGACGTGCTGGAATATTTCTGACAACGACATCAGATTCAGTAACCCCAAAACGACTATAGACACATAATTTGATCCTTGAGACACACAAAAATGTCGTTTTTGTTACGCTGTGTAGAACACCCTCATTAAAAAAAGTAAAGTGTAACACGCACGATGTTATCAAACTTGAACGAACCTAAAGTTTCCCTTCGCATGGTTTTAGTTTATAACCGACGTCAGAACCTATCGTGGCGCTAATATTGACTTCGACCACTATCTGGTGATGGTGAAACTGCGCCCAAAACTATCCGTCATCAACGATGTACGGTACTAACGCCCGCCTCGGTACAATCTAGCGCGACTGAAACAACCGGATGTCGCCAATGCGTACGCGCAGCATCTTGAGGCAGCGTTGCCAAATGAGGGCGAGCTCGACAGGGCCCCTCTTGAGGACTGCTGGAGAACAGTCAAAGCAGCCATTAGCGATGCTGCCGAAAGCATTGTCGGATATATGGAATTGAGCTCAAGAAAGGATTGGTTCGACGAGGAGTGCCAGGAGGTTTTAGAGGATAAGAATCCAGCGCGGGCTGCAATGCTGCAGCATGGTAGGGTCGATGTACCAATAGCCGCATAGCTAAGAACAAATATTCGTATAATATCGAAAAATAAAGCCTGCGGAATTACTTTTAGATCATCTGAAAGCTTTTTATCTTGGCTTTGTGGAAAAATTATGAAACATAAGAAAACTCATGTTTTTGTATTTATTATCGCTTGTGCCACTATAGGAACACATGTGCCTATAGTAGCACTATTCCTAATTTCTGTTCCTATAGTAGCACTAGCCTCACGGAATAGGCAAAACACAAATCAAAACCGTATTTTTACAAAACTTATATATTTTTCCTTTGAAGTGTGGAACGAAAGCGTTCGATTGATGTAAAAAAGTTCCTAATTTATCAACTATTTTGTTTAATAACAAAATAGTTTCTCTTAGTAGTGCTACTATAGGAACAATAGGTTAACTATAGGTGCAAGGGAGCTAAAATTTTAAGCAAAACTATTTATTTCGACCATATTTTGAACAAAATCGAGCTGTGTGTCAATGGTACTTAGATAAATAGCTACTGATCTTCATGTCAAAAATTATTTTGCTACGATTGCCAGCGAAACGGTCGTAAAAAGGTACTAGTGCGACTATAGGGGACCGTCCACTAAGGGAACACCGACCCTACGCGGCAAAACGTGGAACGATACATACTGAAGCGGAAACAGCACCCCGCCGATTCCGGGACAAAAAGCACCGCCTGGAAGGGCTGGAATGCCAAGAGATGGAGTTGTTGTACCGTTCGCGAGACACGCGGAAGGTTTTTTTTTCTTTATTAACGAGATTTTTAGCCCTGGGCTAGTTTATCTCGGGACCAACGGCTTTACTTCCCTTCCGAAGGAAGTCGTCACTATAACTTTTTTGTCAGTGACTATCTCGGGGATGGGATTCGATCCCAGGTCCTCGGCGTGAGAGGCGTGTATTCTAACCACTACACCAGGGCCGTCCCCAAACGCGAAAGGTCTATCAAAAGCTCAGCACATCCCGTAAAGGCTTCGTGCCGCAAGATGAAATGGGCCGGGATAAGGATGGGAGCAGTTTGACGGACGAGCGTGAGGTGATCAAAATGTGGAAGCAGCACTACGATGAGCAGTTTGACGGACGAGCGTGAGGTGATCAAAATGTGGAAGCAGCACTACGATGAACACCTGAATGGCGCAGAGAACACAGGCACAGAAGGTCAGGACAGCGAAAGCGACAGCTACGTCAGCACAGCGGACAGTGGAAACCAAGCAGCTCTCACAGGGTGTCTACTCATTCACAGAAATAAAATTCCCTGATATTTACAGGTTTTTCAAGGATCTGAAAAATAATTCCAGGTTCAAGAAATTCTTCAAAATAGATAAATGATTGATGAATTTTCTATATTAGATGACTAAAAATTTATATTCAATGATAGGAGTTTGGCTAACGATAAGTATTATCACTTCAATAAAAAAATATATCTGTTTGATAATCAAATGCAGGGCTGTTACAACAGTCGCGAATTTCGTGATTCTCGCGGATTTCGCGATTTTTGCGGATTTGGTACGCCAGACGCGAAAATCGCGAGTGCATAAAACACTGTCGCAAAAATTGCGGATTTACCAAATCATAGAAAAACCAAATTGGTTAGATACCAACAATCGTTCATCATGAGGCAATTCTTGTTGTAAAAGTAAATCTACGTCTTCCTATTGAAAACTTTAAAATTCGAAGAATTAGTCTCTTTACAGTCACAGATTTTCTATTTTTACTTTCTAGGTATCCTCTTTGGCTGTTTAAATGCTTACTTAAAAGTTTTCTGCGATACCTATTGATTTGTTACGAATAATTATATATAAAACATATTTAAGGTACAGTGGGGGAAGGGTATCAGTGGGGTAAGTGGATAATTTGTCAATATAAAGCATAAATACTTGAATATGTTGAATGTTTTCGCACCATAGCATCGTTTTAGGTTATATTCTTATGCCCACACTGATACTATTGCAAAACTGGTACTACACGTACACTAACACAAGCAAACTTGTAAGCTGCAAAAAGTAATTAATTTGAAAATTGTTTTCCATCAATCAAAAATCCATTGTATCTCAGTCTTAAATCGAATTCTACTTTTTTCGACACATGGTGAGCACTTCAGTTCTTATTGAATGAATCACAATGAAAAATATGTGATTTTTATAAATAAATACAAATATATTGGACATGGTACACTTACCCCTACTTTTTAATGGGGTGGGGTAAGTGGATCAAGAATTATTATCATTTATTGGTAGACTGCTTACGAGAATTTTATTAAGATTTAATATCCGCAAATGTTGTTTTCCTTTGTTTTCTTCCATTCCCAGCTTGAATTAGTAAAATTGACCATAGAAAATTTGAATTAATCCACCTAAAACTTTTTTCAACCTTTCTGGAATAAAAAAATATAAAAAATAATAATTTCAAAATTTACACGAAATTTTTCGTGTGTTATCTAAGTTGAGTTGTAAAAGAGCAAAATATACTAATTTTCCAATTAAATGCATAGTATCGTACCTTATTTGACCATATAAATTGTTCTAGACAGATGATACACATATGTTCATAAATAAAATAGAAGGATTTCGGTTTTTTTTTTTTTATTCTATTTATTTATTTTAAAGGCTCAATCGCGTTAGCATAACGGAGCCGAAAACCATTAGAATAATTGACAATTCATTAATAGCCTTGTCTAATTAATTCCTCAATTCGCCTATCGTCCTCTTCAATGTATTGGCGGCGCAAGTCTTCATCTTCGATGTGCGAGTACGATAATCGTCTCCCTATCCGTGCGGGACGAGTATCAGGAACAACAATGAGGCTGCTATCACTTTCGCTTGAGGTCGATGTTGCAGGTTTTTTCAGCTGTTTGGTTGATTCTGAGTCGGCCGAATCTACTGACCGCTGACGCTTAACGTCGTTTTTGTTGGTTTTCATTTTAGTTGTTTTGCCTCCAGCGGTTGTCGTTTGAGAAAGAGATGGCCATTGTTCTTCGGATACGGGGTTTTGCTGCTGTACGGCCGACGGTGGCTGCGGTGTGGGTTTGGATGTTTTTTGGGATTGTTGCGATTGATATTTTATTGCCGCTTCTGAGCATCGCATTTTCGGGTGAGATTTATTACCGCAAGTGCGACAGGTGCGCACTTGAGAAAAATGTGATACTGACGTGACTTCTTCCGCAACCGTTATGAAGGATGGGATCGGGATTTTAAGCTGCATCCGCACCACGCGGACGCCGTTACTGAGGCCCGGAAAGTAATCTCTCCAGACGTCGTTGCGGATGCTAATCACTTCGCCATATTGACGCATATGATTGGCAATCACAAGATTATCCATTTCCTCTGGAAGGTCGTGGAGACGCACATCGACGGCATCGCTTTCAACGTATATTGGCAAAGGGATTGCCTGCTTCTTCCCAGCACATTCCATATAGTGATTTAGATGGTGCGCAGCGACAACTCTAGATGCCAACTCTTGGCTTTGCACTGCAAGGTACACCACATTTTTAACATTGTGCAGTTGCACAGTTTTCACTACGGACATCTCAAGTTTGAGTTCCTCATCGATGAACTTCTTGATATCCGCTACAGTCGGATGTTTTGGTAAAATTGAAGTGTCTAACACGACACAATTTTTACGCGGTACCGGCATTTTAGTACGAACAAAAGAATCTCAAAAGCGAAAAACGAAACCCGTGTACGTCTGATCTGACTGGGAGACGGATAGCAACTGAAGGATTTCGGTTTGTTATTCCAAAGTAAAAGTAACTAATATTTTTAAACTAAGAGTGTTTTTTGAAAATATCGTTAGGAATAATCCAACAATACTTCTGTTTAACTTATGCGTATAAATGGATGAATTTTCTCCATTTTTTTTTTCTAGAGTCAATGTTTTTTTTTTTTGTTAGATTTAGTATGAACTAATATATACATACTTTTTATTATGTTTTGATTAAATAAAGGTACTTTTTTAATTTTGAAGTATTATAATATAACATTACTAGCACTAATAGCAAGAACGAGAGTAATATCATTTTTATTAAACATAATCACACCACATTTGTTTCGAGAACAGATTTTTTTAATTGATGATCCACTTACCCCACCATGGTGGGGCAAGTGGATCATTTGGCGCAAATTTTTAAGTCTCTCATACTCAATACATAACAATTAGAAAAATAGAAATTAATGACGATTTGAAGTATAATAGTCCCTCATTTGTTATCCACAGAAAAAAGTTTGAATTACATTATTCACTTTAGCTGTATATAACAATGAAGTTAACTATTGATTTTTCTGTATCCACTTACCCCACGGTACCTTATATAAAATATTTAAACTCAGTAGATGGAAAAAACGATTTTTTTTTTTTTGTATGGTATTCAGTTGGAGCTGCCTGACAGCTTAACTTGTCAAGGCTGAACCCTCGGTCTGGCTTTAGTCGAAATGGTTTTGAATAATTTGTCATTCAAGTGCTATTCTGATTACTCCTGTCTTTTACGTAAGATTAGAATCTTAAATGTCAATTGTCGTCAAGTCTTAACAAAATTAGGCTGTTTAGCAGTAGTTCTAGTTAATTTCATTTTTGTTGTTAAAAGTATTTATTGGTCATTACGTTCATATATCCTTAAAGAAAAAAGTCGCTTTCCTTGTCTGTTCAACAATTTTTCGAAACTAGCAAGTGTACCCTAATGATCGATTTCAGCGTTTTACTTTTCATAGTCATTTTTATAGTGAATATTGAAGAGTAAAGTTACCTTAGGCTTCTATTACAGTCTCCTACAAGATTCACTTTTTGGTGGCAAATGCGATGCTTCACAACGCTTACTTTCTACTTGTAAATTTTGCGAAAATGAAGCTGGAATTAGATTATTTATACCGCTTTTACAAAAGAGGTATTTCTCATTATGGCAATGTAAAAACCATATTAAAATAAGATTGTCGCCACTTATTTCTACTCAGTGAATCTGCTAGTCATTTTCCTAAGAGTTCCTAAGTAATCCCTACGTCGTATATGATAACGATGTATCTAGCTAGCTAATAGTAAGAGTGGCTACGGATCATTCTGGTCAGCAAAAGGCAAACTGAACGTCACCAATAGTATTAATGTCCACTTCGAATAGATTAATTATTTGAAATGGGCATCAATTCTATCAATGACGCAGAATGTCCGTTGGATCACATCCGAGATATTATTGCGTCTATGCCATATGAATTATGACGCGGCTTTAAGCAAAAAGTGCCAAAATGTGATACCACCACTACAGGTTACGCCTTTGGTTTCCATCATATGGGCTAATGGATTATGCCCTCCCATCGCGGCAAGGTCGCATAACCAAGGGGAGGGAAGTAGATGAAAAAAACGAATTTAGTACTATACTATTTAATTCCACTAGAGTTGGTATCCTTTGACAGATACGCGTATTTCGACCTGTCTAGTACACGACAATGAAGACGGCCTTACAGTTGAGGTCTAAATACGCGTATCTGTCAAAGGATACAAACTCTAGTGGAATTAAATGGTATAGTATTAAATTAGTTTTTTATCTACTTATAGGTATTCTACTAAACAGCTCGAAGATTTATCATCATATTTAAATTAGTTAAACTTTATCTGTTTTTCGATAACGTAACTAGTGGTATTTTAAAAACCTTTCCGAATAATAATAGTGAAAGCCCTTTTTCATACAAAATGCTCATCTTTAGGGTGCTGTAACTTTGTTTCCCTACTAGCAATCGGCATGAAATTTTTAAATAGAGTACAAATATGCTCAACTTCATTATCACAAGATTTAATTTTTTTTTTTTTCAAAGCACCGATTAAAAGGTAAAATCGCTCAAATAATACAGGCCGGACTCGATTATCCGGTGATTCGATTATCCGGAATGTTAGACTCGATCATCCGGATGGGGTTTTAAAAAGGTTTTTTTTTGTGTATGCTGGCCAAGACCCCTAATGTTCCCAGAAATAATTTCCGGCTACGCCACCGCATCATATAAATAAAACAAAAAAAAAAGATAATACAGGTATATTCCGTTTTTATCAACACGATCGGCAATTTTCAGTTGATAAAAACGGAACCGTGACAAAAACGGAATAATTTTCTTAGACAAAATATTTTACAAATTTTAAAACAAAATTGCGGTTTTGCCAGGATAATACATAATTTCATCATATACATGCACAGTATTGATGTTTCGGAGCTGTGATTGGTATTAAGATTGTTTATTCGTATAATATCGTAAATAAAGTTGATTGCAGACTCCAATCAATCAATATGATTATTTGTTATGCTATAAATCTTTAATAGTTTATATTTTGTTGGTTAGATATTCATTGTATTTAATATGGAATATTAAACCGATTATTACATAAATGTGCTTTACATAATGAGATGCGTCATATTTGTAAAATTAACTACAAGGAAGTGGGTCAAGCTGATGATTGTCTTTTTTTTTTTTCAAGAAAAGACACGAAACAATTTCTTTTTCTTCTGTTTATGCTCATCCTTTTTCTTTTAATAAGAACAGTAATCTGAGAAAAAGGGTTTTCCTCAGTTGGGATGTAATACCATACAGACATTACATCGCAACTGAGGAATAGCCTTTTCTCACCTTCTGTTCTTATAAACACTTCCGCAGTTATCAACTGAGAGTTTTTTTTTTATTTTGTTAAGGCACATTTTCTTTTTTTTTCTTTATTAACGTGAATTCTAACACATATGGCTAGTTCTTCACTCCACATTTGCACACAATCCGATTGGTGATTAAATGTGGGAATATGTTGCGATAGTTTTGCAAGCTTTTATGAATAACAACGGTTTCCTGTCAAAATCTATTCTGTAGAATGATTGGGTGATTTTTCTTCACTATCACTACCAACTTCGACTGGGATGCACCTAGGGGGTGCGGACTCTTTAGGCTAGGTTGTTCAAATTGAACACAATCTTTTCCACGAGTGCTAACCCTTGTGTGTTTGCTTGTCTCGTAGGAATCTACAATCAAAATGCACACTTAAAATACTTCGCACAAAGCTCCTTCAGTTCAATGCAGCAAATGAACCCAATGAATAGACTTAATCAAAAAGTTGTTATATAGAAACATATTTTGAGCAGTTGTACAATACTCATGCATAATATGGACCAAGCATAATAATTATTTGACAGTTGGCGGTATTTGTGTTACATAAATTGTATAACAATTTTTAACGTGTCCAATTCACGACCGTATATTTCTAAGCGTACTCTGATCATTTTCATGAAAATTTTAGTTTGACAACAGCCTGGCTGCTTGTAGATTTTCTGTTCGCATCCTCCAGGGATGCACTAATCACCGTTATAGCGTCACCTTTACCGTTTAGCTCTGCAATGAATCACGAATTGGCTAGCACTAACCTAAATTAAAGTCCTACTATTTTGTTTGGTAAAAGGATAGTGAATATTTTTTTCAAGAACACAAAAGTGTACAAACTCCAGAACAAGCTTAACCAAAATAGAACTTTTGGTTAGAATCTCTTTGGCTAAGGTTTATGAATAAGCGTAAGGTAGTTGGTATAAGATCTAAGAAATCAGCGAGGAAGATGCAGAACAGAGCAAAATTCAATAACAAAAGTGTTCGGGCGGGACACTCAAGTGTTCTTTCAAAGTGTGGGTAAATGTGACCTTAGCAACAAGAGAGAAAGAGTACCAGAAAAAAATCCTCGTATTTTTTTGCACTCTCATTCGAATCGTTTGAGGATCTTTGTTGAAAATGTTGAGTGCAATTTTTACTCCTCAATAAAAGATCAAAATCGCCACATTTTTGCATTTTTGCTAGGACGTGGCCAGAGCAACTCTCGAGTGTTGAAAGATGCATCAATCTTGTCCATCAGCCCATGCTAAATTTGAAAACTTGGGAAAGGAAGGAATCAAACCTTATTCAATCGTATATAACTTGACACCTTTTATGTATCGTAGGTGATCAACACCAACATAATGTCGAAAATTCAACCCTGAGGCTATTGAAAAACATTTAAATAGCTACAAATAAGTTTTCAGTTTATATTTTAACCATTTAAAAACAAATAATAAAAAAAACATTTTTTGTGTTGATAAAAACGGAATAACAAAATCGGAACGTGATAAAAACGGAACATACCTGTATTTAAGTTTTTATATAGCAGATTTTAATTTTTATTTTAGTGTTTTGGTGTGAGGGTTACTGGTGGACAACCCCCACACCAAAACACTCTGCATCGAGCCCCCTGGTACTGGACTCATCTAAATTTACAATAATTACACTTGCTTTTACATTATTATATTGGTGTGTGAACGCAAGTGATGAATACTACAAAAAAACTAAATATATCTAGGGATGCCCAGTGGAACTTTGTTCCTTTTAATGTGTCCCAGTAGAAACTAAATTGGTTTAATCTAAAAATATAATTATACACTATTAAGTAAAACATACATAGAACATTTAACATAGTGCTATCAATTAAATGAAAAGATCAGAAAACTGGCAGTTATCGCCGCGAGATAATTAGCAGCGGTTCAAATAATAAAATCAGTAAAATTTTAACAGCCTGTCGAGACCCGTTCGATGTCGATATCAAAGACGATAAGATGGAATGAAAAGCAAACTACGATAAAAAGGATCACATTTACATAACGCAATTGCATCATCCGTCTAGGAACGATTAAGCATTTAGGTCTGCGCTCGAGATAAGAAAACACGCCCACGCGTGAGACGAGTGCGCATAAAGAGACACGGACACCGTCTTCAGCCATTTAGCTGCACAGACTGTAACCTAACACTAGACAACGGACAAGCATGCTCCAGTGGCACAGCCGAGAAACATTCCTTACGAAAAGTTTCTATGGCTAACGCAAGAATCGAACCCACACCCCATGACACGATTAGATCACTGCCTGACGACACTAACCGCACGGCCACGAAGCCCATAGGTTAAGATTTTATCTCTGTTTATTCTTCAGAAAGTATACAATTAGATCCTTTAAGCGTTACAAATGTCGCGCAATTTTATCACTTGGAACCTCGTCTTATTTGAATAGGCTCTTCGGATCTGGCGGAGAAAAACGATGAAAACAACGATAATTTAGGAGTTCTACCAGGTTCGAAAGGGACATAGTATATAAGCATAAGACAAATAAAATTTAGCCCCTTCAGGGACGAATACACTACCAACAAATTTGCAAGTAAAATTAATAAAACGTTTGTGAATCCCTGGACCTAAAAGGTATATGGAAATTTCCACTCAACATCATTTCAGTTTTACATAATTATACATCAATAGTGTAACCTGTAGAGTTAAGATGACTTTTGTACATTTGACACGAAATAAATCAAGTTCAAAGCTCACTCCAGGGTTCATATTTATCCGAAACCACGGACTCTAAGTACAAGGTAATTATAAATCCAGCAGCCAAGTGAAAAGTTCTCTCCTTTACTGGAGAAAAAAGTAGCTTGGTAAACCTGGAAAGGAAATACAGATACGGAAGCGAAAGCGTCTCTCCAAGTGGAGAATCAAGTAGCATCCGAAACTGCCAAGCAGTTGATACGAAATCAATTCAGGAATGTGTTGATTTTGGATCTTTAGTACTATTTTAAACTAGTTTTAAATAAAATTCTATTGTTGATCGCTTTCAATCGCGTTGGTATTTTGTTGTATATAGAAGGTCCGTTGAATGATATCCGCGTTTGACCGATACAGGTCAAGGCTCTAGATCTGACCAAGTTACTTGCATGTCTTGTATTGTAGCTGTGGGAACTAGCAGGTAATACCATGTTAGTATGCATGTTAGGATTTTTTTTTATAATATCATAAACAAACAAACAAGACTGTAAGTCGCAAAGGCCACGTAGAGGTAAAGCGCTATGTGGTAAGCTTGTATAGATTTGAATGGTAGGATATAGTCGTGGTAAGGAATAAATGATTTTAAAGCATCGATTTTGCAAAACTTGCAGTTTTTTTTTCAATTTAGACTGACAGGCATGACCCCAAACGATGATGAAGTATTGGAGATGAGAATGTACGCATCCAAAATAAAATTTAAGCAGTGCATAACGAGGAACAAATGATTTCACTCGATATATTAGCCCATAAAGAGATGAGACCTTTCATTGAATTTGATCAATATGGATACCCCATGAAAGTGACGGATCTAATACTAAACCAAGATATTTAAAATTGTACACCCTTTCAATTACGGTCTGTCCTATACAAATATGTATATCAAAGTTTACTTTTTTCCGTGGGGAATGAAACAACATATATTTTGTTTTCATTGAATTTAGTGACAATAAATTGGAGTCAAAAAACTGCATAAGAATGCGTAGATCACTGTTCATGCTCAGAATGATAGCAGAAGGATCCAGACTAGGATAGAAAATCGCTGTATCATCCGCGAAAAGTCTCGGAATTCTCTTTAAAGGTAGTCTTCCAAGGTCATTTATATATAAAAGGAACAGAAGAGGACCTATATTACTGCCTTGGGGAACGCCAATATTGATCGTCTTTAAAGCACCTCGAAAGTCCTAGATTGCTACAAATTGATGTCTGTTACTCAAATACAGGGATGAGAAAAGTACTGGAGCAAACATTTACCGCCTCTACATTTACATCTTTCTACACGACCATCAAAATCCAAAGCAAACCATGACGGTTCAAAACAAAAAAATGTCACGGCTCTTCAAAAATGTAATCTTCTTCTTCCTAACGTTTTTCAACCCCGAATGCGAAATGACTCGAGCACAGTGGTGACACGATTTTTGCGGTTTTCGGGGTTTTGCATTTTTGCTCGATAAAGGCAGTATGAAATTGAACTTGTTTATATGTATCGTAACGGAATGATTGTGGTCTTTCTGTTAGAGCTAATAGATTTCAATTAGTTGAAAACACAAGCAAAATATTAGCGATTGAATGATTTTACACTTTTTTCAATCATTCAGCTTGGAATGGCTGCCCGAAAATGGTCATAGTGGAGAGACAAAAACAGTCAAGCAGTGTGTGAACTGTTGGCAGCGCAACGCCTGATGGTATTGATGCTGCTGCTGCTTTGTGTTTTGGTGGAATGGCAGAATCGATGAACTGTGGTGAATTGCGGTCACAGTTCCCAAGACTGCTCAAATAGCTCTTAATGATATTATTTGCTACACCTCATGTTCCATAGTATTCTAATTTTTGCAGAAGAATATTGTGATTTAGGGTGCCAAATGCCTTTTTAAGATCTATAAAAAGACCACCAATAACACACTTGTTATCAATTATGTCAATTAAAAAATCGACAAGTTCAACTATCGCTGTAGAGGTACTGGAACCTTTTCTGAAGCCATATTGAAATTTGTATAATATGTTGTACTTATCCATGAATTTTACTAACCTGTTTACCAGCATTTTTTCAAAAAATTTACTGATAACAGGCTGAATTTTACTGATCAGGCACTTCACCGGATTTAAAAACAGGAGTTGCTTTTGCAACTTTAAGATATTCTTTTAGTGATTGGATTATCCGGAGGATTCGATACTCCGGATAATCGACCTGTAAGGGTTTTAATATTTCAAATATCTGCTGTATTTTTAATGTTAAAAATTTTCTTCACTCGTCGTTTAAACAATCTCTACACTTGTATACACCAATCAATATTTTACAAAATTGTTGCTGAACAATAATTCCTAAAACAAAAACTGCTATTATTTTGAGCGATTTCGCGTGGTGCATAACTTTTGAACCGGCGTTTCGGAAAAAAATATTGTGATAATGAAATTGAGCATATTAGTAGCTCTCTTTAAAAATTTCATGCCGATTAGTCATGGGGAATCAATGTTACAGCATATCAAAGTGGATCATTTTGTATGGAAACCGGCTTGTTTTACTAGTATTCTTAACACAGCTGTAGATCTGAAAGACATTGTGTATTTAATATTCCTTATCAGAAAAAAAAGCAGTCAACAAATTTTTGAATGTTATGTTTTTTGCGGAAACCTTGGAAAGTCATTCATAACTTCAAATGGCTTCTATTTCAGATGTCGCGATTTTCGCGGATACCGATTTGGAATTTTTGTAACAGCCCTGCAAATGATCTGATGGTGCCTTTTGTTATCAAAGTATGTATGTATGTAAGGGTTACCACTCATTATTGCAGGGCACAGCCATTAGACAGTAGACTGTCCTCTTTGTATGATGTTATCCAGTTGATTGTTACAAATCTTTGTTAAAATTCAAGGTTCACTCAAGGCAATCCCAAAATTACAACCCAGATTCTAGCCACTGATCGACTGGTCATGTCATCGTACAAAAGGATGTCTGGAGAAAAGCGGCCATGAACCCAGTGAATTGGCGAAATATTGTTGGCGAGGTTGCTCGCTGTCACTATCAACGCTTAAAATTTGCTGATTTGTACAGGCCGACTGCGATACAATTCGGATCAATCTACATCATATCAATTTCATGCTGTCTACTCCATCACATGTGCCTTGATGGCGATAGACAATAAATATCACTGATGGGTTAAGTTTAGCTTTAAATTAAGCAGTTAAAATGGCAATTTATCAGTACGATATTTTTGACAGTGTTGCAGGTAGGATGAAACTATTTGTTGGTCACTGAAAAACAGTAATAGCATGGATAATTACCACGTGATCACTCGTTCCGCAGTGATTATGATCTAGAGTGCGATGTCGCATCACTGCTGTTGGTTGTCAAATCAAAGTGATATTGATAGCTCGGAAGTGATAGTGATAGTTTTAGACCATCAGCCATCAGCTGATATGATTGATATTAAGCAACTCTGGCAAGCTAATTGATGTAAAACCAAATCAATAAAAAAAAATCCCATGATAAATCGGCCGATGAGTTTCAGAACGAACTCCAGTAGATATCTGAAGAATTCCTAAAGTGTTTGCTTGAAAAAATCGGTGGAATATTCGCGTAAGTCTCTGAAGGAGCCTTTTGAAAGACTTGCAATAAAATAGTGACCAAGTTTCTAAAAAGAGATCTACTAGAGGAAAAGCACTGATTTTCGACCTACAAGGAATCTGGGCCAATTTCCAGATTTTCTTACCAAGTAGGCCTAAATCGTATGAATTGGTCGAAAACTGCTGCTCTTCCCCTACCAGCCCTGGATTTGTGCTTTTGAAGACTTGGATTGTGGCTTCGATTCATATTCACCTCGAGAATTCATGTTTATGTTAAAACTAACCTGAGAATTCCCCGCTCTTATGATGGTTCCTCGTACGGCAAACAACTTTCCGAAGCTGTTGATTTTCATGTGTCGCAGGTGAACCTCTGGTCCGTGACCCACAACTCTTGGCCGGATGGCTTGAAGCATCAGTTTGTCGTGGGATTGAGATAGTTCGGACGATTGCGAAGTGAGATCTCCCATAAGGGCTTTGGTAACAACTTGGTGCATCGCCAGACCAGCCATGGCCAAAGTTTGCTCGGGATTGTCAACCAAATCCTGTCGGAATGTGGGCCAATCTTGCATAAATGCGGAATCCGATTCACCCACTCCAATATCCAACTCAAACCACAAGTTTGTCTTGATTGCGGATAGTTCGTATTGGTCCGGACACTTGGCGTAATGTCGTTCTGCTGCTTGAATTTTCTGCAAAGTGGATGAACCTTCACGATATCCTAAAATATTTGAGCATTTTAGTGAACATTAAAATTTGAAAGGATTAAAGATACCAACCCTCTTGAGGCAGATACAGCTTCCAACCAGGATATTCGCACGGTTCCTTTTCCAGCATAACTGAGAGCAGCGGCTGAGATTGAGACCCAACCGGCAACAGTCCCGGAGACGTGGGAGGATCGTCGGTCTGTTCTCCATTGCCGTCCATTCGAGGCAGGGCATAGCCAACGGGACGCTCGCGGGGAGGCCCTGATCCACCACCACGATTGTATGGACGCCAAAAACCGCGACCCCGCCAAGGCCGACCAGTACTGTTGCCTCGTGAAGCACCACGAGATGGTCGACCGCGCCCTCGGGATGAAGACGGTCCAGCACTTGGATCCATGACACTATAGATTATTATAATAAATTAAACTGTAACAAACGACTATAACATGAAAAAAAATTTAATGTTTAGGAATGTAATATAATCGAAAGAAAAACTCAACCGAACTGAAAAACAACAAACTGAAAATCTGTCAGTGTTCAGCAATGGGCGATTGCATCAAAAATATCGAACAAAAAAAATCGATGATCAAGTCAAGCGTGTGCTACACGGAGAAACAAGACAACTCAAAATCGAGATAAAAAGTACTCAAAATGATGTTCACTCAACAAGAGCAGTATTCATGCACTTATTTTCAATCATTTGATATCTAAACAGTATTTATTCATTACATATTCTATTAAATATGCATTTTGATTCTAAGTTTTAGAATTTATTATAACAATTTTGGAATAAGCATTTAAATGTGTATTTTGTGAATCTGCGTAAAAGCCGTCAAAGTCTTCCATTTGTGGTTTACCGTTTTACAACAGTGAGCTTATTAGTTGAATTATGTTTTATTAATATTAAGGTGGTCATAGAACGAAGCCACACCTCAAATTTTCTAGAGCACAAGACTTGAGAACTAAACAGCGCTCCGCGTTGAAAATTTATCCCACCAGCAAGCAAGTAATTTGATTGATTTTCAACGCGAACTGTCGTCAGATTTTCCAGTCTTGTGCACTTGAAAATTCGAATTTTGGCTTCGTTTTATAATCACCTTATTTATTTATTTAGTTGATGTTACATCAATTAATATGATAAAACTCGTTAACGATGTTACGCCAATTTACTCGGTCCATGGCTGAGGCCCTCCAACTTCGATTTTGGCCCATATGCTCTCCAGATCTTGTTGCACCTGATCAAGTCACCTCGCACGCGCTGTGCTCTCCACCTTCTTGTGCCAACCGGATTTGACGCGAACACCATCTTTGCAGGATTGTTGTCCAATAGCTCTGCGGAACACGGTTTTGTCTCAAGCACCAAAATACCACTATTTACCAAATAAATGTAAATTGTCTTTTAAAATATAATAGGAATGAAGAGTGAGGAATGAATAATTAGGACTCAGATGTGAAGAGTAGGAAGTGAGGAATGAGGAAGCCGTTCCGGTCCTGCGTGTGAGTCTGGAGAAGGGGTCTTCCAAACTCCCAGTAATGGCAAGTACAAACATAAAATGAATTTTGCATCGCCTGAAAGCATTTTGGTTTCCAGTCAGCCTTCAAATACATCACCTTTGTTTCGAGTCGCAACGTTTCCAACCAGTTCATCCCCGGGACGCACAATTACCGCCAGCCTCGAGGAAGCCCCATATCCTCCCAACACAGTCGAGCATTTCCTGCCAGCGACCTGCAGTCGTCCCGGTCCTGTGCTTGGTGTGGGAAACGGGGTCTTCCGAACTCCTAATATCGGCAAGTATGATCAAATAAAGAATTCTGCATCGCCTGATAGTTTTTCGGTTTCCAGCCAACCTGAACGCTCTTTTCCATGGAATGGAGTTACTTCTTTCACGCAACAGTCGCTTCACCGTTCCGTTCAACTGCTTTCCTCTAATGGAGATACTTCATCACCGGGACGCAAAATCACCGTCGGCACTAAGGAAGCCCCTGATCCTCCCAACACAGTCGAGCCTCTCCAGCCAGCGACCTGCAGCCGTCCCGGTCCTGTGCTTGGGGTGGGTGACGGGGTCTTCCGAAGTCCGAATGTCGGCAAGTACCATCCGCAATCCAATGCTTCCGCACCTGATAGTAATCCCATTTCCAGTGCTGCCGCTGCTCAACAAACTGCATCCGACGTCATAATTTACTATCAAAATGTTGGAGGAATGAACGGTCTGATAGACGACTATCATTTAGCCTTTTTGGACCACGGCTATGATGTCATAGTCTTGACCGAAACGTGGCTTGATTCTCGAACAGTTTCGAGCTACATTTTTGGAGAAGGATACGAGGTATTCCACTGCGATAGAAATACGAATAACAGCTGCAAAACGGTTGGAGGTGGCGTGCTTGTGGGAGTCCATACCCGGCTTAAAGCAAGTCTAATCGAAAACGAATCCTGGATTTCTGTGGAACAAGTTTGGGTGGCTATTCAGCTTAGCGACCGCAAACTCTATCTATGCGTGGTATACATCCCTCCGGACCGGACTCGTGATATGGATTACATCAACACGCACTGTCAATCTATCGCCGTCGTCTCGGAATATGCCACCCCTAGTGACGAAATGATCGTTCTTGGTGATTTTAACTTGCCAGACATCGCATGGACTCCAACTCACAGTGGTTTTCTGTGTCCCGATTATCAACGCACTTCGCTTCACGTTGGTGCTGTCAATCTTCTTGATCAGTGTTTCCCAAACTTTTTCAACTTTCGCCCCCTTGAGGCCAATATTAATCTGGAATCGCCCCCCTGATATGCGATTCAAATATTTTAATAAGTTCAAAAAGTGCCTTCGTCTAGCATATCCAAAGAATCATAATACAATAACTATTATATACATTTAAAAATATTTTCCTAAATATCAGTGACCTGGGCTGTAAATTATAATATCGATTTTAAAAATATGTTGCGTACATTGCAGGCCACTGATTTAGTTGGTAAAAGTTAGGTCCAGTTTCAACTTAACAAATGTAATGTAATGTATGTATTCAGAGGTGTTCGTTTTTGAAAGATCCCACCCCGTGAATTGTGATGTATCTGCTATTTCTAAAATTACTGGAACAATTTTCAGAGTAATAAATGCCTGACGTTTCTAACGCTTTTCTTTATCCAATCCAAAAATCCTGAAAATTATATGAAAATCCAGAATGTTTTTCAACTCATTTTTCAATTCAATTTATCAAAAGGGTGTTTTTCTAACACCAAGAAAAACTCGAATTTTTCGGACGTTCTGTAGGTACGTACAAATACAACGCATATCTGAAATTTCTTCATATCTATTTAATAATAGAGTTTTTTTTTGTTTTTAGCATCGCTGGAACGCGATTTTTGTAGGCTAAATTTTCCAAAATTTGTTTGAAAAATGATTTGAAACATCACAAATGGTACTGTAGATTTATTTTGTAAAAATCTGGATGCCAGCAATATTAACTTCCAAACCTTAAAGTTCACATACAAAAAAATATCCTTATATATATTGGCCATCTGCAAAATCTCGTGAAAATCTCAAATGCTGACAATTCTTAAAACTCACATGATATTTAGAAAGCTCAATGAATAACACAAGTATTTTGTGTTTGACAATCATGTATTGTTGTCTATAATAATTTTAAAATGACCATGATTAGAGATATAACGATCTTAGGTAAAATAGTCCTGGAAATATTTAAGTTTGGAATTGATTAACCTTCAGATGTGTGTCCTCCAAAGGTTACGAGTAATTATTTTCAAATGCTCCCTTGTTAGCTTTTTCGCCCCCTTTCTTGATTTTTCGCCCCCAAATTCTGTTTTACAAATTTTCGCCCCCTTGTGCCTAAAAATCGCCCCCAGGGGGGCGAATTCGCCCACTTTGGGAATCACTGTTCTTGATTGTTACAGTACTGCTACTCTGGCTCAGATCAACCACGTGATGAACGAAAATGGCCGCTACCTGGATCTCTGTTTCGTGAGTGGTCGTGATACTGCTCCTTTCATATCGATGGCCCCTGCACCTTTGGTCAAGGTTGTTTCTCATCATCCGCCGCTAGTAGTCGCCATCGAAACCAATGTTGTTCGTGATTTCATCTCTAGTCCATTGGTTGTTGCATATGACTTTCGCAAAGCTGATATCCATAGTATAGCTGAATTGTTGTCCGAGACAGATTGGGATTGCATTCTAGAAATAACGGATGTCAATAATGCAGCACTAACCTTCTCTCACGTCCTGGCATATGTCATTGAGAGGCACGTTCCTAAAAAAGTCATTCGGACCGATTCACGTGTTCCGTGGATGACCAACGATCTTGTTTTGCTGAAGAGGAAGAAGAAAGCAGCGCTCAGACGGTCTACCAAATTTCGCACATGGTCATCGAAATGCTACTACGTTAGACTCAACTATGAATACAAGCGTTTGAGTCGTTTCTGTTTTCATCGTCATCAGAGTAAAATACAACGCCGACTAAAATTGCATCCCAAATCCTTCTGGAATTATGTGAACGAACAGCGGAAGGAAGTTGGTTTGCCATCATCCATGACATTCAACGGCACTACTGGGTCTAACCTAGAGGAAATCTGCAATCTGTTCTCAAACAAGTTTGCAAGTGTGTTTGTAAACGAACAACTTTCCGTCGATTCCATCAATTCCGCGGCTAACAATGTGCCTTTGGCTAATCAAACGCTTAGCAGCATACACCTTACTCAAGAAACGATCTCGAAAGCGGCATCACAGCTCAAAACTTCGTTCAAGCCGGGGCCAGACGGTGTTCCAGCTGCTTTTGTGAAAAGAATGATTGGCAGCTTGTTGGAACCGCTTCTCAAGGTATTTCAGCTTTCGCTAACCAGCGGTACATTTCCGACTTGCTGGAAAACAGCCGAAATGTTTCCCGTGTATAAGAAAGGAAGCAAGCGTGACGTTAACAACTATCGTGGGATTACATCGTTGAATGCTGTAGCTAAGCTGTTCGAGCTGGTGGTCATGGATTTGCTAAGCGCACACTGCAGACAGTATCTGAGTGCTGATCAACATGGATTCACTATCGGCCGTTCTACTACTACCAACCTGCTATGCCTTACGTCGTACATCACTGAGAGTATGAATGTTCGGGCCCAGACGGACGTGATTTACACCGATCTATCTGCGGCATTCGATAAGCTAAACCACGAAATTGCAATCGCCAAACTCGATAGGCTTGGAGTTGGAGGTAGCTTTAGGAGAATATCGATCACCCTGCTTTTACGCGTCATCAGGCATACCACAAGGCAGTCATCTGGGTCCGTTGATTTTCCTTTTGTATTTTAACGACGTACACTTTGTTGTGGAAGGGCGTCGACTGACGTTCGCAGACGACCTAAAAATTTTTCTGCGAATATGCTCAATTGAAGATTGCCGTTATCTCCAGGACCAGATAAACGTCTTCGCTGGATGGTGTGATCTCAACCGACTAGTCGTCAATCCAGCAAAGTGCTCCGTAATCACTTTTTCACGGAAGAAACAGCCGATAATCTTCGAGTATAGCATTTTTGATACGCCAATCGAACGAGTGCAGTGCGTTAAGGATTTGGGTGTTCTGTTGGATTCGCAACTGACATTCTCCCATCTTATCGCTTATATTGTCGATAAAGCATCAAGAACGTTTGGCTTCGTCTTTAGAACTGCAAAGAACTTTACCGACATCTATTGCCTGAAAGCGTTATACTGTTCCCTCGTTCGAGCAACATTGGAATATGGGTCTGCGGTCTGGAGTCCGAACTACAACAACGGATGCGAGCGAATCGAATCAGTTCAACGGAGATTTCTTCGTTTTGCACTTCGGAGGCTACCTTGGAAAGACCCTTTACGCCTTCCGAGTTACGAGAGCCGCTGCCAACTGATCGATTTGCAACCTTTGCGAATTCGAAGAGGCGTTTGTAGAGCTTTAGCCGTCGTCGATACTCTAAACGGAAGAATCGATTGCGAAGCTATCCTGCAACAAATGCATCTGAACGTGCAACCTCGTCCACTGCGGAATAGTTCGATGATGAGGCTTCCATTTCGTCGCACCAATTATGGATTGAGCAATGCTGTTCATGGTCTGCAACGTGTTTTTAATCTTGTGGCGTCGATCTTCGATTTCCATCTGACACGAAATATGCTTCGTCGTAAATTTTCTAGCTGTTTCGCTGGCCGGAGGGACTGAAGACATATTTTAAGTTTGAAATGTTTTACGATCTTGACTTTTTTATATTCAATGTTTTGTCATGTTTGTTTTGTTATATAATATGTATTTTTGTTTTTATTTTTAATATCATTGGGACTATCCATAGTCTGTTGATGTAAACCTAAATAAATAAATAAATAAATAAATAAATGTGCTGGTTCCTCCTTCCGGACACTACAGTCTAGTTTTGAAATATTTCCTGTTGAAAATCCAAAAGTTGACTATATCAGCCAACTTGCATGCAAGTTTCCCAGCTTGTAAGTCAATTTATTTGCTAAATTTGCCACAGAATTCAATCTTTATGTGTTTAACAATTCTTGTCAGCAATGTTCATAATGCTATCGATGCCCAAAAGTAATTTTTTGGTGTTTTAGAAAAGTATTGTATTTTGCCATATAAGAGAAACAAACTCAATACCCACTTTTGTGTCTGCCTTGCAAAGCTGCAATCTAATTCATCTAGCTACCCGCGATATTCAAATCCGCGTTGCCATGTGGAAATAAATATACGATTGTTGATTGTTGAAAATAAAGATCAACAAGTTGTAGTGACAGAATGCTTTAGTGTAATGGTGGTGAACCAAAGAACAAATTACAAATAGGTACAATTATCTTACTCATTAAAAAAATAACTATTTGATTTATTTAAGTAAAGATGATAGAATACTTTTCTTTCAATGCAAGTTTGGGCAGCGATATGCAAAAGTAAATAGTTTGTGAAGCTGTAAAATGCGATTTTGGAAACAAAATTCAATTCAAGACTAACTGGAGAATGAATTCGCTAAATTGAGCACTTGGGATAGCACTTTGTAGGCGGCATAGGATAGTGATCGCACGATAGTTTTCACATTCCAGTTTGTCGCCCTTCTTGTAGATGGGGCTGACCCCTTGCTTCCACTCCTCCGGCAGCTGTTCCGTTTCCTAGATTCTGACAATCTAGGCCAACCTCTCCGGGCCCATTTTGATGAGTACAGCTCCAATACCATCCTTACCAGCGCCCTTGTTGTTCTTGAGCATCCTTAACTTCCCTCAATGTGGGAATTGGTTGGTTTCCTTCATCCACCGTGCTGACGTAGTCACTTCAGTGTTCATTGTAGTGCTGCTTCCACCTTTCAATTACCTCACGTCCGTCCGTCAAGATTTTTGGGCAAAGGTGGATACACCACAACGCAAAACAGGGTCGCCGAAGCGAACGCGGAACCAGAATTTCGGTAGGAAAGAAAACAACTGCAACTTGACTACTGTACGCAACGAGAAAGCTTTACTAAACACGTATGTACCGATCAAGAATCACATTATGGATGAATGGCAAACATTACATTCTTCCTTCTATTTGGCGCGCTCGCCGACTGCCCTACCGGCGCATGCGTCATTCGCCATACTCTTCACATAAGTGTTGCCACTTAACATACGAGGCACAATCATTACATACTCCAGCTTCCGTTCTTATCCCTACACATTTCGGCTCGCGGCACTAAGCCTTTTCGGGATATGTTGAGCTTCTCGTTGAACTTTCGCGTTTCTTGTGAACGATGCAGCTGTTCAATTTCTTCACATTCCGCTTCTTCCAGGCGGTGCTTTTTGTCCCGGAATAAGCGGGTTTGTTGCTTTTGTTTCCTTTTATATCGCTCCACGTTTTGTCGCGTTCCTTGCTGCAGCATTGCAGCCCGCGCTACATCCTTCTCCTCCAAAACCTGCCTGCATTCTTCATCAAATCTATGGTTACATGTCCACCTTTCCACTTACCCAACGATGCTCTTGGCCGCGTTTTGATGGCTGCTTTTATGTTGCTTCAGCAGTCCTCAAGGTGTACTGATACGGGAAGCTGTGCTGAAAGTAGGAGCTACGAATGGCCATGTTCTTGGAGGCGGCGAAATCTATTAGTCGTACCGTTCTCGTTCGTCAGCCGGTGGGCGCTGACCTTTCCAATCGTCGGTCTGAACTCCTCCTTCTGGTCAATCTGAGCATTAAAATTCCCTACGAGGATCTTGACGTTTGAGCTGCGCATAATATGCGTCCTTGTCATCATCAGTGCTTCCGGAGTGAGAGCTATGCACGTTTAAAATGCTGAAGTTGAAGAACCGGCCTTTGAGCCTCAACTTGCACATTCTTTCGTTGATTGGCCACCACCCGATCACGCGCCTCTGCATAACACCCATCACTATAAAAGCTGTTTTTAGCTCACGTGTGTTGCCGCAGCTCTGGTAGATGGTATGATTACCTCCAAACGTTCGCACCATCGAACTTGTCCAGCAAACCTCCTGCAACGCTACGATGTCGAAACCGCGGATCTATCATAATCACCTTAAAAAAAGGATATAGGTGAGTTTTCATGTGATATGTGATGGATCCCAGCTCAAAGGTAAGGGCGCTTATTTTCCATTAGTTTTTTTGTTATTCTACACAGGTCACGATGTTCTTCAACGAGGACTTCAAGCACCGACGAAGCGACGGAAAAATCCCCATGTTTCCAGTGCAGAACATTTTCAGCAGCAACTTTAAGCTAAATAAAAGGGCTGTTGTTAATTATACCTATCGTTTTTCTGGTGAGTTGCAATCTTGGTAGCAATGATGATGTCGCGCTACACGATAAGTGTTCATCTGCAACAACCAATCCACCCCAAGGTGGATCGTGCTGAGTTGTTGAGTTGAAGGAGAGCGAAAGAAAAGGCACAAAAGTCTGTTTTCACAGCTCTGCAGAAAGCGAGCGCGGACAGAAAAAGCGGCAGTCGGCACGATTTGAAATCGGTTATAATTATTTTCCGCTGTTGGACGTTCTATGCTTTGGTTGATCGATGTAAAAGTTTTTTTTTGAAAGCAGCTCCAACATGTCGCCATGTACAATAGAAGACAGAATAACGTATTTAATTAAAATGATTTAAGTTATAAGTAGTACACAAACGAAGGGGAGAACGTTTATACTGCACTCTTAAATCAGAATGCCGATCTCAGCTGTGCAAATCTCGGTTAAAGTTCGTTTGTTGACATCTCAGCAGAAGTGACGTTTGATGTCAACGGCACCCAAAGGTGCTGCTATAACCAAACTTGATTGCTGACATATCAGCTACATCTGAGTTGCTGACCGCTCAGCTGTGCGGATCTCGGCAAAAGAATGAAAATTAACCGAGCTCAGCTGAGTGTGTGGTTGTGCATTACGAAAAAATCTCATAACTTATAGCAATGCTTGTTGTTGGTATTTGTCGAAGGAGCAACATGTTCGGCTTAACTAATCTTGGGCTCATTTTGATTAAAATTGTCTTTTAATTATGGGGATAAATTAAATTTATCAAAATCCTGATGCAATTCTTTTGGATATTTTTAGATGATTTTGCCAAAAAATGCACAACTCTACTAGAAATTCTTTGGGAATTCCTCCGAAAATAACCCTGGATTTTTTCCGGAAATATTTCTGGTATTCTTATAAGAATGCCTCTGGTATTCTTCCGGAAAACATCTGAGATGCTTTCGAAAATCATTTCTGAATACTTTGGAGGATGCTTTCGATAATCTTTCTGAAATTCTCCTAGCAATTCCACTGAGATATTTACGGCAATATCCTTGATTTTTTTCTGGGACCCTTCCAAAAATCCTGTATGAATTTTGCCGGACATCTTTCTAGCATTCTTTCGGGAAACCTTCTGGGATTCTTTCGGAAATCTTTATGAGGATCCTTCAAATCCTTTCAACTAGATTTTGTTGAGGATTCCTGAAGAAATTCTTTTCGAGTATTTCCCTAGGATTTCGGAAATTCTTCTGAAATACCCCCTGATTTCTCTCTGTTATCTGGAGGGCTTCAAAAAATCTTTCGAAGATTCTTCCACAAATTTTGCTGGAATTTTTCATGAAATTCTGCCGAGATTCTTTCGGAAATACGACTGGAATTCTGCTTGAAAGATAAGCATTCAAGAATTTTACCGGAAGTTTTCGTAAGATCAACCGTGAATCGTTCTGGTATTTTTCCAGAAATTGCACTGAGATTCTTCGGGAAAAATATCTTACTTACTTGATACTTGATGGGCTACAATTCGCTAAGATGAATCTGCGCCGAATGGATGTGTCTTCTCCACTGGGCTCGGTCCTGGGCCAATCGCTTCCAGTCGCCCTGAACGTTAAGTGCCCTTAAGTCCTCCTCAACCGCAAAAAGCCATCGTGTGCGCGGCCTGCTACGAAGTCGGCGGCCTCGTCCGGGTTCTCTGTTGAATATTATCTTTGCTTGTCGTTCTTCCGGCATACGGGCAACGTGACCAGCCCAACGCAGCCTGCCGTGTTTTATGCGCTTGACAATATCCACCTCTTTATACACTTGGTACAACTCGTGATTCATGCGACGCCGCCAGATGCCGTTTTCTAGTTTACCGCCGAGTATTGTTCGCAGCACTTTACGCTCAAACACCCCGAAAGCTCTCCGGTCGACTTCCTTCAATGTCCATGATTCATGGCCATATAGGACAACCGGAAGGATCAGTGTCTTGTATAACGCGAGTTTTGTTTTCGTTTGCAGGCTACGGGACTTCAGCTGGTTACGGAGCCCGTAGAAAGCCTGACTCGCAGCTGCAATACGTCTTTTCACCTCGCGGGTAACATCATTATCGCATATCACTAGTGTTCCAAGATACACAAATTCTTCCACCGCTTCAAACTTTTCACCAGCTAGCACCATTTTGCTACCACTATCATGTCCGGACCCACGTTGACCACCAGCTAACATGTACTTCGTTTTTGTGGTGTTGATTGTGAGCCCAATCCTCGCTGTCTCCCTCTTGAAAGGCACGAACGCCTCTTCCACTGCCCGACGGTCAATCCCGATGATGTCGATATCGTCCGCAAAGCCAAGGAGTATATGAGAACGTGTGATAATGGTACCGCTTCTCTGCATACCGGCACTCCTGATAGCACCTTCGAGCGCTATGTTAAACAGCAAGATAGAAAGAGCATCACCCTGTTTCAATCCATCTAAGGTTACGAACGATGACGAAATCTCGTCCACCACCCGCACACTTGATTTCGATCCATCAAGCGTTGCACGAATCAGTCTAATCAGCTTCACCGGAAAGCCATGTTCGGACATAATTTGCCACAACTCGTTTCTCTTCACTGAATCGTACGCTGCTTTGAAATCTACAAACAGATGATGAGTCTGCAAGTTGTACTCCTGGAATTTATCTAGGATTTGACGCAGGGTAAACATTTGATCCGTCGTTGATCGGCCCTCTCGAAAACCAGCTTGGTATTCGCCGACAAAGGACTCCTCATACGGTCTCAATCTGTTGAACAGAATTCCAGACATGATTTTGTACGCCGAATTAAGGAGTGTTATCCCTCGGTAATTGGCGCACTCCAGTCGATGCCCTTTCTTGTACAGAGGGGAAATGACACCTTCCAACCAACTAGAAGGCATTTGTTCTTCCTCCCATATCCTCAATATGATACGGTGAAGGAGTTCGTGCAGCTGCTCACTCCCGTGTTTGAGAAGTTCGGCCGGGAGCTCGTCCTTCCCAGCAGTCTTGTTGTTCTTCAGCCCATTTTTTTTACCTCATCTAGCGTTGGAGGTTCCACAGCCTGTCCATCGTCATCGATTTGAATTCTGCAACCGGATCTACTTCCATTATCTCCGTTCAACAATGACTCGAAGTACTCTTTCCACCTGGCGGCCACCATTATTTTATCCGTCAGCAAGTTTCCTTCGCTATCGTTGCGCATGGCGGGAGACGGCGCTGTTTTTCTCCGCACACCATTTACGGACTCGTAGAACCGTCGCATGTTGTTCTGTTCCATAGCTCCTTGCGCCTGAGCAATTACTGCCTCTTCATGCTCCTTTTTCTTTCTGCGATGGATCCGTTTTTCGGCTGCCCTTGCTTCCTTGTACCGCTCGCTGCTCTGACGGGTACCAGACACCAACATCCGGCTTCTAGCCAAGTTCTTCTCGTTCGTCATTCTCTGGCACTCCTCGTCGAACCAACCGTTCTTTGGTCTCCGTTGAGCAGTGCCCACCACTTCTCGCGCTACTGTGCTCACCGCTCCGTGGACTGACTCCCACAGATCGCTGAGGTTGACGCTTTCGTCGATTTCGCTCATCCGCTCGTCGAGCTTTTGATGGTAGTCCGCTGCTACACCATCTGCTGACAGGCGTTGGATATTGAAACGCAACGATTGTCGATTTCTAGAACTCGAAACGGTTGATAATCGCGCTCGAATTTTGTTTACAACGAGATAGTGGTCTGAGTCAATATTAGGACCCCTGAAAGTTCTAACATCGATGACATCGGAAAAATGTCGGCCGTCTACCAGAACATGGTCGATTTGGTTGCAAAGTTCGCCATTTGGGTGTTGCCAGGTGTGCTTGCGGATATCCTTGCGTGCAAAGTAAGTGCTACTGATGGCCATCCCCCTGGTGGCAGCAAAGTTCACTAAACGTAGGCCGTTGTCGTTGGTAACAGAGTGAAGGCTCTCTTTACCAATGATAGGGCGGAAGAAGTCCTCTTTTCCGACCTGCGCATTAGCGTCGCCGATGACAATTTTCACGTCGTGTTTTGGACATTCTCCATAGGTCTTGTCGAGACATTCGTAAAACGCGTCCTTCACGTCATCGGGTTTGTCGTTAGTCGGTGCATATACGTTGATCAGGCTGTAGTTGAAGAACTTGCCCCGAATCCTCAATACGCAGATCCGCTCGTTGATCGGCTTCCACCTAATAACGCGCTTCATCTGCTTCCCGATCACTATGAAACCGACTCCGTGTTCAGCTTTATCGCCACCGCTGTGGTAGATGTTGTATTTGAAAGTCGTGTTAGCGATGGGGTCTACCGCTCTGAATTCACGTTCTCCAGATCTTAGCCAACGCACTTCCTGAATTGAAGTCACGCACACACCAACTTTTCGCAATTCACGAGCCAAAAGGCTCACTCGTCCAGGTTCATTTAAGGTCCTGACGTTCCAGGTACCGAGTTTCCAATCATAGTCCTTATTTCGTTGCCAGGTCGGTTGCCGAAAATAACGTTCGTTTCTTCTTCTTTCTCCATTTTTCGTGGTGGATAATGAATTCGGTATGCTACCTTACCGGGGTCGCTCTACCTACATCACGTTGATGCGACTGCCATCTTAGGTGTAGCTGACGTGATACAGCGTTTCATACTCAGCCGCTGGATGCCAGAACAGACGCTGTTTGAGCCGCACCTCCTGGTGTACAGACGCTCGAAACGCACCTCCTCACTCTAGCTGATGTCAGAAGGACAACAGTGCCCAGGCTGCACTACCAGCTAAGTTCGCAATTCTTAGCTGGCGGTCTTTGTCATCATTTGACCCGTGGAAGCGCGAGGTAGGAACTTGTGAGGACCAGAGCTGTGTTGGTCGCTCCTTCCTGATTGTCGACTCACCATTTTGCAGCCCAATCCCATCCTTCTGAAAATTCTTCTGGAAATTGCTTTGGAATTAAAGAAGGGTTTCCGGAAGAACCCCAGGTCGATTTACAGAAAAACCACAGAGAAATCACTAAAATATTATCAGGGAGATTTATAAACGAATTACTTGAGGATTTTCGTAAATATCTGAAAAAATCCGAGGAGAATTCAAATGGATTTTAAATGTTTTTTACAGTGATATCCATAAGAATCCCAGAAGTTATTTCACAAGAATCCCTGAAAGATTCAAAGAAAATTCACAGATAATTCCGATATCCAAAAGAACTCCAAAAAGATTTACGGAATAATTTCAAATGGAATTTTTAGAACCATTTAACTTTAAGAAGATTATCAGAAAAAGAAATCAGTAATCAAAGAATCTCATAGGTGTTTTTAAGTCCCAGGGGCTGCCGGGTAGTTTTCTTGAAGGATTTCTATTTGAACTCAAGAGGGATTTTCAGAAGATTCCGCTAAGGATTTTAGAAAATTTCCAATGAAAATCACACAAAAATCACGAAAAAGTCAAGAACACTTCCTTATGAATTTCCAGAAGAATCACAGAGTTTTTTTTCTCAAAGAATCTTCGAAAAAAAAATTCTAAATAATCACGAGGGAATTTCCGGAAAAAAATCCGGATAGTCAAAATTATCTCAGGAAGAAACAATAAATCTATAAAATCAATCACCTTAAATCTGTAAGAATATAAAAAGGGTTTCTTAAAGAGTGCTAGGAGAATTTTCAAACAATTTCAGAGGATTTTTCGGATGAATTTCAGAGAAATTTGCCGAAGAGTTTCGGCAAGAATTCCATAAAGATTGATTTTCAAAAAAAAAATCCCCGAGAGACACCTGGAAGTTTCTTAACAGGATTTTCGGAAGTATTCCACACGGATTCCTGGAAGAATTTCATTGGGATTTACAAAAGAATATCTGAGGAATATCCGAAACACTCCCAAGAATTTGCACGGAAGAAAGTGAAGTGAAAGAAAAGATTTTTATTATTATAGTCTCTGGCGTGTTTCCGAGAATATTTCAGATGAATATTCATTTCCTAGCTTCAAGAAGAACCTCTTGCAGAACTTTCAGTAGATAGGTGTTGTTAAAGAGAACATATTGTTAAGAGATTATTAAGTGCTTTTCTAGTTTAACGCCATATTGTAACATTAAAAAAGATGAATGTCTTAAGTTACATGAATTTAATAAATGAAATAAATAAATAGGTATAATTCAAGACATTTTTCTGAAAGAAACTCAGAGGGATATTCGAAAAAATTTCAAAGAGTTTCACGAAAGAACTACTAAAGGATTTCGGTGAAAATATCATAAGGATTTAAATAATAATTTCGGATGGATTTCCAGAAGAAATCCCGAGGAATTTTGTGAGAATCCCCGAACCTAGAAGAAACCCAGATTTTTAAAATAAATTCCATTCCACTAGAAAGCAATCAACATATAATTTTCGGCAGAATTCTACGGAAATTTTACGGAAATAATCCTGAAGGATATAAAAAACCCAAGAGGGTTTTCAGGGATAATCCAATAGGAAGTCCCAAGGAGGTTATTGGAAGAATCACAGAGCGATCAGATAAATAAACACATATAAAAATTTCAGAAGGGTTTCTGAAAGATTTTCAGTAGATTTTCAAGAAGTCTTCTAGCACCACAACTAATATATTAACATATTTGTAACATATAGCATAAATACGTCACGTACAGTGCTGTTCTGAATAATAGCAGCGCATGTCGATTTTCATACAAAATGCCCAACTTGGACATGCTGTAGTTTTGTTCCCTTTCAAGCAATCGAGTTGAAATTTTCTCCACAGAACTACAAATATGCCCAATTTTGTAAACACAAAATTTCAAAATTTTCTAACCCCCTGCCGGAAAGTGAGATACTAGGTGAAATTGTTCGAAAAAATAGCAGTTTTAAAAATTTGAATTTCGGCTTGACATTATAGTTTTAAATTGTATATCACTTACCATTGGAACAATCTCCTCCTACTTATCAAACCTACACCTAAACCGAAAATGTTTAAAATATTTGTAGAAGAAAAATTTTAAAATGAAAAACTGCTATTTTTTCGAAAAATTTCACCTAGTGTCTCACTTTTCGGCAGGGACTCAGAAAAAAATGAAATTTTGTAGTTACAAAATTGATCATATTTGTAGTTCTGTGGAGAAAATTTCAGCTCGATTGCTTGAATGGGAACAAAACTACAGCATGTCAAAGTTGAGCATTTTGTATGAAAATCGACATGCGCTGCTATTATTCAGAACAGCACTGTACATGAATGATGAGCAATGCTTAATTCATAATTACAAATTGCGGCGAGCTGAGTGACTTGTACGCCATCCGGTTTGGGGCGGATCGACGGTATGAAAGTGGATTAAAAACAATTCAAGCGTGTGCTAGAATAAGGGCGTAAGTCGCATGATCGATTTCTCTTCATCGATCCTCTCTTCTAGGAATAAAAGCGACAAGACGCAAGTTTGTCCATATTTTTTCAAATCAGGACGCAAGATTGTATCACTGCCTAGCGCCTTGAAGTGAAAAAAATGCTAACAAAGCCGCATCTTGTCACCTTTTTTTCACAGAAGAGAGGATCGATGAAGAGAAATCGATCATGTGACTTACGCCCTTATTCTAGCACACGCTTGAATTATAGGAGAGCGTGTGGAAAATAAGTATGAACTGCGCAGAATACATCAGACCGATTTGCCATTGCTGCGCACTTCTAAAAACATTTTATTTTTATTGATAACTAGTGGGCCCGGCAAACTTCGTCTTGCCATCAAGTAGGCTGTTGAAAATCGTCCCATACAAAATGACAGTTTTGTTCACGCTCGTTTTTCCAACTTTCCCGGTGAATATCCTGGGATTTTTATACACACAAACACGTCGGAACACTTGACGAACAAAACGGAAAAATAATCATTCAAATCGATTGACCCGTTCGGAAGCCATTTCGTGACATACAAACACCACTCCATTTTTATTTATATAGATATTGTTTGCAATAATTTTTCACGCAACGTGTGATTATAGTAGAACAACAATCATCATCAGTTGATTTTCCCCTACAGATTTGTTTTCAATCACAATTTTTATTTCTTTCCGTGCACGCGCTTGGGAAATGAATCTGGTCATGGTGCAACAACCGCGCTACATTCGATGCATCCTATGCGACAAAAATTGTCGGCGCTGTCCGTCAAATTCACTCACCAAAGCCATTTTGGTGAATTTAACATCACAGCTAAGGACTAGTGGTGCCACCTAGAGTGCCTGTAAACAAGAGTGACGTCATGTTACAGTTTTGACAGGTCTCCTGCTCGATTGGAACGCGAATTTGTATGGAAATGACAGCTCACCGCTGTTCCAATTTTGACATTGACGCCACTTTTAACTAAATCCACTCTGGTGCCACCCGTGCCACCAGATCGATGGAGGAGTCCCCGAGACGAGCTATGTGGAAAACTGTATTGAGAGATTCACAACCGTTATATCATGCCGGAAAATCGTGGCGAAATTGTTGCTGAACTGACGTCTACAAATTCATTGTTATCGTAATTTTATGTTTTTGTTCAATTATGATGCAAATATAAATTAATCCATGTTTGTCTCAAAATAGTTACCACGATAGAAATTATATTGTTATTTTTTTTATTTTATATTTTTAAATAACGACTACAGTCGAAAAATGCATAAAATTAAGTAATTTTAAGCATATTTTACAATTCTATTACAGTAGTTTAGATAAGAAAATAGAAATTTCTGAACAAAACAGTATTAAGTTCACTGTGTCTATCTATTTTTTAGATATTTTATGCATGAACCCAGTCAAACCTGCATTATGCATGTCGAATATGCATCAATGACTTTATTTATTTATGAGTGTACTTTACTATCACTACCAATTTGGATACAATTTGGTTCTATATTTTAAATAATTTTAACTTAATTTTGAGGTACATCAGCAACTACTTATTTTTGAGTTAGTTGATAGTTGTTGCCTTTGTTGATGAATTGAACAGTTTCTAACTCTGTCTATACAATAAACCGTAATTCTGAACAGTTTGAACAGTTTCTTATTCTATCTATAAAATAAACGCTGATTCTGAACTTGCTTGCTAGAAGTGAGCTTTCCTGGCTCCAGAAAAAAATCCATAAAGCAACAAAATCAAAAGAAATTATCAGCGCTCATTATCATCAATTTACAATTTCTTTATCTTACCAAATTATTAACACTGCATCTGTTATTAAAATTATCATTTAACAATTTCTAACAGTATGGTGTGGGCTGTATTCAATTATGGATTCACACAGCGGCATGAATGTTCTGAAAGGGTTTGTGAAGAAAACACTTTGATTAGTCATTTGTGCCATCTGCCGATGCAGAAAAATTCAAAATACTTTCCTTTCTTGTATGCGCTCAAACTTTAAGTTTAATTGGTGAATTTTGATATTATTTGAACAAATATACAGCCGAAAATAGAAGAAAAATGAAGCGATTTTTGTAGCATGTCTGTTGCTTTTTCACTCAGACAGCTATCGAGGAGGGGCATCAATACTTATGGTTCTATTGAGTTTCGGTAATATCTCCACACAATGCGACCATTTAGAAAAATAAATGGATATTGGACAACACTCATTATTGTAACCGCAATACGTATCATTTTCCTTTAATTCTACCGTTTCAAATACACCATATATGGAACAAACGATAGATTGGTGACAACAAGAACAATGGTTATAATACTGTTTGAACCGTTCTAGGTACAGTAAATTTCTATGTGGGAGGTTCTGCCAGTTCCAACCTAGGTCTAAAAAGCGTATTTGGCATTAGACAAATTCTACGAGTATAAATTTATTTGCAGAGTTATCATGATAAGCCATGATTGAATTTTGCGGTTAAGGACTTATTTCACGAATTTTGCTGTTCATATTTTATTCTTAGTCAAATGCTTGTAGTTTAACAATTATAACATATTTCTGGAAAAGGAATTTCTTCTAAAGCTACATTTAATATGTTGATGAAATTCCATCGCCTAAACGGTTCTATCATATCGTTTCGAAAATCAAAGTTGGTGGTTATCTAAAATGAACATTTTTTACTAAAATTTTGAAAAACCATTGGCTTAATAAAACTTACCGCTCGGGCTATCATTTGAACGTGGGCGTTGTTAGGGTGACCAACGACAACTATATCGTTCTGACTGCTAATTGACATGAATGCTAAACTTCCAGAAACTTCACCAGTTGCAAAAACTCTCTTTGTAGTCAACGGAAGATCGAAATGGCCGTATGTTACCAGTAAAGTGCCGGAACCTTGAAACCCTTCAAGATCTGCATCAAAATCCATTGCCGTGGCAACATTCTTCCACTGCATGGTGGCTTCGATTTGAGCTTCCGCATTGAGGAGAGTATGTTTGAAGCGCTGCATATTTAGCTCCATAGCCCCGATTTTGGCAACAAATGCCGAATGAAAGGATACGTTTCCGCTGAGCGTGATTCCGTAAGATGACATCCTGAAATGAACAAAGTTATTCGATGTCTCTTGAAATCAGTGATATCATTATGCACTCTATGGATGACGTATAGTTATCGATGGGCAAATCTGGTCCGGTAAGGTATCGACTTTCGAGTAGTTCCACTACTCGCTTTGCTATTTTCTGGAGGTATATTTGAGGCTCAACAACTGCAAGTGATATTAATGAGATATATATATATATATATATATATATATATATATATATATATATATATATATATATATATATATATATATATATATATATATATATATATATATATATATATATATATATATATATATATATATATATAAAAAAAATAGAAATGGCTTACGGTTTACAGCTGCTTTTACATTGTAAAAATATATAAAATATACGATCATAAAAAATATCCCGTTGGCCTTCATTGTCGTCTAGATTAAGTGTAAGACTGAGTATTTTCTATTGAAATTTTGGGTGTAATTTATTCAATGTGTATTTGTTTACGCTGTGTAAGTTTCACTAGCTGATATGCAACCGTTGTGAAGATGGAGTCAGAAGAACAGCAGCGGCGCAAAGACATGTAACTCAAAAATCCGGATCTATCTCTATCTCTCATCGTGCCATCAGCAGAAAGCTGGAAATGGTACATTCTATGGTATCTCGTGTTTTAAATCAGTACCACGAACGTTTGACCATCGATCAGAACGAAAAAAGTGGCAAAAATGGATCTTCGTGTAGTTTTAAGGTTCACAAACGGGTAGTTCAAGCTTTCAAGAGGAATCCCAACAGTTCAGTTCGAGATGTGGCGATCTATTCAAAACTTTCATGCAATATGCGAAAAAACGTGACGGACTAAAGCAGGGATTCACTGGTTGGAACACGACTACCTTCCAACTAGCGAATCCGACCCGCTAGTTGGAACGAATGGCAGCCCCACTGTACATACGTACAAAGCCCCAAAGACGCCAAATCGCGATGAACGGCGGAGTAGGTAAGACACGTGCACGGAAAATAGAAATATTAGTAGTAGAACGCTAATGGCGTTGTTGTCACAAAACTGATTTTAATTATTATTACCTTAAATTATGGATTTTCATTATTTGTTCAAAACCATGTCGTTGTTTTGATTTCTAAAATTAATCTGACACTTTGAGGCCCGGTACTTAAGCTGTCAGTTCGTGGCAAACTAGATGTTGGTAACACGAACAGCAGCGACATTAGCATTCTTAGGTTAATGCTTCTACTGCACGGAAGCTCTACACCCAGATACCATTACTCGAAAGAGGTTATTGAGTGGTACAAGGCTATGGAGATCAATTTCGCGCCGAAGCTTCTCAACCCCCCGAACGCACCGGAAATGCGGCCAATTGAAAAGTGAGCTGAAATTGAATTCAGTAAACCTGCGTCCATGAGTCCTCTTGTGGCGTAGGGGTAACGCGCCCTGTATAACAGGGAGTACAGGGAGTCGTGAGTTCGATTCTCACCGAGAAGGAAGACGTGTAACTTTTTCGCAACCATCACATCACTTTGTCAATTTAATCCAATTGCAAAGTATATGTAATGTTTAGTTTTTTGGTAGTTGTCAAATTTCCACTCGACTGGTTAGCCGTAAACCACGAATCATAATTAATTAAAACAAGTGTAGGCCTTATTAGTTCGGAACACATTTCGAAGATGGCATTAAAGAGCAAACATTCTATTCGTTTATATCTCAGTCCAATGATGAAACACAAAATTGGTGTCTTCAACAAGGTTGATGAAATAAATGAGATCTGAAACATCTTAGTTCGAAATACACTCAAGATGACAATGATCGGCAAATAATTTGTTCGTCTGCATTGAGGTCCAGTGATGATAAATGTATACGGTATTTTGGGCAAAGTTGATTAGCTGAATGAGACCTTTTCGTTTTCAAACTTGTTAGTTGGGGATTGACTCTATGTGTGAAACATCAATGGAACAAGCAATCAGAAATTGGATCGCCTTGACTAAACCAATGAATACTTAAGTACTGTTCATTTTATAAAGTGGACACCATGTGCATGTTGTATATTTTTAATATATCAATGAAATTTCAATCGGTTTCTGTGCATCTTTCGACTAGTGTTTTACAATGTTGTGACAATAAATTGGATTGAAAGTTTTACAATCTATATTTTTTATTTTCAAAAAAAGCTTGTTTTAATTATGAATCGTGGTTTACGGCCAACCAGCCGAGTGGAAGTTTAACAACTACCGAAAAGCTAAACATTACATATAATTTGCAATTGGATTAGATGGACAAATTGATGTGAAGATTTGCGAAAAAGTTACACGTCTTCTCAGTGAGAATCGAACTCACGACTCCCCGATCTCTAGTTGGGGCGCGTTAACCACTACGCCATGAGAGGACTCATGAACGCAGAAGTTAACCTGAATTCGATTTCAGCTCAATAATCACGTGGTCCTCTTTCGCAAAGTGCACCTCTTTCGGAAGAATTAGATGCCCATCCAAACACAACGCTTTCTATATATATCCAATGCCTAGCCCGAGAGCGCATTGTTTTTTTAGATATAGGAATAGCACACTACACTAGCCAGCAACTGCGCTGGCTGAGGTTTCTATTGTGTGGGCTTCCAATGGGTCGCGACGTTCTCAAACGACCGGTTACGGAACATGAGTCCGTTGCTCGATATTGTTGAGCTGAAATCGAATTCAGGTTAACTTCTGCGTTCATGAGTCCTCTCATGGCGTAGTGGTTAACGCGCCCCAACTAGAGATCGGGGAGTCGTGAGTTCGATTCTCACTGAGAAGACGTGTAACTTTTTCGCAAATCTTCACATCAATTTGTCCATCTAATCCAATTGCAAATTATATGTAATGTTTAGCTTTTCGGTAGTTGTTAAACTTCCACTCGGCTGGTTGGCCGTAAACCACGATTCATAATTAAAACAAGTATTTATCGAGCAACGGACTCATGTTCCGTAACCGGTCGTTTGAGAACGTCGCGACCCATTGGAAGCCCACACAATAGAAACCTCAGCCAGCGCAGTTGCTGGCTAGTGTAGTGTGCTATTCCTATATCTAAAAAAACAATGCGCTCTCGGGCTAGGCATTGGATATATATAGAAAGCGTTGTGTTTGGATGGGCATCTAATTCTTCCGAAAGAGGTGCACTTTGCGAAAGAGGACCACGTGATTATTGAGCTGAAATCGAATTCAGGTTAACTTCTGCGTTCATGAGTCCTCTCATGGCGTAGTGGTTAACGCGCCCCAACTAGAGATCGGGGAGTCGTGAGTTCGATTCTCACTGAGAAGACGTGTAACTTTTTCGCAAATCTTCACATCAATTTGTCCATCTAATCCAATTGCAAATTATATGTAATGTTTAGCTTTTCGGTAGTTGTTAAAAAAAGCTTGTTTTTCGGAAGCATCATTAATCAGAAGCCTGATGGAAAAAATCAAGCTCTTTTTTTGAGCAACAATTTTACAGATATAATAAAATTATTTTTGTCGATATTTTTAGAGAAAAATATTCTTAATTTAATGGGAACTAATATGAGTAGAATTTTTAAGTTTAAAGTACGTCTTGACGGAAATGCTAATTAATATGAAGAATAACTTACATCTTCATAGAGTTACTTATTTAGTCCCCACGTTACATTTAAAGCACTACGTATAGAAAAATAATTGCTTTATTTTTAGAAGACCTTTCAAAGTACACTGACAATCATCAAAATTGGCAACACTACTGTAATAAAATCGATTTTATTTTCCACATATTATTTTCATAATATGTTATTCTACCAATTGAAATATTCGGAGAAAAACGTTTACAATTTGCTATAGATCGATAAATATGCGTACATGATTTTCAAGGTATGAGACTTTTAGTAAAACGAACATAAGGAAAAAAAGTTATACTTAAACCTGCGGTTCAAACTCACATATATAGTTTCTTTTGTAATCTAAACTAGTTTTGAGCACGCTTTTCACTCTTCTCCTATGCTGAGTGAAAGGATGGTGTATCAGAAAATTTGACCATAAATGGATAATTCACTAAAGTTACTCAATGTCAATGAATGGTGGAATATAATTGATTTTTTTAAAGCTTTACCTTTAGTATAGAGTAGTAGAGGATACAAACATACAATTTGTTCATAAAAATGAGGATTTTTGTTTTGCGAGAAATAATGCTTAACTTTGACGAACAGTTTTTCTTAGGAGTTTTTGGAAAAACTATTTAGCTCTTCAACCAAAAGCATTTTATAAGATCTTATATTTTCATTGCATTGTAGAATAATAGTTGATCGATGCACAGAAAACCGATAACGATTTTATCAATAAATGAGAAAGATATAGCATAAACAAAGTGTCCACTTTATAAAATGAACAGTCCTTATGCTTTATTGAGTGCATGTAACCTCGTTACAATTCTTGTGAAAACCATGACATCATTTATGAATTATCTTGAAAGCTAACAAAAGAAAACACATGTTTTCTAGCCATCGAATGAAGAATGTGGCCATTTGAAGGAAGTAAAGAACGGGAAAAAACGATAAACATACATTAGTTATACGACCCAGACAACCAAAATGTACGTATAACCAAATCACCTGGAGGCTTTATATGTGCAAAATTTCACTTATAAGATGTCGCGAAAAGGCTTTCTACGTACAAAAGTGGAGGTGATATGCGTGCATATATGCGAGTGTATAAATATTCTACTGAACTAATCTGTGATCTTATGCGACTTAACTTATGATAACAAATGTTGATTTGACAGCTGCTACGGATTGATCCGACTTACTTTGTACGAGTGTACGAGACGAAATAAAATGTACAAATGAACTCAGAAAAGAAGTGTTTTATGCGAGGAAACTCATCAATCTGACGAGTTTATCCACGGTGTTGTGCGGGTTTGATGTAACTAGTATGAATAAACGTGTTGTAACGTGCACTTTCGTGCGATTTCTGGTTGTCTGGGGACAACACCAACGTGATAGACTTGTAACGTTGACTCACGATTATAAGGCATGTAATAGTTGGAATCCAAGAATAGGCTGTCAAAACGCAAGCTTTGGTTTTACACTAACGAAATAGGGTCCTGTACTACTATGTACTTTCGAAAATTTTCCCGCTCAAAAAAAGGCTATAACATATTAAAACTTAAATTAAAAAAAGAACGGGTCCAAATTTGAACCTTGACACTTTTGATCATGTTTGACGTTCACTTAGCCGACAAAAACGCCAAGGAGGTTTTACTTTTGAACACTGGCATTGTTCCTATCTGACATTTCGGGAGGGTCACGGAAAACAAAGTCACCCAAAATTAGAGGTTAAACTAGTGATCTTTTAGATGAGAGATACGCGGAAGTAAAATGGAATGATTTGGCAACAGACCAGCAGTGTAGAATTTGCTCGGCGTCGAGAATAATATTATAACAAGGACATGACTTCCTCAATGCTAAAAATTGTATTTGTTTCGTTATAGATCTCTGAGCTACTTTTTTAAACTAATAAACAACACACAAAATCAACAAATAATATTGCACTGACAAAATTTCAAAAAAGGAATATATTTCATATTTTTTCTCTATGCAAAACAACTTTCACTGAAATAATTTCAAGCGGTTTATATTACTCTTCAAGAAAAGTCCAAAACAAACATAATGCATATTCGTTTGGCTCCCGCTTTGACAGCTCTCGTTGCTTGATTGGCTCACACTTTGACAGAAATGTCAGCTTTCGTGGATCTCTCTTATTAAGGATCACTAGTTTAAACCAAGAAGAGTGACAAAATCTCAAAAACCGGAAAACATATTTATTGGACTTAAACCAACGAAAGAACTTTAGAAATTGAGTGAACGTGAATTTATGGCCTAAACTTGTGCGTTTGGTACTAAAATTGAGGCAGGACTTTAGGACCCTATTCTGATAGTGTGAAATATATATATTTATATATATATTTCAATCGTTGTCAGATTCTTGCTACACCGTGCTAATGGCTCGGATCAGTAAAAATATGTTGACAAAAATGTTGTCACTATTATCTGGCAAGTTTGGTAACATCTTTCTAATGATTTGTCTGTAACGCCTACAAAGTAATTAAAAATGTTGTGTCATAGACAAACAGACGTCGCACTCTCATCATTGTCCATTGACCATCTTTTTAACAGTCGATTCAAATATTTTGTTTGTAATATCAAACGTTCTATGAATCATCTTCAAATTTTCGGGGAGTAAATTTAAACATTTTATGAATATTTTCCATGTTTGTTTTATTCAATTTCAATGCCATATCCAAATGCACGAACTTTTCTCTTCACACTACTCATGAGTTCCACTTGGACCAACTTTTTTTTTGCGTGGCAGTCCATTTTTTCTTTATATCTTCCTCCGATTTCACTTCCTTAGGATGCTTCCGAGGTGCCTGCTCCAGTACTTTTGAATTGGCCGCAGTTCTGGCACTCAATAACCTCTCGAGTAATGGTATAAGGCTTAATCCGACCAGAAAATCGTAGAACCATCGTCTGACCTCAGAAGAGGACGCTTTTAGAGGCCTTTTTTAGGTACACCTGCCTATTGACCATTCCAGTTGTCACAAATGGGCTGCTCCGCTTTCCACACGAGCACCATTTACCATACAAAATGGTTAACTTTAGAGGCTTAGATCTGAGTCATTTATAAACCGATTTGAATGAAATTTTCACTGTGCTTCAGAAATAACTTGAGTTTTAACATATATTTTTGAGTAATTTTTCCAACCACGAGTTTAAAAGCAATGTGCATTTTTAGAGCAAGTGAATTTTTAGAGGTTTTTTTTTTAAATTGACATAACTAAACAAGTTGACGGATAAGCTTTATGGTATTTGTAGATTTTGATGAGATAAACAAGTTTGATGAAACCAGCTTTTGTGCAGGGCTTTTAGATTTTCAGATAAATAGTATTTGATTTTTTTGTCAAACATTATACTAAGTAAAATCATTATAACTCGTTTTGGAAAAATTATTCAAAAATATATTTTAAAATTAAAGCCAATGTTCTGTGAAAATGTTATTCAAATCGCTCCATGACTGAGATCTAGCTTACCAAAGTTGATCATTTTGTATGGAAAACCGAAAAAGTTGCGAATGTTTTGTCCAATACTGTATATGTGCGTTTCGTGACGATTTGCTGTCTAGATGCCTGAGTCAGGAGCATTTTCACCAGCTGTCATTCGATCCAACTAGCTGGAAGGCAGCGTAGACCGTCACGATATTTCGCATATTGCACGAAAGTTTTGGATAGATACAGTTTCTTTGCCACATCTCGAGCTGAACTGTTGGGATCCCTCTTGAAAGCTTGAACTGCCCGTTTGTGATCCTTAAGGTGAAGATGAATCGAAGCCAAACCTCAAATTTTCAAGAGCACAAATCTGGAGATCCGAACACCCGTTTGAGCTGAAAGCTTAAACGATTGGTCACCACCAGCGAGTGAGCAATCGATTAAGTTTTCAGCTCAAACGGATGTTTGGTTCTCCAGATCCGTGCTTTTGAAAATTTGAGGTTTGGCTTCGATTTATCTTCACCTTGACACTATACGGAGATCCTTTTTGCCATTTTTTTTTCGTTCTGATCGATGGTCAAACGTTCGTGGTACTGATTTTTAAAAAGAGACACCATAGAATGTACCACTCCCAGTTTTCTGCTGATGGCACGATGAGAGATAGGAATAGATCCGGATTTTCGAGGTACATGCGCAACATTTCTTTGCGCCGCTGCTGTTCTTCCGAATTCATCTTCACAACGATTGCACATCTGCTAGTGTGACTTAAACAGTGCAATCAAATACACATTGAACAAATTACACCGAAAATTTCAAAAGAAAATACCCAACGGGTAAAAGTTAGAGCCATTTAAAAGTGGTGCAATTTGATTCCGTACACCCTTTATGGGTCTAATCCACCACCCGGTTGCGGTCGCATCGTTTTTGTTCGTGTTTGACGTTTACACACTACCGCCATCTGTTGGCCCATCGGCCAAACACAGTGTTCCCTCGACTATGATTTTGATCGCGATTTGTTCTAAATGTTACGTCTGTGTGTCTGTGGTTGTGTTTTACTCACGTAATAAGGCTATCCATGAGGACTTTTCGTGATAGGACTGACAACTAAAAGTGTGAATGCAACCGAAATGAAAGAGTAAACAAATCATGCGAGTGTTATCGGAGCTTTACATTTTCCTTTGTAATCGAAAGTCACTCCGATCGCGAAACGTCAAAAGCACATGGTAGCGGACCTTGGGGCAAGTGTGCCATAGGGGCAAGTGTGCCACCCCTGCTTTTTACAAAAACTGCAATATATATTTTCTCTTTGAGCTTAACAATGTGTTTCATTATAGTTCACAATACAATGATCAAAATATGATGAAAATTGCTCTATTTTTCACGCATTTACATCGACTTTTGCAAAGACAACCAAATTTGAGTGGATTTTCATAAGATTTCGTTGTTTCTAAATAGCATGGTAAAAGGTAAGTTATTAACAGATTTTTCTAACGTACTGTACATTGTGGAACTATTCAAATGTGTAAGTAATTGTGGCATTTGAACGAAAAAAATATTCAGTTTGGTTGAAATCTATACTTATTGGGGCAAGTGTGCCACCTATTTGGTAAACGCAAATTGTCGGAGTGAAATTTATAAAAATGTGAATATCAACAACAAAATCATACTTGTTTTAATTATGAATCGTGGTTTACGGCCAACCAGCCGAGTGGAAGTTTAACAACTACCGAAAAGCTAAACATTACATATAATTTGCAATTGGATTAGATGGACAAATTGATGTGAAGATTTGCGAAAAAGCTACACGTCTTCTCAGTGAGAATCGAACTCACGACTCCCCGATCTCTAGTTGGGGCGCGTTAACCACTACGCCATGAGAGGACTCATGAACGCAGAAGTTAACCTGAATTCGATTTCAGCTCAATAATCACGTGGTCCTCTTTCGCAAAGTGCACCTCTTTCGGAAGAATTAGATGCCCATCCAAACACAACGCTTTCTATATATATCCAATGCCTAGCCCGAGAGCGCATTGTTTTTTAGGTATAGGAATAGCACACTACACTAGCCAGCAACTGCGCTGGCTGAGGTTTCTATTGTGTGGGCTTCCAATGGGTCGCGACGTTCTCAAACGACCGGTTACGGAACATGAGTCCGTTGCTCGATAAATACTTGTTTTAATTATGAATCGTGGTTTACGGCCAACCAGCCGAGTGGAAGTTTAACAACTACCGAAAAGCTAAACATTACATATAATTTGCAATTGGATTAGATGGACAAATTGATGTGAAGATTTGCGAAAAAGCTACACGTCTTCTCAGTGAGAATCGAACTCACGACTCCCCGATCTCTAGTTGGGGCGCGTTAACCACTACGCCATGAGAGGACTCATGAACGCAGAAGTTAACCTGAATTCGATTTCAGCTCAATAATCACGTGGTCCTCTTTCGCAAAGTGCACCTCTTTCGGAAGAATTAGATGCCCATCCAAACACAACGCTTTCTATATATATCCAATGCCTAGCCCGAGAGCGCATTGTTTTTTAGGTATAGGAATAGCACACTACACTAGCCAGCAACTGCGCTGGCTGAGGTTTCTATTGTGTGGGCTTCCAATGGGTCGCGACGTTCTCAAACGACCGGTTACGGAACATGAGTCCGTTGCTCGATAAATACTTGTTTTAATTATGAATCGTGGTTTACGGCCAACCAGCCGAGTGGAAGTTTAACAACTACCGAAAAGCTAAACATTACATATAATTTGCAATTGGATTAGATGGACAAATTGATGTGAAGATTTGCGAAAAAGCTACACGTCTTCTCAGTGAGAATCGAACTCACGACTCCCCGATCTCTAGTTGGGGCGCGTTAACCACTACGCCATGAGAGGACTCATGAACGCAGAAGTTAACCTGAATTCGATTTCAGCTCAATAATCACGTGGTCCTCTTTCGCAAAGTGCACCTCTTTCGGAAGAATTAGATGCCCATCCAAACACAACGCTTTCTATATATATCCAATGCCTAGCCCGAGAGCGCATTGTTTTTTAGGTATAGGAATAGCACACTACACTAGCCAGCAACTGCGCTGGCTGAGGTTTCTATTGTGTGGGCTTCCAATGGGTCGCGACGTTCTCAAACGACCGGTTACGGAACATGAGTCCGTTGCTCGATAAATACTTGTTTTAATTATGAATCGTGGTTTACGGCCAACCAGCCGAGTGGAAGTTTAACAACTACCGAAAAGCTAAACATTACATATAATTTGCAATTGGATTAGATGGACAAATTGATGTGAAGATTTGCGAAAAAGCTACACGTCTTCTCAGTGAGAATCGAACTCACGACTCCCCGATCTCTAGTTGGGGCGCGTTAACCACTACGCCATGAGAGGACTCATGAACGCAGAAGTTAACCTGAATTCGATTTCAGCTCAATAATCACGTGGTCCTCTTTCGCAAAGTGCACCTCTTTCGGAAGAATTAGATGCCCATCCAAACACAACGCTTTCTATATATATCCAATGCCTAGCCCGAGAGCGCATTGTTTTTTAGGTATAGGAATAGCACACTACACTAGCCAGCAACTGCGCTGGCTGAGGTTTCTATTGTGTGGGCTTCCAATGGGTCGCGACGTTCTCAAACGACCGGTTACGGAACATGAGTCCGTTGCTCGATAAATACTTGTTTTAATTATGAATCGTGGTTTACGGCCAACCAGCCGAGTGGAAGTTTAACAACTACCGAAAAGCTAAACATTACATATAATTTGCAATTGGATTAGATGGACAAATTGATGTGAAGATTTGCGAAAAAGCTACACGTCTTCTCAGTGAGAATCGAACTCACGACTCCCCGATCTCTAGTTGGGGCGCGTTAACCACTACGCCATGAGAGGACTCATGAACGCAGAAGTTAACCTGAATTCGATTTCAGCTCAACAATATCGAGCAACGGACTCATGTTCCGTAACCGGTCGTTTGAGAACGTCGCGACCCATTGGAAGCCCACACAATAGAAACCTCAGCCAGCGCAGTTGCTGGCTAGTGTAGTGTGCTATTCCTATATCTAAAAAAACAATGCGCTCTCGGGCTAGGCATTGGATATATATAGAAAGCGTTGTGTTTGGATGGGCATCTAATTCTTCCGAAAGAGGTGCACTTTGCGAAAGAGGACCACGTGATTATTGAGCTGAAATCGAATTCAGGTTAACTTCTGCGTTCATGAGTCCTCTCATGGCGTAGTGGTTAACGCGCCCCAACTAGAGATCGGGGAGTCGTGAGTTCGATTCTCACTGAGAAGACGTGTAGCTTTTTCGCAAATCTTCACATCAATTTGTCCATCTAATCCAATTGCAAATTATATGTAATGTTTAGCTTTTCGGTAGTTGTTAAACTTCCACTCGGCTGGTTGGCCGTAAACCACGATTCATAATTAAAACAAGTATTTATCGAGCAACGGACTCATGTTCCGTAACCGGTCGTTTGAGAACGTCGCGACCCATTGGAAGCCCACACAATAGAAACCTCAGCCAGCGCAGTTGCTGGCTAGTGTAGTGTGCTATTCCTATACCTAAAAAACAATGCGCTCTCGGGCTAGGCATTGGATATATATAGAAAGCGTTGTGTTTGGATGGGCATCTAATTCTTCCGAAAGAGGTGCACTTTGCGAAAGAGGACCACGTGATTATTGAGCTGAAATCGAATTCAGGTTAACTTCTGCGTTCATGAGTCCTCTCATGGCGTAGTGGTTAACGCGCCCCAACTAGAGATCGGGGAGTCGTGAGTTCGATTCTCACTGAGAAGACGTGTAGCTTTTTCGCAAATCTTCACATCAATTTGTCCATCTAATCCAATTGCAAATTATATGTAATGTTTAGCTTTTCGGTAGTTAACAAAATCATAATAATAAACCAAAATGAGGCACCAGTAGTGGTTTCTGAAGTATAATAGGGGAATAACTAACATTTTTGCCCCCAAAATGATTTTTTCTCAAAATAGTCAATAATAACATGTGTTTCGGCTTATTAAGTACCGTTTTACATATCTACATCAATATTTACCGTTATTTAGTGCTGATCTAGTGTAATATTATACATATTCGCGGTAATATAAGGATAATACATATATTGTATTGAATGGAGACAAAAATAACCTTTTTAGTTATTCGAATTGAGTAATAGAGAGTTACGCATGTTTTGTGCCTTGTTATAAAGCATCCCCTTATTCCGGTAAACTTTAAATTATTTTTTTTAAATTATCGATTAGCGTCTGCTTTGTAAGTTATATTAAAAGGAAATAAAGAAAACTCCATTACAAGTAGAATTACATGCGATTTTTCATTCGGTGGCCGTCTTGCCCCATATGGGTGGCACACTTGCCCCATAGTGTCGAAAAATAGGTTATTTTGGATGATATTTGAGAAGCTTCAAAACTAATACTTTTTGAAGTTATTTACTTTTTAAATGGCACAGTGGTTATGAAAAGATGTGAAACTAATATCATGAGGCTAAATTGGTGGATTTTATAAACTTTAGGCAAAGCTAAAGAACAATTTGCTTAAGGTGGCACACTTGCCCCAAATTCCGCTAAACAAACAAAAAACATGGATTGCCTTATACAGCAGAAAAATGAATTGAAGCTTTGTTTTGCTTATCATGGAACGTCCATTAATTACGCGTGACATGGACAACCCGTCACATTAAGGTAAAACATCTCGGAATCCAAAGATGACCGCCACAATGGCCGACTTGTGCCCCTACTCACGTCTTTAAAGGCACTGTACTGGAGAAATAGTTGGCAAACGTTTCTGATCTTCTTATTTTAAGCTTTCTGCTAGTGCACAAAGCCAAAATAAAAAGTAGACTGTTGTTGGATGCTTTCTTCGCAAGATTTGTGTCTTTGAAGTTTTAGTGCAATCTTAGAAGTTGATTCCAAACTGTTTCACCTTAAGTTTTTTTTTCAACTTTCTTACAATGTATTGGGTCGACTAGCTTGAAAATATATCTAATAAATCTCGAAAATATTCGTATGAAATAACGATATATAGACACTACACTTTCGAAAGTGTTTTGAATACCCATCATAGCTGTTTTTTTTTTGAAAATAAAGTTTAGTTTATAGGAATACAAATACGAATAGCAAATAACGAGCTGAATTACAACTCTGATATAAGTTGGGCGTAAATGGGTTAAATTAATTCAACAGAAGGGTCAACCTGATTAATGTTTTTCAGTTTTTCGGTACAAATACAATACGATAACCCAAGCATAAGCGATCAGCTCTAGAATAGATGTGCAGGGTTGCAGTTCCTAAAAATAAAAATGAATTTATTCTTCGATCAGAAAACGGCGCGTCATATGCTTATCTCATGTATTCGGGTATTGCTTGATGCAGAAATATCAAAAGATAACAGCGTCAAAGTTCGCTAACTGCCTATGCCTACTCATACAGGGGCGAAAAATTTCTAATCACGATAACAAATGATAAAGTTTGGCTAGCACGAAAAATCGACTCAAACTGGCCGAGTTCCGAGTCACGCCAGTAGGAATTTCCCTGCCGAATCGACACGACAGCCACTGTCCACCTAACGGAGTTTAAGGTAATAGTATATTGAAGGTTACCGAAATCAACCGGGCTTATCGATGAGTAATTCAGGAAGTGTGTTCGTCATATATGGAACAAGCTTTGGAATGTGATGTAAAGTGTGAGGTTTTGTGCGGAAGTGATAGATTGAAACTACGATTTTTCATCGAAAAGACAATGTAATTCCATCGTTCCTATATTCATCAAATTAAACTTACTGAATATCGTGCAATCGTTAGCATCAAGCCTTTGAAACAATTTAAGACATTTGTTACAACATTTTATTTGATTTTGGAGTAAGTCCAGTGCTTGAATCAAATTGTATAAAACAATCGGGTCAAAATTACCCTTTCATCATGTGCTTGAATGAATGTTTTCCATGAATTAACAATTCTGTTTCTCCAGTGAACAGAACATGATTAAATTGGTCGCATCCAACTGAATCGATTTTTTTTGGATGCGTTTCATTGCGAATATGTGTGTCATATCTCACCAATCAAATGCATACCGTAAACCAACAACCAAGCTGTTATCTTGGCAATTTCACAAAACGCCAAATCCAATCTAATGCAAATATTCCCGGTACCGCGTTATCTGACATTTGACGTTTTTTTATGCTTATCTGTTATATAGTCCAATTTGACACTAATGTGACATCGGTTCCTATTCATAGTTTTCGCAGAATTTGGCAGACAATCGATCAATCAGCTATGACGATTCTCCTACGCGTGAGTTAGGAACTTCAAATATGTGTTAAGGATGCTTCTTTTTTTCTAATTCAGTTTACAGTTAGCCAATAGAAGTAAAGGTGTGCGCCGCCGCGCCACGCCACTGCCGCCGCCGTTTTTACTTCACGTCGTTGCCGACGATTACTCAAAAATGGTCACGCCGTCTATCCAAAACTATCATGCCGTTTAGTTTTTCGGTATGTAAGGCGATCGTTCATGAAATGCATAGCTTATTCAATATCACATCATTTACATTCGATGTTGTTTCTGGTATAGAAGAAGTTGAGTCTAGTATACATTGCTCAAGGCTGCCGTTAATGTCGAAATACGTGTATCAGTCAAAGGAAACAAACTCTACACTGAAACAAGCGTTGCAGTAATGAGAACCATGAACGTGTTTTTAAATTTACTATTCCAACCACGATTGAGCTATCATGAACGCTTTTTATTTGCGTTTTGTTCCCTCTCAATCCAACCGCGTCGATAGCCGAGCGGCTAGCGTACGCGCTTGGCAATCGCCAGATCCTCGGTTCGATTCTGGTCTGCTGCATGTTTTTAACTATGATATAGAAATTTTTACTATACAATTGGTGTCATGGTAAAATTAAATGCACAAAATATTCTAAATAAATGCGAATTTAGTCTGCACAAATCAAGTGGCGTTGTGTATTTAATTTAACCCTCTGATATAGTATTTTCAACCGCAACGCTGTTCTCAGTGTAGTGGAGTAAGTATGAATAGGGTTTTCATAAAAAAAATAGGATTAAATTTTTAATATTATCTTGTTTTTATTTATTAACATGAAAAAGCATGTTCTTGCAACTACTTTAGCCTTTTTTCCCGCTCAACTAACGGCTGTATCATATTTAAACTTCAATTTTAAAAATGGGTTCAAATATGAACCTTGACACTTTTGATCATGTTTGACGTTCACTAAGTCGACAAATATGTCACAGGGCTTTAAGTTTTAACACTGGGGTTGTTCCTTTCTGACATTTCGGAAGACACACGGACAGATACCAAAATACTCCCAAAACTTGAGTTAAAACCAAGGGGTGTGACTAAATACCAAAAGCCGTACAAAAATGTTGTTTGGACTTGAACTAACTAAAAACATTTAAAAATTGAAAAAATATGTGTTTCTGTCCTAAACTTAAGCGTTTGGAACTGAAATTGGGGCAGGGCTTTAGGACCCTATTGATCTCCTGGAACCTTTGCTAGCCCTTGTTTATGTGTTTTAATAGAGCTTGATTTAATGGTTTTGCTTGATTGTTATTTACTTTGAATGTACTTACTTGAAAAAAAAACGTCAAAGATATTTTTCAAAATTAGCTGAGAATTTTCCAAGCAAATTTTCTAAAACACACAGCGAGAAAGCTGATATTTATGATGACTTTTATAGTTCTTCATTTAAATCTTCCAAAATGGGAAAGGTATTTAGAATTTTTGAATGTTTCAAATTACAAAAGGTGCTGTTGTGGAGTTTTTTTTTTCAAATATATTAAATATCTGCCCTCACGACATCCTGATACTATACGATACGCAACGACTTTCGGGGCGAATTTAAGTTTTATTTGAAACATACTTGGATCGATATTACATAAATAAAATTCCAACAAAATGATATCTAATAAAGCAGTTTAGTAAAATATTTATCAGTTGATTTATTACAAAATTATTTCAGCTGTGAGTTCTTGAAATTCTTTGCGAAATCTGTATGTCATGTTTAAAGAGAGCTATTGTAAAGATATTGTTCTTCTTTTTGTTTATGGCGTTACGTACCAACTGCCTGCTTTTCAGCTAAGGGCAACTTCACCGATGTTGTGTCTATACCACGAGCTTACGCAACTCTACGGTGAACCCAGGATGCAGGATGTCGTTGATTCCTTGACTCTAATTTTCTCGGCATAGTTGCGTTATACGCCTTCGCCAACGCTTCTGTCAGCACTCCTATATCCATGATTGGAGAGTCGCTTACTGCTCGGATTGCTTCGATGAAAAAAACCTTATCGAAGTGTTTCGCCATCCACATCCTGTCGTTGTATTTATGTATATATGTATGCAAGCAAACCAGTCAGCTATATGATAATTAAAAGTGGGACTATGCAATAGGATTGACAAACCATTCATAGGAAACTTAAAATGTAACAAGGACATGATCAGAATCAAAATCAGCGTGAATTACCAGTTGGATACTGTACAATTTTCAGGTCTATGAAACTAAAGCTGTGATTACACGGTGCGTGCAATGCACGAACATTTGTGCAAATTGCACGAATGTTCGCGCGAACTGTGTAATATGAGCACGAACTACTAGCGAACATCTTTTAGAAACATATTCGTACATTCAATCATGTTGGTTCGTCGAACTTGTGTTGCATAGCAACCATAGAAAGTTGTTTAGTGGGAATTATTCTTTCGCCATAGATTGATAAATAATAACATTGGTGTCGGAAAGCAGACTTCAAAGATTTCTCCAGGATTTGTTTCGAAGATTTCTCCAGGGATTCTGCCAGAAATTCCTCCTAGATAATCTCGACAGACATACAGCGGTTTTTCCAGGGAATTTTGCAGATATTCCTCCAAGAAGAACTTTCATTTGCAGCCCGATTTATTCAGACCGGCTCAGATGTGGCTCCAGGAGTACGTTAAACAACTCCTCCAGGAATTCTATTAGTAGTTCCTCCAGGATTTCACCAAGAATTATTCCAAAGGTTCTCTAGAGAGGAGGAGCTCCTGCAGGAATTAATCCAGTTATTCCGCTATAGATTGCTCCGACAATATTTTTATTGAGATTCATCCAAGAATTTCTTCAGCAGCTGGTACAGAGATTCCCCCATAGATTATCCCAAGGATTTTTCAGATTTCTCTAGTTTTTTTTTTCTGGAAATTACTCGAAAGATTCCTCTTGAAAAATCTCTGTAGAGATTTTTGCAAAGTTGCCACCACGAATTCCTCCAGCAATTCCTACAGCTTCTTAGGATTATAAAAGATACTTGCAGGGAGGTTCTTAGGTAGCAGGGAGGTTCTTAGGTAGTACTCTCGAAATTACTCCATGAATAATTCCGTAGATTTCTTCATGAATTCATGCAGGGATTGTTCCAAACATTGTTCCAGAAATTTAAGCCAGGATTTCTCCAACGATTATGCAAGTAATCACCTAACGAATTTCTCAATATTTTTCTTCATGAATTGTCACAGAAGAATTACTCCAAGGATTATCGATGTACCTAATCCTTTAGGGATTCACCCAGAAATCTTTCGAGAGAATTGTTCTGAATATCCATTTTTCCGAGGATTCCTCCAAGAATTCCTCTAGAAATTCCTCCGGAGGTTTCCCCATGAATTCCTCCATTTATTGCATCAGAAATAACCTCAAGAATTTATCTAGGGATTTCTCCCATATATTTGATATTTTTTAAAGATTTTTTGGAGACAAATCTGGATAATTTCTTTAAAAATACCTGGATGGACTCTTGAGGCAATTCCCGTCTAGAGGAACTTCTAGAAAAAATATGCGAAAATCCCTGTTGGATTTCATGGAGGAATCTCCAAAACAAATCCTTAGTGGAACTTCTGTGAGAATCTCTGGTCTAATATCTGAAAGAAGCACTGAAAAAAAAAACTGGAGCCTTTAAAAGTATACCCGAGGAAATCTCTTTAGGAATTCCTGAAAAAAAATCTGGAACTACTTTTGGTGGAACCCATGAAGAGAGTTTTGTTGAATAATCCCTGAATAAAATCCTGAAGAAACATGTTTAAAAAATTCTCAAAAGGAATCTTTGCAGAAATTTTTTGATTTGAATCCCTACAGGAGTCTCTGCAAAAAAATCTGTAGGTATCTCTGATTACCTGAGAAAATTCTTGACGGAATCTTCGGTGGCATCTGTGAAGGTATCTTCGGAGGAATTCCAGAAGAATTTTTTGACTGTATAGACTATGCTGGAAATCTCTGAAACATTCGTTGGAAAATTTGACAACTTTCTCGAGAAACACCTGTAAAAAACTTTGAAACAAGCCCTGTAGAAAGTATCCTGGAAGAATCTCCGGAGGAGCCTCTGGAAGAATCTATAGAAAAATCGTAGAAGGAATCCCTGTTGGTGTCTCTAGAGAAATTCCTGAAAGCAAAGAAATGTTTGTTCTATCGGAACCGCTTTAGAAAATACTGGAATCTCTGGAGTAATTAATGAAGAAATCTTTGGAGATATTCTCACGACTTCTTTAATGCATTAGGTTTAAAAAAGTTTTTTAAGTGTTTGGTGGAATAGAATACTTGAGGAAAACTCTAGTGGTAAAGAATTTCAGAAAGAGTTTCCGCAATAATTGGTACTGAAATACTTGTAATTTTGATATTTTTTATTAGTCGCACTTGTCAAGTGTTGCTAATTTTTTTACAATCGAAACAATACAAGAGAATTTTGATAACTTATTTGTAAGGAACTAAATGAGTTTTAAAAAAATAAATCTTCGAGCTGTTCAGTGCAATACCCATAAATAATACTCATATAATATAAATAATACTAATCATCAAGGCCCTATATCTATATCTAACAATTTTTCTACAAACTGTTTGTAGGTAATTGATGAATTATTACCCCTTGGATTATGAAGTAGACTACAACAAAAGTATTCCACTTTCTAGAACTCTAAATTTCTTGAATGGTAAGGTACAACTTAGGGTACAACAGTCACCACGCGTAGGAGGGTATTCTAATTAAAATTTCGTAAAATAAAATAGGGGTAGGTGTTATTAAATATTAGTTATAGAAACACCACACTCTTAAAAATAAAGAAAATTATCGTGGATGCAATTCTCGTTATTACTGAATGACACATGATGTAAGCGGAGAAATGTGCCCTTGAAGATGTACGAAACAAAAATGTAATTTTGAATCTATGACATTTGGTCGAACGACATTTAGTCGAATAACGTTTGGTCGAAAATGTTAAATTTCAACAGAGAGCATATGGCGTTTGGTTGTGCCAATATTTCATGGAGAGAACAAGTAGTTGTATCTCAATAGTATGGAAATAAGGTATAACATTTGATCCGATTATCTTCGAGATTAGCAGTTTGCCACTAAAACACAAAGGGATTGAAGAATTCAAAAATCAACCATTTTACCTACAATCTATAAGCAGTTAGCGAATTTTTTTTTAATTTCATGGACCTTATTTTACCAACATATTAATCAACCTCTTGCGTTTTTGATGTGTCATGCTGCTTTTTCATTCAGGCTTGTTCTGCGAGTCGAGATAAGCTGATTTTAAATGGAAGCAAGTCGACTTTCGTCACCTCAGTCAACTCGACTTCCCTTACCCGGTACATAGAATAAGCACAATTTTCTTGTTTAATTATTTTTTATCAAACTATACCTAATCGTATATATTCAAAGAACCTACCACATCGTATGTATTCAAAGATTATACCACATTGTGGATCTTTCCGAGAATTCCTCTAGAAATTCCAACGTGAATTCCTCCAGGAATTTCTTCGGACATAATCCCAAAATTTTTTCCAGGGTTTCCTTCAAGCATTTTTTCAGAAACTACTTCCATATAGATTGGAGAAATCCGTAGATAAATTCCTACAGAAATACTTGGAAAAATTCCAGGAGTAGACCCAATAGGAACCTGTAGCAAAAATATTAAGAAATCCCTGTAGTATTTCATGGAGGAATTCCTAGAGGAAATTCTTTGAGAATATTTGGTTAAATCTCTGGAAAAATCCTTGCCGGAGTTTTTGGAGGAATACCAGGGAAAATCTCTTGAGAAACTCTAGAAAGAAAAACCCTTAGAACAACTTGTGGAGAAACCATAAAAAGGGTTTTCTGGAGTAATCTCTGGAGAAATTTCTGAATCTCGGAAAATCTCGGAAGCATTGCCTGGATGAATTGCTGAAGAAGTCCTTGGAGACATATCTAGACTCATCTTTGTAGAAATCCCTGGGGAAATTGCCTGCAGTAACCTTGGACAAATTTATGGAAGAATTACTGTAGATGTTTTGCTGAAGAATGCTGTGTCTATATTTTTCTGCTAAAATCCCTTAACTTAAACTATTAACGATTTATCGCATAATCGTATTGATTGAATGGAGTCTGCAATCAAATTTATTAACGAAATTATTTGACTGAACAATTTTAATGCTATTCACAGCTCCTAAACATCAATACTTTGCATTTATATTCTGAAATTATCTATTATCATCACAAAACTGCAATTTTATTGCAAAATTTGTAAAATATTTTGTCTAAGAAAATTATTCCGCTTTTGTCACGGTTCCGTTTTTGTCAACTTAAAATTACCTATCGTGTTGATAAAAACGGAACATACCTGTACCTGCATTTTTCCTAGGGAATTTTTTCCAGAACAAATAGCAAATCCCTGTAAGTTTTCATTGAAGAAGTCAATTGCAGGATTCTCTGGAGGGATTCCTAAAATATCCTTTGAACATTTTTTGGAGGATCCTATGTAGAGATTTTTGTGAAGTAATCTCTGGAGAAATTTATAATGAGGAATCTTTGGAAATATTCCTGTTGAAATTTCGTTAAATTGCTGAAGGAATCCATGCAGTCATCTCTGGAGTAAACGAATCGAAACTGATATTGAAATACGGTTGCGATCGAAAGTTTTTTTTTTCAGAAGAATCGCTAGAGAAATTGTTGTAGAAATTCCTGATGATAGTTTGGGAGGAATCCCTGGTTATATCCATGAATAAATCTCTGAAGAAATTTGTGGAGTAATCGTTTGACACATCTCTGCAGAAAGCTCTGAGCAATTAAAAAAAAAATCATAAAGAAATCCTTGAAGGCATTCCTGGAGGAATCCCAGAAGGTTTTCTTTGAGCCCTAGCTGACTCAATCCCGAAACTGCAATTGCGGTTGAGTTTTTGAAAAAAAGTAGAGTTAAAATATCTTTTTACTTTAAGTAAAATTTATGAATTATGATTCATGGAATGATACCAATTGATTTTATAATCAAAATTAAATAATTTGGCTGTTTCGAAAACAATTCCGGGTATCCTGATATAAAAAATGTTGTGTGCTATTTGACATGGCGTCTATTTAAATCTGTTTAAAATATCATGAATTTTGAGCTATCGTTTTATTTCAGTATAAGACGGTTTGAAAATGGTCACACCTTATAGAAACCGGTTGCGGAGTATTCCGGCTAAATCTAACTATTGTAAGAGGACCACTCTTGATCCTTTAGTACATTTGAATAAATAATCATGAAACTTGATCCGTCGTATCATTGCGTATGAATTTTTTGAATATGACAACAACCAGTTCCCTCTAAAATAAATTTCAGGTATCAGTGCGCCCATTAAAAAAAATGTATAAACAATCTCTGAAAGAATTTTGTCGTTTTAATTTTTGTTGAAGTACCCTAATGAAAATTTGAAGGTATTTGTAGAGGAGACCATTAGGAAATTTCTGGAAATAATTCTGGAAGAAAATCTAAAGCAATGTCTGAAATAGTTTCAAATTGTTCAGATATGAAATTATTTGGGGATTTGCTTGATAATTATAAACTGTTCTAGTAGTTGATTGTATAATTCGTTTACATAAAAATATGAAAGTTTCCAGTAAGTAATTACTGGCTTCCTTCAAACATACTTTTTAATATTCCTTCTTAAGCAGATTTTTAATGAAAAGATTTTTAAGGAAATTTCTCAAAATTTCCAATGGATTTTTTTCCGGTATTACTGCAAGAAGCCATTCAGCATGTTTTTCTCAGATTTCATTAGTAATTAACTCAAAATTAAAAACAATCAAGAAAAATAAAATATAAAAACAATCTTGATGATTGCTGGTAATTCTCAGGTAATTCACCACGAATCCCACAAGGACATTTTCTTTTAATTTCTTATAGTATTCATCTACGAGTTTCAGGAGTTCTAACAGATTTTTTCCTTGTTTTTTCTCAAACAAAATCTAGAAGGATAACTCCAGAAATTTATTATGAGTCCTTCCTAAAAGACTTCTAGTGAATACTTTCTCCAACTCTGATTTATTCAACTAGGAATTTAAAACAAAAAAACATCTAATAATTATTAGGATTTGAAAACTTCATCTTATATGTACCAGGAAACATTGCTTGAGGAATCTCGAGAAACTGTTTAAAAAAGATTGTATAGAATTATTTGATGAGAAAGTGGTGAAAGAATTCCTGGAAGTACTAATGAAACGAAGAATTCCCCATAGGTTTCCAGGAAAAAAATTGTAGTTTTTTTCGGGAAATATATATTGAAAAATTTATAGAGAATTGAATCAGAACAAATACTTTTTCAAACTTATGAAGAAGTGCTTCAAGGAAGTTTTCTTCATAATTTCATAAAAAAAATCTATATCAGCAATATTGATTCTCTATTCCAAATACAAATTACATTTTTGAACAGAAGCCTGATAGAGATATTAAAATAATCGTAGAACAAAATCTTAAAGTAAAAGCTAGAAAAATTAAAAAATATACGAAAAATGTTTAATGAGTAATTTCTGAAGAAACGATTCCTGAATTCCTGAAAGATTGTCATAAATATGTAAATTCCCCAGTAAAACCTGGAAACGCTGATAAAATTGAGTAAGCAATCTGTATACGGTAATGGATATGTTGCAACATTGACGATGTCCTCAAGGAATTTCTATGAATCGTGAAGTTCTTGAGTTTCCGATAAAGTCTTATCCTTGAAATTTCTCTTGGGTGATTCCTAAAAACAATCCAGTACATTCTTGCATGGATCTTTGGAAGGATTTGTATTCATCTTATGATGGGAGAATTCCTCGAAAATACTCCTGGAAAGATGACTTATATATTCTTGAGAAATATTTTCAATTCATATCTGAAAATAAAGAAAGTTTAGTTGAAGGAAATCGTTTATAATAATATACTTTGATAACAGCAACATCAGCAGTGACATTTTGACGATCAATAAGTAAACCACACATTGGTTGCTACGACCATCAGATACGGAACCACAGACTTGTTTGTTCGAACCGTGTAATATATGGGCGAACAGTTCGTTCATACAGAACTTCGAACAGTTCGCGCGAATATTGAACGAATTTTTTGAGCGAACGTTCGGGCATTGCGCGCACTGTGTAATCAAGGCTTAAGGAATCACCCAACGCGCTGTACTTCGTATGATGGGGTCTTACTTCGTTCTATGCCGAACACTGAAAGAGGCTGTGCATGGCCTTGTTTGAACGTGTGTGCAAGTAAGGCGAAGGTAACTCGTCAATGATATGCAAGCGAGGTAGAGCGCGTCACGAGCCGTTACCAGCAGTGTTGTCGACTCAACCACACAGCTACTAAGCTATCTTGAGTCGGTTAAAACCAAATCAAAAGTTTAAGGGTTACTACAGCGGGGATTCGCTGGTTGGAATACGACTGGTTTCCATCTAACGAATCCGACTCGTTAGTTGGAACGACTGACAGCTGGTGAAAATGCTCCAGACTTACGCAGCTGGAGAGCAAATTGTCACGATTCGCACATATACATGCATATATGGAGACTTCAATGCGATGGTGCTCAGACGTCAAAGGCAGTTTGACATCTACTCTTGACATACGAGTGCTTTTTAGTTGGAATATTTTCCAACCAGCGAACATCCAACCATCGAGTCATTCCAGCTCCAACGAGCAAATCCCCACTGTAGAAGGGAGAAGGGACGAATGACCTTCGGGTTAAAGTCCGTCTCAAACAACAAAAACAACAATAACTAGAAGGGACAAAAACAAGTAGGGCTATCAGGCTATCAGGCGGTGGCGTTCTCGCCACTGAGGGTCTTTGTAAATGCAAAAGGGTATATCACAATAGTTCTAAAAAATGGACGCAGTGATCCCACACTCGACAGAAGAAGAAGAAGAAGGCTATTAAAATGTAAGGATTTCATAAGGGTTACTTCACGAATGGTGGTTGGTATTAAAGTTTTCAATAACAACAAATTAAGAACAATTAAGAGATCCAATCTGAATCCAGTATGATGCTGATGAAATGAATTTGCTGTCCAGTGCATTGAAAAGGCATATAGATAGCTGTGAAGTAATTTTACCAGGCTGTATTTCAACACAAACACCCCAAAACTTTTAATTATTAATTGCAATGATAATGATAATTGGAAAGTGTTGAATATCTAAATTTGGCGTGACATAATTTGTTTATCATTTCTTAGCTGACCTAACGTAGCTCTTTTGCCGATACCTAATACTATTTGGGTTATAAAAATATCTTTATCTTCATCGCCCGAATGGTGATGGAACACATGGCGCCTAGAATATGCGTCACCACTATCAGAGCTTATCTAAACAAACCTCAGTTACCCAAATGGTTTACTGTCTACTTAGCGTTATCATAAAGGTCACTTTTCGCCATCGGAAACCATTGACATCACATTCATTGAACTTAAACTGATAATAAACCAATCACCCTTGCTTTATCTTATTGTAACATTTTCAGATGAAGGAACTAGGTGGGCTGTTTGTTTGCACCCTGCTTGTGGCTTGCGCATTTACAGCACCGAGTCCATGTGAAAATCTTGAGGACGTGCGAGTCTGCAACGATACACAGTACGAAACGTATCGGGAGTGCGTGGAAGAAGTCAGATCCCTGAAACAAAAACGACAAATAATTTGTCCCCAACTGTATTCCACAGTTCTACCGATTGAAACAGAAACCAGTGGTTTGCAACAAAACGAACCAGACTTATCGAACGATATACCGGTCGATATAATAGAACCTTCCATTCAGATAATTCCTGCGTTGCAAAGTGTAGTGACCGTGAAACCGGTCGAGTCCAATCTTCTGCCAAACTCCAAGCCGATGCTTAAGTCTCTAGACCGGAAAGTGATAGTGCAAACAGATGAGGAAGATTACGAATATCAAGTGCCTACCAATGTGACGACCGTCATTCGTCTCACGAATGTAGTGAACAATACTAATTTAATTAATGTACCCGTGAATGTGAACAACACAAACGTGAATAATATCCACGTGTATGCCAACATTACAGAAAGTTTAGACGAGTCAATGCGAGATGGCGAACCGAAATGCTGTACAGCTGTTCAGCCAAAGTCATGTCATATGTCTACGAAAGGCTACAAGTGCAAACACAAAAAGTTCAAAACCTGCGGTTCTCAGTGCACCTCAGATATAGTACATGTACAGCGTCGAAAACGCTGTGATAGTCAAGGTAACTGCAAACATAAAATAGCTTACGTACCGCAACCGGAAAAGCCAACATGCATATATATCGAACAGTGGCCTTTCGTTGTTTGTGGGAAGCCAGCCAATATGCAAGTGGTCTGTGATGGATGTTACGACCACTACGGCCGTGGAATGGAGGGCCTTCACGGGCAACTTCCTAACCAGTGTCGTGGATGCTACGATGATGCTTTCGATCAAGGTCCCTTGTATCGTCGAGGACCAGTATTGAGACCATTTTATTATCATGAACCACCATGCTACATTACCGGAACATGTCCCATGAACTATGGAGACTGCGGCTATGGCTGCTATGGACATGAACTGGTTGACCCTGCATGGGGCGCACCATCCCCTTATGATCCAAGGATGGATGAAACAAATATGGCTTATTTGGATCAAGATTTGGAAATCTCCAACGATACCGAGAATGACTGGGGAGTTCCGGTACACAAATGCACCGTTGTATCTGATGACAACACGATTTCGGTGCAGAATTGTACTAGCACGGTTGATAATCAATATGCCGCGGCACCTTCTAATTATCCTTATTATAAACCGCTACGAGAGGTGCAGAAACCGTACACGGTGAAGCAATCAAAGCAAAGGCAACAGATGATCGAAGAAATTGAAGAAATAGATCCATCGTCTGGGGATGGAATCGTCGTACAAAACTCCCAAGTTTCATTCGTAGACGATGACGATAGTTATTACAATGATTACAGCCAGTAGAACGCAAAATTATGCCATTTATTTTAAAACTAGATTAGGAAATGAAAATGTCTACCTCGTAGTGAATAATCGATCAGAGACAGTAACAAATCTCGTGTCAAACGCCTGCGGATTAATAGAAAAATAAAATTTCGAAAACATGCTTTTGAAAAATTGTGCCCGGGGGCCAAAATCCGAAATCATGCCTTTGAACAGTTGTCAGCCAGGAGCCCTTCTAGCGAATGGATATTTTTTCAAACAGGCTATCTATGTTACGAAGATAAAGTTTGATGTTTTCAATTGTTTTCATTCAAAGAAGTCGTTGTTTCATGGGATGAACATGAGTCGCGACTTTATCAAGATAATGTATCGGCTCGTTAGGCTTCCATCCCTATCGTATAGGACTCGTAGGTAGTAATCGATGTGGTTGTGGAGCAGGTTACCAAGACATGTTGTCTGGTACTGTCCCGAATACGGAATGGCCAGATCAAACCTATATACATCCCTCAGGGCCCGAGGAAAACTAGACAAGGAAGACATTAGAGATGTATTGGGTAGTCTGGACTTTGACTACATGTTACTTGTTAATAAATTTTTGAAGCGAATCGACGTTTTTGTTTGATAACATGTTTTTTGTTCCGCTTGTCCACCTCGTTTACCCCTTCTTGTTTTTGAATGTACACCTTGTTTTCCTTGAACCCCATTTGAGTGTATCTTTACAGGTTGTCGTCATGTCCATTCTGCGTTGACCAGCAGCAATAACCATCTCTTTCAAAAATGATTGTATTCCTCAACCCACGAGTTTAACGATTCCCCAAAACTAACTTAGTTCTATAAGAAACAAATATGATTTTGTAAATTAAATCAATAAAATCCGGCGCCGTAACGCCTCAGAGCGTTTGAGCCTGCTGAATAAATGATTAAGTGAAAAAAACATTTTCACTAGCATCAAAGGTCTCACCTTCATCTCATCACCAATCAAGGTGACTCCCAGATCCTTACTAATGACATTTGTGGAGATGCAGAAGATTCTTCGATTTCTAGTGTAACAATGGTTGTCTAGCTACCATTCCTTCCTTTCCCTGAATAGAGTAAGACGTGACTGGCGTGGTTATTGAGTCTTAAATTTTGAGGTCTCGATTTGTGCACATGGACAATGATGAGCTCATCCCAAACCTCATTCATTTAATCCCTGAGCAATTACGATGTTTTTTTTTTATTTATTAGTGAGGCTTTCAGCCACGGGTTTAAATCATATAAATCTCAAGTGAACCCACCGTTTCACTGAATGAACTAACTAATTACTTTTCAAAGGAAACCACCACATTTTTTTCTTGTTGGCATTACATTACCATGAGAACAGAGCTTGCTTCTCAGCTTAGTGTTCAATGAGTACTTCCACAGTTAGTATCTGAGAGTTTTCTTTGCCAAAGTTGCCATTTTCGCATACCGTGTGGCAAGTGCGATGATACTCTATGCCCAGGGAAGTCAAGGAAATTTCCATTACGAAAAGATCCTGGACCGACCGGGAATCGAATCCAGACACCTTCAATATGACTTTGCATTATAGCTGCAGACTCTACCCTCTGAGGAAAGCCACGCAATTAAAAGATTTGAAGTTCTCATCACAACACGTCTGAATATGATTTTGAATACCAAGGCCTGTTAAATTTTCTCCTATTTAACATGCCCAGCTAGAATCCATTGTGATTTATTCTCCTTCTTCTCTTGAATACACAAGTTCTTACATTTCTCCGTAGGTAAGTGAGAAAGCGCACCACTTGTAAACTCGCTTTATTTTACATGCAGTGTTCCATTTTTACTCGCATGATCGTGAATACCACAATATTAGTCTGTCATGATATTGAAATTTCTATGACTTATGTCCAATGTCAATTAAACGACTGTGCTGCTTGAAGTTCGTCATTTCCACGATGCCACTGTTGAACATTCAATAAATGACACTACGACCCACAGGTCATATTTGTGCTACTACACGGGTAGAAATCAGAATACAAAAACAAGATTATGACTTATGATATCATGATTTCAGTGTGTTTTCATCTTATAAAAATACAACATGATTTGGACTCATGATATCATGAGTCAGATTGCCGTCATACGCGTTATGTTTGTATTGTAATGTGACCAGATGTGTCCCGGAAAAAATCCGGGACGCTTGTCAGATCTCATCCCCAATGAAGCGCTACCTATATTTGATGTGCAATTTACATTCATATTGAATCTTAGACATGTAATATATACTAAGTTAAAGTGACCAGACGTCCCGGATTATCCGGAACAGAACAATTTATAACTTGACAGTACAGTGTCAATACTTTTTATTTCAATTGACTTAGTATATAGTACATGTCTAAGATTCAATATAAATGTAAAAGGCACATCAAATTTACACAACGCTTCTTTGGGGATGAGATCTGACAAGCGTCCCGGATTTTTTCCGGGACACATCTGGTCACATTATACTAAGTCAATTGAAATAAAAAGTATTGGCACTGTACTGTCAAGTTATAAATTGTTCTGTCCCGGATAATCCGGGACGTCTGGTCACTTTATTGTATTGTTGATTGCTCGAAATCATGATTCAAATGCCTAAAATCCTGAGTTGCGCATCCGTTTATGATCGACAAAATAAAAGTTAAAAAAAAAACAACTCAGCGAAACTCGAACCAAGAACCTTCTGATTGAATACTACGCACCAAAGATGGTTAGAAAGAAAAAGATAACCGACTCCCGTCTTTTCTAGGCGACATGTGTAAAGCATTGTACTGGTCATTACAAAGTATGTCGTTATGCTCCTGTTACGCGGCGCTGTCGTCAGATTGAGAACGCTACAAATTTGCCACTTTTTACACTTTGGCGCTAGTGTCGATATCAAAAATTGCCACTTTTCGCTAGCGTTGCTTTGTGTGCTAATGCATTTTGACGTTCACTAGTGACATCGTGTTGTCTCTGTGATGTGACTATGTGCATAGTAGCCTTGACTACAAAGCATTGTATTTCAATCCGTGACACCCACCGTACAACACAGTATGGTGAAAAGTACAATGCCAAACTTGTCAAATCTAGAATGTTTCTAGTCATAAATACTACAACTCTGGTTAAATAAACAGAATATACTTTCTTGTTGACTATGTTATGGTAGAGTTAACAGATTAATGTAGTCGGTTGAAAATCGTTGGTGCAGTTCTTAATTTTACCATGTATTCAGTAGTTTCTACAATAAAATTCATTTCAGTGTAGGGAGAATTACGGCTTCGGCACCATGCGACTATTATCGGCAACCAAATTTCAAACGCCAAATACACAGTATTTTTATATCGAAACACACCAATGAAAACATTCAGATGATTCGTTGTTCTGTCAGCTTCCCGCCTACGAGATTTTCGAGACGAAACAAACAATTTCGCCAGAGATGTCATCGAATCAAATGCACACGCCTCAAAATGCGACTGATTTGGAGCTGCCGAACAGATTCGCCTGCAGCGCTTATGGGAAAGTTGCCGAAGAGAATGAGGATGCCGACAATAGTCTCACTGACAAGAGATGTTCGCAGCGTTGCAAAAACGTTTCCAGAAAGATTTCAACAAGTCTGTCGGCAGTGTTGTTTAGACTCATTTCCCCGAAAATAACATTTTCCGAACTACGAAGCCACGAATTACTACAACCATGCTCTATCCTCCTAAGATAGATAAGCAGATGGTTAAGCTTGAGTACTGCACACAAAATCAATCAATTTTGATCCCAGAGAGCCACAATTCAAGTTTCCGTTAAATGAAATGAGTGAGTGAGTGAGTGCGAATCATTTCACCGAAACTTGAATTGCGGCCCACCGAGATCGAAACTGTCGGATCCCATGTGCAACACTCAAGCCCAACCACCTCCCCCTCCATCTCAGGAATACAACACACAGTTATAACAGTTCATGGCTTCACAATTCGAATTTCGGGAAAATGAGTCTGGTCAACACTGTCTGTCGGTGTGAATCGATAGAGGATTGAGCAGCGCATAAATGTAAACGTAGATGTAACAGGTTCCTAAAAGAGCAATTTATCTACAGTCGACTCTCCACAACTCGATATTCTATAACTCGATATACTCTATAACTCGATGGATTTTTCGGTCCCTTCAAATTTTCATACATCGTGCTCTCCATAAGTCGATATTTCTTTATCTCGATATCTCCATTAGTCGATGTCACGTGAGAAGAAAGTTTCCCTCCATAACTCGATATCCATTTTAAAATCATTCATTCCTGTTCTCAAGTCTTATCACCTGAAGAATTCTATAAATTCTTGCTATACATACACACTCAAGAAAGCCATCCCCTTAAAAACAGGTGCATTTGCACATACGTTGCTTAATTTTGCGCTTTCATTAATTTTATTTGTACCATATATTTATCACATTTTTATTAAATACCTTTAATTTGCGTAATGCATACATGTCATTTGAGTCACATTCATAGTATGTGCAGACTTTGAACTCGTTCGCATCTCGAACCACACAGTGAAAACGAAGATGGCTACCGAAAAAAGTTTCCGCGATATCGTGCTGCACGAATTACAGCTGCCTGTTGAAATTTTGGATACATTTGAAGGTAATTGCCTATAAATTGAAAATAAACATTGTTTAACATGAAACTTCAACGTTTATGTATGTTCTGTAATGCGTAGTATGCACCTGAAACGTAAAGCGCTCAAGTAAAATTTCTCCTTTTTACCAAAGTAATTTTGACAGCCGATCCAATATGAGCGAAATGTCATTTTTACTTGCGGAATAATTGAGCGGCACATTTTTCCGTACGGAAAAGTGACAGCTCCATTTGATTTGTACAGCAGGCGTTACCTATGTTATGAAATCAGCTCTACTTTTCAGCAGCGTACAGCTCAAGTAATTTCGGTGGCGGAATCATTCCTTGACTGTTTCTTGTCCTATCCTTTTGCACAGTACTTATGATCAGCGTACCGGCCATAAGGCGCAAACATAGATTCTGATCGCCTATCGCGAATTCCAAGAGACGAACTGGAAGACGTATTGACGGTTGCCGGAACAATAGCCAGCGAAAACATTGCTTGGAACATCGACGAAATTTTCCGGCGAATTGTCGAGTGGCGCCAGGAATCTGTAAGTAACTGTGTCCATTTTTCAATTCATTGGTTCTTATTGTTTTTTTTTCTTCACAGGGATTTGGCATTATTGGGTTTGAAGACGTCGAAATAGTAGAAGATTGGTTGGCCTGTGACAACTCAGAAGAGACCGAAACAAATACGGTTGAGCCAAGGGATTCATCCGCAGCGAGCGAGCAGAAGTCTACCGAGCAAATCACAGCCGATACTGAAGTGTGTCGTGAGACTGAACCAAGCCCAAAGATCCCAGATCCGTCGATCGATTCCAAGGTCGATTCAGCCACTTCAGCAGCAGTCCCAGTACCAACACTCCATAGGAAAACAACAACATCGGATGATTTGCCCAGTTCCTTACCTGGCACATCGAGAGCGGCTGCGGCTGGTGTGCGTTTTTTTTCGCCCGCATCGACAGGAAAGGAGAATCGTAATTTTACTTCGGATGTTTTGGTTCAACTACTAGAGCAGACAATCGTTGGCCGGCAGCTAATAGAACGGGCCGCCTCTGGACCACTATCAAGTGAAAGTCAACGTGAACTGGTGGACATTATTGCAGAATACCATTGTGCATCTGGCATCAAAGCAACAGAGTATGTACTGCGCGAATATGCCGAATCGATCACCACTGTCTTCAAGGACGAAACGCAGGTACTTAAGTTTTAGGATATCTAAAAGTTGCACATTGGTTGATGCCAATATCACTTTTTGTAGGATACATATTTGGTCATAAGAGGTGGAGCGAAGAGGAATCCCGGCGGAAAGATCTATAACCGCATATCTAACCGGAAGCAAAAGGCTGCAAAACGTAAGCGAATTGAGGAGAAGCATCAAACCGAAACCCAAAAGCAAGCTGGAAAACAACCTGTGGATGACCCGACTGTGAAAGAGGCTGAATACTGGCTGGAACATAATTCGCAACCGTGGGAGACAACTTTGAACAAATGGAAGGATTCTTTCCCAGCTAGAAAACCACTGCTGATGAAATCAAACGCTGTTGAAGAGGTGCTAAAACGCTTCCGGCATTATTCTAATGAATTTGGGTTTCAGCTGGTGAGTATTATATATTTTTATTGTGGTTCCAGCACTAAAATGTTGTCGGTATTCAAAAACTTCCCTTTCTGCTGTTGTTATTATTTATCAATCATATTGTTGGAAGTAAGGTAGCATCCATATATTACGTTACGGTAATCTGGAAAATTCTGACCCCCTTCCCCCTCTGTAACACTTTTATGATAATTTTTTTTCAAAATTTTGTATGAGTCGTAACACTTGGGCCTACCCCCTCCCCCTTCAAGCATTGCGATCGTCGACTTTCGGTGCTGTTTCTTTACGTTAAACACATTTTTGAAATAAGTGTACTAGGTATACAGTTTAAGGGTCATTCACAAATGTCATAACGCCAAAAATAGCCTTTCTTTACCCCCACCCACCTCCTCGCAACGTATTTTATATGATAATTTTTCAAATTTTGTATGGGCTGTAACATCTTCAAGACACCCACCCCCTTCAGCGTTATGTAATTTGTGAGTGGGTCCTTATCTGATGGTTGATGGTACTCACTACTTCCGATATTTGTTTTAACATTGTTGCTTTACGTTACAGCGGGAGTAAAATATCTGACTACCGACGTCAGCCACAATAAATAACGTGGTATGATACATATTTGAATCACAGACAAGCAAACATAACATTTAGATCACGAATGGAACATTTTGATAGTTAATCGCCCAATAATAAAAGCAGACAGACAGACATAACAGTTGGAACAATTATCAATTTAAAACATAGTACGCGAACATAAACGCCCAATGCATAAAATACTTGCTTTCGCTTTACAGAAACTAGGTGGCGGTAGTGCGCAATCGCAAACTCGAACAAAAGTATTACGAGCACCACGAGCGACCTCGGGACACACTAATAAATGCTAGAATTGTAGATGATGTACGATGAAACTAATCCAGGTGTTATATCTGTTTGTCTGTGATAAAAGCTGTGTGTCTTGTTAAGCAAACGGCAGGTAGTAGTGTGAAAACGTTAACTTTGAAAGGCGATCGTTGTGAAGGCTGTTTGTTTGTCTAAATATGATTAAAATTTGGTTAAAAAACCATTTCATAGTATTTACATCCGGTGAACAACATTTAGCTGCGTACTAATTTTTTATTTCGTATTTATCCTTCAACAGGTTGATAAGGATTTTGATCTGCTGGCTAGAGGTGATAAAAATGGATCAAGAACATGGGACTTATGTCTTGAAAAACTGATTCGGTTTGTCAAGCGCCCATACAAGGATACATTTTCCAGTGACATCGTTGAGCAACTTGCTTCATCAGAGTTGGACCAAAGTAAAAAATCTTATATCTATTGTAATCTGGCTTGCAATCTATAGATAATCTCTTTTTTTTTCAGATTCCAAGGTTTGTGCCATTCTTATTCTACTGAATAACATTCTGCTGCCAACAAAAGTCACGAAAACGTTCAAGCCGACAATACTATCCGCGCAAGAAGATGTGATCTTTTTTGCAGCGTCGGACGCAGAGGCCATCCAGAAAGTAAACGAATACAACGAGACTGTTTGCAAGCTAGGCCTTAAGCCGTCGCCAAAGCTAGTCTTCAGAGGCGAAAGCTTCAAAACACTGACAGGTGTTTTTGAAGTTCACTATCAGAATATAGTGTATCGTCTAGATTCAGCAGTGAGGGCCATTGATGTACTAATCAAATTTAGTACTGTTTTTGGCTTGGAGCATTCACGTATTTCTCGCCATGTATGGAATTTCGTGAGTTCGTACATGTACAAACTACCTGTTCCAGAGGAATACGGATCTATTATCAAACTTAAGCGGTATCTGTCTGCCGACTAATCATGTTTGTCTGCATGATTCCGGATTGTTCCCTGGAGTTCCCAACTACCACTGGATACCTCGAACATCTAACAAAGGATCATCGAACACCGAGAGAATTCCGCTACGTCTGCACTTTCCCAGATTGTTACCAAAAGGCTGCAAATTTTTACACCTTCAAGCGTCACGTACTTGCCCACATGTCGGATTCAATTCTCGCGTAACATTACTAAAGGACCTATGTACAAATGAGAGATTCTCTCCTCTCTCGTTCTCTTTCGATTATAACAGTGGTATACTAAAGATTTTGGGAAGTTTTTCACTATAGATCGAAAGTCAATTTCCTTGACTAGCGTTTCATACTAAAAACGCTACAGAAGAAGTTAATGTGACTCAGTTATTAATGAAAGAGAAAGTAAACAAAGAGAGCCTCTCAATGTTAGATAGGTCCTTTAGTAATGTTCCGCGAGAATTGGTGGTGATCAATCTGAAACGAATATCATGGTTAATATAGAGAAAGAACCGTTACACACCGAACGTCAGATAATCGAACCCGTTGTAGCTACGGTTACAAATCCTGTTTTACCATACCGTGAGTCACCATATACACAAAATTTAGAGGAGATAAAGCGCGACGCAATCGAGTTTACGTTAAGTCTTCATAATGAATGGAACCTGTCTCGTCGTGATGTAGTCAATATTCAACATGCAGTTGGCCACATGAATTCAAAAATAGTAGATAAAATCAAAATTCTTCTACCTTCGTTATCTTCCCATCCGGAAGTGGAATTTGAGCTCTCAGGTTATCTCAGAAGATTAGAAAATCCATTTGATTTTATAGATTCCGACTATAAGTTTTTAAACTATCTTGAACGTTTGAACATTTTTAAATTCCCAACGATTATTTCCTTAGAAACTGGTAAAATCGAGCTAGCTAATGACGATTCCATCATACAAGAGAAAGTCAACTGCACTATTATGAACGATATAGAGTTCCAACTCACAGCCTACTTTAATGATGAGAATGTTTTGAGGGAAACCATAGCACATACTCAAATGTTAGAAAACAATGATCAAATAAATAGTTTTGTGAGTGCTCAGCTGTGGACACAAATTAAACAGAAGTATGCGAACCAAATAATTTTACCTGTCGCATTATACAGTGATGAGTTTGAGATAAATGACAATTTAAGTGCTCATAATAAGAGACACTCAATTTGCGGAGTATACTACAGCATCATAACTATTCCAGATCAACACAAATCTAAACTTGCAAACATCCTTGTGGCAGCTATGATCAAAAAGACCGATATTGGAGAAATGGGTATTAACAAGCTGTTTTCACCCATCGTAGGTACATAAATTCAAGGAAATTGAGGAGCGCGGTATACCATTCCTCATTGATGCGAAAGAGAAAATTGTTAGATTTGTATTAGTTTTAGTGCAAGGCGACAACTTAGGTATTCACCAGATGCTCCAGTTTTTGTCTTTTAATGCTAACTATTACTGTAGGTTTTGTCATCGTTCGCGAGATGAATGCAGGGTAGATATTGAAGAACTTCCTGAGTATCGTCGAACATTGAGTACCTACAACGCTGACTTAGCTGTTAATCGACCTTCAGAAACGGGCATTAGAATGCAATCCATCTTCAACGAATTACCATCGTTTCATGCGGTTTTAAATCTATGTGTCGATCCAATGCATGATTTCTATAGTGGTGGTCTGTGCGTAACAGGGCTTACAGCTGTACTAAATCCCTGCATTTATGATAAACAGTATATTACACTAAGTGCTTTCAATGCACAAAAAAGCATATTTAGTAAGACAGCTTTAGATTCCTCGCTGAAAAGAATGCCCGATGTGAATGAAGTATTCTTATCTGCTCAAAAACGAAAATCTGTTGTATTAAGAGCAACAGCGAGCGAAATGAAGGCCTTAGTACATTATTTCCCGCTGATTATTGGATCGTTTGTACCGAAAGATGATCCAGTTTGGAAATATTGTACAGTTTTAGTCAGTCTATCGGATAAGATATTATGTAAATCGTTCACTGAAGATGAGATTGTGCAACTTAATCGTTTGTGTTATCAGCACCATAGTTTGTACCTAGAATTGTTTCACGAACATTTGAAACCGAAGCACCATTTCGTTTCCCATTACGGACATGTGATACGCACATCAGGACCCGTTGCAAGTATGATGAACTTTCGAAACGAAGCGAAACATAAAGTATTTAAGGAGTACGCCCACATCATATCATCTCGCCAAAACATATGCTATACTCTTTGCATTAAGTCTTCGCTACAATTCAGCCATGATTTATTCAAGCATAAGTTTTTCAGTTGTTCAATAAGTGGTACATTTTCAATATGCGACCTTAAAGAGAAAGATTATTACAGTTGTCTACCTCTTCCAAATCCCATCAATGAAGATCAAGTTATACGTTGTTCAAAATGCATGCATTTCAAAGGTAGTGAATTCAGAATAGGTACTTATGTTACTGTTACTGAGCTGCAAAATGTACAAGTGTTTGAAATAATTGATATTTTAAGAACTGAAAATGATGAAGTTTTCATGGTGGCAGTTTTGTGGAAGTTAGGTAATTTTAACGAGCACTATGTTGCATTTGAAATAATTGATAAGACTTCAAGCTACAGAATGATAAACTTAAATGAAGTAGATGGCCCGCCAATCATGCCACACAATATTCAAAACAAACTATATTTTCGTAAAAAGACAGATTTCCTTTCAATGGATGTCTAAGTACCAGTGTCAAGTCCTGTAAATACTTATTATCTATGTGTATAAGAAGAAAGGTTAATCTGATAAAAGTTTGTAATAAATTTATACTGCTTCGCTACTAAAAATGGGTGAACTAACGTGCGAAGTTCGATTGTTGACCAACTATCTATGTCCTCCGCCGTGTGCATTATACGCACTATTGAGAATCGAGTTGCGACGCGGCGAAGTTCGTCAAAAATCAAACTTCGCACGTTGGTTCACCCATTTTTAGTCGCGAAGTAGTATACATAAATCTGTATAATAAACATTTTGTATCTAACTATTTACCATTGGATTTCCCTTGAAACATCTGGTAAACAATATTTTGTTCTCTGGATCAGTGATGTTTCATTAAATTCATAAACTGTTTCCATCCTTCTTTAATACTCCATTGCTGAATAGTTTGGAAATTGTTCGTGAATTTAATCGAAATATTTCTGATTCAGAATACAAAAATGTTTACCAGTACTTTCAATGAAAAGAAACATTTGGAACCACATCCTAAATTGATATGAAACGTCAATAAATACGATTGATGCGGCTCTTAAAAAGTATGTGCGTGAAGTATGGAGTCAATTTGAATTCATCATGATTTTAATGAAAACAGTGATTGGAGATAATCCATTGACTTCGCACATACTATGCATATGCGAACCCCCATTGCAAAAATCCATGTGGGTTTGCACATGCATCAAATGAGGACTTTATCTTGAGTGCAGGGGAAATCCTGCCGATTTTCGCCAACGCCCTAGAATTACGCTAATTCTCTCAAACTTTGCCCCCTGGAGAATACTATCAATTCTCGCAATATTCATGGGAAATCCTACTAATTTCCGCAAACGCCAAGAAAATCACATTGATTCTCACAAAGTTTGACCCCACGGAGAATTCTTCTCAATCCTCGCATCTGCAAACTTTCAACAGAAGTTTTCCATGACGAACTGTAACCGTTCGGTTCCAAGATTGACTTGTTGGCTCCACCACAAGGTTTATTCCTTCTTTTTCCTTAATAAGACCTTTTCAAATGTTGAACTTTCACTCTCACTGGACGACGAAAATGTCATGAGTGAGTGTGTGTTCCCATTTCATAACCATATCAATCAGACAAGATGTGATATACATTCGAGCAGTTTGAGTTCGGGCAAAATAATCACAACCCTGGTAGCGTTGTTTTCATACGCAGAGGGTGCTGAATATAACAGGATGTACAAACATGAAAGCATAAAACGTAGATGTCAGATACACAATTATGCGAAACGACATTCTCTATAAGAAGCCGTTTTACAGAAATTCAGTCTCTTTTATCAAATAGTGATCCCCAAAGGAAGTAGAGTGCGCGCGCGTGTTAAGAGTATATTTAATGGTGATAGATTTTTTATAATGGTGAAGTTCCTTTTAATTCTATGTTGTTTCTTTCCTTAAAATAAATTATTGTAAAACGATATTCGTTTAAGCAGTAAATGTTAGTCGATAAAAAAATATTTTAGTAAAAATAGTGTGTCGTTCTCCGGGTTCAAAAGGAACCATCAAGCCTTGTCCTTTGTTGATCACTAAGAATTCAAGAACCCCCCCTTACTAATATGTAATATGTTTGCTTATTCTGTATTCATCTTTTTTTTTGTGAAGAGTTGAAATTTGACTCCTGCTTGAATCAATCATCCCCTGCTTGCGTATTGGGTGAATTGAATGTCCATACGTCCCTGCAGATCCCAATCCCTTAAGCCGATGAGTTAGCGAGTTACAGAACTTGTTTCGTCTTTCGCATCTTTTATTGCAATTTTGCATTCAATCTCAGATGCCGCGTCACTTTGTGAATCAGATCACACAGAACATTCTTCCACTGATTATATACTTACGACATTGACTGTTTAACCACAGATAACAGACATGGAGGCTCAAACAAAATTTCAACAAAACCTTGTGTAAAGGTTCGCATCAACCATCAGCGCCGCTAACGCAGACAGCCCGACATACAAACTAGTTTCGACAACACGATGCCGCTAGTGAACGTCAAAATGCATTAGCACACAAAGCAACGCTAGTGACAAGTGGCAATTTTTGTTATCGACACCAGCGCCAATGTGTAAAAAGCGGCAAATTTGATGCCTACTCAGTCTGACGATAGCCCGCGTAACAGGAGCATAACGACATACTTTGAAATGACCAGTACAGTGCTTTACACACACTGACGAATAAAGATGAACGTCTGTTCTCTGTGGTTTAACGATAAACTTGCGACGATCGACGCGCCACCATATTTCATATAACGGAGGTTATTAGAACTAACTTGGAGGTGATGATTTGGAGGTTAAAATCTCCTCCAAACACTAACGTTTTTGCGGTAGGATGTTGACGTTTGATCACGAATTTACCCTCGTTTTTTTATCTTCGTCGCCAGCTTTAAGATTCTGCGTCCGTCTCTGCATGCTGACCACATTCGTTCTCCCTATTGTCATTCCAGCCGTCAGTCAGTTGCACCCACCAACAAGGTATAAGCATATGACAGGTATGCATCATCAGATAAAGGTGCAATGAATTACAACCCGTGTAGAGGAGAATTGCAAAAGAATAACAAAACTTATTATTAAAATATAATGTTTGAATAGCAAAATTTGTTCTTTGTTTGTTTGAAATAAGAGATAAAATAACAAAAATAATAACTAAGTTTATATGGCATAAAAACTAAATAATATCATATTTTGCTATTGTAATAACAAAATAATAGCAAACATATAGGCAACCGTAAATAACAAAATATGTTATTATTCAGATATTGATAACAAAATAATAACTAAATAAGCTATTCACTTGTAGATCAAAATAATAGTAATTTTAGTTCTTTGACTTTAATATCTAAATTTAGCATGATTGAAAAGTTAACTTTTTGCCTTTCTGCTAAAAGCATTTGCTTTTTAAATCTTCAATGAATATCATACGAATTGACCCCTGAGAAGGTTATTTAGAGAATGTGAGGATGCCGCACCACCGACGACGCACTAAAACCAGCCCATGCACTGTAAGTGGTGTACAGAACGCCCAACCATTACCCTTGGCCTAAATCCCTTTTCTCTTTGAATTTGGCACCGCACAAACGTAAAATTAGTGAATTCACTCGATCCATATTCGCACTTTTTCTCCTTCTCACATACGACTTTTCCCGGAATTTTGCATTCAAGCGCCTTTCTAACCACAATCATATACATATCCTCATACGGCTCCACTTTGCTAGATGTCACATGAGCCTTCGTACGAACCCTCAACATAGGCTTTACATAGAAATTCCTCCAAAGCTCAGTATTTCTAGGCATAATCTTCTCACTTTTAGTTTCATAACAAAGTTCATATTGTTTTCGCTAAAACCAACTCATAAATCACCCATTTCCTCAAAGCTTTGTGAAGATTTTTTTCAAATTTATCCTAACCTCTAGCAATACAATAAATGTGCCAACATCTTTAATCGCGTTTCTCTCGCCTTTATACTTTGGAGCATAGGACAATTATGCGTATAATGACAGTATAACCCTTGATCTTCTATAATCTATACATTTTTGTCGAAGACACCTACATATTAGCTCATTCGGGCCTTAGAAAACAGAACATTAAAGGAAATTTGTTACTACCGTTGTTACTATTTGCTTTTGATCTAATAAACAACTTTGCCCAAGACACCAATATTCTAGCTTCAAACAGGGTGTCCGTACATCATCCAAAAAACAAAATATAGGAAAATTTATCTCTCGTTTAAAACAATAAAAAATAATGTTCATTTATTTCTTGTAAAACTTGTAAACTTAAAACTTAATCTGAAATAGAGACGTCTTCCCGAAGGCCGCTAGCCATTCTAGAGATATTTTTCTCTAAATTTCAAGTGAGATAAATCCAAATGTACTTTAAGTTTTTTGTGATCTTCATATAGGTAAGATATAAACAATGTAAAGGCTAAAATCTAATGAGTTCGAAGGACATTTATCTTACATTCTTCTTCTTTCTGGCGTTACGTCCCAACTGGAACAAAGCCTGCTTCTCAGATTAGTGTTCTTATGAGCACTTCCACAGTTATTAACTGAGAGCTTTCTTTGCCGATTAACCATTTTTGCATGTATATCGTGTGGCAGGTACGAAGATACTTCTATGCCCTGGGAATCGAGAAAACTTCCTTTACGAAAAGATCCTCGACCAGTGGGATTCGAACCCACGACCCGCAGCATGCTCATGCTGAATAGCTGCGCGTTTACCGCCACGGCAGGTACGAAGATACTTCTATGCCCTGGGAATCGAGAAAACTTCCTTTACGAAAAGATCCTCGACCAGTGGGATTCGAACCCACGACCCTCAGCATGCTCATGCTGAATAGCTGCGCGTTTACCGCCACGGCTATCTGGGCCCCTTATAAAGCTCGAAAAACAGTGTTTGCTAAGACCACTCAACATATTTGCTTTACTTTTACAAATATTTGAAATCAAAAATGTGTCAAACTTCCTCCTATTATGAATATAGTATGTCAAGGTATGAAACCATGTGAGGATGATCAATTTATTCATCTTGGTTACATAGAGGCATGTCTTACTTCAAAGCATGTACGGATATGCGGACACCCTGTCGAGATCTCGAAATAAAAAAGATTAAAGTAAATTTGTTACTAGCGCCACCTAGCGGATGAATTTCCAATTAGATTTTTTACTGCCAGAAGCAGTAACAGTGGGGGTTGATCTACTGAAAAACTTTGCCGAAGAAAGGTAAAAACGTTCTAGCTCTTCAGGATCTTGAGATTTCCGTTGAATGGATGATTTGGCCAATTGTGGTACCTCAAGAAAATCTGGAATAACTCCGGAATCACTTGGACCATTTTCCCAAGTTTTCTGGACATTAACTAGAAGAGCTTTTTGAGAAATTCTGATGTTCAAAATGCATCCAAAAACAAAACAAGTTATGCACATTTTAGTGTGTTCTTCAGCATGTGAAAAGTTTTTGATTAAATGATTAAAATGGTTGGTAAATGGCTGGGCATGGCGTACCATTGGTACCTCGCGTACCTGAAGGAATAAAATAGACCCCTTTGTGCGGTCCTTAGCCTCTTGCCCAGCAACTCCTATCCCTACCTCCTCGCGGTACTGGCCGGGGTACGAGTAACCTTAGGGAAGATCGGGTAACCAACCCCCGGTGGGAACTTTGGTCGTATGCTGACAGAGAAGGGGGGGTTTGCTTTTGCTTTTGCTTCTGCAAACCTTGAGCGTCTGTACTCCATGTTAGGAGCGGCGTCTGTTCCCCATGTCAGGGGCGGCTGATCATCGTCCGAGTGCCAGAGAAGGACTCTAAGCTAAACTGCGCACTATGGTCCTCCGAACATTTAGGGGGAATGGTCCTCCGGAAATCTAGGGGGTTGGTGTCAGGCCCTGCAAGCCAGCCGTAAAAAAATCAAGCAACGAACAATCAACGAGAGAATACGAACCGGGACAATCGGCGAAGACCACAGCGACGTAAAGGGACTAGCGATTGGAAGCTCGGTACGTGGAACTGTAAATCTCTCAACTTCATCGGGAGCACACGCATACTCGCCGACGTGCTGAAGGACCGTGGATTCGGCATCGTAGCGTTGCAGGAAGTGTGTTGGAAGGGATCAATTGTGCGAACGTTTAGAGGTAACCATACCATCTACCAGAGCTGCGGCAATACACATGAGCTGGGAACAGCTTTTATAGTGATGGGTGATATGCAGAGGCGCGTGATCGGGTGGTGGCCGATCAATGAGAGAATGTGCAAGTTGAGGATCAAAGGCCGGTTCTTCAACTTCAGCATAATAAACGTGCACAGCCCTCACTCCGGAAGCACTGATGATGATAAAGACGCTTTTTACGCGCAGCTTGAACGCGAGTACGACAGTTGCCCAAGCCACGACGTCAAAATCATCATAGGAGATCTAAACGCTCAGGTTGGCCAGGAGGAGGAATTCAGACCGACGATTGGAAAGTTCAGCGCCCACCGGCTGACGAACGAAAACGGCCTACGACTAATTGATTTTGCCGCCTCCAAGAATATGGCCATTCGTAGCACCTACTTCCAGCACAGCCTTCCGTACTGATACACCTGGAGATCACCACAGCAGACAGAATCGCAAATCGACCACGTTCTGATTGATGGTCGGCACTTCTCCGACATTATCGACGTCAGGACCTATCGTGGCGCTAACATCGACTCTGACCACTATCTGATGATGGTCAAACTGCGCCCAAAACTCTCCGTCGTTAACAACGTACGGTACCGACGGCCGCCCCGGTATGACCTAGAGCGGCTCAAGCAACCGGATGTCGCAGCGGCATACGCGCAGCAACTCGAGGCTGCATTACCGGAAGAGGGTGAGCTGGACGAAGCCCCTCTTGAGGACTGCTGGAGAACAGTAAAAGCAGCCATCAACGATGCAGCTGAGAGCAACGTCGGGTACGTGGGACGGAGTCGACGGAACGATTGGTTCGACGAGGAGTGCCAGGAGGTTTTGGAGGAGAAGAATGCAGCGCGGGCGGTCATGCTGCAGCAAGGGACCCGGCAGAACGTGGAACGCTATAAACGGAAACGGCAACAGCAGACCCGCCTCTTTCGGGAGAAAAAACGCCGCCTGGAGGAGACGGAGTGCGAGGAGATGGAACAGCTGTGCCGGTCTCAGGAAACGCGTAGGTTCTATCAGAAGCTCAACGCATCCCGCAACGGCTTCGTGCCGCGAGCCGAGATGTGCAGGGATAAGGATGGGAGCATTCTGACGGACGAGCGTGAGGTGATCGAAAGGTGGAAGCAGCACTTCGACGAGCACCTGAATGGTGCTGAGAGCACAGGCAATGAAGGACGGGACAACGGAGGAAATGCCTTCGTCAGTACTGCGGAAGATGGAAACCAACCAGCCCCCACTTTGAGGGAGGTTAAGGATGCCATTCACCAGCTCAAGAACAATAAAGCTGCTGGTAAGGATGGTATCGGAGCTGAACTCATAAAGATGGGTCCGGAAAGGCTGGCCATTTGTCTGCACCGGCTGACAGGCACAATCTGGGAAACAGAACAGCTACCGGAGGAGTGGAAGGAAGGGGTAATCTGCCCCATCTACAAGAAAGGCGACAAGTTAGACTGTGAGAACTTTCGAGCGATCACCATTCTAAATGCGGCCTACAAAGTACTATCCCAGATCATCTTCCGTCGTTTGTCACCCGTTGTAAACGAGTTCGTGGGAAGTTATCAAGCCGGCTTCGTTGACGGCCGATCGACAACGGACCAGATCTTTACTGTACGGCAAATCCTCCAAAAATGTCGTGAATACCAGGTCCCAACGCATCACCTTTTCATCGATTTCAAGGCGGCATACGACAGTATCGACCGCGTAGAGCTATGGAAAATCATGGACGAGAACAGCTTTCCCGGGAAGCTCACGAGACTGATAAGAGCGACGATGGAAGGTGTGCAAAATTGTGTGAAGGTTTCAGGCGAACACTCCAGTTCGTTTGGATCCCACCGGGGACTACGACAAGGTGATGGACTTTCGTGCCTGTTGTTCAATATTGCGCTAGAAGGTGTTATGCGGAGAGCCGGGCTTAACAGCCGGGGTACGATTTTTACGAGATCCAGTCAATTTGTTTGCTTCGCGGATGATATGGACATCGTTGGCCGAACATTTGAAAAGGTGGCAGACCTGTACACCCGCCTGAAACGCGAGGCAGCAAAAGTTGGACTGGTGGTGAATGCGGCCTAGACAAAGTACATGCTAGCTGGTGGGGCCGAGCGCGACAGGGCTCGCCTAGGTAGCAGTGTTACGATAGACGGGGATACGTTCGAGGTGGTAGACGAGTTCGTCTACCTTGGATCCTTGCTGACGGCTGACAATAACGTTAGCCGTGAAATACGGAGGCGCATCATCAGTGGAAGTCGGGCCTACTATGGCCTCCAGAAGAAGCTGCGGTCAAAAAAGATTCACGCCCGCACCAAATGTACCATGTACAAAACGCTCATAAGGCCGGTAGTCCTCTACGGGCATGAAACGTGGACGATGCTCGAGGAGGACCTGCAAGCACTTGGAGTCTTCGAACGTCGGGTGCTTAGGACGATCTTCGGCGGTGTGCAGGAGAACGGTGTGTGGCGGCGAAGGATGAACCACGAGCTCGCCCAACTCTACGGCGAACCCAGTATCCAGAAGGTGGCCAAAGCTGGAAGGATACGATGGGCAGGGCATGTTGCAAGAATGCCGGACAGCAACCCTGCAAAGATGGTGTTCGCTTCGGATCCGGTTGGTACAAGAAGGCGTGGAGCGCAGCGAGCTAGGTGGGCGGATCAAGTGCGTATCGATTTGGCGAACGTGGGGCAGAACCGAGGATGGAGAGATGCGGCCACGAACCGAGTATTGTGGCGTGAAATTGTTGATTCAGTGTTATCTGTGTAGATGTTAACTAAATAAATGAATGAATGATTAAAATGATTAAAATCATTTTCAAAACTATTTTTTGTGACATTCTTATAAGAGCTACTTGGGCACTTCCATGATTCACTTTGGCATGGGGTTTTTCTCGGACGATTTGTCTGAAAGTTTGCAATAAAAAGTACTTTAATACGACAGATATTGTAGCCAAATATAAGCTCATGAAAAACTCGAAAAAACGTTTTTCGCTGTTTTCGTTGTAATTTTGTGTTATTTTTCAGGCCAATAAACAAAAAAACTTTTGAAACTATCACCGAGAATCGACTTGTTCACTCTCATAGATTTTATTACACGCAAGAAAAGTGTTGAATTTATCCTTAAAAAGCGTATTAAAGGACTTAAACTTTAATCAACTCGTGGGGCAAAACGGCCACAACTTATTCATAACACCAAAACAGCCGTTTGAATTCAAATTCCAGCAAACGTAATGCCAAGCTGTAGTTCCGTGCCAATTTGAACCTTACAAATGCACATTTTTCGAATCAGCATGTATACCAGGCCTGCCCAACCTTTTTGGCTCTTTTTTGACATGAATGGTGGCCACGTCTCCATAAATTTTCCGATCTGAGAAATTTGTACCTCGAATGGAAGCTTGCTATTATATCTGATTGATCCATGTGCAAAAATTCAAATTTCTATTAAACTCTTGGCTCGCAATGCATGCAAAGGCAAAAATCAGTCCGGCCCACAGGCCGCACCAAACTTGCAAATAAGCAAGCATTTTATGAAAATTGATGTATTAACTCCAGAAAAAAGAAAATGGATGGCTGTTTCTTCTATTCAAAAGAAAACACGTTTGTCTATGAGAGAATGAATAAAAAAAGGCTCATAATGATGTTCTTCATTGCCAAAAACGCTTCCTTCCTTAGAGGGCGCGTTTTACCCCCAGTTACCCTACGGATAAAAACCAGCCGGCAGCTTTTTTAAGTAGTAACTAAGTTTTTCATTTCATCGACTTTTTTTTACATTAAATTTATATTACATGTCATTACGGAAATTTTTCGATTTAATCACGGAGCCAAAATAATTTGGCGTGATATAATGATAATGTATTTTATATTGCAGAAGTTAGGGCAAACAAAATGAAAAGCACGTAAGGCATGGGTCAAATAACAATATGTTTGGAGTTTTGGGTTATTTTTTAATTTAAAATGTATGAATATTACACAATTATTGTGGCTTGATAAAATTGAACAGAAAACCGTGCTAAAATCGAGAGTGATGTAATGAAACGATATTGAAACGAGCAGAGATTTAATCGAGAAACTACTGTAATTCAAAATGATTACGTTAATGGGAGGTAATATTGCATCACAATTGAGACGTGGATGATGTGCATCTAATTCGACGTGATATTACACTTAGTTTTTTCCTGTGAGTGTATTCATTGATATGTTTGGATTAATGAATACTGCCGAAGCCGTAAATTACCCTTCTTGGATTGGAAAACATAGTCGAAAGCTTCAGTTAAATAAAAATCCCCGATTACCTACAATACTTTCAATTTATTCTTCTACGGGCGTACAAAGTACATCGTCATTATCATCGCAGTACTCATCCTGGTTGACAAAGTTACAATTGCCTTGCTCAGCGCAGTCATATGTGTAGCATTGTATGTGACAGCGATAGCTCCCCTGGAGGCATCCGGAACAGTCTAATAAGAAAAAAAGGGAAAAAATCATGTAATACCCCTAGTAGCTATAGCCTTTTTATCGATAGATACTCACCAATGGATGGACAAACTCCCCACCGACATAGTCCGAACCGCATGCGCGAAGAGTAGTTCATCGTTGGGGGCATGATAAGCGATGAACCGTGGTAGAACGGCTGGCGTGGCTTCAAGTACATTACGTTCGACGTGCAAAAAGCTCCACAACGGTAATGCTTTCGGTGAAAGCAAACCCATTCATCCTGTTGCTTTCGACAGATCCTTGGCGATACGATGATACAGCATCTGTCGGACTGTGGTTCTTCTGTGTTGGTAGACTCCTCAGGATTATCATCGCATTTTTCTTGTGGTGGTTTCTCTTCATATACCGTTGTTTCGTTATTTCTTATCACGACGGTTTTGATAGATCCATCGGTTTTGTGTCGTGTGATGTGAATGAAGACATTGTTGATACTATGCGACGTTACGTTGACTGGCGAAACTACGTTGTTCAAGTTATGAACCACGTTGTTTCCGGGGTTTGGTCTTCGATCAGGTACGAACTCGATATCATCGTCATCATCTTCGAATGTTGGCTCAGTTACGTCTTCATCTTCGATTGGATCTAGTGGATCAACGAACTCTGGAGCAGGAATGCCAATATTCAACGGTGGTACTATTTCCATTTTTTCAATAGGTTTAGCTGTTTGAGTTATCGGAGGTAAGGCCTGGTAGTAGCAAAATCCATTTCTGTAGTATGTCCCCGGAGGACATTTGGGATTCTGTGGCTCGCAGAAACCAGCATTTAATACGTATCCCGGAGAACATGAACTTTCACAAAGAGTTCCTGAGCATGTTTTGGGTACACAGATTCCTTGATGGTCATTGTATCCCGCCGGACAAGTCCTGCTTTTTCGTAAGTTTACCGATGATGATGCTGGGGAAGCAATTAAAAAACAACTTCCACGATATTTCACGAAACCAGCAGTGCAAACACATTGTCCATTCTGATCACGTGAACCACGAAGACAGAGATCGTCCTTGAAAACCATATCCGTTACATTTTCGCTAAAAACTTCGTACACGAACAACGCGAAAAATAGAAGAAGACACTTCATCACTAACAGAATAAACGTCCCAGTCGAGTATCAGAAAGCAACTGATAGACAAGACGTCAAGTGTAATCTTCCAAAAACCACTATCGCTACATTTTCAGAAACATCGACATACGGACAGAAGAATCTCTAAAAAAAAGCGTTGTTTTTATGTGATTGCTCATTCGGTTGAAATATGTATAACATAATTGTTCATGATTTTTTTTTTGTGACTATTATCCAAGGATAGAAAAAAAACGTCTCTAGCGATTAACAACACAGTTTTTGAACGGTCTAAGAGGGCCGTCGCTCTTGCAAAAGCATGATTGCAACACCTCATTACTTGCGATTTGTATAGATATCGTCGCACCGCCATCAAACCGGATCGCGCCAGTGTGACTCGCGACGCGCTTCATCTCACTGCATTTTGAAATCAGTTTTTTAGTGAGGCGCTGCATTCGTGCGCATCGTACCTTCGTGCTGTGCGTATACGACTTCTCTCTGCTCTTGGAAGTTTTATTTAAAACTACCTAAAGCAATAAAACAGTACTTTTCAGTGCTAAAATTAAAAACGGTACTTTTCAGTGCTACTAAAACAGTACTTTTCAGTACTATTTTTTTACAATTGGTCCCTTTACAATTCTTGTTTGGACTCGCGCCTTCGATTTTTCGTTGGACCCGTTGGGGAAAGCTAGCGGTGGTAATCTTTCTTGGACACCGTCTTGGGAAAAAAACCTCTTAGGAGGTCTCGTCTTCTTTCGTTTATTCACTAAACATGGTTGCAACTACAAATAAAAGGAAGGGTGAATCTCTGAATTCACAACTTCCGTTCAAAAAAGTGGGATTCAAAACTGTCACTAAACGTGGCAAGAATGGAAGAAAAGACGTTTCTCCGGAATGCGAACTATCTTCCAAGGGTGAAGTGGATAATGTTAGTAATTGCAATTTAGCAATCAGTTCAATACTCTAGAGTCTAGGCTAATTTTCCGAACACCAAATCGAAGCAACCTCTAGCCCAGGCTCTTCGATTCAAGTGAGGAAGCAAAGAGTGCCGCCTATCGTGGTCAGTTGTTTCGAATATAGGGGATTTAGGCAGGAGATCTTGAACTCCATTAGGGGAATCAAGGTTTCCTTCCAAATCGCAAAGAAAGGAGACTGTCGCGTTTTGCCGGAAACTCCTCAAGATTCTTCTCAAACAATTTGAAAAGAAGAAGCACAAATTTTTTACTTATGACGACAAAACTGAACGTTTGTTCAAAGTTGCCTTGAAAGGCTCTCAAGTGGCTATAAGTCACCTGAAGAGATCAAAAATGGAATAAATGATGTACTTGGATTTTCCCCAGTCCATGTAAGGTACAGTGGGGGAGTGTATCAGTGGGGTAAGTGGATCATTTGTCCATATTGAGCATAAATACTTGAATATGTTGAATGTTTTCGCACCATTGCTTCGTTTTAGGTTATGTTCTTACGTCCACACTGATACTAATGCAAAACTGGTACACAAACACATGCATACTTGTTGGCTGCAAAAATCAATTAATTTCACAATTGTTTTCCGTAAATGAAAAATCCATTGTATCTCTGCCTTAAATCAAATTCTACTAGGTTTTTCAACGCATGGTGAACATTTCAGTTCTTATTGAATGAATCAAAATGAAAAATATGTGACTTTTATATATAAATACAGATATATTGGACATGGTACACTTACCCCCACTTTTTAATGGGGTGGGGTAAGTGGATCAAGTATTATTATCATTTATTGACAGACTGCTCACGATAACTTGAATAAATTTGAATACTAGCAAATATTGTTTTGTTTTTACTTTTTTCTCATTACTAGCTTAAATTTGTCTAATTGACTATAGGAAATTTGAATTAATCCACCTAAAATTTATTTGAATCTTTCTGGTATAAGAAAATATGAAAGAATAAATATTGCAAAATTCAAACAAAACTTTTCGTGGTTTATTAAAGCTGAGTTGCAAAAGAGCAAAATATACAAATTTTCCAACTGAAAACATATTATCGTAACTTATTTGACCTTACAAATTGTTCTAGACAGATGATAGAAATACATTCATGAATAGAATAAGAAGATTTCAGTTTGTTATACAAAACTAAATGTATCTAATATTTTTAAACTACCAGTGTTTTTCGAAAACATCGTTAGGAATAATCCTACAATACTTCAGTATAACTTATGTAATTATATAGAAGAATTTTCTCCAAATAATTCTAGCTACAATGTTTTTTTATTGGAATTAGTGTGGACTAATGTATAAATATTTTTAATAATAAAATAAAGACACTTAATTATTTAATTAATTTTAAAAGCATCAAAACATGCCATAACTAGCACTAATAACAAGAACGAGAGCAATATCATTTATGGTATATTTAGTTACACCATATATGTTTTGAGAGTAGATTTTTTTTAGTGGTGATCCACTTACCCCACCATGGTGGGACAAGTGGATCATTTGGCGCAAATTTCCAAGTGCCTCATACTCAATACACAAAAATCAGAAAAATCTAAATAAATGACGATTTGAAGTATATTAGTCCCTCATTTGTTATCCACACAAAAAAGTTTGAATTAAATTATTCACGTAAGATGTACATAACAATGAAGTTGACTATTGATTTTTCTGTATCCACTTACCCCACGGTACCTTAATCATTATGAAAAAGAAAACCCAATCTGGCATTGTTCGGAAAGGGCTTTCTCAAGAATATTATAGATCACCTTACCAAAAGAGAACTAAATAATATTAAAGCTTCAGAAAAAGCTAGACTTTTGTGCGATGTCCGTGTGACATGGGAACATTTCCAGATACCTGGAGGAAATTACCAGAACCCCATCCAGTGCCGTCGGTGCCAAAAGTGGGGTCATGGTACAAAAAATTGTCGCATGGGTGCTAAATGCATGATTTGCGGAGGTTCTTCTCACGCCAAGGACGTCTGTCCTGTGAAAGAAGATACCGATAAGTTCATATATGCCAATTGCGGGGGCGATCATAAGTCAAATTTTTGGGCTTGCCCTTCGCGTATTTCAAATCAAACGGAAAAAAAACTTCTACTCTGCCTCTTCGTCTAACGAAAATTCTAACGGAAAATCATCAGATAATGTACCCACTTCAAGTGATATGTCTCCTTCTGATTTTAATTTTCAAATTTAACAATTGAATCAAATGATTCATGCAATTTTCAAAGCCACCACTATGACTGAAGCAGTCCAAGTTGGTGTAAAATTTACAAATCAAATTGTTATTGGATTACGTTTTTCTAATGGATCCAAATAATAATTTAAATATTTTAAATTGGAATGCTCGTTCTCTGAATTGTAAATAGGACGAGATGTTTAATTTTCTTACAGCTAATAACGTGCATATAGCAGTTATTTCTGAAACGTATTTGAAACCTGGATCCAAACTCAAAAGAGATCCTAACTTTTTTGTTTATCGTAATGATCGACTTGATGGGATATGTGGGGGAGTTGCAATCATCATGCATAGGCGTATAAAACATCAACTGTTTTCGTCATTTGAAACTAAAGTTTTCGAAACTTTAGGTGTTTCAGTTGAAACACAGCTTGGTAAATATACTTCCATAGTTGCCTATTTACCTTTTTTTGTCATTGGTGACTTTAATGCCAAACATCGGTCATGGAATAATTCTCAAAGTAAATCCAATGGAAAAATTTTATTCAAAGAATACTCTTCAGGATATTTCTCAATTCAATACTCTGATAGCCCTACATGTTTTTCCTCTTCTAGAAACCCATCTACGATTGATTTGGTCTTAACCGACTCTAGTCATCTTTGTAGCCAACTTATTACTCATGCTGATTTTGATTCTGATCATGTCCCTGTTACATATCAAATATCCCATGAAGCGATTCTCAATCCTATCAGCTCGACTTTCAATTATTTTCGAGCCGACTGGAATATATATAAAATATATACTGACTCTAATCTTAATGTTAACATTTCTTTACAAACAAATAAAACAATATTGACAATGCTCTTGAAACTTTAACAAATTCCATTGTTGAAGCAAGGAGCATTGCAATTCCAAAATGTGATGTGAAATTTGAATCCACGATTATAGACGATGATCTTAAACTCTTGAACCGTCTTAAAAACGTGAGGAGAGGTAAATTTCAACTCATCTAACTTACCTGAGTTACCTCAGGGATGTCAAAAATCCTTGTTTTCGGATGACACAGGCCTCTCCGCCAAAGGACAAAGTCTGCGTGTCATCTGTAGTCGATTGCAAAAAAATTTGGATATTTTTTCTTCATACTTGCAAAAATGGAAGATTTCTTCTAATGCTTCCAAAACTCAACTAATAATATTCCCACATAAACCAAAAGCTCTTTATTTGAAACCTTCAAGTAGACATGTTGTCACGATGAGAGGGGTTCCAATAAATTGGTCAGATGAAGTTAAGTATCTAGGGCTCATGCTAGATAAGAATTTAACTTTCAAAAATCACATTGAAGGCATTCAAGCCAAATGTAACAAATATGTAAAATGTCTCTATCCCCTTATTAATAGAAAATCAAAACTTTGTCTTAAGAACAAGCTTTTGATATTCAAACAAATTTTCAGGCCAGCCATGTTGTATGCTGTACCAATATGGACTAGCTGTTGTAATGCCAGGAAGAAAACACTGCAGAGAATTCAAAATAAAAATTTGAAAATAATTCTGAAGCTTCCTCCCTGGTATAGTACCAATGAGTTACATAGAATATCCAATGTTGAAACATTGGAACAAAATTGGAACAAAACATTTAATGTCAAACAGAATAATTAATAATTTCAAGTAAAAATCGATGCAATCTTCTATTGACACGATTAATGCGTTATATGTTTTGGTTAAGTTAAGTTAAGTAAATTGAAAACTTGTTTTTTTTTCTCTTATAAGCAGGTGAAATCAACTCACCTGTAAAAAAATCTGAACTGCTACGGCAAATGATATGTCATATGTTGTTAACAAAATGTTAATAAAATCTTAAATTTGTTTCACCAAATTAGGATGGTAGTGTTGTTTAATAACACAGAACACCTAGATATAAGAAATGAATGTAATGTTTGAAATGACACTAATGAAAAAAATATTTCAAATGGAACAAAAAATAATCAAACGTTCATAGTTTAATGCACATCAGTATTTATTGCCGTTATTTATTTCACAAACTCGATTTCATCTCATGGTCGTAGGAGTAGCTGTCTGCCAAAAGCGCCCATTGTGAGTACACCAAATCCTCGTCCAAAAACCAGCATAATTGCACGAACTGTGCATTAGCGGTCTCGATGTATCCCTGAAAGTAAAACAAACAGTACTAATTGCCACCTCGGTTGTTGCTTACAAAGATAATTCAGGAGAATGTCTTTTAAAAATAATGATTTAATGTTTAGTAGTCGGTGGAAGCATCATCTTCTTTCGTAGTTATTCAAAATTATGAAAATGAAGTTTAGCGGCCATGTGAATTACAAATCATTCAATATAAAGACGGCGCTTTCGTTCAGTGTACATTTCTCATATACGAATTTTATTCAATTCGATTCATTCCATCTCACGAACCAGTTACGAGAAAACGAGAAGTAGTGAACTATCTCGTTGTTAAACTCGCTCTGGATTCATTTCATTCCGACTCATTTTTTCTCATGTGTTATTGGAGATTTTTTTAGTATGTTCACTCTGCTCACCATGCATTAGTTTGTGTTCGATGCAAGTGAGTGCATTTTCCGGAATATGTGAATAATTTACTAAAAACTGCCATCGGTTGTGATAATCGCGAATTTTAAACACATCCAAAATGGGTCGTTTCGGCTCAATTAAAGAAAAAGTATTGAAAGTGGTTGCAAATAGCGAAGACGGACAACAGTTCAAGTGCATGGCGGATGCCGGCTGCGGATATGTACAAGTCGGCAAGTTCAATCACGGAAGCTTTCTTCGACACATACGGACACGGCATGTCCAGAAATTGGAAGTGATTGGTTTGCCCCTAGCTACGAAATCGCCGGAGAAAACAAACAAAGGCTCTCCAAAATTCAAACGAGTTAAGCGGCCTTCAAAAGTTTTGGTGTAAACGAATAGAGAAAAATTCCTCCTTGGAACGCTGCAGATGGGTACCGTCAACTCACTGCCGTACAGATTCCCGGAGTGGACAGCTTTCAAAAATTTGGTACAACCGCTGTGGAAAGCGTTCAACATTGAAATGAACAGAGTGGTGCTAACGGAGTTATACTCTAAGTCGCCGCTTATGTCAGGCAAACGATATCAGCGGAAGTCAAAGGGAAAATGCTGAACTTGAAAATTGATAGTGCATCACGAAGCAACCACCATTCATTTGGGGTGATGGTCCAGTACTTTCTCGATCGAAAAGTGGTTAGCCGATGTCTGGGTAAGCGCAATAGTTTCGTTTCTCATTACATACCGTTGTGCGAGGTGACATTAGGCCTAGGAGATGACTTCGTCCGCCTTTTTCGATGCATTTCAATTCTAGTATGAACGTGAAAGAACTAATTTTTGACCATCTAGTGGCTATTAATAATGTATTCTCAAAGCATGTCACAGTTTTCCATAATTTTCTCATAAATTTGCCGTAAAAATAGTGGCGCAAAGGCAACAACTTTATAGCACAATGTCACACACGACGATAACAGTCTAAGGGATGGTACACAAATTATGTTACGCTAAATTTCAACTTTTCCGATCACCTCTACTTTTTTGTATGAGACCTCTGAAAATTTTGTAAGGCTTGTAATGCTTGGCTTGATAGATACTGAATGGAGGGAACGATAGAGCATCGGAGAACAGAATGAACATCGACAACGACGGTCAAGCCTCCATCTCTAGATGAGGTTAAGAAGGCGATTAAAGAGCTGAAGAACAACAAGGCTGCTGGGAAGGATGAGCTCCCGGCCGAACTTCTCAAGCACGGTAGTGAGCAGCTGCATAGAATAATTCACCGTAGTATATGGTGAATAAGGATATGGGAGGAAGAAGAACTGCCTGCTAGCTGGATGGATGGCCTCATTTGCCCTCTCTTCAAAAAAGGGCATAGATTGGAGTGCGCCAATTACCGAGGAATAACACTCCTCAATTCGGCGTACAAAATAATGTCACGTATTCTGTTCAACAGATTGAGACCGCTTGAAGAGTCCTTCGTCGGCGAATACCAAGCTGGTTTTCGTGAGGGCCGATCGACGTCGGATCAAATGTTTACCCTGCGACAGATCCTCGATAAATTCCGGGAGTACAACTTGAAGACTCATCATCTGTTCATTGATTTCAAGCCGGCGTACGATTCAGTTAAAAGAAACGAGTTGTGGAAAATAATGATGGAACATGGCTTTCCGACGAAGCTGATTAGACTGATTAATGCAACGTTGGAAGGATCGAAATCAAGTATACGTGTTGCGGATGAGATTTCCACATCCTTCGTAACCTTAGACGGATTGAAGCAAGGCGATGCTCTTTCAAACCTATTGTTCAACATAGCGTTAGAAGGAGCAATAAGGAGAGCTTGCGTGCATAGGAATGGCACTATTATCACACGTTCGTACATGCTCCTTGGTTTTGCGGACGATATCGACATAATCGGGATTAATCGCCGAGGCGTGGAAGAGGCATACGTGCCTTTTAAAAGGGAGACAACGCGACTTGGGCTCATTATCAATACCACGAAGACAAAGTACATGGTCGCTGGTAGACATCGTGGGCCCATAGGTGATGTTGGTAGTGAGGTGATGATAGGTGGTGATATATTTGAAGTAGTTGAAGAATTCGTGTACCTTGGAACTCTAGTGACTTGCGATCATGATGTTACCCGCGAGGTTAAAAGGCGTATTTCAGCTGCGAGTCGGACTTTTTACGGACTTTTTTCGTAACCAGCTAAAGTCCCGCAGCTTACAGACGAAGACCAAACTCGCGTTGTACAAGACTCTAATTCTTCCGGTAGCTCTGTACGGCCACGAATCTTGGACGTTGAAAGAGGTCGACCGGAGAGCTTTTGGGGTCTTTGAACGTAAAGTGCTGCGAACAATATTCGGCGGTAAATTGGACAATGGCATCTGGCGGCGTCGCATGAATCACGAGTTATACCAAGTCTATAATGAAATGGATATTGTTAAGCGTATAAAACACGGCAGGCTGCGGTGGGCTGGGCATGTAGCTCGCATGTCGGAGGAACGTCAAGCTAAACAAATATTCAGCAGGGAACCAGGGAGAGGCCGTCGCCTCCGTGGAAGGCCGCGCACCAGATGGCTTTTTGCAGTTGAGGAGGATTTAAGGTCGCTTAACGTTCAGGGCGACTGGAAGCGATTGGTCCAGGACCGGGTCCAATGGAGAAGGCTTCTTCATTCGGCGTAGATTCAACGCAATAGCAAGGAATTGTTGCCCATCAAGTATCAAGTAAGTAAGTATAGTTAAGCTTACGACTGAATAAAATTGCCAAACAAAATTGTGTGGAGGCTATGGACAGCTTTTGTTCAAACGAAGGTTGATTTGAATTAGTTTTAAAAGTGTTTGAGCAGCTTCAAATTAGTCAGCTATGCTGCTGTATCACTCTACATTCAGCTTAAATCCCCATAGGTGCTGCTTTTTTTTCTCAAATTCTCGCATAATTTAGGACAACGTCCTAAAAACCTAGTGTGTGGCTTACTGAGCAAATGGATGGATTTATATGTTACTTAATACCACCAAAAATTAAGTTCATCGTGTATTTTTCATTCATTTGCCTAGAAACAACGAGCTACAGTCGACTCTCCACATCTCGATGTTCTACACCTCGATATCTCTCCCTATGTCGATGATTTTTTCGGTCCCTGCATTCTGCATACAATATCTCCCTATCTCGATGTGATTTTAGGGAATCAGAACAAGTTGCGAAGACACAATGACGTATGTTTGTTTTTGATTTTCCTGGTAACGGAGCAATTTTCGATCTAGTATTTATTAAACATTTGTTCTATATCTCGATCTCTCTCTATCTCGATGGTCTATTTAATATCGAGATGTGGAGAGTCGACTGTATACCATTGAGATCTAATTAGAAGATAGCGATTTCTGGACCCCTCATTAGCTAGGAGATTTTCTGTACGACGGCTTACAATGTGTCGGACGCAATCGATCCCATTTATATTGTAGAACATTTCAAAGTTCAGTAAAGCCATCTTCGGTAGAAATCTATAGTGATTCAAGCTTTCAAATATGTCTCAATTATAACGAAACGTCGAACAGAAAAAAATCAAAAACTAGTGCTTACCAAATACTGAAATTACACAATTTGTAAATAATAGGCTTTAAAGCGTTATTCTAAGATATACGGGAATTAATCTTATAAGAACACTTTCACACTTTATTAGAAATGTTCTTAGCCATTGAATGTTTGTACCGTACACCTCCGCAAACCTGAACGATACGTCATGCAAACCATCGGGGTTAGTTTTTAATTTGAACTTCTAGTCACCCTGGAACCGTGTTTCTGGTTACCTCGTTCACTGTTTTGTTTTTATTCTACGTTTCGTTCCACAGCGTTCCATTTCACTTTTCTCCGTTCCATGAGCTAAATGACGTTTGAACAATTTTTAATCCAAACGATGTGCAAATTAGCGGGAGTACCCGGGAACCAATGGGAGTACCCGGTGTATGCCTTGTGCTATCTCATGAGGCAGGTACAATGATACTCTATGCCCACGGAAGTCAAGGTGATTTCAAATACGAAGAGATCCTGGACCGACCGGGAATCGAACCCAGACACCTTCAGCATGGCTTTGCTTTGTAGCCGCGGACTCTAACCGCTCAGCTAACGAAGGCTCCATTAAATGGTTCTTATGATTGTGTTATCAAAATATTTGAACCTAGTGGCCTTGACTGTTAAACGCGCACTCGGTTTATGAAGCATCTTGCATTATCATAGCTATTCTAACCATTCAATTTTTTTATGTTTCAGATGGGAACGTTTGCCGGCAGCTGGGCATTGCTTTCGTTTTTTTGTTTGTTATACCCTCCTCTGAACCCCACACTAAACAGATCGCGGAGAACTCCCTGGTCGTGGGCACTACTAAATAAGCAAATGTAAGAACGTGGAGAGAAAATTAGAAACGACGAAAACTAAAGTGGAACATTAGTTTCTTTGTAGTGACTCACGAACCAAAAACTAAATCAAATTACTCAGCGATAACAATAGCGGCTAAAAACTAATAACATAACAAGAAACAAAAAGCTAAATACTAAAAAGGTACAAAAGGTTGACACGTTTAGTGAATATATTCATTTCTTTTCTTAAGATATGCTTTTGCTTTTGATTACCTACTAGATAAGCTTTTTATTCATTGGGAAATGTGATAATCCGCACAGAGCCTAAGCTGGTGCACGCATTGCTTCTCAGAAGTACATTGGCCTGCCTAGTTATTCAAGAATTGATTCTTATTGGGAAAACAAGATTATGATGAAATTTTATATTAAAGAGTGTACGGAATCAAATTGCGACACACACACAAATAGTTGGCAAAATTCGCACGTTCTACCAATTATCTTCAAACTTTCAGGGAATAAAATGAAACATATTGTGAATAAACGACAACTACACAAGAATTTCAATGAAATACCAATTAATTGTAACTACCGTTTTGATTCATATTCCGGACACTCTACTTTGTATGGGAAACATTTCACACGAAATGCTTCAATTTTCGCTGTTCAAAAGTCCTCACTTTCGAAGCTCGTTTTATTGAGTATTTTCAATAGATATCTATGAAAATTTATAATGCCCAACTGCTTTAGACATCACTTTGGTGGTTTAACGATTTCAATTGATGGTTTGACTTTTCTATTTAAGATTTGCTTGAGCTGTCTGGAATTCGAATCAAAGTGTTTGGAATATGAGGCAAAAGTAAGGAATCGTCCGGAATAAGAAATATGAAAAGTCAACAGACTTCTATTTATTTAAAACCTTTCATGTTGCGGAATCAAAATCTTCACTCACCATTTGAAAATAACGTGGAGGAATCATACAGAATGATTAATTTTATATGCGTTATACTTCACTCAGGCCTTAAGTGTCCGTAATATGAATAAAAACGGTACTTCTCAGTTTGAATTAAACGGTTTTCCAATATAAACATTTTTAGGTTTGCACAAAAATCTGTAATAAACTATATGATTAAAACATTAATAATCTGTAATCTGATACAGATTCTTGGTCACAAAAAATCGAGAAAATCTGTAAAATACAGGTAAATCTGTATATTTGGCAACCCTGGGTACGATGCGCACTGTGATGTTCCCTCAATTGATATTTGCACTTCAAACGCACTCAGAAATACCTAATCATTCGGAGTGACAACAGTGCTAGGGGTGGGAATGGGTCAGAAGTCTTTCTTAGAAAGTGGTATTTATTTATATTCATCGTTTTTATTTTTTTCTGTCTTATGATTGGTTATTCTTTAAGGTCAATCATTTGCTCCATGTTAACAATTCTGAAGCTTTAGATTTTGTATTCCAAGCAAACTGCAATCTTGCCACTTCACAGGGTGTTTTAAAATGTCTGAAGTTTTCACCCGTTGCACATATTTGCAGATTCTTGTTAATCAGATTTCATTCCTGACCAACGAAGGCTATGCAGCCTACCAGCCAAAAATCAATGAGCCTTTAATCTATATAATTAAACTCGTGTTCAGGACTAAAGAGTGATTTTTTTTTCTAAATGCAACTCAGAACACCCTATATGTTTCTTTTAACTGATAAAGAACCAGTGCAAATCAACGATGCCGGATTTTCAAAATATATAAGACGCTTTTCGGCGCTCGTACCGAATAGACCATTTTCTGCGGTCAGAGGAATCGTCGAAAGGTAAGAGATTAATGTAACATGAAAACAAATGTGTAACCGTTCATTGAAAGTGATAACCGGAAGATCAGTGGCTAAAAATGGTGAAAAAAGTGAAGATTTTCTGAAGAATCCACATAATTCTTGTATTTTACAATCAACAGAGAAACTATTGAAGTATGTGTGATACTGACTGAGTGAAGTAAACAACAGCATCCATTGTAGCGGAACCGGGAAAAAAGGAGATAACTTGATATTTCGCGATATTATTATCCAGAAGGTTAAATTACCGCAAAGCCCTATAGTCGTGGGCTTGACTATATATGTATACGACTATTATACTCCGAAGCTATTTCGAAGGGGTGTGAGTTTGACACCTGATATGGTAAAATATCTTTCGGGTTGCATTGCCTTAATAAGTATCGTTCCACAAGGCATATACCGAGTACTTCTGTTGGTTTGACCACATTTAATCTGAACACTTTTGAATTTGTACCCCGCTAATTTGCACATCGTTTGGATTAAAAATTGTTCAAACGTCATTTAGCTCATGGAACGGAGAAAAGTGAAATGGAACGCTGTGGAACGAAACGCAGAATAAAAACAAAACAGTGAATGAGGTAACCAGAAACACGGTTCCAGGGTGACTAGAAGTTCAAATTAAAAATGAACCCCGATGGTTTGCATAACGTATCGTTCAAGTTAGCGGGGGTGTACGGTACAAACATTCAATGGCTAAGAACATTTCTAATAAAGTGTGAAAGTGTTCTTATAAGATTAATTCTCGCATATCTTAGAATAACGCTCTAAGGCCCATTATTTACAAATTGTGTAATTTCAGTATTTGGTAAGCACTAGTTTTTGATTTTTTTTCTTTTCGACGTTTCGTTATGATTGAGACATATTTGAAAGCTTGAATCACTACGGATTTCTACCGAAGATGGCTTTACTGAACTTTGAAATGTCCTACAATATAAATTGGATCGATTGTGTCCGACACATTGTAAGCCGTAAAGAAAATCTTCTAGCTAACGAGGGGTCTAGAACCCGCTATCTTCTAATTAGATCTCAAACGTATAGCTCGTTGTTTTTAGGCAAATGAATGAAAAATACACGATGAACTTCTCTTAATCATTGTGGTGTTAAGTAACATATAAATCCATTCATTTGCTCAGTAAGCCACACACTAGGTTTATGCGAGAATTTGAGAAAAAAAAAGCTGCACCAATGGGGATTTAAGGTGAATGTAGAGTAATACAGCAGGTTAGCTCTCCAATTTGAAGCTGCTCAAACGCTTTCAAAACTAATTCACATCAACCTTCGTTTGAACAAAAAATCTCCACACACTTTTGTTTGGCAATTTTATTCAGTCGTGTGCTTAACTATATGGAAGCCTAAATTAAGGTCTATCATGCGCTTATTCAAGGCCGTTTAGTTTAGTTCTGTTTTTAGAACAGATGGTAATCTTCCAAAGCCTAGCGATCGAGAAAAAGAAAAAAAAACGGAAAACAATGTTATAATATATACACATACTTTTGGGAACTTGTAATCAGAAGACACAGTGTGTTTGTTTTACATATGGAGACATGAATTTGCGAAAAACACACTGTGTCTTCTGATTACAAGTTCCCAAAAGTATGTTTCAGACATACCAGCAAATCTGGTATATGCCAGTAAAGGGTAAATATTCATTGAAATATTAACAGGTTCACAGTTTTATGAATGCCACTAATAATTTAAAACATATTGTTGATATGTATACTGGAATTTCAAGATTATCGTTGAGAATAAATTTTATCTGGAACCTGAAATGAAGAAATATTATTTGGATTTTACTAGAATTTGTTATACCATACTCACACACTCTTGTAATACACTTAGCTTGTTGATTTTTTTTACTTATTCATTTATTTACAAGGCTCAAGCGCCAGCAGGCATAACGGAGCCGAATTCATTTGAAATCTTTATTACATATCGTTTAGATTCTTAATATCTAAGATTAGCTTCGGGGAACCGTAAAACTCGCGGTTTTGTCTAGGTTAAGGAGAACAATAATCCAGGGAAAGATAGGATTGAGGGATCATTCCGTTGACTTTCAGCAGCGTGGTATTCTGGCATATTTGCTGCTCGTCAAACTTTGAGTTGACAGAACGAAAACCTGTAACGACACAACAAGCGAGTTTCGAGGGAGCACAAGGTGGAGGAACAAACGACAAGACGGAGGAATCAAACATGAATTTCGGCTTGTTTAAAAAAATTGTACACAAGTTCCATATACACAAGGTCCAGTATACCCAATACATCTCTAATGTCTTCCTTTCTGGTTTCCCTTGGGCTCTGAGAGAAGCATTTAAAACAGATCGGACAAAGTCGTATTCGGGGCATTCACACACCACGTGATTAATATCTTGATAGCCTGCATCACAGCTACAGTGTTGCTATTGGTGAGACCTATTCGATGGAGATGCGAGCCTAGAGCGTAGTGATTGGACATCAGTCGACATATTACCTTGATAAAATCTCGACTGGAGTGTTGGACCTCACACTTTAAACCATGGTTTCTTTGATACCTGTGGGAGAATGGAATGTAACCATCGCAATTGAGGAAAATTCGTTGAAAGCGATTTGTCTGTCATAAATATCGCCTTCCATAGCGCCCACCTTAGCAAGAGAGTCCGCATTCTCATTGCCCGGAACGGAGCAATGAGAAGGGATCCAAACCAAGGTGATGATGTATAATTGATTAGATAGAGCACTCATTTAAGATCGTATTTCGCGGAGGAAATACGTGGAGTGTTTTACCGACCTCATTGATCGGATAGCCTCTATGGAGCTGAGGCTATCCGTAAAAATGAAGTATTGATCAGAGGGAAGAGAGGCAATTCGCTCTAATGCATAATGTATAGCCGCTAGTTCTGCGACGTATGCAGAGCAAGGGTTTTGAAGTTTATGGGCGCTATGAAATTCATTAAATACACCAAATCCAGTGGAATCATTTGTTTTTGACCCATCAGTGTAAAACGTTTTGTCGCAATTAACGTGACTGAACTTGCATGCAAAAATTTTGGGAATGTGTTCCGAACGGAGCTGATCTGGAATTCCACAGATTCCATGCCTCATGGTCAGATCAAAAACTACAGCAGAATCAGAGAAGTCAGAGAAGCAACCATGATAGGGGGCATTCCAAGAAGGGTTAACCTCCAGAGCCATGTAAGAGTAGTACAGTGTCATAAATTTTGTTTGAGGATTTCGTTCAATTAGCTTTTCAAAATTGCCAATTACCAAAGGATTCTGCACCTCACAACGGATGAGGAACCTAAACGACAGTTCCACGAAACGATCTGATAAAGGCATGATACCTGCTGATGAGCATGAGCATGATTGACCGCCCGCAGTTGCTACACCGTTATTGCAAGAACAGCTGTACTTACACAGGGAACCAACAGACACTACTCGGGATCAGTAGCATCCTCAATGTGTAAGTACTGGTGCTCTCATTATTATAATAAACAATACCGGCGCCGGCTGCGTCCGAATGCAGGTCAATTTGGGAATGTGAGGGAAATGTTGACGAAGCCGAGGAGTCCTCTGCACTTCCACAAGAAAACACTGGGAGTTTGGATATGGGAAAGGATTCGTTTTGGTAAACGATAAATATATAATTCGAAATGAATACGTGAGCTAATACGTGAATGACCAACACTGATAGTGTGGTTACTACGCTAACCGGACACGATACTGATTTCGTTGCTCGCTCGACAGGAGCATACAACAGGTTCAACGTATCAAACTCTACTGACGCGTTTTTTTTTTTGTTTGACTCCGGCACATTTTGTATTTTTTCTTCCGCGCAACGCGAACCGGCCACAATGGATCCGGATTCCGTCGCTCGCCCACAAGGAGCATGCAACAGATTCAACGGATCCAACACTACTCTGATAAAGGCATGATACCTGCTAATACCTCTAAACTCATTGTGTGAGTCGAGTTCATGCAGCCTAACGCGATCCGAAGACTTCGATACTGGATACGCTCCAGCTTCAGGATATGAGTTCTCGTGGCGGATTGAAAGCAAAAGCTACCGTATTCCAAAACCGACAGTATTGTCGTTCGATATAGCTTTATCAGATCTTCCGGGTGGGCTCCCCACCATGTTCCGGTAAGTGTACGCATGAAGTTGATGCTCTGTTGGCATTTCTGATACAGATACCTAATTTGCTTTCCCCAGGTGCACTTGGAGTCGAACCAGACCCCTAGATACCAATGCGATAAACCATGAGTAAGTGCTTCACCCGTAAATTGCAGCTCTAGTTCTGCTGGATTATGCTTCCTAGAAAAGACAACTAACTCAGTTTTCTCCGGAGAGAATTCGATACCCAGCTTAACAGCCCATGCAGACAAATTGTCCAGAGTATCTTGCAAAGGTCCTGTAACAGAAACAACGGCATCATCAGCAAACTGTCTTAGCGAGCAATTTTCCATGAGACAATCGTCTATGTCTCTAACCTAAAAGTTGTAAAGCAGGGGGCTTAAGCATGAGCCCTGGGGGAGACTCATGTAACTTATTCGTGAAGTTTTTGAGGTTTCATGAGAAAAAATCATGTATTTCTCAGACAACAAATTGTACAAGAAGTTGTTCAAAATCGGAGAGAGTCCACACTCGTGGACTTTGTCTGAAAGGACATCCATACAAACTGCATCAAAAGCATCCTTAATATCCAAGAATACAGAACCCATTTCTTGTTTTTGAGCATAGTCCAGTTGAATTTCCCTTACCTCTGCAAAAACCAAATTGCGTATCTGATAGAAGGCCATTCGATTCAACCCATTTGGCAACCCATTCTTCTCGAAAAGCTCCCGTAAGCACGATAGCATTGCAATCGGACGTGGTTGTGGTCCGACGTGGGTTTTCAAGGCTTTTGAATGGCAATAACCCTCATTTGTCTCCATTGATCCGGAACAATGTTTTTTTCCAAGAATGCTTTGAATATGTTCAATATGCGCCTCTTCGCGACGTCTGGAAGGTTTTTCAGCAAATTGAATTTCATTCCATCCATTGAGAATTCTACCATTAAAAAGCGTGAACCCATTTCGGTTATTTCATGTGAATATTCACGAAATATCGCTTGTACTTGAACGAAATCCGGACAGACTTTCTTCGAGAAGTCGAAAATCCATCGAGGCGAGCTTTCTCTGTCCTCGTTAGCCGACGACGCGTTGCGCATTCTTTTACCAACCGTCCAGAGCGTTCGTATGGAAGTCTCCCGAGATAATCCGCTGATGATTTTTTTTTCCAATACAGTCAACTTTCGTTCGTTGCACTAAACCTGTAGCCCACTTAGTGAAAGACTTTCACCACAGACAAACAAACGTAACACTTAGAACAAATCGTGATTAAAATCATAGTCACAAGAACATGTACGCCCAATGCTAAATTCAACGTGTTTGGCCGATCGACCAACAGATGACGGTAGAGAGCAAACGTCAAACGCGAACAAAAACGATGCGAGCGCTGCGAGTAGTGGATTGACCACCTACAATATTTTTGAATCGGCCGTTAAAAAGGTGGTCGATGGACATCGATGAGAGTGTGACGTCTGTTTGTCTGTGCTTTCCCTAAACGGGCTGAGTTTCAAGCTGTCAAATAACATAGAACAAAAGAAAATCAGAGCTACCAACATTGATAAATTGGGTCTTATGTCAGAAAATGACGTTTGCCTTCGTTTTAGGTGGGCTATGGACCGATGCACGAGTTCACTTTTTGACGTTTGAGCGGTGCCGTGTTATTTACGTGCCCATGGCAACGAGTGAATTTGGCACCGCTCAAACGTCAAATTAGTGAACACATGCATTGGTCCATAGCCCAACTAACGGGAGCCCAATTAAAACGTAGCCCACCTAAAGATAGTGCAACGAACGAAATTCGACTGTAATCGCGTTTTTTCGCCCTCGTTGGATTCTTGAACTTACGATCATGTAAGGTGTACCGCTCGTAATTATCCCGTACTCCGCGCTTTCGGTATTGATGCTCCCGGTATTGCGCGACGCTGTGCTTGAAGAGCACTGTTAATGATCAACCCGGATTAGAATCGATATTCTTCCAACGGAGAAAGATCCTCGACCGACTGCTCGCCATCGGTGATCAACTCGGCGTATTTTCCTCAGTCAATATGTTTCGTGAGGTCATACACGAGGTCGATCTGGCGAGCTTGACACGAGCTATTGATACCTAATTGAAATTTTGATTGGCAGGTGATCACTACCATGGGGATCCTGAATCACTTTCCACGTGCAATCCAATGTTAATGAATTCGAACAGATTGAAAGGTCTAACATACTTGGAGGATCAGGAGGTTTTATTCTCGTTGCTTCCCAAGAGCACAAAGTTGTCAAATTGAAATACAACGATTGTCGTCCTTCGGTGATCCCCAGGCTGTACCATGAGAATTAAAATCTCCTAGGATCAACAACGGCGCTGGCATAGCGCAGCATATATCCGAAAGGTCTCTGCGAGATACTTTCGCATTCGGCGGTATGTATACACTGACTATGCTAATACTTTTACTTCGGATTGTAATATGACATGCAACTATTTCAATACCTGCTTTCGGGGGGAAATCAATTCTATAAAAGGAGTAGAGCTCGTTGATCCCCAAGAGTGATCCTCCATACCCATCCCCTCGATCCAGACAAACAATATTATAATCGTGGAAGAGATGTCTTTATCTGAAGAGAGCCATGTTTTACAAAGAGCAAATATGTCACAGCGGCTGCTGTGAACTAAACATTTGAACGCGTCAATATTTTTAATAACGCTTCTGCAATTCCACTGTAGTACATCGATCATATCCCCACCCTCGTTGGTTAAATTAGCCATCGAAAGATATGAACGAGTTAAGAATCGGCCAACTTGAAGCCAGTCGCTTTAGAAGAGGTTTCACAAAAGGAAGAATCATAATGATAAGACTTTCAATGGTGGGTGAGACTTCCAATGTGTCGAAGATGATATTCACTAACCCAGAAAGAGTCACTTTTCCAGAAGCGTCAGCCTGTTTTGGCCGATTTTCCCGGCAAGTTTGATGGTTTTCTGGGCGAAAAATTGGGGCATCTGGGGTTTTAGATGCTCCCGGAAGTGACGGGAAGTCTCCAGACGAGAATGTGAAGCCTTTTTGGTATTTCCGGCACTTCTTGATTTTACCAAAGGATTTTGATGCGTTTGAACCTGTTGAACAACAGGTACGTTCTTAGACGCCTGCTGTTGCAAGTGCCGCTTTGTAGCAACACGTTTCCTTTTCGAACCTGTTTCAATTATAGTGTCCACTTCGCAACCCTCAGAGTCAGAGCCTTGATCATTATCCGGCAGAGATGCGAAGATGTTGTTGCTAGTGCTTCAAGAGGCTGATGGTGCAGCAGTCGGAGAGTTCTTTTTTTTAAATTTCTGCATAAGATCGCTTCGACCGCTGTTTCAAAGAGCGCTGGGTATGTCTTTTTCAATGTACCTCGGGCATGCCGCGAGCTCATGTGGAGCTTGCCCACAGCACACACATTTTGGATCCTTGGTACAAGAACCCTCGATGTGTTGCTCGCCACACTTGTTGCAGCGTGGTTTATTGCAACAGTACAATTTTCGCAGTGCATAACCGTCGGAACATATAGACGCACAGGTAATCGAAGTAAACCAATCACGAAAACATCCGGAAGAGCTGACCAGAGAAAGTAATTCGAAATGAATTAGACGGCTTTTTTGAGTCAAAACGTGTCAAAAAGGGTTCGGCGACAACACCTATGCATCCTACCGTAGCGCTCGGGAAGTAAACATGGTAGGGTAGAAGTACCAATTATGGCTATAGTACCAATTATGGCAATAGTGGGAACAAAAAGAGATTTTTCTTATTGTTTCACTAAACTATTATGGCTTATATTCACAGGAATGATTAAACTATTTGTTTTTGATGGTAACTAAACCTTGAAAAGAACATTCGTGCAATAAGCTTCGAAAAATGAACATTTGAAAATTTTGCCTCACATATATGTCACCTTCTTAGCAGTTGGCTAAGGGACCTCCGTTACGAAATGTATGTTTTCATCCGGATAAACTGTTTCAACCGATGAATGTATGTTACCTAGTGAGAACAAATGAATAAATTTAGCTGGTATGCAATCAATTCTACTGTTTTAAGTTGGAAATCGTGTTATTTCCACTATGTCGTTAACTGGTACAAAGAGTGTATGAGAGCCCAATTATGGCAATACTCTGGAGGCGGTTTGTTTACATTTTTTGATCAGTAAAATAAAAGAAGTAAAGCTATTTTACGGGTGACTGCCATGACGGGACGGTTCGGTAAGGCATTATCTTCATGTTTTGTACTCAATTACTAAGATTTTTCAATCACACGTTCGAAAACGTTCGCGAGCGGAAGATGCTAATTTCATGATAGAGAGGGGTTTTCAGCGACACTCGATTTTTGAATTTTTCCTCTTTTTTCGTTAAAAATTGGCACTGGAAAGGTAATGTGAGAGCATTAATGCTGTTTTGTATCATAATTTGCATTTACACTACATTTTGACTTCTTTTTCGAAAATTAATTTTCTCCCATGAACCCATTGCAAAAAATTGATCTAACATCTATTTAACCCAAAATTTTTGGAAAATTTTATGAGCGATATCTTCATTACATATTAGCGTTGCATTATCATTCGCTCTTTATGGCGTTTGAGTTCATTTCGTGCAAATATTCGATAGTCCATAATTGGTACACTTTTATGTCGAATGCTAGGAACGCTATTGCCATAATTGGTACAAAGACAACGCTTTTTAAAATCCATTTTTAGAAGCTTAAAGTCAATTTAGTACTAAAACTGTTTAAATCAACAGATTCGCAAGGCTTTAAACTAGTAATTGACACCAACAATTCATGCTTGCGTTTTAGAAACGCGGTTACAACTTGATTTTTATTACTACTGTTGACATATTGCATCCATAATTGGTACACCTACCCTACTCCAACAAAAGCAGCTCAAAGGCAGCAATCTTGTTAGCCTGTTCGCGATCACTCACTGTGATGCGCAATTTGTCACGGCTGGGAGAAGCGACCTCGATTTGGACTTTGTCAGATCTTTTTCAATTTGTAGTTTGTTTAAGGACATATCTTCTTGAGTACCAAAATGGCATCCCCAGACAACCAGAAATCGCATAAAAGTTCACGTTACAACTCGTTTATTCATACTAATTACATCAAACTCGCTAAACACCGTGGATAAACTCGTCAGATTGATGAGTTTCCTCGCATAAAACACTTCTTTTCTGAGTTCATTTGTACATTTTGTTTCGTCCCGTACACACATACAAAGTAAGTCGGATCAATCCGTATCAGCTGTTAAATAATCATTTGTTATCATAAGTTAAGTCGCATAATATTGCAGGTTAGTTCGGTAGAATATTTATACACTCGCATTATATGTTATTATTCATCACATAATATATGCACGCATATCGCCTCCACTTTTGTACGTAGAAGGCCGCAACATCTTATAAGTGAAATTTTGCACATATAGAGCCTCCAGGTGATTTCGTTATACGTACATTTTAGTTGTCTGGGTCTAATATGGCACCTTACTCCCCCCTTCATTTTCCGCTCCCTCCTCCCACGCTTCTCACAGTGTTTTCGAGAGCGATCACAAAAAATGATTATTTGAAGTTACTAACCTTATTGTAGAGGGCTTGTTTCTTAACTGAAAGCATTCCATAATGTGTTTTTCACAAATCACCAGCTTTTGAATACAAACACGTAGTTATTGCCCATTGCACGATGACGTCATCAGATAATCGCTCTCTTTCCCTCCTTCGGGAAATTTGAAAACAACGGTGCCAGTACCTGTCAAAGTTGACAGGTACTGGCACCAATGTTTTCAAGTTTTGTTGAAGAGCGAAAGAGAAAGATTTTCGCCGTGCAATGCCTAATTGCTGGGATTTGTGTTGTAAAATACCATGCACTACCGAATCACTTCTTCTTCACGCATCGAGATATTGTTTGTTGTCTTTTCGGTGCCCGTTCTAAAACTCACTTTTAATCGTATTTCTACTCACCGTAGCAATTCAAAAATCTAATGCGATACTTGAAACACTTTGATTTTTCACGCACGATGCTCCTGGGAGCAATAAATCACTTATATTCGTCAATTTGTGCTCGAAAACAGCATTGTTTATGAATCGGATGCGCCGCTCTTACTGATTGGAAGTGATGTCAGTTTTTATGTTTGGAATTAAAAATGTTTGGATATTCATGCACTTGGTACAACCACGTATTTTACAATTTCATAATACTCAAAAGGTGTACAATGTCACAAGTGTTGCAAAACATTTTGATGCGTGAGAAAAACAATGTACGATGCAATTTAACAGCAAAAATGAATTTAAGATTTTATACACTACAATTGATTGTAGAATTCAAATGCATACACGGTGGTTTGCGAGTACCCTTTAATGGGTGAAAATTTACCCATTTCCGCTAGAAGTGCCTCTCCACAATTAATGGGTAAACACGGTTTACTCATTAGAGAGTAAAGCCAGTTTATGTCATAGGATGGGTAAATTTTTACCCTTTATGCAAAACGCTCCCGCATTGGAAAATGGGTGCAAAATTACCCATTTCGATAATGATGAGAGGACAATCTTAAATTTGAAGATTATTTACGTTTTCATTAAGTAAAACAACTGAGCAGTTATAGTTTTGGTTTATTTTATCATAAGGAACATACGGGAAATAAATTTAAGCACTTTTTATGCAGTCATTCCGATGTAACATTGTGCCGGAATGAAAGGCGATGCCAAACCGGTGCAACCCTCCAAGTAATCTGAAATTTCCTAAAAAAAATCAACAATTTTAGTTATTTGAATAAATATTCGAAACGATCATCACTCACCGCTTTTATGGAATATCCTGGTACTCAATAAAACAGATCATCATCTCATATTTGAGAAATTTACTAAGAATCAAGAAGCACGATATTTTTCTTCGCAAACACACACGCATGACACAACACACGCATGGTGTGAAAATAAATGAAATTGTGATTTTGAGCTTTTATGAAGTTGTTGATGAATTCATATCGACAATAATACCTTTGTATGAAACGTGTGCTAGTAATACTGCCTACATAATTCTGTGGGTGGAGGTATGCATGGAATGCTCAATGAACTTTCACCTTAATGGTTTCCAGAAATGGAACCAGAAAGGGACTCTTAGATCCGGGTAGGTAAGCTCGGCGTCGGGGGGTCGCTTGCACAGTACCAGGAGTTGAATGGAAGACGCATGTAAGATTAGCGTTGGAGGCAGATTCAAGCGATTCTGTTTGTCTACATGCCAAACGGTTTACTGCACTATTCAGCGGAGCAGATTTTCCATTTCCGTTAGGATCCATAGTATTTACATCCTCAGAAAACAAAACTTGTTCGAATGGGAAGATAGGAGCAGTGATTTCATAATCCGAAATAACAAATTGCGATGGACCCCCGTCCTCATCAGAATCTTCCATCGTGAGATTTCCACTCCACATGGATGGTGATAGAAAAACTATTCCTAATGGCGTTAAAAAAAATCACAAAATCAGAACAAAATTTTTAGAAGGATGAATTTGGTTTGGACTTTTTGTGAATTGATCACTTTTTTAAAAAATATTTCAGAATAAAAAAACATCGAGAAAAATAAGTGGGTGTTAAATGGGTTAATTAATCAGTGGAGAAGAAGGACCGAAAAATGCGAAAATTTGTTTATTTCTATTACGGTACCACTGCTTTCAGTCTATACGCCCGAAACAATGACACGGTGCTTCCCTGACCGTTATTATTAGAAAATCTCCATCAAATCTGTGCTCATCAGTTCAATATAGCTACGCTGCATGTCTGGGAAAAATTAAAAAAAAACATAGGGCCCGTTCTGAAGTTACGCCCTTTTGGTTGTATAAGTCCATAAATTCGAAGGAAATATGAGATATTCAAACGGATTTTTATTGGTCGTGATTATTATAAGAAATAAACCATCAAAATTTGGTTCAAACTAGGTGTTTTTTGTTATTTGTAACCACTGGCCAGAGTTTTGAATGAAAATATCTTCGAAATTCTGAGTTACGCCCTTTTTGAAGTGTAACTATTAAAATCACTATATTTCATCTTGTAGTGTGTTTAAAATATTGTTAAAAGCATATTAGCTTCGCGACGTGGAGATTTGTTGTTCGACAAGTTCAATAAAACAGTTCTTAAATGAGCCTTCATTTCGTGTATGACCTAAATTTTCGAAAACGGGTTTGATTAAAGTTTTTATATTACCTTCAATGAATGTCATTCAGTTTGGCTGACAGAAGTGAAAACTTTAAATGGAAAATAGTTTATTCAACTTGGTATTCAGCTTTGAGTATATTGTTGAAAAGAGTGTTTTATAAGCCAATGTTCAGAAATTACTTTTGATGATCAGTTTGAATTGCTACTTGGGTAGAAAGCTCTGAGTCAATAATTGTGAAAGTGATCTTTAAAATTTTAAGCTGAGGAGCAAGATTTGTCCCAGTTGGGACGTATCGCCTTAAATTTGAAGAAGAGTGACCGTTATCATACTCATCATTCCAACTAGAAGATTGAAAGCCATGACTTCTGAAAATTCAAACCTCTGTTCACCCAACCAGTGGCTGCTAGTTTTTAACAATCACTTACATCATTTGCAGATCACATGTGAAGTATGATTTTTTGGCTGTGTCATTCATAATCAAGGACATCCTTGGTTTTTAAAGGTTGAAAAATTTAGGCATTAACACAACTTGTTTTTGCAAAAACTTAACTTTTATGTGCTCATTGATATAGAAAAGAGAAGCACCATTCATGCATTAAAAATAAATCAAATAAAAATATTGATTCCAACTAAGAACAGTGTACCAGTTATGGTCATAGTGGTTCCCTATATGGCCATATGGGACATTTTGACAAGTTTCACATTTTAAATCTTTTTGAATGCTTTAACATCAAGTTTTATCTTAAATCTAACTACTGCAACACACAAAAATTTTAAAAAATTGAAGTAAGGCATCAAAGGCATAAAATAATCATGTATGGCAAAATAGGGAACCACTATGTCCATAACTGGTACACTTACCCTACTCATCATCATTTATATAATTTTTTTTTAGTTGAGGATAAATATCATGACAATACTTTCCCACCATGAAAGTATCAAATATTCTGTTGGTGAAATTTTATGCGTTGTTGTTTATTTTTTCAACTTAAAGGGTTGCAGGGTTTGCAGCTTAAACTGTCCTATAACAAATGTATGAGAAATTTCCGACGGCTTAATATTTTTAACCTTCCTCCATATGCAAAATCTCAGCCCAAATGCTGAATGTTTCAGTAAAAGTACCCAAGGTAGGTATATGAAAGTTCGATAATGTCGACATTTTGGCACCGTGTCAGGCTTTGGAAAATGAAACGTTTATTGACAAATGAGCCATAATTTGATCCCTTGAATGCGCCCGCATTCACCAGCCAACCGCAATAGGCCAAGGAAAGTGGTTAACGATCGGCTTATTCGGATTAAAATCCAAACTGTACATCGTGTACACTGTGTTTCGTCAACCAAAAATATACATTGAAATTCAGGTTATGTCTGACGTGTTGTAAAAATTTCATTCAAATCGATTTATAAATAACTGCCTAGCCTGAAGTTGATCATCTTGCATGGAAAATATAAAAATAGTTACAAATGTGTTGTCCTATGCTACACATGAGTCCCTCATTCAAAGATAAAAGTTCACTTTTCGTCATTCGATTTAGCTGAACAAAAATATGAAGTTAACTATTAATTATTATGTATCCACTTGCTCAGATGTCAGGGTTCAATTCTCGTATTGATTCCAGGATCTTCTCGCAAAAAATCTTTGAAATTACTAAGTATAAAGTATCATCCAGCCTGCTTTATGATATATGTAGTAATTCAAAAATGTCAACTATCGCCAAGAAAACACTTATATAGTAAGCGTTAAAAATGGTTGAAAAAGAAGAAGAACAAGGATAAGCGGTAATGATTTGTGGAGACAATTTTTCGATGCAACTTTGTTGTAAATTACAGAGTTGCTTAATATCAATCATATCAGCTGATGGCTGATGGTCTTAAACTATCAATATCACTTGCGAGCTATCAATATCACTTTGATTTGACAACCAACAGCAGTGATGCGACATCGCACTCTAGATCAAAATCACTGCAAAATGAGTGATCACGTGGTCATTATCCATGCTATTAATGTTTTTCAGTGACCAACATATAGTATCAATCTATCTGCAACACTTTCTAAAATGCACTGGTGATGGAATAGACAGCATGATGTTCATGTGATATGGAATGATCCGATTTGTATCGCAGTCGGCCTGAACAAATCAGCAAATTTTAAGCATGGATAGTGGCATCGAGCAACTCTGGTTGTAAAACCAACAATCGTTTTTTTTTTTTCATTTTAAGCTTCTGATTGTGTTATCAAACATATTTGAACCTAGTGGCCTTGACTGTAAAAAGCGCACTCGCTTTCTGAAGCATCTCGCATTATTATGTCATTATCTTGGCTATTCTAACCATTCAGTTTTGTTCTGTTTCAGATGGGAACATTTGCCGGCAACTTGGCGCTGCTTTCGTTAGTGGCGGCGATCGGCGTTAATGCCAGCACTATAGGTTTACGCAATTTGAAGCTGAATCCTGTTAACTCGGACGTTACGGACAGTGCTTCAAAAAATCGAACTTCTCGACAGTTTGGCTCTTATTGCCCGTACGCTAACAGTCAATGTCAACAGAGGCCAATCATTTGCCCGTCGGGCAGTTTTTTGGAGAACGGCAACTGCGTTATTCGTCAGACGTACTGTCCTGGAGGTTATTCGCTGGTGGGGAATAATTGCGTTGGACAGACTGTGTGTCCTACCGGATATTTTCTTAGCAATAATATGTGTCATCGTAATCCGGTGGTTGTTGAACCTCAACCACCTTCATCACAGTGTATACAGAAAACTATACCAGCTACATGTGAAGCTAGCTATGTATCTTCAAACGGTCAATGCGTTAAACAGGACATCCAAATTCCTGATATGACGAATAAGACATCATTGATTACAGAGCCGGCTACATGTCCAAACGGATATCTTATCGACGGGCAAAATTGCATTTTATACGATCGAGAATCCGCCAGATGTGAAAGAGGTGAAATGCGATTGGGCGAGTGTGTAGTTCCTGGCGTTTGTCAACCTCCGTACGTCATTGATTCATACGGCCGATGTGAACGATCGTTCCAACAGCCTGCGAGATGTCCTGCCGGGTCAACGCTTTACGATGGAGTTTGTCAGTATCCAGCACCAACTTGTCCCCAAAACTACACTGTTGCTAATAAGCAATGCGTTTTGGAGCAGATAGCAACAGTTCAGTGCAGTCCTGGATCTAGAATGGTGGATAATGTTTGTGTGGTATCACAGCCGACCTGTCCAGCTGGTTTTGCGGTAAAAGATGGACAATGTCTTAAAAGTGAGTATGACGAACCGCGGTGTCCTGCAGGCAGTTATATTAGAGGCAATTTTTGTGTGACTGGAGAGGTTAGCTGCCCCCATGGGTACGACTACAGGGATGACCGCTGTGTTAAAGAGGACAAAGAGCCCGTGAGTTGTCCTTATGGGTCCAGTATGCGACGAGGTATTTGCGTAGCAGATCAACCGATATGCAGTACCGGTTTTACATATGATGCACGTTTCGGAAAGTGTATAAGATACGATAAGCAGCCGGCTACTTGTAAACATGGATTTACTCTAAGGGATGGAGAATGTGTAAGCGCGGTTCGTTGTGATGGAGACTTCAAGCTTCAGGCTGGAGAATGCATTCGAGAGGACAGAGACGTTGAACGTTGCCCTCAAGGAAGCAATTTGATGGATGGTTTGTGTGTCACTTCGAGGCCTTCATGTGACCATGGCTTCGATTTGGAGAAAGGAGTTTGTGTTAGAAAACATAATGAAGCACCAAAATGCCCCCAAGGCTCTCGTATTTCTAATGGATATTGCGTAGCTGAAAGTGCCGGATGCAAGCCTGAATTCATGCGGGATGGACAGTGCGTAGAGGAAACTTTCGAGCAGCCGAGATGTCCTATGGGTTATACTTTTGTAAACGGTTTTTGTTTGGCCAAGCCGTATTGTGAAGCTGGTTACGTATTTGAGGATGGAATTTGCCGCAAACGTGATTTCGGACCGGTAACTTGTCCAGCAGGATCATCGCTACAAGAGGGCGTTTGTGTGAGCTATGATTTTACTTGTATACCAGGCTTCGAAAGGCGTGATAGTATGTGTGTCCGGAGGCATACTTCATCGCCCATATGCCCTTCCAATGCAGAATTCAGGGATGGTATATGTTTAACCAAAACGACAGCTTCGTGTCCTTTCGGGGCGGCATTATCAGGTGGTAGTTGTATCATAACTGAAAGTATTGCACCTATTTGTCCACCGGGACTCATGTATCGTAATGGAATGTGTTACGGAATATCATCAATCGCACCAACACCATGTAACAGCGGTTGTCAAATGCAACAGCCGTGTTCTAGCGGTTGCCAAGTGCAACAACCTTGCGCTAGCAATTTCCTGTGCAGCCTAACACAGTCTTGCGGAAGTTGCGGGCAATCTGCGCCACAACAACAGCCACAAGTTGTACAAGCCACATGTCCATCTGGCTATCAATCCATCAACAATATGTGTACACGCCAACAGACCATTCCAATGCAATGTCAACCGCCATACACCCGGCAGGGCAGTGAGTGCGTTCTATTCGGATCAACGGTTTGCGCAAATGGTTTTACAATGGAGAGTGGGCGTTGCGTACGTTTCGAACAAATGCCTGCAAATTGCCGTGATGGATTCTTCTTCCGGAATAATCGTTGCGTCTTTCTGAATCCAGATTGCGGCTCCGGCTATCATAACATAAATGGAACTTGCACTAAAGTACATGAAATTCGGCCTCAATGCCCTTTACATCATAAAATTTACAAAAATTTTTGTGTTGCGCAGCCGGAATGTACTCTAGGTGCAGAATTACGTGACAACCAATGTTATAAAGCCAAGTACACTACTCCTCAGTGCCCAGTTGGTTTTATGGCTCGTGATAATTATTGTGTTGCATCACTGCAATGTGACCTTGACGCTCGTTTAGAGGGAAATTTGTGCGTCAAGAGTGAGCAGCGTCCTGTTAGTTGCCCTACAGGATCTAACCAATATGAAGACTACTGTACTGTTCCTGGACCATTGTGTTCTGATGGGTTCAGTCTACAAGCTGGTCGATGCGTAAAAATTCAAAGAATTCCAGTTGTTTGTCCGCATGGTAGCTCCCTAAAACGTGATTCATGTGTAATGCCTGTAGATTGTTATCATGATTATCAAATGATTTCCGGTCAGTGCACTAGGACGGAGCTAGTCCCGAATCAATGTCCTTCCGGATTCTATGTAGATGAAAATCGATGCGTTTCCAAGAACCTGAACTGCCCCAACGGCTACCAATTTGAGGAAGACCAATGCGTACGAAAGCAATTTGAAATACTGAAGTGCCCGTATGGCTCCACACTTCGTGATGACCTTTGTGTAAGCGGCAAACCTTCATGTACATTAGGTTTCAAATTGGAGAGTAACCGATGTGTTAAACATTCATATCAAACACCTCAATGTCCACCTGAAACAGTTATGGTTGAAAACCGGTGCGTCAGAAATTTGGAATGTCCGCATGAGTACCGATATGTTGCTGGCCGCTGTGTCAAATATCTCTACGAAACGCCAAGATGCAAAGTCGGCTCTCTATATAATAACAAATGTATTGCTTCTGGTCCTGAATGCCCATCTGAACACGATTATATGGGAGGAAATTGCATCAAGAAGGAATACGTGAGCTTATCTTGTCCTTCTGGGTCAAAACAGAAAGAAAAATACTGTGTTGTAGGTAATCCTACTTGCCGAGATGGGTTCGATTACAGCTCTTCTATGTGTGTCAGAGTGTCTTCAATTCGAGCTAATTGTCCTTCTAAGTATACTTACAAAGACGGCATGTGTGTTTCCGAGGTACATCAGTCCGATTATGTATGCAAAGAAGGATACGTTCTCAATGGTCATCAATGTGTACGAACAATGTACGCCAGTCCTACATGCCCTACTGGTTTCTTGTTGCAGGGGACAAACTGTCTAGAAATCTCTTGCACACCCGTTGCCGCAGCATATAATAATGGAGGACTATCTTCTAACGTAGAATATAAGAGTACCATCGGAATAATGCAACAATTATATCCAACAATAGGAGTTGCTAGCGTTACGACTCCCCAACAGCACTTCGATGTGAATTTCGACCAAACTATACACACATCCTCAGTTACAGTAAGCCAGCCTACGTATACTTCATCTTCCAGCATTCCCAGGGAATTTGCTGAATTCTTTGAACAAATGCCCGATCGCTCGGAGGTGTTTGGCTCTCATTCGACTTACCCATCGGGAAATTGGCAAACAGGAGTCGTACCCGTTAGCTCTACTAACTCTAGCACATTAGAAATGCCCGAAATAACAGTACATAACCCTGAGGATGTAACAATTCCCACATTAGAGCATATTGCCAGCTGTACGGTATACTCGCCCAAGATTTGTACCAAAGAGGATGAATGGGAATGTAAACATTTGGAATTTGAAAACATCAGGAGTCGGTATTGCGTGGAGAATGGCGGAAGTATCTATTTGAAGCTTGAAGAAACCAGCTATGACGAAAACTCCGAGGTGTTGATAATGGCTGCTCCGTCTGAATCTCAATTTGGACCTGACGATGATTACGAGGATGATGACTACGGCGATTCTTGTAAGTTTTGACCAGGTTGGTGTATATTCTTTATGAGCACTAATTGTTTTTTTTTTCTTCCAGTGGATTGTTCGGGCTGTACTGGTGGAGAATACACCTGTTCTAGAAAATGCTTTGAATACGATTGTGGGGATGTTAAATGTAAGTACATCAGCATCAAGGATTTCTGCAGTGACGATGGGCCAACGCCGGAGCATGGCTGCTCCTACCATGAAGGGTGCCGAGGAGACTTTTGCACTATGTAAATAGAATGAAACAGTATAATGTTTATTTATCGTTGTTTGAAAAAAAGCATAACTGCCATTTTTACTTGATAAAGTAAATAAAGTTAAGTTAATTTCTAATAATAACAACTGATAAATAACTTACATTAATTATGTTAGAGATTTTTTTTTCTTTGATCACAATTCGCTACGTTCAATCTACGCCAAATGGATAATTATTCTCCACTAAACTCTGTCCTGAGCCAATCGCTTCTTGCTAAGTTTTTTTTTTATTTTTCTTTTTTAGTATCATTCCAAACGTTACATTCATTTCTTATATCTAGGCGTTCTGTATTAGACAACACTATCATCCTAATTTAGGATTTTATTAACATTTTGTTAACAACGTATTTACATTTAATTTGCCATAGTAGTTCAGATTTTTTACAGGTGAGTTGATTTCACCTGCTTATAAGAAAATTACCGCTTTCAATTAACTTAACATAACTTAACCTATATATGTAATGCAATAATAGTAGTACTAGAAGATTGTAATGTTTTTTGCCTGAAATAATTAACTGTTTTATTTTACATTTGTTCCAATCTTTCAACATTGGATATTCTATGTATCTTATTGGTATTATACCAGGGAGGAAGCTTCAGAATCATTTTCAAAATTTTACCAAGCTGTGTTCCAACAGAAGCACCTAAAATTTCAAAAACTTTAATTTTAAATGACGAAATAGTTGATCTTTTATACGCCTATGAATGATGATTGCAACTCTCCAACATGCCCCATCAAATCAATTATTACGATAAACAAAAAGGTTAGGATCTCTTTTGAGTTTAGATCCAGGTTTCAAATACGTTTCAGTAATAACTGCTATATGCACGTTATTAACTGTAAATTAAAAAAAATTAAGCAGCTTGTCCTCTTTATCATTCAAAGAGCGAGCATTCCAATTTAAAATATTTAAATTATTATTTGGTTCCATTAGAAAAACGTAATCCAATAACAAATTTATTAGTAAATTTTACACTAACTTGGACTGCTTCAGTCATAGTGGTGGCTTTGAACATTGTTAGAAAATTATAATCAAAGGCATACATATCACTTGAAGTGGGTACATTATCTGATGATTTTCCATTAGAATTTTCGGTAGACGAAGAGGCGAAGTAGAAGTTTCCTGTGGCGGGATTCTCGTATTACCCGGGATATCCGTATTTCCCGGGAAGCTCTATTCCAATAAACAATTGGCCATCTACATTCAAATAAAAACCATCGCACAATTTACTTTTCAAATCAAACCTATCATTTTGATGTTCATTGGTTGTATTCCGCAATCAAACACTTGTTGAAAAATGCATATATATTTTTGACGATTTTTTCCCAAGTAAGTTTATATGCAATATATTATGAAGGAACTTTCGAGAGATCTATTTCATGATATGGTAAGGGTATTGTTCATCCATGGTTTTCAGTTTTCATGTTTTATATTTGGTTAGTTTTTATTCTAGTGTTCGAAAAGAATTATTGATATGAAGATGCATCGAAGCCAAACTTCAAATTTTCAAGAGCATAAATCTGGGAGAACCAAACACCCGTTTGAAATGAAAACCCATGATAATAAATCTTCGAGCTATTTAGTGGAATACCTATAAGTAAATGAAAAACCGAATTTAGTACTATACCATTTAATGCCACTAGAGTTTGTACCCTTTGACAGATACTCGTATTTTGACCTCTATGGTCTTATCCACTGGTGTACTAAACTGATTCGGTCGAAGAATTTTGACACTAGAGCGGGTCCAGGTCACGTGGGGATCATACGGGAGCGTGCCCCGCTCAAGTGTCACAATTATCAGACCGAGTGAATTTAGTACACCGGTGGATTAGACCATTGTAAGGCCGTCTTCAGTGTCGTGTACTAAAAGTCGAGTCTAGTGAAAACGGCCTAGCAGTTGAGGTCGATATACGCGTATCTGTCAAAGGATACCAACTCTAGGGGAATTGAATAGTATAGTACTAAATTAGGTTTTTCATTTACTTATGAAAACTCAATCGATTGATCACCGCCAGCTAGTGATTAATCGATTAAGTTTTCAGCTTAAACGGATGTTTTGTTCTCCAGGTTTGTACTCTTGAAAATTTGAGGTTTGGCTTCGCTTCATCTTCACCTTAAATGTTGGCAAATATTTATTGAACTTCTTACGATTTGTCTAGAATGATCTTCACATGAACTTTTGCTAAATTTTATAAACTTTGTGTTTTGAAGCCTTCCAAAAAACTAAGCCAACAGATTTTTTGAGAAACATAAATAAATTACTCGCACAGAAGAGTAATAACCGTACAAATGCTATGGTTTAAAATATACTATACATAAAATAAGAATAATTGAAAAAACTCAATTAAATTAGCTTATTTCCCACGTTTTTAAGAACTTCCCGGGATCCCGGGAAATGACAATTTTAATTCCCGTTTCCCGGGAAAATTGGAAACTCTATCTATCAGGGAAATCCCGGAAAAGAATGTTATCGTAACGGTAATATTCATCTGCCTGGCACGAGCCTCAACGACTCTCTTGCGCGAAGGGCAAGCCCAAAAATTTGACTTATGATTGCCCTTGCAATTGGCACATATGAATTTATCGGTATCTTCCTTCAATGGACAGACGTCCTTGGCGTGAGGAGACCCTCCGCAAATCATGCATTTAGCATCCATGCGACAATTTTTTGTTCTATGACCCCACTTTTGGCACCGACGGCACTGAGAGGGGTTCAGGTAATTTCCTCCAGGTTTCTGGAAATGTTTCCATGTCACACAGACATCGAACATAAGTTTTGCTTTTTCTAAAGCTTTAATATTATTTAGATGTTTTTTGTTAAAGTGAACTAAATAATATTCTTGAGGCAGCCCTTTCCGAACAATGCCAGATTGGGTTCTCTTTTTCATAATGATTACTTGGACTGGGGAGACATTATTTGGAAATCGTTTATTCCATTTTTGATCTCTTCAGGTGACTTATAGTCATTTGAGAGACCTTTCAAGACGACTTTGAACAAACGTTCAGTTTTTTCGTCGTAAGCAAAATAAAATGTGCTTCTTCCTTTCAAGATGTTTGAGAAGAAGTTCGCGATCTTTAAGAGTTACCGCAAAACGCGACAGTCTTTTCTTTGGCATTGGAAGTAAACCTTGATTCCAGTAATGTAGTGACCACGATAGGCGCCATCCTTTGCTTCCTCACTTGAATCAAAGAGCCTGGGCTGGATACGTGTTGGGAAAATTTGTCTAGAGCTTCAAACTGATTACTCATTTCGATGAAATTACTAACATTATTCATTTCACCCTTGGAAAAAAGTTTACAATCCGGAGAAAGATCCTTTCTTCAATTCTTGCCACGTTTAGTGACAGTTTTAAATCCCAATTTTTTGGAAGGGAGTTGTGAGTCCAAAAATTCACCCTTCCTTTTGTTTGTAGTTAAACGAAAGGAGACGAGACCTCCTAAGAGGTTTATCCCAAGACGGTGTCCAAGAAGGATTACCACCGCTAGCTTTCGCCAACGGGTACAACGAAAAATCGAAGGTACGGGTCCAAACTAGGATCGTAAAGGGATCAATAGTAGAAACAGTAGTACTGAAAAGTACTGTTTTAGTAGCACTGAAAGTACCGTTTTTAATTTTGGCACTGAAAAGTACTGTTGTTGTAGCACTGAAAAGCACTGTTTCATTGCTTAAGGTAGTTTAAAAAAAAAACTTCCAAGAGCAGAGAGAATTCAATTACGCACAGCACGAAGGAACGATGCGCACTGACCAGCTGCGCTATTGTAGTATCCAGACCCATTAAAACACTCACTTTCAGCCGATTCAGTCATCGACCGAATGAAAGTGAGCTGTGTTTGAAGCAGCACAACCAGCCGCGACAAAATCCTTCATCAAACTGACTTCTCGAGTTCTTGATTACGCGATGAAGCTCAAATCGTTTTTCGCGCTCATTCTCTTTCAAACTGTCAATCAAAAGCACACTCAAAAAGTTCATGTCAAATATATTGTACACTGACAACAAATCGTACACACTAACATAAATACATGAAATAATATTTTTTTCTTTCTCATACATAAATTTTATACATATCAACTCTAGCTTCCCCATCAGGATCTACAAAAAGAAATTTAAAAACGCTTTTCTAAATTAGGAAACAAAAATTTTGAAAATAAAATTTCTCAATTGAACCCTAGCTCTAAGCCCTTTTGGAAGTTATGTAAAATTTGAAGAACCTCAGAAGCCAATTCCGGCATTGAAAGAGGAAAACAAATTATTACGGTCTATTACAAAACCTAAATTTTATTTAAGAACTTACTAGCATGTCGAAGATAGATTTATTTACATTCTGATCAACAAACTTCAAGCTTTTTATTCTTAGTTGATATATTTAACAAATGTTTTCGGTTGGCATATTTTCCTGACAAATGTAAAAATGCCAAATCTGTACCAATTTTAAAACCAGACAAACATCCTGCAGAAGCTTCTAGCTATCGTTCAATCAGTTTGATTTCCTCCATAAGTAAACTTTTTGAATCAGTGAACGTTTTGAACAGAATGATGATGAACATCAATGAAAATTCATTTATTGCCAATTAACAGTTCGGATTCCGCCATGGACATTCGACCACTCACCAAATTTTACGTGCAACAATTTTGATTCGTTCCAACAAATCTGAGTGCTATTCTACTGGTCTTGCTTTTCTAGGCATAGAGATGGCATTCGACAGTGTTTGGAATGAAGGCTTGATTGTAAAGTTAACTAAACTTAATAAACTTCAGGTTAATTTTCAGAACTCCAAGTCTGAAAGACTTCATGTATGAGCTGGTGTTCCTCAAGGCAGCATTTTGGGGCCAATATTATTCAATATTTTTACATCTGACATTTCTGAGTTACCTCAGGGATGTTAAAAATCCTTATTTGAGGTTGACACAAGACCTTCCGTCAAAGGACGAAACCTGCATGTCATCTGTAATAGATTTCAAAAGGAAGATTTCTTCAAATGAGCATGAGCTTGAGCATGAACATTGATGACCGTACAATTCGTAGTTGCTACTCCGTGATTGACAAGAATCATCAAAATTGTACAGGGAACCAACAGATGTAGCTTGGGTGTAGTATACCATCTTCAATGTACATTTTCGAGGACACTGAAATTAGTAATGTGAAAAACGGCGCCGGCCACGTCCTTACGGTCATAGGGGAAGGTAAGGAATGTTAGTATGACATCCATTGTTACTAAAGACCGAGTATACCTCTGCATCTTCATGGTTGCCACGGGAAGGAGTTTTGTTAGTGGGAGGGCTTCAAAGCTACATGATCAGGATTCACCTTGGTAAGTGATGCGATTCATGTAACCTCTGTTTAAAAGTTATCTATCAATGCATCGACATCTTAAACATCGAACTATTCAAAGGTTTGAATCTCTAAATTTTATAAAACATGAATTAGCGCTTATGCCAACACTTAAAGTGACGAACTATTCATAGTTTGTTCCAAAATTCATAAAAAATACATGTTATGATAAAAATGTGTTATTACAAGCATGAAACGAGCTCACCAATTGGTAATCCATCCTCGACTGAACAGTTACAATCGCAGCGTCAACACGTATAAGCAGGAATATAAAATAACTCCGCGAATGAAGTGCTAACTGAAAAAAAGTACTACGAGCGCGCATAAATGAATCGGACTGCTTGAGTCTTCGCAAAGCACTGGGCAAACGAACGAAGCCAGCGAAAAAACACTCCGACCGTGCGAAAATGAATCGGACTGCCTTCGCAAAGCACTGCCCGATCAGAAGAAAATAACTACTGAATACCTAATTGAAGTATTCCATACAAGATAATTTCCAATACTTACAACCTGAATGAGGTATGAATGAGCCCTGCATAAGAGGTAAAATACCTCAAATAATACATTCTGCGTATTGTACAAATACCAAGCTGATAACTAGATCAGATATTGTAATACCTTAATAATACTTGATGGATTTTCATATAAAAGTGAAAATTTTCAATAGTAGTTCAATACCTCCAGCAGTCCTCAATAGCTATCGAATACCAAAATGAGGTATTTTTAATTGTTTCAAACATTTTTTTCAAATACCATTGTAATAGGTACCAAAATGAGGTACCGTAAAACGGGGTAACTTTGATAATGCGGTAACTTTGATAGTGCGTAACCCACCGCATACTAAATGAAATATCATGATTTCTGTTAATCAGTTAAGCATAACGAATGCAAAACTAAAGAATATAAGTATGACACTTCATGTAAGAGCGGTTTTCATTTGAATTGTTCTTGATTCAGGCTTTTTATACGAATTTAAAAAATTTACACAATTTTAGAATTTTCAAAACGCTTACAAACAATCTGTTCTACGATCACTATTTGATGTAGTTTTGAATAGTTGGCCACTTATCTTTGATAGCCTAGTTATCATAGAACTTGAATACGGTCTCAAATCTCTTAGCGAAAAGCATATTCACAAACTGGGACCATTTTTATAATCTGAGTCAGAAATTTCCATATAACGTCAAACGCCTAGAGGTATGCAATGCCCTACAAATGTCCGTTATTCATTCAATTTTGTTCGAATCATACTCCATTATCAAAGTTACCCCAAAACAGAAAACCGACTTTCGATTATATGAAAAATTATATATCCATTCAAAATTAATCTTTTGCCAATTTATCGAGTGTAATCGATAGCTAGGATGCCAGTACTTGTTTTAAAAATATAAATTGTAAATCTTTGAAACAGCATGCAAAAATATTCAAGTTTTCTTCGAAAAAACTATCAAAGTTACCCCGCTTTACGGTATTAACAATTGAACAATACCTAATTATGGTATGATGCCAAAATATGATATGCATAAGTTATTGCGAGTTATTCTTTCCTCCTCGGGTGGGCAAACGAACGAAGCCAGCTAAAAAACACTAATGTATCGATTATTTTTCTGAAATATTTTCCATGAAATAATAAAGATTTATGTATTTTTTTCAATGTTACATTTGAAAAACCTAGATACCCCTCGTTTTAAAGGTTTTCGGAAGCCTAACTGAATATTTTTCCTGAATTTTATACAATTTGAACTTGAAAAAGAAAAATATTTTTTTAATGAATGATTAAACAAATTACACGCATTTTCCCTTGACCAGATTTTAACCGTATCACTCTTTACTAATGAGCTTCATAGAATATTCAATGTTGAAACATTGGAACAAATGTCGAATAAAGTTATAAATAGTGTTTGATGAAAATCGTTGCAATTTATTGCACCGATTAATGCGATATGTTTAGGTTAAATTAAAAGGCTGAATGCATTTATTTCTCTCTTATAAGCAGATGAAATCAACTTATATGTAAAGATTCTGAATTGCCATGGAAAATGAATTGCAATATGTTGCTAACAAACTATTATTGAGTTTTTAATTTAGTTTTACCAAATAAGGATGACAGTGTTGTCTAACACAGAAACACTAGATATAAAAAATGAATGTAATGTTTGGAATGAAAAAGGAAAAAACAGGAAAGTAGTTCCAACTTATTCTGGCTGCTCCCTTTCTGGTTTGCCTTTCGAACAAGAAACACTTCCATCAAACTATTTGTGTTCGGATCCAATCAATGATATATTTTATGGTTTCATAACAGGCTTTTTATTGATTCACTGCCATTTGAGCTCTACGTGATTGTTTTGTTAAAATTAACAGGAATAATTGGGTGAAACTCTTCGCGCACGATTGCTTACTGACTAAATAAACTTTTCAATTATCGACAAATAACATCATTATTCAATATTATGGCTGAACATGCGCATCGGTAGCAACACGGAAGGCAAAACTGGACGAAACAATCAAAATGTACAGAAAATAGATTTTGAAATATTTATCCTAGCTAATTAAAAGACACAACAAAAGTTAACATAAAATCGTAAAATAGTACCAGCATACGTACGACGGATATTTGATGGGTAATCTAACGTTTTGCGTTGAGTATCATGTGCAGCAATTCTTTAAACCATCCTCATCTAGTAGTGTCAACTAAGGGAAGTATTCACTATGATCTAATCTGAATTTGTGAACGGTGAGTGGTTGTGTGTCAGTAACTGTAGTACATTTCTCAAAAGTTGGTTAAGTTCTTTTAGTCATGCGAGTTAGCTTTCTTCAGTTCTTCCAATTCTTCTTCAGAATCAACGGAATCTTGTTCATCGTCCGATCCGTGTAGTGATGGAGCTGGCGTTGTGTGCCCTGAAAGTAAACCAGTCGTTCAGCTCAATTTGACGGTATCGAAACTTTATTCAAAACTACTTACTGGAAGAACTTGGACTTGGTGGGGCACTAACTGGACGAGGGTAATTGAAGTCAGCAGCTCGCCTCAGATAGCTCTCCGATTCATCGACGTAATCTGGATACACGGTTTGCAACGCTTTTATTCTAGCCTGGCGGTAATACTAAAATGAACAATATTAAGCATTTGAACAATCCAAATTAAAAAAAATCAACTGAACTTACAATTCCTAGATTTCTCCAATCAAGCAGATCGCTAAGCCGCTCAGTTCGGTTTCGTTGGATGATTCTCTGGCGCCGGTTGAGTTTGCAGAACTCGAACATAAACTTGGACAGCTGTTGGACGCTCTCCTCGAGTCCCACGTGACGTCGATCCACAATGTAAATACCATACGACTTAGGGTCGGCAATGTGCTCCTGCATGAAACAACCGAACCCAGAGAGGTTAGTTGTAACACTTGGAATTCCCATCACGGTACACTCGGCTGGTGTGTAGCCCCATGGTTCGTAGTATGAGGGAAATACGCCCAAATGGCAACCGCGAACAAACTCTTCGTAATCCAGTCCAAACAATGGATTGGTGGAGTTCAAAAACTCAGGGTGGAAAACTATTTTAACACGATCATATTTCGTGTTGAACAGATGGCACCGTCGTACTGACTCCAGGACGGGATCATTCCAGTCATCGACGACGTTGTGAGTGGTTACCGGTGGATTTCCATCGCGCTGCAGAGCGTACAAACACCGTTTGATCTTGACCATGTCTTCCTTAGTTAAAATTTCGCCTCCATCAGGCAGATGTCCTTTCAGGCAAGTGTCATACATTCGCTTTCCTATCTGCTGCTGAATGGTGTTAAGAGTTTCGCGTAGCTGCTTGGTAACGGCATGTCCACGAAGTGACTCTACGTTGAAGTTGTTGGTCTTGGCAGGGAAAATTAAGAATGCCACTACGGTTACATCCGGATTGTGTGATTTCAACAAGTGATTCAATCGAGCCAGGGACTCGATAAAGATGTCAGCACCCTTGTTCGAGAACTCATAGCGACCGGCAATAAACATGTACAAAGTCTTCTCCAAATCAAAGTTGAAGTGACCGTAGAAATGGCCTCTGGTAAACTCATGGATCTTTTCCTTTGCCATGGCGTGTAGGTTCTGGAATTCGTGGATAGCAGAAAACTTTTTCACGTTCAACCCGTTGGGCGTGATAATATCAGGTTTTCGCTTCAGCAAATGTTCCGACTCATAACCGGTAATTTCCGAGACAGTAGTGAACACATGACAGAGATGAGTAGCAGCACGTTCAAGACAATAACGATGATAAATCTGTCGTTTTCCGGCTTCCTCATCGACAGGGAATTTGTCTAGATTATTGTAAAAGTCCGTATTACCAGCACACAGATACCGACCCAACAAAGTAGCGTGAGTTGTGAACACAGTGGCGACATCTACGTGGCGCGTTCGCAGAGCAATTAGACCAACGCCGGCCTGCCACTCATGGAAATGGGCTACAATACGCGGTGGTCCGTATTCATTGTCGTGCGAGTATTGTTCAGCGCAACGTTTGAACTGTAACGATCAAGATCTTAGCATAACAAAAAAAAAAAAAACCTTCAAAAAAACAGCATTACCTCGGCAATAAAGGTGGCGATAGTATAGCCAAGAATAACGGCATCATTGCTCTCAACGTCTAAATGCGGTATTCCAACGTTTGATGATTCCCACAGTTCCTGCTTGTAGCCATCCATTTTCCAGGCCGCCGATCCAACGTCGAACAGAATGATTTGAGGGTTTCCATCGACTAGCCACCGCCCGCAGTGTACCTTGTAGCCTTGATTTCGCATTGCTGACACTGCTCCATACAGGGGCCCATTGTTCGGAAACTCACATGCTTCAACTTCCGTCCGGGCAGATGCTTCTTTGTATGGCCCAATCAGGCAATACTGATCGCCAAGTTCTTCCGTCGACACAAATGCTTTGGAGCGAATAACGGTGTAGATTCCACCCACTAGAATAGTCACAAAATTCATGTCATTAAACACCTGGATCCCTTTTTTCTTTTTAACTATTGTTAATTTACAATCACCTACCCTTATTGGCGACTTCCCATGCAATTTCAAAAGTCCATCGATTTTCAGTATTCGCAGAGTGGCCACGGTCCAGGAAAGCCAGCAGGTCCGAGCTGGACTCTGCTCGCGAAAAGCGCCGACTCATCCTAGAAAAAAAAAAAATACGGATGTTGAAGATTAATGCACCATTCGAAATTTATACAACATGTAGATCGGTGGTGGAAGAAGAAGCAATACGAAAGGCCTATTTATATCATAGAGGAGTTCAACGACAGAGCGGATTGATCAGACGCAGCTTGGACGTATTAGGTTCAGTGCCAAATCAGTGATTAATACAGGCACATGTGTTGATCCGAAGAAGTGCAAGGTCAGCAATGGTTAGCAAGGTCAACCACGTGGTTTTAGCTGATTAAAAAAGTGTTGTTTTGGTATACAGTAGTGTTTTGGTTTGAGTATTTATGAGCTGTGATCAGACCATCCACCTGTCCATTTTATCCAGGCTTCTGGCACCACAATACTACCCCATGGGAAAAAACGAGCCACCATCTTCGATTCCCACTGGCAAGTGGCTCCTCAAGACAGTTCAATGTTAGTAGGCAAATAGTCGTTTTAGGACAAACAATTTAAAACGGCGAAAAAAAAAATATGGGGAAAATGTGTTTAGTACTATTTTGTGCTGTTTTAAACAGACTCACAGTTGCAAACGCTTAAAATATTTGAATCTTAACGAAAACGTTTTTTATGGTTTAGCCTCGAAAACAGTTTGATAAAATGTAAAATTATTATTGATAAGATTTGGCCAAAGTGAGTAATTACTCTTGAGTTTGATGCTCACTTTAAATACCTGTCTACTTAGCAGTGGGCTGATTTTATCAAAATTTTCCACAAAAAACCCTTATCATACATAACTATCTTGAGCTTAAACTTGACTTAAGCTTTATTGGCTGCCCGTGGTTGCTATTCCAGTATCGCCAAATCAGCTGCACTAGTACAAGGAACCAACCAGATGACTGCTTGGGACTTACAGACACGCTCAGTGTATTTAAGTGCTGGCGATCTTCTATTTTTTGGCAACAATGGCGCCCAGTGTTGGCACATTTTTTCCAACTCTCATCTGTGTTCTTGGTTGAATAAATCTTTTTTATCTTAAGTCAAGCTCCAAAAATCTTGGTAAAAATCTGTGTTGCAACAAAATTACAATTTGTAATGTTTCTAGATTAAAAAAAAAAAACGTTTGCGAAAGTATTTCGGCTGTTCTTGGCACGTCGACAATTTTTAATTTGAACATATTCTTATAGATGTTAAATTAAGATGCATAATTATTTCTAAAAATTTAAAATACTTAAGTTTTTAGGAAAACTAAACAGAGTAATAGCATTTCTAATTTAAATCTTCCAAAACCGTGTCCTTAACTCGTGAAATATCCATCATGCGGCGCTTATAAACATGAAAAGGATCCTGACTATATGAAATGAGTATGTTTTTAACAGAGTTGTTCAGTTAGTTATTAGCTATCATTATTTTAACCAGTAGAATGCTATCTGTAGCCACCTGGTGGACAAATTTTGAATCGTCTTGCTCGAACTATGATAGTCCTTGACTTACTGAATTTGCCTAAGGTGCCATCTTTATAAGTGGTTGGTTTCATGCTCACAAGTTTCAGGATTGTGAGCTGGCTAGCGCCACTAGGTTAAATTCTTATGGCGCGAATAAATTTTCATGTATACAAGCGGCACCTGGTGGCAAAATGTAGAATCAGCTGACTCGAAAATGATAGACATTGAGCTACTGAACAACTTTTCTGAAACGCATTCTTTTTAAGCGGTCAGGTTCAAAGAGAAGAATTTGTATATGGTCCGATTACTATAGTAATATCCTATAGATATATCCTGTAAATTTGTTTAACTTCCGCAAAAACATTGGTTCCGAAGTAAAATCAACATGCTACAAAATAAATTTATCCTTAAATCATGTCCACATTTCATTGATTCAGCTGTCTACTTGTTCTTAGTTCAATTATAACGTTGATAGTTTTAAATAACGGAAAATATTTACATCTTTTGAATTCAAGTCATGTTCACAAATGTGTTTGCTTCTAACTTTGCAGAAGATGCCATTTCTCTAAGTGGTCATGCTACTGAGCTATCTGCCAAACAAAAATTTCATGCTCACTACACGGGTAGAAATTAGAATCCAAAAACAAGATTATGGCTCATGATGTCATGATTTCGGCGTGTTTTCATCTTAGGGACCGTTCAAATATTACGTAACGCAACAGGAGGTGGGAGGGGGTCTAAAATTGACAAATTTCGCGTTACGTAAAATTTGAATGAACCCTTATGAAAATACACCATGATTTGGACTCATGATATCATGAGTCAGATTGGCGTAACGCAACATACGCTGTTGCTGGTTGCTTGGAATCATGATTCCAACGCCAAAAAAGCTGAGTCGCGCATCCGTTTATGATCGACAAAATAAAAAAAAAACAATAACTGAGAATCGAACCACGGAGCTTTCGATTAAGAGTCCTGTATCATACCACACTACTACTGTATCATGTTGAAGTCGAGGTGATCGAAACGAATGAGTTGATGCAAAGCGCACCGCTTAGTGTTTTCACCCTGGATGTTACGCTTATGTAGAATCATGATTATGACTCCAGGAACCATGATTTGTGATCCTGATATTATGACCTAACCAATTTATGAATTTCATGATTTGTAAATCATGGTGTGGGGATCAGATTTTTATCCGTGTAGCGCCACCTGGTAGCAAAATCTCGAAACTGTCGGCTCAAATAATAGCTCTTGTGCTGCTGAACAACTTTGCTAAAGACGCCATCTTTCCAAGTGGTCAGGCTTCTGAGCTACCCGCAAAACATAAAATTCCATGCTCACTAGTATCGGCTGGCGGCGCAATTCCGTATCAGAATGACCACAGCCCTTGAGCTACTGAACAACTCTTCCGAAGACATCAATTTTTCAAAATATTAGGTCTGACCTGAGCAGTTCATAACTGCATGTTTGTTGCATTCGACATTTTTCACAATTTCGAGTTAATAGCGAGGAGAGTCATCAAATGTCAAATAGGTAGTGCTTCGTGAAGCCCAAGCAGGACAGTTCGGTTTTGCGTCGTCCGATTGATTTTGCTGACGGATTCGCGCGTTTTCGTTGCCGGAGAATTTTTCCCCCTGTTTTGGAGCGTCTTGCCGGGTACGTATTTGGGAAGGCCCAAGCAAGATGGTTTATTTTCGGGACGGCAAGAAGTTTTGCTGTCAGTGTCAGTTTTGTGTTCAGTCGTGAATGGATTACCAACTGGTGAGTTCGTTTCATGCTTATGATAACACATATTTTCTTGAAAGCGTAACTTTTATGTAATATTATAACAAACTTTGTATGGTTTGTCACTATAGGTGTCGGCATTATGCTTTTTTCTTATACAATTTGAATATACATATATTTTTCTCTTTTTGACATTATTAAAAATTATCTTTTGAATTGTTCGACATTGTGAATGTTGACGTATTTTCTAAAACTTCTACCATACCGAGACAAAATGCACAGTAATACTCATATGTAATTTTCAAACAAACTATGTATGGTTCGTCACTACAAGTGTCGGCATTATTCCTGTTTCATATAAGTTAAAATATATACATGTAATTTTCAGTTTTCGTCATTAATAAAAACGTCTTTTGAATTGTTCGACATTATAGATGTTGACGTATTTTTTCCAAAAACTTCTAAGCATAAGCATAAGCATAAGCATAGATGACCGTACAATTCGTAGTTGCTACTCCGTGATTGACCAGAACAATCGAAGTTGCACAGGGAATTAATGAATGGGGCTTGGGATTAGCTTACCATTCTTCAATGTGCACAAATCGAGAGCTCAAATTTTAAAAGTCAATAACGGCGCCGGCCACGTCCTTACGGTCATCGGGGAAGGGAAGGAATGTTAGTGCGACTACCGTTGTTACTAGAGACCGAGATCACCTCTGCATCTCCACGGTTGTCATGGACAGGATATTGGGTTAGTGGGTAAGGTATAGATCTGGGAGTCACCAATGGTAGGTGATGCGATCCATGATATAATTACGCCTAACCGAATTCGCGAAATAATTCGATAATCGCATTGTACGCCGGACAAGTGTTCATCGCTCGCCCTCGCAAGAGCAAGCGATGCGATCAATAGATCAAACACAACTAACGGATCACGCCACTTTTCACTTCACTCGACCGACGCGCGACATGTTTGATCCTGCCCTCATCGCCCGCCCCCGCAGGAGCAAGCGTCAAGGTCGAAGGATCAAACACTACTAACGGATCACGCCACTTTTCACTTCACCCGACCGACGCGCGACATGTTTGATCCTGCCCTCATCACCCGCCCCCACAGGAGCAAGCGTCAAGGTTGAAGGATCAAACACAACTAACGGATCACGCCACTTTTCACTTTCACTCGACCGACGCGCGACATGTTTGATCCTGCCCTCATCGCCCGCCCCCGCAGGAGCAAGCGTCAAGGTCGAAGGATCAAACACAACTAACGGATCACGCCACTTTTCACTTTCACTCGACCGACGCGCGACATGTTTGATCCTGCCCTCATCACCCGCCCCCGCAGGAGCAAGCGTCAAGGTCGAAGGATCAAACACAACTAACGGATCACACCACTTTTCACTTCACCCGACCGACGCGCGACATGTTTGATCCTGCCCTCATCACCCACCCCCACAGGAGCAAGCGTCAAGGTTGAAGGATCAAACACAACTAACGGATCACGCCACTTTTCACTTTCACTCGACCGACGCGCGACATGTTTGATCCTGCCCTCATCGCCCGCCCCCGCAGGAGCAAGCGTCAAGGTCGAAGGATCAAACACAACTAACGGATCACGCCACTTTTCACTTTCACTCGACCGACGCGCGACATGTTTGATCCTGCCCTCATCGCCCGCCCCCGCAGGAGCAAGCGTCAAGGTCGAAGGATCAAACACAACTAACGGATCACACCAATTTTCACTTCACCCGACCGACGCGCGACATGTTTGATCCTGCCCTCATCACCCGCCCCCACAGGAGCAAGCGTCAAGGTTGAAGGATCAAACACAACTAACGGATCACGCCACTTTTCACTTTCACTCGACCGACGCGCGACATGTTTGATCCTGCCCTCATCGCCCGCCCCCGCAGGAGCAAGCGTCAAGGTCGAAGGATCAAACACAACTAACGGATCACGCCACTTTTCACTTTCACTCGACCGACGCGCGACATGTTTGATCCTGCCCTCATCGCCCGCCCCCGCAGGAGCAAGCGTCAAGGTCGAAGGATCAAACACATCTAACGGATCACGCCACTTTTCACTTTCACTCGACCGACGCGCGACATGTTTGATCCTGCCCTCATCGCCCGCCCCCGCAGGAGCAAGCGTCAAGGTCGAAGGATCAAACACAACTAACGGATCACACCACTTTTCACTTCACCCGACCGACGCGCGACATGTTTGATCCTGCCCTCATCACCCGCCCCCACAGGAGCAAGCGTCAAGGTTGAAGGATCAAACACAACTCGTATTTTTTCCAAAAACTTCTCGAGACAAAAATACAAAACTAGCTTTAAATACAAGTCGTATATTTCCCCCTTGTCCATGGATCGCATCACCGACCAGAGGTGACTCCCAGATCTTTTCCTCCCTCACTAATAAACACCCTTCCCGTGGTGGTTGTGGAGATGCAGAGGTATTCTCGGTCTCTAGAAGCAACAATCATTACACCCTAACATTCCTTCCCCATCTCAACTGACTGTAAGGACTTGGCCGGCGCCGTTATCGATCAATAATATTAGATCTGCTAAAATTGCACTTCGAGAGTAAGCGGAAACTCCCATCCCTTATTCATTTGGATCGTAGTGCAATTCTTACCAGTTCCGATCAATCACGGAGTAGCAACCATTGACATGTACAGTCAGTCTATGCTATGCATGCTAGAAGAATCATCAAATGTCAAATACTTTCGATCAACTTACTAAAATCTGTGAGATTGTTCTAGAAAATTGAAAAAAAAATAGCAAACTGTTTTGTCACATTGGCAATTGTAACCGCATAACAGTCACATTGAGATTATACATGAGCCTTATAATGCAGTAGCAACGATTTTTTTTTCAGAATTATCTGACTATTAACCTAATATGCGATATGAGTTGTACACAATTTCAGCCTCAAATAAGCACTTTTGAATTCTTAGTGATTTTTTGAAATTTTAGTTTTCTCCCATACTGCAATAAAATGCAAACTTGGTATCCCATTTACTCAATTCCTACTTTTATCGAATGTTACAAATATTCAGTTATGGGCAGTGAGGCCTATACACAGAACAAAAATCCGTTCTCGTATCCGTGAGCAGCAGTCATGAACTCGTCAACAAGCAAAAACACACCGTGAACTAGATCATGTATATATAAACTCGTTGCCTAGTTCCGAGAACGTTCATGTAAACATGATGGTTGTTCACCAAGGATGGAAATCTAGTGATCATGACAAAATAAATGATGCATCGCGGTTGTTCTTTATCGTGTGATCATAGCAACAACGATTAACCATTAGTCGTCAAGTCCAAACAACAAACTCCGCTCCGAGAAAAAGGAATCGCTCGGCATGTGTGCTTACGATCAATTCTCGCGGAACATTACTAAAGGACCTATGTACAAATGAGAGATTCTCTCCTCTCTCGTTCTCTTTCGATTATAACAGTGGAATACTAATGAATTTGGGAAGTTTTTCACTATAGATCGAAAGTCAATTCCCTTGACTAGCGTTTCATACAAAAAACGCAACAGAAGAGGTTAATGTGATTCAGTTATTGATGAAAGAGAAAGTAAACTAAGAGAGCCTCTCAATGTTAGATAGGTCCTTTAGTAATGTTCCGCGAGAATTGTTCGCAAACCAAAGTCATAACTTTTGGGAGATTTTTACGTTTTTATTCCGCGATCTGCCTTGTGGTATGTCATTTAAGATTCGAATGTCAATCGGGTATGGTTTGAGTGAAAAATTATGCCGTGAACGCGTTCTGATTCATGTTAATCACGACTTGTTACAACATCCGACAAACGGTTTGTCCCGCGACAAACAGTGCATCGGATGCTCCATTTATCCTTACTAAGCGCGCGTGATGAGCTGTTCAAATCATGCTTCTGCAAGAGCAACGGCCCTCTTAGACCATTCAAATACTATGTTGTTAGTCGCTAGAGGCGATTTTTTTCCATCCTTGTTGTTCACGGTGTACTTCTGACAGTTCACGATTTCCAGAACGCTTTTTTGAGCGTGTGTTTGATAAACCTAGACGGACCAAGAATATCTGTACAAATACTCCGTGTACTTATTTGAAGGGTCAAGAGTCTACGCCATTATTAAAAACCATCAATATACAACTGCTTATAATTGTAGATTATCAGGCTTGAGTCCTTGAAGAACCAAGGACATCGGTACTTATCCATACAATGAATTGTTTACTTATAAAAGATTGGTTATCACACTAGTAAATTGAACATATTCATTTCAGGAAAGTTATTGGATGATTGAGAACAGCTGTTGTGCTCACTCAACTACCTAAACGGGGATCTTGATGATACAAACGGTTCTACAAATTATAATAATCATGTAGGGTCCAATATTGCGTGATATTCTCCTACTTCTTCTTCTTGGCATTTCATCCTCACTGGGACAGAACCTGCTTATTAGCTTAGTGTTCAATGTTATTAACTGATAGTTTTCTTTGCCAAAGTTGCCATTTTTGCATTCGTAAACCGTAAGGCAGTCAATGAAATTCCCATTACAAAAAGATCCTGGACCGACTGGGAATCGAAACCAGAGACCTTCAGCATGATTTTGCTTTGTAGCCGCGGACCATAATCACTCGGCAAAGGAAGACCCCTATTCTCTTACTTAGACATGATAAATTGATTTCCATTAACTTATGTTAAATTATACGCCTAAACTCCAAGGAATTCTTGGAGGACCAAATAAATCAATAATGTGCTTAGTATACTGATTAAAACATAATGTCTCAAAATAATAAAAATGAATTTATTACAAGTAGAATCCAGAAGGGAAACCCTCGTCTTACGATTTGATTCAATTTACTAAATAATTTAATTTACAACCCCCGTTCTAGTTCGTAAATTGAGGTTACAGTGTATAGAAGAACAAATTCTAAAAATTTCAGCTGTATCGGAGAATATCGATTCAACGCAAAGTGGCCGCACTCCATACAAATGCTGGCCAAAAGTACAATTCTCACTCAAAACGTTAAAAAATGATAATAATTTGACATAACATGATTTTTTAAGGCAATTTCCCGCTCAAATAATGGCAATATCATATCACACTTTGATATAAAAATTGGGTCCTTGAATGAACCTTGACACAAGCCATAGTACATCACATACTATGGAATATTTGCCACATATTGAGTTGTAAATGATCGTTTTAGAGCGTTTCCTAGATATCTTACACTATCTCTGAAAAATTGCCTTATTTTTGAAGGAGCTCTTTGTAATAAACTTCTTGACATTCACAAATGTTGTAATAGTCAAATACGGTTTGAAACATCTTCAAAACAAAGTATAAGGCATATTATTAATTTTATTAATTAATTTCAGCTGACAACTCTATAGATCACATGGTGTGAAAAATCGAAATATACACCGGTCATTTTTTTTACTTTTAGCCAGCCTTGGGCCACTGTGCAGCGTCCTTCGGAACGGGGGTTGCGGTTCTCGCAAACTGGCTCCTATGCTAATTACGGACAGTTCCTTCACCCTCAGATATTCCTAATAGAACGTAGTGAACTCAAAAACCTACATAATTTTCCCCATCTATGTTGCTAACATCCGTATCGTCAAGGTCATTGAACGACCTTGACATTGAAGGTAGCACACTTCTATCGTCACCACCGTCTAGCCAATCTGTATCGCGAGTCGACAGATGTATTCGCGCTCACCAGTGGTTTAGATTTTCCGGTGTACGTTACGCAGCTCTGCCTTAGGATCACACAACCAGCACGCGGGTAAGATGGCGCCTGATGCAGCGGGTGATGCACCGCTTTGCACCGAGATCTATTAAGCACGTTTGGCATCATCTGCTGCTTGGGACGGTGTTTGTAAACAAAAACTATTATTCCCTGCAACGGACATTCGCACTTACAGTGCGGAAAATCAGTGGCGACAAACAGCTGCTATTTTACGTTCGTTATCAGAGGGTGCCCAGAATTTTATTGGTTATTTGTGTGACCTTAGTGAGCGTTTTGTTTGATGTTAGTGTCCTTTAAGTTAAGTAATTTCATTCAAACCAAGTTACGCAATCCATCGAGAAATTGGATGAATTGATTAATGCGAGGCTAAAAATAATATTTCATCAATGGCAAAATACGCAAGAGCTACGATTCGTTGAACTTTTCGGAGAATGCCACTTGCGAATGCAAAATTTGCGACGATAACCGTTATCAGAATACGTTCCCATATAATCCGACGCATCTCCTTTGAGTACGAAAATGCTCCACAAACCATTTCATTTGGAACAGACACCATATCACCTTACACTCGATGGGGAATTGTTTAAATGTCAAATAAAGGTCAATGTCTAACCTTACTCAAGAAGATCGTCCTCGGGTACTGCCACACAGATTAAACCGTTCCGGGATGTCTTGCAACCGCAGTGCCTTCCGATAGCTGACTATGCTCCAATTTCACTCCAAGAGTTTTAAGTTTCAATGGTTAATCACTCCAGCAATATCACCATCAAACGCGTTGGATTAATATTTGTCACACTCCGAACACGCCCGCACACCTTTCACGCCTGGCAGTAGGGGAAGATTTTATTTCTTTTTCGGCCAGACGAACTCCACGATAGCGCCACGCCACGACACGACAAGAGCTAAAGGAATACTGGTCTTCATGGGACTTCGAGAGACCATTTCTTCTGCTCCCCAAGTGCATCTTTTCATACGGGGACCAGCTTTTGATGGTGTTGGTACCGTCGGTGTACCGAATGTCGACCAGACGTGGAACCAGTTTGTATCATTAGATAAGAGTTCAAGACAGTTGTGTCCACGTGACTGATAAGTACTTGCAACACATGTACCAGTTATTGGCCAATATACTGCCAACAGTTGGGCAGAAGCGGTAGACACCGACGGAGCTACATTGAAAGTCACAGACAAGCGCATACCAAAATGTAACACAACAAACGATAGTAGCTAGCACGCTTGCTCAGAGAAATGAGGAAAACTCTCTTCCAACGCATGGCGGCCAATGTCGCCGGTTCAGTTTTCGGTTGTTGTTTGCCTGCGGCCAAAGTGTGGCACAACTCTCAGCAAACAGCATACATAAATGCCGGTTATGAGCATTCCGTTCTGAGGTACAGTGATTTCCTCAATTGTGCGCATCGTCATATAAAAAGAACGGGAAAAGGTTACCAATGTTGTCAGAGCCTTGGCGAACCTCCATTTGTGCGTCCCTTAGTCAAAGTTAAAGTAAATTATCGTACATATTTTCATTCAAACATTTTACGCTTAATGTAGCAGTGAAATAATAGAGGACTTTTTTTAATTGTAAGGCGACGTAAATAATAAATTATGACTGAAATCTTCTCAAAGTTTATGATTAAGCCTAAATATTTAAGGTGAAGATGAATCGAAGCCAAACTTGAAATTTTCAAGAGCACGGATCTGGAGAACTGAACATCCGTTTAAGCTGAAAACCTAATCGATTGGTCACTAGCTGGTGGTGACCAATCGATTAGGTTTTCAGCTAAAACGGGTGTTTGGTTCTCCAGATCCGTGCTCTTGAAAATTAGAACTTTGGCTTCGATGCATCTTCACCTTAACTAAACTTAGAATGCATTGATTTTTTTTGGTAAACATCTGCGAGAAGTTCAAATTTTGGATTGAAAGAAGCTTTTTGGAGCATTATTGGATGTTATCAAAGTTTTTTTTTCAAAAGATTCCTGAAAAAAAAATGATAAAGTGGTTTGAAACAAACCTGCACAATAATGTGTCCTGAAAACCTACTTTGAAAAAAAAAAACTGGGGACTCAACATCCAAGTGGTATCAAAGGATATTGCAAACAAACTTTTCTATGGAGTTTACTGCCGTTATACGCATTATTGGCTCTTGTTTCAAAATATGCAATCGAGAAAAACGCGTTTAAAGATTTTAACACATTTAGGCCTCATATTGACCACCCAGTAAACACAAACTCGTATAGGATAGCGCATAAGAGTACAAATGTGGAGGCGATATACGTATTTGCTCCATATGGCTGTATGCAATATGTACGTATATCGCCTCCACATTTGTACTCTTATACCCTATCATATACGACTGTAATAAATTAAATTATAATCTTTACAACAGTGTAAAGAGTAGCGTGTTCATTAGAGTCAAGAGTTTGTATAATGGGAGAAAGGTAAATTTAGTTACGAAATGCGAAGTGGGACTGTTATGCCTAGAAATACGGGTTTTTTTGGTGAATTTCTGCGCTTAACAGTCCCACTGATAGTAGTGACCAATTATGTGATAAGCATACTGCTGTAGATGACCGTTGTGGATGAGTAGACCCACTGTGCGCACTACCACTACATTGGGAGATACCTTGGGGCTACCTTGCTTACCCTACCGTGATAGCATAGCTGTCATCGATGGTAAAGGGATCAAAACAGAAAGACCAATAGACATTAGAGCAATCGAAGTTTAAAACGTGGTTGAATTCTTAAATTTTTTAAACTAAAACACTTAAAAACTTAAATTTAACTTAGTTTTTATTTGAATTGAAATGGTAAGTACCATGAATACACTGAACTGAACTAAAATAAATTACTAACGTTAATTGTTTACACAGAAATACATACATTGTTAAAGACAGTTGCGGACAGTGGACACACGATAAAAAGGGACTAAATACGTAAGTCAAGAAACTGTTTAAAACTATTTATAAAACTAATTTCAATAAATTTCTGCAGCTTAAAGCATTCTCCAAGCAAATAACGGAGTGCTAAATAGGTGTCCGAAAATCCCGTGTTTGTTCACGCGTCGTAACAAACTTTAAGGTATTTAACCTCGAAGTGGACACATCCAGCCTTGAAGATGCCGGGCTCGAGCAGGACGACAAGTAAACGTCGCGGTGTCATCCGACAGCTTACGGACGAAGAAAGTTCCGTTGCGGCCCGTTGTCCCTCCTGCAATCGCTCCGATGTGGCGGACAGATGGATGGTCCAGTGCGACCTGTGTGAGAGGTGGTTTAACTTCACCTGCGCCAGGGTTGACGAAAGTGTCAGAGATCGCAGCTTTGCGTGTGTCACCTGCGCGCTACAGCACGGACTGGAATCCACCAGATCAACTACGTCCAGCACTAATTCGGCAAGAAGGCGACTCGAGCTACTTCGGCTAGAGGAAGAAAAAGAACTGCAGGAGAAACTACTTGTGGAGCAAATGGAGGAGGAAGCTGCTCTACAGAAGAAGGTAGTAGAAGAGGAAAGGGAGCGAAGGCAGCGAATCATGCAGGAGAAGTTGGAGATCGTGAAGCGGTACATTAGCAAGAAATACGAAGTGCTGCAGGAAGAAGAGAAATCGCAAGCCGGTGTGAGCCGGAAAAGTCGTTCTAGCACACGTAGCAAATTCGGTGAGGTTGAGAACTGGGTGAACAATAACGATTTGGCCATGGCAGCTGGATTCGGGACAAACCAAGTCCCCGTCGGTGCCACGCCAATAACCGAAGTTGGTCCTCAAGCAACTGGTCGAAGCTCGGGTGGCGGTACGTTTCCGATTGTTTCTACCCAGACTGACATTCTCAACAAGTCCGTAGCAGCTACTGATCCGTACGACCGTAATAATATCGCTTCGTGGGGAATACTCGTGCCTCACGCCGTGCAAAGTACCGTGGATTCGGTTCCGAATCTTCCTTCGTCAGAACCAACAACGTCTAGCACTCCGCTGCAAGAAAGACAAGTGCCTCGCACTGACGACGTAGCAGCAAACATATCTCCCCCACGACACAGCAAGCTAGACCAGCGGTTTGGGATATGAACATATCTCCATCCCACATCGGCGAAAGATCTAGGGTGGATCTAGAGAGAGAGATTCAGGAACTTCAACAACAGTTGGCCAACCTCAAGCGAAGTTCATCCAGTCAGCGACAGCAATACTCAGTTCCCGACAGCAGCAACGTTTCGGCAGCAGTAACTAGCCTAAGTAATACGGCAGGTACAGGTATGTCAAACTTGCATGGCCCGTTTCGAGTAGATCAGGAAATAGGTAGACAGGCGGCCATCCCGCTCTCGGTTAGGACACAGGCTAGTGTTAGTTTCGCTACACAGTGTACCACACAGAACACCGTTCCAAGTTCTAGATTATTTCCTCCTTGGAATCCGACGGTTTCGTCGAACTACTTCCCATCTAACCAGCCAGGAGTTCCCAACTCGTTTAGTAACGATCCTTTCGTTTTCGCTGGAAATATACCACAGCAATACGAACCGAGAATTTTCCATCCAATCAATCGTCAGTCTTCGGTTCATGTGCCTTCCTACCCGTTCGCTAGGACCGGTAGAAGTGTTCCGAATCTGATTAATCAACAATCCGCCTTCCCTGATGATGTTCCCTTTCGCCCGTTTGTCGCGAGTGTACCGAGTGTTCCGGACCCATTAGTTACGCCGTTAGTGTCACAAGGAGCGACCCCTAATCCAGCAGCAAATTGTGGACCGAGTTCGCAGCAGATTGCCGCGAGACATGTTGTGCCTAAGGAGCTACCGGAATTCACCGGTGATCCCATAGACTGGCCATTGTTCGTGAGCAGCTATAACAACTCAACGCGTATGTGTGGGTATACCAACGACGAAAACCTCATGCGGCTACAACGCTGCCTGAAAGGAAATGCGAAGGAGGCAGTTCGGGGACATCTCTACCATCCGTCATCCGTACCGCAGGTGATGGCCACCTTGGAGACACTCTACGGACGTCCGGAACTTATAGTGAAGTGTTTGATGAACAAGGTGTATTCCACTCCGGCGCCGAAAGCAGATAAACTGGAAAGTCTCATCAGTTTTGGGCTCGTGGTGCAGAACTTGTGCAGTCAACTACAGTCGATGGGTATGGATGCTCATTTGTCTAATCCCTCTCTACTCCAAGAGTTGGTGGACAAATTGCCAGCCAACATTAAGCTGGACTAGGCTATGTATCAGCGAAGTGTGCCTGTGGTGGATTTACGTAGCTTTGGCTCTTACATGGCAACAATTGTGTCGGCAGCCAGCAACGTCACCCTCTACGCAGAACCCATGAGAAAACCAGAGAAACCCAAGGGAAAAGAAAAGGGTTTTGTTAATACCCATACAACGGACTCCAAAGCGAAATCCATCTGCGAGGGAAAGGAAGAAATACGTGTGAATGCAAGCCAGCAGCCGAAGCCGTGTCTTTTGTGTAAAAGGGACGGACATAAAGTGAAGGAGTGCAACAATTTCAAGCAGTTGACGTTGGAAAATCGTTGGAAAACCGTTCAACAGTTCAACCTCTGTCGCCGATGCTTGATTCCACACGGCAAGTGGCCATGCAAGGCCACAGTTTGTGGTGTTGGTAGCTGCGAAGCGCGTCATCACAAGTTGTTACACCCAGGAGATCCTCAGTCGTCGACAACCGGAACAACAGAGTCATCGAGAAGCCAGCCTGCATCGTCAGCAACAGTGAATGTCCACCGTCAGCTTCCGTGTCCGGTACTCTTCCGAATACTTCCCGTAACTCTCTATGGGAAAAGTGCATCAGTTAACACGTTGGCGTTTCTCGACGATGGTTCTTCGCACACACTCATAGAAAAGGACCTGGCTGATGAGCTGGGAGTTGAAGGCGAAGTTGAACCCCTGTGCCTACAATGGACCGGAAATATCAAGCGAACCGAAAGGGATTCCCAGAACGTGAAACTTGAAGTCTCGGCTGTTGGAAAAGATCGGAAGCACACGTTGGACTATGTGCGTACGGTCGACAACTTAGATCTTCCCCCACAGTCGTTACATTACGATGAATTGGCGCTTAAGTTTCACTATCTCAAGGGCCTTCCTGTGGACAGTTATACAAGTGCTGCCCCTCGTATTTTGATTGGCGCCGACAACGCAAAACTCTTGTTAACTTTGAAGAAGCGGGAAGGAAGGTATTGTGAGCCAGTTGCAGCCATAACTAGATTAGGCTGGACCATCTACGGCAAGGCAGAAGGCCTCATCGATTCGCCTGAATATCGTCATCTGCACATTTGCGTTCGTTCGTCAGATCAACAGCTGCACGATACAGTGAAGAACTTTTTTTCGATGGAAAGTGTTGGTGTAGCACTTGTTCCATAAGTTGAAGCCGACGAAGATCGTAGAGCACGTGAAATTCTGGAGAAGACAACCATTCGTACAGCAGCTGGCCGATTTCAAACCGGTTTATTGTGGAAATTTGACTGCATCGAATTTCCCGAAAACCGATTCATGGCTGAGAAGCGGTTGGCGTGTTTGGAGCGAAGCCTATCCAAGAAACCGGAGTTGTATGCGAACGTGCGTCAGCAGATTGTCGATTACCAAGCGAAAGGATATGCGCATAAGCTATCCGATGAAGAATCAACCAGTAGTGATCCAAATAGGGTTTGGTATTTGCCGTTAGGGGTCGTGCAGAATCCAAACAAACCTGGAAAAGTTCGGGTAGTATGGGATGCCGCCGCAAAAACTAGTGGGGTTTCGCTTAATTCTATGCTGTTGGCAGGCCCAGAACTCCTCACCTCGCTTCCATCAGTGCTGTTTCGTTTTCGCCAACGACAGATCGCCATCACCGGCGACATAAAAGAAATGTTCCACCAGTTTATCATTCGGCCGGAAGACCGGCAAGCTCAGCGCTTTTTGTGGCGGAATAATCCTAATGAACCGGTGCAAGAATACGTGATGGACGTGGCGACGTTTGGGTCAACATGTTCGCCTTGCTCTGCCCAATACGTCAAGAACAAAAACGCCGAGGAATGGAAGCACGTTTACCCCGAAGCAGCAACAGCTATTGTAGAGAACACCTACGTAGATGATTATGCTAACAGTTCGGATACGGTTGAAGAAGCGGTTCGAGTCGCACTCGAGGTACGAGAGATTCATGCAAGCGCGGGATTTGAAATTCGAAACTGGCTCTCAAATTCCCAACAAGTTCTTCGACGGGTCGGGGAAGAGAGTTCGAAGACTACAAAAAGCTTCACTGCGGTGAAAGCAACCGACTCAGAACGAGTTTTGGGTATGATGTGGCTTCCAGAAAGTGACGAACTCACGTTCTGCTTCAACTTTCGGCCCGACATTCAACAACTGCTGGTAGGAGGAGCAATCCCAACGAAACGTGAAGTTCTGAGAGTTGTCATGAGTATTTTTGATCCCCTCGGGCTTGTGGCGGCGTTTGTTGTCCATGCCAAGTGCTTGATCCAGGACATTTGGAGAGCAGGTGTGGATTGGGATGACCAGATTCCAGCGGAGTTGGCCAATCAATGGTGGCGTTGGGTAGAAGTTCTTCGCAACCTCAATATTGTGAAGATTCCTCGCTGTTACTTCCCGGGATACGATTCCCATAGCCTTCGCAGCATAGAACTACACGTTTTTGTCGACGCGAGCGAGACAGCGTACGCATGCGCCGCTTATTTCAGGATTGTCGACCGTGGACAAGTACGATGTACACTTGTTTCCGCCAAAACCAAAGTAGCCCCTCTCAAACCAATGTCGGTTCCTCGATTAGAGTTACAGGCTGCAATGATTGGAGTTCGATTGATGAAATCAGTACAAGAAAACCACACATTGCCAATAACACGTCGTTTGATTTGGGGTGACTCTAAAATGGTGCAGTCGTGGATTCGTTCAGACCAGCGTAAATACCGACAATTTGTGGCGTACAGAGTAAGCGAAATTCTGAGCGAAACAAGTCTACAAGAGTGGCGATGGGTTCCAACAAGATTCAACGTTGCGGATGAGGCCACGAAATGGGGCAAAGGACCTAGCTTTCAAGCTGATAGCCGATGGTTTGTAGGTCCTGAATTCCTATACGAGAACGAATCTGAATGGCCAGTCCAAGAGTTTCAACCAGCGGGTACTCCGGAAGAATTGCGATCGGTTCACACGCATCATCGAGCGGCTCCAGAATCTTTGATACAATATCATCGTTTCTCCAAATATCAACGACTGCTGAGAACCGTGGGTTACATTCTTCGCTTCATCAATCGTTGTCGGGGAAGAAGTGATGCCGAAAGCTGTGATGCAAGCGTATTATCGAGAGAAGAACTGGGAAATGCAGAAGTTGTACTCTGGAAGTTGGTGCAAGCTGAAGAGTATCCTGGAGAGCTGTCCACAGTGCGCAAGAATCAACAGTGTCCGTTGGAGCAAGCCAAACGGTTGGATAAGAACAGCCCACTGCGTAAGCTGTCGGTGTTTCTGGACGAACATGGAGTTCTGCGAATTGAAGGCCGAATTGGATCAGCTAAATTAGTTCCGTACGGACCAAAGTTTCCGGTAATTCTTCCTAAACAGCATCGTTTCACCGAGTTACTCGTTGAGCACTTTCATCAGCGCTACGCACATGGGTATGGAGAAACCGTTGCAAACGAACTCCGACAAATCTTCCATATTCCAAGTTTAAGGACAATCGTTCGAAGAGTAGCCAGAAATTGTTCATGGTGTGTTGTGTATCGTGCGGTCCCCAAGGCACCTAGAATGGCACCTCTTCCAGCTGTAAGATTGACCCCATATGTCCGGCCATTCACATTTATTGGCATCGATTACTGTGGGCCATTTCTTATTCGTATTGGAAGAAGCAGCGTCAAAAGATGGGTTGTACTGATAACCTGTCTGACGATACGAGCCGTTCATCTAGAGGTAGCTGCCAGTCTGTCTACCGAGTCGTGCAAGATGGCGATTAGACGATTTATAGCCAGAAGAGGTGCCCCACAGGGGATCTATAGTGATCAGGGCACAAATTTCATTGGAGCAAGCAGAGAGTTACGAGCGGAAGTTACGGCGGTGTATAGTGAATTGGCTGGGACATTCACCAACCATGACACCCAATGGCGGTTCAACCCTCCCGCTGCACCACACATGGGTGGCGTGTGGGAACGCCTAGTACGAACTGTGAAGACTTCATTACAAACATTATCGACCAGCAGAACGCCGGACGAAGAAACCTTCCAGACTCTTCTGATCGAGATAGAAGGAATCATAAATTCCAGGCCATTGACGTTTGTGCCACTGGATACGGAAGAAGATGAAGCGCTTACGCCCAACCACTTCCTGATGCTTAGCTCAAACGGTATAGTTCAGCCGTTACAGCTACCCGTCAAAGACAGTGGGCGAACGCTTCGAGCGAACTGGGATCTAATTCGTTCATTACTGGATGAGTTTTGGGTCAAGTGGATAAAAGGATATCTGCCCATAATCTGTCGTCGTACTAAATGGTTCGATGACATCAAGCCCATTGCAGTTGGTGACCTAGTGTTCGTGGTTGACGAAGGTATGCGAAACAGCTGGACACGTGGAAAGGTGGTGAAGGCGATTCCTGGCAACGATGGCAGAGTTAGAAGAGTGGATGTGCAGACGGTCAATGGAGTTCTTCAACGACCAGTTACCAAAGTGGCAGTGCTTGACGTGGCAGTTGGCGGTATAGCTGAAGAAACCAAACAGCAATACGGGTCGGGGAATGTGGATGAGTAGACCCACTGTGCGCACTACCACTACATTGGGAGATACCTTGGGGCTACCTTGCTTACCCTACCGTGATAGCATAGCTGTCATCGATGGTAAAGGGATCAAAACAGAAAGACCAATAGACATTAGAGCAATCGAAGTTTAAAACGTGGTTGAATTCTTAAATTTTGTAAACTAAAACACTTTAAAACTTAAATTAAACTTAGTTTCTATTTGAATTGAAATTGTAAGTACCATGAATACACTGAACTGAACTAAAATAAATTACTAACGTTAATTGTTTACACAGAAATACATACATTGTTAAAGACAGTTGCGGACAGTGGACACACGATAAAAAGGGACTAAATACGTAAGTCAAGAAACTGTTTAAAACTATTTATAAAACTAATTTCAATAAATTTCTGCAGCTTAAAGCATTCTCCAAGCAAATAACGGAGTGATAAATAGGTGTCCGAAAATCCCGTGTTTGTTCACGCGTCGTAACAACCGTTCTTACGTTTAGATTGTACCGAATGTAGAGGACGTATATCTTCAAGACTATGTTAAAGCACCTAATGAAGGCTCAAGTGACATGTGCCAACCGGAGCCACGTGTGGGAAGTGAAGAAATACGATTTTATAGTTTGAGATAGAAAGTAAAGTTTTCTGTATGTGTGATAATGAGAAAATGGATGAGTTAGTGAAAGAAAGAGTGGATGAGTAAGTAAGATAGTTTATAAGATGTAATCAATAAATGTAATAAAACTTCCAGCTGCAGGCTTGGCAGAAACTCGTCTGAGAATTCAAGGTTATTCTGCGGAGTAAAAATTTATCTCAAAATTCTCTACACAAATCTCCACACGATTTGACATTTCTTTGGACTTGATTTGCAACATCATGATATTTGATACATTGCAAATTAAATTTCAGAACCGTCAACATATTTGCCACTTGCACCGAAGAATCAGTTATCCGGAATAACCCAGTATGTGCCCAGGTCATCCAAACCCTTTTGAACTATTCTTCTTTTGACTTGATTTGCAAATTCATGAAGTTTGATATGTCACAAGATACAATCCCGTGCATAAGTTTGGGTTCACCCCCTAAAAACATGCATAAGTGTTCTGTCCATATCTCTGTGACTACACGTCCAATTTAAACACTCTGTGACGCATTCGAAAGACAATGAGTTATTCTTACTTCAAATGTATTTTTCCAAAAACATTTTTTTGAATTTTGTATACTATTTTTACTTAACATTCCAGTCGTCACGCGGTTTGCCACTGTCAGAACCACCACGCTGCTGAAATACTTCATTAAAACCAATCCCATATCGTTTTTTTCAGATCTTTTAAATTTGCAATTGCTTTGATAAAAAAAAACCTTGTTTTTCTGATGCTTCGATTGAAATATGGGCTTTCAAAGAAAAGGCTAATATGGTCATTTTTCACAAAATTGACCATAACTCAGGAACAAAAATAAGTACATCCTAAAAGCTACTAGAATTGAAGTTTATAAAGTTTCCTTCTCAAAAATATTTTAATAAAAATTTTCCGAAAGTTCGGGCATAGATTTTCTATCTTTTCTTATGAATTTCCCTGACGGTGAAAAATTTTGTGGAAAACTTTTTCCAGTTCATATTTTTTTTTGATTTCTGAGAAAATTTGCTTAAATTTTCATATAAAAACTTTGTTTCTACAATGTTTCGTTCTTGAGTTATGATTTTTCAAAGAAAAGTCTTATATGGCACATCTGGACATTTTTCACAAAATTGGCCATAACTCAAAAACGAAAAAAAAGTGCATTCCAAAAATTTCAGTGATTAAAGCTTATAAAATTACCTTCTAGAAAATATTTTTTTGAAAATTTTCCACGAGTTCGGGCATAGTTTTTTCGGCTTTTCTTTACGATTTTTCCCAACGGTGGAAAATTTTGTGGAAAACTTTTTCCAGTTCATTTTTTTTTTTTGATTTTTGAGACAATTTGCTTAAATTTTCATGTAAAAACTTTGTTTCTACGATGCTTCATAACTCTTGAGTTATGATTTTTCAAAGTAAGTAGTGTCAAGGGAAAACAAAAAATTTCCAACTGAGTTTTCCCGAAAAATAGGCGACCCTGAATTTTTCTCATTTTTTTTATTCATATATCCATGAGCCCTGCCTGTGGAAAAAGTTTCATGAAAATCTGAGAACCTTCGGCCCAATTTGTACGATAATAAAAAAAAATCCCCTGTTGTAAACAAAAAGCGAGGTTTTTTCAACAGTGTTGTTCAAAATACAACAGCGCGACGGCTGAATTGTTAAAATTGTGGCACACTGAAAAACATGCTAATTGGTCGATCCAAAATAATGTAATCTTGTATTCTTTAAAGAGCACTCACAAAATGTTGCCGAAAAAATCTGAAAACTATTTAAAATCAATGAAACAGTCATTCCAGTCATCGTGCAAAAGTTTGGATTCACCTCTCAGTATGGTGTATTGTGCGAAAATTTGGGTTCACCTGCACTTTCTTAAAATACGAATATTCTGTTAAATCTCAAAGCAATCAGGTACGCGACATTATTTGCATTAGAAAAAGCTATAAACTATAAAAATCACTTGAAAAATGACAGTGATATTGACAATGATTCGCGTGCGGCTCAGGTGATCCCAAACTTTTGCACGATTTGCATCATACTAAAGGGTGAACCCAAACATTTGCACGATGACTTGAATGACTGTTTCATTAATTTTGCATAGTTTTCAGATTTTTCCGCCAAAATTTCGTGAGTGCTCTTCAAAGAATATAAGATTACGATTCAAATTTTAATTTAAATTTTATAATAACATATTTAAATTTTAATTTAAAATTTTGGTCGATTCAATGCTGAGAAAATTAACCATGTTTTATCAGTGTGTTTTTTGAAAAATATCACAACTTTGAGTAAAAATTTTATACACAAAGTTCAAAAAATGTTTTTGGAAAAATACATATGAAGTAAGAAGAACACACACAGAGAGTTTAAATTGGACGTGTAGTCACAAAGATATGGACAGAACACTTTTGTATGTTTTTCAAAGGGTGACCCCAAACTTATGCACGGGAGTGTAGGTCCCAGAACCGTCATTATAATGGCCACTTCCTCAAGGGAACAAAGTATCCAAAACCACCTGGCATGTTATCAAACCATCCAAAAACGTTTGAATTACCCTTCTTTAGCCTTGATTTGGGAATTAATGAAATTTGATGTTGCCAGCTAGGTTTCAGAGCCGACAATTTAGTGGTCATTTCCCCTAGGGACCGGGAATTCGGAACAATCCATACAAATACATTCAAATACATTTGAACCACTTTTAGACTTGATTTGCAAATTCATGAAAATTGATATGTCGCAAGCCAGGTTTCAGTTTCACCAATATAATGGGCACTTCCACCAGTGAACCGGTTTTCGGAACGACCCAGCATGTGGCCAAGTCATCCAAAAATAATTGAACTATTTATATTGAGACTTGGTTTGCAAAATCGTGAAGTTTATTTGTCACAAGCCATGGACTCGAAATTCAAGTGGTTACTGATTCTTCAGGTAGGATTACCTCAGTACTCCCCGTGATGAATTTAAAATTACAGTGAGTTTCTAATCGATGACCGCGGATCCAAAAACTAGAAGAATTTTGTGATCGACCCTGAAAATTCAACTGAAATTCATTGGAAAACGGATGGGAAATAATATTTTGATATTGAAAATTTCAATCAAATTTGACGTCAGGCTCGCATGAATGATGAATGCATCCCGATAATACAAACACATAAAACAGGTTGTGTTCCACTTGGGATGTAAAGCCAACGTAATAAGATATTCAAAACGATTTTCCCAAACAAACAGCTAATTAAAAACTGCGTACTGAATATTTTGATCGAGATCAGCGCTGTGAATTGTATAGTGTGAAAGTTATGCGTAGAAATACAGTAGTGGGACAGATATGCGTGGATTTTTTTTTTTTTTTATCTAGTTCGTTTATTTGAGGCTCAAATGCGTTTAACGCTTTACGGAGCCGAAATTCATTTTTTGTATTTTTATTACATACAATTAATTGGCTTTTTCAACATTAATATGGGATGGAGCCAGGGTACTCGTGGCAGCTCGAGGTTAGTGGTCACAATTTTTGAAGGAAGGACTTGGTAGGGATTGGAATCAGGGTTCTCAGCAGCTCATCCGGGAGGTATAACGTGGCATCTTGATTCTCGTTTCATGGCGTTGGTAGCGATTTCGTGCCGGTATTCGACTGCCGGATGGCCAGGATCCTCAATCCAACACAAAGTGGACAAAACACAAAAAAAACAACTGGGGAAGAGAACACAAGAGAATTAAACTTTTATACAAGACGAGCGAAGAAAATCGTAAATTGCGACCATATAAATAAGATCGCGGGTGCCCAACACATCTCTAACTGGAACATAGGGTTGTCTACCTCGGGCCGCAAGGGTATCCAAAAGTTGCGCTCTGGAGGCGTCCATATCCGGGCACTGCCAAACTACGTGATCGATGTCATCATAACCGGAACCACACCTATTACAAATATTGCTCAGCGCGAGGTTAATCCTGTGGAGATGTGCATCTAGCGAGTAATGGTTGGACATAAGTCTTGACATCACGCGAATGAAATCTCGACTTATGTCCAAACCTTTCCACCAGGCTCGCAAGGAAACTCTAGGAATTATGGAATGTAACCACCGTCCCAGTTGGCCATTTAGCCAATCGCTTTGCCAACCGCGAAGAGAACTTTGACGTACTAAATGAAAAAATTCATCGTGTGAAATTCGTCTATCATAAATCTCACCTTCCTCAGCGCCCACCTTTGCGAGAGAGTCCGCCTTCTCATTGCCATAAATTAGGCAATGTGAGGGGACCCATACAAAGGTAATCTTGTATGATCTTTCGACCAGTGCACACATCTGCTCTCTTATTTTTGTAAGAAAGTAAGATGCATGCTTTACGGGTTTCATCGATCGGAGTGCCTCGATTGAACTGAGACTATCCGAAAAGATGAAGAAGTGGTCTGCGGGCATGTTTGAGATCATCCCCAAAGCGAAGTTGATTGCTGCCAGCTCAGCAACATAAACCGTGCAAGGTTCCTGAAGTTTTCGGAAGGCGGAAGAATTTTCATTGAAGACACCGAAACCAGTGGATCCATTTATACGAGTCCCGTCAGTGAAATATCTCCTGTAGGAATCAACATTCTGGAACTTTGCGTTGAAAATACGTGGAATAGTTATACATCGAAGTTGATCTGGAATTCCATGAATAGCTTGTTTCATGGACACATCATATTCAACAGAGGAACTGTCATTGGTGAAGCGTACACGTGGAGGGTTATAACATGGAAGGCTAATGTCAGATGACATGTAGTAGAGATAAACTCTCATGAATTTTGACTGAGTGTTCAGTTTGAGCAATTCTTCAAAGTTTTCGATGACGAGTGTGTTGCTCACTCCACACTTAATAAACTTTTAGCAGTAGAATGATTTTTTACCATCTCAGCGCTCTTCATGTTTAATTAATTGAAGATCTCCGTTAAAAAACAAACAGATTCTTTATTTCATATCTTATTTTAGCTGTTCAACAGATTGTTCATTTCTATCAATGGTTTTAGACCAAATAAATGAAAGAATTAATGCTATTTTTCAACTCGCAGATATGCAGAACAATCATTCAGGTGGCAAATAAGCGTTAAAAAATTCTACTTGTTAATTTATTTTTGAAGCTTAGGGGCTGGCTTTATTCCAGTAGGGACGTAACGTCAGGAAAAAGAAGAACAAGAAGAATAATAAGTGCAACGGTGGCATTAAAATTCAACATGTTGAGTGTTATCAAGGTGAAAACTCATTCTACTACTTAAAACCAAGATGGCGTCAAAATCCAAGATGGCCGCCAGATTTTTTCACTCAAAATAATACTCCTATTCTTCATCTGACTCGAAAAATACACCAACTATTGAAAACTTGTATCTTTGTTGTACCAAAAATGATGTTTGCATTGATTGCACTCGCCATATACGTCAAAATCGTGGAACATGTTTTAGAAAATCGTTCATTTCATAGGGTAAATACCATTGCACACCTAGTTTTTGTAGCCTATCTTATGCAATTTTTTCTCAGCTTTCTGATGGTGATCTCAAAATTCAAAACGAGCGGTGCGCTAATGGTGAAAAAACGATTTTTCTAACAAAATTCAAGATGGCGGCCAAATTCAAAATGGCCGCCGGATTTTTTTTAACTTCAAATGAAAGCTATATCCTTTCTCTATACGATGCCATTAAGTTTGGTATGTGTTCCAAGGGAAATATGAGACATATCACGTGAAGAAATACCCAAGATTTATAAAAAAATGGGCTTTTTTGCAAACTGTTTAGCTAGCTGGCGTACGAGGGGTCCACCAATTTGAGAAAACAAAAAGGACCACCCTTAAGTTTTATCGAAAGCTAGCGATCAGAGACATAAAATTGGAATTCTAACGATGGGTGCCGATGGCGGCCTGGTTTCAGCGAGAATTGCTCAAGTATTCTTAGCGAGAGCTCCCAGAATCGGTTCTGTAGCGGTAAAACCCCTGCCAGAACCTCTAGGCTCGCATTATGTGTTGAGTGCATACACCCTAAGGCGATACGCAAACAACGATATTGAATTCGTTCCAATTTAATCAAGTGGCAGTTTGCTGCTGAGAGAAAACAGAAAGAGCCATACTCTAGAACAGAGAGAATGGTTGTTTTATAGAGTTTTATGAGGTCTTCCGGGTGAGCACCCCACCATGTTCTGGTAATTGTTCGTAGAAAATTGATCCTTTGTTGACATTTTTCCGTTAAATACCTAATATGAGTTCGCCAAGTGCCTTTTGAATCAAACCAGACCCCAAGGTATTTTGAAGTCAAAGACTGGTCGATGTCTGTTCCCAAAAGCTTAAGCTTTAGTTGGGCAGGGTTCCGCTTCCTTGAAAATACGACCAGTTGAGTTTTTTGCGGAGCAAACTCGATCCCTAAATTTCTAGCCCAAGTGGATAGATTATCAAGGGAATTTTGCAATGGTCTTTGCAAGATTTCCGCTCGTGGGCCCTTCATAGAAACCACAGCATCATCTGCAAGTTGTCTTAGCGTGCATGGTTCTTCCAAACAGTTGTCAATATCTTTAACATAAAAATTATAAAGCAAGGGACTCAGACATGAGCCTTGGGGAAGGCCCATATAGCTAATTCTGGAAGTTGTCAGTTGACCGAGAGTGAAGCTCATGTGTTTTTCTGACAACAGATTGTACAAGAAATTATTCAATATTCCAGGTAGTCCACTATTGTGCAAATTTTCTGACAATATTTCTATGGAAACTGAATCAAAAGCGCCCTTAATATCCAAGAAAACCGAAGCCAATTGCTCCTTGTCCGCAAAGGCTAGTTGAATATCTGATGAAAGCAACGCTAGACAATCGTTTGTTCCTTTGCCCTTGCGAAAGCCAAATTGTGTACTGGAAAGCATGTTGTTTGATTCGACCCAGTGGTCGAGTCGTGATAGGATCATTTTTTCGAACAATTTCCTTAAACATGATAACATAGCGATCGGGCGGTATGAATTATGATCAGACGCTGGTTTCCCAGGCTTTGGAATTGCTATTACTTTGACCTGTCTCCATTCAGGTGGAACAATGTTGTGCTCCATGAATGAGTTGAACAGGTCAAGTAACCGTCTTTTAGCGATATCGGGGAGATTTTTAAGAAGATTGAACTTAATCATATCGCGTCCCGGAGAGGAGTTGTTTGATGAAAGAAGAGCCATAGAAAATTCCAGCATAGTGAATGGTCTGTCCAAAGAATCGTCTCTTGGAGTTTCCCAAAAAGGCGGATGAGCTGGAACTGAGTCAGGACAGACCTTTTTTGCGAAGTTGAATATCCATCGGTTGGAGTATTCGTCACTCTCATTTGAGGATGAGCGGTTTCGCATGTTGCGAGCCACTCTCCAAAGCGTCGTCATTGAAGTTTCTCGTGAGAGGCCATCGATAAAACGTCGCCAATAGCTACGCTTCTTCGCTTTAATAAGATTCTTCAGTCTTTTTTCGAGCTTCGAGTACTCTAAATAAAGTTCTTGTTGTGAACCCTATTAGCATTGCAGAATCCATCAACTGTATACTGTGGTAAATTAGCAATAGTAGTAGTGTATAGAAATAGTCATGACCTTGAACGTAGATTATCCCGCACACTTTCCCCACGCTCAATAGATTGTAAAACAATGCCTTTTGTTCTGCACCCTATAAAAGACTATGCGTCCCCATGTTCGGTCTCTTTTACCGATCGACCGTGGAGTAAGTATCACGATAGCCGTAGTAATAAATTAGGGATTAGTGAAAGTCCGGTGTTTCATTTCTGCACGACATTACAAATTTTTGGCGACGAGTGAAACGGAAAACGCGTCTGTAATCCGGAAAGTGTCGTAAAGTCGGTCGGTCGAGTACACACGTGAGTGGAGGAAGTCTAACCTCACTTTTCAGAACAACGTCGGTTCGGAACACGTGGTGACTGTAGTCAGTGCGATCTTGCGTCTGAGATCAGTGATAAGTGTAGTGTCGGTGCGGTGAAAAACGAACAAAATGATGGCAGAAGGACAGGAACAAAAAACCGGGTACGTCGGGAACACCGGGAGTGATAAAAATGTCGATGCCAATGTTCGGACACATGGAACCATTCGTGGTTGGTGAAAAGTTCGTCGAGTACGTCAGTCGGTTAGAACAGTTTTTCTTGGTGAATGAAGTGCCCGATAATAAGAAAGTGCCGATGTTAGTGACAATGGCGGGTCCGAGCCTGTATTCGATTGCGTCGAGAATTTGTTCTCCGGAAGACCCGTGTACGAAAACTTACGAGCAATTGATCGCGTTGTTGAAAAAGCACTTAGCCCCAACCGTCAATGTGGTGGCTGAGCGTTATAAATTCCGAAAGTGTGAGCAGTCTTCAAGTCAAACCATTTCGGAGTTCATCATCGATCTCAAGGCCCAATCCCAGTCGTGTGAATACAATGCTTTCCTTCAAGAAGCCTTGCGTGATCAGTTCGTGGCCGGAGTGTATAATTCGAATCTTCGGACAAAGTTGCTGACGGAAGCTAACCTCACTTTCGAAAGAGCATGTGAAATCGCTCGCAGCTGGGAAGCAGCGGAACAGGAGTCGAAAGCAATGCAGGGAGTATCCAAAATTGCTGCCCTCAACCGGCGGCCGGGACAGAAGTTGTTCAAGCCTGAAAAGTCGAAGTTCATCGTCCAGGAGAAGAAGAAGCAAGCCAGTAGTTCAGCGAAGAAATCATCGGAGCTCTCGAAGACATGTTTCCGTTGTGGTAGGTCCCACAACCCAGAGTCGTGTCCAGCCAAGCAGTGGACGTGCTTCGCATGTGGCAAGGTCGGCCACGTGTCCACAATGTGTCGGTCGTCGAAGCAAAAGCCGAGCTGCCAGAATCGAGTAGCAGAAATGTCGGAAGTCGTCGAAAACTGGAAGTTGAACCGGTTGTCCTCATCGAGCGAGTCTTCGGAAGATGTAGCTGCGGCGGAACGTGTCAACAGTATTTTCGTTCTTGGGGAGACTGAGTCAAGTCGAGCGCGAATAGATGTGCCTGCGATTATGGAGCTAGAAATTGAGGGAGTGCCAGTGAAATTTGAAGTTGATACAGGAGCGTGTGATTCAGTGATATCGAAAAATACGTATCAAGATAAGCTTTCCCACGTCAAATTGCGACGGACTGTCAAGTGCTTTCAGTCAGTGTCGGGCCAAGACATCCGTCCAGAGGGAGAACTAGCGGTCAAGGTAAGAAATCGGAGTGGTGATTTAGTGTCGCTTCAACTTTTTGTTCTTCAACCGGAGAGGAATAGGAGCATCACCCCTCTACTTGGTCGTTCGAGTCTCGATATCCTGGTTCCTGAATGGAGAAACATGGTGAGTTTCAATTTTTCTTCTATCAGTGCTATTCAACCCAGTCTTAAGTCTGAAATTCAATGCAAATTTCCAAATTTGTTTTCTTGTAACTCCAACCAAGCAATTGAAGGTTTCAGTGCCGATATTGTTTTGAAGCAAAATGCTGTTCCAATTTTCCATAAACCGTACACTATTCCGTTCAAATTTCGCGAAAATGTAGATCAAGAGTTGGATCGCATGGTGGAGAGCGGAATTCTTGTTCCAGTCCGTTTCTCCACGTGGGCGAGTCCCATTGTGGTCACTCCGAAAAAGGATGGCGCAATTCGTATCTGTCTAGATGGAAAAGCAACCTTGAATCGGTTCATATCCACTGAGCATTACCAGTTACCATTGATTGATGACGTCCTCGCTAGTCTATCGAATTTCAAAGTTTTTTGCAAAATCGATTTAACTGGTGCATATTTGCAAGTTAAATTGTCCGACGCAGCGCAGGAGTTGTGTACGATAAACACCCATAGAGGATTGTTTAAGTACACCCGGATGCCTTTCGGTATCAGTTCAGCACCATCGTTGTTTCAGGCCATTATCGATCAAATTTTGCTAGGAACAGTAGCCGTTCCGTATTTAGATGATATTGTAGTTGGTGGCAGAACCGTTGAAGAGTGTAAAAGGAACCTCTTCCAGGTTTTAGACAAGCTAAATCAGCACAATGTGCAAATTAATTGGTCCAAGTCAACATTTTTCGAAACCGAAATTGAACATCTTGGTTTCAGGCTAACTGCTGATGGAATTCGGCCTAGCCCTTTAAAGGTCGAAGCCATTTGTTGTGCACCTGCACCCAAAGATGTAGGTCAGTTACAGTCGTTTTTAGGTCTTTTGAACTATTATCATCGATTTTTGCCTAATTTGTCCGCCGAGTTACGTCCGTTGTATGATCTGTTAAGAAAAGATCAAGAATTCGTGTGGTCGTCCGCGTGCCAGAGAGCGTTTGAAAACAGTAAAAAGCTGTTGGTTGCTAACGATGTGTTGGAACCATATGATCCGTTGAAACCGTTGATTCTCACAACCGATGCGAGTCCCTATGGTATTGGTGCGGTTTGGTCTCACCAAGTCGGTCAAATCGAAAAACCCGTGTGTTTTGCTTCGTCTACATTAACCCCCGCGCAGGTTAATTACGGTCAAATACACAAAGAAGCCTTAGCAGTTATGTTCGGTGTGTCAAAATTCCATAAGTATCTGTATGGTACGGAATTTACTCTCGTGACCGATAGCTCCGCGTTAAAACAAATTTTCAATCCGAATAAAGGTTCGTCGGCGGTTGCGGTGTCTCGATTACACCGTTGGGCAGTAACACTATCGAATTATTCGTATCGCGTTGTACATCGTCCCGGAAAAAGTATTAGCAATGCCGATGCGTTGTCTCGTCTACCCTTACCCGTCGAAAATCGAATTGAGCACATGTCGGTAGCTGAACATAACCTACAAAACTACGTCGGTATCGGTGAGATTAGAACACAGCAGCATTGTGATCCTATTCTCGGTAAGGTTATTCGTTTTGTTAAAAATGGATGGCCTCGGGTTGTTGAAACCGATTTGAAACCGTTCGCGCAGATTAACACAAATTTCGAAATGGAGGACAATTGCCTTTACTTCGAAGACCGCGTAGTGATTCCGAAGTCCCTTCAGCGACGCGTGCTCGAGAAGCTTCATGAGAATCATGATGGCGTCGTGCGAATGAAAATGATCGGTCGGTCTTACTTCTGGTGGAAAGGATTCGATAAAGATGTCGCGAATTTCGTAAAGTCGTGTGTTACATGTCAGAAATCTCAAAAAGTGCCCAGAGAAGTAGTCGAGTCTAGTTGGCCTCCAGCAAATCATGCTTTTGAACGCCTTCATTTGGATTTGTTTCATTTTGAAGGTCAAACGTTTTTAATTGTCGTCGATGCATATTCGAAATTTATTGATGTTAAACTTCTGCGAAGAACGGATGCCAATAGTGTATTGGAGAAATTGGATGAAATATACACATACTTCGGTCTTCCAACTGAAGTGTGTTCAGATAATGGCCCACCATTTAATTCGTCTTTGTTTGTTGAAGCTTGCAAAGCAAACAATATCAATGTGTTGAAATCTCCTCCATACCATCCGCAGTCCAATGGATTAGCGGAGAGAGGAGTACAGACAATCAAGACTGTATTGAAGAAGTATCTGTTGGACGAGAAATTCAAACCGATGCCAATTCAGCGAAAACTTAACCGCATTCTGTTCAACTACAGAAATACTCCGTCTACCACTACCAGTAGAACACCCTCGTCTATGATGTTTTCTTACGTGCCTCGCACACTTTTGAATTCAAGTAATCCGGTCAAGTTGGACATTCAAAATGAACAAAAGAATGTGGTTAAACCTTCGTTGCGTCCCGAAAAGTCCAGCAGCCTTGTATGTTCCAAAACGTATTCTCGAGGTGATAAGGTTATGTATCGGAATCACATGGATGATTATGTCCGTTGGATTCCAGCGATTGTTTTAGAGAAAATTAGTCCTCACACTTACTTGATAAACCTCAACGGGAATGTACGTATGGTTCATGCCAATCAGATCCGTGTGTCTGATCTGTCGGACAAATTCCACCCTTCCATACCCGTAATATGTCCTATCCCTGAGTCCGAGCAGCCAACGACAGAGGTGGAGGTGCCTGGTTCCTCGACCGCGATTCAACAAAGACCGTTGAATAAGAAGAAATCTCCGAAAAAGAAGAAATCGGAAAAAAGAAAACGCAGCTATTCTACATCACCAAAACTCCGTCGTTCCAAACGTATTCGCGATAAAACTTTTAAGCGCTAGTGTGGGTTTAGGAAAACGGATGTTTTGTCCCTTCGTGTATCGAAAGTATTTGACAGTTAGGAATTACAATTTTTTCAAGTATGATAGATGTTTCGCGTTTTCGATATCGTTGGATTACAGTTTTTTTTGTACAGTAGAATTAGCTCTAAAGTCTCATTTAAAGCTGGGAGAGGTGTTGTGAACCCTATTAGCATTGCAGAATCCATCAACTGTATACTGTGGTAAATTAGCAATAGTAGTAGTGTATAGAAATAGTCATGACCTTGAACGTAGATTATCCCGCACACTTTCCCCACGCTCAATAGATTGTAAAACAATGCCTTTTGTTCTGCACCCTATAAAAGACTATGCGTCCCCATGTTCGGTCTCTTTTACCGATCGACCGTGGAGTAAGTATCACGATAGCCGTAGTAATAAATTAGGGATTAGTGAAAGTCCGGTGTTTCATTTCTGCACGACATTACAGTTCTGAGGTACCATATCTACGAAAAGCTTTGAAGGCATTAGATTTTTCTCGATACAACTGAGTGCATTCATCATCCCAACCAGGCGTGCCTGGTCGTCTTTTGAAGGATGCACTTGGAACTCGTTGTTTTTGGGATTCTAATGCACTTTTATAAATCAATTCTGTTAGGAATCGATACTCATCCAACGGTGGGAGAGTGTTGAATGATTCGATACCGAAAGTTACCGCTGATGCAAATTTTTGCCAATCGATATTCCTAGTGAGGTCAAAAGGAACCTGAATTGACTGTTCTGACCTTTCAAGATTATTTCTGATAGAGGTTATTATGGGCAAGTGATCACTACCATGGGGGTCATCAATCACCTTCCACATGCAATCGAATGATAGTGAACTTGAACCCAAAGATAGGTCAATGCGGCTTTCTTTGCCGTCGGATGAAATACGTGTCGCTTCACCTGTGTTCAAAATGTTCAAGTTGAAATCGTCGCATAAGTCATAGAAAATAGCCGCTCTATAATCGTCATAAGATTCGCCCCATCCAGTACCATGTGAGTTCATATCACCCAGTATTAAAACTGGAGATGAGAGCATGGAGACTGCATTCCAAAGAAGACGGCGGTTCATTGAAACTCTTGGAGGAATGTAAACAGAAGCTACGCAAAGATCTTTACCCTTTACGTTCATTTGGCAAGCAACGATTTCTATGCCTGGATGAGTCGGGATGGGGATTCTGTAGAATGAATGGCACTTTTTGATCCCTAAAAGCACACCCCCGTAATTATCATCTCGATCCTGGCGTATAATGTTAAAATCGTAGAAGTTAAGATCATCTTCAGAAGAAAGCCATGTTTCACAGAGTGCAAATATATCACAATCGGAATTGTGAAGCAAAAACTTAAATGTGTCTAATTTAGGTTTTAGACTATGACAGTTCCACTGTAGCACAGTTATCATATCTTGTACCTCACTTGATGAATTAGCCATCGAAAGATATGATCGAAGCAAGGAGGGGCCACGAAATAGTTAATTCCCTGAGACACTCTTCTATTGCGGGGAGAAAAAGGTCGAGTATGCCTCTGAATGAGTCTGAAACTCCGAGAGCATTACATATGCGATCCACAAGGGCCGTAAAAGTTAACAGTCCTCGCTTAGCCCGGGGGGTTTTCGAGGAAGAGCGAGGGACTTCAGTAGCTTTTTTCTTGCTATCTTGTCTAGAGCTTCTTTTCGAAGTGTATTTAGTCGGTGGAGGCGGGGGCGGCAGATCTTTGCTGCAACACGGAACGGAAGCATCAAAGACCTGTTTATTCGGGATTTTTAAGTTTGCCCCACCTCCTTTGGGATTAGGCAAACTTCTGAGGGAAGATTTCAATACCTTACGGCGCAGTCCCGGAGAAGATGGAGACTTTCTTTTACCGGGTGCGTGTACCTCCGAAGAATCTCCCCCATCGGTTTCGTCGTCGTTCGCTTCATCGGAAGACAACTCTTGAAAAGAGTTACCAACTGGGATGGCTGATGAAGACTCTTCTGCGGATTTTTTTAAAGATTTTACCATTTCCGCATATGTCTTCTTGGAGCGCTTCACAATGGAGCGACTCTCATTTCGAATGCGCCTTTTGTATGCCGGGCACTTCTGCAAGTCATGAAGATCCTCACGACAGTAGCTGCATTTTACAGCTTCCTGTGTGCAAGCATCTTCCAAGTGAGCTTGGTTGCATTTGCCACAACGGGGCTTGTTGTCGCAAAAGCTAGCACTATGACCAAGCTGTTTGCAGTTGGTACAATTAAATACCTTCGGCACGTATAGGCGCACTGGGTAAAAAACACTATCGATGCAAACAAATTTCGGAACCAGGAAAAGTTACACGAAACGAGGCTGACGGCGAAAACACTTTCTTATTTCCTTCCATGGAAACTGATTGCAATTGTTTACAATCCAGTATAGCCACATCAGGAATGGACCGGTTCTCAAAAATGCCTTTGCCAGTCTTAATGTCTTCACATGTCAGACTCGCGTCGATAATTTTCCCTTCCACCTCGACCTCTCTGGCGGGTATGTAGATAAAGTACTCCACAGCAAAAGCCTCATGCTGAGCAATCTCATTCGCTGCTTTGTAACTAGGTGCAGTTACACGCAGCTTGGATTGCTTCACTTGGTGAATAACGGTCCCAGGATATTTACGCGTCAGCTCTCTAGAGATCGAGAGCACATTCAAAATCTTATTTTTGCGCCGGAAATAGACAACCCAAGGCCCAGCCGAAGACGGTTGATAAAACCGCGTTCGAGCAACGAGATCTTTAGGAGGCGTATCGCCTCCATCCGATTCGTCCATGCGGAAAAGAATTCAACCGCAACCAAATAATAAAAAAAATAATAATAAAAAAAAATGCAGAAAAAAAATTAACCTATCAATGGACTATTTTGTACACACCTCCCCTAAATAGGCAAAATAAATTAACAAAAAAAAAAAATCGAGAAAAAAAACTTAACCAATCAGTGGGCTATTTTGTACCCAACTCCCCTATACGGCCGAAATTGCACCGGGAGAGACACAGAGGAGAAACAACAAACAACCTTGAACTCAACACTGTTTGTTCGGAGATGCGAAAGCAATTCAATAGATGTGGTGTAGGTATACAAATTGATACTTATCCGTTCCCGTTCGATGACCGCTGCTGGTCTGCTACACTGATGTATGCGGGGAACCAATCACCGGGGGATGATGGTGATAATATTAATCAAATGGTGGCACGATACCAGTTGACCTTTGCCAATCTGGTTCGCTTCCTTCACGGTGCGCGGTCTATAGCACTACAGAAGTAAACTGCACTGGTAAAAACCCACTCGGGCGGTGGGAGAAAAAACCAAAAAAAAAAAAAAAAACTACCGACTGCCAAAGACTGAACTGTCTTGTTCAAGCGCACAGCAAGGAATGTGCGTGGAAATTCAACAATGGGACAAATTGACTTGGCTTGCTTTTTATTGAGTTTGTGAACAAAGTTCATTTTTGTTGTTTTCTAAAACTAGACGTAAAAATATACTGTTTGATTACAAAAAGTCAAAATGCCCCATAAGTAACATGGGACAATTATGTGTATAACGGCAGTTTAGAGGTTGCTCCGTTAAACTTTATTAAAAAAAATCCAAATTTTGCGACTGACGTCAAAAAAAATCAGATCATCAAAACTTTGTGACACTCAATTATTTTATATTGTTTGCAGATCGCCAGCAATTCGAATTATCTGGAAAAAATCATTACCGTAATCCGGGGTAACATTGATCAGTTTCTAGGATATTTCTTAAATATTTAATTCAAAAATGCAAATGTTCTGAGTTTTATATTTCTAAAACAAGTATTGCCACCCATAGCTGTATTTTGTTTTTTGAAAGATTTAAGCATGTTTACAACAATGTTTTATGTGATTTTTTCATTTAGCTGATATGGGGTAACATTGATTATCCATGTAAACAACGTTCGGTAATACAGTGATACCTCCATGAGTCGATGTTCCATGACTCGATATCGACTCATGGAACCATACTAAAAACAAAATTTCATGGTTACTATGATGGTCCCTAGAAGCAGCTTTCCAAAGGATTGCTGTTCTATTGGTCGATATTTCCATGAGTCGATGGTCCCTTCAATATCGACTCATGGAGGTTTCACTGTATTGAAAATGTCGTTACTTACTTAAATCATGGCCCCTGAAGCCGAATGTGATGTCCAAACGCTTACATCTCATTTACTTTTTGAGTTATTTTAAAATTAAAAACACCTCAAAGCGAAATACGCCTAAAGGTAGGCAATTTCCTAAGGGAATTTTACATTCTTAACAGTAATTCGTTAATGTTGCCTAATTGAACATACTTATAACAGTTTTGACAGAGGAATCGTTTTTGGCGATGCCATTTTTAGTGAGAACCGCATTTTCCTTGCTCATATCGCTTGCAGAACCTATGTGAGACATGAATCTTCGGTAGTGTCATCCTTAACCATTGAAATCATTGTTTCGCAAACTTGACAAATTTACGCATAAAGTTAACGCAATGTTTGCAAAAATCTCAATATTTTAAAGCTCATTAATATAAGAAAGAGAAGCAACATTCATGCTTTGGAAATGTTTCATCAATAAATGATGATACCAACTTTTTACGAGATGAGTCATTCCGATCAATGTTACCCCGCTGATCAATGATACCCCGGATTACGGTAACTGTATGTTTTCATGTAAAAATTTTGCATACTATTTTTTTTGAATATTCAGAAACTACACGGAATCACGGTTCAACTTAAATTTGGATTGTTTCAACGCAATTTCGTAGTTGAGCCCAATTACTCTTTTTTCTCTAAGTTTCCGAAGTACTAGGTAGTTTGCTTTTAATTCAATTAGAAAAAATAAAATAAAATTTGAATTGATTTTACGCAAAAGTGAGTTTTTTCAACCCAAATAAATAAAGTGATTGATTTAGCTAAATTTCTATCATTGGGCCAAAGTACCCTCATTGAGTAGATGCAGCTCTCCATTTTTGACAAAATTCGTAAGGAAGAAAGAACATACCAAGAGATATTGGGGTGAAAAATAATCTACATTTATAATTTTGGGTTAAGTCCACTCAAAATGTAGGTAAACATTTTTTCTCCATGTGTGATTTTTTCAATACATTCTTATTTAAAATCATCAAAAGTGCGTATCAAACTCAACGCTAGTAAAATTCTTTAACCAGTGGCGTAGCTAGGGCCACAGATAATAGATGTTTATGCTAGAACAAAAAAATTCTGAAAACCTGTGTAAATATTCAAATTGAAACTCCTTGCAATCACTAGCGCTGCCACACAGCGAATTGCGTCAATCAATGGTGAATATCAGTATCTTGAAATATTTCATATTCACCACTGACATCGTCATGGGAACTTGGCGATGACAGCGCCACCATGATGTTGCTACTTGTGTTGCCATTCAAAATGATCGTTAATTGTCTTACACATTTTCACAATCGAACTTCAACGTCAGGGCTTTCGGGACCTGGTGCGGAGTCAAATTCTGGAGCCCTTTAAAACAGGGGCGCTATGCTAACATACAATTAACATGTGACTAGTCAACAGGGCTGGTAACGGCTAAGTATCTTAAAATATTAACTAAGAGATCTCATGCCTGATAAATGTGATAAAAAGAGACTGATCTGGAGCCACGTTCAATGAATATTTCTCAGATAATCCAATCAGTTATCCCACAAATGGTCTATTTTCACATTCATGTGAGGATTTCTCGTGAAGTTATGTATATTTTATGATATCCTGAGAGTGAAATGTCGGTGTTTGCTTAAAGATCCTTTGAGGCAATAATTTAAAGATTTCATCATTGAGAAATTTCTTCACAAACTTTTCAAACAATTTCTCCCAATTTTTTGTTCAGAATACCTTTAAGAATTTATCCAGGATTTTTTCCAAAGATGCTGTCAGAAACTACTCCAAGGATTTTTTAAAATATTCGTTTCTTAAAGAAGTGATCTTTCTCGGCACATCCAGCGAATTTTCCATAGAATTTAGAAATAACTATCATATGAGTTGAAGTCCTTTGAAGAGTTTTGTAAATTTTCTTTTATTCAAAGTTCTTTTGAAACAGCAACGATAAATTTATCTAAATATGACCTCGAGCGATTTTTCCCAAGTTTCCTAAAGGACAACTTCAACATATTTTTCAAAATATCTCTCATAGAAGTTCCCAAAGAACTCATCCAGGATTTCCTTAAGATCGTCTCCCAGAAGATGCTAAGGAAAACGTTCAGAAATAATTAGAATCCCTGAAAAAAACGGGTGAAATTCTGAACTAAATCAAACAAATATCACTGATTTTGGTTAAATAGATGATAAATTCCTAGAAGAGAGAAGTCTTTTAAAAACCTCCGAATTTAATTATTGGAAAATATACCGAACAAAACTCATAATTTCCTACTGGCCTTTATAAAGAAAATTCCTGGAACATCTCGAATTAAACTCATGAGGGAATAATAGGAAACATTGCATTGTGGTGTTAAACCCTAAATGAACTATTAAATTGAAGAACCCATTGTGAATTAACTTTAAAAAATATCCAAGAAATGTTTGAAAGAACTCAACTTTTTTTAGAGGTGTACGAGGAATCCCCGGTTGAATTTATAATAAAGTATCTGAAGGATTTCCTATTAGATTTCGTGGAATAATACTTGGTAGAATTTATGGAACAATTCTAGTGATAATCTGAGGAGTAATTCCTGTAGAAGTGGCTCTAAAAAACGACACAAAGTAATACTGTAAACATTGCAGGGCCTTTCAAGGAATTCTTGTATGGTTTCTCAATAAAAAATAATCTACACGAATATTTTCAACCCTAGAACAACCTATGTATAATTTTTCGGACGTATTACTGTAGGAATATTTCTCTAGTTCAAGCTGGTTTTCGTGAGGGCCGTTCGACAACGGACCAGATGTTTAGCTTGCAAATGATCCTAGACAAATTCCGGAAGTATAACTTGCAGACTCACCATCTGTTTATTGATTTCAAGGCGGCGTACGACTCAGTGAAAAGAAATGAGCTTTGGTAGATAATGTCTGAAAATGGTTTTCCGGCGAAACTAATTAGGCGAATGTTGAAAGAAAGAATTGCGAAAATAATATTCAGCAGGGAACCAGGTAGAGGTCGGCGGCTTCAGGGAAGACCACGCAGTGGAAGAGTACCTGGCGAGCCTAAACGTTCGGGGCAACTGGAGAAGTTTCGCCCAAGACCGACGAAGATGGAGCTCTACAATACGGCCGGGAATGGCGTGACGCTACGATGTAGCCATCAAGGTATCAAGGTAGGTATTTCTCTAGTTATTACTCAGAGATAATAATTATTGAAGAAAAGCCTCTTTCAGGCTTTCTAAGAATTTGTAGGGATTTCTGATAAAATTAACCGTGTAATCCCATTGTTGGAATGATGAACAATTTTCTGTACCGTAAAATCGGGTGTAATTGATCAGAAGGGTGAAATTGATCATCGTATCACACGATATTATATATTCGTAATCGAGCACAAATATCAATGTAAGCTGCAGTAAATGAACGTTGCTTGTCGTAACTATTGTATAATTGTGTGTTGTGAAGTTTTTTGTGTTAAAGAATGTTTATAACTATGAAAATAACGTAAAATTTCAAAATCATGCATGGTGCAGTATTGACAAACAGCTATGAACTTCTATTTATAAGCAAGAATTTGAACATGGTGTTGGAGATGATTTGAACCTTAACGTTTAATACTACAATTTGAGAACACAATTTATAAACCACTACACATCCTTACCTAGTCTATAGTACCCTCATTACTATTGTTTTATACATACACAATACACGAAGAACAACCATTTCGTCAATCGTGACGATTTAGTGCGCGGTGAATAGTCGCGCCAACAATTTTTTGGTGCCGAAACCCGGGACCACGTTGCAGAAAGGTCTCGAAGGCAGCCATTGTCGTCGTTGGCTGGACCACGTGACTGCATTGTTTCGCCTATTGTTCCTGAGCATCGCAGTGAAATCGGCCTCGGAGCGGATCAAGCGGATCGAGCTTTCTTTGCCGCTTGACCATTTTTGCATGTGTATATCGTGTGGCAGGTACGAAGATACTCTTATGCCCTAGGAATCGAGAAAATTTCCTTTACGAAAAGATCCTCGACCAGCGGGATTCGAACCCACGACCCTCAGCATGGTCTTGCTGAATAGCTGCGCGTTTACCGCTACGGCTATCTGGGGCCCTGGATACGGCAGCTGATTTATGGGACACTGTGCTCGTCGAAACCCTCAGCAAGCGGTTGGATCCCGCTACTTTGAAGGAATGGGAGAATAGTTGTGAGGAAAATGTGCGCCCTACTTATCAGCAACTTGTTGAATTCATCCGAAAAACGTCTCGAGTGCTCCAGTCGGTTAAGCTTATACAAACGCCATATTCCCCTCCCGACTCTAAGCCCTTGAAACCCAAACCGATTTCCTCCCACATCGCAACTGAAGTTACTTGCAAATGTCCGCTTTGTAAGGAAGCCCATCCCCTTTTCAAATGCAATCAGTTTCTTGGAATGGAGGTGAAGCAACGCTTTGAGCTGGTGAAGAAAAATGGATTATGCATCAACTGCTTGAAGGGATCACATCTTGCTAAGAATTGTAGCAGGAACTGCTCCAAGAAGCACCATACGCTTTTGCATCTGCCGCCACTGGCCGCGGCTGTGCAGTCGCAATCCCAAACGACGCTGGCCTGTTCGACAGTTTCCAGTGAAGTGATTCCTCCAGTGCAACCTCAAGTGTCGCCCAACTCGTTCGTATTCAACCCGCAATCGTTTTCTTCACCACCATCGCGTGCGCTACAGCCAACCGTCGGGGCTAGCTCGTCCAACCCGGTGCACAAGTATTCGTATTCGGTCGTCGTTTCACCCTCTCCGTCGTCGGTCGATCCGTGCGTTTCGCTATCGATCGAGAAAAATCTTGAATCGGACTCTTCTACTGTGGCCTCCTACGCTGCACCGCAAGGCGGTTCTGTTAATGCACCCTGCGAGGAAGACAGAAAGACAACAGTGGCTGCCAAGGTGAAGGACATCAACGGTAACGCACACTACGCCCGCGGCGTTCTCGATAGCTGTTCTCAAGCTAATTTCATTTCTGAAGCTCTGGCGCGCAAGCTGGAGTTGAAGCGTGATCGCATCAGTGTCGATGTAAGTGGTATTGGGCAAGGAATTGTCTACATTCGCTCAAAGGTAGTGGTCAAAATCTCGTCTCGCTTTGGTGGATTCGATTACCTTCTCGAATGTCTCGTTATACCGCAAATCGCAGTCACACTTCCAAGCAAGCAAATCGATATATCCGATTGGAATCTCCCCAAAAACGTCCCTCTCGCAGACCCAAGATTTAACATCAGTTCTGGGGTCGATATTCTCGTCGGTGGATACGACGCCGTATGAGCTCTGGTGGGGACGCAAACCGAACGTATCACATCTGAAGGTGTTTGGGTGCAAAGCGTTCGTCCATGTGCCAAAGGAAAAGCGAAGCAAACTACAGGACAAAGCGAAGGAAATGACGTTCGTCGGCTATTCCAATAACCACAAGGCATACCTGTTGTGCATAATTCAATCAAATGAAAAACACTTTGAAATAAACCTAAAAGTTTGTGAGGATACTTGAGATGTTTCCCCAAACCAGATTTCATCACCAAAACTCGTACCAATTAGCTCATATGGTTGAAATAATTGAATTTCTGTTAGATATCATTGAATTCCTTAGGAAATTGCATACATTTAGGCGTTTTCCGCGGAATTCTTGAAATTTAACTATTCGTTGTTTATATAAATATTGGATAGTTAAGAGTTTACTAGCATATTCGGATTCAGGGAGCTCAAATTTATCATATAGAGTTGTTTTGGAAACTAACAATAAGATTGTACCCCGTTTGGCATAAAGTCGTTTGGCATAAGGTCGTTCGGCATAAAGCCGTTTGGCATAAAGTCGTTTGGCATAATAGTCGTTTGGCATAATGGCCGTTTGGCATAATGGTCATTTGGCATAATGGCCGTTTGGCATAATAGTTGACTTAGAATGAATATTGGCATTTTTGAAGCTTTTACCGAGATCAACACCACCGAGTCCATGGCAAAACGTTTTGGTAGGTTCTCAACAAGCGTGGTGTTCGTTCAGAGATTTCCCAAGCTCTGAATGTCAACATTGTTGTGACATTAGAGAGCATAACTAAATAATACTCGTGACGGGTCTGGTGGATGAACTTTTCGAAATAATATTGTGTATTTCTTTCACTACTGGACTGCGAAGTGCGGCCTCATAAGTGCGAAAGTGTAAATAAAAGTGCGGGATTGCATTGAACCCTGTTGGTGTCTTGATTTACGAAGAATAAGTCCCCCGAAGGGGCCCAGATAGCCGTAGCGGTAAACGCGCAGCTATTCAGCTAGACCAAGCTGAGGGTCGTGGGTTCGAATCCCATTGGTCGAGGATCTTTTCGGGTTGGAAATTTTCTCGACTTCCCAGGGCATAAAGTATCATCGTACCTGCCACACGATATACGCATGCAAAAATGGTCATTGGCATAGTAAGCTCTCAGTTAATAACTGTGGAAGTGCTCACAAGAACACTAAGCTGAGAAGCAGGCTCTGTCCCAGTGGGGACGTAACGCCAGAAAGAAGAAGAAGAAGTCCCCCGAAGACACCTACCCGATTTGATGCCATTGCACACTTTTATTAGCGTTTCCGCACTTGTAAAAACTTCTGCGATAGTCCAGTGGTGAAAGAAATGCGCAATTATTTCTCTACATTCCAGAACATAGAGTATCTTTGAGCTTGTTACAATAACCATATTTGAAAAAAGTAAATTGGCAAAGAAAGTTCGCAGTTATTAATAAAGCGAACGGTCATAGAATATTTAGCTGCAGATCAAGCTCTGTCCCAGTTTGGATGTAACACTTGATGAAAATTACTTGATTTATTTTGAGATTATTTTTCGTTTAAAATATTTAAGGCTCTAACGCAAAAAAAACTTCTCACATCCTAACTAAAAAAAAAACACACACACATTTTGAAAAGAAAATTTTTGTGACAGAACTTTTGAACGGTTCAATATAAATTTTGATTCTAAAGTAATTATCATTCTATCAGCACGTCTTGCAGGAATTTTTAAAACAGCAATATGAAAATGGGGTAACATTTAGCTTTACTAACTAATAAAATTTAAAATCAAATAAAATGTTGAGAAGAAGGGTAAATTTGTGCTCAATATATCAAAATCGCAAAAAAATATTCCAATAGCGAAACTCTAAAGAAGAATTATTATTTGGAAGAACGGTAAATAAATGGATAAATAATAAAATGCTATTGGCAATAACTTTTCTTATAAGCTGTAGTTTATTCAAGAGCATATGATTGTTGAATAAAGTGTTATTTTGGATCAATTGACTCCAAAACAAGCATGATGTCATCAGAAAGATTTAATGGAAACGTAAAAATGAATGTCATCTTAAGAAATGCTTAGTTACAGATTCATAATGCCAAACGACTATTATGCCAAACGACTTTATGCCAAATGACCATTATGCCAAAAGACGTTATGCCAAACGGCTTTATGCCAAACGACTTTATGCCAAATGACCTACCACCAACAAGAATGGCATTGACAAGTGATCAATTTCACTCCGAAATGAGATCCTCTGATTTTTTATTTTAGAGGTATTTGTTAACACTAAAATGACATTTGTTAGAATATTTCGGTACATAAGTCGATGAGGCTCACCTTCGTACTTGTTTTCCTGCATTTACAGTATGGCCCATAAACAAATGTGAAAATTGTATGAACGTGAATATAACATCCACAAGCGATATTTTCACTGTTTTTACTAGTGAATGTAATTTCTAATTATTGCAGTATATTCTTACATAACTTCGCTATCCAGGACAATTTTGTCATATTTTTTTTACTGCCCTAAATAATGTAATAAAGCAAAGAAGCTCAAAGGTTTTGTTCGCCCAAAGAAAGAAACAGAGCCTGATTGTCGTATACTCTGGTGATAAATTTTCCACCTTCAAAAACCACACTTTATTGTTGAAAATTTTAGTTTGTTTGGTATCAGAGGATGGAGTAGTTCTAAGAGAACGTGTTTTTAATGATCACAATCAAATGTTTTGCCAGGGTCATAGTTTTTAGGGCATTTGCGTGTTATAGGTTGTTATATTTGCCTTTATTTTTTGTTAAAGTTTAATGAAAAATATATACGGAGGCCTAAAACAGATTTTTAAGGATGAAATTTGTTCCTTCGGTTAGAGACAACTTATATCAATACTAGCTTATAGGTTTTGAGCAAAACGGAGCCGCTTATCACACTTATACGAAGGTTCAATCAAAGCTCTCAAAAATAAGCCGTTTCTTCGAAAATATGTTGAAATCTCCAATGACCCAGGTATGAACCAATTGTATCATTTGATATGGGCGTATGCTGAAGACAAGGCCTGTGAAGAAGCTGATATCATCAATGATGTTATAGAAGCTTTCATCACACAGATATTAGACTCGACGTCCGCATGATAAAATTTGATGGTATGTTTCCAATTCCTCCCTGGTAAGGTGAAAGTAACAGATAAAATTCATGTTCAAAGCGAAAAACTGAGTCTAAATAGATTATACAATACAAGTAATAAATAATATTTATGTTTTATTCACATTTTCTATGTAAAAACTACCATAAAACATGATATGACGATTTTCGCATTTTTATGGGCCATACTGTAGTTGTTTGGCATTGTTAACATTATAGAAAACAGACTAGAAAAACCGTGAAAAATGATCAATTTCACCCGAAATTACGGTACCAAATTTCTTTTGGCATAGCTTGAGAAATCGTTTAAAGATTTTCAAACGGAATTCCTCAGTGTAAAACTAGACGAATCTTTACCATAGTTTCTAGAGGGATCTCTGGACGAGTCTTTGTATGTATTTCTGAACAAAGAATTCCTGAAGTTCTTCCATGATGAATTTGTAATCCTATTGAATGACCGCGTTGTAATTTGGGAGTGTGAAAATTAATTTTAAAGGCGGGCTCAATTTAGAATATGGCTCATAATAGAAATGTTTCCAAATGCAATTCCTGGCTTCCCCTCAGGCCAAGTTATAGAGGGCCCGGATATTCAATGACACGATGTTCTGTTAATGAATAACAGCTTTAAAATGTTTAAATAAAAGCTACATTCATCAATTTAACTGCCCCCGTACCCCTACACATTACCAATTCAGTTTCCCTCCAAACCTGATTTTCCCATCCTGTATACATTTTAGTTTGTTAAAAACTGAATTTTTACTGTTATGAGATATATTTACCAATATTTCGGGGCCCCTAGAATCCTGGGTCCCGGTGCGGACCGCACCCACCACACCCCCCTAGCTACGCTACTGTCTTTACCTAGAAAAAGATGCTAAATTTTGTAAGGAAAAACTTAGCCGAAGACAAATCTCTAATCCATTGCGTTTGAGAGTTACTGAGGGCAGAAATGTGCCTGTCTGGATATTTATTCTGAATACCATATAAATGTGTTGCAATTTCCAACATGAGTTCCCATAAATCGTTGAAAATCCAGTGGTGCACTAATTAAAGCTTGGCTTAGGACTTGATGAACAGTTTCCAGCTATTTAGATTATTGGGCATTTAGATTGTTGGCTATATAAAACGTTATATAATCTGCTATGGGTGGCGTATTGCCAAAACCGGTGCTTGTACCCAATTCGTATTTCATACAACTCGGAGAAATGCTGAACTTAACATACATTTAAAAGGAATTTACTTTAGCATTATAGAGCATCTACGATGCTCTCCGAACGCTACATACCCGAGCTTTAGGTAATTTGTGAGTGAGAAAGCTTAAGTTGAACGGAAACTTGCGTTCAAGCAGTTGGGTTTCGTGTAGAGTATGTGAATATTTCAAAGGTAACTACACTGCAAAATATTATTTACCGGTTCAAAACTGCTTCATAAGCTGGCGAGCGGCTGTAAATTATTTTATGCATATTATATAATGAAAGAATACCTTTAAACTGTAAACTTTGAAGTTCATTTATTAGTGTACACTTTTGGCGAGTATTGAAATTTTGCAATTATAGATAGTAGGGTAAAAAACTACTTAGGTACTCCAATTATTCGCTCTGATTTTGGGTTATTTGAGCACAAGTTTTCAATTACGACGTTTTATGGCTGAAATGAATCAAAAGTGCCAAGAACAGGATATGGCTCCTTTTACATGATGAACCAAAGTATCTTAATATACATGGTAATGGATTCCCCTCAAATATTCACGGATTACTTAGATAAGAAAAAAAACGAAGCACAGTTATGATGTTATATTAAAGTTGCATATATTGTTATTATATATTAGTAAATACATTATAATTCTACTGTAGTTAAAGATTTTATCGAAATTCACACTAATGGTGGTAAGCTCCATCGAAGTTAATACGCCAAACACGTATTATCCTCGATTTTTCCATAGTAAAATCGAGGATAATACGCGATCGGCGTATTAACTTCGATGGAGCTTACCACCATAAGTGAATCGAAATAAACTAAGGCAGGGTCCATTTATTACGTAACGCTTAAAATGACAATTTATGACCCCTTACCCTGCTCCTTAACGCTTTTTGTATAAGGCTATCGCAACTTTTTCTCTCCAGCAACAAGATCAAATGGGATTTTTTGTTTGTTGTTTTAATACGGAAACGGTTTCCGTATGAAAACAATCCATAGCGTGCGTGTGCATGAAAGAGAAAGGTGATTAAACGTAAGATTGCCTTATGACAGATTTCAAATTTAACGTAACGCTTGTGCCTACTCCCCCTCTCCCCCTGGAGCATTAAGTAATATGTGGACCGCGCCCAATCTTAACCGTGAGATTATCTTTTTTTAATATATTAGAAATAGTTGTCACGAAGGGGCCCAAATAGCCGTAGCGGTAAACGCGCAGCTATTCAGCAAGACCAAGCTGAGGGTCGTGGGTTCGAATCCCACCGGTCGAGGATCTTTTCGGGTTGGAAATTTTCTCGACTTCCCAGGGCATAGAGTATCTTCGTACCTGCCACACGATATACGCATGCAAAAATGGTCATTGGCATAGTAAGCTCTTAGTTAATAACTGTGGAAGTGCTCATAAGAACACTAAGCTGAGAAGCAGGCTCTGTCCCAGTGGGAACGTAACGCCAGAAAAAGAAAAGAAGAAATAGTTGTCACAAAGAAAAGTTACAGATTTTAAAGGATATCAGAACAAAACAAAAATAAATAACAATTGTGGCTGTGTTGGTGATTTAATTTGCGGGAGACCATTACCTTGTAGGGGCCCAGATAGCCGTAGCGGTAAACGCACAGCTATTCAGCATGACCATGCTGAGGGTCGTGGGTTCGAATCCCGCTGGTCGAGGATCTTTTCGTAAAGGAAATTTTCTCGATTCCCAGGGCATAGAATATCTTCGTACCTGCCACACGATATACACATGCACAAATGGTCAATCGGCAAAGAAAGTTCTCAGTTAATAACTGTGGAAGTGCTCATAAGAACACTTATCTGAGAAGCAGGCTTTATCCCAGTTGGGACGTAACGCCAGAAAGAAGAAGAACCATTACCTTGTATGCTTAAAATTTTGTTGGATACTAGGATGAGGGAAAATTGCATACCTCAACTTGCATTCAAGCAGTAAGTATTGAGTGTCTTGGATAGAAATGTTTCACTGATAATCACACTGCAAAATAATATTACTTTAATTTCATTGCTTTTTACCCATAATCCAATCAGAAAGGTTGACAGAAGAAACAATACAAAGAAATGAGTCATTATTATCTTCAATTTGTAACTTATACCAACCCATGTTTATCTAGATATATTCATGAGTATTTACCGAATTGAAAACACTGCAGTTTTATCAAAATTATTATAAAGTTAATTGCACACAATTTAACTTCACATTAAGAGCGTCTAATTTGAAGTAACCTCTGATATATTGTGTTTTATTTAAATCTAGATGATTTCATTTTGTTTGGTCTAGATATCCTGTTATATTTGTGTTATAATTATGCTAACATTGCACGTTTTTTCGTTATATCAACACCTAATCAGCTATGAAGTATAATTGTTTGATATTTCTTTATGATCGGGAAGCTGCCTAGTAGCAAAAAAGTCTGTTCCACCTAGATTTTGACCGCAAAAAATGAGTGATTTCTCTAAGAGGGAAAAAACACGTACATAATTTTGTAGCATTTTTATTAGGCTGCTTTGTTTTATTTATTTCTCAGCTTTTTATTTAAGTTTTGGAAATTTTTGATGAATCACTTCCATAAATTCATGTACCGTGTGTTCCTTCTTGGACATCGTCTTGGGTAAAAACCTCTTAGGAGGTCTCGTCTTCTTCCGTTTATTCACTAAACATGATTGCAACTACAACTCTGAATCCACAACTTCCTTTCAAAAAAGTGGGATTTAAAACTGTCACTAAACGTGGCAAGAATGGAAGAAGAGACGTTTCTCTGGAATGCGAACTTTCTTCCAAGGGTGAAATGGATGATGTTGATAATTGCATCGAAATGAGCAATCAGTTCGAGGCTCTAGACAAATTTTCGAAGCAGTCTCTAGCCTAGGCTCTTTGGTTCAAGTGAGGAAGCAAAGAGTGCCGCCTATCGTGGTCAGTTGTTCCGAATTTGCGGGATTTAGGCAGGAGATCTTGAACTCCATTAGGGTAATCAAGGTTTCCTTCCAAATCGCAAAGAAAGGAGACTGTCGCGTTTTGCCGGAAACTCTTAAAGATCGCGAACTTCTTCTCAAACATCTTGAAGAGAAGAAGCACACTTTTTTTTTTACTAATGACGACCAAACTGAACGTTTGTTCAAAGGCATCTTGAAAGGTCTCTCAAGTGACTATAAGTCACCTGAAAAGATCAAAAATGGAATAAATGATTTACTTGGATTTTCCCCAGTCCAAGTAATCATCATGGAAAAGAGAACCCAATCTGGCATTGTTCGGAAAGGGCTTTCTCACGAATATTATTTAGTTCACTTTAACAAAAAAGATCTAAATAATATTAGAGCTTAAGAAAAAGCAAAACTTATGTTCGATGTCCGTGTGACATGGGAACATTTCTTGAATCCTGGAGGAAATTTCCAGAACCCCACTCAGTGCCGGCGGTGCCAAAAGTGGATTCATGGAACGAAAAATTGCCGCATGGATGCTTAATGTATGATATGCGCGAATTGCGGGGGCAATCATAAGTCAAATTTTTGGGCTTGCCCTTCGCGTAGGTGAGTCGTCGAGGCTCGTGCCAGGCAGATGAACAGTACTATCCGTTACGATAACGGTCGTTTCCGGAATTTCCCTGGTAAAGTATCGAACAATGCACATTTTTAGTTTACGATCGCTTGATCAAGAATCATACCCATCAGGAAGATAATAAACATGCTCATTCACAAACTAGTTTTAATCCGTCGGGTAGCCGTTCGAATCTTTCAATTTCGAATGTATCTACCCAAGGAAAATCCTTCGCCGATATCGTAGCAGGTAATTTGAACTCCTTCCCTTTACATACTATGAGTACCCGTTCTACTTGTTTCAAATCAAATGAAAAAAAAAACCCTGCCGCCACAGGTAACATCTACTCCGCCTCTTTGTCTACCGAAAATTCTAACGGAACATCATCAAATGTACCCACTTCAAGTGATATGTCTGCCTCTGATTTTAATTTTCTAACTGAACAATTAAATCTAATGATTGATGCAATGTTCAAAGTCACCACTATAACTGAAGCAGTCCAAGTTGGTGTAAAATTTACTAATCAAATTGTTATTGGATAACGTTTTTCCAATGAATCCAATAAATAACAATTAAAATATTGTAAATTGGAATGCTCGTTCTTTCAATGGTAAAGAGAACGGGCTGTTTAATGTTTTTAGAACTTATAACGTGCATATAGCAGTTATTACTGAAACAAATTTAATACCTGGAACCAAACTAAAAAAGATCCTAGCTTTTTTGTTTATCGTAATGATCGACTTGTTGGGGCATGTTGGAGGGTTGCAATCATCATTCATAGGCGTATAAAACATCAACTGTTTTCGTCATTTGAAACTAAAGTTTTTGAAACTTTAGGTGTTTCTGTTGAAACACAACTTGGAAAATATATTTTCATAGCTGCCTATTTGCCTTTTCAATGCTCTGGACAGCAAGTTAATTTGCTCCAAACTAACTTGCGAAAATTGACTCGTAATAAGTCAAATTTTTTTTGTCATTGGTGACTTTAATGCCAAACTTCTGTCATGGAATAATTCTCAAAGTAATTCCAACGGCAGAATTTTATTTGATGAGTGCTCTTCAGGATATTTCTCAATTCAATACCCTGATAGCCCCACATGTTTTTCCTCTTCTAGAAATCCATCTACGATTGATTTGGTCTTAACCGACTCTAGTCATCTTTGTAGCCAACTGATTACTCATGCTGATTTTGATTCTGATCATGTCCCTGTTACATTTCAAATATCCCAAGAAGCGATTCTCAATCCTACCAGCTCCACTTTAAATTATTTACGAGCCGACTGGAATATATATAAAACGTATGTTGACTCTAATCTTGATGTTAACATTTCTTTAGAAACTAAACTTGATATTGACAATGCTCTTGAAACTTTAACAAATTCCATTGTTGAAGCCCGGAGCATTGCAATTCCAAAATGTGAAGTAAAATTTGAATCCGTGATTATAGACGATGACCTTAAACTCTTGATCCGTCTTAAAAACGTGAGGAGAAGGCAATTTCAACGCACTCGCGATCCTGCTATGAAAATTATATGGCAGGATTTGCAGAAAGAAATCAAAAAACGTTTTTCTCAATTAAGAAACAAAAATTTTGAAAATAACATTTTTTAATTGGACCCTGGCTCTAAGCCTTTTTATCTATTATCTAAAACTTCGAAAAAACCTCAGAAGCCAATACTGGCATTGAAAGAGGAAAACAAATGATTACGAACTTATTGCGAAAAAGCTCAAAAACTTGCTATGCACTTTGAAAGCGCGCACAATTTTAATTTAGGACTTACTAGTCCAATTGAAAATCAAGTTACTCAGGAAATCAGAGAGTCAAAAGAACGTTTCGGAAAATTCCTGAGAGACTGATTTGGATTAAGTGAGAACTATTATTAAAAATTCAAAAATATGAAAGCTCCTGGCGATGATGGAATTTTCTACATTCTCTTCAAGAAACTTCCCGAAAGTAGCTTATCATTCTTAGGATATATATAACAAATGTTTTCAATTAGCATATTTTCCTGACAAATGGAAAAATGCTAAGGTTGTTCCAATTTTAAAACCAGACATAAATCCTGCAGAAGCTTCTAGCTATCGTCCAATCAGTTTGCTTTCCTCCATCATTAAACTTTTTGAAAAGGTCATTTTGAACAGATGGTCCATATCAACGAGAATTCAATTTTTGCCAATGAACAGTTCGGATTCCGCCATGGACATTCGACCACTCATCAACTTTTACGTGTAACAAATTTGATTCGTTCCAACAAATCTGAAGGCTACTGCTCTTCTGGACATAGAAAAAGCATTCGACAGTGTTTTTCATGAGAGTTTGATCGTGAAATATAAAAAAATCCAGGATACATTGTTAGAATAATTCAATGTTATAGACTTTCATCATGAAGCTTTAACTCGTATCCATCCAATGGAAATGGAAATGCAAACGGAAAAAAAAAGTTCAAATTGCTGCCATTGCGACAATTTTTGACGGAATGCCTTCGTTTTAGTACGGATGGAATCGTCAGGGTGTCTTCTTCTTCTCCTTTTTCTTGGCATTAACGTAATCACTGAGACAGAACTTGCTTCTCAGCTTAGTGTTCAATGAGCACTTCCACAGGTAACTGAGAGCTTTCTTTGCCAAAGTTGCCATTTTCGCATCCGTATATCGTGTGGCAGGTAATTTAAAGAAAATTTCCATTACGAAAAAATCCTGGGCCGACCGGGAATCGAACCCAGACGCCTTCAGCATGGCTTTGCTTTGTAACCGCGAACTCTTTGGAAATCAAGTCAAGTGCGTCAAGTTTGGTAAAAATTACCCCAACTTTCTTTTAATTCAACTTATACCCAGATAATTAATTTGAATTGGACTTCATTTCATTTTGATTTTATAGTTTCAACTACGGACGTCATGTGATAACTAAATTAGACATTTTTTTCAATTCATCATGGGAGCTCCGTTGAACCGATAACAAATAGGCCAATTTTATTCTTCTTATAAGCAAGGTTTACTTCCAAATCGCAAAGAAAGGAGACGGTCGAGTTTGGCGCTCAATTCAAGCTAAATGTAACAAATATATGAAATGTGTTTATCCGTTTATTAACAGAAAATTAAAATTTTGTCTTCAGAGCAAGCTTTTGATCTTTAAACAAATTGTCAGGCGAGCCATGTTGTATGCTGTACCAATATGGACTAGCTGTTGTAATACCAGGAAGCAAGCTCTGCAGAGGATTTAAAATAACATTTTGAAAAGATTCTGAAGCTCTCTCTGAACTGCTACGGCAAATGAAATGGAATATGTTAGAGAAACTTAAAAGTAGATGGAGTACCGTGTACCTTTTAATTCCGCTCCTAAATGCTTATGTTTGACAAGTGGAATCTGTCAAAGATAAGCATTTAGGAGCGGAATTAAAAGGTACACGGTACTCCATCTACTTTTAAGTTTCTCTATTTGAGATTCTGCTCAGAGGATTCGAACATTCATTAAAGAGTTGGAATATGTTGTTTACAAAATGTTAAAAAAAGCCTAATTTTGTTTTACTAAATAACGATGACTGTGTTGCCTTAAGTAGAACACCTAGATATAAGAAATGAATGTAATATTTGAAATGATACTAAAAAAGATAAATCGATCATGTTTCTTACTAGCATACGCTTCAATTTTGGCTATGGGGTCGTCTTTCCAAAAATAAAAACAAAACATAATTATTGAATAGAAAAATTCATTCTTTTTAATATCGTCGGATTATCTCTTTGTTACGTGTAACTACTGCTGTATTCATGATAGCTAATTTAATATCCATTATCCATAACGATGAAATACCCATCGGCAAACAACCACAGTCCAGTTCAGTATGGCCCGCGTACGCAAAAAGATCTGTCTGCTGTCAACTATTTTACTTTGGCAATTACAGCTGGTGTTGGTAATGATTATCTACGGTTAAGTTTACACTATACCTTTGAAAGCTCTCAATTTTGCAGCCATCGTTAATCGTAGATGAAAGTCCCAATGCAGTGAGTGATGAAGCGTACATTGACGAGGGTGACGTGGCAAAAGCATATACTGATGAAAGTGGTATAAATGCAACGGAAGTTGAAACAGTATTGAGTGGGTCCAGGCATGTGGACAACTCCACTGATAACGTGAACCCTGTATCATATATTGTGGAGGTGAAAAACTATACCAGCTCCGTTGTCCCTTCGAATGAGTCCAGTGTTTCCAACAGTTCATTAATTTTGAACGGTGTTGCAACCCCAACAATGCTAACACTTCGGTCTGAAACCTACGATTCCGATGTTTCTCCTCGTTTTAATTTGTCAATCGTGAATTTGATGGAATCCATCGGAACGGTGCAGTCAGTTGAACAGAATTCGTCTAGTACCAATTTTTCAACACAATTTGTGCCGTATGTTATAAATCGAAGTTTGCCAAATTTGACAGCAGTTCCGTACAGTTCCGTTGTATTTCCAACTGGCAATTCCTCTGGATTTTTTCAAAATGTACCTATTTTAAAAGCAGCACCTGTTGATTCTATAACAACGCATAATTCTTCATATTCAAAGATGGTCCCATACAGTATAAAATTTGAAGACCTTCGAGCCAGCCCTTGGAGTATTATGCCCAAATTAAGTTCCGTCAAAGATATTATATCAACAACGGAACACACCTTATCTATCAAACCAGCTAGTCCACGATTCAGGAAAACCGTATTTGGCCTACAAACATCCTCAATCACTGTGAAACCCATCCGAGGGACAACAAGGCGAAACATACGTTTTCGATCTGTAGGCAGTTCTACGAAACCTCGGGCTAGGCCAACTAAAGGAAAGTTTCGATCGATGAAAAAATCCACCAACAGAATTACCAGGAAGCCAGGTGTGGCAGCGACAAGATTTTTGCCAAGAACATCACTAAAGCCAAAAACGCAATTTAGAAGAGCCTTAAGGAAGCAGAAGAAAGCCACTACAAGTAGACCAATGTTCAGAAGAGCTGGCACACTCCCTGGAATGGACCCAGACATTATTGAGTTACAACAAATTCTTAACTTTTTAACGACCCTTTGAAATGATTCGTTTATTTATCAAAAAAAAACTTTCTAAAGTTTCTGATTATAATAAAATGGCGAAAATTGCAGTTTGGTTTCAATTTAATTACCATAAGTAACAGGGCTGACCGTGGAGTAAGGTTCATAGCGAATATTTCGCTTTAAGTCAAACAAACTAATCTGTGTGGTAAAAGCAGGGCTAACAATCGTCAGATTAGTCATTGACTGGGAGACGACATAAAAAATCATCGTCTAGTACAGTCTAGTGATCCAGTGCTATAGCTCTGGCAGGCAGGTCGTCGTCTTGTAATCGACGAAAGAATTCACGACTGACTTCAATCCAAAATATTTAGCCAACATTTTTTGTGCATTCCTTTTGCTCTCCATTCTCATTGACTTAATTCAAAACACCAATCACCATGATTTGAAGATGCGAGTTGATGTTGAGGTAAGTTACAAGACTTGCATTCCGAAGGTGAAGGATTAAATCTGGGTCGGGCAGAAACGTTTCTTTTGACTTTATTTATTTCCAAATCATAACATGTTTTTTTTGTTTCTAATTCAGCCATTCCATGAAAAACCGATCTAGTGGGTCTCCAAATTCTGTGAAAATTTGCTATTTTGTTCCTTATCCGAAATAAGGATACACGTATTTTTTGATTTTTTTGATTAGGGTGACCATTTCCGAAATAGGATGACCAGAAAAATCGCGATTTTGAAAATTTTTTATTTAAAAAAAAATATAACTTTTGAACCGTTCGACCGATTTTCAATCTTTTTGGACGAAATGAAGGCTAAAGATTTTGACTTTTCAGGAAAAATTTAAAATTTTACAAAAATTGTGTTTTTTACATGAAGAAACTCAATAGTTTCCGTTTTTCGTGTTTTGAAGGCCTCGGCACCAAAAGGGCTATCGCTGTTCTCATTTTTTCTTGAAAGTTCAGAAAATTTTACGTATACTGTCAAATTTTCAGCGATGTATGTTTTTTAGTTTTTGAGATATATTTTTTTGAAAATAAAAAATCAGTCATTTTTTATCGGCACACACTGTAGGTCTCAGCGCATTAGATTTGTAATGTTTAAAAAAAATATAACTTTTGAACAGCTTAAACGATTTCCAATCTTTTGTATGGAATGAAAGCTTAAAATTTCAACTATTCAGACAAAATTGAAAAATCTGATAAAAATATGTTTAAACGTGAAAAAATATAAAAATTTCTAGTTTTTTTTAGAAATTTTCATATATTTTTTTCTATTTTTTCTGAAAAGTTGAGACCTTAGAGTCACTGAGGGTCACTTAGGTGCAAAGAAAAAAAAACTACAGCAATTCACAGAATGTTTGGTGTCTATCTATTTGTTATCAAGCAAAAGATTAGGAAATTAGAACAATCTCACTGGTTGCAAGGGCAAGCAGATTGGTCTTTGTCTTATTTGTTTAACAAACATGTTTAATAAACAATATGAATATGTATAAAGGATATTAATACTTTTTATTATGGCTGATAACATAAACTGGGACCATTTTTGTAATCTAAGTCAGAAATTTCCATATAACGTTAAACGCCTATAGGTATGCAATGCCCTACAAATGTTCGTAATTCATTCAATTTTGTTCGATGCATACTCCATTATCAAAGTTACCCCAAAACAGAAAACCGACTTTCGATTATATGAAAAATTATATATTCATTAAAAATAAATCTTTTGGCAATCTATCAACAGCAATCGATAGGTAGGATGCCAGTACTTGTTTTAAAAATGTAAATTCTAATTCTTTGAAACAGCATGCATAAATATTCAAGTTTTCTTCGAAAAAACTATCAAAGTTACCCCGTTTTACGATAGCTGTACGGATTTCGAATCACAGGTGTACGGATTTTGATTCAACCTTATTCAGGTATACGGATATCGATTCAAGGCAAGTCATTTTTATTCCTATTTTTTAATGATTTCTACTCAACTTCTAGATCTTGATGTGATTATTTACATCTAAAAAGATGTTAAGATAACAGAAAAAAGGCTGATCGGTTCTCTATACAAACCCACACATTTTAATCATAGACTTTTATTCGGCTTAGTGCTTAGGTGTACGGATTTCGGTCCCGCACGGTACTTCTTCGCGAATTTATCCATCTCTCTCTTCCAGAAATTCCATGCGGGACGTACCGATAAAAACCTCGAGGCCGGGAATATATATATATGTTGCATTTGGCTTGAATGCCCTCAATGTGATTTTTTAAAGTTAAATTTTTATCTAGTATGCGCCCTAAATACGCAACTTCATCTGACCAATTGATTGGAATTCCTCTCATCGTAACAACATGTTTCGTCCAGGGTTGACCAGGCACTACGTTGTAATTATTTAATTTGGTCCCGGAGGGGCAGACGAGTAACGAACAAACGAGCTTCTTCTGCACTGCTACAGAAGGGTGGACAATTACTGCTTGACTTTCTCACAACTATCTTCAAAACTAGCCTATGTCTTGGCCATATACCAAAAATATGGACTCAAGTTCGGGTCGTCTTTATTCCTAAAGCAGGGAAAAAAGACAAAACAAATCCAAAATCGTTTAGACTAATAAGTCTAACATATACAATTCTTAAAATCATGGAAAAGATAATAGACGAATACATAAAGTCAACATACTTACAAACAAATCCTATCAGTAAATATCAATTTGCTTATCAACCCAATAAGTCTACAGTCACAGCTCTTAATGCACTGGTTACAAAAATAGAATCCACGCTTCACAGGGAAGAAATAGCCCTTATGGCATTTCTGGATGTTGAAGGTGCGTTTGATAATGCGTCTTATAAATCTATTGAAAATTGTATGGTGAAAAGGCAATTCGATCGTTGTATCAAAATATGGATAATGAAAATGTTAAATGATAGAGAAGTATCTGCTGAATTGGGAGAATCTTCAATAACAATAAAAACCACTAAGGGATGTCCTCAAGGAGGTGTATTATCCCCTTTGTTGTGGTCACTTGTTGTTGATGATCTCCTCATTAAACTAGTATAAAAAGGCTTCGAAGTTATTGGGTTTACAGATGATGTGGTAATAATAGTTCGTGGAAAGTTTGATAATATAATCACTGACAGAATGCAATCAGCATTGAACTGTACTTGGCAGTGATGTCAACATGAAGGGTTGAACATTAACCCATCAAAAACAGTTTTGGTGCCGCAGAAGAAAGATTACTTCAAAACATTTAACTATAAACGGATGTATTGTACAATATTCTTCCAATGTTAAATATCCAGGAGTAATACTAGATAGTACTCCCAATTGGAACTTACACTTAGAGCAGGTAATACTCAAAGCCACATATGCTCTATGGGTGAGTAAAAAAACTTGGTAAAAAATGGGGACTGAAACCAAAAATGATTTATTGGATCTATACGGTTATAGTACGACCCAGAATAGTTTATGCTTCACTAGTTTGGTGGACAAAAACAAAACAACATATGGCCCAGAGAAAGCTTGGAAAGTTGCAACGCTTAGCCTGTATGGCCATAACAGGAGCAATGCACAATACACCATCAAAAGCCTTGGAAGCAGCTCTTTATAAACTTCCGTTACATCAATATATACAGAAGGAAGCTGAAAAGAGTGCTCTAAGGCTGAAAAGAACTCATACATTTTTAGAAGGCAATCTTTTCGGGCATCTCAGTATACTGAAAGATTTTCCAATAAATCCATTGTTAGTAATGAACGAAGACTGGATGGAAAATAAGATGAACTTAGATATTTTTTTTTCTATCTTAATTAACGAGAATTTTAGCCCTGGGCAACGAATTTAGATATACCATATAACGTGGTTGAAACTAACCATCAAGTATGGGAATCAGGGGGTCCGAATATCTCACCAGGATCGATAATTTTCTACACTGATGGCTCAAAAATGCCGAGGGGGCAAATGCCCCGGGCCCTCCAATGAAGGGGCCTCCCGAGAGGAGACAAAAGGGAAACACTATTCAATGAATTATTTTTACATTAATTATTTTAAATTTAAAATACAATTCTGATACCATTTCTAGCAGAGATATTATGGCATGAGATTATGTTTTTTTTAAGTGAGTAGCAAATTCAATACGATGTGTGTCTCAATTTTCCATTTCCAATGAAAATACTTCTATTCGCTAATGAAATTAACTAATGTTATACATTGGGTTCCGTTTTTGGCATGCTCCGATTTTGGCACCCCCCGATTTTGGCAACAAAATGGATTCGTTTTTGGCAACATTTTTCAATACCAATAAAACTTGTAATTTTTTGTAAATATAATCGTTTTTGTTACCTTAGTCATTTGAATAGCATGCCAACTCCACACTGATTACATTCCAGAGCTCCATTTTCGTCGATATTTCCCCAAATCTCACCAACTACTAAGGACTCGCGTACGCGCTTTTTTACTTCAAAATTGTCATTGGTCATACATTGGCAACGTTTAATGAGGCCAATAGTCTCCACCAGTGTCTCAACTAAAGACCATTCTCTTTTCTTAGGCATTCATATTGAGTGACCAGCCCACTTGAGTGTGCCAGTAGGTGCTAAAATAAAAAACACTGTTCTCCAGGTTTGGAACAGCTTGTTTGAACAAAGCACCAGCACCGACATTGAAGCAACAAAAAATCTATGACTCACACAGAGTTACAATAATAAATTTCGTCTCATCTTTTTGGCTCACTGTCTTTATTATTATGGATTTATATACATTGCGCATGTACAAACACTACGCAATAATAGATACAAATATGTACAGTAAAATGTCGTGTATTATAACTTTTCATAAATTTCATTAAATAACATGACAAATGTGAATACAGCCCAAACTACAATTTATTCTCAATAATATCATTGAAGCGTGCGATAAATACAACTGAGAGTGTTTTAATTTTTGTCTATGGTACAGGTGTGCATATTGATTTTTCTGCGTCAACAATTTAAAGCTACGTTCTCTCTTTTCTATAGACTCTGTAAGATTTGTTAAGAGACGATCCAGAATTCTGTACAAGAATGTTAATCAAGGATATGGGTCTCAACATCATCAAAATGTTCCTTAAGGGATTCTTGGTTCTTGTGGGACTTTTCAGATATTTTAACGAATTCATGAGGATATCTTCAGATTCCAAGTGGACATTGAGGGCTTGTTGAGGGATCCTTAGAGTGTATAATTGATTATGGAGGATTATGTCCAAAATCTGATGATTCATAATAAGCTATAGGGCGTCCTGTAAATTTTAAGCGTGATAATGTGAATTTCTAGTAGTATTTCTAATATTTCCGGCGAAAGCTTGGGGATTTTGAAAAGATTCCTAGAGGAATTTGAGGTGTGCTAGTAGTAGCCTAATAATAATAAACTTTTAAATTTTTCATCGGAGACTTGAGAATGTTCAGCAACATCGCAAGAATTCCAAAATGTCAACTCCTAGCAAATTCGTTAGCAATATCTTGAAAACTCTATGCGAGTTCCTACGGATGCTTGGCAAGATGCATCAAAGCTCAAGCGTTGTTTCTGTAGATTTCTTATGAGAACCTGAAAATTCTTATAAGGTTCTTAAGGTTTCAATACAGGATCCTGTGAATTTCAGTTGATTTCATAAGGTAGGTGTAAAACATATATCAAGCTCAATCAAAAATTATTTCAAGTAAAAATTAAATTCTACAAAATTACAAGTCACAATTATGCATTATCTCACGTTTATGTTTGCCCTTTTGATGTAGTCAACCATTCATTATAAAATTCTTTACTTTACCAGAAACATAAATTGAAGGAGCAATTCTAAACTTACTGCATTTTTCAAATTTTACGCTCCAAAAGTTAAACTTATTTTAAAAAAAGCTCATCCATTTTGCAATACCCAGCGCTTTTGATTCGCAAATACGAATAAAAGAAAACAAAATTTTTCTTTCGTGTTCTTTCATAGTTTTAAGAAAATGTCCAGTTCTTCAATAAAAGTCACTTATGCGATTATTTGTTTTACAAGGCCCTCTTATACAAAAATTATATATAAAGCTTCTAAAAAATTATTAAAGACGTTGAGGCGAAAAAACGCCACCAGAAAAATGTTTGCCAGATTCAACATTACGGGGATATAGATTCATAGCATAGTATAACCCTTCGGGAAAATGGTTCGAAGTGAACCTTTTTGAAGTCTCAACGCCTTATGATTCCATAAATATGATGAATTAATATTGTTATGATGTTTTCAAAACCAATAGTTGAAAAATAAAATTTGAAATATGGGTTCCGATTTTGGCTCGGTTCCGTTTTTGGCAACTGAAAATTTCAACTTTGTTGCCAAAAACGGAATCCCACTGTATCAATAACTTTAAAACTTTTCGAGGGTTAGTAATTTATTTATTTATTTGTTCATACCTCAACGATTCGATTCAATCGATGATCGATGCAAACTTTCGCAACTTTTTGGAAAGATACTGCCAAAACTATAGTGCTCTTTGTCCTGGAATGATCTTGAAAAGACGATGATACTCTATAATGCATATATTTCTTGATTTCACTATCACGATACTGAAGCTACTATTCTATCAAACACTTTTCCATTTGTGCCAGATTTTAATAAATTTGTATTAATATTTTCATAATTTTGTTGTAATATAGCAAATTTTACTAGGAGCTTGAAATTTACTACAATTTTGATCCAAATCCACATAATTTGTTTGAATATTGCAACTTTCACTAAGAGTTTAGAATTTAATATTATAACGATTTAAATCTACAGAATTTTTATACAATTATGCTTTCCTCGATTCCTAAATTACAAGCTTAAATGGATAGATTATAGAGGTAATTTTGCAATGGTCTTTACTCGATAGGCTATTTTCAGATACTAGAGCATTATCTGGATGTTGTCTTAGTGTATATAGTTCTTCCAAACTGTTGTCAATATTGGGAACATTAAAATTAGAAAGCAAGTAAGACTTGTCCTTGGGGACGGTTCATATTGTTAATTCTGAAAATTGTAGTTGACAGCGATAGTGTGCTTTTCTGAAAGCAATTGCTTCTTGTCGACAAAGACTAGTTGAATGTCTGATTGAAACCACGCTAGACAATCGTTTGTTCCTTTTTATCGCTACGAAAATCAAATGAGTATATAAAGGCATATTGTTTCATCCAGTCGCGATAGATACATTTTTTTAACAACAATAGTACGAAATCAGAAAATGTCTACAGAATAAAATAAAATACTCAACGATTTGCTTATCGCTTCAATAACGACTGTCGTTCAAGTTCATTAAATGGAAAAAAAAAATGTTGCATAACATTATAAAAATAACAACGTAATCTTTGCTATTGAGTCTCGATGAATCATATAGTCTTTATATCAGCAGAAACATTTTTAATTTTGGACATGATTGAGGACGATTCAGTCAAAACTCAATCTGAAAAATCCATGACCTCTTGTGTATTTTATACAGATTACGCAAATTAGAGTATTATTACATTTCTTTAGTTTTACGAATATCTTATATTAATTATACTAAGCATTTCCGGTCATTTTGTACCAAAGGCCCCCGTAAAAAATTCAGACCCGGGCCCCCCGAAGCTCAAATCCGGCACTGGACAAGATATCATTTGAATAAAATCAATCGATGTCAAACTGGTGTCTGTCGGTTTTGTGACTGTGAAATAGAGACCTCACAACATTTCCTCTGTGACTGTCCAGCGTTATATGTACGTAGAAGACAATATTTCAATAATGGCATCCCAATCTGGTTATTGGTTTCATTCTAAGAATCATACCAGATTGGAGTACTTCGTATCATCAGTCAACGGCATTTACCCCAAATGGTAATTCGTCTTCCTGAAAGAATGCAAATTAAGCAGCGGTATACCACAATAGATCAAATGGTCGCAGTGGTTTAAATTCCAACACAAAAAAAAAAAACAAATGTCTACTTGAAGGCTTCCAATAAAGAGCTTTTGGTTTATGTGAGAATATTATAAGTTAATACATTCCAGCAAATAAGAAGGCCAGTCGAGGATGGAGAGATGTGGCCACAAACCGAGAATTGTGGCGTGAAATTGTTGATTTAGTGTTATCTGTTTAGATGTTAAAAAAAAGGAAAAATTTACGTCCACATAGGAACGCCAGATATTTTATTACTTAGCTTTACTAGATTTGATTATGGTTAAGATGCATCGAAGCCAAACCTCGGAGCAAAATCTAGAGAACCTGATAACCGTTCAAACTAAAAATTTTAACGATTGGTCACCACCAGTGAATAGCGAGTTGATTTTTTTCAGCACAAACAGTTAACTGGTTTACTAGTTTTGTTGCTCTTGAAAATTCGAGGTTTGGTTTTGATGCATCTTCAACTTATATTGACTTTACACCCAAAGCAATTCTTTCAGAAATTACTACTGTTCTCCTAATACTTACATAACTCAACTTATAATATTCCCACATAAACCAAAAGCTCTTTATTTGAAACTTTCTAGGAGACATGTTGAAACGATGAGAGGGTTTCCAATAAATTGGTCAGGTGTAGCTAAGTATCTAGGGCTCATGAAAATGGCTTCCAAAAATCACATTGATGGCTTCCAAAAATCACATTGATGGCTTCCAAAAATCACATGAAAATGGCTTCCAAAAATCACATTCTAAAACTTTCACCGCTCAGCGAATTCTTAACGGATTCAAATGATTTTTTGTCAGTTCACTGGCCCACATATCTAGTTTCTAGAAGTGGCCAGAGGAACTTGGAAATATTCCTGTGGCCGGAGTTATTCCGGTGGGTCTGTGTTGGTAGCAAGCTCAAAACTTTTTTCCAGTAGAGAAGCTAGGAAAAATACAGGACGCTTCGATGCTTACTGACTTTAAAAATGGTTTGCTCAATTTTCACTACCTAATTAAATTTCAATCTTGTCGTTCCCTTGCGACGCCTATCCAACTATTGATTTCCATCATTTGCTTTTATAGACTCCCTTTAGCTTTGAGTCGCATGACCGCTACAGCCATAAAACAAAATTTTTAGGTTAAGTTAATTGAAAGCATTTTTTCTCTCATATAAGAAGGTGTCTGGGTTCGATTCTCGGTCGTTTCAGGATCTTTTTGTAATTCCTTCACTTCCCTGGGCATAGAGTATCATCGTACCTGCTACACGATATACGAATGCGTTAATGGCAACTTAGGCAAAAAAAGCTTGCATTAAATAACTGAGGAAGTGCTCTTAGAACACTACGCTGAGTAGCTGGCTCTGTCCCAGTGGGGACGTTAATGTAAACAAGAAGACGAAAAAGCACACACAACAAACAAAACAAAATGTTAATAAAAGCTCGATTTTATTTTTACTAAATTAGGGTGACAGGGTTGCTTAACACAGAGCACCTAGATATAATAAATTATTGTAATATATGAAATGATAAAAAAAGAAAAAGAAAAACGTTTACTTGGTGGTATCTTACTGATCTCACTAAAGGGCTTTCTTTCAACCTAACTTAAGTGACAAAAAAAACTGTTTAGGCAAATTTTCCCATATATTTCATAAGACTACCGCTTATCGCCATCTTCTATTGTTTCCAGTTTGATTGGGATGGCGACCTTTCGCAGCTGCAAATCAGCTTCCTTCAGCGCTCTCGACTTTAGTCTCAGATAGACAATCTCGAACAACCACGGAAACACACAGAGCGCCATGAACAGCGTAAGACAGTGGAAGGAGATCGAGTAGCTTCCGGTCACGTCACGGATGTAGCCCACAAATGGTCCTACGGCAAAAGTGATATTTCCCTGCAGAAACATAAATAACCCGTAGCCGGAAGGAAACCTGGGAATCGATACGAGAAAAAAAAGATAGAAGAAAACGGTCCACGTCATTCGAGCAGGACGAACGACAGGAAGATGAGTTCCATCAATCATGCGATGGTGCGTATGAAGAGTCACTTTTATGCATACAAAATCAAGATTTATGGGCGCCAAAAGTTTATCGCGCCCTGCTATCGATTTTGTGGGGTTGCAGGCAAATTGACACCGTATGTGCCGGGTGCTTACCTTTCTGTGGGCAAATACTCGGAAAACACCAACGGCAGTGGGACGTGTATCCAAGTTCGAAGGAATCCCATTATGGCCGTTATGGTAGCCATACCATAAAAATCGTAAACGAATAAAAATGCTGTTTGGAAAATCAGAGGCATGGACGAAAAAAATTTAAAATTGGGAAAACTGTAAAACATGGTAGGGAGCAATCCTGTCAAATGGTGCTCTCACTTCCGGGGGAGGCCATTAACATATTGTTTCCCCATGGCGCACAGTGTACTATTTGGGAGAAAAAAACGGGTGCAATTCTGTATGTTATCAGCTGTTAGAAAATTAAACAGCTCGTCCACTTTACCATTCAAAGAACGAGCATTCCAATTTAAAATATTCTAAAAATATTTGAATCCATCAGAGAAACGGCCTTACTTAGCCGAGTGGTTAGAGTCCGCGGCTACAAAGCAAAACCATGCTGAATGTGTTTGGGTTCGATTCCCGCTCGATCCAGGATCTTTTCGTAGTGGAAATTTCTTTGACTTCCCTGGGCATAGCAAGCAGGCTCTCTCCCAGTAAGGACGTAATGCCAAGAAGAAGAAGAAGAAGCAATTTGAGCAGTTTAAAAATGGCACCGAAATTACAACTGTTATACAATAAAAACAACAATATGTATTGTGCCTAATACATCCCTAATACTTTCAAAAAGAATAACCCCTTGACAATCTTACCAAAAATGAGCTATGTCCAAGGGTCTCACTTGCTCCGGGGTACCTTAGCATATTTTTCATAAGCCGTTCAGTCGCGGCTGAATTGCATCCGTTTTTTCTCCCAAAACACTACACTGTGCGATGTGGGTCTTTTTTGCACACTGGGCAATGCAGAATTTCAAGTGGGTAAAAGTAATTACCGAAACGTGCCAGGATAGTGAACAGCGCCCCGGCCAGATAGACGTAGCGAGCCTTAATGTTCAAACATGTGCTGGAAATGGCCAGAAATACACGCGATAGCAAATCCGCTCCGGCTCCGATGGCAATGATTAGGGAAACATCCGGCTGGAAGAAAGCGATTAGCAGGTCACCATTAGTATTCAAAACGAGCGATCGAATTACACGGCTTTATGGGTATACTTTGCCAAATCCTATCATGAACAAATACATCGGCTGCAGGGTGAAGAAGGCCAGATCCGAGTAGAGAGCGAACGATATGCCCAGAACGATGTTAACGTAAATTGGATCCTTCAGTAGTGTCAGGTCCAAAAAATCCACCAACACTTGCCATTTCGTTGCCGGTTTCTTGTCTCGTTCGGTGGTATCACTCACTACTACCGGACCAGACCAATTTCCTAGTCCCGGGATTGATGATGCTCGTCGGGATCTATCTAATCCTTTCATGATTTTCGACACAACCTTTCCAGTTGGCTCGTCGTTCGGTGTTGCAGTCATTTGTATCTCCTCCTCGGTAAGTTGTACTTTTTTCATGTGCCATTCTACAGGATGCATCACCAGCATTGCCACTAGAGTATTACTGTTGACAGCGGCAAGAACTGCCATACAACCTCGGAAACCGAAGGCCTCCATTGTTTTTTGTATGAAAATCGGATAGATCATGGTGCCAAGGCCAATTAATGTCTGTGACACGCTCATCATGACCACTCGTTTCTGGACGAAATATGCATTGAACGTTGTGTATGAAACGGGAATCATCAGTCCGAAACCGGCTCCTGTTGAATGGAAAGCAAACATAGTTTATGAGAGATGTCTGTAGGTTGGACGTACACACTTAGAAATATCGTTTAAATTTAAATTATTATATGCCTAACATATTGAAGCGAGTAAAATTTCGTGAATTGAAGACACACACACTTAATTTAGAATGCCGAATCTCGGCTAATTTTAGCCGAGATCCGCACAGCCGAGTAGTCGGCAAACAAATTTCCTGGGATCTCAGGAAATAAAAGCCGTGTATCAGTAAGTCGTGCCTCGTTGCTAAGCAACCAGACAATTTGTTAGCTGAGTCTCGGTTAAAATTGGAAAACCGAGATTTGCACAGCCGAGCTCGTGAAAAAAAAACTTAGTGTGCAAATTAGTTAATTTCTCGTCAATTCTTCTTCTTCGTCTTGGCATTATGTCCTCAGTGGAACAGAGCCTGCTTCTCAGCTTAGTGCTCAATGAGCACTTCCACAGTTATTAATTGAGAACTGTTTTGAAAAAGTTGCCATTTTCGTATTTGTATATCATGTGACAAGCACTCTATGCCCAGGGTAATCAAGGAAATTTCCATTACGGAAAGATTCTTGACCGAACGGAAATCGAACGTAGACACCTTCAACATGGCTTTGATTGTAGCCGCGGACGATATTTCTTGGACCACAAATCTTTCCAATTCGCTATGGAAGTAATGCAAGAATGACGTAATTTAAAGTGAAAATACTGTACAATTTACGGCATTTATTTTTAACCACGAGTTTTTCTTTGATTGGCATGCACTTTAGGATAACAAGCTATAAGTGCATCGTTTGGTTCGAATATTGTGTCGTTGCGTTTAAATTATTAGTTAAGCATGGAATGAACATGTTGGATGATACCACACAATTTGTATGCGCGAATTGCGGGGGCCATCATAAGTTAAACTTTTGGGATTGCCCTTCGCGTAGGCAAGCCGCCGAGGCTCGTGCCAGGCAGATGAAAGGTCATGTTTTTCGATTCTTGATTTCCCCTGGTAGAGTACCGAACAATGCTCATTTTTCAGCTAACGTTCGCTTGATTGAGAATCATACCCATCAGGAAGATTATTATCATGCTCATTCGAAAAATAATTTTATTCCGTCGGGCAACCATTCGAATCGTTTAATTTTGAATGGATCTACCCAAGGAAAATCATATTCCGATATCGTAGCAGGTAGTTTAAACTCCTCTCTTTTTCATATTACAAGTAACCATTCTTATTGTTTCAAATTATATGGAAAATACCCTGCCGCCACAGGAAACTTCTATTCAGCCTCTTCGTCTACAAAAAATCCTAACGGAAAATCATGGGATAATGTACCTACTTCAAGTACTATGTCTCAATCTGATTTCATTTTCTTAATTGAACAATTGATTCAAAGCATAAATTTACTAATAACATTGTTATTGAATTACGTTGTTCTAATGGATCCAAATAATAATTTAAATATTTCAAAGTGGAATGCTCGTTCTTTGAATGCTAAAGGGGACGAGTTGTTTAATTTTCTAACAGCTAATAATATACATATAGCGGTTAGGCATACGGGTGAGTTGCAATCATCTGCAATCAAAGTATAAAACATCAACTTTTTTCTTCATTTGAAACTAAAGTTTGTGAAACTTTAGGTGTTTCTGTTGAAACACAGCTTTGTAAATATTCTTTCATAGCTGCCTATTTGCCTTTCCAATGCTCTGGGCAGCAAGTTAATTTGCTCCGAACTGACTTGCGAAATTTGACTCGCAATAAGTCTTTTTTTTTGTCATTGGTGACTTTAATGTCAAACATCGGTCATGGAATAATTCACAAAGTAATTCAACGGCAGTATTTTGTTTGATGAGTGCTCTTCGGGATATTTCTCAATGCAATACCCTGATAGCCCCATTTGTTTTTCCTCTTCTAGAAACCCTTCTACGATTAATTTGGTCTTAACCAACTCTAGTCACCTTTGTAGCCAACTGGTCAATACAAAATGTGAAGTTCGAGTCCGTGATTATAGACGCTGATCTTAAAACCTTAATCAGTCTTAAAAATGTGAAGAGAAGGCAATTTCAACGCACTCGCGATCCTGCTATGAAAATTATATGGCAGAATTTGCAGAAAGAAATCAAGAAACGTTTTTCACAATTAAGAAACAAATATTTTGAAAATAAAATTTCTCAATTGGATCTTTTGCACTTTTGGAAATTATCTAAAATTTTGAAAAAACCTCAAAAGCCAATACCGGTATCGAAAAAAGAATACAATTTTTTACTAATTGCGAAAAAGCTCAAAAACTTGCTATGCAGTTTGAAAGTGCGCACAATTTCAATTTAGGGCTTACTAGTCCAATAGAAAATCAAGTTACTCAGGACTTCGAAAATATTCTCAATCAGAAGAGCATTTTCGAAAATTCCTGGGAGACTGATTTGGAAGAAGTGAGAACAATTATTAAGGTGAAGATGAATCAAAGCCAAACCTCAAATTTTAAGAGCACAAATCTTAAAAACCAAAACTTAATCGATTGGTCACTAGCTGGTGGTGACCAATCAATTAAGTTTTCAGCTCAAGCGGATGTTCGGTTCTCCAGATTTGTGCTCTTGAAAAATTGATGTTTGGCTTCGATTTATATTTACTTTAAAAAAAAAATCAAAAATATGAAAGCTCCTGACGATGATGGAATTTTATGCATCCTCATCAAGAAACTTCCAGAAAGTAGCTTATCATTCTTAGTTGGTATATTTAACAAATGTTTTTAATTGACATATTTTTCTGACAAATGAAAAAATGCTAAGGTTGTACCAATTTTTAAAATCAGACAAAAATCCTGCTGAAGCTTTTAGCTATCGTCCAATCAGTTTGTTACCTCCATATATGAACTTTTTGAATAGAATGTGTGTGGACCATATAAACGAAAATTTAATTTTTGCCAATGAACAGTTTGAATTCGGCCATGGACATTCGAGTACTCATCTATTTTTACGTGTAACAAATTTGATTCGTTCCAACAAATCTGAAGGTTTTTTTACTGGTCTTGCTCTTCTAGACATAGAAGAAGCATTCAACAGTGTTTGGCATGAAGGTTTGTTCGTAAAATTAAAAAACTTTAATTTTCCAATGTCAATTGTTAGAATAATTCAAAGTTATCTGTCAAATCGTACACTTCAGGTTAATTATCAGAACTCCAGGTCTGAAAGACTTCCTGTAAGAGCTGGTGTTCCTCAAGGCAGCATTTTGGGACCAATATTTTCACATCTGACTTACCTGAGTTGTCAAAAATCTTTATTTGCGGATGACACAGGCACATATGACGAATACTGTGAAATCAAAAATGCATAAGTTATGTTGAAAAACAAACAGTTTTAAGGGTTTTTTTTTATCAGATATACAATATATCTTGAAAAGTAATGAATTGATGAACTTTTTATAGAGGGTCTTGCCCGGGATTTTCCAGGTCAAAAATCCCGAGATTTCCCGCGATCTTTTAAATCACGAATCCTGGGATATTTATTTAAAATCCCGGGAATTCTTTTAATTTCAGAAGAAGCATCATAAGCTTCACAAAATCTCAGTTCATACAATATGGGAAGATGATAAGCTGGATTGTTTCTTTGGAGTGAGTGAGACCATTATATCCAGATCATAATCTGCAAGTTTGTCTAAGCGATCCCGTATGTTAATGTGTGATCAATAAAAACCTCTACAATAATTTGAAAAGTATTTCTTTTATTTATTTTTTCTCTCATGAAGGCAAAAAGTGAACGGAGAAATAGGAGTTGCAATATTTATATTTTTATCATAGTTCAATCATTACTATAAACACAAAAAAACTGTTTCATAATCTATATTGTTTCTAGGGCTTGGATAATAACAAACATTCTTCAACATCTATCGTGTAATTGTGATATAATTGCCCAAATTAAATTAGTGAATTCCGTAATATCATACAAGTTATCGATAAAGCAAATCTAAATGGAATGTTTTTTGTATGTTATGAGTTTGCTTGAGAACGAATCAACAGATTGGCATAGTTCTATCACTGTTGCATACGCCCAATGCTCCGACCATGGTATCTTGAAGGGAGGTAGTTTAATCCGTCAACAAGAGTATTGGCATTGGAAAATTATTCAACATCTGGCAAGTTTGTTTTGTAAAATCAAGTCAGCAAGCCATGGAATTCGTGAGCTGATCGCTTCCGGTGGAGAATGATGCAAATATGTACAGAGTTATCAAGGTTGGCACTAATCGACCGGCGGTTTTTGTCAAAACTCATTTTGAATTAAAAGCACTGTTTCATTGATTATTGCATTACGAAGTTTGCTTTATGAAATTTTCTACTCATTCAAGGCGGTACGATTGAAAATAAATAATCACATGGAAATGATAGCAACCGCTGGAAGTGAAATTACATGGACAAATACACCAGCTCACCGACTCGCCAGCTGTCATTTTCAGCCCCCGCTGTTTATCACTCCCTGCATCCACTGACTGCTTGGATTTTACCACAATTGACTCTATGCGTGAAGCTCCGATTTTTTTTTATATGGCAAAGCATAGGAAGTAAATTTTCAAATGCTTCTAAAAATTCAAAACACATTCCTTTAAATTCTTTTAAGTGTGTGGGGTTTGACTTGTGATAAGCTATAGAATCAGCAGGATATTGAGAAAAAAATATAAAACTCAAAATAATATGCCTGTAATGTAGCCCATCAAAAGTAACTGTTGAAGTTAATTTTATATAAACTTTTGAAATTTCACTTCTTATACCTTGCCGGGTAAAAATTTCGACGCTTCACGCAGCGAGCAAACTTTTCCTATATGGCAGCACCGTACTTACGTACACTCGAATAAGATTAAGGAAAATAAAGAAATATGACAAATATAAATTTGACGTTTGGTGTAGATTTTTTTTCATAGCTTACTTCAAAGCCTACTGGGCATTACAACATATTCCGGGACAACTAGTCTTCTACTAAGACAAGACATGTCAGGTAGAGGTACAAAAACGAAACCATTTGCCTGTCAAGAAAGACCACTTCTCATTGGTCGTTTTGGCAAAGGTCTACTTTTACACCGTTGAGTTGAATTACAACAGGGTACTTTGTTGCTCGTCAGGCCGTGTTGCTGGTTCATAAAATAGTGTTTTTACCAAAAGTTTGAACATTTTTCATGAAATCTTTTTGTTTCAAATCCAATAATATTCGATGTTAAGATTACCGCATGTGCTCCTACAATGCTAAAATATATATAAAATACTTAATTAGGAGCAAAATAATGTAGAATGAGTCAATTTTCTCCAAAAAAGACATCGGTTCTGAAAATAAACCTGATTTTTAAAAAGCTAGCATCCACTATTGCATTGAATGAATGAATCTTGTAAGAAACTATCAAATTATGAGCCTTGATATTCCCATTCGTTCACAAGATTAGTATAAAAAGATTTCTGGTAGCACTAGCTTTTGCATCGTCAAGGCTATCGACTGAAAAACAACGGGGCAGTCTTAGTTGAGCTGTCACGTTCTGTCCAAGGTCTTCTATATAAATAAAAATGGAATGGTGTTTGTATGTCACAAAATGGCTTAACGGATTTGAATGGTTATTTCTCCCTTTTGTTCGTCAGGGGTTCCGACGTATTTGTGTGTATGAAAATCCCAGGATATTCACCGGGAAAGTCGGAAAAACGAGAGTAAACAAAACTGTAATTTTGTATGGGACGATCCATAGCGTATTCAACAGCCTACTTGATGGCAAGACAAAGTTTGCCGGGACCATAAATATGATCTTTCTATGAAAATGTGTGGAAATCAAATGTAGCTTCAATTTCATACAAATTGACCACGTTCAATACATTTTTCAAAGCCTCAATACATATTCAAGCCTGTATGATCATAAAATGTATTGAAATTTTACACTTCCATTACATTTCGTCAGCTTTACGCTAGTTTTAAACGAATTTTGTTTAATCCTGGGATCCCGAGATTTTGAAAATGAAAATCCCGAAAGCCGGAATTTTTTCCAAGTTCGGGAAACAAGACCCTTTACTTTATACATTCTTGTATCTTGAGAAGATCAAAAAATGAATTTTCCATCTTACTTTTGAGGGGATAGATCGAAAGGGGCTGTCCATTAACCACGTGTTCATTTTTTCTCCCTCCCCCTCTAGGTAATTTGTCCACACACAAAAAAAAAAACAAATTGTATGGACCGTGATACTTGGCCCTAAACCCCCACCCCCAAATGAACATTTGGTTTATGGACAACCCCAAATGCCGAATACATAAAAAAGCATAAGCCACTAAATTCAAAATTTAAAATAATATGCGATCCTGTTACCCACTCGTGATAAATATTATAAATTTTGCAGCGTACAGAAATAAATTTGAAAATATAAATATGAATTTTGATATTTTATTTTGCCAATGTGGTCTAGTACCAGATTGACTAATCATAAACGTGGCTCCCAATATCGAACACAATCTAGGAATGCCTCGATTTCTGTAAATGTCTTCATCGAATGTTTTTACACCAAGAATATATTTAATAGCCAGTTTGATGCATTTGTAACATTCACATAAACAGTTTGAATTTTACTTAGTTTGCAAGATGTCAATCAAAAACCTTCTTCATATATGATGAAAAATGATCGACGGAAACTATGATAAATTGAATTGAGACACTTGTGCAATAATTACAGAGATATCATATAGCAAATCAAGCTGTTCGAAACTGGGTGACAAGAGGTACTTAATCAAAATTGTTGTTTGTCCACAATTAGGTTTAAATATAGTACAGCATACATTCACTCTTTCAAATTATAATTATTTTCGATCATGCTTGCGTTATCTAAAATATTTTGGTATATTCAAAATAATTACTAATTTGGCCAAATTTTAAGGCAATACGACAACTTTTAACGATTTTCAACATCTCTATTTTTCAAAAAGGTATGCATATTTCATGGATATGTTATTCTCCACAAATATTACTCTCCAGAATAGCTTTCTTTTCTTCCAATATACCGCATGATTGGACCATGATTTCAATTTTTTTAGACTTTTTCCGGTATTGGGTGTTGTTCGGTACTTGGGGATGGTACACAAATTATGTCACGCTAAATTTCGACTTTTTCGAACACCCCCCCCCTTGTCATGTTTTTTGTATGAATCCTTCAAAAATTTTGTAAAGCTTGTCACGCTTGGCTTGACCTCCTCCCCTCCCTTGGAGCGTGACGTAATTTGTGCATGACCCCTAATTACTGGAAAGCTTTCTTTAATACATCGAAATGCTACGAAGTATAATTATGGCGCTATTAATTAAGAGCTCTGAAATAAATAAATTCCCCACTGTGCAGCAGTGTACCCATAATTGCTTACCCTGAAATATACTGAACGATACCAGAAGTTCATTGGTAGACCTCACGAAAATGGTCATAAAGCTTCCGACCACATACGAAGCCGCCCCAATCAGTCCAACCGTCCGACAGGAAGTCTTCTTCATCAGGGTGTTGGTGAAAAGTCCAGCAAAGCTCAGCGCACTGAAGAAGCAGCTCGTAATCAACGCTATTGCACTGGTCTCCTCGCCAAGGTTCGTCAAAAAATCACCAAACATCAATCCGAACGATGGCAGCGAGCCCAAAGATACGGTGAACATAGTGGCCATTCCTATGCCAACTAACAGTCCCCATCCTCCTTCGGGGGCCACTTTCTTGTACCGAACTGCCATCGAGATATTGGAACCAAAGAAGTCAAAAGACCGTAAGAAACTGAACTGACCCGACTAACTGATGAACAATGGTAGCAATATCTCCCAATCTGTGCAGTTGGAATTTTTATCTTGCGAAGGGCTTTCTTGCGCTGTATCCGTAACATGGTCTAGGTTGGAGAGCTTAACGATAGGCAAACAGCTAGTAGTCGGTAGACGCCAGTGCAATACAAGTTGATGACACACTGTGATTAGGTGTTGTTTCCAAAGCGTGTGTTTCTATCTGCTTACCGGGATTTGATAAGCGACGCAGGTGGTAACTTATGCAGCTTTCTTACTTGTTTGAAACTATTTGATTACTGCACTATATAAGTGAAAGGACAGAAAAAAGAGGTGCACTCAATATGGGAAGGTTTGAGCTAATGATATATAATACACGCACACTGCTTCATTCTTGAACAATGGAAAAAAAATCGTCGTGGGAACTATTCATGTTTTTGAATTTTATAAAAATTGACTCCAGCTTTCACGTTTATAAAATAATTGCGTAATCCTTGAAAAAACTTTCAAGTCCACCAACAAATCAATCATCTGAAAAAAGATCACGCCAGAAATTTTTTGAAGGTTTAACCAGAAGTCCGCAATTGTCTTGGAAGAAATCTGCTGAAGAATTGCAAGGAGATTCATTGGTTCTGTGTAATGAAACTCATTAGTTTTTTTTTCAATTCTTTATTAATATTATTCCAAACATGACATTCATATCTTACATCTAGGTGCTCTGTGTTAGAAAACACTATAATCCTAATTTGGTAAAACTAAACTGAGCATGTATTAACATTTTGTTAATCACACATTACATTTCATTTGCCGTAGCAATTCAGAATTTTAACAAGTGAATTGATTTCACCCGTTTATAAAAGAAAAAAAAAACGCTTTCAATTACCTAGACCTAACTGAACCCACATATATAACGCATTAATCGCGGCAATAGACGAACGTTTGAATAATTTAATTCAATATTTGTTCCAATGTTTCGATATTGGATATTCTATGCAATTCATAAGTACCATACCTGTGAGGAAGCTCCAGAATTATTTTCAAAATTTTATTTTGAATACTCTGCAGACTTCCTTCCTGGTATTACAACAGCTAGTCCATTTTGGTACAGCATACAACATGGCTTGTCTGAAAATTTGTGTGAAGATCAAAAGCTTATTCTTTAGACAAAGTTTTGATATACTTTTATAAGGTGAATACAGACATTTGACATATAGGGTAAATGATGGCTTCGACACCCTGAGGGTATTTTCGGCAACACTAACTTATCGTCCTTGTTAGAATTTATCTACGGAACAAGGGTTACCTTCAATGTACTCAACATGTTCCTTGAACTATAATCTTCCATATAAATCACATCCTTCACAAAAATATTATATAACATGGGTTTTATTATAAAATGAAATAAATGCTTACGAAATCATCGTCATTCGTGAGCTGCCGAATAGAACAACACAAGAACAGCTTAAGAAAAACTCACCACTTCGAAAGGTCCTATTCTCCGCTCCAATGCCATTTTTTTCACAAAATCTTCGCACCGATCACTTATGCACAATTATACTTTTGATTGGTCTATAAAACACTCGAAAATACTTAATTTTGATGCTTCAAGTCACAAGTTAAAATTAATGAACTTTGTTTTCCTCGGCAATCACTTTTTATTACTGCGCCAGGTTGCCAGAAAACCATATTCAATTGCGGTGTAATTATTATTCACGATTTAAATTCACAGAAAAGATCGAATACAACTAATTAATTTATTGGAATTAGGTAACAAAGCAAGCATGGGTAATAATTGAGCCTTTCAATTCCTTCCTTATTTGAAGATTGTAGCGCATAAACTTCAATATACTGAGAAACATATAAAATATACGTCTCTTAATAGGTTAACTATTTCGGCAACACTCCTGTTGTTCTCAAAAGTGAGTAGATTTGAAAAGGGTCTATTCTGATTTTCTAATACACTGAGAATAATATGAACCTTAAAAATTACTGGCAAGGTTTGGATTTTGATCCGAATTAGCTGATCGAACCATATTCGGAGAGTGCTATTCAAAAACCAAAAAAAAATAAAATCCTAGGACATCGCAATCGGATTTTTTTCAATACACCCCAACCTCTTTTTACGACCGTTATCGGGAGGTCGTAAAAAAATTAGGGTAATAATTATGTTTTTGAAAAATCCAACGTCTATATGCGGAAATACTGATTCGAGATATTCGGCAAAGTTGAAGCATGGGTTGAGAACTTTCCAAAATGGCCGTTTAAGTTTTCATATTTTGGTAATAGATGGCAACACTGCTCGATTGTTATCAAAAGAGCCAATTTTATGGGGGTGTGATATGCAAATACCAAAAAATTTTAAAGATGACGGTACCGAATGTTCACCAAAGTTGAAGGAAGTGTTGCGTGCTATACAGTCGGTCGAATCACAAATGTTCATGTGGCAACACTGTTCAAGAAGAACAGAAAAATAGAATGCTTAGCAACATAGCAATACTCTTCAAATATAATCCAGTTTTTCATGAAGGGTTCAACATTTTGTCGTAGCTGGAAACACTGCATAAGTGAAATTGCGTCACCGGCAGTGCAAGTGTGCATGCAACTTTTGTTTTGCGGATATCTCAGGATCCTGACCACTTAGAAAGATGGCGTCTTCGGCAAAGTTGTTCAGTAGCTCAAGGACTATTATTGTTATAGCCAAGAGATTCGAGATTTGGCCACCATGCGGCGCTAGTGAGCGTAGAATTTTTGTTTTGCGGATATCTCAGATATTGTTCAGAAGCTCAAGCGCTATCATTATATTAGCTTCTTCTTCTTTCTGGCATTACGTCCTCACTGGGACAGAGCCTGCTTCTCAGCTTAGTGTTTTTATGAGCACTTCCACAGTTATTAACTGAGAGCTTACTATGCCAATAACCATTTTTGCATGTGTATATCGTGTGGCAGGTACGAAGATACTCTATGCCCTGGGAAGTCGAGAAAATTTCCAACCAGAAAAGATCCTCGACCGGTGGTATTCGAACCCACGACCCTCAGCTTGGTCTTGCTGAATAGCTGCGCGTTTACCGCTACGGCTATCTGGGGCCTATCGCTGCCTGGTGGGAAAAACCTTGTATCTCTTGACAAAAATAATGATAGCCCTTGGCAAAATTTTGAATCTCATAGCTTCTTTAATGATAGTCCTCGAGCTACTGAACAACTTTGCCGAAGGCGCTATCTTTCTAAGTGATCACGATCCTGAGCTATCCGCAAAACAAAATTTCGATGCTCACTAGCGTCATCTAGTGGTAGAATTCCGCAATTCAGTGACCACCATATGTTATCCCTTGAACTACTGAACAATTTTGCTGAATATCTTCTTCTTCTTCTTTCTGGCATTACGTCCCAACTGGGACAAAGCCTGCTTCTCAGATTAGTGTTCTTATGAGCACTTCCACAGTTATTAACTGAGAGCTTTCTTTGCCGATTGACCATTTTTGCATGTGTATATCGTGTGGCAGGTACGCAGATACTCTATGCCCTGGGAATCGAGAAAATTTCCTTCACGAAAAGATCCTCGACCAGCGGGATTCAAACCCACGATCCTCAGCATGGTCATGCTGAATAGCTGCGCGTTTACCGCTACGGCTATCTGGGCCCCTGAACATTGCTGAACATCATGATCCTCTATTTTGAATACTTTTTAAGTACTAAGATGACACTTTTTAAGATATTGATCATTTATAAAAACGGCCGTTAATCTGAATTGCGGTCGTAAAAAAGTGGTCGTAAAACAAACCGTCGGTAAAAAAAAGTCGTAAAAAGAGGTTGGAGTGTAGTACCATTCATTCTCTCGGTAATAACTTGGTGATAGAGCGTTCAAAAGCAGCAACCTTTACAGACCAAAACAATATCGAGCCATTCAGTTTGTCAGCGAATAGTTCAATAGGGTCCTAAAATGTTTGATATAAACTTGTTTTTATTCAATAACACGATATAGCGAATTCTTGCTGCTACTTTGGTAAATTTTCCCGCTCAAATAACGACTATATCATATTTAAATTATAATTTTAAAAATGGGTCCAAATTTAAACCTTGACACTTTTGATCATGTTTGACTATCTCTTAGTCGATAAAATTGCCACGGAGGCTCAACGTTTTACACTGGGGTTGTTCCTATCTGACATTTCGAAAGGGACACGGGAACCAAAATACATCCATTATTTGAGTTTAAACCAAAGGGTGAGACAAAATCTAAAAAATCAGAAAAAAATGCTTTTTGACCGTAAACCAACGAAAAGCATTCAAAAATTGAGTAAACATGTGTTCTTGGCCTAAAATGAAGCATATGGTACTAAAATTGGGACTGAGGTTAAGGACCCTATTCACGGTGAAATTCTTGACCTTTCGCATTAAAAAAAAATGAAAACAACTATGCAACTACCGTCGTTGGAGGTAAGATTTGGCCAAAAATGAGTAAGTCCTCATTTATTTTTAAATAACTTTCGCAATTTGACTTGATATGTTCGGTTAAATATGAGAATACGTTGCAAATGCTGAACAAATAATTGAAATTTGATTATTTTCCTTTAAATAGGAATCATTTGAAAATTGACCCAAACTCACCCCTTCGAGAAGGTGACATTGGGCCAAACAAACTACACTCATGAAAACGAACTATCGATAAACATAGGAACCCCTTATGAAAATTCGCCAAGAAATCGGATTCAAATTCATAAATTTACGTCATGGAACCGAAATTTGAAAACAAAAATAGTTTTCGTGGCAACCTGGAATCGAACCAAGGATCTTGCTTAGTTTTGTAACAAAAACTATCCAAAATCATGATTTTTTTTATAGAAAAAATCGAATTTCTTTGGATTATTTAAGTTTTTGTTACCAAATATTTCATTTTTTATATAAAACTTATGTTTCTAAAGCATTTTGTTTGAATTACAAGTTGAATAATTCATTTTTTAACATGTGCAAATATATTATTGTTTAAAAATTATTTGAAAAATGTTGCCAAGTCCTTTTCGAAGGTTTAACAAATGAGGAAAACCAGTTTCAGCTTTAAGAATATCGTTTAACTGACAAAAAATAAAAAACACTGACGTTTTTCGTCTAAAATCATGTTTTTGTGTGGGTTTTGTTGAATAACTTGGTCGGTCAAAACAGCGAAATGTGGCGTACAAAAAGTTTGAACACAATTAAATAAGCTTCAAAACCATGCAAAAAGATTTGGAATCGGTTGAGTATTCATGAAGTTATGGTCAAACAAAGATATTTTTTTAGTAAAATAAAAAAAAATTGGAGTAAACAACTTTTAATTGAAACTAATTTTGATTTTACACAAATTTGAATAAAATTTTTTTTAAGGTAATGGTGCTGAAATTACCGAAGTTATGGTGACTTCACTGAAGGCCATTTTTAGTAACTTGAAAATTCACCTCGAAGACGCTTGCGCTACCTCTAAATTTTAATATTTGTGGCTCAAACTTTGAGGTTTCTCTACTAATATGATTCGAATTCAGAAGAGTACACGAATTTTTGGTTTTGAGAACTTTTGAAAAATAAGCCGCACCCTAATAGACAGTAGCGCATGTGCGAGTAGCGAATTGGAGCATGCATGTAACCCATTCAAACGCAACTCTGAAATTCAAGTAATCTGATAATCGCGTTCCGTGGATTTTTCTTGCAGAGCACAATATTATGAATCAATTAACCATGACGTCACGTTGCAACTTCTAGGTTGGATTCGCACTTGCTGCAAGTTTACAACCATGACATGGCAATTTTTAAAGCCGAAATGCTGCCATAGTGAGATGGAATACAAAAAATATTCGATAAAATATGTGAAAACGAAATTAGGCAGCGTCCATTTATGACATAACGTTAAAATGTACAATTTTCGACAATTCCCCCTCCGCAACGGTTTTTGCATGAAAAAAAAAATTTGTGTTTGAGCCGCAACGTTTGAGCCTACTCCCCCTCCCTCTAGAGCGTTACGTAATATGTGGACGGCGCCTTAGTCTGCATACATTTAGTGGCGTTGTGTATTCAATTTGACTCTCCGCTATTCTATTTATAACTGCAATTCTTTTCTCAGTGTAGTCTGTATTTTTCTGTATTGGCCCTTTCAACGAGTAGAACATAATGAGTGACGTTTAATTTCAGGAATTGTCAACAAATACGAAATGTTACCAATACATAAACAAGTTTTTGCGCAGTTTTGGATTGCCGAAGTGAACAGTTTTGTTGTCGACAATAGTAATTGCATTGCCGATAAAAGAACAAGTGCCTCGTGACTTTGGTGACGAAAAATAGAAGATTAAGAGAACAAAATAGTGTTTTATGTATAATAACACTGCGGAACACGATTTTGTCTCAAGAACTAAAATACCGCTATTTACTAAATTAAGGGTTGCTGAGTCCATTGCCGTTTTCAGAAATATCATGGCACGTCTAGTTTTTGAGATATTGACTGTTGAAAATGCTAAATTTGACTGTTTCAGTCAACTTGCATGCAAGTTTTCTAACTTGCACGGCAATTGATTTGCTCAATTTGTCACAGAATTCAAACTTCATGTATAGAACAATAATTATCAACGAAGTTCATAATATTTTCAATGGTAAAATGTCATTTTTTGGTGGTTCAGAAAAGTATTGTATTATGCCATATAAAAGAAATAAAAAATTATATATGAAGACTGCAAGCATGTTGAAAAAAATCGATTAAACCTAAACTTTATCGTATAATTTCATCTGATTTGCATCTAAATTGAAAATTCAAGTCCTCTTTAGCATGTTTGGTAGATTATATTACAAAAAAGTTTGATAAATCATACTTTAAATTTCATGTAAACATCAATAAAACCAGTGTTTTATACAACTTTGGCGACCTGTAGCTAAAAATTGTGACGTGCTGGAACATTTCTGAGAACGGCATCAGATTCAGCGACCCAAAATCTACTGTCATTTTTGTTACACTGTGTAATTAATAAACGAAGAGTGCTCAAGTGTAGTATAGGTGTCTCCTGCTAATTGTTGTGCTCTATTGTTGCGTAAAAATGCCTTCTTAAAAATTCAGCTGCTTAGGCTGCCGACAATACGTAAGTTCCCCTATGTAACATTGTCCTCAATGATTTTAAAAGTTGAATATTTATCTAGGCGTACTTACATTATTTAATCAATTTATTGGAACCCTTCTTATCGTGTCAACAAGTCCACTTGAAGGCTTCAGATGAAAAGCCTTTGGTTTATGTGGAAATATCATAAGTTGAGTTTTGAAGCATTGGGAGAAATCTTCCATTGTTGTTAGTATGAAGAAAAAAATTCCAAACATTTTGCAATCTACTATACTACAGATGACACGCTTGTTTCGTCCATTGGAGGAGAGACATGTGGCATCCGCAAACAAAGATTATTGACATCTCTGAGGTAACTTAGTTAAGTCAGATGTGAAAATATTGTATAATATTGGTCTGAAAATGCTGCCTCTAAGAACACCAGCTTTTACAGGAAGTCTTTCAATCTTGGAGTTCTGATATTAAACTGGAAAGTAATTTGACAGATAACCTTGATTAATTTTATAAATGTATGCCATAAAATTGAAGTTTTATTTATTTTACAATCAAGCCTTCATGTCAAACGCTTCCGAATGTTGTCGAATCAAATTTGTTACACGAAAAAATGGTCGAGCGTTCATGTCGAAATCCAAACTGTTTTAAGGCAAAAATTGAATTTCCATTTAAACCATCATTACGTTTAAAATTACCGTTTTAAAAAGTTTACTGATGGAGGAACAGCTTGTTTTGGATGATAGTTTGAAGCTTCTGTAGGATATTTGTCATGCTACTCTCTGGGATATAAAAATTTTAATTTAAACTATCCAGTAATTCTTTAAAGTATTCGTCAACGAATCCTTTTGAGGAAAGCTCCACATAAGGGTGTCCCAAAAATAGAAGTATCAACAAGTTGACTTTCTTACCGCTTAAATAAATGATAATAGTATCAGAAACAAAGCTTTATAAATTAAAACTCTCTCAAAAATGTCAAAAGGAAACACGCATAAATTTATTGAAAAATTCTGAGTGTCCTTCCAAAATTTGAGCTCATATGAATAAAAATTGGGACTGTGCAAGTTGAAGGGCTTGTCAATAACTATGTGACATGCGGGGACGGACCTGGTGTAGTGGTTAGAACACACGCCTCTCACGCCGAGGACATGGGATCGAATCCCATCCCCGAGATAGTCACTAAAAATTCAGTGACGACTTCCTTCGGAAGGGAAGTAAAGCCGTTGGTCCCGAGATGAACTAGCCCAGGTCTAAAAATCTCGTTAATAAATATAGAAAAAAAAACTATGTGACATGCAAGCCATTCATTCAATCGATCATAGTGTTTGCCCACGTGTACTTGAGGGTTAAAACAATGCTGTCGAAGACCGTATTCAGATCGGTCGCCTTATATGTTTCATTCATCAAACCAGTAAAATCATCCCCATAAAATCAAACATGAGTTATGACACGAAAACGCTAACTGAGTGAAATGAATTTATTTTTGGTTATCTTTCTTTCACAGTGTACTTATAACTACCCGTCCCTGAAAATCTGGGGTTCGAAGCAAACAGGAAATCTGGACAAACATTTCAAAAGGGCACATCGACATTGGTAAACATTGGCTTTGCAAGCCGCTGTTGAGCCCAATTCAACTCGATCACGCTCACCAATACCACTATCAGGAAGAGCTAACACCAATCTTGCTGATAGTGGTGTTAGTTTGCGTGGGCGGGCTAAAAAGGGCTCAACAGCAACGTTACTGAAAAAAGGCTCAAGACCTCTAGGGCCCTTTTCAAATGTTTGTCCAGAAATTATCTCGCGTGGCAAATATGTGCCACATTTCGCCTGAAAGGTCTGCAATCTCATCGCACGTTGGAATCCAATTGGAGTATTGGAAACATGAGACATGCACCGAGACGCGGTTCCACTCAATCTTGGGATGTTTCAACGAAATTCCGTAGGAAGTTGCGCCCAATTACACAATTCTAACCTAATTTCAGTTGGCTTAAAATTTTATTAGAAAAATATAGTCGATTCTGGGTTGATTCAACGCAAAATTGAGTTCTTTCAACGTAATACGCAATAAATGGACGCTGCCTTATTGGGCCAAAGAACCCCTAATAGTAGGCTGTTTCTATTTTTGACAATATTCGTGAGGACGAAAAGTAATATGATTTTAGGTAGATTTGATATAGATTTTGAATATGATTTCAGGTTGATAGTATAATCGAAATACTTAATTTTGAGTGTACATATTAACCTCGAAATTTAGATAAAATTTTGTCTCCGCATGGGAATAGGGCGATATTCAAAACTGAAAAGGCAATAGTTGGCTCTTTTTCAGTGGTACCGTCGATGGGGGTGACAATGGGTCTAGGGGGTGAGATTGGGTCAAAACGGAAAAATATGTTTTGTGAAATATTTCAGCTAATAACGCTGATATTACTAAAATTAATAATTCATATGTTAGGGAACATATTATTACACATAATTCATAACAATATACATTTTTAGAAATAGTAGTTTTTGTGTACTACATCAATAAACTTGCATGTTGAAACTAGATAAAATTTACAACATCAAATTTCTCCTGTACAAAGTATCACGCATGTACTCTAGCCTCTATCCTTGCATTAGTAGAATGTTGAAAGTCTTTTCATTGCACATCATAGGTACCGTTTTGATTCATATTACGGACACTTAAGGCCTCAGTGAAGTATAACCCAGCATGGACCATACAAAATAAATCATTCTGTATGATTTTTTAGCGTTATCGAGCGTCGGAAGCCCTTAACTTTCGGATGGTGGGTAAAGAATACGCGTCCGCAACTTGAATAATTTTAAATAAATCAAAACGTGTGGCCTTTTCATGATTCTTATTCCGGACGCTCCCTCACTTTTGCCTCATATGCCGGACGCTTTGATTCGAATTACGGACAGCTCATGATAATCATTAATGGAACAGTCAAATCATCAATTGAAATCGTTCAACCACTTAAGAGACGTCTAAGGTAGTTGGGCATTATAAATTTGCAATGATATTTATGGAAAAAACCTAATAAAACGAGCCTCGAAAATGAGAACTTTTGGACGGCGAAAATTGAAACATTTCGTGTGAAATGTTTCCCATACAAACGAGAGTGTCCGGAATTTGAAGCTGTTCGTAATATGAATCAAAACGGTATTTTCCGGAATCTGTTTGATTTTCCCACAAAAAAATCATTTTTTTCGGTACGATGTCTAAAACATTGAAAATGGGGGTGAGATTGGGTCAAGCAAGAACAATAGTAAATGAAATTCCAAGTCCACTTTTTTGACATTTTACTGTGCCGGGTGTTCTCTTTTTTCATTAAGATGTGTTTATTCTTTCTAAATACAGCATCTCTGAAACATCAAACAAGTCTACTTGAGTATTCCGTGCATTGAATAACAATACAACGCATTTTGACAACTTCTCAAACCAGCAACTGTGTTTCGTGCGCAGCAACATCGTAAATTTTTATCAAAAGGGTTTTTTTCTAAATTTGATTATTTATCAGTGTTTTCATATTATAGAAACATCTCACGAAAGTACAAATGAGTTGGATCGCTGAAATACTGGGATTATGACGTCAACTTCTGCCTGAAATTTATTGATCGTGGAATGTCGCACCGAAATTTAACTATTTGCGAAGGTTTAAAATAATCACTGTTTCAGTACACCTTTGGGGAAACTGAATGGGCTTTATAGCAATGGGGATGAGACTTTGAAGACAATTTGAGGGAAAAACCAAGAAAATTTATGTAAACTTGACAATAAATCTTGGGTTTACATATTTTTTCTCAGAGCTCTTCAATTTTCAGTATAATCTTTCTTTTAAGTGGGTGAAACATCTTATATACCTTTTTATCTTGTTTGTATCGTTTTAAGTCAATATTTTTCAGTTGTAAATGGTTTTGAAATCATATTCTCAAAAACAAGTTATTTCAATTACAGTGACCCAATGTCACCCCCTCTATGGGGTGAGATTGGGTCATTTTTCATTCACTTGTGGTGCCGCTGTGAATAAATATTTGTTTTTAATTTTTTGAACAGTTGTTAATGTACCATCAAAGTACATACACACCAAATTTGAAGTTTATTGGAGTTAAATTGCGATAGTTATTCAAAAAATAAATCGCACATATCCATTGTCACCCCCAACGACGGTAGTAAAAACGAAATCCTGAAGCAAAGAAAGCACCACAGAAGATGAACCAAACACAAAAAGTTATATATTCACTTTACACTTGATTTCTAATCACTAATTTTTTGATCCAGTTTTCTAATTGCAAGTAATTTATGTTTTTCATTATTTTCCATACGTTTTGACAGTTCTCTGACTACCATTCTTCCATGCGCTTCTGTTGAAAGTTTGAGAAATTTGAGAATCCAGCGTAGCGCGATCAGTGGGTGGAATACAAACAACAGTGTCGTCGCTCGGCGGCCGGTAAGAGAAACTTAATGTTCGAAAGGTTGTTGTCTATAATTTTTGCCGCTGGCGCCAACTGTTAGCGTTTGAGAATAAAACAAACAGTCATTACCCTATTACATTTAACATTGTCAGATTCCTTAGATAGTGATTTGCTCGATGAGTGGTTGGTCTCCATAGGGCCCCTTGAAAATAGGGTAATGACTGTTTATTTTGTTCTCAAACGCTATCAGTCGGCGCCAGCGGCAACTTTTGAAGCTTTTGTGCTACACTCCACCCAGTACAATTCAGCTATCACTGAATGTTCGGTAGGGTCGATGTACCAATAGCCGCATAGCTAAGAACAAATATTCGTATAAAATCGAAAAATAAAGCCTGCGGAATTATTTTTACATCATCTGAAAGCTTTTTATCTTGGCTTTGTGGAAAAATTATGAAACATAAGAAAACTCATGTTTTTGTATTTATTATCGCTTGTGCCACTATAGGAACACATGTGCCTATAGTAGCACTATTCCTAATTTCTGTTCCTATAGTAGCACTAGCCTCACGGAATAGTCAAAACACAAATCAAAACCGTAGTTTTACAAAACTTTTATATTTTTCCTTAGAAGTGTTGATCAAAAGCGTTCGATTGATGTAAAAAAGTTCCTAATTTATCAACTATTTTGTTTAATAACAAAATAGTTTCTCTCAGTAGTGCTACTTTTGGAACAATAGGTTAACTATAGGTGCAAGGGAGCTAAAATTTTAAGCAAAACTATTTATTTCGATCATTTTTTGAACAAAATCGAGCTGTGTGTCAATGGTACTTTGATAAATAGCTACTGATCTTCATGTCAAAAATTATTTTGCTACGATTACCAGCGAAACGGCCGTAAAAAGCCACTAGTGCGACTATATGGGACCGTCCACTAAGGGAACACCGACCCTAGCAGCAGATTTTTTGCTATTTTTTTTATCGGTGGCGTTCGGGTGAGTGAGTGAATTTTCCCATGCTTGCCCACCATTCGAAAAAGAAGGGTATCCGACGCTCGATAACGCTGAGAAATCATACAGAATGATTTATTTTGTATGCTCTATGCTGAGTTATAGTTCACTAATGCCTTAAGTGTCCGTAATATGAATCAAAATGGTAGTCACCGCATATCCTAAAGCCCCAAACGCAATGATAGCGGAACGACAACGGAAAGCGGAACCGGTTCACCAGCATAAATCACACTATCTTGACTGAGACGTCAACGAATGGAAGTGAACCAACACTGGGTCGACAAGCATGTTATAGTTCATGCTGGCGAACCGGTTCCGCTTTTCTTTGCCGTTTGGCTATCATTGCGTTTGGGCCTTAACCCCTGGTTGAGGTGTGTCAATTGTTCCACTGTGAACTGCTGCATCGAATAATTAACTACGAATTCTTCAATGGGTTTTACAACCGGTATAAGAACGCGATTACTTTCGTCGTCTTGGATCGCTAGTTTTTTTTTTTCTGTGTTGCCTGTTCTTCCTGTCTGCCCAAGTAACCAATAGCCCGCTAATTCGCCTTTTTGGCTTATGGAGCTGTTATACGGCTAATATAGGGCACGTTAGCTCTATGGTAGCCCTATATTAGTACGGCGTGCGAATCAAAGTACTGTTATGTTACTTGGGTGCTTCGCACTCTTCCGCTTTTTCAACCTTGGTCAGGAATTCTTCCGGAATTCTAATATATATTAGAAATTTAAATTTAATATAAATATACCTCTTCGTCATCAGTTTTATTTTCATACATAGATTCATGAATCACGATTCTTCTCCCAAGGATGCTAATCTATTGAAATATTTCTACTGCGTTATATTCTATGGAAACCTTCTTGTGTGAAATCAAAATTAAATACAGCAGAAAAGCTTGGATATTAAATGAGCAAAGATCCAATTTAATATTACAACTGGATACGAAACACCAGGGTCGAATTTTTCAAGCCAGGGAGAAACAAAATTCGGATTAGGCAAAATGAACAAATATAAAAACATTCAAAGAGCTTTTTTATTTTAAGTTCTTAACTTTTAACGTCAAACATCAGGGTTTGAATTTTGATACTGACAGAATAAACTCTTCTTTTCGCTTTTTCACCCAATCCAAATTGGAGCGAATGATATTCAGCACTTCGCTTTTTATATCGTCATTGCTCGAGCTATTTTCCACACGTCGAAGCATTTCGTAGTCATCTTCGGAAACAATTCGCTCAGCCAGCAATCGAATTATGTTTCGATTTGTCGCGTCATTGGTAATATAGAACCATATCAGCTCATTTGATGATGAACTGGGGAAATCAGCGTCGTTTGGTGGAGAAATACTTCCGAAGATTTCTCTTAAGATGGGATTGAAAATTAACGATCCAGCACCTTCAAGCGATTTGATGATCAATTTTGACTGATATTTGACTTTTTGTATTGGTCTTGTTGATTTCCATGTTCCATACGGTCTTATTCGTTGATGTTGTCGCTTCTCTGAGTAGTGCTGTCATAAAATAAAGTGGCATGTTGCCATTGTTGGCAATATTTCGTAAAATACTTGAACAGTTGTCCAGATTCAAGCGGCAAGCCCAAATAGAGAGCAGCGAATGCAGATTTCGAGTTTTCTCTGAAAGTTTATCAGCTTCTTTCCAAGCCTTCAATTTGCCATAGATTGGAGATACGAGCATTCTGAGAAACTTTTCGTATTCGTTTTTTCTTGGGTCATCTCCTAAAATATTCCAAATACGATCGAAGTGGTATAATGCTGCCTGCCATGAATAGTAATCCGTTTCATTCCGAAGATAGTTGATCAACTTTAGAACTACCGAGTAGTTCACAGTACCCATCCAAGCAAATTCCAGCGCATCTTGGATAAGCTGAATCCGGTCGTACGTAGAGACATTGTTCGGACCAGCTAGTTGCTTCGCTATCAATTCATACGTTGGAATGTCATACAATACCTTTAACTGAGAGAGTTTACTGAAATTTGTTGGTATTGTGTTTAACTCTATTGTGAGTTTACTACAGTTGAGCAAGGAAGAAGTTTTCTCGAAGTATACTTTCAACGGTTGACAGGTGTTACTTTGGTTGAATGATCCGATAGACAACTGGTACTTTGCCATTGAATTTCCGCTTCGAGTGACATTAAGGACCGGTGCTTCAACGTTCGTAGATCGTTTTTCAAAAACTTCCATCAAATCTCTTTTCTGTAGAAAAGCATTAACGAAACTGTTAGAAATAGTTTCTACATCAATTTCTTTTTTACTGCTGCTATCAATTAAAAGTTTAATCCCACGTATAAAACTTGTCTTTCCAATAAAACTCGCCAAGTCACTGAACACACAAAACGCACTAAGTCCGATTTCGTTCAACAGTGATGAACTTACAATGCTATAGTTCGTCTGCAGGGTTAATTTTGAATCAAGTCTGGAGACCTCCCAGCATTGTGCCGAAGCTTCGGGATATTTGTCGGCGAGCACTTCATAACCAATATACCACGCCAGACCTTCCACAAGCCATAGTTCGGTCCAGGAGTTCAACGTCAACCGACTGCTGAGAATATGCCGGATCAAGCCCCGTGCCAGATGTATGCTGAGATGTTCTTCATCGTTTATTACATTTGGAACTCCTAGGAGACCATTTCCACCGGAGAATTCCCACGAATTTCCATTAATTGTCATTAGTGTAAGTTTTTCGGATGGATATTCAACACCCAAAACATCGTTGAAACGCTCCATCAGAAACGCAGTGTAATTAACGGCGGTTGCCAATTCCTCAAAGTGGTCATTGGTTATTCCTTCGATTACTAGATTGTGCGATTCAGTTTCTTCCATTTCACCGTAATTGTTGATTGAGAACGCCAACTGGTGTGGTGCTATCGGAGATTGACTGGAGAATTTGCGGCATGCACTTGTTTCAGAGCTGTGTTTTTTGTTACGATCTTCAACATAAACCAGATTGCTGATTGCATTATAAAATGGACTGTATATAAGGCTCAAATTGAAAGTAGCTTTCAAATCTGGTTCATCGAAACAGGGGAAGACCATTCGAGCATTCATTGGGTACAAGTTTGTTAGCACTGTTGATATGATCGATTCCTCCGTTGAGTCGTAGTAGGAACTTTTATAAAGGGCCGTTGATTGTAGTTCAAGAATGTTAGCGAAATTGATGTCTAATACGTATTTTGATCCCTTCTTAAGTGTCTGATCAAAAGTAAATACGATAAAATCCCTATCTGGTTGATAATTAACCTTCGAGACTTTAATGAGATTTTTTGATTTTTTGTCGTCAAATGTAGTTATAGATACACTATCTTCAGCAATAAAAAGTTGCTTCCAATTGACTGTCAGGTTGTTAGTATCTGCCACACAGTTAATCCGTATTTGAACATTTCCTTTGACTTCAGGAATGGCATCGTGCGAGTTGCTCAAATCAATTTCCAACTCGTAGTGTTCTGGCAGACACGCTCGAGGTAGTTTCACTATTCCTGACTCCGGGCTCATGGACAACATGAGTGATAGAATAAGCGACAAGGGATATGCCATTTCAATTCAGCACAAACGACTCACTAAATGTTCAAATTGGAACACTCCAGCACTATATGCATTCGCCACGCGATATAATGCGATTTAAATTGGTTTATTATGTTAGATTTGAAGTGGCTCTCAGTGTAGTTAATTTTTTGCTGAACAATGTCAGCCCAACTCACTAAACAACTTACAATAGCCACAGTACGGTATCCAACACCTCCATCAGAAATTCAGTGAACCAAGGCCTCACATTTATTGCGCTTTATCGTACCTCGAGCAATAATAATAACTTTAATCCCTGCGAATAAGCGAGCAATAAATTATCGTTCTATCCTTGCATTACTTCCGCCTCGATGGTTACCACCGTACGTTTCCAAATTCATGCAACCGGTGCACAGAAGAGTAGCGAGAACAAATTCGTGGCCATAATTTCAAAATCGAGATTTTTGATCTCGTATTATTTTTTAAACATAGCTAATAGTTTGCCGCATATTATTTCTCCACTGAAATGATGTAAAAATAAAATAAAAAATATGATGAAATAGAAATATGATGAGATTGCAAAACATCTCATATGCTTAATATTTATCATTTATTTCTGAGATGAACTTTGAAAAAAATATAAATTTTTTTTGCTGCACTTTATTTATCAACACAAGAATATCTTCTGTCCAAAACCAGCCAACAATCATGTTCTATTTGCTTATTTTGAAGGTTATATTGAATAACAAATTATTAGTCATTTTTGGCTAACTTCAATATTGAATAGGGCAAAATCCGGCATAGATCCGGTTGCAGTATTGAACTTGAAGATGTTATCTATCAGTTGCAACATCGGAAACTTCCGCGTCCTTCTGCCCTTTACATTTCAAATCTCATGTAGGTAAGGACTGTATCGAAAAATCGAAAAGTAGTCTTTTTGTATATAAAATTACTTTGACTTTCCAGGGCATATAGTATCATCGTACCTACCTCACAATATACGAATGCGAAAATGGCAACTTTGGCAAAGAAAGGTCTCAGTTGATAACTGTGGAAGTGCTCATTGAACACTAAGCTGAGAAGCAGGCTCTGTTCCAGTGGAAACCTAATGCCAATATGAAGCAGAATGTGAATAGGTACCATGCAGAGGTTCGATATTAATCATCAAACCGTTTCAATCAATATAAGAGCATAAGAAGATCATTAAGGGCGGAAAATAATTTTGGCCATCTTTGACCCAAATTACTCCTGTGTGCGGGTGCCCCGTTCCAGTCGGCTACTGGACATACCCACTTTAAACTTTTCCCTATCTATCGCCGCTCGGACGACCCAACGTTTAACGTTTCTCGCAGTTTATTCAAATTAATCCCACGCGTGCAGTCAAAGTTTCGGGGCTCGTATAAACCGGCTGACCCGCCATCGTCGTGGTCGTCGTAGACGGCCATACCACAGACAAACAGACGTAACGCTTAGAAGGTTCCATATAGCGTTAAACGCCTAGAGGCATGCGACGCCCTATAAATGTTCCGTAATTCATTCAATTCAATACTCCATTATCAAAGTTACCCCAAAACAGAAAGCCGACTTTCGATTATATGAAAAATAATATATTTATTCAGAATAAAACTTTTGGAAATCTATCAAGTGCAACCGTTAGCTAGAATGTCAGTGCTTGTTTTAAAAATATTAATTGTAATTTTTTGAAACAGCATGCATAAATATTGAAGTTTTCTTCGAAAAAACTATCATAGTTACCCCGTTTTACGCTAGATGATTGAAATTTCGCCATTGTTACGTCTGTTTGTCTGTGACCATACTGTTCAAAATATCTACTTCTACATCGCACGAAATTAACACTCCGGTCCAGTTTGGATAGCGCCAGCCGAGTTTATATGAGCTCATCACCACACACCGGGTTAGTACCGTTTCTCATAAGCAGTGTAGTTTACCTGTTTACATTTCATTACAAACATGGGTCAGACGTAAATTCATGTGAATTAACATGGGAATTTGCTCATTTGATAGTAGTGATGGGATATTTAAATCTGAACCACAAAAACATTCAATAAGCATCACATTGATCGCTTTAAATATATACTCAAATGAAAGTAAATGAATGCTGAATTTAGTACCATACAATTTAACTACACAAGGAACGAATTCCATCCGGAATAAGTCGAAAAAATAAAAATCATGCTCGATAATCTTCGATTTGAATCAAATTTTACACGTGGTTTTGGTATGATGAATAAGTGTTTTCCATAGAAAAATCGATCATTTTGGCTCAAAAATAACTTTTCAAAATGGCTTATACATTTTTGCATGCAACTTATTTGAAAAATTCAAACTTCAAAACTTTTGATTTTAGAGAAAAATGAGTTGAAGTGAATCGTTTGGACTATATGAAAAAATATACTCTGAAAAAATATTCAATTTATTTTTGTTAACAATTTAAAAATATGACTTACATTTAAAATTATACAAAAACCCCATTTTTAACATTTTTTTAATTTTCACCGTGGAATCTTGATAGTAAATAGATGTTTGAGACAAAGTTTCATTTTGGAGAAATTTTTAATAAAATAGTTTTTCTAAGAATAACTTGCTGTCGATTTTCAAAATTTTGATATTTTGTCAAAATAAATACGTTCTGATGATACAATAAGAATCTTCAGATTATTCTGAACCATAATGATTATCTTGATCACTTCTCTAAAAGTAGCCATTTCCAGATCATCCAAAGTTCAATGCAAAAAATGATAAATTAAATAAAAAATAGGGCATTTTCATTAGTTGTTCGTGATTCTCCAACAAGGAAAATAAGTAAGTGGGAAGAAATATGGTCTTTACTCTTAAAATCGTATAGTTATTGATGAAGAATCGCGAATAACTAATGAAAAAGTCCTATTTTAATATTCAAATTATTATAATTCGTAAATGGCTACTTCTAGAGAAGTTGTTCATATACTGATTATGGTTTAGAATCATTTCAAAATACTTATTCCCTCCCCTTGGTTATGCGACCTTGCCGTAATGAGAGGGCACAAACCATCAGCCCATTAGATGGACACAAAAGGCGTAACCTGTAGTGGTGGTATCACATTTTGGCATTTTTTCTTAAAGCCAGATGTGATCCAATGGACGTTCTGCGTCGTTGATAGCATTGATGCCCATTTCAAATAATTAATCTATTCGAAGTGGACATTAATACTATTCGCGACGATCAGTTTGCCTTTTGCTAACCAGAATGATCCGTACCCGAGCAGGTGAAAAAAGCTCAGCAATAGCTAATTTTGATATGGACATCTAAAAGTGATATTAACTTGATAGATATAAGAGATAAAAGATCTGAAAATGATATCTAAAATTTACTCCTAGAATATCATTAGCCTATCATATTTAGCTTTTGTAAGATCTAACCAATATCAGCGAGCTATTCATTTGATCTGCAAACATCAAATGTTGATATGGCTTAGAAGTTCCAGGAATAAAATTTAGATATTATCTTCAGATCTTTTATCTCTTATGTCAATCAAATCAATATCTCGATTTGATGGTCAGAACTTCGCTTCTGCTCGGGTAGCCACTCTTACTATTAGCTAGATAGATACATCGTTATCATATACGACGAAGGGAATATAACTCTGAGGAAAATGACTAATAGATTCACTGAGTAGAAATGAGTGGCGACAATCTTAGTCTAATATGGTTTTTACATTACCGTAACAAGGAATACCTGTTTTGTAACAATCTAATTCGCAAAAAAATACAAGTAGTAAATAGCTGTTGTGAAGCATTGCATTTGCCACCGAAAGGTGAATCTTGTAGGAGACTGTAATAGAAGCCTAAGGTAACTTTCCTCTTCACTATAATAATGACTATTGAAAGTAAGACGCTGAGATCGATCATTAGGGTACACTTGCTAGTTTTGAGAAATTTGATCAACAAGGAAAGTGACTTTTTCTTTAAGGATATATGAACTTAATGACCAATAAATACTTTTAACAACATGTCGCGCGTCGGTCGAGTGAAAGTGAAAAAGTGGCGTGATCATTTAGTTGTGTTTGATCCTTCGACCTTGACGCTTGCTCCTGCGGGGGCCGGCGATGAGGGCAGGATCAAACATGTCGCGCATCGGTCGAGTAAAGTGAAAAAATGCCGCAATCGATTAGTTCTTTTTGGTCTTTCGACGTTGACGCTTGCTCCTGGGCAGTGCGTCAAGAAAGCCCGAGCAGTCGTCAGTTGTTTTCCCTCTCGGGTCGCGCGCCTATTTTCTCTGTGTGTTTTTATATAGCCGAGCAAACGAGTGAAGCTGAAAGTGGATTGTTGCTGCTCAAGGATGACGGATCAATTGGTGAGCTCGTTTCATGCTACTATATCTAATCTATAAAATATGTATGGTTGCACCTTTAATCGTTACAACGGTGAGACATTAATATGATTTTTCAACAAACTATGAAAGGTTCGTCACTGTGAGTGTCGACATAAACTCTGATTCATAAATGATTTACGTCCAATTTTTTTTTTTCTCAAAGCACCTTTTTCCTTTTACTTTTATTTTTGTAATTAAAAAAAACTTTGAATGGTTCGACACTACGAGTGTAGACTTGTGAAAGGTTCACTTTATTCAACAAACTTTGATAGGTTCGTCACCTCAAGTGTCGGGATAATTTTTCTCTACATAGATATTGTTCACACCAAATGAAAATATTATATTTACATATAAGCATATTTATAGCTCACAAATAATTATTTATCATGGTCTAATCGCTTATCAAAGTGAATCCTGTGACCCAACGATCCACCCCATTAACAAACATCCCTCCCAGTAACCTTTGTGGAGATGCAGAGGCAAACACGGTCTCCAAATAGCAAAGGTTACACACTAACATTCCTTCCCCCAATCCCACCTGTCTGCAAGGACGTGGCCGGCGCCGTTATTGACCATGTATAAATAGAGGCACTGAATTATGCACACTGAAGAAGATTATAGCCAATCCCAGCCGATCTTCTAGTTGATTCTTTGCGCATTTTCACTGACCTCGGTCAATCACGGAATAGCAACCATTGATATGTGTAGTCAGTCTAAGCTAAGCTAAGCTAAGCTAATATTGTTTAGACTTGACGACAATTGACATTTAAGATTCTAATCTTACGTAAAAGACATGAGTATTCAAAATAGCACTTCTTCATCTTTCTGGCGTTACGTCCCAAAAGGGACAAAGCCTGCTTCTTAGATTAGTGTTCTTATAAGCACTTCCACAGTTATTAACTGAGAGCTTTCTTTACCGATTGACCATTTTTGCATATGTATATCGTGTGGCAGGTATGAAGATACTCTATGCCCTGGGAATCGAAAAAATTTCCTTTACGAAAAGATTGTCGACCAGCGGGATTCGAACCCACGGCTCTCAGCATGGTCATACTGAATAGCTGCGCGTTTACCGCTATGGCTATCTGGGCCCCTAAAATAGCACTTAAATGACAAATTATCCAAAACCATTTCGACTAGACAGTATTAGTAATGACACTACTACACTACTATTTCAAACAAATTCTGATGGAGCTGCTGATTTTCACAATGCTTCTTTTTGTCAGGAGCAAGGTAATATGGGTATTTTTCAAAAACTATCACGTCACAATACGAATTAAAACAGTGTTCATGTGGGCACCATAGCCTAGTCCGTCTGAGTATTGGTCTGGTAGAGGTGAAACTTGGCAAAAGTCAGACCGAGGGTTCAGCCTTGACAAGTTAAGCTGTCAGGCAACTCCAACTAAAACCACTAAAAAAAAGAATCATTTCAAAATTCTTATTGTATCATCAGAACGTATTTATTGTGCTCTCGATATACCGTCACAGTGATAAAAGAAATTAACATATGTTTCAGATTTGGCAACTTTGAAGCATTTGCGTCCTTGCAGAACGGAAAAATCCAAGCCTACTTGGAATTTCAAATTGCGTTTAAATTGCACGCATATTATCTGCGCGTTACCGCCGCCGCAATATTTTGACAAAAAAAAAAACAATTTATTTAAAAATCGAGAGAGGAACTTTTTAATTAATAATTTTGCTATTATGAAATTTTGTTCCAACCATCCCTTTACTATCAAGATTCTATGGTGAAAATTTAAAAAATATTAAAAATGGGGTTTTTGTGTAATTTGAAATTAAAGTTTTACTTTTATTTTTTTCATGAAAAGACATAAAATAGTTTTGCAGTGCATATTTTTTTTCTTATAGTCCAAACGATTCATACAACTACAACAGCTTCATAGAACATTTTTCTCTAAAATCAAAATAAAATGATCAATTTTTCTATTGAAAACACTTATTGTACCATACCAAAAACATGTGCAAAATTTACTCCAAATCGAAGATGGTCGAGTTCTGTAACTAACCGATTTGACATGGAATTTGTCTAGAGTTAGTATCCTTTGGGGGATACGGGTATTTCGACATCAATTGTAAAGCCGTCTTCAGTTTCGTGTACTAGACTCGACTTTAAGTCGGCTACACGAGCTTGTACTTAGTATAGAGTATCGTCCAAATACATAAGTAAAACTTAGCTTGATTTATCGACTGTTTATAGTTTTCTTCGCTTTGGTTTGGCATCCATTCTCAAGGAATCAAAGGAAAACAGGGATTTTCTATTTTCCGACGTTTCGGCGCAATGTATTTTGCCTTCTTCTTAGGATAATAGTGTTCTGTTTTTTGTCATTATGTGTTTAGTAAGTAAAACGTTGTGACTATCGGGTGCGCTGTAGTCGTTTCGTTAGTAGCTTGAAGGTTCTCCAATCAATAGAGAAGAGACTGCAACAAACCGGAAGTCTTTTCGTCACGAAACAAAAAAGTTATACCTAGGTAAACTGAAATTAAATTTTCCTAAAACTGGAACGGGCTGATATATTAGTTTTTGAACAGTCTTACCAAATCGAGGACATTTCAACGCCAAGTAAAAAAAACGGGTCTTGTTTTGTTTACTGATTATTCGACTTACATGTTTTGAATGAAATCGGAGCACTTTTGCCCATTTCATCTAATCTTAACAATAAGACTTCCAGTTTGTTATAGTCTTCATATTGATAGAAGAATCTTCAAGTTACTAACGAAAGAATTTTATCAAGTTTTTGGTAACGCAATCAACAATTGATAATGCACCTAATTAGTTATGTGTATTCCATTTGTAATCTTGAATATTGTTGAATAACGATAATGTTACATACTGTTATTGTTAATGATCGGATGAATACGTGCTACAGGTATGTTCCGTTTTTATCAACACGATTGGCAATTTTCGGTTGACAAAAACGGAACCGTGACAAAAACGGAATAATTTTCTTAGACAAAATATTTAACAAATTTGAAAATTAAATTGCAGTTTCGTCAGTATAGTACTCATTTTCATCATATAAATACACAGTATTGATGTTTAGGAGCCTTGAGGAGCATTTAGATTGTTCATTCGTATAGGTTCGTAATGAAAGTTGATTGTAAACTCCAATCAATCAAAATGATTCTGTGATAAATCATTAATTGTTTTAATTTTGTTGGTTAGGACTACTTCTTCATTTTCTTCTCTTTATCTTAATCCTTCTTCTTTCTTATGACATTACACCCCAACTGAGAAAGAGCCTTCTTCTCAGCTTAGTGGTCTTATAAACACTTCCGTTGTTATCAACTGAGTGAATTTTTGCCAAGTAAATTTTTTTTGCATCTTTGCCACATGTGGCTTTCTGTTGCGAAAGTTTTGCAAACTCCAATTAATATTTACGGTTTTCCGTGCTTTTAAAACCAATCAGTGAATTGATTGTGGGGATTTTCCTTTTAAATATATCACTACCATCTTCGACTGGGATTGCACCAAACGCCATTCTAGAATAGTGCCACCTTCGCCTTTTAGCTTTGCGTTAGATCACGAACAGGCTGGCAACAAAAATTCTAGATTTTTGTTAAGTAACACTAATATTAAATAAGTTCATCAAAATCATAAAAGTGTATGTGGGAACGTCCAGTATCAAAAGTTTCTCGAATTGTCAACTCTTCTATCTTCCTCGATGCAAACTTATATTATGGAGTTTCCAAAATTTTGTCCCCTACCTCTTGGACCAGGACCTAATCAATAGCCGATTGCTATACTCTGTATAATGCTATCGAGTTTGAGAGATAAAAGATAATCTTCCCTATTCTTGTTTACGTTCAAATGAGCTTTGGATCGATAACCGTTATGTATCCCTGTTTACGCAAAATCAAGTGAGATGATGGATTCGAACGAATAGGATTCGATCGAAAGTTGGATCCACCATAAACAAAAATGAGGGTGAATGTCCAAAATATTATCGGGTCGACATTCTTACCGTTGCTCAAATATTCTTGAGTTTATTCCTAGGTGCATCCCGTATAACAAAGAACTTAACATATATGTCTATCACATTCGATGATGTCATGTGATATAAGAAAAAGGAGAGGTCTCTGCAACGCTCTTAAGTACGTCACATATTCTAGTTGTTTCTAGGACGTGGCCAGAGCAACTCTCGACTGTTGAAGCAAACTAGGGTTTGTCCAACAGTCAATGATAAGTTTGAAAACTCTAAATGATTAGCGGCTAGGTAGGTGTCAAACCTTATTGAATCGTATGTGACTTGACACCTACCATGTATCGTAGGTGCTCAATACTAACATAATGTCAAAAATTCAACCCTGAGGCTATTGAAATATATTTGAATTGCATCGGAATAATTTTTAAGTTTATAATCTAAGCTTTTTAAAAAATAAAAATAAATATTTTTTTGTTTGTTGATAAAAACGGAATAATTTGTTGACGAAATCGGAACGTGACAAAATCGGAGCGTGACAAAATCGGAACGTGATAAAAACGGAACATACCTGTACTTGTGGTTACTTGGACGTGAATGTTTATGGTTATTTAGGTGGTTTCTAAAATAATTCCCAGAGAAACTGCAACAGATGGAAGAGAATAAATTGGACCTTTAAGGTGATTATAGAACGAAGCCACTCCTCAAATTTTCAAGAGCACAATACATGAGAACCAAACAGCGCTCCGCGTAGAAAATTTATCCCATTGGTCACCACCAGCAAGCAAGTAATTTGATTGATTTTCAACGCGGAGCGCTGTTTGGTTCTCATGTCTTGTGCTCTTGAAAATTTGAGGAGTGGCTTCGTTCTATAATCACCTTAACATATTTACTACAGTTTAGCTGAAAAAAATTATATGAAAATATATACCCATTTTTTGTTATGACAGCTTGTTTTCAATGAACTTTTGCCCCAATAGTGGGCAACATTTCTAAACTAGTGTGGAGTTCGCCGACTGAAATACAAAATATCGATACTTTTGTAATCAGAACATATTTCACTAGACATAGAATAATGTTTCCATAAAAATATCTACACCAATTTTTGATCACAAACTTTACCAAAATATGGTTTATTCTAATATAATCTAAAATAGCCTCGAGACTGTTATTAAATCTGAAATTTTGCACTTTTTTGTGGTTAATCAAGCATATTCAGCTTTTTTTTAGCTATCTGTGCTCCCGTTTGTTGATTTGTACACTCCAGTGCAAAAGTTTTGGATCAGCCCGGAAAAACCTATAAAAGTAATTGATTCTGGTGATTCTAAAAATGTTTATGTTGAAATTCCTACGAAGTAAGATTAATCAATTGCTTTTCAAATGTGCCTAAGAGAATTTCAATAAGATTAACCCTCTAATACCCAAATTTTTATTTTCGATTTAAGTATTATTTTTCGTTATCTAAAATCGTTCTAAACACGTTTTGGGCATTTATTTATTTTTATTCGCAATTTTTTAAATTTTGGTTTTTGATTTTTATAATTTTTATTTTTGAACATCCCTAGCTTTTTTCATTTTTTCTTGAAGCCTTTTCTAGTTGTTGATTTTTGGCGATAATAAAAATTTTAATTATTACGGTATTTTGAAAAATATTAAATTTTTAATTTTTTTTCGGAGCGTATTTTATTTTCCGTGTAACTAACGGAAAAACAGGTTTGAAATGATTTTAATACCACTAGGCTCTTGGTTTCTGATAGGTTAATCGTAGAAAAATATAAAAGGTACGATTTTTTATATTACACGTTAAATGAAGCCCAGGCATTTGTAGGTTATATAAGAATGCAATTTTTCAAACAATTTATAAAAAGACAAACAAGTTTCAAAAGTCATAAAAAACTTTTCTTATATGCGTGTTATGAGTCAAGGTATAAGCCAAAAATAAAATCATTTTGATTTCCGAGCTACGAAAAAATACACAAAATTCCAAAGTGTACCCCGTCTAAAGGCGGGGTTGGGTATTAGAGGGTTACATCTCAAATGAAAGTTGAAGTCCTATTTTACATGCTTGCTGGATTGAATAACAAATAAGTTTGATAAATCAAACTTTAAATTTTATGTAAACATCAATTAAACTAGTGTTTCATACAACTTTGGCGACCTGTCGCTAAAAATTATGACGTGCAGGGACATTTCTGAGAACGACACACACCGGAGAAGAATCGAAAAAACGCGGAAACAACCTGTAGTTCTTTGGAATGAATGAAGATAGACGTTTGATGTCTTATGTGAAAATGATTCTTTTCAATGAGGCGGGTGTTTTGAGATAAAGTCATATTTTTTAGTGTTACATATTAGCATAAATGACTCACATGCCATTTCGGTCAAATGGCAGTTTATGTGTATGATTTTTTTTTAGAAAAGTTAATCGTTATTCTGTGCTGAAAATAATTGCTGAAGATGCAAATTTCCAAGGCCTACTATTTTTGCAATAAAGACTATGAGTATGTATTGACATTGTTGTTGACATAATTGTATTAACATAAAGCAGATCAGGTGAAAATTTGATGGTAAAAATAAAATATTGTTAGATATTTTAGTAAAATTTTCAAAAAACAGAGATATTGTGTATAAGCCATTCTTGCGTTAGGGCAAGTTCGGGCAAGTGTTTTCATCGACATCCACTAACCACAAGCCAGAGCATTCATGTCTACTTTTTTTTTTCAAGGATATTATATTTAATATCTGGGGGCGCGAGCTGGATATAAACAAGCAGCCAGGCTGCTGTCAAGTTAAAGTGATCTAGGAGTATAGGCCTTTTCATGTGACAGGTCCGTCTATGCAATTGTTTACATCGGTGGAGGACCGGTGCATACACGAGGCTGTCATTTTCATAGAAGAACTGTCAAAGAGCCTCCCGATTAGCTGTTTTGGAACGTCATGTGAATAGGCCTATGCGGTCATTACCTTCTCACGCTAAAAAGTCTTAAATATTTTATGTGTCACAAAAACTGCAAACTTCAAAGAAACGTTCCAGTTGGTCTTGTTTATGCATAAGTTTTTCAAAACTTTTGTAAAATACCTGTTTTACCAATGTACGGTCACAAACTATCTGATTTAGCTGATTTATGGACATATTGCCTGCATCAAATTGCAAAAGCTAGTGTGAAGTATTTTAAAAGTGCACCTTGAAAATGGTTTCCTGCAAGACAAGCAAACAGACAACGGTTAGCACTGGTGGAAAATATTGTGTTCAAATTGAATAACCAAAATGTTCGAATCCACACCCCTCAGTTTAATATATGTGATCTGAAAGTATGCTTAGCTTATAAAAAGGTTCAAAATTGTATTACGTACAGACTCATTATGTCAAACCATTTCGGTCGAATGGTAATTTAGGTACAATTATTTCGTCGGCAAAGTCGATCGTTATTTTAAACTGAAAACAATTGCTAAAGATTTCAAATTTTCAAAGCCTTTTTATTTTTGAAAAAAAAAATAAACTGACAATCTTTTGATGAATTGTGCTAAAAACCGTTTTATACAAAAGTTTTGTAATTTTATTACGTTTTTTTTTTACAATTTTTTCATGTTTATCATCAAATACTTACCAGTTCTGCCTTATGCTAATGAATTACATAATTTTAGGCGATAAATGTTGTTTAAACTGACAAAAAACACAAAACTCATGTGAATAACGGTTTTTAGCACAATTCATCAAAAGTTTGTCAGTTTTTTAAAAATAGTAGGCTTTGGAAATATTTTTGGCGAAAAACGCCCTAATTTTTGTGAATGGCAAATATACAAGCAATGTTAAAAGCAAATAGTTAAGTACATTTAGCTACCAGTAAACCTCAAGGCCTCCAGAAGAAGCTGCGGTCAAAATAGATTCACGCCCGCACCAAATCGTCCCCTTGATGCTACAACTAGATAACTTGATATTTGAAATTTTTGACTTCAATATGTCAAAACATTATTATCAATTAGATCTGCAAAATATCCACAGCTCATAAGTGTGTGATTGAAAATACATAAGTTGATATTTACTTTCCAATCAAATTCTCTGCGATTAACCATCACCTTGTACAACGAGCATATTTTCAAAGTTGCACATCTCAAAATTTTGATTTTCGAGTTATCTAGTTGTAGCATTAAGGGGACGAAATGTACCATGTACAAAACGTTCATAAGGCCGGTAGTCCTCTACGGGCATGAAACGTGGACGATGCTCGAGGAGGACCTGCAAGCACTTGGAGTCTTCGAACGTCGGGTGCTTAGGACGATCTTCGGCGGTGTGCAGGAGAACGGTGTGTGGCGGCGAAGGATGAACCACGAGCTCGCCCAACTCTACGGCGAACCCAGTATCCAGAAGGTGGCCAAAGCTGGAAGGATACGATGGGCAGAGCATGTTGCAAGAATGCCGGACAGCAACCCTGCAAAGATGGTGTTCGCTTCGGATCCGGTTGGTACAAGAAGGCGTGGAGCGCAGTGAGCTAGGTGGGCGGATCAAGTGCGTATCGATTTGGCTAGCGTGGGGCAGAACCGAGGATGGAGAGATGCGGCCACGAACCGAGTATTGTGGCGTGAAGTTGTTGATTCAGTGTTATCTGTGTAGATGTTAACTAAATAAATGAAATGAATAAACCTCAAGAACGTTCATGATTATGTTGAACTTTTGTTTTTATTAGAAAACTGTTATATTGTCATGGAAAATAATTTTGAACCTCTTTCTAAGTTTAGCATACTTCCAGATCGTATAGAAAACATATATTAAATATCATATCCTCGAAAAAATATACATGAATGCTCAGACCTTTCGTAAGTGGATGGCGATAAAAATACTTGCCCGAACTTGCCCGATCGCAAGAATGGTCTATACGCAAAATCTCTGTTTTTTTTTTAAATTTTACTAAAAATATCCAACAAAATTTAATTTTTACCATCAAATTTTCACCTGACCTGCTTTATGTCAATAATTGACATACTCATAGGCGATATATAGTATTTTAATTGGAAAATGACAAGCAAAACTGAAATGTTTCTGTTTTAAGCACATTTTTTTTTAATGTCTTAAAAAATAGTAGGCCTTGGAAATTTGACGTCATCATCAATTATTTTCAGCGCAAAATAACGATCAGCTTTGCCGAAAAAAACATACACCTACACTACCATAGTTGTATAAATGTATTCCCTAACTTTTAAATTTCCCCAAACTTAACTAAACTAAAGCTTTTACAATAAATACTAATTTTAAAATGTAAATAATGTAAAATGAAAGAAAAAATTTCGGCTCCATTTTGTCCTTTGGCGCTCGACCCTGCTAAATAAACGAGATAATTAAAAAAAAAATAAACAATAGTTATTGAAAAGATGTATTAGTATACTAAATTTATTCCTTGACCTGACAAAAGTTTTAACCGCCAGTTTTGCGTTTTACTAATAAAATACAAATACCAACCTATGTACTAGCCCAGATTTTACAGCATTAAATAGATTTGTCCCACATTTTGCATTTCGACATTTATTTATTATTACTTGAAAGTAGTTTTCCGTTGAATAATCTTTTATTTTAACAAAATTAATATAATAAGTTTCACAAATTTTGAGTAAATCATGTTTGTCAATTTTAAAACGCCAAAACTTAGAAAAAAAAAGAAAACCAAAAAAATCCTAAATATTTTCACTGCAATTTAACGTGGAAGGTAGGGTACGGCTTATTTTTCAAAAGATCTCAAAACCAAAAATATCAAAACAAGTTTTGTTGAAAACTTTGCCAGTGACGACCCGGATGTCAATAATCGTAACATTAGCTGTATAAATTATTCTTTTTTTGGTTTTTGAACCAATTTCTAAAATATTTTTAATAATGTTTACACATTATTAACTTAAAAAAACTTCCAATGTTATCTGTAAATACAAATAGATAACATAGATCTGAATAGTGAACACATATGCTTTAAAAACCTAAATGCTTATCTTACATTTTTCGTCATTGACATTGTTTGTTCAAGTTTCGTCTAACGTGCTTATAAAATGAGTATATTATCAGTATTATATAAAAAATTGATGGATTTATTTGATGTTATATCACATTCTTTTCATCTTATAAAAGTTTATTCCGCTATTAAATTCTCCAAGTATTATGAAACGTTGTATTTAGTTTCTTACCTTTTCACCCCCTTTCTAATTTTTGCACCCCCTAAATTCAATTCGGGGACTTCCTTAGCCGTGTGGTTAGAGTCCGCTGCTACAAAGCAAAGCCATGCTGAAAGTGTCTGGGTTCGATTCCCGGTCGGTCCAGGATCTTTTCGTAATGGAAATTTCCTTGACTTCCCTGGGCATAGAGTATCATCGTACCTGCCACACGTTATACGAATGCGAAAATGGCAACTTTGGCAAAAAAGCTCTCAGTTAATAACTGTAGAAGTGCTCTTAGAACACTACGCTGAGTAGCCGGCATTGTCCCAGTGGTGACGTTAAAGCCAAGATAAAAAAATTTAATGCTACAATTTTTCGCCCCCCTGAACGTGAAAATCGCTCTCAGGTGGGCGATTTTTTTCTACTTTGGGAATCACTGGTTTGGACCTGGATAAACAATTGCTTGTGGAATATAAACATGCTTATAAATAAAATATTTTAAATTGATATGATGAAAAGAAAAAAAAAAACTCGATTGGCTGAAACATTACATAACACTCTTATGCCAACACTTACAGTAGCGAACCATTCAAACTGCACAGCAAAACGCGTGCAAACCGAAAGAACGATAAAACAACACCAACGAAGCACGAAACCGACTCGTTTGCTTTTGCCATATCGAAGTACTTAAGAAGAGTATGATATGGTCAAGATTTCTTCTTAATAAGTTGCTCATTACCATATAAAAACTTTCAGTAACTACCTCAATTTTACTTTTTTTTATGTTATGTTTGGCAATAAGCCGCTTATTGGGTTAAATTACTTTTTGCGGGTACTAAAAATGAGGAAAATTGAAAGTAATATTTGATTGAACGGGAAGTATTATTTGTGATTCACCTAAAGTTTGCATTACGTTTAAATTACATCTTAAAATTGTTTATTTTTTTTGCGAAGATCAAAATATTTTAATGGTATTAAAATAGCCTAATTCACACTCCCAAAAATGTATAAAAAGTGAAGGATCTCTTTTTTTCAATATGTAATTATTGATGTTTGAACTTTTTAATACAGTTCAGTATGAATATAGTTAAAACTTGTGGAAAAATATTTATTTGCTCTGGTAGACCTAACATAAAAGGAAATTCATGGATAATTCAGTCTACTTAAATTTTCATTCGAAATAACATCGAAATGTCCATTTCACGTGATAATCCTATGATAATCTTATTTTGGACACCATTACTTCATTTCGTGACAAGTTTCCACTGAGAAGCAAATTAAATATTGTTTATAATTGCTTTTCGCTAGAAGCATGGTTTGCTCTATTCTCACATTATTTTTATAATGCATACTAATGAACAGCACAAGAAATATTCTCTTGCTTCAACTTTAATGAATAATAATTAATAATAAAACTTTCCCAATCGGAAAACGCAACAGTAAACTCCATCGATCGAATTCAACACGACAAGAAATCGCTACCAAAAAACTTTGCTCCATCATCAATTGATACTGTGATTGATGGTGACTGTTTGCTTTCACGATTTACCTATTATCAGCACAAACAACCGGTTAAGGGCGACCAGACCAGACCGACAAGGACGGCCATTGAGCCATTACTTTGCTGTCAATGGTAAGTGAAACACTTTTGTCTATACCTCTAAGGGAAATGAGAGACACACCACCGAACCCTTGTCCCCCTTCCCGAGAAATCAACTGCTATTAGTAAAAGAGATCCATTTACCTCTGTTTGCCGATAGATTTAATCGGATCCATCAATTAAAATAATCTCACTGCTGAAATCAGCAGTTTACTGTTTCAACCGGTAATGCGGTGGTTTGGTGTTACGGTCTTTGGTGAACCGAATAAACAGGTGGAAGAAAAGGTGCACAGAGTGAGTGGGAAGCAATATTTTAAAACTTTTCTGTTGACTCTATTGGGTGCGGAAGTGGTTTGGTGGGAGAAACGTTGTTTGGCCAGTGGTGTGAGTTTGATTAATTTCAACGAGGTCCCATGCTTCGTTTGGAAGTCAAATGGAAGTCAAGCAGGGATTGATTAATCACTAACAATTCGAACTGAACCGGTTCGCTCAGAGGTTACACTAATGGGCAGATCAGGGGATCATTCGTTTGATGGATATTTATTCAAATAAAGTGAATTGATCCTTTTCTTCTATGCAATTAGAAGAGTAATTTTGTTCAATTTATATGGTTTTATTCAATGATTGTGTAAAAATAAGCATGATGTCTAACGTGTTAACTAAGCTCATATCAGATATAGGGAAAGTGTACCAGTTATGGCCTCTGCCCCCTTTTTACGAGAAACATTAAACTATTCATGAATTCACCCTATTTTTTAATAGTTTCAATTCTTGTTTCAATGTTCGATTCTTGTTTCAATGTTGAGTGACGGGTCTATTTAAAGTCTTGGAGATTTACCTATTGGAAAAGTTCTGAAGATTCATGATTCATTGTGGTCCCTTTGATTGGCAATTTCGCTCTGACCAGTTAAACGGAATCAACCTAAGTTCCCAGTTATACATGATGGTTAAATTATCTATGGAATTCTCCCAAAATTACTAAAAAGCTTCATATTAAAATTCTCCCAATTTGTTTCGGAAACATTAATGAATGTTCGCCCTTAACTGGCATATGCCAGATTTGCTGGTATGTCTAAAACATACTTTTGGGAACTTGTATGTACTTGTAAGCAAACCCGAACCCGAAAATGTTTCGCTGTTCAAACCCGAACCCGACCCAAAACCCGATTTTTTTGTAAGAAAAACTCGAATAAAACCAGAGTTCGAAAAGATGGAAAATAATCGTTTCTGATGCATAGGAATGCTTTCGGGTTGCTACTCTGTTTATAATTCTCACCAAACCCGACCCAAACCCGACTCAACCCGACTTTTTTCAAGCCCGAACCCGACCCGTACCCGATAATTTTGTAGCTTTCAAACCCGAACCCGACCCGAACCCGTCGGGTTTGGCTTCGGGTCGCCATCGACTCCCTAGCATTTGAAGGATAGAAACGAAGCAATTTGAAAAGACACAGGACTTAGATACATTTGGTAGGTGTTTTTGAAAGCTCTGTTTACTCATCAAATTTGGACACGGTCAATTAAACAAGGAATGGATGGCCAAGCAGTAATGCAGAATGTAATGAGTAGAAAACAATCAGCAACATCAATCTAATCATATCAAAATCTATTCTCCACACCGCAATAGAACAAATAAAAAAAAAAGAATTTGAGCATTTCTAAGCGCATACACTTATGGGCTATCTCTTTACACACGAAAGAATAAATGTTTAAGCGATCGTAGTTTCCAAGACACCTGGAACGAACATCGATGTGCATCGACGGGGCAACTTCCAAAAGTAAATATCATGATAACTCTATTAAAAACTAATTACATCTCAATCTTTCCATCTTTCGTTGTATTATGGGAAGCAATGATGAGTGAATAAATACCCAGCAAAAGGCGTAGCCGACTGATCCACATCTGGCCAAGGAATGGAGCCGTGGAATGAGAGGGCATATTTTCCTACACCTAAATGTAAACATAAAACAGTGCAGGCGGCTGGAACTGAACCTTGTTCGGGGAGGGCATATTTAAAATTATTACAACTGATAGAGTATGACTAGGGCAGCACATATAAGCGTTCAAACTTGCTATGTACGATTCTAGGGAATCATCGAACGCAAAGGAACTATTAGGCTTTAGCTGAAAATTAAAGGTACTATTAGGCTTTAGCTGAAAATTAAACGAAATGTCGTAACAATAAATGAATTTGGTTTATTTTTGCTATATGCCTCAGTTTACACTACATTGGAATTTAAACATTTTTATCTGTGTATGTGAATTTGTCAATAACGTCGGATTTTCGACTTAAACAGCAATTTAGGTAGTGGTACAATACAATGTGGGTATTTTCGGATTTCGAAAATCGTCGTCTAACTTTTTTTCCAATATTTTAAAATTCCGAAAGGCGGAAAACTTTAAGGTAAAACGCCAATATGGACAATACTGCAAGGCTGAATTTTTAAAGACCGAAGAAACTAGAATATAGAAAGACTGAAATGCCAAAACGCCCAGTGTTGAACATTTCGACAGGCAGAAAATACCAAAAGGTGGAAAATATTCTTCTTGGAATAACGTCCTCACTGGGACAAGCACTTCCACAGTTTTTAACTGAGAGCTTTTTTCCAAAGTATACAATACACAAAACATACGATCAAACTTTTAAACTCAACACAGATGAAAATACTTTAATTTGATTTTTTTTAATAAATAGAACCACTTTTGCATTATTATTATTAAACCACTGACTGACCAATTTGTCACTAATTCATATAATTATTAGCTCATTTTTGTTCCGAAAAAGCCCAGGTTAGTTCCCAGCTTCAGCATCCATCGAAAAGTGTATTCCCAGAAGCGCCATTCCCAAAGAAAATCCAAATGATCCATCGCCAGTGTCGTCTTCGGGCAGCTTCTGCGGCAACAGTGAGTAACAGAAGTGGGTGGTGCGGGATTATCGAAATTGTTTGAATTTAATCGAGTGCGCTCTGAGCTGCCGTCATTTCTTTCCCCCTTCATGCTTGGGCTCCGCAAGAGTCGAGCTTTGTTTGTCCAACCAGCGGAAAAACCAGAACCAGAACTCCTCTGCTTGCTTGCTTGCCGGCGGGATTTGATGGTGGAGCAGGAAGATTTGGGAAGCTTTGAAAGCGTATCGTTTCGCTGCTTGAACCGCTACATAATCGCGCTGAGGACAAATGGACTTTGAAGTGATTTCATTCGTAAAATTAGAGCTGTATAGAGGATAATTGACGAGTGTTTGCTTTTATGTAACAATCACGGAAGATTTGCTGCGGGGTTGGATCCTTTGGGAAAGGGCCTACATCAATAACCGTACTGCTGATAACCGCCATAGTGCTGCGGATTGGTACAAGGCACGACGTTAGTGTTCGCCGGCTGTACCGTATTTTGCCACTGGTAGCCGAACGAAGGTTGCACATGATAAGGATGCATATTGTACGGTTGGTAATAGTGATACTGGACCTGGGGAAGCTGCGGCTGTGACTCTGGCTGCTGGAAAACTGGTGGCTGGTTGCTGGAAAACTGAGGAAGCTGCGGATATGACTCTGGCTGTTGGAAAACTGGTGGATGGACAGTAGTGGTTGGTTGATTATAATTGAAATAATTTGGGTCTACGTAAGGAGTTTCAATTAGGGGCCTTCGTGTTCTAGTTATTGGCGGAAGCATTGTGTTGTATTCATAATCATCTGTGGATGATTCTCCAAGGTGCTGAAATAGGCAAAAGAAAACGTTAGTTAGAAGTTATCAGTAAGTATAATTCTACTGCAATCTTACCACAGTCGGTGCCGCCCTTGACAAACTAACTACCGAGTACAAAACGATAACGAAACGTAGCATCGTCTTAACCGGGACAAGTTCAATTCCTTACTGAACGAAGGAATTCTAAAACGGGTTACTTAAATTGCACATCCATCAATAGTAGCTCAGATTGATTTGACTTGCCGTACATATTTTATCAGCAATAATCATTAACGTCATCATTGCGTTCCCGTTTACTTGACACACAATGTCGAATCGTTGCAATGATCTACTGCTCGCGCTGGTCAGCAGTGTGTCATGACTGTGAAGCGTTGCACTTTAATGTATGCAGATGCAGGGCGGGCGTAATTCTACATCCACAATGTGCGGTATGAGTAAGATTGATCGTGAGAACAAAATTCGTGAATCGTTTTGAGATGATTGTCAGTTTGAATTTTCAACACCTGGTAGGGTATGAGTCACAAACAATGCGATGAATCAGGGGCCCTGATTTTTGGGAGCCAAAACGTTCCAAGTTGTTTGTTAATGCGAAGATTGTACCAGTTGACGAATTCCATGTCAAATCGGTCAGTCACAGAACTCGACCATCTTCGAGTTGCAGTGAATTTTGCACATGTTTTTGGTATGGCACAATAGGCGTTTTCCATAGAAAAATCGATCATTTCAAAGTTTCATGAAAATCTGAGACCCTCCGGCCCACTTTGTACGGAAATAAAAAAAAAATCCCCAATATTAAGAATGGGGTTTTAAAGTAATTTAAAATCTATTGTTTACTCTTGAATTTTCATGAAAAAAACATAACAAATTTTTTCAGTGCATATTTTATTCTTGTAGCCCAAAAGGGTTCACTACAACTTCTTCATAGAACATTTTTCTCTGAAATCAACCGTTTCGGTGTTAGAATTTTTCAAATAAATTGCATGCAAAAATTTATAGGCCTTTTTCAAAAGTTATTGTCGAGTCAAACATGAAGCCAACTCCACGTTCTGCTCTGTCGCCACCGCTGTAGTAGATGTGGTACTTGAATGAAGTGTTGGCAATGGGGTCCACCGCTTCGAATTCGCGGTCTCCGGCTCTCGGCCAGCGTATTTCCTGGATAGCTGCCACGTTCACGCAGACATTCGGCAGTTCACGAGCCAGGAGCCCAACACGCGTGGGTTCATTCAAAGTTCTCACGTTCCAAGATCCAACTTTCCAATCATTGCCCTTTATTCGTTGCCGGGTCTGTTGCCGTAAAATCAATCCGTTTGCTCTACTTTTGCCTTTCTTGGTTGGTGAAGAGTCTTCGATAGGCCACCTAACCAGGGTTGCGCTACCTACATCGTGCTAGAGGGGCTGCCTCCTCGGTGCTGACACGATACAGCAATGTCCGTTTGTTCTTTACATGATGACCACGGTCATAGCCATCACAACCATCCACCTTTATCAGGGCTTTGGACCTGTAGCTCTGGTTCTCAATAGTTTCAAGTTCTTTTGAACATGCTACTATGGTGAGCCGTTATGCGCTAGCGGTGTGCCAATTTGATATCGTGAGTTTAATTATCTTCAAGAAGAAGAAGAATAGGAAGAAGCGAGACTACTGGAACGTTAAAAATATTTCGCTTAGTTCAAAATTCAGATATCTAGATAGGATAGAAAATACAATCAATCGTGTCAGAAAACTCTCGCGAGATATGCCACTCAATTTGTCTGCAGGTACTGTCTTCTCTGTTCTATATTATTTCCATTCCGCTGTTTTACATTTCAACTCTAAATGAAGTGTATCGGATTCATACCCCTGGGTAATTTCTGTCTGCCATCCGTATCGTTAAATATTGTTACTTCGCGTTCCGTTGATGACTTTTCCTCCGTCACAGGGATAGATCGCGATGCTTTGGGGCCCGGGAATGGAAAGTAGCTCATTTTCTATTCTATGGATAGGTTTCTATCATTACTCTAAATGATTACGTTTATAGCAAACATGTCGCATTGCTGTGATTGAAAAAGCTGCTTATTGAATTCTCTTTGATTGAAAGTTATCTGGGAAGGTGGATGGAGTCCGTTTTATTTTGTGTCGTCTTTTTTCAGCTAAAACAGCGTCTCAAACTCAAGTGTCTGCATTTTATTAGTTATTTAATGAACCCTTTTTTTACATTAGCAGGTAAACTCTTGCACTCGACCATAAGCTAGCTTGACTAAGGTAAAGGTATGCGACATGCAATTTTTATGTAAATACTAAACGAAACGATACACAGCATACCTAGCATTGGTAATAACGAAACGAAATATAGAAGTCATTGGGTTTTGACAGATTTTCGATGGGTTTTATGATTGAATCATTTTTGACGGCATGAGCATGAACCTCTCATGTGTGAGTTTTACGAAGCAGATCTCAAATGAGTTTGCGCTCACGGGAGAATTCAGTGATTGAGACTTAAGTGTGAGTGTACCATCAGAGCAATTCAAATAATTATAATCTTTCATTCATTCATGCAAATTCCATATTTTGGAGCAGAAACACTAATGCACCCACTATAAACCACACAGCCATCCGGAGAGCAAGCTTTCAGTTTCAATCAGTTCTGGTGCTGGATGCATGCATGCAAGCATTCCTCCTTGTATGTTGGTTGTGCGTTTTCCTACGACTCTGCCACCGTGTACAAACCGTGTTTTGATCTATAAATATTTATGCGAAAACATCCTATGCATAACAAATATTTCATCACTCGGTTGCTCTATTCATAGGCACGCGCAAACCTACATAAATACCAGCGACTTTCTGATCCGATTTCAGGATCTCCCGTTCAGGACATCCTCCGTTAGGGGAGAGAGCGAGAGTAGGCTGAGGAAGGCATGTTTAGTGGCATTGATTTGCATGGCTCGGATAAATTTTGCTCGGTGATGCATGGAATCCCTGATAAAAATATTTATAAAATACGATGTTTTTCTTTTTGTTATAATATCATACTTCCTAATAGGTTAACCGCAAACGAAGCGTTATTTTTACAATTGACTTTTAACAGTGCCTTCTCGATTTTGACAACTTCCGCTTTTGTCTACCCACGATTTCAGCAACATCCGTTTTAGGCAACCATTTCTTCTTTATTCTTTACTTTGGCAACACATTGAAAAATATTTTCAATTAATTATTAGTCACTGATACCTAACATTTTGAGATACATCAAAATAAAAAAGGTGGTGAATATGGAGAGAAGAAACTTAATGTTTAGTGTACTTATGAGAAAAACTCTCATTTTTTAAGGTTATCGCTTAACGTATAGGCGAAGTCTTATAAAGCGGGTAACGTGTTCAATTTTTTGCTACATATTTAAATAGGTTTCATGAATTGGTGACATCACATGTTTAGATAATTTCAAATTGTTGATCAGGATGGTTTTTGTAGTTGTTGTGCTTGTAAGAATTTTAAAACATATGAATATGATACTGTTATTAAAGAAGTTTGGCAGTCTGAGAACGTAAACATGTTTCTAATCATCTCGTGAACATTATTGCTCATCCATGAAATATTTTAGGAAACAACTGGTAAGTGATTTCTTCTAGATATTTTAGGAGGCACATCAGTAATATTTTTTGGAGAAAATAAAGCAAAACTATGTGCATAACGCTAAATGGCAATTTCAGCAGAATGTTAAGAATGGTTTTGACGTTTTCATTGACGGAATATGAAAGAGAAATTCTAGATCAAATTCATTCAAGGATGAAGCCATGTTCAAATTCGATTCCCCAAATCTCCGCAGCATTTTTTTTGCAATTCTGCAAAATGCTAATTTTATCTGGAGCAGCAGTTGACGTTATTCTCGAGAAAAATCAGCACAATTCAATTCAGAATTCAAAATCAATACACAGTAAAATCTTTCAGACATATCGTCCCGTTGATGCTATAACTAGATAACTTTATATTTGAAATTTTTGACTTCAATATGTCAAAACATTATTATCAATTAGATCTGCAAAATATCCACAGCTCATAGGTGTGTGATTGAATATACATATGTTGATATTTAATTTCCAATCAAATTCTCTGCGATTAGCCATCACCTTGTACAACGAGCATATTTTCAAAGTTGCACATCTCAAAATTTTGATTTTCGAGTTATCTAGTTGTAGCATTAAGGGGACGATATATGCCTAACAGTATTCTTGTATAAATAAAAACTTAAATAGTAACTTCAGAGTTTCAACAGCTATTTCTTTCCACTATTTCCATTAATAATCGATTCATTAAGTTCATAGAGTTATTAAACTTCATCATGTTTAACAATTCTTTTGAACAATTCTAAAAAAATACTCAACAAATTTGTTCACCATCTCTTTAAGAAACAAAACTCTAAAAGTAATGATTTATTTATTTATTTGCAATGCAATAGTTTTAAAAGTTTTTCTATGATATTCAACTATCCTTTTTGAAATTACTTGGAATCCAGATGAGCATTGAAGATAAACAAGCCTTCATAGTATCATTCCTGATTTGCTTATAACAAAATAAAATTAAGTTTCGCATTACCATGGAACAATAAAATATGCATGAAGTAGAAACATAATAGACTTCAATTTTACATCAACAACATTTGTGAATTTACAGTAAGAAAAATATATGCTTCAACCTTGCTGAAACATTCAACATTAACAATATAGACGCTATTGGGCACCATAGGTTCAACTATCAAATTGATAGTAAATTTTTATTCGGGATGACATCGGTTGCAAGAAGAATTCATCCCCGTTATCATCTACATTTGGTGCGCTATCAGGTGATTGAATAGCGGTGGGAGGACACATTTCACTGCCGCTGACACGGAAGCTTGTGATGGGGCGGCACTACTGCATTTTAACTCTATGCTGCCATAACAATGCTTCAGATATCTCCGGATGATCTGCGAAATGCCAGAACGAGATTATCACATGATATGGGGTAGAGAGTGAGCATTCCCGGGATTTATATCAATGAAGAAAAGTCTATTCTACACACAACAAATTAGCTCGATATATACATATTTTTGACTTTCTATTCAGCGGCTTGTTTGTGGAAGCGATTATAAACAGTAAGTAATTGAATTGGGGACATATTTTTGAAGCACTCAGGTTTTGATAAATGTTTTAGAAATGTATCAATATAAAAATAGCACAGCGTAACGAACCTGACATTTTTGCATGTCTCAAGGATTAAATTATGTGTCTCTAATAGGGGTTGCTGAATCTGATGCCGTTTACAGAAATGTTCCAGCACGTCACAGTTTTGAGCTTCAGGTCACCACAATTATATAAAACATTGGTTTCATTGACGTTTAGATGAAATTTAAGGTATGTACACCAAATATGCAGAATATTAATTGCACTATCAAGTTAAGATGATATCGACTTTTTCAACATGCTTGCAGTTTCCATGCAATTCACCGTTTCTCTTATAAGGCAAAAAACAATACCGAATTCATGTATAGTCGATCAAGAGAGCTGTAAATCGATCTCAATTATCAAAATTTCTGTGCTGTCGCATTGTTTGACAATTGCTCTTGATTTTCGTAGATTTGGATTGACATTGGAAATAATTATACCATAAAAAAACAGGATTTTTAGAAAATGTTTGATGAACTGTAGAAGGGTTCATCTCCAAACAATCGAACATTACCAAGGCCATACAAAAACACCATTTAAATAATATGTCTCATCTAATCCAGATTTTGTATTGAACCCGGTTTAGAATTTTCATTGCGGATTAAAATTTATTTCCTGACTAAAAATATGTTCTTTTCGTCAACAAGTTGCCGATTTCAAAAAAAAATTGCCTACATTAAGGCGTTTGATGTGGTTTATTCTGTGATTCACAAACAAACTCCAAATTTACCGATTTTTCAACAAGTTGTATGATTTTTGAGACTTGTTTCGGTATCAGTGACACCATATTTAGTAAACAGCATGTCTCTTTATTTTTGGAAACCTTTCAAAGTTATTTATCAACTTCTCCCCGGAATTGAAAACTTCATTTTTTTTTATTTCTAAAAATTAAAGCCTGTCCACGATAAATTTCGGACACGGATGGCGGGTGTACCACAGAAAGTTCGAGAATTTTACAGAAAGAAGGATTAACATCCTTGTCAACTGTTTATTTTGTAGATATAACTCTTTTATTCTGAAATAAACAATTGTTTTTGTTGAATTATGAGTAACTTTTTTTTGCTGCCATTATTTGGGTGTCCGAAATTTAACGTGGACAGGCTTTATATTTCTCATTACTATTGCATTTTGTCAAACATTCCTATGCATTATTTGATAAACCACCCACCAGTACTGGTTTTATAAATATTTGGATTATAATACATCCATCCCACCAGAACTTATTGAACAGAACCGCTCAAAAAAGATCAACTTCACCCCATTTTACGGTACTTTTCTGAACCATCAAGAAAAACATCAAATATATTATGAACTTTGTTGATAAGTAACACTGCGGAACACGTTTACTCAATTAAGGGTTGCTGAATCCATTGCCGTTTTCAAAAATACCATAGCACGTCTTGTTTTTGGGTATATTGGCTGTTGAAAATGCAAACTGAGACTGAAACTGAGACTAACACAGATGCTGCTCTATAGCATCACGACAAAGCCAAGACTCCCGGTTAACTAGCTCTATACGCTGAACTGTATCACAGGGTCGGCATGCTACTGGTACTGGGTAATTCGTAGGGGCTACGCGGAACAACGGGTGCAGAAACTATGGATTTTTTAGAGATTAAAATGAACTTATAATGTGACTCTTATTAATGTTCAAATCCTCTGAGCAGAATCTCAATAGAGAAACTTAAAAGTAGATGGAGTACCGTGTACCTTTTAATTCCGCTCCTAAATGCTTATCTTAGGGGCCCAGATAGCCGTATCGGTAAACGCGCAGCTATTCAGCATGACCATGCTGAGGGTCGTGGGTTCGAATCCCACTGGTCGAGGATCTTTTCGGGTTGGAAATTTTCTCGATTCCCAAGGCATACAAGCATCTTCGTACCTGCCACACGATATACACATGCAAAAATGGTCAATCGGCAAAGAAAGCTCTCGGTTAATAACTGTGGAAGTGGTCATAAGAACACTAATCTGAGAAGCAGGCTATGTCCCAGTTGGGACGTAACGCCAGAAAGAAGAAGAAGAATTCTTCTATAACTGACACACTTAAAACTGTACTCTTTCTTGTAGACAGGTCGACAAGTGTAGGATATTAAAGAGCAGCGTTAGATTAGTACTGGAACTTGTGACGCTGGATAAGCGTCCAAGCTTTAGCTACAACGAGATAATGGTCCATGTCGATATTAGGGCTTTGAAAGGTCCTGAGATCCATGACATCTGAGAAATGTCACCCATCAACCAGTACGTATTCTATTTGGGAGCAGGCATTGCCAGTCAGCGTCGCCAGGTGTGCTTGCTGATATTCTTGCGTGCAAAATAGTTATAAGTCGCAGGTCACTATCATTTGTAACAAAATGGAGGCTTTCCGTTCCAATGACGGTTCGGAAGAAGCTTCTTTCCCGAACTGCGCATTTGCCTCACCGATGACTATATTGACATCTTGTTTTGGGAAATCTCCGTAGGCCTTCTTAGGCCTTCTAGGCTCTCATAGAACTCATCCTTCATGTCATCGGGCTGATCGTTCGCTGGTGCATAGATGTTGATCAGGCTGTAGTTGAAGAACATGCCCTTTATTCTCAATAGGCCTTTGCACTGTTTAGATTTTGTATGGGATTTTGACTTTTACTGGCCTTGTTGTTTACAAATTTCATGAAAGAGTGAAAGGGAGAGGTACATTTTTGCGCAGAGCCCCATACAAAGATTCGTTCGCTTACCGGTTTCCACCGAATAACTCGCTTCATCTGCTTCGCAATCACTATGAACCCAACTCCACGTTCTGCTCGGAATTCACGTTCCTCGGTTTAAGGTCAGCGTTTTTTTCAATAGCTGCCACGTTCACGTCGTCATTCCGCCATTCACGAGCCAGGAGCTCAACAAGCAAAGATTCATTGAAAGTTCTCACGTTCAAAAATGCGACATTCTAATCATTGACTTTCATTCATTGCCGGAACTGTTGCCGTAAAATCAATCCTTGCCCTACTTTTGCCTTGGTTTGGTTAGTGAAGAGTCTCCGATAATCAGGGTTACGCTATCTTCATCGTGCTAGAGGGGCTGCCTCCTCGGTGCTAAAAACAACTTATGTAAGAAATCGACATCATTCGGCAAGTCATCAGTCATATCATTTATCTATAAGTAAACCGACATTTCATCACTGGCGAGTTTTATTTTTTGGAAAAAATTGAAATTTTGGCATCAGCTCAAATAGTGTTCGTAAATCCTCCAAAAAAACCTCCAGGGATTCCTTCGAAAATTTCTCGAGATAAATCTCCAGAGTCTCTTCTAGAGATTTCTCCAGCAATTTTACTTTACCAGCGATTTATCCAGGAAGAACTTTCTTTCGCCATGAGACATTTAAACCAGTTTTGATAGAGCTACAGGAATACCTACAGCAATTCTTTCAGAAGTTCCTCAGAGATTACACAAGGGATTCCTGCAAGAAAATGTCTATAGAGATTCTTTTAGAGATTTCGCAATGAGTTCCTGCAGGAATGTCTCCATTGATTCCTTCATAGATTCCTCCAATATAATCTTTACTAAGATTCTTTCAGATATTTCTGCAAGGATTTATCCAGGATCTGTTTTAGGAATTCTTCCAGAAATAAGCTGAAATTAATCCGGAGATTTTTCCATGGACCTTTAAAGTGATTTCTTCAGGTATTCCTGCAGAGATTCTCCTAGAAAATTTTCCAGAGACATCTCCAACGATTCCTCCAGGAAAATATCTGGATGTCAGAAATTCCTCAAGGAAGAACTTTTGTTTGCTACCAGAATTTCTAGACCGGTTTCGAAAGGGCTCCAGATATACCTACAGCAATTCATTCAAGATTTTTTCCAGGAGTTCTCCAAGGATTCCCCCAAGAATCATTCCAGGAATTTTGCAGGGATAGTCTTACAGGAAGTCCTCTACTCCGCCAGGAGTTCCTTCCGGAATGCCTCCAGTCATTTCTCCAGTTAAATCTTTACTGGGATTTCTCCGGGAGTTTATTGAGGAATTATTACAGAAATAACTTCAAAGACTGCTTCAAAGATTCCTTCAAAGATTCTTCAAGCGATTTCACCTGATATTCTTGTAGAAAAATTCTTGCTGTAGTGCTCTAAGGATTCCTCCAGGAAAATATTTGGAGAATTTTTTTCAGAGATGTCTTCAACGCTTTCATCAGGTTACATTACGACAATTTCTCATGGATTACTTCAAATTTCTCTAGTCATTTTATCAAAAATTCCTCAGCTGCTCCTCTCGAGAATCGTCTAGGAATTATCCGTGAGATTTCCTCCAAAGATCACATCAGGAATTCTAGCAAGAGTTTTCTTCATAAATTCTCCCAGAGATATCTTCAGGAAAATCTCTACATGATTTGTTGTAAGGATTTTTTCCTGGTAACCTTCCAGGAATTTCTATTGAAATTTCTTCAGTAATTCTTTCTTTGCTTCCAAAAATCTTCCTGGAATTTCTCCAAGAATTCCTAGAATGATTCACCTCAAAAATCCTACAGGAATTTCATCAAAAAGAATAGGAATTTCTGCAAGGTTTCCTACGCGATTTTTTTAAGAATCCTCCAGGAACTCTAGAGTAATCCCTAGAAGAGTCGCTGATTAAACTCTTGGAAGAATCCCTGGCGAAATTCTTACAAGAGCCTATGGAGGGATACTTTTTTCCCTTGTTTTATTTAGGGATTTTCTGCCGTAGGCAGATTAATCCTCGGTCTAGTAAATAGAACGAGCTAGATGGGCTCGCCTGGAAAACAGCTACAAAGAATTTTGGCTTAAATTTATGATCTTCACAGAATTATCTGAAGAAATCTCTGGAACATCATATATGACGAATTCCATCCAGAATGAGTCGAAAAAAATAAAAATTGTGCTCGATAGTTTTCGATTTGGATTAAATTTTGCACATCTTTTTGGCATGGTAGAATAAGTGTTTTCCATAGAAAAATTGATCATTTTGACTCAAGTGTAACTTTTGAAAATGGCCTATAAATTATTGCATGCAACTTATTTGAAAAATTCTAATTCCGAAACTGTTGATTTTAGAGCAAAATGTTCTATGAAGAAGTTGTAGTGAACCATTTGGATTATAAGAAAAAAATATACACAGAAAAAATGTTTTATTTATTTTCATAGAAAAATCAAAAATAAAACTTAAATTTTAAATTACACAAAAACCCCATTTTTAATATTTTTCAAATTTTCACCATAGAATCTTAATAGTAAAAAGATGTTTGGGACAAAGTTTCATGATGGAGAAATTTTTAATAAAAAAGGTTTTCTAAGAACAACTTTTGGTCGATTTTAAAAAATTTGATTTTTTGTCAAAATAAATACGTTCTGATGATTCTAAGCCATAATGAACATATTAATAATTTCTCTAGAAGTAGCCATTTTCGAATTATATCGAGTTTAATGCAAAAAATATTGTTTAAATATTAAAATAGGCCATTTTTATTAGTTATTCGTGATTCTCCATCAGGGAAATTAAGTAAGTGGAAAGAAATGTGGTCTTAACTCTCGAAAACTTATGAAAAAGGCCTATTTTAATATTTAAACAATATTTTTTGCATTAAACTCGATTTAATTCGAAAATGGCTACTTCTAGAGAAATTATTGATATGTTCATTATGGCTTAGAATCATTTCAAGATGCTTACTGTATCATCAGAACGTATTTATTTTGTCAAAAAATCAAAATTTTGAAAATCGACCAAAAGTTGTTCTTAGAAAAACTTTTTTATTAAAAATTTCTCCATCATGTAACTTTGTCCCAAACATCTCTTAACTATCAAAATTCTATGGTAAAAATTTGAAAAATATTAAAAATGGGGTTTTTGTGTAATTTAAAATTCAATTTTTATTTTTGATTTTTCTATGAAAATAAATAAAATATTTTTTCAGTGTATATTTTTTTCTTATAGTCCAAACGGTTCACTACAACTTCTTCATAGAACATTTTTCTCTATAATCAACAGTTTCGGAGTTAGAATTTTTCAAATAAGTTGCATGCAATAATTTTTAGGCCATTTTAAAAAGTTACACTTGAGTCAAAATGATCAATTTTTTATGGAAAACACTTATTCTGCCATACCAAAAACATGTGCAAAATTTAATCCAAATCGAAGATGGTCGAGTTCTGTGACTGACCGATTTGACATGGAATCCGTCATATGCTTTTCGGTTACGCAATCTCTATTTTACCAACTGTATTTTTTTATTATTAAAACTGCGTAGACGAAAAGCATAATTCATTAAAAAATAGTCGTTTCTCTGCCAGCTCATCTTTTCAACAATTTGTGGAGGAAACCATGTAGAGATTTTTCTGGCGCAATACTTGGAGAAATCACTGGAGAAAGAGATGAAAAATCCCTATGGAGAATTTTCCTACAGAAATGCCTGGAGGAGTCTTTGGAGAAACTACTCTAGGAACCTTTGAAGGAATTCCTGAAGGAATCCTTGGAGAAATTCCTGGAAGAATCCCAGAAAAAAAATTACTGAAGGAATCTATGGAGGAATCACTGGAGACATTCCTCCAGGAACCCCTTGCAAAATGTCTAAAATAATCCCTGTAGATATTTTTAGCAGGAATCCTTATATTGTTGAATCCCTGAGGAATAGACTGGCCCTTAAACAAAAAAGTTGTAAAACTCAACGGGGCACCCCCTAGATATGTGCCTTAGGGTAAGAAAAAAGGTCTCTCAAAATTTCAACTTATTTGGTTGCTCCCCCAGCTGGCGCATTCAATTCGAAGTTTGTATGGAATATTCGTTTCAAATATATTGAAAATTCACCCTATGTCCCTGTTTTGTTCCGTATATTAGATAATCGCGTTCAATTTAGCCTAGAATGTCAAATTCACTAGTTGATACCCTAATGAACATAGTTGTAGAAGGTTGTATCTGGATATAAGCTCATTTTCATAAACCTTTCAGTTGTTGAAAGTTAGGCTTAGAGCAGCACTCCCGTACAATCACATATATGCATGTACCTTGTACTGCAGCTTGCCCAGCGTCATAGGTGGCTATGATGCGCTTAGTGGCTACCACCCAGCTAAGTTGAAGAAATACTAAACAATATTGCAAATCTACTTCAGATAGTTAAAGCACCAACTTTCTCTACTTTAATCATCGTACAACCTTCTACAATATTGTTCGCTTTGGTATCAAGTAGTGTTTTTGACATTCTGGGTTTAATTGAACGCGATCAACAATTTTGCTGACCCAAACAGGAGATGATGTGCTGTTTCCCATATGTTTGAGCTGAAAATCCCATATTAACTTCAATTCAATTCAGGTATCAGGTATCAGAAGGCCGGCTCCAAAGGCACGTTCCCCACCAGTTGGGAGATTTGTGCCATCGCCATATTTGAGCCTATTTCATCATCTACCCGATGGGAGAGGAAAGGGAAGGGAAAGATGGGAGGAAATAGGAGTGGGGTCCCTTGAAGAGGGAAGATCGCATGAGCGAAATGAGAGCATGTAGCTCCATACCACAATGGGTTCGAACAGCGCCCTAAAAAGGGCACTGCAAAACGCATGAGCGTAAAGAGAGCCTATAGCTCATTACCACAGCGGGTTAAGAATAACAGGATGTCCTGAAGATTCAGGCTTCTGTATTCAGTTTCACTTAATAAGTGTTTACCAAGTAATTGGAATCGCATTTGCGCAAAAACTGGACAGTTACATATCAGGTGATACGAAGTTCCATAATCGGAGTCACAACTATCACACACAAATGAGTCAGCACGCTGAATATTTGCCATGTGATAGTTGAGTCGGCAGTGGCCTGTCAACGCTCTGACCAAGAGACTGCAATTCTGCTTTGACAGATTTGTTAAATACTTCGCCACCTTTGGAGATGGCTCAGTAATGTACAATTTTGTTTGACGACACGACTCCAAACTATTCCAATATTGCTTGTGCTGAGTTGCCGCCCAAGAGTTTATTTGAAGCTTCACCCAGCACTTCGAAATTGGAATAGCCGGCTCAGGGCCAATGAAGTCATGCGATGCTCCATCGCGAGCTAGCTCATCAGCCAATTCATTTCCAGCGATGGAAGAATGGCCAGGTACCCATACAAGGTTTACAGAGTTGACTGAATTCAGTTCCTCAATTTGAGTTCGACATGCGATAACAAGCTTCGACCTTGAGTTGGCCGAAGCGAGAGCTTTTATAGCAGCCTGACTATCTGAACAGAAGTATATGACTTTACCCATTACGCGCTGTTGAAGTGCTGATTGCACTCCACACATAAGAGCAAATATTTCCGCCTGAAAAACGGTGCAGTTTCTACCAAGTGAGTAAAACTGATTCAGCCTTAGCTCACGAGAATATACTCCTGCACCAGCTCTACCTTCAAGAAGGGAGCCATCAGTGTAACATACTATATTGTTTGATATACTTCTTTCCAAATAGCCAGACGTCCACTCTTCCCGTGAAGGGAATTGTGTGGTAAATGTCCTGTAAGGAAAGTTACAAGCAATTGTGAGATCACTTGGAGCAAGGACAATTTTGTCCCAATTCAGTGGAAACAACGAAGTGTGTGTAGATCTACGATTCACTGGATTTTTCTCCAGTAGATCCAGTACCCATAAACGGTAAGAGCAAGAAAGTGCTTCTTGTTTAAGATATATGTGTAGTGGCGCAACGTCGAAAAGGGCCTCGAGCGCTGCTGTGGGAGTTGTAGAGAACGCACCAGACATCGCCAACAAGCACATCCTTTGGAGATGGCCCAATTTTGATTGGATTGTTCTCACTTCGCCCTTTTGCCACCACACAAGACATCCATATGCCAATATTGGTCGAACAACTGTTGTGTAAATCCATTTGATATATTTGGGTTTGAGGCCCCAAGTTTTACCAAAGGTTCGCCGGCATTGACCGAAGGCCATGCAAGCTTTTTTGACTCTGAAATCAATGTGAGCTGACCATAAAAGTTTGGAATCTAGAATGACTCCGACATACTTTACTTGATCAGTCACATTGATCTCAGTGCCAAAAAGATGTAAAGGTCGAATTCCATCGCGGTTTCGTCTTTCCGTAAAAAGAACAATAGATGTTTTATTCGGGTTAACCGAAAGGCCATATTGGCGACACCAACTCTCGACTACCTGAAGAGCACTTTGCATCAGGTCGAATAGGGTGCTTATGCACATACCAACTATCAGAGCTAGATAGTCGTCGGCAAATCCATAAGTTGGAAAACCGCAATTATTGAGTTGCCTCAATAGCGTATCTGCTACGAGATTCCACAAAAGTGGTGACAAGACTCCCCCTTGGGGGCATCCGCAAACACTCAATTTTCGAATCGCTGCTTGACGCAATGTCGAGAAGAGATGTCGGTTTTTGAGCATTTGATGAATCCAATTGGTAATCATTGTAGGTAGCCCATGGTTTCGTGCGGCTTCCAATATGGCATCGAAAGACACGTTATCAAAGGCACCCTCAATATCCAAGAAAACACCCAAGCACGATTGCTTCTGAGCGAATGCTTTCTCGATATCGTATACAACTTTGTGTAAAAGAGTCACAGTGGACTTTCCAGATTGGTAAGCATGTTGATTCACATGAAGAGGCATGTTTGCCAAATAAACATCACGGATGTGATGATCGATTATGCGTTCCAGACATTTCAGAAGAAAAGAGGTCAGACTGATTGGTCTAAAACTCTTCGCTTCCTCATACGACGCACGTCCTCCTTTTGGGATAAACTTTACAGTAATATCACGCCAGGATTTGGGAATGTACCCGGTAGCAAAACTGCTTACAAGTAGCTTTTTTAAAACATGTTTGATATACTCAAATCCCTTTTGGAGCAGAACAGGATAAATCCCATCCGCTCCTGGAGATTTGAAAGGAGCAAAACTATTAAGTGCCCATTGAATCGATTCAGTAGTTACGATACTGCGAGCCGAGGCCAGAGACTCGTAACTACATGAAAAGACATTTGGTTCATCCGTAGATGCTATGTCCACACATCCGGGGAAGTGTGTATTGAATAAACATTCTAAAACTTCTTCATCGGAAGAAGTAAAGTCACCATTAGGTAAGCGAATTTCGTTCACTTGGAAATCCTTAGATTTTGCAAGAATTTTGTTCAACCGACTGACTTCACTCAAACTGGAAACATTTGTACAAAGGTTTTTCCAGCCGGATCGTTCAGCAGAACGAAGAGCCTTCTTGTAAGCCTTGCGAGCCGACTTGAACGACTCTGATCCAGCTGAACGGCGTCTGTTCCAACTCCTTCTACATTGTTTCCTGAGTCTGGTCAGATCGGAATTCCACCATGGGGTCCCTCTTGTAGTCTTTACAGACCGCAGAGGACATGCTTCTTCAAAAGCTTCCATAATGTAGGATGTTGTAGTATCAACTGCATCATCCAGATCACTTGGATTTTCAATGGACGGAGAATATCCATGAAATTTGGTCGCAACCAATTCAATATAGAGTTCCCAGTTTGTTGACCGGGGATTCCTAAAACGCAAAGTCTGCGCAATTACATTTGAATGTTCAAAGAAGATGTAGCGATGATCAGATAATGATTCCTCATCTGATACATGCCAATTCGTCAACTCGTGACTGATTCTATTCGAGCAGAGCGTTATGTCTAACACTTCTTCTCTATTAGAAACCATGAAGGTTGGGCGATTGCCTATGTTAAGTAATCCAAGGTCTGTACTACTTAAGTATTCCATCAGACTGGAGCCTCTCAAATTGATATCCGAGCTGCCCCAGATGATGTGATGAGCATTGGCATCACTGCCCACAATCAGCGGAAGGCCTTTTGTTACGCAGTGTATGACAACTCGTTTGAAGTCATCCGTTGGGGATGGTTCATCATGTGGTAAATATACCGAACAATAGACGTATTTCCTGTTGAGGTCACCAACAGAAACATCGATTGTGACAGCACATACATCTCTGGTAGTTAACTCAGAAATGAGTGTAGCAACGATTGCTTTATTAACGAGCACGCATGCGCGGGGCATGGAGCGCGAGTTTGCCATTTCAAGTTTGCTAAAAGTAGCAAAAACTGGGTCCACACGGTTACCTAGATAGAAGTTCCCTCTACGAAAGTAGGGTTCTTGAACTAGCGCCACTTGGGCTGCACCATTTTGCATGAGTCTGCAAAGATTGATCGTTGCTGTTCTTTTATGCTGAAGATTGATCTGAGCTAACCTAACCGTAGCCACTACCCAAACTAGGCAGGATTAAGCTTTTTGCAATCTCAGCACGAAAAAGACCAGCAACGAAAAAACCAGATCGGTATCTATTTAAAGTCGCCAAAGGCGAAAGAGCACAGAATACACTGTGTAAAACGCATAATGCGAATCCATATAGGTGATAATTTAAATTAAATGTCAACATATTCATAATCCCACCCTTATTAAGCCTCAGGATAGAGACTGAAGAAGAGCAGCCGATTATCTCGGAGAAACACAAGGTCACCTGCACCATTGCTCCGGATAGCACAGGAAGGACTCAATACTGTGGAGGGCGCCCTAGTACCCCACAGGCTCCGTTAGCGGTTAGGTTTTATTTAGACCCCCCTAACCATTCATTCCTAGGCACGGTACGCATCACACCATAAATTAGGGGTCACCTGTGAGGTGGACTTTTACCACCGGAACAGGCAGTCCGTAGTGTTAATTCTTAGCCAGTTGAAACAACCGCTACCGACACTACGCGGCTATCTAGGCTGCTCGGGAAAAGGAGGTTAATATTGATGATTAACTCCTGACGTGCCCAAGCAGCCTTGTTAAAGCACCAACTTTCTCTACTTTAATCATCGTACAACCTTCTACAATATTGTTCGCTTTGGTATCAAGTAGTGTTTTTGACATTCTGGGTTTAATTGAACGCGATCAACAATTTTGCTGACCCAAACAGGAGATGATGTGCTGTTTCCCATATGTTTGAGCTGAAAATCCCATATTAACTTCAATTCAATTGCGCCAGCTCATGGAACAACCAAATGAGCTGAAATTTTCAGGAAGTCTTCCTCCAACTCTACGGAATAAACCTGAGGGGGGGGGGCCCGTGGAATTACATAACTTTATTTTTCTCCCATACTGAGCTGGGCCAGTCTACTGAGGAACTCCTGGAGGAATTGCTGAAGATATTCCTGGAGTCCTATCAGAACCTGTCTAAGATGTCTCATGGCGACCAAAACTTCTTCCAGTTGCCAGAGATCCAATGCCTTAGCGGAATCGTTGGAGAAATTGCTGTACGAAGGATATTCTGGTAAAATCCCTGGAGGAACATTCGAAGGATACCTGGAGAAATATCCTTTCCTGGAGCTCCATTTGAGCTGGTCCCAAAATTTCGATTTCTCTCTGAAGCTGCGTAACGGAAATTCTATGTATGGGGAGCCTGTATAGCTGTAGCGCTAAACGCGCAGCTTTTCAGCAAGACCAAGCTGAGGGGCATGGGTACGAGTCCCACCGGTCGAAGATGTTTTTGATTGAAAATGTTCTCGACTTACCAGAGCATAGAGTATCTTCGAACCATGCAAAAGTGATCAATCTGCAAAGGAAGCTCACAGTAAATAACTGTAGAAGTTGAAGTTGAGAACACTCAGCTGGGAAGCATGCTCTATCTCGGTCGGGACGTAACGCTGGAAACAAGAAAAAATATTTTATGTTTGATTTTCGCCATGGTGTCTATTTTGAACTGGTTGAAAAATCATGGCCATTGAGCAGTCGCATGATGGAACTACAGTCAGTGTCAAAAGTTAGTAACCAAATGCACAAATTTGAGAATCTGTATATCAGCTTCTGGTGGTTCAAAGTGGCTGAAATTTGGATGACGAATTAAAAATTTCCTAAAATTTTGTCTGTAGTGAATTCATTACATTCCAGTCATTTTTCAAAGAGCAGGGTAGAGGGTAGTTAAAATACAAAAGTAAGTAACTGATAGATTTTTTTTATTTATTAAAACAACGATAAGTTGTAAGTTGTTGATGTGTTCTGCAAGTCTGTGTAACTTTTGAAAGTGTCAATTTCACTGAACAAACTATCCAAGAATGACTTACTGTTGGTTGCTTACTATTTTTTGAATAATACTCTGAAACATTTGGGAAAATGTATAGAATTAAATGAACTCACTGTATACAAAACTTCAGTTTATTTATAGTTCGTCATCCGAATTTTAGCCAATTCAGATCACCAGAAGCTGAGATACATATCTCCAAACTTGGGCATTTTGTAAGGAAAAGCTTTTGGTGCTCTTGTAAATTGGAAATTTGAACCGTCGTACCATATATGCGTATTAACTACTGAAAATGGTATGTAACAGTTCCTTCTGAAACAGGTTCTAGGTGTCCTTGAGCCGTTGTGCCCAGAATGATCATACTCACAAAAAATGTTCAGAATTCTATTCTAGACTTCAATATGTTTCAGCAAAAAGAAAGAAAGTCGGGTTAAAATAGATTTTTGAGAGCATGTCAAATCATGACTCATTTTTGACGGGGGTGGGAGATTTTGCATAAGGACGTTTCACATAACTACGTTTGGCATAATGCACCAGTGAGAATTATATGTTTCTTTAAAATGCTACCTGTTCTTCTACGAAACTGCTTTATGCGAAACGTCCTTATGCGAAATGTCTTTATGCAAAATGGGTCAGATTTGAGGGATTCCACGGAGGCATGCAAGTCGATTCTGATCGACCATTTCAAAAATATCTGAAACTTTGCACAGTTTTTCAGTTCCATCTAAATCGTCATTTCCCGATATCAAATCTTCAAGTTGAGTCACGACTAACTTTTCAAAAGGGTGTATGTGAAAATGGTTCGAAAATATTCAAAAAGCTGCACAGCAAAAACGGTTCGTTCGATTGTTAGATAACTAAAGAAACAAAGTTAGACAACTAAATAAAGATTCCAAAAAAAATACACACAGTAAAAAAAAATTTTTTTTGCTTTAAAAAACATCATTTTTGTTACAACTCAAATATCTCAAAACCCTATCGGAATACCAACGTAATTTTTTGAGGGAAAACGGTCCATTATATTAGCTATCTACCATAAAAATTTGGTGATGGTAAGCCAATAAACAAAAAAGTTGTGACATTTCAAATATTTCACAAATTTGACACTTAGTGAAATTTTTTTTTTTTTTATTGTTAATTATTTTAGGACCGCAGTTTGTTGCTGAATTTTTTGTTAAGGGTACCACATGAGGTTAACAAGTTGTTTTCATGATATTTTATTTAATTATTCATAACTATTATAGCATCTATTAGAAAGTTAGACGCGATCCAGTGTTGTGATCTAAAGTCTTGATAGTGTCATATTTTTTATTGTACGTAACTGAAGAAAAATTCTCTCAATAGTGTTGAAACCTTTTGATAAAAGAAACCTATAAGAAATCTAATATTGAAGACAAAAGCTACAAAAAAAGTTTTTTATACAGGTATACGACTAGTTTACCTGCAAAAAGTTTACCTCGTAGAGAACAAGGCGGGTCTATACCCAGGTGATCTAGTATACGTAAAGCAGGTCGGTTTTCTCGGCGCTGGTTTTCTCCACAAAGTTAAAATCTGATTACACTTAGGTATAGACCCGCCTTGGTAGAGAATAGACTTTGTTAATCATATTTGGGAGAAAGCGAGTAACTTCAACAACATCAAAAACATGATAGGTACATACCATGAACATACTCACGAAAAAGCTAAAAATATACTACCACTATGGTTATAAAAGATTTAATTGTAAAATTTTTCTTCAGTCAAGCAAACGACACCAAACTAGTCAGTAAAAACTTAAAAGTGATTTTGTTTATTAAAATCTAACGAGCAACATGAGTAGTCGCTTTCTCAACTGTTGCAGGCCGTTTGCAGCAAAAAAGTGTTCGAAAGAGCTACGAAATCTCACCGAAAGCACCATAGATAAACTGAAAGCGGCTGGTTATGCTCCAATGTCTACATTGAATACAAATTTACGCATTTGTACGTCCTGCCGTTTAAACGTTGACAAACGGACAATCTGTACATCATCGGTGGATCAGGTTGCAGGAAGTTCGAAAACAACAACAACTGAGGAATTACTAGATGCACCGACAACAACTGAGGAGTTACCAGAAGTACCAAGTGCAGATAGTCTTGCCACGGTACCATCAGCGACATCTGTTTCAACAAATCAATCAGAAGATGAGTGCATCCAGAAGGTCAACATCGAACGCTTCAACGAAGGGATAGCTGGAATAAAAGTGACTCCGATTAAATGGACGAAGATGGGTTACGTCAATTATCCCGAGAAAAAATACCGTGAAATCAACGAAGCTGTACGAAGAAACATCTTCAAATTAGGACCTGAGGATGTGGAAAATACAGACTACGATGAGGTAATTATGAATATGAAGGAAAGGTTCTCGAATCTAGCCACGACAAGAAAAGAAAAATTATTGATTTTGTCGATGCTGCCAAGCTCGTGGTCTATTCAAGACGCCATTGATGAGTTCAAAACCAATAGAAATACAGCAAAAGAGGCAAAACAATTCAAAAATAACTGTCTTGCAACCAAAAATGCTAGGTCGAGTACTTCATTAACAGATGAGACAAAAGAAAGAATAATTCAATATTTTGAAGACGATGAAGTAAGTAGAGCTATGCCTGGCCAAAAAGATTATGTATCTGTAAAAAAAGATGGAAAGCGTCAAGCAATCCAAAAACGATTGATGATGACTACTTTGAAAGAAGCGTATACACGCTTCAAGGAAATTAACGAAAATATTAAGGTAGGTTTTTCCTCATTTGCAAGCCTTCGTCCAAGGCAATGCAAGCTTCTATCCAATTCAGGAACACATAATGTTTGTGTGTGCACAACACACGAAAATATTAACCTAATCTTACATAGTTTGAAAAGAATCAATTTATCAAAGGATATTAAAATGTTAACTGGTAGTCTTTTGTGTGAAAATACAACATCAAATTGCTATCTACGATCTTGTTCGGATTGTCCAGATTCTTCATCATTGGAAAATACTTTATTCGCTGAGTTTGAAGAAAATTATATTGATCAGTTATCATTTGAGCAATGGGTGACCACGGATAGGTGTGACCTAGAAACTATTGTAAAACCTGTAGATGAGTTTGTGTCATTTTTTTGCTTGAAATTAGAAAGTTTAATTCCTCACGACTTTATTAAAACAGAGCAATCCCGCTTTTAAAAAAATACGAAAAATACATTACAAGATGGAGAATTTTTAGTCATTTGTGATTTTTCTGAAAACTATAGCTTTGTATTGCAAGATGAAGTGCAGTCCCATCACTGGAACGTACAACAAGCTACAATTCATCCATTCGTTATTTATTTCAATGGAAGTACGCAAATTGAACATTTTAGTTTTATTGTAATTTCCGAAGATTTAAGACACGACTCAGTATTTGTAAATTTGTTCATTGCCAAAATGATTAACTTTTTACGCGTTGATAAGGATAAATAAATCAGAAAGATATATTTCATGTCTGATGGAGCAGCATCGCAGTACAAAAACCGTAAGAATTTTTCGAGCCTATGTCAATTTAAATCAAAGTACGGAATTGATGCAGAATGGCATTTCTTTGCTACGTCACATGGCAAAGGTCCTTGTGATTCTATTGGAGGAACCATAAAGCGCATGGCCACAAGAGCAAGTTTAGCCAAAGAACGTGAGCATCCAATTAAAACTACAAAAGAACTATTTGATTGGGCGAATCGCAGAAAAGAAGAAGATTTAACAAAATTATCATTTTGTTTTACTACTACTGAAGAGTACGAATTAACGGCATCAGAGCTCAGCGAGCAATATAATAACGCGAAAACGATCCAAGGAACCTAAAAATTTCACTGTTTCATTCCATTGTCAGAAAATAAAATTAAAGCAAAACTATACTCGAACTGTACTGATAATGATGCAAAAGTGTTCGATATTGTAAAAAAATTGAATAACAATAAATAAATAAATAAGTATTAATAAAATGTTTTCATGATCTCATAACGCATACCCAAATCCAAAACTTTTAAAGTTTATATATAACATTTAGAAACTCATCGATCATACTCTAAAAAAAATATCCTGGTAAAAAAAAATGTATTTTCGTGTAATCTGTTAATTCATTTTAATTTACACATATATACATATACATATAATATTTATACATATACATATTATTTATACATATACATAATACTAATGAATACATGAAAACGACTTGTTTAATTCACGCAAGGCCCTTAACAATAAAATCAGCAACAAACTGCGGTTCCCGTAATAATTTACACAAAAAAAAAAATTTTTTTTCTAGTAAATGTGAAATTTGTGACATGTTTGAAATGTCATTACTTTTTTGTTTATTGGTTTACCATCACCAAATTTTTATGGTAGATAGCTAATATAATGGACCGTTTTCCCTCAAAAAATTACGTTGGTATTCCGATAGGGTTTTGAGATATTTGAGTTTTTGTGTCAAAAATTATGTTTTTTAATGCAAAAAAAAATTTTTTTTTACTGTGTGTATTTTTTTTTGGAATCTTTATTTAGTTGTCTAACTTTGTTTCTTTAGTTGTCTAACAATCGAACGAACCGTTTTTGCTGTGCAGCTTTTTGAATATTTTTGAACCATTTTCACATACACCCTTTTGAAAAGTTAGTCGTGACTCAACTTGAAGATTTGATATCGGAAAATGACGATTTAGATGGAACTGGAAAACTGTGCAAAGTTTCAGCTCAATAGAAAAAAATGAATTAAAAAATTTACCAAATTTTGGTGCTGTTGCTTGGAATCACTCATTTGTGCTATTGAAAAATTTGAGGTTTGGCTTCGATTCATCTTTGCCTTAACGTCATTTAATTTTTTCCTTCGAATATTTTACTTGGCATGAAATTTATGTCACATCGTATATTAGATTTTTTTTTGTAGTGTACACGTTGTGAATGACAAACGTATCCAATAATATCACTAAGATATTAACGCATTCAAGAATATCACGAAACACAAAGATTGCGTTCTTTGAATTATCTAAGCAAAAGTTTTTTTTCTGAGTTTCCAACTGGTTTGAACTTCCGGAAAGATAAAGAAAAAACAGAGTAACAACTTTCAAAACTGAACAAATCTTATCAATCATTTATGCATTTCTCTTTGTATGCCAAACGGCTCCGCAATAAGAAACCATTCAGTCAATTTCTCCTCTCGGTTGTCTAGAAAAATTCCACATCCCTGCACTTGTCCTGGCATTCTGCTGCTGCTGCATCCTCAAAAGGGGCATTCCGAGCAGGAAAAGAGAAAGTATCAAGCAATTCTGCTATTTAATGAACAACTTGGGATTTGTTTTCTTTTTGCCAGGTTCTATATCCTCTGCACGCATCATCCAGGTTCATCCCGTCGTAATTTAGCACTATCTTGGCAGTTAATCTTCCGGCTGCTTCTGTTTATCTTTCTCCCCTGAGAGTGAGCAAATATGGACTCAGATATGAAGTTGCTGCTGGGGTGTTTTTCTTTCCTGAATGTGTTTGCCTTTGACTATAATGTTTTCGGGAGGGAAGTTTTATTAGTTTTAATAATTTAATACGGCAGGTGAATATTTCATGCCGAAGGCAAGACGCGTTCAAAGGGAGCAAATAAAATTTGACAAGGAAGAAGTTGAATTGTGCGCGTGGGAGTTGAGGAACATTCCCGGATTCCATAACAGAAATCAGACATGAACATCACGCACTACAAAAGATGGATTAATTTGATGGGGAAATTGACACCTCTGTGGATATGTGATATGTGAAAAAGATAGATCTATCAGAATCGTTTAATATGTGGCAGTAGCGGAAGCCATGTTAGACGTGGATAAATATAGTAGGTGAAGTATACATTCTTTATTGAAGAAGTAGGCATCAAAACATTCTTGAAACTGTGTCCAAACGGACTTACAATTTGGTAGAAAACTTAATCCGAATCTACGGAAAATATATGCGAAAGAACAGGTGAACTCGCATCAGAACCCTTAGCGTTCTGAAGTCGTTTCCTCTTATGATGGATGCGAATACCATCGATTTCTTGGCGATGTGGTTATTTTACTTGTGGTTTGATGTGACAACGAACAAATGAGATGACTTGTTCCAAAACGCGATTCACCTCCGACAGGCCAGCTGCTTTTATTTGCTTTGAGCTTATTCTATCAGATCTGATTTTTATTATGAATAATTCATATTGAGTGCCTTTTCTAGAGGAGCTTTTTCGAAAATTGGTTCATTTGATCATCTGCTGCCCATGAAATTTGATTTAGGATGCTTGTTATGTACGTTTCGTTGACAACTAACCGCTTTTGTTGAAGATTATGCTGCAGTAATTGGTACAAATGGGGACTTCCTATACGTTATGAATATTTGTTGATTATGCGAGTTGTTTTCGTTGGAATGGGAAATTTCCAAAAATGTTTCTAAAATACTTAAATTTTACCGGTTATCATGTAAGTAAACATGTTTGACAAATGTAACAGTTTTCAAATATTATTTTATCATACGTTCGCATAGTTAACAACAGAAGAGTTCAGATTAGAGTGTCCATCCCGGGCCAAAAAATCCAGGGACTTGACGAGTTTCAGGATTTTCCGTTTCCCGGGATATAAGATCTGACATCCCGGGAATCTCTGAATTCCAGAATTTAATATAAATATTGATGAAAACCACTTTAAAGTTTAATGCAAAACAATGGAATTTTTCGTCAACTCAAGCTTTATTCGATAAATGCTGGTTTACTGTTGACAAGAATGTAATCGCCTATCCCGATGCGTGGAAACTTCCTTCTCAGAAATAGCCAAAAAATCACAATTTCTTAAATCACAGTAGGGTAGATGTATTAATCTTCGCCCCCTCCCTAGTTTTCGCCCCCCTGATAGAACATTAGCTTGTTCTGGGTTGTAATAAAATAATAAATTTTACTTTTTAACTTATAAAAAAGATTGAAATTAAATATACTTAGTTTCCAAATGTTAAAGCAATCTTCTAAACCGCCAAATAAGTGCATATTAAAATGTTGAAGAGATGATACGCTATTTTTCCGTTCTATGAGAAAAGCGTCTATTTAAAAAGGCAAGGAAAACATATTAAGTTAACTATTTCATCTGTAAAAAAAATTATAGTTCTGATAAGAAATGCATCAGCAAGAGACACGAATAGATTTTTTCAACTATTCCAGCAATTATAATCAGTTTTAAACTGTTTTTTCATGGTGGCGAAAACTAAAGCACGTTTTCGTACGTTTCTAATCTTCGCCCCGTGCGAAACAACCTGTACCGTTCTTTCAGTGGTGCATGTATTAATTTTCATCCCTCCTCGAAATTGTTCAAAAAACAAAACAAACTCATTGATTTTCAACCTGTTTACAAGAGGTTACAGGAAGTTTTAAGAATTTTCTGAATGTGCCGAATAATTCCTTCTTCGTGGTATTACGTTTCCACTGGGACAGAGCCTGTTCTCAGCTATATATTCTCAGCAGTATTCATATGAGCACTTGCACAGTTATTAACTGAGAGCTTTCTTTGCATAAGCTGTCATTTTCGTATTCGTTTATTCTGTGGTAAGCACAAAACCACTTTATGCCTAACGAAGTAAATATTATTCCCGTTAAGAATAGATCCTTGACCGACCAGGAATCGAACTCAGACATCTTCAGCATGGCTTTACTTTGTAGACGCGGACGTTACCACTAGAATTAGGTAGGATTAAGAATTTCATCAACGATTTTCAACCGACTACTAAAATCTGCTTAGTTTTCCATAATCTGATAAAAATCCTGAATAGTGCAGTAAATGTGACCATGTCTATAGTAGCATTCACTACAAAGCATTTCAATCCATGACACCTACCGTACAGCACAGTGTGGTTCAATCAAGTTTGTTTCTAGTCATAAATACTGCAACTCTGGTTAAATAAATAATTTTTTTTGTTTAATGTTGTTGAATATGCGTCAAAATAGTTAACAGATCTTTTGAAAATTGTTGGTGTAGTTCTTAGTTTTACCATGGTTTCAGTAGTTTCTACAATAAAATGCATTTCAGTGTATGATATTTGTTGCTCATTATTTTACTAATAGTCTGACGAAGAACAAATTGAACTTAATATTGCCAATCAAATAACCCACCATATTCAGCAAGAATGGAATGAAAGCGAAAGAGGATCTACCGATTTTTAATCTTAAATATTATTTTTACCACTACATGAGTTAATTGAGTTTACCGCAGTACTTTTTCCCGCATTCTGTTTTTGGCACTGCTAGTATTATAGAAAACGCTTAAAATAATCAATTTCACTCGAAATTACGGTACTTGATATAATTATTTAAAAAATATTGGAAGATCCTTGATGTATGTACATTATAAAGGTGCGAAATATATGGTGCAATACATGGTAATATTGAGATTTATAGTCAGCCTAGTGAGCGAAGTGCAGGATTGGTAATTCAGACATATCGGGGTTGATTCCGATATTCTGACATATTATCATTTCATGTTGGGAAATTTCTCGACTTCCTGTGAATAATAACATATTTCACATAAACGCTACAACAACATATATAATTACTTTGCAATTATAAAAACAATACATAGTGGAAATCAGGACCTTCCATAGCCTTCGTTAGTAGGCGGCTACAAAGCAAATCCATGCTGAAGGTGTCTGAGTTCGATTACCTATTGGTTCAGTATATTTTCGTAATGTAAATTTTCAGTCAACTTGTTCATAAAGTATCATCGTGCCTGCCACACGGTATACGACTGTAAAAATGGCAACTTATGTAAATAAATCATTTAGTTCATAATTGTTGAAGTAAAGAATTGAAAGAAATCACCAGCAAAACCGATGTTAGTCAGCACCGCTAGCGCATGACAGCTTACCATAGTAGCATGTCCGAAAGAACTTGAAACTATTGAGAACCAGAGCTACAGGTCCAAAGCCCTGATAAAGGTGGATGGTTGGAATGGCTATGATCGTGGTCATCATGTAAAGAACAAACGGACATTGCTGTATCGTGTCAGCACCGAGGAAGCAGCCCCTCTAGCACGATGTAGGTAGCGCAACCCTGGTTAGGTGGCCTATCGAAGACTCTTCACCAACCAAGAAAGGCAAAAGTAGAACAAATGGATTGATTTTACGGCAACAGACCCAGCAACGAATTAAGGACAACGATCAGAAAGTTGGATCTTGGAACGTGAGAACTTTGAATGAACCCGCGCGTGTTGGGTTCTTGGCTCGTGAACTGCAGAATGTCTGCGTGAGCGTGGACGCTATACAGGAAATACGCTCGCCGAGAACCGGAGAACGCGAATTCCGAGCGGAGGACCCCATCGCCAACACTTCATTCAAGTACCACATCTACTACGCGTTGGCGACAGAGCAGAACGTGGAGTTGGCTTCATAGTGATTGGGATGCAGATGAAGCGAATTATTCGGTGGAAACCGGTAAACGACCGAATCTGTGTGTTGAGAATGAAGGGCAAATTTTTCAACTACAGTCTGATCAGAATATATGCGCAAAGAACGATATGCCTGATGACATGAAGGATGAGTTCTATGAGAGCCTGGATAAGGCCTACGGAGAGTGCGTCAAGATAGTCATCGGCGACGCAAATGCGCAGATCGGGAAAGAAGATTTCTTCCGACCCGTCATTGCAACGGAAAGCCTTCATTCCGTTATCAATGATAATGGCCTGCGGATAGTAACCATGGCTGCTGCTAGAAGGATGGCAATAAGCAGTACCTACTTCGCACGAAAGAATATCCGCAACCACACCTGGCGACACCCGAGTGGCGACGCCTGCTCCCAAATAGATCACGTGCTGGTTGATGGGCAACATTTATCAGATGTCATGGATGTCAGGACCTTCCGAGGCCCCAATATCTACTCGAATCATTATCTCGTTGCAGCTAAAATTCGGGTGCGGTTATCCAGCATCACGAGCTCTACAACAAACAGAACGCTGCGCTTCAATATACAACGCTTGTCGACTGATGGGGTAGCTGCGCAGTACCGTCAGCAACAAGACGAGCAGTTGGGAAGAATCAGCGTTGCTGGAGACGTAGACAGCCTATGGGACCCCATCCACGAAGCTGTGACAACAACGGCGCGGAAAGTGATCGGCACTGGTCAACGACGGATACGAAACGACTGGTTCGATGAAGAGTGCCAGAGAGTGACAGACATGGAGAATGTCGCCAAAAGCCGTATGCTTGTGGCCGGTACCCAACAAGACAGAGAGCGGTTCAGGGCAGCGAGAGCCGAGGAAAAGCGAATCCACAGCAGAAAGAAAAGGCAGCACGAAGAAAGTGCGGTAGCTGACGCTCAAGAAAGCGTGAACCGGAATGATATGCGTAGATTCTATGCAACGGTCAATGGTGCGTGGCACAATACCGTACCAGTGCCCGCCACGTGCAATGATCGAGAAGGGAACTTGCTGACCGATAAAACGGCGGTGGCTGCCAAGTGGAAGGAGCACTTCCAGCAAATATTGAACGGTGAAAATGGAAATGTAGCGAGGAACAGGATGAACATAGATGATGACGATCAAGCTGTGGACCCACTGACCATAGGAGAGGTTAAAAAGGCTATCAGCGAGCTGAAGAACTGTAAGGCTGCTGGGAAGGACGAGATCCCGGTCGAGCTTCTCAGGCACGGAAGCGAGCAGCTTTACCAGTCAATCCACCGAGTGCTTCTGAAGGTTTGGGAGGACGAAGAATTGCCCGCCGGCTGGTTGGATGGCCTCATCCGCCCTATCTACAAGAAAGGGCACAGACTGGAGTGTGCCAATTACAGAGGAATCACCCTGCTTGATTCGGTGTACAAAATTCTGTCACTCATCCTGTTTAACAGACTGAGACCGCTCGAGGAGTCCTTCGTCGGCGAATACCAAGCTGGTTTTCGTGAGGGCCGTTCGACAACGGACCAGATGTTTAGCTTGCGAATGATCCTAGACAAATTCCGGGAGTATAACTTGCAGACTCACCATCTGTTTATTGATTTCAAGGCGGCGTACGACTCAGTGAAAAGAAATGAGCTTTGGCAGATAATGTCTGAAAATGATTTTCCGGCGAAACTAATTAGGCTGATACGTGTTACGCTGGATGGTTCAAAATCGAGTGTTCGGATCGCAGATGAGGTGTCAACCTTGTCACGGACGGATTAGATGGATTGAAGCAGGGAGACGCACTTTCGAATTTACTGTTCAACATTGCACTCGAGGGTGCTATTAGGAGATCTGGCGTGCAGAGAAATGGTACTATTATCACAAGGTCTCACATGCCCCTTGGCTTTGCGGACAATATAGACCTAATTGGAATCGATCGCAGGTCAGTGGAAGAGGCCTTCGTGCCTCTGAAGAGGGAGACAGCGAGGATAGGCCTGACCATTAATTCTACCAAAACGAAGTACATGGTTGCAGGTAGAGATAGAGTCAGGTATGGTGGTCTTGGTGCTGAGGTAGTATTGGATCGGGATGTGTTTGAAGTTGTTGAAGAATTTGTTTACCTTGCAACACTTGTGACATGTGACAACGACGTTTCCCGCGAAGTGAAAAGACGTGTTGCGGCTGCGAATAAGGCCTTTTACGGACTGCGATACCAGCTTAGGTTCCGCAGCTTGCAAACGGAAACAAAATTTGCCCTGTATAAGCATTGATTCTTCCGGTGGCTCTCTACGGGCACGAAGCGTGGACGTTAAAAGAGTCAGACCGGAAAGCTCTCGGTGTTCTCGAGTGTAAAGTGCTGTGGACAATACTCGGTGGGAAACTCGAAAATGGTGTCCCAGACAACCAGAAGTCGCATAACAGTTTACGAACAATGTCGTTTATTTACACAAATTTCATCACACCCGCACAACATGGTGGATGATATCGTTTGATAGATGAGTTTCCTCGCATAAAACGTTATTTTATGAGTTCATATGTACATTTTGTTTCGTCCCGTATACTCGTACAAAGTAAGTCGGACGAATCCGTAGCAGCTGTCCAATCAATTTTGTTATCATAAATTAAGTCGCATAAGAGTACAGACTAGTTCACAATAAAATTTACACGCTCGCATTACATGTTAGTTTTCATCATATAACATATACACGTATATCGCCTCCACTTTTGTACGCATAAGGCCTTTTCGCAACATCTTATGTGTGAAACTTTGCGCACATAAGCATCGCATAACGCAAAAGGTGATTTCGTTATATGTACATTCTGGTTGTCTGGGGTGTGGCGCAGTCGCATGAATCACGAGTTGTATCAAGTGTATAAAGATACGAATATTATCAAGCGTGTTAAATACGGCAGACTTAAGTGACCCGGTCACTAAGTGCGAATGACAGAAGAAAGAATTGCGAAAATAATATTCAGCAGGGAACCAGGTAGAGATCGGCGGCTTCGGGAAGACCAAGAATACGCTGGCTGTACGCAGTGGTAGATGACCTGGCGACCCTTAACGTTCGGGACTGGAGATGTTTCGCTCAAGACCGACGAAGATGGAGCTCTACAATACGCCCGGTAATGGCGTGACGCTACGCTGTAGCCATCAAGGCATCAAGGTAGGTACCATATGGGAGGACGGGAGAGTGGAAAATCTAAAAAAATGTCTTACGTAATTAATGGACCGCCCCTTTACTTTAGGGGTCGTTCATAAATCACATCATCCAAACGGTGTTTTATATTTGCGTAATGATTCATAAGAAATTATCGAAATATTCATGCAAAAAGTGTAACATAGAGAGGAGGGAGTAAAAATGGCAAAATATTATGTGAGGTAGTTTTGAAGAATTCCCTTATATGAAAACTTTTCGTGTGAGTCGTAATCAATTATGATAAAAAATCTTCAGTGTATCTTTCGCAGCACTTTGTATGATCCTCCGTTAGATTTTTATTTTTATTTATGATAGATGTTAAAAATCGAAGTCCATAAATCAATACATTCTACTTCTACACCAGCTGTTCCTTGCTACGTTCATGTTTCTTAACACGTGTAAGCCTGAGTGAAAGCAAAAATATTGAAACCCTCACTGCTCAAGGAATACTTAACGGATTCAAATTATATTTTTTTCAGTATACTGGTCCACATATCTTGTTTGTAACACTTAAGTCGTCGCGCTGTTTTATTTTGTACAACATTCGCTTTTCGATCACAACAGCAGCGTGGTGGTTCTGATGGTGGTCAACCACGCGACGGCTGGAAGGTTAGAAGTGGCTAGAGGAACTCGGGAATATTCCTCTGGCGGGAGTTTTTCCGGTGGGCCACTGGGTTAGATCGGATAAAAAGAGCTTTTTGTTGGGACACGCCAAGTTATCTTTAATTGTTTGCCATTATTACCCAAAAATGGAAATTTATAGGTTCAATCAAACGCTGAACACATGGTTATTCAATCAAATGTTTCTCAAAAATTTCAAACTGATGCGTTTCTCTTAGAACTTTTCGATATAATGGCCATATTATAGCTGATGCTTGAATTGAAACTATCTGTGACTTGAAATTTATCTACCTTCAGGGGCACAAAAGCACAGCATCTTTTTCACCCGACCTGACTCAGTGACCCACTGGAATACTCTAGCCACAAAAACTTTCCTGATATCTTTTGGCAACATGTAGAAACCAGCTAGGTATGTGTACGAGTATACTGATAAAAAAATTGAAATTAATCAAGTATCTTCTGCGCAGAGTTAACCCGCAAAGTGCCCGGACGAACCTAAAATTTTCAAAATGCTCGTTCTCAGTAATGCTCCAACCGATTTTCGAGATTTTTGGCTTTTAGTGAAGGGGAATAGTTGTACTAACTTTCTGTTTTGGTGCCGCCCCGCCAAAACCCTCCACGTTTTTCGGAGATGCAAATATGATTGTGTTTTTTTTCCATTTTTCACGCTGAGCTGACCAAATATGTAGCTCTGGTTCTTAATTGGATTCGTCGCCCAGTTACCTAAATCTTATCAGAGAGGTACCGTTCAGTGAGGGGATGGTTACACACATCTCGGGAATAACTTGGCTCCGATGATAAGTAACCTGGTTCTCCGGAAAATCCGGAATATTCGTGAAGATGGTCAATTCGTAAAAGTCGTCCTAAACAGCTGCGGTTTTTTACCAATTCATCAGATTTCATTATCAAAGAAATGATCGGAATTGCTTATCGACATGAGTGGCCACTATAACGGCCTCCGGTAGATCCGGAACATCCGTAAAAATGGACATTTCGTGGGAACTATCCTAGACAACCGGGATTTTTTCCAATGATATCAGAATTGATAATTATGGAATACAATGGACGATTTGGACCGTTCATGGACATAGGTGGCCACTATAATGGCCTCCGGAAGATCCGGAACATCCGTAAAAATGGTCATTCGTGAAAACCATCCTAGACCACCGGGATTTTTTGCAATGATATCAGAATTGATAATTATGGAATATAATGGATGATTTAGACTATTCATGGACATAGGTGGCCACTATAATGACCTCCGGAAGATCCGGAACATCCGTAAAAATGGTCCTTTCATGAAAACTATCCTAGACCACAAATTTTTTTTCCAATGATAACAGAATTGACAAAAAAAAGTCGATCTGAATGCACAGAGACCGGACACCCCGGGCTTGAAAGTATAAAAATAAACAAAAATAATGGCGTTTTCAGAATGTTCGTGTCTGCCCCAGGTCATTTTTAAAATATACTTGAACTTTTTGCATTTTTTATTTAAAAATCTAATCTAATCAATAAACCGACACAGTGTTTTATATTCAGGACAGCGGAATTCATGTGCCATATAATGTTTTCAGCTTTAAATACAATATGAAGAGTTGTAATAAGATTTGCAGGGAGCTCTCCGCCCTTTTTTTGTACGCTCCCTATTTTTGAAGTATCGCAAATGATGGAATATCTGATATACAGGGGGTTGTCAAAATAACAAACACACAGGGACAGGCAAAAATTGGGCCAACTTTGGAATGCTGTAACTTTGACAAAAATTGACCGATTTCAATTCTTCAAAAAGTAATAGACGGGTCAACTAATCTCGTTTTGAGGTGCATTCATGGAGATGAACTATGACCACCGGATACCGGTGATAATCCGGATTTCCGGAAGCATGTCTTATGCAGTAAAATTATGACATGTTTTTAGCAAAGGTCTCGGCTAAAAAATCAAAACTATACTACACATGAAGATAGAAGATCAAATTCTGAAGCGATTGGTGCACCAAGTATTAAGATCGGTCAAGAAACAACCAAGATACGGCCATTTACCCGGAATCGGTGCCGGTAGTGGATCCGAATTGGGATCAAACAATTTATTCACTCAAAATATGTCGCGCAATATTGTTTTCTCCCTAGCTTATCATAAAATACCCTATTATAAATTGAAAATGAGTCTTGTACAGATTTGGCCACTCATGGCGCCGCCAAGTGCCCCGGGGGAACCTTGCATAGGGGACATTTCGATTTTGAAGCCAAAGCATATAATGCGACGGCTCATTCTTCATATCTTGTCGTAAATAGGGCAACTGTATAAATATCGACTGTAGTCAACTATAAATTTTGAGTCTGCAGTTGCCCTATTTACGACAAGATATGAAGAATGAGCCGTCGCATGATATGCTTTGGTTTCAAAATCGAAATGTCCCCTATGCAAGGTTCCCTCGGGGCACTTGGCGGCGCCATGAGTGGCCAAATCTGTACAAGACTCATTTTCAATTTATAATAGGGTATTTTATGATAAGCTAGGGAGAAAACAATATTGCGTGACACTCAAAATAGTGAATAAATTGTTTGATCCCAATTCGGATCCGATTCGATTCGCACCGATTCCGGGTAAATGGCCGTATCTTGGTTGTTTCTTGACCTATCTTTATACTTGGTGCACCAATCGCTTCAGAATTTGATCTTCTATGTTCATGTGTAGTAAAATTTTGATTTTTTAGCCGAGACCTTTGATATAAACACGTCATAATTTTACTGCATAAGACATGCTTCCGGAAATCCGGATTATCACCGGTATCCGGTGGTCATAGTTCATCTCCATGGATGCACCTCAAAACTAGATTAGTTGACCCGTCCATTACTTTTTAAAGAACTGAAATCAGTCAATTTTTGTCAAAGTTACAGCATTCCAAAGTTGGCCCAATTTTTGCCTGTCCCTGTGTGTTTGCCTGTGTGTTTGTTATTTTGACAACCCCCTGGACCGTTAAGTCACCGGTCACCGTGCGGCCTCCATTCACCGTGCACATATACAAATACCTACAGAATATTCATACAATTTTCACTATTCATTCTTTGGTCAGCAAAATAAGATAAAACTGATGAAACGAAGTAGACCTTTACTAAAAACATGTCAAAATTTTACTGCATGAAACATGCTTCCGGAAATCCGGATTATCACCGGTATCCGGTGGTTATAGTTCATCTCCGTGGATCCATCTCAAAACTAGATTAGTTGACCCGTGCATTACTTCTTAAAGAATTAAAATCGGTCATTTTTTGTCAAAGTTACAGCATTCCAAAGTTGGCCCAATTTTTGCCTGTCCCAGTTATTTTGACAACCCCCAGTATATCAAATATTCCATCATTTGCGATACTTAAAAAATAGGGAGCGTACAAAAAGGGCGGAGAGCTCCCTGCAAATCTTATTACAACTCTTCATATTGTATTTAAAGTTGAAAACATTATATGGCACATGAATTCCTGAATATAAAACACTGTGTCGGTTTATTGATTACATTAGATTTTTAAATAAAAAATGCAAAAAGTTCAAGTATATTTTAAAAATGACCTGGGGCAGACATGAAAATTCTGAAAACGCCATTATTTTTGTTTATTTTTATACTTTCAAGTCCGGGGTGTCCGGTCTCTGTGCATTCAGATCGACTTTTTTTTGTCGAACAGTGTTATAGAATATAATGGTTGATTTGGACTGTTAATAGACATAGGTGGCCACTATAATGGCCTCCAGAAGATCCAGAACATCCGTAAAAATGATTGTTTCGTGAAAATCATCCTAGAACACCGCCATTTTTTCCAATTATATGATTGATTACGAACGTAACCTGTAAAATTATAGGATTTTGGCGGGGCGGCACCAACGCAGAAAGTTAGTATGGTTCCATGAGTCGATATCGAGTCATGGAACATCGACTCATGGAGGTATCACTGTATTCCCCTTCATTAAAAGCCAAAAATCTCGAAAATCGGTTGGAGCATTACTGAGAACGAGCATTTTGAAAATTTTAGGTTCGTCCCGGCACTTTGCGGGTTAAAGTTGAATGTTAAATGTTAAATGTTAAATGTTAAATGTTAAATGTTAAATGTTAAATGTTAAATGTTAAATGTTAAATGTTAAATGTTAAATGTTAAATGTTAAATGTTAAATGTTAAATGTTAAATGTTAAATGTTAAATGTTAAATGTTAAATGTTAAATGTTAAATGTTAAATGTTATATGTTAAATGTTAAATGTTAAATGTTAAATGTTAAATGTTAAATGTTAAATGTTAAATGTTGAAACAAGGGTAGTTAAATGTCATGAATATCACGTGACTTTGACATTTGAACACATTTAACTCTCCTTTACTCGATATTCTGTATCTCAATATCGAGTTAGAGAACCATAGTAAAAGTTGGTTTTCATGGCTAACGCAGTTACACTGGTTTTTGTTCTGGAACTTGATACCTCCCTAACTCGATGGTCTCTGCAATATTGATTTAGGTAGAGTTGACTGTATTGCTAATACAGGTCGGACTCGATTATCCGGTGACTCGATCATCCGGGATTCGATTATCCGGAATACAGTTAAATCTCCCATACTCGATATTCTCTGTCTCGATATTTTCCCTAACTCGATGGAATGCGCGATCCCTTCAATCTAGCGTACTTTGATCCCTCTGTAAGTCGATACCTCTCTAACTCGATGCGATCTGTTTCAGTTTCCTATGCAAGTTTACTTCTCTAACTCGATATTTCAATGAACATTTTCAATTATCCTTCAAATGTTAATAAATTTCATAAATTTATTCATTACGATAATAGTAATAGTAAAATGAAAATTGATAAGTAATTTCAGGGTGATAAAAAAAAATGAATTTTTGAAGACTATGCAAAAAGTGTCAAGTTGCAGAATGTATCAAGAAATTTACTAGTTTTCACATTTAATTTACTATTTTGAATTTACTTTGTCGAAATAAGGAAAATTTCAAAAATTGAAAAATATGTGTTCTGTACCTCGAACCTCCCTAACTCGATGGTCCCTTCAATATCGAGTTAGGGAGAGTTGACTTTATATATTTTTGATATTCTTGTTTTTAAGTTTTTATACATAGTTTTGAGGTAATTTAGTATTACAATATACAATTTGAATGTACATATAAGCAATTTTGGACGTAGGAAAGAAAAGGGGGTTTGAAAAAGGGTTTTCTTTGTGTATGCCGGTCAAAAAATTATATCTCTTCTCAAGACCCCTAATGTTTCTAGAAATAATATCTGGCTACGCCACTGCATCACATAAATAAAACAACAAAAAAAGATAATATTTAAGTTCAATTATTGCAGATTATTATTTTTTAGTTATTAGATTATCCGGAGAATTTGATTATCCGGAGTGAAATAACAATCGAGTCCGACCTGTAATTGCTAATAATATTGCTTCCCTGTTGAAAAAGCCATCGGAAAAGGTTTTCCCGGTAACTTTTTCTAAATTACGTTTGCTTATGTTTTTTTTTTTATTTTTTAAAATTTCGACATTTACCAGCACTGTCTGAGACGCATGCAAATCATTTTTGTCGTTTTTATCCGATTTCAATAGGCACACAATTTTACACAATTTACATGTTTTAAGTAAGTGTAAGTAAACGCAAACTATTGCGCGATTACTTGAATGACTGTTTTAATGATTTTGAATAGTTTTCAGATATTTCCGTATTTTTTTAAGTGCTCTTCAAAGCTTATGAGATTACGGCCGTATCGGATTAAAATTTTAGTCAATCCAATGCTAAGAAAATTAGTCATATATTTTTAATGTAACTTCCGAAAAATGTCTAAACTCCAAATAAAAATTTAGTAAACAAACTCAAAAGTAAGTAACTCAAAAAATGTTGTTGTAAAAATACCTACGAAATATGCCTATCGAATGCGCTATTGAGAGTTTCAATTGGAAGTGTTATCCCAGATATATGGACAAAACACATATGTATGTTTTTAAGGTTGATAATCCAAACTTTTGTACGAGAGTGTACAGTGTTAGAGTAATTTGCCTCAAATCTGATATTCTCCTCTATGTGCACTAATTTACCCTGAAATGCACGTGGTTTATTTGTGCTGTCAGAGCTCAATGCGAATATTGAATTTTAAGAGTAATATTTGAAGTTTGAGACACTTGTGAGAGAGAAGTCGATGATCTAATTCAAGACTGTATACATTTTGTAGAGATTATGCGAATTTGTTTTTGCTTGAAATGAAATGACCGCGAATAACAATAATTTCCTATTTCTCCCATTGTTGCAATTATAGTTGAATTATGATAAAAGTAATAAACGGTTCACCTTTCACGAATAAATGCGATTACAATGACAGGCAACAGCCATTTAACATCATTGGTTTCTCATACAAACAAACATAAAATTAACGACTGCTTTAATAACCATGCAGAAGTTAACGATTAACCGAACACTCGTGCCTACCGCACGCTATGTCTGAAGCAGACGATTATAAAAATCGAATGTACATCGGATTTTTTCTCGCTAGAGATTAGTATTAGGTCTATATTTTCATAATCGGAAAGTTTTAAAATATTCCATCGGTGATATTTTGATTTTTTTCATTTTTTAGCCATTTTTCATAAAAAATCCCTTGAAAATCACGTTTTCGATAGAATATTTTAAAACATTCCGATTATGAAAATATAGACCAAATACAGATCTCTAGCGAGAAAAAATCCGATGTACATTCGATTTTTATAATCGTCTGGTTCAGACATAGCGTGTCCCGTAGCACCATCTGTGAACGAAGCGTTGTTGTCGCCAAAAATTATTGCCCCAGGCGAAACTAATAATCACACTCGTAAAACAAAACCTAAAATATCATCCTATGTCTCATTAGTGGTGGCTATAAAATTTCGTAACTTGGTGCGGTTTTATTCGCGCTCGATTCCATCCTTATAGTGTATGTGTATCTTTCAGCGAGTGAGGAAGATGTGGCTCATCAAAAATTAAAAATAAAGTCTTATTCCAAAACTCACGCAAGGCAGACAGTGACGTATCAAGGAAGCTAGGGTCGATGTAAACTTTTGTATTGAACGTCGCTTGAGGCGCTTTAGGAACACATGTAGAGCTATAGTAGAGCTATTTTATTTAGTTTTGTTTCTATAGTAGCACTATTTTCACGACGCATGAAAAATGCGAATAAAAACCGTATTTTCACAAAACATTTATATTTTTTCTTCTAAGGATTTATAGTTTCTCTTAGGGGCCCAGATAGTCGTAGCGGTAAACGCGCATTTATTCAGCATGACCATGCTGAGGGTCGTGGGTTCGAATCCCGCTGGTCGAGGATCTTTTCGTAAAGGAAATTTTCTCGATTCCCAGGGCATAGAGTATCTACGTACCCGCCACACGATATACACATGCAAAAATGGTCAATTGGCAAAGAAAACTCTCAGTTAATAACTGTGAAAGTGCTCACAAGAACAGTTATCTGAGAAGCAGGCTTTGTCCCAGTTGGGACGTAACGCCAGAAAGAAGAAGAAGAAGTTTCTCTTAGTAGTGTTGTTATGGACCAGTGCACGAGTTCATTATTTGACGTTTGAGTGGTGCCGTGTTATTTATGTGACCATAGCAACAAGTGAATACGGCACCGCTCAAACGTCAAATTAGTGAACTCATGCATCGGTCCATAGCTACACAAGTATTGCTATGGACCGGTGCACGAGTTCACTAATTTGACGTTTGAGCGGTGCCGAATTCACTCGTTGCCATGGTCACGTAATTAACACGGCACCGCTCAAACGTCAGATAGTGAACTCGTGCATCGGTCCATAGGTGCTAAGAAGTATAAATTCAAATATGAAATATTTATTTAGATCATGTTGTGGACAAAACCGAGCTGTAAATCAATGGTACTTAGATAAATATCTTAACTTACCAGTCTAATATTTTGTAACGGTTTATAGTTAACGGGCGTAAAAAGTTACTATGTGCGACTATAGGAGACTGTCCACTATAGGTACACCCACCGTATATAACTGTATGATTTGAATTAGGGATACTCAGACATGCAATTTTTGCCACCAACAACAGAAATAATGATCCAGAGACAAATTTTCATTTTGACGATAAAAATATTTTTTTTTACATCACTGTCGCGAATTACACCACATCCACAACGAAGTCACGTGTTGTCCGTGTTTCGTGGACGTTGTCATCAAAACTCGAACACACGGTGTATTATTTTACGATTTGTGCGGGTCTTTTTTTTCGTAAAGGATACGAAGGGAGGAAGCGAATGTGGATCGACAATGTTCTGCACCGGATTTATGGTCGAAAAAAGAGATACATTAACATGTGTCATTTGTCATAATGATGGCTGCTTGCCGGTCGTAAAATGTATACTTAAACGATACTTTAATGCGGTGCTTGTCGAATGTGCCGCGGTCAAATGGATCCAACGTGAGGAATTCCTCAAACGACACTTTGGTAAACTGTGACCGAATTGACTACGCAAACCTTTTGCGATTCCAATCTTGTCAGAGTCCTACATGAAACTCAAACTGATGATGCACCACAACGATCAATCAGAGTTGAATTACATCAATGCGACATCAGTAGAAGCACTTTTCGTTCGGTTTCTTCGACGGGAAAAGAAACACTAAAGTCAATTCATGCCTGATTTGTGGGTTGTTATTAATTTCCTTCATTCAGTGATTCTACAATCTTCCCATCCATATCTTACCAGATGTCGAAACCACATGGAAGATAAACCAAAAGCGTTTCGTAGAAGAATTTTTCGGTTTGTTTTCCCAAGAAACGACAACAATCACAACCTAGCTCAAACACGCAGCTGAAAGTATGCGCTCTGGTTCCAATGACTTCCTGATCAAGTATCACTATTTTGTGTTGAAACAATCGTAGATATTTTATGGTAATTTACCATGTGACGGATGCTTCCTTAAACAGAAGCGACGACAGAGCAAGTGAAGGCGTGAATTGATCTCATATTACGGTTTTTTGCTTGTTTCTTTTGTGTCATTCCAGATTCCAGGGGACTGGAGGCTTTTTTTTGAGAGCATGAGATTTTTAATTCTTTATTTTGTCTTACTCATGAAAAAGAAGGATGCTGCGTATAAGACAAAATTAATCTTCTCACTAAATCAGGCTTTTCTGGACCAACACATCTATGTGTAATTTTAATACACACTGAAAAATCGATTTCGTCCTGATTTCAAATTTCGCAACACCTAGTATTGCGAAGATTCTTGATTAGTTAAATGAAACGAATAGCATTATCCAAAAATTGTTTATTTTTCATGTATATCTACATTTGACACCTTCTTGCAAATTTCAGACATTTCAATTTCCAAATTGACATTTGAGAGCATTCCAACCATAGGAGAATTTCCCAAGAGTCAAATCCACACCGCAACCTACAGACCTCCATTATCGAAAATGGAACAGAACGGCTCTCCTCGGCAATAACACTTTTGGTCCTTTATCTAGTAAAATTTATGGATCCCATTTTGCCATTCACATGCTACGACCTCGAAGATTCCTACTTCCAAAGGCAACGCCGCAGTCATACAATACTACCTTTGTTATACCAGCGCGCAAGGTGGGTTCAACGAGATTCCACTCACCCACTGTACCATTCGAACACCCGCTGCTTAGGTCACCACTAACCATACATAACTAGATCGTTTAGCGTACCCACCACACATAAAAGAAAACCTTTTTTTTCCGCCCCACCATTAGGGACCCCCCCCACTGACTGACTGGTTTGCGTTTATATTTAGGCAAATGAAAATGCAACAAATGGAAATCAGTTTGCTCCATCTTGGCCTTTGCTACAATCCGGATCGCCACTTAGAGGAGTTACTGAGCCAAATTCCTGACCATAAATTGAATTCCATATCATATGAATTTAATTTTTCTGAGATACTTTAGAGTGAGGTGGAGCGAAATTCGACCTGAGTGGAATAATTGACATTTCCAGAAAACTATAACAGTTGAAAATAAATAAATACCGCACAGCGAAACATATTGGCTACAATTCTGCTGAACAAACTTATGTCAAAATGTAAACCTAGTTTTAGTAACAACAGTTTTGGGCCAAAGTTCGCTGGCCGGAACACAAAATATTCTTCCGTTTATGACAGGCTCACTTTGTACCAGCCATAAACTTGTATTTGCAGAAAAATACACACCTAATTTAAATCAAATAATTACCTAAAACAGTGTTACAGTCAACTCGCCATAACTCGATATTGAAGGGGCCATCGGTGCGAATGCGATCCAAGGGACCACCGAGAGAGCTATAAAAACCAACTTTTACTATAGTTTTTTTTTCTATCTTGATTAACGAGATATTTATCCCTGGGCTAGTTCATCTCGGGACCAACTTCTTTTTGTTTTATTTTTTTGTAACTTTTTTTTTCGCACTGTCAGGCATATAACGCAAAATTTGAAGATGAAAGTTGGATTTTTGGCAATTAAAAAATTTATCTGGCGGTGACTTTGATGATTTTAGCGGAAAATTTAGTAATCAACAACCGTGGATTTTCCCGGAATCAATCTTTTTCATGCAACGCGTAATATATGGCTCAATCTTTTGCCCCGCTAATTCAAAAATTTTCCTCACTATAGGTCAAAAATGAATTCAAAACAAATGTCATGATAAATAGAATGCTTTTCAAGAAGAGACTACTGCCGTTATACGCATAATTGTCCCATGTTCCAAAATATGCAATCGAGAAAAACGCGTTTAAAGATTTTAACACATTTAGGCCTCGTATTGACCAGGTGTGTGGTAAATTAAAATTGATTTTAATCTTTACAATAGTATAAAGAATATCGTGTTCATTAGAGTCGAGAGTTTGTATTATGGATATAAAGTAAATTTAGCTACAAAATTCAAAGTGGGACTGTTATGCCTAGAAATGCAGGGTTTTTGGTGAATTTCTACGCATAACAGTCCCACTGATAGTAGTGACCAATGATGTGCTAAGCATACTGCTGTAGATGACCGTTCTTACGTATAGATTGTACCGAATGTAGAGGCCGTATATCCTCAAGACAATGTTAAGGCACCTAATGACGGCTCAAGTGACATGTGCTAAACGGAGCCACGTGTGGAAAAGTGAAGAAATACGATTTTATAGTTTAGGATGGAAAGCAAAATTTTCTGTATGTGTGATAATGAGACAGTTAATAAGTTAGTGAAAAAAGAATGGATGAGTTATTTAGAGAGTTTATAAGATGTTATAAATTCATATATCGACTCTTCTAGCTGCATGCTAGACAGAAACTCAACTGCGAAGTCAAGGTTATTCTGCGGAGTAAATATTTAACTCAAAATTCACGACACAAATCTTCACACGATTTGACATTTCTTTGGACTGGTTTGGCAAAATCTTGATATTCGATACATCGCAAATTAAGCTTCAGAACCACCAACATATTTGCCACTTGTCCAGGTCATCCAAAATCTCTTAAACTGTTCTTCTTTTGAGTACTTCTTGACTTTATCAAGTTTGATAAGTCGCAAGGTCTCAGAACCGCCAATATAATGGTCACCTCCTCTGGAGAACAGGGTTTCCAAACGAACCTGGCATGGTATCAAATTATCCAAGAACCTTTGAATTACCCTTCTTTAGCCTGGATTTGAGAATTTATGTAGTTTGATGTTGCCAGCTAGGTTTCAGAACCGACGGTTCAGAAGCCATTTCCCCCAGGGAATCGGTATTCGGAACAACCCAGCATGTGGCCAAGTCATCCAAAAACGGTCGAACTATTTTTATTTAGACTTGGTTTGCTAAATCATGAAGTTAATTAGTCGCAAGCCATGGGCTCGATATTGAAGTGGTTACATTTTCTTCAAGTGGGATTATTTCACTACTCCCCGTTTTAAATCCAAAATTACGGTAATTTTTTAATCGATGACCGCGGTTCCAAACACTAGAAAAATTTTGTGATCGACCCTGAAAATTCAACTGAAATTCCTTGAAAAACGGATGGGAAATAAAATTTTGATATTCAAAATTTCAATCAAATCTGCGTCAGGCTCGCATGAATGATGAATGCATCCCGATAATACAAACACATAAAACAGGTTATGTTCCACATGGAATGTAAAGCCAACGTAAGAAGGTGTTCAAAACGATTTTCCCTAACACCAGCTTATTCAATACTGCCTACTGACTATTTTGTTCTAGATTAGCGCAGCGAATTGTATAGTGTGACAGTTATGCGTAGAAATACAGTAGTGGGACAGTTATGCGTGGAAATTCAACAATGGGACAAAATTGACTTGGCTTGCTTTTCATTGAGTTTCCGAACAAAGTTAATTTTCGGTGTTTGTTTTCTAAAACTATACGTAAAAATAAACTGTTTGATGACAAAAAGTCAAAACGCACAAAAAGTAACATGGGACGATTATGCGTATAACGGCAGACTATCACTCAAAATATTATGGAAATTGATTGAAATTTTGAAAGGTGCAATTTTCAATCAAACTTACATGGAATGGATCAAAATTAGGAAAATCTTATTCGGTTTTTTTTTTATGTAAGGACGCAGCTAGGCCTAAAATAAGGGTGCTTTGAGGTGTATTAGTTTTGCATAAATACTTGGAAACCATTTTTGGCCCATAGTAGGGCAAGAGTTCGAGCCATATATTAGAGTAAGGGGGGGGGGGGGTCGATAGTTTGAACTTAGTGGTATAATCAAAATTACCAGAAAACCAATAGCAGATGAAACCAAATAAATACCATTCAGTGAACGTTCAGCATAGTGACTATTACTTTGCTGAAAACACTTATGTCAGAATATTTACCCATTTTTAGTTATAACAGTTTTAAAATTGTTTGTCTTAATCGAACTTTTGCCCTACCGATGGTGCAAGAGTTCGAATCTATTTTGGGGCAAAAGTTCACTGGCTCAAACACAACACATTGATATTTTTTGACAGACATACTCTAAATCAGCCGTAAACTTATGCCGAAAAATACGCATTAAATTTTCATACAAATATTACTCCAAACAGATTCATTGGAATATACCATAAAATAGCGGTTTTTCGCAAAACTAAGATCAGGTACATTTTGCGTAATTTAAAGATAATATGTGGATTTTAGGCAATTTTCAATTTTACATGGGTTGAACTATTGACCCGCTGATTCGAACGTTTGTTCCACTATGGGCCAAAAGTTGTTTCCGAGCATTTATGAAAAAAACTAGTACACCTCAAAGCATCCTTATGATAGGCCTAGAAACGCCCTTACATAAAATATTGAAAAAGATTTTATCTTTATTTGGTTTCATGCAGCGAAAGTTTGACCAAAAATTACAATATTTACGTCGAAAAACAACAAGTAGCCTTAACTTTTCCAAATCTCAATAGATTTTTTATGAAATTTGGAGTGAAATTGTCTTACCAGAATAGCATTCTAACTACCATGACATTTGAATTGAGCTAGACATGTCAAAAAGAAACTCTTGCCCCACTCGAACCTTTGCCCCACTTTACTCTATCTCTCAGAAGTAAATAGCAAATTGTCTCAAATCCACATATCTATCTCTAAATTCACCGAACTTTGCCTTATTGTGGCAAAAAAATCAATAAAAATTCCACGTTTTTTTCCAGCTTAGCGGAACTGTTATTTTTGGGTTTATGGATGGAAATTCAGTGGGTTTTTTTCTGCAAACATAAGTTTATGACTGGTCTAAAGTATGTCTGTAATAAAAGTATCGATATTTTGTTTTTTTGGCCAGCGAACTTTTGCTCCACACTAGATTCGAACTCTTACCCCACCGGTGGGGTAAAAGTTTGCTTAAGACAATCATAATAAAACTGTTATAATTAAAAATGGGTAAAATTTTTGACACAAGTTCGTCCAGAAAATTTGTGGCCTGTATGTTGAAGGTTCATTGTGTGATATTTAATTCTTCTCTTTTTTATGTAAGGGTGTGTATTTCTAAGTGAACACATGATTCCACTTTTTCTGAAGGTTTCTTCATATCTAAAAAAATATGGATTTCAGTAGTATTGACTTGACGGATTTCATTAATGATTCATCGAGAAATTTTACCTGAAATTTCTCCTAGAGTTTTGCCTAAAGAAGGGTCAAGTATTCCTTCAGGAATTTTCCTAAGCCCCTTTTAAGAACAATTCAGTAATTTTTCGTAGAATGTTTGTGGGATTTTATTTCTTGAAAATTCGTGCAGGGAATCCACAGTAAACCTGAAAAAATCTATTTAGCTTATCTTCAAAAATTTCAGTATGAATACCTGCAGGAGTTGCTCCAAGGATTTATCCAAGAATTATCCTATGAATTACTTGAATTTATTCAAGAATTTGTGTGGAAGAAAATTCTCCACTGCCCTAGGTATTCGTTAAGCTTCCAGTTGTCGCGCAGTTGGCCACTGTCAGAAACACCATGCTGCTGTTGTGTACGAAAAGCGAGCTTATCACTAGTGTTGTGGAAAATACAATAGTCGACGACTGAAATGTTAAAAAAAATCTCAAGTAAACTCTTCAAGGATAATTTAATTGTTTCAATGAAGTGCTCTTATGGTTTCTCCATGCATTCTCTTAAACATATTTTTAAGAATGTTTCCGGAAAGTTATACAGAAAATGGTCCGTAAAATTCTCAAATATTTGGATACGGATTTTTGTCGGAATTCCTTATAGGGTTCCTGCATAATCGTTAGCAGAATTCTAATAGCATTTTTTCCAGAGAACCCACCAACAAAATTGTGCAGTAGAAATGCTCATGAACTGCTCCACATTAACTTTCTTGAAGAAACCTGAAAGAAGTCATCTTGGTATTTCTTACAAATTTGTTCCATGTATTCCTTCAATATTTTTTTCCAGAAACTTTTCAACACATTTCTCAAAGAAAAACTTTAGTAATCCCTTGCTTTATGTGTTCCTCCAGCAATTATTACAAAATGTTCTAGTAATTCCACAAAGATTTTTTCTAATGAATGTCCTAAGAATTGCTTACAATAATGCTCTACGGATTCCTCTTAGGATTTCTCCAGAAGTTCATCCAGGAAATTTGTGAAGGATTTCCATATATTCCTGTTAAATTTTATAACATTCTTGAAAGTATTTTCCGCGAATTCTAAACTTTATGAATTTGCGCTGGAAGACAATTTCTTTAAAATTTCTTGCAGTACATCTCCCATCTATGGTAGTACTTGTTCATAGTATACTAAAGTGAGAAATGGATTGGTTCTAAATGGAAAGTAACGCTTAAAAATTAAAAAAAAAAAAATGAAAAGGAACAGATAATAAAAAAAAACAGTTAAAAAGTTGAAAAAATATTGTAAGGTAGGCTACGCCTGCTAAGTGAATGACACATTTTTTGTACATTATTTCATCAAAGAATACATCTCGAACCTTATCAAGTAGAAAAATACTTCGGTTTCGATACAACGTAACGAGAATAAAAATCTAGTTACGTTATATCGAGGTTTTACTACGAAAATCTAATTTTTAAAACTATTTGCCAATAAATCAAAACTTAAAGCTATGATATCTAGAAAATTGAAGAAAATAGAAACCAAAAGTTATAACAAAGACATGTAACTTTTTTAACATCAATCAGCTTTTATAAGTCCAGTGCACATTTCTGGGTAGAAATAGATAGGTTTTATTATAGCCAAAATTGTTAACTAGAAATACGAAAACAATATTTTCTTATCTTTTTGTCTTCAAACCAAAAATTTTCCCAAGATGACTCTTAGATTTGTTTATTTCTGTCAAAACATGTTCATTGGTATTGTGCAATGAAATTTAAGTAAAAACATAAACAGCATTTCAACACTTTTTATTCATCAAATACTAGGATGTTTCATAGATTTTTTTAGTAAAATAAATGTTGAGTGTTATCTGTCCTGTTCACTGGACATCTAAAAGCAAATTAATGTTGAGTTTTCAGAGATTATTATGTTGACAAATTTTAGGTGTAAACAAAAAGTTGTATTTCTGGTCTGACGTAATGACCAAACTACTGTAATCAATGTATTGTCGAATTAATAAATGTCATTACCATGAATTTTGATTAACAGGCAAAAAGTCTGAAACAGACAAGATTTCAAGTAGTTTTTAATAAAAGTAATTTTAACTGTTATCTAAAATTTTTGTACCTGCTCAAATATATTCACTAGACTTCTATAATGAAGTTCATGTTGAACAAATATATGGGTTTAATAGTGAATAATTTCAAGCAACCCTCAATTCCAAGTCTTTTTAGCAAAATAAATTTTGAGTGTAACATAAAATTTGTATTTTACCCCAAACATGCTCCCTTAACTTCAAATTATTGCAAAAAAGTGCCATTGCTTTGAATTTCGATTTAAGTCTGTCAAGTTAAAAAAAGGCTAATTCTGAGCAAAAAATATTTTGACTGTAATCAAAAACTTCTCTTTCTGCTCCAATATAATCACTGTTCTTATACAATTAAATTGATTACACTGTTCTTGTACAATGAGTATGTTTACATTAATAAAAATGAGCTTATTCGTGGTCAATTAAAATTAATACTATAAAATAATTGCAGTACGTTCCCGGTAAAATAAAAATACCGCACAAAGAGAAATAAAAATCTAAGCGAGCAAGTTTGACAAGACAGGATGTCTTCTACCTGAAAAAAAAAACTAGGATTACGAAATATTATTCAATCTGGAAAATCTTGAATGCTCAGGAAATTTTGACTACAGCCAGTGAAATTATTTTGATACGATAAGAAATTTAAACGTTATGTCCAGCACTTACTATTTTGTAAGCATTTTTTGCCAAACTCATCAATATAAAAAAAAAAACATCATCAACACGGTTTTTTGTTGTATAGTTTTTTTGACTGACTTTTATCTATTCAAAATAAAAAATGTGTTGACTTCCAAAATCGTGGTTCAAGATCATCAAGGTCATTAATGAAAACCACTAATTCGCCCTCACTGATCAAGTACATGGGGCCTTTCTTAGCCGAGTGGTTAGAATCCCAGGCTACAAAGCAATGCCATGCCGAAGGTGTCTGGGTTCGATTCCCGGTCGGTCCAGGATATTTGCGTAATGGAAATTTCCTTGACTTCTCTGGGCATAGAGTATCATCGTACAATGGCAACTTAGGCAATGAAAGCTCTCAGTTAATAACTGTGGAAGTGCTCATTGAATACTAAGCTGAGAAACAGGCTATGTCCAAGTGAGGATGCACTGCCATGAAGAAGAATCTCTTCACAATGACATTTTTTTTTTTCAATTTGTTCTGCAATCAGAAGGGTTGTTCATAAACCACGTTGTCATTTTTAATAGGTGGCGGTTCTGAAAATTCGAAAAAAACAACCACGTGTTTCATGGACAGCCACAAAAAATATGCTTTTCTTGACCATTTGATTATGTAGAAATTTATGGAAAAAGACTTTTAAGTATTCATACTTCCTACAAAGTTTTTTTTTGTGTTTATGTAGTCAATAAACATCAGTAAGCTTAAAATTATAGTCAACTTGCCAATTCCATTCATTTAACTTCGCGGAGTGGTTTGGTTTGCGTGCACTGTTTTATTGAGAACATATATTTTTAGTTATCTAAAATGGATTATTCGCCGATCATGTCTTATGAATATTTCTTGAACCTGGAATTATTGTGTGATAGTTACACCTATAAAAAAAGTTTACACCAAGAGAGTTGTTCAACTGGTTATAAGCTATTCTTAAATTAGACAGTTGTTCAAAAAAAAAAAAAAAGTTTCCCAAAATTGACGCTTATATTGAGCTGTTCGGTAATCCAATCCGCATGGTTATTAAATTAATTAACTCATTACGCGTGGTAAAGATGGACAAATTATGGGTGAAATTATGAAAAAAATCCACTTGCTCGGCTGGGATTTGAACCCAGGACTCTTGTATGCTAGACGAGCGCTTTATCAACTAAGCTACCGATCCACTTGGTGACCCAATAACTGAGTTGGTTACAAGTTTAGAATTCAAATCCCTACAGACCACGCGGACCCCTTTCATTGTCCATCTTTACCACGCGTAATGAGTTGATTAATTTAATAACCATGCGGATTGGATTACCGAACAGCTCAATATATGCGTCAATTTATATTAGAGTGTTACTGCCTCTCTGTAGTAGTCATGTCGTCACTTGAGTGAGAACGACGCGTTGATAGCCTTCCCAAATCTTTACTCTTCCACAATACACTTGTTGTGGAAGCGATGTAGGCACGATAAGCAAACAGTTTCAACACTAAAATAAAATCGCACTTCCCGCGTGTGTAGTTAACATGAGATGGATGGATATGGGTTATGAAAGGGGTCCGCGTGGTCTGTAGGGATTTGAATTCTAAACTTGTAACCAACTCAGTTATTGGGTCACCAAGTGGCTCGGTAGCTTAGTTGGTAAAGCGCTCGTCTAGCATACATCTTTATTTCTGCTAAATATATTGGTTTTGTGCAGTTTTTGTTGAATAACTTGGTCAAAACAATTTTTTAATAAAGTGTGTGTTATAAACAATTTAATAATATTAATGTAAGCTTCAAGAGCATATAAAAGATTTAGAAACGGTTGAGTATTAATGAAGTTATAGTCAAAAAAATATATTTTTTTAGTAAAAAGAGGAACAATTTGGAGTAAACTATTTTCAACTAAAACTGGTTTTGATTTTTGACAAATTTGGTGTTCAACAAAGTTTTCATAAATTTAATTTTGAAGGGAATGATGTTAAAAGTTTCTAAATTTGATTAGAAAATAACGTAGATATGGTGATTTCACTGAAGTTCATTTTTAATAACTTGAAAATTCACCCTCAAGTCGCTTGCGCTGCCTCTAAATGTTAATATTTTGGCTCAAGTTTTGAAGTTTCTCTTTTTATGTGATTTGCATTCAGAAGAGCACACGAATTCTTAGTTTTGAGAGTTTTTGAAAAATAAGCCGCACCCTAATGAACAAGCTCTACAAACATTAATATAATATGTTTTGTGTCATTGTCAAGTTATCTGCTTAAAGCTCTGTCCTCTATTGATAATGCAGGGCGTTAACGGGTTAATAAATTGCTTAATTCCTTATTCAAAATGTCTACATCTTCATGCATTTTGGCCATTAAACTGGTCCTATTACTCCTCTGTGCGTCGTCAGCAGGGCACACGTGTGTCCGTTTTGCTGAATGGCGCACAAGGTTTGGCACTCGCACCCACAACCGAAAGGATATCGGACAGCCATTACGGTTTGTTTCCATTTAGAAATGGATTTAAGGAATCAAACGACAAATAAGGAAAATGGGGATCCTTTGCCGGCCTACCTACGCAGGGCAGCAGTCAACAATGGGTTTCCTTTTGTGTTAGCCTGGTGCGGATGGTTGAGTGCACTTAAATTAAGTCCCATTTCTAGGAGGATTTCGGCGTTTGGTTTGTTGCCCGTTCGATCAACAATCAGTTGAGTAGCGGGAGGGAACGTTTTATGGAATGAGAGCCTTTTGTTTGTACTTGATTGCTGTCCAGTTAAGAACAGACGAAATAATCACTTTATGCCGGTTATAGAGAAGGTTGTAAGGTATCGATTTTACAAACCCTAATTTTGATCATTGGTCATCTGGATCCGGAGATTTTCCGAAATTCCTTAGGGGACCAACAAGTAGCAAAAGTCCATTTAAATATCTCAGACAACAGTTTTTTCGCATGTTTGTTTATACGCTTTTTTAAGTTAAAAAATTTCATGTTGTCATTTTTGTATTCCTTGGAGGCAACTCACTCGATTTGCTTGATTTTGTTTAGATAAGCTCCTATTATCTGATATTTTATATTCCTCAATTTTGTTTTTTTTTATAAATAGACTGGAACAAAACGACGGCCAAAGAAATTTTGTGTGAGAAGTTTCGGTCCTTTAAGAATAATCGAATTATCTTAAAAACTTGATGGTCAATTTAGCCACAGATTCCTAAAATAAAAGAGTTTTTTGAGAACTTGTGTAAATGTATGCAAAATTTCGAGAAACAAAAAAAAAATATTCCGATTCGAAAAAAAATGGTGAAAAAATTAAGCAGCCGATAGAGGAGTAATTGTTCTATTGACACATATCTAGTTGATTAGGTAAGAATCTAGTTCACCGTTATAGCTGCATGTGGTTGCAATGCGACTGCCGTTATAGTTTCAATATTTACGACCAACTTTTGCAATAAAATCTGAAACATTGAACATACAGGGAATGATTGTCCCGTGCAGAAGTCCAAATTTATCGCACCAATAAAAGTTAACCTGCTCACCAGCATCATCATCGGCGCACCGGGCAGTCAGTGACTTAAACTTTCTAACCGATATTGGTTTTGGGTTTCGCAAGCAACGCAATCCATTTCCGGCACTGGCATATGGTGGGTATCGGGTGCACCTAGGTCGAAATGGGTGTTCATAAATCTGACCAGTTCAAATGGCCAAATGTGCGGCACCGACCGATAATAAAGCTATGATTTATAAGAATTTTATTTGAGCAAAGTTTTTTTTTCACTCGAATTCGATCCGGTGCATTGGGTCTGCGATTTCAATTGGCGAGCGTGGCCAACTTTCCTAATGACATTTTTCTTTTTTTTTTCGGAGCGAATGAGAAATTCTGCCACGCTTCCATGTGTGATTTACACGCCAATATTCGAACAATGTTTGAAATCGAAAACACATGTGAAAATATTTCTCAGGTTCTCTTTAGCCGGGCTGGACCATGGACACTCACATGAATAACGAAAATGACAGCCGGAGAAATATACGGCAGCGGAATCGGAACAAAAACATCAAACATAAAAAGCGATAATGTTTGTTCGCATTATCGGATAAGCGTCGTCATAATTGTACTTTTTTGGACAAAGAACTTGTTTTGGCCGATGGATGATGCCGGTGAACACTGCAAACAACAGTAAAAGAGTTGTTAGATTGTTGATGTGAAGCGAAAGCCGATAATATGCAATAAAAAATGCACACTTATGGATTTTTCGTGTTCGACAAGCTCTGTTGGGACAGATGCGGTTCGACTGTCGGCACTTGTTTTGAGAGTAGTTATTGAAGGATTTGAAAAAAGCACATTAACCACAGTATGCATAGATCAGATGATTCAACAGCAACGAATGAAACTTGTTGGATTATATATTTATTGTAAATAATCTTCTTTGATGTTTTTTTCCCATTGCTCCAACAATAAAAAAGCTTGTTGATTTACTTGGTTACTGGTACATCCAACGTAGTTCAGGTTCACACCTGCACACCATGTCTCTTCAAATCCTCCAGGTCCTCCTTGAGCATTTCTTTATTAGTATCATTTCAAGCATTACATTCATTTCTTATATCTAGGTGTTCTGTGTTATTAGACAACACTATCATCTTAATTTGGTAAAACAAAGTTAAGATTTTATTAACATTTTGTTAACAACATATTACATTTCATTTGCCGTAGCGGTTCAGATTGTTTACAGGTGAGTTGATTTCAACTGCTTATAAGAGAAAAAAAACGCTTTGAATGTACTTAACCTAACTTAACCTAAACATATAACGCATTAATCGTGGCAATAGAAGATTGTTACGATTTTTGCCTGAAATATTAATTATTTTATTTGACATTTGTTCCAATGTTTCAACATTGGATATTCTATGTAACTCATTGGTACTATATCAGGGAGGAAGCTTCAGAATCATTTCAAAATTTTATTTTGAATTCTTTACCGAGCTTTCTTCCTGGTATTACAACAGCTAGTCCATATTGGTACAGCATACAATATGGCTGGCCTGAAAATTTGTTTGAATATCAAAAGCTTGTTTTTAAGACAAAGTTTTGATTTTCTATTAATAAGGGGATAGAGACATTTTACATATTTGTTACATTTGGCTTGAATGCCCTCAATGTGATTTTTGAACGTTAAATTCTTATCTAGCATGAGCCCTAGATACTTAACTTCATCTGACCAATTTATTGGAACCCCTCTCAGGTTGTGTTTGATCCTTCGACCTTGACGCTTGCTCCTACGAGGGCCGGCGATGAGGGCAAGATCAAACATGTCGCGCGTCGGTCGAGTAAAGGCTCCCCAAATCTACGCTACTTTTTACGGCGACAGCGGCAGAGAATCGTCGCGATTTCTTTGTTGTTTCGCTGCAAGCACTTTTCTATGGAACCATCTTGACTGACACGACGCGAATCGTTGCGAAATTGCGTCGCTGTGGCTTAGACACGCTCATCAAACAGTGCATGCAGCGAAACATCAGCGAAATCACGACGATTTTTTGTCGCTGTCGCCGTAAAAAGTCGCTTAGATCTGTTGGAGCCTTAAAGTGAAAAAGTGCCGCGTTCTATTAGTTCATTTTGATCCTTCGACCTTGATGCTTGCTCCTGGGCAGTGCGTCAAGAAAGCCCGAGCAGTCGTCAGTTTTTTTCCCTCACGGGTCGCGCGCCGTTTTTCTCTGAGTGCTTTTATATAACCGAGAAAACGAATGAAGCTGAAAGTGGATTGTTGCTGCTCAAGGATGACGGATCAATTGGTGAACTCGTTTCATGCTACTATTTCTAATATATAAAATATGTATGACTGCACTTTTAATCGTTACAACGGTGAGACGTAAATATGATTTTTCAACAAACTTTGAAAGGTTCGTCACTGTGAGTGTCGACATAAACTCTGATTCATAAATTATTTGTGTCTAATTTTTTTTTCCAGAACTCCTTTTTCTTTTCATTTTTATTTTTGTAATTAAAAAACTTTGAATGGTTTGACACTACAAGTGTAGACTTGCGAAAGGTTCACTTTATTCAACAAACTTTGAAAGGTTCGTCACCTCAAGTGTCGGCATAATTTTCTCTACACAGATATTGTTCATATCAAATGAAAATATTATATTTACATATAAGCATGTTTATATCTCACAAATAATTATTTATGGTCTAATCGCTTATCAAAGTGAATCCTGTGACTCAACGATCCTCCCCATTAACAAACATCCCTCCCAGTAACCTTTGTGGAGATGCAGAGGCAAACACGGTCTCCAAATAGCAAAGGTTACACACTAACATTCCTTTCCCCAATCCCACCCGACTACAAGGACGTGGCCGGCACCGTTATTGACCATGTATAAATAGAGGCACTGAATTATGGCACACTGAAAAAGATTATGGCCTATCCCAGCCGAACTTCTCGTTGATTCTTTGTGCATTTTCACTGACTTCGGTTAATCACGGAATAGCAACCATTGATATGTGTAGTCAGTCTAAGCTAAGCTAAGCTAAGCCAATTTATTGGAACCCCTCTCATCGTGACAACATGTCTACTTGAAGGTTTCAAATAAAGAGCTTTTGGTTTATGTGGGAATATTATTAGTTGAGTTTTGGAAGCATTAGGAGAAATCTCCCATTTGTGCAAGTATGATGAAAAAATATACAAACTCTTTTGCAATCGACTACAGATGACACGCAGACTTCGTCCTTTGACGGAGAGGCCTGTGTCATCCGCAAACAAGGATTTTTGACATCCCTGAAAATTGAACTTTCATTGATGTTGGCCATCAATCTGTTCAAAATGACCTTTTCAAAAAAATTACTGATGGAGGAAGGTAAACAGATTAGATTAGATTAGCATTTTGACATTTGTCAGGAAAATATGCCAATTGAAAACAATTGTTTTATATATCAACTAAGAAAATTCCATCATCGCCAGGAGCCTTCATATTTTTTATTGTTTTTTAATAACACTTCACACTTTCAATCAGTTTCCCAGGAATTTTCGAAAACGTTGTCTTGATTGAGAATGTTTTCGAAGTCCTGAGTAACTTGATTTTCTATTTGACTAGTCCTAAATCAAAATTGTGCGCGCTTTCAAACTGCATAGCAAGTTTTTGTGCTTTTGTGCAATCAGTTAATTATAATTTATTTTCCTCTTTCAATGCTGGAATTGGTATCCAAAAGGTATTGCAATGCCCCTTGAAATTAGTTAAAGTTTCGAGAGCATTGTAAATATCGTCAGATAGATTTTGCTCACGGTTTCGCGCGTGTTTTCATCGCCGGAGATTTTTTTTTCCTGTTTCGGGGCGTCTTGCTGTGTAGTGCTTCGTGAAGCCCAAGCAGGACAGTTCGGTTTTGCGTCGTCCGATAGATTTTGCTCACGGTTTCGCGCGTGTTTTTATCGCCGCTATTCAGCAAAAATATTACTGCACAATCGACAAGCATTTCGCGAAATACTGTTTATACTATAAATAAACTATTGTTTTCTCTTTTGATTGCCGGCATTCAAAAGATTAAATTGAAAACACTTAAACAACACATGTTTATGGTCTATCGCCAGCTTTCTAGGCGAATCCTGACAATATACCTTCCCCAATCTCCAACTCCGTAGCACTTATGAGGGTGTCGCTGAGTCGGTGGCCTCTCACTAAGTAAGTGCTAGATCAACATTTCCTTCCCCTATCCCAAGTTACGGTAAAGATGGGTGTGGCCGGGAATAGTGATATTCATGCTTTTAGTATTCTTGTTTATGATTTGAACAAGGTATACTCCCCTGCCTTGTTCCTGAAAGTAGTCAGGATGAGATTATTAAAAAGATACATGAATGTTGCTAGTATCCAATCTACGAAGTATACCGTAACTACGCTAACGCTAGAGCATTGTCAATATCAAGTTTTGTTTGCAAAGAAATGGTTATATCAAGATTACTATCGTTGTATGTTCCATATGTATTCCAGTCGGCTCGAAAATAATTGAAAGTGGAGCTGATGGGATTGAGAATCGCTTCATGGGATATTTTTAATGTACCAGGGACATTGATAGTTTTATTTGATAGGTATTTGGAGAAACAATGAGTTATTCTAGAGTTTTAAATTGGTTATTCTAAATGATTTGCCGCTTGCTCCTCCGGGTCTATCCGGGAGAAATTGAACTATTGGGCGGACTCTCTTCCCATGATTTTTGTACCAGTCGAAAAACCAATTGAAGATGGCGGAAAAGGGAGAACGTGGACATTAAAAAAATATATGATATTCTTATTCAACCAAAGTCCTTTAATTTAATTATTTTTGAATTCAAAAGGTATACCGTGCTGCATCTATATCCGGACGCTTAAGAGGCATCAAATGTTGTAACTTAATTTTCGACACTTTATTGTCTCATCTAATTATAGTGTTGTTTTCATTCAATTAGTTTAGGCTCTTATCTTCATGAAACCGATGAAAGTTTTAACGAAAATGGCAAAAGTAGCATGTAAATCGAGGATATAATGAAGCATGTTGTGTTCTTAAACCCGGACACATGAATCGATAAGCCGGACACTTATGAATCAAAATCCGGACAGCTTCAATTAAATTGATCATTTCTATATGAAACTCATTTGAATAAACTTTGTAACCAATAGAAATTGACTTTTCTGCGAACTCAGTACTTGCACTTGCTATATCATATACTATAAAAAGCACAACTTTGGAAGTAATTTATTTTTTTCACCGGCATTTCCTACCTGCGGATCGATGCGTTATCTATGTTGCAGCGCACCTGAAATACTTATGTTTTTATCAGTTTTTATGTGCATGATTATTGCCTTATCACTGATTAATTGGTTTTTAACATTAACTTCATTTTTTCTACGAATATGCTTCATATATATTCGTTTATACGGCAGATTTATGACGATATCACCTTATGTCCGGCTATATAACCACTGGCTCACTAAGCCGGACAGCATGTTTTTCTTCTTAAAATAATTAAATTACAAATACAATCACCACTTTCACTTATAAAACTTTACAATCTATCATCACCTTCAGTATCCCGAACACAACACGTATAAAAAAACTATCATTTATCAACACTTTCATGAAAGAACCAATGCCGGTAAATTAGTCTAAAACTACGCATCTAAAACTTGCACGACGTAGGAAAAGTGCCAAACTGAAGCTGCGAATTTGTTTTTATTTTTAATATATTTGGCAAAGCTTACTAGTTAGATAAGCTTTTTAATATATTTGCCAAATTATTGTTAGATGGTGCAATTACATTAAATCTATGAATACGTGAAAATATTACCAGACAATTGTAGATTTTCATTGTTAAAATAATAAATATTGATAGAGTGTCCGGATATTGGTGCCGTCCGGATTTTGATTCATCACGGTAGGGTGCCGGTATCAATGGTTGTAATGTACCAGTAGATTGGACTATGGAATAAAACGAACATTTTTCGATAAAAACGACATGTGCTATTTTTGGTGGATAGATCGTCTCTAGTTTTGTCGATTTGCGAAATTTGGCAGTTTTTTATTTTATCAAAAATTTTTATAAATAATTAAGTTTATTCAAAAAATTTACTCCCTTGCACCAGTAGTTGCCGTCGTTTTCCAGTAGTGGATCAACGTATGGAAGCAGTTTTTAAAATGGATGTATAAAAATGAAGAAAAGCCCTAGAGATGATCTTTATGCATCATTCGAAAGATATTAATTGCTGTTCCGAGAGAAAAATGTTAAACCTATGTAAAAATTTACCATTTTGTTCAAAACTCCTTGTACCATTCCCGAACGTCTACTACTGGAGCTAGCGCAACTACTGGGACACGTGTACCAATAGTGGCTCAAGCGATTTTATGTTGAAAAATTAGTTTTATAACTTTTTTTATATTTTTCCCATATATTAGAGGATGAAATCTTTCTGTTGACGCCAAAAGATCTCTGTTTATGTATTTTCACATATGGGAGAAACAAAGAACTTTGTATGGAGACAGCAAGCATGTTGAAAAAATCGGTGTAATCTTAATATAATCGTGCAATTTCAACCAAGTTCTATCTACAATGAAAGTTTTAGTCTTATTTTGCATGCTTGGTGGATTAGATCACATAAGAGTTTGATAAATTATATTTTAAATTTTATGTAAACATCAATAAAACCAGTGTTTCGTGCAACTTTGGCGACCTGTAGCTAAAAATATTGACGTGCTGGAACATTTCTGAGAATGGCATCAGATTCAGCAACCCCAAATCTACTAGAGACACATAATTTGATCCTTGAGACACGCAAAAATTTCATTTTTGTTATTCTGTGTTATAACGACATGGCAGCAGTAAGAGATTGTAAATCAGATAATAAACGAGAACTGATAAAGATCGACATGATGAAATCTTAAATTTGACAACACCAACAAACATTCATCTTTTATTTTGCAAACACAAAAAAAATAGTGAAATTCAGCATAACTTATACCTATATAGAAGAAAAATATGAAGATAAAAATTCCGTCTTTGGCATACAAGCTTTGTATTTTAGGCAGCTGTACGGATTTCGAAGCACAGGTATACAGATTTTGATTTAACCTCATCAAGGTGTAAGGATTACGATTCAAGGCAAGTGATTTTCAAACCCATTATTAATGGTTTCTACTCAATTTTATGCTCATGTTGTGGTTAGTTATGCCCCAAAAGATGTGGAAGTTATGGAAAAATAGCTAATTGGTTGCCTACTTTATATCCGCATATTTTTATTTGGCTTACTGCTTAGGTGTACGGATTTCGGTCTCACACGGTATGCAAGGCAAGAACGACATTACCTTGTCAACTTCTCTCGCCAAAACAATAATAACATCGTATACTGTATTTACCATTTACAATACCCAGACAGTACAGTAGAAGCTTTTTGTTCGGCTTAAACTGTTTTGCTTTTCAAATTACATAACTTCATTCATGTTTCGTTGTACGTTTCTTGTGATAGCCGACGCAATTGTTTCAAAGAGATTTCTTGCATCATAGCATACAACGTGCTTGAAGTATAAATATTCTGATTCATTAATTTCATTCACCATTCATTATGGGGTAAGGGTCTAAATAAAAGAAGAGTATTTTTATGTACTTCTGCTAGTCTTACAACTATACTTTGTCGAACGCAAGATGGAGACTCGCTCTATATTCATAGCTGTAATACTCTCAATCACCTCCTATATCAAAGCGGAGGATTATAAAGCTCCCCGTCTCAAAACGCTCGCTACTATCGAACAGGAATGCGCTGGATACTTGCTGCTGTCCAACGAAACGCTTCGGAGTTACATTGCAGCAAGTTTCCCCAAGGACTCCACAGTACAAAAGCTTGTTCATTGCTTCTTGGTTAACATGAATGCCTGGGACGATGAAACCGGAATCAAAGATTATGTGATTCGCAACTACTTCAAACCATCTGATACGGATTCAAGTTACGAAAGCCGAACACAGTGTTGCCTTCGCGACAAAGTTTCCAATTTGGATCGCTGCGCCGTGTTTGAGAGAGCTTATCATTCCTTCATGTGTTACTACCAAAACTACGGAAACCTCGTGCCGGAAGCCCAGTTCATACCGTGGTACCAAGTGGATCGCGAAAAGAACCTGCGAGAAGTGTTTCTCATCGAGGGCATTACCCGTGCCCAATTGTTAAAGTTCCAGAAAAATGAGGAACGAACCCCGAAAGAATATCCCATTCTTTACTACATGGATGTTATCCGAAATGCTTTCTACGATCCGTCTACCGGACATGATTTGGGACGACTTTACACACAGTACGGAATCCAGGAACTTTTGGCAGATGAGACACGACAATGTTTGGATACCGTGAGTCGGAATTTCTTCGAGGAGCCAACTCGTGCGTACCAGGGGTATGATCAGTGTTTGCGTAAATACTTAACAGTGTATGTGGAAAAACTGTTGCAGACTGTTGTTGCGCAGGTTTTGGAATCAAATATAGTTTGCTGATAAGCTGAGTTCTACAGATTGCTCATAATATTTTCTTGTCATATTTATTTTATAAATGATTTTCAACTAGTGTTAGTGGAAAGAGTTTGTGACATAAGATCAACATTTTATATAAAAGAAACTCACTAAATTTTAGTTTGTAGGGCTATAATCCAATATGGAGCTAGGGCAGTCACGTTACTAAAAAAAATCAATTCAAGGGATGTGAGAGAATATCATCTTATTGTATTGTTATCTTTTTTGTCTATGGATGAAATCCTTCAAAGTTGCATATTGTAACCACAACTGTTTATTTAATTCAATTTTATTTTATCACTCAAAATTCAATAGGCTCAATGAATGGGATTGTTTTGGTTTTAATGAACGGGTAGCATTATTTTATTTATTTTATTATAATGTACTGTTTTCCATTACGCAAATCTGTCTTATACACACTATTTTTCGGCTTCGCAGTCACCAAAGCAATCAAACGATTATTATTTTTCTTGTATTTCCCTAGTGATCTTGAACCTCAGCCGATAGCATTCCGTGATAAGTTTTTCTTCAGATTTTATTGTACCACAAGCTTAAAGCTAGACATAATCTTACTCATTTCGACCAGAAAAAAAAAAACAATTTATATCTCTTATTTATAACAATTGGGTCATAAAATGTGTAATGAAATCTTGTTTTAATTTATAACACGAAAGAGCATATTCCTGCAACTACCGTTTTAATTCGAATCCCGGACAGCTTCAAATTCCGGACACTTTACTTTGTATGGGAAAGATTTCACTCGAAATGTTTCAAAATTCGCCGTAAAAAGTTCCCAATTTGAAAGGTGATTTGAATAAACATTTTATACAGCAATCCATGGAATTTTACAATGCTCAACTATTTTTGTCGTATTTCTAACGGCTTAGTGCGTTTATTTAATAATCTAACTATTTTAATGGTGTTTTTGAAGAGCTGTCCAGAATTTAAACCAAAGTGTCCGGAATATGAAGCAAAAGTGTGGTTGTGTCCGGAATTAAAATCAGGAAGAGGCCGAACATTTTTATTCATTCAAGTGAACTCAAGATGTGCAGTCCGAATCTTCACCCATCATTCAAAATTTAAGTGTTTGCAGGGGCAAATTACGCTAAAGTTTCGTCCAGGAAAAATCAATTTATATGTGTTTTGATTAGTTGTATATCACTGAAAACAAAATAAACGGTACTTTAACATTTTTTTCCGCTCAAATAACGGCTGTATCATATATAAAATTTATTTTTTAAAATGTTTTCAAATATGAACTTTGATACTGGGGTTGATCCTATCTGACATTTTGGAAGGGACACGGAAAACAAAATATGTACAAAATTTGAGTTTAAACCAAGGGTGTGATCAAATCTCAAAAACAGTAAACAATTGTTTTTTGATTTTTTTATATGACAAGATATAATATATTTCGAAAGCATCAAAAAGATACTGTTCATCATCAAAAGTATTATGAATTTAATTGGTAAGTATTCTTTAAAACATAACAATCAATGTATGTGGTAAATAAAATACATAAATCGTAATGCAAGCTGAAAGCTTGTATACAAGTTGACTTTAATGTCAATTAATTCATTTTCAATCGCAGAAATTAATAAATTTTAAGGTGACATGGGAGACCGTCTTATTTTCCCTATCTTTTGTCTCACTCCAACAATTTTCATCAAAACTTTACAGGAGCATGAAGCTGAAAATTTGATCGATTGTGCACTACATATGTAGGATTATATGATAAATTTTTCACATCGATATATGAAGTGGTACTTGAGATCCGCTTCTTCAAATGAATAGCGTAATTATAATGACGTTCCGTGTGACCTTAATAGCAGAAAGCTATTTCCGGTAATCAACCTTTCGGTAGTCGCACGATTTTTTGTAACGCGAGTAGTCGCGCGCAGAGTTGCTCGCGGTCTCTATCAACGCTTAAAATTTGCTGATTTGTACTGGCCGACTGCGATAGAATTCGGATCAAACTATAGATTGATCTATAGATCAGATAGATTGATATTATGTGTTGGTCACTGAAAAATATTAATAGCATGGATAATTTCCACGTGTTCACTCATTTTGTAGTGATTATGTTCTAGAGTGCGATATCCCATCACTGCTGTTGGCTGTAAAATTAAAGCGATATTAATAGCTCGCAAGTGATATTGATAGTTTTAGACCATTAGCCATCAGCTGATATGACTTTAATATCAGTCACTCTGGTCACGCGTTGTACTTTGTACAACACTTTTGATTTTGCGAATATCCTAGGAGCCTGACCAGGCATTGCAGAATTCTCTCTCATTTGAGTATGAAGCACGATCGAAGCAAGCAAAGAAAAACATCCCATCTGTTGCGGTCGTCATTGTATCGCAAGGTGTAACAAGTCTGATAAATGGAAGCAGCGAGCGAGAGCCCCAAAGAGAGAGCGATGATAAAATCCATTTTTCTCGCTTGTTTACCGTTTTGGGGTAGGTGCTTTTCTTTACTGGCACGATGAACAATCCCCGTACTTCCTATAGCAATAGTGCCCCCCAGGTTTGGAGCATGTTTAGAGGGGTTTTATCATGCACTGCTATCCCCCCAATCTGATCAAAGTTGCAGCAGTATACGATAAACAGTCTTTCGTAATGTGCAGCATATTATGATAGTTACAGAGAGCGATACGTGAGAGATTCTCTCAATTTTCTCAGGATTCAATCCCTGAGCATGACCGTTTAGAGAAATTGCGTCTTCGGCAAAGCTGTACAGTAGCTCTAGAGTCTAGAGCTATCATTATTTTAGCCAAGGGATTCGATATTTCGTCACTAGGTAGCTCTAGTGAGCATGAAAACAGATCTCAGAATCCTGATCACTTAGAAAGATGTACAAAATTGTACAGGGACTATCATTGTTCGAGCTAGTTGATTGAAAATTTTCCCACCAGCCAGCGCTAGTGAGTATGAAACTTTTGTTTTACGGATATCTCACCAGCGTTACCACTTAGAAAGATGGCGTCTTGGGCAAAATTGTTTGGTAAGCCAAGGGCTATCATAGATCGAGTTGGTGGATACTAAAATTTTACACCAGGTTATGCTAGTGAGCATGAAACAATCTCAGGAGCCTAACTACTTACAAAGATGGCATCTTTAGCAGGGTTGTTCAGTAGCTCAAAGGCTATTATTATTCTAGACAACAGATTCGCGATTTTACCAAATAATGATAGCTCTTGAGCTAGTGGTCAGGCTTCTGAAATATCTTCAATTTGCTTACAACTTTCATGCTCACTAGCGCCACCTAATGGAAACATTTTTGATAAACTAGCTCAAACAATGAAAGTCCCTAAATTAAAGTGATCACATGCAGTGCAATTCATAATGCACCGCTAATAAGCAATGAAATTATTACTTGTAACATAGGAGAAGGTATCGATTGTGTGATTGTTTTGAAATTATTTTTGTTATGGCTATAGCGGTCATGCGACTCAAAGGTAAAGGGAGTCTATAGAAGATTTTTACAAATGATTGAAATGAATAGGTGGATGGGCGTCGCAAGGGAGCGACGAGATTGTAATTTTATTAGGTGGTGAAAATTGAGCAAGCCATTTTAAAGTCAGTAAGCATCGAAGCGTCCTGTATACTGGAGAAGGGTTGACTCAAAGCTTTGAGCTTTGCTACCTAAACAGGCAAAACACGGGAGGCTTCAATGTGCTCTTATACTGACGGCAATCAACCGAACAGTTCTATCGATCGATGACTGATGTTGGCAATTGACATGCAGTGAGAGAATTTGTCTTTATCATCCCAGTCCCAGAAGACAGTCACCACATGACTGGCTTCAATCTTGTCGCTCCGTTGCGACGCCTGTCCACCTGTTGTAAAAATCTTCTATAGACTCCCTTTACCTTTGAGTCGCATGACCACTATAGCCAAAACAACCATAATTAAAAATTACTTGTAACATTTCTTAGAAATGTTGTTTTAAATTGATATTGAACCAACTTGTCGTAACGCGTTAATGGAAGTAAATCATTTTCATAGAGGGGTTAAAATGTGACAGCAGTGACGAGCCTTTCCTGTTAGCGGTTTTGAAAAAAAAAAAAATAAGTATCGCAGAAACAATCCTCCCTACTATCAAATTAGCAGTTGTCGCTTTCGATCATTTGATTGAAGAATTCTAGTAATTAACCTCAAAACCTTACCGAACCGTCTCGTCATGAAAGTGATCCGTAAAATAGCTGTAATGTCTTTCACTGAACAAAAAAATGTAAACAAACCGCATCCAGGGTATAGCGATAATCGGGTTTTCATACACTCTTTGTATCAGTTATCACCATAGTGGATATACCCAACATGATTTACATCCTAAAACGGTAAATTTGAATGCTCATCACATCAATTTGAATAAATGAAACCCGAATTTAGTAGTGTACCATTTAATTTGACAAGAGTTTCTAATGAAATTAAATGATATAGTACTTAGTTCATTTTCCATTTATTTTACACCCGATTTTTTTTTACACGGCCGTGCAAAAAAAGTGTTCATACATTTTTTCCGCTAAAACCTTATTTTTGCATGAAACGTCGAGAAATGATGTTAGTTTTTTTTGCACGGTTTTTGAAATTTTGAACTAAAAACTTTTTTTGCACGATAGGGTAGATGTACCAATAGTGGAGGTACTTAGCTTGATTGAACTTCATTTAACCGCCTAAATTCAAGAATCGCGATTAATGTACATTTATTTATTTATTTATTTGGCTTTACATCAATTATCTTGATAAAACCTCGCCAACAATATTTCGCCAATTCACTCGGTTCATGGCCGATTCTCTCCATCCTCGACTGCGACCAACGCTTTTCAGGTCCTGGCGCACCTGGTCAATCCACCTAGCTCGTTGCGCCCCACGTCGTCTTGTTCCGACCGGATTCGTAGCGAACACCATCTTTATAGGGTTGTTGTCCGGCATTCTTGCAACATGCCCTGCCCAACGTATCCTTCCAGCGTTACCTTCACGATACTCTGGGTTCGCCGTAGAGTTGAGCGAGCTCCTGGTTCATCCTTCGCCGCCACACGCCGTTCTCCTGCACGCCGCCGAAGATCGTCCTTAGTACTCGGCGTTGGAAAACCCCAAGAGCTTGCAAGTCCTCCTAGAGCATAGCATTGTACATCGTGCATTTGGTGCGGGGGTGAATCTTTCTTGACCGCAGTTTCTTCTGGAGTCCATAGTAGATAAGACTTCCGCTGATGATGCGCCTTCGTATTTCCCAAATAACGTTGTTGTCAGCCGTCAACTCGTCCACCACCTCGAAGGTATCCCCGTGTATCGTAACACTGCTTCCTAGGCGGACCCTGTCGCGCTCAGTTCTGCCAACCAGCATGTACTTTGCTTACGACCCATTCACCATTAACCCGACTCTTGTTGCTTCGCGTTTGAAGCGGGTGAACAAATCTGCCACCGTTTCAAATTTTCTCCCAACAATATCCATGTCGTCCGCGAAGCAAACAAATTGTCCGGATCTCGTGAAAATGGTGCCTCGACTGTTAAGTCCGGCTCTCCGCATGACACCTTCAAGCGCAATATTGAACAACAGGCACGAAAGTCCGTTGCCCGGTCGTAGTCCCCGCCGAGACTCGAACGAACTGGAGTGTTCGCCCGAGATCTTCACGCAGTTTTGCACACCGTCCATCGTTGCTCTGATCAATCTTGTGAGCTTCCCGGGAAAGCTGTTCTCGTCCATGATTTTCCATAGCTCTACGCGGTCGATACTATCGTATGCCGCCTTGAAATCGATGAACAAATGGTGCGTCCCTGGTACTCACGGCATTTCTGGAGGATTTGCCGCACGGAAAAAATCTGGTCCGTTGTCGAGCGGTCGTCGATGAAACCTGCTTGATAACTTTCTACGAACTCGTTTGCTATAGGTGATAGACGACGGAAGAGAATCTGGGATAGCACTTTGTAGGCGGCGTTTAGGATAGTCGTTGCACGATAATTTTCACACTCCAGTTTGTCGCCCTTTTTGTAGATTAATGTACATATTATTATTGAAACGGGAAGTGACCATCATTTTTTTTTTTTTTTTTGGTTTCAAAATAGGTTTTATTGTGGTCAATTCATTGGGAATACAGTTTTAAAATTCTAAATCTAAGTGAAAATTCAAAGCGTTAACATCAATTCTATCGTTACATGAATTAACAAAGCAGATGTAATTAATAAATGAGCGCAATATTTTCACTCTCGTTGGACGTCCTAATCCTGCCAGAGCAGGTCTCACCAGGTCTTCAAAAGTGAGTCGTCTCCATCCATTTATCAGTCCCGCAAGCCTCTGCTGCAGACTCGTCCATGCCGGGCCGACACGAGCACAGGTACTGAATTTGTGTTGGAGAGTTTCAGTCGTCTGGTTCCCACAATACGTGCAATTTTCGTCTGCCACTCGCTGCATCGCGAATAACAGTTTGCGATGTTCAGTTTTGCCATTTACTAGCAGATAGAGATGAGTGCGCTGCGTTGATGTTAGCTTCTTGTCTGCTATATTTCGCCACACGCGTGGCCAGTTGCATGCTGGATTGTTGCGTTCCACCTTGGGCAATTCTGTTTGCTGAATGAAATGCCGATGGATGAGATCGGCGGAGGGGTTTTGTTGAATGAGGTGTGGAATTTGGGAATAATTTGAAAGGATTATTTTAATGTCGGGATGGTCTATGGGAATTGCTGGGCGGGGATGAGCGTGGAGAAGAAAGGATCTGTAGTAAGGAAGGGAATCGATCTCTTGATGGTGTCTGTTGATGGCGAGAGATTTCGCCTTCAAGGCTGGCAAATGCAGATTCAGTCCACCGTGCTCTTTGCTGCGAGCTAGCTGCATGATCGGGACGCGGGCGACTATTCCTCTCCACAGGAACGCACCCATCGTGGAGGTAATTTTCGCCGTGTGCACTCCTAATGGTGGTAGCACCGACGAAAGGTACCACAGCTTTGAGGTACCAAAGGTGTTCAGCATGATGACCTTCTGCTGTAACGTGAGCGTGCGCAAGGATTGCAGCCACATTTGCTGCGAAAATTTTCCCATCATCGCGGTCCAGTTAAGGGTTGTCATTAGACGTATTGAGTTTGCGAAAACAACACCCAAAATTTTCACAGTGTTGGCTGTTTGCAGCCAATGGGCATCAATTTCGTTGCCTTCGCAAAACCCAACATTTATGGCAACCGTTTTCCGTAGGTTTAATTTTGCCCCGGCTACTAATTCGAAACGAGTGAATAATTCATTCATCGCTTCGATTTGCGCCGTCGATGTTACGATGACGCTGATGTCGTCCGCATACGCCACCAGGAGATCGTCGCCACACACTTGCTCGAGCCTACACACCAGTGGATGGAGGTACAGCACGAAGAGGTGCATTGACAAGGGGTCCCCTTGCCGGACCGAACGTTGTATCTCAAACGGGCGAGAGAGATGCCCATTGATGAGCAGCCGAGAGGATGACCGGCTGGCGATACGAGAGAGCAGAGCGATGAGTTCCTGGTTAAACCCGAGCAAGCGCATGGTTTCGAAGAGAAAAGAGTGACGGACCCGATCGAAAGCGTTCTCAAGATCGAAGCTGATGAGCTTACCGGCGCGCCGGTGGTGACGTAGACTTGCTATTCGATCTTTAAGAGCGAGAGTGGCCTGAAAAATATTACGCTCCGAGTTCGAACATTTTTGGCCGTCGCTCAAAACGCCATGTGCTTTCATCACACACTCAAGCCTGGTTTTGAGAATGCGTGATAGCAGCTTGTAGTCGCTGTTGAGCAGCGAGATAGGCCGATATGATCGGGCCGTGTTGTCGCTTCCTTTCTTTTTCACGAGCACGATAATGCCCTCCACAAACGCGGGCGGGAGATTGCCGGCGAGTGCTTCGTTGAGCAAAAGGTTCAACTCTCGGTGGATGACGTCGAACATGCGGAGATAAAATTCTCGTGGGATGCCATCGCAACCCGGGGATTTCCTCGGTGCGCTCGCTCTAATTGCAGACAAAATCTCTGCCGTGGTAATCTCGCTTGTGCATGCTTCGTTCACTGGGTCGTTCAGTGGGATGACACGTTCACAGGCAAACCCAACCTCGTTGTTGTTTGCTACTTCTTCCGAGTAGAGGCTAGAGAAGAAATTTAGCAAATTTGCCTCGATCGCTTGTGGTTCGTCGACGATTTCGTTTTCTCCCGTTCGCAGCTGTGTGATGACGGTCTTCCTACGTCGCCTCTCCCCCAACTGAAAGATGGACATCGGTTCACCCGCCACGTAGGTCTCATTGATGCGCATGAACATGTGGGAAAAGTTTCTTTGCAGAGCCAACATTTCCCCCTTGAGCCGGTTAATTGTGGGTAGCATTTCTGGATGTTGGTAATACCCATCGTACGCCAGCCGTAGCTCAGCGTATAAACGCTGATGCTGATCGTGGAATTCGTCGAAAACGATTCGAGATTTCCACTTGAAAAAGCTTTTAATTTTCGGTTTAACGTACGTGAGCCACCAATCGATCCATGAGTTGTAGTTCCTACGCTGCCGGGTCCAATATTGCCACTTATACTGGAACTCCGCAACGTTTTCGTCGGTCAGAAGGTGAGGCCGCAGAGACCAGAATCCACGCCCAGGCTCATGTCCGAGCTGGGGAAGGCATAGTCGAACGGTTAGCGCTTTGTGGTCCGTGAACGAACACACGTGAGTGTGCGCAGTTCGCAGATTTTCTCGCAACCCATTACTGACGTAAATGCGGTCGAGTCGCGATTGCGCGTTCCGGCAGACGTAGGTGAAGCCAGGATCTCGTGGGCGCAGTTTTTCCCACACATCATGCAGCTGTAGCTGTTGCACGGCTGTCTTTAGAGCAGGGCTTGTATTGGGGCTAGTCGAGTCGCATGCGCGCAATACGCAATTGAAGTCGCCAGCGAGAATTACGTGTGGGGTTTGGTGACGGAGATAATAGGCGAGAGTTCCATTAAAGAACTCCTCCCGAGCAGCCCGTTGCGCTGAGCCGGAGGGAGCGTAAATATTGCAGATGGTTGTGTCTTGCACTCGCAGCGCAAGCAGTCGACTATCCAAACTCTTCTCGACGTGAGAGACTTTAATGTGTTCCTTCACCGCAACGGCCGTACCTCTTCTCGTATGGTCTACATTGGTGTGAACGACGAAGCCAGGCAAGGAGAGCTGGTCGTTTTCCACCTCTTGCAGACAAACAATATCAAGACTCTGGCTGCTGATGAAGTTACGTAGCGCGTTTAGTTTCGTGGGGTTGGTGATCGTGCCGATGTTGATGGACGAGATATTATAGGAAGAGAGAGCCATTTATGGGTGATAGTCCTCATCCTGCTCGTCGTCACCATCTTCCCGACGGGGCTTTTTGCCGGGTGGTCGACCTCGCGCGCTTCGTCTGCTGTTCGTGGAAGTGGAAGAATCGTCGGTTTCGTTGCCATTGCCGCTCTTGCTCTGCGATCGCATCGCACTCGTCGGCTTTTTGAAGCAGTCAACCAAAACAATGTTGGCTTTTGGTGACTCTTCGATTTGTGATGTTCGGAGCGATGACGTCGAACCATGCGCGCGTTGGGTTTGCGGGCGGGGGGACGTCGTCAAATCGATCCTAGATGTCGAGGCAGGCTGTTCGGGCTGGCTCGAAGGTTTTGGGAGCTCGGGGAAGGCATCCGACGTTACTGATGGGGGAACGGGATGATTCGGCCCGGTCGGCTTTTGTCTTGGCGGCTTCGCGCCAGTTGACTTTTTCGGTGGTGGTCGTGCCGATACAACTTGCTTCGCTACGTTTGCGTAGCTCTTTTGCACCAGCAATTTCTTGTTTTGGACACAAGAAATGCCAATGTGTGCCTGTTCTTTGCAGTGTTTGCAAGACTGCAGCTGCCCTTTGTAGACAATATATGCCTGCTGCCCGTCGATGGTGACCCACGAGTCAATGTTTTTTTGTATTAACATACGGGCCGACCATATGCCGAGTGGTATACCGGCAAACTCGTAGCCCTCTCCCCACGTTAACTCTCGAATAGAGATCACTTCGCCGAACCCGCACAAGAAATCGACGATCTTCTCTTCGGACACATTTTCGGGCAAGTCGTGAATCTTCACCTCTACACTACCATCTTCCATGGTGATACGAAGTTTGTGTTTCTTCCCGTTCAGATCCACTTCATGGTGGGCATCATGTTCGTCTACGATTTTTTGTGCGAGCGCCAGGTCACTGACCTTGACGAACGCACATTGTTCACCCTTGTGGCACTGTAGTCTTTCGACGTCTTCTTTCTTCAGCCCGAGCACTGAACGGCAGAAGCCGTGCACTTTTTCGAAAGACGGCTTCACTGGGAAGCACGAATAGTCTATTCGAAAAGTGTTTTCTCGCCTCATCGCGACCACACACGCGACGCGGCACAAAAAGAAATATCGTTTAACGATCTGAAAAAAAGCTTGACCACTGAGGAGCGCAATCGAAAAAAACGTCTATGCGTCTCAGGAGCTGAGCGATAACTATCATTGAAAAAAAATGATAACATCGCAATAACCCACGGCATGTCAGAGAAAAATAATAGCTCCACTATTGGTACACTGTTTCTTTAGTTGCGGTATATTTTTTATTTGTATTCCTATAGTAGCGGTATACGTGATTTTCTTATGGGATCCTCCACTATAGGAACCCTTTACCGCAACTATTGGTACAAGTAAGAAAAAGTTTAGCGGCTTTAGTGATATCTCATCAGTTTTGAAGCAATTTTAACGCTCTTTCCAACTATTTCCGTGTATCAACAAGCCAATACATCGATTGGCAGTGGTGGTTCTGTGGGCTAATGTAATAAAATCAGTGAAAATTGGCACTATCGCAACTATAGGAAACACCCACAACTTATGGATCACTTACCCTACACATCCCCCGTGCAAAAAAACAGAATCGGGTGTATAGGTATTTTACTTAAAAAACTCAAAGATTCATTAGGGGTATTCACTTAAAGTTGCGTAAAACTGAGATAACAGTGAAGAAAATATTTCAAATGAAATATTCATATTCTGTCTTTAGGGGATGAAAAGTAAGAAAACAATAATCTAGTAACCTACCCAACAAAAATGTCACGCTACTCAAAAAGTTACTCACAATGTTTTATACGATTTGTGACAATCGGCACAGTGGCATTCAGTTTAGTAACGAGGTCCAATGATTTTTTCACGGCTCCCGAAATCTTTTCCAGATCGTCACCAAAGAGCAACAATCTGATCTTCTACCTTAGATATATTAAATGTGGTTCTATCTGTCTGTCGTTTTGATTGCTTTGGACATTTTGATTGTTGAGACCGTGTCTGGATCTTGGTTCAGATAGTTTCATGCAAAATCAGTACCTATTTGTTTTCGAAATCGATTTTATTCGCAAGTATTTCGTTCAACTCGTTTCGAAAAATTAATGTTATGTTTGTTTATAAATAATAAATTTGATGATCATTGTTATAGCGACCGACGCATTCTTGGATTGATCGACTGTGGAATCTCCACACATTGAAATATTTCTTACACAGTTTATACAAATTTGAGAAATATTTAAGATACACAGTTTTATCACGATATACGCGAGAATTTACGCCGATAAGTGAAATACCCCTATTGTCATCTAAATTTGTTCATTTGTACTCACTAGGCAACAAACATTTTATCGGTTTAAGTTTGTTTTCCCGAAAAAAAACATAAATTCCAGAGTGGGTGAGTGTTGCATGAATATTCTTATTTTTTTTCATTTACTTGGTGTAATATCAATTAATTTGCTAAAACCTCGTTAACGATGTTACGCCAATTTATTCGGTCTATGGCTGTGTCTCTCCTACTTCGATTTTAGCCCACGCACTCCAGATTCTGTTGCACCTGATCAAGCCTGATCAAGCCACGCCTTCTTATATTAACCGGATTCGAAGCAAAAGCCAGACTACTTCAAATTTGAAACATAAAAAAAATATACAATTTTTTCACTACCATAATAAAACCAAACCAATGCCATTAAAGAAATATTGCGTGAAAATCACTAATTGAGACTTTCGCTATGATCTATTAAACGAAATTTTATTCATAACAACATAAAGCACTATCAGTATTATCGGCAAAACAATATTCGATGCCAAAACCTGAGCGACAACAGTTTTGAACAACTCTTCCGTGGTCATGTAGTTACGCAAAACACTGATCGAAACCTTGATACGCTCGAACTGGTTCGTCGCAGTACTGCAGGCTCACAGCATCCAAGCACCGACGCGTTTCATCTGCCAATAGTCCCGGGTTTCCAAACTGTGTATAAAGTCGTTCCAAATTGTGTCCAGTCGACGGATCGTAGAAAGCAGTTCGTACGAAATCGATGTAATAAAGAATTGGATATTCTTTAGCCTTAAGCGCATCACTTCTCTGGAACTCCTCTAGCTGGACACGGGTGATACCCTCGATGAGAAACACTTCCCGGAGATGTTTCTCGCGATCCACTTGGTACCAAGGAATGAACTGGGCTTCCGGCACGATATTGCCGTAGTTTTGGTAGTAACACATGAATGAATGATAAGCTCTCTCGAACAAGGCGCACCGATCCAAATTGGCAACTTTATCGCGAAGACAACACTGTGTTCGGCTTTTGTAACTTGGATCGGTATCAGCTGGTTTGAAGTAGTTGCGAATCACATAATCTTTGATTCCGGTTTCATCGTCCCAGGCATTCATGTTAACCAAAAAACAATGAACAAGCTTTTGTACGGTAAAGTCCTTTGGGAAGCTTGCTGCAATGTAACTCCGAAGCGTTTCGTTTGATAGCAGCAGGTATCCAGCACATTCCTGTTCGATGGTAGCGAGCGTTTTGAGACGGGGGGCTTCATAATCTTCCGCTTTGACAAATGAAGTGGCTGAAAGTATTACAGCGACAAAAAATAATTCAGTGTTCATCTTGCGTTCTACAAGCACAATTGTTACACTGAATTATGAGTAAAATACGATTCTTCTTTTATTAAGACCCGTACCTAAAAGCACGAGATGGAATAGTGAAATCGGAATGATTACGTTTTAAGCACGTTGTGAGCTGCTACGCAAATAATTAAAACAACATCGACTGTTACCGAATGGAAACATGAATGATGTTATGTAATGTGAAAAGCATAACTGTTTTAGCCCAATACACTAAAGGGGACGTCCATTTATCACGTGATAATTTATGGGGTAGGGAGGGGGGTTTGACCAACGACCACGGTACAAACAAATTATAAAATTTTTGTACACACAAGATACCACGAGACACGGGATTCACACTTAGAGTGCTGGAGACTTAAACATATTTAAGAATGAACTGCTCATTCTGGAGAACCGTGGTTGAACCTTCACATAAGTGTGATAAGCGGATCTGCTTTGCTAAAAACCTATGAGCTAGTATTCTTCTAAGTTGTCTCGAATCAAAGGAACAAAATTTTTCCACAAAAAATCTTATAGACCTCTTCACTTTATTTATTTGTTTTAGAATATTGAAGAAACTTTAAACCCTTATGGAACAAATGCTCCCAAAACCATGACACTGACAAAATATTTCATAGTGACCATGGAAACACGTTGTCTAAGCACTCTTCCATCTTCCGATACCAAACAGACTAATCTTTTCAACAATCAAGTGTGATTTTGATGGCAAAAAGTTTATCACCAGAGTATACGACGGACACACTTTTTTTCTGACTACGAGAGAACAAACCTTCAAACTGTTTTGCGTTAGTACATTATTTAGGTAAGTAAAAAAAATGCCATTATTTATTTTATAAAGCGAAGTTATGTCGGACAACATCACAGTAATCAGAAATTATATCCACTCACGAAAGCAAAGAATGCTAAGTTCTCGTTCAAACAATTTTTGCATTTTTGTATGGACCATACTGTAGGTGGTTTTTTAAGAAGGAATTAGATTTATTTCTTAGGAGTACGGATGTCGATCCTGCTCGGTTTCAATACACGGCGCAGTTGATCCAGAGTTAATTTACCAGGTATAAATTAGATTACAATACAGTTGTCTAATTTGCACAATATTTCAAATTGTAGAAAATGTTGATAATTAATAAGTTTAGCAAATTTCAGAACATCTTTCATTAAATTTTATGAAAATTAGTATAACAACTTGACGTTTGTTTGGCACTGAGTGCGTCTTTTGACAGTACAAATACCTCTTATTTTATTTTGCTTCTGATATCATCATTTTGTTACGACTAATAAATGCACCCAAATTTTATAAAAATGTGATGAAAATTCATTTATTTTTTCACGTATTAACATCATCTTCCGTATACACAAAAAAAAACTGTGGATTTCGTTGTTGCTAAATATCATAGTATAATGTAAATTATAAACTGCTAACTGTTCAGTGCGCACCGTACCTTCGTGCTGTGCTTACACGAATTCTCTTTGCTCTTGGAAGTTTTCTTAAGGTGAAACAGTTTGGAATCATACTTCTAAGATTGCACTGTAACTTCAAAAGCACTAATCTCGCGAAGAAAGCGTCCAATAACAGCGTACTTTTTATTTTGGCTTTGTGCACTAACAGAAAGCTTAAAATAAGAAGATTATGAACGTTTGCCTACTATTTCTCCAGTTTTGTGCCTTTGAAAACACGAGTAGGGTCACAAGTCGGCCATTGTGACGGCCATCTTTGAACTCCGAGATGTTTCACCTTAAAAACTACATAAAGCAATAAAACAGTACTTTTCAGTACTACAAAAACGGTACTTTTCAGTGCTACTAAAACAGTACTTTACAGTACTATTTTTTCTCCTATTGATCCCTTTACGATCCTTGTTTGGACCCGTGCATTCGATTTTTCGTTGGATCCGTTGGCGAAAGCTAGCGGTGGTAATCCTTCTTGGACACAGTCTTGGGAAAAAAAACTCTCGAAGGTCACGTCTTCTATCGTTTATTCACTAAGCATGGTTGCAACTACAAACAAAAGGAAGGATGAATCACTGAATTCACAACTTCCTTCCAAAAAAGTGGGATTTAAAACTGTCATTAAACGTTTCCCCGGAATGCGAACATTCTTCCAAGGGTCAAATGAATAATTGTATCGAAATGAGCAATCGGTTGGATGCTCTAGACAAATTTTCCGAACACCAAATCAAAGCAGCCTCTAGCCCAGGCTCTTTGATTCAAGTGAGGAAGCAAAGAGTGCTGCCTATCGTGGTCAGTTGTTCCGAATTTGAGGGATTTAGGCAGGAGATCTTGAACTCTATTAGGGGAATCAAGGTTTCCTTCCAAATCGCAAAGAAAGGAGACTGTCGCGTTTTGCCGGAAACTCTTAAAGATCGCGAACTTCTTCTCAGTGACCTGTGGAGATCAAAAATGGAATAAATGATTTACTTGGATTTTCCCCAGTCCATGTAATCATTATGAAAAAGAGAATGCAACTTGGCATTGTTCGGAAAGGGTTTTCTCAAGAATATTATTCAGTTCACTTTAACAAAAAAGATCTAAATAATACTAAAGCTTTAAAAAAAGCAAAACTTATGTTCGATGTCCGTGTGACATGGGAACATTTCCAGAAACTCAGAGGAAATTACTCAGTGCCGTCGGTGCCAAAAGGGGGTCATGGTACAAAAAATAGTCGCATGGATGCTAAATGCATAATTTGCGGAGGTTTTTCTGACGCCAAGGACGTCAGTCCAGTGAAGGATGATACCGATAAGTTCATATGCTCGAATTGCGGGGGCAATCAAAAGTCCAATTTTTGGGCTTGCCCTTCGCGTAGGAGAGTCGTCGAGGCTCTGGCTCGTGCCTGGCAGATGAAAGATAATATTCGTTACTGATGGAATCTGAGGCGGACAGGGCTGGGAGAAATGACCAGGACACAGGTTCTAACAATAACGAACAAGGTTTATTAACAGGAAACGGTCTGTAAACTTCGGTGTCTTGATGTGGAATGGGGTTGAAAAAATTGCGCTGGAGCTCACGTCAGTAAACCTACGGCTACTACGTTTACACCCCCTCTCGTCGGGACACTCCTAGCTTCTTCCGTCCAACGTCCAAGGCCTATGTGAAGAAGTTAGCTAGTTGGTTTACGCTCGCAATCGGTTCGACTAGCAACTTCCCAGCAGCAACAAGATCTTGCAGAAAATTATGCTTGATGTCTATATGCTTCACTCTCTTGCTCTCCACGTTCTTGGCCATACCGATACATCCACGGTTGTCTTCGAATATGGTCACTGGTTCGATCGTCTTCTCACCTACCAGCCAGCCATACTGCTTCCGATGCTGCAGCACTCAATGCCACATACTCTGCTTCACTTGACGAAGTGGCCACCGTCGTCTGCTTCTTGCTAGACCATACAACCGTCGATCCATACACTTGTAAAACGAATCCGCTAACTGACTTCCGGTCCTCTGTGTCGGTAGCCCAGTCTGCATCCGCGAATCTGATCAGGGGTAGCGCTCGGTCATCTCGGTAAAACGTAAGGCATCGTTCCTTTTAGGTAACGCACCACTCGTTTGAGTGCGGTCCAGTGCTGCTGTCCGGGTTGGGATTGGAACCTCCAAAGGTACCCGACTGGAAAACAGATGTCCGACCGCGTGGACACCATCACGTACATCAGGCTCCCCAAAAGTTCACGGTACGGTTCATAAAAGGCTTCGGTTACTTTACGATCGAGCTGCAAACCCTTCTCCATCGGGGTCCTTGTAGGGTTGCACTGCGACATGCCGAACTTCTGGAAGATTTTCTCCAGACTATTTTCTTGAGATAAAGTCATCTTTCCGCTTGACCGATCGTACCGTATCTTCATGCCGAGTAAATGGTTAAGCTCCCCACAGTCAGACACGGCGAACATCCGGGACAGTTCGCCCTTCAGCTTCAAGATCGTCGACAATTTCATGCCCGCAATAAGGAGATCATCAACATACAGTACGACGAACAAGGCATCTTCCCCCCTCTCGTCGGTACGGGTGTATAGGCAATAATCGTGCTTGGAACGAACAAAGCCTAATTTCAGGAGCGCTTGATTGAATTTCTCGTTCCAACATCTAGGGAATTGCTTCAGTCCGTATAACGATTTCAACAGACGGCATACCTTGCCTGGTCGCGCTGGCAAACCATCTGGAACCGCCATGTATATTTCTTCTTTAAGTTCTCCGTGAAGAAACGCCGTCTTTACATCCATTTGGTGGAAATGAAACCCTTTTTGAACACCAACAGCCAGCACGATCCGAATCGTCGCTAGCTTCGCAACAGGTGCATAGGTGTCGTTGTAGTCCAGGCCAGGTTTCTGTAGAAAACCCTTGACGACCAGTCTCGCTTTACGGCGCACGGGGTTGCCGTTCTCATCCTCCTTGTTACGGAACACCCACTTCGCCTGAAGGGGTTTCACACCGGCTGGGCATGGAACCAGTTTCCATACCTTGTTGGCTGCCATGGATTAAAGCTCTTCGTCCACTGCATCCAGCCACAGCTGTCGGTCATCTCGCGCTTTGATTTCATCAAACGATTCCGGGGGATCTGAGGATGGTGAAAGATTCCCAGCAGACGTTGCTCTGAACCCAGTCAAAAAATCAAAGAACTTACCTGGGAGCTTGCGCTCCCGTTCACTGCGCCTAGTGTTAGACTCTAAACAGTCATCATTTCTTGTTTGTGAAGGGAGTGCCCCAGGATTTTCAAGCTGTTCTTCAGGAAGTTCCTCCAGGTCAACCGAATCTTCAGCATCGCAGTGGAAGCGTGCTGGGCCCATAACCTGATGGAATCTGAGGCGGACAGGGCTGAGAGAAATGACCAGGACACGGGTTTTAACAATAACCAACAAGGATTATTAACAGGAAACGGTCTGTACACTTCGGTGTCTTGATGTGGAATGGGGTTGAAAAAAATGCGCGGGCGCTCACGTCAGTAAGCCTACGGCTACTACGTTCACAGTTACGATAACGGTCATTTCCGGAATTCTCCTGGTATAGTATCGAACAATGCTCATTTTTCAGTTAACGATTAGGAGTCATACCCATCAGGAAGATGCTCATTCACAAACTTATTTTAATCCGTCGGGTAGCCGTTCGAATCTTTTAGTTTCGAATGTATCCACCCACGGAAAATCCTTTGCCGATATCGTAACAGGTAATTTGAACTCCTCCCCTATTCGTACTATGAGTACCCATTCTAATTGTTTTAAATCAAATTAAAAAAACCCTGCCACCACAGGTAACATCTACTCCTCCTCTTCGTCTACCGAAAATTCTAACGGAAAATCATCAAATGTACCCTCTTTAAGTGATATGTCTGCCTCTGATGTTAATTTTCTAACTGAACAATTGAATCTAATGATTGATGCAATGTTCAAAGCCACCACTATGACTGAAGCAATCCAAGTAGGTGTAAAATTTACTAATCAAATTGTTTTTGGATCACGTTTTTCTAAAAGATTCAATAAGTAATAATTAAAACATTTTAAATTGGAATGCTCGTTCTTTGAATGGTAAAGAGGTTGCGCTGTTTCACTTTCTTACAGCTTATAACGTGCATATAGCAGTTAATAATGACAAACATTTAAAACCTGGATACAAACTTAAAAGAGATCCTAATTTTTTTATTTATCGTAATGATCGACTTGATGGGGCTTGTGGGGGAGTTGCAATCATCATTTATAGACGTATAAAACATCAATTGTTTTCGTCATTTGAAACTAAAGATTTTGACCCTATAGGTGTTTCTGTTGAAACACAGCTTGGTAAATATACTGTTATAACTGCTTTTTCCATGCTCTGGACAGCAAGTTAATTTGTTCCAAACTGACTTGCGAAAATTGACTCGCAATAGGGTGAGAAGGGTACTGTGCGTTTGTGCCCCTGAAGGTAGGCAAATGTTAAGTCACAGATAATTTTCTGAATCGGTTATAAATTGGCCACTACATGACAAAATTTTAAGAAAATTGCATCAATGTAAACCTTATGAGAAACGATTGAAGGGATAACTATGAGTTTTGCATTTGATTAATGCTACAAATGACCATTCTCGGGTCCCAGGACGCTTCAAACTTCCGATAAAGTAGCCAATTTGTATTTGAACATCTGTGCCAAGTTTATGGGAACGCATTTTAGTGCATAATTATGTTTGATTTCTATTTGTCGAGAATTGAAACCATTTCAATTCTCGACAAATAGAAATCAAACATAATTATGCACTAAAATGCGTTCCCATAAACTTGGCACAGATGTTCAGATACAAATTGGCTACTAGTATCCAATAATTTTATAGCCGGTTCTTCCGGACGCTACGTCCGAATGGCCACATCCGGTATATTTTAAATGGTGCAAAACTCTTCATTTGTAATGCCGAATATTAGATCCTAACGATTTATGCAAATTAAAATTATTGTCTTGCAAATAAATAAAGGTAACTTGACATGTCTCAAAAAATAGCCCTTTTTTACCCGACTTGACCCAGTGACCCACCGGAATAACTCAGGCCACAGGAATATTTCCGAGTTCCTCTGGCTACTTCTAGAAACTAGATATGTGGGCCAGTGAACTGACAAAAATAATTTGAATCCATTAAGAATTCTATGAGCGGTGAGAGTTTCAGTATTTTGCTTTGACTCAGGCCTATACGGGTTAACAAATTCCATTGTTGAAGCCAGGAGCATTGCAATTTCAAAATGTGAAGTAAAATTTGAATCCGTGATTTTAGACGATGATCTTAAACTTTTGATCCGTCTTAAAAACGTAAGAAGGCAATTTCAACGCACTCGAGATCCTGCTATGAAAATTATATGGCAAGATTTGCAGAAAGAAAACAAGAAACGGTTTTAACAATTAAGAAACAAAAATTTAGAAAGTAAGATTTCTTGATTGGACCCTGGCTCTAAGCCTTTTTGGAAATTATCTAAAATCTTGAAAAAACCTCAGAAGCCAATACCGGCATTGAAAGAGGAAAACAAATTATTACTAACTAATTGCGAAAAAGCTCAAAAACTTGCTATGCAGTTTGAAAGTACTCACAATTTTAATTTGAGACTTACTAGTCCAATTGAAAATCAAGTTACTCATGACTTCGAAAATATTCTCAATCAAGAGAACATTTTCGAAAATGCCTGGGAGACTGATTTGGAAGAAGTGAGAACTATTATTAAAAAATTCAAAAATATGGAAGCTCCTGGCGATGATGGAATTTTATACATCCTCATCAAGAAACTTACAGAAAGTAGCTTATCATTTTTAGTTGATATATTTAACAAATGTTTTCAATTAGCATATTTTCCTGACAAATGGAAAAATGCTAAGGTTGTTCCAATTTTAAAACCAGACAAAAATCCTGCAGCAGCTTCTAGCTATCGTCCAATCAGTTTGCTTTCCTCCATCAGTAAACTCTTTGAAAGGTCATTTTGAACAGAATGATGGTCCACATCAACGAAAATTCAATTTTTGCCAATGAACAGTTCGGATTCCGCCATGGGCATTCGACCACTCATCAACTTTTACGTGTAACAAATTTGATCCGTTCCAACAAATCTGAAGGCTATTCTAATGGTCTTGCTCATCTAGACATAGAAAAAGCATTCGACAGTGTTTGGCATGAAGGTTTGATTGTAAAATTAAAAAACTTTAATTTTCCAACAAACATTGTTAGAAAAATTCAAAGTTTTCTGTCAAATCGTATACTTCAGGTTAATTATCAGAACTCCAGGTCTGAAAGACTTCCTGTAAGAGCTGGTGTTCCCCAAGGCAGCATTTTGGGACCAATATTATACAATATTTTCACATCTGACTTACCTGAGTTACCTCAGGGATGTCGAACATCCCTGTTTGCGGATGACACAGGCCTCTCCGCCAAAGGACGAAGCATGCGTGTCATCTGTAGTCGATTGCAAAAAAGTTTGGATATTTTTTCTTCATACTTGCACAAATGGAAGATTTCTCCTAATGCTTCCAAAACTCAACTAATAATATTCCCACATAAACCAAAAGCTCTTTATTTGAAGGCATTGGCCAAATGTAATAAATATGTAAAATGTCTCTATCCCCTTATTGATAGAAAATCAAAGCTTTGTCTTAAGAACAAGCTTTTGATATTCAAACAAATTTTTCAAGCCAGCCATGTTGTATGCTGTACCAATATGGTCTAGCTGTTGTAATACCAGGAAGAAAGCTCTGCAGAGAATTCAAAATAAAATGATTCTGAAGCTTTCTCCCTGGTTTAGTACCAATGAGTTACATAGAATATCCAATGTTGAAACATTGGAACAAATGTCAAATAAAATAATTAATAATTTCAGGCAAATATCGTAACAATCTTCTATTGCCACGATACATGCGTTATATGTTTAGGTTAAGTTAAGTTTTGTATACTCAAAGCGTTTTTTTTTCTCTTATAAATCAACTCACTTGTAAAAAATCTGAACTGCTACGGCAAATGAAATGTTATATGTTGTTAACAAAATGTTAATAAAATCTTAAATTTGTTTTACCAAACTAGGATGATAGTGTTGTCTAATAACACAGAACACCTAGATATAAAAAATGAATGTAATGTTTGGAATGATACTAATAAAAAAAATAAAAAAAGCTCATTGACTTCTGTAAAAACTCTGAAAACTCATGTTGTTGGTTTAGAGATTTGCCAAGCCATGGATGCCAAAAATAGTTGTTACATTGTAGACCAAAAATTCGTGGCGGCTCTGGTGGAAGATCTTCTTGGAATTATAATTTTCTCTACATCTCAGAACATAGAGTATCTTTGAGCTTGCTGTGATAAACATATTTTAAAATATTAAATTGGTAAAAAAGGCTAGTGTAGTACACGACACTGAAGACGGTCTTACAGTTGAGGTCAAAATACGCGTATCTGTCAAAGGATACAAATTCTAGTGGAAATAAATCGAGTAGTACAAAATTCGGTTTTTCATCAGCTCTCAGTTAATAACTGAGGAAGTGCTCATAAGAACACTAAGCTGAGAAGCAGGCTCTGTCCCAGTGAGGACGTTAATGCCAAGAAGAAGAATATCCATAACATGTACCAGTACCCTCTGCCAAATGACTTTGTACTAAATGTCCATTATGCCAAATAACATACTACCGTAATTTTGAGATACAAGTGCAAAAATTGCAAATATATCATACAAACAAATCAAGTTGTCCAAAACTGGTGGACAGCAGGTGCTTGGCCAAAATTGAAGTTTGTCCACATATAGTTTAAATATGGTACAGAATACATTCACACTTACAATTTATGATTATATTCGGTCATGACTGCGCGTTCCAAACTGTTTTGACAAATATTCAAAATAATTACTAACTAGGCTCAAATTTAAGGCATTTTGGTCAACTTTTGAACGATTTTCAAACATCTCTTTAAAAAAAAGCATGCATATTTCAAGATTGTGTTATTTTACACAAACATTACTCTCCACAAAAGCTTTCTTTTCCTCGAACACACCATCTTGATTGGACCTTGATTGCTCAATTTTTCTTTAACACCTAAAGTTCGAAATATGTGTTAAATAAAGCTAATAAAATGCCATACAAATACAATAGATAAATAGTGCATTTTTGGCAGCCAATATCTCAAATACTGGACGTGTTGTAATAATTTTGGAAACGACAATGGATTGAGCGATCCTAAATTAAATAAATAGGTATTTTGGTGCTTGAGATGAAAAACGTTCCACGGTGACCAGTACCGGGTACTACCGGTATTAACTGCTGCAGTACCGTAGAACCGGTACTCAGCAAAAGTGGTCGGTACCTTCCTTCCTTCCTTCCTTCTGGCATTACGTCCTCACTGGGACAGAGCCTGCTTCTCAGCTTAGTGTTCTTATGAGCACTTCCACAGTTATTAACTGAGAGCTTACTATGCCAATGATCATTTTTGCATGTGTATATCGTGTGACAGGTACGAAGATACTCTATGCCCTGGGAAGTCGAGAAAGTTTCCAACCCGAAAAGATCCTCGACCGGTGGGATTCGAACCCACGACAATCAGCTTGGTCTTGCTGAATAGCTGCGCGTTTACCGCTACGGCTATCTGGGCCCCTTACTTGGTCGGTACCATAAACCCTAATGTCGCCAAAATGTCTTATACGTACAAATGGCACTACAGTTCGGTATATCGAAAAACAAATCGTCAATGGTAGGGTCGTTAGAAATAAGGCGGTAATGCTATCTCACGATTCATTCTACTACATTCTGTGTTCAATAATGTTCGAAACAAAATTGCAGTAATGCTTTTCGTACAGGCTGTTACAAAAATCGGTACCTCCGCATTGATATCTATACACCACAGCATATCGCATAACCTCAAGCTGTGGCACATTTGTCTTTGACATCGATTGCCGCCTCATTAATGGCAGAGAGGCCTCATGTAGTTTCCAGAAATACAATCCACATTATCCTCACTTATGAAGAGTCTTAAACGTGGGCAATAATAATAGCTTTAGCTTTATGAGCTCGATAATCGGGGACCAATTTCACAGTCGTTATTTTTATGATTAATAATCGAAAAATGTTTACAACTCGCGCGCCGCTTTCGTTTGCCCGGCTCACCATCAAGAATTCGGCGAAGGTGTTGAACGCGACTGCCAACAGAAGTGTGCTCCGAAGAAAGCTAAAAATGTTGCTTTAAGTCTGGAGAACCGTTTGCCTTCGTTTTGTTTCTCAAAACTCCACAACCCTCGCGCGCCACGCTTTAATGGACCGGGGGAGTGAAGCGGTCTCGTATTACAAATTATATGCAAATTAGTGCCGCCTTGTAATTGTACGCATAACCGTAGTTATCCAAATAAAATATGATATTTTATTGTTGCGGCGCGTTTCTTGTTACACTTACCGTTCGTCTCGCAGCGTCAACTCATTAACTAACGAAATTGTGCACCGGTGGTGTGGTTGTGGAGTGCGTGACTTTGTTTACCCTAAATACCTATGGAATAAGAGTCATGGGTTGTTTGTTTGTTCCATGGTTCGGGTTGCTCTTGTTGGGAAATCTAAAGTTTAGAATGAAGATCTTTACCAATCGAGTATAAGCTATAGAGCAAGATAAGAATAAATTGCTTATCCTTACATATGATGAATTGTTCGAAGCAGTATAAGTGGTTTAATCTTTAGCTTGAAGCTAGAAAAGTCCCATACTTTTTTCAAGAGAATATATCAAATAAAAGTAGGTAATCTTACTTCTTACACATCGAAATAATAATTTTCATAACGATTGTTTGGACTGGGGAAAATCCAAGTAAATCGTTGATTTCATTTTTGATCTCTTCAGGTAACTTATAGTCACTTGAGAGACCTTTCAAGATGACTTTGAACAAACGTTCAGTTTTGTCGTCATAAGTAAAAAAAATGTGTTTCTTCTCTTCAAGATGTTTGAGAAGAAGTTCGCGATCTCTAAGAGTTTCCGGCAGAATGTGACAATCTCCTTTTTTGTGATATGGAAGGAAACCTTGATTCTGCTAATGGAGTTCAAGATCTCCTGCCTAAATCCCCCAAATTCGGAACACTTGAATCAAACAGCCGGGGATAGAGACTGCTTCGATTTGGTGTCCGGAAAATTTGTCTTGAGAATCAAATCGATTGCTCATATCGATGCAATTACCAAAATTATCCATTTCACCCTTGGAAAAAAGTTCGCATTCCAGAGACACGTCCTTTCTGCCATTCTTGCCATGTTTTGTGATAGCTTTAAACCCCACTTTTTTTTGGAAAGAAGGTGTGAATTCAAAGATTCGCCCATCCTTTTGTTAGTAGTTGCAACCATGTTTAGTGAATAAACGAAAGAAGACGTGACCAAGAAGGATTACCACCGCTAGCTTTCGTTAACTGGTCCAACGAAAAATCCAACGCACGGGTCCGTACAAGGACCGTAAAGGGATCAATAGTAGAAAAGAATAGTACTGAAAAGTAATTTTTAAGTAGCACTGAAAAGTACCGTTTTTTATTTTAGCACTGAAAGTACTGTTTTTTGCTTTCGGTAGTTTTTAAAAACTTCCAAGAGCAGAGAGAATTTTTGTCCGCACAGCATGAGGGTACGTTACGCACTGACTGTGTTAAGAAATGACCATGTTGTTCATGAAACAAAATTTTCCAGGTTGAAAATAACTTCAGCACCTATGAAGGCTAACCTAAAAAAAAATTCAGTAAATATTGAACATGAATAAACCATTTCCCGTGAAAAAAATATCGTCATTAACGCCTATTTAATTAAAACCATAGTAGTAATTACCGGCATTGCCTATAGCTCGACCCTATTGAACCACGTAGTTAGCGCGAAAAAGATGCCACTGTAGAACCAGTTCCTCCGATCAGCGTTAACTATTAAGTCCAATTAGTGAAACACATGTCGGTTATAAATTTTACGCCAGTTCAGTCGATTGCTTCGCCACAAGCATCGCTGCTGCTGGCCGGCCACATCCTTATTCAGCTTCTCCGTCGTCAACTACTTTTTTCTCCCGTTCCAAATGCGAGCAACGATAATGTCCATCGTCAACCCCTTGCTGGGCGTAACAGCCAACTCTAAGGGAATCGATTCTTGCTCGAGTGAGAGAGTGGCTCGAAGAATCATCAAACAGCAATTAAACAGGACTTGTAAAATCGACAACGGTGACGGCGACCGGGCAGCATAAAACTGTAAAGAGATTTTTTTTATTAGGTTCTAGATTGAAACTTGGAAATTCTTTTGGATGTAAGGACTGTGACGAACTAAACTTGGAAAATTCGAATTGCTCAATTTTCGGCACCTTTTGATTTTGGCAACAAAATGGTTCTCTTGTTTGCGACATTCGTGGATACGAATTAAATCACTGTTTTATCATACATATATTATCATGCTTTTGACTTTCTTCGACTGAACCTATTCTTCGTCGATATTCTCTTAAATCCTCCAAACTATTACGATTCCAAAACCATTTTACCATCACTCCATACCTCGATATCCTCCTTATCTCGATATCTCTATATCTCCATATGTCGATATGAACGTTGTCAAAGGTTACCAGACCTTTTTTTTTGGGATTCAAAACAAATTAGGAACGCAAAATAACGTCTGATTGTTTATTATTTTATTGTGACGGTATGGTTTTCAATCTGGTATTCATCAAATATTTTTTCTTTGTCTCGATCTCTCCCATTCTCAATGGTCCCTTTGATATCGAGATCGACTGTACTTAGGAAGTATTTCTTCATAGTTTCAAGGATTTTGTGAAACATTCCTACAGGATGATTGATTTTTTTTAATTTTTTTTTCTCCTGAAATTGAAGAATCAATTCCAGAAAAAAATGAATATTTTCCATCATTAAGTGGTTCAATTATTGTCTCTCTTTTTCGTTCACATATTATTCTGATAAAATTCCATTTGCAAAAAAATATTACATAACTTTTTCGAATGCCTCAAAAATCAAACTACGTTTCTCCAGTATATGCAGGGTTGGTAAATCCGTTGCAGCTCTTAAAAATGATCCAGCACGTCTAAATTTAGTGCCACAAGTTGTTAATGGTGTATAAAATATTAGTTTTATTGAAGCGTTTGAAAAGTTTATATAAAGATTTTTTATCTTGACAATGAAATCCACCTAGCATGCAGAATTGGACCTTAGCTTTTGTATGAGACAAAGTTTGTTTTTATTTGAATAATTTAATATTGACTCAATAGAATTTTTGAACATACTTGCGTCCTCCGTTCAGAATTCATTGTTCCTTAATACTTTAAAAATAATCAAAAACTACTTTATGAATAATGAAAGTATTAAAAACTTTGTTGATTTGTATTCTTTATCATCTAGTGGGGATTTTTTCATTTTTTCAAAGTCTAAATAGTTTCTTAAAGAATAATGCATGTAAAATTAACTAACAGTTCTCTTGATTCCTAGTTTGATTCAAATTTTGTATTCTACCACGTCCGATGAAACTTGCGTAAATTGAGCGTCCTTCCTGGTTTAACATTGGTGGGTTAAGTTCATGTAGCAAACATGTATTGCTCAGGCCTACAGCTACATATATCGGAAAAATACATTTCAATCCTTCAACTTACGACTATGTTGACTTCAACTGTAATGGAAAAGATATTTTTCAATCTTATGTTCAAATTTTGGAATAATTCCAAAATTTATTTTACTTGTTAAGAAGTTTGTTTAAATAAGATTAATCCAATAGTCAATTAATTGTTTAAATAGTAAAACGATTCATACAAAATAAATTTACTATTAAAAATTAACTATTTTTTAACTTATTTCGAAAAAATGTATTTTATTTGAAAGTTTGTTTAAGTACTTTCCATAAAAAAAACCTTTTTTGTAGACAAATTGTCGATCAAAAATGTAGAAGGAATTAACCCTTTCCTCCTTACTACGTTTTTGATTGACAAACCCTAGTTTAATTTGAATTAATGTGGGTGAACTTGAACTCATTTAGTTTTATTTTAAATCATTGTGTTTGCTTCGAGTTCTATGTTACATCATCTGATTGTGTAAAAAAACGTTTATACTTAAAGTGTACCAAAAAATCTGATAGATTTCCTTAAACACTACACAAAATTATCAATCGATTTGGGACACTTTCGAGGATATGGCCTATCTTTGTATGAAGGTGTGCCACTGTAATCGATTCACAAATATTATCGAAACAAGCATGAGAAAGTTTTACAAATCCACCACCTCCAATGCTAAGAGGCAATGGCCCCCCGAAGTCTGATGGCTATTTACGCCTATGGAGGAATAAGGAGTAAGGAATGAGGAGTGAGTAATGGCAGTGATGCGTGAGGAATAAGAAGTGAGGTTTAAGGAATTAGCAGTGAGGAATGAGGAAGGAGCAGTAAGGAATGAAATGTAAGGAATTGGGAATGAGGAATAACGAAAAGGGAGTGAGAAATGAGCAACGAGGAAAGAGAAACGAGGAGTGAGGAATAAGGATCGAGGAATGAGTAGTAAGAAGTGAGAAATATTGAGTGAGGAATGAGGAGTGAGGAGTGAGAAGTGAGGAATGATGAATGAGGAGTAAGGAATGAGACATGAGAAGTTAGGTGTGCAGGGTGAAGAGTGAGAAATGACAGGTAAAAAATGAGTAGTGAGGAATGAGAGATGGGGTGTTAGATGTGAAGGGTGAGGAGTGAATAGTGTGGAATGTGGAATGAGGAGTAAGGAGTGAGGAATGAGGAACGAGGAATGAGAAATTAGGAGCAAAAATATGGGGAATAAAAAAGTGGAATGAGGAGTAAGGAATGAGGAATGCGGAATGACGAAAGAGGTATGAGGAAATAGGAACGAGGAATGAGAAACGAGGAGTGAAGAATGAGGAACGAGGAATGAGTAGTAATAAGTGAGAAATATTGAGTGAGGAATGAGAAGTAACGAATGAAGAGTTAGAAGTGAGGAATGAAGAGTGAGGAGTGAAGAGTAAAAAGTGAAGAGTGAGGAATTAGGAATATTAGGAATGAACATTTAGGAGCTTTTGAGTGAGTAATGAAAAATGAGGAGTGGGAAGTGAAGAATATGAAATGATTAGTGTGGAATGAGGAGTGAGAACTGAGGAATGAATAGTGAGTAATGAGGAATGGGGAGTCAATTATGAAGAATGAAAACAAGATATGAGAAATGAGAAGTTAACAGTGAGGAGTGTGGAATGAGGAATGAGGAGTGGAAATAAGGAGTGGAGAATGGGAGAGAGGAATGAGGAGTAAGTAATGAGTAATGTGGAGTGAGAAATAAAGAGTGGTGCATGAGGAGAGAGAAATGAGAAGTGAAAAACTAGCAGTTAGGAATTAGAAATGAGGAGTAAGGTGTGAAGAGTGAGGAATGAGAAGTGAGAAATGAGCAATTAGGATTGAGAAAAGATGAGTAAGGAATTAGGAATGACAAGTAAGAAATGGTCGGCGTTAAGTCAGAGGGGATCAAGTACAAAACATCGGAAAATTGGATTATTCTCTCATAAGATGCGAAATTACCTTACCTCCGTTTCATTTTGACCAGATTTGATGAATGCTGTAAACTGCGAGAGATATGTAACAAATTTACTTTGGATGATCAATAAAAGTCCATAAAACTGAGCAGTCAGAGTGAACCAAGAGCTTATTACCATAATAGCGAAAATGATCAGCGCGCTGAGGAATGCGAGGAAATGAAAAGTGTTGAAAAGCAATAAACTGATTGATTATTGCAATTTTTGAGTCCATTTCAGAGTCCGATAGAAGTTTATGGTAGTTCTATGGTGTATGTATGAAATGTGCTAGAACTCGCTTGCTGGCCCAGTATATTTTGGTCGGTACTCAAGATTTTCACTTGGTCCACTCTGACTGAACACATACTTGAATATTTCTGGTCTTCAATGCCCTGACACTGCAAAACTTTATTTTCAATCTATCGTAATGCAACTGATTTCGGTATTGACGAATGGATTATTGAAGAATTAACGATACTGGTGTCGAAGGGTCTCGACAATCTGCCAATGCAAGCATTGAATGATTGTTATTTTCCCAGAAATTTTTCAGTCAGAGTGAACCAACTCACTGAACACTGTCTTTAGTTCAGTCAGAGTGGATCAAGTACACATTGTCCATCAAAAAATCGTTTCATCAGAGGTATGGATTATGATTTTTTATGACTTGACAATATGACACTTCATATTATATTGTTTTCAAGTAACACAAACATGTGTAGAAATATTGGATCGAAATTTGAACGAGTTCAAAAATTACAGAGCGTTAGACTTTAAACCCATTTTTCTCAAAATATGAAAAAATGTCACTTGGTCCACTCTGACTTAACGCCGACCAAATGAAAAATTGAGAGTAAGGAATGAGGAATGATAAACGATGAATGAGGAATGGGGAGTGAAGATTGAGAAGTGTGGAGTGAGTAATGATGAATTACGAGTGAGGAGTGAAGAGTGAGGAGGAAGCAGTGAGGAATGAGGAATGAGCAATGAAGAGTGAAGAGTGAGAAGTTACATGTGAGGTATGAGGAATGAGAAATGGGTAGTTAGGAATGAGGAATGGAGAGTAAGGAATCAGGAGTAAAACATGAGGAGTAAGAAGTGAGAAATGCAGAGTGAGGAACGCGAAATGAGGAATGAAGATGATGATGATGATGATGATAATGATGCTACTGAGAAGTGTGGAACGAATGATGAGGAGTGAGGAATGATTTATGAAGAGATAGAAGTGAGGAATGTGGAATAAGGAATGATGAGTGAGAAGTAAAAAATGAAAGGTGAGAAGAAAGGAATGTTGATAATGATGCTGAAACATGAAACATGAGAATGTAGAGATTGAGATGAGTACTAGAGAAGATATGAACTAAGCAGCAGGGCATAAAATTTTAGTAAAAATGAAAAACCAAGCAAACCGGTAGAGACGAATGACGTGTCAGTCTTGTAAAGTATTTCGAGTGACGAAGTTGCGCTGGAATTGCTCCTGTTGCAATTGGGCTGATCTAGCCAAAAGCTTTGCATGTGAGCGGTTCCATTTGAATTCGAATGTCGGTTTACTTTTGTATTTCTTGATTTGGATGAAATTTTGCACATGCTTTCTTTACACCCAAAAATGCCTTTTTGCATCATCGGCTCGCCATTTTGACTCTAGCCTTACTTTTGAGAAGGGCCTAAGAAAAAAATCCTTAATAATTTTCAAAAAATTATAACTTAGAAACGGTTTGTCCGATCAGTTTGGTGCCTTCCGCAAAGTTTTAGGTTATTGTTGGGACTATCTGGAAAAAATATACACTGTAAAAAAAATGTTGTAATTTTTTATATATCGAAAATAAAGCTTAAAAATCAATTTTCTCAAAAATCGTATTTTTGATTTTTTTTATTTTTTATATGTTAAAGTAGACAAAAAAATGAAGTCTTTTGCACAGTGGGTCAAGATGGAGAAATCATGGACAAAAAAGTTATGATTTTTTGAAAATAGGTGAATTTTTGAAAATGGTCATAATAAACTTTTTAAACATTTTTCAACTCGATTTTATGAAAGTACGCAACATTTACAACAAAAAAGGTATACGGAAAAATCAAGCTAACTTTTACCGTTTTAAAGATACAGCGATTTTAATACAAAATTATGATATAATTTTCAATTTTCGGTCATTATAATATAACTTAGAAACGGTTTGTCCGATCAGTTTGGAGTCTTCCGCAAAGTTTAAGGTTATTGTTGGAACTATCTGGAAAAAATATACACTGTAAAAAAAATGTTGTAATTTTTTATATATCGAAAATAAAGCTTAAAAATCAATTTTCTCAAAAATCGTATTTTTGATTTTTTTATTTTTTATATGTTAAAGTAGACAAAAAAATGAAGTCTTTTGCACAATGGGTCAAGATGGAGAAATCATGGACAAAAAAGTTATGATTTTTTGAAAATAGGTGACTTAGAACTTAGAAACGGTTTGGAGTCAGTTTGGAGTCTTCCGCAAAGTTTTAGGTTATTGTTGGGACTATCTGGAAAAAATATACACTGTAAAAAAAATGTTGTGATTTTTTATATATCGAAAATAAAGCTTAAAAATCAATTTTCTCAAAAATCGTAGTATTGATTTTTTTTATTTTTTTTATATGTTAAAGTAGACAAAAAATGAAGTCTTTTGCACAGTGGGTCAAGATGGAGAAATCATGGACAAAAAAGTTATGATTTAAAAAAAAAAGGTAAATTTGTTGAAAATGGTCATAAAAAACTTTTCAAATGTTTCGATAGCAATTAGCAAAATTTTTTCATATACCTTTTTTATAAAATCGGGTCGAAAAGCATTCAAAAAGTTTATTTAGACCATATTGAAAAATCAACCTTTTTATAAAAATTCATAACTTTTTTGTCCATGATTCCTCCATCTTGACCCACTGTACAAAAGACTTCATTTTTTGTCTACTTTAACATATAAAAAAATAAAAAAAAAAAAATCAGAAATACAATTTTTGAGAAAATTGATTTTTAAGCTTTATTTTCGATATATAAAAAATTACAACATTTTTTTTACAGTGTATATTTTTTCCAGATAGTCCCAACAATAACCTTAAACTTTGCGGAAGACTCCAAACTGATCGGACAAACCGTTTCTAAGTTATATTATAATGACCGAAAATTGAAAATTATATCATAATTTTGTATTAAAATCGCTGTATCTTTAAAACCGTAAAAGTTAGCCTGATTTTTCCGTATACCTTTTTGTTGTAAATTTTGCGTACTTTCATAAAATCGAGTTGAAAAATATTTAAAAAGTTTATTATGACCATTTTCAAAAATTCACCTATTTTCAAAATATCATAACTTTTTTGTCCATGATTTCTCCATCTTGACCCACTGTGCAAAAGACTTCATTTTTTGTCTACTTTAACATAGAAAAAAAATCAAAAATACGATTTTTGAGAAAATTGATTTTTAAGCTTTATTTTCGATATATAAAAAATTACAACATTTTTTACAGTGTATATTTTTTCCAGATAGTCACAACAATAACCTAAAACTTTGCGGAAGGCACCAAACTGATAGGACAAACCGTTTCTAAGTTATATTTTATTTTGAAAATTATTAAGGATTTTTTCTTAGGCCCTTCTCAAAAGTAAGGCTAGAGTCAAAATGGCGAGCCGATGATGCAAAAAGGCATTTTTGGGCATAAAGAAAGCATGTGCAAAATTTCATTCAAATCAAAAAATATAAAAATGAAATTTGGGAAAACAGTCGTCATTTTCTGTGGAACCGCTTATGTACCGGATCCTTCCTCCGGACACTACATATCTAAAACCTGATATCGACAGCAAATCAAACATTTTATTCAGCATTTAATTTGGTAAACTTGCATGCAAGTTAATTAATAATGCTCTTTTAATTTTTATTTACCCTTGCCAATAGATCAATAAGAGTGCTAGATTGACAAAACATTTCGAGCACCTACAGTAATGACCCGATTTTGTCAGCCCCCGATTGTATCTACCCCTGATTTTAGCACTCTTTTAGACCCGATATTGTCTACCCCCTTTTTTGCCCGATTTTGTCAGCGAAAAATTTATATTTATTTTAATCAGAGTAAACACGTCTATACTGGCAATATTGAGTTCAAAAAGTCAATTATGACCTAGGCCACGTCTATACAATCATCTAAAAACCTATATTTTTAAATTTGATTTTTTTAAGAAACTGAACAATTTTCCTTGGATGACGGTACATAGAAAATGGAAGTAAATAAGCAATGTTTATATTAACAAAATCATAAAACTAAGTCCTTGACTTAAAATAAAGCTTGAAACCTGTCGAAACATTTTTTTTCACAGATTTCAGCTCTTTCCCGATTTTATCAACCCTAAATGCAGCATGGGGCTGACAAAATCGGGACATCGTTTAGAGAGAATAAAATGATAAAAAATTGCTGTTAACTTATCCATGCTCCTCCATGCTTCACCGTTCCTTGGATGTGGCGCTCTGCACCACACACGAGCCCGCCGCTTTTGGTTAAACAGCTCGAGCTTCAGGAGCGCTACGTCCAAAGAACGGTGATGCATGGAGGTGTGATGTGATGAAATGTGATGTTTTTCATGGAGTGGTGTAGAAAGCTTCGTGAAAACCGACGGAATAATGACGGCAGATTCCTACATCAACATCTTGCGGGAAAATCTGGAGGTTTCGCTGATCCAGACGGGCCTTGAAGAGAAATTCATATTTCTCTAGAACAACGACCCGAAGCATACTGCCAAGAAGACCAAGTCTTTCTTCCGGTCTTGTTGCATTAAACCGCTGGAATGGCCTCCACAAAGCCCAGACCTCAACCCCATCAAGAATTTGTGGGCGATTCTCGATGCCAGGGTTGACAAAACTGGTGTTACCAACACAAATAATTATTTTGAAGCCTTGAAGCGCGCCTGGGAAGAACTAGAACCACAACACCTACAAAACCTGGTGAAAAGCATGCCGAAGCGCCTCCAGCAAGTCCTTTAGGCCAAAGGAGGACACATTAACTATAAATTTGCTTTTCATTTTTCTTAAATCATCTTTTCTGGGGCCAAAAAGGAAGTGGGCACTTTATTTTGTCACTACTTTTTTTCAATACAAATTGATTTTCTTTTTCTTTGAGTAAAATTCTTTTTTTTTTATCAAATTTTCGTAAGTGCAACTTTAAAAGAATATCAAAAATAAAATATCAAAAAAGATTTAAGTGTGTTAACTCTAATTTGAACCAAATCAATGGGGGAAATTCGAAAACTGGTAAGGTGGGCACTTTATTTTGCCTATCAGTGTACATACAGGTTATGCTCATAACATCAACATGGTCAGAAAATTATATTGCAAACCTCATGGTAGAGGTTTGTACGGTAAATGATAAAATATAGAACAAATTTCACTCATGGTACAATGCTTCTGAAGCATATTCCCAAAATATAAAAAAAAAACGTTTGAAGGAAGTTATTTAAAATGATACAGGACTTAGCATTTTACAAGTTGCTTAAGTCACAGTCCTCAGAATGACCACATGCAGTTGAACACTGTTTGGCAAACTGAGAGTTCGGAATCATAAATTATTCAACAGGTCTTGGAAGTAGCGTTTTTTTTTGTGTGTATGGTTACGATGACGTGAGCTTGAAGGCAAACAAGAGCGACTTGCCTGACACATGCCGTGAATGGCACTGCATTTTTCCGCCGCCTCTCATCGGAGTTGGATGAAAACATTAAAAGTCAACGACGTGAAACATGGTTATATTTCAGCAATAAAACAATAATAATAATAACGTAGCCGGAATGGGAAGACGGGTGATAATATTTTTTGTCTGTTTTGGTATTTTAATTCACAATATTCAATAAATTATAATACACCTTATGGCCGTTGGGAGGGGTCTCCTTTTTTGTTTGTTAGCTGGTTTCAGTCAGTGGGCAATTGTGGGTATGTTTTCATGAGCGGAGAAAACAACATCGCTGTCCTTTTATTTGAACTGCTCGTGGGATGATGGTGCAATAAAGGTATAAACTCATAAAAGTTAGCACCCATATGAAGCGAGCGATGGGTAAACATGGACAATATTGAGTCCAACTGATGGTGTCCGACCATCACTTGAATTACCTTGTGGCTCGTTTGAATGGGATACTTTTTTCCTCTCGAATTGCAGCAAATACATCAAAATATGTTTTTATAGACGAATTCAACTGTTAAGATTATCCAAATCCAGTGTACACAATTCTTTTTCGCACATGTATATCGTTTTTTTTCAATTATTTATTAGAATTCGCAATTTTATAGAGCTATTCAGCAAAAATGTTTGTGGGCTAGTGGGGCCAATAGAACTAAAAGTACCCAGGTAACCAAAAGACGTACACCGGACCTGCTGTTTCACGGCTGATTGACATCAAATCAGCTCTAAATCAACGTTTTGATATAATATACGGCCTCTTGGTTACCTAGGAACTGTTGTTGTACCACTGAGAAGTACTATTTTATTGCTCTAAAATGTGTGAAAAGTTTTGTTCGCAGTAAGAATTGGTATTTCATACCACCACGAGTGTACGATGAGTACCGAACATGATCCTTGTAAATTCCGGATTCTCAAGACGTATTTAGCCAATGATGACTTCCGATAAACTAAAGCCTCCGAACCCAGAGACAGAAGTAATAACCCAAAATGATTTTTCACCACCTTTCACTCGTGACAACAAAAGGTACTCCAACGAATTCCTTTTCGTCCTCGTCCGAGATTTATGGGACGTGGGTTCAGTTTTCCTTGACTAACGCGCATCCCACAAAAACGTCAACAAATGTGTGAACATCTTATGGCGGGGAAAACGCACAGCACCAACCTTTTTCAGGCATCATATTTCTCCCATAACCACTCGATCCCTTCATTTATTTGCCGTTATGTTTTCCGATTTTTAACCTTTCGGGATGCTCCGGTTGCATCGAACCGGAATGAAATTATTTTTCTTCGGTTCTAATGATTCTCGGATTTCTTAGGCAACCAACGACCCTTGTTTTATTTTTCTCGAGTAGCTTACAGACGACGAAAGGTGGGTGTGACTTATGGATGTATTTTCCCTAAAACCCAAGGCAGTCAGCAATGGATGTTTAAAAGTTGTTAAAAAATTGGAAAATTGAGGAGTTTCGAGTTTCAATCGGTAAATGGAGAACAAGTAAGAGGTCTTTTATCGATTAATTACAGAGTGGAACAAAATAATAGTTTACGCAACAAGTTGTAGAATGATGATTTTTACAGCACGAGCCGTACATTTAGCCAACGGGGCTTGTCGAGTTGGATGATTACAAAGAGTAGTGTAAAAATCGAGTTCTGCAACATTTTCTGCAATTTTGTAGAAGACCACTTGAGGATACCAGAAATCATATCGGGATGCATTCACCATTATTTTACAATTTCTGAAAAATGTTGTGTAACGGTGCTAAAATTAAAAACGGTGCTTTTCAGTGCTACTAAAACAGTAGTTTTCAGTACTTCCTTCCAAAAAAGTGGGATTTAAAACTGTCACTAAACGTGGCAGGAATGGAAGAAAGGATGTTTCTCCGGAATGCGAACTCTCTTTGATTCAAGTGAGGAAACAAAGAGTGCCGCCTATCAAAGTAAGTTGTTCCGAATTTGCGGGATTTAGGCAGGAGATCTTAATTTCCATTATGGAAAGCAATGTCTCCTTCCAAATCGCAAAGAAAGGAGACTGTCGCGTTTTGCCGGAAACTCTTAAAGATCGCGAACTTGAAGAGAAGAAGCACAATTTTTTTACTTATGACGACAAAACTGAACGTTTGTTCAAAGTCGTCTTGAAAGGTCTCTCAAGTGACTATTAATCACCCGAAGAGATCGAAAATGAAACAAATAATTTACTTGGATTTTCCCCAGTCCAAGAAATCATTATGAAAAAGAGAACCCAATCTGGCATTCTTCGGAAAAGGCTTTCTCGAGAGTATTTTTTTATTCACTTTAACAAAAAAGATCCAAATAATATTAAAGCTTTAGAAAAAGCTAGACTTATGTTCGATGTCCGTATGACATGGGAACAGAAACCTGGAGGAAATTGCCAGAACCCCACTAAGTGCCGTCGGTGCTAAAAGTGGGGTTTTGGTACAAAAAAATGCCGCATGGATGCTATTCATGATTTGCGGAGGTTCTTCTCATGCTAATGACGCCTGTCCAGTGAAGGAAGGTATCACCAAGTTTATATGCTCGAAATGCAGGGGCAATCATAAATCCAATTTTTGGGCTTGCCCTTCGTATTGGCGAATCGTCAAGGCTCGTGTCAGACAGATGAACAGTAATATCCGTTACGATAACGGTTGTTTCCGGAATTTCGCTGGTAGAGTATCGCACAATGCTCATTTTTCAGTTAAAGATCGCTTGATTAGGAATCATACCTATCAGGTAGATAATAATCATGCTCATCCACAAACTAATTTTAATTCGTCGGGTAGCCGTTCGAATCTCTTAATATAGAATGCATCTACCCAAGGAAAATCCTTTGCCGATATCGTAGTAGATACGATATCGTATTTTGAATTGAATTCCTTCCCTACTCGTTCTGGATCTAAACTTAAAAGAGAGCTTAACTTTTTTGTTTATCATAATGAACGACTTGATGGGGCATGTGAGGGAGTTGCAATCATCATTCATAGGCGTATAAAACATCATCTATTTTCGTCATTTGAAACTAAAGTTTTTGAAACTTTAGGTGTTTCAGTTGAAACACAGCTTGGTAAATATACTTTCAAAGCTGCCTATTTGCTTTTTCAATGCTCTGGACAGCAAGTTAATTTGCTCCAAACTGACTTGCGAAAATTGACTCGCAATAAATCCAATTTTTTTGTCATTGGTGACTTTAATGCCAAAAATCGGTCATGCAATAATTCTCAAAGTAATTCCATCGGCAGAATTTTATTTGATGAGTGCTCATCAGGATATTTCTCAATTCAATACCCTGATAGCCCTACATGTTTTTCCTCTTCTAGAAATCCATCTACGATTTATTTGGTCTTAACCGACTCTAGTCATCTTTATAGCCAACTGATTACTCATGCTGATTTTGATTCCAATTATGTGCCTGTTACGTTTCAAATATCCAATGAAACGATTCTCAGTCCTATCAGTTCCACTTTCAATTATTTTCGAGCCGACTGGAATATATATGAAACATATATTGACTCTAATCTTGATGTTAACAACTTTAACAAGTTCCATTGTAGAAGCCAGGTTCATTGCAATTCCAAAATTGAATCCGTGATTATAGACGTTGATCTTAAACTCTTGATCCGTCTTAAAAACGTGAGCAGAAGGCAATTTCAACGCACTCGCGATCCTGCTATGAAAATTATATGGCAAGACTTGCAGAAAGGAATCAAGAAACGTTTTTCTCAATTAAGAAACAAAAATTTTGAAAAAAAAAAATTCACGACTGGACCCTGGCTCTAAGCCCTTTTGAAAATTATCTAAAATTTTGAAAAAACCTCAGAAGCTAATACCAGCATTGACAGAGGAAAACAAAAATTATTAACAAAACAAAACTATTGCACGTTAGAAAGTATGGATGATTAACTGCTTCATAGTAAGTGACTCATTTTCTCGAAACACTTCACATAAAACGGACGAAGTTTTGAAAATTTACCGAAATTTTCAAGAAAGATTGCAAACAACATTTTTTGCTACAAATAACAACTTAATATGTTGAAATTTATGTTATTATAGCCAAATCTAAGGCTCAAGGCTACGCTTTCAAATGAGCTTAAATCGGTTACGATTTCATTGAGATACAGCTGTTCGAAGTTTGTTAGGTTTTTTTCTTTATTAACGTGAATTTTAACACGTATGGCTAATTATTCACTCAAGTTTGTTAGGTGAACCATAGTTGATGAATTTGAAGCAGTCCATTTTTGCTGACTTTCTCGCACTTACGATGCTGCCAATAATCGAAAACAAAACAGATCAATCTCAAATTTTGAGGAAACGTCACTTAATGGTAAAGAAGTCTATAGAAAATATTAACATCTGATAACGAGAACATTATTTTTTGAGGTTTTGTCCGGTCATGCGCCACTGAGGAAGTTTACGAAAATGCCTGGGAGACTGATTTGGAAGAAGTGAAAACTATTATTAAAAAAAATCAAAAATATGAAAGCTTCTGGCGATGATGGAATTTTCTACATCCTCATCAAAAAAATTTACAGAAAATAGCTTATCATTCTTAGTTGATATATTTAACAAATGTTTTCAATTAGCATACTTTCCTGACAAATGGAAAAATGCCAAGGTTGTACCAATTTTAAAACCAGACAAAAATCCTGCAGAAACTTCTAGCTATCGTCCAATCAGTTTGCTTTCCTCCATCAGTAAACTTTTTGAAAAGGTCATTTTGAACAGAATGATGGTCCACATCAACGAACATTTAATTTTTGCCAATGAACAGTTCGGATTCCGCCATGGGCATTCGACCACTCATCAACTTTTACGTATAACAAATTTGATCCGTTCCAACAAATCTGAAGGCTATTCTACTGGTCTTGCTCTTCTAGACATAGAAAAAGCATTCGATAGTGTTTGGCATGAATGTTAAATTAAAAAAACTTTAATTTTACAACATACATTGTTAGAATAATTCAAAGTTATCTGTCAAATCGTACACTTCAGGTTAATTATTGGAACTCCAAGTAAGAAAGACTTCCTGTAAGAGCTGGTGTTCCTCAAGGCAGCATTTTGGGACCAATATTATACAATATTTTCACATCTGACTTACCTGAGTTACCTTAACGATGTCAAAAATCTTTGTTTGCGGATGACACAGGCCTTTCCGCCAAAGGGCGACGGATATTTTTCTTCATACTTGCAAAAATGGAAGATTTCTCCTAATGCTTCCAAAACTCAACTAATAATATTCCCACATAAACCAAAAGCTCTTTATTTGAAACCTTCAAGTATACATGTTGTCACGATGAGAGGGATTCCAATAAATTGGTCGGATGAAGTTAAGTATCTAGGGCTCATGCTAGATAAGAATTTAACTTTCAAAAATCACATTGAGGGCATTCAAGCCAAATGTAACAAATATGTAAAATGTCTCTATCCACTTATTAATAGAAAATCAAAACTTTGTCTTAAGAACAAGCTTTTGATATTCAAACAAATTTTCAGGCCAGCCATGTTGTATGCTGTACCAATATGGACTAGCTGTTGTAATACCAGGAAGAAAGCTCTGCAGAGAATTCAAAATAAAATTTTGAAAATGATTCTAAAGCTTCCTCCCTGGTAGAGTACCAATGAGTAACATAGAATATCCAATGTTGAAACATTGGAACAAATGTCAATTAAAATAATTAATAATTTCAGGCAAAAATCGTTACAATCTTCTATTGCCACGATTAATGCGTTAAATGTTTAGGTTAAGTTAGGTTAAGTATATCCAAAGCGTTTTTTTTTCTTATAAGCAGGTGAAATCAACTTACCTGTAACAAAATTTGAACTGCTACGGCAATTGAAATGTAATATGTTGTTAACAAAATGTTAATAACATCTTAAATTCGTTTTACCAAATTAGTGTTGTCTAATAACACAGAACACCTAGATATAAGAAATGAATGTAATGTTTGGAATGATACTAATAAAGAAAAAAAAAGCAATGTGAGGGGACCGGAATGCCTCAACAGAACTGAGGCTATCCGAGAAGATGAAGAAATAGTCTGCGGGAATGTTTGAGATCATTCCCAAAGCGAAGTTGATTGCTGCCAGCTCAGCAACACAAACCGTGCAAGGTTCCTGAAGTTTTCGGAAGGCGGAAGAGTTTTCATTGAAGACACCGAAGCCAGTGGATCCATTTATACGTGAGCCGTCAGTGAAATATCTCCAATAAGAATCGACTTTCTGGTACTTTGCGTTAAAAATACGTGGGATAGTTATACATCGAAGTTGATCTAGAATTCCAATTGCTTTATGGTCAGATGGTATTCAACAGAGGAACTGTCATTGGTGAAGCGTACACGTGGAGGGTTATAACATGGGAGGCTTATGTCAGATGACATGTAGTAGAGATAAACTCTCATGAATTTCGGCTGAGTATTCATTTTGAACAGTTCTTTGAAGTTTTCGATGACGAGTGTGTTGCTCACTCCACACTTAATAAGTATTCTTAGCGAGAACTCCCAGAATCGGTTCGATAGCGGTAAAACCCCTGACAGTAGCATTATGTGTCGCGTGCAACCATCCTAAGGCGATACGCAAACAACGATATTGAATTCATTCCAATTTAATGAAGTGTCAGTTTGCTGCTGAGAGAAAACAGAAAGAGCCATTCTCTGTAACAGAGATAAGAATGGTTGTTTTTTAGAGTTTTATGAGGTTTTCCGGGTGAGCACCCCACCATGTTCCGGTAATTATTCGTAGAAAATTGATCCTTTGTGGGCATTTTTCCGTTGAACACCTAATATGGGTTCGCCAAGTGCATTTTGAATCGAACCAGACCCTGTAACCGTTCGACAAATTCGAGGATAGTTAACCGGCGATTTAAGCGCCACTCTCGCGATAGGAGAGACCGCCGGTCGATTTGATTTGCCCGACTATTTCGACTTTTACCTCAGGGGTACTCGAACGGTCGCTGGCTCAAATTTGAAACAAAGAAGCGCAATCTCTGAAAGCTGAAATATCTCCCACAACACGCTCAATCCCGCCTTAGACTCGTTCAACCCACTGAACTGAAGAACTTAAAAACCTCTTAATGAACATCGAAGCAGCAACCTGAAACAAAACTCGCAATTGAAGTGACCTTCCTCACAATTGCACTAAACGGAACTCAACTAAACCAAAACTACTCGATTTTCTATTAATTACAAATTCCACGATTTATTCGGTTTCGGGTTGGACGGTTTGGGTTGGGTTTGGATTGGGGAAACACTTTAGAGCATGGCCATGTCTACAACTACCACATACCTGCGCAGGGTTTTTCTTCGTCGACTTGTTGAATCTCGGCGACGACTCGAAACAGCCAGGAACCTCGGCGATGGCGGCGAGAACCTTCGTAACGATGGCGGCGAAGGGGATCGTTTCGCCGTCGCTGCAGGAATGGCGTGCAGCGCGATGAGCCCGTGCAAATATGGCCGAACTAAAGTTGCGAAGCGGGTGGCGGCTGGACGGATGGCCTCCGATTTTCTCCAGAGAGCTTTGGCTACGACGGAGTGTCGTGCGACCCGGGGTTGATCTTCTTCCTTCGGTTTAGAGCCAACGTACCTCCGTACGGCCTCGCGTATGGCGCTCTGACCGTACGTGATGAAATGAACTCCTCCCCTAAGGTTCTGATCCGGAACGTGATGCGCAATTGGCGACGCAGTTCACGATCCGCACTCTCGTTTAGCTTGGTCCGGGGTTGTAACGTTGGTGGACCGTCTACGACGATTAATTGGCGATCGTCGGGGAATTTTCGCTCCTTTTTGAAAGGCGAAACACCACGCTCCGTTTGACTACCCCGAAGGGCGGGCCTTGGTGGTTGCACGGACTCGAAACAACGTCCTCGGACGGAAATGGTGGCCCGAAACGCCACGGGGACCGTATTCGACTTCGGTCGACACTCGAAAAACTCCAGCCTGTACCCAAAAAGCGCAGGGCGCTCTTTGAGTCACAATTATAAATTTAACAGAACAGTTCGCGTTTGTCGGACACACCGACTCCGAAACGTTTCACTACCTTTTAGTTACAACGAATCTAACACACTTTAAATAAATTAACTTTAAAATTGAACTACGAACTTCTGAACTCCAGCCGTTTAAGAAGCGAAATGAACGAGTCTACTTCTTTGGAGCAGACAAGAAACCTGCTCACATAAAGAGCCTATTCTTTCAAAAATTGCGCCCAAACTAATTTGATATGGCGAGAGTTCGTGCCTTCGGTAAACGAACATGGCTAAAACGAAAATGAACACTACAAAGGTTTGCACATCACTACACATATCCCATACTGGGTGACGTCAATTTAGTACACTTAGTCTAGACACAAACCTTATCGACAATATACGTAACACTGAGCTCAATCAAATTCAAATTCAGATGATTTTGCTTAAAAAGATAAAAACGTCAAAAGTTCACAAACTTTTTTATCATGTTTTTAACGGAAAAACGCAAAACGTTACATCACACCACCAGGTTTTATGAAAATTTGATCAGGCGCACTGATCAAATTTTCATAACTTTCAAAATGATCTACGTGAAAACATTAATAGAAATTACCTCCTGCAGTTGAACATTAATAATCATCTCACCAGTTTCTAGGATCACAAACAGAGCGCTTACTACCACTAACTCAGCTAAACTGCATCTTACGATCAGCACAATGGAACTTGTCCATCAATTACGCCAATCGTTACTCTAACTAAACTGGTTAACTGCATCATCAAATCGTATTTGACCCAACCGCAGTCAACACAAACTCAAAACTAGATAATCAGTTACTATCAGAACGCTTCGTCTGACTCTTACTACTGATATCTGTAAACGAAAATTAAAACCTGGATAATCAAATTCATCAGAACACTTCGTCTGACTCAGTAATTTGACATCCGTACAAACGAAACTAAAAACTGAATTCTAGAATCAGAAATTCTTTCTGACCAGTCTAGAATTCATACACGGCATAGCGCGCAACCCTATTTGCGTTCAAACGAAACTGACAGCATATGAACTTGCATGCAACTCACTGCCTGTCAAGCGCTCACTGACAACTGCGAAAAACATCGCGCTGTCACTGCGAGTGACATCTGCGAAGAAAAACATCGCACTGTCAGTGTCAATGATAAACAAGAACGAAAACAACAGGAAAACGAACACAAAGTTCAGTTTCCTGTTAGAAAGTGTCGGACAAGCTGCTGGAGGACGTCGTGGGACCGGAGAAAAACATCTTTAATCGTCGATAAACCGGGGGAGTATGAGGTAATTATACTAATTATGCATTAGATTAATCTTTTCTTCGTTATTTTCAGGAAACTCGTCGTGGGATTATCCAATACCGACACCGGTCGGGAAAACTTTTTGAAAAAGAAAAACTACGTGGAAGGATTTACACGCGGTGTCGTCTAAACACATAACTATCGCTAACGGAGTTGGTTTGACTTATGGACGCGATTCAGACATTTTTGATGCGAGGAACTGCATCCAACAAAAACCGGATCCTGAAACGTCTCCGAACGACGACTACAGTGTTCCTGACACCGGCAATTTCCTGGCACTACGTTGGAATCGAAGGACTCTGGTATTTCTGCTGCATTTATGTGTAGGAGCTACAGCTGACAAATAATCGGACTTATCCAACAAAAATTGAACGGAGGTGTTGCCTATCGACGAGTGAACTTCTTGTACCGGATTGGACTACAAATCTCAACGACGATCGACTATAGGGACGCGTCCGGAACATCAAGAACCTATTCCTTACGGCGAGGGAGTGAACCCATGGCCATGAATCCACCGCATTAGTGGACCAGATCAACGGGTGAGTCAGTTCCAATTATCTTTCTACTAACCTAGGATTAAAACTAATATAGATTTAAGTAGATTTGCAAACATTGTAAGGCTAGGTCAGATTGTAAACTAACATTAGGTAAGAGAATTTTCGCTAACCAATCCATTTATGCGACGCATTTTTCTTTCATCCTAGTGATGATTTTTGTACATTTTCCCTAACGGGAAAATGTCATAGCTCGTTCTCGAATTGACTAGAATTTCTTTAAAAAACTGGCATGAAATATGCCTAAGGAATTGCCTTTCTCATCTATGAGTTCATAACTATCACCTAAAACTCTATTTACATATGCTACAACATATTTTGCATCAAGTTTTGCACAGAAATCTTTTGATTTGTTAGATAAAACTGTATTTTTCTTTAGCACCTTTTCTCCTACTTGGTAAGTGGGTGCGCGTTTATTTGAACGTAAATTATAATATTTTGCTTGTTTTTCATAAGCTTCGGCTAAATTTTTCCTAATTGTTTTGTATAATTCTTTCCGTTCATTATCGTTGAGAGCTGAATTTGCAATTCCATTCGAATTTCTCATTCTCTCATACTCAGCTCCATTTGAAATCATATTTCTACCAAATGTTACGAAATATGGGGAATATTTGGTAGAATCGTGGACCGAATTCCTAATTGCACAAGCTATTTGCTGCAAATTGTCGGTCCAATGTTTGTGATTGCCTCGAAGCGTAGCCCTTATTGCTGTGGTGACTACTTTATTCACCCTCTCGGTGTTATTGACTTGTGGGTGGTATGAGGGTGTCAGCCAATGCTTCACCCCGTATTGCTTGAGAAGTGAAGCAAACTCTTTTGAGGTAAATTGACTACCGTTATCTGTCAATATCATCTCCGGTACTCCAAAAAGTAAAAATACGGCCTGTTCTAAAAACAGTACTAATGATGAAGCCGTGGCCTGCCTAAATGGTTGGACCATGATGAACTTAGAGAACACATCTGTTACTACAAGTAAACAGGTGCATCTTCCCTTCCCTGAAGTGGGAAAAGGGCCAACATAGTCTAGGGTTAAGAACTGCCATGGGTAATCGCAGTATTTTTTCTGAGATCCCATTGTTGGGGTTGGGTTCACATTTATTCCCTTTGATGTTTTACAGGCTAAACAGCTCTTACAGTACTCCTTTACTTCTTTGGACATTTTTGGCCAGAAATATTTTTCTTTAAGCGCACTGAGAGTCTTTTCATATCCCAAATGTGCCGTATTATGGACTGACTCGATCAGTGATAAGCGCTCTGCCTTTGGTGGAAAATATTTCCAGTCGAAACGTTTGTCTTTCAGCTTTCCAGGTTCCTCTACATACTTATAAATCTTATTACCCGCAACTTTAAAATTCTTGTAGTCGTGAGGACTTTTTAAAATATCGTCAACTATTTGCGAGTAATCTTTGTCAATAATTTTTAATGCTTCTATACGTGACAAACAGTCAGCTAAAATGTTATCTTTTCCTTTCCTGTATCTTAGCACAAAATCGTAAGACTGCAATTTCAGAGCCCAACGTAATAATCGCGAATTAGCGCTTGCAGCTGTGATTGAAAACAGCCAAGTTATGCTTTTGCAGTCGGTAATCACAGTAAATGTTGTTCCCTCTATATAATGCCTGAAATTCTCAACAGCCATAAGAACGGCTAAGCACTCCTTCTCAGTAGCTGCATATTTCCTTTGAGTGCTTGACAGTTTCTTACTGTAGTATCCAATAATACGTTTACCGTCATCAAACTCTTGCAATAACGCTGCTCCGACTGCCAATTGTGAAGCATCTGTCTCTATAATAAAGGGACGGGAATAATCGGGATTTGCCAAAACTGGAGCTGAAGTCAAAACCGATTTAAGCCCTTCTAACGCCTTCTCCGCATCTTCTGACCATTTAAATTTCTTAGATTTCTTAAGTAAATCTGTGATTGGGGCAGTCAAATGGCTGTACCTTGGTATAAATTTTTGGTAGAAGCCCATTAGACCCATCAACCTTCTTACATCTCTGATGGTTTTTGGACGAGGATAATTGAGGATAGGCTCTAATTTAGCACTATCGATTGATAGACCCTTTTCTGTTAACAAGTACCCTAGATACTTAACTTGCTTTCTACAGAATCGGCTTTTTTCAACCGATATCGTCAGACCTGCCTTCTTAAGACGAAGTGCCACTTCCTTTAGCAGGCGGAAATGCTCGTCGAGAGTTTCTGTAGCTATTATTATATCGTCAAGATATACAAATACGAACGGCTCCAAATCAAATCCAATAGCCAGATTCATCAATCGATTCATTGTGAAAGGAGCATTTTTCAAACCAAAAGGAACCACCTTGAATCTGAATAGACCCTTAGGGGTTCTAAACGCGGTAAAGTTCCTTGAAGATTCCTTCAACGGAATTTGAAAATATGCATCTTTTAAATCCACGATGCTGAAATACTTTGCTTTCTGCAATCTGTGAAATATTTCAGCCATATTTCTCATGGGATATGCGTCCTTTCTCGTGACTGAATTGATTCTTCGTGAATCAAGACAAACGCGAATTTTGCCATTTGCCTTCTTCACTGGCACAAGTGGACTAGCAAACTCCGAGTTGCATTCTTCTATCACCTTTAAGCTTTTCCATCTTTCCAATTCCTCCTCAATTTTCTCCCAAATTTTTGGCGAGTAACGATACATCGGGAGATCTCTCATCTTTCCTTCGGAAACCAGTTCTATCTCATGCTCGATAAGCGTAGTCCTACCTAAATTCCCCGAACTGGTACAACTGAAATGTTTTAAGGCTTTCTGTAGTTTCCGGCGTTCCTCTGCCGTTAATGCGTGCTCGGTTTCCACAGTTTCAATCGCTTTCTCTGGATCGTCAGGTAAATCCAAGGTTGGAACATCCAAAGACGAGTCCTCCTCTGGTTTAGCCGTGAATATTTCATCCGGCTCCAAAGGACTAACCAGCTGAACCGAAAGAGAAATTGTTTCCTCACTAATAGACGACTGACCTGGCTCAATTCTCAAGTAATGTATTGTATTTTCTGTCAAGCTTGATGTCCACGTGAGTTCTAAGTCCTTAATTTCATTCTGAGATGTAATCATTGGACGAATTTGGAATGCTCTCCAGAAATCCATCCCTAAAATCAAAGATTTCCTAATTTCTGGAACAATCAACGTTGGGACGACTTTTGTCTCAGTCCCTAAGGTGTACGGAATATTCACATAGCCTAAACACGTATGCTGAGTGTCATCTGCAGTGCAAACTTTAATATTAGAGTTCAAAATTTTCAATCCATGGGATTTTACAATATCTAGTGCGCTCATTACACTAGCACCTGCTCCTGAGTCGAGCAGTGCAACAACCTCTGTCCCAAGAATGTTAACTTTAACATGTGGACACGCACTAGGGTTCACTCTTATTTCCAGAACCGTGTTATGCTTCTTGGGAATTCCTTCAAATAGCGAGGTGGTTGGATTCCCTTGCAAGCACCCCGCAATTAGTTTGTTGGACGGACCGTGTTTTGCGAATTTCGCTGGGAAAGTGGAACATGGTTCCGTTCACAATTTCTGGTCGTCCGTCCTGGATTCCCACAGGCATAACAAAATAGTTGTTTTGGTTCCCTACATTCCTTCCATATATGTCCTGACCCTCTGCAGTTCCAACACAAAAATCCTGTAGCCAACATAGAATTCTGTTGCTGGCTACTGCTAATTCGCTGATGTTGTGTTCCTAGTTCATTCCTCCTAGGTCCTGTCTTTATTCTTTCAGGCCGATTTACTTTCACAGAAGGAACGTTTGGTTCATCTTCTGAGTACTCATTGGCTGAATCTTCGACTCCCAACTGGTGAAGTTCTCTTCTACCCTCCTGAGTCCTGAAGAAACTTGGATCGTTGGCATCAATCTTATGGTTGATCTCAATTAGGTCCTCAAGATCTTCAACGTCCACAACCGAAAGCCTCGAGCGATAATGTGGGCGCATATTTTCCCAAATCAGCTCAAAAAGCGTTCTAGATGAAAAAGGTCGCTGTAGACATTGGTTCAGCTTCTCAACCTCTGTCACAAATGCGATAAACGTTTCGCCCTTCTTCTGCTTCAGTTCTCTGATTTGCGCCCGAATTCCTCTGTCTCTATTGGGATTTGCATATCGAAACCGTATTTCATTCTCGAACCTTCTCCAACTAGTCAAGTGGCTTTCCCTGGTGAACCACCAGTCGTAAGCTTCTCCCTTTAGCCTTTTGTGAATGTTCATCAAAAGTTCACTCTTTGAAACTCCTTCATGTCTCGCTAGCTTTTGGATTCTGTTCAAGAAATCTTCTACTTGAATGCTTCTACTATCTCCGGAAAAATTCAAATCCCAGCTCTCAACACGCGATTTTCCATAATGTCTTCTGCCATAATCAGGACTCGATGACGAATATCTTCTTTGCCTCCTATCGGAACGTTTTCTTTCATTTTCATATTTTTCCCCAGAATCGTATTCACTCCCTGAACTACTGCTACTTCTTTGTCTTGATCTACCTTTCGATTTCCTGTCCTTAGACCTATTTATACTGCTTTCCGAACTATATCCGTTTCTTCTATTTTTTCTATCGAAACTTTTACTTCTTCGCGATGATCGGCTCTTATCGCTCTCCGGCGGCCGTTTACCGCTTCTCCTCACGTATTCTTTCTCATCTCTGACATCTCCATGGGACTTCCGGCTCTTAAAGCTCTCCGGCGGCCATCTGTCGCTCTTGGATTTGTTATTCCTGTCTTTGCTACGTTCCCTGGACGATTTTAGGCTCTTATAGCTCTTCGGCGGCCCTCGATTATCTGATTCACTCTGACTTTCTTCATCCCTCGAATACCTGCGAGAATTCGGACTCTTATAGCACTTCGGCGGCCCCTTCTCCAAGTTCTCTCTCTTTTCTAAAAGTTTATTTCTAGCCTCATCATAAAGTTTGGCTTGCTTCCATATCTGAAACTCCTTCCATTCTTCTTCTAATTCCTTCTGCTTTTCAACTTCATCCTGATGTGATACCTTTGTCTCTTGCTTTTTCTTCTCTTTTTCCATTCGCTCACTTCCCCTAATCTCTTTCTGCTTCTCGTATTCTTCCTTTCTCATTCTGTCCACCTCACTATCATCCGTCCTATCTCTTCCATCTCCTCCATCAGTAGTTCTACTTTCTTTATCCGTTTCTGTTTCTCCTTCATTAGCTTCCATATAAACTTTCTGATTTAGGCTTTTCAAAAATTCTTCAATCTCCCCACAAATAGTTGCCTGCTTATGCTTTTCTGATTCGTTGTCAACTATCGCGGTTTGTGTCCGAATAAAATAATGTCGCAGACGCGAAACCAACGCGAGATCAAACTTCTTGCTCAAATTCGACACGATCACTTTTACGCTTTTGTCGATCCGCAAAACCTCATCGCTTAAGTTGTGTTTCCCGATCAAAACCGATTTAGATTTCTTCTCTTCAAAAAATAATCTACGCAGAAATCTTCTTTTATCTTCTAAGGTCTCCCTGCGGTCAACCACTTGTCCACGCAACTTTAGATCAAAATCAACCTCTTCTTCTAACAAATGGTCTGCCACCGGCAGAACATACTGTCCACTCATCTCGAATTCTTCAGAACTCAAAGACGTGACAAAATATTATAAATTCAATTTAAAACAAATAATTCAATTCAAAATTCAGTCTAAAAATAGAGAGTTAACTATTCTTTTATCCTAGAAAAATCAAATTCAAGCACGGAGGCAACTTCTAAAAATTCAATTCAATTCAAAAATAAAAAGAAAAAAATACTATAATTACTTAACCTATCAAATTCAAAATTCAATGTATTAAAAAAAATAAAACTAAAAATTAAAAATCAAAAATTCAATTCAAATTAACTTAAGCGAATTCAAACCTTAAACACTAGAAAGTTAAAGTTAAAACAATTTCAAAATTCATTCAATTTCACTTAATCCAAATAAAAGCACTCAAGATTAACTGAAACTATTCAAAATTAATTCAATTGAATTTAAGTTTCGTAAACTTTTGACGTTGGGCGCCACTGTAACCGTTCGACAAATTCGAGGATAGTTAACCGGCGATTTAAGCGCCACTCTCGCGATAGGAGAGACCGCCGGTCGATTTGATTTGCCCGACTATTTCGACTTTTACCTCAGGGGTACTCGAACGGTCGCTGGCTCAAATTTGAAACAAAGAAGCGCAATCTCTGAAAGCTGAAATATCTCCCACAACACGCTCAATCCCGCCTTAGACTCGTTCAACCCACTGAACTGAAGAACTTAAAAACCTCTTAATGAACATCGAAGCAGCAACCTGAAACAAAACTCGCAATTGAAGTGACCTTCCTCACAATTGCACTAAACGGAACTCAACTAAACCAAAACTACTCGATTTTCTATTAATTACAAATTCCACGATTTATTCGGTTTCGGGTTGGACGGTTTGGGTTGGGTTTGGATTGGGGAAACACTTTAGAGCATGGCCATGTCTACAACTACCACATACCTGCGCAGGGTTTTTCTTCGTCGACTTGTTGAATCTCGGCGACGACTCGAAACAGCCAGGAACCTCGGCGATGGCGGCGAGAACCTTCGTAACGATGGCGGCGAAGGGGATCGTTTCGCCGTCGCTGCAGGAATGGCGTGCAGCGCGATGAGCCCGTGCAAATATGGCCGAACTAAAGTTGCGAAGCGGGTGGCGGCTGGACGGATGGCCTCCGATTTTCTCCAGAGAGCTTTGGCTACGACGGAGTGTCGTGCGACCCGGGGTTGATCTTCTTCCTTCGGTTTAGAGCCAACGTACCTCCGTACGGCCTCGCGTATGGCGCTCTGACCGTACGTGATGAAATGAACTCCTCCCCTAAGGTTCTGATCCGGAACGTGATGCGCAATTGGCGACGCAGTTCACGATCCGCACTCTCGTTTAGCTTGGTCCGGGGTTGTAACGTTGGTGGACCGTCTACGACGATTAATTGGCGATCGTCGGGGAATTTTCGCTCCTTTTTGAAAGGCGAAACACCACGCTCCGTTTGACTACCCCGAAGGGCGGGCCTTGGTGGTTGCACGGACTCGAAACAACGTCCTCGGACGGAAATGGTGGCCCGAAACGCCACGGGGACCGTATTCGACTTCGGTCGACACTCGAAAAACTCCAGCCTGTACCCAAAAAGCGCAGGGCGCTCTTTGAGTCACAATTATAAATTTAACAGAACAGTTCGCGTTTGTCGGACACACCGACTCCGAAACGTTTCACTACCTTTTAGTTACAACGAATCTAACACACTTTAAATAAATTAACTTTAAAATTGAACTACGAACTTCTGAACTCCAGCCGTTTAAGAAGCGAAATGAACGAGTCTACTTCTTTGGAGCAGACAAGAAACCTGCTCACATAAAGAGCCTATTCTTTCAAAAATTGCGCCCAAACTAATTTGATATGGCGAGAGTTCGTGCCTTCGGTAAACGAACATGGCTAAAACGAAAATGAACACTACAAAGGTTTGCACATCACTACACATATCCCATACTGGGTGACGTCAATTTAGTACACTTAGTCTAGACACAAACCTTATCGACAATATACGTAACACTGAGCTCAATCAAATTCAAATTCAGATGATTTTGCTTAAAAAGATAAAAACGTCAAAAGTTCACAAACTTTTTTATCATGTTTTTAACGGAAAAACGCAAAACGTTACAACCCCAAGGTGTTTTGAAATCAAAGACTGGTCGATATATGTTCCCAAAAGCTTAAGATTTAGTGGGGCTGGATTCCGCTTCCTAGAAAACACAACCTGCGTTTTTTGCGGCGCAAACTCGATCCCTAAATTTTTACCCCAAGTGGATAGATTTTCAAGGGAATTTTGCAATGTCTTTGCAAGATTTCCGCTCGTGAGCCCTTCATAGAGACCACAGCATCATCTGCAAGTTGTCTAAGCGTGCATTTGTATGTCTTTTTGAAGACACGCGAAGTTAAAAAATCTGTCAAACAGTCAACTCTTCATAGCTCGATATTGAAGGGACCAGCCAGTTGTGGAGGTATCGAGTTATCACAAATCCTACGCTACTGCGATCCAAGAGAGTATCGAAGTAGCCAAGAAAACCAACTTTACTATGGTTATCTACTCGACATCGAGATACGGAATATCGAGGTAGGGTGAGCTGACTGTACTAAAATTGAAATTCTGCTCACTTGTAAATGCTGTGGAATGGTTGTAGACATCCATCATCTCATTCTGAAATGCCGAAAATATGATTCAGAGCAGGGTTGGGAAAAAATCTGAAATTCATTCTACAGTAGCCAAACAAAGTCAATCGCAGTCAGCGAAGCCAGCGAAATTCACGCCTATCGCTGCTGTAGGCAAAGAGCCTTGAAAATTGCAAAACACCTGTTGCTAAGGGAAACCCAAAATTACTGTAGAAAAATGTTCTATTTTCCGCTGCATTTTCCCGCATTTAAAGCCTTCAATGACACTAACGATTTAGAAAATTCAACATAGGCTATTTGATGACATTTACGATTTTGAACTACTGTACTGGGAAAACCACGTGATTTTCGTGAAATTCAAGCCTACTACTATTACCATTCCCAGCACTGATTCAGAGCAATGAGATCTATATTGTATACAATGAGCCTACTGGCATACGAAAATTATAAGCAAACAACATTACTGAAATTCGATGTGTGAGACCCAAAAAAAAAAACAAATACAATAATGGCAATTTTGGGCATAGCAAGTTTTCAATTGATAACTGTGAAAAATTCATAGAACAAGCTGGAAGGCAGATTCTTTTCCAACAGGACGTGATACCCAGAGAAGAAGTATGACCTCTGCACTGAAATCTGACCAGTTTCATATCCCACAGAACTTATAGCAATTAAGCACCAGCACCAAATTAATGGTAACTCAAACATATCATTCCACCAGACAGTCAGTGGCTTAATACCATTCTCATTGTTCTAAATGGCAAGGTTTTCACTGTCGTTCGGGACGATTGAAATATGACGCGCATTGTTTTTCGGGATTTCTATACCCCCCCCCCCTCTGTCACGCTTTTTTCAATACCTAATACATGCACTGTCACACTTTCATATAACCCCCCCCCTCACCCAAATGATGGACGTCATTTTTGGATGACTCCTTCCCTGTGCTAGAATGTATAGTATAAATAAAATTAATTTCTGATTCTACCAACTCGTAGAACATTTGAAGATCTTTCCCATGTTGAAGCAAACGTGCTGGCACAGCGTAATCCCAGCCGCAGTGCAGCGTTTGTTCCGAGAAGTAATGTAACAAGTTCTTGGGTGGAGCGGCGCACAATGAGACCAATTCAGAAAAAAATGATCAAAATCTCAAAAGGTACACTGATGCGCTAAAATGCCATCCAATACCCTTCAGAGGTTTTGATCGTCTTTTTCTTATATTGTCCCACTGTGCAGCGTCCATCCCGACGGTACAAGTCAATAGTGTGCAAATCCTTCGGGTGACTACCAGCTGGGTAGTGGGTCTAATGAATCTCACCGAGCCTAGCCAAAGAGAAAGTCGATTCCCATTCGGACAACGCAAAACCCAGCCACAGAGCGATGGAGCGGGAGTTACTCAACAGATGATGCCCCGTGGCGTATTGTTTCCTAAGGACTGCGCGACCGGCAAGTCGCATTAAACCAAAGACCGCCTCGGAGAAGCAAACTTTTAGCGAAGAAATTAATTTATGATTATACTTTTACAGCACTTCGTAAAATTCATTACAGCAGCTAATTAGTTTCTATTATATTTTTTCCGCTCCTCTGTAGCTGGGTGGCTATTTTGGATTAGAAAGGTCCCATCGGGTCGTGAACTACCAAGCAACTGGTCGTCCGGATTGGTTCGTGCTTCTGGTCCATCAATGTGCTTTGGATCCCGATGTTCTGGGCGCTTAACGAGCACATTGGGGGTTGATGGACTTACCAAAGGGATTTCATTTCTGTGGGGAAAAAGTTTTCAACGATATTAGAACGGTGGGTATTAATTACGGTTTCACACTTCTTGGTAAGATAATTGGATTGTCCGCACTGTGTTGAGGGCAAACTAGAGTTGTGCAATCAGATAAGTTGTTTATGGAGATGCCAATAATATTGAGGTATTAGTAACCCTGATCAGGTAACAGGGTGTTTGGAATGTAATTAGTATGACACACAAGTTTGGATGAAACTAGCGTCGCAATGTTATATAGGGAGCCGCATCCTATTCTTGTCACTTTTGATCCACTTCGGTAGTAGTGTTTTTAAAAACTACCGAGCTCATATTTGGCCACAATATGCGTCGTATTGAAGTGTTTCATGTTCATGAATCATGAAAGAGCCCAAGTAGCCCTGTACCCTATCCATGAATCCGTAGGAACTTTAACTAAATTAAAAATCTTGCAAAACAAATTGAGTTTCACTGAATGGGTATGATTTACCATGCCTTTTGCGAACGTTTTGGAACCTTCGAATGAAGAATCCTGAGGGAAAGTAAACAAAATGCCTTATTTTCAGTTTTTATTTTAATTATTTTCGTGTAGCTAATTTTGTGACTCGTCCTTACGATATTACATGAGATAAAAAATGTTATTTTGTTATTGGTCCTAAATTTGTTTGTCAATACTAATGATTTTGGGTTTTTTTCATGAACGTTTTTCACTTAGAATATTGTTCTCGACGATTTTACGGTAACTACAAAATATTGTAGTCATTTCCCTGAATCATTATTTCTATAAACCTTAAATGAACATCTTGTCAAATAAATTCAGTGAAATACATGATGAAATTTATTTAAATACATGTTTTCCTAGTGGATCATCCTTCTTCAGAATGTATAAATATTAAAAGCGTTCTGTTAGTAATCATCGTCTACAAGCTGTGTATCAAATGTGTTGCTACACTTTATTTTCATTGTGTTGTGGTAGTTTTATGTTTCCACTTTTTAATTAAAGAATACAACCATACACTTACATGATGATATTATTATTTTCACGACGTGATGTGACAAACATTTTACGCTAAAATTCACATGAATTTTTCTTTCTATATATTTATGGGGGAAAATGCGCAATATTGTAGAGTCCATGAATAACTATGCAGAATAGGTGCTCTTAAATTTGCTCTACAGATCACTCACAAATTAATATACTGCCTTTCTCTGCATATTTATCTCACTGTCGACTAGACTTTCTTTATCAGAAGTGAAAGTCGTATAGCTTATTTTTTTCAATTTTATAACCTCTCTCTTAATATACAGATCGATGAATGAATCTACAGATACGAACAATAAAGAGGACGTGATTATTGTTCTCAACATTCTGATTTGAGTATATGTGGTAAAGCCATGGTTTTCTAACATATAATAAAAACAATATTTCGCTTCATTTGTTATGCATTACTTCGCATCCACATTTTTATTAAATAATTCGCTTAAATTTTAATGCATTCCTATTTGAATTGTAGGTCAGTAACTTGAAGAATTTGTCGAAATCACTGAAATTGTAAATCTATGACAAATATCAATGCTACTACCAATCCAAAAAATAAAAACCACCGCTTCTTTTATGATACACTCTCTCACTGCATTACCGTTGTCGAAAAATATTGGAAAAATATCGGTAACAAGGTTTTGCCATTTTTGCAAGAGCAAAAGGCATTTGTTGTGAATTGTGAAACCTAGTATTTGGTGTAAAAAGTATTGAAAAAGATTCTAATCAACTGGTTAGTTTTCCAGGACACTAATGGCTACCAAGTGGCCAAGGAAGCAATTTCGGAGGCCATAAAATGGTTCCCACCGGATGCCGTGAGAAGTCGAGGTCAATTTATCAAAATTTGCAAAATTTTATAACAAATTGATCCAAGACGTTGCTATCTGAGTATGGCAATATTGTCCATATGGGTTTCCTTGGCAGATTCTTGGGTTCTCTGGGGGTCTTGGGAAAGTGGCCAATTCATTCATTTGATATAACCATATCATGCGACCTATCCACATTTTCAGAATTTCATACACAATTCATTAGAGATGGCTTCAGTTATCTAAGGCATCGTTGGATTCGTAACAGGTTCCGGGATTCCCGGAGACGTGGTCAATTAATTCATTTGATGTAAACCATATCTTTCGACATACCAATTCTTTTTAAAATTTCATGCAGAATTCATGAGATTCTTACTTAGTTATCTTAGTCAGTATTGGTAAACACATTGGTTCCGTAACAGTTTCTTGGATCCCCGGACAAGTAGCCAATTCAAACATTTGATAGAACTGACCCGTGTGGTACATCGAAATTTTCTTGAACATCATAGAGTCAGGGTTTCTCAACCGGTGGTCCGCGGACCCCTAGGGGGCCTTGAAGACTTCTTAGGGGGTCCGCGAAGCCGTTTTTTAATAAGTGTTATTTTTGACATATTTCGTCAGTTTCATCCACAGAAACTTCCTGTGGATTTCCTTAGCGAATTATTCAAGGGATTAGTAAAAATCGAAAATATATACTGTTTTCAATCAAACCACTGACGAAATCTTTTTGAATCCACTGGCAGGATTTTTATGAAATTTTCCAAAAATGTTCATAGTAGATGTCTTTAAAAAACTACGAAGATTCTTTAAAATATTCAAAGAAGCTTACAGAGATCGAGTTCTAGCATATTTTTTGAAAAAATATTTACGAGAACTTCGTGGATTCTGTTGCAATATTTGATATACTCGAAACAATCCTTCAAATCTAGTAAAAAATACGACGTTCCTCGGATAAATCTTTATTTTATTTGTTACCCCTGGAAAAATGTTGAAAAATTTTCTGGAAGCTGGTTTTGTTGAAATTTCCTCAGCTAACTGATTTGTTGTAGGATTTTGTAAGATCCTTTAGAAGTTTCTTTATCCAATTCTTGGAAAGGTGTTTGATAGACTCCTGGCAATACTTTTAGTGGACTCCGAATGATCTTGGAACAATTCTTCCACATCTATGAAGACGTCGGTGAGTCGCTGGTCTCTCTTTAAGTGTCATATAAACATTATCCTTCGTGGAAAATATGATGACACAATCTCCAATCGGTTGCAATCTGCGTTAACCAGTACTCTCAAATGGTGCAGAAGTGAGGGCTCAAATGTAAACCCTTCGAAAACAGTTATTGTGCCTTTTACAAGGAGGAAAAAGGTGAACCTCAAACAGCCTTTTTTGGATGGAATTCGAATTCAGTTCTCGAAAGAAGTAAAACACCTTGGTGTAACTCTGGATAAGAAATTGAACTGGAATTCTCATCTAAATAAGATCATAACTAAGGGTACAAATGCCCTGTGGGTCTGCAATAAAGCCTTGGGGAAAACCTGGGGCCTACGCCCAAACATGGTACATTGGATTTATTCAGCAATAGTGCGACCTAAAATTACTTACGCTTCACTGGTGTGGTGGCCTACAACAAATGAGGTAACCTCTCAAAAGAAGTTAAGGACTGTTCATTTTATAAAGTGGACACCTTGTTTATGCTATATCTTTTTTATTTATTGATGAAATCGTAAACGGTTTTCTGTGTATCGTTCAACTATTATTCTACAATGTTATGAAAATACAGAAACTTACAAAATGCTTTCGGTTGAAGAACTAAATAGTTTTTGCAAAAACTCCTAAGAAAAACTGTTCGTCAAGTTTAAGCATTATTTTTCGCATGAAAAAAATCCTAAATTTAATGAACAAATTGTATGTTGGTATCCTTTACTATTCAACTTAAGGTAGAGCTTTTAAAAACATCAATAATATTCCATCAGTTCCTGACGCTGAGTCACTTTAGTGACCTATTCCTTATGGTCAAATTTGCTGATACACCATCTTTTTACTACCAGCAAAAAAGTAAAGTAATAAGCGTGTTCAAAACTGGTTTAGATTACTAAAGAAACTATATATGTATAAAAAAAGCAAAATCTTGAGTTTTAACCGCATTCTTGGGTACCAAATTTACTCTTTATGGTCGTTTTATTGAAAAATCCCATACTTTTAAAATTATATACGCATGTTTATCGATCTAGAGCAAACTGTAAGCGTTTTTCTCAAAATATTTTGATAGGTAGTCTCAGAATAACACATTCTGAAAATAATACATGCAAAATAAATTTGATTTAATTCAAGCAGTGTTCCCAATCTTGATGATTGTCATTGTGCTTTGAGTGGTCTTCTGAAAATAAATTATTTGTTTTTATATTGTGCTTAAAATATGACGTGGGGACTAAATCAGCAACTCTATGAAGGCGTAAGTTATTTTTATTATAAATACTATATTATTACTTCCGTCTGGACGTACTTTAAACCTTAAAATTTTACTCATACCAGTTCCATTTAAGAAGATTTAAGATATTTTTCTTTAAAAAAATTGATAAAAAATGATTTTATGGTATCTGCAAAATTGCTTCTCCAAAAATAACTTGATATTTTTTAGCAAGCTTCTAATTGATGATGCTTTCTAAGTACAACCATTTTTTGAAAATAAAAAATAAAAATTGTCGAATTTTCCTGCCGATTTTTAATAATTCTTAATTTTGATAACCTCCAAAAATCGACCGTTCTAAACGTTGTACCTTATTAGTGTGAAATCATATTATGTTAGTAACTTTTTTATTACCACGGCATTGTACAATATTAGTCGAACGATGTACAGAAAACCGATTTCGATTTCATTGATAAATTAAAAAGATATTGCATGTCCAAAGTGTCCACTTTATAAAATGAACAGTCCTTAGCTATGTTACAAAGGCTTGCGTGTATATCTATGACTGGGGCAATGAAAAACACAACATCAGTTGCTTTGGATGCCCTTCTAAATATACTAACTTTGCATCAATTTGTTAAACAGCAAGCTGCAAAAAATGTCTTGCAATTTATCCGTTACAATAAAATACTAGATGGTGATCTGATGGGACACTTGAAGATCATCAAGGAATTCAACTTGAACTCAGATATAAAAACAGTAGAAAACTGGATGATAACGAAGACCAACTATGATGTGCCCTTCAAAGTGGTTAAACCAAACCGCAATACGTGGGAATCTGGTGGGCCAAGTTTACGTCCAGGGTCTGTTGTATTTTACACCGATGGGTCCAAGATGAGCGAAAATACCGGGGCTAGAGTTTTTGGTCCCGGTATTAGTAAGTCTATAGCTATGGGATGCAGTCCCACTGTATTTCAGGCTGAAATTCAAGCAATTTTAGAATGCACAAATGTTTGTCTCAAAAGGAATTACAGGTTTGCTAAGATCTGTATTTTCTCGGACAGTCAAGCAGCATTAAATGCGCTAAACGCATTTACATGTCAATCGAAGTTAGTGTGGGAATGTATTCTCTCTTTGAAGGGCCAGTAGGAACGAAGTAAGGTTGTACTGGGTTCCCGGTCATTGTGGTATTGAAGGGAATGAAATCGCCGACAATCTAGCAAGACAGGGTGCAGCTTCGAGCTTCGTCGGCCCTGAACCATTTTGTGGAGTTCCTGAGAGTACTCTTAGGATGAAACTAAGATCTTGGGAAATGTCCATGAGCATGAGCATGAGCATGAGCATATATGACCGTACAATTCGTAGTTGCTACTCCGTGATTGACTAGAGCAATCGAAGTTGCACAGGGAATTAATGAATGGGGCTTGGGATTAGCTTACCATTCTTCAATGTGCACAAATCGAGAGCTCAAATTTTAAAAGTCAATAACGGCGCCGGCCACGTCCTTACGGTCATCGGGGAAGGGAAGGAATGTTAGCTAGACAACCGTTGTTACTAGAGACCGAAGAATCTTCTGCATCTCCACAGTTGTCATGGAAAGGATATTGAGTTAGTGGGATAAGGTAAAGATCTGGGAGTCACCAGCGGTTGGTGATGCGATCCATGATACAATCACGCCTAACCCGTTTAACGCCTATAAAGTGTTCATCGCTCACTCTCGCAAAAGCAAGCGATATGATCTACAGATCAAACACTACTGACCCTATCCGCGAATCACGCCACTATTTATACATGCCACGCGAGCGACGCGCAACATGATTGATCCTGCTCACATCACCCGCCCCCACAGGAGCAAGTAACGCGAGCAAAGGATCAAACACTACTGACCCTATCCGCGAATCACGCCACTATTTATACATGCCACGCGAGCGACGCGCAACACGATTGATCCTGCTTACATCACCCGCCCCCACAGGAGCAAGTAACACGAGCAAAGGATCAAACACTACTGACCCTATCCGCGAATCACGCCACTATTTATACATGCCACGCGAGCGACGCGCAACATGATTGATCCTGCTCACATCACCCGCCCCCACAGGAGCAAGTAACGCGAGCAAAGGATCAAACACTACTGACCCTATCCGCGAATCACGCCACTATTTATACATGCCACGCGAGCGACGCGCAACACGATTGATCCTGCTCACATCACCCACCCCCACAGGAGCAAGTAACGCGAGCAAAGGATCAAACACTACTGACCCTATCCGCGAATCACGCCACTATTTATACATGCCACGCGAGCGACGCGCAACACGATTGATCCTGCTCACATCACCCGCCCCCACCGGAGCAAGCAACGCGAGCAAAGGATCAAACACTACTGACCCTATCCGCGAATCACGCCACTATTTATACATGCCACGCGAGCGACGCGCAACACGATTGATCCTGCTCACATCACCCGCCCCCACAGGAGCAAGTAACGCGAGCAAAGGATCAAACACTACTGACCCTATCCGCGAATCACGCCACTATTTATACATGCCACGCGAGCGACGCGCAACACGATTGATCCTGCTCACATCACCCGCCCCCACAGGAGCAAGTAACACGAGCAAAGGATCAAACACTACTGAACCTATCCGCGAATCACGCCACTATTTATACATGCCACGCGAGCGACGCGCAACATGATTGATCCTGCTCACATCACCCGCCCCCACAGGAGCAAGTAACGCGAGCAAAGGATCAAACACTACTGACCCTATCCGCGAATCACGCCACTATTTATACATGCCACGCGAGCGACGCGCAACACGATTGATCCTGCTCACATCACCCGCCCCCACAGGAGCAAGTAACGCGAGCAAAGGATCAAACACTACTGAACCTATCCGCGAATCACGCCACTATTTATACATGCCACGCGAGCGACGCGCAACATGATTGATCCTGCTCACATCACCCGCCCCCACAGGAGCAAGTAACGCGAGCAAAGGATCAAACACTACTGACCCTATCCGCGAATCACGCCACTATTTATACATGCCACGCGAGCGACGCGCAACACGATTGATCCTGCTTACATCACCCGCCCCCACAGGAGCAAGTAACACGAGCAAAGGATCAAACACTACTGAACCTATCCGCGAATCACGCCACTATTTATACATGCCACGCGAGCGACGCGCAACATGATTGATCCTGCTCACATCACCCGCCCCCACAGGAGCAAGTAACGCGAGCAAAGGATCAAACACTACTGACCCTATCCGCGAATCACGCCACTATTTATACATGCCACGCGAGCGACGCGCAACACGATTGATCCTGCTCACATCACCCGCCCCCACAGGAGCAAGTAACGCGAGCAAAGGATCAAACACTACTGACCCTATCCGCGAATCACGCCACTATTTATACATGCCACGCGAGCGACGCGCAACACGATTGATCCTGCTCACATCACCCGCCCCCACAGGAGCAAGTAACGCGAGCAAAGGATCAAACACTACTGACCCTATCCGCGAATCACGCCACTATTTATACATGCCACGCGAGCGACGCGCAACACGATTGATCCTGCTCACATCACCCACCCCCACAGGAGCAAGTAACGCGAGCAAAGGATCAAACACTACTGACCCTATCCGCGAATCACGCCACTATTTATACATGCCACGCGAGCGACGCGCAACATGATTGATCCTGCTCACATCACCCGCCCCCACAGGAGCAAGTAACGCGAGCAAAGGATCAAACACTACTGACCCTATCCGCGAATCACGCCACTATTTATACATGCCACGCGAGCGACGCGCAACACGATTGATCCTGCTCACATCACCCGCCCCCACAGGAGCAAGTAACGCGAGCAAAGGATCAAACACTTCTGACCCTATCCGCGAATCACGCCGCTATTTATACATGCCAAGCGAGCGACGCGCAACATGATTGATCCTGCTCACATCACCCGCCCCCACAGGAGCAAGTAACGCGAGCAAAGGATCAAACACTACTGACCCTATCCGCGAATCACGCCACTATTTATACATGCCACGCGAGCGACGCGCAACATGATTGATCCTGCTCACATCACCCGCCCCCACAGGAGCAAGTAACGCGAGCAAAGGATCAAACACTACTGACCCTATCCGCGAATCACGCCACTATTTATACATGCCACGCGAGCGACGCGCAACACGATTGATCCTGCTTACATCACCCGCCCCCACAGGAGCAAGTAACACGAGCAAAGGATCAAACACTACTGAACCTATCCGCGAATCACGCCACTATTTATACATGCCACGCGAGCGACGCGCAACATGATTGATCCTGCTCACATCACCCGCCCCCACAGGAGCAAGTAACGCGAGCAAAGGATCAAACACTACTGACCCTATCCGCGAATCACGCCACTATTTATACATGCCACGCGAGCGACGCGCAACACGATTGATCCTGCTCACATCACCCGCCCCCACAGGAGCAAGTAACGCGAGCAAAGGATCAAACACTACTGACCCTATCCGCGAATCACGCCACTATTTATACATGCCACGCGAGCGACGCGCAACACGATTGATCCTGCTCACATCACCCGCCCCCACAGGAGCAAGTAACGCGAGCAAAGGATCAAACACTACTGACCCTATCCGCGAATCACGCCACTATTTATACATGCCACGCGAGCGACGCGCAACACGATTGATCCTGCTCACATCACCCACCCCCACAGGAGCAAGTAACGCGAGCAAAGGATCAAACACTACTGACCCTATCCGCGAATCACGCCACTATTTATACATGCCACGCGAGCGACGCGCAACATGATTGATCCTGCTCACATCACCCGCCCCCACAGGAGCAAGTAACGCGAGCAAAGGATCAAACACTACTGACCCTATCCGCGAATCACGCCACTATTTATACATGCCACGCGAGCGACGCGCAACACGATTGATCCTGCTCACATCACCCGCCCCCACAGGAGCAAGTAACGCGAGCAAAGGATCAAACACTTCTGACCCTATCCGCGAATCACGCCGCTATTTATACATGCCACGCGAGCGACGCGCAACATGATTGATCCTGCTCACATCACCCGCCCCCACAGGAGCAAGTAACGCGAGCAAAGGATCAAACACTACTGACTCTGAAACTAAGATCTTGGGAAATGTCCATGGTAGAAACTAATTTGAATGCCACGGATACAGCCAAGCAAGCGAAAAGATTTATTAGACCCAGTCTGTCAAAAGCCCGGGCCATATTAAATCTTAATAAAAAGAATACCAGGGTAATAACCGGTCTGATGACTGGTCACTGCCCGAGCGGTATTACCTTTACAAGATTGGAAAAATCCAATTCTCAGAATTTCGATTTTGTTTGAACGAAAACGAAACCGCTGAACACTTGCTTTGCAGCTGTAGAGCATTGTTCAATCAAAGGTTGTCAATATTTGGAAAAGGGTTATTAGAGCCCTCTGAAGTTTGGCAATGCAATCCAAACAGGGTAATAAACTTTATAAAACGAGTTGAGCCTAGTTGGGATAACGTGCTCCATCAACCATTGTCCACCACATCTCAATTGTGAGAGGATATTTGATGAGCAATATGGGTCATACCACAATATTCCTAATTATTGGACGCAGTGGGTAGAAGGCTCTACAGACAAGGAAAATAAAAAAAACATTATCCTTTCCTTTCCTCGTAACGGAGAAGATAGGCGTGACCGGAAATGAAAATTGTCATGTCATCTCTAACTTCTGATTGAACAGCTATTTCATCCAAAATAGTTTTATAAGTAGTTGTAATTAAATTGTAAAGTATGACAGTTTTACTCCGTTACCGCGCAATGCAATGCAACGGATTCTTATGTCAAGTTGGTTTTTGAACCTAGGTTGGAACTGGCAAAACTCGTTCTGAATTACAGTTTCAACCCCAAACTTAATCAGGTTCGACCAAACTGCAATTTGCTTGACGTTTGTTTGTTTATGTGCTGATCACCGACTCAGTTCCTAAAAACGAAAACCACATTAGAAAGATGTTTGATAGACTCATGGACTTTTATTGGACATCGAATGATCTTGGAATACTTCTTCCGTTATCTGTGGTGGATTACAAAGAAAATTATCGGGTGTGTCTGTCAAAGACATCTGTTGATTCATGAATAATCTTTGAAAAGTGTTCATGAACTTTTGATTGGAGATCATCAGCTTTAGGGGCCGCGGAAAGTTTGTAAAACTTTGAAGGGGGTCGCAGCTTCAAAAACGTTGAGAACCACTGCCGTAAACGAATGCTGAATTGGTCGTTTGTCATAGGCTCACAGCTAATAACTAAAATGTTCTCAACCGCAAAGCTGTGAAGCAGGCTCAGTACCAATCAAGTCGTAACGCCGAAAAAAAAAACACAGCTTGGAGTTGTCTTTCGGGGAAGTGTCTATGGAAAATGAAAAATTAATGGTCAATCGGTAAATTCAATTGCGGACAATAATATTCCGGATAATGGTATAGAATAGATAGAGTCTGCTAGAGTATGGCCAGATATACATGCGCTCTGTCACCACGTAGCGGTAAAATTGCCAACCAATTAGTGCCACCGCTAATTGTTTTCGAGCTTCTTAAGAATTTTGTTGAAAATGCGAACTTTCAATTCCACTCAGTGAAACTGGTAGAAGAAAGGAATTTGACTACATATCTGAAACAGCCCAATTAAACGGTTGCGCGAGACAAACAACAATATAAATGTTACATTTACTTTATAAGCACTTGAACGTAATGCTGTACATTATAACGATGAAATGTAAAAACTACGCCCAATCCTGCGAAGGTTTGGTTTTTACTCATGGAAATTGATTCTTTTAAACACTCTCCTAGATTCAACAAAAAAAACCAATTGACAGTTTGTGTAAATCAGGCGTTAACATTACTTGCGATCACTGAACAAAACTAACATAGGGCAAACAAAACGCATATTCAACACACTTTTCGAAAAATACATTGCAGAAGTTACTAATGCACACAGAGACACAGACGAAGAAGTTGAACACCATTTCGAATCAAAAGTTGCAGAAAATATTTTCAATTAACAGCATTTACAATACAAAAAATATCAAATCCTCGAAAGCTTGATATAGTTGGAAGCATAGAAATTTTCAAACAAAATACCAATAAATTACTAAACAAAGATTAAGGAAATGGGTACTTGTATGATTAATTTGGAAGAAAAAAGAGTTTTTTGAGAAGTTGGTAATAAATGGTGCAAATTAAAAAAATGAAATAAAGTATCGTGACTTAATATGTGTTGTGGTGAAAATTTAAAGCTGTGGCTAGAGAGGTTTATAGCGCAGTTAATTTCATGCATCATATTGTTTTGTACTGATCTAAAAAGTTTCACATCGCAAAATCTCAATTTGCTTTTCTATATAAATTGGCACGATCAGTTCCCGGGGATTCAAATATTATAACAATATTAGTATGTGTACTCAGTAAAGTGATCAACTGCATTATCGATGATGTATGCTTTGCTAAACAAAGCCACTCCAATGCGTAACAAGCGCGCCATCTATTCAGTAGAAAACAATTAACTGTGACAGTATTATTTCTCATTATATCCTGCACAAAGCGCAGCGATGAATTATTGTATGGTAAGCGAACGCTTTGCTCCGAAGCGAAAATTACCGAGAATTGAGCTAAGTAAAATGTCCATTTCTGGGATGGGGTGAAAATCCGATAATACATCCTAACAATAACAATTTGCAGCCAAATACGTCCTCCCCGACAATGGGCACCATATGTTTCAGATTAGCTCTGGTCAAGCCGCACTCGATTCAATAGATTCCCATAGCATCGCACCAACGTTAGGGTGTGTCAGAAAAATAAAAAAAATATGGACTGGAAAATATGCTTTTTTGAAACATTTTTGCGAATTAAATGATTTTTCTTAAAAATGATTCGAGTTGCCGGGGAATGGATTTATATATAATAGCCATTTTGATGAAAATTGTCATATTATGACGTTTTGTGCCTATTATTCTGTAACTGTTTTTTTTTTTTCATGAGTACATGAACATAACATGAAAAATAGTAAAATACCATAAAAAAACCCCTAAGAAATCTCACAGAACCTCAATTATGACGAACATTTTTTCTGATACACCCTAACCAACATTGACACATAAGAAACAACGGCAAGGTCGAGAGCCAGGGGCCGTTTAATTGTCATGTGTTGAAACGGGATGAGATCTCTCAAATGGCCGTCTGTCGCATGGACACAAAACGGAAAATAATGAATGAAGAATCGATAAATTTTGCCAAACAGGATTTCGAGGATTATTTGTAAATGGTGAACAGAGCGCAGCTCAGCGGGACAGTTCGGGACCGGGTTTCGGAAAGAAGAGAACCGAACGATCGGTTCGACACTTAGGACTGGTGGCACCACATGTGTCGTTGTCGTCGTCCGATGAACGATAGATATGACCCGACAATGTCTAGCCTGTGGTTGGGACAAAATATGCATTGTTTAGGATCTGATGCAGCAAAATTGGCCCGATAATTTATTGCCATCCTTTTCACCGTTTAGACATCGGAACATGCATCAGAGTTGTTTTCGTTAGTTGTGATGTGAATGTTAGCGCTTGCAAGAGATTTACGCTTTGTCTTTGCCAATGACCTGCTTCAAACCAAATGTTCATGTAAGATGATTTATAATTGCATATTTTATTAATGCTTTAAGTTGATTAATTAATTCTAAAATATTTTTGTCAAATTCTCAGGTTAATTATACACTGTAACCTCAAATTATGAGCTAGATCGATGGTGCGTAATATAAATCAGTGCGTAAAACGGGGGAGCTTAATTCGTAAAACGAGGTTGTTTGAAGCAGTTTTTTTATATTAGAGATATTATGTTCCTTTAGTATCATGAACATATTATTGATAGTTTGGTTCTTAATCGGGCTTAAATGTGTGCAAGTAAAGGTCTTCAAGAACAATTTGGAGTTTGGGCATATAATTCTACATTACCGTAATTTCGGGTGAAATTGATCATTTTTCACGTTTTTTCTAGACTGTTTTCTATATTGTCAACAAAGCAAAACAACTAAATGCGGGAAAACAAGTACGAAGGTGAGCCTCGTCGACTCATGTACCGAAATTTTCTAGCAAATGTCATTTTTGTGTTAACAAATATATCTAAAATAAAAAATCAGGGGATCTCATTTCGGGGTGAAATTGATCACTTGTCAATGCCATTATTGCTAGTTTTCAAAACAACTCTACATGATAAATTTAAGCTCCCTGAATCCGAATATGCTTGTCAAATTCTTAACAATGCAATATTTATTAAAATAACAAATAGTTAAATTTCAAGAATTACGCAGAAAACGCCTAAATGTATGCAATTCCCTAAGGAATTCAATGATATCTAACAGAAATTCAATTTTTTCAACCATATGAGCTAATTGGTACGAGTTTTGGTGATGAAATCTGGTTTGGGGACATATCTCTAGCATCCTTACCAAGCTTAAGGTTTATACCATGTTCAAATCCTTGCTTAGAAATAGAAGTTCATAGGTGTTTGTCAATACTTCACCGTGCATGATTTTGAAATTTTACTTTATATTCATAGTAATAAACATTCTTTAACGCAAAAAACTTCGCAACACACAATTCGACAATAGTTACGACAAGCAACCTTCACTTACTGCCGCTTACATTGATATTTGTGCTCCATTACGAATTTATAATATCGTGTGATACGATGATCAATTTCACCCTTCTGATCAATTACACCCAATTTTACGGTAGTTAATGAAGATCAATTTATCATTTCTGTTTATTATTTATTTTGAATACATCAACAGCCCCAATGATGTCAAACTTAATGCTAGTCTTGATACTTACCAAAGGTTAAATTAAACTTAAAGAGAACACAAGTCAATACTACATAAAACATTCAACTATCACCAGCGGCGCACATTGGTCCAGGTTTTCAAATAGCTGGCAAAAACCCCATTTCCAAACATAGTTTTCAGTTGATAAACAAAGTCAAACATTCATCTACTATAACAGATAATTGAAAATACGCACAAGAAGTTAAAAATAAATATTTTTTTTCTACATGTTCAGACGTTAAATAGCTGCACATGTTCAAAAACCTATTTTTTTTCCTCAAAACTCAACTATTCATTTTTCACCAAAACCAGTACAAATTTTGTTTCAGGCAGTATTGCGTCTAAGGGGCAATTAAACTTAAAGAGAACACAAGTCAATACTACATAAAACATTCAACTATCACCAGCGGCGCACATTGGTCCAGGTTTTCAAATAGCTGGCAAAAACCCCATTTCCAAACATAGTTTTCAGTTGATAAACAAAGTCAAACATTCATCTACTATAACAGATAATTGAAAATACGCACAAGAAGTTAAAAATAAATATTTTTTTTCTACATGTTCAGACGTTAAATAGCTGCACATGTTCAAAAACCTATTTTTTTCCTCAAAACTCAACTATTCATTTTTCACCAAAACCAGTACAAATTTTGTTTCAGGCAGTATTGCGTCTAAGGGGCAAGGGTTCAAGATCTATCAATCGGCAACGGTTCTCGTAGCTGGGGAGACGGAAAGGGTCTCTCCATGGTAGCCTACGGAGGGCGAAGCGTAAGAATCGCCGTTGCATAGACTCAATACGCTCGACTCCATTGGAGTAGTTTTAACTCCAAATCTCCGAGCAGTATTCTAGGATAGAAAGTGACAAGGAACAGTACATTGATTTAACATCATAGAATAATTTTACTATTTCAAGGCCAGTTTGAAATTTGGTTTCTTTTTCATCAGCTCGTTAAAATATATTCACCAAGTTCAACAAAATTTATCGAATCAAAAAATCAAATGAAAAATATCGATTCACCCAATTTTAGATGTCCTACACATCGATTAATCGGAATGAAAACATCGATTTCCAGAACATCGATTCAAAATCGCCCATCGCTAATTGATAGTACACCAACATGCAAAACTAGAGAATTGTTTTTGGAGAAGGTTGCAATCCTCGATTGAGTGGATTTCAAGAAAAATCTTAAGATCGTCTGCATAAGACAACCGGGGGACCCTTATCCGACGGTGTACATCATTGAAGAAAAGCAGAAACATTAAAGGCCCCTGGTGGCTTCCTCGAGGGATTCCTGATGTAGATATGAACGAAGGAGTCTGACAATTAGAAGAATATCTCACAATACTGGACCCTAGAAGATTTTTATGTATAAAAGAATCGTTTGTATTGTTAGATCCGAGTTTTGGTAACTAAGTTAGTACAACAGGTTTTCTAGTTCATCCAAAAACTTCCTTGAATATATACTTGTAATGCACTGGCGTATTTAGCTATTCTTTGATGTTTTTTTATATGGAACAGGTTTTTATCTGTTCATAGCAGTAAAATGAATATTATTATAATTTGTATCGATGTCCTAGGTCTTCCAAGGGCTTCATCGAACATAGGCGTTAGGATATACAAGCGTGATTAATGGTCTATCGATAGTTTTTCAATATGGTATAGTGTCTTAACCATTCGTTTCAGTCATCGAAATATTTTGTTGGTTTGTACGGATGTTTTCGGTCCTCCAAGGAGTTGAATGAAGGCCATAATAATTGTTTAAAGATTTGTTTTCAAATACTACAAGGACCCCTAACCATTCATGTGAGTAAACGGTGTATTATATTATTTTGTGCGGACGTTCTTGGTCCTCCAAGATCTCAATCAAATAGGGCTTAGGATCTACAAGCGTAACCAATCATCAATATATAGTTTTTTAATATTGCGAAGGCCCCTAGCTACTCATATGAGTAAACAAAGGTTTTGTTTTAATTGTGTTTTTTATTTGTTTTTTTTTTATTGGTTTCGGACTTCCAAGGACTGCACGGAATATAGGCCTGAGTATCTACAAACGTAAGTGGTTATATATTGATGATACTTAGCGCTGGCATAGAATCTAAACTCTTCATATAAGCAAATGGATCAATGTGCTACCCTGTTCAGAAAATGCCCATACTACCCAACGATTTTCTCCAACCATAGGTCGTAATATTGGATTTCAATATTTTCGTCAAGCCCTTGTCATGCTCGTTTCGAAAATGGGTTTCCAACAATTTTCCCCAACCGGAGGTTGCCATATTGGATTCCAAAATAGCGTTTGACATCGATATTCGTTCTGCCTCTTCGTGCCCGTTACGTAAATACACATATTACATGGTCATCCCCACACACTAAGCTCATTTTACCGGAAATCGGTGAATTTCACCATAATCTCAACAGCTGAACAGTTCGGTGAAATAAAACACCGTAATTTCGTCGAAATTTAACAGATTCTGGGGAATTTTTACCGATTAGGCCGGAACAAATCTAAAAATCTTCTTTTGTAAGTTTCCATCAAAATGCGTCGAGGGTGGGGACAGTAAATAATTATTTATTCTCATATGCTGCAAAACCATGTTTTTGCAGCGTATACCTGCCAATTTTTGCAGCATATACCTGCCAATCAGATATTTTTGAACTATTATCATGTTTTTTTTATTAAACATAACATTGATTGTATTACCTTTTTCATAATTAGAATTTTAATAACAACTATCTTCATGTTTTCCACCCATATTATTATTTATTAATGACACTTTACCAAACATATTGCATTCGTGTCAGAACGATATCCTTGTGGTTGTAAAAATATTTCACTAGGTTTGAAGAAAACTGGCAATATATTGCCCTTCCACGCCCACTTGTGTGAAGTTCTTCGGAAACATTAGCGAATGTGAAATAATGTGTTCCGAAAAGCAGCTTTGATGACATTTATTCTACATTCAGTTTTATATTTTTGAAGCATTTTTCCTCGTGAAAATGATTTTATTCTTTAACGAAAAATAAATTCATAACGTTTACACAACGCAATGAAGACAAGTTGTAGTAACACATTTGATACGCAGCTTGTGGATGATGATTACGCTTTTAATATTTATGCATTTGATAAGATTTTCTTTGAAGGTTTATAGAAATGATAAATCATGGAAATCACTAAAATTTTTCTGTTGTTCTGTATGCTGTTCAGCTCAAGAAAAGTAAAAAATCTACGGTAAGCTCCATTTGAATTGACATTTCTTTTCAACAGCGTACTGCGATCAAAGAAAAATGATTTTCTTGAGCATTTCTTGCAAGAAATTTCCCACGCATCGAGATAGGCGATTGCTTTTCTGTTGAAGTGCATACTTCCCATTAAGGTAAAAATAGCGTAAACATAATTTTAAAAGAAAATTGTTCAAGAAAAATGCTAATTGACAGATTTAACAGCAAAAATCACAAAAAAAAAATATTGGAAACCAACACCAAACATAAAACATTTAATTTCCCCCTCTAACTTTTTGAAAAAAAAATTGAGGGGGGTGGGGGGTATGTTGACAAAAGTAAAATTTCAAATTTGTTCCGTATACCGTTAATTTATTTTTTACCGAACTGTTCAGATGTTGAGATTTCACAGGAATCCGTTGAATAATTTAAGTGTGCATATTGTACCCGTTCAAAAAAAAAAAAACATTTTGCATGGGTTTCCAACGGTTTTCCCCGGTTTCATTCAAACACATTATTTTCCACATAATAATCTTAACTCAATTTACGCACATCGTAAAAAAGTGACGTAAATTGAGTTTGCGTAAAAAAAGACTAAGTAAATTGAAAATTTAATGTAGTAAAAATAATATATTATTTCAAGATCATTTCATCCATATTCATCATTCCCAACTAACCATTGTGTATTATGTTGGTCTTTTGCCTCAGGCAAATCTTCACCAAAGTAATAATAAATTTATATAGAACAGTTAGAGTTACAAAAATTCGCTGTTTTTAGACCATTTTTCACTCCTTGCGATGAACTAGCCTCCTTTTGAATTTTCTTGTATTTTTCAGTAAAACTCAATTAAATTCGCTTTCCAAAACTGCAGGAAAATCGAAAATTTATTTTTATTTCGCGAAGGTACACCCAATTGAATTTGGGGTCAATGTGATCCTAAGGCACAGACAACGTACTATTTTTATGAAGATTACTCTAGAATACTATTTTTCAAGATAAATAAAAAAAAAACTCACCAACATGTCAAAAAAAATTCACAAATCGGTTAACTAACGAAAAAGTTACAACCCCGTCGAAGTGCTCTGGAGTCATATTGACCCCAAAAACAGACAAAGGGTTAAAAATCAAATTTTTTCGTCGTTTTTGAAACATTGGGTGATACAGTTGAAACACAGCTTGGTAAATATATTTTCATAGCTGCCTGTTTGCCTTTTCAATGCAGCAAGTTAATTTGCTTCAAAATGACTAGCACAAATATTCTCACAATGAGTCATTTTTTTGTCATTGATGACTTTAATGCAAAACATCGCTCATGGAATAATTCTCATAGGTAGAATCATATTTGATGATCAAAAACTTCCAATTAAAGCGTTACGTAATAAATGGATGCTGCCATAGGGGAAGAATTAAAAAAATAAATAGGTTTAGACAGTTCTCCCAAACGAACACCGAACACGTTGTGTTCATGCGGTTCGTACTCTACATGTACTCTGCTCTCGGGTTCAAACCGAAACGCTCGAACCTGATGCTAAACCCAAACATGTGTAAAGTGCACATCGGTTCAAACGCCGTTTCAAACCCCGGGTCATTTGTACTTCGATCGGCACAAAACAGACAGACAGAAAATAGATGAAATCCACGCTTTTCAATTTCTACTTATTGTGCTTTGATGCATGATGCAGTGAAATCCTTTGATTCTTCATAAAGTTACCGCGAAATGTTACTTAAAATATTCATCTTAGTCAATCTGCCCAAATAAAACACTTATTCAAGCCACAAGAGTCTTGAGATTAGTACCTACCAATAAGTTCCATATAATATTCCATATTATGATCGTAGAAATTTATCCACGTTCTCTGTCTGTCTGCTTTGTGTCATTATTTACATCTACCTTCACGGTGTGTTTCGTAGAACAACTTTATTACAAAAAAAATAGGTAAGTCTGAAACTTCGTCACAATAAAGTCTAAGTTTCTCGCGTTCATTTGCTGCAAAAACCAAAAAAATCGGTCGGGGGGTCTAGAGTAATTTTTTTTTGTTTGATTTCGAGAGACTTGCTCATATGTTTCAATTTGCGTATCTATGTGTTTATGTACATAAGGTCGGTTCAAATTTTAAAAATGTTTGAGATTCCAATCTTTCATATGTTTCTTACCATCCTTACTATAAAAATAGTGTTTTCAGCAATTTTCAGCTTTCTAGGTGCTGATTTAAAGGTGGTCCAGAGACAATGTAGGTTTACATATATGGAAATTACTATGAAGAAATTTTGAGATATGTTCCAAACACGCTTGAACTGTAATGTAAGTACAAACTTATTATCCCATTGTAAAAACTCATTCTTCAAACCATAATAAATAAAACTGCTGAAGAGGGAAATTCAATCCGACGGATAGCAGAAGAGATATGCATGAGTTTGTTTGCTAATATTTAGCTTAATATGGGATTATAGCCCTGTAAACATGTACAAAAATCCCAACCCCATTTTAGCCTCAAATTTTTTGCTAGTGAATGTTATGTCTGATTATTGTAGTATATTCTGACATTACTTCGCTATCCAGGACAATTGTTGTCATATTTTTTTTACTGTTCTAAATAATGTAATAAAGCAAAGAAGTTCAAAGGTTTTGTCCGTCAAAAACTAGAAACTGCGTCTGATTGTCGTATACTCTGGTGATAAACTTTCCACCTTCAAAAAACACACTTTATTGTTGAAAATTTGAATTTGTTTGGTATCAGAAGATGGTGGAGTTTTTAGAGAACGTGTTTTTCATGATCACAATTAAATATTTTGCTAGGGTCATAGTTTTGAGCGTATTTGCATCTTATAGGTTTGATATGTCTTCATTTTTTTTTTTTTAAGTTGAATAAAAATAAATAAGGAGGCCTATAACAGATTTTTGAGGATGAAATTTGTTCCTTCGGTTAGAGACAACTTATATCAATACGAGCTCATAGATTTTGAGCAAAACGGAGCCGTTTATCACACTTATATGAGGGTTCAATCAAAGCTCTCCAAAATGAGCCGTTTTTTCGAAAATATGTTTAAGTCTCCAATTACCCAGGTATGAATCAATTCTATCTTCTATCTCTCAATTCTAGGCTTGTGAAGAATCTCACACCATCGTTGATGTGTTAGAAGCTTTCATCACACAGATATTGAACTCGACGTCCGCATGATAAAATTTGAAGGGATGTTTCCACTTCCTCTCTGGTAAGGTGAAAGTAACAGATAAAAATCATGTCCAAAGCGAAAAACTGAGTCTAAATAGATTAAACAATACAAGTAATGAATAATATTTATGTTCCATTCACATTTTCCATGTAAAAACTATCATAAAACATGATATGACGATTTTTGCATTTTTTATGGGCCATACCAAAGACAAATTAAAGACCGCCAGGTCCCTTGCAGTTGCCCGATATTTTATGGCTCATAAGGTAATCTAGAATGCCGTGAAAAGTGTACTGCGATCTGCCAAACTTGGGTACCTTTTGTACTACCGAGGGACCAAATGCAGTACTAGAAGTGGTACCCAATCTGAGACCGAGTAGGACGGACCTGGCCATACTGTAGAGAAGCAGACAACCGGTAACTCACTGGTCACTCGCTGGTGGCGCCCATCAATGAAATGTTCAACGCAAAAGTTTGTCTTGGTTCTCTAGATTTGTGATCTTGAAAATTCGAGGTTTGACCTCGATGCATCTTCACCTTAGGATGAGATCATAAGTTTTGCGAGAAATATTCTCTAGTAACTTCTTACATCATTATAACCAATTTAAGTACGCGTGGAAAATAATTAAAATGACGCTTGAGACAGTTTTGCGACTATACGTATATCATATGTCATATGCTTATTACAGCTCATTTGACCAAGAACAACTTTACCTTCCATGCCAAGGTGTGCAAATGGTTTGACCTTGCAGTTCGTCCCGTATCTCCAAACGTACGTCCAGGTCCGTCCCACTCGAGCTTGGTACCACTTCTAGTACTGCATTTGGTCCCTCGGTAGTGCAAAAGGTGCCCATGTTTGGCAGATCGCAGTACACTTTGCACGGCATTCTAGATTACCTTATGAGCCATAAAATTTTGGACAACTGCAAGACACATGGAGGTCTTTAATGTGTCTTTGGTACGTTGGTACAAAAACACATATGCATAAGTACTTCACACAAAATTAAAAAAAATGTTCTGGACCCCCCGACCGATTTTTTTGATTTTAGTCGCAAATGAAAGAGCAAAGTCTAATTGTTTTTAGTTCGAAATTTCAGACTTACCTATTTTTTTGTAATAAACTTACTCCACAAAGACACCGTGTACCTTCAAACCGAAGTACACATGTACCCGGTTTTGCGTGGAACCCTGTACACAGACGAAGCGCGTTCGCGGTTCAACGCAAGTTGCAAGGTTCAAACCCAAGTCAAACATCGGTTCTGTTCATGGGAAGACTGGGCTTAGAAGTCGACTGTTGGATTTTTTTTTTGAAAAGTATCCGATTTTCAACTCACATCGAAAAAAGTTGTAGTTCTGCAAAACATAGTTATCCATATCCATCCATCTATGTAGCATCGCAAAATGCCTAATTCGCTTAAAGTTCCTCGTTTTTCCAGCATTTTGATACGCTTCCTGGATAAATTGACAGATTGACCGGAAACCTGAATCTCGTGGGAAGCAGAACGATAGCTTCGTATCGTAGCGGAATGCAGTGCCTAGAACGATTAGCAAAATCCAAACCTCTTTAATCAGAATATGGCTAAAAATTCAAAATATTACGTCTACAAAGCGAAAACAGCAAAACTCAAGTAACAATTTGAGTTTTATGAATTACTTCCAGGGTGTTATAAATAAACGCCCATAAAACCACGGTCAAGGCACTGTTGCCTTCATCCCATCCCCCAAAACCTCTCGTAGATTAGAACGTGACAGTTGGCCCACGTTGAAAGAGGCTATTAAGTGTATATACTCATGTCACACGAATAAAACGAAATAGCATTTATGGTAGCTATTTTGAGGCCATTTGTTCTAGATGAATGTCGATAAAAATTATTTTATCATATCTTCGATCTTGCCGCATTTATTCCAACGCAAGCTTGTCAAATATTTGAAGTGATTTATTTTGGTGTAGTGCTCAAATCTTTAATGCCGAGTGAGACTTACTGTGAAATGTGATGAAAAAGAAGTAAAATTGCGTATGCCCCCTCTGAATGTCGTATATTTCTAGTTATTTAGCAGTTTCTAAAAGACATCGTCAGTTGAAGAATAAAACATATTCAACATTTCTTGGTTTGTTTGGGCAATAATTGTGCTTCAAAATATATTTAGTCAAGTTAATCATCATATGCATCTTATGTGTAAATTCATGGAGATAATTTGATTTGAAAGTAGTGAAATTATGGCAACCAGAGTGAAATTAATATGGCGGAACCATAATTGATAGATTGTCATCGACAAATGCTGTTTTGTCGTCATAAATACACAAATAAGGGCACACTGTAATGATTCGACATTTGTGGATGTAAAATTGCCTGAATAAATGCTTATAGAAGATGATTCAGCTTTTTTCGCTTTTTGTGGTAACTAAGCAGCATTTAACAAAGATTGACAGTTCGGGCCTGCTGTTTTGAAGAATATACCGTTTTGTCTCAAATTTCGAACAGACTCATATTCCAAACACTCGGTTTTTGTATGGCGATTTGCTTGAATTGTTTCGCTGAAATATGTCACCAAATAACAAGGAAATGGCAGTCAATTGCAATTCAATTTTCCCAAGTAAGCATAAGCACTAATAATAAGCCTCTAATCAGCATCATAGATGCGTACATGCATTATAATAGCACTACAAATGCTAACACACCTTATAACAGCGCTTCCGCTGCATAGAAACCCTATTACAGCATCATTAATGCTTCTAAGCCTGATGCATACAGGCATTAAATAAGCACTATATTGGCTTTATATTCGCATACAGGTCATGTTTAAATGCCATCCAGTGTTTTGACAGATATACCACGTGCTTTGTGTTTGCATATAGTGGTAAGAGGGAGTCAAACATAAATCTTCTCACTACTACAATTGCAAGTTTTATGACGGGGAAAAGTGATGGTTTAAATTGGTTACTTTTCTTTCCAATACTATTCATCTTATGTGGCCGTAGGAGCAAAGGAGCAGGACAATAACTCAACAATACGGGTGTCGCAGGTTCGAGACGCAAAATGAGGAATTTCATCATCATAAAACGAGGATCAAAATGTGGCAATTGCAAGTCCTCAAAAGGATGAAAACTACCAAAACGAATATGTCTGATACACAGTACTTCTCCGTATGTATCATTTTATTACATTTTTTGCATACTACTAGAGGTTTCCGTTTTCATTGATTCATTTATTTACCTCGTGTACCAGTTGCTTGGCCGCATACGCGAAAGCTCTCTGGCTGCGTACGCGAAAGCACAAAATATTCGCCCTAAAAACCTGGCGAAAACAACTGACGATTCTCACGTGGTCTTATATCAGCATTAGTGGTGCAGAGAAGCACGGTTATATCTTCGCACTATAATGGCACGCTATTTCGCCTTTTTGGCATTATAATAGCATTATATGCGTATATAAAACTGACATGCATCAAATGAGTACCCTATATGCACATATAATGCTGTTAACGTGCCGCATTATCGTGCTTACTAATTACTTGCGTTAACGTCTCCAATATAATTTATACCGCGGGAGTAGTAAAGATTCTCTTGTTTGAGACCAATAGAATCAGCTCAGATAAATTTAAATGCGAAATTATTAATTTATTTTTTTGTTAATTTATTTTTGACGTCAAGCATTTTGTAGACCATTCTAAATTACATTGTGTTCTTAATATCTATGTGTTTATATATTATAAATTTGTTGAGTATGCTCGATTCATAATACATTCCTCAGTTACTATTGTTTTGTATATCAAAAAAGTATTTTTTCAGTTTTGTTCGAGACATGTTAACATCAATCAATGCTGATTATATATAGTCATCATCTGATTCAACGGACTAAATTTAGCGTAATTCGTGCGATGATGACCTACTGTAAACAAGTAACGATTGCGCAAGTGACGAGTTGGAGTATAAAAAATCAGTTTTGAAAGTATATCAGCAGAATCAATGCGCTGTGAAACAATATTGTTAACAAAAGAAACCATAGCATAATCACGACGCACTTTCCGTGATTTCATATTGATAAGCATGCATCGTGATTCATATGATGGTAGAGGAAGTACTGACCAGCCTAAATTACGTAGTGCGTATAATAAAAACTGCTTTTGTATCGATTCTATGCGTTCTTCATGTTTTTTGTGTAAGGTGACCAAACAATACTACAATATTCTAGTATTGATCTTACATATGCAACATAAAGTATTTTTAATGTGTAAGGATCACGAAAGTGTTGGCCAAATCGTTTTATGAAATTGAGCATATTTCCTGCTCTATGAATTATTGCATTATAGTGATCTACAAATGATAGTTTTGAGTCTAAGATAACTCCTAAGTCTCTTATTTTATCACATTTATTTACATGTTGGTTGGTTGGTTTGACTTTATTAACGACATTTTTAGCCCTGGACTAGTTCATCTCGGGACCAACGGCTTCACTTCCCTTTCGAAGGAAGTCGTCACTATAACTTTTTACGTCATAATATGTCGGGGATGGGATTCGATCCCAGGTCCTTGGCGTGAGAGGCGAGTGTTCTAACCACTACACCAGGTCCGTCCCCCCTTTATTTACATGTTCGTTTCCTAAAACAATAGACATATTTGGTGTGGTTCGTTTTCTGCTATAACTTATGAGGTTACATTTCTTTATATTCAATTCCAATAAACTTTTACAGCACCACGTGTAGAACATTTGTATCTCATTCTTAAAAACATTATGATCGTCATCATTCTTTATTTCTAAAAATAGCTTCATGTCGTCAGCATATATAAGAACCCTCAGTTTGTTTAGAATATAAGAAACGTCATTAACATATAAAATAAAAAGAAGAGGGCCTAAGTGTGAGCCTTGAGGTACTCCAGATGTAACATGTATTGGATTTGATCTTTTCCCATTGAATTTTACTATTTGCTGACGGTCGTTTAAATAGGACTTGATCCACTTAAGGAGACTCATTTCGATTCCCATTTTTTCAAGCTTGAAAGTCAACATTGGAATGTCATGTTTATCAAATGCTTTACTAAAGTCAGTGTAAAGAGCTTCTACGAAGTAACCTTTATCCATTGCACTCAGTGAGTAACTTACAAATTCCAGAAGGTTCGTAGTGGTCGAACGACCTTTAAAAAAGCCGTGTTGAGTGTTTGTTATACGATTTTTTATTTCGGCAAACATATTTTTGTTTACAATTGACTCGAAAAGTTTTGGAATACATGACATAATAGCAATACCGCGATAATTTCGAATGTCCGATTTCTTACCAGATTTATATATTGGTATGAGGAATGATTTTTTCCATACCTTTGGAAATTGGCCAGTTTGAAGAGACATATTGAATAACCAAAATAATGGAGTTGTGAGTTCAGTTGCTAAGTTTTTTATGAATCCGGGTGGAATTTCATCTGGCCCTGATCCTTTAGTGGCGTCTAAATTTTTAAGGCCAAACAAAATGTCTTGAACATTTATAGAATTAACGCCAACATCACTCGGAACGTCAGCAAAATGTGAAAAATAAGAATAATCTCGATCGTTTTCCGAAAATGTTGTATAATTTTCTTGAAAAAATTTTGCGAAAAGATTGCATATATCTTCAGAATTATTTCCTACTTTTTCATCCAAAGTCATTGTTGATGGAAAGTTGCACGATTTGAGTTTAGTTTTAACGTAACTGAAAAAATTCTTTGGACATGACTTTATTTCATTTTCAGTTTTTATGTTGTACTCGGTAAGTGCTGTAGAAATGGCTAAATTGAGTTGGTCGCAAATAACCAAATATTTTTCTAAATCGTCTGGTTTTTTATATCTTCTGTAAACTTTGTGAGCTTTTTGTTTTCGATTTTTCAAATTTATGATTTGCTTGTTGAACCAAATTGGATTTTTTGAGTTGTGATTCCTTCGTCTCTTCTTAACAGGTACTTCCTCCCTAATGGTTTCCCACAATAAATTGTAAAAGATCTCTATTGCACATTCAATATTATTTTGATTTCTCAAAACAGATTGCCAATTTGCGTTATCTAATTTTAATCTAATTTTAGTATAATTGGCTCTACTATAATCGAAAATATTCTCATACACATATTCGTGAGGAGTATGATAAATATGCATAAACATAAAATATTCTATTGCCGAGTGAAACGCTTCATTTTTCCATAATGGTGAAATTGACTCACTTACACAGAAATCTTCATGCATATTAAATATTGACAAATTTTGTCAATAAAAAATCTAGGTCACAGTTTTGTTTATTTTTTACGTGATTTATTTGATTAAGGCCTAAGGATGCAGTTTTGTCAAAAATAAATTGCAAAGTTTCGTTATCGCCAACAACAGGGAGTAGAATACTGTCGTTTTCAAAATCAGGAATGAAATCTGCATTACGTTGATTGAAATCGCCATAAATATGCACCTTGTTTTCGGGAGGAAGTTGAGTTATGATTTCTTCTGCTATCAGGAAAAAACTCTCGTGTGTTGACTTACAAGCCTGATCTGGGGGAAAGTAAACTGATACAAAAATATGAGTTTCATTACCAATATTTGATTTAACCCACACATGCTCAAATTCTTTAAATTTAGGTGAATCAATGATTTCAGAACTGAAATTTGATGATATTGCAACGACGACTCCTCCGCCCGATCTTCTTTGTGTCAAAAGTAAGTCACGATCATTGCGAAATACGTTGTAATTGCTACCAAAAATTTCTTCACTTTTCACATCATCATTCCAACTTGTTTCTGTTCCCAAAATAATTGAGTACGATGAACTTAGTATATTTTTATGAATTTCATTTATTTTAAAAGCACTTTTCATGCGATTAAAGTTCTGACAATAGATTAAAATTCCAGTTGGCTGTGTTTCAGAAGAAATTATTGGTAGTTCGTTATTTAAGTCTGTTAAACCATATGGTGAATTGTCATTATTATTTGTTACCAAGTGCTGATGAGCTTCACCGGTTTGAATTGAATTATTTTCTGCCTCTGAGGGGTCCGTCAATTCCGTAGAAAACACGAATGCCGGCATGCACCACATGCTTCACAAGATCCACCAGTTGAAGATCCTTCCGTCGTCCAGTTCGGGGATGGTACTGCAACGGACTGCCGGGACGCCTTCCTCGCCGGATATGGGTTTAAAATTTCTTCTCTTTTAAACTGCATGGTTGGTCGATAATTTGTTGGCGGTCTTGAGAAATGATGTTTCGCTGCTGCAAGAAGCTCTCTGTCAGGAGGAAGTTGATGACTCCTTTCCTGGGTATTGTTGAAGGCGAAATTTCCGTGATTCTTATTCTGTTGTTTGCTTACTTTGTGATGAATTTTGGATGGGACATTATTATGGCAATGGTGATTAATGTTCACGTCGTTGTTGTTAATGTTGTTCTTATTACAATTTTTGTTAGCGTTCCTGATTCTCCGCTTTCTACGCTTTTTCGCTTTATCGGCCATATTTTGCTGCCTTTTGTGAAAGCTTTTGCGCATGTCATATTGCGTCCAATCGGCTTTCCAAACTTTTCTGTTTCCAAGTAGGCGCCATCCTGACACTTCAGCAATTTTATTATTCAATTCGGCTTCCAAACTTGGATATTCTATTGATGGTGGAGCCGACGTATTTTTATTTGTCAATATATTTGCGGACAAAGACTTCAATTCATCGAGGATGTCCAGCCCCAGCATTGGATTTGAATTCATCGCGCAACTTGCCGCTGTGTCAATTGATATTTGATTTGAATGACTAATTTCGTCGTTTATGTTGCGCAGGTCAGTAGATATATCGGATGTCACCGTTTTTAGCGTGGAGTACATATTTTCAGTAGTTGCCGTTATTGCGGTATCAAGAAGGCCGGTAATATGATTCTTGATGGCAACGACACTCCCAGCCAAGCTGCTGTTTTTATTTATTGCTGCCAGCTCATTTCTTACGCTAGTAAGCAAAATCTCCATACCTTCGATAGCTTCGTGGACAACATTGGGTTTTTCTTGATGAAGCGAGAGTCTGTGCATCACTTCCGTATTGGGATTCAGCTATTTTTCGAGAACTTTTTGTTGCTCCAATAGTCCGTTAAAATCCAACTTCGCCTGGATTAGCTCTTCACAGGATTCACAGCATGGAAGTACGTAAGAGTTAAAGTCCACTACCTTCCTGTCTCTTCTCCGCAGTGAACCCCTCTGCACGGTGAAACTTCCGCGGGCAGCCTACGCATGACCACAAGACCGAGTCGACAGAAGTGTCGCAAGCACAAATTTCGCAACTCATTACGCGTGACAAAAAAAATGATTCGATTATAAACAATATCGCGCACGACACCTGTAGCTACTTAAAGCTGATGTAATAACAATTTAATGACAAATGAAAACGCGCACAGGTGGGCTGGAGCAATTAATAAACGCGTCCGAACTGGTTGACGACTTAAACAGAATACGGTTTATTCATGCTGTTCGGAATATGAGACAGAATCAACACAGTGTTCGGCATTTGAATCAAAATGTTGTTCCATACTTTTACGTAAAAACAATACTTAAACTAATTAAATCCACATAATTATCGGTATACCCATCAGCTAACAGTTAGGCTTTGCGAGGAAATTAAAATTTACACAAATATCAGCTAATGTATTCTAAGTCACTGTTGGTCTTAAGTGTTCGGAATATGAGTCAAAACGGTACGCAAAAACAATGAGCTCGGATATCGTTGCCAACCAATCGACTTAGAAACGTTAGCGAACCGTAGAAAAAAATTGCGCAGATTATTCGTGTTTGACCTGATTAGGGACGTTCCGATACTTCCGATATATCGGAATATCGATATTTTGCTTTCGATATTCGATATTTTGGTATCGATATTTCCTATTCAATATATCGGTGATATCGATATTTCCTTCCGATATATCGTACATTAATATAAAGAAAACAATTGTAAAGCTTTCTCCATACATATTTTTTTTTTGTATTTCAAAAAGTACAGTATGGCCCATAAACAAATGCGAAAATTGTTTGAACGTGAATTTAGCATACACAGGCGTTATTTTCATTGTTTTTGATAGAAAATGTAATTTCTGATTATTGTAGTATACTCTGACACAACTTCGCTATCTAGGACAATTTTTGTAATATTTTCTTACTGTCCTAATTGATGCAATAAAGCAAATAAGTTCAAAGTTTTCGTCCGCCCAAAGCTACAAACAGCGTCTGATTGTCGTATACTATGGTGAAAAACTTTACACCTTCAAAAATTACACTTTATTGTTGAAAATTTTATTGTGTTTGGTATCAGAGGATGGAGGAGTTCTTAGAGAACGTGTTTTTCATGATCACAATAAAATATTTTGCCAGGGTCATAGTTTTGAGGACATTTGCGTCTTATAGGTTTGATATGCCTTTATTTTTTAGTTAAAGTTGAATAAACAATAATTACGGAGGCCAATAACAGATTTTTGAGGATGAAATTTGTTCCTTCGGTTTGAAACAACTTATATCAAAACTAGCTCATAGGTTTTGAGCAAAACGGAGTCACTTATCACACTTATATGAAGGTTCAATCAAAGCTCTCCAAAATGAGCCGTTTTTTGAAAATATGTTTAAGTCTCCAATTACCCAAATATGAACCAATTATATCATTTGATATGGGCGTATGCTGAAGACAAGGCCTGTGAAGAATCTCACACCATCTTTGATGTTTTAGAAGCTTTCATCACACAGATATTGAATTCAACGTCCGCATGCTAAAATTTGAAGGTATGCTTCCAATTCCTCTCTGGTAAGGTGAAAGTAACTGATAAAAATCATGTCCAAAACGAGAAACTGAGTCTATATAGAATAAACAATAAAGGTAATGAATAATATTTATGGTACATCCACATTTTCTATGTAAAAACTACCATAAAACATGATATGATGATTTTCGAATTTTTTTATGGGCCATACTGTAGTTACCATTCGAATTGTACTATAATGTACCTCAACAGAGGATGATTATGTCCATATCGGCAGACTTGATAGAAACTCCTCTGCGATGCAAAGAGGAGTCGATTTTGCCGTTTTTCTGAGAAGCAAAAATTGAACTCAAAATTTTCAACACAGATCCTCTAGCGATTCAAGTGAGAGTGTAAAAAATGCGAGGAATTTTTCAGGTACTCTCTATCTCTTGCTGCGATGCTCACCTTTACTCACACTTTAAACGAACTCTTGAGTCTGCCGCCCGAACAAGGCAGTCCTCGGGGAGTTGTCAGAGCACCCTTTTTTGATGGAATTTTACTCTGTTGTGTTTTGTGCTGCATGAGCGAGGAAGCTCATTTTTTGTCGCCTCTCTGCTTGGCATTTCTTCGCTCCCTCGCAAAGAGGCAAAGGCAGCACGCTGCTCTAGAGTATTTCACCGAACTCTAATGATGTTGAGGAGAATTATCAAGCCTGCATATCGATTAAAATACCAATAATCTTGAATATCCGAAGATTTTTATTGACCCTTGGGAAACTAAATGCAGGTCACTAAGCGATATAGGATTTTTTCTCCATTCAAATGTATCATACGATATATCGATATTTTGAATCAATATATCGATGGTATCGATACTTTATACAAATCGGTAATCGATACTTTATACAAATCGGTAATCGATACAAATATCGATACTTCACAATATTCGAACGTCCCTAGACCTGATTATGAATCGTATTGACTGTTATTATTTGTTTTTATGCTCATGTGCGCACTCTTCGTAACCGTTCTATTTTGTGGATTCCTACTCGACGCACTCAATACGCTTTTTTATCCTTTCGACGATAGTTGTAAATTATTTAATGATGTTTCCGAAAAACTTGACCTGAACATCTCTAAAAATGTTTACGCTAGTAGGATAAAAAATCTAGAATAAGTCACAATCTGTGCAACCATAAGTGTTGAAGATGTACAATCAATAAAATAAATTAGTTTTACATTTTCACGTTAGGAATAAGTGTTCCATAGTAATAGCGCAATATTAGTGACGTTATTTTGGTGTGGTAAATATTAAATTTGCAATGCTAATTGGTGTTAGGAGCCCAAATACTGATTTGAGAATTAATAAGGTAAGTTATCAGAAACCTAGTGGAAGTCATGTAGTTTAAAAGCAGCTTTTATATTATATTATTCGAACTTTTGCCCCACCATGGGCCAAAAATACTTTCCAAGCAGACAAAAACTAATAGACTTCGAAGCATCTTCATGATAGGCCTAGAAACGCCGTTGCGTAAATTTGAATAAGATTTTATTTTTATTCTATTCTATGCAATACAAATTTTACAAAAATATCATTTTCAAGTCTAACAACAACAAATAGCCATAACTTGTCCAAATCTCAATCGATTTCTATTTTATTTGGAGTGAAAATAGCATTTAAACCAACATGACTTTTATAACATTAGTTTTGAATTGGGCTAGAAATCTTAAAAATAAACTCTTGCCCCACTTTTTTTCTTATGTTAAGGGCCCTTAAATACATGAGTAGGGTCACAAGTGAGAAATTGTGACAGTGATTTCTGAATTCCAATATGCTTTAGTACTTCTACGTTGCTCAAAGTTCAATATATGATAGATCTACATTTATTTACCATCAACAGCCCTTGAAAAAAATGTTGCAATAGTTAAACGTTACGGGTAACGATTTCGTACTTAAACATAGTTTCCTAGCATGATTGATTCGATAGCACCGATACACTCTATCAAATTACATGAAAACCGATTAAGACATGTCTGAACTTATAAGTTATTGCAAGGGATACCTCCCATGGCCATGGTCAAATGCAGTCTCATCGAAATTCCTGGCCCACACCGGTCGCCGCCGACGAGAATCAACCACATGTCAACCACGCAAACTGACTGGAACGACTCGCAGTGACAGAACCTGACAATCATGATGATGGATATGGCCGTTGTTTATTATTAATATGATGATGATGTTGATGCCTGATGGCTGATCGGTGGCAACAGGATGGATGAGCTTCCAGCATAGAATGAAATAGGACATGTCACCCATTTTCGTTCAATTTTTGAGCCAGCATTCTTTGTTATCCCTGTTTTGCCTAGGTCCCAAAGCGACAACCAGACGTACCGAGCCAGCAACATCGACAATGGCATGTCCTGCATATGTGGCTTCTCCGGAGAGTGGCGCCAGCATCGGCCTAGATCCCATAGGAGTAGGGTGCAAAATATCTGAAAATCGGTGATGACTTCACTGACAGTGAATAAAGACACAAGCGGTCGGGTGGGAAAAAAGCAGTACCGTAAAACGGAGTTAAATTGATAGATTTTAGTTCTGTACTTCCAAACAAAACTTGATATTGACAATGCTCTCGAAACTTTAATTGATTCCATTATTGAAGCAAGGGGCATTGCAATACCTAAATGTAAAGTAAAATTTGAATCCGTGATTATAGACGATGATCTTAAACTCTTGATGCGTCTTTAAAACGTGAGGATAAGTCCATTTTAACGCACTCGCGATGCAGCTTTGAAAATTAGATGGCAGCATCTGCGAAATAAAATTAAAAAACGTCTTGCTCAATTAAGAAAACTAAACTGCTGCGGCAATTGAAACTTGAAATGTTGTTAACAAATTGTTAATAAGAGCGTTATTTAGTTCTACCAAAATAAGATGATTACGTTTTCTGAAACACAGAAAACCTAGATATAAGAAAATAATGTTATTTTTAAATGATATGGAGGCTGCTTGGGTACGTCAGGAGTTAATCATCAATATTAACCTCCTTTCCCGAGCAGCCTAGATAGCCGCGTAGTGTCGGTAGCGGTTGTCTCAACTGGCTAAGAATCTACACTACGGACTGCCTGTTCCGGTGGTAAAAGTCCACCTCACAGGTGACCCCTAATTTATGGTGTGATGCGTACCGTGCCTAAGAATGAATGGTTAGGGGGGTCTAAATAAAACCTAACCGCTAACGGAGCCTGTGGGGTACCAGGGCGCCCTCCACAGTATTGAGTCCTTCCTGTGCTACCCGGAGCAATGGTGCAGGTGACCTTGTGTTTCTCCGAGATAATCGGCTGCCCTTCTTCAGTCTCTAGCCTGAGGCTTAATAAGGGTGGGATTATGAATATGTTGACATTTAATTTAAATTATCACCTATATGGATTCGCATTATGCGTTTTACACAGTGTATTCTGTGCTTTCTCGCCTTTGGCAACTTTAAAGAGATACCGATCTGTTTTTTTCGTTGCTGGTCTTTTTCATGCTGAGATTTCAAAAAGCTTAATCCTGCCTAGTTTGGGTAGTGGCTACGGTTAGGTTAGCTCAGATCAATCTTCAGCATAAAAGAACAGCAACGATCAATCTTTGCATACTCATGCAAAATGGTGCAGCCCAAGTGGCGCTAGTTCAAGAACCCTACTTTCGTAGAGGGAACTTCTATCTAGGTAACCTTGTGGACCCAGTTTTTGCTACTTTCAGCAAACTTGAAATGGCAAACTCGCGCGCCATGCCCCGCGCATGCGTGCTCGTTAATAAAGCAATCGTTGCTACACTCATTTCTGAGTTAACTACCAGAGATGTATGTGCTGTCACAATCGATGTTTCTGTTGGTGACCTCAACAGGAAATGCGTCTATTGTTCGGTATATTTACCACATGATGAACCATCCCCAACGGATGACTTCAAACGAGTTGTCGTACACTGCGTAACAAAAGGCCTTCCGCTGATTGTGGGCAGTGATGCCAATGCTCATCACATGATCTAGGGCAGCTCAGATATCAATTTGAGAGGCTCCAGTCTGATGGAATACTTAAGTAGTACAGACCTTGGATTACTTAATATAGGCAATCGCCCAACCTTCATGGTTTCTAATAGAGAAGAAGTGTTAGACATAACGCTCTGCTCGAATAGAATCAGTCACGAGTTGACGAATTGGCATGTATCAGATGAGGAATCATTATCTGATCATCGCTACATCTTCTTTGAACATTCAAATGTAACTGCGCATACTTTGCGTTTAAGGAATCCCAGGTCAACAAACTGGGAACTCTATATTGAATTGGTTGCGACCAAATTTCATGGATATTCTCCGTCCATTGAAAATCCAAGTGATCTGAATGATGCTTTTGATACTACAACATCCTACATTATGGAAGCTTTTGAAGAAGCATGTCCTCTGCGGTCTGTGAAGACTACAAGAGGGACCCCATGGTGGAATTCCGATCTGACTGGACTCAGGAAACAATGTAGAAGGAGTTGGAACAGACGCCGTTCAGCTGGATCAGAGTCGTTCAAGTCGGCTCGCAAGGCTTACAAGAAGGCTCTTCGTTCTGCTGAACGATCCGGCTGGAAAAACCTTTGTACAAATGGTTCCAGTTTGAGTGAAGTCAGTCGGCTGAACAAAATCCTTGCAAAATCTAAGGATTTCCAAGTGAACGAAATTCGCTTACCTAATGGTGACTTTACTTCTTCCGATGAAGAAGTTTTAAAATGTTTATTCAATACACACTTCCCCGGATGTGTGGACATAGCATCTACGGATGAACCAAATGTCTTTTCATGTAGTTACGAGTCTCTGGCTTCGGCTCGTAGTATCGTCACTACTGAATCGATTCAATGGGCACTTAATTGTTTTGCTTCTTTCAAATCTCCAGGAGCGGATGGGATTTATCCTGTTCTGCTCCAAAAGGGATTTGATTTTATCAAACATGTTTTGAAAAAGCTACTTGTAAGCAGTTTTGCTACCGGGTACATTCCCAGATCCTGGCGTGATATAACTGTAAAGTTTATCCCGAAAGGAGGACGTGCGTCGTATGAAGAAGCGAAGAGTTTTAGACCAATCAGTCTGACCTCTTTTCTTCTGAAATGTCTGGATCGCATTATCGATCATCACATCCGTGATGTTTATTTGGCAAACATGCCTCTTCATGTCAATCAACATGCTTACCAATCTGGAAAGTCCACTGTGACTCTTTTACACAAAGTTGTATACGATATCGAGAAAGCATTCGCTCAGAAGCAATCCTGCTTGGGTGTTTTCTTGGAGATTGAGGGTGCCTTTGATAACGTGTCTTTCGATGCCATATTGGAAGCCGAACGAAACCATGGGCTACCTACAATGATTACCAATTGGATTCATCAAATGCTCAAAAACCGACATCTCTTCTCGACATTGCGTCAAGCAGCGATTCGAAAATTGAGTGTTTGCGAATGCCCTCAAGGGGGAGTCTTGTCACCACTTTTGTGGAATCTCGCAGCAGATACGCTATTGAGGCAACTCAATAATTGCGGTTTTCCAACTTATGGATTTGCCGACGACTATCTAGCTCTGATAGTTGGTATGTGCATAAGCACCCTATTCGACCTGATGCAAAGTGCTCTTCAAGTAGTCGAGAGTTGGTGTCGCCAATATGGCCTTTCGGTTAACCCGAATAAAACATCTATTGTTCTTTTTACGGAAAGACGAAACCGCGATGGAATTCGACCTTTACGTCTTTTTGGCACTGAGATTAATGTGACTGATCAAGTAAAGTATGTCGGAGCCATTCTAGATTCCAAACTTTCATGGACACCTCACATTGATTTCAGAGTCAAAAAAGCTTGCATGGCCTTCGGTCAATGCCGGCGAACCTTTGGTAAAACTTGGGGCCTCAAACCCAAATATATCAAATGGATTTACACAACAGTTGTTCGACCAATATTGGCATATGGATGTCTTGTGTAGTGGCAAAAGGGCGAAATGAGAACAATCTAATCAAAATTGGGCCATCTCCAAAGGATGTGCTTGATGGCGATGTCTGGTGCGTTATCTACAACTCCCACAGCAGCGCTTGAGGCCATTTTCGACGTTGCACCACTACACATATATCTTAAACAAGAAGCACTGTCTTGCTCTTACCGTTTAGGGGCAGTCCATTAATAAGGTAAGGGATTATGGGGGGAGGGGGGGTTTGAGATTTCTTACGCGTCATACAAATTATTTTTAATTTCCATACAAAAAATCTTACCATGGGGGGAGGGGGGGTTGAAAAACAGCCAAAATTGTCTTACGTAATTAATGGACCGCCCCTTATGGGTACTGGATCTACTGGAGAAAAATCCAGTGAATCGTAGATCAACACACACTTCGTTGTTTCCACTTTTGGTGAATTGGGACAAAATTGTCCTTGCCCCAAGTGATCTCACAATTGCTTGTTACTTTCCTTACAGGACATTTATCACACAATTCTCTTCACGGGAATAGTGGACGTCTGGCTATTTGGAAAGAAGTATATCAAACAATATAGTATGTTACACTGATGGCTCCCTTCTTGAAGGTAGAGCTGGTGCAGGAGTATATTCTCGTGAGCTAAGGCTGAATCAGTTTTACTCACTTGGTAGAAACTGCACCGTTTTTCAGGCGGAAATATTTGCTCTTACGTGTGGAGTGCAATCAGCACTTCAACAGCGCGTAATGGGTAAAATCATATACTTCTGTTCAGATAGTCAGGCTGCTTTAAAAGCTCTCGCTTCGGCCAACTCAAGGTCGAAGCTTGTTATCGCATGTCGAACTCAAATTGAGGAACTGAATTCAGTCAACTCTGTAAACCTTGTATGGGTACCGGGCCTGGTAATGAGCTATAGGCTCTCTTTGCGCTCATGCGTTATGCAGTGCCCTTTTTAGGGCGCTGTTCGAACCCATTGTGGTATGGAGCTACATGCTCTCAATTCGCTTATGCGATCTTCCCTCTTCAAGGGACCCCACTCCTATTTCCTCCCATCTGTCCCTTCCCTTTCCTCTCCCATCGGGTAGGCTCAAATATGGCGATGGCACAAATCTCCCAACTGGCGGGAAACGTGCCTTTGGAGCCGGCCTTCTGATACCTGATAGGAGTAGGGTGCAAAATGTCTGCAAATCGGTGATGACTTCACTGACAGTGAATAAAGACACAAGCGGTCGGGTGGGAAAAAAGCAGTACCGTAAAACGGAGTTAAATTGATAGATTTTAGTTCTGTACTTCCAAACAAAACTTGATATTGACAATGCTCTCGAAACTTTAACTGATTCCATTATTGGAGCAAGGGGCATTGCAATACCTAAATGTAAAGTAAAATTTGAATCCGTGATTATAGACGATGATCTTAAACTCTTGATTCGTCTTTAAAATGTGAGGATAAGTCCATTTCAACGCACTCGCGATGCAGCTTTGAAAATTAGATGGCAGCATCTGCGAAATAAAATTAAAAAACGTCTTGCTCAATTAAGAAAACTAAACTGCTGCGGCAATTGAAACTTGATATGTTGTTAACAAATTGTTAATAAGAGCGTTATTTAGTTCTACCAAAATAAGATGATTACGTTTTCTGAAACACAGAAAACCTAGATATAAGAAAATAATGTTATTTTTAAATGATACCAATGAAGGAAAAACTATTTGGTCGGTGTTAAGTCAGAGTGGACCAAGTGACAATTTGAATATTTTGAGAAAAATCTAACATTTTGTAATTTTTTAACTCGTTAAAATTTCGGTTTAATATTTCTACACATCTTTGTGTTACTTTCAAACCATATAATGTGAAGTGATAAACATGAAAAAAAAATAATACAAATCTCTAATGGAACGATTTTTTGATGAACTATGCGCACTTGGTCCACTCTGACTGAACTAAAGACCACCGTTCAGTGATTTGATTCACTCTGACTGAACAATATCTAGGAAAATAACAATCATTCAATGTTGCATGGTCAAACTGGATGCATATCTCTAAGATAAACAGATTATCAACGTCCTTCGACATCAGTATCGTAAATTCTTCAATAATCCATACCTTCAATCTCAAAATGAGTTGCATTACAATAGCTTGAAAATTAAGGTTTTGCAGGGTCAGAGCATTGAAGACCAGCATTAGTCAAATATGCGTTGTGGACCAAGTGAAAATCTTGAGTGCCGGCCAAAACTTACTGGACCAATGAACGGGTTCAATGACATTCCATTAAGACACCACAGAACTACCAAAAGCATCTATCGGACTCTGAAATCGACTCAAAAAAACGCAATAATCAATCAGTTTATTGCTTTTTGACACTTGGTTTGGCTCTGTCTGCACTGAAAGTGTTGCAATTTCTGACCACCAATACAAATGTGGTAAATGGTCAAAAATTAATATCAAATGCATCGAATTAGGTAATACAGTTTACTTTCCCTTACTCGATATTCCGTATCTCGATATCGAGTTAGAGAACCATAGTTAAAGATGGTTTTCACGGCTAACTCGATGGTCCCTTCAATATCGAGTTAGGGAGAGATGACTGTATATATGAATTCCTATTGATGGATGAGAAGATGAATCATTCGGTGTGAAAAAATCTGACAAATCACTTGAAATGTCTTTAGCTTCTTCGCGTTCATCAGCGCGCTGATCATTATCGCTGTTATGGTAATAAGCACTTCGTCCACTCTGACTGTCTACTTTTATGGATTTGTATTGACCATCCAAAGTAAATTTCTTACATATCTCCCGCAGTTTACAATATTCTTCAAATCTGATCAAAGTGATATGGAGGTAAGGTAATTTCACATCTAATGAAAGAATGATCTAATTTTCACAAGTTTTGCACTTGGTCCATACTGACTTAACGCCGACCATTTGTAAAATACATGTTTTTGAAAAGATATCGATTTATTTCATTTTAAATCAATGATTGTTGGAGTACGAATGGGTATATTCTAAATATAAATGACCAAATCGAAGATACCTCGCTTTACGGTACCGATGTGGCATGAGAGCGTAACCATGAAATATTTATAAGATTCTGGAACTTTATACCTCTACGCAGCAGTACAGTGTCAAGTAACGGGGATGATCTGTGTCAATGTCACTAGGCAGCAGCAATCTATTATTCAAAGTGTGTACCTTTTTTCTGTTTAGTTGGGATGGTTACTCTTGAAAGGCTAGAAGGCTAAAGGCCGAGTGGTTGTCAAATAAATGTGTTGGGCACCACTCGAATGGAGGCAGTGGGAAAACTGTATTGATTGAGTGCGGGTGGAGGGAAGAGGCGGTCCTAGGAAGAAAATCACTGCAAGGCACTGCAACACGTTTCTTCTGTTTCAGTGTGATATATGGATGGGGATAATTCATGAATATCTTCGTCAACAAATTATTTGCATTGAGAGAATAATTTATACATGTGAGCTTTCGTATAAAACGTAAAAAAAAATGAACACACTACTAAAGGAACTTTACGAACTTAAGCCTTCAACGATGAGATAGATATAAAAGATTTTCTTCAAACATACACAAGATTAACCTTTCCCTCAGAGGAAGTTGGTAAAGTTTGATTGACATCTTGAATGAATTCCGTTGCACCACCTTTACCATCTTCATTCAGAAAAAAGTGCAAACTTAATCAGCTCCTGAGTTAACTTTGATATATTTTTTTTTTGCTTACCGCAATCGCTGACAATTTCCATTTCACGCGATGCCACCCAAGACAGCACTCGTTGGTAGCAGTAGAAAGTAGGTGCGTAATCAAGATTCACTATTTTTTTCTGCTGCTCTACTCCTACACACGAAACAATTGTAGGTGGTTGCTACCATATATGAGAATAAAAGCATATTAAAACTTACCACAAATGCGTCGATTTTCGCTATAAATAAAGATTAAATTACCTAATTGTAATTGTGCGTCTGTCAAATATATCAGAAACAAAAGAGATCTTATAGTTATCATAAATCTAATGAATACTAGTTAATACAATACTTTTTTCGATCACTCAAAGTAGTTTTTTTTTATTTAGTTGTATTTATTTTTCTGTGCAGATATGTACGAATCTTGTTGTGGAAACATCTGAACAGTTCCCTACCGAAACGTGGAACCACTTTCAAGAGTGCAGATTCAGCATCTTTTGATTTCGTTAGCTTGAACTACTAAACCATGGTTTCCCTACCTTTATTAAGACTATCTGTATAGATAACGCAACTAAGGATACAAACGAGTAGAACAACGAAAACAAAATACAAATTTCCTAAAAGCACTTACTCACACTAACAAAACTTCATCATGGTTTTGTTAAATAGTTTATAATTTTTTGAATAAGGTCGTTTTCAGTTCCTGGAAGAATGATTGGGAAAAATAATGAAGAACCAGGAAAATCACTCGAGGAACCAGAAAGGATCTTACAGGAATATTTGGAGACATTACCCTAGAAAAATGTGTTTTCGGAAAAATTGTGTGAAACGTTTTTTTGGAAATTTTTGCTTGGACATGTTTTAGAGAAAATCGTTGCGGAATCTCAAGAAAAGTTTTTGGACAAATCCCTGATCATTTTGTGGAAGAAACCATGGAGTATTACCTAATGAAGTATATTAAAGTATCCTTAAAAAATGTTTGAGGAGTTCTTAGAGTGACTGAAAAGAATTTTTGATTCAGTTATAAAACAAACACAAAGAAGATTTTGAAATAAGTTTCCCGTTGAAACAAATTTGAAGGATGCTTAAGAAAAAATGTTCAGAAAAAGACTTAGATGAGTTTTTATTTAATTTTATTATAATTATTATTATTTATTTTTTTTTGAAGAATTAATGTAAAGTATTCTACTAACTAGTGCATGATGATCATATTTAAACAAATTTACATTTAGTTCGTAATAAATACCATACGATTTTTATCTGAAATTCTCATTTTCAATGTAAATTCTTCTATTCGCTTATGAAATTCATTCAGGTTATATCGAAACCATTAAAAACTCTTTTCGACGTCATGTACAGCAAAATACAATAACTTTCTAAAAATATACTGCCATAATTATAGTGCTCTATGTCCTGGAATGATCATGGGAAGGTGAAGATAGTCGGAAATTTTCCACTGTAGTCTTTTCCATCTAAGCCAGATTTTTGTAATATTGTATTAATATTTTCATGGTTTTCTTTTAATATTGCAATTTAAACTAAGAGTTTCGAATTTACTATAAGCTTGATGAAGTCCACAGAATATTTTTAAATATTGCAATTTTTACTAAAAGCTTATAATTTATCATTATTTTGAACCAAATTGACCCAAATCTACAGAATTTACATAACATTATATTTTACCCGATTCCTAAATTATAAGCCCAAGGTAATTTTGCTACGGATTTGGTAAGACATCCACTCAAGGGCTATTTGGTCGGGGTTCTGCCAAACAGCACCAAGCGCCAATTTTTACAAAAATTAATTATTGACACAATTGTTATTAAAACAATACACGAACAATATATCGTATTGTTTTTTCGAAATGTGTTCATGAGAAAATATTAATTTTTGTATTGTAACGATATTTAACAGCCTATACATTATATTGAAAAAACCTTAGCGAACTGTTCAAAATAATATATTGTAAGGTATGGCCCATAAAAAAATGTGAAAATCGTCATATCATGTTTTATGGTAGTTTTTACATGAAAAATGTGAATGGTACATAAATATTATTCATTACTTGTATTGTTTAATCTAGTTAGACTCAGTTTTTCGCGTTAGCCATGATTTTTATCTGTTACTTTCACCTTACCGGAGAGGAATTGGAAACATCCCTTTAAATTTTATCATGCGGACGTCGATGTGTGATGAAAGCTTCTAAAACATCAACGATGGCGTGAGATTCTTCACAGGCCTTGTCTCCAGCATACGTCCATATCAAATGATACAATTGGATCATACCTGGGGCATTGGAGACTTAAACATATTTTCGAAAAAACGGTTCATTTTGGAGAGCTTTGATTGAACCTTCATATAAGTGTGATAAGCGGCTCCGTTTTGTTAAAAATCTATGAGATAGTATTGATTTAAGTTGTCTCCATCCGAAGGAACAAATTTAATCCTAAAAAATCTATTATAAGCCTCCGTATTTATTTTTTATTCAACTTAAACAAAAAAAAAACACGCAAAAAGGCATATCAAACCTATGAGACGCAAATGCTCTCAAAACTGTGACCATAACAAAGTATTTTATTGTGATCATGAAAAACACGTTCTCTAAGAACTCCTCCTTCCTCTGATACCAAACAAACTAAAATGTTCAACATTAAAATGTGATTTTTGAAGTGGAAAGTTTATCACCAGAGTATACGACAATCAGACGCTATTTTTAGCTTTTGGCGGCTAAACCTTTAAACTTCTTTGCTCTATTTTGCTTATTTAGGACAGTAAGGAAAATATGACAACAATTGTCCTGGGTAGCGAAGTTATGTCAGAATATAGTACAATAATCATAAATTAAATTCACTAGCAAAAACAATGAAAATAACGCTTGTGGATGCTAAATTCACGCTAAAACAACTTTCGCTTTTTTTATGGGCCATACTGTACTGTAACACTGCGGAACACGTTTTTGTCTCAAGCACGAAAATACCGCTATTTACTAAAGTCCATTGCAGTTCTTAGAAATATCATGGCACGTCTAGTTTTCGAGATATTGACTGTTGAAAATGCAAAAGTTTACTGTTTCAGCCAACTTGCACACACGTTTGCCAGCTTGTACGGCAATTTATTTGCTTAATTTGTCACAAAATTCAAACTTCATGCATAAAACAATAATTATAAACAAAGTTCATAATATTCTCGATGGTAAAATGTTACTTTTTGGTGGTTTAGAAAAGTATTGTATTTTGCCATATAAGAGAAACAAAGAATATTATATGAAGACTGCAAGCATGTTGAAAAAAAATCGATTAAAACTAAATTTTATCTTGAAATTTGAAGTTCAAGTCCTATTTAGCATTGGCAGATTATATCACAAAAAAGTTTTATACATCATACTTTAAATTTCATGTAAACATCAATAAAACCAGTGTTTCATACAACTTCGGCGACCTATAACTAGAAATTATGACGTGCTGGAACATTTCTGAGAGCGGCATCCGATTCAGAGACCCAAAATTGCCTAGAGACACATAGTTTGATCCTTAAGATACGCGACAATGTCATTTTTGTTACGCTGTGTAATTGTATTTTCATCTTACAATATATTGTATTGTTTTTCCAATGGTTTTAATGATACTGTTACAATACGTTATATTGTTTTTGTATTGTGTATTTTATCCGGGGTGTTGCCTGACACAGAACACCTAAATATAAGAAATGAATGTAATGTGTAGAATGATACTAAAAAGAATTTAAAAAAATGCCAAACGTCTATTATACCTATCGTACTTACATGCCTGGTATGCCTACACAGTTAAAAATAATGAAGATAACACGTCATGTAAACTTCATTTATGCGATGTAAACATGATGTCATATAAATTTCAGTTTGAAATCATGTAAAAATGTGTTATATGTCATGTAATCACTCAGGATCCTGCGAGATTACATGACATATAATTGAAGTTTACATGACATATCATGTAAATATCCATGATATTCCACGCTCCAATTATGTGCATTATATGTCTCAGAAATTTACACGTTTCGTTCGAACTACGTATTGTCCGTATGCCAAACGTGTTTATGCCTAACGTCGTGTACCCTAAAATTTCCTAGGACAAGATCTCAGCACTTAAAATTCGGTCAATTGATCCTTAACAGCAGTGACCAACCGATCATGTTATCAGTGTAAACAAATATCTGGTTTCTGTAGATTTGGCTTATGATTATCTTCGCACAATGTCTATTTAGTAGTACAGTAAAATCGGGTGTAATTGATCAGAAGAATTAAATTAATCATCGTATCACAAGATTTTATTTATTCGTAATGGAGCACAAATATCAATGAAAGCTGCAGTAAATGAACGTTGCTTGTCGTAACTATTGTCGAATTATGTGTTGTGAATTTTTTTGCGTTAAAGAATGTTTATTACTATGAAAATAATGTAAAATTTCTAAATCATGCACGGTGCAGTAATGACAAACACCTATGAACTTCTATTTATAAGCAAGGATTTGAACATGGTATAAACCTGAAAGTTTGTGAGGATGCTTGAGATATATCCCTAAACCAGATTTCATCACCAAAACTCGTACCAATTAGGTCATATGGTTAAAATAATTGAATTTCTGTTTGATATCATTGAATTCCATAGGAAATTGCATACATTTAGGCGTTTCCGCGTAATTCTTGAATTTTAACTATTCGTTATTTATATAAATATTGCATTGTTAAGAATTTGACAAGCATATTCGGACTCAGTCAGCTCAAATTTATCATATAGAGTTGTTTAGAAAACTAACAAAAATGGCATTGACAAGTGATCAATTTCACCCCGAAATGAGATCCCCTGATTTTTTATTTTAGACATATTTGTTAACACTAAAATGACATTTGTTAGAAAATTTCGGTACATAAGTCGAAGAGGCTCACCTTCGTACTTGTTTTTCTGCATTTAGTTGTTTGCAATTGTTAACATTATAGAAAACAGACTAGAAAAACCGTGAAAAATGAGCAATTTCACCCGAAATTACGGTACATTAGTTTCTTATCACTTCCGTTAAAGTTCATTCATTTCTTGGCGGGCTTTTTAATGGACGCCTTCACCCTCAATTTTTTTTCGAGTATTGCTTTGGGAATCACTGTAGTTTAAGGTACTGTGGCAAGTGTTTGAAGTAGTACATAAGATGTAAGAGGTTTGCGATTGTGTTGTCTTTACCTAGACAGATTTTCATCGGTGCATACAAGGTGGGGCCTGATTCTAATACATCATGTGTGAATACTATGTTGATTAAATTCGAGTGTAGTTTAAAAAAGTGAATAATAGGTGGCTTGATCGCATTTCAAGAACAGTGTAAATTACTATATCTAATGATGGAAGATTTGATTCCACATGACATAAATCAAATTAATATTGTCTAACCGGTGTTAACGTCGCTCAAAAAATTATCTAAAAATTATCTAAAATTATCTAAAATTATACTTAAAGCTTAGTGCACAACATGCAAAATCCACCCTAAACTTCAGGCATCAGTGTCTCCGTACAACTCTTCAATTGCCGCCACCCGGTGCACTGCAAGACGATTGATGACGGGACAATTTTCTTAGCATCGAACAAAAAAATATCTTCTATCGCACCAAGAGAACGAACAAGTCGTGTAATTGAGCACAGCTCATATCGAGCAGAAAATGGAACTTTTATCGAAACCACAAATCATGCCATCTTGGGAAGCTCTTGGGTTGGACCGGGTGATACCTAACTAGACAACGCAACCTCGCCGGTCAACATGGAAGGACACTTTCGTTTAAGATGATAATTCAATTTAGTTTTGACAGATTATTTAATTACATTGAATACCGACGAAGAGTGCATTTCATCTTCTGCTCAATGTGTGATGTCAGGGCAGGGATTCTGCCAACGTAGTTCTAGCATTCGGTCTAAGACTCTAAGACGATTGTCTTCCTTGCATGCATTCGGTCTGCCCTTTGGGAACAACCATTGATAGAGAGAAGATTGCATGTGCTTTTCCAGTGGACCTCTAATCACTCTCTGGGTCATTTATTTCAATCCGTAGTGAATGGAAGCAGTACATTTCCCATTGGGTTCGAGGTAATTGCATGGAAATCATCAAAATGATGTGAAGCATGACTTCAACTGAGTGAGCTAACTGGAGATTCCCTCCGGTGTGGTTTGTGCTACTTAGTTTGTATATCAGTTTGGCTCAGCTGGAAGACGAGGATTGCAAATAGTGAAGTGATGTGCTTCCAATGAAATATAACTAATTAGAATTTTGTCATATTCATACTTTAGTACGATGAATGTACAGCAAGAAAGTCGCAAGGGAAGCTGAAGCCGAGTCAAACCGAACACTTGAGCCAATTGTTTTGAATGTTCTGTACTGAAAAAGAAAACATATTTTGCACGATCTTCTGACTTACCTGAGTTTCCTCAAGGATGTCAAAAATCTTTATTTACGGGTAACACAGGCCTCTTCGCCAAAAGATGAAGCCTGTGTGTCATATGGAGTAGATTACAAAGAAGTTTGAATACTTTTTCTTCATACTTGCGAAAATAAATTTTTCTCCTAATGCTCCCAAATCTCCAATAAATTGGTTAGATAAAAATAAATATTTAGGGCTGATGCTAGATAAAAATGTAACTTTCTAAAATTACAATCAAGCCAAATGTTACAAATATATAGAATGTTGTGCAACCAATGTTGAAACATTGGAATAATTGTCAAAAAAAAAATATTATTAATTTTTGACAAAAATCGTTGCAGTCTTCCAGTGCTACGATAAATACGTTTTATATCTAGGTGAAGGTAGTTCAGGTTATATGAAAACCTTTTTTTCTCTTACAAGCAGGTGCAATCAACTAACCTGTAAAAAATTCTGAACTGCTACGGCAAATGTATGTTATTGTGTGTGTAATCCAAATAGCATCCACTGTCCGGCAGTGCTATTATGGAAGAAATCTTTCTGCAATGCTTGTTGATGTTACGGAAAATGAATGTTATTATGTTGTTAATGAAATGTTAATACATGCTTCATTCAGTTTAACCAAAGTACAGTTAATTACTGAGAGCTTTCTTTTCTTATTAACCATATTTGCATGTGTATATCGTGTGGAAGTTACGATGATACTCTATGCTCTGGTAAGTTGAGAACATTTTCAATCCAAAAAGAACTTGGTCTTGCTGAAAAGCTGCGCGTTTACCGCTACGGCTATATGGGCTTCTTAAATATAGGATTTTTTAAAGAAATGATAATATAAGTAATCGGCATAATTCGACGAGTCATAATTCATGGTAGAATGACATTTTATCAAGGGGGTGGTCACTCCACACAGAGCTGTCGCATCAATTTGCGCCAACGTTTTTTTTACTGTGCCATTAGGTGCGCCCTAAGACAAGACGTGTCAGGTCAAAGTACAAAAATGAAACCAATTGCCTGTCAAAAAAGACCACTTCTCATTGGTCGTTTTGGCAAAGGCCTACTTTCATATCGTTGTGTTGAATTGCAACAGGGCACTTTGTTGCTAGCCTGGCCGTGTTGCTAGTTCATAAATTTAAGTTTTTATCTAAAGTATGGAAATTTTTCGTGAATTTTTTGTTACAAATTTATTTATATACGGTCTTATGTTTACCGCATGCGTTCTTACAATGCGAAAATAATAAAAAAAATACATAATTGAGAGCAATGTAAGGAAAATTCAGTCAATTTTCTCTAAAAATATCGCTCGTTTTGTATATAAACCTGATTTTTAAATACGCAAGGATCCTCTATTTCATTGTATGAATAAAACGTGTAAGAAACAACAAAATTATGAGTCTTAATATTTGAATTTGTTTACAAGATTTGCTTAAAAAGGATACTGGTAGCACTGGCTTTTGTATCAACAATGTTATCGACTGAAAAACAACGGGACAGTCTTAGTTGAGCTGTCACGTCCTGTCCTAGGGTGTGCCAATGTGCCCAGATGAGAAATTTCACCATAATCCAGGAGCTATAAAAGACCTTGAACTGAAATTTATCGTAGCAATCATAGCATTCCATGCATTTGTTGTCAACAGGACTAATATGAAAAAAGCCACGGTAAACAGAGGCAAGGTATTATACTCCGAAAAATGACATTCGGCAGTGACGTCATTCCAGTGCGCATCGTACCTTCGTGCTGTGCGTACACGAATTCTCTCTGCTCTTGGAAGTTTTCTTAAAAACTACCTAAAGCAATAAAACAGTACTTTTCAGTGCTACTAAAACAGTACTTTTCAGTACTATTTTTTCTACTATTGATCCCTTTACGATCCTTGTTTGGACCCGTGCCTTCGATTTTTCGTTGGACCCGTTGGCGAAAGCTAGCGGTGGTAATCCTTCTTGGACACCGTCTTGGGAAAAAACCTCTCGAAGGTCACGTCTTCTTTCGTTTATTAATTAAACATGGTATCAACAACTAACAAAAGGAAGGGTGAATCTCTGAATTCACTACTTCCTTCCAAAAAAGTGGGTTTTAAAACTGTCACTACACGTGGCAAGAATGGAAGAAAGGACGCTTCCCCGGAATGCGAACTTTCTTCCAAGGGTGAAATGAATAATTGTATCGAAATGAGCAATCAGTTCGATGCTCTAGACAAATTTTCCGAACACCAAATCGAAGCAGCCTCTAGCCCAGGCTCTTTGATTCAAGTGAGGAAGCAAAGAGTGCCGCCTATCGTGGTCAGTTGTTCCGAATTTGGGGGATTTAGGCAGGAGATCTTGAACTCCATTAGGGGAATCAAGGTTTCCTTCCAAATCGCAAAGAAAGGAGACTGTCGCGTTTTGCCGGAAACTCTTAAAGATCGTGAGCTTCTTCTCAAACATCTTGAAGAGAAGAAGCACAAATTTTTTACTTATGACGACAAAACTGAACGTTTGTTCAAAGTTGTCTTGAAAGGTCTCTCAAGTGACTATAAATCACCTGAAGAGATCAAAAATGGAATAAATGATATACTTGGATTTTCCCCAGTCCAAGTAATCATTATGAAAAAGAGAACCCAATCTGGCATTGTTCGGAAAGGGCTTTCTCAAGAATTTTATTTAGTTCACTTTAACAAAAAAGAACTAAATAATATTAAAGCTTTAGAAAAAGCAAAACTTTTGTTTGATGTCCGTGTGACATGGGAACATTTCCAGAAACCTGGAGGAAATTACCAGAACCCCACTCAGTGCCGTCGGTGCCAAAAGTGGGGTCATGGTACAAAAAAATTGTCGCATGGATGCTAAATGCATGATTTGCGGAGGTTCTTCTCACGCCAAAGACGTCTGTCCAGTGAAGGAAGATACCACCAAATTCATATGTTGTAATTGCGGGGCTAACCATAAGTCCAATTTTTGGAATTGTCCTTCACGCAAAAAGGTCATTGAGGCTCGTGCCAGGCAGATGAAAGATAATATCCGTTACGATAACGGTCGTTTCCGGAATTTGCCTGGTAGAGTATCGAACAATGCTCATTTTTCAGTTAACGATCGCTTGATCATGAATCATACCCATCAGGAAGATCATAACCATGCTCATTCACAAACTAATTTTAATCCGTCGGGTAGCCGTTCGAATCTTTTAATTTCGAATGTATCTACCCACGGTAAATCCTTTGCCGATATCGTAGCAGGAAATTCGAACTCCTCCCCTGTTCGATCCATGGGTACCCATTCTACTTGTTTCAAATCAAATGGAAAAAACCCTACCGCCACAGGTAACTCCGCTTCTTCGTCTACCGGAAATTCCAATGGGAAATCACATGACATGTCTGCCTCTGATTTTAATTTTCTAACTGAACAATTGAATCTAATGATTGATGCAATGTTCAAAGCCACCACTATGACTGAAGCAGTCCAAGTAGGTGTAAAATTTACAAATCAAATTGTTATTGGATTACGTTTTTCTAATGGATCCAAATAATAATTTAAATATTTTAAATTGGAATGCTCGTTCTCTGAATGGTAAAGAGGACGAGCTGTTTAATTTTCTTACGGTTAATAACGTGCATATAGCAGTTATTACCGAAACGTATTTAAAACCTGGATCTAAACTCAAAAGAGATCCTAACTTTTTTGTTTATCGTAATGATCGACTTGATGGGGCATGTGGGGGAGTTGCAATCATCATTCATAGGCGTATAAAACATCAACTGTTTTCGTCATTTGAAACTAAAGTTTTTGAAACTTTCGGTGTTTCTGTTGAAACACAGTTTGGTAAATATACTTTCATACTTTGCCTTTTCAATTCTCTGGGCAGCAAGTTAATTTGCTCCAAACTGACTTGCGTAAATTGACTCGCAATAAGTCAAAAAATTTTGTCATTGGTAACTTTAATGCCAAACATCGGTTATGGAATAATTCTCAAAGTAATTCCAACGGCAGAATTTTATTTGATGAGTGCTCTTCAGGATATTTCTCAATTCAATACCCTGATAGCCCCACATGTTTTTCCTCTTCTAGAAATCCATCTACGATTGATTTGGTCTTAACCGACTCTAGTCATCTTTGTAGCCAATTAGTTACTCATGCTGATTTTGATTCTGATCATGTCCCTGTTACATTTCAAATATCCCAAGAAGCGATTCTCAATCCTATCAGCTCCACTTTCAATTAATTACGAGCCGACTGGAATATATATAAAACGTATGTTGACTCCAATCTTGATGTTAACATTTCTTTAGAAACTAAACTTGATATTGACAATGCTCTTGAAACTTTAACAAATTCCATTGTTGAAGCCCGGAGCATTGCAATTCCAAAATGTGAAGTAAAATTTGAATCCGTGATTATAGACGATGATCTTAAACTCTTGATCCGTCTTAAAAACGTGAGGAGAAGGCAATTTCAACGCACTCGCGATCCTGCTATGAAAATTATATGGCAGGATTTGCAGAAAGAAATCAAGAAACGTTTTGCTCAATTAAGAAACAAAAATTTTGAAAATAAAATTTCTAAATTGGACCCTGGCTCTAAGCCCTTTTGGAAATTATCGAAAATCTTGAAAAAACCTCAGAAGCCAATACTGGCATTGAAAGAGGAAAACAAATTATTACTAACTAATTGCGAAAAAGCTCAAAAACTTGCTATGCAGTTTGAAAGTGCGCACAATTTTAATTTAGGACTTACTAGTCCAATTGAAAATGAAGTTACTCAGGAGTTCGAAAATATTCTCAATCAAGAGAACGTTTTCGAAAATGCCTGGGAGACTGATTTGGAAGAAGTGAGAACTATTATTAAAAAATTCAAAAACATGAAAGCTCCTGGCGATGATGGAATTTTCTACATCCTTATCAAGAAACTTCCAGAAAGTAGCTTATCATTTTTAGTTGATATATTTAACAAATGTTTTCAATTAGCATATTTTCCTGACAAATGGAAAAATGCTAAGGTTGTTCCAATTTTAAAACCAGACAAAAATCCTGCAGAAGCTTCTAGCTATCGTCCAATCAGTTTGCTTTCCTCCATCAGTAAACTTTTTGAAAAGGTTATTTTGAACAGAATGATGGCCCACATCAACGAAAATTCAATTTTTGCCAATGAACAGTTCGGATTCCGCCATGGACATTCGACCACTCATCAACTTTTACGTGTAACAAATTTGATCCGTTCCAACAAATCTACTGGTCTTGCTCTTCTAGACATAGAAAAAGCATTCGACAGTGTTTGGCATGAAGGTTTGATTGTAAAATTAAAAAACTTTAATTTTCCAACATACATTGTTAGAATAATTCAAAGTTATCTGTCAAATCGTACACTACAGGTTAATTATTAGAACTCCAGATCTGAAAGACTTCCTGTAAGAGCTGGTGTTCCTCAAGGCAGCATTTTGGGACCAATATTATACAATATTTTCACATCTGACTTACCTGAGCTACCTCAGGGATGTCAAAAATCTTTGTTTGCGGATGACACAGGCCTCTCCGCCAAAGGACGAAGCCTGCGTGTCATCTGTAGTCGATTGCAAAAAAAGTTTGGATATATTTTCTTCATACTTGCAAAAATGGAAGATTTCTCCTAATGCTTCCAAAACTCAACTAATAATATTCCCACATAAACCAAAAGCTCTTTATTTGAAACCTTCAAGTAGACATGTTGTCACGATGAGAGGGGTTCCAATAAATTGGTCAGATGAAGTTAAGTATCTAGGGCTCATGCTAGATAAGAATTTAACTTTCAAAAATCACATTGAGGGCATTCAAGCCAAATGTAACAAATATGTAAAATGTCTCTATCCCCTTATTAATAGAATATCAAAACTTTGTCTTAAGAACAAGCTGTTGATATTCAAACAAATTTTCAGGCCAGCCATGTTGTATGCTGTACCAATATGGACTAGCTGTTGTAATACCAGGAAGAAAGCTCTGCAGAGAATTCAAAATAAAATTTTGAAAATGATTCTGAGGCTTCCTCCCTGGTATAGTACCAATGAGTTACATAGAATATCCAATGTTGAAACATTGGAACAAATGTCAAATACAATCATTAATAATTTCAGGCAAAAATCGTTACAATCTTCTATTGCCACGATTAATGCGTTATATGTTTAGGTTAAGTTAGGTTAAGTATATTAAAAACGTTTTTTTTTCTCTTATAAGCAGGTGAAATCAACTTACCTGTAAAAAAACTGAACTGCTACGGCAAATGAAATGTAATATGTTGTTAACAAAATGTTAATAAAATCTTAAATTTGTTTTACCAAATTAGGATGATAGTGTTGTCAAATAACACAGAACACCTAGATATAAGAAATGAATGTAATGTTTAGAATGATACTAATAAAGAAATTAAAAAAAAAAAAGTGACGTCATTCCTATCGCAAATTCGAACGAGTGCAAAAGAAAGCAAGGCCTGCTCTCCTTTACTATCCTCAAGGCCTCATGCTTGACGCTAGGAATGACGACACGTGTTTTGATGGAAAATCGTTGTTTACACGTGGGAATAGCCTACCTTGTTGTGTCTACCGTGAAAAAAGCCAACCAATTATTTGTTTTGGACGTGCCCAAATTCAAAACATTTTTGGTGCACGGAGACCATGGAAATCCAATTTCGCCGAACCGGAGGAAAATCCCTAGACTTAAATTTTGCTAATGTTATCATTTTGCCCTGCCTACGAGGGGCAAATTTTAAAATACAGTTATTTTCCGGAATCGGCTATAATGGACCACCAAGAACCAAACTTATACAAAAATACCTTCAATATGAGCTTATAAATATGATTTTTATGGTTCCTCCTTCGGGCACCTAAAATTTATAAACTTTGTTTTTAAACATCTAAACCAGGCTTAGTTTAGTGTCCTTCAACACTGTAGCTAATTCTGCCGGGGATTAAGCCTGGGTAGCCTCATCCTTGCTGTGTGTGGGGCACTTAACAACCGAACCCTCTCTCTCTCATCGAAGAGAACGTATCTACGTTTAACAACCTGAATTGAGAGCTTCATCGATCCGAACAATTTCTCCCAACAGCCATTTCTCCCGTTAAGAAATTTGGTATACAAGAATATAAAACCACTTTTTCAAACCCCCTTTCTCTTAAATACGTTCAAAACTGCAAAACCATTCATATTGTATATTTCAATACCAAATTATTTCAGATATATGCATAAAAATTTGAAAACAAGAACATTAAAAAACAAATTCCGGATAATCGAGTCTCAAATTCCGGATTAGATAAGAAGATTCTTCTTGCTCAAGTATTCCTACACGATAGGGTCGATGTAACAATAGCCGTATAGCTAAGAACAAATATTCGTATAAAATTGAAAAATGAACCCAGCGGCATTATTTTTGTATCATCTGGTAGCTTTTTATCTTGGCTTTGTGGAAAAAATATATACCTCATAACTCATGTTTTTGTATTTTTTATCGCTTGTGCCACTATAGGATAGTAGCACGATTTTTAGTTTTTGTTCCTATAGTAGCACTAGCGTCACGGAGTAGGCAAAACATAAACCAAAACCGTATTTTTATAAAACTTTTATAGTTTTCCTTGAAAGTGTGGATCAAAAGCTTTCGATTGATGTAAAAAAGTTCTTAATTTTTCAACTATTTTATTTAATAAAAAATAATTTCTCTTAGTAGTGCTACTATAGGAACAATAGGTTAACTATAGGTGCAAGGGAGCTTGAATTTTAAGCAAAACTATTTGTTTCGATCATTTTTTGAACAAAATCGAGCTGTGTATCAATGCAATGGTACTTAGATAAATAGCTACCGAACTTCATGTCAAAAGATATTTTACAACGTGTTGGTGCGTTAACCGTGGCCAACTCCGGTCAGGTCGGGTGGACTGTATTTTTCGGAATGAAAGGAATAGCACCACTGATTCTGCTAGTCCACAGTACACTTTATTACACTACTTCACTATTGTTCACTATTAACACTTTACTTCGGAATACTTTTCATTTCACTGTTCACTCACTCGGTGTATAATCGCGGCGGGTTGAAACAAGACTCACTCACATGGTGGAGCGGTCGCGTATTTTTATCAGTGCGTTCTGGTTCTAGAAGTTTCGACGGTTCTCATTCTCGTAGGTACTCATTCTCGAAGCTTCTGGAACAGCACTCACCGACGGAACTCTCGTTGTGGAAATAGTCACTCATAAGGAACTCACGGCATTTGAGTTCCTGTTGGTAACTCACATGGTACTCACGCTCACTGTTGATACTTCTGCACTCAGTGGCGTAGTCAGGGTGGGTCGAGAAGGGGCCACATTCGGATGCACTTTGAGTCGCACATGTTTACGACTCGTTCCGTACGGAACACAACGCTTACTAGCGAAACGGCCTTCAAAAGCCACTAGTGCGACTATAGGGGACTGTCTACAAAGGGAACACCAACCCTAGTTGTTTAAAACGGTTGAGAACCATTTTTGTTAGAATTTTGCTCTATGAGATCCAACAAACTGTGCCATAAGGGTATGCGAAATACCGAATGATTCCGTCAAATACGCTTCGAAACGAAATTCCGCGGAATTCCACGGAACTCGCACAGGCGAAATTTGTATTTTTCTATTTCGTTTCGTTTCGCTAAATTGTTAAAATATTTCCACGGAAAATTGAAAACAAACGGAATAAAACGGAATCTCGCGAAATTCGAGTTTAATTTCGAACAAAAAAGAGGCAAAGCGTTCGCTTCTACTCTTAGCTACAGTCAAGAATGGGTCCGTATTATGGATCAAATCGACTCATATCATGGATCAGAACACTATAACAGCAAATTATCTGCGAGGCAAACGAATGGTGTGTTAGTGAAAGCATACGTTTTGGCGTTTCTTTAGGAATCGTTTTATCTTAGATTCATAACTGTGGTATGGGTTTAATTGTCCCACAGATATGAATCAACGCTTCTAGGCATACAGTATTGGACAAAACATTTGCAACTTTTTCGATTTTCCATACAAAATGACCAACTTTGATAAACTATATCTCAGTTATTTATGGACCGATTTGAATGAAATTTTCACAGAATATCAGACCTAACTTGAATTTTAACATATATGTTTGAGTGATTTTTCCAATCACAAGTTAGAAAGCAGTAACGGTTTGACTAAAGTGAATTTTTGACGATTTTTTATGGTTGACATAACTAAACATATTGAAGGTATAGCTTCATGGTATCTTCAGCAAAGTTGTAGATTTTGACGAGATGAATAAATTTGCTGAAGACAGTTTTTGTGTTGGGCTATCAGATTTTGAGATAAAAAGTTTTGCATTTTTCGTCGAAAATTACACTTTAGTCAAACCGTTTTAACTTATAAACTCGTGATTGGAAAAATTATTCAAAAATATATGTTAAAATTCAAGTTATACCTGATGTTCTGTGAAAGTTTCATTCGAATCGGTCCATAAATAACTGAGATCTAGCTTACCAAAGTTGGTCATTTTGTATGGAAAATCGAAAAAGTTGCAAATGTTTTGTCTAATACTGTATGTATGACATTTGATTTCCTACGAATGGAACAAATGTCTATGGTACCACACCACCAACTCCTCTCTCCTCTTATAACGTGACATAATTTCCTCACGACCCCCAATTAAAAGAAAAAATGCGAATATTGATCATATATCATTACAAGTATTGGAAGCCAAATGCCGCAAGGCAGAGGTCTTAAGTTAAGACTCTTAACCTTTTCAATACCGACATCAAGTTCTAGTTTCGCCATCTTTCGATCTATTTTGATGATTTATTATAGGAAAAATCACAACTCAGTTATAAATTTGATTCATGCATTGCATGCACCATCATTGGTTCCGGATTCAGATTCAAGTTTGGTGGAGTACCTAGGGTATTTCACAATGGAAAAGCGCACCATTTTTTTTTCAATTTTCGTAAATCTAAATCTCGAGAAAAAAAATAAGCCAAACATTAAATTTAACTCATTAAAAGACGGATTGTCTGAACGAACATGGGTGAACTTGTCAATCTTATTTGCGGTTCCTCTATGCTATGTAGTCCAGGTTCAAAACTTTTTTTATTCGAAATTTTCAAATATTTTTTAAAATACTCTCGAGGCTCAAAATTTAGTGAAAATGTGATTTTGTAATCAGTTTTAAACAAAGAATCTGAAAATGAGATAATATCAACAATCCTTAATTCTTCCAGAAATCGTCCAGAAATTCCTTCACAGATTTTGGAATAGGATCATTTCTCCAGTATTTGCTCTACAAAATAATAGAAAAACCTTCAGTATTTTCTACAAGGTTTACTCTGAAAGTTTGTATTCATCCAGATTTGATACCTCCAAGAATTAATTCACAGTTTATGCAAGGCTTTTCCAGAAAATTTATTAGGAACTTCTAAATTAACCCCAACAGGCAATCCTGGTTAAGTTGCTGCCGCAATATCTCTTGGAGTTTATTACTTTTGCAGTTCTTTCAAATTTTTCTTGATTGATTTCTTAGGTATGTGTTGATGGATTCTTTTAAATTTAATTTAATTCAATACTCCAGCAAATACTAAAGCAAATATTCCAGTGATTCCTCTGTTCTACTTATTTTTCTTCTTCTTTCTGGCGGTATGTTCCAACTGGGACAGAGTCTGCTTCTCAGTTTAGTATTTTCATGATCACTTATCGACTTGTGTCCCCAATCATATTCATTCAAGCCACAAAGCATAAAATAACAATAATAACAATAGTAAAATATTGAGAAGGCGCAATTTCTGTCATGTTTTTTTTAACTGGACCACTGTACGCCGAGCGGCGACACTGATGTTTGTATTCCAATCACTGATCGCGCTACGCTCAGTTCTCGAATTGCACAAACTTCCAACACAAGCGCATGGAAGAATGGTAGTCGAGAGTTGTCAAAACGTTTGGAAAATAATAAAAATCGTAAATTACTCGCTAATAGGAAACTGAATCGAAAAAGTAGCGATTTGAAATCAAGCGTAATGTGAATAGATAACTTTTTGTGTTTATTTCATCATTCGTGGTGCTTTCTTTGCTTAAGGATTACGTTTTTACTACCATTTAAAAAGCCTTTTCAGTTTTCACTATCTCCCTATGAATCTCTCGAGAAATCCCTGAGGTATCCCTATAGAATTATCCAGAGAGAACCTTCGAGTAAGTCATGTAGTGATTTTCCTGGTGGTAACTCACTAGGCTTACTGGAGATGGCCCTCCTAAAGGCTCTATGGATTTATTTTTAATATACACCCGATTGTGTTTTTGCACGGGAGATGCGTACCGTGCAAAAAAAGTTTTCATATCAAAATTTCAAAAACCATGCAAAAAAAAGTAACATCATTTCTCGATGTGTCATGCAAAAATAAGGTTTTGGTGGAAACAAATGTATGGAAACTTTTTTGCACGGCCGTGTAAAAAAACCGTGCAAAAACAGAATCGGGTGTATCAACAAATATATTCTCACAATATTAGACAACACCTAGGTCCAGTAGCTTCACTACCAAAAGATTGCAGAAGGAAACCGGACTGGTTTGAATAAAAAAAAATATGAAATAGATCTGGGGAATGGTCCATTCTGGCGAAAGGTTTTCTGACGAAATGTACTTTTCGTCAAATATCTAACAAAACTTATTTAACCTTCAAAGAAATCATTCCACGAATAAGAAGAAGAATTTTATTAAGTTATCACATCATGTCCAACAAGAAACCACAAAACATTCCTCACTAACCTACAATAATAAGTTCCTCGATCATACCTGAGCAGAAATCGAAATCTCCGATCATGCTGGTCCATCATGTCAGGTAATTGGGTACTTTCCATCGATCCTGTGCTGTTTAGGGTCTCCATTAGCCCTCTTTCCATTCGTGGCATACGTTGCGACTAGATGTACAACGGCTAGCACGACGATGATAATCATGTTGCCCAACGCTGGTATGTAAATATACGACTACGATTGGAGTAACTATCTGATCGCCAGCGGGTGGGACTGGGAGCCCTCATTCGATGGATCGATCTACATCATCATTACCAGCAACTAAATAGCACGGCAACCCATCCGGCACCACTTTTACACGTCTTCATAATGATTAGGCTCAGCGAGCTCTGTTGATATACCTACATTTCAACCGCGCATGACTAGCAGGATCGATCAAAAAACTAGATTATATGCATAGTCAGCGATGGAAATCGGATTTTGGCGAGGTCGTATCGGCCTACACAGCAAAAATTAAATTAATATCGGCCGATGTAATTTGTGGATATGTATCAATAACAATGCGATTTTTTTTTTTGTAATTTAAGGTTGCTGAACCCATTGCTATTTTAAAAAATATCATACTATGTTTCGCTTTTGAAATATTGATTCTTAGATTGGATCTTAGTCAACTTACATGTCAGTTTACTAGCTTGTATTACGATTTATTTCAAGTAGCAACGCAAAACTTATAGCAAGATGAGCTTTCTTTCTTATCGTGGTAAGATGGCCGAGAGGTATCGGTTGCGGCTTTCGCCTGCTGGACCAGGTAAAACTTTTACACATCTTTTTTTTTTATTTCTTAAGCCGGTTCTATCGATTGCTAGATCTCGATTTGTTGCATTCGCCGTCTGGTTTTATACGTTTTAACGATGTAATAGTATACTACATTAGCTATTGAACTGTTGGGCAGCCAAAATTACGTTATATTACAATAGATTTTTTGCTGTGTATAGCGACGATGATGATGTTGATCATGGTGATAGTGGCCGTAGGTTTCGTTCCGCTTGTGTGATACGGACACCGGTCGTTACGCGCCTTGCGACCGCAATCGGGCAGCGTGCTGATTAGTTTCGTTGACGGCGGGAGCTAAGTTGGCAATCGAACCTCGATCGTCAGACCATTTCTCGGCTTCGAAGCTTGGTAGAAGAGTGGTTGGATAGAAGGAGTTCCTGGCGGGATACAAAGATCGAAGGAATGTGGAACAGCTATTGGCTAGGTGATGATGGTTATTGCCTATTAGTTACCCGAGAAGAATAGAAAGTGGCCAATCCCAATAATTTCTAATTTTAAAAATGACTGACGTAACTTTTAACATTGCAGTTAAACTGGACACTGACCACTGAGCTTCACTCAGCCTAGTGGTAACGTCCGCGGCTACGAAGCAAAGCCATGTAAAAAAATATGTCAAAGAAAGCTTTCAGAAAATAACTGAGGAAGTGCATATAGAACACTATGCTAAGGAGCTTTTTACCCTTTTTTGTGTTTTCTACAAAGTTGTTTGTCCCAAAAAAACTGTTTTTACTGAACATTTCATCACGCTATCATTTGAAATAAAAGTATCGTTCAAAGATTACTCTTTTTTCAAGGGGGTAGTTTTGGTTTCAATACCTGCTTACGTGCAATACAGTTTTTCGTGCGTTTTTAGTAATTATGGAATTCGAACGAATTCGACTGATAACTTCTTTATTTGCGATGTTCAGCAATGACATCGCTAAAATTAACGGTTTGGTGCTATTCAAAAAGCGCATGGCATTGACAGAACAAAGCACAGTGCAATGTGCATTAGTGTAAGTTGTATCCCGAAAGCTTTTCTCTTTTACTTTAGGACCATAAGATTAATAATCAAACTACCAATTATTTGCAATCATGTATAATGATAATTAGGTACATATGAATCCTTCAATGGCTTTGTTCCAAAACCATGTTCACAACTTAACGGTTGTCAAAGAGTCCCAACAGCATCTTATGTGCTCTTTTTCCATCGGCTGAAAAGCCTAAAGCCGCGTAGGGTGCGTTCCTACGGAATCTAAAATCCATTCACTAATCACTGTAATAACTATAATAACATATTTCACTCAACTCTTGCTTGCTCGATGGCAAGCAGTGAGCTGCACCATTTTAATAAAGTCATTATTATTTATAATAAACGATCGCCATACAAAAGCGCAGCACCATAGACGGGGTTCATTATGCACGGTGTTCGATCGGATCGTGACAGCCAACGCTGGTTCAGCAAAGGTAGTAACGGCATCGGCAGCAGGGACCTGCGACACCAACCTTTAATAGTGGTCGCTAGGGCTCGTGGTCGTGGGCATCATGCATCATGCTGCGTGGTTAGATCTTTCATTAGAGCCACGTTCCTCAATGCGAAACGATACCGATGATGGAGATGGCAAGGGATCAAGGGGTGGGGGGCTACCATAAAGCTACCAAACCACTATGGGTCAGAAATCAAAATTTTGAAACTCATATTAAATTTTCAAAGATAAGATCATGCATTTAAATGCATAAAGCTACCAAACCACTATTGGCCGCAAAGTCGAAATTTCGAAACGTATAGTCAATTTTCAAAGATAAGTTCATACATTTCAATGTATTTAAAATTATAGGATGACCACGGGCTTCGGCACCATTCGAATTTTATCGGCAATCAAAAATAAAAGGCCAAATTCACAGAGTTTTTCTATCAAAACACACAAATGAAAACATTCAGATGATACCTTGTTCTGTCAGCTTCCCCTGACGAGACTTCCGAGACTATGTAAAGTCATTTATTGAAATAAATACGTCTGATTTGGAGTTTCCGAATAGATTATCAGCATTTCTTATGTGAAAGGCTGCCAACAATAGTCACACAGTAGTCATATTTATACCATTTTTTAGCAATAATCGTAGTGAAGAAGAGCGTAAACTTTAAAATTTATATACCGGAAGAAATGAATATGATTGTATGACATTTGCCAGAAAACCATTTGCCAGAATCAATTTGCCAGAATGATTTTTGCCAGAAAGCCATTCCCTAGAATGGACCATTTGCCAGAAAACCATTCCCCAGAATCATTTTTTGTAATTCGTTTTCAACCTTGATATCAATTGATCGAAATATTTGTGAAGATGTATCGAAGCCAAACCTCAAATTTTCAAGAGCGCAAATCTAGAGACCCAAACAGCCATTCCAGCTGAAAATTTAATCGTTTGGTCACCACCAGCGTGTGACCAATCGATTAAGTTTTCAGCTCAAACCGCTGGCTGGTTCTCGAGGTTTATGCTCTTGAAAATTTGAGGTTTGGCTTCGATGCATCTTCACCTCAAGCCTACCGAAATTTTCGATATTTGTCATTTTTGTATCTTGAATATACTCATATTATTTTCACTTATAGCATGAAACATTGTGTAATCAACTTTCACATTATTTACATCAAGAGGATTGGACTACTAGCACTGCACAGCTGCAGCGCAAAATTAATTAAAATTTAGCGTCACGTCTACAGTACTACACTCGCATCGTAAATATTGCTCCAAATAATGTTTATATCTTTGCAATATTATAACAAGTATAAAACAACGCAACTGATCGATCCGTGTTATTTAGTCTATGTTGTTAAAATCCTTCGCATACAATTTTATGCAATTTTCACTACTTACATAGCTGGTCTGAGAACAAAAAAGCTGAAACGTTTGACACGAATTAGTTTAGTTGAATAATTTCAGAAATATGAATCGTGTATCTTTGCTGAACAACTAAAAAGAACAGCCTTTGAGTGAAAGAAGGGAAAATTATGTTTGAAATATGATCAGTTTAGTGCCAATAATCATTGGAACAATATAACTCAAATGACTACCCAATGTTCTTTCGGTCATATATTTAAATACATTATGCAGTCCTTGAGTTTTACAACATTTCCGACAGGCTGCCGGAAAACTCTTCAATCGTCAGTGTTTACCCTGATTGCTAGTTTTAGCTATCTGGAACCGGAGATATTTTGAAATTCTTAGCAGGACTGCTACGTGGCCATGATTAATGGTGGAAACCAAAAAAAAACACACATATATTGGTTTCTCATTTTCTGTCGCTTGCTCTACGAAACAAGTCGGTTATGAAGATTAATGTTTTCGGAATCAATCGAGTAATCTTCAATGAGAAATTAGATGAAGGTCATGGTAAATATTCCATTATTGAATCACTTTGAATTTAGTTTTTTTTTATTTGAGGACATAAATCAATATATATCCATTATCCAATATCCATTTCCCGATATTTGCATATTTTTACATAAATCCTTTTTACAGACATTTTTATTGACAGCAGTTCTATATTGATTTTTTTTAGCTGTAATCATTTAAAATTGAGATGACATAACCTTGTTTACATTACTTCCATTCCTTCTGTTAACTGCAGGCAGAAACACACAGTACAATTATAAGGACTAGCCAATAATATAAAGAAGGATAAATCTCCTATGAAGCATATACAGGGGGTTGTCAAAATAACTGGGACAGGCAAGAATTGGGCCAACTTTGGAATGCTGTAACTTTGACAAAAATTGACCGATTTCAATTCTTTAAGAAGTAATGGACGGGTAAACTAATCTAGTTTTGAGGTGCATCCACGGAGATGAACTATGACCACCGGATACCGGTGATAATCCGGATTTTCGGAAGCATGTCTTATGCAGTAAAATTAAGATGTGTTTTTAGCAAAGATTTCGGTTAAAAAATCAAAATTTTACTACACATGAAGATAGAAGATCAAATTCTGAAGCGATTGGTGCACCAAGTATTAAGATCGGTTCAGAAACAACCAAGATATGGCCATTTCCCCGGAATCGGTGCCGGTAGTGGATCCGAATTGGGATCAAACAATTTATTCACTCAAAATATGTCGCGCAATATTGTTTTCTCCCTAGCTTATCATAGAATACCCTATTATAAGTTGAAAATGAGTTTTGTACAGATTTGGCCCCTCATGGCGCCGCCAAGTGCCCCGGGGGAACCTTGCATAGGGGACATTTCGATTTTGACACCAAAGTATATCATGCGACGGCCTATTCTCCATGTATTGTCGTAAATAGGGCAACTGTAGACTCAAAATGGATAGTTGACTACAGTGACTACTTTTGGGACCACCGGATGTTCCCGAGGGAACCTGTAATTAGGGACAAATGAAGTTGAACTCCAATACATATCGTGCGACGGTTCATTTTTTATGTCTCGTGCTAAATAGGGCTATTGAAGACCTAAAATGGATGTTTGAGTAGAGTGGCCACTTTTGAGACCACCGGAATTTCCCGGAGGAACCTGTCATTGGGGACATTTCTGTTTTTACACCAAAACATATCATGCGACGACTCTTTCTGCATGCCTTGTCGTAAATAAAGCAACTGTAGACTCAAAATGGGAATTTAATTAAAATGGCCACTTTTGGGACCACCGGGTGTCCCCTAGGGAACCTATGATTGGGGACAATTGGAATTGAGCTGCAATACTCATCGTGCGACGGCTTATTCTTTATGTCTAGTCATGAATAGGTCAACTTTAGATCGAAAATGGATATTTAACTGGAATAGCCACTTTGGGGACCTCCTGTAGTTCCCCAAGGAACCTATTATTGGGGACATTTCAATTTTTACACCAAAACATATGATGCGACGGCTTGTTCTTCATGTCTTGTCGTAAATAGGGCAACTGTAGACTCAATGTGTATATTTAACTATTGTGACCACTTTTGAGAACTTCGGATGTCCTCGAGCGAACCTGTTATTGGAGAAAATTGGAATTGAACTCCAATAAATATCATGAGATGGCTCATTCTTCATGAATAGGTTAACTATAGACTGAAAAAGGATATTTGGGCAGAGTTGCCACTTTTGGGACCATCGGATGTCTCCGAGGGAATCTGAGATTTTGTACAATTGGAATTGAATTCCAATACATACCAGGCGACGGCTGATTCTTCATTTATTGTCATGAATGGGATAACAATAGACTGAGAATGCATATTTTATTTAAGTGGCCACTTTTGGGACCACCGGAAGTTCAAGAGGAAACCTGTCATTAGGAACAATTGTGCTTCAATGCTTAAACAGATCGTGTGACGTCTCCTTCCTTATGCCTTCTTATTAATAGAGTAATTGTTAGCTCAAAGTGTTTATTTGACTATAGTGGCCACCTTTAACTAGTAACCATCGGGTGCTTCTAGGGAACCTGTAATATGGATAATTGTGCTTGAATACAACACACAATCAAATGACGGCATTCCTTATATTCTTATTTACTTAATAAACTATGATAGAGGAAATTTGTGTTTCCACACCAAAATATGCTTTATGGCGGTTCATTCTTCACGATTTTAATGGATTTTCATTTTCTTGAATTCAAGTAAACATTTGATTCCTCGGACATTTTTTCAGGTCGACTCTTAATTAGGAAACCTATTAATAAGAATACAGGTCGGACTCGATTATCCGGAGTATCGATTTTTTTTCATTCCTAATAATCGAATCCTCCGGATAATCGAATCACTAAGAAAAAAAATTGAAACCTTCGATGAAAGAACTTTAATATTATCTTTTTTCATTGTTTTATTTATATTATGCGGTGGCGTAGCCAGATATTATTTCTATGAACAATAGGTGTCCTTACAAGAAAATCAAATTTTTAATTAGCATACACAAAAACACACTTTTTCACACCTCCCTTTACGTTCAAAACTGCAAAACCATTCATATTGTATATTACAATACCAAATTATCTCAGATTTATGAATACAAATTGAAAAACAAGAACATAAAAAAACAAATTCCGGATAATCGAGTATAAAATTCGGGTTAATCGAATCTCGGATAATCGAGTCTCCGGATAATCGAGTCCGACCTGTATTTGCTTTTATAATTCCAGGACAACCACTGCACATTAAAATAATAAGAATCAATTACCTCGATTTCCATTGTAAACAATGTTGCCTTCAATTGATTTACAGTTCTCAAAACCATTGTGTTTGTTTCAAATTAAAAAGAGATTTGTTTAATAATGTTTTGGGCCATTTATTTTAATTCAGATCGGGATTCACTACTGCGACCTGAATTTTTGGTGTAGTGCATGGCATAAGCATTAAGTATCGACTTCGATATTGTTCTTGGTTTGGTCCTACGGAAACATTTAAAAAGATAATTAATATAATATATTCTAATGCTTCAACACTTAACAGAAAATTTAATCAACGAAGACAAAGTGGTCCAACAAAGATAATTAACTCAAACTAGTGACCACTGTTGTCAATATTCACCAAGCCTACATTAAGAATAAGTTGCACGATATGCTTTGGCGTGGAAACATTTTTTTCCAATCCCAGGTTCCCTTGAAGACATCCGGTGGTCCCAAAGTGATCACTATAGTCAAATATACACTACAGTTTTTTTTTCATCACAAGACATGAAAAAAGCCGTCCCTTTATATGTTTTGCCGTGAAAACCCAAGTGTCCCCAATAACAGGTTAAATTGGGGAAATCCGGCGGTCCGTATAATGGCCACTGCATTCAAATATCCACTTCGAGTCTATAATTGTCCAGAAATGTCCCCAATGACAGGTTCCTCCGGGAAATTTCGGTGGTCCCAAAAGTGGTAACTCTACTCAAACATCCATTTTAGGTCTACAATAGCCCTATTTAGCACGAGATATAAAAAATGAACCGTCGCACGATATGTATTGGAGTTCAACTTCATTTGTCCCTAATTACAGGTTCCCTTCGGGAACATCCGGTGGTCCCAAAAGTAGTCACTGTAGTCAACTATCCATTTTGAGTCTACAGTTGCCCTATTTACGACAATACATGAAGAATAGGCCGTCGCATGATATACTTTGGTGTCAAAATCGAAATGTCCCCTATGCAAGGTTCCCCCGGGGCACTTGGCGGCGCCATGAGGGGCCAAATCTGTACAAAACTCATTTTCAACTTATAATAGGGTATTCTACGATAAGCTAGGGAGAAAAGAATATTGCGCGACATATTTTGAGTGAATAAATTGTTTGATCCCAATTCGGATCCACTACCGGCACCGATTCCGGGGAAATGGCCATATCTTGGTTGTTTCTGAACCGATCTTAATACTTGGCGCACCAATCGCTTCAGAATTTGATCTTCTATCTTCATGTGTAGTAAAATTTTGATTTTTTAACCGAAATCTTTGCTAAAAACACATCTTAATTTTACTGCATAAGACATGCTTCCGGAAATCCGGATTATCACCGGTATCCGGTGGTCATAGTTCATCTCCGTGGATGCACCTCAAAACTAGATTAGTTGACCCGTCCATTACTTCTTAAAGAATTGGAGTCGGTCAATTTTTGTCAAAGTTACAGCATTCCAAAGTTGGCCCAATTTTTGCCTGTCCCAGTTATTTTGACAACCCCCTGTAAGTTCTTGAATTGGTTAGCCCTAAAGAACAGCCTAATCTTCAAAGAAGGGAAAACCATTAATAGAATGTTGAAAATACAGTTGCCTATAAGGGGTTGTCCATTAACAACGTGGTCAATTCTTTCGGATTTTTTACCTCCACGGGGTCTTTCGTCCATACAAAAATTTAAAAAGAATTGTTTGTATCGTGGTCATTGGCCAGGCCCCCTTCCATCCTCCCATAAATGATCACATGGGTAATGGACGACCCCTAATAGCTTGTATAAAATTGATGACTATTTTAACATTAAAAAAACAGTTATTTCTCAGAAACTATGAAAACCTCGGAAATCTATTACACCTTCTTCTTCTTATCTTGTGTTACGTCCCAACTGGGACAGAGCCAAATCTCAGCTTTGTGTTCTTACGAGCACCTCCACAGTTATTAACTATGAACTTTTATTGCCAATTGATCATTTTTGCATGTGTATAACGTATTGCCGATATGAATTTGCTCTATGCCCAGGGAAATCGAGAAAATTTTCAATCCAATAAAATCTTCGCCCGGTGGAATTCGAACTCACGTCCGTCAGCTTGCTGAATAGCTGCATGTTTACCCCTACAGCTATCTATATAATAAGTTTATGATATCATTATTAGTTTAAAACATTTTATCAAACAAAAAGCTTAAAAACTTACGTCAAAAATTATTTTGCATATAATAATGTATCGTACGCTGAAAATCATAATGATTCGAAAGATTTTACACACCTAAATATTGCTACACAAAGCAAAGTAATGTAGTAATATTTTTTCTGGGAAATGGTCTTTCTGGGGAATGACTTTCTGGGGAATGGTCCATTCTGGCAAATGGTTTTCTGGCAAATGATCCATTCTGGCAAATTGATTCTGGCAAACGGCTTTCTGGCAAATGGTTTTCTGGCAAATGTCATACAACCATGAATATTGCTGAGCAATTCCAGCTATAATTCGCACAAGGTATTCCAACAAAACTCTAAATTATGAGGGGTCTCTGTCGGAGATTATTCCAAACAGTTATCAATATAGGAATGGCTATGGTAATTTCTTCATAGATTCAAACAATTTCATCTAGAAATTACTCAAAAGATTGCTCAATGAATCCCTCCCCCTCAATGAATTCCTCCTCCAATCAATCTCCCTCTTCCCCAATTAATGTCCATAAATACTTCTATAAAAAAATCATTGAGTGATTCTTCTAGGGATTTCCCTAGGAATACCTCCAGAAATCCTTAGCCGAGTGGTTAGAGTTCACGGGTACAAAGCAAAGCCATGCTGAAAGTGTCTGGGTTCGATTCCCGGTCGATCCAGGATCTTTTCGTAATGGAAATTTCCTCGACTTCCCTGGGTATAGAGTACCAGCCACACGATATACGATTGCGAAAATGGCAACTTGGCAAAGAAAGCTCTCAGTCAATAACTGTGGAAGTGCTCATAAGAACTGCTGAGAAGCAGGCTGTGTCCCAGTGAGGACGTAATGCCAAGAAGAAGAAGAACCTCCAGAAATCCTTAATCAAGATTAATTCCAAACACTCTGCCAGGGATTGCTTCAAAAATTCGTACAGAAATACATGCAGAGATTTACTCCAGGATTCTACCCAAAATTTATACAAGGATTCATCAAGCAGTTCCTCCAGGGATTCCACAAGAAATACTGCAAAAGAATTCAAAAAACTCCCTACACGGGCTTCAACCGGGAATTCCTTTAGAGATACCACTTGTAGTTTTTTGAGGGGTTTCCCAGGTTATTTTCCAAGGATTCTTCTAGGGAATCTTCAATAAATTCTTACAGGGTTTTCTTCAAATATTCTTCCTTGTATTCCTGAAGGGACCCTACAAGGTATTCGATCTGTGATTTCTGAAGGAATTACTTCAAGAATCTACCAGAAATTTCTCCGAAGATTCCTAAAGGAATTCATCCATCAATTCCTTCCAGAATTGCTTGATTTTTTACCCAAAGAATCGACTAGGCAGGAACTCCATCAGGGATTGCTTTGAAAATTCTTCCAGATATATATTAGAGAGTTTCTCCAGAAAATTCTATTGGAATTTCTCCAGTGATTTCTTTGGTGATTTCTCCAAAGATTTCTCAAGAAATTGTTCCATGTATTTTTTCAGAAAATCCTTCCAGGAAAAAATGCTCTGTTTAATCCTCTGAGTAAATATTAGTGAAATCCTTGGAGGTATAATATTTTTGATTATTGTAGATGCCTTCCTGATGGAATACCTAGACTACCCATAACTGCATATTTGTCAAATTCGATATTTTTGATAATTTTGCGTTGATACCGGGGAGAGTCATCAAATGGTAAATAATTTCCATCAACTTACTGTAATATAGAAAATTAAATAAAAAAAATACCAAGTTGTTTTTTCATATTGGCAATTGTAACCGCATAACAGCCACATGCAGACTGTACAAGAGCCCAGTAATACAGTAGCAATGAAATTTCTATCTGAATTTTTTTCTGACTATTCGCCGAATATGCGAAATGAGTTGCACAAAATTTCAGTCTCATGTAAGCACTTTTTAGTTCTTAGTGATTTTTAGAGATTTTAGTTTCTTCCCATACTGCAATAAAATGCATATTTGGTATCCCATTTACTCAATGCCTACTCTTATGCAGTTATGGGCAGTAGAGAAGAGGAAGGAAGAATTTTCAGTTCAACCCTTCGCGAGTTTCCCGGTCGATTCTCTCGCGGAAATATTGGTGGTTTTTCAGAGAAAAAAAAATGTAAACTTGTGGAATTTATTGATTAATTTCCTAGAGGAATTTTTGATAACCCTGAAAAATTTCCCTGAGGAAAATCCTACTAAAACCATTCAAGTATTTTCTGGTAGAAAATCTGGCAGACTTTTCTGGTGGATATTCTAGCGTTTATTACCAGTGTTAACCGTCGAAAAAATTTATAGTAAAATTCTTTTAAAAAGAAAACTGTGGTCAAATCCCATCAGAAATTCGTTATGGGATCCTTGGAGATCATCTTGGCGGAACAATTGGGTGAATTTTATAGAATGTTTAGGAAGAACCTATAGAGGATTTTTTGAATCCCCCGAAAATCATCGGAATAATGTTGGTAGAGTTTGTGCAGAACAAATTCTGGCGGAATCTCAATGAAAATTTCAGCTGAAGCCCTTGAATGTTTTCACAATGAAAATCATGGAGAATCATCTGGATGAAGTCCATATGCAATCCATAGAGGAACCTATGGTGGAATCCTTAGAGGATTCTCTAGAGGATTTATGTGGGTGATGTTTAGTTGGAAACCATCGAGGAAATTTTTGCGGAAGTTTGGAAATAATTCCTATTGGAATTACTGAAGAAATTATCGGAAGAATCTTTGAAGGAATTCCGTTTTTGAATCCCAGGAGGAACTCCTCATAGAACCACTGGATTTACTGGTGAATTCCCAAATTACTTGTGATATCCTTAGAAGAAATTAATGATAAAATTCTGAAGGTATTCTTGAAAACTCGCAAGAATTCCTGGAGATATTCCGTGCGAAATTCCGGAAGGAATATCTTGAGTAATTTCAGTGATGCAATACTTATATCAAATATTTGTTAAAATCTTTAGAGAAATTAATGACAACCTTTGAGAATCCTTAGAGTTTTCCCGGGAGGAATTACTTAAAGAATTCTGGGATAGATTCCTTAGGGAATTCCGAGAAAAAATGCTTGAGGAATTTCGGGAGGCATCTCTTGATTGATTCCGGGAGGACTCCCTTGAAGAACTTCTGGAGGAATCCTTTGAAGAATTCTCTAGAAAAACTCCTGGAAGAAAATTCTGGTAGAATCCCTTAATGAATTCCAGGTGGAATCCGTAATAAATAGCCTGATGGAACCCAGAATAACCCTGGAGGAATTCCTGATGTAATCCCTGCAGGTACTCTTAATGGAATCCCTGAAGGAACTCCTGACGAGATCTTTATAGGAACTCCTGATGAGATCCTTGGAGGGATTCCTGATAATATGCCTGGCGGAACTCCTTATGTAACCCCAAGAAGAAATAATGAAGGGATTCCTTAAGGACCCCTGATACAATCGGTAGATAAATTCCAGATGCAATCTCCGAAGGAACTCCTGATGGAATCCTTAGAGAAGCTTATGAGAAAACCACTGTAAGAATTCCAGGTGCAATTTCTGAAGGAACTCTTGATGAATTTTTTTGAAGGAATTCTAGTTGAAATATCTAAAAGAACTTCTAAAGGAATCGTTGAAAGAACTTATGATGAATTCCCTTAAATAACATCTGATGTAATCCCCAGAAGAACTTCTGATGTAATCCCTAGAAGGACTTGTGATGTCAGTCCTTGGGGGTATTCCAGGGATTCCAGAACTTCTGATGTAATCTCTAAAGGAACTCCTGGAGGAATATCCGTAAGAACTTTTGTTGAAGTTTATGAATCAGTTACTGATAAGATTCCTGATTGAACTCCTGACAGAATCCCTGGGTGAATTCCTTGTGACAGGCCAAGAAAAAATCCCGATATAATTCATAGAGGAACTCCTGATCTAATCTCTGGAGGAACTCCTGATGTAATATCTGGAAGAAGTCTGAAGGAAGGAATTTTATGGAATCCCTGGAGGTACTCCTTATGCAATTCCTAAAAGAAATTCTTATGCATTTCCTTAAGGAACTCCTGATAAAATCTCAGGAGGAATTCCAGGTGGAGTCTCTGAAAAAATGTATGTGCATGTATGTGCAAAAAGGCATGTTTTCTGATGTAATCTCTAGATAAACTCCTGATGAAATTCATGGAGAAATTCCTAATAAGATGCCTAATGGAACTCCTGATGGAATCCTTAGAGGAATTCCTTTTGATATGCATAGAAGAAATCTTGATAGAATTCCTTGAGGAACCTCTGATATAATCTCTGGAGGAACTCCTAATGGAATCTCTGGAAGAAGTCCTGGTGTAATCTCTGAAGGAACTGAAGGAGAACTCCTGATGATATCCTCTGAAGAACTCTTACAGGTACTCCTGATAGAATCCCTATAATAACTCCTTATGATATCCCTAGACGAAATCCTGATGGAATTTCTCGAAGAACTCCTGATTTAATCTCTGGAGGAACTCCTGATAGAATCTCTGGAAGAATTCCAGGTAGAAGAAAAGAACTCTAATGGAAGCCCTGAAGGTACTCCTGATAGAATCCCTACCGGAACTCTTTCCGGAACCCTTGAAGGAATTCTTAAAGATATTGTTGAAATTATTGGAGGGAATCCATATAGGAACTCCTGATGAAATCCTTGGAGGAATTTCTAATAAGATTCCTTAGAGAACCCTTGATAGAATCCTTAGAGCAACTTCTTATGATATTCCTAGAAATTATCCTGATGGAATTTCTCGAGTAACTCCTGATGTACTCCCCGCAGAACTCCTGATAGAATGTCTGCAGGGATTCTAGGTGAAATCTCTGAAGGAACTTTTGATACAATCCCTATTCGAACTCCTGATGGAATCCTTGCAGGAATTCCTTAAAATATTATTGAAAGAGCTCCAAAAAAAAAATAAAATATTATCCAAAGAGCTGGAATCATTGTAGAAGTTCCTGATGAAATCCCTTGAAAAGCTCCTGAAACGGCTGATGAAATCCCTGGAGGAATTCCTAATATGATTCCTGATGAAACTCCTGACAGAATCCCTATAGGAATTCCTTATGAAATCCTAAGAAGAAATTCTGATGGAATCCCTCGAAGAAATCCTGATAGAATCTCTTGAAGGAACTCTTGATGGAATCCCTGTAGTAACTTTTAATGAATGCCCAGAAAGACTCTGATGGAAGCCGTTAAGATACTCCTGAAGATATTCTTAATGGATCTTCAAATGCGCTAGAAGAACTTGTAATGGGATCGCTAGAGAAACTCTTAATAGAATTCCTGGAGAAATTCCCGGTGGAACCGCTGAAGGAACGCTTGGTGATATCCCTGGAGAAACTTCACAAAGAATTGCTAGCGGAATTGCAACTTCTGATAGAATTATTAGAGGAGTTCCAGGTGGAATCTTGAAAAATCTTTTCCCTGGAGGAATCCCAGATGGAATTTAAACATTTAATTGCTTGTTTGAGTGTAGTGAACATTCTTGAGTAGAAATTGAAATTTTCCATTACACTCAAAATATCTTTTACTTAAAATATTACGAAAAACCCTATTTATTGTACCCGTTTACCTGTAACTCAAAATTTGAAGTGATGACGTATAGTTTTTTCGACATGAAATTTATTGTTAAAATCAATAAACATGTTTGAATGAAAAATTGAATTTCTGAAAACACTCAACATTTATTTTACCCAAAAATCCACACAAAAAACGTATCTCCTGTGCTTTTTTGCTTGTAAATCAATATTGCAGGCTATGACATGTAGTTTTTTTGGCATGTATTTACTTGCAGAGGTCGAATAAATATTATAGAATAAAAAAAATAATTTTTGACTACTCTCAAAATTATTTTTACGTAGAAAACAGCAGAAACAATTTTTTCCCGCGTTTGTTTGTCTGTGAATAAAAACTGAAAGTTATGGCACGTAGTTTTTTTGGCATGATTCAACTTGCAGAAGTAAAGAGAACATGTTTGAGCAGAAATTGATTTTTTTATGACACTCAAAAGCTCTTTTAACTAAAATATTACGAAGAACCCTATTTGTTGGACCCGTTTGTCTGTTACTCAAAAGTCAAGGCGATGACATATAGTTTTTTCAACATAAAATTGATTATGAAATTCAAGTGAACATGTTCGAGAATGAAAATAAATATTCGATAACACTCAAAATTAATTTTACCCAAAAAATTACACAAAAACGTATTTCCTGTGCTGTTATGTCTGTGAAACTTAATTGAAGGCATGCAGTTTTTTGGAATGATTTTATTTGCATACATCAAGTGAATATTGTAGAGAAGAAAAATAAATTTTGACAACACTCAAAATTTGTTTTTATCTACAAAACAACAGAAAAACTTATTTCCCGCGTTTGTACGTCTGTAAATATAAGCTTAAGGCCATACCAAGTAGTTTTTTCAACAAGAATTTACTATTTTTTACCCGCCACTATCCCCCACACCAAAAAGCTCACATGGAGAGAGAGCTTTCTGGTAGTGGACGCAACTATCGCAGCTCTATCTGACCAGCAATACAAAATATTGTAGAAGTCAAGTGAAAACATGTTCAGAGCAGAAATTTAAATTTTTGATAACATACAAAAAAAGTTTTGCCTAAAAATTACGAAAATCCTTTTTTTTGAACCCGTTTGCTTGTTAATCAAAATTCATTGAGGTGACATATAGTTTTTTCAACATGATTGTGAAAGTCAAGTGAACATGTTTGAGTAAAAAAAAAATTTCGATGACACTCAAAATTTATTTTACCCAGAAAACCACACAGAAAACGTATTTCATGAGCTTTTTTGTCTGTAAATCAAAATAAATATGTTGAGTGTTGTCGGAAATTTACTTTTTGTATTTTAACATGTTCACTTGACATTAACAATCAATTTTATGCCGAGAAAACCAAATTTCATCACATTGAATTTTGAATTACAGGCAAACGGGTCAAAAAAATAGGGTTTTTGTTATATATCAGTTGAAAGAAATTTTGAGTGTAATCAAAAATTTCAGTTTCTGCTCAAAAATGTTCACATGACTTCTTCAAGTCAATTTATGCCGAAAAAACCATATGTTATAAAATTGAGGTTTTATTTACAGACGAACAAACTCAGGAAATAAGTTGTTTATGTTGTTTTGTAAGTAAAAACAAATTTGAGTGTTGTCAAAAATCTATTTTTCTACTCTTATATAATCACTCAATCTCTGCAAGCAAATGCCGAAAAAGCTACATGTCAAAACCTTCAATTTTGTTTTACAGACAAAGAAGTTCAGAAATACGTTTTCTGTGTAGTTTTCTGAGTAAAATAAATTTTGAGTGTTATCGGATTTTTTTTTATTCGAACGTGTTAATTGGACTGTAACAATAAATTTTATGTCAAAAAAACTATACGTCATCGCTTTGAATTCCAAGATGTCCAATGGAGGGTTTTTTGTGATATTTTAGGTAAATGTTGTTTTGAGTGTAATCAAAACTTTAAATTTCTGCTAAAACATGTTTATTTGACTTCTACAAGTACATTCTTGCAGAAAAAAAACTACATGTCATAGCCTTCAGTTTTGATTTACAGATAAAAGCCTTAGCTTGTTTTGAGTGGTTTTCTAGGTAAAATAAATTTTGATTGTTATCGGAAATTCATTTTTACTCGAACATCCTCACTTAACTATTACAATCAATTTCATGTCGATAAAACTGTATGTCATCGCTTTAAATTTTGAGTTACAGACAAACGATTCCAAAAAAATTGAGGTTGTCGTAATATTTTAATTAACATAAATTTTGATTGTAACCAAAAAATTCAATTTCTGCTCAAACATGTTAATTCGACATCTTCAATTGGATTCATGCAAGAAAAACTACATATCATAGACTTCAGTTTTGATTTACAGACAAAAAACTCGGGAATTTCGTTTCTTGTGTGGTTTTCTGGTTAAAATAATTTTTGAGTGTTATAAAAAAAAATATACTCGAACATGTTCACTTGACATTCACAATCAATTTCATGTCGAAAAAACTATATGTTATCGCATTGAATTATGAGTTACAGTCAAATGGGTCCATGGAATCCCTTGAGTAACTCCTAATGGAAACCCTGAAGAAACTCCTGATGTAATCCTTTTTGAAACTCATGATTGAATCTTTAGAAGTACTCCTGATGGTATTCCTGGAGGAAATTTTGATGAAGTTCCTGGTGAAATCTCTGAAGGAATTGCTGGTGTAATCCTTACAATAACTTCTGATGAAATGGAAACTGATTGATTCCTTATAGGAATTCCTGGTACAATCCCTGGACGAATTTCGTATTGAACTTTTGATCAAATCATCGGTAGATCTGCTAGAGAAATAGGTTGAATATTAAAAAGCTTGAAATGAGAAGAACGATATTGTAACCGCACTATTAGTTCAATTTAGTGCTCTTGGAGATGTAAGAAGTGACACATTTTTGGATTCCATAGATATTTCACCCTTCATTAATTGATCAAAATCGAAAAAAAAATCTGGAGAATGGTACTTCCAGGCGAATGGTAACATTCTGGCAAATGATTTTCTGGTAAATGGTACATTCTGGCGAATGATTTTCTGACAGATGTCATTCTGGCGAATAGTTTTCTGGCAAATGGTTTTCTGGCAAATATCGCACAATCAAAAAATGATTGTAATGTTCGAAATGATGCTTATAAAAGAATTTAAGAAAGAATCAGCTCAACATCAGGTTTAAATATCTGCACTTTGTTGCCTCTCGGCTGATTAAAAATTGATCTCATATAATTCATTTTACAAATAAGTTTTTGGACTTTAATGACGAATTTTAATTCCTGGCCCATAGCTAAAACCAAAACCTGCCTTGGGCAAGCTGTCATATGTTTCATAGACAGAGGAGCCACCACCTCCTCTGTGCAGAATTTTTGCATGCTTTCAATCTCCCCCCGTTCATCGGATCGGTTGGTGCATTATGATATCTGAAATGTGAACTAACCGCCAACCGATGGTTAGCAACATCGACAGCTCTATTATTTGGTCGTTGGCAGTTTCTTGTGGTCCATTAACTTTTCAGTAGAATGAATCGAATGGCATCGGTGCGAAATGTGTTGTGTGGTTTGCGGTTATGGCCCAAGCGTGAATTATTCAAGTGCTGGAATGCGTCCGTTCGTTGTTCAACATCAAGGCGGGATTAAAAATTATATGTAATAAATTAATTAAACACGGAACAATAGACGTAGAACGGATGACTACCTTTCAACAAATATAATTTGACCGTTCCGTGTGTACCCAGTTGAGTTCGAGGAATTTTATTTTGTTTTTTGAGATACAATCACGGTATCAGGTATCAGGTATCAGAAGGCCGGCTCCAAAGGCACGTTCCCCACCAGTTGGGAGATTTGTGCCATCGCCATATTTGAGCCTATTTCATCATCTACCCGATGGGAGAGGAAAGGGAAGGGAAAGATGGGAGGAAATAGGAGTGGGGTCCCTTGAAGAGGGAAGATCGCATAAGCGAAATGAGAGCATGTAGCTCCATACCACAATGGGTTCGAACAGCGCCCTAAAAAGGGCCCTGCAAAACGCATGAGCGTAAAGAGAGCCTATAGCTCATTACCACAACGGGTTAAGAATAACAGAATGTCCTGAAGATTCAGGCTTCTGTATTCAGTTTCACTTAATAAGTGTTTACCAAGTAATTGGAATCGCATTTGCGCAAAAACTGGACAGTTACATATCAGGTGATACGAAGTTCCATAATCGGAGTCACAACTATCACACACAAATGAGTCAGCACGCTGAATATTTGCCATGTGATAGTTGAGTCGGCAGTGGCCTGTCAACGCTCTGACCAAGAGACTGCAATTCTGCTTTGACAGATTTGTTAAATACTTCGCCACCTTTGGAGATGGCTCAGTAATATACAATTTTGTTTGACGACACGACTCCAAACTATTCCAATATTGCTTGTGCTGAGTTGCCGCCCAAGAGTTTATCTGAAGCTTCACCCAGCACTTCGAAATTGGAATAGCCGGCTCAGGGCCAATGAAGTCATGCGATGCTCCATCGCGAGCTAGCTCATCAGCCAATTCATTTCCAGCGATGGAAGAATGGCCAGGTACCCATACAAGGTTTACAGAGTTGACTGAATTCAGTTCCTCAATTTGAGTTCGACATGCGATAACAAGCTTCGACCTTGAGTTGGCCGAAGCGAGAGCTTTTATAGCAGCCTGACTATCTGAACAGAAGTATATGACTTTACCCATTACGCGCTGTTGAAGTGCTGATTGCACTCCACACATAAGAGCAAATATTTCCGCCTGAAAAACGGTGCAGTTTCTACCAAGTGAGTAAAACTGATTCAGCTTTAGCTCACGAGAATATACTCCTGCACCAGCTCTACCTTCAAGAAGGGAGCCATCAGTGTAACATACTATATTGTTTGATATACTTCTTTCCAAATAGCCAGACGTCCACTCTTCCCGTGAAGGGAATTGTGTGGCAAATGTCCTGTAAAGAAAGTTACAAGCAATTGTGAGATCACTTGGAGCAAGGACAATTTTGTCCCAATTCACCAAAAGTGGAAACAACGAAGTGTGTGTAGATCTACGATTCACTGGATTTTTCTCCAGTAGATCCAGTACCCATAAACGGTAAGAGCAAGAAAGTGCTTCTTGTTTAAGATATATGTGTAGTGGCGCAACGTCGAAAAGGGCCTCGAGCGCTGCTGTGGGAGTTGTAGAGAACGCACCAGACATCGCCATCAAGCACATCCTTTGGAGATGGCCCAATTTTGATTGGATTGTTCTCACTTCGCCCTTTTGCCACCACACAAGACATCCATATGCTAATATTGGTCGAACAACTGTTGTGTAAATCCATTTGATATATTTGGGTTTGAGGCCCCAAGTTTTACCAAAGGTTTGCCGGCATTGACCGAAGGCCATACAAGCTTTTTTGACTCTGAAATCAATGTGAGCTGTCCATAAAAGTTTGGAATCTAGAATGACTCCGACATACTTTACTTGATCAGTCACATTAATCTCAGTGCCAAAAAGACGTAAAGGTCGAATTCCATCGCGGTTTCGTCTTTCCGTAAAAAGAACAATAGATGTTTTATTCGGGTTTACCGAAAGGCCATATTGGCGACACCAACTCTCGACTACCTGAAGAGCACTTTGCATCAGGTCGAATAGGGTGCTTATGCACATACCAACTATCAGAGCTAGATAGTCGTCGGCAAATCCAAATGTTGGAAAACCGCAATTATTGAGTTGCCTCAATAGCGTATCTGCTACGAGATTCCACAAAAGTGGTGACAAGACTCCCCCTTGGGGGCATCCGCAAACACTCAATTTTCGAATCGCTGCTTGACGCAATGTCGAGAAGAGATGTCGGTTTTTGAGCATTTGATGAATCCAATTGGTAATCATTGTAGGTAGCCCATGGTTTCGTGCGGCTTCCAATATGGCATCGAAAGACACGTTATCAAAGGCACCCTCAATATCCAAGAAAACACCCAAGCACGATTGCTTCTGAGCGAATGCTTTCTCGATATCGTATACAACTTTGTGTAAAAGAGTCACAGTGGACTTTCCAGATTGGTAAGCATGTTGATTGACATGAAGAGGCATGTTTGCCAAATAGACATCACGGATGTGATGATCGATAATGCGTTCCAGACATTTCAGAAGAAAAGAGGTCAGACTGATTGGTCTAAAACTCTTCGCTCCCTCATACGACGCACGTCCTCCTTTTGGGATAAACTTTACAGTAATATCACGCCAGGATTTGGGAATGTACCCGGTAGCAAAACTGCTTACAAGTAGCTTTTTCAAAACATGTTTGATAGACTCAAATCCCTTTTGGAGCAGAACAGGATAAATCCCATCCGCTCCTGGAGATTTGAAAGGAGCAAAACTATTAAGTGCCCATTGAATCGATTCAGTAGTTACGATACTGCGAGCCGAGGCCAGAGACTCGTAACTACATGAAAAGACATTTGGTTCATCCGTAGATGCTATGTCCACACATCCGGGGAAGTGTGTATTGAATAAACATTCTAAAACTTCTTCATCGGAAGAAGTAAAGTCACCATTAGGTAAGCGAATTTCGTTCACTTGGAAATCCTTAGATTTTGCAAGAATTTTGTTCAACCGACTGACTTCACTCAAACTGGAAACATTTGTACAAAGGTTTTTCCAGCCGGATCGTTCAGCAGAACGAAGAGCCTTCTTGTAAGCCTTGCGAGCTGACTTGAACGACTCTGATCCAGCTGAACGGCGTCTGTTCCAACTCCTTCTACATTGTTTCCTGAGTCTAGTCAGATCGGAATTCCACCATGGGGTCCCTCTTGTAGTCTTTACAGACCGCAGAGGACATGCTTCTTCAAAAGCTTCCATAATGTAGGATGTTGTAGTATCAACGGCATCATCCAGATCACTTGGATTTTCAATGGACGGAGAATATCCATGAAATTTGGTCGCAACCAATTCAATGTAGAATTCCCAGTTTGTTGACCGGGGATTCCTAAAACGCAAAGTCTGCGCAGTTACATTTGAATGTTCAAAGAAGATGTAGCGATGATCAGATAATGATTCCTCATCTGATACATGCCAATTCGTCAACTCGTGACTGATTCTATTCGAGCAGAGCGTTATGTCTAACACTTCTTCTCTATTAGAAACCATGAAGGTTGGGCGATTGCCTATGTTAAGTAATCCAAGGTCTGTACTACTTAAGTATTCCATCAGACTGGAGCCTCTCAAATTGATATCCGAGCTGCCCCAGATGATGTGATGAGCATTGGCATCACTGCCCACAATCAGCGGAAGGCCTTTTGTTACGCAGTGTACGACAACTCGTTTGAAGTCATCCGTTGGGGATGGTTCATCATGTGGTAAATATACCGAACAATAGACGTATTTCCTGTTGAGGTCACCAACAGAAACATCGATTGTGACAGCACATACATCTCTGGTAGTTAACTCAGAAATGAGTGTAGCAACGATTGCTTTATTAACGAGCACGCATGCGCGAGGCATGGAGCGCGAGTTTGCCATTTCAAGCTTGCTAAAAGTAGCAAAAACTGGGTCCACAAGGTTACCTAGATAGAAGTTCCCTCTACGAAAGTAGGGTTCTTGAACTAGCGCCACTTGGGCTGCACCATTTTGCATGAGTCTGCAAAGATTGATCGTTGCTGTTCTTTTATGCTGAAGATTGATCTGAGCTAACCTAACCGTAGCCACTACCCAAACTAGGCAGGATTAAGCTTTTTGCAATCTCAGCACGAAAAAGACCAGCAACGAAAAAACCAGATCGGTATCTATTTAAAGTCGCCAAAGGCGAATGAGCACAGAATACACTGTGTAAAACGCATAATGCGAATCCATATAGGTGATAATTTAAATTAAATGTCAACATATTCATAATCCCACCCTTATTAAGCCTCAGGATAGAGACTGAAGAAGGGCAGCCGATTATCTCGGAGAAACACAAGGTCACCTGCACCATTGCTCCGGGTAGCACAGGAAGGACTCAATACTGTGGAGGGCGCCCTGGTACCCCACAGGCTCCGTTTGCGGTTAGGTTTTATTTAGACCCCCCTAACCATTCATTCTTAGGCACGGTACGCATCACACCATAAATTAGGGGTCACCTGTGAGGTGGACTTTTACCACCGGAACAGGCAGTCCGTAGTGTTGATTCTTAGCCAGTTGAAACAACCGCTACCGACACTACGCGGCTATCTAGGCTGCTCGGGAAAAGGAGGTTAATATTGATGATTAACTCCTGACGGGCCCAAGCAGCCAATGAAACGTAGAACGGATGACTACCTTTCAACAAATATAATTTGACCGTTCCGTGTGTACCCAGTTGAGTTCGAGGAATTTTATTTTGTTTTTTGAGATACAATCACGGTATTTAATGATCGTGTTTAACGCTTGCTTTAAATGAATTGTTTAGTGTTTTTGGATACAACTTTAAGTAAACATTTAGTTAACAATATTCGTCAAAATTCCTAGGAAGTAAGATTAACTCATTGCCTTTCGGATGCGCTATATAGTTTCAATTAGACGTGTTATCACAAATGTATGAACAAAACACTATGTAGTTTTTTTTGGGGTGTACCCAAACTTTTGCACGGTAGTGTATATGTATGTATATCCAAATTGGTTATCCTTTGTAAGACTTTGGATATTCAAGTTGTTTGCTTTATCAGTCTTTCAAAAATATGTTACAATATATTCAAACATTGGATATTCTTTGGGGCCCACTAATGTTTCGCTGTCAATTAAAAACTTTGCCATTTTCTCGTGTATTAGTAATATTTGGCTTATTCTTTCCATATAATCAGTGTTTACCGCATTCTTTTCCTTGTCCACATCTGAAAATACTTATGTGATATTCGCTATTTAACAATGAAGTGGTTCTCATACAAATTTTGAAATGCAAAACACAAATATCATTATTGAAATGATTGAATGAGATAGTAAACAGTTGCAAGCTATGGCATTGTTTAAGCATTAAAACTTATGCAAAATACTGCGTTTGCAATCAGATTCCACCCGCAGAATATTGCTAGCGACAACTTTCACGGCAGGTACCTATTGGATAAAGTTTTATTTCCAGAAAATTTCTCTCCTCCATCCCTACAAACAAAGGTGGCAAAAAAATCCGCATCCCATTAGGATCGCTTGGGATGACATTGAAGAAAGCCGGAAAAGTTTAATATGTATAAAAATGAGATCTTCCAACCGTGGCAGCTTTTCTTCTTGAGCAGCACCTTGTTTTTTGCTGCGCTTTACGATCTTCTTTTTTCTGCTCGTCCTTCAAGGTGATGCTCCTTCCGAAAGTTGGTTAATAATTTAATTCCAACTTTCAATTTTTTTATCCTACCTGTTCGTCGGCACCTACGACGCGTCTTTTTAGATGGGCCATGTCCTCAAGTTATACAAGGAAACCGGGTTCCGGGCAGGTGTTGCTTGCGCTAGGTGCCAACCGCAGAAGAAGAGGGTCAAGTCCCCAACCGATACGCAGTGGTCTCACTTAGAACAAAAGCTAGCCAAACATCAAAAAGTGTCCAAAAGTTTACCAAAATGTTTTCAAGCTTGAACATTATTTAATCACTAAAAAGCTTTGGGAAGCCTACACTGTAAGCTTTTATTTAGGGATCGTTCAAATATTACCTAACGCAACAGGGGGAGGGAGGGGGTCTTACATAGTGTTACGGTCCATACAAAATTTTTAAATTTTCCATATAAAAGCTGTTACGTGGGGGAGGGAGGGGGTCTAAAATTGGCAAATTTTGTGTTACGTAATATTTGAATGAACCCTTACATGTAATACGCTATGTTGCCCTCATCTAGATGTGCTGGATCCTTAAAGTTTATGCAAGTGTCACTTTGAAACACGTGTAGAGCGAAACTATCAATATATTTTATTACCTATAAAACTGTGAAAATAGTTCAATATTTTACAGTAATCTTCAGCAATGACTTCAGAAAACGGTAATTAATTTATAGAATATATACGCAGGGTAGGTGTACCAGTTATAGACATAATGGTTCCCTATTTCGCCATACGTATTAATTCGATTATTTTCAAATTTTTAATCACTATGTGTGTAGTAGTTTGATATCAAATAAATCTTGATGTTAAAACATTCAAAAATATTCGAAATGTGAAAGTTTTCGAGAAAAAAAAACATATGGCCAAATAGGGAGCCACTATAGCCATAAATGGTACACTTACCCTATGTCTAATATCTTTTACGTAAAGTGAAGGTTTCTTGAAATGATTGTATCGTTGTACAAAAAGTTTGTGTCAAACGAAAATGCTGATATAAACGAAATTGCCGATAAAACAATAAACGAGTTTCTCTAGTTCGATGTAAAAACGGGTCACGCAAAGCATAAAGATTTTCGATAATTAATCTCGAGTGGCTGGACGATTATTCAGCTTTTTCTTCTGGGCCCACTACTTCATCATCAAGTATAGCTACAAGTGTGTTTGGTTGACCTAATAAAACATTTGACAAAGGTAGCGAACATAATAAACGACGTAAAACTGGGGATTTGTTTCGAACTTGTAGTAAGCTGAATTTGATATTTTCATTATATTATATTTATTATTACCTTTTAGTCAGATGAATTGCAAATTCATTGAATTTATATGCCGTTGAGAGCAGATTGCAATAAAACTTTGGCTGATATACTTAAAAAAGGAAACTGTTCATTGGAAAGAAAAAAAGAATTCTCGCTAATGTAGACCATCCTTTCGGTTCGAAATGACCTTTTCAAAAAGTTTACTTATAGAGGATAGTAAGCTGATTGGACGATGGCTGGAAGTTTCTGCAGGAGTTTTGTCCGGTTTTAAAATTGGTATAAACTTGGAATTTTCCCATTTGTCTGGAAAATATGCCAACTGAAAACATTTATTATACATAGCAACCAAGAATGATAAGCTACTCTCTGGAAGTTTCTTGATGAGGATGTAGAAAATCCATCATCGCCAGGGGCTTTCATATTTTTATTTTTAATAATAGTTCTCACTTCTTCCAAATCAGTCTCCAAGGAATTTTTGATAACGTTCTCTTGATTGAGAATGTTTTCGACGTCCTGAGTAAGTAAGTTTTCAATTGGACTAGTGGGTCCTAAATTGAAACAATGCGCGCTTTCAAATTAGCTTTTTCGCAATTAATGAGTTATAATTTGTTTTCCTCTTTCAAGACCGGAATCGGCCTCTAAAGTTTTTTTTTTTCAAAATTTTTGATAATTTCTTAAAAGGCTTAGAGCCAGGGCCAATCGAGAAATTTTGTTTTCTATATTTTTGTTTCTTAAAATGCAAAGCTATTATTAACCTTAAAAATGCGCGAAGGAAGGTACAATGAGCCTGTACGCGCCCTATGAGTTCAGAGTAATTAATGCAATCGTTCATTCACCCATCCGTCACAACTCTGTGACCGATTGCGTCAGACGGATTTTTCTTAGATTTGCTCCGAATTGGGCGGTGCCTGTCACGCAGCGCGACGAGTGTCGTCTGCTGTTTTCACTGTAGCGGCTGTAGCTTGTACAGCTGTCGGCATTCCATTTCATTGTTATGCTGGTGGCTGTGACGTGCACGGCTGTCGGTGGCTCGATCACAAGGTAAGTCGTCGGTGCTTCCACGAGGGTAAGTGCAAAGAACTTTATCTCGATTGAGTGTGAAATCCCTAACGAATTGAGTACCCAAGCAGAGCCAGTGGCCGTGAAAACAAGGCTAGGCTGGACTATTTACAGAAAATGTAAGGACTGGACGATAATCACATATGTGATAGATGGAACGATCATTCTTGTGCGAACAGTCGATCGAAACGGACGTATATCTGATAGTGTGAAAATAAAATCGATCAGTGACAATAGTCACACCAGCACCTATTGTGCTGTACAACAATTGTCGGAGGCGTGCTCTTGAATGAAAGAGCAGAATGGAAACTCAGTTTCGAAAGAACACGGTTAAGCTAGTGTGTTCCTCTGGAAGCAAGACCCCACCCCACTTGGAATTTTTTTGACATGGAATAAAACACATTCGACAGCAATATGGCGGAACTGAACAGTGTGACGTCAGAACAACCTCTAGGAGCAAAATGTAGTCTCGAACAGCGAAGAGAATGATGCTCATCTTAGAGGCATAGCCGATTGGTTAGCATATCTGTGTATAGATCTGAATGACGAGGATTCAATCCTGGTTGCCACCTTTTTGATTATTTTTATTCTCCACCATCTGTCAGATCATATTTCGATATTGATTTGTTGGTCAATCAATAACCTTGCCATATTGTTTTGATCTTACAATATCTTAACAAGATGTTGTCTAATACTTCTCCATATTAATTTTTGATCTTTTATCTCTTATCTCCAACAAACCAATAGCTGATTATGATCGTCAGTAATTATTTTAGAACAACAAATTATGATCTTGGTCAGCTTTTCCACCTGCTCTGGTTTTGCCTTTCTTGGTAGGTGAAGAGTCTTCGATAGGCCACCTAACCAGGGTTGCGCTACCTACATCGTGCTAGAGAGGCTGCCTCCTATAGCGTGGAACAAACTTGTAGTAGCGGAATTTTGGTAGTATGAAGTATTTACGAATTTAGTTTTGATTTTATATAATCTTATCTGCTATTAAACACCCACCATATTTAAAACAATCATTCATGAGAAAAAATACTTTTAAAATCCTTATGTTCATAAATTAAAATTATTCAAGGTTTAATAAAGTAAGATAAAATATAAAATACAGTTATTTGGAACATCAGATTTATTGTTCTATTGGCCAACCTCAGGCCACTGTGCGCCAGAGGGTTGGTATGTGCTGTTGAGCTGCTGGCGGCCTTGTTTGTGTTCCGTGGTTACGACGAACCACCCGCATTATTGTTGCTCGGAGAATGAATTTCTTTTCCCATTCTGACCGACCATAAAAACTGGGTTACCAATTTTTCTTACCTGTATACACAAAATGACATGATAACAAGAAACCTAGGGACGGTTGTTGCCGGCAGTGTAGGAATTCATTCTACCATCATAATTGCTCCAGAGAGTGACAAAAGGAACACTTTTATTCGCGGGTCAGAATTCTTTTGTCATCGGAACGGCAGCGCATAATCGGACCGTACAAAATTAAAACGATGATGTCAGCTACTTTAGATTACGGCGCGATGATAAGATATGCGTAGGACCTGAATTATACTCCGGGGAGTCATAAATTTTGGATAATTAAATATGACAACGGCGATTTGTTTAAGGGGTATTTCCAGCTTAAAACGGGAAATGCGTAGACACTACCTCTTTCCAAATTTAATGAAACATCTAATTTTGCGTTTCCCATAGTTGTTTTCTAAATTTCTTTGACTAAGTTACGAAAAAAGCATCTTCACCTTCGCGTGACGTTAAAATCCATCTCTTCAATACACCCTTATTAGGATCATTTACACTAGACAAAGTTAGTCTGAAAATGCAATTTTATTTGCGTGTTGAGCTGGAAATGCTTAATAACTTTATGTTCAAAGGGTTGTTCACCATGTTTGTTTGTTTCATAGAAAACTTTCAAAATCTGTCTTAAAATCATAAAGATGCTTGAAAATTTCACCCCAAAAACGACATTCATTCTCAAACAATCAAACCCACATCCCAGTACGAAAATTGTGTTCCCCCGCACCCGGAATCGCTTCCTTTTCCGGAAAATCAAAAAGCATAAATCACGTCCGGATACCTGGTAGGGAAGAGGAAGCACACCTCAATCGCGAAGAGATAATGCCACCAATGATGTGGCGAATAATAGCACAGAAGACGCCGGGGATCACAACGGAACCGGTGGAGCATTAAAAAACAAAGCAGAAGTAAGGCGAAAATACGTGACGCATCGCAGACTGATGGAATCACTACGGGCTTATCTCACCCGGCTTAGTCATGCTCGATCGAGTGTGGAAATTGCGATTTTTTTTTCGTTTGTTGTGATGGTATTCTCCGAGGATTTGAACTTGTTCTATTCCAATTGCATTGTTTTGCTTTAGTTTGGATTCTATGTTGTATAGTAGACTCACGCAAGTTTTGAAGATATGGCTCTCCTGTGCAATTATACTGTTTTGACTCATATTTCGAACACTTAAGGCCAACAGTGACTTCAAATGCATCTTAAAGGTATAAATTAGCTGATATTTGTGAAAATTTATTCGGAAAGTCTAACTGTTAGCTGTTGTGTGTGCCGATAAAATTGTTTTTTTTTTTTTCAATTTGTTAAGTATTGCTTTTGCGTAAAAGCACAGAACAACATTTTGATTCAAATGCCGAACACTGCAGTGTGTTCATTCTGTCTCATATTTCGAACACCTTGATTCAAATTGTGAACAGCATGAACAAATCGTATTTAAATGAATAATTTCGCAAATAATTTTATCTGAGCTACTTTTATTACCTCGAACTTTAGAATCATCACTACTTCCGGGTTAAAAAATAGTTTGGAACACGATAAAATTCAATTGCAATTGACTGCCATTTCCCGGGTACTTGATGACATATTTCAACCAAATCGCCATAAAAAACGAGTGTTCGAAACATGAGTCTGTTCGGAATTTGAGACAAACCGGTATAGTAGAACATGAATTTGGCATCAAATCTCTTAACGAAAAGGAGTTTTACATATAGGGTCAGAAATTTTCATGAAACGTTAAGGTGACGATGCATCGAAACCACACCTAGAATTTTGAAGAGCACATATTTGAAGAACCAGACAGCTTTTCAGCACAAGCGGTTGTTTGTTTCTTTAGATTTGTGCTCTTTAAAACTCGAGGTTTGGCTTCGATGCATCTTCACTTTAAATGCCTAGAGGTATGCAATGCCTTATAGACTTCACAGAATTTATTCATTTTTTTTTTTTCGAAATATACTTATTTACATTCCAAAAACGACTGATTTATGATAAATTCGATATCGAAGCATCGTTTTCAATTGATATCTTTTCAGAGATTAATTAGCTCATTACGCGTGGTAAAGATGGATAAATTATGGGTGAAAATATGAAAAAAAAAATCCACGTGCTCGGCAAGGATTTGTACCCAGGGCTTTTGTATGCTAGACGAGTGCTTTACCAACTAGGCTACCGAGCCACTTGGTGACCACGTGTAATGAGTTAATTAATTTAATAACCATACGGATTAGATTACCGAAAAAGCTTAATATATGTGTTACTATTAAACAGCGATTAGAAAAAGTTATGATTGAAAATAATGTTCTAACTTCTAGTCAAAAATGTTCAAATTCCGAACGTAACATCTTTGAAGCGATTCACTCCATCAAAGATCGTATTGCTGAGCTCAATTGCCGCCGTGTTTCCGGAAAACTGATTTCTTTTGACCTCGATCATGCATTTGATCGAGTCAGTAAAGATTTTCTACTGGTTGTGATGCGGAACTTTCATTTGAATCAAAATTTCGTAGAACTCTTAGGGAAGATTATGTCCGCCTCAAGTTCTCGCTTGCTCATAAATGGAAATCTAACTCCTAAGTTCCCAATCCAACGCTCCGTCCGACAAGGAGACCCCCTGAGTATGCACCTTTTTGTCCTTTACCTCCATCCCCTCCTGGTCAAGTTACGCACCATCTGCAATCACCCGTTGGATTTAGTAGTAGCGTATGCTGATGATATATCGATTGTGATAACTGACATGCGCAAACTGAACATCATTAAGCAAGCATTTCTGGACTTCGGCCGGTGCTCAGGGTCGCTTTTGAATTTCGACAAATCGTTTGCTGTTAACATCGGGATCCAACGAAGCAACAATGATGCTGTCTGGCCACGAGTGTGTGAATCCGTCAAGATACTTGGAGTAACATTCTTCAACTTGCAAAAGAAAACAATTGATTTCAACTGGGGCGAAGCTATAAGGAATACGTCTCGGTTGATGTGGTTGTTCAAACCAAGAAATCTAAATCTACAGAAGAAGGTGGTGGTGCTCAATATGTTTGTAACATCGAAGCTATGGTTTTTGGCATCTGTGATTAGTATTCCAAATCAAGCAGTGGCACGTATTACTTCTCACATAGGAAACTTCATCTGGGAGAGGTATTCATTCAGGGTTCCCATTGAACAGCTCGCCCTGCCCAAAAACCTGGGTGGTCTCAACTTGCATCTCCCGATGCATAAATGCAAGGCTTTGTTGATCACGAGGTTTCTCAAAGAACAGCAACATACACCTTTTGCTAGATGCTTTAACCACTACCTTCAGAATCCTCCCAACGTATCTGCGATCCCCGCACTCTATCCTTGTATGAAAAGCATTGCAAAGGTACTTCCCTACATTCCTGGACAAATTAAGGAAAACCCTTCGACAGCTGCTCTGCACAACTACTTCCGTGAAAAATTAAAACAGCCAAAAATTGTTGAAGAAAACCCAAGAGCAAACTGGACGAGAATCTGGAGAAATATACGGACAAAAGGACTCACATCGACGGAACAATCCACGTACTACTTGCTAGTGAATGGGAAGATTCCACATGCGGATCGACAAAACCGTGCACAAAGTTCCATGTGTCATCAGTGCCCTAACACTGTAGAAGATTTAGAACATAAATTCACCGCTTGTCGTCAAACAAATGCCCTATGGAATCATCTTTACCCACGGTTGGAAGCAACCATAGGTAGGAAGATATGCTTCAACGAACTTCGGCTACCAGAGCTGGAGAATGTAGCCAGAAACAGAAAATATCAGGCATTAAAGCTATTTATTGTTTATGTAAATTTTGTTTTAGATGCCAACAACGACCTATCTGTTGATGCCTTAGATTTTGTTTTAAATTGTTCGTAAAGTTAAATGTGTACACGTCTAGTTCAATAAAGTTCCAATAAATGTGTTTAAAAAAAAAAACTATACATTAGAGTAACAGCCTCTCTGTAGTAATCATGTCGTCACTTGAATGCGAACGACACGTTGAAGCCTTCCTCCATCTATACACTTCCTCAATATAGTTGTTGTGGAAGCGATGTGGCTATGATATGCAAACAGCTTCAACGCAAAATAAATCGCACTCGCTCTGCGCGCGTGTGTGGTATATATGAGATGGATAGATGTGGGTTATGAAAAGGGTCCGCGTGATGTGTAAAGATTTGAATTCTAAACTTGTAACCAACTGAGTTATTGGGTTACCAAGTGGCCAGTGGTGGTAGAACAGAAAAATGCTACCGCAATTGTGATTCCTTTTGTGCGATTGTGTTCTTGCTTTCTTTGCTCACGATCGCCCGAACACAAATTTTATATTGACATGCACTCACGCATCCGATTCCCCGTGATACTTCCGCAATAACAGCATATATTGGCCAATTTTCTCAATGCTATCGTATATTAGTTTGTAATGTATCTATTATAATCATAATCCACCCAATTATTTTAAAAAATAGCTATGAACGGGAAAGGAGCGACTGCAAGCAGACTTTGCTCATCCATCTGCTTGATATTGGTTCATTTTGCGTAAATGGCATGATGCTTTCCACCACTGCTAAACGGTGATCTCTAGTAGACCAAGTGCACATAACCCATCAAAAAATCTTTCTATTAGATATTTGGATTATCATTTTTTATCATTATCATTTCACATTATACTGTTGGAAAGCTACACAATATTTCCTCAACTTGAAACAAAATGTTAACGAGATATAAAGTTACAATAAATAAATGTTACATAACACAAAAGACATGAGGTTCGTTGCAGTAGATCTACCTTCGACATAGCCATGCTGACATTCCGGAATCACTGAACTTTCAGTTCTACACAGAAAAAAAATATTTAATTTTCAGTGTGATGTAAACTGAAGTCTACTGTAAAAATAAATCAAATTCGTGTGTTGTTACAGCATCATGTAAATTTAAATGAATGTATATTCAGTTTTCAACTAGAAACGATTGAATTTTACATGATCGTGTAAATTTAAAGTGAATTCGATTGAAAAATAATTGATTTGTCGTTGAAATTTAGGTTTATTTCGATGCTCCAAATATGTGCATGAAAATAAACTTAAATTTACAACATATTTTTAGCTGTGTATACAATGCCTCGTGAACGAAACTGTCTAGTACTTTTGAAAGGCAGTTGAGGATAGAAATGCCACGGTAGTTTTCTGTGTTGTTCAGGTTTCCTGCCTTTTGGATAGGAGTAATGGACGCAATCCTCCATAAAGCTGGGAAAACTCCACTTGAAAGCGATCGATTGAAAATTATTTTTGCAGAAAGACAGAGCGCTTCCACACATTGTTTAACAAACAATTGCGGAATTCCATCCGGTTCCGGACCTTTTGAAGCATCGAGATCAGAGAAGCGCCTGAAAACTTCTTCGACGGTTACATTGAGGAGTGACATATGTAGATCATAAGTCACAACAACATCAAGTACCTCCTGGGTGACAGGTGTTGGTCTGTCATTGCAAACGCTCTTCAGCAAATCGGCTAATAAATTTGCGGATTCCTCTACAGAACTGGCATGAACATTTTGGTAAATTATTTCACGTGGTATACCATTTGATTTTCGCTGATTTAAAAACAAATGTCCAAAAAGATGAAGAATCGTCTTTGGCACTGCATTCTAAGCCCCTTATATACTCACGAAAAGTGGAAGTTCGTCACGTGGAAAAATGTCGTTCCACTGTTTGAAGAAGAGTTCTGTTTTCTTCGGACTGATGTTTAAAATATCGTTTTCGAAACTTGCGGAGCCTGTTCCGCAATGTACGAAGTTCCATGTTCCACCACGGTTGATTATTGCTGCGAGTTGTTCGGCGCTTTCTCATCGGTACTAATTCGCGGATTACGTTGTAGATCACGTCATAAGAAACGTTGAATGCATTGCCTAAATGGCTTTCGTTGAGAATTGAATTCCAGTCGACATTCGACTGATCTTTACTAAGAGCGCTTGCGTCATATTGCCGGAAGTCGAAATGTTAAACATCGTTATTTTCGTTATCTTCGATTGCGGACAGAAAAATGCTTAACAGAAACGGCTTATGGTGTGCGTTTCAGGTTTCAGTAGAGGCGAAGGTGGCTCAAACACCTCTACATTGTCTGGATTGTTCACGAAAGCTAGGTCGAGCAGTCGATCGTTATGATTGCGAATATACAGTTTATACTCGGACGCCGTTGAGTGAACACGTACTCGAGAGTGCTGGTCAAGTATTAAACAGTTGCTCACACTTTGTGTGATTTTTTTTTGTTTATTGTTCAAGCGGAATCTATTCATCGAATAGATAAAAATGGAAACCAGGAAGAACACGTTGAAACTTGCTTTTTCGCAAGGTGCAAAGATGCCAATTCACCTGGATGTTTTACGGTTCATGATGCGAGTGCTGAAAATTCCAGCAACTGACGTGCATTCAGTGTATAAGGACGAAAATGACCAACGGTTTTACGTGAAATTTATCGACGAAACAAGCTTCAACAGATTCAGTAGTGCGATGGAGGATCAATATTGGTTCCAGTATGCGGATGGTGAAAAGACCAAGGTTCAGCTTGAGATGGCCAGCCGGCAATTTAAGTACATACGGATTTTCAATCTACCCCCTGAAGCGGATGATAAGGACATTGCAGCGGTGCTAGGGCAATTTGGCAAAATCAGACAACACGTGCGTGAGAAGTACCCAACCGACTATGGATACCCTGTTTTTAGCGGAGTGAGAGGCCATTACATTGGCCACTTCCGTGTCCGATTATATTATGATGGACTGAAGAACAGATGCTTCTTCTGCAAAGCAGAAGGTCACAACAAATCAGATTGCCCCAAGCTGGCAGATTGCAGAGATGCCGGTTCATCGGGATCGGTCAACAGCAGACTCTACAGTCAGGTGACGGCCAATTTGAGGATCGCGAGAGGGCTCAGCGGCAGTGTAAATACCGCACCAACTTCGATGACGGTGCTCAGCGTTCCACAGCATCCAAGCGCACGAGATGCTCCATCGGCAGAGGCCGAAATCGCAACAAAAGAACAGGCAGCGTCGATGAGTGTAGGAGAGACGAATGGTGAAACACCGGAGAGCAGCAGAGCAAACGAACCGTCAAAGACAAGCGGTGTATCCGGCCAGAAGGAGAACAGTTTGAAACGGGGACCATTGTCCACGTCTGAAAACGATAGCTCGGACATGGAAGTAGTAAGCAGAAAGGGACGAGGTAGGAAGAAAAAAAATTCAATGGAGGTGCCTGGTATTCGATCTCGAAGTAACTCACGCCGCAGTTCTAGGAGTAACTCACGGCAAATGAAGTAGAGTGGGAAACGGGTTTCTCCCGATGTGATAACTGTTTGTTCTTCACATTTGTTAACCATTGTAGTATGCCTTCTCGCACTAGTATCTCTCAGTTTTCGATTTTCTCGCTGATTTGATCTTCGCCTAGCTTCCATCTGATTTGTTAGTAACCATGTCATACATTAGAAAGATGGCCACTGTGAATTTGAATGCAATAAGCACTAAAGTCAAACAACATCTTTTCAAAGAGTTCGTGTGGAATAACGACTTGGATGTTATTTTCATGCAAGAGGTAGCTTTTGAAAACTTCACCTTTATACCAACACACAGAGCGTTAATCAACATCAGTACAGACGGGAAAGGAACGGGTATACTAGTACGATCAAATATCGAATTTTCAAATGTAGTTATGCACACTAATGGTCGTATGATCTCATGTGTTATAGACGGAGTGAATTTTATAAACGTGTATGCGCACTCAGGTTCCAAGTTTCAGAAAGAGAGGGAAACCCTGTTCACTCATGAAATTTTGATTCACTTGGGAGAGGTCAAGGAGAATATCATTCAGGGTGATTTTAATTGCATTATTGACAAAAGCGACTCATCAAGTTCTGTGAAAAACCTGTGCAATGGCTTGAAAAAGTTAGTTAACGAGTTAGATTTATTCGATGTTCAACTATTAAAAGGAAACGGGTGAACTTTCACATTTGTTAGAGGAAATTCAAAATCTAGATTAGATCGATTCTATGGTTCCAAGAATTTTATCGAACAGGTAAAAAAAATTGATACGGTGGCTGTTCCATTCTCCGATCACCACAGTGTGATTTTAACAGCTTCTGTGAAAGACATCAACCAGATTAACTTTTATGGCAGAGGATATTGGCGAATGAATTCAAATCTTTTAGTTGATGAAGACATAAAAGAAAAATTTGTAACTTATTATGCGAATTTGAAAAACAGAAATTCATTCCACAATTTGAGTTTTTGATGAAACAATGATTTAAAAAATGGGATCAGAAGATTTTTTAAAAATGAATCGTTCAATTTGAATCGACAAATCAATAGCCTGAAAAGTTTTTATTATAAATGTTTCAATGATGCAGTTCAATATCAAGCATTAAACATCGACGTCACTGATGAGCTAAACATTGCAAAATCGAAATTAATGGATCTAGAGCAAAGCAGGCTTAATAGGTTTCGGAGTAAATTGAAAGCTAATTCTTTGCACAATGACGAAAAGCTATCTTTTTTCCAAGTCACGTCTTTTATCAACCGATCTTCACAATCTAGATTGATGAAGTTGAACGTAAATGGTGAAAATACTTCAAATCCCTGAATTTTGAAACAAGAGATTTTTGAATATTTCTCAAGCAGATTCCAGAAAAACTCTGGACCACTTCAAGAATGTCATGAGACTCTTAAGTACATTGATCGGTTTTTAACTGAAGATGATAAACGAACTCTAACTGAACCAATCGAATTAAATGAAATAGAAAATGCAATCAGAGAAGCTTCAAACAATAGCTCTCCCGGACCGGGTGGAATTAATTATCAATTTTATTCAACTTTCTTTGATTTAATCAAAACTGAAATGCTTGCGTTGTTTAATAATTATCTCATAAATGGAGAATATTCTCCAGCTCTGTTTACATCTGGAATAATAACGCTGATTCCAAAAAAAGAAAATAAATTCGATCTCGACAATCAACGGCCGATCAGCATGCTTAATACGGACTACAAAATTTTTACAAAAATCTTATGCAATAGATTGAAGCCTTCAATGAAAAAAATATTAGGAGCAGGACAATCGGCATGTGTAGAAGACAGTTCTTGCATTCAAAATTTGATCTTACTTCGTAATGTAATTGTGAAAGCGAACAAAAGTAAAAAATTCAAAGGAATAATTATCTCTGTTGACCTAGAAAAGGCCTTCGACAGAGTAGACCACGAGTTTCTATGGATTATATTGCAACAGTTTAATTTCCCAACTATTTTTATTGATTGTTTAAAAAAATTACACAAAAACGCAACTTCGAAAGTTTTGTTTAACGGGATTTTTACAAATTCGTTTCAGATAGGAAAGTCTGTGAGGCAAGGATGTCCATTGAGCATGGCATTGTTCGCACTGTATATCGAGCCGCTTTTGATGAGTTTAAGTAAAAATATCAAAGGAATACTTATCGACGATGTTTTTATTAGAGTCATAGCATACGCAGATGATCTCAATATTTTTATAAGAAACGATGCTGAATTTAGCTCTACTCTGGAACTGATAAATTACTACAGTATTAATTCCAAAATTAAAGTAAATTTCTCAAAATCACAATTTTTGCGACTGAACAATTGCCCTCTTGGACCACAACAAATCCAAGAATCTCAAGGATTAAAATTTTTGGGTGTTTACTTCTATGAAAATCATCAAAAAATGATCGAAGTTAATTACGATGAATTGATTAAAAATATCAATTACAGTCTTGCTATAAATTTTACCAGAAGACTGAATTTAATTCAAAAAGTTTGGACTTTGAATACCTACATCCTATTCAAATTATGGTACGTTGCTCAACTGTTTCCCCCAGAAAATAAGCATATTGCAATAATTAGAAAAAAGTGCGGTAGTTTCCTGTGGAAAGGATTATTCTATCGAGTTGAAAGAAAAGAGCTGCACCAGAGTACAAAGGAGGTCTAGCTCTGATCGATGTAGAATCCAAGACAAAAGCACTTTTTGTAAAAAATATACTCTGTAAGACGAAAACTCGTACATATGACAAGTTTATGATGGAAAAAAACAACAACAGAAAATTATCAAGAACTACGCGTGAGTGGATTAATTTTGCAATTAAGCTAAAAGAGAGTAATATCAATTCAAGTAAACAAATATATAATAAATTGATTAATGATATGAACATAACTATTAAGCAGCAAGAAAAAACGCCACATATCGTGTTGGAGAACATCTATGAAAATGTTAATCATAACTTTGTTTCAAGTGATTCAAGATCAACACTTTTCATGGTTCTACGAGATTTAGTTCCATGCAAATCAAAACTATTCCGTCACAAAATGAGAGGGATTGATTCACCAACTTGCGATTCTTGTGGAAGAATCGATACTGTTGGTCATAGAATCAAGAATTGTGTAGGATCAGCAAGTATTTGGGCTTCGTTAAATAGAGTAATTAAAAATAAATTTAAAATTAATTTTAAAGATGCAACAGATTTGTTGTCATGCAGAATAGGTTACCGAAATTGTAAATATAAAGCAGCGCTTTGGTTGATAATAGAAACTATGAAATATTGTTTAAATAAGTATAGTGACGGAACACTCGAAGAATTGAAATCCCGTATAAGTGTAATATGATGGAATAGCAAACGACTTTTTGAAAAACATTTCAAGCATTATATGTATATGTTATTATCAACTCATTGTTCATAGTAGATAATTTAAAAATAAACTATTTTAATCAAAAAAAAAAAATATATATATATATATATATATATGTATATATATATATATATATATCTATATATATACAAAACTTGAAACAGTCCAGATACGATCACTGATTCTGTCTGCGAGATTTCGACGAATTCGGAAGATGTGGTAGATTACAGTCCCCTAGTAATAGTATGGTATCGTTCATCGAAGCTCCAGAGCAAATATATTGGATGCAAAAATTGTGCTGTTCGTAAACTGATGGGGTAGAACAAGGCCTGATGTAAATGCAACAGACATGGACCGTTTTGGTAGGAAGTCTAATTCGTACCACTACTTGCTCGAGATCATCTCCGTTCGACATTGAAACTACTTCACACCGGTGATGCTTCTTGACAACAATCAAAACACCTCCGCCACTTTGAAATTCACTATTTGAATTGTTGCGGTCACAGCGGTAAACATTAAAGTTAGATGTAAGCTCAGAATCAGCAATACCCGGGTGCAGTTTTATGCAAGTTTCAGTAAATGCGATGACTTCGTAATCACAGCTGCATAGTTATATAAAAAGCTGTCTCGTCTTCGTTCTGAGGCCACGGACAATTTGACAATACACGAGGAAGTAGGAACAGAAGGCAGCGTTGGTTGTTCGATGTCCGTTTTCAGTACCAAGCCACGTTCAGTGGATGATCTGATGTGACTGCTATTTGCGGTAGTATATTCTCGGGAACAGGTGGATAAAGCTTTTTCATTCAAGTCAGCGGCAATGCCAACTTTGAAAGAAATGAACGTAAGCATACGCTGGTCTTTCCTAAGCATACTGGTCTGGGAATAAGCTTCACCAATTTAAACTCATTTGTCCCAAGGCTCTCCTGTACCATTTTCCGTACAGTGTCATCAACAACGTCAGGTTGGATACCGGACAAATCCAACCCGAAATCTGGTACTGTATCCACCGAATCAATAGCAACAAAACAAACGTCACAGAGCAGCTTCGGTGGGCATCTTGAGGAAGTGTCGTCATTAGGGACAATGGAAATTCGCGATTTCGCGGAAGCCGCGAATTCCGCGAAATTTAGCCTTCGCCGCGAAATTTGAGACATCTCTCGAAATGCCGCGAAATTAGTCAAATTTGGAAATTTTGTTTTGAAAATCACAGTGATTTCCAGTTTTTTGCTGATGAAAATGGTTTATTCATCTTGAAATCTAAGATCCATCAAATTTTTAGTTCTAACTTGGACAACTTTCTGGTTGGCTACTTTCGTTTCAAATTTTGCATTATCACTCTAACATTGAAATTGTCATCTTAATTTTCAAAATAAAAACCAAATTTTGTTAATGAAATTCCACGAAATGTTCATACACAAAGGATATTTTCCGAAACTGTGTATTTTTGGGTAAAATACGGCCAAAAGTATGGGACCGCGACAAACCCGAAAAATTTCGAATCAATCGCCTTGGTCAAACGCGAAATTTCCAAAATTTTACCGCGAATTTCCATTGTCCCTAGTCGTCATCAACGTCAGCTTCACGTTATTTCTTGACGAACGAGGCAACGGAGGTGGTCGTATTGTCAAATACGTCGATGGAACAGCGTCAACCAAGGTTTTGAAGTTATCGAGTATTTCAATGCGAATATCGTTCAAAATGCTGCCCTTGATTTCCGTGTTTAGTGCATCAATGATGTTCTGTTTAGCAGCATTCACAGATAAAATGGCATGAGAGAAACGTGTTTTTGTGAGTATGTTACGAATATCGTTCGAGATGACCGTTATTATTCAGTAAACGGTGTGTTTCCTCCGTTATATCCGTACATTTCATGCAAAGTTGACTTGAACAGAAACCTTCACATTTCATCATTGCTCCAGTGAAATCATTTGCACATTGCTCGCAGACAGTACGCTGCGAGAATCTAAAACTAAATTCATAACAACACACAGCCAAATTTGTGACATAAAAGCTTACACAACTAATTTACTAGGGCTAAAATTTTCACTATAAAATAGGTGAGTAGTATTGAAAAGAAACGCATAATGCTTCAATTTTCCTTGCGTTTTGAAAATGGTGTAACAGTGAGAACTTGTATACATGTTATACATTGTATTGAAACCAAATAATGTTTGCATTAAACATATCATCATAGCTTTGTAAAGCTTGTAAAATACACCTGAGAATTTAATTTCACTGAAGTTGTGCCTCAAGGTCTTAACTGTCCAGTATTCTCCCTTGCTCCGATGTATCATAACAAGAAAATTGTAGTTAAAATTTCAAATTAACAATATATCATCTGTGAAAAACACTGCAAAAAACCTTTTGTTTCCAAAAGTTATTATCTGTATGCAAAAGTAAAAAGATAGAATTTGAAGTTGCCATGAAACTAGCTGCGTCATTTTGCGTAGAATGGAGATTTTTAAGGTGAAAGTGGACTAAAATTTAACATAAATTTGTTCATAACTTGTTAACTATAAGAGATAGAAGGTTCTCGTGGTTGGCAAAAATATGTATTTTATTGATCCAAACAACTTTGTAGAAGATTTGAAAAATGTTAAAATTTCTATTAAAAAGTTATGTACAAAAAACAAGTTTTAAGGGGTGTTGAAGACAAAATGCTCTATATCTCATTACCGCGTATATATAGAAATTTTGCGTCTTCGTCAAAGTTGTTTGTAATTACATACTCTACAACTTTGCCCAAGACTTGAAATCTCTAACTTAATTTTTATAAAACATATTTTTTTTATCTCACTTTTAGGTGGATTGATCATCTCACCCTTGATACCAAAAGAAGCGCCTTTTAATATCAAGAAACTTCATCGAAGACACCAAAAATATAGAATCAATAGTTTTGAAGTTATTCTATTTTGATCGTGAAATCTATGAAATAAATCACTGTGTATTGGAAGTGATTCCTGACCTATAAAGTTTTAAGGCCGCACGGGACGTCATCATAATCACCCTATCCATTTGAAGAGGCAAATGCTAAGAACCACTCCAAATATCGATGCGAAAAATGTTTCACTATGATTCTATATATGAAGTGCATGTAGAGGATTTCTCCGAAAAATAATACAAAAAATTCTAGGAGTCTCACGAAAATTTCCTCAAGATCACCAAGCAAGGATTCATTCCACGAATTCTTCAGAGTTTGGTTTAGAAGTATTTCTTGAAGTTTTTCAACAGGATTGTTTGGAAAAAAACACAACAAAAATTATCCAGACTTCTCGCAAATTGTTATAGGTGGTACTCTTAGGATTCCTCGTAATATTCCACGAAAATTTCATGAGTAATAAAAATTAATTCAATTTTGAAAATGTTATTCATGATTCCTCAAAGAAGTTCTCCGCATATCTATCTGCATTTTGTTTTCACAGATAGTTATTTTTTAGATTTTTTTTAAATCAAGGAGCTTTCAAAATTCCCTCGATTTTTTTCTTCAAAAACGCCTAACTAAGAAATGTTTGAAGAATTCTAACATTCTTATAAAGTTCCTAGCGGAATACGTTCAACTATGTTTTCTAAAACTCTTCCGCGAAAATACTCAAATTCCATCAAGTATTATTTCAGATTCTAGAAATAACTCCATTTCTTAAAAACTTCTTCAAATAGTCTCAAGTCAGAAAAGTGAACAAGCTTACTTTATCAATCCTACGTGTGTCTCAGACAATATTCCACACATTCCGTTTCTACCCAACTAGATTTTTCACTTTTAGAATGTTTAAATCCGGAATTACAAAACGGCGTAAGTAAGAATTTAAACTTTTGCAACCCAACCGCTACTTTCACCGCTGCGTTGTATGGAGATTTTACACTGGTACCGTTTTGATTCATATTACGGACAGCTTCAAATTCCGGACACTCTACTTTGTATGGGAAACATTTCACACGAAATGTTTCAATTTTTGCTGCTCAAAAGTTCTCAATTTCAAGGCTCGTTTTAGTAAACTTTTTCCATAAATATCTTTGAAAATTTATAATGCCCAACTACCTTAGTTGTTTCTTTGGTGGTTTAACGATTTCGATTGCTGATTTGACTGTTCCATTAATGATTATCATGAGCTGTCCGGAATACGATTCAAAGTGTCCGGAATATGAGGCAAAAGTGAGGAAGCGTCCGGAATAAGAATCATGAGAAGGCCACACATTTTCATTTATTTAAAATTATTGAAGTTGCGGAAGCGTATTCTCCGCCCACCGTTCGATAGTAAGGGGCTTCCGACGCTCGATAGCGCTAAGGAATCATACAGAATGATTTGTTTTGTATGCTCTATGCTGGGTTATATTTCCCTGAGTCCTTAAGTGTCCGTAATATGAATCAAAACGGTACAAAAACGTCGAAAGTAACTGAATGAAAATAATAGAAACTACTTTGTTTTTGAACGCGAGCTGATTGTATGCAAAATGTAAGCGATGTACACGACAAAAAATTAATAAAAGAGTGATAAATTTGAAAACTGTTTTAGAAGACAGATTGTGATTCTTCTTAATTAATTTTCCCAAAACCGTACGAAAGTTACTTAGGTCGATTTGAAAAAGTAATCGGGATTTGTGTCGAATGGTAATCCTAGGATTTGCACACTCTCCATTTCTTGGTTTAAAAATGACTCCATGAATATCTCAATATTTTTAGGGATTGCTTCACAAATTCCTCTACGAATCACTTCATATCAGATTTCTAGAGAAACACACACAAAAAAGGTTTGAGAGATCTCTGTTGTTAATTTTTTGAATAACTGCAGCTTAAATATAATTCGGCAAAAATTAACTAAATTCCTGTCGTCTATTATAATAGAAAATGATCGTTGTTAAAACGGATGGAAGTTATACTGAAAGTATTTGTAGCTAAAATCTTAGATAAAATTTTGTATGAACTCCGAATTTTCATGATACCTTAAGATACCATTTTTTTCCTACCTTAAGAGTTTTTTGAATGGTCTATTATCGATTATTTTGTAGCTCAGTAGAAGTTCAACGCGAAAATATTGCCGGTACTTTTTTAGAACATTGCCGAAAATGTATTACACATCACCTTAAAAATTTGTTGAAGAATTCCTTATGGACTCTTAGAAATCAGGAACCATACGATTGAAGATTCTGCAATTTTTTCAAAACTCCTATAATTTGCCTTTTTAAGAGTCCATCAGAATCTTCTTTAGAAATTATCCTTGAAATCTATCCTTGCTCGACTTCTGATTTTCTAGAATTCTGCCAGAAAGCCTCTAGAAGTTCCGCCTTCGTATCGCACAAAAATTCAAACCAAGAATATGGATTCTGACAATAGTTGGTAATATTGTTTCTAATGAGGTGTTTAAAGCATGCTCAATACAAACGTCTATATGAATACTAATCCTTTCTCCCTTCCCACTCATTTTACTACATGTTTCTCTACATATTCTATTACCGCTGTGCTTATTTTGGAAGCAAAGGTTTTCCTTGGGTTTTTCAACAAATTTTCTCCAAAGATCCAAAGGCAAGAGGCAATTCAAAAATAATTTTCATTCCAATTCATGAATAAACCGGGGATTTGAAGCAAAATTTCTAGAAGAAAAAACAGAAAAATTTTTGACGCGATGTGTGATGTGTTTTGGAAACATTTCTTAAGGACTTTCGATGAACTTCGCGGCAAAATTTGTAATAAAATTTTTGGGAAAAATATTTAAAGAAATTCACAGAAGAATATCTAATACAGTTCAGACTCGATTATCCGGGATAAGATTATCCGGAATTTTAGACTTGATTATCCGGAATTTGTTTTTTGATGTTCTTGTTTTTCAATTTTTATGCATGAATCTGAGACAATTTGGTATTGGAATATACAATATGAATGATTTTGCAGTTTAGAACGTATATAAGAAATGGGGGGTTTGAAAAAGTGTTTTTTTTTTTGTGTATGCAGGTCAATTTTTTTTCTCGTGAAAACCCCTACTGATCCAAGAAAAAAATTCAGGTTACGCCACCGCATCATATAAATAAAATAACAAAAAAAGATTATATTTAGGTTCCTTTATCAAAGATTTCAATTTTTTTTATCTACGTGATTTGATTATCCGGAGGATTCGATTATCAGGAATGAAAAAAAAATCGATTCTCCGGATAATCGAGTCCGACCTGTAGTACTTTTAGAGAAATACCTTAGTATTTGATTTGACAGAATTTAATATTTTTTTGAAGGAATGTCGAGGAAAAACTGAACTTCTGAAAGATTAAGTAATATATTTTAGGTAAATCCGGGGACATATTCCGGAATCAACTGGCTAATAAAAAGTGGACATAGAAGGAACGTATATTCATCTGAAAGAATTCGCTTTGAAATTATTTATGAGTCCCACAATATTATTTGACTAATTTCCATATTTTGAAAAAAAAAGTTTTGAAACCACCCTTCAATGTTCCTTGAGGAATTTAATTTTACTTAAACTCTTTAAAAAATATCGGAAAGGTTTTTGAGAAATTTTGCTTCAAATCTGTTGGAAATTAATAAAAAAAAGGTTCTATCCCGTTAGGCCAAATACCGTTAGGCCGAATGTCGTTAGGCCGAATGGTTCATTAGGCCGAAAAAGGGAATCCCACAATATCCGCTGTAAAGTATAACTAGAAGAACAGCCTTTGAACAAAAGAAGGAAAAAAACACTGATGAATGTGTTAGCCATTTGAAATAGTAGTAAATGATCAAAAGCTGTTTCGGCCTAACAACCCTTTTGGCCTAACGGCATTCGGCCCAACAGCATTCGGCTAAACAGCATGTACAGTAATTCAGAACATTTTGCTTCATGTAGTATTTTTATTGTCATCAAAAATTGGGGGGGGGGGGTGGTTCTGGATTATTCTGCAGGGGGCCAGGCTCCACTAGCCCTCCCTGTTCCTATGCCAAAGCTCGCTACTGATCTGAGATACAAACAATTAAAATTTTCGATCACTAGTGCCATTTTGTGAGTGTTTTCCGAACTAATATAGTTTCAGGCGGCTAGATCTCATTTAGTGAATCAACTTTGTCAAAGACACCAATTTTGTAGCTCATCGCTGGACTTAGATATAAACGAAGCAAATATTTATGCGCCGAAAAGTAGTTTATACATTGCTTTTTATTGCGAAATTCACTGGAGCCTGTGCGCCTAGTAAGTTATTTCTGAATTCAAACATTTACCAAGTGGAAGTCAGCAGTCCTGTGATTAATTTTGCAGAAGACAGTTTTCTCCTAAACCACTTTATTTTCATGATATTTTCGCTACAAGTACTGTCCTATACTGAAACAACCGGATGTCGCCAATGCGTACGCGCAGCATCTTGAGGTAGCGTTGCCGGATGAGGGCGAGCTCGATAGGGCCCCTCTTGAGGACTGCGGGAGGACAGTCAAAGCAGCCATTAACGACGCTGCCGAAAGCGTTGTCGGATATGTGGAACGGAGCTCAAGAAACGATTGGTTCGACGAGGAGTGCCAAGAGGTTTTAGAGGAGAAGAATGCAGCGCGGGCTGCAATGCTGCAGCATGGTACGCGGCAAAACGTGGAACGATACAGACTGAAGCGGAAACAGCAAACCCGCCTATTCCAGGACAAAAAGCGCCGCCTGGAAGAGGTGGAATGCCAAGAGATGGAGTTGCTGTACCGTTCTCGAGAAACGCGGAAGTTCTATCAGAAGCTCAACACATCCCGCAAAGGCTTCGTGCCGCGAGCTGAGATGTGCCGGGATAAGGATGGGAGCATCTTGACGGACGGACGCGAGGTGATCGAAAGGTGGAAGCAGCACTACGATGAACACCTGAATGGCGCAGAGAACACAGGCACAGAAGGTCAGGACAGCGAAGGCGATGGCTACGTCAGCACAGCGGACAGCGGAAATCAACCAGCTCCCACGATGGGGGAAGTTAAGGATGCCATTCAACAGCTCAAGAACAACAAAGCCGCTGGCAAGGATGGTATCGGAGCCGAACTCATCAAGATGGGCCCGGACAGGTTGGCCGCTTGTCTGCATCGGCTGATAGTCAGAATCTGGGAAACGGAACAGCTACCGGAGGAGTGGAAGCAAGGCGTTATATGCCCTATCTACAAAAAGGGCGACAAACTGGAGTGTGAAAATTATCGTGCAATCACCATCCTAAACGCCGCCTATAAAGTGCTATCCCAGATTCTCTTCCGTCGTCTATCACCTATAGCAAACGAGTTCGTGGGAAGTTATCAAGCAGGTTTCATCGACGGCCGCTCGACAACGGACCAGATCTTTTCCGTGCGGCAAATCCTCCAGAAATGCCGTGAGTACCAGGTCCCTACGCACCATTTGTTCATCGATTTCAAGGCGGCATACGATAGTATCGACCGCATAGAGCTATGGAAAATCATGGACGAGAACAGCTTTCCCGGGAAGCTCACAAGATTGATCAGAGCAACGATGGACGGTGCGCAAAACTGCGTGAAGATCTCGGGCGAACACTCCAGTTCGTTCGAGTCTCGGTGGGGACTACGACAGGGCGACGGACTTTCGTGCCTGTTGTTCAATATTGCGCTTGAAGGTGTCATGCGGAGAGCCGGACTTAACAGTCGAGGCACGATTTTCACGAGATCCGGACAATTTGTTTGCTTCGCGGACGACATGGATATTATTGGGAGAAAATTTGAAACGGTGGCAGAATTGTTCACCCGCCTGAAACGCGAAGCAACAAAAGTCGGGCTAATGGTGAATGCGTCGAAAACAAAGTACATGCTGGTTGGCGGAACTGAGCGCGACAGGACCCACCTAGGAAGCAGTGTTACGATAGACGGGGATACCTTCGAGGTGGTGGACGAGTTCGTCTACCTCGGATCCTTGTTGACGGCTGACAACAATGTTAGTCGGGAAATACGAAGGCGCATCATCAGCGGAAGTCGTGCCTACTATGGGCTCCAGAAGAAACTGCGGTCAAGAAAGATTCACCCCCGCACCAAATGCACGATGTACAAAACGCTCATAAGACCGGTAGTCCTCTATGGGCATGAGGCGTGGACTATGCTCGAGGAGGACTTGCAAGCTCTTGGGGTTTTCGAACGCCGAGTGCTAAGGACGATCTTCGGCGGCGTGCAGGAGAACGGCGTGTGGCGGCGAAGGATGAACCACGAGCTCGCTCAACTCTACGGCGAACCCAGTATCGTGAAGGTAGCTAAAGCTGGAAGGATACGCTGGGCAGGGCATGTTGCAAGAATGCCGGACAACAACCCTGTTAAGATGGTGTTCGCCACGAATCCGGTCGGAACAAGAAGGCGTGGGGCGCAGCGAGCTAGGTGGATTGACCAGGTACACCAGGATCTGGAGAGCGTGGGTCACAGTCGAGGATGGAGAGAAGCGGCCATGAACCGAGGGAATTGGCGAAATATTGTTGGCGAGGCTTTATCAAGATAATTGATGTAAAGCCAAATAAGTAAGTAAGTAAGTAACTGTCCTATACTGTCGGACGCTGGGCGTTCTGGGCTTCTGTCCCATTTTGAGGACACTGGGCGGATATGGGTTAAGGATCAAAGATCGGCTCTACAGCAATTGCGTAATCGATTCCAGTACGTTGTTTGTTGTAACTATTGTCAAATTGTGTGTTGTGATTTTTTTTTTGCGTTAACAAATGTTTATTACTATGCAAATAATGTGAAATTTCAAAATCATGCGCGGTGCAGTATTGATAAACACCTATGAACTTCTATTTCTAAGTAAGGATTTGAACATGGTATAAACCTGAAAGTTTAAGAAGATGCTTGAGATATATGCCCAAACCAGATTTCATCACCAAAACTCGTACCAATTAGCTCATATGGTTGAAATAATTGAATTTCTGTTAGATATCATTGAATTCCTTAGGAAATTGCCTAAAAGTACCGTTTTGATTCATATTACGGACACTTAAGGCCTCAGTGAAGTATAACCCAGCTTGGACCATACAAAATAAATCATTCTATATGATTTTTTAGCGTTATCGAGCGTCGGAAGCCCTTAACTTTCGGATGGTGGGTAAAGAACACGCGTCCGCAGCTTGAATAATTTTAAATAAATAAAACGTGTGGCCTTTTCATGATTCTTATTTTGGACGCTCCCGCACTTTTGCCTCATATTCCGAACGCTTTGATTCGAATTACGGACAGCTCATGATAATCATTAATGGAACAGTCAAATTATCAATTGAAATCGATCAACCACTTAAGAGACGTCTAAGGTAGTTGGGCATTATAAATTTGCAATGATATTTATGGAAAAACCTAAAAAAACGAGCCTCGAAAATGAGAACTTTTGGACGGCAAAAATTGAAACATTTCATGTGAAATGTTTCCCATACAAACGAGAGTGTCCGGAATTTGAAGCTGTCCGTAATATGAATCAAAACGGTAGGCGTTTTCTGCGTAATTCTTGAAATTTAACTATTCGTTATTTATAAAAATATTGCATTGTTCAGAATTTGACAAGCATATTCGGATTCATGGAGCTCAAATTTATCATGTAGAGTTGTTTTGAAAATTAACAATAATGGCATTGACAAGTGATCAATTTTTTTTAAGGGGGGTCTGTAGCCTTGAGGTTACGCATTCGCTTCATAAGCGGAAGGTCATGGGTTCGATTCCCAGCCCCTCCACAAAAAACCCGTCCAGCCACCAGAAGACGCCTCACGGAGGACCGTGCTTTGGGGAGCACGTCCATCCTCCGTCAGTATCAGATGTAAGCTCGCTAACAGCAGAGCTCTCTTCCTACCTGCTCGGTGTGAGAGTAGAAGAGTAGGAGAGAGTGAAACTAGATATAAATATAGATAAGTTGAAAATAGATCTGTATCGGTAAAGAAGCTACAAGATCAACTGAGTCCGGCACACGAGCACTGAGTGCCTTAAAAAAAAGTGATCAATTTCACCCAGAAATAAGATCCCCTGAATTTTTTATTTTCGAGATATTTGTTGACAATAAAATGACATTTGTTAGAAAATTTCGGTACATGAGTTGTTTGGCTTAGTTAACATTTTAGAAAACAGACTAGAAAAAACGTGAAAAATGATCAATTTCACCCGAAATTACGGTACCAATATGAACGCTCTCTAAGCAATGCCTTCAAGATCATCATAAAACCTTGAAGTTGACAGGAAGAGTAATCTAGGCAACGAAAGTTCAAAACAAATCGACCGACAAACGAAGACGACCTGATCCAACTAGTCAACTTCGCTGTCCCCAAAACAAAATTGAACTTTCTTAGTTGCCTGGAACTAGCAACATCTTCATGTATCGATAATTCTGAAGCAGGCATAATATCAAACCGATAACGTTTTGATCGATGGACGCCATTTCTTTGATATTATCCACCGTATTTATAGTTCAATGTGAAGTTTGAGTATAACTCAGAGACAACAGATGAATTCAATAAATCCGGAGATGGTGCGTTTTATTCTCAAAATGGCCAAATCAAAAATAATTCAGTGATAAATTTAAAACTCTTCAACAAGTAGAAAGACAGTTTTCAATGAGTCGGGAGGAAAACGAAAATACAATAGGCTTAATAAACATACATAAGCTTACAATCAGATGCTTAAAAATCGTTTGACTAATTGGGCTTTCCGGTCCGACAAATTTCGCATTTACATGCAAACAAACTCGCTTTCTGGTGCAATCATCCATCAAGTGAGTCAAATCCTAAGTCTCCCCGCCCCAAGCACCCACACAGAACAGAACTTGGGGACCTTCTGACGTGTGGTGCACGTGCTCCATCGGTGTGAAAGAGATTTAATTTACACACAAGTAAATGAATATTTCTTATGTGAATAATGGTGGCAAAACCAAATCATGAATATGATTTACAACCATGCAAATTTCCCATTAAAATAGGTATCTGGAATGATGGTGACTTCATACATGTACACTACCATGCAGAAGTTTGAGATCACCCACTAAGAAACATACAAAAGTAATTTGCTCATATCTCTGTAGCATATGAACCGTTATCTCGTATTCTATGAAAAGCACTTCTAAAATAGGGGAAGATATTGAAAACTATTCAAAACTAATTAGAGTCATCGTGCAAAAGTACATGAACAGTAAGATTACCTTATTCTCTTTCGAATAAGCCGTAAAGGGATTCAATTAGACGTGTAATCCTAGATATATGGACAAACCCTTTGAATATTTCAAAACGGTGACCCCAAAGTTTTGCACGGGACTGTACCTACGTTCATGGCAGAAAGGAACAGCATACGGAAAGGGCAAGCTTTTCCCCCAGTATACCCCCGGCAAAAGCGTGAAAATATTGATTCAAGACGCTTTAGGAAACCGGGAAAACGACCGAACTGCTGCGAGGGCGGATGGAGCCAGGAAGTCAAGTCAAGAGTGCGTGTAGATTTTCCACGACGACATGGTGCTTGGCTATGTTTGGGAATATAATTTATACTTGCCTACATATTTTATATCGTAAATTCACTTACATCACATCAAATTTAAATTTATATTTCTTCCCATCCTGAATCCCTTGTCCAACAAAAGAACGACGGAGGACAAAAAAGAAACGTGCAGCTTCGAAAGGACTCTTTAGAGGGGAGCCGACTGTCGGAAGCAGGTTATGAAAAAGCGAGCGAAAATATTATTAGCTCTCGATGGGTCCTGCGGGAGCTGCTGACAGAGTGGCGATGAATTTGGCTCCTCATCCGAAAACTCCCTACTTCCCACCCCATAAAAGCCATAAATGTCGTATGTGCCAAAGAAAATGTTCTGCTTATACAAGCAGTCACATACATACGGACCCATTATAAATAGAGTAAACTCGATGCGCCACACATAATGGGATCCTTCAAACGAAAACCAACCGCTTTCCATCATGCTCCAGTGATTTAGGGTGATGTACTTCTGGTGGATGCTTGAATGTTTGAAAGGAAATGCTCTCAATACGTGATGGCCTGGTTTGGCTTCTTGAATTCGTGCAACTGGAAGGATGCTTTTTCATTTTTTTCTACTTTGCGGAGGTTTGTACCTAGACCTATCGTAAAATTTGTTGAGAGATTTTAATGTTTCTGTGAATAAGTCGATAAAAATATTTTATATATAACTGGAATAGAAATCCAATGTGATTTTTAAAGCTAAATTTTTATCTAGCATAAGCTCTGAATACTTAACTTCACCTGTCTAACGTTTTGGAATTCCTATCATCGTGACAACATGTCTATTTGAAGCATTTAAATAAAGAACTTCTGTTTTTCACAATCAAGCCTTCCTGTCAAACATTGTCCGATGTTTTTTCTATGTGTGGAAGAAAAAGACCATCGAGAATATACTTCAGATTTGTTAGAATTGATCAAATTAATTAAAGTTTATTTAATTTCAAACTTAATGAGTGGACGAATCCAAACTGCTCATTGGCAAACATTGAAATTTCATTGATGTGAACCATCAGTCTGTTTAAAATGACTTTTTCGAAAAGTTTACTGATGAAGGAAAGCAAACTGATTGGACGATAGCTTGAAGCTTCTGCAGGATTTTTGTCCGGTTACAAAATTTTGTGCAACCTTGGCATTTTTTCTACTAAGCTACTCTGTTTTTTGATGAGGATGTAAAAATTTCATTATCGTCAGGGGTTTTCATATGTCCTGATTTTTTTATGATGATAGTCATCGATTCTTCCAAACCAGTCCCCTAGGTATTGTCGAAAACGTTATCTTGATTGAGAATGTTTTCGAAATCCTGAGTATTTTGATTTTCTATTAAACTAGTAAGTCCAAAATTAAAATTGTGCGCGCTGTCAAACTGCATAGCAAGTTTTTGAGCTTTTTCGCAATTAGTTAGTAATCATTTGTTTTAAATTTCTTTTTGTAGATCCTGCCATATAAATTTGATAGTAGGATTGCGAGAGCCTTGAAATTGCATTCTCCTCACATTTTAAAGACGGATCAAGAGTTTAAGATCATTGTCTATAATCATGGATTCGAATACAACTTCACATTTTGATATTGCAATGCGCCTTGCCTCTACAATGGAATTAGTTAAAGTTTCGAGAGCAATGTCTATATCAAGTTTTGTTTGCAGAGTAATGTTAACATCAAGATTACTATCGATGTATGTTTCTTATGTATTTCAGTCGGCTCGTAAATAATTGAAGCTAGACCCATAGGTGTACAATTAGGACTGCAAAGTATGTTGTTGTAGAATAGGGAAGTACTGTTTTATTGGACTATTCAGCTTTAAACTTTCGTCAGCAGAAGGAATTTGTGTACGTACAGTACGAGGGTACGATGCGCCCTTATGAATTACTTTTATTGGTTTTCCAACATATAAGACCGTAAATAGATTTCAAAATGCTGTTTGTGCTTCAAACAATCATATGTTTTACTACGAAAATCTGATTCGAAACTTTCTCGCTTTCGAATTCAACGCCGATCTCGCAGTAGGTATGCCGCGGCCAGATCAACTTTAGCTCTAATTAGCAAAACCCCATTGATGGAAGTTTCGTTTAAATATCAACTTTCTGACTGCGTCGTCTGTTTCCGTCATTGCCCGTGCCTGTTGTTGGTGGAATACTTGCTCCTAGACGACCTAGAGCCAAAGGCTGCAATTGCACAGTGGTTCCATTACTTCGACGATGGGTCATAAATCATCCTATACAGTATCTGATGAAAAATAACGTATCTGGAAGACGGACGTCAGTGCCATCCAGCGCTTTTGTGAGAGCATCGCGACTAAGTTGCGTCGTATGGCTGTTCAGTAGGGTGGTTCAAAATTAAAAAAAAAATGAAAATGCAGTCTCCCATATCCCTTTTACCAACCTTACCATAAAAATAGTGTTCCGTGAAATTTTCAGCGAAAATGTGATTTAACCCTTTGGGGCCGGCGCGGTCATATATGACCGCAGTACAAAAAAGGCTGTAAAAAATAACCAATGAACAAATGTATATACTGTCTTCGGAAAAGTTGTTCCAAATATACTCTTTTATCAGAGAAAAATATGAAGTATATGCCTTTATGACCTAATTGACAACCTAGAACATCCTGAACATCCTGAAGTTTGGAAAATTGAACTATAAGTACATACGAAGCGTGAAATTTCAAGGAACGTTTGAGATATTCCAGGCCCTCCAAATTACCCTGGAGTTCAGAACTTCAGGTCCACATTTGTTCCAGTAGTTATTCTCGCTAAACTGAGTGAAGTTACATAATCTACAATGTTTACTGAACCTTGTCACGGATCAAAAGGCTACTTCAAGAAACGTTTGAGGTATTCCAGGCCCTCCAAATTACCCTGGAAATCTGAATTTCATGTCTACATTTATTCCAGTAGTATTTCTTGCTAAACTGGGTGAAGTTATATAATCTACCATGTTCACTGAACTTTCGCACGTATCAATAGGATGTTTTAAAAAACGTTTGGAGTATTCCGGGCCCTCCAAATTACCCTGGAGTTCAGAACTTCAGGGCTACACTTATTCCAGAAATTTATCTCGCTAAACTGAGTGAATTTATAAAATCTTTCCTGTTCACTAAACCTTCTCATGCATCAATAAGCTCTTTCAAGGAACGTTTGGGATATTCCAGGCCCTCTAAATTACCCTGGAGTTCAGAACTTCAGGTCTGCACTTGTTCAAGTAATTTATCTCGCTAAACTGAGTGAGCATGAGCATAGATGACCGTACAATTCGTATTTGCTACTCCGTGATTGACCAGAACAATCGAAGTTGCACAGGGAATTAATGAATGGGGCTTGGGATTAGCTTACCATTCTTCAATGTGCACTAATCGAGAGCTCAAAATTTAAAAGTCAATAACGGCGCCGGCCACGTCCTTACGGTCATCGGGGAAGGGAAGGAATGTTAGTTAGACAACCGTTGCTACTAGAGACCGAGTATACCTCTGCATCTCCACAGTTGTCATGGAAAGGATATTGGATTAGTGAGATAAGGTAAAGATCTGGGAGTCACCAGTGGTTGGTGATGCGATCCATGATATAATCACGCCTAATCGGATTCGCGATAGAATTCGATAATCGTATTGTACCCCGAACAAGTGTTCATCACTCGCCCACGCAAGAGCAAGCAACGCGATCAATAGATCAAACACTACTAACGATCCACGGCGCTTCGTCATTTCATTATACGACCGACGCGCGACATATTTGATCTTGCCCTCATCGCCAGCCCCGCAGGAGCAAGCGTCAAGGTCGGAAGATCAAACACAACTAACCGATCACGTCACTTTTTCATTTATCTCGACCGACGCGCGACATGCTTGATCCTGTCCTCATCACTCGCCCCCGCAGGAGCAAGCGTCAAGGTCGGAAGATCAAACACAACTCATTTATCTCGCTAAACTGAGTGAAGTTATAAAATCTTTCACTGAATTTTCTCACGGATCAATTAGCTGTTTCAAGGAACGTTTGGGGTATTCCGAGCCACCCAGATTACCCCGGAGTTCAGAAATTCAGATCTACAATTGTTCTAGTAATTTTTCTTACTAAACGATGAAATTATTTAATGTTCACTGAGCTTTCTCACGAATCAAAAAGATATTTCAAGGAACGTTTGAAGTATTCCAGGCCCTCCAAATTACGCTGGAGTTCAGAACTACAGGTCTTCCCTTGTTCCAGTATTTTTTTTTTCTAAACTGAGTGAAGTTATATAATCTACTATGTTGACTGAACCTGCTCATGGATCAATATGCTGTTTCAAGGAACGATTGAGGTATTGCAGATCCTTCAAAATTTCCCCAGGACTTCAGAACTTCAGGTCCACTATTTTTTCAGTAATATTTCCTTCTAAACTGAGTGAAGTTATATAATCTACCATGTTCACTGAACCTTCTCACAGACCAATTGGCTATTTCAAGGAACGTTGGTGATATTCCAGGCCCTCCAATTTACCCTGGAGCTCAGAACTTCAGGTCTACCCTTGTTCCAGTAACTTTTCTCGCTAAAATTATCAAAGTTTTCCCTTTGGGGCCGGCACGGTCATTTATGACCGCTGTCGGAAAATGGCTGTATAAAAAGAACCAATGAATAAAATTTACTGTCTTCGGAAAAGTCCTTGCAAATTTACTTTCCTGTCAGAGAAATATTTTAGGTGTATGCCTTAATGTCCTACTTGGCAACCTAGAACATCCTGAACATGCAGAAGTCTGACAAAAAGAATAATTGGTATAAAAGTAGCTTAAAATGCCTTTTGTAAATACAATTGATGTTCGTACTTGGTAATACATACCTATTATGTCAAGAAAAACGCTGCTTCACATGCCTTTTCATGTCCTGGGATATTCTACGACGTTCAGACTATCCCGAAGCTCAATTCACGAAATTTACAGCAGAAGTTGCTTGCGCTAGAAATAATCAGCGATGCCAGATTTCTTTGAAAATCATTCCGTAGAGGAAAAGTGATAAGCGGGGGGAGAGATCCCCGGCATTGCAATTCCGTAGATTTCCGTTGGAAAAATCCGTAAATTACCGTAGAATAATGAGAATTTCCGTAGCTTTTTGTAGAAAATACACATTTTCCGTAATTATCTTACGGATCCGTAGAAAGTGCTCAATTCCGTAGATCTACGGAAATTTCCGTAGATCTGGCAACGCTGCAAATAATAATATTTTCAACTCAAACGGAATCTATTGACCTCTTAGAATCTCAAAAGCTTTTCCAAACTATTCTGGAGCTCAGAACTTCAAATCTGCCCTTGTGGCAGTGTTTTTTTCGCTAAATAGAGTTCAGTTATATAATCTACCAGGTTATATAGGGCCCCCATAGCCGAAGCTGTAAAGACGCAGGTATTCATCATGACCATGCTGAGGGTTCCGGGTTTGATTCCCGGTCGGTCCAGGATCTTTTCGTAATGAAAATATTCTTGACTGCCTTGGGCATAGAGTAAAGGGTGTCCACGATGAAATTGCCACACACAAAATTGATTCGCAAAATTCGAGTTTTCATCCGATTGCCATCAAAACTTCAGGGATTGAAAAATAACTATCAAACTTCATTTTACCATTTTACTCGTATTTTATTTACAGTCCATACGTAAATGCCCGCACCTTGGCCTCAACCCCGGCCATGAGATTCTGCACAACAATGAATCAACCGTTTTTTGCATGTAAACCCATACTTTCATGGACAACGAAACATATGTGAAGGCTGATCCTCGGCAACCTGTTTTTCACGGCCAAGGATAAGTTCAGCGTTCCGGAGCATGTCCGCACTCAGAAGAGGTCCAAATTTGCGAAGAAATTCCTGGTTTGGCAAGCCATCTGCACGTGCGGGAAGCGGAGTGCACCTTTCGTGACCTAGGACACGAAGAACGGACAAGTGTACATGAAAGACCCAGACAACCAAAATGTACGTATAACGAAATCACCTGGAGGCTTTATATGTGCAAAATTTCACTTATAAGATGTCGCGAAAAGGCCTTCTACACTCTTAAAAATAATGAAAATTACTCTGGACGTAATTCTGGTTATGACTGAATGACATTTGATGTAAGTGATGGAACGACACAAAAACGTGTCCTTGAAGACGTATTGAACAAAAAATGTAATTTTACATGTTAAAGGACACGAATATGACGGTACTGTGATCGACATTTCCCGAATCAGACACTAACGTATTTGAAATTGAACACAAATTCACGTCATTCGGCTCGCTTCTTTTATGTGCATCCCAAAAGACGTAAATCACATTATTTTTTGGTACTGTGTACGTACAAAAGTGGAGGCGATATGCGTGCATATATTATTAGGGTGGGGCTTATTCCCAAAAATCTTCCGTAGTCAGGATTTACAAAGTGGAAAATGATCATCGGTCCCAAAATAACATCCTGTGAAAAAATGAGAATTTTCGGTGAAGGTTTAGAGGTGGCGCAGAGGGCGTAAGTGCAATTTTCCCATTTTAGTGAACTCTGAAAAAATTTGGTATGCTTTTCAGCTTGTTTTGGTGATTTTAGGACCCTTATGGACAAAAAATCACCTCAAAATTGCGATATCTCTACTCCTTTAGATGATATTTGACGAAATATATTTATGCATGCGATTTTTGGCCCTTGTATAGGTTACGCTGACTGATTACTATGAACCCGAATAAGCATATGATTAGCTGGGGAGAATTCCTATGCTAGTAAAATGGAGCGAAGAGCAAAAAAGAATGAGAGAAAGAACAAAGAACACAGAAGAATGTAAGGCGGGGAGTGTTAAACAGTTGGGAGGGTGAAACTAGTGATGTGTTGAGTGTAACTGAGGAATCGTATAAAATCTCGATTTTACGCAATGGAGAAAAGTTCCAGTAGAAAACGATGATAATATTGACTTCTATTTAATATTACCTACTACAGAAATATTTCGAGCAATGTTTCTTCGAGTAGGGGAAGAGCACCAATTTTTGACCCATCTCTAGTTTTCGACCCATGCATACGATTTTAGATTACTCTTAATAGAAAAATTGCAGTAACGGCTAAAATGCAGTTACACATCACATCAGTTACACCTTCCCTTGTTTAACTCACCCCACCTTACATTCTTCTATGTCCTTTGTTCTTTCTCTCATTCTTCTTTGCTCTTTGTTCCATTCTACTTGCATAGGAATCCTCCCCAGCTATTCATATGCTTATTCGGGTTCATAGTAATCAGTCAGCGTAACCTATACGAGAACCAAAAATCGCATGTATAAAATATATTTCGTCAAATATCATCTAAAGGAGTGGAGATATCGCAATTTTGAGGTGATTTTTTGCCCTTCAGGGTCCTAAAATCACCAAAACAAGCTGAAAAGCATACCAAATTTTTTCAGAGTTCACTAAAATGGGAAAATTGCACTTACGCCCTTTGCGCCACCTCTAAACCTTCACCAAAAAATCTCATTTTTTCACAGGATGTTATTTTGGGACCGGTGATCATTTTCCACTTTGTAAATCCTGACTACGGAAGATTTTTGGAAATAAGCCCCACCCTAATATATTATGTGATGAATAATAACATACAATGCGAGTGTATAAATATTCGACCGAACTAACCTGTGATCTTATGCGACATAACTTATGATAACAAATGTTGATTTGACAGCTGCTACGAATTGATTCGACTTACTTTGTAAGAGTGTGCAGGACGAAACAAAATGTACAAATGAACTCAGTAAAAAAGTGTTTTAAGCGAGGAAACTCATGAATCGGACGAGTTTATCCAAGGTGTTATGCGGGTTTGATGTAATTAGTATGAATAAACGAGTTATAACGTGAACTTTCATGCGACTTCTGGTTGTTTGGGGAGTGCCTCCAGAAGCGGCTGCTCCCTCTCCTGAAGGCCCACAACGTCCCAACAATATTCTGGCCGGATTTGGCCTCATGCCACTACTCCAAGGACGTGCTGAAGTGGTATGCGGATAATAAGGTCAATTTCGTGCCGAAAATTTTCAACCCTTCCAACACTCCGGAGCTCCGCTCTTTCCAGAAGTACTGGGCGATTATGAAGCACCACCTTCTTACACACTTAAATTATTTTGCCGACCTCAGCAAACGGATTGCCGAGAATCCAACAGCTGAGATTTCGGTAAAAAAAAATTGCCGAATCTCGGTAAACTTTTTACCGAAATATCCTTAAAATTTTACCGAATCTCGACAAACCAAATTTTTTACCGAGATTTCGGCAAACGTTACCGAGATTCGGTAATGGTTTACCGAAATCATGGTAAAAGTTTTGCCAAGATTCAGCAAATATTTTACCGAGATTCGGCTGTTGGATTCTCGGCAATCCGTTTTACCGAAGTCGATTTCGGAAATTAAGTGTGTAAACGACCTAAGGTAGTGAAGACAGTCGAGGAACTGAAGAAAGTATGGGTTCACATGCAAAAAACGGTTGATTCACAGGTTGTGCAAAATCTCATGGCCGGGGTTAAGGCCAAGGTGCGGGCATTTCTGTATGGACTGTTAATAAAATACGAAGAAGAAGATTCGTCGACAAACACATATATTCAAAACGTGTTTCTACTCGTTTACGCATTTAGACTCTACTGACGTTTTCACCTATTGTTCTCAAACAAAAGGTGAAAAGCAGGGGGGTTGAAAATAGTATATTTTTACGTGACATAATTTATGGATGCTTCCCAATAGATGTCGCTAATTATGACTGGAAACTTTGTTGAATACACCATGTTTCGGAAGTGCTTCGTTTCGTGGTTATTAATTTATTACCACTAAATCCTGACTCTCATCGCGTTGTAGATCTTAAGGACTGTTCATTTTATAAAGTGGACACTTTGTTTATGCTATATATTTTTTATTTATTGATAAAATCGTAATCGGTTTTCTGTGTATCGTTCAACTATTATTCTACAATGCTATGAAAATATAAGATCTTAGAAAATGCTTTTGGTTGAAGAGCTAAATAGTTTTTCCAAAAACTTCTAAGAAGAGCTGTTCGTCAAAGTTTAACATTATTTTTCGCAAAACAAAAATCCTATTTTTTATGAACAAATTGTATGTTTGTATCCTTTACTATTCTACTAAAGGTATAGCTTTAAACAAATCAATTATATTTCACCATTATCCGACATTAGGTAACTTTAGTGATTTACCCATATATGACCAAATTTGCTGATACATCATCCTTTCACTCCCAGCAAAAGAGAAAAGTAAAAAGCGTGTTCAAAACTAGTTTGGATTACTAAAGGAACTATGTTTGTATCAACAAGAGCCCAATCGTGAGTTTAAATCACAGTCTTAAGAATAAATTTTGCTGTTTATGGTAGTTTTACTAAAAAATCTCATACTTTTAAAATCATGTACACATATTTATCGATCTACAGAAAATTGTAAACAGTTTTCTCCGAATTTTTCCATTGGTTATCTCAGAATAACATATTTTGAAAATAATATGTGGAAAATAAAATCGATTTTTTTACAGCAGTGTTGCCAATTTTGATGATTGTCAATGTACTTTGATAGGTCTTCTAAGAATAAAGCAATTGTGTTTCTGTTGTGCTGTTAAATGTGACGTGGGGACTTAATAAGTAACTCTATGAAGGCGTAAGTTATTTTTCATATTAATACTATATTAGCACTTCCATCAGGACGTGCTTTTAACCAAAAAATTCTACTTACATTAATTTCCTTCAAATTTAAAATATTTTTCTTTAAAAACATACGGGAAAAATGATTTTATTGGATCTGTAATATTGTTGCTCCAAACATAACTGGATTTTTTCCATTAGGCTTCTGATTGATGATGCTTTCGAAGAACAAGCCTTTTTTGAAAATAAAAATATAAATTATCGAATTTTCCAGCCAATTTCTAACAATCACTGATTTTGATAACCTCCAAAAATCGACCGTTCTAATCGTTGTTCCATATTCGTGTGAAATTTCATTATTTTGGAGAATTTTCATCATCACAACATTGTACAATAGGGGGGTCTCGTAGCCTCGAGGTTACGCTTTCGCTTCGTAAGCGGAAGGTCATGGGTTCGATTCCCAATCCCCTCACACGAAAAACTCCGTCCAGCCACCAGAAGACGCCGCACGAAAGACTGTGCATTGGGGAACACATCCATCCTTCGTCAGTATCGGATGGTGACTGCGACACACTGACCCTCTTTGTAGGCTGTTGCCTCACACGACACAAATACATGGCAAAATGAACCACCGCACACCAATGGACTTCGATTTGGATATGGATTGGATCAACGGCAGCACTCTCCTCTACCTGGTCGGTATGGGAGAAATACAGGGTGTCCGCATATTATCCGAACAGCAAAATATTGGAAACACGATCTCACATTAAAAACAATGAAAAATCAATGTCCATGTACCTTTTATAATACATCTATATGTTGATACAAAATACAACTTCAAATAATTTCGAAATTATTTTTTGTTATTGAGATAGGCAAATTTAAATTTTTCGGAGACTTTTTTCCTGAAGGCCGCTAGTCATACTGCAGATGAGTTATCCCTAAAATCTAAAAGAGATGAATCCAAATGTCCTATTATTATTTGAAGTTACCTGCAGTTCAGTGGCTTCAAGCTAGACTGGAAATAGAAAATTTTACGGTTCAAATTCAGTGAGTCCTATGGACATTTCTCTTCCGTCATAAAGCTCGAAAAATAGCTCATTTTAAGACACCTCAATACATTTGGTTTGGTTTTGCAAATATTTGAAATCGGAAATGTGTCAAACTTAAGTCTTTAGAATATAATAAGCCAATGTTTAAAACCATGCGAGAATATTGAATTTATTATGCTTGATTGTATAGAGCCATGTCTTCAAAATTTGTACGGATAATTTGCGGACACCCTGTAGCAATAAGAACTAGGATATAAATAGATTCTGTATATATGATCCTCGGCATAGTAGTGGCCAAGTGCACGGAGTGCCTAAGAAATAAAAGTAAGGAAAAAAAAACATTGTACAATACTAGTTGAACGGTGTGCAAAAAACCGAATGAAATTTCATTGATAAATTAAAAAGATACAGCACGCACAAGGTGTCTACTTTATAAAATGAACAGTCCTTATGTACTGAACATCCCGACAAGTTAGATAATCTAGAACAGTGATTCCCAAAGTGGGCGAAATCGCCCCCATGGGGGCGATTTTTAGGTCCAGGGGGGCGAAAATTTGTAAAACTAAATTTGGGGGGCGAAAATACTAGAAAGGGGGCGAAAGTGGGAGCAATAAAAAACAATAGAATTAAAGTTTGTAAGAGACACTCATATTTTAATGATAGCATATACATCTGAAGAAGAATTTATTTGGCACCTTACTATTTCATCAGTTCTTTACTCTAAACGCGCTCGCTTTTAAATTATGATACAAATTTGACGATTGTCATTGAGATCTGAATGGTTTTTGCTAAAAATAATATTTAATGCAAGTAGAAGCTTTTGGCGATGTTTGAAATGTATTTCTAAGGTCAAAGTAAAGTTTGGTGACTATTTACTAGAAGATCTTTAGAATGATTTTTCACACATTTGATAAACTACTCATTTTGATATTTTGTTTTCCCGCATACTAATCAGTATTTTTATTACAAATCAATTTATAAAAAAATGTGACTTTGATAGACGAAAATCGGATTCCAAAGATAAAATCACTGAATCCCATATACAAATCACCCTACCTAGTAGGAGTGAATGACATAACATTGCATGGATCGAAGCTTTAACAAAATCTAAATTAAACGATGTAGAAGAGTTGTAAAAAGTCTGGTTTTTTCTTATATTTTGTATATAGATTGGACTGTTTCCAGAACAGACGATAATGTATTGCCCAATTTTCTATGAATTTGTTTCGACAACTTAAGGAACATTAAAAAAAGAAAAAAAAAGCAGAAAGGGAGCTGAACATTTTCCGATGATCGTACATAAGCCTGGATAGATTTGTTGATACAAAAACAATTGATGCATATGATAGATATGACTCTTTTACTGATACACAAGTAGAAGACACTCTTTTTGGGGTATTTTTATAGAAATCCTTAAATTTAACCAATTGTTGGTATACTTATGATAAAATATTGATCAATACTAGCGTACAACGTAAGTTTAATGCTTAATACAAATGATGAAATTTCATATCAGGGGGCGATTCCAAAAAATATTGGTCTCAAGGGGGCGAAAGTCAAAAAAATTTGGGAAACACTGATCTAGAACATCCGAAATGATCTGATAATATTTGCTGAACACTCAGAAGGTTCAGAATATACGATAGATTACAGTTCATCACCTTGTATGATGAACAAGGTTGTTATTACAAGCATAGACTTCAAGTTATGAACTCAAGAGCAGTTTGGAAGACCTATCACCATCCAAAAAAATATTTGTCATCATTTCTTGCTATGTTTAGCATTTTGAGCACTTAAACTATTGAAAGGCGTTCAAAAAACTGTATAATAGTTCTTGGAAAAAATCAGGCCCCAAAGGGTTAAAGGTGGCCCAAAGACAATGTAGGTTTATATGGAAATTACTAAGGAGAAAGTTTGAAACATGTTCTAAGCACGATAATATTTAAATTTTCAGTACAAAAAAGCCATAAAAGCCGAAAACTTCACAGAACACTATTTTCATGGTAAGCATTGTAAGGAAGATATGGGAGATACGATTTTCAAACATTTTAAATTTTCAAACCGCCCTACTGATCAGGGTCCCTTCTTTTATATTTAATGAGGTTTTTTTTTGAAGAATTTGTTTTTTTATTTTTGAAAAAAACACTGAATTCAATGGTTTAATTTTGTTTTATTATTGGATTAATTATTCCCTTGGAAAAAAGGTAAAATTATTTATATTTCGATTACGATCAAGCTTCAGGACGGACCTTAGTTCACAAAAATGCTTCGATCTCAGTCAAAAGAGATCTGAATCAAATTCTTTAAACATTTATGGAAAGGGGATAAGTGTACCTACATTTTGGTGGTCCCTCGATACCCCTCCCCGCATTTATTTGACTGAAAAACCATGGCTTTTAAGTGTTTTTCTATAGCAATTTTACTAAGCCTCATGAAAACAAAAATAACATGCAGATTTTTGTTCTAAAAGTGGGCAAAATGATGGACTCAGACCAACGTAGGCGTTTTGGACCAATATGGTCTTCTCGGAAGAGGACACCGGTGAATCCGAATTTATATAGGAGTGTTCATGTGAAAATGGCTGTAACTCAGTCATATACGAATCAAACCGAATTCTGTAGCCAGCATTCGGCAGTAAACTCTTAGGCTTACGTTTTTGGTGGCGTTGGAAGTTGACGCATCCCCTCTAGCCCATCTTTCGTTTAGTTTGAAATTTTTATGATTTTGTATGCAAAACTCTAAAAGTTTTGTTAACCACCGCAAATAGAGTGTTTTCAAAGCAGTTTATATCTTCCACATACAGTCAGTGACATGAGTTAAAAACCAAATGCTGTTTTTCCATACAATGCCCAAGTTTGGGGTGCTGTATCTCAGCTTCTGGTAGTCCGAATTGGCTGAAATTTGGATGACGAACTACAAATAACTTGAAGTTTTACCTTTTAGGGAATTATTACATTGCAGTCATTTTACAGAGAGTTTCAGAGGGTTGTTCAAAGACAAAAGTAAGTAACCGAGAGACTTTTCAATTTAATTCGAAAACGGTAAGCCGTGGAAAGTTGGCGTGTTCCATAAAGTTGTTCAATTTCAGAAGTCACACAAATTTGCAGAGCACACCATATTTCCACAACTTATCGTTTTCGAATTAAATTGAAAAGTCTCTCGGTTACTTACTTTTGTCTTTGAACAATTCTCTGGAACTCTGTGTAAAATGACTGCAATATAATAATTCCTTTACAGGTAAAACTTCAAGTTATTTGTAGTATGTCTTCAAAATTTCAGCCAATTCGAATTACCAGAAGCTGAGATACAGCACCCCAAACTTGGGCATTTTGTATGGAAAACAGCATTTGGTTACTAACTTATGTCACTGACTGTATATCACAAAGATGAAAGAATCCCTTCCTAGCTTACAATGACCTGTCAGGCCCTTCTGGAATTGATCTGGGCAGCAGTGAATACAATTTTTCAGAAGGGCTTTTATAGATGGCTAAATATTGTGGGCTTCGTAGCCGTGTGGTTAGCGGCGTCAGTCGTTTAGTCGTATTGTGCCACGAAGCATGGGTTCGTTTCCCGCTACAGTTGGTGGAAACTTTTCGTCATTAGCATTAGCATTAAGCATTTCGCACAAATTCGTAGGTGGTACAGTCCTAGACCGTTGTATGAGGGTTGCCTCCTTCCCGTCCGTTACCAAAGCCAGAAATTTGGTACTAACCTCTAACTCTAAGACAAGATTGACGCATCCTCCAATAGGCGAGAGCTGTCCTGGCCACGTCCTTGCGAAAGTTGGGGAATGGAAAAGGATGATTGATTGGACACCTACTTAAGAAAGATGCAGAGAACTCCACGACCTCTCATAGGTGTTACGGGATGTTGTGGAATGTTGATGGAAAGGGTAGTGCCATAGGATACGTTTGGTAAACGTTCTGGCCGACAAATGGTTAATATTTACGCATTATGGGCATGCGCTGCTCATCAAAACAAACTCACCAAATTCCTTTTTAGAAACTCCAATCCGTCGCTCCTCTAACAATGAATAATAACGTGAGCCGCCAACTTCTGCTTATCAAAATGCACGCACCGCACGAAAAATCGGCAAAAATTGTAGTTTATAATCCATCCCTAACCAAAATCAATTAAATTTCTTCAACACGTTTGACACACACAAGACATAAAAAAATCGCGTGAAACGAATTCATTTGCTGAAAATCGAATAAAAGTAAAACAGAACTCTACTAATATCTGAAAAAAAAAAACACTTTTATCACTTTAAAAAATAAATTCCCATAAAACATTTGCGCCGAATCTAATTTTCACAAGCCAAAACGAGAAAACAATGCGGAACGAGGTAAACGTGACACAAACTTCAAAATGCAGCCGCACGCGCACACGACTTGCTGCGATCAATCAGTTGGCGGAAACTTTTCGTCAAACGAAAAATTCATCAATGGAGCACTGGGTGTTCCATGTTGTCCGGTGTAAATTGTCTTTTAAATATTGGCCATAAGTTAGTCCATTAGGCATTCGACAGGTGCATCATAAGTATACTTTTGAAAGAGCGCGATTCAATAGGGAGTATCACATCCGTTGGGGAATCTGTGATTTCAAATGAGTGGGGATCCTGAGATGTTGAAGAGATTACCAAGAATCCGGTAGAGGCTTTGGGGGTTACTCTACGAATTCCTGGAGATCAGTGGGACTTCCTGGAATCCTAAGCCCTGGGATTTCAGTAGTAATACTTTTTTAATGCATGTAGATATTCCAGGGTATTCTTCGATTCTGGTAAGAAATATTAGAATAAAAAGAAATTTCGATAGGAGTTAGTGCTAGTGGGAGTTAAGGATTCTAGTGGTTTATGGTGCATGTTCTATATTTTTGGGTTCTGGATCCCAGCTGGTGTTCAGAAACCTGGGAGAAAGCTCCAAGACTCCAGTATTTTTGGATTTCAATGGGAGTTCTAAGTTATCAATACTTTTGAGTTCTCAGATTTCAGTTAAAATTTTGGTGGTGGTTTTATTGTTGGTATTCTAAGATTTGGGCTAGGATACCGAAAATTTATAGTTTTCTTGGATTTCAATAGGAATTCTGTAAGACCTTTGGGAACTCTGTAATTCCAATAACTCCTAATATCAACAATTAACCTTTATGTTATAAAAAAAATCCTTAGCCACAGCGAAACTAAAACTTCAGTGTAATGTTGGAACTAAAGTAGAAATATTAAGAAAAACACTTTCTTACTTTAATTTTAAAAGAAAAAAAGCTACTGGAACGTTGCAACTTTGTAGTTTTGAAGAAACGATTGTATCAAGAGTTGAAGAAACTTTGGGTTATTGGATAAAGTATTAACAAGAAATTGTATCATATTAAATTCTCGATAGCCATGCCACTGTTCAACACATGGGAAAAAATAAAATCTTAAAATCAATCCAATGGCTCATCATATGAAAACATTTGCGAGATTTTACAGAAGATAATTTTTTAACTTCTGGAATCACAACATGCGGGCCACACTACTTCAATATTTAAAATCACTCCTCGGGCCGCATAACACCTCGCTGAGGGCCGCATGCGGCCCGCGGGCCGCAGTTTGGTGACCACTGCCCTAAGATATATTAAAGAGAATCTACGATTCCGGAAAAAAAATATGTGGGCAGTGTTGAGTTCCGGTGAAATCCATGATTTCAATGACAATTCCCCTGGAATTTCGTATAGGGTTTTCTGGCTCTCCAATTGGAAACCTGTGGTTCTGGTGGGAATTCATAAGCCCTGAAAGCATTTCTGAGATTTCTATGGGTGGGAATTTTGAGATTTTGCATGGGTCTTTCAAGGGATTTCTGCAAATCCTGTAGTAACGCTTAGGATTCCTATATGAGTTCTAGGTTTTCGATGAAAGTTCTGTTTTTAGTAAGAAATGCGGGATTTATTCGAAACTACAGAAATCGTGCGGTTTTATGGTGTTAGATTTTTTTGGTGCAAATGCTGGATTTCAATGGCAACATTGGTTCGATTATTGGCGGGTGGTGTGGTTTCTGCATTTGTGGAAAATATTGTGTGACGGCTGAACATCAAAGTTTTGGATTTTGGAACAGGGAATTGAGTGCGGGGATCGCTGGTGAAGAGTAGAAAAGCCGAACGCCGGCATCAGGCCGCCGGCTTGGTTGGGGGAGAAGAAAAAAAAAACAAAATGGTGTTGGATGGATGGGAGAGTGAGTGCCGGAACGTATTTGAGAAGGTGTTGGTGGTGGTGCGATAAAGCGGTGCACTGTAAACTCGGCATTACCCTTTAAGGAGTAAAAAATGCCCATTTTTTGCCGATATATGCAGCTGTCAAAATAATGGGTACTTAACAATTTCCAATAATGGGTATTAAGTGCCCTTTTACATATTCCGTTTATTTACCCTTTAATGGGTGAAAAAATCCTTGGCAACAATCGGTAGATTTATGCAGCAGCCCAAATACTACAAAGTTTTGTTCTCATAAAAATACAATAAGTTCGAAGAAATGCAGAAAGGTTCAAAGTAGGTACATAAATTGCCTTTTTTGTATGTTTCATTTATTATCCTATCATATTTTGCAGGATTATTTTGCTGCTGAGTACATTCCGCATTCCCGAAACCTCTAGTAGCAGTGGCCCCATTTTCCAGATCAACAAATTAGTCAGATGGCTCATTCTCCTGCATTGGAGCAATAATAATTCATCGTAATAAATATATTGAATAAAATGTATTATATTCTCGAGATTTCATTGTTGATTATGCTACGAAAAGTAATATAAAAATTAAATTACATTTTCATCTTAAAAAGAGTAAAATTTACTCTGTCTCTCGTGAAAAAATATTTTGGATAGAGGGTAAAATTTACTCGTTGATTTGACGTACAAGCCGTTTACTCTTTAATGAGTAAAGGCCCTTTACTCTTTTTATGAGTTAAACTAGTTTCTCTCAAAAAGGGTATTTTTTTACCCTTTAAAGGGTACTTTGGTCTTACAGTGTGGAGGTCGGAAGAGAAAAAAAAGAAAAAAAAAGAAACAATTTTGGGATTATTGTTGTACGGTTGTGTGGTGTCGCTTGGGAAAGGTATTACGGATTAATGGTGTGAATGTGAACGGGAGGTTTCGAAAGACAAATGCAGGAACGGAGCTAGCGAGTGATAAATCGGGAGCGGGGAGACGAAGTGAGAGGTTGGTGCGAGAGAGACGAAGTGAAAGGTGGGTGATAGTAAAGTAGGTGAGATGTGTGAGAGGTAAATATATAGACACTGGAGTGAAGTGACCATTGGATTATTAGTAGTAGTGTAGGTCAATCAAGAAGTGGTGAAGGTGGTAGTGACGATGACGGTTAGGATGCCATAGATAATATATAAAGCGACTTGGTGGTGTTGAAGAAATGAGAAGGGTGTAGAGAAGAGCGGAAAAGAAAGGTGAATTGAAACACAGGGGTGTTCAACTGAATTGGGCTACGTGACAGGATTGGAGCGATAAGAGAAAAATAAGTGAAAGGTATTAATTATTTAAAACTAAGGTAAGACGACTGATGACTGGAATGCATTCTAATACACTGATGAATTAAGGTAAGACTAGATATAAGCAAATATATATTATGAGTTTTCTTTTTCTTTATCAATTATAGCATAACATTTATAACTACACAAAGAGTACAAAATGGATTTATTTAATTTTGATATCAATGATTTTCAAACTGCTGTTGTGCAAAAAATACCAGCAGGTTCTTTTATCACAGCTATTATGCTTCAAATTAACAAAATTAATTCTGAATTTAAAAATCATCAATTAAACGAAATGGAATTTTGTTGTTTGATAGCGGATTTTATTAGGTGCAATGATCATTTATTTTCAAAAATGTGGGAAGAAGATATAAAAGAGGTTGTTCATAAGATTTTTTCAATGAAATCGGGAGTGGAAGTTCACATGGCTCAAGCAATAGTTGAGCTTTTTCAAACGAAAATATGTTTTTATCAAAAGAAGCGGGAAGTAGAAGTGATTCAACCAAATTCGTGTTCTAATACGAATATGCTTACAGAGATAAACATATTGTTTACGTTCGAGGATGGCACAGAAAAATTTTATAGCATTCAGAGTATAACGGACAAAAAATCTAGTGGTAAAAAGGAAAGCGGATACAATGAGCAGCCTAGAAATGAATTATATAAAGTTAAGGAATACGAATCTGGAAGAGAAATGATGGTGAAAAAAATTAAGGGAGATGGAAACTGTTTTATAAGAGCGATCATAGACCAAATGAACAAAAGCGAGGATTATTATAGGTGTAATTTGTCAGATATAATAGAATTAAGAAATAAGATTGCCAATCATATGAATAAGAACAGAGAACGTTATGAAATGTACTTGATTGAAAGCCTTGAGGAGAACGGCTTTTTAAAATTCATTGAGGACATAAGAAAGCCAGGAGTATATTTAGGACATGAGAGTATGGTAGCGGTAACAGAAATATTCGATAAATGTATTTTGCTATACCAGACGGATTCTGAAACATTGAGGATTGGAGAAGAAAAAGATAGAGAAGAAGATGTGTTACGATTACTATATACTGGAGAAAATGGAGTGAAAAATCATTTCGACAGCATCAGGATTGTTAAAGGACAAACAGAAGAAAACACAGGAACTGAGAAAACAAGTGTGGAAGAGGTAAAGGAAAAGGAAAGCTACACAAGTATGCATGGAAAACACAACGATGATTCAGAAGAAATCTCTACAATCAGATATAGAAAAACTCAGGATACACCCATAACAGGGAAACAAATTAAGGAAACAGGAAAATTGGTTCAAGAGGAAGGAAAGCAGTGGCAATGGAATAAAGAAAGAAATAACCAAAAGAAAAGCGACGACAAAAAAGCAGTAGAGAAAAATATGGATGAAAGGGGAAACGAGACACGGAAGATAACGAGAGAGAAACATAAACCAATTAACAAGGATAGAGCAATAACGAAAGACTTCATAACGGATAATAGAAAAGAAGAAATTCTAGACTTAGAAGAAAAAAGAAGGAGACAAAGAAGTAAGGAAAGGGAAGACAGACTTGAACAACTCGCGACACAGATTAAAACAAATGAAGAAAGATCAATGTTAATAAATGGAAGCCAGAGGCAAGGGTGGGAAGAAAACGACAGTCAGGAAAGATTAGATAGAGAGAAACAAGCAAAAACAGATAAAAATACCAGAGGAAGAATTCAGATGGACGTACAAGGAAAGACAGAGGAACCTCTAAGTATAGTGAACGATGAACAAGTGCGAAAGGAAAATAACACAAAGGATGTAAAGCTAGGGGATAAAAAGGAAAATCCAAGGATATCAACAAAACAGAGAAATGATAGGAAGCGAGCTAAAAATGAAAGAGTTGACGAGGAAGGAGTGCAGGAAAATTCAGATACAATGGATGGAGGAACCAAGAAGCATAGGAATCACGTAGCAGAAGAAAGAGGAGAAACAAGAAAGGGACAAGTAATAGAAAGCGAAGAATCAAGAGCAACGGGAGTAAAAGCAACAGGAGAAATAGGTGAGGAAAACGAAGAAGTTAAAGAAAGTATAATGTTCATCGCCACATTAAATATAAGAGGATGCTCGAAACTGGAAAAACGACAGGAAATCGATAATATGTTAGAATCCTTCAATATAGATGTAGCGGCTTTACAAGAAGTGAACGTTAAGGCTGAGCTGATTACTACTCGTAATTATGAATGGAGGATAGGAGGGCAAGGACAAAACAAATCTAGAGGATTAGCGATACTCATAAGAAAAGACAAGGGAATAGATGTGATGGAATGGAAAGAAATAGGGAAATATGGATTATCTATAAGTTTGTTATCAAAAGGTAGGAAAATTATCTTGATAAATGTTCATGGCCCAAACAAAAACGGATACATATTCTACTCAAGTTTAGGGAAATTAATAAGCCAAGACCATCTAAGATCAAACCTTATAATGGTGAGTGATTGGGATGCCCAAATAGGAAAGGACTCTGTTATGCCAGAAGACGCAGAATGTATAGGAAATAGGTTAGGATTTAGTAATAATAATGACAATGGCGAAGAATTTAAAATGTTCCTAACAATCCATAAGATAAAAAACATGTCAACGGTGATCGGTAAAAACACAGATATAACGTGGAAAAGTGGAAAAAAGGAAAGCCAAATTGATCATGTTTTGAAACCAAGAGAAGGGAAAATCGAAATACGGTTCATAAAGGGATACTGGACTGGAATAAATACAGATCACAAAATGATTGTTACAGGTATAAGAACCAGAGAGAAAGAGAATAAGGAAAAGGGTAAAAAGAAAATACCAATAGATGCATCAGTTTTGAAGTACGATACCATTAAAGAAAAATACCAGGAGGCACTAAAAAAATACGAAATAAGGCAGGAAAAAGGGAACACAATAGAGCAAGTTTTCAAAGCAGTAGCAGGAAAAATGAAAAAAGCAGCAAATGAAGTATTGAGATCAGCAAGAGCACCACTAACGCCCATTAGGAAGGCAGCGCTAAATAAACTGAAAACAGCGATAAACCTCTCAAATAAACACCCGGATATTTTTCCATATAGATGGAAGCTCAAAGACAGAAGAATGGAGTTCCAAGCAGCAATACGATCTCATAATGAGAGGAAAATAAAGAAGTTCTATAAGGAGTTGAACGATTTTGACGTGGCGGTAAGGATTAAGAAATCTTACCAATTTCTCAAGGGGTTTTTGAAACGTAAGAAACACAAGAATGTGTACATCCCGATGAGCCAATGGAATGAAGCATTAAAAGAAAGCGAAGGACCGGAAATTCAACTGATGGACGAACATGATACTTGTCCCGTGACAGTACCACCAAAGGAAGAGGAGATGATGCAGATTGTGCAGCAGCAGTGCAACGGCAAATCGGCCGGAGCAGATGGCATTCGGATGGAACTTCTGAAATACGCCGACAAACAGACGCAACAGGAACTGGCTGATATATGGAAAAGGGTATGGATAGAAAATCATCTGCCCGAAGATATGGAGAAGACGATTCAAGTTCCAATTCCAAAAAATGCTAAGGCTAAAGGAGTGCAAGATTTTAGAAGAATAAGCTTGTGTAACGTTGCTTATAAACCGTACGCCAAATGGATAAAGCAGAGATTAAGAGAATTCACCGGGGAGCCAGACATCAATCAAGCAGCGTTTACAGAAGGAAGATCAACGGACGACCATATGTTCGTAACAAGAAGAATTCTAGAGGTGTTTTGGCGCGAACCTTGGGAGTGGACTGTAAAGATGGTCCGCCCAAACACGGGTTTTCCCGAGGTCCTTGACCTCGACCTCCGATCACTGACCTTTCTCACCAAACGATCACAACGCGGCGTACTGGGGCTCAACAACTTTATTTCGCGGACCGACAGGGAGACACAACTTGTCTGTTTGAAAGTTGGTGCAAACTGATTTTTATTGCTAATATACAAACAGTAGACCCGCTTTCGGGTGGATCTCGGGAAGCGAGACCCGATAGCTCTTATCGCGAGCGGGAGTTAGAGCGAAAGTGATCTAAAGAGATCAACAGTGGTTCTCAATTTAGTTATTGGACCGAACATGCCGGCCGCCTTGAAACCAGACGAGTTTCAAACAAGACTAACATACATTCTACACATACTATTTCACAACTACCTTTTAACAATACAAATTGGAATCAAGGTTCCCTTCTTAATACTAGAATAAAACTGCGCCGACCCATGTCGACTAGGACCTCGCCACACTCGCGCGAGGGGGTGGGAACTGCTGAGTTGCTGCGGCTGCTTCGAGGCGCCTTCAGCGCCGACACACGTCGAGCTACGGCTCACGTGCGCTGCCTTGGGGTTAGGGATGACCTTCTTCGGGATTGCCGTGCCGGACGCACGGCGGCTTCTTCTTCGGGTGGCTTCATCGGTAGAGTCTCGTCGGGTCTCGACCGTGTACACCAGCGCATCGGCTGATGCCTGGCTTCCTTCGTCTTTCGTGGTGCGTGGAGTGGTTCGTGTGGTGATGGTTTCCTCGGGAAAGATATGATGTAGTGGGCTGACATAGATTTCTGTAAAACCGGAACAACTTACCGACCCAGGCAAGAACGGTGCCTAACGATTCTCCGTGGAGTGTGCGCCTGGGTGGTAGTGTCCGGATCGGGCGGAGGGCTTCTGTGGTCGGGTGACCATCACTTCGCCGCTTCGAGCCATCGAGATGCTGGCCGACAGGATGAGCTGGCCAAGCCCAGAGCCAACCTGCTGACCTCGGCGGTCCGTGGAAAATTCTGGCCAGTTCACATCCACAGCCTGGTGAGAAAGGTGATCCACGACTGCATCCCGTGCTTTCGGAACAAGCCGAAGGTTCTGGAGCAGATAATGGCCGACCTGCCGTCGGTAAGAGTCAACCCCGCGCCACCATTCATGAACGTCGGCGTGGACTACTGCGGTCCATTCTTCGTGAACTACCCCAACCGGCGAGCAAGTCCTGTGAAGTGCTACGTGGCAATCTTCGTCTGCCTGGTCGTCAAAGCCGTCCATCTGGAGCTGGTAATGGACCTAACGTCGCAAGCCTTCCTAGCGGCGTTGAAACGCTTCACTGCCCGCCGCGGCAGGCCAAAGCTGATAATGTGCGACAACGCAACTACGTTCGTCGGTGCGAAACGCGAGCTGACCGAGCTCCACCGCCTCTTCCACGCCCAGAAGTTCCAGGACCGGCTGATCAAGGACACTAGTTCCGACGGCATCGAGTTCCGTTTCATCCCTCCCCGAACGCCCAACTTCGGCGGCCTTTGGGAGGCGCAGGTGAAGTCCTTCAAGGGACACTTCAAGAAGGCGATTGGCACCAAGGTACTGAAGGTGGACGAGATGCTGACTGCCCTGGCCCAGATCGAGGCAGTTCTCAACTCGCGTCCACTGACTCCGATAAGCAGCGACCCCAACGACTACGAAGCCCTCACTCCAGGGCACTTTCTGGTCCAGCGGCCCCTGACCGCCATCCCGGAACCAGATCTCCAAGATGTTTCCACCAACCGGTTGGACAAGTGGGAAGATGCGCAACAAGTGGCGCAGCAAGTCTGGAACCGGTGGTCCACGCAGTACCTCTCGGATCTGCACAACCGCACCAAGTGGACCAAGCAACGCGACAACATTCGCGTCGGCATGATGGTCCTGCTGAAGGACGAAAACGCTCCACCTCTGAAGTGGCACTTGGGTAGGGTTACCAAGATCTTCAAAGGGTCGGACGGCAACATCCGCGTCGTCACGGTCCGCACCAAAGACGGATGCTTCGATCGCGGAATCTCGAAGGTCTGTCCTCTTCCCATCCGCGACAACGAAGATACCCAACAACTCTCTAGCGCATGAGGCTTACGCCAATTGCCGCTCCGGTGCTTCGGCACCATCCATTTCTCGAAGTCGTCAAGTCACCCCAAGGGCAATCGTCGTAAAGGTCAAGTTGTATCGTCCATGCATGTTGTATATGTCGATGAGCTGGCCAAGCCCAGAGCCAACCAGTTGACGACGGCGGGGTGGAGGGGTTACCATGGCTTCCTCCGGGAAAAGTTGGTAGCGGTGGTGCTACCGGCGATAGACGAAGTGATTAGAGTGTTTTCTGATTCTCGCGATGACCCTTTGGTCAACGCCGACGCCGTGGGCGCCGAACCCTTCACCACATTGACGACGGACTGACGACATATACAACATGCATGGACGATACAACTTGACCTTTACGACGATTGCCCTTGGGGTGACTTGACGACTTCGAGAAATGGATGGTGCCGAAGCACCGGAGCGGCAATTGGCGTAAGCCTCATGCGCTAGAGAGTTGTTGGGTATCTTCGTTGTCGCGGATGGGAAGAGGACAGACCTTCGAGATTCCGCGATCGAAGCATCCGTCTTTGGTGCGGACCGTGACGACGCGGATGTTGCCGTCCGACCCTTTGAAGATCTTGGTAACCCTACCCAAGTGCCACTTCAGAGGTGGAGCGTTTTCGTCCTTCAGCAGGACCATCATGCCGACGCGAATGTTGTCGCGTTGCTTGGTCCACTTGGTGCGGTTGTGCAGATCCGAGAGGTACTGCGTGGACCACCGGTTCCAGACTTGCTGCGCCACTTGTTGCGCATCTTCCCACTTGTCCAACCGGTTGGTGGAAACATCTTGGAGATCTGGTTCCGGGATGGCGGTCAGGGGCCGCTGGACCAGAAAGTGCCCTGGAGTGAGGGCTTCGTAGTCGTTGGGGTCGCTGCTTATCGGAGTCAGTGGACGCGAGTTGAGAACTGCCTCGATCTGGGCCAGGGCAGTCAGCATCTCGTCCACCTTCAGTACCTTGGTGCCAATCGCCTTCTTGAAGTGTCCCTTGAAGGACTTCACCTGCGCCTCCCAAAGGCCGCCGAAGTTGGGCGTTCGGGGAGGGATGAAACGGAACTCGATGCCGTCGGAACTAGTGTCCTTGATCAGCCGGTCCTGGAACTTCTGGGCGTGGAAGAGGCGGTGGAGCTCGGTCAGCTCGCGTTTCGCACCGACGAACGTAGTTGCGTTGTCGCACATTATCAGCTTTGGCCTGCCGCGGCGGGCAGTGAAGCGTTTCAACGCCGCTAGGAAGGCTTGCGACGTTAGGTCCATTACCAGCTCCAGATGGACGGCTTTGACGACCAGGCAGACGAAGATTGCCACGTAGCACTTCACAGGACTTGCTCGCCGGTTGGGGTAGTTCACGAAGAATGGACCGCAGTAGTCCACGCCGACGTTCATGAATGGTGGCGCGGGGTTGACTCTTACCGACGGCAGGTCGGCCATTATCTGCTCCAGAACCTTCGGCTTGTTCCGAAAGCACGGGATGCAGTCGTGGATCACCTTTCTCACCAGGCTGTGGATGTGAACTGGCCAGAATTTTCCACGGACCGCCGAGGTCAGCAGTTGCTGACCGGCGTGGAAAAGCTTGTGGTGGTAGTGCCAAACAATCATCGTTGCGAGGGGATGGCGGTGGTGGAGAATGTACGGGTGCTTGCGATCGGACGATATCGATGCCTTAGAGAGCCGGCCGCCGACGCGCATCACGCCGTCAGATAACCGTGGATGCAGCGCAGCGATATTGGACGAATCGTGGACACTACCTTTCTTGGCGAGATCATGCAGTTCTTGCGGATAGCATTCCTGCTGGGACAAGCGAACCAAGGCAACGATTGCGTGCTCCTGTTCCTCGAGCGACAGGCATCCAGTTTTCCTGGACTGCTGATTGCACCTCTGTGCGTTGTATCTGAATCGCAGTAGCAGCGCTACGATCCGGACCAGCTCCATGAACGAAGAACGTTCGCCGAAGATTTCGCTCGGCGGTATGCCTTGAGCCGGAAAGGCCGGCGTTGGTCGCTCCTCCAGCAGTGCGGGATCGAATTCGACAACGGTCATATTGTCGGCGTGCGGCCAGAATTGTTGGTCCTGGGATAGCCATCGGGGACCCTCGAACCACATGGTTTGGTACTGAAGGTGCGCTGGAGAAATTCCGCGGGAGATGAGGTCTGCAGGGTTTTCGGTGCCTGGAACGTGACTCCAGCCTCGGTCCTTGGTGATGTGCTGAATTTCAGACACGCGATTCGCTACGAACATCTGCCAGCGAGACGGTAGCGACGCCAACCACCACTTGACGATCATCGAGTCCGTCCAAAAGAACGCCGCGAGGTTGGGGCGAACTTGATTGTACTTCTCGTACAGGTGACTGAGCAGGAGGGCTGAGGACAGCTCGAGACGTGGGATGGTTATCTTCTTCTTCTTCCGCTGGAGGTTTTCCAGAGGCGCCACTCGAGACTTGGAGGTGATCAGGCGGACGGTGACGGTGCCATCCGACGCGGTACAACGGAGGTAGAGGCACGCTCCGTATGCAGCTTCCGACGCATCGCAGAAGCCATGCAACTGCACATCAGCACAGTCGTTGCTGACGCCGAGCCAGCGGGGAATTGAGAGCGACTCCAGAGCGATCATGTTCTGTTTGTACTCCTTCCATAGATCCTGAAGTGACTCGTCCAGAGGGTCGTCCCAACCACACTTCAGCAGCCAGAGCCGCTGGATGAATATCTTCGCCTGGACAACTACTGGGCCCACCAGGCCGAGCGGATCGAAGAAGCACGCTGCGTCGGAATGAACGCTGCGCTTTGTGATGGTGGAAGAGTTCGATCTCCACTCGGGGAACGAGAAGCAGAAGTGATCCGCCTGCGTGTCCCATCGTAGACCCAAGGTTTTCACCGTCGCGTTCGAAGAATCCAGGTCGAGTACCGTTCGTTCATCCCGCAGATGCTTGGGCAGCTTGGAAAGCAGCCCTGCCGAGTTCGAGTTCCACTTTCTCAGAGTGAAACCTACCGTGTTAGTCAGCTCAATAACCTCGTTCATCAGCTTCCGTGTTTGGTTGACCGTGTCCGCGCCTGACAACATGTCGTCGACGTAGAAGTCCTCTTGGACCACCCGACTAGCGATCGGATGCGTCGAGACACTATCTTCTCCCAACTTTTTCAGGCATCTTGTGGCCAGGTACGGTGCACTCGCAGTGCCGTACGTGACCGTGAGCAGCTCGAACGTCTTCACAGGTTCCTCCGGTGTGTCTCTCCAAAGGATTCGCTGCAGATGTTGATCTTGCTCGGGAACACGGACCATCCGGTACATTTTGGCGACGTCGGCAGTGACGGCGATACGGTGATGACGGAAACGGAGAATGGTGGAGATCAGGTCATTCTGGACGACCGGTCCCACCATCAGAGCGTCGTTGAGGGAAATCCCTGTAGAGGTTTTGCACGACGCGTCGAACACGACCCTCAGCTTGGTTGTCGTGCTATCGGGCCGCAACACGGCGTGATGCGGCAGGTAATACACTGGATCGGCAGTGGGTTGCTCTCCGTCGACTTCCTTCATGTGGCCCATCAGCAGATATTCATGGATGAACTCCATGTAGGCCTCCTTCAACTCGGCGTTCATGGTGAACCTTCTCTCCAAGCCGATGAACCGCTTCATGGCTATGTTTCTGGACTCTCCCAGGCGTTCCAGCATGTGCTCCTTCTTCGGCAGCGTCACTACGAACCTGCCTTCTTGATCACGGACCGTTGACTTGTTGAACATCTCCTCGCAGGCCGTTTCTTCCACCGAGTGCGTTCGGTTCACGTGGCACGTCTCCAGCTCCCAGAATCTGGCGATCAGGTCTTGCAGATCGACGGTCGTGCTGACGTAGCTCGCTGTCGTGGGCATGACGCTTGTGGTCTCCGGAACTCTGCCGGACACGACCCAGCCGAAGACGGTCTCCTGCAGCGTGGGACCGCTCTCCGACAACTTTCTTCTTCCGGCCCGCAGCACGTCGAAGTAGAACTCCGCACCGATGATCATATCTACGGGACCGGGCTCGCCAAAGGTGGGATCAGCTAGCAGCACTTCGGTGGGAATCTCGCACAGCTCCACGCGTACCGGTTTGAGAGGAAGAGTTTGAGTAATTTTCGGCAACACGTGGAACTGCATGCGCTCCCCGAACGAGGAAATCGATGGGCTTCGGGCTTCGATGATGGCTTCGACCGCTTTCGTCGACGTCACGCTGCTGTTGCCGATGCCCTGCACCTGCAGGAAATTCCGCTGTTCGTGGAACTTCAACTTTCTGGAGAAGCTACAGGTCATGTAGCAGAACTCCGAGCACGAGTCGAGGAGGGTTCTGGCCAACGCAGTGTTGCCAAAACGGTCCACCACCTTCACGATCGCGGTTGACATCAACACTTGTCGCGTTGTGCCTCCGCTGTGGGACGATCCGGTGGATTTAAGGGAAATTGCAGGTTGGGAGTTGGTGGTGGGCTGTGGGTGAGTGTCTTGTGAGCGAATCACGGGGTATGCTTGTGTGGGTTGTGTTTGTGTGGCTGGTTGAGTGGATGTCTGTGTCTGACCCTGAGGTTTCGAACGGTTTTGCTGTTGTGACTGTTGCTGGCTTGCCGCTGGAGCTGGGTTCGATCGGTTCAGCGCTTGCGTACCGGAGGGTGGAGAATTGGCAGGACCAGACTGCTTCGGTTGACGACCGCCGCTTGAAGAACCTTCGAAATGGAGGAGGGTGTGGTGTTTTCGTCCACAGCGGGTACACGAACCTCTGGAGCATCCTTCAGCGAAGTGACCAGCGGTCAGGCAGTTCCGGCAGAGGCGCTTCTTGTTGATTTCTACCGCTCGCTGGGCCACCGTCATATTCGACAGTCTGCCGCATTTGAACGGGATATGGTAGGAATCCCCGCAGAACTCACACAGCCGCTGCGACTGGGATGACGTGTGCGTCGTAGACACTCGATGTCGGCTGTTGTCGCCAGCGGGGGCCTTCGCAGGGGCGATCGACTGCAGCACTGCGCACTGATCCCTCAGGAACTTCATCAGATCTTCGAACTTGGGGACGTCTTTGCTATTGTGGTGCGTCTCCCAGTGACGGAGAGTGGTCGAGTCGAGGCAAGAGCACACCATGTAGGCGAGAATCGTCGACCAGCCCTTCGTCTGCTCGCCGATCTTGTTCAACATGAGGAGGTTCTTGTCGAACTCGCTAATGACGTGGTTCAGCGCTTCGCAGCTTTCTTTTCGCATCGGCTCAACGGCGAACAGTGCGTCCAGGAGGGCCTTGACGATGAGCTTCTTGTTCTCGTATTTCTTCTCCAGAAGCTTCCAAGCCACCTCGTAGTTGTCCCCGGTCAACTCCACCGAGTTCAACTCCTGGAGTGCTTCACCCGAGGTGGAGGACCGCAGGTAAGTGAACTTGTCGACATCTGCGAGTTGCTGGTTGTTGTGAATCAGACTACGGAATGTGTCTCGGAAGCTGGTCCAATCCTGGATCCTTCCGCTGAAACTCGGCAGCTTGATTTCCGGAAGCTTTACGCGGGACGCTGGTTGCGTTTCGGCCGCATTGTTACCTCCGGCTGGCCGTGGGTTCTCCACCTTGGGACGCAGCTGGATGAGGGCAGTTTTCACTTCAAAATACTGCTCCTGCACGGCTTCAAAGGTCTCCTCGAACTGCCGTTCCCGCTTCTCTCGCTCTGCCCGGGTATTCTCGGCGATCTTCTCCCCAGCGCCGTCCTCGTCCTCGTACGCCAGCTCGATCTTCCGCCGAACGCTGTAGAACCGCTTGATGGCCTCCTCTAGGGTCTCTAAGCGAACGTCGATTTGGGGTTCGTGCCTTCCCTTCTGGAATTTTTCGACGAACCGGGCGATCCCAGCGATGATCCCCATCAGCTGCTTCTCTTGCTTCTTCAGCTCCTTGAACTCTTCAGGCTTCACCATCTTCACAGAATTCTTCTGTAACCCACAACTTCACAATACTGCTGGGAAATAGTCACTTTTGCCGGTTGGCAATTCACAGTTCACAGCACAAGTCCAGGTGCAATTTCGCACACCGATAGTGTCACTTATCACTTGCCAGCAGTACTGTGAAGAGTTTTTGATCACTGCACTTCACTATTCTTCACTGTATTCGACATGCGCCGCACGACCGCATACACTGCTACTGGGATTGATCACTCAACGGACGCGCGCGACCGACCGAAAGCCAGCGAATTGACAAGCGACAGAAGGAATCGATGACAATGACAGCAATTTCGGAACCAGAGAAAAGGCTAAGCACTAGTTCCAAGGGCAATCCAACCCAACCACGCCACAAACCCAGAAATGAAAACGCTCAAGCGAATTTCAATTTTTATTGAATTTTCTACTCATCTACTCAAACCCTCATGCAACCCAACCACCCCAAAAACCATGCAAGTACTTCCCTGACGGCAATCGGGATGATTCCGTAGCTTTCTCCTCGCCGCCGGCCTGCACCGATGACTCGCCAATGATCACCGTCAACTCGTTCCGCGCTTGGTGTGTTTCCACCCGTCCGTAGGTGGCCCCGTCGATGTGTGCCGTCGGCCACTCCGCAGCAATCGATTTTTGCAATCACTTCACCAACGGCCTCTTCAAATAATCGCCGTCGGCCGAATTTCGCGAACTAATTCGCCGAACAGCAGCCCAACTTGAACGCACTACCGGGGGGATTACTGTACTCCACCGTCGAGGAGATCGAACAACGGCGATACAATGCCGACGATATCACACACGCGGTAATCTTTTGCTCTATCTCTGCTGCTTTGTTGGATAGGCTGGCCGTTTAGGCGGCGGGGTTTGCACACAATTCGCTTTCTTTCTTCTTCTATCCCAACACAGGGAACGCGTAGCCGTTTCGACGGCGCGAGTTTGAATTCGTACACAACACAACAGTAGCACTTTTGTTCAAACCCTATCCCGGCTCTGCGGAATGGTTCTTCTCTTCGCGTGATTTCGGTTGCACTTTTTATTGCCAATCAACGGCTTTCACGGCGGGCTCAGATTTATTGCGGATTAACCGCCACTTGCACTATGATACTTAGTCCCACCGGTCGAATCCGGTTCGAAGGACCATATGTTTTGGCGCGAACCTTGGGAGTGGACTGTAAAGATGGTCCGCCCAAACACGGGTTTTCCCGAGGTCCTTGACCTCGACCTCCGATCACTGACCTTTCTCACCAAACGATCACAACGCGGCGTACTGGGGCTCAACAACTTTATTTCGCGGACCGACAGGGAGACACAACTTGTCTGTTTGAAAGTTGGTGCAAACTGATTTTTATTGCTAATATACAAACAGTAGACCCGCTTTCGGGTGGATCTCGGGAAGCGAGACCCGATAGCTCTTATCGCGAGCGGGAGTTAGAGCGAAAGTGATCTAAAGAGATCAACAGTGGTTCTCAATTTAGTTATTGGACCGAACAAGAGGAATACTGGAATGCAGGGAATCCCTTATACGTGGCAGCCTTAGATATCAGCAAAGCATTTGACAATGTAAGTTTACTGCAATTGAGATCCATATTGGCTAAATTGAATGTACCATCCCACCTTATAGATAGGGTATTGCAGTGCATACGAAAAGAAAAGATAAGAGTAAGATGGCAAAACCAATACACCACAGAATGTAATAGAGGGAAAGGGGTTAAACAAGGATGCCCACTCTCACCTTTTCTGTTCAACATTGTAATGCAGGACGTAGTTAGGAAGGTTAAGGAAAAGGTACCGGAATTAAATTTGATGAACACAGGATCACTTAAACTACCATTGATATTAATATTTGCAGACGATATTCTTATTATAACAAAAGATGAAGAAGGACTAAAAAGGATACTTATAGCACTAGAGGAAAGTTTAAGAGAGGTAGGACTGGAAATAAATAACGACAAGAGTCAGATATTGATCAGAGCTCCCAACGCAACAAAAAGGCCTCCGAACACTATAAATCTTAACGGGAGGAACTATGATGTAAAGACATCAATGAGATACCTTGGCGCATGGCTGACAGATACCTTGAACAGACCTGCAACTACCAAACAAAGATGTGTTAATGCCGCAAAAGTATCCAAATTGGTTGTAGAATTCTGCAAGAAATTTAAACCAACATGGGAAATTGGAAAATTAATATATAACACAGTTATTGCACCATCGATCCTTTACGGGACAAAAACAGCTACACTGACCAAAAGAAGCAGAGTTCAACTAGGAAAATATGAGAAGCAGATACTGAAGGACATTTGGAATCAATGCAGGAAAACGGATGAGCGTAAGTTCAATGTACGGAAGGAACTTAAAGGAAAAACGATAAATCGTAGAGTCAGAGTCAATCGGATTAGTTACTATGGACATATTCAAAGGAGAGAAGAGACACACCCTATCAAAATGGCGATGAAATTGAAATTTAACAAGAAAAAACATGGAAGACCAAGCTTCACGTGGAAAAAATCATTAGAATAGGATTTCAATAGATACAACGGAATAACAGAAGAAGAGTGGAGTCAAATAGCTCAGGATAGAGATAAAATTAAAAAGAAAGCCGAGGAAATATATAGGAACAATGAAAGCGAAATTTCTGACGGGGAAGATAGTACCGAACAAGACATGTAGTAAATAATTGAAGAAGTATCAAAAACAAAAAAAAACATACACAAAAACCTACAAAATTTACACACACGCATAAACATATTGGAAAATAACACATATGAGTATGCACAAATACGAATTATACATATAAAAAGATACGAAAACAAATATACATACACAAAAACATATGATAACTCACACGAAACACTAATACACTCAATCACTCATAAACACATACAAAATAATCAATAATGAAAATTACTCTGAAAATACACAAAACATAGATACTAAAATAAACACACACATAAATTACACATAAACACATATACAGTATTGAACAGAACATTTGCAACTTTTTCGGTTTTCCATACGGAATGGCCGGTTTTGGTAGGTTTGATCTCGGTTGTTTGTGGGCCGAATTGAGTGAGATTTTCACGGAGCATTGTATTTCGGCACATGTTTTTGAATGTTTTTTTCCGATTATGGGTTTGGATGTAGTGGCGGTTTGACTGAAGTGAAATTTGAAATTTAATACCTCTACACAAAAACTGTCTTCAGCAAACTTGTTCATAGCGTCAAAATAGACAACTTTGCTGAAAATATCATCAAGCTATTCTGTTAACGTGTTGAGTTATGTCAATAAAAAAAAAATCGTAATAAGGGTCGCTTTGGTCAAACCATTAATGCATTTGAACTCGTGGTTGGGGGGATCAGTCGGAAGCATGTGTTGAGGTTCGGGTTGTGCCTGGTGTTCTGTGGGGGTTTCATTCGGATCGGTCCGTGGATAGCTGGGGTCTGGCTTGCCGGGGTTGGTCGTTTCGTGTGGGGACCGGGGAGGTTGCGAGTGTTTTGTCAAATACTGTAAATACATACAAGACAAAATAACACAAGCACATGTATATATATATGAGAACACATGCAGAAATAGACATTGACTTATAACACAAATTAAAGCTGTTTTAAAAAGATAATTACTCAATTTTAATAATAAACACATAGCATTAGTACAAGAATGACATGCAGTCATCAGTCGTTTGAGTTGGTTAAAAGAAAATAAAATTGTTCGATTTAAAAAATGCAAGGAATTTGAATATCATATAATTAACTAGAAATAATAACTACACTTGTTTACTTTCGAGGAATGATTAGAATATCTCGCGTTCGGTATCGTGGCTGTGGTGATCGGTTTCACTTCGTCGATTTTCCTTTTAACTAATTACTTGGCCGGGCGACTGTTTTTGACTGCTATTTAGATTGAGATTGTCCATTGTCATGCTAAATCGTAAAGTGTTACCAAAATCTATTGAACTTCGTGTATTAACCCTTACTCGACGAAGAGAGATCGATCACTGAGGGTACGCCTGTATGATGCTGAACGCAAGTTATGAATATAGAAAACTCTTCTCTTCACTTTTGCATGGGATGTTTTAGATTAGCAGTGTTTGTTCGTTTTACTGGTGATTTTAGTGATGTCATTGTGTTGTGTGGGTTTTTCTTTTATAGCCAGTAGATTGTTGCAGAGCGCCTAAAGGGGTTCAGATTATGATCATAGTAGAATTTATCATTTTCTTGTTATAAATAATATAAGAATATAAAGAATAATTACATTTATCTTCATTGTACAATGCAAATCATAAACTGAACTCCTTAATAATAAATGTCTAGTTATTTTTTATATGTTAACCAATTAGAAGTTTTGAAGTAGTACAATAAAGTAGATTAGTAAATGTGTATATGCCGAAAAAAAGTCTTAATGCCAACCAAAGTTATAACAAGGTTCAGTCGTAGCATTAAAATTCAGAATAACTTGTCATGCCGACTGAATGTTGTTTATAAAAATCAAAGAAGAATAATCATAATAATAAAAATAAACATGGTGGAGGGAAATGATAGCAACGAGAAGCATCATAATAATTCTATGAGAAACTTATAGCAGGTTATAAATAAATATGATGATTATTTCTACTGTTAACTTATTATTCAAATCTTTAAAAATAGTTATAGAATGAAACATTGCTATTGCCTGATATGAAATTAAAATAATTGAAAAAACATTAATAAAATCAATAATTAGTTTTGAATTCAAAAAAAAAAAAAATAAATACAAATATTAAAAATAATAAAGATACATAATGATTTGGATGATGTGAGGGAGGATGGGAGGTCGTTGCTATCATTTGTCTGTATGTATAAACATAAAATAAATGTTAAAATAAACAAGTATGTATAATTTTAGTCGCTATTAACTGATGGATATACTGGTAAGAATACATATTCGTCTTGTTTGCGAGCAGTGAACAGTAAATTATACATCTATTGCAGTTTAACCTGATGAAACTACAGAGTATAATGACCGTTACATAACCGAATTATATTTATACTTGTATGTTAAATTCAAATTTCTAATGAATTAAATTTCATTTCTATTAAATTTATAGAGAACAAAATAGGAATAATCGATGGATCGATGTTGGAGCTGCAAACAGACTAAAGCTGCATATTGCACACGGTCCTCTATGGAGTTATATTTCATAATTTCTTCTCTCTATATATAAAACATTTTAGGGGCAGCAGCAGGAAGGTGTGAGCATTTAAATAGTGTTAAAATTGAAGCTCTGAACCGTATTTCTCTTAGGTACGAAAAGCGTTAAAAACAAAACGTAGGATGTACGGAGTATCATAATGGTTATATTATATTGTAGTTTATTGTACGAGACCTTTTAGAACAATAAATCGTCAATTGGGAAATTCGGATATGAAGTGGTGTTGCACGAAAGTAACATCAGTAGCAACAGTGTTGTCGTTTCATACAAGGGACTAGTGTGTAATGTTATATTGTGTAGCGTTGTACTATATCTACTGTTCATAGGTAATAAATAGGTATACAAATAATTCCTTTGGCGCATAAAATAACAGATAATTCTTATTCCTTATAGCTACTAGTCCAGTGGAGGTGCACGAATTACTTATTTATAATTGTTTTGTTATACTAATTCATTGGCAGAAATTCCAGAAGCGTCATGGAGTCATCGGAGATACTAACATAATCACTGCTATTAATATTTCAGCAGTTCTATTCCGAAAACTGTAATTCGTCCTTACTCTGGAGACTACCTAACGAGGTTCAATTCATCACAATTTAAGAATGGAAATTCTGAAACATCTATATTCATATCATATACAACTATAAATTCCATTCTATATATTTTATTATAGTTATTTCATTTATTATATGCTGGGTATTGAGAGGGTGCATTAGGGCATCAGAGAAGTCACAGATGGACGATGTAGTAGGGTGTCAGCCGAAATCTAGGAGAATGTGCCGTAACATCCTTACACTACATGCTGCTACTTATAAATGACTTTAATGTAATTATCTTTGTTTACTACAGTAGGCTATAGCGAATGAAACGAAGCGTCGGATGTATTATTATTTTGTTTGTACTCCATGAACATATGGAAGCTGGAATTTTGTTTTTGATGTATCCGGAAACTCTATTAACATATCACTGATTTTTTTATTTTTATTCAAATTATTTGTTTATTCTTATCATTCTTCTGTCGACCAGCCTAGGAGCATCTGTAGCACAAATATTCAAAAGAAAATTATATGTCGGCCGATATAATACTGCATGCTGTTTCACTGCGTCATAATTTATTGTAACTAACATTTTATTTTCATATTTTATTATCATATTATTATATATATATACATTATAATCTTATCTACTATATAACATATCAATATAATTGGATTTTTCATGATTTGGGAAGGGAGGGAGCATCAGGGCATCATTGAAATTACAACTGGACAATGAAGTGGAGTGCCAATCGGAGTCAGGAGGAAAAGTGGTAGTCGTTCACGTCTAGTACTTTTCTCTCCAACAGTTGTGAAAGATTTGACGCGCCCTTCTTCTAACAAACCTTTCCGTGGAAAGCTCGACAAGTAATGCAAATTCTAATACTCAATCTGTTGGATCATATGGCTGGAAGGAGATTCTCTATTTCCCGCGGGTTTCGCGTAAGTGTTTCTACTTACGGGTCCGCCACCCCCCTTTTGGCCCTTCATACAGCGATATGTTGAATGCAGATTGGTAATAAAATTTGACCTTACTGTTGAGTGGAGCCGCATGCAGAGCAAGACTCAAGCAAGGATTGGTGGCTACCTACATACATACATACATACAAATGCTGGATTTCAATGGGTGATCAACAATTCCTGCGCGAGTTCTGGGCATCCAATTGGAATCCTTGGATTTCTGTAAGAATTCTGAAATTTTGATAGGAGTTCTGGGATTTCAGTAGAAAGTGAGAGTTTTGGTTTTATGGGGAGTATTCTAAGTTTCTCGAATTCCGATGGTAATTCTGGAGTTTCAAAAGGCATTGGATAGAGATTTCGGTAGGATCTACTTTGATTTCTATGCAAACCACTGGACTTCGGAAGTAATCCTAGTGAATCGTGGGAAACTTTTGTGGTAAAGTTTGTGTATAAATCGCTAACTAGAATTTTGTAAGTGATGTTATGATACTGATCAGAATCCTGGTAATTTGGAGGAAATCCCAAGATTTCAAAGAGAAACCTGCCTTTTTCAATAGAAATCCTACAATCATGGGAGAAATCCTTGGTTTTCAATGTTCTATAGTAATTTGCGATTTCAATGGAAAAAAAATCTTGTTTCATGATGAGTATTTTGAGGTATTTTCGGGGTTCTGCTAAACCGCACCAAACGCCATTTTTTTCAAAAATGAGTTATTTACACTAGAGGATTCAGATTATCATAACCTATCTACATTTAAGATATTGAATAATTTGAACCATCCCTCGTTGAGTAAATTCAAAATTTTTCTCTAGCAGGATATGTAAAACTGAAATTGTATCCAACCAGAGCGAACCATAAACCTTAGCTTGTCATTAGAGGTTATTTAGTATTCTGATTGAAGACGGCATTTGTTTTTAATTCTTCCTTAAATATTGCTAAGTGGCCATTCCGGACAACATACAGTAACAACACCAAAGGATTTTAGTATGTCATGTAAGTTAACGGCTTTGTAAAACACAGTATTGTTTCGGTGGTGCTGATCTAATAGCATTGAAATTTCGTTCTGCCACACCGCACCAAGTACCATTTATATAAAAATTGTGTTTTTGTATGAAGAAGAGATATCAACATTCGCAAGACGCTTACCTTCGCTTTATATATAATATGTCGATGGGTCCATACAGGAGCCGTGATGAAATAACAAGACATTTAAATTTGATGTTGTCTGAATAATTTGGAAGCACTTGGTGCGCTTTAGCGGTTCAGAAAATGACGTTTTCACCTATTTTCATCATCAAGCCTCCTAGATCAGATTGCGCACAGCTTGTTTCGAGTTATTCGCTTTCAATGCAACAGTTCTAAATGTCCGAGAGGTAGCACGCCTTATCACCACTCGAAGGACACGTGTTCGAATCCCGATTAATTTTTTTTTACATTGTCCTTAACAGGGAGTCATATAAAATCAATCAACTTTCAGCTTTTATGACTATTTTTTAACAATAAAGCACAAGCAGTTTCATGCACAACGGGAATGATGAAACGCATGCCATTCTTGGTATCCACTTCACATAAAATTTAATAATCGTGAACTTGTTCAGCCAAAGTGTATTAAATGCGAGTAACTTGGTGCGCTCTGGCAGAACAAATTCATGGTTTTCGTCGATCGGCACATTTTTTAACTACATCATTATTGTCTTTTTCGAATCTTTGAATGCGTGAGAGACTTGGTTCAATAACTCTTCTGTTGAAATAGATAATCCATCAAGAGAAAGTCGGTAGAATACGTTAGAATACGAATTGGCTTGTACCAATTCATACCACTACATTGTGGCCAGTTCTATGGAAAATTACAAATCTTTTCCGTTCACAGTGCATAAACATTTGTGACAAGCATTCCAACATGCATGGCGATGATATGAACCCTTTTTATTTCTTTCTTTCTCCTGTGTTCCTGGAAATCATGGAACACATTCAGCCATACCGAACTGAAAACCATTTTCTTCAATTTTTGTTCAGCCAGAGTGAACTGAGTACCTCTTGATTTGAAATCAAATCTAATTAAATGGAAAATATTTGATGATTTTTTTTAATATTCTATCTTGAGTTACTTATTGGACCCTATTAGTCATTTGTGAACGGTGAAATTTTCAAAAGAGTCATTTGCGATTTACTCGCAGATGAGTGAACTTTAAAGTTAAATATCTCAAAATAATGCTTTTGGCACTTGGTGCGGTTTAGCATAACCCCGACCATATGGGAATGATGGAATTCAGACAAATGGTGAATATAATATAATATCTAGGATTGCGGTAAGAATAGATATATGCCATTCTTAATCTAAAATATACCTGCTAATGTTTTCAAAATTCCCACCAAGTGATCTTCAAGTTTTCCTATCGGAATGCCAGAACTCTTAAGGTATTTCGAAAAAAATATAAATATACCGGAATTCAAGAAATTACACTTACAACATTACTATATGAATCCACCCTCCCAAGTAAGGTTGAAATTCTAGAAAACGTTCACAAAAATCCCACAACATCCATCAAAATCTCATAATTCCTGTCGGAATCCAAGAATTTTTATCGATATCCAAATATAACAGCCGGAAATATTCAGAATCCCTTGATTCTCTTGAAAACTCCTTGAAAGGTTTTCATCCTGAGGGGGTAGGCTCAAGCGTAACGGCTTATACAAAAAAAAATATTTTCCATACAAAAAGCGTTACGAAGGAGGGGGGGGGTCCAAAATCTCCAACTTAAGCGTTACGTTATAAATAGACGCTGTGTTATAGCATTTTCAGCATTCTCTCCTCAATCTCAGAATAGTTATCATAAAAATCCCACCGAAACTGAAAATCCCCATCAAAATTTCAGCATTACTTTCGGATTCCAAGAATTCTTCAGAACACGTATCATGAATCCAGAACTTCTATCAGGAATCCCATCAAAATATCTGAACTACTTTTGGAATCAAAGATTCACCACCAAAATCGCAGTAGTTCATAACAAAGTACTAGATGGATATCTTTTCAAATTTGGACAACAAGCATGCATTCGATTCTTTCGGAATCCTAAAATTCCTACTGAAATGCTTGGACGTAATAAACAAAATCCAGAATGTATGTACCATTTCCTGCACTTTCTCGAAATTTCAGAACAATGTTTATAAAACCTAACTCCCACTGCAGTTCAACCAAACTCCAGACATTTCAATTTATATCCAGATACTCAAGATATTAGATTCTTATTTTAAAATCTCCCGAATCTCCTCCTGCTACAACGTCCCTAAAACCCGAACTTTCAGTGAAGTTCAACTGATTCCATATAATTCCTACTGGAATCCTAGAATTTCCATTGGCATCTCAAAATTTCTTCCAGGATCCAAGGGTTTTCACTGGTAGTAAATAAGAACTCACAAGAGTTCCACCATAAATTGCAAGAGATTATACCGAAATGAACGAAAATACCCTACTGAAATCGTGGAATTTTCAACCGAAATCGTACTTATCAGTGTCTGTTGCTGATGTGGTGCTGTGTCCGAAAAGTCTTGGACTTTTGGAAGAGATCGATACCTGCTTGGACAGTATCTGTTTCGGTTTCCTCTGGGGTGAATTTCTACCGTCATCTGAACAACCGAACTATGTTTAAAATTATTTAACTAATTCATAAAGAAAAACATGACGATGGTTTGAGAAGATATTGAACTCCCGACTTACCGATCAGGAAGCAGGCTTGTTACTGCTCAGCAAGCTATCACTGAATATTAGTGATTACAAATAGAGTTCATGCCAGCCAGAGTGATTCAAACAGTTCCACATAAGTACGTTAAAAATAATGCTGACACCGAACTGTTCGTTAGTTTTTAAGTAGGTTACAGTAGATTTGTTTGTTATCACGGATTTTTTAGTAAAATAGTAGGTTTGATTAAGTCGGTGAAATAGAAGATTTCACGAATCTGTATTTTTGTTGGTAATATATCAAATTCAGTGATATATTTTCACAGGATAAGCTTAGCTTAGCTTAGCTTAGACTGACTACACATATCAATGGTTGCTATTCCGTGATTGACCGAAGTCAGTGAAAATGCACAAAGAATCAACTAGAAGTTCGGCTGGGATTGGCCATAATCTTCTTCAGTGTGCATAATTCAGTGCCTCTATTTATACAGGGTCAATAACGGCGCCGGCCACGTCCTTGCAGTCAGGTGGGATTGGAGGAAGGAATGTTAGTGTGTAACCTTTGCTATATGGAGACCGTGTTTACCTCTGCATCTCCACAAAGGTTACTGGGAGGGATGTTTGTTAATGGGGAGGATCGTTGGGTCACAGGATTCACTTTGATAAGCGATTAGACCATGATAAATTATTTGACGCGAGCTGATTGATCCTGCTCACATCACCCGCCCCCGCAGGAGCAAGCGACGCGAGCAAAGGATCAAACACAACTAACCTGCTTCGCGAACCACGCCACTAATAGATCATGCCACGCGAGCGACGCGCGACACGATTGATCCTGCTCACATCACCCGCCCCCGCGAGAGCAAGCGACGCGAGCAAAGGATCAAACACAACTAACCTGCTTCGCGATCCGCGACACTAATAGATCATGCCACGCGAGCGACGCGCGACACGATTGATCCTGCTCACATCACCCGCCCCCGCAGGAGCAAGCGACGCGAGCAAAGGATCAAACACAACTAACCTGCTTCGCGAACCACGCCACTAATAGATCATGCCACGCGAGCGACGCGCGACACGATTGATCCTGCTCACATCACCCGCCCCCGCGAGAGCAAGCGACGCGAGCAAAGGATCAAACACAACTAACCTGCTTCGCGATCCGCGACACTAATAGATCATGCCACGCGAGCGACGCGCGACACGATTGATCCTGCTCACATCACCCGCCCCCGCAGGAGCAAGCGACGCGAGCAAAGGATCAAACACAACTAACCTGCTTCGCGAACCACGCCACTAATAGATCATGCCACGCGAGCGACGCGCGACACGATTGATCCTGCTCACATCACCCGCCCCCGCGAGAGCAAGCGACGCGAGCAAAGGATCAAACACAACTCTCAGTGATATATTTTCACAGGATAAGGTGATTTATTCTAAGTGTTCTAGGGTTTCGTTCTACTTCGTCGTAAGCGCTATTATTCGTCGTATCAAACTTTAAATGTTCCACTATAGTGGAAAAAACCGCAAAAAAATTGTGCGGTAAAAATACCATTTTAGGGGGATAACTAAAGCGCTCGCACCGGCAATTTTCAGCAGACCACAAATGCGCTTGATTTTACCATGTCTGTAGTTGGAATCAGATTGTTGCAAATTATTTCTGTCAAATGTACCAGTAATGCGGTAGAGTGTAGGGGAAGACGGGGTAAGACCGCCCGCCTAAGCAATTTAATTCATATGTCAATATCAAGAATCAATAAATCCTTTTTCGACGCAGCATGTCGTTTTTTGAAGCCTTAGGCATGATCAAAAAATATCACAGGTGTTGTATTTCTAAAAAATATTTATTTCTTGAAACTTTTAAAAAGTGATGTCTTATCACGATTATTTTTAGCGACGGGGTAAAACCGCCCACCCACGGGGTAAGAGCGACCACCACGATTTTCGTACCGTAAAATGGGGTGTTAAGGACTCGTGGGGTTTTAAGGGATTGAACTTCTCAACCAAGTTCGACAAATCACAGAAACCTAGAAAGTCGATATATAAGTCATCTGAAATGCTCGATTTGTTCAGAGGATTGTGAACTGCATTATGTAATAGGAGCTGTCTATTATTATGAAGTATTGTGGTTTCTAGAATTTGAAAACCTTTCAAAACATTTTTGTTCAAATTTTATGGTCTAAAAACATTTATCTACAAAACCATTAAATATATTTGAGAAAAATTCGCGAGTATGGTAGAAGATAAGGAAATTTAATTGAGATCATAGTACAGACAAAAACTTCTTAAAATTATGTCTGGGTTACGATTTTTAGAAACATTTATGAAAAAAAGTCTTGTTTTGAAGATAAGTGGGGTGTTAAGGAATTATCTATTCTAAGTTTTCTAAGTAACTTAACTCATTAAATTTATGCCGTAATATATTTCAATATAGTTTTGAGTTGTTCCGTGAAGTTGAACTGCAACGTAAAGTTAAGGGATCAAGTTAATTAAGTCACTAAATATCACCAAAAATGACTTATTTCAAAATTTGGTAAAATTGGTAGGAAAATGTAGATAAAAACTGATTAATGTGAATATGGGTTTTTCATGATAATATTTTCAAAAGCTGTTCACATTGGTAAAAAGTTTGCATATAATAATGATTATCTTATTTGAGATGGTTTTGGAGCTATTAATTATTTTAAGCATTACCTAGGACCTAGATAAACAATTATAATATAAGGATATTTCAGAGCTCTTTTTGGAAACTATATAGTGTGCGGTATAGTGTGAGAGATTTCCGCTCTATATTGGAAAATTTTCGTTAGGATTTTTCTCGATCATGCCACTGGGTGTTACATGCAATTCCGTTATTTGGTGCAGAGTTGCTCGCTGTCACTATCAACGCTTAAAATTTGCTGATTTGTACAGGCCGAATGCGATACAATTCGGATCATTCCATATCACATCAACATCTTCTGTCTACTTCATCACCAGTGCATTGATGGCGATAGACTATGGATATCACTGATGGGTTAAGTTTAGCCTAAAATTAGGCAAATAAAAAGGCAATTTATTAGTATGATTTTTTTTGACAGTGCTGCAAACAAATTGAATTTACGTGTTGGTCACTGAAAAACCTTAAAAGCATGGATAATTACCACGTGATCACTCATTCTGCAGCGATTATGATCTAAATTGCTATGTCGCATCAATGCTGTTGGTTGTCAAATCAAAGTGATATTGATAGCTCGCAAGTGATATTGATAGTTTTAGAGCATCAGCCATCAGCTGATACTTTTGTTATTGGTTGTCAAATCAAAGTGATATTGATAGCTCGCAAGTGATATTGATAGTTTTAGAGCATCAGCCATCAGCTGATACTTTTGTTATTAAGAAACTCTGGATTTGGTGTGGTACTTTATTTAAAAGGCAAATTGGACACTTACCCTATTCACACTTAAAGCTTGTTGAAATTATCCTTCTTTTCATAAGTCATGACAAGATTGCTCTGCACTGTTCTAGGATACGAATACTGCATATAAGTTTAAAAATATTTTCAAGACAATTGTACGATGCACTGATACTTGCTTGAAAATAGAATCAATGGGTATGAGAGATTTAGCAATTAAAATAAAACGGTTAGCGTTTTCAGGAGTTCCAATTTGAATTATATTGAAGTAATATCATCTTTAGATTGAACAAGACCTTTAGAGTTGAAGGGACACATCAACGATGTTGACCAAAATATTTTTGTTGCTGTTGGCAAAATATAGTTTTATATACAAAGCTCAAATTCCTTAACACCCCATTTTGCATTTTCGTCAAAAATCTTACATTTTTATGATTTTCTCAGAAATATTCCATAGAATCGTCTTCATTGTAATTGGCTTTTGATATACACGCCGGGAGAATTGTAGGACTGTATTTTGTAAGGGTATGCGATATGCATTTTTTCCATGCCGATACGAAACGAAACGATACGCGGAATATCTTGCGCTGATGATGACGAAACGAAACGAAATTTAAAAATGTTTCGTGTAACTCGATACGAAATCAAATATCTCACGGAATTTTTCGAAACGAAACGAAATTTTTGAATTTGTTTCGCGGAATACACGTTTAGATTTTTATTTTCTTCTCAAAAGCTGGAAATTTGACAATAGGCATAAAAAATCTATTTTTAAATTCTCTACCATATGGAAACCTTAGTGTTGCTCAGCGGAATCCCTACATGTTTCGGTAAAGATTTTTTTCTGTTTGTTTGAAATTTTCTTAATAATTTTATAAGGTTTCATTTCAACATATCTGACATTCACACAAGGCCATGAGTGGGTTTAATTTGAATGTTACAACTAAGTAGTGGGTCGAAAAGCAGTTACAAACATTGAAAACAATCTCAAAAATATTGAGAGGATCCCAAAAATAATTTGATTTTTAGAAATGCCTAACATTTTTTTTTAATCATGTGGATGTGATGTTATGCTAATATATACCATAAAACATGGAATAATGATATTCATTTTTTTTTTGCTGTACTTTATGCCTTGTGGCTTGAATGAATGAGATTGGGGACACAAGTCGATAAGTGATCATGAAAACACTAAACTGAGAAGCAGACTCTGTCCCATTTGGAACATAACGCCAGAAAGAAGAAGAGAAAAAGTAGAACAAAGAAATCACTGGAATATTTGCTTTAGTATTTGCTGGAGTATTCAATTAAATTAAATTTTAAAAAATCCATCAACACATACCTAAGAAATCAATCAAGATAAATTTAAAAGAACTGCAAAAGTAATAAACTCCAAGAGATATTGCGGCAGCAACTTAACCAGGATTACCTGTTGGGGTTAATTTAGGAGTTCCTAATAAATTTTCTGGAAAAACTTTGCATAAACTGTGAATTAATTCTTGGAGGGATCAAATCTGGACGAAGGCAAACTATTAGAGTATACCTCGTAGAAAATACTGAAGGTATTTCTATTATTTTGTAGAGCAAATACTGGAGAAATGATCCTATTTCAAAATCTGTGAATAAATTTCTGGACGATTTCTGGAAGAATTAAGGATTGTTGATATTACCTCATTTTCAGATTCTTTGTTTAATACTGACTACAAAATCACATTTTCACTAAATTTTGAACCTCGAGAGTATTTTAAAAAATATTTGAAAATTTCGAAAAAAAAAAAGTTTTGAACCTGGACTACATAGCATAGAGGAATCGCAAATAAGACTGACAAGTTCATCCATGTTCGTTCAGACAATCCGTCTTTCAATGAGCTAAATTTAATGTTTGGCTTATTTTTTTTTCTCGAGATTTAGATGTGCGAAAATCGAAAAAAAAAATGTTGCGATTTTCCATTTTGAAATACCCTAGGTACCCCACCAAACTTGAATCTATATCCGGAACCAATTTTGATGGTGCATGCAATGCATGAATCAAATTTATAACTGATTTGTAATTTTTCCTAGAATAAATCATCAAAATCGATCGAAAGATGGCGAAACAAGAGAATTTTGAAACTTGTTGTCGGTATTGAAAAGGGTAAGACCTTTGCCTTGCGGCATTTGACTTCCAATACTTGTAATGATATATTATCAATATTCGCATTTATTTTTAATTGGGGGTCGTGAGGAAATTATGTCACGTTATAACAGGAGAGAGGAGTTGATGGTGTGGTATAGCGTGAATAAACCTAGATTCATTTTTCGATATAAAATAATGTAGGTATGCATCTTCCTTGTTTATGGTGAATATAAATCGAAGGCATACCTCAGAATTTCAAGAGCACAAATCTAACGAACCCGACAGCGGTTCAAGCTGAACACTTGATCGATTGGCCATAGAGTAACCAATCGATAGAGTTTTCAGCTTGAATGGACGTCTGGTTCTTTAGATTTATGCTCTTGAAGATTTGAGGTGTGGCTTTGGATCACCTAAATCAACGCGATTTTTTACGGTGACAGCGACAAACAATCGCTGCGATTTCGCTGCTACATGTAGAGTTTTATGACACAACAACGAAATCGCGGCGATTTTTTGTCGCAATCGCGAAAAAAATCGTGTTGATTTGGGAGAGCCTTTACTCATTGATGCGTACTATTAGTTTTCTCTTCTATTCTCCCGCTGTTCTTATGCAGAGTTAAAAGTGACGTCATAGCGGAAAAGCAAGAGAGAGAATTAATGCGCGCATCAATAATCTGCACCACCTGAGCAAATCCAGAATATCAGGGACTCACGCTCCGCAGCTTTTTTTTTTTGACATTTGTGTACAAACAATTATTGCGATATATTAACGGATTTGCTCAAAAGGACCCCGGAGGAAACCGTGGTTCTGCTCTCTTCATTCTTATGGAAGATAACATTGCGGTAGTTCAGCAAACGCAGTTGTTCCTTTCCCGGGCTATTCGCCGCGAGGAATTTAGGGCAAATGGGCGTTTTTGGAAACTTTACAACGGCAGTGCAGTTTATCATATCCTGCGGACCAGTCAATACTACAGTCATCCCACAGTTATGGGTAGCACACAGATATGGATCAAAGTTGGATTAAACGGAGAATATCTCATCAAATAGAGTAGCAATTACGCAGAACCCATTTTACCTATGCGAACCATAAATCTATTCAGCATTGCAATCAACAATAACATGCTTAAACACCTTTTGTTCTATTCGTAGGAAATAAAATGTCATACATATGCCTAGAAGCGTTGATTCATATCTGTGGGGCATTGAAACCCATACCACAGTTATGAATCTAAGATACCGTCAAGCCACCATTCACCGTGCATTTAAGCAAAATTTGCACTTCAAAAAATTGTATAACTTTTCTAAATAATTTGAAGCGTACTAAAATATCACTACGTAGCGTGAAATTATATAATAATCCAGGGAAAATCTAAAACTAGTGATGCATAACAAAAAATTACTCAAAAATTATGTATGAATATGTCATGTTAAGGTCGCCTCGTACCGTTCTTTGTCACCATTTACCGTGCATACTAGTGCACCATTCGCCGTGCGTATGGTTTTCGTCATGATTCAATTTTGTATCTTGAAGAAACGTTGTTGATGGAGAAACTATGTTGCTAGTAGTGTGCGCACTCATTTTTAAGAGTACTCAAATCTTCATTTACAATAAAAACCATACAAAGTTAAAAAATTGGCTAAATAATTATTTTTTTCATTAAAATCGTTATAGGAGGTTTGACTGTATTGTCCAAACCACTCAAAAACTAAATATGAAGCAGGTCAATAACGACATAACAATAAATCTAATATTACCGAATAATTTCATGCCTTTTACACTAATGCACGGTAATAGGAACCATATACATAACCATAACACAATAAAACAATCTAATTTGCATAAAATCTCATTGCTCATACGATGAAATACATCTTACTAATAGTATCCAAAGTGAAAACTTGTTGGAATTTTGAAAAATGCCATACTCTGTCGTTAAAATGAAAAATTTGAATTTTTGGCGTTTCTACTAAGAGTATTGAAAAATCTCATTATCAAACAGAATTCACATGATTTTGACTACATAAACTAGGATTTAAAAATACTTTGTGACAAAAACTACTTCATTTCATCAGTTTTATCTCATTTTGCTGACAAAAGAATAATTTGTGAAAATTGTATGAATATTCCGTAGGAATTTTTAAATGTGCACGGTGAATGGAGGCCGCACGGTGACTGGTGACTTAACGGTAAGACGATTCCTAAAGAAACGCCAAAACGTATGCTTTCACTAGCACACCATTCGTTTGCCTCGCAGATAATTTGCTGTTATAGTGTTCTGATCCATGATATGAGTCGATTTGATTCATAATACGGACCCATTTTTGACTGTAGCTAGGAGTAGAAGCGAACGCTTAGCCTTTTTTTGTTCGAAATTAAACTTGAATTTCGCGAAATTCCGTTTTATTCCGTTTGTTTTCAATTTTCCGTGGAAATATTTTACCAATTTGGCGAAACGAAACGAAATTCCAAAATACAAATTTCGCCTGTGCGAGTTCCGTGGAATTCCGCGGAATTTCGTTTCGAAGCGTATTTGACGGAATCATTCGGTATTTCGCATACCCTTAGTATTTTGTTCAATTATTGGCATACTATAAGTTGCTCGAATTTTAGGTGAAATTTTTTTTTCATCCCTTAACACCCCATTTACGGTACTCAATTTTGCGAAAAAATATATCAGTTCCCTGTGATTCATAAAAGTATAATGTTTTATGAATTCTACATTGATTAACGTAAATATTGAATTATTTTTGGGGTGAATTATTTCAAAAAACTTAAATGTTTACTTATTATTACCTTGAAACACCCATATTTCAGAAAAACTATGCGGATTTGGCTTGTATTTTTCACAAAATTGATTTCATTTCACCTGAACAGTAATGTACAACGTAGTTAAAACTTTGAAAATGGTTTACACAGTTATTTGTTATAAATTAGGGGTGGCGGTCTTACCCCGTCAACAGTGGTATTTCAGAGCTTAATATTTACAATTCATTTTTCACTTCACCGAAGCATATTTCACATTTCTGTTAAAGCATGGACGGGAAATTTGTTATGTTTTTCCAAAAAAATCCCTTCCGAAATCCTCAAGTAAGCATCTGTTTAATTTAGATCAAATTCAATATCGACGAGCAGAAACTTTGTTTTTGACATTTGTTATGAAAAATTTGATTTAAATATCACACTTAATACTCCGGAATGTCAAAAATCTTGGGTTTATGGAAAGTGCTTGATGAACTTTTAAGAAAATTGCCTTTTTAATGCCAAACTGAAGGTGGTCCGTCTTACCCCGGCGGGCGCTCTAACCCCGTCTTCCCCTACCGTAAACATAGTAAATTTGTCTGAATTTCCATGGTAGTTTTACAGGGTGTCTACTACCTGGAAAAACCTGGAAAACCTTAAATTATCAGGGAATTTTATTCAACCTGGAAAAAACCTGGAATTCTCAGGGAATTTAATCAAGGGGCCATAATCAAGGAAATTGATTTGAATTATTAATACTTACATGGTAGAATATACCCTTTTTGTGACACAAAATCTTTTCAATCGAAAAATTTCATGCTATCAAAATATTGTCCTTTAATTTTATAGTCATTTTTATTTATTCAACATAAAAAATATTTAACCAATATTGTAGAACTTTGCCAAGATGGTAAATGCAACTAAATTTCTCAGTTCCATTTAGTTTTTGTTCATAAGATGGTTGAGAGAAATCAATTTTTTTTCACGAACATTTTCTCGCCTATTCTACAAAAATAATAAACTTTATAGGGAAAAAACAAAAATTGTAACACATTTCGAAAAATAGTGCTTTTCTCAGGTAAGCAGGTCTTTTTGTAGACTCTTGGTCGCTATTTTGATGCAAGTCTTTGAAAAACTTTTATTTAATGTAAGGTCTCTAAAGTCTCCATTTTAAACAAAATGGTTTTTAAAGTCACTTTTTTGCCTTATTCTACTTGCAGTGAGTCCTTGAGGCTCAGAGAAACCTTCAGAGACTTATACGCGACTATTAGACAGTTTCACAAAAATCAAAATTTCTGGGATTCAATCAGTCACCCCCTAGTCCTAGTTGCAATACTAAAACAAACTACCAGACAAATTTTCATCCAATTTTGAGAAGATTAGGAGGTGCCTCAAGTCGAATTTGTGTTTTTTGGCTATTTTTTACATTCCAAAAATTCTAACAAGAATTTGGAAAAACGAAAATCAAAATAAATACCACTAGTTGAACGTATTATTAGTACTTTACAACTTTTGAGAACACTGTATGCCGATTAGAGATGTTTTTGACCTCATAAAATTGATTTCTGTTCATTGAAGTACCTGTAAAACATACATTTCTCTACAGTTTGTTCTACAAGATTCATAACCTCATGCCTAATCATAAAAGTTTAACCGTAGTATCATTCCTTAGTTATTTCTGAACATTATTGTAATACATAATTTTTGTATCATGTAAAAAAAAAATTATTGTAGTACATAATTTTTGTATCCGAATTACAGATAAATTGTAAAAAATCGTCGGAAATACGACATTCCTCATTCCCCTGCCTTTAGAGCTGCTGCCAAATGGCGCAATTGCTGACATGTTACAACATTGAACATAGTATCTTTGCTTTTTCAATGCTGGATGATTGAAGGAAACAGCTATCAAATGTCATCAACGCAGTCGTGTTTCGAACAACATTCGCATTTGATGCCAAGTAATTACATATGTGATATAGCCCCGAGGTTAAGCTTCTCGACTACCGATCTTGAGGATCGGAGTTCAATTATGATTCTTTTTTTCGAGTGAAACCAATGTTTATTATATGCAGCATAGAAAAAGGACTAAAGGCGCAAATCACTACTTGAGCGTTTCACTTCATTCACTTAGGAGTGGGAGATTTTTGTGAGTCCTATTGATTAAGACTCAGACACAAGATGCACTTTTGAACAATGAATCGTGATGAATTTGTTTGGCCTCAAGTCATTTGGTCCATGGCAAAAAACAACACTCTAAATGAACTCCCGTAATCAAACTCTGATCCTCAAGATCAGCAGTCGAGAAGCTTGACCTCGGGGCTATATCACATACGTAATTGCTTGACATCAAATGCGAATGTTATTTGAAACACGACTGCGTTGCTGACATTCGATAGCTGTTTTCTTCAATCATCATCCATCATTGAAAAAGCAAAGCTATAGTAGTTCAATTTTGTAACATGTCAGCAATTGCGCCATTTGGAAGCAGCTCTAAATGCAGAGAAATGAGGAATGTCGTATTTCCAACGATATTTTACAATTTATCTGTAATTCGGATACAAAAATGATGTACTACAATAATGTTCAGAAAAAACAAAGGAATGATACTACGGTTGAACTTTTATGATTGAGCATGAGTTTAAAAATCTTGTAGAACAAACTGTAGAGAAATGTATGTTTTACAGGTACTTTAATGAACAGAAATCAATTTTATGAGGACAAAAACATCTCTAATCGGCAAACAGTGTTCTCAAAAGTTGTAAAGTACTAATAATACGTTCAACTAGTGGTATTTATTTTGATTTTCGTTTTTCCAAATTCTCGTTAGAATTTTTGGAATGTAAAAAATAGTCAGAAAACACAAATTCGACTTGAGGCACCTCCTAATCTTCTCCAAATTGGATGAAAATTTGTCTGGTAGTTTGTTTTAGTATTGCAACTAGGACTAGGGGGTGACTGGTTGAATCCCAGAAATTTTGATTTTTGTGAAACTGTCTAGCAACTATTCCATAAGTTCTTAATGGTTTTTCTCAGATCCCGCAGAATGCTTCAGTTCTAGTGATTTCATCAGAAATTCCTTCTTGAATACTTTTAGGAACTTCTCCAGGAATGCTAGAGAAATGTCTACAGAGTTTGGTCTAGAAAATCCTTCCAAAGCTACGACTCCCAATAATTTTCACATGAATGGTTCTGAAAAAAAAAATCGTAAAGATTATCCCATGATTTCCTCCATATGTTTTTTTAGTTGTTACTTCTAGGAGATTTTCCAAAGATTCTATAGGAGTCCTTCCACAAAGGTTTAATCAAAAAATAAAAAAAAAACGTTTCGGCATTTTTGCTAGAAGCCCTACAATAATTCCTAAGTCAGTTTTTTCTTTCATACCATACATTTTCATGAGGTTTATTTTAAAAATTTATCTAGGAATACTCTAAGAAATTGCTCCAATAATCGGCATTTATTCAGCATTTCATCAAAATGTTATTGCTGCAGTTCAGCTTTTCTCTTTTTTCAGATAAAATTTCAAAATCTTCATGGATTCTTACAACTTTATTTAAGGTCCCACACCAGTTAATACAGTTATTGCTCTGATCATTCGTATACACATTTCTTCATAGATTCTGTCAGAATTTATTGAAAAAATCTTGTGAGACATAATTTAAATTTTCAAATGTTTTTTATTCAGTCATTTTTAGAAATTTTTTGAGAAAATCCTAGAAAGAATTTCATCAAGAATACAGGAATTATTTCAGAGAACTTCATAGGAATTCATTAAGGCATACTTATACTTACACAAATTTAATCAGAGAGTACTAAAGAATTTTCTTCAGAAATTCCCAGCAGATTTTTTCAAAATTTACTCAAAAAAAATCTGATATATTTTCTTGACATTTTTCTGGATAATGAATGAAAAAGTCCTTTGAAAATTTTCTTGGGAAATAAAAAAAATGGAGGAATTCCTGCAGGAGTTTTGAATTCTTGAAAATGCTCCAAACGAGAATGTTAGAGAAAGTCCTAAGGAGATCAATGGATAATAATAAATTTCTGTAAACTTACGTTTCTTGAAAAATGAAACGAACTTTGGTGGAATTCCTGATTCGCAAAACAAATTTCAGATCGATTTAATGAAGGTTATCTTAAAAAAAAATCATGAGTTGATTTCTTAGAAAGCTCGTGAAATATCACAAATCATACTTCCAAAGTGATATTTGAAGTAATATGTGAAAGATATCTATAGCAAAACGAGCAGTTATATTTGTAGTGATTTCACAAGGAATTAAAAAAAAGTCGTAAAACTATTCTTGAAGAAATGCCTGTTCAAATGAGGAATCAAACTCTCATGTCCTGTTAGTTTTTTTTTTTCAGCTAAGAGGTTTCTAAAGTTTTTATTTCCAATACGACCATTTCCAACCCTGATTTCTCCAAGATTTCATCTATGCAAAAATACAAAACGCCCTCCAAAGAAATTTTCCGGGTTAGTCGCTGATGTCCATAAATCTCAATTCCATTGTAATGGAAAGGCTATTTATTTCCTTAAGTTCGATTTTTTCCTTATATCTGACTTTGTGTTGTGATTAAAAGCATTTTCAGATCATTTTATCCCCTAATGCTACTACTAGATAACACGAAATATCGTTTCTTAAAGTTCAATTTGTCGAAACATTAATCTTAATTAAATCTTGTGTGGTGGTTCAAAGTAAACAAGTCAAAGATTAATTATGCAATCAAAGTCTCTGCGATTACCCATCACCTTGTGAAACGATCAGACTTTCAATGTTCAATAGTTCGAAATTTGGATTTTCGAGATATCTTGTTGTTGCTGCATCAAGGGGATGATTTTATAGCATGCTTGGTTTTCGGAGAAATTGAAACAAAATCGCATTTTGTTGTTTTAAGTTCTTTAAACAAAATTTGTTTTAAAGTGCAAAACAAAAAAAAATATCATTAGATTTTTTGTTTAAGTCATCTTAGTCGAAATCTTAAATACATAAATTTTAAATCATCTATAATGAAAAACTCGTCAAAAATTCATGTATTTTGGGTAATTTCTTGAACCTAATGAAATATTTTTTTAACCTGGAAAAACCTGGAAATATCAGGGAATTTCATTGCCGTAAATGAGTAGACACCCTGTTTTACGAATGGGCGTAGTCAGCTAAAATAGTTATTTTTACCACAGAATTTTTTCCCGTGTACGGCGGATTTTCAAACTTACCTGCAACATAGATTCATTATCCAAGTGTAATTTTGTGAAAGCTGTTATGGGTCGTACAATCGTACACCAAAAAAGCAAAAAAACTACTGTATTTCGGTAAATAACTTTAGTTCAATTATCCACTTTGCACTTTTTCACCGAAATCGCATGGACGAACACGATTTGAGAGAAATGCTTAGCGATCGACTGAGCCACACCACTTTCCAACATAAGTTCTTCCCGCCCCCGTGGATGACTTACTTCGCCGGACACTTATTTTCACTATGGAAAACCTTCGTACTTGTTCACTGAAGGATTTAATTCCAATCACACGCCGTAAAACTTCAATAAATCACCAAATTTTACGAAATTTCCTCAACCGCCGCGTATAATTGAGAATGTAAACAAAGTTCAATCCGTCGTAGGGGAACTGGGGGTAATATGCCCATAGGGGGCAAAACGCGCCACCCTCGATTTGGGCGAACGGTGTGGTTTAGAATACTTTTTTTCACCCTAGGTTATAGAAAATGGATAAAAATGCTTCTCCTAATATATTTTTATGTGTTTTTCTCAAGAAAATCGTAAAAAACGTATAAAAACGTTTTTCGCTGTTTTCGTGGCAAATTTGTGCGATCTTCAAGGTCAAATTTTAGGTCGATAAATAACCAAATTTATGAAACTATCGCCTTGGCTCCCGGCACTGTCATAGTTTGTATAACATGCAAAAAATATGTTGAATTTGTCCTTAAAAAGCTTATTGAAGGACCTAAACTTTAATCAATTCTGGGGGCAAAACGCCCACCCCTATTTCATAACACCAAAACTGCCGTTTGAATTCAAATTCTACCAAACGTAATGCCATATTGAAGTTACGCGTAATTTGGAACCTTACAAATGCACATTTTTCGCATCAGCATGTATACTATTATTGAACAATAACATCAGAACAAACGCCCGGATGTATGCAACCTATAAACAAGCATGATTGTGTGCGTACGTTTACAGCATGGCTAACGTCGAACTGAAGCGGGGCGTTTTACCCCGCAAAACAATACATATGCAGTTAAGCAAGCATTTTTAAAAACATGATTTATAAAACTCAGAAAAGCTAAAATGGATAGCTGTTTCTACTATTTGATAGAAAACATGTTTGTCTATCCGACCATCATTAAAAAAAGAGCATAAAATAATGTTTTTACATATTGTTTGTTTAGTTAAGGAATAGATTCTCGTGCACATTTTTAACAAGGAAAAATAAATACTCACACGTTAGTTTATATGGCACTTTCATAGAAGCACGCACCTTGCATTCAATGACAATCCAACATAATGCGTTACATGTGCGTTACTTGTTGGTTTTGTTAGCTACGACACCATCCTATATATGGCAAACATGGTGGGAGAATATTTTGGTGTGACAAAATTATTTAGGTGTGAGTCTATTAGAGGGCAAAATCCTCAATATATAATCGCTGTTTTCCTTAACATGGGCAAACTACCCCTAGTTTCCCTTCTGAGAAAAAAAAAGCTTTTGCGCATCAATGTGTGCGCAATGCTCGACGTAAAAATCCGGTTTCTTTGATTGTGTTATTTTCGCTGTACTGTGAGCAAATAGCATACTTGTACGGTCAAAAGGAATTGTGTTCATATGTTTGGGCTGATTTTGATGACGAACAATAAATTTTAAAAGAAATTAGTATCATGCTGAAGGAATGGAGGGAGATGCCCGTAGATTTGTATATTCTAGTAAAACATTACATTATAGCGTTCATATATTGTGTTTTAACCACTCAATATATCACAGTGAGCCGTTAGTTGTGAGACGAATCTGGAAACTGATTGCGACGCAGTTGAAAACGATACAAAGGATTGAGAAAACGGTAAGATGCATTTTCTTTGCATTATTTCCAAAAAGCGATCAAGATTTATCAAAATGTTATTGTACAATGCTAAAGCCGTTTTGAGAAAGAATTCTTTGGCATCAGTTTGTATCAGCATCCTTCACAGCAATACTGGGAAAATGGCAGTTCTCACTGATCAACGCTCGCTCAACTTTTCTAAAGGACCTATCTAACATTGAGAGGCTCTCTTTGTTTATTTTCTCTTTAATCAATAACTGAGTCACATTAACCTCCTCTGTTGCGTTTTTTGTATGAACCGCTAGTCAAGGAAATTGCCTTTCGATCTATAGTGAAAAACTTTCCAAAATCTTTAGTATTCCACTGTTATAATTGAAAGAGAGCGAGAGAGGAGAGAATCTCTCATTTGTACATAGGTCCTTTAGTAATGTTTAGCGAGAACGCTTGATACAATGGATACAAGCACATCACCCTACTGGGCATTACATGTTGGTCGTGTGTTTGTTGTCTAGTGTGGTGCTTACTTCAAAAGGCAAAATGCTCTCTGGAAGATTACACATGTTCGTGTTTTTTTTTTTAATTATTATAAAATACAATTGCAACATTGTGCAACTGTATTAAAAATAATAGCCATGAACTAACTTCTACGAATATTTGGATCAAAGTCTATTTTAGATAAAACTTTAGAAATATCTTTGAAAGCATGCTGCAAAATTTATCTGCAATTTTTTGCAGCCAGAACCTTCATTTGGTATCATCAGTTTTGATTAAAAGCTGTTATTTTTTTTAATATGTACTTTGGCAAAATGGCTATCGAAATGCATATAAATTGCTTATGGAAATTCGCTACAAGAAATCAGGTTGAATATTCATATGAAACAAAATCAGGTTGAATATCCTTATGAAACAAAACAAAAAAAAATTCACGACAACCCGCAATCGAACTCAGAACTTAGCAATATTTGCATCAACATTTAGGATTTTAGTTCAAAACATTAGACAATTCATTTGTTTTTGGCTTACGAAAACAATAAACAGAATTCAATAATCTCTTGATTGAAAACATCAACAAAATATCTTTGAAATTGTTGTTATCAGTGCTGGTAGACTCACATTCAATTTCAATCATAGAGTTCTTCGGCGAGAGCAAACATATTTGAGATCTGCTTCGAAAAACTCACGCATGAGATTTTACTGCAAAACTGTCGTAAAAAATTATTCAATCATAAAAGCCATTGGAAATCCATTGAAGTCTAATGTTACTGTTTACGTTAGAATGGTTTATATATAGGGGAAGGGGTGATAAAATGAACACCTTAAGGATATCATCTTGTTTCTGATAGAAAAACGAGAAATATGTATAGTTTTATCGCACACGATCAAGAACAGGGATGTTAGCTAAAGCAGCAACACAAATTCAGACCAAAATAGCTAAATTTTCACATATTTTTATCACTAGCAAAAACCAATTGAAATGTTCATTTTACCTGCACTATGTGGGTAAAATGAACATCATGCAAAACACGTGAGCAAAACTAATATTTTTAGCAATTTTCGCTGCATTCCCGAAAATCTATCTATAAATGATTGTAGCTCATTCAAAAAGAAATGTAAAAGTTTCAGATTTGACATCACATCACAACGATATTCCCATCACTGAAAAACCTCAAGACCTCCGAGCCAAAAGTTACGTCAACTCCAATTTTCAAACGTGGTTTTCTAAAATCTTAATTTTCGTTAATATTTTCACTACGATTGAACTCCGTATCAATCCGAACACTCGGATTTATGCTCTAAATCGTCCGTGCATGATAAACATTCATTGAAATTTGTTTTTTTCTCGGTAAAAGGCACGGTGTTCATTTTACCACCCCTGTTCATTTTACCACCACTTCCCCTACAAACCTGGCGGCGCATAGCATAGCAGAGAATTTAAGAATAAGTGCTTTGCGTGTAATATCTGTGGAAATACAAGCCAATGAAACAAACGGATGAGCCAACTCAATTATGATTTTTTTTTGCTGTTGAGTTGCGTGAGCTACAACTCAAGCGAGAAACATCTCAAGCATGAAACATTCTTGAGATCTTGATTGATCCATGCAAAAGTAACGGAGTGAAAATCAAGACAGACCGTTTTGTCTCAAATTCCGAACAGACTCATATTCCGAACTCTCGGTTTTTGTATGGCGATTTAGTTGAAATGTTTCGCTGAAATATGTCACCAAATAACAAGAAAATGGCAGTCAATTGCAATTAAATTTTAACGTATCCAATCTAATTTATACAGAGGGAGTAGTGATGATATTCTATTTTGAAGCCAGTAAAACAAGCTCAGATAAAGTTATTTGCGAAATTATTCATTTGAATAAGATTTATTCGTGCTATTCGGAATTTGAATCAAGGTGTTCGGAATATGAGACAGAATGAACAAAGTGTTCGGCATTTGAATCAAAATGTCGTTCCACACTTTTACGTAAAAACAATACTAAAACTAATTAAATCAACATTATTATTGGTACACCCAACAGCTAATAGTTAGATTTTACAAGAAAATTAAAATTTACACAAATATCAGCCAATTTATGCCAATCAGATGCACTGTTGGCCTTAAGTGTTCGGAATATGAGTCAAAACGGTTTTATTTTTCTATTTTTGGCCTATGGGCGGTATTACTGTGCAATGTACGGATTGTAGGTACCGCCGCCTGAGACAGAAAGCTTCGGCGTTCAGCTCACACAACTCATACAAAAGGCTCTTGTGCTAATCCGTTTGCATTCGTATATCAACTTTCTCCCCAACTACGGCAACGGAAACATATCGTCACTTTTCCGGATGTGGGGATGTCTGTCATCGCCGCGTTCTGTCGCCGCCCGGGAAGACGAAGTTCGCTAATCAAGCCACGTCAAACTATAATATGTGTGTATGGATGTGCTGAATGGTTCACATCAGCTTCATCATGATTCACAAGTGATAGAGTGGTATTCTAAATTCGCCTGGGATGCACTTTGACACAGACGACGAGAGTGCAGAGCAAGCTGATCAACGTGATTGTGCAAAGCGGAAAAGTTTGTGGATGTATTCCGCTGGGAAATCGGATGCTGTCGCCGCCAGTTGGGTTTCTTGAAAATTTGCCTTTCAATTACATAAATTGGTAAGGATTTTATTGGCGTACCACTACAGTTCTGAGATAGTTTGATAGGGAAAAGAGCGAAATCTTTGTAATTAACATGTTTTGGAGTCATGTGATTACATTTAAGTAGATCATCATTTTCAACTACTTATAACATCGAACGGTAGAATTTTATTTGACGAGTGTTCGCTCTTTAGGATGTTTCTCAATTCAATATCCTGATAACCTTACTTGTTTTTCCTCTTCTTGAAACCCTTCTATGATTGATTAGGTCTTAATTAACTCTAGCCACCTTTGCAGTCAACTGGTTACTCATGCTGATTTTGATTCTGATCATGTCCCTGTTACAATTCAAATATCCCATGGAGCGATTCTCAAACCTTTCAATTATTTTCGACCCGACTGGAATGCATATGAAACATATTTCGACAGCAATATTGATGATAACATTTCTCTACAAACACAACTTGATATTGACAATGCTTTCGAAACTTTAACAAATTCCATTGTTGAATCAAGAGGCATTGCAATTCCAAAATGTGAAGTGAAATTCGAATCCGTGATTATAGACGATGATCTTAAGCTCTTGTTCCATCTTATAAACATGAAGAGAAGCCAATTTAATTGCAATCACGATTCTGCTATGAAAATGATATGGCAAGATCTGCAAAACGAATTAAAAAAAAAAAAAGGATTCTTCATTAGGAAGCAATCTTTTTGAAAATAAAATTTCTCAAGCTCTCAAGCTCTAATCCATTTTATAAATCATAAAAAAAAACTCAGGAGTGAACTCCGGCCTTGAAATGTAATCTTAGATTATTACTAATTCATTGCGAAAACGCTTAAAAACTTGCTATGCAGTTTGAAAGCTCGCAAGGATAAGGATGGTTGTTTTGGTTGCCCGTCATGGAATACCTAGATATAAGAAGTGAATGTAATGTTTGAAATGATACTAATAGTGGAATTGAAGAACAAATCATCTAAAACACGAGATTGTAAAAAAAAAGAGATTGTAAAAAAATAATCATGATTGGAAAGTTACTTAAAACTTCGTATGGAAGGAATCAGACAGCTTAACATTTCAAATTTCCTGCGAAAACGTATTTACTTTGTGCGTCGAGATCAATCCCATCCCGTTGTTGGATAGCAAATTACACCTTCGTTTCGCTCTTCAAATACTGCACGAGCATGACATTTTTCAGGCCTGCTTGTGAGACACAAGCCACGTGGTGTAAAATCTAACAATCATTGCGTATCGAATCTCCGCATATTTACCACTGATGATGTTTACCTATGTCGTCATGCCGCTGCCGTCATCGTCATCTGTTGACAGTGTTCAAGCTCAAGAGAAAACTGTGGATTTTGCTTCCGCTGGTAAAACGATGCATAGTTTCTATTGACATAACATTCTATCAGATGTCGCTGATGATGTGCGCTGCTCCCTATGGCGGTGATTGCATTCGAACACGTGCAGTAACCAATTCAAACCGTTCGGCGGAGCAATGTTTGAGTGCATGGTGCATTTGAACAAAAAAAAAAACTGTCGAGTGGAAATAAAGACGTTGGGCAAACAATTGAGTCTCGTTTGTGTCAATCAAATTAAAAGGCGCTTGTGCTCGTCCTGAAGCGGGATGCTACACTCGGATCTTTTTCGATGACTCACTTAATGAATACCGTGGTTCTGGGTAAGAATGATTAGTTTTTCGTTGCGTCTTAAATATTCATTCAACAATACATGTATTGAAAGCTTCATTTTTTCCTATGAATATTCACATCACAGATAATCGTGTATTACAAAGAAACTTACATTTGTACAACTTTTGAATGTGGAATTTACTTCCGGAATCTTATTTAGGCATTTGCTCACAGCCTGCAATTTACAACTAAAAGTTTGTAATTGTCTTTTTACTATCATGGTTTTCGAAAAATAGCTTTTTACGGCCAACTCTGTATATGTTCTGGGACAAATTGCCGTGAGCATTCCTGGTAGTTATTCTTGAGAAATTTCTAGAACATCCATAGATAATTATCAGAAGATTATTGAAAAATCTTTGGATTTATCAAATACCAGTCGCATCGTGTTATAAACTGCACGAGTGCGATGGTTGAAGCGACCATATATGTCCCGCAAAACGCGGCACAGTATTTCGATCGCCCGAAATCGTGATCTTAATTCTGTAGCACCTTTAAACGTGATTTTTTCGGAATAGTGTCTTCGATCGAAAATTTTCTAAAAATATAGCGCATATATTGACGGTGTATGTTAGTTCGCCACTTTGCCACGGGCGGCGCTGCGAAACTATTTTATTGAAATGACGATCTTTAAATATGGTGTCTTCGGCAAAGTTGATAGATAATTCAAATACAAACAACTTTGCCAAAGACACCTAGTGTGTATTCAGCCGCATTTCCAAAATACGGGAGTATTTTATGAACGACCCATTAAAACTAGTTTTTCTCGTATATTTTGAAAATGCGAAGTTTCCAGTTGCAACAATGTTCTACAAAATTGTGTAAACAGCCAAAATGAATCATTCTCTAGAAGACACTAGGTTTCTAAAGATTAAGGAAAAGTAGTTATAACAATTTAAGTGCAAAAATCAGTCATTTTTGGGGTGCGTGTATTTGTTCGGGTGGCAGGTAGTGGCAGATGAAACCTAGTAGGATTCATAATACATCATTAGTAGTTGTAAATGTCGATAGTGTCATTAGTATCCACTAGTATCCCTTTTACTTAGAGGAAGTTTCATTAATGACTCTTATTACCCTGTAGTACTTAGTTATATGATGTGTAGCCGGCTCGAGACGGCGAGCGAACCAATCTGCTAGGGTGTTCGGGTTGGGAGAGAAACAAGTAGCTTATGCGCCACCTCCTTAGAGGACCACTTGTTAATTTCTATTGCCCGGCAAACTCAAACCTCAGGGCGAGTCCTGTTTTCCTACAAACTACCGAACGATCTAGCAAATGCTCCACGTAATCCAAGTACTCAAAACTCTACCCTCTGACCGGCTCAAAACATAACCGACAACTCGACTTTCTACCGATACCGAATGCACGTGGTCGACAGGTATCATCACAGGCCAAGTTCGTCCCGACCACAATTCACCTTCTCGCTTCAGGACAAAAATGGAGGACTGAGAAACCCAAGCAGTCCGACTTGGAGTAACAACACAACTATACTACAACAAACAACGAAACGTGAAAAATATCCTACGACCAGTGCACTCAATATAAGGAAACAATAACTTCAACTACAACATTTAAAGAAACGCAAAACTACTATCAACATTTATTCATTTCTACTTTATAACATTAATTTCTACTCGGGTACCCACTTTCACATAACTTTCTCTTGAACTCTCCTCTCCCTTCTACTCTCACCTAACTGTGCGGATTTTCTAGCTATCTATTTTAAGCTTTAAACAATCGCTCCGGAGCTTTCAAACGCTTCCCAAAGCTTCCAAACACTTCACCAACTTTCTAACGCTTCCCCATCGAGCAAATGTACAAAAATAGCCTTTCTACTTACAGTCTGGCTTCTGCTTTACCGGCTGCTTGTTCGGCCGGACTTCTGCTTTGCCGGCACGTGTTTCTTCTCCTTCACGTCGCCTACCCAAGCGGGTGAACAAAGGCGTCCGAATGAATAACGGGATTACTGGTTCAGTCGTCGACACGATGAATTTCCCTGGGGGTGGGAAAATGCTCTGTTGGAGTGCGATGGTGACGGCGCAACTCCCTTCTAACTCCGGCCGGCAGTTAGGAAATCCTTTGAAGCTGGCACGTGGGGTCAGAAGTGTGGAAAGATAGCGAAATATGGGCGCGGTGTGCCGAGCGGGAGGTGGGTTGGTGCGGAAGACAAAACTGGCAAATAAAAAGCCGTCGAACGGCTATTCGACGGGGGTAAGCTTTTGGTTCGGAAAGCGTTTATATAAATTTACCTTTTTTTTATCTCCACTATCACGCACAGCACCGCACAAGCTAGCTAATTTATTACTCTAGCACTACCTATCGGGAGGGAAAAACCTATCAATTATCACACTGAACATTAAGACACTTTCCACGTTTTAACTACCTTTTACAAACACACCGCCCAGGGCCCAAATAGCCGTAGCGGTAAACGCGCAGCAATTCAGCATGACCAAGCTGAGGGTCGTGGATCTTTTCGGGTTGGAAATTTTCTCGACTTCCCTGGGCATAGAGTATCTTCGTACCTGCCACACGATATTACACATGCAAAAATGGTCATTGGCATAGCAAGCTCTCCGTTAATAACTGTGGAAGTGCTCATTAGAACACTAAGCTGAGAAGCAGGCTCTGTCCCAGTGGGGACATAACGCCAGAAAGAAGAAGAACAAACACACCGCGAAACTACTTAAACCAAACTTCACACTCCTGCCTCTTCCACGGGTCAGATCAAAGTGGACGAGACAGAATTTGAGATGCCTCAGAAAGGTCGCAGTTTATGTTTTCGGCATTCGTACCGGAAATCGTGGAACGATCTTATCAAAAGTCGGTTCCCGATTATCCCTTGAGCCGATCAGTGAATATTGTCTTTTTCCCTCTCAAACATTTCGCATTTAGCTAGATCGGGTCCATTCTTTTCCTCAACGTCTTATTCTTTAAATCTAACGACAAGTGGTCCCGACGGGAGAGCATACTCAATCCCAACGGCCCCTGGCGCATGCTTCGCGAGATGAGTTATTTTCGCGCCAAGTGAGTGAACGATAACTTGTACGAGTGAAGCTCGATGAAGAGTTTATTTGCGAGTGATTCGGGTTCACTCTTGCATGCAAGTTCAGTGCAAGTGAACTATGGACCGATGCACGAGTTCACTTATTTGACGTTTGAGCGGTGCCGAATTCACTCGTTGCCATGGTCACATAAATAACACGGCACCGCTCAAACGTCAGATAGTGAACTCGTGCATCGGTCCATACTGCTATTCGTTTGAATCGTAAATGAATTTATATTGCTGTTCGTTTTATTATATTTCTACAGTGACAAAATATAATTAATTAATGACTCTAGCAAATACCGCTACAGATGGATAGAGGGCTATGCGGCTACATACTTCTTCTTTTTCTTCTTCTTGACACATTCTTCATCATTAAGCACAACCAATAGGTTCCAAATACGTTTATGAAGAAAGTTCTCAACCTCGAGAAATGATGCTTTACAAAATGTCTCGCCATACAACTAATTTTCGCTTGCAGTTTTAGCTATTTTTCGTACATAGACACTATAGCAAGTGCAAGCTATGCAAATTTGGTTTGTTGAGAAAATACTAAATCATTGAATTCTGTGAATCAAATCAGTGTTTGAATGTTAACGCGATTCTTATGGTTGCAACACTCATTTACAAAATGATCCAATTTTGAGGCTCTTGTCTAATTTTTGGATTTGAATTTGATACATCACTTAATATGCTACTCATCGCATCGTGCTTGCACGTGTCATAGTGTCTATCTCAAGAAAATACTAGCCTGCTAATTCATCTTTTTGGTCTTATAGTAGTGCTATTATTCGACCAATTGAGCGTGTCAGCTGTATAATGCTAGCACGCAGAGCGAATAAAAGTGCTATTTAGTTACTTGGGATGTACGAAAAAACGCAAACATCTCAAGTGAAAAATAGTTGTAAGGCGAGTCATTTCGTACAGCGTCATTTCTCGAGGTTGAGTACTAAAAATAAATAAAAGTATTTGGAACCTATTGGTTGTGCTTAATGATGAAGAATGTATCAAAAAGAAGAAATATGGAGCCACATAGCCCTCTACTCATCATATAACTAAGTACTACAGGGTAATAAGAGCCATTGATGAAACTTCCTCTAAGTAAAAGGAATACTCGTGGATACTAATGACACTATCGACATTTACACTACAATCATTTACTAATGATGTATTATGAATCCTACTAGGTTTCATCTGCCACTACCTGCCACCCGAACAAATACACGGACCCCAAAAATGACTGATTTTTGCACTTAAATGGTTATAACTACTTTTCCTTAATCTTTAGAAACCTAGTGTCTTCTAGAGAATGATTCATTTTGACTGTTTACACAATTTTGTAGAACATTGTTGCAACCGGAAACTTCGCATTTTCAAAATATACGAGAAAAACTAGTTTTAAGGGGTCGTTCATAAAATACTTCAGTATTTTGGAAATGTGGCTGAATACACACTAGGTGTCTTTGGCAAAGTTGTTTGTATTTGAATTATCTACAACTTTGCCGAAGACATCATATTTGAAGATCGTGATTTCAAAATAAATAGTTTCGCAGCGCCGCCCGTGGCAAAGTTGCGAACTAGCATATACCGTCAATATATGCGCTATACTTTTAGAAAATTTTCACCACACCATTCCGAAAAAATAACGTTAAAAGGTGCTACAGAATTAAGTTCACGATTTCGGGCGATCGAAATACTGTGCGCGGGATGCCTTGTCAGATCTCGTTCCCAATCAAAAATTTTTCGTGTTTGATATGTATTGGACAATCATTTTAGGTCTAAAGCATCATCTGAATCCTTTTCTCAGTCAAACAAATAGATTTGACGATGTCATATCAATTTGAAAATTGCGCTGTCGGACGTCTATTCACTTTAGTGATGGTGCTAGCGATTTCTTAAAGCGCGATCTCTCCTTATATAATCTACCGAAGTATTGCTGAATCTCGGTTTTTAGAGCAATTCATATAGAACTCCAACAGCACAATGTAGAAATTTCTGGAAGTAATCATTAGTTATTTCTTTGAAATTTTTTGTTTAAATGCCTACTGATATTTTGAGGCACCATTCATAGAATTGTTTAGAGCAGGTTATGACGATTTTTCGAAAGATTTTTTTTTGCAGAATTGTTCAAGAAATTCCAGCAAACTATTTGTTTGAGTTTCTGCACGATGAAGCATTGTTTCAGTTTCTCTTTAAAAGTTTCGCAAAAAGCCGGGTATCCTCGATGCAAAGAAAAAAAAACTCAAATTTACAGAATTTTTGTTGTTCATCCATTTGTTGAGAAAATTAGAACAATCACATTGGTAGCAAAGGCAAGAAGTCTCTATTTTTGACGGAAGGTCTTTAAAGTATCTGTTTCAACCAAAATGGCCCCTAAAGTATCTCTTTTTCCTTATTCTGCTTGCATTGAATCCTGATGCAAATACAGGATCCAAAGAAACTTTCAGAGATTATAACGGGATCAACAGGCTATTCAAGAATTTCGTCTCAGATTGCCAAAGCAAAAACTTTAGGAATTACCATAGTGATCTTATTCTTTCAGGGTCTGCCACAGAGTACTCTTCAGAAGTTTTTCTAAAGATTTCGCTACCATTTCTCCCAGAAATTCTTTCAGCGATTTTTCAGAGGATACTTAGATGAATTTCTCCAGAATTTGCTCCAGAAAATACTTGAGAACTCCAAAGCTACTACCTTCAGTAATTTCATCAGGTATTACTTTGAATTTTTTCCAAAACTTTCTTAAAATTTCCTCCAGATATTCTTCACTAATCCTTTAACCGAATTATCCACTTGTTAGTCTTTAAGAAATCCTGCATGAATTTCTCCACCTGTTCATGTGGATTCCTTCAAGAGTTTATCCGTGTTTCCTTCCTGAAGTCCATAATTCCTTGAGTGGTTCTTCGAACAAATACACTTTTTTTTATTTTTTCCAGCTTTTTATCCAAATATTGCTCCTACAGTTTTACCAAACATTTCTTAAAAATGTTTCTCAAAAAATTCGTATGCAATCTGCATTTAAGTCTTCACGCCAGTTTACACTACAGCAATTTTTTACAAAAATTTCCTGTGATTATTCCACAAATTTCTATAGAGTTTTTGTCCAATGTTTTTTTTTTTCAGAAATTTCTTTAGAAAATCTTACAAAATACTATCCGGGATTCGATTGATTTTTTCAATATATTAGCAAATTATCTGGGAAACCTTTTAAATTTTTTCAAGAGTCCAGGAGTTATTTCAGAGTTTTTTGTTCATTAAGGGTGACTTTAAAAATTACCCAAGTTTTGTTAGATATATCTTTATATTTTTTTTTCAATACCTTACTGATTCATTTTTTAGAAAAAAATCCTTGGTATTTCCCTGGAGACATTCCGGGAAGAATCCCTGAAATAAAAAAAACATTCGTTTTGGCCGGGAATCTTGGAGGATGTCACAAGTAAATCCATGGATGAATCACTGGATAAAAACTTGGAGGAGTTATGACTTTCTTCAAAAATTTCTCGAAGAATTTTTAGAGGAATTCATATGATTTCTGATTTTTTTTTTAAAGAAATTACATTTCTTTTCCAAAATCCATACTATTAGAGAAATATCTGCCCTGGTGCTATGGAGAGTTAAACTCTTATCTCCTGGTTACTGTTAGATTTAATTTTGTTTTCTTGATTCCTGTTTGGTCTATTTTCAATTTTTTTTTTATTTCTTTTATATCTCTTTTGGCAAGAGGTCTTCTTTTTCTTATTTTTAGGCACTTATTCGCTACCAGCCCGACGAAAAGCTTTCTTAATCTTGTGGTAAAGGCTGGAATGAAATTGAGGAGTTAGAAGCCTAATTTACTTTGAAGATTTTTCAGCAATTTTTCATTTTATAAAAGTGTATGGAAGTCAAAAAATAAAAAACAAACAAACCAGTTTTTCAAGAATTATGCTATTTTTTAGTTGAGCGGAAAAGTCACCTTAAAATATGGTTAAAACGCTTTTAAACATAAGAATTTCAACTCAACCCAACTTAAAACGGCCGAAATGTCACTTACACAAATAGTTTTCACACACTTATGATCACAAGAATTCACAAACATTATACTTTTCAATGAATAAACGTTAACTCAATGTTGCCCTTCGTTTGCTGACGAACTTGAGCCACAAAAACTGCATTATGAAAAGACGGTGTCTGACTGGGGCTACAATTATGTTTTTATGTTTATTAATTTTCTGCCAATGATAACTAGATGAGAAATCGTTGTAAATTGATGAGCAATGTTACAAATCTAAGATGTGAATAATTAAACTTACATTATTATTCGAATTCAAATGTTAATCAGTGAATAATATCAGAGTGTCCGGGTATTGGTACCGTCCGGATTTTGATTCATCACGGTATTTATCAAAAAAAAAAAAATATATATAGTCGCAATTTAAGATTTTTCTATGTGTTCTGACCAAGGGGAAGACAGCTTTGCTCTGAGCAGGCTATGCGCATCGAGCAAACTCTGAGTTACTCACATTTGCTCGAAAATCAGAAAATCCCGTTTTCCCTAGGATGGATTCTTCTTCTTCTTCTTCTTCTTCTTGGCAATAATGTCCTCACGGGGACAGAGCCTGCTCCTCAGCTTAGTGTTCTTATGAGCACTTCCACAGTTAGTAACTAAGAGCTTTCTTTGCCAAAGCTGCCATTTTCGCATTCGTATATCGTGTGGCAGGTACGATGATACTCTATGCCCTGGGAAATCAAGGAAATTTCCATTACGAAAAGATCCTGGACCGACCGGGATTCGAACCCAGACACCTTCAGCATGGCTTTGCTTTGTAGCCGCGGACTCTAACCACTCGGCTAAGGAAGGCCCCTAGGATGGATGTTTGGGGCTTATAGGATGTCGTTGCGCCTTTATCGTTAATGTGTTCAAGAATGTCAGATGCAGCTCAAATGATGGGAATAGTCCTAGTGATTTCGTCGGCATTGTTAGTTTATGAATTTCCCATTGATATTGAAATTTTACGAAAGTATGGAATATATATGGAATAATGGAGGATATTGCTGCCTAATTTAATTTATACCCAAGTATTGGAACATGTTGCGTTCGTATAAAGAACTAACTACAATGCGTCTTAGTACTACCGTGCTGCATCGAACTTCCGGATGCTTTTAAAACAGGACCCTGGCCTTTTTAACGGTGTGTTTGGTCCGCAATCCGGATTATTTTCGGCTAGAATCCATAATCAAGATGTCTTCTACATTCTCCGTGCATAAAAGTTGTCGAAGGTTTTTTGGGTGATTTATGGCCAGTGCCTGGGAAGCATCCGGACACTTCGTATCAACATGGTATAAGTAGATGAAAAAATCGAATTTAGTACTAGTACACGACACTGAAGACAGCCTTACAGTTCAAGTAGAATTACGCGTATCTGTCAAAAGTTACAAACTCTAGTGGAATTAAACGGTATAGTACTGAATTCGGTTTTTTCATCTACTTATAGGTATTCTACTAAACAGCTCGAAGATTTCTTATCAACATGGTATATTAAATGTAACACCTTTTTGATACTAAATAATAGATTAGAGGGTCCCCAAGCCAACAAATTCAACTGCTACACTGACATGTCATGGTAAAAACAAATTCACTGCATGCATTTTTATACCAGAACATTAACATTCACATACTTCTACTTCAAGCTCATATTATATGTGGGAAAAGCTGAAAGAAAACTTTTCACTGCAAAACAAACAATTCAACACTTACGGTTGCTATGAACACAAAACGACAAAAGAGTCGAGTTGCTCTGAGTTGCTCAAAAGCAACTCATGATCTAGCTCAAGATCTGACACAGATCGCTTATGACTGTATACTGTATTTTGTTATTTAACAGCCAAAGCAAAATATTATATTGAAAATTCTACAAGGCTTTCAATGTTTGAGCTAATTTATAATTTAAAACAAGAAATACGGGGTTGGTGGTCCAACGGCTACCGCTTCTGCTACATAAGCAGGAGGTCATGGGTTCACCCCCAGGCACGTCCCTTTCTCGTACTTTGTAGTTGTATATTTCACTAGCTTCTGTCTTCCATTCTTAATACAGTCGGATCTCCTACAGCAAAATCAAACGGAGTACGATTAGTTTCAGCTAAGCAAGAAGCAAATCAAACTAACCCTAGAGGAAAACGGCATTCCAATAATATAAAATTCATATTACCGCACTCCTATAAGACACATAAGAGCTTTATAGGAGACCCAGGTCTTATGGGATTTCATCTATTTGGGGGTGTTGTTGAATATTCTGTATGCGTTGAAAGATAGCAAAGCACTGTCTTCGACGGAGTTTCAGCACTTAGTACGATCTTCTTTTAGGAGTTGTGGATCATCCTTTTAGTTGGGAACTTGGCCGGTAGAGGTGTTTTCCTGACTTGTACTATATGAATTATGTGGAATGAGAATGCAAAATTTGTAACACGTGATATCTCTAAATCCTGATATTTTGGAAGGTTGGTGTCTTCGGCAAAGTTGTTCAGTACCTCAATGGCTGATAGGCGGTGGTCATTCCGATACGGAAATACGCCACTAGGTGGTATTAGCGAGCATAGAATTTTTGCTTTGCGGATAGCTCAGTAGCCTGACCACTTAGAAAGATGACGTCTTTGGGCAAAGTTGTTTGGTATCACATGCCAAGAGTTTCGAGATTTTGCCGCCAGGCGGTGCTAGTAAGCATGAAATTTTCGTTTTGCGGATAGCTCAGAAGCCTAACTATTTAGAAAGACGGTGTCTTCCGTAAAGTTGTTTAGTATCAATAGTGATAAGAAGTGCTTCGGAGGTTCTGGTTGCAATTTCTCGGCGTTACCCTAGTACATTAGTAGAAACCGTTCATTGCACGTACTTTGAACAGTGTGACCGCTCACTTCAAGGTCTCCATAAATAAATGTCCAAGTGTGAAATAAATATCTGTCTCTAGTTTTATTAGGGTGTGAGTAATGTTTATCTTGCAATTAGTAGTTTCTTGGTTGATGTCTTCTACAAAACTTTTTATTTTGTTTGTTACCTTACTCCGACCGTAGATTTGATTAATTTATTCATTTATTTATTATTTTATCCTTTTTTATTAGATTACTTTGATTGAATATTTACATTATTACTTGCATAGTTTATTCATTTACTCAGATTGCTTATTTACACAAAATTTATTTATTTATTTATTTAAAATATTTATTTACATACGGTATCCGTCCTAGTATGGAGGACTTAAGCACAATGTTGGACTTTAAATCGTATTGTAGTGTCCAAAACCTTAATATTATAGTATTTTTCAATGAAAAACTATCCTTTATCTGGAGTATAGTGAAGTAGAAAAGTAAATTATGGAATCAAACATATGATTTTTAATATATATCTGAAGCTCTACCTCTGTCGTATTATTGCGGTATTTCGTCTTATTATTGCGGTAGTGCCGTCCTATTATTGCGGTGTACCAAAAATCATAGATTTTTATACATTCAGCATACATTCAATGCCACACAATGTTTGAGCATTGAAATTATGCTCCCTCCATGTTAATGACACTGCACGGTACTGTCATTTTGTGTGATTTTGGACATATCTATAAAGATTACTAATTCATTACATTATGTCACGATTCGGAATGATTTCTGCGGAATCGAATGATTTTCTGCCGATTTTATCTCTTCTTCCGTCGTAGCTGAACAATGTTAATGTAAATCGACAAGGTTCTTTCATCTGAGACCACTAGTCGCTTTATAAGAAATGAATTTGTTGACTTAGCACAACTTTGGGTCAATTTTAAAATATTGTTTCCTTGCGATCATCTTGTGTCTTAGTTTTTCACCGTATTTTTGGCATGTGTTCCGATGTTCAATCAGTTTACTTGATTTTTCGGTAAAGCATTGTGTTTGTTTGTCATATATTTGAAAATATGAGCAGCTACAGGGTAAAGATAAACATATATCTCTTGTTTGAGCTAAATAAATGTATGAATGGCACAAAATTATGTCACAAAATAGTACCCTAATAATATAATTAATGTTTCTAGCAATTATACTTTTAATAACTATTGAAATATCGAATTTTTGAATGTGATTTACAGATACCACAATAATAGGCAAAAAGCTATTTCCAGTGTCCTATTATTGTGATATATGGTTTTTCTCAAAAATAAAGAACTTCTATTCAAATTCTATCAGCGAGCTGAAGAACTGTAAGGCTGCACATTGGGGAAATCCAAACCCAAAGGTGGAAAAAATTAATAACTTTCACAATAGAAAGATTAAAAATAAATTTTATAGCTCATTCGAAAGGAAATTTTCTCAGGAATCGATTGGTGATAGTTTCATGTACGTGGGACAGCTATGGAATAAGCTATAGTGCCCGTTTTGCCCCGATTCCTTAGACAAACTAGATTTTCAAGTTGTTTTGTGTAAAACTGTTTTATTGTGGGGAATATTTCCCATGAATTTCATCATTCCTAAGCCATTCAACAATGTTTTACAGAGAACTTGATAAAAAGATGGATATTTAGGGGATTGTGGGGTCAAATCTATGATGGCATAATTTTAAAGGTAAATTTTTGTTTTTTATTTTTTCAACGTGTTTTTTTATTGAAATAAATTTTATAATATTCAGATAATCATGAATATAGCTTGTAGATACAAGTTGTAGTGATATTTGTACAAAATGTATGGTTTAAATTTTGCTTTATGCAAAATATTGTGAATAATTTACCTTCTTATATCACAAATTGCAAACATTTCCAAACGATATGCGATAGTTTGGGTACACGATATTGATCTAAATGATCGATTGTTGTTAGACTCATTTATAGGAGGTAGTGGGAGCACAGAGTTTTATGGCTATATTTGCTCCAATTCCCCTAAAAAAAATTGTTGGATAATTTAATGACCAGACATCTCTGAATTCAATTTATTATGAACTGAATTGTTTTTTCGTAGATGATACAATATTTAAATCATGAAAAATAGGAGATAATGGGGATCTTGTACACACAAATAAAAATTAATTTGAAAAGAAAACTAAAATTGAATCCATCAAAAACCTATCTACAGTTTTTTTTTCTCATTGAAACTAGTTAAATAGAAAAATAAAAACAAATTAAGATATAAAATGCTTGTTATCTGATTGCTGAGCGTGTTGGCTTTTTGTTATTCAAGTTTGTTCGAGCTCTTTTATGGATTCGAAATGTATATTGATGATTATGAACCGACTGAAACAAGAAAATATTGTCTTTATGTTATGCAATCAGATGTTACCATAATAACTGTTTACAATATTAATACAGTTTGATTCACCAAGAAGGACATAAGTGTCAACAAACAACCGATCTGTTTAAAGCATGGTGGCTAACAAATGTGAACAAAATGGACCTGCCAACAAGTCCAGAACCAGTTTTAAAGCTTAACGCGGAAAAGTAAATTGCAATGAATTTGAAAGAAGTATACTATGAATATACTTTGCTCTACTACAGCTCGCTGTTGGAGATTTAAACAGAAAATTCTGCTAAATGTTAAAAATAGATGCTTGAAGGGAAACTAATCTCACTTTCACCACTGTTTGATCGTTATTTTGTATGATTGATACATTCTAGAACCATCCTACTTGTCCTACATTTATGATTGAAAAGATATTAGCCTAGAAAATGTCAATTCTTAGTCGCAGACAAACTGACATAACATATTGCAGACTTACGTTCACGCAATTCAAAAGAGGATCTCGAGTAATTCCGTGCAAAATGTAATTTAATTCTCATGAAATTACTAATTTGTAATGTTTGCTGTAACCAACTCGATCTTGAGTAATTAGTTTCAAAAAAAAAAAAAACTGTAAATAGTTTTTTGATGGATTCAATTTAAGTTTTCTTTTTAAATTATTTGTTTATGTGTACAACATCCCCATTATCTCTTATGTTTTATGATTTAAATATTGTATCATCTAGAGAAACTTAAAAGTAGATGGAGTACCGTGTACCTTTTATTTCCGCTCCTAAATGCTTATCTTTGACAGATACGCGTATTTCGACTACCACTTGCAGTCTTCTTCAGTGTCAGTTACTCATATCCACTAGTGGATACGAGTAACTGACACTGAAGTGTCCAGAGTGGATACGAATAACTGACACTGAGAAAGACTGCAAGTGGTAGTCGAAATACGCGTATCTGTCAAAGATAAGCATTTAGGAGCGGAAATAAAAGGTACACGGTACTCCATCTACTTTTAAGTTTGTCTATTGAGATTCTATTGAGGATTCGAACATTAATATGAATTATATAATCTACAAAAAAAAAACAATTCAGTTCACAATAAATTGAATTCAGAGATGTCTGTTCATTAAATTATCTAACAAATCGTTTTTAGGGGAAATGGGGCAAATATAGCCATAAAACTCTGTGTTCCCACTACCTCCTATCAATGAGGCTAACAGCAATCGATCATTTAGATCAATATCGTGTACCCAAACTATCGTGTATCGTTTGGAAATGTTTGCAATTTGTGATATAAGAAGGTAAATTATTCACAATATTTTGCATAAAGCAAAATTTAGAATCATATATTTTGTACAATTTCAAACTTGAAGTTCTGATAAATAAACTGAAGTGAATTTGACAGACTACTTTTGATTATTCTAACAATGGATATTGGAAAATTAAAGTTTTTTAATTTTACGATAAGCCCTCATGCCAAACACTGTCGAATGCTTTTTTCTACGTCTGGAAGAGCAAGATCAGTAGAATAGCCTTCAGATTTGTTGGAACGAATGAAGTTTGTTACACGTAAAAGTTGTTGAGTTCGAACTGATCATTGGAAAATGTTTCAACAAAAATGTTCATTCCTACTTTTTAGGGAGGGTTATCCCGGTCAATGCTTACTCGTTTTACGGTATTCCTTTTTTCAGCTGCTGGTAATCAACGATGAGCACCGGAAGCGCCAGACATTGGGCCTAAGCTAGGGTTGACAGCTTTCATCATATGCAGATCTAGTCTTCATCTTTCATCACCGAAATCATGGTAACTTTTAAACAAATCTTCAAATCCTCCGGTGATCCTTCAGCTCAAAACAAAGACATACTGAAAAGGAAAAAACAAACACTATGGCTACAAATTACTGGTTCTCTTTCTTGCAAAAAGTTTTCGGTATGCAGCGTTCGCCAAGAGGACTCGATTCTGCATAATTTACCGTTTATCTTTGCTGCAGGTGATTCCAGCGGAAAGGATGGTTATTTTTCAGAGTCTGGCCTCTCACGTTGTTTGTTACCAACCTAAAATCCTGGTGACGAAAGCTTTTTCTCTTGCGCGCACTAATTAAACCCCTGTCTTATCGCAAATAAGGCTCGGGACGAGCGGATTTGCGAAATTCGTGCACAATTTTGACGAAAAGTTTGTCTTCTGCTGAGTTAAAACTTATCCGGCGAAGGGTCGGTGCATCGAGGCACCTACTTTTACGCTTCGTTTGAGATTGAATACCAGCAGCTCCCGAGAGAAACTTAATCAAGTTTTTGGCAAACTTTCTGTGGGCTTCCAGGTTGACTGTTGATGAAAAGATGGTATGATTGCAGGAAGTAATTCTTTTCGTGTCTACCGTTCCATTAAAAGTGGTTGCTATTTCGATGTCACACAAAGATATGTGTAGATATACTTTTCTATAATTCATCAATAAGATGGAAGATATTAGTGTAATGAGCAAATATCGCTTTGGAAAACCGAATATTTTCCATACATATAAATATGGCAATTTTACTCTCAAAACTCATAATTTTCGGCCAAGCAATGTGAAAGCCCTTATTAATAAATTGATTTATCCCTAAGATTGGAAGATATTACACATTTTTTTTTTATTCGGAAATTTAAGTAACTAGAGTTTTTTCAGCATTTTCTGTAAAAAATCTACTTAGATGCAGTTGTACTTTTACAAATTCGTCCAAGAGTTCCACAAAAAATGATCGCCCTTCTTTAGGATCGAATTTCTTTAGGAATTCCTTATATAAATTTATAAAATATTTCCATAGGTACTACTCTAGATAGCTGTAAAAGATTTTTTGCACTCAGAAGATTTCGTTTTATGACGCAATAGACAACATTTGTGGTGACAAGTTTCGAGGATTATAATCTCGCAGACCCATACTTCTTCTTTCACCTGGAAGTAGATACCTGTAAGCGAAATGCGTTACTAGTCCTTCCGCTCATCTTCTGATGTATTATTCATGAAAATTCCTCCCGTCACTTGCCGTCTCTGTACAAGAAAATTGATTTCTGAAATATCATCCTTCTAAAACTGAAACCGATATGACTGAAGGGAGTCCTCATAAATAAATAGTATTCAAATGAGTTGTGAAAGACTAAGATCCTACCAAAACACCGTCACCAATGAGGACGACTATCGTACCGGTGAAAACGCGAGGATTATTACGTCCACCCCCCTTCCCCCCTCGCGTAACAAGTTACACGGGCTAAATAGTGCTTTATCCTTATCCAAAATTGAGTCCCCTGCTCCGCCTAACTCTGTCAGGCAAGCTTTCACTGGCTTACGCCTCACACTACCGAGCGATGGCTTGCTTTGAGGCAGTGCCTAATTTATTAAAATTAATGGAAATTCTCCTTCCACGGAAGTTTGCTTGAAGTCTCGCGAAATTGTGATCATCATTATTATTACTATTGCTGTCGCGTCACCGTTGCGCTAAACGCGACTCATCCCGCGACAAGAATGATGATTCTATGCGCTAGATGTAGTATGTCCTTCTAGAGGTTTATGACGGTTATAATCTACATGAAATTATCTTATTCTCTCTCTCAATTGTTTGGGTATCATGATTCACTTTTTTATTTTTTATTAGATTTATTTTTCATGAAGATCAAAAGCGAAACAAAGTTTCGGTTCTCTGTTAATGAATGGATAAAGTCATTTTTCATATACGTTACAATTGGCTTGAATACCCTCAATGTGATTTTTGAAAGTTAAATTTTTATCGAGCATGAGCCCTAGATACTTAACTTCATCTGACCAATTTATTGAACCCGTATCATCGTGACAACATATATACTTGAAGGTTTTAAATAAAGAACTTTTGGTTTATGTGGCAACATGGGGCGTCCCTGAAAGTATGGGCACGACTTAACCAAACTGCTATTTCTAGACTAGTGCGGGAAATTTTTTTGAGTTTCACACATATTATTGCATTTATTGAAAGCAGATATTGATTTTTTTTTGATTCGTATAAAATCTTTGTTTTTTAATTGAAAAAAATCGTTTTTGTTTGCTTTCTACACATCATGCCATATCATTTTCGTAAAAGGATTGCGAGTGCGGATTCAAATTTTACTTAAAATTTGGGAATTGCAATGCCCCTGGCTTCATCAATGGAATTTGTTAAAGTTTCCAGAGTATTGGCAATATCATGGTTTGTTTGCAAAGAAATGCTAATATCAAGATTACTAGCAATGTTTGTTTCATATGTATTCCAATTGGCTCGAAAATAATTGAATTAGGAACTGACAGGATTGAGAATCGCTTCATGGACACAGAAAGAAAAATCCATGTAAAGTTCAGCGTAAAATAATGCACATGAAGGGAATGCCAGTTTTGTCACAAATTTACACGTCACATCGTGTAAAATTACAATAATATCATGTAAGTTTCCACTATACATCGTGTAATCTAGCATGGGCTCTTACCGATTTCGCGACAGTTCGCATAAATTTACATGATATTGATGTAATTTTACACGACGTGTCATGTAGATTTGCGACAAATCTGGCATTCCCTTTATATGCATGATGTTACGCTGAAATTTACATGTATTTTCCTTTCTGTAGAATATTGGGAATGTAACAGGGACATCATCATCAAAATCAGCATGAATAGCCAGTTGGCTACAAAGGTGATACGAGTCGGTTAAGACCAAATCAGTCTTAAAGGGTTTCTAGAAGAGGAAAATCAAGTATGTAGTATTATCAGGGTATTGAATTGAGAAATATCCTGAAGAGGACACGTCAAATAAAATAGTGCCGTTGGAAATACTTTGCGAATTATTCTATGAGCGATGTTTGGCATCCAAGTCACCAATGATAAAAATGTTTGACTTATTGCGAGTCACTTTCCGCATGTTATTCTGAAAAAAATAACTTGCTGTTTGGTGCATTGACAAGCTAAAAAGGCAGCGTTAAAAGTATATTTACAAAGCTAAAGTTTCAAAAACTTTGGATTTAAATGACGAAAAAAATGTTGTTTTTAGGCCTGTGAGTGATTATAGCAATTCCCCCACATGCCCCATCAAGTCAATCTTTCATTCATTCATTTATTTAGTAAACATCTTAACAGATAACACTGAATCAACCAACCAACTCTCCATCCTCGGTCCTGCCCACTCTCACCAAATCAATACGCACTTGATCCACCCACCTAGCTCGCTGCGCTCCACGCCTTCTTGTACCAAACGGATCCGAAGCGAACACCATCCTTGCAGGGTTGATGTCCGGCATTTTTGCAACATGCCCTGCCCATCGTATCCCTCCAGCTTTGGCCATCATCTGGATACTGGGTTCGCCGTAGAGTTGGGTGAGCTCGTAGTTCATCCTTCGCCGCTACACACCGTTTCCATGCACACCGCCAAAAAATCGCTGACGTTTGAAGACTCCAACTGCATGCAGGTCCTCCTCGAGCATCGTCCACGTTTCATGCCCGTAGAGGACTACCGGCCCTATGAGCGTTTTGTACATGGTACCTTTGGTGCGGGTGTGAATCTTTTTTGACCGCTGCTTCTTATGGAGGCCATAGTAGGCCCGACTTCCACTGCAGATTATTAATAAATATGATCAGTAATGCCAGACATATAACATCATGAGGTCATATATTACAATTGTCTCTGTTATTGCTTTCATGACAGCTCAGGACCTATCCTTCATTATGTATCACTAGCTTCTATACATATGACAACCACCTTTGTTAAGTATATTTATAAAACGTCAGAACAATAATACAGTGCTGTTCTGAATAATAGCAGCGCATGTCGATTTTCATACAAAATGCTCAACTTTGACATGCTGTAGTTTTGTTCCCTTTCAAGCAATCGAGTTGAAATTTTCTCCACAGAACTACAAATATGCCCAATTTTGTAAACCCAAAATTTCAAAATTTTCTAACCCCCTGCCGGAAAGTGAGATACTAGTTGAAATTGTTCGAAAAAATAGCAGTTTTAAAAATTTGAACTTCGGCTTGACATTATAGTTTTAAATTGTATATCACTTACCATTGGAACAATCTCCTCCTACTTATCAAACCTACACCTAAACCGAAAATGTTTAAAATATTTGTAGAAGAAAAATTTTAAAATGAAAAACTGCTATTTTTTCGAAACATTTCACCTAGTGTCTCACTTTTCGGCAGGGACTTAGAAAAAAATGAAATTTTGTAGTTACAAAATTGATCATATTTGTAGTTCTGTGGAGAAAATTTCAGCTCGATTGCTTGAATGAGAACAAAACTACAGCATGTCAAAGTTGAGCATTTTGTATGAAAATCGACATGCGCTGCTATTATTCAGAACAGCACTGTATATATATTTTTTAATTCCTGTGACTACATCTGGTGCGTTAGATAAGAATCTATCAGGGAAATTTTGGTGGGTTGGTTGGTAGGTTGGATAATGTAGGTATGCCGTCACAGGGCATGATCATCAGCTACTTCATCTGCCTAATTGAAGTTTAATCAGGAAGGAACACATCCATTTCTATTGGAGCACATGCAAAATTAAAATCTCAGCCTCTATCAGATTCCTGCATATAGGCTTATTTAAATAATTTCTCAGATTATCTAAGATAAACCAGCCATCAAATCAAATAGTTCTACTATATTGATCGTGATTTCGAAACAAAGTGAGATGATCTCTAAATTTTCCAAATCCCAAATAGATTTTTCCAAGAAATGAAATACTTTGCATATTATTGATTCAACTTGAAAGACTTAAAAGTCAGATAGCACTCAATTACCATTGATTTTTAATTTACCTTTTACATTACTCTGAACTACACACGATTAATATTAAGAAAACTGGAAATCTTCAGTATCTCATGATATCATATATTTGCTATATTTCCATTTTACAAAATGGTAAACTATCATTCGTCAATTATGTTCGTTTTTTTAATTACGTATTTCAAATTTGAAAATTTTCGGCATTATTTGTTACCCTTTTTCTTCGTACTCAGTTGAAATCGCCATGAATATCTCTTTTTAATGTATCGAAGATTGCCATGAATATCTGATGCTCCAAATGTCAATATATCCATAAGCTTTGTAAAAGAAAACTTGCTGTACAATTCGCCGTAATTTCTCATTTTAAGATATGTTCGCTGAGGCAGTGGTTCGATACATTAATGTCTCAACTATTATCGGAGACTTTTTCAGTTACAGAAGAAAAACAATACTGCCTAATTTACCAAACGTTTCACGTTATTTTCAATTTGACAGTTTTCTAACAAATTAATTTATGACTTTCAAAGATTCTTTGTGAATGTAACCGTTTACAGTGCAACTAAAAGCCGAATATCATCTGCAACGAACATCTACGAACACATTTTCCTACAATTCTGCAGAAATATGTCAAACAGTGTTTCATGCTGTTAGACATACACAATAGGGAATATTATTGTGTCTTGCACGAGTGTTTAGATTTCTGTGATAATTTTGACATCCCTCCAAACATGATTTCGCTGCGACATTTTCCCCCGATTAGACTCAACGATTATCACAGTACGATTTATTGCGCACAAATCACACAATCGCGCACAGAAAGATCTGTTTAACTAGGTAGGCCAACTGGCCAACTGTCAAAAAGCTGAAACAACCTATCTTATGACAGACCTTGCTTGTATACATTTGCACTGCGAAATTGTACGCGAGATTCGACTGTGATAATAAGAAATTTGGGGTGAGTCTAAATGGGTGCAAAAGTCGCAATATGATCTATTAGCGATAATCCAATTCCATTCCGATGTCATCATTCTCTTTGTTTAATTTTTATTATAATTCAAAAAATGAATCCGATATCTGTTCTGAGTAACAGAGGTTCAGAGAGATCATTCAATCAATCATATTTTGATTTTTTTTCTGGGTCACTCTACCTTTTCTATCAAAGACCATTTCAAAATGATACTCCACCTTCTCAATCGGAGATCAATAATTGCGGAGTCCTCTGCCTTCTCTATCAGAGCCCAATTTTTTTAAATAAAAATCTGCCTTAAGAAACGAGGCTCATTGGTGCTCTGCCTTCTCAATCAGAGCCCAATACTTTTTTCAACTCAATCTTTTTGTCATCCTGTGAAAATTAAAATATCATCGCATTATATATAACATTATTCTCTTTTTGGGTTTGAGCTTTCCAGACTCCTTCCTTTTTCTTTTAAACTTCGAATATTTGTATTTCGACTTCAAATGTTCAAGGATTTACTCCGGTTGATGGAAATCTCGAATGTTTATTGTTGTGACCGGAGCTTCTCCTAATGAGCCATTTTGATCTGCATTTTGCGTCTGCACTGATGATGAGCCTCCGTATTTAAGCCGTCAGCAAGGATCCAAAGTAGACCAACTCGTCCAGCACCTAAAAAATATCCCCATCTATCGCAACACTGCTACCTAGGTGAGCTCGTACTCGAATCCACCAGCTAGCATGTAGTTTGTTTTGGTCGCATTCACCACCAGTCCCACTTTCGCTGCCTCGCGTTTCAGGCGGGGTTACAGATCTGCCACCTTTTCAAATGTTCGGCAGACAATGTCCATATCATCCTCGAAGAAAACAAATTGACTGCATCTCGTAAAAATCGTGTCCCGGCTCTCCGCATAACCCCTTCTAGCGCAATATAACCTTGTCATAGTCCCCGATGGGATCCAAACGAACTGGAATGTTCGCCTGAAACCTTCACACAGTTTTGCACACCTTCCATCGTCGCTCTTATCAGTCTCAGTCTCGTGAGCTTCCAGGGAAAACTGTTCTCGTTCATGATTTTCCATAGCTCTACGCGGTGGATAATGTCGTATGTCGCCTTGAAATCTATGCCTTGCCGTACAGTAAAGATCTGATCCGTTGTCGATCAGCCGTCAACGAAGCCGGCTTTATAACTTCCCACGAACTCGTTTACTTCAGGTGACAGACGACGGGAGATGATCTGGGATAATACTTTGTATGCCGCATTTAGAATGGTGAACGCTTGGAAGTTCTCACAATCTATCTTGCCGCCCCTTCCTTCCAGTCCTCGGATAGACAAATGGCCAGCCTCTCCGAGCTTATCTTTATGAGTTCAGCGCCGATACCATCCTTACCAGCAACTTTATTGTTCTTGAGCTGGTGAATGGCATCCTTAACCTCCCTCAAAGTGGGGGCTGGTTGGTTCGCCCGCAGTACTGCCGAAGGCATTTTGCCTGTGCTCTCAGCGCCATTCAGATGTTCAACAAGTGTTGCTTCCACCTTTCGATCACCTCACGCTCGTACGTTAAGATTCTCACATCCTTATCCCTGCACATCTCGGCTCGCGGCACGAAGCCATTTCGGGATGCGTTGAGCTTCTGATAGAACTTCCCGAGCAGCAGAAAATAACTACTGAATACCAAATTGGGGTATTCCATACCAGATAATTTCCAATATTCTCAACCTGAATGAGGTATGAATGAACCCTGCATAAGAGGTAAAATATCTCAAATAATACCTTCTGCATATTCTACAAATACCAAGCTGATAATTACATCAGGTATTGTAATACCTAAATAATACGCGATGGATTTTCATATAAAAGTGATTTTTTTCAATAATAGTTCCATACCACCAACAGTCCTCAATACCTATCAAATACCAAAATGAAGTAATTTTAATTGTTTTTAATTTTTTTTTTCAAATACCATAATTATACCAAAAAGAGGTATTGACAACTGAACAATACCTAATTATGGTACGAAAACAAAATATGGTTTGCATAAGTTATTGCGAGTTATTCTTTCTTCCTCGGGTTACATGTTTCTTAAGACCGACACAGCTGTTCCATCTCGTCGTACTTCGTCTCCTTCAGGCAGTGTTTGCTTCTCCCGAAAGAGGCGTGTCTGCTGTTATTGTTTCCGTCTATAATGTTCCACGTTCTGTCGGGTCTCTGCTGCAGCATGATCGCCCGGACTGCATTCTTCTCCTGCAGAAGCTGCCTGCGAAGTTCGCAGTGCGAACCAAGCGTTCCGTCGACTCCGTCTCACGTATCCGACGTTTCTCTCAGCTGCAATGTTAATGACTGCTTTCACTGTTCTCCAGCAGTCATCAAGACGCAATGTGATATAAAAGAGGTGAGGAGAAAGTCGGTGTATGCTTGTATAAGTGCAGTGTAAAACCATAATAAAAATTGAGGGGAAATGGGTGACGTCATTAGGGCTCATTTCAATGATGTAAATGGGGAATGTGGACATTGATGACTGGGTACAAAACGACCTATATTGTAGAACCAGTCAAGGGTAGACGGGAAAACATTTGCAACCAACTCCTAAAATTACAAGTTGTGTAATTTGATTGCAGGAGTCATATTTTCCAGAAATAAATTCGCAGATAAATTTGCTATTCTCAGTTATAATGAATAATAGCACTATGTTCATAGATGAAATATTGACAAATTTCATGCACGCGCATTATTTTCCAGTACTTTTCGGCTCAGTTTTTCACGGCTTAATGTTTCACGGGTACGTTCCATGGTTTATTTCCTGCTTTGTAGAATTCGTCCTAAAATAAAGCAAAAGTTAGAACTAAATCAAATGAATCGCCTGTAGTACCATCTACACGAGCTGATTTTTTTCATGTTTTTGTTTAAGTATCAACACACATAACAACCTTAGCAACGAAGCCTCAGAAACTTTCGATAACAAACGGTATGACGTCACACACAGCGATTTTCTGAGCTCCACATTGCAATTTTCGAGAACTTTCTCCGTGTTAGTAAACATTGACAAATTATCTAACAGTATACATAAAACAAATTTGGTTTTGTGTTTAAAATAACTGATTAATCCCGAGTTTAAAAAGTTGCAACAATGTTGCGCCCTGTGATTGTCATGACAATATTGCTTCTGATTGTATCCTTATCCGCAAAAGTAAGAACAAACGGTTGTGAGCATCGTTGTTTGTTTTTCGTCTGTTTTGATGATAATTTGATTCACTGTACTAGACCATAGTTTTGGGATTCAATCAAGCCCCACGAGCTGATTAAACTTTAAGTCTTTCAATATGCTTTTTAAGGATAAAGAATGTGCTTCCGAAAGCCCAAACTATATTCGTGTTCAGTCGAGAACGGATTACCAGCTGGTGCGCTCGTTTCATGCTTATGATAACACATTTTTTCAAGAAAGCATTACTTTTATGTAATATTCAAACAAACTTTGTATGGTTCGTCATTCCAAGTGTCGGCATCAAGATACATATATTTTTCTCTTTTTGACATTACTAAAAATATCTTTTGAATTGTTCGACATTATGATTGTTGACGTATTAAAAAAAAAAACTTCTAGTTGGTAGAAGCTTTTCATCTCGAGACAAAAATGCACAGTAATATTCATATGTAATTTTCAAACAAACTATGTATAGTTCGTCACTACAAGTGCGGCATAATTCCTTGTTCATATAATTTAAAATATATTTTTCTGTTTTTGCGATTAATAAAAAAAATCTTTTGAATGGTTCGACACTGCATGTGTTGACGTATTTTTAAAATCTTCTACCAAAAACTTCTCGAGACAAAAATCAAAAACTAGCTTTAAATATAAGTCGTATTTTTCCCTCTTGTCCATGGATCGCATCACCGACCAAAGGTGACTCCCAGATCTTTTCCTCCCTCACTAATAAACACCCTTCCCGTGGTGATTGTGGAGATGCAGAGGTATTCTCGGTCTTTAGAAGCAACAATCATTACACCCTAACATTCCTTCCCATCCCAACTGACTGTATGGACTTGGCCGGCGCCGTTATTGATCAATAATATTAGATCTGCTAAAATTGCACTTCGAGAGTAAGCGGAAACTGCCATCCCTGATTCATTTGGATCCAAGTGCAATTCTTATCAGTTACGATCAATCACGGAGTAGCAACCATTGACATGTACAGTCAGTCCACAGATAAACAGACGTCACACTCTCACTGATGTCCATCGATCACCTTCTAACGTCCGATTCAAATACATGGTATGTGGCCAATCTACCACCCGCAGCGCATTTGACATCTACACACTACCGCCATCTGTTGGTCCATCGGCCAAACACACCGACATTGGGCGTTCATGTCCTCGTGACTAAGATTTTTATCGCAATTTGTTCTAAGTGTTACGTCTGTTTATCTGTGGTCAGTCTTTGCAATGCTATGCTTCAATACGCTTTTTGACGATAAATTCAACAATCTTTTCGCATGGAATACAAACTATGGGATTGCAAAAGTCGATTCTTGGTGATAGTTTTAATAGTTTTGTTGCTTATCGATCTGAAAAATGACATAGAAAATAACACAAAATTACAACGAAAGCAGCACAAAAAAACGCTTTTTCGAGTTTAGCACGATTTTTGCCAGGGAAACACTTAAAAATATATAGAGAAGCTTTTAAATAGATTTTTTGGTCCACTACCAGTAAAAGACAACTTACCCTATTACTTAAAAACACGATTATTGTTTTGTTACAAACTTTCAGATTGATAGCAGTTAACACGCAAGGCGAGAAACAAACGATCATAAATGCTGCTCATGCATGTGATTCCAAGAATTATCTCGTGATTTAAATACATTGAACTGTAAACAATGAGATAGAGACCAGTCAGCTGCATGCCGTCATCAATCGGTTCATACGTCGCTAACAGTCATACGCTTGGCTTAAAATAGTGCATCATTCTTAAGAAATATTTAAAGTAGGCATCTGAAAATGAAAACGGCCAAAATTCAGCAAGTATTCTAACAAAATATCTTTCAGATTCACTAATACAACTAATATCGAGAAGAAACAGAAACTTTCTTCCAGATTTGATCAAAACCTTCTACAGCTACCCAACTGAATATATTTTTTTACATAATCTGTAATGATCATACATGAATGCCAAGCATCACAATTTAAATGCAGTTTGGTAAGTTTGTATGGCGTACAATACCTTATGAGTTGAAAACAATAGCTACCCATCACATTGCAAAGCTCTCTGTGTGTAAAAAATATTATCAAAATCGAGCATAATTGCAAATTAACGCATCAGATAACTTTATCTGGCACTCGTAACACTCATTTCTAGAATTTATGTATTTACCAGTAGTTTAACCTTCAAATTTTCGACTTAAGATTGAATTGACCTAGGTCACCGAACAGAATCACTACTCTTCTGACGTGCATTTTTAACCGAAACTGTGGAATCCCCCGGTCCATCTGCAAGACGCTTCGATAACCCGCAAATTCAACATTGCAAACTTCAGGTCATGTTTGATTGCTTCCGAAATGCACCGTCTATATAATAAATTGAATGGCCATGGCTTTTCGAAATTCAGTTCATTCACGTCTACCTGAGAATCCACATCAAGGTGACTATCTGTAATTTTGCGACAGTAACTCACTGCAGGGCTAGGTTGCTTGAAGCACAATTGTGAAGTGATACAGTTTCGTATAAGTAATTTGAACCTATGCACTAGCCCAATAAATATCGATCATGATACACATAACCTACAAAATCAAATAACTTATGAAGAACAACACGCAGTGCCTGTTCAATGTTGATACTGTTTTATTTTGGCTCGGTTTTTATTTTGGCAACTTTACCGTTCGATTTCACCAATCCTGTGAATCTTAATGCTTCGGTGCACTTTTTTGAGACTTAGAGTGTTCAAAATAGGTAAATGTAATTCGTGGTCATTTTAACGGTGATAAAAGTGTTAATAAAATCAGACGATTTTTTTTTGCCATGTTACAAAAAACCAACATTGTATTACTCTGCGCTATGTAAATGTGCACTTATTGTCATTCGACAATGTGTCTATGAACTATTCGTTCACATTTCTAAACCGCTTGTATGTATGAAAAAATTGCGATGTACCTACACAAATTACCTTCAGTTTTGCACAGTGCTTTATCAAATCCTACACTAATATTTCATTTTTAAGCTGCATTATAGAATGCATAACGTAACACGATAGAATACTCAACCTAAAAAGTCCAATTTTATTTGTTCCAGATGACACCGCTGAGGACTAGTTTGACACTACTTTTGGTAGGTGTGGTAATAGGATCCCACGGCAATGCTATCGATTCCACCCGTTTGAAGCTGGATCCTGTCGAGACATCCATCAATGAGGGACATTCCGCGCAAACCAGGATCACTCGACAGTTCACTCAATACTGTCCCTACCAAGATCTGTGCAATGTAATGCCGGTAGTCTGTAATACTTGTCATGATCTCGTACAGCCAGTCATGTACTGTGCTGATGGGATAAATTGCCCTGTGTGCCCTCCTGGGTATTACGATAGTAATGGAATGTGTGCGTTTAACAATATTTATTACAAATAAAATATATTTATTCGCCAATTTCAAGTGTTTTTCAATATATTGCCCCTCCTTGCAGGTTTCTAATGTTCTTGAAGGGTAGAATAAGGTGGGACAAAAGATCGACCTTATTAGAACAATCAATTTTTCCATTTCTACATTTGGAAAGTAATTAATATTCCACAGTGAACTTTCAACATATTGGCAACAATTTTGCTGAACAAGCTTGTCTAAAAATATTTACTCATTTTTAGTTATAATTATTTGATTTATTTATTTTATTTATTTGGTTTTACATCAGTTAGCTTGATGAACCTCGCCAACAACATTTCGCCAATTCACTCGGTTCATGGCCGCTTCTCTCCGTCCTCGACTGCGACCCACGCTCTTCAGGTCCTGGTGCACCTGGTCAATCCACCCAGCTCGCTGCGCCCCACGCTTTCTTGTTCCGACCGGGTTTGTAGCGAACACCATCTTTACAGGGTTGTTTTCCAGCATTCTTGCAACATGCCATGCCCAGCATATCCTTCTCGTCTTAGCTACCTTCACGATACTGGGTTCGCCGTAGAGTTGGGCGAGTTCGTGGTTCATCCTTCGCCGTCACACGCCGTTCTTCTGCACGCCGCCGAAGATCGTCTTTAGTACTCGGCGTTCGAAAACCTCAAGAGCTTGCAAGTTCTCCTCGAGCATAGTCCACGTCTCATGCCCGTAGAGGACTACCGGTCTTATGAGCGTTTTGTACATCGTGGATTAGGTGCGGGGGTGAATCTTTCTTGACCGCTGCTTCTTCTGGAGCCCATAGTAGGCACGACTTCCACTAATGATGCGCCTTCGTATTTCCCGACTAACATTGTTGTCAGCCATCAACAAGGATCCGAAGTAGACGAACTCGTTCACCACCTCGAAGGTATCCTCGTCTATCGTGACACTGCTTCTTAGGCGGGCCCTGTCGCGCTCAGTTCCGCCAACCAGCATGTACTTTGTTTGCGACGCATTCACCATTAGTCCGACTCTTGTTGCTTCGCGTTTAAGGCGGGTGAACAAATCTGCCACCGTTTCAAATTTTCTCCCAATTATGTCCATGTCATCCGCGAAGCAAACAAATTGGCCGCATCTGGTGAAAATCGTGCCTCGACTGTAAAATCCGGCTCCCTGCATGACACCTTCAAGCGCAATATTGAACAACAGGCACGAAAGTCCATCGCCTTGTCGTAGTCCTCGCCGAGACTCGAACGAACTGGAGTGTTCGCACGAGATTTTCACGCTGTTTTGTACACCATACATCGTTGCTCTAATCAATCTTGTGAGCTTCCTGGGAAAGCTGTTCTCGTCCATGATCTTCCATAGCTCTACAGTTCGATACTGTCGTATGCCGCCATGACATCGATGAACAGATGGTGCGTAGTGACCTGGTACTCACGGCATTTCTGGAGGATTTGCCGCACGGAAGAGATCTGGTCCGTTGTCGAGTGGCCGTCAATGAAACCTGCTTGATAACTTCCCACGAACTCGTTTGCTATAGGTGATACGCGACGGAAAGGAATCTGGGATACCACTTTGTAGGCGGCGTTAAGTATGGTGATTGCACAATAATTTCCACACTCCAGTTTGTCGCCCTTCTTGTAGATAGGGCATATGACGCCTTGCTTCCCTTCCGTTTCCCAGATTCTGACTATCAGCCGATGCAGACAAGCGGCCAACCTGTCCGGGCCCATCTTGATGAGTTCGGCTCCGATACCATCCTTGCCAGCGGCCTTGTTGTTCTTGAGCTGTTGCATCCTTAACCCTCTAATACCCAACCCCGCCTTTAGACGGGGTACACTTTGGAAATTTGTGTATATTTTCGTAGCTCGGAAATTAAAATGATGTTATTTTTGGCCTAAACCTTGACTCATAACACGCGTATAAGAAAAGTTTTTTATGATTTTTGAAACTTTTTTGTATTAGTGAAAATTGTTTGAAAAATTGTATTCTTATTTAACCTACAAATGCCTCGGATTCATTTAACGTGTATTATAAAAAATCGTACCTTTTATATTTTTCTACGATCAACCTATCACAGAAGATGAGCCTGATGGTATTGAAATGATTTCAAATCTGTTCTTCCGTTAGTCACACGGAAAATAAAAAAAAATCAGAAAAATTAATTAAAAAATTCATATTTTCAAAAGTATAGTAAAAACTCAAATTTTTATTATTGTCAAAAATCAGTAACCAGAAGAGACTTCAAGAAAAAATTGAAAAGGATAGGGATATTCAGAAATAAAAATAATAAAAATCAAAAACCAAAATTCATAAATTTGCGAAGAAAAATAAATAATTGCCCAAACCGTGTTTAGAATGATTTTAGATAACGAAACATATTATTTAGATCGAAAACAAAAATTTGGGAATTAGAGGGTTAACTTCCCCCATCGTGGGAGCTGGTTGGTTTCCCCTGTCCACTGTGCTGACGTAGTCATCGCTTTCGCTGTCCTGACCTTCTGTGCCTGTGTTCTCTGCGCCATTCAGGTGTTCATCGTAGTGCTGCTTCCACCTTTCGATCACCTCGCGTCCGTCCGTCAAGATGCTCCCAACCTTATCCCGGCACATCTCAGCTCGCGGCACGAAGCCTTTGCAGGATGTGTTGAGCTTCTGATAGAACGTCTCTTGAGAACGGTACAGCAACTCCATCTCTTGGCATTCCACCTTTTCCAGGCGGCGCTTTTTGTCCCGGAATAGGCGGGTCTGCTGTTTTGCCCCGTACCATGCTGCAGCCTTGCAGCCCGCGCTGCATTATTCTCCTCTAAAACCTCCAGGCACCTCTCGTCGAACCAATCGTTTCTTGAGCTCTGTTTCACATATCCGACAATGATTTCTGCAGCGGCGTTAATGGCTGCTTTGACTGTCCTCCAGCAGTCCTCAAGAGGGGCCCTATCGAGCACGCCCTCAACCAGCAACGCTGCCTCAAGATGCTGCGCGTACGCATTGGCGACATCCGGTTGTTTCAGCCGCTCAAGATTGTACCGGGGAGGGCGTCGGTACCGTACATCATTGATGACGAATAGTTTTGGGCGCAGTTTCACCATCACTAGGTAGTGGTCGGAGTCAATGTTAGCGCCACGATAGGTTCTGACGTCGGTTATGTCGGAGATGTACCGTCAATCGATCAAAACGTGGTCGATTTGCGATTCTGTCTGCTGAGGTGATCTTCAGGTGTACCGATACGGGAGGCTGCGCTGGAAATAGGTGCTACAAATGGCCATGTTCTTGGAGGCAGCAAAATCTATCAGTCGTAGGCCGTTCTCGTTCGTCAGCCGGTGGCCAACCTGTGCGTTCATATCTCCTATGATGATCTTGACGTCGTGAAATGCGTCCTTGTCATCATCAGTGCTTCCGGAGTGTGGGCTATGCACGATGATTATGCTGAAGATGAAGAACCGGCCTTCGATCCTCAACTTGCACATACTTTACTTGATCGGCCACTACCCGATCACGCACCTTTGCATATCACCCATCACTATAAAAGCTGTTCCCAGCTCACGTGTGTTGCCGCAGCTCTGGTAGATGGTATGGTTACCTCTAAACGTTCGCACCATCGAACCTTTCCAGCACACCTCCTGCAGCGCTACGATGCCGAAGCCGCGGATCTTCAGTACATAGGAGAGTATGCGTGTGCTTCCGATGAAGTTAAAAGATTTGCAGTTCCACGTACCGAGTTTCCAATTGCTAGTCCATTTCCGTCGCTGTGGTCTTCGCCGATTGTTCCGGTCCGTATTCTCTCGTTGACGTTCCTGTGCTGATGTGTTTTTACGGTTGGCTTGCAGGGCCTAACACCAACCCCCTTAATTTCCAGAGGACCATTCCCCCTAAATGTTCCGAGGGCCATAGTGCGCAGTTTAGCTTAGAGTCCTTCTCTGGCACTCGGACGATGATCAGCCGCCCCTTAAATTGAGAACAGACGCTATTGTGAGGCTCTTTTAACATGGAGTACTGACGCTCCAGGTTTGCAGGAGCAAACCCCCTCTTCTCTGTCAGCATACGACCAAAGTTCCACCGGGATTGGTTACCCGATTTTCCCCAAGTTTACTCGTACCCCGGCCAGTACCACCAGGAGGTAGGGATAGGAGTTTCTGGGAAAGAGGCTAAAGACCACACAAAGGGGTATATTTTATTCCTTAGGTACGCGAGGTACTAATGGTACGCCATGCCCAGCCATTTACCGTGCCAAGATTGATTTGTAGTTTGAAGTGTGTCTTGGCCTACCATGACTGTAATCTATAAAACAAATTTGCTTAAAATTTTCGTGAGGAAGTTTTTGAAATGCATTTTTTTTGTGGAGCAATATGATTAACCACAGTAAATCTAGTGTTTTCGATATGGAATTTAGCCTTGCATTATATAATCTACCCATATTCGCATAACAGCCCAATGTTCTGTGGGATTTCCTATAAACATGGGCCTGTTATGCGAATATGGATAGTAATGTAGATGAAGACAATGTGTATGTTGGGATTGTGCTACTTTTCCCCGAATGTCTTTTCTTCGAACGCCAGTTCCCAGAATGACCCTTTTGCCCGAATGTCATTTCCCCGAACGGCATTTCCCCGAATGAACAGTTTTCCCGAAAAGTGATGAGTTCAAATAGGTGCTCTAATAGTTTATAGTGGCTTCCTTGGTAGACAAGGAAGAAATATAAGCAATAATAAGAAGGAGGTATTTAAGGAGATAGGCCATTCTCAATCACCAAACATGCTGAGGACTGTGACAGACAAAAGAGGCAAAATTGTTAGGAGAACTGGACCATTGGGGGAAACGGGATATTCGGGAAATGGGCCTTTGGGGAACTGGCTTTCATGGAAACGGCATTTGGGGAAAAGTCGCACAACCGAAAGTGAGAGTTGTATACAACCACTAGATGAAAATCTGATTTGAATTACAAAATTCTATGTTCTGCTGAATCATCGTTCTCAAAACTTAATTTTCGTCATTGACTTCTTAATCTATAAACAATCTAAATTTCATAAAATACTTGTAGTGATCATAGTCATACGCGGCAACGATCTTGATATGAAACTGCAAAAATAGCATGTATTAGTTGTCTATTTTCGAATTCCATCAATGACCATATTGCCCTGTTTGTTATATATTCGCAGTTCCGTTTTTGTTGAAAATTTATTTCAAAATCTGTACACAGAATGCGCATCGACAGTAGAAAAATGAATCTCAAAACATTAGACAAAACTTCATGCATTTTTTTTTTGTCCGAAATCCTATAAAATTATCGTTGAAGCGATTTTTTTTTGTATTTTCTTGGACATGTGAGGCATACAATCAGATTTTCGCACGATTTCCATGGCTAGTTGACGCATCTTTTATGAACCCAAATCTTCAAGGATAATACGGGAGTACGACCAACGTGAAGTTAAGATGCTATTCAAATAACAAAAACTAAAGAAATGATGATATGTGCAAACACTTAGGGACATAATCCAATACGTACTGATGGGGTAAAATAGTTCGACTCATTGAATCATAAGTAGAACGTGTCAATTTTGCCAAGCGAGGCATGTTTACCCAAACGTTGCCTCTACAACCCTTGAACATAAACTCATAGATTTTTCTCTATTTTCCCGATGAAATTCAACAATTTTTCACTTTATTACCCAAGTCGTAAGCTTTCCCGATGATTTTATAAACGAATAAGCGTTTCCATGTCATAGATCAAACCTGTGGAGTATCCTAGTTGCTAACTCGTTCTCCATACTAAATAGCATTCTACCCCATCCATTCGGTTATTTTGAACCATCCCCTTTTTTCAACCAATTTTTCGACACGATTTTAAACCATAAAAAAACTTTGACTTCGAATGACCTAAAAATGTAAATCTTACTACGAGAAAACGACACAAGCTTGAACTTGAGCTTGATTGGCCGACCGTGGTTGCTACTCCAGTGTCACCAGATCAGCTGCACTTACACAAGGAACCAACCAGACGACTGCTTGGGATTAACAGGCACCCTCAGTGCATAAGTGCTGGTGATCTTCTATTTTTTAGGCAACAATGGTGCCTGCAAGGGGGGTCTGTAGCCTTGAGGTTACGATTTCGCTTCATAAGCGGAAGGTCATGGGTTCGATTCCCAACCCCTCCTAAAAAAACCCGTCCAGCCACCAGAAGACGCCTCACGGAGGACCGTGCTTTGGAGAGCACATCCATCCTCCGTCAGTATCAGATGGTGACTGAGACAAACTGACCCTCTTCGCAGGCAGCATGCCTCAAACGACTCGATTGGACTAACCGCAGAGCTCTCTCCTACCTGCTCGGTGTGAGAGTAAAAGAGTAGGAGAGAGTGAAAGTCGATGTAAATATAGATAAGTTGAAAATAGATCTGTATCGGTAAAGAAGCTACAGATCAACTGATTCCGGCACAGTAGTGGCCACGAGCACAGAGTACCTTTAAAATAATAATAATAATAAAAAATGGTGCCTGCCACGTCAGAATGCAGACCAATGAGGGGAAGGGGAAGGAATTGATGATGCATTCAACTGGCTGCCACGGTTGACCGTATATACCACTGCGTCAACGCCAGTTCATGTGGGAAGGGTGAAAAGGTTGGGTAATTTTTATGGCAGAGAGGCTTGCTAATTTGGTTAGTAGATTACCTATGTATCAGGTGTAAAGGAAGGTATGCTATAATGATAACGAATGGAAGCTTAGGAAAACTTATTTCTGTCCGTCTCGGGTTCTAACAAATGCTATGAACTGTGATAGATACATCAACTGTGATATATTAATAGTGGTTGATAGAAGTAAGGGACAAAACATGAAATCTTAGCAAAATGTGTTGTCGATATGTTAGCCTTTGAAATCATCAAATAGCTAATTCATAAAACGAACGAAACACACTATAATCGAATAATTTGAATTTTAATCAAAATATAACAAAAACAATATGTTATCGGTACTAATTTCCATACATACCAATTACGCCATAGCAATTAAAAATCAATATTAAAAATTAAAGCAAAAAAAATGAAATCAATAAAGACAAACATAAATTGTAATCATTGTCCAACTACGACGGACTAGGAGGGAAAACCGGCAAAAAATCATTCGATTTTAACTTTAATTCTGACTTTAAGTAATCAATTCGTTTTTCTACAGATTTGTCCAATAGCTTAGCATAGCATAGCATAGACTGACTGTACATGTCAATGGTTGCTACTCGGTGATTGATCGGAACTGGTAAGAATTGCACTACGATCCAAATGAATGAGGGATGGGAGTTTCCGCTTACTCTCGAAGTGCAATTTTAGCAGATCTAATATTATTGATCAATAACGGCGCCGGCCAAGTCCTTACAGTCAGTTGGGATGGGGAAGGAATGTTAGGGTGTAATGATTGTTGCTTCTAGAGACCGAGAATACCTCTGCATCTCCACAATCACCACGGGAAGGGTGTTTATTAGTAAGGGAGGAAGAGATCTGGGAGTCACCTCTGGTCGATGATGCGATCCATGGACAAGGGGGAAATAAACGACTTATATTTAAAGCTAGTTTTGTATTTTTGTCTCGAGAAGTTTTTGGTAGAAGCCTTAAAAAATACGTCAACATCTATAATGTCGAACAATTCAAAAGATATTTTTATTTATGACGAAAACTGAAAATTACATGTATATATTTTAAATTATATGAAACAGGAATAATGCCGACACTTGTAGTGACAAACTATACATAGTTTTTTTTTTGAAAATTACATGAGTATTACTGTGCATTTTATCTCGATATGGTATAAGCTTTAAAAAATACGTCAACATTCACAATGTCGAACAATTGAAAAGATAATTTTTAATAATATCAAAATGAGAAAAATATTTGTATATTTATATTGTATAAGAAAAAAGCATAATGCCGACACTTATAGTGACGAACCATACAAAGTTTGTTTTAATATTTTTTAAAAGTTACGCTTTCACGAAAAATGTGTTATCACAAGCATGAAACGAACTCACCAGTTGGTAATCCTTCCTCGACTGAACACAAAACTGACACTGACAGCAAAACTTCTTGGCGTCCCGAAAACAAACCGTCTTGCTTGTACCTTCCCAAATCAGTCTTCCCATGAACCGAACCGATGTGCAACTTTGGTTTGAACATTGCAATTTGTGTTGAACCACAAACGCGCTTCGTCTCTGTACCAGTGTATCAAACCGAACCCGGTACATGTGTACTTCGGTTCAAACTTGGGTTCAAATAATGGCACAAAGCAGGCAGACAGAGAACGGTTGAAATCCACGCGGATAAATTTCTACGATCATATATGGAACTATTTGATTCAAATCGCAAGACCCTTGAGGCTTGAATAAATGTTTAATTGAGGCAGATCAATGGAGATCAATACTTTGAGTAACATTCAGTTATAAGTTTATGAAAAAAACAAGGATTTTACTATATATTTTACTATATAAACTACAAGACACGATAAGTAGAAATTGATAAGCGTTGATATCAACAATTTTCTGGCTCTCCGTTTGTGTCATCGTTCTGAAGCTCGAATGCAAGGGGCGGTCCATTAATTACGTAAGACAATTTTCGAGGTTTTCCGACCCCCCTCCCCCCATGGTAAGATTTTTTGTATGAAAACTAAAAATAGATTGTATGACGCGTAAGAAATCTCAAACCCCCCCTCCCCCCATAAATCCTTACGTAATTAATGGACAGCCCCCAACCGAAGATTTGCACCAAAATTTGAACCGGCGTTTGCACCGATGTTCACTTTACACATGTTTGGGTTTAGGTTCAGTTTCGAGCGTTTCGGTTTGCACACGAAAACAGAGTACAAGGAGAGTACCGAAACCGCCTGAACCAACGTGTTCGGTGTTAGTTTGGGAAGACTGTCCCAAATACCTACCCAGCAAGACGCTCAAAAAAAAAATCTCCGGCAAAGAAAACACGCTCGAAACCGTGAGCAAAATCTATCCGACGATGCAAAACCGAACCGTCCTGCTTGGGCTTTACGAAGCACTACCATCAATTCGTTTTTCTACAGATTTGTCCAATGTAACACAAACTGATAATACCGCGCAGTGTCCTTAACATGGAGGGAGCAATATTTTAATTCACGAACATTGTGATTGGGTGTATATTAAATGTAATGAAATATATGTTTTTAGTAAACCGCAATAGTAGATAAACACTACCGCAATAATAGGAAAAGAAAGAGCTTCAGATTTATGTTAAAAAACGTAAGTTTAATCTTTTTTTTTTCATTATGCTGCAGATAAAGGATAGTGTCAACACTTCACCGTGCAAAAAAGACAAAAACAACTTGATATTTTTTCGAATTTTCTAGAACAACTTCACAGATTTCAGTAAGATTATCGAAAGCATTAGGGTGATGTGCTAGTATCCATCGTATTAAGCATTGATCAGTGAGAACTGCAATTTTCCCAGTACTGCAGTGAATGATGCTGATACAAACCGATGCCAAACATTTTTTTCTCAAAACGGCTTTAGCATTGTACAATAACATTTTGATAAATTTTGATCTCTTTTTGGAAATAATGCAAAGAAAATGCATCTTACCGTATTCTCAATCCGTCGTATCGTTTTCAACTCCGTCACAAACAGTTTCCAGATTCGTCTTACAACTTACGGCTCACTTTGATTTCGGGTGAAATTGATCATTTTTCACGGTTTTTCTAGTCTGTTTTCTATAATGTTAACAATGCCAAACAACTTAATGCAGGAAAACAAGTACGAAGGTGTGCCTCATCGACTCATGTACCGAATATTTCTAACAAATGTCATATTAGTGTTAACAAATATCTCTAAAATAAAAAATCAGAGAATCTCATTTCGGGGTGAAATTGATCACTTGTCAAAGTCATTATTGTTAGTTTTCAAAACAATTCTACATGATAAATTTGAGCTCCCTGAATCCGAATATGCTTGTCTAATTTTTAACAATGCAATATTTATATAAATAACGAATAGTTAAATTTCAATAATAATGCGGAAAACGCCTAAATGTGTGCAATTTCCTAAGGAATTCAATGATATCTAACATAAATTCAATTATTTCAACCATATGAGCTAATTGGAACGAGTTTTGGTGATGAAATCTGGTTTGGGGATATATCTCACGCATCCTCACAAATTTTCAGGTTTATACTATGCTCAAATCCTTGCTTATAAATAGAAGTTTATAGGTGTTTGTCAATACTGCACCGTGCATGATTTTGAAATTTTACATTATTTTCATAGTAATTAACATTCTTCAACGCAAAAAACTTCATAACACAATTCGACAATAGTTACGACAAACAACGTTCATTTACTGCAGCTTACATTGATATTTGTGCTCCATTACGAATAAATAAAATCGTGTGATACGATGATCAATTTCACCCTTCTGATCAATTACACCCGATTTTACGGTATTGAGTGGTTAAAACACAATACATCAACGCTATAATAAAATGTTTAACTAGAAAATATAGATCTACGGGCATCTCCCTCCATTCCTTCAGCATGATGGAATATACTAATGTCCTTTAAAATTAATTGTTCCTCATCAAAATTCAGCCCAAACATATGAACACAATTCCTTTTGACCGTACAATTCTGGTATTTGCTCACAGTACAGCGAAAACAACACAATCAAAGGAACCGTATTTTTACGTCGAGCGTCACGCACACAATGATGCGCACAAACTTTTTTCTCAGTACGACGGATTGAACTTTGTTTACATTCTCAATTATACGCGGCGGTTGAGGAAATTTCGTAAAATTTGGGGATTTATTGAAGTTTTACGGCGTGCGATTGGAATGAAATCCTTCAGTGAAGAAGTACGAAGGTTTTCCATAGTGAAAATAAGTGCGCGGCGATGTAAATCACGGGACGGGAAGAAACTTGTGTTGGAAAGTGGTGTGACTGATGTCGATCGCTAAGCATTTCTCTCAAATCGTGTTCGTCCATGCGATTTCGGTGAAAAAGTATAAAGTGGATAATTGAACTGAAGTTATTTATCGAAATACAGTAGTTTCATTGCATTTTTGGTGTACAGGTGGACGAATCATAAAAGCTTCCACAAAATTACATTTGGAAAATGAATCTTTGTTGCAGGTAAGTTGGAATATCCGCCGTAGTGGAACATTTAAAGTTTGATACGACGAATAGTAGCTCTTACGACGAAGTAGAACGAAACCCTATTCATTTGAAAGCCATCAATTTGACCATTGTATAAATCTCATGGAGAATTAGCATATCGCAGCTTCATGAATTATTCCTGGAATTTAAAAAAAAAACTACAAGCATTCTCTATAGGCTACACACGAAGATGCTTTGTTAGTCTTTACAGAAACATAAAATACCAGAACATCCATTTCAAAAATAAATTTAAAAACAAATCAATCAAAATATGAGGCGAGCGTAGTATCCTCTTTCTGAACACCCGTGACCATATATATTTAAATGTACTTTGAAGCTGTATATTCCTGCTTAACACAAAATCATAATTATTCCCAGACAACCAGAAGTTGCATGAAAGTTCACGTAATAACTCATTTATTCATACAAATTACATCAAACCTGCAAAACACGGAGGATAAAACCGTCGATTGATGAGTTTCCTTGCATAAAATGCTTGTTTTCTTAGTTCATTTGTGCATTTTGTTTTGTCCCGTACACTCGTATAAAGTAAGTCGAATCAATCCGTAGCAGCTGTCAAATCAACATTTGTTATCATAAGTTAAGTCGCATAAGATCACAAGTTAGTTCGGTAAACACTCGCATTGTACGCTATTATTCATCACATAATATATGTATGTATGTAGGAAATACTAGTTAATAGCCACACTTTTCCCACATAAGATGAAAAGATACGCGTTTCGGAGGACAACTTCGGATATCGAAACCTTCTAAGCACGGCGATAATGTTTGAAACTTATATTCAACAGAAAACGTGACCGAACGATAGCTCTCACTTGTTAATACTGAATACTTCGTAAGCGTTCCCCTGCTTGATCGATTGATCATCGGAAGCCAATACGTAACAGGGCGAACACGTAGGGATGCTTATGGTGTTATTCCCACAAATCGGCCATCCTGACCGCCATCCGGCCCGGATGGTGTCGTCTGACCGTCCAGTCTGATGTCTTGCCTTGCCCATTCTGGAACTCTTGCTTTCGTCGCTTCGTTTCCAGTCTCTACCGCTTTGCATGATATCGCTTTTGGATTCGGTTCTAGATCTCCTCGTCATTATCGTTGCCTGTTCCTGACTCCTTGAAATTTGTGTATGTTGGTGTTTGTAGGGGATTTTCACGGTTTCAGTCATATAAACGTCATATTTTGAACTAGGTTTCTTCTTAGTAATACCACACATTTCAAAATAATTTTTAGCATTTTTTGGTTGATTTTTAAAATGAGAAGAATGGTAAATGCCTGAATTGGAAGGTTTTTTTCTCATGATTAAATTTTCTTTTGGATAAAATTTGGTTTCATTTGCTGTAATATTTACATCACCAAACATCAGCAAATTTTCCCCTAACACAATATTGTGTGGCATATCTTTATTTCTTAAAATATAAAATGTAATTCTCAAAGGTGTTTTTTCTATTTCTATGGTTAACGAAACACTACCCAAAGTCCAAATTGCTCCCTTGAGCGTCATCAAACGTTTCCGATCATTTCGATCTATCCTCAAATTTAATTTAGTTGCCCACGCTTCTCGTAGTAAAGAAACATTAGAGCCGGAGTCAAAGCATGCTTGAAATGGAATTCTATTGATCAATAACGACAACTTACTCGTTTTTGACGATTTAGGATTGGAATAACAAAGACTAACGAAATTGTTTTGAATCTCCCTTGTGCATTCACTTGAAATATGACCATCCTTTCTACAATTGTAACATTTTACAAACTTGGGGGGGCTGTTAAATTGATCTTCAAAATTGTTCTGACCATTTGGTCGTCCCTTAGAAAAAAATCTTTTCGAAGTTGGAGAACAATATTCCCTATCTCTTCCATATTTATTATCTTTTATCCCTTGATAAACACGAAGCTTTTCTTTAAACTCATCGAAAGTCTTTGATCCATATAAAATAGTCTTGTCTGGACCATTGTCGTTTATTCCGTTAATTGTGTGTGTTATAATTGATGAAATATCCACATTGGCCCTTGCCCCAATTTCTCGCATTTGCAGAAAATACTCTAAGACATTCTCGCCCAAATTTCTTTTGCGATTTCGCAATCTTTCATGTACAACAGCACAATTCTCGTAGAAGTCAAATTCTGTTATCAAAAAATCCTTCAACGTTCTCCAATTAGAGACATTGCTAGTGGTGTTCAAAGACATTTTAGCTAATCCAGTCAAATTCCGTTTCGCAATCACAAATTTACGTAATTCTGTCAAGCCAATACAATCTGACAGTTCCTCAAAATCATTGATCCATTTTCGAACGGGATAACAATCACTCCCAGAAAATTTAGAAAAAGCAGTCTCAGCTTCACTTACCGATAATACTGGTTCTGATCCTTTACCATTTCCATGCGCATGGGCCACATTATGGTAATCACCACACAAGCCACCGTACGCCTCAGAGCCAAAACAGCTCCCGCTCACTCTCTCTGTAGCATGTCGGCCTTCGCCGATCTTGACGTTCAACTCTTTGCACGCACGATCACGACCATCTATCAGATTTTGCACATTCGGTCTATCAATTGAATAATAATTTGGGCCATTACCCAACACATTGTTGTTCGATTGATTCACAACATCTCGATCAATACTTTTCCTAAATACACTGCCATGACTACGACCATCGTCGTCACTCAACACATATTCTTTAGCAGTCACTCTAGAGCTTATCGCAACCTTCTTTATTATTGCACCACGGTTCATTTCTTGGTATTTTGCATGTTTACTTTCATCACAACCAATATAGCCGCCTCCATTAGGATTACTTATTTGCTGGGGTACCAAGGAGCTAGTGCGTAATTCTTTAACTACTAAATTTAAACGGGATGTGTCTGCCCGCATAGAGTTTATCTCACTGCGCATCGCACTAAGCTCTTGAGTCAAGTTTGTAACAGACGTTTTGGAAAAGTTCAATTGATTTATTAAACGCGCAAAAGTATTTTCGATCATGTTTGATTGAATTCCATTTGCGGAAGACGAACATTGCAGTTGGGGTTTGAAAGCAAGGGGTTCCCCACCACTGCTTGGTCGCAAAGGCGAAATGTTTTCGTTCTGCATTGTCTCTGTTACTTTTAAAAAGGACAAAAAAAACAAGCAAACACAACACTCGCTTCTCTACTATTTACCGCCACTGTATCGCACGAGTATAGTTTGATGTTTGTTCATTCGCACGCACCGTACAATGACCCTTAACCCTAGGTCAAACCCGTAAATTATGACGTGGCACTCTGCTCCTTTTTATGAGTTCACACTTAGGTTTTTTTTTTTCAACTGAAATTAGAGAACACCTCTGTTATGCAAAGTTTGCTAATTAATTTACACTGTCACGATCGTTGTTTTTCAATTCAATTTCACTTATCATTAATCAATCAAATTCAATGCCTTAAAAGTAACTTATTGTATCAAATATTAGATTAAAACAATTCACTTTAAATTCCTTTCAGTTCACTTTAAAATAATTTTCTTTGCAATTCAATTACAACGCAACTGGCGGTTTAACAACTACTGTTCTTTTAAAACATCTTCCCACCGGCGCGCTCCAACGAATATCCCGAAAGTTTCTTCCCGCGTTCCCGGACGAGCCCCCAAATTTGTAGGAAATACTAGTTAATAGCCACACTTTTCCCACATAAGATGAAAAGATACGCGTTTCGGAGGACAACTTCGGATATCGAAACCTTCTAAGCACGGCGATAATGTTTGAAACTTATATTCAACAGAAAACGTGACCGAACGATAGCTCTCACTTGTTAACCTTAGTTAGATACTGGGGTCATAATGACCCAAAATCGAATTTCAACCTGCAATATCTCTGTTGTTATCAAACGGATCATTCTGAAATTCCCTGACTTTTAATATTTTGTGGAAACGAAGCGCAAGACCAAAAAATTTTTTTCTTAAGGTGATTCTAAGATGGCGCCACAAAAAAACAACTTAATAAGATACTGGGGTCATTATGACCCAGAAATGTATACCCCTATAAATCAGCGAAATATCAACCGAATAATGAAATTTATGCCGCATTCGAAAGATATACTCCTCAAGATTCTGATCACTACCTGGAATACCGGTTCCGGATCCAGTGGCCACCGGGAATCGGCTACGAAGGGGACCATGTTGGTCACGTGGAATTTCAGTACACTCAGTCCAGAAATCTGCAGTCATCACCAAATTGTATAAGATGCAGGCCATATAGGAATGTACTGTCTTCAGCAAACTTGTTTCGGGGACCAAGAACTTCCACATGGGATACAATTTAGTTCAGAACTCGACCGCGACGTGGCGCTAGCGTCGATATGAACTTCCGGTAGGGGCTAATTATGCGATAACTCGAGATCGCGAGCACATAGAAGGATGCTGTCTTCGGCAAAGTTGCTCAGGAGGATAAGCATTTCCTCATGAGATACAATTTAGTTCAGAACTCGACCACCGCGTGGCGCTAGCGTCGATATGAACTTCCGGTAGAGGCTAATTATGCGATAACTCGAGATTGCGAACACATAGAAGGATGCTGTCTTCGGCAAAGTTGCTCAGGAGGATAAGAACTTCCACATGAGATACAATTTAGTTCAGAACTCGACCGCTGCGTGGCGCTAGCGTCGATATGGACTTTCGGTAAGGGCTAATTATGCGATAACACGAGATTGCGAGTACATAGAAAGATGCAGTCTTGGGCAAAGTTGTTCATGAGGATAAGGACTTCCTCATGAGATACAATTTAGTTCAGAACTCGACCACCGCGTGGCGCTAGCGTCGATATGAACTTCCGGTAGAGGCTAATTATGCGATAACTCGAGATTGCGAACACATAGAAGGATGCTGTCTTCGGCAAAGTTGCTCAGGAGGATAAGAACTTCCACATGAGATACAATTTATTTCAGAACTCGACCGCTGCGTGGCGTTAGCGTCGATATGAACTTCCGGTGGAGGCTAATTATGCGATAACACGAGATTGCGAACACATAGAAGGATTCTGTCTTCGGCAAAGTTGCTCAGGAGGATAAGCACTTCCTCATTAGATACAATTTAGTTCAGAACTCGACCGCTGCGTGGCGCTAGTGTCGATATGAACTTCCGGTAGAAGCTAATTATGCGATAACTCGAGATTGCGAGCACATAGAAAGATGCAGTCTTCGGCAAAGTTGTTCATGAGGATAAGGACTTCCACATAAGATGCAATTTAGTTCAAAACTCGACCACCGCGTGGCGCTAGCGTCGATATGGACTTTCGGTATGCGCTAATTATGCGATGACACGAGATTGCTAGCACATAGAAGGATGTTGTCTTCGACAAAGTTGCTCAGGATGATTAGGACTTCCACATGAGATACAATTTAGTTCAGAACTCGACCGCGACGTGGCGCTAGCGTCGATATTAACTTCCGGTAGGAGCTAATTATGCGATAACTCGAGATTGCGAACACATAGAAGGATGCTGTCTTCGGCAAAGTTGCTCAGGAGGATAAGGACTTCCACATGAGATACAATTTAGTTCAGAACTCGACCGCGACGTGGCGCTAGCGTCGATATGAACTTCCGGTAGAGGCTAATTATGCGATAACTCGAGATTGCGAACACATAGAAGGATGCTGTCTTCGGCAAAGTTGCTCAGGAGGATAAGGACTTCCACATGAGATACAATTTAGTTCAGAACTCGACCGCGACGTGGCGCTAGCGTCGATATTAACTTCCGGTAGGGGCTAATTACCCTAGTAACACAGATGTTATAATTGAGGCAGAATAACTCTTATATGACCAGATCTGGTCATATAAGAGTTATTCTGCCTCAATTATAACATGTGTGTTACTCGGGTATGCGATAACTCGAGATCGCGAGCACATAGAAGGATGCTGTCTTCGGCAAAGTTGCTCAGGAGGATAAGCACTTCCTCATGAGATACAATTTAGTTCAGAACTCGACCACCGCGTGGCGCTAGCATCGATATGAACTTCCGGTAGAGGCTAATTATGCGATAACTCGAGATTGCGAACACATAGAAGGATGCTGTCTTCGGCAAAGTTGCTCAGGAGGATAAGCACTTCCTCATGAGATACAATTTAGTTCAGAACTTGACCGCTGCGTGGCGCTAGCGTCGATATGAACTTCCGGTAGAGGCTAATTATGCGATAACTCGAGATTGCGAACACATAGAAGGATGCTGTCTTCGGCAAAGTTGCTCAGGAGGATAAGGACTTCCACATGAGATACAATTTAGTTCAGAACTCGACCGCGACGTGGCGCTAGCGTCGATATGAACTTCCGGTAGGGGCTAATTATGCGATAACTCGAGATCGCGAGCACATAGAAGGATGCTGTCTTCGGCAAAGTTGCTCAGGAGGATAAGGACTTCCACATGAGATACAATTTAGTTCAGAACTCGACCGCGACGTGGCGCTAGCGTCGATATTAACTTCTGGTAGGGGCTAATTATGCGATAACTCGAGATCGCGAGCACATAGAAGGATGCTGTCTTCGGCAAAGTTGCTCAGGAGGATAAGCACTTCCTCATGAGATACAATTTAGTTCAGAACTCGACCACCGCGTGGCGCTAGCATCGATATGAACTTCCGATAGAGGCTAATTATGCGATAACTCGAGATTGCGAACACATAGAAGGATGCTGTCTTCGGCAAAGTTGCTCAGGAGGATAAGGACTTCCACATGAGATACAATTTAGTTCAGAACTCGACCGCGACGTGGCGCTAGCGTCGATATTAACTTCCGGTAGGGGCTAATTATGCGATAATTCGAGATCGCGAATACATAGAAGGATGCTGTCTTCGGCAAAGTTGCTCAGGAGGATAAGCACTTCCTCATGAGATACAATTTAGTTCAGAACTCGACCGCTGCGTGGCGCTAGCGTCGATATAGACTTTCGGTAGGGGCTAATTATGCGATAACACGAGATTGCGAGCACATAGAAAGATGCAGTCTTGGGCAAAGTTGATCATGAGGATAAGGACTTCCACATGAGATACAATTTATTTTAGAACTCGACCGCTGCGTGGCGCTAGCGTCGATATGGACTTTCGGTAGGGGCTAATTATGCGATAACACGAGATTGCGAGCACATAGAAGGATGCTGTCTTCGACAAAGTTACTCAGGAGGATAAGAACTTCCACATTAGATACTATTTAGTTCAGAACTCGACCGCTGCGTGGCGTTAGCGTCGATATTAACTTCCGGTAGGAGCTAATTATGCGATAACTCGAGATTGCGAGCACATAGAAAGATGCAGTCTTCGGCAAAGTTGTTCATGAGGATAAGGACTTCCACATAAGTTACAATTTAGTTCAGAACTCGACCATCGCGTGACGCTAACGTTGATGTGGCCTTCCGGTAGGGGCTAATTGTGCGATAATACAAGAATGCGAACACATAGAAAGATGCAGTCTTCGGCAAAGTTGCTCAGGAGGATAAGGACTTCCACATAAGACACAATTTAGTTTAGAACACGACCACCACGTGGCCAATTTTTAATGTAAACAAAGAAATAAATTGCTGAAAGAAATTCGTGAGAAACTCCAAAAAGAACTAAACAGTAATTTAAGGAGTAATTTTTAAAATCATTGGATAAATAAATAAATTGATAAAATTACGCCTTGAGGAGAACTGGGGGTGTCTCTCCTAGGAAATAATTTATAAGGATGTTTCCGAAAAAAAAAATTCTGTGGCGTATCCCTAGAAGAAATAAGAGATAGAATTCCGAAAGAAACTCTTGAGCACATTTCATAAGAAACTTCCTACATTTTCTTACCCCTACTTAAAAAAGTGCACGTCATAAACTTTAATTTGAACGTAATCTTCTGCTTGAGTTGTGATTATCTAATCACCTACACTATTCTTCGCAAGTTAGAGTAAGTAGATTTGCGAGCATGACTTGAAGTATAAAGATGTGAATGTGTTCGGATAGTGATAATTATCAATATTATAATTGAGATAATTAAAAACTTATAGTACAGTGAAACCTCCATGAGTTGATATTGAAGGGACCATCGACTCATGGAAATATCGAGTCATGGAACAGCATTCCTTTGGAAAGCTGCTTCTAGGGACCATCATAGTAACCATGAAAGTTTGTTTTTACTATGGTCCCATGAGTCGATATCGAGTCATGGAACATCGACTCATGGAGGTATTACTGTAAAATCAATAGAGTGTGTGAATTTGATTTAAAGTAAAATTTAGTGCTGAAGTAGTTGATTTAATTCAGAATCAATTATTTTTGCGTAAGTAATAATAATTAACAGGATAGTAACGCCAAAATAAAACATTCTTCTCCGTTAACTTCTGGACATTTCTTTTGAATCAGCTTCTGCAGAAATTTCAACAAGTATTTGCATAAAGGTTTTGTATGATAACAATTTTGGCAGGAAGAACTCAGAAAAATTTCGTCAGATTATCTTGAAAAAAGGTTTGTAAAAAAAATTAAGCAATTTCGCAAACACCAATGAGAAAATCCCAAAAATCCAAATTTCTCGTAGAATTCTATAATAAAGGATTAGAAGAATCAAATTAGATTGAATAAATGACCGTGGAGGAATTCATACATCAACTCGAACGAATGTTGGAAATATCTTGTGGACTAATACTAGAAAGAACAGCTGGAGAAATTCCAAAAATAGCTTCATTGAGACGCATTATTAAAAAGTACTCTGAAGTGTTTTTAAAAAATCCTCTTGAGAAAATTCAAAACTATCCATTAGAAAAAAATCAGACTATTATTCCGTCAAATCCAAAAATAATAACTTGAGAAATACCGAAAACAATTTTAAAATCAGATCGTCGAAGAATTCAATAAAAAAGACCTGTGAGGGAATTGCAAAAACTCTGAAGAATTCACTCCAGATAGATTTCTCCGGGAATTAATCCATCCTCAGGGAACTTTTCCAGGAATTATTGCATAGATTACTTCAAGCACTTCTCCAGCGATTCTTCCAAAGATTCTTTAAGCGATTTCTCCTGCATTCCTCTAATAAAAAATAAGAGATTTCCCTAAGGATTCCTCCAAGAAGATCTCTACAGAGATTTTTGCAGAATGTCAGAAGTTTCTCTAAGAAACATTTCTTCAAGGATTACTTAAAATATTTCCACAGTGAATTCTCCAGACATTCCGCTGGTAGTCCTCTCAAGATTCCTCTAGGATTTACTTCTAAGATTTCCTCCAGGGATCGCTCCAGGAATTCTATAACGAATTATTCCAGAGATTCTACCATTCAATTGGGGATTTTACAAGAAATTTTTTTATGAGTTCTTATAGGGATCGCTGGAGAAATTCTTGCAAGAGCCCAAGAAGGGATTCTCAAGGAAAGCTCTGGAGGAATTCCTTACAGAAATCCCCGGAACAGCATACATGCTTTTCAGTTACGCAGTCTCTATTTTTTTCAACGTTCTATTTATGATGAAGACTGCGTAGACGAAACTCATATTTCATTTATATATACAGTCAAATCTCTACCAGTTCATTCCTGAAACGATATCTACAGGAAACCATGTAGAGATTTTTCTGTAGCGATCCTTGGAGAAATTTCTGAAGAAAAAGCTGGAGAAATCTCTGCAGGAATTCCTGTAAAGGTTTGCATAGAGAAATCTCTGTAGGAGTCTTTGGATAGACTCATGTACTGCCCATAACTGCATATTTGTAACATTCGACAAAAGTAGGCATTGAGTAAATGGAATACCAAGAGTACATTTGATGACAGTATGGGAGGAAACTAAAATTACTAAAAATTAACAGGAACTCAAAAGTGCTTATTTGAGGCTGATATTTTGTACAACTCATATCGCATACTAGGTGAATATTCAGAAAATAATTCTGGTAGAAATTTCATTGCTGTTACATTACGAGGCTCATTTATAATCTCAATGTTACTGTTATGCGGTTATAATTACCAATGTGACAAAACAACTTGGTATTTTTTTCGAATTTTCTAGAACAATCTCACATATTTCAGTAAGCTGATCGAAAGTATTTATCATTTGATGACTCTCCATGGTATTAACTTCAATTTGTCAAAAATGTCGAATGTGACAAATATGCAGATATGGGCAGTGTAGGCATCCATGAAGGACTCTTGGAGACATCTTTGGAGGAATCACTGATGAATGGAGGTATCCTAGGAAGAATCGATGTAGAAATTTTGCAGGTGGAATCGCTAGAGAAATCCCTGGAAAAAAACCCCTGTAGATTTTTTGCTGGAAAAACCCCTGTAGATTTTTGTTGGATAAATCCCTGAAAGAATCCTTATAGGAGTATTAATATAGAAAAATTTCTCGAAAAATCTAAGGAAAAATATCTAAAGAAATCCATGAATAGATTTTCAAAAAATAAATTATAGAGATTTTACTGTAGGATATGTAGAGATTTTTTTTAATGAAATCCATGGAGAAATTGTTAGCATAAGTTCTGATAATATTCTAGCATGAATTAATGGAAGAATCTCTAGAGAAATTTCAAGAAGAACTCTTGGGGGAATCCATGGAGTATTATTGAAGACCCAGTACGAATCCCTGGAGAAATTCTTGGGGAATCCCTGGAAGATTACCTTGAGAAATTCTTGAGGCGTTTCATGAAATTTCCTTGAGGAATTCGTGAGTTTTAGAACACCTGCAGAAATTCCTTGTAGAATCCTTGTAGAATTTCTTGGTAGAATCATCCCTGGAGGAATCCCGGAATAATTTCTGAACGAATCTCGAGAGAACTGCTTGGGGATATTTTTGTATGTATCCGTGGAGGAATCCTCGGAAAAAATTCTGAAGATATCACTAGAGAAACATCTTTAGTAATCCTTGAAGAAATTGTTTTAAGTGTTATTCATGGAGGAATTCCTGGAGAAAGCCTTGGAGATATCTGTGCAAGAATCCTTGAAGACACTTCCCTGGAGAAATCCTTGCAAAAGTCTGTGGAAAATTTTATAGAGGAATACCAGAAGAAATTACTTAAAAAATCCCTGGAGAAATCTCCGGAGAAATTTCGAAGTATTCCTAAAACGAATCCTGGAGGAACCCTTGGAAAAAATCCTGAAAGAATCCCAATAAAGATTTTGTTGGAGGAATCTACGAAGGAATCACTTAAGACATTTCTGCTGGAAACCTTTGCGAAATCTCTGAAGAAATCCTTATACATATTTTTTTTTTGTAGGAATCCTTGTAAAAATTCCATGTCAACTCCCTGGAGGAAGCTATTCCATGCATGGCAAACAAAAGTTCTTCCTGAAAGAATCTCTGGCAAAAGTCCTAGGGAACCCCAGAAGAAATCATTGTAGAGATTAAGGTACAGAATAGCTTGGATTATTTTCTGGTAAAATACTTGGAGGAATCTTCGAAAAATTACCTGGAAAAATCTTTGGGAGTGTCTCTGGAGATATTTCGAGAGGATGAGGACAGAAGGGCATGGGTTTGTATTCCATCGGATGAGCTCTCGGTAAATAACTGTAGAATCCATCATACAAATCATTTAAGGTTACTGGACTATATCCTTTGAATAACTCCGATGTGAACTACGTCGTGAGATCTAGATAACTTTTTGGAGGAAATCCAGAAGGAATTACTGGTATAAAGTTATAAGATTCCTCCGGATCCAATTAAAAACTAAAGTGCACAGTAACTGCAACAACTTCTAAAGAAAACTAGAAGTAATTGTTTTTGCAACTTCATGACGTTATCTGTATCTGAACTCTTGTTGGAATTTTAGAAGTGAGTACAATATAGTTCATATCATATCATAGAGCTTATTTTAAATTATATACAATCGACTCTCCACAACTCGATATTCTATAACCCGAAATACTCTATAACTAGATGGATTCTCCGGTTCCTTCGAATTTCCATAACTCGATATCTATTTTAATTTTTTTTCTTTTTTGGGGAAACGTGATCTAATTTTTGTTTGAAGGTGAATAAATACTTACAAGTTGTAATGACATGAAAATGATAAAAACTATTGTCAGTAAAAATAACGTGATTTTTCGAGCACTTCGAAAAATGTTTTCAAATAATAGTTTGTAAAATGCGTTCAACAAAATAATACTGCTTTCTTACAAAAATGATAATAAAAATATTGGAAATACAAAAATTTGTTCCTTCGATTTTGTGTCGGTATATTCTATTATACCATAATTCTATAAGTCGATGGTCCCTTGAATATCGAGTTATGGAGAGTCGACTGTACTTTATATCGTAACATATATTTCGTGGATCGTGTAGTTAAAAGACACGGACACCGTCTTCAGCCATTTAGCTGCACAGACTGTTACTTAACACTAGACAAAGAACAAGCATGCTCCAATGGTACAGCCGAGAAACATTCCTCACGAAAAGTTTCAATGGCTGCAGCGGGAATCGAACCCACACCCCATGACACGATGCACTCATTGCCTGACGACACTAACCGCACGGCCACGAAGCCCACAAGTTCAGAGTTCATATCATATAAGAGCAATATAATGACGAGCGTCACGCGGAATTTACTACGCAGAATTAAAAAAAAAACTGAACAACTTTGCCGAAGATAAAACCTTCAAAAAAGAGTTCCTTCTGGAAATACATATAGACGCCAGCACCACATGCTGGTTAAATTTTAAACGTATGTTCATGACTAATTCCTTATTCTCTCGAACAATTTTACCGCAGACAGCATCCTTCTATAAGTCGGGTCTCGGGTTTTCAAATCCGGACTCGAATGGTTCGGGACGGATTTGAAGGCTAGAACATTTTTTTCGAGTACGTCGGAATCGGGCTTGTAAAAATTCGGATTTAGGTGGACTTTAGTAAGAGTTATGGTAAGAGTAACAACCAAAAAGCTTTCTTATGCATCAGAAACGATGAATTTATCTATTTTGAAAACTCGATCTTTTCTTACAAAAAATGCTTAGGTTTCGAGTCAGATTTGGATTTGAACAGCGGATTTTTTTTTTTCAAGTTCGGGTCAGGTCTGATTACGGGTCGGGTCCGGGTTTAAAAAAATAAAGTAAGTCGGGTACGGGTCGTGTTTGAGCTCAAAAAATGTGAAACCCCCCTCTAATAATTAACCTCTATCGGAAATACAAATCGACGTCAAATCCACCGGGTGGTCGAGCAACTTTGTGGAAGACAGCATCCTTCTAAATGACCTATAACGCGGGTACGTCACAGTTTCATGGTGCGTTATGGAGAAAAGATATACCAGTGAACCCTAGTCCTGACTGCTTCAAACGAGAAGAACAGGATGTTCGAGTAATGAAAGGAACACTTATTAGTCCTTGTTACATTTTAAACCTTGTTGAAAGTGACAAGTCTCGGTTTTCCCAGGTGCAGAGAATGATCTGACAATGATCGAGACAAGGAAAAAAATTGAACAATTTGTTTCATAATCCTTCATTCATTTGATTCTCTAGTTTGAAGAAGTAGGGACTATGATTCTGATGCACGGACAATATCTGTGTAATTTCTACCGAAAGTCCATATCGACGCTAGCGCCACGCGGTGGTCGAGTTCTGAACTAAATTGTATCTCATGAGGAAGTCCTTATCCTCATGAACAACTTTGCCCAAGACAGCATCTTTCTATGTGCTCGCAATCTCGTGTTATCGCATAATTAGCCCCTACCGGAAGTTCATATCGACGCTAGCGCCACGCAGTGGTCGAGTTCTGAACTAAATTGTATCTCATGTGGAAGTCCTTATCCTCCTGAGCAACTTTGCCGAAGACAGCATTTTTCTATGTGCTCGCAATCTCGAGTTATCGCATAATTAGTCTCTACCGGAAGTTCATATCGACGCTAGCGCCACGCAGCGGTCGAGTTCTGAACTAAATTGTATCTCATGTGAAAGTCCTTATCCTCCTGAGCAACTATGCCGAAGACAGCACCCTTCTATGTGCTCGCAATCTCGAGTTATCGCATAATTAGTCTCTACCGGAAGTTCATATCGACGCTAGCGCCACGCAGTGGTCGAGTTCTGAACTAAATTGTATCTCATGTGGAAGTCCTTATCCTCCTGAGCAACTTTGCCGAAGACAGCATTTTTCTATGTGCTCGCAATCTCGAGTTATCGCATAATTAGCCTCTACCGAAAGTTCATATCGACGCTAGCGCCACGCAGCGGTCGAGTTCTGAACTAAATTGTATCTCATGTGGAAGTCCTTATCCTCCTGAACAACTTTGCCGAAGACAGCATCCTTCTATGTGCTCGCAATCTCGAGTTATCGCATAATTAGTCTCTACCGGAAGTTCATATCGACGCTAGCGCCACGCAGCGGTCGAGTTCTGAACTAAATTGTATCTCATGTGGAAGTCCTTATCCTCCTGAACAACTTTGCCGAAGACAGCACCCTTCTATGTGCTCGCAATCTCGAGTTATCGCATAATTAGCCCTTACCGGAAGTTCATATCGACGCTAGCGCCACGCAGCGGTTGAGTTCTGAACTAAATTGTATCTCATGTGGAAGTGCTTATCCTCCTGAGCAACTTTGCCGAAGACAGCATCCTTCTATGTGCTCGCAATCTCGAGTTATCGCATAATTAGCCCCTACCGGAAGTTCATATCGACGCTAGCGCCACGCAGCGGTCGAGTTCTGAACTAAATTGTATCTCATGTGGAAGTTCTTATCCTCCTGAGCAACTTTGCTGAAGACTGCATCCTTCTATGTGCTCGCAATCTCGAGTTATCGCATAATTAGCCCCTACCGGAAAGTTCATATCGACGCTACCGCCACGCAGCGGTCGAGTTCTGAACTAAATTGTATCTCATGTGGAAGTCCTTATCCTCCTGAGCAACTTTGCCGAAGACAGCATCCTTCTATGTGCTTGCGATCTCGAGTTATCGCATAATTAGCCCCTACCGGAAGTTCATATCGACGCTAGCGCCACGTCGCGGTCGAGTTCTGAACTAAATTGTATCCCATGTGGAAGTTCTTGGTCCCCGAAACAAGTTTGCTGAAGACAGTACATTCCTATATGGCCTGCATCTTATACAATTTGGTTATGACTGCAGATTTCTGGACTGAGTGTACTGAAATTCCACATGGCCAACATGGTCCCCTTCGTAGCCGATTCCCGGTGGCCACTGGATCCGGAACCGGTATTCCAGGTAGTGATCAGAGTCTTGAGGAGTATATCTTTCGAATGCGGCATAAATTTCATTATTCGGTTGATATTTCACTGATTTATAGGGGTATACATTTCTGGGTCATAATGACCCCAGTATCTTATTAAGTTGTTTTTCTTAACATCCGCGGAAGGTTAATACTGAATACTTCGTAAGCGTTCCCCTGCTTGATCGATTGATCATCGGAAGCCAATACGTAACAGGGCGAACACGTAGGGATGCTTATGGTGTTATTCCCACATGTATATCGCCTCCACTTTTGTACGTAGAAGGCCTTTTCGCGATTTTGCACATGCAAAGCTTCCAGGTGATTTCCTTATTCATACATTTTGGTTGTCTGGGTTTACTTTCGATGACACTTCAAGCCCTTCAAGACATGACCTGTGCCACAATGTTACGCCAACAAAATCGGTCCATATGGCTGCTTGACTTCTGTTTCCAATAGCCTTTTCCACTTGGACAAACCACCTAGCTCGTTGAACTCCTTTTTATCATATACCAGCCCGATTTGTAGTAAACACCATTTTTGCGGGATTATTGTTTGGCATTCTCACAACGTGCCCCGCCCATCGTACCTTTCCAGCTTTGGCGACATTCTAGAGATTGGGTTCACCGTAGAGTTGCGCAAGCTCGTGGCTCATTGTTCTCCTACATACGCCGTTTTTACATATTCCGCCAAATATCGTCCTAGGCACACATCGTGCAAAAACTCCTAGCGCTTGCAGGTCCTCTTTGAGCATTGTTCACGTCTCATGCCCGTAGAGGACTACCGGTCTTATCAGCGGTACATGGTACATTCAGTACGGAGCAATACCAGACCGCAAGGACTTGTGGAATCCGTAGTAAGCATAATTTCCGGCAATGATACGTCTTCGAATTTATCTGCTGCAGTTGTTATCCGACGTTACCAATGATCATGTGACCTTTATCTCCCAAATTATTAGACATAGAAAAAAAAGTTCTACAAAGCTTTCATATTTTCAGTAATCAACAATATAATAGAACATTTTATAGTGCTACCTCTTGAAATATTAAAGTTTGAGAACAAATTTTAAAAACTTCTAAATTTGGTACTAAGAACACTTTTACATATAACGTGCCCTTATCTAACAACCCGTGACAGCTGTTATTTTGTGTTCAAATCATACATTGTTTCAATTAAAAAATAGTCTCCTTCTCATTAAAATCTACTGGAATTATAGCAACAGACACGGAAGGTGAAAAACAAACGAACATATGATTCCAAGAAACATCTCGTAAATAGACTAACTGAAGTGCCTCTACCCGTAAACAATGCGATAGACCCAAATCAGCCTGCATGGCGTCATCAATTGGCCATAATGATCAGCGCCAAGCTGTTTATTCGCCTTTATCAGCCGTTCGCATGGCGTAAAAATAGACAGCCCATATGATTTTGATTACGCGGAAATTCATGCACGGTCATCAACCGCAAAAAACATTAGTCCCCCTTGTTGACCCAAAATAAAAACAATGAGCAAGACCCTCATAAACGTAGCCAACCGTCAAAACTATCTCTATGCTCCAACTAAAACTCTCGACAGATATTCGGTTGGCTCAAGTGTAGGTACTTTGATTGATTTTCTGTGTTCGGCTTATCCGACGACCTCTTGAGTTTCTTTCTTTGCCTTCGTCTTCTCCGGTATTGTTGGCTGTGGTTTATATTTTTATAGCCATATTATGCAACCATGCTTAACTCCATACGCTTCGTCTACTAAGTGCATGATTAGGAGTAAGATTTAGGCCGGTAACATGTTAATTTCACTTTCATGCCAGCCAAAATCGGCACAGAGAGACCAAACGAAGCCGAAAGGAGCATCCATCTATCCGTAGTGTGCATAACTGTATCGGACGAATGATGTGTGGATGAACACTTATGGCCAAGAGCGGAACGGGTCGAATTTTGAACAGATCTTTAATACATAATAAGCGTGCAGTTGGTTTAAGCCTACAGCATGCTCGAAGATTATTCGCCAATTCTGTCTATGACCTATAAATGGTTACCGCGTGCCTTTGAGCCAAAGCCCCCCAAAAAAATAACTCCTCTTCAACCTGCGATGGGCAACAGCAGCGTCAGTTAATGCGCAAACGCAATCGGCCATAAATCATCAAGTCGAGCTTGGAGCAGCGGAATACCTTCGTGGACCGTGGGCAACGAAAAGATCTACTAATTATAGAGGTTGAATTCAGGTGGTTTTCACGCACAGTACCTAAGCGATTTTCGATAAATGGCGAAATGAAATTTCGCAACTTTAATGGTTAGTGATAGCAGTCCTGCAATGGGTTATCTAAACAAACTATTATAAAATTGCACAATTGTGGCACATGATGGTTCTTTACCTATAATGTAAGCTGCTTTATTGGTGTAAATGGTTTTTAAAACCATTTGTCCGTACAATCAAAACAATGCTCAATACCGCTTCATCAGTAGTCGACAATTGTTTAGTCAAATTAAGTTTATTTTTCTGACATTCCCACCCCTGCAAAAGTTTGGGGTGCTCCCTAAAAAATAATTGATAGAAAATGACTGATTTTTTATTTCCAAAAAACATATATCTCAAAAACTTAAAAACATACATCGCTGAAAATTCAAATTTTCTGAACTTTCAAGAAAAATGAGAACAGCAATAGCCCCTTTTGTTTCAAGGCCTTCAAAACACGAAAAAAACGAAAAAAAAATTTTGATTTGAAAAGTCAAAATCTTTAGCTTTCATTTCGTCTAAGAATATTAAAAGTCGGTCAAGCGGTTCAAAATTTATATATTTTTTTGCGGTTTTTCTGGTCACCCTAATCAAAAAATCCAAAAACATGTGTATCCTATTTTCGCATGAGGAACAAAATAGCAAATTTTAACGGAATTCGGTGACCCACTAGATCGGTTTTTCATGGAATGGCTGTATAAGTACCGTCGATGGGGGTGACAATGGGTCTAGGGGGTGAGATTGGGTCAAAACGGAAAAATATGTTTTGTGAAATATTTCAGCTAATAACGCTGATATTACTAAAATTAATAATTCATATGTTAGGGAACATATTATTACACTTAATTCATAACAATATACATTTTTAGAAATAGTAGTTTTTGTGTACTACATCAATGAACTTGCATGTTGAAACTAGATAAAATTTACAACATTAAATTTCTCCTGTACAAAGTATCACGCATGTACTGTAGCCTCTATCGTTGTATTAGTATCATACATTGTTTGTAAACAAAGCTTATGGTTGTAGTATCCATTCCGCTGAATAGTTTCGTTACGTTTTTTACGTGTTTTTGAGATTTTTAAATTGTAGTTTTGTGATCTATAAGGCAATTGTCCATCTATCCATTGGCGCGACTAGTAGTGTTCCGAAAATTCTCACTCAAAGATCCAGTAATCAGAAGTGCATTATGGAGGAACGTTGTCACGGTTGTGCAGTTTCAATTACCGATGAAAGTGATGTAGTGACCTGTCAAGGGTTTTGCAAGGCTACGTTCCACCTGAAATGCTCACACCTCAGTGCGAGTGCATGGGAGGAGGTCAGATCAAACTCGCTGATCTATTGGATGTGTCCAGCTTGCAGAAAGTTGATGAGTAGCACGCGTTTTCGTGGTGCTATTAACTCTACAAATGATCTACTACAAGCTGTGATGAGTCAACAAAATCAGATGTTGGATGATTTGCGGGGTGAGATAAAGAGGAATACCGAAAAAATCAATGAAATAGTAGGGAAACAGCAACAGCAGGATCTTCCTAATCGCTCACCTTGGCCTGCCATTCAACCCAGGTCATCAAAACGCCCACGCATCCAAATCGATCCGCCACAGATCGATGAAGATGCACCTCGGGCGATTTGTGGTAGCAAAGAGCCAGACCCTGCCTTGCCCATCCCTGTTGTACAATCGGTTGCAAGAGAGTCCAAGTTTTGGTTGTTCTTGTCGAGGTTTTCCCCACACGCCACTGTGGAGGAAATCTCTAATCTGGTTCAACGGAATCTGGATATGAATGAGCCTGTCGAGGTAGTGAAGTTGGTCCGTAGGGGGGTTGAGATCAATCAGCTCTCCTTCGTATCATTTAAAATTGGCATGGGAATGAAGTGGAAAGAAAAAGCAATGCAGCCAGGAAACTGGCAAAAGGGAATTTATTTCCGAGAATTTGTTGGTGTTGAACGAGGACCTGCTATTTTTCGAGTTGAGCGTCAGCGAAATCAATCAAACGACTTTTTCTCAACACCACTTGCACCTCCCAGCCGAGCGGCGGTCGCAATGCAGCAATAATAACGATGATGACGGACTCTCTGAAACAAGATGCGAAACGAATTTTACACACACGAGATGTTATAATGCTGAAGGACTACCTACCCTCACGGATGAAACAGGAACACAAATGTACCACACGTCGCAATCATCGAATTTAGAGATGCCTGTAAATGAAAAAGCAGCCGTCAACATTTACTATCAAAATATGAACAGCATTAGAGGGAGCGATCGGCAAAAAAGCCTGTATTTGTCATCGTTGGAATTGGACTACGATGCGTATGCCTTCAGTGAAACTTACCTGGACTCTTCTGTGCAAGATAGTTTGCTGTTCAATTCATGTTTCTCCGTCTACCGATGCGATAGGAACAGAAACAATAGTGAGAAACATTCCGGTGGAGGAGTGCTGATAGCAGTTCATCTTCGTCTCGTTTGCCGTGAGTTTGCACGCGCTGAAAATAATGAAGCGATATGCGTAAGAATAGACACAATGAATGGAAATATTTTCCTGTGCTGTGGATATATTCCACCTACCTCAAATGTTCACCGTTATCAATCGTTCGCCCAATTCGTTGAGTCCATCATTGAGACCGTTGGCCCGCACGACGTCGTGCTTGTATTTGGAGATTTCAACCTACCGAATTTGAAATGGAATCAGCGTTTTCAAGAAGGAAATAATTGTTTTCTCTTACCCGATCGGATTACTACGCAAAGTGAAATGGCCATTGTTGATGGATTTCTGTCGGCTGGACTTATGCAAGTGTGTGATTTGCCGAACCAAAACAATAACTATTTGGATCTCATATCCACCACTGACACCGAGTCCTGTCAAGCTGTTGTTACCGACCCGATAATCAAGCACGAAGTTCACCACTACGCGATGCAACTGACGATAGCTACAGATACTCTACGCGAATTGGAAGCCGGTATGCCTAAAACTCATTTGAATTTAGAGTTGATGAATGTCGCGTCTGTTAAAGAAGCGATAAGAGATGTTTCATGGAGCAATGTTTTCATTTCTCAATCAGAGTATGAACGTAATTCGCACACGCATGATCAGCAAGCCGCGTCGATGCTCGAATTCCTTAATTCACTCGACGTTTTGAATTGCGAACTTGAATTTTCCGCAATAGTTAGCAACATAATAGACTTCAACGTTTTGTCGTTTTACTTCGTGTTGTTCAGCATATTTTCACGGTTTGCTCCATTCTCCAGAAGTCGATCGATTCGGGAAAGCCGATATCCTGAATGGTTCTCTCCGATTCTCATTCAAGTCCTTAAAGATAAGCGGAAGGCACTTAAGAAAAATCGTCGTAATCCATCCCCGGAGAACATTGCCTCGTATAAAGAACTTCTGGCAACATTCAAGGTGCTGCACAGAGAAGCGTATCAAGTTTACATCTCTAAGATTCAAAATGGGATCAAAGCTAATCCTAAATCATTCTGGAAATTCGTAAATGGTAGGCGTAAGAACGCAGGAGTTCCACAGGTCATGAAGTATGGTAACAGATCCTCCGCAAATGGACAAGACACAGCTCAACTTTTCGCCGAATACTTCAAGAGTGTTTATCGCGACGATATTCCAAACGACTATAATCCTCCAATCAACGCGCATGGTGATGTAATGGAATTATCTCAAGATGAAGTGAATCAAGGTTTGGCAGATCTAGATTCAAGCAAAACAGCAGGTCCGGACAAATTGCCAGCAAAGATTCTCAAAGAATTCAAGGACGAACTTTGTGAACCACTATCCATTCTGTTCAACTCATCGCTCTCATCCGGCTATTTTCCACATCTCTGGAAAATCTCTCACATAACTCCGGTTCATAAAAAGGGCTCACGTTCAGACACTGAGAACTACCGAGGAATAGCAATTCAGTCCGCGACACCAAAATTGTTCGAACGATTAGTGTACTGCCATCTCTACGAACGTGTCAGTGAACGTGTTTCTGCTGCACAGCATGGCTTTCTCAAAGGTAAGTCAGTTGTGACGAACCTGTGTGAGTTCAGTTCCATAGTCACCGACTTTGTCTCCAAGGGATACCAAGTTGACTGTGTATATACAGATATGAGCAAGGCTTTTGACGTCGTGGGAATAGACAGTATTATGCACGCTGTGACCAACTTCGGGATCAGCGGCATGCTGTTCGAATGGATAAGGACATACTTACGAGGCAGAATACAGTTCGTTAGAGTGTTCAATAACACGTCTGAATCGTTTAGTGTGCATTCGGGAGTTCCACAAGGTAGCCATCTTGGTCCACTGCTTTTCGTTATGGTTATGAATGATCTACCCTCGTTCATGACAAAGGCAATTGTGCTGATCTATGCTGATGATGTAAAAATATTCCTGCCAGTGAAGATCATCGATGATTGTCTTCTGCTTCAACATGACCTACGCAACTTTGAAAGATTCGTCGACGTGAATAGGCTGAGTATTAATCCAAGCAAATGTTCTGTAATAACATACGCAAGAAGAGTTCAACCAATTATATTTGACTACAGCTTGGGACACACGATCTTGCGGCGCGTAGAAACTGTTCGAGATCTAGGTGTGACGATGGATCAGTGCTTAACGTTTAACGACCACATCAACACAGTTGTTAAGGAATCACTTCAACTATTCGCGCTGACCCGACGTTTTGGCCGAGATTTCGATGATCCTCATGCTATTTTAACAATCTACACCAACCTAGTTAGGACTAAGCTTGATTTTGCGAGCGTTGTATGGCGTCCCCAATATGATATACATGTGCAAAGACTTGAGGCAATCCAGAGGAAGTTCGTGAAATTTGCGCTGAGAAACCTAGGATGGACTAGAGAGCAAATGCCTGATTACGATGAACTTTGCCGCCTTGTAGATATCGACAGCATAAGCAACAGACATCAGATCGCAGACATTGTATTTTTCTGCAATATTTTGAGTGGACGCATAAGGAGTACACTTTTGTACGATCGGCTTTGTTTTAACACCAGTCCAGTTTCACTTCGCCGCAGAAGGGTGTTTGATCCCCCATTGAGGTCGAGAAACTACACCCGGCATGAGCCTACAGCTAGATTTATGCATGACTTCAACAGACTACAGGATGTAATTTCTATTCATATGACTAGTGATGAAATTCGTAGTAGATTAAGGATATTTTTAAGAGACTACTAAGAAATTTTTTTGTTAATTTTTAAGTAAGGGTAACGGGCTTACAGCCTATAGTCCAAATACAAATACAAGAATAAAATCGAAGTAGAATGTTGAAAGCCTTTCCATTACACATCACAGGTATTTTCCGGAATCTATTTGATTTTCCCACAAAAAAAATCATTTTTTTCGGTACGATGTCTAAAACATTGAAAATGGGGTGAGATTAGGTCAAGCAAGAACGATAGTAAATGAAATTCCAAGTCCACTTTTTTGACATTTTACGGTCCCGGGTGTTCTCTTTTTTCATTAAGATGTGTTTATTCTTTCTAAATACAGCATCTCTGAAACATCAAACAAGTCTACTTGAGTATTCCGTGCATTGAATAACAATACAACGCATTTTGACAATTTCTCAAACCAGCAACTGTGTTTCGTGCTCAGCAACATCGTAAATTTTTATCAAAAGGGTGTTTTTTTTTTCTACATTTGATTATTTATCAGTGTTTTCATATTATAGAAACATCTCACCGAAGTACAAATGAGTTGCATCGCTGAAATACTGGGATTATGACGTCAACTTCTGCCTGAAATTTATTGATCGTGGAATGTCGTACCGAAATTTAACTATTTGCGAAGGTTTAAAATAATCACTGTTTCAGTACACCTTTGGGGAAACTGAATGAGCTTTATAGCAATGGGGATGAGACTTTGAAGACAATTTGAGGGAAAAACCAAAAAAATTTATGTAAACTTGACGATAAATGTTGGGTTTACATATTTTTTCTCATAGCTCTTCAATTTTCAGTATAATCTTTCTTTTAAGTGGGTTTATCATACTTGTGAAACATCTTAGATATCTTTTTGACTTGTTTGTATCGTTTTTTGTCAATATTTTTCAGTTGTGAATGGTTTTGAAATCATATTCTCAAAAACAAGTTATTTCAATTACAGTGACCCAATGTCACCCCCTCTATGGGGTGAGATTGGGTCATTTTTCATTCACTTGTGGTGCCGCTGTGAATAAATATTTGTCTTTATTTTTTTAAACAGTTGTTAATGTACCATCAAAGTACATACACACCAAATTTGAAGTTTATTGGAGTTAAATTGCATTATTCAGTAGATGAAAAAACCGAATTTAGTACTATACCATTTAATTCCACTAGAGTTTGTATCCTTTGACAGATACGCGTATTTCGACCTCAACTGTAAGGCCGTCTTCAGTGTCGTGTACTAGACTCGACTTGAAGAAAACCATCGTATGCACACATTATATATTAACACTAGGTATAAACGTATTTCCCTACCCATTATTATTATTTTTTTTTTTTTTTTTGACTTAAAATTTATGAGCTTTAGGTACATTCCATCTCTCTTTTGTTGAAACTTTAAATGCTGAAAGGTACATCACGGGAACGATTAGTAGGTACCAAGTTGAATAGCCATGTATTGCCGTTGCCGTTGTCTCTGTTGAGTAGCGTCGTAGGTACCTGTTTGCAAATTTCCAGACTCTCCGCCACATCCAGTTTCCAAGGAGAAGAAACATTTCTCAAAATTTTGATATCGGCCGTCGTAATTGTATGTCCTTCTGAAAAGATATGTTCTGCCACCTTAGATTTGAAATCGTATGTCATCCCCTTGTCTATCGTCTTCTGAGCTTTTCCTATTTCCGCTAAGTGTTCCTTGAATCTAACCTCGAGAGACCGCTTTGTTTGACCAACGTAGACCTTGCTGCAGTGGGAACAGCTGATTTTGTAAACACCAGCCTTGTTTAGTGTGTTTACCGGATCCTTGGTAGAGCCTAACGAAGTTCTAAGTTGGTTGTCTCTGCTGGAAAATACCAAATCGATTCCGAAATTCCTTAGCTTTGGGCGGAGCTGTTTGTTGATGTGTACGTCGTATGGGATGGAGACTCTCTTCATGGGTTCGGTGATAGGGGTTAGTGTCGTCAAAGCATTCCGAATTCGCTGTCTTTCCTTTTTGTCGATGATAGCTTTTATCGTCCTTTCCTTGTATCCGTTAATCCTTGCCGGATACAAGGAAAGGACGATAAAAGCTATCATCGACAAAAAGGAAAGACAGCGAATTCGGAATGCTTTGACGACACTAACCCCTATCACCGAACCCATGAAGAGAGTCTCCATCCCATACGACGTACACATCAGCAAACAGCTCCGCCCAAAGCTAAGGAATTTCGGAATCGATTTGGTATTTTCCAGCAGAGACAACCAACTTAGAACTTCGTTAGGCTCTACCAAGGATCCGGTAAACACACTAAACAAGGCTGGTGTTTACAAAATCAGCTGTTCCCACTGCAGCAAGGTCTACGTTGGTCAAACAAAGCGGTCTCTCGAGGTTAGATTCAAGGAACACTTAGCGGAAATAGGAAAAGCTCAGAAGACGATAGACAAGGGGATGACATACGATTTCAAATCTAAGGTGGCAGAACATATCTTTTCAGAAGGACATACAATTACGACGGCCGATATCAAAATTTTGAGAAATGTTTCTTCTCCTTGGAAACTGGATGTGGCGGAGAGTCTGGAAATTTGCAAACAGGTACCTACGACGCTACTCAACAGAGACAACGGCAACGGCAATACATGGCTATTCAACTTGGTACCTACTAATCGTTCCCGTGATGTACCTTTCAGCATTTAAAGTTTCAACAAAAGAGAGATGGAATGTACCTAAAGCTCATAAATTTTAAGTCAAAAAAAAAAAAAAAAAATAATAATAATGGGTAGGGAAATACGTTTATACCTAGTGTTAATATATAATGTGTGCATACGATGGTTTTCTTCAAGTCGAGTCTAGTACACGACACTGAAGACGGCCTTACAGTTGAGGTCGAAATACGCGTATCTGTCAAAGGATACAAACTCTAGTGGAATTAAATGGTATAGTACTAAATTCGGTTTTTTCATCTACTTATAGGTATTCTACTAAACAGCTCGAAGATTTATTATCATGCATTATTCATTCAAAAAATAAATCGCACATATCCGTTTTTGACCCATTTTCATTCCCAACGACGGTACATTCAAAAATTAACTTTCACATCTGTCGGTGGTTCTGAAAGTGCAGATTTAATTACAAATTGTCTCACCATTACTGCCTACTCCTAAACTCTCCAGCTGCTTGACAACATTTGTAAACTTTCTGTCACAACGGCTTCAAAATTAATTCGCAGTCTTGACAGCAACTCTCAACGCTTTTCCGTATGTTTCTGGCACTGTTCCAGTTTCTGGTCCTATAACGCCAGCCTGGGCAGGAGTACGGAACGGTACACGATGGCACCTACTCGGCAGCAGGGCACTCAACGGAACTGTCTGTCTGTCGCTTTGGCGGCAATGTTCCTCCATCATAGTATGCCATCCTGCAGTGAGCTTCTCAGTTAATTAAACCAATAATAATTTGAAAATGTTTATGAAACTCGCTGCACTTTCGCGTGAGCTTTGCGGGTCCTCAGCTGAAACTGGTTGCACCAGGACAATTTTACAGAGCCATTCATGGGAGTAGCCAGGGGGCAGGAGGGGAGGTGTAGATGAGTTGATTCAAATCAAAAGCAATTGGTTTGGTTTTAAGATTAATATAATGTAATCTTTTAAAACTATATTCAGCATTCTGATTTCTATAAAATTGCATAATTAATTTTCTGGATGATTCTTGGAGTACAACTCACAGGCTGTGCGCTACGTCTGAGTAACCATTGAAAATGATGCGTTATTTCTGAATGACCCATAGGAACCTAACAATTAAGCATTTCGTGTGCCAAAACGAATCATACAATTTAACCCTTTCCAATTATCCAAAACTGGGAGCTCGCTGTCACTAAAATATGCTGATTCCTACAGGCTGACTGCGATACAATTCGGATCAATCTATATCATATCAACATCATGCTGTCTACGCCATCACCAGTGCACATTGGGGAAATCCAAACCCAAAGGTGGAAAAAATTGATAACTTTCACAATAGAAAGACTAAAAATAAGTTTTATAGCTTGTTCGAAAGGAAATTTTCTCAGAAATTGATTGGTGATGGTTTCATAAACGTGTGATCGCTCTGGGATAAGCTATGGTGCCCGTTTTGCCCTGATTCCTTGGAAATTTTTGATTTTCATGTTGTTTTGTGTAAAATTGTTTTATTATGGAGAGTATTTCCGATGAACTCCGTCATTTCTAGTCCATTCAACAATGTTCAACAGAGAACGTTATAAGAATATTTAGGGGATTATGGGGCCAAATGTACAGTAAAATATTTTTGAAGAGGATTTTTTGTTTTTATTTTTTTCAACGTGTTTTTTTATTGAAATAAATACTAAAATAGTAAAATAACCATAAATATAGCTTGCAGAAATAAGTTGTAGGGAAATTTATAGAAAATGTATGAAAATTATTTATGCTCTTTGCACAGTATTGTGAATAATTTAGCTTCTTATATCACAAATTCCAAACATTTCCAAACGATATGCGATAGTTTGGGTACACGATATTGATCTAAATGATCGATTGCCGTTAGCCTCATTGATAGCAGATAGTGGGAGCATATAGTTTTTTGAGTATTTTTGCCCCGATTCGCCTAAAAACGATTTGTTTCATAATTAATTGAACAGATATCTCCGAATTAAATTTATTATGTACTAAATTGTTTATTCAGTGGGTGATACAGTATTTCAATTATGGGGATTTTTTACACATAAATTAAAAAAAATAAACAAAACAAGTAAAAAACTCAAAAATGAATCCATTAAGAAACCTTCTGCAGTTTTTTTCTGATTGAAACAAACCACTCAGGATTAAGTTAGTTACACAAGCATAACTGTAGAAATTTGATGAGAGTAAAATTGCATTTTACACGAAATTATTCGGGAAATAATTTTGTCTTTTTACGAATGTTTATTATAACAATATTCGGCAGTGGGGTTTTTGAAAACTACAAAGCTCATATTTGGTCAGAGTATGCTTCGTATCAAAGTGTTTCTTATCGCAAAGTTTCAGACAATTTAACTGAAAAAATCCCCCTTGCCAAAGTGAATCATGGAAGTGCCTATGTAGCTCTACACACTACTACAGAAATAGTGATCATAAAAGTGAACAAACAAAGTCTTTCATGTATTTCAATATGACACATTTTTATTGTATATGATGTAGTAGTTACAATGCTCAATTCTCAATATTATTCAAACTCATTTATCCATTTCATTAGTATAATTTATGTTATGTTTGTTATGTTGCCTGCTCATTCAACCATAATGAAAACAAACTAACATATATAAATGCATGCTATCTGGTGACTCAGCGTTTATCTTTTTGTTATTCAAGTTTGTTCGGGCTCTTTTATGAAAACATATAAAACAAGAAAATAATTTCTTTATGTTTGTGCATTTTAGAAAGCTATTGAACATGCTTAACATTCAGTCAAACAGATGTAACCATAATAACTGTTTACAATATTAACACAGTATGGTTCACCAAGAGGGACATAAATGTCAACTAACAAGCAATCTGTTTGTAGAGGGCGGCAACATAACAAACATAGTAGTATATATTACACTAATTAAATGAATGATCAATTTTGGAAAAAATCTAGAATTGAGCATTGTTAGAAACTGCATTTTCACTTTTATTGTCACTTTTTCTGGTATATTGTAATACCATATATCCGTAAAAAGACAAAATTATTTCCCGAATAATTTCTCGTTAAATGCAATTTAACTCCCATGAAATTACTACAGTAGTGATTGTGTAACTAACCTGTTGTGTAATTTGTTTCAATCAGAAAAAAAACGGCAAATGGTTTCTTGGTGGGTTCATTTTTGTTTTTTTATTTGATATTTCTTTTATGTGTGTGTAAAAGATCCCCATAATCTCCTACGGTTTATGCATTAAATATTGTATTAGATACAGAATAAAGAAATCAGTACATAATAAATTTAATTCGGAGATATCTGTTCAATTAATTTTGAACCAAATCGTTTTTAGGGGAATTGGGGCAAAAATAGCCAAAAAAAACTATATGCTCCCACTACCTGCTATCAATGAGGCTAACGGCAATCGATCATTTAGATCAATATCGTGTACCTAAACTATTGCATATCGTTTGGAAATGTTTGGAATTTGTGATATAAGAAGGTAAATTATTCACAATATTGTGCATAGAGCATAATTAATTATCATACATGGTTATTTACTATTTTAGTATTTATTCCAATAAAAAAACATGTTGAAAATATTGAAAACAAAAAATCCTCTATAAAAATATTGTATTGTTCATTTGGCCTTATAAACCCTTAAATTTCCCTTTTTTTCTATAAGGTTATCTATAAAAAAATGTTGAATGAATTAGGGATGATGGTATTCATCGGAAATATTCTCCACAATAAAACAATTTTACACAAAACAACATGAAAATAAAAAAAATTCGAGGAATAAGGGCAAAACGGGCACCATAGCTTATCCCAGAGCGTTCCCACATTCATGAAACCATAACCAATCGATTCCTGAGAAAATTTCCTTTCGAACAAGCTATAAAACTTATTTTTTATCTTTCTATTGTGAAAGTTATCAATTTTTTCCACCTTTGGATTCGGATTTCCCCAATGTGCAGTGTATTGATGGCGATAGACTATGGGTATCACTGATGGGTTAAGTTTAGGCTTAAGTTAAGCAAATAAAATTGCAATTTATCAGGTATATCAAAATGCATTAGCCAAACAACTCACTTTAGGTAAGATACCTAACCTGCGTTGTATTCTGTACAACACTGGTAGAAAACCCTCGCTTGTCGTACACAGCATTAGCGTGCTGGTTCCAACGAGTAAGAAGCGCGCGACAGTTCCCTCACTCCTATCTTTCATATCAATATTATCATACTGATATTCTATAGCGTCCTAGAAAAAAGTCAGTATTTTAAACTAAAAGTTACTGCAGTGCTTGCTATGAACAAACGTCAAAAAAAACGAACAGAACGTCTGGTATTAAGTAGTGCAAGCTCCATTGACGGCGCCAGAGCATATATACTCCCAAAAATGCCTCACCATGATCGCTACCCGAGCAGAAGAAAATAACTACTGAATACCAAATTGAGGTATTCCATACCAGATAATTTCCAATACTTAATACCTAAATGAGGTATGAATTAGCCCTGCATAAGAGGTAAAATACCTCAAATAATAACTCAAGCATATTCTACGAACACCAAACTGATAACTAGATTAGGTATTGTAATACCTCAATAATACTTGATGGATTTTCATATAAAAATGAAATTTTTGAATTGTAGTTCAATACCTCCAGCAGACCTCAATAGCTGTTTAATACCTCAATGAAGTATTTTTAATTATTTTAAAGATTTTTTTCAATACCATTATAATGCCAAATTGAGGTATTGACAACTGAAAAATACCTAATTTTGGTATGATACCAAAAAATGGTATGCATAAGTTATTGGGGAGTTATTTGTTCCTCCTCGGGTAAGCATTAATAAGGAATGACATGACCATGGTGTCTTCGGCAAAGTTTCTCCATATTTTTCACACATATTTTTTACTGTTCTATCTCTTATGGTTACAGAGTTATCAGAGATTTTCTTCGAAAAAATGTTGTTTTCAAATGCCGATATCTCCGAAAGGCGCAAAAAGATTTTCAATCTTTTGGCACCATTAGAAAGATCATCTCTTTCTCTGTTTATGGTAAAACAAAAACTGTAGGGACGTTTTTTGTTTGGAAAGATTGACAAAATTTTGAAAATAACATATTTTTAAACGAAAATCGTCTATAACTTGAAAAATAATCGAGATAGCTCTTTGGTGCCTCTAGCCTCACATACAGTTATTTCGATTGTTCCAGCAAATATTTTTTTTTTCGCTTTTTTTACCATATAAAATTCGGTTTATGGTGAATATATCTTAAATCGTTGTTTTTTTTAAGAATACTTTCTATAAAACACTTTCAGAACTTAAAATTTTGCACATTTATGCTGAAGGCACCAAAGTGCTATCTTGATATTAAGTTATAAATAATTTTCGTTAAAAAAAAACATATTATTTCCAAAATTTTGTCAATCTTTTCAAACAAAAAGCGTTCTCACAGTTTTTTCACCATAAACAGAGAAAGAGATAATATTACCAATGGTGCCAAAAGATTGAAAATCTGTTTGTGCTTTTCGGAGATATCGGCATTTGAAAACAACCATTTTTTTTCGAAGAAAATTTCTGATAACTATGTAACCATAAGAGATAGAACAGTAGTTTCTTTGGCAAAAAGTTACGCAATCAAAAGTTCTAAAAGTGATTGCAACAAAGCTTTTGCGAAAAATTATCGTATAAAAAGTTATCAAGAAAAAACTTATTTTGCAGTACCACCCTAACTTTCTTGTTTAAAAAAAATCGTAATTCGCGAACCGTAAGAGATAGAAATTCGGATCCTTCGGCAAAGTTGCTCCAAATTGGGTGTTCTAAAACAATGTAGAATACTGTGTAAGCCTAAATGCGTCAGCAAAAAGTTTATGTGCTGATCTCGTGAACCGTGGCCCACATAATTTCACATCACTGAAAAAAATGTCTAAAAATATGGAAAAATTTTGCCGAAGACACCATATATCTATTGCTTTTGGGACCATTGTGCATTGATTTCTTGTTCAATATCTGCTTAACCATTTTCAAAATTAATTCCTATGGGTTTGTTTTGTATTAATAATATATCTTTCCATATTATTCATGTTTCAAATGTGTCCGGCAATCAAAGCATCAAATTTTGTTGCTTTGAAATCCGGACCCCACGATTTTTTGCTAAAACCTGTTGTTTTAAGGTTTTTACTTCCCTTCCATGTATTGAGTAACGTTACTTAACACTATTTATTACATTTGCATCATCTTTTCAAGCTTCAAATTATTCTACCAATGAAAATACGATTGAACCGCACATTCAATCAATCTTAACCAGTCAACGAAGAGGAGATAAAAACTGGTGTTCAAATTTACGTGATTTTGTTTTGGTAATTTTAACCGGTATAAAAAGGTATTGTAAGGTAATCAATACTCATGCTTATGATCCAGGCATTCTTTGAAGAACTAGTGGATGAATCTAACAGAATCGTAGAATGAATTCCAAGAAGAATTATTAAAATGAATTTCGAAATTTCACTTGGAGCCACCTTTAAAGGAACTCATGGAAATTTTTGAAATTTTCAACTGTCAAAATCGGAACCTTTTTTTATTTTATCATATTTTTTTTTAATATTATCAGAATGTTATAACAACTCTCTTGGTTGGTAAATGGCTGGGCATGGTGTACCTCGCGTACCTGAAGGAATAAAATAGACCGCTCTTTGCGGTCCTTAGCCTCCTGCCCAGCAACCCTCGGTGGGAACTTTGGTCGTATGCTGACAGGGAAGGGGGTTTGCTTTTGCTCTTGCCTCTGCAAACCTTGAGCGTCTGTACTCCATGTTAGGAGCGGCTCACAACAGCGCTGTATCCCATGTCAGGGGTGGCTGATCATCGTCCGAGAGAAGGACTCTAAGCTAAACTGTGCACTATGGCCCTTCGAACATTTAGGGGGAATGGTCCTCCGGAAATCAAGGGGGTTGGTGTCAGCCAGCCATAAAAAATCATGCAACGAATTATCAACGAGAGAATACGAACTGGAACAATCGGCGAAATCCACAACGACGTAAAGGGACTAGCGATTGGAAGCTCGGTACGTGGAACTGCAAATTTCTCAACTTCATCGAGAGCATACGCTTACTCGCCGACGTGTTAAAGGACCACGGTTTCGGCATCGTAGCGTTGCAGGAAGTGTGTTGGAAGGGATCAATTGTGCGAACGTATAGAGGTAACCATACCATTTACTAGAGCTGCGGCAGCACACACTAGCTGGGAACAGCTTTTATAGTGATGGGTGATATGCAGAGGCGTGTGATCGAATGGTGGCCGATCAATGAGAGAATGTGCTAGTTGAGGCTCAAAGGCCGGTTCTTCAACTTCAGCATAATAAATGTACACAGCCCTCACTCCGGAAGTACTGATGATGATAAAGACGCTTTTAACGCGCAGCTCGAACGTGAGTACGACAGCTGCCCAAACCATGACATCAAATCATCATAGGAGATCTAAACGCTCAGGTTGGCCAGGAGGAGGAATTTTTCAGACCAACTATTGGAAAGTTCAGCATCCATCGGCTGACGAACGAAAACGGCTTATGACTAATTGATTTCGCCGCTTCCAATAATATGGCCATTCGTAGCACCTACTTCCAGCACAGCCTTCCATACCGATACACCTGGAGATCACCACAGCAGACAGAGTCACAAATCGACCACGTTCTGATTGGTGGACGGCACTTCTCCGACATTATCGACGTCAGGACCTATCGTGGCGCTAACATCGACTCTAACCACTATGAAAATACGCCCAAAACTCTCCGTCGTTAACAACGTACGGTACCGACAGCCGTCCCGGTATGACCTAGAGCAACTCAAACAACCGGATGTTGCAGCGGCATACGCGCAGCACCTCGAGGCTGCATTACTGGAAGAGAGTGAGCTGGATGAAACCCCTGCTGCTGGGGAACAGTGAAACCAGCCATCAACAATGCAGCTGAGAGCAACGTCGGGTACGTGGGACGGAGTCAACGGAACGATTGGTTCGACGAGGAATGTAGCCAGATTCTGGAGGAGAAGAACGCAGCGCGGGCGGTCATGCTGCAGTAAGGGACCCGACAGAACGTGGAGCGTTATAACGGAAACGGCAACAGCAGACCCGCCTCTTTCGGGAGAAAAAACGCCGCCTGCAGGAGACGGAGTGCGAGGAGATGGAACAGCTGTGCCGGTCTCAGGAAACGCGTAAGTTCTATCAGAAGCTCAACGCATCCCGCCACGGCTTCGTGCCGCGAGCCGAGATGTGCAGGGATAAGGATGGGAGCATTTTGACGGACGAGCGTGAGGTGATCGAAAGGTGGAAGCAGCACTTCGACGAACATCTAAATGGCGCTGAGAGCACAGGCAATGAAGGTCGGGACAACGGAGGAAATGCCTTCATCAGCACTGCGGAGGATGGAAACCAACCAGCCCCCACTTTGAGGGAAGTTGAGGATGCCATTCACCAACTCAAGAACAATAAAGCTATGTGGATACGAGTAACTGACACTGAAGAAGACTGCAAGTGGTAGTCGAAATACGCGTATCTGTCAAAGATAAACATTTAGGAGCGGAATTAAAAGGTACATGGTACTCCATCTACTTTAAAGTTTCTCTATTTGAGATTCTGCTCAGAGGATTCGAACATTCATTAAAGAGTAATAAAGCTTATGGTAAGGATGGTATCGGAGCTGAACTCATAAAGATGGGCCCGGAGAGGCTGGTCATTTGTTTGCACCGGGTGATAGGCATAATCTGGGAAACAGAACAGCTACCGGAAGAGTGGAAGTAAGGGGTGATATGCCCCATCTACAAGAAAGGCGACAAGTTAGATTGTGAGAACTTTCGAGTGATCCCAATTCTAAATGTGGCCTACAAAGTATTATCCCAGATCATCTTCCGTCGTCTGTCACCTGTAGTAAAGGAGTTCGAAGTTATCAAGCCGGCTTCGTTGACGGCCGATCGACAACGGACCAGATCTTTACTGTACGGCAAATCCTCCAAAAATGTCGTGAATACTAGGTCCCACCGCATCACCTTTTCATCGATTTCAAGGCGGTATACGATAGGATCGACCGCGTAGAGCTATGGAAAATCATGGACAAGAACAGCTTTCCTGGGAAGCTCACGAGACTGATTGGAGCCACGATGGAGGGTGTGCAAAATTGTGTGAAGGTTTCAGGCGAACATTCCAGTTCGTTTGGATCCCGCCGGGGCCTACGACAAGGTGATGGACTTTCGTGCCTGTTGTTCAATATTGCGCTAGAAGGTGTTATGCGGAGAGCCGGGGTACGATTTTTACAAGATCCAGTCCATTTGTTTGCTTCGCGGATGATATGGACATTGTCGGCCGAACATTTGAAAAGGTGACAGACCTGTACACCCGCCTTGAACGCGAGGCAGCAAAAGTTGGACTGGTGGTGAATGCGGCCAAGACAAAGTACATGTTAGCTGGTGGGGGCGAGCGCAACAGGGCTCGCCTATGTAGCAGTGTTACGATAGACGGGGATACGTTCGAGGTGGTCAACGAGTTCGTCTACCTTGGACCCTTGCTGACGGCTGACAATAACGTTAGCCGTGAAATACGGAGGCACATCATCACTGGAAGTCGGGTCTACTATGGCCTCCAGAAGAAGCTGCGGCCTTTCTTAAGATTCCACTGCTTCCACAGGATTGCAAGTGGTGAATAATCCTCAAATTCACAGAACGTCCTATAAATCTCAGTAGTTTACTTGCTTCCATTAAGTTTCACGCAGCACCTCAATATCCAATAGTACCTTCTAAGAATCCCGCAAGAAACCCACAATTTCAGCTAGGAATATCCAGCTCCACTCAGTAGTCTTAAGAATCTCTTGAAAAGTCTCAGAAGCCCACTTGAAAAGCCTAGGATCCCAAAAGGATTTTCCGGGATGCAGTTCACCACTAATAATCTCTTAGAAAATCGAATGTCATACAGAATCTTCAACAAAAAGGGAATGTTGCTTCAAATAGTCAACATACATAATCATAACACAGACCAACAGTAAAACTCAGTAAAGTAACGAATACATTTTGTTTTACTAGTTTTTGTTTTTGCCCATCGTATTACTTCGCTTATTGATTGATATTGATTGAATTCGCTTATTTTAAGAGACAAACTCTTTTGAAAGCCCTTAAAAGATACCAGTGGGTCATCAATTTGTCTAGCTTCTGTCTGAATCATGGGATATATATTGAAACTTCTGAAATTTATTTGAATAATGCAATTTATTTCATTAAATTCCATAAAAGTTAATATACCCGAAATTTGTTAAATAAAATTATTTTGTTTCTACTACTGCGGTACACTTTTACATGCAAAATTCATGTAATTTCACAATGATGAAAACTGTTAGCTGAATAGTCGAGACAAAATTTGTACTTTGTGGCGAGACAACGCTTTACCGGCAAACTCAAGTGGGCTGCTCACACAGTATGGATGCCTGAGAAAATATGTTGGAACTCTATTTGAAATACTTAAAGATATTAATAACGCCCTGACACGTTGCGAATACATGACCATCCCGAAGTAAATAAGCACGTACGGGAGCTCTTATAGTTGCTGCACAGTTCGAACGAAACGTGTAAATTTCTGAGACATATAATGCACATAATTGGAGCGTGGAATATCATGGATATTTACATGATATGTCATGTAAACTTCAATTATATGTCATGTAATCGAGCAGGACCCTGAGTGATTACATGACATATAACACATTTTTACATGATTCCAAACTGAAGTTTACATGACATTATTTTTACATCGCATAAATGAAGTTTACATGACGTGTAATCTTCATTATTTTTAACTGTGTGGGACTTCGGGAAATATCAACGAAGATGGTTCTCTGGTATGTGTTAGATGTTGAACTGACCTATTTTTAAATGAGATAGGTAGAAAGACGAAATTTAAAAAAAATACAATATTTGGTGGTATTTTAAGGTGTTGCCAAAAACGGATCCATTTTGTTGCCAAATATGAAGCATGCCAAAATCGGAATCCCACTGTACTGCCATCTTGTTTCCGATTGGACAAATATTGGACGTAAATGGTCGCCTGACAATGTTTTAAATTGATTATTGTTTTTACTTTTACTTCTGTTTGTTTGTGTTACCATCAACATCATAGCCTTCGAAAAAAAAACAGGATTCTAGATACTTATCTAAGGAAATTTCGCATGATATCTCATGAAAAATGTTATAAAGAAATAAAAGACGTTATAATCATCGAATCGTTAGAAAGGTGGCAAATCCTTGTTAACATCTTGGATACATACAAAAAGTTGACGGCACTCTGAAGCAATCTCCATAGTAAGTTGAGAAATTCATGAAGAAATATTTGAAGGATATTTTAGAAAAATAAATTAAAGTAAAATAAAAGTTAAAAAAATTTTATATGGTTTGCGGAGGAACAGTAAACTCGGGGCAAATTTTTAGGGATTTATGTCGGATTCCTTGGACGCACACTTCGGGACTAATTTTGGAAAGCCTAGAAAAATCTTTGAGTTATTAATAGAAGAAAGAAGTATCATGTAAAATAATCGTTTTCCGTTAAATTTTAAAAATTTTCGAGGTCAAACTCTGATAGGAATCCGTATCCTGGGTACACCCATGCAGTCAACGGTGCACCCAAAAAATTGTTCACACTTTTAATAGATATGCATTAAACAGTACTCCACATCAAGGACTACTCGAGGCTCGTCGGTGCAGCATCCTCCTAAAATGGGTCGACCCCTTCGTTCTTCGGCTGCCAGAGCCCAGTTTGCCGCGTTATCCGCGCTTTTAATTTAATTAAACCAATTTTCTGCTGCGCTGAGCCAGTTCAACGTCAAGCTGTGATGTCACACTGCACTGACTGTCTGTCTGCTCAAGTGCAATACCATTGGGGCACAGAAAGAGGAAAGAAAGGCAATCATAGCGCACTGCACTGGTGTGACGTCCTTCTTTGTCTTTGAAGTGGATGTCTTTGAGATACCATAGTATGCACTACGTTTTTTGTCTCGTTTGATATGTAAAAAACATTTTTAAATAAGAGGCAATATTTTTTTTATCGATACGAGAAGAGCACAGCAATAATGTGTTAAGTATTTGTAGTATTATGTGAAACAAGTGACATTGTCAGTCTGCAAAATGAACATGATGATTTAAAGAGCAGTAAGTTTAGAACTAGGTCTAGAAGTGAGATTTGAAATAAAGAGGAGGAATTGAAATTATTGGTATCTCAACGAAATTTTTATAAATCTTTTGAAAAGACAAAATTCCTTCACAATTCGTTTGCTTGAAGGGGAAATCCAATAAGTAGGACTTATGCTTGCCCCCAAAATTTGCACATACGAACTCTTCGTCATATTCTCTCACAAAACAGACGTATCTGGCGTAAAAAAAAAAAACTTCCACAATCCATGTATTTAGCATCCATATGGCAATTTTTGGTACTAAGGCTCCTATCTTGGCATCTGCGGTGAGTGAACTAAAGAAAATTCTTGAAAAATATTTTTTGACGATTGCCAGACTGGGTTTATTTTTTAGACTACAAAAAAATCCTAGTAATTTTTTTTGTCACGTTTGATCATTGCGATCTTAAAGACCATCGAGTTAGTCATAAGAACATTTTTTTACTTCTTCTTCAACTTCTACTTCTTCTTCTTGGCATTAACGTCCTCACTGGGACAGAACCTGCTTCTCAGCTAAGTGTTCTTATGAGCACTTAGCACAGTACTGAGAGCTTTCTTTGCCAAAGTTGCCATTTTTGTATTCGTATACCGTGTGGCAGGTACGATGATACGCTATGCCCAGGGAATCGAACCCAGATACCTTCAGCATGACTTTGTTTTGTAGCCGTTTACTCTAACCACTCGGCTAAGGAAGGAATTTTTGACTATGATTACTGAATATCGAGTAAGAGAGAGTTGACTGTAGTTTTGAAATACTCCATTAAGTAGGTCAACCACAGATACTTAGGTAATCAAATGTATTGCATTAAGTATAACACTTCTTCTGGGGTGGTCTACGGTTTCCAAATAACTTCAATGGACAATGGAAGGCAAATCACAATTGACGTTAAATCACTCAAACCTTAGGATGAATTTAAACCTTCAAACCATCTATCAGTTCATTGTCTGATAAAAGAAATAAGATGACCCCGGCTGTGTCGGCCCTGGTGGTCATTCGCACGTGAGAATGAGCTCCTACCCAAACTAGACGCTCACTTGTTGAGTAACAGTTAACCATAACGTCGCGTACCCGGCTCTGCTGCCAATCATCATCACTAAACGTGTGCGCGGTATATCGTAGTAATCAGCAGCTGAAAGCCACAAAACGAACTTTCGGCAGGGGTGCATCAACAACACTCACTGGGGGCTACTTATTCGGAAGCTGCTGCAGTGGTTGGTACCGGCACGGTGCTCACCAGATCGTTATTTAAAAAAAAAACCTTCATTAAATAAAAGTCTTTTTCTGTAGCTAAGCTGTGTGTCTGGGCAAAATTTAGGAGCTTCGTCCTTTGTCGGAAAGGCCTGTGTCATCCGCAAAAATTTATGACATCTCTGACGTAACTCAGGTAAGTCAGATGTAAAAATATTTCATAATATTGGACCCAAAACGCTGCCTTGAGAAACACCAGCTCATACAGAATGTCTTTTAGACTTTGATTTCTGGAAATTAACCTGTGAAAGTGTTGGAAAATTTAAGTTTTTTAAATTTTATAACCAAGCCTTCATGCCAAAAACTGTCGCATAGCCTTCAGATTTGTTGGAACATATAAAATTTGTAACACTTAAAAGTTGATGAGTGGTCCAATGTCCATGTCGGAATGCGAACTGTTCATTGGCAAAAATTGATTTTTTTATGTGGACCATTATTCTGTTCAAAATAATCTTGTTAAAAAGTTTACTGATGAAGAAAAGCAAACTGATTGGACGATAGCTAAAACCTTCAGCAGGATTTTGTCCGGTTTCAAAGTTGTCGCAACCTTGGCATTTTCCCATTAGTCAGGAAAATATGCCAAGTGAAATAAATTGTTCAATACATCAACTAAGAATGATAAGCATTTTCTGGAAGTTTCTCGATGTAACTAAAATTTGTTGCTCGTTCTATCCACCAAAGGTTACAAATAACTGAACCAGTTTTCCTCATAATCACGCTGAAGTAAATCTCCATTTAAATATCTCTAATTTCCTTTGAATTTTTGGATTTTTACCAATAGCAGGGTGTAACTTCAAAATTCGCCCTATTGTTTTTTTTATGCTCATTTTTTTTTATTTGCAGAGTAGTCGTAGAAATCAACTGGTGAGCGCAGATTTGACAGAGACTTTTTATATAATTACGGTCTGAAGAGCACCGTGCCCTACTCATCTCACACTTCTCTTCTTGAACCTCCCCAGCCAAAATCACGGTGCGCTACCATCTCGCGAAGTTTGTGCACTAGAAAAGTCACTGTTTCACTATATAAACCTCGGGCAGGGACCTCGCTGGTCATCATTCACAGCGGTCCTAGTGACGGTGCGCGAACGTGTGCAGAAGATATTGGAGATAACGGCCGATAAGAAACGATTAGGAAAAGGTGCTGGCGTGGTGAATTTTCGCGAGTGAATGTGAAATAAGAGCTTGCGGTTTTACTGCCAAACAGACGAAAAAAAGTTATACCCACAGTGTAAGTGATTACCGAAGCTAGATTAGGAGTGGCACCAAAAGATACTGTTTAACGAAGATTGTGAAGCCACACAGTGCTTACATAATATGACTTTATGATCATTGGTACCAAATTGGGTGCTGTGATTTATGAACCTGATGGCGAATGACTTTGCTGAATTTTGAAGCATATGAGTGATTTCAAGAACTGTATAATTAGAAGACAAAAATCTGCAATTTAATTGAAAAAGGAAACAGCTTGCTAACGTTGAACCAATCGAAGTACTGTTAGTGATTACTTGATCCCTTACCATGTTTGAACTGAATCCGCTGATGAGAACGAGATCATAAAGGAGTCTTTCTGTGTTGACCTCTTCAATATTGTGAAGAAATGAAGGGTGAAGCTAAGCCATGCTGAAGGTGTTTGGGTTCTATTCCCGGTCGGTCCAGGATCTTATCGTAATGGAAACTTCCTTGACTTCCCTGGGCATAGAGTATCATCGTACCTGCCGCACGATATACGAATGCGAAAATGGCAACTTTGGCAAAGAAGGCTCTCAGTTAATAACTGTGGAAGTGCTCATTGAACACTAAGCATCGAAAATTTCAAACTTTTTTTTCCGGCCGATAGGGTTTCGTTCTACTTCGTCGTGAGCGCTTTATTCGTCGTATCAAACTTAAAATGTTCCACTACGGTGGATATTCCAACTTATCACAACATAGATTCATTTTCCAAGTGTATTTTTGTAAATTTGTTATGGTTTGTACACTAGTACACCAAAAATGCAATAAAACTACTGTATAAATAGCCTTAGTTCAATTACCCATTTTACACTTTTTCACCGAAATCGCATGGACGAACACAGTTTGAGAGAAATGCTTAACTATAGACACCGGTCTCACCACTTTATAAGTTTCTTCCCGGCCTCCTGTGTGACTTACTTCGCCGGACACTTATTTTCACTATGGAAAACCTTCGTACTTCTTCACTGAAGGATTCCATTCCAATCACACGCCATAAAAGTTCTATAATTCACGAAATTTTATGAAATTTCTTTAACGACCGCGTAAAATTGAGAATGTAAATAAAGTTCAATCCGTTGCACTGAGAAAAAGAAAGCTTGTGCGCATCAATGTGTGCGCGATGCTCGACGTAAAAATATGGTTACTTTGAATGTGTTGTTTTCGCTGCTTTATGAGCAAATGTCATAATTGTACGGTCAAGAGGAATTGTGTTCCTATGTTTGAGCTTATGTTTGATGACGATCAATGAATTTGAAATGAAATTAGTACATTCCATCATGCTGAAGGAATGGAGAGAGATGCCCGTAGATCTATATATATTCTAGTAAAACATTTTATTATAGCGTTGATATGTTGTGTTTTGACCACTCACTATATCACAGTGAGCCGTGAGTTGCGAGATAAATTTGGAAACTGATTGCGACAGAAATGAAAACGATAGACGAGTTAAGAACACAGCAAGATGCATTTTCTTTGCATTATTTCCAATAAGAGATCAAGATTTATCAAAATATTTTTGTACAATGCTAAGGCCGTTTTGAGAAAGAATTGTTTGGCATCGGTTTGTATCAGCATCATTCACTGCAATACTGCGAAAATTGCAGTTCTCACTGATCAATGCTTAATACGATGGATACTAGCACATCACCCTACTCAAAAAGGCTCTAAACGCCGTATCAGTAAACGCGCAGCTGTTCAGCAGTACCAAACAAAGGGTCATGATTTCGAAACCCACTGGTCATTGATCTTGTCGTATAGCGCCAGGGCATAAAGCATCTTTGTAAATGCCACAGGACACACGCATGAAAATGGCAGGTCGGCAAAGAAAGCACTGTGAAAGTGCTCATTAGAATACTAAGCTGAAGAGTAAGCTCTGTCCAAGTTGAGACTTCAGCCAGAAAATAGAAGAATATCGGCCGATGCAGATCACATAGATGGCTGGTATTTTCAAATGTTTGTTAACACTAGGAGTCCCGAGATCAAATATCAGTTGTACCTTAAATTTAAATCAGCCATATCTTATCAACGTCTCGATTTATTATCAAAATCCATGCCTCATGTCCATATTCCACAGTTTAGTACGGTAAGAAAAAAAAAATGTTTCTAGGGGTGTTCAAATTTCTTCTAAAGCAATCAAAACAACGCAAATTTTTTTCGCACAATGAACGGGCATTCGAATCGTGTCAAATATTACCGGAAAAGTTATAATTTAAGGTTTTTCAAACCCAAATGACCCTAATTACCTAGAAAATTGATGCATAAAGAGCAAAAAAAAAATAGATTGTGTAGATTGTGGAAACCGCATGCCAAAACCTTTAGTGCTCTAGATATATATGTAGGTTTTAAAGGGATTTATGAACAGCACGAAAATTTCGGAACCACAATACTCTATTAGATCGAAGAAGAGCTCGACTATAACGTATAGTTTGTATGACCACTGCCAGTCGCATGCAGAAAAATACCGCTAGCTATTTATTTCAAACGAATTCAATACCTATTGTTATACAAATCTAGAGACGCTCAAAATCCAATACCAACATAAATGCTACAGGTTTGAATTATAAAAGTTTTAGCTTAGCTAAGACTGACTGCACATATCAATGGTTGCTATTCCGTGATTGACCGAAGTCAGTGAAATTGCACAAAGAATCAAATAGAAGTTCTTCTGGGATTGGTCATCATCTTCTTCAGTGTGCATAATTCAGTGCTTCTATTTATACAGGGTCAATAACGACGCTGGTGTAACCTTTGCTATTTGGAGACCGTGTTTGCCTCTGCATCTCCACAAAGGTTACTGGGAGGGATGTTTGTTAATAGGGAGGATCGTTGGGTCACAGGATTCACTTTGATAAGCGATTAGACCATGATAAATAATTATTTGTGAGATTTGAACATGCTTATATGTAAACAGCGGTGGAAAGAATCATGCCGTTTACGCAAAATGAACTAATATTAAGCAGGATCCACGCTCACACGCTCACGAACCAACAGCGACCGATTTGGTCACAGATTCTTGCATCGGAGAACCAGAACAAAACAAATGTAAAAAGAGCGTGATTGCTGGATGAGCAGAGTCTGCTCACAACCGTTCTTTTTTCCTTTCATAGCTATTTTTGTGAATAATTGGACGGATTATGATTATATTAGATACATTACAAACTAATGTACGACAGTATTGAGAAAATTGATCGAAATGTGGTGTTATTGTAGAAATATCACAGGGAATCGGACGCGTGATTGCATGTCAAAATAAAATGATGCGATGCCCTTTACAGTATATGTGTTCGGGCGATCGTGAGCAAAGAAAGCAAGAACGCAATCGCACAAAATGAACCACCGATGCGGTGGCATTTTTCTGGTGTGCATGAACAGACTCTGTTCACCGTTTTACAGCACTGTATGTAAATATCATATTTTCATTTGATATGAACAATTTCTATGTACAGTATGGCCCATAAAAAAATGCGAAAATGGTCATATCATGTCTTATGGTAGTTTTTACATAGAAAATGTGAATGAAACATACATATTATTCATTACTTGTATTGTTTAATCTATTTAGACTCAGTTTTAAGCTTTGGATATGATTTTTATCTGTTACTTTTACCTTACCAGAGAGGAATTGGAAGCATACCTTCAAATTTTATCATGCAGACGTCGAGTTCAATATCTGTGTGATGAAAGCTTCTAAAACATCAACGATGGCGTGGGATTCTTCACAGGCCTTGTCTCCAGCATACGCCCATATCAAATGAAAGAATTGGTTCATACCTGGGTAACTGGAGACTTAAACATATTTTCGAAAAAAAAGACCATTTTGGAAAGCTTTGATTGAACCTTCATTTAAGTGTGATAAGCGGCTCCGTTTTGTTAAAAACCTATGATCTAGTATTGATATAAGTTGTCTCTAACCGATGGAGCAAATTTCATCCTCAAAACTCTGTTATAGGCCTCCGTATTTATTTTTTTATTCAACCTTAACAAAAAATAAAGGCATATCAAACCTATAAGACGCAAATGCCCTCAAAACTATGACCCAGGCAAATTATTTTATTGTGATCATGAAAAACACGTTCTCTAAGAACTCTTCCATCCTCTGATACCGAACAAACAAAAATTTTCAACAATAAAGTGTGATTTTTGAAGGTAAAAAGTTTATCACCAGAGTATACGACAATCAGACGCTGTTTCTAGCTCTGAGCGGATAAACGCTTTGAACTCATTTACTTTATTACATTTTTCAGGACAGTAAGAAAATATGACACAAATTGTCCTGGATAGCGAAGTTGTGTCAGAATATACTACAATAATCAGATATTACATTCACTACCAAAAACAATGAAAATAATGTCTGTTGATGCTATATTCACGTTCAAACAATTTTCGCATTTTTTTTATGGGCCATACTGTAGAGGAAAATTATGCCGACACTTGAGGTGACGAACCATTCAAAGTTTGTTGAACAAATACCTAAATGTAATATTCCTACAGCTGTCAGGATGAAAGCATGTGTTATTTTATTTTACTTACTTACTTGAAAAGAAACAAAAAACTCGATTGGCTGGAACATCATAGAACACTCTTATTCTTATGCCGACACTCTCAGTGTCGAACCATCCATAGTTTGTTGAATAAGTTTATGTCGACACTCACAGTGACGAACCATTCATAGTTTGTTGAGAAATCATATTTACGTCCCAACGTTGTAACGATTAAATGTGTAGTCATACATATTTTATAGATTAGAAATAGACGCATGAAACGAGCTCACCAATTAATCCGTCCTCCTTGACTGAGCAGCCACATTCCACTTTCAGCTTCACTCGTTTGCTCGGCTATATAAAAGCACACAGAGAAAATAAGCGCGCGACCCGAGAAGAAAAACAAAAACAACTAATCGAACGCGACACTTTTTCACTTTACTCGATCGACGCGATGTTCGATCCTGCCCTCATCGCTCGCCCCCGCTGGAGCAAGCGTCCCCTGTTACAGGTTTGAATTATAAAAGCTTTTAAGATTAAGTGGCACTACATTTTGATCCCTTTGGATTTGATCTAAACAACATATAACGATATGCGAGATTAGGCGAGAAAAAAATCCAATAAGTAACGTCACTTTCTTATCAATCTCCGAAAACATGTTAGAACTGTTATATACGCCGAACACTTTAGTTAACAGGTCGAGGCGACACATTTTTGCCACTCTAGTGTTTGTAGTGAGCAACACTACAACATCTAGCCGTTAGGTCCAGGACGTTAGACAACAAATTTGTCGTTTTTCGTTGTTGTTCACACATATTATAACCCTACGTTAAAACAAATTTTCAACTTCTATTTTTTTTTCTCTCGCCGTTCGCTTTCGATTCTATCAGCTTGTCATTTAATTACTTTCGTTACTCCCTTTCACTCTAAGTATAGATATCGTGTTCACCGAAAAAATAAGTTTTCCAAGCCAATAAGTTTTCATAATACTTTATCTTGTGTTTTCACAATAATGCATTAATAATGAAAATATTTAAAATTAATTCGGCGTACAATCTGCTAACAATTATTTTTTCAACTAATTTAACTTACTCGGTATTTAACCTATACTCACTCTATTGTTTTCTTGCATAATTCTGGATTCACCTACTGTCAACCTGGGTACTGCGGACAAACTCAATATACTTGTCAAGCGGGAGCCTGATTGCCAGAGCCAAACATTTGTAATTGAGGTTATGTTTCTTTCAGATGAATTACGAATTATTGATATTACAAGGATTAGTGTTATCTATCTATATTGAAAAATTAAAAATAAGTTTAAATTATCTCAGTTTTTCATGTTATTACAAATTTTTCCTAATTTATTATCTCGCCCTAAAAGCATTGCAATCAAGTATTGTAAAAAGATTTACACGTTATTTAACTACTGTCAACTCTCTTTTTCTCGATATTCCGTATCTCGATATCGAGTTAGAGAAGCATAGTGGAAGTTGGTTTTCATGGCTAACTTACACTGATTTTGTTTTCTGTAACTCGATACCTCACTAACTCGATGGTCTCTTCAATATCGAGCTTTCATTATTTATTTATTTATTTATTTCGTCAAGCATAGGTAGACTACATACAATAATTACAATACTTTCTTACATGCTATGGATTACTTCTATTGTTCTTTAGTTGTGTTTTAAGCTGCTCTTTGGACATAGTAATGCCAATGAATTCGCAATGTACATTATACTGACGCATCATACGGTTTATTGGTCCGTTTTGAGCATAATGCGTTCTGCATGATTTTTCTGAAAATAATTTTCTTGTTCTTAAATGCCGAGAGGGTGTGTAGAAGTTTAGTTGAGAAAGAAGTGCAGCGGAGTCTACACGGTTCGAAATAATGTTGTTTATAAAGAGAATCATTGCGAATTCCCGGCGTTGTTTAAGTGTTTCCAAGTTGATGAGCATGCAGCGTGCTTCATACGACGAAAGTGGCAGCACAGTCCAATTCAATTTCCGAAGGGCGTATAAAAGAAATTGCTTCTGTACTGATTCTATGCGTTCTTCGCGTACGACATGATACGGGTTCCATACTAGGTGACAGTATTCCAGAATTGGTCTTACATATGTAGTATACAATAGTTTAATAGTATATGGGTCTTGAAAATTGTTGCTGAACCTCTTAATGAAGCCAAGCATGCTGTTTGCTTTGTTTATTATGGAATTATAATTTTCTACAAAAGTGAGTTTAGAGTCTAGGATTACGCCCAAATCCCTTACAATTTTACACTTCTGCACTACTTGATTTCCTAAAAATACTTCAATTGGTGGTGTTACATATTTTCGACTAAATGCTATTGAATTACATTTTTTGATATTGAGTTGAAGTAAGTTCATTAAGATTAAATTCAGGAATGAATTTATCCTGACAGTCTTGGCACAAAGGAAGCATGAAGGTACGTAAAATTTCTTCGTGGTGTCGTTGTACGCCAATGCAGGCAGCGTGATAGGTCCGCTTAGGGAGCTAGGGAGAATTGATTGTATACTGCGATGATGATGATGATGAGAAGGTCCTCTTCTATCTCCCAGAATTGATAATTTTTATATTAAGGCATTCCTTTCAAAAACAACATGACGGAAATAGACGACATTCAAGTTCAAGTCATCATTACCACAAAATATGAGCCACTTTGAGCGGAGAATAAAATACGTCGGGAAACGTTAAAAACTCACACTATCCTTCCTGCTTCTTCGGCAATTTTCAACCAAGCATCGTATTGTAATCCAGAAGATAGTTAAGGGAAAAACGTAATAAACAGACAATTTTTAACTTTCCTAAGATTTTTACACGAACTAGGAGTCGATCGAGTCGAAATGTATACAAACTTTGAGAAAGCCAAGTGTGTTTGAACACATTCCAAGAACTTTGAATGATGTTTGAGCAGTGCTGGAAATGGTACTAGCAGTAGGTAGGCTTGAATTTCGAGATACTTATGTGGCTCTTCCCAGTACATTAGTTCAAAAATGTGAATCTCATCAAGTAGCCTATGTTGGGTGCATGAATTTTCTAAATCATTAATGTCATTGAAGGCTCTAAATGCGGGACATTGGTTTAGCAAAACGCTGTTGAGGTCAACTCAACTCGATCACGCTCACTAACACCACTATCAGGAAGAACTAGCATCAATCTTTCTGCGTGGGCGGGCTAAGAAGGGCTCAGCAGCAACGTTTCTGAAAAAAGGCCCAGTACTTCATGGGTCTTTTTCAAATGTTTGTCCAGATTTTTCTCTAGTAATTTTGGGTTGCCGTTAGCAACGGATGTTTTGTTGTTTTCAAGGCTTTTTGCCTACAGCAGAGATAAGCGTGAGTTTCACTGGCTTCGCTGGCTGTGATTTGCTCTGCTTGGCTACTATATAGTGAATTCCATGATTTTTCCCAACCCTGCGATTGAGGGCCTAATATGGCAAACAAAAATCGTCACAAGAAAGATATTCCAAGATTCGCTTGAAAATAAAAACGGGTTCAGTTCGCAGTACCCAGCTCTTAAACACTCAACAACCAATTCTCGATTTTTTTTTTTTAGATTAACTCTCGTTATATTCTGGATTTGTTCTACAATAGACACGCTTCTGAACGATCAGACTCCGCATAAGTGTCAACATTCTTTGTCCAAGTGAATTCAGTTTACCGATGGTTAAGAACATAATAAGAAAAATATTTCATACTCAGTTCATTCTCGAGTAGTCTCTGAAACTGTTCTTAACCACTTCGAACAACATGTTCACCTTAAACTCACCCTACCATAGATGGTTTCAACAGTCTGGCAAATAGTAATAGGAGAAATAAAAAAATGGCAAATGGACGATTAAGTTATGTAACCATGCAAAAAAGCCGATTTTGTCGAACAAAATTTTTCGTTTACCGTTCACAAGTTGGTAGATAAATGAAACTCAACCCACCAGAAAAGGAATAGTTACAGAATCATCTTCTTCTTTTTGAAATTAACGTTCTCACTGCGACAGAGCCTGCTTCTCAGCTTACTTTTTGTATGATCACTTCCACAGTTATTAACTGAGAGCTTTCTTTACCAAAGTTGCCATTTCCGCATTTGTATATCGTGTGGCAGGTACGATGATACACTATGCCCAGGGGCGTCAAGGAAATTTCCATTACGAAAAGATCCTGGACCGACCGGGATTCGAATCCAGACATCTTCAGCATGGCTTTGATTTGTGGCCGCGGACTGTAACCACTCGGCTAAGGAAGGTCCCTATGTGTAGGGACCATAGCACTATGAAATTAAAATAAAAAACAATCGAAATTATTACAATATTTTTCAAAAGTGGTCAAGATTACGCCCGAGTGTAGCAACGTATGGTGCTATCGCGTATGGTTATTGAGAGAAAAGCAAGAAGTTCATTGCAGATAGGGGAATCTGTTTATTTTCGGCAGCTTAGTTCTCTTCGTCATGGCACATGTTTGTCACCCAAATCGACTGCAGTTTACTAGTAAGATGCACGTAATATAATTAAAATTATGTAAAGCTTGATGGGTTATAAAAACACCCTCCATTTCTGATAAAGCTACGTGTTTGTATACCAAAATTGTACCGTTTCGAAATATTTCGTGAAGATTCGAATTTCGTATCGATTCTTACGGAATATTTCAACTATTCGTTTCGTTTCGCTATGAACAGTATTGAAAATTCCGCATATCGTTTCGTTTCGTATCGCCATTGAAAATACTCATATCGCATACCCTTAGTACCGAACTATGGGTTGCAGTATTTGTTTTGAAAATTTAAAACTTGCAACATATGCGATTTCAAATCAAATAAACAAATAAGGGGCTGTCCATTAACTACTTGACCATTTTTTTTTAATCAAACCCCCACCTCCTCGTGGTCATTTGTCCATACAAAAAAATAATATAAAATTTGTATGGATCGTGGTCATTGGTCAGACACCCCCCATCCACCCATAAATTTTCACGTGGAAAAACTTATCAATGTTACCCTGGATTATGGTAATCAATTATTAGAAATACGAATTTGTTTTATAATTGACATGTAGGGATGTTATCAATACATAAAGTTCTCGTAAATTGCAATGCAAAGCGGAAAAAGTCGCAACGCACGCGGTGAGCGATCATTTTCACATTCTGTTCATTTTGTGATAAACCGGAGATGAGGAAAAATATTGTTGAAAAAAAAAATCAAAGATGACAATATCGTTGTTGCTGTGTGCTGCTTAAGAGCCAGTTCGCGAGAGCCGCAACCCCTTCTTGTATTGATGTTCTTCGATCAGGCTGAAATTTTTAGAGATTGTTCTACTATATAAAAGATGATGTTTTGCAAAATTTTAGAGTTTTTATTAGGGGGAAGTGGAACAAAATGACCCCCAATGATTTCATGTCACTAAACATGCAAAATCACAAAAACTGATATAACTATAGTAAAACTGCGCTGATTATGTTGAAACTTGGCTTGATTTCTCTACGTTGTATAAACTTTGAGATAAGCATGGTATATGAACTTTAAAAGTACTTCAAATCGAGAAAAATGAGTTTTTCATAAAAAAATTAGTGTTTTTCAAATAGATTTTTTTCTTACCAACCGAACTAGGTCAAAAAACTAAATATGTCGTTTTGTAGGGTAACTCATGGGCTTTCATTTGAGGTGTAATCCAGATATGCGGTATCAAATATTTTCGAATTTTTTTTTTCCAGGGTATTGTTTGAATTTGAGCTTCTTTGCGAGTACCGCAACCGCCTTGTCTAGAGAGGTTGTATTATTGTTCTCCGATCGAGCTGAAATTTACAGGAGTTGTTCTCCTATATAAAAGAATATATTCCGCAAAATTTGAGATTTTCATATAGAAGTGGTACAAAATAACCACTAATGATTTAATATAGGGTAGAAATACCAATTATGGCTACAGCACCAATTATGGCAAAAGTGGGAACAAAAAAAAAATTTTCTTATTGTTTCACTAGAATATAACGGCTAATATTCACAGAAATGATAAAACTATTTGTTTTTGATGGTAACTAAACCTTGAAAAGAACATTCGTGCAATAAGCTTCGAAAAATGAACATTTGAAAATTTTGCCTCACATTTATGTCACCTTCTTAGCAGTTTGCTAAGGGACACCCGTTACGAAATGTATGTTTTCATCCGGAAAAACTGATTCAACCGTTGAATGTATGATGCCTAGTGAGAACAAATGAATAAATGTAGCTGGTGTGCAATAAAATCTTCTGTTTTAAGTTGGAAATCGTGTTATTTCCACTATGTCGATAACTGGTACAAAGAGTGTATGAGAGTCCAATTATGGCAATACTCAGGAGGCGGTTTGTTTACATTTTTTGATCAGTGAAATAAAGGAAGTAAAGATATTTCACGGGTTACTTCCACAACGGGACGGTTTGGTAAGGCATTATCTGCGTGTTTTGTACCCAATTACTAAGATTTTTCAATCACACGTTCGAAAACGTTCGCAAGCGGAAGATGCTAATTTCATGGTAGAGAAGGGTTTTCAGCGACACTCTATTTTTGAATTTTCCCTCTTATTTTCGTTAAAATCAGGCACTGGAAAGGTAATGTGAGATCATTAATGCTGTTTTGTATCATAATTTGCATTTACACTACATTTCAACTCCTTTTCGAAAATTAATTTTCTCCCATGAACCCATTGCAATAAACTGATTTAAAATCTATTTAAGACAAAATTTCTGGAAAATTTTCTAAGCAATCACTTTATTACTTATTAGCGTTGCATTATCATTCGCTCTGGATGGCATTTGAGATCCTTTCGTGCAAATATTCGATAGTCCATAATTGGCACACTTTTATGTCGAATGCTAGGAACACTATTGCCATAATTGGTACAAAGACAAGGCTATTTAAAACAATTTTTAAAAGCTTTAAGCCAATTTAGTACCAAAACGGTTCAATTCATCTGATTCGCAAGGCCTCAAACTAGTAATTAACATCAAAAAGTCATGCATACGTTTTAGAAACGTGGTTAAAATCTGATTTGTATCCAAACAGTTGACCTATTGCATCCATAATTGGTACACCTACCCTATAATAACATACAAAATCAATTAAAGTGCTATAATAGCGATAGTAAAAATGCACGAATCTGCATGAAATTTGGCATTTTTAATTAACGTTATATGAACTTCAAAATGAACATGGTATTTGGATTAGAAAAATGTTTCAAATTGATAAAAAAATCTGTTTTATTTATTTTTAATAATATTAGTTTTTTTTCTCAAATCGACTTATATTTTTGTCAACCGAACTAGGTCAAACAACTAAATATGAAGTTTTGTAGGGAAACTCAGGAGCTTTCATTCGCGGTGTACCGTAGTGAATAAAAATTAGGACAGTACCAATATCCGGACACTCTGATAATATTTACCAATAAAATGCTAAATTGACAACATTTATACAAATATATTGAATGAAAAAATAGCTGTTTTGTAGTTATTACGACGTATTGGCCTTCCGGAGGTCTGTTTAACAAACTCATCAATGTCCCCGAGGAGATCAACTCAAAGGTATAAATATATTGGTTAGAGATAATCGTATAGTATATTTTTATTACTTTGGTCTCTTACTAGGCAAACAAATTCAAATGTTTAAATTTAATATAGGGTAATTCAGGTCGCTATCTGTAATTATTCAGTTTTAATAAGCATTCAATTCTCCTTCCCCCACTTGACATTTCCCCCACTCATTCGCATGGATGGTATATATGCGTTCGAGAGGCGCTTAGATGGAGGCAATCGTCGCAGCGGTAGTGATTGTAACATAATAATACACAAAGTTATAGTTTAAAAGTTTAGTGACACCACATTGAAAAAATATGCTGTAAATATAGTTTAAAATAGTAAAAAGAGGCTGTCCGGAATCGGAGCCCAATGTTTTGAATCCGGACATTGTATTGGAATTGTATGGTTCGATGCCGTAAGTGCACATTTTTCAAATAAAACTGGAATAATACTTCGAACATCATCTAAACATCAGTAATATGTAATAAGAACAATACTGTGCGTCGTTCATTGAACCAATCAGTGATGATTGCAGTTTAAACCACCAACATGTCTGTCCAAACAACTAAATCACAAACATTGCGTACACAATATGTGTTCATTACTATTCAAAAAGAAACCCATTTGGCAGAACTACACTTTTTATAAGGGAAAAGTGGGTCAAAATGACCCCCAATATTTTTGTGTCGGAAAACACACAAAATCACAAGAACTACTGTACCGTTTAAACGGATTGTACTGAAAAATATGTTTTTTTTTTTTTGTAAAAACACAATTTTCCGTGGAAATATGCAATTTTTAACAATCTTCGTCTCTCTTTTACTCTTTCGAGAAATTTGCAAACATCAAGGCTAGTAAAAGTCAAAATTCCATTCAAGATATAAACAGTACAGTTGCAGTTGTTGATTCCCATCCAAACAGCGTGAGAAGAAGCAACGTTTACTACTGAACCGCCGAAGCTGCTAACGAAAACATTGGTGCAATGACTTATTGTTATCCACATCATCACTTTTGCAAGAAAGTGACATTTCTTTCAGATATGGCAGCGGCAACACGGTATGATATAATCGGTACCGTAAATTCGGGTGAAATTGATCAGTAGGGTGAAATTGATCACTGTGTCACTCGATTTTATATCTTCCTAATGGAGCACAAATATCAATGTAACCTGCAGTGAGTGAACGTTGTTTGTCGTAAGTATGTCCAATTTGTGTGTTGTGAAGTTTTTTTGCGTTCAAAAATGTTCATTTCTATGAAAATAGAGTAAAATTTATAAATCATGCACGGTGCAGTATTGACAAACATCAATAAACTTCTGATTCTAGACAAGGATTTGGACATGGTATAATCCTGAAAGTTTGTGAGGATACTTAAGAAATATCCCCAAACTAGATTGCATAACCAAAACTCGTACTAATTCGCTGATTTGGTTGAAATAAATGAATTTCTGTTAGATATCAGGAAATTCCTTAGGAAATTGCATACTTTTAGGCGCTTTCTGCGTAATTCCTAATATTAAAATATTCATTATTTCTATAAATATTGTATTGATAAGAATTTGGCAAGCATATTCGGATTCAGTAAGCTTAAATTTATTATGTAGAGTTGTTTTGAAAACTAACAACAATCGCATTGATAAGTGATCAATTTCACCCCGAAATGAGATCTCTTGATTTTTTTTATTTTATAGATATTTTTAGCGCTAAAACTACATTCGTTATGAAATTTCGGTACTTGAGTCAATGAGGCTCACCTTCATACTTGTTTTCCTGCATTCAGATGTTTGACATTTTCAACATTATAGAAATCAGACAAGAAAAACCGTGAAAAGTGATCAATTTCACCCGAAATTACGGTATTACAACTACCGACAAGAGACCTCCATACGCTGCTCATACCGCCCGGATTTTGATTTACCACGGTACACCGCGAATGAAAGCCCTTGAGTTGTCCTACAAAACTCAAAAATAAGTCGATTTGAAAAAAAAAAACTAATTTTACAAAATAACAGGTTTTTCTCGATTTGAAAATTTTTTTTATCCAAAATGATCATTCATATAACGTAAAGTAAACATGCCAAATTTCATACAAATTCGTGCATTTTTACTATCGCTATTCTTCTTCTTCTTTCTGGCGTTACGTCCCAACTGGGACAAAACCTGCTTCTCAGCTTGGTGTTCTTATGAGCACTTCCACAGTTATTAACTGAGAGCTTACTATGCCAATGACCAGTTTTGCATATGTATATCGTGTGGCAGGTACAAAGATACTCTATGCCCTGGGATGTCGAGAGAATTTCCAACCCGAAAAGATCCTCGACTGGTGGAATTCGAACCCACGACCCTCAGCTTGGTCTTGCTGAATAGCTGCGCGTTTACCGCTACAGCTATCTGGGCCCCTACTATCGCTATTATAGCAGTTTAATTAATTTTGTATTTTTATATATTAAATCATTAGTGGTTATTTTGTACCACTTCTCCCTAATATAAAAATCTGAAATTTTGCGAAATATCTTCTTTTATATAGGAAAAAAACTCCTGTAAATTTCAGCTCGATCGGAGAACATCAATACAACCTTTCTAGACAAGGCGGTTGCGTACTCGCAAAATGGCTCAAGTTCAAGCACTACCCCGAAAAAAAAAATTTTTTCGAAAATTTTTGAAACGGCATATCTGGATTACACCTCAAATGAAAGCCCATGAGTTACCCTACAAAACGTCATATTTAGTTTTTTGTCCTAGTTCGGTTGGTAAGAAAAAAATCGATTTGAAAATCACTAATTTTTTTATGAAAAACTCATTTTTCTCGATTTGAAGTACTTTTAAAGTTCATATACCATGCTTATCTCAAAGTTTATATAACGTAGAGTATTCATGCCAAATTTCAACAAAATCCGTGAACTTTTACTATAGTTATATCAGTTTTTGTGATTTTGCATGTTTAGTGACATGAAATCATTGGGGGTCATTTAGTCCCACTTCCCCCTAATAAAAAAATCTAATATTTTGCAAAACATCATCTTTTATATAGAAGAACAATCCCTGAAAATTTCAGCCTGATCGGAGAATATCAATACTACTTCCCTTGGGAAGGGGGTTGCGGTTCTCGCGAACTGGCTCTTAACAATTAATTCTCTGAATTCTCGAGGATAATATAATTTGTAATAAATATTATTTAAAACAAAATGTTTTCTGTATTCAATGTGTTCAGAAGAGTAGCTTTCATCATTATTTTTCTATTCCTTGCAGATTGCTCAGTGATCAGCTCACATCACACCTCCGGTAACAATGAAGATCATGAAGTTTCGAGTGCGCGTATCCCCGCTGGTGGTTCTTCTAGTTTGTATAGGTAATTGATAGCTTTCAAACTCTAACCCAAGCCCTAACCAAACGCCAAACGTCTAACTAGCCGGTATCTCTCTCACTCTCGCCCTGGTAGAGGCACTGCACGCACGATCCGTCTCCGAACGAAAGCGAGACTTTGACTACGAGTACGAGTCGGCCAACGCCGGCTCGCTCTATGCAACCAAAAGCGGCTACAGTGCCGGCAGTGGTCTACGTTCCATTGCACAGGGTTCGGCAGATCAGGCCAACAATGCCGTAGCGAATCAGGTGGCCGCAGCCAAGCAGGCAGCATACGTGGCCCAAAGTACTCTGGCACAAGCAGCGTCTCAGGCAGCGGCAACGGCACAAGCCGCTTTGGCCGGTAAACAGGTTCTTCTGCAAGGATTGGAACAGCAAAGCCTCGAGGCGCATCAAGCCCTGGAGAGTGAGATCCAGCAGCTTCATCAGGCTAAGAAGGCCGCCAAGGCAGCTCAGCACTCGGCCCAGCAAGCATTGAACCACGTACAAGTGTTAACTGCGGCGCTAAACAATGCGCAGGTCTGATCGTAATTTCCAATTTTGGTCGTAGTTATGGTTCATGAAATTCAGGTTTTTACAGGTAGCGGCGGAGCATGCCCAGCAGTCAGCAGCGGAAGCGGCAGCCGAGTTAGCTTCACAATCACAGATGGTAGGTAATGCCAAATCTAGGGTGGAGTCTATCGAAGAGCAGCTGAAGGCAGCCCGCGTGGACTTTGAAGCTACCCAGGAAGCGGCCCACAAGGCAGCGTACTCTGCACAGGAGGCTCAAAAGAATGCTGCAGAGGCGGCTGCTCATGCAGCAGGTCCTCATCAGCTGGACAGTCACACATTACAGTTCCAGTCGAAGGTCTCGAAACCACAGAATACTCATCACGAGGATGACGAGATCAACAGCGGTGAGATCGATGTCAACACAAACCACAACTTTGGATAGATGTTGCCATTTGTTAGGGTCCTTAATGTGCAATTGAAATAGGTCTATGTTTTAATAGAACAATTCGAGAAGCTTTATTGCTCGTTAGCCTTACTAAGTTGTAACTTGCTGTTAGTCTTTGAACGTACATTTTATGACTGCCGTATTCCAAGTTTAGCATAAGTTCACTGACATGTGCCTGATGTTGTATTATCGTTATAATGTTATAAATTGATGTTTTATTCCAGAAACATTTCGATGCTTTTTAATTAAGACGCTTAAAATTGACTTACCGATTTCAGAACAAACACTTATTGCATAATTATCAGCAAAACAATTGTCGTTTTATGATAAACATTTTATTGAATCAGCTAACACTCTTGCCCACAAAATTCCTTCGTAAAATGGCACTCCATGTCAGCTAACTTTAAAGCGTCCAGGAGAATCACAGTTGCTGAAATTAAATCGCCATCACAATCCATTCGCTGCAAAAATGAGGGATTGAGCGCCACGCGGTGTGGGAAGCTGTCACCTGCAGAATTCATTAACCATGCCACGGTTGCCACTGAATGGCGGTTGTATGAAAATCCGCGCGCCCCATTCAGCTGACTACAAAAATGTTAATCTGATTCCGGTTCGCATGAATACTCACTCCTTTCACAGAGAGCAAATAATTATCAGATTAAAATGAAACTGCAGGTCACCCGAACCGGGTAGGCGAGATTGTAACGGATACTAATGTGATGGAAGAAAACATGGGCGGGTCCATGTTTCCATTCACCATGTTTGTTGCAATGCTTTATAATTTACCGGAATTTAAATGGTTTTACAAGTACAGTTTGATTGGAAATACCTGGCAACGTGATATTGCTTTGTGTAATGTTATTGAACCAACCACATTAATGATATCACGACTCATATTCAGGCCCTTGAACAATGTCTCTTCTGACAGCAGCGATGCCCTAATCTATCGGAGTGACGTAAATGCCATTTCCATTTTTGGCATATTTTTCTATATATTTGCATCGATTTACCGAGAGCAGTTTGACGCTTAATTAGACGTTAATCATTTTTTTTCTAGCACTCACTGTAGTCCATGAATCCGCTTTCTCATTGCCCGTAATGGAGCAATGAGAAGGGACACAAGTCATTAAGATAGTGTTTAAGCAGTTTGACAATGAACTCTATGCTTGAAGTGTTCTAAATATTACGGATGTACGCTGAATGTCTTACCGGATTCATTGACTATACAACTACCTGAAAACGTGGACCTCAAAGGCACGTGTGTTGTCATTTGGGAGATTTATGCCATTGTTATGAATTAGCATACTTCATAGTCCTTTTTGGAAAGGAAAAGCCGTCCTTTGAAAAGGATACATAAAAAAGTAAAAAGGGATAATGTGGCTTTATAAACTCTGGATTCAAATAGTTCTTCCTACCACAACAGATTGAGAATAATTAAATCACTAGCTGATTTTGACAGAAAAATGTGGAACGTACGAGAAGAAGCGCAAAACTATCTGTTCGGGAACAAACAGACAAGATTAAGAGAAACTCATCGCGTCAAAATATTTGTGTCGCGAGGCGGAACATCTTTATCTTTTTGCTGGATGACAGTCAAAGCAGCCATTAACGATGCTGTCGAAAGCATTGTCAGATACGTGGAACGAAGAAACGAAGAAACGATAAACTCGACGCAACATGGTACGCGGCAAAACGTGGAACGATACAGACTGAAGCTGAAACAGCAAACCCACCTATTCCGGGACAAAAAGCGCCGCCTGGAAGAAGTGGAATACCAGGAGTTGCTGTGCCGTTCTCAAGAAACGCGGAAGTTCTATCAGAAGCTGAGTACATCTCGCAAAGGCTTCGTGCTGCGAGCTGAAATATGCCAGGATAATGATGGGAGCATCTTGACGGACGGACGCGAGGTGACTGAAAGGTGTCAGCTACGATGAACACTTTAATGGCGCAGAACACAGGCAAAGAAGGTCAGGACAGCGAACGCGATGGCTATGTCAACACAGCGGATAGTGGAAACCAACCAGCTCCCTCGATGGGGAAAGTTTAGGATGCCATTTAAAGCTCGAAAACAACAAGGCCAAGGATGGTATCCGAGCCGAACTCATCAAGATGGACCTAGACAGGTTGGTTGCTTGTCTGCATTGGCTGAAAGTAAGAATATGGGAAATGGAACAGCTACCGGAGTGGGAAGTCATCCAACCGATTTTATCGATGGCCGCTGGACAACGGACCAGATTTTTTCCGTGCGGCAAATCTTCCAGAAATTCCGTGAGTACCAGATCCCTACGCAGCACCTGTTCATCAAATTCAAGGCGGCATACTGAGAACAGCTTTCCCGGGAAGCTCACAAGATTGATTAGAGCAAACATGGACGATGTGCAAAACTGTGTGCAGATCTCGGGCGAACACTCGGACTACGACAGGGCGATGGACTTTTGTGCCTGTTGTTCAATATAGCGCTTGAAGGTGTCATGTGGAGAGCCGAACTTAACAGCCGAGGCTCGATTTTCATGAGATCCGGACAATTTGTTTACTTCGCGTACGACATAGATATTATTGAGAGAAAATTTGAAACAGCGGCAGATTTGTTCACCTGCCTGAAGTCGGACTAATGGTGAATGCGTCGAAAGCAAAGTATATGCTGGTAGACGGAACTGAGTGCGACAGGGCCCACTCACATTATGAGGCCGGCCACAAGCCTTCGCCATGTGAGACTTTTGACGATAGATGCTCCTGTGTTAGTTGGTGCGCTTTACTCCACTGCTCTGCTCGTCATGGTCTTCGGGCGAACCTGTTGGGTGCCGAGGTCGGTCTTGCAATTCCAGTTAAGGGGTGACTTCCGGTTTGCAAGCGCTCCGACGACCCAAAGTCGGCGATGCGTCGTGATCGATACTACTCGGCGTAGATCCCGACGGTGCAGCTAGCCCACTCCGATGGAGAGTTCCCCGACAAAGGAATGTCTCCCGGAACCGGTAACGTTACGCGCGTTCATTCTCCATTTTTGGCTGGTAGAGTGCCGAAATCGGCCCTGCGATTCAGGATGGAGGATTGCTTCCGGTAAGCTCGTACTATTCAGAATAGCCCCCGACGGTGAATCTATATTACTCCGACGAAGGTTTCCCCGGTGGTGGATGATCTACCGAACTTATGCTATCCGGGAAGATGCGCTCCGACGATCATTTGCCGGTGCTTTCGCGATCTACTCAGCTAGTCAGGTTCTATTTAGCCTACTCCGATACGATGGTGGTCGGTTTAGTGCAAAAGTCAGTCCTGCGATTTCGGTGAAGGAAGGCTTCCGGTTCGCCGGTGCCCCGACTACCCATTCTAATACTACGTGATGCTCGAACTACTTCGTCCTAGTCTCCGACGGAGGATCTAGTCTACTACGATCGCGACCTGCCGCCCTCTGGTCTTCTCGCCATTTATGTTGCAGCGACGACATGATGTGCGTTATCGCCATGTTCACCGCGTACCACGTTACTTGCGTACTGACACATTTTCTGCACGATGTTCTCGGGGCTTAAATCTCCCTCGCAGCTTCCGAGCATTTCGTTCTGCAGTTCCGCGTATCTTGAACAGTCAAAAAATGTTCACCTCTCCAGGCTTCCTATTCATCCTACCCCGCCATAGATCCGACTCTGGCCACCTTCCGTATGTTTCTGATGTCTCGGAAGCACTCGATATCCTCCGTCAAAGTGATGCAAATGAGGATCTGCCGAAACGCTCTGTGCAGCTTTTCGCGGCTTCGCTTTGTTTCTAGTGCCTTGTCCCAAGCAGGAACTCTATACCTCAGTGTAAGGGTATGCGATATGAATTTTTTCCATGTCGATACGAAACGAAACGATACAGGGAATATCTTGCGCTGATAATGACGAAACGAAACGAAATTTAAAAATGTTTCGTGTAACTCGATACAAAATCAAATATCTCACGGAATTTTTCGAAACGAAACGAAATTTTTGAATTTGTTTCGCGGAATACACTTTAAGTTTTTTTTTCTTGTCAAAAGGTGGAAATTTGACAATGGGCATAAAAAATGTCTTTTTAAATCCTCTACCATATGGAAACCTTAGTGTTGCTCAGCGGAATCCATACATGTTTTGGTAAAACTCTTTTTTGTTTGTTTGAAATCTTCTTAATAACTTTATAAGGTTTCATTTCAACATATCTGACATCCACAGAAGGCAATGAGTGGGTTTAATTTAAATGTTACAACTAAGAATTGGGTCGAAAAGCAATTACAAACATTTAAAACAATCTCAAAAATATTGAGAGGAGCCCAAAATTAATTTGATTTTTAGAAATACCTTACAAGTTTTTAAATCATGTGGATGTGATGTTATGCTAATAAATACCATAAAACATGGAATAATGAAATTCATTTTTTTGCTGTACTTTATGCTTTGTGGCTTGAATGAATGTGATTGGGGACACAAGTCGATAAGTGATCATGAAAATACTAAACTGAGAAGCAGACTCTGTCCCAGTTGGAACATACCGCCAGAAAGAAGAAGAAAAATAAGTAGAACAGAGGAATCACTGGAATATTTGCTTTAGTATTTGCTGGAGTATTGAATTAAATTAAATTTAAAAGAATCCATCAACACATACCTAAGAAATCAATCAAGAAAAATTTGAAAGAACTGCAAAAGTAATAAACTCCAAGAGATATTGCGGCAGCAACTTAACCAGGATTGCCTGTTGGGGTTAATTTAGAAGTTCCTAATAAATTTTCTGGAAAAGCCTTGCATAAACTGTGAATTAATTCTTGGAGGTATCAAATCTGGATGAATACAAACTTTCAGAGTAAACCTTGTAGAAAATACTGAAGGTATTTCTATTATTTTGTAGAGCAAATACTGGAGAAATGATCCTATTCCAAAATCTGTGAAGGAATTTCTGGACGATTTCTGGAAGAATTAAGGATTGTTGATATTATCTCATTTTCAGATTCTTTGTTTAAAACTGACTACAAAATCACATTTTCACTAAATTTTGAGCCTCGAGAGTATTTTAAAAAATATTTGAAAATTTCGAATAAAAAAAGTTTTGAACCTGGACTACATAGCATAGAGGAACCGCAAATAAGATTGACAAGTTCACCCATGTTCGTTCAGACAATCCGTCTTTTAATGAGTTAAATCTAATGTTTGGCTTATTTTTTTTCTCGAGATTTAGATTTACGAAAATTGAAAAAAAAATGGTGCGCTTTTCCATTGTGAAATACCCTAGGTACTCCACCAAACTTGAATCTGAATCCGGAACCAATGATGGTGCATGCAATGCATGAATCAAATTTATAACTGAGTTGTGATTTTTCCTATAATAAATCATCAAAATCGATCGAAAGATGGCGAAACTAGAACTTGATGTCGGTATTGAAAAGGTTAAGAGTCTTAACTTAAGACCTCTGCCTTGCGGCATTTGGCTTCCAATACTTGTAATGATATATGATCAATATTCGCATTTTTTCTTTTAATTGGGGGTCGTGAGGAAATTATGTCACGTTATTAGAGGAGAGAGGAGTTGGTGGTGTGGTACCATAGACATTTGTTCCATTCGTAGGAAATCAAATGTCATACATACAGTATTAGACAAAACATTTGCAACTTTTTCGATTTTCCATACAAAATGACCAACTTTGGTAAGCTAGATCTCAGTTATTTATGGACCGATTCGAATGAAACTTTCACAGAACATCAGGTATAACTTGAATTTTAACATATATTTTTGAATAATTTTTCCAATCACGAGTTCATAAGTTAAAACGGTTTGACTAAAGTGTAATTTTCGACGAAAAATGCAAAACTTTTTATCTCAAAATCTGATAGCCTTACACAAAAACTGTCTTCAGCAAATTCATCTCGTCAAAATCTACAACTTTGCTGAAGATACCATGAAGCTATACCTTCAATATGTTTAGTTATGTCAACCATAAAAAATCGTCAAAAAATTCACTTTAGTCAAACCGTTACTGCTTTCTAACTTGTGATTGGAAAAATCACTCAAAAATATATGTTAAAATTCAAGTTAGGTCTGATATTCTGTGAAAATTTCATTCAAATCGGTCCATAAATAACTGAGATATAGTTTATCAAAGTTGGTCATTTTGTATGGAAAATCGAAAAAGTTGCAAATGTTTTGTCCAATACTGTATGCCTAGAAGCGTTGATTCATATCTGTGGGACAATTAAACCCATACCACAGTTATGAATCTAAGATAAAACGATTCCTAAAGAAACGCCAAAACGTATGCTTTCACTAACACACCATTCGTTTGCCTCGCAGATAATTTGCTGTTATAGTGTTCTGATCCATGAAATGAGTCGATTTGATCCATAATACGGACCCATTCTTGACTGTAGCTAGGAGTAGAAGCGAACGCTTTGCCTTTTTTTTTTTGTTCGAAATTAAACTCGAATTTCGCGAGATTCCGTTTAATTCCGTTTGTTTTCAATTTTCCGTGGAAATATTTTAACAATTTAGCGAAACGAAACGAAATAGAAAAATACAAATTTCGCCTGTGCGAGTTCCGTGGAATTCCGCGGAATTTCGTTTCGAAGCGTATTTGACGGAATCATTCGGTATTTCGCATACCCTTACCTCAGTGTCGATGACGAGACGTTAGCTAGAAGACGCCTCATACTGCTGCTTGGACCGTCTAAGTTTGGCATGATTCTCCTTATTGCATTCATTGCCTTTTCGGACTTTTCGGCTGTTAAATTCAGCCAATCGTCGATCATCACTTCCAGGTGCTTCAATATACGCGCTTCGGTTCAATCACATACCTTCCGACGTTGACCTCGATCTGTTGAACCACCTTACAGTTGCTGACTAGCAGTGCCTCTGTTTTGTGGTGAGCTATCTGCAGTTTTACTCCGCTCATCCAGTCCTTGATTGCGTCAATTGTCCCCATCACCGACATCAGTCTACTTCTTCAAGCGTCTCGCCCATCACCATTAGTGACACATCATCCGCAAAATTAACAACCTTCACCTTCCTGAGTAGCCGCAGTGTCAAGACTTCATCCTACATCCCGTTCCAAAGAGTTGGACCGAGAATGGAACCTTGAGGGATGCCCGCTGTCACTTGCAATGACTTCTGCCCTTCGTTTCTTTCGTACACCAGGATTTTGCTAGGGAAGTAACTCTTCAGGACCTTGCAATGCTGCGGCGATGACCTCCCAGCTGGCCATGATGAATGCGTTTCTCATATCTATCGCGACCATGGCGCAGTATCGACATCATCTTCGTTTCTGCTTCGATGCATTTTCAGAAAACTTGAGTGCTGTTCGATTTACATCTACCGTCGATGAGCCTTTGCAGAATGCAAAGTGCATTTGCGACAGTCCTGCATGCCTCAGCATATGCCCGAAATGTATGGGTACGAGAGATTCACCGCTGGAAACTATTTCGAGTAGGGTAAAGGCACCGGTTTTGGCCATATCGCCAGTCGTGGTTGTAGTGGATAGGAGTATAGTTTATATAGCAAATCAGCATGAAACCCAGAAGCGAACAATAAAATCAATGTGTTTCAAGTATCGTACCAGTATCAGATTTATGAATTGCTGCGATGAGTAGCAATACAATTGAAAGTGAGCTTAAGAACGGATACAGAAAAGTAACAAACAACAACACGGAGCGTGAATAATAAGTGATTTGGTAGTGAGTGGTATTTTACAATACAAATCTCAGCAATAACTACGTTTGAGAGTTCAAAAACTCATGACTTCAACGAAATCATAATATTTGACTCCTTGCGATTTTGGCGTTTCTTGCTGACATTTTTCTCATTCATGCTTATTGTGCCAGTCGGATGAACCGCGACGAGCAGATCTTATAAGGAAGAAGTCAACTTCTGTCACCTATGTCGACTCATCTCTACTCATCTACCGGTACACAGAATAAACTTCAACCAAATGTCCGGTTGACAAAATTTCATTTGACTAGACGTTCCAAAGGCATTTGACCAATTGTCCATTCAACCAAATGTCTTTCGACCAAACGTCATTCGGCTAAATGTCATTCGAATAAATGTCCTAAAGCTATTTTGAACATTTTCATAACCCTGTCAGAAATGTTTAAGGTGCTTTACAAGTACGTTATCAATAGCACTGGCTTTCAATATGGTTTTAACCGATCTCTAAGAAAAATAGACTTAAAAATAAGCAGATTTTGTTTGGAAATCAGATCACTGTTATGCAGCTTTGATTAAAAAAAAAACTCGAAATTCAAGAAACATTCACTAAGTCGAAAAAAATATTTAGAATCCGAATCACTTCATGCGTTCTTCTATTACAGTTCCATATACAGTCAAATTAAATTTTATACATAGATGCAGTTGTGACCGTTTGCGACCAGATTGGTGGTAATCACCTAAGTGACGTTTATCCAATTTACCAGAACATAACTTGATTCATAACAAATGGTAGCTGTAAAGTATCATAATTTTGAGGTAGAAAGCCTTAGTTGTAAATTTTGCGACTTTGTTCACTGCCCTTCTAAGTCTACTAGTCCCATGTTCTATGTAAACCTAATGGATCGCGGGAATAATATGCGTAGAACGGCTATGAAGCTGGAATCACTGTGCACTGTGACTTTTTTGAAATTTATTTTGAATTACTCTACTGACAAACTGGCATTGTGTTAATTAATTCTTCTTTTTTCTATTATTTATGTCATAATAAAGAAATACAGTAGTTTCTTGATTTTATCACTGCTCGTTTTAATATCGTTTCATTATATCACTCTCGATTTTAGCACGGTTTTATGTTCGATTTTATCACGCCATAATAATTGTTTGAATTCAATACATTTTACAACGAAAAATAACCCTAATCAATCAACATATATCTGTTTGACCCATCTCACACGTGCTTTTCATTTAATTCGCTTCATTTACACAAAATAAAGCTCTAATTTTTATAATAAATATATGGACGAAAAAACATTGGGTATATCACTCCAATTTGGGATCCGTGATATAATCGAGAAATTACTGTATCTGGCAATATCTAGCCTCAACGTGTGTCATAAAATTGAGGGAGAAGAAACATTATACAAATTATGGGATGGTTCTGTAGAGCCAGACTTTATATGAGTCGTACTCAATTGTGTTCACGCACGAGGAACTTAAGCATCATTTTTTCTGCATAGCTAGAGTAAATCTTCCAATTCCAACCAAACATGTGCTTTATTATTCTCATTTTAAGAAACAAGAAAGTGTTTGCTGTCAATACACATACAAAAAATTTCTTTTTTTGACTTCGATACAGAAACCATAAACATCTCACCAAAAATTTCAATTTATTTATCACTGTGTAAAGCGACAGGCTTTCGCTGATTTCACGCTTGAATTGCATCCTCCACCAAGTGGCGGGCTTTCAACACCGCTTTGCAAAAGTTGGAGAAAAGTTTTTATTTTAATCCCGCGCAAGGATCTCGCAATTCTTTACACTTTATTTTCTCCGCATGCATGTGTGCGGGTGATGTATGGTTCGGTATCATGCCGCTCAGATGTGTGCATAATATGGTTTATGGAAATGAAACAGCCGGTGTGTGATTTGTGTTTCCGAGTTTAGAACTTGTTCGAGCTGTTCCCTGTACCCAAGTTTATTTTCAAGAATATAAAACATCATCCAAGCAATACCGCAACGTTTTAATTAAAATTTGGTTTACAACTTGGAAGCGACAGCTCTTTCGCTTGAACCAACATGACAATACGTTTGAAACAATTCTTCCCAATCCGCCACAAGCGAAAACTAATTTGAAATGCACTCTGTTGTTCGGAAAAAGTTTCATGCTACGGCGATGTAGACGACACAACTTACTTCCCATCTCTAAAGTATTGCATCTAGTAATGAATCTTGTTTTCCAGCTGTTAATGAACTTACTTCTGTGGAGCATTCCAAAACATTCAGTGGAAATAATCTGTTTAGTTTTGGGAAAGTTTCACATTCAGTGGCAAATGCAATATTCATGAGGAAAGTCACCCACTTGAATTCACGGTGCTGACTCTCTTTCCTTATCTCTAACAATTTTCCGAAACGAAGGTGCATTCATTGCTTCCATTTCTGTCAAATGATTTTTTTTTTCCCTGCATCCTATCGCAACCCAAGTGAAACGATGTTTGGCAATAGCAAACAATCAGAGCTTCCAGCTCAATATTGGTACCGTCAGCAGAAGCGCCCTGTGTCGCACCAATCAACGGATTGGATTTGTTTATGTGCTTCGAGTTTTGCAATTTAAAATGCACCTGAGACGAGGCAGTGTTCTCAGCCGAATTGGACGGGGAAATTGCTTAGACACTAGATTACTTGTGGAGCATGAATATTTGAAAAAGTAAACTACAAAAATAAGTGTGACTATTGTACTACCGTAAATCACCAGAATGACGTAAATTTCCTTGTGTGGTGGTAAGTATTCAAAGAAATTACATATTAAAAATGTATAACTTTGTAAATTTGAAGAGTAAGAAGAGTTCTAAACTAGAGGATCATTCCTTAGTATTTCCTAAAAGTTGGTACTTGGGAATCCAAAATGTGCCGAAAATCTCACTGACGCTTTCGTTGTTCTACCAGATATTAGTGCTAGAACTTTTTCCAAGTTCCTGCTCTTGTTTTTTTCAAGAATTCTTTTGAGAATTGCACCTGAATTCCTACATGAATTGCCTTATCCATGATCTAGGTTCATCCATATTTTTATTTCGGTTCCTAAGAAAATATTTCAGAATTCTTTCAAAAATTCCTCTTATGATTCCAAATAGTTAATTTTAGGACTCTTCAAGGATACCAATAACAATTATTCCCAAAATTTCATCCTTGTTTCCTGCAGAAAGAAGAAGAATATTTGAGAATGAAATGGAATGAAATTTTTGATTAAATACACATTAGGAATTCTTGCAAAAAGGTACATGAGAAAAATTTAACAACATATGGTCGGCATTAAGTCAGAGTTGACCAAGCGACATGTTTCATATTTTGAGAAAAATGAGCTAAAAGTCTAACTTTCTGTAATTTTCAAACTCGTTTAAATTTTGGTTCAATATTTCTACACATCTTTGCGTTACTTCCAAACAATATAACGTGAAGTGACAATCATGAAAAATCATAAGCAAACCTCAAACAGACCGATTTTTGATGGACTATGTGTACTTGGTCCATTCTGACTGAACAATTTCTAGGAAAATAACGATAATTAAATGCTTGCATGGGCAAACTGGGTGCATATCTCTAAGATGAACAGGTTATCAAGACCCTTCGACACCAGTATCGTAAATTCTTCAATAATCCATATCTTCAATACCAAAATCAGTGGCATTACTTTAGCTTAAAAATTAAGGTTTTTCTGAGTCAGGGCATCGAAGACCAGAAATATTCAAAAATGCGTTCAGTCAGAGTGGGCCAAGTGAAAATCTTGAGTACCGTCCAAAATATACTGGTCCAATAAACGAGTTCTAGGACATTCCATACAGACACCATAGAAATACCTGAAACTTTTATCGGACTCTGAAATTGACTCTAAAAATGCAATAATCAACCAGTTTATTGTTTTTCATCCAAAGTAAAATAGTTAAATATCTTTCGCAGTTTACAACATTCATCAAATCTGATCAAAGTGCGTCTGATCAAAGTTGCGACGACGAAATGACGTCTGTTTGTTTTCAATTTTTTCTGATAACGGAGTGATTTTCAATCTAGTATTCATTAAAAATGTGTTAATGCCTCAATCTCCCCCTATCTCGATGGTCCCTTCGATATCGAGATGTGGAGAGTCGTCTTTATTTGAAATCTTATGTAATTTCTTGGGTAACTTTTATGGGATTCTTCAGAAGAACTTCAGAAAAGTTACCAGTTCAGTTTAGTGGAATCAAATATCCCGTGAAAAATGACATGCAGGAACTACCCTAGAAATTTCTAGATTTAATGTTTCAAGCAATTTCCAGTGGAATCTGGAAAAAGATTTAAGAGATATTCCTTTTAAAAACTTCTCATAAACTTCCTGAACATAATGCTGTAAAGACTACTCGAATTGCGAATTCCTGGCGAAATACTGTGCACTTATTCTTGGAGAAATTTAAGATTTCAGGAATTCAGGAAGCAATTCTTGTAAAAGCTTCTATAGAATTTCTTGAAAAACAATATTCCAAAAAAAAATTTCGGAAGTGCCTCTGCGTTATTAATTCAGATTGTTGCTGATAAAAGATTCTTTTTCTAGGACCAGTGCAGTAAATATTCGACATATCTCGTAACGTTTGTTCGCTTAAATGGCCAATAGTCAATTGATTTTCCTACATCATACCTGGATCATTACTGGAGCGTCCGATTTGAAAACGGTCTTCGGCAAAGTTGTAGCTGATGAATGTATCTCACAGGATCAACGTGGTTCTAATCTCAAAGAGCACATGGGCAAACACTATGGCCGATTGAATGAATTGGTTGATTTTTCCATAGTTATTCCCATATAAACTTTAAAGGGCTTGTGCAGTCTCAGTTTTTATCCATATTAGCTCAAATTTTGGGAGGACATTCAGAATTTGATCTAAAATCGAATGAGCGGTGTGGGGCACAATTGATATTTTGAACCACTCTAGTATCATATGGCTTTTACACTCCCCATTATAATACCCAACCTCCCGTGATACCTATGAGAGGATATAGAGTTCTCTGCAAATTTCATACTCCCTGTAAGTAAGTGTCAGATCGTTAAACAACTTTTGCATACACAGATTTTGCGTAACAATCAGGCAAGTTTTCGGCTTGGTTTAAATAGATGTCTAGTCAATTATCCTTTCCTATCTCCCAGTTTTCACAAAGACGTGGCCAGAACAGTTCTTGGCAGCTAGAGGATGCGTCAGATTCGTCTAAGAGACCGAGGTTTGTCCCAAATCTCTGTCTATGGTAACGGACGGGAAGGAGGCAATCCTCATGTATTGATTTGTGCGAATTGCTTTATACTAATAGGATAGTCAAGCTGTTCTTTTATCTTCGCATCCGACAGGCTAGGAAATTTTGGTCCTCAAATCAAGAAACTGATGAATGATCAGTGCAGTCAAGAGCGTGGAAAACTTTTCAGAACTTAACAAGCAACTTGTTGGGGAACACCAGAAGTCCGCAATACGAGTACATGATACAAGATAGCTTGAAAATTGAGCATAAGCATAGATGACCGTGATGGGGCCTTCCTTAGCTGAGTGGTTAGAGTCTGCGGATACAAAGCAAAACCATGCTAGTCCAAGCCTGTCGAAGATCTTTTCGTAATGGAAATTTCCTTGACTTTTCTGGGCATAGAGTATAATCGTACTTGTCACACAAAATGGCATTTTTGGCAAAAAAAATGCTCTCAGTTTATAACTGTGGAAGTGTTTATCGAATATTAAGCTGAGAAGCAGGCTATGTCCCAGTGAGGACAGGAGGCGGTGTCGTAACGTGTGAAGGTAACAGCAATATCATCAGTGTTGTCGTTTCGTAAAATGGACTATTCGTAGTTGCTGCTCCGTGACTAACCAGAGCAATCGAAGTTGCGCAGATATTTAATGAATGGAGCTTGGGATTAGCTTATCATTCTCAATGTGCAGAAATCGAGAGCACAAAATATGAAACGGCGCAAACCAGACAACCATTACTACAGACTGAAGAATCTTCTGCATATGCACAGTTGTCATGAGAAGATTGTTGAGTTAGTGGGATAAGGTAAAGTTCTGGGAATCACCATTGGATGGTGATACGATCCATGATATATTCAGGCCTAATCAAATTTGCAATATAATTCGATAAACGCATTGTACGCTAAACAAATCAGCATTGTTTTTTTTCAAAAGGGCTTATCTGCATTCATCGATTTCTCTTCATCGTTGGTTTTTTTTTTGCGTTATTGCAGAAAACTATCGCGTTCAGTATCATAAGGGCGTAACTGCAGTAATCGATTCCCCTTAATCGATTTTCTTTTTGGCTAACTACTTGGCCTGGAGAATATTTTCGGCCAATATTGTTAGTTCAATAGAAAGTGTTCTTCGTGCTTCGTCATACTGCATCATAAAATATTCCAAAAATTGATTGAACTTCCAGTACTAATCCAAAAAGAAAGTCGATGAAGAGAATTGGATCGCTGCAGATATACCTGTATGTACACGAAAACTGATTCCCTTTTCGTAAAATATTTTCGTTCTGAAGGATGAAGAATCACTATATCTTGCTTCATTAAGGTGATTATAAAAATAAAACGAAGTCAAACTTCGAATTTTCAAGTGCACAAGATTGGAGAATCTGACAACAGTTTGCGTTGAAAATCAATCAAATTACTTGCTTGCTGGTTATGGCCAATGGGATAAATTTTCAACGCGGAGCGCTGTTTGGTACTCAAGTCTTGTGCTCTTGAAATTTTGAGGTGTGGCTTCGTTTTATAATCACCCTAACAAGAAATATTATAGATTTATCTAATGGAGCAAAGTTATTGGTGAAGAGAAATTGCACATGTAAGTTAAGGCCCTTATGAAGTAACAGTGTAAAAGGGTCCATCACTCATCCTCGCAAAAGCAAGCAATACGATCAAAATATCAAACACTACTACCGTGATTCTCGACACTTTTTTTATCGTACTACGCGAGCGACGCGCAACACGATTGATCCTGCTCACAACACCCGCCCTCGCAGGAGCAAGTGACGTGACCAAAGTATCATACATTATAGGTATTGCAAGATTTGCTTAACAATTATGCCAATAGTGGTAAAAATTCTAAATATAAAATTCACTTCAGCTTTTGCCAATTACTATTTTTCATGTCATGCAGGTGTAAATATGTCTTTGAAGAATCATTTCTTACACTCGCACCTGGATTTTTTCCCGAAGAATCTTGGTGATAAGAGTGATGAGCACGGAGAACGTTTTCCCTAACAAATGAAAACCATGGAGCGGCGTTATCAAGATTTTTGGGATGAAGCAATGATGTGTGATTATCGCGAAACAAAAAGTGAGAATCATAGAATAAGTGGTTCGAATATTTAAAAGCAATTTAGTTCAATCTAAATACTAGTTACTATTCATAAACCAGAAATTATGTAAACTTAACAACAAATTCCATATTGTTAAATTCAAGCGTAGCTTTCTTAAGCGATTCTGTTTAACATGATTTACTCTAGTTTTATTCAGTTTTATCTTCATCTAAAGCAAAATACTATTTTAAATATTCAACATTAGAAAATGTGCAATTTCGTTACAAGAATAACCATCACTTCTACAATTTTCATCACATTTTAACCACCTATGAATCATTTTCTACCGTTTTTCATATACTTCTAGTGCAGCTCAACTTATTTTTTTTTTTATTGTTTTTTTTTTTTAAGGCACTCCGTGCTCGTGGCCAATACTGTGCCGGAATCAGGTGATCTGTAGCTTCTTTACCGATACAGATCTATTTTTAACTTATTTATATTTACATCAACTTTCACTCTCTCCTACTCTTTTACTCTCACACCGAGCAGGTAGAAGAGAGCTCTGTTGTTAGTGAGGCTAGCTGCCTGCGAAGAGGGTCAGTTTGTCTCAGTCACCATCTGATACTGACGGAGGATGAATGTGCTCCCCAAAGCACGGTCCTCCGTGAGGCGTCTTCTGGTGGCTGGACGGGTTTTTTGTGGAGGGGCTGGGAATCGAACCCATGACCTTCCGCTTATGAAGCGAAAGCGTAACCTCAAGGCTACAGACCCCCCCTAACTTATTTTTTTTATCTGCTTTCTTTTGCTTAAAATCCAGACTGAATGTTAAATTTTCTGACAAAAAACTGAAAAATTGACAAATATTGTCAATACTATAAAACTGGATAGTTCAACAGAAATACTATGTTCTGCGGTTTGATGGAAAATTTGTTTAGTTTTCATTTTATGCTAGAAGCTAGAAGAAAAGGAGCAAGACAGCTAAAGATATCAGCTTTTTAGTAATAAAGGTTTTTCTTAAAGCTTAATATTTCAAAATGCGAGTGTATCTCAAAAACGGTTTAAAAAAAAAAAAACTTTTGAACCTAATTTAACATCAACAATGAAGGTCAAATGGTAAAATTCAATAAATTTCTATTATTTTGTCAACAAGTGAAATTAGTGACAACAAACGGTTACAGCTCATTGTATACTAGATTCATCTATTCTCGTTTGATACTCCCGTCCCTAAAATATGCTTATATGTTATCTATATATTTTGCACATCGATAATGTAGCAAATAAAAAAAAACAATAACTTCTAAAACCAGAAGTTGGTCATTTGAATAGATTCCACGTCGAATAACCACAAGTTGAGCAATTGGCCAAATTCCAGGGGTATCAAACTGAGTGGAAACGGCCCACGTTGAATATTTAACTTGCAGCACACTGTTCCTATCTTTTTTGTGAGATCCAAAAAGTATGATCATCAAGTCTGTGGTATTTTCCCAAAGTGAGGCATTTTCGGTTTATGCATAATCTATATGAAATGTTTCCTATTTTCGAAACCTCTGCTATTTCTTCAATTCATCAAATTTTTCACTTACACTCAAATCTCAACATTGAGTTCTCCCGAGAAAGCAAACTCTCTTGAGATCTGCTTCGCCAAAGTCGCGCAAGAGATTTTGATGCTTATTCACTTGCTCACACCCATGGCGTCAAAAAATCTCAAATCATTAAACCAATGGGAAAACTGTTACTGATTCAAACGGATGATCCAAATCATGTATGATGTTTTGACTTTTGAGTTGCGTGTGCTGACAAAAAAAAAAGTTATCGGCAACAGAAATCTATCTCTGCAACGACGCTCTTATGATACTGAACGCGAAATTTTTGTATTGCGATTGTCGCAACACTGCTGAAACTTGTGGACTCAAGGCCAATTCATCGAAGTTGTCATAATAAACGCGTATGGTAGGGTGGCCTACTATTATAAAAATGCTGAATTCTAAAATTGGTCATTAACTTTCCGATTGTCGTGCGATTTTTTGTAACGTGTGTAGTCGCGCGTTGTACTTTGTACAACACCCTAAGTTTTTCATGTTCAACATGAAATACCTCGCGATGTAGAAAAAAAATAAGGAAAACCATATTCGACAAAGTTGTTTGGGAGATCAAGGGCTGGCATGTGGTGTTTATTAAGTTTCGGAATTCCACCAACAGGTGGTGCAAGTATGCATAAATGTTTTGTTTCGTGGATATTTCAGGATCTTGACCACTTTAAAGATGGCGTCTTCGGCAAAGTTGTGCAGTAACTCAAGGGCTATAATTGTTTGAGCAAAGAAATTCGAGATTTTGCCACCAGGCAACCTAGTGATCATTACACTTTTGTTTTGCGGATATCGTAGAAGCCTGTCCATTTAGAAAGATGGCGTTTTCGACAAAGTTGTTCAGTTAGACAAGGGCTACCATTATATGATCCGTGAAATTCGAAGTTTTGCCACCAGGCGATGCTAGTGCACACGAAACTATTTTGCGGATATGTTAGGAATCTGACTACTTACAAAGCTGGCGTCTTCGGCAAAGTCGTTCAGTAGCTCAATGACTATCATTATTAAATGCTGTTGATTCAAAATTTTGCCACCAGGCAGCGCTAGTGAGCATGGACACTTTTGTTTTTCAGATATATTAGAAGCCTAACCATTTAAAAAAATGGCATCTTCAACAAAGTTGTTCAGTAGCTCGAGGGCTATCGTTATTTTAAAATCTCTAATCTCTTGGCTTGAATAATGAAAGCTTTCGATCTATTGAAGAACTTTGCCGAAGACGCCATTTTATCAAATGGACAGGCTCCTGAGATATTTGCAAAACAAAAGTAAAAATTTCATGCCACCTTGCGATCAAATTCCTATGTACATTTGTTGATTTTACCGCATTATAAAGGGCCATACTGTAAACAGAAACTGCTCATTGGTGTCGATAGGTATCTTTGTTTAAAAATTATATCATATAAACCAGAGCCCGAAGGTCTACTGTGAAAATGTCAGCGGAATCCATCAATAAATAATTGATTATGTGATCGATAATTGACTCTGTGTATGATAATTTCCATTGGAAAGTGATTTGGAAATTCTCCAACTAACAGAGAAAAGACTGCAATAAACTGAAAATTGGAGAATCACATTTACTTACTTTTGCTGGCTCTACGTCCTTCAAGACATGACCTGCGCCACAATGTTACGCCAACTAACTCGGTCCATGGCTGCTATCCTCCAATTTCTCAATCGCCCCATACTTCTAAGATCCTGCTCCACTTGGTCAAACCACCTAGCTCGTTGCGCTCCCCTTCGTCTTGTACCGGCCGGATTTGAGTTGAACACCATTTTTGCGGGATTGTTGTCCGGCATTCTCACAACGTGTCCCGCCTATCGTACCCTTCCAGCTTTGGCGACTTTCGTGATACTGGGTTCACCGTAGAGTTGCGCAAGCTCGTGGTTCATTCTTCTCCTCCATACGCCGTTCTCACATACTCCGCCGAAGATCGTCCTAAGCACACGTCGTTCAAAAACTCCTAGCGCTTGCAGGTCCTCTTCGAGCATTGTCCACGTCTCATGCCCGTAGAGGACTACCGGTCTTATTAGCGTCTTGTACATGGTACACTTAGTACGGAAGTGAAGTTTACCAGACCGCAAGGTCTTGTGTAGTCCATAGTAAGCACTACTTCCGGCAATGATACGTCTTCGAATTTCTCTGCTGCAGTTGTTATCCGACGTTATCAATGATCCGAGGTAGACAAATTCGTCCACCACCTCGAACTCATCCCCATCGATCGTCACGCGTCTGCCTATGCGAGCTCTATCGCGCTCGGTTCCTCCAGCCAGCAGATATTTCGTCTTCGACGTATTTACCTTCAATCCAACCCGATCTGCTTCACGTTTCAGCTTGGTATACTGTTCAGCAACCACCTGGAATGTTCTTCCGACAATGTCCACGTCGTCAGCGAAACAAATGAACTGGCTGGATTTATTGAAGATCGTGCCCCGCATGTTGAAGCCCGCCCGTTTCATAACACCTTCTAACGCAATATTGAACCATCGCCTTGTCGAAGTCCTTTGCGTGTTTCAAAAGGGTCCGATAATGCACCCGATATCTTCACACAGCACTGTACACCAGTGTTTCCCAAACTTTTTCGACTTTCGCCCCCTTGAGGCCAACAAATTTCAGAATCGCCCCCCTAAATGAACATAAGTATAGAACACCATTCTGCGTTGAATTTTTGAAGTTGGTCAATTTATCAGGTTTACTATTGTAGTAATTTGGCCGTGAATCGCAAATCAGTCCGATGCATTTTTTGTCAAAATTGAGTTGATGTAATTTTTCAACTTATTGTCCATTGATCTTTCAGCTGCACTCACAATACCACAATATTTGTTAAATAAGATTAGAAAACTCACTTAATGAAATTGTCCTGTAACGAAATGTAACCGCATATCAATCAACGCAAGTTAACGCAACGTGTTAAAAATAAATAAGGAGCAAAAAATTAAAAAATAAACTAATTCAACAAAATTTTATTTTAAATTCTATGGAAGGAAGTCATGAAAAAAATAGCGTTTTTATTCGCATTATTTTTATCGTCATTTAACCGGGCTTGGTGGCTTAAAAGCTTTAAATAATTTATGGGAGTCAAAAACATAATGATTTTTTTTTTGAAAAGGGGTTGATTGATGTGTAGCATAAAAGCAAATCAATATTTCTATCAGCCTTATTTGAAGTTTTTCGTTATTGGCAGTTAGTGATTATATCCATAGCACCCAATTTTTGTCAGACAAATTTGACACAAGTTTTAAAATAATTGATATCATCATAACTGATAAGACCATGTGTAACCAAACCATGTGTTCCAAAATGAACAATGTCCATTTTTTTTGGTGAAAAACCAGATTCCACCAATGAAAACTAAAGCTGCCTAAACTTAAGTAATCCTACAAAAAAGTTACTAAATATTTGTTCTGATTTTGAAATAGATTAAAATAAATCCAACAGCTCCAACAAATGTCTGACTTTAAAATACCCCCAATGTTATCTGTGACTAAAAACTATTCAAATTTACGTTATCTTTTGATAATATCTCAGTGTCTGATTCATGTTTCAAATATACAAACATTTTGTTTTTGACATTCATAAAGTTGTTTCTATTAGAATTCTATCAGAGTATTTTTAAAAGGACAAACATATAGAGGTAAAATAGTTAAGTCTCTTGTAACTTGCATGATTCTTATTACTAGTATTTTCGCCCCCTTTCTATGCGTTTTCGCCCCCCAAATTCAGTTTTACTAATTTTCGCCCCCCTGGACCCAAAAATCGCCCCCAGGGGGGCGAATTCGCCCACTTTGGGAATCACTGCTGTACACTATCCATCGTTGCTTTGATCAGTTTAGTCAGTTTCCCGGGAAAACCATTCTCGTCCATAATCTTCCATAGCTCTTCGCGGTCGATGGTATCATAGGCCGATTTGAAATCGATGAATAGGTGGTGCGTAGGGACTTGATATTCGCGACACTTTTGGAGGATCTGCCGCAACATAAAGATTTGGTCTGTGGTCGATCGCCCGTCCACAAAACCGGCTTGATAACTTCCCACAAATCTGCTTGCCAGTGGCGATAGACGGCGGAAGATGATCTGGGAAAGCACTTTATAGGCTGCATTAAGAATGGTGATCGCTCGATAGTTCTCACATTCTAACTTGTCACCCTTTTTGTATATTGGGTATATTATTCCCTCCTTCCACTCCTCCGGTAGCTGTTCTGTATCCCAGATCCTGGCTATCAATCGGTGCAGACAAGTGACCAACCTGTCCGGGCCCATTTTAATAAGTTCCCGTCCAATACCATCCTTTCCAGCTGCTTTGTTGTTCTTGAGCTGTTTGATAGCATCCTTAACTTCACCTATTGTGGGAGTTGGCACGTCTCCCTCATCCGCCGTACTGTTGAAACCATTCCTCCTGCTGTCTTGATCTTTCTCCTCTGCGCCGTTTAGGTGTTCATCGTAGTGCTGCTTCCACCTTTCAATCACCTCACGTTCGTCCGTCAAGATACCTCCATCCTTATCCCGGCACATTTCAGCTCGCGGCACAAAGCCTTTGCGGGATGCATTTAGTTTCTTGTAGAACTTTCGTGTTTCTTGAGAACGATACAGCTGCTCCATCTCTTCGCACTCCAACTCTTCCAGGCGGCGCTTTTTATTCCGGAATAGATGGGTTTCCTGTCTTCGCTTCTGTTTGTATCGTTCCACGTTTTGACGGGTGCCTTGCTGCAGCATCATCGCCCGCGCTGCATTCTTCTCGTCCAAAACCGTCTGACACTCCTCGTCGAACCAACCGTTCCGTCGATTTGCTTCCACGAACCCAATGGCACCTTCCGCTGCGTTGTTTATGGCTGCTTTGAGACTACTCTAGCAGTCCTCAAGAGGGGCTTCGGTGAGCTCTCCCTCTTCCGGCAATGCTGCTTCAAGGCTTTGCGCGTAATCAGTTGCGACTTCGGGTAGCTTGAGTCGTTCCAGATTGTACCGTGGCGGGCGTCGGTACCGAATGTTTTTCACAACGGAGAGTCGTTGGCGCACTTTAACCGTCACTAGGTAGTGGTCCGAATCGATGTTTGCGCCGCGATAAGTTCTGACGTCGATAATGTCCGAGAAGTGTCTTCCATCAATCAAAACGTGGTCAATTTGCGATTCAGTTTGTTGGGGTGATCTCCAGGTGTTCCGATACGGGAGGCTGTGCTGGAAGTAGGTACTACGTATGGCCATGTTTTTGGTGGCGGCAAAATCAATCAGTCTAAGGCCGTTTTCGTTCGTAAGCTGGTGAGCGCTGAACTTCCCTATAATCGGTCTAAAATCCTAAATTCTAAATTCGGCATCATCCTGGCCAACCTAAGCATTGAGTTCTCCGATGACGATTTTGACATCATGGCTTGGGCAGCCGTCGTATTCACGTTCCAGCTGCGCGTAGAAAGCGTCCTTATCGTCATCGTCACTTGCTAGGTGAGGGCTGTGCACGTTGATTATGCTGATATTGAAGAAACGGCCTTCGATCCTCAACTTGCACATTCTGTTGTCGATTGGCCACCACCCAATCACGCACTTCTGCATTTCGCCCATCACGATAAAAGCTGTGCCCAGCTCATGTCTGTTGCCGCAGCTCTGGTAGATGGTTTAACCATCCCTATACGTATGTACCGTCGACCCTTTCCAGCAAACCTCCTGCAGCGCTACGATGTCGAACTTGCGGACCCTCAATAATTCGGAAAGAATGCGGGTACTTCCCAAGAAATTGAGAGACTCACAGTTCCATGATCCGAGTTTCCAATCGTTAGTCCGTTTTCGATGCCTGGGTCTATGCCGATTGTTCCGGTCCGAATTTACATTGTATGCTTCCTGTACTGATGATTTTTAGGGCTGGCTTGTAAGGCCTGCACCAACCCCCTGTCTCGCCGGAGGATCATCGTGCACAGCACTGTTTAGAGTCCCACGCTGGCACTAGGACGCTGATCAGCCGCTCCTAACATGGAGAACAGACGCTGTTTTGAGCCGCTCCTAACATGGAGTACAGACGCTCTGATAAGCTACACCCTCAGCCCCCCTTCCCTGTCAGCATACGACCAAGGTCCCACCAGGGTTGGTTACCCGATCTTCCCTACGGTTACTCGTATCCCAGGCGGCACCACGGGGAGGTAGGGATAGGAGTTACTGGACAAGAGGCTAAGGACCACAAATGGGATCTATTTTATACCTGCAGGTACGCGAAGTAGCAATGGTACGCATTGTCCAGTCATTTACCACCAGAATCACATTTATAATATTACATACGTAGGTGGGGAATTCAGGAATCGGAATTGAAAATATGGCGTATTCGCCACCGCAATTCTCTATACAAAAACAAAGTTTCTCATCAGTTCTGCTAAACATGGATACCTTAGTGTAATGACAGTAATCAAAGCTCTTTTTATTATTCAAAAAATGTGTTTCCTTAAGTTTGCGATTACTGATAGGGTACGTGCCCTATCCTTTTTCGGTTCTAAACGAATATACTCCCTTTTATTTGCAGCCTCTTCTTTATTGATTAGAGAATCTTGTAATAAAAAAGAAAGCAGTGTAATTGAAACAGTCTTTCCCATAGATTCGATAAATTTTCAACATACAAACTTCAAGTCCATAGAAAATTGGCAATGTATGAGTTTCACGGGATCCGGCCAATTTGTTTGCTTCCCGGTAGAATAGTTATGAACTCGACTACTGGTCTAATACACGACATTGAAGACGGCCTTACAGTTGAGATCGAAATACGCGTATCTGTCAAACGATACAAACTCAAGTGGAATTAAATGTTATAGTACTAGATTCGGGTTTTAATCTACTTATAGGTATTCCACTAAACAGCTCGAAGATTTGTTATAAAAAAAAAATAACAGTCGAACTCGTAGTAAATGTGTCGAAGACAAAGCTCATGCTGATAGGTAGAACAGAGCGCGAATTGGCAGACAGTTATCAGGTAAGTAACCTAAGCAACAATCAATTTTTAATACATTCATTCAAAAGTTTCCACCTTATTTCTGATAAAATCTGTTAAAAATTCCATCACTGTCTCTAATCGGCTGTTGTTCGCACACGGAAAGCACACCGTAAGACTTCCATGTGACAATTGCTCCGAAATTCCACCCATATTTACCTTTTGGATTTCTAGGATCCGGAAGGACTGAACAAGGAAGGTAGGCAGGCAACAATGCACTACAGATTCATCCATCAGGGAGAAAAAAAAAAACGAAACCAAAAATTGCAGAATCTTGTTTGCTCACACCGTAACCATTTCGATGCCGAGATAGGCGAGTAACATCGTTCAATTGAGCTGCCACCATTCCCGACGGCGAAATCAGTAGAGTACCGTTTCACCGGAATCTTTTTTCTCATCACTTTGTTAGAAGCATGTACGCGCGTCCCGTTTGATGTTAAATCCTTAGCACTCAAGGCATAGATGCAGCATTTTAGTGTGGTACGAGGAACAATTTCCAAACGGAAATGCGAGATTCGTTTGCTTTCCCACATATTCCGGGAAGTTTTTCTCATTCGGATTACCTGTATCTTAGGAAGGAAACGAAATCTTTGGAGAACTTTTTATAGATGCAGCTTTTTTCAATAGGAACGCAGGTTTGAATATACACATATACATGTTCCCAATGATGTAATGAATCAAAACAATACACCTTTTTTATCCTTTCAGGGATGAGTAAAGCCAATTTACTACATTTACAAAAATCAAATAGAGGAGAAGCCATTTATTTGCAACCCATCTAAAATCAGTTCCAGTTTTTGGATTTTTATGCAAAGGCCTAAACCTATGCTCTTCCCCTATAACCCATTTGTATCACAATTATTACATAGGTTAAGCCCAATGAAGTTGTGGCTACCTGGGAATACCAAAAAATAATTCGCAGGTTCGAAGACATTGAAAGCCATCTTCAAAGATTGAACAGTATAACAGATTTGTAATATAGATGTCATACCCCATACCTCCACCTTCAAGTTCGGCGCTCAACAAAAAATCCTAGCACATTCGCACATTCTCTCGATAATCAATCTCCATTCATCCGGAATCAATGACACCAAAAATAGATATTCCACTTAATCTCCACCTGAAATTGCCACCGTCGTCAAAAATCACGCACCGTTGGATTTGAAGCAGCTCTCTCGTCTCAATAACCTTTCGTTGGCGTCGCGTCGCATCATCGACAGTACCTCTTACCTGTCCGGTATCCAGTTACCACCTCACCGCATCCACCTGTCTCCCGTTTGCCAGAGAAAGGTAATCTATCAATTTGACAGAGATCTCTCCATCATAATTTATTCAATTATCCCCGTCAATCCAGTCATTATTCACATTTAGAGGTTTGCATAGCGTTCTTCAAAAAATCAGATAAATCGCAAAATTAAGGAAAATTCAACTTGGGGTGGGGTGACGAGGAAAACGAGTGACAAATCAAAGAGATAGCTGATGCGTTTGCAATTTACCCCTACAGCGGAAGCAGGTTTTGCACTAATAAAAAAAATCAACGGCATTTGCATCATCATATTTGTCTATGATTTCACTGTATGGTATTAGCGCCAGTACTGCAGATATGAGAAAATGATTTTTAACGGATGGAATGTGAAATGATACGATGAACATATTCATCTATTTCTTAATAATTGATAGGGTACTTCCAACAAATAAATAAATCATGGGTCTATTTCATGTTTGTATTCAAATGAGTGATAATATGATAACACATGCCTTTACTTCGACATCGGCAAAAAGGTTGCGTTTATTCATTTGTTCAACAAAATTTGAATGATTGGAGTGACGACCAAGTGTCGGCAATAATTTTCTTGAATTTAAATTTCTTTCATATATACTTATAACATTATATTGACTGGCCTGTTTATATCTCACAAATGTTCGTTCATCATGGTAAAATTTTGTGACTCAACAATCCTCCCTATGACCAACATTTCTTCAAGCAACCTTTGTGAAGATGCAGTGATTAACACGGTCTCCAAATAGCAAAGGTTACACACTAATATTCCTTCTCCTAATTCAACCTTATTACAAGACCGAGAACGATGCCGTCTTTGACACTGTATAAAAAGAGGCACTGAATTATGCACACTGGAGAATATTATGGCCAATCCCAGCCAAACTTTCAGTTGATACTTTGCGAATTCTCCTTGACCTCGGTCAAACACGGAATAGTTAGCAACCATTTGATATGTGTAGTCATTCAAAGCTAAGCTAAGCTGAGGGCAACTTCACCGGTGGTCCATTTTTCGGTACAAATTTGGCGCATTCAGGAATTCTCGTAGGAACTCTCGACGAAAATGTTGGAAAATGTTGTTCCTGGGAACGGAAATTTTCGAAGGATCTCCTAAAGGAATTTATTAAGGAACTCTTGAAGCTGTTTTTGGAGGAGTAAGAATTCCAGGATAACTCCTGGGGGATTCTTGGAGATTTCCCGGGAGTATTCTTGGACTAACACCTAGCGGAATTCCTGGAGAACCTCCGGTAGAATTCCTAGTGGGACAGCCAGCGGAATTTTGGAACCACTCGTGGAGCAATTGTTGAAGGAACTACGGTGGAATTCCAGGAAAAACTCAGGAGGATTTTTGGAAAGCTTATGAGAAATTTCCAGTGGAGCCCTTTAGTTATTCTCGATGGATGAACTACAAAGCAATTCCCGGAGTAATTCCGAAGAGATTCGCGGTGAAGTTTCGAAGGAATTCTCGGTGTAGCTCTGCAGACTTTTCTGGAAGAACTGCTGACAAATTCCCGATGGACTTCTAGAGTAATTTCAGAGGATTCGCTGAAGGAAGTCCGAAGGAATGTATAGAAGAACTCCGAAGGAATTCCAAGGGAAGTGTGGAGGACTTCCTGAAGAAACTCATGAAGAATTCCCAAATCAACTCTGGAGGGATTCTCTGAAGCTGAATAAACTATCAAAAAAAAAACCTGAGGAATTCTTAGAGGAATCCCAGAAGAATTCTTGGAGGAATTCAGCAGGAGTTTTTAGAGGGACCCGAGTAGTAGCTGGAGGAACCATGGAGAAAATCTAAGAGAATTATCGGTGGAGCTCCGAAAGATACATGAAAAAATCATAGAGGAACTCTGGCGGATTCGGTGGAGGAACTCCGGAACGATTCCTAGAGGAACTTCTGAAGCGTAGAAACTCCTGTAGGAACTCCAAGGTAATTGCTTGAGGAATTCCGAAGAAATTTCTGGAGAAACTATGAAGGAAATTCGGAAGAATTCCCGGTGAAGCTAAAAAAAAACTTCTGAGTAATTGCTGAATCAAATCCAGAAGAGTTTCTAGAGGAACTCTGGAAGAATTTATGAAAGAACTTCGGGAACTGGGAATAGCAGTGAACCTCCGGGAGAACTTTCGAGGAATTTTCGAATGGAACGCAGAAGAATTTCTGGATGAAAACTAGAAGAATTGCTGAACTCTGGAGAGATTCCAGAAGAAACTCTGAGAGAAAATTTTAAGAATAAACTCATGATAAATTTCCAGAAGAACTCTGGAATTATTGGGGGAAATTTGAAGGAACTTCGAAACGATTTCTGGTGAATTCATTGAGGAAATTCCCGTGGAGATTCGAAGGAACTTGAATGTTTAGCGGTAAACAAGTTACAGGTTTAAGTAGCTTGATCGGAGGAACACATAATTTCCTTGGCTTCCTGGGCATAGAGTATAACCGTACCTGCCACACGATATACGAATACGAAAATGGCAACTTTGGCAAAGAAAGCTCACAATTAATAACTGTGGCAGTGCGTATTGAACACTAATCTGAGAAGCAGGCCTTAGTGAGGACTAGGGTTTTGGTACCGAGAGTACCGGTACCGAAAGTACCGGTATTACCGACCAATTTTTGGTACCGAAATACCGGTACTGGAAAGCATTGAGTACCGGTATTTTCGGTACTGATGAAAAATCTAATAATCTTTTGAATCAATATTTTTTTCACAATAAATGGTTGACGACGAACTTCTCAGGTCGATCAAGGCACGTATTATATGAAGGCTTATTCTAATAATCATCTTTTCAGCGCTCTTCATACATAGAAACGTTAGAAGCATGCTCATTGTTAATATCTTATTTAAGTTAAAAACTTGTTTTGAAACATTTGAAAAACACTAAGGGTGAAGTTATTGAACGGAAATTATTCAGCAGATCTTATGGCTACTGATGATGAATATCAAGTTTTCTGACAACTAGTCACAAATATTTCAGGATATTGAAACATTTGAAGGTGCTTCAGTGATGGCACAAGGGTTGATAGAAAATGTTCGAAATAATTCGTATATTACGAGTCTATTCAAAGCGAAATATATGTTGATACTTCACGATGCATGGACAAAAATTCTATCAACATCCAGATGGACCCAGAAAGACCTTTTTCCGTGCCTGAAAGTTTTTTTTTTTTTTTTTTTGCAAAAGTTCGCACACATAAGACAGTTAAAGATTAAACTTTGAACATACTTCGTATTTTGAAATCCTAGCTTATGGAAAGCAAAGTGATATCACGAAAATAGTTAATAAATAATTCATTTTGAACGATTCTCGGCACAATGTATAAAACTCACAATACATCTGAGACTTTTTCGCATTTCCTATAAAACGGTCAACTGGGGATGATTAAAGAATATCTTTGATTGAATGTGATTCATCACGTCAGATTAAACTTGAATTTTAATACCGTTTTGACTCATATTCCGAACACTTAAGGCCAACAGTGACTACAAATGCATCTGAATGGCATAAATTAGCTGATTTTCGTGTAAATTTCCATTTCTTCGCAAAGTCTAACTATTAGCTATTGGGTGTGTGTGTGTGTGTGTGTACAATCCACCTCCCACTGACCGGCAGTGCTTTTATGGAAGAAAATTGTATGCATGTATTTATTGATACCCTTCGATATCTTTATATCTGTAGACAATTTTAGCCCAGGAGATGAAAGGTGATAGCTCTACTGAATTTCCAACGACCCATTTCAAGAATGGCAGTAAATACACACACATTCTGAGGTCATTTTCATATACAGTAAGCCCCGCATAAAAACACCCAGATATCAAATGGATATCTGAAATATTTTTACACTTCCCGAATCGAAAATTAAATTTTCGACCCTGGCACGTATTTAGTTTCATATGGTAATAGGTAAGTAAATAATAATAAAGAATGATTTTACCAGGATGTAATGCTGTTTCTTCCGTCGTCGCACAGCGCTTACCGCAAAATACTACACACTTCATCACAGCACTACGCACGTAACATGATCGATTCTGACCGCTTCACCCGCCCCCGCAGGAGCAAGCGTCACGGTCAAAGGATCACTCTCTACTCTCTAACTATTAGCTATTGGGTGTGCCGATAATAATGTTGATTTAATTAGTTTTAGTATTGTTTTTACGAAAAAGTATTCAAATGCCGAACACTGTGTTAATTCTGTCTCATATTCCGAACACCTTGATTCAAATTCCGAACAGCACGAATAAATCGTATTCAAATGAATGATTTCGCAAATAAATTTATCTGAGCTTGTTCTACTGGTCTCAAACAAGACAATTATCACTACTCCTGCGGTATAAATTACATTGGGGACGTTAAAATTAAATTACACTTCACTGTCATTTCCTTGTTATTTGGTGACATATTTCAGCGAAACATTTCAACCGGATCGCCATACAAAAACCGAGTGTTCGGAATATGAGTCTGTTCGGAATTTGAGAAAAAACGGTACATATTTTCAAGTATTACTTAAGTTATAAAGTTAGAACGGTTTACTCATTATTATTTTAAGACAATATTTTGCTAGTATTATTATTCATACAAATGAAGAGTAAGCATCAGCAAACTTGTGTTTATTGACGAATTTGGAAAAAAAATGCAATCTTTTTATCCAATCATACAATCTTTATATTTATTGAAAAAAATCTTCCAGTACCGGTATTTTACCGGTACTACCGGTACTGAGAGTTACAGTACCGTAGAACCGGTACTCGTCAAAAGGGGTCGGTACTAGGAACCCTACCCGAGCAGAAGAAAATAACTACTGAATACCAAATTGAGGTATTCCATACCAAATAATTTCCAATACTACATACCTGAATGAGGTATGAATTAGCCCTGCATAAGAGGTAAAATACCTCAAATAATATCTCAAGCATATTCTACGAACACCAAACAGATAACTAGATCAGGTATTGTAATACCTCAATAATACTTGATGGATTTTCATATAAAAATGAAATTTTTCAATTGTAGTTCAATACCTCCAGCAGACCTCAATAGCTGTTCAATACCTCAATGAAGTATTTTTAATTGTTTTAAAGATTTTTTTCAATACCATTATAATACCAAATTGAGGTATTGACAACTAAACAATACCTAATTTTGGTATGATACCAAAAAATGGTATGCATAAGTTATTGGGGAGTTATTTGTTCCTCCTCGGGTAGTGAGGACGTTAATACCAAAAAGAAGAAGAAGAAATTAATGAAATCCATAAGAATCCCTGGAAGAATTCCTGGTGGAAATCCCGATGATTTTATCAGAAATTTTTTAATGAAATCAAGAGGAATTTCCAGAGAAAATTCGCAAGAATTTCTGGAATATCTTTAAAAAATCCTAGAAGTACTCCGAAGGAATTGCACGAGGAACTCTGGAGGAATTACCAGAGGACGTCTAGGGGATTTTCCGGAGAAACTATTGAGAAACTACCTGAGGAGCTCTGGAGGATTTTCCGGAGGAAATGTAGAGAAATGCCACTCCAGGAGAATAACTAGAGGAACTCTGAAAAATTCCTGGAGAAATTTCGAAAAAAAAAATCCACGAGGAACTATGACAGAATCCGAAGGAATTCCCAGTGGTGCTTAAAAATAATTTCCGGAGGAGCTCCGAAGAAATTCCATGAGGAACCCTGAAGATTTTTTTGCAGGGACTCCAAAGCAACTGCTGGAGGAACTGCGGAACAATTGTTAGAGAAACTCCGAAGGAGTTTCTGAAGGAACTGTGGAAGATATCTCGGAGGAACTCTCGAGAAAATCCTGAAGAATCGTTAAATGAATTCCTGGAGGAGCTTTTTGGAGAAAATCCGAGGAATTTCTGAAGGAACACTAAAACAATTCATTGAGAATTCACGGAGGAAACCCAAAGGAATTTCTGCAGTATCTACGGTAGAATTCTCGGACGAAATCTGAAAGAATTCCTGTTGGAAATTCTTAGGATTTTCTAGAGGCACTCTGAAGGAACTCCTGGAGAAAATGCGAAGCTAATCCTGAAGACAATCTGAAAAAAATCCTGGATTCAATCTCCGGAGAAATTCCTGGAGGAAACTTTTCGGATAAATTCTTCAAAAAAAAATCCCAGGCGGAATTCCTGGGCGAAATCCCCGGAAGAATTTTGGGAAGAAATCCCCGGATGAAGTCCTGTACAAAATCATCGGAAGAATTGCTATTTGAAATACCCTGGAGAATTCCTGGAGAAAATCGCCGAAGGAGTTTTTCGGGGATATTCCCGGAAAAATTGTTGAAAAATATCTCCGGAGAAATTTCTGAGGAAAACCCTGGAGGATTTCCCAAGAGAAATCCCCTGATTAATTCTTGGAGCAAATCACCAGATGATAACAAACTTTTAAGGAGTTCCTGGGAGAAATTCTCGGAGAAATTCCTGTTTCAATTCTCCAGAGAAATTCCTGGAGAAAATCTTCGGACAAATTTTCTGAAAAAATTCCCGACGGCATTTCTGAAGAAAATCCTTGGAAAAATTTCCGGACGAAGTTTCCAGAGGAATTGTCAAACAATTCTCGTATAAATTCTTGGTGATATTTCAAGAGGAAATCCTCGAAGGAATTCTTGGAGGAAATCCTCGGGTGGGTTCTTGGGGAACTCTCTGAAGGATTTAGATCTTGGCAAAAATCTCAGGAGGAACACCTGGAGGACATCTCGAAGAAATTTTCGGTGCAAATCCCCAGAGAAATTCCTGGAGGAAATTGCCGGATAAATACTTTAAAAAAATCCCCGATGGAATTCCTTCAGAAAATCCTCGGAAGAATTTATCAATAAATTTCTGAACGAAATCCCCAGGGGAAGTGCTACACGAAAATTTCTGTGAAATTCATGGAGAAAATCCCCGGAGGAGTTCTTGGAGGAAATTCCCAGAGGAAATCTTAAAAAGAACCTCCGGAGGAATTGCTGGAGCAAATCACTGAAGGTATTCCTAGGATAAATCTCTGGAGGAATTTCTGCAGGAAATCCACGGAGGAAATCTCCAAAGAAATATCTTATGCAAATTTTTAGAGAAATTCTTGGATGAAATCTTCGTATAAATGCTCTAAAAAATCCTCGAAAGAATTTCTGGAGAAAATGTCTGGAGGAATTTCATATTGAAAACTCTGGAAGAATTCCTTGAGAAAAACCACGAAGGAATTCCTGGAAGGATTCTCCGGAGAAATTCCAGGAGGAATTATCCAGGGAAATATGTGTAAAAATTCCAAGGAGAAATTTCTGCTAAAAATCCTGCATTTGGAATTGGAACATTTTTTGCAACCTCGGTGCAAACTAAAATTTTTACCATGATCCGAAAATTTGGACCCAATTGACCGGTGATTTGGACCCTAACGTGCCCTAACCATACATTCAGGAATTTCTCAACAGATTTCCTCAATTTTTTTGGGATTTCTTTCTCAATTCAAACCAATTTTTTTGAAAGCTGTCAACACTGCTCCAGTAAGAAGAAGAACAACCAAATATTTCAAATATTTAGGAAAAAAAAAGGAAGCTAGATTAATCAGAAAAATTTAAGTATGTGTCTATTATTTCAGGAAACAGGGGTAGGCCCCAATCATTCTTTAATATATGTATGCATGACGAAATATTTTTGAGAGCTGGCAGCAATGCTCAAATAAAAAGAATAGCAACCAAATATTTCAAAGCTATTGGAGTATAACTAACTTGATTATTGAGAAAAAATGAAGTGGGTGTCAATTGTTTAATGTTCGATTGAGCATGATATTGTTAGCTAGCAGCATTGCTCATAAATTGCATGCCAGGACCGCCTACGAGATTTTAGGGGGCATTCAGGATTAAAATAGCAGCTTATGTTGGGACGGAATTTAGTTGATACTTTTCTGTAACCTGTTTATATCCCCCTTTTTAATTCTATTTTAATACCTTTTAAAACATATTCCTCCCATTATGACCCCATCTTATAAAGTTTAGGAGAAGTGTAACAATGTCCAAGGGGATCAAAAGGAGGAGAGGCAGGCGTTTAAGACTGTTTACGACATTTTTTAGGGGGGCATTGCAGGATTCTAGTAGAGGCGTGAGAAGAATTAAAAACATTGCTGTAACCCATTTAGATTTAGCATTTTGTTATATTTAAATTCAATCTCAAAACACTCAAAAACCTATCACGCCCACAAGACACCATCGACGTCAATGGGAAGCTTGGAAGTTCTATAACATCTACTTCATAACTGCTCATCATAAAAGTTTGCTATCTTTTACCGGATCAGAAATAAAAATGCTTAGATTTTACTTGTGCAGTGTTTCCAGTCACACTTTTTATCATCGTAAACTCCAGGGATACCCTAGGCACCTTTCCTTCCTTTGATACATATTCAAATGCTCTATCTCGCAACTGATTTAATATATTTTGCTCTTTTATGGTTTATATGGGCAGTTTTGGCAGCTACAATTAAAATATTTAATAACTTACCCTCCATGGTATTAATCCTGCGTAGCAACTCATATCATTCAACATTCGTCCAACATTCGAATTTGACGTCTTCTACTGGTAAAATACGGTCATCATATACTTTCGTGAACGGTGTTGCCAGTTTTTTATATTTTATTCACACTATACTATATTTGTCATAATCGACATTTTGACAATTTCAAGTTAAAATCAAGGGGGGGTCCGTAGCCTTGAGGTTACGCTTTCGCTTCATAAGCGGAAGGTCATGGATTCAATTCCCAGCCCCTTCAAAAAATAACCCGTCCAGCCACCAGAAGACGCCGCACGGAGGACCGTGCATAGTGGAGCACATCCATCCTCCGTCAGTATCAGATGGTGACTGAGACAAATTGACCCTCTTCGCAGGCAGCTAGCCTCAAACAACTCAGGAAGACGGCAAAACGAACCACCGCAAGAGCAATGGACTATGGCTTATGGAAATCGATTGCACGAGCACGGTGTGCCTTAATAAAAAAAAAAAAAAAAAAAAAAAAAAAGAAAAAAAAAAGTTAAAACCATGGAAAGTCACAAAATCATAACCGCTTCCGGTCAACTTACTGAAATCTGTGAGATTGTTCTATAAAAATTGGAAAAAATACCATTTTATTTTATTATACTGTTAATAGTAGTCGCATAACAGTCACATTGCGCCTCAGATGTTTTATCTAACTATTCACTTAATATGCAATATGAGCAGTACACAATTTACGTCTTGAATAAGTTTTGTTGTGTTATCGGTCATATTTAGAAATTTTATTTTTTCCCCGTACTGATCATGTTGCCATCTATAACGACAAACACATGCATCATTTATAGCATTTGATAACTTATAAGGATACTGATTCATTTTTAAAACGACCGTTAGTCTGTTATTTGGTCATAGAAAAGTGGTCGCAAAAAGAACAATCGCAAAAGAGGTTGAAATGTTTGTTTCAAATTTCATCTACCTTTTTCCAGGAATTATCCTTAATAAATTTCTTCGGATTTAACTCCTCGTGGTTTTTTAGCTCTGTCATAAATATTCCATAAATGTCATCAACAATTTCTCCCATTCCTATCTGCCCTATGCAAATGTTGTGTTGTCAAGTTGTAGGCTGTGAAGTAGATTCCTTTCAAAATTTTAGATTTGTGTTTTCGTTTGTTTTTTTCTTTTTTTTGATAAATTTTCATTAATATTTTACCTCATGAACACATCGCACCGCTTATTGAACGCAATAGTAAAAGATCTGTGAACATTTGTTTACCCGTTCTCAATCCATTTCGTGACATACAAACACCATTCCATTTTTTTTTATTTATTTAGATTCTTTAATGTATGTAATGAATGTTCTTTATTCAAAAATTTTGTGAAAAGTGCATTTGAAGATGTTGTCTTTATGCCCAAATTCCATTATACCTAATGTTTTTATGTCTATCGGGATATAGAAAGACAAAGACACCGTCTTCAGCTGGCAGCGGATACAATGTTAGTCATGGAATACGTAGATGCATGACACATATGTGGAATGGAGTCGATGACAAAACGTCGCAAGACAAAACGCTGAATGAACAGAAGATCAAAAGACTGAGGTTTGAAAGGGCAAAAGATCGAAAAGTTAAAAAGAAAGGGGGGGGGGGGGAACGTTGAAGGCATTTGAAAAGGTCGGAAGGGTTTTTTTTAAAGAAGGGAAAATTTCTCGAAAAGCAAATCATATTCGATCTTTGGTCACTTGATCTTTTGCCGTTTTGCCCTTCGACCTTATAGCTCTAAACCGTCAAAGTATTATGGGCTCCAAAAGAACATGCATTCAAAAAAGGACGTTTGGACTTTATCTGGCATGGAACGTGGACTATGCTCGAGAAGGTCCTGTAGACACTTGAAGATTTCGGACGGCAGGTTTTGAGGACCATCATTGACGACGTGCAAGAGCCCGTTGAGTGGCAACGAAGGATGAACAAAAAGCGTACCAAACTCTACGACGAACCCAGTATTTATAAGGTGGGAAGGCTGGAAGGATACAATGGGCAGGTCATGTTGCACGACTGTCGGACATCAACCCTGAAAAAAAGGCATTTGCTTCGGATGCTGTTGGTACAAGCATGTTTAGAGTGTAGCGAGCTAGGTAGCCAATCCAAGTACACAACGATTTGACGAGAGTGGGTCAGAACTGAAAATGGTAAGCTACGGCCACAAATCAAACATTGTAGTGTGAAGTTTTTGATTCAGTGTAATCAATTTAGATGATATCTCAATAAATGAATGAATTATGGATTTCGTCTAGGGGCCATTTAAGACATAGTTCAGCTTCATATAAATGAACAATGTTAGATAGAGTGTCCATCCCGGGACAAAAAATGCAGGGATTCGCGAAATTTCTGGATTTTCCGGAATGTAAATTCTAACGTCCCGGGATTCCCGGGACTCCCGACATGAACGTAAAATTTTGGCAAAACCACTGAATCAAATGGAAAATAACGAAATAATAATGAACAAAAGAAAAGACAAATTTTGAACGGGATTTCAAAATTGAAAGTGATCGAAAGAATTGACGTTCTAATATTGGTACATAGTTGAAATTTACGTCGGTCCATATAACTTATTTTTTGCTGTGCAAAGAATATGCCGAACAAAGGCGTACAAATTCGAGCTTATTTTGTAGTCACCATCACCTCCAGTATGTTGTCTTCTAAAATACTTACATCTCCTGGACACAACCACGTTGTTGATGTGGTTTTCGCTATTAACTCTCATCCTCCAAATCCTCCTCTTAGAGATTCAATTCGCCTGAAAAATATCTCCAAGAAATTAAATTACTGCATTATAAGCTTTCTAAATTACTTTTGTGGTTTTACCCAGGTTCAATATAATTCACTTTAATGGCATTGTTTGCTGGTTTGCCATCCGGTGGCCTTCCCTTGTCCCCCTTTCCTTAAAAAGAGAAAGAAGCCAAAAATAGCCACTCGTTGTCGTCATTCAGAGATTCGGCGCTGTTCCTGAAAAAGGACTTCTCTATGGCCCCGGTAAACATTCTCGCTTCCAACTGCTTGCAATATGAATGTGGTGGCCGCCCGGGGGTCATTACCTACTACCTAACTGACAAGGGCTGCTTGAGGTCGAGCAAGCGTCTAAATCTTGCAAGAAGCGCTTGGCAAATATGGTGCTGAAACCACACCGAAAGGATTAAAACAAGAATTAAAATAAATTTTCAATCCTTGCTCAAATAAGCGTTCTCGTTGGCCGGCGGAGGCCCTGTCATTGTGATCCGTGATCGAAGATGACTTCGAATGGGGTGTTCAAGAATTCTGAACTTTTCGTACCAAGGGAAACAGTTGACGCTTGTTGAACATCCCAACTATCACAACCCCCAGACTCGTCTCGAATGTATCCGCCTTGGTGTTCCGGAAGTGAGACCCTAACGGGCTAGTGGCCGTCTAAACTATCGAAAGTGATGTCATACTTTTGCCAAGTTTCACCCAATGGACGTGTCTGTGCCGTTTTCGCTGGCCTCCCGATCGGAAGAGGAAAACATAATTATAAAAAATGGTGTTCTCTGTTTCAAAACAGAGTGTGTTACGGAGTATGCTGCAAAGTTTGAAAAACAATCAATGCAAGATTCACACTGACTGTAACAGAATAAGATCAGATATTGGTACAATTATATTAAAATCATAGCATATAAAGTTGTATATAAAAGTATTGACAAAAACTAATTTAGGTAACTTTCTACTCTTTTTGATGTATTATTTTTAAGAGATTAAGATAGACCATATAATCATTCAAAAACAGTACAGCACTCAAAAATAGTCAGAGAATTACTAAATTTTAGTCATTTATGAATATTTTCTATCTGCTTTTCTTCCATTCTGTAGTAAGCTCAAATGCAATTTGTCCATTTGCTCAGCTTGAATTAAGTCGAAATGACAGATGGTGTAAACATGTAATACCAGAATGAAAGAGAAACAAAATAGTCATAAATACATCGAGTGCAGTTAAAAAATGCCAGATAAACGATACAGAACACAAGAAAAGAAAGAATGGTTCTCTAGAATGCGCACTTTTTTCAAAGAAGGAATGGTTAATACTGATAATTGCATCGAAATGAGCAATCATTTCTATGCCTTAGAAAAAATCGAACATCAAATCGAAGTAGCCTCTGGCCCAGGCTCTTTGATTCAAGTGAAGAAACAAAGAGTGTCGTGGTAAGTTCCGTTTTGATTCATATTGCGGACAGCTTCTAATTCCGGACTATCTACTTTGTATGGGAAACATTTCACACGAAATGTTTCAACTTTTGCCGTTCGTTCTCACTTTCTAGGCTCTTTTATATAAGCATTTTCCATACATACAGTATTGGACAAAACATTTGCAACTTTTTCGATTTTCCATAAAAAATTATCAACTTTGGTAAGCTAGATCTTAGTTATTTATGGACCGATTCGAATGAAATTTTCACAGAACATCAGACATAACTTGAATTTTAACACATGTTTTTGAATAATTTTTCCAATCAAGAGTTCTAATGTAATAACGATTTAACTAAAGCGACATTTTTGACGAAAAATTCAAAACTATTTTTCTCAAAATCTGATAGTCCTACACAAAAACTGTATTCAGCAAACTTTTTCATCTCGTCAAAATCTACAACTTTGCTGAAGATACTCTGAAGCTATACCTTCGAGGTGTTCAGTTATGTCAATTATAAAAAAAAAATGATTTTCATGAGCTGTCCGGAATTCGAATGACATTTTTGACGAAAAATTCAAAACTATTTTTCTCAAAATCTGATAGTCCTACACAAAAACTGTATTCAGCAAACTTTTTCATCTCGTCAAAATCTACAACTTTGCTGAAGATACTCTGAAGCTATACCTTCGAGGTGTTCAGTTATGTCAATTATAAAAAAAAATGATTTTCATGAGCTGTCCGGAATTCGAATGACAGTGTGAACGAGGCAAAAGTGAGGAAGCGTCCGGAATAAGAGTTTTGAAAAGCCCATACATTTCTATTTATTCAATGTTATTCATGTAGCGGAATCAAAATCTTCAGCCAGCATTCGAAAGTTAAATGCTTTGAAGGCTCGATTACGTATAGGAATCATACAGAATGATTTATTTTATATGCTTTATGATAAGTTATACTTCATTGAGGCCTTAAGTGTCCGTAATATGAATCAAAACGGTTGTTCCGCATTTGGAGGATTTAGGCAGCAGATCTTGAACTTCATAGAGGAAAATCAAGGTTTCCTTCCAAATCGTATAGAAAGGAAACTATCGCGTTTCGCCGGAACTTTTAAAGGCCGCGAACTTCTTCTTAAACATCTTGAAGAAAAGAAACATAATTTGTTTTACTTATGACGACAAAACTGAACGTTTGTTCGAAATCATCTTGAAAGGTCTCTCAAGCGACCATAAGTCACCCGGAGAAATCATAAATGGAATATACGGAACTTGGATTTTTCCCAGTCCAAGTGATCTGTTGAAGAGGAACCAGACGCCTAGCTACGCCTGTGAAACTGGGTCTGCCGGGTGTGATCTTCAAATCAACGCAGTTGAGAGATGTGGAGAAGCTGGGAGAACTTCGGTACCTGAACCGATACAAATCGATGACGTCTGGTTGATATTTCGGCTGTCGGAGTTGGGTTCCATGATCGAGTAAATGGGTTAGTGGGTTGATAGGAGATGTAGAAGCAGATAAGTTTGTTAATTTGGTAATTTAAATATCGTGGAAGGAAGAGCCGATATTATAGAGTACTTCGCCAGTGTCGGGACTGCGTATTACCACAAACAGAATACAAAGGAATCCTCACCCTGATTGAAACCACAGTAGGATGATTGGATAGGATATAATCGATCGATAGGCTCCACATACACCCCGACATTTGATTCTTCGGAACGGATCAGGGACTCCAGGTAGGGCTTTGGAACCCACAAACCCGCTTATATTCTCCAAACCGCCATCCGCTGGAACGCCATTTGCAACCGCCAAATTGTCGCATCAATTGTTGCCTATCGTCGTTGGATACAAAGGATAACGCCATCATTTGTAAGGAACATTGGACGGTGTCACCATCTTGGACGCTACATCTAGCTTGGATATCAGCACCGTTGGCTATTGTGTAGGTCAGTATAGCTACTATATATGTCCTGCCGAAGCTGGACATCCGAAATCCTTCTAACACTACTCTTTATTGGTATCCCGCTATTCAACGACATCGACGTACAAGCACCTGTGAATATTCATTGGATCGGAAACAACCCTATAACCTGGGACACACACTTTCGGATCGCAAGATTCACATTCGACCGCTTTGAAGACTCCTTTGGACTTGGGACTTTCGCTGGACCTGTGGGCAGTAAGGTAACTGCATGAATGTTTTATGTATACCTACCCGTCATAAATACGGACTCACTGAAATAAGTAATTCAGCACTCAGTTGAATATTGAATCACCCTCAAAAAGTTTAGCATCACCTCAAAATGGGTGAATTATGATTTGCTCAGCAAAGTTGTTCAGCGGATCAAGGACATCCGGAAGGCAAATAGTTTAATTCGTAATTTTGCCGCTAGGTGACGCTAGGAGCATGTAAAGTTGAGCATTTTAAGCATGTTGTGTCTTTTGATTCATATATCTAGAATTTCCTTGACCTACTGCACAACCTTGCCAAAAATTTGAAAATTCTTACTTATCAAAATCATTAAATAGAACTAGTATAAAGTACTTAAACATGAACAACAGCGCCTCATGATGACAAAACTATTAATCGAAACTGTTGCCCTTGACTTACCAAACAACTTTTCCGAAGACTCAAACTCTCTATCTCATCTGGCTCATAAGCATGAGCATGAGCATGAGCATGATTGACCGCCCGCAGATGCTACTCCGTTATTGCAAGAACAGCTGTACTTACACAGGGAACCAACAGACGCTACTCGGGATCAGTAGCATCCTCAATGTGTAAGTATTGGTGCTCTCATTATTATAACAAACAATAATGGCGCCGGCTGCGTCCGAATGCAGGTCAATTTAGGGATGGGTGGGAAATGTTGACGTGTTACTTGCTTAATGGAAGCCGAGGAGTCCTCTGCACTTCCACAAGTAAACACTGGGAGTTTGGATATGGGGGAGGGATTCGTTTTGGTAAACGATAAATACATCATTTAAAATGAATGCTTCTAACCGGATTCACGATATTACTCGATAAACGAATTGAACGTCGAACAAGTGTTCGTCACACACCCTCATAGGAGCAAGCGACAAGATCAAAGGATCAAACACTACTAACGCGTTCCGCGACAAGCGATACTATTCCACCGTGCCACGTTGCTGTTTTTTTAAGAACTAGCGGACCGATTAACTTTTTCACTTTCTCCACCACATGTTCGATCCTGCCCTCATCACCCGCTCCCGAAGAAGCAAGCGTCAAGGTCGAAGGATCAAACAGAACTCTCTATCTCATCTGGCTCATAAGATAGAATTTGTCTCATAGATTTAATTAAATATGCTCAAAATTCGGAGCCAAATGATTTGCTTTTCGGATGTCTTTTACTTTCTGAACAATTTTGCCAAAGACTCTATCTTTCTATCTTATGTGAACCACAAGAAAAGAGTTAAGAATGCTCAATTTCACATGCCACCTAACAGCACCTTCTTAACAACTTTGTCGAAGACTGGAACATTCCATCTCATGTGGATCACAAGATTGAACATGCTTATAATGCTCAATTTTACAGGCCTACTAACAGCACCTAGCGGCAATATTGCGAACCAAACAATTTGCTTCCCGGATGTCCTTGATGTGCTGAACAACTTTGCTGAAGACCACACCTATATAGAGCATCAGCATCTCGAGATATAGCATTATGAAGGAACCTGTTTTAAGGTGAAGTAGGCCGTCATTGAAATTTGTACGCGTTGTTGATGAATGTTACAAATTCATCTCACGATTTCGAATCAAAGAAAATCAGTTGGTTTGGCACTGACACAGCTGAAAAAGTATCAGCATACTTTATGCATGTAAGCGCGTACAGTGATACTTTTTCAAGTCAATATAAACTATCAAGACTGAGTTTTATCACTTTGAAATGCAAGCTGTAAAGTCATCATTGTTGTCAAAACGAATGACGGGCTACTTAGCCTTAAGGTTTAGCATCACTTTTCAGGGTGATTCAATATTCAGCTGTGTATTGCAATACTTTTTCATGCGATTCCGTATTTATGACGGGTAGTGTATGTCCAGCCGGAGCAATTGGTGTGAGTACTAACACAATACTTCGATTTACTTATAAGTGGAGAATCACTAAAATCAACAAAGAATTACGTCGTCAGGGATACCCTTGCACAATCATCAGTTATCATCGAAGACAATAACATTCGATTACACGTGCGTTTGGTACGACGTCATCATTACAACGTGGTCAACAAGAGGACTCTCTGGCATAGCATTTACATCGGCAAAGGCTTCGTCGGACTTCGAGAACTCGCATGCTATTGATGTCGGGCGAGTCCACCATACGGATGGCCTGCACAACACATCGATCGAAGAGGGGGCCAGCGTAAATGGTCTGTCAGGTTAGTGAACAATAGTATGTGTTCAGCCAGCCTGGACACTGCAGACAATATACACATTTTAATTATGTAATCTTCTTCGACCGGTATTGTCGTTGATTGTTTGCACACTGCATGAGCCCTGAGAACAAAGAACTTGTTTACATCTAGATCGAGGTTCGCTACTTATTCTGCTGTTTTTGCAGACAACTATCCTGTAAGGTTAGTTACTGCAGTATATGGCCAGCCGAGGCCAACTCAACTTTGATACTACATGAATATATTCTCTAGATTGTATTTGATTTGGACCGTTTTTACCTACCATACTGCTGCACTACACTTCGTGAGAAGGCCACCATCGCACCGTAGCTTTCGTGATGGTTTGTGCTACAGAATATGGCCTGCCGAAGTTAAGTTTATATTGGATACTACATTGCTTATTTTGCACTCTTTGATCACTGCTGTTCGAGTTATCACCGTGCTGACGTTCCATGATATTCAGCATTTCGTCCCAAAATATAGAGAAGATACAAGCGCAGTTTAGACTCAGATTAAGCAAGGTAGATGAGTTGTGAAAAATGATTAGCGATACCTTAGTTGAAATTATGTCGCTTGAGGATTATGTAGCAGATGAGGAATAGTATGCTAAGGAAAGACTCAGTATTACAACACAAAGGCCTTCATTTTGAAGAAATTGGAGCAGATCCAACGAGCGGCAATGGATCATTCAACTACTATCGACGACAGCTCTACGTTGAACATAACGGAACACGTTAGATTACCGCAGATCAAATTGCAAACCTTTAACGGAGATAAAGACGAATGGATTAGCTTTCGCGATTTATTTGTTTCGCTCATTCATTCTCGTACGGATGTTCCTGACGTCGAGAAGATACACTATTTGAAGGGGTGCTTGATGGGTGAACCCGAGGGATTGATAGTTCCTCTAGCAATTACCGGATCACTAAACGTTAACAGCATGCAACATAGGAAACGACAAATCCAAGATCTTTTGAATATGCCCTATGTTGCCAAAAAATCGGTTTCGGAACTGCAAACTTTAGTAGAATGTTTTGAGAGGATTGTCCAAACCCTTATCATGTCCAGATAATTACCAGGCCCTGGAACGAATATGGTAGTGAGCGTGACAACTTCGGAGATATCTGTATGCAATGCGGAGCATCGCATGTTTTCATGACTACAACGATAATACTTGTCGAGGACAACGAAGAGAACCAATAAGAGGCACGGGCGCTTTTGGACTTTGGATCCAAATGCAACTTTGTTTCGGAAAGGCTTTGTCAGCTTCTCAAAGTGATTCGATCAATCAACATCAGGGTACAAGGAATCGGTCAAACTACATCGCTGGAGAAACATCAGGTCCAGATCAAGGTTCGATCAAGGGTTTCATCATTCGCTCGATCTGTGAAATTTCTGGTTTTACCGAAGGTAACCGTCAATCTTCCACCTACTAAGGTGGACACTCGGGAATTGATCTTTCCTGAAGGCGTACGGCTAGCAGACCCGGGATTCTTCAAATCCAGTGGAGTAGAAATAGTTGTAAGTATTGAACTCTTCTCCGGCTTATTCGATATCGATCGCAAAATATCGTTCGGAGACAACATGCCCACGTTGATCGATTCGGTGTTAGGTTGGGTGGTGACCGGCACCATGGCTATGCCCTTGGCGATATCTCAGGTCAACTGTAATCTTTCGGTGAAAAATCGTCTTGGAAACTTACACGGTTTTGGGACTGCGAAGAAGTCGCAGATCAACTAAAATCTTCCCCTGAAGAAATTCTTTGCGAAGATCAATATCAGGAATCAGTCAAAAGAGACATCGTTGGTCTTCCCATGAACGGTGTTAAATTGCAGTGACTTGGCGAGTCAAGGGACATCGCCTTGCGTCGTTTCTACAGTACGAAACGAAGATTGGATAGGGATTCCAATTTACTTCAGTAATATGTAGCATTCATGGACGAATACCTACAGCTGCGACTTATGAAAGTGGTTCAGGAAATAAGTAGCAAGCGAAGGTAGCAAGCGGTCTTACCTACCACACTATCCTGTGATGAAGGAAGCGTCCACGACAAAGGCACGGGTCGTGTTTGACGCATCCTGTTGGACATCGCTCAACGATGCTCCCTATGCGGGTCCGGTTATCCATGAAGATTTACGAGCGATCATCATTCGTGAGAAACTCGGCAGATCATGGTTGTGGCGGACGTGGAGAAAATGTTCCGCCAAATTTGGATACGTCCGGAAGATAGGCATCTTCAATGCATTCTTTGGCGTTTTTCACCCATTGAAGACGTCAAAACCTATGAGCTAAGCACGGTCATGTACGGAGCCAAATCTGCTCCATTTCTGGGTACGAGAGTCCTCGTCCAACAGCAATTTGCCACCGACAAAGGTAATCGGTTTTCATCGGCAGCAGTCGCTGTGAGAGAAGACACTTACATAGACGATGTAATCACCGGAGCGGATAACGTGGAGGATGCTACAAGATTACGTTGCGAACTACAAGATACTACTCCGAAAATGGGCGTCCAACTGTTCAAGGGTGGTAGAGCGCGTCCCCATCGAAAATTTGGCTATTCCCAACACCGAAGAAATCACTCTCGGGTCGAATCAATCGATTACTTCACTTGTCCTTGTGTGGGTGCCAGGGACGGACAAATTAAGGTTCAAATTTCAAATTCCACTACTTAATCCAGCAGAAGGGTTGACGAAACGGAAAATACTGTGTACGATCGCCATACTTTTCGATCCCACTGGACTCATTGAAGCTGTGGTCGTAGAAGCAAAAATATTCATGCAGCGGTTATGGACGATAGAAGGTGTAGATGGTCAACGACTACATTGGGATCAGCCGGTACCACGGTTGCATCTACCACGATTGCAAGAGTTCGAAGCCCATCGGTGTGTAATCATCCTAGCTGCAGTCATTGTAGAGGTTTTTTTCCAACGTTTCAATGAAGGCTTATGAGGTTTGCATATATTTACGGAGTCAAGATTCGTCAGGAAACATTCTTGTACGACTGTTGGCATCACGTTCCAAGGGGGCACCTCAAAAAACCCAGTCTCTACCTAGGTTAGAACTTTGTGGAGCACTACTTGGAACTCAGTTCTGTCAGACGGTGCGTGAAGCAATTCGTTTCAAAGGAGATATTTTCTTTTGGACGGATTCGACATGTGTCTTGCGCTGGATAGCCGCAACTCCGGCGATATGGACAACTTTTGTGACTAATAGGGTGTCCAAAATTTAAGCTCTATCAGATTGATGTCATTGAGGACATGTGAAAGGTACCGTGATTTCGGGTGAAATTGATCGTTTTTTACTGTTTTCCCTGTACGATTTCTATGATATTGCCAATGCCAAACAACTGAATACAGGAAAACAAGTACGACGGTGAGCCTCATTGGTTCATGTACCGAAATTTCCTTACAGATGTGATTTAAGTACTGAAAATCGCTTCTAAAATAAAAAATCCAGAGATCATATTTCGGGGTGAAATTGATCACTTGTCAAAACGATTATTGTTAAGTTTGAAAACTACTTTATTTTACTATTTTGTGCTCCCTGAATTCAAATATGCTTGCTTAATTGTTAACAATGCAAGATTTACGGAATTAATAAACAATTAAATTTTAAGAATACCGCAGAAAACGCCTGAGTGTAGGCAATTTCCGAAGAAATTTTGTAATATTTATCAAAAATTCAATTATTTCAACAAAATGAGAAAATTGATACGAATTTCGATGATAAAATCTGTTTTGGAGACATTTTTCAAGTATCTTCACAAACTTTCAGGTTGACACCATGTCTAAATCCTTGATTAGAATTGTAAGTTTATTGATGCCTACCAATACCATACCACACAACACAAAAAACTTCACGACATACAATTCAATAAAAGTTAAGACATATAACGTTTATTTACTATAGGTTGCAGTGATTTTCGTATTCTATAAGTAAGTAATAAATCGTGTGACACGGTGATGAATTACACTCTACCGATCAATTTCACCCGATTTACGGTACCGAGAATCCTGCGGACCTGATTTCCCGCGGTCTGAACGCCTCCAATATCATCGATAACGCTCTGTGGTCGAACAATGAGCGGTAAGAGATGCGAGAACCAGCGAAGAAGGAAAGGAAGAACGACGTCGATGTGTTACAGCTAATACCGTGTCAACGAGTGATGAGTTCAACCAATGGTACATTGCTACATTCGATTCGTACGACGATTTGATTCGGTGTACCGCAAAACGGGGTAACTTTGATAGTTTTTTCGAAGAAAACTTCAATATTTATGCATGCTGTTTCAAAGAATTTCAATTTATATTTTTAAAACAAGTACTGACATCCTAGTTATCGATTGCACTTGATAGATTGCCAAAAGATTTATTCTGAATGGATATATAATTTTTCGTGTAATCGAAAGTCGGTTTTCTGTTTTGGGGTAACTTTGATAATGGAGTATAAATCGAACAAGATTGAATGAATTACGGAACATTTGTAGGGCGTTGTATACCTGTAGGCGTTTAACGCTATATGGAAATTTCTGACTTAGATTACAAAAATGGTCCCAGTTTGTGAAAATGGTTTTCGCTAAGAGATTTGAGACCGAATTCATGTTCTACTATAACTAGACTGTCATGGGTAAGTGACAAACTCATTATGACTTTATCAAATAGTGGTCGTAGAACAGATTGTTTGTAAGCGTTGCAAAAATGCTAAAATCTTGTAAATTTTTAATATTTGCATAAATATCCTCAAATGCACTTGATTCCAACAAAAATAGCTTTGACATGAAGTGTCATACTAATACTCTTTACTTTTGCATTCGTTTTTCTTAACTGGTTGACAGAAACTTCGTTATTTCGTTTAATATATTGGGGGTCTTGCGCTATCAAAGTTACCCGCATTATCAAAGTTACCCCGTTTTACGGTACATCTTATTGGTTGAGAATGATTGATCTACTCAAGCAACCGAAAGATCAGAGCAGAAACGAGTTTTTTACTATTATTGAAAGGAAAAGGGCCGAACAAGTTCTCATTCGTCGTGTTCGAGTGGAAGCGTTTTCAGAAGAATCGAAGGCGTTGTCGAAAGGGTTGTCTGTGTCTGCTAAATAACCGTTAAGATGGTTCCACCCCTACATCTTCAAAGAGGATGAACTTCTGCGCATTGGAGGAAGACTCAATCGTTCACAAAAGCCAGAAAAAAAGAAGCACCCACAAATTCTTCCAGCCCGTCATATGTTCACTCGGAAACTTCTTCAGTCGTTCCACGAGAGACTTTTGCACGCTGGACCTCAGTTATTGTTAGCAACAGTAAGGCTTACTGTTGCTCATGTTTGTCCCCGAAAATTGCAGAGGCAATAATAATTCTAGCTTTTGGGATTGCCCTTCTCGCAAACGAATCGTTGAAGCTCGTACCAGGCAAGAAACTCCTATGCCAATATTGTTGGAGGTAATTTCAGTTACTCCCCTTAAATATGTCTTCCTAAGGGTAACCTTCAGGTATCAGGTATCAGAAGGCCGGCTCCAAAGGCACGTTCCCCACCAGTTGGGAGATTTGTGCCATCGCCATATTTGAGCCTATTTCATCATCTACCCGATGGGAGAGGAAAGGGAAGGGAAAGATGGGAGGAAATAGGAGTGGGGTCCCTTGAAGAGGGAAGATCGCATAAGCGAAATGAGAGCATGTAGCTCCATACCACAATGGGTTCGAACAGCGCCCTAAAAAGGGCACTGCAAAACGCATGAGCGTAAAGAGAGCCTATAGCTCATTACCACAGCGGGTTAAGAATAACAGGATGTCCTGAAGATTCAGGCTTCTGAATTCAGTTTCACTTAATAAGTGTTTACCAAGTAATTGGAATCGCATTTGCGCAAAAACTGGACAGTTACATATCAGGTGATACGAAGTTTCATAATCGGAGTCACAACTATCACACACAAATGAGTCAGCACGCTGAATATTTGCCATGTGATAGTTGAGTCGGCAGTGGCCTGTCAACGCTCTGACCAAGAGACTGCAATTCTGCTTTGACAGATTTGTTAAATACTTCGCCACCTTTGGAGATGGCTCAGTAATATACAATTTTGTTTGACGACACGACTCCAAACTATTCCAATATTGCTTGTGCTGAGTTGCCGCCCAAGAGTTTATCTGAAGCTTCACCCAGCACTTCGAAATTGGAATAGCCGGCTCAGGGTCAATGAAGTCATGCGATGCTCCATCGCGAGCTAGCTCATCAGCCAATTCATTTCCAGCGATGGAAGAATGGCCAGGTACCCATACAAGGTTTACAGAGTGGACTGAATTCAGTTCCTCAATTTGAGTTCGACATGCGATAACAAGCTTCGACCTTGAGTTGGCCGAAGCGAGAGCTTTTATAGCAGCCTGACTATCTGAACAGAAGTATATGACTTTATCCATTACGCGCTGTTGGAGTGCTGATTGCACTCCACACATAAGAGCAAATATTTCCGCCTGAAAAACGGTGCAGTTTCTACCAAGTGAGTAAAACTGATTCAGCCTTAGCTCACGAGAATATACTCCTGCACCAGCTCTACCTTCAAGAAGGGAGCCATCAGTGTAACATACTATATTGCTTGATATACTTCTTTCCAAATAGCCAGACGTCCACTCTTCCCGTGAAGGGAATTGTGTGGTAAATGTCCTGTAAGGAAAGTTACAAGCAATTGTGAGATCACTTGGAGCAAGGACAATTTTGTCCCAGTTCACCAAAAGTGGAAACAACGAAGTGTGTGTAGATCTACGATTCACTGGATTTTTCTCCAGTAGATCCAGTACCCATAAACGGTAAGAGCAAGAAAGTGCTTCTTGTTTAAGATATATGTGTAGTGGCGCAACGTCGAAAAGGGCCTCGAGCGCTGCTGTGGGAGTTGTAGAGAACGCACCAGACATCGCCATCAAGCACATCCTTTGGAGATGGCCCAATTTTGATTGGATTGTTCTCACTTCGCCCTTTTGCCATCACACAAGACATCCATATGCCAATATTGGCCGAACAACTGTTGTGTAAATCCATTTGATATATTTGGGTTTGAGGCCCCAAGTTTTACCAAAGGTTCGCCGGCATTGACCGAAGGCCATGCAAGCTTTTTTGACTCTGAAATCAATGTGAGGTGTCCATGAAAGTTTGGAATCTAGAATGACTCCAACATACTTTACTTGATCAGTCACATTAATCTCAGTGCCAAAAAGACGTAAAGGTCGAATTCCATCGCGGTTTCGTCTTTCCGTGAAAAGAACAATAGATGTTTTATTCGGGTTAACCGAAAGGCCATATTGGCGACACCAACTCTCGACTACCTGAAGAGCACTTTGCATCAGGTCGAATAGGGTGCTTATGCACATACCAACTATCAGAGCTAGATAGTCGTCGGCAAATCCATAAGTTGGAAAACCGCAATTATTGAGTTGCCTCAATAGCGTATCTGCTACGAGATTCCACAAAAGTGGTGACAAGACTCCCCCTTGGGGGCATCCGCAAACACTCAATTTTCGAATCGCTGCTTGACGCAATGTCGAGAAGAGATGTCGGTTTTTGAGCATTTGATGAATCCAATTGGTAATCATTGTAGGTAGCCCATGGTTTCGTGCGGCTTCCAATATGGCATCGAAAGACACGTTATCAAAGGCACCCTCAATTTCCAAGAAAACACCCAAGCAGGATTGCTTCTGAGCGAATGCTTTCTCGATATCGTATACAACTTTGTGTAAGAGAGTCACAGTGGACTTTCCAGATTGGTAAGCATGTTGATTCACATGAAGAGGCATGTTTGCCAAATAAACATCACGGATGTGATGATCGATAATGCGTTCCAGACATTTCAGAAGAAAAGAGGTCAGACTGATTGGTCTAAAACTCTTCGCTTCCTCATACGACGCACGTCCTCCTTTTGGGATAAACTTTACAGTAATATCACGCCAGGATTTGGGAATGTACCCGGTAGCAAAACTGCTTACAAGTAGCTTTTTCAAAACATGTTTGATAGACTCAAATCCCTTTTGGAGCAGAACAGGATAAATCCCATCCGCTCCTGGAGATTTGAAAGGAGCAAAACTATTAAGGCCCATTGAATCGATTCAGTAGTTACGATACTGCGAGCCGAGGCCAGAGACTCGTAACTACATGAAAAGACATTTGGTTCATCCGTAGATGCTATGTCCACACATCCGGGGAAGTGTGTATTGAATAAACATTCTAAAACTTCTTCATCGGAAGAAGTAAAGTCACCATTAGGTAAGCGAATTTCGTTCACTTGGAAATCCTTAGATTTTGCAAGAATTTTGTTCAACCGACTGACTTCACTCAAACTGGAAACATTTGTACAAAGGTTTTTCCAGCCGGATCGTTCAGCAGAACGAAGAGCCTTCTTGTAAGCCTTGCGAGCTGACTTGAACGACTCTGATCCAGCTGAACGGCGTCTGTTCCAACTCCTTCTACATTGTTTCCTGAGTCTAGTCAGATCGGAATTCCACCATGGGGTCCCTCTTGTAGTCTTTACAGACCGCAGAGGACATGCTTCTTCAAAAGCTTCCATAATGTAGGATGTTGTAGTATCAACGGCATCATCCAGATCACTTGGATTTTCAATGAACGGAGAATATCCATGAAATTTGGTCGCAACCAATTCAATGTAGAGTTCCCAGTTTGTTGACCGGGGATTCCTAAAACGCAAAGTCTGCGCAGTTACATTTGAATGTTCAAAAAAGATGTAGCGATGATCAGATAATGATTCCTCATCTGATACATGCCAATTCGTCAACTCGTGACTGATTCTATTCGAGCAGAGCGTTATGTCTAACACTTCTTCTCTATTAGAAACCATGAAGGTTGGGCGATTGCCTATGTTAAGTAATCCAAGGTCTGTACTACTTAAGTATTCCATCAGACTGGAGCCTCTCAAATTGATATCCGAGCTGCCCCAGATGATGTGATGAGCATTGGCATCACTGCCCACAATCAGCGGAAGGCCTTTTGTTACGCAGTGTACGACAACTCGTTTGAAGTCATCCGTTGGGGATGGTTCATCATGTGGTAAATATACCGAACAATAGACGTATTTCCTGTTGAGGTCACCAACAGAAACATCGATTGTGACAGCACATACATCTCTGGTAGTTAACTCAGAAATGAGTGTAGCAACGATTGCTTTATTAACGAGCACGCATGCGCGGGGCATGGAGCGCGAGTTTGCCATTTCAAGTTTGCTAAAAGTAGCAAAAACTGGGTCCACAAGGTTACCTAGATAGAAGTTCCCTCTACGAAAGTAGGGTTCTTGAACTAGCGCCACTTGGGCTGCACCATTTTGCATGAGTCTGCAAAGATTGATCGTTGCTGTTCTTTTATGCTGAAGATTGATCTGAGCTAACCTAACCGTAGCCACTACCCAAACTAGGCAGGATTAAGCTTTTTGCAATCTCAGCACGAAAAAGACCAGCAACGAAAAAACCAGATCGGTATCTATTTAAAGTCGCCAAAGGCGAAAGAGCACAGAATACACTGTGTAAAACGCATAATGCGAATCCATATAGGTGATAATTTAAATTAAATGTCAACATATTCATAATCCCACCCTTATTAAGCCTCAGGATAGAGACTGAAGAAGGGCAGCCGATTATCTCGGAGAAACACAAGGTCACCTGCACCATTGCTCCGGGTAGCACAGGAAGGACTCAATACTGTGGAGGGCGCCCTGGTACCCCACAGGCTCCGTTTGCGGTTAGGTTTTATTTAGACCCCCCTAACCATTCATTCTTAGGCACGGTACGCATCACACCATAAATTAGGGGTCACCTGTGAGGTGGACTTTTACCACCGGAACAGGCAGTCCGTAGTGTTAATTCTTAGCCAGTTGAAACAACCGCTACCGACACTACGCGGCTATCTAGGCTGCTCGGGAAAAGGAGGTTAATATTGATGATTAACTCCTGACGTGCCCAAGCAGCCAAAAATTGCAGAGGCAATAATAATTCTAGCTTTTGGGATTGCCCTTCTCGCAAACGAATCGTTGAAGCTCGTACCAGGCAAGAAACTCCTATGCCAATATTGTTGGAGGTAATTTCAGTTACTCCCCTTAAATATGTCTTCCTAAGGGTAACCTTACTTAACTGAATGAGATTAAGCGAGAAAATACCGTTCTTAATGATTTTGGGTCACAGCATTTCATGTAAATGAAAGTAGTCATAGTAGCCGGAGTGTTAATACGGGTAACCATACTTTTTGTCAAATAAAAATAACCCTGCCGTAACTTCTATTCTATCTCTTCATCAAAGGAAAATCGTCAAAAAACTGCACCTACTTCTGATAGCACGCCTCCCTCTGATTTTGATTTTTTAACTGAACAATTGAATCAAATGATTGATACAAACCATCATTATGGCTGAAGCAGTCAAAGTACTTGTAAATTTGACTAATAAAAAAAATGCTATGACATGACTATTAAAACGTTCTATATGAAAATTATATATAAGGATCTAAAAAACACATATTAATCAATTAAGAAACAAGAAATAAAAAAAATAAAAAAGGACGACGTGATTATTGAGCTGAAATCGAATTCAGGTTAACTTCTGCGTTCATGAGTCCTCTCATGGCGTAGGGGTAACGCGCCCTAAGTAGAGATCAGGAACACGTGAGTTCTCAGTGAGAAGAGAAGACGTATAACTTTTTCGCAAAACTTCACATTAATTTGTCCATTTAATCCAATTGCAAAATATATGAAATGTTTAGCTTTCGGTAGTTGTTAAAAAAATAAAATTTTTCAATTGAACCCTGGCTCTAAACCCTTTTGAAAATTATCAATAATTTTGAAAAAAAAAAATCAGGGGCCAATTCCATTCTTGAAAGAGGTCAACTAATTGCTAAAAAGCTCACAAACTTACTTTGCAGTTTGAAGGCGAGCACAATTTTAATTTCAGGTAACTCAGGTTTCAAAAGCATTCTCAATCAAAACAACGTTTTCGAAAATTCATAGAAGACTGGTTGAAAGAAATGAGCACTGTGATATAGTTTTTAACATCGACATCAAGAAACTTCCAGATAATAGCTTATCATGCTGGATTGATATATTTAACAAATGTTTTCAGTTGGCATATTTTTCTAACAAATGGAAAAATTCCAAGGTTGTACCGATTTTTAAACAGGATGAAAAATCTTGCAGAAAGCTCCAGCTATCGTTCAATCAGCTTGCTGTCCTCCAACAGTAAACTTTTTGAAAAGGTCATTTTGAACAGAATGATGGACCACATCAACGAAAATTCATTTCTTCCCAAATAACAATTCGGATTCCGACATGGACATTCGACCACTCATCAACTTTTACGTGTAACGAATGTGATACGTTATAACAAATCTTAAGGTTTTTTTTCTGGTTTTGCTCTTCTAGACATAGAAAAAGCATTCAACAGTGTTTGCCATGAAGGCTTGATTGTAAAATTAGAAAACTTCAATTATCCAACATACTTTGTTAGAATAATCCAAGGGTTCATTCACAAATTTCATAACGCTTGAGGGAGTGGATGGGTGTCCTTGAGATGTTACAGCTCATACAAAATTTGAAAAATATTCATATAAAATGCGTTATAAAGAGGTGGGTGGGTGTCAAAAATTGCCATTTTTGGCGTTATGAAATTTGTGAATAAACCCCAAGGTTATCTGTCAAATCGTATACTTCAGTTTACTTATCACAACTCCAAGTCTGAAAGACTTCCTGTAAGAGCTGGTGTTCGTCAAGGCAGGATTTTGGGGCCAATATTATACAATATTTTTACTTCTGACATACCTGGGTTACCTCATAGATATCAAAAATCCTTGTTTGCGGATGACACAGGCCGCTCCATCAAAGGACGAAGCCTGCGTGTCGTCTGTAGTAGATTCCAAAAAAAGTTTGGATATTTTTTTTTCATATTTGCAATAATGGAAGATTTCACCTAATGCTTCCAAAACTCAACTCACAATACCCCACATAAACCAAAAGCTCTTTAATTAAAACATTCAAATATACGTTCAAGTAAACAGTTGATATAATTGCGTTCTAATTTTGTTATTCCCTCCTGCTCAGACTGTTCCACTGAAGAACTCAAGAGACCATCAGCAGCTGCACGTTGACAAAGTTTATGGTCGTGCTCGTAACCGAAGTGTGTGTGCTTTCTGCATCCTGTGCCCAGAGTTTTCCCCCGGCGTCGTGTCGTTTCGTTGGCTGGGAAATCTTTGTGTGGGATAACTTCAGAAACAGAGAAACCAGGATGTTTCGGAATGGTCCACGGTCCTCGGTAAGGCCTGGTAAGGGGATGGATGACAAGACACAATGTATGCAGTGGGATTAGAAAGGACAAAAGTGTTAAGGAAAGTTTTATCGCCTCTGTTGACATGTTGGGCTAAAGTTGAATGTTTTTTCACCACGATGACATCGGATGGCGCGCACGAACGGATTGGCGAACGACCGGAGATGGCTTTGGACAGTGAAGTTTTCACAAGATTGGAATGAGGTGGTGTTGACGATCTGTCATTAGAAGGGCAGAAGTTTTCCCCGGAATGGAGTGTTACTGGCCAGTTGGCTTAGGGGTTCGGCAAAGTCAAAATTCGATTTCTTATAGTTTGAGAATTGACGAAGAAACCAGCCCTTGAGTAATGTCAATAAGATTTAGAATTAAGTGTGATTCCTAGATAACGAATTTACACTCCAAAGTTGAGTTTTTTGCTGAGGCATGGTTCTTCTTATATGAATTGTCCATTTTTAGCAATACCCAGTAAAGGGATACCTCTACAATGCGATTCTGAAGGAATCTGAGTGGATTTCTTGCAGGAATTTCTGGTGTAAAGCTCTAGCACAATACTTTGGGTGAACTATTGGTTAAAGAATTCCTTGAATCTTAAAAATGACGATAAAGAGGTTACAATTTAGCCGAAGGATTTTTGCTGCTGTTTTGGCGTTTAAGAAGAAAATATATGAAACATTCGACTAATGATTCGATTACATATTTCCAAACACATTTGTTATATTTTCACTTTCAAAACCGCAGAGTTCTGTTAGAATATGTTCCTAGAATATTTTTCGAAATGCCGATACAGAATGTTCAAGAAATCTAACCAGATAGTGTTTTCTGAACTTGAACGAAATTCAGACTCATTTCTACCATTCTTAAAATTTATGAAATTCTGAACGCCAGAAGAGATTTTTCTAGAAAATCTTTATAAATAAAAATGGAATGGTGCTTGCATGTCACGAAATGACTTGAGAAAGGGTCATAGGATTGACGCAAATTTTTCACCGTTAGGCCCCAAGCACAATGTGAACGGCAACGCGATACAACGGCATGCCGTTTTGCCCATCTTGATCTACACTTTACTTATCAATCCCATGTTGACTAAATCCTTTTCAACATTGACTTGACAAGTAGAGTGTAGCTCAAGATGGGCTTGACGTTTTGCCGTTGTACCGCGCTGCCGCTCACATTGTGCTTGGGACTTTACACTCCACAAGGGATCCGACGTGTTCGTGCGAGGAAAAAGTTCGGGAAAGTCTCCGGAATAATTGGGAAAACGGAAAAAAGACCAAGGTTCATTTTGCATGGGGGAATTCTTGACGTTTTCCAACAGCCTACTTGATGGCAAGACGAAGTTTGCCGGGACCACTAGTATGCAATAGAACCACTAGAATTATTTCTAGGACATTCATGAGTAGAAATTCAATAACAATTTTCTTTCTTCTAGAGAGTTCGAAAGTATTTTGCTCAGACAATTTTCTAGAGTTCAAAGAATATGTTTTAGAATTTTGTTATGTCGTATTGGTATTGGTTTATTAGGGAAACAATTCGAAATTTCAGTACAGTTTTTGTTTGGCTTATAAGCCCGTGTCTATGTATGACGTAGCATATTACAGCCATTTTTGACACTCTCCTAAAATGTTACGTCGTTTATGGACGGTCCCTAAGCTTATTGGATTCCTCGGCAGCGCAGTCATCGAATGATTCAACGTACCGCAAAACGGGATATCTTTGATAATGCGGGTAACTTTGATGATGCGTTACCCACCACACACTGAAAGAAATATCATAATTTCTGATAATCGGCTAATCAAAACGAATGCACTGACACTTCATGTAAGAGTTGTTTTCATTTGAATCGAGCACATTTGAGGCTTTATATACGAATATTAAAAATTCATACAATTTTTGCATTTTCTAAACGCTTACAAACAATCTGTTCTACGATCACTATTTGATGTAGTTATGAAGAGTTGGTCATTTATCTTTGACAGCCTAGTTATCATAGAACTTGACCATGGTCTCTTATCTTTTAGCGAAAAGTATTTTCACAAGCAGGGATCATTTTTGTAATCTAGGTCAGGAATTTCTATATACCGTTAAACGCCTAGAGGTATGCAATGCCCTATAAATGTTACGTAATTCATTCAATTTTGTAAGAAATATTCTCCATTATCAAAGTTACCCCAAAACAGAAAACCGACTTTCGATTATATGAAAAATTATACATCCATTAAAAATAAATCTTTTGGCAATCTATCAACTGCAATCGATAGCTCTTTACTTGTTTTAAAAATGTAATTTATATTGCTGTGTGCGTTTAAAATGCTAATATCATATGCGGGAACACCAAACGCGCTAAGATTTTTAACAAGGAAGGCGAAGTCAAAGATTGGGTTTCTTTGTTTGGTTGGCGGTGATAAGAACCAGGGTTGCTAAGTATCTCTTGATAACTTTGTGTTGCCGCATTAGAAGCCCAGTTAGGTTGGATTTGCACATGAAATGCAAACAGCAATAATACTTTGAAACAGCATGCATAAATATTCAAGTTTTCTTTGAAATAACTATCAAAGTTTCCCCGTTTTTCGTCACCACTCAAAGCCTTAAGCCTGATTTGCTACTGAAAAGGAATCGCTAAAGAAATTTCTTGCCGATTCCTTGCAGAAATTTTCTACAGCGACTCCCATTTGAACTGACAGTTCTTTTCAACTGCGTACTGCGATCAGAAAAAAGCGCATTCTTGATCGATTCCTTGCAGAAATTTCCCATGCATCAAGATAGGCCGAGAAATTACTTTTCAGCAGCGAATCAGGCTTTAAAAACGACTTACTTCATCATCAGCACCCGATTGACACAACTGCAGTAAGTACCTATCAAAACTGGATCATCAGAATACATCAGAACATTACTACCGACACCTCTCCCTGCTTTTCCCTATACTGACAGAGATTTCGAAAAAGAAAGCGCACAACGCTATTTACAAAGTAAACTGCCAGCATTGGCACTTGCATGCAACTTATCGCTCTGCCACCGTCTGACAACAGTTGTCTGTGAAAAACATCGCACTGTCATCCGACAGATGAGATAAACAACGCACTGTCAGTGGTATCAAGGTAAATAAAAACAGAAAGAACAAGAAACTTCAGTTTTCTGTTAGAATGTGAAAAAAAGCGAAATTTTAGGACAAACTGCGTCGTGTGACCTAATATTTTCATCTCTACTGGATAAACTTGGGGAGTATTAGGTATTATTTACGAAACATTCTAGTTTATTATCTTTCTTTTCACTCCAGGCTTTTCATCGTGGGATTTCACTTATTAGAAAAACATACCCGCTGATGCTAAGCTCCCTTTGCATGTGGAAAGCAGCAACAGAGCCGACTCTACCATCGCTAACGGAGATGATTCTCGGAATGAATGTGAATTTGTTCGAATCTGCCTCCCGGAACGTGCCCGGTTGATTTTAATAATCTCCGGATGATCTCCGAGGAACACTGCCTGAGTGCCTACCCTTTTTACTACGGCTGCGTACCAGGAATGTTCCCGATCGATTGCGGAAATCATAAGACGATCTCCAAGGAACCCCAACGTCGACGTCAGTGGATCCAAAGCAGCCGAACAGAAATGAAAACGATGACATCAACGCGATTTTTCCTCGAGAGGACTACCCGTAATGTATCGAGTCTCGCTGTTAAAATATACGATAATCCGTATCCAGTTATCACCACGCGTATGTGTTTCGAGTGTTATTATAATGTGTTTGATTTCTTTCAGGGAACAGGCAACTAGGGGAATTCGGGGTAAAACCGACACCCTAAGCTTATCGATAAAATTTGTGTACTTTCGCTTGTTAAACGAACCTAAAATTGTTGTAGAATCACATATTGGTTATAAATCTATCAATCTTTGCGATCGCTGGATGATATATAAAGGTTATATGTTGATTTAAATCAAATTGATATTTCATCATTTTTAGCTGAGACAATTGAGAGTGCGGGTAAGATCGACACCCTGTTGGGGTAAAACCGACACATCCACTTAGCGTAGAATTTATACGTTGTGAACATCACCATCACAACGCATATTTGAAAGAATGCTTTAAACATGACTTTCGACATTCATGACCCCTTCCTCCAAAGGATTATTCACATATTACGTAAATTATTGAGGAGAAACCAAAGATCCATTAAATATATGGAATATTCCAAATGTCCCATGCTAAGATTATAAAGTTGGGGTAAATACACATGGATATTATTAATTTGTATTCATGGAATGCTTACGAAGATGAAGTTGTAGCGATTGATTGGTTGTGAAAAAAAAACTTTTATTTTTACCAAACAGAGAAGTGTAATTATATTAAGATAATAAAAACTGTCGAGCTTCATGGTTTGTAAATAAACAATAAGAGTAATGTATGTGAAATTATTTCAAAATCTATTATTTCTTCGATTTTAAATGAAAAAAAATTCTTCAAGCTTCACCAAATAAGTTGAAACGTGATAACTCAGAAATATTTTTTTTTAACTTAGTGGCAAGTCACATAGTGTCATATTTTACATGTTAACAAGTTCGCCCGCCATCCGTTAACTTCACTGGAATTCGAAAATAAAGACTTACATAAACTACAGAGATAGTCTTCTGATTAGAAAGATTCCCTGAAGTTAAATTATGAAGCAAAGAAAGTGTCGATTTTGCCCCAAATTAAAGTGTCGATCTTACCCCAAGTGGACATTTATTTTTCAATAGCGTTTCCAGCGGTCGAAAAACCAAAAAATAATTTTTCCTTCATGTTGTATCAACGTAATAATAGTAAATAATGATATAGACGCAGAACAATTAATGACATTTTAAAAATTTTACATGCGAAATAGTTAAAGAATAACAGCGAAATTTTGCAACTGCTGTTGCTTCTATGTTATCCAATATGATTTTGTTGTTTATTTTGGCAGTTTATTGGTAGCGTCAGTTGTAATGTCATTTGAAACACAACATTTCAGAAGTTGAGATAGAGCGTGGTGGAAACTGCATGAAAATCTGCCCAAAACATGAAAAATCAAAGGGTGTCGAGCTTACCCACAGTGTCGGTTTTACCCTGATTTCCCCTAATCGCGCACGGTTACCTTCACTACCACTAGGATTTTGCTTCCGCGATGGATCCGATGGCCAGCAAGACGGCGTAGGAGTGTACCTACGGCCATGAATCCGCGATGGGTGGACCTGCTGGTTTAAAATTGGGTGAGTCAGTTCCAATTTATTCCACTAATATAGGTTTATTATTTACGTAGAATAAGTACCGTAATCCGGGGAAACATTGATCAGCGGGGTAACATTGATCGGAATGACTCATCTAGTTAAAAGTTCAAATAACGATTTATTGATGAAACATGTTCGAATCATGAATGGTGCTTCTCTTTCTTATATTCATAAGCTAATGAAAACTAAGGTTTTTCCAAAATTGCGTATACTTCATGCGTAAATTCGTCAACTTTTTGAAACAATGATTTCTATCATTTTCACTGACACTACCGAAAATTCATGTCTCACATGACTTCTGCAAATGATGTGATCAAGAAAAGTGCGATTGTTACTAAATATGGCATCGCTGAAAACGATTCCGTTGTCAAATCTTTCGATAAGTATATTCAATCAGTATATTCAATTAGGCAACAGTAACTAATTACAATTATTAATGTAAAATTTCCTTATGAAATTGCCTACTTTTAGGCGTATTCCGCGGTTCAAGGTGTTTTTAATTTTGAAATAACTCAAAAAGTAAATGACTTGTAAGAGGTTGGTCTTCATATTCGGCTTCAGGGGCCATGATTTTAGTAAGTAAGGACATTTTCAATATTACCGAACGTTGTTTACTTGGGTGATCAATGTAACCCCATATCAGCTGAATCAAAAAATCACTTAAAACATTTATTTAAACATGTTTAAATCTTTCGAAAAGCAAAATAAGGTATATAGTTAGGAGCGGTGGGTGCCAGTACTTGTTTCAAAAATGTAAAACTTGTAACATATGTAATGTGAATATATTGTGAAATGAAAAATTTAAGAAAAACTCAAAAATATGATCAATGTTATCCCGGATTACGGTAGCTTTAAACTCCCACTCGATGTTAAGGTTAGATATGAAGAACGAAACGTACAAATTTAGATCTTAAAGCCTATTTGCTAACTCTATACTTCTGCAGCGCATATTTTCTCTGACTTTTTGGACAATTTTAGTACATTTTCAATATAAGGGTAAATGTCAAAACGTGATCTAAAAACTTTTGAAACTTTTTCTAGAAAGCTGCGTGAAATATTCCTGAAATATTATCGTTTTAGTCAGCTAGCTCATAACTATTGCCTAAAACTCGTTTAACGTAACATAAGCTCCCATGTATTTTGATCCTAGTATAGCACAATAATCTTTCGATTTATCGGAGAGTACGGCGTTGTCCTTCAAAACTTTTTCACGTACATTATATGTGGGATCAATTAGATTATAATGCTTCGATTGCTTCTGATAAGCTTTAGGTAAATTGTCTCTTATTTGATTATGTAGTTTTTCCCTTTCTTGGTTTGTCAAAATGAAATTATTTACACTGTTATTTTTCATGGTTTCGTACTCTGTACCGTTACAAACTTGATTCCCACCGAACGTCAAAAAGTACTGACGTCCTTATGGCATTAGCGATCTCTGGACTATTGTCAGTCCAGTTTTAATGATGTCCTTTTAAAGTAGCCCTAATCACAGGTTTAATAACCGTATTTATACGTTCAGTATTACACTGTAACCTCAATTTACGAACTAGATCGGGGGTGCGTAAATTGAGATGGTGCGTAAATTGAATCAGTGCGTAAAACGAGGGAGCTCAGTTTATTAAACCAGGTTTTGCCGTTTGGAGTCTACTTGTATGAAATTAATTCATATTATTTAGAAAAAAAATGTGCTCTTTTAGTATCATCTACATATTATTAATACATTGGATTCTTTATCAGGCTAGAATGTGTGCAAGTTAAGGTCTTCCAACAACTCTTTGGATTTTGGGCATATGATTCAACATGAGTTAATGAGTTAACGGAGATCAATTTATCATTCAGAGCTGGTGGTGACCAATCGATTGAATTTTCAGCTCAAACGGATATTTGGTTCTCCAGATCCGTGCTTTTGAAAATTTGAACTTTGGCTTCGATTCATCTTCACTTTAAACGCCTAAAGGTATGCAATGCCCTACAATTGTTCGTTATTCATTCAATTTTGTTCGACTCATACTCCATTATCAAAGTTACCCCAAAACAGAAAACCAACTTTCGATTATATGAAACATTATATATCCATTCAAAATAAATCTTTTGGCAATCTATCGACTGCAATCGATGCCAGTACTTGTTTAAAAAATATAAATTAAAATTCTTTGAAACAGCATGCATAAATATTCAAGTTTTCTTCGAAAAAACTATCAAAGTTACCCCGTTTTACGGTACCAATTTCGGGTGTACTATTTTTATTGACTGCTTTAGCTATCTTACACTGTACACACGATTAACAGTAAGCTTTTGCGTCAGCTGCCATTCTGGGCCGTAAGCGTATTTAGTGTTTTATCGTATGCTAAGTGGGCTGGATCATGAATTAAGCAAATTATTTCCGGACGGTCGGTTTCCGGTAGACAGCATTTCCAATTAAATCTGCGATCACAGATTTTTCCCGGATCTTCAGTGTATTTGTAGACGTAGAAACCATGGCCGGATTTATAAATCGTTATATTGGAAACCTCAAACAGATTCCTCTGATATGGTCTAATCAGCACTTACCTAACCTGGCCTTGTAAAAAATTCAAAAGAACACTGTTCTACAAAAAATTTTTTTTGGATGGATCAGGGACGCGTTTATATGGGTATTGAAGTGCAAGCAAAGTATAGAAAAAGGCCGTTTTGAAATGATTTGCAGCACCCCTGGATTATTTTTTGATAAAGCTTGAAAATTTGGCATTTTTAATCACAAAAAGTGTAATAAGCAAAATATCAATATCTTTTTAAATTCAATTATACAACCATTGAATTTGTCAAATCAATATTTTTTAGCACTGGATGACTTCAGGGAAACGTGCACCATTTCAGAAGAATATTGGCATCTATTTTGTATATGAATTTGGAATGTTAACGATCATTAAGCAAGTACGTGAGGATGTGCACCACATAAATACTGCTTTTTTTCTATTTCACACATCTGGTTCAATATATAATAATTATTATAGGTTCAAGAAGAAGCTTAATTAGGATTTTATTCTTTGCTCCATTAGATAAAGCAATGAGCAATGCAATCCAGTAATATTTGATTTCAACAATGATACGACGACTACGGAAAATTTATGTGTCTGTTATATTTATATTGGCTGGTTGGTCTAATAAACTCATATCAGTAATACAAAATTAGGTTAGGCACTGACATGTAAGTGGTCTTACATGAGCTAGTCGGTTTATCAGAAACCGATGGCGAAGTCTATGAAAAATGTGACAATATTGTTATTTGCGATTTCCAAAGATTTTGATACGTACTCATTAAAAATAGATTACCTATCGTGAGGTCCATTTGTTATCAGAATATCCCTAGAAATTACAGACGAACGTAAAATAGCAACCAACAATTCAGTACCGTAATCCGGGGTAACATTGATCATTTTTTTTGAATATTTCTTAAACATTTGATTTGAAAATGCATGTGTTGCAAATTTTATATTTTTAAAACAAGTACTGCCACCCATTGTTCGTGTTTTTGTACTGTATTTTGTTTTCTGAAAGTTTAAAGCATGTTTAAAAAAATGTTTTAAGTGAGTTTTTGATTTAGCTGATATGGGGTAGCATTGATCACACCACGAAAACATCGTTCGGTAATATTGAAAATATCATTACTTACTAAAATCATGGTCCCTGAAGCCGAATATGAAGGTCAAACTCTTATAAGTCATTTACTTTTTGAGTTATTTTAAAATTAAAAACACCTTGATTTGTGGAATACGCCTAAATGTATGCAATTTCCTAAGGAAACTCTCCACGCTTTATAATAATTTGTGAATTATGTTTTATTGGACACATTAATGAAAATTTTGACAACGGAGTCGTTTTCGGCAACGTCATTATTAGTAACAACCGCATTTCTCTTGCTCATATCGTTTACAGAACTCATGTGAGACATGATTATTTTATGGTGTCATCCATAATCATGGAAATCATTGTTTACAAAAGTTGAAAAATTTACGCATGAGTTGTGTTCGCAAAAACCTTATTGTTTATGAGCTCATTATTAGAAGAAAGAGAATCACCATTCATGCATTGAAAATATTTCAACAACAAATGTTGATTCGAGCTTTTTACGAAGAGGGTCATTGCGATCAATTTTACCCCGCTGATCAATGTTACCCCGGATTACGGTAATCAACAATTTCACCCTTGTTGTGACACCACTTTACAGCCACTCAGGCAGGCATGAGCTCTTTTTGATTCAGTTTGTGCACAATACTAATCTTTTTGTGAAAACTGGTTAAGTGGTAACATGCCTGCTTCTTACTTGTAAGATGAAAAAAATTCTGGTTAAACCATTTCCAAATCTTTTTTTTTTTTTGGTTCTACATTTTACATTTTTTCGGCAATTTTCATCAAACTTTCTAATGGAGCGTTAGTTTTTTGTTCAATGGGATGTTTTCTTCAAATGGGTTTAATTGTAAGCATATTGGAAACATAAAGAAGTCGACCATTAACATTAATTTCAAACTCGTTTCCCTTATGAGGGCAAACGTGTCCATTTATGAACCCCCATTCCCATATCCTCTAAATGAGTAAAAATGCTTTTCGATTAAGTGAAGAAACAATTTATCAATACATTTATGATAAACAATTTTGCGAAACTGGGGACGGACCTGGTGTAGTGGTTAGAACACACGCCTCTCACGCAGAGGACCTGGGATCGAATCTCATCCCCGAGATAGTCACTAGAAATTTCAGTGACGACTTTCTTCGGAAGGGAAGTAAAGCCGTTGGTCCCGAGATGAACTAGCCCAGGGCTAAAAATCTCGTTAATAAAGAAAGAAAAAAAAAATGCGAAACTTCACGTAATGTCTGTTTTTATTTCTTTAAACAGGAAGACATATAAAAAAGTGTTTTACTCATGTAGATTATTTCACATTTTTTTGTGAAATTTATTCTAAATCTCAAAACTGAAAGTTTAAAATTGCCGAAAAATATGTGAAATGTAGAATCAAAAAATTCAAAAAAAATCGGAAATTGTTTCATCTTACAAGTAAGAAGCAGGCATGTTACCACTAAATCAGTTTTCACAAACGATCAGCATTGTGCACAAACTGAATCATAAAGAGCTCATGCCTGCCTGAACGGCTTCCGCAAAAAAATGTGACAATGTTGATTACTAAATTTTTTATTGCTATTTTCTGTTGTTCTGTAATTTTTGTAAAGATATTCTGATGAAAATTAATCTCACGATAATTAAACTATTTTTAATAAGAAGCTATCAAAATATTTAGAAATCGCAAATGACAATGTTATCACATTTTTTTACAGACATCGTCACCTGATAAACCAGCTAGCGCATGTAAGACCACTTACATGTCAGTGTTCAACCTATATCAATTTTGTATTTCTGCTGAGAGTTTATTAGACCAACCAGCCCATATAAATATAACAGACACATAAATTTTCCGTAGTCGTCGCATCCTTGTTGAAATCAAATGTTACTGGATTCCATTGCTCATTGCTTTATCTAATGGAGCAAAAAATAAAATCCTAATCAAGCTTCTTCTTGAACCTATAATAATTATTATATAATAAACCAGATGTGTGAAATAGAAAAAAGTAGTTATTATATGGTGCACATCCTCACGTACTTGCTTGATGATCGTTAACATTCCAAATTCATATACAAAATAGATGCCAATATTCTTCTGAAATGGTGCACGTTTCCCTGAAGTCATCCAGTGCTAAAAAATATTGATTTGACAAATTCAATGGTTGTATAATTGAATTTAAAAAGATATTGATATTTTGCTTATTACACTTTTTGTGATTAAAAATGCCAAATTTTCAAGCTTTATCAAAAAATAATCCAGGGGTGCTGCAAATCATTTCAAAACGGCCTCTTCAATACTTTTCTTGCACTTCAAGACCCATATAAACGCGTCCCTGATCCATACAAAAATTTTTTTTGTCGAACAGTGTAATTAAGCTTGATGTTCTTTCAACCGACTCAACCTAGATTTCTGAATGTTACCTAGATCACAAAGGAAACCTTACTTAAAAGTGGTTGATTGTGGCTACACTCGTTGTTTTGAAATCAATAAAATTTATGATCATTTATTTTTTGTAACAATAACAGCGAAGTTGAATAAAAAAATCGACTAAACCAAGATTAATTGAAGGGAGGTTCAGTGATCTAAGCAATCAGTGGGTGCGCGGTGTGGTCAGCTGCGAGGGGGTGAAAAGTGACAGCTGGTGAGTCGGCGAGCTGGCCAATATGTTTATGTATTTTCTCCACCGATGGTTCCTAGCGTTTCCATAGAGATGTTTGTGTTATTGAAAATTGTTGCCTGTGACTCAATAGTGAAGGTAAGTGGAATAAAGATTAGTTATTTTCTAAAGGTAAAATTTATTTTGAATTTCAGATGCCATCATTTTGTGCAGTGAAGTATTGCGGGAATACGATTGCGAACACAAAAACCCGTGTAATTGTGTTTCATCGATTTCCAAAAGATGGAGAGCGACGCTAATTGTGGGTCGCGTTCTGTGGCCAACATGATGGTTGGTCACCACAGCAGAAAATCTTGTGGCAGCTGTTTTAGCAGAGTATCCAAACAGTGGTGGTGAAAATCTACATCAAAATAAGAACAATTGCCCGGATGCGGTTTGAGAATCTAAGAGCAGAATGATTACTGTCCATAAACTCAACTGCCGATACTGGAACGTTAAAACGATTACACGAAGATGATGGTAGCTCAATGAACTCGAAACGCACGAATATTAATGAGAAGAAGAAAAAGCCCATTAATAAGAGTTATATAATAAGAAAGTACAAAAAGCTATCCTTCAAGTAGCATAAGTCGTAGTTGAAGTATATTTTATTATGATTTGTTTGTAGATTAAGATATAAACTTATTATTTGTTACCACCATATATAGATATAGTCCTTATTATTTGTTACCACCATAAATACGAGATGATTAATTATTATATGCTTTAACGTGAAGATGCATCGAAGCCAAACCTCTAATTTTCAAGAGCACAAATCTAGAGAACTAGACAACCGTTTGTGCTGAAAATGCTACTCACTGGTCACTCGCTGGTGGTGACCAATCGATTAGATTTTCAGCACGAACGGTTGTCTGGTTCTCTAGATTTGTGCTCTTGAAAATTCGAGGTTTGGCTTCGATGGATCTTCACCTTAAGAATCAACCCGTTGTTTTCTTTTTTTACTCTTTTTCGCAATAGTTCAAAATACTCTCCAAATGGTAAGAAAAAATAATATCAGGCATAGTTCGCTGGTGTACTACACAGCGCACCTTATTCGACTTAGTTTCTACGCACAGATTTGGAGAAACTCCATTTTTTCGTGTCGAAAATTCCGATTTTCAACTGTATGAATGATATTTAATTGAAACCATTTGACACGATGTTGAAACAAATTAACTGTAGAACTCATACAAGTGTTTCAATTGAGGCTGCTTTGAAAGATTCAGTATACGCAACCTCATCACAATTTTGCAAATCCAACGCCTCGATATTCTGAGGTCCGTTCGTTAGTCATATATCCAATTTCGTTGTCTTCTATTTTGTGGTCTTGTTCTAAATATGCATGCGATTTGAGGCAACCCAGATTCACTACTCATACATATTTAAGACCATAGAACCATTCAAACGATTTTTTTTCCTTTTCCATGGTCTGCTATTAATGACATTTCAGTACACATACGAAACAAAACAAAGTGTTCGGTGAAATAGTGAATTTCATTTCATGGCATGTTGGTGCATTTCGCGAAAACAAAGTGACCAGGTGTCATATTGTTTTCCAATATGGCGGATCAACCAATTTGACACATCGTATTACCTCCCTTTTAGATACCTTGGACTAAACTATCTCATAAACTTGAACTGATTTTTTTGGTCCAACCACAAAAAAATGCAAAAACTTTTGGTAGCATATGGACGAGTGGAGCCTCAGCTTCCATTTCAAACTGATTGCAAGAGTTTAGCTTTTAAGGTGAACTTTTAGGTAAAAATAGTACCTACGAATGTATTACAATCTAGTTTGACTCGTATTCCTTAGCACCTAAAACCTGATTTCTGTAGAAAAAAAATACGCTCATAATTCAAAATTCAAGCTGGTAAATTTTTAAATTTTATTATTGAGTCTTGAATGTTAAAAGATTTTTCTTACGTCGAAGTATAAAGATAATTGCGGATAGTAACTGCTGATAGTCAACTGAATATAGGTAACATTAACCAGTGCCATCTTCCAAATCAAATTCTAGCCCATTCCAATCCAGAGCAGTAATACGAACAGCAATAATGTCGATGTGTTTCTGTCCCTTCATCCTTAGAAGCATCCGGGCCGTAATCCTACTCGAGCTCATTCTGATGTTCACAATCGAGATATTTAGTATGCAAATTGAGTCGGCTTCCAAAGGGATTTGAGAGCGGAATCCTGAGCAAATAGAAATCTTTCTTCATCTGTGCGTCCAAAGATTGTTCCTTATTTGGATTTCCCAGCTTTGGCAATCGACGAGCAGCTCCATCAACGAAAGAAATAAATTTTCCAAACTCTATATACCTTTGTCCTGACAAACAGAGCAATCTGGCGGGCATCACAACTGGAAAAGTCTATCTCCATAAATTCCAATTATACGGGAATCCATTGCATCCCATTTCTGGGGATAGAACCTTTTTGTGTCGGAAACGACACACTGGGCACCGAAATGCTTATCAGTCGACAAAAATAATTCATAATCATTATCGACCCCGAGAGCGATTTGTTATTATACTGCTTGTCGCCTTCTGGAGGACGCCCCTCTTTTCGATAGACCCTGATCAAAACTCGATATGGGGCGCGCGCCCTGTTTCTTTGCCACCTCCCCCTAGATTTACACGCAATCCAACCGAAAGCAACAGTCTTCTTGCTGCCGTGGTCGTAAATTTGAAGACAGCATACATTACAATCAGCGCCCATCCTTATTCCGTTTCGATGAATGGGCGGGCGACCACAGAAAGAGGGCCGGACGGGCAACCCGCACAACCGAAATTATAGAGTACGAAACAGAGGATGCGTTGTTGGCAAGAACAGAGAAACAAATACCACAAAATTAAGACATTTTCGAAACGAACAGGCAAACCAGAGCAGGTGCTTACTTTCCGGCAACATGGTCGGTCGTTGACTGCCGTTAGCTCGCAAATGAAGACGCGTATAAAATTGAATGGGGAGCCAAATGATATATTGTTATTTAGACTTTTTTTTTAAACAATTAACGAAAAATTGAATATATATCTACCAAAATGTAAATCACTGTTTGGTGTTTCGCATATTAAATAAATCTGTTTTATTTTTAAAATTATGTCAAATGGTCGTTATGTTGAATGGCTATTATTATTAGTAGTCATTATGCGAAAAGGTATTATGCCAAACGGCATTATGCCGTAGGGCTTTATGCCAAATGGGCTAGAGCCCTCGAATATCAAGAACAATACGTGCTAACTTCAAAACAACACTGTGATAAAATTCTCGAGATAACTATATCCCTGATGATTCATACACATGAGCACTATTGGCAATCATTCTATATTTTGATAAATTATTAGGCCAACCGACCCATTCGGTCAGATGGAATTTGGCAAAACCACATTCGACCAAACGAAATCCGACTAAATTGCTAGACACGCTCTCAAACGTTGATTTCTGTTTGCCAACAAACGGAAAACAAAAGAGTGAGATGTGGGATGTGAGATGTGATCTAACACGACTGCTCCTTGTTGTATTATTTGGCTTGTTTCGGAGGAATACCCGCAATCAGTCAACGTGGCCGCCGGGGCCTATGATTATCGTCGTCACATCAGCTGCAGATACCTGCCGAGTGGGATGTTGCTGCAGGGCACGTATACACAAACATGAGGAAGGACGACGACGCCGACGATATAAGTGTTTGATTACAGGTTACAGATCGCACCGAACAAACGTCCCAAATAAAAAAAGGAGTCTTATGGAAGGGCCGATGAAGAGATTAGACCAGGACGATTTTAACGATAGCCAACGGGTGCGATCAGATATGATTACTGGTTTGAAACGCTTAGGGAGATGGCAGATGGGAACGATGGAACATGTTTGAATTGACAACTACACAACACAGACTCGCAGTTATTGAAACATGAAAGAAATAAAAAAAAGTTATCTGAAATCAAATGGTGAGCATAAAACTATCTATTGTTTTGAAAATTTAAAGGTTATCGCAGATTTGACAATCAGCGTCAGCGTATTTGTGATCTTTTACAACATAACTGAACTTTATCAGCTTCCCAAAAGATTGCGGTTATTTTAGCGTCTAAGAATATTCACATCTTTGAATGCTCCATAGAATTCGTGGTACACGTGTTTGCGCCACAACCAATTTTCAACGCACAGTGCTTCGTCCCTTGGACAAGAGTCAAAAAACAACTTTCATATTCGACCGCATCAAGTAGGCCATGCAATTAACATATGTTTTGAGCGTGTAGTACAGATATTAGAAAGTTCGTGTAGTTTTCAAAACAAACCAAAACACCACGTGTTGACAAGTTGTTTCATCGTTCTATATTATTCATTGTTTTCGTGTCAATCCAGTCCCTCTACAATTCGCTTCATTCCCATCCTTATTATATTTTCAAAATGAAAATCGTTATGGACCGTATTGAAACAAGTAAGTAGGAGTCATTCCATTCAATTGTCTGTGATATATTTAAGCAATTGTTGAAAAAGATGCTTCTGATGCAGCTCAGCTTTGTAATATAGAAGAAAATTAAAACACTTATCTTCTTTTTGCCCATACAAAAAAGTCAAAGTACCTTTCTGAAATCCACTTAAAAATAAAATTTGAAGTATGTTTTCAATTCTGGAATTGATTTCAGCTGCATATGTTTGCCAATTGTACGTCATCTTATGATTTTTAGGATATGCTGCCACACCCATCAATATTTATAGATAGATTGTTTCGAGTAGTAGTTTTCTGCCGCTCCACCCAATCGGAAAAATCATAACAACTACCGAAAAGCTAAACATTACATATAATTTGAAATTGGATTAGATGGACAAATTGATGTGAAGATTTGCGAAAAAGTTACACGTATTCTCAGTGAGAATCGAACTCACGACTCCCTGATCTCTAGTTAGGGCGCGTTACCACTACGCTATGAGAGGAATCATGAACGCAGAAGTTAACCTGAATTCGATTTCAGCTCAATAATCACGTGGTCCTTTTTCGCAAAGTGCACCTCTTTCGGAAGAATTAGATGCCCATCCAAACACAACGCTTTCTATTTATATTTCTAACAGCATCGTTGATTTATCATATAATGGGGAAACACTTCCTAAATTCTCGAGTACGGAAATTGGGAAATGTATTAAAATTGCAACAGATTTTAAATACTGTTCACTATTTTTTTTCTTTTGACCAGTTGTAATAAGCATCTATTGATCTACATGTTAGTTTCAATAAAGAAATCCATTGCAAATGTCATACAGCAGAGCATTCATATTAACGCTTGTATTGGATTCCGAATTTCATAACTTTTACGCACATTGATCAGAAATATTTAAAATTTGCTCGAAGGCAAAACATTTGTAATTTTCATGTATTGTAAACTATTGAAATAATGTTTTATTGTCCATTCGAACGCGTCCATGAATTTTCAAAGATATGTAATTCCCTAACCAAGATATCAACTTCATATACCTTATGTCTCAGATTGGTCGATCAGAAGAAGGCGAGGAATACGAAAAGGAGGAATATCGTCTGCTATTCAAATTGTGTAAAACATACTACTTTCGACTGATTCGGTTCATTTCATTTAAACTTTCGAGCTAGTAAGAGTTCCTCGTGGTAATCGCAGCATTGTTACAGTCAAGATACAATCCCGTTAGGCACCACTACAAGAAGCCTTATGATCGGCTGATCCGAAAAGCTGCCAATCTTCGGGTATGTGGAATCGCTCAACATTGAGCAACGTTTCCAGATTTCGACTTAATCCCTGTGGCCAGGGTTCTGAATTTTCGTATCAATGATGCGAAATCTACGATTTTTCGCACGTAAGGAGAATGCTTTTTTCGCTTCCTCACGTGAACATCTTTTATCGCTCACACAAATTTTCCCTGGAGCTACGATGGAGGATAACCGAAAATCACTCCACTCTGGGGATAATTTATTTTTCCCTCCATCATATTATCGCTCACCAACTGCTCCCGAGAATTATCACTATGTGGATACACAAAAACTAGTGCCGGCGACGGGAATCGAACCTAGAACATTGCTAAAAACAACCGCGATGCGTGCACGCTATCCATGCTACCACATCAACTTGACGAAAGCAGTTGTTAATTTGATGCATAAAAGCAACTGCTGCTTGTGGCGATAGACACATGAAAAGTTCTCCATGGAGAGGAGAATGATAAAATAAAATTCTCACAGCTGTGGAGTTGTGCCATTATCTATTTTCGCTTTGTTCTGTAGACGGATAATTTCGCAAGGCAGCTTTTCGCTGAAAATTGTGGTGATGGAGAAATCCATTATCGTGAGAGTGAGTGAGAATTTGGAAGCTTGCCTGTGGCGAATAGGAAATAAGCTACATGAATTTGATGTCTTGGCAAGGAATCGCTATCGATGTCTGTGCCTGAGAAGCACGCCCGGTCAGAGCAAGCCGATCTGTTGCCTGCTGAGATGCGATCCAAGCGGAGAGTGAAAAGCAAATGGCGTCAACTTTTCTCTAGTACCCCTATTTATGGATTTGTTTGAAATCAACGTTCTGTTTGAAAACAGTTATTAAACTATTTGGGCAGGTATGTGGGATAAAGTAAGTAAACGACATGACCTATTTATGCCTTGTCTTACGATTAAGGTGCTAATCAAGGAATTTCGTTAAGCCAGCAAAAAGTTATAAACTTTTAAAATATTTCATGACAACATAACGCTCTTGGTTTTGAAATTCCAATTTCATTTCTGTAGGTATAGAGAATCATTATTTTGGTATCAATCTGAGCGGCATAATCAAATGCAAACGCATTCAGTTTCCGGTGGTTAGTGCCTGTGCTTTTACTGTTCATAAGTCGCAAGGTGGAACTTTCCCCGAGGTCGTGTACGACTATGACAAAAGCCAGGATCAGCAATTAGTATATGTTGGTTTGTCGCGGGTTACTTCACTGCAAGGACTATTTTTGACAAACTCTACCAATTCTTTCCAGTTCCATCACGCCAAAGGCAGCAATTCTCCCAAAAGGGTTGACTTGAGGAACGAGTTGCAGCGCTTGGGCAATCATCGATTACGGACGCTGGGAGACGAACTGCGTGAAATACTGGAGCAAGCGGCCCTGCCTGCACATTGATGAGTATCAATGTACAGAGCCTTAATGTTCATGCAATGGATATTGCTACAGACCAAATTCTGACCAGTGTAGAATTCCTTGCACTGAGTGAAACTTGACTAGACGATCACTCCTCCGTCGACATTGCTGGCTACAGCTGCATAACCAGTTCAAACTCCGGCGGGAGGTGTGGCGATTTACCAGAAGGATAAACGTAGCTGTTCCTCACACAATTCAAAAGATTAGTGAGCAATATGATGCAATGCTTGGCGTAGCAGATCAGGTTGGAGACATTTGTACGGCATCGATTATGGTTATGGACATTGAAGTACTGCTAATAACATTTCTCCAGGTAATACTGTGCAAGATACGAAAATGTTCATGACCCGTAATTTATTCAATTATGTAAAACAAGATACTCCTATTGTAGTCACCAATGGCTTTTATATTGATGTTTCCAAACAAGAAAATATTAAATATGTTGATTTTATGAATAAACATTTAAATTTAAAGTTGGCAAATCTTCCAAATGAAGCGGCCACATTAGGTTCTTGTATTGATTTAACGTTTTTCAAAAAAATATAAGTGTAAAGTGCAGTCGATATTGTTCATACTTTTCTTACCATAAACCGATTATATCGATTCTTACGATCGAAGCACCCGAGCTATCAAACATCTAATCTACTGAAAGAGTTTGTCGAAGTACAGCTGGAGCCAGAACTGGAATCGATCACCCAACCAAACAACACAAGGAAGCGACGACCAAACAAACAATCTCAATCATCTGGCACATCACTGGATTATTCCTGGAACACCAAACAATGGTTCTCGGAACCACAGAACGACAAATGGTTCTTTTCAGGACCACCAAAATAGGTCCAAAAAGAGTTCATTTATGAAAACTTCTTCCGATCAATAACAACACAAAACTAGTACATATACAAATTAATACACATGACAAATTATTGATAATTTTTCACCACACTCATACTTCATAATCATATCAAATTATTTTTAAAGTATTTTACTTTGAAATCCGAAACTTTGAAAAAGCTTCCAAACCAAATGACAGATCTCTCTTAAGGCGAAGTAGGCCGTCATTGAAATTTGTACGTGTCGTTGATGATTGTTGGTATTTCATCTCAGAATTTCGAATCAAAGAAAATCAGTGGGTTTTGCACTGACCCAGCTGAAAAAGTATCAGCATACTTTATGCATGTTAGTGCGTACAGTGAAACTTTTTCAAGTCAATATAAACTATCGAGACTGAGTTTTATTACTTTGAAATGCAAGCTGAAAAGTCATCATTGTTGCCAAAACGAATGACGGGCTTCTTAGCCTTAAAACCAAAACGTAATTGAATACTCACAATTCTCAGCACCTATCATCTGTCATAAAACATCCTATCACCTGCAAAAAGCTACCGCTCTGTTGTTAGAGTCTGACCCATAATTGATCGAAGTTGTGTCCATAGTAGTTCTACGCGAACCCCACGGTAATGTAACAGACATCACTCACTCCATTTTTTTATTTTGGCTTTGTGCACTAGTAGAAAGCTTAAAATAAGAAGATTAGGAACGTTTGCCTACTATTTTTCAAGTTGTGTGCCTTTTAAAACGTGAGTATCTTCAGATTCCGAGATGTGTCACCCTAAATGATATTCTACCGAAGATACAGTGCAAAGCAATCCAATTCATGCATGTACTTGTGTGTACCAAAAAATAAATGAGGAATATCATTATAATCTGAAATGCTTAGAACACTTCTTCCAGTTTATTGTTCTCTCAATTATTACTTCCACTGTATCCATATTTCAAAAGCATCCATATTTGCATATGCAGTATTTTTTTCCACACGGAGCATCATATGGGAAAAACCTAACCTGCATCCGATCCGAGATTCGACCACAAGTCAATAATGGGATAATGGAATATCGTCCGGTGTCGATCTAAATTAGTTCAATTTCATCTCTTTCAGGAGAAAATCTGAAACCAGTTTCCCCCAGTAAAATCCAAACCAGCAGCGAGAAGAAAAACTTTCAGTATAAAAATCAATTTCCATAGTAACATGAAATTTGCATTAGAAAGCGCAAAACTTACCCTGACATTCGAGGTTAAAATGGTTCACACATGCTTGCGACACATACACCGATTGCTGGCTCCGTTCGCAAACCTCGAATGATGTGCCCTATTAGGGTGGTTTAAAATTCTAAATAGTTTGAGAGTACAAGCTATCATATTTCTCTTATCATTCCTATGAAAAAAATAGTGTTCTATAAATATTTTCTATAAAATTTTCGATTGCGATTTAAAGGTGGTCCAAAGGCGATGTAGGTTTGCATTGAAATAACTTTGGAGAAATTAGTAAACAAGTTACAAATACGTTGTACACTGAGCCAGAAATTACGTACGAATTTCATAAGAGAACGCTTGTGAATTGATTTCTTGACTGGTTTTCTCTCTTTCATAAGAGTCTTATGAAATACAAAACGTCCGATATTCACAAGAAATTCTTGTCTACCATTAGATATCTTTATTTTCCTAAATTCAAAGAGTGATTCTCTAAATACATAATGATCGAAAAGAATTCCATAATTGATACCTATGATCCTTCATAAGAGTATCTTATGATATTATACCCATTTATATTATGAACGCAATGATCGATGGAAGTTCACAAGTTTTTCTTATGAGTCTCATTAGATGCTTCTTATGTCTTTATTCCATAAGAAATTCGTATGAAATTCTTACGTGTTTTTCGATAGGAAGTCGACTGTTTTTCACAAGTGTTAATAATAATTGTCATACGCGCGCTTATGAATCTCTATCGTGAATATTATGTTATGTTACCATCGCTCCACGTAATTCATAAGATTTTCGTATGAAATTGTTAAGAAAATCGTACTCCATTAGATTGTCTTATGAAAGCCAATGATCGATGCGTATGATAACCAAAAAAATTTTCTTATGAAATTATATCTGTCTATGTAATGAGTATTGTTTCATAAGTCTGCAATGGAATTTTATAAGATTCTCGAATGAAAAACAAAATACTTCTTATGTCGTTATTCCATAAGAAAATCTTATGTACCTCATACGTTCCGTTTCCTCAGTGTATGGTAAGGCAAGTACAAAGTTTTCAATGGCTATAAAGCAAAGCCATGCTGAAGGTGTTAGGGTTCTATTCCCGGTCGGTCCAGGACCTTTTCATAATGGAAATTTCCTTGACTTCCCTGGACATAGAGTATCATCGTACCTGCCACACGATATACGAATGCGAAAATGGCAACTTTGGCAAAGAAAGCCCTCAGTTAATAACTGTTGAAGTGCTCATAAGAACACTAGGCTGAGAAGCAGGCTCTGTCCTAGTCAGTATGTGATGCCAAGAAAAACAAGATACTATTTTCATCGCAAGAATGGTAACAAAGATATGTCAGATTGAATTTTAAAACTATTTTGAGTTTTGGTTCGCCCTAGCGCCCTATCCATATGAGAGGCAAAACTGTGGTGTCGTATCTACTGCACAGAGCAGCACCAGAGCAGTGCAGAACTTTCAACCGTCGACCATCACCCGCTATCACTTATTTATCTAAATGGACAATCGGAGACAACGATGAACTTTCTCTCGGAGGCACTTTTTCTTCAACTTTGGCCCCATCAGCCCCATCATGGGATGGGAAGCTGTACTCAGTGCAAAACAGAACCTAGATCGGTTGGGAACTTTTCGGAACTTGTCTGCAATTCAAATGAAAGCTGAAAGCATCGAACGTTCGATTCACCTGTGAATTCTTGCCACAGCGTACCTATCGGCAGGGTGCGTTCATCAAATGGGTGCAGGATATTCCATTTCGTTCTGATAAGTTTCTTTTAGAGACAAGTTAAGGTTTGTAAAACGAACATTTGTTTGTAAACTTGTATGGGCGAGCAAATTTTGCTCGCATCAAACAACATACGCTTTGTACAATGGGTGTTATTATGGAACTCTCACGTACCATCAAATTTCTTTCGCAGTAAGTTACTCTCCTAACAAATGTTTTTATTTGGCTTATTTTCCTGATATATTGAAAAAATGCTCATGTTGCACCAATTGTAACACATTCGACCACTCATCAACTTTTAAGTGTACGATATTGATTCGTTTCAAAAAATATGAAGGATATTCTACAGGTCTTGCTCTTCTAGACATAGAAAAAGCATTCGACAGAGTTTGGCATGAAGGTTTGATCGTAAAATTAAAAAAAAAAATATTTTTCAATGTACATTGTTATAATAATTCAAAGTTATTTGTCAAATCGTACACTATAGGTTAATTATCACAAATCCAGGTCTGAAAGACTTCCTGTAAAAGCTGATGTTCCACAAGGCAGCATTTTGGGACCAATATGATACAATATTTTCACATCTGACTTACCTGAGTTACCTCAGGGATGTCACATTGACGGCGTTGAAGTCAAATGTGAAAATAAAAAATATTTATGAATTCAACATAAAATAGAAACTTTGTTTTAAAAACAAGCTTTTGATCTTCAAACAAATGTTCAGGCCGGTCATGTCGTATGCTGGCTAATGTAATTCCAGGAAAATGGCTCTGCAGAAGAATCAATACAAAATTTTGGAAATCATCCTTATGCTTCTTCCCTAGCGTGTTAGTAATAAATATCTACGATAGAACAATCCGTGAAAATCGTCCCTTAAATGATTTCTGCCATTAAAAATTTCTCTAGAAAATTGTGGTGAAATGGGGCCTAGGGTTGCCGCAAATTAATCGATTATTTCGATTAATCGATTAATCGACTCACTAATCGATTAATTTTTCATCGATGACTGGCTCACTTAATAATCGAGATAATCGATTAATTGACTTCGATTTTTTGACGATTTTTCCAAAATAAAATGTCAAATTCAAACTACGGTGATGTTTTCTTGTAAAACACTGTGTTGTGTAAAGCTAAGTATGCTGTTTCACTCAAGAAAAGTAAAGAAATTTCTTTACTGAATGGGTCAAGAAAATTCCTACAGAGAGTCCCATTTGAAATGACATTTCTTCTCAACTGCGTACCAGGTCCGTCACACTCGGGCTCAGATTGGGTACCACTTCTAATACTGCATTTGGTCCCTCAGTAGTGCAAAAGGTACCCAAGTTTGACAGATCGCAGTACACTTTGAACGGCATTCTAGATTACCTTATGAGCCATAAAATTTTGGGCAACTGCAAGGGACATGGAGGTCTTTAATTTGTCTTTGTGCGTACTGCGATCAGAGAAATGTAATTTCCTGGTCATTTCTGGGAAGAAATTCTCCTCGCATCGAAATAGGCGATTCCTTTTCTTGTCATTAGCAAACCAGCAAACCAGTTTTCCAAGATCATCGGTGCGAGAATTGTTTTCGATAAACACAGTCCTATACTCATATACTGCCGTGAATCGCAAGGCAGTCCCATCTGCTTTTTTGTCCAATTTTAGTTTATACAAGTTTTGAAAATATATTCCTATGACCTTTCAGCTACACTAACGAGACTGCATAACTTGTTCGGTAAAAGTTGTAAAAAAAATACCAAGTCGAATTGTCCTATAATGAAATGTGACCTCATTACAGTCCCACTGCATAGTTTTGTAACGTGTTATACAAAAATTAACGGTGATTTGATCATCCTAATATTTCTCTCAAAAGGTATCAGAATGGTAAGCAAAATTTGAACGTTTCATTGATATCAAAACATGTGTCAATCTCCTGAACTTTTTTTAGTATTCGTTTGAATGGGACTCACTTGCGATTCACAGCAGTATATTGTCTATCAATTAAATGGCCATGGGTCATTATGCCATTGCATACGCCACAAATTTTTACTACCGTTTCAATGTTTTAAACTTTACAGGGAGAAGAGTAAATTATTCTGCTCATTTTCCTTTATTCACTTTTGGAAAGATTCCTACCTCCACATTCAGCGTTTTCTTGATCTTCCTAAAGTATCTCTTGAAATTTTCCCACATTTTTAAACGAATGTTTACAATGAATTTATCAAAAAATCTCATTTTTTTTTTACTTTTATTGTACATTGGAGTAATTTTTAGACATTGGCACTGAAAAAAGAGATAGTTCTGATATTTCCTTACTAAAGAAAACTAACTTTGGAAAGCGATCATATCCATGCTGCAAAAATCTTTCAGTGACCTCGGCGAGCGGCGCTACAATGCTTTAAAACGCTCTCAAAAATTTACTTTTGAACCATGTTTAATTTTCTTTTACACTCTAATGAAAAGGTATGAGACCCTAGAATAGAGTTCTGAACAGTTTTTGTAAATTTGATCATGCTGTACACAAGGAAGTGGTATACACCTATGGTCAGAATTTCAAAAGTGTGTATGGCTCACTTTTTTATTCTGATTCACAAGAGCATCAAGTCATGGACGATTGATTTTGGCCACGTTATATCGGTTCTGGTAGATCTTTGTGTGGACGTTTTCTGAACATCATTACATTACATTTTACATTATTTTTATACAAAAGTAAAAAACGTAAAACCTGCGATCAATATTTAGAATCATGGAATTGGTACAGATAGGGCTATATAAATTGCTCCACAAAGAGATCTCTAGGAATATTTATAGCTGTGTAATCCATGTAGATGTCTCTAGAAATTCAACATGAAGCTCAAATATGAGATTCCTTCATTTTTTTTCAGGAATTGCTTCAGAAATTCCTTCATGGATTCCTTCCCAAATTATTTCGTGATTCGTCCAAACTCGTTCCAAGACTCCTTTAGGCATTATTTTCAAGGCTATTCCTCCAGACATTTAAAAAATAAATAAAAAAAACTGTCAAAATAATCTCTAGCGTTTCTCAAAAACATTCCAAAATATTTCTCTATCACTTCCATCTAGGATTCCTATGCAAGACACTACAAGAAAACCCTCATGAAACCGTGCACAACGTCCTCTATGTGCACCTCCAAGAATTTCATCAGGAGTCGTCCACAGATTCCTCCTGATTTTTCTAGGAATTGTTCAAGGGATTCCCCCAAAAAATCCTATTAGGATTCCAGCGAGAATTCCTTCAGAAATTCCTCCAGAAGTTACTAAGAGATTTCTTCAGCGATTTCAACCAGGGCATTTAATGAAAACTTTTTCTCGAATTTCTTGGAGAAAATTTTGGAGAATTTCCTGAAAGAATTCCAGGAAACAATCTGGAGGAAATTTTTGAAAAAAAAACCAGGAAAAATAACTGGAGAAATTCCGAAAAAAAAATTGTCAGTTCCAGGAGGAGTTTTCAGATGTATCAATATAATGGATGAGTTTTTACAGGTATTCTTCAAAGAATTTCAGGAATAATACTTGTTGTTTTTTACTAAAGAAACCCTGGAAGGAGTTTCAGGATGAATTTGTTGAGAAATTATCGGTAGACTTCATGGAAATCTTGTAAGAACAAGTAAGGGATTCCTGAAATACAAATCATGAGGAAATTCTGACCGATGTTAGGAAAAATGAATGTAAAAAACAGGTAGAATCCTTTGAAAAAAATCTGGAACAATTCCTAGAATAAGTCGTAGAGGAATCACTGAATTAATTTATAAAGGAATATCCTAGGTTTTTTTTTTTGGAGGAATTCTTCAAGAACCTCAAAGAGTTTTTTTTTTTGAAACTCTGATGAAATTCCTGGAGGAACTCTTGATAGAACTACAGGAAAATGATTCGGAGGAGCCAAGTGACGTTTTTGAAGCAATGGTTGGAGAAATCCTTAAACAAATTTCTAAAAAAAAATCCTTGAAGGAATCCCTAGAGGAATTTCAATCAAAATACTTGCAGCCATCTCTTAAGAAATTTCAGAAGGAGACTCATAAGCAATTCTTAAAAGTTGTACTTGAGCCATTTATAAAGGAATCTTTGGATGATTTATATAAATACTTGCAGGTATTTTTAGAGGAATCCCAAATGAGATTCATAGTAAAATCCGAAGAAGAAAAACTGTAGCAGCAAAACAGAAACGACTCGAATAATTCCAAGTATAATTCTTAATTCCTCTACCGGCAGCTGCATCTTATCACCAACAAACAATATTCAAATTGCGATAACTTTTTTGGTTCTCGATATTTTTGCACCTTTTTTTCACATGTTCTCAACAAACTTTTCTATTTTTGGATTGTGTGTCGGTATTGACCATTGGTCATCTAGTTTTGAATATAAACCGGTATTCCTTGGGGGACCGACACTTCTCATATAAAATTTCTTAGGTCGCTATTTTGTTTTAGTCGATTTATAAAAAAAATGCGGGCTATACAGTGTCAGGTAATAAAGAGCTACACTGAAAAAAATCATTCAAATCGGTAAAAGTACGTCCAAACGGAAGTCCTAATATAGTATTAATATGAAAATAACTTACGCCTTCATAGAGTTACTTAGTAAGTCCCCACGTCACATTCAAAGCACAACAGAAACACAATTGTTTTATTCTTAGAAGACCTATCAAAGTACATTGACAATCATCAAAATTGGCAACACTGCTGTAATTAAATCGATTTTATTTTTCACATATTATTTTCATAATATGTTATTCTGAGATAACCAATCGAAAAATTCGGAGAAAACTGTTTACAATTTGCTGTAGATCGATAAATATGCGTACATGATTTTAAAAGTATGAGACTTTTTAGTAAAACTACCATAAACAGTAAAATTTATACTTAAGACTGTAGTTTAATCTCACGATTTAGCTTTCGTTTATACTAATATAGTTTCTTTAGTAATCCAAACTAGTTTTGAACACGCTTTTTACTTTTCTCTTTTGCTGGGAGTGAAAGGATGGTGTATCAGCAAATTTGGCCATAAATGGGTAAATCACTAAAGTTACCTAATGTCGTAGAATGGTGGAATATAATTGATATTTTTAAAGCTTTACCTTTAGTAGAATAGTAAAGGATACAAACATACAATTTGTTCATAAAAATAAGGATTTTTGTTTTGCGAAAAATAATGTTAAACTTTGACGGACAGCTTTTTTTAAGAGTTTTTCGAAAAACTATTTAGCTCTTCAACCAAAAGCATTTTCAAAGATTTTATATTTTCATAGCATTTTAGAATAATAGGTCAACGATACACAGAAAACCGATTACGATTTTATCAATAAATAAAAAAGTTATAGCATAAACAAAGTGTCCACTTTATAAAATGAACAGTCCTTAGAGAGGGCTGGATTCGTATCGAATATCGTTTGCACCACAACTGCTGCTGAATGTCCAAAAATGGATGTCCCGCAACCTCGATAAGGATTGCTTTTTTACCGCCTGTTTGCACGGTCAACGGTCAACCGTCAAACGCGAGTTTCGTTTTCATGACCGACACTTCTCATATAAAATTTCTTAGGCCGCTATTTTGTTTTAGTCGATTTATAAAAAAAATGCGGGCTATACAGTGTCAGGTAATAAAGAGCTACACTGAAAAAAATCATTCAAATCGGTTGAGTTCCCTTCGAGAAGTCCAAAACTACAATATGATGTTTTTTAAGTTTTCAAGATCTTATTACGGCCGCAGTTGTACCAAAAGCATAAAAGCTTATTACTCGAAAAACGGTTGCACCGTTTTGTTTCATTTTTTCACAACAGACTCTCGTCAAAGTATAGTTTTGAAAAGCCAATAACCGAACATGAGAAATATCTGTAACTTGAGATATTAACGTTGGTCATTGGCTACGCGTCGGTCCCCCAAAGAATTTTGGAATATCTCTGGATCCAGATGACCAATGATCAAAACATATACAGATTATTAAAATAGAAGAGATTTTTGAGAATTTGTGGTGGTGCAAATATATTGAGAAACAAACAAAGTTATAGCGATTTCAATATTTCTTCATGACAAAATATTGAAGCTGCTCGTATAGGGGTTAAGAAACCTCTGGCACAAAATGCCTAGGGGAATCTTCGACAGACTTTTTGAAAAAAAAAAAATCTCGAAGGAAATAACTGAAAAAATCAACTGAGAATTTCTGAAGCAAAATTTCTTGAAGTATTCATGAAGGCATCTCTGGAGGGGTTTCATGTGGACTCCTTGGTGGTTTTGCTGGAGGAATCTCATGACATTTTCTAGAGAACTCCCTGAAAGAATCCTTGTGAGATTTTTTTCAAAGGAATTCCGTGAGGAATCTTGAGAAAAATTCTGGGAGAAATTACCGTAAAAAATCCTGGAGGAGACTGAGGGAAATATCTGGGACAAATGCATGGAGGAATTTTTGGAAGCATGAATGATGGAGAAATTACGGGAGAAATTCCTAAAAAAATCCTGTCGGTAGCAACCCTGGTGGAATTCCTAAAAGAGTCTCTGGTAGAATTCCTGCTGCAATTGTTTCAAAGCCAATGGTTATTTTCGCCCTCAACGCATGATGTGAAATTTTTGTTTAATACATAACCTTAACAAAGGATCATCAAAAAAAAAATGTCCAGGTTTCCTGAGGAAAAGGGGAAATATCCAGGTCCTACTCCAAGAATTCTGCCTATTTTTTTTATTGAAAATTTTAAATGAATTCCTAAAGGTTTAAATTATAGAAATTTATCCAACATTTCCTCAGGGATTTTCCTTTGAAGATTTCTCCAGCAGTTTTGCCTGAACATTTTCACGGGTCAAAAGTATCAAGAAATTTATTTTTAAACTACCGTCTAGCTACGATTTCCTGTTAAATAAAAATAAACTGCACATCAAAAAATTGTATTTTTTTTCAAATAATTTAAAGCGAACTAGTATACCAATACAAAGCGTCGCACACAGGGAAACAATTAAAATTTGTTATGCATAACAAAAAAAATTCTCAATGGTCGCCTCGTACTATTCAACGTGACTATTTTCCGTGCGTCTAGCTTTCACCATTAAAATTCTCTTTAGAATTAACCCCCAGATTTATTTCAAAAAATAATCCAACAATTTCAAAGTCGGGTCTAGTACATGACATTAAAGACGGCCTTACAGTTAAGGTCGAAATACGCGTATCTGTCAAAGGGTACAAACGCTAGTGGAATTAAATGGTATAGTACTAAATTCAGTTTTTCATATACTAATAATTTCTGAAAAACATCCTTGACGTATCTCTGACTGGGAAATTTTGTTAATATTCAGATTTAATTCCTAGTGAAAATCATGACATAATGCATACATTAATACGAAAAGTAACACTTATGGTAATGTCGCGAGAAAACAATAAAAAAATAATCTAAAACAAATACTTTATGGAAATTTCTAGTCAGATTTTATGATCAATAGATCTCTTCTTATTCTTCTTCTTCTTCTTCTTCTTCATCTTCTTATATATCGATCTTATATCCCCTATTTCCTGCTAAGTTTCTCTTTGTTTTCTTAACTTTTGTTTGGTTTCTTATTGGTTTTTTCTTGTTCCAATTTGGGGTCTTTTTTCAGGAAAGAACTTAATAGTTCCAGTCCAAACTGCCCATAACTGCATATTTGTAACATTCGACAAAAGTAGGCAAAAATGGAACACCAAGTGTGAATTTTATGGTAGTACGGGAAGAAAGTAAAATTTTTTAAAATTACCATGAACTCAAAAGTGCTTATTTGAGATTGACATTTTGTATAGACAATATTGCATATTGGGAGAATAGTCAGAAAATTATTCTTATAGAAATTTCATTGCTACAACATTACGAGGCTCATGTATAATCTCAATGTGACTGTTATGCGATTACAACTGGCAAACAAATTGATATTTTTTTTTCGAATTCTCTAGAACAATCTCACATATTTCAGTAAGTTGATCGTAAGTGTTTATCGTTTGATGATTTTCCACGGCATCAACTCGAAATTGTCAAAAAATTCTAATATGCAAAATGCATTTATTTGCAGTATACCAGTGCTAATCAAGAGTTGACATGAGAGCGGGTCAACGGATTTGTATTTTTTTTTTCACCGATGCATTTGTCCAAAACTCAGACGCATGCGAGGGGAAATTCCATAAACTATATAGATAACGTTAGGAAATTGTGTGTTAAAAAAGCAAACGCATAGATTGATAGTAAAAATTCTATTTATCTTTACCGTTCTCCTCCTTACAGAATTGTGAAAAAAATATTCAAAAGGTATAAAACTCTGAAGTAACCTAAACAGAGCTTACCTGAGAAAACTGAATATCGGTATTAAGATATTAGATATTAAAATTTCTTGAAAAATGAATTAAAAGTTCATTTGAAAATCGTGCAGAAACTCATTTCAAAATATCCTTAGAATTTTATAACATTTCCGTAAACATATTTAGTGGTTCCGCTAAATACAAATTGTTTTACAAATTCTTTAAGTTAATAACACCCTACAATTTACCATGAATAAAAATATCACAAATTCCAATGGAAGTTCGATCTAATTATTCTCCAGGAGTAAGGGAGAAGCAAAACAGAAATTTTCTACAAAGCACTTTCATGTATTTTCTGCATAAATGGGTCAGTTCTATGTTTTTTTTTTTATTTTCATGAAAAATGGGAAAGGTAAGGATAAGCTTCAGAGTTATAAGTTTAGGCCATTGGTTCAACGAAGTTGTTTACTAATAACATACTTAATTCATCTTGATTTAAAAATAATAACTTGAAGAAACAATTTACTAAGCCATGAACCTCAGCTTCATGCTTCGAAAATTGGATAAGTTCTATTAAATTTTAAAAGAATTTTATCGTGCATGTCCATCCGAATTCACAAGAATTTATCTATTAGGAGCTATTTTTAAAACTGTTTTTCAATTAAATTTCGGGCAAGTTGAAATGGCTGGGGTTACATGAAATGTAAAATTTCGAAATAATTTAAAATTTCACTACAGAAACCTTCTGCTAACAAATGAAATCAACTTCAAGGAACGAAAAACCTGCTAATACTTATTGTCATCATGTTTATAACTTAGTATTTCATTTTTCCCCACCCGTTTTAGCCTACGCTGGTGTACCTTATAGCAGTAAGAACTCAAATTTACAGAAAAAATGTCGATTAATTCGATTAATCGAAAAATACTAGTCGATTAATCGTTATCGATAATCGGTATTCTTGGACTGTAATCGATTACCAACTAATCGATTAATTGAGATTTTGCGACAACCCTAATGGGATCTATCGTACGCCAAAAAAATCGTTCAGAGATAACCTCAAAAAATTTCCAATGAAGTCTTTAAGATTTTTTCCAGAAATTCTACTTAATACATATTAACATGTGGACATGTTAAGGTGATTATAAAACGAAGCCAAACTTAGAATTTTCAAGTGCACAAGACTGGAGAATCTGACAACAATTCGCGTTAAAAATCAATCAAATTACTTGCTTGCTGGTGGTGACCAATGGGATAAATTTTCGACGCGGAGCGCCGTTTGGTTATAGAGTCTTGTGCTCTTGAAAATTTGAGGTGTGGCTTCGTTCTATAATCACTTTAACGATAAAACGGAACACAGTTAATTTCTTGAAAAAGGCAAAATAAATGTGTCCGAAACGTCGGATGAAAACATAAAGTCCGTTTTTAAGCAAAACAGACCGAAAGCCATATCCTACACGGGTAGAAATCAGAATCCAAAAACAAGATTATGACTCATGATATCATGATTCCAGCGTGTTTTCGTCTTATGAAAATACACCATGTTTTGGACTCATGATATCATGAGTCAGATTGCCGTAACGCAACACACGCGTTAGGTTTTTGTAGCTGATTTCTCGGAATCATGATTCAAATGCTGAGTCGCGCATCCGTTTATGATCGACAAAATAAAAAAAAGTTAAGAATAGCATGCTTTGAGATTCGAGCCAAGAACCTTCCGATTTTGAGCCACGTACTCTACCACTCAACCGCTCACCCGCTTCGTCATCGATCGATACGAATGAGATGAAGCAAAGTGCGCCGCTTAGTGTTTTCACACTGGATGTTACGCTTATGAGGAATCAAGATTATGACTCCAGGAACCATGATTTGTGATCCAGATATTACGACCTAATTAATTTATGAATTTCAAAATTTGTAAATCATGGTGTGGGGATCAGATTTTTATCCGTGTAGAACATAACCATCACAGTCGTATCCCCGAGAAAGTTATAATGATCTTCTAGGGACTCAGATAGCTATAGCTGTGGACGCGCAGCTATTAAGCAGGACCAAGGGTCGTGGATTCGAATCCAACTGGTCAACGATCTTTTTGTAATGGAAATATTCTCGTCTTCGCAGGGCAGAGAGTGTCTTCGTATTTTTTAAGTTATTCTTCCAGGATTTTTTTCTGGAATTATAAAGTGTTTTCTGGCATTTTATTCACAATGTTGAATATTTCTCTTAAATATTTTTATAGTTGTATCTTTTCGGATTAATTCAAGAGAAACATTTAAAAATACTTACATGATGCTTGATGGGCTACACTGCGATGAATCGACGCCGAATGGATAAGTCTTCTCCACTGAGCTCTGTCCTGGTCCAATCGCTTTTAGTCGCCCTAAACGTTAAGTGCTCTTAAGTCCTCCTCAACTGCAAGAAGCCACCGTGTGTGCAACCTACCACGAAGTCGGTGGTCTCGTCCGGGTTCTCTGTTGAATATTACTTTGCTTGTTGTTCTTCCGGCATACGGGACATGTAACTAGCCTAACGCAGCATGCCAGATTATTAATTTTTATATGTTTTTAGTTGAACTGATCAATGTTTCCTGAAATATCGGACTACAGAGTGAGCATGAAAAATTTAATTGTGGATGTATTGGTGAGCCGATTTTCGGGAATTCAGTATCTGCGTATTAAAGTACTTTGGTTGATTGCTACCACACTGAAATAAATCCACACGTCAATGTCATGTGTTTTGCTTACAGATTTGTGCCATAAGAAAATCACATGACTCAAGTGTGGTAGCCAAACGAATTTCGTCATTACCTACATGGCATTCACGGTATCAACATTAGATTGTCGTGTGATTCAAAATATGAATGTCTGAAATTTAAATAATGAAAACTGACTGGTTTACTTATAGACTACAAATGTAGTGACTTGAGATCCCAGTAAACACACCATCGTTTATGATGAGACATAAGAGTACATATGTGGAGGCGATATACGTACATCTTGCATTCAGCCTTATGGCGCATGTACGTATATCGCTATTGTATACGAGTTTGTGTTTACTGGGATAGCCATGTGTGCTAGAACATTGTGAAATTGAAAGAAGAAATTTGGTAGTAAAACCCTTGCTTACCAAAATATGGATTCAAGGCACCTTTGCTTGTCGCAAACTCACTTGAATGTTTTTTCACAAACAAATGAGCCAGCAACTAGCGGAGCGCCACAAATACATAATTTTGGAAGCCCGGGATTAGCATTATACCTTTTATTTCAAGCTGAAACTAGAAAATTTGTTTGCGGAATCCGATTTTTTTTCCAAAACCATACATTATATTCAATGCAGGAAGTACTGTATTGGTTCTGTAGGAAGGTAGAATGAAAATCTCTTATTTCGGACATCTTCACTGGTAAAAGAAAAATCGAATCTGCAAATTTTCCTCTAACACTTTGAGCTTCAGAATTTGCTTCTTCTCTTTGGAAGCATGATAGTGCCTGTTGTTTGACCAGAGGTCCAGCCGCAATTTAGTTTGCTATGGTTTGATCACACAATTTGAAGATTATGAACACGGAAATCGACAGCAAAACTCATAGCTTTCATCATAACAAACTCTTTGCGCAAATCAATGAATCGATCAACTTGAACATCTTAATCATAATCATGACACAAGATGTTAATAAGTAAAACACATTGAATCCGTGTGGGGTGATGATTTATGCATCTATAGGTGGACGCACACAAATCTGAACGGGAAAGCTTCTGGAACTTATGTGGAAAAATTATGGAATCTTCTTTGTCGGTTGTTGAATCAGTCCATAAAGCAAAACTAAAGAATTGAATGTGTACCACACACGAATTTTGCAAGAAAATCAGAACAAATTTATTTAGACCTTAATGGATCGATCCATAGTTTTAAACACACAGATCAAACATGTGAATTTTTATCAGTCATTAAAACTCACCCGCGTGATATTTGTATCTGAACGTCTCAAATGCGTACAACACGGAATGAAAAATCTATTCAAATATGAAATTAGAATGTGGCAAATGCAAAAACAAGTGTTTGGAAAGTGATACAACCGTTGTTTGCGAAGGCTTTTTGCGTTGGCTTTCATCGTTTCCATACGAGATGTGTTGGTCTGACTGATGACGAGCGAGCTACTTTTGAAAGCTGAAGTCCAGAAAATGAGCGAAACCTAGGATTGCTTAGTAGAGAGGGTTGGATTCGTATCGAATATCGTTTGCACCACAACTGCTTCAAAAATGGATGTCCCGCAACCTCGATAAGGATTGCTTTTTTACCGCCTGTTTGCACGGATGACTCAACCGTCAAACGCGAGTTTTGTTTTCGTTTGGAGACTACGGGACATCAGTAAGTTACGGAGCCTGTAGAAAGCCCGACTCGCAGTTTTAATACATCTTTTCACCTCGCGGATAACATCACTAAAGCACTACACAAGTGTTCCAAGATACACAAATTCTTCCACCACTTCGAACCTTTCACCACCTAGCACCATTTCGCTACCATCAGCACGTCCAGACCCACGTTGATCATCATCTATCATTTTCTTCGTATTTGTGGCGTTGATCGTGAGTCCGATCCTCGCTGTCTCCCTCTTGAAAGCCACGAACACCTTTTCCACTGCCCGACGGTCAATCCCGATGATGATATCCTCCGCACAGCCGAGGAGCATACGAGAACATGTGATAATGGTACCGTGTATCGCTCCTCTGCACACCGGCTCTCCTGGTAGCTCCTTCCAGCGCTAATTAGCAAATTAGAAAAAGCGTCACCCTGTTTCAATCCACCTAAGGTACCTCCCTCACACTTGATTTAGATCTATCAAGCGATGCACAAATCAGTCCAACTAGCTTTGCCGGAAAGCCATGTTCAAATATAATTTGCCACAATTCGTATCTCTCTACTGAATACAACACAGGAGAAAAAAATTTCGTATGAAATTCCTCCGTGGTTTTTGATAGGAATTCGACTGTTTTTCACAAGTGTTACTAATCATTGTCATACGCGCGCTTATGAATCTCAATCGTGAATATTTTGTTATTAGCATCTGTCCACGTAATTCATAAAATTTTCTTATGAAATTGTTAAGAAAATCGTACACCATTAGATTGTCTTATAAATGCCAATGATCGATGCGTTTGATATCCAAAAAGAGTTTCTTATGGAATTATATCTGTCTATGTAATGAGTGTTATTTCATAAGTCTGTTGTGGAATGTTATAAGATTCTCGAATGGAGAACAAAATACTTCTTATGTCGTTATTCCATAAGAAATTCTTATGTACCTCATACCTTCCGTTTCCTCAGTGTACGCAAGATCAGCGTGGTGCTTCTGGCGGTGGTCAACCGCGCGACGACTGAAAGGTTAAGGAGTGTTATTCATCGGTAATTGGCGCACTCCAGTCGATGCCCTGTCTTGTACAAAGGGCTAATGAGACCATCTAACCAACTAGTAGGCATTTGTTCTTTCTCCCATATCCTCCCATCTTCCATTTGCTGTGTAGTTTCCGGCTTAGAATAGAACTACGGATGACCTGTTCCGGTGGTAAGAGTCCACCGAACGGGCCTCAATTCATCTCCCATATGATACGGTGAAGAAGTTCGTGAAGCTGATCACTTCCGTGTTTGAGGAGTTTGGCCGGAAGCTCGTCCTTCCCAGAAGCCTTGTTGTATTTCAGCACATTGAAAGCTTTCTTTATCTTATCTAGTGTTGGAGGTTTCACAGCCTGTCCATCGTCATCGATTTGGATCCTGCTACCAGATCCATTTCCGTTATCTCTATTCAACAATAAAAGGAAACTCCTTGTGATTTTTTTTAGAAGTTTTAGGGAAAGTTCATGTAGGAATCTTTAGGGGGCCTTTCTTAGGCGAGTGTCTAGAGTCCGCGGCTACATAGCAAAGCCATGCTGAAGGTATCTGGGTTCGATTCCCGGACGGTTCAGGATCTTTTCGAAAAGAAAATTTCCTTGGACGCAATGCCAAGAAGACGAAGAAGAAGAATGTAGGAATCTTTGGTTGAACTACTGATGATCTTTCAGGAAATATGTTTAAAAGAATCTCAAGAGAAACTCCTGATTAAGTTTTTGTTAGCGTTTTTGAGAAGTCCCTTAAACTATCATTTGAAATATTTTTTGTATAAATACTTGGATGAATTTAAGAGATCTGAGTGCTGTATCACTGGAATAATGAATTGTGTTAATTCTGAAAGTATTGAGGAAAAAAGCCCTAAATAAAATTTCAAAGTTGTTTTCATAGATAATTTTGGTCTAACGTTTAGATGTTTTCTTGGATACATGTTCGTAAAAATTTCCTGAGAAATTCCTCAGGAATATCCTGAGGATATCTTAAGCCAAGGGTTATATGAATTTGAAAAAAAAATCTTATAGGAACAGCACTCAATACCGGACATCGTTGGAAATGGAGAAATCATGATCCATTCAAGATCCCATATCAGGATATTATGTTTGTCTGGAACACATCTTTGCATTTTTTACACATGCATATATTTTTCAGTAACAACACACTTAAACGGATTCGCCAAGAACCTAACAGCTGATATCTCGGCAATAATTTGACGATTATCGGTAAAACGTTTACCAAGATCTCGGTAAACATTAACCGAATCTCGGTAACGTTCGCCAAGATCTCGGCAAAAAATTTGGATTGCTGAAATCTCGGTAAAATAAGTACCGAGATTCGACATTGAAAATTACCGAATTCTCAGCTGTTGGGTTCTCGGCGAAACGTTTTACTGAAGTCGGTGAAATAATTTTAGTGTGTACTGTTTGAAATCCGATAAAAATCAACGAATTCCCTTATCAAATTATCAAATTATCAAAGCATCTGAATATTTTGAAAATATGAAATCATTTTAAACCACACTAAAAAAGCAGAAAAAAAAGCTCCTGTCTCCCAGTTTCAGACAAAGATTTTTAGCAGGATATCATCGTGAAATACTGATGTCTCAAAATACATTCAATTTTAATTGTTCAAGACGATCCATGGTGTAAAATTTGCAATATACGGGAAAAATAAACATTCCCAACTACAAGGGATATTCATCATAAGAAGCCATTTCTTATATCGTTAAGTCATCAGTCACCGTGCGGCCTCCATTCACCGTGCACATATACTAATTCCAATAAAATATTCACACAATTTTCACAAACTATTCTTTGTCAGCAAAATAGGATAACACTGACGAAATGAAGTTGTTCTCGTCCAAAAGCATTTTGAAAAACCTAGTTTATGTAGTCAAAATAATGTGAATATTATTTAATAATGGGATTTTTTAACACTCTCAGTAGAAACGCCGGTAATTCATATTTTTCATTTTATCGTTAGAGTATCAAATTTTTTCATAATGTCAACAAGTTTTTGCGGTCGATAGTTCAAGTAAGATGTATTTCATCTTATGAACCATGAGATTTTGAGCAAATTATATTTTTTTTATTGTGTTTCACTTGAAAAAAAAATGCACGGCGAATGGACCCTTTTCAATATGTTTGGTTCCTATTATCGTGCATTAATATAAAAGGCTTGAAATTATTGGGTAATATTGGATTTATTATTATGTCGTGAATCAACTACTTTATATTTAGTTTTTAAGCGAATATGAAATGGTTTGGACAATACAGTCAAACCTTTTATAACGATTTTAATGGAAAAATAACGGTTTAGCTAACTTTTTCAACTTTCTGTAGTTTTTATTATAAAATAAGATTTGAATACCCTTAAAATGAGTGCGCACACTACTAGCAACGTAGTTGCTCCACCAACAACATTGTTTCAATATACGAAATGAAATCATGACGAAATCTATACGCACGGTAAATGCTGCTCCAAAGTGCACGGTAAATGGTGACATAAAACGGTACGAGGCGACCTTATCATGACATCTCTAAACATAATTTTTGAGTAATTATGTTTTATGATTTTTGCATGAATTATGGTATAATTTCACGCTTCGTAGTGGTATTCTAGTTCGTTTTTAATGATTTGCAAAAATATATTAATTTTTGAAGTTCAGATTTTTCTTAAATGCGCGGTGAATGGTGGCTTGACGGTATACGTCTCGTAAGCAAAGTTTAACTCAAATAACCCATTCAAATATTCAAGCTGCTATGTCTACTAGTCATTACTCCTGAAGTGAAAACATTCTATAAGACACCAATTAAATGACGTGAATTGAGTGACAATACGTCGAATTCCAAAACGTCAAATGCCAAACCGTCGAAAAGACTGAACGTCGAGGGGACAAAATATCGAAAAGAGAGAATTTTAAGGAAACGGAAGTTTCTTTCTTCTTCCGAAAGAACAAATAATTCACTAAACACCAAACGTGCGAACCATTTAAAAATGAAATCTAAAGAGCAATTCCAAATCGCTGTTGAAAATTGGCAGCTTTCGACGTTTTGTCCTTTTCCACGTTTTGGGAGCCCATAGACAACTAGGTACAAAAATAAACAAAAAACCATAGTAGAACAGTTAGCGATATCCTCAAGTTTGTTTGTTATGATCAAGTGAAAATCTTGTGAAAGATTTGTGGTAAATGAAAGTTTCATAATAACCCCATTTGGACATGGCGTGCCTCAGCCGGACTGTCAAGCTCAACCCTCTTAATTCCGAGCGACCCTTGAAAGACGAAACATCCATTACCATTGATCAAAACTCAATTTTCTCTCAAACCGATACAAAAAGGCCAATCTGCAAGCATCGCCCCTTTTTTTGCTCAGATTACAACAAACGCCTCATACGGGGGCGATAGACCACCAGAGAAATGGGCCAATTTTTTCACCCCCCCTTCTTCCTATAGATATCACCACCTCCTGGGCCGCCAGCAACCAACCAATCAATTCCCCCGGCCATTTTCGAACTAAGGATAATAAATGAAGAAGCCCATTAATCCGATTTGTAACGAGAAGCTCCCCCACAATATCTTAATCTCTGGGAATGAGTACACATTTGGATTTGGACAGTAAGTGAATACGGTGTGGGTTGAATTCGAAGACGTCACCCTAGCCGGCAACTCGCACTGACTGTGCTGTATGGCACTTCATTACGGTGATTGAAATTCTGGAAGACGTGCAGTAAACGCGGGGGATTCTATGATGGTGTTTACGTCCACTCGACAAAATTGGCTCTTTGCTGGCGTAAGTTTTGTCTTTTGATCCAAATCGACCGGATAATTGAATTATCATATACACATCTTCTGAACCTCAAGTGTAACGGTAGAGGAAAGATGTAGTTTTCTTTCCTTGAGTCTTGGTGGACAAAACAGGTACTCCATATTCATTCTTTATAATTTTTAGGTCTTTGGGATCTTACTTTGAAGCAAAACTTAGCTGATGGTACCTGGGTAGGATTCTCGGTGAAAAAAATTCTAGATATATAGACTTCTCAGAAAATAATGTAGGAGACGGTAGCACTGTTCAATTATTGTAGAAATACATTCTAGAATTGTTGTTACATTCTTTGTAAGGTGCGTACCATTTCTGGTGAAATCCAAAAAAGGTCCTTTTCAAAACAAAATCATGAATAGAGCATTGGAAGAAGCATTATAAAACTCGTAGCGAATTTTTGTAAAGGTTTCATTAAAGTTGCTACTTTCAAAATCCTCAAGCTGTCTTTTGAGATTTCTCCGGAAATTCGAAGCTTCAGTTTCAGAATCTTCAGAACTTATCTAGGATTCAAACCTAAAATTTTCAATTCAAAGGTTTCCTCAATCATGAACAGAGACAGGTAAAGAGTAATGAGAAAACCCATCCCATCATAAAACACTATTTGCCATTTCTATATCTCTGCGGCGGCACTTGTTCGCTTACAATGGAAAACCCACTTGACCGTTCTTGGAACCGAAATTGCATCCTCTTTGTCGATCTCTCCTAGCGCAAATATAAACGAAACCATCAACGTTTCGAACCGCTGCTCGGATGCAAACAGTCAAACACTGACTGACTATCATTTTCCGCACACTCAGGGACCCTTCCGCCCAAAGTTGAGACAACAATCCACAAGGAGTTATTCGTGCAACCGACTCTTTCAAGGTAAACAATATTTATGTCCTTCTGTTAGATTGCTTGTATTCTTGTGTTCGCTAAATTGAGTTGCTGACTTTGCTGTAAATTTTTGCCGACTTTCGTCATTTGTTTCCTGGGTGCTGGCTCTCGCTCGGCGCTTGGCAAACTTTGCAAACTCTCCATCAGCAGCAGGTTTTACATGACTATACACCGATCATCGTAACTCCTGTACGGTTTTTGAGTGTGACATGACGGTCTGCTGTGTTGGCTGTGCCTTGGGCGTAGCCAGAGCCGAAGGGGGCGTTGCCTTTCTCTCTATTCCGTATGAAAAAAAATCTACTGGTTTATTAGGTAGGTTAAAATTGCATTTTCGCAAAATTTCGCATTTCACTATAAATGAGCCTTCTTTTGTTCTTTTGACATTTACTGAGCGCCGTATGTTGGTGCTGTCTCGCTCTCTCTCACGGGCAACTTGAAAATAGGGCGCAAACGTTATAAAATGTACAGGCTTATGACTTGGAGAATAGGACAGGGGAAGTGAATTTATGGCAGAGAAAAAGTAGATTTTGTATGGAAATTGACAAGTAAATGAATGACAAGTTCATCCACTTTTCTTAGCTTTTTCTTTGAGTCCAACCGAAAATCATGATTCAACATATTCAAAACATTATCAAATATTTTGTGAATAATGCGAAACGGATCTTGCAATAAATTTCATAACTACTTGATCTTTCAAGATCTAAAGAAAATAGCACGTCTATAACAAACACATACCGAACTTTGCTTTGACACCTTGGCCTAGGCCTTGACTTATTTTAGATTTGCTATTATTTGGAAAAGTATCAGAACCTGATAGAGACCATTTAAGATTATCATAAATTAATAAGTATTGTTTTTTATTCCTTTTGACGAATTGGTCGGCGTTAAGTCAGAGGGGACCAAGTTCAAAACTTGGGAAAATTGGATTATTCTTTCATTAGATGCGAAATTATCTTACCTCCATTTCACTTTGATCAGATTTGATGAATGCTGTAAACTGCGAGAGATATGCAATAAATTTACTTTGGATGATCAATAAAAATCAAAAAAGTATGCAGTCAGAGTGGACCAAGTACTTATTACCATAACAGCGAAAATGATCAGCGCGCTGAGGAATGTGAGGAAATTAAAAACATTTCAAGAGATATGTCAGTTTTTTCAACATCGAATGATTTTTCTATTTATCCATCAATAGGAATTCATAAATTTTATTTCATTCGATGCACTTGATTTTGATTTTTGACCATTCACCACATTTGGATGGGTGGTCAGAAATTGCAACAATTTCTGTGCAGACAGAGCGGACTAAGTGTTGAAAAGCAATAAACTGATTGATTATTGCATTTTTTGAGTCAATTTCAGAGTCCGATAGAAGTTTATGGAAGATCTATGGTGTATGTATGGAATGGCCTAGAACCCGCTTATAAGACCAGTATATTTTGGTCGGTACTCAAGATTTGCACTTGGTCCACTCTGACTGAACGCATATTTGAATATTTCTGGTCTTCAATGCTCAAAACCTTAATTTTCAAGCTATCGTAATGCCACTGAATTTGGTATTGACGATATGGATTATTGAAGAATTTACGATATGATTGTTATTTTTCTAGAAATTGTTCAGTCATAGTGAACCAACTCACTGAACGATAGTCTTTAGTTCAGTCAGAGTGGACCAAGTACACATAGTCCATCAAAAAATCGTTGTATCAAAGGTTTGGATTATGATTTTTCAATATTATCACTTCCAGGCTTCCGAATTCTCACTCACTCTCACGATAATGGATTTATCCCTCACAGCAATTTTCAGCGATCAGCTGCCTTGCGATTTTATCCGTCCACAAAACAAAGCGAAAATAGATAATTGCACATTTCCGCAGCTGTGAGAAGTTTGTTTTCTCTTTCTCCGATCCATGGAGAATTTTTCCTGTACCCATCGCCACGAGCAGCAGTTGCTTTTATGCACCAAATTAACCACTCCTTTCGTCAAGTTGGTGTGGTTGCATGGTTAGAGTGCACGCATCGCGGTTGTTTTTAGCAATGTTCTAGGTTCGAATCCCGTAGCCGACACTAGTTTTTGTTTATCCACATAGTGATAATTCTCCGGAGCAGTTGGTGAGCGAAAATATGATGGAGTGAAAATCAAATTATCCACAGAGTGGAGTGATTTTCGGTTATCCACCATCGTAGCTCCAGGGAAAATTAGTGTGAGCGATAAAAGATGTTCACGTGAGGAAGCGAAAAAAGCATTCTCCTTACGTGCGAAAAATCGTAGATTTCGCATCATTGATACGAAAATTCAGAACCCTGATCACTTCACATTTTATTGTTTGAAAGTAGAAGAAAGTTTGAGTAGAAATATTGAATCAAAATTTAAACGAGTTTAAAAATTACAGAGCGTTAGACTTTAAACTCATTTTTCTCAAAATATGGAAAATGTCACTTGGTCCACTCTGACTTAACGCCGACCAATTATGACTGAAAGTGAAAATTCCGAGAAAATTTCCATAGCTTTGTTTGGTATTGAATAGCATAGTTTGTTAACTATCAATTTACCATTCAATCGCTTAATGTTGCCACCGATACCATCACAAGGACCTTTTCCATGTGAGGTTGGGAAAAAGTGCCATTCTGCTTTAATTTTAAAATCATTTTCATGGTTGCATACATTTTTGAAATTTGACATTTAGGCTAAGTAGCCCGTCATTCGTTTCAGCAGCAATGATGACTTTGCTGCTTGCCTTTCAAAGTGATAAAACTCAGTCTTGATAGTTTGTATTGGCTTGAAAAAGTATCACTGTACGCGCTTACATGCATAAGGTATGCTGATACTTTTTCAGCTATGTCAGTGCAAAACCAATTGATTTTCTTTGATTCGAAATCGTGAAATGAATTGGCAACAATCATCAACGACGCGTACAAATTTCAATGACGGCCTACTTTGCCTTAAGCGAATGGCTAGAGATGCTAGTACATATTAGAAAGTCATCAGAAATTAATAACGCCAAACAATTTTCCGACTGGGCTGTGTGGCAAAAGGTGAAAGACCAATTTGAAAAAGATTGGAAATTTATCTATGCAACTAAAAATGACTATTCAGAGGCTGAAAAATTTCTTCAGGAAAGATTTTCTAACCTTGTTCCAATTCCTGGAACAAAAATATATCATTCATTTTTACCAAAAAACGAACGAAGCATTTTAACAAGTGAACTCTCAGATGCACATTAAAACCAAGAAAATACAGCATGCTTTGTTCTTAATAATACAAAGAAACGAAAATCTTCTGGTGTTAGCAACCAAAGACAATCTTCCCGGTTGAAAAAATAGATAGTATTAAGATGAAAATGTAAGTTATTTACGGAATAATTGAATAAATAAAATTAAAATAATAATAATAATCTTATTTGTTCCATAGAAAAGAAAGAATCCCTTTTCAGTGTAATGACAAATTGAGGCAGAAACAGTTTATACAGTTTTTCTTAGCGGTGTAATTTTTCATGAAAAATATCATCCATTCCGACTTATACTTCATTAAAACCAATCCCATATCTTTTTTTCAGATGTTTAAGAAAATTTTCAATTGCTTTGATAAAAAATCTTTGTTTTTCCGATGCTTCAATTGAAATATGGGTTTTCAAAGAAAAGGCTTATATGGTCATTTTCCACAAAATTGGCCATAACTCAAAAACAAAAAAAAAACTACAATTCAAAAATTTCAGCGATATAAAGAATATAAAATTATCTTCTCAAAAATATTTTTTTGAAAATTTTCCACGAGTTGGAGCATAGTTTTTCCGGCTTTTCTTTACGAATTTTCTCAACGGTGGAAAATTTTGTGGAAAACTTTTTCCAGTTAATATTTTTCTTTATTCCTGAGAAAATTTGCTTTCATTTTCATAAAATGACTTTGTTTCTACGATGCTTCGTTCTTGAGTTATGATTTTTCAAAGTAAGTAGTTTCAGAGGAAAACAAAAAAAAACCCAACTGAGTTTTCCGGGAAAATAAGTGACCCTGAATTTTTCTCATTTTTTTTTATTCATATACTAATGAGCCCTGCCTGTGGAAAAAGTTTCATGAAAATCTGGGACCCTTTGGCCCACTTTGTACGGAAATAAAAAAAAATCCCCAAGTACTTTATTTATTTATTGTACCACCGCCTTCGATTTTATGTTGTACAAACTGCATGAACATTTATTTCAAAAGCATTCACTTTTGGATATCCGCGAATTGTTTGTAGAGAGGCCTCAGCTTCATAAAGGTTGAGAACCACTGTTCTAGCAAGAAGCGCGTCAGACACCTTGGGTGAGTTTCGTAACAATAAATTTCAGCAGATTCCTTGCCAGACTCCTTGTGGATAATTATATTCCATTACCTCAAATGCCATCAAGCCCGAATTCCATATCCCCGAATTCCAATATCACGGGGCAATTTCATTTGAGGTAATTGTACATTCGGAGAACCAGCATACCGGGTTATGGAATTCGGAGTAATGATACATTCGGGGTAATTGCATTCTGGGAGATGGCATTGGGGGTAATGGGGAGCAATCTCGCCTTCCCCTTATGGAAATTTCAGTTACGCCCTTGGGCTGCGCTGTTCCTTTCGACAGTCGGCAGTTCACTTCAACTCTGAATATTGTGGTTTTAAATTTCGCGAGTAGACCCATTCTTGCGATGGAAGTGGATGTCGTCGGTCCGGGGGAAAGGCAGCTCACAACTCAATTCAACATTTGTGACAGTAACTACGACAACGAGCGATTCAAATGAATGTTTCGCGGTTGTCACTGAGTTCCCTCCGGGTCGTTTCCGACGAGTTGCGCCATGACAAGAATCAAGGGTGCGGAAAAAGGGCCGGATCGGTCTCAAAGTGTCGGTTCTACCGTGCTCCAAATGTCTGACTTGACAATTGTTTTGCATTTTTACCTCGGTCGTGCCCCGAGACTGACGGAACATGAAAGCGACGATTCTGCTATAAGGTTGAGCAACAGCCAGCTACATTTGTTGGTACAAGTGCGTTCGAGTGGAGCTAATGCGATTTGTTTCAGCTCCCTTTGTTGCGACTAATGAGACGAAATGTACAACAAGGACTGCGCAAAATGATGGGAAGGGTTTGTTTCCATTATTTGGAAACGTATTTTAATGACGTTTTCAATAATAGGCACAAATGAAATTTATTGGGCCCTTACCAAATCGCATTTGTTTTATTTTTGATTAAAATTATCCTTCCAAGAAGATGACAAAAAAAAACAAACAAACTAATAGGTTCGTTTAGCTTGCCAGGTGCTCGAAGTCGGATACGTTTACAGATACCTACTGTAATGTACTGATCCATTAGAGAAACATAAATCAACTCGAATCTTCTTTATTAACATGATGATTTCAAACTTCGCCTATGAAACAAAATCTAATAAGGTGAGTTGAAGATTCTTGTATGTTTTCATACATTATTATATGGAAAAAAAAATCAAACTATGAAATTCTAACGTCACACCCCCCATATTTATTCACTGTAATTGTGGGTAATACTTGGAAGAAACGGTTTAGCCTAACACAAGCTGGAAATATCTATTACAAATAACTTTATAGAAAACAGCTAAAAATAATATCACGGATTGATTTTATTTTGCGTTTAAAATATAAAGGTCGGAAAGGACTTGCTAAGGAATGTAAAGTGTGTAATATAAGGATGAAGCATTCCAAGTTGGGATAAATAAACAAATGTTTTTTTTTCTGTACTTTGTTGGACACGTTAAATTGTATATTTTTTCTACAATAATTCAATCACAGAACAAGAGCACGCCCTTGTTTGTCTGGGTGCTATGCTGATTGTGGTTTCCGCTAAAATGCTCAAGGCTTACCAATATTATTGGCTTCGCCATCCATGCCATTCATTACACCTCTTAGCGCAAACAAGGTCGGTGCCTTGATTTCCACATGAATATTAAGAAGCTCGTTGCTTTTGAATACATTTCCCCTAGGTTTATTTTTTTCATTTCACCTACTTGAGCCGCAGGCACATTAATCGATACCCTCTTCTGATTCAACGCTCACACACCGTCGCCTTCGTTGCTTGTCACCGAGACTTCCAATTGCCGATGGCATTGAGTAATGTTCCTGCTGCTGCTGCAGCTCGTAGCTTCCATAGATGGCATTTCCTGCGGCAAACGGTAGATCCCATTGTTTTCCCTTCGGACGGGTTTTGATTGACGATTGCAGCAAACATTCATCGAGAAAAGCAGACAGCCATGTAGGCATCCTCGAATAGACAGTCAGCCAGCCAGTCAGCAAGATTGATTCCCCATTTGCCCCATTGTCAAGAGGAGAGCGAGCGAATGTTTAATATTCATTTTGAGACGAAAACGAAGACGACAACCTCCGAAGCGAAATTCCTCTCGGGGGACATTATTCATAAAACAAATTCAATGAGCGCCAAAGTAGCTCCCGGTTAGACCAGTGCACCGCCACCGATTCGACGGCGACTAAACGCCGATCAGTATCGCGCCGCCGATTGAAGATTTTGACGCCGAATCAGTGTTGTAAGCAAGGTTAGTCGACACGTTTTCGTTGATATTGGACAGTCTTTGCCTTTAGCATTCTCAACTTGAGCGGTCAAATGAACGTACGATAGCAAAATGTGAATTGAATGCAGCAGACCACGACGAGCTTTCACTGTATGTGTGTAACATTTGACATAACAAGCAATGGACCTCTGCACGGGTTCACTCATTTGACGTTTGAGCGGTGCCGTGTTATATAAGTCACCATGGAAACTAGTGAATTCGGCACCGCTCAAACGTCAAATTAGTGAACTCGTGCATGTAGTAGATATAGGTTACAGAATTGATAAAAATTGGGGTGGGTAATGTCTATTACATTACCGCGGGGTTGACGTAGAACTACGATGAATAATAATTTGATTTGTCAAGTGTATGAATTTGTAAGTGTACTAGTTTTGTGTTGTTATTGATCGGATGAAGTTTTCAGAAGTTAACTCTTTTTGGACTTATTTTGGTAGTCCTGAAAAGAACCATTTGTCGTTCTGTGGTTCCGAGAACCAGTGTTTGGTGTTCCAGGAATAATGCCAGATGATTGAATTTGTTTGTTTGGTCGTTGCTTCCTTGTGTTGCTTGGTTGGGTGATTGGTTTCTGGCTGGTTTCGCCAAACTCCTCCAGTAGATTAGATGTTTGATAGCTCGGGTGCTTCGATCGTGATAATCGATAGAATCGGTCCAGTGCTTTGGTCTGTAGCAATATCCATTGCATGAGCATTTAGGCTCTGTACATTGATACTCATCAATATGCAGGCTTGGCCGCTATGATCCAGTATTTCACGCAGTTCGTCTCAAAGCGTCACTAATAGATGATTGCCTAAGCGCTGCAGCTCATTCCTCAAGTCAACCCTCTTGGTAGAATTGCTGCCTTTGGCGTGATTGAACTTAAAAAGTAAGAGGTTGTTTCCGAGATACAACCGCCAAAGTGACGTTGGATAACATTAGCATCTTCTATTTCCTGGCTTGAGACCGTCATGAACTTATGAAAGATTTCTGAGAGAACAGCACCAATTTTCGACCCAACACTTTCGACCGATTTTCGATACGGTTTTGGCCTACTTTGTATGAAAATCCGAAAATTGGCACAGAATTCTTGTAGGTCGAAAATAAGTGCTCTTCTAATCAATTTTCACACTATTTGTTGCATGCCATTGTTGACCTATTAAGAACATTTTGTGTTATTATATGGTTGGTTCGATTAACTCTTCAACCAGTCGATGGAAGAAGAAGCATGAGCGATAACTTTTGCTCAACAAACAAATATTCCGCTTGAAGGTCCACGCATGATCCACTAAGATTGATTGCTTAAGTGGGTTCCGAAGCCTTTCGATACTCGTCGTATCCGTGGCGAACGTGCTGAAATTGCATTGAAGCACAATTTCAAACAACTGCCCTTTTCAGGGCCAGAATTGATTCAATAATTTATTTAGTTATCAATTATAGTTTCGGATGATTAGTTTTCAACGGAGATAAATGGCAAACAAAGTTTAACATAGGTTCCCGTCGTTCGGGTCGGGCGGCGGTGGCAGTCTTTTCTGTGTGCGTATTTCCATTCGTTCGACAATGTCTTACCAAATCGAAACGTCAACAAAGCAGTTGCTTATTAGTTTTAGCTCTGTGTTCGACGAGTTGATACTGATCGCTCTAGTATCATTTAGGTAGCGACGGCGACAACGGCATTATGCGATCATCTCTAAATGCGAAACAAACCGGGAGGAATTCTTCATTCAAGTGCCGTTCGCAATTTATCCGACTCATGCACACACTGTCGAGGATCGCCCCGCGCGCACAATTGGAAATTTATTTCCCATTTATGGTTGCGTGCAAATGACTGACCAAAATCTGAATCAATCACATTCAATCATCAGTAATGTCGCTCTTCACGGTGGAAAATTCTCACAACTCTTTTAAAATGAAATTGTCGTCCTGAAAAGGACGGTTGGTGGTAGTCACCGTCGATCAAACTGGGTTTTCATTCCATTGTTAGACAGGAACACACCAAAAGATTACCGAAAACGATTAAATTTAAATGCGGTCGGTAATTTTGTGCTCTCTTGTCCATCCTTGTATTCGATGGTTTGCTCACTCCTCCGACGGTAATTATCAAGGTTTCTGGACGCATTCTCCACGAATTCGATGGGCTAGCTGGATGCCAAGGGCCATGATGAGCGATTACACGGAACCCGCAGCTTTTAGCTTGGGAATAAACAGCAGCAGCAGCGACGAACGTGTAAATTTTATTCCGATATGAGTCCTTCTCCGGTTGCTGGTCAACGATTGACTGATGCGCGCGTGAAGTCGAGTTTGGTTGGCTTCGACTGAACACGAGATAATAAAGAGAAGTAAGAAGAAGACCGAAAGGGGCGTTTCCCTTTGAATGACGAAAGTGGCTAAGATATCGCGCAATGATGTCTGTGTCAGGAATACACAAGAAAAATGGGCTTTTCTATAAAAAATAAGACATGCTTCGATATTTCCCAATTTTTCAATAGTTTAGTCATGATAATCAATAGTTTTCATTGTTGGAGTAGATTTGAAAGATTTCCAATCGATTGGTGCAAGAATCTTGAAAATCTATCCGGGCGTTAGTAAATTATTAAAAGTCAAAATCTAACAACTTTTCGTGACGCGAGCGATTTTTCGTTTTTCGAAATTGTACCCCAGTATGTTGCCGTAAGACGTTATCCAACGTCAAAAAATTGGAAGAGTTTGTCAAAAATAGCCCTTGCAGTGAAGTAACCCGCGACAAACCAACATATACCAATTGCTGATCCTGGCTTTTGTCATAGTCGTACACGACCTCGGGGAAAGTTCCACCTTGCGACTTATGAACAGTAAAAGCACAGGCGCTAACCATCGGGAACTGAATGCGTTTGCATTTGATTATGCCGCACAGTTTGAAAGTAAAATAAAAATTCTCTATACAGGAGTGAAATTGGAGTTTCAAAACCAAGAGCCTTACGTTGGCATGAAATATTTTGAACTCTTATAACTGTTTTCTGGTTTAACAAAATTCCTGGAATGGCACCTCAATTGAAAGATAAGACATCAAAGGGTCATGTCGTTTACTTACTGAATCCCACATAACTGTCTAAATAGTTTAATAACTGTTTTAGAAGAGAACGTTGATTTCAAGCAAATCTATAAATAGGGGTGGCTAGAGAAAATTTGACGTCATTTGCTTTCCATTCTCCGCTTGGATCGCATCTCAGCAGGCAACAGATCGTCTTGCTCTGACCGGGCGTGCTTCTCAGGCACAGACTTCGATAGCGAAGGACCAAAGACAAATTAAAGACCCCCATGTCCCTTGCAGTTACCCAAAATTTTATGGCACATAAGGTAATCTAGAATGCCGTTCAAAGTGCACTGCGATCTGTCAAACTTGGGTACCTTTTGCACTACCGAGGGACCAAATGCAGTACTAGAAGTGGTACCCAATCTGAGCCCGAGTGGGACGGACCTGGAAGGACTTCCCCGTTTGTCTTGCTTCGCTCAAATCAAACTGTCGAGCGAGCGATAGAAGATGCCGTCCGAAGCCAAAGTGATCACCGCTGCCGCCGCCAAGAAGAAGAAGAAGAAGAGGAAGCAGTCCACAGGAAAATTTGCGGTCGAACTGTGAACACGGTCGGGCAAGTCATTCTCGCTTTGTGCTTCACCGCTTGTTTGCGTTCACCCAGCCATCGTCATCGCCGCCATCATCAGATTTCAACTTAAGCCCGGTGATCCACTACCTGTTATTGTTGTGCGTCATCCACGCCACGAATCTTTCGGTTCGTCGTATAAGCAAATAACTTGCTCAAATTTATACATTTGAGTTGAGGATTCCCCGTTTGACCATGGCAATCAACTGATAACATCCCGCAGTGTTATTTATCTGTAAGAGCATCAAAGCTAACAAAGCCATCGGCCCTTTTCAGGGCCATCAAATTGGTGTAAAAGAGTTAAAAGAGAAATATTTCCGACTTTATATATGACTTCTTATATTCCTAAATCAATTTCACAGCTTCATACAAAATTTCATTTGTCATGAATAATTTATGACTAAACATTTTGAGACTGTAATCGCGGACGCTGCTGTAGTGCCGTCGGGGTGAGTGCTCAACATTCCAAAACAATTGTAAAATAGAGTGGCATTTCCAACAGCGTCTTTGATGTTCCATATTTTGTGGGAACACTTTGATTAGCAAAATTATCACATGTAACAAAATTGCGACATTTTAAGAATGCATTCGAATAGACATTCTCATTGAACAATTGTAATAATTTTGGCACCCATGGATCAGAAATTTACCGTCATAATAAAGAAAACTATTGAATATCATGCGTGATTTTAATTTATTGTAAGCTATTAAAATAATGTTGATATTTTTACTGTCCATACGAACGCGCATGTGAATTTTCCAAGATATGTAAATCCCTAACCAAGACATCAACTTCATGTACCTTATCCTAGATTGGTCAATCAGAAGAAGGCGAAGAATACGAAAGGGAGGAGCATCGTCTGCAATTCAAATTATGTAAAACATACTATCTTTGACAGATTCGGTTCATTTAAGGGACGAATGACCTTCGGATTAAAATCCCTCTGTAACAACAACATGATTCGGTTCATTTCATTTACACTTTCGAGCTAGTAAGAACTTCTCGTGATAATATAGCTAGTAATATTTCTTAATGTGCTTACCAAAAACTTGCTATAATCTCTTAATTCATCTCGTAGCATCATACAATATCTGATTTATCACGAATAATCGACAATACGACAATTTGAGGATGTTCCAAGAACGCTGCTGCAGTGCCGTCGGGATGCAACAACAGCACAATGCTCATCTTGTACATCCCTTGCCAAGAAATCAATTTCATATAGCCTATTTCTCAGATTAACGTAATAAACAACATGTAGAAAATCAATTCAGATCAATAGTTGCTCATTACAATTGGTCAAGAAACAATTTATTGATTTTAATGTCGCAATTTTAATACATTTTCCAATTTCCGTACTCGAGAATTTTGGAAGCGGGGGCCATGATGCTCTGGATGGATTGTCCTCCATGACTGGTCCTGGCTGGATATATTCGTGGGGAGAAACTCGACCCTTTACTGCAGGAATTTCATTACCAACTCTTTGGTAAAGCAGAAATTTTCCGAGGAAAATTCTGATGAAAGTGAACTTTTTCAAAACAACTCTTATTGATTGGAATATTTATCAACAACTCTTTGTTAAGTACAATCATCCTTAATAACTCTTTGCTTCATCGCCAAACCAAACCATTTCATTGAATTCATCATATACAAGAATATGAATGGTAAGGAGAGGCAGATGGTGTATATTTCGCTGGCGTTACTTTCCAACAGGTCGCCGGTTCGCGCTGACTACTAATCCGTCCACTGAATGATTTTCAGTTGTTGCTTTCGCTTCGTTGATCTCTGGTTCCGTTCGCTACTCGCACACTGCTGTGGCTTTCACGCGCTCTTCTTTGCTGCTCCGCTGCTTGATCCGTTCGTTATGTCGTTCGATTTGTGAATGAGCTGGGAGCAGAACAACCAGTGGTTTTATTTGCTCGAGCTCCGTTCACCGATGGCGAGTGGTGGGGCTCTCCCTTGATTGTTTCGTCACTCCGTTCGCTACTCGCACGCGATTGGTTATTGCTTTCGCGCTATTTTCGTTGATGGTGTAATTCTTCGCTGAGAAAAAAAGGCAACTCTATTGATTTTTCATGCAAAATGACCGACTTTGATAAACTATATCTCAGTTATTTATGGACCGATTTGAATGAAATTTTCACAGAATATCAGACATAACTTAAATTTTAACATATGTTTTTGAGTGATTTTTCCAATCACACGTTGAAAAGCAGTTACGGTTTGACTAAAGTGAATATTTTGACGATTTTTTATGATTGACATAACTAAACATATTGAAGGAATAGCTTCATGGTATCTTCAGCAAAGTTGTAGACTTTGACGAGATGAATAAGTTTGCTGAAGACAGTTTTTGTGTAAGGCTATGAAATTTTAAGATAAAAAGTTTTGAATTTTTCGTCGAAAATTACAGTTTAGTCAAACCGTTATTACTTATAAACTTGTGATTGGAAAAATTATTCAAAAATATATGTTAAAATTCAAGTTACATCTGATGTTCTGTGAAAGTTTCATTCGAAAATATTTCCATAATAACTGAGATGTAACTTACCAAAGTTGGTCATTTTGTATGGAAAATCGAAAAAGTTGCAAATGCATGCGAATAAGTTGGGGCCTTCCTTAGTCGAGTGGTTAGTGTCCGCGGCTACAAAGCAAAGCCATGCTGAAGGTGTCTTGGTTCGATTCCCGGTCGGTCCAGGATCTTTTCGGAATGGAAATTTTCTTGACTTCCCTTGGCATAGAGTATAATCGTACCTGTCACACGATATACGAATGCAAAAATGGAAACTTTGGCAAAGAAAGCTCTCAGTTAATAACTGTGGAAGTATCACTAAGCTGAGAAGCAGGCTCTGTTCCAGTGAGGACGTTATGCCAAGAAGAAAAAGAAGTGAATAAGTTCTCTGTTTATTCAACAAACCAGCTGAATAATTCATGGGTGCACAACAGAAACAGGGTAGCAGATCACAGGGATTTAGTTGAAATCTGGAAACGTAGCTCAATCTTGAAATCTTGAGCGATTTCACAAACCAGATTCTGGATTAACAGCTCAGCAGGCTTCTAGCAGCGAGGTACTTCTCGCTAAGCAAGTTCGGAGGAGCTCTTACCAGCTCGAAAGCGGAAATGGAATGAAACTGAATCCAACGAAGGCAGCATGTTTTATAACCTTGGAATAGCAGATGATGCTCCTCCCTTTTGTGCTCTTCGCTTTCTGAACGACCAATCTGGGAAATGGGTATGTGCCAATAATGTGTTGGGCTTGGAATTACTTGAACATTGCGGAGAATACTATTACGTGAGAAATTGGTCGAACATGAATTGTTGGAATGATTGGCATTCCCTAAATATTCAATACGAGCTATTGATAATTAATAGTTTTCTTTATAATGACGGTAAATTTCTGATCCATGGGTGCCAAAATTATTACAATTGTTCAATGAGAATGTCTTTTCAAAAGCATTCTAAATATGTCGCAATTTTGTCACATGGGATAATTTTCCTAATCAAAGTGTTCCCATAAAATATGAAACATAAAAGGCGCTGTTGGAAAAGCCACTCTATTTTGCAATCGTTGTGAAATGTTGAGCACTCACTCCGACGGCACTGCAGCAGCGTTCGCGAGTACAATCTCAAATGGTTGAGTCATAAATTATTCATGATAAATGAAATTTTGTATGAAGCCGTGAAATTGATTTAGGAATATTAGAAGTTATAAATAAAGTCGGAAATATTTCTCTTTTAACTCTTTTCCACAAATTTGATGGCTCTGAAAAGAACCGATGGCTTTGTTAGCTTCGATGTTGTTACGGATAAATAACACTGCTCGGACCAGCAAAATTCAGGGGGCTTCTGGTATTTGCTCCTAACGGGATTGCTCCTTGACCACCAATGATGATTTCATCACGAGTCGAAATTTTGAAGCGCGGGTCAACAGCTTCTCGGCCGATGAAATTTGCGGCGGCGATGACGATGGCTGGGTGAACGCAAACAAGCGGTGATCCACAAAGCGAGAATGACTCGCCCGACCGTGTTCACAGTTCGACCGCAATTTCTCCTGTGGACTGCTTCCTCTTCTTCTTCTAGGCGGCGGCAGCGGTGATGGCTTTAGCTTCGGACAGCATCTTCTCTCGCTCGCTCGACAGTTTGATTTGAGCGAAGCAAGACAAACGGGAGCGTCCTTCGCTATCGATGTCTGTGTCTGAAAAGCACGTCCGGTCAGAGCAAGCCGATCTGTCGCCTGCTGAGATGCGAGCCAATCGGAGAGTGAAAAGCAAATGACGTCAAATTTTCTCTAACCACCCCTATTTATAGATTTGCTTGAAATCAACGTTCTCTTTTAAAACAGTTATTAAACTATTTAGACAGGTATGTGGGATTCAGTAAGTAAACGACATGAAGCTTTGATGTCTTGGCTTTCGATTGAGGTGCTAATCAAGAAATTCCGTTAAGCCAGTGCAAAGTTATAAACGTTTAAAATATTTCATGCCAACGTAACGCTCCTGGTTTTGAAATTCCAATTTCACTCCTGTATAGAGAAGAAAGACGTACTTCTACGTCAAAAAAAATGATTACAAGACATGGCTGATAAATGTTTAGCGTGTCTGGCGCCAAATGGAAATGTGCTACACTGAGAAAAATCTACACGTCAAGGTCGTGTGTTTTACTTATAGATTTGCGCAAAGAGGAAAACCACATGATTTGAGTGTGGTAGCCATATGGATTTCGTAATTGACTTCACGGTATAATAACATGTGTATCAACATTAAGTTGTCATGTGAAACAAACATGAATGTCTAAATATTAAATTATGAAAACCAACTGATTTGCTTATTGAATTCGAAATGTAGTGGCTTTAGATAGTTATGTGTGATAGAACATGAATGTCATGAGACTGAAAGAAGAAATTTGGTAGAAGAACTCTTGCTCCCCAAAATATGGATTCGAGGCTCCTCTACTTGTCGCAAGCTCACTTGAATGTTTTTTTTCAAGCAAGTGAGTCAGCAACAAGCGTGGCGCCGCAAATCCATATTTTGGGAAGCCCAGGATTAGCATATTTCATTTTATTCGAAGCTGAAAGCAAGGAAAATCTGTTAGTGGAATTCGATTCTCTAACACGATACATTATATCCAATGCTGGAAGTAATGCATTTCATTTATAGAAAATTAGAATGAACTCATCATCTTCACTCGGACATCTTCACTAATTGAAAGAAAAACGAATCCGAAAATTTTCCTCTAACACTTTCAGCTTCAGAATTTGCTTCTTTTCTTTGGAACATGATGATGACTGTCGTTCGACACAAGGTCCGACCGCAATTTAGTTCACTATGGGTTGATCACTAACAACTTAGAAATTTGGAACACGGAAATCGACAGCAAGCACATCGATTTCAAATCGACCAACTTGAACATGATGAGCATGACACAAGATAACCATAAGTTAAACACACTGAATCCGTGTTGGATGATGATCTATGCACCCATAGGTTGACACTCACGAATTTGAAATGGAAAGCTTCAGGAAGTTATGTGGAAAATTATGGAATTCATGTTGTCGGTTGATGAATCGGTCCATGAAGCAAAACTAAAGAATTGAATGTGTAACACACACGAGGTTTGTAAGAAAATCACAACAAATCGATATAGACGTTCATGAATCGATCCATAATTTTAAGCACACGGATCAAACGTGTGGATTTTTCTCAGTGTATAAAACATGAAACGAAAAAAAATTGGGGTGGGTAATGTCTATTACATTACCGCGGGGTTGACGTAGAACTACGATGAATAATAATTTGATTTGTCAAGTGTATGAATTTGTAAGTGTACTAGTTTTGTGTTGTTATTGATCGGATGAAGTTTTCAGAAGTTAACTCTTTTTGGACTTATTTTGGTAGTCCTGAAAAGAACCATTTGTCGTTCTGTGGTTCCGAGAACCAGTGTTTGGTGTTCCAGGAATAATGCCAGATGATTGAATTTGTTTGTTTGGTCGTTGCTTCCTTGTGTTGCTTGGTTGGGTGATTGGTTTCTGGCTGGTTTCGCCAAACTCCTCCAGTAGATTAGATGTTTGATAGCTCGGGTGCTTCGATCGTGATAATCGATAGAATCGGTCCAGTGCTTTGGTCTGTAGCAATATCCATTGCATGAGCATTTAGGCTCTGTACATTGATACTCATCAATATGCAGGCTTGGCCGCTATGATCCAGTATTTCACGCAGTTCGTCTCAAAGCGTCACTAATAGATGATTGCCTAAGCGCTGCAGCTCATTCCTCAAGTCAACCCTCTTGGTAGAATTGCTGCCTTTGGCGTGATTGAACTTAAAAAGTAAGAGGTTGTTTCCGAGATACAACCGCCAAAGTGACGTTGGATAACATTAGCATCTTCTATTTCCTGGCTTGAGACCGTCATGAACTTATGAAAGATTTCTGAGAGAACAGCACCAATTTTCGACCCAACACTTTCGACCGATTTTCGATACGGTTTTGGCCTACTTTGTATGAAAATCCGAAAATTGGCACAGAATTCTTGTAGGTCGAAAATAAGTGCTCTTCTAATCAATTTTCACACTATTTGTTGCATGCCATTGTTGACCTATTAAGAACATTTTGTGTTATTATATGGTTGGTTCGATTAACTCTTCAACCAGTCGATGGAAGAAGAAGCATGAGCGATAACTTTTGCTCAACAAACAAATATTCCGCTTGAAGGTCCACGCATGATCCACTAAGATTGATTGCTTAAGTGGGTTCCGAAGCCTTTCGATACTCGTCGTATCCGTGGCGAACGTGCTGAAATTGCATTGAAGCACAATTTCAAACAACTGCCCTTTTCAGGGCCAGAATTGATTCAATAATTTATTTAGTTATCAATTATAGTTTCGGATGATTAGTTTTCAACGGAGATAAATGGCAAACAAAGTTTAACATAGGTTCCCGTCGTTCGGGTCGGGCGGCGGTGGCAGTCTTTTCTGTGTGCGTATTTCCATTCGTTCGACAATGTCTTACCAAATCGAAACGTCAACAAAGCAGTTGCTTATTAGTTTTAGCTCTGTGTTCGACGAGTTGATACTGATCGCTCTAGTATCATTTAGGTAGCGACGGCGACAACGGCATTATGCGATCATCTCTAAATGCGAAACAAACCGGGAGGAATTCTTCATTCAAGTGCCGTTCGCAATTTATCCGACTCATGCACACACTGTCGAGGATCGCCCCGCGCGCACAATTGGAAATTTATTTCCCATTTATGGTTGCGTGCAAATGACTGACCAAAATCTGAATCAATCACATTCAATCATCAGTAATGTCGCTCTTCACGGTGGAAAATTCTCACAACTCTTTTAAAATGAAATTGTCGTCCTGAAAAGGACGGTTGGTGGTAGTCACCGTCGATCAAACTGGGTTTTCATTCCATTGTTAGACAGGAACACACCAAAAGATTACCGAAAACGATTAAATTTAAATGCGGTCGGTAATTTTGTGCTCTCTTGTCCATCCTTGTATTCGATGGTTTGCTCACTCCTCCGACGGTAATTATCAAGGTTTCTGGACGCATTCTCCACGAATTCGATGGGCTAGCTGGATGCCAAGGGCCATGATGAGCGATTACACGGAACCCGCAGCTTTTAGCTTGGGAATAAACAGCAGCAGCAGCGACGAACGTGTAAATTTTATTCCGATATGAGTCCTTCTCCGGTTGCTGGTCAACGATTGACTGATGCGCGCGTGAAGTCGAGTTTGGTTGGCTTCGACTGAACACGAGATAATAAAGAGAAGTAAGAAGAAGACCGAAAGGGGCGTTTCCCTTTGAATGACGAAAGTGGCTAAGATATCGCGCAATGATGTCTGTGTCAGGAATACACAAGAAAAATGGGCTTTTCTATAAAAAATAAGACATGCTTCGATATTTCCCAATTTTTCAATAGTTTAGTCATGATAATCAATAGTTTTCATTGTTGGAGTAGATTTGAAAGATTTCCAATCGATTGGTGCAAGAATCTTGAAAATCTATCCGGGCGTTAGTAAATTATTAAAAGTCAAAATCTAACAACTTTTCGTGACGCGAGCGATTTTTCGTTTTTCGAAATTGTACCCCAGTATGTTGCCGTAAGACGTTATCCAACGTCAAAAAATTGGAAGAGTTTGTCAAAAATAGCCCTTGCAGTGAAGTAACCCGCGACAAACCAACATATACCAATTGCTGATCCTGGCTTTTGTCATAGTCGTACACGACCTCGGGGAAAGTTCCACCTTGCGACTTATGAACAGTAAAAGCACAGGCGCTAACCATCGGGAACTGAATGCGTTTGCATTTGATTATGCCGCACAGTTTGAAAGTAAAATAAAAATTCTCTATACAGGAGTGAAATTGGAGTTTCAAAACCAAGAGCCTTACGTTGGCATGAAATATTTTGAACTCTTATAACTGTTTTCTGGTTTAACAAAATTCCTGGAATGGCACCTCAATTGAAAGATAAGACATCAAAGGGTCATGTCGTTTACTTACTGAATCCCACATAACTGTCTAAATAGTTTAATAACTGTTTTAGAAGAGAACGTTGATTTCAAGCAAATCTATAAATAGGGGTGGCTAGAGAAAATTTGACGTCATTTGCTTTCCATTCTCCGCTTGGATCGCATCTCAGCAGGCAACAGATCGTCTTGCTCTGACCGGGCGTGCTTCTCAGGCACAGACTTCGATAGCGAAGGACCAAAGACAAATTAAAGACCCCCATGTCCCTTGCAGTTACCCAAAATTTTATGGCACATAAGGTAATCTAGAATGCCGTTCAAAGTGCACTGCGATCTGTCAAACTTGGGTACCTTTTGCACTACCGAGGGACCAAATGCAGTACTAGAAGTGGTACCCAATCTGAGCCCGAGTGGGACGGACCTGGAAGGACTTCCCCGTTTGTCTTGCTTCGCTCAAATCAAACTGTCGAGCGAGCGATAGAAGATGCCGTCCGAAGCCAAAGTGATCACCGCTGCCGCCGCCAAGAAGAAGAAGAAGAAGAGGAAGCAGTCCACAGGAAAATTTGCGGTCGAACTGTGAACACGGTCGGGCAAGTCATTCTCGCTTTGTGCTTCACCGCTTGTTTGCGTTCACCCAGCCATCGTCATCGCCGCCATCATCAGATTTCAACTTAAGCCCGGTGATCCACTACCTGTTATTGTTGTGCGTCATCCACGCCACGAATCTTTCGGTTCGTCGTATAAGCAAATAACTTGCTCAAATTTATACATTTGAGTTGAGGATTCCCCGTTTGACCATGGCAATCAACTGATAACATCCCGCAGTGTTATTTATCTGTAAGAGCATCAAAGCTAACAAAGCCATCGGCCCTTTTCAGGGCCATCAAATTGGTGTAAAAGAGTTAAAAGAGAAATATTTCCGACTTTATATATGACTTCTTATATTCCTAAATCAATTTCACAGCTTCATACAAAATTTCATTTGTCATGAATAATTTATGACTAAACATTTTGAGACTGTAATCGCGGACGCTGCTGTAGTGCCGTCGGGGTGAGTGCTCAACATTCCAAAACAATTGTAAAATAGAGTGGCATTTCCAACAGCGTCTTTGATGTTCCATATTTTGTGGGAACACTTTGATTAGCAAAATTATCACATGTAACAAAATTGCGACATTTTAAGAATGCATTCGAATAGACATTCTCATTGAACAATTGTAATAATTTTGGCACCCATGGATCAGAAATTTACCGTCATAATAAAGAAAACTATTGAATATCATGCGTGATTTTAATTTATTGTAAGCTATTAAAATAATGTTGATATTTTTACTGTCCATACGAACGCGCATGTGAATTTTCCAAGATATGTAAATCCCTAACCAAGACATCAACTTCATGTACCTTATCCTAGATTGGTCAATCAGAAGAAGGCGAAGAATACGAAAGGGAGGAGCATCGTCTGCAATTCAAATTATGTAAAACATACTATCTTTGACAGATTCGGTTCATTTAAGGGACGAATGACCTTCGGATTAAAATCCCTCTGTAACAACAACATGATTCGGTTCATTTCATTTACACTTTCGAGCTAGTAAGAACTTCTCGTGATAATATAGCTAGTAATATTTCTTAATGTGCTTACCAAAAACTTGCTATAATCTCTTAATTCATCTCGTAGCATCATACAATATCTGATTTATCACGAATAATCGACAATACGACAATTTGAGGATGTTCCAAGAACGCTGCTGCAGTGCCGTCGGGATGCAACAACAGCACAATGCTCATCTTGTACATCCCTTGCCAAGAAATCAATTTCATATAGCCTATTTCTCAGATTAACGTAATAAACAACATGTAGAAAATCAATTCAGATCAATAGTTGCTCATTACAATTGGTCAAGAAACAATTTATTGATTTTAATGTCGCAATTTTAATACATTTTCCAATTTCCGTACTCGAGAATTTTGGAAGCGGGGGCCATGATGCTCTGGATGGATTGTCCTCCATGACTGGTCCTGGCTGGATATATTCGTGGGGAGAAACTCGACCCTTTACTGCAGGAATTTCATTACCAACTCTTTGGTAAAGCAGAAATTTTCCGAGGAAAATTCTGATGAAAGTGAACTTTTTCAAAACAACTCTTATTGATTGGAATATTTATCAACAACTCTTTGTTAAGTACAATCATCCTTAATAACTCTTTGCTTCATCGCCAAACCAAACCATTTCATTGAATTCATCATATACAAGAATATGAATGGTAAGGAGAGGCAGATGGTGTATATTTCGCTGGCGTTACTTTCCAACAGGTCGCCGGTTCGCGCTGACTACTAATCCGTCCACTGAATGATTTTCAGTTGTTGCTTTCGCTTCGTTGATCTCTGGTTCCGTTCGCTACTCGCACACTGCTGTGGCTTTCACGCGCTCTTCTTTGCTGCTCCGCTGCTTGATCCGTTCGTTATGTCGTTCGATTTGTGAATGAGCTGGGAGCAGAACAACCAGTGGTTTTATTTGCTCGAGCTCCGTTCACCGATGGCGAGTGGTGGGGCTCTCCCTTGATTGTTTCGTCACTCCGTTCGCTACTCGCACGCGATTGGTTATTGCTTTCGCGCTATTTTCGTTGATGGTGTAATTCTTCGCTGAGAAAAAAAGGCAACTCTATTGATTTTTCATGCAAAATGACCGACTTTGATAAACTATATCTCAGTTATTTATGGACCGATTTGAATGAAATTTTCACAGAATATCAGACATAACTTAAATTTTAACATATGTTTTTGAGTGATTTTTCCAATCACACGTTGAAAAGCAGTTACGGTTTGACTAAAGTGAATATTTTGACGATTTTTTATGATTGACATAACTAAACATATTGAAGGAATAGCTTCATGGTATCTTCAGCAAAGTTGTAGACTTTGACGAGATGAATAAGTTTGCTGAAGACAGTTTTTGTGTAAGGCTATGAAATTTTAAGATAAAAAGTTTTGAATTTTTCGTCGAAAATTACAGTTTAGTCAAACCGTTATTACTTATAAACTTGTGATTGGAAAAATTATTCAAAAATATATGTTAAAATTCAAGTTACATCTGATGTTCTGTGAAAGTTTCATTCGAAAATATTTCCATAATAACTGAGATGTAACTTACCAAAGTTGGTCATTTTGTATGGAAAATCGAAAAAGTTGCAAATGCATGCGAATAAGTTGGGGCCTTCCTTAGTCGAGTGGTTAGTGTCCGCGGCTACAAAGCAAAGCCATGCTGAAGGTGTCTTGGTTCGATTCCCGGTCGGTCCAGGATCTTTTCGGAATGGAAATTTTCTTGACTTCCCTTGGCATAGAGTATAATCGTACCTGTCACACGATATACGAATGCAAAAATGGAAACTTTGGCAAAGAAAGCTCTCAGTTAATAACTGTGGAAGTATCACTAAGCTGAGAAGCAGGCTCTGTTCCAGTGAGGACGTTATGCCAAGAAGAAAAAGAAGTGAATAAGTTCTCTGTTTATTCAACAAACCAGCTGAATAATTCATGGGTGCACAACAGAAACAGGGTAGCAGATCACAGGGATTTAGTTGAAATCTGGAAACGTAGCTCAATCTTGAAATCTTGAGCGATTTCACAAACCAGATTCTGGATTAACAGCTCAGCAGGCTTCTAGCAGCGAGGTACTTCTCGCTAAGCAAGTTCGGAGGAGCTCTTACCAGCTCGAAAGCGGAAATGGAATGAAACTGAATCCAACGAAGGCAGCATGTTTTATAACCTTGGAATAGCAGATGATGCTCCTCCCTTTTGTGCTCTTCGCTTTCTGAACGACCAATCTGGGAAATGGGTATGTGCCAATAATGTGTTGGGCTTGGAATTACTTGAACATTGCGGAGAATACTATTACGTGAGAAATTGGTCGAACATGAATTGTTGGAATGATTGGCATTCCCTAAATATTCAATACGAGCTATTGATAATTAATAGTTTTCTTTATAATGACGGTAAATTTCTGATCCATGGGTGCCAAAATTATTACAATTGTTCAATGAGAATGTCTTTTCAAAAGCATTCTAAATATGTCGCAATTTTGTCACATGGGATAATTTTCCTAATCAAAGTGTTCCCATAAAATATGAAACATAAAAGGCGCTGTTGGAAAAGCCACTCTATTTTGCAATCGTTGTGAAATGTTGAGCACTCACTCCGACGGCACTGCAGCAGCGTTCGCGAGTACAATCTCAAATGGTTGAGTCATAAATTATTCATGATAAATGAAATTTTGTATGAAGCCGTGAAATTGATTTAGGAATATTAGAAGTTATAAATAAAGTCGGAAATATTTCTCTTTTAACTCTTTTCCACAAATTTGATGGCTCTGAAAAGAACCGATGGCTTTGTTAGCTTCGATGTTGTTACGGATAAATAACACTGCTCGGACCAGCAAAATTCAGGGGGCTTCTGGTATTTGCTCCTAACGGGATTGCTCCTTGACCACCAATGATGATTTCATCACGAGTCGAAATTTTGAAGCGCGGGTCAACAGCTTCTCGGCCGATGAAATTTGCGGCGGCGATGACGATGGCTGGGTGAACGCAAACAAGCGGTGATCCACAAAGCGAGAATGACTCGCCCGACCGTGTTCACAGTTCGACCGCAATTTCTCCTGTGGACTGCTTCCTCTTCTTCTTCTAGGCGGCGGCAGCGGTGATGGCTTTAGCTTCGGACAGCATCTTCTCTCGCTCGCTCGACAGTTTGATTTGAGCGAAGCAAGACAAACGGGAGCGTCCTTCGCTATCGATGTCTGTGTCTGAAAAGCACGTCCGGTCAGAGCAAGCCGATCTGTCGCCTGCTGAGATGCGAGCCAATCGGAGAGTGAAAAGCAAATGACGTCAAATTTTCTCTAACCACCCCTATTTATAGATTTGCTTGAAATCAACGTTCTCTTTTAAAACAGTTATTAAACTATTTAGACAGGTATGTGGGATTCAGTAAGTAAACGACATGAAGCTTTGATGTCTTGGCTTTCGATTGAGGTGCTAATCAAGAAATTCCGTTAAGCCAGTGCAAAGTTATAAACGTTTAAAATATTTCATGCCAACGTAACGCTCCTGGTTTTGAAATTCCAATTTCACTCCTGTATAGAGAAGAAAGACGTACTTCTACGTCAAAAAAAATGAATTCGAGAACTTTGATTGAGCTTGGCTTGAGAGAGCGAGAAGCTTGATTCGGAATTGTTAGACGGTTCGGGTGGTTGTTCGGTATTTTACATCGAACTGAAGGTAGGAAGGCGCCGCGATGTTTTGGTTCGAAATTTCGGCCCGCCGAATAGAAATCGAATAAGAAGGCGCCTAAAACTAGGATGTTCGGCTTCGTGAAGGTCTCGATAGTAAACGATAGTACCGGAACCGTTGTAGAGCGAGATCACACGAAAGGCAATAATAATGCGTAGGAAAGGAAGGATCGAAGAGATGTCCCGCTGGAGAAACAACGAAGCGAACGACACGAGAAGAACACGAAGCTTATTACGATCGTAATTTAGCAGAGGGCCGTCGTCGCTGCGAGTAGCGTATGTAAGGATTCTATTGGCGAACGTTAGAGCGATTGGACGCATTTTTCGTTAACTTAAAATTTAGTCCGGTTATATTTAACGGTTCTGTGTTTTATTGGTGCTGGCGATTTTCAGCAATTTTCTGCGAAAATCGCCAAGCATTACGACAGTGCACTGGTCCATGGATCAATGCACGGGTTCACTAATTTGAAGTTTGAGCGGTGCCGAATTCACTCGTTGCCATGGTCACGTAAATAACACAGCACCGCTCAAACGTCAAATCACTATCTGACGTTTGAGCGGTGCCGTGTTATTTACGTGACCATGGCAACAAGTGAATTCGACACCGCTCAAACGTCAAATTCGTGAACTCGTGCACAGGTCCATGGACCAATGCACGCGTTCACTCGATGGCGTTTGAGCAGTGCCGTGTTTTTTTTTACGTGACCATGGAAATGAGTGAATTCGGCACCGCTCAAACGGCAAATTAGTGAACTTGTGCATTGGTCCATTCTTGTAGTTTACGATAGGACATTTTTGAAATTTATGAACTTGTCATCATCTCAGACGACATTCATTCCACAGTATTTGTATTAACCGATGTTCATTCTATCGCTGGTACTGTGTGTGTGAGGTGACGGTAGCGGATGAGTGTAGGAAAATCAATTGAATGCTGACCATGGAAGCGAAGAGAATGTTGCGAGAAATGTTGAATATTTATAGCACTGGGGATTTTTTTTTTTTTATTATCGTACAAATTGGGCCGAAGGGTCTCAGATTTTCATGAAACTTTTTCCACGACAGGGCTCATGGATATATGAATAAAAAATAAATTGAGAAAAATTCAAGGTCGCCTGTTTTTCCGGAAAACTCGAGTGGAAATTTTATTTTGTCCCTTGGCACTACTTACTTTGAAAAATCATAACTCAAGAACAAAGCATCGTAGAAACAAAGTTTTTATATAAAAATTTAAGCAATTTTTTTTTCAAAAATTCAAAAAAAAATATGAACTGGAAAAAGTTTTCCACAAAATTTTCCACCGTTGGGAAAATTCGTAAAGAAAAGCCGGAAAAACTATGCCCGAACTCGTGGTAAATTTTCAAAAAAATATTTTCGAGAAGGTAATTTTATAAGCTTTAATCACTGAAATTTTTGGAATGCACTTTTTTTCGTTTTTGAGTTATGGCCAATTTTGTGAAAAATCTCCAAATGTGCCATATAAGACTTCTTTGAAAAATCATAACTCAAGAACGAAACATTGTAGAAACAATGTTTTTATATGAAAATTTAAGCAAATTTTCTCAGAAATCAAAAAATTTTCGCAAAAATCCAAGAAAAATATGAACTGGAAAAAGTTTTCCACAAAATTTTCCACCGTTGGGAAAATTTGTAAAGAAAAGCCGGAAAAACTATGCCCGAACTCGTGGAAAATTTTCAAAAAAATATTTTCGAGAAGGTAATTTTATAAGCTTTAATCACTGAAATTTTTGGAATGCACTTTTTTTTCGTTTTTGAGTTATGGCCAATTTTCTGAAAAATGTCCAGATGTGCCATATAAGACTTTTTTTGAAAAATCATAACTCAAGAACGAAACATTGTAGAAACAAAGTTTTTATATGAAAATTTAAGCAAATTTTCTCAGAAAACCAAAAAAAAAAATGAACTGGAAAAAGGTTTTCCACAAAATTTTCCACCATTAGGGAAATTCATGAAGAAAAACTGGAAAATCTATGACCGAACTCGCGGAAAATTTTTAGTAAAATATTTTTGAGAAGGAAACTTTATCAACTTCAATTCTAGTAACTTTTAGGATTAACCTTTTTTTTTGCTCCTGAGTTATGGGCAATTTTGTGAAAAATGACCATAGTAGTCTTTTCTTTGAAAACCCTTATTTCAATCGAAGCATCAGAAAAACATGTTTTTTTTTTATCAAAGCAATTGCAAATTTTCTGAAAGATCTGAAAGAAACGATATGGGATTGGTTTTAATGAAGTATAAGTCGACTTGGATTATATTTTTCATGAAACATTACACCGTTAAGCAAAGCTGAAAAAACTGTTTCTTTTTCATTCCAAGGGATTCTTTCTTTTCTATGGAAGAAATAAGATTCTTTTTATATTTTTCTTTAATTTTATTTATTCAATTATTCAGTACAAAACTTACATTTTATCTTAAAACTATCTATTTTTTCAACCGGGAAGATTGCCTTTGGTTGCTACCACCAGAAGATTTTCGTTTCTTTGTAGTATTAAGAACAAAGCATGCTGTATTTTCTTGGTTTTCATGTGCATCTGAGAATTCACTCGCAAAAATTCTTCGTTCGTCTTTTGGAATAAATGAATGATATTTTTTTGTTGCTCATCCTAGCAATATTTGATCATGTTTAAGGAACGAAAAATGAGCGTATTGAAAAATATTATAGGATTGGATCTTATTGATCGCTCTTTTCAAATATACTTTGTTTGAAAGCTGGAATAGCTAATCGGGTTTTCATTATTCGTTTTCATAAACAGTGAAAAATGTCCTGGGAAACTGATTCCATTTCAAAAATTTCATATTTTTGAGATAATTTGAATCCGGTTCGACAAGTCATGATGAGTCTTGAGTCATGATTTTTAAACGAAAAGGCATGTATGGCAAATCTTTGCATTTTTTTACAAAATTGACCATAGATCAGGAACTAAAGAAAAGTACATCCTAAAAGTTACCAGAATTGAAGTTTATAATGTTTCTTTCTTAAAAATATTTTATTAAAAAATTTCCGCGAGTTCGGGCATAGATTTTCCAGCTTTTCTTTATGAGTTTCCCCAACGTTGTAAAATTTTGTGGAAAACTTTTTCCAGTTCATTTTTTTTTTTGGTTTTCTGAGAAAATTTGCTTAAATTTTCATATAAAAACTTTGTTTCTACAATGTTTCGTTCTTGAGTTATGATTTTTCAAAAAAAGTCTTATATGGCACATCTGGACATTTTTCAGAAAATTGGCCATAACTCAAAAACGAAAAAAAAGTGCATTCCAAAAATTTCAGTGATTAAAGCTTATAAAATTACCTTCTCGAAAATATTTTTTTGAAAATTTTCCACGAGTTCGGGCATAGTTTTTCCGGCTTTTCTTTACAAATTTTCCCAACGGTGGAAAATTTTGTGGAAAACTTTTTCCAGTTCATATTTTTCTTGGATTTTTGCGAAAATTTGCTTAAATTTTCATATAAAAACTTTGTTTTACGATGCATTGTTCTTGAGTTATGATTTTTCAAAGTAAGTAGTGTCAAGGGAAAACAAAAAATTTCCACCTGAGTTTTCCGGAAAAATAGGTGACCCTGAATTTTTTTAATTATTTTTTATTCATATATTCATGAGCCCTGCCTGTGGAAAAAGTTTCATGAAAATCTGAGACCCTTCGGCCCAAACCCGTACGGTAATAAAAAAAATCCCCATAAATGAAAATATATCTCGACGCACAGGTCTACTCCCGGTAGCCTGAGACAAAAGACGCTTCCCGTATACACTGATTATTCCTGGAGATCACCGGATCGGATCCACCACCCGCTGCCGCTTCCCAATGCAATGGCTCGATTGAGTTGAAGGATGGATTTCCAAAGACGGAGACAAGTATTTATGATGAAAGCACTGATAAATGCAAATTTCCTCGCTTTGACTGCATTCGAAATGCAGCGCATTTCATCTTGAAGAAGGTTCCCGCACTGCGAGAATGCTGTGGGAGAATAGTTTGAATCGCGTAATTGGGAATTTCATCTCCGTGGATTATGCAAACAGATACAGTCACCCCTCAGTTATGGATAGCACACAGATATGGATCAATGTTGGCTGAAACGGAGAATATCTCATCAAATAGAGTTGCGATTACGCAGAACACATTTTATCTACGTGAACCATAAATCTGTACAGCATTGCAATCAATCATAACATCTTCTAGCATATTTTATTCGTCTGTATGAAATAAAATGTTATCCGTATTCATAGAATCGTTAATTCATAACTGTGGGGCATTGAAACACGTACCACAGTTATGAATCAGCGATAAGACGAGTCCGAAAGAAACGCCGAAAGGTATACTTTCACTAACACACCATTCGTTTACTTCACAGATAAATTGCTTTTATAGTGTTCTGATCCATAATATGAGTCGATTTGATCCATAATAAGGACCCTCCTGTTCCACTGATCCACATCTGTGGGATGGACAACTTTTGAAATTTCTATCGAAGTCGACACTTTTTCGTAAATTATTGCGATTTTTTATGTGTATTCTGGAAAACAACCATATTCGGCATTGCCAGGCGGGTAATTTTGTTTTGTATAAGGTCATCATGATTTGTAATCAAATTTTATTCTAAAAAATGACCCTTAGCTGATGTATAACTGTGGGGTAACTGTACCTACACATTTTCATGCTTGCTGTGGAGTGAAGCCCGGAACATAGCGGGTGCTTCTTATTGGGGAAAAAAATCAAAACGAAACCAAATGAAATTTTTAGTGTCTTTTTTTTTGTCTCAGTCATAGGTGGATATTTAAGTATATATTAGTGATACAAAGAAGCAACGGCAGCAAGAAAAACTGCGTATGGTAGTTCCCAAATACGCTTCATTTTTGCAGTTCTTGACATTGTAAAATGCAGTGAACGTTAATGCGTCGGTGATCAAAGATAGATACAGAGACGATAGAAGAGGGTTTGAGAGGAGATTTTGCAGTTCAAATGCACTTGAACAACAAATTGCGATGACATGTTTGTTTATTATGCCATTGCACAGTGGTCCAGATAGCAAGTTTACGCGGACATGAACTTTTCGTCGTCATTTTGTGGTTTTAATGTAAAGGTTGCTTCCCAGAAGTGTCTTGAAATTAGTTGTACTACAATTCGTACGAAATGGATTTTTTTTCTGCACTAATATGCTACAACTTTGCTGAACATACCAACTTGCTATCTATTACAATAAAAAAGTTGGCGTATAGGACACTATTGCGATTAGTGCAGAAAAAAAATCCCTTTCGTACGAATTGTAGTACAACTAATTTCGAGACACTTCTGGGAAGCAACCTATACTCTAAAACCACAAAATGACGTCGAAAAGTTCATGTCCGCGTAAACTTGCTATCTGGACCATTGTGCATTGGGTCCATGGAAAAAAAACTACTGAAACCTGTAGTCAAATTCCGATCATCAAGATTGTAAGTCGAGAAGCGTTGCATTTCTATTTATATTACACTACGTTGACAAAATTCATTATTTACGTAGATGGAGGTGGTTGCAAGGCTTCGCAAACATAAAAATAATGTTATAAAACAGTAGCTAGATTGGCAGACCCCCACTTCCCAGTAGAATTTACGAAGCATATGGGTGTAAAAGTCATCTGGAAGAGTTTTATTACGGAACAGCCATAACATGTTTTATTCGAATTATGAATCCCTAATTACCTGGCAACAGATGCCCGTCTCACATTAGCGTAATTGCTTCCGAGAGTATTCTTGCTATGCATACCTCTTCGGATGCGCTGCTCACGATGCATGTCTATTTGTTTTACGACTTTAGAAATACTAATTAGAATTTATATCATATGATGAAAACTTAGTTCAGATTTGATTAGCCTACCAGTGCCAGGCTGGCTGATTGGCATATGTGTGACTCAAATGAATTCTGACATATGCGTGACTGCAAAACGCCACCGAGAAATCCGATACCAACAGAAAAAGCGTGATAAATGGAAAATAATTAATTATTTTTATCGAACCTAGCCCTCAGCCACCGCAGCCACGATTGCCAATAGACCGAGACTTTGGTGGCAGCCACCGGAACCCAGAAAATCCTTATCTAAATAGTGACAGACGTCAACTCAATTTCGTTCGCAATCAGCGGTGCAAACTAACAACACTACATTTACTCTAGGTTTGCCGATTTTTTGCCCTTTGTTAATAATGTAGTAACCCTCCGAAATCGAAACTGCAAGACAAGGCCAAAAAAAAAACACGTCAAATTCGATTTTTCATTCTTTGATTTGCGACCCTTTTTTTACTCTAGCGCACCGAATCTGCCGCGAACAAACTGAAATTGAAGTGTCAAACATAATTCCCCATCAAAGAGAGCCCGAGACTTGCACACACCATCACCCGTCAGAGTTGCACTAGTGCGTGTCTTTCCCGGTGGTGAAAGAGATAATAACATAAACGCCGTTTGGGAAAGCACAACATGAAATCGGAACTAAATCACCTAAGGATATAATAGCGAATTTTCTGATGCATATTACCAGTTAAAATCCAAAATGTGCTTACATAAGATGTAATTCGATGATTTTGAATAGTACATTATTCGATATTATTTCTTATCAAAATAAAAAAAAAACATATATGTGTACAAACTGCTGTAATTGATTTTTTTTTCGAAAAAAAATCTTTGGATTTTCAAACACATACCTTGATACCTTAATAGCTACGTCGTAGCTTCATGTCATTGACGGGCATATTGTAGAGCTCCACTTTCGGCGGTCTTGGGCGCTACTTCTTTTTTTTTTTTAATTTTTTTTATTAGTATCATTCCATACATTACATTCATTTCTTATATCTAGGTGTTCTGTGTTAGACAACACTATCACTATCATAATTTGGTAAAACAAATTTAAGATTTTATTTATTAACATTTTGTTAACATATTACATTTCATTTGCCGTAGCAGTTCAGATTCTTACAGGTGAGTTGATTTAACCTGCTTATAAGAGAAAAAAACGCTTTCAATTTAATTAACCTAACTTAACCTAAATGTATAACGCATTAGTCGTGGCAATAGAAGATTGTAACGATTTTGTCTTAAATTATTAATTGTTTTAATTGACATTTATTTATAGTCAAGTGCACTAATCTTCAATATAAGAAGAATAACTTACATGCAATTTTTGAGTTACAACAAAACGAAGGGAAAATCCCTTCCTGTTTTCTTTCCGAATCCTTCCAAATAATAAAAAACACTTTTCGCTACCATTCCTGGCTCCTCTTGGGCCTAGGGTGAGTGCCTAATCAGGGAATCAAGAAATGAGTTTCTTTCACCCCTTGCCCGCCGAGCCGGTAGAAAGTGCCGTAGCCAAAAGCCGAAAACAACCAGTTGAAGAGGGCCGGAAAACCCAAGTTATTATTTCAGTCCATTATTGGAATCACCACACACCACCGCGCGCGCAGGATACAACGCAATGCTAGCGAGAATGGTTTCGTGTTATGTTGAAATATGTATGAGGATGTCCTCTCCGGCACCCGGTTTGAATATCGCGTCTTCACGCGGAAGGGTGCATGCTTGGTAAGGTATCCCTACCCTATCTGCTGCCAGACGGCGATGATGATGAAAATAACAATATTACTAACAAGGCGCTTTCGCGAAGAATGGAATTGAGAAATTTACTGCCAAATGGAAATAATAGGGGTGTTTTTCGGCACATTTGTTTAGTGTTATTGTGTTGTTGCTGTTTTCTGTTGCTGAGTTCGTGTATGGTAAATTGTGATATCGAAAAGAAACATTGTGTTGGGAAATGAAAATTAATGTACACAGTAACGGTCTCCAAGGAATATCTGGTACCTACCAATCTGGAATCATGGTTCCGAACAAAATAACAAAGAACGTTTTCGAAAATAGCATATTTTGTTTTACTAAAAAACTAGAAATTTTTATATTTTGTCATGTAAACAAATTTGTTTTAGAGGTTTATATTTTTCTGAAAAGTTGAAATCTTAAGCTTTCATTCCATAAACAAGATTGGAAATCGGTTGAGCTGTTCAAAAGTCATGATTTTTTTGATAAAAAATCTTATGCGCTGAGACCTACAGTGTGTGCCGATAAAAAATGACTGATTTTTTATTTTCAAAAAAAAAAAAATATCTGAAAAATTAGGGGGCTTGCTTAGCCGAGTGGTTAGAGTCCGCGGCTACAAAGAAAAGCCATGTTGAAGGTGTCTGGGTTCAATTCCCGGTCGGTCCAGGATTTTTTGTAATGGAAATTTCTTTGACTTCCCTGGGCATAGAGTATAATAGTACCTGCCACACGATAAACGAATGCGAAAATGGCAACTCTGGCAAAAAAACTCTCAGTTAATAACTGTTGAAGTGCTCATAAGAACACTAAGCTGAGAAGCAGGCTCAGTCCCAGTGAGGGCGTAAATGCCAAGAAGAAGAAGAAGAAGAAGATATCTCAAAAACTAAAAAACACACATCGCTGAAAATTTCTAGAGCAGCGAGCTCGATTTGCGCACGGGGGTCATGTACACCTGATACCTTCAAGGCCGTTGGGGGACCACTTAGCGTCCACGTAGGGACTTCGAAATTATACCTGATTTTTTTCTTACCAAAACGAGCTCTACAATGACGAACTTATAACATTTCGCATTTTCGAAAAATGAGGGACGGCCTAATGCGCATTCGAAATTGATATGGGTGAAGCATGCAACTTGTGGGGGCAAGTGAACAACTTTTGACACAAATTATATCTGCGCATCAAGTTTGTTGAATTTGTAAATTGGTTTGAAGGTGATTTATAAAATTTGCATAGCTCGAACATGGCGTTCCATTTCACCATACCCGATCCAATGGCTTTACGTGCACCTTAGATATGATGGTACGAAATCCTAGCTTACACCTGATTTCCCCATTTATGCTTTTGACGTAGGACTACGTCTTTGTTTTCTATATTGGGGTGCACTTTAAAAGTACGGAAAATGAGACATGTAACGAAATTAGGGGAGATTTTGAACGTTAATAACTCAGTTGTTCATGAACCAATTATTACGATTTTAGTATCATTCGATCAGAAATGTATCTACGCATCGTTAGTAATATATCCGATAAGTGAATTTTGTTGTTTAACTATTGAAAATTTGATAAATGTTGACCCCTTTCTTATTCAACCAATCACGTTCGAGCACTTTTCGACGGTGTCGCTTCCCACTATAAAAGCAAACGGGTCCCTGCTTCTTCCCTCAGTCTTCTTTTTGCGGTCGGACTGTGAACTTGGTCGGGCGAGTCATTCTCGTTTTGGTTTTGCACCCGCGTCACAGTCCAATTTGTGTCGTCGGAAGAGGAAGACGCAAGATTGATTTGCGGCGGCGATGACGATGGCTTGGCCGCTTCTTCGAGCGGCAAACTACTGCTGCTCGGAGAAGCGTCCAAGCCATCGTCATCGCCGCTGCAAATTTATCCGCGCTCCCAGATTTCGACTCGTGATCGGTGGTCCAGAAGCAAGCCCGTTAGGAACCAGAAACCAGAAGCCCCCAGAGTTGCTGATCCGAGGAGATGCTGCTAATCGAGCGTCGGACTGGTGAAATCGCTCAAGCTTTCAAGAGTGAGCATCGTTTACTGATTTCGACTTGTGCCCGGGGATCCAATACCCGTTGCTGTTGTGCGCCATCCACGTCACGAACCATTCAGCTGGTTCGTCGTATAAGCAAATTCCCCGTTTGACCATGGCAATCAACTGATAACATCCCGTAGTGCTATTTATCTGTAACCGTATCGAGGCTAAGAAAGCCATCGGCCCTTGTCAGGGCCATAATATTTGTGGAAAAGAGTTGAAGGAATAATATTTCCAACCTTATTACATCTTATATTCCTCAATCAATCTCGCAGCTTCGTACAAAATTTAATTTGTTATGAATAATTGATGGCACGTCAATTTGAGACTATTCTTGGACGCTGCTGCAGTGCCGTCGGGGTGAGTGCTCAAAATTTCCTAACGATTGTAAACTAGAGTGGAATTTCAGACAGTGTCTTTGATTTGCCATATTTTATGAGAACACTTCGATTACGAAAATGATCACATGTAACAAAATTGCGACATGTTTAGAATGCTTTTGAAAAGAAATTCCCATTGAACAATTTTCATAATTTTGGCACCATGGATCAGAAATTTACCTTCATATTAAAGAAAACTATTGATTATCAATAGCGAACTATTGAATATTTAGTAATTGTCAACCCTTTCATTCATGTTCGACCAATTTCTCACGCATTATCATTTTCCGCAATTATCAAGTAATTCTAAGTTCAACTCATTATTGGCACATACCCATTTTCCAGATTGGTCGACTAGAAAGAGAAGAGCACGAATGGGAGGAGCATAATCTGTTAATCTAAGGGTATATAGCATGCTTCCTTCGTTGGATCCAGTTTCATTCCGTTTCGACTTCCGAGCTGGCAAGAGCTCCTCCGATCCTGTGCAGCGACGTCCGCACCTGCTGACCTCCAAGCTAGCAATCCAGCGTCTGGTGGTCGGTGGTCAAGAAGCAAGCCCGTTAGGAGCTAAATTCCAGAAGCTGATCCGAAGAGAAAAGAGCAGCGAATCGAGCGTCGGACTTATGAAATTACTCAAGATTTCAAGAGTCAGCATCGTTTCCAGATTTCGCCTTGTGCCCGGTGATCCACTACCCGTTGCTGTTGTGCGCCATCCACGGACCATGGCAATCAACTGATCAATCCCGCAATGCTATTTACCTGTGACCGCATCGAGGCTAAGAAAGCCATCGGCCCTTGTCAGGGCCATCAAATTTGTGGAAAAGAGTTGAAAGAATAATATTTCCGACCTTATTACATCTTTTATTCCTCAATCAATCTCACAGTTTCGTACAAAATTTAATTTGTCATGAATAATTGATGGCACGACAATTTGAGACTATTCTTGGACGCTGCTGCTGTGCCGTCGGGGTGAGTGCTCAACATTTCACAACGATTGTAAACTAGAGTGGCATTTCCAACAGTGTCTTTGATTTGCCGAGTATTTCGATTATGAAAATGATCACATGTAACAAAATTGCGACATATTTAGAATGGGTTTCAAGAGAAATTCTGATTGAACAATTTTCATCATTTTGGCACCCATTAATCAGAAATTCACTTTCATACCAAAGAAAACTATTGATTATCAATAGCTAACTAGAGAATATTTAGTAAATGTCAAGCATTCCAACTATTCATGTTTGATCAATTTCTCACGCATTATCATTTTTCGCAATTTTCAAGTAATTCTAAGCCCAAAACATTATTGGCACATACCCATTTTCCAGATTGGTCGACTAGAAGAGAAGAGCACGAATGGAAGGAGCATCATCTGCTAATCTAAGGGATTAAAGCATGCTTCCTTCGCCGGATTCGGTTTCATTCCATTTTTGCTTTCGAGCTGGTAAGAGCTTATCCGAACCTGCTTAGCGAGGAGCACCTCGTAGCCAGAAGCCTGCTGAGCAGTTGATCAGCATCTGGTTTATGAGATTTCGGCTCGTGATAAACTCATCTGTGGTGTAGTCAAGAATCAAGCCCGTTAGGCATCATTACTACTATTATTAGACAAATCGAGCTTTAGGCTTGTGGTATCGCACAAGATTTCAAACTTAAGCTACGTTTTCAGATTTCGACTTCAGCCGTGTGATCTAATACCTGTTGCTGATGTGTGCCATCCACACCACGAAACATTCACCTGGTTCGTCTTATAAGCAGAGAACTTATACAAATTTCTACACTTGTGTTGGGGATTCTTCGTTTAACCATGGCAATCAACTTATAATATCCTGTAGTGCGATTCATCTATGACAGCATCCGAGCTAACAAAGCCTTTGGCTCTTTTCAGGGCCACCAAATGTGTGTAAGAGAGTTAACAGAGTAATATTTCAGACTTTATTTATCACATTGCCAAGCGATGAATAATATTTCTCTCAAACCATAGGATCAACAAAGCGATGACTGAAGCTTTCATTATAATCCTCGAATAACTTCCTATAGACACATTGCTGTTAAATATTCTTTAATTAGAATTACTTTGATTTTGCTTCAGCATGCTGAACAAGCCTCAATCACTACTGTTCTTTCCAATGCTACCTTATATTTCATAGGAGGTTACTAATATAATTTCAAAATGATCATACAACCTGAAGTGAAATTTCACATTTTCATAGATAAATATGACGAATTCATCGGATAAAGATAATGTATATTTGGGACATGATTAAACGTACACTTGGCTGCAAATCGTTATATGCATAAATATTTACGAAAGTTTCGAGCACTGAAAACAGTATGAAGTAAAAACGAGCAACAAGAACGACATCAAATTCAGTTAAATTAACCATCGTGGTCCTACGTCACCAGTTCGTACAACCCCATAGGGATGTACCCTTATAGTTTTTCTACTCCGGCAAACAGACAAAAACTTTGAAATATTATATTATTATTATCGACAGCTGCTGGTCCAACTTCCCCTGTTGTTTTGTTTTCGCCCTAATTCGATACAAACAACTGCTGTTTGCTGCCGCTGTCGCTACCTCTCATAATCTATCTCCTGCTCCTTCCGCTGCTGTCCGCTTTCGGTTTGAACCTTTCGACCCTCATAGTCAGCTGCTGGCGCACTATGATGATGGATCATAGACAAGAAGACCACCATCGAACAAACGTCGTGTAGTTTCGGTAGTGTTTGGTTTAGCTTGGTTTCAACATAGAAAAAATGAGTTCAAGGAAGTTTCAGCCAATGAGCAAGGAAGGCATGATAAAAGGTGAACACGTGTTTGATATTGGACCAGCCAGCCGGTGCTTCCCCAGTATCATAATGGAAGGTCTAGTAATAGGGTAAGATAACATAAGCTTTCCTACTCATCAAGAAACTTGCAGAGAATAGACTATCTCATGTAGTTGATAAATTTAACAAATGTTTTCAGTAGGCATATTTGCCTGACAAATGAAGAAATGCCAAGGTTGTACCAATTTTAAAACCGGCCAAAATACTGTAGAAACTTAAATTATCGTCCAATCAGCCTGCTTTCTTGCATCAGTAAACTTTTTGAAAACGTCATTTTGAACATAATGCTGGTCCATATCAATGAAAATTCAATTTTTGCCAATAAACAGTTCAGATTCCGCCATGGACATTCTACCACTCATCAACTTTTACGTGTAACAAAATTGATCCGTTCCAACAAATTTAAAGGCTATTTTACTGGTCTTGCTCTCCCAGACATAGAAAAAGCATTCAACAGTGTTTGGCATGAAGGCTTGATCGTAAAATTAAAAAAAAACTTTAATTTTCCAACATACATTGTTAGAATGATTCAAAGTTATCTGTCAAATCGTACACTTCAGGTTAATTATCAGAACTCCAGGTCTGAAAGACTTCCTGTAAGAGCTGGTGTTCCTCAAGGCACCATTTTGGGACCAATATTATACAATATTTCCACATCTGACTTACCTGAGTTACCTCAGGGATGTCAAAAATCCTTGTTTGCGGATGTCACAGGCCTCTCCGCCAAAGGACGAAGTTTGCGTGCCATCTGTAGTCGATTGCAAAAAAGTTTGGATATTTTTTCTTCATACTTGCAAAAATGGAAGATTTCTCCTAATGCTTCCAAAACTCAACTAATAATATTCCCACATAAACCAAAAGCTCTTTATTTGAAACCTTCAAGTAGACATGTTGTCACGATGAGAGGGGTTGCAATAAATTGGTCAGATGAAGTTAAGTATCTAGGGCTCATGCTACACAATAATTTAACTTTTAAAAATCACATTGAGAGCATTCAAGCCATATGTAACAAATATGTAAAATCTCTCTATCCCCTTTTTAATAGAAAATCAAAACATTGTAATAAGAACAAGCTTTTGATATTCAAACAAATTTTCAGGCTAGCCATGTTGTATGATGTACCAATATGGACTAGCTGTTTTAATACCAGGAAGAAAGCTCTGCATAGAATTCAAAATAAAATTTCGAAAACGATTCTGAAGCTTCCTGGCATAGTACCAATGAGTTGCATAGAATATCCTATGTAAAAACTTTGGAACAAATGTCAAATATAATAATTGATAATTTCAGGCAAAAATCGTTACAATTTTCCATTGCCATGTATAATGCGTTATATATTTAGGTTGAGTTAGGTCAAGTAATTTTTTTTCTTTTATAAGCAGATGATATCAACTCACCTGTAAAAAATCTGAACTGCTACGGCAAATGAAATGTAATATGTTAACAAAATGTTTATAAAATCTTAAATTTGGTTTACCAAATTAGGATAATAGTGTTGTCTAATAACACAGAACACCTAGATATAAGAAATAAATTTAATGTTTGAAATAATACTAATAAAGAAATTAGAAAAAAGTAAGGGCTTATGCCGGATAATATTTTAATCATTGACAGAAAACCGATTGGGCGGTATGAATAAAATGTTGTTATATTGAGTTAACTACACTCTCGGTAGTAAATGCTATATGTGAAACACGAGTGAAACATGTTTGTATCATTTTGCTCCACTACACATTTCAAACATACTACAAACAACGCGTTGGTATGAATGAAGATAGTATTTACTACAAAGCCTCTGGTGAATCATTTAAATTTGAGTAAAAATCATGAGAAAACGATGTCAGCTTTGATATTTTGCGTGGTATTTTGAGATTTCCGTAGAAATTCTGAAATTGCAAAAATAATGTTGAGATTCTGGTAAGATTGACGCGGGAACTAGGAATTTGAACATACGATAATTATGTTATTTTCAAGGAATCCTTGAATGTTGGTGGGAGTACAAGCATTTAAGTATTTCTTAACTTTTCCTAAGAAATCTGAAATCCTTCTAGAAATGCTGGGATTCTAATAGGCATCCTGGTTTTGTAATTACACAAATTACATAACGCCAAAAATTTAGTGTTTTGGTCCTCCACTCTTATGTAACAGTATGTGTCGTTTACCAACCCATCTTCCCTCCTATCACGTAACGCTTACTCAAGACACCCCCTCCCAATTTTTATGATTTTTTAGAATATCGCACCGTGAAAATGATTTTATTTGCTTCAAAGCAAAATGTCTCATTAAATCGTCTAGCAAACGCATTTTCTTTACCAGGACATTTGAATTGTGCAATCGCGAAATATTGTTAAGTAACGTTAACCCTATTGTAACCCTTTGCTGGTTGAAATCTTATATCGTTGGTAGTTCGACTGTAGTTCCTTGTTGGTGATATATTGTTTTTCAGTCTTGACAAAATTTTGTCCAACGTTTCGGTCCGTTTGGGACCTTCCTCAGGGACTCAATTGTTACAGTTCTTTCGTCCAGTGTGGTTCGGACAGGTTCTACCGAACCACACTGGACGAAAGAACTGTAACAATTTAGTCCCTGAGGAAGGTCCCAAACGGACCGAAACGTTAGACAAAATAAAATAGCAGTTTTTAATTTTGTCAAGACTGAAAAGCCAAGAAATCTCAAATCAGCGGCCGTGAAATGGCTATTAAAGTCAGTGATTCCATTTCATCCTACTTCCATGTAACTTCGGGGGTGCCACAAGGTAGCCACTTAGGGCCACTGATATTTTTAGTGTACTTGAAGGATGTACCGTTTTGATTCATATTACGGACACTTAAGGCCTCATGGAAGTATAACACAGCATAGAGCACACAAAATAAATCATTCTGTATGATTCCTCAGCGTTATCGAGCGCCAAAAACCCTTAACTTTCGAATGGTGGGTAAAGAAGACGCTTCCGCAACTTGAATAATTTTAAATAAATCGATATGTATGGATATTTGATGATTCTTATTCCGGACGTTTCCTCATTTTTGCCTCATATTCCGGACACTTTGATTCGGATTCCGGACATCTCATGAAAATCATTAATGGCAAAGTCAAATCATCAATTGAAATCGCTTAACCACTAAAAAGACGTCTAAGGCAGTTAGGCATCATATATTTGCATAGATATTTATGGAAATAGCTTACTAAAACGAGCTTTGAAATTGTGAACTTTCAACCGGCAAAAATTGAAACATTTCATGTGAAAAGTTTCCCATACAAAGTAGAGTGTCCGGAATAAGAAGCTGTCCGTAATATGAATCAAAACGGTACATTTTACGCTCAGGTCGTTGAAGCTTTCTTTCGCCGATGATTTCAAATTGTTCTACGTTGTGAACGATGTCTGCGATGCTCACTTCCTGCAGTCCCAACTTGATGTGTTCACTATTTGGTGTGAAAAAATCGCATGGATCTCAATGCCGCTAAATGCTCTGTGATATCGTTCTCTCGGAAACGCTCTACATTATTATTTAACTATAAAGTTGGTACTACTGTTCTCAAAAGAGAATATGTAGTTAAGGATTTAGGTGTGTTAATGGACTCAAGATTAACTTTCAAGGAGCATGTCGCCTTCGTTACCTCCAAAGCCTCGAAAATACTTGGTTTCATATTCCGTGTAGCAAAACATTTCAAAAACATTCAATGTTTAAAATTTTTATACTGTTCATTAGTGAGGTCTGTTTTTGAATATTCGTCAGTTGTTTGGGCTCCTTATTATCAGAATAGTATTTTGCGTATCGAATCAATTCAACACAAGTTTGTGCGGTTTAGCTTGCGTCATCTGCCATGGAACAATCCACTGAATTTGCCCAGTTACGAACAGCGTTGCAATCTCATTTGTCTAGAGTTACTGAGCGTCCGCCGTGAAATCTCAAAAGCACTATTCATTTCTGATCTCTTACAAACTCAAATTGATTGTCCACATTTGTTGTCGCTCCTTAATCTTAATATTCCTCACCACCCTCTTCACTCTAGTGCATTTCTTTTTATTCGTGGTGCTCGCACTTATTATGGGCACCACGAACCTTTCACCAGCATGTGTCGTTAGGGTGGGGCTTATTTCCAAAAATCTTCCGTAGTCAGGATTTACAAAGTGGAAAATGATCACCGGTCCCAAAATAACATCCTGTGAAAAAATGAGATTTTTTGGTGAAGGTTTAGAGGTGGCGCAAAGGGCGTAAGTGCAATTTCCCTTTGAAAAAATTTGGAATGCTTTTTAGCTTGTTTTGGTGATTTTAGGACCCTTAAGGGCAAAAAATCACCTCAAAATTGCGATATCTCCACTCCTTTAGATGATATTTGACGAAATATATTTTATACATGCGACTTTTGGCCCTTGTATAGGTTACGCTGACTGATCACTATGAACCCGAATAAGCATATGAATAGCTGGGGAAGATTCCTATGCAAGTAGAATGGAACAAAGAGCAAAGAAGAACGTAAGAAAGAACAAAGGACACAGAAGAATGTAGGGTGGGTGATTTAAACAAGGGAAGATGTAACTGATGTTATTATATTAGAATGAACTACGGAACCGTGAAAATATCTCGGTTGGATGTATGAGATGTGATTATATGCAAGTTTCACACTCAATTTGTATTTTAGAATGCCCGTTTGATATAACTCCAGCAATTGCTTTTATAATCTGAAAGAAATTACAGAGGGGCCTAAACCCATACAGGCTCAAAATCCGCACACTTCATACAAATAGAAGGAGTTTTATATGAAGTGGAAGGGTTTAGATTCATTACATAGGTGTTCGGATTTTGATCCCACACGATATATCCTTATTAGGTAAATTCATAAACGATTTCTGCTTTCTTGTAGTAACACTTCCTTTTAGAGTTTCCAAAGGAATTTTAGGATTATGATGCCATTTCAACAATTAATTGCGTTTGGGCTTCCAATACTTCACTTTTGCCACAACATCTTCAACATAACTTCGGACAAACGAAAATGCAGTTGAAGTTCAATACATCGTTCTACATCGGTATATGAAATCGATGTATATAAACAACAATAGAAGGAAAAAATCGGTAGTCAAAATTCAAATTACTGCACGAGCTTCTAAAGGGTGCAAGTGATAAAGCACTTCAAGTTGAAAACCTCTCGAATTAACAAAATTAAAGCTTCACAGTTCTGAAACATATTTTTTTAGGAATTGCAACAGAGCTACATGAAGGAATTTTCACAGGATGTCCTATGTATATATAAATGCTTATATAAATTTGTTATGAATTTAATTAATACTGTGTGAGGCTGAATTTCCAGGATGTATATTTTGCAACGGTACATTTCGATAAATTGCTATCAACATCCAGAAAAAAAATAACCGAACGATTATTGAACTGAAGCAATGAAGTGGACATGCATTTATCTATACCAGGAGAATAATGATGAAACTTCGCATGGAGTTGAGGACATTTTAGCCATTACTGCAATTTTTCTATTAAGAGTTATCTAAAATCGTATGCATGGGTCGAAAACTAGAGATGGGTCAAAAATTGGTGCTCTACCCCTACTTAAAGAAACATTGCTCGAAATATTTCTGAAGTAGGTAATATTAAATATAATAGTGATTATATTCATCGTTTCCTACTGGAATTTTTCTCCATTGCGTAAAATCGAGATTTTACAAGATTCCTCAGTTACACTCAACACATCACTAGTTTCACCCTCCCAACTGTTTAACCCACCCCACCTTACATTCTTCTGTGTTCTTTGTTCTTTCTCTCATTCTTCTTTGCTCTTCGCTCCATTTTACTAGCATAGGAATTCCCCCAGCTAATCATATGCTTATTCGGGTTCATTGTGATCAGTCAGCGTAATCTAGACAAGGGCCAAAAATCGCATGCATAAATACATTTCGTCAAATATCATCTAAAAGAGTAGAGATATCGCAATTTTGAGGTGATTTTTTGCCCTTAGGGGTCCTAAAATCACCAAAACAAGCTGAAAAGCATACCAAATTTTTTCAGGGTTCACTAAAATGGTAAAATTGCACTTACGCCCTTTGCGCCACCTCTAAACCTTCACCGAAAATTCTCATTTTTTCACAGGATGTTATTTTGGGACCGATAATCATTTTCCACTTTGTAAATCCTGACTACGGAAGATTTTTGTAAATAAGCCCCACCCTAATGTGTCGTTCTTTTAATCGGCGTTTTCATGATTTTGATTTTCATCTCTCTCGCCACATTCTTCGTAATAGATTCACTAGTATTCTCTCAAGTCCACCTGTTGGTACTAAAAGATGAGGAGGTTTTGCGCCCATTTGAGGAAGAGTTATCTCAGCTCAACTATAGTGGGCTTTTCCTTGCTCCAAAAAAGAAATAAAAGAAATAAAGAAACAATAAATAACGGAAGCTCAACTCCCCTCGCCTCCTCATGCTTTACGTAATATGTGTACGATGTCTTTTTATAACTCAGGGGTTTTGAAAGCCATTTAGGGATTCTTATTGAAATATTAAAACTCCCTTTTATCAATCATTCGGAATTATGTGGGTATCTCTGAGATGGTATTTCTGTAAGAAATTCTGTAATTCAGGTACGAATCTTCGGAATTCTTGTAAAAACTTTTCAAATTCAGTCCTTTTACAGTTTCGTAGGGATTTCAGATGAAATTTTCTATTCTAGTAAGTCGGTAAATGTCTTGTTTCCGCAGATATGATCCGGTAGAGAATAATTACTATGAGAGAGATACTTTTGAAGTCACGGTTTATTTCAGACTGATTTGATACATAGAATTTCGCCCTATATATAGTCCTTTACTCTATTGTATATTGCATGGAGTTTTCCAGAAGTGTATTGTTGTATACAATATTGTGTTGAAAGATAACTGTTATACAATTGATGGAATGAATCTTCTGGAACCGTCAGACAATGATACAATGCAAAAGATAAACAATAACAATGTTTGTTCAATGTTGTGATCTGGAGTGATCGAAATGGTATGTAAATGGTCTGATGAAACCCAAATGCTTTTTTTTCGTGAAAATGTTCGGTGTGTGACGCAAAGACGCGCAGCAAAATTCGAGGGAAAAGTGAAAATTGGGGCTTTTTCTCAACTTTTGGGCCGAATTGGAGAAAGAAGAAAAAGTGATACAGTGGGCAAAATTACGCCGATGGTGGATGAAGTTACGAGGCAGTAGAAAAGTGAAATAGTGAAAAGAAGCTTCAGGTCTTATTGCAAATGGCGCCGGCCTGGCTCTGGCAGTAGCCAGCAAAATTCGGCAGCAGCCGGAAACCAGCTCGCGAGTAAAACGGGAGCCACTTGCATACCCAGCACGTCAACGAGAAACAAGGATGCGAATTTCCAAACGCTTTCGGAAGTAGCTTTCCTCGAGCCCCACGATTACGATAAGGAAACACCTAACCATCCGATCGCAATCGGGAAGAGCCTGGCGCAGGAAGGTTTCACGAAACAAAAGATCATCACCAAGTTAGGAAGATGGCGATACAAAATTCATCTGGAAAGGAAGGAGCACTACCCACAACTGGAGAAAATCGAGTTCGAGAAGTACAACTCGCGTATGTTTGCACCGTCTTCAGCAATGCAAACAATCTGCTTTGTGAAAGAAGTACCAAAAGCTTATGATGAGAAGGAAATCAGGGGCCCAGATAGCCGTAGCGGTAAACGCGCAGCTATTCAGCATGACCAAGCTGAGGGTCGTGAGTTCGAATCCCGCTGGTCGAGGATCTTTTCGTGAAGGAAATTTTCTCGATACCCAGGGCATAGAGTATCTTCGTACCTGCCACACGATATACAAATGCAAAAATGGTCAATCGGCAAAGAAAGCTCTCAGTTAATAACTGTGGAAGTGCTCATAAGAACACTAATCTGAGAAGCAGGCTTTGTCCCAGTTGGGACGTAATGCCAGAAAGAAGAAGAAGAAGAGGAGGAAATACTGAAGAGCCTTACAGCAAGCGCGCCGATAGTCAAAGTCGAAAGAATCATGCGAAAGGTACAACAAGAGACGGGAGAGGAGCTGGAGCCTACGAACAATGTGAAGGTAACCGTGAAGGGTGGAAAGGTGCCCGACTCCGTCAAGATGTACGACTGCCCAGTGAGAGCGCTTCGACATCCTGAACATCGGAACCGGCTATAAGAAAATGAGGAGTTCAGAATGAAAAACTGTAGACTGAAAGACTATAGACGAAGTACTAGACGAGGAGTTCGGAAGTACTCATCTCACGATCCGGATAGGCATAGGGGACGAGATCCCGCTCATCGAGAAGACCTCAAAACGGGTCAACCAGGATAGGGTGATTAAATCACTCAACGAAATGAGGCCACAATTCATCTACAATCCGGAGGAGATGCAGGAAATCTTCGAGGAAACTCTAGAAAAGGCATCTTACATAGTTAAGAACAAAAAGGGAAATTACCTCAAAAGATGGTGTTTCACGAGTTGGCACTCCTGTACAATGGCAAAAGATACAATGGCTAAGAAGAAACAACCGAAACATGACGCAAAACAACTATGTAGATCTACAAAAACGAAGATCCTTGTTCAAAAAACAATTCCGGAAGACCAAACGTGCGTAAATTAACCCCTCTACCGGCAGCTTCATTTTTTACCGCAAAATTTAAATTCAAATCGTTATAACTTTTTTTGTTCAATATTTTTGCACCATTTTTTCACAAGCACTCAAAAAACTCTTCTAGTTTTAGGATCTGTGTCGATATTGATCATTGGTCATCTGGTTTTGTAGATATTCCAAAATTCCTTGGGGGACCGACCCGTAACTAGAAGCCCCCGTTAATTTCTCAGGCTACAGAATTTTAATCTTATTCGGATATTCACTCTTCGGAACAATACATTAATGAGAGTATGTTGTGAAAAAATGAAGCAATTTGGTGCAGCCGTCTTTAAGTAATGGCCATTTAGGTTTCTGGAACCACGCTGGCCAAATAAAGATCTTAAAAACTTCAAAAAACATCATATCGTAATTTTCAGTTATCTCTAAGAATACTGAACCGATTAATATGATTTTTTCAGAGAAGTTCCTTATTACCTGGCATTATATAGCCCATATTTTATTTTTTTGATAAATTGATCAAAAACAAAATAGCCGCCAGAGACATTTTGTATGGAAAATGTCGGTCCCCAAGGAACATCGGAATATCTATAAAACCAGATGACCAATAATTAATATTGACACGGATTTCGAAACTAGAAGAGTTTTTTGAGAACTTGTGACAAAATCAGTGCAAAAATATTGAAAAACAAAAAAGTTATAACGATTTGAATTTGAATTTTGCGGTAAAAAATGAAGCTGCCGGTAGAGGGGTTAAGGATCTATCGTAAAAAATTGACGAAACTACTCCTCCAAAACAAGTTTGGAACATCGTTAAGGGAATAGACACCAACCTGAATCACAGGAAAACAACGGAGCTAAGCTACGAGAAAGGAGCCGAATTCATGAATTACTACCGTTTTGATTCATATTACGGACACTTAAGGCCTCAGTGAAGTACAACCCAGCTTGGACCATACAAAATAAATCATTCTGTATGATTTTTTAGCGTTATCGAGCGTCGGAAGCCCTTAACTTTCGGATGGTGGGTAAAGAATACGCGTCCGCAACTTGAATAATTTTAAATAAATCAAAACGTGTGGCCTTTTCATGATTCTTATTCCGGACGCTCCCTCACTTTTGCCTCATATTCCGGACGCTTTGATTCGAATTACGGACAGCTCATGATAATCATTAATGGAACAGTCAAATCATCAATTGAAATCGTTCAACCGCTTAAGAGACGTCTAAGGTAGTTGGGCATTATAAATTTGCGATGATATTTATGGAAAAAACCTAATAAAACGAGCCTCGAAAAAGAGAACTTTTGGACGGCGAAAATTGAAACATTTCGTGTGAAATGTTTCCCATACAAACGAGAGTGTCCGGAATTTGAAGCTGTCCGTAATATGAATCAAAACGGTACTTCGGTAACAAACTGTCTCCGGTGAGCTGTCCAAAGGTCGAAACAGAGAGGAATCTAGAGGGCTTTGAAATTGCGTTAAAAGAGGATGAAATCCTTAGGAACCTAAAGAAGAAGAAGAACCACTCGGCGGCGGGAGAAGATAGGATGTCTTACTACATTCTCAAGGGGTAGAACATCAACATGCAGCTGAAGGTCGTCGAAATGCTGTCGGAAGTATTTTTATCCGAAAAATTCCAGATAGATGGCAGATTACGGAAATCAAACCTATCCCTAAGACTGGAACAGATCCTTCGCTACCAAGCTCAAAGAGGCCGATAGCGCTGATGAACGTGAATTTGAAGCTCATTAACGCTGCAGTGAAGGACAGGTAGGCTGCAGTCACCGAAATCAAAAAGCTACTGCCAGATACCTCTTTTGGGTTCAGAAACAACTGCTCAGCAACCACCTGTATAAACTACGTAGTCAACGAAGTAGCGGAAGCTAAAAAGAACAACCTTGAATGCCTGGTGGTATTCCTTGATGTATCTAAAGCCCTCGACTCAGTGAAAACTGAACTACTACTAAACACTATGACAAAGCCGAAAATACCAAGCAAAATCATTGAATGGATCTACACATACCTGAAGGGAAGGACGCTTATCTGAAGACGGAGCAAGAAGATGTCGAGATAAAAGTCAATCAAGGGTTACCCCAAGGATGTCCACTGTCACCAATTCTCTTCAACCTGTATGTACACCACAAGCCTGCACAACGACAATGAAGAAGATTGAAAATTAGTGCTATTTGCCGACGATTTTGCTCTGATTATCAAAGCGGAAACATTGGAAATGGCGGAAAGCGTGGCAAATAGGAGTCTGAGCAAGCTGTCAGCGAAGCTAGAAAATTTGGGACTAGAAGTCAACCCACAGAAAAGTGCTGTTGTCCCTTTCACGAGGAAATCTACGGACCACCTGCGAATAAAACTAAATGGCCAAGCGATCCAGATACAGAACACTCACAAGTACCTGGGATATACGATCGAAAGGGACTAAAACACCGAAAACATATAGAAGACGTCAATGGTAAAGCTAGTAAACAACTACCGCTAATGCAAAATTCTTGCCGGGAGAAAGAGTTACGCGAACCCAGCCACTTTGGTCAAGATCGGCAACGCACTAATCAGGAGCAAATTCGAGTATGGGGCAACGATATACGGAAGTGCTGCAACGACAAACCTTCAGAAGGTTCAAGTTGTCCAAAACAGCTATCTGAGAATAGCCATGCAACTACTAAAATCTACCCCATACACGTAATACTATCGGAAACTGGTCAAATTCCAATGAAAGCGAGAATCGAATACTTGGCTAAGCGAGACATAATCAAGAGCACATAGAATCGGAATCAACTGGTAAAATTCATCCGGGTGACTATTGAGGCGGAAAAATCTAGCGGAACATTTTTATCAACCACGATTTCGCCTTACTCCACGGTGAACCCAGTTTCCAGAAGGTGGCCAAAGCTGGAAGAACATGTTGGGTAGGGTATGTTGCAAGAATGCCGGACATCAGTATTGTATAGATGGTTCGCTTTGTATCCGGTTGGAACAAGGAGGATTTGGGCGCAGCATGCTAGGTGGATTGACCAACTGCACCATGCACAATGGTCGGAAAAAAACGAAGTTTGGCCAAAACTAGTTTTATCGCTTTAATCGATGAAATATGTAATCTGAATATGTTATTTGGCGTTTTTATTGTTTCAGAAGGGGTTATTCACATATTACGTAACTTTTTTTTAAAAGCTATTTTTTAATAGAAATGCAATCAAATTTGGCTGGGAGCACAAATTTTGTTTGTATTTCAACGAGTTTGATCAAAATATGTATGAAGATTGGTAAAATATATTTTATATCAACTTTGTATGAAAAATATCGTCAAAATGTATGAAAATATTGAATTATTCAAAAAGCTCTAACTTGCAAATCAGCAAATTTCTGCAAAAAATTTAAACGTTTTTTGTAAGATCTAAGGATGCATTTTAAAGTTCAATATTCGAAATGGCGGCGACATGACGCGACAAGAGTTGTTTTTCATGTTCAAAATCATCAAAATTACCAAAGTGTAATATTGAACGGTATAAAAACTTCAACCAAATATTTTTTTCCATTCTCATGCTCGATAAAAGTGTTGAACCATAAGCTTTCAGATAGTGTGTAACTTTGGGAAAATATTGCATTCCTTAAATATGAATTTTGTACTTAATTTTATTGTAATATTTTTCAATTTTTTGACTTCAGTCAGTTTGACGTCATAAAGCTCAAAGAAATTTTAATTTTAGTTCAATTTCAATCAAGAATCATAATAATATAATACATGAGGTATATTTTAAAATGATAAAAATCATAAAAATCTCAAAAAAGTGTTTTGGTAGTTTTGGCCGCTCCTTTATATGGAGCCCGACCATTGTGCCATGGCCAGGAGAGCGAGGGTCGATGATGGATAAAGGCGGCCATGATCCGTGTAAATTGGCGATATATTGTTGGTGAGCTTTTATCAAGTTAATTGATGTAGAACCGAATAAAAAGAGGTTTAGTGGAAGTGCATGAATGCTTGGGAAGATGAACGAAAATTGAGTTGCAGGGTCTTTTGCATAGCACTCCGTGATTGATCGGTAAGAATTGTACTTCGATCCCAATGAAAAAGGGAAGGGACTTTCCGCTTATTCACGAAGTGCATATTTTAGCAGAACTCATATTCAGTGTTGATAGACTCACACTCAAATCGCAATCAATACGCTCTCCCGTGAGAGCAAACTCATTAGAGATCTGCTTTGCAAATCTCACGCTTGAGATTTTGAAGGCAAAATCACTCAATCAACTCAAACCGTAAAAAATGATTCAGTCGCAAAACCCGTCAGAATCTCGTGAAACCCGAATGTTGTTGTTTACGTTAGAAAGGATTACTATAATTTTACCAGACCAACAAAAAATTATTGCTGTGTGTGAGTAAACTGTGGAAATACGAGACAATGAGTCAAAAAGGTGAGCCAATTCATCCATGATTTTTTGACTGCTGAGTTGCGTGATTGACAACTCACGCATGAAAAATCTCAACCGTGAGTTATGAGAAATTGAGTTGTTCACAACACTGCTCATATTATTGATCAAAAACGGCGCCGGTCAATTCCTCGAAGCCAGTTGAGATGTGGAAGGAATGTGTGTAATGATTGTTCCTTGTAGAGACCAAGAATACCTATGCATCTGCACAATCACCACAGGAAGGGTGTTCATAAGTAAGGAAGGAATAAGATCTGGGAGTCGCCTTTGGTCGGTGATGTGAACTATGGATAAGGGGGAAAATACAACATATACAGTCATCCCTCCATGAGTCGATATTGAAGGGACCATCGACTCATGGAAATATCGAGTCATGGAACAGCAATGCTATGGAAAGCCGTTTGAGGGGACCATCATAGTAACCAAGAAAATCGATTTTTGTTATGGTTCCATGAGTCGATATCGAGTAATGGAACATCGACTCATGGAGGTTTAACTGTACTTAAAACTAGTTTTGCATTTTTGTCTCGCGATTACAATTGTCGACGCACCGATACATAACTTATTTAATTTGATGCTTCATGAATTGCATCACTTACCAAGCTTTCGATCCTTCCCACTTACAAACTTCCTTCCTGTGAAAACCATGGAGATGCAGAGGTGATCTCGGTCTTCAGTAGCAATGGATGTGAAACTAACAATCCTTCCCTTTCCCGATGACCGTAAGGACGTGGCCGGAACCGTAGTTGACATTACTAAGTTTGGAGTTCTCGAAATTGTACATTGAAGATGGTACGCTACTCCTAAGCTATTTCTGTTGGTTCCCTGTGCAATTTTGATTATTCCTGTCAATCACGGAATAGCAACAACGAATTGTACGGTCATCAATGTTTATGCTTATGCTAAACGTAATGTTACCACTATAAAAATGTGTTATCGTAAGCATGAAACAAACTTCTCAGTTGGTAATCCGTCCTCGACTGAGGGACGTTCCGATAATGCGAATTATTGAAACAAAGTTTAGATACCACTGATAAATTGGTTTGAAATATTGAAATATCGGATTGATATATGATATATTTGAATGAAGCAAAATTTATTTATCGCTTAGTGAGCTGCCGTTTAGTTAACTATCATTCGAAAATAAATCTTTGGTAACTCAAGATTATTGATTTACTGACCGATATTTTCTAAAAAAAATCCTTTGTGGAGTACCTGGTACCTGGGTTGATTGATGATTAATGATGATGAAGAAAACCACAGAAAAAAATTGTTACATCACCAAGAATGGAAAACAAATCTGTAAGGAATGCCTTGTTCGATTTGCTACTAATCCTTGTGAAAACTCTTGACTCCTGTACTTGTTTTTAATTATGAATCGTGGTTTACGGCTAACCAGCCGAGTGGAAGTTTAACAACTTCCGAAAAGCTAAACATTACATATCATTTGCAATTGGATTAGATGGACAAATTGATGTGAAGATTTGCGAAAAAGTTACACGTCTTCTCAGTGAGAATCGAACTCACGACTCCTCGATCTCTAGTTGGGGCGCGTTACCACTACGCCATGAGAGGACTCATGAACGCAGAAGTTAACCTGAATTCGATTTCAGCCCAATAATCACGTGGTCCTTTTTCGCAAAGTGCACCTCTTTCGGAAGAATTAGATGCCCATCCAAACACAACGCTTTCTATATATATCCAATGCCTAGCCCGAGAGCGCATTGTTTTTTAGGAATAGGAATAGCACACTACACTAGCCAGCAACTGGCGTTCGGGGAACCGACATTCGGGGAACTGACATTCGGGGAAAAGTAGCATAACCTCACAGAAAAATATACTATCAGCTAGCTAACGCACCTGCTAGAATCTGTTACGTCACGCCACTGAAATTGAATTGTTGTTCCCCTAAAACCCTCTCGCACACAAATAAGCTTCGGTTAAACAGAAAAAGCGATCATGATGAACAGAGGATTTAATCACTATAATATAATGACAATGAATTTAAAACAGATTTCAATTAAATTTGGCATAAGAAAAAAAGAGGAAATGAAAAAATTGAAACCAGCTGATTCCATCTTAAGCTTCTTCTGAAATCTGATATGTCACTATAAACCAGGTAATTTTTGTCAGAGTTTGAATTTTGATCCAAATAAGCCGATCGAACCATACTAAGATAGTGTATTAGTTCATTAACCATAACAGTTCGTGGCACATCGCATTCGGAGAACCCTATAAATGTTGATATTCACTCTCTTGCATGGTACGTGACTAGAGAGCGTTCAAGAGCATCCACTCTCATAGACGACAACGATATCGAACCATTCGAGATATTTATGCTTAGAATGGGTTACATGCATGGCCTCATGCGCTACTCGCCACATAGTAACGCACATGCACTAGTGTCTATGCACGAAAAATCGCTAAAAGGTAACGCGAAAAATATGTCTATGGCGAAAAGCATCTAACGAATTATTTCTCAAAATTGGGAACTTTTTTCGAAAAAATATTGGGTACCGGGTGTACGTAATGATAATGACTATCACACCTACCAAATATTGTTTCGATTAATGCTTTGATTTACGAGAAATATGAAGTTAGACGATTTACCCATACAAAATTAAACGAGAAAACTTCTGCTGATCAACTGGGGATAAGAGCAAAGCAGGTAATCCATTGGTAATATAAACTGTATCGGTAAGGAAGATACATATAAACTGATTCTCTGGCACAGTAGTGGCCACGAGCACGGAGTGCCTTAAAAAAAAAAAACTTCTGCGTTCATGAGTCCTCTCATGGCGTAGTGGTAACGCGCCCCAACTAGAGGTCGGGGAGTCGTGAGTTCGATTCTCACTGAGAAGACGTGTAACTTTTTCGCAAATCTTCACATCAATTTGTCCATCTAATCCAATTGCAAAATATATGTTATGCTTAGTTTTTCGGTAGTTGTTAAACTTCCACTCGGCTGGTTAGCCGTAAACCACGATTCATAATTAAAAACAAGTAAGACATACATGTTATGATAATAGAGGAATAAAAATAAATAAATTTATGGAAATGTTACAGTGCCATTTTATCCGCATGAGTTCACTTTGAACTATCCTATCCTAACGCCTGAAAGTTTTGTGGAGATCCAAGCCGGAAACCATTCGACGGATAGTAACGCACCACATGCGCGTCTCATTCCGTTTTTCCCAACTTCCACTTCCCCGATGTCATATTTCATTTGAAACTTATTGTTTTCAGTTTATGATACAATAATGGTCACACTCGAAGTACCAGTGCGTGGGCGAACTCTGCGGAAATGGAAATGTCTTCCTGGCATGCAATAAAGGTTACATTTGTTATAGTCACCGAAAGGAGTTCTGACATTGAAATATATTCATTTACGTGGAAAAAAGAACGATATTAAATTCCGCAGTACAGCTATATAGGGGAGGGTGTCTGACTGAGCAAGAGATGAACGGGAGAAACGAAGTGGAAAACCTAGCATGTCCTTTATCAATCATCATTCGAGCCATGTTTTACACCACAGGATAGCGCCAGAAAGGGCCAACAAGTTCATTGCTAGGAGCACTCTATGGATTCCAATTTGTGACCATTTGCTCTCAACGACATTGACAGCGCTGCATTAGAAAGTTAACTTCGAAACGGTCGGGATTCACGATTCGTTTTCGTCAGCATCTAGTACAAGAAGGGTGGACATCGTGTTTGCAAAAGTGGAGAGGTGACGTTTTAGACAAATGAAGAATTTATTATCACGAATATTTGCTGGCGTAGTCCTTCTATTGTCTAGCTCTGGAGTCCTCGTCACCATAGGAAAAAGGGGTTCCGCGTGACACATTTTTTAGCTCGGTTGGATGAGTCCGCCCAGACGGTCGGGGAATGTGTCGGTCATTTAATCAAAACCATAAATTACCCATGAGTTTCCTCGTTTTGTTGGTTTTATTAAAAACTCAATTAGAGCGTGCAGGAGCAGCAGCAGCTGTGGGTTCGAGAAGTGGTATGTAAATTTTTGTTGCATGTTGTAATTTTGTTTTACCTAGTGGGAGGTAGTCAACGTCTAAACTGCATTAACATTAAGTTAGCGTTAGCGTATTAATGTTAATGCAATTAAGTTGTCGTACGAAAATTAAGGCCTATTTGCATTAGTCCGTGCAGACTTTAGAGCAAGACTTTTTTTTAATAATAACAAAACTTAAAGAAATACATCAGCTATAACGGTTGTTCAGTAAAAACTGGTTTCAATTCCTCTCAGTAATTGAATAAAAAGCGTATTTTTTTTAAAATTCTCATCGTAATAAGCTGTTTTTTATCACGTCAATCTGCCATGAAACGGTCTACTTTCCAACACTAAATTATGTACTGCCCATACTCGCTTAACAATCCCATTTATACATGAAATCCCATATAGTATGAGACTGTTATGCGAGTATGGGCAGTGTAGTGCGGTAATAATCATCACGCTACTGGAATCAGTTGCGTAATGAATATTTCGTAACGCTTTTTCATTACACAACTATTTTTAGAAATTGAATATTATGGTGACTGTATCCCGATGTGATTTCTGATACCTTCAAAGTGGTCTTCTACGAAATTGTGGAAAATGTACACAACTCGTTGCAGAACTAGATTTTATAACACTCGTCGTAACTATCCAGCTCGACAAGCCTGTTTGGATAACTGTACGACTCGTGCTGTAAAAATTATCATTCTTCAACTTGTTGCGTAATAGTAGTTTACGTAACAAGTTGCAGAATTATGATTTTTACACTACGTGTCGTAAATTTGTCCAATGAGGCTTGCCGTGTATCGTATCGAGATCGTATCGGGATGCATTCATCACTATTTTGAAATTTCCTATAATTTTTGGATAATGATTCTTTACGCAACTCAAAACAGTTGCGTAATGGAAAAGCGTAGCGTAATAGTCATTACGCAACTGATTTCAGGTGATTAGGTACAGAATGCCTTAAGCATGAAACAACCAGATTCCACATTACTGTAGCTTCGCATAATGTTCTGCTGCATAAACGTACAACTCAGAGTCTTACGGAACAGGTGCAGTTGATGTTCTGAACTAATTAAAGAAAGAGAAAAATGGATTTCTGATTGCTACCCGAACAGATGTGCACTGCGCAACTATTCTGTTGCATTATGCCATACCAACACTTTTCCACAATTTTAAACCAGACTGTTCCTTCTCCGATGATCGGAGTATTTGTGCATAAAATTTCATAAATCTTTCATCGGATTTGTCATTTATCATAGGAACAAACTCAACGGCATTGCATCGGTGCAAGATGTTGTTTGTAGAAAAATTCCAAAAAGTGATGATTGAGCAATGGAGAGTAGTCCTTCACGGTTCGAAAAATGCTGACTGATTGTTCTCACAAATGGAAATGAAGCAACGCTCAATGGGTCTTAATGGTTGCTTTCTTCCTTGCCAAAACAACCTCCTCACGGTGACTCCCAAGATCCAAGAACCACCATTCCGCTACATCTCCACGAGCGAAACCTATCATTATCTTCCATTCAGCTTGTTCATCATGTTTTAAAAGTCTAATGTCTTATTTTGGTGTTTCGCTTCCGACGACGACGATGACGACGACGGAAAGAAATGGGCGGCGGGCGGTGCCGGAAGTAATTCAAAAGCGATCATATCGCTTCTCTGTATTTTTGGGAGCTATGCCCGCACGCGTTTCCCATTCAGGCTTCTATTCTATTCGCACTGGCTGCGTTGATGATGGATGAATAACTGCCGAAAATTGGAAACAAATGGGCAAGGCTACCCCCACTCTGTGTCTGTTTGGCGGGACGCAGGGCGCCGCCGGTTTCAATGGACAACTAAAACAAAAGAATTAAAACCAATTCATACCTGGGATCTTTTGTGATCCGAGCGATACAATCTTTTTTCGACAATTTTTTAAACGAACTCATTACAAGCGGGAACATAACAATTAGTGGCTAAAAGATTATCGGTAAATTCTTAATTGCTCTTCGCACAAAATTCCTAGAAAATAAAATGAACATAATGATAACCAATAAACAGGAATGTTTGTATAAAATGAGAAAAACATCGTCAAAAATTTATTGAAAGGGTTATATTATTTAAAAAAAAAAAACAGTTTTTAATGGATTAAGAATAATGATCTGGAATTTAAAACTCCTAGCTTTTCTTAATGGTTCAGTCAACGAAAAAATATTTTTTTAAGAAAACTCAATATTTTTCACAACTCGAAAATCAAATGGCTTCAATTGTGAAAGAAATAATCTTGAGAATGATCATCTTTACATTCTAATACCTCCTTCCCCTCCCCTATGTTACACTTTTTGTATGTAGACATCGAGAAATTTGTTTGGACCGTTACGTTGTTTTACCACCCAGTAACGTGGCAGCATTTATGGACGACCCTTTATTGATCAGATAATTACATCTAACACAAGCATCAATAGATTGTACAACAATTTTTATGGATGGTTGTATAAGTCTTGATTATTTATCTTGTAACGAACTCTGAGAGGTTACTGATTACGGTTGTGCCCTAGAATTCTGTTCTCATCGAAGTTGTTGAATGCTTTGCATCAGTAGTGAAACTCAGAACTTGTTTATTTGGGCTCCTCAATGGTCGTATGACTCAAAACATGGTAGAGTTTTAGTTATAAAAGCCTTTCAAAGGTATCAATCTTGTTCCATCCAAGAGTTCAATATCTACGTATATAGAATTGATATTGATGAATCCCATCCAGAATGAGTCGAAACAAATAAAAATCGCGCTCGATAATCTTCGATTTGGATTAAATTTTGTACATGTTTTTGGTATAGTAAAATAAGTGTTTTCAGTAGAAAAATCGATCATTTTAACTCGAGAATAACTTTTGAAAATGGACTACAACTGTTTGCATTAAACTTATTTGAAAAAATCCAACTCCAAAACTGTTATTTTAGAGAAAAAGGTTCTTTGAAGAAGATGTAGTGAGCCGTTTGAACTATAAGAAAAGAATATACACTGAAAAAAGATTTCAATTTTTTCATTAAAAATTCAAACATAAAACTTTAATTTAAATTACACAAAAATCCCATTTTTAATTCTTTTTTTTTTAATTTTTACCATAGAATCTTGAGAGTAAACACATGTTTGGGACAAAATTCCATGATGGAGAAATTTTAAGTAAAAAAATTCTAAGAACAACTTTTGGTCTATTTAAACATTTTGATTTTTTGTCAAAATATGTAAATTCTGATGATACAATAAGAGTCTTGAGACTATTCTGAACCATAATGATATTCTTGATCACTTCTCTAGAAGTAACCATTTTCGAATCATCTAAAGTTTAATTCAAACAAATATAAATTAAATAATTAAATAGACCATTTTCATTAGTTATTCGCGATTCTCCTACAAGAAAAATAAGTAAGTAGAAAGAAATATGTTTATTCTCGAAAGCGTATTGTATGTTGGAGAATCGCGAATAACTAATAAAAGGGCCTATCAGAATATTAAAATAATAGTTTTTTGCATTCAACTTGACATAATACGAATATGACTACTTCTAGAGAAGTTATCCAGATAATCATTATGGTTTGGAATCACTTCAAGATTCTAATTGTACCATCAGAAAATATTGATTTCGACAAAAGTCCGAAATTTTGAAATCGATCAAAAGTTGTTCTTAGAAATACTTTTTTATTTAAATAGACTTCCCCATTATGAAATTTTGTCCCTAGCATCTGTTTACTATCAAGATTTTGTGGTAAAATTTAAAAAGATATTAAAAATGGTTATTTGTGTCAATTAAAATTCTTTTTTATTAATTTTACATGAAAAATCATAAAATACCTTTTCAGTGTGTTTTTTTTTTTCAATTTCTTCATGGAACATTTTTCTCTAAAATGAACAGTTTCGGTTATAGAATTTTTCAAATAAATTGCATACACAAATTTAAAGGTTATTTTCAAAAGTTATTCTCGAGTCAAAATGAACGATTTTTCTATGAAAAACACTCATTGTACCATTCCAAAACCATGTTCAAAATTTACTGCAAATCGAAGATGGTCGAGTTCTGTGACTGATTTACAGTACTACAGTACTTACAGTTTCGGATTTCGGTCCGAATTCGCGTTAACAATAAAAAAATAAAATTGTCCTATATTAGACGGGCCCAGTTCAGTATGGGGAAAAAATAAAGTTGTATTATAAAGGAATTTTCAGCTCAAACATATGAGAAACAGCACATCATCTACTGTTTGGTTCAGGAAAATTGTTGATCGCGTTCAATTGGATTCAGAATGTCAAAAACATTACTTGATATAATAGCAAACAATATTGTAGAAGGTTATATCATGATTAAAATTGATAAAGTTGGGGTTTAAACTATCTGAAGTACCTAGATCATGCAATACCAATTTGTATTTCTTTAATATAGTTTGGTGGTAATCACTTATCGCATCATAGCCACCTATGACGCTTGGCGAGCTGCTGCACAAGGCATCTAAATGATTGCACGGGAGTGCTGATCTAAGCCTAATTTCAACAACTGAAAGAGTAACGAAAATGAGATCAAATCCAGATACATCCTTCTGCAATTATGTTCATTAAGGTATCAACTAGTGTATTTGTCATTCTGGGCTCAATTTAACGCGACCTACACACTAAGAATTTATTACCGAAGTCGATAAAATTTTACTGGGTTTTTGAACAGCAGGGTTTTCTCGGTAATTTCCTGAAGAACTGAAAACTCCGTAAATCGACAAGATTCTCGAGCTGTCATAAAAAATGCTGGTTTAGTCAGTAAAAACTTTCTACAGCCATTTACTGGATTTATTGGTTAAATAAACCTATTTGTTTACCATAATTTGCTGATTTTTTAAGCTTTGAATGAGAGCTCCCTTTCCAGTCCATATTTTTGTTTATCAAATCCCAATTCATCACCCTGAACATCCAAACCATTTACATTATGATTTTATATGAGGAATTCCTTAAGCTCGTTACTTCTGAAAGGAATTGAAAATCGGCAACAAATTGATTGTCTTAGGTTGTGCATAGTTCCAGCTTCTTACCTTACCTCAACAAATTGGTGCTGTGATTCGATTCCGTAATTCACGACTTTTTGAATACATTCGATGTCTATTATCTTGATATAAAACAATATAGGGGAAGATCCCCCAGTACCGGACACTTAAGCCACTAAATTCATAATTCGAAAAATATTGGTATTATGAGCTCGTGTTACCCATTTATGATAAATATTATCATTTTTATAGTGTATAAAAATAAATTTGAAAATATTAATATGAAGTTTGACATTGCATTTTGATGATGTATTTTAGTACCAAATTGATCGATCTTGAAACCCAATCACCCAATACCGGACACGATCTGAAAATGCGTCGAATTCTGTAAATTTGAACATCATTGAATGTGTTTACTATAGGAATAGTATACAATCGCCAATTCAATGCATTCGCAACATTTACAAGAACAATTTGAGTTTTTCTTAGTTTACAAGATGTCCATCAAAATCCTCTTTCATATATGATGGAAAATAGCACATTTTACGATGTTGTTCTGAATGTTCATTCTTCTTAATTTTATCGCATGTATGATACCATGATCGACGGAATCCATGAAAAATGAATGTATTTTGAGACACTGGTGCAATAATTACAAAGATAACATATAACAAATCAAGCTGTCCGAAACTGGGGGACAGGAGGTGCTTAGCCCAAAATTGTAATTTGTCCGTATTTGGTTCAATTATGGTACAAAATACATTTGTACTATCAAATTAGGATTATTTTCGAACATGTTTGCGTAATCCAAAGTATTTTTTCATATTCAAAATAATTACTAAAAAGGCTCAATATTAAGGCGATACGTCATTTTTTTCAATATTTTCAAACTTTTCTACTTTTTTAAAAAGGCATGCATATTTTAAGGATGTGTTATTCTACGCAAACATTAGTCTCCATAATAGCTTTCGTTCCTTCTAATAGACCATCTTGATTGGACCATGATTTCTCAATTTTTTGACTTTGTCCGGTATTGGGTGCTGTCCGGTACTGGGGGATCTCCCCCTACTGCCGATAATCGATTCCTTACCTTGCACCGAGCCCACAGGAATCAGCATTCAGAAAGTAAAACGGTAAAACTGCGTTTCGTTTGGAAGCAGCTCATCAGCTTCGCACATACCAACTTCTGATGCAGAATCTATATCTGTAATTGTTTTTGTGTCAAATTCTCCCATGCGCTTTTTTGTTTTCTTCGCATTTTAACGAAAAATTCGGTAAAAAATAATTATCACTGAAAGTCGGTACTTTGATTTTACTGACTTTTTAAACTTACTGACTTCGTACGGCATTTTTATTACTGAACGATCAGCTAAAACAGTTACCGAATTCAGTAAAGTGATAATTTTTTTGCTGAACATCAGAAAGTTCGAATGAAAAAGCTGAAAGTTCGGTATTTTTTGTAATTTACGGTTCGTACACCGTAAAAAATATTACCGAACAGATAAACTAAGATTGAGTGTGTAGTATATGGAACAAAACAGTAACATAATGTCCGAATATCCCATACAAACTTCAAATTGAATGCGCCAGCTGGTGGAGCAACCAATTGAGTTGAAATTTTGTGAGAATTTTTTTTCCCTAAGGTTCATATCTAGGGGGTGAACCGTTGAATTTTAAAACTTTTTTGCTTAAGGGCCTATCTAATATGTATGACAGAATGTATTACCTATTTTAACTTGGCGGCTGTTGAAAATAAATGAAAAATTGGTCGATTTTCAAAAAGAGCTATCTGGTCAATAATGTTAAAATGCTCGTGGAATTCCAAGATGAGAAACAGACCAGGTTGGGACGTAACAACAGAAAAAGGAAGGGCAATGCCAAGAACCAGGAGTAACAAAAATTTGGTATATGAAGCCCTATCGGAACCTGTCACCGAGTGTCCGAAAATGGGCAGAACCAGTTCATGATATGATAATAAATTACTAATTTGTGAAAAATTAACCCTCTAATACCCAACCCCGCCTTTGGAATTTTGTGAATTTTTTCTTAGCTCGGAAATCAAAATGATTTTATTTTTGTCTTAAACCTTGACTCATAGCACGCATATGAGATAAGTTTTTTATGACTTTTGTAACTTTTCTGTATTCTTGAAAACTGTTTGAAAAATGGTATTCTCATATAACTTACAAATGCATGGGGTTAATTTAACGTGTAATATGAAAATCATACCTTTCATATTTTTCTACTATCAACCTATCACAGAAGAACCGCTTGGTGGTATTAAAATAATTTCAAACCTGGTTTTCCGTTATTTACACGGAAAATAAACATATTTCCACGAAAATATTTAAAATTTTATATTTTTGAAAGTACCGTATAAACTTGAATTTTTATTATTGCCAAAAATCAATAACTAGAAGAGACTTCAAGAAAAAATGAAAAAGGATAGGGATGTTCAAAAATAAAAATTATAGAAATCAAAAACCAAAATTCATAGATTTGCGAATAAAAATAAACCATTGCCCAAAACATGTTTCGAACGATTTTAGATAACCAAAAATGATATTTAGATCAAAAATAAAAATTTGGGTATGAGAGGGTTAAGAATATTGAGCTGTAAAAAGGTATCAGAGAATTGTATTATTATAGTTCCTAAGGGTTCCTACCGGAATCGATATCCGGTAACGATATTTTTTTCTGGAATTTTCGTACTTCTAGCAAAGCAACAAACTAACGCCTACCCCGACTTTCTGGGGTGCTCAAGGAGTTTGGGATCTGTGGTTCTCACTCAACGGTCTATTGCGGACGCAGGTCTCGAGTGTGGTAACAGAGAAATAGTGGAAAACATCTCTGTACCACGCCACCATTATTTGGCTTGAGCTGCAAGTCCAACGTCCCCTGGAACTAGCTCAAGGTTCTACTTCGGTGGGCTGAGGGCTTGTTGATGCCTTTACGCCTTTTCTTGCTTCTTCTCTTTCTCTATTCGCTCTTACTGAAATTTGTCTCATCAACGTCACTCACATGCCTGGGCTGCTTGTATTGCGACCCAACATCTCAGATATACTTGCGGATTATTTCCACGGCATTTCCGAGTAGCTTACCCATCTCCAAGCAAAGCATTAAGACGGTTTGTGGTCCTACCAGACCGCAGCCAGGACTTCAACCTTCCTTTCACTTTTAATGAACTCGAGCTCGCCCTCAAGAGGGCAAAGGGAAAATCTGTTGGACTTGACGACATTGGATACCCGATGCTGAAAATCTTACCCCTGAACGGCAAACTTGCCATTCTCGATACGTTCAATCAAAAATGTACTTCCGGAAAACTCCAGAAAACTTGTAAACATAGCTTCAGTTTCATGATGACGATTCTCAAAAACACTGGACCAGCGAATGAGGTCAACAACTATCGCCATATAGCTCGCACGAGTTGCGTTGTGAAGATTATGCAAACAATCGTTAACCGTTGCCTGGTAGGCTACTACACGCTCAAAAAAGAATTCTGGGAAACGTGAACTTTCAAAAATACACCATGAACTACCACCAATGGTCACATAAACATGATCTAGTTCACGGTGTAGTTTTGCTCGTTGACGAGTTCACGTCTGCTGTTCACGGATACGAGAACGGATTTTTTTCTGTGTAGATAACCGGCAGCATGCGTTTCGTCCAGGTTTTAGAGGAACGGAAACTTATTTTGCTTCCCTTGTCCAACCATAGACGAGGCTTTGAAAGTTGGTTAACATATCGAGCTAGCATTTCTTGATTTAGCTAAGGCCCACAACCCGACGTTGACTCCCAGTACTCTCCAAGAGCTGGTAAGTGTTGGAATCTCTGGAAATATGCTAGCGTTTGTTCGGAACTTTTTGGAAGGACGCACCTTTGAAGTTCTCGTAGGAAATTAATGTTCTAAAATCGTTCAAGAAGAAACAGGCGTACTATAGGGCTTCGCTTTGGGGCTCACCCTGTTCCTTGTGGCTATGGATGGAGTATTCTTGGTATTAACGACGGGATTCTTCATCTTGGTATATGCATCCAAAAATGATCTGCCGTAAGCTCCGGGCAGCTGTTTCTGCTGTCGCTAGATGGGCGACTCAGGTCGGCTTCAACATGTTGGCGGACAAATGTGTTCGCATCCACGTATATGACTCCAGACATCACCCCCAGGTAAAATAAACATCCGAGGCGTTCCTATACCGAGCAGAAGCTTCGTCAAAATACTTGGTAGCATGATAGATAGAAATCTCTCTTTCCATGCGCACTTCACGAAGGTCAAATCAGCTTGTGAGACCAGGATCAGTATGATTCTAAGTATCTCGGGCAAGAGCACACACACAGCGAAAGGACCAGCCGCGAGCGAGCAACTGAAGCTGTTGTCAATAGCCGACTGCTATACGGAATAGAGATATCTGGCAGATCCTAAATGTGTACGTGTGCTATCCGGCCTTCTACCCTCGACCCCGGCAACTACCGCATGCGTGGGAGCTGGAAACCTCCCCTTTGGCACAAGGCAGCTATGGCACTATGTAGTCACGCAGTTGGTTATTTGGAAAGAACCACAGGTAGAGGGCAGGGCTGTTTCCTCGCGGAGCAGGCAAACCGTGCCCTTATAGAAGAGGCCAATACCACGCTTTCCTCGGTGGGTGGACTCCATCGTGTTAGACCTAGAAGCTAGTCGTCCAAGGTGATTACTGTAGACAGAACAATCAAAAATCACTTCTGTAGAAATGCCAACTGAGCAGCCGTTCAAAGCTGCTTTCTGGAACGATTATCTGAAGTCTACCCGAATGCCAAAGTTTATTATACAGACCGTCCTCAACAGGGTGATGAAATGCACAGAGAGCGAAAACGGGCTATCAGAAAGGCAATTTAGATTCCGGAAAGGAAGGTCGGCGGTGGACGCAATTCGGACAGTGCTAGAGAGAACCGAGAAAGCATTGAAACAAAAGCGTTGAGCAGATCGTTACTGCGCCGTGGTCACGATAGATGTGAAGAACGCGTTCAACAGCGCCAGCTGGGAGGCCAATGCCACTGCGTTGCACAGAATGCGGGTTCCCGACTACTTGTGCCAGATTTTGAAGAGCTACTTACAAAACCGTGTACTAAGGTATGAAACCGACGCTGGCCCGAAGGAGTTGCGAATGTACGACGGAGTCCTATCGCTACCCAAGGGGGTCGAGATTGTCGGCTTCGCCGATGACGTCGTCCTAACGGTAATAGGTGAGACGCAGGAGGAAGTAGAAATGCTGACAACGGAGGAAATTGATCTAGTCGAAAATAGAATAAGGGGAGTCAAGCTGAAAATAGCCCACCACGAAACTGAGGTGCTACTAGTTAGCAACTGCAATGCAGTCATGCACGGTGAGATTACTGTCGGGAGCATGACATAGGATCACAGCGAAAGCAGAAGCTACAGTGTAATGCTAGACGATCAACTGTCACGTCGATTATGCATGCATGACGGCGGCCAATGCGCTCACAAGACTTATGCCCAATATAGGTGGGCCTAGAAGCAGTAAGAGGCATCTTCTAGCTGTCGTAACAACATCGCTACTAAGATACGGTGCGCCAGCCTGGGGCGCGGCGTTACAGACCAAGCGGAATCGAAATAAGTTAAACAGCACGTTCCGACTCAGCACCATGCGAGTGGTGAGCGCGTACAGGACTATATCGTCGGATGCAACATGCGTAATCGCTGGGATGATCCCGATCTGCATCATCCAGTCCGAAGAGAAACTAAGCAGGCGAGGAAGTTGGCAAGAATTCGTGCGCTGGCTAAGTGGCAGCAAGAATGGGATGCCTCCGAGAAAGGTAGGTGGACCCACAGGCTCATTTCGAATCTATCGGCCTGGGTGAACAGGGAGCACGGAGAAGGGAATTTTCACCTGACACAGCTCTTGTCAGGTCACGGTTGCTTCAAGCAGTATCTGCATCGATTCGGCTATGCGTCTTCACCATTCTGTCCTGAGTGTATGAAGATTGAAGAAACGCCAGAACATGTTGTCTTCGACTGCCCGAGGTTCAACATAGAACGAAACACGGTGGCGGCTGCTTTTGGTGAGTACTTCAGCGTAGAAGGTGTTGTATACGGAATGATAAGCCATTCCGATCTTTGGAATATGATGACCAACATGGTGGTGCAAATAATGTCTGGCTTACAGCGCAACTGGCAAGAAGAGCAACGAAACGAGACGCAGAGAGCAGCGCTTGACGTCGGGTCGTCGGGGCGCTGATGAACCGGAAGCCAACCTCCCACTGGAATTATCGGACCGACCTCGGTACCGTCAAATGGGGCTTCTTTTGACATAATTTCCACATTCTTCAACTTTGAGGATTTGTTACTTTAAGAATTATGTATAGATATCGATAATTCTTGCATATATTTAAGTTGTATATGTACGTATCAAATGTGCAAAATATCAGGCAAATCCATTAAGAAATAACAAAAAGGCTTGAATAGCGAAAAAAGTGTGTCCTTCAAGACAAAAAAGGGGCTACTTTGAACATTTTCACAATTTTATAATGAAATGATTTTTTCTTTTAAATTTCAAACTGATTCTATAGATAATCGTCTATTGTGGTGTTATTGAACGTTTTTTCATTGATAAACATAATTTAAAAAATTGCAAAGCTCGAAACAATTACACACATGTAACAAATTTCAGCAAAGCATGCTCTTCACTATTTTCAGTTTGCAATATGAAATTTAAACTTTCAACTCCCTCTTAAATGGAACTATCAGTTACGAATGCTTGATTTTTAAGTCAACATAAACGAACGATGTAACTACATGGTACTGCGATGATTAGTGAGTTATGTACAAAAACTGTCTTTTCTATTCTTACTGTTATATGAACGATATGTAGAAGGATCACATTACTACCTGGAACTAAAAAGTAATTTTCATTAAAAACGCAATCTATGAAGTAAAGTTTTGCAAGATCGTAAAGAAGTAAAAGTTTGCTTTTGTAATATGCTTTTAGCTGCTTAGCAGTTCTTGGCTTCAAAGTAGTTTATTTTAGCAATTGAAGGATGCAATTATTTTGTACATGTAAAACATAATGAAAATATTTTTTTTTTTGAGATTATGTTGTGAACTTTTCATTGGTACGTATTGAAATATGTGTCTTTTATGTCTATTCACTTTTCCAAATATTTTTTTCTAATTGTTTTATGTTGTGAAATATACAAACCAAAACATTATAATAAAATAAACGTCGTCAAAATAAGACCTTTACTTAATTATTTTAATAAAACAACAATTTTAAGCAAAACAAATCACAGGATTTTTTTTGAAACATGAGAATTTGATAGTTTTGTGATGCTCCCAATAACTTTCCACGATATGGGAAAAATTCAAACAATGTTTGCATAGCCAATGTTCTATACCTTGTGAATATTCATTTGGAATTTTTGGAAATATTCTCTTGTTTATCCTGTTATTGTTGATGTTGTTCCAAAAAATAATTCATGCCTAGTGGTAGAGCATATATTGGTTGATAAAAGTGCTGAAGACACAAAATTGCTCAGATTAATATTTACGCTGCAATTAAATACGAAAGATGAGTGTCCAAAGTAGCCCCGTCCGACGGTACTCGATAAGTCAGTCTGTTGATGAGAGGAGACCATTGGGCACGATCGGAGTAGGCTAGATACTCCATCGGGGACTAGATCGAGTTTTTTTTTGTTTTTTTACAAGGGGGAAATCTGCAAACAGATCCCCTGACACGGTAACTCAGGGAAGACGGGGATGACACACCAACGACGACTTGCTAAAACCAGCCTATGCACTGTACTTGAGCAATTATTTTAGAATTGCTCAAGTGGTGTACAGTGCACTGACATTACCCTTGGCCTCAGACCCTTATCTCCCCGGAATCACATTACGGTACATCTTCAGGGTGGGCCATATAGCACAACACGTGTAACAGAAGTAGCCAAGGCAAACTGCTTCTCCTAGCCAACTTGAACAATGTTACATTATCTGGATTTTATAGTCAAGGGATGTAGCGAGCATGCGATTCCCTACAACAATGGAACGTGGGCAATGGAACACGAAATGCTCCGCTGTTTCCTCCACACCAGCACAATTGGGGCACGAAGGAGATTCTGAGTGCCCGAACCTATGCAGGACTGCCTATAGCAACCATGTCCTGACTTAAACTGCGTCAAGTGGAAATTCAATTCCTCATGGTTTCTTTTACAACAATCCTTCACGTTGGGTATTTGCCGATAGGTCCATCTACCTTTAGTGATACATCTGGATAGCGCCGCGCTTGTCAGTAGCTTGCATTTGCTGGCAATTACAGCAGAGCTGTTAGACATCATCCTCGAGAGCGCCGCTATAATCGCAAATACCCTTTTACAGACATATTCAACGTGGCTAGCGAAGCTGAGCTTGTCATCGATCATTACCCCAAGATGCCTAAGGGATCGTTTGGACTCAAAACTTGTTACACAGCAGAACAAAATAAGCTTCTCTTGAAAGCAAAAATCAAATAATGCGTCTTCAGTAAATTCGTGGTTGCTGAAACCGTTAGCACACTCAGAAGATATATTCAGAATAGCATCAATTGTAATACAGTACATTGCAGTTTCAAATTCATTAAACATGTCTGCATCTACCAAAATCTCTCAGAAATATTTTCTTGACTTCATCGTAGCTGCCACACGATATACGAATGCGAAAATAGCTACATGGGCAAAGAAAGCTCTTAGTTAATAACTGTGGAAGTGCTCATAAGAACACTAAGCTGAGAAGCTGGCTCTGTTCCAGTGAGACGTGATGCCAAAAAGAAGAAGAACGAGATTTTTAGCCCTGGGCTAGCTTATCTCGGGAAAGAATACGACAGGGATCAACAGCTTTACTTCCCTTCATGTGTTCTAACCACTACACCAGGTCCATCCAAAGCGTACATGTGTTTCAATCAACTGAAATTAAAGAGCGATAGTAATTAAAATTATATTTTCTTCGATAAAAGGTAGCTTTACGTCAAACCTAACTGCTCCCAACGAACAAATCCGCCGTCATGGGTGGCGCAGAATGCATCACTTTAACTGACGAAACATGACCCACTACTGCGCAAAGATGTTATCGTTCCCCGCTCATTCATTCCGTAACTCCAACGTTCCTCATTGAAGCACACAAAAAAGCAGTGATGATGTAGATGGAAAACAAATTTGTTTGTTTTTGACCGTCATGCTTTTAGAATCCATCAGCCGCAGTGCACAGTGGTACCACTCATAGACAAAAAAATTATAAATAAGTTGCCTTGTTTTTACTTGCTGAGTTTGATCACTTATAGCATCAGAATGTAGAAACATAAAATTTTATGTTTTTATCGGATACTTATCCGTGAATGAAGGGGAAAATTTTCTTGTTTTTTATATGTTAAAAAATCAAGAAATTTCAACATTCTGTTTCTTTTTATTTCTTCTCTCTGACGATACAGTTCAACTGGCACAGTGCCTGCTTTTCAGCTTAGTGGTCTTTTGAGCACTTCCACAGGTATAACTGAGAGCTTCCTTTGCCAGTTGACAATTTTGGCATGTGTATATTGTGTGGCAAGCACGATGATACTCTATTCCCTGGGATATCGAGAAAATTTCCTTCACGAAAGATCCTAGACCGATGGGATTCGAAACCACGACCCTCAGTTAGATCATACTGAATAGCTGAGCGTTTACCACTGCGGCTATCTGGGCCACAAATTGTATACAAAAAAATGAATTTTAGCTCCGTGAAGCATTAAACGTGATTGAGCCATAATAAAATAAACTTGCAAAAACAGACAACAGAGTTTTATAGGGAAATAACTTTGAAAATAATTTGAAAAGTAGGGGGAGATCCCCCAGTACCGGACACTTAAGCCACTAAATTCATAATTCGAAAAATATTGGTTTTATGAGCTCGTGTTACCCATTTATGATAAATATTATCATTTTTAGAGTGTATAAAAATAAATTTGAAAATATAAATACGAATTTTGACATTGCATTTTAATGATGTATTTTAGTACCAAATTGATCGATCTTGAAACGTGGCACCCAATACCGGACACGATCTGAAAATGCGTCGAATTCTGTAAATTTGAACAACATTGAATGTGTTTACTATAGGAATAGTATACAATTGCCAATTCAATGCATTTGCAACATTTACAAGAACAATTTGAGTTTTTCTTAGTTTACAAGATATCCATCAAAATCCTCTTTCATGTATGATGAAAAAAAAAACACATTTTACGATGTTGTTCTGAATGTTCATTCTTCTTAATTTTATCGCATGTTTGATACCATGATCGACGGAATCCATGAAAAATGAATGTATTTTGAGACACTGGTGCAATAATTACAAAGATAACATATAACAAATCAAGCTGTCCGAAACTGGGGGACAGGAGGTGCTTAACCCAAAATTGTAATTTGTCCGTATTTGGATCAATTATGGTACAAAATACATTTATACTATCAAATTAGGATTATTTTCGAACATGCTTGCGTGATCCAAAGTATTTTTTCATATTCAAAATAATTACTAAAAAGGCTCAATATTAAGGCGATACGTCATTTTTTTTTAAGATTTTCAAACTTTTCTACTTTTTTAAAAAGGCATGCATATTTCAAGGATGTGTTATTATACGCAAACATTAGTCTCCATAATAGCTTCCTTTCCTTCTAATATACCATCTTGATTGAACAATGATTTCTCAATTTTTTGACGTTGTCCGGTATTGGGTGCTGTCCGGTACTGGGGGATCTCCCCCTATTCAAAAATCGTACTTCAATCTATTATTATGTTAGTTGCTGATTAAGCAAATCCTTAATGAATTGAATTTTTTTATCGTAAAGATAGTAAGAATGATATTGAATCATTAGGTTCAAAACTCTTTTCAACCACCCATTGTGTAGCAGCGTGGGTAGCTGCCCACCTATTCGAAACGAGGTAGGTAGCAAAGCGCGATGATACATCAGCAGAGCACTGTTCTAGCCAGCATTGAACTTCCTTTGCATTTGCAGTCGGACGTTGTTGTTGTGGCGCTAGAAAACCGCGCGATGATCTTTGACTTTTCCATTTTCCACTCTCCCTGATGTGTTTTGTTTCTTACAAGATATAATGGATATCCAGTGGCGATGACAGCGCAAAACTCAGTTCTGAGCTGTCGGTTGGGAAACTTTGGGTGGGTGATCTGAGAATTTATTTTTAAATTATTTACTTTTGAACAGCATAATGTAGCAACATTTGCATGTCAGCGCTAAAAATGCCTAATGATCATCATAATCTTGAGTTAAATTTTTTTGGAGGCACCTACACGTCGATGCCTTTAATGGGAAATTTGCACTTTGAAATCAATGGCCTCTTTTTGACGTAGGACTACGTCTTTGTTTTCTATATTGGGGTGCACTTTAAAAGTACGGAAAATGAGACATGTAACGAAATTAGGGGAGATTTTGAACGTTAATAACTCAGTTGTTTACGAACCAATTATAACGATTTTAGTATCATTCGATCAGAAATGTATCTACGCATCGTTAGTAATATATCCGATAAGTGAATTTTGTTGTTTAACTATTGAAAATTTGATAAATGTTGACCCCTTTCTTATCCAACCAATCACGTTCGAGCATTTTTCGACGGTATCGCTTCCCACTATAAAAGCAAACGGGTCCCTGCTTCGTCCCTCAGTCTTCTTTTTGCGGTCGGACTGTGAACACGATCGGGCGAGTCATTCTCGCTTTGCTTTTGCACCTGCGTCACACTCCAATTTGTGTCGTCGGAAGAGGCAGACGCAAGATTGATTTGCGGCGGCGATGACAAGAAGCAAGCCCGTTAGGATCCAAATACCAGAAGCCCCCATAGTTGCTGATCCGAGGAGCTGCTGCTAATGGAGCGTCGGACTAGTGAAATCGCTCAAGATTTCAAGAGTGAGCATCGTTTCCAGATTTCGACTTGTGCCCGGGGATCCAATACCCGTTGATGTTGTGCGCCATCCACGTCACGAACCATTCAGCTGGTTCGTCGTATAAGCAAATTCCCCGTTTGACCATGACAATCAACTGATAACATACCGAAGGGCTATTTATCTGTGACCGTATCGAGACTAAGGAAGCCATCGGCCCTTGTCAGGGCCATCAAATTTGTGGAAAAGAGTTAAAGGAATAATATTTCCGACCTTATTACATCTTATATTCCTCAATTAATCTCGCAGCTTCGTACAAAATTTAATTTGTTATGAATAATTGATGGCACGACAATTTGAGACTATTCGTGGACGCTGCTGCAGTGCCATCGAGGTAAACTAGAGTGGTATTTCCGACAGTGTCTTTGATTTGCCATATTTAATAAGAACACTTCGATTGTAAAAATAATCACATGTAACAAAATTGCGACATGTTTAGAATGCTTTTGAAAAGAAATTTCCATTGAACAATTTTCATAATTTTGGCATTAAAGAAAACTATTGATTATCAATAGCGAACTATTGAATATTTAGTAAATGTCAACCCTTTCATTCATGTTCGACCAATTTCTCACGCATAATCAATTTCCGCAATTATCAAGTAATTCTAAGTCCAACTCATTATTGGCACATATGCATTCCTCAGATTGGTCGATTAGAAAGAGAAGAGCACGAAAGGGAGGAGCATTATCTGCTAATCTAAGGGTATATAGCATACTTCCTTCGTTGGATTCGGTTTCATTCCGTTTCGACTACCGAGCTGGCAAGAGCTCTTCCGATCCTGTGCAGCTAGCTTCAAGCTAGCGATCCAGCGTCTGGTCGGTGGTCAAGAAGTAAATCCGTTAGGAGCCAAATACCAGAAGCCCCCAGAGTTGCTGATCCGAAAAGAAAAGAGCAGTGAATCGAGTGTTGGACTTATGAAATCGCTCAAGTTTAAAGAGTGAGCATCGTTTCCAGATTTCGCCTTGTGCCCGGTGATCCACTACCCGCTTCTGTTGTGCGCCATCCACGGACCATGGCAATCAACTGATCAGTCCCGTAGTGCTATTTATCTGTGACCGCATTGAGGTTAAGAAAGCCATCGGCCCTTGTCAGGGCCATCAAATTTATGGAAAAGAGTTGAAAGAATAATATTTCCGACCTTATTACATCTTATATTCCTCAATCAATCTCACAGTTTCGTACAAAATTTAATTTGTCATGAATAATTGATGACACGACAATTTGAGACTATTCTGCTGTGCCGTCGAGGTGAATGCTCAACATTTCACAACGATTGTAAACTAGAGTGGCATTTCCAACAGTGTCTTTGATTTGCCATATTTTATGGGAGCATTTCGATTATAAAAATAATCACATGTAACAAAATTGCGACATATTCAGAATGGTTTTCAAGAGAAATTCTGATCCAACAATTTTCATAATTTGGGCACCCATTAGTCAGAAAATCACCTTCATACTAAAGAAAACTAGTAATTATTAATAGCTAATTAGAGAATATTTAGTAAATGTCAAGCATTCCAACTATTCATGTTTGATCAATTTCTCACGCATTATCATTTTTCGCAATTTTCAAGTAATTCTAAGCCCAACACATTATTGGCACATATCCATTTTCCAGATTGGTCGACTAGAAGAGAAGAGCACGAATGGGAGGAGCATCATCTGCTAATCTAAGGGTTTGAACAGGGTGGCTAGTGAAAAGTCATTTTCAAATTCCCGGTTTTCTCCCGGTTTTTTCCCGATATTTCAAAAATATTCCCGGTTTAATTGAAAGCTAAAAAACGTAAATTACAATTTTTACCATTTAAAAATTGAAGTTTTTTTTTTACAAGTTTGACACACAGTCTTAATAGTCTAAGTTGATTCCGAAAAAATGTTTAGCCATAGAATATTGAAGTATCATGTGGTATGATTTTTAGATAAAATTCATAGACAGTTGTAGAGTTGCTGTCGCGAGTTGTGAGCTTTTAAGAAAAATGTAATGGATAGCATCCAAACATTATATTTCGAACATGAAATTCTTCATGGAACGTTATAAAACAAACACCATTTACTATTTTTTTTCTTGAATAAAAGGTTTTAAATTGTTGTTCAATTCATTACTGGATGAGAGTAAGTCTTCGTTTACACTATTTTTGAAATATCGGTCAAATCAGTTCCAATTGGTAACATTTTTATAAAGATTCTATTTTCATATACTATCCCTGACTTTATTGATTAGCTTGAGATTCAAATGTTGAAGCTATGATAAAAATCTAAATCCAAAAATGCGAAAAATTGTTTGAACGTGAATTCAGTATACATAATGTTTCCGTGAGTGAATGAAATTTCTGATAAATGTAGTGTATTCTAACATATCATTACTGCATAGTACATTTTATTTTTTATATGTTTTTACTGAATCATATACACACTAAGCTCATTTCACCAGAAATCGGTGAATTTCATCGTAATCTCAACAGCTGAACAGTTCGGTTAAATAAAACACCGTAATTTCGTCGGAATTCCGGTAAATTTTTACCGAATACTGTAAAAATTTACCGTGCTCCGTTTATTTATTTTATCGAACTGTTCGGCTGTTGAGATTTCACAGGAATCCGTAAAATAATTTAAGTGTGTAATGTACTAAAGCAAACAAGACTGAAGTTTTGTTCTCTAAAAGTCAGAAAAAGCGTTTGATCCTCGCATACTCTGGTGATAAACTTTCTACCTTCGAAACTATTATGCATTACTCAATCAATTTCAATATCTTTACTAACGAGATTTTTAGCCCTGGACTAATTTATGTCGGTACCAACGGCTTTACTTCCCTTCCGAAGGAAGTCGTCACTTTGACTATTTGCGTCATTAGTGACTGTCTCAGAGATGGGATTCGATCCCAGGTCCTCAGCGTGTATTCTAACCACTACACCAGAACCATTTCCTTAAGGTGATTATAGAACGAAGCCACACCTCAAATTTTCAAGAGCACAAGACATGAAAACCCCAGTCTTGTGCACTTGAAAATTCAATATTTGGCTTCGTTTTATAATCATCTTAATACATTACTTTGTTAAGTATCAGAGGATGGAAGAAATCCTAAAGAACGTTTATTTTATGTTCGCATTTTCGCATTTTTTTTTTATGGGCCATACTGTAAGTATCTTTATAGTGGTTGTACTGGTTGTAACATTACCTGGTATGCAAAATTTTCCCGGTATTCATTGAAATTCCCGTATATTTCCCGGTTTTCTCCCGGTGATTTGAAATTCCCGGCTTTTTCCCGGTTTTCCCGATTTCCCGGTGCGCTGGTCACTCTGGGTTTAAAGCATGCTTCCTTCGCCGGATTCGGCTTCATTCCATTTTCGCTTTCGAGCTGGTAAGAGCTCCTCCGAACCTGCTTAGCGAGGAGCACCTCGTAGCCAGAAGCCTGCTGAGCTGTTGATCAGCATCTGGTTTATGAGATTTCGGCTCGTGATAAACTCATCTGTGGTGCAGTCAAGAATCAAGCCCGTTAGGCATCATTACTATTATTATTAGACAAATCGAGCGTCCGGCTTGTGGTATCGCTCAAGATTTCAAACTTAAGCTACGTTTTCAGATTTCGACTTCAGCCGTGTGATCTAATACCTGTTGCTGATGTGTGCCATCCACACCACGAAACATTCAACTGTTTCGTCTTATAAGCAGAGAACTTATACAAATTTCTACACTTGCGTTGGGGATTCTTCGTTTAACCATGACAATCAACTGATAACATCCTGTAGTGCGATTCATCTATGACAGCATCCGAGCTAACAAATCCTTTGGCTCTTTTCAGGGCCACCAAATGTGTGTAAGAGAGTTAACAGAGTAATATTTCCGACTTTATTTATCACATTACCAAGCAATGAATAATGTTTCTCTCAAACCATAAGATCAACAAAGCGATGACTGAAGCTTTGATTATAATCCTCGAATAACTTCCTATAGGATTCTATGACACTACCCCGAACGCCACTACCCCGAATGTCACTACCCCGAACGCCATTACCCCGAAAGCCATTACCCCGAAAGCCATTACCCCGAATGGGTCATTACCCCGAACGCCACTACCCCGAATGGGTCACTACCCCGAACGCCATTACCCCGAATGGATAACATTTTGAGACATATTCTAGTTAGAGAGTGAGGAGATAATTGTACGATTCCTTTTGAGTATTTCACGAGTTTGGGTCAAAAATGTATTTTTCAAATATTAGAAGATAAAAAAGCAGCTAGTTGTTCATCAAACAATTTTTACACATTAAGTTTTGTCCTCTAATTTTGGGAAGATTCACACAGCCACATTGCAATGCTCTGAAGAACAGCCTATTTCAAAAAGAAGGGTGAATTTATCATGAGAAGGATAGCTATAATATGTACAAAATTAGGATGTAGTATAGTCTCTTATTGGACGTCAATAGCCACTTCCTTTACTCATTTTTAAAGGTGTCGGGCATTAAGATTAAGATCTTCTTAAAGATTTTGTTTCGTAAACGATGGTAATGGAAGTTCACCCTGAGATAGTCGCTGCAAGTGTTGTTCTATGGAACCCGCCTAAAAACCAACCTAATAGACGACCATTCCGCTATAGTAAGAAAACGTTAATATACTTGTACATGTTAGAAAAAATCGGCGGCCTCTGATTGTTGCTACAGTAAAAACTTTCTTTGGTTTGTGGAATCATTAATTTGAATTTCAATGCGATAACCACAAAAAAGTATTTCTTTTTATTCAAGACAGTGAAAAAATGATGATGGCAGAAAAGTGGTTGGCAAATCCATAAGAGACCTGTCTGTTTTAATACGAGAAGATAAAAGAAAGGGAAAATTTGTGATTAGAATTGTAGCAAGATTCATTTTAGTGCATGACTTCAAGATATATTCCTTGGAAAAAGCTGTTCTATGTGGATATATTAGTGACTAGCTTATCCAACGAAAACTTGAAAGAACAGCATATTTAAGAAAGAAGGGTAAATTTCTGGTGAAATGTTTACAGCTATGACGTGATCTCTGTAACAACGTGATACTATGACACAACCTATATTCATAAGAAAAAAAATATTTGTTCAAAAACAAAATTGAAATATGAACACCACCAACAAGTCCAAATACCGGTGATTACGCATCTATTAAGCAATCTGATGGTTATGGATTCGAATTCCTTTCAGTCAATAATAGGCTTATTTTATTGAGGCCCATTCACAAATTTCGTAACGCTGAAGGGAGCAAAAAAGTTTGTGGGTGGTTGTCCTCAAAATGTTACAGCCCATACATAATATGTACACAGCAAAAATTTGTGAATATTAAGCAGCACGCAATTTGGACATCGACGGAAAATTCTGGCAGGCATTTGAAAATTACTAGCGTTAGCCAACAGCTGAAGCATATATGACCATCTGTCAACCAATCAGGGCCCTTCCGACTATATTTCCATTAAAACCGCTAGAAATTTACATGAATCTGCCACAAAACAAACCCAGCCACGCTCAACAATCACGCGACCGAGAGAACGCTCCGCATTGTTGACTGTTCTTTCAATCACTTCTCGAAGAAACCGCCAACTGTCGAAGCGATTCTGTGATACACTCAGTTTACGCAGAACGTGTTCAACTTTCGTCAGCCACCTACTTAAGCGGTAAAACAGCCGAGAGAGATCGGTCGTGTAGTTAATGTTCCAGAGGTCGCGAATTCAAATCCCGTTTAGAACTTTTTTTTATATATTCATCTAGTTTGGTAGCTAATTATAGCTCATTTTCAAACAAACAGCAATGTAATTTTAAGATCGCACGGAGTCCTTTTGTTACATTCGACTCGCTATAATTTTACAGGTTTCGTTCGTACTGTGTAAAATTTCCATACAAAAAAGAAGTATGAGGGGGTGGGTAGGTGTTAAAAATGGCAATTGTTGGCGAAATGAAATTTGTTAATGAACCCTTGAATTGCGAAGGTGCCCACTGAGCTGATAAACAGGCACTGTCTCAGAAAGAATGAGAAGAATATAGTTGCCATGAAGATATTTCGAAACAATAGCTGACATATAAAAGAAGGGATAATATATAATGAACATTTTACCGACGAATTTTACGTGCCATTAATTACCAGCCTTCATTAGAGACGCATTTTTGCACGCAAAACAAGATACTGTACTGTATCTCATACTATTCGGGGTAATGGCTTTCGGGGTAGTGACCCATTCGGGGTAGTGGCGTTCGGGGTAGTGGCGTTCGGGGTAAAGGCGTTCGGGGTAATGGGATGGAGCCTCTTATAGACACATTGCTGTTAAATATTCTTTAATTAGAATTTCTTAGATTTTGCTTCAGCATGCTGAACAAGCCTCAATCACTACTGTTCTTCCCAATGCTACCATATATTTCATAGGAGGTTACTAATATAATTTCAAAATGATCATACAGCCTGAAGTGAAATTTCACATTTTCATAGATAAATATGACGAATTCATCGGATAAAGATAATGTATATTTGGGACATGATTAAACGTACACGTACACGTTTCGAGCACTGAAAACAGTATGAAGTCAAAACGAGCAACAAGAACGACATCAAATTCAGTTAAATTAACCATCTTGGTCCTACGTCACCAGTTTGTACAACCCCATAGGGATGTACCCTTATAGTTTTTGAAACTTCAGGGCGAACACTCAACAACTCTAAGCCGATTGACTTGCAACGATCTTCATAACTGGGCAAGTTAATTGGATCGTTCCATGGGAGATGTCGCAGAGCAAAGCGCAGAAATTTCCGTTGAATTGCTTCAATACGAAATATGTTAATTTGATAGTACGGTGCCCAAACAACTGACGAATATTCAAGAATAGACCTTACCAAAGAACAGTACAATGATTTTAAGCATTGAATATTTCTGAAGTTTTTAGCGACGCGGAAAATAAAACCAAGAGTTTTAAAGGCTTTAGAGGCAATGAAGTCGATATGCTCCTTAAACGACAGTTTTGGGTCTAGTAACACACCAAGGTCCTTAATGACAGACTCTCTTTTGAGAGATGTGGATCGAATTTTATAGCCGTAATTTATCAAAATGCGTTTTCGGGAGAACGACATTACAGAGCATTTCGAAGCGTTTAAGTGCATGCGATTAGTTTCATACCAATTGGTAAATATCCCGAGCTGAGATTGCAAAAACAACGGCGCGGGAAGTGATTGGCACTGGTCAACGACGGAGACGAAACGACTGGTTCGATAAATACTGCCAGAGAGTGACAGGCATGAAAAATGTCGTCAAAAGCCGTATGCTTGTGGCCGGTATTCGACAGAACAGAGAACGTCAAAGGGCAGCAAGAACCGAAGAAAAGTGAATCCACCGCAGAATGAAAAGGCAGTATGAAGAAAGTGTGGTAGCTGAAGCTCAAGAAAGCATGAACCGAAATGATATGCGGAGATTCTATGCAACGGTCAATGTTGCGCGGCACAATACCGTACCAGTGCCCGCCATGTGCAATGATCAAGAAGAGAATTTGCTGACTGATAAAACGGCGGTGGATGCCAGGTGGAAGGAGCACTTTAGTAATTGTTGAACGGTTAAAATGGAAATGTAGCGATGATTATGATGACCATAGATGATGACGATCAAACTGTGGACCTACCTACCATAGGAGAAGTTAAAAAGGCTATCAGCAAGCTGAAGAACTGTAAGGCTGCTGGGAAGGACGAGATCCTGGTCGAGCTTCTTAAGTACGGAAGTGAGCAGTTTTATCAGTCGATCCACCGAGTACTTCTGAAGGTATGAGAGAACGAAGAATTGCCCACCGGCTGGTTGCATGGCCTCATAGCCCAATCTACAAGACAGGGCACAGACTGGAGTGTGCCAATTACATAGGAATTACCCTGCTGAATTCGGCGTACAAAATTCTGTCGCGCATCCTGTTTTACAGAATGAGACCGCTCGAGGAGTCCTTCGGCGGCGAATACCAAGCTGGTTTTCGTAAGGGCCGTTCGACAACGGACCAAATGTTTACCTTGCGAATGTTCCTAGATAAATTCCGGGAGTATAACTTGCAGACTCACCATCTGTTTATTGATTTCAAGGTGGCGTACGACTCAGTAAAAAGAAATGAGCTTTGGCAGATAATGTCTGAAAATGGTTTTCCGGCGAAACTAATTAGGCTGATACGTGCTACGCTAGATGGTTCAAAATCAAGTGTTCGGATCGCAGACGAGGTGTCAACCTCGATCGTGACGTTAGACGGGTTGAAGTAGGGAGACGCACTTTCGAATTTACTGTTTAACTATTCACTCGAGGGTGCTATTATGAGATCTGTCGTGCAGAGAAATGGCACTATTATCACAAGGTCGCATATGCTCCTTGGCTTTGCGGACGATATAGACCTAATTGGAATCAATCGACGTTCAGTGGAAGGCGACTTCGTGCCTCTGAAGAGGAAGACAAGACAGCGATGATAGGCCTGACTGTTAATTTTACCAAAACGAAGTACATTGTTACAGGCATGGTGGTGTAGGTGCTGAGGTAGTGTTTGATGGGGATGTGTTTGAAGTTGTTGAAGAATTGGTTTACCTTGGAACACTTTATGACATGTGACAACGACGTTTTCCGCGAAGTGAAAAGACAGGGTACGGACACACTTAGAACAAATCACCGAAGTCGGTAATCTATTTACCGAAATCTCAACAGCTGAGCGGTCGGTAACCGGTTCGGTAAATGAAAAGATTACCGAACGGTCCGTAATTAACGATTGGGATGGAATCTGTCAAAATTACTGAACATTCGGTAATCGTTTACCGAAAAACTTAGGACCAGCGGTATTTTCCCGGAAGGTTGTTTCTAACAAGAATAAGAACAAACGTATAGGATTATTTCACTAAACTTTATTATCAAATTGACTCGTAGAACATTCTTATCAATTGGCTTGGCAATTATGGGGGACATGCCGATGCTACCAAATTCAACCAAATGCAGAAAATGAAGCTGTAACGTGGCATCTTGGTGTATGTAGTGCTGCTAAGAAGCAGCGGGTAGGCTGCAGACGGACGTGAACATGGGCTGTAAAAGATTTCGTATAGTATACGCAATATACCCTTAACATTTCACTTTATTTAGCTTACCGTATGAAAATAACATCCACACTAAATCTTCAAAATTAATGTTTTGCGAGTAGCTAAATGAAACTGAAAATCAAGCTCCACAGGTGAATTCCGAAAGTTTTGTTTTGACGTTTCGATTGAGCCAGATTACTGAGTGGTCGGTAGTCTAACTCATTGATTACCGAATTGTCAGTGTAATATTTTACAGACATCGGTAATGTCGTACATTTACAAAATGTTCGGTAAATTTTCACCCCAGCTTACCGAAATTCAGTAATTTTGTTCATGACGCACTGTCAAAAGTTGGCCATTTACCGATACAATGGTCACACTATCATGGGTCACCCGCTATTATGGGTCATTTTCATTTGAAATGCGTGTGGAACAGAGTGACTAATAATCGTGACAAGGTGACCCATAATAGTGTGGTCAGTGTACATCAGTATTTTTATGAATTACAGATCGGTTTCGGTGATTTCGTTTACCGAACTCATAAAGTCTGTTTAAGTGTGTAACCAGCTTAGGTCCCAAAGATAGCGAACGGAAACAAAATTCGTCCTGTATAAAACATTGATTCTTCCGGTGGCTCTCTACGGGCACGAAGCGTGGACGTTGAAGGAGTCAGACCGGAAAGCTCTCGGGGTTTTCGAGCGTTAAGTGCTGCGAAAAATACTCGGTGGGAAACTCGAAAATGATGTGTGGCGCAGTCGCATGAATCACGAGTTGTATCAAGTGTACAAGTGGGGGCCCAGATAGCCGTATCGGTAAACGCGCAGCTATTCAGCAAGACCAAGCTGAGGGTCGTGGGTTCGAATCCCACCGGTCGAGGATCTTTTCGGGTTGGAAATTTTCTCGACTTCCCAGGGCATAGAGTATCATCGTACCTGCCACACGATATACGCATGCAAAAATGGTCATTGGCATAGTAAGCTCTCAGTTAATAACTGTGGAAGTGCTCATAAGAACACTAAGCTGAGAAGCAGGCTCTGTCCCAGTGAGGACGTATCGCCAGAAAGAAGATCAAGTGTACAAAGATGTGAATATTATCAAGCGTGTAAAATACGGCAGACTTCAGTGGGCTGGTCACTTAGTGCAAAAGTCGGATGAAAGAATTGCGAAAATAATATTCAGCAGGGAACCAGGCAGAGGTCGGCGGCTTCGAAGAAGACCACGAATACGCTGGCTGTAAACAGTGGAAGAGGAGCTGGCGACCCTTAACGTTAGGGGCAACTGGGAAGTTTCGCCCAAGACCGACGAAAATGGAGCTCTACAATACGCCCGGCAATGGCGTGATGCTACGCTGTAGCCATCAAGGTATCAAGGTAAGGTAGGTATGAAATTCACTTCAGTATGTCTGTAAGATATTCGCACGATGTTTTCCAAGAAGAACAGGAAAATCTACAGTAAGTATTCCGAAGGGTTTTTGGCGTAAATCTATTCCTCAAAGTGTACTAGGAGGAATTTAAAACAGATTCTGGAGTAACACAAACAAAAATGTTTTGAAATATCTTCTGTGGAAATTTATTGGATGGAATCTCTTATAAATTTTTCCCAGTACTCATTGAGGAATTGTTTTACGCCAAAAATCCCTCAGAAGTTTTCTCCTGAAACATTTTTTTAACAGGTCCCAACTATCCCATATTTGAAAAATAAAACATATCTGTAGATCTGATATCGCTGATTGATCTTGGATTTTTTGTTGATTTACTTGAGCAAAATCCTTAATAATAATAAATCTTCGAGCTGTTTAGTAAAATACCTACAAGTAAATGAAAAAACCGAATTTAGTACTATACCATTTAATCCACGCTTATCAATTTCTACTTATCGTGTCTTGTTGTATGATATAGTAAAATCATTGGTTTTTTCATTAAGTTATCGCTAAATTTTACCTGAAATATTGATCTTAGTTGATCTACTTCAATAAAACATTTACTCAAGCCTCAAGGGTCTTGCCATTTGTTCCAAGAAATTCTATATATGATCATAGAAATTTATCCGCGTGGATTTCAATCGTTTTCTATCAAAGCAGACATTGTTCCATTACTTGAACTTAAGTTTGGACCGAACAACACATGTACCGGGTTTGGCGTGGTACACTGGTACAGTGTACAAACCAAACTTAAACATCGGTTTTGTTCATGGGGAGACTGGCAACAATCAATAGATTGTAGGTAAGTCCTGTGCAAAATTTGCGGAAAGTTTTCTTGCTAGGTGATCCTGAATGCATTTCTGGCGAGACTCCTGGAATTTATTATAATATATTTTTTTGTAAAGAAATCATCAGTAATTTCAGAAAATGCTTAATACATAACGATTGGATGATATTTTAATTAACTATTATTATTTGGATATTAAAGCAATGTCAAACCAGACTCTTACCTAAATATCTGAAGGAGTTCCCAGAAAAAAAAAAAATAGTGAATACAAGTCTCCTGAATTATTTTCTATAGAAATCCTAAAAGGAACTCAGTAAAACTGGTACAGGGGTCACTGAGTAACATACTAAGTCACATACCAGTGGAAATTCTCAGAGGTATCTCTTGTAAGAAAGTAGTTAAAACCCAAAGAAGTTCATGAAAAAATCGCAAGCTTATTCTGTGGAATTATTTGGAGGAATTGTTGAAAGATGTTCATTAGATGATTGATGTACATTGAAAATTTTTCGTATTAAATATTGAAAGTTATAAATACTGGTGATGCTGTGCAGCTATTTAAAACAAAATCACAAAAAAATAATACAATTTTATTCAAATTACGAAATTTCAGAAAATCGTAATTATTAAAATTGACATCACTTCCGTAAAACAAGAACTGAATAGGCCCCTCTAGGATCCCTCTAGAAAAATCCTAGCTACGCCAATGATAAGCTGACTCCAAACAATAGATCAACAACTGGTTGCGGTGTCTTATATACTTAACAAGACATAGATAGGGCTGATTGAATAAACAATCATTATTTTTCATTATTTTTCGTTTCGTGTTCAATATCAAGAAAACTTGATGGATCGAGTGAAGGTCTACACAGTTCGAAGAATATGTTCCTATGCTGTTGATGATTGTTTATGTACAATGTGTTCTGTAGATTGTCGTAAATCGAAGCAGGATTAGTGAGTACAACATATAAAAAGACTTTCATGTACTTTATGATTTCTAACTCTTCCTTGAACTTATAAGTCACATGAAACATGAAATGTATTGAATCGTAAAATTAAATTTTCACCCTCACTCCTTACCGTTGTATCTACAAGTATTCTACAAGTAAGAAAGCCCTACCAGCAAAGTATACACAACGGCTTGAGAAAGGTACGCAACTCTTTCTCCCTGAACCCATCCCAGAAGTGTATCCCCAGAGCTCAGAGTGAACTCGGCGAATCATCCCCCGCCAGCAATGCGTGTGCGTTGTGTTCGTTGCTGATAAATTCCACACCCTAGTTTGACATATGTTTTTCGAAATTTACTCGAACCTTCCCGGAGTTATCTCTCGGAAAACGTACATCCATTCGCCAGCATCCAGTCCACCAAATCCATCGCACTCCGGATGGGTTCCGACGACGACATCACAACATCATGTCCCCGTAGGAAGCGCTTGCCTGCCGAGCTGAGTTATCGCATATGCCTGTCTTCGTGTACTCATTCTGGTCCAAGTTGACTTGTGGTGTAAAGTGTTTGCCAGTGTTGTGTGGCATAGATTGTTGTATTGTTTGGTTGAAAATCGTTACATCTTAAAAACATGCTATGCAGTTTGGAAGCGCGCACAATTTTTATTTAGGACTCACAAGTCCAATTGAAAATCATGTTACTCAGGATTTCGAAAGCATTATCAAACAAGGGAACGTTTTCGCCAATTCCTGGGAGACTGAGTTGGAAGAAGTGAGAACTATAATTAAAAATTCAAAAATATGATGGCTCCTGGTGATGAAAAAATTGTTTACATCCTCATCAAGAAACTTTCGGCGAGTAGTTTATCATTCTTGGTTGATGTATCTAACAAATTTTTCAATTGGTTATTATTTCTGATAAATGGAAAAATGCCAAGGTTGTACCAATTTTAAAATAAGACAAAAATCATGCAGAAGCTTCTAGCTATTGTCCAATCAGTTTGTTTTGCTCCACCAGTAAACTTTTTGAAAAGTTTATTTTAAACAGAATGATTGTCCACAGCAACGAAAATTCAATTGTTGCCAATAAACAGTTTGAATTAATTTTTTTGGCAGACTTGACAAAATGATTGGGTTCCTCAAATGTCCTATTAATCGCACAATCCACGCACCAACTATACTCGTCACTTGGGGTATTTCCATTTACTGCGCTTCTCAACTCATACTCACTCACTCACTTACGGTTGAGCGGGTTCAAAAATTGTGAGATTCGGTGATGTATGGTTGGCTCCTGACGAAGGATGCTTCGCTTCGCGTATTCATCTGGTTGGGCAGCTAGAGCAATATGCCGTGAATAGCGCAGGTTTTAGATGTTGGTATGCCACATGCCGTAGAGTGCATCACTTTCGTTTGGCAAGTAAACCAAAGCGAGATGCTCTGGCCATGGTTGCAAAAAGTGATTTCGCTTTGGTCCGAAGAACTAATGTGGTACAAATGAATAAATGGCTTTCGGTTCATATGAAAGTCGAACCATAGAAAAATGGAACGTGGGTGGCTGACAGCCATTGTCTGATGTTTGAAGACCATTGTTTTCTGATAGAACATACTGCGATTACAGCAGCGTCAGCTATAAAATTTTAGATTGCACTCTTTTTGTTTTTAAGGAAATGTTTCAAAACGCTCATAGAAGAAAGAGAGCTTTTCATTTTCTATTTGAAACTCTTTCGATTTGTCAGAATCACTAAATACTCTGGACAATACTGAGGGAGATGAGTACGAATTCCACTGATCGAGAATTGTTCGGCCTTCTAATGCATAGAGTATCTTTGTCTTTCTAAAACAAAAAAAAAAACATTTTTTGCAGAGCTCTCGGTATGCGATTGCTCGCGGAGCACTAAGTTGAGAAGAATTTGTTCAAGTCGGTAACTACTATTGCCAAGAAAAATATGAAGATAACTTCACCACATCTACACTGCCCATAACTGCAAAACAGTCACATTCGACATTTTTGACAAAATGGAGTTAATACCATGAAGAGTCATCAAATGATAAATACTTTCAATCAACTTACTGACATCTGTGAGATTGTTCTAGAAAATTCGAAAAAAATACCAAGTTGTTTTGTCACATTGGTAATTATAACCGCATGACAGTCACATTGAGATTATGAATGAGCCTCGTGATGTGATAGCAATGAAATTTCTCTCAGAATTATTTTCTGATAATTCACCTAGTATGCGATATGGGTTGTACAAAATATCAGCTTCAAATAAGCACTTTTGAGTTCCTGGTATTTTTTAGAAATTTTAGTTTCCTCTCATACTGCCATAAAATACACACTTAGTATTCCATTTACTCAAAACCTACTTTTGTCGAATGTTACAAATATGCAGTTATGGGCAGTACAATTCTCAACAAAGAATGATTCTTCATGAATGATTTTTGTGAATTATGAAAATCTCTGGAAGAACAGCTGGTGACAATTTTGCAAAGATTATTTGAAGAAATCTTTCTAAGAAGACTTCGAGACAATTCGAAAGCGTTGCGAGTCATACAGAAATATCACATTGAGAGCATTCAAGCCAAATGTAACAAATATGTAAAATGTCTTTACTCCATTATTAATAGAAAATCAAACTCTTAAGAACAAGTTTTTGATATTCAAACAAATTTTCAGATCAGCCATGCTGTATGCTGTACCAATATGGACTAGCTGTTGTAATACCCGGAAGAAAACTCTGCAGAGGATTCAAAATAAAATTTTAAAAATGATTCTGAAGCTTCCTCCTTGGTATAGTTTGGGATAATACTAATTAAAAAAATTAAAAAAATCACTCGGAAATAAGATTTTTTTCATACAAAAAGCAGTGAAGAGGGAGAAGATTGTCAACAAATTTATTTTCTAGCGTAACAAAAGAAATGAACAAATTTTTAATCAATCGTCACGGTAAAGGAGTTGTAAAGAAGCGAAAAGTGATAGAAATCTGCCATTTTCTGACTTTTCCTTACTTCTGAATAGGAATGACGCTGCATTATGCATTAAGGGTAAAAAATATGATCAATGATTTCTCAAACATCCATTTTTGGACCGATTTTCGTTCTTTTAAAATAGACGGTTCTCCGACATTACCCGGAAAACCATTACCCGGAATGCAATTTACCGGAAGACCATTACCCGGAAAACCATTTACCGGAATGAACCATTTACCGGAATACCATTACCCGGAAGGACCATTTACCGGAAAATTATATCTCCATTTCTCGACTTGTTTCATTACCGTCTTTGTAACCGTTTCACGGTCATTCAGGTCAGTATGTTAACTTATGTCAACTTATATTTTCAGCTTGTCTTGGCTGAACTGGCTAAATTTGGCTACAACTATGTAACTTTACGATTAATATTCCACCGTCGATTCTCCAAGTGTCTAAATGTTAATAAATAAGCAATGATTAGAATTTTAATACTTTTCGCCGAATGTCGTTTCCGCAAACGACAATCAACGGATTGTAAATCTCGCGTATATCCCTTTTTCTATAATGACCTATTTCAGGTCATCTGTTATTCACCCTTCTTTATTTGGTTGGCGGTGCTTTCGAGTTCCACCGATCTCGACATTTTTTGCAAAATGTGTTTAGTCGAAAATGACCAAATATCTTATTATTTTGATTGCTCATTGTTCTTTATTGTTTATTACACTGATATTGAATTCGGGGTACAGACATTCAGAGTTATGACATTCGGAGAAAAATAGCACAATCAATCAGAATTAAAGGAAAAGTAGATCTATTGAGGTTCCAAAGATGGACGTTACATTGGCGAATAGTGTCCCTACTTTAAATCACCAAGGCACTCCTAGTTTTCGTCTTGATTTTTTTAGCTTTCCCTAAACCATAAAGCTGACATTAGAATTGAACTGTTGTATGTTGCTTCCCTCGCAAGATAAGGTTTTTTTTATTTTTTTTTTACAATATTGAAATTGGATTCTGATCTGTTTTTACGTAAGGAAATAAGAAAACCATCAAAACGCCAAACGTTTTTAAATGCTGCGATGTTCCATTTACTCAAATGCAACCCATCTTATTTGTTTAGACTTTTTTTGATTTCGATTTATAATAATGGTACCTTCCAAGTGGTCTCAGATATAAAAGAAAATTAAAAATTCTTTTCATTCTTTCTGTCCTTGCCTGTAATGTTTAGTTTTATAGCCTAAATTAGAAGACATAGTTTTCCGATCTTTATCAGGAGATTCTTTTCTAATTAGGTCGCCAACAAAATTACATGGTCAATCAAATTATGGTATCGTGATATTCGTTAATAGTTTAAGGCTAACGTTGCGGCAAAGTGAAGTTTTTCAGAAAGATCAAGCTGAGGTTGGTAGAATTGAATACCGTCGGTTCAAAATTATTTCTGGTTGGCATATTTGACAACGTTTCAGAGCTAGGATACTTACATACTTGTCAAACTATGAATGGTCGGTTGACATAGGCTCTCAGCTAATAACTGTAGAAATGCTTCTAGAACAGCTGAGAAGCAGGTTTTGTCCCAGTTGAGTCGTAACGCCGGCAAGAAGAAAAACATATTTGGTCCATAGCTGTTTGGAGATGTTTATTGAATTAGTGTTTATGGAACCGAGGGAGTCGAGAATGTCCATGGTTAGCGTGGCATAATTTGTACTGCGCATCAATGAAAGGTCGTCGAAAATGGAAGATTTGGCTTTCCGGGTAATGGTGCATTCCGGTAAATGGTACATCCGGGTAAATGGTTTTTCCGGGTAATGGTACATTCCGGTAAATCGTCTTCCGGTAAATTGCATTCCGGGTAATGGTATTCCGGTTAATGGTATAGAATCAAAATAGACACCTACACGTTAATGCTTCCAGTAGGGTAGATGTACCAATAATGAAGTTACTATGCACGATTCAACTTAATTTAACCGCCTAAATTCAAGAAGCGCAATTAATGTATATTTTAACAGAAAGTAACGGCCATTTACTTAATGTGAAAAATGATTTCATCGCAGTAATCCACAGCATGTCAGTGAAAAATAATACCTCCACTACACTAGTCCTTCAGCAGCGGTAAATTTTTAGTTTATAGTTGCAGTATCCGTTGTTTTCTTATGGGATCCTCCACTATAGGAACACTTTACCGCAACTATTGGTACAAGTAAGAAAAGTTTTAGCAATTTTAGTGATATTTCATCAGTTTTGAAGCAATTTGGACGCTCTTTTCAACTATTCCGTGTATCAACAAGCCAATACGTCGATTGACAGTGTCAGTTCAGTGACTTATATAATAAAATCAGTGAAAACGGCACTACCGCAGCTATAGGAACACCCACAACTAAGGGAACACTTACCCTAAATGATTTGCTCTTTGAAGGAAGCACCACAATAGACAACGGACTAGTTTGCAACGCCCAGTGGCACAGTTGAAATATATACCTGACGAAAAGATTTCCGGGCTGAAGCGGGAATCGAACCCACACTTCTTGACTCGATGCGACTCAATGCTTGGTAACATTAACCGCACGGCCACGAAGCCCACTTTTAGTTTTATATGAATTATATTGAAGCCTAAGATATTGAATGGAACCATGGATATCTCGCGTTCAATATCATAAGGACGTATCTGCAGTTTTGACGGGAAATGAGATTTAGTAATATTTGAATTCTATAGGTCCGAAACTATAACCCTACCAAAAATTCTTACTAAAAACATTCTAGAAATACCATATTTTCAATAACATAATTTGGCGTAACTACAGAACTGCAATGGGAAAAAAGATACGTCGGGCGTAACTTTCATGGTCATCACTTGTTGAAGTTACGCCAACTAATCCGTGTTTTTTTCATTTCTTCATTTTACACACGATATGCCGCAATTGTTTAAGTTCGATGTATTCGAGGCTGTAGTATGGTTTACACCTGAAGAAATAGTCTAGACATTTTCCAGTCAATTTGTGTTACCATCATTGAATACAGCACAGTGGATTCCCGTACATACAGGCAATGTTGTAGGAACAGAAAAGGATCTGGAACCAGTGTACAATAAATCGTATTAATTCGATTAAATTATGGTTGAAAATTGATAAGTTTTCCCTGTACCTTAGCCGTAAACGATACATGAACTCCAAAATGGTATTATATAAGCATGTTTTGTTTCAATAATTGTAAATATGTCCAAAATCTACGTACTTCAGTATGAAATTTTGACGAAAAGTTATTCGAGACTCTCAGAGTCTGTTTGGTGTTATAAAATTTGTTAATTTATCAAAACCTAATGATTTTGCTTCGTGGCGTAACTTTTTCCAATGCGACATACCGGCGTAACTACAATTGATTATATTTTTCAACCATATTATACGTGTACTTCATATGGCACCGGATATGCTAATGTCGTGATAGTATTTGTATAAATTTTCAGATAAATTCACTTTCAAACAAAAAAATACGTGAATTTTTTGTTTGATGAAAAGTTTTATGTCGATTTTCTCAGTTTCTTCGAAACTGCAGTTACGCCCTTATGATACTGAACGCGAGATTAATGATTGATTAATAATTTAGCGTTTCGATACCGTAATCTGGGGTAACATTGATCAGCGGGCAACATTGATCGCAAAGACCCTCCTCGTAAAAAGTTCAATTCAAAATTCATCGATGAAATATTTTCAAATTATGAATGGTGATTCCCTTCCGTCTATTTATGAGCTATGGAACATTACGGTTTCTGCAAAAAATGAGTTGTGTTTATGCGTAAATTTTTCAACTTTTGGAAACAATGATTTTCATGATAATAGATGAAACGGTGAAAGAATCATTTCTCACATGAGTTCTGAAAATGATATGAGCAAAAGAAATGCAGTTATTGCTAAAATTTACATCGCTAGAAACGATTCCGTTGTCAAAACTTTCATAAATATGTTCAGTTGAGCATAATTCACAAATTACTATGAATAATGCAGAAATTGCTTAGGAAATTGCATACATTTAGGCGTATTTCATAATTCAAGGTGTTTTTAATTTTGAAATAACTCAAAAGGTAAATGACTTGTAAGAGTTTGGCCATCATATTCGGCTTCAGGGACCATGCTTTTAGTAAGCAGTGATATTTTCAATATTACCAAACGTTGTTTTCATGGGTGATCAATGTTACCCCATATTAGCTAAATAAAAAAAAAACACTTAAAACATTTTTTTAAACATGCTTCAAACTTTCAGAAAACAAAATACAGTATAGAGAAGCGAGCATTGGGTGCCAGTACTTGTTTTAAAAATATAAAACTTGCAACATATGCATTTTCAAATGAAATTTTAAAGAAATATTTAAAAAGATTGTCAATGTTACCCCGGATTACGGTACTAATATTTGTATGTTTTAGGTACGATTACTGAATGAGTATATGCGGGATAAATTCAGGTGAGTGAAGTGTTGCCAGTATGGCTGATTTGCGTGTTTGTGGCCGGCAGCATGAGGAATGCTGCGTCCACTGGTGCGGTGCTTGGATGAAGTACCCCGGTGGCTTGCTGCTGGCCTGAACAGGCCCCTTTGGAGACATTTCCGTATCATGTCCTAAACATACCGTGCGACGTCTCAATCTTCATGGATTAAGGAGAACATGTCAGTGAACTCCAGAGCTCATGAGACGAGTTGCATGAGGGCCTATTTGGGGACATTTTCGTTTTATGACCTAAACCTACCGAGCGGTATCTCTATCTTCTTGAATTAGAGTGAACTTGCCAATAAATGAAGAATAAACTAATAAGGCTCCCAGCACAGATCCCACCAGAACCTCAGTGGGGAAATTTCCGTTTTATGTCCAAAACAAGCCGTGTAACGTCCAAATCTTCGTAAATTTGAAAAAATATGTTAAGTTATGAAGAATGACTTTGGTATTCCAATGAGGTCACTGCGGAGCATCTGGTACTGGTTCCGCTAGGGTCTCTATACAGAACATGTCCATAAATAAGAAATAGGTCCTGTGTAGAGCTACCATTCTGAAGTTACTATTCTTGAGCACATCGCACAGGTTTCAGGAGGGTATATTTTGCGACATTTCCGTTTTATGATAGAAAAATATGTTAACCCGTATAGGCCTCAGTGAAAGCAAAAATACTGAAACCCTCACCGCTCAGAGAATTCTTAACGGATTCAAATGATTTTTTGTCAGTTCACAGGCCCATATTTTGTTTCTAGAAGTGGCCAGAGAAACTCGAAAATGTTTCGGTAGCCGGAGTTATTCCGGTGATTCACTGGGTCAAGTCGGGTGCCAAGTTACCTTTATTTATTTGCAATGATAATCATTTTTATTAGCATAAATCATTAAGATCTTATATTCAAAATTATAAATGAAGAGCTTTGCACCGTTAAAAATATATCAGGATGTGGCCATTCAGACGTAATGCCCGGTAGAACCGGCCATAGAACTTTTGGATACTAATCCGTTTCAATTCTCGAAAAGTAGAATTCAAACATAATTTTACACTAAAATGCGTTCCCATAAACTTGGCACAGATGTCCAGATACAAAACGGCCAATTTATCGTAAGTATGAGGCGTCCCGGGTCCCGAAAATGATCATTTGTAGGATTAATCAAATGCAAAACTCATAGTTATCCAAATCAATCGTTTTTCAAAAAGTTTACACTTATGCAATTTTCTATAACTTCCTTGATAAAGTGGCCATATTATAACCGATTCCGAAAATTATCTGTGAAATTTGTCTACCTCCAGGGGCACAAACGCACAGTACCCTCCTCACCCGTCCTGACCCAGTGATCCTCCGGAATAACTCCGACCACAGTAATATTTCCGCGTTCCTCTGTCCGCTTCTAGAAACTGGATATATGTCCCACTATATGACAAAAAATCATTTGAATCCATTAAGAATTCACTGAGCGGTGAGGGTTTTAGAGTTTTTGCTTTAACTCAGGCCCATACGGGTTAATAAATGAAGAATGAACTCGCTACTCACATACATATCTGGCCACACCAGAGCACAAGAAACAGGTTCCGCCAAAACTATTTTGAAACTTTTCCATTAGGGGAAGGGGTGGTTAAATGAACACCTTAAGAATATCATCTTGTTTCTGATAGAAAAACGAGGAATTTGTATTGAAAACTAGATGGATAGGTACCGTAAGAGAACGGCGAGAGAAATTGGATTAGATGTTGAAGAGGGCATACCATATGAAACAGTATTACTTGAAACGTCCTTCCTTGTGGCTAACGTCCTCTATAGGAACGGCTAGGTGTGTTTTAAGAGCGACACTACCAAGACAGCCAGTATTGCCCATTTATGACAAATAATTGGTACCGTAAAACGGGGTAACTTTGATAATGCGGGTAACTTTTATAATGCGAGACTCTCAATATACTAAACGAAATAACAAAGTTCCTGTTAATCTGTTAAGCAAAACGAATGCAAAAGTAAAGAGTATTAGTATGACACTTCATGTTAAAGCTATTCCCGTTGGAATCAAGTACATTACAGGATTTATATGCAAATATGGAAAATTTATAAGATTTTAGCAATTTTGAAATGCTCTCAAACAATCTGTTCTACGATCACTATTTGATGAAGTCATAATGAATTTGTCACTTATACTTGATAGCCTAGTTATAGTAGAACTCGAATTCGGTCTCAAAACTCTTAGCGAATACTATTTTTACAAACTGGGACCATTTTTGTAATCTAAGTCAGAAATTTCCATATAGCGTTAAACGCCTAAAGATATGCAACGCCCTACAAATGTTCTATAATTCATTCAATTTTGTTCGAGTGATGCTTCATTATCAAAGTTACCCCAAAACAGAAAACCGACTTTCGATTATATGAAAAATTATAAATCCATTAAGAATAAATCTTTTGGGAATCTATCAACTGGAATCGATAGTTAGGATACCAGTACTTGTTTTAAATATATGAAATGAAATTCTTTGAAACAGCATGCATGAATATTCAAGTTTTCTTCGAAAAAACTATCTAAGTTACCCCGTTTTACGGTACGTTTTTTATGTTAACAGAGGATGGTTTCAAAAAAAAAGAATGGAAATTGACGAAATGCCAGCTACTTGAAAATGTCTTGTCGGAGTCCCATATCAAAATTTGCTATTACTAAGCTATTTTTACCTGCTCGGAGTGCCTTCAGGAATGCCTCCAGTGATTCCTCCATAGATTCCTTCAGTAAAATTTTCACTAGAATTTCTCCAGGAATTTCTTCAATTATTACTCAGGGAACTTTTATAGGAATTTCTTCTCACTCCAAGGACTCCTCCAGAGATTACTCAAAAGATTCTTCATGCCATTTTTCCTGGTATTACTAAAAATATCCTTCGAGAGGCTCTTCTATAGATTTCAGGAAAATCTTGACGGGGATTCTCGCAAAAATGCCTCGAAGATTTTTAAAGATTACACTGCGACAATCTCTTCAAATATTACTTCAAATATTTCACCAGTGATTTTTTTGAAAATTCCTCCATAAAATCCCGGAATTTCTTCAGATAATTTTCTAAAGATTCCTCTAAAAGTTATTCCTGAGATTTCTTCAGGTATTTCTCCAAAGATTGCTCCAGAGATTTGAAGAGGTATATATTCAGGCGTATTGCACAAGGAATTCCCCTAGGAATCGTACAAGAAATCACTAATTTATACAGAAATTCCTTAGAAGTTTCTTTCAGGAATTTCCATGGAAATCACTACATAAATCATACATCCTCCGTGGATTTCCCTCGAAATAACTCCAGAGATTCGTTCTAGACGTCCGAAAAATCCTCTAGGGATTCCTCTAAGAATATCTCTACAAATTCCTACTCAGATTCGCCCGTCAACTCCTCCAGCGATTTAATAAGAAACTACCCTGAGTAATCCTTAGGGATTCTTCCTGAAATATCTTCACAGATTCATCCCGAGCCTCTAAAACTTACTTCCGGGGATTCCTCCTAGGGTTCCTTTAGAAATTCTTACGAGGTTATCATCATAAATTACCCTAAGAATTCCTTCAGGGTTTCTTCCAAGATTTTTTTTTCCAAACATTCTTAAAGAAGCTTCTTTTATGAAGATTTTTTTCCGGAGAAATCTCAAGATTATTTCCTGGAGGAATTACTGGAGAGATCCATAGAGAAATTCCTGGAAGAACCCTTTGTACAATTTCTAGAGTAATCCCTGGGTAAATCCCTGGTCAAATTTCTGGACAAATGCAGGAGCCTATGGAGAGATGGCTAAGCAAATCTCTGAACAAATTCCTGAAATAACTTTAAGATGAAACCATATAGAGTAATCCTTAGTGAAATTCCTGAAGAAATTGATGACACAAGTAGTTCATGAATTTCTGTTGAAATTTTCCTAAAGAAATCTCTGAATGAGCCTTTGAAGAAACTCCTGTTGGAATTTCTGAAGGATTATCTTGAAAAATTTCAAAAGTGATCAATAAAGGGTTAACTTTGTAAATTACTGAAGGAATCTCTGCAGGATTATTCAAATTAATTGACGACGGACTCCTTGGAGGCATCTCTGGAGGAATCCCAAAATAAAACTTTGAAGATATTTTTCTGAAGAAATCCTTGAAACCGTTGGATAATCCTATAAGGAATATATGGAGGAATTTTTGAAAAAATCCTTGGGCAAACCACTGGAAATGTACAAAAAGGAATTTATGTAGAGGTTTTACTGGAGGAATCCATATAGGGATTATTCGAATGTAAGCCCTGGAGAAATTCTTAAGATAATTTCTGATAAATTTCCTCGAGAAATTTCTAGATTAATTCTTGGAGGAATCCCTGATGGATTTTTTGGAGCTCTAGTTTGAATCTCTGGACAAATTCCTGCGGAATACACTCTAACCTCTATTTACGACCACTTTTCACTCAAAACTTTTGTTTTGTGGTTATCTTAGGATCCTGGTCACTTAGAGAAATGGGGTATTTGGCAAAAAAGTTCAGTAGCTATCATTATAAATTTATGAGAATCAAAATTTTGCCACCAGGCAGCGCTAGTGAGCATTTCAATTTGGTTTTGCAGATATCTCAGGATCCAGACCGCTTATAAATATGGCGAAAATTTGTTCAGTAGTTCAAGCGCTATCATTAGAAATGCAATGGAATTCAAAACTTTGCCACCAGGCTACACTAGTGAGCATGAAACTTTTGTTTTGTGATTATCTCAGGATCCTGAACTATCCGAAAACCAAAAATTCTATGCTCACTAGCGCCTGAATCTCTTGGCTAGAATTATGGTAGTCCTTGACCTACTGAGAACAACTTCGCCGAAGACGCCGAAGAAGTGGTCAGGATCCTGAGCTATCCGGAAAACAAAAATTCTATGCTCACTAGTGCCGCCTGGTGGCAAAATCTCGAATCTTTCGACTGGAATAATGATAGTCCTTGAGCTACTGAACAACTTCGCCGTAGACGCCATCCTTCTAAGTGGTCAAGATCCTGAGATATCCGCAAAACAAAAGCTTCATACACACTAGTACTGCCTGGTGGCGCAATTTCACTTGAGCAATGTTGTCTGCTACGACAAAATTTTGAACCCTTCATGAAAAACTGGATTACAGGTGAAAAGTATTTCTATGTTGCTAAGCATTCTATTTTTATATTCCGCTAAAGTTTTATGGTTTTGATCTTTTTTTATTCTTCTTAAACAGTGTTGCCAGCCCCTTGAACATTTGTGCTTCGGCCGACTGTATGGCACGCAACACTTCTTTCAACTTTGGTGAACATTCGGTATCGTTATCTTTAATTTTTTTTGGTATTTGCATATCACACCCCCATAAAATTGGCTCTTTTGATAACAATCGAGCAGTGTTGCCATCTATTACCAAAATATGAAAACTTGAACGGCCGTTTTGGAAAGTTCTCAACCCATGCTTCAACTTTGCCGAATATCTCGGATCAGTATGTTCTTGCATTTTTTCAAAAACATAATTATAATTCTGATTTTTTTACGACCCCCTGATAACGGTCGTGAAAAGATGTTGGGGTGTATCTGGAGAAATCTCAAAGAAGAAGTGTCTCTGACAGAATTCCTGAAGAAAATTGTAGAACACAAGGAGGAATTCTTGGTAGAATCCGTGGAAGTCTCCGTAATAAATCCTGGAAAAATATCGAGAGGGCAGCATTGAGATAACTCTGCATGTATCCGTTTAGTAATCTACGGAGGAATTTAGGGAGAAACCACTAGAGAATTATTTTCAGTAATCCTTGATGAAATTGTTCTACTGCTACCCATGGAGGAATTCCTGAAGAAAGCCTTGAAGACATCTCTGCAAGAATCCTTTCAACGATTTTTTGGAGTAATCCTTGAAATAGTCTTTGTATAATTTTCTAAAGGAAACTTAAACATGCTTAAACATTTACTGAATAAATCTGCGGAAAAATTCCGGCGTATTTCCGTAAGAATTCCTGAAACTTATCCTGGAGAAAACCTTGAATAAATTTTTGGAAGAATCCCAGTAAAGATTTAACTGGAGGATCTATGAAGAAATCACGAGAACCATTCATGCGGGAACTCCTCGTGAAACCTATACACGAATTCCTGTAGCGATTTTCCAGCTGCGATCCCTGGAATAGTTCTTGGAGGAATCCCTTATCGAATATCTGGATGAATTGGTCACTGTTTAGACAGACTGGTAAAGTTTTCAGGCAAACCTACCTCAGGCAATCGAAATATCGGATTACTTGTATCATTTGCTGTAATAATGAAACTTATCTATTTGATGATACATCTGTTTAACTCAAGAGCGGTCGTGCATTCAGGCATCTCCACCACCACCTCGCTCGTGTTGTGTGTTAAAAGCGACTTTTCCTCAAGGTGCGTGTACTCAGTACACGCTTTCGACCGATCTTGGGTTAAAAAATACCTCGAAAAAATCATCATTGATGGAGTCCTCAACGTAGCTTTAGAACGTCAAAATATCATCGACCAATTGTTGAAGCTATTCCTGTAACCCTATCGAAACTGGTTATAAAAATCCGGTAGCATACAAAAGCTCTTCCGGGAGTGTAGCGATAACGCTAGAGATTATCTTGTAAAAATCCTTGGAGAAATCTCCAGAAGAGTCTCTGGAGATATTTCAAGTGGAATTCTTGAAGGAATCTTTGCATGTTTTCTTAAACGAGTCCTATTTGAACGGGTCTCAAAAATGCGATTGCTGTCGGAATTTATAATTCGTCCAGTGATATTTCTTAATTTGGTCGTAACGGAAATGGTATTCGAATATAAAAAAATAGGTTTGGGAGACCCATGTGTCCGTAGCATTAAACGCGCAGCTCTTATGCAAGTCCAAGCTGAAGAGCATGGGTTTAAATTTCACCGTTGGTAGATCTTTACGTGTTGGGAATATTCTCGATTTCCCATAGCATAGGGTTTCTTCGTACCAACCATATGATTTACACATGCAAAAATGGTCAATCAGCGAAGAAACCTCTCAGTGAATAACTGTAGCAGTTCTCATAAAAACATAAGCAGGGTCCAGGCACTTTCCTGACCTTTAGGTCCTTCGTTACCCGTGCAGATGAAAATAAATACTGAATACCAAATTGAGGTATTCCATACCAGATAATTTCCAATACTACATAACTGAATGAGGTATGAATTAGCCCTGCATAAGAGGTAAAATACCCAGATAGCCGTAGCGGTAAACGCGCAGCTATTCAGCATGACCATGCTGAGGGTCGTGGGTTCGAATCCCGCTGGTCGAGGATCTTTTCGCAAAGGAAATTTTCTCGATTCCCAGGGCATAGAGTATCTTCGTACCTGCCACACGATATACACATGCAAAAATGGTCAATCGGCAAAGAAAGCTCTCAGTTAATAACTGTGGAAGTGCTCATAAGAACACTAATCTGAGAAGCAGGCTTTGTCCCAGTTGGGACGTAATGCCAGAAAGAAGAAGAAGAAGAGGTAAAATACCTCAAATAATATCTCAAGCATATTCTACGAGCACCAAACTGATAACTAGATCAGGTATTGTAATACCTCAATAATACTTGATGGATTTTCATATAAAAATGAAAGTTTTTAATTGTAGTTCAATACCTCCAGCAGACCTCAATAGCTGTTTAATACCTCAATGAAGTAATTTTAATTGTTTTAAAGATTTTTTTCAATACCATCATAATACCAAATTGAGGTATTGACAACTGAACAATACCTAATTTTGGTATGATACCAAAAAATGGTATGCATAAGTTATTGGGGAGTTATTTGGGTACTCGGGTACTGCCATTTATCTGCGGCTTTATTTTCGTTGCCATACGGTGTGATTGGTCACATCATCGGATCATACTCTGAAGACTTCTCCTGAGAACTTTGGAAAATTGAGGAACATTTGGAGGAGACTTTTGTGTGTGTGAAGATATTTGTAAAGATTTCTCTGAAGATCCTTGTGAAGATCACTTTGAAACCTCTGTGTTTGAGGTGGAGTCCTTCATGGACCTTCTCCGTGGACAATTGTTGAGAACATCTATATAAATCCTTGTGAAGTCTCTTATAGAAATCTCTGTGAATATCCCAAGAGAGACCTCTATGGTAACTACAGTAGATGTATTTGTGGTGACCATTGTGTAGATCCCTTAGGACAGCTTCATAATTTCCTATGCAGACTCTGTTGAGATCTATGTGAAGACCCCTGTAGAGTTCATTATTGAGAACCCTATAGAGACTCCACATTTTCGCACAACTCCATGAGAATCCCCGGTTAAGGCCAAGTAGCCCGTCATTTGTTTAGGCAGCTATGCTGATTTTGCAGCTTGTAATTTGTTTGTTTATAAATATCATTTTGACCCTTCCGTTATATTATTCTAGAATTGCTAACATATTGCAGTGTAACAGAAAATCTATCTAAAAGTGGGGCCTTCTTTAGCCGAGTGGTTAGAGTCCGCGGCTACAAAGCAAAGCCATGCTGAAGGAGTCTGGGTTCGATCCCCGGTAGGTGCAGGACCTTTTCGCAATGGAAATTTCCTTGACTTCCCACCTGCCACACTTCGTACCAGCCACACGATATACGAATGCGAAAATGGTAAGTTTGGCAGCTCTCAGTTAACAACTGTGGAAGTGCTCATATGAACACTAAGCTGAGATGCAGGCTCTGTCCCAGTGAAGACGTAATTCCAAGAAGAAGAAGAAGATCTAAACGTGCAATCATAGAAAGTGCTCTATTGAGGGTTTTTTTGTCAATTGACTATTAACAGAAACACTTCTCTTTTTCTTGGTTATGAAATACAAAATTCCGTGGCAGAAGAAAAGGTCTGCACTTGAAACTATGAAGAAGAACACGAAATTCGTCTCAGGTTGATTCTATATTGCGATAATTTAATCGGGTAAAGAACCCAATTAGCAAGACACTACCACTTCGTTGATCACTATTCAAACCCACACCTTATCGTCTACTGAATCTGTTATTCAAAACATTTTCGTTCACACCGCTTGCGTCCGGTGTCGTGTTTTCAGTCAAACGAGACAAACGAGCGCGATTAAGATGCCCCTGGGTACTCTCTCAACGGGTCCTCGGCGCTGTTGATGTTGAACAAAGTTTGCCCAACGCTTCGACAAGCTCGGGCACTTAAAATGTCGTAAAGGCGATGAAATCTAGACTATCCTCCATTCCACTTTGCGTACCTCGAGAACTTAGAACAAGTTCTTGGCAGTTTCTGCGGTAGATCAAAATTCGCTTTTAATTCAGACAGTAAAACTCGAGTGTTGTTTGCGAAAAAAAAACTTAATTAAGACATTTTTCTGTCCATCGTACAAAAGGTGAGCTGAGGCATTCTCTGTCTTTCTTCGGAGTGGTGGTTGATTGCGCTGTTACCCGCCAAGTTTGCAAATTAACGACTTCCCATCATCCAGCTCCCGTTTTGCTCGCGCACACTCGATGAGGTCAAATGTTAGCCACGAAAACATGCGGTAGCGTCTAGAGTGGAGTAATTATTCTTTCCGCAGCTAGACGGCAGCGTCGTCGTCACGATTCGCGCTCCAGTTTCTAGGTAAGGGTCGTCCAAAATTTTGCAACAACAACAACACGCTGCCATCGCCAACTTCGCCGATGTCGTCTTTACAGTCTTTGAAGCGAACTGATGAATTGGCGGCTCTTCAAAGATTCATTATGAGGATTTGCAGCAGCACTGCAGTTTGTCGGATTTGTGGCAAACGTCTCACCTTGTTCTCTGATCATCATCCTTTGCGAATGGGTTTGGGGGGCACAGAAACGTTATAAATCAGTCGTCGGTCATGTGGGTGAAATATGGTGACGTGATGTGCAGTCAACAGAGAGAACTGATTTTGGCTTCTTTGATCACGAACTGGTAAGCGATGTTTGCAGTAGAATGTGTCTATCAAAACATATGAAAGAAATAAAAGTTACTGTTTTATAAGTCACTTTGTCATGAACACGATTCGTTGTTCTGTTTTGAGATTTATTCATTACTGAATTGCCTTCATCCGATTCGTTTTCATAAACTAATTAAATATTCGTAATTTTTCATAATTATAAATCACATCAACAAGGACCAGTTTAAGCGAGAGCTAAAATTCATCAAAAGTCGTCTATCTGTCTAGTTATCTGCAATTGATGTGGTTTTAAACTCATTAAAAACGTTTCGTATCATGTTATGGATTATTCTTCAGGCTAGTGGTAATGTCCGCGGTTTCAAAGCAAAGCCATGCTGAAGTTGTAATTCAAAATGGATATTTCGTATAAAACCATTCGAAACAAAATAGATTGAAAACTATATATATATATATATATATATATATATATATATATATATATATATATATATATATATATATATATATATATATATATATATATATATATATATATATATATATATATATATATATATATATATATATATATATATATATATATATATATATATATATATATATATATATATATATATATATATATATATATATATATATATATATATATATATAAATTACCAGTTGGACTTTCAAATATGTCTTTTTAAAAAACTAAAAACGATCTACACGGTTTGAGACACTGAACTAGACTGATTTATTGTTCGTATTCGCCCTAGCTGCCTGGTCCCTAACGCTGACTCTACACTTTTCGACTTTGACTCGGACTCTGTACCACGGACTCGGACCACGTTGAATTCCACCGGATGGTGTCGTGTTACGCCGTCGTCGACTGTTGTTCTTCCAATTGTTGAATTATGCGCTGCAGTTCAGACTGCTGGTGTTGCAGTTTCGCTACCTGTTGTTGGAGAATGCGTTCCTCTTCGTTGTGGTTGCCAGGTGTGACCTCGTGCTGCTCCGTTACTTCCGTAACTAGTCCGCCCCTAAGAGAGGAACGTCCCGTTCCGTTGGTTCTGTTTTTGTAGATGATTTTGATGAGTACGCCAACGATGACAAATCCAAGTATGGTGGAGAATGAAAATCCACCGAATGTTGTCCACAGTTTGAAATGTAAACTGTCTTGCCTCAGGTAAACGTGATTTAGTTGTTGTCGGTTACTAACTGCTGTTTTGCTGATTGTTGCGATATCATGTTGTTTGTGTAAATTCCATTCGATAAAGCTGTTGTGAAATGCTCCATGTATTACCTCCGTATCAACGGTCATTTCTGTGCTGGTGAAAGACTGGTTGTTGAAGTGAACTGTACAGTTTCGAAATATAATGATGAAATTCCCGGTTATGTTTCTATCCTCTGGTCCACAATTTGTACTTAGTGTGTGATTTTTTGCATTCGAGATAATGACTGTGTTCTCGTTAGCAAGCTGTTGCGTTGTTTCGTCTTTGAAGATAGAATTGCATTTAGACCGTTTTCCCAGTATAATGTTCTGAATACATTCGTCTTCGAATTCTTTGATGTTGGATGATCTTTGTACAAAATCTCTGGGATTAGCTGTTGTGAAAAGCCTATGACCGTGCCGTATGATGTGGCTCGGGTATGATTTGATGATCTGGTTGTCCACAATGAGTGGAAAAATTCTGATGACGGTTGATGTTGAGTTTTCCAGGTGGGGGACATGTAGTATGTAGAGCAGGTCTCCTTGCTTCACTGCAATTTTGGGGGTGACGAATTGTAGTGCTTCGTCCGGAAAGTTGACTTCTATGCCTTGTTCATGGAGGGTGGATTTGATGACGTTCACTTCGCGGGTTGATAACATTTTGTTGTTGGTGACGGAAATTTTGGAAAGGGTGACTGCTTCTTGAATGTTATCCAAAAGTTCGTTGATGACGTCTACGTTCAGCATGATTGTGATGGCGTCCAAAACCTCCAAATTCGCCTTGTTATTGTTGATCACATTGGCCATCTGGTTGATTGTTCCTGTTAGCTGTGCAATCCGTTTATTAATGCTCTCGTTTATCCTGTATTGGTAGTTGTTCTGGTCGATGATCTCATTCATAGTGGAGTTTATGATGTACATGTCCTGGGCGTCGGGTGATCCAGCAATCCATTTCCAGGCCGTGCCTATGGAGTCCCATCGTCGGTGCCGATGAGTTTGCTGTGGCTTCAGTCCATATAGAGTCGAGTACAGTCGTTTGACCCTAAACTTTATCACTTCGTGTAATTCATTTTTAGGTGTTAGTTTGTTATAAAAAGTGTTAGTGATTTGCTCTATAGCCTCCTCAATGCTAGCTAAATTGATCGGGTGTATAATTTTTATGGATCCCGTTTGAATTTTGCAATCTGTAATTTTTATCTGAGCTATGGGATCGTTCGTTGTTTTTATAATTTTTAAAAGTGGTTCGCATGATAATAATTCGAGTGTTATACAAAGCAAAACGAGAAGGCAGGGCATCTTGTTCCGCATCTTCGGGAAGAAGAACTTCTTAGAGATGACTCTGCAATTGTCCTCGATTCCTCGGTGGGCACGGTTGTGCGTCTCTTCAATGATTTGGTCGTGTTCTTCGTCGGAAGGAATATCGATTTTTTTTTATTTTGCGATAAGATGTCGCGGATGATGTGCTAAACCGGCACAATTGGGATGATGGGGTGTGGTAGCGTGGTTCCAGTCTACCGTCCGATGATCCGGTGTGTAGGGATTCAACGCAAGTCTCCGATGTTCCCTCGAAGATGCCTCCTTGAATCGAAGATATTCCTTCTTGACCTTTGTCTGTGGTCGAATTCACTACACACTTTTTCACTCACAGCATTACTTCATCCTACCGACTGCGCCAATTACCAGTTGGACTTTCAAATATGTCTTTTTAAAAAACTAAAAACGATCTACACGGTTTGAGACACTGAACTAGACTGATTTATTGTTCGTATTCGCCCTAGCTGCCTGGTCCCTAACGCTGACTCTACACTCTTCGACTTTGACTCGGACTCTGTACCACGGACTCGGACCACGTTGAATTCCACCGGATGGTGTCGTGTTACGCCGTCGTCGACTGTTGTTCTTCCAATTGTTGAATTATGCGCTGCAGTTCAGACTGCTGGTGTTGCAGTTTCGCTACCTGTTGTTGGAGAATGCGTTCCTCTTCGTTGTGGTTGCCAGGTGTGACCTCGTGCTGCTCCGTTACTTCCGTAACTTATATATATATATATATATATATATATATATATATATATATATATATATATATATATATATATATATATATATATATATTTTGAAACAGAAATGAACTATAAAATTAGGTGCGACTGTACCTCCGTCCATAACGGCCGCAGCAAACTTTGAGATGGAATCCTGATGGTACAAGACGACGACAACGACGACCCAACAGCAAAAAGATATCTCCGTGCACACAAAGTTTCGCAAATTATTTCCAACAAATTGCTGAATAATAACTCATAAGAAAGATGGTAGCAAGTAGGTCCCCACGCCAACCAACCCGGACTTCTCCAAGTTGAGTCTTGATGCTGTTGCCATTTGTTGTTGATTGCGTTGGTAATGCCCGGTGGAACAAAGACAGTAGTGGCAGGAAAACGAGTTTCCTTTCTATTCCATCGCAATGTTTTCTCTCCGAAGGAATTCATCTTTCTCGGGCGGGAAGGAAATAACAACTGGGAAGTAAGTTTTCATTGCATTCCTTTTTTTTTATATTTTTTTGTTGTACCGTAATCCGGGGTATCATTGATCAGCGGGGTAACATTGATCGGCATGACTCATCTCATCAAAAATACGTATTATCATTTATTGATGAAACATTTCCAAATTATGAATGGTGCGTCTCTTTCATATATACATGAGCTAATGAAAGTTAATGTTTTTGAGAAAATTGAGTTCACCTTATACGTAAATTTATCAACTTTTTGAAATAATGATTTTAATTGTTAAGGATGACACTACCCAAGATTCATGTCTCACACAAGTTCTGCAAAATATATAAGCAAGGAAAATGTGATTCTTACTAAAAATGGCATCGCCGAAAACGATTCCGTTGTCAAAATTTTTATAAGTATGCTCAATTAGGCAACATTACCGAATTACTGTTAAGAATGTAGAATTCCCTTAGGAAATTGCCTACCTTTAGGCGTATTCCGTGATTCGAGGTGTTTTTAATTTTAAAATAACTCAAGAAGTAAATGACTTGTAAGCGTTTGGCCTTCATATTCTGCTTCAGGGGCCATGGTTTAAGCAGCCCTGTCGTCCTGCTTAGTCGCGCTTAGTCGACGACTAAGAAGCTTTTCTCAGTTTTTTTTTTTGAATTTTTCACCCGAAGTCATAAAAAAAATGTGTAAAATCAACAAGAATCTAACGCCCCATAAGATATCAATCGAAATTTCCAACCTGTACCTACCAACGCTCTGATACCCTATTTCTTTCAAAACTTCATATATAACATATTACCGCCCTGTAAAAATTCCATCGAAATTTTTGAGCTGTATCAACGCCCTAGATTAATTTCACATTATTCCACGTAGATCAAAATTGAAAACTTCAAGCTCTATCAACGCCCTGGAGTAATATTACTTTGTCCCATATAGATCCGTAGCATCCTAACACCCTGTATGACATCAATTAAAAAATCAAGCTTTATCAACGCCTAAGAGTAACTTGACCTCCCTTATGTAGACCAAGTGCATCCTTACGCCCCACATCACTTGAATATTTTAAGCATTATCAACGCCCTGGAGTAACTTGGACTCCTGCCATGTAAATCAGCTGCATCTTGACGCCCTGTGGGACAAATGTCAAGATGTACAAACGCCCTTGACTGATTTGACCTTGTCTCACGTAGATCAGGTGTACCTAAATGACCTGCATCGATTAATAGCTACAATCTATTGACGCTCTAGAGTGATTTGAACTTGTCTCATATAGATCAGCAACATCTTAACGTACAGGGCTGTAGGACATTATTAAAAAAATTCAAGCTGTTTAAATGCCCTAGACTAATTTAACCTCATCCCAAGTAAATCAAGTGCATCTTGACGCCCTGTGTGACCTCAAAAGAAACTCCAAGCACTATCAACGCCCTGGAGTAATTTGACCTAATCCTATGTCGATCAAATACATTTCATCGCCCTGTAGGACATCAATTTATCAAGCTTTATCAACGTCCTGGAGTAATGTGACCTCATTTTACGTAGACCAATTGAATATTCAACGCCCTGGAGTGAATTGACCTTGTTACATGTAAATGAGCTGCATTTTAACGCCCTGTGGGACAAATGTTAAGATGTATAAACGCCCTTCACTTATTTGACCTTGTCTTATGAAGATCAGGTGCACCTCAATGCCCTGTATCGATTGAAAATTCCAATCTGTATTGACGCCCTGGAGTAATTCGACCTTGTCTCACGTAGATCTTAGATAAGGTGCACATTAACGCCCTGTAGGACATCAATTAAAAACTCCAGGCTGTATCAACGTCCTGGAGTAATTTGGACTCGTGTCATGTAATCAATTGATATTAACGCCCTGTTCGATATCTATTTTCCTTGTCTTACGACCTTGTCTTACGTAAATCAGGTGCAACCTAATGCCCTTTATCCATTGAAAATTCCAAGCTGTATCAATGTCCTGGAGTAATTTGAGCTTATTTTGTGTAGATCAGGTACATCGCAACGCCCTGTAGGACATCAATTAAAAATTCCAAGCTTTTGCAACGCCTTGGAGTAATTTAGCCTTATTTCACATAGTTCAGAAACATCTTAACACTTTGTATAACATCAATCGACCAAGCTATATCAATGGTCTGAAGTAATTCTGTTTTATTCCATATAGATCTTTGCAAGATCTGGAGGATATTTACACCCTGTTTAAAATCAATAGAAATTTCTTAGTAGTATCAACGCCCTGGAGTAATTTGACTTTACCTTTGAAGATCAGGTGCATCTCAACGCTCTGATTGATGTCATCGAAATTGTCAAAATATATCAACGCTCTGGATTAATTTGTTCCTTTCTCGCGTATATCTTAACGTCCTATATGCCATCAATTGGAAATTCTACCCTGTTCAACGTCCTGGAATATTTCAGGCTTATCTTATGTAGTTCAGGTGCATCTTAACGCCCTGTAGAACATCAATTGAATATTCCAAACTGTATTACTGCCCTGGAGTAATTTGATCTTATTCTATGTAGATCAGGTAGATCTCAATGCTCTGTAGATCATTACTTGAAAATTCCAAGCTCTATCTATATCCTGCAGTAATTTAACTTAAGTCCACATTAATGAATTGAATCGTAACGCCATGTAAAAATCAATCAAATTTTTCATTCTGTATCAACGCCCTGAAGTGATAATACTTTGTTTCACGTAGATCAGCTGCATCTTAACGCCCTGTAAAAAAAAAATCAATTAAATTTTGTTTGCTCTATGACCTCAACTAACGTATATCAAGTGGAGAGTAGTATTTCGTACTTTAGTTGCGTCGTCTGCTCTTGCGAGAACGAGCGATGCAATCAAGATCAATGTTGATTGTGTATGCTGAGCAATTTATTTATTGTATTGGTGAGTTCTTTCCGTTTTATAGGACTCATTCATTTATTTCATAACGCTAAAATTGACCATTTTGGACACCCACCCACCCTTTTGTAACGATTTTGTATGGACATTATTCAATTTTTGTATGGGCCGTAACATCCTCCACCCACCCCCTAAAGCGTTATGATATTTGTGAATGGGCCCATACGTTGTTTATAATATCTATATTTTGACTCATATTATATTTCCATACTATTTGTCAAACGATTTTGATACTTTTCCTCGAATGTCGCTTCTGCGAATGACAGTTCCCCGAATATTCCTTTTCCTCGAATCTCATTTTTCCGAATGACCTGTCACTTCGAGAAGTGATGCAGTTCATGAAGGTGCAAGAATAGTTCTCAGTGACAGAGTGCTACCAGATGACTGGTCCGTTCACTACTCTGAAATGTAGGAAGTTGTGAAACGGGATATTCGGAGAACAGACATTCAAGGGACTGACGTTCGAGGAAACGACATTTGGGGAATTAATATGTAGGGCAAAGTAGCACAATCCTTTAATTAAATGCGCTGTATGCGCTTAATTAAATGCGCTTTATCCCAAATATTCGGTATTATTCCAGAAATTGTTGGTTAAATTATCTTGAGAGATCCTTCGATAACAGCACGTGATTATTAAGAGGCCCAAGACCACTCTCGAAGTTTGATGAAATATGTTAATGTTTAAAGCTGAAAAAAATTTCAACTTATATGTTCTTAAGACAGTCAGTTCATACCCTTGTTTATTTTGGACCAATAATTTTCAAGTGAACTTTCATAATCAAGTACCGTCGTGCGGGGTGACATTGGGCCTAGGGGATGGCTTTGACCGCCTTTTTCGATGCATCTCATGGCTAGAAGGAACGTCAAAACACTAATCTATGACCATCTAGTGGCTATTTACAACGTATTCTTTAAGGTTGCCGCATTGTTTTCATCATTATGGTATTCGTTTGCTGTATAAATCTTGGCCCAAAGTCAGCCTTATGGCCCAATGTCACCCCGCACGACGGTATGCAAAAAGAGCAGCATTTTCGTGTTATTAAATTTGATTTTTTTCATTTTGATTTCACTTCAAGAGCGATATTTTATTATAATTTAAGCCAGCCGTAGCGGTAAACGCGCAGCTATTCAGCAAGACCAAGCTGAGGGTCGTGGGTTCGAATACCACCAGTCGAGGATCTTTTCGGGTTGGAAATTTTCTCGACTTCCCAGTGCATAGAACCAGTGCTGGGAATGGTAATAGTAGTAGGCTTGAATTTTCGCGAAAATCACGTGGCTCTCCCAGTACAGTAGATCAAAAATGTGAATCTCATCAAGTAGCCTCTGTTGGGTGCACGAATTTTCTAAATCATGAGTGTCATTGAAGGCTCTAAATGCGGGAAATGCAGCGGGAAATAGAACATTTTTCTACAGTAATTTTGGGTTGCCCTTAGCAACGGGTGTTTTGCAATTTTCAAGGCATTTTGCCTACAACAGCGACTGGCTTCGCTGACTGTGATTGGCTTTGTTTGGCTACTGTAGAGTGAATTTCAGATTTTTTCCCAACCCTGCATAGAATATCTTCGTACCTGCCACACGATATACGCATGCAAAAAATGGTCATTGACACAGTAAGCTCTCAGTTAATTACTGTGGAAGTGCTCATAAGAACACTAAGCTGAGAAGCAGGTTCTGTCCCAGTGGGGACGTAATGCCAGAAAGAAGATTTGGCTGAAAAATAAACACCTCTTCTTAAAGCTAAAAAAAGTTCGAACGTTCTAGAGATGTCCTGCTTTTAGAAAACTCAAAAAAGTCTTTGTTAACTTAATTATTTGATTTATTTTTTTTTTAAAAGAATATAATATTTTTCTATATGTATGTATAATACATGAATACTTTACGTTCAAATAAAATAAATCATTTGAAACATTGAATCTTGAGTATTTATTTATTTATGCTTGACTTTAAAACTTTTCTTTGCTTCCTAATCAAATTTTCTTAGTCTGACAGGACTGAGAATACGCATAATACTTCGTTAAAAAATGTTTCGAGTTATGGTTGAGTAATTATCGCTGAAATGTGGCATACATAATTAGAATTACAGTTTGTGTCGTATTTTGTTTCAATTTTATAAAACTAGAGGAGAAGCGTTTTCGTTAATTAAAATTGCAAGGCGAATGAACTGGCTAATCAAGCTTAAACCTTCATAAATAAAAAACAAAAAATAACTCAAAATGCTGAACCCTAGGCTTGACAGTTTGTAAAAAGCTCAGTTTTTTGAAAAAAAAAAAAAAATCTATGTATTGCTTCACGTAGCTTTCTTCTCATATATTCCTTGAAACACAAAGCAATCTTAGGGGCATTTCGAATTCGACTTCATTTTGAATTTTATCAGAAAAACGTGTTTCACCGTTAGCGCTTCGTTTTGAATTTTGAGATAAGCATCAAAAAGTTTATAAAAAACTGAATTTGAGCAACTGCATAAACTGTCCAATACTATTAACCGAATGAACGAATTTCTCATTAAATCCAAACATCATATTTTGTACAAGGCCATTTCGTTCTTAGTCAATTTATCAAACAAAAAGAAATACAAGAAAGTCAAGTAATAAAAAATATCATACTATTCAGTTGTACTGTCAAAATTATGCTTTTGACTTTTGACTGTTGCATCAATTTGCTTAAATTTTTCACAATTTTGTTTAAAAAGCGAAATGCAATAACGATATATTGTTTTAAAAGCAAAATGCCGAACATAAGAAAAAAAAATTGAGGCGGACACAAAAAAGTTTTCAAATAAACGGTTCGATGAGGTTTTTGGATTTGCACTCGATGATCCGTTTTACATTGAGTGATAGGTTCTAAAAGACTGAGTTTATTTCATGGCTTGAGATTAATTTTAAAGTGCACATCATAATAGTCTTAGTTGTTAGACTCTAATAAATAGTCACAGGCATTGTTATGGTAGTTTCAATTGGTACAAGGAGTAAATAATTTTCACTTTTTACATAAGCAAATTTATCAACTGAATCATTTTAAGCCCATGTACTTAATATCTTCGTTCCATTTTTAATAGAAATGGAATACAAACTAAATACGTGCAAAGGCATATTAGTGTTCGTTTGTTAGGAATGTATATTGAAGTATTTGTGATATTTGTTATTTTTATATATTAAATGTTGCTGAGTGTTTTTGGATTTCCGTTTATGATCTGTACAGACTAAAAGTCGAAAACCTATAGCAAATATAACCTCCGTCATAGTTGATCCTTATACACTAAAACATGTGTGATATTTCTTATGAGAAAACATCATAACGCCTGGAAACAGAAGCGCCCTCTGGGCTATAGTAACGCCCCCCTCAAAAAGGGACGACTAAGAAGCTCAAATTTTACAACGACAGGGCTGGGTTTAAGTAAGTAACGACATTTTCAGTATTACCGAACTTTGTTTATATATGTGATCAATGTTACCCCATATCAGATAATTAAAAAAATCGCCTAAAACATTTTTTTTAACATGCTTAAATCTTTCAATTAACAAAATACAGTATATAGTCTCGAGCTATGGGTGGCAGTACTTGTTTTAAAAATATAAAATTTGCAACATTTGCATTTTCAAACGAAATATTAAAGAAACATTCAGAAAAGTGATCAATGTTACCCCGGATTACGGTACCCATTTTCAAAGAGTTGGTTTTGAGCATGAAGAGTGTTGCAATGAACCCGTATAGTAGAATAAAATCAAACTACCAATTGTTGCAGAAAACGTTTTTTCAATACTCATTTCAACAAAGGATTGTTTGTTCGTTAGAATTTAATTATGATAATTCCATTTATAATTATCAATTTATGAGTATCCAATTGCTTAATTTTATCATAAGAGACTGTTATTTGTAATTTCGTTGTACAATTCTCGTAGTAAATCCAGACATAGAAAAAGCATTTGAGCCTTCTTGAGCCAAGTGGTTAGAGTCCACAGCAACAAAGTAATGTCATGCTGAATGTGTCTGGGTCCAATTCCTGGTCGGTCCAGGAGCTTTTCATAATGGAAATTTCCTTGACTTCCCTGGGCATAGAGTATGATCGTTCGTGCCACACGATATATTGCTGTTTGCATTTGAGATGCAAATCATGACTAAACATCTTCCAAATGCGGTAACACAAAACAATCGAAGGACACCTAGCAACGATTATAGAAATCACCGCCGCCCTAGCAAGAAAAATCTACCTTTGACATCGCATTTCTTGAGGAAAATCTTACCTCATTTGATGTTCCCGCATTTGATATTTGCAGAGTTTGACATAAAAGTTTGATTGTAAAAATTAAAAAAAAAATACAATTTCCCACTATGGGGCTCTCCACAAAAATCTTTCTCTCTCTTTCACCCCTTCACAAAAATTGTAAACAACAAGGCCAGTAAACGTCAAAATTCCATGCAAAATCAAAACAGTGCAGAGCCCCATACATTGTTAGAATAATCCAAAGTTTTCTGTCAAATCGTACACTTCAGGTTAATTATCAGAACTCCAACTCTGAAGGACTTTCTGCTAGATCAGATGTTTCTCACCTGGGGCAACAAAGTAAAACTTTTCATTTGTCACGAATCTACCTCCGCAGCCGCAACATGAGAATGAGAACAACGCCCATCACCATCGATATGGGCTCACATTTTTCCAACTCAATTTATTTTGCATAACTAATCGAATTTTCGATTTAGTAATCAGGCTATTTGTATTTAAATGTTCAGCAAGATATTTCCGAGATCGTTAAGTTTTGGTAATCGCCAACGCGATCATCGCTCCGCTCCGTCCGACCATCGTATCTTGAACTTGATCCAATCAATGCCAATAACAGCAGCATCAGGGAATTTATCGAGACTTAGCGCAGAGCAGCCGCCCAACAAATCGCTTTTGGATCCGATAGTTTTCCGATCACAGCTAAATTAGTTGAAATAACAAGCAAGGTGACGAGGTAGAGGTGCGTTTTCTCACAATTCGTTGCTGGGATACAATTAAGACATCTTAGTTTTGTGTCGACTTCTTTGGTTTTGTGTTTCTGTATGACAATGAAGACCAGAAGGCAACCGTAGCTTTGTATGTAAGGTATTCAGACGAATCCCCTTTCAGTGTGAGACAACCAGTGTTGATAGACTCACTCTCAAAATCTCAATCAATACGCTCTCCCGTGAGAGCAAACTCATTAGAGTTCTGCTTCACAAATCTCACGCTTGAGATTTTGATTCGAAATCAACTCAATCAACTCAAACCGTAAAAAATGATTCAGTCGCAAAACCCGGAAAAAATTCGGGAAACCCGATTGTTGTTGTTTACGTTAGAAAGGATTAAGATAATTTTACCAGACTAACAAGAAATTATTGCCGTGTGTGAGTAAACTGTGGAAATACGAGACAATGAGTTAAAAAGGTGAGCCAACTCATCCATGATCTTTTGACTGCTGAGTTGCATGATTGACAACTCACACATGAAAAATCTCAAGGGTGAGTTGTGAGAAATTGAGTTTTTCACAACACTGGAGACAACCGTCGTCGGGGGTTGATAGTGGGTCAAAAACGCATATGTACGATATAAAGGGGCAAGATGAGTCAGTGTTATTTTGAGGCGAAATTTATATTTATTTTAGGTGACATGAATAATTTCATTTGATGACAAACGTGTAGCTACTTGAGAAATACCCCGACACCCAAGCCACTCACGATGGATACCGTAGCTGAAGTGGACGTAACATACGAGATTTGACACACAAGCACGCAGGGAAATAGCCCATTAAATAAGGAAAGTAGAAGTGGCGTACATTATACTTATTTATTTTTTTCCGTTCATGATAGAGTTACAGTTAGTTTAAGGGTTAGTTAAGTGTTGCGGCCGATAGATGACGGTGGGGCCCTTTGTGGACATGCGAAGGAGAGTCGGAGTTCCGGATGACATACCTGGCAGCTGCAGTGTTCAGAAGGGTTTAAAACGCCGTTACTGATTTCTGCGGCACTTCCAACGACGTTCTTAGACTGGTTCACAGTTGGATGGATTGCACCCGACGTCGTGATAACTACGACCTCTCCTTGACGACCTTGCCAACCAATCTGGTTATGGCCACGAGGATGCTCAGATGGACGGGTCGGGTCAGATGTTGAGGGCTTGGTCGCTCCGGTTGGAGGGTACGGCGAGTTGGCTAACAGGTGGTCACCACGCCTACCAGGCACGAGAGATGAGTAGTAGCCGTCGCTTTTGGCCGGATCTCGTTGGGCTGGTTATCAGACGCTGGCACGCGTGGTTCCTCCGGGACTGGGTCTGACTGCACGCCCGCCAGCACAAGGGATGATCCTTCAGCGTCGCTTTCCGCAAGGTATAGTTGGCGTTACAACCACGGCGGGAATTTCCTTGATTCTGGCTCCTTACACGAGGGAGTCCCAAGTCTCCGGACTAACTTTTTACTTTTCACCTCACTTTTCCGTTACTTTAGAGGCTCTCCGATCAACTGATTTTCCTTCGTTCTTCGTCCTCCTTCGCGATTTCTCTCTCTTCGTCTTCGCTCTGGATGTGGGGCTGCCATCGTCGATTTCACCCGATTGAATCGGGCATTGAAGCGTTTGTAAGTTACACTTGGACGTCAAAATAGGCAGTTATTGCAATTAATTAACGTAACGAATTCGAGCTAAGTTGTGTAAGCGGCAACAGTTGGTAAGATTTTGAACCAAAGTTAAGTGACGATAATAGAAAAAAATGGCTAAAATTTCACCTTTTCGTAGAATTCGAAGCAATCTAAAAGACATCCATAGCGACAACCCCGACATTAAGTAAACTTTCAACATTAGCAGGTAAATTACTCATCTTTGCAGACAGCTACACTCAATCCTTTTCTTATAAAATTACAATAAGCTCCCGTTGAAATTATAGGGAAAATTCGGGCTCAGTTGGGCAACTCAGCCTTGGGAGATGCTCGTTATGATTACTAGGAGAAGAACAAATGTAAGAAATGAATTACTGATCTGTAAAAATTGTTACGTCAGTTTCATCACTGCTTTTGTGATTTTGTAGATGTTTTCATCGGCTTTTTTCGGTGAAATTAACGTTAAGATTTGGCATTTACAACGTTTCAACCTACTTATGGAGTCGGTCATCCTCAGCGGTTCCTTAAATATTTATTTCGTTAGCAAATAACAAAATAATCATTTTTAAAACTTACATGCTATAGAGCATCTACACCACCATCAATACTTTTCTAAACCATCAAAAAAAACTTTTGAGCATCGAAAGTATTATGAACTTTGTTGATATGTATAGTTATTCACGCCGCCAGATGCCATTTTCTTGTTTACCGCCGAGTATTGTTCGCAGCACTTTACGCTCAAAAACTCCAAACTCCGGTCGACCTCTTCTAATGTCCAGGATTCATGGCCGTATAGAGCAACTGGAAGGATAAGTTTCCTATATAGCGCGAATTTTGTTTTCGTCTGCAGGCTACGGGACTTAAGCTAGTTACGGAGCCCGTAAAAAGCACTATTCGCATCTGCAAGACACCTTTTCACCAAGCGAGTAACATCATTATCGCACGTCTCTAAAGCACCAAGATACACAAATTCTTCCACTACTTCAAAATTTGCACCATCCAGTACCACTTCATTACTAACGTCATGATTGGAACCACGCTGTCTACTAGCGATAATGTACTTAGTTTTGCTGGTGTTGACGGTAAGTCCATTCCTCGCTGACTCCCTTTTAAAAGGCACAAATGCCTCTTCTACGGCTCGACGATCAATTCCGATTATATCGATATCGTCCGCAAAACCCAGGAGCATATGCGACCGGGTGACGATGCACGCCCGCTTCTTTGCACGTCCGCTCTCCTCATAGCTCCTTCGAGAGCAATGTTGAACAAAAGGTTCGAAAGCGCATCTCCTTGCTTAAATCCATCTAAGGTTACGAAGAAGGTTGAAGTCGCATCCGCAATCCACACACTTGATTTCGGTACATCCAACGTTGCATGAAGCAGTCTAATCAGTTTCGCCGGAAAACCGTGTTCTACAATTATCTGCCATAACTCATTTCTCTTTACTGAATCGTACGCCGCCTTGAAATCTATGAATAGGGTAAGTGTTCCCTTAGTTGTGAGTGTCCTATAGTTGCGGTAGTGCTGGTTTTACTGATTTTATTACATTAGCCACAAAACCGATACCGTAAATTCGGGTGAAATTGATCAGTAGGGTGAAATTGATCACCGTGTCACTCGATTTTATTTCTTCCTAATGGAGCACAAATATCAATGAACCCTGCAGTGAATGAACGTTGTTTGTCGTAACTATTGTTGAATTGTGTGTTGTTAAGTGTTTTGCGTTAAAGAATTTTCTATGAAAATAATGTAAAATTCCAATATCATGCGCGGTGCAATATTGACGAACATCCATAAACTTCTAGTTCTAAACAAGGATTTGAACATGGTATAAACCTGAAAGTTTGTGAGGATACTTGGGATATATTCCCAAACCAGATTTCATAACCAAAACTCGTACCAATTTAGTCATTCGGTGGAAATAATTGAATTTCTGTTAGATATCGAGATATTCCTTAGGAAATTGCATACATTTAGGCGTTTTTCGCGTAATTCTTGAAATTTAACTATTCCTTATTTCTATAATTATTGTATTGTTAAGAATTTAGCAAGCATATTCGGATTCAGGGACCTCAAATTTATTATATAGAGTTGGTTTGAAAACTAACAATAATCGCATTGACAAGTGATCAATTTCACCCCGAAATGAGATTTCCCGATTTTTTATTTTAGCACTAAAATGACATTTGTTAGAAAATTTCGGTACATGTGTCAATGAGACTCACCTTCGTACTTGTTTTCCTGCATTCAATTGTTTGGCATTGTCAACATTATAGAAAACGGACAAGAAAAACCGTGAAAAATGATCAATTTCACCCGAAATTACGGTACTGCCAATCGACGTATTGGCTTGTTGATACACAGAACAGTTGAAAAGAGCTTTCAAATTGCTTCAAAACTGATAAAACATCAATAAAATCGCTAAAACTTTTCTTACTTGTACCAATAGTTGCGGTAAAGTGTTCTTATAGTGGAGGATCCCATAAGAAAACAACGGATACCGCAACTATAGGAACACAAACTAAAAATATACCGCAACTAAAGAAACAGTGTACCAATAGTAAAGGTATTATTTTTGACTGACATGCCGTGGGTTACTGTGATGAAATCATTTTTCTCATTAAGTCAATGGTCGTTACTTCCCGTTACAACATTCACATGTACATGAGGTGCACTTCTTGAATTTAGGCGGTTAAATGAACTTTCAATCGTGCTTAGTACCTCCATTATTGGTACATCTACCCTAGATGGTAAGTCTGCAAGTTGTATTCCCGGAACTTATGAAGGATTTGTCGCAAGGTAAACATTTGATCCGTCGTTGATCGGCCCTCACGAAAACCAGCTTGGTATTCGCTGACGAAGGACTCCTCCAGCGGTCTCAATCTGTTGAACAAAACACGACATTATTTTGTACGCCGAATTGAGGAGCGTTATTCTTCGGTAATTGGCGCACTCCAATCTGTGGCACTTCTTATACAGACGGCAGATGAGGCCCTCCAGCCAGCTAGCAGGCAAATCTTCTTCCACCCATATCCTTAACAGAGTTCGGTGCAGTGTTTCGTACAGCTGCTCACTACCGTGCCTGAAAAGTTCGGCCGGGAGCTCGTCTTTTCCAGCAGCCTTACAGTTTTTCAACTCCTTAATCGCTCTTCTAACCTCATCTAGCGTCGGGGGCCCACAGCTTATCCATCGTTGCTGATGATTAATCTGTTCTCAGACGCGCTCGTGTTCTCTCCATTCAACAATTGCCACCAAGATTTTGTCTGCCATCAAGTTACCTTCGCGGTCATTGCACATGACGGGAGACGGTGCAGTTTTTCTCCGTACGCCATTAACAGTTTCGTAAAATCTCCGCATATCATTTTGTTCCATGCTGTTTTGCGCCTCAGTAATGATGTCTTCTTCATACTGCCTTTTCTTTCTGCGGTGAATTCGTTTCTCGGCTGCTCTAGCTTCCTTGTACCGCTCTCTAGTCGAAGTTTGGGCCTCTAAAGGTCCTCACATCGATGACATCGGAGAAATGCCGACCGACCTCCAAAACGTGGTCTATTTAGGTGCATCCAGGTGTGCTTTCGGATGTTTTTGTGTGCAAAGTAAGTGCTGCTGAAGGCCATCCCTCTAGCTGCAGCGAATGTTATTAGTCTTAGGCCGTTGTCATTGGTGGCGGAGTGAAGGCTCTTCGTACCATTTATTGGGCGGAAAAAATCCTCTCTTCCGACCTGAACGTTGGCATCCCCGATAACAACTTTTACGTCATGTTTTGGGCACTCTCCATAGGTCTTGTGGAGACAATCATAAAACGCATCCTTCGTGTTGTCGGATTTATCGTTTGTCCGCGCATAGATGTTGATCAGACTGTAGTTGAAGAATTTGCCCCGTATCCTCAATATGCAGATTCGTTCATTAATCGGTTTCCATTTCATAATTCGCGTTATCTGTTTCCCGATCACTATGAACCCGACACCATGCTCTGCCTTATTGCTGCCACTATGGTAGATGTTGTATTTGAAAGCTGTGTTGGCGACGGGATCCACCGCCCTGAATTCACGTTCTCCAGTTCTAGGTCATCTTACTTCCTGAATAGCAGCCACGCTCACTCCAACCTTCTGCATTTTACGAGCCAAAAGACTCACTCGTCCGGGTTAATTTAACGTCCTGAGATTCCAGGTACCGAGTTTCCAATCATAGTCCTTGTTTCGTTGCCAGGTCGGTTGCCGAAAATATCGTTCGTTATTTCTCCTTTCTCCATTTTTCGTGGTAGATAAGAAATTCGATATGCTACCTTACCAGGGTCGCGAAACCTACATCACGATGGTGGGGCTGCTACCTTAGGTGTAGCTGTCGTGATACAGCATTTAACACTCAGTCGTTGGCTGCCATAACAGACGCTGTTTGAGCCGCATCTCCTTGGTGGACAGACGCACACTAGGGCAGATCGCTGTTTTCGACGGCCAAAACCTCTAGTAATCTGGATATGCACTCTAGAGGTTTGGTGTCTTCGACAAAGTGTTTTGGAATAACTTGTACTGTATTTTGACACATTCAAATTTGATCTAGATGAGTGAAAACTGATCTAGATCAGTTTTATCTTTTGATAGGAGCGTCCTAGCAGAAAACTTTCTTCGGCAAACTTGTTCATTTAGGGGCTGTTTGGGCACGTCAGGAGTTAATCATCAATGTAAGCTTCCTTTTCCCGATCAGCCTAGATAGCCGTGTAGTGTCGGTAGCGGTTGTTTCAATTGGCTAAGAATTAACACTACGGACTGCCTGTTCCGGTGGTAAAAATCCACCTAACAGGTGACCCCTAATTCATGCGGCTTTAAGCTTACCGTGCCTAAGAATGAATGGTTAGGGGAGTCTAAATAAAACCTAACCGCAAACGGAGCCTGTGGAGTACCTGGGCACCCTCTACAGTATTATGCCCTTCCTGTGCTACCCGGAGCAATGGTGTAGGTGACCTTGTGTTTCTCCGAGATAATCGGCTGCCCTTCTTCAGTCTCAAGCCTGAGGCTAAATAAGGGTGGGATTATTAATACGTTGTTATTTAGTTTAAATTTTCACTTCGATGGTTTCGCATTATGCGTATTACACAGTGTAGTCTGTGCTTTTCGCCTTTGGCGACTATTAAGAGATACCGATCTGGTTTTTTCGCTGCTGGTCTTTTTCGGTCTGAGATTGCGAAAAGCTTAATCCTGCCTAGTTTGGGTAGTGGCTACGGTCAGGATAGCTTAGTTAGACCAATCTTCAGCATAAAATATCAGCAACGATCAATCTATGTAGACTCATGCGAATGGTACAGTTCAAATGGCGCAAAACCCATACTTTTGTGTACTTTTATCTAGGTGACCTTGTGGACCCAGTTTTTGTTACTTTCATAAACATGAAATGGCTAACTCGCGTGCTAAATAGCGCTATCGTTGCCACACTCAATTCTGAGTTAACAATCAGAGATGTATGTGCTGTCACAATTGATATTTCTGTTGGTGACCTCAATAGGAAATACGTCTTTCGTTGCACAAACTGAGAATTTATTGTGACCAAATTCTATGAATTCTCCCCGTCCATTGGAAATCCTAGTGATTTGAATGTTTCCACTTCCGGTGAATTGGGACACAGTTGTCTTTGCTTCGAGTGAATTCCACAATTGCTTGTCACTTTGTTCCTCACAACTCCCTTCGCGGGCTCTGTCAGATAGTCAGGCTGCTTTTTAAAAGCTCTTGCTTAGGCCAACTCAAGGTCTAAGCTTGTTATCGCACGTCGAACTCAATTTGAGGAACTGAATTCAGTGAACTCTGTAAAACTTATATGGGTCTTTGCTATTCTTCCATTGCTGGGAATGAATTGGCTTATGAATTGAATATGGAGCATCGCATGACTTCATTGGCCCTCAGGCAGCTATTCCAATTTCGAAGTGCTGGGTGAAGCTTCAGAAATTCTTGGGCGGCATTTCAGCACCAGCAATATTGGAATAATTTTGAGTCATGTCGTCAAAACAAAAATTGTTCATTACTGAGCCATCCCAAAGGTGGCTAAGTATTTAACAAATCTGTCAAGCAGCAGTTTCAGAAATACATTTAAAAAATATAAATTGATGAAAAGTTTCTCAAATGGAAGCATTTTTTAACACCTTTTCATCAAATTTTCAAACCACCACAACAAAAAAGCCCCACGTGGCCCCACTTTTCTTTCTTCGGGACAATAAAACTTATGTTCTTGACTAGTCGTACACAAAAAATTAGCTGCCGCCATCTGCCGCTTCATGAGTTGTCCTGGATTTTGTAAAACACTATTTTTTGACTGTTTTTACCAAAAATATAATTAAACCTGAAAATTTTGCTAGTAAATGATGTAAATTTACTTTGTTATTGTTAAGCTTCTAATACTTGATGACAAAATATTTTTTAACATTTTTTTGTATGAAAAAATTGTCAAAATCGATTTTTTGACTGTTTTTACTAAATTGTCATATATCGTAATCCACATCAGTGATAGATTGTAAGTGTCTTCCGAAGAAATGTCAAAAATGCTTCAATGAACAACTTTGCAGAAGAAAGTTTTTTGCTAGGACGCTCTTATCAAGAGATAAAAATGATCTAGATCAGTTTTTACTTATCTAGATCAAATCTGAATGTGTCAAAATATAGTACAAGCTATTCCAAAACACTTTGTCGAAGACACCAAACCTCTAGGGTGTATATCTAGAGTACTAGAGGTTTTGGCAGTCGAAAACAGCGATCTACCCCAGTGTGAGACGCTCGAGACGCACCTCCTCACTCTAGCTGATGTCAAAAGAACAACAGTGCCCAGGCTGCACTAACAGCTAGGTAGGGCAAAATGGTCCAAAATGCCACTTTAAGGATTTGTGTCGTTTTCTCCTAATGAGATCCACATTTTAACGCCATTCGAAGTCCTAACAGTAACTTTACAATATTTGCTAGCTACCATCATGAAAACATTTCCCATTAAATCGTGTAGAAAAGTTGGTTGAAAAATGGGGGTGGTTCAAAATGACCAAATGGATGGGGTAGAATGCCATTTAGTATGGAGAACTACTAGTTAGCTACCATGTTTCTCCATGAGTTTGCTCTGTGGTATGGAAACGCTTATTCCTTTATGAAATCATCGGAAAACCTTAATGTTTAGGCAAAAAAGGGAAAAATGTTGAGTTTCACCAGAAAATTGAGGAGAAATCTATAAGTTTATGTCTAAGGGTTGTGGCGGCAACTCTTAGCTAAACATATTTTAACTTCATTTGGCAAAGAATACAAATTGAAACGATCTAGGAATGATTTAATGACGTGGGCCATTTTACCCCATCCGTGCGTCTTGGACCATGTTCCCCTACGCAACCCTTAGCTGGCGGTCTTTGTCATTGTTTGACCCGTGGAAGCATGAGGTAGGGTGCCGGTGCCATTAGTGGACTACCTAAGCTATAAAATCATAACAAAATAACGAAAAGCCTTAGCAGAGATCTTTTGGCGTCAACAGAAAGATTTCAACCTCTTCTATATGGGAGATAAAAAGAGTGATAAAACTATTTTTTTAACATAAAATCGCTTGAGCCACTATTGGTACACGTGTTCCAGAAGTTGCGCTAGTGCTCCAGTAGTAGACGTTTGGGAATTATACAAGGAATTTTAAACAAAAAGGCAAATTTTTACACAGGCTTAACATTTTTCCCTTCGAACAGCAACTAATATCTTTCGAATGAAGCATTAAGAACATCTCTGGGACTTTTCTTCATTTTTATACATCCATTTTAATAACTGCTTCCATCCGTTGATCCACCACTGGAACACGACGGCAACTATTGGTGCAAGGGAGCAAATTTTTGCGTAAACTTAATTATTTATTTGACTTTTTGATGAAATAAAATGCTGAAATTTGGAAAATCGACTAAACAAGAGGCGATCTATTCACCAAAAATAGCACATGTCATTTTTATCAAAAAATGTACGTTTTATTCCTTAGTCCAATCTACTGGTACATTACAACCATTGGTACCTGCACCCTAGGGTTGATTCAGATTTAAAAAATATATATACAAAGTCAGAATAACTCTTTGCCTTTCGAATGCGGCTTAGAGAGTTTCGAGTAATCAAAGAGATATGGACAGAACATTTTTGTATGTTTTTGAGGGGGTGAACCGAAACTTTTGCACGGGAGTGTATATACGTGACACCTTTATTTGTTATTTTGCCAACGATTTCTGTCTTAAAATTTTTAAACGGTTTTGTGTGGGTGAAATACATTTTTCATTTTTAAGCGATGCAAAGTGAATACATTCAATATTGCAAAGTTGCAGTTCTGTTGTAATACTCAGTATTGCAACTTTTGTCAAATGGATGTGTGACTGGTCAAATGTTTATCTGATTTAAGCAAATCAAATACGCAAATTTGTGGATAAGCTAACGCTAAAATGAATGTTTTACTAGTTCAATGAAGCATGAAGCCAATAAGCCATGAAGAGCTCATTTACCTTGAATGTCAGTGCAACTACTATTTGTGCCTATCTTCCACTCAGCAAACATTAACTAGCATCGGCTTTGCTGGATCTTCTCGGTGTTAACTGTAGTAAGATGAGACACTAGGCCAATACGTTCCAACAGTTAATTAGAGGTTGTTCATTGTGAGACAATTTTGGCCATAGAGAATTCTAACAACTTTTTTCTACTTATCCTTTCTTTTACAACGATTCATACACTAAATTAATTTCAAACTATGACCCCAACAACCAGTTTCTCTTATTTATGTGAAATTAATCAAATTGCAAAATACTATCACAACTGCAACTATTCCATACTTTCGGTGTATAGTTTGCTTTTAGTGAAGAGATAATTATAGAAATACCGTTTTGACTGAAATTGCAAACATGACTCATATTACGAACACTTTCGATAACCATTTTTCAAGCAAACCACTGAAATTTCTTCAAATAATGATTAATCTTTCTCTACATTTAAAAGTAAAAATATTGTTTCTCACCTGTTTGGAATTTGAGACAAAACGTTTCACCCATTACTGAACTTTTCTTGAGTATAAAGAACGTCAACCCAAAGGTGCGGATAAGCTCACGCACTCGACTGGGACCGACCGGCTTACCGGGCTAAATGAGATAATAAGTAGAAACCGAACGAGATGAGATCATTATCACCTCCTTCGCTTTGTTCCCCAAACCAAACGCGCATGAAATGAAACACATTTAGGTAGCAGCGGCAGAATAGCCAGTGTGTGTGTTGTTGTTGCTGTCGCTGCTTTGCTGCCCGTAAATTATTTTACATCAATCAGATTAATGAGCACGCTGTTGCCCACTTTGAAATGGAACATTATCGCCATCGAGGGGTAAACGGCTCGAAGCAGCTAAAGTCAAAACGATTTGAGAATGAGGACTAACAAACTGCTGAAAAGAAGTGTGACGATTGTAGTGCACAGTCACGGATAGGCATACGCAGTCAGCGTGATAGTCGTTGCTAGAGCAGGTAACATAGAAGCAAAATAGAAAAATGCTACGAAAATGGGCTAAAACAAAATGCTCTTCTTATGACTCGGTGGACAGGAAGACGAGGTGGCCGAGTGGTTAAGGCGTTGGACTGCTAATCCAATGGGCTCTGCCCGCGTGGGTTCGAATCCCATCTTCGTCGGAATATTTTAGTAGACACTCTGACGGAGATTGGATTTTGCAAGTTTGATTCATTGAATAGACACATGTTAATTATGTAGACACATGTTAATTATGTCAGAGGCTGCTCATTAATTACGCAAGACAATATTTGGGACTTTTCAACACCCCCTTCCCATGACAAAATATTTTGCATAAAAATTATGTGTATAGTGCGTAAAATATCTCAAACCCTTCCTCCCCCCATAACCCCTTACGTAATTATTAGACGGCCCCTTAACTACTAAAAGCTCTAAAGATTCTTATTTAAGAGTTTGAACATCCAGATTACGATGAAAATCATAGCCACTCTAATTTCTTTGAGTCACGTGAAAGTTGTCTACACAAATGCTATAAATTAATTTGCATTGTGTGAACCGATTATCCAATTCAACCTGAGTCACCATAAGGTCAACATAGTAGCAGGCTTGATAATTCTCCTCAACATCATCAGAGTTCGGTGACATACTCTAGAGCAGCGTGCTGCCAGTGCCTCTTTGCGAGGGAGCCAAAAAATGCTAAGCAGCGAGGCAACGAAAAATGAGCGAGGAAGATGCAGCACAAAAAAAAACCGAGTTAAATTCCATCAGAAAAGGGTGCTCTCACAACTCCCCGAGGACTGTCTGTTCGGGCGGCAGACTCGAGAGTTCGTTTGAAGTGTGAGTGATGGTGAGCATCGCAACGAGAGAGAGAGAGTGTCTGAAAAAATCCTCGCATTTTTCTGCACTCTCACTCGAATCGCTTGAGGAGCTGTGTTGAAAATTTTGAGTTTATTTTTTTCTCCTCAGAAAAACGGCAAAATCGCCTCCTCTTTGCCTCGCAGAGGAGTTTCTATCAAGCCTGCATAGTAGTCATCATCTGAGGCACCAGGTTAAGCAATCTTGCCTGTTAAGAAGATGCATAAAAACTGCTTAAGGTTTTCCGTTTGGGTAGATAGCAATAACTAATTACTGAGATGTCCGATTCGAAAATAGTCTTCGACGAAGCATAGTACCAAATTCTCGATTATTATCGAACTTGCATGTAACGTAATCCAGGGGAAAATTGATCACTTTTTTACAACTTTCTGCTGTGTTGTTCTTCTTAATTCAATTGTTGTGTTATAAATTTCGACAAAACCAGTACTCTATTGATCTTTATCAGTTTATGTAATTGACTTTTCATGAACATCATATCATAAAAATAGTTTTAATATCAAGAAAATAGAGTGACACATTGGGGCGAAATTGATCGTCATATAACAATGCAGGATTAAGAATAAAAAAAATCCTTATCTATAAAATTTGGGTCTCCTGAATCTGAATATGATATCAAATTTTTTACAACTCGAGTATTTGATCATTTTATTGGAAAACTAAACATTGGTAATCTGCCTAATACACCTAAATGTAGGCAATTTCCCTTGAAATACGCACATTATTTGAGAATAAATGGTTTAATGAGCAAACACTATACTTGCTATGCTGTATGATATCAAAAATGAGTTCAGTAGTTCGTACTTAACCTTACAGAACATTTTAAGCTCTCAAAGTTGACATGTAGGCATAGCACCAGTAGATTGTTTAGCACCGACATTTCTAAGCATTAATATTTCTGTGCAAAACTGACCCTAATAAAATTGAAATAGTTCAAAATCATTATTAAGCATATATAAACTTGAAAACGTGGAATGTCTGTGGTGCCAACGAAACCTTCGGCATCCTTAGGAGGAAATGTTCCTTGTTACCGACCTGATCAAATTCGCCCCAGTGATCAATTTGCCCCCGGATTACGGTACCTAGACAGTTTGTAGTTAACGTTTGGTATTTGGTCTTAGATAATTTAATTAGAAAATTTAATATATTCTGTGGAAGACAAACCCAAAAAAAAAAATAGCGTCATCTATAAACCATAATATTTAAGATACATAATATTATATTATATATTAATCATATATAATATATCATATTTATATCTCGAAATCCTTACTGTCTACAAAATTGCGGTCTTTCGCAAAGTTGTTCATACTTATGACGTTCATTAGTTGAAATTTTAATGCTCAATTTTGCCGCTACGTGACTCTAGTTTGCATGTAATTTGATTATATTCTAGCAGGCACTAGCTAATGATCCTGACCACCTAAAAAGTTCGTGTTCTCAGCAAAGTTATTCAGAAGGCTCTAAGACTGTTTGAAGCAGCACTTTTTGGTTAGAACTTTCATCTCTACGTGGCACTAGTAGGCATAAAAATTTGGTTATGCTTTAACATACCAGTGACGTAAGGGGTTTTGTGGCCCGGTGCGAAGTTCGATTGAAGGGCCCTCACAATAAGGTGTGTAAACGTAATGTGCTAATGTAAAACAGACTGTTGATATAAACGTTGACCAAATAATTTTTATGGCATTGTAACTAAAGTTAATATGCTTTTCTTCTTGTCGTTCAAAGGCAAAAATGTCAATAACACTGCGGAACACGGTTTTGTCTCAAGAACCAAAATACCGCTACAGGTATGTTCCGTTTTTATCACGTTCCGATTTTGTCACGCTCCGATTTTGTCACGTTCCGATTTCGTCAACAAATTATTCCGTTTTTATCAACATACAAAAATTGATTTATTTAAATTTTCAAAATGTTTAGAATGTAAACCAAATACTTATTTTGAAGCAATTTTAATGCATTTCAATAGCCTCAGAGTTGAATTTTCAACATTATGTTAATGTTGAGCACCTACGATACATGGTAGATGTCAAGTCATATACGATTCAATGAGGTTTGACTCCTTCTTATCCACTAATCAATAGGAGTTTTCAAACTTAGCATAGTCTGTTGGACAAGATTAACCCATCCTTCAACAATCGAGAGTTGCTCTGGCCACGTCCTAGCAATAACTGGAATTTGTGATTAGTTGACCACGTACCTAAGAGAGTTGCAGAGACCTTCCCTTTCTCTAATTTTTCTTTTCTATGAAAATTTGCTAGACATAGGGGCTATCCTTTAATTATGTAACACAATTTTGGCGATTTTTTGACCCCCCTCCCCTTATGGTATAATTTTTTGTATGAAAATAAAAAAATAATTTGTATGGTACGTAAGATATCTCAAATCTCTTCCTCCCCCATAACCCCTTACGCGATGCACTTGAAAATGAACTCAATGAACCCCTTACGTGATGCACTTGGGAATGAACTCAAGAATGTTTGAGCAATGACAAGAGACATTATCTATTTTATTTTATTTTTGATAAGACTGTAGACCCCGTCATATTTTGGGCATTATCTTCTATCTCTTAAACTCGATATCATTGCACAAATAAACAGCCATGGATTAGATCCAGTTCAAGGAGCAGAGGAAGGGGTCCAGCAAAACTAAGCAACCTAAAGAACATTTTGGAATCTCCATATACTTAATAAGTTTGCATCGAGGAAGAGGGTGAAGGGCTGAAATGGCTGACAATTTGAGAAACTGTTGTCACTGGACGTTCCCACGTCACGCACGTTACCATCCCAAATTTACTGGGCTCTTGGCATTTGAGCAGACATGAACCCCTTTCCCACATGGAGATTAAAATGTTAATTAGGAGTCTTTATAAAAGGGTGTCTTACCAAAAAGTTCTAATTTGGTGAATGGAATGGTGTTTGTATGCCACGAAATGGCTGAAGAACGGGCTAATAGACTTACATGATTATTTCACTGTTGCATTGGTCAAGTGTTCCGACGTGTTTGAGTGAAGGAAAAGTTTTGGAAAATTTTCTGGAATAACTGGAAAAATAACTGAAAACTAATCTATCGTTTTGTATGGCAAAACGAAGTTAGACGGGACCACTAGTATTTAATATTATGTTAACAAAAACTAGAAATTTAGGTTAATTTATTGCCAGTCTCTTCGTGTTCTAACGTAAAGCTAAAAGGCGATGGTGACGCTGTTCTAGATTGGCGATGCGACAGTCTAATATCTTTTCGGACTCATGCTGCGTGCACTAGAGTAGCGAGCTCGATTTTGCGCACGGGGTCATCTACGCCTAATGCCCTCAGGGCCGTTGGTGGACCCCCTAGCGTTTACGTACAAGCTAAGAAAATATTATATTAGATGGCTTAAATACCATTCTAAAACCATATTTGGTCTATTAACTCATTGTGATGCATTTTTACGCATTAAGCTTGGTTAGTATAAACATATTTTATATCCGGAAATGCTTTTTTCGGGAATTATTTAATTCATGCATAAAGATCTAAAATTCTGTATTGTGAATAAAATTAGCCATTTATTTTTCTTATGTAAACCAAAAACAAAACAAAATGAAACAACGTTCAATATTCACATGAAAAGCATTTAATTCCACTTAAATCATGCTAGTGTGAAACATTTATAGTTCATTTGGTGCTCTTCGTTAACCCAAATCACTCCCACTTCTCGGCCGCTTCGAACCAGCACCCACAAGCTTGCAGTTGTTCTTCCCACATTTTTTTTTCCAGCCAGCTCCCGACGATCGCAATGGAGCTCTTCCCTGAATCAAAATGAAAAAGTTAGTCGAAATGACTAAATACCAACACGGAGAAAAAATATTAGTAATTACAACCAATTATCAGTTTATTTCAAACAAAACTTTAGTTTGAAATATGCACAAACAAAATTATGATTGAATCAACTAAATGCACCGTTTGAAACAAACTAAGTTTTCATGTTGTTCGTACCAATACATTCTAGATAATTTCAACAAAATCTTAGTTTGAAACAACCAAATAATGTTGACAGTTCTTGAAACAACCAATATTGTAGGTTGTTTCAAACTAAGAACAGTGGTTTGATTTAAACAAGAATCAATTTAAAATAAACAAATATGCTGGTTGATTTAACCTATTTTTTGGTTTTGATGAGTTTTGTTTTATGTTGTCATTATTAATGTTGATGAAAACAAACATATTTTATGAGGTATATTATATTATTTTTTTAGGTTTCGTAAAATAGATGTCTTGAAAGATATTATTATAATTCCTGAAACACCAGGCTCTTGCTTTCGAAAACTGCACGCCCTTATCTTCTGGAAATTTTCTACCATGACGCATACTTTCTCCAATCTGAAATGATATTTAACAAAATGTTTTTATCAGCAAAATCTGTCTTACCATTCTGCTTCGAAGCAAATCGGATTCGGAATTCAATCGGAAATCGATCGGAATTCAACAGAAAAATGAAGGGTTAGCCGCAGCATTTCTCGTTCGTTATAGGATCTGGAAAAAAAACAACAAAAGTATTGAATGAACAAAGTACAGAATAATAGAATAATCACTCAAATTACCTTCACAAGCAACTCCAGTTGAAATGCTTATCACTGGGAACAAATTGCAGTTACTTAACATATTTGAGTTGACCAGTTTTCCTTTCTCAGAAACAACACATGAAGTTGATTAGTTTCAAACTGAAATTTTGGTTGTTTCTAATCCAAATAAAATCTTAGTTTGATTCAACGTACAGTTTTGGTCGAACCAACCCATTATTCTATTTTGACACCTTGAGAAACAAATAACCTAATTTTTAGTAAAATCAAACCAGCCGTTTGTAGAAACAAGCTAAAAGCATAGTTTGAAACAACAATTATACAAATTATAACGACATAAGATTTTATATTGAAACGACCTAATAAACAAATTAGTTTTAAACAAAACAATGAATTTGGAACAACAAATTTTGGATTGAAAATAACAAAATTTGCAGTTTGAAATTCAACAAACATTTTGGTTGTTTCAAACTAGGGCGTTTTTTCTCCGTGAGGGAACTCTTTCCACATTTTGATTTTAAATGTTTTCAATGATTTTCACGCGGAAGCGACTGCACAGTTGGTTGAATATTGCACATCAAACTTCTTAGAACGTGTACTTTCAAGAAACCACCGGAGATCTTTGACGCGACGTGATTGCAATGGGATAGTGTAGAACTAAGTAACAAGAAATAATTTTGGTAAAGTCTCAAGAGTAGCGTGATTCACTACATATGCTCGTCAAAAAATATTTCGTGATTAAGCATGGAAAGGTATAAAACATAATATTTCGGTGATTAATTTTAAAGTTTCTCAATGATTAAAATGGGATAAAGTTGGGAAAATATTAAATCTCATAGTAATTAGTATTTTCGCCTTTCTCCGTGTATGGACTTCAAATTTTAACCTGATTTTTATCTTACCAAAACGAGCATTACATTTCGCATTTTCTAAAAATAAGGGACGGCCTTATGAACAGCGGAAAAAGTAATTGTTTCTTGTATAATATTTCTAGAAAAAACAAATGATCAACTTGACCCACTGCAGTTATTTTTACAGCTATGACGCACGTTCTGATACAAAGGACATTCATGTGATTATCGTTTTTATATTCTATATTACATTTATTGAAATTCTTACCAAGAAAACTAAAACTATTAATGATTTATTACAAAATTATATTGATTGATAGGAGTCTGCAGTAAACATTCTTTAAGAACCTATACGAATAAACAATCTAAATGCTTATCACAGCTCCTAAACATCAATACTGTGCATTTTTTTTTTTTTTTTTTGATGAAAATGTGTATTATCCTGACAAAACTCCAATTTTATTTTCAAATTAGTAAAATATTTTGTCAAAGAAAATTATTCCGTTTTTGTCACGGTTCCGTTTTTATCAACTGAAAATTGCCGATCGTGTTGATAAAAACGGAACATACCTGTATTTACTAAATTAAGGGTTGCTGAATCCATTGCCGTTTTCAGAAATATCATGGCACGTCTAGTTTTTGAGATATTGACTGTTGAAAATGCTAAATTTGACTGTTTCAGCCAACTTGCATGCAAGTTTTCCAACTTGTACGGCAATTTGTTTGCTCAATTTGTCACAGAATTCAAACTTTATGTAATGAACAATAATTATCAACGAAGTTCATAATATTTTCGATGGTAAAATGTTATTTTTTGGTGGTTCAGAAAAGTGTTGTATTATGCCATATAAGAGAAACGACCTAAATTTTATCGTAAAATTTCAACTGATTTGTATCTAAATTGAAAGTTTAAGTCCTATTTGGCATGTTTGGTAGATTATATCACAAAAAAGTTAGATGAATAATACCTTAAATTTCATGTAAACATCAATAAAACCAGTATTTTATACAACTTTGGCGACCTGTAGCTAAAAATTGTGACGTGCTGGAACATTTCTGAGAACAGCATCAGATTCAGCGACCCAAAATCTACTAGAAACACATAATTTGAATCTTGAGACACGCGAAAGTGTCAGTTTTGTTACGCTGTGTAATTAAACGTACAGTTCTTCTTTTCATAATTTTTGTTCAGAAATACATTAGTTTACTGAGAATTATCGAGAGGACTTCCAGTGATTTGCCAGGGATGTGGAAATATTATCTGAAGAAGTAATTCTGGAAAGCAATGATATATACAGTTTTAATTGGTTATTCTAGAAAAAAATTGACGTTTCCCAAATTGGGTATTTTAAGTCGGTATTTATTTTGAAATTATTAATGAAAGAAATGCCTTGAAAACAATAAAATTCTAATAACTTATTCAAAATATTTCTTCAGTAGTTTCTTTTTATTATTTTCACGCATTTCCTAAGGATTCCGTTTTAGATACCATCAAAATTTAACGTTATATTTTTTTTCTAAGGGAACTATAGGAGTTACTATATTATTAATTATTTATCACCGTCTTAAATTAATAAAAATCCCCAGACTGTATCTTACTCTAGATGATTCTGAAATCCGTATGAAGTCCGGTGGCGTCTATCAAAAAGCAGGTTACATTCGCGTAGTTGACGAGACGGAGCATACAGGGAAACATTTTCCAACAGCGACAAACAATTGACATTTCCTACAATCATATCAAAAACAAGCAGCCTCTGATGTTTTGTACCGTCTTGATTCATATTATGGACACTTAAGGCCTTAGTGAAGTATAACTCAGCAAAGAGCATACAAAATAAATTATTCTGTATGATTCCTCAGCGTAATCGAGCGTCGGATACCCTTAGCTTTCGAATGATGGTTGAAGAATACGCTTCCGCAACTTGAATAATTTTAAAATGTGTGGCCTTTTGATGACTCTTATTGCCTCATATTCCGGACACTTTGATTCGAATTCCGGACAGCTCATGAAAATCATAAATAGAAAAGTCAGAGAAATCGTCAAACCACTAAAATAACGTTTAAGGCAGATGGGCATTATAAGTTTGCATACATATTTATGGAAAAAACTTATTGAAACGAGCTAAAATGAGAACTTTTGAACAGCAAACATTGAAACATTTCATGTGAAATTTTTCGTCAGCGAGAACTCGAGAGAGGTTTTGGAGTGGTACAAGCCTATGAAGGTCAATTTCGTGCCAAAGCATCTCAACGCAACGGAATTGCGGCCAATTCAAAAGTACTGGGCCATCATGAAGCAGGCACCTTGAAAGCATCCTAGTAAAATCGGACGAAGATATTAAGAAAAAATGGACCGCTACGCAAAAAAAAATGGCGATCCATGTAGTGTGAAGAGAAAAATTCGTGCGTTTGGATATGGAATTGAAATTGAAAGAAACGGTCAGCCTCATGGACTTCCCTTTTTATAAAGTATGATAGCCTAAGCGCCACTCCTGAGGAAGACCATCTACCAAGATTAGGGTTGCCCGACCGATGAGAACTCTCAGGGGGAATAAGGCTTGGTTTTCCAGATTTGGACGGGAAGAAAGGTGGCTGACTGAAACGGTACGCAGAAATTCCACTACTAATATCGACTTCTGAATATAACTATCAAAAAAGTGAAATTGATTGTCGGTCAATGACAAAACAGCGATGACGGTTTTTATCATCACTGGCCAACTCCACAAAATGTGTCCGAATAAAAAGTTGACCGGTTTGTTTTGGAGCCAACCTCCCCAGTAAAATAAATGACAGAGAAAACTACAGACGAAGCACGAACGACATGAAAAACCTTCGACCAACTTCACTTCTAAAGGACTTCAATAAATTATATTTCCAAATTTTTACAACGCGCAGTGTGTATTGAAACATTTATACTCTTCTGCTATAAAACTAAATTTTCATTCGAGCTTTTTTTATTTCTGTTTCCTACATTTAGGTGTTTATTTATCCCTCTGTCTTATTACTTTCTCTACGGTCTTTCCCCAAGTAACAATCAAAGCTGAACAACAAAAGTAATGTCTGTACAATGGCTGGTTAATGGAGTACAAGGTGAATTCCGTGACAGCTGAACAACAATTTGAAGAAAAGCTTGTTAAACACTCTTAATCAGCAGTACATTCAAAGCTGAATATCAAGTTGAACATACTATTTTCCATCAACAGTGTTCACTTTTGTTCAGCCAACTTAAATGACATTGATTAAACGTTATTTAAACCTTCAATCAAATCAACATCCACTGTCGAAAAATTGTCCCTCCGTAGGTTAACAAAAATGTACATACAAAAGTTTGGGTCAGACACGAAATTAATGCTTATTGCCTTATTGATTCATTGAACTCATCGATCAATAAGTATCCACATCACCAAGCATGCTAAACGCACACGGGCCTATCGTTCGTCAAAAAAAAAAAAAAAAACTCCTGAATTCGGCATCGATGAGCTTGGTCACCAACAAAATTCTAACCTCGATCACGACGATTTCTTCGTCACTTTTTTATTACCTGAACGAAGCAATAGATTCGTAATTATTATCAATGCAAGTGACAATAATTAAACAACCGTAATTGAAAATTATCAAGGATTCGCCTTTAAAACAAAAATCAAAACACACTTATAACAGCTAACCTAATTGTTTTCGCATAGTAGGGATATCACTTCTCCAGCCTCAATAGGACCTTTAACATAGCCCTTATTCAGACAATTGGATAAGTTATCCCCTTGCTTACAATGATAGCCATACAGCCTCATGTAGAGCAGATGTCAAGGTAAGTGGTTATATGTAAATCAGTGAATCCCAGTTCAATTCTCAATTCCCATATTAACTTATCTTCACCTTAAAATTCGTGCACACGGCTCCGCAACGTGTTTGAATTTGTTGGTAGCAATAATAAAACCCAAAACTATGATCCTGTAAATATTTTTACAGTTTTTTGGTTTATTGTTGAATAATGGATGAATAAGCGATTGTTAAGCTTTAGAACAGGGTTTCTCAACCTCAAGGAGTCCGTGAAGCCATTGAGAATAAGTGTCGATTCTCTTGATATGAGGAATCTGTTCCTAATATGTTTGGCGCTGTCTACAAGTTACGTAACTCTCTAGGGGGAGAGGGAGAGCAGGCTTAAGTGTTATGGCCCATTTAAAAAATTGAAATTTTTCATCTAAAAAGCGTTATGGACGAACGTCATAAATTTCCAACGTAATGGTAAACATAATAAATTAACGCTGTCTTATTACCCAGTTGCAAATTTTTCATCTTTAAAATAATTTTAAGCCGTAACCTTTTTGTTTCTTTCATTTGTGATTGTAACGTTCTGCTCTGTTCCGATAAAGCTAACAGCTTAAGCGCCACCTTTCGAGAAAGGACCGTTAACTCTGTTCAAATATCCCAGCATGAGACTGCCTCCTCAGGGCAGGCCAACAGTTATAATCCAGAACTGAAATTCCACTTTGACCCAACAGAATTGCCAATTAACCGAATGGAAGATGGAAAAAAGAATTTAAAATACAGAAAACGCTATCCAAAACTAAATGGTAATAAAAGTAATCTCAACTAAAGATTCAACAACTCCGACAAATTCCAACAATAGGCGACCGAGTTTGGTGAAGTCAAACCTAAACTCGAAGTAATCCAAAAAATCAAAATTTATACGATAATAAATAAAAAAAAAAAACAAAATAGAATTTAAAAAGTTTCACAAAAGCCTTAGTTCAGAATTTTATTCACGTTCGATTCTATTTCATTAGCCAAGGCAAACCCTAACTGCTTTTGTGACGTCACGTTCATTCGTAGCGAATTTAATAAGGTGTCTACAATTGGTTCACACACCCTAGCGATACATCTAACCTGTTTCCTAGGCGATGCTCCAACGACGGATGCCAATTGGATGGTGTCTTTGTTGCGTCGATTGGGTAGGCGTCAGGCGCTTGAAACGGTCGGGATTCAAACTCTCCACTCGTGTGTGAGCTTGTTCTTTGGGGTATAGGCGTCCCCGGGCTTCGGTGGAGTGAGAGCTTTTCTAGACGTTGCTCTCCGCTTCACAACTTGGCTGAACGAGTGGGCACGTGGTTAGCCACGACAACAACCACACTTTACCGTAGGATAGTTCTCCTGGACCGTATTTCCACACGAAAGCTCTGGCCAATGGTCCGTATTAAATTAAATTAAATTTCAAATACTTTCCAAAGCTTAACTTGCGTTCCAATAATAATTTCCACAGTGAAATTCACATGTGAACACTATCACGTACTCCACCAATATGACATGACGAGCGCGATTCGAAGTGGTTAGAACCTTTAAATTAAAACGCAATTACTACCCAATGGACTACAATGGGTTTAAAACCTCTTTTTCCATTGGTCAGTTCTGGAGAGGGAGAGTTTTACCAGTAATTTTCCATTTCCAAAAAGTATGGCTGCCTAAATTCTATAGAAGTCAGTGGAAAATTACTACGACGCAATTTGCTCATTTTCATCGCTGCGCCTTCAATTTATGCAATTTATTTAACTTGCGAGCTTTAATTTATTTGCACATGCCGAAATATTTCTACAAAGATAAAATGACTAATAGATGGCAGCACACATAAAAAGAGAAATACACTTGTTGCTGTAGTTGTATTTGCTACACGGAAAGAAATGTGTTGTCATTTTTAGGATGACACAAAACATTTAAAGATTTTTACATACGGAACAGATTCATATTTTACATGATAATACTGGGAAATTACCATCAATGTCATTCTGTCGGCATACATAGCAAGCCAGATATGATTACTTAACGCTGATCCGTTACATTTGAATAGGGTAACAACTGTTTATTTCGTTCATAACCACTAACAGTTGGCGCCAGCGGCAAAAATTGCAGACAACAACCTTTCGAACATTCAGTTTCTCTTACCGGCCGCCGAGCGGCGACACTGGTGTTTGTATTCCTCTCACTGATCACGCCACGCTGGATTCTCAAATTTCTCAAACTTTCAACACAAGCGCATGGAAGAATGGTAGTCGGAGAGCTGTCAAAACGTATGGAAAATAATGAAAATCGTAAATTGCTCGCAATTAGGAAACTGAATCAAAAAAGTAGTGATTAGAAATCAAGTGTAAAGTGAAAACATAACTTTTTGTGTTTAGTTCATCTTCCGTGGTGCTTTCTTTGCTTCAGGATTTCGTTTTTACTACCATTGAAAAAGAGCCATCTATTGCCTTTTCAGTTTTGAATATCGCCCTATTCAGTGTGATCTTGAAAATAGTTTCATTCTTGGCGGAATTTGCCAGCTTGCTGGCAAGATCCTCCATAAATTTCTCAGAACTTTGTTGGTTATTGGAAGTAGTGAATAAAGCAAGTTATTAACGGCTTTTACAAAACCATTTCCGGTCTTGTGATTTTTTCACTAAGTTTTCAAGTAAAATTTTCGATCGATTTTTTCGCAGTGATCTTTCTGCGAAGATTCCTCACGGATATCTGACAGAGCTTTCGAAGATTTCCCGGCGAAACTTTTGACAATTTTGAGTTCAATGTCAACTATGTTCTCGTGCAAAATAAGAACGAATTCAGTTCACATTTGGCTCGCGTTCAGTTAAACATGCATCACTGTATAACAAAGCATAGAAGCCCATTAACAAGTATCTTAAAATATTCAATGCTGAGCAGCCAGAGCTAACGATTTTTGATGTTTTCTTCAATTGGGTCCTAAAATTTTTAATAAAAACTTGTTTTTATTAAATAACACGGTAGGGCGTGCATTCGATTTCAAGAATATTCACTTTTGAGAGTTCGCGAGACGTTTATAAAGCTTCAAAGGGGGTCGCAGCACCGAAAACGTTGAGCACCACTGCTTTAGAAGGTTGCCATCTGTTCTAAAAATAAAAATGACGTTATTGAAAGGGACTTGAATAAGCGCATGCTTGACCTTTATTCAGCCTTCCATATAGCTTCAATTTAGCTTGAGGCTGGATTAAATCGCCAGAGTTAGATGTTTAACAGCTGAACAATAGTGTGTAGAGGCTATGAACAGCTTTTGTTCAAACAAAGGCTGAATTGAACTAGTTATAGAAGCGTTTGAGCAGCTTGAAATTGAATCTGGGATAGCACTTTGTAGGCGGCGTTTAGGATGGTGATTGCACGATAATTTTCACACTCCAGTTTGTCGCCCTTTATGTAGATAGGACATATAACGCCTTGCTTCCACTCCTCCGGTAGTTGTTCCGTTTCCCAGATTCTGACTATCAGCCGATGCAGACAAGCGGCCAACCTGTCCGAGCCCATCTTGATGAGTTCGGCTCCGATACCATCCTTGCCAGCGGCCTTGTTGTTCTTGAGCTGTTGAATGGCATCCTTAACTTCCCCCATCGTGGGAGCTGGTTGGTTTCCACTGTCCACTGTGCTGACGTAGCCATCGCCTTCGCTATCCTGACCTTCTGTGCCTGTGTTCTCTGCACCATTCAGGTATTCATCGTAGTGCTGCTTCCACCTTTCGATCACCTCGCGTCCGTCCGTCAAAATGCTCCCATCCTTATCTTGGCACATCTCAGCTCGCGGCACGAAGCCTTTGCGGGATGTGTTGAGCTTCTGATAGAACTTCCGCGTTTCTTGATAACGGTACAGCAACTCCATCTCTTGGCATTCCACCTCTTCCAGGCGGCGCTTTTTGTCCCGGAATAGGCGGGTTTGCCGTTTCCGCTTCAGTCTGTATCGTTCCACGTTTTGCCGCGTACCATGCTGCAGCATTGCAGCCCGCGCTGCATTCTTCTCCTCTAAAACCTCCTGGCACTTCTCGTCGAACCAATCGTTTCTTGAGCTCCGTTCGATATATCCGACAATGCTTTCGGCAGCGTCGTTAATGGCTACTTTGACTGTCCTCCAGCAGTCCTCAAGAGGGGCCCTATCGAGCTCGCCCTCATCCGGCAACGCTGCCTCAAGATGCTGCGCGTACGCACTGGCGTCATCCGGTTGTTTCAGTCGCTCGAGATTGTACCGGGGCGGGCGTCGGTACCGTACATCATTGATGACGGGTAGTTTTGAGCGCAGTTTCACCATCACCAGGTAGTGGTCGGAGTCAATGTTAGCGCCACGATAGGTTCTGACGTCGGTTAGGTCGGAGAAGTGCCGTCCATCGATCAAAACGTGGTCGATTTGCGATTCTGTCTGCTGAGGTGATCTCCAGGTGTACCGATACGGGAGGCTGTGCTGGAAATAGGTGCTACGAATGGCCGTGTGCTTGGAGGCGGCAAAATCTATCAGTCGTAGGCCGTTCTCGTTCGTCAGCCGGTGGGCGCTGAACTTTCCAATCGTCGGTCTGAACTCCTCCTCCTGGCCAACCTGAGCGTTCAAATCTCCTATGATGATCTTGACGTCGTGGCTTGGGTAGCGGTCGTACTCGCGTTCGAGCTGCGCGTAAAATGCGTCCTTGTCATCATCAGTGTTTCCGGAGTGTGAGCTATGCACGTTGATTATGCTGAAGTTAAAGAATCGACCTTTGTTTCTTAACTTGCACATTCGTTCATTGATCGGCCACCACCCGATCACGCGCCTTTGCATATCACCCATCACTATGAAAGCTGTTCCCAGCTCGCGTGTGTTGCCGCAGCTCTGGTAGATGGTATGATCACCTCTAAACGTTCGCACCAATGCTCCTGTCCAGCACACCACCTGCAGCGCTACGATGTCGAAACCGCGGGTCTTCAGTACATCGGAGAGTATGCGAGTAATTCCAATGAAGTTGAGAGATTTGCAGTTCCACGTAGCGAGTTTCCAATCGCTAGTCATGTAACGTCGCTGTGGTCTTTGCCGATTGTTCCGGTCCGTATTCTCTCGTTGACGTTCCTGTGCTTATGTGTTATTACGGTTGGCTTGCAGGGCCTGACACCAACCCCCTAGATTTCCGGAGGACCATTCCCCCTAAATTTTCGGAGGGCCATAGTGCGCAGTTTAGCTTAGAGTCCTTCTCTGGCACTCGGACGATGATCAGCCGCCCCTGACATGGGAAACAGACGCTGTTGTGAGCCGGAGCATGGAGTATAGACGCTCCAGGTTTGCAAAAGCAAAAGCAAACCCCCTCTTCCCTATCAGCATACGACCAAAGTTCCCACCGGGGGTTGGTTACCCGATCTTCCCCAAGGTTACTCGTACCCAGGCCAGTACCACGAGGAGGTAGGTATAGGAGTTGCTGGGCAAGAGGCTAAGGATCGCACAAAGGGGTCTATTTTATTCCTGCAGGTACGCGAGGTACCAATGGTACGCCATGCCCAGCCATTTACCAACCAAATTTCTGAATTATAGCAGCAAATTTTCCGGAAATTACTGGAAAAAACTAAGTTGTAATTTATAAAGTTCTTGGAGGTAAAACATTTACTTAAAAAAAAATAATATATGTTTAATGAAGTATTGCTGGTGGAAATAGTGACATACAAAAAACTCTCCATAACTCGATATTGACCGTCAAGTAAAAAAGGTGTCGAGTTATGGAATACAAAACTAGTGCAAATATAATCCGGGGACCATCGAGGTAGCCATGAAATCCAACTTTTACTAAGGTTCTCTGTCTCGATATTGAGATACGGAATATCGAGTAAGGGAGAGTTGACTGCAACAAGTCGCCAGAGGATAAATTCTGGTATGAACTCTTGGGAGATTTGTTAAGTTAATATCTGAACAGTTATTTACAGTCTTTCATAAATAAATCGTGGAAGATTTTCGAGCGAAAAAAGTAAGCATTGAGAAAATAGCACTCAAAGTTAGAAGTCTGTCTTGTTCATCATTTTCTTGTACATGCAGAAATGCTATTTGCATTTCGCACCGCCTTACAAATAACTAATTTAGATTATATTGATCAGCAAAAATATAAAATAGAACACGTATTAAGTTTTGAAGTTGCTATTAGGATTAAAAGTTCAGATTGAGACTGTCTCAAAATGGGAATACACCAATTTCACATGTATTCACAACAATTTCAAACAAAGTGTGTTAATTTGTATATGCCTAGTAGAGTACAAATTAAAAATTGCATATTGCGATGGGAAAAAGTGTTGTTTTGAAATCCATGTTATGCTATTATGGGAAGAATAATTATCGAAGAAGTTTTTTATGTCACATTGATTGCTTGAATCGAAGATAAAATCCAAACCTTCTGCGCACAGAATTATATTTCATTTTTTTTAATCAATTAATATGCTCTTATGAGGCATTGGATTGAAGCAAATCCAATGGGTAAACAATTTTTGATCAAGTGTATATAAAATTAATTTCATTGAACGTAATACCAAACCGATGGGAGAACTACGGATTTTTTGGTCATATTTATTTCGGTGAGAGCGTTAATATCATAATTACGAATTGATTTCATTGTTGAATCGTAAGATGAAAAGGCCCATAGCTATTTTGTGCCCCTGCCATTTAGTATACTCCTTGCACGTTGATACCTGATAAGAAAAGCGTATGATATCAAAACACTCCACCGTTATACCAAAATGTTTACAAGGATTGCAATTTTTTCAACATTATTTGTAGCAAACTGTTAGTTTACTTGTTGTTTTTTGTTATAATGACAAGCAATTTGGAAAAATAGAATAATATTAAAAATAGAATAATGATTAAATCGCTCTTGTTTTTCGGTTCCATGACTCCAAAGTACTTTCTTTAGCCGAGTGGTTAGAGTACGCGGCTACAAAGAAGGTGTCTGGGTTCGATTCCCGGTCGGTCCACGATCTTTTCCTAATTGAAATTTCCTTGACTTCCCTGGGCCTAGAGTGTTGTTGTACCTGCCACACGATATACGAATGCGAAAATGGCAACTTTGGCAAAGAAAGCTATCAGTTAATAACTGTGGAAGTGCTCATAAGAAAACTAAGCTGAGAAGCAGGCTCTGTCCCGATGAGGACGTAATGCCAAAATAAGAAAAAGAAGACTCCATAGTACGGTAGACAGTGCACTTTCTCCAATAAGAATAAAACGGTTACAAAGCCCGGATAACACCACCGTCCCCTTGTAGGTATCGTTGTCCACTTGGATAATTTAACACTGAAATATTCCAGAAAAACCGAGAGTCTACAAATATACTAACTTCAATAGAAAAGATAGGTAACATACTGTGTTTAGTTCGTATGCTTGAAAACCAACCAGAAGGGGACGTAAAACTTGTTCACCGAAATCGTACTGAAGAAAAAGGGGTTACAGTGCAGACCCTTGAATTATGCGCCAATGATGGGAGCACAAACAAAGCAAGTGGAAAACCTTGTTTATTACCTTTGTCGTCATCGTCGTCTTCTTCGCCGACAGTCGTCTTTGACCTGACACTTTTCTGTTATTACCGACCCAAAGGATTGTGGTAGGGTGAGCTGAGCTTTGTGGAACAGCTCTCGAAGAAAAACTAAAATAAGGGAACAGCACACCAAGGATTACAATCGACATTGTTATGCAAATGATTTGCACAAGGAGCAGCACGAGCTGACTGGAATCGGTGTAAATATACACACAACAAATCATCGCAGTTTTTCATCCTTTCACACACCGAACCGAACTGACTGCTCTGCTGCTAACATCACCGTTTGCAGCACAGGTTTGCAAACAAGGCACACCCCATAATGAAGTTATGCGCCCATACTCCCTTGGGAATCTTGTCCGCTCGATGGAAGAAATCCTGCCACACGAGGGGGAATAGAAATTGGTGTTTGTCGAAGGAGAATTTTTCAAACTTGTACCGAATTGTTTGCCTTGTACTTGATTGTAGGGAAAACAGTTTTCCGCTTGCATGGTAACATCAGCAGAAATGCTGACGCCATGAGTTCGTCATGTTGAAGCGGAAAATTGTGTTAATTAAAAAGTGCCTTTTGTTCAAAACTATGCAGTAACTAACGCGATTGACGAAGCGTATACAAATGTGGAAAAACGTGTTGGCATAATGGTGCATGTTTTGTGCACACGGACGATCGGTACATAGATTGACGAAAATAAAAATGCATTGTGCAAACAACTAATGCCGAATGTAATGCAATTTGTCTACGTGTATCTGGATGCATTTTTTCTATGTGCAGATGTGAGCTATCCATGAGCAATACAATACTAAAATAACTGAGGTTCCAAAAAATAACCCGCGGTTATCCACCTTATAGTGCGTTAGTTATTGTTAGACACATGTCATCAATAGGGTGTTAAGGCCCTGTGTTAATGTCCAAAAAAAATCAACAGGTATTCATTCAATTTTCAAATGTTTTGTAGTGTAAACTGTTATCAACGTTACTTTTAGAATTATACAAACTGGATTAGCTTTGCTTAAGAATAAAGTGATAAATATAGTGATTGTTGAGTCACATGAAAATTTATAGCATGGAATCAATAGTTCTCCAATCTACAATTTCAACCCCTTTCAATACATCAAACAACTGTATCGGGAAATAGCAAAAATGGGACAAATAAATTTCCACTAATCAAATATTTGTTTACAACTCGTCGCAATGGCGATGCCATTTGTTCGTGCTCACGTTCCCCGACACGGTTCTGGTGTCCTTGGCTGGAAGCATACAACCCGGTATTTTGCACTAGGAGCATAGCTGGGCATAGCTTTATTGAATTTAAAATTAGATTTAGAATTTCCCACTATCGAGCTAACGAATGGTCAACATCCCGTGGTTTAGTACGTGGTTTTCCGGTTGGGTTTGACACACACGCGCGTATAGGGTACACCGCACATTGGATACCGTTTGGTTAGGAATGGTGTTTGGAGCGGTTTTGCCAAACCAGTGCAATGATGAGGTCAAGCAAATGATAAATGGTACACAGGAGACATGGATATTTTGTTGTTGGAAATTATAGTAGAATTGAATTAGAAATATTGTATTGGGGTTCATAATTTCGATAAGAACAACTTCACCGGTGGTCTAAATCACTGGTTTGGGTAACATTTTTTTTACCAAGTAATAAATTGGAACTTGCATCGGTATTGCAAATAATGTTATTTTAAATTTAATTTTATACCAGTTTTCTGGTCTATTTTCTTAGAACAGATTAACTACCTAATTAATTTTTGGTAGGATTTGGAACAAGATTTGAACTGTTCCAAAACTGGTTTGACACATGTTTGTTTACCAGTTCGGATTTTTTCTCATTTGAGGTGAATATTCCATCGCTATTATTTTTTAAGCAATATTTATTCTTTCTTCCGTCAATTCATTCGGCTTTTCATATTCAGGGACTTCTTCAGAAACTCATATAAGATACCTCCAGGAATCATCAGGTTATTTCTGCGAGGAATCATTTAAGAATTCGTCCAAGGATTCCACCACGAATTTCTACGGGAAAATATTTGAAGATTCCACAACAAAGTTCGCAAACAAATATCTCTAGGAGCTCTTCCAGGAATTCTTCTAAACAACGGAGGAAGTTGTGTCCAACAGAATTCCTACTAGGAACTCAAGGAAATTCTACTACTCTGCGGATTTCTTTCAAACATTCATTCGGGGATTGGCTGCAGGAACTTCTTTGGAGATTTGCCTATCGCATGTATTTTCTTCAGAAATTCCTTCGGGGATTTCCTCAAGAAATTCCTTCTCGTATTTTCTTCAGAAATTTCTCTGGGGATTTGCACCAGGATTTTTTCAGGAGGTTTCGTCCAGGAATTCCTCCGGGGATTTTTTCCGGAAATTTGCTCCAGAAATACCTCTGGAGATTTTTCCAAAAACTCCTCCAGGGATTTCTTCAGGGGATTTTGTCCAAGAATTCCTCTGGGTATATCGTCTAGAAAATCATTTAGAAATTCCTTCAAGGATTCTATTCCCAAGAACATAGGAATTTCTCCAGAAAATCTTTCGAGGATTCATTCATCTGGAGATTTTCTCCAAAAATTCCTCCGGGGAATTCAACGATTTCTCCGGCAATATCCCCAGGAACTCCTCCAAGAATTTCGTCCAGGAATTTCTCAGGGGATTTTCAATAGTTATTACTTTAGGAAAATCTTCCGGGGATTTCCTTCATGAATTGCCCAGGAAATTTCCTCAAGAAGCACCTCCGAGGATTTCCTCCCGGAACTACTCCTGAGACTTCCTTTAGGAATTCTTCTAGGAATTTCATTCAGAAACTCATCTGAGAGTTTCATCCAGGAATTCCTGTGAGAAAATCCTACAGAAACTCCTTTGGCGATTTGCTCCAGAAAATCCTCCGGAGATTTTTTCAAATCATTCTTCCGGGAATTTCCTCCAAAAACTCCTTCGTTATTTTTTCCACGAATTTATAAGAAAATTTCCAATAGCAATTCCTTCGGGGATTTGCTTCCTCTGTGGATTTCATCGAGAAATCCTTCCGGAGCTTTACTCTAGAAGCACCCCCCAAAAATTTTTCCAAGGATTCCATTAAGAAATTCATCTGGGAATTTTTATTTCTCCAGGAATTTCTTCGGGGATTTTTCAGAGAAATTCACCGGAGATGTCCTCTAAGATTTTCTCTGAAGGTTTGCAGAATTTCGTCCAGAAATCCATTAAAAAATTCCTCCGGGGATTTTCTTCAGAAGTTGTTTCGGGAATTTTTCCGGAGATTTCCTCCAGAAAGTTGTTGGGGAAACTGCACCAGGAATTGCTCTGAAGATTTGCTCCAGGAATTCCTCCTGGAATATCCCACTACATTTACTCAAGGGATAGCAATTTCTCCGGGGATTTTCTTCAGGAATTCCTCCATAACCTATTCCGGAGAAATTCCTTCAGAAATTCCTCCGGGGTTTTGCTACAGAAATTCCTTCGGGGATTTCCACCAGGAATTCCTCCGGGACTTTCTTCAAAAATTCCTTCGGAGATTTTTTCAAAGAATTCCTCCAGAGATCTCCCTAGAACTCTTCTTAAGGTTTTCACAAAGATTTTCTCCTGGACCGAGGATTTCCTTCAGGAATTTCCTCCAAAATTTATCCAAATAGCTTTTACAAGAATTCCTCTTTGCAGCACCACCAAGAATTCCTTCGGATTTCCTCCAAAGTTCGCTCAAAATTTGTGTTTTCGAAATATTTCCAGAAACTCTCCATAGTTTCTCCAGTTTCTCCTCGGAATTGCTCCAAAATCCCTCCAGGAATGCATCTGAAATAGCATTGAAAAATTCACTACATCCTCTCCGGAAGTTTGTCTAGAGTTCCACAGGAAATTTCTCAAAAGCTTCTCTGGGAATTTCTTTAGACTTCCTCCGGGAATTCATCCAGGTTTTTTTTAAGTCCTTCAAGAAATTTTTCCGAATTTCCTCCGGCAATTATTCTGGATTTCATCCAGCAATTCCTTGAATCATCTTCCGGAATTCCACTGGCAGTTTTTCTAGATTTCTTCCAGAAATTCCTCTGGAGTTTCACTAGCGATTCCTATGGATTTCATCCAGTTATTCTCGGAAAGTTCCTCCGGAGTTCTTCCCAACGGTGGGAAGGGTTTGAAGTTTGCTGGATAAAACCAAAAGAAGTGCTGAAAGAATTTCTGGAGCAACTCAGGAGGAGTTACCGCTGAAGTTCCAAAAGAATACCCAGAGCACTTCAAAGGATTTCCTGTAGAAACTCTGAACAAACACAAACCCGAAAAATTGTCCGGAGAAAATCCACAGACATTCCTCTGTGAATGAATTTCTGGACGAAATCCCAAGAAAAAGCCGGGACAAAATTCCAGGAGGAGTTGCTATTTGAAATCTCCCGAGGTGTTTGTGGACGGCTCCATCGGGAATTTCTTTCAAGCTCCACTGGGAGTTCCTCCGGAAGTAACTTTGGAGCTCCACCGGGAATCCCTTCAGTTTTTTGTCATAGTTCCTCCAAGAATTTAATTAGAGTTTCTCCAGGAATCCTTGAGTAATTCCTCGCAAATCCTCCACAGTTTTACTAGAAATTCGTCTGTAGTTACTCCGAGAATTCTCCTTCTTTCATTCCTCAAAAGTTTAATCGGATTTCCTTTATGGAGTTACTCTTGGATTTTTTCAGATATACTGCAGAAATCCTTCGGAGTTCAACCCGCATATTTTCTTCATGATTCCACCAGCTATTTCTCGGAAGTTCCTCCAGTAATTTCTTCGTAGTTTATCCAGAAATTCTTCCGGGGTTTTCTACAGAAATTCCTCTGGAGTTTCTCTGAACATTCCTTCAGACTTCCTCCAGAAAATACTCCAGAGTTCCTTCGGAAATCTCCTACATTTTCTTAGGGAATTCCTCCACAGTTGATCTGGAAATTCCTCCAGAATTTCTTCAGGGTTCCTCCGCAGTCCTTCCAATTCCTCTAGTCTATTCATTGCTTCGGAGTTCCTCTAGCGAAGTTTACCTGCCGGGAGCTCTCCCCGGTTTACCTGCCGAGAATTCTTCGTAACCGGGATCGGGATTCCTTTGGAATTCTTCAGGTTGAATCAATTCTGCTTCAGAATCTGCTGTTCAATTCACTATTTGTTTGATTTTATTGATCACATTCGAAATCTATTTTTACTGGTCTATTTAATTTTGATAGGTCCATTCTTAATATTAATATGTACCAGAAAATGGTAGCTCTTAACAGCCTATTCAGAAGTTAGTCTCATTTTGTTTTAATGAACCATCAAGTCACGAATACACACGGTTGCACAAATAGTTTTGTCTGTCAGACAGTACGGAAACTACCTATAAGAGCATAAATCGGCTGTCTCTTATCATTGAAAGTTTAAAATTTGCTTTAAACGAAGCGTTGACGCTATTTCGAACAACTATATTATGTTGAAAGACACTCATACGATCAAACACTCAAGACTGCATTTTCGTTACAAAGTTTCACAAAATGACTTTTCCATACATCCACTCTTAGTGTCTGTAGGCGTAGGGTTTTCTCAAGTATTCCCGAGCATACGTTCAAATCTGAACAAAACCATAATTTGTTGTTCTATAGTTAATTACTAGAAGCTAGAAGCTAGAAGCTAGAAATTAGAAACTAGAAGATAGAAGATAAAAGATGTAAAATAGAATATAGAATATAGAATATAGAAGATAAAAGTGGGACGGATCTGGATTAGGGGTTAGAACACAAGCTTCTCACGCTGAGGACCTGGGATTGAATCCCAACCCCGCGAAAGTCACTTATGACGTAAGAGTTATAGTGACGACTTCCTTCGGAAGGAAAGTAAAGCCGTTGTTCCCGAGATAAACTATCCCAGGGTTAAAAATCGCAGAAAAAAAGAAGATAAAAGATGTAGTATAAAAGATATAATATAAAAGATAGAAGATAGAAGATAGAAGATAGAAGATAGAAGATAGAAGATAGAAGATAGAAGATAGAAAGATAGAGAAGATAGAGAAGATAGAGAAGATAGAGAAGATAGAGAAGATAGAGAAGATAGAGAAGATAGAGAAGATAGAGAAGATAGAGAAGATAGAGAAGATAGAGAAGATAGAGAAGATAGAGAAGATAGAGAAGATAGAGAAGATAGAGAAGATAGAGAAGATAGAGAAGATAGAGAAGATAGAGAAGATAGAGAAGATAGAGAAGATAGAGAAGATAGAGAAGATAGAGAAGATAGAGAAGATAGAGAAGATAGAGAAGATAGAGAAGATAGAGAAGATAGAGAAGATAGAGAAGATAGAGAAGATAGAGAAGATAGAGAAGATAGAGAAGATAGAGAAGATAGAGAAGATAGAGAAGATAGAGAAGATAGAGAAGATAGAGAAGATAGAGAAGATAGAGAAGATAGAGAAGATAGAGAAGATAGAGAAGATAGAGAAGATAGAGAAGATAGAGAAGATAGAGAAGATAGAGAAGATAGAGAAGATAGAGAAGATAGAGAAGATAGAGAAGATAGAGAAGATAGAGAAGATAGAGAAGATAGAGAAGATAGAGAAGATAGAGAAGATAGAGAAGATAGAGAAGATAGAGAAGATAGAGAAGATAGAGAAGATAGAGAAGATAGAGAAGATAGAGAAGATAGAGAAGATAGAGAAGATAGGGAAGATAGAGAAGATAGAGAAGATAGAGAAGATAGAGAAGATAGAGAACAGGGTTGTTAACGTTAATCAACGATTAACGCCGTTAACGTTAATTTTTCTCGAGATCAACGTTAACGGCGTTTTGTTGATTTTCATGTTTTTTAACGTTAGCGTCAACGGATTGCGTTGAATTAACGTCAACGAACATCGTTAATCTCATCGTTGATTACTGGGTGACCTGTGTAGATGCAATGAAAATTTTCGCTACGTTGATAAACAAGTTGTCTCCATGCAAATATCGTAACCAAGGAAATTGAAAAAAATCTTGTTTACGGGTATAAAAGGATGCAAGCAGCAAGGGCCAAGAACAATTGTGTTCGAGTGGAAGAGAAATCCGGACGCGTTGCAAATGAAGAACTACCGATCCATGTCGCCGAGTGGCCCTTTCGTCGGGGAAATTTCCAAATACTGTACACTGGTTTCCGGGAAGTGAAGGCGTTTCGACATCACAAATTTCAAGGCTGAATGACTGCATGGATTGAAAATTGTTGCCGCATGCATGCAGTAGTTCGAATTAACTGAAATTTGAATGACAAACTACAAATGACCTGCAGTTTTACCTATAGCGAATTCCTTATATTGCATTGCAGTCATTTATTAAAAAGTTCCAGAGGGTTGATCAAAGACAAGAGCTACCGAGAATTTTTTTCTACCTAATTCAAAAACGGTATGTTTTGGGTGGTTGATTTGTTCAACGAATTTGTTCACATTCAGAAGTAACGTAAATTTGCATAACATACCACTTGAGCACTTCCATGACCAACTTTGGCATGGAGCGACGCAAATATGAGCTTTAGTTGTGGCCAAATATGAGCTCAGTAGCTTTCAAAATAAATCACTGCCGAAGCGAATTTAAAGTGCCAATAATAGGATCCGGCTCCTTACCGTTTGTAATCAAATTAAACAAATCTCTCTGTTCCCTATCTTCTATCTTCAAGCAAACCTCTGAAAACCTTCAATAATTATTGCAATGTGATAAATTCACTAAAAATTCAACCGGTTATTTGTAGTTCGTCATACTTATTTCATGGCAATTCCAACTAAACTGTGATACAGTACCTCAAAGTTGCTAATTTTGTATGGAGAAACAGGATACAAGCTTTCGTCTTTGACTGGAGTTAAAAATAAGTTCACTCATTATAAAAAAGTAGATGCAATAAACTACATGTTTTTTTTAATAAAGTCTAAACACAACAGATAAATAAACCGAAAAATTATTTTAAAATTATTTGCTGTTTTATTTCTTACCTCTCGCTACATTACATATCCTACTTGAAACAAACTCTGGGATTTGCTAAAAATATGGCAAAGGCCATAATCAACGTAAAAAATTAACGTTGACCGTTGACGTTAAATCAACGCCAAGCGTTAACGTTAACGTTGATCAACGGCTCCCAAAAATCAACGCAAAATTCGTTGATCGTTACAATTAACGTTAACGAATCAACGAAACGGCGTTAATCGTTAATTAACGTTAACAACCCTGATAGAGAAGATAGAGAAGATAGAGAAGATAGAGAAGATAGAGAAGATAGAGAAGATAGAGAAGATAGAGAAGATAGAGAAGATAGAGAAGATAGAGAATATAGAGAAGATAGAGAAGATAGAGAAGATAGAGAAGATAGAGAAGATAGAGAAGATAGAGAAGATAGAGAAGATAGAGAAGATAGAGAAGATAGAGAAGATAGAGAAGATAGAGAAGATAGAGAAGATAGAGAAGATAGAGAAGATAGAAAAGATAGAAGTTTGATGAAAAACGTTTTGTGATGGATTATTCTACAACTCTACGATCACTTTATACTGGTATTTATTTTGAGTAAGGGCGATGTTTTCCTTCTTTTTCAATTTTTTTTTAACTGAACTAAATTCTATACTTTTTGATAAATTTATGAGGAACTTTTGCAAAATATTCTCCAGAATAACTAATCCGGATTTTCCCAGGCAATTATTAACTTATGCTTCAAGAAATAACTCCACTATATACATTAACTCTATTCAAGCATATATTTGTTCAACATTTTGTTTTCTGCATCCCTTCTCATTTTCACCTAATATTTTTGTAGGAATTTGAACATCTTTTTTTCATGAATTTCCCGGTGACTCTTTAGTAAAGAGTCTTTACATTCAATCGAAAAATTAATCAAAAATCTTTAATGGCTTTTTGAAGGACTTCTACATTCATCCATTAATTAATTTAAAATATTGTCCTCACATTCTTTCATGAAATTTATTTCAAATTGATTTTCTTTACCAAACATTGTAACAGGTTCCGTTAGAATTTTCTTAGGCAATTATTAAAAAAAAATATTCCGAATTTATTTTCACAATCTTCTACAATTCTTAGATCATTTTTTATTTGTAACATGTTCTCAGGAAATATGAAACCGGTAAAAATGATTCGTAGAAATAATTTCCGAAGATGAAATTAATCATCCACACAATTGGTCGTTATTCATGCACGTGATCTTGACAATAAGTATTATGCTCATATTTTTAAGAAAGCTCATATCATTTTGTAGAAGAATATTTTCGGATTAATAGAAAGGTTGATTTTTTTCAGCGTATTTTAAACAGTTTTTCTTTTGTGTGTAATTAATACCATAGCCCTTGTCCAAATAAAATGATTTGTAAGACATTTTTCTAATTGAAAAATGGAAACAATAAAATATCCTGAATTTCGTCCAACCAATCACAATTTACATCGACTGCAAACTATTGGAAATGTAACGTGACAAATGCAACGTTAAATTCAAATGCTGATTCTATCCACACAACGCAGCAATGGAATTGGTAATGAAATTTGAATATTTGAGTACTCCTGGTTGTGTTTATACTAGCTAGCACACCGTCACCAATGGCAGTCAATGAAACGATTCGGTTTTGGTGGGGTGAGATGTGGCAATGCATGTGTACATTATGGTATTGAAATTCGCATAGTTTCAGCCATTTACTGTCAGAAGCGATAATTTTCGTCAACTCTCGTATAGTTGAAGCAGATGAAAATGTTATGGATGAAACATGCTAAAAATATTATGGAAACATCAAAGTTTTTGTTAAAGTAATAAGATAAAATATTTTTGATGCAAAAAATATGTTTCTTCCTACATTCGATACAAACAACACAATTTTACCACCCACCAAGAAAGGTGCAATTTCTCTCATAAGCTTCTTATTACTGGCGTTACGTCCCCACTGGGACAGAGCCTGCTTCTCAGCAGTTATTAACCGAGAGCTTACTATGCCAATGACCATTTTTGCATGCGTATATCGTGTGGCAGATACGATGATACTTTATGCCCTGGGAAGTCGAGAAAATTTCCAACCCGAAAAGATCCTCGGCCGGTGGGATTCGAACCCACGACCCTCAGCTTGGTCTTGCTGAATAGCTGCGCGTTAACCGTTACGGCTATCTGGGCCCCTTCTCTCATAAGCAACATCTCCAATAATCCGCCTAAAATTTTGTCCACCCCCTACTCCTAGTCCAAACCGGTAAAATGCGCAGCTAAAATAGGCACCACTCCATTACTGGCCACCTTCGACAAGGAAGCAAAGGCACTGACGCATTCCGTACGTTCCCGGACTTAATAAGATTTTCCCCCTCGGTAATACTATCGGAAAATCTGGCATCCAACCGAGGAGAATCCCTTTATTGCGTATACACGCACCTTCATACCTACTCATCTTCAAACTTAGAGACAGACAGACATCAGGAACGGGGACCATCCAGATGTACGGAATTGGTCTCCTGGCGACCGACGCGCTCCGAACTGCAATCCAAATTCGTCATGGTAACTCCATTTCGGTCTTCTGCTATGGCAACCGCTGGATGTCAGATAGGGATCGTCAAGAAGATACTTGGGCGGATGGTTTATTAAAAGTTTCAAAGAAAACTGGAGCAAAATTGAGATATTGTACAAGAATTTGTTTTCTGTTGTTGTATGGAATGGTTGAAACAACAATAATTTGCATTTTTATGATAATTTCCTTTTCTTCCTCTTCTCATTCCATCAGGTATGGACCGATGCACGAGTTCCCTATTTGACGTTTGAGCGGTGCTGTGTTATTTACATGACTTTGGCAACGAGTGAATTCGACACCTCTCAAACGTCAAATCAATGAACTCGTGCATTGGTATTGCAGGTATTTTGACCTAAAAATGTTTTGAATTTTGTTCACTCAATTTTTCCTCTATGTTTCGACATTTTAAAAAATTACACTGAGAAAACCATGCCTATTTTGTCAGCATTGGAATGATTAAATTTTTAATAAATATTAGAATTGCAGACGCGCAACATTTCAGCAACACCAAGCTGAGAAAATTTTCTACAAGACGATCGCAAGCCATGTGATGAGGATGACGTCAGAGCTGGCTGAGCTAGAAATCGCTTGTTGTGTTGATTAGCGATCTCACGTGGTTTGTCATACCTGGATTTCAGCTTCTGCAGTGCCGATTGATAATTGGCATCTTCAACTTTCAGGTGGGAAATCAATGATGCAGCTTCACCTGCGAGATTGATTTTCAGGAAGTACAGCTTTTGGCTGTCCTTCAGCAATGGATTTTGATGTACCAAGCTGTCAAATAAGTCGTAGAAGGATTGCCACTCTAGGTAATTCCCGCTGAAAATGGGCATATTCATCCTAGGCAGCTTGAGTTCCGATAGAGGAGATGCTGGAGCGTTACTGAACACGACGGCCGAAGAACTAGGGCCGGCGGCCATGTTGGAAGATATCAATCGAAGAAATTCGGCCTGCTGATCGGCTAGCTGTCTGATGACGTCATTTGGCGGAATTAGTTGAGAAGAAGCTCTTTCACGATTCTTTACTACTTTAAGCACTTTTAATATACGGTTCTTCAATGCTATGTAGCATTAGCCTGGGACACGACTATATAAAAAATTTAGATTCTCACTCCAGTTCACTTTTTGATTGCATTTAGGTCCCATAACAACTGTGCAAAATTTCAGCTCGATCGATGAAACTACATTCAGCCGTTCAAAGTTTTTATGGGATTTACTATGGGAAAACTTACTTTTGCAAAGAAATATCTACCGAAAAGCTAAACATTACATATAATTTGCAATTGGATTAGATGGACAAATTGATGTGAAGATTTGCGAAAAAGTTACACGTCTTCTCAGTGAGAATCGAACTCACGACTCCCCGATCTCTAGTTGGGGCGCGTTAACCACTACGCCATGAGAGGACTCATGAACGCAGAAGTTAACCTGAATTCGATTTCAGCTTAATAATCACGTGGTCCTCTTTCGCAAAGTGCACCTCTTTCGGAAGAATTAAATTAGAATTATTTAGAATTAAATCTAAATAATTAGAGAATCCAAACACAACGCTTTCTATATATATCCAATGCCTAGCCCGAGAGCGCATTGTTTTTTAGATATAGGAATAGCACACTACACTAGCCAGCGCTTCCATTCCAGTAAGTTCCATAATAAATCCCATACAAACTATGAACGGCTGGCGCTAAAATATAGTTTCACCGATCGAGCTGAAATTTTGCACAGTTGTCATGGGACCCAAATGTAATCCAAAAAATGGACTGGAGCGAAAATTTATTTTTTGTCCCACACTAATGTAGCATGCTTCTAAACGCTCTTGGCGGTGCACTGCGTCATCGTAAGCTTCGTCATCTTCACTATTGTCCAGAATCTTCTTATGCACTGAACAGAACGCAGTCGTCCAACTCGATTTGAATATCGACTTCTTCAGCCTCTTCTGGCCTTATTTTGTCCACCGTATCCGAAATAGTTTCAACCGCGGTTGGAGCGATTTACGTACGCGGATTATCCATCCTGGTGGATTTCACGCACTTGTCGTTCAACAAAAGTCACTGTTGACACAATCCTCGCTTGCTGATTTGTTCTGCACCACAATTATGCCAAATGGCAGAAGCACTCGAGCCGATACGGCGGCGACGGAGCCAATTTACGGGCACCAGCGGTCACAGACTACGCGGTTCGCGGCGAAGACTTCGCGATCCGGTTCGAAGGACCATATGTAAGCGTGAGGTCACAAAACTGAACTTTTTCAAAAATCTATCGTTTAGGCCAACTAAGGCAAGAAGAATCCTCTTCAATCGAAGTCTTAGTTTTTAGAGCGCGTCAGAGCAACTCACAGTTCAGTTCATGCGGGAAGATGCAGGGCTGGTACAGTTTTTATGGCAAAGAGCAGGCATTTAACCTTTCGGTTGTCGCGCGAATTTTTGTAACGCAAGTAGTCACGCGTTGTACTTTGTACAACACCCATGGTTTTACGAATATCCCAAGAGTCTGACCACTAAAAAAGATGACGTCTTCGGCAAAGTTGTTCGGTAACTCAAGGACTATTATTACTAGCTAAAATGATTTATTATTTAAAATGTTGCCGCCAGGCGTCGCTAGTGAGCATAAAACACCTGTTTCGTAAATATCTCAGGAGCCTGATTACTTAGAGAGATGGCGTCTTCGGCAGAGTTTTTTAATACTTCAAATTCTTTCTTTAATTAATCCTTAAGGTTCAAGATTTTGTAAAATAATGATAGTCCCTAAGCTTCTGAACAATTTGGCCGAAGGTGCCTGTCTTAAACGTCAAAACCTTGCAGTATCCGCTAAACAAAAATGTCATACTCACTAGCGCCGCCTGGTATCAAAATATCCTATTTCTTCGCTTAAACAATGATAGCCCTTCAGCTACTGAACTACTTTGCCGAAGACACTATCTGCAAACAAAAGTGTCATGCTCACTAGTGCTGCCTAGTGGCAAACTTTTGAACCATCTTGCTCTAACAATGATAGTCCTCAACTTACTAAACAACTTTGCCGAAGATGCCATGCTTCTAAATGGTCAGGATCCTGAAATATCTGCAAAACAAAAGTAAAACTTCCATGCCCACTAGTGTCACCTAGCGGTAAAATTCCGAATTAAATGAAGTACTAACAGATAGCGCTTCACCTCCAGAAAAATTTTACTAAAGACCCCAAGTTTCTATATTCTCTAGATTTGGAGATATACCGATTTTAAACTGTGGTTTTCTCGAACCGTATATAGTGCGTTCATTATAATGCGACTTCCATGTACATTTGTTGATTTTACCGTATTATAAAGGACCATACTGTAAATAAAACTGTCGAGTATTGTTTTTAAGAAGAATCTTGAGGAATACATTTTGGTTTGGTGTCGATAGATATCTTTGTTCCAAAACAATAGCATATAAATCACTAGCGCGACAGTCCGAAGGTTTATAATTCGTTATCAATTGATTTTGAAGCATGATCAATGCAAGCGAAGAAAACATCCCATCTGCAGCGGTCCATGTCCATGTCCATGCAGGTTGTAACAAGTCTGATAAATAAGAGCAGCGATCGAGAGCCCCAAAGAGAGAGCGATGATAAAATCAATTTTTGTCGCTTGTTTGCCATTGGGGCGTTTATTTTACTGGCACGGTAAACAATCCCCGGACATTCGATAGCATTAGTATCCCCCAGGTTTGGAGCTTGTTTAGAGGGGTTTTATCATGAGCTGCTATCCTTCGAATTGTAGCAGTACATGATACAGAGGCTCTCACGATGTGCCGCAAATTATGATTGTTACAAAGAGCGATAATTGAAAGATTCTCTCATTTTCCGCGGGATTCAATCCCTGGCAGAGAGCTGTTTGCTGTTTGGTTATCAGATAGCCTATGTTATCATACGTAAGGAGAGGCGTGCTATAATGTCAGAAGAATGGAAGTGTAGGGAAACGGTCCGTCTCGGATTCTAGCAAATACTATGAACTGTGATAGACCAACTGTAACATATTAAGAGTGGAAGACAGCCCAAGTAATAAATAGCCCGCTAATTCGTCTTTTTGGGCTTAAAGGGCTAATATACGGACAATAAAGGGCACGCTAGTCGTGTGATAGCACTTTATTGGCACGCAGGGCGAATTTAAGTGCTACAGTCGAAGCTAGTTATAACGACAACTTTTATAGCGACAATAGCACTCTATGCGACATTTTTCGGTCTCTTGAAAAATCTATTGATGTTGAACCTATTTCTTATAACGACTTTTCTATATTACGACGGTCCCTTGCAATGTCGTTATAATAAGCTTCGACTGTATTTGGTTAATTGGGAGAAGCAAGTGAAATATTTAACTACAAAGTACGAGGAAAGGAACGGGCCTAGAATTGAACCCATGACCTTCTGCTTATGAAGCCATTGGACCACCAACTCCGTCTTTAGCTACAGACGAAAATATGATTGATGCCAAAGTGAAAGTGCCCAAGTAGTTCTTTTTCATATAAGGCTGATGCAAATATTAGTTTTCTTTTATATTCGAGACCACTTGGAAGGTACGAGGGGGATAGATAAGGAACAGGAAAATAAAATGCAAAAAAAAGTTAATTCCTTAACTTTTTGTTTTATAACTTTTTTAAAAAGATGATAATAAATTTACCTTATGCTTGACATGCTCTTAGATTTAGCAGAGGGCAGTTGTTTTAACGGCTTCTTTGCCTCTAAAACCTTATAAAGTCAAACAATAGCAAAAGAACTTTTTTTTTCTCCCCTTCAATATTTTTGACTTTGTGAGGGGGGTGGTGACATAAAAGAAAATTAATATTTGTACAGTCAGGTCTCCTATTAGACACATGGTTGGGGGGCGTAATAGGAATCTACGTTATAGGAGACCCAGGGCTTATGGGATTTCATCACTTTGGGGGTGTTGTTGAATATCTCGTATGCCAAAAGAGATAGCACAGTACTGTCTTCGGCGAAGTTTCAGTTCTAAGTACGATCTACCTTTAGGAGTTGAGGATCATCCTTTAAGTTGAGAACTTGGCCGGTAGGGGCGCTTTTTCTGATTTGCACTATATGAACCATGAGGGATAAGAATGCAAAATTTTGTATCATATGATATCTCTAGATCCTGATGTTTTGGAAGGTTGGTGTCTTCGGAAGAGTTGTTCAGTAGCTCAAGGGCTGACATGCGGTGATCATTCTGATACGGAATTTTGCCACCAGGCGGCGCTAGTGAGCAAAGAATTTTTGTTTTGCGCATAGCTCAGTAGCCTGACCACTTAGAAAGATGGCGTCTTCGGCAAAGTTGCTCTGTATCACAAGGGCTAACATTATTTGAGCCTAAAGTTTGGAAATTTTGCCACTAGGCGGCGCTAGTGAGCAAATAATTTTTGTTTCGTGGATAGCTCAGTAGCCTGATCACTTAGAAAGATGGCGTCTTCGGCAAAGTTGCTCAGTATCACAAGGGCTAACATTATTTGAGCCTAAAGTTTGGAAATTTTGCCACTAGGTGGCGCTAGTGAGCAAAGAATTTTTGTTTTGCGCATAGCTCAGTAGCCTGACCACTTAGAAAGATGGCGTCTTCGGCAAAGTTGCTGAGTATCACAAGGATTAACATTATTTGAGCCTAAAGTTTGGAAATTTTGCCACTAGGCGGCACTAGTGAGCAAATAATTTTTATTTCGCGGATAGCTCAGTAGCCTGACCACTTAGAGAGATGGCGTCTTCGGCAAAGTTGCTCAGTATCACAAGGACTAGCATTATTTGAGCCGAACGTTTCGAAATTTTGCCACCAGGCGGCGCTAGTGAGCAAATAATTTTTTGTTTCGCGGATAGCTCAGTAGCCTGACCACTTAGAGAGATGGCGTCTTCGGCAAAGTTGCTCAGTATCACAAGGACTAACATTATTTGAGCCGAAAGTTTCGAAATTTTGCCACTAGGCAGCGCTAGTGAGCAAATAATTTTTGTTTTGCGGATAGCTCAGTAGCCTGATCATTTAGAAAAAAAAGTTTTCAGAAAAGTTGTGTAGTACCATAAGCACTAATATTTTTTGAGCCGAGAGTTTCTAGGTACAGTAATGTCCCGATTTTGTCAGCCCCATGTTGCATTTAGAGATGACTAAAACGGGAAAAAGCTAAAATCGGGAAAAAAAATTCGACTACTTTTTATATTTATTCTTATCCATAGACTTCGTTTAATGTTTTTGTTGATGTTTACAGCGTTTTTTTATATTTTTGTATGAACCGTAATAACATACAAGATCCCTAACGTAACTGCATTCTGTGACAACTGTGATACAAAGTGAATTCATACTTTGGATGATCGTATAGACGTGGCCAATGTCACACCTGACTTTTTACAATATGGTTGTACCTATTATTTCCACATTAAAATAATGTATTTTTTGAAGGTTGACAAAATCGGGTCAAAAGGGTGTTGAAATCGGGGGTAGACAAAATCGGGTCTAAATAGGTGCTAAAATCGGGGGTAGATAAAATCGGGGGTAGACAAAATCGGAGGCAGACAAAATCGGGTCATTACTGTATAATATATACGAAGAAATCGGGAGAAAAAGTTTTTTTTATAGAATTGAATTATCGTTATGAAAAAGAAGGTTTATATTATAAAAATATTCAAACAAGAGTGTTGTGTAACTGAAGAGATAAGGCCAGTCCTAGTTATCTCATTAAGATTATTAGCGAATTGATTTCCCAATTGACTGACCCAATGACTGACATTCCAACCTAACTTCATTTCTATCCAATCCATATCTTGGAAAATGTGGAGTTCTTACAATGACGAAGTAAAAATAAAAATACATATTTTTTCTTTGGTTCATATAAATAACTAACGCTCACACATTTAAGTAGTAAACGGATCCTCGCTCTTTCTCATATCAAAAAATTGAACCAAAATTCTCCCAATCCGTCAAAAATACTAGGAAACTAGCCACACTTTTATCCGAATGTAAAATATAATGTTTGTATTTTTCTCTAGGCACTTTTACTTAAACGTGACAATGCCAGAAAAATCGTTAGCCCTTGTCATACTGAACAAATTTGGTCAGGCTACTGAGCAGGGCTGCCACTAGATTTTTGAAAATGTCTGGCGAGTTCAAAATAAAAAGTCTTGCAAAGTCTGGCAGACACCATTGTGCAGGTATACTACTAGACTCGAATTTAAACGGTAACAAAAAATATACAACATAGAAAAAAAAGTCTAAATTCACATCAGCACTGAAACATGGCCTTTTTTAAATGTTTAAGTGTGTATTGGAAAACATTATAGTAATTCAGCTATGGTATTTATCAAATAAGTCCTTTATGTTTGTTTATATTATGGAACATAGATTCTTATAATTGTACAAAGTCAAAATGATGAATCCCTGAGAAAGTTTCACTATGCATGTGTTCAAAACCCTACATCAAATTTATTAATGAGAACTGCACTCTAGTAGAGTTGATCTGGACACAGTTTAAACTACTACCGTCATTTTTTCAATGAACAGAAGAGTCTAGGGTAAATATGATTTAAATTCTAAAATACCATCGCATAATAATCAAAGTCACTAGGATAACCCCTCTACTGCCATCATCAATTTACTTCTATAAAACAATATTTTATGCACGATGACTTTTTTTGTTTTTCAATACTTTAGCAGTTCTAAAAAACTCTTTTGTTTTTGAAATCTGTATCGCTTTTGAATCATTGGTTATTTGGTTTTAAAAATATTCCGAATTTCTTTGGGGGAATAACATTCCCCATATAAAACTCCTTTGGCCGCCATTTTGTTTTTACTCAATTTATCAAAAACAAAAATACATGGGCAAAACAATGTCAGGTTTTAAGGAGATTCTCTAAAAAATCATAAAGATCGGTTGAGTTATCTTCAAGAAAACTAAAAAGTACAAAATGATGTTATTCGAAGTTTTCAAGATCTATTTACGGCCAGAGTGGAACCAAACACATGAATACACATTACTCAAAAACGATTGCATCAATTTACTTCATTTCTACACAACAGGCTCTCATCAAACTATTGTTTTGAAATGCGAATTTACCAATCATAAGAAACATTCTAAATCCTGCGTAATTAAAGTAAGTATGGCTAACCATCGATCTGTAAAGTCTGGCTGAATTTGAAAAAGTCTTGCAAAATGAGTAGTTTGTCTTTTTGTCTTTTCCTCGATCAAATGTCTTGCAGTGCCAGATTAATCTGGCATAATGGCAACCCTGCTACTGAGCAATCCGCAAAAAAAAAATTTGCTCACTAGCGCCGCCTAGTGGCAAAATTTTGAAACTTTCGGCTCAAATAATGTTAGTCCTCGTGATACTGAGCAACTTTGCCGAAGCCGCCATCTTTTTAAGTGGTCAGGCAACTCAGCAATGCGCAAAACAAAAAATAATTGCTCACTAGCGCTGCCTAGTGGCAAAATTTCGAAATTTTCGGCTCAAATAATGTTAGTCCTTGTGATACTGAGCAACTTTACCGAAGACGCCATCTCTCTAAGTGGTCAGGCTACTCAGCTATGCGCAAAACAAAAATTCTTTGCTCACTAGTGCCGCCTAGTGGCAAAATTTCGAAACTTTGGGCTCAAATAATGTTAGTCCTTGTGATAATGAGCAACTTTGCCGAAGACGCCATCTTTCTAAGTGATCAGGCTGCTCAGCTATGCGCAAAACAAAAAATCATTGCTCACTAGCACCGCCTAGTGGCAAAATTTCGAAACTTTCGGCTCAAATAATGTTAGTCCTTGTGATACTGAGCAACTTTGCCGAAGACGCCATCTTCCTAAGTGGTCAGGCTACTGAGCAATGCGTAAAACAAAAAATCCATGTCCACTAGCGCCGCCTGGTGGCGTAATTCCGTATCAGAATGACCACCGCATGTCAGCCCTTGAGCTACTGAACAACTCTTCCGAAGACACCAACCTTCTCAAACATCAGGATCTAGAGATATCATATGATACAAAAGTTTGCATTCTTATCCCTCATGGTTCATATAGTGCAAATCAGAAAAAGCGCCCCTACCGGCCAAGTTCTCAACTTAAAGGATGATCCTCAACTCCTAAAGGTAGATCGTACTTAGAACTGAAACTTCGCCGAAGACAGTACTGTGCTATCTCTTTTGGCATACGAGATATTCCACAACACCCCCAAAGTGATGAAATCCCATAAGCCCTGGGTCTCCTATAACGTTCTGGTGTGTCTTATAGGAGTGAGCGTAATAGGAGTGCACGTTATAGGAATGCGTTTAATAGGAGACCCGACTGTATCAGCCTTATTGCTTTTGGACACTTGGACCGCTCTGTCTGCACAGAAATTGTTGCAATTTCTGACCATCCATCCAAATATGGTACATGGTAAAAAAATCAAAATCGAATGCATCGAATTAAGTAATATTTATAAATTTTTGTTGATGGATGAGCAGATGAATCATTCGATGTCGAAAAAATCTGGCAAATCACTTGAAATGTCTTTCATTTCTTCGCATTCATCTGCGCGCTGATCATTTTCGCTTACCATGAACATGGAAATTTATACCAAGGTGTGGAAGAAGAAGCAGTGGATATGTATTTGTGAAGAGAAAAAACGTAAACATAATTAACTACGTCACTAATTTACACGGCTTCTTATGGGAGCTCACTCGCTTGTAGTTGTGAAACATTTTGCACTGTACACGGATGTCACGCGCACTAAACGTATTTTCCACACCTCGGTATACCCAGACAACCAAAATGTACGTATAACGAAATCACCTGGAGGCTTTGTATGTGCAACATTTCATTTATAAGATGTCGCGAAAAGGCGTACAAAAGTGGAGGCGATATGCGTGCATATATTATGTGATGAATAATAACATACAATGCGAGTGTATAAATATTCCACCGAACTAACCTGTGATCTTATGCGACTTAACTTATGATAACAAATGTCGATTTGACAGCTGCTACGGATTGATTCGACTTACTTTGTACGAGAGTACGGGACGAAACAATAGAACTCAGAAAAGAAGTGTTTTATGCGAAGAAGCTCATCAATCTGACGAGTTTATCAACGTTGTTTTGCGAGTTTGATGTAATTAGTATGAATAAACGAGTTGTAACATGAACTTTCATGCGATTTCTGGTTGTGTGGGTATATTCTCATTGGGTAATAAGCAATTGGTCCACTCTGACTGCATACTTTCATGGATTTTTATTGATCATCCAAAGTAAATATGTTACATACCTCTCGCAGTTTACAACATTCAACGAATCTGATCAAAGTGGAACGGAGGTAAGATAATTTCGCATCTAACGAAAGAATAATCCTATTTTTCCAAGTTTTGTACTTAGTCCACTCTGACTTAACGCCGACCATATGGTAAATGATCAAAAATCAAAATCAAATGCATCGAATTGAGTAATATTTATAAATTTCTATTGATGGATAACTCGAAGAATCATTCGATGTCGAAAAACCTGGCAAATCTCTTGAAATGTTTTTCATTTCCTCAGCGCGCTGTTATGGTAATAAATACTTGGTTCTCTCTGTCTGCACACTTTTATCGATTTTTATTGATCATCCAAAGAAAGTTTGTAACATATCTCTCGCAGTTTACAGCATTCATCAAATCTGGTCAAAGTGAAACGGAGGTAAGGTAATTTCTTATCTAATGAGAGTATAATTCAATTTTCTCAAGATTTGTACTTGGTCCCATCTGACTTAACGCCGACCAATTAGAAGCAATAATTTGATACGCTAGAGTACCGATGCATGTTCAAAATCAGTAGCATTCAACCAGCTTAGGCCGATCCTGATTGGGGGCGCGCTTTTGTGAGTTTAATGGTGACAAACGGTTTTTTCTAAAAGGTATAAATAGCGGTATCTTTTACTAAAGAGGCTCTACGCAAAATGATAAGGAACGATAATTGTATTAAAAACGACTACTTCATTATTTCTCAATAGTAGTGGAGTAGAACGACATGCACTAAACAAAGGACACGGCTTTACCACAAAAGATGAAAGAAAACTGGTCGCAGTTGTTCATACCGAATAGAAACAAAAAAAATGGAACTTTAACATAATTACCCCACACAAACACTTAAATTTCGAATGCTGGGTGAAGATTCGGATACCACATCTTAAATTCACTTTAATAAATCGAAATGTTCAGCCTCTTTATGATTCTTATTCCAGACACAAACACACTTCATATTCCAGACACTTTGATTCGAATTCCGGTCAGCTCTTGAAAAACACTATTGGAATAGATAAATAATAAATTAAACGCACTAAGCCACTAGAAAGACGTCAAAACTAGTTAAGCATTGTAAATGTCCATGGCTTGCTGTAGAAAATGTTTATTAAAATCATGTTTCAAATTGAGAACGTTTCCACAGCAAACTTTGAAACATTTCGAGTGAAATCTTTCCCATACAAAGTATAATGCCCTGAATTTGAAGTTGTCCGGGGTTCAAATTAAAATGGTACAAACTTGGAGGCGATTTACGTACACACATATGCTATTAGCCAGCCTTTTATGGTATCGTGTGTTTACTAGGTACCATTTTTCACTTACCTTCTGAAAGTTGTGGTTCACGTTTGTTTGTATTTTCAAAGCATACTGCATTTTAAGAAAACTAATTTTTTTTCTGAAGTGTAAAATTTTCATTTACTTTTATGTTTGTGAATAGCTAAAATATGTACACATTAGGAGGCGAGACTTTTTGATACACTATGGACCGATGCACGAGTTCACTATCTGACGTTTGAGCGGTGCCGTGTTATTTACGTGACCATGGCAACGAATGAATTCGGCACCGCTCAAACGTCAAATTAGTGAAATCGTGCATGGACCAATGCATGAGTTCACTAATTTGACGTTTGAGCGATGCCGAATTCACTCGTTACCATGGTCACGTAAATAACACGGCACCGCTCAAACGTCAAATAGTGTACTCGTGCAGTGATCCATTGGTCCAAAAAAGCGTTCTGGAAAACGTCAACTGTCAAAAATACACCGTGAACTATCATCATGTTTACATGAACGTTCTCGGAACTAGGCAACGCGTTTATATACACCGTTCTGTCTCAAATTCCGAACAGACCCATATTCTGAACACTCGGGTTTTGTATGGCGATTTGGTTGAAATGTTTCGCTGAAATATGTCACCAAAAAACATGAAAATGGCAGTCATTTGCAATTCAATTTAAACGTTTCCAATATAATTTATACCGCGGGAGTAGTGATGACTCTTTAGTTTGAGACCAGTAGAACAAGCTAAGATAAGTTTATTTGCGAAATTATTCATTTGAATACGATTTATTCGGGCTGTTCGGAATTTGAATCAAGGTGTTCGGAATATGTGACAGAATGAACACAGTGTTCGGCATTTGAATCAAAATGTTGTTCCATTCTTATACCTAAAAACAATACTAAAACTAATTAAATCAACATTATTATGGGTACATTCAACAGCTAACAGTTAGACTTTGCGAAGAAATTAAAATTTTCACAAATATCAGCTAATTTATGCCAATCAGATGCATTTGAAGTCATTGTTGGCCTTAAATATTCGGAATATGAGTCAAAACGGTATATGATCTAGCTCACGGTGTATTTTTGCTTGTTGACGAGTTCACAACTGCTGTTCATTAGGGTGCGGCTTATTTTTCAAAAGTTCTCAAAACCAAAAATTCGTGTGCTCTACTGAATTCGAACTACATTAAAAGAGAAACCTCAAAATCTGAGCCAAAAATATTAACATTTAGAGGTGGCGCAAGCGTCTTGAAGGTGAATTTTCAAGTTACAAAAAATGACCTCCAGTGAAGTAAACACAACTTTGTTATTTTTCAACCGATTTTGAAACTTTTAGCACCACTATCTTTCAAATTAAATTTATAAATTCTGTGTAGAACATCAAATTTGTCTAAAATCTTAACTTTTCTTTGCTAAAAATACTTTTATCCCAATTTTTCCTCATTTTACTAAAAAAATAACTTTTGTTTGACCATAACTTCATAAATACTCAATCGATTCCGAATCTTTTTACATGTTTTTGAAGCAAATTTAGTTATTTTCAAACTGTTCATACAACATTTTTTTACAACATGATTTTTTAATGAAAAAATAAAATTTCTTTGGATTATTTCAGTTTTTTCGCCAGATATTGCATATTTTCTATTAAACTTAAATTTATAAAGCATCTTGCCTTAATTACGAGTTGAATAGTGCAAATATTTTTTTAACACACGCAAACATATTTTTTTTTTTAAATGGTTGCAAAGTCCTTCCTAAAGGTTTAAAAAATGATAAAAACCAGTTTTAGCTTTAGAGATAATATTTAACTGCAAAAATTAAAAAGCAAACTGGCATTTGTCGTTAAAAAATCATGTTTTTGCGCAGTTTTTGCTGAATAACTTGGTCAAGACTTTTTTTTGTGAAATGTGATGTATGAAAGGTTTGAAAACAATTGAATTATCTTTAAAAGAATGTAAAAAGATTTGTAATCGGTTGAGTATTTATTAAGTTATGGTCAAACAAAGTTGATTTTTTTAGTAAAATGAGGAAACATTTGGAATAAATTACTTTTAACTAAAACTTTTTTTGATTTTAAACAAATTTGGTGTTCATCAAAATTTTCATAAATTTAATTTTGAAGGTATTGATGCTAAAAGTTTTAAAATCGGTTGAAAAATAACAAAGTTATGTGTACTTAACAGAAGGTCATTTTGTATAACCTGAAAATTCACCTTCAAGACACTTGTACCACCTCTAAATGTTAATATTTTCGGCTCAGATTTTGAGGTTTCTCTTTTGATGTGATTTTAATTCAGTACAACACACGAATTTTTGGTTTTGAGAACTTTTGAAAAATAAACCGCACCCTACTGTTCATGGAGAACGGTTTTTTTTCTGTGTATCTAGGACCCTCTTACTGCTACCTCTGTACTCTTGCTCTCTGCTTTTCTATATATTTTCCCATCAACTATTTGAACAACCAGTTCGTCTAAACGAACCATTATCATGCCAAACAAATTTGTTTGATTTTCCAAATCTCACCCCATGCAAAATCCACAAACAATGATGAGTAGGGCAGTAAATGCAAACCGAGACGAGGGTAATGCAATTTTACTATATTTTCTATTACATCTCGTGAGGATAGCTAATGTTCTGCTAAGCTCTTCTGCAACCATGAGTCCATTATGTTAGTGACGTGTGGGAAATTTAGTAAAGTTTGGCTTTGGATAGGTATGTCGATTATCCGAGTGGGGAATGAAGATTGATGAGCATCTGTAGCAATGTTGCTGGATAGCATAGAAGTTACTGCAGAAGGCTACATCGGTCAAGTTCCTAAGTGGTATTCTGATGTTATTTGAAAAAGAATAAAATGAATTGCTCTTATGTGGAAAACAAAATGGGTGGTAAAAGTTTTTTTGTTGCAAGAAATGGTAAAAGTTTTTTTGTTGGCAGTAGAAAAATGCTTCGCATGTTCTATCCGTCATTGAAGACACAAAAAGTGAAAGATGCTCACTCTAAAGCACCAGCACTTAAGTACCAACCTTCATTCATGAGCAAAAAACACTCATTTTCCATCACACTACATCAACTGACTTGGGTTTGATTGATTTCAAATGTGCGACATCTCCCTTATTACTTAAACGAATCTGTTGAGACACCTGTTCAACACTCATAAACGCCCGAAGTTCGCCCACAGCATCCCACTCGATTCAAGTTCCCTTTGAGGCTAATTGTATTTACGTACCGGTGATGACAGGCGCTTTATCTACCGGTGTCGCTGTCTACTATTGAAATACGCAATTTTCAAAACAATGATTAAATTTTCATTCAATTTAACTTCTCCCGGGCGCGTCATCCCTTTCGATGTCGCCTTCATCGACAGAACACCCCGCACGAAACGATCTGATCTTTCATCTCCTTCCAGGTGGATGGGTTTTTTCGCTGCGCTGCGTAATTCATTTTTGTACTTGTACAACACAAAATTTCATTTTCCATCATTTATCTGCCCGAACTGCCCGGCCCTGTTCGATGGGAAACTTTCGAAGCGACGCTGATGTGAACAGCGGTTCTTCTAAATCATATGTCGGGCAAAAGCTCAAGCTTTGAATTAAATGTTAAATATTATTGTATTTTATGTATTTGACAAAATGTTTGTGATTTATTACGCAGCTCAAAACAGTTGCGCTATAAAAAGCGTTGCGTATTATTCATTACGCAACTGATTTCAGTTGCTTAATGATTATCACCGCCCTGCTTTATTCAATGCAGGAAAGTAGACCGTTTTATTGCAGATTGGAGTGATGAAAAAAAAGCCTATTATAAGGATAAATTGCAAAATAGTAGTTTACGCAACACGTTGCAGAATGATGATATTTACAGCACGAAAACTTTGGAAATCTACGAAGAGAGCTGATAAAATCGAGCTTTGCAACGAGTTGCGTAGGGGAGGCGTACCAGTTTTGGCCACCCTAAGGAAAAACATTGTTTATACATAACTCAAATGACCTTTGGTTACTGTCAATACATTAAACGAAAGCTTTCAATCCATGCTCAGCAGGGAAAATATAAAAACTAGTCGGGAACTTTTTTAATACAAAAAAATGACCACTTGAACCAGTATTCGCCACGATTTTAATTTTGGTTCCTGAATTCGTTGATTTCTTATGGACGGTGGCGAATCAGCGAATTTTTTCTATTATTTTCTGAGAAAATTTTGCGGTTTCCAAGAATGTTTCCGTATCATCTTAAAGCAATTTTGCGATCACTAAACAATTTGCAACCATATATGTCGTAGAACGGTATATAATCTGGGGTGGCGAATAACTGGTACATGGCGAATACCAGTACACCTTCCCTTCAACATTTTTTGCAATTTCATAGAAGACGACTTGAGGGTATCAGAAATTATATAGGAATGCATTCACCATTATTTTACAATTTCTGACAAATTGTTGTGTTATGATTCATTATGCAGCTCAAAACAGTTGGGAAATGAGAAAGCGTTGCGTAATGAATCATTATAGTATTGGTTTCAGTTGCGTAATGACTATTCCCGCTCTGCATACTTCAGTTTCATGACAGATTGACGTGATGAAAAACAGCCTATTACAATGAAAAATCGCCAAAAACTTTATTACCGTTCAGAGACACTACCTTGAGTTTAAAGGTTTTAGCCATTTCCGAACCATTGTGCAGTGGTACGCTTCTTCACATCAAAGTTATCATTTGGCGGACGTGTTCGCTTCCTGGAGCGATCAAACGCGAGGGTTGAAACGGCTCGAAATCAAAAATTTAATTAAAAATTTCGATAAATAGCTTCATAATAAATTTATTGCCTCCACCTTCACCCTCCCAGACCAGAGTTTCGCCCGCTAGCTGTTTGGCTGTTTCCATTCCGTCGAAATGGGTGTCAATGTTGGGCGCAAAGACAAACTTTTCTCCCGGCAAACATCGACACAGTAATACGGCCCGTAGCAAAACTCTGACAATCGGATCGGCTCTGGCTTCTGTCCCATTGCGTTTTCATTTCGGAGGCGAAAAATTATTGCTTTTCCTGGACCCTTCGTCGGCCAAATGCTTCCAATGCCCGTTTGTCGATTTCCAGCAAATGGCAGTAAACAACCATTCAGAAACAACAAAACTGTCCCTGTTTTGTTATAAACGGGAAGAGCCGAGGGTAAAAAATCAGGAAGGATGTGCAGGGTTTTGCTATTGCACAAAACGACACCGAATCGTCATCCGGATCTCGAGAGATAGAAAAGGTAGCGCTAGCTAAAAGACCGGAATGATAGCAATGAGGGTAAGGGATGTCGCAAGACAACGATCTTAATTGAAGTTTTCTGTAGGTGCACCCCATGAGGGGCAGATAGAATGATGGTTGAGTGCCGTATCGCACCGAAGATCTAAATTTTACACTTCACTTTATTATTTAATAGAAGAAGCGGCAGTTCACCTTTTCTGTTTAGGGGTGATTGCTTGTCCCTCTGTTGTTGTTTGCTTCGATGAAAGAGCAAGTACAGTGACAACATTCTTGTAGAAAAAATTCTGACGACAGCGAATCATACTTCGGCTTTTAAAGTAACTGAGGGTTATGACATAAGAAGGTTTGATTATCATGAGAAAGATTAGAACATTTATTATAAACAATCCAAAGAACATGTTTTGTTGGATTTGTACGTATTTTTCTATAAATTAGGCTGATACAAATAATAATTTTCTTTTATGTCACACTCCCGCCCCCTTCAAAAATCCGAAAATTTTGAAGGGGACAAAAAAGAGATTCATCCTTGTTTTGGCATCATTTAGGTTTTTAACATTTTTTTACGATTAAAATTGGTGAAATAATGATCCAAAGGACGATTGAAAAAGTTAAACAACTATCGTTTAAAATAAAAATTCCAAAACAGATTTTTTTTTCATTTTTATTTTTTTGTTCCTTAATCATTTCTATTCCCCTCCCTCGTACCTTCCAATTGGTCTCGGACATAAAAGAAAATTAATATTTGTATCAACCAATGCGCTCCCGATTAGACATTGCAAATAGTTTAGCTTAGCTTGGACTGACTACACATATCAATGGCTGCTATTCGGTTCCAGGCCATTTTGCCGAATGCCGTTTGGCCGAAAACTAAAACAATAGGGAACTTCTTATTTACAAGGTAAAACGATGAATTTTTGATAACCTACCGTTTACGATAACCAAGCGATAAATTAACATCAACGTGCTTTGGATGAAGCATCAAGTATCTCTAGTGATGTACTTGTAATCTGGTAGCTCTAGTGATGACATTAACAACAGTTTAGTTAGCGAAGAAAATGTGTGTAAGACGTAAACTGTGAATCGCAAGTCAGTCCTATTTATATAAAGTAGGCATTGAGAAAATGGTCTGTGAATTTTTCAAAATCGTTTTCCGTACGAATATTTAACAAATTCTAGAAGGTTTGGACATGTTCAAATCTTAATGAAACTTTCGCAAATTGCTTTTCATAATTATATCTTTCTTGAGCTTGAGCTTGATTGGCCGCCGTGGATGATACTTCAGTATCGCCAGATCAGTTGCACTTACACAAGGAACCAACCGAATGACTGCTTGGAACTAACAGACACCCTCAGTGTATAAGTGCTGATGATCTTCTATTTTTAGGCTATAATGGCGCCTGCCACGTCAGAATGCAGACCAATGTGGGGAAGGGGGAGGAAATGATGCTGCACTTATACTAGCCCACTATAGACCGTGGAGTCCGACTGCATCTACGCCAGTTCATGCGGAGTGTATGGATTGGGGGAAAGGCATGGCAGAGAGGTTTGCTTTTGTGGTTAGCAGACTGCCTATGTATCAGGCGTAATGCAGCCCACAGACGCTCAGACGGTTTGACCAACATTGATACCGCCCCCAAGTTGGTCAAACCGACTTATGTTGATACAACCGTTTGACCGACTGTCAAGATTGGTTGCAACAACAAGATATTCCTTCGCATGTTTTTAGACTTTTCAATATATGCTTATACTTTTTTCGAATGCTGTGGCTGTGAGGGAGAATTTTTTTGCGATTTTCTGGCAATAATCGCAGAAAGGAAGAGAAGAATATTCAACATTTAAGTACCGGAAGAAATAAATATTCATGAGGAATTCCAGTTATAATTCGTACGAAATATTCCAGCAAAATTCAGAAATCATGACGGATCTCTTTTGGGAAGTATTCTGAGCAGTCATTGATATGGGAATGGCCGAGGGATTTTTTTTTCAAACATTCTATCCAGAATCTTTAAGTTGTTTCCTCTAGTTATTCTGCTTTGAAGTTTTCCCAGGAATCAATAAGCTATACTAAGGATTCCACCAAAAGCTCTTCCTGGGATTCTACCACGAATTTAATCAATAATTAATTTAGAAATTTATCAACAGATTCAACCAGAAATTTCTCCGGGGAACATTCTTCAGGCATACCTTCGGGTGGAATTTTTCCAAGTATTCCTCTACAAATTATTGTCCAAAAAATCCCAAGGAATTTCTTCAGGGCTAACTTCAAGGCTGCCTCCTAGAATTCCTCCAGATTGTTATAACAATTTTTTCAAAGATTTTTTCAGAAATTTCCCTAGAAGTTAGTTCCAAGGATTCTATCACGCGTTACCCAGGAATCGCATCACAAATTCTATCAGATACTTCTCAAGGGATTTCTCAAAAAAATCATCACCAGAAATTCTCCCAAGGATTTCACCAGGGCTTGCTCCTAGGACACCTCCTCAAATTCCTCAAGGAGTTGCATCAGAAAATCCACCAGGAATTTCTTCAGCGATTCTTTCTAGCAATTTTTCAACAAATTTCTCCAGGGATCTAAACAAATACTTCCCAAGGGATTTCTCCAGTGGTTCATCTAATGCTTCCTTAAAGAATTCCACCAAAAAAATTTCCAAAGATTCATTTAAAAATTCCTCCAGCGAAACTTCAAACATTTCTTCTATACAGATACCACCCACAATTTATCCAAGGATTCATCAAGCTCCTCCAGGGATTCCACCAACAATTCCTCCAAGAATTCCATCAGAAAGCCTTCAAAGATTTCAAGAGAAATACTGCAAAAAAATCATCAAAACTTAATCAGCAGGAATTCCGTTAGAGATTCCACTTGTAATTTTTTGAGAGGATCCCCCAGGTTATCTTTCGGTATTCCTCTAGAGAGAATCTTCCATGAATTATTTTATAAACTCCACCAGTCTTTCCTCCAAAGATTTTTCCTTGTATTTTTGAAGGGACCCTACGAGCCATTCGTCCTGGGATTTCTGCAGGAATTACTTCAATAATCTAATATAAATTTCTCCGAGGATTCCTAAAGGAATTTATCAATTCCATCCAGTATTTCTTGAAGGATTTTTTCCAAGGAATCTACCAGGAATTACCTTAGAGAATCCTTCAGAAACTCCTTCAGAGATTGCTTTAAAAGTTCTTTCAGAAACATACTAAGGAAACTCTCTGGGAATTGATCTATAGATTTCTTTGGTGATTCCTCCAAGAATTTCTAGAGATTTATCTCCATGGATTTTTTTTCAAAAATGAAAAAAAAAAATCTTTTAGAACTACTTTAGGGATTCATCCTGAGGCATTTAGAGAAATGTGTTGTTTAAAACTCTGAGTAAATATCAGTTAACTCCCTGGAGGAATTTATGATAATCCTGAAGCACAATCCTAATAACACCTTTGAAGTATTTTATGGTTGAACTTCTGGTGAAACTCTGGTAGGTTTTTCTGGTGGTAATTCTAGCGAAACTCTGGTGATATTCCCAGTGTAAACGCTAGAAGAACTTTTTTTAAATTCCTTAAAAAACATCTCTCGCGAAAAATTACAGGTGAAATAATTAAGGAAAATACTGTTGACGTACCTGAAGGAATTACTAGTGGAATCTTTATAAGAAATTGTGATCAAATCGCATAGGAAATTCGTTATTGGATAATTGGAGTTCATCTTGGTGGCATCCACGAAGGAACCTCTCAGAGGAATTCCTGAAGGAATTCCTGTTTTGAATCTCAGGAGGAATTCCTGATGGAGTCACCGGATGATATATTGGTAGATTCCCAAATTACAGGTAAAACTATTTTAATAAATTTCTGGTAATATCGCTGGAGGGTTCCTGAAAACCCCCAAGAATCCCTGGAGTTATTCCACGAGAAGTTCCTTGAAAAATCCGGAGAAATCCCTTGAGGATTTCCGGGATTGATTCCTTAAGGAAATCCGGGAGGAGCCCCATGATGAAATCTGTGAGGAATCCTTTGAGAAATTCCGGAAGGAATCTCTTGAGTAATGCCAGTACTGGAATACTTATAAGAAATTTCTGATAAAATCCCTGGAGCAATTCCTGATAATCTTAGAAAATCGTTGGAAATTTTGCTGAAGGAATTATTCTATTCTTATTCTCTAGAAGTTCGGATAGTATCTCCTAATAAATTTCGAAAAGAATTCATAACAAATTAACCCAGAATAACCCTAGAGGGATTCCTGAAGGAACCTTTAGAAGAATTCCTAATAGATCCCCTGACAGAACTTCTGATGGAATTCAAGAAGGATTTATAATAAAGTCTTAAAAGTTTCCAATAAAACAATTTGAAGAATTCCTTCAGATGGAATCCTTGGAAAAACTTGTGATGTAATCCCTATAGTAATTCCATTAGAGAAATTCCTAATAGAATTCCTGTAGAAATTTCTGAACCTCTGAACGAACTTCAATGGAAACCCTAGAGGAATTCCTGATAAAGTCCTTAGAAGAACTCCTGATGGAAATCCTTGGGAACTCCTATTGAAAGACTCAGGGGAACTCCTGAATAGAATCCCAAAAACTCTTGATAGAATCCCAGGTGGAATGTCTAAAGAAAATGCTTATGAAACCCCTGAAGGAACTCTTCTTGAAATCCTCAGAAGAACTCCTGATGTAATTCCCAGAAGTGATTCTGATGTTATCCCTAGAAGAAACTTCTGATGTAATCCCTCGAGAATCCAGGTGAAATTTCTGAAGAAACTTCTGATACAATCTCTAGAGGAACTCCTGATGGAATCTCTAAGGGAACTCCTGTTAAAATTTCTTCATGAAATTGATGATTCCTGAAGGAATTTCTGAAGGAATCCGGAGAAATTCCTAATGTAACCCTTGTACGAATTCCTAAAGATATTCTTGCAGGAACTCCAGATGAAATCATTGGAGGAATTCCTGATGAAATCCCTTAAAGAATTCCCTATGGAATCACTATAGGAACTCCTGATGAAATCCCTGGAGGAATTCTTGATAATATTCCTGATGAAACTCCTGATAGAATGCTTATGATATCCCTAGAAGATCCTGATTGAATTCTTAGGTGACCTCCTGATATAAACTCTGGAGGAAGTCCTAATAGAATCTCGGAAGAAATGCTAGCTGGAATCTCTGAAGGAACTCTTGGTGGAATTTCTGGGGAAACTCCTGATGAAATCCCCAGAAGAACTCTAATGGTAGCCCTAAAGGTACTTCTAATAGATTCCCTATTGGAATTCCTGATAGAATCCCTGGAGGAACTCCTGATGGAATCCTTGGAGGAATATAAAGATACTGTTGGAGGATATATAGAGGAACTCCTGATAGAATCTCGTGAGGAATTTCGGGTGAAATCTCAGAAATTTTTTTTTATGGCATCCCTGGAGGAACTCCTGATGAAATCCTTGGAGGAAATCCTAAATATATTGTTGAAGGAGTTCCTGATGGAATCAGGAATTTCGGAAGAAATTCATAAAATAACTAGTGATGGAATCTCTACAGAAATCCCTGATAGAATCTCTGAAAGGAATTCCAGGTGGAAACTCTGAAGGAACTGCTTATGGAATCGCTGGAGAAACTTCTAATGGAATTGCTAGAGGTATTTCTGATGGAATCTCTGAAGAAGTTCCAGTCCAGAATCCCTGGAATAATTTTTGATGGAACTCCTGTAAGAATCCCTAGAAGAATTCCTTATGATATCCCTAGAAGGAGTCCTGATAAAATTCCTCAAGGAATTCCTGATAAGATCTCTGGAGGAATTCCTGATTGAATCTTTGGAGGCTATCCAGGTGGAATCTCTGAAAGAACTCTGGAGGAACTCCTGGTGCAATCCCCAGAAGAACTCTAATGGAAGCCCTAAGGTATTCCAGATAGTATCCCTATATGAACTCCTGATGAAATCCTTGGAAAAACTCCTATCTATAGATATTCTTGAAGGAACTCCGAATCATTGAAGGGACTCCTGATAAAATCCCTGGAAAAATTCCAGGTAAGTTTCCTGATAGAACTCCTGATAGAATCCCTAGATGAACTCCTGATGTTTCTAGAAGAAACATTGATGGGATTCCTCGAGGAAATTTCAGAAGGAACTCTTGATTGAATCCCTGGAGGATCAAAACGCATTTTGACTTTCCACTCCTGATGAAATCTCCAGAAGCCCTAAAGGTACTCCCGATAGAATCACTACAGGAGCTCCTGATGAAATCCCTGGGGGAACTCCTGAAGAAATCCTTGGAAGAATTTGTAGAGATATTCTTGAAGGAACTCTGAATGGAATCATTGGAGGAATTTCTGTTAAAATCCCGAGAAGAGCTCCTGATGGAATCCCTAGAGCAACGACGGACAGAGTCCATAGAGGAATTCCAGGTGGAATCTCTGAAATATCTCCTGATAGAATCCCAGGAGAAACTTCTGATGAAATCCCTAGTTGAGTTCCAGGTGCAATCCCTGAAAGAACACCTGATCGAATCTCTGGAGGAATTTCAGATGGAACCCCTGAAGAATTCCTGATGGAATCCCTAGACGAACATCTGATGAAACCCCCAGAAGAATTCTTGATGGAATTCCTAGAGGAACTTCCGATGGAATCAGGAGAGGAACTTCCGATGGAATCCCTAGAGCTAGTCCTGTTAAAAACCCTGAAGGAACTGCTGAATGAAACCTTCGTGAAATTTATGACTGAATCTTTAGAAGTTCTTCTGATGGAATGTTTGGATGAAATCGTGTTTAATTCCCTAGAATAACTCCTGATTCTAGAGGATTCCTTATCCGAGTGATCAGAGGCCGCGGCTACAAAGCAAAACCCTGCTGAAGGTTTCTGGTTTAAATTTACGGTCCAGGATCTTTTCGTAATGGAAATTTCCTTGACTTCCCTGGGCATAGACTATCATCGTACCTGCCACCTGAATGCGAAAATGGCAACTTTGGCAAAGAAAGCCCTCAGTTAAAAACTGTGGAAATGCACATTGAGCTCTAAGCTGAAAAGCAAGCTCTGACCCATTGAGAACGTAACGCCAAGAAGAAGAAGAACTCCTAATTCTTAGAGGAATCACTGATAGAATCCCTGTAGGAACTCCTGATAGAATCCCATGAGGAATTCCAGGTAAACTTTCGGAAGGAATTCTTACAGGAATTTTCTTGTTAAATCACTGGACAAAATGTTGATTAAATTTCTGGAAAAACACCTGGTGGAATCAGTTTTGGAAGAATTCCAAAAGATATTACAAGAGGATTACCTGGAGAAATTCCTGGTAAAATTCCTGATGGAATCCTCGTAGTTGAAATCTAGGTACAATTCATGGTTTGATTTTTTGAATCACAGGTGAAACTGCCGATGGATTCATCGAAGATATTTCTGGAGAAATTGGTTGAGGAATAATTAAAAAATCCTTGGTGAATTTGCTAAAGAAAACGGTTATATATAGAAACAACTCAAAAGCGTGCATTTGATAGATCACTATGGCACCGACGCTGCGTAAATTCACGCATTTTGACTTTCCACCCATCTGCATCGGCAGTTCCTGGGACGTCGAAGCTTCACCAACATGAGCATCAACCTGGGAGGCGGAGTCAATGTTGGTCAAACCGTCTGAGCGTCTGTGGGGTGCATAAGGAAAGGCATGCGCGTGGAAGAATGGAAGCGTTAGGTTAGGGAAACGGTTTTTTATCCGTCTCTGGTTCTAAGCGTTTGCTATGAACGAATAGTTTGAGTGTGATAGATTTAGAATGGAAGACAGAAGTAAGTGAGAGATATACAACTACAAAGTACGAGGAAAGCGATGGGCCTGGGATTGAACCCATGACCTTCTGCTTATGGAGCAAAAGCGGTAGCCATCACCAACCCCGTCCATGCTTTTTATTATTATATCTTTCCGAGAAAAATATGAAGATGATCAAAAGACGGTTCATTTATGTGTTACACGGTGCGTAAATCTGTAGTGGGACTGATATGCGGTTAATTTTTATTATGGGACAGTTTGACTTGCTGTTTTTTCATATTTTATCCGATAAAATCATATCATCTCATTAGTGCTACTGAAAGAACATAGGAAGATATGTTGAAAACTGAACTCAACTCAATTTAGACGAAAATGCAGATGGGACTGATTTGCGATTCACGGCAGTTGAGGTGTACTTGAATCGATGCCAAACCAAAAGCAAAAATCTATAGAACCTACAACCATTTGCGTAATCAGTCGATCAAAATGTAAGCTTAATTCGTTGTTTAGTTTTTAAGATCTGAGCTTTGGAAAATTCGAGGTTTGATTTGGATCAATCTTTACCTTAACGTGTTATCGTTGATAAAATTAACGACTGAAGAGTTCATCGTTAACAATGATAACGACAAACACTATCGAAGAATTTTGCAGTTCGCAGCCCTGTCGTCGTAAAATTTGAGCTACTTAGTCGTATCTTTTTTGGGGGCGTAACTATAGCTAAGAGGGCGCTACTACTCCCAGGCATTTATGAGGTCGTTTCCAATGTTCAATTTCAGATAGCGTTGGGCAAATTTGCCCAGAACATCGATGTTACTGAATCGATTCACATTTGAACTGCCGAATCGATTCACCGATTTAATCGAATCCTTTACATCGATGTTTTTGAATCGATTCGAATCGGATGCAAATTGAAATTTATGAAGTTTGAATTGAGACCAAATGCATTTGCATTGAATTTCAACATCTTTGAATCAAATCAGTTGGAAAATAAATTGAGCAGATTTACTACTTCAAGGCTTATTCAAAATTTGCTTTTTTTTCAGCGACTCATTAAGAAATATTTATCAATTTCAACAAAATGAATCAAATTAAAAATCGAATGAAGAGAATCGATTCACCTGATTTCGGGTACTTCAAACATCGATTCAAAAAATCGATTAATCGAAATGAAAACATCGATTTTTGGAACATCGATTCAAAATCGCCCAATGCTAATTTCAGATCAAGAAACATGAAGCTGTTGAACTTTATCAAACAGACAAAATAAATAATCTCAATCAATTTTTATTCTTCTAGCGCATCGTCCTTTATAGCACAGAGACATATTTTTTATGGACAATTGTAATACATTATTTGTTCAATCAAATTGATGCGTTGAGCTTAATTATTTACCTTACTGGTTGGCGTCTCTATTTGACTTGGCCCATTGCTGAATTTTTCAAAAAAGTTACATGCAAAAAATTATAGACCATTTTTGAAAGTTACACTTGAGTCAAAATGATCAATTTTTCTATGGAAAACACTTATTCTACCATACCAAAAACATGTGCAAAATTTAATCCAAATCGAAGACTATCGTGCACGATTTTTATTTTTTTCGACTCATTCTGGATGGAATTCGTCACTATCATTAATCATTCCAGTTTGTTGTTTAGTGATTTTTTTATAGATCGTTTATTTTCGTAATACTAATCCCCAAACCCCTTTTTAAAGGTCATACCGTTGTAATTTCTGGACGCCTTTATTTATGTTGGTGCCATACAAAAATTTGTTAATAAAATCTTCTTCAAAAAGGCTCCAAATATCCTGACATATTCTGTAAATTAATTCTATTCAATTTTCGTTAAAACAATATTGAAATACATGCCACAATTTGATCAAAGATGAAACATGATATAAGATAACTCCTACTCAGAAGTTTATTGTCTACTGCGTTCTTGTACGAATTTGGGTCGCCTTCAATTGTATAAAATTCATTGTCGCCGACGTGGGCTTATCTGGATTATTTAATATTATATATTGGCTTTTCTCGGTGACAACAGACAAAAACAGCATATTTTGCGTTACGCGTTTCGGCTTACTTCACTTCAGCCCTTATCAGACGCAACATGCTGAACGCAACCTTACAGCTTGGTCTGTCACTACTATACATTCTGGATTAACCCAGAAATTCTCCTTGATGCAATTCTGTGCATAAACCACGTTTTTTGGTTCATCTCCACATATTTTTCAATCGTAGTCTTAATGACTACGTGATTTTTTCTAAACATCTATCCAGAAAACTGAACCGTAAATTTATTAAATGATTAAAATAAATTCAAGGGATCAGGTGCATTCTGTTGTCCAACAAACAATCATATATTCAGCTATATCAGCGCACTGGAATAATTTTTCCTTATCTTACATAGACCTGTGCAGAATCAGGTGAAACGATACAATTTCCGGAATATATTAAGGCGGTAGCATGCTCATGACCTCGAGAAGATCTATGTGAAGCAGGCTTCCGAATTCTCACTCACTCTCACACTCTAATGGATTTATCCCTCACAGCAATTTTCAGCGATAAGCTGCCTTGCGATTTTATCCGTCCACAAAACAAAGCGAAAATAGATAATTGCACATTTCCGCAGCTGTGTGAAGTTTTTTTTTCTCTTTCTCCTATCCATGGAGAACTTTTCCTGTATTCATCGCCACGAGCAGCAGTTGCTTTTATGCACCAAATTACCCACTCCTTTCGTCGAGTTGGTGTGGTAGCATGGTTAGCGTGCACGCATCGAAGTTGTTTTAGTAATGTTCTAGGTTCGAATCCCGTCGCCGGCACTAGTTTATGTTTATCCACATAGTGATTATTCTCAGGAGCAGCTGGTGAGCAACAATATGATGGAGTGAAAAATAAATTATCTCCAGAGTGGAATGATTTTCGGTTATCCTCCATCGTGGCTCCAGGGAAAATTAGTGGGAGCGAAAAAATATGTTCACATGAGGAAGCGAAAAAAGCATTCTCCTTACGTGCGAAAAATCGCAGATTTCGCATCATTGATACGAAATTTCAGAACTTTGATGTGAAGTAATACTTAATTACTCAGGGACATTGATACATTTTAACAGCATCTACATGATCTATGTCAGATACGGCCAAAATTACTTCATGGCCTAGATAAAGCTTAGGAATTTCGACTGATGGCTTTCTGGGCGCTAGGATGCACCCGGTCTACTTAGGATAAGGTCAAATAATTACAGGGCTTGAATACTCGGAAATTTCAAATGATGTCATACATGGCGCCAAGTAGACGTTGTTCGCATGGAATAAGGTCGAATAACTCCAGAGCGTTGATACAGCTTAGAATTTTCAATAGTTATCCTTAGGACATAATGATGTACCTGATGTAGTTGGGATAAGGGCTATCTACTGCAGGGTGTTGATACAACTTGGACTTTTAATCAATTTCTACAGGGGGTTGAGATGCAGTTAACTAAGTCGGATAAGCTCAAATTATTCCAGGGCGTTAATAAAGCTTATAATTTTCATCTGATGTCCTAGGGGAAGGGGTGGTAAAATGAACACCTTAAGGATATTTTCTTGTTTCTGATAGAAAAACAAGGAATTTGTACAGTTCTATCGCACAACATCGAAAATAGGGATATTATCTTCACCAGCGACACGAATTCATATTGAAATATCTATATTTTCACATTTTTTTTATCGTTAGCAAAAAACGATGAAAATGATTATTTTTCCTGCACTATGTGGGTAAAATGAACAACTGTTGGTGGTAAAATGAACATCATGCAAAAAACGTGAGCAAAACCAATATTTTTGAAAATTTTCATTACATTCTCAAAAATATATCGATTAATGATTGTAACCCATTCAAAAAAATATCTAAGGATATCAGATTTGACATCATATCATAACCATATTCACCTCACTGAAAAACCTCAAGACTCCTAACCTAAAAGTCAGTGCTAATTTTCAAACGTTGTTTTCCAAAATCTTAGTTTCCGATGATATTTTCACTTCAATTGACCTCCGTGTCAACCCGAACACTTCAATTTATGCTCTCAATCTTCCGTACGTGATAAAAATTCAATCAAATTTATTTTTTTCTCGGTAAAAGGCACGTTGTTCATTTTACCACCCCTGTTCATTTTGCCACCACTTCCCCTATAGGGCGTCACAATTTCTGATTTCTGTATTACTCCATTATTGATACAACTTGATCTATTTAGGATAAAATACTCCAAGGCGTTGATACAGCTTACAAATTTCAATTAATGTCCTCAGGGGGTTGACATGCATCAGATCTACACTGCCCATGACTGCATATTTGTAACATTCGACAAAAGTAGGCATTGAGCAAATTGAATACTAAGTGTGCATTTTATAGTAGTATGGGAGGAAACTAAAAATCACAGAGAACTCAAAAGTGCTTATTTGAGGCTGAAATTTTGTACAACTCAAATGTTATACTGGGTGAATAGTAATAAAATAATTCTGATAGAAATTTAATTGCTAATTTCATGTATAATCTTAATGTGACTGTTATCCAGTAACAATTACCATTGTGACAAAACAACTTTATAATTTTTTCGAACTTTTTAGAACAAACTCGCAGATTTCCGGAAGTTGATCGAAAGTGTTTATCATTTGATGACTCTCCACGGTATTAACTTAAAATTGTCAAAAATTACGAATGTGACAAACATGCAGTTATGAACAGTACATGAGTCAAGGTAAAATTTCTCCAGGGCGTTGATACAACTCTGAAATTTCGATTGATGTCATACATGGCGTATACTTGGTCTTTGTGGGATAAGCTCAAATTACTCCAAGACGTTGATACAACTGGGCGTCAAGTTACTCGTGAGCTACAAAGGATAAAATCAAATGACTCAAGGGCGTTGATACAAGTAGGAATTTTCAAGTTACGTATTTAGGGCGTTGAGGTGTATCTGATCCACGTGATATCTGGTCAAATTATTCCAAAACTGATGTCTTGAAGGGCGTTAAGATGCATCTGGTATACGTAGATTCAATTTTAATTACTCCAGGACGTTGAGATATCACATAATTTCAATTTGACGTTCTACAGGGTGTCAAGATGCATCTAATCCATGCAGCATAAGATTAAATTACTCCAGAGCGTTAATACAGCTTGGAAATCTAAATTGATAGCAAACAGGACATTAAGATGCACCTAATCTACTTAGGACAAATTGTTGATACAGTTTGAAATTTGCTATCATTGTCTTCAGGGGTAGAGATGTATCTGATCTACGTGAGAAAAGGTCAAATTACTCCAGGGCGTGGACACAACTAGGAAATTTCCATTGATGTCATACAGGGTGTTATTTACATCTGGTTTACGTGGGATAAGGTTGGCAAACTCTAGGGCGTTCATGCAGCTTATAATTTCGATCTGATATCGAACAGAGCGTCAAGATGCACCTGATCTATGAAAGATCGAATAACTACAGGGTGTTCATACAGCTTAGAATTTTCAATAGTTGCCCCCAGGGCGTCAAGATGTCCCTGATCTACTTAAAATAAGATCAAATTACTACAGGGCGTTGACACATGGACATTCAGTTAATGTCTTCGGGGGGGTGAGATGCAGCTGAATTTCTTAGAATAAGGTTAAATAACTCCAGGACGTTGATACAGATTATAATTTGCAACTGATACCCTACAGGGCGTCAAGATGCATCTGATCTTGGTGGAATAATGTCCAGAGCGTTGATACAGCTTGGAATTTTCTATTGATGTCTTACAGGGCGTTAAGATGCACCTGATCTATTTTCAGGATTAATGACCCCTGGACGTTAATACAAATTGCAATTTTCAATTAATGTCCTCAGGGGATTGAGATGCACCTGATCTACGTGTGACAAAGTCAAATCACTACAGGGCGTTGATTTCGATTGATGTTTTTTAAGCGTTAAGTACATTTGATCTTCTTGAGATAAGGTCGAATAACTTTAGGGCGTTGATACGGCTTATAATTTCATTGATATATTAAAGGGCGTCAAGATGCACCTGTTCTACGAAGGGTAAGGTTGAATTATTCTCGGCGGTGATATAGCTTATAATTTTGAACTGATATCCTACAGGGCGTCAAGATTGCCTGATCTACGAAGGATAAGGTCAGATAACTGCAGGGCGTTCATACATCTTGGAATTTTCAAATCATGTCCTCTGGGCGTTGAGGTGCATCTTATCTAAGTATATAGTCTGCTTATTCCAGGGCTCATGCCTTACAGGGCGTTCAGATGCATCTAGTCTACGTATAATAAAGTCAATTTACTTCAGGGCGTTGGTATAGCTTGAAAATGTCTTTTGATGTCTTACAGGGCGTTAGGATGCACATGATCTCGCAATGATTAATCACTCTTCCTATATTTTCCATGAATCAGGGCGAAAATTGTAAAAAAAATCTAAGAAAAGCTTCTTAGTCGTCGACTAAGCGCGAATAAGCAGGACGACAGGGCTGGCAGTTCGAAACTTTTAATTTTATTATAGTAAAATAATTGAGAAAAATCAAACTGAGAAAACATCAAACTTCAAAAATATTGAAATGCAGATGCAAAATATTTTGTAGGAATGTAAATTTGTTGTAACTTTAAAATGCATTGGATCAAAGAGTTAAAAAATCTATAAATTTCGTACCTGATAGCATTGCTATCATATGTTTTGTTTAAAATTAGATTAGGAAACTAACCTAGATACATTAGATCTGCTCTGAGGCATATTTTTCAAATGCAATTTTGCTTGAGATTTCAATTGGATAATACAAAAAAAAAGTTATTTGTTCTCGGCAAGAAAGTGTACTATCCTGAAATTCTTTTTTTTCTGGATTCCTCCAATAATTTCCTTAAAAACTATATTTTTTTCAATGTCTATTAGTTTAGAAGATATCATCTGAAGGATGCAAACCGAATGAAGGGTTTTTCTCATCACGTGTAGTTCCATAGAGGGGCCGATTACACGTTTGCTCTCTTTTGTGGTCACTTTATTTTGATTGATCCGTAATATGATCCACAAAACTCAAATAATTTGCATCGTTCAATGCAAATCAATATTTAATGCAGAACATCATCAAGTAATTCAACTCTTCCAAAAATTCTCTCAAATGATGTGCCCTCATTTCAAATCCAAATTTAACTAACCCTCATTATTTGCTTAGTATAGATGCTTCCCGAACGCAACATTGAGGTTTTAAATTTACGACCCATTTATTAATGAGGTGCTTCAGTCAGTCAGTCGGTTGGCCAGAAAAAGGAAGCACAAACGACGGGAAAAGTGCAGCTCTTGGTTCTGTTTTGCTGCTCCGAAACGGGATGGATGGCTAAGCAAACCTTCCTCAAAAGGTGCAGCACAAAATCGGTCTCCAAATTCATGGGGCTTCGCAAATAAAACAGTCAACTTGAACATAGCATTTCGCGCATTTGTTTACTTTACGACCTTGTGCGTTGCACTTTGTTCTTGTTCGGTGAAACTTCAAGTTTTCGCGCCGCTGGCATACGGGAGAGCGGGGTTGTTGAGAACTGGACAAAAATGAGTACGCATTGTCACCCTCGTGCTGTGCGTACACAAATTCATTCTGCCCTCGGATTTTTTTAAAAGTACCTTAAGAAATGAAACAGTATTCCTCAGTGCTACAAAAACAATGCTACTTTTTCTTCTTTTGATCTCTTTTCGATCCTTATTTGTAACAGTGCCTCCGATTTTTCGTTGGACCCATTAGCAAAAGCTAGCAGTGGTAATCCTTCTTGGACACCGTCTTGATAAACAAATATCTTAGAAGGTCACTCTTTTTTTTCGACAGTGTTCGGCATGAGGCTTAATTGTAAAATTTAAATTTAATGTTTATTGTCGATAGAGGAGTTTCCTGATAATTGTAGTACTGTATTGGGCTCATTTCATCGAAGCCTCCAGGAAACATGAAACCCCAGCTTCCCGTACCATCTTACCGAACCAACTAATGTCAGTCCCAAACCTTAATCGCGCCTCACTGCCCTGTCATTGTGTGTCGTAAAGAATGTTTTCCGCGAAATCAAAATGAGATGTGCACTCGGTTAAATTCAACACTGGAAGAAAGAAAACGACGGACAAGGACGGGGGCCTTTGCGCAGTGATACGAGCTACAACCAAGGGCAAAGTAAGAGAAGAAATAACTATTGAAACGATACTTTGAAGAGGCACATCATCACAGCCGGGGGAATCCGGGGCAATAAGATGTGGAGTAGAGAGAGAACATATCCGTTTACGAACAACCACACGATCAGGTCCGTTGGTTGATGTGATGTGAGCGCCAGACCATTGCACAGTGGTTGGATCTAGAACAAAGTCAGCGAAAACCTTAAACTTTCATTTAATATGGGAAATATTGTTGTACATAGTTCTGTCCTAACTTACCGAAAATCTATCAGGTTCAATAAAAGCATTATATGCATTGGGCCTTCCTTAGCCGAGTAGTTAGAGTTTGCGGCTACGAAGCAAAGCCATGCTGAAGGTGTCTTGGTTCGATTCCCCGTCGGTCCAGGATCTTTTCGAAGTGGAAATTTCCATGACTTTCTGGGCATAGAAAATCATCTTATCTGTCACACGATATACGAATGCGAAAAAGTCAACTTTGGCAGAGAAAGCTCTCAGTCAATAACTGTGGAAGTGCTCGTAAGAACGCTTAGCTGAGAAGCAGGCTCTGTACCAGTGAAGACGTAAATGACGGATTTCACGTCAACTCGACACGCGATTGGCAGCACCCCTTCAGAATTCAATGAAACTTTCTGGATGTCAAAAGTATGTGAAGCTAAGATACTTTACATACTTTGTTTTTATTTTCAAAATCAATCTAGACTAACATTTGGAAAGGGTCAAAGTTTTTTTTTACTTTTTTTATAAACCCGTATAACTCAAAAACGGTAAGACCTACAAAAAAGTGTTGTATGGAAACTGCCGTGAAATTTCCTGACGTTTTAGAAAAAAAATTGAAAAAATAAAAAACATTTTCTACATTGAAAGAAAAAGATTCAAAATTTTAAAGTCGATTAAAAAAAACGGCCACTTCAGATTTTGATCATCCTTAAGCAAAAAGTTTCGTAATTAAATTTACTAAAAGTCTTCCATACATTGAAAATTGGGCATATTTTAGAGAAAAAGTTTTTCTAACATCGATTTTTTAAGTCCAAACTGATTTTTTTATTTATTTTTTATTTCGCTTTAAATAGTCTAGTATGATCATATTTTCAAGTGATAAATGAGTTTTAATCACAAAATAATTCATATTCGTTTTTTCTTTTAATTAAATTCAATTGATCTCGCACCATACCGCTTATGAGAAAATCAACTCCATCTAACAATCCGATGGATTCTTTATGGTTGGAAAGATATCACAATAATTTTTAATTTCTTATTTGGTCAAAGCTAATCTTAACAGGTGTCTGGAAAGGGTCAATATTATGCTTATGAAAAAAATCGTGGTTTGTTTTTATTTTTATTATTGCTATATATCCTAAAACGTAGTATATGCACGTGAATATTTACATTATTTTTGGGCTTTACTGAATAAATTGAATATTTTTGGTTCATCCTCTGAATTGGTATACCGTTTGGCTGCAATTTGTGTATCACTAATAGGCATAAAACAATGATATTTTTGGGTACCAGGGACAGTTTTAACCTTATCAAAAAATTCCACCCATTTTTCTGACATTTTAACATATTGTTCAGAACAGAAATAACAGAAATTTAATTTGGTGATACTTGTATCAGTTTGTATCACTGCCCAGTCGAATAGTTCTCGCGGAGTTGCGATTGTGTTTCCATAGTAGTTTGCAAGACTTGCTCTTTTTGCCATTCGCTTGAGAGTGCCACCAATAGCGTCACAGGAGCCTTTGCCGTGGGATGTGGCAAAAAAGTGCCACTCTGCTTCCAACCCATGTATTTTCTTGAAATTACATAAGCTGACATTTTTTTTTTATTATTTTTATAATGAGCTGCAGCTTTATCTGACTTAAAAATAACTTTTGATTTGTTTAACAAAATTTATCAATTTTGAAATAAATAGTTGAACTGCTAATGTGTCATGGGTCTGATATTATAATGAAACTAACATTTTTCAATTTGTTATATTTTTTATGGTAAATCTAGAATTGGTGTATCGTGGCTTAGGAATTATTCCAGTGATATCCTTGAGCAGAGTTATAATTTTCAGAAAATAATTACCAGTATTTAACCTTGTTTTAAGGAGTATTTTTTTTTCGTAGAAAAGCAGACTTTTATTTGCAAATAAAATCATGAGTTATTAGCTTATCAACTTTTTTTAGGTGGATAACAATACAAATATATTAATTATTTCTTATTCATCTGGCATTTAACGCAGGTACGTTTAGTAAGTTTTTTTTTCACAAAACTTTTTCTAGAAGAGAATTTAATGGGGTATGGATAAGGTTGTTACTTTTCAATGTTTGCAATACTGTTGTGATACCTTTAAAACCATAAAAATCCGTCGGATTGTTAGACGGAGTTGATTTTCTCATAGGCAGAGGCTAAGTCCATTGATTGCCTGCATTTAAAAAACATAATCACTGTATAATTCCGTTTTTTAAATATTCTCAATAAAAATACAATCAATTTTCTGATTCAAACTCATTTATCACTTGAAAACACAATCATATTTGACGATTTAAACAAAATCTTTGAAAAAATAAATTTTAGTTTGAGACTTAAAAAATTTGAAGTAAGAAAAACTTTTTTCCCTAAAATATGCCCAATTTGCAATGTAAGGACGACTTTTAGTAAATTTAATTACGAAACTTTTTGCTTTTTTGATCAAAATTGGAAATTGCTGTTTTTTTCTTAATCGACTTTAAAGTTTTGAATATTTTTTGTTTTTGCAGTGTGGAAAATGTGTTTTTATTTTTTCAATATTTTTTTCTAAAACGTCAGGAAATTTCACGACAGTCCCCCATACAACACTTTTTTGTAGGTCTTATCGTTTTCGAGTTTACGGGTTTATAAAAAAAGTAAAAAACAACTTTGACCCTTTCCAAATGTTAGTCTCAATCGATTTTGAAAAATCAAAGTATGTGAAGTATCTCACGGTGTCTTTTTCATGTAACTTTATAACAAAAAAAACGGCATGTTTCAAATTTGGACCAATGAAAGACAAGACCTTCCTCTTTCATTTGCTACTAAAATAAAAATAATCCATCGGAGGGTCTAGCGCATTTTTTTTTTAAATTTCGTTGGTTGTAATATCATTTTAAATGCACCGTAAAATGATAAATTTTGGTGAGGTGAACCGTTGAAACGGATTTAGATGAAAATGTTGAAAAAATCAAGTGTCAATATATTGTAGATTATATTCTAGACAGCTCTACACGGGTAGAAATCAGGATCCAAAAACAAGATTATGACTCATGATATCATAATTTCGGAGTGTTTTCAGCTTATGAAAATACACCATGATTTGGACTCATGACATCATCAGTCAGATTACCGTAACGCAACACTTGCGTTATGTTTTTGTTGCGGATTGCTCGGAATCATGAATCACATGCATAAAATCATGAGTCGCGCATTCGTTTATGATCGACAAATAAAAAAATAAAAAAGAGTTAGAGCGAGATTCGAACCATGAACCTTCTGATTGCGATTCCCGTACACTACACTCCCGTAATACTACACTACTATTTTAGCATGATTAAATGAAGGTGATCGAAACGAATCAAATTATGCAATGCATCCCCTTTTAGTGTTGTCAGTCTGGAAGTTGCGCTTATGAGGAATCATGATTATGACTCCATTATGGTTTGTGGTCCTGATGTCATGACCTAACCAAATTATGAATTTCATGACTTGTAAATCATGATTGGGGAATCAGATTTTTGTCCATGTAGACCTGAAAATTTACAGGTCGATAGGTTTCATCCATAGCAAATCTACCTGTGAAAGATTGATCGTGTGATCATAACATTTTGCTTAGAGATCTCAATAAGTGTATAGTTTTATTAGAGTTGTACGGAATTCTATAGTAATTCATAAAACAAATTAATTCAATCAGCTTTGAAAATTTTACTCAGTAACTTTACGATTAGCATAACAAAAATATCAGGTGAATCATAAAAGTCTCAGATTACACCAAAAAAGGAACCAAAAACGGTGAGCTTTAGTTCATACAGACTTGTTTGCTATTTATATCCAGCAGATCTCAAGAACTATGTTTCGTATAGCTTTGTTGTGTTCAAAACTTATAAAAGCGCCCACTTGAACGACTAATTTTCCATCAAAAGATGTTCGAGTTGCCGCTATAATTGAATTAGAAGAGTCACTGGGATTTAAAATCATGAAGTTTGAGCCGTCACATGTCTATTTTTGGTTCTAAAACTTAGTGGTTCCATATTACGGGTTTTCCGGTGGTCATTTTGGTGCTCCAAAAGGACCAGAAAAACCATGTTCCCGCGGATACGATCCGGTAGGGAATAATTAATACGAGAGAGATACGTTCGAATTTACGGTTCATTTCATACTGATGTGATACATCATATTTCGCCCTTTATATAGTCCTTTACCCTATTGTGTATTGCATGGAATTTTCCATAAGTGTATTGTTGTATACAACAATATGTTGTGTCTTAACTGTTATACAATTGATGGATTGCATTTTCTGGAACTTTCAGACAATAGAGAGAATGAAAAGGTAAATAAACAATTGGAGTTTTCGATCTGAAAAAATCGAAAGGTAAGTTGAATTAAACGTATATCAATTTAATGATTTGATACTAATTGTTTTGTCTCTTTTAGGTATGCTACAGATGAATGGACTGTATTGTATTACAGGTGAGTATAGTGTTGCAGCATTGCGAATTTGTAATGTGTTTGTGGCCTCAACAGACATGTTCGTCCACCGGTATGGTGCAGTATGATGCACCCCGGTGGCTTGTTGATGGCCACAACAAACCATCAATTCATTCTTTTGGCAACATACATTCAAACATAATAAATCGTTATGCGGCGGACACAATTCATTTGGTTTTTTTGCATAAATCCGAATTGTCCAGATTAGCTACCTTCCGGGTTTCCAGGAACCGGTTCCGCATGGACCATACTGGACCGAGTTTTTCAAGGGATATGTACCGGTAATTGGTTCTTTTTTACAGAGAAATAATATGACAAAATATCCATCAACCGAGTAGTACCGATGTGAATAACATACACAAAACTGCGATGGGAACTTACTTTTCGGATGTTCAGGGTTTCCGGAATCAGGTATGAATAACTAAATGATTTGAGAATCTCTATTTACAGTCCACGTAAATACCTTTTCAACAATAAGAGGACGGTTTAGATTACTTAGTTACGAAACTACAGGTTGTCGAAGTAAGGGTCTCTAAAGGAACTTTTTTTTTTCAGATGTAGCAGGTTCCCGGTGGTCACAGTGACGCAATTCCGGATCTCCGTATGGGTTTCCGAAAATCGATATGTGTACCTTTCATTTCAGCCCAACAGAACTAAATTCGGTCAACACACTAATTTTTTCGAGCTGTTTGAATATTCGGGTCGAAAACGACCCTAAGTCACAATTTATAACTTTTATTTTTTGGAAGCTTCCTAAGGGACCATTCAAATCTTTTGTGTCCGCAAAAATAAATGATCACACAAAAATATACCTAGTTGTCAGAAAACGTCAAATTGCTAGGTTATTTTAATCAAAGGTGACAATGATTTGAATTTTGGAATGGTTCGAAAACGACCCAAGGTCCTTACTAAGGTTAAGTTATATCCCAAACTACATAAAAAAATAGAAAAAAATTGTTCTAGATCCCCCGACCGATTATGTTTGTTTTGCTTGCAAATGAAAGGGGAAAATAATGGCTTTCTTGAGTCAAAATTTCAGACATGCCGAATTTTTTGTTTTGAAATTACCCTACGAAACACACCGTGATCTTAGTTTCACATAGTCTTCACACCCAGAAAGTTTCATTGAATTCTGAAGGGGTACTGCCAATCCCTTTGTCGAGTTGGCGTGAAATCCGTCAAATGCCAAGAAGAAGAAGGATAACTTTACAAAATCCAATTAATCTGCTTCAAACTTTGCATTTAAATCACAAAAGTGTTAAGGAAACGAAAAAATATAATTACCGTTCAGTTTTTTTTTGTGGTTCAAGCCTCCTTCGAACCACTGTGCATTCTTAACTCTAGCCCCATGCGCCTGGCACTTGATTCGCCCGGACGATCCGATTCGATGGAAGGATGAAACGCGCGAGAATACAAATTAATGTACGTTTTTTGATGTCTTAATTATGAAGCAGTTTGGGGGCACTGAATGGGGCACTTTGGGTTTCTTTCTGTTTTTTTTTTGTTTCTGCCGTGGACAAGGTTGAAGCACTGCCTGATGGACTGACTGACTGGTTGGTTAAATGAACTGACTGCATGTCGGAACATTTGGGCTGCCCGTCAACGAGATCGATTGCGGGAAGGAAGGTTTGCAGGTCGTGAACAAGGGGATGGATGACGATCGTTCGCAAAATGTTGTGCATTTTGTGCAAAAATTTACTGATCGAAAACCCTTTGTGGATTGTAGGATTATTTGTATTTTTGGAAAAAAAATTATTCTTCACTTTGTTTTTTGAACTTACCTTACAATACCTTTATCGACAGAATTACTTTTTCTACAACAAAACATATCATAGCTTTTTCCTTTCTCGATATTTTCACATCATTTATTAGATATTGGATGTCTTTATTCCAACCTCCAACAATCTTTTTTCTTTTCCAAAGACTGCTCAGCTAACACTTGACGGAAACTTTGTTACATATCCGCGATCAATTTATTGCATTTTTTTGAAAGACACCTACGCGTTAATGCTTCCAGTGGACGATTTTCCCTTTGAAGGAAGCACCACACTAGACAACGGACTACCATGCAACGCCCTATGGCACAGTCGAAATACATTCCTGCCGAAAAATGTTCCGGCTGAAGCGGGAATCGAACCCACACTCCTTGACTCGATGCGGCTAAATGTTTGGTAACACTAACCGCACGGCCACGAAGCCCACAAATTAAAATAAAGATATTTTTTTACTCAAAATTTTAATAGGCCATTTTTTGCTTGTTCTTAACGAATGTAAGAGAATTTTGACTGTTCAACTGGACATGAGCTCATAGTGTAGGATTTTTTCTCTTAATTAGTAGACTTTTTTCTGGACACTGTTGCTCCATGATTGGTGCGCGGTTATTCGCAATTTATGACCAGTTGTTCTGTTCCGGTCGCCAGTCACAGGACCGCGTCCTATCAATCTGGCCAGTTGACAACCGAAAGGCCCCGCAGGTGATGTGTGGCTGCGTGTGACAACGACTCATTTCATTTGAATATAAATGTTTTCGGATTTTTTTTTCCAGCTATAGTCTGGTGAAATGATGAACTAACCGTAACTGTCCATAAATGGGACCAAGGGGGTCATCGTTTTTTGATGTCTGCTTTTAATTTCGTGTTTTTTTTTCTCGTCTGCTCATCGCACCAGTGGAGATTGATGAAAGCGTTATGAATTTTTCAGAATGATCTAAAATATTTACTCGTTAAAATGCAAATTATATCTGGCTCATTAGCATTCATTTTGACCAGATGGAATGGAATGCCGTGCAGTCACCCCGAATCATTTTTTGTCACCGGTTGACAGGGCAGACATGTGCCGACATTTTACGTTTAATTGTAGCGTTTATTGTGGGTGAAGCACTGAAATTAAATTATCCAACAGTAATGTATAGATGTAATGTGAAGCTGCTTTACGGATACCATGTAATGTTTTTAAGTTTATTACTCATAACATTTCATATCCATTCTAATACACAATGCTGTAACATGCGAATCTAATTCTCCTCAACAAATCATCAATTTATAACTATTTATTATCACAGCTACGTATCACCATATGGTTCCATTTATGTTATGTTATAATGTAACAAATATTAATTTAATACGAGAAATGTGGATGTGAGCATTGTGAGCCCCAAGCAGAAAACCTACATTAACCTCTTATCGGCAAAATAGTGTTTTACCATATTGCGCGAGACCGTTTTTGTTTTTCAATTTTAATGCATCATGGGGTATCTAAAACTGTTGTTAACGAAAAATCTACCAATTCGGCACTCAACATCAAGTTGGCATGGAATATTCAAAAGAAGTGAGGTCTCTGTGAATTTAACAATGTATCCTTGAATTTAAATTTAGAGTTCATTTAGATACATTTTTATTATTGGTACTTGGTACCATGACATTCAAATGCTCAGTAAGTTTACGAATGTTTTATTAAGAGAGAACAAAACTATAGAGCTTTGAAAATGAATCATGTTCTAAATTTTCTCAAGCGTCTTAAATTGTGTTCAAAACACGAATTTCATCATCGTGACACAATTCAATATACATCATTATTTGAGCACAAAAAATCATCTGCTGAAGAACTTTTATCGTCTACTTAAGTCCTGAGGCATTGTAAAATATCCGATAGTCGATGCCGTGAAATTTTATACTTATCATCCAATAGAACTAAAAAAAATGCATACATCTCATCATACAGTTTACTATTGATATTGGAAAATAAATTGACCCCAATATAGAACGGCGTATAAATAAGAAGAACATGTCTTAGGCACGTTATCCACCCATTCAAATCACATTTGGTAGTATTATAGTGTTTCGCAGACATGGGTAGGTGGGGAGCAAGATGTTTTAAATTCACGACCAATTAAATTTTATGGAGCAATTCAGACGGATAGGCGAAACGATAGTTGCGGGACTATGTCTATACTTCGAAGCATACAGAGCTATACTGGATGGAGAAGGATCGTTTTTTGTGTGTCAACATTGATGGGTAAAATAAACAGTTTATCAGGGTTGGGATAAAAGAGGTATCCATTTAAACGATTGAGAAACGATTATGAAGATCAGAGCTATGGTCATTATCTTTAATGGTTGATTACACTGCGGAACACATTTTTGTCACAATTACTTATTTTGGGGTCGCTGAATTTAAGTTTTTAAAAATGTCATAGCACGTCAGGTTTTTAAGATATTGATTGTTGAAAATGCATTATATATCGATATCACTCAACTTGCATGCAAGTTTTCCAGCTTGTAAGCTGATTTTTATGCTTAATTTACTTCAGAAATCAGTGTTTCGGTACTGCAGATTATGCAGCGTAACAAAAATGACATTTTTGCGTGTCTCAAGGATCAAATTATGTGTCTCTAGTAGATTACGGGTTGCTGAATCTGATGTTATTCTAATAAATGTTCTAGCACGTGTCAATTTTTAGCTACAGGTCGTCAAAGTTGTGTAAAACACTGGTTTTATCGATGTTTACATAATATTTCAAATGTGATTTATCATACTTTTTGTGATCTAATCCACCAAGCCTGCAAAATAGTACTGAAATTGCAAGAGAAAATTTAGATAAAATCGATTTCTTCAACATCCTTGCAGTCTCCATACAAATTTCTTCGTCTCTCTTGTGTGGCAAAATACAATACTTTTCTACACCATCAAAAAATAACTATTGTGCATCAGAAGTTTTATGAATTTTGTTGATAAGTATTGTTATAGATATGAAGTTTTGATTAAGTTGCAAATTAATCAAATAAATTGCCATACAAGCTTGAAAACTTGCATGTAAGTTGGCTGAAATAATCAAATTTGGCTTTTTCAACAGCCAATATCTGAAAAACTAGGCGTGCCATTATATTTTTGAAAACGGCAATGGATTCTACGAACTAGGACAGAATCAATATTAAAGTAGGCTGTTGAAAAATGCCATGATACAAAATCCATACGAAATGAGATATAAGTTCTTTCCTGATTTTTTTTCTTTACTCGAGCACTTTGGAAACCTTAGAGAAGACAGATGTGATAGATTTGGACAAACCGTTCTCAAGCTATTTTGTGACATACAAGCACCATTTTATTTTTATCTATATAAAAGGTAGATAACAACTCCAGGAGGTTTCTAAAGAGTTCCCAAAAGATTAAATAGAATTTCCAATGTACACATTTAAAATGTTTTCCATAGCATAAATGATGGGTTTTCAGAGTAACTTCGGTAAATATAAACTTGGATGATGCCTGAAGTCAAACCCCGTTAAGTTCTTGCATAAAAATTTCAAGGAAATTCCTTAAAGAGTTAGAAAGGAAATTAAAAAAAAAACTTTGAAGAAATTCCAATGTGAAATACTGAAAATTTACTTCGGAAATATTCGGATATATTCCGAGACAAAAATCATGGGACGATTTCAAAAAATATTTGCAAAGCACAGCTATAAGAGCGAGACTTCGAAGTTGTGCCATGCCTACTAGATCGTTTGATGTCCGATCCGATGCTACATTCTCGGAATTCTTTCAACAGGCTTTTGATTGTCAGCCATCATAACAGGGTTGGAAGACAAGATCTTTGACAATGTTCATTCAGTACCACACAATATTCATCTAGGAATCATGAGAAACTGCAAGACTTCTCAGAGGAAGGAAATAATGTCTTGCGAGAGACTTCAGAAAAAATACTTGACAAAAACCCTTAGACTAGCCCTTAGATGAGTTTCAGGAAATGTATCTGAATAGCTGGAGAAAATCTTGGCGAAATTCATGGACAATTCCTTGAGCAATATCATAGTTAATCCTAAGGTTTTTTTGAAATAGTTGCAAGAGGAATATCTGAGGAATTCATGAAGGAGTATCTGTGAAATCCCTGAGAGTCCCTTAGAATTTCTGAAGGAGTTTTTAGATAAATTGCTGGATGAATTCCTAAAGTGATTCATAATAGGACCCTGAAGAAGTTTAGGAATGAAAATTCCTCAATGTATTACTAAAGTAATACAAAAAACGTTTTTGAAGTTTACATAAATAGAAATGTATTTGAATTTCTGGAACTTCTATGAAAATCTCTGAAGCAATTCATGGATCTGAACTAGTTTACTTGAAGAAATCTTAGACAAGAGTATTGACTGAATTGTTGGAAAAGCCACTGAAGACATTTCCAAATAATGCCGGGACCAATACAAAAAAATACGATCAAAATCTCAAAGGTGTCTTAACGGGAATATTCATCCATGCGTCGTACAGCTTTCCAATAGTATATATCAGGCTTAGACACAAAGCGAAAAGCGATCCTTCGTCATTTTGGAAGTTTGTGAAAAATCAACGCAAAACAAATAGTGTGCCTCGTGAGATATCTTTCCAGAATGGGCATGCTAGTTCCGCAACCGACTCAGCCAATCTTTTAACCGTATTTTTTAAAAGTGTGTTTAACTAAAATTCGACTCAAGTTACTCACGAGGTGCTCGATGGTGTTTTGTCGTATGATTTGCGTATGTCACCCATGGAGGTACCTGTAGACGAAGTTTACCAGCGTTTATCTGACTTGGATACAACTAAAGGTCCAGGTCCCGATGAAATTCCACCGCTGTTTATTAAGCAGTGCCCCAAATCGCTTGCCCTACCCTTATCAATCCTCTTTAATCGATCGGGTAACCTAACGAATGCTGAAAATTACCGTGGTGTTTCAATACTGAGCTGTTTTTCCAAGATTCTTGAATGCTTCTTCCATGAGGCCTTGTATCGAGCCGTTTTGCCAGTCATTCCGGAGGTACAGCACGGTTTTGTCAAAAACAGATCTACAACGACGAATCTAATGACGTTTGTAACTTGTGTTAGAACTAAAGTGGAAAACAATCGTCAAGTCGATGCCATACACATCGATTTTGCAAAGGCTTTCGATAGAGTACCTCACGGATTACTTACAAAGCTACAAAAAAAATGGGCCTCCCCGAGTGGGCAACATCTTGGTTACGCTCATATTTGACTGCACGATGGGCTTTCGTCAAAATTGATGGTATGAAGTCATCCCGTTTCAGGATACCTTCGGATGTTCCTCAGGGAAGCCATCTGGGACCGCTGCTCTTCATTTTGTTCACTGCCGATCTATGTGGTCTAATTCAATCAGAAAAACTGTTTTTCGCCGATGACCTGAAAATCTTCCGAGCGATACTATCTCGTATCGACTGTTGTATTATACAACGAGATTTGGATACGATCGTGAAGTGATGTCATGCCAACGGAATGGAAGTAAATGCAGACAAATGTAAATGTATTTCATTCTCACGCTCACGTTTCCCGATGCAACAAAACTACGAAATGGCATCTCAAACACTTGAACGTGTCAGTTTTATAAAGGATCTTGGAGTGATTGTTGATAGCAGGATAAACTTTAATGAGCATATTGCTACTACTACGGCGAAAGTGTTTTCTTTACTAGGATTCGTACGAAGGATCACAAAATCGTTTCGGGATATTTATACGATGAAATCGATCTACTGTGCAGTACTTCGCAGTGTGTCTGAGTACGCCGTACAAGTCTGGGCACCGTATCATCGAGTTCAAGCTGACAGAATCGAACGGGTGCAGCGATCTTCTGTGCGTTATGTACGTTATTTTATCTACCAACAGCATCGTACTCTTTACGGTCATAATAATCCTCTCCATAGCTGCTGTAGATATTTCAATGAAGTGCATAACAAGTTCGATTTTAACATAACAAAGACGACACTTAAAAGTAGGATAAGATAATAAATTTAAGCTACAGTCTGTGCAACCATTGAGTTGAAGGCAAAGAAGAATAAATAAATAAATAAATAAATGGCGTCATATCGCATCCATGTCGACGGAATATTTTTCAATATTGTTGTACCATTTTTTTTTAGTAGATACGCAAAAAATAATTCAAGAAATTGCTTTTTACAGGAAAAGTGTCCTCAGAAATGTTGCAGTAAACGTACTTTCAAACAATTTTTACTGAAGTTAAGTTAGTTTGGTAACTTAACCTTTCAATCAGTTTTTCAGTCCTTTCAACGCTGAAATCGTAAGCAATTAAAATGGAACGTTATACAAACATTTCGATACATTGTGTTTTTCTGAATACACCAACTTTTTTATCGTTACCAATCCAGAAGAATTTGCTGAAAATAAATCAATTTAAAAAAATCTCCGTGAAAACCTTTAGAGAAATCTTCAAGGTAATCCCTGGAGAATGTTTGAAAGAAATGTTGTCAAAATCTCGAGAAGAATTTCTGGAGCATTTTCAAGAAAAAAAAAACCTGTTAGAATCGCAAATGTTTATTTTTATTTTGTTGAATTGTTTTAATTCTTTTTCGGGACGGATTTTTTACCTTCAGGTTCAAATTTATTGGCGAAGTGGTAAGGAATCCAAATTACTTGTACTCTTCATGAAGTTTTAATATAACTCATTGGCTATGGAGAATTGTAGACGTAGAGGAAGTTTATGCTAATTCTGATCTGACTGTGCCATTTCTAAAAATTTTCTTTAAAAAATGATGAATTCATTTCGTAGTTTAGTAGAAGTCTTTACAAGATTTTCTGTAAAAGTAACTGGAAGACTTCCTTGAAAAATCTTTGAAAGAATCTCCGGAGGATTTATTAAAAGGGTTGAAGGGATAGCCCAGGAAGTATTTATGATGGAATACCGGGAAAATTTGCTAAGGGAATCAGAGCACGAATTTCAGTAGTAATCTCAAGAGACAATTTAAGAAAAATCTTTAGAGTACATCCTCCAAGATTTTTAGAGGAAATAATAGATGGAACGATCAGAGAGATGTCTGGAAGAAAAACTGAAAGAATCCCTGGAGGAATATGCGGAACAATATCTAGACGAATGTCTGGATAGGAATTGGAAGGATCATTTGAAGCATTACAGGGTAAATTCCTACAGGGAATTCCAGCCTTTTCGGCTCGCGGAGCACTTTTTAAAACAAAATTGTTGCGCGAAGCACCTGTTCTTCATCACCACTTCAGTAACATTGCGTCCCCTTGATGCTACAACTAGATAACTCGAAATTTGAAATTTTTGACTTCAATATGCCAAAACATTTTTATTAATTAGATCTGTAAAATACCTACAGCTCATAAGCGTGTGATTCAAAATACACAAGTTGAAGTTTATTTTTCAACCATATCCTCTGCGATTAACCGTCACCTTGTAAAACGGTCATATTTTCAAAGTGGCACATCCCAAAATTTTGATTTTCGAGTTATCTAGTTGTAGCATTAAGGTGACGATTTATGGTAGCCAATGTTTCTTTAAGGTTAAGATTATTTGAAGTAAAACCTGAAATTTTCAAAAACAAAGTCTGGAGTCGTTAAGCTAAGAATTAAGCTGAAAACTTGATCGATTTGTCACTTGCTGTTGGTGACTAATCAATCAAGTTTACAGCTCAAAAGAATGTTCGATTCTCCAGATTTGTGCTCGAAAAAAATTGAGGTTTGTCGTTTATTTAAGGACTGTTCATTTTATAAAGTGGACACCTTGTGCATGCTGTATCTTTCTTATTAATCATTGAAATTTCAATCGGTTTTTTGCACATCGTTCGACTAGTATTGTACAATGTTGTGATAATAAAAATTCTCCAAAATAATTAAATTTCACACGAATATGGAACAACGATTAGATCGGTCGATTTTTTGAGGTTATCAAAATCAATGATTGTAAGAAATTGGCTGGAAAATTCGATAATTTATATTTTCTATTTTCAAAAAAGGCTTGTTCTTCGAAAGCATCATCAATCAGAAGCCTGATGGAAAAAATCAAGTTATTTTTGGAGCAACAATTTTACAGATATAATAAAATCAATTTTCCCGTATATTTTAAAAGAATTTTTTTTTTAATTTGATGGGAATTGATATGACTAGAATTTTTTGTGTAAAAGTACGTCCTGACGGAAGTCCTAGTATAGTTTTAATATGAAAAATAACTTACGCCTTCATAGAGTTACTTAGTAAGTCCCCACGTCACATTCAAAGCACAACAGAAACACAATTGCTTTATTCTTAGAAGACCTATCAAAGTACATTGACAATCATCAAAATTGGCAACACTGCTGTAATAAAATCGATTTTATTTTCCACATATTATTTTCATAATATGTTATTCTGAGATTACCAATTGAAAAATTCGGAGAAAACTGTTTACAATTTGCTGTAGATCGATAAATATGCGTACATGATTTTAAAAGTATGAGACTTTTTAGTAAAACTACCATAAACAGTAACATTTATACTTAAGACTGTGGTTTAATCTCACGATTTAGCTTTCGTTTATACTAATATAGTTTCTTTAGTAATCCAAACTAGTTTTGAACACGCTTTTTACTTTTCTCTTTTGCTGGGAGTGAAAGGATGGTGTATCAGCAAATTTGGCCATAAATGGGTAAATCACTAAAGTTACCTAATGTCATTGAATGGTGGAATATAATTGATATTTTTAAAGCTTTACCTTTAGTAGAATAATAAAGGATACAAACATACAATTTGTTCATAAAAATAAGGATTTTTGTTTTGCGAAAAATAATGTTAAACTTTGACGGACAGCTTTTTTTAAGAGTTTTTGGAAAAACTATTTAGCTCTTCAACCAAAAGCATTTTCAAAGATTTTATATTTTCATAGCATTTTAGAATAATAGGTCAACGATACACAGAAAACCGATTACGATTTTATCAATAAATAAAAAAGATATAGCATAAACAAAGTGTCCACTTTATAAAATGAACAGTCCTTATCTTCGCCTTAATTTTGATTTCTTTCAATTTTTTTAAATTTTAATCGAAAAGTTTTGTTTTATTCGATTGAGAAAGCTTTCTTACTACATGCTTAAACTGTACAATTAGGCATCTAAATTAAACTAACACTAATAATGCATATATATCAAAATTCTTGGCCTCAAATCGGCAGAACTGCTTTGGCTAAGAAATTTTCGAACTTTAGATGTAGTTTGAGCAACTGAGTCACAGTCTAGTGAAATATTTTTTTTAAACCCACATTAATGTATTTGAATAGATTAACCACAAGTTCAGCACTCACGGAAATCTTCATAATTGTGATAAAATTCGTGAAATATTCTTAATTTTATTGTAACGGTGCTAAAATTTCGATTATTATGGAAGTTGCATGTTTCTCAGATATTTTTTCCGAAGTTTCCCGACAAAATTTTTACACTCATGAAATTTTAAAATGTACTCCGTCGGGGAAAACTGAATATTTTCAACTTTAAGTTTTAATTATGAATCGTGGTTTACGGCCAACCAGCCGAGTAAAAGTTAAACAACTACCGAAAAGCTAAACATTACATATAATTTGCAATTGGATTAGGTGGACAAATTGATGTGAAGATTTGCGAAAAAGGTTCAACGTCTTCTCATTGAGAATCGAACTCACGACTCCCCGATCTCTAGTTGGGGCGCGTTACCACTACGCCATGAGAGGACTCATGAACGCAGAAGTTAACCTGAATTCGATTTCAACTCAATAATCACGTGGTCCTTTTTCGCAAAGTGCACCTCTTTCGGAAGAATTAGATGCCCATCCAAACACAACGCTTTCTATATATATCCAATGCCTAGCCCGAGAGCGCATTGTTTTTTAGGTATAGGAATAGCACACTACACTAGCCAGCAACTGCGCTGGTTGAGGTTTCTATTGTGTGGGCTTCCAATTGGTCGCGACGTTCTCAAACGACCGGTTACGGAACATGAGTCCGTTGCTCGATAAATACTTGTTTTTAATTATGAATCGTGGTTCACGGCCAACCATCTGAGAAGACGTGTAACTTTTTCGCAAATCTTCACATCAATTTGTCCATCTAATCCAATTGCAAATTATATGTAATGTTTAGCTTTTCGGTAGTTGTTAAACTTCCACTCGGCTCACACGGGTCACAAATTCTATTACTTGCAATGTGCAAGCGTAAATTATTTCTAGAGATGTTTACTTTGGTGAGTTTATGACTATTTTTATATTTCTCTTACATTCTTCTTCTTTCTGGCGTTACGTCCCTACTGGGACAGATCCTGCTTCTCAGCTTAGTGTTCTTATGAGCACTTCCACAGTTATTAACTGAGAGCTTACTATGCCAATGACCATTTTTGCATGCGTATATCGTGTGGCAGGTACGAAGATACTTTATGCCCTGGGAAGTCGAGAAAATTTCCAACCCGAAAAGATCCTCGACCGGTGGGATTCGAACCCACGACCCTCAGCTTGGTCTTGCTGAATAGCTGCGCGTTTACCGCTACGGCTATCTGGGCCCATTTCTCTTACATAATTGCTTTAATTCTATAGAAGGGAATTCTCCCATATAATTATTAGTACCTATAATGCAAATGATTAACTTGAAGACAACAATCTAGAATCAAGTCAATAAATCATGCTATGGTAGGTGATATTATCTTCAACAATAATATTCTGGTAGTGTGACGCCAATAAAAGCGTTACATGCCCACTCCGAGTCTGCTCATTACATTAATGTGGTGAAAACAGTTTTTTTGCCTTTTCTGCCAACAGTTTTCGATGATTTTAGAACAATTTTGATTAGCCACATATTAAAGCATTGCCGAAAGCATCTTGAACATGTTTGAAATTCGTCGAGTTTGAAAAGTAAAACTTGATTCCAAAGTCAATTTAACAGCCAAGCTCAAATTTAACATAGCATAGCATTCAGTATTTAGCAAATCTTGAGGAATTTTCAAGAATTTTCCAATACACAATGTGGCCTAGGTGAGATGGAGATTTTTTTTTATTTCCGTACAAAGTGGGCCGAAGGATCTCAGATTTTCATGAATTTTTTTTTCCACAGGCAGGGCTCATCAATGTATGAATAAAAAAAAATGAGAAAAAATCAGGGTCGCGTATTTTCCCGGAAAACTCAGTTGGATTTTTTTTGTTTTCCTCTGACACTACTTACTTTGAAAAATCATAACTCAAGAACGAAGCATCGTAGAAACAAGGTTTTTTTTTCATGAAAATGAAAGCAAATTTTCTCACTGGAAACCAGAAACAGTTTTCCACAAAATTTTCCACCGTTGAGAAAATTCGTTAAGAAAAGCCGGATTTTTTTATCAATGCAATTGCAAATTTTCTAAAACATCTGAAAAAAATATGGGATTGGTTTCAATGAAGTATAAGTCGGAATGGATGATATTTTTCATGAAAAAATACACCGCTTAGAAAAACTGAAAAAACTGTTTCTGTTTCAATTTTTCATTACACTGAAATGGGATTCTTTCTTTTCTATGGAACAAATGAGATATTTTTTTTATTATTTATTCAATTATTCTGTATATAACTTACATTTTCATCTTAAAACTATCTAATTTTTCAACTGGGAAGATTGTCTTTAGTTGCTAGCACCAGAAGATTTTTGTTTCTGGTTAATCATAATCATGCACTTCATGCAGATTTTCATCTTTTCCGTAATCCACCGAACTCCATTCGAATGAAACTTGGTCATGAGACCATGGCTAATCGAGCGTAAATTTGTCCTTACTGATTTGTGGCCGTCCAGTCCGAAGGGGTTACAGCATAGCGAATAGTATTCGTAGTATTGAACTTTGTCCATTTCATCAGCTTCGGTAATAACGAGTAATATACAGCTGACAACACTTGCACTTTCTCACTGCTCTTTGTTAGTTTTTTGGTAAACTTATGATTCTCAAGCCATTTCAACGCTTTAAACCAGAATTGGTAAATACCTAATTGCCATATTGTCTACTCATTGATTTAACTGTCAATTTTGTAGTTACCTAACAGGTAGCTGGAGAAAATGCATATATTATGATTGAAGATTAAATTGATTGAAGGGCCTTCCTTAGCCGAGTGGTTAGAGTCCGCGGCTACAAAGCAAATTGACGCTTATATTGAGCTATTCGGTAATCCAATCCGCATGGTTATTAAATTAATTAACTCATTACGCGTGGTAAAGATGGACAAATTATGGGTGAAATTATGAAAAAAAATCCACGTGCTCGGCTGGGATTTGAACCCAGGACTCTTGTATGCTAGACGAGCGCTTTACCGACTAAGCTACCGAGCCACTTGGTGACCCAATAACTGAGTTGGTTACAAGTTTAGAATTCAAATCCCTACAGACCACGCGGACCCCTTTCATAACCCATATCCATCCATCTCATGAGCGAAGAAGAGCGAGTGCGATTCTTTTAGTGTTGAAACTGTTTGCCTATCGTACCTAGGGTAGGTGTACCAGTTATGGACAAAATGGTTCCCTATTTCGCCATACGTAATAATTTGATTATTTTCAAATTTTTAATCATTCTGTGTGTCTTAGTAGTTTGATATCAAATGAATCTTGATGTTAGAACATTCAAAAATATTCAAAATGTGCAAGTTTTCGAGAAAACACATATGGCCAAATAGGGAACCACTATAGCCATAACTGGTACACTTTCCCTACATTGCTTCCACAACAACTGTATTGTGGAAGAGTAAAGATGTTGGAAGGCTATCAACGTGTCGTTCTCACTCAAGTCACGACATGACTACTACAGAGAGGCAGTAACACTCTAATATAAATTGACGCTTATATTGAGCTGTTCGGTTATCCAATCCGCATGGTTATTAAATTAATTAACTCATTACGCGTGGTAAAGATGGACAAATTATGGGTGAAACTATGAAAAAAATCCACGTGCTCGGCTGGGATTTGAACCCAGGACTCTTGTATGCTAGACGAGCGCTTTACCGACTAAGCTACCGAGCCACTTGGTGACCCAATAACTGAGTTGATTACGAGTTTAGAATTCAAATCCCTACAGACCACGCGGACCCCTTTCATAACCCATATCCATCCATCTCATTTGAATTCTAAACTTGTGACCAACTCAGTTATTGGGTCACCAAGTGGCTCGGTAGCTTAGTCGGTAAAGCGCTCGTCTAGCATACAAGAGTCCTGGGTTCAAATCCCAGCCGAGCACGTGGATTTTTTTCATAATTTCACCTACAAAGCAAAGCCATGCTGAAGGTGTCTGGGTTCGATTCCCGGTCGGTCCAGGATGTTTTCGTAATGGAAATTTCCTTGACTTTCCTGGGCATAGAGTATCATCGTACCTGCCACACGATATACGAATGCGAAAATGGCAACTTAGGCAAAGCAAGCTCTCAGTTAATAACTGTGGAAGTGCTCATAAGAACACTAAGCTGTGTAGCCGGCTCTGTCCCAGTGGGGACGTTAATGCCAAGAAGAAGAAATGATTGAAGAAATCTTTGTTTCTATGCTGTTTCGTTCTTAAGTAGTTTTGTTTATAAACTTATAAATTTGAAAATAAGCTTTATAAACTTATAAATGTATACACTGTGCCCCGACAGACCATTATTATGTAAAAAAAATGTCGATCAAATCTGAGCACATGGATCGATTCCTGAGGTCATTCTACACCTTTGGGCCAATTTTTAAAAAAAAATTCCTCGAGAAATCTGGATTTGAAGTTTTTTACTTAAAAATTCAATATAATCAATATTAAAATTTTGCAATAGCACTGAAAAAAACATACAAAAACGCTCAAAAACTTGGTCAAACTGTTCTCAACTAGTATATAATTGTTACTTTTGTTAAAATTAGAAATATTTACAACTGGCTTAACTTACCAGAGAGGCTTAAGTATATTTTTACATGGCTTAAACCAGTAAGCTTAGTTTAATAGAATGAAATCTCAGAAATAAATATCAATATACAATTGATGTCACGTTCGATAAACGTGAAACATTCAATGCAGAATATTATTAATTAACAGCTTATTTTACGACTTTCATACTAAGTGAACAGCCCACCAAAGTCTGTCGTATTTATTTCGCTTAATAAAAAATGATTTTTGTACATCTGGTACTACTCTTGATGTTTTCGTCAAGATATCCACCGAGTATTGCTCTCAGCACTTTACATAAAAAATGTGTTGTTCAACATTCTCAGCTACAACATGATTATAACTACACGAGAAGCATGATTGTCATATGGTCAGTGTTCAGACAGACTGGACCAAGTGTTTTTAATGGTTTCAGGAAAACGTACCCGAAGCATTGGGTATAAGTATAATAAAATATGTGCATATTTTGCTGTAAAAAGGGAACTTATCTATTTGAAGAAACATCAATAGAATTGGAAATATTGTAATTGATGGAGCCCTTGACTTATCTTTGCAAGGCTAAAGTGTCATCTAGTCAGATCTGTCTGAACACCGACCATATGTAGCAAGTGTTCGACGATTAACAACTTCAAAAAAATTCCCAATAAGTACTATTTAAGTATCAACTTTACTAGGACTTTCATTCTATATACCTACAACCCTTCATTTCGTTTATTTTTTCTCGGGATTCATCATTTCATTTCAGACTTAAAGCTGATTTAGCTGGCAAATACAATCAGGAGAAATAATTATAAACGTAGATCTTATTTTTTTTTGGAAAATTACATGGAATAAGAAGAGATGAGTTTCTGAATTTACTGTTCAATATTGCGTTTTGTCGCATATACTCCTTGATTTTGCAGACCATGACTTTATTGGAATCGATCGCAGTTCAGTAAAGGGTTTCACTATTTCAAAGATGGACAACTAGGATAAGCTTGTAATGCCATTTACTCTACCCAAACGTATATGGTTGCATGTAGAGAAAGAAGTAGGTTCAGATGTGTTGGTGCTGAAGCAGTGCTTGATTGAGATGTGGATGAATTTGTTGAATTTGTCTCTTGTGACGTATGATAATAATGTTTCCCTTGGAGTAAAAAACACGTGTTCTGGCTCCGAATATCTCCTTTACGAATTACGTAATCAGCTAAGGGACCCGAAACTTGCAAAGGACAACGACATTTCTACACTGTTGCTTGATAAAGGTTTATCTGACTTCATAGATTCATTATTTCATTTTTAACTTCACCAAAACACCTCGCGATCCTTTATTGTACAACACTGAAAAGTGTTTGGAAAACCAAATCAGATTACAATAATAATGTAAAGAGAGTGACGATGAATGCAAGCATGCCTAAAAAAATATCACTGTTAATTTGTCATGTATAAAACGCTTATTCCTGGCTCCCTTAGCACATTTATTTGAGAACAGGAGCGAAAACTATTGAGCGAATAAAATAGGCAAACTTCAGTGAGCTGGTCATTTAGTGCAAATGCCGGAAGAAAAAGTTACATCAATCAGGTGAAACTTAGTGACCCCGTGGAAGACATCGGCGTATGATCATTCTGTTATTGACTTGAGCGTACCAGAGAACCCAAATCATTCAAAAATTCAACAAACGGTAATACTAGCTCTAATTGACTATAAAAGTATTCACATGACTTATTTGCTAACTATTATTGTGTAAAATTTATTCTCAGATACTTTTTTTTGTTAATTATTAATTTATTTGCTTTACTTTTCAATCGGTTTAATATGGGAACCAACAATCAATGAAATTTAAACCAGTAAACTATGAAAATAAAAGTTAAATCGAAGCCAAACATTAAACTTTCAAGATCACGAATCTGGAAAACCAGACATCTGTTTTAGCTGAAAACATAATCAACTGGTCACTAGCTGGTGGTGACCAATCGATTAAATCCTCAGCTAAAACGGGTATTTGGTTCTCCAGATTTGTGCTCTTGAAAATTTGACGTTTGGCTTCGATTTAACTTATTTTATCATTCATCTTCACCTTAAGGAGTGGATTAAGTTAAGCCAGTTGTAAATATTTCTAATTTTAACAACGGTAACAATTGTATACTAGTTGAGAACAGTTTGGCCAACTTTTTGAGCATTTCTGAAGGTTTTTTCAGTACTATTTCAAAATTTTAATGTGGATTATTTTGAATTTTTAAGTAAAAAACTTCAAATCAAGATTTCTCGAGATTCCTCCTAGAGATTTTTTTTTAAATTGTCCCAGAGGTGCAGAATGACCTCAGGAATCGAGCCCTGTGTTCAGATTTGATGGACATTTTTTTTACATAATAACGGTCTGTCGGGGCACCGTGGTATAAATTAGTAAACAGTTCATCTTGGCAATATTTGATCATGTTTTAGGAACGAAAAATGAGCGTAGTTAAAATATGTTTAGGATTGAATCTTATTGATCGCTCTTTTCAAATAAACTTTGTTTGTAAGCTGGAATAGCTAATCGAGTTATCATTATTTATTTTCCTTAACGGTGAAAAATGTCCTGGGAAACTTATTCCTTTTCAAAAAATCTCAAAGTTTTGAGAAAATTTGATTCCGATTTGACAAAAAAAATGTTTCTGTGACGCTTTTATCTTCAGTTATGATTTTCGAACGAAAAGACTTGTACGAGAAATCAGGGTATTTTTCACAAAATTATGACCAAACGCAGGAATCAAAAAGTAGTACATCTTAAAAATTTCAGTGATTGAAATTTATAAAATTCTGTTCTCAAAACTATTTCTTTGAAAATCTTACACGAGTTGGAACATAGTTTTCCCGGCTTTTCTTTACGAATTTTTTCAACGGTGGAAAATTTTGTGGAAAACTTTTTCCAGTTAACAATTTTTTTTATTCCTGAGAAAATTTGCTTTCATTTTCATAAAAAAAAACTTTGTTTCTATGATGCTTTGTTCTTGAGTTATGATTTTTCAAAGTAAGTAGTGTTAGGGGAAAACAAAAAAAAAATCCAACTGAGTTTTCCGAGAAAATAGGCGACCCTGAATTTTTCTCAATTTTTTTTTATTCATATATTGATGAGCCCTGCCTGTGGAAAAAGTTTCATGAAAATCTGAGACCTTTCGGCCCAAACCCGTATGGAAATAAAAAAACATCCCCAGATGTAATGCTAAAAAAATATATCACTGTGTATACAGATAATGTAAGAAACATTCTCACTTGTTCTATGTTTATTGTTCAAATAGAACAAAACCATACAATTTTTGAGCAGTCTGGAATCTGGCTTAACCTTCGCCAAACCAGCATCTTTTTAAACACTTTCAGCCATAGAACCCCAAGAGACCATTTCGGCCCATTTGGGACGATTCCTTTCGCACTTTTCAGCATAGTGTACGATGGAATGTTTTCAAAGGTTCAGAATTTCAAGTGTGCAGCCTTTTTTCCTCACCGCGCAGTCAACGAGTGCGTCCAGGTCGGTAGAAATAACACAATAATTCTTTATACCCAACTCACATTGGAGGAATTTTTGTTCGCTGTCGTTGCTTGCTTTCATCTATTCTTAACCGCAGACCACAGGTAACTGTCCAACTATTTCGGACAAAAACAGCTCCTCATTTCGTTTCGACGATTACGTTATTCTCAAGGGGCACTTCAATCACTTTCAAGAGTTTAATTTTTCACATATTCAAGTGGTCATTTTTTTCCCCTGTCAGACGGACGTTTGTGCTTGGTGGATGAAGGTGCAACCGTGTTTTTTTTACACGTTACTGCTTACATTAATTTGTTTTGGGACCGTCAAAACAGTTTGCTAAGTGGGTGCGCCTCTCCAGGAATCGAGTATGGGCGCTGATGTGAAGTGGTTATGAAATGCAACAGAGAATACCCAGTGGACAACGGTTTGGCTTCGGGCTTCTTCGGAATGTTTTTGATACAATAGTTACAGGTATACATACATATTTTATATGAAATGAGACAGTATAGTCAGAGCCGTAGCGTGGCCTCATGGCGCCTTTGGTTAATGGCGATTTGAGCGCCCCTTGTTCAAAGTACTTTATTTTTTTGCAGGTTAACGTAAAATTCCAGAAAATTATCAAGTATTCTTTTCAAAATTCTAGAGTGTTTCCTGTAATTATCGTTTATCGATTTTATTAAAAAATGGCATGATAAAACTCAAATAGTACTTAAACATTAGCTTACATTGATAAGGCTTGTGCAAGAAGGCATACGAAATCTCTAAAATCCCTTTTGCCTGAACATCCTCAGATTTTAAAGACATTTTTTTAAAGAAATAAAATCAAAAAGAAATAAAATTAAAGAATATAATTACTGTTTATATGGTTAGAGAGGAATTTGAAGAAACTACTTCATTAATTCTCCTTAAGTTGTTATTACAATATCTTGTTGACTTAAAAAACGATGGTCAACTACAGAATATATTCAAAAAAGTGATCGATCAATTCTCTTTATAATCAAGAATTTGTCAAATGCCTTTGAATTTTGCCTTGATGTAAACAAGAATTTATGTCAAAGTTGCGTTTAAAAATTTGTTTAAGGTATACACAATGAATTGAAGAATATTCCTAAAAAAGTTTCCTTGAAATATAGTAAAAGAGAACTAAAGACCAAACACTGTCGATCAATGAAATCGATGTAACAAAAAGTTCTGTACATATTATAACATTTATCAGTCAGTTCGGAGTATTGTTTTTAAGAAAAAAGCAAATCTGTTGTTATAAAAATACCCTATTCCATTATTTTTCACTTATATTTTTTTTTAATGTTATATGCTTATCTGATAGTTTTTTTCGGGATACTGTGATAGTTGCGCACATGATTGAATCAAATTTTTCGTTGAGACTTTATGCAAATCTGGCTTGAGGTTCTGTGAGAGCACCATTAACATTTGCCAAAGAATCCTGTTTAAAATTCTGTCTGGGACCCACCTAGTATTTCTTGACGATATTAATTATATGTGGTATTTATGACTTATTTTTTGTGGAAATAATGTTCCGAGTTTTTTGAAAATTCTTCCGACAATTTTATAAAATCATACAGTTTCAACTAGCAGTTAATACTTATAACTGTTTAGAATTTTATTGTTATTTTTAAAGTTAGCACCGTGCATAAACTGAGTTATCATTGCTGTCGAGAACTGGTTTCAAAATTATTGAATGATTTTTTTACTGGTATCTCAGAAATTTTATATTGACAAATCATTCAACCTTCTGAGATGCTGAGAGCTAGTAGCGTAGCTAGGGGGGTGCGGTGGGTGCGGTCCGCACCGGGCCCCAAATTCATAGGGGCCCCCAAATTGTGATAAGAATTTCGTTTAATATTATAATATGGATGTCTAGAAAACTATCACGTAAACAAGCAGATAAAAATTCAGTTTGAAGGTGACCTTGATCGGCAATGTGTAGGGGCCCCATGATCAATGTCATTAGTGATTAGAGTACGCTAAATACCTATTCAAAATTCATTCTCGATAACTCGGTTTAATTTTGTGATTAAGATGGATCTACCTAACTGTGCGGCTCCCATTATTGTATCTGGAACTGATTTGGAAGTATGTTATAGACCATGTTCTTAAACTATCCGATTTTCATTTCAATCATAGTTGAACAAATAAATCAACTACCATCTTTGGAACATGGTTTGTACACATTAGAGACTGGTAGAACATCACATTTTAGAAGTTTAGTCTCTATTTTAGGAAAAAATTGTCTTTAAATCACTTTTTTCTTTATTCTGCTTGCAGTGAAACTTGCTTCAAGAAGTTGCAGAGATATCTTCGAAGAATTTTACACGATTTTTTCACAGGTTTTTCAGGAATTTCTTTTCAAATACCTCGAGGAAAAAATCAAGAAATTTTTCTGGAAAATCCATGAGCACTACAACGCTTTTCTTGAATATTTTGATTTACCCAGTTGTAACAATAGAAAATCTTCCAAAGTTTCCTAAAAGTGTAATTTTAAGAAAAAAAAAAAACAAATATTCTACAATTCTTAAAGAAATTCACTTGGGGATTTTTCCAGGAAGATCTACGAGAGTTCCTATGCCAGTTCCTCCAATTTTCCTTTCAGGAATGATATACATTCTTTATGGCACATTTTCCCAAGGAGTTGCTCCCAAAATTCCTTCCGGAATTATCCGAGGGTATATGATTGATACACGTCCAGGAATTCCTCTTTTTTGACCTGAGATTCCTCATGAAGCTTCTTCAGAAATTTCTTTAAAGATTTCTTTAAAATTTCATGGGAAATTACTCCTGCAGTTCTTCCAAACAATTTCTCATGTATTTTTTCAAGTAAAATCTTCATGACTTCTTCAAATGTTCATCTGAGGTTCTACACTACAGCTACAATTCACTACAGTAAATATTCTAGTAATCATCAAAGCAAATTCGCTTACGAAACTCTCAAGACTTCCTCAAAAGCCCAAGAGTTCTCTCAGAGATTTTTGTGGGAGTTCATCAAAGGTTACATTCAAACTACATCGAGTTCCATCAGATGATACTTTGAGATTTACTTCTGAAATATCTCCCGGATTTTTGAAAATTTTCATCGATAATTTCTGTAAAAAAACGTTTATTTCTTCCAGAAGATAATCCTGAGAAAATGACTGGGGAACTCTTTGAAGAAATCTTTAGAAAATTTATCTATAATTTCCAGAACAATTCCTGAAGTATTCTTAGCAACAATCACTGGAATAATTCCTGAAAGAATTCTCTGGTTGAAATCTGAACGATAATTTTAAAGAAAATTCTAGAAAATCCCTGGAGAAAATAATAGTTGAAATCTCAAAGATGTTGTAAACGAGAATCTTGATGGACATTTAAGCAAAATGTTGTTAAAACAATTGGATGCATTCCTTGCGCACTTATGATTTTCTGAAATAATCTTTGAAGAAATTCGTGATGGAATATCTGAGGTAACTTCAATAGCTACCCTTAGAAAAAATTCTACGTTAAATTTTTGAAAATCTTAAATGAAATCTTTAGGAAGTCCGTGAAAATCACAAAATGAATTCATGAAGAAATCATTGGAGTTCATTGGGTAATTTATTTTGAGCAAACCTTGGGCAAATTTATCGACCTAATTAATTAATTTATCAAGAACTTCAAAATAAATCTCGGCTCAAAAACACAAAATTGAGAAAATGTCCAAACATTTTTGGAATATTTTATTAAAGCTCCATCATTGCTTTCTAGCGCTACTTCACCAGCTAATATTTCTTCTTCCATGTCAATTCACTGGAATTCCTCTCGATAATTTTCAGTAAGCTAATGTGTATCTGAACAAGAGTTATTCAAAGAAGAACTGTAGGCTCATTAATTGACATTTTTGCTATTAAACTACTACAAAACATATCAACATAAGTTCCATCTCTTTAGTCATAATTCTACAGAATATATTTTTTTAATGTTTATTTCAACAGTTGGTTGCACATTAGCGTCTCAAATTTAAACGGCGTTCACCTTAATTTTGAGGGCCCCTAAATCAAACTCCGCACCGGGCCCCAAAAACCCTAGCTTCGCCACTGCTGAGAGCTAATATATTACATAGGAAGAACAACGCAACGTTCCTTGTGAAGCCCTCTATCGCTGTTTATGCCTTTGATTGTTTTTGTAGATACTGTCACTTCAGAAAAAAAACTTATTAAATATGTATCTCCAAAACAATTACCAGATGTGTCACACATTTTGGCGCCCCCTGAAGGCTGGCGCCCTTGGCGGGTGCCAACCTGGCCAACCGCACGCTACGGCACTGAGTATAGTATACAGTTTAAACTACACAGGGGAAAAACTGTCTAGTTTAAAACAACCGTTTTCTCCAGAATGATTCTAATTATCGTCCAATCAGTTTGCTTTCCTCCATCAGTAAACTTTTGTCATTTGGTCATTTTGAATAGAATGATGGTCCACATAAATGATATTTCGATTTTTGCCAATGAACAGTTCTGATTCGCCATGGACATTCGACAACTCATCATCTTTTCGTAAAATTGAAAAAAAAACTTTAATTTTCCAACATACATTGATAGAATAATTCAAAGTTATCCGTCAAATCATACACTTCAGGTTAATTATCAGAACTCCAGGTCTGAAAGACTTCCTGTAAGAGCTAGTGTTCCTCAAGGCAGCATTTTTGACACAGGCCTCTCTGCCAAAGGACGAAGTCCGCGTGTCATCTGTAGTCGATTGCAAAAATGTTTGGATATTTTTTCTTCATACTTACAAAAATGGAAGATTTCTCATAATTCTTCCTAAACTCAACAAATAATATTCCCACATAAACCAACAGCTCTTTGTTTGAAACCTTCAAGTGTACAGTTAACGATCAGTGAGGTTCCAATAAATTTATCAGATAAAGTTAAGTTATCTAGGGCTCATGCTAGATAAAATATCATAATAAGATACACGATATTGTGAGTTTGAACTCCCAGCACATCGTCATGATTATGGGATATATAAAAAAGGCTTTAGACGGTGTTGTTTGACCCCAGTTAAGTATATTAGTCATATCCCTTCTGACTATTAATCCTAATCATCTGTCGTGATAGAACATAATTCTACTCAACTCGTTCACCATACCGATTGCATCAGCAAACAATACGCCTTGGAACGAACAACCCAAAATTAACCTTGAAACGATCGCTTCCGTTGCAGACAAGCTATAATTGCTTTATAATAATATCCGTCCTTTGCTTCTCGATAATGCCATCATATCGTCCAGCTGCAGCTCAATCGTTACTTGGCACATTTTCGAAAACCCAATTGATGACTGGTTTTCGCCTCGTCGATAGGAGATATTGTTTTTGCTCCGTCCCCGTGTTTCCTGTTCGGAGTCGCCGTCGTCGTCACGAGTCACGGTGTTATTTCTTAAATGGCTTTTGATGATTTGCAGAATGTTGCACATCCTACCAAAGCCGAGAGAGAGCCGACGTGGTGTCAGTGATCTTAAATGGCATGACGGTGACTGATTTATTACCGAAGGAGTCAATTGTCTTTGACGCCCTCCTGTCAGTGATTATGTTCGAACCGATGGAACGGTGCCAGACGGGTCTGTGATTTCGTAAGAGGGGTTGTTAAAAAACAGAACGAGTCCACTTGAGATTATCGCCAAATCCATCGTGTCATCAACGATCACATCGTATCGCGGAAAATTGAGTCATCAAGAGTCCATTCCCGATCGTTCACTCGTTCCTCATTCTTGGAATGAGGATAAAAAACACTCTTTCAATCAACTTTCATTCACGATCTGTGAACATTATAATTACAAGCCATAAACGAGGCCGCGACGATTTTTTACTGTCTCCTCCATGCTTGTAAGAAGAGATGACCAGTTATACACAAGTCGGAGCCGCCGTAGTAGGTAGATTATCATCGTCGTTATCCCGCCTGATCAACTCGTGTGGCTTTTTCAGTATTGTGCCTCGCCATAGCGCAGAATTGAGTCCAACAACGCTTCACAGAAGAGGGATCATTACATTTTTTTCACTGACTCATGTCGCTAGGGGATCACCAGTATGAGCCATAAGTTGCAACTCATCATCCGTACGATGCAGTGCAGTGCGCGCAGTCTATCGATGATCAGTTTATTGGAGTATTACCAGCCCAAAACGCGTAGAGGCTACATTTTCGAATTGAATAAAGTTTTGAAAATGCATTATAAGTTATAAAGTATAACATTTTTAACAAGATTTCATAGGTTATGTTAAAAAAGGCTATTTGTGCGGGGATGCGTCTTTTTCAACCGCAGCTTCTTGTGGATGCCATAGTAGGCACGATTTCCACTGATGATGCCCCTCCGTATTTCACGGCTAACGTTATTGTCAGCCGTCAGCAAGGATCCAAGGTAGACGAACTCGTCGACCACCTCGAGAGTATTTCCGTTCATCGTAAAACTGCTACCTAGGAGAGTAATGTCGCGCTCGGCCCCACCAGCTAGCATGTACATTGGCGTAGCTAGGATTTTATTCTGGAGGGGGCCTAGGGGGGGGCCTAGCATATACCTGGTTTACAGATATATTATTAGTATTATCTCTATTAGGGAGATTTTCAGCCCACGGCTGGTTCATCTTCAATTTACAGATGTTATGTAGGTCGCAATAATCACGATTATCACAAATTTCGTATTTTTAACAGATTTGTATTGATTTTAATAATTTGTGATTTTGTGTCATATCGCGGCACAACAGTATTAAAATATATAAATTCATTCTTTTTGTAATCCTTCAAGACTTCTAGCGAAAAAATCACGAAGAATGTCCTTTGTGATTCTTCCACGATATATTTCAAGTATTCATTCATGTTCTTTGAAGAGATTCTTCTTAGAATTCCTACGGAAATTTCTTTATGAATTATTTTCATAATTTTCAGTGCTTTCATCAAGAACTCTTTTACCAGTTTTCACGAAGTTCGTCCTGGGCTTTCCACAGAAAATCATTCCCAGACTTTCTGATCTCACCAGAAAAATTCTTGAAGAATCTGATTGAATTGCTTAAGGTGAGTATAAAACGAAGCCAAACTTTGAATTTTAAATTGCACAAGACGAGATTATCTGACAACAGTTCGCGTTGAAAACCAATCAAATTGCTTGCTTGCTGGTTGTGACCAGATTTTAAACGCGGAGAGCTGTTTGGTTATCAAGTCTTGTGCTCTTGAAAATTTGAGGTGTGGCTTCGTTCTACCTTAAACAATCTCTTGAAGAATTCGGCCAGAAAATGCATTAGAAATTCATCCATCCTGGAAGGTCCTCTACGTACTTATTATATATAAACTAATAGTTTAAAGTGTCCTCCAGTTGCTCAATAATAATTTGTTTAGGATTTTAATCAATTACTGAGTATTTCTCCAAAAAAAATAGCACAGAAAAATCACCAAAAATGTCTTCAAGGTCACCAAGCAATGATTCATTCCACGAATTCCTCAGAACAGTTCGCTTTTGAAGCTCTACAGTACAATTTGAAAAAAATCACAACAAAAACTATCCAGACTTCCCGCAAAAAATCTTCTGCATGTTCCTAAATATTCCTCGCAATATTGCACAAAAATGTCATGAGCAATCAAAAATAATTCAATTGGGAAATTGTTATTCTTATGATTTCTCAAATTAGTTCTCCGCAGATCTATCTGGAAGCAAGAACTGTTAAAATTGAGTCTCTGAAAAAGGTTCCAAACGGATCGAAAATGTTGGACAAAATAAAATAACAGTCTTTTTTTTAATTTAACAAGACTGAAAAGCCAATCTATCATTAACGCAGATCTACCTGCATTTTTTTATATATCTCTAAAATCAAGGAGCAACATCCCTCAACTTCCTCGGCATTTTTGTTTTATTTTGTTTGCTTTGCTTATCTAAGAAATGTATAAAAAATTCTAACATTCGAATAAAGTTCCTAGCGGAAACCGTTGACCTGTTCGTTTAAAAACTCTTCCACGAAAATACTCAAAGATTTCCCGAGCAATTTGTTCAGGGATGTCTTAGAGAATTAAATTGTTGTTTCCCTAAGATTCTCGCGAACAAAATACCAGAGATTCATCTAAATATTTTCTAAACATTTTTTTTCTTCAAACCACACTAACGAAATTCCCAACAAAAAAATCCTTCAAAAGAATATCTTTGAAGAAATTTTTCATCGATTTACTAAAATTATGCAATTCATCCTTGAACTTCTCAAAAAATCTCCAGAAATTCCGTCAAGTATTATTTTAGGTTCAAGAAATAATTCCATTTTTTTTATTGGGGATCTCATGATTCTTTCATAAATAACATTAAAAAATTTATCTGCTCTCCATATTTTGGTTCAAAAACTACTTTTTGAATATCTCAATGCTTTTAGGAATTGCTTTACAAATTCCCTTACGAATCACTCCATATCAGATATCTAGAGGAACACATACAAAAAAGGTTTGAAAGAACTTTGTAGGGGTAATTCGTAATTGTTTTTAATAATTGCAGCTGTCATTTAATTCGGAAAAGTTTACTATATTCGTGTCGTAAAACTCATAATCGTCGTTAATAATAAAAAAAAATATAGGTGTGAAAACGCATGGAAGTTTTACTGAAAGTAAAATAAAATCAAAATCTTAGATAATATTTTGTATGAACACCGAAGTGTCATGATACTATATTGTGAACATAGTGATGTATGAATTTTTTTTTCTTACCACTACAAATATCAATCAAACTTACTTGAATAGTCTACTATCGATTATTTTGTAGTACAGTAGAAGTTAAACGCAGAAATATTGCCGGTATTTTCAAAGAATCGAATTGCTTTGCGGTCTTCGGCAATGTTGTTCATCGTAGAAATACCTATCGAGGTCTGTGTTCAGAATTTTCAATAGAGGTTAATGGGCGACCTCTGGCGATTTTTCTTTGCAAAAGTAAGTTTTCCCATAGTAAATTCCATACAAACTTTGAACGGCTGGCGCTAAAATATAGTTTCTCCGATCGAGCTGAAATTTTGCACAGTTGGTATGGGACCTAAAAGCAATCCAAAAAGTGGACTGGAGCGAGAATCTAAATTTTTCATAAGACCGTGTCCCATGCTAATGAACAAGTGCCACAATATTATTTGACTAATTTCCATGAGATTTGCAAAAGCTCTGAAGCCACCCTTCAATATTCCTTGAGGAATTTGATAATACCAGTCTTCTAAGATCATCCATCTGCTCCAAGATTTAAACAAGCATGCTTTGAATTCATCTCAATAAGCGGGATCGTTTTGAATCCTGATTTTTTCAATCTCAGCGTGCGGGATTTGTGCCAGGATTCAAACTTAGGATTGAATCACTGTCATTAATCTCACATGAGATCAATTGAACACAAGAGAGTGATTCCAAGCAACAGCACCAAAATTTGGTAAATTTTTTAATTCATTTTTTTCTATTGAGCTGAAACTTTGCACAGTTTTCCAGTTTCATCTAAATCGTCATTTTCCGATATCAAATCTTCAAGTTGAGTCACGACTAACCTTTCAAAAGAGTGTATGTGAAAATGGTTCAAAAATATTCAAAAAGCTGCACAGCAAAAACGGTTCGTTCGATTGTTAGACAACTAAAGAAACAAAGTTAGACAACTAAATAAAGATTCCAAAAAAAATACACAAAGTAAAAAAAATTTTTTTTTTGCATTAAAAAACATAATTTTTGACACAAAAACTCAAATATCTCAAAACCCTATCGGAATACCAACGTAATTTTTTGAGGGAAAACGGTCCATTATATTATTATATTATTTCCTATCCACCATACAAATTTGGTGATGGTAAACCAATAAACAAAAAAATTATGACATTTCAAACATGTCACAATTTTCACATTTAGTAGAAAAAAAATTTTTTTTTCGGTGTAAATTATTACGGGAACCGCAGTTTGTTGCTGATTTTATTGTTAAGGGCCTTGCGTGAATTAAACAAGTCGTTTTCATGTATTCATTAGTATTATGTATATTACAGTCATCTCTCCCTTACTCGATATTGAAGGGACCATCGAGTTAGGGAGGTATCGACTTACAGAACACAAAACCAGTGCATTTGTAATCCAAGGGACCATCGAGTTAGCCATGAAAACCAAATTTTACTATGGTTCTCTAACTCGATATCGAGGTACGGAATATCGAGTAAGGGAGAGTTAATTGTATATGTATAAATATTATGTATATGTATAAATATTATATGTATATGTATATATGTATAAATTAAAATAAATTAACAGATCACACGAAAATATTTTTTTTTTTACCAGGATATTTTTTTTAGAGTATGATCGATGAGTTTCTAAATGTTATATATAAACTTTAAAAGTTTTGGATTTGGGTATGCGTTATGAGATCATGAAAACATTTTATTAATACGTATTTATTTATTTATTGTTATTCATTTTTTACAATATCGAACACTTTTGCATCATTATCAGTACAGTTCGAGTATAGTTTTGCTTTAATTTTATTTTCTGACAATGGAATGAAACAGTGAAATTTTTGGGTTCCTTGGATCGTTTTCGCGTTATTATATTGCTCGCTGAGCTCTGATGCCGTTAATTCGTACTCTTCAGTAGTAGTAAAACAAAATGATAATTTTGTTAAATCTTCTTTTTTTCTGCGATTCGCCCAATCAAATAGTTCTTTTGCAGTTTTAATTGGATGCTCACGTTCTTTGGCTAAACTTGCTCTTGTGGCCATGCGCTTTATGGTTCCTCCAATAGCATCACAAGGACCTTTGCCATGTGACGTAGCAAAGAAATGCCATTCTGCATCAATTCCGTACTTTGATTTAAATTGACATAGGCTCGAAAAATTCTTACGGTTTTTGTACTGCGATGCTGCTCCATCAGACATGAAATATATCTTTCTGATTTCTTTATCCTTATCAACGCGTAAAAAGTTAATCATTTTGGCAATGAACAAATTTACAGATACTGAGTCGTGTCTTAAATCTTCGGAAATTACAATAAAACTAAAATGTTCAATTTGCGTACTTCCATTGAAATAAATAACGTATGGATGAATTGTAGCTTGTTGTACGTTCCAGTGATGGGACTGCACTTCATCTTGCAATACAAAGCTATAGTTTTCAGAAAAATCACAAATGACTAAAAATTCACCATCTTGTAATGTATTTTTCGTATTTTTTAAAAAGCGGGATTGCTCTGTTTTAATAAAGTCGTGAGGAATTAAACTTTCTAATTTCAAGCAAAAAAATGACACAAACTCATCTACAGGTTTTACAATAGTTTCTAGGTCACACCTATCCGTGGTCACCCATTGCTCAAATAATAACTGATCAATATAATTTTCTTCAAACTCAGCGAATAAAGTATTTTCCAATGATGAAGAATCTGGACAATCCGAACAAGATCGTAGATAGCAATTTGATGTTGTATTTTCACACAAAAGACTACCAGTTAACATTTTAATATCCTTTGATAAATTGATTCTTTTCAAACTATGTAAGATTAGGTTAATATTTTCGTGTGTTGTGCACACACAAACATTATGTGTTCCTGAATTGGATAGAAGCTTGCATTGCCTTGGACGAAGGCTTGCAAATGAGGAAAAACCTACCTTAATATTTTCGTTAATTTCCTTGAAGCGTGTATACGCTTCTTTCAAAGTAGTCATCATTAATCGTTTTTGGATTGCTTGACGCTTTCCATCTTTTTTTACAGATACATAATCTTTTTGGCCAGGCATAGCTCTACTTACTTCATCGTCTTCAAAATATTGAATTATTTTTTCTTTTGTCTCATCTGTTAATGAAGTACTCGACCTAGCATTTTTGGTTGCAAGACAGTTATTTTTAAATTGTTTAGCCTCTTTTGCTGTATTTCTATTGGTTTTGAACTCATCAATGGCGTCTTGAATAGACCACGAGCTTGGCAGCATCGACAAAATCAATAATTTTTCTTTCCTTGTCGTGGCTAGATTCGAGAACCTTTCCTTCATATTCATTATTACCTCATCGTAGTCTGTATTGTCCACATCCTCAGGTCCTAATTTGAAGAGGTTTCTTCGTACAGCTTCGTTGATTTCACGGTATTTTTTCTCGGGATAATTGACGTAACCCATCTTCGTCCATTTAATCGGAGTCACTTTTATTCCAGCTATCCTTTCGTTGAAGCGTTCGATGTTGACCTTCTGGATGCACTCATCTTCTGATTGATTTGTTGAAACAGATGTCGCTGATGGTACCGTGGCAAGACTATCAGCACTTGGTACTTCTGGTAACTCCTCAGTTGTTGTCGGTGCATCTAGTAATTCCTCAGTTGTTGTTGTTTTCGAACTTCCTGCAACCTGATCCACCGATGATGTACAGATTGCCCGTTTGTCAACGTTTAAACGGCAGGACGTACAAATGCGTAAATTTGTATTCAATGTAGACATTGGAGCATAACCAGCCGCTTTCAGTTTATCTATGGTGCTTTCGGTGAGATTTCGTAGCTCTTTCGAACACTTTTTTTCTGCAAACGGCCTGCAACAGTTGAGAAAGCGACTACTCATGTTGCTCGTTAGATTTTAATAAACAAAATCACTTTTAAGTTTTTACTGACTAGTTTGGTGTCGTTTGCTTGACTGAAGAAAAATTTTACAATTAAATCTTTTATAACCATAGTGGTAGTATATTTTTAGCTTTTTCGTGAGTATGTTAATGGTATGTACCTATCATGTTTTTGATGTTGTTGAAGTTACTCGCTTTCTCCCAAATATGATTAACAAAGTCTATTCTCTACCAAGGCGGGTCTATACCCAGGTGTAATCAGATTTTAACTTTGTGGAGAAAACCAGCGCCGAGAAAACCGACCTGCTTTACGTATACTAGATCACCTGGGTATAGACCCGCCTTGTTCTCTACGAGGTAAACTTTTTGCAGGTAAACTAGTCGTATACCTGTATAGAAAACTTTTTTTGTAGCTTTTGTCTTCAATATTAGATTTCTTATAGGTTTCTTTTATCAAAAGGTTTCAACACTATTGAGAGAATTTTTCTTCAGTTACGTACAATAAAAATATGACACTATCAAGACTTTAGATCACAACACTGGATCGCGTCTAACTTTCTAATAGATGCTATAATAGTTATGAATAATTAAATAAAATATCATGAAAACAACTTGTTAACCTCATGTGGTACCCTTAACAAAAAATTCAGCAACAAACTGCGGTCCTAAACAAAATTAACAATGAAAAAAACATTTTTTTTTTTCACTAAGTGTCAAATTTGTGAAATATTTGAAATGTCATAACTTTTTTGTTTATTGGCTTACCATCACCAAATTTTTATGGTAGATAGCTAATATAATGGACCGTTTTCCCTCAAAAAATTACGTTGGTATTCCGATAGGGTTTTGAGATATTTGAGTTTTTGTGACAAAAATGATGTTTTTTAATGCAAAAAAATTTTTTTTTACTTTGTGTATTTTTTTTGGAATCTTTATTTAGTTGTCTAACTTTGTTTCTTTAGTTGTCTAACAATCGAACGAACCGTTTTTGCTGTGCAGCTTTTTGAATATTTTTGAACCATTTTCACATACACCCTTTTGAAAAGTTAGTCGTGACTCAACTTGAAGATTTGATATCGGAAAATGACGATTTAGATGGAACTAAAAAACTGTGCAAAGTTTCAGATATTTTTGAAATGGTCGATCAGAATCGACTTGCATGCCTCCGTGGAATCCCTCAAGAATACAACATGCTCCTCGAATGAAATAGTACTAAATGTTCCTCGAGTCCAATATGAATATTCGACGTTTCAATGGGGATTCGTATGAACCAAACCTATGGAACAAGAGGCGCAGTTGTAAGAAAAGCAATACAATTATATCGGTCGTCAGGAATGTCCAAGAGTTGTATCAAACCACCCTACTGGTTGGCCCTACTGGCGGTCATTACCAGCCTTGGTAAAGTGATTTAGGTCAAATACCGTCGTAGCACTGTTTTGGTAAATTTATATAGGCTCTTGCGGAAGTCAGTTCTAATATTTTGATAGCATTTTATTCATATTCTTTGATTGAAATCAAGGAATTCCGTCATAATGGGAACTCATTACAGCACATTATGTTGGTTAGAAGGCTGTAAAAGAAATACGATAGACTCATTCCAAACATCCTGTCAGACAGGAATTTTCAGAAGGAATTGCCAGAAAAATCAAAGCTGACTCGATTTATTTTACCATCAAACAATTGATCAAGGATTGAATCCTGGGATTCAATCCTCCCATACACGTGGCATGATTCATTGCATGCCTGGATTTGAACCAAAATTGCGCGCGAAACAAATCTTGCTCTGATGATTTTAAATCTCAGCAGCTCTTGGAAAGGGATTTTTTGAAGACTGGATAATACTTAAAATCTATGAATAATAAAGAAAAGTTACTTGAAAAAAAAATGCTACAAATCGGTTGGAAATAGAGCAAATAATTTATGAAATAATAAGTTTTCTTGAAAAAATATAGGTTAAGCAATAAAATTATTCATGCCAAATAATTAAAACATTGAATCAAAATCAAAGAAAGAATTTATTGCTGGAATAACACTATGGCCAATTTTTTTACTTTGTTTTTAGCCATTAATCTGATGAAAAGTTGCCCATGCCGAAATTTCATGAAAGTTAAACCTTAATTTTCGTAGTAGTATTTTTAGTAATTTTGTGACAAAATTTGTGTCTGTTTTTTCAATTATTTATCTTCTGACATCTTGATGTATGGATTTTTTAGTGCATTCTCATAAGGGAAATCATTATCACCGGACACCTCGAGCGGGGTATCATCTAAAAACATGATAAATCAGAATGCAGTGAATATGCTGAAACAGGATTATTTGGATAATTTAGAAAAAAAAATGAATATTGATAATCAAATTTCCAGGATATCGACGCTTTTTGGTATCACGTTTTTTGCGCAACGGAGATGTCGAAAAATTGCGCTTATCGCATGCAACAAGAAACTAGTTCTAACAGTAATCAATCGATCGATAACCGGACGGTTAAGCTTTCGATTGTCGCACGATTCAACGAAGTCAGAACAGCCGCGCTGATGCTGTGTAACGTAAACGAGGTTTTCTCAATATAGTTGTACAACATTACATAACTTTCTTGGAGGTACGACTGTTATGTTGATGTTTGAGCTTATGGCTTGCAGTCTTAAATAAAACTCAAAAACGGATTTTTGCTTACATCCGACGTTTTGGACACATGTATTGTGCCTTTTTCAAGGATTAGCTGTGTTCCGTTTTATCGTTTGCCCACAGCATAGGCAACATTTGTCCAACAGCATAAAACGATTTCCCCGTTCGGGTACTATACGGGAGTAGAAATCCGAAAACGATCCGGGTCGCAGAACTGAAAACGCAGTTGCCTGTTTTGGCGCCACTTTACTCAACAACCTGTTTTTAAAGTTATCTACCGAAAAATTGCTAAATGTTTTTCTAGAAGAATCCATGGAATAATTTGTAAAGGTATTCAAGGAGAAATACTCAAAATAATACAAATGGATTTTTTTTAAAACGATCAGAATTGGTAAATTCAGAAAAAGCAACTTTGATCAGCATTTTGAAAAACTGTTCCACCTACCGGCACGCTTTGTAGGCTGATGCTGATCACTAATGTGGATGTCTAAGAAAAGTCATTGAAAATACAGTAGAAATACATACAGTGATTGGCGATTTCTAGAAAGTTGTCGAACACATAAGGGTAGTCATTATGGCATTATCGAAAAGTGCTAAAAGTTCGGAGAAATTGAGAAAAAATGGACAAAGATGGAGCGCCAAAATACGATTGGTGTAAAGCTGGGCTGCTATTCATGAAATAGAATCTTGAAACATGGCAATATACATAATACCGTCGATGGGGGTGACAATGGGTCTGGGGGGTGAGATTGGGTCAAAACGGAAAAATATGATTTATGAAATATATCAGCCAATAACGCTGATATTACCAAAATTTATAATTCATGTGTTAGGGAACATATTATTACACATAATTAATCACAATATGCATTTTTAGAAATAGTGGTTTTTGTTCAATCTATCTATATAAATAAAAATGGAATGGTGTTTGTATGTCACGAAATGGCTTACGAACGGGGTAGCGGATTTGGATGATTCTTTCTGCATTTTGTTCTTCAAGGGTTCCGACGTGTTTGTGTGTATAAAAGTTCCAGGACATTCACCGGGAAAGCCGGAAAAACGACAGTGAACGGAACTGTCATTTTGTATGGGACGATTCGTAACGGTTTTCATCAGCCTACTTGATGGCAAGACGAAGTTTGCCGGGACCACTAGTACTCAATAAACTTGTATGTTGAAACAAGACAAAATTTACATCATTAAATTTCCCCTGTGCAAAGTATAACGCATGCACTTTAATCTCTACTGTTATATTAGTAGAAGGTTGAAAGTCTTTTCAATACACTTCACACGTATTTTCCGGAATCTATTTGATTTTTCCACAAAAATTTCATTTTTTTCGGTACGGTGTCTAAAACATTAAAAATGGGGGTGAGATTGGGTCATACAAGAACGATGGAGAATGAAATCACAAGTCTACTTTTTTGTCGTTTTTACGGTGTCATGTGTACTCTTTCCTCATTAGGATGTATTTATTCTTTCTAAATACAGCATCGCTGAAACATAAAACAAATCTAGTAGAGAATTTCTTGCATTGAATAACAATGCAACGCATTTTGACAACTTTTCAAACCAGCAACTGTTTTTCGTGCGCACAACATCGTAATATTTTATCAAATGGATTTTTTTAAATTTAATCATTTATTAGTTTTTTTTTTATTTATCTTCATTAACGAGATTTTTAACACTGGGCTAGTTCATCTCGGGACCAACCGCTTTACTTCCCTTCCGAAGGAAGTCGTCACTATAACTCTTACGTTATAAATGACTATGTCGGGGATGGGATTCGATCCCAGGTCCTCGGCGTGATTATTAATTAGTGTTTTCATATTAAAGAAACATCTTACGGAAATACAAATGAGTTGGATCGCTGAAATATCGGGATTATGTCGTCAACATCTGCCTAAAATGTATTGATCGTAAAATGTCGCACTAAAATTCAACTATTTGCGAAGGTTTGAAATAATCACTGTTTCTGTAAACCTTTGGGGGAACTAAATAGGCTTTATGGCAATGGGGATGAGACTTTGAAGACAATTTGAGGAAAAAAAACAAGAAAATTTGTGTAACATTGACGATAAATGCTGGGTTTCCATATTGTTCTCAAAGCTCTTCAATTTTTTGCTATTATTGTTCTTTTAAGTGTGTTTACCATACTTGTGAAACATTTTAAATGTCTTTTCGTCTTGTTTGCATCGTATTTAATCAATATTTTTCAACTGTGAATGGTTTTGCAGTCATATTCTCAAAAACAAGTTAGAGTAAGGTAGGGCAAAAGTTCGACCTTAGTGGTATAATCAAAGTTTCCAGGAAAACAATAGCAGTTTGAACAAAACAAATACCATACAGTGAACCTTCAACATATGGGCTATAATTTTGCTGAACAAACTTGTGTCAAAATATTTACCCATTTTTAGTTATAACAGTTTCAAAATTTATTGTCTTATTCGAACTTTTGCCCCACCGGTGGGGTAAGAGTTCGAATCTAGTGTGGGGCAAAAGTTCGCTGGCTAAAACACTAAATATCGATCCTTTTATGACAGGCATACTTTACACCAGCCGTAAACTTAAGTTTTCCGAAAAATACAAACTAAATTTTAATCAAAAAATTGCCCAAAACCGGGTTAATTGTAATATACTCAAAAATAGCAGTTTTTCGCAAAACTAAGAGGAAATGTAAAATTTTGGTGACAGTTTTCACACGATCAGACAAATTTAACTAAATTTGAAGATAGTATGTGGATTTTAGGCAACCTGAAAATTTTTCCGTGATTTTATACATGGGTCGAACTTTTGCCCCACTATGGGCCAAAAATTGTTTTCAAGCATTTATGCAAAATCTAATACACGTCGAAGCAATCTTATGATAGGCCTAGACACGCCCTTACATAAAATATTGAAAAAGATTTTATCTTCAATTGGTTCCATGCAACGAAAGTTTGACCAAAAATTACAATATTCACGTCGAAAAACAACAAATAGCCATAACTTTTGCAAATCTCAATCGATTTTTATGATATTTGGAGTAAAAGTCCCTTACTTGAATAGCATTCGAATCACAATGACATTTATAAGATTTGTTTTGAATTGAGCTAGAAATCTTAAAAAAAAACTCTTACCCCACTCGAACTTTTGCCCCACTTTACTCTATTTCAATTACAGTGACCCAATGTCACCCCCTCTATGGGGTGAGATTGGGTCATTTTTCATTCATTTGTAGCGCCGCAGTGCATGAATATTTTTCTATAATTTTTTGGACAGTTGTTAATGTACTATCAAAGTACATACACACCAAATTTGAAGTTTATTGGAGTTAAATTTCGAAAGTTATTTAACAAATAAATCGTACATAGAGTAAAGTGGGGCAAAAGTTCGAGTGGGGTAAGAGTTTCTTTTTAAGATTTTTAGCTCAATTCAAAACAAATATTATAAATGTCATTATGGTTCGAATGCTATTTAAGTAAGACACTTTTACTCCAAATATCATAAAAATCGATTGAGATTTGGAAAAGTTATGGCTATTTGTTGTTTTTCGACGTGAATATTGTAATTTTTGGTCAAACTTTCGTTGCATGGAACCAATTGAAGATAAAATCTTTTTCAATATTTTATGTAAGGGCGTTTCTAGGCCTATCATAAGGTTGCTTTGAAGTGTATTAGATTTTGCATAAATGCTTGAAAACAATTTTTGGCCCATAGTGGGGCAAAAGTTCGAATCAGCGGGGCAAAAGTTCGACCCATGTATAAAATCACGGAAAAATTTGCAAATTGCCTAAAATCCACATATTATCTTCAAATTTAGTTATATTTGCCTGATCTTGTGAAAACTGTCACCAAAATTCTACATTTCCACTTAGTTTTGAGAAAAACTGCTATTATTGAGTATATTACAATTTACCCGGTTTTGGGCAATTTTTTGATGAAAATTTAGTGTGTATTTTTCGGCAAACTTAAGTTTACGGCTGGTGTAAGGTATGCCTGTCATAAAAGGATCGATATTTTGGGTTTTAGCCAGCGAACTTTTACCCCACACTAGGATCGAACTCTTGCCCCACCGTTGGGGCAAAAGTTCGAGTAAGACCATCAATTTTGAAACTGTTATAACTAAAAATGGGTAAATATTTTGACGCAAGTTTGTTCAGCAAAATTATAGCCAATATGTTGAAGGTTTACTGTATGGTATTTGTTTTGTTTTAACTGCTATTGTTTTCCTGGAAAATTTGACTATACCACTAAGGTCGAACTTTTGCCCCACCTTACTCTATCCTTTTTTGACCCATTCTCACCCCCAACGACGGTACAATACAAAGTTAAATCGTATTAGGAATTGCTGCCATGAAGAGGTTGAATCAGGGGGTGCCAAAAATGAAGCATGTCAAAAGCGGAGCACGTCTTAAAACCAGAGGGATTCCGTATTGAGAATTATTTTAATGTAATAGAACTATGTTTCCGTCTAACGTTGGAAATACGAACATTCAGAATTCAGACGATTAACTCTACAATTTTGCGGTTAGTAATTTGGCCGCAAAAGGTAGAAACTGAAGTTTGGACGTTTCATAAGTTCATAAGAAATTCATAAGTTTCCAATGCCAATATTGCTTCGTCTCAAACAATTTGGCAACTTTTCCAACCTACTAATATCGGCAAACGCTCTAGTTGCGACAACGCAAAAAAAAGCCGGCAAAAAAGGATTTCAACAAAGGAACGAAAATCAACAGATTGTCCAAAGCGTGTCAACATGTCTCAGAAAATAATGAACCACTAAAGAGCAACCTGGTGCGCTCGCGAGCATTCTCTGTTACGGTTTTACACCGTGTGTGCCCGTTTTTCATACTGAGCTGTTTTGTAATCAAGCAGTTCCCTTTTTTCCGATATCCATATACCAGGTAAACCCGAGCAAAGTTGAGAACAAGCAGTCAATGGCTTAGTTTGTATTGATTTCGGTTTAATATTTAAAAAGGAAACACAACAATCAATAACAAAAAAAAAAGTAATTGTGTTATCATTTGAAACAGAAGGTTATCAAGCTCTGTTATACATCTCCCACCCATCATATTATATTTTCAATTATTTATTAAGTAAACAAGAGTCTTGTCATTGATAAAAAATAACAGAATGAATTCATGACAAATAAATGTTATTATTACTTTGTTATGCAATTGCTATTCGACTTTGCTCGGGAATGCAATGCAATGTGGGGAGTATGCTACAACTTAGCTCAACGTGTGGTTGGATACTCGTTGCAGTCCCAGATCAAAGCTGTTTCTTCCGACGACGGGGACTGTGACCTAGCGATTATACGTTTCTGATGATGGGACGATGGGACGATGAGTGAGTCTTTCAATGAGCACGCTGAAAGCCGTGTCCCACCTTGTGGCGCGATGTGATCTTGCTCTTCTAATGAGTGGGAGTCGTCGTCGTCGTTGTCGTCGTCATCATCAGTCGTTCGATTTACGATCTGTTTGCTGCACACATTGCACAGTGTTTGGATTTATCGATTTCACGATCAAAATAGAATAACTTAAAAACCATTTCTTTTTCAGACATTTTCGAAAAAAAAAATGTTTAAGTAAAAATGATCTTCTTTTGATGATCCTTCCACTGAAAACGGAGATAAAACGGACACGCATATTTTGACCCAACTGTAGAGCCGTTTTAAATGCCGTGTACTAGACTCGACTTCACATATCTGTCAAAGGATGAAAATTTTAATTGGAATTGAATGGTTTAGTACTTAAGGTGAAACAGTTTGGAATCAACTTCTAAGATTGCACTGAAACTTCAAAGGCACAAATCTCGCGAAGGAAGCAACAAACAACAGTGAACTTTTTATTTTGGCTTTGTGCACTAGCAGAAAGCTTAAAAAAAGAAGATCAGAAGCGTTTACCAACTATTTCTCCAGTTTTGTGTCTTTGAAAACGTGAGTAGGGGCACAAGGCGGCCATTGTGACGGCCATCCGAGATGTTTCACCTTAATTCGGTTTTCATTTACTTACAGATGTTCCACTAAGAGTATTATCATATCAAACCTTAGTATTTTAGTATAAAGATAGTTCATCTCACTTTCAGCTGGAATCATCAAACAAATAATATCAAAAGAAGATACTTTTCATATCAAGAATCTTCTTCGAAGCTACCAAATTTCAAAAGGCATCAATTTTTCTAGTTATTCTATTATGATCGTGATATCGATGAATTGAAACACTGTGCATGGGCGGGTTTCCACTTTCTTTCATTCTAGGACCAGATGTTCTTTGTCGTCGGTTGGCTGTCGTCGTGACAGTTTCGCTGATTTCCTCAGAAGAGATCTAGTGGGACGGATGTTGATGTGGTAACGATCGGCTGGCTGCGGTCGGTCCATCGTCGCGTCGTTAGCACCAACTTGCATAGGCCACAAAGTCGTGTCACACATGTGTCCGCGCCTTAGCAGATGATAAACGGCCGGTTCGGAGTGACGAGCATTAAATCGATACTTTTGTGAACTTTTCCGATGATGGGAGGGAAGATTTGCACTGTGGATGGCCTTGTGTAGCAACATGCTCAGCATGATCGTTAAGATGTCTTGCAGGGTACTGATGTGATGCATCTGTTAGTGGAACAGTCTCGTTGGGAACTATATTTTCCAAAATAGTATTGGTCGTAAACGTGGATCAAGGAATAGCCATATCTTAGAATACACTGTGCTGGGAGGGCCCAACGTGTTCTTATGTGTGAGTTATAATATCCGTCGCAATATTTGTGATTGGCTCTAGTTAGAATCGATCACTTGTCATAACTGAAAAAGAAGTGTTCTACCAAATGATCGACAAATCAAGAAAAGCAAGAACATCCGTTTATCATAATTGACAAAAAGAAACGGATGTTTTTATTTTTATAGAATTTTCGTCCGTTCGGAAAAAATTGTTGGCAAATGACCTATTCTAAATAGAATTTTAAGGCAAAGTAGCCCTTCATTGGAATTTGTACGCATCATTGATGATTGTGAATTGTTGTGAAGTCGATCTCGTGAAAAATAAGTTAGTTTTTCACTGACATAGCTGAAAAAGTATCAGCTTACTCTCTTCACATGAGCACACATAGTGATACTTTTCTGTATAAATATAAACTATAATGATTGAGTTTTATTACTTTAAAATTCCAAGCTTCAAAGTCAACATGGCTGCCAAAACGAATCACGGACTTCTTAGCCTTGAACAAGATTAAAATGATCTTATAACGATGAAAGTTTTCATCCTTCATGGTTTGCTCAAAAATTTCTCCAAAATTTTTACAAATCTCAAACATTGCAGATTTTGAAGCATTAGCAGCTTGTAGACAAATATTTGTAATTTTCCAAATGCGGAACGAAATTGCTATCCTCTTTCGCAGCGTCCATTTATTACGTAACGCAACATTTGGAAATTTTTGACAAACTTCCCCCCCTCTGTAACGTTTTTTGTATAAAAAACATCAAATTTTTGTATGAGTCGTAACGCTTCAGCCTACTCCCCCTCCCCCTAGAGCGTTACGTAATTTGTGGATGCCACCTTTAAGCTTACTTAGGATTTTTTAATGACTAGTCGGCCCATAGCTGCTTATTGTCACATTCGACATTTTTGACAATTTCGAGATAATACCATGGAAAGCCATTAAATGATGAATATTTTCGATTAACTTACCGAAATCTGTGATTTTTTCTAGAAAATTCATAAAAACATCCAAGTTGTTTTGTCACATAGGTAATTATAACCGCATAACAGCCACATTGAGATTATACATGATCCTTATAATCTAGTAGTAATCAAATTTCTATCAGAATTATTTCCCTACTATTGACACAGTATTCATATCACATACTGTTGTTTAAAAATTCAGCCTCATATAACAACTTTTGAGTTCTAGGCAATATTTAGAAATCTTAGTTTCCTCCCATACTGCCATAAATTGTACACTTGGTATTCCATTTACTCAATGCCTACTTTTGTCGAATGTTACAAAAATGCAGTTCTGGGCAGTGTTGACCAGACTCACGGCATAAAAATTAACAAGGCAGGCTCTTCACTGATGTAAACATCAAGTTTGGTTGAAAACATGTGACGTCACTCCTATCGTACCATATACCATCCGGACCACTAGATCAATTTTTTTGAAAATTTGTTCGAGGTGGATAGGAATGACGTCGTCAAGTAGCTGTCAGTTTTCGGAATATATCACCTTCTTAAATATAGTACATTGTGACCAGACTCATTTCCTCAAAATTCGAATTGTGAAGCCATGAACTGTTATAACTGTGCGTTGTATTCCTGAGATGGAGGGGGAGGTGGTTGGGCTTGAGTGTTGCACATGGGATCCGACAGTTTCGATCTCGGTGGGCCGCAATTCAAGTTTCGGTGAAATGATTCGCACTCACTCACTCACTCATTTCATTTCAACGAAACTTGAATTGTGGCTCTCTGGGATCAAAATTGATCGGTTTTGTGTGAAGTACTCAAGCTTGACCATCTGCTTTTCCATCTTAGGAGCATAGAGCATGGTTGTAGTAGTTCGTGGCTTCGTAGTTCGGAAAATGTTATTTTCGGGAAAATGAGTCTGAACAACACTGGTTCTGGGCAGTAGTGGTCCCAACAAACTTCGTCTTGCCATCAAGTAGGCTGCTGCAAAATGCTATAAAATCTCCCATACAACATGTCAGATTAGTTTTCTCCCGTTGTCCCCAACTATTCCGAAGACTTTCCAATAGTTTTCCTTCACAAGAACACGTCGCATCATCGGACTAATTCAACAATAAATGCATTATTCAAATTCATTCACTCGTTCTTTAACCAACTCGTGACATACCAAAACCATTCGATTGTTAATTATGTGGATCATGTAAAACTAAAGAATTGCTTGTTCTGTAATTAATAGGCTCTGGAGATCATACAATTTGCCAATAAATAGACAACACTATCATCCTAATTTGGTAAAACAAATTTAAAATTTTATTAACATTTTGTTAACATCATATAACATTTCATTTGCCGTAGCAGTTCAGATTTTTTACAGGTGAGTTGATTTCACCTGCTTATAAGAGAAAAAAAAACGCTTTAAATATACTTAACCTAAATTTACCTAAACATATAACGCATTAATCGTGGCAATAGAAGATTGTAACGATTTTTGCCTGAAATTATTTATTATTTTATTTGACATTTGTTCCAATGTTTCAACATTGGATATTCTATGTAACTCATTGGTACTATACCAGGGAGGAAGCCTCAGAATCATTTTCAAAATTTTATTTTGAATTCTCTGCAGAGCTTTCTTCCTGGTATTACAACAGCTAGTCCATATTGGTACAGCATACAACATGGCTGGCCTGAAAATTTGTTTGAATATCAAAAGCTTGTTCTTAAGACAAAGTTTTGATTTTGTATTAATAAGGGGATAAAGACATTTTACATATTTATTACATTTGGCTTGAATGCCCTCAATGTGATTTTTGAAAGTTAAATTCTTATCAAACATGAGCCCTAGATAGGGGGGCTGGGGGCAAGAAGGACACCTTAAGACATATAGGTTCAAATCATGGTTGATTAGCACAATTTTTGAAGATTATTCCAGTGAAGGGACAAGCTCACCTCTTGTTCTAAATAATGTTATCGATAGATTTCAAAAATATAAGAAACATATGATGATTTGAGATTTTTGAAAATGTCTCTTCTTATGAGGTTTTTAAACGAGGCACGGGGCAAGAGTGCCACTCGTATGGGACAAGAAGACCACCAGAGCAAAATGCCACAAATTTTGTATACTATCATTTCCCCGCCTAAACGATAAATTCTAGAGTAAGTAAAGATAAAAACTGAGGGATAAAAGTTGACTTATAGTTAAAAAGTAATTTTACGAAATTAATTAAGTTCTCATCTTATTTGACTGTAACAATAATAGTAAAAATTTTCAGAAACCAATTTGAATGTCCAAAATGGTTTATTATGATTTTATTTAGTAGGAAACATTGATTTAATGCAATTTTAAACAAGAAAAATATAAATTCATTTGATTTTATATGAGAAAATTCCGGTGTCCCTCTTGCCCCATAAGTCATACTGTTTTTATATATGTAAAACTTAATGTCAAAAGGACTTTTTCGAAAAAAAAAAATACTCACAGCTATTTTAAACAATTGAAAATCATCAATACTGTGCGGAAAAATCAATATGTTTTGTATTTATTGGGAGTCAAACCTTGTTTTCCAGTCTTACATTCTTATAATATTTCGCATTTTTCGCGTTGGTAAGTTAGAACACTTTTCGTATTTTTTGTACTAAACATTTTTAACTATAATATTTGCACAACCCTCAATGAGTACTCAATTGATTCTTATCCTGAGATTAACATCAAAAAATTTATTTGAACTATGTGAAATTAGAGGTGGCACTATTGCCCCGGGTGTCGCTCTTGCCCCATGCCCCCTACTTAACTTCATCTGACCAATTTATTGGAACCCCTCTCATCGTGACAACATGTCTACTTGAAGGTTTCAAATAAAGAGCTTTTGGTTTATGTGGGAATATTATTAGTTGAGTTTTGGAAGCATTAGGAGAAATCTTCCATTTTTGCAAGTATGATGAAAAAATATCCAAACTTTTTTGCAATCAACTACAGATGACACGCAGGCTTCGACCTTTGGCGGAGAGGCCTGTGTCATCCGCAAACAAAGATTTTTGACATCCCTGAGGTAACTCAGGTAAGTCAGATGTGAAAATATTGTATAATATTGGTCCCAAAATGCTGCCTTGAGGAACACCAGCTGTTATAAGAAGTTTTTCAGATCTGGAGTTCTGATAATTAACCTGAAGTGTACGATTTGACAGATAACTTTGAATTATTCTAACAATGTATGTTGGAAAATTAAAGTTTTTCAATTTTACAATCAAACCTTCATGCCAAACACTGTCGAATGCCTTTTCTATGTCTAGAAGTGCAAGACCAGTAGAATAGCCTTCAGATTTGTTGGAACGGATCAAATTTGTTACACGTAAAAGTTGATGAGTGGTCGAATGTCCATGTCGGAATCCGAACTGTTCATTGGCAAAAATTGAATTTTCGTTGATGTGGGCCATCATTCTGTTCAAAATAACCTTTTCAAAAAGTTTACTGATGGAGGAAAGCAAACTGATTGGACGATAGCTAGAAGCTTCTGCAGGATTTTTGTCTGGTTTTTAAAATTGGAACAACCTTAGCATTTTTCCATTTGTCAGGAAAATATGCTAATTGAAAACATTTGTTAAATATATCAACTAGAAATGATAAGCTACTTTCTGGAAGTTTCTTGATGAGAATGTAGAAAATTCCATCATCGCCAGGAGCTTTCATATTTTTGAATTTTTTAATAATAGTTCTCACTTCTTTCAAATCAGTCTCCCAGGTATTTTCGAAAACGTTCTCTTGATTGAGAATATTTTCGAACTCCTGAGTAACTTCATTTTCAATTGGACTAGTTAGTCCTAAATTAAAATTTTGCGCACTTTCAAACTGCATAGCAAGTTTTTGAGCTTTTTCGCAATTAGTTAGTAATAATTTGTTTTCCTCTTTCAATGCCGGTATAGGCTTCTGAGGTTTTTTCAAGATTTTAGATAATTTCTAAAAGGGCTTAGAGCCAGGGTCCAATTGAGAAATTTTATTTTCAAAATGTTTGTTTCTTAATTGAGCAAAACGCTTTTTGATTTCTTTCTGCAAATCCTGCCATATAATTTTCATAGCAGGATCGCGAGTGCGTTGAAATTGCCTTCTCCTCACGTTTTTAAGACGGATCAAGAGTTTAAGATCATCGTCTATAATCACGGATTCAAATTTTACTTCACATTTTGGAATTGCAATGCTTCTGGCTTCAACAATGGAATTTGTCAAAGTTTCAAGAGCATTGTCAATATCAAGTTTAGTTTCTAAAGAAATGTTAACATCAAGATTAGAGTCAACATACGTTTCATATATATTCCAGTCGGCTCGTAAATAATTGAAAGTGGAGCTGATAGGATTGAGAATCGCTTCATGCGATATTTGAAATGTAACAGGGACATGATCAGAATCAAAATCAGCATGAGTAACTAATTGGCTACAAAGATGACTAGAGTCGGTTAAGACCAAGTCAATCGTAGATGGATTTCTAGAAGAGGAAAAACATGTAGGGCTATCCGAGTATTGAATTGAGAAATATCCTGAAGAGCACTCATCAAATAAAATTCTGCCGTTGGAATTACTTTGAGAATTATTCCATGACCGATGTTTGGCATTAAAGTCACCAATGACAAAAAATTTTGACTTATTGCGAGTCAATTTTCGCAAGTCAGTTTGGAGCAAATTAACTTGCTGTCCAGAGCATTGAAAAGGCAAATAGGCAGCTATAAAAGTATATTTACCAAACTGTGTTTCAACAGAAACACCTAAAGTATCAAAAACTTTAGTTTCAAATGATGAAAACAGTTGATGTTTTATACACCTATGAATGATGATTGCAACTCCCCCACATGCCCCATCAAGTCGATCATTTCGATAAACAAAAAAGTTAGGATCTCTTTTGAGTTTAGATCCAGGTTTTAAATACGTTTCGGTAATAACTGCTATATGCACGTTATTAACCGTAAGAAAATTAAACAACTCGTCCTCTTTACCATTCAGAAAACGAGCATTCCAATTTAAAATATTTAAATTATTATTTGGATCCATTAGAAAAACGTAATCCAATAACAATTTGATTTGTAAATTTTACACCTACTTGGACTGCTTCAGTCATAGTGGTGGCTTTGAACATTGCATCAATCATTAGATTCAATTGTTCAGTTAGAAAATTAAAATCAGAGGCAGACATGTCATGTGATTTCCCATTAGAATTTCCGGTAGACGAAGAAGCGGAATTACCTGTGGCGGTAGGGTTTTTTCCATTTGATTTGAAACAAGTAAATAGAATGGGTACCCATGGATCGAACAGGGGAGGAGTTCAAATTTCCTGCTACGATATCGGCAAAGGATTTTCCGTGGGTAGATACATTCGAAATTGAAAGATTCGAACGGCTACCCGACGGATTAAAATTTGTTTGTGAATGAGCATGATTATGATCTTCCTGATGGGTATGATTCATGATCAAGCGATCGTTAACTGAAAAATGAGCATTGTTCGATACTCTACCAGGCAAATTGCGGAAACGACCGTTATCGTAACGGATATTATCCTTCATCTGCCTGGCACGAGCCTCAACGACTCTCTTGCGTGAAGGGCATTCCCAAAAGTTAGCTTTATGAGGGCCCTTGCAATTGGCGCATTCAAACTTTCTGGTATCTTCTTTCACAGGACAGACGTCCTTAGCGTGAGAAGAACCTCCGCAAATCATGCATTTAGCATCCATGCGACAATTTTTTGTACCATGACCCCACTTTTGGCACCGACGGCACTGAGTGGGGTTCTGGTAATTTCCTCCAGGTTTCTGGAAATGTTCCCATGTCACACGGACATCGAACAAAAGTTTTGCTTTTTCTAAAGCTTTAATATTATTTAGTTCTTTTTTGTTAAAGTGAACTAAATAAAATTCTTGAGAAAGCCCTTTCCGAACAATGCCAGATTGGGTTCTCTTTTTCATAATGATTACTTGGACTGGGAAAATCCAAGTAAATCATTTATTCCATTTTCGATCTCTTCTGGTGACTTATAGTCACTTGAGAGACCTTCCAAGACAACTTTGAACAAACGTTCAGTTTTGTCGTCATAAGTAAAAAAAAATGTGCTTCTTCTCTTCAAGATGTCTGAGAAGAAGTTCACGATCTTTAAGAGTTTCCGGCAAAACGCGACTGTCTCCTTTCTTTGCGATTTGGAAGGAAACCTTGATTCCCCTAATGGAGTTCAAGATCTCCTGCCTAAATCACTTGAATCAAAGAGCCTGGGCTAGAGGCTGCTTCGATTTGATGTTCGGAAAATTTGTCTAGAGCATCGAACTGATTGCTTATTTCGATACAATTATTCATTTCACCCTTGGAAGAAAGTTGGCATTCCGGGGAAGCGTCCTTTCTTCCATTCTTGCCACGTGTAGTGATAGTTTTAAAACCCACTTTTTTGGAAGGAAGTAGTGAATTCAGAGATTCACCCTTCCTTTTGTTAGTTGTTGATACCATGTTTAGTTAATAAACGAAAGAAGACGTGACCTTCGAGAGGTTTTCTCCCAAGACGGTGTCCAAGAAGGATTACCACCGCTAGCTTTCGCCAACGGGTCCAACGAAAAAATCGAAGGCACGGGTCCAAACAAGGATCGTAAAGGGATCAATAGTAGAAAAAATAGTACTGAAAAGTACTGTTTTAGTAGCACTGAAAAGTACCGTTTTTAATTTTAGCACTGAAAAGTACTGTTTTTGTAGCACTGAGAAGTACTGATTTATTGCTTTAGGTAGTTTTTAAGAAAACTTCCAAGAGCAGAGAGAATTCGTGTACGCACAGCACGAAGGTACGATGCGCACTGTGAGCTACGAACTACTAGTCAGCAAGGTGTCTTGTGTTAGCAATTGGGCATGCACATTTTCAAGAAGCTGTGTTAGTCCTGCCGGTAGACGCGTCTTCCGAAAAATTAAAGGGTTTTTGTTCAATTGCAGAAGTGCGCTGTATTTTTTTTTTTTTTTGCGTGTTCCTTTTTTGGTCGGCCTTCCAATTGGCACCGATTAGTTCCATTCAAGCTGAATATGTTCAACGAAAACACAGACAGAGAGAAACGGCAAAGATTTTTTGTCACGACTAGCTTGGTTGCTGGTAGTTGGGCGTCGTTGGTTGCGCTGAGCTGAGGTAGTGACGAAAACTTTTTATTTTTCGTCATCGTCACTGATAGTCTGTCGAATCCGGCGACTATTAAGAACTCTGTTTGGGACAGACCATTACGCGTATATATCATGCATTGAATTGGAATCGCCACTGTTCAGAATATAAATCATGTTTGGGATTTGAAACAAAACGGTGTCTAAGTACTATTGCCCATTGCACGGTGACGTCATCAGAAAATCGCTCTCCTTCTCTCCCTTGAGAAATCTGAAAACAACGGTACCAGTAGGGTAACTGGGGGTAAAACACGCCCTCTAAGGAAGGAAGCGTTTTTAGCTATGAAGAATATTATTATATAAGCCTTTTTTATTCATTATCTCATAGACAAACATGTTTCCTATAAAAGAGTAGAAACAGCCATCCATTTTCTTTTTCTGGAGTTAATAAATCATCATTTTCTAAAATACTTGCTTAGGGCAAACGCTCCCTTAGTGGAGGTAGTGTGTTTTGGCATGTTTCGCGCAAATAAATGATTATGTGATATTTTTGTATTATGTACGATGCGAAAATGATACAAGTAATCGAATAATATTCATGAAATTCAACCGTAAAACTATTTAAATCAATTATTTTGCTTAATTTTTTTGCTCCTTTGCACCTATAGTGGTGCATCAGTACCCATAGTGGAGGGTCCCATAAGAAATCAATGGTTTGCGCCACTAAAGGAACCATCCTTAAAATATACCTCCACTAAAGGAACAGTGTTCCTATTATTGGTGCAAGGCTTTTTGCAGGGAAATTTCAAATGAATCGTGATTTTTATACATTTGAATGATAGAAGGATTTGAGATCTATCGAATGATACGTTAAAATCATATATTTCATGATCTTAACACCTTGTTTATGCAGTTTTCCCTTAGGTGCACCACTAATGGTACACTTGCCCTATCTGCATTTTTATTTTCTGCGGGGTAAAACGCGTCACCTGATCTCGGCTTTAGTCGTTCGCGCGCACGCATGCGCAATCATGCTTGCAAATACGTTGCATACATAAGGGCGTTTGATCAGATGTTATTGTTCGATTATAGTATAAATGCTAATTCGAAAAATGTGCATTTGTAAGGTTCAAATTGGCACGTAACTACAGCTTGGCATTACGTTTGCTGGAATTTGAATTCAAACGGCTGTTTTGGTGTTATGAAATAGGTGTGGCCGTTTTGCCCCACGAGTTGATAAAAGTTTAAGTCCTTCGATACGGGTTTTAAGGATAAATTCCACACTTTTATCGCATGAAATACAAACTATGGGCGTGCACAAGGCGATTCTCGGTGATAGTTTAAAAAGTTTTGTTGTTTATCGGCCTGAAAAATGGTCTAGAAAGTAACACAAAATTACAACGAAAACAGCGAAAAACGTTTTTTCGAGTTTTTCACGATTTTTGCCAGGAAAAGGCTTAAAAATATACATAAAGAAGCATTTTAATACATTTTCCATTATCTGGGGTGAAAAACAGCGTCCCAAAGCACGTCGTTTGTTCAAAACAAGGGTGGCGCGTTTTACCTCAATGGCGCATTTTACACCCAGTTCCCCTACCTATCAACATTGACTGGCACTAGCACCGTTGTTTTTAAGTTTTGTTGAAGAGCGGAGAGAGAATTTCGCCGTGAAATGAACTATAAGGCAATCCATGAAACAGCTGCGATCAGCTGATTTTTCATTTACCATGAGCTTTTGACGTTTCGCGATTGGAGTGACCGTTCGATTACTAAGGAAAATGTTAAGCTCCGATAACACTCGCATATTTGGTTTACTCTTTCGTTTCGGTTACATTCACTTTTTTAGCTATCAGTAGCGGAAAGTCCACATGGACAGCCTTACTGATTCACAGCTTGTTTTTTTTAAAGATCGAACTAAATGAATTTGATTAAAATTTAAGCTACTTTGCACCCACAGTGACACTACTGTACTTATACTGTCCATGTTCGCATAGTCGACGTATCTGCCAATGAGAACAAACATACATTGAGTCAATTGGACTACTGAAATATATAGGAATCCCTTATGAAAATTCGTCATATCCAATCCCTCACAACTAACCTTTTTTTATTGAATTAAAAAATCACTCGATAACTTATTTTGTCTTCGAACCACCCTCTGAAACTCATTGAAAAATGGCTGCAAACGAAATTTCAAGTTATTTGTAGTCCGTCACATAAATTTCAGCCAATTTGGTACACCAGAAGCTGAGATACAGAGTCCCACACTTAAGCATTTAATACAAACAAAAAAACTTTTGATTACTAAGTATTGTCACTGACTGTAAATTGGCCAATATCAATATTGGTCAATATGAATAGAACATCAAAATCAATTCAATATCTCAATCCTAATATCAGAAGACTTGTTTTATTATATGAATTTAATTGAGCAAGCTATGTTAACTCGGAATTAAACTGTGACAATCAGGCATTTCAGGGGTACACAAATTATGTCACGCATCAGGAAGTCAGGTTCTGTGTGACAAGCCTTACAAAATTTTTGAAGAAGATCCCATACAAAAGGGGAGTCTAGAAGGGAGCTGGTAAAAAAAAATGTTTACCATCCCTAAAAGGGACTAAGCCAATGCCTATTTGTTATTGTAAAATATTTCAAAATTCGGGGCTTGTGGCAGAATTCTTTTAGTTAGGAAATTTGCCGACTTACATTTTAAGTTCGAACAACTGAGCGAGTTTTTGTAGCGATATTTTTTAAGTCCTCATTGATGTGATAACTACAAGATCAATACTTAAGGTGAAGATGAATCGAAGCCAAAGTTCAAATTTTCAAGAGCACGGATCTGGAGAACCAAACATCCGTTTGAGCTGAAAACCTAATCGATTGGTCACCACGAATGTTTGGTTCTCCTTAAGGAAATATTCGCTTCGATTCATCTTAAGGAAATATTGACAAAACCCGTGAACGGTTTCAAAGTTTCAATTATTATCGGAGTTTGAAAGTTTCAAATTATTCTTTTGCAAAAATTGGATCTAATGCAGAAAATCCCAATTTTGCAGCCAAAACTATCCCTTCCAAATTATATGATCAAATTTTTACCGTCCGAATAACTTTAACCTTTCAATTACAAAACGTTAACGCAAAATCTATGTATGACTTGGTTTGATATAAATAAAAGCATATTTTGAAGCAAAAAGTTGAGGTACTTCAAAGCATTTGTACAAATTTCCAAAATTGTCGTGGAGCACCTGCCAAGGCTTTGCGGAGCACCAAATGCTCCGCGGAGCACGATCTTTAAACCGCTGGTCTAAAGTATTGCCCAAGGGTTTTTTTCATGAATTTCCCAGGGGTGATAAAAAAATGCTTAAAGTAGTTTGGAACAGTTTTCACCACAATTTCAAAAGAGTGTTGTTTAAAATGAATCAAATAGTTATTTTTGGGACCTTCCTTAGTCGAGTGGTTAGAGTCCACGGCTACAAAGCAAAGCAATGCTGAAGGTGTCTGGGTTCGATTTCCGGTCGGTCCAGGATATTTTCGTAATGGATATTTCTTTGACTTCCCTGGGCATAGAGTATCATCGTATCTGCCACAAATGCGAAAATGGCAACTTTGACAAAGAAAGCTCTCAGTTAATAACTGTGGAAGTGTCATAAGAATACTAAGCTGAGAAGCAGGCTCTGTCCCAGTGAGGACATTTATGCCAAGAAGAAAAAGATGCAATTTCTGGAAATGTTTATGAAGAAAAACAAAAACCCGAATAATTAGAGGATTTGTTGTAAAAGTGTTGTCGTATAAGTTGAAGATTTTAATCGGAATTTCTGAAGGTATTACTAACAATACATCCGGAAAAATTGTTGGAGAAAATACTTGTTGAAAAGCTTTTTCAAAGATTTTTTGCCAATTCCAAGAACATTTCCAATAAGGAGAACACGAAAAAAGTATGAAAACAATTGATTCAGTTCCAATAGATGTTGCAGAGAAATCTATTATAAATTCACTCAATTTTTACAACAAATCAATCATAAATTCAAATCTAAGGACTCATCCATGTCTGAGGAAAAGTAAAACAATTAAAACTCCCACCGCTCAGCGAATACTTAACAGATTTGAATAGTTTTTTGTGAGTATACTCACGTCCAGTTTACACGTCTAGTTTCCAAACATGGCCAAAGGAACTAGGACTAAAACTAGGAACAAAGAAACTTGTATCATAAAGTGGTGTAATTGGTGTCGATCGCTAAGCATTTTTTTCAACTCGTGTACGTCCATGCGATTTCGGTGAAAGTGGATAATTGAACTGAAATTATTAATTGAAATACAGTAGTTCTATTGCATTTCTGGTGTACAAATGTACGAATCACAACAGTTTTCACAAAATTATATTTGGAAAATTAAACTTTGTTGCAGGTAAGTTGGAATATCCGCCGTAGTGGAACATTTTAAGTTTGATACGACGAAGTAGAACGAAACCCTATGCACGTATCAAACATCACTGTTCTCAAAAATTTTACCTATTCACAGTGTAGAGACGATTTTGACACTACATTTTCAAAATTGGGGAACCCCGGTGAACTTGGAAAATGGCCATGTTTAGCATCAATCAAGTGCAGGCAATATGAACATCAAATTCTATCGTATCTCAAATGGATCATACTGATGCGATATCCAAGAAATCTTTGATAAATTGCCCACTGTTACACTATAGTCGGTATATGAGAAACTATCTGTGACTTCAAATTTGCCTATATTTCAGGACGATGTCGGATGCTGTTCGGCGCTGGGGGATCCCCCTACATTATTTTTGGATCGACCAAAACATAAAATTTGAGCAGTATTTCTGCGATTAATGGTAGCCACCAACTAGCATTATTTCAAAAATCCCCATTAATCCCCGTCAGCGTAGCGCGGCTCATCAGCCCAGATGCACGTTTGCAAGTGGAGTAAATTGCATTCCTTCCCTCCAGCCTTGAGTCATGACCAGAAAACGACAACACGCTGTCTCCCAAATACCGGGTCGGGAAATGCATTGCCACTGAATCATTAAATCTTCCATTAGATAAACACGCAGCGTTAAATGCATCGCACTCGACCTGCCGCGATGCGCGAATCATCGTTTCAAAGCAACAAATATGTCCTGCGGTATGCAGATTGCGATACACGCAGAATGCAAATTAAAACACTCTGGTTGGGCAAACATGCGAAAAATTGCCGCGATGCGTTGAGTTGTGGGGATCTTGTCTCAGTTATTTTCGGCACTGTCAGAGACACCGTGGCTGAACTTAATTCCATGGATTTAGATGGCTTTAGTCTACCGCGGAAACATTCCACTGCCATTGCAGACGACATTGTGAGTGGTTTTGCCGACGAATTAAGATTTTTGTTAGTTTCTTTGGGAGCATTATGGCTTTTCTGCTCTTGTTTGACTGATGTATCAATTCACGCACAATCAACTTACGAGTGTACTCGGGGAGTCGATGCTGTGGGCAATTTTTCGAGCAGCAAATCGAAACATCATATCTAGCTCAGGCTCTTCAAAGCATAGGGTGACGTCAATCGTGGTCTGTTCCAAATTTGGTAGATTGAGGCTGGAGAATTTGAACTACATTGAGAGAATCTAGGTTTCCATTTAAATTACACGAAAAAAAAACTGCTGATTTTTGTTGGAAACCCTAAAATATCGTTTACTACTTCTCAAATATCTTGAAAAGAAGAGACTCACATTTTCCACAGGGGAATCGTTAGGTAAATGTAGTGTAAGGAATGTGTCCAATGTCTGACGGCTCCCAAAACTTTATTGCGTCATATGAAATAAAGTCATAAGATGAAACATTGGAAATTATATGGAACCATTGATAGTTTGAATCCAACCTATTTCAAGCTCGCATACATTGTTGCTCACTCATTCAATCGATTTTATCTGCATTCAAAACCTTGACTAGAACATGATTCTTGAATTCCGTTCCCATTCTCCAAACCTATGCACTCCTTCTTCCCAATATGCTAACCATGCTGGAATTAACGAGCCCACTCCCCACAGCGATCCCTATTTAGTGATGAGAGGAGGACCCCTGATTTTTGCTGCTGCCCTCCTTTCCTATACACCATAAGATAAACCCAACATCGAGCCCATGTGTAGATCGATTGCCATAGATCGGTGCAAAAATTACAACCGCATTGATGTGCTTTTGCCGTGATGGGCTCGTTTAGTCACGCAAATCTCCCACGAACCACATCGCATCTCATCGGCAACAGACGGCGCGTCCTTCATCGACGTGAACCAAAATATAAATCTCCATTCCAAATTAAGACATAATTTACCTCAGAACAAATGCTTCCCCACCACCTTTGGCTCCACCTGTATTGTTTGACCTACGAGCGGGGAACTAGTCTGTACTAAGGGTATGCGATATGATTTTTTTTTCTAGGCGATACGAAATGGAATTTTACGCAGAAATCATTGTACTGCTAATGATGAATTGAAACTAAATACACAGTGTAACAAAAATTACATTCATAATCAAATTATGTGCCCCCAGTAGATTTGGGGTTGCTGAATCTGATACCGTTCTCAGAAGTGTTCCAGCACGTCATAATTTTCAGCTACAGATCGCCAAAGTTGTATAGAACACTGGATACATAAAATTTAGAGTATGATTTATCAAACTTTTTGTAATATAATCCACCAAGCATGGAAAAAAAACTTTAACTTTCATTTCAAATATTATTTGGTTGATATGCACGATTAAATTAAGACCTAATTCGTTTTTTCAACAAGCATACATTTTTTTTCGTTTCGTTTATATGGAAAAATACAATGCTTTTCTAAACCATCAGAAAACAACTTTTGAAGACCGGAAGTAAAAGGCGGGACAGCCTACTGATCTTGTTTGTTTGTTTGCTTGTCTAGCAGGAAACCATTTTCAAGATGCTCACTTAAAATACTTCGCACTAAGCTTCTGCAGTTTGGTGCAGGCAATAAATTCAATAAATCAACTGAAGCAGATAGTTTCTTATCGTATGTTAGTTAGAAAAAACAAAAATAACAAAAGTTTAGAAAAGCTTAGGCATTAATAAGACCAAGTAAACGTTTATCATACAGTTGATAGTTTTTCTGACACATTAAATGTATAAGATGTGGCCCATTCAGAATTGGAACATTGGAAAAATTTGGATATTATTCAACAAAAAATAATTTTGTTTTAACTCAAATGTTGCATTGCTTGTAAGCTTCAAAGGAAAAATAAAAAAAAATTATTCCTTTTATAAGAAATTGTTGGATTTTTCCCGGAATACGGTTAATTAATTTGCGCACACTATTTTCATCCATATTTTTGACAAGTTCATCCGATTTAGTTTACAGTTTGTCGATGTTTTGGCGATATATTGATTCGCTCTTAGCTTCCGCTTCATAATAGCCCAAAATCTCTTAATTGAGCTGAGTTGGAGTCAATTACGTGGGTATCACCGATCATGAAAAAATCCTCAAATTCCGTCAACACTTGATCAAACAACTTCATGGTACGGAATTTGGCTACATTTCTTAAATTTTGTTCCCTTTTTGGTTGTCTGCAGACATAGTATGATCAAAAGCTTCAATATCCGAAGTCGAATCCATTGCACGGTACTGCACGGCAAAAAGTTCGGTTTTGGCCAAATCGCGGTTCAAAATGTTTGGATTTGAATCATTGGTCTTGATTTTGATCCACAGATGACGGTGAACAGTAACTGCCAGACACTTCATTTGTGTCTTGCGATCTGTCAAAATAGTCACTTCGTACTTATTACATATACAATTATACATTATACAATTACATATACAAGCCACACAGTACTTATTACGTATACAGTATTTATTGAAAACCCTTACACTTTTGTAATTTGCAATGTTCCTGATCAGGACGTTTTTTTTTTCAAAATTTTGTGCGCAATTATTTCCCTTTCCTTTTCTTCCATGTTGAATTTCTTACAAGTGCGTTCGAATTAACTGCCCATAAAAGTATAACTGTCCCAGGAGGACGTAGCGGGGTGTTCAGGCGGCGAAGACGTGCGCGAAAGCGGTTCCTCTTTTAAATGCATTGTTTTTGTTAATATGGAAGAAATTTCCAAAAAAAAGTAGCGGATAGTGCGTGTCGGTGGATATAGGAATGAATTTTCATAGTGTATAGTGAAAAATTGTGAAACTATGGTATTTTTAATCAATTTTGTAATGGATTGGCCGATGTGAAGTGAAAAAAAATCTGGCATAGTCAATATATTGGTGTTGTCGTGTGGGTGGAGTGAAGTGAGGGGTTTCTTTATTTGAAGCTTGAATGATGTTGTTGTAATGGGATTCAATGGTGGTTAATGAATTGCTGTCAGTTGTCATTTACAGCATTTCATAAATATTTCGTGATATGGTCGTTTTATTCAAGAATGTATGTAAAATCATGTGGCTGAAGTGAGCATCGAATTTTCTGGAAGCAATGGGTACTTCGGATCAGTAAGTGTGTGTGCTAGAGATGGGCAAAATAGTCAAATTCTAGGAGTGAATCGTAGGTGACTCACTCCCAAAAAAGAAACGATTCTTTTGATCGATTCGTTGGCTCATGAAAAGAAAATGAGAAATATTTCACACAAGTAAAGGAAAATATAACAATTTTTGAATGAAAATAGTTTTTATACAGCAAATTTATCTATACATATATGTCCGAATTGTTCGACTGGGATAATTCCAACTCAAAAAATTATCCTTAGTAATTTTTTAAGCCCTCTTCCAAAATTTTCCGTGCAAATGAATCGTGACTCTTTTTAAAAGAATCGTGGTTCGTTCACTCTTTTTCGAGAGTCGACTCTTTTCAATGATTCGTGAGTTAGTCGCCCATCTCTAGTGTGTGCGTGAAACTTAGCGCATCAAGCATTATGTTGTCATGACAACGACGAAAAGTGGTGTTAGAAGTGGAGCAACCTAAAGCTGTAGGCCGACGACAAAGTAACGCGGCGCGTCAAGTGGGGCGTGAGGCGTTCATCGTGCGATTTGCATTTAAGCATATATGTGACATCGTGACGCCTTGTTGAATCGCGTGGGTCGTAACCACATTACAGGATATCCGGAAGAAAATAAATGCAAAATTAATATTTTGCAGTTTTAGATCTACAATTCCTACCATTTAGGGACTGTCCATTATTTACGTAACACATTTTTGTGACCATTTTCTGTATGAAAATAAAAAAAATATTGTATGGCGCGTAAGAAATCTCAATCTTATTAAATTTTGCAATGAAATGTTTCGCAAGTGCAGTATAGCATATAGTGTAAATTGGAAACCTTAAGAAAAATCAAACCATCATTGATCATCGGAGAGTTCATCCAGTTCATCGAGTGTTACAAATCTGCATGGGGTTCCAACTAACTTGGTGAGATTGTTCTAATTTATATTGTATTTATTTATCTTTTTATATCATATATAACTGGGTTGGGAGGGACCACCAGGGCACCCGAATGAAGCGACTTGGACAGGGAGCTTGGGACTGCCTCCTCCCTGTTGTTAACATTTCGTGGATTGAGGGCGGGCTCTTCGACCCCATCTATTGGGAGTATTCTGTCAATCGAGGGCTTGATTGTACAATTGTTCGTGAAAACTTTCTTCTGGAAGGAGATTCTTTTCCCCTGCCGCGGGTTTCGTGCAAGTGTCTCTGCTTGCGGGTCCGCACATCCGTTTTTGGCCCTTCATACAGGAAACTGACTGCTTACGAACAACAGCACAATCTTGATCAAATCGCTTTTCAGGTTATTCCAGTGCTATAGGCAGATGCCTTGCTACAATAGATGGTAGAACCAAATCATCATAAAAGTATAACTGTCCCATATTGATTTTCGAACCAATACCTTTTTTCATCGCAACATTCATGTTTTAATATGCACTTCACTAGGCATATGAAAATTTATACACTTTGTTTGAAAATGTAGTGGAAAAATATGAAGTTGGTGCAGTCCCACATTGAAAAATAAAGGCATAACAGTCTTTATATGAACTTTAAACCCCAAGAGCAACTGCAAAACTGGAATTATGTTCAATTTTATATTTTTTACTGATCAATATTAGCAAATTGAGTATTCTGTGGGGTGGAGCTAAATTAATATTGCATTCAAAAATTTACTAGAAAATTATTAACATTTGTATGAAAATGCAAACTTCAAACTTTGAGCGCTGTTTTCTCAATGCCTACTAATTCCATATGGGACAGTTATGCCTTTATGGGCAATTAAGCTGCGAAAAAAATCACGTGATGTTATTAGTGTTATAGAGCACACATGGACGACTCAACTTCTAAATTGGACCACTAGAGTCGTTGAAAGAACCAAACATGTTTGTTGTAATTCTAAGTGGGCCACACTCTTAGCATTTTCAGCGGGACGAAGTAATGCCCATTTACTCCAAGGCAATAATAGCCATTATTTCAAAAGCTTGACGTGCTATGATAGTTTTGAAAACAGCAATGCTTAATTAAGTGAATAGTAGTGTTTTGGTGCTTGAGAAAAAACATACATTATGTAAAACCCAAAATGGCACGGAGTTTATCTGACGGGGTTGATGGTCCAATGGCTACCGCTCCTGCTTTATAAGCAGAAGGTCATGGGTTCAATCCCAGGTCCGTCCCTTTCTTTCGTACTTTGTAGTTGTATACTTCTCTTGCTTCTGTCTTCTACTTTTAATATATCACAGTTGCTCTTTCACAGTTCATAGCATTTGCTAGAAGGCGAGACGGACAAAAAACCCTTTCTCTACGCTTCCATTCCTCCATCATTATAGCACACTTTTCCTTACGCCTGATACATAGGCAGTCTGCTAACCAAACAGCTAGCCTCTCTGCCATAAAAATAATACCAGCCCTACATCTTCCCGCATGAACTGGCGTAGACGCAGTGGTATATAAAGTCTACTGTGGGAGCCAGTTCTAATGCATCATCAATTTGAGCCACCGAAGGTACGGTTCTGCCATCTAGAAAAAGTTTACTCGATGCGTGAAGCGTCGAAAATTTTACCCAGCAAGGTATAAGAAGTGAAATTTTAAATGCATATATAAAATTAACTACAATAGCTATTTAAAAAAAATTCAGTGCATGTTGATAGACTTTTTGATGAGCTACATTATAGACTTTATTTTGATTTTATCCTTTTCCCCCAATATTCTGCGGGTTCTGTAGCTTATCATTAGTCTAACCTTAGGTACACCTAACAGAGTAAAATTGTGTTTTGATTTTTTTAGAAGCATTTGACTTCCTGAAAGCTAAACTGAAACAGTATAGCAGTGTCTAGACGGCATGTTAGTAGTTGGTGCAGTGGTAATACCTAAAATTCTAAAGTTCACCCTCAATGTCTACCCACTATCATCCAACAGAAGGCCAAATCATTCCCACACCGCACAGTGGCGAGCCTTCATACAAAGGTCAGACAAAACCTCAAATACGTCTAAAATCGCTTGACAATGATAGTCTATTAACTATCTTGGATACCTGATTTCATCCCGTTAAAAAATTACTGTCAAAATAAAAATTTGATTTTCTAGTGAAATTTGTCCAAATGAAGTTTTGTTATCCAATCAAATAAAAAGGCTATCACTGCAATTTTTGTTGTTGTTATGCAGAAATTTGTGCATAAACCTGACCTAGAGATACAAATTAACCTTCCTTTTAGTAATTTCACTAAAGTTACAAACGAGTTATACCACATTATATAGATTTCAGAGATGATATCGATAAATTATAAAGAAAAATGTAAAAGGAATTTTCACCTCTAGGGGCAAAAAGGGGCAAGAAAAACTATTGCACTTCGGAATGTATGGATAATTTGCTGCTTCATAGTGAGTGACTCATTTTCCCGAAACCCTCCACATAAAACGGACGAAGTTTTGAAAATTTACCAAAACTTTGGAGAAAGATTGTTTGAAACATTTTTTGCTACAAATAACAACTAGATATGTTAAAAATTATGTCATTATAGTCAAAACAAAGGCTAATACCTACGCTTTCAAATGAAGTCTATTGAGCTTAAATCGATAATGATTTCGTTGAGATACAGCTGTTTGAAGTTTGCTAGTTGATGAATTTCAAACAGTCCAATTTTGCTGACTTTCCCACACTTACGATGTTGCCAAAAATCGAAAACAGAACAGATAAATCTCAAATTTTGAGAAATTGTCGCTAAATAGTATAGAAGTCTATAAAAAATATTGACAAGTGATTTGGAGAACATGAATTGTTGAGGTTTTGTCCGACTATGCGCCACTGTGCACCGTGACAAATTTTTGCCTAGCAAAAGACTATGAACAAATAGCGGTGCAACCTCCCTGAGGAAGGCTCCAACCACGTTGGAAGTTAAATAACTATCCCGCTTTCACTACGTTTGACCAAAAAAAGCCACAAAAGAGAATTTTATAAACAATCCAAACCAGCTTAGCTAAAAAGTAGTTTCTTCTCACTTTTTCCGCATTCTACTCACAAATTGAATGTTTTTTGACCATAACTTCATGAAATTTCAACCAATTACAAATTGGTTTTCACTCGTCTTTGAGAATAATGTGATTGCTTGTAAACACTGTAGGGTAGAAGCAATGGTTTTGGCCATATCGTCAGTTTCAGCCCTAATGGGTTATACACCGTTAATAATCCATTTTTCTTATAATTTTAACTCCCATACACCTAATCTGGTAGTGTATTTTTTAATTTGGCCCTTCGCATCATTGCAGGAAGTCGTGCTTACTACGGACTCCACAAGACCTCGTGGTCTGGTAAACTTCACTTCCGTACTAAGTGTACCACTAACAAAACGCTTATAAGACCGGTAGTCCTCTACGGGCATGAGACGTGGACAATGCTCGAAAAGGACCTGCAAACGCTAGGAGCTTTTGAACGACGTGTGCTTAAGGCGATCTTTGGCGGAATAGAATGAAGCACGAGCTTGCGCAAGTCTACAGTGAACCCAGTATCCAGAAAGTCGCCAAAACTGGAAGGGTACGATGGGCGGAACACATTGTGAGAATGTCGGACAACAATCCCACAAAAATGATGTTCACCTCGAATCCAGCCGGTACAAGACGAAGGTGAGAGCAACGAGCTAGATGGTTTGACCAAGTGGAGCAAGATCTTGGAAATGTGGGGCGATCGAGAAACAGGAGGTTAGCAGCCATGGATCGAGTTAGTTGGCATTACATTGTGACGCAGCTCATGTCTTGAAGGACGTAACACCATAAAAAGTAAAGTAAGCATGAGAAATTAATGTGATTGGTCGATTTTGCAACCGAAGTTAAATATTTTGCCAAAAATGGCCTTTATTAATCAACGTGATTTTGAATGCGAATACAGGTTCCTAGTAAGTTCCGATATTTTTTATACATAATATGGATTGAAAGCTTTTATTTGACGTACCGTCGTGCGGGGTGACATTGGGCCTAGGGGGTGACTTTGACCGCCCTTTTCGATGCATTTCATTACTAGTACGGGAGCCAAAAAACTAATCATATCCATCCAGCGGCTATTGATGACGTATTCTAGAAGCTTACCACATTGTTTTCATTATTCTGTTTTTAGTTTGCTGTAAAAATCTTGGCCCAAAGTCAGCCTTATGACCCAATGTCACCCCGCACGACGGTATTTGTAGTACATATAGAGCTTCGCATTTATTTTACTGAGATGTTTTTAGGCTGACCAATGCCGTTGCTTCTACCCTATATTTGACATATACAGTAAACTCTCCCTTATTCGATATTAAAGGAACCATCGAGTAAGGGATCATCGAGGTTGTTATGAAAACCAACTTTAAAAAAAATGCCATGTTATTTAACAAAAAACATCTGTAAATCACTTCCATGGTCTTTTTAAGTTATTTTTTGTTCGAAATCATGTACCTATTTACTATTGAACTGAAGTTTATAAAGTATCTTATTATAATTAGGTGAGCTACGTGTATTTCTACCTCAACTATAAAGTCGTCTTCATTGTTGTGTACTAGATTTAACGAAAGTCGTGAAGTCAAGTCTACTACATGACACTGAAGATGGCCTTACAATAGAGGTTGAAATACGCGATTCTGTCAAAGGATACAAACTCTAGTGGAACTTAATCACAGACGAAATAAAGACCTCCATGTCCCTTGCAGTTGTCCAAAACTTTATGGCACATAAGGTAATAGAGCAAAATCTAGAATGCTGCGAAACATGTAATGCGATCTGTCAATCTTGGGTACCTTTTGCAGTACCGTAAAACGGGGTAACTTTGATAGTTTTTTTCGAAGAAAACTTGAATATTTATGCATGCTGTTTCCAATAATTATAATTTATATTTTTAAAACAAGTACTGGCATCCTTGCTATCGATTGCAGTCGATAGATTGCCATAAGATTTATTTTGAATTGATATATAATTTTTAATATAATCGAAAGTTGGTTTTCTGTTTTGGGGTAACTTTGATAATGGAGCATAATTCAAACAAAATGGAATGAATAACGGACATTTGTAGGGCATTGCATACCTCTAGGCGTTTAACGTTATATGGAAATTTCTGACTTAGATTACAAAAATGGTCCCAGTTTGTGAAAATGCTTTTCGCTAAGAGATTTGAGACCGTATTCAAGTTCTATGATAACTAGGCTGTCAAAGATAAGTGGCCAACTATTCAAAACTACATCAAACAGTGATCGTAGAACAGATTGTTTGTAAGCGTTTCAAAAATGCTAAAATTGTGTCAATTTTCAATATTCGTATAAAAAGCCTCAAATGTTCTTGATTCAAATGAAAACCGCTTTTACATGAAGTGTCATACTAATATTCTTTAGTTTTGCATTCGTTTTGCTTAACTGATTAACAGAAGTTATGATATTTCGTTTAGCATGTGGTGGGTTACGCACTATCAAAGTTACCCGCATTATCAAAGATACCCCGTTTTACGATACCAAGAAACCAAATGCAGTACTAGACGTGGTACTCTATCTGAGTGGGACGCACCTGATTTGATGGACCAGTATTGAATTCGGTTTCAATTTACTTACTGTAACTGCAAATTAAGCCTGGAAGACGTGGAATGGTAAGAGATGGAGTTGTTGTACAGTTATTAGGGTAAAGATAAATTGAAGCCAAACTTATAAATTTAAACAGCACAAATTTGGAGAACCGAACTCCCGTTTAACCGACCCTTGTACCAGCGCAACTGCTCCATGCCATGGTAAAATTGAACTCGTTTTGCTTCGTTATACATCGCCCATCAGCCAGTACCTTCCAGTTGCATCAAACCGATCATATTGATTTCCGTTGGACAGCTCCTTTTAAATGTATTGATCAGCCAGTTGGTTGTAAATGCACTTCTCCAAATCTACATGGATATTCTGTTCCGTTGAATTCAAGTTGAAGCCCAGTTTCACAAGATCGTCCAAGCAAAACTAACCAGCAACTATGCTCTTACGTTTTCAACTCATACAGGTCATCATTGAGTTCAGCATTGTCCTTGAATCAACATTGAGTGCTTGGCTGTAGCAGTGCGATTTTCTTCTTCCTTTTCATATTGCTCTTTTTTAAACAGCTGGCATTTCCTTATAAAATGGCCCGGCTTCCTACAATGGACCAATGCACGAGTCTTGGCACGAGTTCACAAATCTGACGTTTGAGTGGTGCCGAATTCACTAGTTTCCATGACCACGTAAATAACACGGCACCGCTCAAACGTCAACTAGTGAGCTCCTGCATTGGTCCATAGTAGCAAATTTTCTCCTTCTGTCAGTCCTGTCGCTTGGTATGTAGCTTCAGCGCCTTCTCATCTGACTCGCCTGGATGCCTTAATCGTTCCGATCGCCACTGCCTTTCGTCCATTAGCTTTTGCTTCATTAGATTGATAGTCAAATCTTTATCTTTCCGACTTTGTAGGGCAGTGACCAACCCGTTCTAATAATCCGGGCTGTTCCGAAGGATCATTGCGATTCTGAGTGACGTATCTAACTGCTGACTCGCGCGATGCAACTGATCGAAGAGCTCTTCTAGCTCGAAAAGATGCTTCCCCATTTCTTATCCCTCAGTCATGTTTGTGTCGAAAATTCTCTTGAGGAGTCTTCGTAGCCTTCTCACGATATTGTCGCACCGCCACCAAACCGGATCGCGTCAGTGAGACTCGCGACGCGCTTCGCTACATTTTGAAATCTGTTTTTTAGTTTGGCGCTGATTTTTATGAACACAGCGCACTATTCACATGTTAGCTGCAACGCTCGGGACCCGAGAAAACAATAATTTTGAATAAGTGTTGGTCTTGATTTCTACCAGATGAATAATATGACTTCAATTTTATCCAGGCGTCCTTAGCTGTCGCCTCGTCCTTCACCAGGTGCATCTGATTGTCTGATAAAAACAGCAGAATTGTTGCTAGTGCTTTTTGGTTCCATTTCATCCAACTGGAGAGATCCGGGTCCGATCTTGGTTATTCGATCACAAACCACCAATCATTTCGCATCTATAACATCTGCATCCTTAGTGGAGCTGTAAATCTCTCAACTTCATCGGGAGCACTCGTCGATGTGTTGAAAAACCGCGGATTCAGCATCGTAGCGCTGCAGGAGGTGTGCTGGACGGGTTCAATGGTGCGAACGTTTAGAGGTTACCATACCATCTACCAGAGCTGGGGCAACACACGTGAGCTGGGAACGGCTTTCATAGTGATGGGTGATATGCAGAGGCGCGTGATCGGGTGGTGGCCGATCAATGAGAGAATGTGTAAGTTGGGGCTCAAAGGCCGGTTTTTCAACTTCAGCATTATAAACATGAACAGCCCTCACTCCGAAAGTAGTGATGATGATAAAGACGCTTTAATGCGCAGCTCGAACGCGAGTACGACGGCTGCCCAAGCCATGACGACAAAATCATCATAGGAGATCTAAACGTTCAGGTTGACCAGGAAGAGGAGTTTAGACTGACGATTGGAAAGTTTAGCGCCCACCGGTTGACTGACGAAAACGGCTTACAGCTTATTGATTTCGTCGCCTCCAAGAATATGGCCATAGCACCTACTTCTAGCACAGCCTTCCATACCGATACACCTGGAGATCACTACAGCAAATAGAATCATTATTCAACCACGTACTGATTGATGGACGCACTTCTCCGACATTATCGACGTCAGAACCTATCGTGGCGCTAACATCGACTCTGACCGCTATCTGGTGATGGTTAAACTGCGCCCAAAACTCTCCGTCGCACAGTGGTTCCATTTGTTCTACGAAGCGGTCATAAATCCTTTTACTCAATATTCGGTGGCAAATACCATGAGAAATCGCCAAATTAATTATTTTTGACTGTTAAAACTCCGTCGAGGTTGATGTCGTAATTCATATCACTTCAAAAATTCTGATAAGGATGCGGAGATCATAATGCGTAGGATCTGTTATAAGAATGGTTATATGTGCGTAAAATCGACTTTGCAATTATATCTCCTTCCGTGTCCAAAATTAACTAAAGTATTTAATATCTTGAAAAGGACCATGAAATCTCTACATTGAAACAATATATCAGGATTTTTTTTTTCAACTTGAGAAGATTCCCTGCTCAGAGTTGCTTCACATGCTCAAAAGCCTAGTTTTTAGTATATGGATATAAAAAGCTATTGAACACTTTTCTAAGTGCCGGAGATGTATATACCAAATAAATACTTGAAATATTTATTAATTGATAAAGCAAATTTCACATCAAATCTCTACCAAAATCGATGTGATGTAATTAACCCTATGTTTAAAATACCTTAAACTAAGAAATAATTAATGAATTATTTTTCAATATATTGTTGCTTCTTAATATATTTTATAATCTCAGTTTTATTTCTTTAGTGCTGGATTTATAGATACTGGTATTTTGTTGAAGATCTTGTATTGATGTACCATGACCCCACAGTTATGGATCAAATAGTGTGGGGTCCAACCTATAAAATTCAATAAAACGACATGGAAAACGTAAAATTGTAATTTAAAAGCACGAATCGAATCGTTTCAAATTGGAACTTCGGTTAGTAAACTGTTTTGAGTGTAATATTTACAAAGGATTGCATAAAAATTAAAAATTGTATCGATTCCTGAAAACCATATTATGGATCAATTTTCATATTATGGATCAAATTGTGACATATTACGGATCAGTGCGCAAAATCAAGAGATTTTCAACTCAATGCATCTGTATTGCATGATATGGCGAATGTTAACAATGTGTCATAGATTACTGCCAATTAGAGCTGGAAATGAGGGTAAAATGCCCTTTTTATTGTGATACTGCATTGTAGTAACTGAGACATGAACTGTTTGCGCTCCACACCAAGTTTTCCACCCATTTTTGTCCGCTAAAAAATGAAATTTACAAACCTTGATGTTTTATTAGTTTTATCCTTAGTGCTTTTGTCTGAAAAGGTCGAATTCAATGCATAAAATAGCAGAAATCTACATTCTTTGAAAGTGATCCATAACCGTGGTAAACAATCATTTCCTGGTCCATATTATGGATCACTAGTTAGTAGTGCTAATATTCGGTATTTAGAATAAAATTTCAAGTAAAATGTTTTCCAAAGATGAAATTATACTAAATCGAAGCGAACGAGCATGAAACATGCTATAACATTTGAATTTTACCACCTGTGGGAGCTTATGAATGCTGACGGCACTTCTTACAGGAAACGACCAAATAATGATAGCTGTGTGCTACCAACTAAACATTTGTCAAATACACCGTTATTTAGCGGTTGAATGTTGTGCTTAACATTACAAATGGTAGAAGACAAATAATATAACATGGGAAAAATATGTTTTACGTCAACGTTTATGTTTTGAGCGAGTTATCCGATGTTGAACGCCAAAGTGATCCGTCACTGTGGGTGATCCGTAACTGTGTGGGCATGGTACAAAATGAATAACATTTTCATTTTGTTCCTCCCACACTTTGGGAAGTCATTTCAAATATATTAGAATGGCTGTTGTTCCATTACTAATATATAAGGATTTTATTGTCTCAGCGCTCACTAAAACTACTCATTAAATCAAAGTACAATTTTGCAAGTGTATTCATAGTGAATTGAAGTATTAGTAGTGAAAATTTAATTATTTTGTCCATTCATTCCAGTTAGCTACAATTATACTGGTATGTAATCTTCTTCTTCTTTCTGGCGGTACGTCCCAACTGGGACAAAGCCTGCTTCTCAGCTTAGTGTTCTTATGAGCACTTCCACAGTTATTAACTGAGAGCTTTCTATGCCAATTGACCATTTTTGCATGTGTATATCGTGTGGCAGGTACGAAGATACTCTATGCCCTGGGAAGTCGAGAAAATTTCCAACCCGAAAAGATCCTCGACCGGTGGGATTCGAACCCACGACCCTCAGCTTGGTCTTGCTGAATAGCTGCGCGTTTACCGCTACGGCTATCTGGGCCCCACTGGTATGTAATAAATTCTTTGAATATTTTTATCATTTCATTATTGGTAAAACTAACAACTTTGAAGGCACGCTGCTAACTTATTTGCAAATATTTGCAGCTAGAACCTTCACAGGTTCATGATCATGTGAGGGCAGAAGTTTTATTAAATGTGATTAAGAACATATTCAAAAACGTACTTCAAAAAAAGTGATGTTGTAACCAAGTGAGTATATTTCTATCCTCATTACTCACATCAATACTGACTCCTAGATGTCACATAACACTATAAAATGTATTGAAAGTGATAGATATACATCTGTACTAAAGTTCTGTAATATAAACTAATTGAAAAATCAACTGATTTTGGTTTGCGAAGACAATGAACAAAGTGCTAAAATCGCTCAATTTTCAACGTATAACACATGAAAAATACACACCATCATTCATAGCCCTACTATGAATATTATACAGGAACGCCATCAATATTTATGTTTTTACAATCTTGAGATCATAAATGATCCATGAAAAGGTAAAGGAGTGACAAACAAGACATTTTGTTTTTTGATTTATGACCTATGGTGCCACTGTGCGTCGTTAACAACGTACGGTACCGACGAACGCCCTGGTATGACCTAGAGTGGCTCATGCAACCGGATGTCGCAACTGCATACGCGCAGCACCTGGAGGCTGCATTACCGGAAGAGAGTGAGCTGGATGAAGCCCCTCTTGAGAACTGCTGGAGAACAGTGAAGGCAGCCATCCAAAATGCAGCTGAGAGCAACGTCGGGTACGTGGGCCGGAGTCGACGGAACAATTGGTTGAGGAATGTAGGCAGATTCTGGAGGAGAAGAATGCAGCGCGGGTGGTCATGCTGCTGCAAGGGATTCGGCAGAACGTGGAACGTTATAAACGGAAACGGCATCGAAAGGTGACAGCATCACTTCGAAAGGTGGAAGCAACACTTAGACGAACACCTGAATGGTGCTGAGAGCACAGGCAATGAAGGACGGGACAACGGAGGAAATGCCTTCGTCAGTATTGCGAGCGATGGGAACCAATCAGCCCCCACTTTGAGGGAGGTTAAGGATGCCATTCACCAGCTCAAGAACAATAAAGCTGCTGGTAAGGATGGTATCGGAGCTGAACTCATAAAGATGGGTCAGGAAAGGCTGGCCATTTGTCTGCACCGGCTAATAGGCACAATCTGGGAAACAGAACAGCTACCGGAGGAGTGGAAGGAAGGGGTAATCTGACCCATCTACAAGAAAGGCGACAAGTTAGATTGTGAGAACTTTCGAGCGATCACCATTCTAAATGCGGCCTACAAAGTGCTATCCCAGATCATCTTCCGTCGTCTGTCACCCGTAGTAAACGAGTTCGTGGGAAGTTATCAAGCCGGCTTCGTTGACGGCCGATCGAAAACGGACCAGATTTTTACTGTACGGCAAATCCTCCAAAAATGTCGTGAATACCAGGTCACAACGCATCACCTTTTCATCGGTTTTAATGCGGCATACGACAGTATCGACCGCGTACAGCTATGGAAATTCATGGACGAGAACAGCTTTTCGGGGAAGCTCACGAAACTGATAAGAACGACGATGGAATGTGTGCAAATTTGTGTGAAGGATTCAGGCGAGCACTCCAGTTCTTTTGGGACCTGCCGGGGACTACGACAAGGTTTCGGACTTTCTTACCTGTTGTGCAATATTGCGCTAGAAGATGTTATGCGGAGGGCCGGGCTTAACAAACGGGGTGCGATTTTTCGAGATTCAGTCAATATTTTGCTTCGCGGATAATACGGACATTGTCGGTCGAACATTTAAAAATATGGCAGACCTGTACACCCGCTTGAAACGTGAGGCAGCAAAAGTTGAACTGGTGGTGAATGTGACCAACACAAAGTACACGATGGTGGGCTCCTTTTATTTACCTAACCGGATTCCAATGAATTCCACGGAGTTTTGTTTCGAACGGAATTTCACAGAATCGTTTGTAATACCGCATACCCTTCGTCTGGACAGCCCTGGCAGGGGTGCTGACGTCGACACTCACCGCGCGCAAGGTAACACAAATCGCATTTAAAATGCGACGTGTGAATATTCATGAGCATCGATAATTTCCACCGCCGCTCCTTTCAGCAGCCAGCCGATTTACGCAACGCAATAATGGAGGAGAGTGTTTCACGCTTGCATGAATCCGTGCTGAAATCGGCCTATCTGGATAGCTGGACTCGGACCTGGACCTGGACCTGGATCTGGTTGGAGGAATGGTGACCAGTTCCGGACTGCGCCGGGAAAGGTCGAGTGTGCAAAATTGGAATTAACCATTTCAATACTCGCGCGCTTTCCAGGACAGCAGCGGCAGCTAAGAGAGGAACGTTTTTGCATTCTGATGCTACATCGCATTTGTAACGCTCGGCATCTCATGGAGCATTTCCAGCACAAGACGAAAATCACATAAACGCTATATCATTCAAAATGATTGAAATTTTGTACATGTGTTAGAGGCTTTTCCATATGATATTTCTAATCAATATTGAGTAGTGTTTGATCCGTTAAATCTATTGCATGCTCTTTTGTGAGCGAGCAATGAAATCATGTCAAAAATCACCATTTTCGGCGTTATGAAATATGTGAATAAACCCTGTAAGTACAGCCGTTCTTGCAATAATGGAGGAGCAACTACAGGCGTTCAATCATATTCATGATTTCTCATCTAAATTTAGCCAAATTTGCTAGACTACGTTTAGAAATAGGCCTGTCAAATAAAACTGACAATCTTATTTCTTATTAATTTTAATAAATCATGCGAAATCCTTCTAAGATAATATGTGCATAAAGCTGATATTCTCAGAACTAATACCTTTATATGTTTTGTTGATAAAGCTGAAGTCTCGCTTTAAATTTTGCCATATACTAAAAGATGGACAATACGCCCTTCTTAAAACCTGATCTAGGATAAAGGATCTAGGAAACTCGAATAGCATCTAACAAACGCCCAAGCTTCATTTGCATTGAAGTAGTCAGTCCCAAGCTGCCATTTTTATTTTCGTTTTAAGCTGGAAATGCTCCACATGAGCCTGTGATACTTGGGTGAACGTATTTGAACCCCAAAATGTCCGGCCGATCGACCCCTCTCGCGTTAGTACATTTGTTTGTCTGGCAGACAGTTTGCACTTTGGCCGTTGTCGTCGGTCGGTCGGTTTCATAGCGACCGGCAATTTAAAATGCAAATTTCACACCATCATCATCGCGCGCCGAACAATTAAGTGTGATTATTCATATTTAGTTTAAAGAGGGTTTTATGCATTTCCAATTTTCGCTAGATTGTCTCCGCAGAATTTTGCTGTGGAAGGAACACTGCAGTGGTGGCATGGGGTTTTTGGGAAGCAATCAGTAAAAAGTTTACTGCAAGCGGCAGTTACGCCATAATTCGATGATAATTATTCACTAATGCGAGTAACTGGTGAAAACACTATTTAATTGCTGCCGGTGTGTTTTGATTTGTTAGTGAATTCAAGTCATACTTAAAGCTGGAGCTACTGCATTGGTTTTCTAGAATTGTACGTACTGTATTTATCTTAGTCAAGCAATACACTCCCTTCTAGAAACCACTCCAGCTCTGTCGTGAATATTTAGGATAACTTATACTCCTAGATAAGGACAGATTTCCTTCAAGATTCCTTTAAATTTTCTATAAGGATTCCCTCAGGGATTCTTTTGGAAATCTCTTCTGGGAGGAATTACTCCAGGGATTTCTTCAGGAATTCCTCAAAAGACTCCTTCAGGGATTCTTTCAGAGATTCCTCTAGAGATTCCTTCAGCGATATCTCCAGAGATTTCTCCAGGGATTCCTTCATATATACCTTCAGAGAATTCTTTAGAAATTCCCCCAGTGACTTCTTCAAGAATTCTTCCAGAGATTTCTTCAGGTGTTTCTCCAGGGATTCCTTTGAGGAATTCCTTCAGGGATTACTGTTGCACTTCTTAAAGAGATTCCTTCAGGAATTCCTCCTGGGATGCCGTCAGGAATTTCCCCAGGGTTTCCTTCAGGAATTCCTTTAGGGATTCTTCCAGGGATTCCTTCAGGGATTCCTCCAGGGATTCCTTCTGGAATGCCTCCAGGGATTCCTTCAGGAATTTCTCTAGGGATTCCTAAAGAAATTTCTCCAGAGTTTTCTTCAGAAATACTCCCAGGTATTACTTCAAGAACTGCTCCAATTATTCTTTAAGTAATTTCTCCAGGGATTCATTCAGGAATTCCTACAAAATTTCTCTCAGTAAATTATCCCGGAATACTGCAAAAAGTTCCTTTAGGAATACTTTCATGGATTTCTGTAAGGATTCCTTAAGGAATTCGTCCAGGATTTTTTTTTCAGTAATTCTTCCAGGGATTTTTTCAAGAATTCCTCCAGCGATTCCTTCAGAAAATCCCCCAGGGACTGCTTCAGGTGTTTCTCCATTGATTCCTTCAGGTAATCCTCCAGGGATTCCTTTAGGAAATCCTCCTGGGATTCCGTTACGAATTCTTTCAGCGATCCCTTCAAGCATTTTTCCAGGAATTCTTTCAGAAATTTCTTCAGGGGCTTCTTCAGGAATTCCTCAATGGATTCCTTCAGGAAATCCTCCAGAGATTCCTTCTGGAGTTTCTTCAAAATTGCTTCTGGAGTTCCTCCAGCGATTTTTTATGAAGTTCCTTCAGGGAATTCCTTCAGGAATTCCTCCAGGAACTTCCTTAGAATTTCTCCAGTAATTCCTTCAGAAACTCCTCCAGACAATTCTTCAGGAATTTCTCGATGGATTCATTCAGGAATTCCTCCAAGGATTCCTTCTGGTGTTCCTCCAAAGAGTCCTTCAGAAATTCCAACATTGATTCCTTCCTGAATTTCTCTAGGGATTCCCTCAGGTATTCCTCAGGGATCCTTCAGGAATTTACCTAGAGATTTCTTCAGGGACTTTTTCAAGAATTCTTCCAGGGTTTCCTTCAGGAATTCCTCCAGGTATATCTCCAGGCATTCCTTAATGGACTCTTTCAGAGATTCCCGCAGGAATTCCTTCAGGGATTCTTAAAGAAATTCCACCGGGAATTTCTCCAGGAATTTCTCCATGGATTCCTTTAGGGATTCGTTCAGGAATTCCTTCAGGGATGCTTTCTGGAGTACCTCCAGGGGTTCCTTCAGGAATTCCACCATTGATTCCTTCAGGGATTTCTTCAGGAATTCCTCAATGGATTCTCTCTCCAGGAGTTTCTGTAGGGATTCGTTCAGAAATTCCTCCTGGAATTCCTTTAAGAATTACGCCAGCGTTTCCTTCAGGAATTCTTTCAGAAATTCCTCCAGTGACTTCTTCAGGAATTCCTCGATGGATTTTTTCAGGAATTCCTACAATGATTCCTTCAGAAATTATTCCATTGATTCCTTCAAGAATTCCTCCAGAAATTCCCTCATAAGTGCCTCCAGGGATCCTTCAGGTACATCTCTTGGGATTTATTCAGGAATTTGTCCAGAGACTTCTTCAAATTTTTTCCAGGAATTCCTTCATGGATTCCTTCAGAGATTCCTCCAGGGACTACTTGAGGGTTTCCTCCAGTGATTTCGCCAGGAATCCCTTCAGGAATTCTTCCAGGCATTCCTTAGTGGGCTCCTTCAGAGATTCCTTTAGGAATCCCTTCAGGGATTCCTTTAAAAATTCCTCTAGGGACTTCTTCAGGAATTGCTCCATTAATTCCTTTAGGAATTCGTTCAGGAATTTCTTCAGGGATTCCTTCTGATACTTTTCAAGGTATTCCTTCAGGAATTCCACCATTGATTCGTTCAGGAATTTCTCCAGGGATTCCTTCATGAATTCCTCCAGGGATTCCTTCAGGAATTTCTCTAGGGATTCCTTCAGGGATTCCTTCAGAAAATCCACCATTTATTGCTTCAGGAAATCCTCCAGGGATTTCATCAGGAATTCCTCCAGGGATTCCATAAGAAATTCCTCCAGGTTTCCTACAAGAATTCCTTTAAAAATTACTCCTGGGACTTCTTTAGGAATGCCTCCATGGATTCCTATAGGAATTCGTTCAGGAATTCCTCCAAGGTTCCTTTAGGAGTTCTTCCAGGGATTCCTTCAGGAATTTCTCCAGGGATTCCTTCAGAAATTCCCCCAGCGATTCCTTTAAGAATTTCTCCAGGGATTCCTTCAAAAATTCCCCCAGGGACTTCTTCAGGAATTCCTCCATAGCTTCCTTCTGGAGTTCCTCCAGGGAATCCGTCTGGAATTTCTCCATTGATATCTTCAAAAATTATATCAGGAATTCATACAGAAATTCTTACAAGGGTTCATTCGGGAATTCATCCAGTGATCCTTCAGGAATTTACCTAGAGATTCTTTTAGGGGTTCCTCCAGCGATTCCTTCAAGATTTCCTTCAGGGATTTCTCCATGGATTACAGGGAAAAACCCTCAATGGACTGCTATAGAGATTCTATCAGGAATTCATCCAGGGGCTCCTACAGGAATTCCTCCAGAGATTCCTTCAGGAATTCTCTTAAAGACTCATTTAGGAATTCCTAGACTCCTTCAGAAACTCATCCTGTGATTCCTCCCGCAACTCCTCTAGTGATTCCTTCAGGCATTTCTCCAGGGGTTTCTTCTGGAATTCCTCCAGGGATTCCTTTAAAAATTTCTCCAGGGATTTCTTCAATGATTCCTGCAGGAATTCCTTCAGGAGTTCCTCCAGGGATTCCTTTAAGAATTTCTCTAGGGATTCCTTAAAAAATCTTCCAGAGACACCTTCAAGAATTCATACAAATGATAGTCTTTAACGAATTTTGTGTTTCTGAATGATCGCTTAGTCTACAACAATGCTAAAACTCTCTGTGTTTACAGCACGTACCAGAACATGAATGCAGACAGTCAACGTTTAACCTAAGCATAAGATTAACTGCCCAGACAAGCATAGAATGGAATCATCCAAATTCGCAATCGAAAAATAAATTCAACTCACCAAAATACCAGGATTTGAAGCGCCCTTTTTGCTTGTAAAAGCACATTATTATCGTTTATTATGCTAATTTGTTTCCCCGGCGTCATCCTTGCTTCCCGAGTGTAGTACCTTGAGCTGTCACTGAGAAGCGGCCGAGTTAAGTGCTATTGGGGAGTATTGCATTCACAATTTTCCAATGGATGTTCATGTGTGTTTCGTGTGAGGGCAAAGTATGTATACCGAAAGCAAAGTTTGAACTGCAGTAGGCGAGGAAAATGGTTTCGTGCCTGGATTTCGACAATCTCGGTTAAATCGCATCTCGCTTTCTAAAATATAAATTTCAGAATGGTAAAAAATAAATTCTAATAGAGTAATGTCCCGTTCCAGAAATATGCATACTACATGGATTCTCGTGGGTCGTTCAGGCAGGAGAGTGAGCGTAAGTTGGAATTTGGAGCGTTAATGGAGGGGGCGTAAAAAAGAGGGAGCGTAAAGAGGATTGACTATACCATTCTCTAGCATCTTCGTAGATGAAGTCACGCCTGCGTTCCAAACCTTGTACGTTCGATTCCGTAGAAATTTTTCCACGTAGTTGAAGATGCGCCCCTGGCAGTTCCATTTCTTAAGTATATCTAAGATCGGAAGCCTCCACGTCATATCGTAGGCCTTGAACAAATCGAGGGAGACTACATCTACATGCAAATCTTCCGACGAAGCCTTGTCCAATAAACGATCGATAAATCCTCTCGTGGTATAGAGTTAACGCGCCCTATCTAGTAAACAGGGCGTCATGAGTTCGATTCTCACCGAGAAGACGTGTAACTTTTCATCATCTGGATCGATCATGGACCAATACGGATAGGATATTTCTCTGCGCTTAATTCGAATCGAGCTTCGAAATCAATTTAGAACGACTTCTTCAATGCCTGATCACGGAGCAGCATCTACGAAGTGTATGTTCATCTATACGCTGCTTATGCTCAAAATGGGGAGATTTCTTACTGAGGGAATATTGTCTACTATTCTTCTATTTCTTGGTGGCCAATACTTTTGAAAGGATCTTTTTCGAACAGGTTTGAGCTGGTATTTCAAATGTTTGACGCTCAAGTTTGCTTGTTTAGAAGAAAATTAAAATTGACCAATCTTAGACCGGTTTCATGAACCGGAAAAATACTCAAGCCAAAACATGACATCCGCAGTCGAAACTATAAAAAAAACAAGCTGAATTGAAGTCAGGTTTATATCAAAATCTGTACAAATTTTCCTAATAACTAAAAACTAAAACTAACTTAAAACATTCCTAATATGCGTGTCATTGCCCACGGCTTAAGCCATAAATAAAATCATTTTGATTTCCGAGCTAAGAAAAAATACACGAAATTCCAAAAGGTACCCCGTCTAATGGCGGGGTTCGGTATTAGAGGGTTAATTCGTGTAAAAATCATCATTATTCAATTTGTTGCTTAAAATACTATTTGAAGCAATCCTTAAACCCAACACGATGCTTAAACTAGTAGTCTCATCACAAATGATCATTACATTCCTTACACAGTTTTGAAGCTGGACTTGGATATCTGTTCTCTATGTTTTTTTTTTTAATTCATCCTAGGGAATCATTCTCACTGAGTCTTCCACTGAGACTCTCCTAAATTTTTAACTGTTCGATCCAAATTTTACCAACCTAATCGGCCGGATTCCAGTGGACAAAAAGTTTCATTTGCCTATATGAGTGCCAAATGTACAGAACAAATCAGGCTTCTGCGATTTACATCCGGTCAGATTTTTTGCACGATTAAGTCCTCGTTGGTTGGTCACTTTCGGTCGATACAGCGATGGTCAGAGGTTGGAAGCTCACAGCTACACGCACTTTAACTTTTACCCGCCGCCGGTCAGTTATGTGCAACGACCATCATGATACACTTCGGTGCAAAAGTTCTGGGTCACCTCCTGAAAAATATACAATAGTGTTTTGTCGAAACCTCTGTGAATTCCTTTTCTATTGGGTTTCTCATTCGAAAGACAATGAGTTGATCTTGTATCATGTATTTGAACGTGAACATTTTTCTGAGTTTTATTTACTAAATTTTTTGCTTAAAGTTGTTCAATTTTTTAAATAACTGAGAGCCATGTCTTTTCAGCGAAATTTATGAAAACTGTAACTAATTAAAAAAAAAACATAAACATAATACAAAAATGGTGTTGTATTAAAACAGATAAATGTAGATCGTCTTATTGCATTTTTAACGAACCATTGAGAGTTTCAATTGTCGTGTAATCTCAGAGACAAGCACAAAACACTTTTGTATATTTCAGAGGGTTACCCCAAACTTTTACCCAGGAGTGTACACGAGCAACAGTAACGATGGTCTACTGCTGATACTATGATGACCAGAACCATTTGTATTCATCGTTGGCAGCAATCAGTGTTTCTAAAATTTCACTTGTCTGGATAACTCGTCTGTCCCGGAGGGTCCAGCGAGATATCATGGCGACCTGTGTCGTGCATGACGATAACAGTGTTTTCACTTTTAGGCACTCACTATTTCGGCAAATCGTTCTAATTGGTTAACCGTTGTTGTGAGATTTGTAACTCAATCAGACCAATACCTACCGAAAGATACAGCCTGTCTGGATTCCTTATTCCATCGGAACATGCTTCCATGAACTCCCCGAGCAGCAGATATTGGCAAAACATAAGATTCCAATCTGCAAATGTCTCATTCCTCTGAACATACCGCAAAACCGACGACCACAGTAAGCAGAGCGCACTCAGCGAATCCCATTTATCAAATGGCGAAACATTTATATGCAAATTGTTGATGCCGGGTTTTTTGCTATCGAAAAATGCCACCTTCCAATGTACTGCATTTTTGGGGCCAGCCACTCGAGCTTCATCATAGCATACCACACTGGTTCAGAAGTCGAAAATGTGCTTTTTTTAATTTTAGATTTCTAAGCGTCATTTTAGAAGCCAAGTGTCTTATTAATAGAATGGGGTTTCTTATGAGCTTTATTTTGATATTGAAGTATTAGTGCTATATCCACCTAGTAGTGCTGTGCTGAATTTTGGATCACGATCTACAAAACATTTTCTTTCAAACACTCCAAAAACTAGCTTTTAAGATTTAATTAATTCATAACGCGTGATAAAAATGAGTGAAATAATGAAAAAAAAGTTTTACTTGCGCATGTGGTATAGTTCGAACCCACGATTCTTGTATACTAGACGAGTACTTTATTAACTAAGCTATCGAGCCACTTAGTGACTTTTTAACTCAGAAGGTTATAAGTTTTGAATTCAAATCCCAACAGGTCACGCAAACCCTGATGTGTATACATGAGATAGATGAATATGAGTTCTAAAACTAAAATATGCACGTTTTCCAGCTTCTGAAACAGTGTGCGAAGCGGCAAATTCTCCGCATCCACAGATCCAAGAGCATGGGCAAAAATGACACCAGACTAGAAAACTAGACAGAAACGACACCAGCAGACTCTCGACCGATGCTGAATTATTCACGCAATGTCACAAAAAATTAAAATTCAAAACCAACGGCGGCCAGGAGGGTAGATTCTATCTACAAACGGAATGGGAAGCTGGGGCGGTTCGCTATGGTGGTTACTCTGAGAGGGATAGTGACCGGATGATATGGGATGGGTCAGGCTCGTAGGTTGGCACCGAAAAACAATAACGATTTGCCGCATTCATACCAGATTCCTGATGTGTTCACGAGTAACCTGGCCACGTTTTGGTAAACGGTGCTAAGTTGGACCTCATGGGAAGTATTTCAGGCTCAGTGTCGTAGTTTTAGACGAAATTTTGTTGGATATCGATTTATTTATAACTTAACAGAGGAAATATTTATACAACGGACATTGAAGCATTGAAAGGACGAAAGTCCAATCAACATACTCAATTGACATCATTATACTTACCGTATACCTTCAACTCTTCCTTATTTAATATTAAAGGGATTATTGAGTTAGGGAGGCATCGATATACAGAACACATGTTTTTGACGTTTTCATTATTTTGACATAATACAATCGAAATAAATATTTTCAAGTGTCAAATATTTTTTTTTACATTTCTACACGTCGAAATTTTCGACCAAACTCTAAAACCTTAAATTTTTTATCACTCTGAAATTAGTTGCCAACCTCGCTTTTACTATAAGCATAATAACATTGGAGTTTAAAATAACATTTGGGCGAGATAAAAAGTTTTTGAAAATACTTTGACACTCCATCTACACCACCAAGCCTGACTCTATGTTTCTCTGCGACCATGTACTTCGTTTTGGTGGGATTAATGGTCAGACCTATCCTCGATGTCTCCCTCTTCAGATGCACGAAGACCTCTTCCACTGATCTGCGATCGATTCCAATTAGGTCTATATCGTCCACAAAGCCAAGAAGCATGTGCGACCATGTGATAATAGTGCCATTTCTCTGCACGCCAGATCTCCTAATAGCACCCTGAGTGCAATGTTGAACAGTAAATTCGAAAGTGCGTCTCTCTGCTTCAATCTGTCTAACGTCACGAACGAGATTGACACCTCGTCTGCGATCCAAACACTTGATTTCGAACCATCCACGGTAGCACGTATCAGCCTAATTAGTTTCGCCGGAAAACCATTTTCAGACATTATCTGCCAAAGCTCATTTCTTTTCACTGACTCGTACGCCACCTTGAAATCAATAAACAGATGGTGAGTCTGCAAGTTATACTACCAGAACTTATCTAGGATCTTTCGCAAGTTAAACATCTGGTCCATTGTCGAACGGCCCTCACGAAAACCAGCTTGGTAAACAGGACGCGACAGAATTTTGTACGCCGAACTCAGCAGGGTAATTCCTCTATAATTGACACACTCTAGTCTGTGCCTTTTCTTGTAGATTGGGCGTATGAGGCCATCCAACCAGCCGGTGGGCAATTCTTCGTCCTCCCATACCTTCAGAAGTACTTGCTGGATCGACTGATAAAGCTGCTCAATTCCGTGCTTGAGAAGCTCGATCGGGTCTCTTCCTTCCCAGCAGCCTGACATTACTTCAGCTCGCTGATAGCCTTTTTCACCTCTCCGGTGGGTCCACAGCTTGATCGTCATCATCTATGTTCATCCTGTTCCTCGCTACATTTCCATTTTCACCGTTTAATATTTGCTGAAAGTGCGGTCAGCAAATTCCTTTCTCGATCATTGCACCTGGCGGGCACTGGTACGGTTTTGTGCCGCGCACCATTGACCATTGCATAGAATCTCCGCATATCATACCTGTTCCTGCTTTTTCCAGCTCCAGCTACCACACATTCTTTGTGCTGCCTTTTCTTTCTGCGGTTGATTCGCTTTTCTTCGGCTCGCGCTGCCCTGTACCGCTCTCTGTTCTGTCGGGTAGTGGCCACAAGTATACGGCTTCTGGCGACATTCTTCACGTCTGTCACTCTCTGGCACTTTTCATCGAACCAGTCGTTTCGTCTTCGTCGTTGACCAGTGCCAATCACTTTCCACGCCGTTTTTGATTCTACCCAACTGCTCGTCTAGCTGCTGGCGGTACTGTGCAGCTACCCCATCAGTCGACAAGCGTTGTATATTGAAGCGCAGCGTTCTGTTTGTTCTGGAAGGCATCGCCACTCGGGTGTCGCCAGGTGTGTTTGCGGATGTTTTTTCGTGCGATGTAGGTACTGCTGATTGGCATCCCTCTAGCAGAAGTGAATGTTACTTGCCCTAGGCCATTATGTTCGGTAACGGAATGGATCTGACTGTAGTTGAAGAAATGGCCCTTCATTCTCAACGCACAGATTCGGTCGCTTACCGCTTTCCACCGAATAATTTGCTCCATCCCAATCACTATGAAACCACTGTAGTAAATGTGGTACTTTAATGAAGTATTGGCGATGGGGTCCACCGCTCGGAATTCACGTTCTCCGGTTCTCGGCCAGCGTATTTCCTGGATAACTGCCACGTTCACGCCGACATTCCGCAGTTCACGAGCCAGGAGCCCAACACGCGTGGGTTTATTCAAAGTTCTCATGTTCCAAGATCCATCTTTCCAATTGTTGTCCTTGATGCATTGCCGGGTCTGTTGCCGTTAAATCAATCCGTTTGCTCTACTTTTGCCTTTCTTGGTTGCTGAAGAGTCTTCGATAGGCCACCTAACCGGGGTTGCGTTACCTACATCGTGCTAGAGGGGCAGCCTCTACTACTATGGTGAGCCGTCAACTGAGATCGATTCAATCAAAATATCCTTACTTGTTTTTGAAATATAATTTTTTTTACGGCAGATCAAGATTTTTGGTTCGTGATTCGTACCAAAGGTGAAAAGGAAGATGTTTGATCCCAAATCGAAAAAAGGTATTATCGTCGGCTACTGTGAAGATACAAAAGGGTATCGAGTGTATGATCCATCGCATGACCGTTTCAACGTAAGCCGAGATTCCGTGGCACAGCAGGAAGGTGTAGCACTCCATGTATCAGAAAAATGAACGGAGTTGCTAAGGTATAATACATGGTACATTCCACTGCTACTAATCAGTCAAGCTGGGGGTGGGACATTTCGCATAAAGACGTTTCGCATACGGACGTTTCACATAATGGACATTTGGGATAATCAGAATTATATGCCTTATTAAAGGCGAAGTAGGTCGTCATTGAAATTTGTACGCGTCGTTGATGATTGTTGCTAATTCATCAAACGATTTCGAATCAAAGAAAATCAGTTGGTTTTGCACTGACACAGCTGAAAAAGTATCAGTATACTTTATGCATGTAAGCGCGTACAGTGATACTTTTTCAAGTGAATATGAACTATAAAGACTGAGTTTTATCACTTTGAAATGCAAGCTGATAAGTCATCATTGTTGTCAAAACGAATGACGGGCTACTTAGCCCTAAAATACTACCTTTTCTTATATGAAACTGCTTTATGCGAAACGTCTTTATGCGAAATGGGTCACCCCCAGTCAAGCTAGGCGTTTTATTTGGCTGCTCTGCAAAAATTTCACTGCGGAATACGTTTATATCTAAAGTACCAAAACATTGCAATTCACTGAATTCACGTAAGGTTTTTGAAATATTGGCAATCCAAAATACATTATATAATGATTTCAGGCAACCTGTAGCTCAAAATTTGTTCACCTGTAGCAAAAATTAGATTTCTGAGAGCTCTAATTTACTAAAGAAACATGATATGATCCTTGAAACACGTGAAAATGTTATTTTTTACGCTTTATAAATCAATCTGTACACATGAAAGAGTTATATTAAACTTCACTGCACTACCGTGAATCGCAAGTCAGTCCCATCTGTAAAAAGTAGGCATTGAGAAAATGGGCTGTGAAGTTTTCAAACTCGTTTTTCATACGAAAGTTCAAAAAATTCCTGACGATTGGAACATATTCCAATCTTAATAAAACTCAAAACTTGGTTTCCACAACGATATCCTTCCGAGAAAAATATAAGGATGATCAAAACAAGTTACATTTTTGTGTTCCACGGTGCGAAAGTCTGTAGTGGGACTGATTTGCGGTTACTTTTCATTATGGGACTACTTGACTTGCAGTTTTTTCACAGACAAACAGACGTCACACTCTCATCATTGTCTATCGACCACCTTTTTAACGGTCGATTCATAAATATGGTAGGTGGCCAATCCGCCACCCGCAGCGCTCGCATCATTTTTGTTCACGTTTGACGTTTACACACTACCGCCATCTGTTGGCCCGTCGGCCAAATACACTAATTCTAGCATTGGGCGTACATGTCCTCGTGACTATGATTTGGATCGAGATTTGTTCTAAGTGTTACGTCTGTTTGTCTTCCTCATATTTTCCGAACAAGTTATCTTATTTCATTAGTGAAGCTGAAAGGCCATTGGAATATATGTTGAAAATTGAACTCAACTCAATTTTGACGAAAATGCAGATGCAGTGCATTTCCCAGTCAAACGAATATTATTTTTATAGAAGAATTGAACCCTGTTGTTCCGCTGCCAGCACAAACGAATCCCCGGGCTCGTAATCAAGTTTGCTGTCACTCACCATTTCATGTATCTTCGCGCCATTCGATGAGTACGAGATTTTAAAATATACAGTGTTCCAGTCTTCCTGAACCTCCTGAACAATCAACAATAAAACGGTGGTTTGCCCACACATGAGGACGAGATACACGCTGGGGCTCAACTCTCCAAGCAAACGGCGAGGGAATAAAATAGAAACATAAATTTTCAATGGCTCTGTGTTCACACCACAGCACCAGGACCGTTGTGTTGCTCGAGCGACCAACGGATCTCTTAGATGCATAAAAATCCCATTCATATTGGTAGCTTTGGTCTGCGCATTCAGCTTCCAGCCTTACACAGAAGGTCGCTATGCCCAATGCGTTCTTCAGATGTGACCGGACTGCGGTCCAGATCCTCAACGAAGCCCGGACGGAGCTCGACAACCTGGAAACCTAAAAAAGTAATCGTAGATATGTGTGGTGCATACATTGTTATCATTACACATATTTTATTATTATTGTTTTTTCGCCATCGTCGTTCCGGCATCTTGCAAGACCGTCTTCGTTTGCCAAATACCTACCGTAATATCGGGTGAAATTGAAAGCTTTTTACAATTTTTCATGACTGTTTTCTGTTATGCTTCCAATGAAAGAAAAATAAATGCAGGAAAACAAGTACGATAGACAAACATTCAAATCTCAATCATTCAGTTCCTCAGGAATGTGCGCTTTCTTTCGAGGCTGAAATGATTAATGTTGATAATTGCATCGAAATGAGCTATCAGTTCGATACTTTAGACAAATTTTCCGAACATCAAATCGAAGCACTCTCTAGCCCAGGCTCTTTGATTCAAATGTGGAAGCAAAGAGTGCCGCCAACCGTGGTCGTTTTTTTTTCGAATTTGAAGGATTTTTGAAGGAAGAGATTTTGAACTTGTCAAAAACAAGCTTTCGATCTTCAAATAAATTTTTAGGCCTACCATGTTGTATGCTGTACCGATATGCACAAGCTGTTGTAATATCAGGAAGAAAGCTCTACAGAGGATAAAAAAAATGATTCTGAAGCTTCCTACCTGGTATTGTTCTATTGAGTTACATAGAATATCCAATGTTGAAACATTGGAACAAATGTCAAATAAAATAATTAATAATTTTAGACAAAAAAGTTAGGTAAATTGAATGCGTTTTTTTCTTGAATCAACTCACCTGTAAACAAATTTTGAACTACTACGGCAAATGAAATATAATATGTTGTTGACAAAATTTTAATGAATGCTTAATTTATTTTTACCAAATTAGGATGATAGTGTTGCTTAACAAAGAACATCTAGATATCTATATAAATAAAAATGGAGTGGTGTTTGTATGTAACGAAATGGCTTGAGGTCGGGTCAACGGATTGACGCAAATTTTTCACTGCTGCACTCCATAAGGGATGCAATGTGTTCATGCGATGAAAAAATTCGGGAAAGTCTCCAGAATAATCGGGAAAACATGGGAAGACCAAGTTGTCATTAAGTATGGGGGATTTCTTGACGTTTTCCAACAGCCTAGCAAACTTCGTCTTGCCATCAAGACCATCAGTAAGAAATAAATGTAATGTTTGGAATGATACTAATGAAGAATTTTAAAAAAGTGACCAATTTCACCCCATATTACGTTACCTTATACTTTTCGTTTCGCTCGTTAGAACCGAGATAGGTAAACGAGGCCGGTCGCCGCATCGCACCGGCCGGATTTGTCCTCCAACCCACTGGCATAAGTAGATACCTACCTTCGGATGGATGCAGCAATTTATTCTTTTCTTAAACGCATATCTCGTGTCGTGCCCATTATTGTTTTGTAACTGCCTTGGAGCCATCGTCCCGGCGCGGAGTCTCGGGAGGCAATCGAATTCCACAAATGGAAAGCAGAAATGAATGTCATTTCTTACATGTTCCAGCCGAAGCCGGGAACCGCGGCGGATTGTTGCCGTTGTTCAGGTTGAAGTTTTTAACGCGTTTTGGTCTAAAAATGGTAAATCTGTACCGAGGATCTGCGGTGGAGGTAGGAATGGGCAGAATAGTAGAACTACCTGTTAAATTTTTATCTAATCCCTTTATTAGTTTCATTTGGAATAAATACATTAATTTCTTATATCTAAGTACAATACTATTATTTTAATTTTGTAAAACTAAATTAAGCTCTTAGTAACATTTTGTTAACAACACATTACGTATCATTTGTCATAGAAGGGAGGGTCCTTCAGGATCACCTTCGAAATCTTATTTTGAATCCTCCGCCGAACTTTATTCTTGGTATACAACAGTTAGTCCATATTGGTACAGCATACAACATGGCTGGCCTGATAATTTGTTTGAACATCAAAAGCTTGTTCTTAAGACAAAGTTTATATTTTCTGTTAGTGAGTAGATAAAGACATTTTTCATATTTTTTACATTTGGCTTGAATGCCCTCTATGTGAGATTCCATCTCCTAATTACACCCATGAGATTACGACCAGAACCGTACTCTCGTTGTTTCAGTTTGCGAATGCGACCCTTTTTTGCACGTAAACACTTCCTACCCAACCATCGTCGTCGTCGCCGTCGGTGTCGTCTTCACATATGGCAAAGAATGAAGGTATAAATTATAGGAAAAATTGGAAATCGATTCTAATCGGCTGGCAGAAAAACAGCTCAGCCCACATATCTGGTGCGGTCTGATATACATTACATTGTGATCCCCCGGATGGTTTCTGCAAACACACATCTGCATACGTTTGGTACGTTACGGCGACGTCCCACAAATCGGCAGATATACGCGCAAAACAAACACAAAAACGCCGCCACCTCGCCGGAATTACTAGTTCAGTGTTTTCCAACCCGAGTCTAGTGGACCAGGGGGGGGGACGTGATACATTTTCAGGAGGTCCAAATCCAAAGAATAATCCAATTTTCCCAAATTTTGTATTTGGTTCCCACTGACTTAACGCCGACCAGTTCATCTCGGCAGTAGCTTTCAAAAAACCCCACTGCCAAAGTGAATCCAAAGTGCCAAAAATAGAATCCGGCCATACCTGTGTAAGTTCTGTTTTAGCCCAAATATTGGCGTGATGTACCGAAAATTGATTAAATGAAAATGTATGTTTCTGCTATATAATGTTCATCAAACTTTGAGATTTATTTAGCCGAAATAGAGCGAATGGAATAAAAACCACGTAGGACAAATAGATGTATAAAAATTGTTTAAGATTATTTTTTAATGTTAAATTTATAAACTTCATAAAAATATCGTGATGTGATCAAATCGAAACGAAAACCGTGCTAAAATCAGGAGTGATATAATGAAGCTGGGGCCCAGATAGCCGTAGCGGTAAACGCGCAGCTATTCAGCAAGAACAAGCTGAGGGTCGTGGGTTCGAATCCCACCGGTCGAGGATCTTTTCGGGTTGGAAATTTTCTCGACTTCCCAGGGCATAGAGTATCTTCGTACCTGCCACACGATATACGCATGCAAAAATGGTCATTGGCATAGTAAGCTCTCAGTTAATAACTGTGGAAGTGCTCATAAGAACACTAAGCTGAGAAGCAGGCTCTGTCCCAGTGGGGACGTAACGCCAGAAAAGAAGAAGAAGAAGATAATGAAGCTATATTAAAACGAGCAGTGATAAAATACAGTAGCTTGTATTCCTAATTCTCAATAGCATTTTCAAAGATGTTTTTCCCAATTTTTAATGTCGATGACTTGTAATGTAAAATAACGAGACACTTCTGATTAACAGGTATGAGAAAACCTAAAAATTCTTAAATATAACTAAGTAGTATTTTGCTAAGACAAAAAGAATATTAATTGAGATATCTCACTAAATCCTGCATATTATTGCAGCAATTTAGCGATGATATAAAAAAAGGAATGTTTAGTGTCTAATCAAGATTTCGCTAGGTGATAACTAAGAACGAGCAATTCTCGCTGAGACCGGCCCACTATTTACACTTGGTCTTTCAAAATGTTTAAATTTATGCTCATTCGAAAGCTCTTCTCGAGTAACTAAAGGATGCATTCGGTTGGTCAAATTGATGGACCCCTCGGCAGGCCCGGATTTGGGGGAAGGGGGGCGCCGAGGGGGCTAATACCCCGGCCCCCCTGATTAAGGCCCCCCTGATTAAGGCCCCCCCGCGAAGCGAAAAAAAATAACCATAAATTAATTAATCATGATTTCTAACAGAGATATTATGAGACGAGATTATGTTGTTTTATAGTTAGTAGTAAATTCCATACGATTATTATCTGATTTTCGGTTATTCATACAGTTTTGATGAAAATTATTCTATTCTTTAATGAACCATGAAAACCATTTGTATTTTAATTTTAAAACTCTTCCCAAATCAATGTACAGCAAACTGTTAAAGCTTTCTGGAATGTTACAGTCAATATTACAGTGCTCTATGTCCAGGAATGATGTGGAAAAGGTGAAGTTACTCGGTACTATCAAACCTGTGCCAGATATTAATAATTTTGTAATAATATTTCAATAGTTTTGTTGAAATATTACAATCTTTCCTAAGAGCTTAACATTTACTCATATCCAGAGAATTTGTTTAATTATTGTAGTATTTTACTAAGAGCTTAGAATTTATCATAATTTTGACCTTAAGCTATATAATTTACATACGATTATATTTTGCCTAATCCCTAAATTATTAGCCTACCTGCAAGGTAATTTTGCTATGTTTATTGCAAGATTTCCGCTCGAGTGCTATTAACAGAGACTACAGCATCATCGGCAAGTTTTCTAAGCGTGCATAGTTGTTTCAAACTGTTGTCAATATCTGGAACAATATTTAAAGCAAGGGACTTAAAATGAGCCTTGGGGAAGGCTGGAAAGTTGTTGAATGACCGAGTGTAAAGCTCATATGCTTTTCTGAAAGCAATTGCTTCTTGGACGCAAGGATTACTTGAATATCTAATTAAAGCGATGCTGGACAATCGTTTGTTCGTTTACTGTTACGGCAATCGAATAAAGTATTTAGTAACGTATTTTTTAATCTAGTCGCTATAGAATCATTTCTTCAAACAATAAAGGTAAGAAGTCATAAAATTTGTACGGAATAAAAAAACTAAATAAATAAACGACACGCAATCGCTTCAATAACGTTGAACGACTGTCGCTAAATTGAATTATCTGTTCATTAAATTGAAATACCTGCAGCAAAATTGAAAAATATATTAATCTAGAATGTGCTATTGTTTCTCCTATAACATTGATATTACTAAAGATTTCAACTGCAACATTTTTAAGTTTAGACTTGATGGAGAACGGTTCAGTCAAAACTCAATCTGATCATCTATTATGTAAGAATTTTCAAGCAGTTTTTCACAGATGATTTATTTTACCAAACATTCAGGAAGTGACGTGGGCATAGTCTAATTAATATGACTTTTTTTCGAGATATTTTCTTTCTATAATACTAAAATTTCCTAAGCTTATCGTTTCCCGCTCATTTTGTACCAAGAACCCCGTCACAATATCTAACCCGGGCCCCCCGAAGCCCAAAATCGGCACTGCCCCTCGGTAGTTACAATCAAAACAGTTCTTGAGAACCCCTCGATTTTTGCTTTTCTTGCCTCACTCAAACTGGCATAACTCGAAAATTTCTTCAACAACCTATCACAATAACATGGTTTTGGAAAAAGAAAACATAGGAGATTCATTTGGAAAAATAAAATATTTGTCGGCCATATTGAACTTTGGCGCAATATTGGATTTTATCAGAAATATTGAATTTCCATGGTGTTCGCAAGCACTGATTCTAAAAATTTTGCATCACTGGAAAGCTGAGCTAGATGTACACAAAATATGAAAAAAATTCGAGGTGTATGTTTTTATGATCAAAAGTTATGTTCGATTTTGGAGACCATTTCTTATCGCACTGGTGTAACTTTCATGCTTTTAACAGTGCGGAACAGAACGCTTGCTGTGATGTATTTGAAATGTGAAAAATTATCTCTATAATGCTTAACATAAGATATAATATGTATTGGTGCTAGAAAGAAGAGGCACAATGAGAGGGAGGGTGTTAAGGTACCCCGGGGCAAGTGAGAATCCGGGGTAAGTGGGGCGTTTCGTCATAGCTCACTTGGGAAAAGTTTTTCATGGGGGTATTCTTCTAGAAAGTTGAAGATACAATGACAAGGAATATATTTAGTACAAAACATATTGTTATTTTTTATTACCATGTGGTTTATGTAACAGATGTCAGTTCAGCGCCATTTTCAACTTGCATGATAAATTGAGACACGTTTCACGTCTTGCATTGACTCGCAAAAAATAAATGTGTTATAAATGGAATTTCCATCAGTAAGCTACAATTTTAAGTATTAACACAAGCTGCTAACGATAAACCAGTATTTTGTTTTCATTTCATATGAAATTTTCGATTGTCTATCTTACCCCAAAATATCTTTGTACCCGGGGTAAGTGGGACCTATCAAAACAAAAAGTCAGAATCAAAACTTTTTGTATACGTTTCATACATTTTCCTAGAGAGAAGCGCTAAAACATTCAAACGAATGATTTTTATCAAACAAGATCAATCTCAAATTACGTACCGTCAAACGGGGTAACTTGCAACAGGGGTGAAACTTGCAACACTTCGACATGTAACCGAATTATCGTTTCGTTCAGCATTGAGTTTAATTTTTAAAATTTATTCCACCACTTATTGACCTCAGGTATACAACAGAAGATTTTGGCAAGGGTTTGGGTATTGTTTGTTTTTTGCTTGGTTTGCTGGAGGTGAAAATCATATTAAACATTGAATTGCATGAAATTTATGCTGAAAAACGTTCCTTGTACCACAAAACCGGTTTAAATTTGTAATTCGAGGCATTTGCTAACAGTTACAGTACTTAGTAGTGTACTAATTGACAATATAAAAGTTTTGATAATTTGATGTTTAAACACTATAAAAATTCAAAAACCTTTTTGACTACCCTTATGGGGTAACTTGCAACAGCTATTTTGATCTCAATTGTTTGATATTTTTTGCCGTTTATCATCAAAAACACATGAAAAGGCAAAATTGAACATAAATTTGTTCAATAACTTTAAAATTTTTGTACCGCAATTAATTCAATACACGTTTGGTACTAAATATTGAAAAATTTAAATAAATCGCATTATTATTAGATTTAGATTTATTTTATCCACGAAAATAATGAAAAAAAAATGAAAATCTGTGCAAAAACTAACGTGCAGATCTGCCATTGGGGACTTTCTGCATGAAGTATGCTAAAAGTTGTTTTAGAACATCAATAGAGACCATTTTAAAATATACATATCAATATGTGATACGTCGCTTTGATTTGAATTTGTATAAACAATAAGTTATGTGAAGCATATCCTAAACTACAATTGTATTTGTAGAAAAGTTGCATCAAATCGTTTTAATGGTCTTCCAATTATTGTCAAGACTTATAATATGCTAAAATATCCCCGTGTGGACACCCTATGCAATACTAATGAAGTTTTCAATCAAATTGGTTTAATACTCATCATTCAATCAATAATAATTAGTTTTGTAAGAGTACAGTAGCCGTTTCTAATTATCGTCCATACTTTTACTGCAGACAATTATTATATGATCATAATAACACGATTTAGGTTAAGTTTTCGATAGTGTACTTCAGGTAGCACTGTGTGTTGCATGTTACCCCACATCAGGGGTAGCATGAAAAATGTATATTTTTCGTCTCTCGTGATCCCAGAAAACCAAATACTGATAAAATTTATACCGCGTAGTATTGTTCACGTGGCGATTAGGATACTATATGGTTTTTGTCTCATCGGAATCCTCAAATTTTTCATCTATATAGCTTTGAAGTTGAAAATTGTTGCAAGTTACCCCGTTTGACGGTAGTTGCCTAAAAGGGAGAAGAAAAGTGTAATTATTCTAATTTTTTTTATTTAATTTTTATTTATGAAATACGACATCAAAATTGAACAAACACAAAGATGAATTTTAAAATGCATCATGACAACGATTGCTTTTCTATTTTATTTGAACTTTATTTGTTATTTCTACCAAATTAAGTAGTGACGGAAAACAATTCCACTCCATTAAATGGTTTTCATCTATGCATATAAATAATAACAAAACATATATATAATTTCGTCAATTATTGATTGTTTATGTGCTGCATGTTAATTAACAACTTATAAATGATATATTTTGAACGTGTTTAATTCGTCTTTACGCTTTTATTGAGGAATTTTCAGTTAATATTAAATGTGAGGTGACATACCATTAAATAAAGGTTTTCTTCCTAAAACGTTACGTATTTTATGGTTGATCCCTTATGTTCATCAAATATGTACTAAAAATTGAAAATCTATGGTTTATCAATCCTATTATTGCAATGGTTGACTTACTGAAGTAGATTGATGCATGGAACTGGATGTGTCCCACTTGCCCCGTTTAGCGAGGTAACTGCGTCCAATGGCTGATTTTAAAACTTTCTTCCAAGGTTTTCACAATTTAGAAATTATTCGATCAGTTTCATGCACACACCAGCAAATATGTTACCAAAATGTGATTGTGTTGTTGGATTCGAAAAATATTGACATTAGAAAATTTTATTGAACAATTTGTTTGAACTATGGTTTTTTTCGTTCCCACTTGTCCCGCGGTACCTTAATAAAGAAGCTTAATCAGGACATGTCCTGCTAAATCAGGAAAGATGGATACGAAATGAAAGATCCAAGCATTGAATTGTATTTAGAGTAAGGTGGAGCAAAAGTTCGACCTTAGTGGTATAATCAAAGTTTCCAGAAAAACAATAGCAGTTGAAACCAAATAAATACCATACAGTGAACCTTAAGCATATTGGCTAAAACGCAAAATAGCAGAATTTGAATCAAGGTGTTCGGAATATGAGAAAGAATGCACACAGTGTTCGGCATTGGAATCAAAATGTTGTTCCATACTTTCACGTAAAAACAATACTAAAACTAATTAAATGAACATTATTATTGGTACACCCTACAGCTAACAGTTAGACTTAGCGAAGAAATTAAAATTTACACAAATATCAGCCAATTTAAGCCAATCAGATGCATTTGAAGTCACTGTTGTCCTTAAGTGTTCGGAATATGAGTCAAAACGGTATATTTATCTGAGCTTGTTCTACTGGTTTCAAACTAGAGAATCATCATTACTCCCGAGGTATAAAATAGATTGGTAATGATTAGTAATGATTTTCTAGTTCGAAACCAGTAGTACTAGCTCAGATGAATTTATTTGCGAAATTATTCATTTGAATATGATTTATTCGTGCTGTTCGGAATTTGAATCAAGGTGTTCGGAATATGAGACAGAATGAAAACGGTGTTCGGCATTTGAATCAAAATGTTGTTCCATACTTTTACGTAAAAACAATACGTTGTTTGGTATTACGGTTTACGGCTTACCAGCCGAGTGGAAGTTTAACAACTACCGAAAAGCTAAACATCACATATATTTGCAATTGGATTAGATGGACAAATTGATGTGAAGATTTGCGAAAAAGTTACACGTCTTCTCAGTGAGAATCGAACTCACGACTCCCTGATCTCTTGTTAGGGCGCGTTACCCCTACGCCATTAGAGGACTCATGAACGCAGAAGTGCACCTCTTTTGGAAGAATTAGATGCCCATCCAATTCCATCTTTCATAAGGCAAAATGTATGAATTTCGATAGTCCAGTTCGCTGCGTGTGTAGCCCGAGAGCGCATTTTTTAGGTATGGAAATAGCACACTACACTAGCCAGCAACTGCGCTGGCTGAGGTTTCTATTGTGTGGTCTTCCAATGGGTCGCGACGTTCTCAAACGACCGGTTACGGAACATGAGTCCATTGCTTGATAAATACTTGTTTTTAAATATGAATCGTGGTTTACGGCTAACTAGCCGAGTGGAAGTTTAACAACTACCGAAAAGCTAAACATTACATATAATTTGCAATTGGATTAGATGGACAAATTGATGTGAAGATTTGCGGAAAAGTTAGACGTCTTCTCAGTGAGAATCGAACTCACGACTCCCTGATCTCTAGTGAGAGCGCGTTACCCCTACGCCATGAGAGGACTCATGAACCCAGAAGTTAACCTGAATTCGATTTCAGCTCAATAATCACGTGGTCCTTTTTCGCATTGATGTGAAAGTTTTTGAGAAAACACATATGGCCAAATAGGGAACTACTATAGCCATAACTGGTACATTTTCCCTACATTTGATGAACTATGCGAACATACTCAAACTTATGATAAATGGTTAAAAATGATTGAAATTAGCAATTCGGGTTAAAGGAAAAACATGGAGTGATTTTACAAAATTGCTCTATGATTTCTTTATTAGTGAACATAACATACAAGTAAACTGTAAGATAGGGTTCCTTGATTGGATGATAATTTAGATTAATTTGACTAGAGTGTAGCGAAGATAAATCGAATGTCCAACTTCTTATGAACGACGTACTTCCTAATAAAATATGCAAATTGCAACATATGTGAAATTTCAGAGAGCAACTTACACAAAATTATGGATCGTACTAGAGGAAAATCTATGAGAGATTGGTGGTCCCAAAATATTAAGATCAAGATTGAAAATCGATTACAGAGAAATAGATGATATTCTAATTTGGAATAATAGTAACAATTTACGATAAAATGCTGCATTCTGACTGGCAGTATATTGTATAAGTTGGCTAGTAAACCCTGTAAATAGTGATAGTCTATATGATTTCCATAAAAGTATACATTCCATAAAAGAACAAATATTTAAGTTAATTCTTGAACATTTGTTAGATTGCGAAAAAAGTAGACACTGAGAAATGTTATGTACTCTATGATGTTCAAATATTTTTTTTATTATTTTTTTTGTTCATTTTTTGGCTGGAATGACTTTAAACGAAACTTAGTCCAAATCATTGCAGGCAGCTCAGCATGGAACAATTTTTCGAACGTTTTTAAATTAATCATTGCAAGCAACCAAATATCCAGAAACCATCAGTCGAATATCTTTCCAGATACGCTTGCATCAATACTCGTCAGTAATAGAGCAAACCTTTTAATATTAGTCAGTAATACAGCGAATCTTAATGAATTAGATGGCCGTCGGGATACTTCGGGTGTAAACGGCATTTCTCTTCGCTGGCTGACTCTACCAAGCTCATTTTCCTCTTGTGGAATGCAATAAACGGTTGATCTTTTGTAACGACATGATGAAGGCATTTCTTGCATTCCATGTTGAGTTTGACGCAGTATTTCCGATATTTCTGGCAGACAACAATTTATTTGAAATACGAGCGATATGCAAGATGAATTCGTAACAACGTAACATTTTCGGTAAGCGGATAAAGCACAAGTCTTACAACATATCAGTCTTGTCTTGATGGAAAATTCAAGGCAGTAACAGAAGCCTTGAATTTTTCATCAAATTTTCAATTATTATTTGTCACATTTTTCTGGGGGATGCAGGACGTTTGTCAAAGGGGTCCCGAGAGTTTATTCGATGATTTTGTTGCATGCTTCTGTGGAGTGAGCGAATCCCTTAAACAAAATTTCGGATATCTAAACTTCCCAGTGTTTTTTTTTTGTGGAAGTGTAGAGGACTCCTCGGCTTCCATAGGTCATAACACATCAAAATTGTTTTCCCATCCCCAAATTGACCAGCACTCGGACGCAGATGGCGCCTTTATTTTTTTTTTTTTTCATAATGATATGAGGGATTAGCAACTGCGGGCGATCAATCATGCTCATCATACCAGAATCTGGGAAACGGAACAGCTACCGGAGGAGTGGAAGCAAGGCGTTACCGTACTAACCCGATTTTGTCAGCCTATTTTAAATTTGTAAAAAAAAAGTTATCGTCATGTTTTACCACGTTTGCATTAAAATTGATGATGATGTTTGATGTCATGCACGCAGGGGCGTAGCCAGAGGGGGCAATGGCAATGCCTTTTATTAAGTGTTAAAAATCGATATTACCAATATAAGGGAGGGGGAGCCCCTGATAAAAAAAACTGACTACTCCCATGTCCATCGCCCTCTTAAAAGTCCATGTAACCATGTAACACGTCAAAATTTGAAAAACAGGAACAAAATAAGATGACCTGATTTTGTCAGGTTCCCTATTTTGTCAGCCTAAAATTCATCGAGGGGCTGACAAAATAGGGTCCTTACTGTATATGCCCTATCTACAAAAAGGGCGACAAACTGAAGTGAGAAAATTATCCTGCAATCACCTAAACGCCGCCAACAAAGTGCTATCCCAGATTCTCTTCCGTCGTCTATCACCTATAGCAAACTAGTTCGTGGGAAGTTATCAAGCAGGTTTCATCGACGGCCGCTCGACAACGGACCAGATCTTTCCCGTGCGGCAAATCCTCCAGAAATGCCGTGAGTACCAGGTCCCTACGCACCATTTGTTCATCGATTTCAAGGCGGCATACGATAGTATCAACCGCGTAGAGCTATGGAAAATCATGGACGAGAACAGCTTTCCCGGGAAGCTCACAAGATCAGAGCAACGATGGACGGTGTGCAAAACTGCGTGAAGATCTCGGGCGAACACTCCAGCTCGTTCGAGTCTCGGCGGGGACTACGACAGGGCGATGGACTTTCGTGCCTGTTGTTCAATATTGCGCTTGAAGGTGTTATGCGGAGAGCCGGACTTAACAGTCGAGGCACGATTTTCACGAGATCCGGACAATTTGTTTGCTTCGCGGACGACATGGACGATATTGGGAGGAAATTTGAAACGGTGGCATATTTGTTCACCCGCCTAAAACGCAAAGCAAAAGAGTCGGGCTAATGGTGAATGCGTCGAAAACAAAGTACACGCTGGTTGGCGGAACTGAGCGCGACAGGGCCCGTCTAGGAAACAGTGCTACGATAGCGGGGGATACCTTCGAGGTGGTGGACGATTTCATCTAACTCGGATCCTTGTTGACGGCTGACAACAATGTTAGCCGGGAAATACGAAGGCGCATCATCAGCGAAAGTCGTGCCTACTATGGGCTCCAGAAGAAACTGCGGTCAAGAAAGATTCACCCCCGCACCAAATACACGATGTACAAAACGCTCATAAGACCGGTAATCCTCTATGGGCATGAGACGTGGACTGAGCATAAATGACCGTACAATTCGTAGTTGCTACTCCATGATTGAAGTTGCACAGGGATTTAGTGAATGGGGCTTGAGATTAGCTTACCATTCTTCAATGTGGCTGTAGCCTAGGACTTTCAAGCTTTTGGGGTTTTCGAACGCCGAGTGCTAAGGACGATCTTCGGCGGCGTGCAGGAGAACGGCGTGTGACGGCGAAGGATGAACCACGAGCTCGCTCAACTCTATGGCGAACCCAGTATCGTGAAGGTAGCTAAAGCTGGAAGTATACGCTGGGCAGGGCATGTTGCAAGAATGCCGGACAACAACCCTGTAAAGATGGTGTTCGCTACCAATCCGGTCGGAACAAGAAGGCGTGGTGCGCAGCGAGCTAGGTGGATTGACCAGGTGCACCAGGGCCTGGAGAGCGTGGGTCACAGTAGCGGCCATGAATCGAGTGAATTGGCGAAATACTGTTGGCGAAGCTTTATCAAGATAATTGATGTAAAGCCAAATAAGTAGGTATGTGCCTGCCAAAAATAGAAGATTTATAGAAAGATGAAAGTTTTCCATTGCATACACTTTAATATTTAGAGTTCCGAGCTTCAAAAAGGTTGAGAACCACACAACTAGTTGTATCTCCGCCGATTCAGAACCCCAAAGGTGGCTGCGGGCGGGCACGTGAACCCACCCATTGAATATGTCAGAGCAATTTTTGTTCATAAATTGCACATTTGCATAGCTTTCCTCCGGGAACTCTAATTGTTGCCTTGCTTGGATTCTCGCCGGCGTTCGACAGGATTCTATTATCTTTTTGTAGCGCTTCGCTAGTTGTTGGGAAACAGGGCAAAGAACACACGCTCCCTCTCCTCGCTAGCTGCTGCAAATCGGTTTACGCTGCGGTTCTTAGAAGGAAACTGTCGCGCAGTCAAAGCAGGCAAGCTTGCATTTGGAACATTTAGAATTCAATTGAATTATTTGTCTAACGTAATAAATTATGGATCCTGGCGCGATGGCAATGGATGGACGTATTTGTGTGGTCATTTTCCGGATGTCCAGGCTAGATGTTGTTTGTTTGACTAGCACAAGCAGGTCGCTGCCTCACTGTTCACAATTGTACACTTGGTTGTTTGCGTTGCCCTGGTTTCTATATAGTAGCACAGTAGCGCACTATCATATCAAATTGTGGCCAAAATAATGTGACTTCAAAACAAAACCAACAAGATAAAATTATAACTTTTAAAAATCACTTTAAGGGCATCCAAGCCAAGTGGAACAAATATGTAAAATGTATGTATCCTGTCTGAAGAATAAGGGTTTGATCTTCATACAAACTTCCAGGCCAGCCATGTTGTATGCTGTATCAATATGGACTAGCTGTTGTAATACTAGGAGGGAGCTCTGCAGAGGATCCAAAATATTTTTTTGAAAGTGCTCCTGAAGCTCCCTAATAAAGTAGTAATGAGTTACATATGTAGAATATCCAATGTTGAAACATTGGAACAAATGTCGAATCAAATTATTTATAATTTTAGACAAAAATCGTAACAATCTTCTATTGCCACGATAAATGCATTATATATCTAGGTTAAGTTAATAGAAAGCATTTTTTTTCTCTTGTAAACAGGTGAAATCAATTCACCTGTAAAAATCCTGAGCTGCTACGGCAAATGAAATGGAATATGTTGTTAAGAAAATGTTAATAAATGCTTTAGTTTTAACAAATAAGGGTGATAGTGTTGTCTAACACAGAACACCTAGGAAGGAGAAATGAATGTTCGAAATGATACTAATAAAGGAATTAAAACAAATCATTTATAATTTTGATGATCATAACTTGGAGTTCAATCTCAAGTGCAGATTTCTGCATCAACAATCAAGGATTTGTTCCCATAGAAGCACGATTACTCAGCCGGTTCTGTACACTGTGCTGTGTCCCCCGCACTTGACAGCCAGCAGTTCGGGTACAGCAAAGTACACAAAACATTTTCTCACTGTGCTCATTTCTGCTCCAGCAGAGCGGTCTGGCTCATCATCGTTGACTCGAAATTCTCCGGTAATGTATTTGCATTCTTCGCTCAATGCACACTCATTTATGTGACATCGTGTGCCGCCCAACCCAATCCAACCTACGCCGGCCGAATGCAGTTTAAGCTAGCGCACAATGCACTGACACTGGTAGGCCAAGATGTCGTCAAATGGCGTAGTTTGTTTGAGCACACATCCGAGCACCGGGATGTGGACATAGCGAGCGATGTTACGGGTTCCACTTCTTCCTAACCAAAGTACGATACGATGTGCGTTTAACGGACTGAATTCATAACTGTAACCACGTGAACAATCCTTGCGCTCGAAATGCAGTTCACCGCCGCGTGTCGTCGTCGTCGTTTGGTATCAACCGAGAAGCAAGCAGCTCTTATTGGCATGCGGTTTGTGATAAACCGTCCAGGTTCGTTTGTTCATTCGTTCCGGGCAACCGCCAACTTGGCCGAGACTCGTGCGCAAGGAACAATCGTCACAGCTAGACTTGTGCGCCGTTTATTTTTATTTTTTTTTTTTGACGTTGGATAACGTCTTACGGCAACATACTGGGGTACAATTTCGAAAAACGAAAAATCGCTCGCGTCACGAAAAGTGGTTAGATTTTGACTGTTAATAACTTACTAACGCCCGGATAGATTTTCAAGATTCTTGCACCAATCGATTGGAAATCTTTCTACGAATCTACTCCAACAATGAAAACTATTGATTCTCATGACTAAACTATTGAAAAATTGAGAAATATCGAAGCATGTCTTATTTTTCATAGAAAAGCAAATTTTTCTTGTGTATTCCTGACACAGACATCATTGCGCGATATCTTAGCCACTTTCGTCATTCAAAGGGAAACGCCCCTTTCGGTCTTCTTCTTACTTCTCTCCATTATCTCGTGTTCAGTCGAAGCCAATCAAATTCCACTTCACGCGCACGCGCACGACCGCATTTTAATTAAATCGTCTTCGGTAATCTTTTGGTGTGTTTCTGTCTAAGAATGGAATGAAAACCCAGTTCGATCGATTGTGACTACCACCAACCGTCCTTTTCAGGACGACAATTTCATTTTGAAAGAGAGTTATGAGAATTTTACACCGTGAAGAGCGACATTTCTGGTGAATGGATGTGATGGATTCATATTTCGGTCAGTCATTTGTATGCAATCTTTCATAAGCGTCAACATTAGTTCTTTACGAGAATCACAGGGCCAAGAAATCAATTTTCCATCGCACTCTTGCAGGGCAATCTTCGACATTGTGTGCATGAGAGATAAATTGGGGACGGCACTAGAATGAGGATCCCGGTTTGCCTCGCATTATGCGATGATTGAATAATGCCGTTGTCGTCGTCGTCGCTAACCACATGCATGACAAAGCGATCAGTATAAACTTGTCGATTTGAAAGCTAAAACTTATCAGCAACAGCTTCGTTGATGATTTAATTTGGTAAGAAATTGTCGGTCGAAACCAAATAATCGCACAGAGTAGACTGCAAAAATGCTACCGCCGCCCGACGGGAACCTATGTAAAACTTTGTTTGCCATTTCACTCCGTTGGAAAACTAATCATCCGAAATTTCAATTGGCAATTAAATAAATAAATTAATTAATAATAATATGTGAAATATCTCTAGCCGTAACTCTTTTACGTGGAATGCATTGTTGTGGCTCTGAAAAGGGCCGTTTTGCTTGTGTCATTCAATTTAAATTTAAACTCGTTCGTCACGGATACGACGAGCCAGCTAGAAGGCTTTCGGCATGATGGTCACACGCTTGGCGTGGATCGCGCACATGTTGGTAGCCTCAAAGATAGGCCTAGCTCGCTTCCTGCAGGGCCATGACGGCCAAGCTCTGTAATCGCAGATCGGTCTTGAAGTCCTGAGCGATTTTACGAACCAGGCGCTGGAAAAACAATTTGTGGATCAGCAGATCCGTCGAATTCTGGTAGCGACGGATCTCACGCAGAGAGACCGTTTCTGGCTGATAGCGATACGGCTTCTTGACTCCTCCGGTGGCTGAGGCGCTCTAGCGAGATACTTTCGTGGGGCCGCTTCCACCAGTGGACTTACGGGCAGTCTGCTTGGTAGAGCCATCGTCGTAGTGTTCTCTGGACGGATTGAAACAAATGAATGATTGAATGTGCGCGGCTGCCGGTCCCTTTTATGACCTTCTCTTGCGAGCGAGCGAGACGAACAGTGAACAGCGAGCGAGCAAAATTCATCCATTGCGTACCGCATAAAAGGAGCTGAGCCGGCGGCCAAGCATCAGTTTTGTTACAATCGTTGCCGAAGATAAACCGGACTCGGAAAAGGAAGCGCCAAGCGTCATCGCAAGGTTTTGCGTGACAACATCAATTGCATCATCACCAAACCACCGCTGTCTGGCTCGCCGTGGTGACGTCAAGCGTACCTACGAGAAAACCCGCGGTGTGCTGAAGTCATCCAGAATTCTGTCGGCTACGCTCTGAAGTGGCAGGGCCGTACGCTGTACAGATTTTGAGGTTAAATCACCTCCATCACCGAGACCAGAATTCAAAACTAGCACTGAATCCATCAAACCTGTGCATGGAATGGCGATCGACGATATCCAAACCCAACCGTCCTTTTCAGGACGATAATTCAATTTTGAAAGAGTTTTGAAAATATTTCTACCATGAAGCGCAACAGTATTGGCAATTCTCACAGCAACAGAACTGTCGGTGAACTAAATAATAGTTACTCGATTCTCACAGTTCAATCGGCCCTTTTCAGGGCTAACAAATGTGTACTAAAGAGTTGTTTGTGTTATATTTGCTAATGTGTTTACCACATTCTTGCTATAATTCATCTCTGATTAGTTATGAATAATTGACAAAACGACAATTTGAGAATGTTTCCGAAGACGCTGCTGCAGTGCTGTCGGAATGCAATATATTTTCTATTGTTAAGGAATGATTCAAATATTTTGAATTAATTGCTCCAAATTAACAATGATTAAGTATACACTTAAAAATCAATTCTTCAATATAACGGACTAAGCTTCTGAATACATGTAAAGTGATTATTTTGTATAAACACAAAATAACACAAATGTCTATAATAAATCAGAATCGACATGCAACAAATAGTGAGAAAATTAATTGGATTTTTAGCAGTAGAAATCTTTCATAAGTTCGTGACGGTCCCAAGCCAGGAAATAGAAGAGGCTAACGTTATCCAACGTCAACTTGGCGGTCGTATCTTAGAAACAACCTCTTACTTTTTTCTATCGGAGCCCATTGTGTACCGGAGGCGAAGGTGTACATTGAATTGGGGAAAATCGACTATAAAAATGTGTTAATATGTAAATAATGAATAACAGTTTCTTTATTGATCTTTGGAAAAAGTTGATCTATCGTTCTTTAGAAGATCCACAGAAAATCACGGAGGAATAGTACGCATCGCACTCTCTGCTTTGCGCTGAAAATGGGCGTAGCCAATATTGACAGGGGGCAAGAGACCAGTTCATTCACGGATTTGACACTTAAACAACCTTTAATTCCTATTGAATGAAACGGTAAACAATGAAGAACATCTATCCCCTTTTTTCATTCAAAGTAAGCAAAGTGGGGTCCAATATCCAATCGGTTGTTTGAAAAATTCAATTTTTGAAAAAGATCGTAAATCCTATTAGTAGATTTCCTAATGACCAGCAATTTCACTAGTGATTTACACGGGATACAGCGTGTTTGTTCAGTTCCTTCAAGGATTCCTTTCACTAGAATTTCTCAAAAAAAAAAACAGAAAAAAAAAACAAAACTTATGTTTTTGGATGTTTAGTATTAATCGAAACTGAACCACTATGCTATCGAGATAGTCTCTATCGATTACTCATTCTCCGCGCCGATGGCTATAAGTACACTAATTCCATCAACATCGATGTCGAAGAAGAGATGTATCCCTACAAAATAGGTTGGCTGGAATGATCAGTGTAACTTGAACAACTAGACGAGCAGTACGCACTTCTGATTCTTCTCTCCTTTCGAAAGAACATCATTGATTTGTTTTGGTTTGTTCGATAGTTAGCTAGATGGTTTTAGACGAAGGAAATTTATAAAAATTGAGTTACTTCCACTAGATTGCGCATGAAGGCTTTGATTGACCGGTGCATCAACCATCTTCTCCGATTATGGTAGATTACATATTTATTAATTTATTTGTGAATTCATGTAAGGTACCCCGGGGCAAGTGAGAATACGGGGTAAGTGGGGCGTTTCGTCATAGCTCACTTAGAAAAAGTTTTTCATGGGGGTATTCTTCTAGAAAATTAAAGATACAATGACAATGAATGTATTAAGTACTAAACATATTGTTATTTTTATTACCATGTGGTTCATGTAACAGTTGTCAGTTCAGCGCCATTTTCAACTTGCATGATAAATTATGACACGTTTCACGTCTTGCATTGACTCGCAAAAAATAAATGTGTTTTAAATCGAATTTCCATCAGTAAGCTACAATTTTAAGTATTATTACAAGCTGCTAACGATAAACCAGTATATTATTTTCATTTCATATGAAATTTTTGATGGTCTATCTTACCCCAAAATATGTTTGTACCCGGGGTAAGTGGGATCTATCAAAACAAAAAACCAGAATCAAAACTTTTCGTATACGTTTCATACATTTTCCTAGAGAGTAGCACTAATACATTCAAACAAATGATTTTTATCAAAAAAAAAAATCAATCTCAAATAACGTAATTGCATAAAAGGGAGAAGAAAAGTGTTATTATTCTTATTTTAATTTATTTTTTTTATTTATTTTTTATTTAATTTTTTTTTATTTATGAAAAACGACTTCAAAATTGAACAAACACGAATATGAAATTTGAAATGCATCATGAGAACGATTACTTTTCTATTTTATTTGAACTTGATTTGTTATTTCTACCAAATTAAGTAGTGATGGAAAACAATTCCACCCCATTAAGTGGTTTTCTGCCATGCATACACACTTAGATTAAATTACTGGGGTCGGTAAAATTTTACTGGGTTTTGGAACTACCGAAAAAGTCAGTAAAATGAAAACTGTCACCACGCGTAATTTAAAAGCAAATTTCACCATGTTTTATTTTTTATCAATATATGATATAAAAAGAAAGCTCTCAGCAAAATTTCAGTGAAAAATCTCTGTTTTTCGATTTCTGACATTTATTTTTAGTTTACTGACTTTTTCGGTAGTTCCAAAACCCAGTTATTTTTACCGAACAGATTGAGTGTGTATAAATAATAACAAAACATATTTATAATTTCGTCAATTATTGATTGTTTATGTGCTGCATTTTAATAAACAACTTATAAATGATATCTTTTGAACATGTTTAATTCCTCTTTACGCTTTTATTGCGGAATTTTCAGTCAATATTATATGTGAGGTGACATAATATTAAATAAAGGTTTTCTTCCTATAACGTTACGTATTTTATGGTTGATCCCTTATGTACATCAAATATGTACTTAAAATTAAAAATCTATGATTTATCAATCCTATTACTGTAATGGTTGACTTACTGATGTGGAAAGACGCATGAAACTGGATGTGTCCCACTTGCCCCGTTTAGCGAGGTAACTGCGTCCAATGGCTCATTCTAAAGCTTTCTTCCAAGGTTTTCACAATTTCGAAATTATTCGATTAGTTTCATGCACACATCAGCAAATATGTTGCCGAAATGTGATTGTGTTGTTTAATTTGAAAAATATTGACATTTGAAAATCTAATTGAACAATTTGTAGGAACTATCGTTTTTTTCGTTCCCACTTGCCCCGTGGTACCTTAATATAAGGCTTAAAGCCTTGTAAATAATTACACTTGATCAAAGAATGATACGCCAGAGATACTGAAATATCTAATTTTCAATGTTTATTCAAGCTATACCTCATCAAACCCCTGGATCATACTGTCAACAACTATTTAAGGACCCTTTTTAAAGTCACAATTGAAACATTTGTTTTAATATTTAGCGGCAATGGGTTCCAGATGACAATATTTCTTGCGAACAAAGATTGACTGTAATATGCAGAACGATGCTGAGGAATTAAAAGGCTTCTATTTCTATCAGATCGCAAGGAGAAACTTTTGAAAACAAATATTCTGGCTTTTTAATCTAGGAAAAATATCAGTTCTTTAAAATATAACACATATGTTTCTGAATTTTATACTTACTTTAGTGGATTCATTTGAGTTTTTCAAAGCTCCAAACTTGGGCCACTATTGCTATAGGATGTTTGGGGTTTGTTTATCATATCACTGACATAGAACACCAACCCCCAACAATGAATAAACGAGACACGGGTTTTACCATCGCTCTCTCTATGGGACTCTCGTTTGCTGCTGGTTTGGTCAAAATTGTAACAACTTGCGAAACATTTTCAAATCAAATGAGAACGAATTTTGCAATGCCTGGTCTCATCAGATTCCTTTGAATATTTCGTCTTGAATTCCTCCAGGAATTACCCTCAGTTATCTCATAGGGATTATTTTAGGAAAACTGTCAACGTCGATTTTTGAAATCTATTCAATATTATTTAGTTTTGTTTCTTGGGATTTCGTCAAGATAGTTTTTTACACAGTTCTTCTAGTATTTTTCCTAGGACTCTCAATTGCGTAGCTAGGGTTTTTTTTTGTTCAGGATGGAGCCTAGGGGGGAGTAACACAATCTCATTTTATGACAGTAATGGTGATAAAAAATTTGATAGTTTGCATACATTTGTATTGATTTTATTTGTTTCTGATTTTGACTCATATCACTACACAACAGTGATATTTAAAAACATAAATTTTTACAACGGAAAATATTCAATATTTATGATATGAAATTGGAAAAAAAAATCTTCAAGAATTCTTTCCAGAAATTACAAGAAACATCTCTTGGTATTCTTCTAAGAACTATTCTGTGAATTTTCTTGGTTCTTCTTTGGATTCCCACAGAAGATCATTCAAACTAAGCCCGTTGTTATTATTCAACTGATTTTTTGGAGTTCTTTTAGGCTTTCTGATCTTTACAGAAAATTTCTCAAACAATTTCTATCCGATTGTTAAAAAATTCCCCCAAAAGAATTCTGCCAGATTTTTCTATTTCTCCCACAAGGTCCTCTATTAACTATTACTATATTAACCAACCCATTTATTGGGTCACCAAGTAGCACGGTAGCTTATTTGATAAAGCGCTCGTCTAGCATATAAGACTCCTGGGTTCAAATCCCAGCGGAGCATGTGGATTTTTTTCATAATTTGTCTATCTTTACCACGCGTAATGAGTTAATTAAATCAATAACCATGCGGATTGGATAACCGAACAGCTCAATATAAGCGTCCAGAATCAATTTGTAGATAAAAAGTAGACTCATTTCACATTAAGACGTTTCGCATAACGCTGTTTCGTACAAAACCAGGGAGCATTTTAAAGAGGACATATAATGCTTATAATGCCAAATTTCTATTATGCCAACCGTCCTTATGCGAAACATCTTTATACGTCCCACCACCTAGACATTGAAGTAAGTAATCTCCTGAAAAAAATGACATTGAGAATGTGAAAAAATGACAAAATCATTTGAATAATTTTTGACCGATTTGTGACCTTTTTGCGATAGATTTCTGAAGCCACCTTTCGATATTCTTTGAGAGATTTTAGTGTAACTTGTTTTTAAAATTCTCAAGAATTAAAAACATTGAAACCTTATCATGCTTTTAATTCTTAAGGATTTGGAAAAATGTAGGTTGAAACCCAAGCAATTAGTTGATTTATGTGGAATTACTTTTAAAAAAATAAGCGAGAGAGGAAAGAACTGACCAGGGTTTACTTTTTCCATCTTTCTGGAGAAAACTAAGTGAGGTTGAAATTATGGATAAGGTATAAATTTAGGGGGTTTGGATGATTCTGGACGGGCACTGGCCCCTCTTGCTCCCTCTGTTTGCACCTTGCTTAAGGGATTCTTTTTAATCGAATTGGTCAAGCCTCCTCTAAATTTGAGTTCAAGTTGCACTAATGGATCTCATCCTAAATTTGTTAAAAATGTATATTGCTGTTTGCGTTTGACGTGCAAATCAATCCTAACTGGGCTTTAAATGCGGTAACACAAAGTAACCAAAGGATACTTAGCAATCATAGTCCATATCACCGCCAACCTAGCAATGAAAATCAATCTTTGACTTCGCATTCCTTGTTGAAAATCTTACCGCATTTGGTGTTCCCGCATTTGAAATTTGCATTTCAAACGCACACAGCAATACTAAAAACTCAAAAATTTGTACCGAACTCTCGACAGCCGATCTCTTTATGAGAAATTCCCATTTTTTATAAAACCATAAATTTGTCAGAGACCAGAATTCGCCATCTTGGAATACTTAATAGTTTCAAAAATAGATTTTCCGGCAACTACTTATTGGTCCCGATCGAAAAATTCTTATAATGCTTGTGTTTTGAATGACTTTCAGACATCGATTTCCGGCATCTTGTCATTGGTCCCGTTCCAGACATAGGCGTAGGGGAACTGGGTGTAAAATGTGCCGTTGGGGTAAAACGCGCCATATATATTTTTAAGGGTTTTTTCTGGTAAAAATTGTAAAAAACTCGGAAAAACGTTTTTTGGTGTTTTTGATGTAATTTTGTCTTATTTTCTGGGCCATTTTTCATGCCGATGAACAACAAAACTTTTGAAACTATCACCGAGAATTGACTTGTGCGTTCCCATAGTTCGTATTCCATGCGAAACATGTGTTGAATTTGTCTTTCAAAAGCGTATTGAAGGACTTAAACTTTAATCAACTCGTGGGGCAAAACGGCCACTTCTATTTCATAACACCAAAACAGCCGTTTGAATTCAAATTCCAACAAACGTAATGCCAAGCTGTAGTTACGTGCCAATTTGAACCTTACAAATGCACATTTTTCGAATCAGCATGTAATCGAACAATAACATCTGAACAAACGCCCTTATGTATGTTACCCTAAATCAATTCTTATAAAATGTTTGCTTATCTGCATTTTTATTTTTTGCGGAGTAAAACGCGCCACCTGATCTCGGCGTTAGTCGTTCGCGTGCACGCATGCACAATCATGCTTTCAAATACGTTGCATACATAATCAGCATCAAAAACAGCAAAAAACGTTTTTTCAAATTTTTTACAAATTTTACCAGGAAAACATCTTAAAATATATAAAGAGCAGCATTTTAATATATTTTCCATTATCTCGGGTGAAAAACAGCGTCCCAAAGCACGTCGTTCGTTCAATACAAGGGTGGCACGTTTTACCCCAACGACGCATGTTACACCCAGTTCCCCTATAAACTCCAGAAAAAAAGAAAATGGATGGCTGTTTCCACTATTTGATAGAAAACATGTTTGTCCATGAGATAATGAATTTTTAGAAAAGAACTACTGAAGAAATCATTAGAAAATATTGTGGTGCAATCAATAAAATTAGTTCTCAAGGAATTCTTATGTGCTTTCATAAAGAAATTACTGGAGGGATCACTGGAAATATTTAGAAGAGTTGTATTTTCGAGAAATTCATAACAAATTTTTTTGTAGAATATTTTGCGGAAATTTTTTTTTTTGTTGAAGTCCGTAGAGCAACCCGTTAAACATTTTTTACAGTAATCATTGAAAAAAATTCTTGCAGGTAGCCCTAAAAGTGTTCATAAAGGCTTCCTTGAATACCTTTTCAAGTTGTTGGAGGAATCCTTGTTGAAATTCCAGTAGGTTCATCTTCTTATTCTTCTATAGCAATACATCCCTATCGAGACACAGTCTATTTCTCAGATTAATGCTCCAGGGGCACTTTAACAGCTATTAACTAAATGTTTTCTTTGCGTCATTTTGTTATCTGTATATCGTGTGGCAGGTACAGTTTCGGACATATAAAATGCACCAAAGCCGTTTTTCCATACAAAATGGTTAAATTCAGAGAGCTATGTCTCAGACGTTTCTCAACCGAATATTTTCATTTTTTCTGTAACAAACAAACTGATCGGAAATCGAACCCAGACACCTTAAGCATGGCTGTGCTTTGTAGTCGCGGATTTTGTCAATAGACATAGGAAGACCTTCTAAGTAGACAACTTCGGGAGAACCTTTGGAAGATTTTTTCGATGGAATAGAATAAACGAATTCCTTAGCCGAGTGGTTGGCGTCCACGGCTACAAAGGAAAGCCATGCTGAAGGTGTCTGGATTCAATTCCCGGTCGGTCCAGGATCTTTTCGTAATGGAAATTGACTTCCCTGGGCATAGAGTATCATGGTACTTGCCTCATGATATACGAATGCTTAAATGGCATTTTTTGCAAAGAAACTCTCAGTTAAAAGCTGTGGAATTGCTCATTGAACACTAAGCTGAGAAGCAGGCTGTATCGCAGTGAGGACGTATTGCCAAGAGGAAGAAAACGTAAACGAATTCCATGACAAAAACCGCTTTTTTTTTTCTAATAATTTCCAAAGCAATGCCTATATATTTCCTACAGTGCAGTTTGACAAATAGTTTTCATTCTTAACTATTTTTTGACGTGGCGGCGCTCAGGTCTAATCGCAGCTGCAGCGATGTGGACTGGGAAAACAAGGTTGGCCGGGGTTCGGAGGTTTAGTTTCTGAGCGTTAAGCCCAAGGAAGCATAATGGAATGGCAATACCGTATATTGATTCTATGTGGGATGCATAAAGGATCCGGTCGATGATGATGGTCGGCATCCCAATCGAGAGTGTGTCTTCGAGCGCACGCAAAATGCGGGAGTAGCGTACCGATATAATGAGGAAGTCGGCTGCAAATAGCAATTGTTTGCAGGTTTACGAGCCATATTTGCTCTTATGGGAAAACTGTAGCGCTGCGCTTTGAGTGGCACAATTGATTTTGAATTTTACGATAACGAATAGAAGTACGCATAAATTTCGCAGGGGAAAACTGTTATAATGCGAGTGGAATTTGCATTGACCGCATTTGGAGCTAGGCAGGGCTGTCAGAACGAAGTTCTAATAGTTTTCATAATGTGCACATATAAATGTTGAATCAGTATTTGTGTAGAGAAAGTTGAATCAAATTTAGAATCAAAATTTTAATTTTGTTTGTTTTCTGAAAGGTTACATAAAACATATGAAGTATTTAAAATTTTCCAAAGATTACCAAGGGTTTCCAAAATGTGCCCAAGAACTCCCAAACGATCAACAAAGGATCCCAAGAAGTACTTAAATGTTCTCAGGCTCTCATCCTACAAAACCATTGAAATCATAAAATGAAGCCTCGCTCCCTTTGATGTAAATGGAAACCTTTGGAAGTCGCATTGAAACGCTTCAAACCTATAGGACTTTCTTGAAAACATCCGAGAATGCTTTGAGTACTTCAGAGGGATTCTTGGAAACATTTTTGACACCAGTGCACAGTGGGAAGAATTAGGGTTTAAGGAGGAAATGAAGCTTATGCTCTTTATTGCCATTTGTTTTGTCGGAATGGGAATTGAAAAGATAAATTGTATAAAAGATAATCATCTTACTGTTTTATTTTAAAAAATATGAGTATATCTTGTCCTACAAAGAAGAACATTTGAAAATTTCAAGTTTATTAAACTGACTAATTCTTGAATTGGTCGTTAAAGAACATTTTTCAACAATTGATTTGAAGTAGACTAACAAAAGTAGGTGTTTGAGATTTTTTTCCTCAAGTTTCTCAGCAAAATTATATTTCCGTCACCTTCAAAGCTAATTGAAACGCATATTTTGCGGCCTTATAGTAATTCTTTTTAAAGTAAATAAACGACGTTTGGGTTTCTTGAGCGGACTTTATTATATAATCATTTATGACGGCTTGAGTGTGGTTGAGTGATTTTGCACGAAAAACTCAAGAATGAGATTTTCGAAGCAGATCTCTAAAGAGATTGCTCTTACGGGAGATTTTTTTTTGAGTATAAGTCTGCCAACTCTAACACGCCATCGAAAATAACCTTACTGTATGCGTATCTGTCAAAGGATCCAAAATCTAGTTGAAACTTAAAAGGACAATACCGTATAATTCATGGTGTAGTTGATCAGTGGGAAGAAGTTGATCATTCCGGTACCCATATGTATAAAATATCAAAAGACCCATGATTCGATTTAAATTATCACAATTTTGTGATGTCGCATTACCTGGGAGCTGCTCTTGTTGTTTTGAAATTCGTTTTGACATTGAAGATAATTATATCATGTGGGCTTCGTGGCCTTGCGATTAGCGGCGACAGTCGTCTATGCGTATTGTGCCGCGGGGTGTGGGTTAGATTCGCGCTGGATGGTTATACATGCATCCCACTAGGAAGTATAGAACAGAATCGCACAAAAGTGATCAACTTCCCCCCATTTTACGGTACTAAATTTGACTGTTCAATGCATTTAAAGTTATTTTTAGGGGGGATGTTTTCATTGTTGGTATTGGTCTTAGAGAACTAATTAATATAATCGAACACATTTTGAATTTTCCTATGTGCACTTTTTTAAGCAAATGTCGGATTATTGAGCAAAACTGATCAGTGATTGAAAATTAAATAACATTTAGCATACTATTTGTTGCCAAACATCTGTTGAAAAATACTGATTAACATACCGAAGCAATGAAACAATAAGAAGAAATATTTACAAGAACATCGATTCCGCACATCTACAACATTATTCAGAAATAACAAATGGCGGAAACATACCCCGGCAGTGATACACGCCAGTTATTGGATTAAACGTTTGCACCTGTCAGTGATGCATCAGTTCACCCCACAAACCACAAAACATGTGTCTTCCGATGGTCTGTTCCAATTGGCTGGAACCATCCCCACCGGGACCCGCAAGTCACATCAAGTGGGCCGAACAATTGAGAAAAAAATGGTACAAAAGGCCAAAACATCGCCCATTCCGAAATAAATTAAATAAAGATTTCAAACGTTCTCCGTTTCTTTTTGCTTTTGAAAAAAAAAACTTTGCCATAGGACATGAAATAATGAGCATATTGTAATTTACCCATGGTAACAACTAAATTGAAGCAGAGACTGCGAGGGACGAAGAGGCGCTGAATAATGCTGCACGGGTTTGCCGCTAAAAAACTGACCAATAGAAATCGTCCGAACAAGCGAAGAAGAGCACCAATTTTTGACTGTTGGCATTTTGAAGCGAACAGATGATAGAGATCTGTTGCTTTGTTGTTCTCGATTTTGAATTTATTGTAGAGAAACGTTGGGAGGAATCGCATCCTCTGTCGACGGTTCCCCAGAGCGAGGAGTACTTTTTAATGATCGGTGCGTGGTCTTGGGGTTTGAGCCGTGGGTAAATTATGACGTTCGAGTGGTTACGTGCAAACCGGCGCGAGATTCTCTCGATTCATCTCAGGGGCGATGCTGGCAGCAGCAGCGGGGCGAACAGGTGAGATTGTTATCTACGATTTATTACCACTTTATGGTAAGTTTATTAAAATTAAGAAATCAAGATGACTCGATAAATCAAAGGTATTGTGTCATTGAGGTGGCGTTTGTGGATGTTGGATCTCCCACACAGAACAACACCTGTGTGGCTGAATGTACAGACTTTCAGTGTTTATTTGAATGTTGAGATAAACTCGTATTCAACAATTCAGTGATGTTTGGATTTCATTGGTGTTGTTCTACAAAAACATGCAGATGATTGTTCTTTATGCATTCTTCGTGACATTTTTTTAAATTTTAACCCTTTCAGGGCGGATGAATACTAACCCGGCCTCTATATTTGGCAGTATAAAATCAAAGGGGAAGAATTGGTGCTTACTTTCTTAGAAAGATTTTGCTTTCAGTTGTAAGCTATGAGAGCATGTGCATAAGTAGTGATGGCCGTTCAATTTGTATTTTTTAAACCACCAGACGTTACTTGGGAGTAGCTTTGAATCTTAAATGTATACTTTCGAGACATTCGAACATTATAAAGTCAATAACGGATCTAAACGCTCAGCCTGGCCAGGAGAAGGAATTCAGACCGACTATTGGAAAGTTCAGCGACCAACGGCTGACGAACGAAAACGACTTACGATTAATTTATTTCACGGCCTACAAAAATATGGTTATTACCCGGGGAGGAAAGAATAACTCGGAATAACTTATGCATACCATATTATGGTATCATACCACAATAAGGTATTTTTCAGTTATCAATACCCCATTTATGTATAATAATGGTATTTGAAAAACATGTTTAAAACAATTAAAAATACTTCATTTTTGTGTTCGTTAGCTATTGAGGACTGCTGGAGGTATTGAAATACTATTGAAAAATTTCACTTTTTTCTGAAAATCCGTCAAGTATAATTTAGGTATTACAATACCTGATCTAGTTATCAGCTTGTTATTAGTAGAATATGCGTAAGGTATTATTTGAGGTATTTTACCTCTTATGCAGGGCTCATTCATACCTTATTCAGGTTGTAAGTATTAGAAATTATCTAGTATGGAATACCTCAGTTTGGTATTCAGTAGTTAGTTTCTTCTGCTCGGGTAGTAGCGTCTACTTCCAGCACCAATCGACCACGTTCTGATTAATGGACGGCACTTCTCCGACATTATCGACGTCAGGACCTATCGTGGCGCTAACATCGACTCTGACCACAATCTGATGATGGTTAAACGCGCCCAAAACTCTCCGTCGTTAACTACGAAAGATACCGACGGCTGCCCCGGTATGACCTAGTGCGGCTCAAGCAACTGGATGTTGTAACTGCATGAGAACAGCATCTCAAGGCTGCATTAACGGAAGAGGATGAGCTGGATGAAGTCCCTCTTGCGGACTGCTGCAGAACAGTGAAAACAGCTAACAACTATGCAGCTGAGGAGGAATATAGACAGATTATGGAGGAGAAGAATGTAGCGCGGGTGTTCATGCTGCAGCAAGGGACGCGGCAGAACGTTATAGACAGAAACGGCGACAGCAGACCCGTCTCTGTCGGGAAAATGAACGCCGTCTGGAGGAGGCGGAGTGCGAGGAGATGGAACACATCTACATCTACAAGAGAGGCGACAGCTTAAATAGTGAGAACTTTTGAGCCATTACCATTCTAAATGCAGCCTACAAAGTATTATCTCAGATAATCTTCCGTCGCCTGTCATCTGTAGTAAACGAGTCCGTGGGAAGTTATCAAGCCTAATATGTTGACGGCCGATCGACATCGGACCAAATCCAAATATCGTTAATACCAGTCCTAACCATCGATCCTAAGGCGTCATAATATAGTATCGACTACGTACAGCTATGGAAAATCATGGAAGAACAGAAAGCTCACGAGACTGATAAGAGCGACGATGGAAGGTGTGCAAATTTGTGTGAAGGTTTCAGGTGAACATTCCAGTTCTTTTGGAACCCGCCGGGGACTACGACTAGGTGATGAACTCTTGTGCCTGTTGTTCAATATTACGCTAGAAGGTGTTATGCGGAGAGCCGGGGTACATTTTTCACGAGATCCAGTCAATTTGTTTGCTTCGCGGTGAAAAGGTGGCAGAACTTTTTGAACCCGCCTGAAACGCGAAGCAGCAAAAGTTGGACTGGTGGTGAATGCGACCAAGACAACGTACATGCTAGTTGGTGCAGCTGACCTCGACAGGACTTGCCCTACTATGGCTAGGGATAGTAAATAAGCCGGTGAGGCTTCCACAAGAAGCTGCAGTCAAAAAAGGGTGACAACAGGTTTCTGCGTGGATAAAGATGATGAGTCGCTAAAGCAGAGTAACGTATGGCGCCGGCCTCGATATTTACGGCTATGGGTAGAAGATGAGCAATCTCTTGATTGATTTATCCGCAAGCAGTTTCTACACAGTTGATGTCGGCGAATCTTTGACGGACAGCTCCGAGAAGTTCCCACATAAATATAAAGGATGATGATCCGAGTAGATGAGGCATTGCCGAGAACTATCCTTTGTGGCCCCTTAGATGGAACGCTGGGTTGGCTGCTGGACAAATGGCGGTGTATCGACGACCTTTATTTGGATGGATTAAAGCAACGTAAATCGTCACTGAATGAATTCAGTACAGATAGTTTATTGGGACGAATACTCCTCCCAGTCTCTTCATGTAGTTGCATCTAGACGAGTGCTAAGCATACGAATGTGCAAAATATCCTCATGCTCCGTACGTTCATCAAGCTAGTGCAGAACCTTGCCATTCGCCTCGAAACGCTTCACAAAGTTGTGAAGTTCAGCTGTTGGTTCGAGCTTCAGGGCCGAAAAGTCGAAAAGTTCATCTACGATTGCTTTAGTCTTGCTGGGTTTTAAAAGTGCCTTAAAGGCAAATTCCACGCCTCTGAGTAGTTGTAGGGGGGGGGGGGGGGGGAGGTAGAACCGGGTTGATCCCATGCCCGTTCCTTTCTTCACACTTGCAATTCATCACACTTAAACGTTCACAGCAATCGCTAGAACCCGAGACGGTCAAGAAACCGTTTCCTTACGCTTCCATTCTTCCATCGTTATAGCACGTCTTTCCTTACGAATGATACATGAATCTATGACATTTGGTTGAAAGACATTTGGTCGAATGACATTTAGTCGAATGACGTTTGGTCGAAAGTACGTTTGGTCGAACGGACATTTCGTCGAATGGACATTTGGTCGAAAAGGTTGAATTGCAACAGAAAGCATATGATATTTGGTTGAACCGACATTCGTGGAAAAAAATAGTGCTCAAATCTAAATAGTATGGAAGCAAAGTTTTACGTTTAGTCTGACTTCCGTCGAGATTAGCATTTTGTCGCTAATACAAGAGTGCTTGAATAATTGAAAAAGTATCAGCCATTTTACCAACAATCTATATGCGATTAGCATAATTTTGTTATTAAATTTGATGGACGCTCTTTCAATATATTGATCAACCTTTTACGTTTTTGACGTTTCATGCTGCTTTTTAATTCAGGCATGTTCTGCAATTTGAGATAAGCTGATCTTAAATGGATACAAGCCAACTTTTGTCACCTCAGTCAACTTGTCTTCCCCCACCCGATACATAGAATTAGCACAATTGTCATTTTTAATAATCCGAAGCTTCTACTGCAAACTCTGTTATTTCCCCGAGGTCATCAACACTGTCAGCCATATATTTGCTTGAGGAATGTTATTAAGCTGGAAGTCACGATAAGCCAATTGGCCATAAGTACAGTTACCGACACCTAACATTCACCTCGCCCTATAGGTTTTCCTTGAAGCAAGTTTTTCCTGTTGTTTTAAAGCCTGTCCACGATAAATTTCGGACACGGATGGCGGGTGTACCACAGAAAGTTCGAGAATTTTACAGAAAGAAGGATTAACATCCTTGTCAACTGTTTATTTTGAAGATATAACTCTTTTATTCTGAAATAAACAATTGTTTTTGTTTTTGTTGAAAAGTTACTCATACTTTTTTTTGCTGCCATTATTTGGGTGTCCGAAATTTAACGTGGACAGGCTTTAATTCTGATTTCCGAACTCAAAAATCTTACCCACGTCCGTGAGCTGACCCGGAATAGAATGATACCGAGCATTCTCTCCGAATGATTCCATCAGAACGATGATATTTCAAAAGAATAATGAATAAAGAAAACATCATGTTTACATCGTTGAGTAATAACATCACTTTTTCTTCTTCTTCTTCATCTTCTTGGCTAAAATAACTTGTCGAGCAATTTTTCAAACTACACTTTTTATATTAAATTTAGGAGAGGGATTATTAGAGTATGTTTAAAACTACAAATTGAACTTTTTCAAAGAATGATGATATTTTAAAAGATTAATAAATTCACTAGAGTTAAGTATTTCTGTCAATGTACAAAAAACTACAGAAAAGTTCATTTGTGTAATCATTGAAATCCTAGATTTAATAACAAATAAAAATGTTATGAAAGTTAAAAATAAGACTACATAAAATGTTCTATTTTTTATTGAAAAACAGTTAATGATTCAGATCATTCAAAAGAATACGTTATCTTATCAACTTTGCAAAACTTAGAAAACAATAATAAATTTTACCAAAATGTTCTTTCAATAAACTAATCCAAAATAAGCATTCAATTAAACATCATTCGACCAAAATCAATGTTCTAAAGCCATTCGACCAAATGTCCATTCGACCAAATGTCCTTTCGACCAGATGTACTTTCAACCAAATGTCATTCGACCAAACGTCATTTGACGAAATGTCCTAAAGCCTGATAGAATCTATGACATTTGGTCGAAAGATATTTGGTCGAATAACGTTTGGTCGAATAACGTTTGGTCGAATGACATTTGGTCGAAAGTACATTTGCTCGAATGGACATTTGGTCGAAAATAATTTATTTGATTGGAAAAGTGTTCGACATTTGGTTGAAAGAACATTTAGTACAGAATTTAGTCGAATGTGGATTTTTCAGACTATTAAACAGATTCACATTTTGTTGTTAGTACAGTGATTGAGTGATTGAAAATAGGAAGTGCCTTTATGGTACTGCTTGAACTACATGATAGCAAAAATGCAAAAACTCAGCTTTGTTTTACTTCTGAAACTTCTATAATGGGCTTCAAGCCTTAATAATGCGTCGAGCGATATTTCGGGGATCCAGTTAATCAGACTCTCCCACAACTTCGATTTACTTCTTGCGTTGTTGACTTTACTTGCTGACATTTTTTTCATTCAGGCTTATTCTGTCACTCGGATGAATCGCAAAGAGCAGATCTTATAAGGCAGAAGTTAACTTCTGTCAGCACAGTCGACTCATCTCTGATCTCTGATTTTGATTGAATAATTCATCAACCGATTCAATCGACACGCCTCAAAGAATGTAATAGAGCATGAGGTCACAATAAACTGATTTACCATGAGTAAGACAATGACAATGACAGAAGACCAAATAGTTCTATACCCGAATGTTTCATGTTTGGTTTCCACATTCCAAATTCTCAAGCCCAAAGACCACGCTTTAAGACCTAAAACTAAAAAATGATTCAAGTAAACATTGGAAAACTATTTCTATAGCATATGACATAATTTATTTTAGGATTCTACAAAATTTGGTAAAATAAAACGTCCCGGCTTCAAATCCAAAAACAGTTCAAAAATAAAATAATTGATAAGAATTATTAATCCTATTTAGGCAGTAGTGAAAAAATCCAGCTTGGTTCTATAATTGTTGGACAAAATTATTACAAAATATTACAAAATAAAATATCCGATGTCCAATAGACAAAATTTCATTTGACTAGAGGTTCCAATGGCATTCGACCAAATGTTCATTCGACCAAATGTCCATTCGACCAAATGTCCGTTCGACCAAATGTACTTTTGACGAAATGTCATTCGACTAAACGTCATTCGACTAAATGTCATTCGACCAAATGTCCTAAAGCCATCAAAAACACTGTCTATTATCGAGAGAAGGGAAAATTTGTAAGGAGATAGTATATGTTGAATATTAGCAGGTTCTAAAATAATTATCATTCTAACAACACGTCTGGCAAGAATTTATAAAACATCAAAATATAAAAATGGTTAAAATTTAGCTTAACTGAATAATAAAATTTAAAACAGTTCATATATAAAGAACAGCCTATTTTTAAAAGAAGGCAAAATTTATAATTAAAGCAATAGAATAATGGACGCCAAAATTAATTGCGGCAATGAATGATTTCCCCGAAAAGTGGTGACGAGAAAGATCGAAAAAAGTCAAAAGATGGAAGTTTTATGTCGTTCTCGGCTATACACATGTTGGCAAAAATGCTTAGGACGGTAAAACTCGAAAGAACCGCCAATTAAATAAAGAAGGGTGCATATTTGATGGTTTGTTCGTTCACCATTCTGGAATGTATAAAGTTACAAACATTATGAGTGCTAAAAACTTTTCGGGGAAGTGCTTTAGTCGGGGAAACGGGATAATCGGGAAACTGACGTTCGGGGAAACGACATTCGAAGAAAAGTAGCACAACCCATCGAAGTAACTGCAATAATCGATTTTTTTTGCTGATAACACTGCGGAACACGTTTTTGTCTCTAGCACCGAAATACCGATATTCACTTAATTAAGGGTTGCTGAATCCATTGCCGTTTTCAGAAATATCATAGCACGTCCAGTTTTTGAGATATTGACTGTTGAAAATGCAAAAAATGACTATTTCAGCCAACTTGCATGCAAGTTTCCCAGCTTGTAAGGTAATATATTGGCTTAATTTACCACTGAATTCAAACTTTATGTGTATAACAATACTTATCATTAAAGTTTGTATTATTTTCGATACGGAAAAGTTATTTTTTGATGGTTTAGAGAATTGTTGTATTTTGCCGTATAGAAGAAACGAAGAATTTTGTATGGAGACTGCAAGCATGTTGAAAAAATCGGTTTAATCGAAATTTAATCGCGCAATTTCAATCAAATTATGTCTGAAATGAAAGTTCAAGTTCTATTTTGCATGTTTGTTGGATTAGATTACAAAATAGTATGATAAATTGTACTTTAAATTTCATGTAAACATTAATAAAAGCAGTGTTTTGTACAACTTTGGCGACCTGTAGCATAAAATTGTGACGTGCTGGAACATTTCTGAGAACGGCATCAGATTCAGCAGCCCCAAATCTACTAGAGACACATAATTTGGTTCTTGAGACACGCAAACATGTCATTTTTGTTACGCTGTGTAATTTGAGCAGATCAATGTTATCGATTGTCGCCCTTTTGTCAGTTGGAATCAAAAAATACTTAAAAAAATATAGTTCCAAAGAACAGACTATGCATGGAAGAAGGAGAAATTTATTGGAATTTTAAATCAACAGTTTTCATACCTATAATTATGGTTACGTCATATTAAAAAAAAAAAACAATTAAAAGAAGGGTAAATTTGTGCTAAATATATAAAAACCTTCAGTGCAAAAATTTGTTCCAATAGCGAAACTTAAAAGAAGAATTAATATTTGAAAAAAAGGGTAATTTTTGGATAAATAATTAAATACTCATGGCAATAACTTTCCGAATATGCTTAAATTTATTCACGAGCGAATGAGTGTTGAATTAAGTGTCATTTTGTATCAATTGACTCCAAAACAAGCCTGGTGTCATCAGAACGATTCAATAGAAACGTAAAAACGAAAAATGGAGAAATTCTTGGTTTCAGACTCATTATGCCAAACGACCATTATGTCAAAAGACTTTATGCCAAATGACCATTATACCAAACGACTTTATGCCAAACGGCTTTATGCCAAACGACTCTATGCCAAATGACCTACCACCGATCCTGTTTATTTTTTGTTCCCAATTTTCTCTCCATATGTCGATATGAACTAAAGGTTACTAGACCAGATTTGAATGGTTCAGAACTGAGAGAGACTCGCGAAGAGGAAAAATATCAACGTCATATGCAGCCCAGATTCCCCTCTCACGAAACGTCAAATGCAGCCCACCGATTTTATGGCTGAAAAAGTGAAAAGTATTGTGTTCAAAGTAAACTGTTATTAAAAACCTCAGGCGGCGGAGCAGTTTTTTCCAAAGTTGCTGATAAATCTAAGCAGAAGATTAATTATTTCTAATGTCTGCTACGTTTGCTGGCATGAAATTTCACTCAAACGGCTATTTATGATTCGCTGTGATGCAAACTCAATCATTTTTTGCTGAGAGGTTCATGTGAAGATTTGAACAGCATGCGTATAATTGGTATAAACACAAAGTGGAAGAAGAAAAAAACTCAGCAATCACATAAAATAAGAAATAAATAAGAAACAAAATAATACAAATGAGAAAAAAGTATTTTTTGAGAATATTTATTTTTAACGATAATTGTTGAACTTTTTTCAAACGTCCTCTGGATCATTATTTCACTTATTTTTTACTTTAAAAATAAAAAAGAAACCTATCGGATGTCAAAAAAATGATGAATCTTTTTCTCCCCTTCAAAACTTTCGGATTTTTGAAGGGGGGGGGTGACATAAATGAAAATTAATATTTGTATCAGCCTCTAGAGTCGACTGACTGAATTAATAAAAAAAAAAGAAGATTAGTAAAATGATACGCATGATGAATGCTAGATCTCCTTAGATATGTTTTGCGACAAACTTTCCTGAAAGTCTTAATAGATCTCGTAAATCGAATCATCTGAGCTTAAAAATATTAGTACATTGTAAGTACTTTTATTGTTTATTCATTGTACATTTTCATTTACTTTGGATAATCACGAATTGGCAACCAGAAACACTTGCAGTCAGTTGAAACTCTGATTAGTTTGTATTTAGTGGAAGAGCACTCAGTCTTCAAACAATATATATTTGGACTAAATTCCAATTTTTTCGCTTGAAATCCATAATTATGACGTCTTCCACATTCACGTTTCAAAAAAGTTGACAAAATAATGGTTTTTGGGTGGATTAAGACCATCGTCCGGTTTATACGAGCCTATTTTGATTCAATGAAACATCTTTCAATATTGGTTGCACTGGTTCATTGAATGGTTAGAAATCAATGACAGTTGGGAGAACCTTATTTACCTCCAAAAAGAATGTATTATGACATAATGGTGTTACAAGGTAACATTTGTGACAAAAAAAGATTTGAGAGCTTGTTTGGTTTGGTAGATTGAAGTATTTCAATACTAAAACAATTTGGATCCTGATCACCTTACATAGTTGTGGAATTCATCATATGATGTTCAAGTGATTCAATTGGCTTACTTGGTAAAAAAGCAGATTAACCAAACCCAATTTCTATATCTCTTTGTCGATGTTGTGTAGGAAATATGTGGTCGTCCTGAAAGGGTTCAAAGACAATAAATTGTCTGATATAGATGTAATGCTCCAGCTCACATTATTGTAGGGATTGTTCAAAAGCCACGTATTCTACAATTTGAGTATTTCAACAACCTTTCCAATACAAAAAATCATCTCTTCGCAAATCTTTGCATTTTTTTCCCTTGCAAGAAATTAACGCGTGATCAATGAACAACCCCTACGCATAACATAATTTTACTCGCACAATAATCATAACTTGGCAAAGAGATCGTAAACCATATTCGTCATCCGTTGCAACACAGCTAAGTCCTCTTTTCTTCTGCTAAGAATGACACAATTTGCATCTTTCCATGACAGGTAATGTGCCGCTAAAAGGAAAGCATCACTTCTCCAGGGATATGCCGGTTTGGCTTGCGTCGTCGGTGGAAAATCCTTCCAGAAGTGAGTGCCATTTTCTACACCGTGATCCACCTCTAGAGTGAGGTGTACCGTGCTTAGGGTTCTCTTGTGGCGATGAGTACACTTTTAAGTGTGTAACGTTGACGATGCCGTGGATGGAGATGCGTTTCTCTTGGAACTGTGCTCTAAGAACTCTAAAGCCGATAATTAAAATAATTTATTCACTCTCAACATCTGAAGAGGAAAATTATCCAACGCGTACAAGCATAACTGTTTCGCTCGGTGGTGCCATTCGAGAACAAAGATTAAAAGCAATTACTCATTTCAGTCGCTCATTGCGTGGGAGTAAATTTTAGAGATTGAGCTCAATGTTGAAGTTTTTCACTTTGTTGGATTAGGTTAATCTTCACTATCATGTAATTAGTAGGTTGTTTTGATATTTGGACCTAAGTGACACACACTCGAGTATGTGTGAGATGAAAGATTATTATTAATTTTATTCGATATTTTTGCTCCAATGTTTCAGCATTAAAAATTCAATGTTATTCTAGGGAGGGAGCTTCAGAATCATATTCAAAAATGTTATCCTCTGCAGAGCTATTTTTCTGGTATTACAACAGCTGGTCTATATTGGTATAGCATCCAGCAGGGCTGGCCTGAAAATTTGCTTACTTTTAAGACAAAGTTTTGATTTTCCGGTAATGAGTGGATAAAGACAATTCATATATTTGTTACATTTGGCTTGAATTCCTCTCGTTTGATGGATATTTACCGGTTTAATAAAATAAGTCTAATGATTTGGCATCCAACTTATTATTCTCTCCAACCAACTTCTATCGTAAAGACGTAGAAGGGCAATGCAGATATTATGCAATGGTTTAGTATCACCAAAGAATTTATACGATTTGCTCAACGCCAATGCTAATGCTTGTGGCATTGTCCAATTATCTGTAAAATGTTTGTTACCTATTGCTCGTCTTATCAATGATAATCTGCGTGAGTCACATATAATCCAGTTTTAATCGTAATGTTGCATTGCATTCCAGTTTTGATCGTATCAATCATTTCAAAATGAAGGCTTCACATTTCAACTCACCTATCAACCTTATGAATTCAAAACCCCGTGTAGCCCAAAGAGCTCATCAATAAGTTTGATTCCTGCGAAATTGTTCCTGATTGAAACATAAAAAAAACGAACGGACCGTCCAATTGGTGCGGCATATAATTTTCTCGTTCATGCAAAAATGCACGGCAGCGAGTAGTGAAGATGAAAGACAACCAAAAAGACGCCAGCCGACAGATAACAAGGCAGCAATCTTGTTTGCAAGTAATGAAGTAGCCCAGGAAAGACAGCAGCAGCAGCAACAGCATCCATCCGCAAGTCGGGCCTCAGACAGGGAGAAAGAGCAACCGCTAGATTAAGTCATTATCTCGAGCTCATTATTGTGACGCTCATGTGCGCAAACGTGCTGTTGCCGATTGGGGGCCTCCTATTCGCGTGTAGGGGAAGATGGTGCAAAATTATATCGTAAGCTCGACCGCATTTACACTGCCGTTCTACGCATATTTGTCCCGTGGTCCATAAGATTTACATATAACATGGGACAAGTAGACGTAGAAGGGCAGTACAGGGAAATAAAAAAAAAAACATCATACTTTTCTGCACTGAATTTAACCCTCTAATACCCAAATTTTTATTTTCGATCTAAATATCATTTTTAGTTATCTAAAATCGTTCTAAACACGTTTTGGGCAATGATTTATTTTTATTCGCAAATCTATGGATTTCGGTTTTTGATTTTTATAATTTTTATTTTTGAACATCCCTACTCTTTTTCATTTTTTCTTGAAGCCTCTTCTAGTTACTGATTTTTTGCAATAAAAAAAATTCAAATTTTTTCGCTAGTTTTAAAAATATTAAATTTTTATTATTTTTCTGGAAATATTTTTATTTTCCGTGTATTTATCGGAAAAACAGGTTTAAAATTATTTGAATACCACCAAGCTCTTCTTTTGTGATAGGTTGATCGTAGAAAAATATAAAAGGTACGATTTTTTATATCACACTTCAAATGAACCCCGGGTATTTGTACGTTATATAAGAATACAATTTTTCAAACAATTTTCAAAAATACAAAAAAGTTTCAAAAGTCATAAAAAACTTTTCTTATATGCGTGTTATGAGTCAAGATTTTAGCCAAAAATAAAATCATTTTGATTTCCGGACAACGAAAAAATACACAAAATTCCAAAGTGTACCCCGTCTAAAGGCGGGGTTGGGTATTAGAGGGTTAATAACAAATGCAGTAAAAATCGAGTTCTACGACGATTTGCATACAACCTTTTTTCCGTTTCGTAGAAAACCACTTGAAGAATCAGAAATCGGGATGCATTCATCATTGTTTTGCCTTTTACTGAAAATGTGTAACGATTCATTGCGCAACTCAAAACAGTTGCATAATAAAAATATCGTTGCGCAACGATCTATTACGGAACTCCATAGATCAGTGCAGGAAAGTTGGCCGTTTCATGACAGATTGGCGTAATGAAACAGCCCAACTAGGCCATATAACCACTTAGTACATTTTGAATCACTTTCCTCTATTTGAACCCCAATTCCACCAAGATCACGATGACGGAAAAGAAGCGTTCCCAAGCTTTAAGGTTGTGGCGGCAGCAACAACGGTCTTCGTGTGAGTCTGCCGGGAAAACCTGCGTGCAGGACCTCGGGGCAGTTGTTCCACCACACGCGGGAAGGCAAATCCGGCCGACCGTTCATCAAAAGCGTCTGAAAAATGTGTTGGATAAGAGATGTTGTCTTATCGCGCCTCGAATTATGCGCAACCACAACGCAGCGCAGTAGGAACGGAAAGTAAGTAGCCGCACCGATCGGAGAGCAGTGGTTGCCAATTGCACGGTGCTACCCAGGAATTCTATCAAAGCTGTGCTCGCCAATCGAATTCTGTAGCTTATTTGCATGTCTGGGCAAAATGAAAAAAAAAAATGGAAAGATCCGTTTTAAAGCTATACTGGTATAAGTCCATATATTCAAAAAAAAAAAAACCATTGGGATTTTCACGGTTTTGCACTTGCCGTTATAATCATAAAAAATATACCGCAAAACTTGGTATCATGTTTGTTTTTTTTATTTTTCTTTACTTAAGGGACGATCGACAATATTCTGCGTTACATCATTCACTCCAGATATAATAACACATTTTCCCATTTAATCCATTAGATGTTAAGATGTAGATCGATAGGAAATTTCATTGGATTCCGAATGGAAGTAAGAGAACAGAGATACGTTGAAGTATTTGAAAGTTATTTCCATTTAAAGACGAACATGGCCTAAAATTTAAAATGGTCAATAACTCAGTAACGGTTGAGAATTGATAATATGCGTAGAACGATTTTTTTCATCTAACAAGGTCCTCTATCATCCATTATAATGTTTGCACTCACGAAACGCGTGAACCGAAAACAAAACTCCCGGCGTCCCGAAAACGAATCGTCTTACTTGGGCCCTCCAAAACACTGCCCAGCAAAACGCGTGAACCGAAAACCAAACTCCCGGCGTCCCAAAAACGAGTCGTCTTGCTTGGGTTTTCCGAAGCATTGCCCAGTAGAACATGCGAAACAAAAACCAGACTTCCGGCGTCCCGAAAACGAAGCGTCTTGCTTGGGCCTTCCGAAGCACTGCCTCAAAATTCTTGGAAAAAAGTTATGATTAAAATATGATTTTTAGGGGCCATTCACATACAACGTTTCTAAATGTTTTGAAAAAATAGCTTTGGGCTTTCCGAAGCATTTGTTTGGGCTTTCCGAAGCATTGCCCAGCAAAACACGCGAAACGAAAACCAAACTCCCGGCGTCCCGAAAACGAAGCGTCTTGCTTGGGTCAAACTCCCGGCGTCCCGAAAACGAATCGTCTTGCTTTGGACCTCCAAAATACTGCCCAGCAAAACGCGTGAACTGAAAACAAAATTCCCGGCGTCCCGAAAACGAATCGTCTTGCTTGGGTTTTCCGAAGCATTGCCCAGCAGAACATGCGAAACTAAAACCAAACTCCCGGCGTCCCGAAAACGAAGCATCTTGCTTGGGTCAAACTCCCGGCGTCCCGAAAACGAATCGTCTTGCTTTGGACCTCCAAAATACTGCCCAGCAAAACGCGTGAACTGAAAACAAAATTCCCGGCGTCCCGAAAACGAAGCGTCTTGCTCTGGCCTTCCGAAGCACTGCCTTAAAATTCTTGGAAAAAAGTTATAAAAATATGATTTTAGGGACCATTCACATACAACGTTTCTAAATCTTTTGAAAAAATAGCTTTGGGCTTTCCGAAGCACTTGTTTGGGCTTTCCGAAGCATTGCCCAGCAAAACACTCGAAACGAAAACCAAACTCCTGGCGTCCCGAAAACGAATAGTCTTGCTTGGGCCCTCCAAAACACTGCCCAGAAAAACGCGTGAACTGAAAACCAAACTCTCGGCGTCCCGAAAACAAAGCGTCTTGCTTGGGTTTTCCAAAATACTCGATAATTTTCTATAAGTTCGTCCAGGTTAAAAACTGCTTTCATTTGAATATTTTGGAATCCAATATGGAGGCCTGGAAAACAAGATGGCGATTTTCGGTTCATGAAATTCATTGTAGCTCAAGTTGCTGATCATTAAGGTGCATGTTTTTTTTTTTTCGACGAGTTTGTTCACGTTGAAACTTTCTTTTAATTGAATATTTTGAAATCCAGGAAGGCGGCCTAGAAAACAAGATGACAAGTTCGGGTCCATGAAAATCGTTGGAAAGCTATGCATAATGGATATTTTCAAACCGAGCTCGTTAATTAGATGTTGAAAATGGATTTGTTACGTTCATGTAACGCTACCAACCATATGTTGTAGCCCAGACAACTAGAATGATCCGTAGAAGCTGTCAAATCAACTTAGTCGCAGAAGAGTACAGATTACTTCGTAACGGTGTAAACTATCTCTTTTTTCCTTTTTTTTGTAAACCAAGAAGAAGAAGATCCAGAACTGATTGCGTCTATGACAAAGTTGTTACGTAGCTCAAGGAATACCTTTATACAAGTCCTGAGATTCAATATTTCTCAATTTGGTGGTGTAAGTGTTCATAAAACTTTTTTTTGAGGATATTGGACAGTTCATAAACTTCATGGTCAAGTTACATGCAATTCCCGCCTAAGGAAACACGTGTGCAACGAACAAGTTGAGGTTTACGAAAATCATGCAATATTTATACATCATATGGTTGAAAGCGATACAGGAACACATCAATTTCCTACACCTACTTAAAGGAACCGTTCTGGAAATACCCATTATGCACAAATTTCCAATGAATTTTCATGGACCGGAAGTCGCCATCTTGTTTTCTAGGCCCCTATCTTGTATTTTAAAATATTCAATTGAAAGCAATTTTCAACCTGGAAAAAAATATGCTTCCTTAATGATCAGGATCATGGGATAAAATTATTGTAATGAAACGGAAATTGCCATCTTGTTTTGTACAATAACTATACAACAATTTTCATGAACCCTAAGTCGCCATCTTTTATCTAGATCGCCATCTTGGATTCCAAAATATTCAATTGAAATCAATTTTCAATCTGGACTATCTTGTAGGAAAAATCATACTTTTCTAATGATCAGGATCTTGAGATAAAATAATTGTCAAGAACCGGAAGTCATCATCTTATTTTCTACAATAATTTTTTTGATTCAAAAATCGTATTTTTCTCTGAGCCGCCATCTTGGATTCCAAAATATTCAATTAAAAGCAATATTCATCCTGAACAAACTCGTAGAAAAAAACATGCTTCTAAATGATCAGGAACTTGAGCTACAATTAATTTTATGAACCGGAAATCGCCATTTTGTTTTCCAGGCCGCCATCTTGGATTCCAAAATGTTCACTTCAAAGTGATCTTTAACCTGGACAAATTTGTAGAAAAAATTATACTTCTACACAGTAGCGCAACCAGGATTTGGCTCTAGGGGGGTTTTGTAAACTTGAAGATAATGTGTTTCTGGGAAAATAAAACGAGTGTAAAAAATTCGAAGATAAAAATTGAGCAAAATTGCTTGATTAACATTAAACAAAAAACTCAACGCCATATGCAAAGTAAGGCTATTATCTTCCACCCTGAGCATTTTTGTATAGAGTTACAAAGAATATTTCGTTCTTTACAAAAATTGTCTTAGTACCGTAATCCGTGGTAACATTGATCATTTTTTTTAGTTTTTCTAAAATTTTTCATTTCACAATACAAATGTTACAACTTTCATATTTTTAAAACAAGTACTGGCACCCACCGCTCCTAGCTATGTACTTTATTTTGTTTTTCGAAAGATTTAAGCATGTTCAAATAAATGTTTTAAGTGATTTTTTGATTCAGCTGATAGGGGGTAACATTGATCACCCAAGTAAACAAGGTACGCTAATATTGGAAATGTCGTTACTTACTAAAATCAGGGCCCCTGAAGCCGAATATGAAGACCAAACTCTTACAAGTAATTTACTTTTTGTGCTATTTCAAAATTTAAAACACCTTGAACCGCGTAATACGCCTAACAGTAGGCAATTTCCTCAGGAAATTCTACATTCGTAATAGTATTTAGTTAATGTTGCCTAAATGAATAAACTTATGAAAGTTTTGACAACGGAATCGTTTTCGGCGATGCCATTTTTAGTAACACCCGCATTTTCCTTGATCACATCGTCTGCAGAACTCATGTGAGACATGAATTTTCGGTAGTGTCAGTGAAAATGATAGAAATCATTGTTTCAAAAAGTTGACAAATTTGCGCATGAACTAAACGCAATTTTGGCAAAAACCTTAATTATCATTAGCTTATGAATATACGAAACAGAGGCACCATTCATGGTTCGAAAATGCTTCATCAATAAATCTTTATTTGAACGTTTAACAAGATGAGTCATCCCGATCAATGTTACCCCACTGATCAATGTTACCCCGGATTACGGTATAAATTTTTTAAATATGGATTACAAAACGGGATTATTATAATATCATTTAGATCTTAATTTTTCGTAGTTTGTTCTAAAGTTTATCTATATTACATTTGGAGGCACATTGGCTTGGAAACGTTCAATCACTATTCGTCTGTTCTGTTCCTTACATACGTTTTCAAGTTTTTCAACGAACATAATGATCTTTCAGCGCAAGTCGCAGTAATAAGCATTGCGACTATCATTAGCAGTTTACCGAAGGCAAAACAGCATTGAAGATATTGAAGCATTTCAAGATTGTAGACGAAACTGTGTTACTTTCCAGCTTACCAACAATCACGATCTCCCTTAATCTTTCCTAGGATTTTTGTTTATTATCATTATTGAAAACTAATGAATTGTTTCTCCGGAAATTCACGTGCTCTCTGGAGGTTATAAAATTCGGCAAAATGCTGAGCCAACTAACAAATTTTTCGAAAAATCGAATTTTGATGAAAAATGCATTATTAAAGCGGTCTCAATATGTTTGTTTCACAAACTTCTCTTCAAAAACCTGTAGCTTATTTATAAGAAAAAGCGAGAAAATTTAGTCCTCCTCAATAGTCTTCAAATTATAAAGTTACAACATAGAACAATATAATTGTTAACACAACTTACTGCTCCGATGTTTGTGGATTTTAGTGTTGAATTTCAAAAATATATTTGATAATTCCTATGGAAAAAATCTGCTCTGTGGGGGGTTTTGACCCCCAAAACCCCCCCTTCGTTGCGCCACTGCTTCTACATGATCAAGTATCAGGTATCAGAAGGCCGGCTCCAGAGGCGCGTTCCTTGCCATTTGGGAGATTTGTGCCGTCGCCATATTTGAGCCTGTTTCATCATCTACCCGATGGGAGAGTAAAGGGAAGGGAAAGATGGGAGGAAATAGGAGTGGGGTCTCTTCCCGAGGAGGAACAAATAACTCCTCAATAACTTATGCATACCATATTCTGGTATCATACCAAAATTAGGTATTGGGTGTTGAATTATGCGCAACCACAACGCAGCGCGGTAGGAACGGAAAGTAAGTAGCCGCACCGATCGGAGAGCAGTGGTTGCCAATTGCACGGTGCTACCCAGGAATTCTATCAAAGCTGTGCTCGCCAATCGAATTCTGTAGCTTATTTGCATGTCTGGGTAAAATGAAAAAAAAAAATGGAAAGATCCGTTTTAAACCTATACTGGTATAAGTCCATATATTCAAAAAAAAAAAAAAAACCATTGGGATTTTTACGGTTTTGCACTTGCCGTTATAATCATAAGAAATATACCGCAAAACTTGGTATCAAGTTTGTTTTTTTATTATTCTTTACTTAAGGGACGATCGACAATATTCTGCGTTACATCATTCACTCCAAGTATAATAACACATTTTCCCATTTAATCCAATAGATGTTAAGATGTACACTCCCGTGCATAAGTTTGGGTTAACCCCCTCAAAAACATACAAAAGTGTTCAGTCCATATCTCTGTGATTATACGTCCAATTCAAACTCTTTAAGCCGCATTCGAAAGGCAAAGAGTTATTGTTACTTCGTATGTATTTTTCCAAAAACATTCTTTGAACTTTGTATACTAAATATGTACTTCAAGTTGTGACATTTTTCAAAAAACACACTGAAAAAACATCACTAATTTCCTCAGCATTGGATCGACCAAAATTTTAAAACAAGGTGTCTTTAGAATCGTAATCTTAAATTCTTCGAAGAGCACTCATGAATTTTTTGCGGAAAAATCTGAAAAGTATTCAAAATCAATGAAACAGTCAGTCAAGTCATCATGCAAAAGTTTGGGTTCACCCCTCAGTATGGTGTATCGTGCAAAAGTTTGGGTTCACCTGAACTTACTTAAATCTGTGAAATCTCAAACCAATCATGTACGCGCCATTATATGCGCTCAAAAAAGCTTTAAACTTTAAAATCGGTTGAAAAATGGCAGAGATATTGACAAAAATGATGAAGAGATATTGACAAAAATGGTGAACCCAAACTTTTGCACGATTTGCATCATACTGAGGGGTGAACCCAAACTTTTGCACGATGACTTGACTGACTGTTTCATTGATTTTGAATACTTTTCAGATTTTTCCGTCAAAATTTCGTGGGGTTTCTTCAAAGAATATAAGATTACGATTCTAATGACACTTTGATTTAAAATTTTGGTCGACCCAATGCTTAGGAAATTAGATATGATTTTTCAGTGTGTTTTTTGAAAAATGTCACAACTTTAAGTATAAATTTAGCATACAAAATTAAAAAAATGTTTTTGGAAAAATACATACGAAGTAACAATAACTCTTTGCCTTTCGAATGCGTCTTGAAGAGTTTCAATTGGACGTGTAATCACAGAGATATGGACAGAACACTTTTGTATGTTTTTGAGGGGGTGAACCCAAACTTTTGCACGGGAGTGTAGATCGATAGGAAATCGATAGGCTTCCGAATGGAAGAAAGAGAACAGAGAAACGTTGAACTATTCGAAAGTTATTTCCATTTAAAGACGAACATGGCCTAAAATTTAAAATGGTAAATAACTCAGTAACGGTTGAGAATTGATAATATGCGTAGAACGATTTTTTTCATCTAACAAGGTCCTCTATCATCCATTATAATGTTTGCACTCACGAACCTAACACCCTGTATAACGCATTAATCGTGACAATAGAAGATTGTAACGATTTTTGCCTGTTGTAAATTTTCACTTCTCTAAGTGAAAACCACTGCAATGCACTCTTACCACGATGCATTTTGAACCACTACAAGACGATTGTAGAGAGAAAGAGGTAATTGTTCCTTCTTTGTAGGTACGATCTTTTCGTGGCTCCTTCCGGCAAATCAAAAACGAGCAAAATTTCGTCAGATTCACCCTTTCACCCGCTCACCACTCTTACCAACCAACCAACTACTTTAGCCAGGATAAGAACAAGTAATTGGTGCCGCGGCCCGCCGGCTAAGAAACATAAATCCGTTGATTGTGTTCAACTCGAGAGCTCGGGCCCTGCACAAAGGTGCAGCAACTTAATTCAAGAATGCTGCTTGCGGGATAGTTAAATTTTGATGGGAGATGATTATGTATCTACCGTGTAGGGTGGTTCAAATAACAAAAAAAAAAAGGTTTGAAGTCCCATCTCGCATATCTTCCTTGCCATGCGATCTTTATAATAAGAAATAGAATCCTTTCCAAATTTTAGCAAGAATAGGTGATATTTTTTGTTGTGAATATCGTGTTTTTTAAACAAGCTTCATATCACTACCGAAATGGTTGAAAATTTGACAGAAGTCTACTTTTATCATAAAGGTTTTAATGAAGATAAGGGAGATGAGATTTTCAATCATGTCTGTTATTTGGACCGCCCTAACTCATTGTCGTTGTAGCTTTAAAAACCCATCAAAGGCACCGTTTTCGAGTAGATGAATCAATAGGCAGGGGTTTCGCAAATGAATGCAGTTCGCTGTCCTGGTGACCTCTGGTCAGCTGCTGCCGCCACATTCTGAGATAATAATCGTCCTAATAAATGGGCTTAAGATAAAATCATCTCATTTGCCATAATCACACTCGGTCGTGCGTTAACCGCTTAACGGCTTTGAGCGTGCATTTGTTTGGACAAAGCCAGGGGATTACATTTTCGCACTTCGAGGCTAATTGCAGATTGATTATGGATAATGACAAGCAAATGGCTCGAATTATATCCCTCCGCAACGCAGAGAAAGCGACTATATAATCCTCATCGCAATGGCAACCGATCTATCGGTTGGCCGCCAGGTCTCTCTACCTACTACACTGAGACCTCAAATTCACGAGAATATCATTTTACGTAAATGGAACTTGTATACATTTGAGACTACACTGTATTGGTTTAGCACAGACTTAATGGGACCTTCCTCAGCCGATTTCACTGCATCTAGAGCGAAAGAATTCTATTTACATATAATACAATTTACTTATTCCCGACCTATAACCTAAATGGAAATTTCAGTGTATCATAAAGGCCCCTTTTTGACACAATTATTCAACCAATCGCTCTGGGGGTCATCTCCATGACTGTCGCCTAGACCTCTCGGACACGATGTGTGCGGTGATAGCTTAATCGCTTGTTGAACGGCAACGGTCCTCTTCAGTTGGTGTCGGGATGAAAAAAAAAACGCATCTCTCCTCTTCAATGTCGCGCTGAGAGGCGGTGGTGCCGCAGGATTGTCTTCTGGAGTCGTGGCGCGGGGATTTTGTGCGTTCGGAGATCTTCTGGTGCTGATAAATTATTCAAAGGTGTATTATTACCGTCAATGATATGCGATGTTTTGTGCTGGTGAAGGGCTTGTCAACCCGGTAGGTAAAGCGAGAGATTAAAAATTGCCAGCCATAAATCACTCCCATATTGAGGTTGGAGACAGCGATAATCTTGATCGTGGGGGTCCGAGCAGAGCGATTTCTCAGTATCGCTTGCATTTTGGAATGAGTGAGAATTCCCAATTTCTCGAATGCATTTTTCGTGAGAAATATGAAAATTATTTTTCACCTCTGTCAAATGAAAACAATACGAGTATGTGGAAGTCGTATTAAGTGAACAACCAGATAGCCGTAGCGGTAAACGCCCAGCTAATGAGTAAGACCAAGCTGAAGGTTGTAATTTCAAATCCTAACGGTCGACGATTCTTTCGGATTGGAAATTTTGTCGACTTCCCCGGACATAAAGTATTTTATACCTACCACGTGGAAAAATGGTTTATTGGCATAGATAGCTCTTAGTTAATAACTGTAAAAGTACTCACAAGAGCACTCAGTTAAGTAGTAGGATCTATCATAGTTGGAACGTTACGTAACTTTACGTAATTACGACATAAAAACCTGAAGGCAATCATATCCACAATGATCTGGAGTTGTGGGTTGCTTCCTAGAAATATGGTATTGTTTCGTAAACAATATGTGCTATCGATTGATGAGAAATAGCTGTTCACATTCGCTTTTAGAAGATCCACTAGCATCTCTTCTATCCTAACAGCTTGTCATCACATGTTGCCTTTTAAAACTCTATTATTTGTGAAAATTTTCTGCCATTTTGCAACATTTTTTATATTGTTTGTCCTCTTTGAATGATCGCACTGTGTATTGTGGACTGAATAGTCGTGACGCCCGGAGAGTCTTTGTCTCAGGGCTCATCCAAAAATGACGTCTATCATCAGGGGGAGGGGGGGAGGTGTCTACAAAAGTGTGACAGTACGTGTAAAAGGTTGCGTCCTCCTGGCGCAGTTGGTCGTAGAGCGTGCGACCGCACTGAGAGCTCAACGCATACTGAAATTCGTGCCGGCAAGCATTCGGCTTATAGGTATGCGGCTGTAGAGCGTAAGAACTCAGTATCCATAAACAATTCGCTCTCACTTGCGATCGGGAGATACAAACGTGAGCGTGTTGGGGGTTTGGCATCTAAGTCCGAAAGAGACATGGATTTGCGAAAAGAGATGTGTTCATAGTTAGTACTCGGATTCAGTTTGGCTTTCTATTCCGCAGAATCATAAGGTGTTCTGTAGCTTAGTTGGTTAAAGCGCCGGTCTAGCGTACACGGAGTCGTGAGTTCGAGTCTCACTAGAACGCGTATTTTTTCGCAAATTCATGTCTCAATTTGTCAAACAAACACACTGTGTCTTCTGATTGCAAGTTTCCAAATACCGTGTAAAAGGTATTGGAAAAAGCATGACAGAGGGGGGAGGGGGGGGTGTTCTAGAAATCTCAAAAAACGATGGACGTCATATTTGAATCGTCCTTCATCATATTTCCTCGAAATCTAAACAACGGTCTTCTACAGAGTTGTTTGTATTGGTTTGGCCATTTGTCTGGTGTTATTGAAAATAAGTGTGGTTCACATTTTCCTAGAAATGGTATTACTAACTGCATACATTATTTTTCTTCTTCTTGGCATTATGTCCCCACTGGGACAGAGCCTGCTCCTCAGCAGTAAACATTTTACAGGTATTAAGTGAGAGCTTTATTTGCCAAAGTTGCCATTCTCGCATACGTAAATCGTGTGCCAGGTACGATGACACGCTATGCCCAGAGAAGTCAAGGAAATTTCTATCACGAAAAGTTTATGGACCGACCGGAAATCGAACCAAGACATCTGCAGTATGGCTTTGGACTGAGATTTCTTAATCCTCATAAAATGTCTTGGAAAACGAAGAATTAGCATACAAAACTGAACTTCTGAATTAATATACACAACACAAATTGCACCTTTCCTCGTGAAACTGCTTTCTGGTCCAAGTGCAATACTTACTTACTTATTTGGCTTTACATCAATTATCTTGATAAAGCCTCGCCAACAATATTTCGCCAAATCATTCGGTTCATGGCCGCTTCTCTCCATCCTCGACTGTGACCCACGCTCTCCAGGTCCTGGTGCACCTGGTGAATCCACCTAGCTCGCTGCGCCCCACCCCTTCTTGTTCCGACCGGATTCGTAGCGAACACCATCTTTACAGGGTTGCTGTCCGGTATTCTTGCAACATGCCCTGCCCAGCGTATCCTTCCCGCTTTAGCTACCTTCACCTACTGGGTTCGCCGTAGAGTTGAGCGAGCTCGTGGTTCATCCTTCGCCGCCACACGTCGTTCTCTTGGAGGAGCTTGCAAGTCCTCCTCAAGCATAGTCCACGTCTCATGCCCATAGAGGACTACCGGTTTTATGAGCGTTTTGTACATCATGCATTTGGTGCGGGGGTGAATCTTCCTTGACCGCAGTTTCTTCTGGAGCCCATAGTAGGCACGACTTCCGCTGATGATGCGCCTTCGTATTTCCCGACTCAACAAGGATCCGAGGTAGACGAACTCGTCCACCACCTCGAAGGTATCCCCGTCTATCGTAATACTGCTTCCAAGGCGGGCCCTGTCGCGCTCATTTCCGCCAACCAGCATGTACGTTGTTTTCGACGCATTCACCATTGACTCGACTCTTGCTGCTTCGCGTTTTAGGCGGGTGAACAAATCTGCCACCGTTTCAAATTTTATCACAATAATATCCATGCCGTCCACGAAGCAAACCAATTGTCCGGATCTCGTGAAAATCGTGCCTCGACAGTTAAGTCCGGCTCTCCGCATGACACATTCAAGCGCAATATTGAACAACAGGCACGAAAGTCCGTCGCCCTGTCGTAGTTCTCGCCAAGACTCGAACGAACTGGAGTGGAGCCCGAGATCTTCACGCAGTTTTGCACACCGTCCATCGTTGCTCTGATCAATCTTGTGAGGTTCCCGGGAAAGCTGTTCTCGTCCATGATTTTCCATAGGTCGCTTTCCATCGCCTTCACTGTCCCGACCTTCTGTGCCTGTGTTCTCTGCGCCATTCAGGTGTTCATCGTAGTGCTGCTTCCACCTTTCGATCACCTCGTGTCCGTCCGTCAAGATGCTCCCATCCTTATCCCGGCACATCTCAGCTCGCGGCACGAAGCCTTTGTGGGATGTGCTTCTGATAGAACTTCCGCGTTTCTTGAGAACGGTACAGCAACTCCATCTCTTCCAGGCGGCGCTTTTTGTCCCGGAATAGGCGAGTTTGCTGTTTCCGTTTCAGTCTGTATCGTTCCACGTTTTGCCGCATACCACGCTGCAGCATTGCAGCCCGCGCTGCATTCTTCTCCTCTAAAACCTCCTGGCACTCCTCGTCGAACCAATCGTTTCTTGAGCTCCGTTCCACATATCGGACAATGCTTTCGGCAGCGTCGTTGATGGCTGCTTTGACTGTCCTCCAGCATTCCTCAAGAGGAGCCCTATCGAGCTCGCCCTCATCCGGAAACGCTGCCTTAAGATGCTGCGCGTACGCATTGGCCACATCCGGTTGTTTCAGCCGCTCGAGATTGTACCGGGGTGGGCGTCGGTACCGTACATCATTGATGACGGTTAGTTTTGGGCGCAGTTCCACCATCACCAGGTAGTGGTCGGAGTCAATTAGCGCCAGGTTCTGACGTCGGTTATGTCGGAGAAATTCCGATCAATTCCGGTCGATTTGCGATTCTGTCTGCAGAGGTGATCTCCAGGTTTACCGATACGGGAGGCTGTGCTGGAAAAAAGTGCTACGAATGGCCATGTTCTTGGAGGCGGCAAAATCTATCAGTCGTAGGCCGTTCTCGTTCGTCAGCCGGTGGGCGCTGAACTTTCCAATCGTCGGTCTGAACTCCTCCTCCTGGCCAACCTGAGCGTTCAAATCTCTTATGATGATCTTGACGTCGTGGCTTGGGCAGCGGTCGTACTCGCGTTCGAGCTGCGCGTAAAATGCGTCCTTGTCATCATCAGTGCTTCCGGATCCGTTCATCGATCGGCCACCATCCGATCACGCGCCTTTGCATATCACCCATCACTATAAAAGCTGTTCCCAGCTCACGTGTGTTGCCGCAGCTCTGGTAGATGGTATGATTACCTCTAAACATTGGCACCAATGCTCCTGTCCAGCACACCTCCTGCAGCGCTACGATGTCGAAACCGTGGTCCAAGTGCAACGCCTAAGCTGAAAATTGATAAATAATAATTAACAAACATTTATTAAATCTTTCCGTATTAGCTAAAAAAAATAATTCATTTTTAAAATGAATTTGAACGACGATCAACGATCGACTGATAGAACAAACACTTCGTAGTTGCTACTCCGTGATTCATCAGGATTGTGATATTTCCCAGAGAACCACTCAAATGAAGCTTGGGTGTTTTCACTATCTTCAATGTACAATCGTACTATCCTTAAAATTTATAGATTGATAACGGTGCAGGCCACGTCCTTATGTCCATCGGGGCGAGGAAGAAATGAAGATAACCGTTATTGCTAGAAAACACGGAAATCTTCGGCATTTCCCATTATTCCAAGGTAGAAGTAGGAGTGTTTTGTTAGTAATGAATAAAGTATTCGACCTTTTGGACACCTCCGTGGTATGGGATTAAGTCGATTTATTCAGTTCTAGCGAAAGATAGGATTGATGTTGTTCGATGTCATTATTGAAGATGTGGCAGAGAGATAGAGAGACAGAGGGTTCCGGGTCATTTGGTCGAATGCCATTTAACCGAATGCCATTTGACCGAAATTGAAACAATAATGAACTACAGTTGGCATGCGCTTCTAATGAATTTCAAAGAACAGTTTATTCTTAAAGAAGCATAAATCATCATTGGTATACAGCTCTTTAGTGTTTGTTCAAGGAACAGTAAATGCTGAAAGAAGAACATTCTAAATGTTAGCAATTATTCACTTTTCTGCTAGCATAATAGCTGCCATCATTAGTTTTCAGATTGCATTTGTAGTCAAGTGACTGGCAGCACTATACCAACCAACACAATATTGTCAAAGCAATCATAACAAGGCTCAAGCCAAAGGCCCAAGCTGACAGCCAACCTCAATGCAGTGTTGCATACTTTTGATAAGCTGAGAAAAAACTTTTTAGGTTAGGCTACAAAAACTAGGTGAGCAATGGTAGTTACTCGGGTGAAATGAACGATTTTCTGAATTATGTTTTACGATTTTAACTTATATGGCGAGTAAATCAAAGCAAACATTTTTTTTTTGTACAACCGAGAAACAAATTTTCAATCGCTATTTTTCTTCGTCGTGTTAATTAAAGAATAGGAGTAATATTTTGAGTGGAAAAATCTGGCGGCCATCTTGGGTGTTGACGCCATCTTGCAGTAGATTGAGTTTTTCGCCTCAACATGTTGAGTTTTGAGGTTACCGCTGAAAACAGATTACGCTTTCTCTTCTTTTTCCTGGCGTTATTCCTGCTACAGAGCCTGCTTCTCAGCTTGTTTATAAATACAGGTTATTAAATAAGAATATCATTTTATAATGCTTGTTTTTTTACCTAATTGAGTCTTTGACATTTCTTTGAATTCAGGTATCGTATTAATTCTTTTCATAAATTAAAACAGCCTAGAACCATTTATTGAAATGAACAAATAAATTGATGAACTATAAACAAGTATATGAAGTTTTAGATTGCGCGTTTTGGCATTATTAAGTCTCGCAATGATACCTATAGTTTTAATGTAAAATATTGCCAAGAAAGCATTAATTTAAAGTAAAACTTTTAGTTCTGGGCTGAAAACTTCTTTTATTTTTTCATTTAATAAAAAAAAACAGGCGTGACACTGAAGAAATTTCCATCGACCACTTATGTATTTAACAATTATTACAAATTTGCTATGTTTCAAACCTCACACCCAGAGGCACGAGCATAGTTTTCCTTCGTGTTTCACATTTCAAACTACACACACTACTATTTTCAATTGGTCGGTGTTCCGACAGACTAGACCAGTGATTCCCAAAGTGGGCGAATTCGCCCCCCTGGGGGCGATTTTCAGGCTCAAGGGGGCGAAAATTTGTAAAACAGAATTTGGGGGGCGAAAAATTCAGAAAGGGGGCGAAAAGGCTAACACGGGAGCATTTGAAAATAATTACTCATAATTTTTTTAGGACACACATCTAAAGGTTACTCAATTCCAAACTTAACTTATTCCAGGATTATTTTACCTTGGATCGATATATCTCCAATCATGGTCATTTTAAAATTATGATTGACTACACTTGATAATTGCCAAACACATGCATTCAGGATTTTTAAATATCATGTGAAACACAACATATTTTGGATGTACAAAACATGTATCTGAGAATTTTTAGAACTTTTTGCAAATGCCTAATATTTTATATAAGGATCTTTTATGTGGGAACTTTGAGATTAGGAAGCTAATATTTCTTTCATTGGCATCCAGTTTTTTTACAGAAAAAAAAGGAAATTCGGTTGCACTCTTTCTTATCATTTCTCATAATACAGATTATTTTAGAGGTAAATTTTTCTTGGTGTTTAAAAAAAATACCCTTTTTATATATTACATTGAAATGTGAGTTGAAAAACATTCTGGATTATCATGTAATTGCTCAGTGTTTTAGAATTGAATAAAAAAATCGTTCTTAGAAACGTCAAACATTTATTATTCACAATTTCTGAAAATTATTGCAGTAATTTTATGAATAAAAGATAAAACAGGATGTAATCACCATTAACGAATCATCCCCCAACTACGTCACAAGTTGGCGCCTATGCATATATTACATTCAAATAGTATGAACTGGGCTGAACTTGTATCAAAAACTGATTCAGTAACCTGTGATGCACGCAAAATATTGTTAAAATTGCTATTTTAAATTGCATTCTAGTAAATCATTCCTTATAATTTTGGGATATCGATATTTAAGAAAATATTTTTAAATGTACATAATAGTTATTGTATCATGACTCTGTAGTTATGCGAGTGAAAGACATTTTTTGACGTGCAGCACTTAATTACAAAAAATATTGAAATCACATATCAGGGGGGCGATTCCAGATAAATGTTGGCCACAAGGGGGCGAAAGTTGAAAAAGTTTGGGAAGCACTGGACTAGACCATGTCTTTTTAATGGTTTCAGGAAAACGTATCCTAGGCAAGTGAGAATCTATGATTTGGTCGAATGACGTTTAGTCAAAAGTACATTTGGTCCAATTGACATTTCGTCGAATGGACATTTGGTAGAACAGCATGTAATTGCTTTACTATACATATGACATTTGGTCGAAAGGACAGTTAGTGGAAAATTTAGTAGAATAGTGATTTTTCAGATTATTTTACAGAGTGACATTTCCAACTGCTCGATTTACAAAATAGACCTCTGAATGACCAAAACTTTCGAGACCGCACCCTTTAGGCAGATTCAAATGACTCGTCTGTAGACACTGTCAATCAAAGTAAGCATGCACATTTCAGATGTCACCCATCGACTCCCATAATAATCCAGTCACATAGAGTGGGATTGTTAGGGATTGTTCACCACAGAAAACAAATCCTACCGGTAAGTGAAAATTTTCTCCCACATTTCTAAGTAAAGTTTACCTTCTTCGTATGTTTAAGAGGATGTAAAATGCAAGTGTTTTATTGATTAAAGTAAGGAGAAGCTACAGTTAACTCTCCCTTACTCGATATTCCGTATCTCGATATCGAGTTAGAGAACCATAGTAAAAGTTGGTATTCATGGCTACCTCGATGGTCCTTTGGATCGTAATTACACTGGTTTTGTGTTCTGTAACTCGATACCTCCCTAACTCGATGGTCCCTTCAATATCGAGTAAGGGAGAGATGACTGTTATAGGATGCTAAATTTATTCTATGACATGGTGAAATTAAAAGCCGAACGAAACGAGCTGGAGTGTGGATGTGAAAAATGTCTGGAGGTACGTCTTGAATTAGCACCTTCAAACCAAAACAAACTCGCCAGCTCTCACCTGGTATTTCAAAATGGCGAATTCGACATTCTGACACTATGAACTACCTCCCTTCTAGATACCTTGGTGACGACTGTCGATAAACTCGAGTGACAGAGCAGAGTCCAGCGAATTTTTTGGCGACAGTTTTACCAGTCGAGTCGATCAAAATCGACTCGACTTATACAATAGGCTTCTTAGTATGTTTGCCAACTTCAGCTGATATTTGTAAAAGTGATCATTGGTAGATTTCTGCGAAGTCACTTTACGGACACCGTGGTGAATCAAAATCCGGACGGTACCAATATCTGGACACCCGAATTTTTCTCATCAATTAAAGGTATAATTGAATATTAAATTGCTTGGATATATTCATAATTTCAACTTTTAATAATGCTGATCATTTTACTATCGTTTATAATCTAGTAACCATTGCAAAATGAAGAATAGAAAATAAATACAAAAATGTCCCTCCAGTTGCACGTCGTTCTTCTACTATGCAAGTTTATGCGCTTATCATTCACGCACATCATCACATCATGATCACAAGTTTTAAGTATATTTTTTGGTAACTTTTCAGTCAAAAAAATGAACGAAGTGATAATTTTACAATCTAACAACACATATAATATTGTGTGAATATACATTAAATATATACGTTAAAACTGCTGTCCGGAATTCTGTGCAAGTGACTGCAAATCCAAACATCAAACAGAAACCCTGTGTTCTGCCTGCGTGTCTGAATATTTGTAAGACATCTCCGTGTGGAAACTTGAAAAATAGTCATCCAAAGTGTTATGAATTAGCAGAATTGTGATTAATGCTAAAATAAACTACGTGAATGTAGTTTCGTGGTTACAGCTTGAACATGCTACTCTCATCTAGAGTTACATATTTCTCAGGAGCACAGAAATGTACTGACGTGCCTCCAACCAAACCGTCTCTCAGCTCATCGGAATCCTAGTGTGCTGCGCTAGACGGAGGCTCACGAAAATTTTAAAAGCGCGCGCTAGGTGATGTGCTCTCGGGGAGACTCGTCTCATGCGCTGCTCGGTGCAACGGTTCGCCATTGGTATCCAAGTTGTGAAACAACTGCTTAGTAACGAAGAGCCTCTACAACTAATTTTGACCCATTATGCAGGTGGCTAGATGGCCTACCATATAATTATGGTCGAAGACTCGCGATCCAAGAGTTACAATTTCGATCCTCGTTGAAAACTTTTGTAATTACTTCAATCATAGCGCTGACTTTTAAACAGCACATGTGACGGAGCGCATGAGACCGCAGTGAGACACATCTCAAGAAAAATGAGGCGCACCAAAAAAGGTCTCACAATGTACAGCGCTCCCGTGCGCTTGCAAGCAATGAGGCTCCTGCACCTAAGGCTACAGCACGCGCACAGTAACTCTACTCTCATCCGATTGAGATAAGTTTCATGAAGGGTAATTAGGACATAATTTCGCCTACATATAGCTCTATAAAAAATCTAGAGGCCTCTCATGGTTGAAATTCTTATGACTGTTATATTCAACTGAATTGAGACATATTTTTCGAATTGATTCACGAGTTTTAGGTGATAAAATGCTGCTGTCTTGATTTTGATTCAGTAATGTCCGGATTTAAAGCCAAAGCTTTGTACAGATGTCCGGATTTATGAACAAGACATGCAACATTGTTTAAATGAATTTCATTACATTATTGTAGTTTTTACCATGAAATTCATCATTACTTCCAAGATCTGATGTAAGACTGTTAGTAGCATAATTTAACTTCAACTAAATGCGAAGAAATCCTTATGAGAGTAGTGTTTGAACATTTGGCCTTGCTTAAATGTCCGGGTATTGATGCATCACGGTATAAGGCAAAGTTTTCAGAGAGTTCATGGAGAAGTTTTTAACGAATTCATCAAACAGCCGATATATTGCTTCTGAGGGGCCAATCAGAAAGTCTCTTTAAAATATCTATAGATACCATGTTTTCGAAGTCTTCTTGAGTTTCTTATGAAGTCTTTGAGTAATCTTGTTAAACTTTTCAGACAATTTAGGGCCCTATTTCATAAGTCGAGTCGAGCAAAATTAGTCGACTGGAGTCACTGTCGACAATAAGTGGTTTATTTTGTAATTCGAGCGGATTCTCGTGACTCGTCTGAAGTCATTGTCGATCAAAGCAAGCATGCATATTTTAGATGTCACCAGTCGACTCCCATAGTAATCCAGTCACATAGAAAGACAACAGTCGATAAACTCGAGTGACAGAGTCAAGTTGAGCAAAATTTTTGGTCGACAGTGACTCCAGTCGAGTCGACCAAAAGCGACTCGACTGGAGTCACTGTTGACCAAAACATTCGCTCGACTTGGCTCTGTCACTCGAGTTTATCGACATTTGTCACTCTGTGTTATTGGATAACTATGGGAGTCGACTGGTGACATCTGAAATATGTATGCTTACTTTGATCAACAATGACTACAGACGAGTCACGTGAATTCGTTCGAATTACAAAATAGACCCCTTAAGGCTAAGTAGCCCGTCATTCATTTTGGCAACAATGATGACTTTTCAGCTTGCATTTCAAAGTGATAAAACTCAGTCTTGATAGTTTATATTGACCTGAAAAAGTACCACTGTAAGCGCAAACATGCATAAAGTATGCTGATACTTTTTCAGCTGTGTCAGTGCAAAACCAACTGATTTTCTTTGATTCGAAATCGTGAGATGAATCAGCAACAATCATCAACGACGCGTACAAATTTCAATGACGGCCTACTTCGCCTTAAGGCCAAAAGTGACTTCAAATACATCGGATTGGCATATATTAGCTGATATTTGTGAAAATTTTAACTTCTTCGCAAAGTCTAACTGTTAGTTGTTGGTATGTACCGATGAAAGTAAGTATTTCACAAAAACTGTTTTCAATGCCATTTGCTTTACACAACAAAAAACACAAAACGTAACAACCAGCTTCGGAACAATAAATCACGCTCATCGTAAACAAACAGCACATTCGAATGTTATAAATAGAGACTTCAAAGCATGCTGTTTTCTCTACCGAAAACTGCTTTGGATAATCTCTCATCCACCAATCTTTAGCGTATAATAATTCTCGCCTCAACAACCGGTCGCACATATCATCACCAAAACGATGCGACTTCGCCATCACGCTAAAAAGAAGTTTCACAAAATTGAGCTCTTCTAAAAGAACACATCAGGCGAATACTATTGACATATGCTAATAAATCTGCTCCTGTGGTGGTTTCTTTTTTCTTTTTTTGGGTTACAAACATATAAATATGCTCCGTTCTACCTCACATCTGTGCGTCACAAAGTTTGAGAAACTTGAACAAAAATAAGCATAATATCTTCAATAAAATACAGGATGCATTGGTGCAGAATAGCCCAATTTTGTGTAACTTTATTTCATATGGATCCAGCTATATAGTAGCAACCGCCGCCGGAACGAAACATGTGCTTCTCGTCCTAAACATGTCATAAATAATTAGTCCTTAATTTGTTGACGGCTCATTCTGTACGCTGTCTGGTTCTGTCGTTGCGTTGAAATCTGCACTTCGCGTTGCGCACCGGACTTGGCCAGCATCTGACTCGCATTTGACAAACTGTGCGCCGCATTTTTCGTAATAGATAGTTAAACGCGCACGCTCATTATAGTGTGACAACAGAAACCGAAACTCGGAGAAATCGTGGGCACAAAACTGTCAACAAATGGGGACCGTTGCCGTCCTTGCTTGTCATGGAGAGAATAGGCGAAGCTAATTTCTTAAATTGGCCGACTCGGTCGCGGCAACGGTTTCAACATCTTCATCTGCAATGACTTGGTTTGTCGGGGAGAAATGATGATGAATGGAATAGGAGCGTATCAACATGATCCGCCTTTTTTATTTTTTTAGTAGTTTTATTCCAATTATTACATTAATTTATTATACATAAATGTTCTGTGTTAGAAAACACTATCATCATAATTTGTAAAACTAAATTAAGCTTTTGTTAATAATTTGTTAACAACATATCATGTATCATTTTCCGTAGCAGGTAAAATTTCATACAAGTGAGTTGATTTCACCTGCTTATAGGAGAAAAAATTACTTCACCGAAATATATAATGCATTTATCGTGGCAATAGAAGATTATACATACAGTCTTTTCGGGAATAAAACGAGTTTTATTACTTGCCCACCGTTTCGAAACGTTGGGCAAGTAGTAAACTTCGTTTTATTCCCGAAAAGACTGTGTAGCCGTTAAATCCGAAGGAGATAATGTTACAGTCGAACCCCCGTCAGATTATACATACAAACATTTTAGATATTTGTAATATTTGGCTTGAATGCCCTCAATGCGGTTTTGGAAAATTAGTTTTTCATCTCGCATGAGCCTTAGATACCGTTTTGATTCATATTACGGACAGCTTTTTATTCCGGACACTCTTCTTTGTATGGGAAACATTTCACACGAAATGTTTCAATTTTTGCCGTTCAAAAGTTCACACTATCGAAGCTTGTTTTAACAAACATTTTTCATAAATATCTATGGAAATTTACAATGCACAACTGCCTTAGACGTCTGGTTAGTGGTTTGGCGATTTCAATCGATCATTTGACTTCTCTTTTTATGATTTTCATGAGCTGTCCGAAATTGGAATCAAAGTGTCCGGAAATCAAGGCAAAAGTAAGGTAGCGTCCGGAATAAGAATCATGGGAAACCTACACATTTTCATTTATTAAAAATTATTCATGTTGCGGAATCTAAATCTTCACCCACCATTCGAAAGTTAAGGGTTTTCAAGGTTCGATGACGCGGAGGAATCATACAAACTGATTTATTTTATTTGCTTTTCGATGGGTAACACTTCACTGAGGCCTTAAGTGTCCGTAATATGAATCAAAACGGTACCCAACATGACATACGAATGCAAAAGTCCAAAATTTGCCAAAGCTCTTATTTAATAACACAAAACCTGAGAAGCAGGCTCTGTCCCAGTGAAGACGTTTTACCAAAAACAAGAAGAATATACTAATAAAGGAATTAAAATAAAATAATGCTGAATGGAATTGTCGGAAAGCTATTTTGCGCACAATCATCAGATTCAAAAGATGGTACTTTATGATACCGGGATCACCTTAGGCATCGATTGTTGCAAACCTGTTCTGAGTCACACCTTTCATACCTAATTCCGACCACGCGGTCATTCGACGGTTCCACTCGTAGAATAAATCATCGAACAAAAGCGCTACAAAAAGCACCTTTCGCGAAGCGACGGACGGACACCAATGACCTCAATTAAACTTCGGTTAAAAACAATTGAAACATTGTTCTTCAACTGGTCGATCCCCCGAGGGCCGCCCACCTTGGCCCGGGATTGTTTCTCACCAGCGGCCGATGGTTGGGGCCGAACGGAGACGAAGAGGTCATGCGCCTGCACCTTTCTGAATTATGATGGCCGAAATACATATGACCGCGCCGGTATCTGTCCAGGTCTGGTATGAGTGCGCTGCTCATATCATCCTCTTTCTCCGGTGAGGCCCACGTACTGGACCTATCACTGAAAAAGTGTGCTGCAAAGTACTGGGTCTTCAAAATCCCATAATGAATATGAAATGTTGTGCCCTGGGTCATATTGCACAATGGTTATTATAAACGTTTTACGTTTTCAGTTGAGTTAATTTCTGATGTCCATTCTTTTTTATTCTTTTGCTTTAAATGAACGACATGTGTAAGTAGATTGATGAGTTCTTTCTATGTTAGCTAAAAAATTTACCAATGTGGTGCAATAATTTTGAACACTCTTCAATACACCCCAACCTCTTTTTACAACCGTTATCGGGGAGTCGTAAAAAAAATCAGTCGTAAAAAAATCAGGGTTATAATTATGTTGTTGAAAAATGCATCGTCTAGATGCGGAAATACTGATTCGAGATTTTCGGCAAAGTTAAAGCATGGGTTGAGAACTTTCCAAAATGGCCGTTCAAGTTTTTATATTTTGGTAATAGATGGCAACACAGCTCGATTGTTATCGAAAGGGGTGTGATTTGCAAATACCAAAAAAAATAAAGACAACGATACCGAATGTTCACCAAAGTCGAAGGAAGTGTTTTGTGCCATATCACAAATGTTCATGTGGCTGGCAACACTGTTTAAGAAGAATAAAGTAAAGATCATAACCATCAAACTTGAGCAGAACAGAAAAATATAATGCTTAGCAACATAGCAATACTCTTCAACTGTAATACAGTTTTTCATGAAGGGTTCAAATTTGTTGTCGTAGCTGGCAACACTGCTTAAGTAAAATTGTGCCACCAGGCAGTACAAGTATGCATGCAACTATTGGTTTGCGGATAACTCAGGATCCTGGTCATTTAAAAAGATGGCGCCTTCGGCAAAGTTGTTCAGTAGTTCAAGGACTATCATAATTCTAGCCAAGAGATTGCCGAAGGCGTCATCTTTCTAAGTGGTCAGGATCCTGAGCTATCTGCAAAACAAAAGTTCTATGCTCACGAGCGCCACCTGGTGGCAAAATCTCGAATCTATTGGCTAGAATTATGATAGTCCTTGAACTACTGAACAACTTTGCCGAAGACGCCATCTTTCTGAATGGCCAGGATCCTGAGATATCTGGAAAACAAAAGTTTCATGCTCACTAGCGCCGCCTGTTGGCAAAATTTTGAACCTAATAGCATTTATAATGATAGTCCTTGAGCTACTTACCAACTTTGCCGAAGGCGCCATCTTTCTTATTGGCCAGGATCCTGAGATATCCGCAAAACAAAAGTTGCATGCTCACTAGCGCCGCCTGGTGGCAAAACTTTGAACCTCATAGCGTTTATAATGATAGTCCTTGAGCTACTGAACAACTTTACCGAAGGCGCCATCTTTCTTATTGACCAGGATCCTGAGATATCCGCAAAACAGTTTCATGCTCACTAGCGCCGCCTGGTGGCAAAATTTTGAACCTCATAACGTTTATAATGATAGTCCTTAGTAGTAGAGTATAGTAGACGCCATTTTTCTAAGTGGTCAGGATCCTGAGCTATCTGGAAAACAAAAACTCTATGCTCAATAGCGCCGCCTGGTGACAAAATCTCGAATCCCTTGGCTAGAATTATGATAGTCCTTGAGCTATTAAACAACTTTGCCGAAGACGCCATCTTTCTAAATGACCAGGATCCTGAGATATCCGCAAAACAAAAATTTCATGCTCACTAGTGCCGCTTGGTGGCAAAATTTTGAACCTCATAGCGTTTATAATGATAGTCCTTGAGCTACTGAACAACTTTGCCAACGCCTGGTGGCAAAATTTTGAACCTCATAGCGTTTATAATGATAGTCCTTGAGTTACTGAACAACTTTGCCGAAGGCGCCATCCTTCTTAATGGCCAGGATCCTGAGATATGCGCAAAATAAAAGTTCTATGCTCACTAGCGCCGACTGGTGGTAAAATTTCGAATCTCATAACTTTTATAATGATAAAGCTTGAGCTACTGAGCAACTCTGCCGAAGGCGCCATCTTTCTAAGTGGCCAGGATCCTAAGATATCCGCAAAACAAATGTTTCATGCTCACAAGTGCCGCCTGGTGGCAAAATTTTGAATCTCTTGGCTAGAATAATGATAGTCCTTGAGCTACTGAACAACTTTGCCGAAGACGCCATACTTCTAAATGGCCAGGATCCTGAGATATCCGCAAAACAAAAGTTACATGTTCACTAGCACCGCCTAGTGGCAGAATTCCGCAATTCAATAACCACCATATGTTAGCCCTTGAACTACTGAACAATTTTGCTGAACATCATGATCCTCTATTTTGAATACTTTTTAAGATAATAAGCATTTAAAAAAACGGTCGTTAATCTGAATTTCGGTCGTAAAAAGTGGTCGGAAAAAGAACCGTCGATAAAAAAAAAACGGTCGTAAAAAGAGGTTGGAGTGTATTGGTACATTCAAGAGAGTCGAATCCCCACTCCCCGGAGTAGGAAAAAATATAATGCATACAAAATAGTATGTTTTTGTAATTCATCGCTCTAGATTCTACAAACCTAGGAACAATATGCGATAACTTTGTGTGCTTTGTATTTCCAACCTGAGTCAACTCTTTTTAACCCGATATTAAATGGAGCAACGAGTTATGGAGTATTGAAACACAGAACACATAGGGTAGATGTACCAATAGTGGAGGTACTAAGCACTATTGAACTTCATTTAACCGCCTAAATTTAAGAAGCGCAATTAATGTACATGTTAGTGTTGTAACGGGAAGTAACGACCATTGGCTTAATGAGAAAAAATATTTCATCGCAGTAATCCACGGCATGTCAGTGAAAAATAATACCTCCACTATTGGTTCACTGTTCCTTTAGTTGCGGTATATTTTTAATTTGTGTTCCTATAGTTGCGGTATCCGTGGTTTTCTTATGGGATCCTCCACTATAGGAACACTTTACCGCAACTATTGGTACAAGCAAAAACAGTTTTAGCAATTTTAGTTATATTTCATTAGTTTCAATCAATTTGAACGCTCTTTTCAACTATTTCGTGTATCAACAAGCCAATACGTCGATTGGCAGTGTCGGTTCTGTGGCTAATTTAATTAAATCAGTGAAAACGGCACTACCGCAACTATAGGAACACCCACAACTAAGGGAACACTTACCCTATTTTTATTTTTTTTATTTAAATATATATGTTTTGGCCAAATACATTCGAAATACTTACTTTAATGTGGAAGCTAGTTAAATTTCAACTCTTATCTATGTTACACTTTTAAAAAATCTTAAATAAAATGTCATCCTGAAATGGGTAGTTAACTTCTATATTACTATCAACATGATTATAATACTACACTTTCCTTATTTGTAGATGTGATTAAAATATATGTTATATAAATAAAATTGGATTTAAACTATTTGTAAACGAAGACGACTCTAATGAATTTCGATTTGTACTTAAGTGTTTCGATGGTATTGAGCTAGCAAATAGTGGTGTTTGAACAATTTGGCCGTTTTTGTCGATTTCTCAACATACACTGAAGAAACTTGTAAGTCGCAGACACCTGTCACAAGATGGGCAAAATAGTATTTTTAAGTTGGCGGGAGATCCCCCAGTACCGGGCATTCATTTCGCTAAATTTATAATTAAAATGAATAGTGGTTTTATGTGATCCTGTTACCCATACATGAAAAATATTACCATTTTCAAAGCGACCCGAGCCCTATTCCGAACACTCGCTTTTTATGTATCGATTTGGTGTAAATGTTTCGCTGAAATTGGTCATCAAATTCCCAGGAAATTGCAGTAAATTGCAATTGAATTTTAATTTCTTCTAATCTATATTATACCCCTTGAGTAATGATGATTCTCAAGTTCGTGTCAACAAAACTTGCTCAGATAAACTGATGCGCAGAAGTTATTCATTTGAATACGATTTATTCGTGTTGTTCGGAGTTTGAATCAAGGTGTTCGGAATATGAGACAGAATAAACACAGTGGCAATTGAATCAAAATGTTGTTCCGTAAATTTACGTAAAAACAATACTAAACAAGTTTAAAATTTAAGAAATACAGAAGCACAGAATGTTTTGAAACTCTTAGTGTGTTTTGAACTTGTTGAGATGCTTATCCTCGTCGACAAACTGAAGTACATGCAACTTAAATAATATTCGAAATTTTAACACCGTGATACAAAATTGCAATATTTCACGATTTTGATCTATATCTTCAAAATTTTTGAGAGTGCTGAACTTGTGGTTTACCCCAGATTTAGATAAGAGTGACGTCAATGTCAAAATTGGAACAGCGACGAACTGTCATTTCCATACAAACCCGCGTTCCAATCGAGCAGGAGACCTGTCAAAACTGAAACATGACGTCACTCTTGTTTACAGGCACTCTAGTTTACCCCTGCAGACACAGTATTTTAGGCTTACAAAATAAATATTTCGCTACAGAAACTCGTTCAATTGTTCGATCTTACAACAAAAGTCGGAAAATTTCCTAACAAAAACAATTCTGCCGTTTCCAAGCCATGAATTTTGTAATGTTTGAAGAAAACCTTAAATTGTTTTATTCGGATGCCTAATTGTCTTTATTTAATTTGAATATAATAGAGTTTGCTCAAGCAAATACATCATTTTTTTTTTGGTAAGAATTGAGGGGTCCACAGGGGTGTAAGTGACATTTTTGTCGGTTTTGAATTAAGTATTCTGAAAATTTCTTCTGTTTTCTAGCTTTCGAATAGTATTTTCATGTGTTTAATCGGTCAAACAGAAAAAATAACTTAAGCTTGTATTTTATTTCGTTCCCATACAATTTGTATCGGTACCAGGCTTTGGAAAATTTAATGATCATTGAGACACAAACGTGTTTTTATACAATTTATCCGCCTGCATTCACACAACACACATGACATTTATCTTTCGTGGAAGGTAACGAACCACGAAAGGAAAAAGACAGACACACACAGACACTGTTTGGCGCCGATCACTGTATGTCAACACTTGTAACATTCGCTGATACATTCTCATTCTGATCAAGAAACAGAGGCGAATATTTTTCATTTTGACGTTAATTACGTCTTACGGCAATATACTGGGTGTCAATTGAAAATCTAAAATTTTGCGACCGTTACGATATTATGTTAGAGTTTGAACTAAAGGAAGGCTGCAACTATGACAATCGACTAAAATTCAAATGCAGAAAATCACTTGGCGTAATTAACGTCATGCGGTAGTGTCTTGTACACAACCCCCCCTGATTTTTTGTGCTATGTTAACAATCAAAGGAGTGTTTGATGATCCAATTGATTAGAATCAAGTTGGTTAAACTTGCATTACAAGAAAATATGAAAGTTATTGACAATTTTATCCAAAATATGAATCACCCGAATGACTTGATACCGTTGTAGTCTGTAAGAGTTGCTACTCTTGAACTCTCTCTCGCCACGTACCGAATAGCGACATTCATAGGGCTCTCCGATTGCGATGTGTCACGAACTGTTATGGTTCACGAACTGTTACGCTCTCCGAATATGATTTGTTCGGCTTATTCGGGTCAAAATCCAAACCCTGATCGATACAAAAAATGCTGAAAAAAGAGGTGACGAATTTTTTTTCCTAATTGTTATTCGTGCCTATTAGGGTGTCCCATTTTTCCCCGACCATCGTAGATTTCGCCTCCCCCTAAATCAACAGTTTCCTTTTATTATTCGAAGACTTCCTGCTTTAACTTCCTTTTAACTGAAATTTTAGCTCAATCCATCTAAATTTCGAGCATCGCAAAGAGTTTTACGGAATTATGAATGTTCATTGACTTCTCCATGAAATTGTATGCACCTAGCTTGCATGCAAGAAAATTTACTCATAGTGTGCGCTGATTTCTGAGAAGAAAATAAACATCAATTGTTTCTGACAGTGGCTGTAATCATCACAGAAATCAACACCATTTTTGTGAGAGATAATTTTTTAGTCAATTTGTTTTTGTAAATGATAGAATTCATAACATTCTTATGCACAATGCATGAACCCTGGCAAACTAAAGGCTCTATCAGCAAGTGTATCTAGCCCAGCATTTTTTTGTCAAGTAACTCGTCACTCAGAACTTGGATGTTGTGAGAACCTGGGAGGGAGAAACCAATACGAAATTTATGTACGTCGAGGTGAGCCGAGATTCTACTGTCACGAACTGTCACTGTGAGCTCAGCTCTAAAACAATGGACATACATGATAAAAGCGCGTAATTGATTAAACGTAATTTTGCATTTTATCAAATGTGACAAAAAATCGATTGAAAAGCTATTCATGCTTATTCAAAGGTAATGTCACAATAGCATCTTTTATCCTGATTGAATATAAAGTTATTTATTTATTTATTTATTTTTTTTCGTCAATCAATAGTAGACTACACGTTTACTTAATTCTATGTTGTATTATATCTTAAGGAATTAAAATATTGTCTTAGCTTTGTTCGCGACATGGTCAGATCAATTTCTGTGCAATGCTGATTATAAAGCGACATCATTCGATTCATTGGGCCTAATTTTGCATAGTTAGTTCGATGATTATTTGATGCAAACAAATTCCGATTTCTTAACTGTCTAGCGGGCGTGTAGAAATTCAAACATGATAAAAGATGGGTGGAATCAATACGCTGCGATACAATATCATTGACAAATGAAATCATGGCTATTTCGCGACGCTCATTTAAAGTTTGAATATCGATAAGCATGCATCGAGCCTCGTATGATGGCAGTGGAAACGTTGTCCAGCCTAATTTGCGTAAGGCATATAAAAGAAATTGCTTCTGTACTGATTCAATTCTATCACCATGTGTTTTTATATGCGGAGACCACACAATACTACAATATTCTAGAACTGATCTTACATAAGCAATGTACAAGGTTTTAATCGTATATGGATCCCGAAAATTGTAGCTAAAACGCTTAATAAAGCTCAACATATTGGTTGCTTTATGGATAATCGTATTATAATGATCAGTAAAGGTAAGTTTAGAATCTAATATGACACCTAAATCTCTAATCTTATCGCACTTTTGAACAATTTGATTTCCTAAAGAGACAGTAATCTGTGGTGTATTCCGTTTTCTGCTATATGTGATTAAATTACATTTTTTGACGTTTAATTGAAGTAAGCTTTTGCTACACCATTTATCAAATATACTTATTTCATTCAGATATATGTCGCTATCTTTGTTGCTATTGATTTCCATATAAAGTTTCATATCGTCGGCATAAATCAGAATTTTAAGATGTTTAAGCACATATGAAATATCGTTAACAAATAATATAAATAACAATGGACCTAAATGCGAACCCTGGGGAACTCCTGATGTAACGTGAACAGGTTTAGACATTTTTCCCTCAAATCTAACTATTTGTTGGCGATCTGTTAAATAAGATTCAATCCAGTTGAGGAGTCTCATCGCAATTCCCATTTTATTGAGCTTGAAAATCAACATAGGAATGTCTAGTCTGTCAAATGCCTTACTAAAATCGGTGTAAAGTGATTCGACGTGGTTACCTCTATCCATTGCATTCAAAGTGTAATTTACAAATTCCAGAAGGTTTGTTGTAGTAGAACGACCTTTATAGAAACCATGTTGTGTATTCGTTATTCTATGTTTTATTTGGCTGAACACATTTTTATTTATAATTGATTCAAATAGTTTCGGAATGGATGAAATAATAGCAATTCCACGATAATTTCGAACATCAGATTTTCTACCAGACTTGTAAATGGGTATGAGATACGATCTTTTCCATTCTTTTGGAAATCTGCTCATTTCAAGTGACATGTTGAATAGCCAAAATAATGGTGCTGAAAATTCATTAGCTAAGTTTTTCAGTAAAATAGGTGGGATTCCATCTGGCCCTGATCCTTTGGTGGAATCTAAATTCTTCAGTCCTGTTAAAATGTCCTGTACCAGTATTTGACTTACACCGATATCGCTTGTGAAATCAGGAAAACTAGTAAAATATTCAAAGTCACGATCTTTATCCGAAAAGTTAGTAAAAGTCTCTTGGAAAAAAGTAGCAAAAAGATTGCACATACCATCTGGATTATCTGCTGCTCTATCATCCAATGTCATTTTAGATGGAAAATTGTTGGACTTCATCTTCGATTTAGCATAATTGAAGAAATTCCTAGGGCAAGATTTTAAATCATTTTCTATTTTTGTGTTGTACTCTTCAAGTGCAGCGGATATGGCTTGATTAAGTTGGTTGACAATATACAAATAATTTTCTAAACTTTCTCGAGATTTTTGTTGCCTGTAAATTTTATGAGCCTTTTGCTTACGATTTTTTAAATTAGTTATTTGCTTATTAATCCAAACAGGGTTTTTCGACCCATTTCTACGACGTCTTCGCAATAGAGGAACTTCCATCTGAATAATTTCCGACAAAATTGAATAAAAATCCGTCACTGCACTTTCTAAATCTCCTTGGTTTTTCAAAACGGATTGCCAATCTATTCTATTTAATTTTCGTTTAATTCCGTCATAATTGGCGTTTTTATAATCAAAGAAATTCTCAAAGTCACAGTTGTCAGAATTGTGATTATTGTGAACAAAAATTGAGTACTCAATAGCTGTGTGAAATGCTTCATTTTTCCATAGTGGAGAAACAGATTCATTCACACAGAAATCTTCCATAATGTTTGAGAATAAGAAGTCCAAATAACAGTTTTGCCGGTTTTTCACATGATTTATTTGATTTAAACCTAAAAATGCAGCTTTTTCAAAAATAAATTGTAATGATTCGTTTTCACCGACAACCGGAAGCAGAATGCTTTCGTTTTCGGAATCACGAATAAAATCAGCATTACGCTGATTAACATTTAAGACGATAATAGCATAAATGCCAACGAATGTGTACCCAGCTTTGATCAATATGCATAAACTTGAGTGGCAAACTCATGAAGGGACATTTTTTGTAAATAATAATATGTAATTAGCTTCATTTGTAACCATTTATTAAATATTATTAGCTGATGTGATGCAAAAAGCCACATTTGAGAAAGTGAATGTTATGATTCAAATTTCACACGGCCCAGCAAACCAGAGATCATATAGAGATGTTAATATCATATTGTTAAAGTGTGCCGTTTACGTTAGAATTGGATACGATGCAAAATGTAATTGTTTGAGATTGTTAATGGAGTCAAAAATATGATCTGATCTGAATTTGCATCTTATCAAACTCAAATTTAATTTGGCAAAATATGTAACTTCATATTGTCATGTCATTAAGATTTAGATTTTACTTTGTTTGATTCTATTATGATCTTCAATATGAGATTAGATATGAGCTCATCTGATGCAAAAATTAAATCATACAGGGGAACATCACTCATCGCCGGATGCATCTCAAAACCAGGCATAAACCGAAAAAAAAATATTCATGCAAAAATTAACTAACATCAAAGCGTTACAGCAACAAAATGGTATTCCTTTGTACAAGCATTTCTGCACTGGGGGCGGCTGTGGTCACTAATCGCACCGTATTTGTTCGTCAGTCTTACAGTTCTGTTACAGTTGCATACGTTTAATCTATGAGAATACAAAACACACAAGAAAATACCGTAACCGTTTCACTTACTAATTATAAGAACTCTAATTGTATTAATTTGAAAACTGTAGGTCAGTCATTTTCGCCGCGTATCACTTTTTTTATTCATGTTTGTTTGTAAAAATTAAGTCATATAAACTGCAATGCACAGTCATACACAAAGTTATAGTAAGCGCCACATCAACTTGTCTCAAGTTGTATTGTCCATGATGAATTTTCTAATATGTATGCATATGGCCTCCATATTTGTGCAAATAGAGGGAATTCATGGATTTTAATAATAAAAAGCTTGATAAATGTAAATGTATCATTCTCAAATATGGAACAAATCAAACACTTCAAAACATGGTACAACTGTGCCAAGTATTAGTGTATTTACATAATGTACCGACGATGAAATCACTTGCACATGGGTGGCATGGGGAGGAAGTGAGTGCAGATGCGCTTAATTGTTGGATTCATGTTTGCCAAATTTCAGTGTCATTCAACAGAGACTGTACGGCATAATGGTAGCCTTTATGATTAGCGATCTGAAGATCATTGCATGGAGGCTTACGCCTACTTGTTTTACCATTGTTTTTTTTTTTGTTTGTTTAAACTAAGTCATATAAAATGCAAAATACTATTATTTACGAAATTGTAGAAAGCTCAAAACGAACTCGTCTGAAGTTGTATTCACCACACTGAATTTTCTGAAATGTGCGTATATGGCCTCCACATTTGTTCACATAGAGGGAATCTATGCATTTTAAACAATCTTTTATTTCCGAATAAGCGTTTACTTTAGTGAGTTGAATCACAGTTATGTGAACAAATTTGTTGGCTGGGGGCTCTACTCTTCAAAGCTACACCAAAATCATAGGTGGTAAATCATCCGGCCAACGTCTGTCTGCAATTTATACTTCGAGAGTTCTGTGAGGAAAACGGCCACGATTACCATCATTGGACATGAAACACCGAAAAAAAAATGAAATATATTAGCTATTCGTTGACTCATAACAGAATAATATTAAAAGTTGCCGTCTTCTGTAGTAATTGCAACTTCTGTCAGATACGATTGATATTTGTTTTGTTCTAAGAAATCACCGCACACTATGAGTATTTTTTCTTGCATGCAAGCTGGTCGCATACAATTTCATGGACAGATTCAATGAACACTCATAATTTCGAAAAACTCTTTGCGATGCTTGAAATTTGAATACATTGAACTGAAATTTTGAGGGAAGTCTTCGAATATTATAAGGAAACTGTTTATTTAGGGGGAGGTGAAATCGGCGATGGTCGGGGAAAAATGGGACACCCTAGTGCCTATTCTGCGCGGCATGTGAGGTAACACGAGTCGAATGAGGTGACAATTGTCGACTCGCTCTCATTCGATTAACATTAGTCGTCTCACGTCACTCGCGGTTCGAGCGACTCGTCTCGACTCACACTTTTCGCAGAATAAGCACGTCACGCAGCATGTGAACGTTGAATTGAACGGAATTATATGCGGTTTTCACTAATGATCCTTCGGTCCTTCGGTCCTTATGGTCCATCGAAAGATCCGGAACATCTGCAAAAGTTGAGCTGTTTTTTTTTCAAACGACTTGCAATGATGAGCTTCAAGATAGTAAACCATTGTTGCCTCTGTATAATGTCGAATGGCCGTTTCTTGGTTCTTCGGAAGATCCGGAACATCTGTAAAAGTGGACATCCTGAAAGTTGACCTCTCTAGGTCAACTTTCAGGTTATGTCCACTTTTACGTATTTTTCGGATCTTCGGGAGGACCAATAAATGGCCATTCGAGATATTACCGAGGCAACAATGGTATACTATCATGAAGCTCATCATTGTATTGCGCTTGAAAAAAAAATCCCAGCTCTCTAGCTCAATTTTCAAGAATTGACCACTTTTGCGGATGTTCCAGATCTTTCGTAGGACCATAAGGTGACCTCGACCACAATCGGTTGCCCGATGATATCACAATATTGGCCGAGGATGCATAATTGTCTGTTAAATTAGAGGAGTTTTAACATCATTTACTATGGTTAATCTGTTCAGAAAAGGAAGTTGATCGATTTTTTCCCGACCTGATCCAGGAAAACACCGGAATGACTCCGGCAATGTTAATGAAATAAATTGTTCCATTTGTGCCAGCATATGAAACTAGAAGCCTTTGGATTGCATTTAAGGAAAAATGCATTTAAATCAGTTGAATTGAACGTTCATACTTAAAAAAAATACGGATTACGGTGAAATTTCACCGTAATCTCAACAGCTGAAGCTTCGGTGAACAATCACCGAACAATCTGTAAATTCTTAGAACAAAATCATAAAGAAAAACAAGAAAATGGTTCAGACCGGAGATCAAACTCCCGACCTACCGATCAGGAAGTAGGCTTGCTATCACTACGCCAGCTTTTACTGCTTGTAAGTGGTGTGCAAAAACTGAAACAAAAGGAAGCTCATGCCTGCCAGAGCGGCTGTCACACGATTTCATAGAAGTTCGGTGAAAATAATGCTGCTACCGAACTGTTCGTTAGTATTTCACAGGGTTACAGTAAAATTGTTTATTTTGCGGATTTTTTCCGGTAAAATCATAGATTTCACGGATTTTCTCCGGTAAAATAGTTGATTTCACGGATTTTGTCGGTAAAATAGTAGATTTCGCAGGAAAATCTGTATTTTTGTTGTTCACAGTTCAGTTTCGGTGATTTATTTCACAGGATACTGCGATTTATTTTAAGTGTGTTCACAATAATAATTTGAAAAATAAATCGTAACCCAGTCGGATACGGGTAAAAAGAATGTAATTTTCGTTCAATTTTAATGATAATCATATTAACATTTAATTAAATATCACTCCTTAATAAATTTGTTGGCTGCGTTACACAATATCAAAACTAATAGCAGGTTTGTAATATACGTGATTTGATTACCTGAGCTGTAGTTCATGTGATTTGAATTGCAGTTGATGAGGCTCGAACTGTCAGTAAGGAATATATAATCAATTTATTTAACACTATTTTGAATTCTGATAACTCACTATACTTAACATTTTTAATTTTCAAGTTTCCTCATTTTTTTTCCTCCACAAAGCTATTTTACACTAGTCAAATATGGGTCTTTTATTGTATATATACGATGTCGGGATCTTAGAACACTGGCTCGTAATCCCTGACAGTCTCTTTACACATTGCAATAAAATCACATTTCCAACATAAATTACAACAGTGGAGTCAAAGAACCTTTAAAAATATATTTTTTTTAAACACTTTTGAATAAAACTTTCTATCGAAATATAGCTTAGCTAAGAATGACTACACATATCAATGGTTGCTATTCCGTGATTGACCGAAATCAGTGAAAATGCACAAAGAATCAACTAGAAGATCGGCTGGGATTGGTTATAATCTTCTTCAGTGTGCATAATTCAGTGCCTCTATTTATACATGGTCAATAACGGCGCCGGCCACGTCCTTGCAGTCAGGTGGGATTGGGGGAAGTAATGTTAGTGTGTAACCTTTGCTATTTGGAGACTCTGCATCTCCACAAAGTTTACTGGGAGGGATGTTTGTTAATGGGGAGGATCGTTGGGTCACAGGATTCACTTTGATAAGCGATTAGACTATGATATATAATTATTTGTGAGATATAAACATGCTTATATGTAAATATAATATTTTCATTTGATATGACAATATCTATGAAGAGCAAAATTATGCCGACACTAGAGGTGACGAACCTTTCAAAGTTTGTTGAATAAAGTGAACCTTTCGCAAGTCTACACTTGTAGTGTCGAAACATTCAATGTTTTTTTTTAATTACAAAAATAAAGGTAAAAAGAAAAAGGAGTTTTGAAATTGAACATAAATAATTTATGAATCAGAATTTATGTCGACACTCACAGTGACGAACCTTTCATAGTTTGTTGTAAAATCATATTTGCGTCTCACCGTTGTAACAATTAAAGGTGCAGTCATACATATTTTATAGATTAGAAATAGTAGCATGAAACGAGCTCACCAATTGATCCGTCATCCTTGAGCAGCAACAATCCACTTTCAGCTTCACTCGTTTGATCGGCTATATATAAGCACTCAGAGAAAATAGGCGCACGACCCAAGAGGGAAAACAACTGACGACTGCTCGGGCGTTCTTGACGCACTGCCCAGGAGCAAGCGTCAACGTCGAAAAATCAAAAAGAACTAATCGAACGCGGCACTTTTTCACTTTACTCGACCGATGCGCGACATGTTTGATCCTGCCCTCATCGCCGGCCCCCGCAGGAGCAAGCGTCAAGGTCGAAGGATCAAACACAACTCTCAATGATGATTTATCCTTCTTTAAGAAAAAGCTAAAAAGTTGATTGAAATTGGGCTTTGCATTACAAATGCATGCTAACTATAGTTCTTCATTTTTTTTTCAATTCCAGCCAAACGGCATTCGGCCAAATGACCCTTTCGGTCAAATGGCGTTCGGCCAAATGACCCTTTCGGTCAAATGACTTTCGGCCAAATTACCCGGAACCGTTGTTCTTCCTTTGAAGAAATGTTTAAAGGGCTCTGCACTGTTTTGATTCTGCATGGGATTTTGACGTTTACTGGCCTTGTTGTTTACAAATTTTATGTAAGAGTGAACGAGAGCGGATGATTTTTGTGCAGTGACCCATAAGATGCCTGTGAAAGTTCTGGAGCTATTACTGGATGATTTCGATACACTTTCAAACCTTCTAAATTCTCAGCGACTCAACTCATTATTTTGTTGAAAAATTTTATCAAGTCACATGTTGAACTCCACTTTACGCATTAAAACAATTTGAGTCTTTTTTTTGCGAATTTTGACTGTATTTCCTGAGGGTATATTTCAAATAATTTCGTCAAATACCACGGAATTTCCATTTCGTTTCGTTTCGAAAAAAATAAAAAAAAATCGTCGAAATTATTTGATAATTTACAAAATGTTGAATTAGATTGCCGACAAAAAATAAATTGAAATTTTCTTGCATTGCCAATTTTTAAGAGTTTACCAGGGGCCGCCAAGAGATTCCTGAAAATTTTCTTGGTTTTCAAACAAGGAAACAACTATCAAGTGATTTCAGCGATTCTAGTGTTCTATAAATTCCAGGGTTTCAAAGTGTTTTATTTCAAAGGGAGTCATTCGAGGTTCATATTGGTGATGGCTTCTTATGAGGAACATAAGTTGGCCTTGGGAATCCCTGAGAATATCTGAGAAACTTTTGGGTAACCTTGGAAACCTATCTTAACTTTATGGGAGTTCTTGGAAGTACTTTGAAATCCCTTAGTATTTTTTAGAGGTCCCTGATAAACTTTTAGGATGCTTCGTAGCCTTTCTTGGTTCCCCTTTGAGAATTGTTTGAAAACACCTGAAAGCTCTGCAATTGTTGAGCACTTTAGGACTTTATACTGCAAGTTTCTCTGTTCTTACTTGGAACTGATTCGTCGACGGGGTTGGTGGTCTGATGGCTACCGCTTCTGCTTCATACGCAGAAGGTCATGGGTTCAATCCCAGGCCCGTCCCTTTCCTCGTACTTTGTAGTTGTGTATCTCTCACTTGCTTCAATCTTCCAATCTAAATATATCACACTCAAACTATTCGTTCATAGCAAACGTTAGAACCAGAGACGGACAAGAAACCGTTTCCCTAACGCTTCCTACTTCCACGCGCACGCCTGATACATAGGCAGTCTGCTAACCACAAAAGCAAACCTCTCTGCCATGCCTTTCCCCCAATCCATACACTCCCGCATGAACTGGCGTGGATGCAGTGGAATATACGGTCTACGTGGGAGCCAGTTCAATGCATCATCAATTCCTCCCCCTTCCCCTCATTAGTCTGCATTCTGGCGTGGCAGGTGCCATTGTTGCCTAAAAATAGAAGATCACCAGCACTTATACACTGAGGATGCCTGTTAGTCCCAAGCAGTCATTCGGTTGGTTCCTTGTGTAAGTGCAGCTGATCTGGCGATACTGGAGTGCATCCACGGGCGGCCAATCAAGCTCAAGCTCAAGCTCAGCTCTTACTTGGAACTGATTCGGTATACAAATGATTCTTCTCATCCATATATCTATGATATATTTCGTCCCATAATTCTACACACAATTTCGCTCTCAATATTTTAATAAAATTTATATCCCGATGTGTTTTTGTTGATATTTCCAAATATTCATTATCAAAGATTATTAGCTCAGATTTTACTGATTCAAATTATTTTGATAACGCAAAATTACGTCTTCTACTTGCTCTCGATTTCTCCATTATCTATCGCAGAAACAACATAGAAATTTCATTTCTCTTCGAAAAATAATATCAACGAAAATTATCCATATTTTATTTCGTTTCGTTATTATAGTATTTAGATTCTATTTTTTGCAAAAAGTGCAAAATTTAATTGGTTTTTCATAACTAAAATAATCAAATTTATTGGATTTACGAAGATTTTTCGACCTAAAAAAACTAGAATAGGAAAGATAAACAGACCCAAATAGTGCTACCATGAACTAAGCATGCCCTATTTTAGTCAAGTGCTCTATAAGTCAAAAAAGGCAAATATAAGGGGATAGCATCGAGTTAGAAGGAAATCGACTTACAGAAGAATCCATTAACCGTTTTGTCTCAAATTCCAAACTAAAATTCCGTTTGAATATTCCATTTAAATCTTTATTTTTTTCCCAGGGAATGACGGATAAACATATCAAATTGATGTTTTTAATGCCAAGGAATCGTTACTGTGGCAGCGTCCATTTATTACTTAACGCTAAAATTGGAAATTTTTGACCCCCTCTCCCCCTCCTCCTTTAATTTTTTTATATGAGCCGTAACACTCCTCCCCTAGAGCGTTACGTTATTTGTGGATGCCGCCTGTTCGGAATTTCAATTAATGTGTTTGTGACAGAGTAAGAACAGTGTTCGGCATTTGAACGACAATGTTACTCCATATATTTGGGTAAACCATGATACAACACAATTTTATAAATGCACTCAATAGTTAACATATTAATTTTTCACAGAGACAACAATTTTCATAAATTTAACTGATATACAACATACCGTGGTGTTATGTACTCATATTTGTATAATTCAATGTCTTATTTATTTAGAATTTATTGTCATTTAAAATAACAAATTGTTAAAAGTAGCACTCTTGTCCCGAAATCCTCTAGAGAAAAATGACGGTTGTTAAAGTTAGTTCTTTAATAACAAAAAAATGTTTCGAAAAACTAAAAATGTCCATATGATTACAAAAATTATTGTTGGCCGTTGAGCAATTTAGAAAATTGCCACAACGTTAAGAAGATCGAACAACAACTGAATGCATTTTTTAATGCTTTCATTCCTTTTGTAGAAACCCATCTCAATATGTCACCATCTCATCCTTTGATTGCAGCAATTAAGAACCATTACATTCTGTCATCAACCTCATTACCGCAACCATTTCTAGCCTCATAAATTTGGTGACACGTTGTCACAACAGATTTCAATTATAATCCACATTTTCTCGGCGGCGGCTTGCTTCCGAAACAATCCGGCCTGCTCTATCATGTGGTAGCATCATCACTAATTTTATCCGTCATTTCTCGAAGCACTTTCAATGAACCGGAGCAGTTTTTTCCTTTCTTCTCCGGAGATGAAATTTTCCTGCAGCTGCAGTGCAGCATCGACAATCGGAGGAGTGATTTTCCGGCAAACTTTTCCGATCTATCAGAGCGGTAGGTGAAAATCAAGTTAGATCCACTAGTGGATAGGAGGGGACTCGAGACTCGATGGGAACGAAAATGATGATTCAATAAATCTAGTTTCTTTTTTTCTCACTTTTTTCTTCAAACGAATGCGCTTGAGGAACGATGATGGAGTTCTTGACGATTGTGCATGTGGAACGCAGCCCGAAAGCATGCATGAAAGTGAGGGAAAGCAATATTTTTTATCCGGCGTTGATCGAAAATCTAACGGGAGCACTGTACACTGATACTTCCATTTACATAAGTTCTATTTAGGTAAATTACAGTACCGTTTTTTTACTTTTGTTTTTTTTTTGGAACCCTGAAGCTTGTGTTAAATCAAACAAACGATTTCAAAGTCCTTTTTTAATTTCTTTAGTAGTGTAATTCCAAACATTACATTCATTTCTTATATCTATGTGTTCTGTGTTTTAGACAACACTATCATCCTAAATTGGTTAAAGCTTGTTCTTAAGACAAAGTTTTGATTTTCTATTAATAAGGGGATAGAGACATTTAACATATTTGTTACATTTGGCTTAAATGCTCTCAATGTGATTTTTGAAAGTTAAATTTTTATCTAGCATGAGCCTTAGATACTTAACTTCTTCTGACCAATTTATTGGAAAACCTTTCATCGTAACAACATGTCCACTTGAAGGTTTCAAAAAAAGAGCTTTAGGTTTATGTAGGAATATTATTAGCTGAGTTTTGGAAGCATTAGGAGAAATCTTCCATTTTTGCAAGTATGAAGAAAAAATATCCAAACTTTTTTGCAATCGACTACAGATGACATGCAGACTTCGTCCTTTTGCGGAGAGGCCTGTGTCAACCGCAAACAATGATGTGAAAATTATTGTATAATATTGGTCCCAAAATGCTGCCTTGAGGAACACCAGCTCTTACAGGTAGTCTTTCAGACCTAAAGTTCTGATAATTAACCTGAAGAGTACGATTTGACAGATAACTTTGAATTATTCTAACAATGTATGTTGCAAAATCAAAGTTTGTTAATTTTACGATCAAGCCTTCATGCCAAACACTGTCGAATGCTTTTTCTATGTCTTGAAGAGCTAGACCAGTAGAATATCCTTCAGATTTGTTGGAATGGATCAAATTTGTTACACGTAAAAGTTTATGAGTGGTCAAATGTCCATGGCGGAATCTGAATTGTTCATTGGCAAAAATTGAGTTTTCGTTGATGTGGACCACCATTCTGTTCAAAATGACTCTTTCAAACAGTTAACTTATGGAGGACAGCAAACTGATTGGACGATAGCTTGAAGCTGCTGCAGGATTTTTGTCTAGTTATTTATTAACTTTTAAAAGATGACTGATTAGACGCTAGTAGATCTGAAGGCTTGTACTCGAAGAAGTTCTTGTCTATTCTCAAACAGTCGACAAACTTTGCATGAAACAGGGCGAGGATTCCTTTCGTGCAGCACAGATTCCAGTTACGTTAACTTTTTCTTAAGTACCCCCGATCTATTGCGTAAATTGAGGTTTCAGTGTAGTAAAAAATACTTTTTTCGAGGGGGAGAACGAAGCGAGAGGATTCGGAAAAGAAAAACTTCCCACAACTGGCAGTGGATTATAAAATTATTATTTTATTTTTATTATCTTTTATGGTTTGCAATCGTGCTTCCAGAATCACTTTTCTCGTTCCAAGAAATAAACAAATAAATCAAATCCGGTCGTTTGGTCGGTCTGCCGGTCATGGATTGTCGTTCATTTTCCGTTGGCACGCTTTTTTTTCTCTCCGACCAAAACGAGGAAAACCATCACACGTGCTGACAGGTGGCGGGGGTTCAGGAATGTGTCTTCCTCGAGTGCATCAAAGTGCGACTCTGTTGAGTTATTTATGGACCCCTTTCGGCTTGATCACCTCCGGATGGTCGCAGTATTATCCACTTTGGGGAAAAGTTCTGCAAAGGGTTACGGAGGAACTGTTACGGTGTTTTCCACGTTACCGCTGGCACAGCTGTGAGTGATGGGAAACCACACATCATAATTAGGTAGCGGGATGTCATTTTCATAAATTCATTAAAAACAAATTAAAAATCTCATTTCTCATGAAAACTTCTTGCAGGCCGTTTTCCCAGCTTGGGGACGAGGAACGGAAATAGCGCGGTTTTTTCATCAAATTTATGAAGAAGGGTTTACCAGTACTGTAATCTAGTTGTGTTGAAGTGCTGGCGAATTTTTTGAACAACTTCTAATATAGCTGCTAGATATTCGACGAAATCATGATCCCTGTAGTTGTGGGATCAGTTTAGTTTCCTTTAAAAATACTTTGTTAAGATGATTGGTTGCCTTGCGAGGATTAGACAATAAACAGTAAAAAAAAATGAGAGAAATTCATTGCAGAATCCCAGATACATTTTACGACAGAATCTAGATACGGCAGGCTGGTGCATTCTTGGTGAGATTATTGTAGTCTGATTCCATGAAAGAACCTTTTTCGGTATTATCCATAGGGTCTCCGATAGCCGTAGCGGTAAACATGTAGCTATTCAGCAAGATCAAGTTGAGGGTTGTATCATCATATTCTTCCATTGTCAACCTGATTTTCAGGTGCTTCAGGAATAAAGTAGCTAAATAGTTGGTGCAAATAGTAATAGACTTATGTTCAACAGGTCACTTTAAAATTATTAAATATAATCCTTTTGATAGCTGTTAAGCTTTGGTGAATCATTCTCACACAGCCATCAGGAATGATCTCTCACTGGAATGCGATGTTGACGTGATGAAAATTGAAAACGATTTCAACAGGAAACCAAAACGGTGATATTTGGACAGATTGTGCCTCGGAAAGGTAAGCCAGATTAACGCGAGCGGCGAATTTGACGGCTTGACATGGAAGAGCGTGAAAAATTTCAAGATGATTCTCACCCCCCAAAAAAAGGGCCCGAATCACTCAAAGCGGTGCTTATACTGAATTGCAATGATGTTCGCACACTGCGCCTTTTTGGATTTGTGTCAAAGGCATAGGCAGCTTCAGGGTGTTGAGCTGAGAAACAGTTTTGAGCGTTTAAGGATCGCTCTGGAACGATTTTAAAATAATCAATAGGGGGAGATCTACCAGTGCCGGACAGCACCCAATACAGGACAAAGTCGAAACATTGAGAAATCATGGTCCAAACAAGATGGTGTATTAGTAGAAAAGAAAGCTATTATGTAGGCTAATGTTTGCGTAGAATAACACATCCTTGAAATATGCATGCCTTTTTAAAAAAGTAGAAAAGTTTGAAAATCTTTCAAAAACTGACGTATTCTCTTAATTTTGAGCCTATTTAGTCATTATTCTGAATATGAAAAAATACTTTGGATCACACAAGCTTGATCGAAAATAATGATAGTGTGCATGTATTTTGTACCATAATTGAACTAAATATGGACATGATATCTTTGTAATTATATATCTTTGTAATTATTGTGTCAGTGTCTCAAAATACTTTCATTTTTCATGGGTTCCGACGAGCATGGTATCAAACATGCAATAAAATTAAAAAGAACGAACATTCAGAACGTGCTATTTTTCATCATATATGGAAAAGGTTTTTGATAGACATCTTGCAAACTAAGAAAAACTTAAATTATTCTTGTAAATGTTGCAAATGCATTTAATTGGAAATTATAAAGTATTCCTATAGTGTACACATTCAATGATGTTCAAATTTGCAGAATTTGAGGCATTTCTAGATCGTGTCCAGTATTGAGTGCCACCTTTCAAGATCGATCAATTTGGTACTAAAATACACCATCAAAATGCATTGTCAAAATTCATATTTATATTTTCAAATTTATTTTTGTACACTATATGATAATATTATTCATAAATGGGTAACACGAGCCCATAAAATCAATAGTTTTCGTATGATGAATTAAGTGGCTTAAGTGTCCGGTACTGGGGGTTCTCCCCCTACAGTTATTCATGTCCATGTTTGTGATCACCCTTCTTCTTCTGTTCGGATGAGCCACTGCGATTAGTGTTGGGCAAATTTGTCCAGAACATTGATGTTACTGAATCGATTCACATTTGAACTGAATCGTAAGCATCGATGTTTTTGAATCGATTCGAATCGAATGCAAATTGAAATTTATAAAGTTTGAAAATAGACCAAATGCATTTGCATTCAATTTCAACGTCTTTCACTCAATCAGTCTTTAAAATCAATCGAGTAGATTTACAAAATCAATTCAAAAGCTGATTTCTTTTCCACCAACTTATTAAGAAATATTTATCGATTTCAACAAAATGAATCGAATCAAAAAATCGAACGAAGAATATCGATTCACCCGATTTTAGGTGTTCCAAACATCGATTCAAAAAATCGATTAATCGGAATGGAAACATCGATTTTCGGAACATTGATTCAAAATTGCCCAACGCTAACTGCGATTATCATTTAGATTTTTTTGTGACATTAGCCGTATCCTTAGTGTATAGCGCATGTCGAATCATTCATTTTCTTCGAAATTGATGAAAATCTTACGTGATGAATAGGTCCCGCTGTTTACATAAGAATTAACTAGCTTAGAAAATATATAACAAAACCTGTACTGCCCATAAAAGCATAACTGTCCCGTATGGATTTTCGAACCAACACCTTTTTTCATCGCAATATGAATTGTTTTATATACATTTTATTATGCATATAAAAATTTACATACTTTGTTTGAAAATGTTGCGAAAAAATATGAGCTTGGTGCAGTCCCATATTGAAAAATAAAGGCATAACAGTCTCTATATGAACTTTCAACCCAGTTAGCAACTGCAAAACGTAAATTGTACTCAAGTTTATATATTTTGCTGATCAGTAGAAGCAAAATGAGTAATCTGTGCGGTGGTGCTTAATGAATAAGGCGTGCAGAAATATACTAGAAAATTATGAAAATTTGTATGAGATAGCAAACTTCAAACTTTGAACTCTATTTTCTCGATGCCTACTTATCCCATATGGGACAGTTATGCCTTTATGGGCAGTGTATATAATAAGCATAATATATAATTGGGAAATTCTTCATATGAATACGATTTATTCGTACTGTCCGTATTTTGAATCAATATGTTCGGAACATGACAGAAAGTAAGCATAGTGTACGGCATTTGAAACGAAATATTTTGCGTAAAAATAACAATAAGAGAAAAGTAATCATTGGGGGTATTCGTTTAAAGTTGCGTAAAACGTCAACTGTGTGTTTAATACAATGAAACATTTCAAACGAAATATATAAATAAATAAATAAATAAACATTTCAAACGAAATATTCCCATTCGAACACATTTCTGTGATGACACTTGAGAATGAAACCTAGCTATTTATGTGTCAGATTGAAAATTCTTTGTTTTATAGCTGTTTTGTTCTTATCCAAAATATGGTTAATGCATCGACAATAATTGCATTATTACGCTTTATTTCAATTCTGCTGGGTGGGTGGAGCTGGAATCTTTGAAAGAACGTGTAATAAAAAAGCAGTAATGTCAAGCATTTTTGTGAAAATGATAATTACACGCTCGATGACTGCATTTAATACCGTTTTCCTACTGAAACCCTGCTTTGATAATCGAGCAGCAGATCGCTTGTCAAACAATGTTAAAGACTTTCAAATTATGAAATAAGTAATTTTGTCGGTTGCCATCTATAGTTACACTTGCCGATTTGATCCTGCAAACATACCGGTATCTTCCCAAACAACACATGCTACCTGGCGGCAGCTAAATTAAGATTTCATATAAATCCTCCACGGCACGGCAGAAAAAAGACAAGGCAGTCTCTTTGCTCGTGTAAACATCAAATATGATTGTAAACATGTGACGTCATTCCTATCGTAGCGTAGAATGGCTGATCCAGTTGTAGTGTGTGTCCCAATAACAGTGGTAGTGCGGTTTTAAGCGTGTTATAGGCAATTTATATTTTTATGTGTATTTATCTAATATGGCCCTTGTTAAAATAATATGAATGTGTACAAAAACATTTGGATATTAGTAAGGAAATAGTAGAAAACAATTAAAAACCTTTGTTTTTTGCTCCTTTGCACCAGTATTAGTGAGGCGTTCCCAGAATAGTGAGTATCAATGGGAAATAAATATAAACCACAATAATAGAACACAAGTTAGCAAATACCACTTTTACTGGAGTTTGTTCCAGTAATGGAGGAAATGAGTTTTTTGGGAGATTCAATTGTTTTTTTCATTTTAAGATTAATTTTCACGTGAAATAGAATAGAAAAGCTTTCTAATTACGTATTCAGATATTAAAAACGATAAGGGCCTTCCTTAGCCGAGTGGTTAGAGTCCGCGGCTACAAAGCAAAGCCATGCTGAAGGTGTCTGGGTTTGAATCCCGGTCGGTCCAGGATCTTTTTGTAATGGAAATTTCCTTGACTTTCCTGGGCACAGAGATAATCGTACCTGCCACACGATATACGAATGCGAAAATCTTTGGCAAAGAAAGCTCTCAGTTAATAACTGTGGAAGTGCTCATAAGAACACTAAGCTGAGAAGCAGGCTTGGTCCCAGTGAGGACGTATCGCCAAGAAGAAGAAGAAGAAGAATATTAAAAACGACCTCCCGTTATTTGTTGGCGATTTTTTATTCCACAACCCGTTAAATACTATTGCCTCTATCACTGGCACAGACACCCTATATTATTTGGATGACGAGATTTTTTTTTAACCAAATTTGTTCGAAGTGGATAGCAATGACGTCGTTTAGTGGCTGCCAGTTTACGGAATATAGAACCTTGTTAACCCTTCCGTTACCATCCCTCCTAAACGAGGGTTGGAAAAAAACACGTTTTTGCCTGTAACTTTTTTGTTTTTCGATATTCCATGGAATCAATCATCGTCTGACGACGTTCAGGATGAACCTTCAACAGTTGAAGAAGTTAGGAGAGAGGCCAAACGATTGGAGTACTCTGTTAGTGTTTATGCTTTCCCAAAGGCTGGATGACGATACGATTCGTCACTAGGAAACTCACCATAGTTCAAAAAACATTCCTACTTATCAGCGCATGGTGGAATTTCTGGAGAATCACTGTTCCATACTGCAGTCCACGTCTGCACGAAAAAGCAGTGACTTCCAGCGGCCGGTCAAGCCTTCAGTGGTCCATGCTGCTGTATCGCCCAGTGGAAACTGCCAAATCTGTATCGGTGGAGCACATTCAATCGAACAGTGTTGGCGTTTCGGGAAGATGAAGGTCATCGATAGGAAGGCAGCCGTTCGACGACTTGGATTATGCTTGAACTGTCTACGGCCAGGGCACTACGTCATGGATTGTTCGAGATCTTCGTGTGGCAAGTGTGGTCAAAACCATCATCACCTGCTGCATCCGTTCGTAGTTTCAGTGCAACAGGAGTGAAACAGTCAAACATTGCGCTTCTATCGTGAAGCTCGGTGATCGTTATGGAAACACCGCTCTTGCACGTGTTTCGTTGGATAACGGATCTAAGATCTGTGTTATGTCTTAATCGCTGTCACAAAGATTGAATTTTCAACGTCCACGGGAAAATTTGCCGGTCGACGGAGTGGATGGTTGTTCGTCTATCAGAAAACAAGCAGTGTTAGCATCAGTTTCATCGTGCAGCTCACCGTACATGTCGTGTGAGCAGAACTTCTACGTGCTTCCGAAGGTGACGTCATATTTGCCACAGCGCACAGCGGAAGATTTCTGATTCAGCATTGATTCTACGTGATACGAAGCTGGTATGGATTGTCACCGGCGGTCTTCCTGAAACGTTTGTGGTCAGTTACAGCACTGTAGCTTCCTCGCCAGTGACTACTGAAGAGCTATACGAGGAGTTAGCCAAATTATGGGAGTTGGAATCATGTCGCACGAAAAGTTGCCTGTCGATTGAGGAGTCTACCTGCAAAGCGATCTTCCTGAAGACGACTACCAAGGATGGGAAGTTCAGAGTAACGCTACCGAAGAAGAAAAACATGCTGGAAAAACTTGGAGAGTCGAAGGCGATTGCGAAGAAACGTTTCCTAGCTATGGAAAGGAGGTTAAATGGATACCCTGAAATGAAGGCGTTGTATACGGCATTCATGCACGAGTACCTTTCCATGGGAAGGAAACGTGAAACTCCATCACCTTCTACTTCATACCGGCCAAGTCACCCAATTTTGGTGGCTTATGGGAAGCCACAGTCAAGTCGCTAAGTCAAGACGAGATGCAGACAATTGTGATACAGATTGAGGCATGTCTCAATTCGAAACCTCTGACTCCACTGAGCAACGATCCAGCCGACTTGCAGGTGCTAACCCAAAGACATTTTTTCTTATAAAACGTCCTCTTACTGCGATGCCCGAGCCGAATCTTCTCGAACTATCAGAAGGTAGACTCTCCAGATGACAGAAAGTGCAGCGCTACAGTCAGATGATCTGAAAACACTGGTCTACTGATTATCTGTCTAACCTACAACAACGCAACAAATGTTCAAGGCAGCGAAACAACCTGAACGTCGGGACTATGGTTTTACTGAAAGAGGACAACATTCCACCGCTCAAATGGAAGCTAGGACGTGTGATAGAGATCTACCCTGGTCAAGACGGGAACGTGAGGGTTGTCACCGTTCGCACACAGGGTGGTCGTTTTTAACGGACAATATCGAAAATCTGTATTCTCCCGATACGCAATAACCAGATCAACGAAGACCAGGACTAAGTATTTACGCCCCCTTATGGGGCATCTTTAGGCATCCTGCGGTAGAGAATATCGCTATTGCCTGGGGGCAACCCTACAGTTATGTATTCATTTGTGTGTCCGGCACCAATCTGATGCGTTCTCCCTCGACAGTGTTCATCTAAATAACGAATCCTGCGTGGAGCCACCATCTGTTTCGGTTTATATCGTCGCCCTATCCTGTAAATCTCATAAAAGTGAAGTACGCCCCCATTTGGGGCATCTTTTGGCAATCCGTGGCATCCCATTCCGGATCCCAATCGCTGTTATTCTTTGGCAGATACGGATCAACTCTACCAATTTATTTGCGGTTATCGCTGAGATCACTGGAGATCAATACAGCTAAGTATGGCCCCATTTGGGGCAACAATTGGCGATTCACGACGGTTAACGTCATATATGCCAGGGGCCGCAGCACATGTTATGTTTATTTGCGTTGAGTAGTATTTCGGTAGCCAATCGAATTTCCTTCCATCAGGATCAACCCACGGTTTTTTAACTCGCTCGTCGGACAATTCGCATACTTCAGTGCAGCATGGTTTCCATGACAGATTGGCGTGATGAAAACCAACCCATTATGATGAGAAATTGCAAAAATATTATTGCTGGTGTGTTAACACGTTTGCCATTTTCCATTCTGGTAATCCTTTGTACCTTCATCACGTTTTGTGGGCCTAGATTTTTCAACAGCTCTTCCTCTGTGTAGCAGGTGGTGTCTACGAGGAAATTACACATTTGCTGATGTTGAGGATCGGATGCAGAGTGATAGAAATTGGCATACCATCAATGAACTTGGTCATTATGATAAGCTTTTCAACATGCACAGAGTTGCGAACCCGAATAGTGTACCGTTATGTTTGCTCACTTGATGTAGATTCGATAGCAGAATTCCCAACCACCAATTCAATACTTTTCCCGATCAGATACGGCTGCACAGGTAAATTCATACCATCAAGTCCGGTCGTTTGTAGTATTGTCAACCTGTCAAATTCAAATCTTGGGCTCAATAACCCTTCCGAATCGCCTCCAAGGCGAGTTTAATTGGTTATTTTTATTAATCTCTCTTTTCGTTACTATAAGCACGTAGGGAAACTGGGTGTAATATGCGCCGTTGGGGTAAAACGCGCCACCCTTGTTTTGAACGAACGACGTGCTTTGGGACGCTGTTTTTCACCCGAGATAATGGAAAATGTATTAAAATGCTTCTCCATATATATTTTTAACTGTTTTCCTGGCAAAAATCGTGAAAGACTCAAAAAACGTTTTTCGCTGTTTTCGTTGTAATTTTGTGTTATTTTCTAGGCCATTTTTCAGGCCGAAATACAACAAAACTTTTGAAACTATCACCGAGAATCGACTTGTGCACTCCCATAGTTTGTATTCCATGCGAAAAATGTGTTGAATTTATCCTTAAAAAGCGTATTGAAGGATTTAAAGTTTTATCAACTCGTGGGGCAAAACGGCCACTCCTATTTCATTACACCAAAACAGCCGTTTGAATTCAAATTCCAGCAAACGTAATGCCAAGCTGTAGTTACGTGCCAATTTGAACCTTACAAATGCACATTTTTCGAATCAGCATGTATCTGTAATCGAACAATAACATCTGATCAAACGCCCGTATGTATGCAACGTGAGATCAGGTGGCTCGTTTAACCCACCGTCGGTCGCCCTAGTGTACTGAGTACACGCCGCTTGTTTGATAGGCCGCTTGTTTCGAAATTCCGCCACCAGATGGTGCTAGTGAGCATTAAATTTTTCAAACACCGATATCTCAAGATCCTGATTACCTAGAAAGATGATGTCTTCGACAAAGTTGTTCAGTAGGTCAAGGACTAACATATGATAAGCTACCTAACAAGAAAAACTGCCACAAGATGGCGCTAGTGAGCATGCAATATTTTAATCACGAATTTCTCAGGATCCAGATTTTTTAGAAAGATGGTGTTTTCGGCAAAGTTGTTCAGTAGTTCAAGGGCTACCATATGATGAGCTTCTTGATTTTTTCAATAGATGGCGCTAGTGAGCATGATATTTTTCGAACACAGATATCTCAGGATTCTGATTGCCTATAAAGTTGACGTCTTCGACAAAAGTGTTGAATAGGTCAAGGTCTAGTATGTAATAAGCCACCCAACTTGAAATTCTACCAACAGATGGCGTATTTTGATCGCGAATATTTCAGGATAACGTTATTATAGCAGGATGGTGTTTTCGGCAAAGATGTTTACTAGATTAAGGGCCAAACATGTGATGCGCCGTTTGATTCGGATTCCTTCCACAAAACGACGCTAAAGATGCAATTTTTCGAACGCAGATATTTTTGGATCCTGATCGCTTGAAAAAATGATCATGAGATATTTTCATTACTCATACCCTTCCGGCAAGGTTGTTCATAAGATGAAGGCCTAAATACAAGGAACCTCAAGTTTTAAAATTCTTTCAACTGGTGGCGCTAGTGAGCATGCATGTTTTGATTGCTGATATCTGAGAATTCCGATTACATCCAAATATAAATTTCTCGGCTCAAAAGTTCAGTAAGTCAAGTACAAACTTGTGATGGGCCACACTTGTTTGGGAATTCTTCCACTAGATGGTGCTACTGAGTATGCTATATTATTAACACAAATATCTAGGATCGTGATTGCTTAATCATGAAAATGACGTCTTCAACTAAGTTGTTTATTCTGTCCAAGAGTGAAGCATGTAATAAACATGTAATAAACCGTTTGATTCGAAAACGGTGCTCTTCAGCATGAAAATCCCATCAGAATGTACTTCAGAATTTCAAGTACAGTCTAATTTCCAGTCGATACTCAAAAGATCATCGACTCATGGAACAGATATTCTTTAGAAAGCTGATAAAAGGGAGCATTAAAGTAATTATGTTTTTTTTTTGTTTTAAGTATGGTTTCATGAGTCGATATCGAACTATGGAACATCGACTAATACAGGTTTGACTATATTTAAAAATATGGCAATCAAAATCATTGCCGCGAAAACGTGTAAGCCCAAAGCTAAAATGACTTTGTTTGGCCGATGGGCCAACAGGTGGCGGTAGTGTGTAAACGTCAAACACGAATGAAAATGACGCGAGCGCTGCAACCTGCAGTTGGTCGCATATATACGAATCGGTCGTTAAAAAATGATCGATGGACACCGATGAGAGTGTGACGGCTTTTTGTCTGTGCTGAAATCAAAGAACTGTCAACGGTGGTTACAATTGAGCAATAGGCCTTTTCACGAGACATCTCAAATCAGCTGATTCGGAAGGTCTTTGACAATTCTTCTATGCAAATGCCGAACGTGTCGGTGGTTCTAAATGGTAAACAATAATACAAAATAACGATCAAATAATGATGAAGGTGTAATCGGTTTCTAGAAAACATCTATTCTGTGAATTCAACTGAATTTTCTGATAAAATTGTCAATAGCATACTGCAGTAGCACGTAGTATTTTTCTGCTTTCAAACAGTATATTTCAAGCACATTGATTGGTTTAAATAATGCGAATAATAGCCTTAAAACTGGTGCTAGACTTAGTACACGCGGCTTTTCATTTTTACTTCCATTTGACAGTCGCTCTTCACCCTTAGTAATCACCGGTCCTCCACCGATAGAAACGAATGCATCACAGACCTGTCTCATGAAAAGGACTATCTTATATCTAATGAGCCTATGCATGCTATACAACGTTTGACTTTTACTGTGCGCGCTATTTTCAAGTTACCCGTGAGAGAGAGCGAGACAGTACCAACACACGGCGCACAGTAAAAGTCAAAAGAACAAAAGAATTTATGGCACGTACAGAGGCTCATGGGCGGCAAAAAGCTGTTACACAAAAACGAAGATGGATGTGTGTTAGTGCAAAGTGATATGAGAAACTCGGTCTCTCACGGGATGGCACGCACACTACAACATTGTTCGAATCATCTCGAATGTGATGGTCATCGCCTGTGTTGTTTACACATCAATTCAAAGTGCTCTTTGTGCTAGTATAACTGTATTATGATTATACTAGCACAAAGAGCACTTTGAATTTATTTGTAAACAACCAGGGGGTGAAATTATCGGTCACGGCGATAATCATAAGCCTATCGCTCAAGCTGATTTTTCGGAGGAAAAACACGTGCCATAATATCAAACCCGACTAGTACTGCGAGAGTGTGCTCTCACGAGATGTGCAGCAACAAATTTAGATTATCATCAGCAACGAGAAGTTTGCGTCCTACTTTTCTACTATATATAAAAATAATATTGTTCAATTTGAATCTAGAATTTGAAGTAGAATGAACCCTATATGTATAGTTTTATTTTGTGCTTATCTATTAATTTACTGGTAGCGAAATGTTTTAACATTTTACAAAACGTGTACTGTTGAGCCCAAATGATCAGTATCATAAGATGTTCAAAAAATTAAATGCTCACTGGCGCAGGGTTACATAATTTAAAATATAGTTGCCAATATAATGTGAGCACTATGCTTACCTAATAAATTTGATGAAGACGTCAAGTATTTGAAATCTAGCAGCCCATTGCATTTTGAATTGAATATGGAAGAATTTTGAGTAGGTATATTTTACACTTAACACGTTGGTCCGTGATATACAGAACAACTTCATCAAAGACACCATCTTTGTAATCTAATTTTATTTTCCTAACCAGGATCCTGAAATACTTGCATTCGAAAATTTCGTTTTGCGGAAGAATTCCGAATCAAACTGCATATCACATGTTTAGTCCTTGATCTACTAAACTTCTTTGCTGAAAACACCATCTTGCTAAAATATCATTATCTTAAGGTATTCACTTACTTACTTACTGGGTGGCTTATTACATTGTAGACCTTGACCTATTCAACACTTTTGTCGAAGACGTCAACTTTATAGGTGACCAGGATCCTGAGATATCTGTGTTCGAAAAATATCATGCTCACTAGCGCCATCTATCGAAAGAATTCCGAATCAAGAAGATCATCACATGGTAGCCCTTGAACTACTGAACAACTTTGCCGAAAACACCATCTTTCTAAAAAATCGGGATCCTGAGATATTCGTGATTAAAATATTGCATGCTCACTAGCGCCATCTTGTGGCAGTTTTTCTTGTTAGGTAGCTTATCATATGTTAGTCCTTGACCTACTCAACAACTTTGTCGAAGACATCATCTTTCTAGGTAATCAGGATCTTGAGATATCGGTGTTTGAAAAATTAAATGCTCACTAGCACCATCTGGTGGCGGAATTTCGAAACAAGCGGCCTATCACATGGTAGCCCTTGACCTACTGAACAACTTTGCCAAAGATACCATCTTGCTAAAAAAATCTAGATCCTGAGATATTTGTGTTCGAGATGTTACATTGCGAAATGTCCACTACATCGGTTCCCCCGGGGCACAATCCGATGGCCACAGGAAGATGAGGATGTTTCCAAAGTGTTTTTTGTCAACTGACCAATTGGTACCGTTGGATTGAAGAAATTTGCCGAAGACATCCATGTTCTATCTTGCCTAGCTTTGGATGTACTATCAAAATTGCTCCGCGTGTACTCAGTACACGATGCGACCGCTGGTGTAACTTTTTTTTGAGCGACTGACGGAAGGTTAACCTCGCAAAAAATAAAAATGCAGATAAGCAAGCATTTTATAAAATATGATTTATGAACTCCAAAAAAAAAAGAAAATGGATAGCTGTTTCTACTTTTTGATAGAAAACATATTTGTCTATGAGATAGTGAATAAAAAATGGCTTATAATGATGTTCTTCATAGCTAAAAACGCTTCCTTCCATAGAGGGCGCGTTTTACCCCCAGTTACCCTACTACTGTCCAAGCAGGTCACTCACTGGAACAACCTATACTGTTGATCTATTGATCTTCACTTGTAGCAGTGAACAATGACCTTTTCGTGTTTGTTCGCTTGGATTGCTCTAAATAGCACTACACTTCACCACGCGATTATTGTGGTCACCGATCGTACACTTGATGTAGCCCAAGTTGAACCGATTCTAGCGTCCAAAAAGGTCCAAACTGTACTGTTTCGGTGATAAAACCAGCAATCACTATTTTCGTAATGCAATAAATTACATCCACGGCGAAGAACGAACGATTCTTGGCCGACTTGGGATGCTTTACTATGATAAACAGCCAGAGTAGAAAAACGCGACGTCGTCTCTGCCTGGACTATTGATATACACTGACCTTGAATGTTCATATTATGAGTTAAATTGGTATGTCTTTCCTAGAATTCTCATTCGAAATACAAACGAATATTGCCCTTTTTCCAACCAACCTAACTACACCCCCGCATAACAGATTACAAGCAGTTCACCCAACTTAAGGATTAACCGGCGGCTAAAAGGCCAGGCCAGCCCAGCCAAGGCAAGCGAGCAGAAAAGCGCACCGAAATTGCATTTCATCAGCTGTCAACACTTGTCCCGGGAAGATTTTGCTCGCCTTGCGTTTGCCTTTGCCTTTGGCTTGCGGCTCCGAGTTGGCCCCTCGGAGAGATCCATGACCAAATTGGGAAGGATTCCCGTGTCCGTGCGGTGCCAAAGCGAGAAGGGATTCGTAAGTTTTTGGTTTAACATGTTTATTACAAATGGCACCGTTGCATTAAGCTTACATTTCATTTTTGATTGCTCCTGACAGTTAGTTTTCTGAGTGTTGTTCTGGCAGCATTTATTGGGGGACCATTCGTTTGGACATTGTTCAGATCTTACATTTTGCGGTGCTCACTATATTTAGAGCATTTCCAGCTAAAATTTTTTAGAATTTTAATCCTGAGTTGATTTATATCGGGAACAAGGATTTTATTGCCCTTCCGAAGTTTCGGGCAATAACAAAAGGTCCAGGAAAAATATTACTTAGCATTACCTCTTGAATAGAACAGAGCTTGCTTCTCAGCTTAGTGTTTTAAGTGCACTTCCCCAGTTATTAACTGAGAGCTTTCTTTACCAAAGATGCTATTTTCACCTTCGTGTATCGTGTGGCAGATATGATAAAAGTCTCTGCACAGTGAAGAAGGGAATTTTGTTTACGAATGTTACCTCTAGGCTATAAAAAGTCCCGTGAAAAGTACAATGAAGGAAAAAAATAAAGTGAATCCACGTTGGATTACACATAAAGTCGATTTGCTCAAAACCACACTTTTTTATATTTATTTTCTTGTGAAAGCTAAAGTCAAGTTCTAAGTTTAGCTTAGAATGAATTATTTCAAGACTTGAAAAAAAAAAATACAAATGAATAATGAAAAATCTTATACCTAGTCATGGTCAAAAGCCAGTTATCTAATGAAAATTTTTGGAAATTAATATAAAGTTGGCTTATTGGATTTAAATACGAAATTGAAATCACATAACCTGAATTCATTTTTTTTTTTGCGAAAAATTCATTATATTGCGTTTTGAGCAAGAAATGCTTCATAGCAAACTGAACCAGTGCAAATTGCCGAACATCGTGCCAGTTAGTCATTATACTCGAATGAAAATAATTAATCAAACGATTTCCTCTTGTTTCGTCGCAGATCAATTTATCAGTCGGGTTACCGAGAGCACGACTACCCTGTCGACGTCGTTGTTGTCAACCGGTAGATATGTACCTACGAGAGTGAGTCCGACCTCGACGGGCGAATCTTTCTCCCTTTCACCCGCAGGCATCGACTACAAGGATCGTCGCTACTGTCAGGCAATAACGTACGACAAAATGCAACCATCCATTTCTGCAAACAATTTGTCAGCGTTTTCAGAATCACGAAACTTCTGGTCAGTCCATCGTCCCTGTCCGTCCATTCGTTCCTCTCCCGGCAAAACCGTTCAATCTCGTTAGCACTGCCATAGTGTTCCCGGGTCCAAACGGGGGACCGAAGATTGACCCCACCACAAGCCAAGCCACCAAAACCCAACCACCGTTGTCGTTTGCTTTATCATCGTCATCATCATCATCATTGGTTAAGTGAATTGACTTTTTGTATCGTACTTACGGAGAAGACTTTGCCCTTTTCACAGACATTTGGAGAGTAACAGGAGTTGGGTACTCCCGACAGCAGTAGTAGAGAAGTAAGGAAGAGGACACGGTTACACCAGACGACCGTGTCGTTGTCGTCTTCGTGGTCAGTCATTTAAGCTTAACATGATCGTTGAAAACGGATTTCGTGGTTTATCGGTTGGAGGCGAGGAAAGTTAAGAGACACTTTTGATTGCAATAAACAATTGATTGTAGTGTTTTAACTGTTTTATACTGACTTGCGGAAATTGACTAGCAATATGTCTAATATTTTTTGATATTGGAGACTGTAATGCCAAATATCGCTCCGGTCAACAATTCTTATAGCAATTCCAAAGGTAGGATTATATTTGCTTCAAGATATTTCTCAATCGAATATTCTGATAACCTTCACATAAATTTAAAAGAAAAACAAAAATTCATAAAATAAAATATTTTGATTGGACGCAGGCACCAAAAGTTTTATTTTTAATAATCAACAATTTGGAAAAAGTCCAAAAACAAAATATATTTTAAAATTTGCGAAAAAGCTCAATATTTAACTTGTTATACCGTATTGCATACAGTTTGAAAACTGGCGCATTTTAAATTTTGGTCTAACTGTTAGCGTTGGGCAAATTTGTCCAAAACATCGATGTTGCTGAATCGATTCACATTCGATCTGCCGAATCGATTCACCGATCAAATCGAATCCTTTGAATCGATGTTTTCGAATCGATTCGAATCGGATGAAAATTGACATTTATGAAGTTTGAAATGAGACCAAATGCATTTGAATTCGGTTTCAACATCTTTCAATCAAATCAGTTTCGAAAATCAATTGAACATATTTACTACTTCAAGATTAGTTCAAAATATAGTTTCTTTTCCACAAGCTCATTAAGAAATATTTAAAGATTTCAACAAAATGAATCGAATCAAAGAATCCAATGAAGAGAATCGATTCACCCGATTTTAGGTGCTCCAAACATCGATTCAAAAAATCGATTAATCGGAAAGTAAACATCGATTTTCGCAACATCGATTCAAAATCGCCCAACGCTACTAACTGTTTGAAACCTGAAGATTTCAAATGCATTCTCAATCAATAGAACGAATTTAGCAATTCTTTAGGACTCCTTCCAGTTCAATTCCAATTCCACGTCAAAAAACTTCCAAAAAGTAGCTTGTTGTTCTTAGATGATATATTTACAATTTTTTTTAGTTAATTTGTACCGATTTTATGACCGGATAAAAATCCTGGCTCTGCTCCCAGCTATCTTCCAATCAGCTTGTTTTCTTCCATCAGTAAACACCTTCTGAAAACTAATTTTGAAGGTTTTTGCTTACCAATTAGCAGCTCGGACTGTGACATTGGTATTAAACCACTTATCAACTTTCAATTGTAATAAATTTGATTCGTTCCAACAAGTCAAGTTGGATTGTAAAAATAAAAAAAACCTTTCTTCAAAAACAAACATTGTTATTCTTGTTACAAGTTTATCATTATTATTGATCTTATTCATGAGGTTTTCAGCCTGTGGTATTCTGTTGTTATTTTGATCGGAACATTCTTTATATTTTGTATACTAAACTTTAACTTAAAATTATGATATTGTTTTAAATTTGTCCAAAAGTGCATATAGTTTTCTCAGCATTGGATCGACTAAAATATTAAGTGTTGCATTATTCATACACTTATTCATCTGTACTTTTTAATTTGCAGAAGTTCAATATTCTTACAGGGGCCCAGATAGCCGTAGCGGTAAACGCGCAGCTATTCAGCAAGACCAAGCTGAGGGTCGTGGGTTCGAATCCCACCGGTCGAGGATCTTTTCGGGTTGGAAATTTTCTCGACTTCCCAGGGCATAGAGTATCTTCGTACCTGCCACACGATATACGCATGCAAAAATGGTCATTGGCATAGTAAGCTCTCAGTTAATAACTGTGGAAGTGCTCATAAGAACACTAAGCTGAGAAGCAGGTTCTGTCCCAGTGGGGACGAAACGCCAGAAAGAAGAAGAAGTTCAATATTCTAGGTCCACCTCAAAGGGTATTGTGGAGAAGTTTTTATTCATGTGTGAGGTCGAATATTTTTGTTTATATCTGTACAGCTTTTGGCCAGGTTTTTGAGTTATTGGACATAATTTTCATATTTTAGGTAGGGTAAATGATGACTTCGGCATCCTGAGGGTATTTTCGGCAGCACTAACTTTTCGTCCTTGTTTAAATTTATCTACGGAACAAGAGTTAACTTCAATGTACTCAACATATTCCATGAACTATAATCTTCCATGTAAATCACATCTTTCACAAAAATATTATTTTACATGGGTTTTATCATTAAATGAAATAAATGCTTATGAAATTATCCTCATTCGTGAGCTGCCGAATAAAACAACACAAGAACAGCTTACAAAAACTCACAACTTTAAAAGGTCCATTTTTACGGTCCAATGCCATTTTTTTACAGATGCTACGCACCGATCGCTTATACACTATTGAACTTTTGATTTGTATGTAAAGCACTCGCAAATACTAATTTTTTATGCTTTAAATCACAAATTAAAATTAATGCACTTTGATTTCCTCGGCAATCACTTTTTATTACGGGACCAGGTTGCCAGAAAACCATATTCAATTCCGGTGTATTAATTATTCACGATTTAAATTCACAGAAAAAAACGAACATGACTTATTAACTTATTGGAATTAGGCAACAATGCATACTAGTGTAACAATTGAGCTATTTAATACTTTGTTTTTTTAAGACTGTAGTGCATAATCTTCAATATACTGAGAAACATATAAAATATACGTCTTTTAATAGTTGAACTATTTTGGCAACACTCCTGTTGGCAGGCTCAACACTCCTAGAGGCAATAGGCCTGTTCACATGACGTTCCAAAACAGCTGATCGGGAAGCTCTTTGACAGTAATTCTATGGAAATGACAGCCTCGTGTATGCACCGGTCTTCCACCGATGTAAACAAATGCATAGACGGACCTGTCACATGAAAAGGCCTATCAGAGCATGATGTTTTTGTGTCAAGTCATTAGTGAATCGATTTGCAAAGGGCCTATTCTGATTTTCTAATACACTGAGAATAATAGGAACGCAAATAATTTTTACTGGTAAAGTTTGGATTTTGATCCGATTGAGCAACAATATTCATAAACTAGGCCCAGATAGCCGTAGCGGTAAACGCGCAGCTATTCAGCAAGACCAAGCTGAGGGTCGTGGGTTCGAATCCCACCAGTCGAGGATCTTTTCGGGTTGGAAATTTTCTCGACTTCCCAGGGCATAGAGTATCTTCGTACCTGCCACACGATATACGCATGCAAAAATGGTCATTGGCATAGTAAGCTCTCAGTTAATAACTGTGGAAGTGCTCATAAGAACACTAAGCTGAGAAGCAGGCTTTGTCCCAGTGGGGACGTAACGCCAGAAAGAAGAAGAAGATTCATGAACTAGAGAAAAATCGTGGAACATTGAAAACAAATGTGCAAGTACCTTCGTCGGGGGTGAGATTTGGCCAAAAAATGCGAATGTTCTCATGGATATTTTCAGAACGGGCACGACGAGGGAATGACGGAAATCGATGTCCGACGCCATTTTTAAATCCAATATGGCGACCTCCGGCTTGGTAAAATCATTGAAACCCCTTGCAATATGGGTATTTTCGGAAAGGGTGAGATGAGGGGATGACGGAAATCGATGTGCGACGCCATTTTGAAATCCAAGATGGCGGCCTCCGGTTTGGTAAAATCATTGAAACCCTATGCAATATGGGTATTTTCGGAACGGGCACGATGAGGGAATGACGGAAATCATAAATCATTCCTAAATCACGTTTTTGATAAAAAATGAAAAATATAAATGGGAGCCAAACAAAGTTACGTTATATCAAGGTAAAAATTACGTTATATCGAGTTATGTTATAAAGAGGTTACGTTATATCGAGGTATGACTGTAATTTCAATCCCTAGCTGTTGCTAAGATATGGCCAGAACAAGTCTCGACTGTAGAAAGATGTATCGATCTTGTCTAGCAGCCCTAGTCAAGCTTGAACATTCTGGGACTGTTTGGATAGCAGTAGAGAAGAAGGCACCCCTCATTGTATGGTACAGGTCGGACTCGATTATTCGGCGACTCGATTTTCCGGGATTCGATTATCCGGAATTTTAGATTCGATTATCCGGAATTAGTGTTTCGATATTCTTATTTTTCAGTTTTCATGCATAAATTTGAGATAATTTACTATTGCAATATTCAATATGAATGGTTTGACAGTTTTGGATGTAGGTAGAAATAGGGGGTTTGAAAAAATGTTTTTTTTTGTGTATGCTGGTCAAAAAAAATATTTTCTTCTCAGAAGACTGTTAATAGAATTAATTTTTGGATACGCCACTGCATCATACAAATGTAAAAACAGGAAAAGTAAATATTTAAGTTTTTTTATCGCGTGTTTTAATTTTTCTTTTAGTGATTCGATTATCCGGAGGATTCAATTATCCGGAGTCAGAAAAAAAAATCGGATAATCGAGTCCGACCTGTATAGGAATTAATACCTACGTTACATCCGAAAGCACACCTGGATGCACCCAAATGGCGAGCTCTGCAACCAAATAGACCACGTTTTGGTGGACGGTCGGCATTTCTCGGATGTCATCGATGTGAGGACCTTTAGAGGCCCAAACATCGACTCTGATCACTATCTCGTTGTTAGTAAAATTCGTGCACGGTTGTCTACCGTGGCGAACACAAGAACACAGCGACCGTTGCGTTTCAATATCCAGCGCTTATCAACAGAAGGTGTAGCAGACGAGTACCGCCGGAAGCTTGATGAGCGGATAAGGGGATACAACGTAGGCGACAACCTCAACAATCTGTGGGAGTCTATCCACGGTGCGATGAGCACAGCAGCGCGAGAGGTGATAGGTACTGCTCGGAGACGGCCCAGAAACGGTTGGTTTGATGAGGAGTGCCAGAATGTGAGGGATGAGAAGAATGTTGCCAGAAGCCGGATGTTAGTGTCTGGTACCCGGCAAAATAGAGAGCGGTACAAGGAAGCTAGAGCAGCCGAGAAACGAATTCACCGCAGAAAGAAAAGGCAGTATGAAGAAGGCATAATTACTGAGGCGCAAAACAGCATCGAAGAAAACGATATGCGGAGATTTTACGAAACTGTCAATGGCGTACGGAGAAAAACTGCGCCGTCTCCCGTCATGTGCAATGACCGCGACGGAAACTTGCTGACAGACAAAATCTTGGTGGCTGCCAGGTGGAAAGAACACTTCGAGCAATTGTTGAATGGAGAGAACGCGAGCGCGTCTGAGAACAGACTAAATATCAGCAACGATGGACAAGCTGTGGAGCCCCCGACGCTAGATGAGGTTAGAAGAGCGATTAAGGAGTTGAAGAACTGTAAGGCTGCTGGAAAAGACGAGCTCCCGGCCGAACTTTTCAAGCACGGTAGTGAGCAGCTGTACGAAATACTGCACCGTACTCTGTTAAGGATATGAGAGGAAGAAGAACTGCCTGCTAGCTGGCTGGAGGGCCTCATCTGCCCTCTGTATAAGAAGGGCCACAGATTGGAGTGCGCCAATTACCGAGGAATAACGCTCCTCAATTCGGCGTACAAAATAATGTCGCGTGTTCTGTTCAACAGATTGAGACCGCTGGAGGAGTCCTTCGTCGGCGAATACCAAGCTGGTTTTCGTGAGGGCCGATCAACGACGGATCAAATGTTTACCTTGCGACAAATCCTTGATAAGTTCCGGGAATACAACTTGCAGACTCACCATCTGTTCATTGATTTCAAGGCGGCGTACGATTCAGTAAAGAGAAATGAGTTATGGCAGATAATGATAGAACACGGTTTTCCGGCGAAACTGATTAGACTGATTCGTGCAACGTTGGATGGATCGAAATCAAGTGTGCGGGTTGCGGATGAGACTTCAACCTCCTTCGTAACTTTAGATGGATTGAAGCAAGGAGATGCGCTTTCGAACCTTTTGTTCAACATTGCTCTCGAAGGAGCTATAAGGAGAGCGGGCGTGCAAAGAAGCGGTACCATCGTCACCCGGTCGCATATGCTCCTGGGTTTTGCGGACGATATCGATATAATCGGAATTGATCGTCGAGCCGTAGAAGAGGCATTCGTGCCTTTTCAAAGGGAGACAGCGAGGATTGGACTTACCGTCAACACCAGCAAAACTAAGTACATGATCGCTGGTAGACAGCGTGGTTCCAATCGTAACGTTGGTAGTGAAGTGGTGCTGGGTGGTGAAAAATTTGAAGTAGTGGAAGAATTTGTGTATCTTGGTACTTTAGTGACTTGCGATAATGATGTTACCCGCGAGGTGAAAAGGCGTCTTGCAGCTGCGAATAGGGCTTTTTACGGGCTCCGTAACCAGCTTAAGTCCCGTAGCCTGCAGACGAAAACAAAATTCGCGCTATATAAGAATCTTATCCTTCCGGTTGCTCTATACGGCCATGAATCCTGGACGTTGAAAGAGGTCGACCGGAAAGCGTTTGGAGTTTTTGAGCGTAAAGTGCTGCGAACAATATTCGGCGGTAAACAAGAAAATGGCATCTGGCGGCGTCGCATGAATCATGAGTTGTACCAAGTATATAAAGAAGTGGATATTATCAAGCTCATAAAACACGGCAGGCTGCGTTGGGCTGGTCACGTGGTACGAATGCCGGAAGAACGACAAGCAAAAATAATATTCAGTAGAGAACCCGGACGAGGCCGTCGGCTTCGTGGTAGGCCGCGCACACGTTGGCTTTTTGCAGTTGAAGAGGACTTAAGGGCACTTAACGTTCAGGGCGACTGGAAGCGATTGGCTCAGGACCGAGCCCAGTGGAGAAGAATTATCCATTCGGCGTAGATTCAACGTAGCGGATTGTAGCCCATCAAGTATCAAGTAAGTACCTACGTTACAAGTGATAAATTCTACCAAAATGTCGAAAATTCAACCCAGAGGCATTTCAAAAACATAAGGCTTGCTACAAAATAAGTCTTTAGTTTACTTTCTAAACATTCCAAAAAATAAAAAATTTCAATATTTTGTTGTAGATAAAAACGGAATAAATTGTGAAAGAAATCGGAACGTGACAAAAACGGAACATACCTATATTGCATGAGTTTTAAATGATTTTACCAACCCGGTGGCCGCCAACTTGGATTTCAAAATGGCGTCGGACATCCATTGTCGTCATCCCCTTGTCGTGGATGTTCCTAAAATAACCATATTGCATGGTTTTCCAACATTTCTTACACTCCTGAAGCCGCCACCTTGGATTGCTAAAATTCCATATTTAATTTTCTATACCAATCGTTCAACAATTTTTATTCTATAATATTATCAATTGATAAAGATAGAACTTCTACCATTGTTATTTAAGACATGTAGTTCTGATAGTATCATCATGAGATTTTTTTTGGGATAGGGATACTATCACTCTATCCTCTATCTCTGACAGAAACCATTCTCTCAGAGATACTATCAGGATAGACAAGAAGTGATAGTATCATCTGGCTGAACTGATAGTATCAGTTGTCTATCATATAGATGATAGTATCATCGTCTTTCTGATAATTTTGATTCCAGGTTACCTGGAATCGAACCAAGAACCTTGCGATCGATAGGCTCGGACGCACTCCCTCCGTCTATCGACGCCTTGATGTAGGGTGATGCTAAAACGATACATAAGGCCAGTGTTGTGAAAAACTCACTTTCTCACAACTCACGCTTGAGATTGTTCATGCGTGAGTTGTCAATCATGCAACTCAGCAGTCAAAAAATCATGGATGAGTTGGTTCACCTTTTTAACTCATTGTCTCGTATTTCCACAGTTTACACACACGGCAATAATTTCTTGTTAGTCTGGTAAAATTATGTTAATCCTTCCTATCGTAAACAACAACATTCGGGTTTCATGAGTTTTTGCCGGGTTTTGCGACTGAATCATTTTTTACGGTTTGAGTTGATTGAGTTGATTTTGCATCAAAATCTCAAGCGTGAGATTTGCGAAACAGATCTCTAATGAATTTGCTCTCACAGGAGAGCGTATTGATTGAGATTTTGAGTGTGAGTCTATCAACACTGCATAAAGCTTTCGTATTGCAACAATCGTTCCATCTTTCTTAAGGCAAAATATATGAATCTCTATAGTCCAGATCGCCACGTGTAGAATTGATACGCAATAAGAACAAATCAAGAGAATCGTGTTCGACCATTCCCCCCTCCGCAACGGTCTTTGTATGAAAAAAATAAATTTTGTCTTTGAGCCGCAACGTTTGAGTCTACTCCTTCTCCCCCTAGAGCGTTACGTAATTTGTGGACGGCGCCTTAGTCTGCACAAATTTAGTGGCGTTGTGTATTCAATATGACTCTCAGCTATTCTATTTATAACTGCAATGCTGTTCTCAGTGTAGTCTGTATTTTTCTGCATTGGCCCTTTTAACGAGTAGAACATAATGAGCGACGTTTAAAATCAGGCATTGTCAACAAATACGAAAATTTACCAATACATAACCTAGTTTTTGTACAGTTTTGGATTGCCGAAGTGAACAATTTAGCTGCCGACAATAGTAATTGCATTGCCGATAATAGAACAAAGTGCCTCGTGACTTTGGTGAGGAAAAATAGATGCTTTAGAGAACAAAATAGTGTTTTGTGCATAATAATTAAAATAAGAAGAGTGCTCAAGTGTAGTTCAGATGTCTCCTGCTAATTGTTGTGCTTCATTGTTCTGTATAATTGCCTTCTTCAAAGTTCAGCTGCTTAGGCTGCCGACAATACGTAAGTATACGTAAGTACCTACTTAAACAGGAATATGTGAATCGAAATCTTAGCCTGCCCGATATTAGACGAGACGAATAGCACCAAGATAACGAACGATCAACTGAAGATAGTAGAGAGCTGTATCTTATTGTCGGTTCTTCTGATCCACTTTGGCAGAGGTATTTTTCAAAAGCTATCGGGATCAATATTCCAATCTAACTTCTTGCAAAATCTCTTAAAATAGGAAACGTAGCTCTTAATAGTTGACGCAGAGAGATCAATCTACGCACTAATAGCACAGGGACCTTCCTTAGCCGAGTGGTTAGAGTCCGCGGCTACAAAGCAAAGCCATGCTGAAGGTGTCTGGGTTCGATTCCCGGTCGGTCCAGGATCTTTTCGTAATGGAAATTTCCTTGACTTCCCTGGGCATAAAGTATCATCGTACCTGCCACACGATATACGAATGCGAAAATGGCAACTTAGGCAAAGAAAGCTCTCAGTTAATAACTGTGGAAGTGCTCATAAGAACACTACGCTGAGTAGCCGGCTCTGTCCCAGTGGGGACGTTAATGCCAAGAAGAAGAATAGCACAGATAACAAATTTGACTATTCTCAATCGTATTCATCGCACGCTTCAATGAAATTATTGAGAATAAAGTAGAGTTGAGGGGAGTCTGTAGCCTTGAGGTTACGCTTTCGCTTCATAAGTGGAAGGTCATGGGTTCGATTCCCAGCCCCTCCAAAAAAATCCCGTCCAGCCACCAGAAGACGCCTCACGGAGGACCGTACTTTGGGGAGTACATTCATCCTCCGTCAGTATCAGATGGTGACTGAGACAAACTGACCCTCTTTGCAGGCAGCTAGCCTCACTAACAGCAGAGCTCTCTCCTACCTGCTCGGTGTGAGAGTAAAAGAGTAGGAGAGAGTGAAACTAGATGTAAATATAGATAAGTTGAAAATAGATCTGTATCGGTAAAGAAGCTACAGATCAACTGATTCCGGCACAGTAGTGGCCACGAGCACAGAGTGCCTTGAAAAAAAAAAATGTTAAAAAAAAGAGTTTGGACTGTGTTTGCATTTGTCATCGTGGGGATCATGGGAATTAAAAAAAATACAAGTACAAGAGATTCAATGTGTTATCATAAGTCATTGGTTATATTACTATTATCGCACTCGGGTACTATTCCGTTCGAAAGTTCAATTTCAATAACACTCACAGTCAGAAAACAAAATCGCCAACCAACCACAGCGCGCCAAAATTGTGTTGGATAAATATCCACACGACTTAGCGATTAATCATGGTGAATCATTTGGCCGGTCCGGACCTCACAGCTCTTCTGGTGGTGACACATTATCGGCCCCTATGGCCATTGAATCCTGCTGACACTGTCTGGATAAGGAGTACTTCCCCCCACGACGAATCGATGTCTTTCAGTTTGTTGACCACTGCTTCCATCGGCTTCTGTCTGTCCAGTTTCGTGATTCGTGTGACTCTACCGGTCGGTATCGGGAAGTAGGGGAAATACGCGGCGAACAGAACAGAACGAGACAAACGTCCTCAGAAGCTGCAGCCTAAGCATTGCATACCTGAAATTACAGTCCAGTCCAAATGAATAACAACGGGACGTGTTACTTGAGAAATTGGTGAAGTTCTTCGTGTGGCTGGTCAGGCTCAGATGGCACATGAGACAACGCGGATAGCCGCCGTCGTCGTCGTGGTTGTGGTCGACACGGGTCGGTTTCTGAAGAAGTCTTGTTAAAATTATTCGTTCTTTCATTATCTTTCTTGTGGATTGGTGTGGATGGATTGGTTGTGTTGTTTAACAGAAAAATCATTTGTAGGAAGTTATATTAATTAATTGAAAAAAAAAAATTTTTTTTACTATTTCAAGAGCATACCATTCTAGAAAACCTAGTTTGTAGTAGTGTAATCTATGAAATTAAGCCTAAAAAAACTAACCGACTCTAGTCACCTTTGTAGCCAACTGGTCACTCATGCTGATTTTGATTCTGATCATGTCCCTGTTACATTCCAAATATCTCATGAAGCGATTGTCAATCTGCTATGAAAATAATATGGCAGGATCTGCAAAAAGAAATTTAAAAACGATTTTCACAATCAAAAAACAAAAAAATTGAAAATAAAATTTCTCAATTGGTCTCTGGCTCTAAGCCCGCTTGGATAAAAAAACTTAGATGTCAATACCGGCATTAAAAGAGGAAAATAAACTATAACAAACTAATTGCGAAAAATCTCAAAAACTTGTAATGCAGTTTAAAAGCGCGCACAATTTTAGGACTTTCCTTCATCAGTAAACTTTTTAAATAGGTCATTTTGAACAGAGTGATGGCCCACATGAATGAAAATTCAATTTTTGCCAAAGAACTGTTTGGATTCCGCCATGGACATTCGAACACTCATCAGCTTTTACGTGTAACAAATTCGATCCGTTCCAACAAATCTGAAGGTTATTCTACTGGTTTTGCTCTTCTAGACATAGAAAAAGCTTTCGACAGTGTTTGGCATGAAGGCTTGATCGTTAAATTAATAAACTTTAATTTTCCAACATACATTGTTACAATCAGTGCTGAGAATGGTAATAGTAGTAGGCTTGAATTTCGCGAAAATCATGTGGCTTTCCCAGTACAGTAGTTCAAAAACGTGAATCTCGTCGAGTAGCCTATGTTGGGTGCATGAATTTTCTAAATCGTTAGTGTCATTAAAGGCTCTAAATGCGGGAAATGCAGTGGGAAATAGAACATTTTTCTACAGTAATTTTGGGTTGCCCTTAGCAACGGGTATTTTGCAATTTTCAAGGCTCTTTGCCTACAGCAGCGATAGATGTGAGTTTCACTGGCTTCGCTGACTGCGATTGGCTTTGTTTGGCTACTGTAGAATGAGTTTCAGATTTTTTCCCAACCCTGGTTACAATTATCCAAAGTTATCTGTCAAATCGTACACTTCAGGTTAATTATCGGAACTTCAGCTCTGAAGGACTTCCTGTAAGAGCTGGTGTTCCTCAAGGCAGCATTTTGGGACCAATATTATACAATATTGGTTATTTGACTTACCTGAGTTACCTCAGGGATGTCAAAAATCTTTGTTTGCGGATGACACAGGCCGCTCCGCCAAAGGACGAAGCCTGCGTGTCATATAAACTAGATTGCAAAAGAGATTGGATAATATGTCTTCATACTTTCAAAAATGGAAAATTTCTCCTGATGCTTCCAAAACTCCCAAATAAACCAAAAGCTCTTAGGGTTGGGTTTATTAGAGACTTGCATTAAAATAGCGACACGAAGCTTAGAAACGAGCTATTAGCCCTGCTAGATGAATTAAAAACTTATTTTGCCCATCACATGTTTGCCTTTCGGTTGACCAATTGCCAGCAAGAAGCAATGAGTGATTTGTTTTTGTGCCTCTATCGCCCTGTACCTACCGTACTGATTCGTATTGCTTTTACCGGGAAGGACAGCCGGGACAGTCCTCCTTCTACGTTTCCGTATGGATTTCTCCGGCCCAGGGAGAGTGGAAATACTTCATTACCGAGATCCATTATCTTCTTCTGCGGGAAGAGTTGGGCCGATCCCTGCCCGGTTGCAGCGAGTGTTAACCCGAACAGAATCACCTAACAATATTTTAACACATTTCTATTAACAGCAGTTGAAATAACATAAATTGATATGGTTTTGTTTTCACATGGCTTTGTTTTAAACTTGATACATTTTTTGTTACAGATTTACTATTCTTATTCGATTTAGTGCTAACTTTGTTAGAATTTTTATTATTTCAACTACTAACGGTACATGTCTTAACAACTAGTGATATAAAATATAGAAACATATTCGGTCATAACCTTGTTTACTCCGACTGCTCGGGAATGCAGAATTGGTTTGGGCCATGTGTTTGTTTGTTGCAAGAAATGTGATCATCTTTCGGGACGACAAAAAGTCAAAAAACATAAACAACGTGCCTTGTAATGGTTTCTTGTTCTATTGTTCGGGGGTTACTTATTCTCGGTGCTGTTTTGCACGCTGCAGCACCGTTCGTCGACATGCAGGAAATAATTAATTTTCCAACTTTTGCTTCATCTCTTTGCACGACGACGGACGGCGAGAGAGAGAGTTTTCCCGATGCAGTATGGGACGGCTGCTGTCGCTTCTTGTTAGTCCTTTTGATTTATGGCCGAGTGAAAGTGATCGCTGAAGTTTCGTGCTTTGGTATAATTTTCTTCGATTAATTAGTGAACTTGGGCGTGATTATTGGTGCTCGTCACAAAACGGAGCAGCTTTCAATAACTACAATGGATACTTAATTTATTAACCAGAAATGGGGTTCTTTAACCTTAGTAATTTTTGCGGAAATAAAAGATTTGAATGACCCCTATGGGAGCTTCCATAAAAAAAAGTTACAAATTGTGACTTTGGGTCGTTTTCGACCCGAAAATCCAAACATCTCGCAAAAATCAATGTGTTGACCGAATCTAGTTCTGTAAGGCTTAAATGAAAGGCACACATGTCTAGTTTCAGAAACCCTTTCGGAGATCCGGATTTGGTCACTGTGGCCACCGGGAATCTGCTACATCTGAAAAAAGTCCCTTTGGAGATCCTTACTTTGACAACCTGTAGTTTCGTAACTAAACAAGTAATCTGAATCGTCCTCATATTGTTGAATAGGTAATCACGTGGACTGTGAATAGAGATTCTCAAATCCCTTAAATATTCATACCTGGTTCCAGAAACTAGGAACATCCGAAAAGTGAGTTTCCATCACAGTTTTGTATATGTATATCCGGAAGAGTTCCTGAAACTAGACATGTGTGCCTTTCATTTAAGCCTTACAGAACTAAATTCGATCAACACACTGATTTTTGCGAGCAGTTTGAATTTTCAAGTCGAAAACGACCCTAAATCACAATTTTTAACTTCATGTTAGAGACTAAGGAAGGTTAACTGAATTCCTTTCCAAAAAATAAGAAATGCATTTTGGAGTGCGATTCTTAAAAATTCATTGGAAAACCTCAACTGCTGATAACTGCTCCTCAGCTTATCAGTGAACATTTTTACAGTTATTAACTGAAAGCCAAGAGCCGTAATTGCCAATGGACTATTCTTGCGTTTGTAGTTGTGTGGCATATTAAGAATATACAGTATATCAATTACATTGGTGTTTTGGATGTGAATGAAGCTATATTGCACGCAAGACAAGGGTTTTCAAGAATCCTTGGAGTTTGAGCAAATGGATTTACTGGCGCGAATTTGAGAATAAATAATGCTTTATTTGTAGGTACAGACGAAGCGCGTTATAACGACATCGCAAGGGACCGTCGCAATAGAGAAAAGTCGTTATAGAGAACAGATATAACATTGAAATATTTTGCATGGGACTGAAAAATGTCGCTATAGAGAGCTTTTGTCGTTATAAAAGTTGTCGTTATAACGAGCTTCGACTGTATCTGTTTCATTACCTGAACATTTCATTACAATATGGTAAATGAACTTTAAATTATAAAAATGTTAAAGTTTGAATACCATATGTGTTCTTGGTCATTCGAGAACTCTAAGGAATGTGAATCCTCAATGTGCAAGCGCAATCATTGCACAGTGGTTAAGCAAACAGTTTTAAAGCTTTAAAATGAAACTTTAGAAAAAAACTATAAGGGTACATCCCTATGGGGTTGTACGAACTGGTGACGTAGAACCACGATGGTTAATTTAACTGAATTTGATGTCGTTCTTATTGCTCGTTTTGACTTCATACTGTTTTCAGTGCTCGAAACTTTCGTAAATATTTATGCATATAACGATTTGCAGCCAAGTGTACGTTTAATTATGTCCCAAATATACATTATCTCTATCCGATGAATTCGTCATATTTATCTATGAAAATGTGAAATTTCACTTCAGGTTGTATGATCATTTTGAAATTATATAAGTAACCTCCTGTGATATATAAGGTAGCATTGGAAATAACAGTAGTGATTGAGGCTTGTTCAGCATGCTGAAGCAAAATCAAAGTAATTCTAATTGAAGAATATTTAACAGCAATGTGTCTATAGGAAGTTATTCGAGGGTTATAATGAAAGCTTCTGTCATCGCTTTGTTGATCCTATGGTTTGAGAGAAATATTATTCATTGCTTGGCAATGTGATAAATAAAGTCTGAAATATTACTCTGTTGACTCTCTTACACACATTTGGTGGCCCTGAAAAGAGCCAAAGGCTTTGTTAGCTCGGATGCTGTCATAGATGAATCGCACTACAGGATGTTATCAGTTGATTGCCATGGTTAAACGAATAATCCCCAATGCAAGTGTAGAAATTTGTATAAGTTCTCTGCTTATAAGACGAGCCAGGTGAATGTTTCGTGGTGTGGATGGCACACATCAGCAACAGGTATTAGATCACACGGCTGAAATCGAAATCTGAAAACGTAGCTTAAGTTTGAAATCTTGAGCGATACCACAATCCGAAAGCTCGATTTGTCTAATAATAGTAGTAATGATGCCTAACGGGCTTGATTCTTGACTGCACCACAGATGAGTTTATCACAAGCCGAAATCTCATAAACCAGATGCTGATCAACAGCTCAGCAGGCTTCTGGCTACGAGGTGCTCCTCGCTAAGCAGGTTTGGAGAAGCTCTTACCAGCTCAAAAGCAAAAATGGAATGAAACCGAATCCGGCGAAGGAAGCATGCTTTAATCCCTTAGATTAGCAGATGATGCTCCTCCCATTCGTGCTCTTCTCTTTCTAGTCGACCAATCTGGAAAGTGGGTATGTGCCAATAATGAGTTGGGCTAAGAATTACTTGATAATTGCGGAAAATGATAATGCGTGAGAAATTGGTCGAACATGAATAGTTGGAAGGGTTGACATTTACTAAATATTCTATAGATAGCTATTGATAATCAATAGTTTTCTTTAGTATGAATTTCTGATTAATGCGTGCCAAAATGATGAAAATTGTTCTATCAGAATTTCTCTTCAAAACCACTCTAAATATGACGCAATTTTGTTACATGTGATAATTTTCATAATCGAAATGCTCCCATAAAATATGACAAATCAAAGACACTGTCGGAAATGCCACTCTAGTTTACATTCGTTGTCAAATGTTGAGCACTCACCTCGACGGCACAGCAAGGCGTCCAATAATAGTCTCAAATTGTCGTGCCATCAATTATTCATGATAAATTAAATTTTGTACGAAACTGTGAGATTGATTGAGGAATAAAATATGTAATAAGGTCGGAAATATTATTCTTTCAACTCTTTTCCACAAATTTGATGGCCCTGACAAGGGCCGATGGCTTTCTTAGCCTCGATGCGGTCACAGATAAATAGCACTGCGGGATTGATCAGTTGATTGCCATGGTCCGTGGATGGCGCACAACAGCAACGGGTAGTGGATCACCGGGCACAAGGCGAAATCTGGAAACGATGCTCACTCTTGAAATCTTGAGCGATTTCATAAGTCCGACGCTTGATTCGCTGCTCTTTTCTCTTCGGATCAGCTTCTGGAATTTAGCTCCTAACGGGCTTCCTTCTTGACCACCGACCACCAGACGCTGGATCGCAAGCTTGGAGGTCAGCAGGTGCGGACGTCGCTGCACAGGATCGGAGGAGCTCGTGCCAGCTCGGAAGTCGAAACGGAATGAAACCGAATCCAACGAAGGGAGTATGCTATATACCCTTGGATTAGCAGATTATGCTCCTCCCCTTCGAGCTCTTCTCTTTCTAATCGACCAATCTGGGAAATGCATAAGTGCCAATAATGAGTTGGACTTAGAATTACTTGATAATTGCGAAAAATGATAATGCGTGAGAAATTGGTCGAACATGAATGAAAGGGTTGACAATTACTAAATATTCAATAGTTCGCTATTGATAATCAATAGTTTTCTTTGATATGAAGGTAAATTTTTGATCCATGGTGCCAAAATTATGAAAATTGTTCAATGGGAATTTCTTTTCAAAAGCATTCTAAACATGTCGCAATTTTGTTACATGTGATAATTTTCGTAATCGAAGTGTTCTCATAAAATATGGCAAATCAAAGACACTGTCGGAAATTCCACTCTAGTTTACAATCGTTGTGAAATGTTGAGCACTCACCCCGACGGCACTGCAGCAGCGTACACGAATAGTCTCAAATTGACGTGCCATCAATTATTCATAACAAATTAAATTTTGTACGAAGCTGCGAGATTGATTGAGTAATATAAGATGTAATAAGGTTGGAAATATTATTCCTTCAACTCTTTTCCACAAATATTATGGCCCTGACAAGGGCCGATGGCTTTCTTAGCCTCGATACGGTTACAGATAAATAGCACTACGGGATGTTATAAGTTGATTGCCATGGTCAAACGGGGAATTTGCTGAATGGTTCGTGACGTGGATGGCGCACAACACCAACGGGTATTGGATCCCCGGGCACAAGTCGAAATCAGGAAACGATGCTCACTCTTCAAAGCTTGCGCGATTTCACCAGTCCGACGCTCGATTAGCAGCATCTCCTCGGACAGCAACTCTGGGGGCTTCTGGTTTCTGGTTCCTAACGGGCTTGCTTCTGGACCACCGATCACGAGTCGAAATCTGGGAGCACGGATAAATTTGCGGCGGCGATGACGATGGCTTGGACGCTTCTCCGAGCGGCAGTAGTTCGCCGCTCGGAGAAGCGCCTAAGCCATCGTCATCGCCACCGCAAATCAATATTGCGTCTTCCTCTTCCGACGACACAAATTGGACTGTGACGCGGGTGCAAACGCAAAGCGAGAATGACTCGCCCGACCGTGCTCACAGTCCGACCGCAAAAAGAAGACTGAGGGAAGAAGCAGGGACCCGTTTGCTTTTATAGTGGGAAGCGACACCGTCGAAAAGTGCTCGAACGTGATTGGTTGGATAAGAAAGGGGTCAACATTTATCAAATTTTCAATAGTTTACCAACAAAATTCACTTATCGGATATATTACTAACGATGCGTAGATACATTTCTGATCGAATGATACTAAAATCGTAATAATTGGTTCATAAACAACTGAGTTATTAACGTTCAAAATCTCCCCTAATTTCGTTACATGTCTCATTTTCCGTACTTTTAAAGTGCACCCCAATATAGAAAACAAAGACGTAGTCCTACGTCAAAAATGCCTGTTATAAAATGTCTTAATATGTATGTCATGTCACCCCCTGCCATAGATCTACTGTGGTCTGTCGATTCACTGTCAACACATCTTGACCACTACAGTGAACTTACAATATGGTGCGTAAAGGAGACGAACGACAACAAATCGTATGTGAAGAATCATGCAAATCATCTTGTGAATTATCGATGTTTTAATTTCTTCATTCGAATAAAATTTTCTTAAATTCCTAGTTTAAAACTTTATTATACCTTAGGACCTAATTAGGGCACAGAGAATTAGATTACAAACTATAGTAGGGAGTATGTACAATTGAATCTTAAAATCACAAAAAAATGTATAACCTATGGTGAATGGTACATACAATATTCCAACGAGTTTCGTAAGTAGGAATATTAAGTAGCTTGTAAGTATATGGAACTCTTCAATGGATCTAATTATATTCAGTGACCCTCAAATATACAATGCAGCTTCAGATAGAATTTCGATCGATCCGATAGAGCTTGATAGGACCCCTACATCTTCAAGAACATTAAAAATTGTAAGTTCCGTGATCGCAAGAATTAAACTTAATCTAATTAAAACATTCAGCTTTTAGCTTACCATCACTGAAAACAACGATTTGCTGAAACTATTTTGAGACACTCCCCCGCCCCACAATAATGGAGGTGTTTGTTTAAAATAAGTTCCCAATTGCTATCTATAGATTCGCGCCAAATCAAGCTGCTCTAGTACTGCAATATAGTGCTAGGAAATAGTAGTAGTTCTAGAAATGAATAGCATGAAATGTAATTTATCAGTTGTGGTAGCTAGCTAAGTATCGTGAGGGATTAAGATTAAAGAAATAAAATCATTTCAAATCCCAAAGTTTTTTTGCCACTAAATCAAAGTTCAATTTGTTGGAAGTGAAGTTGGAAGTGTGGAAGTGAAGAAAAAGAAGACGCCTAGTGGCTGTTAGCAGCAATTCCGTGAGCTTTGCTAGTGAATTAGCCGGTAGCGCCACCCCCCGGCGAGCTAATCAACTAAACTACAGCAAGTCGCCGTTTTATCCATTGTTCCAATTGCAACGTAAATCGCGAACATGCCCCAACACTAGGCTTTTATTAATCATTATCTAGGGTGGTCCAGAATATCACATCACATAATGGTACATATTCCTTGACAAAGTTATAGAACATTATATTTTAAGGGTTCAAAGGCGATACTCTTGTCATTGAAGCAAGCAACAAGACAACCTACGCGGCGATTCTCAAGAGAGTGAAGGAGGATCAAGAGCTGGGACAACGTGCTCGGTGAAAACGTGGTGAGCACCGGTAAAGATCTGGACGAGATCGCAACAGAAGAAGACGTGAGGGGTGCTCTGTTGTCGCAATGCAACCTGGAAGAAGCACCGTCGTCCATCAGGCTGAGGAAAGCTTACAAATAGCGACAATCCGATTATCAGTCGCAGCAGCCAAAAAACTCGTCGAGGCTGGTAAGGTCAAGGTGGGATGGTCGGGCTGTCCGCTACAACTGATCCCTCGGGAGACAAATTCGGTGGAGATATGCTGCAGATGCATGGATTTTGGCAATCGGGCAATAAAATGCAAAGGCCCGGACAGGTCCGAACACTGCAGGAAATGTGGTGAGTGAGACAGGTCACGTTGGCGAGACTTTCTGAAAACACCTTCAATTTGTTTTATTTAATACATTTAAAATATCAGGTGAATATGCATCGAAGCCAAAACTCGAATTTTCAAGAGCACAAATGTAGAGAACAATCGTTTGTGCTTAAAATCCAACTCACAACCAGCGAGTGACCAGTGAGACAAATTTTCAGCAAAAACGGTTGTATGGTTCTCTTGATTTGTGCTCTTAAAAATTTGAGATTCAGCTTCGATGCGTCTACACTTTAAAAGTCAATAACACCACCAGCTACGCTCTTACGGTCAAAGAAAGAAGGAAGGAATGTTAGTTAGACAACCATTGTCACTACCCAGACAACCAGAAGTCGCATAGCAGTATACGAACAAAGTCGCTTGTTTGTACAAACTACATCACTCCCGCACTACATGGTGGATGAAATCGATTGATTGATGAGTTTCCTCGCATAAAACGCTATTTTGTGAGTTCATATGTACATTCCATCTCGTCCCGCATACTTGTATCAAGTAAGGCATATCAACCCGTAGCAGCTGTCAAATAAATTTTGTTATCATAAATTAAATCGCATAAGAGTACAGACTAGTTCGCAAGAAAATCTACACACTCGCATTGCATGTCACGTTTCATCATATGAAATATGCACGTATATCGCCTCCACTTTTGTACGTATAAGGCCTTTTCACGACATCTTATACGTGAAACTTTGCACATATAAGCATCGCATAACGCAAAAGGTGATTTGGTTATACGTACATTCTGGTTATCTGGGTAGAAACCGTGTGAGGCAGGTCACGTTGGCTAGACTGTCTGAAAACACCCAGGTGCATGCTGTGTAAAGCCCAAATATCAGAAGTCGAAGGCATAGGTCAGTAATGATGATGAAGATAACGCAGGTTAACCTCAATCTGTGTGACGCCGCACAACAACTGTTGTGGCTGTTGATAACGGAACGAAGCGCGACGTTGCAATCATTGCAAAACCGTATCGGGTTCTTCCCGATAACGGCAATTGGGTAGCAGGCAGAACAGAGACGACGGCAATCCAAGTAATGGACTGATTTTCCATCCAAGACGTAGTTGAACTCTCATACGAGGGTTTCATGATCGTCAAAAATAATAGAATCTTTGTGTGTAGTTGTCAAGCCCCCCGAGGTGGACACTGGAGCAGTACACCCAGATGTGACTCTTTGCAGCCCGTTGTTGATCAATAATATGAACTGGAGAGAATACACCTTCAGAGACCATCAAACGATCCACTACTTCGTTGATCAGAGAAGTTGGGTAGTATACCAGAGGAGGCATAGAGAACGTAGGTGGATGATAAAGGATTTCGACAAAGAACTTCTCACCGAAGCATACGAGCAGTAAGCGACACTCCAAACACGAGTGCAGGAGAGCTGACAGAACACGCTAAACTTGCCACGCTCAGAAATGAGTGCCGAGTACACAAAATCGGCCTCTCTTCATGCAGCACAGATTCTGTGCAAACGGTGGTAAACAAACCGAATGAGTGAAATGCGCACAGAGGAGGAATTCGCTTCCATATTTGTTTTGCTTCTGAAAACATTAAAAAAACATTCCGATTTTCAAGTTTTTCAGAGATTTTTTCATTCGAATAGCTGAAGCGGAAGCAAATGGGGGAAAAACTTTCTCGTTTGCGATCATCTTCCGGCTTTTCGCTGGAAAAAATCCCTGAAAACTCCCTATCTTACCAACGGCCAACTGTTTGCTGCCGCGCGGGAGATGACTGACAGTTCCATTTCCATCGATCCACACACAGCCAATGGCCAACACATCGGTTACACATAGCATGAGTGCGACTTACACAGAATTTTCACTCAGCCAGAGAGTCCTGCATTGGTTGCCTCATTCTGTGTAGTTTTTACACATGCGCTGCGTTGAGCAGGCTTAGCGTGTAGCATTGGCGAGAGCGTGTGACGCAACTTTGCTGAGAAAATTGAAGTCAACACGCTAAGCCTGCTCAACGCAGCGCATGTGTAAAAACTACACAGAATGAGGCAACCAATGCAGGACTCTCTGGCTGAGTGAAAATTCTGTGTAAGTCGCACTCATGCTATGTGTAACCGATGTGTTGGCCATTGGCTGTGTGTGGATCGATGGAAATGGAACTGTCAGTCATCTCCCGCGCGGCAGCAAACAGTTGGCCGTTGGTAAGATAGGGAGTTTTCAGGGATTTTTTCCAGCGAAAAGCCGGAAGATGATCGCAAACGAGAAAGTTTTTCCCCCATTTGCTTCCGCTTCAGCTATTCGAATGAAAAAATCTCTGAAAAACTTGAAAATCGGAATGTTTTTTTAATGTTTTCAGAAGCAAAACAAATATGGAAGCGAATTCCTCCTCTGTGCGCATTTCACTCATTCGGTTTGTTTACCACCGTTTGCACAAAACTGTGTACAGCCCCCTTTGCACAGAATCTGTGCTGCATGAAGAGAGGCCGATTTTGTGTACTCGGCACTCATTTCTGAGCGTGGCAAGTTTAGCGTGAGTCCAGCACCGAAGAGCGTAAGGTAAGCGTTCGGTAACTAGTTCGAGTAGAGATGTTCCATGGTGGAACAAAACTCTAGATAAGCTCAGAAAAACAGCGCGTAGAGAATTTAACCGCGCTAAGCGTACTTCCGATTGGAGCCTATACAAAAAAGCTCTAACAGACTATAATAAGGAGCTAAGGCGCTCAAAACGGAAATCATGGGTTAGTATGTGCGAGAACATAGAGATGACCCCCGTGGTAGCCAGGCTTCAAAAAACACTCTCAAAAGAACACTCCAATGGTCTGGGTAGTATCCGTAGAGTCGACGGTTCATTCACTGTAGAGGCAAGCGATACAGTGAGTGAAATGTTAAGAATTCACTTCCCTGACTCAATTCCTCAATCAAGAATAAGTGACGAAGGTACTGAGATTGCTGTTTCAGTCCCACAAGAGACCATATCTTTGGTTTCTGGGACGAAAAGAGACGCAATTAAGGTTGCCAAAGAAGCTTTTACTTGTGCCAGAGTTGAAAGGGCTGTGAGATCTTTTGAGCCATTCAAATCTGCTGGCATGGATGGGATCTTCCCAGCGTTAATCCAAAAAGCGGAGAAAACGCTAATCCCACACATGGTAGAGATTTTTAGGGCGAGCTTGATTTTAGGGCATATTCCAGATGATTGGCGTCAAGTTCGAGTTGTCTTCATTCCTAAAACAGGTAAAAAAGACAAAACAAATCCCAAAGCATTTAGGCCGATTAGTTTGTCATCCGTAATGCTTAAAATCATGGAAAAGGTATTGTGCGAATACATAAATTCTAAATTTATGAAAGCAATGCCTCTTTCACAACACCAATTTGCGTATCAGAGTGGCAAATCCACGATCTCAGCACTACATTCGTTAGTCAATAAGATCGAAAAAACTCTACAAGCTAAAGAAATCGCTCTTGTAGCATTTCTTGACATTGAGGGTGCATTCGATAGTGCTTCTTATTCGTCTATAGCAGTGATTCCCAAAGTGGGCGAATTCGCCCCCCTGGGGGCGATTTTCAGGTTCAAGGGGGCGAAAATTTGTAAAATAGAATTTGGGGGGCGAAAAATTCAGAAAGGGGGCGAAAAGGCTAACACGGGAGCATTTGAAAATAATAACTCATAATTTTTTTAGAACACACATCAGAAGGTTAATCAAATCCAAACTTAACTAATTCCAGGAATATTTTACCTTGAATCGGTATATCTCCAATCAGGGTCATTTTAATATTATGATAGACTACACTTAATAATTGTCAAACACATGCATTCAGGTTTTTGAATATCATGTAAGTTTTAAGAATGGTCGGTATCTGAAATTTTCACAAGGTCGGATGATTAGCCACACATAACATTTCGTACACAACAAATTTTGGATGTAAAAACATGTATCTGAGATTTTTAGATTTTTTTGCAAACACCCAATATTTTATATAAGGATTTTTTTATGTGGGAACTGTGAGGTTGGGATGCTAATATTTCTTTTATAGGTATCCAGTTTTTTACAGAAAAAAGATGATTCGGTTGCACTCTTTCTTATCATTTCTCATGGAACAAATCATTTTAGAAGCAACATTTTCTTGGTGTTAGAAAAAATACACATTTTATATATTGCATTGAAATATGAGTTGAAAAACATTCTGGATTTTCATATATTTGTTCAGTGTTTTAGGTTGAATGAAAGAAAAATTGTTCCAAGAAACGTCAAACATTCATTATTCACAATTTCTTAAAATTATTGCAGTAATTTTATAAATAATAGTTAAATCAGTATGTAATCACCATTAACGAATCATTCCCCAACTACGTCTCAAGTTGACGCTTATGCATATATTTCATTCAAATAAAACTGGGCTGAATTTGTTGTAGCACGTAAAATACGGCTAAAGGTTTTCCGTCTCCTGTTTCGTTCCCTGGCTCAAGAAACAGACGGCTTTAGCGCCACCTCCGAAGAGGACCGTCTGTCGAGTTATGTTTGCCCGGCAAGAAACCCAACCTCAGGGCGGGTTTGTTTTATAAGAGTCCAAATAGCAATTTAGGAAACGATACAGAAAACTCAAAGGAATAGTGGATCGAGATTTCTCAGTTATAGAGGTCGCCTTAAGCGATTCACAAAAAATAGTTGATGTTGACCGTCGTTCTACCGACACAAAAAGACACCACTCACGAGTATCATCACTGGAAGAACTCACTAATTCAAATTTCCCTGTCCGCTTCAGACACGTGAGTGGAGAGACTGATTTCCCAGGCAGTCTATCCTGGCGTACAAAAAACAGAAAAAGAAACAGGTAGAACGACGCGAAACGTGAGAAATCTCGAAGACCCAAAAAACTGTTACAGGGAAAACACTAACATATTACAAAAATATATAATCTGGTTGAGAACAGCAAAAACATTTAGAAATTTATTCAAATTTGATAACCTAGGTTTTATTCATAATTGTGTGTTCCTTTCCTCTTCTACTTCTTCTTCCTACTTTCCCTAATGTGTGTGCGGATTTGCTAAACTAATTCTATCGACATTTATCGATCATCTTCTTCTTATCTTCGAGTTCGGTTATTGTGTGGAGTTTTAACGCATGCGCATGGTTAGTTTGGTTTGGCTTGTACTCACGGACCCTTTTAGATGCTGCGATGAATGCCGCCGGCAAAGCAGAAGCGACGGCCGTTCAATGGGCTGGCAAAGCAGAAGTGCCGGACGAAGAATGGGACGGCAAAGCAGGATTCCGAAATTAGCACATCGACGATGGTGGTATTGCGGCTGCCACTCCAAATACGGCGACGAACTGCGACTTTTTAGATTTACTCCTTGATGAAGTGTCGCACGCCGGAAATCACCTGCGTCGGTGACAAATGACGCAGTTGACGACGGTGGGGATCGTCGGGGGCTTCACACGTGGCCTGTCCACGCTATTAGAACTGGTAATGGCCGCTCTGTCGGAACGGTTTGTTCCCTTCCGGCTTTCCCCTCAAACCGGGACTTTTGAGCGCTGAAGCGTGGGGTCGAGAGCAGCGTTTAGCGGTAGATGCGGTGTGCCGAGCTTGGGCCGTTGATCGCTAGATGCAGATCCTAGATAAAAAGCCGTCGAACGGCTGTTCGACGCATTAACAAAAAAATTCTCCACACAACAAAAAAAATCACAATTACCTTTTCTTATTCACAAACGCACACACAAACTAGCTTGACCGCACGTAACCTTTGAACTTGGCTAACGAACTTTACTATATTACAGAAAGGAACAAAAGTAACATTAATTTTAATCTAAAAGACTTCTCACATTTTGAAACTATTACCAATTTAAACACACCGCGACACTAAAAATATTCACGCACTCTCGCCTCTTCCACGGTCCAGGTCAAAATGGACGAGTAGAGATTCTGAAAGTCCTCAGATAAGGTGTGATTTTACATCTTCGTGGACGGAAGTACGTAAAATCACCGAAGTAATTTCACGACCTTTTCAAACGACGATCCTCATCAACTACGAATGAGAACCGATTGAAGCGCTATCTCTTTCGCTACCATTCCATCTGAATGACCTGTATCGTTCCGTCTATTTTTGGACTCCGATCTATTTATAACGATCGTTAACGTTCGGGCTTGAACTTTGAACCTTAGGCTTATTCGTGTTTCGTGGTGTAGTGTGTAAGGCGACAGGGACTTTTATTTGATATAGTATTGGTAGAAGGCGACTTGTATGCAAGTTTTGTATGCGGTTTTGGAAAAGTGCATTTCATTTTGAACTGTGATATTGAATATCGCATATATTTAAGTGAACTATTGAATTTGTTAAATTTGACAATGAAATGATATATGATTAAATGAAAAATAATTTAACACGAATAATAAATTAACATTGAAGAACATGAAAAAACAATATAATTATGTAACAATTTATGTACATCTATATTTATATTGAATAAATCTTAAAATAATATTTACAAAAAAGTGACCATGCTACATTATCCTCTACTAAAGGTACGAAAATTTGATTGAAATTGAGAGAATTTCAATCAAATTTTCGTAGGGTTAAACCCTAAAAAATGTTCCAGCTGATTTTTGATTCTATTGAAGAAAAATGATTGGGCTATTGAATTGAAAAAATGTCAGTTGGCAGGCAACGCATACACACAACAACATATAAAAAAACGTGACAGTAAAATACTTGCATCTGGAGTAGGCCTTCACTCCAGAGAAGTAAACATGAACTAGGACCCCTGTCTTCTACTCCAGCCATCATGAGCCGAAAACTAAGACAGTGTCCGTAAAACTCCCACAACAAGAACCTGTGAATCCTGAACGTCAGTCTACTCCAGAACATGTTCCGAATCCTTGACCGCGTTCACTTTCCACAATAAATGTACTAGTGAATCCTGGCTGCGATCCCTCCAGATATTCTACCCGAAACATATGATCACAGCCGCTTTCCACTTTAAACAGTGTGCTGCGAAAATACTCCAGACATAAGTCCGAATACATTTCACAACACACAAACAACATAAATTTTAAAATCTTCATCATAGATATTTCATTCGAAATATTATGAGAACGTACAATACCACAAACAATGAATCACCCCTCGATCGGTCACTCCGGGAACGAGCCGTCACTCACTCCCTTGTAACTCACCCACTCATGCGCTGCCAACGTAACGGAACAAAACAAAATGTGAAAAACAATTGGAAAAGTGCAAGTTGGATTATGAGCAGGCGAAGAAAATTTCTACTTTTGGATGGAAACTTAACCAAGGATGGAGAAAACTTTACGGAAAGTATTAATTTTACTGTATCTTGTGATTGTTTTGTAAATTGAGCTGTTTTTGGGTTTGGGGAGGGATCTTTTTTATCTTTTTAGGTTGAGCAACGAGTGCGAAAGTAAATCAACATGGCATGATGCAATTCTTATTGGAAGCTAATTCTAGCGATGGATAACGATCACTACTGCGACTACTAGATTCTATGAATGATGATTAGAACTGCTTCGAATAGCACAAAGGACGGAAAAATGACGAAAAGGATGGACTTGAGGACTATTTTTGACCCAAATGACGACGGACGAATATGCACACAACAATGACGATAAAGAAGGACTGAACAGCCAAAACGATGACGAATACGAAAAACGCAACTAGGACTGGGCTCATAATTGAAGTACGAAATATGGGCTAATTCTAATAAGAAATCGTGAGTGAATTCAATTTACTAACTAATCTAAGTTTAGGCTACTAATAATAGAATTACCGTAGGGCGTTAGGCGCGTACTAACTAACTAATCTAATATTTACATTATGTACATGGGAGGATTACGTTCCGTAGTCTCAACTCCCTATATACTTGGATTTCTTTGCCCTTGAAGGTGTTTTCGTGGAGATTTTCATGGAAATGCCTTAGTTGCTTCGGGGGGAAGTGTTCATAGCTTGAGCTATCAATGTCCATCGAATTTTCCATGTGAGATGACGTCATTATAGGCGATCAATCACAGTGATGGATGATTTAGAGCTACCGTACGGTAAATTTAGGCCAGAGGTCAACCATGGGCTCCTTCCTAGGCTTCATGAGAATCAGTACTAACTTAGTACTGAGTACTAAGGATCTGAAATCATCACTTAGGCTCTCTGTAGTCTTCGTGTTGCCACTACTACTTATCAGATCATCGCCCAGCTCCTTCTATGCTTGATGATTCTTACTACTTCAGTGAGAAATCATCGCCCAGGGACACTCTTCAATCGACAATGGTGATCCTAAACCATTTCTCACCCTACTCAAATCGGCTATAGGACGTATGACTTTTCCCCGAAGGTATTTTTGAAAATAGTCTCTCACGTTACATAGCTTTGAAAAAAGTCGTTGGTCACCTTAGTGACTCGGTGATTTATGAACCCGTAGGCGTGTTTTTCTATAAAAGGTCACTCCGAAGAGGTTCATAGCTTGGAAAAAAATTGTCTAAGACGGTGGGTGCATCTTCTTCAGATGACTCCCATAAAAGACGCCTAGCCTTTTCCCTTGAAGGTCCTCAAGCTCGTAGCAGTGTTTTCCTAAAATTTTCCTGACTACGGCGAGTTCGTACTTCGGGGCTAGCTTCGCGCAGAAGTTCTTTGCCTTGCTCGACTGTTCGAAGGTTCGCTTCAGTACCGTTTCCCCAGCGACGTAAGTAGGACATTCCGCATTCGATCGCAGATTGTACGTTCGCTTGTGACGTTCGTACGCTTTCGCGAGATGTTGTTTTATCTCCGCATACAGACTTTCCCGCTTATCCTGAGTGTTTCCACTCCTTGTCGTATTATCCGGCGAGCCTTGTCGCAATCTTTGGTACTCTTGACCGTCCGAAACCATCTCACGGCCGAACACTACAAAGTACGGAGTGTACTTGGTAGATTCATGTACAGCGTTTCGAATCGCACACGCAATCGATTGAAGATTTTCCGCCCAGTCTTTGTGCTGTTTTATCGTGGCCCGTATCGCTGTCGTAACCACTCGGTTCACCCTCTCTGTATTGTTCACCTGTGGGTGATACGACGGGGTGAGCCAATGATTGACCCCATATTCTGTCAGGAGATCTCGGAAAGCCTTCGACGTGAATTGCGTCCCGTTGTCCGTCAGAATCACCTCCGGTACCCCGAAGAGTAGAAAAATCATGTTTCGCACAAATTCAATCAGTGAACTAGCTTTCGCTTCACGAAATGGTTGAACTAACACGAATTTGCTAAACACATCCGTCGCAACGAGCAAACAGGTGTGTCTTCCTTTCCCTGATGCCGGCAGAGGACCAACGTAATCAAGCGTTACGAATTGCCAAGGATACTCAACAAATTCTTTCTGTGCTCCCATGGGCGGAGTCGAATTCGTATTTCCCGATTTCGCAGTCTGGCACTTCAGACACTCTCGACAAACTTTCCTTACTTCCTTCGCCATTCCTGGCCAGTAATATCGTCTTCTGAGTCCCTGAACCGTTTTCTCAAAACCAAAATGCGCAACTTCGTGATCCTTTTTTACGATTTCGTTTCGTTCTAATCGTCGAGGTACAATTTTCCATCGGAATCGGCTGTCCTCGGCACGGTTCTTGTTCGTCACGTACCTAAGAATTTGTCCGTCGGATACCCGATATTCCGGATATTTCTTAGGGTTGGCTTGTATGTCCTCGGCGAGTTCTTCGTATTCTTCGTCTTGCGATGACAGATCGAGCACATTTACCGATCGGGAGAGACAGTCTGCTGTTATATTACTAGCTCCTTTCCGATACTCTAGCTGAATGTCGTACGACTGTATTTTAAGGGCCCATCGGAGGAGTTTGGAATTACCGGACTCCACTCCAATTGTAAACAGCCACAAAAGGCTTCGAGCGTCTGTGACCACTTTGAAACGCGACCCCTCAACATAATGTCGGAAATTTTCAATGGCCAATAACACCCCCAAACACTCCTTCTCCACACTCGAATAAGCTCTCTGCGTTCTGCTTAACTTTTTGCTGAAATAAGCAATCACTCGGTTCTCTCCGTCCTGTTCCTGAATCAAGGCTGCTCCTACTGCTGTATCGGATGCGTCACTCTCAATTGTAAACGGTTTGGTAAAGTCTGGATTTGCTAGAATTGGAGCGGAGGTCAGTACCGATTTCAATTCCGTAAACGCATTTTCGGCAGCTTCGGTCCACTCAAACTTCTTCTTCGCCTTCTTCAAGAGATCAGTGATTGGTGTAGTTATCCGGCTGTAGTTCTGTATAAATCGCTGGTAGAATCCCGCTAAACCCAGCAATCTACGCACATCCTTAACCGTTTTTGGTCTTGAATAGTCAAGTATTGGTGATATCCTTGACGCATCAATCGCGACGCCCCGTTCGGTCAAGAGGTATCCCAGGTATTTTACCTGCTTGCGGCAAAACCGTGATTTTTCGAGCGAGATGGTCAGGTTGGCCTTTTTCAATCTCTCAGCTACGATTTTCAACAGTCGAAAATGCTCTTTCATCGTTCTGGAAGCTATTACGATATCGTCCAGATAGACGAATACGTACGGTATCAGATCAAACCCAATGACCTTATCCATCAACCTGCACATGGTAAAAGGTGCGTTGGTTAACCCAAAAGGTAATACCTTGAACCTGAACAACCCTTTACTTGTTCGGAAGGCCGTGTAGTTTCTGCATTCCTGTTTCAGCGGAATTTGGAAGTATGCGTCCTTCAAATCGATAATAGAAAAGTACTTCGCATTCTCCAACCGCTGAAAAATTTCCAACATATTTCTAATTGGGTAACTGTCCTTCGTAGTCATGCTGTTCAATCTCCTAGAGTCCAAACAAACCCTAATTTTGCCGTTCGATTTTCTGACTGGCACCAACGGGTTCGTCCATTCGCTATAACACTCCTCTATGACCCCCATGTCCTTAAAACGCTGGATTTCTGCATCGATCTCTTTTTGAATGGCCGGTGCTGAACGGTACATTACCTGATTCTTTGGTTTCGATCCTTCTTTGAGTACAATTTCATGCTCAATCAAATGTGTTCGGCCTAAGTTGTTGCTACTAGTAAACTCAAAATCCCTAATCACTTGAACTAGTTCCTCTCGCTCCATATCTGTCAGTTCATGTTCAGTTTCCAAGGTTTCGACCATTGGTTGCTGTACCTCCTCCGGAATGTCCAGCGTAGGAACGTCTAATGTTGTGTCGCTTCCTGTTAGTTGAATTTTCGGCAATTCTCCCAAAGGTTCCAGGGTGAACGCAATCGTCTCTTGTGAAGTTGTGAAACTACCCACCGGCTCTGGTCCATTTCCTAGATCTGCCATTGGAGATATTCCAAAACTTCGCCAGAAATTACAACCAAGAATCGGTTTTGAGATCTGTGGGACCACCACGGTTGGTACCACCCTAGTTATGTTCTTGTACGTATACGGAAGGTTCAGATACCCTAAGCATTGATATTCGGTGTTATCGGCAGTACAGACTCGAAGTCTAGTCGGCTGTAGCTTCAGACCGTACTTCTCCGATAATTCCATCGAGTTTACCACACTGATTCCCGCCCCTGAGTCCAATAATCCTATAATCTCTGTGTCGAATACTTTCACTCGTAAATAAGGACATTTCCGGGTTTGAATTTTAATCGTATGTATCCGGTCAACCGGATCGAAATGATCTTTCTCTGCGGGAACCTTAATTTCCTCTGGAATGTCCGGGCTCCCCTTCGCACATCCCCTTATTGGTTTCCCTGGGTCGGAGCGTTCCATCTGCGGTTTGATTCCGCACAACGCTGGCACGAACGGATTGTTCGCCCCAACTCGCCACATCCGTAGCAAAAGATTGCTCGTGGTTCTCTACAGTCCCGCCAGTTGTGGCCGACTTTCCTACAGTTCCAACACGTATTCTCCGTTGATGGACTTGTCTGCTGTTGATTCGCTCTACTAATGTTCTTGGTAAATGTTGATTGGATTTTTCCACTCGATGTTTGTCCCCGGTGATTCATACTTGTATCCACCACATCTACTTCCTCCGGTTCGTCGCATTCATCCTGCGAATGATCACAATCTACATGGTGGACGTTCCGCTGATTCCTCTGTTCCGTATTTCTGAACTCGTTGTGAATTTGGAAGCTGCTGTCGGCTGCGTCGATTCTATGGTTGAGTTGAATCAAATGCTCCAAATCTCGGACTCGAACAATGGAGATCTTCGAACGATAGTGTGGGCGCATATTGTCCCACACCACTTCGAACTTTCGACGTTTGGAGAGTGGCCTCGATAGCATCTTGTTTAAACGCTCTATCTCCGATACGAAAGCGCTGAAAGATTCACCCCTGAGTTGCTTCCGATCGTGAATTTTTTGCCGGATTCCTTGGTCTTGATTTGGATTCCCAAACCGAAACCTTATTTTCTCCTCAAAATCTTCCCAATCTTCGAATTCATCTACATACGTGAAGAACCAGTCTGAGGCCTGGCCGTCTAGGACAAGGTGTATATCGCGAAGCAGACCTTGCTGAGATACTCCTTCCCTTGCTGCGATCTTTTTCAGCTTGTACAGGAAGTTTTCCACTGAAACTGTCCTGTTATCTCCTGAGAAAGAGAGCTTCCAGTGTTCGATCCTTCGGATTTGTCGACCGTTTCGGTGATGATAACCGTCCGTTGAATATGATCCACCTGCGCTGAACCGATCATCGCTCGATATCCTATTCCTACGTCGTTCATCCTCACGGTTTGGGTTATGCCTGTATTCCCTGTGTCTGTACGGAATCTGGTCCACGAATTGTCGGTTGGTTCGTCTCACTTCGTCGCCTTCGCTGTCGGATACGTCGGTCCTATACTCTAGAGTTCTCGTTGCTCGCTGTTTACTACTGTTTGAGATGTGTTCCTTGTCGTGTTGTTTCACCATTTCTGGTTCACTGATATCGCTACCCAGGTCATCTCGTCCCGGCTCAGATTGCTTCCAGTTCCGTGATCTCCGTTCATGGCCTTGGCTACCCTGTGATCGCATCTGTTGAATAGCAGATTGGAGCTCACGAATCTTCTCCTGTAGTTCTTCGTATGTCGGTTGAGATGGTTTTGGATCCTTAAGGTCATCGTCTGGTTTCGATTGCAACGGCAAGTTCTTGGGATATGCACCCAAATCCCTAGCAGTCTGATTCTCGTGACCTTGCAGTGTACCCGGGTTCGTTTTGCTCTCATCATCGCCTGGGTACTTATCGGTAACGGTGCGAAGAGTCTCTGAAATAGACCTAAGAAGTTCCCTCCTAGTGTTTTCTACTTCTTTGTCTGTAGTTTTCCCCCTTCGAACTCGCAAGTAGTAATGTTTTAATCGCGAGACTAGCCTAGGATCCCCTTCTTTCCCTTGCCATTCCTGTTGAATCAGTAGAACCCTATTGGAGATTATGTCTACCTCCTGTTCAAACCTGTAAGGTGATCTGTAATCCCTTCCCTCTTTTTGATCCTTTTGAAACAGTTTACGCAACAACCGCAATTTCGTTGGAATATCCTTGTCAGTTTCCTCTTTGTAATTTCGCAGAACCAGCTCATAATTTATTTCCTCATTAGTCAAATAATCAGCGTGTGGAAACGACATTTTTATAATTATTAGAGAATGTGCAAGGCTTATGAATAATAAAAAAAAATAACTACAAGTTCACTTTAAATGTCTATTTACAAAGAAAATTTTAGAACGGCACAAATTTGTACACAACATACAACTACGAATATGTCTTTCACACAACAAAATGCTTATAATTGTAATGATATAAATATGATAATATATATATATATATATATATGTGTGTGAATTATGTGTAAAAAAAATTATGAAAAGGATTATATATGAAAAATACCGCATACGATAATAAATTAATTGATTTGTATTGTGTATATATGTTTTTGTTTTAGTATTATGTGCAAAAAACGAAAGAAATTCTCAAAAATGTGCAATTGTCCAATAAGCGCCAAAAATTCAAAAAATGTGTCTGCCTTCTAAACGTTGGGCGCCAAAATGTAGCACGTAAAATACGGCTAAAGGTTTTCCGTCTCCTGTTTCGTTCCCTGGCTCAAGAAACAGACGGCTTTAGCGCCACCTCCGAAGAGGACCGTCTGTCGAGTTATGTTTGCCCGGCAAGAAACCCAACCTCAGGGCGGGTTTGTTTTATAAGAGTCCAAATAGCAATTTAGGAAACGATACAGAAAACTCAAAGGAATAGTGGATCGAGATTTCTCAGTTATAGAGGTCGCCTTAAGCGATTCACAAAAAATAGTTGATGTTGACCGTCGTTCTACCGACACAAAAAGACACCACTCACGAGTATCATCACTGGAAGAACTCACTAATTCAAATTTCCCTGTCCGCTTCAGACACGTGAGTGGAGAGACTGATTTCCCAGGCAGTCTATCCTGGCGTACAAAAAACAGAAAAAGAAACAGGTAGAACGACGCGAAACGTGAGAAATCTCGAAGACCCAAAAAACTGTTACAGGGAAAACACTAACATATTACAAAAATATATAATCTGGTTGAGAACAGCAAAAACATTTAGAAATTTATTCAAATTTGATAACCTAGGTTTTATTCATAATTGTGTGTTCCTTTCCTCTTCTACTTCTTCTTCCTACTTTCCCTAATGTGTGTGCGGATTTGCTAAACTAATTCTATCGACATTTATCGATCATCTTCTTCTTATCTTCGAGTTCGGTTATTGTGTGGAGTTTTAACGCATGCGCATGGTTAGTTTGGTTTGGCTTGTACTCACGGACCCTTTTAGATGCTGCGATGAATGCCGCCGGCAAAGCAGAAGCGACGGCCGTTCAATGGGCTGGCAAAGCAGAAGTGCCGGACGAAGAATGGGACGGCAAAGCAGGATTCCGAAATTAGCACATCGACGATGGTGGTATTGCGGCTGCCACTCCAAATACGGCGACGAACTGCGACTTTTTAGATTTACTCCTTGATGAAGTGTCGCACGCCGGAAATCACCTGCGTCGGTGACAAATGACGCAGTTGACGACGGTGGGGATCGTCGGGGGCTTCACACGTGGCCTGTCCACGCTATTAGAACTGGTAATGGCCGCTCTGTCGGAACGGTTTTTTCCCTTCCGGCTTTCCCCTCAAACCGGGACTTTTGAGCGCTGAAGCGTGGGGTCGAGAGCAGCGTTTAGCGGTAGATGCGGTGTGCCGAGCTTGGGCCGTTGATCGCTAGATGCAGATCCTAGATAAAAAGCCGTCGAACGGCTGTTCGACGCATTAACAAAAAAATTCTCCACACAACAAAAAAAAATCACAATTACCTTTTCTTATTCACAAACGCACACACAAACTAGCTTGACCGCACGTAACCTTTGAACTTGGCTAACGAACTTTACTATATTACAGAAAGGAACAAAAGTAACATTAATTTTAATCTAAAAGACTTCTCACATTTTGAAACTATTACCAATTTAAACACACCGCGACACTAAAAATATTCACGCACTCTCGCCTCTTCCACGGTCCAGGTCAAAATGGACGAGTAGAGATTCTGAAAGTCCTCAGATAAGGTGTGATTTTACATCTTCGTGGACGGAAGTACGTAAAATCACCGAAGTAATTTCACGACCTTTTCAAACGACGATCCTCATCAACTACGAATGAGAACCGATTGAAGCGCTATCTCTTTCGCTACCATTCCATCTGAATGACCTGTATCGTTCCGTTTATTTTTGGACTCCGATCTATTTATAACGATCGTTAACGTTCGGGCTTGAACTTTGAACCTTAGGCTTATTCGTGTTTCGTGGTGTAGTGTGTAAGGCGACAGGGACTTTTATTTGATATAGTATTGGTAGAAGGCGACTTGTATGCAAGTTTTGTATGCGGTTTTGGAAAAGTGCATTTCATTTTGAACTGTGATATTGAATATCGCATATATTTAAGTGAACTATTGAATTTGTTAAATTTGACAATGAAATGATATATGATTAAATGAAAAATAATTTAACACGAATAATAAATTAACATTGAAGAACATGAAAAAACAATATAATTATGTAACAATTTATGTACATCTATATTTATATTGAATAAATCTTAAAATAATATTTACAAAAAAGTGACCATGCTACATTGTATCAAAAACTGTTTCAGTGCATTACAGGCGCACGTAAAATATTGTTAAAATTGGTATTATGATTTGCAATCTAGTAAATCATTCCTAATAATTTTGGGATATCGATATTTACGAAAATATTTTCAAATGTACATAATAAATATTGTATCGTGATTCTGTGGATATCGATATGCGAGTCAAATACGTTTTTTGACGTACAGCACTTCATTACATAAAATATTGAAATCACATATCAGGGGGGCGATTCCAGATAAATGTTGGCCTCAAGGGGGCGAAAGTTGAAAAAGTTTGGGAAGCACTATAGGATAGGGTCTATAGGATCGGCAATGTTGAGGAGGAATTTCGACCCATGCATTGCTACCTGGGTACATGCTATGCTAGCCAATCGACAAATCTCCTCTGAGCTAAGTGGTTCGTGCGTCACTGTAAAGGCTACAAGGGGGTGCCCACAAGGTGGGGTACTTTCACCTTTGCTTTAGTCACTGGTGGTGGACGAGCTTCTAGATAGCTTAGAAAGGAGAGGCTTCGAAGTGGTAGGATATGCAGATGACGTGGTCATTATTGTACGAGGCAAATTTGAAGACGTTATATTCGAAAGGATGCAGCTAGCTCTTGATCATACCTTTTCCTGGTGTCAACGAGAGCAACTAGGAATAAATCCTTCCAAAACCACCATCGTACCTTTCACAAAACGTAGGAAGGTACAATTGAGAACCCTTCTCCTAAACGAAACACAACTGACTTGCTCAAAGGAAGCCAAATATCTTGGTGTCATACTTGACTCCAAGCTAAATTGGAATTCAAATCTTCAAACAGTGGTGCAAAAAGGCCTCAATTCACTCTGGGTATGCTCCAGAGCACTTGGTAAGAAATGGGGCCTGAAACCAAGTATGATTATGTGGATCTATAAAACCATTGTTCGTCCTAGAACAACTTATGCTTCTCTTATCTGGTGGCCTAAAACAAAAGAGGCTACGGCAAGGGCAAAGCTAAACAAAATCCAACGTAATGCCTGTATAGCAATTACTGGTGCAGCATGCAGTACACCCACCTCTGCCTTAGACGCGATGCTTAATCTGCCCCGGCTGGATCAATTCATAAAGCTGGACGCTGAGAAAAGTGCGTTGAGGCTGAAACGAACAAAAACCCTACTATCAGGTGATCTTACGGATCACCTCAGTATATTAAATGAATTTTCTATAAATCAAATTGTAGAAAAGTGTAGTGACAGGATGGAAATGGTAGTCAACTATGACATACCCTATAAGGTGATCATGTCTTCTCGTCAAGAATGGGAAGAAGGTGGACCCAACATCCCTCCAGGGTCTATTAAATTCTACACAGATGGTTCCAAAATGAATAATCTGGCAGGTTCTGGAGTCTACGGACCCCGAACAAAAACCTCAATTCACTTAGGACAGTGGTCTACAGTATTTCAGGCAGAAATATATGCTATCTTAGAATGTGCGTTACTATGCCTGAAGAGGAAATACAGACACGCAAGTATATGTATTCTCTCCGACAGCCAAGCGGCTCTTCAGGCGCTTAACACTTACACGTGTAACTCAAAACTAGTGTGGGAATGCATTCTAGCTTTGAAAAAACTAGCTCTCTGCAATCGAGTTAACCTATATTGGATCCCAGGGCATGCGGGTCTAGAGGGAAACGAAATTGCTGATGAGCTGGCCAGAAACGGATCTGCTAGGTTCACTGGCCCCGAGCCATTTTTCGGAATATCAGACAGTTTCTTAAAAATGGAACTGAACAACTGGCTGGTTAGCCAGACCTCATCAAACTGGGATGCATCTCCTAATACGACTCAGTCAAAAAGGCTTGTAAATATAAACCCAAAGAAAACCCAACAACTATTAGGTCTCAGCAAAAGGGATCTCAGTTTATACACTGGTCTAGTAACAGGACACTGCCCCAGCAGATACCATTTACAAAAGATCGGTGTTGTTCAAAACTCCAACTGTCGCTTCTGTGACGATGAGCGAGAAACATCAGAACACCTCATATGCTATTGCAGTGCACAAATCCATCGTAGGTCCAGGATATTTGGTAAGCCCTTCTTAGAGCCTGCCGATATAAGGATCGCAACCCCCAGCAATGTTATAGGCTTTATTAAGCTAATTGCACCAGACTGGGGGAACTCTCACACTGCAGCTTAGGACCATTATTTCTCAATAATAAGGTGTTCATGAGCTCAGAAGTACATAGATCATTTAGTGACATACATGTCACTGGATGATGTATGTACTATACATACAGTAAAAGGGGACATCACAATAGTTCAAGTTAATTGGACGCAGTGATTCAACACCCGACAAAGAAGGAGAAAGGTAAGCGTTAAAACAAGAGATAGTGACGAGTAGAACGAGATGCTACAAGGAGTTGTGCCGGGAAGCTGACGCAAATCCCTGGGGCAACGCCTATCGAGTAGTGATGGCGAAGATCAATGGCCCAGTTACCCCAGCTGAAATGTGTCCCGACAAACTGAAGGCGATAGTGAACGGTCTCTTTCCTACGCATGCTCCAACCGCGTGGCCGCCCACACCGAATGCTGACGTAGATGAAGGAAATGCCGGTATCCAAATTTCGAACACCGAGCTGATAACGATTGCGAAAGGAAGCTGAACAAAGCTTGCGGTCCAGATGGTATCCCTAACGTAGTGCTAAGGGCAGCGATCTTGGCGTCCCCAAAAGTACGTAGCTGAAGGCTGCTTTCCAGACAGATGGAAGGTGCAGAAGCTGGTGTTTCTAACAAAAACCGGTAAAACCACCAGGAAATCATGTTTCATATAGACCAATATGCTTGTATCCAGCTTGGTAAACTTCTGGAGAAGGTCTACTTCGGCAGGTTGACGATCTGCATGGGAGGCGAGAGCGGCCGGCCATCGCGTGCGCGGAGAAAGCGTCCAAGCAGAAGAAGAGAGGCAATCGATACTGCGCAGTGGTAACGATAGATGTTAAGAATGCGTTAACCCGTATCCGACCGGGTTAAGAAAAAAAATTCAAAAAATTCTCGTGAAGCTATTTTCTATCCGATTTGCAAACTTCTTTCACTATATGAAATCCAAACTCTTCTATTTTCCTGTGCTGGAGAAAGTGGTCCAAAATTTTGCCTGTGGCCGGAGTTATTCCGGTGTCCTCCTGGGTCAAGTCGGGTGAAAAAATGATCAACTTCCTTTCCTGAACAGTTTTATAATACTAAACTGTCATTTAACTACTTAAGTTTTGTAGGAACAGTCAATCGTGCAACATGAAAGATATTCAAGTGATTTAAGGAGTCACTTTCATGGAAGTTTCCTTGAAAAACTGAAATATGCCTTCCGGAAGATCCGGAACATCCGTAAAAGTGGTCAAATCGTTAAAAATGACTTGGAAAGCCGCGGTTTTTTTTCAATCTCACTAGTTTTCAGCATACATGGACATAAACGACGCTTTGAGTGCATAAGACCCTGTATGGCCATTGGGGGCTCACCGGAAGATCCGGAACATCCGGTAAAGTGGTCAAATCGTTAAAAATGACTTGGAAAGCCGCGGTTTTTTTCAATCTCACTAGTTTTCAGCAAACATGGACATAAACGATGCTTTGAGTGCATAAGACCCTGTATGGCCATTGAGGGGCTCACCGGAAGATCCGGAACATCCGGTAAAGTGGTCAAATCGTTAAAAATGACTTGGAAAGCCGCGGTTTTTTTTTTCAATCTCACTAGTTTTAGCATACATGGACATAAACGATGCTTTGAGTGCATAAGACCCTGTATGGCCATTGGGGGCTTACCGGAAGATCCGGAACATCCGGTAAAGTGGTCAAATCGTTAAAAATGACTTAGAAAGCCGCGTTTTTTTTTTAATGTCGCTAGTTTTCAACATACATCAGGTATCAGAAGACCGGCTCCAAAGGCACGTTCCCCACCAGTTGGGAGATTTGTGCCATCACCATATTTGAGCCTATTTCATCATCTACCCGATGGGAGAGGAAAGGGAAGGGAAAGATGGGAGGAAATAGGAATGGGGTCCCTTGAAGAGGGAAAATCGCATAAGCGAATTGAGAGCAAGTAGCGGAATTTGGGGCAAGTGTGCCACCTTAAGACAATTGTTCTCTAACTTTGCCCAAAGCTTATAAAATCCACCAATTTAGCCTCATGATGATAGTTTCACATCTTTTCGTAACCACTGTGCCATTTGAAATGAAAATAATGTCAAAAAGTATTAGTTTTGGAGCTTCTCAAATATCATCCAAAATAACCTATTTTTCGACACTATGGGGCAAGACGGCCACCGAATGAACATCGCATGTAATTCTACTTGTAATGAAATTTTCTTTATTTCCTATTAATATTACTTAAAAAGCAGACGCTAATCGATAATTTAAAAAATAATTTTATGTTTACCGTAATAAGGGGAGGCTTTATAACAAGATTCAAAACAAGCGTAACTCCCTATTACTCAATTAAAATAACTAAAATGGTTATTTTTGACTCCATTCAATACAATATATGTATTACCCTTATATTATGGCGAATATGTATAATATTAAAGTAGATCAGCACTAAATAACGGTAAAATATTGATGTAGATATGTAAAACGGTACTTAATAAGCCGAAAAACATGTTATTATTAAATATTTTGAGATAAAATCACTTTGGGGGGCAAACATGTTAGTTATTCCCCTACTATACTCCAGAAACTACTACCGGTGCCTCATTTTAGTTTATTATTATGATTTTGTTGATGATGTTTACATTTTTATAAATTTCACTTCAACAATTTTTGTTTACCAAATAGGTGGCACACTTGCCCCAATAACTATACATTTCAACCAAACTGGATTTTGTATGTAAGACTAAATCCTTTTTTCGTTCAAATGCCACAATAACTTACACATTTGAATAGTTTCACGATGTACAGTACGTTAGAAAAATCTGGTAATAATTTACCTTTTACCATGCTATTTAGAAACAACGAAATCTTATAAAAATCCACTCAAATTTGGTTGTCTTTGCAAAAATCGATGTAAATACGTGTAAAATAGAGCAATGTTCGTCATATTTTGATTATTATATTGTGAACTACGAAGGAACATATTGTTAAGCTCAAAGAAAAAATATATATTGTAGTTTTTATAAAAAGCAGGGGTGGCACACTTGCCCCTATGGCACACTTGCCCCAAAGTCCGCTAGCTCCATACCACAATGGGTTCAAACAGCGCCCTGAAAAGGGCATTGCAAAACGCATGAGCGTAAAGAGAGCCTATAACTCATTACCACAGCGGGTTAAGAATAACAGAATGTCCTGAAGATTCAGGCTTCTGAATTCAGTTTCACTTAATAAGTGTTTACCAAGTAATTGGAATCGCATTTGCGAAAAAACTGGACAGTTACATATCAGGTGATACGAATCCAGCGATGCAAGAATGGCCAGGTGCCCATACAAGGTTTACAGAGTTGACTGAATTCAGTTCCTCAATTTGAGTTCGACATGCGATAACAAGCTTCGACCTTGAGTTGGCCGAAGCAAGAGCCTTTATAGCAGCCTGACTATCTGAACAGAAGTATATGACTTTACCCATTACGCGCTGTTGAAGTGCTGATTGCACTCCACACAAAAGAGCAAATATTTCCGCCTGAAAAACGGTGCAGTTTCTACCAAGTGAGTAAAACTGATTCAGCCTTAGCTCACGAGAATATACTCCTGCACCAGCTCTACCTTCAAGAAGGGAGCCATCAGTGTAGCATACTATATTGTTTGATATACTTCTTTCCAAATAGCCAGACGTCCACTCTTCCCGTGAAGGGAATTGTGTGGTAAATGTCCTGTAAGGAAAGTGACAAGCAATTGTGAGATCACTTGGAGCAAGGACAATTTTGTCCCAATTCACCAAAAGTGGAAACAACGAAGTGTGTGTAGATCTACGATTTACTGGATTTTTCTCCAGTAGTTCCAGTACCCATAAACGGTAAGAGCAAGAAAGTGCTTCTTGTTTAAGATGTATGTGTAGTGGCGCAACGTCGAAAAGGGCCTCGAGCGTTGCTGTGGGAGTTGTAGAGAACGCACCAGACATCGCCATCAAGCACATCCTTTGGAGATGACCCAATTTTGACTGGATTATTCTCACTTCACCCTTTTGCCACCACACAAGACATCCATATGCCAATATTAGTCGAACAACTGTTGTGTAAATCCATTTGATATATTTGGGTTTGAGGCCCCAAGTTTTACCAAAGGTTCGCCGGCATTGACCGAAGGCCATGCAAGCTTTTTTGACTCTGAAATCAATGTGAGGTGTCCATGAAAGTTTGGAATCTAGAATGACTCCGACATACTTTACTTGATCAGTCACATTAATCTCAGTGCTAAAAAGACGTAAAGGTCGAATTCCATCGCGGTTTCGTCTTTCTGTAAACAGAACAATAGATGTTTTATTCGGATTAACCGAAAGGCCATATTGGCGACACCAACTCTCAACTACCTGAAGAGCACTTTGCATCAGGTCGAATAGGGTGCTTATGTACACACGAACTATCAAAGATAGATAGTCGTCGGCAAATCCATAAGTTGGAAAACCGCAATTATTGAGTTGCCTCAATAGCGTATCTGCTACGAGATTCCACAAAAGTGGTGACAAGACTCCCCCTTGGGGGCATCCGCAAACACTCAATTTTCGAATCGCTGCTTGACGCAATGTCGAGAAGAGATGTCGGTTTTTGAGCATTTGATGAATCCAATCCAATCATTGTAGGTAGCCCATGGTTTCGTGCGGCTTCCAATATGGCATCGAAAGACACGTTATCAAAGGCCCCTCAATATCCAAGAAAACACCCAAGCAGGATTGCTTCTGAGCGAATGCTTTCTCGATATCGTATACAACTTTGTGTAAAAGAGTCACAGTGGACTTTCCAGATTGGTAAGCATGTTGATTCACATGAAGAGGCATGTTTGCCAAATAAACATCACGGATGTGATGATCGATAATGCGTTCCAGACATTTCAGAAGAAAAGAGGTCAGACTTATTGGTCTAAAACTCTTCGCTTCCTCATACGACGCACGTCCTCCTTTTGGGATAAACTTTACAGTAATATCACGCCAGGATTTGGGAATGTACCCGGTAGCAAAACTGCTTACAAGTAGCTTTTTCAAAACATGTTTGATAAACTCAAATCCCTTTTGGAGCAGAACAGGATAAATCCCATCCGCTCCTGGAGATTTGAAAGGAGCAAAACTATTAAGTGCCCATTGAATCGATTCAGTAGTTACGATACAGCGAGCCGAGGCCAGAGACTCGTAACTACATGAAAAGACATTTGGTTCATCCGTAGATGCTATGTCCACACATCCGGGGAAGTGTGTATTGAATAAACATTCTAAAACTTCTTCATCGGAAGAAGTAAAGTCACCATTAGGTAAGCGAATTTCGTTCACTTGGAAATCCTTAGATTTTGCAAGGATTTTGTTCAGCCGACTGACTTCACTCAAACTGGAAACATTTGTACAAAGGTTTTTCCAGCCGGATCGTTCAGCAAAACGAAGAGCCTTCTTGTAAGCCTTGCGAGCCGACTTGAACGACTCTGATCCAGCTGAACGGCGTCTGTTCCAACTCCTTCTACATTGTTTCCTGAGTCTATTCAAATCGGAATTCCACCATGGGGTCCCTCTTGTAGTCTTTACAGACCGCAGAGGACATGCTTCTTCAAAAGCTTCCATAATGTAGGATGTTGTAGTATCAACTGCATCATCCAGATCACTTGGATTTTCAATGGACGGAGAATATCCATGAAATTTGGTCGCAACCAATTCAATATAGAGTTCCCAGTTAGTTGACCGGGGATTCCTAAAACGCAAAGTCTGCGAAGTTACATTTGAATGTTCAAAGAAGATGTAGCGATGATCAGATAATGATTCCTCATCTGATACATGCCAATTCGTCAACTCGTGACTGATTCTATTCGAGCAGAGCGTTATGTCTAACACTTTTTCTCTATTAGAAACCATGAAGGTTGGGCGATTGCCTATGTTAAGTAATCCAAGATCTGTACTACTTAAGTATTCCATCAGACTGGAGCCTCTCAAATTGATATCTGAGCTAGCCAGATGATGTGATGAGCATTGGCATCACTGCCCACAATCAGCGGAAGGCCTTTTGTTACGCTTGTCGTACACTGCGTACACTCGTTTGAAGTCATCCGTTGGGGATGGTTCATCATGTGGTAAATATACCGAACAATAGACGTATTTCCTGTTGAGGTCACCAACAGAAACATCGATTGTGACAGCACATACATCTCTGGTAGTTAACTCAGAAATGAGTGTAGCAACGATTGCTTTATTAGCGAGCACGCATGCGCGGGGCATGGAGCGCGAGTTTGCAATTTCAAGTTTGCTGAAAGTAGCAAAAACTGGGTCTACAAGGTTACCTAGATAGAAGTTCCCTCTACGAAAGTAGGGTTCTTGAACTAGCGCCACTTGGGCTGCACCATTTTGCATGAGTCTGCAAAGATTGATCGTTGCTGTTCTTTTATGCTGAAGATTGATCTGAACTAACCTAACCGTAGCCACTACCCAAACTAGGCGGGATTAAGCTTTTTGCAATCTCAGCACGAAAAAGACCAGCAACGAAAAAACCAGATCGGTATCTATTTAAAGTCGCCAAAGGCGAAAGAGCACAGAATACACTGTGTAAAACGCATAATGCGAATCCATATAGGTGATAATTTAAATTAAATGTCAACATATTCATAATCCCACCCTTATTAAGCCTCAGGATAGACTGAAGAAGGGCAGCCGATTATCTCGGAGAAACACAAGGTCACCTGCACCATTGCTCCGGGTAGCACAGGAAGGACTCAATACTGTGGAGGGCGCCCTGGTACCCCACAGGCTCCGTTTGCGGTTAGGTTTTATTTAGACCCCCCTAACCATTCATTCTTAGGCACGGTACGCATCACACCATAAATTAGGGGTCACCTGTGAGGTGGACTTTTACCACCGGAACAGGCAGTCCGTAGTGTTAATTCTTAGCCAGTTGAAACAACCGCTACCGACACTACGCGGCTATCTAGGCTGCTCGGGAAAAGGAGGTTAATATTGATGATTAACTCCTGACGTGCCCAAGCAGCCCGTATGGCCATTGGGGGCTTACCGGAAGATCCGGAACATCCGGTAAAGTGGTCAAATCGTTAAAAATGACTTAGAAAGCCGCGTTTTTTTTTCAATGTCGCTAGTTTTCAACATACATGGACATAAACGACGCTTTGAGTGCATAAGACCCTGTATGGCCATTGGGGGCACACCGGAAGATCCGGAACATCCGTAAATGTGATAAAATCGTTAAAAATGACTTGGAAAGCCGCGGTTTTTTTTTCAATTTCACTAGTTTATAACATACATGGACATAACCAATGCTTTGAGTGCATAAGAGTGCAATGGCCATTGGGGGGGCTCATTGGAAGATCCGAAATATCTGGAAAAGTGGACAATTAACGTGATTTACCCTACAACACTACAATTTTTTGAAAATTTATTGTTTTCAGTATTTAGGCCACCATGTGACTCCCCAAGTAACCATAAGCACTAATAATAAGCCCTTAATCAGCATCATAAATGCGTACATGCATTATAATAGCACCACAAATGCTTACACACCCTATAACAGCACTTCCGCTGCATAGAAACCCTATTACAGCATCATTAATGCTTCTAAGCCTGATGCATACGGGCATTAAATAAGCACTATATTGGCTTTATATTCGCATACAGGGCCTGTTTAAATGCCATCCAGTGTTTTGACAGATATACCACGTGCTTTGTGTTTACATATAGTGGTGAGAGGGAGTCAAACATAAATCTTCTCACTACTACAATTGCAGCTTTTATGACGGGGAAAAGTGGTGGTTTAAATTGGTCACTTTTCTTTCCAATACTATTCATCTTATGTGGGCGAAGGAGCAAAGGAGCAGAACTTCAACAACTCAACAATACAGGTGTCGCAGGTTCGAGACGCAAAATGAGGAATTTCATCATCATAAAACAAGGATCAATATGTGGCAATTTCAAGTCCTCAAAAGGATTAAAACCACCAAAATGAATTAGTCTGATACGGAGAAGTACTATCTCAATCATTTTATTACATTTTGCATACTATTAGAGGTTTCCATTTTCATTCATTTATTTATTTACCTCGTGTACCAGCTGCTTGGCCGCATACGCGAAAGCTCTCTGGCTGCGTACGCGAAAGCACAAAATATTCGCCCGAAAACCCTGGCGAAAACAACTGACGTTTCTCACGTGGTCTTATATCAGCACTAGTGATGCCGAGAAGCACGGTTATATCTTCGCATTATAATGGCACGCTATTTCGCCTTTTTTGGCATTATAATAGCATTATATGCGTATATAAAACTGACAAGCATCAAATGATTACCCTATATGCGCATATAATGCTGTTACCGTGCCGCATTATCGTGCTTACTGGTTACTTGGGTCTAGTTGGCTACTGATTGGTCCCCCGAACGATCCGGAACATCCGTAAAACTGGCCTTATTATAGAAGATGTCTCGGAAATTCTCGTTGTTTTTTATTACACTAATTTTCTACATTCAAGGAGGAAACTAGAACGTTTTATGATCAGCTATGGCCACTTGGGGGGTTTCCATGTATGTTGAAAACTAGTGAGATTGAAAAAAAAAACGCGGCTTTCCAAGTCATTTTTAACGATTTGACCACTTTTACGGATGTTGCGGATCTTCCGGTGAGCCCCCCAATGGCCATACAGGGTCTTATGCACTCAAAGCATCGTTTATGTCCATGTATGCTGAAAACTAGTGAGATTGAAAAAAACCGCGGCTTTCCAAGTCATTTTTAACGATTTGACCACTTTACCGGATGTTCCGGATCTTCCGGTGAGCCCCCCAATGGCCATACAGGGTCTTATGCACTCAAAGCATTATTTATGTCCATGTATGCTAAAAACTAGTGAGATTGAAAAAAACCGCGGCTTTCCAAGTCATTTTTAACGATTTGACCGCTTTACCGGATGTTCCGGATCTTCCGGTGAGCCCCCCAATGGCTATACAGGGTCTTATGCACTCAAAGCATCGTTTATGTCCATGTATGCTGAAAACTAGTGAAATTGAAAAAAAAACGCGGCTTTTCAAGTCACTTTTAACGATTTGACCGCTTTACCGGATGTTCCGGATCTTCCGGTAAGCCCCCCGATGGCCATACAGGGTCTTATGCACTCAAAGCATCGTTTATGTCCATGTATGCTGAAAACTAGTGAGATTGAAAAAAACCGCGGCTTTCCAAGTCATTTTTAACGATTTGACCACTTTTACGGATGTTCCGGATCTTCCGGAAGGCATATTTCAGTTTTTTCAAGGAAACTTCCATGAAAGAGACTCCTTAAATCACTTGAATATCTTTCATGTTGCACGATTGACTATTCCTACAAAACTTGAGTAGTTAAATGACAGTTAAGTATTATAAAACTGTTCAGGAAAGGAAGTTGATCATTTTTTCACCTGACTTGACCCAGGAGGACACCGGAATAACTCCGGCCACAGGCAAAATTTTGGACCACTTTCCCTAGCATAGAAAAATAGAAGAGTTTGGATTTCATATATTGAAAGAAGTTTGCAAATCGGATAGAAAATAGCTTCACGAGAATTTTTTGAATATTTTTTTTCTTAACCCGGTCGGATACGGGTTAAACATTGCCAGCTGGGAGGCTATCGCCGCAGCCCTACACAGAACGTGGGTTCCCGAACATCCATGTTAAATTCTGTAAAGCTGTAAACCACTTCCACAGTTATTAATTGAGAGCTTTCTTTGCCGATTGACCATTTTTGCATGTGTATATCGTGTGGCAGGTACGAAGATACTCTATGCCCTGGGAATCGAGAAAATTTCCTTTACGAAAAGATCCTCGACCAGCGGGATTCGAACCCACGACCCTCAGCATGGTCATGCTGAATAGCTGCGCGTTTACCGCTACGGCTATCTGGGCTGCAGCATTGAGAACTAAAACACAATTGAAAGAAGCTGGTAGGTACGTTTCAGTTCTTGGCTATACGGGTGGCGATTGCCTGCTACCCTATATCATCGGAAGCAGTGTGCGTTATCGCCGGAATGATCCCCATCACTTTGGATGAGGAATAGCATGCTATCATCGAAGGAACGCAAGAAATGTAAGTAAACCACGGTGGACGACCAGAAAACATGGAGAAGTAATATTCTTCCTGATGCAGCTTTTGTCAGGACGAGGATGCTTCCGAAAATATCTGCACATATTCGAACACGCAGAGTCTCTACATTGTCCGGACTGTCCAAATATCGAGGAGACACTGGAGCATGTAATATTCGACTGCTCTCGATTCAGGGATATACGAAGCGAGATGATGTCAGAAGCCGTTAGCGTCTTAAATCCGGACAATAGAGAGCTCCAGGCCGCGATCGGAGTAGGCTAGATCCTCCGTCGGGGACTAGAACGAGTAGAGCGAGCGTAAAGTAGTATCGGTAATAAGTCGTCGGGCGCCTGCAAACCGGAGGTCATCTTCCAACCGGAGTTGCAGAACCGACCTTGGCACTTGACGGGGTATAGCTTAGTAATTTATGAAACAGCACTGGCAATGGGTCGTCGGAGCGATTGTGAATAGGAAGTTTCCCTCCACCGGAATCGTAGGACCGACCGTGGCATCTCAAACTAGTCGGTTTAAGTACAATCGAAGTAAATAATGTCGTCCAGCTCAAAGTAACCTTAAAAAATACTAGAGATGGTCGGGTCTCGGGTTTTCAAACCCGAAACCCGACCCGAACCCGAACCCGACGGGTTCGGGTCGGGTTCGGGTTTGAAAATTTTATTTTTTTCGGGTTCGGGTTCGGGTCGGGTTTGACGGCTACAACATTATCGGGTACGGGTCGGGTTCGGGCTTGAAAAAAGTCGGGTTTAGTCGGGTTTGAGTCGGGTTTGGTGAGAATGGTGAAACGAGTAACAACCTAAAAGCTTCCCAATGCATCAGAAACGATGAATTTATAATCTTTTAAAACTCGGGTCCTATTCGGGTTTTTCTTAGAATTTTTTTCGGGTTTCGGGTCGGGTTCGGGTTTGAACAGCGGAAATTTTTCGGGTTCGGGTCGGGTCCGGGTTTGCTTTTCAATTACAGTCTCGGGTTCGGGTCGGGTCCGGGTTTTAAGAAATAAAATAAGTCGGGTACGGGTCGGGTTCGGGTTTGAAAAATGTGAAACCCGACCATCTCTAAAAAATACCCACTCTGAATTCAAACCATCTACATTACATTACAATTCTAACTGCATGAAAACAGACTCCAATACGGCTGAATGTACTTCTTGCATGTGAGTGAACAAGTGCCACCACCGACCGAGTCCGGTAGCCCAGTTCGAATTGAAAGTACCTTCCAATTCCGCACTGTGCACAGAAGCAGAAGCCAATCTTATAAATATGTAGATGTCATGTCCTATCTCGGAGGGAGTATGATTTATTGAGCTATTTTCTCCACATTTTATCGGTCGGTTGCAATCTTATCGCAACTGCAGGCTCCCCTCCTAGAGAGGTACCTACCATCCTACGGAGATAAACGAACGGTGTGCTCCTGTCCTGATGTCTGAGCACGAAAGACGACAGTCAGACAATCGGAACGGACTATTCCGGGTAGCCTGTTTTATGCAATCATAAAATCTTTGAAACGAACCAAAAACGATCAAAAAGTGACCCATAACAAAGTTAGTAATGTAGGTGTTAATGAAATATACAAAATGCTAAATAAATAAGCAAAAACATGCAACATAAATATATGAACAAATTCCATTAAAATATCAAAATGCACCCATAGCTAATACATGGATCGAGAGACAAAAGGTCGAAAGGAAAAAAAAGTTAATGGTGCACTTTCCGATTATTGTGGAGCATTTCAGGTTTTTTATTGTCGCAAAAACCTTGTCCCACTGTTCCACTACTGCATTACTACCAGTGATGGACGACGACAACGACGACTACCCTCCGTACTGTAGCAGAGAGGTGAGCAGTCAGTGAGCTTTTTGATGGTTCCATGCATGCGATGCAATGGACCTGCTGCTGTGCCATCGAGCATGCACTTACCTGAAAGTTGATCCAGCTCAGGGATGAGATTGTTATCAATGATTGCATCTGTAAACGAATGCATTCGGTTGTGACAGAGTTAAGTTATTGCATCTTGGAGAAGAATAGTATTTACGATTTCGCAGGCATCAGGACGATGCTTCTGAGTTGTGTATTTCATGCATTTTTCTCCGGACAATCTAAGGTCAGATAGTATTTTTTGTTTGTTTTTTTTTTTATAAAATATTTGCCGTTTAATCGGTTCCAACATTTTTTTTATGAAATTTTGTGTTCAAAAGATCATCACATTTATATACAAATCAACAAATAAGTTTTGAATCTTATAATATCTTACAAAGTACTACAAACAATAAAAAGGGTAATCAGGCCAAAAGTGGGTGCTAGTTTTGATAACTCGTAAGGCCGAATGAAATTTCAGGCCAAATTGGCTGTTAGGCGTTTCAAAATTACCTGTTTGACCTTGAAGCCCACAATATCTGCTGTGAAATATATCTAGAAAAAAAAACAGTCTTTGTATGAATGAATGAAAAAATAAACACTGATAAATGTGAGACATTTGAAACAGTAGTTTATATTTTTCAAACGTTATTTTGGCCTTGTGACCTTTTCGGTCAAACAGCATTTGGCCTAACGACCTTCCCCTTCGTGAATGACCAGAACAATCGAAGTTGCATAGATATCCAATGAATGAGGCTTGAGATTGGCAAACCCTTCTCAAAGTGCACAGATCGAGAGCAACATTTAAAAGTCAATACCAGCGCCAACCACGCCTTTACGGTCAAGGGGAAGGGAAGGAATGTTAGTTAGAAAACCATTGTTACTAGAGACCGAGTATACCTCGGCATCTTCACTGTTGTCATGGAAATTATATTGGATTAGTAGGCTATCGTAAGGATCTAGGAGTCACCTATGGTTGGAGATGCGATCCATGATAACAGAGATCGATATTATGCGTACCCCTAGGCTTTGAAGTACAGAAGAGCAAAAAATCCGAACATTTGTGTCTGCAACGGCTTGCTTCGACAAGATTCCACATCCCACAAAAGAGCATAAATTAGCGCCAAAGACAGATATGAAGCTCCTTCCAGCTATAAAAAAAAGAAAATTCCTTGAACCAAAATTATTGATCCTTTCAAAACCCGTGAATTCAATTTAAATTCCGTTTCACATACAAGCAATCATCGGCACGTCGATGGTAGTCGCACCCCCATTGATGAAGCAGGCAAATAATGTGTACACACAAAGCTGCAGCTATTTTTCCCAATGACTGTCGTGAAGTACGCCAAAGACATGCCAATGCTTCCTACTACTGGCGCAATCCAAGCTGACTGTAATCGAACTATCGAGCATCGCGCTGTCTACGGCGTTGTCGGAACGCATCTTGACGCGGAAGGGGATGATGGGGTGAGACAAAATATCACAAGCTTGTCATGAAAACTCAGTTAACATTGGTAGTATATTCTTCTTCTTATTGGCATTACATCCTCACTAAAACAGAGTCTGCTTCTCAGCTTAGTGTTCAAAAAGCACTTCCATAGTTTCTGCCAAAGTAAATTATGAAAAGATCCTGGATCGACCGGGAATCGAACCCAGACAACTTCAGCATGGCTTTGCTTTGTAGCCGCGGGCTCTAACCACTCGGCCCACGGAGGCTCCAACAATGGTAGCATAATAACAGTTAATTCATCTAAAAAGAGATTATATATGTACATTTTGGCTTAATGAACTGTTATTCAGCTATCAATATTAATTGGAACAATTCCAGATAAATTCTGAAGGAATTTTCAGAAGTTTTACCTATAAAATTACTAAGAAAAACCTCTTGAAAACCACACACCGTCAAATTGTAATAAATTTTGTTGGAAGAATCCTTGAGACAACCGATTAGAGATATGTTTGTAGAATATCTGAAAAATTTTTTGACAGCTGCTAGAAACGCTGAAAGTGTTCATTATGATTAGAGATTTCTTGCAATTCAAAAAGAAATCCCTGGAGAAATTATTAAATGGAAAACTGGAAAAATCCAGGACCAATTTCCCGAAAAAATCTCCGAAATGCCATGAAGTATCCTGTAAAAGTTCATGGAGAATACTATCTAGAATTTATGTTTTTAAACATCCTAAGTATTAATAACCTTTGAGGATAGGTCTACTTTAACACATTAAGTTGCATTTTGAGGTAAATTAAGCAAATAAATCGCCATACATTCTGATAAGCTTGCAAATATGTTGGCTGAAATCGTTAAAAAAAACATTTTTATTAGTCAAAATCTAGACGTGACTTTGATATATAAATGAAATTGCACGTAGTCCTATCCCGTTATTCTTCTTCTTGGCATCCTCAATGTGACAGAGCCTGCTTCTTAGCTTTAGTGTTCAATGAGCACTTCCGCATTTATTAACTGCTAAAGTTGCCATTTTCGCATTCGTATATCGTGTGGCAAGTACGATGAAACTCTATACCCAAGAAAGTCAAGGAAATTTCCATTACGAAAAGATCCTGGACCGACCGGGAATCGAACCCAGACACCTTCAGCATGGCTTTTCTTTGTAGCCGAGGACTCAACTCATTCGGCTAAGGAAGGCCAATACCGACTAGTCCTACCCCGTCTTCCCCTATTTACATCGTCTAGCCTCAAGATGTAAAGTGTGAGAAAAAGGATATCGAGTTTTTTTGCAGCCTTCTTTCTCCAGTTCCAGAAATTCCTTCGGATGACGATGACGACAAAGACGACGGCGATGACGTCGAAAAGACGGTCCATTATCATTCCTGGGCCCAGTTCTTTGTTTTCCGATGGCATTGGTGGTGGTGCTGCAATGCCGGGAAAGTGCGGATAGTTGTTTAAGTGGGTCGAATCTACGCTACAGTAGCTCCGTTCTTTTACGCTCCAGATGGGCAACTCTATGCGCGTGTTATCAGCTGCGCGACGACGGTCTCGTTAGTCCCGAAGACGCAAAGCTAAAGAAGCGAACAAGGGTGATAATTTTTGTTTGGGTTGGAACCCTTTTAGCGCCTGGTGTTGCTGTGCAAACGGAAGATAATTCTAAATTCAATTCACTTATGGAATGAATTGAGGAACCCAAATGCAAATGAATATAAGTGGCAATTTGGTAGGTTTTGAGTAAAGTATACTAAAACAATCTACTGTTTCAAAGCTTTTCAATGATATATTGTTTTTTTTTTCAATAACTTATTTGTAAACAAATGAAAACCTGAATTTATCACTATGCCGTTCAATTCCACTATAGTTTATATCCTTTGACAGATACAAGTATTTCGACTTTAACTGTATGGCCGTCTAAAGTATCGTATACTAGTCTACACTAGTACACGAGACTGAAGACGGCCTTACAGTTGAATGCGAAATACTCGTATCTGGCAAAGGATACAAACTCTAGTGGAATCAAATTCGATGTTCCTGAGGACGTTAGATAGTAGAAGTTGTCAAAGTTTGCCAAAAAATATATGATTTGGCAAGCAATTTGCTAGTATGCAAAGCGGAGCACCCCATTCGTGCCATCTGGAACGCTCAATGGGCATGTGTACCTAGAGGAATGTTTCCAAAAGCGTCTACTTTCTCTTCTGAGGTTACACAATGGTCCTAAGAATTTCTAGCCGGATTTGGCCTCGTGCCATTACTCGACAGAGGTTTGAGAGTGGTACAAGGCTGAGGAAGTCAATTTCGTGCCGAAGCATCTCAACCCTTTGAACGTGCGGCCACTTTGGAAGCATCCTAGGGAAGTGAAATCAGAGGAAGATATGGAGAAAAAATAGACTGCTGAATAGTTGGTCCAAGTGTTGTACAGGACCTTACGAATAGTGTGAAGAGAAAAGTTCGTGCATTTGGATATTGAATTGAAGTTGAATAAAACCAACATGAGAAAATATTAATAACATGTTTTATTTTTACTCCCTGAAAATTTAAAAATAATTGGTTGAACGTGCGAATTTTGATAAATATTTGTGTGTGTTGCAATTTGATTCCGTACACCCTTTACCAATAGTGGAGTTATCAATTTTCAGTATTGCTGTTTGCGTTTGACGTGCAAACCTTGGCTAACTGCGCTTCAAATGCGGTAACACAGAGCAATCAAAGGATACTTGGCAACCATGATACTAAGCACCGCCAACCTAGCAAAGAAAATCAAACTTTGACTTCGCCTTCATTGTGAAAAATCTTACCGCGTTTGGTGTTCCCGCATTTGATATTTGCATTTCAAACGCACACAGCAATAATATGCTGTTGGTTACTGCGATGAAATATTATTTCTCGTAATAACAAAAAAATGTGCATTCATTGAGCTTCTTGAGTCTTAAGCTGGTGAATGAAGTTGAGTTTTGTTTAGTGGAAGTGCTCTTGGAACATCTACCCTATATGTCAATATACCTTTATTTATTTTATAACAGTTTTAAAATAGATTGCCCTAAACGAACTTTTTGCACACCGGATCCATATTTCGAATCGAGTGTGGGGCAAAGTTCGCTGACCGAAACATAAGATATCGATACTAGTATGACAGGCATACTTTTTACCTGCTTTATCGTTGCCTTAACTTATGGTTATAGAAAAATACACACTTTTTTATCAAAAAATGGCTCACAACATGATCAATTGTAATTAATTGAAATTTAGTTGCTTTTTCCGCATGATCAGATGTATATTTGAGTGTACTGGAAAAAATCATATAAGATTCCTAAGCCATTGGCGCTGGTAGTGGGTAGGACAGGTAGAACATGTACTACGCACAAAACACTTGGGTAGGACAGTTAAAGGATTGTCCTACCCACGATTCAACAAATACAAAAAAAAAATCAGCAAACAGCTTGAAAAATAAATTAAACTTTTTATCGTCTGTTAAATTCTTATGGATAATGGAAGACACTATAAGGTTTTCCAATCCTTTCTCATGCCTAGTGAAGGGTGACATGGTTTATACATGGCCCTCAATATGTTCTGGCTTGTGTGAAAAACGTTTGAGAATATCTATAGTGAAAATATTAATCAACTGTAAGAATTGTTATAAGAAACTTCTTCAAGCCTGATTTGCTGTTAAAAAGAAAACGTTACAAAAATTTTTGGTCAATTCTTGAAAAATAATTTGCTGTTAAGAGGGAACTGTAAAAAAAATGGGCGATTCTTGAAAAATTGAATCGAAACCCCACTGTTATTTTGTGGCATTATTTATAAAAATATATAGAGCGCATTATAAAAACTTTCTGAGAGATTTTGTTTTGATACATTTTTCGATAATCTTCCGTTTCAATTCAATTCTTCGGTGCAAAAAAAAAAAAACTACACTAATTAGTAGATTTTTTTCTGTTCATCCATTTGCTAACAACCCAACTAGTTGTTTAGGAAAAGAATTTTTTTTTTTTTAGCAAATTTGTTTAATAAAATGGTTGCAAAGAATTCTTCAAAAATTCATGCATGTTTCCTCCCAGAAATCCAAAATTTCTTGAGGCGTTCTAAAACAAACTGAACAAATCTGATTTTTTCCAGCATTTCATTCAAGCATTGTTCATGCATTTTTTTCCAAACATTCGAAAGCTTCTCAAAAAAAAGTTCATATAAGTTTTTACACTGGTTAATACTACAGATTTTTTTTTCCAATTATTTGTCCGATCAATCCTGCACAAATTTCTTCTGTCCAATGTTTTTCTAAAAAATGTTTTAGAAGATCCTGCGTGATACTATCCTAAGATTTGAATGATTTTATCTATGAAAGATTGATGGATTTAATCTATGAAATTTTCTGAAACTTCTTCTAAAGTCAAGAAGTTCCTTCAAAGATCCTTGTTCATTAAGGATGACATTAAAACTTGCACAGGATTCATCAGAGGATACCTAAGGATTTTCTTTAGAAATACCCTACGGTTTTATTTTTCTGAAACAAATCTTAGCATTTGCCTGGAGACATTCCTGAGAGAATACCTGAAAAAAAAAACTTTCAAAACTTATTTTAGAAAATCACATAGAACTAGAGGAGTTTCTGTAAAAATTTTGGGAAGAATCTCTGGAGCAATTACTGAAGATATTTTCAGAGAAATCTTTAGTAGAGATCATAGTAAACACCTCGAAATTTCTGGAAAAGTTATTGATTAAATTTTAGGAGATATTTTGACTAAGAAACTTGGGGATGTCCCTATCGATGGATGAATCACTGGATAAAATCTTGAAAAAGTTAGGACTATCTTAAAATATATCTTAAAAATTTTTTGAAGAAATTCCAGCGATTTCTGAAATTATCTTAGGAGAAATTCCATTGGAGAAAATACTTGGGAAAAAATTACTAAATGTACTCCTTTAGAAATCTCAGGGGTAATATCTGAACATACATAAAATAACACAGCGTAACATAAATGACATTTTTGCGTGTCTCAAGGATCAAATTATGTGTCTCTAGTAGATTTGGGATTGTTGAATCTGATGTCATTCTCAGAAATGTTCCAGCACGTCACAATTTTTAGCTACAGGTCGTCAAAGTAGTATAAAACACTGGTTATATTGATGTTTACATGAAATATAAAGTACAATTTATCAAACTTTTTTGTAATCTAATCCACCAAGCATGCAAAATAGAACTTGAACTTATATAATTTGATTGAAATTGCACGATTAAATTTCGGTTAAACCGATTTCTTCAACATGCTTGCAGTCTCCATACAAATTTTTTCGTCTCTTCTAAATGGCAAAATACAACAGTTCTCTGAACCATCAAAAAATAACTTTTGCGCATCGAAAGTATTATGAACTTTGATGATAAGTATTGTTATATACATAAAGTTAGAATTCTGTGGCAAATTAAGCAAATAAATAACCTTACAAGCCGGCAAACTTGCATGCAAGTTGGCTGAAATAGTCATTGTTTTGCATTTTCAACAGCCAATATCTCAAAAACTAAACGTGCTATGATATTTCTGAAAACGGCAATGGATTCAACAACGCTTAATTAAGTGAATAGCGGTATTTTGGTGCTGGAGACGAAAACGTGTTCCGCAGTGTAATTTCTAATGTAATTTCTACAGAAAATCGAAAAAACATGCACAATACTTGTTGTAGTGTCACGAGGAGTTCTAAAAAAAGTCGTAGATCTTAGAGAAATATCTGCTCTGATGGTATGAATAATCAAACTCTTATATTTGGCTCCTATTTTGTTTTCGTAGAACCTGTTCGGTCTCTTCTTCCCCTTTTCTTGATTCATTGTAGGTTTCTTTTTCCAGGCAAGAGCTCTCTAATTTCCTATGTTTAAGGTCCTCAGCCTCTACTAATCCTGTAAAGACTTCCTTGTGGTAACGACTGGCACCCTTTGCTTTCGAGGCCCTAAATATAATAACTCAATTTGTTAACATTTGTCAACGTTTGTCCCCCCAATTAGAACGTGGACGCACCTCTGTCCTAGACAAAGGATATTGGAGATATTACTGTAGGAGTTGCACTTACGATTAATAACGTGCATATAGCAGTTATTACCGAAACGTATTTGAAACCTGGATCTAAACTCAAAAGAGATCCTAACTTTTTTGTTTATCGTAATGATCGATTTGATGGGGCATGTGGGGGAGTTGCAATCATCATTCACAGGCGTATAAAACATCAACTGTTTTCATCATTTGAAACTAAAGTTTTTGAAACTTTAGGTGTTTCTGTTGAAACACAGTTTGGTAAATATACTTTCATAGCTGCCTATTTGCCTTTTCAATGCTCTGGACAGCAAGTTAATTTGCTCCAAACTGACTTGCGTAAATTGACTCGCAATAAGTCAAAATTTTTTGTCATTGGTGACTTTAATGCCAAACATCGGTCATGGAATAATTCTCAAAGTAATTCCAACGGCAGAATTTTATTTGATGAGTGCTCTTCAGGATATTTCTCAATTCAATACCCTGATAGCCCCACATGTTTTTCCTCTTCTAGAAATCCATCTACGATTGATTTGGTCTTAACCGACTCTAGTCATCTTTGTAGCCAACTGATTACTCATGCTGATTTTGATTCTGATCATGTCCCTGTTACATTTCAAATATTCAAGAAGCGATTCTCAATCCTATCAGCTCCACTTTCAATTATTTACGAGCCGACTGGAATATATATAAAACGTATGTTGACTCTAATCTTGATGTTAACATTTCTTTAGAAACTAAAATTGATATTGACAATGCTCTTGAAACTTTAACAAATTCCATTGTTGAAGCCCGGAGCATTGCAATTCCAAAATGTGAAGTAAAATTTGAATCCGTGATTATAGACCATGATCTTAAACTCTTGATCCGTCTTAAAAACGTGAGGAGAAGGCAATTTCAACGCACTCGCGATCCTGCTATGAAAATTATATGGCAAGATTTGCAGAAAGAAATCAAGAAACGTTTTGCGCAATTAAGAAACAAAAATTTTGAAAATAAAATTTCTCAATTGGACCCTGGCTCTAAGCCCTTTTGGAAATTATCGAAAATCTTGAAAAAACCTCAGAAGCCAATACCGGCATTGAAAGAGGAAAACAAATTATTACTAACTAATTGCGAAAAAGCTCAAAAACTTGCTATGCAGTTTGAAAGTGCGCACAACTTTAATTTAGGACTTACTAGTCCAATTGAAAATGAAGTTACTCAGGAGTTCGAAAATATTATCAATCAAGAGAACGTTTTCGAAAATGCCTGGGAGACTGATTTGGAAGAAGTGAGAACTATTATTAAAAAATTCAAAAACATGAAAGCTCCTGGCGATGATGGAATTTTCTACATCCTCATCAAGAAACTTCCAGAAAGTAGCTTATCATTTTTAGTTGATATATTTAACAAATGTTTTCAATTAGCATATTTTCCTGACAAATGGAAAAATGCTAAGGTTGTTCCAATTTTAAAACCAGACAAAAATCCTGCAGAAGCTTCTAGCTATCGTCCAATCAGTTTGCTTTCCTCCATCAGCAAACTTTTTGAAAAGGTTATTTTGAACAGAATGATGGCCCACATCAACGAAAATTCAATTTTTGCTAAGGGTATGCGATATGGATTTTGTCCATGTCGATACGAAACGAATCGATACGCGGAATATCTTGCGCTGATAATGACGAAACGAAACGAAATTTGAAAATGTTTCGTGTAGCTCGATACGAAATCAAATATCTCACGGAATTTTTCGAAACGAAACGAAATTTTTGAATTTGTTTCGCGGAATACACGTTTAAGTTTTTTTTTCTATACCAAACCGTGAACCGTCATCATATTGGCTATAATTTTGCTGAACAAACTTGTGTCAAAATATTTACCCATTTTTAGTTATAACAGTTTCAAAATTAATTGTCTTATTCGAACTTTTGCCCCACCGGTGGGGCAAGAGTTCGAATCTAGTGTGGGGTAAAAGTTCGCTGGCTAAAACACAAAATATCGATCCTTTTATGATAGGCATACTTAACACCAGCCGTAAACTTAAGTTTGACGAAAAATAAACACTAAAATCATCAAAAAATTGCCCAAAACCTGGTTAATTGTAATATATTCAAAAATAGCAGTTTTTCACAAAACTATGTGGAAATGTAAAATTTTGGTGACAATTTTCACACGATCAGACAAATTTAACTGAATTTGAAGATAATTTGTGGATTTTAGGCAATTTACAAATTTTTCCGTGATTTTTTACATGGGTCGAACTTTTGCCCGCTGATTCGAACTTTTGCCCCACTATGGGCCAAAAATTGGGTTTCAAGCATGTATGCAAAAACTAATACACCTCAAAGCAACCTTATGATAGGCCTAGAAACGCCCTTACATAAAATATTGAAAAAGATTTTATCTTCAATTGATTCCATGTAACGAAAGTTTGACCAACAATTACAATATTCACGTCGAAAAACAAAAAAAAAGCCATAACTTTTCCAAATCTCAATCGATTTTTATGATATTTGGAGTGAAAGTCTCTTACTTGAATAGCATTCGAACCACCATGACATTTATAAGATTTGTTTTGAATTGAGCAGGAAATCTTAAAAAGAAACTCTTACCCCACTCGAACTTTTGCCCCACTTTACTCTACCATAAAACATGGAATAATGATATTCATTTTTTTTGCTGTACTTTATGCTGTGTGGCTTGAATGAATGTGATTGGGGACACAAGTCGATAAGTGATCATGAAAACACTAAACTGAAAAGTAGACTCTGTCCCAGTTGGAACACAACGCAAGAAAGAAGAAGAAAATAAGTAGAACAGAGGAATCACTGGAATACTTGCTTTAGTATTTGCTGGAGTATTGAATTAAATTAAATTTCAAAAAATCCATTAACACATACCTAAGAAATCAATCAAGATTAATTTAAAAGAACTGCAAAAGTAATAAACTCCAAGAGATATTGCGACAACAACTTAACCAGGATTGCCTGTTGTGGTTAATTTAGAAGTTCTTAATAAATTTTCTGGAAAACCCTTGCATAAACTGTGAATTGATTCTTGGAGGGATCAAATCTGGATGAATGCAAACTTTCAGAGTAAACCTTGTAGAAAATACTGAAGGTATTTCTATTATTTTGTAGAGCAAATACTGGAGAAATGATCCTATTCCAAAATCTGTGAAGGAATTTCTGGACGATTTCTGGAAGAATCAAGGGTTGTTGATATTATCTCATTTTCAGATTCTTTGTTTAAAACTGACTACAAAATCACATTTTCACTGAATTTTGAGCCTCGAGAGTATTTTGAAGAATATTTAAAAAAATCGAAAAAAAAGTTTTGAACCTGGACTACATAGTATAGAGGAACCGCAAATAAGATTGACAAGTTCACCCATGTTCGTTCAGACAATCCGTCTTTCAATGAGCTAAATTTAATATTTGGCTTATTTTTTTTTCTCGAGATCTAGATGTGCGAGAATCGAAAAAAAAATTGTTACGCTTTTCTATTGTGAAATACCCTAGGTACCCCACCAAACGTGAATCTGAATCCGGAACCAATTTTGATGTTGCTTGCAATGCATGAATAAAATGTATAACTGATTTGTGATTTTTACTAAAACAAATCAACAAAATCTATCGAAAGATGGCGAAACTAGAGAATTTTGAAACTTGATGTCGGTATTGAAAAGGTCCTTTGCCTTGCGGCATTTGGCTTCCAATACTTGTAATGATATATTATAAATATTCGCATTTTTTTAATTGGGGGTCGTGAGAAAATTATGTCACGTTATAAGAGGAGAGAGGAGACAGCGATATACAATCGCTGCGATTTCGCTGCTACATGTAGAGTTTTATGACACAACAACGAAATCGCGGTGAGCCTTAACTCATTGATGCGTGCTATTAGTTTTCTCTTTTATTCTCCCGCTGTTCTTATGCAGAGTTAAAAGTGACGTCATAGCGGGAAAGCAAGAGAGAGAACTAATGCGCGCATCAATAATCTGCACCACCTGAGCAAATTAAGAACATCAGGGACTCACGCTCCGCAGCTTTTTTGACATTTGTGTACAAACAATTTTTGCGATATATTAACGGATTTGCTCAAAAGGACACGCGATGTTCCCCGGATGAAACCGTGGTTTTGCTCTCTACATTGCGGTAGTTCATCAAACGCAGTTGTTCCTTTCCTGGGCTATTCGCCACGAGGAATTTAGGGCAAATGGGCGTTTTTGGAAACTTTACAACGGCAGTGCAGTTTATCATATCCTGCGGACCAGTCAATACTACAGTCATTCCACAGTTATGGATAGCACACAGATATGGATCAAAGTTGGGGTAAACGGAAAATATCTCATCAAATAGAGTAGCAATTACGCAGAACCCATTTTACCTACGCGAACCATAAATCTATACAGCATCGTAATCAACAATAACATGCTTAAACACATTTGTTCCACTCGTAGGAAATAAAATGTCATACATATGACTAGAAGCGTTGATTCATATTTGTAGGGCATTGAAACCCATACCACAGTTATGAATCTAAGATAAGACGACTCCTAATGAAACGCCAAAACGTATGCTTCCAATAGCACACCATTCGTTCGCCACGCAGATAATTTGCTGTTATAGTGTTCTGATCCATGATATGAGTCAATTTGATCCATAATACGAACCCATTTTTGACTGTAGCTGCTAGGAGTAGAAGCGAATGCTTTGCTTTTTTTGTTCGAAATTAAACTCGGATTTCGCGAAATTCCGTTTTATTCCGTTTGTTTTCAATTTTCCGTGGAAATATTTTAACAATTTGGCGAAACGAAACGAATTAGCAAAATACAAATTTCGCCTGTGCGAGTTCCGTGGAATTCCGCGGAATTTCGTTTCGAAGCGTATTTGACGGAATCATTCGGTATTTCGCATACCCTTAATTTTCGCCAATGAACAGTTCGGATTCCGCCATGGACATTCGACCACTCATCAACTTTTACGTGTAACAAATTTGATCCGTTCCAACAAATCTGAAGGCTATTCTACTGGTCTTGCTCTTCTAGACATAGAAAAAGCATTCGACAGTGTTTGGCATGAAGGTTTGATTGTAAAATTAAAAAACTTTAATTTTCCAACATACATTGTTAGAATAATTCAAAGTTACCTGTCAAATCGAACACTTCAGGTTAATTATCAGAACTCCAGATCTGAAAGACTTCCTGTAAGAGCTGGTGTTCCTCAAGGCAGCATTTTGGGACCAATATTATACAATATTTTCACATCTGACTTACCTGAGCTAGGTGGAAAAGTCCACCGATTTGAAGTTTTGAAGTAAAACAGACCCCAACTTCCTACCCAATCGACTGCAACCCAACTGATTAATATACATCTATCTTCATTCCAATTCATTTATACAGTTTCGAGTACAGTTAGCTTTTTACAAATGATGAAGTTAAACACCCAAATTACGACGGTTTAAAAGAAAAATAAAATTGTTTTGTCTTTGGCCGTTTCTAAGGAGGTCCCATTAATGAACAAAAAAAAAAATACCCAAGGCCAAATCTGGTCTCAGTACAGTATGGCCCAAAAAAAATGCGAACATTGTTTGAACGTGAATATAGCATCAACAAGCGTTATTTTCATTGTTTTTGATAGTGAATGTAATTTCTGATTATCGTAGTATATTCTGACACAACTTAGCTATCCAGGACAATTTTTGTCATATTTTTTTTTCTGTCCTAAATAATGTAATAAAGCAAATAAGTTCAAAGGTTTTGTCCACCCAAAGCTAGAAACAGCGTCTGATTGTCGTATACTCTGGTGATAAACTTTCTACCTTCAAAAATCACACTTTAGTGTTGAAAATTTTAGTTTGTTTGGTATCAGAGGATGGAGGAGTTCTTAAAAAACGTGTTTTTTATGATCACAATAAAATATTTTGCCAGGGTCATAGTTTTGAGGGCATTTGCGTCTTATAGGTTTGATATGCCTTTATTTTTTGTTAAAGTTGAATAAAAAATAAATACGGAGGTCTATAACAGATTTTTGAGGATGAAATTCGTTCCTTCGGTTAGAGACAACTTATATCAATACTAGCTCATAGGTTTTGAGCAAAACGGAGCCGCTTATCACACTTATATGAAGGTTCAATCAAAGCTCTCCGAAATGAGCCGTTTTTTCAAAAATATGTTTAAGTCTCCAATTACCCAGGTATGAACAATTCTAGCATTCGATATGGGCGTATGCTGGAGAAAAGGCCTGTGAAGGAGCTGACACCATCGTTGATGTTTTAAAAGCTTTCATCATACAGATATTGAACTCGACGTCCGCATGATCAAATTTGAAGGTATGCTTCCAATTTCTCTCTGGTAAGGTGAAAGTAACGAATAAAAATCATGTCGAAACCAAAAAACTGAGTCTAAATAGATTAAACAATACAAGTAATGAATAATACATATGTTTCATTCACATTTTCTATGTAAAAACTATCATAAAACATGATATGACGATTTTCGCATTTTTTATGGGCCATACTGTAAATAATTAAATTCTTATATAACGTCCGCAGTCGATATTTTGAAAGCAAGTTGAGTTTGAATCAGATTTATACTAATAAATTGGGTAAAAGTTTATTGAAAAAGAGTCATTTTTACCTGACTTGACCCAGTGACCCTCAGGAATAACTATCAACTGGAGGACAAATCTTAAAGTTCCAATGATGATTGAAAAATTAGACATCTAGCGGATTCTTTTTGAACTAAAACGAAGGCAAACCATCAAGATTTTACAAAATTGCAGCAATTCGATTTTTTTTTTCATTTGTACTGATACGTGTAGCATGTGCATTGTGCACTTCCACAGTAGAAGCATTAGTCTTAGAATGCTAATGTCGCGTTTGTTCGTGTGACCAACAGTTAGTTTGCCACGCTCTGACAGCTTGATTACCGGGTCTATAAGTGTCAAATAAATTTTTCGAACCAAAACAAAACATTATCTACAACATGGCACTAAACAAACCAACAAAAACTATAAATAAAAGTACTAACAAAGTAATTATTTTTTGCGACAACAGCGAAACTAGCGTTCTACTACTTATATTTCTATTATTTCCACATGTCATCAAACCCCGTATAGCAACTGTGTTGCTAATGAAAATTACACCGTTGGCACAACGCCGTAAAAATCCAATACCTTCCCATAGCATCGATCTACACAGGCGACAATTGCATATGTGCACGGTGTACTATATTTAAGAAGGTGATATATTCCGAAAACTGACAGCTACTTGACGACGTCATTCCTATCTACCTCGAACAAATTTGCGACAAAAATGATCTAGTGGTCCGGAAGGTATATGGTACGATAGGAGTGACGTTAGATGTTTACAATCAAACATAATATTTACATCAGTGAAGAACCTGCCTTGTTAATTTTTATGTCGTGGCATGTGATTAAGTTAAGTAGACCGATGACCACCAATTCTGATGTGCGAAGTTCCCCAGACAACCAGAAATCGCATAAAAGTTCACGTCACAACTCGTTTATTCATACTAATTACATCAAACCCGCAAAACACCGTGGATAAACTCGTCAGTTTGATGAGTTTCCTCGGTTAAAACACTTCTTTTCTGCGTTCATTTGTACATTTTGTTTCGTCTCGTACACTCGTACAAAGTAAGTCGCACCAATCCGTAGCAGCTGTCAAATCAATATTTGTTATCATAAATTAAGTCGCATAAGATCACAGGTTGGTTCGGTAGAATATTTATACACTCGCATTGTATGTTATTATTCATCACATAATATATGCACGCATATCGCCTCCACTTTTGTACGTAGAAGGCCTTTTCGCGACATCTTATAAGTGAATTTTTGCACATATAAAGCCTCCAGGTAACTTCGTTATACGTACATTTTGGTTGTCTGGGTCATGTTTCACTTTCCCAAGGCACGTCGTAAAATAGTTACGAGGCGCCTTTGGCCTTGAACCTACATTCTTCATATATCCGCTCAATGATATTCTCTCTCTCTCTCTCTCTCTCTCTCTCTCTCTCTCTCTCTCTCTCTCTCTCTCTCTCTCTCTCTCTCTCTCTCTCTCTCTCTCTCTCTCTCTCTCTCTCTCTCTCTCTCTCTCTCTCTCTCTCTCTCTCTCTCTCTCTCTCTCTCTCTCTCTCTCTCTCTCTCTCTCTCTCTCTCTCTCTCTCTCTCTCTCTCTCTCTCTCTCTCTCTCTCTCTCTCTCTCTCTCTCTCTCTCTCTCTCTCTCTCTCTCTCTCTCTCTCTCTCTCTCTCTCTCTCTCTCTCTCTCTCTCTCTCTCTCTCTCTCTCTCTCTCTCTCTCTCTCTCTCTCTCTCTCTCTCTCTCTCTCTCTCTCTCTCTCTCTCTCTCTCTCTCTCTCTCTCTCTCTCTCTCTCTCTCTCTCTCTCTCTCTCTCTCTCTCTCTCTCTCTCTTCTTCTTCTTTCTGGCGTTACGTCCCCACTGGGACAGAGCCTGCTTCTCAGCTTAGTGTTCTTATGAGCACTTCCACAGTTATTAACTGGGAGCTTACTATGCCAATGACCATTTTTGCATGTGTATATCGTGTGGCAGGTACGAAGATACTCTATGCCCTGGGAAGTCGAGAAAATTTCCAACCCGAAAAGATTCTCGACCGGTGGGATTCGAACCCACGACCCTCAGCTTGGTCTTGCTGAATAGCTGCGCGTTTACCGCTACGGCTATCTGGGCTCTCTCTCTCTTTCCGATATCGATCACCGTCGATCGTTTACGCGAATGACATTCAATTACCTCCAGTAGGAATAATAATTATTGTAATTATACCGAGTTGCAATAAAGTCCGACAGTCTTAATCCAACCGTAAGCGAAGGTGGTCTGTCTTCCGATAGTAATATCACGCCCCGAAAAAGTGCAGTTATAACATACGGGTTAAGAATCAAATAATCTTTAGAGGCCTTAGGCCTTAGGTCCAAGGAGCAGTTTTTGATCAATTTCGGCAATGATTCGTATACATTTTCCATAAAAATCATCAGTGTTTTCTAAGAAAAAGTTGAAGAAAGTTTCGAAGAATTTTTCGATAGAGATTTTAGGAAATTTTCTAGAGAAAAACCTAGAAGAATTAACTAATGAGAAGAATATGACGAAATATGGAAATAATAAGCTTATAAGGAACAATAAAACATTTTAGAAATACGTAACATACTTCTATATACCTTGAACAGTTTACACGGAGACGGAATTCAACTCAATGTTGGGTTGTTTCAACGCAATTCCGTAGTTGAGCCCAATAACTCAATTTTGACTAAATTTCCAAGGTCCCCACTAGGTAGTTTGGCTTTACTTCCATTAGAAAAATATTCTCGATTTTGGGTTGATTTAACGCTAAATTGAGTTCTTAAAAAAAAAAAGACACCGACACGTTAATGCTTCCAGTGGATGATCAAGTCCTTTGAAGGAAACACCACACTAGATAACGGACTAGCATGCAACGCCCAGTGGCACAGTCGAAATACATTCCTGACGAAAAGTTTTCCGGACTGAAGCGGGAATCGAACCCACACCCCTAGACTCGATGCGGCTAAATGGTTGATAACACTAACCGCACGGCCACGAAGCCCACACACATAACATAAGAAAAGTTGCATTTACCCAAATTTGGCTTATTGGGCCAAAGTACCCTTATTGGGTAGATGCAGCTCTCTCTATTTTTGACAACATTCGTGTGGAAGAAAGAAAGAGAAAACCGAACTTACAGTTATAGGTACACTATATCAATTAAGCAAGCTTATTGGTCCCCGTAGCTATGGTTGCATATTTTCCTATCGTGGTATCCAAAGGGTGAAATGGTGCATTCAATTGACTACTCTGTGAAATCAGTGCTCAATTTATTTTACTCGTTGTCATTCCACGGAGCCCAACACAACACGAACAAAGACAATTCGCCATCTTCAGCCATTCCCAATCCAACTCTCAGAGCCATACATTTTGTCTCCCAATCCAAGTAGTCTGGTAGTAATGTTCTTTTAATTCCGCTCATCCTCTTTTATCGCTAGGAATCGAACCCACTTCATTATGCGCTTTGTTCTAGAACGCTAGACGTTCGCTGAAGAGGACCTTTTTGGGAAAAACATTACAATGCCATTGCAAATGGATAACTAATTTATTTAAAAAAAAGGGAAATTGAACGAAACAAGCAATAACTGAGTGTAAATTTGGAGTTAAGGCCACACGGGACGTCATCATAATCATCCTATCCATTTCAAGAAGCAAATCCCAAGAACCACCCCATATATCGATGCGAAAAAAGTATCACTATGATTCTATATATGTAGTGCACAACCCAATAAATTTTCAGCTTCATCGGTTCTCTAAAACTCGAGATTTGCTTCCACAAAGTTTTGATGATAATTGTTAGAGTGAGACAAAAGATAGGGAAAATAACACGGTCTCCCGTTTCCCGTTAATAAGCTTCAAAACAACATTTAAGAATATATTTTTCGACGATAAAGTTGCAAAAAACAGCAAAAAATCGAAAATCAACGACAATTAAGTATTCACAAAAAAAAACAACTGAAAATAAGCATAAGAACATGAGAAATGTTTCAAAAACAATCAAAAATAGCAAAGCAAAGTCCTTGAAGCTTACAATTTGTATTCCTACTTTTTTAGGTTTAAATTTTTTAACCGATTATTTACAATTTTTTGTAACAACAACGATTGATTTTTCATTTCCATTTTCCAATTTATCATTACTTATTTTTATCTAGATATTGCGATACATCGATATGTAGAAAAAAAGATTGCTCAAAATATTCAAAATATTGCTTATGTCTTATTACATTGCTGGCCATTTTTTAAAAAATCCCCATTTTTAAATTCTTGTTGATTTTGCTACCAAAGGGGACTGCCAGTAAGATTATGCGATTTTGATTCGATATGTCAGTCTACTCGAAGCTCCATTCGTAATGGGATGCCTCCAGCAATGCCTTTGGTAATGGATCACCGCCAGCTTACTATATAGACTCTGGGACCACTGTGGCCCAGCAGCAGCATTATTGCCAATTGTGCCCTCAGGAATTCATTCGCTTGTAATGATCAAAGACCGTAAAACAGTAAATTTGCAGCGTGTGTAGCAAATGAACTTAAACGAATTCTCCCCTTCGTGGCCTCACTTTCCCCGTCTTCAACCACATATACAGAATTGAATTAAGCTCCCGGAGTGCTCAGGGTAGCGTTGAAGAGTTTCTCCATGCTCTCAGCTTCCTTTCCGCCGAGCCAATCAACTCCGAAACGGTATGTTTGACCCCACCGATTTGGTAGCCTATTTAATACACACATAAAAGAGTGAATCGCTCTACTGAAAATTAAAAACTGCATCATGAAAGCAGTAACTCACCACAAGAATGTATGAGATAGCTTCAAAATACATCTTGTATCTAAAAATATGACCCAAAAAAAACTTTGCAAAGCATAGCTTCATAATCAATAAGATTTTTCTTTTATAAAAACTCAAATTACACCGTGATTGTCTTAAAATATCAACATATCTGTAAGACATTAATATATGTAAGGATTTTAAGGAATTTCAATCATCAATATGAAATATGACACAAATTCATAATTCCTCGAATTTATGCTGCTCAGCTTAGAGCCGCCTTAGAGGGGCCCAGATAGCCGTAGCGGTAAACGCGCAGCTATTCAGAAAGACCAAGCTGAGGGTCGTGGGTTCGAATCCCACCGGTCGAGAATCTTTTCGGGTTGGAAATTTTCTCGACCTCCCAGGGCATAGAGTATAATCGTACCTGCCACACGATATACACATGCAAAAATGGTCATTGGCATAATAAGCTCTCAGTTAATAACTGTGGAAGTGCTCATAAGAAAACTAAGCTGAGAAGCAGGCTCTGTCCCAGTGAGGACGTAAAGCCAAAAAGAAGAAGAAGCTTAGAGCCGTGGTCATCAAATTTTTTATTTTAAATAAGGAAATTTGTGGTTTTACCAGTTGCACTGAGATTATTTATGGACCAACTTTCTTAAGGAACATGTTTAAAAAGCTTCAATTACCCCAGGTAATTTTAGTAAGTGTGATTTTCTTTGGAAAATTTGTGTTTTCTTATAGTTGCAAAAACTTTTCACCTACCGACTCCCTAGCTTCCATTCATTAAAGTTCCTCGGCAGACTTCGCGCAAGTTCATTGCCGCACATTGGAAAGCGCTTTATGCTCGTTCAATCTGTCAGCTGAAATAAATATCATTATTAGTTTCCCGCTCGGATTCCGTGGGCCCAGACGCAATCGGTGCTGCAAACCCAGATGTACCTACCTACTTCAACCAAAGGCAAATCAATGTGGAACGAATGAGAAATAAAAGGAGCAAATCCCTATGCTAATTAAGAAACAAGCCACCGCTGGTCCACCACTCCCACACGTCTTTCTGCGACATAGGCGAAAACGACTAAAACGACGAAGGCTACGATGGCGATGGGCCGATGGGGATCTAAAGATCTTAAGCTCTTGTTTTGCTATTAACATTTTAAGCTCCGGAGACGTAATCGTCTTGCAAAGGGCTCTCGATTGGGTGCACCTTGTCGAATAATGAGAACAAACGGAGGAATGGTTTGGAAATAGATATTTTGTTTCAACTGCTATGTTGTTAAGAAGCTTAGGAGAAGTTACAATGAGTGGCTTGCTGATATTGAACCTCATTGTTTTAAAGGTTGAAAATTCGATTTAGTATATTTGATTTTCTTTAGTAAGCATAATAAATGAGAATCTGAAATTAAGAATATTTGTTGTATCGGATGCGAGCAGCCATGTCGTCCCGCTTAGTCAAAGCTCTGGAATAATTTGACGTTGTTTCACACAGATCTTTGCGAGATCGGGAGCATCTTTATGCACTGTAGAACAAAAATCGAATTTTTCATGCTATATTAACATCCTGGAGTAATTTGACCTTATTCCATGTAGACGCTCTGTAGGACATCAATTGAAAATTCCTAGCTTTATCAACGCCCTGGAAAAAATTGGCTTTATTCCACACAGATTTTTGCGAGATCTAAAGCATCTGAACGCTCTGTAGTAAATCAATCGAAAACTACGTGCTCCAGGGCGTTGATACACCTTGGAGTAATTTGAGCTTATTCATTTATTTATTTATTTTATTTTTTAACTTCAAATTTTGAAAGAGGGAAAAGCCCATTGAGGGATTTTAATTAAAATCTTTCTCAAAAAGGCACAAAACCTCTTTATCTATAATTTGAGCTTATTCCATGTATATTTTTTCATGTATTATTCCATGAATATCAGATACAACTTAACGCTCCTTAGGACATTAATTGTAAATTCCATGCTGGATCAACGCCCTGGGTTAATTTGACCTTGTTCCATTTAGGTCAGGTGCATGTGACCACCCTTTAGGACTTAATTTGATAATTCGCTGTATCAACGCCCTGGAGTAAGAGTCCACAAAGATCTTGGCGAGATCGGAAGCATCTTTACGCCCTATAGCAAATCAATTGAATTTTTCTTGCTGTATCAAACTCCTACGGTTATTTGACTTTATCGTATCGTATCATTGTAGAATATGCACACCTCATAGCTTTGTATAACATCAATCGAGATTGTCAAGCTGTATCAACGCTTTGGAGTAATTTTATTTTGCCTTAAACAGATGAGCTGTACCTTGACGCCTTGTAGGACATCATTTATAAAATTCATTGCTGTATCAACGCCCTGGAGTAATTTGTCCTTATCTTTTGTCGATTAGGTGCATCTTAACGCCCTGTAGAACGTTAGTTGTAAATTACAAGATGTATCAACACCCAGGAGAAATTTGACAGTATTTCAAATAGATCAGGTGTACTTGAACGTCCTGTATCAAATTAAAATTGGTCCTTCATCAATTAAAATTGGTAACCTATATCAACGCCCTGGAGTAATTGGACTTTATTACACCTATATCTATGCAAGATCTGAAAGATCTTAAAATCCCTTTGGAAAATCAATCGATATTGTTTAACCTTGTTTTATGTGGATCAGCTGTATCTTAACACCCTGATTAAGATCAATTGCAAATTCTTAGCGGTAAATACGATAAATTTGACCTTATCCTATGTAGATAAAGTGCGCCTTAATGCTCTGAATCAATTGAAAATTTCAAGCGGTATCGACGCCCTGGAGTAATTTGACCTTATTTTAAGAAGATTAGGTGCATCTTAACGCCCTGAAGGATCTTCTTCTTCTTTCTGACGTAACGTCCCTACTGGGACAGAGCCTGCTTCTCAGCTTAGTGTTCTTATGAGCACTTCCACAGTTATTAACTGAGAGCTTACTATGCCAATGACCATTTTTGCATTCGTATATCGTGTGGCAGGTACTAAGATACTCTATGCCCTGGGAAGTCGAGAAAATTTCCAACCCGAAAAGATCCTCGACTGGTGGGATTCGAACCCACGACCCTCAGCTTGGTCTTGCTGAATAGCTGCGCGTTTACTGCTACGGCTATCTGGGCCCCATAGATATCAATACAAGCTTCTAAAACGCATTAGAGTAATCTGACATTGTCTTATGTAGATCATTTGCATCGTAACCTTATCCTACATAGATCAGCTGCATATTAACGCCCTTTATGGCATAAATCAAAATTGTTAAGATGTATAAATGCCTTGGAGTAAATTTTAGATCAGCTGCATCTTAACGCCCTCTATGACATCAATCGAAATTAACCCAAGCTGTATTACGGCCTGGAGTAATTTGATATTGTCTCAGATAGCTCATTTTAATTCTCTGTAGAACAATAATTTAAAATTCAAAGCTTTATCAACGCCCTGCAGAAATTTGACCTTAATCCACATAGATCAGGTACATCTTTACGCTCTGTAGGACACCAATCGAAATTGTCAAGCTGTATGAACACCCTGGAGTAATCAGGAGAAAATTAACGCCCTGTAGAAAATCAATTGAAATTTTCGAGCTGTACGACCCCTTGTCACCGCTGAATTCTGATATTCCTTTAGTATGTAAATCACTTTTTCGTGTGAAAAGAAAAATGATGTTGAAATTGCGACAATATCGATCGAATAATCGCAAGTAACTCTTAAAGTTTGATAAGATACATGAAATTTTGCAGCACACAAAAAATCATTTCATATGTTCTAAAGACAATCAGTTCATATTCTTGTTCATGGACAATAGTTTCCATGTGATAGTGACGAAAATTCATTATCAAGTACGCATCAAAAACGATATTTGCTGAATATCACTTGATATCACTTCAAGAGCGACATTTTATTTTAAAATTAGACGATATATTTGGCTGAAGTTCGAACCTCTGGTTTAATCCTAAAATAAGGTTCATACTTTCTAGATGTCCTGCTTTAAAAAACCTTGAGAATGTTTTAGATTCTATTTTTTATATAAAATAATATAAGGGAATGTACGTATTTTCCACAGTTTGAGCCGATGCCGCCATTCATTTGTAATTTTCTCGGACATACGCAGACAAACAAAATGTTTGTTACACTTATGTGCTGCTCAATCCTGCCCCAAGTAACACTGCCTGTCATATAATTGTTTAAACTGCACTTGTTATACATGTTCGGTTGTACTTTTCTTGTATAATTGACTTAACATCGCACGCTTGTATAGCTCAAAAAGCGCAAAAAATGGCGGCTTATATATAACATCTTGCATAGGTCTAGTGATGAAATCAGAGCATTAATAATACCGTAGAGATTTATAAAAGAATTTTCAACATAATAGAAGTAACGACTAAATCTAAAACAGCTGTACGTTATAATAAGGTATTCTGTAAGCAACACTAACTAACAAAATATATGCATATGACAACTACTTGCATTTGTTGTAATCAAGCTGATTTCAAGCAATATAACTTGCATAACACATTTATATCACAGCAAGGTGTATCAGTTGCAATGTAGCTATTTGCTAGTGGTTGAACTTGCAGAAAGCATTTATATAACAAATTGTTTATCATCAAGCCCAATAACGTGAAAATTAGAGTAGATTATATATTCATTAATATTGAAAATTTAAAAAAAATCTGATCATACCCGACAACCTGAAAAGTTATTTCTAAGTTATGATGTCAATGATTTTGATTTATTGATCAGATTTAAAAATATTATTTGGAAATGCATTATATTCATTAATTGGAGTCATGTTTTAAATGCGGTTCGAAATATATGGAGTAATTTTTAATTTTACTTCCAGAAAATTTATGCGCCTTCGATGTAATGAAATAATGCAATTGAAAATCATCAAAATTGCAGATTTTATTCGATTTGTTTTGATCACAAAAAGAAAACAATATGGCGTAATGCTTACAGTGCCGTTGAGAAATGTTTGGAATGGTTGATACGTCTTAAATATAAATCCAAACTAATAATGCATTTAATAAGGGGCCGTCCATAAATGACGTAGCATTTTTTACTGATTTTTTTACACCCCCTCCCCCTTCGTAGCATTTAGTCACAAATGATGATACCCCCCCCCCCCCCACTTAAATTTTTAATTTGTTTTCCTCAGCGATTGGGCTAAACCAGGGGTTCTCAACCGGTGGTCCGCGGACCCCTAGGCTGTGCGGAATTCTCAGGGGGTCCACAAAGCCATTGATCTGTAAAGTATTTTTAAACTGAAACCTATTTTGTTTGTTTCAACTGTGAAAATAGTGGGAAATATCTGCAATGTGATCGTGTCAGTTAAAAATTGTGTGTCAGCTATAATTACTCAACATCCATTCAAATTCTATCCAGTAAGATCTTGAAAATTGAAATAATACGATGATTCTGGAAGGTATCCATAAGAAATTTCTGGAATATTTGTGACTTTATTCTTGGTAAATTTTGCCAGCTTCCTGAAGATATCCAAGCATTTCGGAAATTCCCTAACGATTTTTGTGATAACTCTCCAAACGGAGGATAGTTGGCTTCTAAGGATCCCACGAAAACTGCAGTTAATTCTTGGGAATATTTTTGACGATTTATTAGCGGAATTAGGAATGTTTGCATGTGAAGTATTTTATTCTTTGAACTTCTGATTCATCTCGACAAGATTTTTTTGAACCGCTGAGCTCTTATTTGGTCACAATATTTGTTATTTTCAAACGCTTCGTATTTTTAAGTTTCAGGCAATTCGTCCGAGAAAATTCCTCCCTTCAAAGTGGATCTGGGAAACTCCAAAATAATTTAATTTATTCTGAACCGTACATGCGAGATTCTGTTGTTCCTACTTGCCCCTGCATGAATTGTTGAATTTCGTCAAGATCCTTTATGGAAATTCCGTACTGTATTATTTATTGGAAAAATACTAGGTAGATTTTTGACTCAATTCTTAGTGAACTCCCCGAAAGATCTCAGCAGGATTCTTGCATTGAACATTTCTTAAGATCTGTTGTGGATTACAGACACACACTTAGATTAAATTACTGGAGTCGGTAAAATTTTACTGGGTTTTGGAATTACCGAAAAAGTCAGTAAAATGAAAATTGTCGCCACGCGTAATTGAAAAGCAAATTTCACCATGTTTTATTTTTTATCGATGCTATTTGCTCTCTGCAAAATTTCAGTAAAAAAAAACTCTGTTTTTTCGATTTCTGACAATTATTTTTAGTTTACTGACTGTGGAGACGAACCAGCCACAGGCTGAAAGTCTCGATAATAAAGATAATAATAGTTTACTGACTTTTTCGGTAGTTCAAAAACCCAGTTATTTTTACGGAACAGATTGAGTGTGCATGATTTGTAAGAATGCCTTCCCAGGACATCAAATAACACCTCAACATTTACATAGAGTATTTTGTACAACACCGTTGAGAAAACTTCGCTTTTCGTTCTCAGCAACAGCGTGGTGCTTCTGGCGATGGACAACCGCATGACGACCGTAAAAAATCATAAGAGATTAGCATTTCCATAAACATTGATTTTAAGGACATCCATATGTAGGGGTCCGCGAGACGTTTGTAAAGGTTCAAAGGGGGTCGCGGCTTCGCAAAGGTTGAGAACCACTGGGCTGAACTGAAACATTAAAATCCAGAAATTTCAACACATACCTAGAGTTTAATTGATATTAACACTGAAACATCAGGATAATCTGACGAATGATAATTTGATATATCGTAACGCTAAAAATACTTTGGAAAATAGTTCAACCAAGCATATTTCCTGTTTAAGTTACATCATTTCGATTCCCAGTAATTTAATTTGTAGTACTTTTGCTGTTGTTAAAACTTAAACATTTTACAGCTGAAAATGAGAATCTTGCTCGGATTGATAAAGCTAACAGCACTTAGCTAGGGTTCATAAATTTTTATAATAAATTTAGTTATATAATAGGCATAGTTTAATTTTTTGGGGTTGAGAAACAGATTTCAGTGAATATGGTCATTAAAATAATTTAATTTGGAGTTATCCTCTAAATTGAAATCCATTCAGGAAACAGTGGCCAGATAGAGAAAAAATAACAATTGTAATATTTGAAATGTTTCAAGAATTAGCGATTTTTATGCAACCACCTTTATTGATAGTTCAGCTAAAATTCATCATACTGAAATATTCTTTCTCAACTCATAATGAAACAATGAAATAATAAAAATGCTCTTTCGTTAAACTACCGAGTGATTCAGAAATCTGAACGATAGGACAATTTTGATAAAACTAGAATTTGATGTCCTCATTATTATCCAGGCTGTTCCATCAAGAGCATTGATATATCAAAACAAATTGATGATTTGACTGAGTGGAGATCACCTGCAACATTTAACGCACTGAATGAAATTCTTGTTTTACTATAATAACGTTAATATTTGCCTAAATGAGCATGTTGTATTCTTTTGAAGAATAAAAGCTTCAACAGAAAATATGAACAAAACCAAAAACGGTTGATCTATGTATTTTAATGATAAAACAATATTTTCCAAGTCGATAAAGTATTGATTTTTACTTAATTCATTAAGCTTTTAATTTGTTTGTTTATACATAAATAAAATATTCACATAACTGTTTAAAGCTTCATAAAATCTGTTTGATTGTATTTATCAGGAAAATTTGAAATGTCTTAGAAGTTTTCAACCTGTTTTGAAGTTAAATCTTCATTTCATAACCCAAGTTTGATAAAACAGACATAGAAGATTGATATAAAAAAAACTGTTTGTCAGTTTTTTCAGTGCTACTCTTCATTCAAAATGCTACGTCCACTAGTTGGGACCCCTCCCTCCCCCTCGTCACAAATCGTCACAAATCCGTGAAGACCCCCCTACCCCTTAAAATGCTACGTAATTTATGGGCGACCCCTAACTGAATATTAAACCGGTCATGATTCTTCCTTCTGATACTGATTCTTATCTACAAAAAATACACATCTAGACCGCATAACCAAAATTTATTCAGATCATTTATCTAAAGCTTGGGGCATTTCTTCCTAGCTACCATAGCATCATATTTTTAACCGGTACTCTAATGTGTATTTGTTTCTGACTCAATAAATCTTGCTTCAATTTAGATGTTAATATTACGTTCAATATATGTCTTGACAACAGCTCAATAACAGGTATGTGAAAAAACGTACAATATACGTTAATGAAACATATTGAGAGCAAGTTCACAAATTATTCATATCATATTGTTATCATATTGTTATTACGTAGTCATTACAACACCATTGTAACTTAATTATAACTTCCTTTTCGAAATCAAATGAAACTTCAAAATTTTATTTGTTTGTAATCAATGCAGTAAAAATGATGGAGGCAAACAACATAATAGCATCTATTTCATCAAATACATTTGTTTTAAGAGCATGAAATAATCTACCAAGGATTTTGAACCAATTTTGGGACATTCATAAACGGCAGAAATGTATTCCAACACGAGTGTAGTAGACTGTTCGAAACGGAACGGAAAACAGTAATACAGCCACATTAGGAATAATGTAAGTTGTAGAACTCGAGACGAAACTGTCCGGTATCAGACTAAGGTGCGATTGACGGAGAAACACGCCTTCAAAAACATTTTCACAAGTGTAGTACACCATTGTTTGCGAGATGATAAAGTATTTCAGCATCCTGTAATTCCGACCTAATGATAATAATTCTTTCTCATGTTAGAAGACTTCGAAAAGAAGCTCAACTTCATGTCGTCTGTATAGCTTTTACCAGCTGATCTTTCATTGCCATCACGAGACAGGGTTTCCGAATTTAGGAAGAAAACATCGACAGACGGGAGTGGTATCAAAATTATTCAGGTCAAATTGAACGATTCTCTGACGACAATTCTCTTCATATTGGTGCATTTGGTAGGAATCCAATGAAAAAAAAAACACATCTTAGAATCTTATTTTTGTATCAATGGTAATAAGTTCTTACAAAGCTATATTAACGCTCATGGAACTGTATTTTTACCAAGGCAATTCGTCACTTTTTTATTTTATGTGTGAGTGGAATATGTTTTAGGAAAACTATTTTATAGCTTTAATATTACAAAAGCTGTTATGGATTTCACCTATAATCCTCCTGTAAAACATTATCTTCTATCTGTTGCGTAGAAAGATGTTTTTGGTGTTACTTGGGTGTCTTGGACGGCAAACTTGTTGAAAACTTTTCAGAAACGTTACAAAACTTCAAATGTCTCATGTAATTGTAACTATTGTCGGCATTCTTGTTTTCTTCGGCAGCCTTTCCCATAAGAACTGCAGGCCAATCTGTTCGGCAATCCCACACAAGCTGCATTTTGAGGCGTATTTATTTCAATCAATGACATCGCTGGCAAAATTGTTTGTTCGGAAATCTCGTTAGTATTCAATCGCGGATTTTTTCCTCTAGTAAACTGTAAAATAGGATTAAATTTTGGATAAAAAAAAATCTGGTGGTCATATTGTATTATGACGTCATCTGGATTTCTATTCTATTCTATGCTTTTCTATTCTATTCTAAGCGCTTGCACTTTCTTCTAGTATTTTCTTGTCAGCATTAATATTTGCAGAATATGCAGATTATTTGTGTTATATATTAAAATGACCAGGTCCACTGTGCAGACTTGGTCTTGAAGCCAACTCAAAAGTTCAAGGCGATCAGATTATTTACTTATGAATAATGTGATAGACGTAAATGCTTCAATTGTTTTAAGGAAGAAACGGGGACAACCGTACCTAGCGTCTCATTTCAGGCGAAAAGTTTAGATCGTTGGGAGTGGCCCTGCTAAGAATGTTAATGCACACTCCATTGTAGGGGGTGCTCTTCTTTCAGGGATGGGACACAGGTATTTCTCCCATATGTCCTGGCTCGGAAGCCTAGGCTTAAGCGCCGTTACTCGCTCTCAGAAACGAGAAGAAAATATTCAAGTTGATTATTTTATTTGCAGAATGTATCAAATCAAATCGTTTAAAGAGTTCAATCACTACAAAAACTTGAAAACTAAATTATTAGGTCAGAACGTTGAAGACCATAAACATTCATATATGCATTAAGTCAGAGAGAACCAAGTAAAAATATTGCGTGCCGGCCAAAATATACTGGTCCAATGAGTGGGCTCTAGGATATTCCAAACAGACACCATATAACTATCAACAACTTTCATTGGATTCTGGAATCGACTAAAAAATAAGTAATCCATCAGTTCGTTGCTTTCTGACACATGGTCCACTCTGTCTGTACAGAAATCGTTTCAATTTCTGACTAACTACCCAAAACTGGTAAATCGACAGAAATTGAAATCCAATTCATCGAATAATGTGAAATTGATCAAGTTCTATTAATGAATGAGAAGAAAAATCATTCAATACCGAAAAAATATGACAAATTACTTGGAATGTTTTGCATTTTCTCGCATTCCTGAGCAGTTTTCGCTGTCATGTTAAAAGCACTTAGCCTTACATTTCTCGATTTTTTTGATCATCCAGAGTAAATTTGTTACATGCCTTTCGCGGTTTACAACATTCATCAAATATGATAAAAGTGAAACGGAGCTAAAGTAAGTTTCCATCTAATGACAGAATAATCCAGTTTCCCAAGTTTTGAACTTGGTCCACTCTGACTTAACACCGACCAATTGTAGAAATAGCTATATCCACTCTTATTATAACGTCATCTTGATTTTAAGCAAAATTATGAGTTATTTTGTATGATGATACTTATCATGTTGAAATGAAATAAAAATTAAGTTGAAGCAAATACTCTCCATTTTGAGAATCTGTTAGAATTTTGATCATTTACCCCTGGTTTTGAAGATATTCTGATGTATCTAGAGGACTCGACGGTTATAGCAGGGTTTGAGGAGGGCCAAAAGAGGATGACTAAGAAGCTCAAATTTTACGACGATGTGAGTTGGATATTGGTTTTATGATGTTCTGGACAACTCACTAGCCTATTCATTTCATATATTTAGTAAATATCTAAACAGATAACGCCCAATCAACAATTTCACGCCATAATACTCGGTTCGTGGCCGCATCTCTCCATCCTCGGTCCTGCCCCACGCTCGCCAAATCGATACACACTGATCTGCCTACCTAGCTCGCTGTGCTTCACGCCTTCTTGTACCAATCGGATCCGAAGCGAATACCATCTTTGCAGAGTTGATGTCTGGTATTCTTGCAACATGCCCTGCCCATCGTATCCTTCCAGCTTTGGCCACCTTCTGGATACTAGGTTCGCCGTAGAGTTGGGCGAGCTCATGGTTCATCCTTCGCCGTCACACACCGTTTTCCTGCACGCCATCAAAGATCGTTCCTATTTGAACAAGTTCTTGCAAGTCCTCCTCGAGCATCGTCCACGTTTCATGCCCGTATAGGACTACCGGCCGCATTTAGAATGGTGATCGCTCGAAAGTTCTTACAATCTTACTTGTCCCCTTTCTTGTAGACGGGGCATATTACCCCTTTTTTCACTCCTTCGGTAGCTGTTCTGTTTCCCAGATTGTGCCTATCAGCCGATGCAGATAAATGGCCAGTCTCTCCGGGCCCATCTATATGAGTTCAGCTCCGATACCATCCTTACCAGCAGCTTTATTGCTCTTGAGCTGGTGAATGGCATCCTTAACCTGCCCCGAAGTGGTTGGCTTCCATCGACCATAGTACTAACGAAGGCATTTCCTCCGCTGTTCCGTCCTTCATTGCCTGTGCTCTCAACGCCATTCAGGTGTTCGTCGAAGTGCTGCATTCACCTCTCGATCACCTCACGCTCGTCTGTCAAAATGCTCCCATCCATATCCCTGCACATCTCGGCTTGAGGCACGAAGCCGTTGTGGCGGTACCACGAATAATTGAAGTTGAAATGAATTTTAGTTTAAGTTATACAGAATAATTTTTTTATGTTGAATTATACCATTGAACTACCCCCTGTATATAGACCACTCACTCGAGTGAAAAACTGAATTCGAGTTCATTTGTTCATTTGCTCCACTCCGCATACCATTTATAGAATGAGTTCCCTGTTCGATTCTGGCTCTGAGCGTAAAGCGACAGCCAAGCGATCCTTTTGCAGAAGACCGTGATCTCGGTTCGAGGCTCGGGCATCGACCTGGGTTCAAGTTTCGTTGACCCCTTAAGTCTTTTATAAAACTTCGGGTGGGCAGCGAGTTGGATGATCGTGCCCACTTAGGGAAATTGAATGCTTTCTCCCGACGGATAGAGAAAGTAGTATGCGTGAAGGCGATTTTTGACCTTCGCGAAATTCTACTTCGTAGATTTCGCGTAATTTCCGGCGACGAAGATTTGCAAATCTCGCGCCTAATCTGAGGATCCCTGAACTTGACTCTTTCACTTCGTTCTGGTCTGTGGAAGAGGCGAGAGCGGTCCTAGTATCCTTAACGCGCCGTGGTGTGAAGTTCTAGGTGAACTATAGTTAAACGTGAAGAGACCTTTAGGTTTCTACTTTAGATTTTTCCCTTATTTCCCTCAATTAGCTAGTTAGGCAAAAGTTAAGTGCCGTGGTAGTGCTTTGTGCAAGTTGGCGGTTATTGTGCGAGTGTAGAACCTTGAATGCGAAAGGTAATTCCGTGGTGCTATAAGGTGTCCGTGGGCATATGATAAGTTAAGGCCGTGTGTCGGCATGTTTCCGTTGACAAGATTTGTGGCAAGTTGCAAGGCCCGTCACACCACACACAATCGTCAGCGACCGTTTTCGACCCCGCATTCCAGCTTCGGAGTTTTCCCGGCGGTACACGTGGGCCGGAGAGGGCAAGCGTACCATCAACCCGCGCCCTTGGCAGGGCAGCAACAGCGAGCGAGTCGGTTTCGGACCGACAGTCAATAACCCAGCAAATTTCCGTGAGAACAACCAGCAAAGTTCCGTTGAGCGTCCCGAACCGGTTTCGAACCGGTGACCCCCGCGTGAGAGTCACGCACGCTACCGTCTGAGCCATCGTTGGTGACGACCACCTATGTGACGGCTGTACCCCGTCGAGCAAGTCCACGAATCCCGTGTGAGGCGCCGTTGAGAACGGCAACCTGATGAGCGAGTAGAAGAAGCGAAGTCCGGAGGAGATCCGCGTGTCGGCCTCGTGAGGTGCCGCAGCAACAGAAGCAACCGCCGATGCCTCCACGCAAGTAACCGTTCAAACCGTGAGTACTCATTTTTTTATCCCATGCGCATGGTGAATTTCGCCCCTAGCCCGAGTTAAACCGCTAGCGTGGCCACACCGTTCATTTCGGCCCTACCGTTCGTCCCGTTTATGCGTCGGTAATCGGCAACATAAATTTAACCCCCGAATGAACTCCACCCGTCGCACCGCACACACCTGAATTTACCGCACACGAGAAGAGAGAAAGACAGTAGCTAGAGTAAAAAGGGAATGAAGTAGTAGAATAGGCCTAGAGTAAGATTGTAACTATTGTCGATAAAGTAGAAGTTAAGCAGATGGAAGAAATAGAATGAATTACCGTTTGAATTTTAGATAGATGCGTTTTGAATAAAAGATTACACTGCAGTCCAAGAGTTTTTAAACAGTTATTTTTGGGAGAAATCTAGAGAGGTAAATGTAAAGGAATTTTTCACGTTTCGTGTCGTTTTTTTTATTTTGGTCATTTACTGGAAAGGTTGACTCCGAAATCAACCAGACATCTTTTTAATCGAACGAAGATTCGTTCGAGGTGTTTGAGTCTTGTTTTCCCGTGATGATAACCATCGCGAGCACTACTTTGTCGTCGGCGAAAATCACCTTTACGCACTCTAATTTCTTTATTTGCACGACTTCGGTCGTGAAGCATTTCGTTTCCCTGATCAGCCAGCTTGTTTCCCGCCCATTCATTTGGGAAAAACCAGAACCCTCCCCTGAAGGGTCTCAGTTCGGTCGGGCAACCTTTCAATCTCGGTAAGTGGTCTCCCTCGAGAGTAGCGCCTAAGCCATTTTTACTTGTTTCTGGGAAACTCGCAAGGCTGTCGGGCTACACCGTTGCGGGATGCGTTGAGATTCTAATAGAACTTAAATGTTTCTACACACTGGCACAGCTGTTCCATCTCCTCGCACTCCGTCTCCTCCAGGCGTCGTTTTTATCTCACGAGAGAAGCGGGTCTGCTGTTGTCGTTTCCGTCTATAATGTTCCACGTTCTGCCGGGTCCCTTGCTGCAGCATGATCGCCCGCGCTACATTCTTCTTCTCCAGAATCTGCCTACATTCCTCATCCCCAGCTGCATTGTTGATGGCTACTTTCACTGTTCTCCAGCAGTCCTCAAGAGGGGCTTCATCCAGCTCACGCTCTTCCGGTAATGCAGCCTCGAGGTGCTGCGTATACGCAGTTCCCGGGTAGAGGTGAATAACAAAATAATTGTAGAATAAGAACAAATTTTGCAATCATATCTAATTTAACCATTATTATGTTATTAATATATGACATGAATATCTCATCAATAGCAAAACATACAATCATAGCAAAATTTGTCATTGGTATGTTACCCGGGTAGAGGAGAATAACAAAAGAATAACAAAATTTATTATTAAAATAGAATGTTGGAATAGCAAAATTTGTTCTTTGTTTGTTTGAAATAAGAGATAAAATAACAAAAATAATAACTAAGTTTTTATGGCACAAAAACTAAATCATAACATATTTTGCCATTGTAATAACAAAATAATAGCAAAAATATAGGCAACTGTAAATAACAAAATATGTTATTATTTAGATATTGATAACAACATAATAACTAAATAAGCTATTCACAAGTAAATCAAAATAATAGTAATTTTAATTCTTTGACTTTAATAACTTAATTAGCATGATTGAAAAATAAAATTTTTGCTTTCCTGCTAAAAAATTTTTGCTTTTTGAATCTTCAATGAATATCAAACGAATAGTAAAATGAGCTATTTTGGCAAAATATGATGTTGGATTGTCCTCATGAATTATTTAAATAAAGTTTTCAAATATCAAAATAATAACATCATTTACTGTGATGGCGATAGTATTTAGTATTTTTGCACAAATAACAAATTTTACCATGATAGTATATTTTGTTATTGATTAGTTATTACATGACTTTCAAGTATAACATACCAATGACAAATTTTGCTATGATTGTATGTTTTGCTATTGATGAGATATTCATGTCATATATTAATAACATAATAATGGTTAAATTAGATATGATTGCAAATTTGTTTCTTATTCTTATTCCGGGTATACTTGAAAGTCATGTAATAACTAATCAATAACAAAATATACTATCATGGTAAAATTTGTTATTTGTGCAAAAATACTAAAAAACATTAAATATCTAAAGAATAACAAACATCGCCATTACAGTAAATGATGTTATTATTTTGATATTTGAAAACTTTATTTAAATAATTCATGAGGACAAACCAACATCATATTTTGCCATAATAGCTCATTTTACTATTCGTTTGATATTCATTGAAGATTCAAAAAGCAAAAATTTTTTAGCAGGAAAGCAAAAATTTTATTTTTCAATCATGCTAATTAAGTTATTAAAGTCAAAGAATTAAAATTACCATTATTTTGATCTACTTGTGAATAGCTTATTTAGTTATTATGTTGTTATCAATATCTAAATAATAACATATTTTGTTATTTACGGTTGCCTATATTTTTGCTATTATTTTGTTATTACAATGGCAAAATATGTTATGATTTAGTTTTTGTGCCATACAAACTTAGTTATTATTTTTGTTATTTTATCTCTTATTTCAAACAAACAAAGAACATATTTTGCTATTCAAACATTCTATTTTAATAGTAAATTTTGTTATTCTTTTGCTATTCTCCTCTACCCGGGTTGCGACATCCGGTTGCTTGGATCGCTCTAGGTCATACCGGGGCGGCTGTCGGTACCGTACGTTGATAACGATTGAGAGTTTTGGAAGCAGTTTCACCATCACCAGATAGTGGTCATAGTCAATGTTAGCGCCACGATAGGTTCTGACGTCGATAATGTTGGAGAAGTGCCGTCCATCAATCAGAACGTGGTCGATTTGTGATTCTATCTGCTGTGGTGATCTCCAGGTGTATCGATATGGAAGACTGTGCAGGAAGTAGGACTACTTATGATCATATTCTTGAAGGCGGCAAAATCAATTAGTCGTAAGCTGCTTTCGTTCGTCAGCCGGTGGGCGCTGAACTTTCCAATAGTCTCCTCGGTCTAAACTCCTCCTCCTGGCCAACCTGAGCGTTCAAAACTCCTATGATGATCTTGACGTCGTGGCTTGGGCAGCTTTCGTACTCGCATTCGAGATGCGCGTAAAAAGCGTCTTGATCATCATCAGTGCTTCCGGAGTGAGGGTTGTGCACGTTTATTATATACCGAAGTTGAAGAACCGGCCTTTGAGCCTCAAATTGCACCTTCTTTCATTGATCGACCACCACCCGATCAAGTGTCTCTGCATATCACCCATCACTATAATAGCTGTTTCCAGCTCGTGTGTGTTGCCGCAGCTCTGGTATGGTTACCTCTAAACATTCACACCATTGATCCCTTCAAACACACTTCCTGCAACGCTACGATGACTAATCCGCGGTCCTTCAGCACATCGGCAAGTATGCGTGTGACTTCGATGAAGTTGAGAGATTTACATTTTCACGTAGCAAGTTTCCAATTGCAAGTCTCTTTACGTCGCTGTGGTCTTTGCCGATTGTTCCGGTGCTTATTCTCTAGTTGATTAATCGTTGCTTGATTTGTTTACGGCTTGCAGGGCCCAGGACACCAACCATCTAGATTTCCGGAGGACCATTCCCCCTAAATGTTCGGAGGACCATAGTGCGCAGTTTAGCTTAGAGTCCTTCTCCGGCACTCGGACGATGATCAGCCGCTCCTGACATGGGCAACAGACGCTGTTATGAGCCGCTCCTAACATGGAGTACAGACGCTCCAGGTTTGCAGAAGCAAGAGCAAAAGCAAATCCCCCTTTCTTGTCAGTATACGACCAGGGCTACCACCGGGGTTGGTTACCCGATCTTCTCTAAGGTTACTCGTACCTACCCCGGCTAGTACCGCGAGGAGGCACTATGGGCGGTTTCCATACAGACTGGCGGCCAAAAATATTTTTTCCATCTCATGTAGTATATATGAGTTTTATGATACAAATTTGATGTTATATTTTCAAAAACAAATTTTCGAGACTAACTTTTGAATAGGGCCTATAGCGAAATATTAAACTTTGTTACTTATAATGCATATAAGCCATTTATGCGATTAACGTTGTGCAAACCATTATTAATATTAAAACTTACATAGAAATGATGATATGAATGATTAAGCGGAATTCAGTTATTTTCTGAATTAGTTTTTAACTGTTTTCAATAGAAAATGGTTAAAAATATTGGAAAAATTCAAAAAGCCTTAAATTAAAAAAGTGCAAATTTGTGCAGCTAAATTCTTCACGATCCTTTAGTTTACATCTCAAAGTACCCTTGGAACTGAATTTAAGCCTGGGACAACTTGTGACTCGATGTGTTAACTATAAGCTTATTCGATTTTTTAACCGCTTTATAAAAAAAACATCATAAAAACCACTATTTTGAAGCTTTTTTTTATTTTTTTTTATTGTTTCTAGGAAGCTTTTTTTGAAAGCTTTCAAATGGTGTAAAAACATTTTACGTAAGTATTTTATAAAAAAAGTTATATTCATTTGAGTAAACTTTACTATACACTTTCAAACCACTTCTAGAGTGGGCCAACTAGCTATATTGTACTCTACAAGAAGTTTTGATGGATGCATTGAAGGTAAAAGCACCTTGGCCATGGTTTTATGGGTGTTGGTTTGTAGCTCCGTAGAAGTAATTTATAAATACTCAAATTGTTACATGGTAAACGTTTCCTTTAAAAATTATTATCTCATTTAAAAACTATAAACTATAATCGATTAGTTACTCCCTGGTTGTGGCCAATCGATAAAATTTTCAGCGTGAATGGCTTTCTGGTCCTCCAGATTTGTGTTCTTTATAATTTGTAGACTGTGGCTTTATAACAAAACAAGAATTAACGACCCATAGTTTGGAAAACCATAGATTATATTGTAGACAATAAAGTCTATGGCACGATGCCTCGTATAAAAAAAAACTTTGGAGTGTTTCGGTAAAGAATAGAGTAGAGGAACCCTATGAATCTGATATTCTATGCATCAAGACTACAATGCACTGTTTTTGTGGTACAATTGTTTCTACTTATGCGCACCAAATTGCAGTTTACGAAAATGAACAAAACATTATTTCATCTCAAACAGGCTTGATGCCTGGTGCTTCTCTTATTTTCCGTACATTTTGTCAGAATTTGGCAATGATGTATGAATGCAATAATTCACTGCATTTCGGATGGAAACGATCCGGATAGCAAACCAACGATACGTGCATCCTCTCCTTGGAACCAGTAAAGTTAAAATTTCCGTGCCACACTTTTCTCATTAACCCGTCTGGCAAGGAACACAAGTTCCGCCCGTTGTCGAGCAACGCATCATGTGCTGTAATATTCTTCGATGACGATATGGCGCCGAACTGCTAGTCATTCCGCCAAATGCAGCAACAACAGAAGATCTGCTCTCGTTCGTCGGATTGGAAGCTGTTGGGATAATTCCGTCATCGCTTCTAAGGTTAGCATCAGGTGCATGGGAAAACGGGTTAATCAGAGCCACATGTGCAGAAATGATGATCCGATGAAAGAAAGATGCTCCCATGATATTAACGAGGTGATCAAATGCGAACCAGGATGCTTTTGATGTGGCGACGATGAGTTTACTGTTTCGCAAAATTTTACGTTGAAAAGTGCATCTGTTACCCGCGCTGCCTCCAATGACAAGGAAAAATGGCATCTCACTAAATAGTTTCACATTAAGCCAACCGTTGCGAAATCGCTCCGTTCCAATCCATTTGTCTCATCCCGGACAAGTAGCTGATCAATATTGCATTCCGGTAAATTGAAGTGAAAATTGTACAAACATTCGGAGTAACATGCAATTACTGCTGATGGTAGAAAACAATCTCGTCCAAGTGGCTCCTTCGCCTGTTGTGGCCCTGCTTTGGCAACATCGAAGCGCAATAAATAGAATATCGGATAAGCGAAACAAGTAAACATTCAGCGGTGATCAGCTCCTTATCCCGTCAACGCTTCCAAGGGTCCAACCGAAGGGAAAGGAAGGAATCGTCGCACTATGGGGTATTTGGACAAACTAGCTGGCCATAAGCATTTCAAGGCATTTTTTGAATTTCGTATGGTTAGTTAGTAGCAAATACGTTTTGAACGGTTTATCAATCATGGGTGATTTAAACTTTTAAAACAAATCAACGGTATGTAATCCGGGGTATCATTGATCACCGGGGTAACATTGATCGGAATGACTCACCTCATCAAAAGTTCGTATTATCATTTATTGATGAAACATTTCCATATCATGAATGGTGTTTCTCTTTCTTATATTCATGAGCTAATAAAAGTTGATATTTTTGTGAAATTTGTGTTTACTTTATGCGTAAATCTGTCAACTTTTCGAAATAATGGTTTTAAGTGTTAAGGATGACACTACCGAAGATTCATGTCTCACATAAGTTCTGCAAACGATATAAGCAAGCAAAATGTGATTCTTACTAAAAATGACATCGCTGAAAACGATTCCGTTGTCAAAATTTTTATAAGTATGCTCAATTAGGCAACATTACCGAATTACTGTTAAGAATGTAGAATTCCCTTAGGAAATTGCCTACCTTTAGGCGTATTCCGCTGTTCGAGTTGTTTTTAATTTTAAAATAACTCAAAAACTAAATGAGATGTAAGCGTTTCGACATCATATTCGGCTTCAGGGGCCATGGTTTGAGTAAGTAACGACATTTTCAGTATTACCAAACGTTGTTCATATAGGTGATCAATGTTACCCCATATCAACTAAATCAAAAAATCGCCTAAACATTTTTTTTTAACATGCTTAAATCTTTCAATAAACCAAATACAGTATATAGTCTCGAGCTATGGGTGGCAGTACTTGTTTTAAAAATATAAAACCTGCAACATTTGCATTTTAAAACGAAATATTGAAGAAACATTCAGAAAAATGATCAATGTTACCCCGGATTACGGTACCGTAAGGTTTTTGAAGTATGTTATTATTTTGTACCTAGTTACCGGAGAGTATCGAACACGATGTGCAACAATCCATGATGGATCTCTGAACTTCGATATTTTTGGAACATTTTCAGAAAGGCTTCATCCAGTCGATCATTACGATGAACAGAAAAGTTTAGATCCCTCTAGGGTTTGTATCCAGGTTACAAACAAATTTCAGTACCAACTGCTACTAACAGTACTAAATGTTTGTTATTAGTTGTTAGAAAATTAAGCAGCTCGTACTCTTAACCAACAACATCTACCATAGTGGCAACGATAAGGCAGAGCATGGATTCATATCGATCGGGAAACAGATGAAGTGAGTTATGAGGTGGAAACCGACTAATGAACGAATCTGCGTATTGAGGATACGGAGCGAATTCTTCAACTACAGTGTGATCAACATCTATGCGCCTACAAATTTTCAACCCGACGACACGAAGAATGCGTTTTATGATTGTCTCGACAAGACCTACGGAGAGTGCCCAAAACATGACGTAAAAGTTGTTATCGGGGATGCCAACGCTCAGGTCGGAAGAGAGGATTTTTTTCCGCCCAATAATTGGTACGGAGAGCCTTAACTCCGCCACCAATGACAACGGCCTAAGACTTATAACTTTCGCTGCAGCTAGAGGGGTGGCCATCAGCGGCACCTACTTTGCACGCAAAGGCATCCGAAAGCACACCTGGATACACCCAAAGGGTGAGCTCTGCAACCAAATAGACCACGTTTTGGTGGACGGCCGGCATTTCTCGGATGTTATCGCAGTGAGGACCTTTAGAGACCCAAACATCGACTCTGATCACTATCTCGTAAGAAGTAAAATTCGTGCACGGTTGTCTACCGTAGCGAACACAAGAACACAGCGATCGTTTCGTTTCAATATCCAGCGTTTATCAACAGAAGGTGTAGCAGACGAGGACCGCCAGAAGCTTGCTTAGCGGATAAAGGAATCCACCGTAGGCGACAGCCTAAAAAATCTGTGGGAGTCTATCCACGATGCGATGAGCACAGCAGCGCGAGAGGTGATAGTGCGCATCGTACCTTCGTGCTGTGCGTACACGAATTCTCTCTGCTCTTGGAAGTTTTCTTAAAAACTACCTAAAGCAATAAAACAGTACTTTTCAGTGCTACAAAAACAGTACTTTTCAGTGCTAAAATTCAAAACAGTACTTTTCAGTGCTACTAAAACAGTACTTTTCAGTACTATTTTTTCTACTATTGATCCCTTTACGATCCTTGTTTGGACCCGTGCCTTCGATTTTTCGTTGGACCTGTTGGCGAAAGCTAGCGGTGGTAATCCTTCTTGGACACCGTCTTGGGAAAAAACCTCTCGAAGGTCACGTCTTCTTTCGTTTATTAATTGAACATGGTATCAACAACAAACAAAAGGAAGGGTGAATCTCTGAATTCACTACTTCCTTCCAAAAAGGTGGGTTTTAAAACTGTCACTACACGTGGCAAGAATGGAAGAAAGGACGTTTCCCCGGAATGCAAACTTTCTTCCAAGGGTGAAATGAATAATTGTATCGAAATGAGCAATCAGTTCGATGCTCTAGACAAATTTTCTGAACACCAAATCGAAGCAGCCTCTAGCCCAGGCTCTTTGATTCAAGTGAGGAAGCAAAGAGTGCCGCCTATCGTGGTCAGTTGTTCCGAATTTGGGGGATTTAGGCAGGAGATCTTGAACTCCATTAGGGGAATCAAGGTTTCCTTCCAAATCGCAAAGAAAGGAGACTGTCGCGTTTTGCCGGAAACTCTTAAAGATCGTGAACTTCTTCTTAGACATCTTGAAGAGAAGAAGCACATTTTTTTTACTTATGACGACAAAACTGAACGTTTGTTCAAAGTTGTCTTGAAAGGTCTTTCAAGTGACTATAAGTCACCTGAAGAGATCAAAAATGGAATAAATGATTTACTTGGATTTTCCCCAGTCCAAGTAATCATTATGAAAAAGAGAACCCAATCTGGAATTGTTCGGAAAGGGCTTTCTCAAGAATTTTATTTGGTTCACTTTAACAAAAAAGAACTAAATAATATTAAAGCTTTAGAAAAAGCAAAACTTTTGTTTGATGTCCGTGTGACATGGGAACATTTCCAGAAACCCACTCAGTGCCGTCGGTGCCAAAAGTGGGGTCATGGTAAAAAAAATTGTCGCATGGATGCTAAATGCATGATTTGCGGAGGTTCTTCTCACGCCAAAGACGTCTGTCCAGTGAAGGAAGATACCACCAAATTCATATGTTGTAATTGCGGGGCTAACCATAAGTCCAATTTTTGGAATTGTCCCTCACGAAAAAAGGTCATTGAGGCTCGTGCCAGGCAGATGAAAGATAATATCCGTTACGATAACGGTCGTTTCCGGAATTTGCCTGGTAGAGTATCGAACAATGCTCATTTTTCAGTTAACGATCGCTTGATCATGAATCATACCCATCAAGAAGATCATAATCATGCTCATTCACAAACTAATTTTAATCCGTCGGGTAGCCGTTCGAATCTTTCAATTTCGAATGTATCTACCCACGGAAAATCCTTTGCCGATATCGTAGCAGGAGATTCGAACTCCTCCCCTGTTCGATCCATGGGTACCCATTCTACTTGTTTCAAATCAAATAGAAAAAACCCTACCGCCACAGGTAACTCCGCTTCTTCGTTTACCGGAAATTCTAATGGGAAATCACATGACATGTCTGCCTCTGATTTTAATTTTCTAACTGAACAATTGAATCTAATGATTGATGCAATGTTCAAAGCCATCACTATGACTGAAGCAGTCCAAGTAGGTGTAAAATTTACAAATCAAATTGTTATTGGATTACGTTTTTCTAATGGATCCAAATAATAATTTAAATATTTTAAATTGGAATGCTCGTTCTCTGAATGGTAAAGAGGACGAGCTGTTTAATTTTCTTACGGTTAATAACGTGCATATAGCAGTTATTACCGAAACGTATTTAAAACCTGGATCTAAACTCAAAAGAGATCCTAACTTTTTTGTTTATCGTAATGATCGCCTTGATGGGGCATGTGGGGGAGTTGCAATCATCATTCATAGGCGTATAAAACATCAACTGTTTTCATCATTTGAAACTAAAGTTTTTGAAACTTCAGGTGTTTCTGTTGAAACACAGTTTGGTAAATATACTTTCATAGCTGCCTATTTGCCTTTTCAATGCTCTGGACAGCAAGTTAATTTGCTCCAAACTGACTTGCGTAAACTGACTCGCAATAAGTCAATTTTTTTTGTCATTGGTGACTTTAATGCCAAACATCGGTCATGGAATAATGCTCAAAGTAATTCCAACGGCAGAATTTTATTTGATGAGTGCTCTTCAGGATATTTTTCAATTCAATACCCTGATAGCCCCACATGTTTTTCCCCTTCTAGAAATCCATCTACGATTGATTTGGTCTTAACCGACTCTAGTCATCTTTGTAGCCAACTGATTACTCATGCTGATTTTGATTCTGATCATGTCCCTGTTACATTTCAAATATCTCAAGAAGCGATTCTCAATCCTATCAGCTCCACTTTCAATTATTTACGAGCCGACTGGAATATATATAAAACGTATGTTGACTCTAATCTTGATGTTAACATTTCTTTAGAAACTAAACTTGATATTGACAATGCTCTTGAAACTTTAACAAATTCCATTGTTGAAGCCGGGAGCATTTCAATTCCAAAATGTGAAGTAAAATTTGAATCCGTGATTATAGACGATGATCTTAAACTCTTGATCCGTCTTAAAAACGTGAGGAGAAGGCAATTTCAACGCACTCGCGATCCTGCTATGAAAATTATATGGCAGGATTTGCAGAAAGAAATCAAGAAACGTTTTGCTCAATTAAGAAACAAAAATTTTGAAAATAAAATTTCTCAATTGGACCCTGGCTCTAAGCCCTTCTGGAAATTATCGAAAATCTTGAAAAAACCTCAGAAGCCAATACCGGCATTGAAAGAGGAAAACAAATTATTACTAACTAATTGCGAAAAAGCTGAAAAACTTGCTATGCAGTTTGAAAGTGCGCACAATTTTCATTTAGGACTTACTAGTCCAATTGGAAATGAAGTTACTCAGGAGTTCGAAAATATTCTCAATCAAGAGATCGTTTTCGAAAATGCCTGGGAGACTGATTTGGAAGAAGTGAGAACTATAATTAAAAAATTCAAAAACATGAAAGCTCCTGGCGATGATGGAATTTTCTACATCCTCATCAAGAAACTTCCAGAAAGTAGCTGTTCGCGCTCATCACAGACGCGTCATCACTCGTTGCCGCTCAATTCGCTATTGTTCCATTCATCGCTGCAGTGGAATATTCCACTGCCAGTCAGCGTGCAGCCTCTACAGTTGGCGCCAACTCAACAGCGCGCAAAACTATAGAAAGAAGCGTGCGCGCCAAATGAACCATCATTGTATGTTTTGTCTGTCCGTACTGTGCATATAAGGCGCACCTATTAGCATGTAAGTTTTGTAGTTTGTATCGTTTCCCCCACCGAGTAGGCACGCTGCCTCTCGGTGGTAATAAATCGATCAGTAAAGTGTAAAGTCGTTCGTATTATTCGTCGTCGTCCACGCTAGAAGTTAAATCACAACGTAGGGAAAGACATCCTGGCCGAAACATTGGTGCCGTGACCAGGATGGCACTTGGTGAGGACTTCAGGACGTCTTTTGGAGGAAAGCGCTGGTCAAATCGTCGTTGCCAGTACACCGGCAGCCAAGTTAGCACACCAAAATTGGATTGCCAACCGTCCCAGTCGAACCTGCGCTTCCCAGTCGGATCATCGAGCATCCCAGTCGGACAGCCTGCCGTTCCTATTGGACATTGCAATCATTTCGCCATTGCTAATGATGGAGCTAATCATCAACGTCGGACCCCTACGGCCATCCGTTCGAATCGTAGCATCCATCTCGGACCATAGCGTCAAACCCACCGGGCCGTAGCGCCATTAATTTCGGACCGCCAGCGTCAAACCACCAGGCCGTAGCGTCATCATTTGGCCCATGCGTCATAGCTCAGCAACCGTCGGCATTGAAGAATTCTGACCTGCCACTCTGCGCAGTCAGGTCAAGCTACCACACAGCAAGAATCTCCCGTCAAACAGCCACGTTTCGTAAGTGCCTGCTAGTACCCGGATTTCTGATCCAGCACTGGGCGTAGTCGGATCAAGTTAGACCCACAACAAGAAACTCCTCGAGGCGTCACTAGAGCACACGAAAGAAGCCACATCGCAGTTGAAGATTCATCATTCCATCGAACTGTAGCATCAAACCAACCATTCGCATTTGCATCGCATCGTTATCGCTCCCCCAGTATTGTACCAGCCTACCTACACTGAGCCGAACAGCAGCGCACCACAGCAGTCGGCAACACAGTAAAACAGAATTGAAAACGTTCCGTTTTCGGGCGGGAGTATGTTCAGACTCACATCGGCGTCATCGAAGCAGACAGCGTGCGCAGTTGACCATTCAACAAAGCCAGCCACGCTTCCCATTGTGAACGTTTCCCGCTCGACGTTCGCATCACCACAACAGCCTACTGTGACGATGGAAGCGCGCCAAAGCGCAATACTTTCACATACCATTCATCTCCGTACTGCTTGCGCCTATAAAAGGCGATCTGCATCGCATGTATTTTTAGTGTATATTTCGTATCCCTCACCGAGCAGGAGCACTGCCTCTCGGTGGGGAGCAATAAATTAGTTAACAGTCGACCAGTTGTTCGTTTCCTTCTTGTCGCCCTGAGTCCCGTCGGTTTAAATATAAAAATCACAACGTAGGGCCGTCGCATCCTGGCCGAAACAGTAGCTTATCATTTTTATTTGATATATTTAACAAATGTTTTCAATTAGCATATTTTCCTGACAAATGGAAAAAGGTTGTTCCAATTTTAAAACCAGACAAAAATCCTGCAGAAGCTTCTAGCTATCGTCCAATCAGTTTGCTTTCCTCCATCAGTAAACTTTTTGAAAAGGTCATTTTAAACAGAATGATGGTCCACATCAACGAAAATTCAATTTTTGCCAATGAACAGTTCGGATTCCGCCATGGACATTCGACCACTCATCAACTTTTACGTGTAACAAATTTGATCCGTTACAACAAATCTGAAGGCTATTCTACTGGTCTTGCTCTTCTAGACATAGAAAAAGCATTCGACAGTGTTTGGCATGAAGGTTTGATTGTAAAATTAAAAAACTTTAATTTTCCAACATACATTGTTAGAATAATCCTAAGTTATCTGTCAAATCGTACACTTCAGGTTAATTATCAGAACTCCAGATCTGAAAGACTTCCTGTAAGAGCTGGTGTTCCTCAAGGCAGCATTTTGGGACCAATATTATATTATTTTCATATCTGACTTACCTGAGTTACCTCAGGGATGTCAAAAATCTTTGTTTGCGGATGACACAGGCCTCTCCGCCAAAGGACGAAGCCTGCGTGTCATCTGTAGTCGATTGCAAAAAAGTTTGGATATTTTTTATTCATACTTGCAAAAATGGAAGATTTCTCCTAATGCTTCCAAAACTCAACTAATAATATTCCCACATAAACCAAAAGCTCTTTATTTGAAACCTTCAAGTAGACATGTTGTCACGATGAGAGGGGTTCCAATAAATTGGTCAGATGAAGTTAAGTATCTAGGGCTCACGCTAGATAAGAATTTAACTTTCAAAAATCACATTGAGTGTATTCAAGCCAAATGTAACAAATATGTAAAATGTCTCTATCCCCTTATTAATAGAAAATCAAAACTTTGTCTTAAGAACAAGCTTTTGATATTCAAACAAATTTTCAGGCCAGCCATGTTGTATGCTGTACCAATATGGACTAGCTGTTGTAATACCAGGAAGAAAGCTCTGCAGAGAATTCAAAATAAAATTTTGAAAATGATTCTTAGACTTCCTCCCTGGTATAGTACCAATGAGTTACATAGAATATCCAATGTTGAAACATTGGAACAAATGTCAAATAAAATAATCAATAATTTCAGGCAAAAATCGTTACAATCTTCTATTGCCACGATTAATGCGTTATATGTTTAGGTTAAGTTAGGTTAAGTATATTCAAAACGTTTTTTTTTCTCTTATAAGCAGGTGAAATCAACTCACCTGTAAAAAATCTGAACTGCTACGGCAAATGAAATGTAATATGTTGTTAACAAAATGTTAATAAAATCTTAAATTTGTTTTACCAAATTAGGATGATAGTGTTGTCTAATAACGCAGTACACCTAGATATAAGAAATGAAGAAAAAAAAAAAAAAAAAAGCGCGAGAGGTGATAGGTACTGGTCAGAGACGACCCAGAAACGGTTGGTTTGATGAGGAGTGCCAGAATGTGACGGATGAGAAGAATGATGCCAGAAGCCGAATGTTAGTGTTTGGTACCCGGCAGAAGAGAGCGGTACAAGGAAGCTTGAGCAGCCGAGAAACGAGTTCACCGCAGAAAGAAAAGGCAGTATGAAGAAGACATCATTACTGAGGCGCAAAACAGCATGGAACAAAATGATATGCGGAGATTTAACGAAACTGTCAATGGCGTACGGATAAAAACTGCGCTGTCTCCCGGCATGTGCAATGACCGTAAAGGTTAAGGGTATGCGATATGAATATTTTCCATGGCGATACGAAACGAAACGATATGCGGAATTTTCAAATCTCTTCGAAACAAAACGAAACGAATAATTGAAATATTCCGTTACCACCGATACGAAATTCAAATCCTCAAGAAATGTTTCGAAACGAAACGAATTTTTTTTGAATATTTCGCGATTTTTTTTGTGCAGTGATAATTTTGGCAGGGAGACGTCTTATATTATTGACAATTTCATTCAATTTGTCAGGAAAAGGGGTCTTTCCCATCAGTCTTAAAATATTTGTATTCCCAGACAACCAGAAATCGCATGAAAGTTCACGTTACAACTCGTTTATTCATACTAATTACATCAAACCCGCAAAACACCGTGGATAAACTCGTCAGATTGATGACCTTCCTCGCATAAAACACTTCTTTTCTGAGTTCTCTTGTACACTCGTACAAACAAAATCAGATCACTCCGTAGCAGCTGTCAAATCAACATTTGTTATCATAAGTTAAGTCGGATAAGATCACAGGTTAGTTCGGTAGAAAATTTATACACTCGCAATGTATGTTATTATTCATCACATAATGGATGCACGCATATCGCCTCCACTTTTGTACGTAGAAGGCCTTTTCGCGACATCTTATAAGTGAAATGTTGCACATACAAAGCCTCCAGGTGATTGCGTTATACGTACATTTTGGTTGTCTGGGTTATATTACGTGCTTCTTGCTACTAAACTTCAGTCGATTTGGTTGCAAATATGTCCCATGACAAACTAAAATCCCGCTTTTCTCGCAATCACCATGTACGCACCATACATTGCGTCTTGTAAAAATTGTGATTGTTTTTAATTCAATATAAATTTCATTAAACTTTCTAAACTGAAAAATTCAAATAATTGAATTGTGAAGTGGAAGAATTTGTGTATTTTGGTACTTTAGTGACGTGCGAAAATAATGTTACCCACGAGGTGACAAGGCGACTTGCAGCTGCGAATAGGGCTTTTTACGGACTCCGTAACCAGCTTAAGTCCCGTAGCCTGCAAACGAAAACAAAATTCGCGCTATATAGGACACTTATCCTTCCGGTTGCTCTATACTGCCATGAATCCTGGACGTTAAAAGAGGTCGACCGGAAAGCGTTTGGAGTTTTTGAGCGTAAAGTGCTGCGAACAATACTCGGCGGAAAACAAGAAAATGGCATCTGGGCGTCGCATGAATCGTGAGTTGTACCCAATATATAAAGAAGTGGATATTATCAAGCTCATAAAATACGGCAGGCTGCGTTGGGCTGGTCACGTGGTACGAATGCCGGAAGAACGACAAGCAAAAATAATGTTCAGTAGAGAACCCGGATGAGGCCGTCGGCTTCGTTGTAGTCCGCGCACACGTTGGCTTCTTGCAGTTGAAAAGGACTTAAGGGGACTTAACGTTCAGGGGGCCTGGAAGCGATTGGCTCAGGACCGAGCCCAGTGAAGAAGAATAATCCATTCGGCATAGATTCAACGTAGCGGATTGTAGCCCATCAAGTGAGTAAGTACTCTTAACTATTCAAAGAACGAGGTTTATTATTAAGCAAGTGATCATTAACTGAGAAAAAACATAGAATTACTGGTAATTCTGGAGCGAAGGGCAATCCCAAAAGTTAGACTTATGGCTGCCCCCACAATTTGTGCATACGATCATTTTGGTACCTTCTTTCACATGGCAGACGTCCTTAGCGTGAAAAGAAACTCCGCAAACCTCTAGGATACATACTTACTGACTTATTTGGCTTTACATCAATTATCTTGATAAAGCCTCGCCAATTCACTCGGTTCATGGCCGCTTCTCTCCATCCTCGACTGTGACCCACGCTCTCCAGGTCCTGGTTCACCTGGTCAATCCACCTAGCTCGCTGCGCCCCACGCCTTCTTGTTCCGACCGGATTCGTAGCGAACACCATCTTTACAGGGTTGTTGTCCGGCATTCTTTCAACATGCCCTGCCTAGCGTACCCTTCCAGATTTAGCTACCTTCACGATACTGGGTTCGCCGTAGAGTTGAGCGAGCTCGTGGTTCATCCTTCGCCGCCACACGCCGTTCTCCTGCACGCCGCCGAAGATCGTCCTTAACACTCGGCGTTCGAAAACTTCAAGAGCTTGCAAGTCCTCCTCGAGCATAGTCCACGTTTCATGCCCATAGAGGACTACTGGTCTTATGAGCGTTTTGTACATCGTGCATTTGGTGCGGGGGTGAATCTTTTTTGACCGCAGTTTCTTCTGCAGCCCATAGTAGGCACGACTTCCGCTGATGATGCGCCTTCGTATTTCCCGAATAATATTGTTGTCAGCCGTCAACAAGGATCTGAGGTAGACGAACTCTTCCAGCACCTCGAAGGTATCCCCGTCTATCGTGACACTGCTTCCTAGGCGGGCCCTGTCACACTCAGTTCCGCCTACCAGCATGTACTTTGTGTTCGACGCATTCACCATTAGCCCGACTCTTGTTGCTTCGCATTTAAGGCGGGTGAACAAATCTGCCACCGTTTCAAATTTTCTCCCAATAATGTCCATGACGCGAAGCAAACAAATTGGCCGGATGTCGTGAAAATCGTGCCTCGACTGTTAAGTAAGGCTCTCCGTATGACACCTTCAAGCGCAATATTGAACAACAGGCACGAAAGTCCATCGCCCTGTCGTAGTCCCCGCCGAGACTCGAATGAACTGGAGTGTTCTCCCGAGATCTTCACGCAGTTTTGCACACCGTCCATCGTGACTCTGATCAATCTTGTGAGCTTCCCGGGAAAACTGTTTTCGTCCATGATTTTCCATAGCTCTACGCAGTCGATACTATCGTGTGCCGCTTTGAAATCGATGAACAAATGGTGCGTAGGGACCTGGTACTCACGGCATTTCTGGAGGATTTGCTGCACGAAAAAGATCTGGTCCGTTGTCGAGCGGCCATCGATGAAACCTGCTTGATAACTTCCCACGAACTCGTTTGCTATAGGTGATAGACGACGGAAGAAAATCTGGGATAGCACTTTGTAGGCGGCGTTTAGGATGGTGATTGCACGATAATTTTCACACTCCAGTTTGTCGCCCTTTTTGTAGATAGGGTATATAACGCCTTGCTTCCACTCCTCCGGTAGCTATTCTGTTTCTCAGACGATACCATCCTTTCCAGCGGCCTTGTTGTTCTTGAGCTGTTGAATGGCATCCTTAACTTCTCCCATCGTGGGAGCTGGTTGGTTTCCACTGTCCGCTGCGCTTACGTTGCCATCGCTTTCGCTGTCCTGACCTTCTGTGTCTGTGTTCTCTGCGCCATTCAGGTGCTCATCGTAGTGCTGCTTTCACCTTTCGATCACCTCGCGTCCGTCTGTCAGGATGCTCCCATCCTTATCCCGATACATATACATAGGATACATATCCAGAGTACCAGAGGTTTTGGCCGTCGAAAACAGCGTTCTGCGCCAGTGTGCGTCGTAAGATGCCCGTGAGCGCCCGTTTATCGTGTAGGTTCACATTCACATTCGTTGCTTGCTTGTTGCAGGCCGAGTCCACATCGGGATCGAATCGGTAGGAAATAGACGGAAATATAAAACAAACTATGCAATTTAAATTCATCGTTAGCATCGGGATGGAGTCTGAAAATGGAAATCGATAAAACTCCCACACTATACGGGGGATAGGAAGGTGGGAAGATTCCAGGCTCGGTTCGGTGTGAGTGCGCTTTCATCATTATCAACTGGGAGCAAGATTGGAGGCTAGATTGGATGCCTCTGTTGGTTGTGATGGGGACTTGAGGAGGATAACCCATTGCAGGCATTTCGAGTAAAATGCAACAGCAACGCCACCATGACTGGAGTGGAGATAAACATTCACTGTTTGAACATCAGCATCAGAAGCGAAGCGAAAATGTTGCTATCGGAAATGTTGCACCGTTGCACTTTTTATTTGCACCAGTTTATGACGTTCAATTCGATGAGAGGAAGTGCGCTGAGTGCTATTAGGGAAAATAACTGAGACTTCTGTTCTATTCATTACTTGCTAATGGTATTATCAAAAATGAGAAAAAATATATATTTTTTGTTTAATAGTTCCGATGCTGAAGGACTACAAATTGTTTGTTCTGAAAAATGTTCGTAGTGACAAAATGTGGTGTTGCAAATACTTTAGGCAGGAGATCTTGAACTCCATCAGGGGAATCAAGGTTTCCTTCCAAATCGCAAAGAAAGGAGACTGTCGCGTTTTGCCGGAAACTCTTGAAGATCGCGAACTTCTTCTCAAACATTTTGAAGAGAAGAAGCACATTTTTTTACTTATGACGACAACACTGAACGTTTGTTCAAAGTTGTCTTGAAAGGTCTCTCAAGTGACTATAAGTCACCTGAAGAGATCAAAAATGGAATAAATGATTTACTTGGATTTTCCGCAGTCCAAGTAATCATTATGAAAAAGAGAACCCAATCTGGCATTGTTCGGAAAGGGCTTTCTCAAGAATTTTATTTGGTTCACTTTAACAAAAAAGAACTAAATAATATTAAAGCTTTAGAAAAAGCAAAACTTTTGTTTGATGTCCGTGTGACATGGGAACATTTCCAGAAACCCACTCAGTGCCGTCGGTGCCAAAAGTGGGGTCATGGTACAAAAAATTGTCCCATGGATGCTAAATGCATGATTTGCGGAGGTTCTTCTCTCGCCAAGGACGTCTGTCCAGTGAAGGAAGATACCGTAAAGTTCATATGCTCCAATTGCAGGGCCAATCATAAGTCAAATTTTTGGAATTGCCTGCGTGTCATCTGTAGTCGATTGCAAAAAAGTTTGGATATTTTTCTTCATACTTGCAGAAATGGAAGATTTCTCCTAATGCTTCCAAAACTCAACTAATAATATTCCCACATAAACCAAAAGCTCTTTATTTGAAACCTTCAAGTAGACATGTTGTCACGATGAGAGGAGTTCCAATAAATTGGTCAGATGAAGTTAAGTACCTAGGGCTCATGCTTGATAAGAATTTAACGTTCAAAAATCACATTGAGCCAAATGTGATAAATATGTAAAATGTCTCTATCCCCTTATTAATAGAAAATCAAAACTTTGTCCTAAAAATAAGCTTTTGATATTCAAACAAATTTTCAGGTTAGCCATGTTGTATGCTGTACCAATATGGACTAGCTGTTGTAATACCAGGAAGAAAGCTCTGCAGAGAATTCAAAATAAATTTTTGAAAATGATTCTGAAGCTTCCTCCCTGGTATAGTACCAATGAGTTACATAGAATATCCAATGTTGAAACATTGGAACAAATGTCAAATAAAATCATTAATAATGTCAGGTAAAAATTGTTAAAATCTTCTTTTGCCACGATTAATGCGTTATATGTTTAGGTTAAGTTAGGTTAAGTATATTGGAAACTTTTTTTTTTCTCTCTTATAAGCAGGTGAAATCAACTCACCTGTAAAAAATCTGAACTGCTACGGCAAATGAAATGTAATATGTTGTTAACAAAATGTTAATAAAATCTTAAATTTGTTTTATCAAATAAGGATGATAGTGTTGTCTAATAACACAGAACACCTTGATATAAGAAATAATGAATGTAATGTTTGGAATGATACTTATATAGGATCTAATATTTAAAAAAAAATGTTTCATAAAAATGAGGACTTTTGTTATGCGAAAAATAAAGCCTAACTTTGACGAACAGTTCTTCATAGGAGTTTTTGGGAAAACTATTTAGTTCTTCACCCAAAAGTATTTTGGAAATTTTCATAATTTCATAACATTGTAGAATAATGGTTGAAAGAGGCACAGAAAATCGATTAATATTTTATCAATAAACAAAAAAGATATACCATAAACAAGGTGTCCACTTTATAAAATGAACAGTAAAGACTGTTCAATTGACTTCTACAAACAATTAAGCTACATGATTTCGCCTTAATTTTTAATTTACATACGAACAAGCTCAAGAAATACGAAAGTACCGGTAATACCGACCAATTTTTAGTACCGAAATACCGGTACTACACACCAAATTTTCGATCACACAAAATTTTTTTTAATATTTTGTTTGCTGAAAAACCAGCAAACAGTAGTTGTTATTGTCAAACGAAAATATTAAAAGTTTTATAAAATAGATAAATTCACTTCCACTCGCATGGTGTTTGGAGACAAGTTTTGTGTACATTAATCTGAATAACGTATTTGGTTAGTACTTTAATCAGTTGAATACTTAATATTGATTATTCGAGTGTTTTTTTTAGGATCGAAACCATACCGGAACAGCAGACAATGTTTTGCCTCTACATTTGCCTCTCCCCCAAAGTGCAGAAAAATAGTGTTTACCTTTGTCACAATAAATGTTTATGGCATATAAAGCAACAGCATTTCATTTAATTTTCATAAGGACAATAATGAACGTTTCCTAAATTTTTCTCCAGCTGGGTTGCTGGAAACCAGCAAAAAATCAAGTACTGATTGATCAGATTTAAATGTACTTTGCTGGATGGTCAGCAAACCAGCTGTCAGTTTCGTGAGAATTAGCTTTGCTGAAAGATCAGCAAATTTTATTTTGGTGGATCGATTGCTGAATTCACAGCACAAAAAACAACAGCAAAAATTTGCTGATTTACAGCAATAAAAAATTGGTTTGTAGGAAGCATGGAGTACCGGTATTTTCGGTATTGATGAGAAATCTGACAATTATTTAGTCGATGTTCAGACAGACTGGACTAGATGAAATTTGATTGTGCCCCGTTTGGCATAAGGCCGTTTTGTAAAAAGTCGTTTGGCATAATGGCCGTTTGGGATAATCATTGACTGAGAATGAATATCGGCATTTTCGAAGATTTTACCGAGATCAACACCACCGAGCCCAAAGCAAAAAAAATCGTAGGTTCTCGTTCGTAATAGTAATTCAGAGATATTCCATGCTATATGAATGTCAAAAATTGTAGTGACATTACAGAGCATAACTAAATAAAACGACGGGTTTGGTGGAAGATCTTTTCGGAATAATAATTTTCTCCACATCCCAGAACACACAGTGTCTTTGAGCTTGTTGCGATATTCATATTTGGAAATAGTAAATTGACAAAGAAAGTTCATAGTTATCAATAAAGGGAACGCTCATGGAATATTTCGCTGCAGATCAAGCTCTGTCCCAGTTTGGACGTAACACTTGATGAAAATTACTTGGTAAAAGAAGGGAAAATATGTTTGCATAATAATAAAAGCTCTTATCTAAAGATTATTATTGCAGCATAATACAAAAATAGCCTATATACGAGAGCAGATTATTTTTCGTTTAAAAGGTTTAAATCGTCTCACAGCATAACTCAAATGAACAACACATTTTTGAAAGAAAATATGTGTGGTAAAACTTTTTAACGATTCAATAAAAAATATAATTTTGGAAGTGTACATCAAAAACACTGTCTCTAATCGAAAGAAGGGAAAATTTGTGATTGAAATAATATTTTTTCCGGCATATCTCGAAAGGAGATCTTGTGTTTGCGAAAACAAAATATATGTTGAATATTATCATGTTTCAAAGTAATTCTCATTCTTACAGCACGTCTTGAAAAAAATATAAGAACAACAAAATATAAACATGGTGAACATTTAGTTGAACTAAATAATAAAATTTTAAACAGTATAAATATAATATAATATAGTATAACAGCCTATTTTTTTTTTTGATAGGATGCCAATAACTATTGCGACATAATAAAACGAAAAGACAACGAACATTTCGTTCAGAATCATCGAAGTGATTGTGCAAATTTTCCCCGAATGTCGCTTCTCCGAAAGTCGTTTCGAATGCCAGTTTCCCGAATGACCCCTTTACCCAAAAAGTGGCGCAGTTTAAATAGGTGCTATAATAGTCTTCAGTGGATGGATGGTAATCGACAAAGAACGATAAGCAATCAAAAGAAGGAGGTATTCTGTCATTATCGGCTATACACATGTTGGCAAAAATGCTGAGGACGGTAAAACTTGAGAGAACCGCCAATTAAATAAAGAAGGGTGCATATCAGATGGCCAGTTCGTTCACCACTCTGAAATGTTTCAAGTTATGACAATTATGAGCGCCACGAAAATTTCGGGGCAGTGGGCTGGCGTTCGGGGTAACGACATTCGGAGAAAATAAGCACAACCCATCGAAGTAACTGCAGTAATCGATTTGTTTTTTCGCTGATAACTTGAGCAGATCAATGTTATCTATTGCCGTCCTTTTGTCAGTTGGATACAAAAAAAAAAATATCTTCAAAAATATGGCTTCAAAGAACAGCCTATGTATAAGAGAAGGTGAAATTTATTCGAATTTCAAATAACCAGTTTTTGTACCTATAATTATGATTATATCATATTAAGAAAAAAAAACACATATAATGTTTAAAAGAAGGGTTAATTTGTGCAAAATATATCAAAATTTCCCGTGCAAAAGTATATTCTAATAGCGGAACTCAAAAGAAGAATTAATATTTGAAAGAAGGTTAATTTCTCACTAAATAATAAAATGCTATTGTCAATAACTTTCCTAACATGCTTTAGTTTATTTAAGAGCATATGATTGTAGAATAAAGTGACATTTTGTATCAATTGACTCCACAGCATACCTGATGTCATTAGAAAGATGCAATAAAAACGTAAAAACGAATGTCATCTTAAGAAATGCTTGGCTTCAGACTTATTATGCCAAACGACTATTATGCCAAACTACCATTATGCCAAACGACTTTATGCCAAATGACCTACCACCTGATATTTTGGCGCTCGAAAGATACGTTAAAGACTCCATGAATTTTTATTTTTCCAATGCTATTTTGATTCAGATGTATTATCAAATAGGTAAGTTCCATTATTACAGCAAATAATGCAAATATTTTGATATTTAGAATGCCTGGGGTACTTTCTTTCTTTCTTTCTGGCGTTACGTCCCCATTGGAACAGAGCCTGCTTCTCAGCTTAGTGTTCTTATGAGCACTTCCACAGTTATTAACTGAGAGCTTACTATGCCAATGACCATTTTTGCATGCGTATATTGTGTGGCAGGTACGAAGATACTCTATGCCCTGGGAATCGAGAAAATTTCCAATCCGAAAAGATCCTCGACCGGTGGGATTCGAACCCACAACCCTCAGCTTGGTCTTGCTGAATAGCTGCGCGTTTACCGCTACGGCTATCTGGGCCCCGGGGGTACGTTTTCCTTAAATCATTTAAAACATTTAGTCTGTCTTAACGCCGACCATTTGAATCAATAAATTTCTTCACAATAAATGGTATGTAAGTTTGGTGAAGTTTGTTGATGGCAAACTTCTCACATCGAACAAGGAACGTATTACATGAAGGCCGTTGTTAGTTTTATAATGAAGAATAGTCTTCAGCAGACTTGTGTTTATAGACAAATTTGAATGAGTGGCAAATTTGTTGTCCAATACTGTATGGTTTACATTTATTGCACACAAACTTATAGTACCGGTATTTACCGGTACTATCAGTACTGAAATTTAATGTACCGTGGAGACGGTACTCGTTAAGAGATGACGGTACTAGGAATGCTGTGTAATAAGGAGCAAAAGTGAAATTGTGTCCAGAATAAGAACCATAAAAAGGCCACTCATTCTTAATTATTCGAAGTAATTCAAGGCGTGAAATCCAAATCTTCACTAACCATTCAGAATTTAAGTGTATTTAAAGCTCGATAATACTTATGTATCCAACATACTGTATAATTTTATAAGCTTTTAAGTGAAGTATACCTCACTTGAGCCTTAAGTGCCCGCATTATGTATCAAAACAGTATTCATGTAACTGACTTTTGGGGTACTGGTATTTGGGGAAATGATAACGAACTTCGATGAAATGTAGCAGAATCGCTACGAGGATACCATTTGAGTTCTATAAAGTTGTTATTCAGAATGTTGAAATCTTAACAAATCTCTGAAATCGTTAACACTCTAACCGTAAATCCTAATTGAGTGTTATCTCTTTTTAAAATGGCATTAGACCCTTTTTGATTGTTTCTATGCAAGATAGCAGGCTATTGAAACCCGTTCCCCACCAAAAGAATATTTTGTGACTATGTTGCCATGCGATGCATCTTTTCAACTGTGAAACCTTCTGTTTTTTTGTCTTCTCTGTTTGCTTGCACTTCTTCACTCTGAAGTAAAGCGTGCCTAATCGTAAATACAACGGAATCGAAATCTTCCCTTCGAACCCACCCACATTATTACCTTCCCGTTTGCCTTGTTGCTTTCTTCCGATTGAACTTTTTACGCTATTTGCTAGAACTGCATTCGCCATGCGTTGCCGCTGGAGTCGATACCCGTTGATGTGCGCAAGCACGAGCCGCTTGGCTCCACTTTATTGGAAGATAAATATTTTATATTATAAATTCCTGATAATTGAATTGAATTGAATGGGATCGGAGAGCACAAGCGGCGACTGGTGGAATCTATATCTAATTTTCACCCAACGAGCTTGATCATGATGATTGGCCGAGCAAACCAAGCTATACCCCTTCTGCCCGCCCGGTGCACGATATGCCCATCATGGTTTGTCTGAAACCGTTATTACCGAAAAAATAACATATTCCCGAAGCTGCCACCCACCGTTCGAAAAATATTCTTACTTTCAACAAAAATCAAATATCCACATTTGGTTTACATTTTAGCACATTTTCTGAACATTTGATAACATTATATAGAAGGAAAGTCAAACCATACAAGTTGTATTTTTAAGTTCTCAAAAGTGCTGGTATTCTCTTCTTAATTCGAATCACATAAAAAGAGAAACCGAAAAATTAGAGACAAAAATATGAGGGTTTAGAGATTGCACAAGCGATTTTAATATAATTTTTTGAATTACAAAATTTAACCTTGTGTAACAGAAATATGACAAACTATACACAGTAACATATGATGTAGATGAAATGCGTCACTTTTTCCCACAAAATTTTGCCCTATTCCCACGTATTTGTAAATATCCCTGAAAGTCCCGAGAAACAGTAATTTTATTTCCCTCAATAAAATATTTAAAAATTACGAATATGTTAAGTACCAAATATTTCGAATCGTGGGTGCGGTAATGACGGTTTTTTTGTTCATTAACAACGGTTTCAGACACGCCGTGCCCATTCCAGAGAGTGCCCAGTTGAATGTGCGTTTTCAATGGGTACTTTGTGCCGACGAAGCTTTTCATGTGCACGTGCACTTTACTGAATACGTTAACCGACGAGTGCAGCAAAGGATGGTTTAATGAGCACTAATTCACATCGCATCATCGAGCTGCGAATGTTGATTAAACATGGTGGATGGAAAATAGCATCCTTTATTATGATGATGGTGGTGGGATCTTGTGCCAATAATTCAGAAAGACCGTTATTTGTGTGTGGGTGTGGAGGGAGGTGACGAAGGAAGGGGCTTTTGTGTATACTGTGCTGAAAACAGGTTGATTGGTTCCTCTACCTTGGTAAAGAGCTTTTGTGTTGCGGGCTGCCTAGTCAGATAGCTGTGATTCTGATTCGATGAGTCTATGGAAGTTGCAGCTGTGGTTAATCATAAATCAGTTAATTATTGCGATTTTGGTTGAGAGGAGCTACTACCGATGATGTTCGTGGAAGATTTTGTCTAAAAGAATAAAAAACTTCATCAAAATTGTTCCAATAATTTAAGGATATTGTCATTATTATGGGTAATTCATTATTTACCCAAAAATTTCTTAAAACAGGATTTTCCTATGGGTTTTTATTGAATCACTCAAGATATTTATTCAAGGATTGCATCTGCAATTTCTCCTCAAATTTTCCAGGAACTACTCCCAGTTGTGTGTAGTTAATATTACAAAAAAAAAATCATAATAGATCTATACATCATAAAAGATAACTTGAGCACCAGGGGTACTAAGAATGACAATAATTTGCATTGAAGCATTGTTTTATGAATTTCTTTAGAAAATATGGTTTTAGTTTCGTTACTATAAATTTGAAAATATGGTCTACTTATAAAGAAGTTCAACATTTCAAGTGGCATAGACTGACTGTACATGCCAATGATCGATGATTCCAAACATAATGTCAATAACGGTGTCAACGTCGGCCTCGTTCACGATAAAGATGTATGTTCATAAGCATAAAACGAGCTCACCAGTTGTAAATCTATTCTCGACTTTACAGTCACTACTAAGTCATCAACAAAGCACTCTCCGTCATTAACCTCTCTACTGCCAAAGGGGTGATCAAAGTAACCCTACAGGCCCATTTTTAGATGTTTTAGATTCCCTGAAAATACGGTGGGATCATGTCTCCCGGAGATCGAGTTTACCAAATCTCCCCAACTGATTGAATATAAATTTTAAGCCTAATTCTGAACTGCACTTCGGTACCTCATTTTTCTTTCAATTAAGGACTGTTCATTTTATAAAGTGGACACCTTGTATATGCTATATCTTTTTTATTTATTGATGAAATCGTAAACGGTTTTCTGTGTATCGTTCAACTGTTATTCTACAATGTTATGAAAATACAGAAACTTACAAAATGCTTTCGGTTGAAGAACTAAATAGTTTTTGCAAAAACTCCTAAGAAAAACTGTTCGTCAAGTTTAAGCATTATTTTTCGCATGAAAAAAATCCTAAATTCAATGAACAAATTGTATGTTGGTATCCTTTACTATTCAACTTATGGTAGAGCTTTTAAAAACATCAATAATATTCCATCAGTTCCTGACGCTGAGTCACTTTAGTGATCTATTCCTTATGGTCAAATTTGCTGATACACCATCTTTTTACTACCAGCAAAAAAGTAAAGTAATAGGCGTGTTCAAAACTGGTTTAGATTACTTAAGAAACTATATAGGGGGATTAGGGGCATAATGAACATACGGGGCGAAATGGACACCCTCTCAATATCTGATAATACGCATACGTCATCAAAAGTTCATTCACTGCATGAAATCTGTATTGCATTTGAAATGTTTGACGGTATAAAAGTTTATTTTTTGCTTCAATTGTTCTTCAAAATTTGACTTAAAATGTTTCTCAGTTTCAAATTGGCATATAAGCAAGACCGTGGAAGAATCTAATTTTTGAGCAAAGTAACGAACCCAGAAAGGTTCTTTTTAGCTATTATGATTGAGGGAGAGCCCTTTTCCATATCGGAATGATTGACAGTCATTGAATATTTTGGAATAACTAAATTTGATGCAGGTGTTCATTTCGCCCCGATACCTTTTTACCAGCCTTGTTTACGACCCAATTTACTATCTCGCTTTTCTGACATATAATATGATTTTTATCACTATGAATGAATGTGGCACGTCGTACTAACATCAAACTTGAAAACTAGCCGGGGGTAAATTAAAAACATTGCCATTTAATGGTCTTAAAACGAACATTTGCTTAACGTGTCCATTATGCCCCTAATTCCCCTATGGATAAAAAAAGCAAAATCTTGAGTTTTAACCGCATTCTTGGGTACCAAATTTACTCTTTATGGTCGTTTTATTGAAAAATCCAATACTTTTAAAATTATATACGCATGTTTATCGATCTAGAGCAAACTGTAAGCGTTTTTCTCAAAATATTTTGATAGGTAGTCTCAGAATAACACATTCTGAAAATAATACATGCAAAATAAATTTGATTTAATTCAAGCAGTGTTCCCAATCTTGATGATTGTCATTGTGCTTTGAGTGGTCTTCTGAAAATAAATTATTTGTTTTTCTATTGTGCTTAAAATATGACGTGGGGACTAAATCAGCAACTCTAAGAAGGCGTAAGTTATTTTTATTATAAATACTATATTATTACTTCCGTCTGGACGTACTTTAAACCTTAAAATTCTACTCATATCAGTTCCATTTAAATTTAAGATATTTTTCTTTAAAAAAAATTGATAAAAAATGATTTTATGATATCTGCAAAATTGCTTCTCCAAAAATAACTTGATATTTTTTAGCAAGCTTCTAATTAATGATGCTTTCTAAGTACAACCATTTTTTGAAAATAAAAAATATAAATTGTCGAATTTTCCTGCCGATTTTTAATAATCCTTGATTTTGATAACCTCCAAAAATCGACCGTTCTAAACGTTGTGCCTTATTAGTGTGAAATCATATTATTTTGGTAACTTTTTTATTACCACAGCATTGTACAATATTAGTCGAACGATGTACAGAAAACCGATTTCGATTTCATTGATAAATTAAAAAGATATTGCATGTCCAAAGTGTCCACTTTATAACATGAACAGTCCTTATGTTCGATCGTCAATATATGAAGTATTGACCTAAAAGGTGTCTTACCGCATGTTATGTAAACTTTAAAAGCACCTCCATTGACAGTGACTGATAGACAGCCCGTCCGTGATCCGAGTTTGCATCGTTACGTCGGTTTCGTCTACATAGTTGTGCACCTTATGCTGAAATAGGCGAAAAAATGGCCAAAGCAATTGATTTGGGATTCGCATCGATGTGAACAACACATTAAACTCGGCTCGAAAGATTAGGGGAACGGCTACTTACGAGTTTATCTGAACGCTGCATTGAAAATCAAATTCCATTCAATGCTGAAATGTTGTTTCTTACATATAGCTGAGAGCAGCAAACGGTACGGCAAACGTCGCTATCGTGTTTCGTAATCGAGTATCGAGGTGAATTTTATGTATGGGAAAATGAATAGATCGCGAAACTAAATGTGAATGATTTCTTCACCGGCGATTGATTGATTTACATACATTTAGATCATCTTTAAGTAAACAGTATGCTGATGGACGTACCGATTTTTGGATCTTTCAATGAAACGCATTAAAAATTGTTTCGTCACTGATGATAGAATTCAATTGCGCTAGTGTGGATTAATTTCATGCTCGGCCCTGGATGGTCCACTATGGGACAAAACCTACTTTGGTTGACCAAAACCTCTTGCATTCGGGTTTGGGGTGCGTCCCAAAGATTTAATGTGCTTGGTAAATTATCTTGGGTGAATTCGAGCTCTATTTACACAGTCATGAGTAGGGACAATGGAGCCGCGAAATCCGCGAAATTTAACCTTCGCCGGGAAATTTAGGAAATCCCGCGAAATGCCACGAAATAAGTTAAATTTTGTGAATTTAAATGGAAACCACAGTGAATTCCAGTTTTTTTGCTTATGAAAATGGTTTATCCATCTTGAAGTGGAAGTTCCATCAACAATTTTATAACCGTTCAGCTTAACTTGGACGTCATTCTGGCTTATTACTATCGTTTTGAATTTTACATTCCCTCTCTGATATCAAATTTTTCATCTTAGTTAGTAAAATAAAAACTATATATAATGAAATTCCGCAAAATTTACGCATATAAAGGCTATTTTCACCGAAAATGTGTATTTTTGTGTAAAATATGGTCAAAATTATGGGACCGCGACAAAGCCGCGAAATTTTGATTTTATCGGTTTGGTCACGAATTTGCCGCGAATTTTCATTGTCCCTAGTCATGAGTTAATTACGAAATTTTCAGAAATATTGAGTTGAAGATACAAGCAATTTAATGCTAAGCAATACCTTAAAATATATGGGAAAAATAGTGCTACTTTTCCCCGAAAAATGGTGCAGTTCAAAACGGAGCAAGACATTTTTGCAGTTTCAGGGTTGTGAACTAGATGGAACGAGAAAGCAATCAAAAGAAGAGTAAATTTGAACATTTTAAAACATGGGCCTAGCCAAGAATGGATGAGAATGGTCGATCTCAAATCCGTGTTTTAGCAGTTTCACAAAATAAGGCGCTTTATGACACCTTTTGTATTTTTTATGTGCGGTCTACTGGTTATACTATATTTTTGCATTAAATCTAAACTCTTATGCCTTCTAGTGCAGTGGACAAAGCGAAATTCAACATGTGACTTAATTATTTTTTTCTACAAGGTATCAAATTCGTAGAGGGTTTTGGCAGTATTGAAAAAATCTGTAGATTTGATTGTCACATAATAATAAAGAAAACAACATCAAGCAGCATAAAAAAAAACCTCTAAAATATTATCCAGTAATAGTTCTAGAATTTTGTTGGTATACATTTGCTAATGGCCGAGATATATCGGTTCAAAATACATACGATTTAGTCAATTTTTAACACGAAGCTTTCCAGCACCAAAATACCGCTATTCACTCAATTAAGGGTTGCTGAATCCATTGCCGTTTTCAAAAATCATAGCACGTCTAGTTTTTGAGATATTGGCTGTTGAAAATGCAAAAAATGCTGCTGTTTGGCTTGAAAGTTCATATAGAGACTGTTATGCCTTTATATTTCAATATGGGACTGCACCAACTCTATATTTTTCCACAACATTTTTAAATTAAGTGTGTCAATTTTTGAATGCATAATACTCCGACCAGACGGAAGAAACAAGATTATAACAGAATGTGTTTCCCTGATATGATTTTTTTTATATCCCCAGTTGTTATAAAACATGTACCGTTAGTAGTTAAAATAACAAAAATTCTACCAAAATTTGCACCATATTAAACTAAAATATAACAAACCCTGTTACAATTATATCAAAATTATTACAGAATGTGTTGCAAGGATGTTAGTTACAAAATAACAAAATTGTTCCAAACTAAGTTACTGTTTTTTACATCGGATGTTATTTGCAACAAACTTATAAATGCGATGTCAAAAATATAACAAATGTTTTTATAAATGTGTTACTAAAAATATAACAAGTTGAGAACAAAGCCATCTTGATAACAAAAATTTATCAACTTCTGTTATTTTTAACTGCTGCTGATAGGAATGTGTTATAGTTTTGTTATGTGGTTCTGGTCGGGACATTATATATTGAAACATGAATGTTGCGCTGAAAAAAGGTGTTGGTTTGAAAATCCATATGGGACAGTTATGCTTTTATGGGCATTTAAAAGGACATATAAATTACCTTTTTTAACGACCGGTTTTGGGCTTGATGCTGCCTATCATCAGGACGATGTCCAACCGATTCCCATTATTTTTTAAAGTGTATGGAAACCCCGTTTTGTGACCCATTTTTGGAAAACAAAATACATACAATGTATGGAAAACAAAATTCACCGATATGATATTGGTAAAACCTTCCGATTATGAAAATATGTATCGAACAATGATTTCTATCGAGGAATAGTCCAATATATCCATTTGAATTTTTAAATTTCATGGCTCAGGCATAGCGTGAAGAGCGCTAAAGATTTTGGTCAACCAAACAAATTTCTGCCCCATAGTGTAGATCGTAATCCAAAAATAAACCATTTGTGGGAGAGTAGTAAACCGAAATAAAAATAAAACAATACTAAGGCAATGCAAATGACAAACAGTGTTTCACGAACAGCGCATTTAATAGCGCAAATAAACGGCCAAACAAATCAACTCTGTAATACTAATCAGAAGATATATAAACAAGGCAAACGCCCGTTTAATGTACAATAAATTTCGCAATGGACGGCCGTATTCTTTGTTTATGTGTGTTTTCTGCCCGATGGACTGCCAGATCTTTGGGTAACTTTCGCTTGGCGAACGGAAACCGCAGAGACACGCTGGCTGTCTTATTTTTGTAGAGCACAAAAGTCCACCCGCTGACCGGGGACCCGAATAAAAACCTAAAATTAATTGAATAGTTGAACTTGTTAATACACCATACAATTTATGGTGTACAATAGAATCAATAGTTTATTGCTAAATTTTTCAGCACTGTTGAAACATTTATTAGTTTTACACTAAATTCATAATAATGTTCATTATTATGTTTTTCTTCTTCTTTACTTTACGTTCCCATTGGGACAAAACCTTCTTCTCAGCTTAGTGTTCTTATGAGCTCTTCCACAGTTATTAACTGGAGCTTTCTTTGTCAGTGTTGCTATTCTCGCATTCGCATATCGTGTGCCAGGTACGATGATACTCTATGCCCAGGGAAGTCAAGGAAATTTCTATTGCGAAAAGATCGTGGACCGACAGGGAATTGAACCCAGACACCTTCAGCATGGCTTTGCTTTGAAGTCGCGGACTTTACCATTAGGCTAGGGAAGGCTCCAACTTTTGCACGATTTGCATCATACTGAGGGGTGAACCCAAACTTTTGCACGATGACATGACTGACTGTTTCATTGGTGTTGAATACTTTTCAGATTTTTCCGCCAAAATGTTGTGGGGTCTCTTCATAGAATAGAAGATTACGATTCTAATGACACTTTGAATTAAAATTTTGGTCGATCTAATGCTGAGGAAATTAGATATGATTTTTCAGTGTGTTTTTTTGAAAAATGTCACCACTTTAAGTAAACAGTTAGTATACAAAATTCAAATTTTTTTTGGAAAGGTACAAACGAAGTAAGATTACCTTTCGAATGCGGCTTAAAGAGTTTCAATAGGACGTGTAAATACAGAGATATGAACTGAACACTTTTGTATGTTTTTAGGGGGTGAACCCAAACTTTTGCACGGGAGTGTATTTTATTATATTTCTACTGTTTTCTTAAACTAGTTTATTATTGGATGGAAATACAATAAATCTTCAAGTACATCTTGCTATAAGCAAATTATGGACGGTAAAGGTTTGCTCATGTTTGCTATGAGTTTCAACAAGTTATCTATTCAAAAGAAGTTCAATCTATTCAAAAAAGTTTTATTGAAATTGTTTAAGCTATCCAAGACACGATCGCGAGTCCGATTCTAAGTAAGTGTGGACGTCTTCAATCGTTTTCAATTCACGAGAATTATTTGCACATCGTATACAAAAAATGATGGGAACACAATACATTTAATTGTGTATTGCAAAAAATGACCAACAAACCATTACAAATACCATACATTTCTTTGTTTTGATCTCAAAATATTATGAAAATTTTCCAAAAATTCAACTTTAAAGATACATAACATAAAATACTTTTTATTAGGGGACGCGTTCGTCCGTCTCCGGGCTCACGAGTTGATAGTCCAAATGTCGCCGTTTAATGACACTGTGATACAGTAATAATAACGCTAAAATAAATCTAGATGTGATTTCTATCTGTCACACCGCGTGCGCCTTCCTGCGCTGCGAATTGGTGCCGGTTCACGCGATCTCGAAGCATAAATTGTGTGTTTATTAGGTTCGTAAAATGTGTGTTGTTTTACAAGCGGACAACATTTCCTAGATTAGCTCGCTTTTCTAGACGCGGTTAAAAAACAATCGAGACACTATTTGTTACACTGAACAAATTGTTGTAATTGGACTAACTCAGATAGAAGTAAGTGCTTTCGGGAGGCTGACTCTGTAATGAACCACTTGAGTAGTCAGCTCCGTTTTGTTGGCAAAGTAAAGGTTATTTCCATAACCATTTGTAATCAAGGCTTCATATTGCAATGTTATAATTTAACTCTACTCTTCTATTTGCAGAGCCCTCTGAGATAAATTTCATGAAACAATTTAATCACAACGTAATGATCTGCTAAAAAGCGGTAACTACCCTTACTTTCATTAAAAACTAAAAACAAAAAATAAATATATAGGTAATTTTTGGTAATTAGGGCATAATGCGTTATGGTAAAGATTAATCGCAATCAAATCTCAACATTTCAAGAGCACAAATCTACAGAATCAGACAACCATTCAAGCTGAAAACTTCATCGATTGGTGGTGACCAACCGATCAAATTTTCAGCCTAAATCTTCATCGGTTGTTGTGATCATTAATATCACTAAGTATTAATTTGCCAAAGAAAGCTCTCAGTTAATAACTGTGGAAGTGCTCATTGAACACTAATGCCAAGAAGAAGAAGAAGGAGAATTGAATTGAAGAATTAGAAGAAGTGTTAGTTTACTCAGAACAAACTTTTTCTAGATGCCCATAGGGCAGTTACCATTTCCAAAATGTTATAAAATGATTCATGAACATCAAAATTTGCTACTATTTTTGATAGAAATCGGAATCACATTGCACTACGAAGTACAACAACGATTCCTATCAAATCACTTCGTCCTTTTGATACCCTGCAGGAAGCCGCAATTTTTACAATGTCTCTAAAATGTTTCATAAAACACCTTGCACTTCCACCGGTATGAAAATTTAGAGAAGATAATGTCCATTGGCACCCATAGGATATAGTTCCTGCTCCAAAATAAAAAGACTACAACATGTTTAACCTTCACTCTTATCATCATAAGCAGCACCAGTGAAAATAAATCATCGAAGCCACACGCGGTTAACCGAGCAATTCCATACGAGCGTGGGTGTCGTCGATGATAGGCTTGAATGCATGTTGCTCTTGGGCTCTTGGTGGTTCGCCGTATGGGTCCAGATGTAAACAGGTCATTATTGCATTTTCTCCGATTTTTTTTTACTCTTCTCCCAACAACGTATCACCAAGCTATTTTTCTGTGGTCTTGTGAATGGCGTCTCTACACGGACCATTACTTCGATGAATACAGGTATCTTCTACGTGAGTAAGGTGACCGTACGGTTCCATTCTGTTTACCAGCTGCACATTGGGTCAAACTTGTGAAATCATGGATAAAACTTACATTCAATGTATTCATTCATGTTTGGAATATTGGGAAAACAATTGAGAAATAAAAGTATGAAATGAGTCACTTGTCATTTTTGTTTTTATTCTTTGATAACTTTCTAAGGTCAACTCTGATGCAATTTTGAAAAAAAGTGGAACTTAGAACAGTGCACAATGGTAATCCGACGAGACAGTGTGTTGGAGCAGATATTACAACAAAAACCAGTACAGGAAGCAATTCATCGTAAATTTGGACCGAAACAATCGGCATAGATGCAAGCATCGAAAGCGGACTTACGATTATTAATTCGGATCATGTAGTTACTTCTGTAGTTAGGGATGGTTATATCATCTATCAGAGCTGAAGACACTTCTGGAATGTTATCGACGTCAGGATCTATCTTGACGCAAATACCATAACCTCGGACCACCGCCTTATGATCGTTATAGTGCTGCGTTGTAAACAACATTCGGTAGGTACCGATGTCAACCATGGCATCTGGAACACTAACTAGCTAACTGAAGTCACAGCTGTTTACGCGCAAAGCCCTGAAGCAGCTTATCGGCTCCTGTTGAGGACTGCTGGAGTAGTGTTTGATTGGGCTCATTACCTCCTAGATACACAACAGGATTTTTCTGCTATTGCCTATTTTACAGCTCGCCAAATCCATACGGTATTGTTTTACTTATGGAGCAGACGATGGATGAACAATAGGCTGCTGCTGCTCATGCTATGCCTGTATTGCTACGGAATGTGTCAGTTGTTGCTATCCTTGTTCACCTTACAGCGATGCGGAGCGTGTTTATAGGTCGATAGATGACTAGCTCTGACGATGGTATCAAACTATTTTTACTCTCAATCTACTTAAGCCTAACGGCACGATCGGTCGTATATTACAAAATACAAGAGGTATCATAATGGTTTGAATCAAAAGCTCTGCGTCCGTTCGAAATCGATTCAGGTGTTGAAGCTGGAACCTGTGGTTCTGCTGCAGCTTAGTTGGTGATATTGTGCAAAGAAAACAAGCAGTGCAGCGTGGAAGTGACGATTAAATTTCCCTGGCTGTGGTGATCAGAAATTGTAAAGCATTCATTAAAAACACAGCAGAAGGAGTCATTAAGTTCGTGGAAGGAAATCGACGAAACGGCTAGCTGGTTTCAGAAGCGAAAAATGCAGCGTGAAAGATAATACTACAGCAACATACCCGTTCCAACGTGAAACGATACAAACAGAAACGAAGTTAGCAAACCCATCAGTTCCGAAATAAAAGCGCCGCCTGGAACAATTGGATAGCGAAAAGACGGAATAGCTTAAGTTTTATAAGAAACTCAACGCATCCCGCAAATACTTAGTGCCGCGAGTAAAAATACACCAGGATGCATAAACGTGAGCTTTTTGAAAGATGGAAGCAACACTACGATAAACACCTGAATGGCGCACAGGCGGAACACCAAGGTAGCATGAACAATGGCTTCATCAGTATGGTGGATGAGGAAGCCATGCCAACTCCCACAATATGTCAAGTTAAGAATGCTTTCAAACAGCATAAGAGTCCGCTCAAGTTGGCTTCTTGTCCAAACCGATTGATAGCACTGCGGAACACGTTTTTGTCTCAAGCATGAAAATACCGTTATTTACTTAATAAATGGTTGCTGAATCCATTTCCGTTTTCAAAAATATTACAGCACGTCTAGTTTTAGAGATATTGGAAGTTGAAAATGCAAAATTTGACTATTTAAGTCAACTTGCATGCAAGTTTGCCAGCTTGTATGGAAATTTATTTGCTTAATTTGCCACAGAATTCAAACTTCATGTGCATAACAATACTTATCAGCAAAGTTTATAATACTATCAATACTCAAAAGTTATTTTTAGGTGTTTTAGAAAAGTATTGTATTTCGCCATATAAGAGAAACAAAGAGTTTTGTATAAAGACTGCAAGAATGTTGAAAAAAATCGGTTCAATCGAAATTTTAACGTGTAATTTTAACCAAATTATTTCTAAAATGAAAGTTGAAGTTCTATTTCACATGTTAGCAGGATTGATGACCACACTTTTTTATATTAAACTTTGGGAGGGATTATTAGAGTACGTTTAAAACTATAAATGAACTTTAACACTTCACTTTTTGCAAAAAAAAAAATAAAATACTAAAATCACTAAGGTGAGCAAATACCTTTAACACATATTAGAGTTTAAAGGTATTTGCTCACCTTAGTGATTTTAGTATTTTATTTTTTTTTGCAAAAAGTGAAGTGTTAAAGTTCATTTGTAGGATTGATGAATTTAGTTTTTTTAAATCATACTTTAAATTTCATGTAAACATCAATTAAACCAGTATTTTATACAACTTTGGCGACCTGTAGCTAAAAATTGTGACGTGCAGGGACATTTCTAAGAACGGCACTAGATTCAGCGGCCCCAAATCTACTAGAGATACATAATTTAAACCTTGAGACACGCAAAAATGTCATTTTTGTTACGCTGTGTAGCCTGAATCTGAGATAAAGAACAGCTACCGGAGCAGTGTAAGGAGGAAGTTATATAACCAATATGCAAATAAAATGAAAATTTAGAATGAGAGGACTGTCTAGCGAACACTATTCTTAACGTAATCTTTCAAGGGCTTACCCAGGGCTGGTATTAGGTCTCGTTTTAGTGACTTGGTCTCTATTTTAATGCAAGTCTCTAAAAAGTCTATTTTCAACGGAAGGTGTCTAAAGTTTTTATATTAACCAAATTTCACAGGGGTTTCTGACATTTCTTCTCATGTTTCTCGAGGAAAAGGTTCTCCTTCTTCTCATGGTGTCTTTAAAGATTTCGTATTGCATACTTTTGGGGATCCCTTCAGAAATCTGTCATCTAGTATCCCACAAATTCTTCAAGTGATGTTCAAATGGATGCTTCGGGAAATTTCTTCAGAGTTTGCTCCAGGTAATCATTGAACACTCCAATGTTCCTGGCTCCTGTAATTTCTATAAGAATACTGTGAAAATTTTCCAAGAGGCTATCTCAGGGTTCCCTGACTTATTATTCCACTGATTTCCCCAGTTGCTACTATATAAGATCTTTCTGAGATTCCTACAAAAGTTCGTCCACAAAAAATGACAAAAATCATTAGATTTTTTAGGGACTTTGTTTGGGGATTTTTTCCAAGAAAATCTACATGAATTCCTGGGCAATTTTCTTCAGATATACTTTCAGTAATTTTGATATGGATTCTTTCAAATACCGTAATTCGGGGTGTAGTCTGCCACATGTATAGAGAGCCAGTAGATTTCAATTTTAAAAATGTCTGTGATGTTGCATTGCCTGATAGTTGCTCTTGATTTTTCTAATTTTGAATTGACATTGGAGATAATTATACCATGAAAAACCAGGATTTTCAGGAAATTGTTTATGGACTGTTGAAGGGTTCTTCTCCAAACAATCGAGTTTCACCGAGCCCATATAAATACACCATTCAAATAAATTGTCTCATAAATACCAGATTTCTTTTCTGAACCCAGTTTCGAATTTGAATTGAGTATAAAAAATCATTTCTAAAGATATAATATGTTCTTTTCGTGAACAAGTCGTCAATTTCAAAGAATATTGCCTACATTTAGGCGTTTATTGTGTTTTATTATATAATTCATAAACTTCAATTCCAAAATTTTTCGATTTATCAACAAGTTGTAAGATTTTTGAGACTTGATTCGGATTCAGTGACCCCATATTTAGTGAACAGCATGTCTTTTTACTTTTGGAAACCTATCACAGTAAATGATCAACTTCACCCCGGAATCAAAAAATTCACTTTTCGATTACTAAAAATGATTTTTGTTATTATTACAGCGTTTGGTAAAAATTCCCTCTACATAATTTGATGAACATTCATCAAGTACTGGTTTTAAAAATATGTGGATTATAATACATGCATCCCACCAGATATTATTGACAAGAACCACTCGAAAGTGATCAACTTCACCCCATTTTACGGTACTCATCAACATTATCAGTACCAATTGGTCCAATAATTTCTCCAAGAGTTATCCAAAAAAAATATATAATAGGTATTCTAAGGCGATTTAAAATTTAAAAATGTTTGAGAATCCAATCTCCCATATGTTCCTTACCATCCTTACCATATTCCCATATTAAGCTAAATAATAGCAAACAAACTCATGAATATCTCTTCTGCTATCCGTTGGATTGAATTCTTCAGCAAATCTGTTTATTATGGTTTGAAGAATGAGTTTTTACTATGCGATAATAAGTTTCTACTTACATTACAGTACTAACGAGCTTGGAACACTTTCCAAAATTTCTCCATAGTAATTTACTTATAAACCTACATTTTCTTTGCGTTACCTTTAAATAACCGCCTAGAAAGCTGAAAATTTCACAGAACACTATTTTTATGGTAAGGATGGTAAGGAGCATATGGGAGATTGGATTTTCAAACATTTTTAAAATTTGAATCGCCCTAATGTACTCTTTCAGGAATTCCTCAATAATTTCAACCTGGGAATCCTCATGATGTTTTTCCAGAAATTTTATTCAAGATTACCAGAGGCGTCGCGTCCGCATGTGCAACATGTGCACTGCACAGGTGGCGTCTTGTTCATCCTGACCGCCAACAATATGTATAACTTATAATTGACAATTTAATAATTCATTCACCTAACAAAATATAGCCCTTTACAAGTATCACTATTATTAATAGTTTGCTAAACAATTTACATTCATCGAAATAGTTGTTAAAATTTTGCTTTGCAAATTAAATGAAATAGGCATTTTCGTGCGACGCACGATCTGAGAACTATTCTTTTGCTCGCGCACAGCGCGAAGCATGCTACGCAACCAATGAGAATATATACCGAGGTGAGGAAGACGACATTTAGTGTGCGTGACATCCGTGTACGGTGCAAAATGTTTCACAACTACAAGCGGGCGAGCTCCCATAAGAAGCCGTGTAAATTAGTGACGTAGTTATTTTTGTTTACGTTTTTTCTCTTTACTAATACATAGCCATTGCTTCTTCTTCCACAGTAGTATATATTCTCATTGCTACGCAACACTTTATCCCACGCTACACATTGTTGGCTGGGACGATAAAACCCAACGTGTGCACTTTCATCGGTAAACGGGCTGCCCGGTATCGTACACACAATGCTGCCAATGTGGTAGAGAGCTTTTTGAACTACAAATGCCAGTGTGTGAGTAGCCAAAGCGTCAACTTCAACTCCGACCAGTGCACATCTTGTTACAGCAACCAAGTCGACCAGTGTGAGGAGAGTGCAGATGGGCATGAAAAGAGAGAAATCAATCCACGAGAGAGATTCATTTTGCTTGCTCTCTTTTGGAATTCGCGCCGTTAGCAATCAGCATCATTATGCTTGTGGTGTGTAGCGCGGGTGGGTCTCAGACAGCCAGGAAGGTGGATTATATTTTAGTTGACTTTTAGTAATCAAACCTCGCTTTTCGCATCCTGCGCAGTAGTTTTTGCAATAATTAATCGCAGAATGGATGCGCCCACCCCCAGCGACATCGTCGTCACCACGCTTGTTCTACATGTAACAAAAGCGAGTATTTTACACGATGCAAATTGTTTTGGTTCAATTCTATGTGAAGATCTACATGACCATGGTGACCATAGATAGTCACAGTTTTAAATTGCAAGATTAGTTTGAAACCAGTGCTGTTGAAATTGTCACTACTTCTTCAGAATTCATCATTGAATTATTGGGTTATTTTGCGATGACAAATTTACCGGTTTTTATTGACTGCTTAACAAGAAACTTGCGACGACTGACGCGCCCCCATTATTCATATAACGGTGGGTTTAGAACTAAGTTGGAGGTGATGATTTCGCATTTTGGAAGAAAACATCACCTCCAAACACTAACGATTTTGCGGTGGGATGTTGACGTTTGATCACGAATAAATGGATCATTGAAGGTAATTCTTTCGGTACTCACCGCATCAAAACAGCGGCGCTACAGTATATGGAATTTAACATTGTGACAGCATCGCTGTTATGTCAAACTCACAAGACTACGGTGGCGCTATCTGTGCTTTTCATAGCGGCCGTTTTGGTTATTTTAATGATCCATTGACCGAAGGCGCACTTTTTTCTTGTTTTGAACGATTACGCTCGACATCTTATTTTTGATATTCTGAATGATCAAAATAGATTTCAAGCTCAAATTTCAGACTCAATGACATCTCATCCCGACAGCTCGTCCTGTAGTAAAATTTTCCAAAGGGGAACTAACAGTTTCAGGGCACGGAAAATGTTGAAACAGGATTCTAGTTCAATTTTTAACGAAGATTTAGAATTCATAAAATGGATACCCATATACAACTCTATTGATAAATTCAACTAAAGAGCTTGATTACTAAACAAAATATAAAATATTTAATTCGATTGAAAAGCTGAGAAAAACACATTCGAAAATGGTGATTACGCTCTTTATACTAAAAAACAATCCGTGGAGCATACATATTGCAAAAAAAAAAAAAGAGATAAAGTTAAGTAAGCAGTGCACAGGTGGATAATTAGGTCACGCGACGCCTCTGAAGATTACATCAGCTTTTCAACCAAAGACCATTCCTTCAATTCTTTCAAATAATTTCTCGAGTATTTTCTTAAGTAATATTTTCATAGATTTTTAACAAAATCATAAAAAGTTCAGCACCAGCTAAAAGCACAATAATCATTCCAGTTATTCCTCTGGTTATTTTTTTTTTCAAGAAATTCCTGCAGGATATAACCGTTTTGTCTCAAACTCCGTACATGACTCATATTCCGAAGCCAGCATGGAAGAGCGTAAAGTGACTTACCGACTGGCCAGAGCCGCCTTCAAACGGGAAATATCGACGAGTAAAACGAACTGCTACAAGGAGTTGTGCCGGGAAGCTGACGCAAATCCCTGGGGCAACGCCTATCGAGTAGTGATGGCGAAGATCAAGGGCCCAGTTACCCCAGCTGAAATGTGTCCCGACAAACTGAAGACGATAGTGAACGGTCTCTTTCCTACGCATGCTCCAACAGCGTGGCCGCCCACACCGTACGCTGACGTAGATGAGGAAAATGCCGGTATACAAGTGTCTAACGCCGAGCTGATAACGGTTGCGAAAGGATTGAAGCTGAACAAAGCTCCCGGACCAGATGGTATCCCTAATGTTGCGCTAAGGGCAGCAATCTTGGCGTTCCCAGACATATTCAGGACAGCGTTGCAGAAGTGTCTAGCGGAAGGCTGCTTCCCAGACAGATGGAAGGTGCAGAAGCTGGTGTTACTGCCAAAACCGGGAAAACTGCCAGGAGATCCTGCTTCATATAGACCAATATGCTTGCTGGATACTCTTGGCAAACTTTTGGAGAAGGTCATCCTCGGCAAGCTGACGATCTACATGGAAGGCGAGAACGGATTGTCGAAAAGGCAGTTCGGATTCCGTAAAAAGACTTCGACGGTGGATGCTGTTCGGGCAGTCATCGCGTGCGCGGAGAAAGCGGCCAAGCAGAAGAGGAGAGGCAATCGATACTGCGCAGTGGTAACAATAGACGTCAAGAACGCGTTCAACAGTGCCAGTTGGGAGGCTATTGCCGCAGCCCTACACAGAATGCGGGTTCCCGGATATCTGTGTAAAGTTCTGCAAAGTTACTTCCAGAACCGGGTACTGGTCTACGACACGAACCAGGGACGGATGTCAATTGAAGTCACGGCGGGAGTTCCACAAGGATCCATACTTGGTCCAACATTGTGGAACATGATGTACGATGGAGTGCTAACCTTGTCACTGCCGAATGGAGTCGAGATCGTCGGGTTCGCAGACGACGTCGTTCTTGCGATAACTGGTGAGACTGCGGAGGAGGTGGAGATGCTGACGGCGGAATCGCTAGACACCATCGAATCGTGGATGACTGGAGTCAAGCTGCAGTTGGCTCATCATAAAACGGAGGTGGTGCTGGTCAGCAACTGCAAGACGGTACAGCAGTTGGAAATCAACGTCGGAAGGCACGCAATCCCATCGAAGCGCTCTCTAAAGCATCTCGGAGTAATGGTCGACGACAGGCTAAACTTCAACAGCCACGTAGACTATGCCTGCGAAAAGGCAGCGAAAGCTGCTAACACCGTAGCCAGGATCATGCCCAACATTGGAGGACCAAGAAGCAGCACGAGGCGTCTTCTAGCGACCGTATCATCGTCTATACTGAGGTATGGAGTCCCGGCTTGGGCTGCAGCGTTGGGAACCAAACGTAACCGAGATAAGCTGGCAGGTACGTTCCGGCTCATGGCTATACGGGTTGCGAGTGCCTACCGCACTATATCATCGGAGGCAGTGTGCGTTATCGCCGGAATGATCCCCATCTGCATCACTCTGGCTGAAGACATCGCATGTTACCAGCAAAGGGACACACGGAATGTGAGGAATACCATTAGGTTGGACACAATGGCCAGGTGGCAGCAGGAGTGGGATAACTCGGAGAAAGGAAGGTGGACCCACATGCTCATTCCTAACGTGTCTGTGTGGACGACCAGAAAACATGGAGAAGTTAACTTCTTCCTGACCCAGTTTCTGTCAGGCCATGGATGCTTCCGGAAATATCTGCACAGATTCGGACACGCAGAATCTCCACATTGTCCGGCCTGTCCAAATATCGAGGAGACACCGGAGCACGTTATATTCGACTGCCCTCGATTCACGGATATACGAAGCGAGATGATGCCAGAAACCGCAAACGTCCTAAATCCGGACAACATCGTGCAGAACATGTGCCAGCATGAAAGCATCTGGAATGCGGTGAACAGGGGAATAACGGCGATTATGTCGTTGCTGCAAAGGAGATGGCGTGAAGACCAGAGAGCTCCGGGTCGCGATCAGAGTAGGCTAGATCCTCCGTCGGGGACTAGACCTAGTAGAGCGGGCGTAGCGTAGTATCGGTTAATAGTCGTCGGGGCGCCTGCAAACCGGAAGCCATCCTCCAACCGGAATTGCAGAACCGACCCTGGCACTTGGCCGACCAACGTCGAGTCGGAGTAGGCTGAGTCCACCGCCGGGGTCCAGCTGAGTAATTCGCGAAATAGCACCGGCAAATGGTCGTCGGGGCGCCTGTGAACCGGAAGTTTCCCTCCACCGGAATCGCAGGACCGACCTCGGCATCTGCCCGGCCAGCTTCGGAGTAGGTTAAGTCCACCGCCGGGGACTAGTTGAGTAGATCGCGTTGTTGCACCGGCAAATGATCGTCGGGGCGCCTGTGAACCGGAAGCTTCCCTCCACCGGAATCGCAGGACCGACCTCGGCATCTGCCCGGATAGCATCGGTTCGGGAGATCTTCCGCCGCCGGGGAAATCTTCGTCGGAGTAGGATAGATCCACCGCCGGGGACTACTCTGAGTAGTACGTAGCGTATCAGCGGCTTGAGTCGTCGGAGCGCCAGCGAACCGGAAGTCATCCTCCAACCGGAATCGCTGGACCGACCTCGGCATCCAACTGCTCAACAAGGAGAGCTCGAACAGCAGCAGCGGAGAACAAGTCGTCGTAGAGCAACGAAGTGCACATGAGCGTCCAGTAGAAGATCAACAGAGCTCTGAAGCGAGGCCAGCCCAAGGGAAGTATGCGTCGTCGGCCAATTTTGTAAAAAATGTGCAAATGTGCCATTTTGAGTCTTTTCTTTGAAAAATCATAACTCAAGAAAGAAGCATCGTAGAAACAAAGTTTTTTTATGAAAATGAAAGCAAATTTTTTCAGATATAAAGAAAAAAAAAATTAACTGGAAAAATTTCCACAAAATTTTACACCGTTGAGAAAATTTGTAAAGAAAAGACGGAAAAACTATGTTCCTTTCAAAAATATATTTTTGAGAAGGTAATTTCATAAGCTTTAATCGCTGAAATTTTTGAAACGTATTTTTTTTTCGATTTTGAGTTATGGCCAATTTTGTGGAAAATGACCATATAAGCCTTTTCTTCCAAGAAAATACAGCATGCTTTGTTCTTAATAATACAAAGAAATGAAAATCTTCTGTTGTTAGCAACCAAAGACAATCTTCCCGGTTGAAAAAATACATAGTATTAAGATGAAAATGTAAGTTGTATACTAAATAATTTAATAAATAAAATTAAGAAAAATAATGCTAATCTTATTTGTTCCATAGAAAAGAAAGAATCCCTTTTCAGTGTAATGAAAAATTGAGGCAGAAACAGTTTTTTTTTCAGTTTTTATTAGCGGTGTAATTTTTCATGAGAAATATCATCCATTCTGACTTATACTTCATTAAAACCAATCCCATATCTTTTTTCAGATGTTTTTTAAAATTTGCAATTTCTTTGATAAAAAATCTTTGTTTTTCCGAAGCTTCGATTGAAATATGGGTTTTCAAAGAGTAGGCTTATATGGTCATTTTCCACAAAATTGCCCATAACTCAAAAACAAAAAAAAAGTACATTTCAAAAATTTCAGCGATTAAAGCTTATGAAGTTACCTTCTCAAAAATATATTTTTGAAAGTTTTTCACTAATTGGAACATAGTTTTTCCGGCTTTTCTTTACGAATTTTCTCAACGGTGGAAAGTTTTGTGGAAAACTATTTCCAGTTAATATTTTTTTTAATCCTGAGAAAATTTGCTTTCATTTTCATAAAAAAAAACTTTGTTTCTACGATGCTTCTTTCTAGAGTTATGATTTTTCAAAGAAAAGGCTCAAAATGGCACATTTACACATTTTTTACAAAATTGGCCATAACTCAAAAACGAAAAAAAGTACATTTCAAAAATTCTAGCGATTAAAGCTTATAAAATTATCTTCTTAAAAATATTTTTTTGAAAATTTTCCACGAGTTGGAGCATAGTTTTTCCGGCTTTTCTTAACAAATTTTCTCAATGGTGAAAAATTTTGTGGAAAACTTTTTCCAGTTAACATTTTATTTTATTCCTGAAAATTTGCTTTCATTTTCATAAAAAAAAACTTTGTTTCTACGATGCTTCGTTCGTGAGTTATCATTTTTCAAAGTAAGTAATGTCAGAGGAAAACAAAAAAATTCCAACTGAATTTTCCGGGAAAATAAGCGACCCTGAATTTTTCTCAATTTTTTTTTATTCATATATTGATGAGCCCTGCCTGTGGAAAAAGTTTCATGGAAATCTGAGACCCTTCAGCCCACTTTATACGGAAATAAAAAAAATCCCCTTTAGAATAATAGGAGTGAAAGCCGATTTTCATACAAAATGCTCAACTTTGGCATGCTGTAACTTTGTCTCCATATGAGCACTCGACATGAAATTTTAGCGGTGAACTACAAATATACTCAATTTTATTATCACAGGATTTGAAAATTTTCACACTACCGGCTAAAGAGTTAAGCACCAGGTGAAATCGCTCAAAATAATAGTTTTAACATGAATGAATTATCAAATGTTTTAAATTGAGCATCATTTCTACATATACTCATGCAACATGATCAGCCCATGGTGAAATGCCGCATTTTATGTAATGAAAATTCACTCTTCACTTCAGAATAGAACGCTTTGTATTCTGGTTAAATGTTCAAACTGGGACAAAAACTGCGTGTTCCATGAGCAATTCCACAATTATTCAGCATATCGATGAAACTACTTTGAAGATTCCTTTTCTAAAATAATGACATGTATTTCTGCTGATTTAGGTAAACTTCTATTAGCTGTGTTTTACACACGGCTGGGAATGGTAACAGTAGTAGGCCTGACTTTCGTGAAACTTCACTACAGTATTTTAAAAGCGCCAAACTCATCAAGTTGCCTCTGTTGGGTACAAATGCATGTAAATGCGGGAAAAGCAACGAAAGATAAACATTTGTCTACAGTAATTAAAGGATACCCTTAGCAACGGGTATTTTCCTATTTTCAAGAAATTTTGCCTACAGCAGCGATTGGAGTAAATTTCACTGACTTCTCTGATTGCGATTTGGGTTGCTTGCCAACTGTAGCGTGAATCTCACTTTACCCAACTCCAGTTTAACATGAAAAAAAGTGGTTCCAAAAATGAACTTTATATATAAGCGACACGATGATTAAATCATTTCTTGCGACGAAAATCAACATTAACAGAGACCACAACGTTTTCTGTAGTAGTCACAAATTATGAATAATTTTTCTATCAGCTGTCTACATTATTTCAATATTTTACAATATTAGTAGAAGCTCAAGTTTTGGATAAAAAAAGCTTCCTCTATCTTTCTCCCTTTCAAAAAAAAAAAAAAAAAAAATGTGAACATCAAGGCCAGAAAGAGTAAGCATGCTATACAAAATCGTTAGTTTTAAGATATACCTTGATGTTAAAACATTCAAAATTATTTAAAATGTGAAAGTTATCAAAATTTCACATATGGCCAAATTGGGAACCACTATAACCATAACTGGTACACTTTCCCTAGTTGTATAGCTAATAGTTAAGGAGAAGTCGTTAAAAACGGCATACCACCATAGACTCGTCATATTGTGTGAGTGCAGGTAAATTATGCTCTATAATTCATTCAATCCAATATGTAATGTTTAGTTAAACGGTTGTTGTTTAAACTTCCACTGGGATGGCTACCCGTAGAACAAATAAAACAGACTTCGTTTATGTTCAAGATGTGTCAAATTGGTTTTTAAGCTGTTGAAATTCATTAACTCCTATAATTTCATATATGGTAAGGAGGAAAAAAAATGCAAAAATTGCCTTTTTTGAAAATTTGCCTATGAAAGATTTTTAAATATGACACATTTTTTTATGCCAGTTCAAGGTGGTGGATAATTTGTGTAGTTCGAACCATAGGTAACGTCGGATAACAACTGTAGCAGAGAAATTCGAAGACGTATTTTTGCCGGAAGTCGTTCTTACTTCGCACTCACCAAGATATTGAGATCTGATAAACATCAACCCGTACTAAGTGTACCACGTACAAGACGCTGAGAACACCAGCAGCTCTCTACGGACATGAGATGCGGACAATACTTGAAGTGGACCTGCGAGCGGTATGAGTTTATGTATGAGTATGTGAAAGCGGCGTATGAAGGGGAAGAATAGACCACGAGCTTGCCTAACTCTACGGTGGACCCAGTATCCAAAAAGTCACCAACACTAGAAGGGTACAATGGGTGGGGCAAGTTTTGAGAAAGCTGATCAGCATTTCCGAAAAAATATATTCAACTCGAATCCGGCACCATTTAAGACGAAGAGGAATGCAACGGGCTAGATAATTTGATAATGTGAAACAGGAAGTATGGACCTAGTTTATCGACGTAACATTGTGGCGCGGGTCATGTCTTGAATGCCGTGTCAGCATCAAAAGTAAGTATTATTTCAACAGAATCGCTAAAGAATCATGAAATCATCAACCATATGAATTAGAAATTTGAGTGTAATTTATAAAACGCATTCTTAGACCAATGTAAAATCATAGAAGCTTGTGGCTGGAACTTTGACAATACATGATATCTTGAAGAAGCCTATGCAAGTAATTTAAAAAAAATCACAGCATTTTTTATTTACAATATTTTATTACAATCCAATTGTTCATTATTTTCTGAACAACTTTTCCAAAGGCAGTTATGAGGATGAAACTATTCAGGTTCTTGAGAAGTGATAAAACTGATACGAGCGCCTCCTAGCAGAAGAGTATGAAATCGAATCGAACAAAACCTCAAAACCTAGGATTTTACCAATTTTTCCATATGATGTACCTCTGTGCGGCGAAACGACGGCTATAAGCCAATATGCTTGGGCTTCACAGTGTGCAATTTTCAAGAATGTGAACGTTGTAGGCTACTTTATGATGAGGCTCACCTGTATCGTCTTCATTGAAGCCTATCTTGTTGGTCTCCCAGGACGAAGCGTGATAGTATGATAAATGGCATGTGTGGTAAAATGGCTATGGAACGCACCCCTGTGTTGTGGAATTTTGAATCATTGCTCATTCATAAATTGAGCAGGACTAACAGTATCGCACTTTCTGATAATAATTATTTGAAAATTTTAGTATTGGAAATTGGGGTTTTATAACACGCAAATATATACTGGAACGAATCTATAATTTTCAAAATACTTTTTTTTTACTATATTATTAGACTGAATAACTATAGAATGCAATGGATGGCTGTAATTGTTAAAGTACCATCAGTGGCCACTGTGATGCCCTCACAATAGCCATTCCGTTAAAATTATTCTAGATCACCGCAATTTTTCAAACCTATCAGAATTCTTAGTAGTACATAACTTATGATTTGGATTGTTTATGGAGAAAAATGGACACCAAAATTATCTGAATTTACAACTATAGAAAATAACGAATCATTTGGATTGTTCATGGACATAGGAACACTATGATGTCGTCTGAAAATCTGGAACATCTGCGAAAATGGTCATTTCATGAAATCCCTAGACCGGTTCTTCAATACCGTATAGAATCTAAGATGATTGAGAAACCAACGAGCTGAATCGTTTTAGACCAACTATTTGTCAAAGTCTCCACGCGATCACTGTTATTCATACACTGAGCTTAAGGCACCCCTTAAATCATCAAGTCGTCAACTTGGGCCTATTCCTGGAATCTCGTAACACGTGCCGATCCAAAGGAAATACAGCCAAGACCCACGTTCGAGACGTCAACAGTCGCCGTTGATGTCCACCCGGTTGAATTGTTCCATGGCACGACACATTTCGCAACAACTGCAAGGGCCGCTGAACCGACCGAGACGAGATTTCCACGGCAAGACAAAAGGAATTCAGCTTCGCAATTTAACAGTCAATTTACATTGCGTACATACCCTGGTTGATGCGGCTCGGTGACCACTTTTCAGACGACAGTACGTTTCAGTGCGACGACGACGAAGAGCCTAGATGAAATACATGTTCAGATCATTAGAAACAGATACAACAGTGTTGATCCGATCCATTCGGAGGTTAACCTCGCCAGCCTCATCAAACTCACCCGAATGCGAGGAAGAGGGAAACTGGCTGGCTGTTGCTTGCTGCTGCAGTTCGGTTTGATAGACGGCCAAGTACCGTGCTCCATCGGTTATAATTTATTGCTATTTATTTCAACTAATGACATAATATAGAAAATGAAATATGGCAAACGTCTGCGTACAAAAGCTCGCATGGATGTATGGGGAGGAATGTGCAAACCAAAGGTACGCTATAAAGGTATGTGATATTTTGAATGATTTTGTTGGGGTCGTTAAATTGGGTATCACTCCCATGACACACCGGCTTATAAAGCGATCGTGTAGCCAACTACACTGCGATGACCCCCTCGAAAGGAGTAATCCGAAATTCCAATTTCAAAGTTGATTTGGAAGGCGTCCTTTATTGGGTCTCCATCGTGACCACACAAACCTAATTGAATCTCAGGAAAATGTTTTTGTTAGTTTTGAACATTTTTATTGCTATTTTTTTATTTTTCCTTTAATCCGTTTATTTTGCTGCTTTCTGAAATCCTCTTCCAACCATATTGGAAACCCTTAAGAATGCTTTGCTAACCAATGAAGTACTTAAAACATATTCGGTATCTTCCACAAAGCTTCTTCTAGCAATAAGTAAATTTCCAGTCGAGTCTAGTACACGACACTGTGTTGATTGATTACATAAATTTCGTTTGAATTTAATCGAGTTTAATCAAAATGTGAGTGAAGAGTGCAAAATAGTTTCCATGTATTTTTTTTTTTCAGCTAAAAATTACGTGTATGGTTTCAATTCGTACCAACAAGAAAATAAATGCATGTCGCATACCCTTGGCGAGCTTCCAAAGCGAGTGCGTTTACCTGTAGGCCAGTCCGTATATCGCAAGGGGTGAGCAAAAGCGACAAATGTGGTTATCCAAGCCGCACGTTGCAGGCTTTGGAGACAAATCTACGGACCTACGGGGGGATGAAAGACCAAAAGAGCAGCCAGAGCTTTGCAGCATTCGGTTTTTGGTATCGCACCGATGCAATGGCTAACCAGCAACAGTGGTATGCGGCTACTACAGTGCTTCTTGTTGGTTGGATTTTTGGTGTTTTCGTGGGAAATGCAATGCGCTGCCGTTCATTTTTAGTGTTGAATTGTGGTATTTGTTTTAATTCGCAAAGATTTATCCGTCAAACTGGACTAAAAATCTTAGCATTACAGCAAATTTAACTATCGGAATGAATTGAGAAGAAATAATTAATATCATGAGAATACGAAAGTTTAGGCAGACATTTTTTTTTTCTTTTTGAACCACTTTTGTATATACTCAACCTAACTATACCAAAATATATGAAGCATTTGACTTGAATGCCTCAATGTAATCTTTTAAAGTTAAGACCTAGAAACCAAGTTATTGAAAACTCTCTCATCGTGCCAACATGTCTACCTGAAGGTTTTAAGAGCTTTTGGTTTATGTGGGAATATTATAAGTTGATTTTTGAAAGCGTTGGGAAAAATCTTCCTGTTCTGCAAGTGTGAAGAAACAATATCCAAACTTTCAGGTTTACTACTACAAAATCTACTACAAATCTACTACAGAAGACACAAAGGGCCAAGTCCTTTGGCGAAGAGGCCTGTGTCATTCGCAGACAAAGATGTTTAACATTCTTGAGGTAATGCGACTCAGGTAAGTCAGTTGTGGAAATATTGTATAATATTGGTCCCAGAATACTGCCTAGAGCAAAACCAGGAAGACTCCTAGACTTGGAGTTCCGATTATTAACTTGAATCTTAAGATTTGGATTATTCTAACAATGTATGTTAAATAATGTTTTTTTTTTCAATTTTACAATCAAGCCTTCATTCGAAAAACTGTCGAAAGCTTTTTCTGTGTCCAGAAGAGCTAGTAGAATAGCCTTCAGATTTGTTGGAACAAATCAAATTCTGTTAAAAATGATCTTTTTCTAAAAGTTTACTGATGGATGAGAGCAAGCTGACTGTACAATAGCTGGAAGCTTTCGCATGATTTTTGTCCGGTTTTAGAATTAGTACAACTTTGACATTTTTCCATTTGTCATAAAAATATACCAACTGAAAACATTTGTTAACTATATCAATCAAGAATGGTAAGCTACTCTCTGGAAGTTTCTTGATGAGGATGTAGAAAATTCCATCATCGCCAGGGGCCATTTTCTATTGGACCAGTTTTTTTATTATTTATTATACAATCTTGTATCGCGTAATATTTCAACAACTTTTCATTTCTTTTGTAACTATTATCTAATCCTTCTCTCAAGCTAAGCGAGTAGATGGCTTATATTTCCTGCAGTGCAGAATAAGATATCGTACATCAATAACGGTTCCGCAAACTAACAGTGAGCGGAGGCTCCTTCTTCAATAAAAACGTATGAGTAAGCCGCGTATGCCCGATTCTTAGCCTTGTTAGTATGCGTTGATCGGTTGCATCGCCGATGTCCATACATTTTTGCGTATTGTGTTTGATCTCCCTCAACTTCGTATCTCTCATTGCGTACCATTGACTGTCCCACCGGCGCGGTTCATCTTCTTTCGTCCCTCGCAGAGCATCTTCGCCGGGGATAGGAGTGTCGACGTTCGGTTGCTGCCGAGCCTCATTGTTCAAACGATCAGCTTCATTATTGCCGGTAATGTCGGCTTGTCCCGGGATCCAACAAAACCGAACATTTTTGTTTCGTAGCAAGTGTTCAATCTCCTGAATCCTCAAGTGCTTGGAGTATCCAGCAACTGGCCGAATCCGTGAGAATTACCATCTCATTCCTTATGTTGGGGATTGAAACCGCCGTCTTTATCGCAAACGTCTCTGCAGAGAAAAAGCTACATTCTTTTGGTTAGCGTTAGCGTTAGCGTAGTTACGGTATACTTCGTAGATTGGATACTAGCAACATTCATGTTTCTTTTTAATAATCTCATTCTGACTACTTTCGGGAACAAGGCAGGGGAGTATACCTTGTTCAAATCATAAACAAGAATACTAAAAGCATGAATATCACTATTCCCGGCCACGCCCATCTTTACCGTAACTTGGGATTGGGGATGTTGATGTAGCACGTACTTAATGAGAGGCCACCGACTCAGCGACACCCTCATAAGTGCTACGGAGTTGGAGGTTGGGGAAGCTATATTGTCAGGATTCGCCTAGAAAGCTGGCGATAGACCATAAACATTTGTTGTTTAAGTGTTTTCAATTATATCTTTTGAATGCTGGCAATCAAAAGAGAAAAAAATAGTTTATTTATAGTATCAATAGTCTTTCGCGAAATGCTTGTCGATTTTGCAGTAATATTTTTGCTTAATAGCCAGTAAAAAGCAAAACCGATCCCTCCAGAGTCATCGGATTGTATAAAATAACGATTCCCCTTAAAAAATAAATCTCTGGCGACAAAAACACGCGCGAAACCGTGAGCAAAATCTATCGGACGACGCAAAACCGAACTGTCCTGCTTGGGCTTCACGTAGCACTACCCAGCAAGAACGCTCCAAAACAGGATAAAAAAAAAATCTCCAGTGACGCAAACCCGCGCGAAATCGTGAGCAAAATCTATCGGACGACGCAAAGCAAAACCGAACTGTCTTGCTTGGGCTTCACGAAGCACTACCCAACAAGACGCTCCAAAGCAGGAAAAACAAAATCTCCAGCCATGAAGGACTTCTCGCACTCCGCTGTCCACACGAACTTCTTTTCTGCTTATAGAAGCTCATCGAGTAGATAGCGAAGCTTGCGCATACTAGGAACGAATTTTCCGTAGTAATTTATCGCTCCCAGGAAAGAGCGAAATCCGAAACATTGATAGGAGCAGGCATGTTGCAGATGGCTTCAACTTTTGCTGGATCCGGACGCAGACTTTGCTCGTCAACAAGATGTCCGACGTACTTGATCTTTTTTTTTTTTTTTTTTTCTTCTAAGCAATGGGGGGATAATCTGCTCAACAGACGCCGTGTAGGGTTAGGGACCATTTACTACATGCAAGCAGTAAACAGGACTACACCCCCGACCCACTAAACCATTTCCATTGCCGCCAAACCCTTCGTCTCTCCGGGACCACCAAGAAGGCATTGCTTCGGAGAGGGGCTATTGCACATCGCATCCTCCAGGTTATCTGCGTAGCCATGCAGCAACGAACATCGATGACACGCTTAGGGGGGTCCACCAAGGTAGCAACATCTATTCCCAGGTGGTCCTCACCTCCCGTTGTCCGCTGAAAGCGGGCAGGGTCGACCACTACGCCCGCGCCCAGCTGCACCGCAGGTATCAAGAACTGATACTGCGGGCTTCGCAATTTGACCTACTGAAGGCTCAGGCCCTATCAGCTAGCACCAGCTGGGATTGCTGACGAAGGGGCCTCCACCTGCCCCGAACAACCAGAGGCTCGTATCCACCCAGTAAGCCGGCGCCACGACAGCAGCGCTACCAGGATGTTCTCCCCGCGGCCACTTAATCGCTGTAAGGGTCGATTTCGACCGTAGGGCACCGGTATGACCTACGTAGCCGACTGCGAACCCTTGGACCACCTGTTGTTTAGCGTCTGCACTAGCCACTCCTCGAGTCCACTCGCCACCTCCTTTGCAGTTCCGAGACGATGTGGGTGATAGCCGATGAAACGGCATTCCAGCCAAACTCGTCTTCACACATCCTCTGGACCAAATTGTCCGGAGTCGTGTCCCGACCGCATGTGGCTAACATGCGGTCACGCATTGTGCGGAAACGCGGGCACACGAACAAAACGTGTTCCGCCGTTTCCTCTAAACCTGCACAAACTGGACATTCGGGAGAACCCGCATGACCGAAACGGTGTAGATACTGTCTAAAGCATCCATGACCCGAAAGGATCTGTGTTAGGTGGAATGTTAGTTCCCCATGGCGCCTATTGACCCAGATATCTAACCTCGGAATCAACCTGTGAGTCCACACTCCCTTGGTGGAACTGTCCCACGCACGCTGCCATTTGACCATGGAGGCCAGTCTGGCAGTCCTGCGTATGCCTCTTGTGCCGCGCATTTCGAAGCACTCTATGTCTTCCATGATAAGGATACCAATAGGCACCATACCGGTGATGACGCAGAGTGCATCGTGTGACACGGTACGGTACGCGCTCGCAACCCTCAGGCACATTAGCCTATAAGTACTCTCTAGCTTGCTACGGTAGCTCTTGGTACTTAAGGCCGTGCCCCAAGCCGGGCCACCATACCTCAGTATGGACGAGGCGACACTGGCCAGAAGCTTTCGCTTGCTGGCGTACACCGCAGAGCTATTGGACATCATCCGGGACAGTGCCACAATAGCTGTGGAGGCTCTCTTGCAGGCATAATCGACGTGGCTACCGAAGGTAAGCTTATCGTCGATCATCACCCCCAAGTGTTTGACGGAGCGCTTCGAAGTGATCGTGCAGTCGCCTACACTGATCACCGCTTGCTGCACCGACTTTCGGTTGTTGACAACTACCGCCTCAGTTTTGTGGTGAGCCAATTCCAGTTTCCTGGAGCTCATCCACTCCTCCACAATTGCGATCGAGTGGGCTGCAGTCAATTCCACTTCTTCGATCGATTCACCGTAGACCTTCAGCGTAATATCGTCGGCAAAGCCAACGATGACCACACCCGCCGGGAATTTTAATCTCAACACCTCGTCATACATGACATTCCATAACACCGGGCCCAGGATGGAACCTTGCGGGACTCCTGAGGTTATGTGAAAGTACTTCCGACCCACCTCTGTGTCATAGACTAATACCCGATTCTGGAAGTAACTTCCGAGAATCTTGTACAGGTACTCGGGTATCCCCAGACGCAGGAGCGCATCGGCAATAGCCGCCCAACTGGCACTATTAAATGCGTTCCTTACATCCAGAGTCACTACTGCGCAGTAGCGAATCCCCCTCCTCTTACGCTGGAGTGCTATCTCAGCGGTTTTCTTAACCGTCAGAATAGCGTCTACGGTGGACTTCCCTTTCCGGAAGCCGAACTGGTTGCTTGAGAGACCATTTACACTCTCAGTGTACCTCAACAGTCTGTTGAGGATGATCTTCTCGAGCACCTTCCCCGCCGTGTCAATCAAGCATATTGGTCTATACGCCGACGGGTCACCAGGTGGTTTCCCCGTCTTTGGCAATAGTACCAGGCTCTGCCTCTTCCACGCATCTGGAAATACTCCTTCGTCCAGGCATATCTGCATAGCAGATCTGAACATACCGGGAGCCTCCAAGATTGCGACTTTGAGGGCCAGGTTTGGAACTCCATCCGGACCTGGTGCCTTCCCCATGCTTAGGGATTTTGCAATCCCTACAAGTTCCTCATCGGTTACTCTATCCTCATCGCCAGCCCCAATCCCCGGCTGTCCTACAAAAGGAGGCGATGGGCTAGGGTTGTGGCGCGGAAAGAGCCCCTCGATGATCCCCTCCAGCATCTGTGGAGATTGCTCCGTAGGAGCAATTGCACCTCTTGTCTTCGCCATAACGATCCTGTAGGCATCACCCCACGGGTTCACGTTGGCACTTTGACAGAGTCTCTCAAAGCAGGCCTTTTTGCTTGCCCTTATCTCGGACTTCAGCGCGACTTTGGCAGCGGTGAACACCGCCCGTCGTTCTTCACGCTCCTGTTCGGTACGTGCTCGCTGCATCCGCCTCCTGGCCCGTAGGCAGGCACGGCGCAGGTTCGCAATTGCTTGAGTCCACCAGTACGTCGGTGGTCTCCCATTTCTAGGGTGGACTTTCCTAGGCATGGTCGCATCGCACGCACGCGAAAGCACCGCTACCAGTTCGTCCCCGCTTAGGCCGAGTAGGTTACGCTCACGACGGAGCACCTCCCTAAGTACTTCGTCATTGAAGTACGATGTCTTCCACCTACGAGGGCTTGGCCGTGACCTAGCCGCTTCCTCTACGCGCTGCCTGCTGTTGTTGTAGTCGATACTGTAGCGAACCGCCAGGTGGTCGCTGTGAGTGTAGGCATTGTCTACCCTCCAGTTCGAACTACTCGTTAGGCCAGGACTACAAAAAGTAACGTCGATAATCGACTCCGCTCCGTTTCGGCTGAAGGTACTTTTGGTACCAACATTAGCCAGATCGTCATCTAGCACGGCCAGTGCCTCTAGCAGGATTTGACCTCGCTGGTTCGTGATGCGGCTTCCCCATTCCACGGCCCAGGCATTGAAGTCACCCGCTATTACTACTGGCCTTCGCCCTGTCAACACGGTCGTCATGCAGTCCAGCATCTGCGTGAACCGCTCGGTCGACCAACTCGGAGGCGCATAGCAGCTACAAAAGAGGACCCCGTTTACCTTGGCGATCACGAAGCCCTCGTAGGTAGTAGACACCAACTCCTGGACGGGGTATTATCCGTCGTCCATATCGCCGCCATTTTTCCGGATCCATCCACGACCCAGTTGCCGTTGCCGTCGGGTACTCGGTATGGGTCCGATATGATGGCGATGTCCGTCCCCCACTCAGCAACTGCCTGGTACAGCAGTTGCTGAGCTGCGTCACAGTGGTTCAGGTTCAGCTGCGTTACCTGCACTGTGACTTTTCGTTAATGGCTCGTTTGAAGGTCGGGCACCTTGAGCCTCCCGTTGGATGATTGTTGTTCACGGACTTGCCGGAACAAATCAAGCACTTGGGAGGGTTCTTGCAGCCTAGTGCCTTATGACCTTCCTCACCACAACGCCTACACAACTTGGTCCTATCAGGGCCTTTACAGCCCCAGGACTTGTGTCCTGGTTCCCTACACCTAAAGCAGATCACCGGTTGCTCATGTATGTTCAGTGAGCATACTGACCAACCAACCTTGATCTTGCCTACCTTAGCGGACTTATTTGCGTCCGCCACAGGTAGGTGTACTAAGGCCACCTGAGTACCTGCCGGACCTTTCCGTAGCTGAACGGCAGCGGTGGGCACCTGAATCTCGCACTGTTGCCGCAGTGCTGTGACGAGCTCTTCTGCGTTGGTGATCTCGTCAAGGTTCATCACCTTCAGAGTCACTGACTGCGTCAGAGCCCTCACTTCGACACCCTCGCCAAGGACCTCTTCCGCCAAACTTTTGTAGGCGGCGCCCTTGCGCTCCTTGTCGCGCTTAAGCTCGAGAATCATTTCACCTGTACGAGTGCGTCTGACATTGCGTACGTCGGCTCCAAGATCTGCGAGCTTCGCGTCACTGCGCATCGCCTTCAGGACTTCCGAGTACTTGGACTCTTCCGTCTTGATGATGATCGCATCACCCTTTTCGCGCTTGGCACCTACCCTCCTACTTTTCTTAGGCCTGGTATCCCTGCGCTCCTGAACTTCCTGCTTCTCCTTCTTCTTCTTTCTCACTACGGTTGTCCAGGGGGCGTCCCCCCCTGATCCGCCCTAACCTGTGGTGATTGAGGACCTCTCAAAGGTCGCAACCCCCTGTTCCCATCACTCCGTGAGGGGCCAGCTTTTTCGGGCCCACCCTTCTCGGCTTTCCGGGACGCCTGGCTGGGGTCCGATTTTCCGGCACTTCTGCCGGTTTTCGGGGTTAATATCCGCCTGGCCTTGCGAGCGCCGCCGGGTAGCTCCTCCCCTGACGGCTGCCTCGCGCGCTTCTGCGATTGCTTGTTGTAAGCATTCGCTTCCGCAGTTTTGGGGCTACCCGCGAAGACGAAGGGCTCCGTCTGGGTAGACTTCGGCACCTTCAATTTCACGGGTTCTGCCGCAGCCACAGTCGCCATGGGTTCAGCATGGTTCTGCTTGGCCGCGAACATCGACTTACGAAGTCTGAACAGGGCCTGCTTGAGGTCCTTGCTGATGTTAGACTTCGAGGACGCAAAGTCAATTATGGAGTCGAGCTGCTGTGCAGCCACTTCCATCGCAGAGAGCCCATCTCTACTTTTATTGATGGCCCTCATCAACCACGCTCCATCCATAACCTCACCCGATGCGTTAGCCGGGGATGAAATATGGTTTCCAGCACTGGCACTACGTGCACTGCTGCCTCCTCCTGCTTCCGCTCTCCTCAACGGAGATCTAGCTAGCCCACTTCTTGCGAAGGGGTTCGCTTCCCTACTACTGCTACTACCTGCACTACTACTATTATTTTGATTTTGGTTTAAGTTTGTATTCATGATTGGATCCCACGAGTAGCACGGGAAAAGAGGTCCACCACGCCAGAGCCCTGCATTAACGCGGTAAGGGACAAAATACTGTGAGGGGTGCCCAGGTGCCCCACAGGCTCCGTTAACGGCCGAACATCTTTTTCACCCCTTCGACCATTCATTCCTCAGCACGGTTTTTCGCATCACACCTTGAATTGGGGTTACCCCGTTTGGTGGACTCTTACCACCGGAACAGGTCGTCCGTAGTTCTATTCTATACGCCGGAACTACACGGCTAGACGTACTTGATCTGCTGCTGGCCGAACGAGCACTTTTCGGCCTTTATTCAAAAAAAAATCGGAATACGGCCTCGATAGTGAACCCGAATTCCTGGATACGATGAAGAACTGCTTCGAGATTGCGCTGATGATCTTCTTCGTTTACGCCACCGACTAGAGCGTCATCGAGATACCCCGACGTACATTCAAGTCCAGCGAGCATCGTGTCTACGAGCTGCTGGAATGCTCCAGGTGCCGCCTTTACTGCGGGTGGGAGCCGATTGTACCGATAAAGACCTCTGTGCGTGTTGATGGTGAAAATCTCCCGGCAGCTTTCGTTTACTTCCACCTGCAAGAACGCATCTAACAGGTCGATATGGCTGAACACCTTGTAGTTCGCTAGCTTAACGAAAATGTCCTCCGGCAGCGGAAGCGGGTACTGGTGTGGTTGAAGAGTGTCATTGAGGCCAGTGGAGTAGTCTCCACAGATGCGAACTGCGCCACTTGCCTTGCGAACGACGACAATGGGAGCTGCCCACTCTGAGAAGTCGACTGGTGTGATGATGTTCCCCTTCTCAAGCCGATTCAGTTTGGCGTCGACGGTACTTCACATGGCATACGCCACCGGTCGCTTTGGCCGGAAAACTGACGTTTTTCCTTCCTTCAGCGTGTACTTCACTTTCGCCTTCGTACACAGTCCCAGTGCGTCGTTGAAAACCTCCGGAAAAAATGATGAGGGAGCTGATGGACGTGGGAGATCTGCGGCCCTGGTTGCAGAACTGGTCCATTGGCACCGATCCGAGATTAAACGCGTCGATGAGGTCTAGTCCAAGCAAGCCTCTCCCGCTTGATGCTTATTTCACAGCTACACTGAAACTTCAGTTTCAGCGGTTTGCCAGACCCTTCTGGCACTGTTGCAGGACTTGACGCAGGTTGCCCGATTTTCTGCCATGTCTGCTCAGAAATGATGCTGATATCCGACGCAGTATCAAGCTGCAGACTGATTTGCCTGTCGTGGATGTCCGCTTTGACGAACCTTCTTGGTTTCCGGATGTTCTTCACCTGCACGCTTCTCGTCGTTGCTTGCTTCGCTGTTCCACTGTACCGCTTGCTTGGAGATTTTATCTTCCTCGCACTGGAACAATACCCGTCCTTGTGACCCGTTTCACCACAGTCCCTGCACCGATTCTTCTGGAATGGACAATCCTTCGCATGGCACCGCAGTTCCAACACGGAGTTGCTGGACCGGCACCCTCCTGATTGCTGGATCTTGACTCCGGCTTCTTCACTGCTTGCACTGCTGCCGATAAAGACGCTGTCTATATCATCGCCGTGTCGTGCTTGAGAAGCCGCTGCCATTCGTCCGAAATTTGCTCCAGCGTTACGTCGTCCCGCTCTTCAATATGGCTGAGCAACCTCGTTTTAATCTCCACATCGCTTTCCGCCTTCAGCCCACAGACCGACATGAGGCACTTGAACTGATCCTCCGACAGTTTTCCTAGCTCGAACTCGACACACAACTTGTTCACCCGACAGGCGAACGTCTTGTAGTCCTCGGTGGCCTGCTTCTTGACTTGCAAGCACCGATACCGTCCGCTGATCTCAGACCGAACAAGCTTTTGAGCTTACTCACCGTGTCGTCGAACTTGATTTCGTTGGGATTCTTCGGAAGGATGTAACTGGTTTACCTCTCGTGTTCCGACGGGCCCAACTTCCGTAGCAGCAGTCTCACCTTGGCTTCATCGTCGAGTTGAACGGCGTCCTTGGCGAACAGATCCTCGTGACGGATGTACCATCCACCAAAGGTAACGTTTTGGTCCGGTTCGTACCGGAACTCTCGGATGTTACTCGCCAGTGAATCGAGAATTTGCTCCGGATTTGTCGGAACGTTTATATTGATCGCCGACAATGCCGACCGGAACATCTCCACCTGCTGAAGGCGCTTGCTGCTGATGAAATTGAAGATTTATTTGCTGTTGCATCTGCTGGAAAAAGTGCAGCATCGGGGACGGACCTGGTGTAGTGGTTAAAACACACGCCTCTCACGCCGAGGACCTGGGATCGAATCCCATCCCCGAGATAGTCACAAAAAATTTCAGTGATGACTTCCTTCGGAAGGGAAGTAAAGCCGTTGGTCCCGAGATGAACTAGCCCAGGGCTAAAAATCTCGTTAATAAAGATAGAAAACAAAAAAAGTGCAGCATCATCGGATCGACCGACGAATAATTTTGCTGCGGCTGCTGTTGCTGTCCCTGTGGTACGTGGGAGGCAGCTTGTGCACCACTGGGCAGAAGAAGTGGAGGATTTATGTTTGGGATCGACGGCGGCTGCTGCTGTTGATAAATCACTCCCGGCTGATGATTCGGAACTGCTTGATTCCTCCCGGGTGTCGAAAACATCCCGTCGTCCGAAATTCTCCTCCTCTTCCGTGAACGAAACACTTTCACTCATTCGCGCGAAAGGTTCTCCATTTTTAATTTTTCTCGTCGCCACTTACGTACGCGCCGTGCGGGGTGGTCGTGTGCATATTAACACATAAATTAGACGCGAACGTACACGATAAACATACTAAAAACTTTATTAAAAGAACGAACAAAATGTACATGTAATCGCGGGAAGCGCGCGGACTATACAATCAGAAAAAGCTACATTCTTTTGGTATACTAAAAGTCCTGGCAAGACCAATATTATAGAACGCGGCCCCTCCCGTGTCATCACGCTTGGAGCCGTCCGTGCAGACGACGGTCGAGTTGTGGAAGTGGTTCGACGATAGTTGCTGGACGACTGGGCGTCAGTGATGGAAAGTGGCGAACACTTCTTCCGAACTGGAACAAAAACAAAACCAAACGCTCCCGAGCGTCAGAGCGCTGGTTTACTCGCATCTGTCGGCTCCTGAGTAACTGAAGCTAAAAGTGATTCGCGAACGTGTTCGGAGCTGTTCAGAGTCATATTGTGCTTTTGTGAAAAAAGCTGCTTCCCCTCCGATATATATGGTTTTTTGGGCTTTTGACTACATACTAGTAGTTTACTGTCGATATGATCGTTATACAATTAATTTGACTGTCAAAACTATAATAAATCACACCTTGCTCCGTTACTCGCGAGTAAACGTGCCCGAGCTTGTTGCTACTTCTTTTGACATTGTAGCCGACACTGGCCGATCTGGATATAAATCATGCGGTTTTAGCGCCACTCCGTGAGGAGACCGCACGACAAGTCTAATATTGCCCGGTTGAGACTCGTTCAGGGCGAGTCCATTCGAAATCTTCAAAGAAAATTGAGATCGAGCCAGTTCGCCTACTAACTAGACCAAAACTAGGTACTTTACCCTACACAACCAACATAACTTCTCAATTACAAAACTACGTCTCCGAAGAGCGGTGAGAGATCACCCGTACCTAAAGGCGATGCAACATTAAGGTGTGGCGTTGCACGCTATGCTCTCATCATTGGCAGCTTCAACTACTTCCCGCCAGAGGCGCAACCAAAGTGGAAGAGACAAATTCAAACAACGTCAAATTCCAACACGCGGAAGACATTCAACGAAAAGGACACGCACCGAAACAACGTGGAACTAGAATCTTTCTCCAAACTATTAGTTGTGTAACAATTTTGTCTTGCGCTTCACATCTTTATTCAAAAACAACACATTCAACGTATAATGGAAAAAAAAACGAATCATTTAATTACGGATAATTATCACATGCATGTATGTATTTCGATTACCTATCGTTCTAGTCTTCTATGTGCGTTTTTTTTCTACTCCTATCTAATCCTGTTCTCCTGTGCTCGTGCTAGTGTGTATTCCTCTCATTCATTCTCATCTCATGCAGGTTTCCCTCGACGATGCCGGCAGACGGACAATATGCTTGGCACCCGGGTGACTAATAGAAATTTGGTTGGGTGGTCATTCAAAAATTACGTGCGCACGTTTATAGCATATCGCACCCAACCTTAAATTTCATGGACGCGCCTCGAGGCGACTTGGCAGTCCAACAAAAACACACGACCTTTGGTCGGCAAAAAAAATCCTCCGCGGCGTCCTCACCGGACGCCGCCCTTCACAATGAAAAAAGCAACGGACTCACCGATAACTGCAGGCGCTGATATTGGTTACCTACGGTCGCGGTAGATGATGGCGATCGTTTGCTGTTGGTGGTTCTGCGCTCTTGGTCCTAGCGCGCGCGGACCACGCCGGTGGAGAACGACCTTTGGACCCACGGTCGACGATCCACGTGGATTTGGATGGAAGATGGGCTCGTAGTTAGCTTGAGTCCTTGCGGCACTTGGCAGCCGCGGTTGACTACGAAGCGATTTGGTGACGGATCGCCTCCTTCCTGACGGAATGACGGTTGTCAGGGACTTTCGTTCCGAAGATGGCAATGTCGCGGTCGCGGGCGTTGTTCACGTGGTTGACGGCTGTCACAAGAAAGAATTACACAATGCACGGAGTTGGGGGACGAGACGGACACACTGAGCACATACCTTTATTCTGATTAAGAAAACGCACAAACTTGCCTACAACGCACAACTTTGCTATTCTAACAATGAAACTAGGGACTAGAACAAAGAAAATATTCTGAATAAAAGACACTATAACCACGTTGCTTAAATTTCCTCTTACAAATTCAAGGACACGATCACGATCACACGCGACACTTCCACTTTGGTTGACGGTTCGGACGAAATTGAATCGAAGCCGTGACCCTCAGATTAGGGAAGATGACCTCGTTCGAGTCCAGCGGAAGCTCGAAATGTCCCACGAACTTCTTCGAAATAGTTCGGTAATTAAGAAGAATACGCTGGCCGATCGCTCAGGTTTCACGTTCGGCCGCGACCTTTTCTCTCTCGACTTTCTCCGAAGATTCCGAATGAAACTTGACCTTCGGAGCTAATTCTCAGGGCCGAATATGTTTCTTAATAACGTCCGTAACCAAAAATGTCGGCAAATTCGTGTTATTGATCGGTATACTTTACGGCGCAGTGTTGATCATAAGATTAGATCACTTTGAGTAATATTATATAATATATTTCAATCAACTTTCTAGTTTACATGGAGCAAAGGCTACAACATGTTCTCTCGAGCAGACGGGTGCGAACTTACTCACACCTAGCCAGTTCCCGAGTCTGTGATGTTTGTTATGCGTTGGTATACACTCGTGAGCTGCTTCGTGATGCGAACTTTTCCAGCACTGCTGGGCGTACATTCTTCGATGGATCACCTGCTCGGATACTCCTTTTCAGGTCCCATACAATTGAGGGTTTCCGTTCGTTCCAAGCTCGATGGCCTTGTTTCACAAGTTGACCGATTGCAGGGAGTTCTGTGTCAGTGATTTCCTCCAAACGATCCGATGTGCGCCGAATTTAAGGGAGAGTGTTGTTACGGCTGTTCTTCGAAAGGGGCTGTCCATTAATTACGTAAGACAATTTTCGGGATTTTCCAACCTCCCCTCCCTCCTCCCATCGTAAAATTTTTTGTATGAATATGAAAAGTAAATTAAAAAGAAACTCAAACCACCTCCCACTCCACCATAAACCCTTTGGTAATTAATGGACGGCCCCAAGAAATATAGATGGCTGTCCTCGCTACGCACTGAACCGCCAGCAGTTCAAGTCTGGCTCACCAATCCGGCTCCGTACGTCAGCTTTGCAGTGACTAAAACCGGTCCGACTTGCAGCAGACTTGTCCAATCGCCTCGGGATAATTTGGCTCCGTTCATCTGAAGTATTTGTAGACGTGACTCACATGCTTTCTTCGCAATTTTGCAATGGGCTTGAATGTCAACGTACGATCCAGACTCTGGATACCAGAGTGATACCTAGAACCCTCAACGGGTTGGTTTTCGGGATGGAGCCCTGGTCAACGACAACATTCCTCGCCGGTTCCCTATGCGCATTCTGGCTGCAGTAGAAAATATGCGACTTTGCCGCAGATATTGCGTACCCAACACTCTTCGCCCATTTACAGAAAGCATCACGGCTGTCTGCAGTTTTTGGCGTAATCCTTTGCTTTTAGCCCTTTTTACGATGGGAGGATATCGTCGGCGTACATGAGTATGTAAACTCCATGCGGCAGTACTCAGAAGATGGGCTGCATTGCCACCAGGAACAGCGTAACGGATAACACTGATCCTTGTGGCTCACCATTTTCCAGCTTGTGTTCACTGGACGTGTAACAACCCAACGACACCTGGAACGTTCGCTCCAAGAGGAAGCTTAGCAGAAGCGTATCCGCCATGATTTCAGGGTGCGAGGTATTCCGCGTTGCCAAGTGGTGTCGTACGCCTTTGACAGATCCAGAGACGCTATCAAACAGTGTTCGTCGGCGCTCGGTATCGATCTCTCCTGTTCGGCGAAGTACGTGTCGGTACCGCATCGCACACGAAACGCGTGCTGACGTTTGTCAAGCCGTCTGTTCGACTCCAGCTCCATGATTAAACGATGGTTGACAATGCACTCGAGTGTCTTCGTCATACAGCTGGTCAGCGAAATTGGTAGGAATCTTGACAGTTCGGCTTCGGAATTGGAACGACGAGGGCGTTTCGCCAGTTGTCTGGAAACTCACTTTCGCCGTAATACGTCGCTAGTTCTTCTGCTACTTCTTCGGGGATGACCGTGAAACCGATAGGCCGTTTGAGAACAACTGATTGTCTCTGCCGATTTCCACGTAGTGTGTTAACCGTGCGCCACAGTTCTGTCGTCGTGCTGTGCAGGGAGTTCTTCCCTCCGAAGCTTTCCCACGATTGCTCCTTCGCTTCTTTAATCGCCTTCCGTGCCTCCGCTTTTGCTGCTTGGAATTCCACCAGCGCTTCGGGTTGATCTGGGTTGACCTGGTATATACGTCGGATCGATCAAAGACACTTCCGTCGCCGACGCATTGCCTTCTTTGCCTCGGAATACCAACACGGTACCGTTTTTGGACCGATTCAGCCAGTAGTCCGCGGGATGGACATAGTCGCTGCTGCAATTATCTTTTCGTGAAGCTATAAATCCCAGTCAGCTCGATCGTACAGCCAAGTTCGTCGCGTTGTTTGCTGACATGAACATCCAGGTATGGATACCGCAATTGGGAAGTGATCGCTGTTATGCATGTCTGATAAGGTTCGCCAGGTTTACTTTCGAGCCAGACTCTTCGAGCAGATGGTCATATCGAGCGCCGAAGTGTTGCCCGAAACTGGGTCGATGCGGGTAGCTGAGCGATCATTCGAGATGCTTCGTCAGGGCTATGAATCGCTTAAGCGCGTTAGATTAGTGCAATCCCCATGCGATGTGGTGAGCTTCGGAATATCCCGGGAGCAGAATTGAACTTTCTTGCTCATCGAATAGTTCACCTTGAGCAGTCTGACACTGAGTTGAACTTGGAGAAATATACACAGACACCACAGTTGCCTGGATCGGTTCGTTAAGGGTCCTTAATTAAAATTGTGCGCGCTTTCAAATTGCATAGCAAGTTTTTGAGCTTTTTCGCAATTAGTTAATTATTATTTGTATCCCATTTCAAGGTCGGAATAGGCTTTGTGTTTTTGTTTCAAAATTTTTGATAACACTGCGGAACATGTTTTTGTCTCAAGCATCAAAATACCGCTATTTAGTCGATTAAGGGTTATTGAATCCATAACTGTTTTCAAAAATATCATAGCACGTCTAGTTTTTGAGATATTGGCTGTTGAAAATGCAAAATTTGACTATATTAGCCAACTTGCATGCAAGTTTGCCAACTTGTAAGGCAATTTATTTGCTTAATTTGTCACAAATTTCAAACTTTATATGTATAACAATACTTATTAGCACAGTTCATAATACTATCGATGTTTAAAAGTTATTTTTTGGTGTTTTAGAAATGTATTGTATTTCGCCATATAAGAGAAACGGAGAGTTTAGTATGGAGACTGCAAGCATGTTGAAAAAATCGATTTAACCTTAATTTTATCGTGCAATTTCAATGAAATTTTATCTGAAATGAAAGTTGAAGTCTTATTTTGCATGGTTGCTGGATTAGATCACAGAAAAGTTTGATAAATCATACTTTAAATTTCATGTAAACATCAATTAAACTAGTGTTTTATACAACTTTGGCGACCTGTAGCTAAAAATTGTGACGTGCAGGGACATTTCTGAAAACGGCATCAGATTCAGCGACCCAAAATCTACTAGAGACACACAATTTGATCCTTGAGACACGCAAAAAGGTCATTTTTGTTACGCTGTGTAATTTCCAAAAGGGTTTAGAGCCAGGGTCGAAATAAGAAATTTTATTTTCCAAAATTGTTGTTTCTGAATTGACTAAAACGGGTTTTATTTTCTTTTTGTCAAATAATTTTCATAGTAGGATCGCGAGTGCTTTGAAATTGTTATTTACTTACACTTTTGAGATGCATTAAGAATTCAAGATTGTCGTCTATAAATACGGATTCGAATTTCACTTCACATTTTGGTAGTGCAATTCCCCTTGTTTAAACAATGGAATTTGTTGAAGTTTCGAGAGCATTTTCAATATCATGTCTTGTTTAATAAGAAACGTTAACGTCAAGATTACTTTGGATATATGTGTTATATGTATTCCAGTCGACTCGAAAATAATTGAAAGTGGGACGGATAGGATTGAGAATCGCTGCATGGGATATTTGAAAAGTAACAGGGAGCCGATTTGAACCAAATCAATCGTAAAAAGGTTCCTAGAAGATAAAAAAACAAGTAGGGCTTTCAGGATATTGACTTTAGAAATATCATGAGTACAAGAGTTTCCAATCCCGAGTTTATTTCCCAGGAAATAAGATTTCTCAGGATTTCCGTTTTCCCCGAGTTCTTTCTCATGGATTGAGTAGGCTTATAAAGATTTAATGAATGTAACCGCCACAATTTTTAATTTCAGTTGGTTTTTATTCTAATGCTTGAAAGAACTGTTTCAATAAATATTCTTAGAACTTCATACAACTTGTTAAGAATAACCTCCACAAGGACTTAAGCTTAATGTTATAATCTTTTTCGTTCTGAAGCCTAACGTTTAAAACTAAGCCAATAGAGTTTTTTTTTTGAGAAACATGAATACATTACTACAACAAAAAAATAATCATACAAATTTACTGGTACAAAATAAACTTTAAATACGAATAATTTAATGAAGAAAATTCCATCAAATTCGCTGTTTTCCACGTTCTGAGAACCTCCCGGGATGCCGGGAAATGGCGACTTTATCTCACGTTTCCCGGGAAGTCAAACCCCTAGAAAATTGGAAACTTTAATGGGTACCAATCATCAGATGAAATCTTGTCATATTAACTTGTTGTACAGTGCATTGAAAAAGCAAATAGGCAGCTGTTAAAGTATATTTGCTACAATATATTGTGTTTCAACAGAAACGCCCAAATTTTAAACGATAGTTAACTCAAACATAATTGAACTGCTCGTACTCTTTACCATTCAAAGAACGAGCATTCCAATATAAAATGCTCATAACATTATTTGAAATTATTAGAGAAACGTAGGCCAATAGCAAAGTATTTATAGTTTGCTGCAAATGTTCAGATAAGAAATCAAAATCAGAAGAAGACATGTTACCCACAGTTGGAGCATTTCAGGGATTTTTCATTCATGGAGAGGCGTTCGAATTGACAAAAATGGAACGGTTACCGGGCCCAGCATGGGTAGGAAGAAATTAAGTTGGTTGATAGGTATGTATTAGTAAAATTTATCTGATGGTAATGATTGTTAATTGTTCTCGTCAAAGTCCAACGGAAAATTAAAGGCACTACTGAGCAATTCCACCGAACATGACGAATTTTTTTTTAATTTAATTTTTGTATATTTTGAATTACCTGAAAATTTGCATACAGATTCTTTATGACCAAAAATGCTATTTTGCACCTTCAGACCACCATTTTGAACCTCGCCTTATTTTTAAGAAGGGCGTATCGGAAAATGCATAGCAAATCTTTAAAAAACTGTAACTCGAAAACGGTTTGTCCAATCGATTTGAGATTTTCTACAAAGTTATAGGTATTGCTTAGGACTATATGGAGAAAAATATGCACGGTAAAAAAAAGTTACAGATTATTTTTTATTTCAAAAACAAAATTTTAAAATCGATTTTCTCCAGAAACGCAGTTTTAATTTTTTTTTTAGTTTTGGATATGTTTTAGGGGACAACTTATGTGATTTATTGCACAATGTTTCAAAATGGAAGAATTATGGACAAAAAAGTTATGATTTTTAAAAAATTACAAATTTTGAAAAAAATCGAAATAGAGGAAAACAATATTTTTTAATGTGATTATTTGAAAGTACAGAAAAATTGCAATCGAACAGTACTTAAGTAAATTTTTTCTAGGTTGCATCAATTTCGAGATATACTCATATTTATATAAAATTTCCAAATAAAAAAAGTAAAATAGGCCCTTTTCAAACATGTTTCGTGTTTCTCCATTCCAGAAATATTTTATTTTAGTTGAGTGAATCGTAGCTGAATTGTTTATTGTTTGATCAAAACGTATATACTAAAGTATTTAAAAAAGTATGCACGGTAAAAAATATAAATGATATGAAAATTTGAAGCTAATAGTTCTTAAAAACCGCAACATTGATGTTTTTAATTTTTGTTTTTTTTTTTGCAGCACATTGTTTGTAATTTCTTGCACAATGCTTCAAAACGGAAAATTTTTGGATAAAAAATAAATTATTTAAAACAAATAAAAAAACCGAATTTATGTAAAACGATATTTTTGGTGCGTTTTTTTGAGTACAGAAAAATAACTATATATTTTTAAATATGAAAAATATCTATCGAAAAATACTCAAGTAAAATTTAGCTGAGATGCATCACTTCCGAGATATACACGGTAAATCTAAACGTGGCATTAAAAATGTGATTCTATCACAACGGTGTACCTTTGGTCCCCAGGGCTAAGCCCGGCTAATGGGTGAAGCCCTCTCATCGCGGCAAGCTCGTACAACCATGGAGAAGAAGTTGGTTTTTAATTTTTGTTTTTTTTTTTGTTTGTGTTGTTGAAATCAAAATAAAATTTTCCGGAATGGAGAAACACGAAATGTGTTTGAAAAGGGCCTATTTTTCTCTTTTTATTTGAAAATTTTATATAAGTATGAGTATATTTCGAAATTGATGCAACCTAGAAAAATTTTACTTAAGTATTCTTCCAATGCATTTTCTGTACTATCAAATAAACACATAAAAAATATTGTTTTCCTTTATTTCGATTTTTTATAATATGTAACTCCCTAACTCAATGGTCCCTGCAATATCGAGTAAGGGAAAGATGACTGTATTTTATAAAATTATAACTTTTTTCTCCATAATTCTTTATGAAACATCGTACAATAAATCACATAAGTTGTCCCCTAAAACATGTCCAAAAATAATAAAAATCACAGATGCATTTTCATAGAAAATCGATTTTAATTTTTTTTTATTAAAAAACCTGTCATTATTTTTTACCGTGCATATTTTTTCCAAATAGTCCTAAACAATACCTACAACAACCGCAAAATATATCCAAAAATTAAAAACATCAATGTTGCGGTTTTTAAGAACTACCCGACCAGAACCACATAGCAAGATAATAACACATTCCTATCAGCAGCAGTTAAAAATAACAGAAGTTGATATAATTTTGTTAGCAAAATGGCTTTGTTCTCAACTTGTTATTTTTTTTGTAACACATTTATAACAAGATTTGTTATATTTTTGACATCGCATTTATAAGTTTGTTGCAAATACCATCCGATGTCATATACAGTAACATAGTTTGTAATAATTATGTTATTTTGTAACATCCTTGCAACACATTCTGTAATAATTTTGTTATAATTATAACAGGGTTTGTTATATTTTAGTTTGGTTTGGTGCAAATTTTGTTAGAATTTTTGTTATTTTAACTACTAACGGTACATGTTTCATAACAACTGGTGATATAAAAAAATCATATCAGGGGAACACAATCTGTTATAATCTTGTTTCTTCCATCTGGTCGGGAATTAGCTTCAAATTTTCATTTGAAAATATCGTTTATATTTTTACCGTGCATACTTTTTTAAGGTTTTGATCAAACAATAAACAATTCAGCTACGATTCACTCAATCAAAATCAAATATTTCTGGAATGGAGAAACACGAAATATGTTTGAAAAGGGCCTATTTTTCATTTTTTATTTGAAAATTTTATATAAATATGAGTATATCTCGAAATTGATGCATCCTAGAAAAAACTTACTTAAGTACTGTTCGATTGCAATTTTTCTGTACTTTCAAATAATCACATAAAAAATTATTGTTTTCCTCTATTTCGATTTTATTTCAAAATCTGTAATTTTTTTTAAAAATCATAACTTTTTTGTCCATAATTCTTCCATTTTTAAACATTGTGCAATAAATCACATAAGTTGTCCCCTAAAACATATCCAAAAATAAAAAAAATCAAAACTGTGTTTCTGGAGAAAATCGATTTTAAAATTTTGTTTTTGAAATAAAAAATAATCTGTAACTTTTGTTTTACCGAGCATATTTTTCTCCATATAGTCCTAAGCAATACCTATAACTTTGTAGAAGATCTCAAATCGATCGGACAAACCGTTTTCGAGTTACAGTTTTTTAAAGATTTGCCATGCATTTTCCGATACGCCCTTCTCAAAAATAAGGCGAGGTTCAAAATGGCGGTCTGAAAGTGCATAATGGCATTTTTGGTCATAGAGAATCTGTATGCAAATTTTCAGGCGATTCAAAATATACAAAAATAAACGGGTTTGCGAAACGGCGTGGAACCGCTCTACTGTTCTATTCATCAGGGTAGTACAAAAATAAAAACAAAAGGAGCTGTTTATGCTCAAATTGCATTGAATTTTATCTTTTAATTAAACTGAATTAAATTTTACCCGTATTATCAAAGATATCACGTTTTATTGAAGATACTGATTTTAATTACATTGGAAAAGTTCTTTTGGCGAATATACTTACAACACAGTAGCCATTCATGCTCCGAACAAACAGATTGCATGGCGACAGCCTGATTTACTCCTTAATTAGTGGCATGATAAATTAATTACGAGCCAGTGCGGAAAAGCTCATGACGTGACCGTCCAGTCACGGACGACAAAAAGACCTCAGAACTCGTCAGAGGCCACTGCGGATCTTTTTTCCGCTAATGGCCAACTGCAATTCCGAAATCCCTGGACTTCACCATTTGGACGTGTCTCGGTCCTGAAAGCGGGTTTTGTTTTATGCCTTTCGAGACGTACTAAATCACAGCCCCGCAGTCCGAATGGAGAACGAACGAAATTGCCGAAAAAATGAACTTTGAAATTGAAATGATAAAACCAAATGAACGTAAGATTCAATAAAAGTCGTAAATAATATTTCCCTCTTCTTCTTTCGTTCTGCCCGAAAACCGAGAAACGACCAGGTCTATGGTGGCCATATTTTAGGGTTTGGCCGAACCGCAAGTAGAAGGAAAGCGCACAACATATTTCATCTGCAGTGTTCCTTTCACAGGTTTTTACTGCTAGGATCACACGGGCTCGCGAAGTCTTGCGGCATGGCAGCAAGGTGAAAAAGTCCAGGGCACAGACTCGCCGGTTGCGAGTAAGGACTGTATCGGGAATGAGCTGAAAAGATTGAAGGCACTCTATCTGTCTTGCTAACTAGCGCCACCTAGTGGCAAAAAGTCGAATCAGTTGGATTCAATATTAATAGCCCTGTAGCTACTGTACAGCTTTGCCAAAGACGTCATATTTCTAAATGGTTAGGATCCTAAAATATCTGCAGAACAAAAGTTTCGTGCACAGTAGCGCCGTCTGGAGGCGTTATTCCCCTTATTATCTGAATGACCACCGTGTGTCAGCTCTTGAACTACATTTCCGAAGACAGCAACCTTCCAAATCATCAGGATCTAGAAATATCGTATGTTACAAAGTCTGTATTCTTAACCCTCAAGGTATATATAGTCCCTACCGGTCAAGTTCTTAACTGAAAAATTGATTGTCGACTACTTAATGTAGATCGTACTGAGTATTGAAACTTCACCGAAAATAGTACTATGCTATCACTTAACGAAAACAAGATATTCAACAACACCCCAAAATTGATGATATCCCATAAGCCCTGGATTTACTATAACGTGGATTTCTATAACGCTCCACAACCATGTGTCCAATAAGAGACCTGACCGTATATTTTTCACCATTTTTTGTAAGGCACAATTAAATATGTTTCCAACTTATTTCCGACACAGTCCTTAAGTTTGGTAACGACCAGAGCCAGAAGGGGTGTACTTAATTGAAGTCAAAAGATACGAACCTAGTGACGAAGTTCCTCTGAACGGGCGAAGAGCCCAGCTTGTATTGAGCGATTTCGTCCATTTTCCGCCACACTCGATCGGGAAGGGCTGGATCGGATGGGCGGAAGAAACGATTTATGCTGGCGCGGGAACCACCCAGCCGTCAATGGAATTTACGATTTTGAGATAGACGTTCCTACCTGTTAGGCTGCAATGGTTTTGGCGCACGCAAAACCATGGTCAATGTCGGGCACCGGGCCCTGAACTGGACTGGCTGCGACCCAGTTGAGTGGCTATTACTTGACTTTGTGTATGTTTTTTGCTGAAGTGTGCTTTTGGGATGATCAGTTTTCTTTCTCAAAGTTCCTTTGCTTTAGACCCTATTTCAGTCAATATCTGATTGAGTTACCAGTTCCCAAATAACACCTTTTGATTCTTAAGGGGTCTTCAAAGCGTAACTAGAAAAACATAATAGGAGGGATTCAAATGTTCAAAAAAAAAAGTTAGCAAGGATTATCTTGACTAGTATATCAAATGTTACCCAACCCGCAGCAACAAATTGTCATCTCCTATTATTGTTGCAAGAATGTTATTCCACAATAACAGTTTATCACCTCTTGAACAGAATATGACAATGGTCGATCACCTTGTGCGTAGCGATTTTCTGAGCTTCACATTGCAATTTTCGAGAACTTTCATCAGGTTGGTAAACATTGGCACATTATCGAACAGCATTCATAAAACAAATTTGATTTTGTTTTTAAAATAACTGATTGATCGCGAGTTGAAAAGGTTGCAACAATATTGCGCCCTGTGATTAGCATGACAATTTTGCTTTTGATTGTATCCAAATCCGCGACAGTTGGGACAAACGGTTGTGAGCGAGCTGTATTTGTTGTTTGTTTTCCATCTGTTTTAATGAAATTTTGATTCACTGATCCTGACATAAAAAATAAGACGTTTCTGTGTGCTTCCAAGGGTTCACAATAGCTTTTCATAAGATTTTCAGACGTTTGCACGTTTGCAGGAGGATTGAAGCATTCTTGAAAGGTTTTATTGGATTCCAAAATGCCCTCTAAAATTTCCTTAGTCTTCTAAAGAGGTTTCGAAAGAATTTACAAGAAATCCCTGGAATTTTAGAAGCATTACAAAAGGGTACCAGTAAAAATATGCACACCACGTTTTACTGTTTTTGGCGTACAGTCTGATTTTTTATTTCTATTTGTATTGGATCTGCTTCAGGGATTCTGGAATTCATTTTGGTTATACAGTTAGATCATAATTACACAGATTATAAAAATTAAACACTTATCGCAATTGGGTCCTAAAATTTTCAATGAAATCTTGTTTTTATTCAATAACATGAAAGAGCATCTCACTGCAACTACTTTAGCAATTTTTCCCGCTCATATAACGGCTATATCATGTTTAAACTTTAATTTAAAAATTGGGTCCATAAATGAACCTTGACACTTAAGATCATGATTGACGTTCGTTTAGTCGACAAAAACACCACAGGGGTTTTAGTTTTAACACGGGGGTTGTTCCTATCTGACATTTCGGAAGGGACACGGAAAACAAAATGCACCCAAAATTTGAGTTTAAGCCAAGGGGTGTGACAAAATCTAAAAAAATGTTTTTTGAACTCAAACCAACCGAAAACATAAGAAAATTGAATAAACATGTGTTATTGGCCTAAACTTAAGCGTTTGGCACTAAAATTGGGACAGGGCTTTAGGACCCTATTGTTGAATTTTATCGTTTTTACATTTGATTTTTGTTTTTACAAACTGTCAACCATCATTTCTTGACTATAAAATATTTATAATCACTCTTTGAAGTAAAATGTTCGCCACTCTCACTAAGTTTATCCGTTTTTATCCGAAAAATCTATAGATGCCAATATCAGTAGCCGAAACCCGGACTGCAATTACTACTTTGGGAACTTTTTCGATATGACAGCTTAAAATCGTTCTATTATTGTTAGGTTATAATTGTGTCTGTTTGATCAGCTTGTGATGTTTCCATTTGTTCTGTTTTGGATTTATCTTTCGTTTTTTCTAATGTTCATGATGGAGTGTACTAAAGCAGAATAAACAATGTTCAGATTATCTGTGTCACTACGTTTGTATGCCATGTGTGGCGTGTTGTTGATATAAAAGTTCTCTAAAATAAAAAAGTTTGAAAATGTGTGTGTCCTATCTTAAATCTTTACATGGATATGTCTGAATACAAGGGCATTTTCTGATGCATGGTCTAAAAAGTATAGTTTTGGTTTATGTTAAATGTTTATGCATCGTGTAATTATGATCTAACTTAGTAACCAACGTAAATTTCAGAATTTATGAGAAAGAAAAAATGCGGATCGAAACGTTGGAGAAGAAATAAGACTATAGTGGTCCCAAAAATCAAACTGAAACGACACGAACTTCACGACCACATTGACTCTGAATGAGGTATGAGTAGCAATTATTCTGTAAACAATCAAGACAAAGACTTTAATGGTTTTGTGATATTCTCCTTATATTTTTTAAGGAATAAATTCAGAAATTTCGTCATATATTCTTAAAAATTAGTTTTTGAATGTCAATAAAGATACTTCTTCAGTGATTTTTCAGTAATTATTTCTATAGGATTTCTGAAGATTTTTTCGTTGCCATTTTTTTTGAAGTTCTTTGAATATAGTTCCAAACATGTTTCTGTAATTTCCTTAAGCATTGCTCTAGAAAATCATCCAAATTCTCCAGGGTCTTATTTTATGACTCACTAATATTCCCATCAAATTTCGTCTTGCCATCATGTAGATTTCTGAAAAACGTCAAGAAACACCTAATGACAGTTCTGTTCAGCCCAGTGTTTTATCTGAATTTCCCGGTGAATAGTATTCTGTAAACCCAAACACGTCGGAACACTTCAAGACTGTTGGAGAATAAGGTAATTCCGTTGACTCTTCCTCAAGCCATTGCGTGACATACATACATCATTTCATTTTTATTTATATAATAAATAATACAAAATATCTTTCAGAACAGCAGAAGTTTTCTAAGAAGTTTCTCAACAAATCTCCTCAAATATTTCTGCACGGTTCTTTGAGTAACCTTGCAATAACTCAGGGATTTCTCTTCTAACTTCCAAGTTGTCCATTCTGATTTTTTTTCTTGAGATGCACTATGGGTTACTTTCAAAAAAGCCAAGTTTTTTTTGCATGAGATTTTTCAACATTTTATGTTATCTACCTTTAGTTTTTTCTAAAAGTAGCTTTTGAAAGATTATATTAGATAAGATGAGAGCTATAGATTTTGTAAATGAACAAATTTGCCTTTTTCATTGGTTATTCGTGATTCTTCTTCGTGAAAAGCAAGGCAGTAGTGGGAATTCTTTATGAAGAAATGATATTGTTTAATGGAAATATTTTTTTCTATTTTATATTTTTTTACATCAAGTATCATGTAATTTATCCAGGACTTAATTACTTACTAATTAATGGGTGCTGAATCCATTGCTGTTTGTAAAAAATATCAAAGCACGTTCAGTTTTCTGCAGTTGATGATATCTCTCCCTATGTCGATGATTTATTCGGTCCCTTCATTCTGCATATGATTTCTCTCTCCATATCTCGATATCCTCCTTATCTCCATATCTCCATATCTCAATGTGTTCCTGTTGATTGTTTGTTCCGAATTTTCTTTCCATATGTCGATACGAACATTATCAAAGGTTACTATACCAGATTTAAGTGATTCAAAATAATTTAGAAACTCTAAACCAAGTTTGTTTGTTTATTATTTTCCTAGTAACGGATAAATTTTCAATCTAGTGTTCATTAATTTAATGTTCTTTGTCTCGATCTCTACCTATCTCGATGGTCCCTTCGATATCGAGATGTGGAGAGGCGACTGTATATTTTGGCTGTTGAAAATGCAAAATCTTAGTGTATGGCAATTTATTTGCCTAATTTGCCACAGAATTAAAACTTCATATGTATAATACAACTTATCAACAAAGTTCATAATACCTTTGATGTTCAAGAGTTATTTTCTGATAGTTACGAAAAGTATTGTTTGTTGCCATACAAAAAAATCGAAGAATTTAGTATGAAAAAATCGATTCAATGTAAGTTTAACCAAATTATATCTGAAATGAAAGTTTAATTTTATGTACACATCAATAAACCAGTGTTTTATACAACTCTGATGACCTGTAGTAAAAGTTGTAACGTGCCGTAGCATTTCAGAGAACGGTATCAGATTCAGCAATCCAAAAATTAAAAATCAAAAATATTTTGCTTCGATATCACGTAACGAAAATGAAAATCGAGATACATTATATCGAGGTATTACTGTAACTCAAAAATGGTTACGACTAGAGAAGTAATCCTGCGTATAATTTTAGCTCAGAAAAACTTGAGGAATCTAATCTATTTGTTCAAACAAAAAACTAAAATCTCAAAAATAGAATAAAAAATCCTAGAACAACCTTTTTTATTATGAAATTTAGTCCCGAGAATCTGTTTATTTTTAAACAAAATATCATGGTAGAAGCGTTAAAAGTATAAGAAAAAAAAGTTTAAAAAGGGTTATTTTAAATAATAATATCTTTTTATTTTTATGTTTTCCGTGTATATTTTTATAATAAACCCTTACTACTCGGTATAACTTCTTCATAAAAAGTAGTCGGGCGGGGGTAGAAACAAGGAGGCCAGGGGGATCAGCCCTCCAGACGCATCCAAGCCACCCCCCCTCCACTATTTTGGATGATAATATATATAAAAATTAAAATAGGAACAAAATATTCTAACGTGAAGAAAATCGTCTGAATTAATTTACAATGACTCCTATTATAAACAAAAAAAATCTTCAGGTTTTACTTTTTTCTTATTTTGTATAACAATTGTGAATAACCTCGCTTGTCGTACACAACCTCAGTGCGACGGTTCTAATTTCACGAATCGCGAGTAAACCGCTAGAGCCAGCTTGTCGTTGTGTATAAACTCTGTTCAGCAAAAAAGTGTATCATTACTACTCTGCAAATCTTCTGAAGACCACATTCACGTAAAACTGAAAATAAAACAGTTAGACCAAAATTACAGATTTATTGGGTCTACCCTAATAAAGTTGAAACTTTCAATGCTTATACTGAAATGTTTCGCTGAAAGTTCTATTAAAAATTTCTCTGTGAGTTCCTTGAAATAGCTTTCTTAACATTTTACTCCAATTTTTTTCGCTAAGTTCATTGGACTTTTCCAAAACTCTTTGGGTTATACAAGAATTATCTATGAAAAGTTACTTTGAAACGTCTCTTGCCTTTGAATCTTCAGAAGAAATTTGTTGTAAAACCCTAGCAATACTTTAACTGCAGGTGAAGGAATCTGTGGAGAAACATAAAGCAATATAACTGGGAAGGTGGAAAGGATTCATTAGGATATTAAAAAAAAAACAAGTTTATTAAGGATCCTCCCTAAAATATTTCTTGAGGAATAGTTTTATCATCCATTAGCAGAACCCACATTCTGAGATTGAATAAGAGTTACATATTTCTCAGGAGCACATAAATGTACTGACGAGTCTCCAACCAAACCGTCTCTCAGCTCATCGGAATCCTAGTGTGCTGCGCTAGACGGAAACTCAAAAAATTCTAAAAGCGCGCGCAAGGTGATGTGCTCTCGGGGAGACTCATGTGCTGCTCGGCGCTACGGCTCGCCATCGGTATCCAAGTTGTTGAACGAGTAACGAAGAGCCTTTACAACTATTTTTGCCTCATTATGCAGGTGTCTAGATGGCCTACATGATATGGTCGAAGACTTGCGATCCAAGAGCTACAATTTCGATCCTCATTGGAAACTTTTGTAGTCACTTTAATTATTGCGCCGAATTTTAAACAGCACATGTGACGGAGCGCATAAACCCGCAGTGAGACATATCTCAAGAAAAGTGAGGCGCACCAAAAAAGGTCTCACAATGTACAGAGTGCCCGTGCGCTTGCAAGTAATGAGGCTCCTACACCTAAGCCTACAGCACTTACACAGTAACTCTAGATTGAATTCTTGTGCAATTCCAGGGTGGAACTCTTTGAGGATTTCTGGGCGAATTCTGAAGAATTCATAATTTAGGAAAGAAATTGTGCTAGATTTCAAAGGTATTTCCTAAGAGAGATTCTGACGCAACTTCTTGAAAAATCTATTTTTTCTGCCTACTTCAACATTCCTTCGCATGACGCTTTCTTGAGGAACTTCGTATAATTTTACCATAAGACATGTTTGGAGATATTATTTAAACAGAAAACACACGGAATTCGTCTGCTGATGTCAGAGAAAATTACAAAAGAAGCGCGGTATCGGCTTAGACTGCCGAGAATACGTAAGTTCTTCTTTTTACAATTTCATAAAGCAAAAAAATGGTTTCAACATCAATCTGTTCGTCATATATTCATAAAACTTCGGAGTTCATGCAAAACATTTTCCATCCGTTTGAATGCCAATTATTGTTCATTATAAAAACGAATAATATGTTTTGTGATAGATCCTTTTGAAACCACTTAAGCATTTCTGTGAAGTATAGCGTCTGAAAATTTGTCGAAAAATTCAGAATTTCTAGGCTGAATTTTCGAATTTTCCAACAAGAATATAGTAATATTTCGGAATTTTATTTAATTTTAAATTATCCAACAAATATCTATAGAAGTTCTTCAAAAACTTTGTTTTTTGTTTGTGTTACTCTGATTTGTAAATTGGATATGGGTAGGGAGTAATTCACAAAATACTAAGTAAAGAAGTCTAAAATATATTGAAATTTCCTGGAGTTATTGGTAAACCAAAAATAAAGAGTGGATAGATTTCTAGATGTTACTTATGGCAGAATTCCGGAATTAACTTTAAAAAATATGGAGTAATTTCCAGAACCTGAAAGCACAGCTGATGAAATTTCTGGAAAATGTATTGGAGAAGCTCAAGAAAGAACTACAAAGTCCATTAGTAAGTCTATTCAGAATTTCTTAAAAAAAAAAACAGGAGAATCGCTAGTACTGCTTAGAGAAAGAAATCTCTGAAAAACTTGGATGAATCTCTGATGAATTTCAGTGATGAATCCTGGGATGACGATCCAGTGTTAAATAATATAATGTTTTAAGAAATCCCTGAGAAAATTGCTTGGGATCTTTTTGAATATTTTCGCTGAAGAGTTTTTGAAGGAGTAGAACGTATTGCGCTAGAAAGTTTATATCAATATTAAATTATTATTCTCAAAAGACTTCTGAAAAAAAGAGAGCAGCATAATTTATTTTAGATATATGATAGAGATTCTTTGAGAAATGTTCTGGTAAAATCAGAAATCCTAAAGAAACTTCAGAAAAATCTGTTGAATTAACCCGAGAATGATTTTCTGTGAGAATTTCAAGAGGAGCTCAGTCAAGACTAGTACAGGAATTGGAGAAAGCTCTAAAATATTACGGAAACCATTCATGAAGTATTCCCCGTTAGGATTCTTACAGGAAAGAAAAAGTTTGTGAAAGAATAACTAGAAATATTCCTTGTAAGTGCTTTGAAAGAGTCCCTTCCAAGTATTTCTGCAGGAATTTCATAAAAAATCATAGGTGATTTTTTGGAAATCTTTCAAAAAAGTAATCGATTTTATAAACTTATGTAAAGATTTTTTCAAGTTTCCTTCCATATTATAAGTAATTGTTACTGTAGCAATAGTTATTTGTCATATTAGTCTGAAAGTTAATTGCAATGAATCTTACGTTGAATCCATTAGAAACTTATTGAAAATTTCTCAGGGACAAATAGAAATTTATTCATTATAAACTTTATTTACGAGACTTTCAGCCCGACGCTTGTTCGTCTGTGCTCCAGAAACTTATCCAAAGGCTTTTGAGAAAATCGTCAGAAATTTGACTAGATTTTTTTAGACAATCTGTAGGATTTTCTTAAAAAATAACAAACATCCAGGGATTTCTCTTATACTTTCTTTGGATTTTTTTCCGTAGTGTTTTGAAGAATTTTCCTGGGAACTTCTCTTGCTGGCATTCTTTCAGGCAAAAGTCCTACAGGAAAACGTTATGGAAGGTCTCTAAGCATCTTCCACAAATTCTTATACAAAATTCTCCTGGATTGTAAAAATCTTTTTATGATTTACTTTTTATATAATGCCTCTTTCGATGACAATTCTTGAAAATTCTTATGGATCCCCTTTGTTATTCATAGGAACCCCTAGAAGCTCTAAGATAACCTAGGAATCTCTCATGGAAAATCAAAGAAATCTTCTGAGATCTACTTTCGAAAAAGAATACAAATCTTCAGTGAACACCCCCAGCGAGCTGACTGATGTCGATTAAAATCACTTCACAAACAAGACGAAGGACTCCATCCACCTACAGATCCAAGGGTCCGTGGAATGGAATGGCGCAAAAAAGTAAAGGTTTGTAATGTTTGTTTAATCGCTCTATATTGAGCTGTTATTTCGCTGCTTACCACTGCTCTTATGAGCCTCTCTCCCGATGGACAAAATAACGAGCGCTTCTTTTATGACGACCTGTGGACGTTGGTTGGCTCAATTCCATTTCGCTGTTTCACTTGAAGAGGGTGTGCGCTCAGGGAAGTCATTTTTCAAGATTTTTTCATTGCGATAATCCACGTTTTGGCTTGGTTTTGCTTAAACTTACTGAGTGTAGGATTCTTGTGTGCACTTTTGCAGCGATTAGGCCACAAAGGCTGCGATTTTTGGTAAGGTCTGTGCATTGAATATTATATTTCATACGGTTTTCCACGCCGGATGGGGTATGCAATTAATTTGACCCTTGCAGCAGTTTGCAGAGTAGCGTTCCGGATTACCTCGGATTCAAAGCTGGATGCATTGATTTCGCGTGGTGCTAAATTAGCAGACGGAAAATGATACGCGTGCTGGCCAATCTGTTCACCTCCGCCTTCATCATCATTTGCGTGGGACAGTGGTTCCCAAAAAGCTTTCTTTGCGACAAGTGATCAATTCTATCCCAAAATGGGATCTACCGAATTTTTGGTTTCCAATTTTTTTTTTTTGCATAAAAGTAACTATTTTGTAAAGAATTTCGATAGAAGAGTCAATGGGGCACTAATAAAATTCCATAAAATTGTCATATTATAAGACATTAATAGCAGTAAGGTGCCGCAGGCATTGGAAACCTCTCCTGATAATTTCGGTAGGGCTCCAAAGCCAACCAACCAAGCATCCCGAAATAAAAAAAAACTGATTACGAAACACGCAAGAGGCAATAAATTTTGGCAACCTGAAGGCACAAATTGATAACTTTTAGCCTGGCAGCGAATCGTTTTTGTGGGCTTTGTTTGTTTTGCGTTCACACCAAGCCATGAAAGGGGTTTTGCTCGCGCGGGATATCAAATTTTAATTTATGCGATTTTTTAACTCTTTTGAGTGTGCAGCAAAGCGCGGTGAAATAATGGCCAGCATCGGAGGGCAGCCCGTAGCACACTCCTCTAGGTATTCAATTCCCGTGCTGGCGTGATTTGCGCGCGCTTTGCTCACCGAGATGCTGATTAATGTTTCGTTTAAGGTTTAAAGGAAAAAGGTCTCCGGTGATAAGACTTGAAAAGTGTACCATTGCCTGCCTTTTTTTTTGTTATCAGCAGTATTGAGATGAGGGAGACAGGGAAAGAGTACCCTTAAAATTAATTGCTTGTCAGGGTAACTGAGTGCTGGTAAGGAAATAATTATGTAAAGACAATACAAAGATTGGAAAGTGCTGGAGTGGGGAAAATAATCATATGATGATATCTGTTTTTAAAAAAAGTGAGCCAATACTCGTTTCTCATATATATATATATATATATATATATATATATATATATATATATATATATATATATTTATATATATATATATATATATATATATAACAAGTTAAGCTATTTCCATGGAAAAAATGAATTAATAAAAAATCAGTTACCCATGCTACAAAAATTAGTTTGTCATTATATTTTTTTTTCTCAAAATTGTAAGCCTCTGTCTTAACATAATAATTGCATCATGAGAACAAAAAGTCAACTGAAAATATTATTATTATATTAAAATATATTCATGAATTTAGAAGTACTACCCAAGTAACTACTAGCCCGCTGAATTGCCTTTTAAGCGAATGCAGGGCATTTCAGCTGCATGATAGCACTATATTAGAACGAAGGGTGAAATCCAATGCTATAAAATCATTATTCTGCAATGTTCATAAGAAAATAGAATTGAAGGGTTCTGAAGTGAATTAAAAAAATTGTCAATATCCCTGAATCAGAGGGGCGCAATTTTTATGATATGATACCATGGATAAACAAAATGTCAGAATTCCAATATCATAAGGGCGAATTTTCGTTCATATGATTTAAATAAAGAAAGGGAAGTGGGCGGAGAAGGGTTATAATTGAACCAAAGAGGAGCAACTTTAGTAAGATGGCATTACTTAATAGTTGGAGCTGGGTGGATGAATTGTCACAATGCATGAATGATAGGGCGCAATTTCAATAACATGCTTGTACTCTATGATAGGAGGTACGGGAATTTGTTTTCATTATTCCCTAAATTGGGGCAAAATTTAGATGATAGAAAACATTTTCGAGAAGAGAATGAGAAAATTTTTCATAAATAATCAAGCATAGGGCGAAATTTTCATTAAATGATATTTTTTAATAACGTGTTTAGCGGAAAAACTATCACGATTTCTGCATAAAAGGGGTGCAATTTTTTTAAGATGATAGAAATCTTCTGAGCAAGTAATTTTTCATGAATCACAGGGGCGTTATTATTATTATATGATAATATTCAATAAAAAGAGGTCACCTGAAAAACTGTTTCTGAACCATGGAAGCGCAATTTTCATTACATGGAAGGATTACAAAGGAAGTGAACATTGCCATAATTCCTGATTTATATAGGCGCAATTTGACATTATTTGGTGGACTAAAAAACTTGTTATAACACCTAAATCATGAGGGTGAAATTTTGTATACGGGATAAAATGAAAGGTCATAATAAAAATATCAGAAGAGTGCGATTTTCATACGTTTATACAAGTCAATAAGAGAAGGTGGACTGAAAAATGTCATAATTCATATATCATAGAGGCGCAGTCTGATTCGATGACAGTATTCTGTTGTGAAGTGAACGGAGCGCAATTTTCATTAGACGAAATTACCCTTTTGAGAAATGAGTGTGATAAATCGGCAGAATTTTGTTGTATAATTTCGTAAAACTAGAAGCTGAGTGGAGAAATTGTCATAATTCCTTTATCATAAGTTCGTTATTTTCATTAATTTATAGGGTGGAAGAACGGGTGCAATTTCTATTACATGATGGAATGCTTATAAGTAGAGATGGGCGATAATAATCAGAGCCGTTAAAAAGATCCGGATCACTCAAAAGAACGAGTGATCCGTGGCTTTATTTTGGCGATTTTATCAGGATGGATCAGACCCGGAAGAAGAACGAACCAATTATTTTTCTCTATTCTCCTTTGTTCGTTTCTTGGCTTTATTATGACGCTTAACGCGTGCTTTGCTTAGCGCGCCAGACAGATGTAAGATAGAGCGAATAAGTGCCCAATTGAATGGCAACGTGCATTTTGCTTCTTCCTTTTAATTCGGGTAGGGGAAATTGGACGAGTACCTATATTTTGGGGAGAATGAGAGCGAAAGATGCGAAAGGAACGTAAACCGCTCTTTTTCCGTTTGCTCGATTCAGTTCGCTCTTCCTGTGCGAGCCGCTGAGCTACTACACTATGGTCCAGGAACCAGTTTTACGCTGAAAGATGCATTTTGAGCTTTAAAATGAAACATTAGACAAAAACGGGCTTTTCCAAAGTTGTTTGTGTTAGTAAGGTCCTTTGTTTGGTGTTATTGATAATTAAGGTGGACCACATTTACAGAGAAATTGTGTAACTAGCTTTCTTATTTGTAGAAATTATACTATACATGCTTCAGCAAAGTTGTAGACTATTCAAGCATTTTCGCAAAAAAAAAAAGTTTTTTTTTCTCTTGAATTGACCGATTTAGAGCTATTTTCCTACGGTGACATAGGGTGGTCCGAACAAAACTGGTTTTCTGGGTCTAGAGTTTTCAATTCAAATTTTTCATTAAAGTAGTTTTTAAAACACTTTTAGAGCTTTATAAAATGCGTAATTTGGTGAGTGAAGAAACTCGCTATCTCCATCCATTTGGGAGTTATTGTCGTTTTTCTCTCAAAAACGTGCCTTCTTTGAATGTGAATATCTCTGATTGGGGCAAACATAAAAAAATATGTTTTGACGGCATTCAAAAGACAAAATATGATTGTATGTTATATCGAAAAATTACAGATGTGTTATTTTTGTTACTCTGCCTTGTGGTCCAAAGTAATACCAAAAATGAACCTGTCAAAATTTAATAGACCAGTAATAATAGACCAAACCGCACGCGCATACACCAGTTGTTGTATTTTTTTCGATCCTTTTCGAATGTGAACAACAAAAACAAACAAATAGTGAATTGAACAGCTGAATTGATTAAACCTGAAGAATTCCGAAGGAACTCTGCAAGAGTGCCCGGATGAACTGCAAAAGAATACCCGATGAATCTAGATAGAATTTGTGGCAGAGCTTGGCAAAAAATTCCGGCAGAGCTTCGAAGTCTTTCCGGCAGAGATCCGAAGGTATTCTCGGTGGAGCTTCTCCAGCAATTTTAAGGGGAATTTCCAACAGAAATTCCTTCGGGAATTTCATCCAGAAATTCTTCCAGGGATCTGCTCTAAACGCAACTCCAAAAATTTCATCAATTAATACCTCCAAGGATTCATTTAACAAATTCATCTGTGGATTTTCTCCACAAATTGTTTTCTTTTTCAGGGGGTGTTTCAAAGAATTTTTCAGAGAACAGGAATTTCTCCGGGAAGCTCTTTGGAGATTTCACCAGGAATTTCTCAGGAGATTTCCTCCAGGAAGACCTCTGAGGATTTCAAAGTTCTTCCAGGGATGTCCCTCAAAATTTATTCCGAGGATTTTCTCCAGGAATTTCTATCGGGCATTCATCCGGGGATTTACTTCAGGGATTTGCCCCAGAAATTCCTTCGAGTATGTATTTCTTTTAGAAATTCATCCATGGATTTGGTCCAGAAATTCCTCCGGAGATTTTTCCAAGAGCTCCTCCGGGGATTTCCTCTGGGGATTTCGTAGAGTAATTCTTTAAGAAGTTCCTTCAAAGATTTTCTCCAGAAATTCTTTTGGAGACTTTTCCAGAGAATTTATCCGAATATTTCTTCCAGGAATATCTCTGGGGTTTTACACCAGGAATTTTTGCAGGGATTCCCTCCCAGAATTCCTCAGAGGATTTCCGATAGCAATTCCTCCGGGGATTTGGTCCAGGATTTTCTTTGGGGATTTCGTACAGAAATTCATTACGAAATTTCTCTGGGGATTTTTTCCACAAATTCTTTCGGGGTTTTTTCAGAGAATTTTTCAGAGGTTTCTATTGGAATTCAAACCAGGAATTTCTCCGGGGATGTTTTGCAAGGATTTCTCCTAGATTTTCTGCAGGAATTCCTCCGGGGATTTCAAGGATTTCTCTGGGGATACTCCTCCGGGAATTTTCTCCAAAAATTTATCAGGGGATTGTTAGTAGCTACTACTCCGGAGATTTCTTCCAGAAATTCATCGGGAAATTTTGTCCAGAAATTCTTCCGGGGATTTCCTCCAGGAATTGTTCCGGGGATCCTTCAGGAATTCTACTGGGGATTTCGTCCAGAAATTCCTACAGTGATTTTGTCCAGAAACTCCTCTGGCGATCTGCTCTAAGTATCTTTCGTAGATTTTATCCAGGAATTCCTCTGGAGATTTTCTCCAAGAATTCCCGGAAGAATCCCCAAGAACTCCTCCGGGATGTTCTTCAGGAATTTTTAAGAGGATTTCCAACAGCAATTCCTCCGAGGATTTCCACCAGAAATATTTCGAGGGATTTCGTCCAGCAATTTCTCCGAGATATCATCCAGGAATTTCTCCAAGTATATCCTCAAGAAACCCCTTTGGCAATTTACTCCAAAAAATCGTCTGGATTTTTTGTTCAAAGAATTCCACCGGAAATTTTTCCCAAGAACACTTCCGGGAATGTTCTTCAGAGATCCCTCAGGAGTTCTCCAATAGCTCCAGGAATTCCTCCGGGATTTTTTTCAAGGAGTTCCTCCGAGGATTTAATACAGAAATTCCTCCGGAGATTTTTTCATAGAATTCCTCCTGGGATTTCCCCCATAAATTCTTCCGGCGATTAACCCCTGAAATTTCTCCGAGAATTTCAAATAGCAATTCATCCGGGAATTTCAAGGATTTCTCGGAATATTCCCCAAGACTCCTTCGGAAATTTTCTCCAGGAATCCCCCAGGGAATTTCTAATAGTAATTCCTCTTGGAATTTCCTCCAGAAGCACCTCCGGAGATTGGTCTGAAAATCCTCCGTGGATTGGAAGCCACTTTGTTCCACAAATTTCTCCGGGGGTTTTGTACACGAATTCCTCAGGAGATTTCATTCAGAAATTCTTCCGGAAATTTCATCCGGGAATTCTCTGGGGATTTTGACTAGAAATTCATTGAATGAATTTCTTCAGGAATAAATCCTGGGATTTCTCCCCAGTGTTCCTCTTAAGGTTTTCACAAGGATTTCCTCTGGGGCCGAGGATTTTCCTCCAGATATTCCTCCGGAGATATTCTCCAAGAAATATTCCGGGAATTCTTTTGGAGTTCCACCAGGAATTCCTTCGAATTTTCTCCTTAGTTTCTCAAGAGATTTCGTTAAGCAATTACCTTGGAGTTCCTCTAGAAACACCTCCGGAGTCCTTCATGAATTATTTCGTAGTTCCTTCAGGATTTCCTTTTAGAGATTAACTAGCATTTTGTCCAGAGTTCCTCTGTAGGTCCTCCAGCAATTTTCCCGGAGATCCTCCTGAAGTTTTGAAGGAACTTCAAAAACTTGCTAAAAGAACTCCGGAGGAATCTTAACATCAACTTTGAAGGAATTACCGGAGAAGCTTTGAAGGAATTCCAGGATAAACTCTTAAGGAATTCCTGGACAAAATCCTCGAAAATACCCAAAGGAAGTCCTGGAGGAACAACGAACCAATTCCTGGAGGAACTTAGGAGGCTTTGCTGGAGAAACTCCAGATGTGTTTCTGGAGGAACTCCGGGGTAATTGCTTGACGAACTCCGGGGTAATTGCTTGACGAACTCCGGAGAAATTCCTGGAGAAACTAAGAAGAACATTTGAAGCAAAGGGAGCAAATCCTCGGAAGAATTTTTGGAGGTGATCTACGGAGCAACTTTTGAAGGAATTTCTGGAGAAAATTCCCGGAAAAATTCTAGGTGTAATTTTTAGAGAAATTCCTGGATGAATTCTCTGAAAAAGTCACCGTGAGAGAATTCCTGGATGAAATCCCCGGAGAAATTTTTTAATGAAATCCCTAGAGGGAATCCCCGAAAGAATTTCTGGACAAAATCCCCAGAGAAATTCCTGGACGAAATCTTTGGGGGAAATTCTCAAAGGAAGCTAATGCCCGAAAAGTTTTTTGGAGGTAATCGACGGAGCAATTTTTGGAGGAAGTTCTTGATATCCTCGGGGAAATCCTTGAAGTTCCACTTGCAGAGAAATTCCTGGAAGAATTCTTTGAAAAAATTCCCTGGAGAATTTCTAGACGAGATCCCCGAAGGATTTTTTTAATGAAATCCCTAGAAGAAATCTACGAAAGAATTTCTGGACAAAATCCCCAAAGCAATTCCTAGACGAAATCCCCGTAGGAATTCTTGGGGGAAATTCTCGAAGAAAGCAAATACCCGGATGATTTTTTGGAGGTAATCTACGGAGCAATTTTTGGAGGAATAATTTTTGGATAAAATCCCCGGAGGAGTTCAGGAAGAATCATTGAAATCCCCAAAGGAATTCTTGGAAAAAAAGTAGTTAATGGAAATTTTCGGACCAATTCCTTGAGGAAATCTCCTGAGGAATTGCTGGAGGAAATTCCCGGAGAAATTCCACACGCAATTTTCAAAGAAATTTTTATATGAATTCTCTGAAAAAAATCCCTGGGAGAATTCCTGGACGAAATCCCCGGAACAATTTATTTTAATTCCTGGATGAAATCCCCGCTGGAATGGTTTTTGGAAATCCTCTGAGATATTTTTGGAGTTAATCCCAGTAGGAAATCTTGGAGGAACTTCTTCTGCAAATCCCCAGAGAAATTACTGGAGGAAATCTCCGAATGTATTCGCTGAAAAAAATTCCTTGAAAAATTCCAAGAGAAAATTCCCGGAGGAGTTCTTGGGGGAAAATTCCCGGATAAATTCTTGGAAAAAAACTTCGGAAACATTTCTGGAGAAAATCCCCGGAGGAATTCATTGAAAAAAAATCTCCGGAAGAATTTCTGGAGAAAATCCCCGGAGAAACTCCTAGAGCAAATTTCCAGCAGGAATTTCTGGGGTAAATTCCTGGAAGAATTCGTGAAGGAATTGCTCGGAGGAATTCCTGGATGAAATCTCAAGAAGAATTCCTGGACAAAATCCCCGGAGAAATAGTTAGTGCAAATCCGTAGAGAAATTATTGGAGGAAATTCCCGGATAAAATCTGTGGAAATATTCCCGAAGGAATTTCTGGAGAAAATTCCTGGAGAAGTTATTGATTAATATCTCCAGAGAAAACCTAAATGAAGGAAGATTCATTTTCTAGACTACCTGGAGGAAAACCCCGGAGAAATTCTTGGAGCAAATCCCCGAAGGAATTTCGGGACAAAATCCACGAAAAGATTTGTGATAGAAATACCTGTAGAGTTTCCGGGAAAGAATATCCTCGGAGCAATTCTTGCAGCAAATTTTATGGTGAATTCCTGAAAAAATCCCCGAAGGAATTCCTGGAGCAAATCCAAGGAGATATTCCTGATGAAAATCCTGTTAGACACACCTAGAAAGCTTTTGGATTCATTTTCTAGACTACCAAGCTCGGGGAGAAAAATTCAAACTGATTTCCAGAACAGCTCAAATCTTGTTCCAAATCCGACCAAAAATAGACCAGACTGTGGATTGGAAAAATAAAAAATTGAAATATTATTTTTCCGTTAGTTTTTCTTTGGCTAGATCTTTCTGTGCGCATACCTTACTAGCTCATTATGACCATCATCTCCTAGTTGAAAGGATAAACCATAAAAGCATTCACCTTCCTGAGCAATTCTTCAGCAATGCGCCAAAAGATTGACCCCGTTCTAGACCAAGAATCGATACATTCCCATAACCTACCGTCCCATCGACGAGAACGACGTCGAACTGACCCAGGTCAATCGCCCCATCCATTTGATTTACGGTTCGAGGCTTGTCAAATTTTACGACCTGCTCTAAATCAAACATTTTACTGCACTTTCTAGGCAGTTCCATTTCACACTTATTGGGCCGAACGTGCGAGCAGAGAGACAGAGAAAACTTTTGCACATCCTGAGGGCACTGCCACCTCTCGAAATGGCAGGCAGCAATTGGAAAAATTTCCATTTTGCCGCAGCAACAGCTCTCTAACCCAGGGATGGGAGCGATAAAAAATCTGAAACAGTAATAAAATCAATTTTTACTGGCACACACGAGTGCCACGGCTGGAATTCTGGTCCATATTTGCGCCACCACCCTGGAAGATGTCCAGCAATGTGCGACTGGGACCGCCAAACTCGATCAGGATGCTGCTGGACGGTCATTGCGCGGTAACTACGTTCTGTTCTAGAAAAGGCTCCTAGCTTTTATGGGCTATCTTTATGGTCACTTAGTTTAAGCGATTTGTAGTTGCTTTTTGTAGCTGTCCGTCGGAGTGACCTTCTGCTAAAGCCTGGAGCGTATTGTTGCTGTTTACGTTAGTCATATGAATGAATAAAACTCAAGAATATACCTGCTGCTTTTTTTAAATTACAAACTTTACTTTTTAATTCAAATTTCCTAATCAGTAATTCACAAAATGATTTCTCTAGTGATGTATTATCAGCTTCTGATCGTTTTTATAAACCAATTGGACCAATTTTTTATAATGTTCCAACCGGAAATAAATGATGAATATTTCCAATCAATGAAAATAATTTGAACAACCATCTCTTAAATTAAAAACAAACATCAATTTAAATGTCATTTGGCATAGAATGGTCAACTCCGCTTGCATGCTATTTTATGAAGCGGCTTTAAAAGTCGGTCCAGAAAATTATGGAACTCCGTGGACGTAGCCAGAGGGGAGCCAAAGGGTATCTTGTATCACAAGGCCGGCTCCAGAGACACGTTCTCCGCCAATTGGAATAATTTGGAAAATTTTCAAAACAAGAATAAAAAAACGTAAATTGAGATTTCAGTATAACCATTTTGTGAGAAATTAATGATCCATGCCCTGAGGACGTTCGCCTTCCCCTGATGGAAGTCCTGGCTGCGCCCATGTGAACCTCCATCCCCCATCAAGTCGAGTTAGCTCTTGCCCGTGATTCTGAATTTTACAGTCCTCCATCTGGAAAGCTCCCAGCTGGACAGTATTTTCCCATTCCCAAGGGAATCGATCGGCAGCGAGGATGCCCTGTCCAGCAAGGACGAGCTCACTCATTGCCCATTTTTATGTGCCCTCAGCCCAGATTGAATCTGCGGTCAGGAAACGAAATGGCCCCGGAGAAAGGTTCATGATTGTTCGGAACTTTTTATGACCCCTTCCAATGTCGGTTCTCTCGAGGTCTGTTCCGTTGTATGTACCCAATGGAAGCAGTGAATATAAGATCGTTTCTGCCAGTGCCCAATATAACTAAATTAAATATATGTTAAACATGCTGCTTCCAACAGTGGGCAATAACACTTCTGCTTTCACAACAGCACAAAACGGCCGGTCATAAGGGGGTTGTGGCCTTTCGAAGCTATGAAGGTTACCATCCCGTATACTCCTTCCAGAACTCCATCCCGATCGGGGTGATAACCCTATTCTGAGGTAAGGAAAACGAGATTCTTGGTCGCCGTCATCGTTGTTGTCACATGGTGACTCAATTGGGTGGAAGATTAGTGCAGCACCAGGGATTAACTTGATGGACGAGGGACACTTTCTTGGGGCTGAACTTGCTGCTACGACTGTAATACAGACTCGGTTTATGTTCGTTCGTATGTGCCGTCCACTCAATGTCCACTTTTGTCCGCCATTGACCGAACAAAATTGATCTGCACAACACACGGCGCTGGCTGGCCGGGAAGAAGGGGTGCCTGGGGTATAATGCGCTGTCTGGGCAAAAAACACCTTGTCGATTTCTGAGGGATAAAGAACTTTGGAGTAAACATACTACGTAGATTGATGGATCACTTAACCTTCCAGTCGTCGCGCGGTTTTCCACCGTCAGAACCACCACGCTACTGTAGTGAACGAAAAGCGAGGTTTTTTCAACAGTGTTGTACAAAATACAACAGCGCGACGACTGAAGTGTTAAAAAACTGTACACCGTGAGAAATGGAAACATTTTAAATAACTAAACAGCTCATTAAAATAAACACTGGGGAACTTCTCAACGTCTTGAAAATCTCAACGGCAGTTATAAGTTATATATATAAGTCTGTTTCAAGAGTTAGTAAAGCTATGTTCTTTGTCTGGTGATTGTTTTTCACGGTCTATAATCAGCTTTTTGGTGTTTATCAATTTATATACTAAAAGGTTAAATCTGAAGATGTTTTTGATATTTTTATGAATTCATCCGTTAATTCTTCCGGAAATTGCTTCGAGAATTTCTCTAGGAGTTTTTAAAGTAATCCTCCTGGCGTGATTTTACAGCGATTCTCCCAGCGATCGAAGTTCGTCTAGGAATTATTCCGAACTACCTTCCAGAAATTCATCTAAATTTCGATTCGGAAATGTGTCCTGGAATTACTTCTATGATTCCTCCATAAAATCATCTGAAATTTCTCAGGGAATAATTCCGGGAATTCTTTCAGTAACTCCTCCGAAATTTTGTAGTTTGAGAATTCCTTAGGGAATATCTCTACGAACTACTCCGGGCTTCCTAAAGAGAATAATCCTAAAATTCCTCCGTGTATTAATAGTCGATTACTTTAGTAAACATTCCATGAATTAATCTAGAACAATATTAATCCACGAAACTCTTTAGAAAAAAAAAAAACTTCGGAGATTCTTTCAGAGATTACTATGGTAATGCATCAATGAACCATTCATGTAATTTCTATAGGATTTTTTTCCAGAACTACTTCAGAGTTTCTTAAAATATTGCTTCGAGAATTCTTCCAAATATTCCTTGTGAACTTTTCTAGGATTTCCTTAAAACATCATTCGGGAATTTTATAAATATATCGTTCAGTTAATTCTGTACTAAAAATGTTCCAAAAAAAAACCCTAAGCAATAATTTTGGAAGTTCCTACAGTAATTGACCAAGATTTTGTTTGTGATTATTTTATACGAAAATCACTCAGATTTTTCTGTTAAAATATGTTGAGAATTTTCCTAAAAAAAGCAATAAATTTAAAATCTATTATTGCATTACACTTACTATCTGGATTGCAATGATAGATTTGTATGAGGATTTCTTTTTAAATTTGAACGAAAAAACTGGTTTTTCATTTTTGATGATTGATGATGATTGAATGATGGATTCTTGAACCTTAATGTACCACGATTTTGTCTGTGAATATCTATAGAAACTCCCGTGTGAATTACATCAGCTTTTCTTTGTATATTTTCTCAGTGAATAATTGTAGGACATTTCAGGACCTTTATATTTCTATTTATTCTAGAATTTTTCCCGAAAATTTACTCCAGTATTTGTAAGGTTTTTTTTTCAAAAAACAAGTAAAGAACGTCCTGTGGGAATTTCCTAGGGAATTTCCATGTGCATTCATTCCAGAATTCCATTGTAAATGAATTCGGAATTCTCCTGAAATTCTTCACGAGGATTCGCCTTAGAACATCATTAGGTGCAAATCCCGGAAGGAATCATTAAAAAAAATTGGATTAACTTCTAGAAAATTTTTCAAATCAATGCCTAGAGCAACTTCTGTAAGAACTACTAGAGAAACTTCTGGAGAAACTACTAGATGAACTTCGGGAATTCTTTCAGGAGTTTCTACGGGAATGCTTCGAGGAACTACTCCGGGAATTTCGCTAGGATTTTTTTTCGAATTCTTTAAAATATTGCTCCGTGAATTCTCTCAAGTATTTCTCGTGAAAATATCTTACAATCTAAGAGGAATATAAGAAATGTTAGTGAATCCGATGGGATTTTTTTTTTCAAAATTTTTCGATCAGCTGTTTTGAATGTTCTTTCAGTTATTTTACATGAACTTTTCTAGAAACCCAGAATTTTTTCATTTTATCAGTGAATAACGTCAGAAGCTCATCAGGAAATAACTTTAGGGAAAAAATCTTCAGCAAAATAATCCTAATTTTTTTTTTTTTTTTGAATTATGAAGGTTTTTTTATGGAACGAGTAGGGGACATTCTGCAGGAAATTCTTCAGGGAATTTCTTAGTGGATTTTAAAGTGAATTATGTCTAGAATTTCTTGAAGAAAATACCGTCGGAGTCCCTCTGGATTTTATTTTATAACGAATCGTTATATAAAATTCCAAAAGAACTCCGACGGTATTTTCTTCAGAGAATTCCAGAATTTATTCACTAGATTTAATTGACTGAGGATTTCTTCAGGTGCAAATCCAGGTGTAAATCATAAGAAACTTTCGAGGAACAGCCAAAGGAACTTCAACAGGAAATTCCGGAGGAATTCTTAGCTAAACCAAAGAAACTCATGGGTTTGCTTCCGGAAAAATTCCTGAGAAATGCTGCTGAGAAACTTCTACCAAAACTTCCGAAGAAAATCCTTGAGGAACAACTGGAAAAACTCCTGATTAAACTTCTGGAAGTATTAGTAGCGGAGCTCAGAGTTTTTAAGAGGAACTCTGGGAGAAATTTCCAGAAGACATTCTAAAGAAACTTTCGGAAAAACACCACAATTTAGCGAAAACTTCTCGGCAAACTTTAGAACTTCTAGGAAAACTTTGGGGTAACTTATGGAGGAACTCCTAAAGGAACTTCTGGAGTAATGCAGTCTTTCAAAATTGCGTTGATTAATTACTTATCATCGCCGACGTTTCGGTCCAGCTATTGGACCATCTTTAGGGCCTCAAATTTTATTGACATAAAACAGTATTAAAATGTTACAAGCATACAAAAAATAACATTTGGACACAACTCACTCGATACGGAAATCAATAAGTTAAAAATATTTTGTTAATATAAAAAATGTTGGGTTGAAAAGGGTCACACTGTCTGGTACACCTTGGGGCCATCCATTTTGGTAAGTTTGGGAAAATATCTGACTGGTGCTAAACACACGACCTACTCGTGGATTATTTCGTCTATTGACTAGCCATTACATGGTCCCATGTGAAGTAGTGTAAGTCGGTGAGGTTCGTGTAGTGTTTCTTACGTCTGTGTGTTGAACAACGGATCTGTCTGGACGCTTGTTTCCTCTCTGGAGATTGCCTATTGTTGTGAGTAGGTGTTATAGGTGGCACTCATGCCTTCAGTATCGTTACGATGGTTCACTGTCATTGGAGTAGTGAATATGGGGCACATCTTCAAAACCGGCAAAGCCTGTGTTTTGGAGTAAATACTAGAGAATTTTGTGGTGGTACTCTGAAGGAAAGTTTGGAGGAACATTCAGAAAAAATCATAAAATAAAACTTCCAGAAAACATCCAGAACTCCGGAAACTACTGGAGGAGCTTCTTGGCGAACCTGTAGAGCAATTGCTAGAAAAACTTCCAGATTAATTCGTTGCGGAACTCCAAAGAAACTTCTGCAAGAACTTATGGAGGGTTTACTGGAGGAACATCCATAGTAAATTTTAGTGAAACAACTGGTTATTCTCCCAAAGGAGCATCTGAATGAAATTCTAAAATAGTTTCCGGAGAAACTGGGGGTAGAATTCTTAGACAAACTCCGAGAGTACTTCTTGAAGATGCATTCGTTATAATTGTAAATTGCTTGAGAAAATCAACGAGATTTGAAGGAATCTGAAACGTAAAGCTGTGTAATACAGCCAGAGCTAATAATAACCTGTTTCTTTAAAACATTTTCGCAACAAAACCTAACTTTCCGGAAGAACTTAAAGAGGAACTTCACTATGATATACGAAGGAACTCCTATAAGAAGCTCGGAAGAATTACCAGAGGAACTCCTATAGGAACTTCAAGAAGATCTCCTACAGGATCTTCCAAACGGACTCTCACAGGAACTTCCGGAGCAATTCCTGGATAAACTTCCAAAAGTAATTGTAATGAAACTTCTGGAGAAACATCAGACTTGGTGAAACTTTTGGAAAAAAAATCTTGGCAAACTTCCGAATTCCTAGCGAAACTTGAGGAAGAACTTTTGGGAAACTTCTGGAAGAATTCGTAGAGGACCTAAAACTTCTGGAGCAAATCCAAGGGAAGCTTGTGGCGGAACTCTGAAGGAAACTTTTGAAAAACTTTCAGAAACAAAACAAATATCCGGAGAAACTTCAGAATTGGGGATACTTCTGGAAGAACGCCTTGGCGAAATTGCCAAAGGAGCTTTCGTATGAACTTCTAAAGGAGTTTCCGGAGGAATGGTAAAATTTTTTGAAAAAGTTATAGACGAACTTCAGTATGATTCCGGAGGTAAACTTTTGGGATAAACTCGACCGCAACTTCCAGAAAAACTCTGTTAAGGAACTCCTAGGGAAACTTCCGAAAACATCATAGAAGATTTTAGGAAAACTCCTAACGGGACTTTTAGATGAATTGCTGCAGGATCTTCCGGAGAAACTCCCACAAGAATTTCCGGAGGAACTTCCGAAGAAACTCCCACAAGAACTTCCGAAGGAACAGCAACAGGAACTTCTGAAGTAACTTCTGGAGGAACTCCTACAATAACTTTTGGAGGAACTACTACAGGAAGCTCGAAAGAATTCCCATATGAATTTCCGGAGGAACTACTACAGAAATTTCTGAAGTTTCTCCTACAGAAACTTTCGAACGAACTTCTACAGAAGCTTCCGGAAGATTTTTTCAGTGAAACTACTTCAGGTACTTCAGGAGGAACTCATACTGGAACTTCCTAAGTAACTTCCAAATAAACTTCTACTTGAGCTTATAAAGGAACTTGCTGTGAACTTCCAGAGGAACTCCTTAAGGATTTTCTAGAAGAACTGATCTAAAGGATTTTCCAGAAGAACTGACACCACTTCTTGAGAAAATTTTTCAGTAACTTCTGGAGAAACTCCAACAGTAATTTCTAGAGGAATTCTCACAGGAACTTCCAGAGAAACTCTTACAGAAACTGCCAGAGAAAATCCTACAGGAACTTTCAGAGGAAATCCTACAGGAACTTCAGGACGAACTCCTATAAGAACTTCTGGAGGAACTCTTATAGGAACTTTCAGAGTAATTCCTACTAAATCTTCTGGAGGAACGTTACAAGGACTTCTGGAAGATCTCCTACAATAACTTTCAGTTGAACTCCAACAGGAACTTTGGGAGGAACCCTACAGGAACCTCCGGAAGAACTCCAACAGGAACTTACGAAAGATGTCCTACAGGAGCTTCCGGAGGATGTCGTACAGGGATTTATAGAGAAATTCTTACAGGGATTTACAGAGGAATTCTTACAGGAAATTCCAGAGGAATTTACAGAGGAATTACTAAAGGAACTTCCAGAATAATTCCTATAGGATCTTTTGGTAGAACTCCTACAGGAACTTGTAAAGAAACTATTATAAGAACTTTCACGGGAACACTAACAGAAACTTCCGGATGATCTCCTACAAGGAATTCATACTGAAACTTCCGAAGTAACTGCTACAGAAACTTCCGAACAAACTTCTACAGGAGTTTTCGGAGGAACTTGCAGTGAGCTTCCAGAGGAACTCTTAAAGGATTTGCTGGAGGAACTATTGCAATAACTTCCGGAGAAACTTTTGCAGTAACTTCTGGAGAAACACCGAAAGTTATTTCTAGAAGAACTCCTACAGGAATATTCAGAGGAACTCCTGCAAGAACTTTCGGAGGAACTCCTACAAGACCTTATGGAGAAATTCTTACACGAACTTCAAGAGAAACTCCTACAGGAACTTTCGGGAGGAACTCCTACAGGAAGTTTGGAAGCATTCCTACAGGAATTTCCGGAGGAACTCCAACAGAAACTAACGAAAGATCTCCTACAAGATCTTTCGGAGGACGTCCTACAGGATCTTCTGGATGATGTCGTACAGAGAGTTCTAGAGAAATACCTGCAGGAACCTCCAGAGGAATTTACGGAGGAATTACTACAGGAACTTTTAGAGGAACTCTTATAGGAACTTTCACAGGAACTCTTACATGAAAAACCAATGGAACTCCTTCAAGAACTTGCAATGGAACTTGAACAGGAACTTTTGTAGGAACTCCTATAAAAACTCCGACAGAAACTCCAACAGGAACCTTCGGAGAAGTTGCCGAAGTATCTTCTATAGTGACTTCAGAATCTTCCGAATGAACTTCTACGGAAACTTCTAGAAGAACTTCCAATGAAACTCCCTCAGGTACTTCCGAAGTAACTGCTATAGGAACTTCCGAACAAACTTCTACATGAGCTTTCGGAGGATCTTGCAGTGGGCTTCCAGAGGAACTCCTAAGAGATTTTCAAGAGGAACTATTGCAGTAACTTCTGGAGAGACACCAACAGTTCTTTCTAGAGGAACTCCTACTAGAATTTTCAGAGGAACTCCTACAAGAACTTCCGGAGGAACTCCTACAAGAACATATGAAGCAATTCTTACAGGAGCTTCAAGAGGCTTCGTGGGCTTCGTGGCCTTGCGGTTGTGAAATTTCCGGAGCAACTCCAACAGGAACTTACGGAGGATGTCCTACAGAAACTGTCGGAGAACGTCCTACAGGATCTTCCGGAGAATGTCGTACAGGGAGTTCAAGAAGAATTCCTACAAGAACTTTGAAAGTAATTTACACAGAAATTACAATAGGAACTTCCTAAGGAATCCCTACATGAACTCCTACATGGAAAACCAATGGAACTCCTTCAGAAACTTGCAAACGAACTCTTAAAAGCAACTTCAATTTGAACTTCCGTAGGAACTCCCACAGGAACTCCGACAGAAACTTCAACAGGAGGCTTAGAAGAAATTGCCGAAGTATCTTTTACAGGGACTTCTGAATTAACTGCTACAGAAACTTCCGAACGAACTTCTACGGGAACTTCCAGAAGAACTTCCAGTGAAACTCCCTCAGATACTTCCGAAGTAACTGCTACAGGAACTTCCGAACGAACTTATACGGGAGCTTTCTTTCTTCCAGTGAAACTCTGTCAGGTACTTTAGAAGGAAGTCGTTCTAGAACTTCCAGAGAAACTCCTAAGGAAACTGCTGGAGGAACTGCTGCAATATATTCCAGAGGAACTTTTTCTGTAACATCTGGAGGAACTTTATCAGTAATTTCTAAAGGAACTTCAGAGAGGAACAGGAACTTGAGTAATTCCTACGGGAACTATTGGAGTAACTCCTACGGAAATTTTCAGAGGAACTTCTACATGAGCTTCCAGCTGAACTTCTACGGTAATTGCGGGAAAAACTCTAACAGGAACTTCCGGATAAACCCTTTAGACAAGTTTTGGAGGAAATTCTAGAGGATCTTCCGAAAGACATCCTAAAAAAATAAGGCAGAACTCCCAAATAAAATTCCGGAGGAACTCTGAAAGCAACGTTCTAATAAAGTTCCACAAGAACTCCTAGTGGAACTGCCAAAGGAGCGCCTTAGATAATTTTCGGAAAAAAAATAGAGGAGCTTCCGGAGAAAAGTCCTTAAGGAGCATCTGTGGGAATTGCAGAATTAACTCTTGGAGGAATTCCAGGAGAAATTTTCGCAGACAATCTAAAAGGAATTGTTGAACAATTGTCTGGATGTTTTTTTTTACCCTAGTAAAGCTCGCGCTGGATCTCAAGGTCAGTTTACTGCCGGGCAATCGAAGGGGCTTCGCGACCAACATGCAGATACTGTCACCTTACTTGGGTTATGAGATTTTTAAAAAGTGTAATTTGAAGCAAAAGCGGTGTGGGTTGAATTTATTGAAAATTTATTGTAACGGTGGGTGTAGAGTGGGTTATTTAAGAGGGTTTTGGAACACGTACCGGTACTGTTGATGCTGCTTAGCCTGGTGTCTCGATGCCGATCGACAAGCGCTCGCCGACGATGTCTCTGCGGCTCGGCTGGATGGGCCTCCGGCGGTTTTCCCAGCAGGGTGATGGTGATGGTCGGAAAATTGACTGGTGGATCGGTGATTAGATCGACTTGATGGAATGATGCGATCTACTTGTCTCCCTGGCGTTTTTTTCTCTTTGGCAAGCATCGACAGAACCCAGGACAAGGCCGGATTGGCACAATCGTGTGCATCCCCAACTTTTGTTGGAGTTCAAAATGGCGAAGTACCTTAAGGTACCACAAAAGGACCTGTGAGGGCAACTAGGTTAGGTTTTAGAAAATTGATTTACTAGTCGTATTCTAATCATTAGCGTAAGTAGTAGGGAGAAAGCTATACAGGTTGAGGAGTGCAGTCCTACCTGATTGAACACTTAATATCACCCGTTTCACTTCACCACTCACTCGACTTGCAACGTAAGGACACTTTTAATTTTCATTTTTACGATTCGAAGCACACGAACGCCAGAACACAAGTGAGAGATGGCGAATTAATGTTGCGCCTCAAACCTTACAATGTTGCGCCTCAAACCTTACAATCTCTCTCATTATGAGACGTGAATTGTAACCACTGTTGATAAAATGACGTGATGTAATTTTACAGATAGATGTATTTTTGCAGTGCGATTGCTGTTTAATTAACGTAATTGAATGTTTACATTGAATATATTTCTCATTATGAAATTTCCGTCACGCGTAGGGTTTCGTTCTACTTCGTCGTAAGCGCTATTATTCGTCGTATCAAACTTGACTGCGGCGGATATTCAAACTTACCAGCAACATAGATTCATCTTTCAACAGTAATTTTGCGGAAGCTGTTATGGTTCATACACTTGTACACCAAAATTTCGATAAAACTACTAGGGAAAGTGTACCAGTTATGGTCATAGTGGTTCCCTATTTGGCCATATGTAGAATTTCGAAAGATTTCGCATTTTGAATTTTTCTGAATGTTCTAACAACAAGATATATTTGTTATTTAAGTACTAGAATACACGAAACAATCAAAAATTTTAAGGTAATTGAATATTCACATATGGCGAAATAGGGAACCACTTATCAGGTATCAGAAGGCCGGCTCCAAAGGCACGTTCCCCACCAGTTGGGAGATTTGTGCCATCGCCATATTTGAGCCTATTTCATCATCTACCCGATGGGAGAGGAGAGGGAAGGGAAAGATGGGAGGAAATAGGAGTGGGGTCCCTTGAAGAGGGAAGATCGCATAAGCGAAATGAGAGCATGTAGCTCCATACCACAATGGGTTCGAACAGCGCCCTAAAAAGGGCACTGCAAAACGCATGAGCGTAAAGAGAGCCTATAGCTCATTACCACAGCGGGTTAAGAATAACAGGATGTCCTGAAGATTCAGGTTTCTGTATTCAGTTTCACTTAATAAGTGTTTACCAAGTAATTGGAATCGCATTTGCGCAAAAACTGGACAGTTACATATCAGGTGATATGAGGTTCCATAATCGGAGTCACAACTATCACACACAAATGAGTCAGCACGCTGAATATTTGCCATGTGATAGTTGAGTCGGCAGTGTCCTGTCAACGCTCTGACCAAGAGACTGCAATTCTGCTTTGACAGATTTGTTAAATACTTCGCCACCTTTGAAGATGGCTCAGTAATGTACAATTTTGTTTGACGACATGACTCCAAACTATTCCAATATTGCTTGTGCTGAGTTGCCGCCCAAGAGTTTATCTGAAGCTTCACCCAGCACTTCGAAATTGGAATAGCCGGCTCAGGGCCAATGAAGTCATGCGATGCTCCATCGCGAGCTAGCTCATCAGCCAATTCATTTCCAGCGATGGAAGAATGGCCAGGTACCTATACAAGGTTTACAGAGTTGACTGAATTCAGTTCCTCAATTTGAGTTCGACATGCGATAACAAGCTTCGACCTTGAGTTGGCCGAAGCGAGAGCTTTTATAGCAGCCTGACTATCTGAACAGAATGACTTTACCCATTACGCGCTGTTGAAGTGCTGATTGCACTCCACACATAAGAGCAAATATTTCCGCCTGAAAAACGGTGCAGTTTCTACCAAGTGAGTAAAACTGATTCAGCCTTAGCTCACGAGAATATACTCCTGCACCAGCTCTACCTTCAAGAAGGGAGCCATCAGTGTAACATACTATATTGTTTGATATACTTCTTTCCAAATAGCCAGACGTCCACTCTTCCCGTGAAGGGAATTGTGTGGTAAATGTCCTGTAAGGAAAGTTACAAGCAATTGTGAGATCACTTGGAGCAAGGACAATTTTGTACCAATTCACCAAAAGTGGAAACAACGAAGTGTGTGTAGATCTACGATTCACTGGATTTTTCTCCAGTAGATCCAGTACCCATAAACGGTAAGAGCAAGAAAGTGCTTCTTGTTTAAGATATATGTGTAGTGGCGCAACGTCGAAAAGGGCCTCGAGCGCTGCTGTGGGAGTTGTAGAGAACGCACCAGACATCGCCATCAAGCACATCCTTTGGAGATGGCCCAATTTTGATTGGATTGTTCTCACTTCGCCCTTTTGCCACCACACAAGACATCCATATGCCAATATTGGTCGAACAACTGTTGTGTAAATCCATTTGATATATTTGGGTTTGAGGCCCCAAGTTTTACCAAAGGTTCGCCGGCATTGACCGAAGGCCATGCAAGCTTTTTTGACTCTGAAATCAATGTGAGGTGTCCATGAAAGTTTGGAATCTAGAATGACTCCGACATACTTTACTTGATCAGTCACATTAATCTCAGTGTCAAAAAGACGTAAAGTTCGAATTCCATCGCGGTTTCGTCTTTCCGTAAAAAGAACAATAGATGTTTTATTCGGGTTAACCGAAAGGCCATATTGGCGACACCAACTCTCGACTACCTGAAGAGCACTTTGCATCAGGTCGAATAGGGTGCTTATGCACATACCAACTATCAGAGCTAGATAGTCGTCGGCAAATCCATAAGTTGGAAAACCGCAATTATTGAGTTGCCTCAATAGCGTATCTGCTACGAGATTCCACAAAAGTGGTGACAAGACTCCCCCTTGGGGGCATCCGCAAACACTCAATTTTCGAATCGCTGCTTGACGCAATGTTGAGAAGAGATGTCGGTTTTTTGAGCATTTGATGAATCCAATTGGTAATCATTGTAGGTAGCCCATGGTTTCGTGCGGCTTCCAATATGGCATCGAAAGACACGTTATCAAAGGCACCTTCAATATCCAAGAAAACACCCAAGCACGATTGCTTCTGAGCGAATGCTTTCTCGATATCGTATACAACTTTGTGTAAAAGAGTCACAGTGGACTTTCCAGATTGGTAAGCATGTTGATTCACATGAAGAGGCATGTTTGCCAAATAAACATCACGGATGTGATGATCGATAATGCGTTCCAGACATTTCAGAAGAAAAGAGGTCAGACTTATTGGTCTAAAACTCTTCGCTTCCTCATACGACGCACGTCCTCCTTTTGGGATAAACTTTGCAGTAATATCACGCCAGGATTTGGGAATGTACCCGGTAGCAAAACTGCTTACAAGTAGCTTTTTCAAAACATGTTTGATAGACTCAAATCCCTTTTGGAGCAGAACAGGATAAATCCCATCCGCTCCTGGAGATTTGAAAGGAGCAAAACTATTAAGTGCCCATTGAATCGATTCAGTAGTAACGATACTGCGAGCCAAGGCCAGAGACTCATAACTACATGAAAAGACATTTGGTTCATCCGTAGATGCTATGTCCACACATCCGGGGAAGTGTGTATTGAATAAACATTCTAAAACTTCTTCATCGGAAGAAGTAAAGTCACCATTAGGTAAGCGAATTTCGTTCACTTGGAAATCCTTAGATTTTGCAAGAATTTTGTTCAACCGACTGATTTCACTCAAACTGGAAACATTTGTACAAAGGTTTTTCCAGCCGGATCGTTCAGCAGAACGAAGAGCCTTCTTGTAAGCCTTGCGAGCCGACTTGAACGACTCTGATCCAGCTGAACGGCGTCTGTTCCAACTCTTTCTACATTGTTTCCTGAGTCTAGTCAGATCAGAATTCCACCATGGGGTCCCTCTTGTAGTCTTTACAGACCGCAGAGGACATGCTTCTTCAAAAGCTTCCATAATGTAGGATGTTGTAGTATCAACGGCATCATCCAGATCACTTGGATTTTCAATGGACGGAGAATATCCATGAAATTTGGTCGCAACCAATTCAATATAGAGTTCCCAGTTTGTTGACCGGGGATTCCGGAAACGCAAAGTCTGCGCAGTTACATTTGAATGTTCAAAGAAGATGTAGCGATGATCAGATAATGATTCCTCATCTGATACATGCCAATTCGTCAACTCGTGACTGATTCTATTCGAGCAGAGCGTTATGTCTAACACTTCTTCTCTATTAGAAACCATGAAGGTTGGGCGATTGCCTATGTTAAGTAATCCAAGGTCTGTACTACTTAAGTATTCCATCAGACTGGAGCCTCTCAAATTGATATCCGAGCTGCCCCAGATGATGTGATGAGCATTGGCATCACTGCCCACAATCAGCGGAAGGCCTTTTGTTACGCAGTGTACGAAAACACGTTTGAAGTCATCCGTTGGGGATGGTTCATCATGTGGTAAATATACCGAACAATAGACGTATTTCCTGTTGAGGTCACCAACAGAAACATCGATTGTGACAGCACATGCATCTCTGGTAGTTAACTCAGAAATGAGTGTAGCAACGATTGCTTTATTAACGAGCACGCATGAGCGGGGCATGGAGCGCGAGTTTGCCATTTCAAGTTTGCTAAAAGTAGCAAAAACTGGGTCTACAAGGTTACCTAGATAGAAGTTCCCTCTACGAAAGTAGGGTTCTTGAACTAGCGCCACTTGGGCTGCACCATTTTGCATGAGTCTGCAAAGATTGATCGTTGCTGTTCTTTTATGCTGAAGATTGATCTGAGCTAACCTAACCGTAGCCACTACCCAAACTAGGCAGGATTAAGCTTTTTGCAATCTCAGCACGAAAAAGACCAGTATCGAAAAAACCAGATCGGTATCTATTTAAAGTCGCCAAAGGCGAAAGAGCACAGAATACACGGTGTAAAACGCATAATGCGAATCCATAAAGGTGATAATTTAAATTAAATGTCAACATATTCATAATCCTACCCTTATTAAGCCTCAGGATAGAGACTGAAGAAGGGCAGCCGATTATCTCGGAGAAACACAAGGTCACCTGCACCATTGCTCCGGGTAGCACAGGAAGGACTCAATACTGTGGAGGGCGCCCTGGTACCCCACAGGCTCCGTTAGCGGTTAGGTTTTATTTAGACCCCCCTAACCATTCATTTCTAGGCACGGTACGCATCACACCATAAATTAGGGGTCACCTGTGAGGTGGACTTTTACCACCGGAACAGGCAGTCCGTAGTGTTAATTCTTAGCCAGTTGAAATAACCGCTACCGACACTACGCGGCTATCTAGGCTGCTCGGGAAAAGGAGGTTAATATTGATGATTAACTCCTGACGTGCCCAAGCAGCCGCTAAAGTGTACCAGTTATGGTCATAGTGGTTCCCTATTTGGCCATATGTAGAATTTCGAAAGATTTCGCATTTTGATTTTTTCTGAATGTTCTAACAACAAGATATATTTGTTATTTAAGTACTAGAATACACGAAACAATCAAAAATTTTAAGGTAATTGAATATTCACATATGGCGAAATAGGGAACCCCTTAGGCCATAACTGGTACATGTACCCTATATTTCGATAAATAACTTCAGTTCAATTATCCACTTTGCACTTTTTCACTGAAATCGCATGGACGAACACGATCCTAGAGAATTTCTTGGCGGTCGACTGAGTCACATTACTTTACAATACAAGTTTCTTCCCGACCCTTTTTGTGACTTACTCCACCGGGCACTTGCTTCCAGTATGAAAAGCCTTCGTGCTTCTTCTCTGAAGGACTTCATTCCAATCACACACTGCAAAACTCCTAAAATTTACGAAATTTTATGACATTTCCTCAATAATCGCATATAATTGAGAATGTAAACAAAGTTCAATCCGTCGAACTTAGAAAAAAAAACTTGTGCGCATCAATGTGTGCGCGAAGATCGGCGTAGAAAATGGTTTCTTTGATTGTGTTGTTTTCGCTGCACTGTGAGCAGCTGTCATGATTGTTCGGTCAAAAGGAATTGCACTGATAAAAATCCACACGCTCGATCTGTGTGTTTAAAATTATGGATCGATTCATGAACGTCCAAATCGATTTGCTATGATTTTCTTGCAAACTTCGTGTGTGTTACACATTAAATTACTTTGTTTTGCTTCATGAATTGATTCATCTACCGACAACAGGGATTCCATATTTTTTCCACATAAGTTTCCGAAGCTTTCTCTTCAGATTCGTATGTGCCAACCTATGGACGCATAGATCATCACTCCAACACGGATTCAGTGTGTTTTGCTTATGGTTATCTTGTGTCATAATCATCATGTTCAAGTTGGTCGATTCATTGATTTGCGCAATGAGATTGTTATGATGAAATCCATGAGCTGTGCTATCGGTTTCCATGTTCAAAGCTTCTAAATTGTTTGTGATCAACCCATGGGATGCATAGTGAACTGAATTGCGGTTGGACATCGTGTCGAACGACAGTCATCATCATTCTTCCAAAGAGAAGAAGCAAATTTTGAAGCTGAAAGTGTTAGATGAAAATTTGTGAATTCGATTTTTCTTTTATTAGCGAAGTTGACAGATTTACGAGAATTCTACCTTTCTATAAGAAAACATTGATTATAATGTATAGTTTAGTAGAAAAAGTGGATTCCACTAACAGATTTTCCTGGCTTTCAGTTTCGAAAAAAATGGAATATGCTTATCCCTGGCTTCCCAAATTATGGATTTGCGGCGCCCCACTTGTTGCTGGCTCACGGATTTGAAAAAAAAAATCAAGAGAGCTTGCGACAAGCAGAGGAGCCTCGGATCCATATTTTGGGGAGCAAAAGTTTTTCTACTAAATTTCTTCTTTCAGTCCCATGACATTTATGTTCTATCACACTTGACTATCTAAAGCTACTACATTGCGAATTCAATAAGCAAATCAGTTGGTTTTCATGATTTAATATTTGGAAATTCATGTTTGTTTCACATGATAACCTAATGTTGATACACATGCTATTATACCGTGAAATCAATGATGAAATCCATATGGCTACCACACTCAAATCATGTGGTTTTCCTCATTGCGCAAATCTATAAGTAAAACACACGACATTGACGTGTAGATTTTTCTCAGTGTGTGTTTGTATGTTTGGGCTGAATTTTGATGGCGAAAAATACATTTAAAGGACATATCTCCTTGAGTACCAAAATGGCCTCTAATATGGCACCTTACTCTCCCCTTCACTTTCCACTCTCTCCTCCCACGCTTCTCACAGTGTTTTCGAGAGCGATCACAAAAAATGATTATTTGAAGCTACTAACCTTATTGTAGAGGGGTGGTTTTTTAACTGAGAGCATTCCATAATGTGTTTTTCACAAATTACCAGTTTTTGAATGCAAACACGTAGTTATTGCTGTGATTTGTGTTGTAAAATACCACGCACTACCGAATCACTTCTTCTTCACGCTTTGCTGGCTTTTTGGTGCCCGTTCTAAAACTCACTTTCAATCGTATTTCCACTCACCGTAGCACTTCAACAATCTAATGCAATAGGGCGTCTGTACCAGTGATAGTGGCAATAGTAACGGGTTGAGGAATAAAAAATCGCCAAAAAATAACGGAAACTCGTTTTTTATATCTGAGTACGTCATTCGAAAGCTTTTTTATTATATTTCACGTGAAAAATAATCTTAGAATGATAAAACCATTAAATCTATCAAAAAAGCATTTCCTCCATTACTGGAACACGTTCCAGTAATAGTGGTATTTGCTAACTTTTGTTCCTATAATAGTGGTTTACATTGACTTCCCATTGAGACTCACTATTATAGGAACGCCCCACTATAACTGGTGCAAAGGAGCAAAAAAGTTAAGGATTTTAATTGTTTTCTACTATTTCCTTACTATTTCACAAGATTTTTTTTCACACATTCATATCATTTTGACAATGTCCATGTTAGAAAAATACACATAAAAATAAAAATTGGCTATAACACGCTTGAAACGGCACTACCACTATTATTGGTACACACACTATGACTGGATCAGACACCCTACTTGAAACATTTTGATTTTTCACGCACAATGCTCTTGTGAGCAATAAATCACTTATATTCGCCAATTTGTGCTCGAAAACAGCACCGGAACGTGAATTCACTGAGCCAACATTGTTTATGAATCGGATGCGCCGCGCTCACTGATTGGAAGTGATGTCAGTTTTTTTGTTTGGAATTAAAACTGTTTGGATATTCATACACTTGTTGCAACTACGTATTTTACAATTTCATAACACTCAAAAGGTGTACAATGTCACAAGTTCTGCAAAACATTTTTATGCGTGAGAAAAACGATGTAAGACGCAATTTAACAGCAAAAATGAATATATGATATTATACAGCATAATTGACTGTAGAATTCAAATGCACACTGATGGCAACTTTCTCCGTCCGTGAGAAGCGAGAGAAGAGAGGAAAAAACTGCCAAAAGAAAGTAAACAACACACGCATGGTGTGAAAAATGCTTATAATTTTGGTCAAAAAACATGTTTTCACTACCAAATGAAACAAATTGTGATTTTGAGCTTTTATGAAGTTGTTGATGAATTCATATCGACAATAATAGTTTTGTATGAAACGTGTGCTAGTAATACTGCCTACATAATTCTGTGGGTGGAGGTATACATGGAACATGATGATTTATTTTTGGCCGACGCACATAACATTGTGCTCCGCCTAGTTGGGTGGCTCGAGAGGGTGAACTTTCACCTTAAAGAAATGCATATATTTCATCATGCTGGAGGAATGGAGGGAGATGCCCATAGATCTATATATTATAGTAGAACATTATATTATAGCGTTGATGTGTTGTATTTTGACCACTCTCTATGTCACAGTGAGCCGTTATTTGTGAAACGAATCTAAAATGTGATTGCGACAGAATAAAAAGAGACGACGAATAGAGAAAATGGCAAGTTATAATTTCATTGCATTATTCTCAATGAACGATCAAGATTTATCAATTCTTCATTTATCAATAATCATCAAAATCTTATTGCACAATGCCAAAGCCGTTTTGGGAATGAATTATTTTGCATCGATTTGTATCAGCATCATACATTGCAATACTGGAAAAATTGTAGGTTCTTGCTGATCAAAGCTCAATACGCTGGATACTACAACATAACTCGTTATATAAGTTTTTCCGTAGTGCGTAGATGTAAAACAACTAGAATCACATATTGAAACTCTACATAAACTTTGTTCGGTCTTCAGTTTTGACATATCTTCCTTAACTGGTGCATTCTACCCCAGGTCCCCCTACACCACACTTGGGAAGCACCGCGCGAGAGTGGAACGAAATGGCAATAACCAAACAACCGAGCGATATAAAAGTTGCCCTGTTCGGTATCGTGTCTTGGCGTGATGATGGTCATTGCGGTGTTCCTGTGTGTGTGAAAATGGTGTGTCCTGCCTGATGGTGGCCGCCGTCCAGCGTTTGTCGTTTGGTTGCAGAATTTATTTGCTCAACAGCAATAAAGACCTTTACCGGGGGATTATTGAGAGGGTACTGCGGTACACTCGTGCGATTATGGGATTACGATCATCCCGGGAATCGAGTCAAACGCAATGACGAGTAAATTGATGGCCGATTCACCTACCTGCTGGTATTAGGATTCTCTTCTTGGGCATCACATTCCAAGGGGGACAAAGGGATTGACAAGTTATGGAGGTCAAACATTAGTTTTTGATCAAATCTCTCATTATCCGTCCGGTCATTACTTTTCCTTACCCTTAGAATTTCACTATCAAGAAGTCATTTTGATTATTAAGAACTGTGTTACTGGCTTACATGGGTTCTTCCTTAGCCGAGAGGTTAGAGTCCGCGGCTACAAAGCAAAGCCATGCTGAAGGTGTCTGGGTTCGATTCCCGGTCAGTCCATAATCTTTTCGTAATGGAAATTTCCTTGACTTCCCTGAGCATAGAGTATCGTCGTACCTGTCACACGAAATACGAGTGCGAAAATGGCAGCTTTGGCTAAGAAAGCTCTCATAATAACTATGGAAGTGCTCTTAGAACACTACCCTGAATAGCCAGGCTTAATGCTAAGGGGACGTTAATGCCAAGAAGAAGAAGAAGAAGAAGAAGAAATATAATTAACATTTTTATCTACTAATTTCTTGACATTTTGTTGTCCTATAGTCATGAAGATTGAGACGTCCTCTAAGATGCCCTGGAATACTTTAGGCTACTCTGTTTGCCCCCCATTAAGAGTTAAGAGTTATTATAATTGACATTTTTATCCACTGATTGACCACTTTAATATTGCCTTGTAGAATCCTCGTGAACTCCCTAGATTTCGTTTTCCCATGAATTAATGATCGGTAACAATCATTTGCCCTATTAGTATTATTGTATCACCAATTAAAACCCATTTTTCAATTCCAGCTCCACCGCTCATTATTCATCGTCATATTCTGACGCCTAGTGACATCAATAACTTCTGCAGAAGGACCTCAGCGGAATCTCAATTATTTCCAATCCGTGATGCACAACCCCATCGATTGATTATTGTGCAATCGACCTCATCGACAACTGGTCAGGCAATCCGAACAACACAAGCAATGCGCAGCAGGTGTCCCCGCATAAGCACTGGAGCGACGAGACAACCATACCTTGGAACAAAGCCCGGAGTCCCACCACGAAGATAAGGCAAAAAGATCCGACCGGGATCTGTTTGTGTTTGTGCGCGAACCGCGTTGCATATTAATTGGAAGCCATGTGAGTTCCTCTTTCTAGGCGAGCGCGTCTAATGAGCGCCAATCAATCAATGCGGGCCCGGACCGGGAGTCCGGATCGGAATGGTTCTCCAGCCGGTGAACTGCACCGCGTGGCACCGTCGTCATATTAATGCCTAAGCCCGGGACAATTAACCTGACCACTTGGTCCATTCGCTCAACGCGGCCATAAATAATACTTCGAATGGCATGGGACCGTAACCATAGTCACCGGCCGGCAGCGGTATCTCCCTACGATTCCTGATGAGCATCCAACTAGGCACTGTGGGCCGGAAAACAGAATTCTGCGAAAAAAGCTCAGATTTGTTTTTTGTCGCTTTTATCCGGAAACTCCTAATTATGACCAACACAAAACATCAAAACACAAGTATTTGTGCGTCGTAGAATGAAGTGCACGTAAAAACGAACCTTGTGGTGCAAACTGTAAAACAAGCTATTTTTTCCACGGAAAAATCACAAAAAGTTATTCAACTTACCAATGAAGTAAATTGGAATTCTCGTGCGTGTCGCTTATTTGCTATAAAATTCGCTTATTTCCGTATTTGGTGCAATTAATAGTACCCTGTGCTATTCCGTAATTTGTCATTGTGTGAAAAAAGAAATCAATTCTTCGAACACTATTACACTCGTCATGGCTGACAAAGACCACGGTACACGATTGCGGAGTAAATCACTTGCGAAGGGAGGTGCAAAGGGTACTGAGACCGACATGACTGTGGCAGAGCTAGCTAACCTTATGCAGTCTCAGCTGGCTACCTACCAACGGACGGTCAAGGAAGATTTCAAAAAGCTTGGAGATTCTCTTTCGTCACTGACCACACAAATGAGTAAGCTACGAGAGGATATTGCTTCGGACATCGAGAAACTACGAGAAGAGAACAGCCAAACATTCAATAACTTATCAGCATCGATCAACACTGCAAGGAAGGAAACATCGATAGCTCTGGACAGATCTGGTCGAAAAAATGATCTTTTGGTCAGCGGAATCCCGTTCGTGGATGGAGAAGATCTGTTGTCCTATTTCCACACATGGTGTAAATCATTCGGCTATAGCGAGAGAAACTATCCGTTGGTCGATGCCCGTCGACTCTCCAAGGGAACTTTAACGGCTGGAAACGTATACATGGTTCTTCTACAATTTGCTATCACTGTTCAGCGTAATGAGTTCTACTCGCGATATCTTCGCTCCCGTTCCTTGTCGCTCTCTGGGATTGGTTTTTCAGTTGACAAACGAATATTTGTCAATGAAAACCTAGAACCTGATATCAGGAGCCTACGATCGAAGGCTTTAAAGTTGAAGAAGGATGGGAAGGTGCGAGGAGTATTTACACGGAATGGAATACTAATCGTGAAGAAAAAAGGCGACGATAGAGAGGTCTCAGTCTCATCGGAAAAAGATCTACAAGCTATCCTTTCCTTATAAGTTTTTGTTTATCCATTGTTTCCTTTCCCTACATCCTGTGAATCCTTTCCTAAAAGTCTGTTGGCGTTTCTGCTGCTGTCGGTGTGAGCTGGGCACTGAAAGGTGCAACATGTATTTCGGGATGCTGCTGTTGGTGCTGGTTATGCGAACAGCTGTTTTATTGTGATACTTTGTAATCTTGTTTTTTTGTTTGCGCCAATTTTGTGATATGGTTTGTTAATAATGTTGAATGTAATGAAGAATGTAGATTTTAATGAAATGCTCTTTTATTATCTCCCCTTAATTGCTAAGTATTTTTATTTATTAAATGGCTAATAATTCCAGTTTTTATACCTCGACAAGCTGGTGCATTCCAGATTTACTTTAATTCAAAATTTGATCAAAATCTCTCAGCTAAAGAGCTGTGGAAGCATGTTAAAACACTTGGAATTAATTCAAAAGAAACTCAAACCATTGGTAATTTCTCTGCTGACCAAATCAATCATTCTTTTCGTAATAATTTTACGGACGCTGCTACTGCCGATATAAACATTCAAAGTGCAACAATTTCTGTTGAATGTGAACCATTTTACTTCGGCAGAATAAGCGAAATTGACGTTATATTTGCTATGAACTCAATAAAGTCAAATGTACTTGGCTTGGACATGTTGCCCATGAAATTCTTAAAAGCTATTTGTCCAATTTTGATTGAGCCAATCACACACTTATTTAATTCTATCATAAACACTAGCGTTTTTCCAGATGAATGGAAGAAATTTAAAATTATACCCATAAAGAAAAAAATCTAATTTGAACTCTTTGGATAATTTAAGGCCTATCAGTATCCTATGCGCATTGTCAAAAGATTTCCAAAAAGTGATTAAATCTGATATTTATCATTATATAAACCGTCACAATCTGCTTACAAAATTCCAATCGGGTTATCGATCAAAACGCAGCACGAAAACTGCAATGCTGAAAATAATCGATGATATTGGAGTAGTGATTGACAGTGGACGACCGGTGGTGTTAATTCTTTTGGATTTTTCAAAAGCATTTGATACTGTTTCTCATACAATGCTCTGCTACAAACTAAAAACTATGTTTGCTTTTTCGGATCATGTTACTCATCTCATCAATTCTTATTTGAGCTCTAGATCACAAGCCGTTTATAGCAATGGTAGTTTATCAAAATTTGTTTCAATAGAATCAGGAGTTCCCCAAGGTTCTATATTGGGACCTATTTTATTCTCTCTCTATATAAACGACCTTCCTACAGTAGTGAAGAAATGTGAAATTCATATTTTTGCAGATGATGCTCAACTGTATTAAGCATGCCTGGCAAACTCTGTTGAAGAAATTACACGAGATGTTAATGAGGACTTGCGGCGTATCAATGAATGGTCTCATAAAAATAGGTTAACTTTGAATGCTAAGAAAACGAATGCTATTTTCATTTCAAACAACTCTTTCCAAAACTTCTTGAAACCTAAGTTAAAACTGAACAATGAAACTATAAACTTTGTTAATACCGCAACCAGCCTAGGCCTCCACATTGAATCAAATTTTGAATGGGATAACCATGTCATATCGCAATGCGGAAAAATTTATGCTTGTTTACGAATGCTTTTCAAAACATCAACATTTTTGTCTAGTACTACAAAAATAAAATTGTTTAAAAGTCTTATTCTTCTATATTTCATGTCATGTGATTTTTTACTTGATTCTATATCTTTTCTTACATTTAACAAGCTTAAAGTTGCTTTAAATGCATGCGTGAGATATGTTTTTAATTTAAATAGATATTCTAGCGTTTCTCAGTTACAACACTTACTTATAGGATGTCGTTTAGTGAACTTTAGTCAATTTCGCTGTTGTATTCTTTTGCATAAAATTTCCAGCACAGGACAACCCGACTATCTACACAACAAGTTAAAATTAGCAAGAAGCAACCGTTACAAACTGCCTAGATACAATACGACGAAGTATGGGAATACATTTTTTTGTGCGAGGTGTAGTGCACTGGAATTCGCTACCTAATCATCTTTCCAATGAAAACCAGAGTTGCTCGCTGTCACTATCAACGCTTAAAATTTGCTGATTTGTACAGGCCGACTGCGATACAATTCGGATCAATTTACATCATATCAATATCATGCTGTCTACTCCATCACAAGTGCATTGATGGCGATAGACTATGGATATCACTGATGGGTTAAGTTTAGCCTTAAATTAACCAGTTAAAATGGCAATTTATCAGTAAGATATTTTTGACAGTGTTGCAGATAGGTTGAAACTATTTGTTGGTAACTGAAAAACAGTAATAGCATGCATAATTACCACGTGATCACTTATTCCGCAGTGATTATGATCTAGAGTGCGATGTCGCATCACTGCTGTTGGTTGTCAAATCAAAGTGATATTGATAGCTCGCAAGTGATAGCGATAGTTTTAGACCATCAGTCATCAGCTGATATGATTGATATTAAGCAACTCTGATGAAAACTCGCCAATGGCATTTAAGAGGGGATGTAGAGAGCATTTCAAGTAGAATTTAATTGTTAAAGTAGAAATATATTTAAGAATAGCATTTTTTCAACAGTTTATGGCGCTTTGTTTCTACTAAAATCTTCTATTTGTAACATTGAAAAAGACTTAAGTCTTACGTTACATTATTTTCACAATAAATAAATAAATAAATAAAAAAATAAAATAAAACGACAAAACAACGTTTGTCAAGTGACTATAAATCATCTGAAGACATCTCTTACTTGAATTTTCTCCAGTCCGAGTATTCCTTTTGAAAAAGATCTCTGCCAATCTGGCATTCTTTAAAAAGTACCTTATCAAGAATATTATTTAGTTCACAAAAATGATCTAAACAATATTGAAGCAAGACTTATGTTCGATGTCCATGTGACATGGGAACAATTCCAGAAACCTGGAACAGGGCTGGGAAGCGTCAATGTAAATAGAGAGCGTCGGTCGACCGGACGGCGAGACAATGACAAAGATTTTTTTTTTCATTTTTTTTTTCATTTATCTATCAAACGGCTTGTGATGGAATCGTAAACTTGTTAATTTTTAGTTGATTTTCACATGAAATCTAGCTTCGTCTAGTGACAGTGAGAAGACTCATTTCGTCAGTGACACAAGTCGGTCATGATACTTAACAGCCCTGACCATGACTCCACTCAGTGCCCTCGGTGCCAAAAGTGGGTTCATGGTACAAAACATGAGCGTAGCCAGGATTTCCATCAGAGGGGCGAGCGACCTTAAAAACATATTTACGAATTTCATGCAAAACGATCATTATATACAACACGTTTACCCTTTTGCATGAAACGTTAAACCTTATAGATCAATCATATCCTTTTCCTATCACAATGAGCTAAGTGGAGTTCGAAACGCCTCAATTTGTTGTCTGTTGTAATGGGTCCATTAACGTCTTAAAAAAAAATTCCGGAATGGAAAATGCCTGAAGATTCGATTGGTAAAAGTCTCGTTGAACGGCAGTCAAGCCACGAGATAAAAGGATTTTATCAAGTTAATCTAAGAATTTCCAAAAATAGATTTCACATGCATTTCTTACAGGAATGGCTCCCAAATATCTCCAGGCAATCAGACCATGGAATTAGACAGTAATTCTCCCGGAGATTGTAAATGGATTCATTAAGAAATATTTGCAGGATTTGGTTTTCATTTTCCCTTTAGGTAATTTGTAGTCTTCAAGAAGTTTTTCCAGAAATTTCCCAAGCTAATTTATCGAATTGATTGCAACAGAAGACATGAATTCATAATTAAAATTTATTAAGAGAATTCTCCGTAAACTATTCCAATATTTTTTTTCGGAATTTCACCTAATGTTTTTTATAGGTTTGGACTAGCAATGCATCTTATTTTTTAATAGATGGCTTCAAATTATTCCTCTCAAATTTATTCAGGAATTACATTCAAAACTTCTCTTAAACTTTTTCCAACGATATTTCATTGTGGATTTTTAATGAAACTCATTCAAGGAATTCATCATAATTTTTATGAGAGATATCCTTGAGAAAAACTAAGATCGCTGAAAATAAATTCCTCATAAGCTGTTCTTAATACTTCTCAAAAGATAATTTGAAAAAAAAAATCCACAGAAAACAGATTTTTAAATAAATTTTCCCAAGGATGTTTCGTAAATTCATCAAATAGTTGCTTTTGGAATTCCTCTTATAAATACATAATAAACTTAAGATAATCTACCAAGGATCTAGCCATTTTTTCTAGGAATATCGGTAGCAGGTTCTTGTAGAGGCAATATTCTGAAACAAAAAAATATCTACAAATTTTGCGCAGGAAGTTTTATCGTTCTAAGAGGCATTCATGGATAAATGATAGTAAATCCTGAAGCATAAGATGAATTTCTGCCACAATGTTATGCCAACTAACTCGATCCATGGCTGCTAACCTCCAGTTTCTCGATCGCCCCACACTTTCAAGATCCTGCTCCACTTGGTCAAAATACCTAGCTCGTTGCGCTCTCCTTCGTCTTGTACCGGCCGGATTTGAGGTGAACACCATTTTTGCGGGATTGTAGTCTGGCATTCTCACAACGAGTCCCGCCCATCGTACCCTTCCAGCTTTGGCGAACTTCTGGATACTGGGTTCATCGTAGAGTTGCTTCTACGCTGCTTCTACTGCTTCTATGCTATGTGCCGTTCACACATACCGATCTTATCAACGTCTTGTACATGGTACACTTAGTACGGAGGTGAAGTTTACCAGACCGCAAGGTCTTGTGGAGTCCGTAGTAAGCACGACTTCCGGCAATGGTACGCCTTCAAATTTCTCTACTGCAGTTGTTATCCGACGTTATCAATGATCCGAGGTAGACAAATTCGTCCACAACCTCGAACTCATCCCCGTCAATCATCACGCGTTTGCCAATGCGAGCTCTATCGCGCTCGGTTCCTCCAACCAGCAGATATTTTGTCTTCAACGTATTTACCTTCAATCCAACCCAGCCTGCTATCCTGCACGTTTCAGCCTGGTATCCTGTTCAGCAACCACCTGGAACGTTCTTCCGACAATGTCCACGTCATCAGAAAAACAGATGAACAGGCTAGATTTATTGAAGATCGTGCCCCGCATGTTGCAGCCCACCCGTTTCATAACACCTACTAGCGCAATATTGAACAATAGGCAGGAAAGACCATCGCCTTTTCGAAGTCCTTTGCGTGTTTCAAACTGGACCGATAATGCACCCGATATCTTCACACAGCACTGTACCCTACCCATCATTGCCTTGATCACTCTAGTCAGTTTCCCGGGAAAACCGTTCTCGTCTATAATTTTCCATATCTCTTCGGTGTCGATAAGTATCATAGGCCGCCTTGAAATCGATGAATAGGTGGTGCATAGGGACTTGATATTCGCGACACTTCTGGAGGATCTGCCGCAACATAAAGATTTGGTCTGTCATCGATCGCCCGTCCACAAAAGCGGCTTGATAACTTCCCACAAATCTGCTTTCCAGGGGCGATAGACGGCGGAAGATGATTTCGGAAAGTACTCACATTCTAACATTTCACCCTTTTTGTACATTAGGTATATTACTCGCTCCTTCCACTCCTCATATTCCGGCCAATTATAATAAGTTCCACTCCAATACCATCCTTTCCAGATGCTTTGTTACTCTTGAACTGTTTGATAGCATCCTTAACTTCACCTATTCACGTCTCCCTCATCCGCCGTACTGATAAAGCCATTCCTGCTGCCTTGGTCTTCCTCCTCTGCGCCATTAAGGTGTTCATCGTAGTGCTGGTTCCACCTTTCAATCACCTCACGTTCGTCCGTCAAGATACCTCCATTCTTATCCCAGCACATTTGCGCTTGCGGCACAAAGCCTTTGCGGGATGCATTGAGTTTCTTGTAGAACTTACGCATTTCTTGAGAACGATACAGCTGCTCCAACTCTTCTAGGCGGCGCTTTTTATCCCGGAATAGATGGGTTTGCTGTCTTCGCTTCTATTTGCATCGTTCCACGTTTTGACGGGGGACCGCTCGCGCTGTATGCTTCTCGTCCAAAACCGTCTGACACTCCTCGTTAAACCAACCGTTCCGTCGATTTCCTTCCACGAACCCAATGGCACCTTCCGCTGCGATGTCAATGGCTGCTTTGACACAACTCCAGCAGTCCTCAAGAGGGGCTTCGGTGAGCTCTCCCTCTTCCGGCAACGCTGCTTCAAGGCTTTGCGCGCAATCAGTTGCGACTTTGGGTAGCTTGAGTCGTTCCAGATTGTACCGTGGCGGGCGTCGGTACCGAATGTTGTTCACAACGGAAAGTCTTTGGCGCACTTTAAGGTGAAGATAAATCGAAGCCAAACCTCAAATTTTCAAGAGCACGGATCTGGAGAACCCGTTTGAGCTGAAAACTTAATCGATTGGTCACTCACTGGGGGTGCCCAATCGATTAAGTTTTCAGCTCAAATGGGTGTTCGGTTCTCCAGATTTGTGCTCTTGAAAATTTAAGGTTTGGCTTCGATTCATCTTCACCTTAACCGCCACAAGGTAGTGGTCCGAATCGATGTTTGTGCCGCGATAGGTTCTGAAATCGTTAATGTCCGAGAAGTGTCTTCCATCTTTTGATTGATGGTCGATTTGCGATTCAGTATGTTGGAGTGATCTCTAGATGTACCGATACGGGAGATTGTGCTGGAAGTAGGTACAATGTATGGTCATGTTCGTGGAGGCGGCGAAATCAATCAGTCGAAGGCCGTTTTCTTTCGTAAGCTGGTGAGCGCTGAACTTTACCATTGACCCTTTCCAGCAGCGCTACGATGTCGAACTTGCGGACCCTCAATAAGTAATTCGGAAAGAATGCGACTAGTTCCCAAGAAATTGAAAAACTTACAGTTCCATGATCCGAGATTCCAATCGTTAGTCCGTTTTCGATGTTCGGTTCTATGCCGATTATTCCGGTACGAATTCACGTTGTATGCTTCCTGTACTGATGATTCTTACGGCTGGCTTGTAAGGCCTGTACCAACCCCCTGTTTCGCCAGAGGACCATCGTGCACAGCACTGTTTAGAGTCCCATGCTGGCACTAGGACGATGATCAGCAGCTCTTAACATGGAGAACAGACGCTCTGATAAGCTACACCCTCAGAAGAGAGGAGCCCCCCTTCCCTGTCAGCATACGACCAAGATCCCACCAGGGTTGGTTACCCGATCTTCCCTACGGTTACTCGTACCCCAGGCGGCACCACGGGGAGGAGTTACTGGACAAGAGGCTAAGGACCACAAATGGGGTCTTTTTTGTACCTGCAGTTACGCGAAGTACCAATGGTACGTATTGTCCAGATACTCTGCAAACTTCTTCAAGATCAAACAGTATTTCTGGAGAAATTTCTACGATTGTATCCAAACTATTTCAAATAAATTACTTTAAATTGGAAACTTCCAAAAGAATCTTCGAAACCGTGCTTGATGAAGTTCCAAGCTATTCCTGAACAAATTGTTGAGTCTAAGGTTCAATTTCACCAAGAATATAAAAAGAAATTTGAAGAAATTGAACTTTTTGAGGAATCTCAAGCAATTTCTAAGGGAATATTTTGAATTTACAAAGGAATAAAAGAAAACATGCTTAAGTGTTTCCTTAAAATATATAATTCCTGAAGTGGAATTCCGGGTTATCTTCTGAAAGAGTTCTAAAGGAAACGCATGAAAATTTCATAAACAAATATTCAGAATTATTTCCGAAGGTGTCATATCAGGCAAATTATTGAAGGAATCTTCATACGCTTTCCTGTAAGTTCCCTGTTGACTTTTCTGATAGCACTACAAAGGTACATTCTCAAACAAAACCTTGAGTACATGCTGAAGACTCATTGAGAAATTCAAAACATTCCGAGAAAAGATTTTTGGAAAAAACTTTGAAGTGATTATTTATAAAAAGAAATTCCATCGACTAGGGAAGGACTTGATTTCTGGAAAGATCTTTGACGGTTTTATTATGAGAAGGACTCTTAAATTTATAACTTATTATTGAATAGGTATTCGCAGCCAACGGCGCTCCCCTGCCTCTCTCAGGCAACGCCCATAATGCAGAGAATTGCCGCATGGATGCTGAAGGCATGATTTGTGGAGGTTCTTCTCTCGATTAGAACGTCTTTTTTGTGAAGGAAGATAGAGAAACGTTTGTATGCGCAAATTGCGGGGGCAACCATAAGTCTAACTTTTGGAATTGCCATTCGCGTAAACTAAATCGTCTAAGCTCGTTCCAGGTTGATGAATGGTAACGTTTTTCGTACCCGGAATTCCACAGGCAGAATCTTTAACAATGCTCGTTTTGCAGTTAACGATCGCTTGCTTAAGAATCATACCCATTAGGTAAATTATAATGATGCTCATTAACAAGCTCATGTTAGGGGGGTCTGTAGCCTTGAGGTTACGCTTCGGCTTCATAAGCGGAAGGTCATGGGTTCGATTCCCAGCTCCTCCACAAAAAAAAAACCGTCCAGCCACCAGAAGACGCCTCACGGAGCACATCCATCCTCCGTCAGTATCAGATGGTGACTGAGACAAACTGACCCTCTTCGTAGGCAGCTAGCCTCACTAATAGCAGAGCTCTCTCCTACCTGCTCGGTGTGAGAGTAAAAGAGTAGGAGAGAGTGAAACTAGATGTAAATATAGATAAGTTAAAAATAGATTTGTACCGATAAAGCAGCTACACATCAACTGAGTCCGGCACAGTAGTGGCTACGAGCACGGAGCGCCTAAAAAAAAACAAGCTCATGTTCTTCCGTCGGGTAGCCGTTCGAATCTTTAAAAATTGACTTAAAAATGACTTCGAGATGACTTTCAAGGATAACAGACCAATGATAAATTTTGTTATGATCGTATGTTGTGTTTTTGATGAGATATTCAATGTTATATATTCATAACATAATAAGGGTAATTTATCTTTTTTTTTTGTTATTTACCTCTACCAGGAAACCTGTTTTCAGCGAAAGAAAAAACACCAATGATTGAAATTTTGTTTCTCTATTGAGTTTGAGCTTGAGAGCTTGATTGGCCGCCCGTGGATGCTACTCCAGTACAGCCAGATCAGCTGCACTTATACAAGGAACCAACCGAATGACTGTTTGGGACTAACAAACACCCTCAGTGTATAAGTGCTGGTGATCTTCTATATTTAGGCTATAATGGCGCCTGCCACGTCAGAATGCAGACCAATGTGGGGAAGGGGGAGGAAATGATGTTGCACTTATACTAGCCCACTGTAGACCGTGGAGTCCAACTGCATCTACGCCAGTTCATGCGGAGTGTATGGATTGGGGGAAAAGGCATGGCAGAGAGGTTTGCTTTTGTGGTTAGCAGACTGCCTATGTATCAGGCGTAAGGAAAGACATGCGCTTGGAAGAATGGAAGCGTTAGGGAAACGGTTTCTTGTCCGTCTCTAGTTCTAGCGTTTGCTATGAACGAATCGTTTGAGTGTGATAGATTTAGAATGGAAGATAGAAGCAAGTGAGAGATATATAACTACAAAGTACGAGGAAAGGGACGGGCCTGGGATTGAACCCATGACCTTCTGCTTGTGAAGCAGAAGCGGTAGCCATCAGACCACCAACCCCGTCAATTGAAATTTTGTTTCTCTGTTGTACAAAAATGCTCGTCATATACGTCAAAATCGTAGAACATGATTTAGCAAATCGTTTATTTTATAGGGTAAATACCATTGCTCACCTAGTTTTGAAGCCTATCACACTAAATATTTTCTCAACTTTGTGATGCTAACCTCAAAACTCGAAACGAGCGCCACGTTAATGGTGAAAAAACGGTTTTGACGAAATTCAAGATGGCGGAAAACATTAAAATAACTGCTTATTTGCTTGAGCTTTAAGTTAAAGTTGCAACCTTTCTCTATACGGTGTCACTAAATTTGCTTAGTGTTTCAAGGGAAATATGTATGTCTCATATTATACGTGAAGAAATACCTAGGATTTATAAACAAATGGGCTTTTTCGTAAACTGTTTAGTTAGCTGGCGCAAAAGGGGTCAACAAATTTGAGAAACCCGAAACGACCACCCTTCGGTTTAGCATATGCTGGCGATCAGTGACACAAAATTATAATTCAAGCGATCCCAAGTAGCACGCGAAACATCTTCCAAAGAGATGCTTTTCAAAATTATGGCTATAGTACCAATTATGGCAATAGTGGGAACAAAAAGAGATTTTTCTTATTGTTTCACTAGACTATAATGGCTTATATTCACAGGAATGATTAAACTATTTGTTTTTGATGGTAACTAAACCTTGAAAAGAACATTCGTGCAATAAGCTTCGAAAAATGAACATTTGAAAATTTTGCCTCACATATATGTCACCTTCTTAGCAGTTGGCTAAGGGACCTCCGTTACGAAATGTATGTTTTCATCCGGATAAACTGTTTCAACCGATGAATGTATGTTACCTAGTGAGAACAAATGAATAAATTTAGCTGGTTTGCAGTCAATTCTACTGTTTTAAGTTGGAAATCGTGTTATTTCCACTATGTCGATAACTGGTACAAAGAGTGTATGAGAGCCCAATTATGGCAATACTCTGGAGGCGGTTTGTTTACATTTTTTGATCAGTAAAATAAAAGAAGTAAAGCTATTTTACGGGTGACTTCCTCGACGGGACGGTTCGGTAGGGCATTATCTTCATGTTTTGTACTCAATTACTAAGATTTTTCAATCACACGTTCGAAAACATTCGCGAGCGGAAGATGCTAATTTCATGATAGAGAGGGGTTTTCAGCGACACTCGATTTTTGAATTTTTCCTCTTTTTTCGTTAAAAATTGGCACTGGAAAGGTAATGTGAGATCATTAATGCTGTTTTGTACCATAATTTGCATTTACACTACATTTTGACTTCTTTTTCGAAAATTAATTGTCTCCCATGAACCCATTGCAAAACAATGATTTAACATCTATTTAACCCAAAATTTTTGGAAAATTTTATGAGCGATATCTTCATTACATATTAGCGTTGCATTATCATTCGCTCTTTATGGCGTTTGAGTTCATTTCGTGCAAATATTCGATAGTCCATAATTGGTACACTTTTATGTCGAATGCTAGGAACGCTATTGCCATAATTGGTACAAAGACATCGCTTTTTAAAATCCATTTTTAGAAGCTTAAAGTCAATTTAGTACTAAAACTGTTTAAATCAACAGATTCGCAAGGCTTTAAACTAGTAATTGACACCAACAAGTCATGCTTGCGTTTTAGAAACGCGGTTACAACTTGATTTTTATTACTACTGTTGACATATTGCATCCATAATTGGTACACCTACCTGGTCCTTTACAAATAGCAATAAAGTCAAGTTTATCAAGATGTGTTCAGCAACTATTAAAAAAAAACCCTAGAAACTTCTCCCAAAATGCCGGTTTATTGTTGTGTTTCAAGTTACTTTGATTTAAAACATCCGCAATTTGTATTCGATTTTCGTTCCCATACCCATAACTCAAGAAAATTCATCCCAGTTGCAAGAAAGTTGCACTAAACTACGTGTACGACAGCTAGAAGTTTGTTTGTTTCAATCCAGTTGCGATATGGTTGAGTTGCACCTTATGTATCATCTAACAAAGAAAACATGGTCTAGCAATAGTTTGTTAGTTTGAATGGTGTTTCTCATGTGTTGCGCGGAAGTTTTGGCGAAAAGTTTTGATTATTTCAGGCGTGGCCTAATTTCGCCAGTAGTGAACTTGTATTCCGAAGTTTGCAGTAAAGTTTTAAGCAACACGCTTTGATTAATGGGCCATGTAGTCGCTTTTATAGTGCATTGGCGAAGCAATTGATCGTAGAGCTGGTGGAGTAGGGAGTAGAGGAGAAGTTTGGTGATCTTGAGGTCAGAAATTCGATTCTTGTTCATATTTCTGTTTTAATTTTTTTCTTCTAAGTATTTTGCAACAAATGAGCAAGTTAGATATAACTTAAACATGTTGCAAACAGACTCCACCTCTTGCGCTTTTTGCGTTGCTATTCAGTGCAATTGTCAGTCATATTTTCAACAATTGACAACTCTGATTAGTTTCAAGAGATAATTTTATTCTTGAATTGAAACAAACTGTGCTGCTTGACGGCCTGGTTTCAGCGAGAAATAATAATGATTTATGTCGATTTATTTTCTTTTATTCCAGCGCTCAGCATTTTGTCACGAACTAATGATTTCCAGCCCATAGTACCCTACGGCGGGAGGAGCAAAGATTGGAAAAGTAATCATCCGCCGAGCGCGGCAGCTTCTGTGAAATGTTTATATCGGAAGATTTATGTTCTATCACTTGTAAGTACATCGCCAAGCTGACAACCGACGCGAAGTTGCATCTCTCCCGGAGCTGACAGATCGATATGAAGTAGGAAGGTACTTACTTAGGTTTTTTTATTTCGTCTTCTCAGGCTCAAGCTTATGATGGCCTGGTGGGATTTTTTACTGCCTTTTCATGAACTGGTTATGGCCGTGGCTGGCGAGCGCTATTTCCACTTATTCGCACCTCTAGTAGACCAGGGATACAGTGGCGCATGGCCTGGCAAAACTTATGTTCTTAAAATCCCTTGTCATCATATGTTACCATACAATTTTGTGTCAATTTTTAGAAATTTTAGAGTCAAAGACAACTGCTCGTTCTGCCCTGTCGCCGCCGCAGATGTAGATGTGGTACTTGAATGAAGTGCAGGCGATGGGATCCACCGCTACGAATTTACGTTATCCGGTTTTGAGCTAGCGTATTTCTTGGATAGCTGCCACGTTCACGCCGACACTCCGCAATTCACGAGTCAGGGTCTCAACACGCGCGGGTTCGTTCAAAGTTTTCACGTTCCAAGATCCGACTTTCCAATTGTTGTCCTTTATTCGTTGCCGGGTCTGTTGCCGTAAAATCAATCCGCTTGCTCTACTTCTACCTTTCTTGGTTGGTGAAGAGACATCGATAGGCCACCTAACCAGGGATGCGCTACCTACATCGGGGTTGCCTCCTCGGTGCTGACACGATACATCATTACCCGCTTGTTTTTTTTACATGATGACTACCGTAACGGTCATAGTCATCACAATCATCAACCTATATCAGTTCTTTTTACCTGTAGTTCTGGCCCTCAATAGTTTCAAGTGTTTTCGTACATGCTAAGCCGTCATGTGCTAGCGGTGTTAAGTTATCAAAGAATGTTCATATATTATGATTTTTAACCGACTTGGAGTGCATTTAAGGTTTTGTCCGACCTTTGCATTAATGTGCGCCACTGTGTGCCGTGGACCGTCAAGCAAAGTGCGCGCCAGGAAGAAACCACGGCCCTGTGAAATCATTCGCAGAAAGATAATGAAGCGACAATGTGCCCCCGGGGGGTCGGTCACCAGGTTCACTCGGGTTCCATCCAGCCCGTGGCTTCGTCCCGGTTTGTCCTTCTGAAGGCAGACAGAGAGTACTTAATTAGCGTCGCGGTTGTACCTTGACTTGGAAGCTAGTTGGATAAATTGTTGCAGTCGGGGAGCGAGGCAGTGGACAGAATGGACAGAGAACATGAAGGGTGACCACGAAAAAGTGCAAGCTTCGTTGAGATTTATGACAATTTTTACCATCCAAATGCAAAATGGGAACTGCAACGGATTTTTGGTTGTGTTCAACGAACTGCAAGCCATATTGAAACAATTAAAATGATTAAGTTTATCAGCCTTGGTTAAACTAGGATTTTTTTCTAGCTGGGACTCAGCGCCAGATTTTTTTGGTTTCAGCTAGCATTCCAATTCAAAATATTCGAATCTATCGGAGAATTTAAATTCAATAACAATTTTATTAGTAAATTTTACACCAATTTGGAGTACATCAGTCATAGTTGTGGTTTTGAACATTGCATCAATCATTTGATTGAATTGTTCAGTAATAATCAAAATCAGTGAGGGACATACTTCTAGATGTAGGTACATTTTCTGTTGAGATTTTCCGTTGATTAAGATACGGAATAGAAGTTACCTGCGATGACATAATTTGTCGGAGACAAGAAAATTTGGTTTCCAAAATTGAAAGTACATATGCAGTATTCCTCAAACAACTTCGAAAAAGACCACTCTTCCCCGAGTACTCGAAGCATTGCTCCCAACAATCTCCAGTAATTATAATCTTTTCCTGACAGCTCAGCAAACTGCACTCCACTCTAGTTATTAGTTTTCCGCACTGCTTCGGATCGTTCTTGGAGAAAAAGTGGTTTTGTTAACATGTCAGCCCAGAAGCAAACCGGAGGAGAGAGCATTGTGCCTGCGGCAGCATCACCGCATCATCCTCGATGGTTTCTGGCTGTTGCCTCAGAAGCAATATGAATAGTGGCTTCCGCCCTTGCTTCCCACCCAACTTCCCACGCCTTCCGACCCTCCCGAAGGGACCAGCTGTCGGAAATGAAGACGTTGCGTAACATGCAAATCTACAACATGATGAAAAACAAAAGTGAAGGCACTTGTTCGCTTTCACTTGCTGCTACTACCTACTACGATGATGATGGAGAGTGGCTTCCTTCCGTTCGTCCAAATCATCCAGTTTCGACGGTGCCCTGCTGGACCGTTATTGTGGAAAAATAATAATTGTTCAACAAAATCTTCAGTAATCTTGATCATAAGTTTTTCACTAAGAAATTTGAAAAAATAATCCATTTTAAAACTATTAAATAGCACATTGTTTGAATAATTCAAAGTTCTCTGGCAAATCGCACACCTTGCGTTAATTATTAGAACTCCAAGTCTGAAAAACATCCTGTAGGAGCTAAAGTTCCTTAAGGCAGCATTTTGGGACCGATATTACAATATTTCCACACCTGACTTACCTGAGTTATCTCAGGGATGTCAAAAATCTTTGTTTGCGGATGACACAGACCTCTCCGCCAAAGGACGAAGCGTGCGTGTCATCTGTAGTAGATTGCAAAAAAGTTTAAATATTTTCGGAATTTTACAATCCAAAACTCAAATCAAGATTTTTTTAGATTCCTTCTAGAGATTTTTATAAATATTGACCAAGTGGTGCCGAATGTCCTCAGAAATCAATCCTTGTACCTATCTTTGATGGCCATTTTTATTCATAACAACGGTCTAGCGGGATACCGTGGTATCCGGTTGCTGGGTTCCAGGTTCGGGTATTCCGGATGCAGAGTTTCCAAAAACCACGCAAAGACAAACAGTCAGCCCCTTTCCCGTGTCTCGCCAATTCGGAAGCCTGAAATGGATGTAGTCCTCCTGCACTAGTGCCTTTTTCTACATGTGTGAAATGATGTGCGCAATTTCAGGATAACATGATGTTCGGGACTGGCGTTTTTCATCGGAACATATTCCATTATTACTAAACATATTATGATCTTCTAAGAGGGTAGTGGAATGATTTTCGACGTTTAGAATTTCTAGATTTTAAACGTGAAAAAGGCTTTTCAGATTTAATGTTATTTGTGACTTCTGAAAATTTGTTTCAGTGTTCAAAATTCACACCTCTTCACTTTAACAAAAAAAAAACATCAGTTTTTCAATTTCTCTAAGTTTGATACGACACCAACGGCCATATCAATGATAATTTACTTTTTATTTCAAACTATGCTTAAATGTCTTTCTCATATAAATTGAAGCCAACTATTGCTAGCTCATCTCTTAATCTATGGTGTGCACATTAAAATATTGCCATATCATTATAAGCTTACCCAGGCAACCATTTTATACGTATAACTCGAAATCTAATCGCATTATGCGTGCACTTATACGTGATAATTAAATCGCATAAGATGTTCCATGCGATATAAAAAGTTGATTTATGTGAATTAGTCAGACAATAAGTTGTTTACATCGAAACCATAGTATAGGATACTGTTGGGTCCAAAGATAGGATTTACATTCGTGGTGTGTGCCCGAGATCCTTGGATGGTATTTACAGCGTAAGCTTGAAAAGGTAAGCACAAAACCGGTTCATTTTAACACAAAATACTCTATTACCGCAAAACGTGAAACGTGTATTTCTCTAAGTTTATATCTGTTTATCATTCACAGGCTACAAATGAACCATGACGGCAACCTTGCATGGATAGTGGATAAATCGAAACTAAACGTACATAGCAGCACAAAATCTTATTCGGCTCACCATCTGCAGCCGATCTACTACACTATCAAACAATGAACTCACTTCACTTATTTAGCTTTACATCAATTATCTTGATAAAGCCTCGCCAACAATATTTCGCCAATTCACTCGGTTCATGGCCGCTTCTCTCCGTCCTCGACTGTGACCCACGCTCTCCAGGTCCTGGTGCACCTGGTCAATCCACCTAGCTCGCTGCGCCCCACGCCTTCTTGTTCGGATTCGTAGCGAACACCATCTTCACAGGCTTGTTGTCCGGCATTCTTGCAACATGCCCTGCCCAGCGTATCCTTCCAGCTAGGGTTGTCGCAAAATCTCAATTAATCGATTAGTTGGTAATTGATTACAGTCCAAGAATATCGATTATCGATAACGATTAATCGACTAGTATTTTTCAATTAATCGAATTAATCGACATTTTTTCTGTAAATATGAGTTCTTACTGCTATAAGGTACACGGGAGTAGGCTAAAACGGGTGGGGCAAAATGAAATACTATGTTTTAAACATGATGACAATAAATGTTGGCAGGTTTTTCGTTCCTTAAAGTTGGTTTCATTTGTTAGCACAATGTTTCTGTAGTAAAATTTTAAATTTTAAATTTATCCAATTTTCGAAGCATGAAGCTGAGGTTCTTGGCTTCGTAAATTGTTTTTTCAAGTTATTTTTTTAATCAAGATGAATTTGAGTATGTTATTAGTATACTATTAAGTATATTAGTTTTTCGTTAAACCAATGGCCTACACTTATAATTCTGAAGTTTATCCTTTCCTTTCCCATTGCTCATGATTTCCATTATGGAAATGAAAAAAAAAAAAACAGAACTGACCCATTTATGCAGAACATACATGAACGAGCTTTGCAGAAAATTTCTGTTTTGCTCCTCTTACTCCTGGAGAATAATTAGATCGAACTTCCATTGAAATTTGTGATATTTTTATTCATGGTAGATTGTAGGGAATAACTTAAAGAATTTGTAAAACAATTCGTATTTATCAGAACCACTAAAAATGTTTACGGAATTGTTACAAAATTCTAAGAATATTTTGAAATGAGTTTCTACACGATTTTCGAATGAACTTTGAATTCGTTTTTCAAGAAATTTTAATATCTAATATCTTAATACCGATATTCAGTTTTCTCAGGTAAGCTCTGTTTAGGTTTCTTCAGAGTTTTCTACCTTCTGAATATTTTTTTCACAATTCTGCAAGGAGGAGAACGGTAAAGATAAATATATTTTTTACTATTAATTTATAGGTTCGCTTTTTTTTACATTATAACCTAGCTATCCTGGCATACTGCACGTTTATGAGCGTTTATTCTACAAATTATAACACACTATTTCCTAACGTTAGGAATGATTCCTCCATGCATTTGTCCCAGATATTTCCCTCAGGCTCCTCCAGGATTTTTACGGTAATTTCTCCTAGAATTTTTTTCAAGATTCCTGAAAAAATTCTCACAAGGATTCTTTTAGGGAGTTCTCTAGAAAATTTGATGAGATTCCTCCAGCAAAACAACCAAGGAGTCCACATGAAACCCCTCCAGAGATGCCTTCATGAATACTTCAAGAAATTCTGCTTCAGAAATTCTCAGTAGATTTTTTCAGTTTTTTCCTTCGCGATTTTTTTTTCTTGAGGTCTGCCAAAGATTCCCCTAGCCATTTTGTGTTAGAGGTTTTTTAACCCCTATACGAGCAGCTTCAATATTTTGTCATGAAGAAATATTGAAATCGCTATAACTTTTTTGTCTCTCAATATATTTGCACCACTACAAGTTCTCAAAAATCTCTTCTATTTTAATAATAATATGGATCCGGAGATATTCCAAAATTCTTTGGGGGACCGACGCGTAGCCAATGACCCACGTCAATATCTCAAGTTACACGTTTTTCTCATGTTCTATCATTGGCTTTTCAAAACTATACTTTGACGAGAGTCTGTTGTGAAAAAATGAAACAAAACGTTTTTGAGTAATAAGATTTTATGCTTTTGGTACAACTGCGGCCGTAACAAGATCTTGAAAACATAAAAACATCATATTGTAGTTTTGGACTTGTCGAAGGCAACTCAACCGATTTGAATGATTTTTTCAGTGAAGCTCTTTATTACCTGACACTGTATAGCCCGCATTTTTTATAAATCGTTTAAAAACAAAATAGGGGCCTAAGAAATTTTATATGAGAAGTGTCGGTCCCCCAAGGAATACCGGATTATATTCAAAACTAGATGACCAATGGTCAATACGGACACAAAATCCAAAAATAGAAAAATTTGTTGAGATTATGTGAAACAAGGTGCAAAAATATCGCAAAGTTTTCGCAATTTGAATATTGTTTTTTGGTGATAAGATGAAGCTGCCGATAGAGAAATTAAGAATTATACTTGGAATTATTCGAGTCGTTTCTGTTTTGCTGCTACAATTTTTCTTTTTCGGATTTTACTATGAATTTCATTTGGGGTTCCTCTAAAAATTCCTGCAAGTATTTAGATAATTCATCCAAGGATTTCTTTATGAATGGCTCTAGTACAACTTTTAGGAATTGCTTATGGGTCTCCTTCTGAAATTTCTTAAGAGATGGCTGCAAGTATTTTGTTTGAAATTCCTCTAGGGATTCCTTCGAGATTTTTTTAGAAATTTGTTTAGGGATTTCTCGAACAATTGCTTTAAAAACATCACTTGGCTCCTCCGAAAAATTTTCCTGTGGTTCTCTCAAGAGTTCCTCCAGGAATTTCTTTAGGGTTTCAAAAAAAAAATCTCTTTGAGGTTCTTGAAGAATTCCTCCAAAAAATCCTAGGATTTTCCTCTATAAATTTATCCAGTGATTCCTCTACGACTTATTCTAGGAATTGTTCCAGATTTTTTCAAGGGATTCTACCTGTTTTTTAGTCATTTCTCCTAAAATCAGCCAGAATATCCTCATGTTTTGTATTTCAGCAATCCCTTATTTGTTCATACAAGATTTCCATAAAGTCTACCGATAATTTCTCAACAAATTCATCCTGAAATGCCTTCCAGGGCTTCTTTAGTAAAAACAACAAGTATTATTACCAACAAGTAATATTATCCTGAAATTCTTTGAAGAATACCTGTAAAAACTCATCAATTACATCTGAAAACTCTTCCTGGAATTGACAATTTTTTTTCTTTCGCGATTTCTCCAGTTATTTCTCCTGGGCTTTCTTCAAAAATTTCCTCCAATCCTGGAATTCTTTCAGGAAATACTCCAAGAATTTCTCCAAGAAATCCGAGGAAAAGTTTTTATTAAATGCCCTGGTTGAAATCGCTGAAGAAATCTCTTAGTAACGTCTGGAGGAATTTCTGAAGGAATTTTAGCTGGAATCCTACTAGGATTTTTTGGGGGAATCCCTTGAATAATTCCTGGAAAAATCAGGAGGAATCTGTGGACGACTCCTGGTGAAATTCTTGGATCATTTTCTGTAAGGAATCTTAGGGCAAATACTGCAGGTGCACATAGAGGACGTTGTGTACGGTCTCATGAGGGTTTTCTTGTAGTGTCTTGCATAGGAATCCTAGATGGAAGTGATAGAGAAATATTTTGGAATACTTTTGGGAAATGCTAGAGATTATTTCGACAGTTTTTTTTTATTTATTTTTTTAAATGCCTGGAGTAGCCTTGAAAATAATGCCTGAAGGAGTCATGAAATGAATTTCGAGACAATCTTTACCAACTTCCTGAATAAATTCCAAGAATCCTTTGAAGAAATGCCTGGACGAATCACGAAATAATTTGGGAAGGAATCCATAAAGGAATTTCTGAAGCAATTCCTGAAAAAAAAAAAAAATGAAGGAATCTCATATTTGAGCTTCATGTTGAATTCCTAGAGACATCTACATGGATTACACAGCTATAAATATTCCTAGAGATCTCTTTGGAAAATCTTCGCAATGTGATTCCTGGAGCAATTTTTGGATATATCTGTGGAAAAATCTGTACAAGTTTATTAATCTATGAATTCCTGGATAAATTAACGGGTGAATCACTCTGGAAATTTTCATACGATATTTCTGGAGCAATTTCTGTAGCCCTATCTGTACCGATTCCATAATTCTATTTATTGATCGCAGGTTTTACGTTTTTTTACTTTTGTATAAAAATAATATAAATTTTGTTTGATGTATCTTCGTGTTTTTTCATAAAATAAAGAATTCGGATATAACCTATTAAATATTTGCTATGGTATGACGTCTTTCTGAGTGTGGATAAAAAACTTAGATTTTGAGCTGATGATGTTCAGGAATTTTCCACACAAAGATTTACCAGAACCGATATCACATGACCAAAATCAATCGTCCATGACTTGATGCTTTTGTGAATCAGAATAAAAAAGTGAGCCATACACGCTTAAATTCTGACCATAGGTGTATACAGTGGGGATTCACTCGTTGGGGGTCCGCTACATGGAATGACTCGATGGTTGGATGTTCGTTGGTCGAAAAAAAATCCAACTAAAAAGCACTCGAATGTCAGGAGAAGATGTCAAACTAACATTGACGTCTGACTACCGTCGCATTGAAATCTACATATATAGAACAAATGTGTATGTAGATGTGCGTTTCGTAACGATTTGCGTTCCGGATGCGTTAGTCTGGAGCATTTTCACCAGCTCTCAGTAGTTCCAACTAACGGGTCGGGTTCGTTAGATGGCAGTCGTGTTCCAACCAGCGAATCCCCGCTGTACCACTTCCTTGTGTACAGCATGATCAAATTTACAAAAACTGTTCAGAACTCTATTCTAGGGTCTCATACCTTTTCATTAGAGTGTAAAAGAATATTAAATTAGGTTCAAGAGTCACTGAGTCGAGGTCACTGAAAGATTATTGCAGCATGGATATGATCGCTTTCCAGAGTTAGTTTTCTTAAGTAAAGAAATATCAGAACTATCTCTTTTTTTAGTGCCAATGTCTAAAAATCACCCCGATGTACAAAGAAAAACAATGAGATTTTTTGATAAATTCATTGTAAACATTCGTTTAGAAATGTGGGAAAATCTCTAGAGATACTTTAGGAAGATCAAGAAAACGCTGAATGTGGAATCTTTTCAAAAGTGAATAAAGGAAATTGAGCAGAATATTTTACTCTTCTCCCTGTAAAGTGTAAAACATGGAAACGGTAGTAACAATTCGTGGCGTATGCAATGACATAATGACCCATGGCCATTTAATTGATTGACAATATACTGCTGTGAATCGCAAGCGAGTCCCATTCAAACGAATACTAAAAAAAAGATCAGGAGATTGACACATGTTTGGATATCAATGAAACTTTCATATTTTGCTTATCATTCTGATACCTTTTGAGAGAAATATTAGGATTTTTTTTTTTTTCAATTCGTTTATTTGGTAGGCCCAAACGCCTTAAAGCTTAACGGGGCCGATAAGTAAAATATTTTACATGAAAATCAAAAACTAGTTGGGTTCACAATTAACACGCAAACCCTGGGTTGCACACACTTTTTTGTTCTCCTTCATGCGCCGAGTTGACAGCCTTCGTTTGAAAGTAGAATCACCTAATTCATACGGTGAAGAAGAACTGCTCCCGTTGTCATCGTCATCATCGATCTTGGTGCTTTGCAGCTTAGCTTCCGTAGGTACGATTATCGGTATGGTTTTGGTTTGTGCCTTGTCGTCACGTACTTCGTTGCTGTGTGTTTCTTGCTCGTCAAGAGACTTGATTATATCGACTAGCCCGTCACTGCTCATCGGTGGGAAATCTGCATCGCTGAATATTATTTCTGTTGGAGATGATGTTGTAGCTGATACAGTTGCTGTTTGTGCGATTTCTGCTGCTGCTATCTCGAGACATTTCTGCTTGGGATGAACCGGCTTGGAGCACCATTTGCAGGTCTTAAGGTGATTATAAAGCAAAGCCAAACTTTGAATTTTCAAGTGCACAAGACTGGAGAATCTGGCAACAGATCGCGTGGAAAATCAAATCAACTTGCTTGCTTGCTGGTGGTGACTAATGGGATACATTTCCAATGGGAAGCGCTGTTTGGTTCTCAAGACTTGTGCTCTTGAAAATTTGAGATGTGGCTTCGTTCTATAATCATCTTAAGCTGGTTTTTGTGCTCGACGAAGCAGATCTCGTTTTCGATCGTGATGTACGACGGAATGGAACCCTTCAGTCGCATTTGAAGTACTCTAACCCCGTTTGGAATACCCGGGAAAAATTGTCTCCAACGCTCACTTTGGATTGATATGACATCTCCGAACTTAGTCATGAAATCCCCAACGGTTTTATGAGGTACCGAAGGAGGGAGATCATGTACCCTTACAGTCACTGCCTCACTGTCAACATACACCGGAATCTTGAACTCCTTGTTGTTGCACAAAAAGATTCGTTTGATATTGTGCGCTCTTTGATAGCGCAGTGCAGTGTCATTATCCACCATTTCGATGAATACACACTTCCGTGTGTTATGAAGCTGTATGCTTTTAACATCTGCAAGTTGCAGCCTCATTTCTTTCTCCAAAAAATGATGAACTTTTCCAGCTTCTGGTCTTGCTGGAAGAACGCTCAAATCCACCACCAGTGTATTCTTCCTGATACTATACATGTTAATCGAAACGGAGTTCGCGAGCAAAAGTAAATACGTCCGATGGTAACGAGCGAAGACTGTCAACTGAGAAATATTAGGATGATCAAAATACCGTTAATTTTTGTATAACGCGTTACAAAACTATGCAGTGGGACTGTAATGAGGTCACATTTCATTATAGGACAATTCGACTTGGTATTTTTTTTACAAATTTTACTGAACAAATTATGTGGTCTCGTTAGTGTAGCTGAAAGGTCATATTTAGGAATATATGTTCAAAACTTGTATAAACTAAAATTGGACAAAAAAACAGATGTGACTGCCTTGCGATTCACGGCAGTATAGGAATATAGGACTGTGTTTATCGAAAACAATTCTCGCACCGATGATCTTGAAAAACTGGTTTGCTGGTTTGCTACTGACAAGAAAAGGAATCGTCTATCTCGCCTATGTGAGGAGAATTTCTTCCCAGAAATGACCAGGAAATTACATTTCTCTGATCGCAGTACACAGTTGAGAAGAAATGTCATTTCAAATTCAGTGCGCATCGTACCTTCGTGCTGTGCGTACACGAATTCTCTCTGCTCTTGGAAGTTTTCTTAAAAACTACCTAAAGCAATAAAACAGTACTTTTCAGTGCTAAAATTAAAAACGGTACTTTTCAGTGCTACTTAAACAGTACTTTTCAGTACTATTTTTTCTACTATTGATCCCTTTACGATCCTTGTTTGGACCCGTGCTTTCGATTTTTCGTTGGACCCGTTGGCGAAAGCTAGCGGTGGTAATCCTTCTTGGACACCGTCTAGAGAAAAAACCTCTCGAAGGTCACGTCTTTCTCGTTTATTAATTAAACATGGTATCAACAACAAACAAAAGGAAGGGTGAATCTCTGAATTCACTACTTCCTTCCAAAAAAGTGGGTTTTAAAACTGTCACTACACGTGGCAAGAATGGAAGAAAGGACGTTTCCCCGGAATGCGAACTTTCTTCCAAGGGTGAAATGAATAATTGTATCGAAATGAGCAATCAGTTCGATGCTCTAGACACCAAATCGAAGCAGCCTCTAGCCCAGGCTCTTTGATTCAAGTGAGGAAGCAAAGAGTGCCGCCTATCGTGGTCAGTTGTTCCAAATTTGGGGGATTTCGGCAGGAGATCTTGAACTCCATTAGGGGAATCAAGGTTTCCTTCCAAATCGCAAAGAAAGGAGACTGTCGCGTTTTGCCGGAAACTCTTAAAGATCGCGAACTTCTTCTCAGACATCTTGAAGAGAAGAAGCACAAATTTTTTACTTATGACGACAAAACTGAACGTTTGTTCAAAGTCGTCTTAAAAGGTCTCTCAAGTGACTATAAGTCACCTGAAGAGATCAAAAATGGAATAAAAGGTTTACTTGGATTTTCCCCAGTCCAAGTAATCATTATGAAAAAGAGAACCCAATCTGGCATTGTTCGGAAAGGGTTTTCTCAAGAATATTATTAAGTTCATTTTAACAAAAAAATGACTGAATAATATTAAAGCATTTGAAAAAGCAAGACTTATGTTCGATGTCCGTGTGACATGGGAACATTTCCAGAAACCTGGAGGAAATTACCAGAACCCCACTCAGTGCCGTCGGTGCCAAAAGTGGGGTCATGGTACAAAAAATTGTCGCATGGATGCTAAATGCATGATTTGCGGAGGTTCTTCTCACGCTAAGGACGACTGTCCTGTGAAAGAAGATACCAGAAAGTTTGAATGCGCCAATTGCAAGGGCCCTCATAAAGCTAACTTTTGGGAATGCATTTCACGCAAAAGAGTCGTTGAGGCTCGTGCCAGGCAGATGAAGGATAATATCCGTTACGATAACGGTCGTTTCCGGAATTTGCCTGGTAGAGTATCGAACAATGCTCATTTTTCAGTTAACGATCGCTTGATTAGGAATCATACCCACCAGGAAGATCATAATCATGCTCATTCACAAACAAATTTTAATCCGTCGGGTAGCCGTTCGAATCTTTCAATTTCGGTAAATCCTTTGCCGATATCGTAGCAGGTAATTTGCACTCTTCCCCTTTTCGTTCCATGAGTACCCATTCTACTTGTTTCAAATCAAATGGAAAAAACCCTACCGCCACAGGTAACTCCTACCCCGCTTCTTCGTCTACCGAAAATTCCAATGGGAAATCATCAGATGATATGTCTGCCTCTGATTTTAATTTTCTAACTGAACAATTGAATCTAATGATTGATGTAATGTTCAAAGCCACCACTATGACTGAAGCAGTCCAAGTAGGTGTAAAATTTACTAATCAAATTGTTATTGGATTACGTTTTTCTAATGGATCCAAATAATAATTTAAATATTTTAAATTGGAATGCTCGTTCTCTGAATGGTAAAGAGGACGAGCTGTTTAATTTTCTTACAGCTAATAACGTGCATATAGCAGTTATTACCGAAACTTATTTAAAACCTGGATCCAAACTCAAAAGAGATCCTAACTTTTTTGTTTATCGTAATGATCGACTTGATGGGGCATGTGGGGGAGTTGCAATCATCATTCATAGGCGTATAAAACATCAACTGTTTTCATCATTTGAAACTAAAGTTTTTGAAAGTTTAGGTGTTTCTGTTGAAACACAGTTTGGTAAATATACTTTCATAGCTGTCTATTTGCCTTTTCAATGCTCTGGACAGCAAGTTAATTTGCTCCAAACTGAGTTGCGAAAATTGACTCGCAATAAGTCAAAGTTTTTTGTCATTGGTGACTTTAATGCCAAACATCGGTCATGGAATAATTCTCAAAGTAATTCCAACGGCAGAATTTTATTTGATGAGTGCTCTTCAGGATATTTCTCAATTCAATACCCTGATAGCCCTACATGTTTTTCCTCTTCTAGAAATCCATCTACGATTGACTTGGTCTTAACCGACTCTAGTCATCTTTGTAGCCAATTAGTTACTCATGCTGATTTTGGTTTGGTTTTCGGTTCGCGGGTTTTGCTGGGCAGTGTTTTGGAAAGCCCAAGCAAGACGCTTTGTTTTAGGGACGCCGGGAGTTTGGTTTTCAGTTGCTGATCTTGTTTTGGAAAGCCCAAGCAAGACGCTTCGTTTTCGGGACGCCGGGAGTTCAGTTTTCGGTTCGTGGGTTTTGCTGGGCAGTGTTTTGGAATGCCCAAGCAAGACGCTTCGTTTTCGGGACGCCGGGAGTTTGGTTTTCGGTTCGTGGGTTTTGCTGGGCAGTGTTTTGGAAAGCCCAAGCAAGACGCTTCGTTTTAGGGACGCCGGGAGTTTGGTTTTCGGTTCGCGTGTTTTGGAAAGCCCAAGCAAGACGGTTCGTTTTCGAGGCGCCGAGAAGTTTTGCTGTTCGCGCTGTGTGAGTGCGAAAAGATATTCGTGTTCAGTCGAGGATGTATTACCAACTGGTGAGCTCGTTCCATGCTTATGATATCACATTTTTTCATGTAAACGTTACTTTTTTGTAATATTCAATCAAACTTTGTATGGTTCGTCACTACATGTGTCGGCATTATGCCTGTTTTATACAATTCTAATAAACATAGAACCTTTTTGACATTACTTAAAATATTTTTTGAATTGTTCGACATTATGAATGTCGACGTTTATTTTGAAACTTCTACCAAAGACTTTTCTTCTTGAGGCATAAATGTTCAGTAATACTTTTATGTAATTTTCAAACAAACTTTGCATGGTTCTTCACTACAAGTGTCGGCATTATTCCTGTTTCATGTAATTTAAAATATACGCATATATTTTTCTCTTTCCGCCATTAATAAAAACTTCTTTTGAATGGTTCGACATTACAGATGTTGACGTTTATTTCAAATCTTCTACAAAAAACTTTTTGAGACAAAACTAAAAACTAGCTTTAAGTATAAACCGTATTTTTCCTCCTTATCCATGGATCGCATCACCGACCAAAGGCGACTCCCAGATCTTTTCCTTCTCCACTAATAAATACCCTTCCCGTGGTGATTGTGGAGATGCAGAGGTATTCTCGGTCTCTAGAAGCAACAAACATTACACCCTAACATTCCTTCCCTATCCCAACTGACTGTAAGGACTTGGCCGGCGCCGTTATTGATCAATAATATTAGATCTGCTAAAATTGCACTCCGAGAGTAAGCGGAAACTCCCATCCTTTATTCATTTGGATCGCAGTGCAATTATTACCAGTTCCGATCAATCACGGAGTAGCAACCATTGACATGTACAGTCAGTCTATGCTATGTCTATGCTAATTAGTTACTCATGCTGATTTTGATTCTGATCATGTCCCTGTTACATTTCAAATATCGCATGAAGCGATTCTCAATCCTATCAGCTCCACTTTCAATTATTTACGAGCCGACTGGAATATATATGAAACGTATGTTGATTCTAATCTTGATGTTAACATTTCTTTAGAAACTAAAATTGATATTGACAATGCTCTTGAAACTTTAACAAATTCCATTGTTGAAGCCAGGAACATTGCAATTCCAAAATGTGAAGTAAAATTTGAATCCGTGATTATAGACGATGATCTTAAACTCTTGATCCGTCTTAAAAACGTGAGGAGAAGGCAATTTCAACGCACTCGTGATCCTGCTATGAAAATTATATGGCAGGATTTGCAGAAAGAAATCAAGAAACGTTTTGCAGATTTAAGAAACAAAAATTTTGAAAATAAAGTTTGTCAATTGGACCCCGGCTCTAAGCCCTTTTGGAAATTATCTAAAATCTTGAAAAAACCTCAGAAGCCAATACCGGCATTGAAAGAGGAAAACAAATTATTACTAACTAATTGCGAAAAAGCTCAAAAACTTGCTATGCAGTTTGAAAGTGCGCACAATTTTAATTTAGGACTTACTAGTCCAATTGAAAATCAAGTTACTCAGGAGTTCGAAAATATTCTCAATCAAGAGAACGTTTTCGAAAATGCCTGGGAGACTGATTTGGAAGAAGTGAGAACTATTATTAAAAAATTCAAAAATATGAAAGCTCCTGGCGATGATGGTATTTTCTACATCCTTATCAAGAAACTTCCAGAAAGTAGCTTATCATTTTTAGTTGATATATTTAACAAATGTTTTCAATTAGCATATTTTCCTGACAAATGGAAAAATGCTAAGGTTGTTCCAATTTTAAAACCAGACAAAAATCCTGCAGAAGCTTCTAGCTATCGTCCAATCAGTTTGCTTTCCTCCATCAGTAAACTTTTTGAAAAGGTTATTTTGAACAGAATGATGGCCCACATCAACGAAAATTCAATTTTTGCCAATGAACAGTTCGGATTCCGCCATGGACATTCGACCACTCATCAACTTTTACGTGTAACAAATTTGATCCGTTCCAACAAATCTGAAGGCTACTCTACTGGTCTTGCTCTTCTAGACATAGAAAAAGCATTCGACAGTGTTTGGCATTAAGGCTTGATTGTAAAATTGAAAAACTTTAATTTTCCAACATACATTGTTAGAATAATTCAAAGTTATCTGTCAAATCGTACACTTCAGGTTAATTATCAGAACTCCAGATCTGAAAGATTTCCTGTAAGAGCTGGTGTTCCCCAAGGCAGCATTTTGGGACCAATATTATACAATATTTTCACATCTGACTTACCGTAATTTCGGGTGAAATTGATCACTTTTCACGGTTTTTCTTGTCTGATTTCTATAATGTTGACAATGTCAAACAACTGAATGCAGGAAAACAAGAATGAAGGTGAGCCTCATTGACTCAAGTACCGAAATTTCCTAACAAATGCAATTTTAGCGCTAAAAAATATCTCTAAAATAAAAAATCGAGAGATCTCATTTCGGGGTGAAATTGATCACTTATCAATGCGATTGTTGTTAGTTTTCAAAACAACTCTACATAATAAATTTTAGCTTCCTGAATCCGAATATGCTTGCCAAATTCTTAACAATACAATATTTATAGAAACAATGAATATTTAAATTTCAAGAATAACGCAGAAAGCGCCTAAAAGTATGCAATTTCCTAAGGAATTTCCTGATATCTAACAGAAATTCATTTATTTCAACCAAATCAGCGAATTGGTACGAGTTTTGGTTATACAATCTAGTTTGGGGATATTTCTTAAGTATACTCACAAACTTTCAGGATTATATCATGTTCAAATCCTTGTCTAGAATCAGAAGTTTATTGACGTTTGTCAATACTGCACCGTACATGGTTTTGAAATTTTACATTATTTTCATAGAAATGAACATTTTTGAACGCAAAAAACTTCACAACACACGATTTGGACATACTTACGACAAACAACGTTCATTCACTGCAGGTCACATTGATATTTCTGCTCCATTAGGAAGAAATAAAATCGAGTGACACAGTGATCAATTTCACCCTACTGATCAATTTCACCCGAATTTACGGTACCTGAGTTACCTCAGGGATGTCAAAAATCTTTGTTTGCGGATGACACAGGCCTCTCCGCCAAAGGACGAAGCCTGCGTGTCATCTGTAGTCGATTGCAAAAAAGTTTGGATATTTTTTCTTCATACTTGCAAAAATGGAAGATTTCTCCTAATGCTTCCAAAACTCAACTAATAATATTCCCACATAAACCAAAAGCTCTTTATTTGAAACCTTCAAGTAGACATGTTGTCACGATGAGAGGGGTTCCAATAAATTGGTCAGATGAAGTTAAGTACCTAGGGCTCATACTAGATAAGAATTTAACTTTCAAAAATCACATTGAGGGCATTCAAGCCAAATGTAACACATATGTAAAATGTCTCTATCCCCTTATTAATAGAAAATCAAAACTTTGTCTTAAGAACAAGCTTTTGATATTCAAACAAATTTTCAGGCCAGCCATGTTGTATGCTGTACCAATATGGACTAGCTGTTGTAATACCAGAAAGAAAGCTCTGCAGAGAATTCAAAATAAAATTTTGAAAATGATTCTGAGGCTTCCTCCCTGGTATAGTACCAATGAGTTACATAGAATATCCAATGTTGAAACATTGGAACAAATGCAAATAAAATAATCAATAATTTCAGGCAAAAATCGTTACAATCTTCTATTGCCACGATTAATGCGTTATATGTTTAGGTTAAGTTAGGTTAAGTATATTTAAAGCGTTTTTTTTTCTCTTATAAGCAGGTGAAATCAACTCACCTGTAAAAAATCTGAACTGCTACGGCAAATGAAATGTTATATGTTGTTAACAAAATGTTAATGAAATCTTAAATTTGTTTTACCAAATTAGGATGATAGTGTTGTAATAACACAGAACACCTAGATATAAGAAATGAATGTAATGTTTGGAATGATACTAATAAAGAAATTGAAAAAAAAAAAAAAAATGTCATTTCAAATGGGACTCTCTGTAGGAAATTTCTTGACCCATTCAGTAAAAAAAAAACTTATTTACTTTTCTTGAGTGAAACAGCATACTTAGCTTTATACAACACAGTGTTTTACAGGAAAACATCATCGTAGTTTGAATTGGTCATTTTATTTTGGCAAAATCGTCAAATAATCGAAGTCAATTAATCGATTATCTCGATTATTAAGTGAGCCAGTTATCGATAAAAAATTAATCGATTAGTGTGTCAATTAATCGATTAATCGAAATAATCGATTAATTTGCGACAACCCTACTTCCAGCTCTAGCTACCTTCACGGGTTCACCGTAGAGATGAGCGAGCTCGTGGTTCATCCTTCGCCGCCACACGCCGTTATCCTGCATGCCGTCGAAGATCGTCCTTAGCACTCGGCGTTCGAAAACCCCAAGAGCTTGTAAGTCCTCCTCGAGCATAGTCCACGTCTCATGCCCGTAGAGAACTACCCGTCTTATGAGCATTTTGTACATCGTGCATTTGGTGCGGCGGTGAATCTTTCTTGACCGCAGCTTCTTCTGGAGCCCATAGTAGGCACGACTTCCACTGATGATGCGCCTTCGTATTTCCCGACTAACGTTGTTGTCAGCCGTCAACAAGGATCCGAGGTAGACGAACTCGTTCACCATCTCGAAGGTATCCCCATCTATCGTGACTCTGCTTCCAAGGCGGGCCCTGTCGCGCTCAGTTCCGCCTACCAGCATGTACATGAGTCGATGAGGTTCACCTTCGTACTTGTTTTCCTGCATTTAGTTGTTTGGCATGGTTAACATTATAGAAAACAGACCACAAAAACCGTGAAAAATGATCAATTTCACCCGAAATTATTGTACATTGAAATTGAATCTGTGGTTGCAAAGAAACAAATAACACGCTAGGTTACATACAGATTGCTAAGTCACACATGTCACAGCATGAAGATTGTTTACTATTCGTCATAGGGGAAGGGGTGAAAAAATGAACAGGATGGTAAAATGAGCAGCAAACTTGTAACGCATGAACAACAAATTTCAATAATTTTTATTACGCACGGATGATTTTAGAGCATAAATAAGAGTGTTTTTTATACGGAGATAAATTGAAGTCAGAATCACGTTCAGAAATTAAAACTGATGTAAGGTATAAAGGTGTAATACGCCCCCCCTTAGGGAAAAACTGCTCTATCGCAGTAGCAAATGCATCACTTCTATAGTTTTCTATGTCAATGTGTTGCTTACTTAGTTGGCCATGCTCTGCACGCAACTTTTTCCTTCCAGGTTGCTTTAAAAAAGTGTATAAGATGTTTTTTTGTAAACGGTCCCAATGTTTACGTTTCAAAACAACCCGGGCAATATGCCCCTCCCGTAGAAAAAACGTCCACAGCGTTATAGAAATGTTTCCAAGGAGAATTCCACCACCTGCTAATCTTAAAAGGGTCCATTAGCAGTCGTCTTCCGGTAAAAGTTTTTGTATTAAGTACAAAAGTAAAGAATGAGCTTCATCCCCCCTGAGGCTCGCTTATCAAAAGCAAATATTTAAACCAAAAACCTGATTTTCGATATTTTTAGAATTTCTATTGATTGTTTATACTTTTCAAAGAACATATATGCGCAACATCATTTTTCCGCGAATATTCAAGATATGTAATCATATTTATGTGTGAAAGAAGCCTCAATCCCGTTAAAATGAAGAGGGGCGTATTGCCCCGTTGGGGCGTATTACACCCAGTTACCCTAGTTTTAGGCACGGAGATGTTGAGGTTTTTCAATGAGGTGAATATCGTAATGATATGATGTCGAAGCAGAAATCATTAGAACTGTTTTCGAAGGGATTATAATCATTCATAGATGTTTTTTTAGGACTGTGATCAAAAATTCAAAAATGTTTGTTTTGCTCGTGTGTTTTACCACGAACATAAAATGAGCATTTCCATAATATTTTAATGACGATGAATTCTGTTTCTGTTAGTAGACATATCACAGAACATCGAGTTACATTCGTAATGTTCTCTTTACTACTTTTGTGGGGAACGCCAATCTTTGAGCCGATGACACGGAGTGACGAGAATTCGTTTAAGGGGGCAGGATCCGTCATCAACTCGATAATTTTCAAAAGCAGTTTTTACGTTCAAAATCATGAATATATTCATGTGTTCACTGTATTTTATTCTCCAACCGAAACACAGTGAACATGTTTTCGACGAGTAAATTTCAGTTTTGAACAGAAAAATGGCTGTTGAAGTTTCGATGATTACGATGACGGAACCTTGAACGTTAAAGCACAGACAAATAGACGTAACACTCTAATTATTTTTATCGCACAGCAGAATAGCGCCCAATTCTAATATTTGGTATTTGACCGACGGACCACTCGTGGCGCTCGCATCGCTTTTGTTTGAGTATGACGTTTGCTCACTACCGCCACCTAGTTCGCGGTTGGCCAAATGAAGTATTTTTAGCATTGGGCATGAATGTTTACGTGACTATGTTGTTAAATCGATAAATGTTCTATCTGTTACGTCTGTTTGTCTGTTGTTAAAGTGTTTGGGTCCTCTAGACAACTCGTAATCAAACGTCAACATTCCACCGCAAAATCGCTAGTGTTTGGAGGTGATGTTTACTTCAAAATTTCGAAATCAACATCTCCAACTTAGTTTTAATACCCTCCGTCCACGAATTATTGTGGCGCGTCGATCGTCGCAAGTTTCTCGTTAAACAGTCAATCCCGTAAATGATTATGATTTGTTTAGCTTAATTACTTTTAGACGACAGCAGTCAGTGGCTGTCTTCTTTGTTGAAATTTGTTCTGGAATTCCAACTTCCACAGGGTCCACTTATGTCATAGTTTGTATTACGTGCAATAAATATGTTAAATTTGTCCGTGAAAAACTTATCGAAGGACCTAAACTTTAATCAACTCGTGGAAAAACCTCCACCCCCCTATTTCATAACACCAAAACAGTTGTTGAATTCAAATTTTACCAAACTTGATGCCACGCTGAAGTAACGCGCAAATTAGAACCTTACAAATGTAGATTTTTCGCATCAGCATGTACCGTAAAACGCTACAGATTTGCGACCGCATTCAAATTCTATGATAACTAGGCTGTCAAAGATAAGTGGCCAACAATTCAAAACTACATCAAATAGTGATCGTAGAACAGATTGTTTGTAAACGTTTCAAAAATGCTGAAATTGGGTAAATTTTTTAAATTCGTATAAAAAGCCTAAAATGTTCTTGATTTAAATGTAAACCGCTCTTACATGAAGTGTCATACTAATATTATTTAGTTTTGCATTTGTTTTGCTTAACTGATTAACAGAAATTATGATATTTCGTTTAGTATGTGGTGGGTTACGCACTATCAAAGTTACCCCGTTTTACGGTATCTATTATTGAACAATAACATCAGAACAAACGCCTGTAGGTACCGTAATCAGGGGTAACATTGATCATTTTTTTTTTTTTGAATATTTCGTTTGAAAATGCAAATGTTATAAATTTTATATTTTTAAAACAAGTACTGCCACCCATAGCTCGTAACTTTATATTGTATTTTGTTTTTTGAAAGATTTAAGGGTGTTTAAAAAAATGTTTTAAGCGATTTTTTGGTTTAGCTGATATGGGGTAACATGGATCATCTATGTAAACAAAGTTTGGTTATATTGAAAATGTCGTTACTTACTTAAATCATGGCCCCCGAAACCGAATATGAAGGTCAAACGCTTACAAGTCATTTACTTTTTGAGTTTTTTTTTAAATTAAAAACACTTCGAACCACGGTATACGCCTATAGGTAGGCAATTTCCTAAGGGAATTATATGTTCTTAACAATAATTCGTTAATGTTGCCTAATTGAGCATACCGTAAAACGGGGTAACTTTGATAGTTTTTTCGAAGAAAACTTGAATATTTATGCATGCTGTTTCAAAGAATTTTAATTCATATTTTTTAAACAAGTACTGGTATCCTAACTATCGATCCAGTTGATAGATTTCCAAAAGGTTTATTCTTAATGGATTTATAATTTTTCATATAATCGAAAGTCGGTTTTCTGTTTTGGGGTAACTTTGATAATGAAGCATCACTCGAACAAAATTGAATGAATTACAGAACATTTGTAGGGCGTTGCATATCTTTAGGAGTTTATGGAAATTTGTGACTTAGATTACAAAAATGGTCCAAGTTTGTAAAAATAGTATTCGCTTAGAGTTTTGAGACCGAATTCGAGTTCTATGATAACTAGGCTATCAAGTATAAGGGATGAATTCATTATGACTACATCAAATAGTGATCGTAGAACAGATTGTTTGAGAGCATTTCAAAATTGCTAAAATCTTATAAATTTTCCATGTTTGCATATAAATCCTCAAATGTACTTGATTCCAACGGAAATAGCTTTAACATGAAGTGTCATACTAATACTCTTTACTTTTGCATTCGTTTTGCTTAACAGATTAACAGGAACTTTGTTATTTCGTTTAGTATGTTGAGAGTCTCGCATTATCAAAGTTACCCCGTTTTACGGTACTTAAGAAAATTTTGACAACGGAATCGTTTTCGGCGATACCATTTTTAGTAAGAACCGCATTTTCCTTGCTCATATCGTTTGCAGAACATATGTGAGACATGAATCTTCGGTGGTGTCATCCTTACCCATTGAAATCATTGTTTCGAAAAGTTAACAAATTTACGCGTAAGGTGAACGCAATTTTCGCAAAAATGTTCACTTTTGTTAGTTCATGAATATAAGAAAAAGAAGCACCATTCATGATATGGAAATGTTCCATCAATAATTGATGATACGAACTTTTTACGAGATGAGTCATTCCGATCAATGTTACCCCGCAATGTTACGGTATGCATTATATATGCAGAATCGATGAAGAGAAATCACTCATGTTAGTTAGGCCCTATTGAAGTGACAGCACAGAAATGCAAAAGGGGCTACCATTAACAACGCGGTTATTTTTTCCCAATTTTAGACCCATCTTCTCCCTAGTAGTCATTTGTCCATACACAAAACTTACAATTTGTACGGACCGTGGTCATTGGGCAGAATATCTCCCCTCCCCCAATGACTACGTGGTTTATGGATGACCCATAAGCACGCATTTTTTTAATTGATTTATTAACCCTAGAAATACTCAAATGGATGGATGTTTTTCACATCTAAATCGCTATTTTCCTTATCATGGGCATATTACCCTCAGTTCCTTATATTGGCACAAATTTATCAATTTCCAAATTCAATTCGTTGTTTCACCTCAGGACGCAAAATTGCATTACTTCCTAGCGTCTTGTAGTGAAAAATTGTTAACAAACCCGCATCTTGTCACCTTTATTCACAGAAATGAGGATCGATGAAGAGAAATCGATCATGCGCCTTGCGCCCTTATTATAGCACACGCTTGAATTTGCCTTCTTTCGAGCTATTTGAGCCATTTAAGCACGTCACAAACCATGTGCTTTCTTGGACGGAGCATTTAATTTTCATACTTTTGTAAGGTTCCAGTCAATTGGCTTAGGGGATTTTTGCACATTATTTGATGATTTATCGCAAATTCATCGTTTTTCCCATTTAAAGCAAGACGATATCGTTTAGGTGTTCATTTTAATACCCCTTCCCCTATTGACAGCAGTGTAATTTATTGGTAGTTTCAGTATAGTTACACTTCAGTTTCAAAATAACATATGATTTCTGGGTAACTAATGTGTAACAAACGAATAACTTGCTGACAGTGGTCAACATTACATGTCAAAAATTTTCATACATATTGTGAATTTTGATATAAGAACTTTACTATTTTATGACTAGTTATTGTTTTCATAGATATTTTTCCAGTGATTAATTAAAATTGTTGAATTTACTATTTGCAGCCTACCTAACAGCTTTTTAATAGTTTTCATCATTTTAGATTGGCTGTTCTCAAACAGTTATTCGGAAGTGTTTCTGCAGCAAGATGAAATTAAATGGCGATTTATGATAGGCAACCCAGAAAATCCAACTGCGGGACACGAAACAACGTGATTTTGAAATAACAATCTACACAAACAATTAAATTGAAATCAAAAACACTGCTGATTTGAGTAACACTGTCAATTTCCATTTTTCTGTGTCAGTTCTAATGGAATAATATCTCAACAATCCAGGTATCATGTGTTATTCAATATAAAATTATTATCAATTTTGAGCAAGTAAAATGATTGATTTCACCACAAATTCAAATCGGCATGTTAAATCTATTATGTACTTGTGAATAATTACGCGTTCGAAAATCATACGTATTACTTTTATTGACATTCAATTCTAAAATGGTTGTTCGGTTCCAAAACTGTCAGAAAGTAACAACAACTTCAACGCCGTTTCATTTATTTTGTCGCAGGACAACCCATGCGTAATCAACAAATTACATAGCAGTCGCTTGTAAACATCTTATGTAACGAACAAACAAGTTACATAAGGCTCGACTTTTTGCGCTTTTTCGGTTACATAGCAGTATTTTTCCATGATGCAAATGTATCATATTGTAACTATTGAATATGTTAAGTAGCCGTTGCTGTAAGCTACTTGTAACAATATGTGCTGCTTAGGATGTAATATGTTGCTATTGAAACGTTAATAATAGCTTTGATAAATTTTAACAGGGGCTTCCTTAGCCTAGTGTTTAGAGTCCGTGGCTACAAAGCAAACATTTTCGTTATGGAAATTTTCTTGACTTCCCTGAGCTTAGAGTATCATCGTAGTTGTTACACGATATACGAATGTGAAAATAGCAACTTTGGCACAGAAAGCTCTCAGTTAACAACTGTGGAACTGTTCATTGAACACTTAGTTGAGAAGCAGACTCTTACCCAGTGAGGACGTAATGCCAAGAAGACGAACTTTCTTCTTCGTCTAGGAAACACAAACAAAGAATACCTAGATACAAGAAATAAATGTAATTAACGAAATGTTACAGTCATTGAAAAAAAAAACATGAAGGTGTTTTGGTAAATTCTCAATGAAGTATGATTCGAAAATAAGAGTTATGGGTCTATTTGCTTACCATTTGAGCTAATTGTGACCACTTTTCACCGTATACATCCATCGAACTGAACTGGAAGTTGTGAAAGATTATGTGCCAGCAACATGAAAATCAAAAAGGGGGTAGGTATTGTGTTGGTGTATGCGTAGCAAGCCGAACGCCTGGCATTTGCTAGTCTCGCAAGAGCAGATACCAACCCACATGGGAACGAAATTCTGCGCCACCACAGGATAAGAAAATTGGTTGTAAACTTCTAGGTGCTTGTGGTGTGGCATCAGGGTAAGATGAATGGAGAAATATGGGAACGTTGTGGTTTCGAAAGGATGAGCCGAACATTTCTTCTCCGGCGAAGACATCCTTTCGGGCGAATGGCGCTGAGCTACCATGCAAATATTAACAGCTGACGTGTGAAACCAAGAAAAACAGATGCCGGGTGGGAAGCAGGATTTCATCCAGTCTGATATTGTGGTGTTAACATGTATTCAGACTGATGGAAAGTCTGGTTTAACGGATTCTTTGAATCACTCAAAGTGGATTTTGCTCAGTTGTCAGGATAATCATGTGTCACTTTGTCTGGGGTTGAGTTATAAATGCAATGATAACAAAAAACATTAGAATAAGAATCAACGTATGTTGACAGTTGGCAACAAAGCTGACTAGAGTTCATTCACCTAAAAATATCGAATGTAAAAGGGTTTCCCAATAAAGGAATAGCGTTAAATGCGCATCTAATCGGGCCAAGATGAGGGTAGTGAGTTTGAAACCTACCAGTCGAGGATCTTTTTATCAAGGAAATTTTCTCAACTTCCCAAGGAATAGAAAATGATCGTACCTCCCACTCAGTTAAGAACTACAGAAATACTTATGAGAAGCTGAGAAGCAGGCTCTGTCCCAGTTGAACCGTATCGCTAGGAAGAAGATGTAGAATAAGAGTCAACGAAAATATAACATATTTCACTCTAAAAAATTGGTTTTTCGAAAACAAAACATCAAATTGGTATCACAAAACTTATGAATATGACATGTGATGATAAACATATGTTTGCCCGCCAGTCTTCATGGAAACCATCCATTTTTTGGGGGAACACATCAAATGAAAGCTTAAACTCTCAATTTTCAAATAGTGATAGATTAAGCGATGCCTACTTTTTTGCGGAAATGTTGTTCCACCAGACACGCTAAGTTTTGCCCTGAATTACTCTTTTTAAAAGCTTATAGATTACTACCGCCAAACTAATATGAGATTCCTGTTGGATGAATGAGCGCCGTATCTGATCAAATGCAAACCGATACTAATAGGACTTTCATCTCTAAGCCAACTACGTTTCCATCCCACACCGGGAGCAGTTTCCTAATTACATTCCGCACGTAGGCAATCGAATTCCAAACATGGTCACGATAAATCGTTGCTGGTCGCAAAAGGCAGCCGCCTCATATCCACCCTCCACCAGATTAACAACCACCTTTTGCCAAGACCTGCCAGAGCTCACAATAGATATAATGTTGTACAGTTCAAGATAGCAAACCTATAGGAGAAATGCTGTGGTTCATGTAGAGGCCGGTTTAAAGGCTTATTAAGTCCTCGGTCGACAAGATGTACCGGATTGCCGACATTCGATTTCCAAAGCGAGCAGCACAAGCATCGGCATAGGCTGATAGGTTCGTAATTTTATGCAACATTTTGTAACATTGATGCAGAAGTATCGTTCCCTCTCTGTGTGTCGGTGCGCAAACAATGGATCAGCAAAAATGTTCATCTTAACATGCGGTCACGGTCACAACATATATATCGTAATTAATTCAATCTGATTGTGTTCCATTGATTGTGATGGAATTCTCAGAAATGAAGAAAGGGACCTCAATTAGAGGAGCTTAAGTCTCAAAAGCTGGGAGAAGATTTGATTGCTTCAAATGGCTTGCTTTTATAAACTAGCCAACCAAATTACAATATTTTTGAATATTATTTGAGGGAAAGATTGAAGGTATATCAGAGGTAGTCCCTTGACCTTCCCTCTTTTTTCATGGGATGTGAATGTAGATGTATCTTAATGCATAATTTTGACTTGCCTTAATGATTTGGACATGAAAACAAACAAAGATCATAGTTCTGAACTTTTGTTTCATTCTATTATGAAACGAAATTATCAAACAATTCATTCATTTCTTTTATCTAGGTGTTTTGAGTCAGGCAACGCTATGATCATAATTTAGTAAAACTCAATTAAGCTTTTATTATCATTTTGTTAATAACATATACCATATTCATTTCAATTCAGAATTTGTATTGATGAATAGATTTCACCTTCTTATAAGAAAATAAACAAATATTTTCAATTACCAATCGACCGCGATAATTATATTTGAATTGTTTACCGGCATATCGGTCTATTTTGCTCGGAGTAAGAAGCAATGAATACTCGATGGATAGGTACTGTAAGGGAACGCACACTGGGGCAGAATTGAAAAAACGCGGAAACAACCTGCAGTTCTTCGGAATGAAGAGATAGACGTTTGGTGTCTTCAGCGAAAATGATCCTTTCAATGAGGCCGATGTTTTGAGATATATATTTTTTAGTGTTATTCACATAAATGACTGATATGCCATTTCGGTCAAATGGCAGGTTAGGTAAATGGTTTCTTCGGCAAAGTTGATCATTATTTTATGCTGAAAATAATTGCCGAAGACGTCAAATTTCCAAGGCCTACTATTTTTGATATATAGACATTTATTTAAAAAATGTGCTAAAAACCGAAATATTTGATTTTCGTTTGCAATTTTTCAATTATAATGCTATATATCGCCTATGACTATGTTGTTAATTAACATAAAGCAATTTTGGTGCAAACTTCATGGTAAAAATAATATTTTGTTGGATTTTTTAAGTGAAATTAATGGAAATATAGGTATATGATTCCTTCGGCAAAGTCGATCGTTATTTTAGCTGAAACAATTGATAAAGATGTCAATTTTTCAAAGCCTACTATTTTTTTAAACTGACAAACTATTGGAAATTTGACATCTTCAGCAATTATTTTCAGCATAAAATTATGATCAACTTTGCCGAAGAAACCATTTACCTAAACTGCCATTTGACCGAAATGGCATATCAGTCATTTATACGAATAACACTAAAAAATATGACATTATCTCAAAACATCGGCCTCATTGATAGGATCATTTTCGCTGAAGATACCAAATGTGTATCACTTTATTCCGAAGAACTACAGGTTGTTTCCGCGTTTTTTTTTCAATTCTGCCCCAGTGTGGAACGGCGAAAGAAATTGGATTAGATGTTGAAGATGGCATACCATATGAAACAGTATTACTTGGAACGTCCTTCATTGTGGCTAACATCCCCTGTGGGAACGGCTTGGCGTGTTGTTTGAATAACACTACCGAGACAGCCTTGTCTTCAAAAGTGCAAATACTCACTTAGCTTTTGTTGCAGCGATTTTCATAGCTTATAATGTTCTAGGACTATGAATACATTATACAAAACTTTGCTGAATACACCAAGACAATAGAGTAAGGTGGGGCAAAAGTTCGACCTTAGTGGTATGATCAAAGTTTCCAGGAAAACAATAGCAGTTAAAACAAAACAAATACCATACAGTGAACCTTCAACATAATGGCTATAATTTTGCTGAACAAACTTGTGTCCAAATATTTACCCATTTTTTGTTATAACAGTTTCAAAATTGATTGTCTTATTCGAACTTTTGCCCCACCGGTGGGGCAAGAGTTCGAATCTAGTGTGGGGCAAAAGTTCGCTGGCTAAAACACTAAATATCGATCCTTTTATGACAGGCATACTTTACACCAGCCGTAAACTTAAGTTTGCCGAAAAATACACACTAAATTTTCATCAAAAAATTGCCCAAAACCGGGTTAATTGTAATATACTCAAAAATAGCAGTTTTTCGCAAAACTAAGTGAAAATGTAAAATTTTGGTGACTGTTTTCACACGATCAGACAAATTTAACTAAATTTGAAGATAATATGTGGATTTTAGGCAACTTGCAAATTTTTCCGTGATTTTATACATGGGTCGAACTTTTGCCCCGCTGATTCGAACTTTTGCCCCACTATGTGCCAAAAATTGTTTTCAAGCATTTATGCAAAATCTAATACACGTCAAAGCAACCTTGTGATAGGCCTAGAAACGCCCTTACATAAAATATTGAAAAAGATTTTATCTTCAATTGATTCCATGCTACGAAAGTTTGACCAAAACTTACAATATTCACGTCGAAAAACAACAAATAGCCATAACTTTTCCAAATCTCAATCGATTTTTATGATATTTGGAGTAAAAGTCTCTTACTTGAATAGCATTCGAACCACAATGACACTTATAAGATTTGTTTTGAATTGAGCTATAAATCTTAAAAAGAAACTCTTACCCCACTCAAACTTTTGCCCCACTTTACTCTATCTTCATTTTTCTATGAGTTATAAGCATTTTATTATGGAAACAAATATTCTACAATTTCAAAACACTCAAAAGGTGTACATAATGTCACAAGTGTTGCTAAACATTTTTATGCTTGAGAAAAACAATATAGAACATAATTTAACAGCAAAAATGAATATGGGATATTTTAAGTTACTTATCACTTTTAGGTCACTTATCACTTTTAGGTCACTTATCACTGGTACGCCGCGATCACTGGTACGCCGCGGTACAGAGTGGTTTTGCGAACCTCGCTGTTCTTAATTGAATCGCGACGAACTTGACTTAACTTGCTAAACGATAGCCATCCTGACGTCTGTCAGTTGGGTCGCTCAAGGGTTCTTCAATTAGTGGTCGATGGCCAAATTTGGACACGTCCAATTGGGTCGAGCTAATGTATCAGAATCGTTACGTTTATTGCAGTTCAAAGGTTTTTATACATTTTCAAGGTCTGGAACAGTTTGCTAAAGTGTGTATGATAGAAAGAGTAATTTGTTGCATAGGTGAGACAACTGGATTGACAATGTGACCAAAAAGTTCATCTTTGCATGCTAAGCAATATCGGTTATTTGTCGCGATCACTTTGGCTTGGCTTGTTATTTGACTCCTCCGAGTTGCCCGCAACCAGTTCCGGACCTCACCGAGGGAGGTAAGGTGAGCCGATAGAACGATGCACCTCGGTGGTTAATGACTTCCATATGTGCCGTTTGTGATTGCATAATTGCCTGGTCATTGCTTTGGTGCTAGGATGGTTGGTGTGTGTTATTTTACAACATGGGTTTTATTTTGGGTTATGGATCCAACTGGTATGCTACACCATCCCCCTTTACGAGAATAATGTAATGTAATGAAATTATTCTAAAAGATTCGAAAAATTTGAATGTGTGTCTCCAGTTATCTCTTACATAGTTGTTTGATAGAGTTATCGTTTTTTTTTTTTTTTTTTTTTTTTTGTCCTTAGTTCATAAAATATAAATTAACCTAGATGTAGCTAACCGAATTTTGCACTCCTCAGCATATAGCTGGGAACTTTCACCTACCTCATCTTTTACTTATTTTTTGAGTTTATTATTTTTTTGAGAGGTTAGGCTCGGTGGTACTCTAGTTCAAGTTATTCTTAGAGTTATGCTTTAATTATTCTGTTTTTGTGTACTGTTACAATTTTACCTGAAAGTATATGCTCTATTTCACAATTTGGCTCATCTATTTTTGTAATTTTGTATGGTCCAAGATAAAATGAATCCAATTTTCTTCTGTTTTCGTTTTTCAAATAAATTTTGTCGTTAATGTTAACAGAAATAGGATTGATATTGTTATCGAATTGTTCCTTTCTTCGGTTTTTTTGTTCTAATAAAATTTGTTTTGCTATCTCATGAGATTTCTTTAATTTAAATTTTAATTCACTTTTGTATGAGTCGTAATTGTATATAGGTTCATTATTGTTTTGAATAGTATCATGAGGGAGAGTTGCTTTTTTTCCAAAAACTAATTCGAATGGGGTAAAGTTATGGTCTGTATGAGGAGTTGTATTGTATGAAAATTCGTAAAATTTTGTCCATTCATCCCAATCGGATTGGTGCTCATTGGTGAATGATCGCAAATACTCATGTAGGCATCTGTGATTCCTCTCCAATGAACCGATTGATTGAGGATGATATGGCGTTGAAAAGGTTTGTTTAATTTGAAGTAATTTGCTAATTTGGTTCAGGACTTCATTATTATATTCAGTACCTTGATCGGAACGCATTTCGAGAAAATTACCGTAAGTTAGAATAAAATTTTCAACCAAAGCTTTAGCTATGGTATTAGCCTCTTTGTTTTGTATCGGAATAACAACAATGTATTTAGTCAAATCGCACTGGATAGTTACACAGTAGCGATTGTTTTTTATGGTTAACGGTAGTGGTCCTACCGTATCTATGGAAATAATTTCGAAAGCTTTTGAAGGGGTTGTTGTAATTCTCATTGGTTCTTTAGTATGTTTGATAATCTTATTTCTTCTGCACAATTCGCAGGCCTTAACGAAATGGGCAATAGAATTTTTCATATCTCTCCACTTATATTTCTCGCGAAGTCTGAGATACAAGCGATGTTGACCAACATGACCTCCGAGTGGTGTGTTGTGGTGGTTATTTAATATAGTTAAAATATCATCTTTACTATTGACAAAGAGGGGCTCTTTATAAATTATAATTTGTAATTGTTTTAGAGTTTTATGCGCTATTATTTTAAATAAGTTCATTGGTACCAATGTGAAATTATAATCGTCTGCAGACATTGCTAATTTTTGTATTTTAAATCCTTTGGCAATTTTTTCAATTTCTGAAAGAGCATGCTCTAATGCGTGACTTCCATTTCGAACATCTTGATGCACTTGTGCAAAAAGTGTTTTATTATCTTTTTTCCATATCATAAATTTCATTGTGTTGTTCTCTACGGCTGTCGACAGTTTCATCATTTTTCTCGTTTCCGTAGGACGTTCGGTTTCATAAACTGAGAGGTGATCAATCTCTTTTATTTCTTCTTGGATTTTTTCTTGTATTTTCTTTAATTGCGCCATTTTCCGGGTCATTGACCTAGTATTTACTAATAATATATTTGATTGTCTTAATTCTTCAGACGTAGTAACTATTCGCGAAAGCGCATCAGCTGCTACGTTTTCCTTACCCTTTATATATACAACATCGAAGTCAAATTCTTCTAATTCGATTCGGATTCTGGTTAACTTTGATGTAGGATTTTTCATCCCAAAAAGATACACTAGTGGTCTATGATCGGTTCTTACAGTGAATCGTTTGCCATACAGGTACGGTTTAAAGTAATTTATCGCCCAGTGTATAGCTAACAATTCTTTGAGTATAGTCGGTTTATTTTTCTCTGCCGGAATGAAGGTTTTGCTTGCAAAAGCTATTGGTTGCTCTCCTGTTTCTGTGGTTTGTGACAAGACGGCTCCACATCCAATATCAGATGCGTCTGTCGTTAATGTAAATGATTTTGAAAAATCTGGATATTGTAGAATCCTAGGAGACATCAAATTATGTCGTAAGAGGTTGAATGCATGTTGGCATTCCGATGTCCAAATAAATTTAGTATTCTTTTTAAGAAGTTTATTCAAAGGATTGGCGATTTGTGAAAAATTTTCGACAAATTTGCGATAGTAATTGCAGAAAGCAACGAACCTTCGCACATCGTCGACATTTTTAGGAACAGGATAATTCTTGATTGTTGCATACTTTGCTTCGTCAGGTAATATTCCTTTATCCGTTAACTTATGGCCCAAATATGTGACCTCCGTTCTAAAAAATTTGCATTTTGAAATGTTCAATTTTAATTCGTATTTTCTTAATCTTTCGAAAACAGTTCTTAAATTTTGCAAATGATGTTTTAAAGAACATCCAATAACCACAATATCGTCAATATAGACAAATGCACGTTCTGGGGTTAATCCAGCCATAGCGATGGTCATCATTCGCTGAAAACTATTCGGACTAATGTTCAATCCGAATGGTAGTCGTTTAAATTGGTAATGACCAGAATTTGTTGAGAATGCTGTGAACTTTTTTGAGTTTTCTTCTAAGGGGATTTGATGGAAACCTGACATCAAATCCAGTGTACTAAAATATTTCGCTCTACCAAGTTGATCCAAAATGCTATCAATTCTTGGCAAGGGGAATTTATCTGGTAATATTCTTTTGTTTAGCTGACGAAAGTCTATTACCAAACGCCATTTTTTGTTGTTATCTTCTGATTTCTTTGGGACTAGTAGTATTGGTGAATTATAAGATGAAACTGAAGGCTCTATAATGTCTTCTTGTAGCATCTTTTGCACTTGGTTTTCAATTTCTTCTCCTTGCTAATAAATTGTTTTGTAGTTGGGAATGTACACAGGAACATTATTGTTTAAGTTAATGTTCTGTGTGTAAAAATTGTTAAATGTCAACTTCTCATCAGGTAAACAAAAAATGTCTTCATAGTCAGTAACTAGTTTTTCGAAATCATTTTTCGCATAAGTGGGAATTTGTTGTATATTGACTCCTTTCAAAATCTTTGCACGTCGCTCCGAGTTAGATTTGCTAGAATTTTGAGTTTTGCAGATATGAAAGTTTCTGAGCGGTTCCATTTTTGGTCTGAAATTAGCATAAGCGATATAAACTTCGTCATTTGTTGTATTTATAAATTTGAATATGGGCTCTTTGGCCGATATTATTGTGTTACCACAAAAAATTCCAGGTTCAACTTCTTGTGAATAGACCACCATATCTTCTTGTAACTCTAATCCTGGTATGTATCGAGTGACTTCATGGCGGGGAGGTAGAAAAAGTTTTCTCTGAAAATTGTCTTCAATTGGGATTGAAATTTCTTGCTGCTTTACTTTAAACGACAACAACCAAGGCTCATAATCTATTTTACATTGGTTCACACTTAAAAAGTCTCTTCCAATAATGCCATCGGTTGGTATTGGAAAATCGTTTTCCACTATTTGAAATTTTTGGTTCACCGATGTGCCATCTACTATTATATTAGCATAAGTGCTACCAAGTGACGAAATACCATTATGTCCGATTCCAGAAATAAAGCATTTCTCGTCGGGATAATATATTTGTGTAGGTTTTACTATGTTTGCTTTTATGATAGATATATCAGCACCAGTGTCCACTAAGAAAGTACAACGGGTATCAGACAAATCTAGTGTCAGGTTTACATAGTTGGAAACTGATGCATTTATCGTGCATGCTGTCCAAACTGTGCGCCTAAAAAATTTGGATTTGGCATTATTTGTTGGGAGCCTGTAAAGTTCTGGCTATTCACCATCGGAATTTGTTGATTTTGCTGATGTTGTTGCATTGGTAGTGCTAGAGCCTGCTGTTGGCTATGTTGATTTGTCGCTTGCAATCCAGGTTGCATGAAATAAATAGTTGGTCGTCCTCTTTGACTGTAATGTCCTCTTGGATTTCCATGTCCTCGTGTATTCCATTCACTTCTCTGGTTTTGAAAACGAGGTTGGTTATTATGGTAGAAGGATTGATTGGAATTTTGCCAATTTCGTCCCAACCTGTTATGAGGGTTGCGATTCCCTCGTTGGTAATTAAAACTACTACTTCGTCCACGGCCTCTATTATATTGATTCCTGTTGGCCATGAAAACCTGAGCTTGCATGGCATTTGCGTTTTTATGTTTATCTTCTTGAGCTTTTTGTACCGCGTCATTCTCTTGTAGTTTTTGGATAGCATCGTTCAGCCTGGTAAATGTTCCAGCGCGCAGTATTGTTTTAGTTTCTGAATTTTTCGTCCCAGCAATTAATGCGTCGACCCCGCACTTGGTGGCCATTTGTAACGCTACATCACCCGGTATTCTGTTTCGTATGTAGATGGACTTCAGCTCTTGTGTGAGCTTTTCCACTTCAGTACAGAAATCTTCTGTGGAAGACGTTTGTTTTGTATTTTTAAGTTTCGCTAAAACATTCTCAGCGGTGGTTTTTGATGAGCAATTTGTCTTCAATGCATCAATTAACTGATCAAGATTTGCGTTTTCAGGTATTGATTGTCTAGCGGTTTCTGTAAGTCGCGTTTTGATAAATCTAAGAGTGGTGGCTTTTGCTGCGTCTTTGGCAGCCTGTGAAGCAGCCGCGTTTTCGTTATTAACTATATCGACGAATAGTTCAACGGAATCTAGAAATGCGTCAAGATTCTTCGGGTTACCGTCATACATATTGATTAGTGTGGCACCAGTTTTAATGTTTACTTTTGCCATTTTTGATTTTATCTTGTTTAACAATTTATTAATAAAGAGAATTGCGTATGATAATGTGAACAGGCTTATTTTATGAATTGCAGCCCTTTCAAGTTTAGATAATATTAATATGTGTACGTTGCTATAAACTTGTCTAATAGCATTTGTTAAAAAAAAACAATTCTGATTCTTTGATCTCGGTTTCAATTATAGCTAATGCGTCCGTAACTTTACCATAAGTTAATTTTGCGTTAATTAATTTTTGCTCTAAAGTAATTTTTCGGTATTTTCTGTTCGGAGCTTTGTTAAGATTTCTCAGGATATTATTCAAATGATTGATACCTTCATTGATGATTATTCTATTTTCGTGTGTTTTCATATCAAATAAATTAGAATCAAAATATAATATAAAAATGTATTGAAAAAAAAAAATAAATTCCGTATGGAACGAACTCACTTCAATGCCGTTTACGTCACCGTATTGCGTTTCTCGCCATCTGTATATTTTCCTTCCAGTCTCGCAGTTCCTCGCACAGCCAGTTGTACATGTATTTTAGCAGCAACACCATTAACATCGCACAAAACAGCAGTAAGGATGGACCGTTGATTCTCATGTTGATTTCACTGTCACTGCGTCGCACTTGAAATGTCATTGCTCTTACTTGATTGCTGTTACGGAGGCAAGCGAAACTGCTTGCTTTATAGCTTCCTGGGTTCGCAGTCGTTCGAGCTTGATGATGATATGATAAATAACGTATAGAAACACAAGCACTAAAACTGCAGTTCCAATATACACCAGTTTCGTCGTTGCGTCAGCTGATCTTTCTAAGTGAGCTGTTTGTTGTACGTTAGTATTCACAATTTTGATAATTTCTTCCGGCACCCTTGGTGGGGCTAGTGTTGTGACTTCATTACCCATTTTAATTTTCTAGAACACTTTTAAAACACAAATCCAATTATTTGTCCACCAATTCTACATTTATTTTTTCATATTTTGTTAATCACTTTCTTCACCAAATTTTCTTAGAATAGATTTCAGTTCACTTAATGTTGACATGATTTTTGTTTGTAGTCTTCTCATTTACTTTTTTTGATAATATTTAACTTCATCACCAAAATATACATCTCCACTTTTTGTAATTTGTAATTTCGGGTAATTTCTTCGCCAATAGTTCACCAGCCAGTTGTAGCATCCGTTATTTTCACATTGCCCAATTCTGTGTTTTTCTGCACTTTCTACGCATTTTTTATAATCTTGGCGCGCTTGCGCCTCAATTTCACTCCAAAACTGTTTGCTTTCTTCTGAGTTCATCTTTATTTTCAACCTTGAATACTTTTTACAGGTTCACTAGTCCGGTCGCCATTTAAGTTACTTATCACTTTTAGGTCACTTATCACTTTTAGGTCACTTATCACTGGTACGCCGCGGTACAGAGTGGTTTTGCGAACCTCGCTGTTCTTAATTGAATCGCGACGAACTTGACTTAACTTGCTAAACGATAGCCATCCTGACGTCTGTCAGTTGGGTCGCTCAAGGGTTCTTCAATTAGTGGTCGATGGCCAAATTTGGACACGTCCAATTGGGTCGAGCTAATGTATCAGAATCGTAACGTTTATTGCAGTTCAAAGGTTTTTATACATTTTCAAGGTCTGGAACAGTTTGCTAAAGTGTGTATGATAGAAAGAGTAATTTGTTGCATAGGTGAGACAACTGGATTGACAATGTGACCAAAAAGTTCATCTTTGCATGCTAAGCAATATCGGTTATTTGTCGCGATCACTTTGGCTTGGCTTGTTATTTGACTCCTCCGAGTTGCCCGCAGCCAGTTCCGGACCTCACCGAGGGAGGTAAGGTGAGCCGATAGAACGATGCACCTCGGTGGTTAATGACTTCCATATGTGCCGTTTGTGATTGCATAATTGCCTGGTCATTGCTTTGGTGCTAGGATGGTTGGTGTGTGTTATTTTACAACATGGGTTTTATTTTGGGTTATGGATCCAATTGGTATGCTACAATATTATTAACTACAAATTGACCGTACAATTCAAATGCATACTGATGGCAACTTTTTCCGTCTGTGAGAAGTGGGAGAAGAGAGGAGAAAACTGTCAAAAAAGGTAAACAAAATCACGCATAGTGCGAAAAATGCTTGTAATTTTGGTCAACAAACATATTTCCACTACAAAATTAAATGAATTGCGATTTGAGCTTTTCTGAAAGAGCTCGTTCTTTGAATGGTTAAGAGGACGAGTTGTTTAATTTTAATACAGCTAATAACATTATTACTGGAACTTATTTAAAACCTGGATTCAAACTAAAAAAATCCTAACATTTTTGTTTATCGTAATGATCGACTTGATGGGGCAAGTGGAGGAGTTGCAATCATCATTCATAGGCGTATATTATATATTTATAATAATATATTTTCGTTATTTAAAACTAAAGTTTTTGAATCTTTAGGTGTTTCAGTTGGAACATAGCTTGTTAATATACTTTCATAGCTGCCTATTTGCCTTTTCAATGCTCTGGACAGCAAGTTGGTTAGCTCCAAACTGACTTGATCCGTCTTAAAAACGTGAGGAGAAGGCAATTTCAACGCAATCGCGATCCTGCTATGCAAATTATATGGCAGGACTTGCAGAAAGAAATCAAGAAATGTTTTGCGCAATTAAGAAACAAAAATTTTGAAGATAAAATTTCTCAATTGGACCATGGTTTCGAGCACTTTTCTAAATTATCTAAAATTTTGAAAAAAAAAACCTCAGAAGCCAATACCGGCATTGAAAGAGGAAAACAAATTATTACTAACTTATTGTGAAATTTCAATTTAGGACCTAATAGTCCAGTTGAAAATCAAGCTACTCAGGACTTCGAAAATGTTCTCAATCAAGAGAACGTTCTAGAAAATTCCTGGCATACTGATTTGAAAGAAGTGAGAATTATTATTAAAAAATTCAAAAATATAAAAGCTCTTGGCGATGATGGAATTTTCTACATCCTCATCAAGAAACTTCCAGAAAGTAGCTTATTATTCTTAGTTGTATATTTAACAAATGTTTTCACTTAGCATATTGTCCTGACAAATGGAAAAATGCTAAGGTTGTTCCAATTTTAAAACCAGACAAAAATCCTGCAGAAGCTTCTAGCTATCGTCCAATCAGTTTGCTTTCTTCCATCAGTAAACTTGTCGAAGAGGTCATTTTGAACAGAATGATGGCCCACATCAACGAAAATTCAATTTTTGCCAATGAACAGTTCGGATTCCGCCATGGACATTCAACCACTCATCAACTCTTACGTGTAACGAATTTGATCCGTTCCAACAAATCTGAAGGCTAGCCTACTGGTCTTGGTCTTTTAGAAAAAGCAAAGCATTCGACAGTGTTGGGCATGAAGGCTGGATTGTTGAATGAACTTTAATTCCAACATACATTGTTAGAATGATTCAAAGTTATCTGTCAAATCGTACACTTCAGGTTAATTATCAGAACTCCAGATCTGAAAGATTTCCTGTAAGAGCTGGTGTTCCCCAAGGCAGCATTTTGGGACCTCGACAATATTTTCACATATGACTTACCTGAGTTACCTCAGGGATGTCAAAAATCTTTGTTTGCGGATCACACAGGCCTCTCCGCCAAAAGACTAAGTCTGCGTATCATCAGTAGTCGATTGCAAAAAAGTTTGGATATTTTGTCTTCATACTTGCAAAAATGGAAGATTACTCCTAATGCTTCTAAAACTCAACTGATAATATTCCCACATAAACCAAAAGCTCTTTATTTGAAGCCTTTGAATAAACGTGTTGCCACGTTGAGAGGGGTTCCAATAAATTGGTCAGATGAAGTTAAGTATCTAGGGCTCATGCTAGATAAGAATTTAACTTTCAAAAATCACATTGAGAGCATTCAAGCCAAATGTAACAAATATGTAAAATGTCTCTATCCCCTTATTAATAAAAAATCAAAACGTTGTCTGAAGAACAAGCTTTTGATATTCAAACAATTTTTCAGGCCAGCCATGTTGTATGCTGTACCAATAGTACCAATAGAAAGCTCTGCAGAGAATTCAAAATAAAATTTCGAAAATGATTATGAAGCTTCCTCCCTGGTACAGTAACAATGAGTTACATAGATTATCTAATGTTGAAACATTGGAAAAATGTCAAATAAAATCATTGATAATTTCAGGCAAAAATCGTTGCAATCTTCTAGTGCCACGATCAATGCGTTATATATTTAGGTTAAGTTAGGTTAAGTAAATTGAAAACTTGTTTTTTTTCTCTTATAAGCGGGTGAAATCAACTCACCTGTAAAAAATCTGAACTGCTACGGCAAATGAAATGTAATATGTTGTTTACAAAATGTTAATAATATCATAAATTTGTTTTACCAAATTAGGATGACAGTATTGTCTAATAACACAGACCACCTAGATATAAGAAATGAATGTAATGTTTGAAATAATACTAATAAAAAAAATAAAAATAATTAAAAAAAAGATTTATTTCTGGCCGGCGGCGCACGTAACACTGTACTTCTTCTTGGTGGGTAGCTCGAGAGAGTGCTTTAGTAGGTGTTTCGGGTGGCAACATTATGATTACGTATTCAATTAACTTTCATCTTAAACCTCACTATTTCCCTTGAAGCAGCTCTAGAAAGATTGTTATTCAGTTGACTAGTTTGCGAGAAAAAGTCTTGCCCGGGCTCTTGAAAGTTGAAGTCAATGTTTTGTTGTTAAAGTAGGAAAATTGTTTGATGAAAGCTCCCTTTTGTAGAATTGTTCACATTATTCTGATGCGAAACACTGCAGGAAACGTTTCATGCGCTTCATCAAATGCACCGAAAGTTCAATATTTGAACAATTCCATTGTATTTCGATTCGTTTCAGGAATCGCCAACGAACTGTGAAATAGAAAATTAACAAACAAATGGGTTCTTGTGCGTGAATGGTTCTAAAAGTATACAGCTCTCGGACCCTTCACTACAGCACGCACTAGCGAACGCCTGCAGTGGTTTTCATTATTCTAATCAAATTTTGCGAAAAATCCCAACACACCCTTCACTCATTCGCAAAACGCTTGCTTCCGAAAGTGCGTGTGCGAAATGCATTTACGCCGGGCATCGAATCAAAACACGCTTATAAACCAAAATTACCATTTAAATTGCTTCACCCAAAAAACAGGCAACCTTTTCGGAATCGATGCATTCATTTAGGAACCGGCGTGCAAAACACCTAGACACACTAGCATCGACGTAAAAACGTAGAGCTGCCGAAAAAGCGATTGCAACTGCAAGATAACGTGAAAACCACAGGCCTCGGGTTGGGCATTCAACTAGGCAAATGCCACTGGCTGGCTATTAGGGTACGGTTTTTCTTTTGAATGTTCTCAAAACTAAAAGCTCGTGTGTTCTTCTGAAGCCAAACCATGTCAAAGGAAAAACCTCAAAGTTTGAGACAAAAATATTGAGATTTATAGGTGTCGCAAGTTGTGTTCAGCATAATAGTTGTGAAATCCGATTTTCATACAGAATGCACAGGCATGTTGTAAGTCGCTTATCTCACCTCTAAATCTCAATATTTTTGGCTTAAACTTTAAGATATTTTTCATGTGATTTGAATCTATAAAGTACGAAACATTTCAGTTTCGAGTATTTCCAAAAATAATCCGCACCCTACTGTCTATGTGTTTCTCTAGGCTGGTGAATCTGCGATCTCTTTGGTCAGCTGTGGCTGCCGAGCAGGAGCAGCTTTGACGAGTTGGCAAAACCAACATCCCACCCAGACAGACAGCCATCAGGCGGTCAGCCAGCCGGTGCGCGACCCATTTGCCAGGGCTCTATCAAATAATCACCAGCAGATATTCCAATACAACTCAACCTAGCCAAAGGTACGGAATTGGAACGCCGCCATTCGGGTTCGTTGTGCAGCAGTGCAGCTTCATTCATGATCCATTTTATGTCGAAAACCGTCTATCGGGAACAAACACAAAACGCATCGGGATTCCAGCTTGGAATGAAATAATTTGGAAGGGCGTCGGAGGAGAAACGAACACAGGTGGCCACAACTCAAAAACATCATTCGTCGATGCACTGGAAACAAAATGAGATGAAATCTCTGATTGGCGAACATGGTTTGAATTATTAAATTCACTCATGCTTCATATAAAGAGCTTGCTAACGCAGTGAATTGATTTGTTTCTATATTGAAGTGCCCTGCCCTACGATATATTCTAATGGCAAGGTATGTGTGGATACCTTAGCGGAAATTGGTGACGAGGAGTATTTTTTTTTAATATTTTGAATGACTACAAATCAAAATGTTCATTTAACCTTCTGATACCCAATTATTTATTTTCGATCTAAATATCATTTTAAGTTATCTAAAATGTTCTAAACACGTTTTGGGCAATGATTTATTTTTATTCGCAAATCCTTTAATTTTGATTTTTATAATTTTTTTCTGAACATCCCAATCTTTCTTTATTTTCGTTTCTAGAAACCTCTTCTAGTTACTGATTTTTGGCAATAATAAAATTTCAAATTTTTACGGTAGTTTAAAAAATATTTAATTTTTATTAGTTTTTTTCTGGATTTTTTATTTTCCGTGTAATTAACGGAAAACAGGTTTTGAATTATTTTAATACCATCAAGCTCTTCTTTTGTGGTAGGTTGATCGTAAAAATATATAAAATGTACGATTTTTCATGTTACCATTAATTGAACTCCAGTCATTTGTAGATTAGATAAGCAGACAATTTCAAACAATTTTCAAAAATACAAAATAGTTTCAAAAGTAATAAAAAAAACTGTTTTTTTATATGCGTGTTATGAGTAAATGGTTAAGTCAAAAATAAAATCATTTTGATTTCTGAGCTATGAAAAAATACACAAAATTCCAAAGTGTACCCCGTTTAAAGGCGGAGTTGGGGTTAGAGGGTTGTAAATATGATCCAATTTATCAGCACGTTTTTTTAATGCGATTGATATTTTTGCAACTAATCCATCCATATGACTAATAATATTTTATGTGTAATTTATACAAAAATGTCATTTGCATTCATCATAAGTACATCTGGATCAAAATTCGAGCATCATATAATTTCTGACCAGATATTACAAGAAGGATTTACAAGTTCAAAATAACAATTAACAACTAGTAACAATTTCCTGCAATATCTCAAAGATGCAAAAAATCCGCCAAGGCTATGTCATAGAGACTCGTTTATCTAAAATTTTGGTAATTCCAGGATTAAAAGAGGAGAACATATTATTATCAACAAATGGGAAAAAGTTCAAAAACTTCTTTTGTGATTTGAAAGCGCGCGCAATTTTCAGTAAGGACTCACAAGTCCAATTTAAATCAGGGTACTTAGGATTTAGAAAACATTCTCAATCAAAAGAACGTTCTCAACAATTCCTGGGGGACTAATTTGGAAAAAGGGAGAACTTTTGTTTAAAAACCCAAAATTTTCCAATAAAACCGAAGGCTATTCTACTGGTCTTGCTCTTTACTTGCTGGGATTTGATTGTAAAATTAATTTTCCATTATTCATTGTCAGAATAATCCATATTTAGCTGCTAAATGGTACACGTCAGGCTAATTACCAGAACTTCTAGTCTTAAAAACTTCCGTGAAAAAAAGCAATTGCTTTATTCGACTGACTATAGGTTGTGTTGTGTAGACTTCGATCTCTGTAGATATAATTTGGCTTTCTATGATCCTATTGTAAGTGCGTATTCAGTGTGTTGTGCAAGGTTTGTGTATCGGAGGTAGGTATGGTTCATAAATTTCAATGTAATCAATCCAGGCAAATTCACTTCACTTAACATGCCTGCCGCGTTGAAGCCGTCCGGTTCAATCATCATCTTCTTATGTACCAATTCGTTCGCAGGCTACAACGTTGTCGTCCTGCGGGTTGTCGTAGTCTGGAGCTATCGGCAGGATAGCAATTTCGGTAACCGTACCGTGTGTACTGTTCAGAGGCAGTGATCTCGACCACCCGAACTCTTCCATTCTTCCCTGTCACGGGTTCGACAACAGCTATTGCAGCGGGGCGCAATTGCATACTTGACGATCACCAACTGGGCAACGCGTACTTCTGGTTGGGATCGTTTCCATTTCATTCTCTGCTGGACTTGGCTGACGTAGCCCAGCTGCCAGCAACGTTGCAGGTCTTGAATAGATTTTTTCATCTCCTGCAAACGTGAAAGACGATTCGGGTTTATATCGAGGAGGTCGGGTTCAGGGATTGCCACGAGAGGTTTTCTAACAAGGAAATGCCCAGGTGTCAGAACAGAGCAGTCATCTGAAGAACCTGACAGCGGAGAGAGAGGGTGATAATTGAGGACTGGTCAACAACGGACTGCAGCTGGTCCACGGTGTAGGAGCGGTTGCTCATGATACGTCGGAAGTAGTGCTTGAAGGATTTTATTCCGGCTTTCCAGATACCGCCGAAATGCGGTGAACGCGCTGGGATAAAGCGAAAAATGATTCCACTCTCCTGGCAGAAGTTGTTCCAGTTCGATCAGAGAATTGAAGACGAAATTCTTCTCGCATCGTACGAGGTTCTCGATCTGCCCAACAAAAGCATTCGTGTTGTCGCAGTGTAGCTCGAGTAACCGAGCACGATGTGCCACGAAGCGTTTTACGGTATTTATGCAGGCAGCGAACGATGGATCAGCAACGACTTCGAGATACACGGCCTTTACCACGAGACACACGAATAACTTGACGTAAACTTTTACCGACGCACACTGACCTGACTGACCTCAACTGACGTACGGGAAACGGCGCACAGTAATCCATCCCAGAGTGTATGAACGCTCTAGCTGGTGATACGCTAACGGAGGGGAGGACAAGTTATGCAATGGAGTACCTCACGGGCCAGCTGTCGACCCCGGACTGTCCAAAAACGCTGGCGCATAGTGGCGAGTGGAAGGGTTGGACTACTGTGAAGTGATAATTCATAATAATAAAGTCGTGCGGTGATTAAACCTTATCAATGTAGAATACTATGAAGTGATCGGATATGGCAGGATCGAGCGATCAGCCAACTAAGACGGTGGTCAGCTGGAAGCAGCTACTGGGCAAACTTCTTGTTGTAATTCAACTTTGGTCGGTGTCGAAACCATACACTCTGGCCAACTGTCAACGGGATCTTTTAGAAAGTTTGGACCATGTCACCACAAACCGTCCTTCGAGATCTAATTTGCTATAATTCTTCAGGAAATCCAGTCGGCTAGATTCACAACCGATGGAACGTGTCTCCACTCGCAGCCCGAGACTTGGCAGACAGTAAATGACTGTGGAGCTGTCCAAATGTATCACGGGAAACAACGTAGATGCAGCACGCTGCTTTCAATGCGCCGCAGAAACAGTGCAAACTAGAATTGCAGTTTGCACGACTATGGCCGAGGGAATAAAAAAGCTGCGACATTTCGGGCACGACGAGGCGTTTGATTGCGATATCAAACGGAGGCAACGTTGAAATTTTGAATTAAAATGTGTCCCACTTAGGACAACTTAGGACAACACTTTCTCGGCGTCGGCAGTGACGGCCTACCGAGGTAAACGGATGTTGATGACCGTAGAATACAGAGCTGGCTGTACTGTTGGTCCAACGAACAAAACTTCATAAAGCGATAAGCTAGAAGCGCTTCGACATAATCCATCAAACACGACTCGGGTCTTTGTAGTTGACCGCTTGGGACGATGGATTGAATGGTGGGGTAGGAATAACTGCAGGTTACGTGACGCGTGCAGATTCACCTCCTCCATATGACCCAAACATTCGTATTCCTCCAAGAACTGGTGACAGGCGATACGAAGGCCTTCATCGACGGTGAACTTCTTCTCCATAGATTGGAGGCATTCCGTCGCTAGCCGGTATGAATCGCCTAGCATTGGCAGCATTTCCCCTCGCAGTGGTAAACCTACGATATACCTTCCATTTTAATCTCTTCCAACGGTTTGTTGGAATAGATCTTCACAGCGTTGCTCCTCGAGACTGTAGTTTTTGCCGACGTCGAAGATGTCGATTTCACAGAATCTTTCAAGCTGCTCGTCGAGGAGGTCATCAGTGCAGATGTGACTTGTCTGGACTGCCAGCGGATCTTTGGCTGGATCTGATGTTTTTCCACATACGATGTACCCTAGCACGGTCTTCTATAGTAACGGGTATCCAGCGGCGAGCGTAATTTGCTGATGTTCTAGCAATATGAAGAAAAGTTCAGCACCGATATTGATGTCTATCTTATGGCTAATGTTGAACTGGAGGATTTTGTCAACGAGAAACGTGGATATGGTGGCTGGGTAGTGAAACTGTTAGTTTTGCCAGTACCAGGCAGTCCAGAGAGAAATGATGATCTCCGAAGCGTGAAGCAACCGAAAGTGTTACACCGAAGTGGACGTTCACGGTGGACTAGCCAATTCCACTGACCGGTGAGTTGAGCTTGACACGCTTTAACCGGAGTTTCTGGCAGAGCGACTCACTGATGGCTAGGTTGGGAGTTCGAGTCACATCAGTATTGACCAACTACAGCTGGTGTGGGTTGGTTTGGAACTGCTGCAGATGCACTAGGAACTGAAGCTGACGAAATCGGCGGCAAGCGTAAAAGAGAAATACGCTTCTTGGAGCATTACATGTAGGATCCGCTGGAGCAATCTTTCGCCGGGTGTGTACTCTTCAAGCAGTTTATACAAATCCTGTGCTTCTTAACGAATTCGAGTCGTTGCTGGGGAACGAGGGCTTGGAAACCATTGCATTGAAACAGAAGATGCGCTTGCTTGCAGTGAGGGCACCTTTTCACGTTCTCAGAAGTGACATGGGCTGTAAAGCGTGGCTTTGTTGGTTTAGATTCTGATTGGGTTTTGTTGGGGTGAGAGAGCGTTAGAGTTTTGATAATCCGCGATCGTTAGTGGATGAACTCGAGAAGTTTCTTGTATGTGGAGTGTTCGTCATCAACCAAATGGGTGTTCCACTAACGCAATGAGCCAGAATCTAGACAACTGCTCAATCGCTCGAAAAGAAGTGAGTTCCAGTGTTCTTCTTCGATTTCTAGTTTGCTAAGCAACTGAACATGACGATCGAAGCTGTCGGCCAGCTCCTCCTTCTTCAAATGATTTATCAGTAGAACCAACATATGTCGCTTTATAAGGAAGTTCGGGTTTTCGTACCGATCCTTCCAAATATTCCACGCAACTTCGGAATCATTGGCGGATATATCAATTGCGGTAAGGCAGCGTCCATATATTAAGTTACGCTAAAATTGGAAATTTCACCACCACTAGAATTTGCACGTACCTGTGTGCTGGCGTGGCCAGTAATGTTCCTCGGGAACGAAGCCCTGCACTACAGCGGGAAACACGTGCTGGACGCGACGCGTACAACAATGGCGATCAACTCGTGTAGAACAATGCACACTGGACCAGGAGCAGAATCCAGCCAGATAAAACCTCTAGCGCTTTAGAAGTGCATTTTTTTCGGGTTGATGTCAACAAAAACTTAACTTGAATTTGTTTGTTCTTCAATTTGATGACAAAAGTAAGTTAGAAATTTCGCCGCATAGGTGGTGCTGCGACGCAAACTTTTTTGTTTTGCGTCCTAGAGCATTCGCGTCTTCGGCAATGTTTTAGAACGTGTAAGAATACGACAAGTTGTCGAAGACACCAAAGTTCTAGGACTTCAAATAAAAAAGTTATGGTAAAAAATGTGTATATCACTTAAATTTGACGTTTTTTCTACTTTTTACGTCAAAATCGTAAAATGTTTCATTTTAAAAACCATGCGTCGCTTAATTTCGATAACACCCATGTACTGTATGAAAAAATAAATCGTATTTTTATACAAATATAATTTGAATTTTTGAACAAATTATTGTAAAAATATCATAATTTTTAACATAACTTTACTCTAAAAGTTGCAAATTTTTGCAAAAACTTATCAATGATCCCAAATACGCTCTGTTTCATCTACCAAATGTCAAAGTTTGCTGGATGTATATTTTGATATATTTGAGATATCTAAATTCATAACAATCACATTTTCAATATAAATAGAATAGACTTATTATTAATTTTATCATTGTACTACAAGATTGTTGACACATTGCGTCAGTCAAGTTTTATTAAGAAAACATTTTTTGTTAGTCAGGTGTTTCAGTATCTAGATATTTTCATATTGTTGTGTGGCTCTTTTGTCATCTCCAGCAACTGTGTAATTAGAACTTTGCTGTGGCATGCTATAATTCATTTTTAACATCCTATTATGACCGTGTCGAGACAGTTCTCTCTGACATGAATCACAATTCACAAATCACAAGTATCAAAATAAAAGTATTTGATCAACAAATCTTAACTGACTCAATGTGTCAAAAATCTTGTAGCATAATGATAAAATTGATAAAAAGTACATTCTATTAATATGAAATATTCTATTTATGTTTATTGAATATAGATACCTCAAGTATATTTAAATATACATCTGGCAAACTTTGACATATAGTAGATGAAATACAGCGTATTTTGGAACATTGATAAGTTTAAGCAAAAATGTGCAACTTTTGGAGTAAAGTTATGTTAAAAATTATGATCTTTTTACAATCATTTGTTCAAAAATTCAAATGTTCATATAAAAATATTTTTTTTTCATACAGTATATGTTTCTTCTTCTTTCTGGCATTACGTCCCCACTGGGACAGAGCCTGCTTCTCAGCTTAGTGTTCTTATGAGCACTTCCACAGTTATAAACTGAGAGCTTACTGTGCCAATGACCATTTTTGCATGTGTATATCGTGTGGCAGGTACGAAGATACTCTATGCCCCGGGATGTCGAGAAAATTTCCAACCCGAAAAGATCCTCGACCGGTGGGATTCGAACCCACGACCCTCAGCTTGGTCTTGCTGAATAGCTGCGCGTTTACCGCTACGGCTATCTGGGCCCCATACAGTACATGCATGTTATGGAAATGAAGCGACGTATGATTTTTAAAATGAAACATTTTACGATTTTGACGTAAAAAGTAGAAAAAACGTCAAATTTAAGTGATATACACATTTTTTACCATAACTTTGTTATTTGAAGTCCTAGAACTTTGGTGTCTTCAACAACTTGTCGTATTTTTACACGTTCTAAAACATTGCCGAAGACGCGAAAGCTCTAGGACGCAAAACACAAAAGTTTGCATCGCAGCGCCACCTATGCGGCGAAATTTCCAACTAACTTTTGTCATCAAATTGAAGAACAAACAAATTCAAGATAAGCCTCCTTTGACACCAACCTGAAAAAAAATCACAGGACTGAAGCGGCTGTCATCCACGATTAACTGGAGTGAAGTTAAAAATTTGGTACCGTAAAACGGGGTATCTTTGATAATGCGGGTAACTTTGATAGTGCGTAACCCATTACATACTAAACGAAATATCATAATTTCTGTTAATCGGTTAAGCAAAACGAATGCAAAACTGAAGAATATTAGTATGACACTCCATATAAGAGCTGTTTTCATTCGAATCGAGACCATTTGAGGATTTTTACACGAATATTATAAATTGACACAATTTTAGCATTTTCGAAACGCTTACAAACAATCTGTTGTACGATCACTATTTGATGTACTATTGAATAGTTGGCCACTTATATTTGGTAGTCTAGTTATCAAAGAACTTGAATACGGTCTCAAATCTCTTAGCGAAAAGCATTTTCACAAACTGGGACCATTTTTGTAATCTAAGTCAGAAATTTCCATATAACGTTAAACGCCTATAGGTATGCAATGCCCTACAAATGTTCGTAATTCATTCAATTTTGTTCGATGCATACTCCATTATCAAAGTTACCCCAAAACAGAAAACCGACTTTCGATTATATGAAAAATTATATATCCATTCAAAATAAATCTTTTGGCAATCTATCAACAGCAATCGATAGGTAGGATGCCAGTACTTGTTTTAAAAATATAAATTATAATTCTTTGAAACAGCATGCATAAATATTCAAGTTTTCTTCGAAAAAACTATCAAAGTTACCCCGTTTTACGGTACTGAAGAAGGTGCTGATTTGACAGCTCATCCAAAAATAATGTTGAGACATACTAGTTTTGGAATGCGACATTCATATCTTACTTATCATTCTGGTAATAAGTGCGTAGTTTTTCATTGGCTAAATTCTGCTCCTGGCCCAGTGTGCAATGGCGACAAACTGCAACGTACGATCCCGGGCTTAGGCACCGAAAAATGTTTGCAATTTAGACGATCACTCGCAACTATTGGCTCGGATCATGGCTTGTGATATTATCACAATGAAGCAGCTGTAAGAGAGGAAAAACTGAAGGTGAAAATTGGCGATCAAAAATGAGGTTAGGTCGCGAAAGTTTTTCAAATTGAAATAAATATTTACGGTCTCCTACGCTTTAAATCGCAAAAATCTTGTCAAATTAATGATTCTGGTGATTTATCTTCTAAACATTTGATTAAGATACACTGACCCTATTCTAGAAGAGCGTCATCTACACATTCTAGCTTTGCGTTAGATCACTAATAACAAAAAAGAGACACTAAATTGACAGTTGTGAAGCTTCGGATTGACCGACCGGCATGACGGAAGAAAGAACACGTGTGTTCTAATTGAATTGCTTTATTCGACTGACTATAGGTAGTGTTATGTAGGGTTCGATCTCTGTAGATATAATTCGGGATTTTATGATCCTATTGTAAGTGCGTATGTAGTTTGTTGTACAAGGTCTATGTATTAAAGATGGGTGTGGTTAAGAAATGTAAATGTAATCAATCAAGGTTAATCCACTTCACTCAACAATAATAAAATATTTTCACATCTGACTTACCCGAATTACCTCAGGAATGTCAAAAAAAATGTGTTTGCGGATGACACAGCCCTCTCCGCCAGCGTTCGCCGTAGAGCCTAGCGAGCTCGTGGTTAATTTTCCGTTGCCACACACAGTTTCACTGCACACCGCCAAAGATGGTCCTTAGCCGAGTGGTTAGAGTCCACGGCTACAAAGCAAAGCCATGCTGAATTCCCAGTCAGTACAGGATTTTTCTATAGTGGAAATTTTCTTGACTTTCCTGGGCATAGAGTATAATCGTACCTGCCACACGATATACGAATGCGAAAATGGCAAGTTTGGCAAAGAAAGCTCTCAGTTGATAACAGTGGAAGTGCTCAAAAGAACACTAAGCTGAGTAGCCGGCTCTGTCCCAGTTGGGACGTTGATGCCAAGGAGAAGAAAATTAAGCATCCGTCGTTCGAACACTCCAAGTGCTCGCAGATCCTCTTCCATCATGGTCCATGCTTCATATCCATAGAGGACCACCAGTCTTATTAGCGTTTCGTACATGGTATATTTGGTGTGGGGGTGAATCTTTCTCGATCGCAGCTTCATCTAGAGCCCGGCGCGACTTGCACTGATGATGCGTCTCCGTATTTCTCGACTGACGCTGTTATCAGCCGTTAACAAGGATCCGAGGTAGACGAACTCATCAACCACCTCGAAAGTATCCTCGTCTATTGTAACACTGCTTCCTAAGCGGTTTCCGTCATGCTCGGTACCGCCTATCAGCATGTACTATGTTTTGACGCATTCACCACCAAGCCGACTTTTGTCGCTTCACGTTTCAGGTGGGTGTACAGGTCTTCCACCGTTCCAAATGTTCTGCCGACACTATCAATATCATCCGCGAAGCAAACAAATTGGCTGGACCTTGTAAATATCGTACCTCGGTTGTTAAACCCGACGCTTTGCATAACGCCTTCTAGCTCGATGTTGAACTGCAGGGACAAAAGTCCCTAACCCTGTCCCCGGCGGGATTCGAACGAACTGGAATGTTCACCTGATATCTTCACGCTATTCTGCATACCGTGCATCGTTGCTCTTATTAGTCTTGTGAGCTTCGCGGGAAAGTGTACTCGTTTTCAAAATCGTGTAGGAAGGATAATGTCACGTTTTCCCGGAAGCTATTGAAGAGCGCGAACAACAACATCGAAAAACCTGTGGAAAAGAGGCACAAAATTTTCGCATTTGACAACAAAACTGAAAGGTTTGTTTGAGGTAATCTTTGTTAAAGTCTTCCAGGTTATGATACATTACTTGAAGGAATCAAAAACAGAAAAAAACGATCTGGATGGAAGTTTTCCGATTCAAGTAAAACAAAAACAAGGCCATAATCTGGAACTCGCTGGAGAGGTCTCTCTTAGGACCTCAAAGCCTTGAGTATTGTACGCCAAATAACTTGACTTTTTTTTTAAATTAAGACGTATTTAAGCATATTTTCATTGAAATAATGTAGCAGCAGAAATACCAATTATGTACATAACAATGAATCCATCCAGTAGCTCTTTGAATTTTGAAGAAATTACCATAGACTGAGAAATCTCCTCCAGTAGTTGAACCTGAATACCTTCCAGGATTTTGAAGAATTATTACTCCACAGATTTTTTGTTTTTTTTTCTATCTTTATTAACGAGATTTTTAGCCCTGGGCTAGTTCATCTCAGGACCAACGGCTTTACTTCCCTTCCGAAGGAAGTCGTCACTATTTTTTTTTTGTGACTATCTCGGGGATGGGATTCGATCCCAGGTCCTCGGCCTGAGAGGCGTGTATTCTAACCACTACACCACCCAGACAACCAGAAGTCGCATAACAATTTACGAACAAAGTCGTTTATTTATACAAACTGCATCACACCCACACTACATGGTGGATGAAATCGTTTGATTAATGGGTTTCGTCGCATAAAACGTTATCATATGAGTTCATATATACATTTTGTTTCCTCCCGTATACTCCCTCCCGTAGCAGCTGTCAAATGAACTTTGTTATAATAAATTAAGTCGCATAAGAGAACATATTATTTCGCAATAAAATCGATACACTCGCATTGCATGTTATTTTTAATCATATAAAAATGCACGTATATCGCCTCCACTTTTGTACGTATAAGGCCTTTTCGCACCATCTTATACGTGAAACTTTCCACATAAAAGCATCGCATAATGCAAAAGGTGACTCTGTTACACGTACATTCTGGTTGTCTGGGCAGGCCCGTCCCCACTCCACAGATTCTTTCATAGAAACTGGATCAAAAACTGTCTAGGATGTCTGATTTTGTGCAACCCTCCAAGCATTTTTTCATTAGGAATTTCACTAAAATTCCTCAAGAAATCTCTTCAATCTCAATTTTTATTATCACTCGTATCTGTAACAAAAATCAAACCTTAATATTCTCCGTGCACGATACTATCACACCGATAGATAAAAGACGAGCAGAACAGTATCAATCGGTCGACGATATAATGGAGTAAGCTGACGCACTTTTCATCCAGCTTCACACTACGGCCAGATGGAGACCGGCAATGTATCATAAAATTGGTCCCTGTCGGATTTGCAATAAACCCTACGGCCTTCACCGAAGGCCCCGAGGCGCACTTTGCAAATGTACAGACAGCAACTAAAAACGATGCTGCCGCCGATAGCAGGTCGATACCAGATGCTACCGAAAAGTTTTGCATCCAGATCTGCAGTTGGTGGCGATGATGGCGGTGGTGAAAAACCCACATCGTAAACCAATAAATGCTCCAAGTAATGGCAATATTGCGAATGCATCGAACGCGTTGATGAACCAGTCAGCGGCAGAGGGCTTCACAATTGATACTATTTCAGGGACGGTCGGAGCTTAAAGGAGGAGATTATCCTTGTCCACCGAACCGAACGTGCACTAGGCAGGTTTGGTTCCGAACAAAATTAATTCTGCATTATTTCGGGAAATGAAGTACGGTGGCTAAGCATCCGATTTGTGATTTGGGAAAAGCAATATCTGTCAGTGCAATGAGGTTTAACGAGATTTTCTAAACGGAATTGAAAATAATACAATACATTTCGGATGTTGGGTGTAATTTTGCGAATGAAATATAATACTTATTGATGTGCTGATCTAAAAATATATATTTCATATAATTGAATCACATTTCGAGTTTAGGAAATCCACATTTGAAGAAAATTACTTTTAAATTGTCCCTTAACTTGTTCGGCCCTACCCTACTCTTCTCCACTTTACCCAATCATATAAATAAAAAAGGGTTACCCTAATTCAGAAGCAAATCGCCTTGTACAAAAAATGAATTATTAAATCGTATCTGATAAACTTGCGACTTCCATCAGCGTGGTCCGTTTTATTCCTTCCAAATTAATATCGCCTAATTTCGTCTGACACCGGCCAACCCAGCAGCGGCGGAATAAGCCATTGTGCTTGCAATCAGAGCCTAATCCAAATGGCTCAAAACATCCCATAACCTGGTGATCCAAACAGGAATAAATTGAGATAAGCCGCACGGCACCGGTAAATGGACTTTTTTGGTCGGCGAAAGAAATTATAAAAGAGATGATCTCTCACCTTTGTCGGGCCCAGACCAAGAACCGGGTGGGAATAAATTCGCATAATTTTTGCAGCAAATTCGAAAAAAGGTTGATAAAGAGATCACCAACTTGTGGCCTTTGTTGGGAACAACGGAAGCAGTAACAGCCACTTGATATCGATACATTTTTAACGAGGATTAATCACACGGTCCAGTAAACAGCGGAACAGAACGAGCTGCATATAAATAAGGTTGATGACAAAGATGGATCCTCGAACGAGCAGTTAGACAAACACCCCACTCATAAAGTGGAACTTAACAAGACTTCCGAAAATATGTTTCACGTCGTATAATTAGAATTTAATAACCGGAAAATATGTGTGTTACTCGGAAACCTTCCGAGGGAGAACTATTTTAATGGCGTCATCGGAACAAGAGATAGTTTTTTATCGTTTCTCGTTTTAGAAATTCAAACGGCAGCTCAAACTTCCACCGATTCGGATAGTGGAGTCCTAATTTAAAAGTCGGAAAACAAAGACGCCGCTTGTTGGGTTTGCTTCTGCAGTGAAGCAAAATGTTTATTCATCACCCCTTGCATTCGATGTCGGATAGTCAGTCGAGTAGTGTGGTTAATTTTCAGCTAGCCTCGCGAAGATAGCAACCACCACCAGTCGCAGAACAAATGAAAGTTGGAAACCCCCAGCAGTGCTGTGAATGAGGTATAATTTCAAATGTATTCAGAAAAAGGGATGTAGTTCGAGATACAAATAGGTAGTAGATGACGATACCTTCTTTTCAGAACTCGCTTGCACACCAAAAAAAAGTTTTTTCTAAATTGTTGGTTATCCCAAAAATTCCCTTTACAAACAATTTTCTCTAAAAATAGATATAGAAAATTCTCCAGAAAATCCTTTACAACTTCTCGAAATTTTTTCATGACTTCTTCTAAACCTTAAAGATTTTTTTTTCAACGGCCTGTTCTTGTATGAAACTGCTTTATGCCAAACGTCCGTATACGAAACGTCTATATGCGAAACGTTTATATGCGAAACGTTTTTTTGCGAAACGTTTTTTTTTGCGAATTGGGTCAGCCCCATGCCTTGTCACAATAACTTAAGATAGAAATTTATCCAGTAGCTCCCTCAGATATTCATTAGAAGATTACTCGATGAAATCATTCTGAAATGATCCTACAGGATCTACCAGAAACAGGTAGCCCTCTGACTTTTTATAAAGGGACTCCTGTATATTTTTTTCAGGATTTTTAATACAATAAATTTTAAAATATTTCGTCAAAATCTGTTTGAAGGTATATTACTTTAAATTTGTTTGAGTACTTTTAGAAATCTCGCTACGATTTTTCCAGATCTACCGACCATAGACGAGGGACGAAAAAGATGGGAAAGACGAGGTTCCGGTAGAGCTTTAAAGCACGGAAGTGAGCAACTTTACCGCTCGTTAAATCGAATACTTCTAAAGTTATGGAGGGACGAAGAAATGCCCGTCAGTTGGTTAGATGAACTCATACGCTTAATCTACAAGAAATGACACTGACTGGAGTGTGCCAATTACAGAGGAATCACCATGCTGAACCGCTCGACAGCGGACCTGACGTTTACCTTGCGAATGATCCAAGATTCTGCTTTGCGGACTATATCGACCTTATTGGAATCGATCGCAGGTCAGTGGAGGAAACCTTCGTGCCGCTGAAGAGGGAGATAGCGAGGATAGGCCTGACAATTAATTCTACCAAAACGAGGTACATAATTGCAGATAGAGATAGAGCTAGGCTCAATGGTGTAAGTGCTGAGGTAGTGTTTTGTGGTGAATTTGTTGAAGAATTGTTTTACCTTAGAAGGCTTGTGACATGTGACAAAGAAGCTTCCCGTTTAGTGAAAAGACGTATTGCCGTTGTGAACAGGGATTTTTCTTACTGATTACTGCATAAACATTGATTCTTCCGGTAGTTCTCTAGGGGCATGAAGCGTGGACGTTGAAAGAGGCAGACCGGAGTCTTCGGTGTTCAGGAAACTCGAAAATGGTGTGTCGCGTAAACGCATAAATCATGAGTTGTATCAAGTGTACAAAGATGCGAATGTTATATGACGTGTGAAATACGGCTCACTAAGTGCGAATGTTCGCAGAATTTATTAAAAAAAAATATAATATTCATCAGGGAACCAGGAAGAGGTATGTAGGTGACTCCGTAGAAGACCGGCTGTACGCATTGCAAGAGGATCTGGTAACCATAAACGTTCGGTGCAACTGAAAAAGTATCTCCCAAGACCGACCAAGATGGAGCTCTACAATATGCCCAGCAATGGCGTGACGCTACGCTGTAGCCCTTAAGGCACAAGGTAGGTATCTTCGGCAAAGTTATGAATTGTAGATCGTGGGACCCAAGTTTGGATCCTAGAATTTCAGTGAGGATCATAAGATTCCAGGTTTGATCCTGGTATTTCAGAGTGGTTACTAGGATTCAAGTGATAATTCTAAAACTTAAGTGTGGATCCTAGTTTTGGATCCTTGTGTGGACCGGAGATTCCGGTATGGCCATGATATTTCAGTGTAGGTACTGAATTTATGTGTGAATACTGGGATTTAACATAGATCAGGAGATTTTAGTGAGGATCTTGGGATTGTAGGGGCCCTGAGAGATTCTTCTCAATTCTATGAGAATACTATGGGAATCCTTCTGGATCCCTGTTAGAATCCTTTGGAAAGCCTCACGAGTTTTATGGAAATATTGCAGAAATACAATTTTATTCCAGTTAGAAAAGTAAATAGGGAATCTTGTAAGTCCAATGGGAATACCTGGATTCCGGTGCGAATTTACCACCAAATGCTCTCGAGAACACTAAGCTGAGAAGCAGGCTCTGTCCCAGTGGGGTCGTAATGCCAGAAAGAAGAAGAAGAACGATCTATCAAAAAACGAACTGAATCTTCGTTGAAGTAGTTGGCGAGACAAGTTGAAATGAATTAAAGCAGCAATTCTATTGAAAAGCCTCTGCAGACCATATAAAGCGCCAAATATGCCATATTATTCTGAAGGGCTCGGGGCTGCACATTTATGTTGACTTGCTCCAGCAGGGCAGGGCAATCTATGTGTCCTTGCAGAATATCGGCAACAAACAAAGCTCTAGCTCTGCGGACGGCCAGGGGTTCCAGGCAAATAAGTTGGCTTTTATACCTTGGCAGCCGATGGAGATCCGATCACGATAGTTTTTGTAGTGCAAATCTCAAAAATCTCCTTTGAACGGATTCAACTCTCTCAACTTTATTGTTGTAGTGAGGCGTCCAAACTACGGAGCAGTACTCTGAGACGGAACGAGACAGGGAGCAGTAGAGCGATTTAAGACAGTAGATATTCGAGAAATGTTTAGAAATTCTAAAAATAATTGTCAACGACGAACAAGAGGTGCTGCTTAAAGAAGAGTTGGATATCCAAGATAACTCGCAGGTCCTTAATTTAGTTAACACGCTCTATGTCTTGACCAAATAAGGCATACTTGTGGCCAATTGTTTCTTTTTTGCGTGAAAACGATACCACCGAGCATATACGAGGGTTAACATCAATCTGGTTTAAATGGCACCAGTCGGAAGAGGTCGGATGAAATCTGCAGTAACAATCATTTAGTTCACATCCCAAAGTACACTTGGAAATAAATTTTAACCAGGGACAACTTGAGACAAAAAAGTATGGGATGTGTAAAGTTTCAATTAAAACTACAATATAATTTTAACAGGGCCCTCCCCGCATTTTTCCGACCTAAAATATCAATTTTAATTTCATTATTTTTGCAATGATAGCTTTTCACATATGCGTTCGGACAGTTTAAAAAGATCTGTATAATATATTACAATTATGTAGTACAGGTTGGACTCGATTATCCGGGGTCTCGATTATCCGGGATTCGATTATCCGGAATTTGTTTTTTGATATTCTTATTTTTCAATTTTTATGCATAAATCTGAGATAATTTGGTATTGCAATATTCAATATGAAAGGTTTTGCAGTTTAGAACGTATTAAAGAAAAGGGGGGTTTGTTTTTGTGTATGCTGGTCAAATTTCTTTTTTTCATGTTAAGACCCCTACTGTTCCTAGGAAAAATCGGTGGCATAACCAGCATCATATAAATAAAATAACGAAAAAATATAATATTTAAGATCTTTTATCAAAGATTTCAATTGTTTGTCTTAGTGATTCGATTATCCGGAGGATTCGATTATTCGGAGTGAAATAAAAATCGATACTCCGGATAATCGAGTCCGACCTGTACATTGTATCCAATGCGTACCTTGTGTTCGCACTGATTTTTTTAACTCTAACTTTGACATACTGTATCAAATAAAGTATAAAAGATTTTACCCTGATAATCCAGGAAAATCTTAATAAAAGTGTTAACTATGAAATGATGTACAAGAAAAACCTTTCTGAACCAGTTATTTTTACGATTATTGGGCACCTGATCGCCCATAGTGAACTGTTCAGTCGAGAATGGATTACCAACTGGTGAGCTCGTTCCATGCTTTTAATAACACATTTGTATCATAACATGTATATTTTGTGTGAATTTGTTGAACAAATTATGAATGGTTCATCACTTTAAATGTTGACATAAGCGCTTATTCATGTTTTATAAAATTTCGAGATTCAAACGACGCATTGATAGAAAACTCTTTAAACAGAGGTTTCATGAATCGCATCACTTACCAAGGTGAATCCTGATCATGTAGCTTTGAAGCCCTCGCACTGACAAAACTCCTTCCCGTGGCAACCATGAAGATGCAGAGGTATACTCGGTCTTTAGTAACAATGGATGTCACACTAACATTCCTTCCCTCCTCCGATGACCGTAAGGACGTGGCCGGCGCCGTTTTTGACATTACTAATTTCAGAGTCCTCGAAAATGTACATTGAAGATGGTATGCTACTTCCAAGCTACATCTGTTGATTCCCTGTACAATTTCGATGATTCTTGTCAATCACGGAGTAGCAACTACGAATTTTACGGTCATCAATGCTCATGCTCATGCTCATGCTCATCAAAAATTGTGCAGAAGTTGTGTATGCTGATCCTTTTACGTGGAGTTCGTAACTGAACTTTTGACATGGCTCGCCCTCCCCTGATCGAAAACCTGAGTACACCCATGATCTTGTCCCTTCCGTTTCAATCTTTACAGTACTGGGTGCCAACATCTAAGTTTCAAAATTCTGTAACTTAGTCATCGTTCGATTGATTCGGATGAAAATTTCAAAAAAATCATAAACGAGTGATATTTTTGAAATATTCATTAACAATTTTGAATTCTGTGATGGTTCTGGACGTCCTCTCCTATCCTCACTCTTATTTTTGGCGATTCGTCCCAACCGCTTCTTGGTTTGGTATTTTAAAATAAAAATTTTATTTGCAAATTCGCCATTTGCATGCAATAATCATCAACTGGAACAGGTGATACGTTCTACCAAGTAGACGAATTTAACATTGATTTTTTTTTCAAGTTTTTGATAAGGTTTATCGCAATACATCCTTTTAAATTAGAAATACCAGGTATCACAGCAAATTTGGACCCCTATACTGCCTATAAATGCATGTCAGTCCCATGTTTGCTGGATTTCCTATTCACATGGGACAATTATGCGTTTATGGGCAGTATACTAGTAGCATCAAATTCATATAACCACAACAAAATATTTAATTGCAAAAACTTTTTTGTTTTTCGATATTTTTGCACCATTTATTCAAAAAAAATGTTCCACTTCTACAGTCTGTGTCGATTTTGATCACCTGTCATCTAGATCCGTAGATATAACAAAATTCCTTGGGGGACCGACACGTAGCTATAACCCTCTTAAATCTCAGGCCATAGCATTTTTCTCATGTTCGGCTATTCGCTTTCCGAAACAAGTCGGATGTGATTTGATAAATCGTTGTGCGGGTGAATATAAAAGTATTGGTTATCTAAACTTATGCTCAAACATTTATTTTATATTAAACGTATACCGTTTACCAGGACGAGTCCTGCAAACAAACAACCCTTTTCCATATCTAAAATCTCGGTGTTTTCTTGTGGAAGTGCAGAGGACTCCTCGGCTTCCTTAACCTTCCGCGGATGTTAAGAAAAACAACTTAATAAGATACTGGGGTCATTATGACCCAGAAATGTATACCCCTATAAATCAGCGAAATATCAACCGAATAATGAAATTTATGCCGCATTCGAAAGATATACTCCTCAAGATTCTGATCACTACCTGGAATACCGGTTCCGGTTCCAGTGGCCACCGGGAATCGGCTACGAAGGGGACCATGTTGGCCACGTGGAATTTCAGTACACTCAGTCCAGAAATCTGCAGTCATCACAAAATTGTATAAGATGCAGGCCATATAGGAACGTACTGTCTTCAGCAAACTTGCTTCGGGGACCAAGAACTTCCAAATGGGATACATTTTAGTTCAGAACTCGACCACCGCGTGGCGCTAGCGTCGATATGAACTTCCGGAAGGGACTAATTATGCGATAACTCGAGATTGCGAGCACATAGAAGGATGCTGTCTTCGGCAAAGTTGCTGAGGAGGATATGGACTACCACATAGGATACAATTTAGTTCAGAATTCGACCACCGCGTGGCGCTGGCGTCGTTTTGGACTTCCGGTAGGGGCTAATCATGTGATAACTCGAGATTGCGAGCACATAGAAGGATGCAGTCTTTGGCAAAGTTGCTGAGGAGGATAAGGACTACCACATAGGATACAATTTAGTTCAGAATTCAACCACAGCGTGGCGCTGGCGTCGATATGAACTTCCGGTAGGGGCTAATTATGCGATAGTTCGAGATTGCGAGCACATAGAAGGATGCTGTCTTCGGCAAAGTTGCTCAGGAGGATATGGACTACCACATAGGATTCAATTTAGTTCAGAATTCGACCACCGCGTGGCGCTGGCGTCGGTTTTGACTTCCGGTAGGGGCTAATTATGCGATAACTCGAGATTGCGAGCACATAGAAGGATGCTGTCTTCGGCAAAGTTGCTGAGGAGGATAAGGACTACCACATAGGATACAATTTAGTTCAGAATTCAACCACAGCGTGGCGCTGGCGTCGATATGAACTTCCGGTAGGGGCTAATTATGCGATAGCTCGAGATTGCGAGCACATAGAAGGATGCTGTCTTCGGCAAAGTTGCTGAGGAGGATATGGACTACCACATAGGATACAATTTAGTTCAGAATTCGACCACCGCGTGGCGCTGGCGTCGTTTTGGACTTCCGGTAGGGGCTAATCATGTGATAACTCGAGATTGCGAGCACATAGAAGGATGCAGTCTTTGGCAAAGTTGCTGAGGAGGATAAGGACTACCACATAGGATACAATTTAGTTCAGAATTCAACCACAGCGTGGCGCTGGCGTCGATATGAACTTCCGGTAGGGGCTAATTATGCGATAGTTCGAGATTGCGAGCACATAGAAGGATGCTGTCTTCGGCAAAGTTGCTCAGGAGGATATGGACTACCACATAGGATTCAATTTAGTTCAGAATTCGACCACCGCGTGGCGCTGGCGTCGGTTTGGACTTCCGGTAGGGGCAAATTATGCGATAACTCGAGATTGCGAGTAAATAGAAGGATGCTGTCTTCGGCAAACTTGCTTCGGAGACCAAGAACTTCCACATGGGATACAACTTAGTTCAGAACTCGACCGCGGCGTAGCGCTAGCGTCGATTTGAACTTCCGGTAGGGGCTAATTATGCGATAGCTCGAGATTGCGAGCACATAGAAGGATGCTGTCTTCGGCAAAGTTGCTGAGGAGGATAAGGACTACCACATAGGATACAATTTAGTTCAGAATTTGAAGACTTTTGCAGGAGTTAAAAACGTAGTTTACTAGCTTTTTCTGATAAATTAGCCACAGATTTTCGAAGAGAAGTTTGTATCAAACAAACATGCAAATATACCGTTCAGAAAGCTGTTTGATGCAAAATTCGATGCTTTGAAAAATCTTTTAGTTGGCTCAGCATTTGGCAAATTTCAAGATCTCCAGATAGCACGTGAATTTCCGGAGAAGCAATTCTTTAGTTTTAAGTATATGATTACAAATAAAAACCCTAGGAAAGATTATGGAAGATGGTGATTCCATTGCTAAGCTGAAAATTCGTCTACAACATGGAAATGCTTCAATATCTACAATGCTGATTTGCCCTCGACAAACTGCTAATGACAGTCGCAATGCTTATTACTGCGACTTGTACTTGGAATATTCTGATAGTTGAAAAGTGTGTATAAAATGGGATTTCGGATGGACGGAGAAACTCGATTAAAAATCCAGATATTACTTCGGGAGATAACATAATCTTGTAATTCGCGGTTGGTAATAAAAGAACAAAGTAAACACATTTGACATTAGCAAAATACAGCCAAGTCGTTATAAAAGTATGCATACAGTATTGGGTATTCATACAGGCCTGGTTGCCAGAGGTTGATCCTTTACAGTGTATGTGCACGCATCCATATGTAGCTTGGATAAACTTTCGAACAAACTACGCGATATGTAATACGCATTTTGGAAAACTTCACCAGGTACAAAAGATTTCCTTTGAATAGAGTTGTAAATTTATATAAAAATGTATGCCCAGAATGGAAGAGAAAAGCTTAAGTTTGCATTTGGTGTTATTTTTTTCTTATGGTAATCTCGCAATAAGGCTGATACAAATATTAATTTTCTTTTATGTTCGAGACCACTTGAAAGGTACAAGGGGGGGGGGGGGGGATAAAAATAAATAAGGAACAAAAAAATAAAAATAGAAAAAAAGTTATTTTTTCGAATTTTTATTTTGAACGATAGTTGTTCAACTTTTTTCAATCGTCCTCTGGACCTTTATTTTACCTGTGTTTTACTTCGAAAATTAAAAAATCCCAACTGATGCCAAAAAATTGATGAATCTTTTTTTTTTCTCCCCTTCAAAATTTTCGGATTTTTGGAGGGGGGGGGGGTGACATAAAAGAAAATTAATATTTGTATCAGCCTCATTTTAAATTATTCAGCCCGAAAGTTTTTACACCCGTTTTATTTTACCAAAAACACATAATCTTCAGCTTCACAAAACCCCCCCTAGAGCCAAATCCTGGTTGCGCTACTGACTTGTGGAGATATCGAGTTATAGAAATATCGAATTATAGAGAGCACAATGTATGAAAATTTGAAGGAACCGGAAAATCCATAGAGTTATAGAGTATATCGGGTTATAGAATATCGAGTTGTGGAGAGTCGACTGTATATAATATGATATGAGCTCTATAATATGATATGAACTATATTGCAGTCACTTCTAAAATTCCAACAAGAGTTCAGATACAGATAAAGTCCTGAAGTTGCAAAAAAAATACTTCTAGAATTTCTTTAGCAGTTTTTGCGGTAACTGTGCACTTTAGTTTTTAATTGGATCCGGAGGAATCTTATGACTTTAAACCAGTATTTCCTTCTGGATTTCCTCCAAAAACTCATCTGGATCTCAAGACGTAGTTCACATCGGAGTTATTCAAAGGAGATAGTCCAGTAACCTTAAATGATTTGTATGATGAATTCTACAGTAATTTACCGAGAGCTCATCCGATGGAGTACAAACCCATGCCCTTCTGTCCTCTTCCTCTCGAAATATCTCCAGAGACTCTTCCAGAGATTTCTCCAGGAAATCTTTCAAAGATTCCTCCAGTGATTTTACCAGAGAATAATCCAAGCTATTCTTTACCTTAATCTCTACAATGATTTCTTCTGGGGTTCCCTAGGACGTTTGCCAGAGATTCCTTCAGGAAGAACTTTTGTTCGCCATGCATGGAATACCTTCCTCCAGGGAGTTGACATGGATTTTTTTCAAAGATTCCTACAAGAAAAAATATGTATAAGGATTTCTTTAGAGATTTCGCTAAGATTTCCAAAAGAAATATCTTTAGTGAGGCTTTCTCCAGGAATTCTTCCAGGAGTAACACTAAAACAATTTCTTCAAGGATTACTAAAGATGATTCTCTAGTGATTTCTTCAGAATTTCTTCCGAGGATTCCTCCACGGATACATACAAAGATATTCTTAAGCAGTTCTCTGGAGACGCGTCCAGAAATTATTCCGGAGATTTTTTCCGGGATTACTCCACGGATCGCTCCAGGGATGATTCTACGAGGAAATTCTACAAGGATTCCACAAGGAATTTCTGCAGGTGTTCTAAAACTCCCGAATTCCTCTAGGAAATCACATGAATTGCCTCAAGAATTTCTCAAGATAATCTTCCAGGGATTCCCCAAGAATTTCTCCAGGGATTCGTACTGGGTCTCCAATAATACTCCATGGATTCCCCCAAGAGTTCTTCTTGAAATTTCTCCAGAGATTCTCCCATTAATTCCTGCAAGAATATTATCTGAACTTATGCTAAAAATTTTTCCATGGGTTTCATTAAAACAAATTTCTACATATAATCCTCCAGTAAAATCCCTATATATATATTTTTTTTTTGAAAATTTATTCATGGATTTCTTAAGATATTTCTCCTTAGATTTTCAAGAATTTTTTCCATTTAAATATTCCTATGAGGATTCTTCCAGGGATTTTTCCAGCAAAAAAACTACAGGAGTTTTTCCAGAGATTTCTCTAGCGATTCCACCAGCAAAATCTCTACAACGATTCTTCCTGGGATACCTCCAAGGATTCTCCAGTGATTCCTCCAAAGATGTCTCCAAGAGTCCTCCATGGATGCCTACAGGAGTCTATCCAAAGACTCCTCCAGAGATTTCTCTATGCAAATCTTTACAGGAATTTCTGCAGAGATTTCTCCAGCTTTTTCTTCAGAAATTTCTCCAAGAATCGCCTCAGAAAAATCTCTACATGGTTTCATATAGATGTCATTTCAGGAATGAGCTGGTAGAGATTTGACTGTATATAAATGAAATATTAGTTTCATCTACGCAGTCTTTATTATAAATAGAACGTTGAAAAAAATAAAGATTGCGTAACTGAAAAGCATATTTGATGTTCCGGGGATTTTTGTAAGGAATTCCTCCAGAGTTTTCCTCGAGTATCCCTCTTTGGGCTCTTGCAAGAATTTCTCCAGCGATCCCTATAAGAACTCATAAAATAATTTCTTGTAAAATCCCCAATTGAATGGTAGAATCTCTGGAATAATTCGTTATAGAATTCCTGGAGCGATCCCTGGAGGAAATCTTAGGAATAAATCCTAGAGGAATCTTGAGAGGACTACCATTGTTTTCGGTATTTCTCAAGTTATTATTTTTGGATTTGACGGAATAATATTCTGATGTTTTTTTTTTTTCTAAAGGATAATTTCGAATTTTCTCAAGAGGATTTTTTGTAAACACTTCAGAGTACCATTCAATAAATCGTCACAATGAAGCTATTTCTGGAATTCCTCCAGCTGTTCTTTGTAGTATTAGTCCAAAAGATGTTTCCAACATTCGTTCGAGTTAATGTATGAATTCCTCCATGGTAATTTATTTAATTGCTCCAGAAGTCTACTGAAGGTCTCCTTGAAGTTTTACATGAGTTTAATTTGATTCTTCTAATACTTTATTATGGAATTCTACGAGAAATTGGGATTTTTTCATTGGTGTTTGCGAAATTGCTTATTTTTTTTACAAATCTTCTTTTAAGATAATCTGATGAAATTTCTCTGAGTTCTTCCTGGCAATATTGTTATAATATAAAACTTTCACGCAAATTCTTGTACGCAAGATTTGTTGAAATTTCTGCAGAAGCTGATTCTAAAGAAATGTCCAGAAGTTAACGGAGAAGAATTTTTTGCGTTGGCGTTACTATCCTGTTCATTATTTTTACTTACACAAAAATTGATTCTGAATCAAATCAACTACTGCAGCACTTAATTTTACGTTAAATTTTATTCACACACTCTATTGATTTCACTATAAACTTTTATTTATCTCAATAATAACATTGATAATTATCACTATCCGAACACATTCACATCTTTATACTTCAATTCATGCTCGCAAATCTACGTACTCTAACTTGCGAAGAATAGTGTAGGTGATAAAATAAGCACAACTCAAGCAGAGGATCACGTTCAAATTAAAGTTTATGACGTGCACTTTTTTAAGTAAAGGTAAGAAAAGGTAAGAAGTTTCTTATGAAATGTACTCAAGAGTTTCTTTCGAAATTCTATCTCTAATTTCTTCTAGGGATACGCCCCAGAATTTTTTTTCGAGGACATCCTTATAAATTATCTCCTAGGAGAGACACCCGTAGTACTCCTCAAGGCGTAAGTTTATCAATTTATTTATTTCTCCAATGATTTTAAAAATTACTCCTTAAATTACTGTTTAGGTTTTTCTGGAGTTTCTCACGAATTTCTTTCAGCAATTTGTTTCTTTGTTTTCATTGAAAATAGTTTGAAAGTTCCTTGCACAAATTATCTACCTATGCATTTCCTTCCGCAATTTCTCCAGAAATAGTTTTTTAACTACAGTCATACCTCGATATAACGTAACCTCGATATAACGTAACTTTTACCTTGATATAACGTAACTATTTTTTGGCTCTCATTTATTTTTCCAAGTTTTATTAAAAACATGATGTACGAATTACAATAAACATTCTTCAAAATTCAAACACCAATCAATACTAAATCAGAGCAATCCAAGCGATTACTATCACTGAATACAGATATTCTTCAAATTATTTCTCCAAGAATTTGATGTTTCTCCTGGAATTTCTTCACGGATTTGAACTAGAAAATCTTCTGATATTTATGTTCAATACTTTAACTTAAATAATTGTGACAGTGATCTTGTAGGAATTCTACTAGTTAATCGTAATCCTCATTATATTCATGTATAAAAACTTCTGAGATATTCCTCAAAAATAATTAGAGCGATTCCAGCATTTTTCAAGGTGATTTCAGAGTTCCTCCAAGAATTTCAAGAAATCTAGAAACGGATTCCCGTCCCAAGGATATCTTGAGACATTTTATCAGAAAATTGTAATTCAATTCCTCCAGGTTTTTTTTTTCCAAAATAAGTCCTAGAACTGTTTCCAAAGAATCCCGGATTTTAAATTCAAGGATTTTGAATTTCTCCAAAAGTTTCTTTTTCAAATATATCTTTGAATTCTTCTATGCCTTTGATCAAGAATTTCACCAAGTGTTTTCTCCAGGATATAAAGAGGATTCAACTATAAATTCTTCAATCCATTCAGCCTACGATACCTATTGACAAACCAATAGTACAAAAATGTATTCTGGAATTCCTCCAAAAACTGATCAAGTTCCCCAGATCCCCCAGCGAATTCTCCTAAAATAATGTCGATAACGTATTCGTTCTTAAACTTTTCCATGGAAAATCTCTCAAGAATAGTTCTTGTTTGAATGGAGTTTTCTAGTGATTCCTTCATGAATTTATTGATACATTTTTTTAAGGATTCTTGGGGAATTTATTCTAAAATTCTTTCAAGAAATTACAGAAAGATATATTTCAAGAGTTCCTCATAAAAAAAAACTACAGGTCCCATAGTTGCCTGATAGAACTGTTCATGGACGGCTTAACATTATCTTTTTTAAGGGTTTCTGAAAGAACTCGTTAATGAATTTCTTGCAGAGTTTTTCTGAGTGTTCAAGGATTCCGCCAAAGATATTTCAGGAATACATTTCTTCAAATATTGCAGCAAAATCTCATTTTTGTTAACTATTAAAACACTAAAATGTTCGTACTTGGTAAAATATTTCTTCCTGAAAAATCCATGGTAAGTCGATCTACATGAAGTCTGAAAATTGTCTGAAAAACGATCTTCTTTCTATGTAAGCGCAATTTCTCAATATCGCATAACTAGCTCCTATTGAAAGTTCATTGAACGCCGGCACAATGCGGTAGTCAAATTCCGTGCTAAATTGTAACTCATGTGATTTATCATATAACTTATTCTCCTGAGCAACTTTGCCGAACACATCATCCTTCTATATGCTCACAATCTCGAGTTATCGCATAATTAGCCCCTACAGAAAGTCCAAACCGACGCCAACGCCACGCAGTGGTCTAATTTTGAACTATGTTGCAACCTATGTGGAAGTCCATCTCCATCTGAGCAGCTTTGCCTAAGAAAGCATTTTTTTATATGTTCCCAATCTCGAGTTATAACAAAATAAACCCCTACCGGAAGTTCATATCGACGCTAGCGCCACGCAGCAGTTGAGTTCTGAACTAAATTGTATCTCATGTGGAAGTCCTTATTTTCCTGAGCAACTTTGCCGAAGACTGCATCTCTATATGTGCTCGCAATCTCGAGTTATCACATAATTAGCCCCTACCGGAAGTCCAAACCGACGCCAGCGCCACGCGGTGGTCGAATCAGAACTAAGTTGTATCCTATGTGGTAGTCCATATCCTCCTGAGCAACTTTGCCGAAGACAGCATCCTTCTATGTGCTCGCAATCTCGAGTAATCGCATAATTAGCCCCTGCCGGAAGTTCATATCGACGCTAGCGCCACGCAGCGGTCGAGTTCTGAACTAAATTGTATCTCATGGGGAAGTCCTTATCCTCCTGAGCAACTTTGCCGAAGACAGCATCCTTCTATGTGCTCGCAATCTCGAGTTATCGCATAATTAGTCCCTTCCGGTAGTTCATATCGACGCTAGCGCCACGCGGTGGTCGAGTTCTGAACTAAAATGTATCCCATGTGGAAGTTCTTGGTCCCCGAAGCAAGTTTGCTGAAGACAGTACGTTCCTATATGGCCTGCATCTTATTCAATTTTGTGATGACTGCAGATTTCTGGACTGAGTGTACTGAAATTCCACGTGGCCAACATGGTCCCCTTCGTAGCCGATTCCCGGTGGCCACTGGAACCGGAACCGGTATTCCAGGTAGTGATCCGAATCTTGAGGAGTATATCTTTCGAATGCGGCATAAATTTCATTATTCGGTTGATATTTCGCTGATTTATAGGGGTATACATTTCTGGGTCATAATGACCCCAGCATCTTACTAAGTTGTTTTTTTGTGGCGCCATCTTAGAATCACCTTAAGAAATAAATTTTTTGGTCTTGCGCTTCGTTTCCACAAAATATTAAAAGTCAGGGAATTTCAGAAAGATCCGTTTGATAACAACAGAGATATTGCAGGTTGAAATCCGATTTTGGGTCATTATGACCCCAGTATCAAACTAAGGTTAAAGCAAGAAACACGTCAACATTCCTTTCCCATCCTCAAATTGACCTGCTTCCAAACGCAGCCGGCGCCGTTAGTGTTTGTTGTAATAATGAGAGCACCGGTACTTGCATATTGATGATTCTACTGCGTCTGTATGTTCTCTCTGTAGCACAGCTGTTCGTGCAGTAACGGAGTAGCGACTGCGGGGGTCAATCATGCTCATGCTAGGCTATTCGTTTTTTGAAATAATACCTTGCAAAGAGTCTGTTGAGAAAAAAAAAAACAAATTGACGCATCGTTTTTGACTAATGAGTATTTTATATTCGTAATACCACTTCTGCCAAGATATCTTGAAAACTAAAAAAAAAAAACAGATTGTAAATTTTAAATATCTTTGAGACAAATTAACCAATTTGTATGATTTTTTAGAGAAACTTCTTACTACCTGACATTAGAAAGTTCTTTTTTTTTTTCTTAAATTGACTTAAAACGAAATGGCGGTCTAATATTTTTTATGGGAAGTGTTGGTACTCCAAGGATATCTTCTAAATCAGATGAAAGATGTCTAATATCGACACAGATTCTGAAAAAAAAGAGTTTTTTGAGAACTTGAGAAAAGATTGAGAAACAAAAAGGTTATCACTATTTGAACTATGTTTTGTGGTGAAAAAATGAAGCCGCTGCTAGAGCGGTAAAGCAAGATTTAAATCTAGGATTACACCCCTGCATCAAAAGTGTACCGCGAGCATTAGAATAATTCGGCATAAATTTGTTGGTATAATACACAGAGCTTCTGAAGCACCTTGACAGCAGTGCAAGCGTTCTTAGCAGTTTTAAGTTTTTTTCCTTATTTTTTGTTGAATGTATCAGTTGCCTTAACAAGATCGTTGATTTTGCGTTTTTATGGTAATCCTTAGTATTGCAGACATCAATTAAACTTACAACCTTCAAATGTCGGTTCGATTCTGGAACCAAACCAACCAAAACCCAGTTGTTTTGGTTTCTGTTACGGCCTGAATACCAACGACTGCAGTTCAACAATAGTCTCCGCAAACGATTACCAACGATGGGTGTAGGACGTAATTTTCCCATCGTATATCGGCCTAATCTGGTGGCTTCACCCTTCCGCCATCTCTGCCACCGTGTGGCCACGGCATTCAATCGCATTCTTCGCCGAAAGATCAAGCACCTGAACACCTCACGCGCGTACAAGGCGTGGATAATTGTAATTCCTACCCGAAAAGCAAACCCGACCGCAACAAAAGAAACCAAACCCCAAGATCATCGACGACGACAACGGCGAACAAAAAACGTCTCTGTTATCCATCGGCGCGCGGCGGCGGCGGCGGCTTCCAACCGAATCAACCAACCGTGGAATGGACGGAAAAAGTGTGTTCCGTAATGACTTTATTTATCTCCGGTAGTTTTTTTCCCTCTTCTCACCCCATTCCTGGCGATGTTTATGAACTGGACACGCTGCCCCGACTTCTATATCATTGCCATTGTGGCCCCGCCAGAAGCGAGTCTATCATCCATCATCGGGCCTAAGTATAGGTGGGTACACGGTCTCTGAATGTGCAGACACACATCAAACCAACAATTACCGGAGAGTACCCGCTGCAAATGGATCAAAAGAATCGAAGAGACCCTCGCGTCAAAACATCACTTACAAAGTAGAATCGGATGAAAATGTGTGGCAATTGGAGAGCTTCAATGGTTATCTTTCGCGATTCCTCCTGTTGTAGTGGCGGCGGCAAGCTGGAGAATTTGTTCAAATTTGAGAATGTTCGTATCGCGTGAGATCGAGTGGTAATGATATCGGGGCAGCGTGTGTTTCCGCCAGGATGCATTCTCACCGAATAACAATTTTGATGTTCGTAGTTCGTTAATGCTTCAATGAAATTATAATATGTATTCTTATGTTTTGAAATTTGTATGGATTTGTTCTTCTAATAGACTTTTGAAAACGACGGTGAGTTTAGGCGTTTTACGCGTAACTTGAACGTAAGTACGAAAGCTTCTCAAGGCAAGAAGTCAAAATTTGGGAGATCTTAAGGTGAAGCGGCGTCTAACTCATTAGAATCATCATTGATGTACAGATACAAAATATAACATTTGTGTTAAGCATATTTTTATGTTAACACATGGGAAATTTAGTAGATTGATGAGTATTGGAAATCAAAATCTACTCTTCAATCGTACATATCAAGAGGACCGAGCAAACACATAATCGTATACGATAGCGCATAAGACTACAAAGGTGGAGGCGATATATGTACATTTTGCTTGCAGCCTTATGCAGCCCACAAACGCTCAGACGGTTTGACCAACATTGACTCCGCCCCCAAGTTGGTCAAACCGACTTATGTTGATACAACCGTTTGACCAACTGTCAAGGTTGGTTGCAGCAACACGATATTTCTTTGCATTTTTTTAGACTTGCCGAGAGTCTAGTGAATATGTGATTATTATTTTTTCGAATGCTGTGGCTGTGAGTGAGAATCTTTTCGTGATTTTCTGGCAATAATCGCAGTAAGGAAGAGAAGAATAAGGTACCCCGGGGCAAGTGAGAATCCGGGGTAAGTGGGGCGTTTCGTCATAGCTCAACTAGGAAAAGTTTTTCATGGGGGTATTCTTCTGGAAAGTTGAAGATACAATGACAAGGAATGTATTTAGTACTAAACATATTGTTATTTTTATTACCATGTGGTTCATGTGACAGTTGTCAGTTCAGGCCATTTTCAACTTGCATGACAAATTGTGACACGTTTCACGTCTTGCATTGACTCGCAAAAAATAAATGTGTTTTAAATCGAATTTCCATCAGTAAGCTATATTTTTTAGTATTATTACAAGCTGCTAACGATAAACCAGTATTTTGTTTTCATTTCATATGAAATTTACGATGGTCTACCTTACCTCAAAATATATTCGTACCTGGGGTAAGTGGGACCTATCAAAACAAAAACCAGAATCTAAACTTTTCGTACACGTTTCATACATTTTGCTTGAGAGTAGCACTAAAACATTCAAACAAATGATTTTTTATCAAAAAAGATCAACCTCAAATTACGTAATTGCATAAGAGGGAGAAGAAAAGTGTTATTATTCTTTATTTTTTAATTATTTGTTTATTTTTGAAGTACGACTTCAAAATTGAACAAACACACAGCTAAAATTTAAAATGCATCATGAGAACGATTACTTTTCTATGTTATTTGAACTTTATTTGTTATTTCTACCAAATTTAGTAGTGATGGAAAACAATTCCATCCCATAAGGTGGTTTTCTGCCATGCATATAAATAATAACAAAACATATTTATAATTTCGTCAATTATTGACTGTTTATGTGCTACATTTTAATTAACAACTTATAAATGATATATGTTGAACATGTTTAATTCCTCTTTACGCTTTTATTGAGGAATTTTCAGTTAATATTAAATGTGAGGTGACATACTATTAAATAAAGGGTTTCTCCCTAAAACGTAACATATTTTATGGATGATCCCTTATGTACATCAAATATGTACTTAAAATTAAAAATCTATGACTTATCAATCCTATTATTATAATGGTTGACTTACTGATGTGGATTGACGCATGAAACTTGAAACTGGATGTGTCCCACTTACCCCGCTTAGCGAGGTAACTGTGTCCATTGGCTCATTCTAAAACTTTCTTCCAAGGATTTCACAATTTCGAAATTATTCGATTAGTTTCATGCACACAACAGCAAATATGTTGCCAAAACGTGATTGTGTTGTTGGATTTGAAAAATATTGACAATTGAAAATTTTATTGAACAATTTGTTTGAACTATCGTTTTTTTCGTTCCCACTTGCCCCGCGGTACCTTATATATAGAAACAACTCAAGAGCGGGCATTTGATAGATCACTATGGCACCGACACTGCGTAAATTCACGCACTTTGACTTTCCACCCATCTGCATCGGCAGTTCCTGGGACGTCGAAGCTTCAATTTGACATGATGACGTCGATGTTCGTGCAACATCCCTACAGACGGTACGATCGGTTCGTCGAACATTTGGCTCCGCCCACCGGTGGTTTGAGCTATATCAAACTCGTTTGATTTTGGCCGACCGATTCGTCAACTGTCAAATTGGTTTCACAATCTGTCAAATTGGTTCGTCAAACAGCATCACACACGGTCGAACATAGCACCAACATGAGCATCAACCTGGGGGCGGAGTCAATGTTTGTCAAACCGTCTGAGCGTCTATGGGGTGCATTATGGCGCACGTACGTATATCGCCTCCACATTTCAAGCGTGTGCTAGAATTAGGGCGTAAGTCGCATGATCGATTTCTCTTAATCGATCCTCTCTTCTGTAAATAAAGTGACAAGATGCGGGATTGATATTTTTTTCACTTCAGACCGCTTGGCAGCGACGCAAGTTGAAAAAATTCTGAGAAACTTGCGTCTAATCACTTTTATTCGCAAAAGAAAGGATCGATGAAGAGAAATCGATCATGTGACTTACGCCTTTATTCTAGCACACGCTTGATTTGTACTCCTTTGCGCTATCGTATACGAGTTTGTGTTTATGTTTACTGGGGAAACATTATGATTTAATGAAGGGCAACAGAATCTATCTGTTTTATGTTGGATTTATCATATCTTTTTATTATGCACCGGCCCGGTTTATTTTTGCAAGAGATGACGGTGTTGCCAGGTAGTAGGTGACAGATTTTTCTACCGATTGTTATATGCTTGTTTTCGGAACATTTGCTGCATTTTTTGAAAACTTAAATTTTTGATGATTTTTGTGATCAATTCATATTAAATGCTATGTTTTCACGGATAGCAACTCTGACATTACTGCTCTCAACGATCGCGATGATTGTTCACACACGTAAAACGCGTCCCGACGCATCAAACTGCAGAGCTTGGAAAATTTGTATGCTTCGTAGAGATGGTTTCTGTTATTTGAAACAATCACAATAATATAATGTATGAGTTTCAAGTTTCCATGCTATGCCAAACCTTTCTGAGCTGAAAATTACTCCAACATAAAAAAAAAACTGTTGGAAATGTTGGACTAAAAACACATGCCTCAGTGTGCGCCTCGTGGTCGATTTGCACCAAGTGAAAATCATCGCCATCATAGTTTTGAGTGTTGCGGTAAATAAATATTCAATTCCCGTTTGAAATGTGTTCCTTTTGGGAAAGTGAATGAAAGATTTGTTTAGTGGAAGTGTTGTGAACGCAATATGAAACCCTAAACACAAATGTTAGCTGCAGAATTACAATGGAAAAGGTAAGCACCTTCTACATATTTACAAGTGAAGTCGTGTGGGGCAATTAAATACGGCGTAAAATAGGAATTTTTTTTTTGAGAATATAAATCTCATGCACATTTTCGCTAAATTGCATTTTTCTTCTTATAATATATCCATAGGATCAAGTGATGAGCAGTTATATATCATCGATGCTGTAAATACCAATACTATCGTAACAATATGTTAATGATTTTAGAAGAAGCCATCTTGTGATGACGCACCAAAAGGCCGACTATCGAGAATAGCCTACGGATTATGGAATTCACCGTCTCCAAGAGACCTGGAGGTTACCGCAGCAAACAGATTCACAAACCGACCACGTTCTGAATAATTGACGGCACTTGTTGAACATAATCGAGGTCAGGACCTATGGTCTTATCCACTAGTGTACTAAATCAGCCCGGTCGAATAATTTGGACACTAGAGCGGGTCCAGATCACGTGGGGATCATACAGGTGCGTGCCCGCTCAAGTGTCACAATTCTCAGATCGAGCAAATTTAGCACGCCGGTGGATTGAGCCATCGTGACGCTAGAAACGACTCTGAGCAATATTGGGTGATTCGGTATCGACTGCTACTGAGTGGCTAAAGCAACCGCATGTTGCATCTGAATACGCGTAGCAACTAGAGCATGCTTTATTGGGAGAGAACGAACTTTACAGCCCTTTTGAGAAATACCTACTGGAGTATAGTGAGAGTAGCCAACAACGATGCAGCTGAGAGCAACGTCGGGTTCCTGGGATGGAGTCAAGGGAATGATTGGTTCGAAAAGGAATGTTGACAGACTCATGCTACTGCAAGAAACTAGTCGGAACCTGGGGGATGCTGCTGTCAAACAACAAATTTCATGATATTAACCCATTAACCCGCTAGAAATGTACAGTTATGATTCCGTCACGCTAAAAATTGTTATACAATTTATATAACAAAAAGACCACCAGCTGTTAAGGAAAAGTTGTTCTTGGTCCAATCTTTTAAAACTGTTTTAAAATATGTTTCTAACCAACATACGACCGTAAGCATTTTGATTAAGTCGATTTATTGGGTTTATTGTCTGTATTAAACTGATGAAGCTTGGTGTGCAGTATTTTAAGTGTGCACTTTGAATGTGGTTCATTGCGAGACAAGCAAACAAACAACATTTAGCAGTCATGTGAAAAAAAGAATGTGTTCAATTAGCACGACCTAAATGTTCGAGTTCGCACCCCCCAGGTAAGAAAGTGGAACGTTAAAGACTGAATCGGCAACAGCAGATTTGCCTATTTTGGTACAACAAAACGCCGTTTGGAGTGAGCTAATTGCATGAGGATAATACAGCTGTACCTGTCTTAAGAAACGTGGAAGTTCTATCAAGAGCTCAACGCATCCCGCGAAGGCTTCGTGTAGTGAGCTGAGATGTGCAGGGATAAAGATTCGAAGATTCGAGTACCATGACGGTTCGTCTGTCCGGGAGGTGATTGAAAGATGGAAGCGGCACATCGATGAATAGGTAATGGCGAAGCAGGTAATGGGGGTTAAGACAACGGAAGAAGTGCCTTCGCCAGTGCTGTGGACGATGAAAATCAGTAGAGGGACGTTGAGGATGCCACTCAGTAACACAAGAATTATCGAACACTTTAACTTTTTTTACGAAGTCCGTAAATTGAGTTTAGACAATTCAGTGGAAAACTTTGTATAGTAGTGATAAGTTGTGCAAGCATGACGTAATTTGTTTTAAATTTATGATGTGTAGTTGAGTGGAAACGTGCTTAATATATAAAGTATTAATATACATTTCTTATTAAATTTGGTCTTATCTCCAGATTACTCTGGAATATAGTTTCCAGATCTACAAGCGTAGGTTGGTAAATGCAGGGCATGGCGTACCATTGGTACTTCGCGCACCTGAAGGAATAAATTGGACCCCTTTGTGTGGTCCATAGCCTCTTGCTCAGCAACTCCTAACCCTACCTCTTCGTGATACTGGCCGTGGTACGAGCTGTAGTAGGCCGAGAAACATGTATCAATCATAGGAGGCACGTAAGAAATATGTTATAATAAAAGTCACTTTAGATCCAGAGCTCTAAGAAGTAACAAGTGTTTTATTGACTTCTACATTGGCGACGAAAGTGAAGGACGTTTGGCCGCCGGCAGAAAGTTCCAGCCGCAGAAGAGGAAAAAAGTGAGAATCGCGAGGCTCGAGAGTGAGAATTATTTGGAAATCATCGTTGAGCGGAACAGAAAATGACTACGGTAATTATACCTTATGTTAATTTCAGGTGGAGAAAAATATTTGACAGTTTTATTGAGTGAATTGTTTCAAATTTTGACCTGAGCCAAAGGGAAGACATTCCAGTCTGGCCAGGAAAAATCTCAGACATAGAGAAAGAATGTTCTAGTCTGTCTGAGTAGTGACTAGAAACAAAGAGAATTCGGAAAATTCTAGTCTGTTCTGGAAAAATCCTGACACATAGGGATTAAAGGTAATCCAGTCTGTCCAGGTAGACAAAGGGAAATCAATTTCCAGCCTGTCTCCGAATTGAAAAGATTGCAGGGAACATAGGTTCCAGTCCAATAAAATTAGTGAAGACGTAGTGAATTGTATCAAGACCGTCTGAAAAAAAAAATCAACGCTGTTGTTGATGTCGCTTTGGACCGTTGCTATGCAACGGTTGAGTCTAATGGATGCAAATGGAAAGTTGATCCAATTCACGAAGAAAATGTATAACTGTCAAATAGAAGATTATTTTGAATATAATTTTATAAATTATAATTGGAATCATATTATTCCACAGTTCAATTTTACAATTACCCCGTTTGTTGAGAATGATGTTGGTCTTACAAGCTCACGCTGGGATCTGTGGAAAGATCAGTTCTGCGCATATCTTGCGTTGAAAAACGTAACGGATCATGGGGAAATGTACAAGGCTCTTATGTGTTTTGGAGGTCTGGATGTACGGAAAATTGCTCAAAATGTGCCATCTGTGGTCAGCAATGTTGTGGACAATCCTTACCGCATCGCGATGGAGGTTTTGGACAATTATTATGCGCCTCGTATGTCTTTGCGGTACGAGCGATTCAAATTCAGACAGATGATGTTCAATCCTGATGAGAAGATAGATCAATTCGTCATTCGGTTGAGGTCACAGGCCGCCCTTTGCAATTTTGATGACCAGCTCGATCAAATGTTGATGGACCAGATGGTTGTAGCTACACAAAATGACGATAAACTGAGAGCAAAATATCTCGAGGCTGATGTTTGCCTTGATGATATGCTGAAAATTGTTCGAACACATGAGTCAGTAAGAGCACAGGTAATGTTAAACTAATTGAAAATTATTTTAATGTGTGCCATGTAATATATATGTAATTTCACCAATTAAAAAAAATAAAATAAAATAGGTTCAAGAGTTTCGTGGCAAGTCAAACGAGATTGGTGATTTGAACACCATGCAGAGCATTAACAAAAAGGCAGATAAACCTAGTCGGACTTGCTTTAGGTGTCTTGGTAATCATTTCTCTAGATATCCAGGATGTCCAGCCCGTTCATCACGTTGCAACAAATGTAAGTCTAAAGGACACTTTGCCCGGTGATGTGATCGTTTCCGTAAATTCGAAAGTCAACAATCAAGATTCAAGAGATCGATGAAGCAAGAAACTGGGAGGACGAACGGAAAGTCTCGATTCGATAGAAAACCGAAATTTATTCGCGAAGTTGATGATGTGACCAAGCCCGTGGAGATCCGAGAAATTTTTCATCTGGAAGGCAAACGGACAGTTCAAGCAACAGTAGGAGGTGTCAATATCAGGTTCATCATAGATACAGGTGCTGATGAAGATGTACTAAGCGAAATGGATTGGAGACGTTTGAAGCAAGTTGGATTTGAAGCTTTCGGTATTCGCAAAGGAAGTGATAAGATTTTTCAAAGCCCTAGTTGTACTAGGTGAAGTTGATGTGAAAATCGCAATCGAAGATCAGTCCTGCTTCACTACGCTTTACGTTATCCAAGATGGTAAATGTTCCTTACTATCGGGAAACACTGCCGAAAAGCTTGGTGTGGTAAAATTCCTCAGATCGTTGTCTGATGATACACTGCCTGCAATTAAAGGTGAGTAAAAAAATTGTGCTTTAAATTTATATTACCATTGGAAAATTATTGAAATAAATATTAAACAATTTAGATATGTGCGCATCGATCAAAATCGATAAAAGTATTCCTCCTGTTCAACAATCTTATCGTTGGATCCCTATTCCTTTAGAAGAATTAACTCTTTTGAAGCTTATAGAACTAGAAAAACAAGACATTATAGAGCGTGTTCGAGATGCGTCAGAATGGGTATCTCCAATGATTGTAAAACGGAAAAGTTCGACTGAAGTGAGAATCATAATAGATCTTCGAGAAGCTAATAAAGCTATAATAAGAGAGATTCATCCTCTTCCAACATTGGAGCAAATGGCTTGCCAACTGCGAGGAAGCAAGGTATTTTCAAAATTCGACATTAAGCAAGCATTCCACCAACTCATGTTGCGTGAAGATTGCCGTTACATCACCACATTCATCTCTCCTTTGGGTCTTATGAGATATAAGCGATTGGTTTTTGGTTTATCAGCGGCACCTGAACTTTTTCAAAAGTGTATGGAGACAATATTGGGAGAATTCCCATGGGTTATTGTGTTTATTGATGATATCTTGATACATGCTCCCGATATAGCAACATTGAAGGTATTTTAAACTTTAGAATATTATGTTTAAATGTTAGGTTTTGATAATTTGATTTTACAGATTCGAACTGATATTGTGAAACGTCGACTAACCGAAAGGAACATAATGTTAAATGATTCCAAAACAGTAGAATGTGTCTCTCAAACTGATTTTCTCGGATTTAACTTAACATCGAATGGTGTTCGCATTTCACAAGAGAAGTTACAAGCTATCAGAGAATTTCGGGAACCGCAGTCTGCCGAAGAAGTTCGAAGCTTTCTGGGTTTAGTAACATTCGTAAGTCGTCACATTCCAAATTTGTCAACTATTGCCAATCCGCTAGTAACTCTTACGAAGAAAACACAATATTCAATTGGACGGCAGCACACCAGAAAGCGTTTGAACTACTGAAAACTAGTTTACTAAAAGATGAGACCTTGGCTTATTTCGATCCTGAGTTAGAAACATTCGTAGTTACTGATGCCAGCCCAGTCGGTTTAGGTGCAGTTCTGTTTCAGAAAACAAGATCGGGAGAATACAACATAATTAGTTACGCTTCAAAAACACTGTCAGATGTAGAAAAACGATACGCCCAAACGGAACGTGAAGCTTTAGCTTTAGTATGGGCACCAGAGAAGTTCCATTTTTACCTATATGGGAAGTTTTTCTGGCTCATAACAGACCACAAACCACTTGTAACGATATTCGGAGACCGATCGAAACCTTGTGCTAGGATTGACAGATGGAAGTTAAGATTGATGTCTTATGACTACAAAGTCATTTATAGACCTGGAAAATCCAACATTGCAGATCCATTATCTAGAATGTGTCAAAATCAGACCTTATGCCCAAGTAGCTACGATGAGGAAAGTGAGAGAATTGTAAGGTTGATTTCGTCTGACGTTTCTCCTGTAGCAATTCCAGTTATTGAAATAATCGAAGCCACTTAAAAAGATTTAGACTTACTGGAATTGATTAAATGGTTGCCTTACCCACACAAACGCTGGCCGAAGACATTAGCTAGATACAGATTAGTTGCAAATGATCTATCAACAGACGGGCAGATAATATTGAAGAATCAGAAAATTGTCATACCCAGAAGCCTTCAGAAGAAAATTCTACAATTGGCCCATGAACCACATCTTGGTATTGATGAAATGAAGCGGCGATTGAGAGAGAAAGTTTGGTGGGTGCGTATCGATACGATGGTGGATAGTTTTGTTAAGGAATGTCATGGATGTTTGCTTGTTTCGCAACCATCGGTAGAACCTATGACTCGTATTGAAATGCCATCCAAACCATGGAGGAAAATTGCCATAGATTTTATGGAAGTATTGAATGGCATTCATCTTTTGGTTGCAGTAGACTACCATTCAAGGTTTCCGGAGATTGAAATCATGACTTCTACAACGGCAAATCTGGCGATATTCAGATTACGCACCATCTTTTGAAGATACGGATTCCCAGAAGAAATTGTGTGTGATAATGGTCCACCATTTCAGTCAGAAGAGTTTAAGGATTATTGTACATCAAATGATATTCGTATTAACCATTCAATTCCTTATGCACCATTTCAGAATGGTCTAGTGGAACGACAGAACAGGACCCTACTGAAAACTATACGGATTAGTGTAGCTATGGGAAGAGATTGGAAAAATGATCTATACAGTTTTCTTTTGGCTTACCGAAGCACTCCCCACTCCATTACTGGAAAATCACCAGCGGTCCTAATGTTTGGTAGAACGTTGAAGGACAAATTACCTGAAGCGCTGAATACGCAAGAAGATGAGAAAGATGTGGTAACCAGTTTTGACCAAATTAAAAATGATAAAGGAAAACAATATGGCGATTTTAAAAGGAAAGCTAAATACTCGGAAATTGACGTCGGCGATACTGTGCTACTGAAGAACCAAATGAAGAAAAACAAACTTACTACTAATTTCAATCCACAGCCTAACATAGTTTAAGACGAAACGGGACGAGGCTTACGGTTAAGGATCTCAAAACCGGAGCAGAAAGTGACAGACATGTTAACCATGCTAAACGAATAACATCAAGCAGCTCTTTTCAGAACTCTGAAACAGCTGCTACTGAAGATCTGTTCGATCCGAATCAAAACACAGCTTCTAGTAATCCTAAGCATCGTGAAGAAGATGGCCGGGATGATACCAGCAGAATAACTAAGAAACCAAGACGAGAACGACGAATGCCTGAGTATTTGAAAGATTATAATAAAAATGAAATTGACTGTTAAGCACTTTTATATTGAATGTTATTGAAATAAATTAAAATTATATAAAGTTGAGGAGGGGTGTAGTAGGCCGAGAAACATGTATCAATCATAGGAGGCACGTAAGAAATATGTTATAATAAATGTCACTTTAGATCCAGAGCTCTAAGAAGTAACAAGTGTTTTATTGACTTCTACACGAGCAACCTTAGGGAAGATCGGGTAACCAAAACCGGTAGAACTTTGGTCGTATGCTAAAAAGAAGAGGGTGGCTCACAACAATCTGTACCCCATGTCAGAGGCAGCTGATCATTGACCCAGTGCCAGAGAAGAACTCTAAGCTATACTATGCACTACGGTCCTCCGAGAATGGTCCTCCGGAAATCTAGCAGTTTGGTGTTAGGCTCTGCAAGCCCATCAAAAAATACTACAGGAACGTCTATGAGAGAATACGGGCCAGAACAATCGGCAAAGACCACTGCGACGGAAATGCTCTAGCGATTGGAAACTCGGTACGTGAAACTGAAAATCTCTCAACTTCATCGGAAGTACACACATACTCTCCGATGTACTGAAAGTCCACAGTTTCGAAATCGTAGCGCTGTAGAAGGTGTGCTGGACAGGAGCAATGGTGCAAACGTTTAGAGGTAATCATACCATCTACCAGAGCTGCGGCCACACACGTGAGCTGGAAACAGCTTTATAGTGATGGGTGATATGCAAAAGCACGTGATCGGGAGGTCACGATCAACGAAAGAATGTGCAAGTTGATAATTAAAGGCCGATTTTTTAACTTCAGCATAATCAACGTGCATAGCCTACACTCAGGAAGCACTGATGATAACAAAGACGCATTTTCACTGCCCAAACTATGACGTCAAGATCATCATAGGAGATTTGAACGCTCAGGTTGGCCAGAAGAAGGAATTCAGATCGACTATTGGAAAGTTCAGCGCCCACCGGCTGACGAACGAGAACGGCCTACGATTAACAGATTTGGCCGCCTCCAACAATATGACCATTCGTAGCACCTATTTTCAGCACAGCCTCCCGTATCGGTACACCTGGAGATACCCTTAGCATACAGAATCGCAAATCCACCACGTTTCGATCGGTGAACAATACTTCTCCGACCTATCGTGGCGCTAACATTGACTACGACCACTACCTGTTGATGGTGAAACTGCGCCCAAAACTATCTGTCAACAACGATGTACGTTACTGACGTCCGCCTTGGTACAATCTATCGCGACTTGAAAAAATAAGATGTCGCCAATGCGTACGCGCAGCATCTTGAGGCAGCGTTGCCGGATGAGGGCGAGCTCGATGGAGGCCCTCTTGACGACTGTTGGTGGACAGTCAAAGCAGCCATTAACGACGCTGCCGAAAGCATTGTCGGATACGTGGAACGGAGGTTCGACGAGAAGTGCCAAAAAGTTTTGGACGAGTGTTTCTTCAGATGGCTTCATTCGCTCGGGCAGTGCTTTGGGAAGGCCCAAGCTGTCCGATTCGTTTTTCACGCGCTCGGAGTGTTTTTTGCTCGGTTTTGGAGTATTTTTTTTTCTTCGGCCATCGGAGTTATTTTATATCCCAGCTTATGCGTGTTTACGCCGAAATTGTGACTGTTCAGTCGAAGATGGATTACAGACTAATGAGCTCGTTTCATGTTTGTAATTACACATTTGTATCATGACATGTTTTTTATGTGTTTTTTTTTTTAACAAACTAAGGATGGTCCGTCACTTTAAGTGTCGGCATAAGCGCTTATTCATGTTTGATTAGATTTCGGAATTCAAACCATCGAATAGTTCAACATTTAAGATGACGACGCATTGAACGATAACTTCTTAAACAGAGGCTACATGAATCGCATCACTTACCAAGGTGAATTCTGATCATGTAGCTTTTTAACACTCACACTAACAAAACTCCTTCCCATGACAACCATGAAGATGCAGAGGTATAATCGGTCCTTAGTAACTATGGATGTCGCACGAACATTCCTTCCCTTCCTCGATGACCGTAAGGACGTGGCCGGCACCGTTGTTAACATTACTAAGTTTAGAGCCCTCGAAAATGTACATTGAAGATGGGATGCTTCATGTGTTGGTTTCCTGTACAATTTCGATTATTCTGGTCAATCACGGAGTAGCAACTACGAATTGTTCGGTCATCAATTTTCATGCGCATGCTCAATATAACAGAAGTCCTAAGTCATTCAAATACTTCCTGAGAGATAGGCCATAAAATCTACAAGATCTCCCAGCATAACAGCTGATTGTTTGATACACAGAACACGTTTTTCAGACTAATAATATTAAGCTGGATGAATTGTTGAGTTCAATGGGCGCTCTTACTCGTTAATCAACTTCCTGGAATACATGTCATACAATCCACGTGTGTTATTAGAGACATATTGATAAATTATCAATACAATACATGCACATATTTGTTGAATGAAATCAGCTTACGAAATCTTAATACAATTCAATGAAGAACTGTTTGTTCAAAATACAACTGCTTACGTTTGTAGATCCCATGACAAATATTCCATGTAGTCCTTGGAGGACCAAGACCGTCGTTAAAAATCTTTACAGTATTATCACGCCAGGATCTGGAAATATACCCTGTAGCGGAACTGTCAAATCCCTTTTGGAGCAGAACAGGATAAATCCCATCCGCTCCTGGAGATTTGAAAGGAGCAAAACAATTAAGTGCCCATTGAATCGATTCAGTAGTTACGATACTGCGAGCCGAGGCTAGAGACCCGTAACTACATGAAAAAAACATTTGTTTTATCCGTAGATACTATGTCCACACATCCGAGGAAGTGAGTATTGAATAAACATTCTAAAACTTCTTCATCAGAAGAAGTTAAATCACCATTAGGTAAGCCAATTTCATTCACTTGGAAATCCTTAGAGTTTGCAAGGATTTTGTTCAGCCGACTGACTTCACTCACACTGGCAACATTTGTATAAACGTTTTTTTCCAGCCGGATCTCTTAGCAGAACGAAGAGCCATCTTGTAAGCCTGGCAAGCCGACTTGAACGACTCTGATCCAGCTGAACGGCGGTATACTCATGTGGATGGTTGACAGTATGTACCATAATTTGATACGACCACCAATATACAACTGCTTACATTTGAAGATATCAGAGCTTCTACTCCACTCCGATGTAAGTCAAAAGAACACCCCGTTAGGGGAAGAGCATCAATTTTCGACCCAATCATACGAATTTTGCCTACTTTGTATGAAAATCCGAAAATTGGCACAGATTTCTTGTGGGTCACATATTAGTGCTTTTTCCCAACTTCTGTGTGTCATTACTAAAACCTATCAATAGATCACGCTTGTGGGTCCTAAAGTCTATATTAGTTGAAATCCTTCCAGGACCAAAGATATCCGTACAACTCAATAGTTTAGTTACTTGAAGGGTAAATAATATATGTCAGTATACAACTGTCTATGCTTGTAGATCTTTAGACTCATACTCCATGAAGCCCTTAGCAAACCAAGATCATCAGAAATCCAAAAGGCAAAACCAACTAAACTCCCTTGTTTTACGAACTGTTTCAATTTACAACCCAAATCGATGTACGAACCCCCGATATAGCTCTTAGATTGAGGTTATGATGTATCATCATCCAAAATTACAAAAACTTAATCAATTTTCATTATGAGTGGTGGTGAAAGCGACAAAGACAAAGTACATGATAGTAGGCAAATCCGAGTTCGAAAGGGTTCGTCTAGGACGCAGTGTGTTTCTCTACCTTGGATCCTTGCCTCGAAAATGGGAACGAAATGCTTGATACTTGCTGACGGATGTACAGTTATCTGCAATTCTCTTTAGTTGACTATAATAAATTTTCCTTCTCTTATCACCAACTTCGCAAAGACGTGGCCAGAATAGCTCTCAACTGCTGGATAATACTTCAATTCTGTCTAAATATTAGGTTAATCCCAAATGTTACCGTTGGACGAGAAGAAGGCGACCCCCATCGTGTGGCAAGTATGATAGTACTCTATGTTCAGGGAAGTCGAGAAAATTTTCACTACGAAAAGATCCTGGATCAACCGAGAATCGAACCAAAGCATGACTTTGTAGCTGCGGACGTTACTACTAGGCTAAGGAAGGCCCGCAACAGTTTTAGGCTCTAACTGTTTATAATGATCCTAATCTTACTATTTCACTTCATATTTTCACCAACATTGTGCGAACAGTTTCAAAAGTAGGTCACACCAAAAACGACCTCTACAAAAAATCACCTGCAGCTACTACAACTTCGTGCACCATGACGCATAGAGATTAAACTGTCAGAATTGACACATTTGAGCGAATGCTCGCGCGCCACCAAACATTCCGACAAAGAAAATCTGAAAGACAGTTCATTTCTTCGCCGACCGTTCGTGTTTAGCTCCAACCTAGCAATTATCTGACTCCGTCGCTCCCCCCTACCCCTACCGGGACACTTTCTCGTGGATTGATCCCCTCCGAATCTAAACCCGATGGAGGAGAGATTTTAATTGGACTCCCAATTTTGGCACGCCACAGCTGGTTGCAGGCAAGCTGTCGCGACCGATAATCGTCTGCGTCGTCGCCATCCAGTTCGGATAGTCCCGCAAAATCTTTTTTTTTTTTTGTTTCGTCGGTTTCGGTTCCATTCGTCAAGTTGATGTGTAAATTGTGGAACGAATCATCAACTGCGAGGCGGGCAGGAAAAAAGAAGCAAGTGAGATGCGCGCGCTGGCGTTAGAAGATCTTCTTCTTACTGGCGTTTCGTTCTAAATGGGACAGAGTCTGCTTCTCAGCAAGGTGTTTTATTGAGCACTTCCACGATTTTTAACTGATGAGCTTCGATTGACCATTTTTACATGTGTATATCGTATGTCAAGCACGAAGATACTTCATGCTCTGGGAGGTCGAGTAAATTTATTTTAAGCAAAGATCCTAGACAGGCGCGAATCGAACTCACGACCCTCAGTCTTACTGACTAGTTGCGTATTTACCACTACGGTCATATGGACCCCTCACGTTAGAAGATCCGACAGATAGAAATTATGTTTGAGACAAGTGCTCATCATGAGTCCCAGTCTCACGCTGCAACGTTGATGAGTGTGGAAACATCTTAATTTTGACAGTTCCCCGAATTAATCATTCGCGCGTTTGAACTTAGTTTCAAACTATGCGCCTTGTCTTTGCGATGGCTAACAATTTTGGGCCAGGAGGCGGCACTTTTGAGTCTCAATACTTACTATGGAGTGGGATATTGTCAGGTGATTCCAATCCCTCTAAACTCTAAACTCATCAAATGTAATCAATGTTTCGTGGGGTCCCGAAAAGCTGATGATTCTTTTGTTTTTCAGTTTTTGTAACTTGTGTAAAATTACTTTTTAAGAAAACGAACTTTCCGTTATTGTTTTGAAATTTTTACTTTTATTCTTCATATCTCATCAAATTTGCTTTTCTGAATGATTAATCTAGAAAAAAGTTATAATTCGTCTTCCCAAATCTTCCCATTTCAAATTTCCTTTGTTGTATATTTTACAAGCAGAGGCGCGCGCATCGTTTTCCTTCATTTTTTACGTTTCACACTAGCGCCATCTGTTGGCCTTTTAGCGCGTAACTTTTTTGTGTGTGACAAGCCCACCAGATGATGGCTGTGTTAAATGGGCGATGGATTTTGATGGAAATTGTTCTAAGTGTTACGTCTGTTTGTTTGTGAGCTTCCTGTATAAAACATTATTTCTGCTGACAGAAGCTCTGATACTATGCAAGACAATAAATGGTACATTTTCTCAGAGCTGGTTTGATCCATTTTGGATTTTTGTTGGGATCCGTGCCTTTAATGTTTCTTTGAACTGGTTGCGAAAATGAAATTTTGTTAGCGGTGGTAATTCTTTTTGGGCATCGGCTTTGTAAAAACCCTCATTGAAAGATACATATTTATTTATGGAAGCTTTGTACCACGAACAAAAGGAAGAGCGATCCCTAAATACACATCTTGTTTTCAAAAACGTGAAATTCATAATTACCGCTAAGTGGGAAAAAATGAAAAAAAAAACATTCCTTCGAAAGTTGTGTTCTTTCCAAGAGGGAAATGGATAGAGTTGAAAATTTCATCAAAAAGATCAATCTCTTCGATACTTCAGATAAATTTTCCAAGCAACAAATCAAAGCAACCTCTATTCTAGGCTCTTGCAATAAAGTAAAGAAGCAAACGTTGTCACCAATCCACACTGGTCCAGAAAGCTAATTTAGGCGGACATGAGGTTTTCGTCAAAATTTTTTAATTTTAGAGCCATAGTTTCTTCTGGGAATATGTTCAGAATTTTCAGTACTACAAAATGTACGGATCAAAAATTTTTTAACGGTGATCGCAAGAGTGACGTATACGACAACTTTTTTATTTTAACGAATCGTAAGTTGGTATGTTCAGCAAAGTTGTAGCAAATGATCAAAGAAACCACTTTGCCGAACAAACTTTTTCTCGATTTTGCTCAAGAGCCGAGATAATTAAGTATTTTTAATAAAAAATCGTTTTTTGTTCTTAAGTGTTTTTTTTTTAGTTTTATTGACCTACTATGTTCTACAAAGTTTTTATAATTATTATTTTCTACAACTTTGCTGAACATACCAAAGTTGTATTTTTTATGGTTTTCATGTTATCTGAGTTTTTCAGCTCAAAATTAGCTATTTTGTATGGGTCGTATCTCAAATATGAGCACCTAAAAAAAATATATCTTTTCACCAAATGATTTTGCAGTTTTTCAAGTACCTGTGAGCAAAATTTGCAGAAGATGATATTTTTCTATCTCGTTTAAAATCGATTTTACTAATAGACGATATGAGATAAATCCATATTTATTGAATATTCATACATGTTCAACTCACAATAGTCATTTCTACCTAAGCATATCAAACCAAAAGTAACACGTGTATTTATATAGTAATATAAAGTATATCGTTTTTCAGTTGTTTTACAGTGAGAGGCAAAATAAAGTGCCCACCTTACCAGTTTTCGAATTTCTCTCATTGATTTGGTTCAAATTAAAGTTAACACACCTAAATCTTTTGTGATATTTTATTTTTGATGTTCTTTTAAAGTTGCACTTACGAAATTTTGATAAAAAAAAGAATTTTACTTAAAGAAAAAGAAAATCAATTTGTATTGAAAAAAAAAGTAGTGACAAAAATAAGTGCCCACTTCCTTCTTGGCCCCAGAAAAGATGATTTAAGAAAAATAAAAAGCAATTTAATAGTTAATGTGTCCTCCTTTGGCCTTAAGGACTTGCTGGAGGCTCTTCGGCATGCTTTTCACCAGGTTTTGTAGGTGTTGTGGATCTAGTTCTTCCCAGGCGCGCTCCAAGGCTTCAAAATAATTATTTTTGTTGGTAACACCAGTTTTTTCAACCCTGGCATCGAGAATCGCCCACAAATTCTCGATGGGGTTGAGGTCTGGGCTTTGTGGAGGCCATTCCAGCGGTTTAATCCGACAAGACCGGAAAAAAGACTTGGTCTTCTTTCCAGTATGCTTCGGGTCGTTGTTCTAGAGAAATATGAATTTCTCTTCAAGGCCCGTCTGGATCAGCGAAACCCCCAGATTTTCCAGCAAGATGTTAATGTAGGAATCTGCCATCATTATTCCGTCGATTTTCACGAGGTTTTCTACTCCACTCCATGAAAAACACCCCCAGACCATCACATTTCCTCCTCCATGCTTCACCGTTCCTTGGATGTGGTGCTCTGCATCACACACGAGCCCGCCGCTCTCGGTTAGACAGCTCGAGCTTCAGGAGCGCCACATCCAAGGAACGGTGACGCATGGAAGTGTGATGTGATGAAATGTGATGGTCTGGGGGTGTTTTTCATGGAGTGGAGTAGGAAGCGTCGTGAAAATCGACGGAATAGGGTAACGGTCGTATTTTGGACCCCCTAAGGAAGTGATTTTAGTTTTTTGTCCCAATTGATCAATTGCATAGCGTAACCAAGTCAAAGAACATGACAAAATGTAGAGAAAAACTTCCTCTACGTGATAAAAATGTCTGTACGGTCATATAGGATCCAAAAAAATCGTAAATAATTGAATTGTGAAGCACTCTTTTTCATTATTTTGGACACACCAATGCATTTTGGACCCTCAAAGTATATATTTTGGACCCCCGGCATTTTTTATCGTTTGGCGACAAAGTTCACGACACTTGTTTTATAGTATGCTTGCCCATAGTCTAATCAATCGATTGACAATGGAAAACCGAAGAAATTCTACGCTTTTAGTTCAGAAATTTGAAAAAAGTGTTTGTTTACATTTGAGAAATTTCTGACGGCTTCAATTTCTGTGTGTAACGTGTTGTAACGGTTGCATGGATGAACCGATTAAATTATATTAATTGCAGATAAAATAAACATATTTTTTATGTACAAACGGTTGGTGTAAGTGCGAAATAGTCCTATCTTTCCAAATGGCATGCGAATTGAGTTGGTCTTTCGATTTTAACAGGGAAATTTGCAGGAAAATGGCCCAGGGGGTCCAAAATATATAGGGGTCCAAAATATATTGGTTACCCTAATGACGGCAGATTCCTACATTAACATCTTGCTGGAAAATCTGGAGGTTTCGCTGATCCAGACGGGCCTTGAAGAGAAATTCATATTTCTCTAGAACAACGACCCGAAGCATACTGGAAAGAAGACCAAGTCTTTCTTCCGGTCTTGTCGGATTAAACCGCTGGAATGGCCTCCACAAAGCCCAGACCTCAACCCCATCGAGAATTTGTGGGCGATTCTCGATGCTAGGGTTGAAAAAACTGGTGTTACCAACAAAAATAATTATTTTGAAGCCTTGGAGCGCGCCTGGGAAGAACTAGATCCACAACACCTACAAAACCTGGTGAAAAGCATGCCGAAGAGCCTCCAGCAAGTCCTTAAGGCCAAAGGAGGACACATTAACTATTAAATTGCTTTTTATTTTTCTTAAATCATCTTTTCTGGGGCCAAGAAGGAAGTGGGCACTTATTTTTGTCACTACTTTTTTTTCAATACAAATTGATTTTCTTTTTCTTTAAGTAAAATTCTTTTTTTAATCAAAATTTCGTAAGTGCAACTTTAAAAGAACATCAAAAATAAAATATCACAAAAGATTTAGGTGTGTTAACTTTAATTTGAACCAAATCAATGAGAGAAATTCGAAAACTGGTAAGGTGGGCACTTTATTTTGCCTCTCACTGTAGATTAACTTGAAAACTTCTGCAAGAAATTCATCGTCTTTTCCTCTACCAGTATTTAATCTATTCCTAAGCAAGATCACCGGGTTGGAAGTCAACATAAGCCGTATAAAATACATATACAACATTTACAGTCCGATTGAATTCTGTGGCATGATTTTCCCAGAATCTTCTGATGGATTTATTCCGCATTTTTTATGCTTTTTCGGCGGCATGCCGGGCAACATCACTCCATGCGAAAGTATTTTTTGCATCGTTGGAGAGAGCACGTACCAATCGTAGAACTGGCGATACTAACAGTACGTTTCTGACAAAAACTGTTCAAATGCCTCCTCGTTAATCTTCCGATTAAAATTGACTACTTTTAAAATGATTGAGATCCGTAAAAAGAAGTTATTACAAGTGCGGAAACGCTAACAGAAGTGCGCAATTGAATCAAATCGGGTAGGTGTCTTCGGGGGACTTGTTCTTCGTAAAGTGCTCCGAAGAATAAGTGCTCCGAAGGCACCAACAGGATTCAAACAATCCCTCACTTTTATTCACACTTTCGCACTTATGAGGCCGCACTTCGCAGTCCAGTAGTGAAATAAATACACAATATCTACTTCCCGTAAAAGGCGGCGTGCCGTTTTACGACCATTTGAGTTCCTACCAGTTGGAACAGGTTCGTACAGTCTCAGCCCCAACCTTCCTTTGAGGGCTTTTCGTGGCGATTCTTTAGAATGCTGTTAAACTTACTGATACGTCTACAACTATTGCACGGCAGTGGTGTTGTCCGGCATGCCGCATTACCAAAGAAAAACATGAAACGTGGAATCCATCAGAAGATTCTGGGAAAATCATGCCACAGAATTCAATCGGACTGTAAATTTTGTATATGTATTTTATACGGCTTAAGTTGATTTCCAACCCGGTGATCTTGTTTAGAACTAGCTTGAATACTGGTAGAGGAAAAGACGATGAATTTCTTGCAGAAGCTTCCAATTTAATCGAAAACAACTGAAAAACGATGTACTTTATATTTCTATATAAATACACGTGTTACTTTTGGTTTGATATGCTTAGGTAGCCATGACTTTTGTGAGTTGAACATGTATGAATATTCAATAAATATGTATTTATCTCATATCATCTATTAGTAAAATCGATTTTAAACGAGATAGAAGAATATCATCTTCTCCATATTTTGCTCACAGGTACTTGAAAGACTGCAATATCATTTAGTGGAAAGATATATTTTTTGAGGTGCTCATAGTTGAGATACAAAGCATACAAAATCGCTAATTTTAAGATGAAAAACTCAAACAACATGAAAACCATAAGAAATACAACTTTGGTATGTTCAGCAAAGTTGTAGCAAATAATAAGTATAAAAACTTTGTAGAACATAGTAGGCCAATAAAACTAAAAAATAAAACACATAAGAGCAAAAAACGATTTTTTATTAAAAATACTTAATTATCTCGGCTCTTGAGCAAAATCGAGAAAAAGTTTGTTCGGAAAAGTGGTTTCTTTGATCATTTGCTACAACTTTGCTGAACATACCAACTTACGATTCGTTAAAATAAAAAAGTTGGCGTATACGTCACTCTTGCGATCACCGTTAAAATTTTTTTTGATCCGTACATTTTGTAGTACTGAAAATTCTGAACATATTCCCAGAAGCAACTATGGCTCTAAAATCAATAAATCTTAACCTCATGTCCGCCTAAATTAGCTTCCTGAACCAGTGTGGCAATCGTGGTTTAAGTTGAGGAGATTTTAACTTCATCTGGGGAAATTAAGTCTCTAAGTCTCAACAAAAAGTAGGCTACTATGCTATGTCAAAACTTCAAGCGAACTAATTCTCAAATATCTTGCAGAGAAAAGATACACATTTTCACACATTGCGATAAAACTGAACATTTGTTCAAGTTTGTCCTTAAAAGGTCTCTCAAGCGATTAGGGAATCACCTGAAGAGTTCAAAAGTGAAATAAAGAACACAATGGGGCAAGGGTTTCTTTTAAATATTATTAGCTCAATTAAAAGTAGAACTTATAGATATCATGGTGATTTGAATGCTATTTTTCTCCAAATATTATAAAAATCTATTGAAATTTGGAAAAGTTATGACTATTTGTTGTTTTGTAATTTTCAGTCAAACCTTATTCGACTTTTTATGTATGGACCGTTTCTAGGTCTATCATAAGGATACTTTGAGGTGCATTAGTTTTGCATATTTGTTTCAAAACCATTTTTGGCCCACAGTGGGGCAACATTTCAAACAAGTAACCTAAAAGTTCGACCCATATGTAATATTTTCAAATTTAGCGAAATTTTCCTGATCGTGCGAGAAAATTCACCAAAATTTCACATTTTCACTAAGTTTAGAGAAAATAAGCTATTTTTGAATATATTACAATTAACCCTGCTTTTGGTAATTTTTAGATGGAAATTTAGAGTTTTTTCTGTGAATATAAGTTTATGGCTGGTTTAAAGTTTGACTGTCATAAAAGTATCGATGTTTTGTGTTTTGGCCAGCGAAGTTTTGCCCCACACTAGATTCGTTCATATGCGCAAATTGCGGGGACAATCATATGTCTAATTTTTCGGCTTGCCCTTTGCGAGGGGCGAGTCGTCGAGGCTCGTGCCAGGCAGGTGAACGGTAATGTCCGTTACGATAACGGTCGTTTCCGGAATTTTTCTGGTAGAGTTTCGAACAAAGCGCATTTTTCAGTTAATGATCGCTGGATTAGGAATCATACTAATTTTAATCTGTCGGGTAAGCATTTGAATCTTTAAATTTCCAATGTATCTACCCAATGAAAATCCTTTGCCGATATCGTAGCAGGTAATTTGAACTCCTCCCCTATCCATACTATGAGTACCCATTCTAAATGTTTCAAATCAAATGGAAAAAACCCTGCCGCCACAGAAAGCTTCTACTCCGCCTCTTCGTCTACCGAAAATTCAAACGGAAAATCATCTGATACTGTACCCACTTCAAGTGATATGTCTGCCTCTGATTTTATTTTTCTAACTGAACTATTGGATCTAATGAATGATGCAATGTTCAAAGCCACCGACTGAAGCAGTCCAAGTTGGTGTAAAATTTACAAATCAAATTAATATTAGATTACGTTTTTCTAATGAATCCAATAAATAATAATTTGAATATTTTAAATTGGAATCCTCGATCAATGAATGGTAAAAAGGACGAGCTGTTTAATTTTCTTACAGCTAATAACGTGCATATAGAAGTTATTACTGAAACGTATTTTAAACCTGGATCCAAACTCAAAAGAGATCCTAACTTTTTTTTGTTTATCGTAATGATCGAGTTGATGAGGCATGTGGGGGAGTTGCAATTATCATTCATGGGCGTATAAATTATCAACTGTTCGTTATATGAAACTGAAGCTTTTGAAACTTTAGGTGTTTCTGTTGAAACACAGCTTGGTCAATATACTTTCATAGCTGCCTATTAGCCTTTTCAATGCTCTGGACAGCAAGTTAATTTGCTCCAAACTGACTTGCGAAAATTGACTCGCAGTAAGTCAGAATTTTTTGTCATAGATGACTTTAATGCCAAACATCGGTCATGGAATAATTCTCAATGGAATTCCAACGGTAGAATTTTATTTGATGAGTGCTCTTCAGGATATTTCTTAATTCAATACCTTAACGTTTCCTTACGTGTTTTTTCTCTTCAAGAAATCCATCTACGATTGATTTGGTCTTTACCGACTCTAGTCATCTTTGTAGCCAATTAGTTACTCATGCTGATTTTTAATCTGATCATGTCCCTGTAATATTTCAAATACCCAATGAAGCGATTCTCAACCCTATCAGCTCCACTTTCAATTATTTTCGAGCCGATTTGGATATATATGAAACATATATTGACTCTTATCGTTATGTTAACGTTTCTTTACAAACAAAATTTGATTTTGACAATGCTCTTGAAACTTTAACAAATTCCATTGTTCAAGCCAGTAGCATTGCAATTCCAAAATGTGAAGTAAAATTTGAATCCGTGATCATAGACGATGATCTTAAACCCTTGATCCGTCTTTAAAACGTGGGGAGAAGACAATTTCAACACACTCGCGATTCTGCTATGAACATTATATGGCAGGATTTGTAGAAAGAATTCAAAACCTTTTTCACAATTAAGAAACAAAATTTTTAAAATTAAGACTTCTGAATTGGAGCCTGGCTCTAAGCCCTTTTGGAAATTATCTAAAATTTTGAAAAAATCCTCAGAAGCCAATACCGGCATTGAAATAGGAAAACAAATTATTACTAACTAATTGCGAAAAAGCTCAAAAACATGCAATGCAGTTTGAAACCGCGCACAATTTTAATTTAGTTAACTTAATAGTCCAATAGGCAATCAAGACACTTAAGACTTCGAAAATATTGTCAATCAAGAGAACGTTTTCGAAAATGCCTAGGAGACTGATATGGAAGAAGTGAAAATTAATATTAAAAATTCAAAAATATGAAAGCTCCTGGCGATGATGGAATTTTCTACATCCTCATCAAGAAACTTCCAGAAACTAGCTTATCATTCGTAGTTGATATTTAACAAATGTTTTCAGTTGGCATATTTTCCTGACAAATGGAAAAATGCTAAGGTTGTACCAATTTTAAAACCAGACAAAAATCCTGCAATATCTTCTAGCTGTCGTCCAATCAGTTTGCTTTCCTCCATCAGTTAACTTTTTGAAAAGTTCATTTTGAACAGAATAATGGTCCAAATCAATGAAAATTCGTTTTATTTTTCAAATGAACAGGACATTTGACGACTCATCAACTTTTACGTGCAACAAGTTTGATACGTTCCAACAAATCTGAAGGCTATTCTACTGGTCTTGCTCTTCTAGACACAGAAAAAGCATTCGACAGCGTTTGGCATGAAGGCTTGATTGTAAAATTTAAAAATTTTAATTTTCCAACGTACATTGTAGATTACTGTCAAATCGTAGATTTCAGGCTAATTATCAAAACTCCAAGTCTAAAAGTCTTCCTCAAGGCAGCATTTTGGGACCAATATTATACCAATATTTTCACATCTGACTTACCTGAGTTACCTCAGAGATGTCAAAAATCCTTATTCGCGGATGACACAGGCCAAAGGACGAGATATGTGTGTCATCTTTTGTAAAAATGTTTAAAAAAGTTTGGATATATTTTCTTCATACCTGCAAACACGGAAGATTTCTCCTAATGCTTCCAAAACTCAACTAATAATATTCCCACATAAACCAAAAGCTCTTTATTTGAAACCTTCAAGTAGACATGTTTTAACGTTGAGAGGAGTTCCAACAAATTGGTCAGATGAAGTTAAGTATCTAAAGCTCAAGCTAGATAAGAATCTAGCTTTGAAAAACTCACATTGAGGGCATTCAAGACTGATGTAACAAATATGTAAAATGGACGGGCCTGTTGTAGTGGTTAGAACTTACGCTTCTCACGTGAAGGCCATCCCCGAGATATCCCTTATGCTCTCAAAAGGTTCCAATGTAATATATTGTTAACAAAATGATAATAAAACCTTCATTGAGTTTTACCAAATTAGGATAATAGTGTTGTCTAGCACAGAACACCTTGATATAAGAAATGAGTGTAATGTTTGAAATAATAATAAGAAAGGAATTAAAAAGAATGTCTTTATTTTCCCAACAATGTGCAATACATTCGCAAACGCTTGAATAATACATTCAACTATAAGAAGCGACAACCACAAATGAGCAATCGATTCCCTTTCCTTGACAACTTAATTTCAACGGTCGCCACGCAAAGTGATGATGTCTAAATTAGTTGGAATATTTATCTACGACAAGACAAAAAAAAAACGAATTTCACATCTGCTGCTTTCCGCGCTCGATGTGACGACGGTTCACACGGCCGCTATCTCGCCATTGCCGACATCAACAAACGGATGCGAATTGTGGCGAGCGTGTTTCCTCCAGAGAGTCGAACCCCCGGTTTGAATAATGCTGAAACCGGACCAGATACCTTCCACAAAATGTTTAGGAAAATAAATTAGAATAAAAGATGCGAGGACGTCCCTCTCGCCACTCAAGTTTATGCTAGACGTGGCTATTTCAGCAAAGCTGGAAACTACTTTTTCGGGGTCTAAAAATAGGTTTCAGAAACCCTCACACAAACTAGCCACATTCCAACCGACATAATTTGCAGCGCCGCTGGTGAGGGACATGCTAATTTGAACCAGTTTTGTTTCGTGACAACGTTAATTTATGGCATTGTCTAGGTTGCGGAAACGTCTTATTCTCAGAAGTGAGTTACGTGTTATCTATTCGATCGTCTATTAATCACCAAATGACGCGTCAGGCAGAACCAAATACCTACTTATTGTTTATTTTTTTATGACAAAAATTTTGAATTTTACCAACTGAGAACTTTATGAATGATTATGATATGGCACTTCAGTATTGGTTTCTATTAGTCTACAAACTTCTGGTTATCGCACAGTTAGCCAAGGCCAAAGGCACCGTGCTGATGCTGTGTACGAAAAGTGGTTCCAACTGTGTTGCACAAAATACAAGATCACGACTACTAAAGTGTTATGCCAAAAAGGTATAAAAACTTAAGGCGAAATAAGCCGTCGTTGGGATGTGTACGCATCGATGATGATTGTTGCATATTCATATCACGATTTCTAAGTGATTAAAATCATTTGGTTTAACACTGACAAGTTGAAAAAGTATTTTCTGTTTGTAAGCTCATATATTTTCCAATGCATTATTTAGTCTTAAGTTCATAACTCATAGGTTTTTTGTATGTAAGCAATTTATAAGCTTTCGTGCTTCATATAAACTAATGCGAATTTAATATTATTCTGTGGATACCCTGCCACATTTTTTTTTATTCCAGATCCCATGCAAACACAAAACCTACTGGCGTCATGTCATCTCATCACAGGTTTGTTTCCTTCCGGAAAAGACACATAAAAGGAACAGCACCCTTCACAGCCAAACATTTGTTCCGGATCGTCTCGTAAACTATCGAGATATTTTATTTATTTGCACTGAACATTGACTTTCGGTCGATCCGTCAGAGATGATGCTTGTCCATCTACCAACTGTGCAAACATGAAGACAAAATGGACCAAATGAAGGGATCTGAAAAGCTTCCGTTCTGGTATCATTTATCAAATCGCAAATATTCGTAAATCAGATTGGTCTGAAGGTGGATAAATATAGGAATCTAGGAGAAAGAATTGGAAAACATTCTTAGCCTGGACAGTAAAATTTAATTTCGATGCACCCAGAAGTGAACTTAACAGAAATCAATTCCTGGTTATGAACGATGTTTTGAAACAGACTTCTTATTCCGGATACAAGGTTCAATATCACTGATTTTCGTAATCGAAGCTTTGCTACGAAGAACTAGTAAATGAAAAGTGCTATCGATTTTCATTGGAATAGATATAATTGATTGTGGATGCAAATTCGGTAGGATAAAAACTGTTACAAGCTAGAGGCTTGGATTTCCGTATAACGGTTACTTTAGGCATTATAATCTTTCCAATCGGGAAATCTTTTCCCTTGTGAAGTGTAGGTTTAGTAAAAAAAAGGCTTTATTAACAAAAAAAAAATAGATCACAATGTCTGCAATTTTGTTTGTGGTTTAAAACGACAGTGAAGGGAAGGTATACTGCTTCCGTTTTCTATGTAAAGGAAGTTTGGATTGAAGAAGTGCGTAATATGAGTAAATGAGTTTGCAAATCGAACCTTCTGCCCTTTTTGTGTTTGCTTGGAATATATTAATCTGAGAATGAATTAAAAAGAATAAATCGTGTAACAGGATTCTACTTCATTACCTTAACCCTCTAATACCCAAATTTTTATTTTCGATTTAAGTATTATTTTCCGTTATCTAAAATCGTTCTAAACACGTTTTGGGCAATTATTTATTTTTATTTGCAAGTTTTTAAATTTTGGTTTTTGATTTTTATAATTTTTATTTTTGAACATCCCTAACTTTTTTCATTTTTTCTTGAAGCGTTTTCTAGTTGATGATTTTTGGCAATAATAAAAATTTAAATTTTTACGGTGCTTTTAAAAACATTACTTTTTAATTTTTTTTTTCGGAGCGTATTTTATTTTCCGTGTAACTAACGGAAAAACAGGTTAGAAATTATATTAATACCACAAGGCTCTTCTTTTGTGATAGGTTGATCGTAGAAAAATATAAAAGGTACGATTTTTTATATTACACGTTAAATGAACCCCAGGCATTTGTAGGTTATATAAGAATGCAATTTTTCAAACATTTTTTAAAAATACAAAAAAGTTTCAAAAGTCATAAAAAACTTTTCTTATATGCGTGTTATGAGTCAAGGTATAAGCCAAAAATAAAATCATTTTGATTTCAGAGCTACGAAAAAATACACAAAATTCCAAAGTGTACCCCGTCTAAAGGCGGGGTTGGGTATTGTATTAGAGGGTTAAGTTTTGCTTCCGCTAATCAATCATTTTGGTAACAATTTGTAATCCTTGGATACCTATTAGACGAGTTCCATGTCAAATCGGTCAGTCACAGAAATCGACCATCTTCGATTGGCAGTAAATTTTATACATGTTTTTTTAGGGGGCCCAGATAGCCGTAGCGGTAAACGCGCAGCTATTCAGCATGACCATGCTGAGGGTCGTGGGTTCGAATCCCGCTGGTCGAGGAACTTTTCGTAAAGGAAATTTTCTCGATTCCCAGGGCATAGAGTATCTTCGTACCTGCCACACGATATACACATGCAAAAATGGTCAATCGGCAAAGAAAGCTCTCAGTTAATAACTGTGGAAGTGCTCATAAGAACACTAATCTGAGAAGCAGGCTTTGTCCCAGTTGGGACGTAACGCCACAAAGAAGAAGAAGAAGAACATGTTTTTAGTATGGTAGAATGAGTGTATTCCAAAAAAAAATCAACCATTTTGACTCAAGAATAACTTTTGAAAATGATCTTTTAATTTTTGCCTCCAGGGTTCATGTACAGGTACCGTAAAACGGAGTAACTTTGATAGTTTTTTCGAAGAAAACTTGAATATTTTTGCATGCTGTTTCAAAGATTTACAATTTATATTTTTAAAACAAGTACTGGCATCCTAGCTATCGATTACAGTCGATAAATTGACAAGAGATTTATTTTGAATGGATATATAATTTTTCATATAATCGAAAGTTGGTTTTCTGTTTTGGGGTAACTTTGATAATCGAGTATGATTCGAACAAAATTGAATGAATAACGGACATTTGTAGGGCATTGCATACCTCTAGGCGTTTAACATTATATGGAAATTCCTGACTTAGATTACAAAAATGGTCCCAGTTTGTGAAAATGCTTTTCGCTAAGAGATTTGAGACCGTATTCAAGTTCTATGATAACTAGGCTGTCAAAGATAAGTGGCCAACTATTCAAAACTACATCAAATAGTGATCGTAGAACAGATTGTTTGTAAACGTTTCGAAAATTCTAATATTGTGTAATTTTTTTAAATTTGTATAAAAAGCCTAAAATGTTCTTGGTTCAAATGAAAACCGCTCTTACATGAAGTGGCATACTAATATTTTTTAGTTTTGCATTCGTTTTGCTTAACTGATTAACAGAAATTATGATATTTCGTTTAGTATGTGGTGGGTTACGCACTATCAAAGTTACCCGCATTATCAAAGTTACCCCGTTTTACGGTACTAAATAATTGAAACAAAATTATGTCCATATAATAGCAATTTTAAAGCAAGTCTAGGGTTTATAACTCATCTTGATATGTGATTGTTGTAGATTTGCTATTTTCTTATGTTGGGAAGTGTGTGGTATTGATTCGCTGTATTGTAACCCTTTGCTCCCAGTGACATTATTATAACTTTTAGTGACAACATAGTAGCCAAAGAATGTGAAGATGACACTCAATCGTAAATCAGCCAATCTAGTAGGCATAGCGTAAACTAAAACGCCACTCTTCCAGTAACGTCAAAAGTAGCGCGTCGATCTTTAGGTGGTGCTCCCATTTGCCAACATCAATTCTAAACCCCACATTTGGCGAATCCTGCCAGTTTTCTTATTACAGTTATAACATCGAGTGTTTTATTCCGAACCGTTTATTATATATGAGCAGACGGGATTGTCCACAAATTTGTTTTTTTTTTCAATGAATAGTGTTGTGAAGAAGAAACGAAATAAAAGTAAAATAATTTTGTTAGTGAAATAGTGCCATGATGTTTTAAGTGAAAATTATTGGTACAGGGATTCATTGTTCTACCGAAAACTTGCCACTGACGATTGGCAGCCAATATTTTCACCCCGGATAGGCAATGGCTGATGAATCGGAATGTGGAAGCTGGTTTCTGTGAGTTAAAACAAAACTTCCCGTTTGTGTGTTTGAAAACAGTGTTACCGTAATTTGTTGAAATTATTTGTCACAATCCTAACAGTAAAAGGTAAGTTTTCTATATTTTTGAGAAGATTTTTGAAAGTAGATCGCAAAGTATTTCGCATTTTGTGAATTACCCAATTATTGTGACGATCTTCCAAGATGACCAATATTCACCCTCAGTATGTATACCACGTTTCAGAAATCAGCACATCGCCCCACTAAATGGTGGAATGTTAAAAAAAATATTACAGTTTTTTTAGACGATTTCCTCGCAGATATCTTTGACTGCGGGTTAATTTGCTCGCTTAATTAGATTGTTATTCAAGTGTCATAATAGCGAAAAAACGTAGCTGGTCTCCGTGCGGCCAAGTGGTCTACTTGGATGATTTTATTTTGTACACGGCATGCCAACGATACGTGTTAGCAGAATTTTTTTGAAATGCACGATTGAAAATAGCAGATAAAATTAATTAAGAACTGTAATTTAAATGGGTCGAATTAACTTTTACTGATATGTCATTGGCTTTCATTCGCTGAAAAAATAATTTTGTTATAAACATCTGATATGAATGTGCCGGCTGTGAATCAAACGAAACTTGTTTTTGGTAGACCGATATGCATTTTTATCATCTGGACTGGAATAGTTAGACTGATTGATGTTGATCGCGCGACAAACATAAAGTTTTAAATGTAATTAAATTGAATGTTACGTAATTTAAAGAATTCAGATACATAACATGTTTGAATAGCTTACGTAAACAGTAAATCATGTTTCGAAATAGAGTGAATATTTGCATGTTTTAGAATCGACATGATATGCAAAACAACACATAGAATGATAAAAATAGTTAAAAATATGGATTTTGGAAATAATGTTTTAATTTTATTACCTCGACTGGTGGTCACAAATGTGTTTCTAGCAAGTGTTATTGACGTTGCTAGCGTGACTGGTGATCGCATGTTTGTTCCAAGCAGTGGTGGTGTACACTTGCTCCCGCGACTGGTGGTCGTAAATTTGTTCATAGCAAGTGCTATTGATGTATCTATCGCTACTGGTGGTCGCGTGTTTGTTGTAAGTAATGGTGGTGTCACTTGCTAACGCGACTGGTGGTCGCAAACTCGTTCCTATTAAGTATTATTGATGTTGCTAGCTCGACTGGTGGTCGAATATTTATTTCAATCAAAGGAGGTGTACACTTGCTACCGCGACTGGTGGTCGTAAATGTTGCCAAAGAATGGAAGATATAAGTCCAATTATGTGTGATGACTCAAATTCACAATTGAATAGATAAAGATACGATAAATTAAAACAATTAACAAAAGTGAAACAGTGCTAAGAATAAGTTTTTTTCGTGTAATCACTGCCGATTGTTATGTTAAAGAAGATGAAAATCAAACGCTGATGCTACTCTGCTGAACATGTTTTTCTGTCCATTAACTCTCAAACCCCCAACGTCTGACTTTTCATTAAAAATGAACTTTAAAAAATCATAACTTGGCCAATTATTAATCGATTTTGGATCTTTTGGTCTCAAACAAACCGCATACTCCTCAAGATTTATTGTGTTTCGGAAGAAATGGGATTGGCCACTTGGTTCCGGAGTTATTCCGGATTCAAATGGGGTATATTCGTTCCGGAAGTGATAGTTCCCTTAGATTTTTCAAAATTAGCGGTAAGAAAATTATTCATTGTGTACTTTCAATAAGTAAAAAGCTGCCAGAAGGTCGAATGACATTGGTTCTCATTGATTCTGACCATTTCGGATACCCGGTCACCTGGCACCGGTTCCTGAATGTACCCAGAGATGACATTTTCTGAAACTCAAAGAATACTACCGTGCGACAGCTCAAAATTCATGATTTTTTATCCGGAACATCATAGATATAATGCTAAAGACCAATATGAGGTTCTGGCCACATCCGGATACGCCGGAATCGGTTCCGGGAGGGCCTCAGTAGGACACTTTCGTAATCCTACTCACTCATACCGTGCGACGGCTCAAAATTCCTGATTTTTTATCCAGAAAATCATAAATATAATGCCAAAGACCAATATGAGGTTTCGGCCACATCCGGATACCCCGGAATCGGTTCCGCTAGGGCCTCAGTGGGACACTTTTGTAATCTTACTCACTCATATCGTGCGACGGCTTAAAATTCCTGATTTTTTATCCAGAACATCATAAATATAATGCCAAAGACCAATATGAAGTTCTGGCCACATCCGGATATCCCGGAATCAGTTCCGGGAGGGCCTCAGTGGGACACTTTCGTAATCCTTCTCATTCGTATCGTGCGACGGCTCAAAATTCCTGATTTTTTATCCGGAACATCATAGATATAGTGCCAAAGACCAATATGAGGTTTTGGCCACATCCGGATACCCCGGAATCGGTTTCGACAGGACCTCAGTGGCACACTTTTGTAAATCTTCTCCTTCATATCGTGCGACGGCTCAAAATTCACGATTTTTATGCTGCACATCATAGCTATTATGCCATGGATCAATATAATATTCTGGTAACATGCGATTACTCCAGAATTGTTCTGATAAGACTCATATGCACTCTGTGTAATCTTCGTTGAATCCATTGAGATAGCTTTGGATCCATATCGATAAGTCCATGAGACATTTCTGGCTAACCGTTTTTGTCAACATAAAAAAACACGATAAAAACCATGTTTTTATTTTATTTCTTTTATCGCGGATTTAAATGTTGTTTTGTAGATTCAAATACAGATCGAATCCGACCTGTATTTGAATCTACAGACATATTAAGATTAGTTTGTTTTTCATTATACAATGCAACTAAATTATCTATTGGTACTACAGATCGGACTCGAGTATCGATTGTTTTTCACTCCGGAAAATCGAATCCTCCGGATAATCGAATCACTAAAAAAAAGTTGAAGTCTGCGAATAAAGAACTCATATATTTTTCATTCGTTATTATATATATATGATGCAGTGGCGTAGCAAGATATTATTTCTAGGAACATTTGGGGGTCTTGAGAAGGAAAAACTTGTTTTGAATGTACACAAAAAAAAACTTTTTCAAACCCCCTTCTCTTACCTACGTTCAAAACTGCTAAACCATTCATATTGTATAGTGCAATACTAAATTATTTCAAATTTAAGCACAAATGCTGAAAAACAAGAATATCAAATATCGTACTCCGGATAATCGAGTCTAAAATTCCGGATAATCGAATCCCGGATAATTGAGTCCGACTTGTACTGAAATTTATATACAAAAAAAAAATACATCATGGGTTAGTCCCCGATTTGTGTTTTTTTTTCAAAATTGTTAAATTTAATCCGTGTTTATAAATACAAAAGTACGATTAAAACAACTTTTTTATTTTGACACGGTTCGATATTGGTAACATGATTTTTTTCTGGAATTCTTCCAAAATCAAACGGCACTATACCTTATCAAAATTTATAGAGTCTCTTTCATAAATATTTAGAGAAAATTCTAAAACATGTTCGCTACAAATTCTTTTGACTATTTCATCCTATATATGCTTTATGACAACATGTTGTTTTTTGGAATTCGTTCTCAATGCTAAATACATTCTTATACAATTTATTGTTAACCTTGATGCAATTGACTAGAGAAAAGTATAATTTTATTTTTAGAATATCAATTAATCTTGTGGCAGAAGTGCTCCAAATTTAAATAATAAAGAAATTTGAAAATGTCTTTGAAAGTTATATGATGAAATAATATATCATTTGTTAAGCTTTGATGCTGGTTCATAAACTACATCATTTTATTAATTTGTATTCGTTCTTAAAATGAAGTAATTTTTTTACACCTTGTATCCCTTATTATAGTTGCTAACGACAGTATTGAAATTAGTTGCCAAGCTTTCCGTCAGCTCCTCCCAACCAAATTCACCTAGCATCAATTTCTCCAGACTACCAAGTTCCTTCCAACACTGTTGACCAGTTCCTTAGATGAGTCAGCATTCGCATCACGCTGAATTTGTTCAACGCGTATTGACCTTCAAATCTATATTAGATTTTCGTCCATGCTAACTCTTCCTCCAGACTACAGCTCAGCCTCCAGGCTATATCTCCACGAAGAGGTTCTGCTTCCGCGTCCAGGCTCTGTGTCTTAGTCCAGGTTCTTTTCCTTCGAATCAGCCTCAGCATATCGCTAAAATATCAAGTATCTAGTCAGAACCTTTATATTGATTCATGGAGTGATGCTGTTGGATAAACAATTCGGGGTATCCGTATGTAACCAGAACCTCATATTGGTCCACGGCAATATAGCTATGATCAGGGTTGGGAAAAAATCTGAAATTCACTCTACCGTGATGAATCAAAATCCGGACGGGACCAATATCCGGACACTCTGGTGAAATTCAATAATTTCAATGTTAAATATCCTTTAAACATGTAAGAATATTATTCCTACGAATAATGTTAACTACTGTTGACCATTGTAACGTGAATTGACATCAAGTTAGCCTTGTAAAACAACGGTGATGACTAAAACAAAAGTCAGTTTCACTCGGACGCGTTTATTTTCAAAATTAAAGAAAACCGAAGGAATTCTACTCAATGCGCCATCGCGATTCGACAATTAATCACGCGTTTTTTATGTGCTTATCATTTGTGATACATATTCTGCAGTGATTTGTTTGTGTCTTTTTCTTGATAAATTCAATAGTTTTGATGAATTTACTGGAAATACACATAATTTAGTGCTAGAAGAAGACTGTCCGGATACTTATACGTGTGGTTTTGAATCCGGACATTGTGCTTTAACATCAATTTCCCAAGGTTCAACAAGAAAATATTGCTTTATAATTGTTCGAAAACCTGGAAAAAGGGGTAAAAGGTTACATCACTGTGATTTTAAACAACATAAACGGAAAATGAGTGTAAATTATGTGTAAACACTATGAGGAATAATGCACACATCACAGTATTTTTAAAGACTTCTAAAACAACGTTTCATGATGTTTCATGACCATCCAACAGAGAAAAAATATTATGTTTACAAATCTATCAATCTGTGTATCGTGATATGAAGGTATGTTTAATATTTTTTAAGTTTTATGTGAAAAACAGCTGTGATTATTTGAATGTCCGGAATTTGATGCATCAATGTCCGGATTTTGATTCATGTGTCCGGATTTGTGGACACGACATGATGTAGAATTAACTTAATTTTTACGGTATTTTCAATAAATTCATTGCAAATTACGTGAAAATTATCAAGTTCTATCCTAATAGTTATCGTCTAAAAGCAATACATAATAAAATAACGATTACCCAATTATATACAAGCATTTGATTACGCGTATCACCTTAGGCGTCCGGGTATTGATGCATCACGGTACAGTAGTCAAACAAAGCCAATCACAGTCAGCGGAGCCAGTGAAACTCACGCCCATCGCTGCTGTAGGCAAAAATCCTTGAAAATAGCAAAACACCCGTTGCTAAGGGCAACCCAAAATTAAAAAAAAAAAGTTCTATTTCCCGCTGCATTTCCCGCATTTAGAGCCTTCAAGGACACTAATGATTTAGAGAAATTCATGTACCCAACGTAGGCTACTTGATGAGATTCACGTTTTTGAACTACTGTACTGGGAGAGCCACGTGATTTTCGCGAAACTCAAGCCTACTACTATTGGCATTCCCAGCACTGGCTATGATGTTCATGATGACAATTCATAAATTTTGAGCCTTCGCACGATATGAGTGAGTAGGATTACGAAAGTGTCCTACTGAGGCCCTCCCGGAACCGATTCCGGCGTATCCGGATGTGTCCAGAACCTCATATTGGTCTTTGGCATTATATCTATGATATTCCGGATAAAAAATCAGGAATTTTGAGCTGTCGCACGGTAGTATTCTTTGAGTTTCAGAAAATGTCCTCTCTGGGTACATTCAGGAACCGGTGCCAGGTGACCGGGTATCCGAAATGGTCAGAATCAACGAGAACCAATGTCATTCGACTTTCTGGCAGCTTTTTACTTATAGAAAGTACACAATGAATAATTTTCTTACCGCTAATCTTGAAAAATCTAAGGGAACTATCACTTCCGGAACGAATATACCCCATTTGAATCCGGAATAACTCCGGAACCAAGTGGCCAATCCCATTTCTTCCTAAACACAATAAATCTTGAGGAGTATGTGGTTTGTTTGAGACCAAGAGATCCAAAATCGATTAATAATTGGCCAAGTTATGATTTTTTAAAGTTCATACTTAATGAAAAGTCAGACGTTGGGGGTTTGAGAGTTAATAGCGATATTTTGTACAAAGTTAGTTAAATAATGTGCGAAACGACGTTTAACCGATCGAATGAAATGCCGTTCTGTTGGTGTGGGTACCATATAGCGGAACAATATTTCAAAGTCGTATGTACAAGAGATTTGAGTCAGTATACAAGTCAAGCAATTCGTAAGATATATTATAAAGTCCTAGAAGCATTCACGATTAAATAGGACATATAATGCATGAGTGATTGTTGGGAATTCAGAATGGTACGTGAATCAACTTGGAGAAGTATTTTCTTCAGACAACTGGTAGTTGAAATAGACAGGTGTTTTCTCCGAGATAAAACAATACTTTTACAGGATTCATCGCTACGTGATTCAAAGTACACCATCCAGCAAGAGCATCAAAATCTATTTAAGGAGACATTTGTTTTTAAATGGTGAGTATAGCTTAGTCGTGGACCTTTAATTCATAATTGACATCAAAGTAATTTATTTGTCTCTAACAAGAATGTGTGTTTAACTAACACTCCTTCCCTTGAATTTTATAATCAAATTACATAATGGAGTATCAACTAAGAATACAGTCAAATATGCCCATGCTAATATTTATGAAGGATTATTACAACCGGTCATGTAGAAATATTGTAAGAACAAAAAAAGCATTCTTATTGGAAAAAATAGATCAAAATGACAATTCTACATATATTTGTGAAAGTAAGTAAAGTAAAGTAATATATACTGATTCAAGAATACGACCATGTTTTTTAAAACATTTTTTATTCCTGAGACGAGGGAGCATGTGTGGTATTGATTCGCTGTATTGTAACCCTTTGCTCCCAGTGGCATTATTATAACGCTTAGTGACAAAGCCAAAGAATGTGAAAATGACACCCAATCGTAAATCAGCCAATCTAGTAGGCATAGCGTAAACCAACACGCCACTCTTCCAGCAACGTCAAAAGTAGCGCGTCGATCTTTAGGTGGTGCTCCCGTTTGCCAACATCAATTCTAAACCCCACAGGAAGATCTTACCAGAAATCACCCAAAAGTTTTATCATTGAGAACTGTAGATCTTGCGAACAATCCTCCAAACATCCTTTATGCAATCCTAAACAATTATCCCAAAATGCTTCGAAGAACTCGTTCAGGATCTGATAATAATCTCTAGGAAATCCATCTACTTGAGCTCTTCAAGGTATTTGTTGAAAAACACAGCAGAACAAATCCAAACTTTTTGCATGTCTCAAAGATCAAATCATGTGATATCACTAAATTTGGAGTTAAGTCAAGAAAGTAGTATTAAATACAAGGTTTATTGATGTTTTCAAAAAAAAATCAATTGTTTTTTTTTTGTAAACCAATTCAACTGGCATGCAAAATAAAACTAAAACTTTTGTATATGACAAAGTTGATTAAAGCTTCCCTGTTTAATATCGATTTATTCGAATTTTGAACATGCTTGCAGCTTCAATACAATATGTCGTTTTTTATTGACCATTGCACTAATTTTTAGATTCTGGTGAAATTGTTTATTTGCTAGAAACAATTTACACACTCACTTATAGCAGTACACAGTTAAAAATAATGAAGATTACACGTCATGTAAACTTCATTTGTGCGATGTAAACATGACGTCATGTAAATTTAAGTCTGGAATCATGTAAATTTCTGTTATATGTCATGTAATCACTCAGAATCCTGCTGAATTACATGACATATAATTGAAGATTACATGACATGTCATGTAAATATCCATTATATAACACGCTCCAATTATGTGCATTATATGTCTCAGAAATTTACAACTGTGTTCGAACTGTGTAGGCGTATGCTTAAAAAAGCAATGACGTTTAAAAATTATTCAGATTATTTAATACAGACTATAGCGAAGCTTGTTTATTTTCGCGCACGTTTTTGGCATGCTTTTTTAGAAGGTTGAGAAGATGAGCTCATCGTATTGCATCGTATTGCAGGGATATTTAATAGACCCCTTTGTGTGGTGCTTAGCCTCCTGTCCAGCAAATCCTATCCTTCCTCAGGGTACTGGCGGGGTTACGAACAACGTTAGGGAAGGTCGGGTAACCAACCCGGTGAGAGCTTAGGTCGGATGCTGATAGGGAAGGAAGGGTTGTCTGTTCCCCATGTTAGAGGCGGGTGATCATCATCCTGAGTGGCAGGATTCAGTTCCGTTTCCCGTTCAGGTTCTACCCAAGTATCATTGGTGACTGAAATTTAACAATTTAACAGTAACAGTTTGTTCAGCTGACAATAGGCTGTATAAATAACTATGCAGCTCAATAATAATTATTCAGCTACTAATGTTACCTGGTTAGTCACTATTCACTGGAGCAGTCTTGCGGTGGCGTTTATAGCAATGTTCGGATAGTAGAAAGAAAACTCAAAACAGAAAGGAAAAACGCAGCTACTTCGATAGCTGTCAAACGGTTTTACAAGTGTAAGTGTGAGGTGTGAAAATGTTCACTGTGCAAAATATTAGACCATTACAAGTATCGAAAACTACAAAATGCCTTCATTCATATACTTCAGTACATAAAAACTATTTTCTGCAGTGAGTTACGCACAAAAATCAACCAACAAGCTATTGAACTTGCATACAAGTTGACTGAAAACGATATATAATGCATTTTCAACATTCAATATCTTAAAGCACCTCAAATTTTGTTAATAGAGGTATATTTCAGCTTGAGACAACCAACTTTTATTCCGGAAATCGTTCTGGTGAGTACCTCGAAATTCTCCAGTAATATTTCAAGGAATATTTTAGAATTTGGATAATGTCTCTTCTCTAACTTTATTCAAACACACAAGCTATTTGTAGTTATCCAAATTCTTTTTCAATTTTTTGAGAAATTTTTCCAGTCAGGAATTATATCTTTAGTTTCTTTTAAGGAATAATGTAATTTTGAAATCATGTCAAGAATAATTTTTCAATACCTTGTGTTGCGGTAATTAGCAGCACTACCGTGGACACCCCTCATTCGTCTTGTCCTAATTCCGAAGATTGACAGCTACGGACGGACAATGCCATAAATGCCAGAATGCCATCGAGAGGGATTCATTGAGAAAATGTGTAGATTAATTATCACGGTTCTAACACACTTTTTCTAATAGAATAAACCATTTGTAAGATTCGAAGAATAACTGAATTAGTTGGATACCTTAATGTAAGTCACTTTAATTAATTGTAAAATGAAAACATTTAGATAACTAAAATACTCTTCTACAGCTTGAAAAGGCCAAAAAACGTCTTTTACGAAGCAGATCCGAAACGCTGTTCAACGACACAACACCATGTAAAATCAGTCTAGTTTTTTAACATTACTTACTTCTTCTTCCTTCTGGAGTAACATCCCAAATGGGACAGGACCTGCTTCTCAGCTAAGTGTTCTTATGAGCACTTCACAGTTATTAACTGAGAGATTTCTATTCCGATTTACCATTTTTAATGTGCATATCGTGTGGCAAGTACCAAAATACTCTATGCCCTGGGAAGCCGAGAAAATTTCCATTATGGAAAACTTCTCTACCGTTGGGATTTGAAACCGCGACCCTCAGTCTTGCTGAAAATCTGTGCGTCTACCGCTGCGGCTATCTGGAGCAGGGTACGATGTGAATTTAATTTTAATTATTTCTATGCCGATTTACCATTTTTAATGTGCATGGAGCACATTAAAAATGGTAAATCGGCAAAGAAATCTCTCAGTTAATAACTGTGAAGTGCTCATAAGAACACTAAGCTGAGAAGCAGGCTCTATACCAGTGAGGACGTAATACCAGGAAGAAGAAGAAGACATCTGAATCAACTTACATTGCAGTCACACTTCAAAAAATATTCAACGAGTAAACACAATGTTCCGGTCCATCAAACCATCAGACTGCCAATGCCTTTCGGCAGCGGTGGAAATACAACTCACTAATAAAGTCATTATCCGAAATTAATTTTCTGGAACAGAACTCGAAGTTCAACGGGAGGAAACAGTGAAAAACACCCAGCACCGGGCGGATACCCCTAGGGGACTTAAACCGACCGACAGACCGACCATCCGATCCGCCGACCGAAAGCCGCCCGCCTTCGTGCGTTACACACAACAATAAAGGATTGCCGTTGGTCGTCGTCGTCGTCGGGTCGCAGTCGTTGGGTTGTTGGGTTGCGTTCTGGTGTGTGGAGCAGCCAGCGATTAAAGAGTAATGCCTCGCTGCCACGCATTGTGGTTAATTGAGTGCACAGATGACATGCGACATTGCACTTGGCTTTCGCGATTTTTTCACGTTCTCGTATGGAATGTTTACACATTTATAAAAATATGAATCGAAAGTACCGTAATCCGGTGAAAAATCTGATCTGATTGGTACTAAAAAAAAACATTCGATTCTAAAGATACTGAATGTTTCGTTGGCATCATAGAAATTTACATTAGGTACTTAGGCATCGTTGATTTTCTTCTAGTTTATTTTAAACACTGTCGCCTGCCGGGCAGATGATTCAGCATGCAAAATGCATACCCAGTTTATGATTATGAATAGCAATTTATCCTGACGTCCAATCAAAATGTGGTCTTCGGAAAAGTTGTAGCTGAAAGTATTTCACATGAGAAGATTGTGTTCACTTTTCCATATAACATTATGTCGAAGAGAAAGAGGGCTGAACACAAAAGGATGGCGTTTTCCATAGTAATCTCCATATGGTCGGCGTTAAGTCAGAGTGGACCAAGTGACTTTTTTGATATTTCGAGAAAAATGGGTTTAATGTCTAACGCTCTGTAATTTTTGAACTCGTTAAAATTTTCGTTCAATATTTCTACACATCTTTATGTTACTTTCAAGCAATATAATGTGAAGTGATAATCATGAAAAATCATAATCCAAACCTCTGATAGAACGATTTTTTGATTGACTATATGTACTTGGTCCATAACGCGGGTAGATCACCTTTTCGTGGTGCGTTATGGGGTAAAGATCTACCAATGAACCCTAGTCCTGACTGCTTCAAACGAAGAGAACAGGATGCTATAGTAATCAAAGGAACACTATTAGTCCTTGTTACATTTTAAACCTTGTTAAAAGTGACAAGTCTCGGTTTTCCAGTAGCCGAGAATGACCTTGAGACAAGGATAAAAATGAGTCGAAATCAACAAGTTGTTTTCTAATCTTTTATTTATTGTTCTCTAGTTCGAAGAAGTAAGGACTAGGATTCTGATGCATGGACAATATCGGTGTCACTTCCCGACTTTATCAAGGGATCCGATTTTGACTGATAAAGGGGCGCGCCTGCGGAGAGTGTACCCACCACACCCTTCAAAGGGTTTAAAAAGCGGAACCTCTCAATTAAAATCCTTTCCTGTGATCAAGTTAGGAATGACAACTGTAAAAAAACCGAAAACTTTATCACTTCTCGATAGTGACAAAGTAACACGACATGCACTACACAAAGGACACGGGATATACTACAATAGATCAAATATTGGTCGCAGTGGTTTATGTTCCGAACAGAAAAAAAAAAACTTGGTCCACTCTGACTGAACTAAAGACCATCGTTCAGTGAGTTGGTTAACTCTGACTGAACAATTTCTTGAAAAATAACAATCATTTAATGCTTGCATGGTCAAATTGGGTGCATATCTCTAAGATAAACAGATTATCAAGACCCTTCGACACCAGTATCGTAAATTCCTAAATAATTAATATAGTAAATACCAAAATCAGTGGCATTACGATAGCTTGAAAATTAAGGTTTCGCAGGGTCAGGGCATTGAAGACCAGAAATATTCAAAAATGCGTTCAGTCAGAGTGGACCAAGTGAAAATATTGAGTACCGGCCAAAATATGCTGGTCCAATAAGCGGGTCCTAGGACATGCCATACATACACCATAGAACTACCGTAAACTTCTATCGGACTCGGAAATTGACTCAAAAAATGCAGTAATCAATCATTTTATTGCTTTTCAACAGTTGGTCCGCTCTGTCTGCACAGAATTTGTTGCAATTTTTGACCACCCATCCGAATATGGTAAATGGTCAAAAATCAAAATCAAATGCATCGAATTAAGTAATATTTATACATTTCTATGGATGGATAAGTAGAAGAATGATTCGATGTCGAAAAATCTGCCAAATCTCCTTAAATGTTTTTCATTTCCTCGCATTCCTCAGCGTGCAGATCATTTTCGCTGTTATGCTAATAAGCACTTGGTCCATTCTGACTGCACACTTTTATCGAAATTTGTTGATCATCCAAAGTAAATATATTACATATCTCTCGCAGTTTACAGCATTTTTCAATTCTGATCAAAGTGTAACGGAGGTAAGGTAATTTTGCATCTAATGAGAGAATAATCCAATTTTCCCAAGTTTAGTACTTGGTCCCCTCTGACTTAACGGCGACCATATAAACTTCAAATGGCCTGTGCACAGTTAAATTTCTACTGATTCATTTCAAACTTTGGGAGGATGCTATTAACAATAATGTAAGTCGTTTAAGCATAGGGGATCTCAAATTTCAAATTCTGCACCACTCTTATGTTTACCCTTCTGCAATTCACTAGAATAACGCAATTTATTTTATAAAATTCTTTAAAAGTTTCTAAAAGTTGAGACACACCACATTTTGCTTAATTTGTTTCTATTCCCGGTTGATTTGTGTGTTTTTACATAAACAATTTATGTAATTCCATTGTTATAAGAAGTGTGAGTTGAAAAGTTGAGAAAAATCTTATAATTGAAACTCTGTGTGAGTCAGAAACTTTTGATTGCTCTTATGCTCGTGTCCTCTACTGCGTCAGTGCTTGTGCTTCGTTCAAACGAGCTGTTTCAAATCAGTATAAAAGTGTAATTTTTCTTATGTGTATCACCTTCTGGCAGAAAGAGCGGGTCAACAGTACGAATTGCTGAGAAAAAAAGTTAGTTTCTTGTTGAGAAACTGGTGGAGATTATTGACCTCATGAAACGTTGTGAATGCAAGACCAACGACCGTCCCAAATTAAATAAGCGCCTACGATAGCCCTTAGGTGGGATTAAGCAAAGTTTCTACAAAGATGGAGCTCTGGAATTTGAAGTTTGAAATTTAATGGTATTCAAAAATGTTGCCAAAAACGGATCCATTTTGTTGTCAAATCGGGGGGCGCCAAAAATGGAGCATGCCAAAAACTGTCAACGGAATCGTTCTTGGCGATACCATTGTCAGCGAAAAACGCATTTTCCTTGCTTATATCATTTGCAGAACTCATGTGAAACATGAATGTTAGGTAAGCTTATGGATATAAGAATCATAGAATCATAGAAACCATTGTTTTTAAAAGTTGGAAAATTTACGCATGAATGAAACTAAGTTTTTTTAACAAAAAAAAAACACAGTTATTGTTATTTCAACTTACCATAGCAATCTGAAGCAAGCATCATATATGTTTTTGAGTGTTCAGACCCTCCCCTTCTCGAGGTTTGTTTTCCTTACAAAAATATTAAAATTTGTAGGTACCCTGTTCGAAAAACAAGAATCGTATGTTAATCAGTTTTACATTCTGAACATGATATCATAAATATCCAATCGAATCAAAAACTTGATTTCCCTTTTGACATTTTGACTAAAACCATCACTTTTCCGCAGGTCCCCTTATCCCACCGGGAGCAACGGAAATTCTCCGACCACAACGGTTCAACAGCATGGTTGCGGTACGTGTTTGGCTTAATGGGATGTAATTTGTTGCCCTCAGATAAGCATCGGCGATATCGACAACGACAACCTCAGGCTCAGCCAACGTGGATGGTTTTGGGTGCACCTATTACTGCCTGATGGCTTCCACAACTCGAACGGCTTGGTGTGGGCTGTGGTTTTTTATTCCACGGAAAGTCAGGAAGTGAACCGTGTGTGTCCGATGGTATATAGAAAAAGCGAAAAGAAAAGCAAAAACACCTTCAAAGCAAACAAAGGCCCAACAACAACATGTGGCGCTCACGATAAGCCGCGACTAGCAATGCAAGAGCGAGAGAGTTATGGGTCATTACCGGTGACATGGTGTGGTGCTTGCTTCTGGCGGAAATGTGCCATACATCGACCAAACAAACGATTTGTGATTTTTTTGTGGTTCTTACTCGAGCCTGATTTTTATGTTTATTAGAAATAGGGTAACCAGAGGGATGGCATCATAGTTTTTTAATATGGTATTTGACAGGTCTTGTTGTGCCTTCTTATCGGGAGCATAAATTTATACTCCAGTTGCAATTTTCACGCACACTCATATATTTGTTGAATGTTTACTATCCGTATAAGAGAAAATGGGACAAAATGCGCCAAACAAGACAAAACTGCGCATAGCTGGTATGTGAGAATGTGCATTGAAAGTCTTCGGTTTTCTTAACAATTTTTATCCGCGTTAGCAATGGCATTTAGCCATCGATCCCGCTCATCGATATTGGTTGGAAACTTATGATGCGAAATGTTATCATCGTTATAATTGTTCTTCAGATTATTAAAATCGACACCGCAAGAAGGAAAACAACACTTCATTGTACTTTTCACGATGATAGAAATGCAACTTACTTTTATTCTAAACCGCGAGCTACTCTATGGCATTAATAACGAACAATATGTATAGATTTTGTGTGCCTAGGTTCGTTTTCCCACATTCGCACCAGCTGCATTGCTTATAGCGTAATAGTATTGGTGAGCGCTGCTTGCGTTCGATAAGAGGCAACAAAATATGGCCATCATATCGGCCCCCTGAGGGTAACTGTTCCAGCTTTCACGAAACCATTAGAATCCTTTTTAAAAACAAGCTCTTAATACATCATTTGATGGTCCCACAAACTGATAGTCTTAAGTTTTTATACAACTTTGTTAACCTGTAGGTAAAAATTGTGATGTGCTGAAACATTTCTGAGAAAGATATCAGATTATTATTATTATTTATCTTTATTAACGAGATTTTTAGCCCTGGGCTAGTTCATCTCGGGACCAACGGCTTTACTTCCCTTCCGAAGGAAGTCGTCACTGTATTTTTAGTGACTATCTCGGGGATGGGATTCGATCCCAGGTCCTCGGCGTGAGAGGCGTGTGTTCTAACCACTACACCAGGTCCGCCCCCAGATATCAGATACAGCAACCCCAAATCTACTAGAGACACATAATTTGTGCCTTGAGGCACGCAAAAATGTCATTTTTGTTTCGTTGTGTTATTTATTGTTTAGCAAAGCAAACAAGGGTTGTTTCAGAATTCAAATGTAATGTATATTTTTTATTTGAGTTCCTATTTTTATAAAATTTTGTTCTTCAATGATATGTACGTTCATACATACTTTTGATGCAAAAGTCGCACCTAGCAGTTCGGTGAGAAAGCAGCTTTTCCAAACCGCACCATCAAACAAGACGCACCAACCTTGAACACGAATTTCGGCACTTTGGAATCTAGACGGCAATTTCCTTTTGCTGTTGAACAAATGACCCACTCCCTGGAAACGCTCCCAAGCTCTAGCTGTGGGACCGTTTCATCGGCGGGGGTTAGTGTTCTGTGACCGATTATTTTATGTCACGCATCCACTGCCGCCGTGTTTAGTTTGTGGTTCCGTTTGCGCGCGCGAATACTAATGGCCACGTTGCGGCGTCGGGACGCACAGAAGAGCAGTTAAAACTAAATAATAGCAACAATTTCAAATTTGTAAACTTTAGTGTTTTGATTACGCTATATTTTGGCAAAGTAAGCTTATTAAATGCTGTTGCTACATTAAGATTAGTTCAACAAATATTCAAAACATGTGATACGAGTGCAAATAAAAGAGTTTCCATTGTTATTTTTTATGATCTGAATAATTGTTTACTTGTGATGGCTTTTTAATTTTGTTTCAAATTTTGTCTATGAATACAAAATATCGACTGCACAAAACATTCTTGAAGTTGTTAACAAGGAAATTTAACATAACATTGGTTGTCATTTTCTCAGCAAAGCAATACTGAAGGTGCCTTTGTTTGAATCCCAGTCGGTCCAGGATCTTTTTGTGATGGAAATTTCCTTGAATTTCCTGAGCATAGAGCATCATCGTATCTGCCACACGATATATAAATGCGAAAATGGCAACTTTGGCAAAAAGAGCTCTCAGTTAATAACTGTGAAAGTGCTCATTGAACGCTAAGCTGAGAAGCAGGCTATGTCCCAGTGAGGACGTAATATCAAGAACAAAAGCAGAGGATACCATTAAACAGGCGAGCGTCAAACCCAAATTTTTCCTGTGTGCGTCAGTTGGTCGGATGGATGGAGTAGGAAGTGGTTTAAAAACTACAAACATCATGTAGAGCAGACGGCAAAGCGTTCGAATGACAAACGACACTCACCTTGGTCTGGAACTTACCCATCCCGCGCCGACCGCCGAAGCGAAGCACTGAACTGACTATGGGCTTGGGCCCGGATTGGGTCCATGACGAGCAAGGTTCGGTGATTGCCGTTTGACTTCCTACCGGTATGGTTCGTGAATCAACGCGACGGAGCAAGGAAACCTGATGTCCATTTGCTTAAGCAAATCAGAAGCTGAATGTGGTGGCCACCATGGGCGAAGCCAGAAGGGTCAGGAGGGCCATTGGACTCTCCCCATTCTGACCTATGGAAAAAAAATACTACTATTTATAAAACAAATGCATCGTTTTAGATTTCTTGGAGAATATATGCAGTCCACCTAACAACTAATCTTCTGACAAACATCTTGCCAGCAACACTTCGGTTTAAACAATAGTGAAAAATATATCTTGCAAGAAACCTGACAAAAATGCAGCTTTAAATACTTCTGCCAAGGTTAATGCCAGCAGATACATAAGCTATGATGAAATATATCAATCCAAAAATTCCTAAATGATCGAAGGATCTCTTTAGAAAAAGCTCTAGAAATTGAACAATAAAATCCTTCTGGAATTTTTCATGAGCCTCCAGAGTTAGAAGGCCGACTGTTGTGGATTATGATGGCACTAATTTTTCAAGAATTTTTTTGTAGATTTTCTCAAAAATTCCACTAATTTTCTTTATTTCGACAGTATTGCAGAAATTATCAAAGGTTTCTACATGAACAATCTCACGAAATTTTAAAGAATTTCACTGGAAATTTCTCTAAAACATCTTGAAGCATTTCCCATGGTAGGAAATCTCAAAAAAATAACTAAAGAGATTTTTTTCTAAGCCTTCTACATATTAATGCTTTTATTGGACGACTTGCTTTTTGAAGGAAGCACCACAAAAGACAACGAACTAGCATGCAACGCCAGTGACACAGTCAAAATACGTTCGAAGCGGAAATCGAACTCACATTCCTTGGATAAATGCGGATAAATGCTTGGTAACACTTAACTCATGGCCACGAAGCCCATAAAGCTTTTCTTCTCTATTTCTTAAGGAAAATCTGAAAAATATTTCAGACAAATAGATTTCTTAGGATTTTTTCTGGATGTTTTCTCATAACGAATGTGTTGAAAATTGATCTGTTTCATCGTCTCCGCAAATTATTAGATTCGACTGGTGAAACGCCTGGTGCAGTTTTTGAAAAAAGTATACATAGCGGAAATAAAACGGTTTATTCTGTGCTTCGTTAAAGCCCAAGCAGCAAGTGTAGATGCATCGGAGCCGAGCCTCAGATTTACAGGATCACGGGTCTGGACAGCCGGACAGCGGATCGGGGGCTTGATAGAACTCGCTGGTGGTGACAAATCGATCAGATTTTCTGCTTGATCCAATATCTGGTTCTCAAGATTTGTGCTCTTGAGAGTTTAAGTTTTGGCTTAATGTAATCTTTTTTTTGCGTCGTCGCCTCACCGGAGTTTTATTTTTTCTCGTTTTAGTTTGCACGTGTTCTGAGTGCAATCGAGTTCAGGTTTTCGCGTCGCTGCCGGAGTAATATTGTGAAATGAGCATGCTGAATAAAGTGACTACAGTTTCTCAATCAAGGATAGATAATATTTTTGGTGAGCTCTTTTCATGCTTTTATCTTAAATGTACAATATATTGTGAAACTTGTTTTTTTATCATGACAACGATGATAATATTAGTTGAATAAATTGATTTAAATCATATATGAATAGTCACTGCAAGTGTCGACATACACTCTTGTACATTAACATTGATACCTTTCCTCTAACCTGATTTTTATCATTATAAAAAATAATTTTTGAATGGTTCGGCACCAAAAGTAATGATTTTTTTAAACTGAAGTTGCATGAATCGTATGATCCCTCCCCACTAACAAAACTCCTCCCCATGACAACAATGGAGATGCAGAGGTGATCTCGGTCTCTAGTAACAATGCATGTCACACTAACATTCCTTCCCTTCTCCGATGACCGTAAGGACGTGGCCAGTGCCGTTCTTGTCTTTCTGAGTTCTCGAAAGTGTTCATTGATGATGGAAAACTACTCCCAATTTTACTACATTTCTTGGGTCCTTGTACAACTTCGATTATTCTGGTCAATCACGGAGTAGCAAATACGAATTGTACGGTCATCAATGCTCATGCTATGCTTATAGAATTCTGCAAAAACTTCTCACCGCCATTATTTGAAATTTCACAGGAAGCTTGGCAAAGAATCTATTCTAGGTACATTCCGTCGGGTATTCTTTCTTTTTGATTTCTTTCAAAAATTCTAAAAAACATTTTCAAAATTTTTGTGGCGCGTAAAGCAAGGCAAGTGTCTAGTGTTATAAGAAAGTCGAGAAATGAACGAAGAAAAGGGTAAAATGCTGATCAAATGAACCGACGCTTGCCAAAAAAATCCACGTATCACTTATTCTTTTGAGTGATCCGGATCTTTTGAACGGCTCTGATTCATTTTGCACATCTCTCTCTAGCACTGCTGTGCAGCAGACTTCTAATAGCATTTGAACTGCTTGCAGCCTATTTGAAGCAGTTTGCTTGCTTAGTTGACATAAAGTAGCAAATGCTCTGCTATTTAAAATCTACTGGTTGTTTATTAGCATTTTCACTGCAGATGCGTTTTTCGATTCTGAGCAGTTCAAGTGCTTTTTTGTTGCTATACAAATGCAACGAAAGAGTAAGACAGGTTATATGTTACATATTTTAGTTTATATACATCTCTTTCATACTCCTGCACTACGGAGTAGCAACTACGAATTATGCGGTCTCAGTCATACCCATACCTCGGTTTTTGCATCTTAAGGAATTGGTTCCAATTCAGCGCGAACCTACCTTTCTTTTTATTTCAAGGAGCGCTAGGATACCACAATGTCACAAGCTGATTTCACCGGCTAGGAAACAAAATTAAAATACCTGCTCCGAGTATCTAATATGAATTGCAGTACGTATTTGCGTTGCGTTTTATATTCCTCCCGGGGGTATTCGTTATCTGCTCGTAGGTAAATAAAAGAACCAGCGAACAAAATGTACCTTATGAAGGACAAAAAACCAGCGCTCGGCACTAAACCAATTGTAGCCTATCCTGCAGCGCGAAGTACATCCAAAGGTCCTATTAATCACCAAACTCGTCAGTTCGAATCCACAATATAGGAAGGGTAACAAAAAGATCCCAACAACGAAATATAGCCTTGATAAGTGCAGCAGCATTGTCGGCGGAGGAGGCACGGCACGGGAGACTGAGAATATATTTTTGTTTTGATTTGCCGCTCGCAGAGGCGTTATTCTTTTTGACAGAAACACACCAACCGGGTGCAACGTTCCTGAAGGTGTTGCACTAAAGCAGCCCGTTATTTCGCCAAAACCTGCATTGGGAAAGCATTACTAGCAGCTATAAGTTTAGGTAGCATTAAATGTTATGTCGTAGAGGCGCATATAATGCTAAATAATTGCAGTTTATAGTGCTTGTTGGTTACTTGGGCAGATATATCTTTCAGGGAATTCAGGGAGAGATCATTGAAAAATCCTGAAATAATGCTTGAAGGATTTTTCTCCATAACTTCCTGAAAAATGCTTGACAAAATGAGAATTCCTCTTAAAATACTTTTGGACGAATACTTGAACATTTTCGCATAGTTATGAAAAATCGTAGAAGAATACATTTGCAGTAAAAAAAAAAACCTAGAGGACCATCTCAAGAGGATTTCTTTCGATATAAATTGGTCGAGGAAAATCATAATAAAACATGGAAAAATCTAGCATGAACATCCGGAGCGGACTCCGTGGAAGTATTTCCGGAGAATTCCTTGAGAAATTAGGATGGAAATTTTCGGAATACACGTGTAAAAATCACTAGAAGGGTTTCTTTAGAAGGGTTCTAGAGGAATTTCACAACACATCTCACGAAGTAAGCAACAGACAGTATTAAAAGTTTAAGTCTTATACAGTAGCAGAAAGTAGAAAATATAAAGTACGGCTTTGATGACTCGCTATATTCCGAGATTTGCGTCATTGAAAATGAGAGTGTGGTCACAAGACGGCCATTGTATTCATGTTCAGTTTGAGGATAAATTTTTGTTCCTTGAAAAGTTCGCAGAGAAATTCCTAGAAGAGTTTCTGGGAGAATATCTAGAGCTTTTTAAATTTGGAAGAATAACTGTAACATATTTTGAAGTAATCTCTGGAAAATTTTCATGAACAATTTATTTTGAAAAAATCTTGGAATTATTTGGTGATCTCTGTTAAAAATGTTTTCAGAGGAAGCACTTAACTCGATTTTTTTCGAGAAACTCTTGAAGAAACGCTCGGTGAAATAATTTCAAAACAAAAATAAATGCAAAATCCTAGAGAAATCCTTGAAGATAAATTATTGGAAAAAGTAACTGTGCATAATTCTAGTAAAATTCTTGGAAATATCCCTGGTAGAATAATTAAAGATTCTCCTATCCGAGTACTTTCGCAATTTCTTGGAAAAATTGCTGGAGAGAAACTAAGATAAATTTCTGGAAAACAATCTGATGAAATTTCTCTATGAATTCCTTTACTAGTACAATTTTCGTACGAATTCCTCAAAAAAATCTCTGGAGATCTTTCTAGTAGAACTAATGGAAAAATCTTAACGAAGATTCTTGATGGCATCCCAGGAATCATTTCTTAAAGAATGCATAGTAGTTTTCATAAAAGAACTACTGGATGATCCCCTGGAAAAATCCATGCCAGTCAAATTCCAGAAGAATGCCCTGAAAAATACCTATAGCAACCAATACACAATGGTCGGGCTCCATATAAAGGGGCGGCCAAAACTACCAAAAACTTTTTTTTAGATTTTTATGTTTTTTATCATTTTAAAATATACCTTATGTTTTATATTATTGTGATCCTTAATTGAAATTGAACTAAAATTTAAATTTCTATGACTTTTATGACGGCAAACTGGCTGAAGTAAAAAAAAAAGAAAAATGTTACAATAAAATAATATACAAAATTTATAATTTAGGAATGCAATATTTCCCCAGAGTTACGCACTATCTGAAAGCTAGTGGTTCAACAGTTCAATCGAGCAAGAGGATGGCAAAAAATATTTGGTTGAAGTTTTAATACTATTCAATATTACACTTTAGTAATTTTGATGATTTTTAACATGAAAAACAACTCTTGTCACGTCATGTCGCCGCCATTTTGAATATTGCACATCAAAATGCATCCTTAGATTTTACAAAAAACGTTTAAATTTTTTGCAGAAATTTGCAAGTTAGAACTATTTGAATAATCCAATATTTTCATATATTTTGAAGATATTTTTCATACAAAGTTTATTTTAAATATATTTTACCACTTACACAATTTGATCAAACTCGGTCAAGTACAAACAAAAAATGTGCTTTCAGCCCAGTTTGATAAACTTTTAAATGAAAAAACCTTTTGTCAAATAAGTTGCTTAACCCTCTAATACCCAAATTTTTATTTTCGATTTAAATATTATTTTTCTTAATCTAAAATCGTTCTGAACACGTTCTGGGCAATTATTTATTTTTATTTGCAAATTTTTGAATTTTGGTTTTTGATTTTTATAATTTTTATTTTTGAACATCCCTAACTTTTTTCATTTTTTCTTGAAGCCTTTTCTGGTTGTTGATTTTTGGCAATAATAAAAATTTAAATTTTTGTGGTACTTTTAAAAATATTACATTTTTAATTTTTTTTTCGGAGCGTATTTTATTTTCCGTGTAACTAACGGAAAAACAGGTTTGAAATTATTTTGATACCACCTGGCTCTTCTTTTGTGATAGGTCGATCGTACAAAAATATAAAAGGTACGATTTTTTATATTACACGTTAAATTAACCCCGGGCATTTATAGGTCATATAAGAATACAATTTTTCAAACAATTTTTAAAAATACAAAAAAAAATCAAAAGTCATAAAAAACTTTTCTTGTATGCGTGTTATGAGTCAAGGTTTAAGCCAAAAATAAAATAATTTTGATTTCCGAGCTACGAAAAAATACACAAAATTGCAAAGTGTACCCCGTCTAAAGGCGGGGTTGGGTATTAGAGGGTTAATATGTGAATAACCCCTTCTGAAACACTAAAAACGCCAAATAACTTATAAGGTTTACACATTTCATCGATTAAGGCAATAAAACTAGTTTTGGCCAAACTTCATTTTTTTCCGACCATTGTGCAATATATGAATTTTCAAAGAATTCCTAAAAAAAATTTTAAGTACTGCTCGATGAAATTTATGAATGAAATAATTGAAGTTTAAAGAGACATACCATTCTATATGAACCCCTATGAAAGTTCCATAGTAATGCCTTTATATTGTCTTATGTATTTTATTTATAAATAATTATCTATGTTTTCGAGATGAAATATTGTTGCGTGAAAATTAATAATCGGCATTAGTCTACGTGATGTAAAATGACGGCAAAATTTAGAATGTTTACCAGGTAACTTACTTCAGCTTTGGGAAATTGAAAAACTTTTGACGTAGTTCCATATTACACACTTGTCCACATTTTTCATTTTTAAAAAGGTAAAACATTCAAAACACATTGGAAACTAATAATAAAGTGTATTAGGCAACATCAATTTATTACGTTATGCTTAAATTGAACAGCACATTTTTTTCAAATGAAACTAGTTGAGGCAGACTTGGTTGACAATTTGTACTCAAACAGCGGTTTTAATGTCACAACCTCCGTGAAATTTGAAAATAAAAACAGTAAATATAAGCAGACATCTCTATAGTTAATATGATGCGAAAAGTTAAAATGTCACCAATGGATCCAAAACTTTGGGAAATTATTGTTTAATACCAGAAAAAGCAAGGAAAAACATCAGTGAAAGAATTTTCAAACTTCATGTATTTACTTTTGGCCAAAGTTAGTTCACTGTTGGACAGGTTGAAAAATATAAAACAGAATATAAAGGGTTTCAAAAAATTTCCTAGCAAATCCTAACAAATGAGTTTTAATATTATTTCAATTTAATAACTTGTTTTTTACCATCCCTCCTCGACCGCTCAGAGGTTGTTAGGACACAAAGTCAAAAAAAAAACTATTTGTATCGGCCATACTAATATAAAAATAAGAGCAAGAAGAAAATTCCTGAGCAAATGTATGTTGGAAGGAAATACATTTTGAAGTAAGTCTTAGAGAAGCTTAAAAATCTTCTGCAAGAATTTTCAAGGTACATTTATGAAAATTTAGGTTGAAATATTTGAAAACTGTTAGTTCTGAAATAATCTCAGAAGCTAGAAAGAATTTGATAATTGAATATTTGTTAGGCTTACTCAGAGAAATCTGTTTTGCATATCCTAGGATGAATTTCATGAAGGAACTATAAGGAATCCGTTGAGAGACTTATGGATGTGTCATAAGTGGAGTACTAAATTTTTTCAGTAACACATTAGAGAGAAAACATTCAGGAAATTCTGGAGAAACTCTATAAACAGTGTGAAGTTCTCGGTGGAACAACTAAAAAAAAACATTGAGAAAATTGAGAAGAACTCTTGGGCTTTTTGTCGGATTCCCTGGAATAATACTGTGAAAACTCTCGGAGTTACCTGGAGAAATTCTGGAGTTATTCCTGGATGAAAAGCTGTTGGAATCTATTTAAGATATTTCTGAAAATGTTTCCAATCTAGAATTTTTAAAGCAGTCATATGAAATCACTACTCTGACTCCAAAAATGGGTGTCGAGGCTGTATAAGAATCATTTTTTCTTTTAAGAATACGTGGATGAAGTTTTGAGGTTACTGCACCCCCCTTATTGAAAGCCTGGACACACCCGCGACGGCCACCCGAAAAAAAAAACGCCAAGAAGAATACAACGAATAGAAAGTAATCATACCGCTTGACAATATGCTTTCAACTGGTGACAACGAATTGACGGCTGACATTAATCAGTGTCAGAGAGGTTTGTCCAAATTATTTGGAAATCCGAGAAACAGACTCAAGTACGGCACGCACCACGCTGAATATGCTTCTCTTTCGTCGTGAGTACCAAAAAGAGCTACAACACAACGCATTCCTGGCAGCAGTACCAGATGGGAGCTATTTACCAGGCTGTCATTCATTTGGGAGCCGGGCGTGAACCGAGGGAAAGGTGCGCTTCAAATGAAACAAATTGAAACGCCGCTGGTCACGATAGCTAGTTGCTGTGTGGGTGCAAGTCGAGCTCAACTGATAGATTGATGAGAGCCACGAAATGGACGAACAGCTCCGAATGACTTGTTTCCCTTTTTTAGATGATCGGTATCACCCTGGCAGAGAATGGAATGCTGTCCAAGTGGAGGTTAGCTGCGTGACGCACAGTAGAGCTTTTAACCTTGCGTCAGTCGCTCAAAAAAAAAAAGTTACACCAGCGGTCGCATCGTGTACTGAGCACACGCGGAGCAATTTTGATTGTCAATCTAAAGCTAGGCAAGATAGAGTATTGATGTCTGCGGCAAATTTCTTCAGTTTAACGGTACCAATTGGTCAGTGGACAAATGAAACTTTGAAAACATCCTCAACTTCCAGTGGCCATCGGATTGTTCCCCGGGGGAGCTTAGCTTAGCTTAGCTTAGACTGACTACACATATCAATGGTTACTAATCCGTGAATAACCGAAGTCAGTGAAAATGCACAAAGAATCAACTAGAAGTTGGGGAAAGGATTGGGGGAAGGAATGTTAGTGTTTGCTATTTGGAGACCGTGTTTGCCTATGCATCTCCACAAAGGTTACTGGAAGGGATGTTTGTTAATGGAAAGGATCGTTGGGTCACATGATTCACTGTGATAAGCGATTAGAACGTGATAGATAATTATTTGTGAGATATAAACATGCTCATATGTAAATATAAAATTTTCATTTGATATGAACAATATCTATGTAGAGAAAAAGTATGCCGACACTTGAAATGACGAACCTTTCAAAGTTTGTTCAAGAAAGTGAAACTTTCGCAAGTCTACACTCGTAGTGTCGAACCATTCAAAGTTTTTTTTTTAAATACAAAAATAAAGGTAAAAAGAAAACCGTGTTTTGAAAAAAAAAAATAGACATAAATGATTTATGAATCAGAGTTTATGTCGACACTCACAGTGACGAACCATTCATAGTTTGTTGAAAAATCATATTTACGACTCACCGTTGTAACGATTAAAGGTACAGTCATACATATTTTATAGATTAGAAATAGTAGCATGAAACGAGCTCACCAATTGATCCGTCATCCTCGAGTAGCAACAATCCACTTTCAGCTTCAATCGTTTGCTCGGATATATAAAAGCACTCAGAGAAAATAGGCGCGCGACCCGAGAGGGAAAACAAGCTGATGCGACCGCTCGTGTGACGGGCCCGGTAAAAAAAGTTACACGAGCGGTCCCACTGATGTACTGAGTACACGCGTAAAAACACGATATTTCCGAATACTTTTTGTTGATTTTTTCGAAAAATTTCATCTGTACAAGCAAAAAAAAGAGTTGATCTTGGAATAGGACCAATACCCGGATCAATTTGAAGAGATTTTCAACGTGTTTTTCGACTTTTCGCAAAGTGCGTGTACTCAGTATACTAGAGCGACCGCCGGTGGGTTAAGGACTGTGTTGGAATGAGTAGTCAGATGACGGAAAGTAACAGAGGGAAAGCATTTTTGGCATTAATTTGGTGAAAGTCAATAGTTTGTAAACAAAAATTGGATATCACTATATGCTCGTTAAAATGACATTACTGGTCATATCTCATACTGATCTGCTTCTTTTTCTTCTTATTGGAATCCCCAATTGGAACAGACGGGGTTGGTGGTCTGATGGTCATCGCTTCTGCTTTGCAAGCAGAAGGTCGTGGGTTCAATCCCAGAGATTGTACATTGAAGATGAAAAAAAAATGCTAAAACCCAAGCTTTATCTGAGTGGTTCTATGTGCAATATTACTATCCTGATTGATCACGGAGTAGCAACTACGAAGTGTATGCTCCATCAGTTGATCGTTGATCGTTGATATTGGAATCCCCATTTGGAATAGCCTTCTCAGTTTTGTGTTCAATAAGCAATTACACAGTTATTAACTAAGAGCTTTCTTTGCCAAATTCGCCATGATTTCTGTCGGCATAGTTACAATATTTTTTTCATCCAGATTAGGTCAGGACAGCATTCCATAGTGATAGAAACTTGAAGTAACATAATAGTATTTGACAATCCAACTGTGGGCACTTCTATAGAAAGTTAACTCCTTTTACGATGATCAATTCAACACTAAACTTGTTACATTATCAAAATGTAGTTCTCCACCATAATAATCTAGTAGAATACGTCACATTAAAACGCACATCCGCCTACATCTCAACAAACCGTGGGTGATGTGCTAAGTAGCTGAAATATGCTGAAATATTCCCTGATATTCATCGCTCATTGTTGCTATTGCATTCAATCAAAGCACCTACTTAGCGCTTAAAACCGTTTAACGTTTCAAGTCGCTCCCGAATACAACTTTGCCCTCCTCCGGGTTCCACCTCAAGCACACATCAATCAAGCCTCTAAAGAGAAGCAGTTAAAAGGAGTCCCACAAATCGATTAGAAATCATTAATCAATTTCATAACTCTTTCCACCCCGTTCTTCATTCTTCGGCCACATTCCGGGGAAAGGCATCACAATAGAGATCTTTCCGCCCCAGATAAACCACAATTAGATCACTTTAGCATTAAATGAATCTGTCTGCTCGAAAGGCTTCTAGACCCCTTCTGAAAGACGAGGGACCCGTCCCCGCTAGATCGTCCGGTCGGTTGATCGGTATCCCTGGATTGCCAAATTATTCACACCGATCAGTCAACCGTCGCATCGTGCTAGCGAAGGCCGACTGACAGCTTCCCCGCTTTTCAGTAGGGACCACAACTTTGAATCTCGTTTTAACGGACGGCTAACCGATTGATCTGATCTGTTCGAATCGGTCGGCTGCCGGTCATATCGCGGGTGGGTGAGGTGATCTGGGAATAAAAGTGGACTGCCTTCGTTTCAACGTGCGGTGGTTCGTTTTAATTCTGGTTTTCAGTTTATTAAAAGCTACCTCCAAGAGTATGATCCGACAGATCATGTCATCTTCTATTATATCTCTGATCTTGCCTAGCGTAAAAAGTAGCTTTGGTCGACGGGTCGTAGGCAGGATGTATCGGAATAGGTTTACTTCAAACGAGCGATTAGCTTTCGCTACTGACTTGAATGGGACCCGTTGCGTTGTGTTGTGGCGGAAAATGGCAGCTGAACTCGTGAACTGAAAGCCGTTTCGAATTCAATTAGCTTTACCGATGTTCCGTAGAATGTGATCCGTTTGTAACCGCAACGCTATGGTCAAGTCAAGTATCGTCAACAGCCATGCATACACACATTGCACAATCGAGCTGAATTTAATTAATTATAAGCATTCGCGAGCGTTATCCATGCCGAACAGCTATCGACCGCAAAGGATGTGTTTTGTACGGTACAAGCAGCCTTTTCATTGATGGCCACTCCACGGATGGTTCTTTATGCGGACATACCGTTTCATTTGTTTACCCGCAATTAGTCGTGCCGGTTTTACAATCAATCAAGACCCGATGTTTAATTAAGCGCGCAATTAAAGGCGGTTTCCGGAATGGTGGTTTGCACTGGAATACTGCTCAAATATTGGCCAGGTTATGAGATTACTGGCCTGTAATTGATCAAATTTCCTATTTACCATCAGCAAATCATCACACATTTCGGAACTATTCAAGCATTAAGGTGTTAAGAAGCTTGCAAACAAATTTGTTAGAGTTGGTGCTGAGCGGTTCCACGCCGTTTCGCAAACCCGATTATTTTTGTATTTTTTGAATCGCCTGAAAATTTGCATACAGATTCTTTATGACCAAAAATGCCATTATGCACTTTCAGACCGCCATTTTGAACCTCGCCTTATTTTTGAGAAGGGCGCATCGGAAAATGCATAGCAAATCTTTAAAAAACTGTAACTCGAAAACGGTTTGTCCGATCGAATTGAGATCTTCTACAAAGTTGTAGGTATTGCTTAGGACTGCACGGTAAAAAAAAGTTACAGATTATTTTTTATTTCAAAAACAATATTTTAAAATCGATTTTCTCCAGAAACGCAGTTTTGATTTTTTTATTTTTGGATATGTTTTAGGGGACAACTTATGTGATTTATTGCATTATGTTTCAAAATAGAAGAATTATGGACAAAAAGTTATGATTTTTTAAAAATTTACAGATTTTGAAAAAAAAATCGAAATAGAGGAAAACAATAATTTTTTATGTGATTATTTGAAAGTACAGAAAAATTGCAATCGAAAAGTACTTAAGTAAATTTTTTCTAGGTTGCATCAATTTCGAGATATACTCATATTTATATAAAATTTTCAAATAAAAAAAGAAAGGTACTTTTTGTTTAGGTACTTTTCAAGCATATTTTGTGTTCCTCCATTTCAGAAAAAAAATATTTTGATTGAGCGAATTGTAGCTAAATCGTTAATCGTTTGATCAAAACATTTATGCTTAAGTATTGAAGAAAGAGTGCACGGTAAAAAATATAAACGATATTTTCAAATGAAAATTTGAAGCTAATAGTTCTTAAAAACCGCAACAATGATGTTTTTAATTTTTGGATATATTTTGTGGTTGTTGTAGGTATTGTTTAGGACTATTTGGAAAAAATATGCACGGTAAAAAAAAATGACAGATATTTTCAATAAAAAAAAAATTAATATCGATTTTCTATGAAAATGCATCTGTGATTGTTATTATTTTTGGACATGTTTTAGGGGACAACCTATGTGATTTATTGCACAATGTTTCATAATGGAAGAATTATGAACAAAAAAGTTATAATTTTATAAAATATTAAAAATTTTGAAAAAAATCGAAATAGAGGAAAACAATATTTTTTATGTGTTTATTTGATAGTACAGAAAATGCATTGGAAGAGTACCTAAGCAAAATTTTTCAAGGTTGCATCAATTTCGAGATATACTCATACTTATATAAAATTTTCAAATAAAATACGACAAATAGGCCCTATTCAAACATATTTCGTGTTTCTCCATTCCGGAAAATTTTATTTTGATTTCAACAACACAAACCAAGTCAAGTCAAGTACACAACACTGAAGACGGCTAAACATTGTCGAAATCTTACGGAAGATAATAATCAGAAATTGGTTTTGTTGGGATTTGCTGAACAGAATATATTAAATAAAATAAATTAAACATCCGATAAAAAATGCTAAGGAACTATATGATTGGGCCCAAAATCGGAAAGAAAAGCAGCTTACACAAATCTTCTTTTGTTATTCAACTACTGAGGAATGTGATATAATTGCACAAGAACTTAACCAACCATTTTCAAGTGCAAAAACAGTTCAAGGCACTCAGAAATATCACTCGTTTATCCCTATCTCTGAAACACAAATTGAAGTTAGACAATTTTCGAGCTGTGACGAAATTGTGAGAAAGTAGTTGATATAATAAAGAAATGAAATTACAGTATATATATATATATATATATATATATATATATATATATATATATATATATATATATATATATATATATATATATATATATAAAAAACAAAAAATATATAAGAAAAAACGAAATACCAAAAAAAAAACAAACTCCTTCTCCATGGTTGTACGATCTTGCCGCGATGAGAGGGCTTTACCCATTAGCCGGGCTTAGCCCTGGGGACCAAAGGTACACCGTTGTGATAGAATCACATTTTTAATGCCACGTTCAGATTTACCGTGTATATCTCGGAAGTGATGGATCTTAGCTAAATTTTACTTGAGTATTTTTCGATAGAAATTTTTCATATTTAAAAATATATAGTTATTTTTCTGTACTCAAAAAAAAAACGCACCAAAAATATCGTTGTACATAAATTCGTTTTTTTTACATAATTTATTTTTTATCCAAAAATTTTCCGTTTTGAGGCATTGTGCAAGAAATGACTAACAATATGCTGCAAAACATATCCAAAAATTAAAAACATCAATTTTGCGGTTTTAAAGAACAATGAACTTCAAATTTTCAAAATATTTCTGGAATGGAGAAACACGAAATATGTTTGAAAAGGGCCTATTTAACTTTTTTTATTTGAAAATTTTATATAAACATGAGTATATCTCGAAATTGATGCAACCTAGAAAAAATTTACTTCAGTACTTTTCGATTGCAATTTTTCTGTACTTTCAAATAATCACATAAAAAATTATAGTTTTCCTCTATTTCGATTTTTTTTCAAAATCTGTAATTTAAAAAAAAAATCATAACTTTTTTGTCCATAATTCTTCTATTTTGAAACATAATGCAATAAATCACATAAGTTGTCCCCTAAAAGATATCCAAAAATAAAAAAAATCGAAACTGCGTTTCTGGAGAAAATCGATTTTAAAATTTGGTTTTGAAATAAAAAATAATCTGTAACTTTTTTTTTACCGTGCATATTTTTCTCCATATAGTCCTAAGCAATACCTACAACTTTGTAGAAGATCTCAAATCGATCGGACAAACCGTTTTCGAGTTACAGTTTTTTAAAGATTTGCTATGCATTTTCCGATACGCCCTTCTCAAAAATAAGGCGAGGTTCAAAATGGCGGTCTGAAGGTGCAAAATGGCATTTTTGGTCATAAAGAATCTGTATGGCGATTCAAAAAATACAAAAATTAAATTTAAAAAAAAAATCGTCATGTTCGGTGGAATTGCTCTGCTGATTTCTCCACAAGAATTGTTAAAGAGCCATGAAATGGAGAAGTATTTGGACCCGAATTACAATCAATTACAACTAATATAATTTTCTTATCAAGATTACAACTGATATAATTTTCTTATCAAGATTAATTACAAAATACCATGCTGAACAAGGTCTTGTTCGGGAAAATCTCTGGATCTGAAAAATCCAGAACACCGGGATGTTTTCGAAAATCCCGCGATTTGTCGAAATTTTATATGGTCGGGGTTCAGCTAAACCGTTCCAAGCCTCATTTTTTTTTTGTCAAAATCGAGTTTTTACACCAAAGGACCATTCCCATAAAAATGTTACCGTAAATGGTGGGTAACTTTGATTGTGCAAGACCCACAACATACTAAACCAAATAGCAAAGTTTCTGTTAATCAGTTAAGAAAAACGAATGCAAAACTAAAGAGTATTAGTATGGCACTTCATGTCAAAGCTATTTTCGTTGGAATCAAGTAAATTTGAGGATTTATATACGAATATTAAAAATTTTTAAGATTTTAGCATTTTTGAAACGCTCACAAACAATCTGTCCTACGAACACTATTGGATGAAGTCATAATAAGTTGGTCACTTATCCTTGACAGCCTAGTTATAGAATTCGGTCTCAAATCTTTTAGCGAAAACCATTTGTACAAACTGGGACCATTTTTGTAATCTAAGTCAGAAATTTCCACTGTAACCTCAATTTACGAACTAGATCGGGGGTGCGTAAATTGAATCAGTTCGTAAAACGAGGTTTAGCAGTCGGAGTCTACTTGTATGAAATTAATTTATATTATTTAGAAAAAATATGCTCTTTTAGTATCATTAACATATTATTAATACATTGGGTTCTTAATCAGGCTAGAATGTGTGCAAGTTAAGGTCTTCCAAGAACTCTTTGGAGTTTGGGCATATGATTCTACATGAATTAACGGAGATCAATTTATCATTTCTATGTATAAGAATGTCTCACAATACTGGCCCCTAGAAGATTGTTATATTTTAAGAAGCGTTTGTTTTGTCAAATTCAAATTTTGGTAACTAAGTAAGTACAACAGGTATCCTAGTTCATCCAAAAACTTCCTGGAATATATACCTGCAATGTACTGGCATATTTAGCGATCCTCCATTTTTTCATATGGCACAGGCCCTTATATATTCTTAGTAGTAGAATGAGTATTTTTATAATTTGTGCCGATGTCCTAGGTTCTCCAAGGACTTCATTAAATATTGGCCTTGGGATCTACGACCGTAATAAAAGATAAGAGGTTAGTTTTCAAATACTTCACATACCCCTAACCATTCCTGTGAGTAAACAATGTATTGTAATAATTTGTGCGGATGTCCTAGACCCTCAAAGACACTATTGAATATAGGCTTCGGGATGTACGATCGAAATAAGAGATTAGAGGTTAGTTTTCAAATACTCCATAGGCCTCTAACCATTCATGTGAGTAAACGGTGTATTGCAATAATTTGTGCGGATGTCCTAGGTCCTCCAAGGACTCCATTGAATATAGGCCTTGGGATCTACGACCGTAATGAGAGATTAGAGGTTAGTTTTCAAATACTCCATAGGCCCCTAACCATTCCTGTGAGTAAACAGTGTATTGTATAAATTTGTGTGGAAGTCCTAGGTCCTTCAAGATCTATATCTATATCTACAAGCGTAACCAATTATCAATAGATGCTTTTTTGATATGGCACAGGCCCTTATCTATATGTAGCAGAAAATGAGTATTGTTATAATTTGTTCCGATATCCTAGGTCCTCCAAGGACTTGATTGAATATAGGCCTTTAAATATACAAACGTGATCAATGGTCTATAGGTAGTTTTTTAGTATGGCACAGTTTCTTAACCATTCATTTAAGTCATCGGAATATTTAATTGATTTAACGGATGTTTTTGGTCATCCGAAGACTCCATTGAATATAGGCCTTGAGATCTACGGCCAGTGAGCCCAGTGAATAGAAGATAGTTTTCAAATACTCCAAAGGCTCCTAACCATTCCTGTGGGTAAAAGGTGTATTGCATTAATATGTGTGGATGTTCTTGGTCCTTTAAGATCTCCATCGAATATGGGCATTAGGATATACAAGCGTAACCAATCATCAATAGAAGTTCTTCAATATTGCAAAGGTCTCTTACTATCCATATTAGCAAACAAAGTGTTGGATTGAGTTGTGTCGATGTTTTTGTATTTTCAAGGACTCCATGATATATAGGCCTGAGTATCCACAAAAGTAAGTAGTTGTACATTGATGCTACTTATTTATAGCATGAAATCTGAACTCTTAGCCCGTCATTCGTTTTGGTAGCCATGTTGATCTTGCAGATTGCAATTTCAAAGTAACAAAACTTAGTCTTCTTAAGTAATATTGATTCATAAAAGTATCACTACTTGCGCTTACATACAGAAAGTATGCTGATACATTTTCAGCAGTGTCAGTGCAAAACCAAGTGATTTTCTTCATTTCGCAAGCATGAGACGGATTGGCCACAATCATCGATGCCCAATGACGGCCTACTTCGCCTTAATATAAGTTAATGGATCAATGTACTAATCTGTACTGATGTTCATGAATTTACTTCGTGAAACAAATGACGTCAATTAAATTTGCGTAAAAACAGACTTCGTTAATTGATGTTTTGGTGAATTGAATTTGAAAATGGCGTCAGAAATCGATTTTCGTCATCTCGTCATTGTGCCCGTTCCGAAAATACCCATATTGATTAAGTTTCCAACGATTTTTCCAAATCAGGGGTCGCCAGCATGGATTCCAATATGGCGTCGGAAAACGATTTTCGTCATCCTGTTCCGAAAATGCCCATATTACATGGGTTTCCAGCGGTTTTCCCCAAGCGGAGGTCAATAATTTCCCACATAATTGTCTAAACTCAATTTACACACTGCGTAAAAAAAGTGACGTAAATTGAGTTTACTTCGTAAAAAAGTGACTTAAATTGAGGTAGCGTAAAAAAAAGACTGCGTAAATTGAGGTTTTAGTGTAGCGTTAAACGCCCAGAGGTATGCAACGCCCTATAAATGTTCCGTAATTCATTCAATTTTGTTCGATTAATACTCCACTATCAAAGTTACCCCAAAACAGAAAACAAATATATCAACAAACAGAAAATTATATATCCATTCAGAATAAATATTTTGGAAATCTATCAACTGCAATCGATAGTTAGGATACCAGTACTTGTTTTAAAAATATAAATTGTAACTCTTTGAAACAGCATGAATAAATATTCAAGTTTTCTTCGAAAAAACTATCAAAGTATTTCCGTTTTATGGTACCTGCAGGAATAAAATAGACCCCTGTGAGTGGTCATTAGCATCTTGCCCAGCAACTTTTATCTCTACCTCCTCGTGGTACTGGCCGGGTAACCATACCATCTACCAGAGCTGCGGCAACACACGTGAGCTGGGAACAGCTTTTATAGTGATGAGTGATATGCTGAGGCACGTGATCAGGTAGTGGCCGATCAATGAGAGAATGTGCAAGGCTTAAAAGCCGGTTCTTCAACTTCAGCATCATAAACGTGCATAGCCCTCATTCCAGAAGCACTGATGATGGCAAGGACGCATTTTACGCGCAGCTCGAACGCGAATACCACCGCTGCCCATGCCGCGACGTCAAGATCATCACAGGTGATTTGAACGCTCAGATTGGAGCAGGAGGAGCAGTTCAGACCAACGATTGTAAACTTCAGCGCCTACTGGCTGACGAACGAGAACGGCCTACGACTGATAGATTTTGCCGCCTCCAAGAACATGGTCATTCGTAGCACCTACTTTCAGCACAGCCTCCCGTATCGGTAAACCTGGAGATCACCGCAGCAGACAAAATCACAAATCGACCACGTTTTGATTGATGGACGGCACTTCTCCAATATAACCGACGTCAGAACCTATCGTGGCGCTAGCATTGACTCCGATCACTATCTAGTGATGGTGAAACTGCTACCAAAACTATCCGTCATCAACAATGTACGGTACCGACGCCCACCTAGGTATAGCCTAGCGCAAATGACCCAACCGAACGTTACCGCCGCATACGCGCAGCACCTCGAGGTATCGTTGCCGGAAGAGGGCGAGCTTGACGTAGCCCCTTTTGAGGACTACTGGAGCAGCCATTGACAACGCAGCCGAGAGCATCGTCGGGTACATGGAAAAGAGGACATGTAACGATTGGCTCGACGAAGAATGCAGGCAGGTTTTGGAGGAGAAGGATGCAGCGCGGGCTGCAATGCTGCATTAAGGAACGCAACAAAACGTGGAGCAATATAGAAGGAAACGGAAGCAGCAAACCCGCCTATTCCGAGACAAAAAGCGTCGCGTGAACGATGTGGAATGTGAAAAAATGGAACAGCTTCATCGTTCACAAGAAACGCGAAAGTTCTACGAGAAGCTTAACGCATCCCGAAAAGGCTTCGTGCCGCGAGCCGAAATGTGTAGGGATAAGGACGGAAGCATCTTGACAGACGGACGCGAGGTGATTGAAATGTGGAAGCAGCACTACGATGAACACCTAAATGGCACGGAGAACACAGGCGCAGAGGGTCACGACAGCGGAGGAAGTGACTACGTCAGCACGGCGAATGAAGGTAACCAACTTGTCCCCACACTGAGAGAAAATAAGGATGCTATCAACCAGCTCAAGAACAACAAGGCCGCTGGTAAGGATGGTATTGGAGCTGAACTCATCAGAATGGGCCGAGAGAGGTTGGCACCTGTCTGCACCGGTTTATTGTCAGAATCTGGGAAACGGAACTGCTCTCGGAGGAGTGTAAGCAAGGGGTCATATGCCCTATCTACAAGAAAGGTGACAAACTGGAATGTGGAAACTATCGTGCAATCACTATCCTGAATGCCGCCTACAAAGTGCTATCCCAGATTATCTTCCGTCGTCTATCACCAATAGCAAAAGAGTTTGTGGGAAGTTACCAAGCTGGTTTCATCAACGGCCACTCGACGACGGACCAAATATTCTCTGTACGGCAAATCCTCCAGAAATGCCGTGAATACCAAGTCCCAACGCATCACCTGTTCATCGCTTTTAAACGGCTTATGATAGTATCGACCACGAAAAGCTATGGAAAATCATGGACGAGTATAGCTTTTCCGGGAAGCTCACAAGACAAATAAGAGCAACGATGGACAGTGTACAGAATAGTGTGAAGATTCCAGTTCGTTCGAATCCCGCCGGGGACTTCGACAGGGTGATGGACTTTCGTGCCTGCTGTTTTCATTTTCACAAGATTCAGCCAATTTGTTTGCTTCGCGGATGACATGGATATTGTCGGCAGAACATTTGGAACGGTGGTAGACCTGTACACTCGCTTGAAACGTGAAGCGACAAAAGTCAGCCTGGTCAAAAACAAAGTACATGCTGATAGGCGGAACCGAGCGCGACAGAGCCCGTTTAGGAAGCAGGACGTGGATATTTTTGAGGTGGTTGGTGAGTTCGTCTACCTCGGATCCTTGTTAAGGTGAAGTAGGCCGTCATTGAAATGTGTACACGTTGTTGATGATTCTAATTCAACTCATAATTTCGAATCAAAGAAAATCAGTTAGATTTGCACTGACACAGCTGAAAAAGTATCAGCATGCTTTATGTATGTTAGCACGTACAGTGATACATTTTCAAGTCAATATAAACTATCAAGACTGAGTTCTATCACTTTGAAATGCAAGCTGAAAAGTCATCATTGTTGCCAAAACGAATGACGGGCTACTTAGCCTTAACGATTGATAACAACATTAGTCATGAAATCCGGAGACTCATCATCAGTGGAAGTCGCGCCTACTATGGGCACCAGAAGAAACTACGATCGAGATTCACCCCCGCTCCAAATGTACCATGTACAAAACGTTAATAAGACCGGTGGTCCTCTTTGGACAGGAAACATGGACCATGCTGGAAGAGGGCCTGCTAGCACTTGGAGTGTTCAAACAAAGGGTGTTTAAGACTATCTTTGGCGGTGTGCAAGAGAACGGTGTGTGGCGGTAGAGAATGAACCACGAGCTCACTGGGCTCTACGGCGAACCCAGTATCCAGAAGGTTGCGAAAGCCGAAAGGGTGCGCTGGGCAGGGCATGTTGCAAGACCACCGGACGTCGAATCCAGTTGGCACAAGATGACTACTCTCCGCCGAGGTGGCTTGATCAGGTGCAACAGGATCTGGAAAGCGTGGGCCAAAATTGTAGTTGGAGGGACACAACCATGGACCGAGTAAATTGGCGTAACATCGTTAACGAGGTTTTATCAAATTGATTGATGTAACAACAACTAAATAAATAAATAATAATCGGCACACAATCAGCCGATGCATTGTGGACAACTAATATTACAAAGCAACATGAGTATGGTAAGCCGGTTTGGGGACAAAATGTAGAAAGCCAAAACCTTGAATGACAAAACGTCGAATCCCAATGCGTCGAATGGGAAAAAACGGCGAAGTAATGAAATTTCAACAGCGATTTGGAAATATTTTTTAGATTTCTGTTCGAGGAAACATGCGTTTCAAACATAGTGAATAATTTATTCTTTCGGAAAATAATCATTCTTCCAAGAAATTGTCGTTTTCTCCCAATTTTATAGTTTTGACATTTTATCCCTTCGATGTTTTGTCTTCCGACGTTTTGTCACTCAACCGGTTAGGCAATAAGACTCCGTTATGTACAGTATTTGATAATATTTTAGCAACTTTGCCATACAAAATATTGAACTGTGGATCACAGTTGTTCATGTGCCGATTAGAATTGAATTTTCGATGCACGTCTGTCATAACTGAAATCTTTTGGTATGTTTCTTCAATCTCGATTTAAAAAAAATCGATTTGACTATAGTGAAATTTTTTAAGACAATTATTATTATTTATTTATTTAGTTGGTGTTACATCAATTAATTTGATAAAACCTCGTTAACGATGTTACGCCAATTTACTCGGTCCAAGGCTGTGTCTCTCCAACCTCGATTTTGGCCCACGTTCTCCAGATCTTGTTGCACCTGATCAAGCCACCTCGCTCGCTGTGCTCCCCGCCTTCTTGTGCCAACCGGATTCGACGCGAACACCATCTTTGCAGGATTGTTGTCCGGTAGTCTTGCAACATGCCCTGCCCAGCGCACCCTTCCGGCTTTCGCAACCTTCTGGATACTTGGTTCGCCGTAGAGCCTAGCGAGCTCGTGGTTCATTCTCCGCCGCCACACACCGTTCTCCTGCACTCCGCCAAAGATCGTCCTAAGCACCCTTCGTTCGAACACTCCAAGTGCTTGCAGGTCCTCTTCCAGCATGGTCCATGCTTCATGTCCATAGAGGACCACCGGTCTTATAAGCGTTTTGTACATGGTACATTTGGTGCGGGGGTGAATCTTTCTCGACCGCAGCTTCTTCTGGAGCCCATAGTAGGCGCGACTTCCACTGATGATGCGTCTCCGTATTTCACGACTAACGTTGTTATCAGCCGTTAACAAGGATCCGAGGTACACGAACTCATCAACCACCTCAAAAGTATCCCCGTCTATCGTAACACTGCTTCCCAGGCGGGCTCTGTCGCGCTCGGTTCCGCCTATCAGCATGTACTTTGTTTTTGACGCATTCACCACCAGGCCGATTTTTGTTGCTTCACGTTTCAGGCGGGTGTAGAGGTCTGCCACCGTTCCAAATGTTCTGCCGACAATATCAGGGCTGGTAGCAAGTCACTTTTTAGTGACTTGGTCACTTTTTTCGACCTGGTCACTAAAAAGTCACTATTTCCAACAAAATGTCACTAAAGTCACTTTTTTCACGAAAATGGTCACTAAAGTCATTTGTTTCGTGATCAGATGATTATGAAATTAAAGGCAGGTTAGCTTTCCAACCATCATCAAAACTCCTCCGGAGAATAAGCCAGAGATGGTTAGAAATAACAACAAAAAATTCAAAGAGTTTGTCAGACACTCGTACAGAACTTCTAAAGCGAGTACTATAAATAATTTAAGAAATTATATTTGAAATTCCAACAAATAAACTACAGTCAAACCTCCATGAGTCGATATCTGAAGGGACCATCGACTCATGGAAATATCGAGTCGTGGAAACAAAATCCTTGGAAAGCTGTTTGAGGGGACCATCATAGTAACCATGAATTTTTGTTTTCAGTATGGTTCCATGAGTCGATATCGAGTAATGGATCATCGACTCATGGAGGTTTCACTGTATACATTTATCCATTAATCAACTCTTGACACTGTTTTTCATACGGTTTTGGTCAACTATTTCTATACATAAACACGTCTCTATAATGAATGCTTGAACGTTGTTGGACGATAATAATTACTCACTAGTGATCCAAATCATCAAATCCACATGTTCATACAATAACAAATTAGCGTTTACTGTTTGTTTTATAATCTAAGTATGCAAAATTAGTCATTTTCAGGGTCACAGATCAGATAAAACGTGTGATTACGAGCCGCCACTGAGTGATTTGATTGTTTTCAAAACCCAATTCATTCATTCAAACGATCAGTTTAAATATAGATATTTTAATATGAATGGAATAATTTTCTAATTCGGTTTATCTCGAATTCGTCAATAATCAGTTGCGTTTTGGAGTTAAGGCCCAAACGCAATGATAGCGGAACGGCAACGGAAAGCGTAACCAGTTCACCAGCATGAACTATGACATGCTTGTCGATTCAGTGTCAGTTCACTTTTATTCGTTGACAGCTCAGTCGAGACGGTGTGATCCATACTGGCGAACCGGTTTCGCTTTCCGTTATCATTGCGTTTGAGCCTTTATTGTTGTCAGGATTTTTTTCAGACTTGTTTGAAATTCATTTACGAATGTCACCAAAATTTTGTCTACAATTTGATAAGAAATGCTTCAAGTAATTTGTTTTGCATCTCTACTTCAAAATCTTCAATGATTTTTTGCCAGTAACTTCCTCATGAACAGGAATTTTGCTAAAAATTCTATCCCGAGTTTATTTACTCCATATTTGTAACATTCGACAAAAGTAGGCATTGAGTAAATGGAAAACCATACATTTTATGGCAGTATGAGAAGAAACTAAAATTTCTAAAAATTACCAGAGACTCAAAAGTGCTTATTGGATGAAATTTTATACACACGCAAACAAATTTTGTTGTATAATCTACCGAATCCATGGTAGAATTAAGAACTGCACCAACGATTTTCAACCGACTACAAAAATCTGTTAAGTTGACTATGTCCATAGTAGCATCCACTACAAAGCATTGTATTTCAATCCAAGGTTTTTATAATGACAGGTTTACCGATCTAAGCAGTCAGTGGATGCGAGGTGAGGTCAGCTGTGGGGGAGATGGAAGTGACAGCTGGCGTGCTGGCTAGCTGGCGGGTTTGTGTACACAGTTTTTCACTCTATGGTTTCTATGGCGTTGTTAAGGATTGTTTACTGCAAGAAACATAAATACAGTGGAGCGAAAATTTTCACTTGCATCCATGAAGTTTCAAAAACGACTCGAACTGTCGTCATTAATGTTATAATCCAGTACTATGAATCGCAGAAGAAGATGTTCTGATTGGGAGCCATTTATTTTCAAATTCGGAAAGACAAAGCATGGACTGTTGAGTGCTACCACAAACTTGAAAAGATGGTAAGGAATTACCTGTGATGTGTACCCCGTGAGAGTGAAAGGAACATTCTACTCCTGCTTTGTGACGCCCTGCACCTGATATTTCTGAATCACAAAATCGAATTCGGTGAAATTAAACTAAAATCAAGTCAAATTAGTCAAAGTATGTGCTTGAAAAGCGATCTTTATCGAAGAATATGTTTATGGTATGTTTTTGTCTGTGGTATGTTGTTTCCATGTAGTGTTAGTTCACAATCAAAACAAAACAGCCAGCTGTCATTTGGTATTTCAAAATGGCGGAACGGGAAATCTGACACATTGGGGTACCTCCCTTCTAGATACCTTGTTTCAATCCGTGACACCCACCGTACAACACAGTGTGGTCAAAAGTGTGATGCTAAACTTCTCAAATCAAGAATGTTTCTAGTCAAAAATACTACAACTCTGGTTAAATCAACAGAAGAAATTTTGTCGTGTAGTGATGTTGACTATGTTTTGGTAGAGTTAACAGAATATTGTAGTCGGTTGAAAATCGTTGGTGCAGTTCTTAATTTTACCATAGATTCAGTAGTTTCTACAATAAAATTCATTTCAGTGCAGCTCATACCCAATATTGGGTGAATAGTCAGAAAATAATATTGATAGGAGTTTCTTTCCTACTACATTACGAGGCTCATTAATATTATCAATACCGTCACATTGCTGTTACATGTAGCAATGTGACAAAACAACTTGGCATTTTTTTAATTTTCTAGAACATACGCACAGATAACAGTAAGTTGACTAAAACTGTTCATTTGATTTGATCATTTGATGACTCTACACTAGAGTGTTAATTTTCCGGCCATTTTTCTCGTCCCGGGATTCGGGACAAAAATCTTAGCTTGTCCCGGGAAATGCCGGGATCCCGGGATTTATAAAATGTTCATAGAACTAGTATTTTGGTAGAAATGGAAGTACAAATCCAACAATATAATGTTTTCAAATGAAGTAAAAAGATAATGTAGCTTTCCAATAATTATAACAAATTATAGTTTATATATGGTTTTCGTATTATGTTGATGTAACTTAATAAAAATCAAAACTTAGATTGACTAATGATGGATTTGCCAGTGATTTTTTCAAATTCTCTATAGCACTTATGAATAGAAGTATGGTAAACAAATAAGTCATAATATTGAAGCAATTTGCTTCAGACATTTCAAAACTCATTAAAACTTTAGAACAAAAGAAACAATTAAGGATAATTGCAGGTATTTTAGAATATCATGCCAAAAGTTAAAAACTGAAAATTATTGACTGAAGTTTAGATGTACTTTCAAATTAGCTTTCTCAGAATTTGCTTATAAAAATGGCTAATGATGGAGATAAAAGCATTAAAGCTAAGTAGCCCGTCATTCATTTTGGCAGCCATGTTGATTTTGCAGCTCGCAATTTCAAAGTGATAAAACTCAGTCAACATAAGTAATATTGATTCGAAAAAGTATCACTACTTGCGCTTACATGTAGAAAGTATGCTAATACTTTTTCAGTTATCTCAGTGTAAAACCAAGCGATTTTCTTTATTTCGCAATCGTGAGATGAATTAGCCATAATCATCGATGCCCAGTACAAATTTTAATGACGGTCTACTTTGCCTTAAAACTTTGCAACTAGACAAATAAAAATATGTGTTTCTTTTTTTGATACATTCGTCTTAACTTGAAGATAATTACTCTTTCCAATGATGGTTTTCTATTTTATCAAATAAGAAAAATGTCATTGTTTTTTATTGAAGTTTAGTGGTTTTCATCAAATTCTACGTGCATTTCGGAAATCCCGAGATTCTCGGGATGTCAGAACTGCTATCCCGGGAAACGGGAATTCCCGAAATCTGTAAAATCCATGATTTTTTTTGTCCCGGTATGAACACTCTACTCTCCACGGTATTAACAGGAAATTGGCTTGTTTAGGGATATCCAGTTTCTAACATATTCTGAATCTACGTTAAAAATTGAGCAAGAATCCAAAGTTTCACAATTTTCCGTAGCCTAGAACTATTTTCAAAACGGATTGAAATCTTTTTGAATCATTTATCATATACCTTTTAGAAGTGCAATAAAATTGTGTCATACTTAAAAAAATGTGCTCTTTCGATCAAGCTACAAAAAACTGTGAATTTTTTTTCCACTAAACAACCCAATTGTCAAAAATGTCATTTAATTTTTAGCCATTTTTATAACCAATACTTGTAGTTTTGAAGTCACTTTTTGGTCACTATTTTGATCATTTTGGTCACTAAAGTCACTATTATTTCGCTGTCTAACTGCTACCAGCCCTGCAATATCCATATCATCCGCGAAGCAAACAAATTGGCTGGATCTTGTGAAAATCGTACCTCGGTTATTGAACCCGGCTCTCCGCATGACACCTTCTAGCGCGATGTTGAACAGCAGGCACGAAAGTCCATCACCCTGTCGAAGTCCCCGGCGGGATTCGAACGAACTGGAATGTTCGCCCGAAATCTTCACGCTATTCTGCACACCGTCCATCGTTGCTCTTATTAGTCTTGTGAGCTTCCCGGGAAAGCTGTACTCGTCCATGATTTTCCATAGCTCTTCGCGGTCGATGCTATCATAAGCCGCTTTGAAATCGATGAACAGGTGATGCGTTGGGACTTGGTATTCACGGCATTTCTGGAGGATTTGCCGTACAGTGAAGATTTGGTCCGTTGTCGAGCGGCCGTTGATGAAACCAGCTTGATAACTTCCCACAAACTCATTTGTTATTGGTGATAGACGACGGAAGATAATCTGGGATAGCACTTTGTAGGCGGCATTCAGGATAGTGATCGCACGATAGTTTTCACATTCCAGTTTGTCGCCTTTCTTGTAGATGGGGCATATGACCCCTTGCTTGGTGGCATTCAACTTCCTATTAGTTCTAGTTTCTAGGAAAATTGCAAACATCTTTCTAACTTTACACCACACAAAAATGCAAGCGACAGAAAAAATGACATTTGGACATGACCTCAGAAAATCCGGAACATCTCCGGTGTCCAGTGGCCAATATGCATGGCCAAGGAAGTTCCTAAAACTGGACCAAATTTGCCGTCGACTGCTTCCAGATGCATCCAATTTCATCCATTTTTCATAAAGTTATAAGCATTTGAATTTGGGCAAAATTTTGCCTATCTCAATCATTTTGCCTATCCCCTGTATGCTCTACTACTAGGCATTATCTGTTTTTGGAACAATATCAACAATAACAAGATAAACAAGAAAATTCTTCAAGAAAGTCAGAATAAATATTCTCAAGGTATAAAACATTGGCTATGCAAACATTCTTGGAATTTTTCCCATGTCGTGGAAAGTTATTGGGAGCATCACAAAACTATCAAATGGCCAAATTTCATAAAAATTTTGTGGTTTGTTTTGGTTAAAACTGTTGTTTTATTAAAATAATTGATCAAATGTCTTATTTTAAGACTTTTATTTTATTATAATGTATTGGTTTGTATATTTTACAACATAAAAAAATTGAAATAAATATTTGGGATAGTGAATAGACATGAAACACACATGTATCAATACGTATCAATGACAAGTTCACAAAAAATATTGTCCGTCATATTTTACATGAATTTGCAGTACAAAACAATTGCATCCTTCAATTCCTAAAATAAACTACTCTCAAGCCAGCTCTAAACTGCTAAGAAGCTAAAACCATATTACAAAAGCAAACTTTTACTTCTTTACGACTTTGCAAAACTTTACTTCATGGATTGCGTTGTTGATGAAAATTACTTTTTAGTTAAAAGTATTAATGTGATCCTTCTATGTATCGGTCATATAATAGTAAAAATAGAAAAGACAGTTTTTGTACATAGCTCATTTATCATAGCAGTACGGCAGTGCATTTGAAGGCCCAAGCAAGCTAGTTCGGTTTTCGCGTCGCCGGAGTGACATCTATTTTTCTGCCACGTGTTTTGTTTGCTGGGCAGTGCATTTCAAGACCCAAGCAAGCTAGTTCGGTTTTCGCGTCGCCGTGTGCATATCAAGTATGCTGATAAAGTTGCTTATGGCTGCTTAGTCAGGGATAAAGAATCAATTTGGTGAGCTCGTTTCATGCTTTCATTTTTAATGTATATTTTATTGTGAAACACTTTTTAATCATGACAACGATAGAAAAGTCACTTTTATGTATATTTTTTTTAACAAAACATGAATGTTTTTTCACAATAAGTGTCGGCAAAGACTATTGTAATTGTTTAAAAAGTATTCAAATACACATACCTTACCTTTTATCCAACATTTTTCATTACACAAATCGTTTTGAATGGTTCGACACTGAAAGTGTAGACTTACTTTAGGAACACGTTGTCTGTAGTGACTAATAGGTGACTGTTTGAACTAAGGCTGCATGGATCGCATCACTTACCAAGGTGAATCCTGATTATGTAGCTTTTGAACCCTCCCCACTAACAAATTCCTCCCTGTGACAACCATGGAGATGCAGAGGTGATCTCGGTCTCTAGTAACAATGGATGTCACACTAATAATCCCACCTTTCCCCGATGACCGTAAGGACGTGGCCGGCGCCGTTATTGACTTTATAATGCTTGGAGTTCTCGAAAGTGTACATTGAAGATGGAAAGCTACATCTGTTGGTTCCTTGTGCAACTTCGATTATTCTGGTCAATCACGGAGTAGCAACTACGAATTGTACGGTCATCAATGCTTATGCTTATGCTTATAGCTCATTTATCATAGCAGTACCTAGTAGTTACATCGTTCGTTTATGTCAACTAACAAATCAAGCATTCGTAACTGATAGTTCCATTTAAGAGGAGATTGAAAGTTTAAGTTTCATACCACAAACTAAAAATAGTGAATAGCATGTTTCGCAGAAATTAAAAAGACACTACACGTTAATGCTTCCAGTGGGCTATTTGCCCTTTGAAGGAAGCACCACACTAGACAACGGACTAGCATGCAACGCCCAGTGGCACAGTCAGAAAACATTCCTCTCGAAAAGGTTTCGGCCTGAGGCGGGAATCGAACCAACGCTCCTTAGCACGATGCGGCTAAATGCCTCGGTGACACTAACCGCACGGCTACGAAGCCGAAATTAGTTATTGTTTCGAGTTTTGCAATTTTTTAAATCATGTGTATCAATGAAAAACGTTCAATAACATCACAATGGACCATAATCTACAGAATCAGTTTGAAATTTATAAGAAAAAAAAACATTTCATTATCAAATTGTGAAAATGTCCAAAGTAGCCCCTTTTTTGTCTTGAAGGACACACTTTTTTCGCTATTCAAGCATTTTTGTTATTTCTAGATGGATTTGCATCATATTCTGCATATTTGTTACGTACATATACAACTTAAATATATGCAAGAATTATCAATATCTATCCAAAATTCTAAGAGTTACAAATCCTCAAAGTTGAAGAATGTGGAAATAATGTCAAAAGAAGCCCCGTTTGACGGTATGACAATTATAAGAAAACATTCAATTTAGTCAAAATTTTATTGCGTTTGAAATCATGATTGGGAAAATCATTTAAAAGTATATGTCAAAGTTCATGTAATGTCATGTCTGTGAAAATTTCATTTAAGCCGAAGTAGGCAGTTGTTGAAATGTATACGCGTCGTTGATAATTGTTGCTAAATCATGTTACAATTTCGAATTGAAGAAAATCAGTTGGTATTGCACTGACGCATCTGAAAAAGTATCAGTATACTCTATGCATGTCAACACCTATAGTGATACATTTCCGGATGAATATGAACTATGAAGGCTGAGTTTTTTCAATTTTAAATTGCAAACTGCAATGTCAACATGGCTGCCAAAACGAATGAAGGGCTACTTAGCCATAAATCCTGCAAATCGTGAAATTTTCTGGAATTCCCAGGGCCTAACTGCCACACGATATACACATGTAAAAAATGATCAATTGACAAATAAAGCCCTCAGCTAATAACTGTGATGATACTCATATGAACACTGAGCTGAAAAGAAGGCTCTATCCCAGTTGGAACGTATCGCCAGGAAGAAGATATACAAGCAACTCAACTGTGCCACGTTGACTCTTTTATCTAATTTATTGTTAGTTGTTTGGTAAATATTGAATGTAATCACAACGAACTACTTTTGTGACTTTTGGTAAATTATATACTTGATCTCAGAATGGTATGATCTCTGGAAGTTGTCCTGTGAAATCCCATGATATTTTCATGAACTCTTGGAGAAACCAATTTTTTGCTTTGATACTTCCGATATCTTTTTACGAGTACTAAGCTTCGACGTTAAATGAGGTTGACCAATAAGCCTATGCTGTTAACGAGCGTAAAGTGCTGCGGACAATATTCAGTAAGGAACTGGAAAGCAGTGTGTGGCGTAGACGCATAAACCATGAATTATATAAAGTGTTTCAAGAAGCCAATATTACTTGGCGTGCAAAATATGGCAGACTTCAGTATGCTGGTCATTCAGCGAGAATGCCAAAAAAAAATGTTGCCAACATAATTACTAGCAACAAACCACGTAGAAGTCAGTGACTTCGTTGATGATTACAAATGCGCTGGCTGAACACAGTCCACGAACGTTTGGAGCAACTGCAGAAGTGTTGCTTAAGACTAACGAAAATGAAACTCTACAAAACGTCTGGTAAAGGCGTGACGTTTCGTTGTACCTATTAGTGCATCAATGTTGGTAGGGAGATTTACCATAACAACCTTGGTTGATTTCTCACGAAGTATTTTTTCGATACTTTGGAAGATCCTGAACTGGTTTTAAAAGGTTTGCTTAAACTTCTTCTTGTTTTTCATCCACCCCAATCATGGACTTGTTTGTTCATTCTGAAAGCTTCTCCATCAACTGTTTTACATATTCATCAAGATCCTGAGAAAATTAAGAGTATCTCTCACATATCGCTCTCGGAAACTATCATAACATGCTGCACATTATGAGAGGCTGTTTATCGTATACTGCTACAACTTTGATCAGATTGGGGGGATAGTAGTGCATGATAAAACCCCTCTAAAGATGCTCCAAGCCTGGGGGACACTATTGCTATTGGAAGTTCGTGGATTGTTTATCGTGCCAGTAAAGAAAAACACCTATCCCCAACGGTAAACAAGCGAGAAAAATGGATTTTATCATCGCTCTCTCTTTGGGGCTCTCGCTCGCTGCTTCCAATTATCAAACTTGTTACACCTTGCGATACAATGACGATCGTGGACCACAACAGATGGGATGTTTTTCTTTGCTTGCTTTGATCGTGCTTCATACGACGGATTTCACGCCAACTCGACAAAAGGATTGGCACCACCCCTTCAGAATTCAATGAAACTTTCTGGGTGTGAAGACTATGTGAAACTAAGATACTTTACATACTTTGAAAGTTTTGAATATTTTTTTTTTCAGTGTAGAAAATGTGTTTTTATTTTTCAATATTTTTCTCTAAAACGTCAGGAAATTACACGACGGTCCCCCAAACAACACTTTTTTGTAGGTCTCACCGTTTTCGAGTTATACGGGTCTATAAAAAAAGTAAAAAAAAACATTGGGACTTAAAAAAATTGATGTTAGAAAAACTTTTTTCTCTAAAATACGCCCAATTTGCAATGTATGGACGACTTTCAGTAAATTTAATTACCAAACTTTTTGCTTAAGGATGACCAAAATCTGAAGTGGCCGTTTTTTTTAAATCGACTTTAAAGTTTTGAATATTTTTTTTTTTCAGTGTAGAAAATGTGTTTTAATTTTTTTAATATTTTTCTCAAAAACTTCAGGAAATTTCACGACAGTCCCCCATACAACACTTTTTTGTAGGTCTTACCGTTTTCGAGTTATACGGGTTTATGAAAAAAGTAAAAAAAAACTTTGACCCTTTCCAAATGTTAGTCTAGATCGATTTTGAAAAAACAAAATATGCAAAGTATCTTAGTTTTACATACTTTTGACATCCAGAAAGTTTCATTGAATTCTGAAGGGGTGCTGCCAATCGCGTGTCGAGTTGGCGTGAAATCCGTATACTCAAATGAGAGCGAATTCTGCAATGCCTGTTCACAAGTAGTATTAGCAAAAGGGAAAGCAATCTTTGAATAGTTGTAAGATACACCAGAGCAAGTTGAAACGGCTTGAACAATATGAAGAGGTAAATTAAGTCAAATTATAATGATGAAAAGTTTAACTGCATAAACATGAAGTAAACAAATGGAGCAAACTTCTATGAGAGAAAACCCTGCTTATTATTAATATTTTGCAGTTCATCTTGCCCCAGTGTACCTTAAAGTAAATTGCAGCATTAAGCAGCATTAAAAAAATTCTTGAAAATCTGAATACAAAACCCCTGCAAAAACTCACGCAAGATGACAATTCGAGCAAACCGTTCTAAGAAAAATGAAACGCTAAGTGGGCCCAGATAGCCGTAGCGGTAAACGCGCAGCTATTCAGCAAGACCAAGCTGAGGGTCGTGGGTTCGAATCCCACCGGTCGAGGATCTTTTCGGGTTGGAAATTTTCTCGACTTCCCAGGGCATAGAGTATCTTCGTACCTGCCATACGATATACTCATGCAAAAATGGTCATTGGCACAGTAAGCTCTCAGTTAATAACTGTGGAAGTGCTCATAAGAACACTAAGCTGAGAAGCAGGCTCTGTCCCAGTGGGGACGTAATGCCAGAAAGAAGAAGAAGAAGTGGCAGATTCGTTAGGATCCTCACGAAGACATTCAGAAGAACCGTTGGCATTCATAACTTTGCAAACTATTTTCCATTTATTATCTCTTTCAACGTCCATAGCTGTTGTCCAATATTTTTTTTTCTAATACATGCCCATTCTGGGATCAACACAGCAGTTGGCACTCTGGCGCTATAACAAATATATCATTCGTAATTAAGTTTTCAAAATAATACACTACAAAACGAAGAAGCAACATTTTAGGGGACGATCAGCACCAGTTTGAATAGATCGATTTTTTCGGTTTCCTCAGCCCTCAACCGCTACGGGTTCTCATATAAACGAAACCGCTCTAGCTGAAATTTTGGCACATGTTAGAACAGGGAAAGAGAAAAAACAACCGAAACACGATGAGTAATGATGACTACATCATCGCATAGCACGCAGAGGGGTATCAAGCTGTGGCTCTTGGGTTTAGCCTTGTTCGGAAATTCCTGGAAGTCTCAAATGGTGGAATTGTTTCGGTTGCAAACTTGGGCTTCTTTGAAATTTCTTCCGAAACAACGCGTGCAGGTGACGGTACCGCACCGAGAACTCAGCCGCAGGTGGTTTCTTTCGGCAGTGCACTACACATGGAATCATTTCTGTGTACACTCAGACAAACAAATGTAAGAAGTTCGTAATATATACCAGATAAAACAACGTTCACGTAATTTCAAAAGATGCGATTGAATTTCGTAAGGTAGCAGTTTTGAACTGTATTGCAACACCCGTTGACTTTGCATTTAAATTTAATACACTTTCACTTTCTTGAGAAAATTCCAGCTTGCATCATTTTGTAATATGTTTGCACTTTTTATGAAGTTACTTTTAATATCATTCATCATTATGAAGATCATTTTTATAGCGAAATTTTAAAACATTGAGATATATTTGTTATGGCTGAAAAACACAAGGTCTTCTTTAAAGAACCTGAAAGCTTGCTTTGATTGAGTGTAGAGATGCGCAGGATGCCTTTAAGTGTCGGAACAGAGCAAAGAAAGCTGGCTCGCTACCGAAGCGCAATTAAAAGTTTGATGCAACTCTGTAATCAGAGGACGAATAATTACTTCATCTGGATGTTTCGGGGCGCAGGACGAGAGAAAGAGAGGCGTTTGCCAGTAATGCCGGAAGCCATAAATCCCACACGATGCTTATATTATCGGATAAAATAAAACTTTGGCTGTTTCCGCTGATCGTGGTGTGGCGGAATGGCCCAAAGCTTTCCTACCGTTCCGGCCTGTTTGAAGCTGTTGGTCGTTGGTGGGAAATGCGAAAATCTTAATTGTGCGTGAAATGTAACATCTCATCTTATTTTTGGTGTTTCGCCGCTGGGTGGAAAAAGTTTGTCGATTGTTTTGTGGCATGTGTGCTTTTCATTTGGAATGGCTGTGCGCTTGATGAGACATTTATTATTTACCTTGGGGATATCGAGATTTAAATGAAGTCCCAAAAGAGATTATTCGAAGAACATGCAGGTTAATTCTGAATTTGATAAGCAAGATTTTTTGCCTAACCCTCGGATTTGCACAGCAAAAGAAAAAGAGATCTCGTAGAAATATTCTCTAGCTATAACATTATTGCGCATGTTAAATTTAGACAAATTCGTAGTTTTCTAACGTTTTGGGCAAAGATTTATTTTTATACCCGAATTTTTGAATTTTTCGTTTTTGATTTATACAATTTTTATTTTTGAACATCCCAATCCTTTTTCATTTTTTCTTGAAGCCTCTTCTGGTTGTTGATTTTTGGCAATAATAAAAATTAAATTGTTTGCAATGCTTTTAAAAATTAAAAATTCTTAATTTTTTTTTCGGGGCATATTTTATTTTCCGTGTAACCAACGGAAAAACATATATGAATTTATTTCCAGGCCGCCAGGCTCTTCTTCTGTGATAGGTTTACCGTAGAAAAATATAAAAGGTACGTTTTTTTGTACTACACGTTAAATGAGCCCCAGGCATTTGTAGGTTAGAAAAAATACACTTTTACAAACATTTTTGAAACATACAAAAAAGTTTTGGAAGTCTTTAAAAACTTTCCTTATATGCGTGTTATGAGCCAAGGTTTAATCCAAAAATAATATCATTTTGATTTCCGAGCTACGAAAAAATATACAAAACGTTGGCTTCGTGGCCTTGCGGTTAGCGGCGTCAGCCATCTAGACGTATTGTGCCACGGGGTGTGGGTTCGATTCCCGCTCCAGTAGGTGGAAACATTTCGTCAAACGAAAAAATCGTCACTGGGCTGCTGGGTGGTATGTTACGTGTTGTCCGTTGCCTAATGTTAGTGATCGTTCAGTCTGTGTAGCCTATAGATGTGCTGAAGACGGTGTAAATTGTCTTTCACAAAATTCCAAAGTGTACCCTTTCTAAAGGCGAAGTTGGGTATTAGAGGGTTGATTTTAGCTTTCGTAAATCGACGTTCTATCTTCAACTTTTTTTATTCGAATGCTTGAACCTACCTTCTCTGTGACGTACTTATCCGTGTTTTCCAGGTAGAATTATTATCCTTTAGCTATAATCAATTCATTCTGCTTCCTATCTTCGACCACCACTACCAGACTACCCGGTTTCAACAGGTTAGCTAGGATTTTTTTCTGGAAGGGGCCTAGGGGGGGAGGGGGCTAGCAAATACTAATTTTACAGAAGTAAAGTCGGTCGCAATCAAGATTTATTGATTTTATTTTGTCTCATTTCGTGGCACATCAGTAATATGTATTTTTAAACTTCAACCTAAATTTTTGTTACGGAAAAAAACATTCTTTTTGAAATACAGTCAACACCCCTTCAAGAATTCTAGCAATAAAATCTCACAAGAATTGTACTTGTGATTCTTTCACGAACTTTTCTGTTATTTAACCATGTACTTTGAAAAGATTCCTCTGAGAATTTCTTCATGAATTATTTTCGTACAGTGCTTTCTCCAAGACCTCTTATACCAGTTTTCTGGAATTCCCACGGAAAATCATTCCCAATCTTTCTGCTCTCACCAGAAAATTTCTCAAAGAATCTCTATCGAATTGCTGAAAAAATCTCTTGAAGAATTGCGCCAGAGAATGAGTTAGAAATTCTTTTAATCATTTCTTCTGGAAGGTCCTCTAAGTACTTATTACATAAAAATTCCAATTGTTAGTTCCTTCAGTTATTAATTGATTTAGGATTGTCAACAGTTTTCCAACTTTTGAAGTTCTCCCTAAAGTTTCTCTACAGGATTATTTGAAAAAATCGCAGCTAAAATTATCCTGCAAAAAATGAATTGCTGCAAAAATAAATATTCTTCCAGATGTTACTCTCAGAATTCCTCGTAATATTCCACAAGAATATCATGAACAATCAAAAAACTTAATTGGGAAAAAATGTTCTCCGCAGATCTATCTGCATATTTTTTTTCTTTTCACTGATTATAATTTTTGAGATTTTTCTTAAATCAAGGAACACCATTCCGTATTCCTTCAAAACTCTCTTGAAAATATGGTTTTCTTTTTTTCTTTTCTTTCTTCTCAAAAATGCCTAAGATTTTTTTGAATAATTCTTACATTCCTAGCGACATAGGGGGATTAGGGGCATAATGAACATACGGGGCGAAATGGACACCCTCTCAATATCTGATAATACACATATTTCATCAAAAGTTCATTCACTGCATGACATCTGTAATGCATTTGAAATGCTTGACGGTAAAACATTTTTTTTTGCTTCAATTGTTCTTTAAAGTTTGACTTAAAATTTTTCTCAGTTTCAAATTGGCATATAAGCAAGACCGTGGAAGAATCTAATTTTTGAGCAAAGTAACGAACCCAGAAAGGTTCTTTTTAGCTATTATGATTGAGGGAGAATCCTTTTGCATATCGGAATGATTGACAGTCATTGAATATGTTGGAATAACTAAATTTCATACAGGTGTTCATTTCGCCCCGATACCTTTTTACCACCCAGACAACCAGAAGTCGCATAACAGTTTACGAACAAAGTCGTTTATTTATGCAAATTGCATCACATCCGCACTACATGGTGGATGAAATCGTTTGATTGATGGGTTTCCTCGCATAAAACGTTATTTTCTGAGTTCATATGTACATTTTTCTTCGTTCCGTATACTCGTACAAAGTTAGTCGGATCAATCCGTAGCAGCTGTCAAATGAACTTTGTTATCATAAATTGAGTCGCATAAGAGTACAAATTGATGCCCAATAAAATCGATACACTCGCATTGCATGCTATTTTTCATCATATAAAAATGCATGTATATCGCCTCCACTTTTGTACGTATAAGGCCTTTTCGCACCATCTTATATGTGGAACTTTCCACATATAAGCATCGCATAACACAAAAAGTGATTCCGTTATACGTACATTCTGGTTGTCTGGGCAGCCTTGTTTTCGACCCAATTTTCTATCTCGCTGTTCTGACATATGATTTTTATCACTATGAATGAATGTGGCACGTCGTACTAACATCAAACTTGAAAACTAGCCGGGGGTAAATTAAAAACATTGCCATTTAAGGGTCTTAAAACGAACATTTGCTTAACGTGTCCATTATGCCCCTAATTCCCCTACGATCAACTGTTTACTTCAAAAAATTATTTTTTCTTTTTTCTTCGTCTTTCATTATAGAACAAGTTTAGTGGTTGAACGGATTTCTACCAAAAGTTTTTGTAACTAAAATTGTTGATAATACTTTGTATGAACTCCGATGTTCCCTATACTATGTTGAATATATTGATGTAGAATCCATCCATTTCCAGATTCCTTTACCGCTATGCTTATTTCGGAAACAAAATTTATCCTGGGGATTTTCAACAAATTTCCTCTGAAGATTCGAAGACAAGGGGCATTTCAAAAACCATTTTCTTTCCAATTGTTGAATAATCCGGGGATTTGAAGCAAAGTTTTTAGAAAAAGAAAAGATAGAAGAATTTTTGACGTAATTTGTGCTGTTTTTGGAAATATTTCCTAAGGGCTTTCGATGAACTTCGCGGAAGAATTTGTAAATTTTTATATGAAATTCACAGAAGAATTTCTAGTGGAACTTTAAGCGAAAAATCTCAGTGTTAGATTTGATAGAATCAATGTGTTTTTTGGCGGAATTGCAAGGTAAAACTAAACTTTTGAAAGATAACGTAACATATTTTAAGAAAATTCAGGAACATATTCCAAAATCAATTGTATGATAAAAAGTAGACTAAGAAATAACAAATGTCCACCAAGAGGAATTCGTTTTGAAAGTACAAACAAGTCCCACAATATTATTTGACTAATTTCCAAGAGATTAGCAACAGTTCTGAAGCCACTCTTCAATATTCCTTGAGGAATTGGATTATACTAAAATTCTATGAAGAATATCGAGAAGTTTTTTTGAATTTTTTTTTCTACCAATATGTTGGAAAAAAAAATCAAATAATTCATGGAACAATAAGTTTTCTTGGAAAAAAAAAACATTATTAAGCAATAAATTCATTCGTGGATAAACACTATGGTTGATTTTGTTACATTTTTTCACACCAGGTTAAACGTTTGCCATCCGTCTGGAGAAAACTTGGCTATGCCGAAAATCTTTGAAATGTAAGCCTTATTTTTCGACGAAAATTCCCGCTATGTATTATCTGAGAAATTCCTTTGATAATTTTGTCTATTTTCCATTTATTTTTTTCGAACCTTCAACGAGTTGAAGTTAATGTATGGATTTCTTCAGGTTGTTACGCAAATTATGTCACGCCAAATTGTTGTCCCACTTTTTTGCTACATTTTGTAAGACAAATCCCTCCTCCCCCTTGGAGCGTCACATAATTTGTGCATGACCCCTCCTTTAACAAACTCTCATAAGGGAAACCATCATCATCATTCTGTTTCGGACTACCGTTCTGAACGGACGTGTTTTTTGAGTCGTAAAACACAAGTTCGAGTTGTTACGTGTGCAAAGTGCACCTTTCCGCGATTTCCCGTTCCCGCGGCTGCTCCTCGGCGCTAGCATACCTACTTGATGTGGCTAGCGAGAAAGCCTCCCTGCATCAAGGAGCAGCAGACCAGCCACGGCCCATAGCGATGGGTCACAACCGCAAACAGATCCCGCCTCGATCCCAGCTGGCCGATAACGGGCAAACTCGCGAGGAATGAGGATGCCAACACGGCCGCGTACAGCAGGTTGCTGGCAAACATCCAGTTTGCCTCCCTGCCTCTGGACCAAGCCCCCCGGAGCGCGAAGGTTCCACCCCTGTTCACCGCGTCGAAGGACATCTCGGCGCTGCGGTCCGAACTAGCGGCCCTCAACATAAGGCCGCTGTTCAAGCTGTGCCACACCGGTACTACGATCATGTGTGCTTCTGGCGCCGACTACGACAAGGCCGGCAAGGTACTGAAGGCAAAGGGGGTGGAATTTTACACCCACGATGCCCCCGGTAGCAAGCCGATGAAGGTTCTCGTCCGAGGGCTGCCGGAATACACCCCGGAGGCCATCGTCGACGAAATGAAGGCGGCTGGACTGAAGCCGACGAATGTGATCCCCATCCGGCGAGCGCAAGGAGGAAGGCATCGGGACCAGCTCTACCTGGCCCACCTGGAGAAGGGATCGTGACGTGACGTGATGTAGTGTGACAACTGCCTCGCGCTCGGTCACGGGACAAGGAACTGCCACATGTAGCCCCGCTGTGGCAAATGTGCCGGCGCGCACGCCACGACGACATGCCAGCCGATGGAAGGCACCGAACCGAAGTGTGCCAACTGCGGTTCCAACCACGAGGGCAGCAGCCGTAATTGCCCCAAACGAGTGGAGTTCCTGGCAATCCACCAGCAAGCATCCGCCAAGAAGCAGGGATGGCAACGCCAGCGCCAACCACCAGCACCGCTGACTGAGGAGCACATTCCGACTCTCCACTACCAGGTGCCTAATCTGCCACCGCTTCCACCAATTCACCAGCAGGCATCCCGCCAGTCGGCCCCCTCCGTTCAGCATCGTCTCGCGACCACTGCTGCCACTCCACCGGTGCAGAATGCGGCCCCTCCTGGATGGGGGGATCCTGGACCCAGTGCTTCCGGCACTCCTCCCTCCGACGACGGCTCCCTGTACACACCGGAGCAAATGTTGGAGTACACCAGGATCTTGTTTCAACGGCTGCAAGCCTGCCGTTCCAAGTCGGAACAAATCAACGCCACCAACTCGGTGGTATTTGCCTTCCTCGCAAAATATGGCCCGTGAGGCCATCACCAAGATCGCCAATTGGAATGCTTGCTCCCTACGGAGCAAAACCCGAGAGCTGTCTGGCTTCCTGGACCATGAAGGCATCGATGTTGCTGGAGACGCACTTCAAGCCGGAAGTTAATGTCTTCATCCCCGACTTCCGGATTGTGCGGCTTGACCGGTGCGGCACTGAAGGAGGAGGCGTTGTGATTGCTCTGCGGAGCAACATAAACTGCACACTGCTGCCAAGCTTCCAGCTGCAAGTCATCGAGGCCGTTGGTGTTCTGGTGGAAACCTCCATCGGCCCAATCAAGATCATCGCGGCGTACTGTCCGAAGTAAGCTACCATCAACGGCGGAACATCGGCGGCCTTAAAGCAAGACCTCACAAAGCTGACACGGCGGCAGGGGCAGTTCATCCTGGCTGGCGACTTGAACGCAAGGCACGAGACCTGGGGAAACCCCCGGCGAAACAGGAAAGGCCTCATCCTACAACAGGACCTGGAGGAAGGCCACTACACCATCCGGGGCCCGGATTCATCCACCCGCCTGAGCCGGTCCGGGGTACACTCAACCATCGATGTCTTCCTGACCAACATGGACGGCAACATCTCCCAACCGGTCGTTCATCAGGACCTCAGCTCGGACCATTACCCGGTGGTGGTAGAATTTGGTTCCCTGGTCAACTGGCATCGGGTATCCCGGCGAAACTACCACCGTGTCGACTGGGGTCGATTCCAGCGGTGCGTCGACGCCAACATCCGGTACGAGGCTCCTCTGGCGCCCGCTGAAGATATCGACCGGCAGCTGCAGAGCGTCAAAGAGGCCATCTCCGTGGCACGAGAGCAGCATGTACCAGCATCTGGTCAGGTGAGCAACACCCTTTTTATCGATCGTGTTACCAAAGATCTCATTCGTTTACGGAACACCAGACGCAGGCAGTACCAACGCACTGGTCTGCCAGCGTTAAAAAGCGAAGTTAATCGCGTATCCAAAATTGTCTAGGCCAGAATGGTGGACCTCAGGAACGAAGACTTTTCCGCTCTCTCCCAGATTGTGTTAGGCCATTCTGGAAGATGCGCAGAAAGCTGCTGAGATCCGCACCGGACCCTGTGTTCTTAGGGGCCCCGAAATCATGATGGAAATTTCTAATAGCAATAGAAATTCAGTTTTAGCCAACAAAAATGTATACTGGCAAGGAAGAGAAGGATTGAAAGGGACCTGAATTGGTAATATGTAGGGGCCCCTATTTTTAACAGTATTTTCGGATTCAAATACACATTATTCTGTGCTGGGGGGGGGGGGGGGGTGCTGAAGAAGCCAGGAACTGGTTTGTAAACTTTTAATTTTAAGTCACATTCTGAACCAAACCGGTCTCTATGCCTTTTGAAACGAATATTTGTACTTAATATTTTATACATTCTTGAAAAACTCCAAAGCATTTTTCGATAACGTGAGCAAGTCTCAATTTTTACACAAAGCAGTATCTGAAGTCACTTTCGTTTCGATTCCAGGAAAGTTTATTAAGGTTTATTTTAGGATTGAAGAAACTCATGTTGATGAGTTTTCAGAGGAATCATACAAGAATCCCTCGAACAGCTCTAATACCGTTTTTCCCGTAATGTTTTCAGTCTTTTTAGAACAACTCCTACAACAATTATCACAGTAAATATCTTAGGAGTTGCTCCATAAATTCTTTCAGGGATTATTGCACAATAGCTATTAGCAATTCTTCCAGGTATTTTACAACAAATTAGTATTCCCCGGAAGTTTCGAGATTTGTTGAAAATTTTATAAAGTAAATTATCCATGGATTCTTCAGTTTTTCTTAAAAAATATCCTAGATTTTCTCAGGAGGACATAAAAAATCAGAAAATCTTCGAAAGACTTCTCTCGTGTAGAAATTTAGCATGTTTTTCAACATGGTCAGTGGTATCTTCAGGATTTTCTTTAGGAATATCTCCTGGATCAATTTTCTCTAGGAATATCTCACATTATTTTCGAAAAAAAACCCTCAGTATTACTTTGGAAATATTCCAAGAGAAACCCTGGATGAATTCTCTGCGAATTTTCTTGAAGAATCTATTGAAGAATTCCTAAAGAAAACTTAGGAAAAATCGCTCAAGGTAACATTGAACAAATATCTAGTTAGAATTTTGAAGAAATTCCGAATAAACATAAAGGTAAATTCTAAAAAATCTGCGAGAGGATCTCTGGAGTAGTTTCTGAAATCTATGGAAGAATTATTGAATGAGTGAAACATCACTACTTCGAGATATTTTGAAACGAATCTTTGATGAAATCCTTGGTACAATTTCTAAGAGTATCCTTGAAAGAATTTCCGGATGAATTCTTAAATGTATTTCGCACAAAATTCTGGATAGAATTCCTGAGAAATTTGTGAAGCAATCGCTCAATGAACTCCTGAAGCCAAAATACCTAGATTGAATTCTGATGAAATTCCTTTTGTTTAATTCTCTGAAGAATCCTAATTAAAACGTGATTCCTATTCAGTCACCTTTTGGTCACGTTTTTCTGGCATGAGGTTCCTAAAATGCATATTTTAAGACACTTAGCCGCTACCAGCCTTGATGAGGTCATATCGTCTTATTGTCATAACATTTATTGACATTTTGAATCATGTTGATATTTTTTATAAATAAATAAAAAGTTTAAAACGACTTCATTTATATGAAGAACACAAGTTTATTTCCAATCGCAAATCTTTATATTGATTGAAGGCATATTATGATTATGAATACTAGAATAGTCGCATGTTAATTGTATGTTAATTTAGCGGCACACAGCCCTTTTTAAAGGGCCCTGAATATGACTCCGCACCGGGCCCCGAAAACTCTAGCTACGCCACTGGCTGAGATAGGTCGGCATTTCGTCAGCTCACACAATCTAGGGCTAGACATTCTTAGCCCACACGAAGCTGCTGTCTCCGAACACGCAGCTAACCTACACCGATCTCCCAACGACTTCTCGGAGGAGTTGGAGATCACTGCTGATGAATTGCTGGCCAATCTCAAAACATCCAAAAACATGAAGGCCCCAGGTTTCGACAACATCCTGAACTTGGAGCTTAAGCAATTGAGTCTCCAGTTCTACCAACATCTGGCACTGATTTTCACTTATAAGCGATTTTACGAGACGTTTCGGATCAGCTGATCGTCACAACGTCGTCAATTGACAGGATACCTGGGGTTTTGTGTTGATAAAATCCAGCGTGATTTTTAACAACGCGTCAACGCGTCAAAAAAGAGATCCATAGATGTTCGTTACTGTAACATTAGTCCTAGTTATTGTATCAGCTACCACTTTGTTGCATAAAAAGTTACTTTTGTGATCAGAAATATATTAATAGTTATTCTCCATTTATGTTTTCGCCTGTTTGAAAAGCTACGCTAGAAATGTGCACAGTCAGCTTCTCGGTTCCGGAAATCGTGCATGACGGGTGCAGGAACGAATAGAAGTTGAAACGGGATGTTAGTAACCGGGAATAATCACTTCTTCACTCCGAGAATAGTTGATCCAAGACAAATGAACTCCTGAAAAAGAAAGGAAAAATTTAACATTATTACTTTTTTGGCACACCAAATTTTTCTGTGGATATTTACCTTTACAGGGTGTCTACTCGTTTACCGAAATGAAATTCCCTGATATTTCCAGGTTTTACAAAAAAAAAATCCAGGTTCCAGAAATACTCTAATTTTATACGTCTATGATTTTTTCACCCCCACTTAGGTCTTAAATCTAGTTTTATTATATGGGTTTAACGTGGTTTATGGATTAAGCAAAGGTGAAGAAAAGGGCCCTAAAACAAAAAAAATGACAAATTTTAAAATGTTTTTTATTTAATAGTTATGTCGCGAGCACAGCGAGCAGCAACGGAAACGGATTCAAGCTGACGGATCTTCCCAGAGAGTAGTTTCACAGTTGGCGTTATTGGTGGACTTCAGTATTGTGGATGTTAATCAGGAGCACACTTATAGTTTAACTAAACACTTTTTATTTGTTGTCCAACTACTTTTAATTAATTTATTACACTTAACATAACTTCTCTAATAATATTAAATTCAAAAGTTCAATTCACACTTCAGTTCGAGATTTTACAAAACTTTGTTTCTTGTATGGCGTCCTGATCCACTTGCGGTGATGGCGTCGAGATGGTGCTTCACGGCGAGAAAGAGAGCGATGTCGCTTTGCTATTCCCCTTTTATATTAGGTGTCCCGGAAGAAGGTTGTTCGCCATGATGAGCTTCACCTACGTTTTGGGCGTTTATCTCACTCGATGAACAGGGGTGTGCCGACTTGATGTGGTGGTGTTGCTCACATATAGGTGGCGTATAGCTTAGATTCGTGGTATGCACGAACATACTGGCCCCTCAGAAACATCGTTTCTGTCATTTGGTATTCCCTTTGTTGATTATCTCCTTCTTTCTCCTTATCTGTCATCTAGTCGACGAAGTTTCGATGCATGACGGGTATTTCGATGGCGGAATTGTTTTGGTTGGATTTATTTTAGATGCGTGTCCTTCCTAATAGAAGGCCTTTATTTATTTCATTTTAGGTGGATCCTCCTCAGGCATCGTTGGTAAAGCAGGAAATGGTTTCGTTGGATGATGTGGTTTTTGGTTGTGTGATGACTTCGGCGAACGATTCCAGCAATGCGAACAAGTGTTGGATCGTTGTAGTGTGGAACGTTGTTGTGTTGCAGCCTCTCGTATGCACAGAACGGCGACTCTGGTGTTAAGTCCTCGCTGGTCGTGCGAATGATGATTCGGTGCATCCATAGCTGCCGGTGATCAGTCGTTGATGCTGAATGAATCCTCAGTTAGTGCTCAACTTCCGAGCTGAACAGTCGTATCTCTGTATCGCTGTCGTCTGCGGGAGCCATTCACCGGCTATCCTTGATCTTTTCTTTTTCGAAGTATATACCGCGATAAGTATTCACCGTGAGTTTTCGCGTCGCGTTTCAAACGCCGCCGCGCTATGTCCGCGATTAAACGCCGCGAGAACACATTCCGCATTGATTATGCGAATGTACCGAAAATGCCGTCATCTGAAGCGGTTCACCGTTTCGTAGGCGAGACGCTCGGTCTGAAGCGAGAAGAAGTGCTGCGGGTCCAATACAGCCGCAATCTCGGAGTCGCTTTTGTCAAAGCCGCTAGCCTAGAGGTAGCACAAAAAGCCGTGGAGAACAACGACAACAAACACGAATTGACCGTTGACGGGAAATCGTACAAGCTTCGCTTGGTGATGGAGGACGGGGCGGTTGACGTCAAACTGTACAACCTATCCGAGGATGTCACCAACGACAAAATCGTTAGCTTTCTGAGCGCCTACGGAGAGACACTCTCTATTCGCGAGGAGTTATGGGACGAGAAACACTTCTTCCGCGGGCTCCCATCCGGCGTCCGCATCGTGAGGATGATTGTCAAGAAAAACATTGCATCCTACGTCAATATTGACGGCGAAACGACTATGGTGTCTTTTTTTGGCCAGCAACACATTTGCAGATATTGCAACGAGTCAGCGCACAATGGTATTTCCTGCGTGCAGAATAAAAAACTGCTGCTGCAAAAACTCGCAGCAAGCAACACGTCATACGCTGACGTCACAAAAAACCTCCAATCTGCTCGCAAGCCTCCTGCACCGAAGCAGCTCGGGACAAAACCGCTCGTTCCGAAACCCATCTCCTCAAAACAGCAAAAGCTGGTACCTGAACCGACAGCTACCGAGCCATCTACCAGTGGTATGATGCCCCCTCCGGCAAATGTGGTGCAGAAAAATAACGACTGCCCACCACCGCCGAACACACAGCAAACCGAAAAGGAAGACTCATGGACAAGAGTAACGCGCCGTTCTGGAAAGAAAACGGATGGCAACGAAACCGATTCGTCGACCTCTAGTAGATCATCACACAAACGGCCGGCCGGCAAAAAGATGCGGTGTGATGATGCCGATGACGCTCCAAACACAGATCCCCTTGCGTAAGCTACCATCTTCACCAGCTATAACATTGCGACGGTTAACGTGAACACCATCACGAACCCTACTAAAATCAATGCGCTACGAACATTCATTCGCACAACCGACATCGATATTCTGTTTATGCAGGAGGTGGAAAGTGAACAACTCACTCTTCCAGGCTACAACGTTATAGCCAACGTAGACCACACACGGAGAGGCACTGCAATCGCCTTGAAGGAACACATCCAATTTTCCCATACAGAAAAAAGCTTGGATGGTCGCCTAGTGGCTGTGCGCGTTCAAGACACCACTCTTTGCTGTGTATATGCACCATCGGGAACGGCTCTCCGAGCTCAACGAGAACGCTTCTTCAATAATACGATCGCCTACTATCTTCGTCACCTTACTGAACATATTGTTTTGGCGGGTGACTTCAACTGCGTTTTGCGGCAGTGCGACTCGACGGGACACAACATGAGCCCTTCCCTCCAAGCCGCTATCCAACAACTACAACTGCACGATGTTTGGCTGAAATTACGTTCCAGAGATGCTGGCCGTACTTACATTACTGCGAACTCATCCTCACGTTTAGATCGCATCTACGTTAGCGGTGGGCTGTGCGAGCAACTACGAGCAGTGCATACACACGCATGTTCGTTTAGTGATCACATGGCTGCAGTGTTGTTGATCGGCGAGAGAATCAGCGAGAGTCAACGATAATTATTCTCTTTTTCACCTTCCCTCTTCGCATCGGGTGGTAGGAGAAGCAGCGCATGGGCAAGTCAATAAATGAACGGATTGTGTCATTCGGTTGACTTGTTCATTTTCTTCTCTTCTTGCAAATGAACAAAGATACACAGCGTAGCCGATTGATTCATGCCGTGATAGCGGCTACATACAGATCGCATACAGGAGAATCGCCGCCCGATAATTTTCAAAAAAAGAGAGGGATTTCCACTCATTTGATCGCAATCATTCCATGGCGGTTTTCGTATTATTCGTATACGTATTGCGATATATTTTTTTATTTCCTATGTTGTTCGTTTTGAACACGGCTCGCACCTACGAAGATCCATCTGGCCGTTTGCAATGATTTTGCAAGTCCGACAGCTTGTGCGTGCGTATAATTGACTTTCTTACAACACAAATTCAACAACGCCGCAATTCTCACCCTTTTATAATACTTTTTATATGTTAATTTGCCAGTTTTGTATGAACTTTAATATTGTCAATTTCTTTCAATACTGGACTGCGAAGTGCGGCTTCATAAGTGCGAAAATGCAAATAAAAGTGCGGGGATGCATCGAATCATGCTGGTGTCTTCAGAGCGTTTATGCTTTGAATTGCAAAGAATAAGCTCGCTAAAGACACCGATTCGATTTGATGCAATCGCGTACTTTTATCAACGTTTCCGCACTTGTAAAAATTTCTGCGATAGGCCAGTGGCGAAATAAAAGCGCAATATCATGAGGACAATCATTTGCCGCTTCCTTCAGCGTTGAGCATAAATGCAGTTAAATCATTTTCATCCGAAACAGTTGAAATAGATTTTATAACGTATAATATACTGCAGAAGAAGACGTACGTGAGATATCCTTGATATTATTTGTTACACAGTTTAAACGGATTAAATTGAAATATCAAACTGCAATACTTAATCGCCCTATTTCGCATTTAACAAAGCGTTCTGCTTATTATTAAAACGCTGAAAAATAAACTGTTTTAATTTTATTTTATTTGTTAAAAATCGAATTGTTCAGTAAAAACAGAAGTTCAAATGTTTTCAACAATTTATTTCGTATTATTTTCACAATTTACGTTTGCAATAAAAGCCAAATTTAGAACGACCTACATCATAAAACTTTTGGAAGAGTGGACATTTTGAAATAAGTTTCGAACCTTTGAGCGAATTATAATATGGATTCAATGATTATATTCATAACTCAGAAAATAGAACATCTAACATGAATACATACGTGCATATTGTCGTGTGGGTTTCAAAAAACTAATCCATGACCATCCAGTGGCTATTTATAATGTATTATTCAAATATACCACAAATTCACATTCACATCCACAAATTATGTAACGCTCTAGGGGGAGGGGGGGAGTAGGCTTTAGCGTAACGGCTCATACAAAAGTTTGAATTTTTCCATACAAAAAGCGTTACACAGGGAGGGGGAGGGGGGTCAAAAATTTCAAATTTAGAGTTACGTAATAAATGGACGCTGCCTTATCATAAATTCATAAAAACACTAGTTTAAATAGAATTTGGTTTAATCTCAGTGGGTTTGATCCTTTGGCCGTGTCGCATACTATTGCGAGGGCGAGCGAACACTTGTTCGGCGTGCAATGTGTTTATCGAATCGTGAATATATCATGGATTACATCACCAACCAAAGGTGAGTCCCCTCATCCCACTAACCCAATATCCTCCCCATAACAACTGTGGAGTCTCTGTTAACAATCGTTTCTAACTAACATTCCTTTCCTTCCCCGATGACTATAAGGATCTGGCCAGTGTCATTATTGACTTTTAAATTTTGAGTTCTCGATTCGTGCACATTGAGAATGTTAAGCTAATCCCAAGCTCCAATCATTGAATCTCTGTGCAATTGCTTCGATTGCTCTGGTCAATCACGGAGTAGCAACTGTTCGGTTATCTATGCTCATGCTCAATTAAAATGGTTTGATCTCAGAATCCTGGGAATTCTCGAAATCCCGAATCTCGGGATATTCGGAATTTATATTTTGCAATGTTTTTTTTAGCAAAACGGTCGTAAAAAAAACCCACTAGTGCCTATAGTTACACTAAGGTTACGCACACTCTATGCGGCAAGAATTACACAGCGAGGGAAGAAATTTGTCGAATTCAAATTGCTGTTAAACTCAGAGAATAACTTAGATTAATCATAAACATTAATGACCATGCAGTTCGATCAACCCATTTGTTTTTTTTTTCATAAATTGTCAAACGGTAGTGCAGTCGGAAGGATTGCGTCCAGACCTATCGCAGGGGCAATGATGGACTGAAATTTCACTAGTATCAACTTCATGTAGCTTAGCAAAAAGATAATGATTAAGGTGAAGTAGGCCGTCATTGAAATTTGTATGCGTTATCGATGATTGTGGCTAGTTCATCTCTTGACAAATTATTGAAAATCAGTTGGTTTTTCACTGACCTAACTGAAAAAGTATCAGCATACTTTCTGCATGTGAGCGCACATAGTGATGGTTTTCAGAATCAATGTTCAATATAAACACTGAGTGTTATTAGTTTGAATTTGCGAGCTGCAAAGTCATGGCTGCTAGAACGAATGATGGGCTACTTACCCTTAAAAACGTGCAATTTTCCCTCTCTAAGTCGATGTTACCCAATTCGATGGAATCTGTTTCAGTTTCCTATAGAGATCAATCGATATTTTCAAGAAAATTTACAAATATTCTTCAAATAATAATAAATTTCTTAAAATTTAATGTTATGTTTATTTTAATAGTTATATAAAAGTTTATAACTCATTTCAGGTCACCAAAATTTGAAATTTTTGGATGCTGCTTAGAAATTGTTACGTAGATAAAAACGTTACTATTCTTCACGTTAAAATTACTTTTTTTAATGTATTTTGTCAGTATAATTAAAAGTTGAAGAATATTAGAAAGATTTGGAAAATATGTGTTCTGTATCTCGATACCAACCTAACGCGATTGTCCATTAAATATAGCGTTAAGGAGAGTTGATTGAGAAATTAATTATCATGACAAACGCACGGTGACTAAACTTTGGAATTAGTAAATCACAATGAAAAATTCTGAAAGGAATTAAAAAAATGGATTTGTCTTCATTACATAATATCACAAGGTTTGAAAGTTTAATAACTGAAAATAAATTAAAATCATTTTTACCACCACCAGTCACAACATTCTATTCCAAGCAAAAAGTGACAACTATGACAATACAACAATATTATGAATTACATGGATAAATTGTCATATACTTAATGCATAGCTTTCTTAAGGCGAAGTAGGCTGTCATTGAAATTTGAACCTGTCGTTGATGATTGTTGCTAAATCTTGTCATAATTTCGAATTACAGAAAATCAGTCGCACTGATGCATCTGAAAAAGTATCAGTATACTTTCTGCATGTCGGCGCATGTAGCGATACTTTTCCGGATCAATATGATCCATGAGGACTGAGATTTATCACTTTGAAATTGCGAGCTGCTATGCCAACATGGCTGCCCAAAAAATGACTGGCTACTTAGCCTTAAAGCACTGGATAATGAAACATTCGAACATTATTCATCCAGAAAACTTCTATCACGTTATAAAATACGTAAAAATTTCAATGAATATGTCATACTCCTACCTACAGAACCATTTCAATTGCTATAAATTGGTTATCGTCATCAATATGACTAACTTACACTATGCATCAAAATTCGTTCAAATGCTCATTACCAATGGAAAAAGGAATGTTTAGCTCGCTAAATCATTTCACAAGATTGAATTGAAAGTTCAAATTTACAAGAAGATGAAGACGATACTTCATATGACACAGACATTTGTGAAAACATTATACTAAAGGACTGTTCACGTTAGAATTTTCGTCGGTTTCTCGAACCCTTCTTCCCCATTGCTAGTGTAAGATTTTTTGTTTAAAAATTGAAAACATTTTTGAACATTGACATTGTTGAAATATTTATTCGCATAGTAATTAAAGGAAAAAAATCTTGAAATCCGTGCGAGATGCCGTACCAGCGCATATACACATTTGAATTCTAATCATAAGAATCACATCCAAGATTCGGCAGACAGTTTTTAATTCTCTACCACGCCAATAGGTATCTTCTGATATACCGTAGGAGTCTCTTATGCATTCTGTTACATAGTTTAAAAACACGTGACGAACGGGTCGAGTTTTCAAAACATTGCCAGTTTGCTGACACGCACCGTCTATAATCCTATATGGTCGCAAATATTCCTAAGAGCGCCCGAGCGACCAACGCATTGATGCAGCTACCGATAGTATCTTCACACAATCGAATAGTGATCCGATCGAGCGATGCAAATTGACGCGCAGGATCGGATCACGAAACGATAATGAACAGCCTGCTGGCAATGAAGAATGGATCACCAGTCAACACAAGTGGACTGCAATGAACATTAGTGCCAATCGAACGATGCTGACTCTCGCGCAATGTTCATTTCAACGTTCTCTTTGCCATGCCGCCTTTCGCCTGAGAGGATGAACTCGGTTGCCCTCTCCAAGTGCAACAATCGATTCGGAAATAATTTCGGATTGAGTGTGCATTGAGGCGAGAGAAAACATCCTTGCATGGCTGTCTCTCTCCGTGTCTGTTTACCTCATCTCGGACAAGCGCAAGGGAGAGGATTCTGGTCGCTTCGTCCGCACTTGCTCACCGAAGACAACCTTGCAGAGCTCCAGGTACGATGGCAATTCTGGACTCGTCAGAAACGGTACTATCGAAACTGGATCGACTGGTGGCTAGAATACGGTAAACCGAAAATTTCTAGCTTCTTCAAATGGAAATCGAAACAAACTTTCGAGGAGTTTCATCACGCGCAGCAAGCACTCCATGATCGCTTGCAACAAGCCTACAATAGCTACTACCAGAATCCAGCAATGTTGACAATAATCAACCGTCTCAAAGGGGAAATGCTCTCCTTGCAACGAAATTTCTCACATGCCTTCGTGAGAATAAACGAGCATCTGGTAGCCGGAGAGCCCATCTCTGTTTTCCAGCTTGGCGATAGGAGAAGAAAACGCACGGTAATAACAAACATTGATTGTGAGCGAGGAGAGGCCATCCAAGGTTCGCAAGCTATCCAACAACATATGCACCGATACTTCTCCGAATTGTACTCCGAACCAAACAGAGCAATAGATCAACAAAACGACTTCCAGTGTGACCGGATTATTCCAAATGATGATGCCATAAATAATGCGTGTATGGATGAGATTTCTACGGCGGATATATGGACCGCGATCAAAACAAGTTCGTCAAAAAAATGCTCCGGACCGGATGGACTTCCGAAGGAGTTTTTCCATCGGGCTTTTGATGTGATTCATCGGGAGCTGAACCTCGTTCTAAACGACGCTCTAGCATCTAATTTTCCATCGAAGTTCGTTGACGGTGTCATCGTTCTAGTTAAAAAGAGGGGACGTGGCAACACTGTCGGTTCGTACCGACCGATCTCTCTCCTCAACTTCGATTACAAGTTACTCTCCCGTATTTTGAAAATGCGTCTCGAAAAAATAATGAGTGCCCATCGAATCCTCAGCAACTCACAAAAATGCTCGAATGATCACAGAAACATCTTCCAAGCCACGCTGGCTTTGAAAGACAGGATTGCTCAGCTCACAGCCCGAAAACAGATAGGGAAGCTCTTGAGCTTTGATTTGGATCACGCCTTCGACCGGGTAAGACACTCATTTCTGTTTAACAACATGCGCACTCTCGGTTTCAATCCCCGATTCGTGGATCTGCTATCTCGAATCTCATCCATGTCTAACTCTCGTCTTTTAATAAATGGGCATTTGACGGCAGCGTTCCCCATCGAACGATCGGTGCGACAAGGGGACCCAATCTCGATGCACCTGTTCGTGCTTTACCTACACCCTCTACTTTCCTCACTAGAACGTGTTTGTGGAAGTGACTTGATCGTTGCATATGCCGACGACATTAGTGTTATCGCTTCATCTGCCAACACCATAGAAGCCATGCGCAATATTTTCAATCGCTTCGGAAGTATATCTGGAGCACTATTAAACCTGAATAAGACAACTTCCATTGATGTTGGTTTCGTAAATGGAAACCCCATACAAGTTGATTGGCTAAGAACGGATGACACAATAAAAATTTTGGGTGTAGTATTTACCAACTCTATCCGCCGTATGATCAGCCTTAATTGGGATGCGTTGGTCGGAAAAGTAGCACAACAGATGTTTCTTCACTCCCTGCGTTCACTCACTATACATCAGAAAGTAATTCTACTAAACACCTTCATCACGGCAAAGGTCTGGTATTTGTCCTCAATTCTCCCTTTGAATGCCGTCCACGTAGCAAAACTTACTGCAACTATGGGAACGTTTTTATGGAGAGGACATCCAGCACGAATTCCGATGCAACAGCTTGCACGACCACGAGATCAAGGGGGGTTAAAACTCCAGCTTCCAGCTTTAAAATCCGAAGCACTACTGCTCAACAGGCACATTCAGGAGATCGGTTCGATGCCATACTACAACTCCTACCTCACTCAAGCAGTTCCCCTCCAACCTCCAACAAATACTCCATGTCTAAAAACAATTCTGCAAGTATTTCCTCGATTGCCGCCTCTTATTCAGCAAAATCCATCTTCCGACCAAATTCATCGATTGTACATCAACCAAACCGAGCAACCACGAGTTGAAACACGTTACCCAGCAGTGAATTGGAAGCATGTATGGAATAACATCGGGAACAAGAGACTGACATCTTCGCAGCGCAGCAGATGGTATCTGCTCACAAACGAAAAAATTGAGCATCGCAAACTATGGTATACGATTCGACGAGTGGACAGCGAGAGTTGCTTACACTGCAACGCAACATCCGAAACGATCAAGCATAAATTTAGCGAGTGCCCAAGAGTGACGGCGGCATGGACGTGTCTACAACGTTCGGTAACGATTGCTCTTCAAGGCCGGAGGCGACTATCTTTTGAAGAATTAATACATCCAGATCTAAACTTTGTTAGTAGAAATCAAATATTAGAAATTCTAAAAATTTTTATCAATTACGTTACCTTTATCAATAGTTGTGATAATGTAGTAGACGTCAACGAATTAGAATTTTATCTACAAGTTGAAATGTAATTAATTGCAATGTAATTATTTTAAACAAATTCAACCAAAATATACAATACTTTGAAATTAAAAAAAAAAAAATCCTACGATCTTTGACGGAAAAGTAGGCGTCACGATTGATGGAAATGCTGGCCCCTATGAATGACCACCATTGAGACGATGTTTTGGCCATTCGGAAAACTAGCTGAGAATGCGATTTGCTTTGGGCGATGAATTGCTGGTTTGATGATTCGAGTGATGCAGACGACATGGTGATACTCGCATGATGATTGTAGTTCGGAGTTTGTTGATGGAATTTGATGACGGTCTGGGTAGATGTTTGCCGAAAAACGGTCGGATGGATGTTTGTCGAGCAGCGTTGAAATCCGAGTTGAGATTGGCAGTGTGCAATCGAACCGTAGGAGTGTTGTTCCAGCAGATTGTTATGTAAGCGATGATTGTTTGTGCGGTTACACAAACGTTGCGGTGACTGAACGATGGGTTTGTTCGGTTGAATGGAATGCAATAGGGTTGGAGATCGCTCTGGAGTGTGGTGTATCTGAGATGGTGATGAATGGAGTTCATTGATGACTCGTGTGTTGATTACAGATGTATCTCGCTGGTTTTGGACGTGATGTTTATGTGTTCGCTGTTGATCGTGATTCGTTGGCTGTTGATCGGTAGTTGGATTTTGCTTTTCGTATGCTGGTCTGTCGGTCGAACATGCTGCGATGGTAGCAAAGTGTGCGACGATAGGTGTGGATGGACGGGCCGTTGATTTACCACATACCACCCAGCCGAAGACCGAGTTGATGAGAACTGGTTGGTTGTCGCCAAGAGGTATTCGACCAGGATTGCGGAATAGCTCAAAGAAGATTTCTGCTCCAATTATGACGTCCACAGGGTTGGTATCGGCAAATGATGGATCAGCAAGTTGAATGCCGGGTGGCATGTTCCAGGTCGAAGTATCGACGGACGTGGCTGGTAGGTCTATTGTTACGCTTGGCAGAACGAGGAACTCGACGTTGGTGGAGTACTCGCTAACTCGAGAACGAATGCGAGAGAGAAACTTTTGCCGTGCGTGGGTGGTTGCTTGGCCGATGCCGGTGATAGGGAGATAAACTTTCTTCCGCGGAGCCTTGATGCGTTGAGACAAGCGTTCAGTGATGAAGCAGCATTCACTCCCCGAGTCAAGGAGCGCGCGGGCGACATGTTGTGTGCCGTCGTCGTCGATTATGTTGATGATTGCAGTAGCAAGGAGAATTGTCTTCTGTGGGTCGCCAGCAGTAGCGCAACTTATGGTTTCGGTGATAGCAGATGCAGAAGTGAATGAATAGTTGCTCGTTGATGTAGATGCCGTCGGGTTCGATTCTGGTGGTGTGATGGATTGCAATTTCGCTGAAGCATCAGTTGAACAGAGTTGGGTGTGGTGTCGTCCACGGCATTTTCGGCAGGTTGATGATGAAGTGCAATCTTTCACAAAGTGTCCTTGTCGCAGACAGTTACGGCAAAGCTGATGGTGGTTTACTTGGTCTTCCTTTTGCTCAACGGTTAGCTTAGAGAAAGCTTCGCAGACGTAGAGTGGGTGGTGGTCTGAACAGATGATGCACTTCCGTGGGTAGAGATGGTTCGCTCCGAGACTCGATACGGATCGTTGTACAGGTTTTCTTGGTTGACTTACTGGCTGAATGTCGTTATTATTTGACGGTTGAATCGACTGCAGAACCGTGACACGTCGTTGAAGGAAGGATGTTAGATCCTTGAAAGTGATGGCGTTCTGCGAAGTGGCGTAATCTTCCCAATCTCTCCTGGTAGTTGGATCTAGGCGCGTGCTTAGCATACGTATTAGAAGGATGTCCCAATGTTCAGTATGTTCTCCCAGTTGTTTGAGGATCCGAACATTTGCCTCGAATTTCTCCGCCAAGCTGTGCAGTTCGGTTGCTGATTCTCGTTTGAGTGCGGCAAATTCGAAGAGAGCGTCCACATAGTTTTGCTTCAGCCGATCGGTGTTCTGGAAATGGTCCAGCAAAAGGTTCCATGCCACCGGATAATTAATGGCACTAATTGGGATGGACTGAATAAGCTGTAGCGCCTCGTTTGCTAGCGACGACCTCAAATAGTAGAATTTCTGTATGTTGGACAGAGCGGTGGACGAGTGAACCAGCGATACGAACAAGTCATGGAAATTGAGCCAATTTTCCAGCTTGCCATTGAACACCGGAAGTTTAACGTCCGGTAATCGCACTTGCGATGCAGACGGGAAGGCTTGAGGTGGTGCTTGATTGATCAGAGAGAGACTTTCGTTGAGTGCGTGTTTATTGTGGGCCAGTAGAAAACCTTTGATGCGATAGTAGGCGGTCTCCAGCTTTGACCGCTCGTCGAGAAGAGTTTCCAAAGCAGCTTCGTCTACCATCTCGAGCTCGCTCTGGACTTCATTGTAGTCTGACCACAGTTTCGTTAGGTGTTCCAGCCGGACGGGCACTTCGTCGGCCTGGTGTTCCTCATCGTATCCATCGACGAAGATTCTGATGAGATTAAGCGATGTAATTATGCTCCTCTGCCGCACCTTTAGGGACTTGATTTTGCGATCGGTAGACATGATGACGTCACGAAGTGGATCTGTAAATTATAGACCAGCGTAGCCCACACAAAACGAATAATAGCGGAATAGGAATTACAATTACCTCATAGAGGCAATGAATTTGCCTTGTATTGGTTACGTAGCAGTTCTACGGGTCGGCCGGACGTACGGCCGAGAATGGTTCCGGAAGGAGTGCTTCTTCGACGGAACGGTTGATTCGAAAGATGGCGGTTTCACGGTAGAACTTTCTGGGATTCACAAGCAGCTTCACAATGACGGTAGCTTGGTTACTCACAGGCGCAGGACTGTCGGACTAGCGGAGTTTCGACGCTATCCGGTTCGAAGGACCATATGTCGCGAGCACAGCGAGCAGCAACGGAAACGGATTCAAGCTGACGGATCTTCCCAGAGAGTAGTTTCACAGTTGGCGTTATTGGTGGACTTCAGTATTGTGGATGTTAATCAGGAGCACACTTATAGTTTAACTAAACACTTTTTATTTGTTGTCCAACTACTTTTAATTAATTTATTACACTTAACATAACTTCTCTAATAATATTAAATTCAAAAGTTCAATTCACACTTCAGTTCGAGATTTTACAAAACTTTGTTTCTTGTATGGCGTTCTGATCCACTTGCGGTGATGGCGTCGAGATGGTGCTTCACGGCGAGAAAGAGAGCGATGTCGCTTTGCTATTCCCCTTTTATATTAGGTGTCCCGGAAGAAGGTTGTTCGCCATGATGAGCTTCACCTACGTTTTGGGCGTTTATCTCACTCGATGAACAGGGGTGTGCCGACTTGATGTGGTGGTGTTGCTCACATATAGGTGGCGTATAGCTTAGATTCGTGGTATGCACGAACAAGTTATTTATACACTTCTGAACATTATTTAAAGCATGCTAAAGCGATTCCAATATCCAATATTACAATATGAACATGCTAACAATACCAAAACATAAATTATTTTCCAATGATGATGTATTATATTTCGTTTGTTAGAGCTCCGTGAACTGAACGAAACTTTCAAGTACATCAGTAGGGGAATTCGGGGTAAAACCGACACCCTAAGCTTATTGATAAAATTTGTGTACTTTCGCTTGTTAAACGAACCTAAAATTGTTGTAGAATCACATATTGGTTATAAATCTATCAATCCTTGCGATCGCTGGATGATATATAAAGATTATATATTGATTTAAATCAAATTGATATTTCATCATTTTTAGCTAAGACAATTGAGAGTGCGGGTAAGATCGACACCCTGTTGGGGTAAAACCGACACATCCACTTTGAGTAAAATTCATACGTTGTGAACATCGCCATCACAATGCATATTCAAAAGAATGCTTTTAACATGACTTTCGACATTTATGAACCCTTCCTCCAAAGGATTATTCACATATTACGTAAATTATTGAGGAGAGGCCAAAGATCCACTAAATATATGTGAAAATTTCAAATGTCCCATGCTAAGATTATAAAGTTGGGGTGAATACACATGGACATTATTAATTCGTGTTCATGGAATGCTTACGAAGATGAAGTTGTAGCGAATGTTTGGTTGTGCAAATAAATACTGTTTTATTTTAACAAAACAATGAAGTGTAATTATTTTAAGATAATAAAAACTGTCGAACCTCATGGTTTGCAAATAAACAATAAGATTGATTTATATGAAAATATTTTTTTTGCTTGCATAAAATTCTATTAATTCTTCAATTTTAAATGAGAAAATTTTCTTCATCAAATAAGTTAAAACGTGATAACATAGAAATATATTTTTTTAACTTAATGATAGCCTGTGGCAAGTCATATAGTGTCATATTTTACATGGTAACAAGTTCGCCATCCGTGAACTTCACTGGAATTCGAAAACAAAGACTCACGTAAACTACAGAGATAGTCTTTCGATTAGAAAGATTCCCTGAAGTTAGATTATGAAGCAAAGAAAGGTGTCGGTTTTACCCCAAATGAAAGTGTCGATCTTACCCCGAGTGGACATTTATTTTTCAATAGCGATTTCAGCTGTCGACAAACCAAAAATTAATTTCTCCTTCATGTTGTATTAACGTAATAATAGTAAATGATGATGTAGACGCAGAACAAATAATGACATTTTAAAAATTTCACATGTTTTTTTTTTTTTAATTTTTTTTTTATTTTTTTTTCACATGTTAAATAGTTAAAGAATAACAACGAAATATTGCAACTGCTGTTGATTCTATGTTATCCAATATGATTTTGTTGTTTTTTTTGGCAGTTTATTAATAGCGTCAGTTGTAATGTCATTCGAAACACAACATTTCACAAGTTAAGATAGAGCGTGGTGGAAACTGCATGATAATCTGCTCAAAACATGAAAAATCAAAGGGTGTCGAGCTTACCCACAGTGTCGGTTTTACCCTGATTTTCTCTATGCTTCTTCTTGAATGTATTTTTAGTACAGATGAATGGTACATATCATTTCCATCGGTCGTTTAGATAACTAAGACAACTTCATGGGCGCAAAAGTTAAACTTTATTTGGATTTGTGGCAATATTTTACAATAAATACTAAGTTTATCGATGTATTAGCAAGCAATCATACAGTTCTGATCTGCATAAAAGCCAAATTCTTTAAACTATCTTAACATTTACACGATCATCTGCTACATATTTAAGTAGATATACATATACCCATCTAAATTCATACAAATAATCCGTAAAACTTTTGGATCCCGATCCATTTTTTTCGGAAATAGAAACACGAATTATAAAGCCCCTGGGTAATCACGTTCGACCGTATAACATAACACTGTGGTAATTAAAATAAATGTTAAATTGTCGCATTTCCTTCGGAAAAGTTCTAAATTAATCATGATTATTACGAAATTTACAATTTAACACTTCAGTCGTAGCGCTGTTGTATTTTGTACAAAACCGCTGAAAAAAACCTCGCTTTCGTTCACAACAGCAGCACGGTGGTTCTGACGGTGGCAAACCGCGCGACGACTGGAAGGTTAAAGTTGAACAAATTCCAAAATACTTTTCGAAAATCGTTTGTTCTAAAATCGAATATTTTCCAATAATTTTAAAAATTCTGCATGAAGCAGGGTTGGTGGTGACTGAGTTTCTTGAAAATAAGAAATTTAAAAACCTCTTTCCTGAAAAAAAGACACTAAAAAGTAATCAAAAAGAGTCGAAACAGTAATCAAAAAGCAAAACGAGACTTAACAGGAACCAGGATAGAATAGTTTGATCAGACCACACATTTCTCTGAGAATATTTTAAACTTTTTATTTTCAAATTTCTCGTGACATTACGACGACAAACCAACAAATCTGGTATATGCTAGTAAATGACAAACATGTATTATGATGACATTACGATGGGGATTGATTGATATCTTTATTTGAGATTTGCACTCTCCAAGAATTTCCTAAGGATTTCCTCCAAGTATTTTGTTTTGGGTATCTCAAGATAGAATCAAGATTTTCCAAAAAAAAATATCACATACAATACCTCAGGGCTTCTATCAGAAATTCCTATATTTATTTCCATTATTTCAGATATTTTTCGAAAAAGTCTTTAGTCCTCTAGGATTTAATCCGGTGATTCTCCAATCAATTTTTCTACAAACATCCTTCAAGACTCTCGTTTAAAACATGTTATAATATTCAATTTTAAACTTCTCCAGATGATTCCAAATTCTCAAGAATTTCTACAACATTGTTCTCTAGATTATTGTTTAAAGATTTTATCAGCAAATTTCTCTGAGGATACCTTCAGGTATTACTCCAGAGATTGCTCCTAAGATTTCTTCGAAAATTCATCCATTATTTCTAAAAGATTTTTCAAGGAAGTTTTCACAACTTATTTCTCGAACATTCTTCCAGGAGTTTTTTTCTTCGTGGAAATTTGAATGAAATTTTCCAGTATGCTGAGAAATTGTTGAGAAAAATTCGTGACGTATTCCTAAAGCAAATTTTAGGGTACCTTCTGTTACAGTTACTTATGTAATTTCTTAGGTCACCTTTGATAAAAAAGTTTTTGAAACAGTCACTCTTAAAGAACTATTAGAAGATTTCCAAGATTATTGCTAAATTATTGCTAAGATAATTGAAAAATATAATAGAAAAATCAAATCTCGCAGAATATTGTGAAGGAACTCCTGAAAAAACAGTACGAAATTCCTAAAAAAATGTGAAGGAATTATTGTTACTACAATCGTAGGATCTCATAAAAAAAAATGTTGGAGTGTTAACTGGTGTGGAACCTTAAATGAACTTTTCAATATGCCATGGGGATTTTTTGAGAATCCATTCAAAACGTTTGGATGAACTCCAAAATTCCTTGGAAAAAACGCTGAAGGAATTATTAGTAATGTTCTTAATAGATTCATTCGAATAACCCCTCGAGGAACTTTGGAGCTATTCTTTGGAATAACCGTAGATAAAATGGCGTTTAAATTCTTGTCGGGTTTTTTTGGAAGAAATTCTGTGGGAAACTTTGGATGTCTCTTAGATTAACGACTGTAGAATTCGGTTGAAAAGTTAGTGAAAAAGTATCTGGAAGAAGTCCTAGGATAGACATTGTTCTCAGGGAATACCCTGAGAAAATTACTAGAGGTAGTAACGTTGAAATGCTCAATCCTGAAGCAATTTCTGGAGAAATTCCTGTAAGCATCCTACGAAAAATTGCTGAAGAAATTGGTAGAGGAATTTCTAAAAGAATTCCTGATGAAATCTCTGGAGCAACCACAAGGATAATTCCTGAAATTGTTCTCGAAAAATGTGAGAAGAAATTTTGTATCTTAATTATCTGCAAGCAAGATAATGGAAAAAAGAAACTTTAGCGACTATTTTGGTTAAAATAGAGATTTCAGACCCCTCTTATCAAAAATAAAGACTTTTTTTCTTTACTCAAATTTGAGTTTGCGCTAAACAACTCAAAGTTTGGGTTAAATTTACCTATTTGGCAGAATGAAAATCACCCATTTCCTCAGTTCGACTGCCTTTACTTATTATTGATTATAAAAAAACTTATTTTGAGTACTTTGTTTTCTCCGTGGCCGAATCACTTATTGATGTTTAGCATTTGTCACTGTAAATTTCTCAAGGCGCAATGCTGGTAGTAATTCTTGGCGATTTTACGCACTATAGTGCTGCTAACCCGTTGGTGGCAAAGATAACAAATTTGACTAATTACACTGCCCGAGTATAATAGCGGATGGATTCGGATCGTTTAAGGGGGCAAGATCTGTCATCAATTTTAAAATTCTCAAAAGCAGTTTTTTTTTTGTTTGAAATCATGAAAGGGTACATGAAAATGTGTTCACTGTATTCTATTCTTCAACCGAAACATAGTGAACACACTTTCGTGGAACAAATTTCAGTTTTGCTGTACCAACATGAAATCGAAATCCTGGGATGATCTTCTCGACGGTACTGGCTAGCATTCGGGTCAGTGTTGAACTGAGGCCCTATTCCACTTAGAACCTAGCGCTAAAAAGTAGAAGCACACACAATAATCAAAAGTGCAATTTTCTACTATTAGATAAGCAACCGTTTGCATATCCTCAACGAAGGGAACGAATCCCCACTCTACAAGAGTATTTATCTACAACTGTCCGGTGTATATTACGAGCCAAAACACTCACCATGTACCGTGGTACCCTTCCAGACGGAGCCCAGAAGTGACTTCTCCGTTGGGGCAATACGTTACTTTCTTCTCCCAGAGCGGTTATCAATTTTCGATACGTTTCACCTCGAACACAGGTATGACGCAGAGCAGTAAAACCACTGCTGCTGGCTGCCACTTTTCCTAACTGAAACTTATCGCCCAACAGAGAGGTTGCCCTTTCCTTTGCCGATTCCATTGTGTGAACCCTGTCTAGTGGAAGTTGCCCAACCCGGACTTTGATGGCGATGGGGCGATGCGATGGACGAAGAAAAACATTCCACGCTTATCGCTCCGTTTCCCGTTCCCGGTTCCTCTAGTGCAAGTTGCCAAAGTCAGCTGAAGTGGCCGTTAGCCAGCACGCCACGTTTGCTCCACGGAGACAATAGTGATAACCAGCGCGGGGACCTTTCGTGGTCCAAAGAATTGATCGTTATAAGAAATAGCCCATTCCCATTGAAGGCGTTGCTCAAGTGCCTTTTAGACGCGAAACGCACTTAGTGCACTGCCGGGATCAAGATTTGTGATAGTAGCCTACATTGTACCTCGGAAGGGTGAAGATTTACTGTAGCACGTGGGGACGGATCTCGCAGTCTGCAGGTTATCGAGCAACCAGTCGCTCGCCGTTATGTATTGAAGGGCTGAATAAAATATTATCATACCTGCCGGGCAGGGCCGCCTCTTCGGTAGGTGTGAAAATTGTATAGAATCAGTGTTGGAGCCCACGTTATGGTGTACTTACTACTGAAATTAGCATCAGTACTCTCGTGCTGTGCTTTACACAGATTATTTGTTCTGATCTTAAAGAACTTCCGGCTAAACGTGGTAGTCTCCTTTCTTTGCGATGTGAAAGGAAACGTATGTTGTTGACGTTCTTTTAATAATTGCTTTATTTAGTTTTACCAAATCAAAATTAAAATGATACTAACATCGGGAATAATTAAAAAAAAACCTTCAATACAGCCCTGTCACCATCCAAAAGCGATAGCAAACGAAGGCTTTTAGCCAACATGGCACCGTTTATCGGATGCGTTCGTTTCCTCCCGGCCATCGCATCGGTTAACTGTCCTGCCATGTTGGTTCCCTATCTGACTGACGTTGAAGGCTACTTTTCCCCAGAAGCACAGAACCCGAAGCTGCTTGGCCAGGCTCTCTTTCAGCTTGAGGTTTGACACTGCTGGCGAGCCCATTTGACCGCAGATAGTCACACTTCCACTACATGGGAGCCTGAATGGAAATGCTGTAGTTGATGCTTGGAGAGGTTGTAATTCAGCTGTCGACCACGGAACACCGGTCAAACTGGTGGCCGTAGTGTGCTCCTGTTGCAGTGTAACAAACTAGTCAGCCCGTTGGTTAACAGTAGTTCATCCAGTTCCGGACAATGATCTGTTTGGATTTGCATCATATTTCAGGTTTCATAGATTAACCTGGAATTCTAGAAAACGGCTAGACCTTCTATTCTTTTTGGATTGGAACTGATAGCACACAAACTTCTGCCTCAATCAATCCAACAACCGCTTTTTTCCTGAAGCTACTTCACTGATGAGACTTCGCTCCCAGCGGGATCTGCCCATTTTGCCTCCCACCCGCCAGCTAACCAATCATCCAGCGCAGCCAACCTTGTAACCTAGATTTATGGTTATTGGTTCCTCGCGCAAGATTAGTTATTTATTATTTTTGGCACCATTGTGCGAGCAAAACGGAATCAAAATACGCTGCAGCAAAAGTGCCGTGGGCAAGAGAATGGCAGTGAAAACCATAACCAAAATGCCAGGCGAAAGGACCTCTTGGTTCGGTACTTGGGTGCCTATCTACCTGTTCGTTCGTTCGACAGGTCAATGCCACGCCGTGAGCCGCGGCCCTTCTCTTTTAATTTGAGGTGCTAGCCACACTCAACTAGGGAATCCATTTTGAGCTTTTTTTGGTGGCTTAACATGTGAGCATTATTATGTTGGATGGTTTCCGCGAAAGCGGTATGCTGCTGTGCAAATATGTATTTGGGCTTCTAGCTAGTTCACATCTTCATCAGATATGTATTCAAGGTGTATCTGAAAATATTTTGTATTCTTTTCAATTGATAGTTCTTCTTTGGATAACATTCAATCCGGGGCATTGTTTCAAATAAAAAACAAAATAAGAAATTTTTTTTTTTTCACTTGAGGTTGAGTGATAAAACGTCGAAAGATAGATAGTCAAATTACGAAAAGTCGAATGCCAAACAGAAGAAACAACAACATCAAAGGGATAAAACGTCGACAGGAGAGCATTGGAAGCAAACAAAAATTTCTTGAATGAATATGTAATTACTATGTATCCATGTGCATATTTAAGGTGAAACATCTCGGAATTCAAAGATGGCCATCACAATGGCCGAATTATGCCCTACTCATGTTTTCAAACTGGATAAATAGTTGGGAAACGTTTCCGATCTTTTTATTTCAAGCTTTTTTCTAGTGCACAAAGCCCAACTCAAAAAATTCACTGTCGATGGATGCTTTCTTCTCGGGATTTGTGCCTTTGAAGTTTTAGTGCAATCTTAGAAGATGATTCCAAACTGTTTCACATTAATCAAACGCCATGTAAAAATATACATGGAATACAATAATGAATCGCTGAAATGATAGCTTTTGATGAATTGTACTTTTGCTTTCGACATTTCAGTACAATAATATTCAAAAGATGCTTGTGTTCCAAATTCACATCCTTACTTACTTGATGGGCTACAATTCGCTAAGATGAATCTGCGCCGAATGGATGAGTCTTCTCCACTGGGCTCGGTCCTGGGCCAATCGCTTTCAGTCGCCCTGAACGCTAAGTGCCCTTAAGTCCTCCTCAACCGCAAAAAGCCATCGTGTGCGCGGCCTGCCACGGAGTCGGCGGCCTCATCCGGGTTCTCTGTTGAATATTATCTATGCTTGTCGTTCTTCCGGCATACGGGCAACGTGACCAGCCCAACGCAGCCTGCCGTGTTTTTAATGCGCTTGACAATATGCACCTCTTCATACACTTGGTACAACTCGTGATTCATGCGACGCCGCAAGATGCCGTTTTCTAGTTTACCACCGAGTATTGTTCGTAGCACTTTACGTTCAAACACCCCGAAAGCTCTCCACTCGATTTCCTTCAATGTCCATGATTCATGGCCATATAGGACAACCGCAAGGATCAGTGTCTTGTATAACGTGAGTTTTGTTTTTGTTTGCAGGATACGGGACTTCAGCTGGTTACGGAGCCCGTAGAAAGCCCGACTTGCAGCTGCAATACGTCTTTTCACCTCGCGGGTAACATCATTATCGCATGTCACTAGTGTTCCAAGATACACAAATTCTTCCACCACTTCAAACTTTTCACCACCTAGCACTATTTCGCTACCACTAACACGTCCGGACCCACGTTGACCACTAGCTATAATGTACTTCGTTTTTGTGGTGTTGATCGTGAGCCCGATCCTCGCTGTCCTCCTCTTGAAAGGCACGAACGCCTCTTCCACTGCCCGACGGTCAATCCCGATGATGTCGATATCGTCCGCAAAGCCAAGGAGCGTATGAGAACGTGTGATAATGGTACCGCTTCTCTGCACACCGGCTCTCCTGATAGCACCTTCGAGCGGTATGTTAAACAGCAAGTTAGAAAGAGCGTCACCCTGTTTCAATCCATCTAAGGTAACGAACGATGACGAAATCTCGTCCACCATTCGCACACTTGGTTTCGATCATCAAGCGTTGCACGAATCATTCTAATCAGCTTCGCCGGAAAGCCATGTTCGGACATAATTTGCCACAACTCGTTTCTCTTCACTGAATCGTAGGCTGTTTTGAAATCTACAAACAGATGATGAGTCTATAAGTTGTACTCCCGGAATTTATCTAGGATTTGACGCAGGGTAAACATTTGATCCGTCGTTGATCGGCACTCTCGAAAACCAGCTTGGAATTTTCCGAAAAAAGGACTCCTCATACGGTCTCAATCTATTAAACAGAATTCCAGATATGATTTTGTACGCCGAATTAAGGAGTGTTATCCCTCGGTAATTGGCGCACTCCAGTCGATGCCCTCTCTTGTACAGAGGGGAAATGAGACCTTCCAACCAACTAGTAGGCATTTGTTCTTCCTCCCATATCCTCAATTTGATACGGTGAAGGAGTTCGTGCAGCTGCTCACTTCCATGTTTGAGAAGTTCGGCCGGGAGCTCGTCCTTCCCAGCAGCCTTGTTGTTCTTCAGCCCATTGATAGCTTTTTTTACCTCATCTAGCGTTGGAGGTTCCACAGCCTGTCCATCGTCATCGATTTGAATTCTGCTACCAGATCCACTTCCATTATCTCCGTTCAACAATGACTCGAAGTACTCTTTCCACCTGGCGGCCACCATTGTTTTATCCGTCAGCAAGTTTCCTTCGCGGTCGTTGCACATGGCGGGAGACGGCGCTGTTTTTCTCCGCACACCACTTACGGACTTGTAGAACCGTCGCATGTTGTTCTGTTCCATAGCTTCTTAGGCCTGAGCCTCTTCATGCTCCTTTTTCTTTCTGCGATGGATCCGTTTTTCGGCTGCCCTTGCTTCCTTGTACCGCTCTCTGCTCTGACAGGTACCAGACACCAGCATCCGGATTCTAGCCAAGTTCTTCTCGTTCGTCATTCTCTGGCACTCCTCGTCAAACCAACCGTTCCTTGGTCTTCGTTGAGCAGTACCTATTACTTCTCGCGCTATTGTGCTCACCGCTCCGTGGACAGACTCCCACAGATCGCTGAGGTTAACGCTTTCGTCGATTTCGTTAATCCGCTCGTCGAGCTTTTGATGGTAGTCCGCTGCTACACCATCTGCTGACAGGCGGATATTGAAACGCAACGATTGTCGATTTCTAGAATTCGAAACGGTTGATAATCGCGCTCGAATTTTGCTTACAACGAGATAGTGGTCTGAGTCGATATTAGGACCCCTGAAAGTCTAACATCGATGACATCGGAAAAATGTCGGCCGTCTACCAGAACATGGTCGATTTGGTTGCAAAGTTCGCCATTTGGGTGTTGCCAGGTGTGCTTGCGGATATCCTTGCGTGCAAAGTAAGTGCTACTGATGGCCATCCCTCTGGTGGCAGCAAAGTTCACTAAACGTAGGCCGTTGTCGTTGGTAACAGAGTGAAGGCTCTCTATTTCTATTTCTATCTTTATTAACGAGATTTTTGGCCCTGGGATAGTTCATCTCGGGACCAACGGCTTTACTTCCCTTCCAAAGGAAGTCGTCACTGAAATTTTTAGTGACTATCTCGGGGATCGGATTCGATTCCAGGTACTCGGCGTGAGAGGCGTGAGTTCTAACCACTACACCAGGTCCGTCCCCATGTGGCCGACTGCGGGATACGTGAAGGATGCGAATTCTGCCTGAAAGGAAAGCAAACTTGAACTCCCTTCCCCAAGACCACTGAAACGAAGACCAGCATGCCGTTTGACCTCATCCACTCGGTCGTGTATGTTTCTGCAGAACCATCTTCTTTCTCGTGCAGTAGAGGCGACACCCTACACAGCTAAAAATATGTTGTAAATTTAAGTTTATTGTCATGCACATATTTGGAGCATCAAAATAAACTGAAATGTCAACGATAAATCGGTTATTTTTCAATCAAATGCACTTTAAATTTACACGATCATGTAGCTTTCAAGCATCTTTAGTTGAAAATTAAACAAAATGCCGTAACAATAGATGAATTTGGTTTATTTTTACTCTATGCCCCAGTTTACACTACATTGGAATTTCAATATTTTTATCTGTGTATGAGCTCTGGTGGAAACGCAAACCGAACGTGTCGCATCTGAAGGTGTTTGGGTTTTTGTTGACATAAAAACGGCCTATTTGCACGGCACTCTAAACGAGACTGTGTACATGCCTCAACCGAAGGTATACGAGACGGGTGCATCTGGTGAGGTGTGTCATCTGAAGAAGAGCGTTTATGGCTTTTTTTTTTTACTTGATCATTTATTTATTAGGCTCATGCGCCATTAGGCATTACGGAGCCGAGTTCTTTTGATTTTATTTACAAATTCATGGTGTTTTCTTAATTTTCTATGTTAGTTTTGGGGAACCGAAAAACTCGCGGTTTGGTCGAGGTTAGGGGTAACAATAATTTAAAGGAAGGGATAGGACAATGGGATCGTTCCGTTGACATTCAGCAGCTTTAAGGTGTGACGTGTTTGCTTTGCTGCTGGTCGAACGTTGAGTGGACAATGACAACCTGTAACGATACAAAAAGACGGGTTTCGAGGGGACACAAGGTGGACAAGTGGACCGACAAGAAAGGGAAGTTAAACAAGAATGTTAGCAAAAAATTGTACATAAGCTTCATGTACACAAAGTCAAGTTTACCCAACACATCCCTAATGTCTTCTTTTTCTGGTTTCCCTTGGGCCCTGAGGGATGCACAAAAATCAGATCTGGCAAAACCGTATTCGGGGCATTCCCAAACTACGTGGTTGATATCTTGGTAACCTGCACCGCAGCTGCAGTGATTGCTATCTGTGAGCCCTATTCGATAGAAGTGAGAGCCTAGAGAGTAGTGATTGGACATAAGACGACACATTACCTTAATAAAGTCTCGGCTTAAGTCCAACCCCTTGAACCACGGCTTCTTCGATACCCGCGGGAGAATGGAATGTAACCACCTGCCCAATTCTCCGGCATCCCACTTTTGTTGCCAGCTGACCAATGCATGTTGACGAGCCATTGAAAAAAATTCATTGAAGGCAATTTGTCGATCATAAATATCGCCTTCCATAGCGCCCACCTTGGCAAGCGAGTCCGCTTTCTCATTGCCCGGAATCGAGCAATGCGAAGGGACCCAGGCCAAGGTGATAGTATATGATTCATTCGATAGAGCACTCAATGTAGATCGTATTTCACCGAGGAAATACGGAGAGTGCTTTACCGGCCTCATTGAACGAATAGCCTCTATGGAGCTAAGGCTATCCGTAAAAATGAAATATTGATCAGAGGGAAGAGAGGCAATTCGCTCTAATGCGTAATGTATAGCCGTTAATTCTGCGATATACACGGAGCAAGGGTTCTGAAGTTTATATGCGGCGCTATGAAACTCGTTATATACACCAAATCCAGTGGAATCATTTGTTTTTGACCCGTCTGTGTAAAACCTTCTATCGCAGCTGACGTGACCGAACTTGCTTGCAAAAATTTTTGGTATTTGCTCCGAACGAAGCAGATCTGGTATTCCACGGATATCTTGCTTCATGGTCAGATCAAAAACTACAGCGGAACTTGAGAAGTCAGGGAAGCAACCGTGATTGGAAAGATTCAAAGAAGGGTTAACCTCCAGAGTCATGTACGCGTAGTACAATGTCATAAATCTTGTTTGAGGATTTCGTTCGATTAGCTTCTCAAAATTTTCAATTACCAACGGGTTTAACACTTCACAGCGGATGAGGAACCTTAACGACAATTCCACGAACCGATCTGATAAAGGCAGTATTCCTGCTAACACCTCTAAGCTCATGGTATGAGTCGAGTTCATACAGCCTAAAGCGATCCGAAGACAGCGATACTGAATACGCTGGAGCTTCAGAATGTGTGTTTTCGCGGCGGATTGGAAGCAAAAACTACCGTATTCAAGAACCGACAGAATCGTGGTGCGATATAGCTTTATCAGATCATCCGGGTGGGCTCCCCACCATGTTCCTGTGAGTGTACGCATGAAGTTGATTCGTTGTTGGCACTTCTGATACAGATATCTAATTTGTTTTCCCCAGGTGCATTTAGAATCAAACCAGACCCCTAAATACATATGTGATAAACCTTGAGAGAGTTCCTTACCCATGAATTGAAGCTCTAGATCCGCAGGATTACGCTTCCTAGAAAAGACAACTAACTCAGTTTTCTCCGGAGAGAATTCGATACCCAGCTTCACAGCCCATGCAGACAAATTGTCCAGAGTATCTTGCAACGGTCCTTGCAAATCGTCCGCCTCTGGTCCTGTGACAGAAACAACGGCGTCATCCGCAAGCTGTCTTAACGAGCAATTTCTCATGAGACAATCATCAATATCTCTTACGTAAAAATTGTAAAGAAGAGGACTTAAACACGAGCCCTGGGGGAGACCCATGTAACTTATTCGCAAAGTTGTCGAGTTTCCATGTGAGAAAAACATATGCTTCTCAGACAACAAATTGTGCAAGTAGTTGTTCAAAATCGGGGAAAGTCCACACTCGTGGAGTTTGTCTGAAAGGACATCTACGCAAACTGCATCAAAAGCCCCCTTAATATCCAAAAAGACTGAGCCCATTTGTTCTTTTTGAGCATAGGCCAGTTGAATTTCAGTAGAAAGCAACGCAAGACAATCGCTCGTTCCTTTGCCTCTGCGGAATCCAAATTGAGTATCTGAGAGAAGGCCATTCGATTCAACCCATTTGTCCAGCCGAAAGAGAATCATCTTCTCTAACAACTTTCGAAGACACGACAACATCGCAATAGGACGGTACGAGTTGTAGTCCGAAGCAGGCTTTCCTGGTTTTTGGATGGCAATAACTCTCACTTGTCTCCAATCATCCGGAACAATGTTGCTCTCCAAGAATGCATTGAATAAGTTCAACAAGCGTCTCTTTGCGACGTCTGGGAGGTTTTTGAGCAAGTTGAACTTAATCCTGTCCATACCTGGGGCAGAATTGTTACATGAAAGGAGAGCAAGTGAGAATTCTGCCATCGAAAAAGTTGAGTCCATTTCATTCCTTTCGTCTGGATAATCTCGTGTGATCGTTTGCACTTGGACAGAATCCGGGCAAACTTTCTTGGCGAAGTCGAATATCCATCGAGAAGAGCTTTCACGATCCTCGTTTACCGATTGTACGTTCCGCATTCTTCTACCGACCGTCCACAAGGTTCGCATCGAAGTTTCCCGTGATAATCCGTTGACGAAGTTTCTCCAGTAACCGCGTTTCTTCGCTTTCACGAGGCTCTTGAACTTGCGGTCAAGAGAACAATACCGATCGTAGTTATCGCGCGTGCCACGTTTCCGATATTCTTTAAACGCATCTGATCTTTCGCGATAGACTCCGGTGCATTCGCTATCCCACCACGGGGTGGGCGGCCGACGTCGTACTGAAGATCCTGGAACCGGTTTACGCTGAGCTTGAAGAGCACTGTTTATAATCAACGCGGATAAGAATTGATATTCTTCCAGCGGTGGAAGTATATCGACCGATTGCTCACCTACGGAGATCGCTTCAGCGTATTTTCCCCAGTCGATATGCTTCGTGAGGTCATACGCTACGTCGATCTGGTGTGTTCGACACGAATTATTGGTAACTGAAATTTTGATAGGCAGGTGATCACTACCATGGGGATCCTGAATTACTTTCCACATGCAATCCAATGATAATGAATTCGAACAGATTGAGAGGTCTAACATACTTGGGGGATCTGGAGGTTTTATTCGTGTTGCTTCCCCAGTGTTCAGTATTGTCAGATTGAAGTAGTCGCAAAGATCATATATTAAAGTTGCGCGATTGTCGTCCCTCGGTGACCCCCAGGCTGTACCGTGAGAATTAAAATCTCCTAGGATCAACCATGGCGCAGGCATAGCTTCGCATATTGCCGCAAGGTCTCTGCGAGATACTCTAGCATTTGGCGGTATGTATACACTGGCTATGCCGAGGCTTTTCCCTCGAGCTGTGATATGACATGCAACTACTTCAATGCCTGTCATCGAGGGGAAGTCGATTCAGTAAAAGGAGTGGAGCTTATTAATCCCCAAGAGCACCCCTCCATATCCATCCCCTCGATCCAGACGAATAATATTAAAATCGTGGAAAGAGATATTTTTATCAGAAGTTAGCCATGTTTCACAAAGAGCAAATATGTCACAGCGAGTGCTGTGTACTAAAAATTTGAACGCCTCCATATTTTTTATAAGACTTCTACAATTCCACTGTAGCACTTCGATCATATCTCCGACCTCATTGGATAAGTTAGCCATCGAAAGATATGAACGAGTCAAGAATCGGCCACTTTGAAGCTATTTGCTTTAGAAAAGGTTTCACCAAAGAAAGTGCCATGTTGATTAGGTTTCTCGTTTCGGGTGAAATCTGAAACATTTCGAAGATGAAATCCACTATCCCAGAAAGAGTCAGTTAACCGGAAGCACTGTTTGGCTCCTGCTGACGAGTTGGTTGAGTTTCTGGGCGAAAAACTGGGGCAACTGGGGTTTTAGATGTTCCCGGAAGTGACGGAAATTCTCCAGCTGAAAATTTGAAACCTGGAGGTGAGGATTTTTTGGTATTTCCGCCATTTCTTGATTTTGCCAAAGGGTTTTGAGGAGAGTTTTGAACAACAGGAACGTTCTGAGAAGCCTGTTGCTTCAAGTGCCGTTTTGTAACCGCACGCTTCCTTTTCGTTCCTGTTTCAATTATGGTATACTCTTCCCCATCCTCAGAGTCATCGCATTGATCATTATCCGGCAGGGATGCGAAGATATTGTTACTGGTTATAGAGTGGGCCGATGGAACAACAGTCGGAGCGATCTTTTTCAGCATATCTGCATAAGATCGCCTAGACCGTTGTTTCAGGGAGTTTATGGTATGTTTCTCCCGCTCTAGGTACTTCGGGCATGCACTGAGCTCGTGAGGAGCTTGGCCACAAGAGGTACATCTTGGCTCCATATTGCAGGAACCATCGGCATGTTGTTCGCCACACTTACCGCAGCGTGGTTTGTTGCTGCAGTAAGGTGCAGTGTGGCCCAACTGCCGGCACTTTTCACAGTGCATAACCGTCGGTACGTAGAGACGGACGGGTAATCGAAGACGCCCAATCACAAGGACGCTTGGTAAGGCTGATCCGGAGAAGGTCACACGAAACGAATTTGACGGCTGTTTTGAGCCATCGGGGAACACTTTGTTCATTTGATTTGCATCAAGAACAGGGGCTAGCGGAACGGCACGATTTTTAAACCCACCAGCTCCTGACATGATGTCTGCGCGAGTCAAGTTATGCTCCGTGACCACTCCATAACATTCGACCTCTCGACTGGGAATGTAGACTCTGTACTCCATCAAAAAGAGCTCAAAGGCAGCAATTTTATTCGCCTGGTCGCGATCACCGACTGTGACACGCAACTTATCACGGCTGGGTGAATCTATCTCGAGGATACCTCGAAACGATTTTGCCAGATCCCTTTCAATTTGAAGTTTGTTCAATGGTTTACCATTCGCTTTGGGCCGAAAGAAAACCAGAAAGGGACCCTTAGATCCGGGTGGGTAAGCTTTATGGCGGGGGGGCGCCGGGTTTGAGGAGGAACCAGAGGGGGGAGACGCATGGGATTGGCTTAAACTGCCGGGCAGACCAGAATTAGTAACCATTTGCTTTTGAGACGAATGCGGTAAATCATGAAGAGAGGGATTAACCGTAACATCTCCTGACAATGCAGTACCTGAGTGTACTGGAGGCACAGATGAGGGAGATAAAGGAGGAGAAGGAGTATCATCATCGATGGTCTCCATAGCCTCACTATGTTGGGTTTTTAGAATTTGAGCTATCTGACCCAAAACTAACTCATCGTCAGAAGAGACTAAATATTCCGGCGAGCCCCCGCCAGTATCATTTGGTTCCATTGCGGAGCAATTTTTGCTCTACCGCAAAGGAAGGTCAATACTCTAATGAGCAACTCTAACTCTAACTTCACTTAATTTAATCACACTGTTTTCAAAGGAATTAAATAAAAACCAACTTACGTGCTATAACTAGTATGGCGAGAAATTCCTAATAGTGTAAAATAAAAAAAATAAAATAAACAAAAAAAAAATATTGACGAAAAAAAAATATATAACGAAAAAAAAAATTAACAAGAAAAAAAAATTAACGAAGAGAAAAAAAAATAACGAAAAAAGTATTTACAAAAAAAAAATGTAATAATAAAGAAAGAGAAAAAAAATATATATATTTATTTACAAAAACAAAAAAAAATAAAGCGGAAAAAAAACTAATTAATTGAGCAATAAAACACTCCGAGACCACTGTGTCACACGGTGTGTGAATATTACTCCAACAAAATGTTTTGAAAAAATTATCAAAAAATATGCCAATTAATTGAGCGAAAGAGCACTTCGAGGCCACTGTGAGAATATCACTCTAACAACGGGGACTAACAGCAACCAAGTAATGCGGATGGTATGGAACTGGAGAGGAACAATACCTACAATCTCCTTTCTGCTGCTTTAGCTGCGAGGACAGATGTACCGGCGTGGTGCGATCGTCTATTTCTGCAGCTTGTTTTGTTGCGATGAAACGATGACGCCGATCGCCTTTGTTCTGCCACGTGGTGCGAATTAGATGGTGCCTCTTGTGGTATTATTGCCACCGATTAATGCTGGTGGTGATGTGGTTAAAGATGTTCAGTCTACCAAACTGGGCTCGGCCAATGGTAGCTGCTCCTTGTGCGGGTGCACTATCGGCAATATGCTTTCCAATCGTAGCCAGGAAAAAACCCATATACTTGGAAAAAACACTGGTGAACTTCGGTTTCGGTATGTCACAAAGCGCGATAGTCGACTGACTCGGGCGAGCATTCAACAAGGAATGCATTTATGGCTTGACGCAGCCCGGACAAATTTGGAATCAGACGATCGATAGCAGATTGTAGAAGTTCGGATTTCAGCAATCGACCGCCGACGCGTGCCTGTACATACGTACTAAGGGAAACGTCCAATACGTGGACGACATGATCATCGTTTGTGGAAGTCTAGAAGAATATGAAGCTTTCTTGCAATCGTTGCAGTTCAACATGATGCCTCTTGGTGACGTGCGGTAGTATCTTGGCATACAAGTGGATCGTTCAAGCGATGCCATAACTCATTCCGATGGACGCGAGCTATCTGCAAGAAAAGGAGGCAGTGAATCAATTGTCAACCAACACGCAGCAAAAAAGACATTGTCCTCTTCCATTCTTGTTGGAATAATTCTATTGCGCATTAACAGTTTCTCACCACTTGAACAGAATATGATAAACTCTGAAATCAATATTCCTACCGTTGTAGCGATAGAGTTCTGTTATCATATTTTACTCATTTAAAATAGAGAAACATGAAACGAGCTCACCAATTGAAAAGCCACAAACCACTTGCAACACACAGACTACACAGGTTGCGGCTAAGTTTTCGAAAGTTCGCAAAACAAAAAAATCGTGTGCTCTTCTGAGTTTAAATCACATAAAAAGGGAAACCTTAATTTTTTAGCCAAAAATATTAAGATTAAGTGGTGGCGCAAGCGACTTTGAGGTGATTTTTATAGTTATGAAATATGACCTTCAGTTTCAGCGAAGTCTTCATAATTTGTTTCTTTTTTGTTCACCATATTGAAAGCCCTTAGCATTATCAAAATTAAATTTAGGAAAAGTTAGTAGAATATCAATTTTTTCTCAAATCTAAACAAGTTTTAGTTAAGGTGAAGATAAATCGAAGCCAAACCTCAAATTTTCAAGAGCACGGATCTGGAGAACCAAACATCCACTCACTGGTGGTGACCAATCGATTAAGTTTTCAGCTCAAACGGGTGTTCGGTTCTCCAGATCCGTGCTCTTGAAAATTTGAGGTTTGGCTTCGATATATCTTCACCTTAAAAGTAGCTTTCTTTAAAATTTTCCTCTTTTTACGAAAAAAATCTGTTTTGTTCGACCATAACGTCATGAATACTCATCCTATTCCAGATCTTTTAACATGCTTTTGGAGTTCACTTAACTGTGCCTACAGCGAACTTAATTCAAAAATTGTTCTGATTTAGTTATTTAACAAAAATTACTTAAAAACATGTTTTTTTATGAGAAAAAAATCATATATTTTCAAATGCTTGATTTTGATTTCACCAGAAATTTTATTTTACTGTTAAACTGAAGTTTATAAACCATTTCTTTATAATTACAAGTTGAATTGTTCATTAATTTATTTTATTTTTTTAAAGATGTATTTGTTATAAAATTGATAAACAAAATTGCTTGTTAGTTATTTTTGTAGGCTCAAAAAATGTGAAAAAACAGTTTCAGCTTAAGTATATAATAGTTGACTGACTACAATTTGATAAAAATAATATTTCCCGATCAAAATGTTTATTTTTGGACAGATTTTTCTAAATAACAAAGTTCAAAAACTACTAAGTTTGCTACAAAAGCATGTGAAACGATTTGCAATCTGTTGAGTTTTCATGAAGTTATGGTCAAACATAAGTAATTTTTGAAGTAAAAAGAGAAAAAATGGAGAAAACTACTTTTATCAAACATAGTTTTAATTTGATACAGTAAAAACTTTTTATAATTAAATTTGAAGGAAATGAAGCTCGGGTACCTAAACTGTTTGGAAAATATCAAAGTTATGGAGATTTCACTTCGAGTCGCTGGCGCCACCTCTAAATCTTATTGTTTTTGGCTCAAACTCTGAGGTTTCCTTTTTTATATGATTTGAACTCAGAAGAGCACACGAATTTTTAGTTTTGAGAACTTTCGAAAAATTTAGCTGCACCCTAATACACAAACATTAGTCTGGACACGCGAAACAATAAACTCGATTTCTTGTGCTGCTATGAAGCACTCTATTTGGAATCGAAACTCGCCTGGAAAATATCTATTAAATTAAAAGATGGTTTGCAATCACACGAAAGGTGCTATCACCGATGAGTGGAATAATAAGTACTAAAACATCTGATCATCAAAAATGTTTTATGTATCACTCACTTTCGGGCAACGAGCCTATCGATTTTCCTCTCACAAAATACCCAGCTTAAGATTAATCTTCAACACGTTACCTGAAAGTCAAACTGTTCCACACGGAAAGACGCACGTCGTTCTTGTTTCCAACTTTTGTGTATCCTTGATGTTTCTGGCTTCCGGACACGCATACACATATGGTAGTAGCCGGAGAGGTTGACACCGCCCATATGATGTTGCTGCTGCCTCAACCACGCAGCCCAGCACACATCTCACGCAATTTCCGAAACTTCTACGGGCTCAAAAGCAATAAAACACCCATTACCGGCATTAGAGGGTGTAAAATTTAAATGACGTGTAAATAAAGGCGAAAGCTTCTTCCGTTTATTACACGGCCCCTCCGGGAGAGTGGAAAGGCCCCAGGTTCGGTCCCAGGCACGTGTTCTGCCATAGAGCCTACACGGGATGACTTCCACCGCCCATCTGCTATTCGAGTGCGTGTGCGTGGCTTTAGTAAACACACCAATAACAGTAGACGAATGTTCCGCAAGTATTTCCGGAACTTTGAGCAGGATCAAAAGTTTTTGATGTGAGTTTTGACTTGCCAGATTCTTGGGTTTTTGTAGAAAGGGGGAGAAAGGCTCCGAATCGTGTGCTTGAGGCTGGAATAAATGGCACTTAATTTGAAATGAAATTGAATTTAGTTAGCTGAGAGATCTGACTAATATTCTTCTGCCGAGAAAGTTAAAGCTTTCCCACTAAAGTTCTGTTATCGATTATCTCCTTTCAATCGATTATCATGTTAAACCGGGCCGTGTAGCTCATCGTCCGGATATTAACATTCAAACCATCACTTGTTCAATACTGTGCAATGCCCCGAAAAGGGGATTGTAAACACGGCTATTACCATTTTATACTCGTAGGTAGGTGTCTACCTACTTTGGAAACTGGAATCGTGTCCCGAAATTGGGTTTAACTGCGATCATCGTAAAACTGCATCGATGCTGTGATGTTTAGGCAGCGAGGGAGCTGCCAACGACCCAACATCCGAAACTCATGTCGGATTGTACTCGTCCTGTACCGACCGGATATCGGTTCGTTGTGTCAGACCTGCCTGGAGAAAGGACGTAAGTCGACGGCAGTCGCGATTAATCTAAGTTCCGCACCATTTTACCGGTTGTTCAACAGTCGAAAAAAGTGATTTGATAATGCTCGGTGAGTCTTTTCGGGATTAATCTAGCAAAATTTTCCTTTCTGTAAATGTTGTGCTCAAAACTACCCCTTTTCCTATAGTTTGATTTATTTAGTCAACTATTTATCTGTGATTTTTTATGTTTCAGCTGTCATTCCTGATTTGGTGTTACCAGGTTTTATCCGAATATCATTTCATTTTAATTAATAGGTGTGCTGAACCCCTACTTAAGAAAACTTTTGAAAAGCAGAAAATGTTCAACTGATAGTTTCTCTGGCCTCCATGAAACAAACAAACTGGTTGAATATGTTGAAAATCGTCAAATGGAAATGACTGTTATTTAAATGATTTTTCATGTAGGGTAGGTGTACCAGTTATGGACATAATGGTTCCCTATTTTGCGATACGTGATAATTTGATTATCTTTAAATTTTCAATCATTCCGTGCGCTTATGTAGTTTGATATCAAATATATCTTGATGTTAAAATATTCATATAGATTCAAAACGTGAAAGTTTTCGAGGAAGCACATATGGCCATTATTATGGCAATTATTAAGATTGTAATGTAGAAAAACGAAATCAGCTCTGTAATGTCTCATAGCACTTGAGCCTGCATATAAGACGGATTTCACGCCAACTCGACAAAGGGATTGGCAGCACCCCTTCAGAATTCAATGAAACTTTCTGGGTGTGAAGACTATGTGAAACTAAGATACTTTACATACTTTGTTTTTTTCAAAATCGATCTAGACTAACATTTGGAAAGGGTCAAAATTTTTTTTACTTTTTTTATAAACCCGTATAACTCAAAAACGGTAAGACCTACAAAAAAGTGTTGTATGGGGAACTGTCGTGAAATTTCCTGACGTTTTAGAGAAAAATATTGAAAAAATAAAAACACATTTTCTACACTGAAAAAAAAAATATTCAAAACTTTAAAGTCGATTAAAAAAAATGGCCATTTCAGATTTTGATCATCCTTAAGCAAAACGTTTCGTAATAAAATTTACTAAAAGTCGTCCATACATTGCAAATTGGGCATATTTAAGAGAAAAAAGTTTTTCTAACATCGAATTTTTTAAGTCCCAAAGTTGGGGGACGGACCTTTTGTAGTGGTTAGAACACTCGCATCTCACGCCGAGTCCCAAAGTTTTTTTTTTTACTTTATTTTATAAACCCGTATAACTCGAAAACGGTAAGACCTACAAAAAAGTGTTGTATGGGGGGGCTGTCGTGAAATTTCCTGACGTTTAAAAAAAAAATGTTGAAAAAATAAAAACACATTTTCTACACTGAAAAAAATATGATTCAAAACTTAAGAGTCGATTTAAAAAAATGGCCATTTCAGATTTTGATCATCCTTAAGCAAAAAGTTTCCTAATTAAATTTACTAATAGTCATCCATACATTGCAAATTGGGCATATCTAAGGGTAAAAAGTTTTTCTAACAACGAATTTTTCAAGTCCAAAACTGATTTTTTTTTCAAAGATTTTGTTCTAAACCGTTAAATATGATCGTGTTTTCAAGTGATAAATGAGTTTGAATCAGAAAATTAATTGTATTTTTTATTGAGAATAGTTAAAAAACGGAATTATGCAGTGATTATGTTTTTTAAATGAAGGCAACCTATGGATTTCGCCTCTGCCTATGAGAAAATCAACTCCGTCTAACAATCCGACGGATTTTTATGGTTCGAAAGATTGCAAACATTGAAAAGGAACAACCTGATCCATACCCCATTAAATGTTCTTCTAGAAAATACTATTAAACGTACCTGCGTTACAAGCCAGATGAATAAGAAATAATGTTTGTATTGTTATCTACCTAAAATGTCCGTTAACGACCTGAGTTACTCAACAATCACCGCGCGAGTGTATAGAAAGATAGGTATTTAACTTATTATTGTCGTTCTACCTATGCATATAACTATTTAAGCTTGATGTCAATAAAACTCTTTTCATTTTATCTAAGTCATTTGTGAAAAGAAGTTAAAGATGGATCAACAAGATTTATCGCGCATTAAAATTTCGAGATGTTGCGCCAGTATAAACAATCCTAAGTGCAGGCGTAGCCAGTTGCGAAACTTGTCACCAACAATGATCGAACACATACGTGCTATGGGATATAGTCATCAGCTTGATGAAACTATGCATATTTGTGAGTCATGTCGCTTAGTGATCAGGCTCCACAGAAGTCCGCCTAAGAAAAAACGACGTCCGGGTGGAGGCGAAGTGAATCAAAATCCATAACCACCAACAAGCGGTCAGGCCTCCAATGAAATTCTAGGTAAGATAAATTTACTTTGCAGCACATTAAACGACAATGATTGTTTACATAGAACCCATATCAATATATTAATTCGACATTATTGTATATTTCAGAAGCAGTCCCGTCCTGTTCATCTTTGCCATCCGTCCCATCAGCGGATGAATTACTAGGCCCCTGGAACGTGGAAAAATTCAACAGTATTATTGAAACTTTGAATTTATCCCTAATCTCGTCGAGAAACATGAGGAGCTTGGACTATCGAAAAAGTCGAAAAAGTCAGTGGAGATCACCAAAGCTGTTCGTCATGACATACTAGGCATGGATGCAATGGACGTCGACAAGGTGGAGGCATTCGAGGAAATCATCAATCAGTTGGAAGAAAAATTCAACTCACCTGGTATTGACAGAAATGACTCGTTGAAAATATTATCGGTTCTTCCTAAGTCGTGGTCGATCAACAAAATTGTCGAGGAGTTCGAGGCACCAATTTACATGGTAATACAAGTGAAACAACTTGTGAATGAACAGGGCATTCTATGTACCACAAGGGCTCGAAGTGGGCATGGAATTAGTGAAACAGATAAACAGGTTGTTATTGATTTCTTTGATAGTGATGATATTAGTAGGCCTATGCCAGGAGCCAATGACTTCGTTTCTGAGTACCGAAATGGTAGTAAGGAACAAGTTCAAAAGCGTCTATTGATGATGTCTCTTAAAGAGGCGTACATGATTTTTGAAGAAAGATGCCAAAATGTAGAAATTGGTTTAACTTTGTTTACTATGTTGAGGCTGTAGAGTGTAATGCGAGTAACGAAGATGAATGATTCGGTGATGAAAAGTTATTAATTAGAAAATCATATACAGCCTGAACTGGTTGCACTGTTTGAAAATAGCGCACAAGTCTATGACAAAACGAATCGCTTCGGCGTCGCTTAAAAGCTCTACAACATGCTCTGACTATATGATCATGTGAAAGTTCAATGATCGCAATGGTGTGAGTGTGAAGAATGAATGGGCAACGAGAATCAGAAAAGCTTTACGATGATGGATGCTGGCGAGAGTAGGAGCAATGCAAAGACCGTTGGAAAGAGCAAGACAGAGATAAAATTGGAATTCTTTCAAAGAAACATATGCAAGACGCTTTCTTCATTCTGTTGACGATTTTATCGACGAATGGACGCGTGTGAAAATTTGGTATTTTGATTTCGGACGCTCAGAAAAATACGGTTAACTACATGGCGCGGTAGTGATTCGATAATTACTGAATATCTGTCAAAAGTGTAACAATAAGTGTATCATTTCATATGTCTATCGCTGATTAACACGACAAGTTGATTAAAACGGAAAAGAATGAGATTTGGTAAATTTGTGTGGAGTAGAACGAGTGGGTATCTACTCTTGAATAAGATCATTATTGATAGATGATTGATGCAGGACGACTGGGTTCCTTGCCTGATTAGCAGAACGAGTGGGTATCTGCTGGTGATTTATTATTGAAATGTAATTTGCAGGACGACTGGGTTCCTAGCCTTAAGCGCAGAACGTGTGGGTATCTGCGCAGAATTATTACAAAGAAAAGCATTAAGGGCGGAACGTGTGGGTATCTGCGCCGATTAATAACATAGAAAAACAGATCTAAGAGAAAAAATGCAGAATGAGCCAAAAAAAAAAAAATACGATCACAGACAATTGGACGCTAGGCACATCCAATGTAGCCTGAGAAAAGTTTTGTATTTTACTAATAACATTTACTAAAGCAAATAAAAATGGAGAACTATATACTATCACAGACAATTGGACGTTGACCACATCAAATTTGGCCTGTATAAAGTTTTGTATTGTATCAAGAGCAGAACTATGAAATGGAATATATGATATGAGCCGAGAAAATAAAAATTGAGAACTAGTATTCTATCATAGACAATTGGACGCTAACCACATCCAAAATAAAAATTAAGAACTGATATACTAACACAGACAATTGGACGCTGACCACATCCAATTTGGTCTGAAACAGGTTTTGTATTGTATCAACAGCAGAACTATGAAATGGAAAGCATGATATGAGCCGGGAAAATAAAAATTGAGAACTAATATTCTATCACAGACAATTGGATGCTGACCACATCCAATATTGTTTGAGAAATGTTTTGTATTGTATCAAGAGCAGAACTAAGAAATTGAATGCATGATATGAGCCGAGAAAATTAAAAATAATAAGAATTAATATACTATCACAGAAAATTGGACTCTGACCACATCCAATTTGGTCTGAAAAAAGTTTTGTATCAAAAGCAGAACTATGAAATGGCATGTATGATATGAGCCGGGAAAATAAAAATTGAGAACTAATATTCTATTACAGACAATTGGACGCTGACCACATCCAATATTGTCTGAGAAATGTTTTGTATTGTATCAAGAGCAGAACTAAGAAATTGAATGCATGATATGAGCCGGTAAAACAAATATTAGAATTAATATTCTATCACAGAAAATTGGACTCTGAACACATCCAATGTTGTCTGAGAAATGCTTGTAGTGTATTAAGTATAGAACTCTCAAATAAAAAAGTTATACTATCACGGATAATAGGACTCTGACAACATCAAATTTGGTCTGAAAAAAGTTTTGTATCAAGAGCAGAACTATGAAATGGAATGCATGATATGAGCCGGGAAAATGAAAATTGAGAACTAATATTCTATCACAGACAATTGGACGCTGATCACATCCAATATTGTCTAAGAAATGTTTTGTATAGTACTAAGAACAGAACCCTGAATTAAAATGTATAGTATGAACCAAGAAAATAAAAAATTTGAGAACTAATATACTAACACAGACAATTGGACGCTGACCACATACAATTTGGTCTGAAAAAAGTTTTGTATCAAGAGCAGAACTATGAAATGGAAAGCATGATATGAGCCGGAAAAAAAATTGAGAACTAATATTCTATCACAGACAATTGGGCGCTGACCACATCCAATATTGTCTGAGAAATGATGTGTATAGTACTTAGAACAGAATCCTGAAATGTATAGTATGAGCCAAGCGAATACAAATTGAGAACTGATATACTATCACAGACAATTGGACGCTGAACACATCCAATTTGATCTGAGAAAACTTTTGTATTGGACCAAAAGCAGAACGTGAACGAAAACTTGTATTAAAAAAATTGTTGATAAGAATGTTGGTTGAAATCATATCAAAATGAAATAGGAGTAGTTAATGCCTTGATCAGATTTGATGTGGCTTCTGAATATATATCAAAAGAAGGTAGTTTGGTGAGATCTATGCATCTCGGATGGTGATTGAATAGGTGTAATTTACAAATTAACGAGTATTCTTCGAGGATTTCAATGGGCAATTATGTGAAAATAGAAACAAGTTTACTTTGGATATACTGTGGATGTCTATATCGCCCAGTATGCTCACCGACAGACTATTGTTTCAATTTGAATAAAATGCTTAGATTTCGATAAAGATTGTGGAAATCAAAACAAGACTTGAAATAACAATCAATAACAATTATCATAGGAACAGTAGAGAAGGGGACGAATGTAGAGTGTAATGCGAGTAACGAAGATGAATGATTCGGTGATGAAAAGTTATTAATTAGAAAATCATATACAGCCTGAACTGGTTGCACTGTTTGAAAATAGCGCACAAGTCTATGACAAAACGAATCGCTTCGGCGTCGCTTAAAAGCTCTACAACATGCTCTGACTATATGATCATGTGAAAGTTCAATGATCGCAATGGTGTGAGTGTGAAGAATGAATGGGCAACGAGAATCAGAAAAGCTTTACGATGATGGATGCTGGCGAGAGTAGGAGCAATGCAAATACCGTTGGAAAGAGCAAGACAGAGATAAAATTGGAATTCTTTCAAAGAAACATATGCAAGACACTTTCTTCATTCTGTTGACGATTTTATCGACGAATGGACGCGTGTGAAAATTTGGTATTTTGATTTCGGACGCTCAGAAAAATACGGTTTACTACAGAGGCCTAAACATTGTAGGCTTCTCGATAGCACAGGAATTCACAATGTATGTGTGTGCACATACCACGAAAATGTTAAATTAATGCTTAACAGTTTAGGAATTGTCTCTCAGGCAGAAATTTGTGAAAAACTGTTAAGCGATGTTTTAGTAAGAACGACTGATTGTTTTTTTTTTTTCGAGAATGTGAAAAGTGTAATTCCAAAGAAAATATTACAGGAGAACTAATCTCGCTTTTAGAGGAAAGTGACAAAGAAGATGTAGTTTTTCAGCAATGACTCACCACCGATCGCTGTAATTTAGAAACTATAATAAAGCCTGTTGAAGAATTTGTTACGTATTTCGTGGTGAAAGTTGATAAGCTAATAACTCATGATTTTATTTGCAAAGAACAGTCTTCTTTTCTACGAAACAAAAAAAAACTCCTTAAAACAAGGTGAAATACTGGTAATTAGCGACTTTTCTGAAAATTATAGTTTTATCATACAAAACGCTGCTCAAGGATATCACTGGAATAATTTCCAAGCAACGATACACCCATTCGAGATTTACCATAAAAAAGATAATAAATTAGAAAACGTTAGTTTTATTATAATATCAGAAGTGTTGACCCATGATACAGTAGCAGTTCAGCTATTTATTTCAAAATTGATAAATTTTGTTAAACAAAAAAGAAATTTCTCAAAAGTTATTTTTATGTCAGATGGAGCTGCAGCTCATTATAAAAATAAAAAAAAATTTGCCAGCTTATGTAATTTCAAGAAAATATATGGATTGGAAGCAGAATGGCACTTTTTGCCACATCCCACGGCAAAGGCCCCTGTGACGCTATTGGTGGCACTCTCAAGCGAATGGCAAAAAGAGCAAGTCTTGCAAAAGACTATGGAAACACAATCGCAACTCCGCGAGAACTATTCGACTGGGCAGTGAAACAAACTGATAGCTACATGCATCACCAAATTAAATTTCTGGTATATATCTAATTAACAGTATGTTAAAATGTTAGAGGAATTTATGGAATTGTTTGATAAGGTTAAAACTATCCCTGGTACCCAAAAATATCATTGTTTTATGCCTATTAGTGATACACAAATTGCAGCCAAACGGTATACCAATTCAGAGGATGAACCAAAAATATTCAATTTATTCAGTAAAGCCCAAAAATAATGTAAATATTTATGTGCAGATACTAGGTTTTAGGATATAAAGCAATAATAAAAATAATGATGCATGATAAAAAAAAACACGACTTTTTTATAAGCATAATATTGACCCTTTCCAGACACCTGTTAAGATTGGCTCTGACCAAATAAGAAATAAAATATTATTGTGATATCTTTCCAACCATTAAAAACCCATCGGATTGTTAGACGGAGTTCATTTTCTCATAAGCGGTTTGGTGCGAGATCAATTGTATTTATTTAAAAAAAAACTCTGTATAATTCCGTTTTATCATACTCGGTAAGTAGGCCTTGACCAGGCTAAACGGTTTTTTCTTTGCTTGTCACTTTTTTTCCAATTTCAGGTACGAGATTTTCCGAGGATTTCAATTTACGACGTTGATGTTTGTTACGCTGTTCCCTGTTTTCAAGTTACGTGTTCAAGTTAAGAGTGGGTGTTCAGATATCAAGATTCAAGAAATTCAAGAATTAGTCGATTTTTGGAATTGTGTATCGGTGCATTTGGTCTTGAAGATCTCTAAGTATAATTTGATTTGTTTTCCTTCTTTCTTATTCTGTTCTGTTTATTATTATTTACATTAAGTTTTTATTATGGAAACTGATGGTGGTGAAGGAGATTCGAATGATTATTCTAATTCTGAAGAATCTCCTCCTTCAAAACCTTTTCGAATCAAAATTTATCCATCAACTTTTTCGGGTCCATTTGTGGTCTATTTTCGCAAAAAAGAGAGACCATTAAATGTTTTATTGATTTCTGCAGAGGTTTATAAAAAATATAAATCTGTAAAAGAAATCAAAACAATTTCTCTCGATAAATTGAGAGTTGTTTTCGGATCTCGAGAGGATGCCAATGCACTCTTAAAATCCAATTTATTTGTGAATTCATATCGTGTATATGCTCCATGTGATTCTTGTGAAATCAATGGAGTTATATATGACGAAGATTTAAACTGTGATGACATAAAAAATCATGGTTTAGGCATTTTCAAAAACAAATCCATTGCACCAGTTCAGATTTTAGAATGCAATCGGTTATCTAAATTATTTTTAATGGTGGTGAATCAAAATATGTTTCATCAAATTGTATTAAAATTACATTTTCTAGTTCTGTTTTACCAAATTATGTAATGATTGATAATGTCATTTTCCATGTCAGACTTTATTTCCCAAAGCTCATGCATTGTGAGCGCTGTCTCTTATTTGGCCATACTGCAAATTTTTGTTCTAACAAATTAAAATGTTCAAAATGTGGAGAGGGACACCCAACCTCCGATTGTAAGGAAAATTCTGGTGTTTGTATTCATTGTAGGAATAAACATATCTCTTTAAAACAATGTCCAGTTTATATTCAAAGCCAATCCAAATTAAACCAAAAAATTAAAAGCAAAAACCTTGTTTCATATGCAGATGTTATGAAATCATCAGACAATTTCAAATCTACAAAAACATTTGTTATTTTACCAGATGATGATGATAATAATTTTGGCAAACAACAGAATTTCACTTACAATCCTCCCAGTAAAAGAAAAAGAACACATAATAATTCATCAAAAAATAATACATTCAATTTTGAACCTCAGCCGTCAACTTCTTATAACACAAATTTTCCAGTACTTAAAAATTGTAATGAGCAACAACATATTCCTGGTTTTCAAAAAATCAATACTTCTTCTTATGAAAAATTTAAGCAAACTGATAAGATTAATGAGAATGAAAATTCTGATAGTTCAATTTTAAAAATATTGGAAAAAAATTATTAAAATGATTCTACCTTTCTTGGCTTCTCTTTTGGATAAATTTAACTCATTTGGACCCCTCATTTTATCTCTTTTTTCATCTTAATGGCTCCAAATAATTCAAATATTTTGAATATATTGCAGTGGAATTGTCGCAGTATCATTAATGAAATTGATAGACTTAAAATGTTAATAGCAAACTTCAATATAGATATATTTTGCTTAAATGAAACTTGGTTGGAAAGAACTTAATTTTTCAGAATTCCACAATTTAAAATTTTACGTAAAGATAGAGCTGTTTCATATGGAAGTGTTTTAGTTGGTATCAGTGACAATGTTGAATTTAAATATTTGGATTTATCGGTACAATCCCAAATTGAGTATGTAGCTGTTTCTATTACAAATAATAATTTAACTTTTAGCATAATTTGTTTTTAAATTCCACCGAATGCTTCTTTTTCATTACCCCAAATTAAAAGTATTTTAGATTTGATTCCTACCCCTTTCTATATATTGGGAGATTTTAATGCTCATAATATAGCATGGGGTAGTTACAAATCTGATGGTAGAGGTTCATTATTGATGGATTTGATTGATGAGTTAAACTTAAATATTTTGAATGATGGATCATTTACTAGAATTGCCGTTCCCCCTAGTCATCCTTCATGTATTGATTTATCCCTTTGTTCAAATAGTTTATCCATGATGTCTTCTTGGAAAACTATAAATGATCCAAATAATAGTGATCATTTACCTATTTTGATTAAATTTCAAAATAATAGATGTGGCAAATCTACGCAAGAAATGTTTGTATTTGATCTATGTAAAAATGTAGACTGGACTAAATTTGCGGATTTGATGTCAATTTCAATTATAAGGAGTGATGTTTCTCTTCCTACAATTGAAAAATATAATAATTTTTCGAAATTGTTGTTTGACTGTTTACATGAATCTCAAAAAAGGAAGGTTAGTCCTGGAAACTTAAAGAAAAATCGTCCTTCCTTTTGGTGGGATGATGAATGTTCAATTGCTTTGAAAAATAAATCTGTTGCGTTTAAATTATTTCGTAGATCTGGTCGTAGAGAAGATTATTTTTTATACTGTAAAGCTGAAGCTTTATTTACAAGGATAACTAAATACAAAAAAAGAAATTATTGGAAAAACTTTGTCGAAAGTCTTGACAAAGAGACATCTTTATCTAAATTATGGTCTGTGGCAAGGAATTTGAGAAATTATGATTCTTCAAGTCCCGTTGTGTTAGAATACTCTGAAGAATGGATTGAACATATTGCATCAAAAATATGTACAGATTTTGTTCCAACATTTGTTAATTTTAAAAATCAATCTTTTAATTATTTCCCTGAACTTTGTGTTCCTTTTTCTTTAGAGGAATTACATTTGGCTTTATCACTTACTAAAAATACTGCCCCAGGTATTGATAATATTAAATTTATAGTTCTCAAAAAATTACCTGATGATTGCAAAGAATATTTACTTTCGATATATAATTTATTCCTTTCTCAAAATATTATTCCTTTTGAATGGCGTTTTGTGAAAGTAGTAAGCATTCTGAAACCTGGTAAAGATCCTTCATTAGCTGATAGTCGAAGACCTATAAGTTTATTATCATGTTTACGTAAACTCATGGAACGTATGATTTTAAATCGTTTAGAATTGTGGGCAGAGAAAAATAATGTTTTCTCGTCTTCCCAATTTGGATTTAGGAAAGGCCGTGGTACTCGAGATTGTACTGCACTTTTAGCATCCCAAATACAACTTTCATTTAATAGAAAACAAGATGTAGTTTCTACTTTTTTTGATGTTTCTGGTGCATATGACTCTGTTTTAATTGATTTGCTTTTCAAAAAAATGAATTATTTTAAAATTCCTAACTTAATATCAAATTTCTTATACAACTTGTTTTCATTGGAAGTAATGCATTTTTTTCACAATGGTTCATCTAAAATCATCCGTCATAGTTGTTTTGGATTACCTCAAGGATCAAGTTTAAGCCCTTTTTTGTATAATTTATTCACATCAGATATGGTGGATATCTGAGACGAGACTCGCGAAGACGGTCTTCTTTTTCTGTGATTGCTTAGTTTTTTTCTTATTCCACTTTGTGTTTATACCAATTATACGCATGCTGTTCAAACCCTCACATGCACCTCTCAGCAAGAAATGATTGAGTTTGCATCACATAAAATCATAAATAGCCGTTTGAGTGAAATTTCATGCCAGCAAACGTAGCAGACGTTAGAAATAATTAATTTTCTGCTTAGGGGCTGTCCATTTATTACGTAAGACATTTTTCGGGGTTTTTCAAGCCCCCCTCCCCCCATGGTAAGATTTTTTGTATGAAAATTAAAAATAATTTGTATGACACGTAAGAAATCTCAGACCCCCCTCCCCCCATAAACCATTACATAATTAATGGACCACCCCTTAGATTCATCAGCAACTTTGGAAAAAACTGCTCCGCCGACTGAGGTACTTAATAACAGTTTACTTTGAACACAATACTTTTCACTTTTTCAGCCATAAAAACGGTGTGCTGCATTTGACGTTTCGTGAGTGGGGAATCTGGGCTGCATATGACGTTGATTTTTTTCCTCTACGCGAGTCTCTCTCAGGTAAGTAGTACTTTCCACAATAAAAACCTAAATTCTAGTATTGAGCCACCGTTTGACGATTAGGATCCAGCATCTCCCAGTTTCACGTCGCCAAACATTTCCTCCCAATCACAGCTTGCAAAAGTCACGGAAATCGGCTTCAAAGGCTGAGCCACTTCTATCCGGTCTTAGCGGATGCTGCACGTGGAAATGTAGACAAAAACTCCGGTAAGCAACAGACAAGCAAGGCGCAATGCACACGAAACCCGACGTAGTCACCTAGGCTTCGGATAACGCTCGGAACTCCCTCGGGGGAAACAGCACGAAAACAATCAAAATTCAATTCACGTACGGACCGAAAAAACAGAAAAGATTGCTTTTCATTTTATGACATTTTTATTGCACGTCCTCGTCAACAACAGTCGATGGTCGTCGCTCGCTCCGGAAGCTCCCGCTGCCCGGTCCAGCAAGGACAACGGTCTCGGTCTCGGTCTCGGTCGGCAGCTGATCCGCTTCTTAGGAGATCATCAACCGGAACGAGTGGACTATAAAAATGTAAAATTGGACGCCCGGTGAAAATCAAATTTTGTCTCGTTTTCCCCCTGCAGAAATAACAAGTTCTAGTAGAGACATGCCCACAATCGGAAAAAGCGAACGGAAAAAGGTTTTTACCAAAATAAAGTAAAAAAATGATTGTGTGTCACACAATTTGTCAATGAAGTTTTTTTATTTTATCAATAAAAACAGTAAAATTATAACACAAAATTTTAAATGTATATCAGTACAATTTTCTAACTATTCAATGTCGTATTGAGCATAGATGACCTTACAATTTGTAGCTGCTACTCCTTGTTTGACCAGAACAGAATAGAAAGAAAGGAATGTTAGTGTGAAATCAATGGAGCAATCTTGTATCTTATAGTATTTTTTGAAGATTTCATTGTAAACATCCGGCATTTATTTGTTAGAGAATTTTATGTCCTTCAGGTATTTATTAAAAATTATATCTGTTCATTTTAGTTTCATTTGGATAAAATTAGAAACTACATATATAAATATGGTCTCATGTTTTGAAAAGCCCGTTGAATTTGTTGTGTATTTATGGGTGCAATAAATAGGCTGCCAAAGCAAACCGTGTTGATAGACCGATTGGGTGGACCCGAAATGGACGATTTTCTGTCCGCGTTTTTCTTCGCTCTGCTTCGCCAGGAACGCAATCGAGGATGTGACATATCGTATTTTGATGAGCTTTTATAATATTTTCCTACCCAGTCAAGTTTTATTTGCTTCGTTGGCGATTCGGGAAAAGAAGGAGGACACGGCCAACTCCCGGAGGATTCGGTCGGTAGAAAAGGAGCAAATATGCCGGAGGCCATTCTCGAAATGATATTTCTTTGAAAATATTTTCACTACCTTTGGAGATGAGTTTTTTATGTTTGCTCCTTGGTTCCAGCGCTTCATATCGGTTGTCACTTTTTTGGTGGCATTGAGAAGAAATTTGAACGAACCGACGACGACGGTTGATGAAATTTGGAAAGTTTTCATTCCGTCGGGGAATTTGAATTCGAGCAGTGGAAGTGCCGTGGAAGCCTATGGCAATTCGATTTGAAACTTTGATTTTCTTCGCTCGGTTTGTGGTGTTGTGACTAAAAAGCGAAACGAGCAAAGTTGCATTATTACATTTGAGATTTTGGAGCTTTTCGCTCGTGTCTGGAGAGTTAGAAAATTTGCTGCAGAAGATGAGATATTTTGAAGAAGTTTGTACGCTCCAAAATTTAGTTCAGTAAATGGCTTCAAAAATAATTGTATTGATGGCATGGTTTGACACTATTATATTTCTGGAGTGGAGATTCTACTTCAGCTTTGTATTCAGTCGATCAGTGATCATCAAACAGAGGCCCGTGGGTTATAGGGATTTAAATATGAATGGAATGTGGCCCGCATGTTGCAACTTCTTGTAAGAAGGTTAATATTCTTTTAATATTGTTATCATGATTTTCAAAATCCGGTTTCTGACATTCTGTCTCAACTGGGACAGAGCCGTCTTTTCAGCTAAGTGTTCTTATGTGCACTTCCACAGTCATTAGCTTAGTGCTTCCTTTGTCATTTGACCATTTTTGTATTCGTATATCGTGTGGTAGGCGCGAAGATACTCAAGAACGTCGAGAAAATTTTCTTTACTAAAAGATTTTCGACCGGCTGGATTCAAACCCACGGTCCTCAGCTCGATCTTGCTGAATAGCTGCGAGTTTACCGCTACGGCTATCCTGGGCCCCTAGATCAGTGATACTAGAGTTCCTCAAATATCAAATTTTCTGGTGCATATATAGTTTTTTTTGATTAGACTCGATGGCTTTCATATTATTCAAATCTTCAAAAAATGCTCATGGTCTTAAAGTTCTGATAAAGCAAAGTATGTCTTACACTTTACAGACCTGAAAATTGTGTAAATAAAGATTCCTAGTATCATAAAGTCTTACTATATACATGTTCCTCATCTTCAAGTTTCTGAAGAAAATTTATGTTTTCGTTTGATCCTTCCTGTCTTTCGTTCTACTACGCGATGTACGTATCCTTAGTAGTCTGACACAACATTTTCAGACGCTGGAGTAGATACCAGTTCTGTGCTTGACAGTCACTCGTTGTTAAATTACATTCTCATTAAAATTTATTTAAAAATACTTTACAAAATCACTTACACTCTTAGATGCGTCCAGACGCCAACAAAGTACGGATACAACGTGTACAAAACAATGATCAAAACACAGGAACGTACATTGTTGACGTTTCATCGTAACATACAACATATAACTTGCAGTATATAACTTGCACTATATAACTTGCGTACGAGTTTCAATCACACAACTTGTATGCTGCAAATCTACTGTGCCATTCGTTACAAGCGGAACACATCCCTTCATTTCAATCCTTCAGTAACTGTTCTGCTTCCCAAATTGTGCTTATCAACCGGTAAAGGCAAGTGGCCTTCCTCCCCATGCCCGTTTTTATGACTTCAGCTTGAAGTACATCCTTACCAGCAGCATTATTGGTTGGTTTCCGTCATCCGCAGTACTGACGTAGATATTTCGTCCGTTCTATTGGCCATCATTGCTTGCGCTATCAGTACCATACAAATGTTCATCGAAGTACTGTTTACACCTTTCGATAACCTCGCATTTTTTTAAGCGGTCACTGTCGGCCAAGATGCTCCTATGTTTTGACCGTAGGACCTCGTCTTTGTTTTCTATATTGGGGTGCACTTTAAAAGTACGGAAAATGAGACATGTAAAGAAATTAAGGGAGATTTTGAACGTTAATAACTCAGTTGTTTATTAACCAATTATTATGAATTTAGTATCATTCGATCAACAATGTATCTACGCATCGATAGTAATATTTTCGGTAAGTGAATCTTGTTGTTAAACTATTGAAACAACCAGTTTGCGTCACTGCCAAGTCCCCCAGAGGGCGAAGGTTGCCCCCCTGTTGATGGCGGCGAAAGACATCGCGGCACTGCGGGCTGAGCTAGCGGCTCACCAAATTAAGCCGCTGTTCAAGATGTGCCACACCGGCACAAAGATCATATGTGCTTCTGGCTCCGACTACGAGAAGGCTGGCAAGCTACTGAAGGCAAAGGGGTTGGAGTTTTACCCCCACGATGCGCCCGGTAACAAGACGTTGAAGGTTCTCATCCGAGGGCTGCCGGAATACACCCTGGAGACAATCATCGATGAGATTCCGGACTGACGGCGATCCGCCAGCAAGCCTCCGCCAAGAAGCAAGGACGGCAACGCCAGCGCTAATCACCCCCACCGCTGACTAAGGAGCACTTTCGAACTCCCCGCTACCAGGTGTCCAATCTGCCACCGCTTCCACCAAACCACCAGCAGGCATCCCGCCAGTCAGCCCCCTCCGTTCAGTATCGTCTCGCGGCCGTCGCCGCTACTTCACCGGTGCAGAATGCGCTCCCTCCTGGATGGTGGAATCCTGGACCCTGCCCGCCTTTCTAGCCCAGGAAGGCATCGATATAGCCGTGATTACGGAGACGCACCTCAAGCCTAAAGTTAACTTCTTCATCCCCGACTTCCGACTTGTAAGGCTTGACCGGTCTGGTTCCGAAGCAGGAGGCGTTGCGATTCCTTTGCGGAGCAACATAAACTGCACCCTGCTGCTGAGCATCATGCTCCAAGTCATCGAGGCCGTTAGTGTTCTGGTGGAAATCTCCATCAAAATCATCGCGACGTACTGCAAGCAAGCAAGCTACCAACAACGACGGAACATCGGCGGCCCTAAAGCAAGACCTTACCAAGCTGAAACGGCAGCAGGGGCAGTTTATCCTGGCTGGCGACCTGAACGCAAGGCACGAGACATGGGGAAACACTCGACGAAACAGAAATGGCCTTATCCTACAACAGGACCTGGAAGAGGGCCACTACACCATCCTGAGCCCGGATTCACCCACCCGCCTGAGCCGGTCCGGGGCCCACTCAACCATCGATGTCTTCCTGACCAACATGGACGGCAACATCTCCCAACCGGTCGTTCATCAGGTCCTCAGCTCGGACCACTACCCGGTGGTTGCAGAATTTGTTCTCTGGTCAACCGGCATCGGGTCACCCCGCGCAACTACCACCATGTCGACTGGGGCCAATCCCAGCGGTGTGTCGACGTCAACATCTGGTACGAGGCTTCTCTGGCGTCCGCTGAAGACATCGACCAGCAGCTGCAGAGCGTCGAAGCGGCCATTTCCGTGGCACGAGAACAGCATGTGCCAGCATCTGGTCAGGTTGGCAACACCTTTTCTATCGATCATGTTACCTAAGATCTCATTCGTTTACGCAACACCAAACGCAAGCAGTACCAACGCACTGGTCTGCCTGCGTTAAAAAGCGGAGTCAATCGCATATCCAAAATAATCAAGGCCAGAATGGTGGACCTCAGGAACGATGATTTTTCCAAAAAGATCCGCTCTCTCCAAGATTGTGCTAGGCCATTCTGGAAGATGACTAAAATTCTACCGTTACCGTTCCCAGACCAATTCCACCGTTGATCCCATTAGAAAACACCGACTCTAAGGATCACTTGATAACCCCTGCGGGAAAGCTGCTGAGATAGGTCGGCATTTCGTCAGCTCCCACAATCTATGGCTAGACATTCCTAGCCCACACGAAGCTGCTGTCCGAACACGCAGCTAACCTACACCGATCTCTCAACGACTTCTCGGAGGAGTTGGAGATTACAGCTGACGAATTGCTGGCCTATGTCAAATCATCTAGAGATATGAAGGCCCCAGGTTTCGACAACATCCTGAACATTGAGCTCAAGCAATTGAGTCTCCAGTTCTATCAACATATGATTTTAAATCGGTGCCTCCGACTTAGCTAATTCCACTCGTCATGGAAGTCAACAAAAGTCCCATCCCATCAGAAAACCTGGGAAGGATCCTTCCTCCCTCAAAAGCTATCGACCCATCAGCCTTCTCTCAGAATTATCGAAGCTTTTTGAAAAAGCGATTAACAGACGGCTGCTTTTGGCAGCTGATCAAAACAACATCTTACTCGAGGAACAGTTTGGCTTTCGACGCGGTCGTTCAACCGTGCACCAATTGACTCGAGTAACCAACATCCTCAGGCGGAACAAGTCTCTCGCCAAATCCATGGCGTTGCTCGATGTTGAAAAAGCATTCGACAACGTCTGGCATGACGGCCTGGTGTTCAAGCTGCACCGATACAATCTTCCAACCTATTTGGTGAAAATTATCAAAAATTATCTGTTTGACAGGACGTTCAGGGTTTCCCTCAATGGAGTCAACTTAGACCCACTCAACATCCCCGCAGGTGTTCCACAGGGTAGTATTTTAGGTCCCCTACTATACAATCTGTTCACCTCGGACATGCCTCAGCTGCCTGAAGGCGGCTCTCTATCTTTATTCGCTGACGACACCTCAGTCGTCAGCAACGGTAGATATACGAGAGCGCTATCATTTCGACTCCAGAGAGGCCTGAATGTCTTGTCAGATTATTTGAACAGCTGGAAGATCTGTATCAACGCGGCGAAGACCAAGGTCATCCTCTTTCCTTATTCCTAATCCCCCAGACTTGTTTCGGCTGAGGATTGTAAAATCACCCTCGGTGGATCAACGGTGGAATGGTCTGATGTAGCCGACTACCTTGGTGTAACGATAGACAGCAGGTTAACAAAACGGTTACCAGAAGCAACATCTTGCTCAAGGCACTATACCCACTGATCAACCGGAAGTCAACTCTGTCTTTGAAGAACAAGCTTGCTGTTTACAATCAGGTCATTCTTCCAGTCATTGAATATGTCGTACCAATCTGGGAGGGTTGCGCCAAAACCTCCCATCTGAGGCTCCAGAGGACCCAGAATAATTTCCTCCGGATGATCATCAACAGTCCTCCGAGAATGAGGAGCGCTTTGGTGACTCGATCGATAGATTCAGGGCTCGTTGTCAACAATCTGGCCAGCAGGTCATCCGGGACCTCGTTCCTCCCTAGGTTATCAAATTTTATTGGTAGTTTTGTAAATAGTAGTTAGCTGCCCATAACTGCATATTTGTAACATTCGACAAAAGTAGGCATTGAGTAAATGGAATACCAAGTGCGCATTTTATGACAGTATGGGAGGAAACAAAAATTTATAAAAATTACCAAGAACTCAAAAGTGCTTATTTGAAGCTGATATTTTGTACAATTCATATCGCATACTAGGTGAATACTTAGAAAATAATTCTGATAGAAATTTCATTACTATTACATTACGAGGCTCATTTATAATCTCTATGTGACTGTTATGCGGTTATAATTACCAATGTGACAATACAACTTGGTATTTTTTTCGAATTTTCTAGAACAATCTAACAGATTTCAGTAAGTTGATCGAAAGTATTTATCATTTGATGACTCTCCACGGTATTAACTCAAATTTGTCAAAAATGTCGAATGTGACTGTTATGCAGTTATGGGCAGTTAGGTTATCAAATGTTTTTATTTTTAAGACTACCAGAGCCCAAACGGCCGAACAAATTACTAGGGTTAAACCAATCCAACACAACCATTACAAAAACCATGGAAGCATACAAAGCTGAAGGACCACTTTGGTCAAATCTCATAAAGTGTAACAATAATTTCCATGCAAATATGTAAAGAAAAATAAACATGAATTAAATGCAAAAAAAATGATTTTTTTTCAATCAGTCTTTAGTCGTTGTACAGCACGCGCAATAAACCGTCTTGTACGAAATGACTCCCAAAGCGTTTCCTTCACCGAAGCAACCAACCAGTCATTTTCAAGATTGTCATTGGAAACCATATTCCACGTCTGAGCTATCGACACCCCAGGCATTCCTTCAGGCAAAGCAATTGGCCGATCATCTCTGGCATTTCGAAGAGGAATTGGCCGCCCAGGCAAAGATCCTTCAGCCTTAAGGATTGCCATCGTCATCTACTATCCGTGATCGGACATCCATATAGGTGATAATTTATACTTTATAACAACATACTTATTGCTATGTGCGTTTGAAATGCAAATATCAAATGCGGGAACACCAAACGCGGTAAGATTTTTCACAAGAAATGCGATGTCAAAGATAGATTTTTCTTTCTAGGGCGGCGATGATTTATTTAATCGTTGCTAGGTGTCCTTTGATTGTTTTGTGTTACCGCATTTGGAGGACGTTTAGTCCTAGGACAGGACGTAACAGCTCAACTAAGACTGCCCAGTTGTTTTTCGGCCGATATCCTTGACGATACAAAAGCCAGTGCTACCAGTATTCATTTTAAGCAAATCTTGTAAACAAATTCAAATACCAATGCCCATAATTTGGTTGTTTCTTGCACGCTTCATTCATATAGTGCAATAGAGGATGCTTTATTTTTGAAAATTCAGGTTTATATTAGAAACTGGCAATACTTGTAGAGAAAATTGACACAATTTCCATTATATTGCTCTCAATTAAGTATATTTAATTGATTTTAATATTGTAGGAGCACATGCGGAAAAGTTAACATGGAATATAAATGGATTTGAAACAAAAAGACTTCATGAAAAATTTTCAAACTTTTTATGAAACTTTAATTTACGATCTAGCAACACGGCCGGGCTAGCAACAAAGTGCCCTGTTGAAATCTAACTCAACGATGTGAAAGTAGGCCTTTGCCAAAACGACCAATGAGAAGTGGTCTTTTTTGACAGGCAATTGGTTTCATTTTTGTACTGTGACCTGTCACGTCTTGTCCTAGGTTTAGTCTAGATTTGCATCTGTCGGGTCCGGAACCCACCTTCGATCTTGGATTTGAATGGTTCAGAATCTCACTTAGGCTCCAGCAATCGACAGAAATTCCTGGCTACGAATTAGCGAAATCACCGCCAATTACCCAATCGAACACCTTGCTGCCGTAATACACCAACCACAACCAGGGAAATTTAAATCCTTTCTTCACAGCACAGTTCAATTTATCCCCCAATAAGGAACCACAGACTTCACCCTTTGATGCACTTCTGGATCTCCTTCAAGCGGACGCGGGCTTTCGGTTCGTACCGTTAATCAAACATCTTTAGTTTTCTCAACTAAATACTAAATTCTATATTACGTACTATACCATGCCCACACAGTTACGGATCACCCACAGTGACGGATCACTTTGGCGTTCATCATCGGATAACTCGCTCAAAACATAAACGTTGACGAAAAACATATTTTTCCCATAATATACTATTTATCTTCTACCATTTGTAATGTTAAGCACAACATTCAACCGTTAAATAACGGTGTTTTTGACAAATGTTTAGTTGGTACCACACAGCTATCATTTTATGGTAGTTTTCTGTAAGAAGTGTCGTCAGCATTCATAAGCTCCCACAGGTGGTAAAATTCAAATGTTATAGCATGTTTTATGCTCGTTCACTTCGATTTAGTGTGAATTCATCTTTGGAAAACATTTTACATGAATTTTTATTCAAAACACCGAATATTAGCACTTCTAGCTAGTGATCCATGATATGGACCAGGAAATGATTGTTTACCACGGTTATGGATCACTTCCAAAGAATGTAGATTTCTGCTATTTTATGCATTGGATTCGACATTTTCAGACAATATCACTAAGGATAAAACTAATAAAACATCAAGGTTTGTAAATTTCATATTTTAGCAGACAAAAATGGGGGGAAAACGTGGTGTGGAGCGGAAACAGTTCATGCCTACTACAATGCAGTATCACAATAAAAAGGGCATTTTACCCTTGTTTCCAGCTCTAACACTGCTATTTTTTGCAGTAATATAGAAACACATTGCTAACTTTCGCCATACCATGCAATATAGATGCATTGAGTTGAAAATCTCTTGATTTTGCGCACTGATCCGTAATATGTCACAATTTGATCCATAATATGAAAATTGATCCATAATATGGTTTTCAGGAACCGACACAATTTTTAATTTTTATGCAATCCTATGTAAATATTACCCTCAAAACAGTTTACTAACCGAAGGTCCAATTTGAAACGATTCGATTCGTGCTTTTAAATTACAATTTTACGTTTTCCATGTCGTTTTATTGAATTTTATAGGTTGGACTCCACACTATTTGATCCATAACTGTGGGGTCATAGTACTTGAATTCACGGGATTGTAATTTTAAACTACGACCGATCACGCCGATAAGCAAAGGTAGACTGGTGAGAAGTAGAGCCGTTTGATATCATCATCAGAGCAAGCCATCCATCCACCGTGCTCTGATGATCGATATCAGTAACGTCATCTACTGAGAGGACTACGATCGGCTTGGTCAGTGCGCGAGCACCCAAGCCAACTATTGTCCATCGATAGTTGTTTATCGTCGCCGCATCCTAGTCTCAAATAATTGCTCTCCACATCGCTGTAGAGAGACAAGGACAGAAGCAACGATCGCATGGGCAGGAGAGATGAGATTTGTCTGTCCATCCATCCGTAGCCGTCTAGTCATGGGTTGTGGTAGCCTATTATCCAGCTGTCGACTGCTCCATCGGTGAAACAATACCGTCTGGGTTTTGAGCGAGCTGTCTGGATGGGCAAAACAGCAGAAAAATCCACTGGCGTGTCTAGGGGGCGATGCGCCCAAACATTCTCACCCACCCTGAAATTCCGTGAATTTCTGAAAAGAAAGATAAAAAAAAACTCCTCTTCGGCTAGGACGGGAGAAGGATTTTGGATTGGGAAAGGAATTTTAATTTTGGGAATTGGAGTGGAATTCGTGCTCCCTGATTGGTTCCGGCAAGAGACGGATTTTTTCTACCGGTCGTTTCAAGTTCCCAGAAGCTGTCCTCAACGTAACAACGCGTACTACGCCATCAGCTCCGGGGTGCGTTTCCTCGATTCTGCCCAACTTCCAACGCATGGGCGGTAGGTTGTCGTCACAGATTACTACCAGTTTTCCAACTTCAATACTAACTGGCGGTCGCCAGCGTTTGTTTCGTCCTTGAAGTTGGCTCAGGTATTCCAGTCTCCAACGCTTCCAAAAATCCTGGACCTTCCGTTGCACCAGCTCTATTTGGTTTAGTCGGTTCAACTGAATATCGGTTACGTCGGTCTCTGGGAGAGCCTGTATTGACGAACCGATTAGAAAATGGCCTGGCGTGAGAGGCTCTAGATCACTAGGATCGGTTGACAGTGGAGTGATTGGTCTAGAGTTGAGGCATCCTTCCACCTGGACCAACAGCGTAACCATGTCCTCTATGGACATTGGGGTATCTCCAATTACTCTCTGCAGGTGGTACTTAGTGGAACGAACCGCTGCCTCCCAAAGGCCACCGAAATGGGGACCACTTGGAGGGCTATGCAAACAGCAATATGATCCCAGCCTTATTCAGCCTCAGGCTTGAGACTGAAGAAGTGCAGCCGATTATCTCGGAGAAACGCAAGGTCTCATGCACCATTGCTCCGGGTAGCGTAGGACACTTTTACCACCGGAACAGGCAGTTCGTAGTGTTAATTATTGACCAATTGAAACAATCACTAACGTTACTACGGGACTATATATGCTGATCGTAAAAAGAAGGTTAATATTGATGATTAACTCCTGACGTGCCAATCAGCCACGAATTTCGTGTCCATCGTAGTACTGCTTCCACCTTTCGATCGCCTTACGTCCCTCCGTCATTATTCTTCCACACTTATCCCTACACACTTCGGTTTGCAGGACAAAGCTTTTTCGGGATACGTTGAGCTTTGCTTAATACTTTCTCGTTAATTATGTGGCATTTCAATCACTAAACGATCAAAACAGTACAAGGACACAAGTTCCGTTCTATTAACCCCTCACCGACTGCTTTAGTTTTTACCGCTAAAAATATATTCAAATTACGATAACTGTATTGCTTCTCGATAATTCCTTGGGTGACCGACGCGTAGCCATAACCCACGTAAATATCTCAGGCTATAGAATTTTTATCATATTCATATATTCACTCTTCGAATCAGTAAATTATTGAGAGTATGTTAAGAAAAAATGAAGCAATTTAGTGCAGCCGTTTTTTTAGTTATAAGTATTTATGTGTCTGGTACCACACTGGCCAAATAAAGATCTTGAAAACTTCAAAAAACATCGAATCGTAATATTTAGATAACTCCAATAATACTCAACCGATTCGAATGTTATTTTCAGAGTAGCTCTTTATTAACTTGCATTATATAGCCCATATTTTATTTTTTTTTATAATCTGACGTATAACAAAATGGCTGCCAAAGACATTTTACATGGAGAATGTTGGTTCCCCAAGAAACATCGGAATATCTTTAAAACCAGATCACCAATGATCAATATCGACACGGATTCTTAAACAAGAAGAGTTTTTCGAGAACCGAAAATGGTGCAAAAATACCAAGAAACAAAAGAGTTATCGCGATTTGAATTTTTTTTTCTTGCGGTTAAAAATGATGCTGCCGGTAAAGGGGTTAATCACAATCGAATATTATTCTCTATAGTTTCACGCTATGTCTGAACCAGACGATTATAAAAATCGAATGTACATCGGATTTTTTCTCGCTAGAGATCAGTATTTGGTCTATGTTTTCATAATCGGAAGGTTTTAAAATATTCTATCGGTGAAATTTTTTCCATACATTTTGTATGGGCTGAAATGCGTCAAAAACGTGATTTTCATGGAATTTTGTATGAAAAATTGCTAAAAAGTGAAAAAAATCAAAATTTCACCGATAGAATATTTTAAAACTTTCCGATTATGAAAATGTAACCCAAATACTAAACTCTAGCGAGAAAAAATCCGATGTACATTCGATTTTTATAATCGTCTGGTTCAGACATAGCGTGAGTTTATCAAGTTTATCACTTGAGAAAAAAGTCGATTTTACGATAGCGTAACGACGTACACCTGAATTTATGGTAGCCTCAAGCTTAACCACCTTTAAAACGCCAGCTACGGCACTGTTTAGGATACGCTTAAAATTTAAACTGTACGTTAAGCGATAATCCCACATTATCTAAAATGGTGATGTCGTTTTTCACCATTTGATTGAACTCCTAAAAAGTCTATCCGGAGCAACCAGCTCCGATTAGTCATACAATTTACTGCTAATTGACTTTGAACAAAGTCCTCCACCAGTCTCTATCTCGCGCCATTGTCAGTCCAGCCAGTCGACGGCCAACCACCCAACAAATGGGCACCCTTTTAGGCATCCGCGGCCACAAGAACCCTTGGCCAAAGCTGACGTGTCACGCTGTCGCAGAGTTCCCCATTTTTGTTTTATAAATTCCAGCTCTCAGCCTGATCATGCTAGCCAGCGCACTAAACCACCAATCAGCCGGGACCGGACTCCACTTTCTCCCTTCGAGCGCAATAGAGTGGACGGGACGACGGTCCAATGTGATTAGCGTAGATGCCACTCGGTACAAGCTATAATTTTCCCTTTATTGATATCGCTTCCAGTTGACGGGGCGCGTCCCATTACCCAGTGAACAGTTTGCACCATCATCATCACTGTCGTTGTAGTCCTCGCCGTCGCGTCGTTAAAAGCATGGCTTGTGTAATGGAAGTAGGTGGTGTAATGTCATAAAATTGCGTTGTTAGCACGCGTGTTCTTGTATGCTTTGCTTTTTTTATTTTTTTTTTTTTGCTCTCTACATGCCGCGCCGCAAACTAGAGAGTTGTCGCCGCCGCCGTTGCTTTCATGTGGTCTCCATGAGAACGGGAGAACATTGATGCACATGGGATCAATAATCGCATCGTAGTAGAAACACACAGTGACACTTCACCGCACGATGGAGAAGTCCTGCAACAACAGCAGTCAGACCAGAGACGTGTGGTGGCTTATGGTCGGTTCGTAGTAGATTTTTCCAACAGTGCCGCGGAGGATGGTGACAGCGATAACACTTTGTTGGCCGAGATCGTTAGCCTTTTCTTTAGCTTTAGGTATTATTGGTAGAAATAATAGCTTCAGCCAATGTGGGTGTAGATCTGTTATCAGTACGACGCAAGCCCATGTCAGACTGATGGACTTAACCACAAAACGGAGGAGGGTCTTTCGGTCAAGTGCATTGTGCTATTGCATGCGGTGATTTGTGATGTTTGCAGATAAGAGTGTGTATAAAGATTTTTACTTAGAAAACGAATGCTCTGTACCTTGGGAGAATGGGAAATGTCATAAAACCAACAGAAGTTTGTTGTGGAGTGATAATTCTGCAGCAAATTGGTTTTCGTATCAAGATTTTATGTCACGTGCGTATGTGTGTTATATTATTGTTCGGTGCAAAATTGCTGATCAGTACAACGGTCGACGCAATCATGAAAAGATCGTTATTGTTAACTCATCCGTGAACCAAATCATGTACCGGCAGAAATCAAAATACAAAAGCGAGATTTTGACTCATAAATTCAAAGTTTTAGAAAGAGTTGCTTAGTATGAGTATCTTTAGGAAACTCCTTGCGTACACTTATTTTGTCATTTTATGTATGTATCTGTCTTTAATTAGCCTAAAAATTCAAAAATACATTCAATCACTATTATAGCTGTGAAAACCAGAAAAATAAACATATCAATTCATTCTGCGATTTGATCGATATTTATGCTAATATTACTCCTGCTGCCGCTATTGCCGCAGTTAGTCCCTTATGGATACACAAAAAGCACATGACGTGACATGTAAGAGCCATGCATATATCATCGTTAGCATCGATTAATGCGACAAAATTGACTTGCTTTTACCACACGGGCAACACCATACCTGTCGAGAGTACCATATCACAACCTGCCTCTTGAGCTCATTATACCAAATGGGGAGTGCTGCTGTTCGACGGGATGTATGCTAATGATTGCACTAATTAAATCCGCATTCGGCCTTCGATGGTCGTAAATAAATAAAGGTTCTCACGCTCTCGGTGCATAAATATTCGATAATGATTGTTCCGAATTAATTATTTCAATCATCGATCACTCATCAGCGCCTCGTCAAACACAATTCAGCTCGCTGCTGCCTGGAATCGCCTGAATTTCGAGTGCTGATGCTATTTCTGCTCTGCCAACCGTTGCCGAGCCTGTTAAGTACGTTGTTGTGGGAATTATGAATGAACCAATTCTTTTGCCATACAGTTGACTGAAGCTGCTCTGAAAAGCATCATTATTTTGGTACAAATAATCTGCGAATTTGAGTGTAGTACCATTCTCTACCGAACAAACCATGGCAGCAAACAGCCTGGAGAGGAGAAATTTTAATTTGCCTCCTGCCTAGTTCATCTAGCTCTATCAAATATTGCTATTATTGAATGGTATCAGTAATTGAAGGATGCTTCAATACCTGGTGTTCGTCAGGTAGAGCCGAGTAATTTCATCGAACGTAAAATACGTATTCCATCCGTCGACAGACAAGTTCAGAGCTGGCTGTGGTTACCCCGGTTCAAGTTGGTTTCCACATCTCTTGAGTGCATCCCTGATATGGTTGCGTTTCGCCTAGCATCAACCTTCGCATCGGTGCCAGTGCTCGTAAACCTATAATGTAGAGGTTCTCAACCTTTTCAAAGTAACGGTCCCATTAAAGTTTTAAAAACATCTCTCTAATTTTCTGAATAACAAGCATTGAGTTCAGAGAATTCAATGTGAATATTCAAATGAAAATGGGGCCTTCCTTAGCTGAGTGGTTAGAGTCCGCGGCAACAAAGCGAAGCCATGCCGAAGGTGTTTGGGTTCGATTCCCGGTCGGTCCAGGATCTTTTCGTAATGAAAATTTCCTTGACTTCCTTGGGCATAGAGTATCATCGTACCTGCCACACGATATACGAATGCGAAAACTGCAACTTTGGAAAAGAAAGCTCTCAGTTACTGTGGAACTTTGAAACTGCTCATAAGAACACTAAGCTGAGAAGCAGGATCTGCCACAGTGAGGAAGCTAATGCCAAGAAGAGGACGAAGAAGAAGATTCAAATGAAAATCAAGCTAGTTAATTTACTGACACAATCAACTATCTATAGCTTGGTATTGAAGAGACAATCGTGTTAAAGAGATATCGTTTTATATAACTTAAACTCAGTGCAACTGCGATTCAAGAGACTATCGAAATAGTTCTTAGAACTAACCAATTACACATGGTAACAAAATGGTTATTTTTACAACAAAGTGCAAAATCGAGTTTTGTAACGAAACGCATTAGGTACCCCGGGGCAAGTGCAGCCTAATAAAAATAGTTCAAACAAATAGTTCAATATAATTTTCAAACGTCAATATTTTGCAAATCAAACAGCACGTTCACATTTTGGCAACATATTCACTGGTGTGTGCATGAATTAGATTGAATAATTTCGCAATTGTGGAAGAATGTTGTACAATGAGCCATTAGACGCAGTTACTTGGTTAAACGGGGCAAGTGGGACCCATCCAGTTTCATAAGACAATTCACGTCAGTAAGTCAGTCATTGCTATAAAAGGATTTATAAACCATAGATTTTAATTTAGAGTATATATTTGATGTAAATAAGGGATCAACTATAAAATACGTAACGTTTTAGGAAGAAAACGTACATTTAATGATATGTCACATCGAACTTTTGGGCTGCAAAATGGTGAGTCGACAATCAGGAAGGAGCGGCCAACACAGCTCTGGTCCTCACAAGTTCCTACCTCGCGCTTCCACGGGTCAAACGATGACAAAGACAGCCAGCTAAGGGTTGCGTACTTAGCTGGTATGGCAGCCTGGGCACTGTTGTCCTTCTGACATCAGCTAGAGTGAGGAGATACGTTCTGAGCGTCTGTACACCAGGAGGTGCGGCTCCAACAGCGTCTGTTCTGGCATCCAGCGGTTGAGTATGAAATGCTGTATCACGTCAGCTACACCTAAGATGGCAGTCCCATCAACGTGATGTAGGTAGCGCAACCCCGGTAAGGTAGCATACCGAATTCATTATCCACCACGAAAAATGGAGCAAGAAGAAGAAATGAACGTTATTTTTGGCAACCGACCTGGAAACGAAATAAGGACTATGATTGGAAACTCGGTACCTGGCCTACTGGCTCGTGAATTGTTAAAAACTGGCGTGTGCGTGGCTGCTATTCAGGAAGTGCGTTGGCTAAGATCTGGAAAACGTGAATTAAGGCCCAAGTAAAAATGGTGCAAAAGTCAAAACTGAAAAAACAGTTTTCTCCTTTTAAATAGACAAATCGAAGAAAATAAAAACACACAGTTCTTTTATTTGCCAAATAAAAAAGCTCTGTGTTTTTATTTTCATCAATTTGTTGTTTTAAAAAAAGAAAACTGCTTTTTCAGTTCTGACTCCGTCGCTAACACCGCATTCAAATACAACATCTACCACAGCGGTGGCGATAAAGCTGAACACTGAGTCGGTTTCATAGTGATCGGGAAGCAGATGAAGCACGTTATTAGGTGGAAGCCGATCAACGAGCGGATCTGCGTATTGAGGATTCGGGGCAAGTTCTTCAATTACAGCCTGATCAACGTCTATGCGCCGACTAACGACAAACCCGATTACGTGAAGGACGCGTTTTACGAATGTCTCAACAAGACCTATGGAGAATGCCCAAAACACGACGTGAAAATTGTCATTGGCGATGCTAATGCGCAGGTCGGAAAAGAGGACTTCTTCCGCCCTCCCTATCATTGGTAAAGAGAGCCTTCACTCAGTTACCAACGACAACGGCCTACGTTTAGTGAACTTTGCTGCCACCAGGGAGATGGCCATCAATAGCACCTACTTTGCACGCAAGGATATCCGCAAGCACACCTGGCAACACCCAAATGGCGAACTTTGCAACCAAATCGACCATGTTCTGGTAGACGGTCGACATTTTTCCGAAGTCATCGATGTTAGAACTTTCAGGGGTCCTAATATCGGCTCAGACCACTATCTCGTTGTAAGCAAAATTCGAGCGCGATTATCAACCGTTTCGAGTACTAGAAAATCGACAATCGTTGCGTTTCAATACCTAATGCCTGTCAGCAGATGGTGTAGCAGCGGACTACTATCAAAAGTTCGACGAGCGGATTAGCGAAATCGACGAAAGCGTCAACCTCAGCGATCTGTGGAAGTCAGTCCACGGAGCGGTGAGCACAGTAGCGCGAGAAGTAATTGGTACTGCTCAACGAAGACCAAGGAACGGTTGGTTCGACGAGGAATGCCAGAGAATGACGAACGAGAAGAACTTGGCTAGAAGCCGGATGCTGGTGGCTACCAGAGCAGTGAGCAGTACAAGGAAGCAAGGGCAGCTGGAAAACGGATTCATCGCAGAAAGAAAAAGGAGCATGAAGAGGCAGTAATTGCTCAGGCGCAAGAAGCTATGGATCAGAATAACAACCGACGGTTCTACGAGTTCGTAAATGGTGTGCGGAGAAAAACAGTTCCGTCTTCCGCCATGTGCAATGACCGCGAAGGAAACTTGCTGACGCATAAAACAATGGTGGCCGCCAGGTGGAAAGAGTACTTCGAGTCCTTGTTGACCGCAGATAACGGAAGTGGATGTGGTAGCAGTATTCAAATCGATGACGATGGACAGACTGTGGAACCTACAACGCTAGATGACGAAAAGAAAGCTATCAATGGGCTGAAGAACAACAAGGCTGCTGAGAAGGACGAGCTTCCGGCCGAACTTCTCAAATACGGAAGTGAGCAGCTGCACGAACTCCTTCACCGTATCATTTCGAGGATATGGGAGGAAGAACAAATGCCTACTAGTTGGTTGGAAGGTCTCATTTCCCCTGTGTACAAGAATGGGCATCGACTGGAGTGCGCCATTTACCGAGGGACAACACTCCTTAATTTGGCGTACAAAATCATGTCTGGAATTTTGTTCAACAGATTGAGACCATATGAGGAGTTCTTTGTCGGCGAATACCAATCTGGTTTTCGAGAGGGTCGATCAACGACGGATCAAATGTTTACCCTGAGTCAAATCCTAGATAAATTCCGGGAGTACAACTTGCAGACTTATCATCTGTTTGTAGATTTCAAAGCAGCCTACGATTCAGTGAAGAGAAACGAGTTGAGGCAAATTATGTCCGAACATGGCTTTCCGACGAAGCTGATTAGACTGATTCGTGCAACGCTTGATGGATCGAAATCAAGTGTGCGGGTAGTGGACGAGATTTCGTCATCGTTCGTAACCTTAGATGGATTGAAACAGGGTGACGCTCTTTCTAACATAGCACTCTTTTTAAAATTGTCATCAAAATAAATGTTTCTTCTTCTTTTTGGCATCAATGTCCTCACTGGGACAGAGCCTGCTACTCAGCTAGGTGTTCTTATGAGTACTTCCACAGTTATTAACGGAGAGCTTTCTTTGCCAAAGTTGCCATTTTCGCATGCGTATATCGTGTGGCAGGTACGATGATACTCTATGCCCAGGGAAGTCAAGGAAATTTCCTTTACGAAAATATCCTGGACCGACCGGGATTCGAACCCAGACACCTTCAGCATGGCTTTGCTTTGTTGCCGCGGACTCTAACCACTCGACTAAGGAAGGCCCTAAAAATAATTGTTTATGCTAGACAAATACATATAACGACAATGCGTGACACCCAAAAAATCTTTGATTCTCTGGAGAAGTCCACCAAAAGTCTGAGAGGTAATCTTTGCCATGTACTTTGCTAAGAATTTATTATGGAATTCGGATAATCCGGTATAACACGCCCCTGTGTCTTAAGCACTAGATCTAATGTGAACAATTGACATACCTATTATCTTGAAAGTACTGCAAGTCTTCTATCAAAATCTGCAAAATTAAAATAAAAGATTATTCGCACTCTCGTGCAAAAGATTGGAATCACTTCTTGAATATACAAAAGTTTTTTATCCATATTTTTAGGAATAGGAAAGCTTTACGGCTCAATCCGTATTATCTTTTCCATAGATTATTATGAGAAGCAGTTAGAGGACTGAACACAAAAGGTTTTTTTTTCGAAAGTAATGTCCACATAAACTTCGAATGGCGTGTGCACATTTTTTTTTTTTCAAATCACTTAAAATTTTGTGAGAATAACGTTCATCATAATTGGCACCATTTAAGCATAGGGGAGCAAAAACTTCAAAATTCTCATCAGTCTACTGACCACTGTACGGATTTTTAAGGTGAAAGCTTGTGAATGCATGCAGATTCATCAATTGTTCAAAAACTTTTAAGCGTTTGAATTGAGATAATGTTATGCCTATCAAAATTATTTCACCATCGGTTAATGCCTGCGTTAACGCCATTTTAAGAACGCTTCAAAGTAGTGTGAAGGTATAAAGTTCCATCCGGCCTTTATACCTGAAAGAGTTCGTGTAAATCTGTACAAATAAACCACCAAAAACGCTCCGAAAACGTTGTCAATATTCCGTCAAAAATCTTCCAAGAAGACTACAGAAAATCATCACTACATCTATCTGCAATATATCTAAACATAAATTCTCCTTGGGTAATGAAAAAAAAAAACCACTTGTAATTTGAAGTAAAGCATTTGCTGATAACTTCACGTGGACGTCACAAAAGTGGAATAAATCAATAATTTTTAAAGAAATATGTTTTTAATCTCGCAAGTAGCTCACCAATCCGAGAATCTTGGCAACAACATGGTTATCATTTATGACAAAGTCTTTCAACGACTGGACTATGAATTACTCACGGATATTTCCAGAAACAATGTTACATTTTGTTCTTCTTCTTTTACTACCTACAAACGGGCTAAGTGTTCTAATAAACAATTCCTCCCTTATCAACTGATAATTTTCTTTGCTAATAACCATTTTTGCAGGTGTATATAGTATGGCAAGTACAAGAATACCCTATGCCCTGGGAAACAGAGAAAATTTCCAATCCGGTAAGATCCACGAAAGGCGGAATTCTATCCCACGACTCTCAGCTTGTCCTTGAATAACTGCGCATTTACCTCTACGGCTATCTGGGCTCCAGCAATTTGCAACTTGATTAAAAATATGTATTTGCTCCCATAACAAACAGGCAAAGTAAACGATTTGGCAATTATGTATATTTATCAATCGTGGAAAACCCTCCTAAAAGGTCATCATGGCCCACTAGGGGTCCGTAGGCCACCACTTGGGAAACCGTGCCACACAGGGAAGAATGGTTCAATCGCACCATAACAATATTCATAATCATAATTGTTCGATTCCAGTAAAAGTTCGAGCAGGATCGACTGTTTGCATTCTGATTGCAGGTAGTACTTATTCCATTTAGGGTAAGAAGGGGTAACATGAACCTGAAAGTTGTAATGATCATCGATGTTCTTGTACAACTTCGGGTTGTTGGACTATTGGCCTATTTTGCCTTGACAAACATGTACTGCACATAACTTCCGAGATAACCCCGGGATCCCATACAATCGAGAACAACCGTCCTACAATTTCCATAGTCTCATGTGTACGTTTAACGAAACAACAACGGCCGCAATGGTGCACAGCTTGAAGTCAACGAAAGGACCTACTCTGCACCGATGCTAAACCAATTGAACCTCCTACACTCGAGCCTTTTTTGCCTATTGATTGGTTTCAATTATCGCTTTTTCCTGGCTCGGGATCGTCGAAGAAGCCATTTCCAGCATCATCGCCCCAGATGGTAACCATTGAGCGTAGGTGTTACTGCATGCGTGATTTTTCTGTTCAGTAGTTCTTTCAAAAGTAGGTAGATATGTAGTTATGCCATGTTCTAGGATTTCTTCTTCTTTTTTCTGGCGTTACGTCCCCACTGGGACAGAGCCTGCTTCTTAGCTTAGTGTTCTTATGAGCACTTCCACAGTTATTACCTGAGAGTTTACTAGGCCAATAACAATGTTTGCATATGTATATCGTGTGGCAGGTACGAAGATACTCTATGCCCTGGGAAGTCGAGAAAATTTCCAACCCGAAAAGATTCTCGACCGGTGGGATTCAAACCCACGACCCTCAGCTTGGTCTTGCTGAAAAGCTGCGCGTTTACCGCTACGGCTATCTGGGCCCCATTAATGTTCTAGGACTATTAAAATAAACATTCATAGAAGAGATTAACAGTCTAAGAATGATTCAGTTCTCGGAATTAAGATGAGTATCACTGAGTAAAATTTAATTAAGCATTGGATGAAATGTGTTAGTTAAATATTTCTATTGAACTATTGCTTCAGGTATGCATCCATTGTTGACGGCGGTGCGGTTTCCCATTTACCTCATCAATAATCTGCACATTGCTATCATGATTGATTCCTATCGATGTCTTCGAAATCACAAACCACATCATACATCTCGGAAGCGTCCTCTTGATTTGTCGTCAAGCAAATCGATTTTAATCATCTCTCAATTATCAACAGCACTCGAGCAGATCAGGCAGAGCTCATCAAAGAAAATAGACCATCTTCGGCACATCAATTGAGGCAGAGTACCAGCACAGCTCTTAGCAATACCAACTTCTAATTAAACTTGCAATGTGCATTTCAAACTTTAGAGAGGCACTCTCGCTCTCGTCGATATCATCTACTTCACAGTAGTGAAGAGGGCTATCTAATCCATCTCCGAACGCCTGGCTTTCTACATGCTGCGTTCAGTCCAGGCAAGATTTGCATCCTTTCGATAACAAATGGTGGAACACCGTCGTCTTAGATAGCTGAACTGGCGACCCGACTGGCAAATCATATCAAATTTATATCAGATATGTATCAAACGCTTTTCAACAGATCCTGTCAATTTGTTTGCTTCGCGGAAGATATGGACATTGGAATGAAATCAATAGGATTTAAAATAACACTGAAAAGTTCTATTCTTTGTAGCACTGCGAAACACCTAATGTTTTATTGCATTGGGTGGTATCATACCATCAGCAGAAAGAATTTGTTCACGAACAGCACTAGAATACGTTAAGCACTGAGTTATAATTCTGTTAGTTTCAGCTACTCGGAGACATTAGTGAACGCAGAAAGATGGCCCGTGAGCTGGGGTTGAACTGAACTATAAATTATTCAATCGAACGAACCGGTGAAATGTTCAATTTCAACGCGTCCATCGCTTCTAAGAGTACGAAGACGGTCATTTTGTTCAGCGACGACGACGTAATAAGATGCCAAACCAAACTGATCCTAGCCCAGATAGATAGATGACCGAGCTAAATTGAGATGCTCTCGAAAGCATCGTGCTAGAGCCTTCTTCGGGAACGAAAAGCAAACTGTCCATAAATTGTACCTGCATCACTTACGCCTCCTAGATATTCAACAGGAAGCTTAATCTCAGGCATCAGAAGTAAGCTCAGTCCTCCCAGAAAGTGGTATCGAAAGATACATTCAACCATTAGTTGCTTCATCGATTTTCCCCACATGCAGAAATTATTGGCATCCCGACCGTCAGCCCGTTCGGTTCGTTTATCAAGAACAAATCGGCCATAAATTTACCGCAATTAACATCCCGTGCATAATCAAGAAATATAAATGCGAATGGAAAACCACTACCGGTATCGCATTCCGATCTACGAAATTCCGGCCGATTGTCGATGTGTTGAAAGCTCTCAATTTAATTCCGCACTTGAAGCCAATCACCAGCACAGTGGTTCGAAGGCGGTCCGAACCTTAAAAAATCGAAGTTGTTTTATCCAAACTGTAACTGTAATATTTTTGCTGGCTCTTTCAACTTTTTTTGTGGTTCAAATCCAAAGTTTTAAATAGATTCATTGCTTTTGGAAACTTTTAATCAGAAGGCACATTGCGGGAAAACTATGTCTCAGATATACCAGTAAATCTGGTATATGCAAGTGAAGGGAAAACATTCATAGGTGTACAGATACATTGCATTTTGTAATTTACACAACTCTCTGAGCTGACCGTAGAGTTACTGTGCACGTGCTGTCGCCTTAGGTGCAGGAGCCTCATTTCTTGCAAGCACACGGGAGCGCTATACATTGTGAGACCTTCTTTGATGCGTCAAGACCTATCGTGGCGCTAACATCGACTCTGACCACTACCTGGTGATGGTTAAACTGCGCCCAAAACTCTCCGTCGTAAACAACGTACGATACCGACGACCGCCTCGGTATGATCTAGAGCGGCTCAAGCAACCGGATATCGCAGCGGCATACGCGCAGCACCTCGAGGCTGCATTACCGGAAGAGGGTGAGCTAAATGAAGCCTCTCTTGAGGACTGCTGGAGAACAGTGAAGGCAGCCATCAACAATGCAGCTGAGAGCAACGTCAGGTACGTGGGACGGAGTCGACGGAACGATTGGCTCGACGAGGAATGTAGGCAGATTCTGGAGGAGAAGAACACAGTGCGGGTGGTCATGCTGCAGCAAGGGACCCGGCAGAACGTGGAGCGTTATAGACGGAAACGGCAACAGCAGACCCGCCTCTTTCTAGAGAAAACACGCCGCCTAGAGGAAACGGAGTGTGAGGATCTGGAACAGCTGGGCTGGTCTCAAGAAACACGCAAGTTCTATTAGAAGTTCAACGCATGCCGCAACGGCTTCGTGCTGCGAGCCGAGATGTGCAGGAATAAGGATGGGAGGCGCTAGGAGCACAGGTAATGAAGGTCGGAACAACGGAGGAAATGCCTTCGTCGGAACTGCGGAGGATGGAAACCAACCAGCCCCCACTTTGAGGGAGGTTAAGGATGCCATTCACCAGTTCAAGAACAATCAGTGTGCATCGTACCTTCGTGCTGTGCGTACACGAATTCTCTCTGCTCTTGGAAGTTTTCTTAAAAACTACCTAGAGCAATAAAACAGTACTTTTCAGTGCTACAAAAACAGTACTTTTAAGTGCTAAAATTAAAAACGGTACTTTTCAGTGCTACTAAAACAGTATTTTTCAGTACTATTTTTTCTACTTTTGATCCCTTTACGATCCTTGTTTGGACCCTTGCCTTCGATTTTTCGTTGGACACCGTCTTGGGAAAAAAAACCTCTTAGGAGGTCTCGTATTCTTTCGTTTGTTCATTAAACATGGTTGCAACTACAAACAAAAGGAAGGGTGAATCTCTGAATTCTTTTCTTCCAAAAAAGTGGGATTTAAAACTGTCACTAAACGTGAAGAATGGAAGAAAGGACGTTTCCCCGGAATGCGAACTTTCTTCCAAGGGTGAAAAGAATAATGTTGATAATTGTATCGAAATGAGCAATCAGTTCGATGCTCTAGACAAATTTTCCGAACGCCAAATCGAAGCAGCCTCTACCCCAGGCTCTTTGAATCAAGTAAGGAAGCAAAGAGTGCCGCCTATCGTGGTCAGTTCTTCCGAATTTGTGGGATTTAGGCAGGAGATCTTGAACTCCATTTGGGGAATCAAGGTCTCCTTCCAAATAGCAAAGAAAGGAGACTGTCGCGTTTTGGCGGAAACTCTTTAAGATCACGAACTTCTTCTCAAACTTCATGAAGAGACAAAGCACAAAGTCGTCTTGAAACGCCTCTTAAATGACTATAAGTCACCTGAAAAGATCAAAAATGGAATAAATGATTTACTTGGATTTTCCCCAGTCCAAGTAATCATTATGAAAAAAGAACCCAATCTGGCATTGTTCGGGTTTTCTCAAGAATACTATTTAGTTCATTTTAACAAAAAAATAACTGAATAATATTAAAGCACAGAAAGAGCAATACTTATGTTCGATGTCCGTGTGACATGGGAACATTTCCATAAACCTGGAGGAAATTACCAGAACTCCAATCAGTACCGTCGGTGACAAAAAATTGCCCCATGGATGCTAAGTGCATGATTTGCGGAGGTTCTTATCACGCTAAGGACGTCTGCCCAGTGAAGGAATATACCACCAAGTTTATATGCTAGAATGGCGGGGGCAATCATAAGTCAAATTTTTGGGCTTGCTCTTCGCGTAGGCGAGTTGTCGAGACTCGTGCTAAGCAGATGAATAGTAATGTCCGTTCCCGACTAAGGGTACATAACAAAATTATATTAGCATATGTTATTATGTTATAAGGTTTTTTCGAACATATGTTATTACAATTTTGATGCAGGATGTTATTAAAATAACTAAAATTATAACAAAAAGTGTATGAATAGTAACATAAACATAACAAAATGTGTTTTAATTCTATCAAAAACATATCAAACCAAGTTATAATGTTTGATACAAAGTATCAAAATTATAATACTGTTCGATATGCGATAATATTGTATATTATTGAAATGCATAACTATCTATTTATTTTGTTATAAAGTTGTTAAAAATGAACAAAAAAATATCTTAAAGGGAAATAAATCACATTATGTTATATTTCTGTTTAATTATGTTCTATGGATAACGGAGCCTAACAAAATTATATCATAATATGATATGGATATCATATTCTGATAAAAATTTAATTATATTTCTGTTACAAGCCTCTAGTCGGGTTACGATAACGGTCGTTTCTGGAATTTCCCTGGTAGAGTATCGAACAATTCTCATTTTTTTAACGATCGATTGATTAGAAATCATACCCATCAGGAACATCATAATCATGCTCATTCACAAACTAATTTTAATCCGTCGGGTAGCCGTTCGAATTTATTAATTTCAAATGTATATACCCACGGAAAATCCTTTGCCGATATCGTAGCAAATAATTTGAACTCCTCCCCTGTTCGTTCTATGAGTACCCATTCTACTTGTTTCAAATCAAATGGAAAAAACCCTACCGCCACAGGTAACTCATACTCCGCTTCTTCGTCTACCGAAAATTTCAATGGGAAATCATCAAATGTACCCACTTCAAGTGATATGTCTGCCTCTGATTTTAATTTTTTAACTGAACAATTGAATCTAATGATTGATGCAATGTTCAAAGCCACTACTATAACTGAAGCAGTCCAAGTAGGTGTAAAATTTACAAATCAAATTGTTATTGGATAACGTTGTTCTAATGGATCCAAATAATAATTTAAATATTTTTAATTGGAATGCTCGTTCTTTGAATGGGAAAGAGGATGAGCTGTTTAATTTAATTTTTATTTCAGTAATAACGTGCATATAGCAGTTATTACTGAAACATATTTAAAACCTGGATCCAAACTTAAAAAAGATCTGACCTTTTTTGTTTATCGTACTGATCGATTTGATGGGGCATGTGGGGGTGTTGCAATCATCATTCATAGGCGTAAAACATCACCTGTTTTGTCATTTGAAACTAAAGTTTTTGAAACTTTAGGTGTTTTTGTTGAAACACAGCTTGGTAAATTTACTTTCATAGCTGCCTATTTGCCTTTTCAATGCTCGGGACAGCAGGTAATTTGCTTCAAACTGCATCGCAATAAGTCAAAAAAATTTCTCATTGGTGACTTTAATGCCAAACATCGGTCATGTAATAATCCTCAAAGTAATTCCAAAGGCAGAATTTGATTGGATGAGAGCTCTTCATGATATTTCTCAATTCAATACCCTGATAGTCCTACTTGTTTTTCCTCTTCTAAAAATCCATCTACGATTGATTTGGCCTTAACCAACTCTAGTCATCTTTGAAGCCAAGTATTTACTCATGCTGATTTTGATTCTGATCATGTCCCTGTTACATTTCAAATATCCCATGAAGCGATTCTTAATCCTATCAGTTCCACTTTCCATTATTTTCGAGCCGACTGGACTGTATATGAAACATATATTGACTCTAATCTTGATGTTAACATTTCTTTACAAACAAAACTTGATATTGACAATGCTTTTGAAATTTATCAAACTCCATTGGTGAAGCCAGGGGCATTGCAATTCCAAAATGTGAAGAAAATTTGAATCCGTGATTATAGACGATGATTTCAAACTCTTGATATGTCTTAAAAACGTGAGGAGAAGGCAATTTTAACGCACTTGCGATCCTGCTATGAAAATTATATGGCAGGATTTGCAGAAAGACATCAAGAAACGTTTTGCTCAATTAAGAAACAAAAATTTTGAAAATAAAATTTCTCAATTGGACCTTGGCTCTAAGCCCTTTTGGAAATTATCTAAAATTTTGAATAAAAAACAAAATACTCAGGAACCAAAACCGGCATTGAAAGAGGAAAACAAATTATTACTAACTAATTGCAAAAAAGCTCAAAAACTTGCTATGCAGTTTGAAAGTGCGCACAATTTCAATTTAGGACTTACTAGTGCAATGGAATATCAAGGTACTCAGGACTTCGAAAACATTCTCAGTCTAGAGAAGGTTATCGAAAATTCCTGGGACACTGCTTTGGAAGATTTTTACTATAATTTGAGCAGTCAGATGCCTAGTTTTGCCAATTATATTGTTAACAATTAGATTAGTATGCAGTGGCGTCTCGTCCTAAGGTGCACTTGGTGCACTGCACAGTCAAAGATTTCAAACTAACAAATGAAATATATGTATTATAATTCTCAATGCTTCCAACATTCATCATGTATAGTTGCTTGAAAATGTTGTTTGATTTCTTCACCTTCAATTGGTGCATCGCCCTCAGTGAACAAACCGTTTGATTCTCCCTCCCATGGTCTTGATCAACCAGCAAGCGAAAACAGCAAAGCGAACAAGACAAACTGCCATGCGTGTCCATCGTATTGCAGAGAATGTTCATTTCAGCCGTGCACTCTTTCTTGTGCACGAAAATAGCTTGTATGGACACAGCAGGAATGTGCATTTGTATTGGCATTTCTAGTGCAACAGTGGCGTTGTATAGGTAAAATCTGGTTCACTCCAATTTGTGCACCCGAGAGAGAAATTGCCAATGACGCTCGCATTGGTTTGCAATAATTGAGAAAGCGCGCGCAACTGGCGTCACGACGTCTGCTGTTGGAAGAGAAAGCGTCAACGCCATACATGTTTTGTTGCATGGAGCTTCCAGGTGTCGCGCGATACTAGGCGCAATATTGATTGGAATAAAAACTAGATGTTATAAACATATTGGCCAGATTGATTATGTTTTATCTTATTATATAAACCAAATTCATGTGGCTTTGAATTGATTTATAAACTATGTGTCATCAGTCATCATTTCACTTAAGAGCTTTGATGTATCAACAAAAGTATACAAGGAGATGTACCAGCGCTGGACATCGTCAAAAAGCTAAGATATCGTGATACAATTAACACGCTTTAGGACTAATGGAGAAAGCCACGAAATCCACGGAATTTATCCTTCATCGCGAAACTTGGAAAATGACGCGTAAATAGTTGAATTCTGAATGTTTATATGATAATCTCAGAAAAGTTCAGATTTTTGCTCATAAGCATGGTTTATTTATTTGAAAGCCGAGTTTCATATAAAAAAAATGTGCTAATCGTTTAGTTTCAAGTTAAACGTCTTTCTTCTTGTTTTAAATGTTGCATTGATATTAAACTTATTATCTCAGTTCGCAAAACACGAAAAATGCTTGAAATTTACGCATATAAAGGTTATTTTTACTGTAAATATACATTTTCATGTCAAATATGATCAAACTATGGGACCGCGAGTAATACGCAAAATGTTTCTTGCATCGCCTTGGTATCAGCGAAATTTTGAGAATTTATATTGTATAAGGAATCATCCGAAATTCTTGAAACTTACAACTAGTGATTGAAATGCAGAAAACAAACAAAAAACACGTCCAATGAGCAACAAATATAATAGCTTCCAGACACTTCAAGATTGCATACAGTATTGAAAATTACATTTTAAGGTGTTAATAATAAGAAATTACATTTTAAGCTGAAATACATTTTACAAAATCGATTGAAAAATTCGTATTCATAATTCAAAATAAACGGTTTGTGCGAGTCAGTGCACAGGTAATCAAATTCCTCACGGGACGCCTCTGTTAGTATGGAGAAACATTTGAATTAATATGAATTTAAAAACCTAAAATCAGATATTACAAAAAGTGTATTAAAACTTAAAGTTAGGATTAAATAGGTTAAAAAAAATTAAACTGTTATACACATCACAGACACAAAACACATGCAATATTGATAACACAGATAACATTGATAGCACACAACACAGATGTAGGAGCCGATGATTTATATACAAGACTGTATAGGGACAATAGCTTACCGGCAAAACAAACGGCAGTTAGTAGCCAATCGATCGTCAGGCAATAAAGAACATTTTTCCTTACCGCCGCGTGTTCAAAATAAAATTATAGGTTCTAGTTTCATTACTAAAAAATAAAAGTGTAGTTTTTATGCCTAAATCAAAGTGCGTGAAATTATTCCTGAAGAAAACGACTTTCAACGGTGATTAGTGCAAAAAGGTGTCACGTGTCGCTATTCCCGTGCATGCTATTCGGGTTAAGGAGAGTGTGCTCGACAGTGGTGAAGAAATTGCACTTAAAAGGAAAGCAACAAACTGTGGTTCGGATCGTGGATTGCACGGAATCGTTCAAATTCTTATTTAGAGCTTTGTGGTGGGCCTTCCCAACCCACGAACCGTGGAGAAGAAGAACATTTTTTGGTGCCGTGACCAGGATCAGCGGTTGGATAAGGCCATTATACTCCGTAGTGTATTGTTCTAGGGAAGAATAGGCCGGCCGGAAGACATCTATCGGGCAACGGATTCACTGTTGTGAGGTTCCTCAACGAGTGGAGAACTCACTCTCCCCAACGATAGCGTGGATTACTTCTTCCTTCACACGTTGCACGGCCCATCGGCCACCACAAAGTCACGCGACGAGTTGTAATTGTTGCAGTCAGAAGCAGTAATAAATTAAATACAAGGCCACGGGTGAGTGGCATTCCAAATATCTCTAGCAATCACACTGGTGCTTTTGAGATTTGGTTTTGTTTCATGTACGCTGGCTTCTTTGACTGCATGTGACGTCGCGCGACACGGAGTTGCATCGTCGATTTATTACTGTTGCTGGGAGGATTTCTGCTACGCCCGTGCTGCATACGACTTCAACAGTATATCTGGACGTGATTCGAGCTATTTTTTTTTCTGGCATCGTTCTTCGGTTGGAGATTTAGATATTTGAAATTCAAGGCCTATTGTCGACAGGCCTCAGGTGAGTGCCTGTCCAATTAAATTATCTCTTTTGGGTGGTGCTATATGGTACGATTATTGATCCATTCTCGGGACACGTGATCGTTGGCTACGGTTGGAGAATCGGTACGTGAACGTACGGCTACACTGGGCAACAACATTTTTTCGCATCTCCACGAAACCGATTGGATTGGACTCAGACGGATTGATACCTCTTCTGAGATCATCGTAGATTTCATCGAGCTCAACTGGTGGAAGACGTTACGCAACACTTTGCGTGCAGAAAGGCGGAGGAAGTGTTTACGTCGGGACAATTAGTACAAGCGAAGGTTGGCATCTACGATCGACGAAGGTACCAGTGGAGTTTCTTGCACCGTGAGGAAATTAGTTGCAATACAGTCTACATTGCTGGATGCACATTTCGGAATTTTTGGACGAGCCTCAATTCGAAGTACGAAGACGATAATCTCACTACTTGATATTGTACGGGGGCTGGCGGAAGCTGCATTTAATTAAATACAAGGCCTTGTTGAGACAGGCCTCAGATGAGTACCTGTCCAACAATCTCACTTGGAGAATTGCAGAGCTTCTTGGTTGGTTTTCTTTCTCATTCTTGATCGTCATCGTTCGTACTTCAATTTGCTGAGCTGGTAGTGGTTGTGGGAAAATGACTGATAAGAAAATAAAGGAAAAGGTCAAAAAGCGGGAGCGCATTGTCGATACTGTGAAACGACATGCGTCATTTCTGGGGATTTATGATCCAAGTATTCATAGGGGGGAAGTTCAGTCAAGGCTGGATAAAATAGAGGTAAAGTTTGACGAATTTGAGGAAATTCAGGAAGAAATCGCTGAGCTGGATGCGGAAGGGAAGTTCGAGGAGGATTGCAGCAAGGCCGCTGATGAGTTCGAGAAACTGTATTACAGTCTGCGAGCAGCCTTGTTGGCCAAAATACCATCCGAGGACCCACCGGCTGATTTGAACAACTCGATTGGAAGAGCTGGCCTTGCATTAGGGGCCCACACTGGAGTACGTCTGCCGCAGATTTCACTGCCGGAGTTCAACGGCGATATCAGGGTATGGTTGTCGTTCAAATCAACCTACATGTCGCTCATTCACGAGTCCGGGGAGCTAAGCGATGTTCAGAAATTTCACTACCTCAAATCTGCACTCAAGGGGGAAGCAGCCAAGCTCATCGAATCGCTTGCTATCACCAGCGACAACTACAACATCGCTTGGGATACGGTTACGAAGCGGTACTCTAACGAGTATCTTTTGAAGAAGAGGCATTTGCAGGCGCTCATGGAGTATCCGAAGGTCGAGAAGGAGTCATCATCTGCTATTCATGCTCTAGTGGACGAGTTTGAACAGCGTTTGAAGATCTTGAAGCAACTAGGAGAGAAGACCGAGCATTGGGGGGCAATGATAGTGCACTGGATGTGTTCCAAGCTGGATATGAAGACTCTTCAGCTGTGGGAAGACCATGCAGCTTCAACGAAGGATCCGACGTTCGCAATTCTAGTGAACTTTTTAGAGAAGCGTACGAGGGTGTTGGAAGCGGTTTCATCGAACGTTGAGTTGCAATGCAGTTCACAAAAGTCGGAAGTTAGGCGTCAAAAGGTGGTCGTACATGCTGCAACTGATAGTGAGCAGCGGAGCGGTCTGGTATGCAGCTGTTGTGGAGAATCGCATTTCTTGGGCCGGTGCGGAAAGTTCAACCAGATGACCCTGAAGGAGAAGCTACAGTTCGTGAACAGCAAACGGCTGTGCAGTAATTGCCTGAAGTCTGGCCACGCGATTGCAATTCGAAGTTCAGCTGTCGCGACTGCGGAAAGAAGCACAATTCGCTGATTTATCCAGGATTCTCACCAAGCAGCAGCGGTGCTGGAAATAGTGATTATCTTGCGGGTAAAGCGGAGAAGAAACGGAACGGCACGGTGGCAACAAACGTGGTGACTAACGAGGAGGAAGCCGAACAAGAAATCGACGATCAAGAAGCGGTTGGAACATACAACGTAGGGACCAAGGTTGGCAAAATCTCAAACGTTTTCCTATCTACGGTGGTATTAGTTGTTCGGGACCTGCACGGAGGGAAGCAGCTAGCCCGAGCTTTGCTTGAAAATGGGTCTCAAGCAAACATCATGAGTGAGCGGTTGTGTCAAATGCTGAACTTGAAGCGGCGCTCAGCGAACGTGCCGATTAGTGGGATCGGCCAATCGGAAACTCGTGCTAGATTTATAGTTAACACTACAGTCAGCTCTAGGATCCAGGACTTCTCCGTAGGAATGGAGTTCCTGGTGCTTCAGAAGGTTACGTCGGAGTTGCCATCAGCACATATACCGGTGGCGCACTGGAACATTCCGAAGGATATTCAGTTGGCGGATCCGAGCTTCAACACCAGCAATCGGATCGACCTTTTGATTGGAGGAGAACACTTCTATCGGTTCTTGTACGAAAGGGAGATGAAGAGAATCGTACTTGGACCAGGACTACCAATGTTGATCAACTCGGTATTCGGCTATATAGTTACGGGGAAAGTTTCGGAAACACATGACTACTCCGTTAGCTGTTGCATGGCAGCCACTCCGGGGCAACTGGAATCGGACAATTTGGAGGCTCAATTACGGAGGTTTTGGGAAATCGAGAGTAACGAGGATCGACCAGCTTGGTCGAAGGAAGAACAGGACAGTGAAGACCATTTTGTGAAAACGTTCAGCCGAACAGAGGAAGGTCGGTACGTCGTACGTTTATCGAAACACATAAACTACGGTCAAATGTTGGGTAATTCTCATGCGATGGCTCTAACAAGGTTCAGGAGGCTAGAAAAGCAGCTGGAGAGGAATCCGGATATGCGTCTACAATACAATGCATTTATGCAAGAGTATCTGAATCTCGGACATATGCGGGAGGTTAACGAGGAGGAGCTCTCGAAGGAAATGATGTCGGATAATTCGAAGAAAATCTGCTACCTACCGCATCACGCGGTGCTGAAGGAAACCAGCACCACAACGAAGGTTCGTGTTGTTTTCGATGGCTCGGCCAGTACGGACAGCGGGTATTCCCTGAACGACGCTCTACTGAAAGGTCCGGTAATTCAAGATGAGCTCCTCAGTCTTCTAATACGGTTTCGGAAGCATGAAGTGGCGCTAGTTGGTGATGTCGAGAAGATGTATCGACAGGTAAAAGTACACCCGGAAGACGCCGGATTGCAGCGCATCCTTTTCCGATTTTCTCCTGAGGAGCCCATAAGGGTTTTCGAGTTATCAACGGTAACTTACGGGTTGACACCTTCATCATTCTTGGCGATCCGCGCCCTACACCAACTTGCAGCAGATGAAGGAGTTGCATACCCCGAAGCGGCGAAAGCGATAGTTCACGATTTTTACGTGGATGATTATATCGGTGGAGCATCCAGCGTAGACGAAGCTATCCGGCTTCAAGGAGACCTTGACACCCTAATGAAGAAGGGTGGATTTGCGTTACGCAAATGGTGTTCCAATCGGCCAGAAGTTCTGACTGGCATCCCAGCCGATCAACTTGGAACAAGTCTATCGATTTCATTCGATATAAGCCCGGAAGAAAAGGTAAAAGCACTGGGAATCACCTGGGAACCCGGAACAGATCAACTGCGATTCATTTACGAAAACGTAGAAAGCGAGCAAACTTGGACACGAAGGACAATTCTGTCGTCTATTGCTAAACTGTTCGATCCCCTGGGATTAATATCTCCAGTGGTTATTGTAGCAAAAATGCTTATGCAAGAGCTCGCGTCACGAAAAATAGCATGGGATACACCTGTTCCCGATGACATAAGGAAAAAATGGACGACGTTCTACTCAGAACTGGACAAAATTGCGGAACTACGAATTAGCCGATTTGCTTTCGCGTCCAACTGGGTAGATATCCAGTTCCATTGTTTTGCTGATGCTTCCACACTAGCGTACGGAGCTTGCCTATACGTACGCACAACAGACCAAGCTGGAAATGTGCGAATTGAGCTACTCGCTTCAAAGTCTCGTGTCGCACCGCTCCAGAGACTACCAATTCCACGGCTTGAACTTTGTGCAGCCAAAGAAGCTGCACTGCTACACTCGAAGGTGACGAAAGCACTATCGTTAGGCGAAGTTCGTTCTACGTTCTGGTCCGATAGTACGATTGTGCTCCACTGGCTGCGAGCTGCTCCAAATACCTGGCAGACATTCGTAGCCAACAGAGTATCAGCGATTCAAACCTCCACGCACCCACATTCTTGGCGACACATAGCAGGAAAGGAGAATCCAGCGGACCTAGTATCGCGTGGAATGACCATCGACGACTTTCTGCATAGTCAGCTGTGGAATGAAGGACCTCCATGGATTCGCGATGATGAGGATACGTGGCCCTATCAAGTCAATGGATTAAATCCTCCTGATGATCAGTTGGAGATTCGTAAGGTTGTTCACCAGGCTACAGTCGCTGAACCATCTACTAACGATTTATTCAGCTTACGTTCTTCGCTACCCCCTCTACTTCGGATCGTCGCTTACTGCCATCGGTTTGCCCATAATTGCCGGTTTCCGAACGACAGAAGGCGCGGCATGGTATTGACTGCTGAAGAAATACAAGCTGCAAAAATGGCACTGACTCGATTAGCACAAGCTGAGCGGTTTTCCGAAGAATTCAAAGCTCTCCAGCATCAACAGCCGATTCACCGCAAATCTAAACTGAATAGACTGTTCCCGTTTTTGGACAGCGATGGAGCCCTCAGAGTTGGCGGACGTCTACGCTTCTCAACCATAGGATACGCAGCCAAGCATCCTGCGGTATTGCCGAGTAATCACCCATTCACGGATTTAGTTATCCGGTACTTCCACTATCAGAACTTCCACAGTGGTCCTCAACTCACGTTGTCCGAGATACGGCAGGAATTTTGGCCCATACATGGCCGACGTGCCGTCAACAACGTCCTCCGCAAATGCATCAGATGCTTCCGCAGCAATCCAGCGCCTATTCAGCAGCCCATGGGACAGCTACCTGCCGGTCGCGTGCGCCCAGGACGCCCATTCCTGATAACCGGTGTTGATTATTGCGGGCCGTTTTACCTAAAGCCACCACGCCGAAATGCTGCTCCGCCGAAGGTGTATATTGCGGTGTTTGTCTGCTTCTCTACAAAGTCGATGCACCTCGAAATGGCCAGCGACTTATCCACTGCCTCATTCCTTTCTGTTTTGCGACGGTTCATAGGCTACCGTGGTGTTCCGGCTGAAATACATTCAGACAATGCCACAAATTTCTCTGGAGCCCGCAATGAGTTGAAGGCGTTGTACGACCTACTGAACAATTCGATTAGCCGCACCACCATCAGCAACGAGTTGTCTCAGCAAGGCATCCAATGGAAGTTTATTCCTCCGCGCGCTCCCAACTTTGGTGGATTGTGGGAGGCCGCCGTACGCTCCGTAAAGACCGCCTTGAAGAAAGAGATCGGCCTTCAACAACTTACCTACGACAACTTCCTCACATTAATAGTTCAGATCACCGCTACTCTGAACTCAAGACCTCTTTCCCCCCTATCTGATGACCCCACTGAATTTGAAGCGCTTACGCCAGCGCATTTTTTGATTGGGTCATCAATGAAAGCTCTCCCTGAGCCCATCCTAATCTCCATTCCCACAAACCGCCTTAACCAATACCAGCAAACCCAGCAAATGTTCCAGCGCTATTGGCAACGGTGGAGCAAGCAGTATCTCACACAGCTGCAAGTGACAACGAGGAACCTGCCCACAAACCCTATGCAAGTTGGCAGCATCGTCGTGCTACGGGAGGACAACCTACCGCCCCTTTGTTGGCCGCTGGCACGAATCATCAGCCTGCACCCGGGCTCTGACGGAATCGTGCGAGTAGTGACGGTGAAGACAGCGACTGGAGTCTACAAGCGGGCAGTTAATCGCATCTGTCCACTACCTACCGAAGATGTGAACCGACGAACCACGAGAGCTTCAGGATTGCCAGCGATTTCGGATCGTAACTGAATATGAACCAAATTTTTGAATTCATACAATTAGCTTATTGAAGCCAGTTCAAGAGGGCCGGTAATGTTAACAATTAGATTAGTATGGAGAAACATTTGAATTAATATGAATTTAAAAACCTAAAATCAGATATTACAAAAAGTGTATTAAAACTTAAAGTTAGGATTAAATAGGTTAAAAAAAATTAAACTGTTATACACATCACAGACACAAAACACATGCAATATTGATAACACAGATAACATTGATAGCACACAACACAGATGTAGGAGCCGATGATTTATATACAAGACTGTATAGGGACAATAGCTTACCGGCAAAACAAACGGCAGTTAGTAGCCAATCGATCGTCAGGCAATAAAGAACATTTTTCCTTACCGCCGCGTGTTCAAAATAAAATTATAGGTTCTAGTTTCATTACTAAAAAATAAAAGTGTAGTTTTTATGCCTAAATCAAAGTGCGTGAAATTATTCCTGAAGAAAACGACTTTCAACGGTGATTAGTGCAAAAAGGTGTCACGTGTCGCTATTCCCGTGCATGCTATTCGGGTTAAGGAGAGTGTGCTCGACAGTGGTGAAGAAATTGCACTTAAAAGGAAAGCAACAAACTGTGGTTCGGATCGTGGATTGCACGGAATCGTTCAAATTCTTATTTAGAGCTTTGTGGTGGGCCTTCCCAACCCACGAACCGTGGAGAAGAAGAACATATATGTTTGTTTCTGATTCACCGGAAGTGACCTCAAAATCCGGACATTGTCTGTTTATCTGGCCAAAGTGTACATTAGGGCGGTTCAAAATTTAAAAATGTTTGAGAATCCAATCTCCCATATGTTTCTTACTATCCTTACCATAAAAATAGTGTTCTGTGAAATTTTCAGCTTTCTAGGTGGTGATTTGAAGGTGGCCCAAAGACAATGTAGGTTTGTATGTAAATTACTATGGAGAAATTCTGAGATATGTTCCAAACCCGCTAGTAATGTAATGTAAGTACAAACTTATTATCCCATAGTAAAAACTCATTCTTCAAGCCATAATAAAAAAATTTGCTGAAGAGATTAATTCAATCCGACAAATAGCAGAAGAGATATTCATGAGTTTGTTTGTTATCAGTTTGCTAAATATGGGATTATAGCCCTGCAAACATGAACAAAAATCCCAAACAAAATTTGCTCAAAAGGGATTTGTTTCTTCAGCAACATCCTTCATTAAGACTTGAAGAATGAGCTTTGAATATGGGATGATACGTTCCTACTTTCTCCATAGTAATTTCCATACAAACCAACTTTGTCTTTGGGCCACCTTTAAATCGCCACCGAAAAAGCTGAACATTTCACAGAACACTATTTTTATGGTAAGGATGTAAGGAACATATGGGAGATTGGATTTTCAAACATTTTTAAATTTTGAATCGCCCTAGTGTACATACAGACAAAAAGCATGTTCTTACAGCAACGCAGCGGCTATTTCATAAAATTTGAGCAGTCGCATGCCTAATTTTGAGCTTCATCCATATTTGTCTCCTCGTTCACCGGAAGTGGCCCTACAACCCAGCCTTTGCCATATGGTAAAATTGACAACATTGAGAGTTGATGTCAACACCGCTAGCGCATGACGGCTCACCATAGTAGCATGTCCGAAAGAACTTGAAACTATTGAGAACCAGAGCTACAGGTCCAAAGCCCTGATAAAGGTGGATGGTTGTGATGGCTATGACCGTGGTCATCATGTGAAGAACAAGTGGACGATGCTGTATCGTGTCAGCATCGAGGAGGCAGCCCCTCTAGCACGATGTAGGTAGCGCAACCCTGGTTAGGTGGCCTATCGAAGACTCTTCACCAACCAAGAAAGGCAAAAGTAGAGCAAACGGATTGATTTTACGGCAACAGACCCGGCAACGAATAAAGGACAACGATTGGAAAGTTGGATCTTTGAACGTGAGAACTTTGAATGAACCCGCGCGTGTTGGGCTCCTGGCTCGTGAACTGCGGAATGTCGGCGTGAACGTAGCAGCTATACAGGAAATACGCTGGCCTAGAACCGGAGAACACGAATTCCGAGCGGTGGACCCCATCGCCGACACTTCATTCAAGTACCACATCTACTACAGCGGTGGCGACAGAGCAGAACGTGGGGTTGGCTTCATAGTGATTGAGAAGCAGATGAAGCGAATTATTCGGTGGAAACCGGTAAGCGACCGAATCTGTGTGTTGAGAATGAAGGGCAAGTTCTTCAACTACAGCCTGATCAGCATATATGCGCCAACGAACGATAAGCCCGATGACATGAAGGATGAGTTCTATGAGAGCCTGGATAAGGCCTACGGAGAGTGCCCAAAATAAGACGTCAAGATAGTCATCGGCGACGCAAATGCGCAGATCGGGAAAGAAGATTTCTTCCGACCCGTCATTGGAACGGAAAGCCTTCATTCCGTCACCAATGATAATGGCCTGCGGCTAGTAACCTTCGCTGCTGCTAGAGGGATGGCAATCAGCAGTACATACTTCGCGCGAAAGAATATTCGCAAACACACCTGGCGACACCCGAGTGGTGATGCCTGCTCCCAAATAGACCACGTGCTGGTTGATGGGCGACATTTCTCAGATGTCATTGATGTCAGGACCTTCCGAGGCCTTAATATCGACTCGGATCATTATCTCGTTGTAGCTAAAATTCGGGCGCGGTTATCCAGCGTCACGAGTTCCGCAACACACAGAACGCTACGCTTCAATATACAACGCTTGTCGACTGATGGGGTAGCTGCGCAGTACCGTCAGCAACTAGACGAGAAGTTGGGAAGAGTCAACGTTGCTGGAGACGTCGACAGCCTGTGGGACCCTATCCACGAAGCTGTGACAACAACGGCGCGGGAAGTGATCGGCACTGGTCAACGACGAAGACGGAACGACTGGTTCGATGAAGAGTGCCAGAGGGTGACAGACATGAAGAATGCCGCCAGAAGCCGTATGCTTGTGGCCGGTACCCGACAGAACAGAGAGCGGTACAGGGCAGCGAGAGCCGAAGAAAAGCGAATCCACCGCAGAAAGAAAAGGCAGCACGAAGAAAGTGTGGTAGCTGACGCACAAGAAAGCATGAACCGGAATGATATGCGGAGATTTTATGCAACGGTCAATGGTGCGCGGCACAATACCGTACCAGTGCCCGCCATGTGCAATGATCGAGAAGGGAATTTGCTGACCGATAAAACGGCGGTGGCTGCCAGGTGGAAGGAGCACTTTCAGCAATTGTTGAACGGTGAGAATGGAAATGTAGCGAGGAACAGGATGAACATAGATGATGACGATCAAGCTGTGGACCCACCGACCATAGGAGAGGTTAAAAAGGCTATCAGCGAGCTGAAGAACTGTAAGGCTGCTGGGAAGGACGAGATCCCGGTTGAGCTTCTCAAGCACGGAAGCGAGCAGCTTTACCAGTCGATCCACCGAGTACTTCTGAAGGTATGGGAGGACGAAGAATTTCCCACCGGCTGGTTGGATGGCCTCATCCGCCCTATCTACAAGAAAGGGCACAGACTGGAGTGTGCCAATTACAGAGGAATTACCCTGCTGAATTCGGCGTTCAAAATTCTGTCGCGCATCCTGTTTAACAGACTGAGACCGCTCGAGGAGTCCTTCGTCGGCGAATACCAAGCTGGTTTTCGTGAGGGCCGTTCGACAACGGACCAGATGTTTAGCTTGCGAATGATCCTAGACAAATTCCGGGAGTATAACTTGCAGACTCACCATCTGTTTATTGATTTCAAGGCGGCGTACGACTCAGTGAAAAGAAATGAGCTTTGGCAGATAATGTCTGAAAATGGTTTTCCGGTGAAACTAATTAGGCTGATACGTGCTACGCTGGATGGTTCGAAATCAAGTGTTCGGATCGCAGACGAGGTGTCAACCTCGTTCGTGACATTAGACGGATTGAAGCAGGGAGACGCACTTTCGAATTTACTGTTCAACATTGCACTTGAGGGTGCTATTAGGAGATCTGGCGTGCAAAGAAATGGCACTATTATCACAAGGTCGCACATGCTCCTTGGCTTTGCGGACGATATAGACCTGATTGGAATCGATCGCAGGTCAGTGGAAGAGGCCTTCGTGCCTCTGAAGAGGGAGACAGCGAGGATAGGCCTGACCATCAATTCTACCAAGTGCGAATGTCGGAAGAAAGAATTGCGAAAATAATATTCAGCAGGGAACCAGGTAGAGGTCGGCGGCTTCGGGAAGACCACGAATACGCTGGCTGTACGCAGTGGAAGAGGACCTGGCGACCCTAAACGTTCGGGGCAACTGGAGAAGTTTCGCCCAAGACCGACGAAGATGGAGCTCTACAATACGCCCGGCAATGGCGTGATGCTACGCTGTAGCCATCAAGGTATCAAGGTAGGGAGAGTTGATGTCTTGTATTGGCTTTCTGAGTTGATATCATCACGTTCAAGTAGCCGCTTATGTTGCTTCGATCAAATTTACATGTGTTCCTTGGCCTCGGCTCCTACCCGGAAAGTATTTCCGGAATCAGGTTCCGGCTTTCGTCCCATGCAAGAAACTAAGCCAAATAGTGTATTATTGTCTTGGTCCGTTACATAATGTTTAAAAATGGCTAAAACCTATCGTTAAATATTGGTTGCATTGTTAAAGTTGTAAAATATGTGACTAGGGAACACTTATTTCCGGTTGAAAAACCAGACCTGTCCAGACCTGAACTTCCGGTTTGAAAACCCCACTAGCAGAAAGTCTAGCTCATCCCATCGATCATAGTGAAACCCACATTTCGTTAAACTTATTTGTTTCTGAGCACCAGTCGATTGAAAATAAAAGGTCTGTCACAGGGCTTTGAGGGTTAATATAAAGTCAAAACTTTGTCTTAAGAACAAGCTCTGGATCTTCAAACAAATTTTCAGGCCAGCCGTGTTGTATGCTGTACCAATATGAACTAGCTGTTGTAATAGCAGGAAGAAGGTCTGCAAAGGATTCAAAATAAAATTTTGAAAATGATTTTCAAGCTTCCTCTCTGGTATAGTACTAACTTTAATAAGTTGCATAGAATATCCAATGATGAAAAGTTGGAACAAATGTCAAATAAAATATTTAATAATTTCAGACAAAAATCGTTGCAATCCTCTATTGTCACGATTAATGCGTTATATACATATTTAGGTTAAGTTAGGTTAAGTAAATTGAAAGCGTTTTTTTATCTTATAAGCAGGTGAAATCAACTAATCTGTACAAATTTTGAACTGCTACGGCAAATGAAATGTAATATGTAATAACCAAATGTAATAAGAGCTTAATTTTGTTTTACCAATTTAGGATAATAGTGTTGTCACCTAGAACACCTAGATATGTGAATGAGAGTTTGAGATTCAATCCGGCATATGTCCCAGATCGAACCACTATGCACCCTTCGCCCTTCTTGGGCCCATACACCGCTCCAGGAGCCCTGATCAAGGCGAGAAATGGCTTATCAGTTTCCACCCAAGTGGTCGCTCGTCGTCCCCCTGACCGAGTGCTCTCACGCTGCTGGATTCATTGTGATTGTGCACATATGCGTGCGGTGGTTATCTACGTACAAGTGGCTACTGCCGTGGACGCCGCCGGACATATGTTTGGAGAACTCCACAAATAAATTAGCCTTGGTGCCGTTCCCCCGTTCCCCGATTCTTGTCAACCGCCGACAGGTTCAAGCCCAGGCCCAGGCCGGTACCGAACCTCCGATACAATACACCCTGTGGAGAGTAATACATTTCACATTCGTTAATGATACTTTCGGGGGTATGCTTTCAGAAATTTATTCGATCCCATGCTTGGGAGCCCCAAATGAATCGATAAATTATGATTTCCCATCCGATGTGCGACTGAGTCCCCATACTGTGCGTGACCCCGATCGGTGAAAGGGCCGAGCTTTTAATGGAGCCCCGAAGATTGGTTACTGCAGTCCATTAGGGATGGTTTACTGATGGTGGCCGGTCAGTAGTCAACGGCCGGCTGCTACTTGCTCTGTTCTGTATTGTTCAGGTGATTGGTGAGTTATTCTGGGTTGACTTTTTGCCGAGATTTTTACGTTATTCGACCAGAATTAAGTACCTTGTTGGAGCTGAATAATGAGGAATAAAACAAGGAAGGCACTTGTGCATTGGCTTCAGATCAACATGAACACATTTATCTTCTTTTCTAAACTAAACTGGAAAATTTCCGATAGATCTTTGATTACGCCTGAAGATTAAGAGTTTTTGGACAATCTAAAGCAATCGTTGAACTCAAAACATGGTAGGACAATTTTTACTAGGCCTATTTGAGTATGAACCTTATCCATTAACGTCAAAGGGCCTTAGTATTATTGAACTCTTTGATCACTTTTATTACCTCATCTAGCATCGGATGCTCCATAGCTTGTCCATCATAGCTGATGGTGAACTTGTTCTCAGATGCGCTAATGTTGCCATCCTTCAACAAATGCTCATATTGTTCTTTCCATCTGGTAGTTCCCTTGGTTTTGTTTGTCAGCAAGTTGATCAACAAGCACGTGTGCATGACGGTTTCTTAAAATCTCAGCATATCATTTTGTTCCATGCCTTTCTGTCTCTCAGGCATGGCGTCTTCTTCATACTGCTTTTTCTTATCTATCGTGAAACTTGACTACTCTCGCTTCTTTGTACTGCTCTTTTTTAATCTATGGAAAGTCGATGAATACATATTATACTTTATGAAATATTTATGTTTGGACTTGTGTGGATAAAAAAAACTTATTCATGAACCGCAGAGATATTGCAGGTTGTAGTTGATCTAAAAGCCTATTCTTAAGAAAGTTGGATAATTTAAAACCCGCAAATTCAGAATGAATTCAACTTAATTGGATATATTTTGTCAAACCTTTTCTAATCAAATGATATCTGGCTTGACATTCAAACGACATGTAACATCTTAATCCGATTGAAGATTAGCAAAATCTTTTGATAGCTCTTGTTATACTTGTTAGTCTAAATGTCTCTCCCTAATAGTTGTTCACACAACAAGGTGATTTTTTTTTACAATTTTGCAAAACAACACTTAAGGATATTAGTAACCATTAGCTGATGGTTGTTATTTGCTTGAGCTTGAGCTGGATTGGCCGTCCATGGTTGCTACTCTAGTATCACCAGATCAGCATTAAAGAACCAACCAGATGACTGCTTGGGATTACTTACAGACGCTCCTCAGTGTATGAGTGCAGGTGATTTTCTATGTTTAGGCATTAATGGCACCTGCCACGTCAGAATGCACACTTATGAGCTGGTCCACAGTAGACCGGATATACCTCTGCATCTACGCCAATTCATGCGTAAGGCATAGGAAGAAGGGAATTTTATGGCAGAAGAGCTTCGTTTTGATTAGCCTATGTATCAGGCAGCATAAATTCACAACGTAGCCCCAAAAATGGAATGTAAGACTTCCCCCCTACCCTCCGTAACTCTTTTTGTATGAACACTTCCAAAATTGTGTATGATACTAAACGCTTGGGCCTACCCTGCCCTCCGAACGTTAGTTAATTTGTGGACAACGTCTATGGTAAGGCGTACTAAAATGATGAAAAAATGGAAGCGTAAGGAAACGGTTTTTTTGTTCGTCTATAGTTCTAGCGATTGCTATGAACGAATAGTTCAAGTTTGATAGATTAAGAGTGGAAATGATAGAAACAACTACAAAGTACGAGACATTTTTAAGTTTTTTGATAAAACACTTTCCTTTAGCTCAGTTAACCAAGGAAATATATCCGATTTGCAAACAAATCGATTTGCAATAAAAGTGTCCAAACAATTTAAAAAACCGGTCCTTATTCCGCACCTTACTAAAGACAGGGGCATCAGCGCGCTTTGGTGATTAATTTCACTCTCATTAATTTCATCCCCCGTCAAATTTCCCCATTGTAATGGCCTTTTCTCTGTCCCGGACTGCAAAAGCACGATTTTAAAGCACACTTACCCCTTCCGGAAGGAAGTTACACCGCTCACGGAGCATAGAAATGTGTTTGCGCTCCAGCACAATGATGCCTTGGAAAAGCCAATAAATTACGGTGCCTGTCGCGTGCGCTACGGGAATCCAATTCTCAGCTTCAGGGTGCAATCGATCCGCGCAAGCCAGCCACAGCACAGTGAGGGGCTCGCCTATGGAATCCTTTGGGGAGCGATAGTTGCCCACTTCCAGGGAAAAGCTAAGACCCCTCGGGTTTCCTCCAGGAGCACAAACACCTTTCGCGGTGCTCTCCAGATCGTTATTATTAGAACAAATACACATAACATCTGTGCTCACCAGTCGTTTTATGTTTGGCTATCGTTTGTGGTGGGAGCTAGAGACTTGTTCCCTAGCGCCAATGAAAAATCACCGGGCCCTGGATCCGGTTTACCGGTTTCCAGTCAGCCCAAGGGGAGGTTGTTTATGACGTGGCGGGGGTTCAATGCAGGGCTCTGTTGGACTCCAACAAAAACCCACATGTCCGCAAGCACATCTCCGTACAAGCGACTCGTACCGCTTACAAAGTACTTTAGCTCATCAACAGGAGCGCCACCCGACGCATGAGGTCAGCGAGATCCTGATTATGGAAGACTGGCAGCATAAGAACATGGACACGACTATCGACCACGCAGAGGAACCACGCTACAGAGCTGACAGTCGTGCTATTGTACACCCTTTGTAAGGATGGATGACACCTCCCTGAAACAACGAGTGGTTTAATAGTATGGTTGCCCCGTCCCGTTAAAACCTTGGCAGGTCTCCAAGAACGTTCTTGGCGCACCCCGTTAGGGGCCGGATCAACCCTTGCTTGACGTCACTGCTTGCATACATCACGACGGGCGAGAATAGCGGACCCAGTAAAATGGAGAATTTCCAAAACAATGCCGATACAATGGAGTTCAACACAGCAGGAGTCGAGGATGCGAGCGTGTTCTAGGAAAAAAAAAGTAAGGTGCCACGATCGCCAGTGCATACTACAGCAGTAGCTTTAAGGACAACAAGGAGGAAAAGGGATTCAAAGGCCAGTGTACACACTGTAATTTGAGGTTGACGGAGGTGAAGAAAAAGGTCGATGAGCTCATTCAGTTCATCAAGAACCGGCGCAATGTACATACCACGATCAAGGGCAAGCTGACGAGCAACGAATCATCTGTCAACACTGCCATGAACGAGCACAAGGTGCTGAGGATGAGAGCAGAGCTTGTCGAAAAGGCACTGAAAAGCGTTACATAGCAAGCGAAGACAGAAAAGCTTAGGACCCCGAGGCGTTATCTAGGAGTTCACTAGGAGAAGAGGAAGTCCAGAAAAGGCAGCGCAACGAGCAAGGAAAAGGTGTTCCTGAAAAGGACAGGAACAACGGCGGATGGCAAACCATCGACAACGCCAAAGATAAAAAAGAAACAGAAAGAGAAGGTGGAGAAAAAAGGACGGGACGAGTAAAGCGAAGAGACGCCCGCAGCGTGAGTGGTCAAAAGAAGATGCCATACTTGTTAAGACAAACGAACAATCAAGGTACGCAGATATTCTTCGAAAGGTTAAGGACGATCCTAACCTGAAGGACCTAGGAAAAAACGTGGACAGAACGCAGCGTACCCAAAAAAGGGAGATGTTGTTTGAGCTCTTCGTTGAGACCCTTCGCTCCGACAGCGATGCCTTAAACTTGTATGCGGTAGGGCTGACAACAGCGATGGCAAGATCATGTGATACAACGATGCAACAAACGGGAGCCCCGCAACGATCGACGTCCCGCGTACTGGTGGAACGATTTCAGGGCTGGTTGCCTTAAAGCCAAGAAGCGTAACCCGAGAGCAAGGAACGTATTAGTCAAAGAGGAGCGAAACGTCGTATTCCAAGCAGCCAAAGCTGCTTTCAAAAGCGAGATAACGCTGAGCACGTCTGAAGGAATGGAGTCATGCTGAAAATAGCCCACCACAATACGGAGGTGCAAAGTTGAGTCAGTAATCGCACGCTGAGATTACCTGAGACACCTGGGCGTGATGATAGGCAATCGGATAAACATCAACAGCCACAATTGTAGCGTTGATCGTGAAATTCCAGTAAGGATCCTGAGATTCCGGTGTGTATCTTCGTGTTACTGTGTAAATCCTGGTATTCTAGTGTAGATCCTGGGATTTCAGTATTAATCCAAGGATTATAGTGTAAATGTTGGGAGTCCAGCGTGGGTGCTGGGATTATAGAGTGAAACCAAGGATTACTGTGTGGATTTTGCAATTTAAGTGTGGGTTCTAGGTGTCCAGGCATTCCAGTGTGGATACCAGTATCGAATCTGAGATTCTAGTGTGAATCCTAGAATGGATTCCCTATGGATCCGAGGAAGTCAGTGTAGATTCCATCATATATTATGGGTTTTCAGTGTAAATTCTGGGGTTCCAGCGTGGAATCTGGATGCATATCCTGATTGGAGATTTTAAGAATACATCGTAGATCGTGGGATTATTGTGTGGATTCTGGGATACCAGTGTGGATCCTTGAATTTCAATATGAATGCACTGTTCCCAGCGGAGATCCTGCAAATTTATTGTGTATCCTGGAACTCCAGTGTGGGCTCTACCCCATTTGGCATAATGCCGTTTGGCATAATTCCATTTGGCATAATGTCCATTTGGCATAATAGACATTTGGCATAACGGCCATTTAGCATAATTAAACGAAATATTATTTTTCTCTCACATTTCAAAACGTTTATTAAGGTACTTGAAATATTTGTCTAAAACAAGTTAAGTTTACTGGAAAAAGGGGAAAATATTGACCATGATTTTTAGTTGAAGAAGTAATGTGAAGTACAAGGAAACGCATCAAGAAAGATTGGTTGTCACGAAGTGTGCGTTTGAGGCTGATTACAAAAACATCAGCAATGTAAAGTCACATCAGCACGCAGCGGTCGAGCATATCGTGTAGATGGAGATCCAAGCATATGGGATAACTGATTTCAGTACAGCATCATTAGAAAAGTTTCAAGTTTGAGTGTGTTTAAACGCAAACACCGAACCGGATCGTTGCGTACAATTTGATCAAATGAAAGAATGGGCTTGACTCCCATAAGATATGAAATTCCATGTGCGGCTGAGTACTCACTTGGATTTTTTTGAATATCACTTATACGTTATGTATCTAAATGAGAGTTTGAAGTGGCAGAACCTGCAAAATAGTGCAGCCGTATTGTTCCAATTTCACAGAAATGAAAATTACGCGGTGGTGCAGAGCAATTAATATAGATGAGTAAATTTCACCTTCTTCCAAACATGAGTTGTTCTTTTGAGTTTGCATTTTAGCTAATCTTAACTTTTATACCGTGCTACTTCGAATTGCAACACCCTTTAAAAGCCGGGCAGTAGCCTGTTTCTAGGTGTTTTTGGACCTAATTCTGACTTTCTCGTAGGGGTGTCGATGGTGTAGTGGTAAGCGATATAAGCGTGGTATAATAATTTTCGTCGGCGCCGTTAGGATTTTCTTAGACATTAACTCTCTGATCGCGTCTTCTTTCGGAAGGGAAGAAAAGTACTTAGTCCCAGCCCATTTGCTGATGGGTTCAACATGTAGGGTCCCATGTGTTTGTGGCTGTCTCTCCGTGCGTCGGAATTTTAAGACTTCGATCCTAGACCCAGCTGACATTTAACAAACAACTGGCCCATAGAAATAAAAAGAAGTGTTTTTTCGTTTGAACTCCGTAATTGCAACTTCTTCTACATTATTTTTGCATAAATGCAGCCGAAAAAAACATTTTTTGTGTGAATTAAGGCCGGTTTCCAAGATTCAAAGCGTCCGGGAAATTCGAATCAACACGATACCAAGGCAATCCGATGTAATATACTTCGATCTTAGCGTGCCTATGATTCGTTACGCTGCAAACTAAGAAGAACAGATTATGTTGGAAAGAAGGTATAATTTCTTATAGAGTAAATCTCCATTTGCTGAATGCCTAAAGGCTCGCTAATTGTAGAACATGTCATTAGGAATACACGTACTGTTATAAAATAGGCGAGATTGTCAGCCGTTCAGCGATAGGTTTATTGCCCTACTGAATTATTAACCAACATCAACTGATTTTTGTAGCATTGAAGGCTGAGATTGTCCTTCTTTGAGACATTGGCAGTTCTTTATATTTGGTTTCTAAGCCCTTAGAAATAAAAAAATCAATGTTTTTAGAGGCTAAGCTAAACGGTTTCTTATAACTGTGTTTCCAGCTGCGACAAAATTGTGATATCCAAGCTACGGTCAAAAATTAAACTACAGCCTAGCCTATAGCCTATTATTACAAATAAAAGAAGACAGACTTTCAGAGAGCATTCTAGTATTGATTAAAGCGAGTTTACTCTATGGTGCCAAACTTTAAACTCTTCATATTACTCCTTCCTGAAGCGATACGAATAAGTACTCACATCTACAAGTGTGACTAGGAAGGCGCCGGTCAGAACTCGGAAGTGATACAATTCTTTTGTCCAGAGTCGAAAAAGATACATTGGATTTTTCGAGTCCAAATTTGAGATTTTTTTGTGGAAATGTATTCTTTAAATTATGCCAAATGGCCGTTATGCCAAATGACCATTATGCCAATTGGCCATTATGCCAAATGACGTTATGCCAAACGGCATTATGCCAAATGGCATTATGCCAAATGGGGTAGAGGCTGAATCCTGGGACTCTAGTGTGGATCTTGGAGTTCTAGTGCGGATTTTGTGAGTTAAGCTTTTTTTCATGCATCTAGGAGTTAAAAATCTTCTAAAGACTGAGCTGTTGCCTGTATTGTTCATGCACATGCCAGTGTATAGATTTGACTGGCGCGGTATGGGATTCACTTGTGTGCCTACCCACTGAAAACACTATCCTAGCATCCCTTTCACTTGACTTCCTCTCCGACACCACCTTGCAGTATTACTTAGAAGGAGAGGTGTTTGCACCACTTTGTTAGTTATCGACGTATTCTATCATTATCATGCTAAGCTCTTTGACTCCTGTTAGAAGCTAGCAATGTTCTCGTTTTCCACCATTCAGCGACAAATCTTAAGCTGTTTACCCATCATGCTAAGCCCTTTGGCTCCGGTTAGTTTTATTGGTAACATGCTATACTTTCGCCATTCAGCGATCATACCTAACTTTGTTCAACTTTCGCCATTCAGCGACCCATCTTGCAACCAGTTCTCAACGAAGAAATTTCCCCCAACATCTCTCAATTTTTTCGGCGGCGGATCTACTCTACTCCGCCCGAAAACTCCATGCCGTTATAAGATTTTCCGAAAATCGACCACGAGTAATGCCTTGAATGTCGGACTCGGACTGTCTCTCCACTTATTCGTCATACAAAGCCCGTTGGCTCTCGCGTTTATCATGTTCTATTCCGGCAGTCCTCGTCGGTGAGTCTGCCTTATCCCGAAGAAATCACTGCGAAACCGACCGTGATCCATTTATCCCCAGAATTTTCCACGCTCTATTTGGATAGGAGCCCGGTGGCGGAACTACCCAACTTCGTCAGAGCTACCAGCCGTACGACACCCGGCCCGAATTGTACCGTCATTCACTCGTTTGCTGTTATCTCCATTTGCACTGGAGAAACGGCATTATCTTGATCACCGCTGTATTCAACGCATTCCAGATATTTTTGTCACTACACAAATTGTCCACGATTTTGCTTTCACGCACATCTTCACCACGGACAGTTTTCATCTCTCTACGCTCCGTATCGAAACGTGGGCACTTGAAAATAACGTGTTTCGGCGTTTCCTCTACATCGCCGCACTTTGGACAGAGCGGCGATCCAACGTGGCCGAACCTATGCATGCACTGTTTAAAACAGCCGTTGGCCTGATAGGAACTGCGTTATATAGAACCTAACTTCTCCGTGCATCCCACTCCTGCTGCCACATACTCGTTGTTTCGATTCTTGCCGTCTTCCGAATGGGGCGATATTCAAAACTGAAAAGGCAATAGATGGTTTTTTTTTTTCAGTGGTAGTAAAATCGAAATCCTGAAGCAAAGGAAGCACCACAGAAGATAAACTAGACACAAACAGTTATTAATTCACATTACGCTTGATTTATAATCAGCTTGATTTCTAATCGGCGCGGTAAATGGCTGGGAATGGCGTACCATTGGTACCTCGTGTACCTGCAGGAATAAAATAGACCCCTTTGTGCGATCCTTAGCCTCTTGCCCAGCAACTCCTATCTCTACCTCCTCGTGGTACTGGCCGGGGTACGAGTAACCTTGGGGAAGATCGGGTAACCAACCCCCGGTGGGAACTTTGGTCGTATGCTGACAGGGAAGGGGGGGTTTGCTTTTGCTTTTGCCTTTGCAAACCTGGAGCGCCTGTACTCCATGTTAGATGCGGCTCACAACAGCGTCTGTTTCCCATGTCAGGGGCGGCTGATCATCGTCCGAGTGCCAGAGAAGGACTCTAAGCTAAACTGTGCACTATGGCCCTCTGAACATTTAGCGGGAATGGTCCTCCGGAAATCTAGGAGGTTGGTGTCAGGCCCTGCAAGCCAACCGTAAAAACACATCTGCACAGGAACGTCAACGAGAGAATACGGACCGGAACAATCGGCAAAGACCACAGCGACGAAAAGGACTAGCGATTGTAAACTCGGTACGTGGAACTGCAAATCTCTCAACTTCATTGGAAGTACTCGCATACTCTCCGATCTACTGAAGATCCGCGGTTTCGACATCGTAGCGCTGCAGGAGGTGTGCTGGACAGGAGCATTGGTGCGAACGTTTAGAGGTAATTATACCATCTACCAGAGCTGCGGCAACACACGCGAGCTGGGAACAGTGGCTGATCAATGAACGAATGTGCAAGTTAAGAATCAAAGGCCGATTCTTTAACTTCAGCATAATCAACGTGCATAGCCCACACTCCGGAAGCACTGATGATGACAAGGACGCATTTTACGCGCAGCTCGAACGCGAGTACGACAGCTGCCCAAGCCACGACGTCAAGATCATCATAGGAGATTTGAACACTCAGGTTGGCCAGGAGGAGGAGTTCAGACCGACGATTGGAAGGTTCAGCGCCCACCGGCTGACGAACGAGAACGGCCTACGACTGATAGATTTTGCCGCCTCCAAGAATATGGCCATTCGTAGCACCTATTTCCAGCACAGCCTCGGTACACCTGGAGATCACCTCAGCAGATAGAATCGCAAATCGACCACGTTTTGATCGATGGACGGCACTTCTCCGACATAACTGCTGTCAGAACCTATCGTGGGGCTAACATTGACTCCGACCACTACCTGGTGATGGTGAAACTGCGCCTAAAACTATCCGTCATCCATGATGTACGATATCGACGCCCGCCCTGGTACAATCTCGAGCGGCTGAAACAACTTGATGCCGCCTATGCGTACGCGCAGCATCTTGAGGCAGCGTTGCCGGATGAGAGCGAGCTCGATAGGGCCCCTCTTGAGGACTGCTGGAGGACAGTCAAAGCAGCCATTAACGACGCTGCCAAAGCATTGTCGGATATGTGGAACGGAGCTCAAGAAACGATTGGTTCGACGAGGAGTGCCAGGAGGTTTTAGAGGAGAAGAATGCTGCGCGGGCTGCAATGCTGCAGCATGGTATGCCGCAAAACGTGGAACGATACAGACTGAAGCGGAAACAGCAAACCCGCCTATTCCGGGACAAAAAGCGCCGCCTGGAAGAGGTGGAATGCCAAGAGATGGAGTTGCTGTACCGTTCGCAAGAAACGCGGAAGTTCTATCAGAAGCTCAACACATCTCGCAAAGGCTTCGTGCCGCTAGCTGAGATGTGCCGGGATAAGGATTGGAGCATCTTGACGGACGGACGCGAGGTGATCGAAAGGTGGAAGCAGCACTACGACGAACACCTGAATGGCGCAGAGAACACAGGCACAGAAGGTCAGGACAACGAAGGCGATGGCTACGTCAGCACAGCGGACAGTGAAAACCAATTAGCTCCCACGATAGGGGAAGTTAAAGATGCCATTCAACAGCTCAAGAACAACAAGGCCGCTGGCAAGGATGGTATTGGAGCCGAACTCATCAAGATGGGCCCGGACAGGTTGGCCGCTTGTCTGCATCGGCTGATAGTCAGAACCTGGGAAACGGTACAACTACCGGAGGAGTGGAAGCAAGGCGTTATATGCCCTATCTACAAAAAGGGTGACAAACTGGAGTGTGAAAATTATCGGGCAATCACCATCCTAAACGCCACCTACAAAGTGCTATCCCAGATTCTCTCCCGTCGTCTATCACTTATAGCAAACGAGTTCGTGGGAAGTTATCAAGCACGATTCATCGACGGCCACTCGACAACGGACCAGATGTTTTCCGTGCGGCAAATCCTCCAGAAATGCCGTGAGTACCAGGTCCCTACGCACCATTTGTTCATCGATTTCAAGGCGACATACAATAGTATCGACCGCGTAGAGCTATGGAAAATCATGGACGAGAACAGCTTTCTCGGGAAGCTCACAAGATTGATCAGAGCAACGATGGACGGTGTACAAAACTGCGTGAAGATCTCGGGCGAACACTCCAGTTCGTTCGAGTTTTGGCGGGGAATACGACAGGGCGATGGACTTTCGTGCTTGTTGTTCAATATTGCGCTTGAAGGTGTTATGCGGAGAGCCGGACTTAACAGTCGAGGCACGATTTTCACGAGATCCGGACAATTTGTTTGCTGGGAGAAAATTTGAAAAGGTGGCAGATTTGTTCACCCGCCTAAAACGCGAAGCAAGATCGGTAGTCCTCTATGGGCATGAAGCGTGGACTATGCTCGTGAAGAACTTGCAAGCTCTTGGGATTTTCGAACGCCGAGTGCTAAGGACGATTTTCGGCGGCATACGGCGTGTGGCGGCGAAGGATGAACCACGAGCTCGCTCAACTCTGCGGCGAACCCAGTATCGTGAAGGTAGCTAAAGCTGGAAGGATACGCTGGGCAGGGTATGTTGCAAGAACGCCGGACAACAACCCTGTAAAAATGGTGTTCGCTACGAATCCGGTCGGAGCAAGAAGGCGTGGGGCGCAGCGAGCTAGGTGGATTGACCAGGTGCACCAGGACCTGGAGAGCGTGGGTCACAGTCGAGGATGGAGAGAAGCGGCCATGAACCGAGTGAATTGGCGAATTATTGCTGGCGATCCCAAGTAACACTGGTAACAAATGCAATATTTTAGCAAAATAAAACAAATTACATTGCCGTTGCATTTCAGATAATTTGTAGCATACCTTATTGATGATTGTCAATTTTGGTTACTGAACTATTACATTGTAACTTACGCTTTGTTTACATTACATAGGTGTTGCATTTTTACTTGTATGTGACTTAACCTAGAGCTGACAAAATGGATAAGTTACATTGAAATTGAATCTGTAGTTTCAAGGAAACAAATAACACGCTAGGTTACATACAGATTGCTAAGTCACATGTGTGTAACAGCATGAAGTTTGTTTACTATTTGTCATAGGGGAAGGGATGAAAAAATGAACACCAAACTTGATACCCATGAACAACAAATTTCAATAATTTTCATTACGCACGGATGATTTAGAGCATAAAAAAGAGTGTTTTTGTTGATACGGAGATAAATTGAAATCAGAATCACGTTCAAGAATTAAAACTGATGTAATTTTAGGCACGGAGATGTAGGTGAATATCGTAATGATATGATGTCGAAGCAGAAACATTTAGAATTGTTTTCGAAGGGATTATAATCATTCATAGATGTTTTTTTAGGACTGTGATAAAAAAATCAAAAATGTTTGTTTTGCTCGTGTGTTTTACCACCAACATAAAATGAACATTTCCATAATATTTTAATGACGATGAAAGTAGGTGAAAATTTAGCTGTCTTAGTCTTAATTTGTGTCGTTGCGTCAATTAACATCTCTATTGTTGATGTTGTGCGATAGAACTAGTTATCTATATAAATAAAAATTCAATGGTGTTTGTATGTCACGAAATGGCTTACGAACGGGTCAACGGATTTGAATGATTCTTTCTCAGTTTTGTTCGTCAAGGGTTTCGACGTGTTTGTGTGTATAAATATCCCAGGATATTCACTGAGAAAGTTGAAAAAACGAGTACGAACGAAGCTGTCATTTTATATGGGACCATCAAGAGGGTTTTTCAACAGCCTACTTGATGGCAAGACGGAGTTTGCCGGGACCACTAGTAATTAATAAACAAATTAATAAATGAAGGACAATTTAAGCGAGTAGACATGGCACAGAACATCGAGTTACATTTGTAATGTTCTCTTTACTACTTTTGTGGGGAACGCCAATCATAGAGCCGATGACACGGAATGACGAGAATTCGTTTAAGGGGGCAGGATCCCTCATCAACTCGATAATTTTCAAAAGCTGTTTTTTCGTTTAAAATCATGAATATAATCATTTTATTCTCCAACCGAAACACAGTGAACACATTTTCGACGAGTAAATTTCAGTTTTGAACAGAAAAATGGGTGTTGAAGTTTCGATGATCACGATGACGGATCCTTGAACGTTAAAGTGTTTGGGTCCTCTAGACAATTCGAAATCAAACGTCAACATTCCACCGCAAAATCGCTAGTGTTTGGAGGTGATGTTTACTTTAAAATTTTGAAATCAACATCTCCAACTTAGTTCTAATACCCTCCGTCCACGAATTATTGTGGCGCGTCGATCGTCGCAAGTTTCTCGTTAAACAGTCAATCCCGTAAATGATTGTGTTTTGTTAAGCTTAATTACTTTTAGACGACAGCAGAGCAGTCAGTGGCTGTGTTCTTTGTTGAAAATGGACTGTCATAGTTTGTATTACGTGCAATAAATATGTTAAATTTGTCCTTGAAAAACTTATCGAAGGATCTAAACTTTAATCAACTCGCCCCCCTATTTCATAACACCAAAACAGCTGTTGAATTCAAATTCTACCAAACGTAATGCCACGCTGAAGTAACGCGCAAATTAGAACCTTACAAATGTAAATTTTTCGCATCAGCATGTATCAATCATTGAACAATAACATCAGAACAAACGCCTGTAGGTATGCATTATTTATGCAGAATCGATGAAGAGAAATCACCATGTTAGTCATGTTAGTCATGTTAGTTAGGCCCTATTGAAGTGACAGCACAGAAATGCACAAGGGGCTACCATTAACAACGCGGTTATTTTTTCCCAATTTTAGACGATTCTACCCCATCACCCCGAATCCCATTACCCCGAACGACATTAACCCGAACTCCATTACCCAGAATTCCAAAACCCCGAACGACCCATCACCCCGAATGACATTACCCCGAATTCCAATATCATAGGGAAATGTCATCAATATCATCATGTCAAGATAATTGTAAATTCGGGGAAATAGCATTCGGGGTGATGGAATTCGGGGTAATGGTACGTTCAGGGTAATGGAATTCTGGGTGATGTCATTCGGGGAAATGGCATTCGGGGTAATGGGGTAGAATCATTTTAGACCCACCTTCCCCCTAGTAGTCATTTGTCCATACACAAAATTTACAATTTGTATGGACCGTGGTCATTGGGCAGAATGTCTCCCCTTCCCCAAAAAATGACTACGTGGTTTATGGATGACCCATAAGCAGTGATGCATTTTGAACTGAACGCGAGCCAAAACTGAACGGAGCAAGTTCAAATTTTGCTCGAGAACGCAGTAGACAGTGAACTCCCGAGCCAGAGCACACTGCTGAACTCGAATGGAACGCCCCGTTCAGATCTCAATGAACTACAATGATAATCAAAGCATAGATTTAGGTTTTAACAGAAAAAGATTTCCTGAATCAATAGTAAAACCAATTTAGTTACAAATAAATATATTTTGTCTTGCGCACATTTTTGTCTTTGAGCACATTTTAAACAACTCTTGCACGGTGATATGCCGTGAATTCTGCCAGAACAATCTGCGTTCAATTTTCTGTTCACTGGATTTCAAATTTTTGAACTGAACAATGAACAAGCCTACTTGATCACTCCGTTCAACAAATTGAACTTGAACGCGAAATGAACGCGTTCAAATGCATCACTGCCCATAAGCACGCATTTTTTTAATTGATTTATTAACCCTAGAAATACTCAAATGGATGGATGTTGTTTCTACTGTTTGATAGAAAACACATTTGTATATCCGATTATAATGAAACAGCATGTTTTTCACATCTAAATCGCTATTTTCCTTATCATGGGCATATTACCCTCAGTCCCTAATATTGGCATAAATTGATCAATTTCTAAATTCAAGCGTGTGCTAGAATAGGGGCGTAAGTTGCATAATCGATTTCTCTACATCGATCCTCTCTTCTATGAATAAAAGCGACAAGAAGCAAGTTTGCCATCATTTTTTCACCTCTGGATGAAAGATTGCATTACCTCCTAGCGTCTTGTAGTGAAAAATTGTTAACAAACCAGCATCTTGTCACCTTCATTCACAGAAGAGAGGATCAATGAAGAGAAATCGATCATGCGACTTGCGCCCTTATTACAGCACACGCTTGAATTTGCCTTTTTTCGAGCTATTTGAGCCATTTGAGCACGTCACAAACCATGTGCTTTCTTGGATGGAGCGTTTAATTTTCATACTTTTGTAAGGTTCCAGTCAATTGGCTGAGAGGATTTTTGCACATTATTTGATGATTAGGGTAGGAGTACCAATTATGGATGCAATATGTCAACAGTAGTAATAAAAATCAAGTTGTAACCGCGTTTCTAAAACGCAAGCATGACTTGTTGGTGTCAATTACTGGTTTAAAGCCTTGCGAATCTGTTGATTTAAACAGTTTTAGTACTAAATTGACTTTAAGCTTCTAAAAATGGATTTAAAAAAGCGTTGTCTTTGTACCGTAAAACGGGGTAACTTTGATAGTTTTTTCGAAGAAAACTTGAATATTTTTGCATGCTGTTTCAAAGATTTACAATTTATATTTTTAAAACAAGTACTGGCATCCTAGCTATCGATTACAGTCGATAAATTGGCAAAAGATTCATTATGAATGGATATATAATTTTTCATATAATCGAAAGTTGGTTTTCTGTTTTGGGGTAACTTTGATAATGGAGTATGATTCGAACAAAATTGAATGAATAACGAACATTTGTAGGGCATTGCATACCTCTAGGCGTTTAACGTTATATGGAAAATTCTGACTTAAATTACAAAAATGGTCCCAGTTTGTGAATATGCTTTTCGCTAAGAGATTTGAGACCGTATTCAAGTTCTATGATAACTAGGCTATCAAAGATAAGTGGCCAACTATTCAAAACTACATCAAATAGTGATCGTAGAACAGATTGTTTGTAAGCGTTTTGAAAATGCTAAAATTGTGTAAATTTTTTAAATTCGTATAAAAAGCCTAAAATGTTCTTGATTCAAATGAAAACCGCTCTTACATGAAGTGTCATACTAATATTCTTTAGTTATGCATTCGTTTTACTTAACTGATTAACAGAAATTTTGATATTTCATTTACTATGCGGTGGGTTACGCACTATCAAAGTTACCCGCATTATCAAAGTTACCCCGTTTTACGGTACCAATTATGGCAATAGCGTTCCTAGCATTCGACATAAAGGTGTACCAATTATGGACTGTCGAATATTTGCACGAAATGAACTCAAACGCCATGAAGAGCGAATGGTAATGCAACGCTAATATGTAATGAAGATATCGCTCATAAAATTTTCCAAAAATTTTGGGTTAAATAGATGTTAAATCAATTTTTTGCAATGGGTTCATGGGAGAAAATTAATTTTCGAAAAAGAAGTCAAAATGTAGTGTAAATGCAAATTATGATACAAAACAGCATTAATGATCTCACATTACCTTTCCAGTGCTAATTTTTAACGAAAAAAGAGGGAAAATTCAAAAATCGAGTGTCGCTGAAAACTCCTCTCTATCATGAAATTAGCATCTTCCGCTCGCGAACGTTTTCGAACGTGTGATTGAAAAATCTTAGTAATTGAGTACAAAACATGAAGATAATGCCTTACCGAACCGTCCCGTCGTGGAAGTCACCCGTAAAATAGCTTTACTTCTTTTATTTTACTGATCAAAAAATGTAAACAAACCGCCTCCAGAGTATTGCCATAATTGGGCTCTCATACACTCTTTGTACCAGTTATCGACATAGTGGAAATAACACGATTTCCAACTTAAAACAGTAGAACTGATTGCATACCAGCTAAATTTATTCATTTGTTCTCACTAGGTAACATACATTCATCGGTTGAAACAGTTTATCCGGATGAAAACATACATTTCGTAACGGAGGTCCCATAGCCAACTGCTAAGAAGGTGACATATATGTGAGGCAAAATTTTCAAATGTTCATTTTTCGAAGCTCATTGCACGAATGGTCTTTTCAAGGTTTAGTTACCATCAAAAACAAATAGTTTAATCATTCCTGTGAATATAAGCCATTATAGTCTAGTGAAACAATAAGAAAAATCTCTTTTTGTTCCCACTATTGCCATAATTGGTACTATAGCCATAATTGGTACTTCTACCCTAATTGCAAATTCATCATTTTTCCCATTAAAAGCAATACGATATCGTTTAGGTGTTCATTTTAGGGCTCATTCACAAATTTCCTAACGTTGAAGGGGGTGGGCGGGTGTCCTTGTGATGTTACGGTTCATACAAAATTTGTGAATAATTCATACAAAAAGCGTTACGAGGGGGTGGGTGGGTGTTGAAAATGACCATTTTTAGCGTTATGAAATTTGTGAATAAACCCTTAATACCCCTTCCCCTATTGACAGCAGTGTAATTTATAGGCAGTTTCAGTATAGTTACACATCAGTTTCAAAATAACATAAGATTTCTAGGTAACTAATGTGTAACAAACGAGTAACTTGCTGACAGTGGTCAACACTACATGTCAAAAATTTTCGTACGTATTGTGAATTTTGTTATAAGAACTTTACAATTTTATGACTAGTTATTGTTTTCATAGATATTTTTCCAGTGATCAATTAAAATGGTTGAATTTACAATTTGCAGCCTCTCTAACAGCTTTTCAATAGTTTTCATCATTTTAGATTGGCTGTCCTCAAACAGTTATTCGGAAGTGTTTCTGCAGCAAGATGAAATTAAATGACGATTTATGATAGGCAACCCAGAAAATCCAATTGCGGGACACGAAATAACGTGATTTTGGAATCACAATCTTCACAAACAATTAAATTAAAATCAAAAACACTGCTGATTTGAGTAACAGTGCCAATTTCCATTTTTTTGTGTCAGTTCTAATGGAATAATATCTCAACAATCTAGGTATCATGTGTTATTCAATATAAAATTATTATCTATTTTATGAGCGCGTCAATTTTGATCGATTTCACCACAAATTCAAATCGGCATGTTAAATCTATTATGTACTAGTGAATAATTACGCGTTCGAAAATCATACTTATTACTTTTATTGATATTCAATTCTAAAATGGTTGTTCGGTTCCAAACTGTCAGAAAGTAACAACAACTTCGACGCCGTTTCATTTATTTTGTCACAGGAAAAGCCATACGTAATCAACAAATTACATAGCAGTCGCTTGTAAACTTCTTATGTAACGAACAAACAAGTTACATAAGGCTCGACTTTTTGCGCTTTTTCGGTTACATAGCAGTATTTTTCCATGTTGCAAATGTATCATATTGTAACTATTGAATATGTTAAGTAGCCGTTGCCGTAAGCTACTTGTAACAATATGTGCTGCTTGGGATGCTTTATCAAGATAATTGATGTAAAGCCAAATAAGTAAGTAAGTTGATTTCTAATCACTACATTTTCGATCTAGTTTCCTAATTGCAAGTAATTTACGTTTTCATTATTTTCCATACGTTTTGACAGGGCTGTTTGGGCACATCAGGAGTTAATCATCAATGTTAACTTCCTTTTCCCGAACAGCCTAGATAGCCGTGTAGTGTCGGTAGCGGTTGTTTCAATTGGCTAAGAATTAACACTACGGACTGCCTGTTCCGGTGGTATAAGTCCATCTCACAGGTGACCCCTAATTCATGCCGCTTTAAGCTTACCGTGCCTAAGAATGAATGGTTAGGGGGGTCTAAAAAAAAAACCTAACCGCAAACGGAGCCTGTGGAGTACCAGGGCGCCCTCTACAGTATTGTGCCCTTCCTGTGCTCGGAGCAATGGTGCAGGTGACCTTGTGTTTCTCCGAGACAATCGGCTTCCCTTCTTCAGTCTCAAACCTGAGGCTAAATAAGGGTGGGATTATAAGGATGTTGTAAATTAGTTTAAATTTTTCACCCTTATGGCTTCGCATTATGCGTTTTTTTTTTTGTTGGGGCAGCAGGGACGACAGTCCAGGGGCTTAACGGACCCCCCCCCCAGGACCTCTGCGAGTTGGGGAGTTGCCCAGGATGTGGTGAAGTTCGCAGTGGGCTCTGATGAACCTTCATATAAACCACAAAAATCCGAATGCAACTCTGTCACAGCGACCGGTGACGCTTAAAGTACCCTAGCCCAAACTAACAGGAGTGCCAACCGGCACATCAGGATTGATACCAGTGAGATCCTGATTATGGCATACTGGTCGCGATACAAACGGACAAGGCATGGAATTACGAGTAGGAGTGCTTCGAGCACATTGGGACCAACGCCAGTACGGCCCCAATTATGTATACTGGCAGCGCACGACAAAGGACAAGTAACGGTATATGTACTGGATAATATGCTTTGAGGCTGACAGCGGCGACATTCTACTCCCTTAGTAGGGTCGGGTGACACTGGCCCGAAACGGCGAGTGGGTTAATGGCGCAGGCTGCCCCCGTCCCGTAAAACCGTGGGAGGCCTTAGAGTACGTTCCAAATCCGTCGCCTGGTTGTTCCAACTGGGCGGGAGTAGGCTCAGATGCCATTACCTGACCTGCGCCGATCCGGCTCTGAACATAGTACCCCATAAAGGACTATGTCAACCCTAGCATGGCCTCCCTGCTTGCATAGATAACCATGGGATTATAAAGGCGACTATTCCAGCGGAGATGGATAGCGGCTCTTAGGGGGACCCATAAGAGATGATCAACCAAAACAAACAACTAGCGGAATGTGAAGGAGAGGCTTCTGGACCTATCAGTAACCGGCTAAGGTTCCCGCCAAGGAAGGAGGTGACCAACTTTATTGAAAACAGTGTGGGCAAAAGCCTAGATACTGTGACGACGGCAGGCACTGGCCGCTCCAGTGCAACATGTGTGGTGACCGATGGCCCGGGACTAATCGAGGCCATGGATCGCAATAGGGAGTACCTCCCAAAAATGCAGGTAGCTGCTGAGCAACTTGATGTCATCATCGAATATGTTAAAAGCAAAACAAATATCAGCAAAGACTTGAAAACAAGTCTACTGAAATTGCGACAATCAGTCCTAGCTGCAAAGCAGGACTACGAGAAAGCCAAGGAACAACTGGGCAAGGTAGAAGGCCAAAAAGACACTAGGTCGTGTCAGACCGAAGTGTTTTCCTTCACAGGCAACGCGAATATATCTGATGATATTATTCGATACGCGATGCGGAAGAGGGAAGCTTCCGGGGATGAATACGTGGCGAAAAGACGTATGGTTGCTAAGGGAAAAGTAACCTACGCGGCCGTCCTCCAAAGCGGAAAAGCTGGCACGAGCCAAGCCCCGCGATCAAGAGGACATGGCAACAAAGGAGAGGCCAACACCAATCCTAAGGCCAAGAAAGCCAAGAAAAAGGAGCCACGGGTTAACCGGAACCAGGCAGTGCATCCACAGGAACCACGGGCGCAAGGCAACAGCAACCCGTGGATACGAGTTGGAAATAAGAAAAAACAGAGGAAACCGAAAACGGAGCCCAAGGAGAGCGCTAAACCGAAAACAGCGAAACGTAGGAATTTAGGCGAAGCCCTCGTTATCAAAACGGAGGAAGCAAAATACGCCGAGGTTCTGAAGGCGATGCGAAGCACAGAGAAGCTATCGCCATTGGGCGCAGACGTGCGAAGCATAAGGCGAACTAGGATTGGTGAAATGATCCTAGTCTTAAAGAAGGACGCCAAGGAAAAGGGTGCAGTCTATAAGCAACTGGCACAAGAAGTACTTGGTGACGAGGTTGATGTAAGATCCCTTACTGCTGAAGCGACTCTCCAGTGTAAAAATCTGGATGAGGTCACCGATGCAGCGGAGGTCTCGGCTGCCCTCAAAGAGCAGTGTGACATCGACGTAGCCAGTAAGGCCATCCACCTTAGAAAGGGCCCGCAGGGCACCCAGGTGGCGGCGATCAGGCTGCCAGTCGCAGAGGCCAACAAAGCGAAGAACTTGGGCATACTCAAGGTAGGCTGGTCTGTTTGCCGGCTGAGCATACAACAGCCTCCTGAAGTTTGCTTCAAGTGTTTCGGGAAGGGCCATAAGTCGTGGAATTGCAATGGTCCCGACAGAAGTAAGATGTGCAGAAAATGCGGCGCGGAAGGCCATAGGGCAAGCGATTGTAAGCAAATCGCTAAGTGCCTAATATGTGTCGACAGAGCAGACAACGGACACTTAACGGGCGGACCCAAATGTCCGGGCACAAGCGGAGTATCAAAGCAGCCAAAACGGAAGTAACACAGTTAAATTTAAACCACTGTGATGCAGCCCAGCAGCTGCTTTGGCAGTCAGTCTCGGAAACCAAGACTGACGTGGTGTTATTATCGGACCCATACCGCATACCAGCCAACAACGGGAACTGGGTGGCGGATAGGTCTCAACAGCTGGTAGCTATAGGGACGACAGGACGATACCCAATCCAAGAAGTAGTCTCTAGCTCAAATGACGGTTTTGCGATAGCAAAAATCAACGGCGTGTTCTATTGCAGTTGTTACGCGCCCCCAAGGTGGTCGATTGAGGAATTTTCCCACATGGTTGACAGGATGATGGCCGAACTAGCTAATCGGCAGCCAGTTAATGCATGGGCAGTGGAGTGGGGTAGCCGCTGCACCAATCAAAGAGGCCAGCTATTGTTGGAATCCCTGGCCGCATTAAATGTAGACTTGGCAAATGTGGGTACAGTGAGTACCTTCCGCAGAAATGGTGCAGAATCGATCATCGACGTGACGTTTTGTAGTCCTAACCTTTTAGGTACCATGAACTGGCGCGTTGATGACGGTTATACTCATAGCGATCATCAATCGATTCGCTATAGTATAATACCAGGCGGGCAGAAGGCAGCGCGATGTAACTCGACCCAAGCCCGAGGATGGAAAACAGCGCGCTTCGACGTCGAAGTATTCACTGAAGCCCTGAGGCGCGAACGAAACACTCTGGACCTAAACGGTGAAGAGCTAGTTGCTATGATATCACGAGCGTGTGATGCTTCCATCCCGAGAAAAGCCCCTCCTAGAGAGAACAGGCCGCCAGTGTATTGGTGGTGCGAATCAATTGCAAATCTTCGAGCAATCTGCCTTCGGGCTAGACGAAGAATGCAACGCGCACGCACAGAAGCACAAAGAGAGGAACGCGGTGCAGCATTCAGAGAGGCAAAGTTGGCTCTCAAAAAGGAAATCAAGAGTCGAAAACGGGCATGCTTTGAAAGTCTATGCGAGAGTGCCAATTCTAGTCCATGGGGTGACGCCTACAGAGTGGTAATGGCTAAGACCAAAGGAGCCATAGCGCCCCAAGAGAAATCGCCCGAGTTGCTGCGATCGATAATCGATGTACTCTTCCCGCACCATCCCATAAGCCCATGGCCCCCAGCGCCGTATGCGGCAGATGAAGGAGAAGAAGTGGCGAGAGTGACGAACGAAGAGCTGGCAGAAGTCGTGAAATCATTCGCGTCAAACAAGGCACCGGGACCCGATGGTATCCCGAATGTTGCCTTAAAAGCGGCAGTGAACACGGATCCGGACATGTTCAGAACCACGATGCAACGCTGCATTGATCAAGGAATCTTCCCGGATGTATGGAAGCGACAGAAATTGGTGCTACTACCAAAGACGGGGAAACCACCAGGTGACCCGTCGGCGTATAGACCTATCTGTCTACTAGATACGACGGGCAAGTTATTGGAGAGGTTGATTCTCAACAGACTAGTACCGTATACGGAGAGTGCGGACGGCCTGTCCAACAACCAGTTTGGATTCAGAAAAGGTAAATCTACTCTGGACGCCATCCAGTCGGTCGTTCAAACAGCTGAGGTGGCAATCGAGCATAAAAGGAGCGGCATCCGTTACTGCGCGGTTGTCACTCTGGATGTGAAGAATGCGTTCAACAGCGCAAGCTGGGAAGCAATAGCACACGCGCTTCACCGCCTCAAGGTACCGGTGCAGTTGTGTAAGCTTCTAGAAAGCTATTTTGATGGTAGGATTCTACTGTATGACACAGAGGAGGGGCAGAAAAGCGTTCGAATTACCGCGGGAGTACCTCAAGGTTCAATCCTGGGCCCGCTGTTATGGAATGCGATGTACGATGACGTACTGAGGCTGCCCCTTCCGACGGGTGTTAAGATTGTTGGCTTCGCCGACGATATCACCCTAGTGGTCTATGGTGAATCGATGGAGGAAGTAGAGTTGACAGCAGCGCACTCTATTTCCCTGGTTGAGGAATGGATGAAGTCTAGGAAACTAGGACTGGCCCGTCACAAGACTGAGGTGGTGGTGGTCAACAACCGCAAGTCCGAGCAACGGGCGCTTATCTCGGTAGGTGATTGCACCATAGAGTCCAAGCGATCCCTTAGGCATCTTGGGGTAATGATCGATGACAAGCTGAGCTTCGCTAGCCACGTTGAATATGCCTGTAAAAGGGCATCTACGGCTATAGCGGCGCTTTCGAGGATGATGTCTAACAGCTCTGCTGTAATTGCCAGCAAACGCAAGCTGCTGGCAAGCGTGGCGCTATCCATACTAAGGTATGGAGGACCAAGCTGGTCAAAAGCGCTTAGAACGAACAGAAACCTAAAGCGGTTGGAAAGCACGTACAGGATAATGTGCTTAAGAGTAGCAAGTGCATACCGGACGGTATCTAAAGAGGCCGTGTGCATCATAGCCGGGATGACGCCCATCGGGCTCATCATCAAGGAAGATGTTCAATGCTTCAACCAAAGGGGTACCAGAGGAGTCCGCGACACGTGTAAAGAGGAAACGCTCAGAAGCTGGCAGCAGGAATGGGATAACTCCACTAAGGGTAGATGGACCCATCGACTAATACCAAATGTGTCAGATTGGTATGGTAGAAGCCATGGGGAAGTGAACTTCCACCTGACGCAGTTTCTGTCAGGACATGGTTGCTATAGATAGTACCTGCATAGGTTCGGGCACTCAGAATCTACTGCGTGCCCCAATTGTGCTGGTGTAGAGGAAACAGCGGAGCATGTCGTGTTCGATTGCCCCCGTTTCATTGTTGTGAGAGGTCGCATGCTCACTACATGCGGAGGGGACACGTCCCCCGACAATATTATAGAGAGAATGTGTGCGGATGCCGAGTGCTGGAATGCAGTAACTACGGCTGTCACTCACATTATGTTAGAATTGCAGCATCTATGGCGCGCCGACCAAGAGTTGGCTGCAGAGGATTAGCCCTGCCGAGGCTGGTCCCTTGTAACATTGTTTAAGTCGGCTAGGAGAAGCAGTTTGCCTAGGCTACTTCTGCTACACGTGTTGTGCTATATGCACTGGTCCCTTCCCGAAGAAATACCGTAAGGTGGTTCCGGGGAGATGAGGGTCTGAGTCCAAGGGTCATGTCGATGCACTGTTCACCACTTGAGCAATTCTAAATGAATTGCTCATGCACAGTGCATAGGCTGGTTTTAGCGGGTCGTCGTTGGTGCGTCATCCCCGCATTCCCTGAGTTATCTTCTCAGGGGATCTGTTTGCAGATTTCCCCCTTGTAAAAAACAAAAAAAAAACGTTTTGACAGCTCTCGACTACCATTCTTCCATGCGCTTGTGTTGGAAGTTTGAGAAATTTGAGAATCCAGCGTAGCGCGATCAGTGAGTGGAATACAAACAACAGTGTCGTCGCTCGGCGGTCAGTGAGAGGAACTGAATGTTCGAAAGGTTGTAGTCTGTACTTTTTGCCGCTGGTTAGCAGCGTTTAAGAACGAAATAAACAGTCGTTACCCTATTCCTTCTGTGCCCCTTACCTCGTAGCACTCACAATCTTCTTCCATAACGTAGCCGATAAGGAGCATACCGGCTATGGCACATACCTCCTCCGACGATATGGTGCGGTAAGCACTCGATATCCGCATAGCCATCAGCCTGAACTTACTGGCAAGCCGACCTCGATTAAGCCGAGATGTTTTAGTTCTCGTTTTGAGGCTATGACGTGTTCTCCAACTGTGATTTCAGCCTTCTGAACCATTTTACAGTTGCTGATGAGTATTAATTCAGTTTTCTGATGAGCTATGGTCAACTTCTTCTCATCCAGTTTTCAACAATGTCCACTGCCTCTGTGGCAAGCATCTCCACTCTTTTCAGTGATTCGCCAACTAGCACCAGTGTTATGTCGTCTGCAAATCCTACGATTTCGACGCCTCGTGATAGCTTCAGGGTCAGCACTCCGTCGTACATTGCGTTCCACAACGTCGGACTCAAAATAGAGCCCTGGGGCACGCCCGCATTGATCACAATATGTTTCAGTCTTTCACTAGTATTGAAGCTCAGTGTAAGATTGTCAAAATAACTTCCAAGAATCCTGCACAGATAGTCAGGAACCTTCATCTTATGCAGCGCTGCAGCAATAGCTCCCCGGCTTGCGCTGTTAAATGCGTTCTTCACATCGATCGTAACACGACTGCACAAAAGTGGTTGCCTCGTCGTTTTGTCGGCTGTGTCCATCCCTTTTGATTGTATCTATCGTTGACTTCCCTCTCCGAAATCCAAACTGCATCACCGACGGTCCATTTTCGCATTCTGTAAATGCCGTCAGCCTATTAAGGATGATCCTTTCGAAAAAAGCCCTTCCTCTAGGCAGATCTGCAGTGATGTTCTGAACATATCTTAGTTGGCTTCTGTAACTGCTCTCAACGCCACGTTGAGGATACCATCTGGGCTGGGCGCTTTTATCGCTTTCATTCTCTTGGCCGCCGCTAAGAGCTCTTCATTGGTAATATTTACCATGTCCGCGTCTTCCTGGCCGTACAGAGTCGGAGGTCATACCATCGGCTCGTGCTGTGGGAGCAATCCGTCGACGATAATCTTCAACTTCTCCGGGCATGTTTCAGCAGGTACTGCTGGTACTTTGATTTTGGCCATCGCAATTATGTAAGCGTCTCCCCATGGGTTTGCACCAACATCACGGTGCAGCTCTTTGAAGCAAGCCTTCTTGTTCAGCATGATTTCTTGCTTCAATGTGGCTTTTGCTGTTCGTAGCTTTATTCTCCATTCTTGTCTCTTGATTTCGTTTTAAGACCTTTGCATTTGCCTCCTGGCCCTGAGACACCTTTCACGAAGGCTGCGAGTTGACTCATTCCACCAATAAGCTGGGTGCCGTCTTCGATTTTTCTTGACATGGCTGTGTCGCATGCACGCACCAGCGTAGCTTTTAACTCCTCCGAACTCAAGCTCAGTATTGCATCTTATTTTGTATGTTTTAACAAAAAGCTCTTTATGGAACTGCTTCGTCTCCACATCCTCTCATGTGGTTGCCTTTCGCTCTGGGTATTTCGTATCCGTTCACCGATTGTGTAGCGGACCTCCTAGTGGTCGCTGTGGATATATCCGTCGCAGACTCTCATGGGGCCCAGATAGCCGTAGCGGTAAACGCGCAGCTATTCAGCATGACCTGAGGGTCGTGGGTTCGAATCCCGCTGGTTGAGGATCTTTTCGTGAAGGAAATTTTCTCGATTCCCAGGGCATAGAGTATTTTCGTACCTACCACACGATATACACATGCAAAAATGGTCAATCGGCAAATAAAGCTCTCAGTTAATAACTGTGGAAGTGCTCATAAGAACACTAATCTGAGAAGCAGGCTTTATCCCAGTTGGGACGTAATGCCAGAAAGAAGAGACTTTCCAGTCTGCCGCTAGCACTGGGTAATAAAAGGTGATCGATAGATTATCGATTCCCGTCCATCTCTGCGGTATGAGTTAAGTGTGGATCCCGGTATTGGAAGATGAGTCTCTGGCTTCCAAAGTGAAACTTGAGATTCTAGTTTGGATCCTATAACTTCCGGTGTGGATCCTTGGAATTCAGTGTAGATATTGATATACCAGTGCCAATTTTGAGCTTTCAGCGTAGATTCTAGGATTCCAGTGTAGATCCTGGGACTACAGCACGGATTCCGGATTTCTAATGTGGATTTTGGGATTCCAGTGTGAATCTTGGAATTCCTGTAAAGATTCTTGTTTCCATTGTGGATGCTGGTATTCCAGTGAGGAATGATCAAATGAGAATCCTAAGATTCCTGTGAGAATCTTAAGCTATCAGTGGCAGTACTATGGAAATTTTGTAAGAGTTATTTTTAAATGCTGTGCAAATGATGTGGTGACTGTATTCTCTTTGAGTAGATATCTGAAGGGACTATCGACTCAAGGAAATATCGAGTAATGAAGCTTGATTTAGAGTCATGGAACATCGAGTTATGGAGGTTTGACTGTATTGCAAAAATAGTGAGCAAGTAGGTTGAAAATACATTCGGAATCTGACGGAAAAACTTGGATTCTTTCAAAAACTGGGATTCGCATCCGGTGTGAGAGGGTTACGTGGAAAACAATAAATGTTCTTAAAAGAATCTCGTGGATATATTTTGGGAATCATGTAATCATGAATCAATCCCATTATAGTAATGTTCACGTGAGAATTCTGTGAGAACTTTGTGTCAAAATTTTACATATTCTGTGGAAATTGTGTAGATTTACTACGGCAATTGTGAGATTCCCTGTGGTTTCATGAGGATCCTGGGAAAATTCCGAAGGAAATTCTGTGGCAATCTGGAGGATATTCTTTGAAAATTCTGTGCCAGTACTGTAGAACTTTTGCAACTTTCAATAACAGTTAATCTAACCAAACATAAAAAAACAAGTTCTTATCGTCCGTTTCATTTGAATCACGGTAAATTGAAAACCGTTCAGATAACTCTTATTTCTTTTGAATTATTTTTTTCAGCAAAAAGGAGGAACTTCAAAATGGGTCCTATGACTTTTTTAAAGTTTTGTCCATATTTAAAGGTTAACCATAGAAAACGCCTGTCGAGCACCAATTTCATACAGTTTTTATTTTATAGTAATAACGGTCATGGGAGCACCGCGCCTTTCGTTCAGATGGGTAATAGAGGGACACAAAGCATTTGCTCTATCCATTCTGCGCGTATCTCAGCGGTAACAGCAGTCAATGGCAATATCCTTGTCCAACCCAATTACCACCCACCATTGCCGGGTTTCTGTTCGGGTGCAAATTAAAGAACGAACGGAAAAACGTGGCTCGAATTAAGTTTGTTTTATTACCGGTTGGTTCACCTGAGCAGGTACCAATCGATTATCGATGTGACTGTTCGATGGAGGATGGATGGAACTATTTGATCAATGATCAGAATTAAGGGACCAATAAATAATTGCAAGTATGATAATATATTTTCTATATTATAATTGGTTATTATTGCAACACGAATGCTCTACTATCATTTTAGCATCTCTCTGCATCTAGGTGTTGATAGGCGTATGAAGTACGCACGAGGTTATCGTTTGCATGGTTCTTGGTTCGATTCCAGATTCTTAAGGCAGATTTATGAAATTCAACTTGATTTCTTGTGGCGAATTCTTCTCGTGTGCATTTTCCTGAGTATACTGACTTCGCGTTATACCGCACGGCTATGACTGCACTTGGTATGTCAAATAATTAATTTGATACACTTGGCACATTATGGCGAGTCTGTGTTGTAGTTTTGTGCATTAGGTCTAACCTAAATATGATTTGATGCGTAGTATTTTTTTTTTTATTTCTATTTGTATCTTTGTTTTCCTAAAATCTGCTATTTTCAGGTATAATCAACAATAAAGCATGATTTTGTTCAAAAACTTTTTGTAAATTACTACAACTGTTTGTAAAAATGCACACTTAAAGTTAACGAGGACACCTGAAAATTGCAATAGAAACAAAGAATCACCAAAAATCCGTCTCTTAACCATTGTCTTCAATTGAGCGACGGATTTCTAATCCTATGGTCGAATTGACTGAGTAGGTCAATTAGGAAACAGTAATAATTACGTGTTCTCCATGTTACGAAACATAGACTAGTCTACCACAACACATAATCCCCGTCATACTTTGTACTAAAGCACTAGAAAACACAAGCAGCGTTCAGCCCGCGAAACCACATTAGAGTACGGATAAAAGTTGTCGTCTCCACTTCTACCCTCATCGGAAAAATAGGTTTCACACTTTCGCCAACCGGCTTCCCTGAAAGTGGCAACGTAAAAAATGCTCTAAGTACGGAGAAAAGCTTTTTCCCTGCGGTGGTAGTTTGATTCGTTGCCTGTACTCTCACTCTCCACAGTATATCCGTACATATATGACCCTAGAGGGCTTCGAAGAAGAAAAGGGTTTTCACACAACGGTGTGTCATTATTTGGATTTGTCGTTCAGGACGAGATCTTCCATAGAATTTGAAATATTCCTTGCAGAATCAACATCCAACGTACCGCTCAGGAAAAGCAGACAGGAACGATGAGGCAGAAATAATTTCTGGAATATCCCTTAAGCGTGATAAAAGAACTCAGGTGGAAACAGCACTCGTAAGACGCTGAAGGCAGACGGAGTATTGTCGGTAGTAAATGGTTAATACCGCATGCAAGCATTACAACCACCACGCTCGGCATAGTCGTGGCAGGATCCAGCTAAAGGGCTGGATGAAGCGCAACCATCCTGGGAAATGAACCGAGAAAGGCATGAACTAACGCCTAAGTGCAATGCACACACATACAGAACTCAACAATCCCAACAGAGACCGACCAGACAAACCACCAGCAGTCAGCAACCAGAGAAGAGCAGCGCCGCGACGAAATATAGGCAGGTGTAATGGGCCGCGCGGAATCCGCCCTCGCGATCCCGGTGAAGCTTTGCGGCAAGACACTTGTTTGGTCGAAGGAGAGTTACACATACCTTTTCTCGGCTTGACCTTCTGTCTGTGTCAAAAAGAAGGTAACGTTGTCCGGAGTTTGGGATTATATTGACCCAATATTGAATTGTGACGCTCATTTACTATTACTATACGCTAAACTATTTTTGCGACCGTTATAGTGGATTCATAAAACAATTAGATTTTTAATGATGTTTATGAAAAATGCAATGTCAGAATATAGATCAAAATACTTGATCAAATTAAAATATGGATTAACATGTGTCCAAATTTTCAATCCGGATTTTCGAAATTCAGTCAACGATCCTCGATTGTTATCATAAGAGCCAATTATATGGGGGTGTTTTGAACGAATCATATGTTCACCAAACATCCATAGGAATTACTATCAACACTGCGACAGACGGGTAAAGAAAAGTTCAAAACCCCAACATTACAGCATGTTCAAAAAATAGAATGTTCAGTACAGTTGGAATAAACTTCAACTTTAATCCAATTTTCATGAAGGATTCAGATTTTTTTGTTAGCTGAAATCACTGCTTTAGTAAAATCGATAAAGCTCAAAAAATATATTTTCTGCTGATTATTTAAGTCGAATCTTGAAAAAGTTGAAGTGGGGACGAAATTATTAATATTCTTCTTCTTCTTCTTCTTGACTAAGGTCTCCACTGGGACTGAGCCTGCTTCTCAGCTTAGTGTTCTTATGAGCACTTTTACATTTATTAACTGAACTTTTCTTTTTGCCAAAGATGCTTTTTTCTCATTCATATATCATGCGGAAGGTTCGATGATACTCAATTCCCAGTAAAATAAAGGAAATTGACATTACGAAAAGATCCTGGATCGATCGGGAATCGAAACCAGACACCTTCAGCATGGTTTTGCTTGGTAGCAGCGCACTTTACCACTACGCTAAGGAAGGCCAATCTGTCCTCGCCTATATTGACACTTGCCTTGACCACTCTTTTCACCAGGTCACTAAATTTTCGAAAAACGGCGCATTCTACAACCCGCCATTACTCAATTAAATTGGTGCCAAAAAACAGCGAAATCCAAAAAAAAACATGTCTGTTCGTGCAAACTTTATCCATTATGCAAAATTTATTTATTTATGTCCCAGAGCCGTCAGGGTGCTTTTGAACCTTCACATAGAGTAAGGTGGGGCAAAAGTTCGACCTTAGTGGTATAATCAAAGTTTCCAGGAAAACAATAGCAGTTGAAACAAAACAAATACCATACAGTGAACCTTCAACATATTGGCTATAATTTTGCTGAACAAACTTGTGTCAAAATATTTACTCATTTTTAGTTATAACAGTTTCAAAATTGATTGTCTCATTCGAACTTTTGCCCCACCGGTCTAATCACAACTTTTATATCACGCTATTTTATTTGCTGGATGATTCGAATAACTGACAATGACCTTTTTCACGGTGATTTTGGAGTAAATTCCAACTTTTTTCGTCTAAAGTCCATAATTGCGGCATCTTCTCCATTCTCCATGCATATTACAGTTAACTATTCCGTCTCTCGATATCGAGTCAGAGAACCATAGTAAAAGTTGGGTTTCATGGCTAACTCGATGGTCCCTTGGATCGCAGTTGTACTGGTTTTGTGTTCTGTAACTTGATACCTCCCTAACTCGATGGTCCCTTCAATATCGAGTTAGGGAGAGTTGACTGTACTAGAAGAAAAAATATTTTAAATCGAATTTAGACCAGTACCCGGTATTCGAAGAGTCCGGAAAATGCTGATCAACACGATACCTAGGTAACCAGATGTAAATAAATAAATATCGATCTTGGGGTGCCAGCAGCAAACTAAAAAGAACAAATTTTGTTCGAAAGAATGTGAAATTTCTTATAAGGTTGTTCGCCAATTGTTGAATGATTAAAATGCTTGTAGATTGTTGAACACGTCATTGGAAATACACATATTGTTCAATTAGGCGAGTTGCAACCCGTTCAAATTATTAGCCATGTACCGTTTTGTCTCAAATTCCGAACAGACTCATATTCCGAACACTCGGTTTTTGTATGGCGCTTTGGTTGAAATGTTTCGCTGAAATATGTCACCAAATAACAAAGAAATGGCAGTCAATTGCAATTCAGTTTGAACGTCTCCAATATAATTTATACCACGGTAGTAGTGATGGTCCTCTAGTTTGAAACCATTAGAACAAGCTCAGATAAATTTATTTGCTAAATTATTCATTTGAATACGATTTATTCGTGCTGTTCGGAATTTGAATCAAGGTGTTCGGAATATGAGACAGAATGAACACAGTGTTCGACATTTGAATCAAAATGTGTTCCATACTTTTACGTAAAAACAATACTAAAACTTATTAAATCAACATTATTATTGCTACACCCAACAGCTTATAGTTAGGCTTGACGAAGCAATTAAAATTTACACAAATATCAGCCAACTTATGCCAATCAGATGCATTTGAAGTCACTATCGGCCTTAAGTGTTCGGAATATGAGTCAAAACGGTACCTCAAGCTTCTATTATGGGAACTATTCTCTGTTCCATATACATTCATGACCTCCCTTGTGCTTTAAAATATTGCAGAGTACATTTATTTTTCACTGACATGCCGTGGATTACTACGATGAAATCTTTTTCTCATTATGTCCATGGTCGTTATTTCCCGTTACAACATCAACATGTGCATTAATTGCGCTTCTTGAGTTAAGGCGGTTAAATGACGTTCAATCGCGCTTAGTACCTCCACAACCCTATAGCGGAAATATTCTGCTCGCGTTTTGCTGGGCAGTACTTCGTCAACCCCTCTACTGACAGCTTCATTTTTTACCGCAAAAACAATATTCAAATCGCGATAACTTTTTTGTTTCTAGATGTTTTTTGCACCATTTTTTCACAAGATCTCAAAAAACTCTTCAAGATTAAAAATCCGTGCCGATATGAATAATTGGTGATTTGGTTTCGAAGATATTCCGGTATTCCTTCCTTCTTCACATTAAATGTCATTGGCGGCCATTTTGTTTTACATTTTTTTTTCACCAAATTAAAAAAAAATGTGGTCTATGCAACGCCAGGTAAATCATACAAATCGCTTGAGTATTCTTAGAGATATCAGAAAATTACCAAATGATGTTTTTTGAAGTTTTCAAGATTTTTGTTTGGACAACAAGGACCAAACACATAAATGCTAGAGATAATCGGGTTTAAAAATTTTTAAACCCGAACCCGACCCGTACCCGACTTATTTTATTTCTTCAAACCCGGACCCGACCCGAACCCGAGACAATAATTGACAAGCAAACCCGGGCCCAACCCGAACCCGAAAAATTGTTGCTGTGTAAACCCGAACCCGACCCGAAACCCGAAAAAAAAATTGTAAGAAGAGCCCGAATAAAACCCGGGTTTGAAAAGATGGTAAATTCATCGGCTCTGATGAATAGGGAAGCTTTTAGGTTGTTACTCTGTTCACAATTCTCACCAAACCCGACTCAAACCCGACTTTTTGTAAGCCCGAACCCAACCCGTACCCGATAATTTTGTAGCCTTCAAACCCTACACGAACCCGAACCCGAAAAAAATCAAATTTTCAAACCCGAGATCCGACCATCTCTAATAAATGCTCATTATTCAAAGACGGCTTCACCAAATTGCTTCATTTTTTTACAACACACTCTCATTAATTGTTCCGAAGAGAGAACACCCGAATACGATTAAAGTTCTGTAGCCTGAGATATTTCGGTGGGTAATGATTACGCGACGGTCCCCCAAGGAATTTCGGAATATTTTTGGATCCAGATGACCAACGATCAATATCAATACAAATTCTAAAACCAAAAGAGTTTTTTGAGAACTTGTGAAGAAATGGTGTAAAAATATTGAGAAACAAAAAAGTTAGCGCGATTGTTTTTGCGGTAAACAATGAAGCAGCCGCTAGAGGGGTTAAAATCTAAGCAGAAGGTAAAGATGCATAGAAGCCGGACCTCAAATTTTCAGAAGGGGGGTCCGGAGAGCTGGGCAGCATATCGTGCTGGGGGCTTGATCGATTGGTCACTTGCTGATGATGATCAATTGATCAAGATTTCAGTTTGAGCTGCTGTCTGGTTCTCTAGATTTGTGCCCTTGAGTTTTGGCTTCGTTTTATATACATCAGAAAAATGTTATTTTTTTGTCGTCGCCGAAGTATTTTCTCGTTTTAGTTTGCACGCGTTCTGTGTGTAATCGTGTTTTGCTTTTGTGAAATGAGCAGTGTTGTAAGCAATCACGGTAGTCGACACGTTTTCGCTGATATTTGGCAGTGCTTCCCTTAAACATTCACAACACAATCGATCAAACGAATGTCGAAAAGAAAAATGTCAATTGAATGCCACTGATCACGATAGCTTCGGTAGGAAGCGTTGCGGTTTTGTTTGTTTCTGTTCTGCTTTCACTGTATGTGTGTCACATTCGACATAACAGACAAGATCGAACTATTCATGTTGTTTATGATCCGAAGTCTGAATTCCATGTAAAACATATGATTTATGCAAATTCGTGTCAGACGACATTCAATTGACACTTTTTTGTGTTTTTCTAAAGCTCATGGTGTGACTGCTGATCATGGCAACGAAATGAACGTCGCGCAATGTGTCGAATGTTTACAGCACTGACATCAACTTCAAAAGCCCCATACCTTTCCTTTTACCTGATTTTTATCATTATAAAAATTACCGTAATCCGGAGTAACATTGATCATTTTTTTGAATATTTCTTAAATATTTGGTTCGAAAATGCAATAGTTCCAAATTTTGTATTTTTAAAACAAGTACTGCAACCTATAGCTCGTGACTATATACCTTATTTTGTTTTTTGAATGGTTTAAGCATGTTAAAAAAATGTTTTAAGTGTTTTTTTTATTTAGCTTATATGGGGTAACATTGATCACCTATGTAAACAACGTTCGGTAATATTGGAAATGTCGTTACCTACTAGAATCATGGCCTCTGAAGCCAAATATGAAGGCCCAATGCTTACAAGTCATTTACTTTTTGAGTTATTTTAAAATTAAAAACATCTCGAACCACGGAATACGCCTAAAAGTAGGCAATTTTCTAAGAGAAAGTTACATTCTTAACAGTAATTCGGAAAGGTAGCCTAATTGAGCATACTTATGAAAGTTTGGACAATGGAATCGTTTTCGGTGATGCCGTTTTTAGTAAGAACCGTATTTTCCTTGCTCATATCATTTACATAACTTATGTGAGACATGAATGTTTGGTAGTGTCATCCTTAACCATTGAAATCATTGCTTCGAAAAGTTGCCAAATTTACGCATAAGGTAAGCGCAATTTTCGCAAAAATCTTCACTTTTATCAGCTGATGAATATAAGAAAGAGAAGCACCATTCATGATTTGGAAATGTTCCATCAATAAATGATAATGCGAACTTTTTATGTGATGGGTCATTCCGATCAATGTTACCCCGCTGATCAATGATACCCCGGATTACGGTACCTTTATATGGTTCGACGCTAAAAGTGTCGACTCACCGTATGTTCACGTTGTATTTAGAATACTCATAGGTGATTTTGTGAACTGAGGTTGCATAAATCTCATCACTTACCAAGGTGAATCCTGATCATGCAGCAATGATCCCTCCGCACTAACTCCTTCCTGTGATAACCATGGAGAAGCAAAGGTGATCTCGGTCTCTACACAGTGTACGATTGATTGAGTTCCCATATGCCGCGGGTATTTAATGTACGTGAACATACAGAGCCCGACATGGGGACAGCTGTAGGCACATAATTATTGGATTACTCACAAATATCAAAGCGTAATTATGTGGATGAATTGAAATCAAGGAACATGCTTCTTCTGATTATCAATTGATTTATTTTCATTGATTCCAACAACTGTACCACTTTATTATTCTTTTTTGTGTCTTCCATCGACTCCCCAGGGGTGAAAGAAAATGCTGCAAACCCTAAAAAGTCAACGAAAATCAAAACAAAATCTTGCTTTTATTATGTACTGTTAACTAACCTTTGTTGTGATTTATGATATCCTTTTTGTTGGGGATCTGCCCGGTTAGCGCTATATAGTTTTTCACTTGTCAAACGTTTGGATTTCCGTGAAGTGTGTGTTTTCGCCAAGAAAATCAAACACGTTGATTGCTGAGCTCAAGATGACTCATCTGAGCATCAGATACTGACGAAAAAACTATCACAGAGCTCTAAGATGGTATCTCACAATTCGATTCATATGATGCTCAGAGGATCGAAAAATGGGATGAATTGTAATGCCTGCTACACACTTAAAACAAATCGCAGTATCCTGTGAAATAAATCACCGAATTCGAACTGTAAACAACAAAAATACAGATTTTCCTGTGAAATCAATTATTTTACCGAAAACATCCGTGAAATCGACTGTTTACCGGAGAAAATCCGTGAAATCTACTGTTTCACCAGAAAAAAATCCGTGATATAAACAATTTTACTGTAACTCTGTGGAATACTAACGAACAGTTCGGTAACAGCATTATTTTCACCGAACTTCTGTGAAATCGTATGACAGCCGCTCTGGCAGGCATGAGCATCCCTTTGTTTCAGTTTATGCACACCATTATCAAGCAGAGAAAACTGGCTTAGTGGTAGCAAGCCTGCTTCCTAAACGGTAGGTCGGGAGTTCAATTCCCGGTCGAACCATTTTCTTGTTTTTATTTATGATTTTGTTCAATCATTTTACAGATTGTTCGGTGATTTTTCACCGAACCTTCAGCTGTTGAGAATACGGTGAAATTTCACCGTAATCCGTAGTGTTTTTTTAAGTGTGTAGTAACAATTGATGTCACACTAACATTCCTTCCCTTCCACGAAAACTGTAAGGACGTGGCCGGAGCCGTTATTGATTTTCAATGTTTGGAGCTCTCGATAGTGTACACGGACTGGGTGTAAACCTGCCTGCGGCAGAAAATCTCTCAATAAAACAAAATAACTGTGCCTAACAGGAGGAAAAACCATTGAATCCATCGCATTCGCTAGCAGAAGTTTGTGCGCCGCATGTTCCGCAACGGCTTCTGTTGCGTGGGGAGGCTTCTGAAATCGAAGCCTCGTTAGCAAACCAAATATTTTGTCGGTAAGCTTAAAGCCTAAAATATTATTTATTATTATTGATTTATGTAGATCAAATACAACATACAATTATTGGTGATCCTTCTGGATTTGGAGATCGTATCAAAAATCGCCAAAAAAGTTTAAATTTAGCTTGACATAAGTTGTGTACCATCCCTAACTTAGTGACGTAGTTAGGGATGGTACACTAATCATGTCACGCTTCAACAAGTTTCAATCATTTGAATTTAGTCAACATTTGTCTACCTCAATCATTTTACCTAACTTCTGTACCTTTACTGTAGAGTTAAGGATTAACCTTTTAGTTGAAAGCTTGGCCGGTAGGGACGCTTTTTTCTAACTTGCATTATTTGAACCTTGTGGAATGTGTATGCATCTTCCGTGACATATAATGAGCCAAGATCTCGATGTTTTGGGAGGAAGTTGATTTTTTCTATACTGCCCAGTAGAGCTTAGTAGCATTCAAAAAAAATCTCACTGCCAAAGAGAATCAAAAGGTATCGAATAAGTTTGCTTAGGACATCATAATTTAAAGACCACCAGCGTCTCCCAGTGGCAGTTTGTTAAATAAGGAAAGCGTGCAGCATATATCACTGGTTTCAATGAGCAACTTTGCTCATGATATCATTCCTTATGAAAAGATAGTCGTGAGATATGGGATGATGTGGCCAATTAAAACAAATATTTCTGTTCTTCAAATTCTTTGGATCTTATTGACCCCACAACACAGTCAAAGGGTTAACCATATCCACACGCGGTATTCACGACTGCCACACCCACCTTGGCAACAACCCCCCAGTGCAGACGGGGGTGGTGGATCGCAGAGTGAAATAAAATGTAAATTGTATCTCGGAGTGTATTTCGTCGGATGGTTGTTGCGCTGTTTGGAGAATTCTAGTGCCAGTGTTATGGGAGGCCAAATAAAATCCAATTGTTTATGCCGCACACATGCATTTTCGATGGTTTTCTTTTATCCGGGGAAAAGTTGTGCTTTTGCAGCTTTTTGTTTTGCAAAAACTCAATGAGTGAGTACAAAATAAATTCCGTTGCAAGGAAAGGTTTCACTACTGATTGATTTCAACTTCAAATGATTCATATTTGGCAATTTCTTCTCATTGATTAATAATTATTGAGTTGGACAGAAAATTTAGAATCAAATGTTTGTTTTTCACACGTGATCGTCTATATCAACAGTGCCGTTTTCCACTGGTTCCATACCATTCAACAGCCCTCATAAAACTAGTCGATTCCGCAAGCCCGGTAGCCAATATCCCAAACAGAGTGGCGAAAGTAAAAGCAAAAAGCAAAGCGATTAACGTTTGGCCAACGGTCGTAAATATTAATTAGGTTTCGGAGATAAAGCAGAAAACTATCATATGGAAAAACGGCGAACCACTTACGAAGGTTTCGGATCCCTAGCAGGACAGTTTCATCCCCCATCATCACAGTAGGACACGATGAAACATATGACGCTGACGTTGTTTGCCGAACAGAGGGGTGACAATAGTTATGATCGCAATGAAATTATTATTACCACGGACGGTCTATGAAAGTGGCGATAGGGCATTTAGGTGCTATTGTTTAGGGATTTGCAGAAGAGAAAACAGACTGTGCTCGGGACTGTAACTATGGAATTATTATTTATTTTCTCTTCGCACGTTGCGTTGCAGCTTAATTAAAGCAATAAACTTCGAGTTTGGAATGTGATTGGAATCTAGATACTAACGCAGATAGAGTGGTGAATTCAATAATATAATTGATAAGACTAGTTTCTGAAAATTGTTTGTATTTTATGCTGCAAAATTCCAGAAATGACCCAGAACACCAAGACAGTGAACATCGTGCTTAGCGTACACAAATTCTTTATGCTTTCGGAAGTTTTTAAAATTATCTAAAGCAGTAAAATAGTACTTCTCAGTGCTACAAAAACGGTACTTTTCAGTGCTATTTTTCTCTAATTATTGATCCCTTTTCAATCCTTGTTTGAACCCGTGCCTCCGATATTTCGTTATACCCTTTAGCAAAAGCTAGCGGTGGTAATCCTTCTTGGACATCGTCTTGGGAAAAACCTCTTAGAAGGTCACGTCTTCTATCGTTTATTCACTGAACATGGCTGCAACCACGAACAAAAGGAAGGGTGAATCTCTGAGTTCACAATTTCCTTCCAAAAAAGTGTGTTTTAAAACTATCACTAAACGTGGCGAAATGAAGGAAAGGACGTTTCTCCGGAATGCGCGCTTTCTTCCTGGCGTTGAACTAATAATGATGAAAATTGCATCGAAATCAGCAATCAGTTCGATGCTTTAGATAAATTATCCGAACATCAAATCTAAGCAGCCTCTAGACCAGGCTCTTTGATTCAAGTGAGGAAACAAAGGGTGGCGCCAATCGTAATCAGTTGTTCCGGAGGATTTAAGCAGGTGATCTTGAAATCCTTCAGAGAAGTCGAGGTTTCCTTCCAAATCGCAAAGAATGGTGGTGTTTCAGATTGAGACTGTAGAGCATCTCCAAAACAACATATTACATCTACGAAACATGTTGTTGAATGGGTATCACCTTGTTCCTTCCCGTTGACCTTACAAGCAAATAACAATAATTCGCGTAAAACCCAGCATCACGCACGTGTTACTGGCCAACGCTCACATGGCGCAAACAGTATTGAGCGCGTGTGCAAACATCAAATGAACACTCACCATTTTCCCGGTCGATCCGGTGACGATGACTACGTAATACACCCTCCTCTTACATCACATTCGATATGGTGGTCCGGAGAACGCTTCCCAACAATAGCCAACATCCCGATTGAACAGGGGGTGAGTAATAATTGTTAATAAATATCTTTATGATTATTTTCCTTACGACTTCGGCTTTCCGCTCTGGTCCAGAGCTCGGCGAGATCCTTGTAGGGGAAAAACACCACTCGTCCTCCACATGTCCACCCGTTACAATTTATAGCGTTTATTTCAATTCAATAAGCACTCATTGAAGCGTTCGTTACATCTAAGGAGGGAGCGCTTCCGAACAACGGCAGTAACAGTGGGTAGAAAAACGGATCCATGTCGGTTGGTTAGTTGGTTGGTAATTGTTTTTCCTGCTCGGAGAGAAGACGCCGCACCGGAAGCCACCCGACTTCGCTGACCCAAGATGAAGACGAATGAATCAATACGACGCACAGTGGGAAAAGTTGAACTCAAACGTCAAACACTCATTTTACATTCACTTTTTACCTCTATGTGTTCTATGTTAGGCAACACTATCATTCTAATTTTGTACAACTATATTAAGCTTTTATTAACATTTTGTTAACAACATATTACATTTTATTTGCCGTAGCATTTCAGAATTGTTACAGGTGAGTTGATTTCACCTACTTATAAAAAAACGCTTTCAATTTACTTAACCTAGCTTAGCCTAGATATACAACGCATCTATCGTGGCACTAGAAAATTGCAATGGTTATTGTCTATAGTTATTAATTATTTTATTTGACGTTTGTTCCAATGTTTCAACATTGGTTATTGTATGTAACCCATTAGTACTATACCAGAGAGGCAGCTTCAGAATCATTTTCAAAATTTTATTTTGAATTCTCCGCAGAATTTTCTTCCTGGTATTACAACAGCATACAACATGGCTGGTCTGAAATGTGTTTCAGGATCAAAAGCTTGTTCTTAAGACATAGTTTTGATTTTCTATTAATAAGAAGATTAATACATTTTACATATTTGTTACATTTAGCTTGAATGCCCTCAGCCTAATTTTAAAAAGTTAAATTTTTATCTAGCATTAGCATAAGCTTTAAATACTGACCAATTTATTGAAACCCTTCTCATGGTAATTACATGTCTACTAGAAGGTTTCAAATAAAGAGCTTCTGGTTTATGTGGAAATACTTTATGTTGAAATTTGGAAGCATTATAAGAAATCTTCCATTTTTGATGAAAAATTATCCAAATTTTTCTACAATCTACTACAAATGACACTAGGCTACCTTTTTTGGCGGAGAAGCCCATGACATCCTCAAACAGAGATTTTTAACTTAAGAGCAGTCGCGCATTCAGCCATCGCCAGCGTCACCTCGCTCGAGCTGTGTATGAAAAGCGAGCTTTTTCAAGATGCGTGTACCCAGTACACGCATGCGACCGATCTTTTACAATTAAACTGCACAGACTGTAACTTAACATTAGACAACAGACAAACATGATTCAATAGCACAACCGAGAGACATTCCTCACGAGTAGTTTCAAATTCTGAAGTGGGAATTGCACCTTAATACAATGTATTTTAGTGTATAACGACCATACATCGTAAATGGCCATGAAGCTCAACCAGGATCTTGAAATAGATTAGTTCAGTAAAAATATCACTCTCTACATCTAGAAAAAGGTTCAATTTATTTATGATGGACAGCACCCAATACCGGACAAAGTTGAAAAATTGGGAAATCATGATCCAACCAGGATTGTGTATTAGAAGAAAAGGATGCTATTATGCCTTTCTAAAAAACAAGAGTTATTTGAAAATTGTTAAAAATTTGACGTATCGCCCTAAATTTGAGCCTATTTAGAAATTATTTTTAAAATAGCAAAATAATTTAGATCACGCAAGCATCATCGATTATAATCATAATTTGAAAGTATGAATGTATTTTCCACCATATCTGTGTGTATGGTGTTTGTATATCACGAAATAACTTCAGAACGAATGAACGGATTGACATAAGTTTTTCACTGTTGCACTTCACATGGGATGCGACGTGATCGTGCAAGGAATAGTTTGGGAAAATCTCCGGAATTATCGGGAAAACGGGAGAACACTTATGTCTCATTTTGTATGGGGAATAACATGACGTATAACAACAGCCTACTTGATGGCAAGACGAAGTTAGCCGGGACCACTAGTTTGAACCTGAGAGAGACTCGCGAAGAGGAAAAATATCAACGTCATATGCAGCCCAGTTCTCCCTCTCACGAAACGTCAAATGCAGCCCACCGTTTTTATAGCTGAAAAGGTGAAAAGTATTGTGTTCAAAGTAAACTGTTATTTAAAACCTCAGTCATCGGAGCAGTTTTTTCCAAAGTTGCTGATAAATCTAAGATGAAGATTAATTATTTCTAATGTCTGCTGCGTTTGCTGGCATGAAATTTCACTCAAACGGCTATCTATGATTCGATGTGATGCAAACTCAATCATTTTTTGCTGAGAAGTTTATGTGAGGATTTGAACAGCATGGGCATAATTGGTATAAACACAAAGTGTAATAAGAAAAAAACTCAGCAATCACATAAAAAGAAGACCATCTTCGCGATTCTCGTCTCAGGTTTGAACTAAATATGGTCAAACTACAATTTGGTTCTAGCACCTCCTGTACCCCAGTTTCGGACAGCTTGATTTGTTACATGATATCTTTGTAATTTTTGCACCAGTGTCTCAAAATATATTCATTTTCCATGGATTACATCGATCATGGTATCAAAGATGCTATAAAAATAATTAGAATGAAAATTCAGAACAACATGTAAAATATGTTGTTTTTCATCATATATGAAAGAAGTTTTTTGATGACCAACTTGCAGACTATTTTTTTTTTTTCATTTATTTACAGTGAGTCACAGTGAAAATCGTCCACCTTGAACATTACCAGAAAAGTATCTCGTACTTTTTATGTATAAAACAAGAATTCAAATTCAATGGCTCGTTACGTTAGTTCAGCAAGGATCTTGATAATTTTATGTTATTCAAGTCATTGAATATTCAAATAATAAATCAAGCTTTAAATTTGTAAAAATAATCAATAACTAGGTCACAGTAAAAATCGTCCAACCTGCTGTTATGTGTGATTTTTGGGGTAATATTATACAGTTTTCATTCGTTCATTTTTTGCACACACATACATTCAAGCACAATCTGTTATGCATGAATAAAAATTGTTTAGTTTTTTAGAGTATTTCCATTAAAATGGCACGAAATAAACAGACATCGTCAAATATATGAAAACTTGTGATAAAACTACACAAAAATGGCAAAAATAAACTGAAAATCGCCGAATTTGTTGGGGAAGGGCGTATTTCCGTGTAGAGTATAATAAATCGCTACAAAATTAACCATTGAAGTAAAAACAAACCCAAAACTTCGTTGAAGAAAATTATCAATGGAGCGGTTGAGTGTTAGCTTCTTCGCCAGGTAAATGCCAACCCCAAGATAAGTGCTCCGAAACTCGCAATTGAAGCGAAAAAGTATCTCAGAAAACAGGTATCCCAAAAAAAAAATATCCCATAAAGCCCGAAACTATGCGTAGAGTGCCTCAAAAAACATAACGTTTTATGGCCAAGTTGCAAGTCGTAAGACGTTTGTATCACCGAAGTACGTGAAATGTCGTACAGAAACACACATTGGAAAGGATTTCAACTTCTGGAAGCACTTACTATTCACAGATGAGAGCAAGTTTAATATTTTCGGATCTGAAAGCAGGGTTCTGGTTTGGCGGAAACCGAGTGAAGACCTGAAAATGAAAAATCTTTGTGAAACTGCTAAGTATGTAAGTACTTCCGTGATTGGTTGGGGCATCGTGCCAGTATCTGATGTTAGTAACTTGCACTTTATCGACGGGATCATGGCTCAATACATCTATCTTGATTCACTGAAGAAGAATCGAAAACCTACACACTCCGAAAAAATCATGCGATTTTACGTCTTTTGGATGCACATAAAAGAAGCGAGCCAGATGAAGTGAATTTGTGTCACATTTTAAATACAATGGTGTCTGATTCGGGAAATGCCAATAATAGCGGCATCGTTTTCATGTCCTTCATAATGTAAAATTACATTTTTCGTTCAATACATCTTTCAAAGCACATTTTTACGTCATTTCAACTCTTACATCATGTGTCATTCAGTCATGATGTGAATTACGTCCGCAGTAATTTTCATTATTTTTAAGAGTGTAGCGTAAAAACTGGCTTTTAATTTACCATATCTAAAAAAATGGGCATTACATCTACCAGGATAAAAATCTGCAACTTACATCGGCAAAACCGAAAGCTTGGTTAAAAATATGCCCATCAATCATCAATCTGCCGAGACACTCTCCGAATCTCGACATTATCGAGAACTTGTGGCATCTGTTGGATGTTTAAATCAGGAAACATCAAATAACGAGCAGATATACTTTGAAAAGTGCGCTTACTATTGAATGGATTAAGATCGCTAAAACTTAAACTGAGAAACTATGCCGATCGTCTCAGGGAAGTTTTGAAGAGCATATGCTTACCTACTCGATACTAGTTTATGGGTTGACACCTAAACAATTGATAATTCTTTTAGATCATATATAAATTGATATCGGTGGACAATTTTCTCTGTGACTTATATTTGAGGTTTAAATATACTTTATTATTTTTCAATTCCGTTTTGTTTTTGATATTTACAAAAATAGGTGCCACAATGAAGTAATGGAAATATTCAAATAATTGTAGCTTTTATATATATATAGAAATAACAGAAATAACAAAACTTTCACTGTGACTCACTGTAGTTAGCATCTAGACAGATAACACTGAATCAACAATTTCACGCCACAATATTCGGCTCGTGCCTGCATTTCTGCATCCTCGGTTCTGACCCATGCTCGCCAAATCGATACGCACTTGATCCGCCACCTAGCTTGCTGTGCTCCACGCCTTTTTATACATACCGGATCCGACGCGAACACCATCTTTGCAGGGTTGCTGTCTGGAGGCTTTCTTGTAACATGCCCTGCCCATCGTATTCTTCCAGCTTTGGCCACTTTCTGGATACTGGGTTCGCTATAGAGTTGGTCGTCCTCGAACGTATCCCCGTCTATCGTAACACTACTACCTAGGCGAGCCCTCTCGTGTTCGGCCCCACTAGCTAGCATGTACTTTGTCTTAGTCGCATTCATCACCAGACCAACTTTTGCTGCCTCACGTTTCAGGCGAGTGTACAGGTCTACCACCTTTTCAAATGTTCGGCCGACAATGTACATATCATCAGCGTAGCAAACAAATTGACTGAATCTCGTAAAAATCGTAAAACCCGGTTTTAAATTAAATTTAAAAATTAAAAATAATATTAGTATTAATAATATAATAATAAATTAAATTTAAATTAAAAAACCCGGCTCTCCGCATAACACCTTCAAGCGCAATATTGAACAACAGACACGAAAGTCCATCACCTTGTTGTAGTCCCCGGCGGGATCCAAATTAACTGAAGTGTTCGCCTCAAACCTTCACACAATTTTGCACATCTTCCATCGTCGCTCTTATCAGTCTCGTGAGCTTCCCGGGAAAGCTGTTCTCGTCCATGATTTTCCATAGCTCTGCGCGGTCGATACTGTCGTATGCCGCCTTGAAATCGATGAAAAAGTAATGCGTTGGGACCTAGTATTCACGACATTTTTGAAGGCTTTGTCGTACAGTGAAGATCTGGTCCGTTGTCGATCGGCCGTCAACAACGCCGGCCTGATAACTTCCCACGAACTCATTTACTACTGGTGACAGACGATGGAAGATGATCTGGGATAATACTTTGTAAACCGCACTTAGAATGGTGATTGCTCGAAAGTTCTCACAATCTAACTTGTCGCCTTTCTTGTAGATGGGGCATATTACCCCTTCCTCCCACTCCCACTGGGGCATATTCCCCTTCCTCCTAGCTGTTCCGTTTCCCATATTGTGCCTATCAGCCGGTGCAGACAAATGGCCAACCTCTCCGGGCCCATCTATATGAGTTCAGCTCCGATACCATCTATACCAGTCCCTTGCTGCAGCATGACCGCCCGCGCTGTATTCTCTCCTCCAGAATCTGGCTACATTCATCGTCGAACCAATCGTTCCGTCGACTCCGTCCCGCGTACCCGACGTTGCTCTCAGCTGCATCGTTGATGGCTGCTTTCACCGTTCTCCAGCAGTCCTCAAGAGGGGCTCATCCAGCACCACCTCTTCCGGTAATGCAGTCTCGAGGTGCTGCGCGTATGCAGCTGAGACATTCGGTTGCTTGAGCCGCTCTAGGTCATACCGGGGCGGCCGTCGGTACCGTACGTTGTTAACGATGTTAGCGATGTTGTCGATGTTAGCGCCACGATAGGTCCTGACGCCGATAATGTCGGAGACTTGCTAATTAGGTATAGCTCAAATTACTCTTGTGAATGTTGCAAATGCCTTGAATTAACAACAAGATACTATTCCTGGAGTAAACGCATACGATTATATACAAGTTTTTAGAATTCGAGGCATTTCCAAATCGTGTCTGGTATTGGGAGTCACCTCTTATAATAGGTAAATTTTGTACTAAAATCCATCATTAAAATACAATGTCAAAATTCATATTTCTATTTTCAAATTTATAGTTGTACGCTACAATAATGATAATATTTATCATAAATGAGGCCGCAAAAAATCAATAGTTTTTGAATAATGATTTCAGCGGCTTAGGTGTCCGGTACTGGGGGATATCCACCTACGTTCCTGTAGTTAAAGTAAAGAGCGTTATTATTTTTCTCTCCAAGAAAATTGCTCTCTCTCGACTCCCTAATCATGGGTGGCACGCACGGTAAAAAGAAGCAAGGTATTATACGCCGAAAAATGACATTTGGCAGTGACGTCATTGCTATCGCAAACTCGAACGAGTGCAAAAGAAAGCAAGGCCTGCTCTCCTTTACTATCCTCATGGCCTCATGCTTGACGATAGGAATGACGACACATGTTTTGATGGAAAATCGTTGTTTACACATGGGAATAGCCTACCTTGTTGTGTCTACCGTGAGTGGCACGTTTTTTTTCGCTCGGGTACTGTCAGTTCAATCGAAGCAGCTGTCTGGCGAAGATAATGACGAAGAAGAAGAAGGAAGCGTTGAAAAAGCTGAACAACAAGGACAACAAGGACGGAAGACTTTGCCTGACGCCGGCCAAAAATATCACTGCTTCCATTTCTTGATTCACCGAATTCTCAAGATGGAGGGCATTATTTATTTATTTATTTCACCGTCTTCGACTGTAAGTCGTACAGACTGAACTAACTATATCTAAATTTCCTATGGCCTACTTATACGGTTTTTGAACAAGTTTTTGGATATATCAAAATCGAATTCGTTACAAATCTCGTTAAACGATCGAATGCAGGAGTCAAGCGGGTTGTTGTAACCGTAATTTGTCCGGTGATATGGAACAGCAAGTAATGGAGAGTTTCGGAAACTACGAGGAGGGATGTAAAGCGGTGTTTGTTCAAGAAGCACGGGACAATCAATCGCATTTGTGATGATGTCGAAAACTAGCAACCGTTGACTTCTCTCACGTCTGCAAGATAGTGGCTCTAATCCTATCAGTTGACAGCGTTTAGCATATGGAGGAAGATTGTTTGGATCGTTCCAAGGAAGCAGTCGCAATGCAAAACGTACGAATTTCTTTTGGACACGTTCGATTGAGAGTACATCCGTAACATGATATGGGGACCATATCGGGGAGGCGTACTCTAAGATGCTACGTACTAACGCACAATATAGCACTTTCAATGCGTATACATCGGTAAACTCCGCAGCATGTCGACGTATAAATCCTAGCACTGAGAATGCTTTGGCACTCGTTGTCTTCACATGTTCCTTGAACGTTAGTTTTTCGTCAACGAACGAGGAAAGGAGATAGCACAGATCGTTTACGAATATGTTAAACAGTAATGGTCCAAGAACGCTGCCTTGGGGCACACCAGACGTAATGCTGAATGATCGGGAGCTTGCTGAGTTAACTACTACGTGTGCGGTACGTCCAGAGAGATACGAGCAAATCCATTCAGAAATCCAGTTCGGGAAGCCGATGCGGTTCAGCTTCTCAGTGACTAAAGCGTGTGGAACAGTATCGAAGGCTTTGGCAAAATCTATGTACACCGCGTCGACTTGCCTCCTCCCTTCAATTTCACGTGATAAATTGGTAACATTAGATTGGATGTTGTCGATCGATGCTTCATGAAGCCATGTTGACTGTCGCAGATAATAGGTGAGGCGATTGTATACAGTACTCCATGCATTAGCTTTTCAAGAACTTTGCTTAAACAGCACAAAATAGAGACGCCACGATAATTTTCAACGCGACTCATGTTTCCAGACTTATGGATGGGCACAACAGATGCTGTCTTCCAAAACATTGGAAACGTTCTTTCACTGAGCGATCGATTGAACAAATACGCAATAGGAATCGATAGTTCCGCAGAGCATTTTTTCAAGAGCACCGGTGGAATACCGTCTGTCCCCGGCCCTTTTTTGATGTCAAGATCATCGATGGCTTTCAATACTTCTTCAGGAGAGAACTGGATCATAGGAAGGCGGATGTTATACGACGGAATATGAGCAAAGTTGTCACGACGCCATACGGGAGAGACCTTACTGAACACATTTTCAAAAAACGAGGCGAAAAGATTGGCGGCTTCCACGTTTGAGCTTGCATGAAGATCGTGGTAAGTTACGTTGTTAGGAACGCGAGCAGATGATTTTTGCTTTTTGATGAAATCCCAGAAACGAGATGGATTTTGCTTAACATTGTCCTGAACCTTGGTTAAGTAAGCTCCATAAGTCGATAGCAGTAATGTTTTGTAGGATATTTCCACTTCACGTAGATTATTTCTGTCGTTTTCAGATTTGGTGAGAAAAAAACGGTGACGAGCCTTTCGAAGCACGTTTCGAAAATGACGCAGTTCAGAGGTCCACCACGGTTTGTTGAACATAGAGTTGACGACCCTTCGTTTGAGAGGGACAGAAGAATTGCATACTGCGAAAATCTTATCGTAAAATAACGTAACCGATTCATCTACATTAGCGCCTTGCAGTTGCGAGTCCCAATCGGTATCTGCAAATGCTTCTTTTAGTTGGTTGAAGTCACAGGTGGTAAAATTGTATCTGAGATCGTCGTCACGGCTTTCAAACTCGATCGAATTCTCGTCGCTCACGTCAAATAGTAAAACAAGCGGCATGTGATGAGTGTCAATAGGTAAAATTGGTACAGGAGGTTCTGTCAAATCCAAAAACTCTGGTAGACTTACGAACACAAGATCAAGAAGTCTACCGCGCGTATTCATTACATTGTTGACTTGTCGTAAGCCAGATGAGAACAAGGATTCAATGAGACATTGTTCTTGTTCGGAAGAAATGTTCGTTGGAATATAACCATTTATGTCGTCGTCCAAAACCCATTGCAAATTAGGGAGGTTAAAGTCACCTAAGGACAAAATGATGTCTCTGCCCGATGTACGATTCACGATTGTTTGCACTGAATTTGCATGAGCAGAATACAAATCGGCATTTGTGTTTGGAGGGAGATAAACAGCAACAATGTAGAGCGAACGAAATTGCGATTTCACACAGACTGCTATCTGTTCCAATTCTTCGCTGTTGGACAATGGAATCGCCTCACAGTGAAAAAGATTTTTCACAGCAATTAATACGCCACCACCGCGTGAATATTGACTAGTTGATGGACTACGGTCGCAGTGAAAAAGCGTATAGTCTGATGAGATTTCAGCACTTTCAATATCATCACGCAACCACGTCTCGGTAAAAACAAGCACGTCATAGTCGCAGCTGGTTAGCAGGAGTCGCAGGTGGACAAGTTTGGTGCGCAATCCTCTGACGTTTTGATAGTACACCGAGATAGAACGATGTACGGACCTCGATGTTGCACGATTTTCAGTTGCTTCGGCAATGGAACAAACAGGGCTTGCCGACGATACCGTGGAATGATGAACAGAGCACGCGAACGAATCAGTTACGTTGCTGGAAACGGTAGGCATTACCGGAAGAGAATTGTTCGAATTACATGCATACTTGCCTGCAAATGTGGTTCGGAAGACCCCGTCACCAAGCTCATACACAGGACCGGGATGACTGCTGAACGCTGGCAGGAGTGGCTCGACTGTGATGAGAGGATTAGGGGCTTCCACGATACTAGCAGGCGTGCATCCCGGTGGCGAGAGAAGTGCTGAAGATGATACTGTCTGATCACGGTTGGCGAATACGTCGAATAAGCGTTGAGAATCTGTCGGAAGATCTGCGTTTTAAAGAGGTCAGGGTACAGCATACTTCATAGCTATCTGAGTAATGCACAGGTAATGATTTCTGGTCAGTTATACATTGGCGTCTATATTATTCACCTTCACAGATCGCTCAATCTGCTGAACAGCTTTGCCGAAAACATCAACTTTTAAGCTGAAAAGGGTCTTGAGGTAGAGAAGATTAAAAATTTGTTTTCACTAGCGTCACCTACAGTGCTGTTCTGAATAATAGCAGCGCATGTCAATTTTCATACAAAATGCTCAACTTTGACATGCTGTAGTTTTGTTCCCTTTCAAGCAATCGAGCTGAAATTTTCTCCACAGAACTACAAATATGATCAATTTTGTAACTACAAAATTTCAGTTTTTTCTGAGTCCCTGCCGAAAAATGAGACACTAGGTGAAATTTTTCGAAAAAATAGCAGTTTTTCATTTTAAAATTTTTTTTCTACAAATATTTTAAACATTTTCGGTTTAGGTGTAGGTTTGATAAGTAGGAGGAGATTGTTCCAATGGTAAGTGATATACAATTTAAAACTATAATGTCAAGCCGAAATTCAAAATTTCAAAACTGCTATTTTTTCGAACAATTTCACCTAGTATCTCACTTTCCGGCAGGGGCTTAGAAAATTTTGAAATTTTGTGTTTACAAATTTGGGCATATTTGTAGTTCTGTGGAGAAAATTTCAACTCGATTGCTTGAAAGGGAACAAAACTACAGCATGTCAAAGTTGAGCATTTTGTATGAAAATCGACATGCGCTGCTATTATTCAGAACAGCACTGTAACGGATAAAATTATAATCATACTCCTCACCGTCAAATAGCCAATGTTCTGTTGAACAGCTTTGACGAAGATACCAACCTGAAGCTGATAATGATCTTGAGGTAGAGATAATTGAATAAAACTTGTCACCAGCATCGCTTATAGGATGACTTCTCAATCAGATTTTTAATCTGTAGAAAGCCCTTGATCTGCTGGAAAACCTCTCCGAGGATACCAACCTTCTATCTCAGTTGGATGTCCAATTTTGGACATTTCGTATCCACGCTTTTTCTGTTACCTAGAAAAGAGGGAGGAGTCAGGGGGATGCCTCACTCAAGAATACAAAGACCAACTGACCGCATTCACTTCAAAAATTATTTGAATTTAATTGATTAAAACGTTTTTAATATTTTTTCAGATCATCAGTTTAAGATTATCGTCAATAATCACGGATTCGAATTTTTCTACACATTTTGGTATTGCAATGCCCTTGTTTCAACAATTGAATTTGTTAGAGCTTTGCTTCGAGAGCATTGTTAATATTTAATTATTGTAGTACATCATTTTCTTATCTATCCCAAGGTGCTATGTGATCTTCATCATGTAATATATGAGTTTTTAATTTTAATGCTCACCAGCTTCTCCTATTGACAACATATGGAACCAACTGTACAAGCATTTTGTAGCCGTCGAATAAATGAACAATATTTCCAAAGACACTAGTCTTCTAACATAACTCGAACTTTAAACATATAAGTTTGAAATATTTGATGCTCACCAGCGCCTCTTAGTGGCAGTTTGTTGTGTTGAGTAGACATACAAGGTATAGTCCTTGTTTCAATGAGCTACTTTGCTGAAGTAATCATTCTTTGAAATATTCAGCATTTTGAGATGTAGGACGTCATATGAGCTTCATATAGTAACCTTTTCTAAGCTAGCACCACCATGCAGTGAAATTCCCAATTAACTGTGAACAATGTTGGTCCTTTTCTTAATGCAAATGTTCACCAAAGAAAGTATAATTTATATAGAACTGCTTCTCATATATAAAAACTTGGCAACCCTTCCTCGCGATGAATCAGCCCCTTTTAAATTTCTTTATATTTTTATTAGTAAAATTCAATCAAATTCACTTCCAAAACTGCAGAAAAATAAAAAATCTATCTGTATATCGCGAAGTTATATCGCTTTGAATTTGGGGCTCGGACTGATTTTTTTCCCATAATAAAAACTTAATCATTCAATTAATTTTGCGTCAATGTGACCCCAAGGCACATACAACGTACCATTTTCATGAAAATTACTCTAGAAAACTATTTTTCAAGATAATTGAAAAAATCCTTGCACAAATAAAAAAAAACTCGCAGGAACTCAACAACGTGTGTAAAAATTTCACAAATCGGTTCACTAACAAAACAGTTACTTCCACGTCAAAATGCTCTAGGGTCGTATTGACTATAAACACAGAAAAATGGTTAAAGAAATGTCGAGGTTTTTGAGAACCGCAATCAGTCACTGAAACTACGTATCGTTTTGGCTCATTTTTCCCACTGTGTGACGGCGTGGGAGCATTCTTTGACCAAAGTCATACACAGTCAGAGGTCGTGAAGTGCGGGCCGTTTCAATGAAATACAGTGGGATACATTCGACGATTCTAGAATATAAATAATAAGAAAGGAAAACTGAAGTGGTTATCTTTCCCCCATTTCAACTAATTTACTAAAGAGCTCAATTGAGTGGATCTTATTACAAATAAAACTATCTGAGTCAAAATTTGAGTTTCTCCTGTCTGTATTTACAAAGATCAGAAAATCATTCACTGAAAGCATCTGCAATTGTTCTAGAAAATCTTAAATTTTCCTAATCATAATTTAATACTCACTAACAATCACGTTTTCCACATCCTTACTGTAAATCTTGCACAACTATACTGACTCCATCCATTCCTCCAACAGAAGCGTGAACAGAATGAGATTTCACGTTGTTCCGTTCTGCTCCGGCGTGGTGTCCTGTTTAAGCACTCGGGTTAAGGGGTGGCTCACTTAACGTAATTATTTTCCTTCCGCTTTCTCGCTGACGCCGGGTGTGGACGCCGTCCAAGAAAGAACAAGTCCTGGCCGAGGGAGGAAGCGTCGTCGTCGTGTTGCGTGAATGAGCACTTAGTTTTCCGAGCACATCTTCCAGCACCACTCGCCGAAGCCAAACAAACAGATTGAATGCGTCGCTTGATTGCTTCTATTCATGCATGCAAAAGAGCTGGCAGCGGGCGGAAACCTAGTGCTATTCTCTCTAAATACTTGGCCCCGAGCGACTGATTCCGGGTGAAGGACGTGCGTCGTCGTGCATTGCTCGTCGGATTCCTCCTTCAGGATATGAAAACGCGTCCGTCATAATGCTTGACGAGGGGATCCGAGCAATTGAGTGGCGAACCGAAACGGATTCTGGGAATTTTAATGAATTTAGGTACGTCGACAGCTGGACGGGGTGTGGTCGATAATTTCCATGCCTTGACCGAAGCGCTCGGGGAAACGGATTTGATTTGGGAGGAATTACTATGGTAGCGTACAGATTTTCTAATAATAGAGATTTGTTCAAGAATCTTTACTGTGAACGACATAGGAAAATCCTTTGCAAAACAGCGTCGCCAATAAAAGTTCTTTTACAGCACAACAATTGTCCATACTCTTCTTTGGGGAGACGTAAAACAATAGCTTTATTTGAAATTTGGAGATGGAAAGATGAAGCGTGGGTTCAAATTTCCAATAACGAATTAGAACATCTTCTTGTTTTTCTTGGCATTACGTCTTCACTGAGACAGAGCCTACTTCTCAGCTTAGTGTTCTTATGAGCACTTCCACAGTTATTAACTGAGAGCTTTCTTTGAAATGGGATCTTTACAGGGGGTTTCCACCAAAACCTGCGCAAGGCTCATCACAGCGATTGACCCAGAGGGGTCTCCAAAGCAATCCGGGCAGATTGCCCAAGGTGTCTTCAAATTCAACTTCAAAGCAGACATCATGTACCGTTTTGATTCATATTACGGACACTTAAGGCCTCAGTGAAGTATAACCCAGCTTGGACCATACAAAATAAATCATTCTGTATGATTTTTTAGCGTTATCGAGCGTCGGAAGCCCTTAACTTTCGGATGGTGGAAAAAGAATACGCGGCCGCAACTTGAATAATTTTAAATAAATCAAAACGTGTGGCCTTTTCATGATTCTTATCCCGGACGCTCCCTCACTTTTGCCTCATATTCCGGACGCTTTGATTCGAATTACGGACAGCTCATGATAATCATTAATGGAACAGTCAAATCATCAGTTGAAATCGTTCAACCACTTAAGAGACGTCTTAGGGAGTTGGGCATTATAAATTTGCAATGATATTTATGGAAAAAACCTAATAAAACGAGCCTCGAAAATGAGAACTTTTGGATGGCGAAAATTGAAACATTTCGTGTGAAATGTTTCCCATACAAACGAGAGTGTCCGGAATTTGAAGCTGTCCGTAATATGAATCAAAACGGTATACGCGCAGCGTAACATGAGCTTGTGATCAGCTTGCCATGAGCACAAAAAAAATTGCGCGCTGGAGCATGTGCTATGATGAAACGCATTTCTTTAGGTCTCAAGTAACATTGTGCTGTCGCAAACCATCACATCTTCACTGGCTCATGTACCTTCTCATGAGACGATCTCAATGAGACAGTTGTACTTGAGAGTTGCAGACGTGAAGGTTCGTTTTAACTAAAGCTCCCAAAATGACCCAGAAATATGTAATACTGGACGAAGAGCTATTTGCAATAAATTCAGTTGCTAAGGAAGCCATTTGCATAACATGCAACAAGAAAATAACGGACCTTAGAAAATTTTCGTGCCACCGGCATTACAAGAGCCAACAGGACGATCGCAATCGAATTAGGAATTTTGGAAGAAGATGAGGCGAAAGATGAACCGTCGAAAAAGATTGCCAGGTTGGAGATCCGGATGGACACACCAACATACGTCTCTTCTTTGGTTGAATTGACTACCGTCAACGGAATGCCACTGCGTATGTTGCAGTATCCAGATTTCAACGCATTTGCCGTCCTATAGAAGCAGGACTGCGAATTGTTCGGCACCTAAATCCAGATTCAATGCGCGTTGTAAGTATATTTTAATTTTTAAGATTTCGATGATTCATCCGTCCTGGAGCTTGAAGAATATGAATATGTTATTTGGGTCACGGAACGAAATGTGTATTTATCATAATCAATCTGGTACTGGCATGTTTTCATTATTTGCTTTCCATAGGTATTGAGAAACGTTGCAAGCCAGATTCGTCAAATGATTCGCCAAGAAGTTTATGGAATCATGGTGTGTCTCAAAGCGAACTCTGCTTCCCGACTGGACCGTGAATTCCTCGGAGTGACCTTGCAGTATGCAGATAAAAGGACGATCAAAATTAGAACCTTAGATATATTAGAGCTATATGACAGGCACACAGCTGAAAATCTATCCACGGAAAATTGTAAGATTCTCGAACCGTACGAAATAGATATCCAGAAAATTTTGACCGTTACAACCGATAATGCTAGCAACATGACAGCTGCCGTCTCTCGATTGAAGATGTCACAAGAAGCAGCGATGAATGGATTCGATGAACAAGACGACGAGGATGACAGCGATAACGAAGCAGACGGTCCCGAAGCTCATAAGCGTGAATCGACAACTTCAAAATTTGAGGAAATTGAGTTTGTAGAACCTTTTTTGAATGGTATAAGATGTGCGGAGCATACATTACAGTTAGCGGTAAATGATACTTTGAAGGCTGCAAAATTCAAACCAATATTGGATAAGATTCGAGCTGCAGAGAAAGTATTACGAAAACTGCCCTACAAACGTATGTTCAAAATAAGTATTAAACGAAGACCGAAACTGGATTGCCCAACACGTTGGAACAGCACCTACTTAATGCTAGAATCGCTGTGGAACGAGAAAGCTTTCATTGAAGCCTTATTGGATGGGACCGGTCAGCCAATAATAGAGAATACCCTGTGGAACTTCATCGAACAGTATTTGGTGGCTTTGAAACCAGTGGCAGAAGCTACAGTTCACCTTCAGGGCTCACAGATTACCTTTGGAGACTTCTTTTTGATTTGGGAAAAATGTTATTTTCAAATCAGCAAAAAGATTGATGATTTGTCCGTTACGCTTTCTGCAAAAATGACTGAACGCCGAAAACAATTAATGAACAAAGAAGCATTTCTAGGTGCTATATTTATGAATCCTAGAATTAATTTCCGAAACAGCCCTTATATGTCAAATAAGGAACGTAGTGTCGCATTGGTAGAGAATTCAAAATTAATCATTTTTTCTTGAAATATATTTTTACAATTCTACAGCATTACATAAAAAAACATGGACTGCGATCAAGTCTGTTTCGGGTCAAAAAGTGGCATCCCAATCTGAAGCTCAATCAAATCATACAGATATTGAAGATTCGTTCGAAGCATACCTTGCCTCAATGGATGACTCCAATAATGTTTCAGAAGACAATGAACTAATTGATGGTTTGAATAATTTATCGAAAACGCCAAGACTAAAACTTGAGAAAGGCGAAACAATTTTAGACTGGTGGTATAAAATGAAAAATACCAAACCGAATTTGTACGCCATTGCAATAACATTACTTTCAATTCCGTGTACACAAGTTTCTGTAGAAAGATGCTTCAGTGGATTGGCCCTAGTTCTGACAAAGCATCGTACACAGTTGCACGACGAAACACTTCGGAATATTCTTTTGATTAGATTAAATAGCGATCTTTTACAAAGAGTAGATTATGTGAAAGCATTAGGCTAGTTTTATGTCAATTTTCACTCCCATGGATTCCGCTTTTATAATTATAATTATTTTATGATGCGACATATTAAAACATGCAAATATAAATACTGAAACAAAGCCACGTCGTTTTATTCAAGGGTGGACTAGTGTGACAAGTTACACCGATAGGCAAAATAAAGTGCCCACCTCACCAGTTTTCGAATTTCTCTCATTGATTTGGTTCAAATTAAAGTTAACACACTTAAATCTTTTTTGATATTTTATTTTTGATATTCTTTTAAAGTTGCACTTACGAAATTTTGATAAAAAAAAGAATTTCACTCAAAGAAAAAGGAAATCAATTTGTATTGAAAAATAAATAATGACAAAATAAAGTGCCCACTTCCTTCTTGGCCCCAGAAAAGATGATTTAAGAAAAATAAAAAGCAATTTAATAGTTAATATGTCCTCCTTTGTCCTTAAGGACTTGCTGGAGGCGCTTCGGCATGCTTTTCACCAGGTTTTGTAGGTGTTGTGGTTCTAGTTCTTCCCAGGTGCGCTCCAAGGCTTCAAAATAATTATTTTGTTGGCTCGATGGGGTTGAGGTCTGGGCTTTGTGGAGGCCATTCCAGCGGTTTAATCCGACAAGACCGGAAGAAAGACTTGGTCTTCTTGGCAGTATGCTTCGGGTCGTTGTTCTAGAGAAATATGAATTTCTCTTCGAGGCCCATCTGGATCAGCGAAACCCCCAGATTTTCCCACAAGATGTTGATGTAGGAATCTGCCGTCATTATTCCGTCGATTTTCACGAGTGAAAGGGCAGTGAGATCCTTTGAGCCATTTAAATCTGCTGGCATGGATGGAATTTTCCCAGCGCTTATCCAGAAAGAGGAGCAAACGCTTATTCCTCCCATGATAGAGATTTTTAAGGCCAGTTTAGTCTTATGACATATTCCAGATGACTGGCGTCAAGTTCGAGTTGTCTTTATCTCGAAGCCGGGAAAAAAAGACAAAACCAATCCCAAAGCATACAGACCGATTAGTCTGTCGTCAGTGATGCTTAAAATAATGGAAAAGGTCTTAGGAGAGTTCATAAATTCAAAATTTATGGAAGCAATGCCTCTTTCCAAATACCAATTCGCTTACCAAAGTGGAAAATCTACGATCTCAGCACTACACATGCTAGTCAACAAGATCGAGAAAACATTTCATGCAAAGGAAATCGCCATCGTGGCATTTCTTGACATTGAGGGTGCATTCGATAACGCTTCCTATTTGTCTATAGTGTCAGCAATGCATAGGAGAAAATTTGACCCATGCATTGCTACCTGGGTACATGCTATGCTAGCAAATCGCCGAATCTCATCCGAGTTGAGCGGATCGTGCACCACTGTCATGGCCACAAAGGGGTGTCCTCAAGGAGGGGTACTTTCACCTTTGCTATGGTCTCTAGTGGTGGATGATCTACTTAATAGCCTGGAAAAAAAGAGGATTCGAGGTTGTTGGCTACGCTGATGATGTTGTCATCATTGTACGCGGCAAATTTGAAAGCGTTGTCCTTGCAAGAATGCAATCAGCTCTCGATTACACGCTCTCCTGGTGTCTGAAAGAGAAACTGGGGATAAATCCTTCAAAAACTACGATTGTTCCTTTCACAAAGCGCAGAAAGGTACAGCTGCAACCTCTTTTCCTTAATCAAACACAATTGGTTTACTCAAATGAAGTCAAATATCTTGGCATTACGCTTGATGCTAAACTCAATTGGAACACACATCTTCAAAACATGGTAAATAAAGGTCTCAATTCTCTGTGGGTCTGCTCAAAGACCTGTGGAAAAAAGTGGGGCCTAAAACCTAATATGATCATGTGGATATATAAAACCATCGTTCGGCCTAGAATAGCCTACGCTTCCCTTGTTTGGTGGCCAAAAACAAGCGAGGTTACGGCTAGAGCCAAGCTGAACAAAATCCAACGCGCCGCGTGCGTCGCCATTACTGGTGCAGTTCGCAGCACCCCTTCATTCGCCCTAGATGCAATGCTTAATCTGCCCCGGCTAGATCAATTCATAAAGCTGGATGCTGAGAAAAGCGCTCTGAGGCTAAAACGATCAATAAACCTTCTGCCAGGTGATTTAACCGGTCACCTAAGCATACTAAACGAATTTTCTATAAATCCAATTGTAGAAAAATGCAGTGACTGGATGGAAATGGTTGTGAATTATGACATATCATATACGGTGTTCATTCCTTCTCGCCAAGAGTGGCAAGAAGGTGGACCGAGTATTCCTCCAGGCTCAATCAAATTCTACACTGATGGATCGAGAATGAACAATCGTTCTGGATCTGGAGTGCACGGACCAAGAACCAAAATCTCTGTCCCTCTCGGACAGTGGCCTACAGTTTTTCAGGCTGAAGTGTATGCTATCATTGAATGTGTGCAGCTCAGCATAAAGAGGAATTACAGAAATGCCACAATCTGTATTTTCTCCGACAGCCAAGCAGCTCTTCATGCTCTGAAAGCTTACACTTTTAACTCAAAATTAGTGTGGGAATGTGCTCTTGCTCTAAAAACCCTAGCCATCCGCAATCGAGTTAAACTATATTGGATCCCCGGGCATATGGGTCTAGAGGGTAATGAAATTGCCGATGAGCTAGCCAGGAATGGATCGGCCAATACATTCATTGGTCCTGAGCCATTCTTTGGCATATCAAACTGCTCACTAAATATTGAACTGAACAGCTGGTTGTCCAGGCAAATTATATCCAATTGGAATACAGTTTCCAATGCGAATCAATCTAAAAGATTCGTCACAAATAATTCGAAACAAACACAAAAACTCATTGGTCTCAACAAAAGGGACCTCAGCACCTACACCGGTCTTATAACTGGACACTGCCCCAGCAGATACCATTTACAAAAGATCGGAGCCATCCAAAACCCAAATTGCCGTTTCTGTAGTGAAACGTGCGAAACCTCACAACACCTTCTCTGCTCCTGCAGTGCACATATACAACGAAGATCCAAAATATTTGGCAAGCCCTTTTTGGAGCCGGCCGATATTTGGAACGCATCTCCCAGGGAAGTGGTCGGCTTTATCAGGCTGATCGTACCAGATTGGAGGATTTACAATGCTGCAACTTAGGACTTCTGCCCATCAATGGCAGATGGCTAAAAGTTCAGTCACCGCGCAAAGTATTCCGGTGGCGTTCCCGCCACTGAGGGTCTTTGTAAAAGCAAAAGGGTATATCACAATAGTTCTAAAAAAATGGACGCAGTGATCTCACACCCGACAGAAGGAGAGATACATGAGAAATACGACACTCTGATAGGGAGGTGGCCTAAAATTGTCAAATTTTGTGTTACGTAATATTTGAACATCACTTTAGGAGTCAAGAATCATGAGATATCTCAGGATCCTGACAACTTAGAGAGATGGCGTATTGTGAGTGTTGCAAGTGAGAATTCAAGTTTTGTTTCGTAGCTATCGCTGATGATGCTCTACAAAATAATTCAATGTTGATTAGGGGTTTCTAAAGGGATTCTACAGGAATTCATCAAGAAATTCATCCTAGAATTCCTTTATGTATTTCTCTAGAGACTTCATGAATTTCTCCATCAACTCCTTTTTTAAAACCTTCTTCAGGGATTTATCCTGGAATAAATACACGGATTTATCCTTGAACTCTTTCATAGTTTCCTGTACGAATTCCTTCAGATATTATTTCAGAATGCCTATAAGACCAGCAATTACATTTTAGAGTAGAGCTTACAGAGATTCCTTCAGTTACCATTCTACGGATCTCAAAAGGTTCATAGATAAAAATCAATTTCTCTAGGTGCTCCTCCAAGACACTACCAAAGAATCTTTATAGGACCTTCCACCAGGAATGATTGCCAAAGAAGTTTTTTCAAGATTTTCTCTCATATTTTTGTTTAACGGAATGTTTAATCGAATCACCTAGAGTTTCTCCACCGTCTTTTCTCAGAATACCACCAAAGATTTTTCTTCTACTTCCGTTAACAGTTCAACCCAACTTTGTATCAGGGATCTTCAAAAGAATTCTCTAGTAAATTCTCCATAATTTCCCATACTGTATCTTCAAAAATTTCTTGGTCATTCCGAAAAAAAATCTTTCAAGAAGTTTGTTAAGGGTTAAAAAAACGCACTATTAATTTTTGTATGGTGGCTATGGGAAATTCTAGTGCACTTGTATTTTCGAAGGTAATTTTCACTAAATAGATAAAACAAATTGGTAATCATTGCTAAAGAAAGCTATTCATCAAACAAATCGCTTGTTTTTTCATCAGAAAAATGTATTGTCACATTAAGTGATCTCATAAGTAAAATATATCGCAAAAAATGCCCACAAAATTCATAATGCACATTTTTATCGCTATTTCCGAGAAGATGGATTATTGATTTCGAAACTTGTTACTGACCCGATTACTTTTATTGAATTAGGAATTGTGTTCACAGAAAATAAGAACAACAATTTGCAAATGAAACAATATGATAACCAAGTCAATAACTGGTTCAGTTGTTCATCTCCGCTTGAATTTAGATTATTTTTGATAGTTTGTATACCGTAACTAATATTTATATGCGTTATTGTCTGTGTTGGTATTGACGTTCCGTGTAGTATTATAAACTCAAGTTTTAATCGACGAAATTTTATTGTATATGCTAGTGAATCGATTTGTGATTTTGTTCAAACATTGGTGCGTGTCCACGAGTTGTTTATTTCGCCCATGAATGTTTTTTTCTTAATATTGAAAAATAGTTTTTAGGAATTTAAGAATTTTGGGAATAAGAAAATAATATTTTCTGCGATTGCTCATGCGATGGATTTCTCAACTAATCAAAGTGCAACATAATAGCCCTATCCATGTTGCAAAACTTGACTTGGTTTTACTGTTTCTGAGAAAAAAGGCCTTCCTTAGCCGCGGCTACAAAGCAAAGTCATGCTGAAGATGTCTGGGTTCGATTCCCGGTCGGTCCAGGATCTTTTCGTAATGGAAATTTCCTTGACTACCCTGGGCTTAGAGCATCATCGTACCTGCCACACGATATACGAATGCAAAAATGGCAACTTTGGAAAAGAATGCTCTCAGTTAATAACTGCGATAGTGCTTGTGCGAAACTAAGCTAAGAGTAGTGTCATGTCTACCTATCTCAAGTGATATTCATTATGACTCTGGTACCTTTTAATTGTTCGAACCTACGGGATTTCTGAGCTATAAATACTGGCTGCCGTAATCTGAAAGAGAGACTTCCAGAACTGTGGACTGATAAACATATTATTTTATTCTTTATTGTCAGGATATAAAAGTGGCGACGAGGATCATGGAAACGTTGGCGATTGTCGTTTTTTTTAAGGTGGCGAGTTTGCCAATTTTATTTATTTGAGTATGGTGAAATTGCCAATTTGAGTTGAACTAAATTGTTCTTTAGAGCTGACGAAGTTGTCAAATGTAATGTTGAGTAATATGAATCCAATGATTTGAATGTTTTGTTGTAGTCATGAAAAAGGTACTTTGAACACACAATTGTGGAATTTTTGAGGTATATTTTCGATTGTTCGTTGTATGAGTTGTTATAACGTGAATGTGGCTTTTTAAAGAGTTATTAGAAAATTTCGAAAGAGGAAAGGACTGTCATGTCTACCTATCTCAAGTGATATTCCTTATGACTCTGGTACCTTTTAATTGTTCGTACCTACGGGATTTCTGAGCTACAAATACTGGCTGCCGTAATCTGAAAGAGAGACTTCCCGAACTGTGGACTGATTAAAATATCATTTTATTCTTTATTGTCAGGATATAAAAAGTATGATTTATCCCTGTGCGAACGGTACGCCGGAAAAAAAGAAGACAATTTTTACACATTTTGATATTTAATTTTCTCCACGCCGCCGTCGCAGCCGCTGATACTTGTTATCGGTGTTCTCTACGAACGCTGAACATTCCACTTCCAAATAAAAATCCGCTGAGTTGGATCCGGATCACCGAAGAGTATAAAATAAGTATACTATTGGCAAGCTATTGAGAATATCTAAGGGGACGGACCTGGTATAGAGGTCAGAACACACGCCTCTTACGCCGAGGACATGGGATCGAATCCCATCTCCGAGGTAGTCACTATAAAAGTAAATCCGTTGGTCCCGAGATGAACTAGTCCAGGGCTAAAAATTTCGTTAATAAAGATAGAAATAAAAAGATTATCTCAGACACTATATGGATGGTGTTTGAAGAGACTCTGACATTTGGAACAGTACTGAAAAGTGCTACTTTTCAGCTCTTTTCTGCACTGATTGTAGGTCATTATGTCGTTCATCCTCACGATGAAAAGTAGGATGATATGTAATTAAATTGCAAGAAAAATGCATACATATGCATGGAAAATGTTTATCAAAATGAGCTTTGAAAGTGAGAACTTCTGAACGGCAAAAAATTAACATTTCTTGTGAAATGTTTCCTATTCAAAGAAGAGTGTTCGGAATTTAAAGCTGTCCGTAATATGAATCAAAACATTAATTGTCCAAAGAATACGTTGACATATAGGAAATTTTAGGGAATGTACTCGAAAATATATGCAAATCCTATTGATGACAAGTCAAGTCCTTGATATTTAAAACAAAAACAATTTCGTTTGAGTGCTCCAAAAGCGTACATTGCATCAAAGCTTGTAAATTTCACATACCTCTGGACCCATCCGTTCCCGTTGACCGCGGGAAGAAATATCGTTTCCATTCAACCACATCAGGCAATCGACCTTTCTTCAACAGCGGCCAGATCGCATCTGATCGATCTATCATCCTGCCTGTTTATGGAAACAGAGCCCCCGGATCAACAAATGGACCCGAAGCCCTCGGATCGGGATGATCTTTGCCATTGGCATTGAGGAAGGCCTTTCTCGTTATTGCTGCTTCCTCCCCGTCGAATCGCCTATCCTCATCTTGAGCGGGATCATTAAAACGGCACCAAAATGCTCTCCACGACCACAGATCATAACCAGGTTGGTTGGGTCCAGCAGTGAGAGTGAGGGGAACGACACGAGAAGGTGATAGGCAATAAAATGTTTCTAGCCAACAGCAACAATCACTTCATTAAATGATAGATTAGTTTCAGAATCGTATGTAATAAATCTCCGAAACAGGGATCCGCGTGGTCGGCGGATGGAAGGTTCATGACCAGATCGGCAGATGACGACGTCGTTTGTTTCCTATTGTCTCTGCGCTTGGGGCTTGATCTTCTCCGAGTCCCTCCATCTCAGTGCCACCAATATCCAATCTCAGCGTGATGAGCTTGTCTTCAGCCGGTCTTCGGGACGAATCATTGGCTCTTGCGCACCCCAGGTGATGATGCGTGATGTGCCGTTCTGCTGTGGATCGCATCGCTTCTGGTAGTGCCCAGCGGGGTAGGGAGCAGAGCGGGGTGCTATGCTGATTGCGAGTTACGATCCCGACAAAAATTTGACAAATGAACTCGAACGTGATTGGTGAATTCGTGCCAAACTAGTTTACCTATAAATAGTTCAAGCAAGACGGGTCTTCGAAAGAGAACGTTTCTTTAGAGCTGTTTGTTATCCGCCAAAATAGCGTATAGCCAAAATTCAGCCAATTTTGTATCAAAATTAAAAAAGACATTCCTGTACATGATATTAGATTCTTAAAAAGTTTACTATAATCCAAATCCAATAAAAGTCTAATAAATTGCATTCAAAAATAGACGCTGATTGAGCTGCAACTCAGAACAGAAGCTCAGGAAAGTCCTCCTCAATCTAGTTGATGTCAGAAGGACAACATGGCAACAAGGCATGAGGGAGGGACTTTTATTGACCAGAACTATGTTTAACATGTTTCCGGTTTGTCGGCAACCCAAAGAAGTTAATATTGATTATTTATCCCTTCACAGTGCGCATCAATTCGTGCTGTGCGTATACGAATTCTCTCTGCTCTTGGAAGTTTTCTTAAAAACTACCTAAAGCAATAAAACAGTACTTTTCAGTGCTACAAAAACAGTACTTTTCAGTGCTACTAAAACAGTACTTTTCAGTACTATTTTTCTACTATTGATCCCTTTACGATCCTTGTTTGGACCCGTGCCTTCGATTTTTCGTTGGACCCGTTGGCGAAAGCTAGCGGTGGTAATCCTTCTTGGACACCGTCTTGGGAAAAAACCTCACGAAGGTCACGTCTTCTTATTCAATAAACATGGTTGCAACAACAAATAAAAGGAAGGGTGAATCTCTGAATTCACAACTTCCTTCCAAAAAAGTGGGATTTAAAACTGTCACTAAACGTGGCAAGAATGGAAGAAAGGACGTTTCTCCGGAATGCGAACTTTCTTCCAAGGGTGAAATTAATAATTGTATTGAAATGAGTAATCAGTTCGATGCTCTAGACAAATTTTCCGTACACCAAAGAAGCCTCTAGCCCAGGCTCTTTGATTCATGTGAGGAAGCAAAGAGTGCCGCCTATCGTGATCAGTTGTTCCGAATTTGCGGGATTTAGGCAGGAGATCTTGAACTCCATTAGGGGAATCAAGGTTTCCTTCCAAATCGCAAAGAAAGGAGACTGTCGCGTTTTGCCGGAAACTCTTAAAGATCGCGAACATCTTCTCAAACATCTTGAAAAGAAGAAGCACAAATTTTTTACTTATAATGACAAAACTGAACGTTTGTTCAAAGTTGTCTTGAAAGGTCTCTCAAGTGACTATAAGTCACCTGAAGTGATCAAAAATGGAATAAATGATTTACTTGGATTTTCCCCAGTTCAAGTAATCATTATGAAAAAGAGAACCCAATCTGGCATTGTTCGGAAAGAGCTTTCTCAAGAATTATATTTAGTTCACTTCAACAAAAAAGAACTAAATAATATTAAAGCTTTAGAAAAAGCAAAACTTTTGTTTGATGTCCGTGTGACATGGGAACATTTCCAGAAACCTGGAGGAAATTGCCAGAACCCCACTCAGTGCCGTCGGTGCCAAAAGTGGGGTCATGGTACAAAAAATTGTCGCATGGATGCTAAATGCATGATTTGCGAAGGTTATTCTCACGCTAAGGACGACTGTCCTGTGAAAGAAGATACCAGAAAGTTTGAATGCGCCAATTGCAAGGGCCCTCATAAAGCTAACTTTTGAGAATGCCCTTCACGCAAAAGAGTCGTTGAGGCTCGTGCCAGGCAGATGAAGGATAATATCCGTTACGATAACGGTCGTTTCCGGAATTTGCCTGGTAGAGTATCGAACAATGCTCATTTTTCAGTTAACGATCGCTTGATCATGAATCATACCCATCAGGAAGATCATAATCATGCTCATTCACAAACTAATTTTAATCCGTCGGGTAGCCGTTCGAATCTTTCTATTTCGAATGTATCTACCCACGGTAAATCCTTTGCCGATATCGTAGCAAGAAATTCGAACTCCTCCCCTGTTCGATCCATGGGTCCATACTTGTTTCAAATCAAATGGAAAAAACCCTACCGCCACAGGTAACTCCGCATCTTCATCCACCGAAAATTCTAATGGGAAATCACATGACATGTCTGCCTCTGATTTTAATATTCTAACTGAACAATTGAATCTAATGATTGATGCAATGTTCAAAGCCACCACTATGACTGAAGCAGTCCAAGTAGGTGTAAAATTTACAAATCAAATTGTTATTGGATTACGTTTTTCTAATGGATCCAAATAATAATTTAAATTTTTCAAATTGGAATGCTCGTTCTCTGAATGGTAAAGAGGACGAGCTGTTTAATTTTCTTACGGTTAATAACGTGCATATAGCAGTTATTACCGAAACGTATTTAAAACCTGGATCTAAACTCAAAAGAGTTCCTAACTTTTTTGTTTATCGTAATGATCGACTTGATGGGGCATGTGGGGGAGTTGCAATCATCATTCATAGGCGTATAAAACATCAACAATGAATCCGTGATTATAGATGATGATCTTGAACTCTTGATCCGGCTTAAAAACGTGAGGAGAAGGCAATTTCAACGCACTCGCGGCAGGATTTGCAGAAAGAAATCAAGAAACGTTTTGCTCAATTAAGAAACAAAAATTTTGAAAATAAAATTTCTCAATTGGACCCTGGCTCTAAGCCTTTTTGGAAATTATCTAAAATCTTGAAAAAACCTCAGAAGCCAATACCGGCATTGAAAGAGGAAAACAAATTATTACTAACTTATTGCGAAAAAGCTCAAAAACTTGCTATGCAGTTTGAAAGTGCGCACAATTTTAATTTAAGACTTACTAGTACAATTGAAAATGAAGTTACTCAGGAGTTCGAAAATATTCTCAATCAAGAGAACGTTTTCGAAAATGCCTGGGAGACTGATTTGGAAGAAGTGAGAACTATTATAGCTTAGCTTAGCTTAGCTTAGACTGACTACACATATCAATGGTTGCTATTCCGTGATTGACCGAAGTCAGTGAAAATGCACAAAGAATCAACTAGAAGATCGGCTGGGATTGGCCATAATCTTCTTCAGTGTGCATAATTCAGTGCCTCTATATATACATGGTCAATAACGGCGCCGGCCACGTCCTTGCAGTCAGGTGGGATTGGGGGAAGGAATGTTAGTGTGTAACCTTTGCTATTTGGAGACCGTGTTTGCCTCTGCATCTCCACAAAGGTTACTGGGAGGGATGTTTGTTAATGGGGAGGATCGTTGGGTCGCAGGATTCACTTTGATAAGCGATTAGACCATGATAAACAATTATTGGTGAGATATAAACAAACTTATATGTTAATATAATATTTTCATTTGATATGAACAATAGCTATGTAGAGAAAAATTATGCCGACACTTGACGTGACGAACCTTTCAAAGTTTGTTGAATAAAGTGAACCTTTCGCAAGCCTACACTCGTAGTGTCGAACCATCCAAAGTTTTTTTTTTTTTTTTCAATTACAAAAATAAAGGAAAAATGTGTTTTGAAAAAAAAAGTTAGACATAACTAATTTATGAATCCGAGTTTATGTAGACACTCACAGTGACGAACCTTTCATAGTTTGTTGAAAAATCATATTTACGTCTCACCGTTGTAACGATTAAAGGTGCAGTCATACATATCTTATAGATTAGAAATAGTAGCACGAAACGAGCTCACCAATTGATCCGTCATCCTTAAGCAGCAACAATCCCTTTTCAGCTTCACTCGTTTGCTCAGCTATATAAAAGCAGAGAAAATAGGCGCGCGACCCGAGAGGGAAAACAACTGACGACTGCTCGGACTTTCTTGACGCACTGCCCAGGAGCAAGCGTCAACGTCGAAAGATCAAAAAGAACTAATCTAACGCGGCACTTTTTCACTTTACTCGACCGATGCGCGACATGTTTGATCCTGCCCTCGTCGCCGGCTCCGCAGAAGCAAGCGTCAAGGTCGAAGGATCAAACACAACTCATTGGAAGAAGTGAGAACTATTATTAAGAAATTCAAAAACATGAAAGCCCTGGCGATGATGGAATTTTCTACATCCTCATCAAGAAACTTCCAGAAAGTAGCTTATCATTTTTAGTTGATATATTTAGCAAATGTTTTCAATTAGCATATTTTCCTGACAAATGGAAAAATGCTAAGGTTGTTCCAATTTTAAAACCAGACAAAAATCCTGCAGAAGCTTCTAGCTATCGTCCAATCAGTTTGCTTTCCTCCATCAGTAAACTTTTTGAAAAGGTTATTTTGAACAGAATGATGGCCCACATCAACGAGAATTCAATTTTTGCCAATGAACAGTTCGGATTCCGCCATGGACATTCGACCACTCATCAACTTTTACGTGTAAAAAATTTGATCCGTTCCAACAAATCTGAAGGCTATTCTACTGATCTTGCTCTTCTAGACATAGAAAAAGCATTCGACAGTGTTTGGCATGAATGTTTGATTGTAAAATTAAAAAACTTTAATTTTCCAACATACATTGTTAGAATAATTCAAAGTTATCTGTCAAATCGTACACTTCAGGTTAATTATCAGAACTCCAGATCTGAAAGACTTCCTGTAAGAGCTGGTGTTCCTCAAGGCAGCATTTTGGAACCAATATTATACAATATTTTCACATGAGTTACCTCAGGGATGTCAAAAATCCTTGTTTGCGGATGACACAGGCCTCTCCGCCAAAGGACGAAGCCTGCGTGTCATCTGTAGTCGATTGCAAAAAAGTTTGGATATATTTTCTTCATACTTGCAAAAATGGAAGATTTCTCCTAATGCTTCCAAAACTCAACTAATAATATTCCTACATAAACCAAAAGCTCTTTATTTGAAACCTTCAAGTAGACATGTTGTCACGATGAGAGGGGTTCCAATAAATTGGTCAGATGAAGTTAAGTATCTAGGGCTCATGCTAGATAAGAATTTAACTTTAAAAAATCACATTGAAGGCATTCAAGCCAAATGTAACAAATATGTAAAATATCTCTATCCACTTTTTAATAGAAAATCAAAACTTTAACAACTACCGAAAAGCTAAACATTACATATAATTTGCAATTGGATTAGATGGACAAATTGATGTGAAGATTTTTCGCAAATCTTCACATCAATTTGTCCATCTAATCCAATTGCAAATTATATGTAATGTTTAGCTTTTCGGTAGTTGTTAAACTTCCACTCGGCTGGTTGGCCGTAAACCACGTTTCATAATTAAAACAAGTATCAAAACTTTGTCTTAAGAACAAGCTTTTGATATTCAAACAAATTGTCAGGCCAGCCATGTTGTATGCTGTACCAATATGGACTAGCAGTTGTAATACCAGAAAGAAAGCTCTGCAGAGAATTCAAAATAAAATTTTGAAAATGATTCTGAAGTTTCCTCACTGGTATAGTATCAATGAGTTACATAGAATATCCAATGTTGAAACATTGGAACAAATGTCAAATAAAATCATTAATAATTTCTGGCAAAAATCGTTACAATCTTCTATTGCCACGATTAATGCGTTATATGTTTAGGTTAAGTTAGGTTAAGTATATTCAAAGCGTTTTTTTTCTCTTATAAACAGGTGAAATCTACTCACCTGTAAAAAATCTGAACTGCTACGGCAAATGAAATGTAATATGTTGTTAATAAAATGTTAATTATATCTTAAATTTGTTTTACCAAATTAGGATGATAGTGTTGTCTTATAACACAGAACATATCTAGGTGTTCTGTGAAATGAATGTAATGTTTAGAAAGATACTAATAAAGAAATTAAAAAAAAAAATTCTCCCTGAATTACGCCTGTCGATGATCTTTACGGATTGGTCAGCTTCTCAGCATTTCAGAACAGAGATTTTTTCAGTGCATGGACGGACAGCTTTCGTGGAAGTAATTGAGAACGCTTCTGATGTCGGCATCAAGCATATTGTGTAATTTAGATTCCCTATAAAATGAAATTACATATATTGTGACTCTTTTGGACCAACACGTCATATGGGTTATTATCACTTATCCTGAAAAAAATACGATTTTATGGTGATTTTTTTTATTGTTCAAATATCACGACGCACAGAGATACTTATTGTTGCGGAGCTTTTTTATGCGCATACTTTGCAACACAGAAGAATTATCAATAAAAAAATAAACACCAGCAAGTGAATTCCGGCGCACATTTTCTTCGAAGAGAATAAATTTTCTTCCATAATCCGCCAGCAAGAAAATTTTCTTTTCTTCGAAGAAAATACGCACCGGAATTCGCCTACAGGTCTAGAAAAGCTAGATTTTGTGCGAATCGTACTCAATATTGTGTAGCTTTGCTTAATTCTATAGTTTTTGTTCTGATTTTTTTTATATCTTTATTAACGAAATTTTTAGCCCTGGGCTAGTTTATCTCGGGACCAACGGCTTTACTTCCCTTCCGAAGGAAGTCATCACTATAATTTTTAGTGACTATGTCGATCCCAGGTTCTCAGCATGAGAGGCGTGTGTTCTAACCACTACACCAGGTCCGTCCCCTTTTCTGACCTATTGCCATTACCGTCAAACGGGGCTTCTTTTGACATTATTTCCACATCCTTCAACTTTGAGGTTTTGTAGCTCTAAGAATTATGGGTGGATTTCGATACTTCTTGCATATATCTTAGTTGTATATGTACGTAACAAATGTGCAAAATATGAAGCAAATCCATCAAGAAATAAAAAAATTTCTTGAATAGCGAAAAATATGTGTACTTTAAGACAAAAATGGGGCTACTCTGGACACATTTAGGAAACAATACCATTTGATAATGAAATGATTATTTTCGCATAAATTTTGAACTGATTCTGTAGATTAACGTCTTTTTTGACGTTGTAGAACGTTTTTCGTTGATAAACATAATTAAAAAAATTGTAAAGCGCGAAAAAATACACATACCTATATAACACTTTTTAGCAAAATATGGGTTTGTAGTGTTTTATTTCTAGTATGAATTTTCAGTTTAACTTTCTTTTAAATAAAACTGTCAGCTACGACTGCTTGATTGTTTAAGTTGACACAATCGAATGATGCAATTACCAATTACTGCGACGATTAATAAGGTCTGATTAATAATGATTAACATCTGTTAAAATTCTTAATGTTATTTTTTTTTTAACTAGTTCGTTTATTTGGGGCTCAAATGCGTGTAACGCTTTACGGAGCCGAAGTTCATTTTTGTACTATTTACAATTTGTTTACTTTTTCATTGCCAAAGTTAGTATGGGATGGAGCCAGGGTACTCGTGGCAACTCGAGGTTAATGGTCACAATTTTGAAAGGGAAGGACATGGTAAGGATTGGGTTTAGGGTTCTCTGCAGCTCATCCGGGAGGTATAGCGTGGTAGCTCTATTATCGTGTCATGGCGTTGGTACCAATTTCTTGCCGGTATTCGTCTGCCGGATGGCCAGGATCCTCAATCCAACACAAAAGAGACAACACAGAAGAAAAAAAAAACTGGAGAAGAGAACACAAGAGAATTAAACTTTTATACAAGACAAGCGAAGGAAATCGTAAATTGCGACCATATAAATGAAATCGCGGGTGCCCAACACATCTCTAACTGGAACATAGGGTTGTCTACCTCGGGCCGCAAGGGTATCCAAAAGTTGCGCTCTGGAGGCGTCCATATCCGGGCACTGCCAAACTACGTGATCGATGTCGTCATAACCGGAACCACACCTATTACAAATATTGCTCAGCGCGAGGTTAATCCTGTGTAGATGTGCATCTAGCGAGTAATGGTTGGACATAAGTCTTGACATCACGCGAATGAAATCTCGACTTACGTCCAAACCTTTCCACCAGGCTCGCAAGGAAACTCTAGGAATTATGGAATGTAACCACCGTCCCAGTTGGCCATTTAGCCAATCGCTTTGCCAACCGTGAAGAGAACTTTGACGTACTAAATGAAAAAATTCATCGTGTGAAATTCGTCTATCATAAATCTCACCTTCCTCAGCGCCCACCTTTGCGAGAGAGTCCGCCTTTTCATTGCCATAAATTAGGCAATGTGAGGGGACCCATACAAAGGTAATCTTATATGATCTTTCGACCAGTGCACACATCTGCTCTCTTATTTTTGTAAGAAAGTAAGATGCATGCTTTACAGGTTTCATCGATCGGAGTGCCTCAATAGAACTGAGGCTATCCGAGAAGATGAAGAAGTGGTCTGCGGGCATGTTTGAGATCATCCCCAAAGCGAAGTTGATTGCTGCCAGCTCAGCAACATAAACCGTGCAAGGTTCCTGAAGTTTTCGGAAGGCGGAAGAGTTTTCATTGAAGACACCGAAGCCAGTGGATCCATTTATACGGGACCCGTCAGTGAAATATCTCCTGTAGGAATCGACATTCTGGTACTTTGCGTTAAAAATACGTGGGATAGTAATACATCGAAGTTGATCTGGAATTCCATGAATAGCTTGTTTCATGGACAGATCAAATTCAACAGAGGAACTGTCATTGGTGAAGCGTACACGTGGGGGGTTATAACATGGAAGGCTAATGTCAGATGACATGTAGTAGAGATAAACTCTCATGAATTTTGACTGAGCATTCAGTTTGAGCAATTCTTCGAAATTTTCGATAACGAGTGTGTTGCTCACTCCACACTTAATCAGTATTCTTAGCGAGAGCTCCCAGAATCGGTTCTGTAGCGGTAAAACCCCTGCCAGAACCTCTAGGCTCGCATTATGTGTTGAGTGCATACACCCTAAGGCGATACGCAAACAACGATATTGAATTCGTTCCAATTTAATCAGGTGGCAGTTTGCTGCTGAGAGAAAACAGAAAGAGCCATACTCTAGAACAGATAAAATGGTTGTTTTATAGAGTTTTATGAGGTCTTCCGGGTGAGCACCCCACCATGTTCCGGTAATTGTTCGTAGAAAATTGATCCTTTGTTGGCATTTTTCCGTTAAATGCCTAATATGAGTTCTCCAAGTGCCTTTTGAATCAAACCAGACCCCAAGGTATTTTGAAGTCAAAGACTGGTCGATGTCAGTTCCCAAAAGCTTAAGCTTTAGTTGGGCAGGATTCCGCTTCCTAGAAAATACAACCAGTTGAGTTTTTTGCGGAGCAAACTCGATCCCTAAGCTTCTAGCCCAAGTGGATAGATTATCAAGGGAATTTTGCAATGGTCTTTGCAGAATTTCTGCTCGTGGGCCCTTCATAGAGACCACAGCATCATCTGCAAGTTGTCTAAGCGTGCATGGTTCTTCCAAACAGTTGTCAATATCTTTAACATAAAAATTATAAAGCAAGGGACTTAGACATGAGCCTTGGGGAAGACCCATATAGCTAATTCTGGAAGTTGTCAGTTGACCGAGAGTGAAGCTCATGTGTTTTTCTGACAACAAATTGTACAAGAAATTATTCAACATTCCAGGTAGTCCACTATTGTGCAGACTTTCTGACAATATTTCTATGGAAACTGAATCAAAAGCGCCCTTAATGTCCAAGAAAACCGAAGCCAATTGCTCCTTGTCTGCAAAGGCTAGTTGCATATCTGATGAAAGCAACGCTAGCTCTTATAAACAGGTGAAATCTACTCACCTGTAAAAAATCTGAACTGCTACGGCAAATGAAATGTAATATGTTGTTAATAAAATGTTAATTATATCTTAAATTTGTTTTACCAAATTAGGATGATAGTGTTGTCTTATAACACAGAACATATCTAGGTGTTCTGTGAAATGAATGTAATGTTTAGAAAGATACTAATAAAGAAATTAAAAAAAAAAATTCTCCCTGAATTACGCCTGTCGATGATCTTTACGGATTGGTCAGCTTCTCAGCATTTCAGAACAGAGATTTTTTCAGTGCATGGACGGACAGCTTTCGTGGAAGTAATTGAGAACGCTTCTGATGTCGGCATCAAGCATATTGTGTAATTTAGATTCCCTATAAAATGAAATTACATATATTGTGACTCTTTTGGACCAACACGTCATATGGGTTATTATCACTTATCCTGAAAAAAATACGATTTTATGGTGATTTTTTTTATTGTTCAAATATCACGACGCACAGAGATACTTATTGTTGCGGAGCTTTTTTATGCGCATACTTTGCAACACAGAAGAATTATCAATAAAAAAATAAACACCAGCAAGTGAATTCCGGCGCACATTTTCTTCGAAGAGAATAAATTTTCTTCCATAATCCGCCAGCAAGAAAATTTTCTTTTCTTCGAAGAAAATACGCACCGGAATTCGCCTACAGGTCTAGAAAAGCTAGATTTTGTGCGAATCGTACTCAATATTGTGTAGCTTTGCTTAATTCTATAGTTTTTGTTCTGATTTTTTTTATATCTTTATTAACGAAATTTTTAGCCCTGGGCTAGTTTATCTCGGGACCAACGGCTTTACTTCCCTTCCGAAGGAAGTCATCACTATAATTTTTAGTGACTATGTCGATCCCAGGTTCTCAGCATGAGAGGCGTGTGTTCTAACCACTACACCAGGTCCGTCCCCTTTTCTGACCTATTGCCATTACCGTCAAACGGGGCTTCTTTTGACATTATTTCCACATCCTTCAACTTTGAGGTTTTGTAGCTCTAAGAATTATGGGTGGATTTCGATACTTCTTGCATATATCTTAGTTGTATATGTACGTAACAAATGTGCAAAATATGAAGCAAATCCATCAAGAAATAAAAAAATTTCTTGAATAGCGAAAAATATGTGTACTTTAAGACAAAAATGGGGCTACTCTGGACACATTTAGGAAACAATACCATTTGATAATGAAATGATTATTTTCGCATAAATTTTGAACTGATTCTGTAGATTAACGTCTTTTTTGACGTTGTAGAACGTTTTTCGTTGATAAACATAATTAAAAAAATTGTAAAGCGCGAAAAAATACACATACCTATATAACACTTTTTAGCAAAATATGGGTTTGTAGTGTTTTATTTCTAGTATGAATTTTCAGTTTAACTTTCTTTTAAATAAAACTGTCAGCTACGACTGCTTGATTGTTTAAGTTGACACAATCGAATGATGCAATTACCAATTACTGCGACGATTAATAAGGTCTGATTAATAATGATTAACATCTGTTAAAATTCTTAATGTTATTTTTTTTTTAACTAGTTCGTTTATTTGGGGCTCAAATGCGTGTAACGCTTTACGGAGCCGAAGTTCATTTTTGTACTATTTACAATTTGTTTACTTTTTCATTGCCAAAGTTAGTATGGGATGGAGCCAGGGTACTCGTGGCAACTCGAGGTTAATGGTCACAATTTTGAAAGGGAAGGACATGGTAAGGATTGGGTTTAGGGTTCTCTGCAGCTCATCCGGGAGGTATAGCGTGGTAGCTCTATTATCGTGTCATGGCGTTGGTACCAATTTCTTGCCGGTATTCGTCTGCCGGATGGCCAGGATCCTCAATCCAACACAAAAGAGACAACACAGAAGAAAAAAAAAACTGGAGAAGAGAACACAAGAGAATTAAACTTTTATACAAGACAAGCGAAGGAAATCGTAAATTGCGACCATATAAATGAAATCGCGGGTGCCCAACACATCTCTAACTGGAACATAGGGTTGTCTACCTCGGGCCGCAAGGGTATCCAAAAGTTGCGCTCTGGAGGCGTCCATATCCGGGCACTGCCAAACTACGTGATCGATGTCGTCATAACCGGAACCACACCTATTACAAATATTGCTCAGCGCGAGGTTAATCCTGTGTAGATGTGCATCTAGCGAGTAATGGTTGGACATAAGTCTTGACATCACGCGAATGAAATCTCGACTTACGTCCAAACCTTTCCACCAGGCTCGCAAGGAAACTCTAGGAATTATGGAATGTAACCACCGTCCCAGTTGGCCATTTAGCCAATCGCTTTGCCAACCGTGAAGAGAACTTTGACGTACTAAATGAAAAAATTCATCGTGTGAAATTCGTCTATCATAAATCTCACCTTCCTCAGCGCCCACCTTTGCGAGAGAGTCCGCCTTTTCATTGCCATAAATTAGGCAATGTGAGGGGACCCATACAAAGGTAATCTTATATGATCTTTCGACCAGTGCACACATCTGCTCTCTTATTTTTGTAAGAAAGTAAGATGCATGCTTTACAGGTTTCATCGATCGGAGTGCCTCAATAGAACTGAGGCTATCCGAGAAGATGAAGAAGTGGTCTGCGGGCATGTTTGAGATCATCCCCAAAGCGAAGTTGATTGCTGCCAGCTCAGCAACATAAACCGTGCAAGGTTCCTGAAGTTTTCGGAAGGCGGAAGAGTTTTCATTGAAGACACCGAAGCCAGTGGATCCATTTATACGGGACCCGTCAGTGAAATATCTCCTGTAGGAATCGACATTCTGGTACTTTGCGTTAAAAATACGTGGGATAGTAATACATCGAAGTTGATCTGGAATTCCATGAATAGCTTGTTTCATGGACAGATCAAATTCAACAGAGGAACTGTCATTGGTGAAGCGTACACGTGGGGGGTTATAACATGGAAGGCTAATGTCAGATGACATGTAGTAGAGATAAACTCTCATGAATTTTGACTGAGCATTCAGTTTGAGCAATTCTTCGAAATTTTCGATAACGAGTGTGTTGCTCACTCCACACTTAATCAGTATTCTTAGCGAGAGCTCCCAGAATCGGTTCTGTAGCGGTAAAACCCCTGCCAGAACCTCTAGGCTCGCATTATGTGTTGAGTGCATACACCCTAAGGCGATACGCAAACAACGATATTGAATTCGTTCCAATTTAATCAGGTGGCAGTTTGCTGCTGAGAGAAAACAGAAAGAGCCATACTCTAGAACAGATAAAATGGTTGTTTTATAGAGTTTTATGAGGTCTTCCGGGTGAGCACCCCACCATGTTCCGGTAATTGTTCGTAGAAAATTGATCCTTTGTTGGCATTTTTCCGTTAAATGCCTAATATGAGTTCTCCAAGTGCCTTTTGAATCAAACCAGACCCCAAGGTATTTTGAAGTCAAAGACTGGTCGATGTCAGTTCCCAAAAGCTTAAGCTTTAGTTGGGCAGGATTCCGCTTCCTAGAAAATACAACCAGTTGAGTTTTTTGCGGAGCAAACTCGATCCCTAAGCTTCTAGCCCAAGTGGATAGATTATCAAGGGAATTTTGCAATGGTCTTTGCAGAATTTCTGCTCGTGGGCCCTTCATAGAGACCACAGCATCATCTGCAAGTTGTCTAAGCGTGCATGGTTCTTCCAAACAGTTGTCAATATCTTTAACATAAAAATTATAAAGCAAGGGACTTAGACATGAGCCTTGGGGAAGACCCATATAGCTAATTCTGGAAGTTGTCAGTTGACCGAGAGTGAAGCTCATGTGTTTTTCTGACAACAAATTGTACAAGAAATTATTCAACATTCCAGGTAGTCCACTATTGTGCAGACTTTCTGACAATATTTCTATGGAAACTGAATCAAAAGCGCCCTTAATGTCCAAGAAAACCGAAGCCAATTGCTCCTTGTCTGCAAAGGCTAGTTGCATATCTGATGAAAGCAACGCTAGACAATCGTTTGTTCCTTTGCCCTTGCGAAAGCCAAATTGTGTACTGGAAAGCATGTTGTTTGATTCGACCCAGTGATCGAGTCGGGATAGGATCATTTTTTCTAACAATTTCCTCAAACATGATAACATAGCGATCGGGCGGTACGAATTATGATCAGACGCTGGTTTCCCAGGCTTTTGAATAGCTATTACTTTGACCTGTCTCCATTCAGGTGGAACAATGTTGTGCTCCATGAATGAGTTGAACAGGTCAAGCAACCGTCTTTTAGCGATATCAGGGAGATTTTTAAGAAGATTGAACTTAATCATATCGCGTCCCGGAGAGGAGTTGTTTGATGAAAGAAGAGCCATAGAAAATTCCAGCATAGTGAATGGTCTGTCCAACGCATCGTCTCTCTGGGTTTCCCAGAATGGCGGTTGAGCTGGAACTGAGTCTGGACAGACCTTTTTTGCGAAGTTGAATATCCAACGATTGGAGTATTCGTCACTCTCATTTGAAGATGAGCGGTTTCGCATGTTGCGAGCCACTCTCCAAAGCGTCGTCATTGAAGTTTCTCGTGAGAGGCCATCGACGAAACGTCGCCAATAGCTGCGCTTCTTCGCTTTAATAAGATTCTTCAGTCTTTTTTCGAGCTTCGAGTACTCTAAATAAAGTTCTGAGGTACCATATCTACGAAAAGCTTTAAAGGCATTAGATTTTTCTCGATACAACTGAGTGCATTCATCATCCCAACCAGGTGTGGCTGGTCGTCTTTTGAAGGATGCACTTGGAACTCGTTGCTTTTGGGATTCTAATGCACTTTTATAAATCAATTCTGTTAGGAATCGATACTCATCCAACGGTGGGAGAGTGTTGAATAATTCGATACCAAAAGTTACCGCTGATGCAAATTTTTGCCAATCGATATTCCTAGTGAGGTCAAAAGGAACCTGAATTGACTGTTCTGACCTTTCAAAATTATTTCTGATAGAAGTTATTATGGGCAAGTGATCACTACCATGGGGGTCATCGATCACCTTCCACATGCAATCGAATGATAGTGAACTTGATCCCAAAGACAGGTCAAGACGGCTTTCTTTGCCGTCGGATGAAATACGTGTCACTTCACCTGTGTTCAAAATGTTCAAGTTGAAATCGTCGCATAAGTCATAGAAAATAGCCGCTCTATAATCGTCATAAGATTCGCCCCATCCAGTACCATGTGAGTTCATATCACCCAGTATTAAAACTGGAGATGAAAGCATGGAGACTGCATTCCAAAGATGACGGCGGTTTATTGAAACTCTAGGAGGAATATAAACAGAAGCTACGCAAAGATCTTTACCCTTTACGTTTATTTGGCAAGCAACGATTTCTATGCCTGGATGAGTCGGGATGGGGATTTTGTAGAATGAATGGCACTTTTTGATCCCTAAAAGCACACCCCCGTAATTATCATCTCGATCCTGGCGTATAATGTTAAAATCGTAGAAGTTAAGATCATCTTCAGAAGAAAGCCATGTTTCACAGAGTGCAAATATATCACAATCGGAATTGTGAAGCAAAAATTTAAATGTGTCTAATTTAGATTTTAGACTATGACAGTTCCACTGTAGCACAGTGATCATATCTTGTACCTCACTTGATGAATTAGCCATCGAAAGATATGATCGAAGCAAGGAGGGGCCACGAGATAGTCAATTCCCTGAGATATTCTTCTATAGCGGGGAGAAAAAGGTCGAGTATGCCTCTGAATGAGTCTGAAACTCCGAGAGCATTACATATGCGATCCACAAGGGCCGTAAAAGTTATCAGTCCTCGCTTAGCCCGGGGGGTTTTCGAGGAAGAGCGAGGGACTTCAGTAGCATTTCTTTTGCTTTCTTGTCTAGAGCTTCTTTTCGAAGTGTATTTTATCTGTGGAGGCGGGGGCGGCAGATCTTTGCTGCAACATGGAACGGAAGCATCAAAGACCTGTTTCTTCGGGATTTTCAAATTTGCCCCACCTCCTTTGGAATTAGGCAAACTTCTGAGGGAAGATTTCAATACCTTACGGCGCAGTCCCGGAGAAGATGGAGACTTCCTTTTTCCGGGTGCGTGTACCTCCGAAGAATCTCCCCCATCGGTTTCGTCGTCGTTCGCTTCATCGGAAGACAACTCTTGAAAAGAGTTACCAACTGGGATGGCTGATGAAGACTCTTTTGCAGGCGGATTTAAAGCTTTCACCATTTCCGCATACGTCTTCTTGGAGCGCTTCACAATGGAGCGACTCTCATTTCGAATGCGCCTTTTGTATGCCGGGCATTTCTGCAAGTCATGAAGATCCTCACGACAGTAGCTGCATTTTTCAGCATCCTGTGTGCAATCATCTTCCAAGTGAGCTTGGTTGCATTTGCCACAACGGGGCTTGTTGTCGCAAAAGCTAGCACTATGACCAAGCTGCTTGCAGTTGGTACAATTGAATACCTTCGGCACGTAAAGACGCACTGGGTAAAAAACACTATCGATGCAAACAAATTTTGGGAGGACGGAACCAGGAAAAGTCACTCGAAACGAGGCTGACGGTGAAAACACTTTCTTATTTCCTTCCATGGAAGCTGATTGTAATTGTTTACAATCCAGTATAGCCACATCAGGAATGGACCGGTTCTCAAAAACGCCTTTGCCTGTCTTAATGTCTTCACAGGTCAGACTCGCGTCGATAATTTTCCCTTCCACCTCAACCTCTCTGGCCAAAATATACACATAATATTCCACAGTAAAAGCCTCATGCTGAGCAATCTCATTCGCTGCTTTGTAACTAGGTGCAGTTACACGCAGCTTGGATTGCTTCACTTGGTGAATAACGGTCCCAGGATATTTACGCGTCAGCTCTCTAGAAATCGAGAGCACATTCAAAATCTTGTTTTTGCGCCGGAAATAGACAACCCAAGGCCCAGCCGAAGACGGTTGATAAAACCGCGTTCGAGCAACGAGATCTTTAGGAGGCGTATCGCCTCCATCCGATTCGTCCATGCGGGATAAAAATCAACCACAACCAAATAAGAAAAAAAAACCAAAAAAACCAAAAAAAAAATATATGCAGAAAAAAAAATAACCTATCAGTGGACTATTTTGTACACACTTCCCCTGTACGGGCAAAAAAAAAAATACTAAATACTAATAAAAAAAAAAAAAAAAAACGAGAAAAAACTTAACCAATTAGTGGGCTATTTTGTACACGCCTCCCCTATACGAGCAATACTTGCACCGGGAGAGAGACAGAAGTGAAGCGAAAAACAACCTTGAACTCAACGCTATTCGTTCGGAGATGCGAAAGCAATTCTATAGATGTATACAATAGATACTTATCCGTTCCCGTTCGATAACCGCACAGCAGCTGGTCTTCTACACTGTAGGTAGGCAGAAAAAACGTATCGCCGTTCTCACTGCTGATTTATACGGGGGAACCAATCACCGGGGGATGAAGGTGACAATGTTTTATTGTGGCACGATACCAGTTGACCCTTGTCAATCTGGTTCGCTTCCTTCACGATGCGCGGTTTAAAGCACTACGGTACAATACTGCACTGGTAAAAACCACACGGGCGGTGGAAGAAAAACCCAAAAAACTACCGACTGCCAAAAACTGAACTGGCTTGTTCAAGCGCACAGTAAGGAATGAATTCTTAATGTTATATTAATGATATGTAGAAGGATCTCATCAATTCCTGTAACAAAAAGTAATTTTTATGTAAAGTGTAATGCATGAAGTACCGTTTTGATTCATATTACGGACACTTAAGGCCTCAGTGAAGTATAACCTAGCATGGACCATACAAAATAAATCATTCTGTATGATTTTTTAGCGTTATCGAGCGTCGGAAGCCCTTAACTTTCGGATGGTGGGTAAAGAATACGCGTCCGCAACTTGAATAATTTTAAATAAATCAAAACGTGTGGCCTTTTCATGATTCTTATTCCGGACGCTCCCTCACTTTTGCCTCATATTCCGGACGCTTTGATTCGAATTACGGACAGGTCATGATAATCATTAATGGAACAGTCAAATCATAAATTGAAATCGTTCAACCACTTAAGAGACGTCTAAGTTAGTTGGGCATTATAAATTTGCAATGATATTTATGGAAAAAAACCAATAAAACGAGCCTCGAAAATGAGAACTTTTGGACGGCGAAAATTGAAACATTTCGTGTGAAATGTTTCCCATACAAACAAGAGTGTCCGGAATTTGAAGCTGTCCGTAATATGAATCAAAACGGTACTGGAATAATGTTTCGCAAGATCGTAGGCAATTCAAATTTTACATTTGTAATTATTTTGGTTCTCAATTGTTTTGATTTGGCTTAATAGTAGTCTATTTATAGCAGATGAAGAATGAAATTGTTTTGTACTACGGATTAATGTAAAAATGACCGAGAATTATTTTTTCAAGGAATATTGGTTTGAGTTTACTACCAATACATAATAAAATATATATATTTGATGTCTATTAACTTTCCTGAATCCTAGGTTAATTTTTTTTTTGTTACTGTGAAATATAGAAACCAACGTTTTAACATAAAATAAAAGTCGTAAAATTAAGACCTTTGATCAATTATTTTTGTAACACAACAATTTTTAACATAAAATTATCACAAATTTTTATAAAACATGACGATTCGATAGTTTTGTGACGCTCCCAATAACTTTCCACAATATGTGAAAAATTCGAACCATGTTTACATAGCAAATGTTTTGTGCCTTGTGAATATGTGTTCGGAATTTTTAAATATATTTTCCTGTTTATCCTGTTATTGTTGATGTTGTTCCGAAAAATGTTCATGTCTGGTTGTAGAGCATGTTTTGGTCAATAAAAGTGCTGAAAACACAAAATAGCTCAGATTAATATTTATGCTGCAAATAAATCAAAAACACGAATGTCCAAAGTAGCCCCCGGAATCAAAAGTAGCCCTGTTTGACGGTACCACACAAGACATCCATCAGCATCGGTCGATTATAAGTTGTGTGAACACACTGTATAGACTTTATGTAGTCTTGTAGTCCTTACAAATTGGAAACCATCCTCAATTCCAGTTTGGATCGTCGGAAACAAGTAGACAAAGTAAGAGGCGGTAACTTATCTTATTAATAATCTTACAAAAGCTAAAGAAAATTAAAATCTGAGGCTTACAAAGTAAAGCGATTAAATTCAGACAAACGTGTGCACATTGAATGTCAGCCATCCACATGTTTCGGAAATTACTAACCATCTTTTGAAATATTTTGCTTCAATTTAAGCCTCAAGATAAATGATGTACACTCTTCGTGAGGTGTCCACACGTCATCATTGAATGGATATTTGATTTGCCTTCAATGGCCGTCGTGTCTAGTCCAAACACATCGCTCATGTTTCCTTCCCGAGGGATAAAGTTGACCCCTCCCTCCTCGGTACCGACACGACGTCTTTTTCGTCCCATGGCAACCCGTCGCCTGTAGCTATTCCCCAACACTCTCCCAATATTGGCTCCAAGCGGTGGTGGCTCTTTTTAAATGTGTCAATCTCGGTAATGATGCTCTAACACGTTCTTTGTTGCGGCCTAGGCTTCGGGGATTTCAGTCAACGTTCCGATCAGCTCTGTAGCAGGGCTGATAGCAGGTCTCTTTTTGAAGACTTGGTCACTATTTTGAAGCATGTCTCTAAAATTTCTTATGATTTATGAAAAGTCCCTAAAGTTTCTGTTTAGAATAAAATCGATTTCAAAAATTCGTCCAAAAATTCCTTCGGTGATTTTTCAAGAGATGCCTACAGCTATTTTCTAGAATTTGCTATCGACACAGCCTCCAGTACTTGCCATAACCTCCAGTTATTTTCACAGAGATTGAATTGAAAATATTTCCAGAAACTATCCCATGATTTCCTCTAAATATATACTATTAGGATACCTTTGGAAAAAATTCCAAACAAAATCTTGAACGACCATTTTGTTCCATAAAAAAAAAATCAGTGAAGTAGAATCTATGAATCATTTTCTGAGATTATGCTAAGAATTGATTGAAATTGTTTTCTTGAAGGTAAATTGAATAAAATTCGTGGAGGATTTCCTAAGGAAGTCCGTGAAAGGATCACTGAATAAACTGCTGGAGAAATCTTCGAAGTAATACTTAAAGGAAGTTTTGAGCAAATAACTGAATTAGTTTTCGATAAAATTCCTGACAAAAATTATGACAGAATACGTACTGGAATACTTTTCGTAACACAGAAGCAAATTATTAGGAAAACTTCGAGCTGCCGGGTTTTGTTTGGTTTCTTTTTGTTTTCTTAATTCTTGTTTGGTCCCACTTTTCAGGCAAGAAAACTCTGAAGTCTCCATTTTTAAGACACTCAGTGGCTACCAGCCCTGCTCTACATACAATAGTATAGGATTCCTGATCGTTCATAAGCAGAAGAAATATCGAATGAAAAATAGCCCCAATCCTGATCCATCCAACGACGACAACGAGGCGCAAACACCATACCACATCATACAGGGCTGAAACGGTACATACCGGGCAATGCTAATGAACTTCTGGTACTGGCCAAATGCTGATGCTGTTCGGTTTGGGCTTCTGCATTCAGTATCATCAGACGGTGAGAGAGACTCATCGTTTTGGTTCCGCTTGGGAAAAGGGTGAAAACGCATAAAAGGAGAAAATGTATGCATGAAATTCCGATAAATATTCAATAGAGATGTACCTCCGTGTGCGGATAGCCGCCGTTCGAAACCGAGACCCAATCTCCGCTCTGGTACCAGCAGGTAGGGGAAGATGGTTCAAACTGCTAACTGAAGCTTTATCGCATTTTACAGATACATAAAAAAGTTTCACAAGAAATTTGTAACATATTCAGCGTTGCCAACCTTCCAGATTTGTCTGGAATATTCCAGATTTTTAAGGCCCCATTTTACAAAAAATTGGAAGATCCAGATAAAACTTTGTAATGAATTTGTAAGGTTTTGTAAACAATTTGTGAGGTTCTCCATATACGATATAGGAAATCCAGACTTTTCCAGACAAATTTTCAAAATCTTCCAGATTTTTTTTTTTAAAGTAACTTGATATCCCTGCGTATCACAATCATATAAATAAAATTCCACATCTTTCACACATTTCGATGGAACAATTCTTCTTCTTCTTCTTGGCATAAACGTCCTCACTGGGAGAGAGCCTGCTTCACAGCTTGTGTTTTTATGAGCACTTCCCCAGTTATTAACTGAGAGCTTTCTTTGCCAGAGTTTCCATTTTCGCATGCGTATATCGTGTGGCAGGTACGATTATACTCTATGCTCAGGGAAGTTAAGAAAGTTTCCATTACGAAAAGATCCTGGACCGACCGGGAAATCTAACCACTCGGCTAAGGAGAGATGATGAAACACTACAAAAGTTTTTAAAATTGCAGAACACTACAACAACCTTTTATTCATTACATCGTTCTTTATAAAAGGCTTTGACAGAGAACACTACAACAGCATGCTTCATGTAATTATTGCACACCAATAAGGAATGCATGGACTGGACAAAAAATGACTAAATGTGTAATAAGAGTTGCTATTAATCGTAACTAGATGACCCATAATAGTGTGAGCCATGTGTAACAGTATTAATTTTATTAAATTGTTAAGGTGAAGATGAATCGAAGCCAAAGTTCAAATTTTCAAGATCACAGATCTGGAGAACCAAACATCCGTTTGAGCTGAAAACCTAATCGATTGGTTACCACCAGCTAGTGACCAATTGATTAAGTTTTCAGCACTATCGGATATTTGGTTCTCCAGATCCGTGCTCTTGAAAATTTGAACTTTGGCTTCGATTCATCTTCACCTTAAACGATCCATTTTACCCCACGAATGCAATCTGAACCACTTTGCCCTGCCTAAGCGGAACTCTTGGCCAGTGAAGGCTGCCGACAGACGAAATCGGGACGAAACGAGCCTTTCACATTCTGCTGCTCTGCTGCCGTTGGTCGTTTGCTTCGATACGTGATTGAAGAATCGTTCTGGTTCCTCATCGGTTGGTTTCGGTTGCTCGTTGGTTTTGGTCGTCGTCGGCCCCGGTCGGTGGAGAATGATGAGAATTTCAAAATATTTACATATTATCTTGTGACGAGCGAAACGAATCACTCTAAATTGTTCCGTTTTACGCAACAACAACGGCCATGTGGGGATGGGAACAGGAGCAGGTTGGGGGCAATCAATTCGACTAATGTGAGATGAGGCATTGTCGACTCAACTCGGGAAGATGTGGCTACTCGTATAATCGAGATTAGATTTTGTACGGTAGTTTCAAAATTGGACGTATAGGATACAATCGGTTGGACGAGGACTGGGATTTGTGTTGGTTTTTAATTAGAAGCGAGATTGAAACTGGGTGGATCGGTGCAATGATCCAATGTGGTGTACCGTAAAACGGGGTAACTTTGATAATGCGGGTAACTTTGATAGTGCGTAACCCACCGCATAGTAAATGAAATATCAAAATTTCTGTTAATCAGTTAAGTAAAACGAATGCATAACTAAAGAATATTAGTATGACACTTCATGTAAGAGCGGTTTTCATTTGAATCAAGAACATTTTAGGCTTTTTATACGAATTTAAAAAATTTACACAATTTTAGCATTTTCAAAACGCTTACAAACAATCTGTTCTACGATCACTATTTGATGTAGTTTTGAATAGTTGGCCACTTATCTTTGATAGCCTAGTTATCATAGAACTTGAATACGGTCTCAAATCTCTTAGCGAAAAGCATATTCACAAACTGGGACCATTTTTGTAATTTAAGTCAGAATTTTCCATATAACGTTAAACGCCTAGAGGTATGCAATGCCCTACAAATGTTCGTTATTCATTCAATTTTGTTCGAATCATACTCCATTATCAAAGTTACCCCAAAACAGAAAACCAACTTTCGATTATATGAAAAATTATATATCCATTCATAATGAATCTTTTGCCAATTTATCGACTGTAATCGATAGCTAGGATGCCAGTACTTGTTTTAAAAATATAAATTGTAAATCTTTGAAACAGCATGCAAAAATATTCAAGTTTTCTTCGAAAAAACTATCAAAGTTACCCCGTTTTACGGTACTTAGTTGGAATTGGTTGACAGTAGAGAATAAAACTGATTGACGATGTTTTATCTGATGATATGCTACGGCATTCGAGAAAGTAGATAGCATTGATAGCAATATTTCAATTTGCATTCAATTCTACCTCTTTCTTCTTCTTTGATTTTCTTTTTACTAATAACAGTATTATTCTAAATATTACATTCATATCTTACATCTAGGTGTTCTGTGTTAGACAACACTATCATCTTAATTTGGTAGCTTTTATTATCATTTGATTAACAACATATTACATTTCATTTCCCATAGCAGTTCAGAATTTTTACAAATAGTTGATTTCACTTGCTTATAAGAGAGAGAAATAAAAGTTTTCAATTCACTTAACCTAAATTAACCTAAATATTTACCGCATTAATCGTGGCAATAGATGATAGCAACGATTTTTGTCTAAAATTATTTATTATTTTATTTAACATTTGTTCCAATGTTTCAACATTGGTATTCTATGTAACTCATTGGTACTATACCAGCAAGGAAGCTTCAGAATCATTTTCAAAATGTTTTTTTTAATCCTCTGCAGAGCATTCTTCCTGGTATTACAACAGCTAGTCCACATAGGTACAGCCTGCGACATGGCTGGTCTGAAAACTAGTTTGAAGATCAAAAGCTTCTTCTTGAGCCAAAGTTTTGATTTTCTATCAATATAGGGATAAAGACATTTTATATATTTATAACATTTGGCTTGAATGCCTTCCATGTGGTTTTTGAAAGTTGAATTTTTATCTAGCATGAGTCTGAGATACTTATCTTAATCTGATCAATTTATTGGAACCCCTCTCAACGTGACAACATGTCTACTGGAAAGTTACAAATAAAGAACTTTAGGTTTATGTGGGAATATAATTAGTTGAGTTTTGGAAGCATTGGAAGAAATCTTCCATTGCAAGTATGAAGAAAATATATCCAAACTTTCTTGCAATCGACTACAGATGACACGCAGACTTCGTCCTTTGGCGGAGAGGCCTGTGTCATCCGCAAAAAAGGTTTTTTGACATCCCTGAGGTAACTCAGGTAATTCAGAGGTGAGAATATTGTATAACATTGGTTCCAAATTGCTGCTTTGAGGAACACCAACTCTAACAGGAAGTCTTCCAGACCTGGAGTTCTGATAAAGGGCAAACACGAAATTATTGCGACACCAAAAATGTCATGCCAATTTTCTTATAATGTTTAGAATCAAACCAAAATTAGTAGTTTTATTCATATGTTTACTTAAAAAATCAAAAGAAAAGTTAATCGATGGAGCCTTGAGTGTAAAATTGAAGGCATTTTCGTTGATGCCGTCTATCAAAGTCTTTACAGTGTCATCCGTTACCAGTTTCTCAGTTTTTTTTTTCGTTTTCTTAACATGTCCTTCTCGTCTTTGGCTGTCTTCTTGCTCTTCCGAAGTTCCCGCTCAATTATTGCCCAGTACTGCTCCACCGGGCGCAGCTCCGGACAATTCGTCGGATTCATGTCCTTTGTAACAAAATGGACAGAATTGGCCACTCCAGGACACTTTTAGAAAAGTGGCATGATGCCAAATCTGGCCAAAATGGCGGAGCTTCGTCGTGCTGTTGCAAGAACGGCAAAAGGCGCTTCTCGAGGCACTCAGATTTGTAGATCTCGCCATTTACTATGCCCTTTGTCACGAAAGGCTCACTCCTCAGTCCGCAAGAGCAGATGGCCTGTCAAATGAGATATTTGGAGGCGAGCTTCGACTTTTTCTTCTTAAATTTGTCGTCCACGTCGAACTTGCTCATGCCGGTGAAAAACTCCAACCCCGGAATTTGCTTAAAATCGGCTTTTATATACGTTTCGTCGTCCATCACACAGCAGCCATATTTTGTCAGCATCTTCTCGTAGAGCTTCCATGCCCGAGTTTTAGCCGTCGATTGTGGCGGCTCATCGCGGTTTGGGAAGTTCTGTACCTTTTATGTATGTAGTCCTGCTCTCTTCTTTGCATTCTGGACGTAGCTGTGCTTTTTAGCAAAATCACGGCATGAGACGTTTGGATTTGCTTGAATCATCCGCTTCACCTTTCGTTCCGTCTTTTCGTTCTCCGGTCCCGGTTTTCTTCCAGCTCCTTTACCGTGGTCCAACGTCAACCGCTCCTGGAACCGCTTCAACACTATGGAGACGGTTGAATGGTGAATGTTCAACATTTTTCCCAACTGCCGGTGCGACAGGCCAGGAAATTCCAGGTGTTTGGAAAGAATTTGTTCTCTCGACTCGCGTTGGTTCACCTCCATTTTCGTTGCATCGAAAAACACGACTTCGAGTTTGACAGCATGTAAACAATACACATCAATGAGAAAGTGTGCAAAACATGGTTGATAATGGTAGAAATGGCAGAAAAGTTATGCCCTGTTGAATGTGTCGCAATAATTTCGTGTTCGCCCTTTAATTAACCTGAAGTGTACGATTTGACAAATAACTTTGAATTATTCTAACAATGTATGTTGGAAAAATAAAGATTTTTAATTTTACGATCAAACCTCGTGCCAAACACTATCGAATGCTTCTTCTATGTCTAGAAGAGCAAGACCAGTAGATAAGCCTTCAGATTTGTTGGAACGAATCAAATTTGATACACGTAAAAGTTGATGAGTGGTCGAATGTCCATGGCAGAATCCGAACTGTTCATTGGCAAATTTGAATATTTGTGGATGTGGACCATCATTTTATTCAAAATGTCCTTTTTCAAACAGTTTACCGATGGAGGACAGCAAACAAATTGGACAATAATTGGAAGCTGGAGCTTCTGCAGGATTTTTGTCGGGTTTCAAAATTGGTACAACCTTGGCATTTTTTTCATTTGTGAGGAAAATATGTCAATTAAACGAATTATAAGCCACTCTTTGAATTTTTCTTGATGAGAATTTAACATCATCAATCAAAGAATCAATCATCGTGAAAGACTTTGATATTTTCAAATTTTTATTATTTTTTTTTCACATCAAATCTGTTCCCCTGAAATTTTCGAAAAAGTTCTATTGATTGAGAATGCTTCAGAAGTCTTGAGTCTTCATTCTCAATTGGAGAGAGTCCTAATTAAAATAAGGCAAGTTTTCAAACTGCATAGGAAGTTTTTGAGCTTTTCCACAATTTGTTAATAATAAGGCTGATACAAATATTAATTTTCTTTTATGTCACCCCAACCCCCCCCCCCCTTCAAAAAGTTGAAAATATTGAGGGGGAGAAAAAAAAAAATTTTTTTGTTCTTATTTTGAACCACATCAGATTTGTATTAATTTTGAACCCTATCAAACGTACGGAACGATATCTAGAACGCAGCCCATGAAATATTTATCGTTTCAGTGTCATTTTCACTCGCCGCGCAAAACACACTCACACTGCATACACACTCATGACGACAACAAACTAGCTGTCAAACGTAAAAAGTGTTTACAAATATTCAATACGCGTGTTGAGCTCAATTCGTTTTTCAGTGAAATTATCTTTAAAATCTACGAGATTTCCAGCTATTGTTGTACTTCCAAATGGTAAGAATGATCCTAACAGTGCATTGTTATATTCAATAAAAAACTATAATTTTTCCTACAGGATGCGAAAATTCCTCTAGCGATTAGAGTTGAGAGGGATGGCAAGTTGATTTTACAATCAATTGTTATAGCAGCAGCCGACGATACATTTGTATCATGTGTGCAACAAGCAGTGCTATCCATGGTAATTGTTCCGGATGTTATCGACTGTGTATACACCGGAATTAAATCGCTGGCTAGGGAAGATTTGTTTGAAATTGCCCCAGACACCCGGATAAGTGATGCTATTGTTGCACTTGGTTCCTGTACGAAAATATTGTGCCTACTGAAATCGGAGATCCAAGCCGAGAAAAAGCCTTTGCCTAACGCCTTTGATCGCCTGATGACCAGCGCAGCAGCTCTTAAACTTCCAGAAAAGCGGCTGGAAAACGACGGAAGGGATGAACTATACAACAGGGTTGTATGCTACCTGGAGAATAAGAAATTGGGATTCCGTTCATTCCAAAAGGCTGATATGGAATATTTCATGTCAACTCTAATTTCTGCCTTATGGTACCTGGATGGACAATGGGAAAAATTTTCTTCTGCTCCGGGTGTATCCAGCTTGCCGCAGAATCTGAACTTCACTTGTGAAGACAAGGAAACTTTCCGAAAGTTGTGCTCCAACAATCAACGAAAGAAGACGTTGCCACGAATGAAGAAAAGTGAACTGATTGAACATTGCAGCAAATTGGAGATTCTTACGACAAAGGCATTCATAAACTCGGAAGGATGGAAATCGGTGCTACAGGATTTATACTCCTTGAGAAGCTCCCTGGCGGAATACGTGGGGCACATAAACCGTGCTGAAGACAATTTGCAAGGTAAACATTTTAATACTGAGCGAGAAAATCGTTCTCTCAAGACAATCCCAGCTAATTCTAAGCGTAAACAGTTAGCTCAAGTGCTCTACAAAGATATTGAAGAGAAATTACAATCGTTGCCTCCGTTTACTGAACTGAATGTGATCTTCTACGCTCCTACTGAACGAAGAGCAAAGTACAACTATATTTCTGGGATGGAATTCGGTTTTCCTGTCCAAATGTACCGCTCATTTAAACCAATGGCGACATTCGTATGGAAATCCACACCGGAGGATGAGACAGCTATGGCTAAAGTTATAGCTAGTATTGAGAATACTATCGATGATCGTGTGCAAAAAGACAAAGCAATGCACATTTCCGACGTTTTTGGCAGATTCGTTGACTGGACACCGCAAAAAGTACGGGAGTTGGCTGCTTTCATGCAAGGTGAGTACTAACTTTTCCTTAAAATACAATTTATATTGATGGCTTCTTAAATTATAGATGATGATTCGCCGGATGTACCACAGGGTACACGAGACGGGTTGCAGCTACTTTTGGATGAAGGTTACAGTATTGCGGAAGCGGTGGAACTCGAGAAACAGGCACAAGCAGCGGAGAAATTTGCACATTTTTGGAAAGCAGCTGAGGCTGTACTAGCTGAGAATGATTATACAGTGGCTGAAGAACGTCGTCATGGAGAAACGTCTTGGATTTCTCCGTTGTGTGTGTCGCTGAAAGATCTCATGTCCAAATGCGAAGCGAAGATGGTGGCACTATTTCCGGAATCGGATGAGAATTTTGTTCCATCATACGAATATTTTCGAATCCAGTTCACGCCTAGCAGTTGCCTCATGTTGCCAAGAGGTACTACGGCCGTTTCGATGTGAAGTTTGGCCTTCAGAAACGAACGTTGCATAAGTCCCATGTCGACCAGCACTACGGTGCGAAACAATTTCAATATCTGAAGCAGATGGCAGGTATGCAAGCATTTTTTAATTTATTTCTAGAATTGTAAAATGTAAAATACGATTGTTTTCTTCTAGCATTATTCCACGATCATGCCTTGGTTTTCTTCTTGGATGGTAAAGCTTCAATACCCGTAGGTTACGAAGGAGCGCCTGTCAGTGCAACGCGTCGTCAGCGACCTGTACTGATGGCGGGATTGGACCAACGTGGTCTTAATGCAATGGACCATGACAACATCCCTCAACACATTGTACCTTCTGTTTCACTACGACTCATCCCACCATGTGACCTATCCGACTCATGGTATAGGGGAAAACCCATCATCATTCTCAAAGATGCGATTTTCCAGGCGTCGAATGCTTTCCGGCATGCTGCTGAGTTAATCAAACATCTTGAAGAGGACGAAGCTGACCGACCAATGATGTTCATCGGTACCGATGGTGGTCCAGATCACAATGTGACCTCCATTCAAGTAATTTTAAGCTACATCGCTGTGTTCCTTAAGTTAGACCTAGATTTTTTGTGCGCTGTGCGTACCCCACCTAACTTTTCCGTGATCAATCCAGCCGAGCGGTTCATGAGCACGGCAAATATTGCTCTGATGGGTGTTTCTCTGGCAAGAAATCATCTAGGTAAAGACGAAGCAAAAGTACGTTCCTTGCTATCGAAAAAGCAATGGAGGGATGCTGAGAGCAAGCATCCTAACGTAAATTATCGTAAGCTTGCTTTGGACGGGACAAAAGATGCCCGCGAACTTCTCAAAACTCGATTTGAGTCATTGAACTACAAAGGTGAATCTGTCGAAGTTAAGGAACCAGCTTCCGAAGAAGAAATATCAGAGCTGAAACGTAAAATTTCCGACACTTGGTCCCAGATTAACATGAATGGCAAGCTAACTAAGGCTGATGTTTTACGTGTGCAATCTTTCAAAGATTTTTTCGAAAACCACGTGCGTTGCACAACTTACACCATGCAAGTGAAAAAGTGCAAAGATGTTAACTGCTCGTCGCATTGCGGTGTGCGGTTGGACGAAGAGACTTTCGATCGAATCTTTTGGTTGCCGACTCCAGAGCGGATCGGAGATAAATATTCTAGTTTCTTCACTGTTCATGGGAATGAACCGAATGATATGGACGTTCCTAGCAAAACTGCAAGTCGAACCATCGGTATATCTGAGCTCCCAAAGGCAAATTTCCCGCTGGCCCATACACGTGCAAGGAAAATTGTATTTTGTACAGAATGTCAGTTCCCTCGGTTGCTTTACACTCAGTATGCTCTTGACAAACCAGATCTGTTGGCGTTGGACCGATACTTTGAAGATAAGCTATACGTGTGCGGGTCTACCTTGGATGAATTTCCAGATGTTTACCAGAATCCCAAAATTACATGCCATGATGCTGTCACGCTCCACTATTATCAAGCAGGACCGTTGCTGAAAGGATACGTTAAACTGTGCGCTGAATGCCTCAACACCAGCAGTATCATTATCGATGGCAAAACGTTGCTGTGTCAAGATTGCTTCAACAAGAAGAGCGTTGGTTCAAAAATTTCAAAGAATCCGGTTGAACGTCGTCCCAGGGGACGACCGAAGAAGAACGCCTAACGCGACTTACGAGAAATTTCTTACAATAAAATAAAAAAATCTAAAATCAACTTTTTTTTATTTTTTATTTTTTTGTTCCTTATTTATTTTTTACCCCCCCCTCGTACCTCTCCAATGGTCGCGGACATAAAAGATAATTAATATTTGTATCAGCCTAATTTGTTTTCCTCTTTAAAGGCCGGAATCGGCTTCTTAGTTTTTTCTAAATTTTTGATAATTTCCAAAAGAGCTTACAACCAAGATCCGTTTGTGAAATTATGTTTTCAAAATTTTTATTTGTAAATTGAGAAACCCGTTATTTTTATTTCTTTCTGCAGATCCTGCATATAATTTTCATAACAGGATCACGAGTGCATTGAAATTACCTTCTTCTCTCTTTTATTAAGACAAATCAAGAGTTAAAGCTGATCGTCTATGATTACGTGTTCAAATTTGCATCTACAATTAAATAAGGTAAAGTTAAGCATGATCAATATCAAGTTTCGTTTGCAAAGAAATATCATCAAGATTGCTATCTATATATACAGCAATTCCATGAAAAACCGATCTAGTGGGTCACCGAGTTCCGTGAAAATTTGCTATTTTGCTCCTTATCTGAAATAAGGATACAAGTGTTTTTGGATTTTTTTATTAGGATGACCTTTTCCGAAATAGGGTGACCAGAAAAATCGCGACCTTGCAAAATTTTTATTTATTAAAAATTATAACTTTTTAACCGCTTGATCGATTTTCAATTTTCTTGGATGAAATGAAAGCTACAGATTTTGACTTTTCAAGAAAAATATAAAATTTCACGAAAATTGATTTTTTTTAACATGAAAAACAAATAAAAAAATTCAGTTTTTTCGTCCTTTGAAGGCCTTGGGACAAAATGGACTATTGCTGTTCTAATTTTTTTTTATAGTTCAGAAAATTTTACGATTACTGTCAAATTTTCAACGATGTATGTTTTTTAGTTTTTGAAAATAAAAAATCAGTCTTTTTTTATCGCACACACTATACTGCCTATAAAAGCATGACTGTCCCTTATTGTTTTTCGAGCCAACACCTTTTTTCCTCGCATCATCCATGTTTTAGTATATATTTTACTATGCATATAAAAATTGACACACTTTGCTTGAAAATTTTGTGAAAAAATATGAAGTGGATGCAGTCCCATATTGAAAAATAAAGGCATAACAGTCTCTATATGAACTTGCAACCCAAATAGCAACTGTATAACGTGAATTGTGTTCAAGTTTATATTTTTGGCTGATAAATAGAAGCAAGCTAAGTAATCTATGCGGTATTTCAATGAGAATATGGCATGTAGAAATATACTAGAAAATTATGAGCATTTGTATGAAAAGACAAACTTTAAACTTTGAGAGCAATTTTCTCAATGCCTAATTTTTCCATATGGGACAGTCATGCCTTTATGGGCAGTATAGGTCTCTGCGCATCAATTTTTTGTATTTATAAAAAATCATATTTTTTGAACAGCTCAACTGATTTCCAATCTTTTTCAGTGGAATGAAAGTTTAAGATTTCAAGTTTTCAGAGGAAATACTTATACAATTTTTAAAAAATATAAAAAACCCTTTTTTTATTTTCTTTTATGTAGTTTTTTTAGAGTTTAATATTTTTTCTGGAAAGTTGAAATCTCAAGCTTTCATTTCATTAAAAAAGATTGGAAATCGGTTGAGTTGTTCAGAAGAAATGATTTTTTTGAATAAAACAAAATCCAATGCACTTATTAGAGCGTCTGTTCTCCATGTTAGGAGCAGCTGATCATCGTCCTAATGCCAGCGTGGGACTCTAAACAGTGCTGTGCACGATGATCCTCCAGCAAGACAGGGGGTTGGTGCAGGCCTTACAAGCCAGCCGTAAAAATCATCAGTACAGGAAGCATACAATGTGAATTCGTACCGGAACAATCGGCATAGACCCAGGCATCGAAAACGGACTAACGATTGGAAACTCGGATCATGGAACTGTAAGTCTCTCAATTTCTTGGGAAGTACCCGCATTTTTGCTGAATTATTGAGGGTCCGCAAGTTCGACATCGTAGCGCTGCAGGAGGTTTGCTGGAAAGGGTCGACGGTACATACGTATTGGGATGGTTATACTATCAACCAGAGCTGCGGCAACAGACATGAGCTGGGCACAGCTTTTATCGTGATGGGCGAAATGCAGAGGTACGTGATTGGGTGGTGGCTAATCGACAACAGAATGTTCAAGTTGAAGATCAAAGGCCGTTTCTTCGATATCATCATAATCAACGCGCACAGCCCTCACATAGCAAGTGACGATGACGATAAGGACGCTTTCTACGCGCAGCTGGAACGTAAATACGACAGCTGCTCAAGCCATGATTTCAAAATCGTTATCGGAGATCTCAACGCTCAGGTTGGTCATGAGGAGAAATTTAGACCGATTTTAGGGAAGTTCAGCGCTCACCAGCTTACGAACGAAAACGGTCTTAGACTGATTGATTTCGCGGCCTCCAAAAACATGGCCTTATGTTATACCTACTTCCATCACAGCCACCCGTATCGGTACACCTGGAGATCACCCCAAAAGACTGTATCGCAAATCGACCTCGTTTTGATTGATGGAAGACACTTTTCGGACATTATCGACGTCAGAACCTATCGCGGACCGCGATATTTTTGATTCGGCTGATGGCACTATGCCACCCGGCACTTATTATCAAAGTACGTTTAGTGAAGTGAAAATAGTGGATAGTCGATAGTTCATCAGCACTCGGGAAGTTCCGACGTACTTATTAGTGAAATTATGGTATGGAAAATTGTGTTCGTTGGACAGAGACAGTGGTATTGTGCAGTATGCAGTTTTTGACCTGCGTTCAAGTTTCCACACGCCGTACTTTTCCAGGAGCTTGCAAGTGCATTTGGTGAGTTTGTTCCTTTATATAGAAGTAGAAGTGTTTGTCATTTTAATAATTTGTACGTTTCCGGATCACGAAATGTTTCATCGGTTTTACCGGATTTTGTATATATTTGAATGACCGTCGGTAGTTTACAAAGCAGATTTTACGTTGCAATTCGACATCCTTTGTTTCTCGTTTGTTCGTAGTACGGTATACTTCTTCGATTTACGTGTATTTGCCTGCCACATGTCGTGGAATTGGTCGTACATAGTGACTGCTCGGAGATTTTTTTTTGGTTTTCGTTTTTTTTTTTTCTTGCGGGTCGATTGTTACACACCTGATAGTGTCCTGTTTTCAATGTAGGAAATTTCACGTTTCTTTTTTTTTTTTTTTTTTTTTTTTTTTTTTTTTTTTTTTTTTTTTTTTTTTCTGACTAATCCGATGACCCTGGAGGGATCGGTTCTGCTTGTTACTATTTTCTAAGCAGAATTTCATAACCGTCTTCGAAGTGTAATCAACCAAACTGTAAATAACACATTTGTTTCCCTCTTTTGAATGCCGGCATTCAAATGATTAAATCATTAACACCTAACCACATATGCTCTGGGTCCATCGCCAGCTTTACAGGCGAACCATGACCTGACCTTATACCCCTCCCAACCCCCACCTCCGCAGCACTTATGAGGGCGTCGCTGAGTCGGTGGCCTCTCATTAAGTAAGTGTTGCATCAACATTTCCTTCCCATATCCCAAGTTACGGTAAAGATGGGCGTGGCCAGGAATAGTAATATTCATGCTTTTGATAATGTTGTTAAGATTGGGCCAAGGTTTACTCCCCAGCCTTGTTTCTGAAAGCAGTCTGGATAAGATTATCAAATGACACATGCATATTGCTAGTATCCAATCTACGAAGTATACCGTAACTACGCTAACGCTAACGCTAACGCTATTATCGACGTCAGAACCTATCGCGGCGCAAACATCGATTCGGACTACCTTGTGACGGTTTAAGTGCGCCAATTACTTTCCGTAGTGAACAACATGCGGTACCGACGCCCGCCACGGTACAATCTGGAACGACTCAAGCTACCTGAAGTCGCAACTGATTACGCGCAAAGCCTTGAAGCAGCGTTGCCGGAAGAAGGAGAGCTCACCGAAGCCCTTCTTGAGGACTGCTGGAGTAGTGTCAAAGCAGCAGTGCGCATCGTACCTTCGTGCTGTGCGTACACGAATTCTCTCTGCTCTTGGAAGTTTTCTTAAAAACTACCTAAAGCAATAAAACAGTACTTTTCAGTGCTACACAAACAGTACTTTTCAGTGCTAAAATTAAAAACGGTACTTTTCAGTGCTACTTAAACAGTACTTTTCAGTACTATTTTTTCTACTATTGATCCCTTTACGATCCTTGTTTGGACCCGTGCCTTCGATTTTTCGTTGGACCCGTTGGCGAAAGCTAGCGGTGGTAATCCTTCTTGGACACCGTCTAGGGAAAAAACCTCTCGAAGGTCACGTCTTTCTCGTTTATTAACTAAACATGGTATCAACAACTAACAAAAGGAAGGGTGAATCTCTGAATTCACTACTTCCTTCCAAAAAAGTGGGTTTTAAAACTGTCACTACACGTGGCAAGAATGGAAGAAAGGACGCTTCCCCGGAATGCGAAGTTTCTTCCAAGGGTGAAATGAATAATTGTATTGAAATGAGCAATCAGTTCGATGCTCTAGACAAATTTTCCGAACACCAAATCGAAGCAGCCTCTAGCCCAGGCTCTTTGATTCAAGTGAGGAAGCAAAGAGTGCCGCCTATCGTGGTCAGTTGTTCCGAATTTGGGGGATTTAGGCAGGAGATCTTGAACTCCATTAGGGGAATCAAGGTTTCCTTCCAAATCGCAAAGAAAGGAGACTGTCGCGTTTTGCCGGAAACTCTTAAAGATCGCGAACTTCTTCTCAGATATCTTGAAGAGAAGAAGCACAAATTTTTTACTTATGACGACAAAACTGAACGTTTGTTCAAAGTCGTCTTGAAAGGTCTCTCAAGTGACTATAAGTCACCTGAAGAGATCAAAAATGGAATAAATGATTTACTTGGATTTTCCCCAGTCCAAGTAATCATTATGAAAAAGAGAACCCAATCTGGCATTGTTCGGAAAGGGCTTTCTCAAGAATATTATTTAGTTCACTTTAACAAAAAAGAACTAAATAATATTAAAGCTTTAGAAAAAGCTAAACTTATGTTCGATGTCCGTGTGACGTGGGAACATTTCCAGAAACCTGGAGGAAATTACCAGAACCCCACTCAGTGCCGTCGGTGCCAAAAGTGGGGTCATGGTACAAAAAATTGTCGCATGGATGCTAAATGCATGATTTGCGGAGGTTCTTCTCACGCTAAGGACGACTGTCCTGTGAAAGAAGATACCAGAAAATTTCAATGCGCCAATTGCAAGGGCCCTCACAAAGCTAACTTTTGGGAATGCATTTCACGCAAAAGAGTCGTTGAGGCTCGTGCCAAGCAGATGAAGGATAATATCCGTTACGATAACGGTCGTTTCCGGAATTTGCCTGGTAGAGTATCGAACAATGCTCATTTTTCAGTTAACGATCGCTTGATTAGGAATCATACCCACCAGGAAGATCATAATCATGCTCATTCACAAACAAATTTTAATCCGTCGGGTAGCCGTTCGAATCTTTCAATTTCGAATGTATCTACCCACGGTAAATCCTTTGCCGATATCGTAGCAGGTAATTTGAACTCTTCCCCTGTTCGTTCCATGGGTACCCATTCTACTTGTTTCAAATCAAATGGAAAAAACCCTACCGTCACAGGTAACTCCTACCCCGCTTCTTCGTCTACCGAAAATTCCAATGGGAAATCATCAGATGATATGTCTGCCTCTGATTTTAATTTTCTAACTGAACAATTGAATCTAATGATTGATGCAATGTTCAAAGCCACCACTATGACTGAAGCAGTCCAAGTAGGTGTAAAATTTACAAATAAAATTGTTATTGGATTACGTTTTTCTAATGGATCCAAATAATAATTTAAATATTTTAAATTGGAATGCTCGTTCTCTGAATGGTAAAGAGGACGAGCTGTTTAATTTTCTTACAGCTAATAACGTGCATATAGCAGTTATTACCGAAACTTATTTAAAACCTGGATCCAAATTTAAAAAAGATCCTAACTTTTTTGTTTATCGTAATGATCGACTTGATGGGGCATGTGGGGGAGTTGCAATCATCATTCATAGGCGTATAAAACATCAACTGTTTTCGTCATTTGAAACTAAAGTTTTTGAAACTTTAGGTGTTTCTGTTGAAACACAGTTTGGTAAATTTACTTTCATAGCTGCCTATTTGCCTTTTCAATGCTCTGGACAGCAAGTTAATTGGCTTCAAACTGACTTGCGAAAATTAACTCGCAATAAGTCAAAATTTTTTGTCATTGGTGACTTTAATGCCAAACATCGGTCATGGAATAATTCTCAAAGTAATTCCAACGGCAGAATTTTATTTGATGAGTGCTCTTCAGGATATTTCTCAATTCAATACCCTGATAGCCCTACATGTTTTTCCTCTTCTAGAAATCCATCTACGATTGACTTGGTCTTAACCGACTCTAGTCATCTTTGTAGCCAATTAGTTACTCATGCTGATTTTGATTCTGATCATGTCCCTGTTACATTTCAAATATCGCATGAAGCGATTCTCAATCCTATCAGCTCCACTTTCAATTATTTACGAGCCGACTGGAATATATATGAAACGTATGTTGACTCTAATCTTGATGTTAACATTTCTTTAGAAACTAAAATTGATATTGACAATGCTCTTGAAACTTTAACAAATTCCATTGTTGAAGCCAGAAACATTGCAATTCCAAAATGTGAAGTAAAATTTGAATCCGTGATTATAGACGATGATCTTAAACTCTTGATCCGTCTTAAAAACGTGAGGAGAAGGCAATTTCAACGCACTCGTGATCCTGCTATGAAAATTATATGGCAGGATTTGCAGAAAGAAATCAAGAAACGTTTTGCAGATTTAAGAAACAAAAATTTTGAAAATAAAATTTCTCAATTGGACCCCGGCTCTAAGCCCTTTTGGAAATTATCTAAAATCTTGAAAAAACCTCAGAAGCCTATACCGGCATTGAAAGAGGAAAACAAATTATTACTAACTAATTGCGAAAAAGCTCAAAAACTTGCTATGCAGTTTGAAAGTGCGCACAATTTTAATTTAGGACTTACTAGTCCAATTGAAAATGAAGTTACTCAGGAGTTCGAAAATATTCTCAATCAAGAGAACGTTTTCGAAAATGCCTGGGAGACTGATTTGGAAGAAGTGAGAACTATTATTAAAAAATTCAAAAATATGAAAGCTCCTGGCGATGATGGAATTTTCTACATCCTCATCAAGAAACTTCCAGAAAGTAGCTTATCATTTTTAGTTGATATATTTAACAAATGTTTTCAATTAACATATTTTCCTGACAAATGGAAAAATGCTAAGGTTGTTCCAATTTTAAAACCAGACAAAAATCCTGCAGAAGCTTCTAGCTATCGTCCAATCAGTTTGCTTTCCTCCATCAGTAAACTTTTTGAAAAGGTTATTTTGAACAGAATGATGGCCCACATCAATGAGAATTCAATTTTTGCCAATGAACAGTTCGGATTCCGCCATGGACATTCGACCACTCATCAACTTTTACGTGTAACAAATTTGATCCGTTCCAACAAATCTGAAGGCTACTCTACTGGTCTTGCTCTTCTAGACATAGAAAAAGCATTCGACAGTGTTTGGCATGAAGGTTTGATTGTAAAATTGAAAAATTTTAATTTTCCAACATACATTGTTAGAATAATTCAAAGTTATCTGTCAAGTCGTACACTTCAGGTTAATTATCAGAACTCCAGATCTGAAAGACTTCCTGTAAGAGCTGGTGTTCCCCAAGGCAGCATTTTGGGACCAATATTATACAATATTTTCACATCTGACTTACCTGAGTTACCTCAGGGATGTCAAAAATCTTTGTTTGCGGATGACACAGGCCTCTCCGCCAAAGGACGAAGCCTCCGTGTCATCTGTAGTCGATTGCAAAAAAGTTTGGATATTTTTTCTTCATACTTGCAAAAATGGAAGATTTCTCCTAATGCTTCCAAAACTCAACTAATAATATTCCCACATAAACCAAAAGCTCTTTATTTGAAACCTTCAAGTAGACATGTTGTCACGATGAGAGGGGTTCCAATAAATTGGTCAGATGAAGTTAAGTATCTAGGGCTCATGCTAGATAAGAATTTAACTTTCAAAAATCACATTGAGGGCATTCAAGCCAAATGTAACAAATATGTAAAATGTCTCTATCCCCTTATTAATAGAAAATCAAAACTTTGTCTTAAGAACAAGCTTTTGATATTCAAACAAATTTTCAGGCCAGCCATGTTGTATGCTGTACCAATATGGACTAGCTGTTGTAATACCAGGAAGAAAGCTCTGCAGAGAATTCAAAATAAAATTTTGAAAATGATTCTGAGGCTTCCTCCCTGGTATAGTACCAATGAGTTACATAGGATATCCAATGTTGAAACATTGGAACAAATGTCAAATAAAATAATCAATAATTTCAGGCAAAAATCGTTACAATCTTCTATTGCCACGATTAATGCGTTATATGTTTAGGTTAAGTTAGGTTAAGTATATTAAAAACTTTTTTTTTTCTCTTATAAGCAGGTGAAATCAACTCACCTGTAAAAAATCTGAACTGCTACGGCAAATGAAATGTAATATGTTGTTAACAAAATGTTAATAAAATCTTAGATTTGTTTTACCAAATTAGGATGATAGTGTTGTGTAATAACACAGAACACCTAGATATAAGAAATAATGAATGTAATGTTTGGAATGATACTAATAAAGAAATTAAAAAAAAAAAAAAAAAAAAAAAAAAAAAAAAAAAAAAAAAAAGTGTCAAAGCAGCCATTAACAACGCAGCTGAAGGTGCCATTGGGTTCGTAGAAGGACATCGACGGAACGGTTGGTTCGACGAGGAGTGTCAGACGGATTTGGACGAGAAGAAGGCAGCACGGGCGATTATGCTGCAGTAAGGCACCCGTCGACACGTGGAACGATACAAACAGAAGCGAAGACAGCAAACCCATCTATTCTGGAATTAAAAGCGCCGCCTGGAAGAGTTGGAGTGCGACTAGATGGAGCAGCTGTATCGTTCTCAAGAAACTCGTAAGTTCTACAAGAAACTCAATGCATCCCGCAAAGGCTTTGTGCCTTGAGCCGAAATGTGCCGGGATAAGAATGGAGGTATTTTGACGAACGAACGTGAGGTGATTGAAAGATGGAAGCAGCACTACGATGAACACCTAAACGGCGCAGAGGAGGAAGGCCAAAACAGCTGGAGGAATGGTTTCATCAGTACGGCGGATGAGGGAGACGTGCTAACTCCCACAATAGGTGAAGTTAAGGATGCTATCAAACAGCTCAAGAACAACAAAACAGCTGGAAAGGATGGTATTGGAGCGGAACTTATTAAAATGGGCTCGGACAGGTTGGCCACTTGTCTGCAACGATTGATAGCCAGGATCTGGGATACAGAACAACTAGTGGAGGAGTGGATAGAGGGAATAATATACCCAATATATAGAAAGAGTGACAAGTTAGAATGTAAGAACTATCGAGCGATCACCATTCTGAACGCAGCCTATAAAGTGCTTTTCTAGATCATCTTCCACCGTCTATTGCCACTGGAAAGCAGATTATCAAGTTATCAAGCCGGTTTTGTGGACGGGCGATCGACGACGACCAAACCGTGAAGAGCTATGGAAGATTATGGACGAGAATGGTTTTCCCGGGAAACTGACTAGACTGATCAAGGCAACGATGGATAGCGTACAGTGCTGTGTGAAGATATCGGGTGCATTATTGGACCCGTTTGAAACACGCAAAGGACTTCGACAAGGCGATGGTCTTTCTTGCCTCCTGTTCAATATTGCACTAGAAGGTATTATGAAACGGGTGGGCTTTAACATGCGGGGCACGATCATCAATAAATCCAGTCAGTTCATCTGTTTTGCTGATGACGTGGACATTGTCGGAAGAACGTTCCAGGTGGTTTCTGAACTGTATACCAGACTGAAACGTGAAGCAGACCGGATTGGATTGAAGGTAAATACGTCGAAGACGAAATATCTGCAGACTGGAGGAACCGAGCGTGATATAACTCACATTGGCAGACGCGTGATGATTGACGGGGATGAGTTCGAGGTGGTGGACGAATTTGTCTACCTCGGATCATTGATAACGTCGGATAACAACTGCAGTAGAGAAATTCGAAGACGTATCATTGCCGGAAGTCGTGCTTACTACGGACTATACAAGACCTTGCGTCTGATAATCTTCACTTCCGTACTAATTGTACCATGTACAAGACGCTGATAAGACCGGTAGTCCTCTACGGGCATGAGACGTGGACAATGCTCGAAGAGGACCTGCAAGCGCTAGGAGTTTTGAACGACTTGTGCTCAGGACGACCTTCGGCGGAGTATGTGAGAACGGCGTATGAAGGAGAAGAATGAACCTCGAGCTTGCGCAACTCTACGGTGAACCCAGTGTCCAGAAAGTCGCCAAAGCTGGAAGGGTAGGATGCGCGGGACACGTTGTGAGAATGCCGGACAACAATACTGCAAAAATGGTGTTCACCTCAAACCCAGCCGATACAAGACGAAGGGGAGCGCAACGAGGTAGGTGGTTTGACCAAGTGGAGCAGGATCTTGGAAGTGTGGAGTGATCGAGAAACTGGAGGTTAGCAGCCATGGACCGAGTGAGTTGGCGTAACATTGTGGCACAGGTCATTTCTTGAAGGACGTAGAGCCAGCAAAAGGAAGTAAGTCTCAAAGTGTTTATCCAAAAAATATTCTATGTACTACTTAAATTTCTTCAAGGATTCTACGTGGAAAGAAATCCTTTTTTGATTACATCAAGAATTTTATAAGAAAGTTCTCTATGATATTTTTCAGTTAGTTTTTCAAGTAATTCTTTCTTTTAGTCTAGAGATTTTTCTACTGTTCTACTAAAAAAAATATACAAAGATTCCTCAAAAAACTCTCCCCAGATCCCCCAGAGGATTCTCCTAGAATACCGCTGAAAATCCCAACAGAAACTTCAACCGATCGATCAGAAACATTTTCTTGAAAAATCTCTCAAGGATAGGTCTGATTTTAAATGAAGTTTTCTAGTAAATTCTTCATGAATTTTCTTGTACATTTTATATAAGAATTCGTGGGATTTTTTTTAAACTTTTCCAATAAATAACAAAGGATTTGTTTCAAAAATTTAGCATGAATTGTTCATAATAAAACTATTGAAGGTCCAAATTTGCATGTTATGTTAATGAAGTGATCAACACTGAATATTTTATAGATTTCTTTGAATTTTCTCAAGAGTTTCACCAAGTGTTCAAGAATTTATCCAAAGATTTAACCGAAATACATTTTTTATGGATTACTCCAAAATTGTTTCGATATAACGTAACCTCAATACAACGTGACGAAAATAAAAATCGAGGGCGAACACGAAATTATTGAGACACATTCGACTTTTCTACCATTGGGTAAAAATGAACCAAATTTTGCACACTTTCTCATTGATGTGTATTGTTTACATGCTGTCAAACTCGAAGTCGTGTTTTTCGATTCAACGAAAATGGTGTTGAACCAACGCAAGTCGAGAGAACAAATTCTTTCCAAACACCTGGAATTTCCTGACCTGTCACACAGGCAGTTGGGAAAAATGTTGAACATTCACCATTCAACCGTCTCCAGAGTATTAAAGCGGTTCCAGGAGCGGTTGACGTTGGACCACGGCAAAGGAGCTGGAAGAAAACCGGGACCAGAGAACAAAAAGACGGAGGGAAAAGTGAAGCGGATGATTAAAGCAATTCCCAACGTCTTAAGCCGTGATTTGACTAAAAAGATTGACATGTCACAGAGCTACGTCCAGAATGCAAAGAAGAGAGCTGCACAACATACATACAATGTACAGAACTTCCCAAACAGAGATGAGCGGCAACAATCGACTGCTAAAAATCGGGCACGGAAGCTCTACGAGAAGATGCTGACAAAATATGGCTGCTGTGTGATGGATGACGAAACGTATATAAAAGCCGATTTTAAGCAAATTCCGGGGTTGGAGTTTTTCATTGGCAAAGAGCAAGTTCGATGTGGACGACAAATTTAAGAAGAAGAAAATGTCGAAGTTCGTCTCCAAATATCTCATTTGGTAGGCCATCTACTCTTGCGGACTGAAGAGTGAGCCTTTCGTGACAAAGGGCACATTAAATGGCGAGATCTACAAATCTGAGTGCCTCGAGAAGCGCCTTTTGCCGTTCTTGAAGCAGCACGACGAAGCTCCGCTATTTTGGCCAGATTTGGCATCATGCCACTATTCTGAAAGTTTCCTGGAGTGGTATGAGGCCAATTCTGTCCATTTTGTTCCAAAGGACATGTATCCGCCAAACTGTCCGGAGCTGCAGCCGGTGGAGCAGTACTGGGCAATAATGAAGCGGGAACTTCGGAAGAGCAAGAAGACAGTCAATGGCGAGAAGCACATGTTAAGAAAATGGAAAAAAAACTGAGAAACTGCCAGTGTTGCTCAGACTCATTTCCCCGAAAATAACATTTTCCGAACTACGAAGCCACGAACTACTACAACCATGCTCTATCCTCCTAAGATAGAAAAGCAGATGGTTAAGCTTGAGTACTGCACACAAAATCGATCAATTTTGATCCCAGAGAGCCACAATTCAAGATTCGGTGAAATGAAATGAGTGAGTGAGTGAGTGCGAATCATTTCACCGAAACTTGAATTGCGGCCCACGAGATCGAAACTGTCGGATCCCATGTGCAACACTCAAGCCCAACCACCTCCCCCTCCATCTCAGGAATACAACACACAGTTATAACAGTTCATGGCTTCACAATTCGAATTTCGGGGAAATGAGTCTGGTCAACACTGGAAACTGGTACCGGTTGACACTGTAAAGACTTTGGTGGAGGGCATCAAGCGAAAATGCCTTCAATTTTACACTCAAGGCTCCATCGATTAACTTTTCATTTGATTTTTGAAGAATATATATGTTTAAAACTACACTAAAATTTTGGTTTGATTCTAAACATTATAAAAAAAATTGGCATGATGTTTTCGGTGTAGCAATAAATTCGTGGTCGCCCTTTATTATCGTTATCAAGTATTGGAAGATTAAATGAGCGGTGCCGTGAGTGAGTGAGTCAATATAACTCTAGACCATAAGACATTCCTAAAAAATCAAACATCTTCGTTTAACAAAGCACCATACAAATTAATGAAAGCCGAAACGAAAGAAACGCGTTTGAAATTTGAAAATAATGGCAACATTTACAATTTTTTATCGTTTACGGGCCTTCTGATTTTGAGTCAATTTCCTTCCATGTATACGATTCTTGTCTAATTTTCCGAAATTTAGAGTGCAAAAGTGACACTGAAAACCCAGCAAAAAAAAATTAAAAAATTGAAAAGGCAGTGAAGAGGTTCGAATTTGAATGCGTAAAATTTTAAGAAAACAAAAAACAATAAAGATGATTAACATTTAAACATTACATTACTATTTAATTATAAAAAGTCCTGATCGAACTCAAGAGATGGCTACATTGTGTTTAAGAATATGACCGCTTGAAAAAACTGCTCATGTTCATTAAACTCTCCAACCGTTAATTTCGATCATATCGCACTGCAAGCCACAACCTTCAGCATTCCATTGCACCATTTCCTCCCTTTGCTGTAAACACATAATTTCAACGGCAGGTCCGATCGCACTTCTGTGCTGCTGAATAAGACATCAACTAGCCAATTTAATAAATCCCCAAAGCCCATAAAACGCGAACCCTCTTCAAGTTTCGATCATCTCGAGAAAACTACACTCCTACTGGCTTCTGCTTGTAGCGCTCCGTTCGACTTCCCGTCCACTGCAGCGAAACGAAGACGGCTCTATCCGGGCTCATGGAACAAGGTCTTCAAAAGGAAGCAGATCTACTCGAACCTGCAATTATATAATTTAGATAATCTCCTCCAGTGAGAGCAGGACTGGGCGAGCAAAGCTGGGTTCCGTCTATGTGCGTGTTCGAATGGCTGTTCGTTTGAAACGACCAGTGGAACCTTCAAAGCAAATCCCTCAAATGAGACCTTCGAGGCCCCCAGCAGGCAATAGGATGAAGAAGACCTTTTTCTCTCGGTCCATCGTCCTTGCTTGTTGCTTTTTAGTTCAGCAGACACAAGTAGCAAACTCGGCGCTGCCAAAGGAGAGCAATTTTTAATCCATTTCTTGTTTTAACTTGCAGCAAAACTACAAACAAAGTAAAACGCCCTTTTTCTGCGAAGGCTTTTGCCTTGGCCAGGCACCGAACTGAGCTCAGCTCAAATGCGGCATCGGCAAAATCGTGAATAAATAATAAAAAGCTCTCGTCTTATCATCCACCCGTAATCACTCTCGCTGGCATTGAGTTTAGCAGTGCGAAATCCTCCGATCCAAGGCAGGCTAGAAAGGGCGTGAACATGTTTGCCCACGAAGCGCAAAACCGTCTCTCTCTGTAGTATCGGTTTTATTAATTCTCAACATTTATCATTATTATTAATTTCACGTTATCAGTTTTCACTGTGCGGTTTCGTGAGGAGTTGCATTTGCTGTAATCTTGATTGTTTTGCGTGCCAGGGGCATAGATGTGTAAGGAACGAACATGGGACAGTTATTCACAACCGTTGCACATGCCTCAATCCTAATCTCAATCGGATTGATTGCATTTCTCAGGTGCCCATAGCTACCTGTCTGCCGATTAGAATTTGAAGATCTCAATTTTCACCTTCTCCGTATAGCCCGAAGGTAACTGTAGAAATTTATCTGTTTTTATTTCTTTGACGACCCGAATCCAGTCGTCGATACCGCTCTCTGTCCTATAATTAGATTGTTCACCCAAAAACACTAGAAAATCCACCGCCAAAGGTGAAACTGTCAGCGGCTGTTTGCTTGGTTCCAGCCGGCTCCGTATAAATCCTGCTGTGACTGTGACTTTGCTTCGCTGGTACCTTTCTCAGATGATGCAATGATGGAATTATTTATGTTGCTGCGCTGTTCGAACCGGCGCGGCGTACAAAAATACCTGAAGTCAAAATGGATTGAAAAAGGATATTTGTTGGCTTTTGTCTTGTAGCAAACAACAACAACAGCACCAGCATCAGTTTGAAGTGGGTCATCAAAGGTGTAGCCGAATAATAGATTGGCTCGAAATAAAGGTTCACACCTTGACGTGTGCATTGTTGTGTTTCTTTTTAGAAAATAGAGTTGTCGGAGATAATTGAGTTAGGCTTCGCTGAGATAGGGAGCTGCAACAACACGAAATGGATTTCTTTTTCTAGCGAAATCTTCCTTTACTGATCGAAAACCGATGTGGACATATTTTGATTGAGTGTTAAAACAATCAATGCTGTGGCATCATAGCAAAAATAGATGGTTATTACATTTTTACAGTCGAAAATAAATAAAAATAAGATAAAAATAAATGCTGATATTCAGACATAATGTATGCTTTAAGTTAATCAAATATTTGTTACATTTGATTCGAATGTTCAAGTGTTGCCCCATAAAACTAAACATTCTTTTTAAGCCTACTTGAAGCTTTCAAATAGAGAGGTTTTGATTTATGTGGAAATATAATGAGTTGAGTTTTGGAAGCATTGGGATAAATTTTTAATTCTTGCTAGTATGAAGAAAAAATATCCAAACGTTTTTGCAATCTACTCCGGATGACACACACAATTCATCCTTTGAAGAAGAGGCCTGTGTGTTCCACAAGCAAAAAAAAATATGGGGTAACTCAGGTAAGTCAAATTGGATATTATTGTAAAATATTAGTCCCAGAAATATAAGCTCTTACAGTACGTCTTTCAGACTTGGAGTTCTGATAATTAATCTGAAAATAAAGATTTGACAGAAAACTGTTGGAAAATTAAAGTTTTTCAATTTTACAAGTAAGCCTTCATGCCAAACGCTGTCGGAAACTTTTATAAATCTAGAAGAGCAAGACCAGTAGAATAGCCTTCAAATTAATTGGAAATACTCAAATTTGTTACGCTTAAAAGTTGATGAGTTGTAAAATGTCCACGCCGGAGTCCGAATTTATTGGCAAAAATTGAATTTTCATTGATGTGTACCATCATTCTGCTTAATCCATTAACGTCCAGCGTCCTATTTTGAGGACAGATGCCCCGGACGCCCAGCGTGCTTAATCGAGGACAGTGATTTTCGCAAATAACTTGAAAATGACTCAACATTTCATGATGTTATGTTATTATATTTTGGAATTCACTCACCAGATCGGGCCACAGCATGATAAAATGTACCTTACTCGTGCACATCCAACCTCCTGATAAAGTCGGAAATCCAACGTTGGCAAAGCATATCTTTGTTGTTTTCGAAGCAATTTCGAAAATTCTTTCAGCAATAGAACCAAGCATCATGCAAGACGCCCATTTTAATTGTTTCTTAATATATGCGTCTACCCAAAGTTATTTAGCAATAGGCACTTCCTAGCATTTTGGAAAATACATTTAATATTGAAACGAAATTCAAAGTGATGACATATAGTTTTCTCGACTTTTATTTGAAACTGTTTGCGTTTCAAAGCGATGACATGTTTTATTGACATCAATTTGGCTGAAGTAGTCCAGTGAACATTTTGAGGTAGAAATATAAATTATAGATTACACTCAAAATTTGTTTTACTCTGAAAACTACGATACAGTTTAGGCTTCCAATCTGTTTGCATATAAATCAAAATTCATAGCGATGATATCGAGCTTTTCCAATATAAATTTGCTTGTACATGTCCAACGAACATATTTGAGAAAACATAGTTATTTTGGATTACACATAAAACATTGTTCACCAAAAAGTTACGAGAAACCGTAGATTTACAACCTTTTTGTTTAAAAATCAATATCTAAAGCAATGACATATGTTTTTTTTTCAGCATGTACATTCTTGTAGAAATTCAGTAACCATCTTTGGGAAAGAATAGTAAATTATGAAAACACTCAAAATTTATTTTACCGAAAATAGACATTGTTTAAGTGATAAATTTGATTGTACAAGCGCAGCGATTATATTTGAGCAGAAAGAGAAATTTTTAATTACACTCAAAATTTCTTTTGCTTAAAAAAAGCCAAGTTTTGAACGTATTAGCCTATGAAACGAAAAGCGATTACATATATATATATTTATATATTTCATATTTATTTGCTCACATAAGTTTGGTTACCATGCTTAGGTAAAATTAAAATTTAATATTACACTCAAAATTTATCTTGCTAAAAAAAAATTAGAGAACCCTCCATGTTTTATACAATTTGCTTGTAACTTGTGCTTGAAACGATGACATTTATAATTATTCGACATAAATATAATTAACGAACTCTAGAAAATATGTTTGAGCAGCAATATAATTTTTGGAAAACACTTCAAACTTTTTCTGGGCCCTTTGTTGGAAGCGTAAGTTTTCTCCCCGTGGTAGTAAAATAGTTGAACGTTTCCAACCGTGAATAATTTTTACAACGCTGACTGTTCCTAAAGGATCAACTAGCACAAATTTTGTCTTAATAAAATGCAAAATTTATTCTAGAGAGCTATCAGATATCGACGACACACTTTTAAGATTTTTTCTGGATCCTCACCATAGACTTTAATTTGTTTTTGCTGAGACTGTGTTTATTTTATGGGAACGTAACTATTGATAACAATTTTGGGATTAAAGCACAAATCTTTGGGCGTTAGCGGGTTAAAATAATCTCTTCAGAAAGTTTACTGATAGAGGAAAGCTAGCTGATAGCTCGAAGATTCTTGTCCGGTATTGAAATTGATTAAACCTTGGAATTTTTCCATTTAGCAGGAAAATATGCCAACTCAAAACATTTGTGGCGGTGTCCATTTATTACGTAACGCTAAAATTGATTTTTTTGGACCCCCTACCCCCATCCGTAACGCTTTTTGTATGAAAAAAATAAAATTTGTGTGTGAGGCATAACGCTTGAGCATACTCCCCCTCTCCCTAGAGCGTTACGTAATTTGTGAACGCCGCCTGTTAAATTTTTCAACTAAGAAGCTTCTCTCTGGAAGTTTCTTGATGAAGATGTAGAAAATTTCATCATCGCTTGGGGCTTTCATAGTTTTGTTTGTTTTCAAAATGGTGCTCACTTCCTCCAAATCAGTCCCCAGAAATTTTCGAAAATGTTCACTTGATTGAGAATGCTATCGAACTCCTGAGTAAGGCAACGTCCATTTATTACGTGACGCTAAAATTTTGAATTTTTGACCACCTCCCGCCCTCGCTCCGTAACTTTTTGTATGAAAAAAATATACATACAAAATATACAAAAAGTGTGACATATGGGTGGGAGGGGGTCAAAAAATTTGAAATTTAGCGTGACATAATTTGTGTACCATCCCTATAATGTGAAATGAAAATAATGGGAAAACATAATTCGAACCAGTGATGGTGTTGCGACTGGGAGGATAATTGTAATTTTATGGCTTTCTCAGTCTAATAAATTAAAACGGCTTGTTTGGCTAAGCCCGACGTTTCGGTCCCGTGTATTGGACCTTTTTCAAGGGATAACTAAAATTGAATACATAGCTATTAGAAACATATACACATTTTACATTACACAAAACATACGCAGTCAGACTGAGCTTGTACTACTGGTTTCAAACTAGAGAATCATCACTACTTCCGCGGTATAAATTATATTGGAGACGTTAAAATTGAATTGCAATTGACTACCATTTCCTTGTTATTTGGTGACATATTTCAGCGAAACATTTCAATCAAATCGCCATACAAAAACCGAGTGTTCGGAATATGAGTCTGTTCGGAATTTGAGACAAAACGGTAATTAAAGCATGCCATTTGATTCCAAAGCTTTGAAAACAGCAGACAACAATCAATAGCATGGTTTCCAAGGTATCATCGCAGCCGATTGATGATGCTTTGTAAAAATCAGTAAAATGACAGCTACGGCTGTTTTTTGTTCGGCCGTAGAACAAAAAGTTATCTCTAAAATTGCAATATGAAAACGATTAATGTTGTGAAAACGAAATAGAGGACCATTGCAACTAGAACAATAAAAATATATTTATAGATTTGGTAATTTAAAATTTCCTTTACGAAAAGATCCTCGACCAGCGGGATTCGAACCCACGACCCTCAGCATGGTCATGCTGAATAGCTGCGCGTTTACCGCTGTGGGCCCCGACATCTTCTTTATATATTATCCTTGAAATCTATTTTTCCTTGACTTTTCATTTTGTAGAATCCTACCAGAAAGCCTTTAGAAATTCCGCCCTCGTATAGCACAAAATTCAAACCAAGAATATGGATTCTGACCATAATTGGTAAAAGCATTTCTAGAAATGTGTTTAAAGGAAGATCAATACAAGTTCCTTTATTTATATCTTAATAAATCCTTTCGTTCTTCCCACTCATTTTGCAACATGTTTCTCTACAGATTCCTTTACCGCAATGGTAATTTCGAAAGCAGGTGTTTTCCTGGGGTTTTTAAACAAATTTCCTCTGAAGATTTCAAAAAAATTTTCGTTCAAGTTCTTGAATAATCCGGGGATTTGAAGCAACAAATAGTAGACATAGAAGGAATGTCCACCATGATGAATTCGCTTTGAAAGTATGACAAGTCCCAGAATATTATGCGACTAATTTTCAACAGATTTTCAAGAGTTTTGAAGCCACCCTTCAATATTTCTCAAGGAATTTTATTATACTAAAAATCTATAAAAAATATCTAAAAGTTTTTTGAAAAATGTTGCTACCAAGCTGTTGAAAATTATTCAAATGATTTATGAAATTATAAGTTTTTTTGAAAAAATATAGTTTAGCAAAAAAATTTATTCATACGGAAATACTTCAAAAAGTAAATCAAAATCAAAGAGAGAATTTATTGCTGGAATAAAACACTATAGTTGATTTTGTAACATTTTTGACAGCTTAAGTTTCTGCCATTCATCCGAAGAAAACTTGATTATGTCGAAATTCCTTGAAAGTTGAGCCTTAGTTTTAGACAAAAATTCCCGCTATATATTGTCTGAGAAATTCCTTTAGTAATTGTGTCTATTTTTTTCGGACATTATACGCACGGTTATTATCAGACAAATCTCCATCAAATCTATGCCCATCAAATGTTTTCAATAGCTGAGTTGCATGTCTAATTCAAAAGAAGAGAGCTATTCAATTGGGTTTTCATTGGAAGTGATTATCAGAAGAAACATGTTCCTAGGCCAATGGGGACGAATGGCCATCGGGTTAAAGTCCCCCTCAAACAATAAATGATTGCAATTTCTGATCAACTATTCAAATATGTATGATAAATGTTCAGAATTGTTTAAGGAGCCGTCCTTAGCCGAGTGGTTAGCATTCACAGCTATCAAGTAAAGCCATGTTGAAGGTGTCTGGGTTCGATTCCCGGTCGGTCCAGAATCTTTACGTGATGGAAATTTCCTTGGCTGCGCATAGAGTATAATTGTGCCTGCCACATGATATACGAATGCGAAATTGGCGAATCCATGTCCTTTCGACGTTTTGTCTATAGAATTTTTGTCCATAAACCGAAAATAGCAACTTCGGCAAAGAAAGCTCTAAGATAATAATTGTGGAAGTGCTCATAAGAACACTAAGCTGAGAAGCAGGCTCTGTCCTATTAAGGACGTATTGCCAAGAAGGAGAAGAAATGTTCAGAAATCAAATGTGTAGTATTCATCAATAAAAAGTAGCAATGGAAAGTACTGTTCTTGTAGCACTGAGAATTACAGTTTTATTGTTTTAGATTGCTTCAAAAACTTCCAAGAGCAACATGCAAGTGGGCATATTATTTTGACGATGATTGTATGTATGTTTAAGTTACTATTAGATTTGGTATTCCTGGTGAACGAAAAATATAATTTTGGAAGCAATTCGTTCGCACTAGTGCAATTTCATTATGAAAGAACCACTTACGTCCAGCTTGCCATCGCATCCCGCTAGGATGTCTCCCACGAAGCAAAACGTTCGTTCAAGTGCGCGGATACTGAGCATCACAGCCACCGCACCACCGCTAGGACAGTCGGCCGATTCAACAGGGGATGCATTAATAAAAACCGGAGCATGAATTATTGCCAACGCGTGCCAGAAGTAATTTAATCATTTTCATTAGTTCTCTGAATGCGACGCCGAACAATAACAACAACACCCGAATACCGAAAGCAATTCTGGCTCAATTTTCCCCACAGGAAAGAAGAGGAACATATTTGTCCGCGCGTGTGGTTTCGTACCGTGTCCTGAGGGAAAGTTTTATTGAATTTTTACAGCTCTATTAGAGAGGAAAAGCAGCACCAGCCAGTTATTCACGGGAAACGCCTCGGCAGCTAGGAGTTGTGCACGCCAAGAGCATACGATATGCAAACCTTTCACGATACGAAACGATACACGGAATTCCTAACACTGTTGATGAAACGAAACAAAATATGAAAACGTTTCGTGAAGCTCGGTACGAAATCCAATAGGTATAGCACGAAATTTTTCGAAATGAATCGAAAATTTTAGTTTTGTTCCTCGAAATATAGAAAACATTATTTATAATATTTTTTTTTCGCTAATGGCTTTCAAAAATATTCATGCGTTTTCTACTGCATAGTATGTGAAATCAAATAAACCTCCTTTTCTGTACTGCATGTATCAAATCGGAAACAAACATCGTTCTGTCAAAGGTTTTTTGTAAGCTAATCCTCGTTTTGTTGCCTTATTTGCGTGATAGGCCCAAAATGTGTCCTAGGCCAAAATAACAGACAATAACCTAATATAACCTTGTTTTATACCGGAAAACGAAATATTAAAATTTGGCAAAACGAAACGAAGTCGAAGAACATAACTGACGGAATCATTCGAAATATCGCATACCCTTATCGCACCCATGAGACCGAGATGAGTAATGTTTTTGCAATATTAAACTGGGAAATATCGTTCTCAGCCTGGGCGGTTCTGGTTCTGGTGAAAAAGGACACGCGTCACCAATTTGACTGCAGTCCTAGTCAGCCATCATCCACGATGGGTAGCAGAACAAGTTCCGGTTGCAAGGTCGTGCCCTCTAAATGGACGCCGACAATTGCGGTGTGGCAGTGGCAAAGTGGTTCGCGAGGATGCATGTGCAATTAAGCCGCCTATTGCAGGGATAATTGCAACGAGCATCTGCGGTTAATGAAGCCGTCGTCGCGGGCGAGATTCATTTGGCATTTGGAACGATATACGACGGCGTGTCGGTAGAAGAGAGCTAGATTTGGCATGACACGTGAACAGAAATTCAATTACTTTTGATAATTTGGAGCAGTGGAATGTGAGATTCGATGCACTGCGATGATGGAGAAACTTTAAAGTTTATACTTAACTTTACTTCTATACAGTATGTTCTCGATGATGTACATAGTAGAAAAGGATATTATTTATTTTAAACAATTAATTGCAGAGAAAATCAGGATCGTTGTAATGCAAATTATTTTTTGTTTGTTGACTTGACGTCATCTTTAGGGATGAATTTGCTTCTTAGATTAGTGATCTATGAACAATTCCACAAGTATGATAGATGACACTTCATGCAAAAATGTAAATAAACATGTTCGTTGGAACATTTACAATTAATATATTGCTTTTTGTTCTCATATCGTCAAACGTCCGTTTTTAGCAGCCCCAGATTTTGGCAACAGAATGGATCCGTTATTGGTAACATTTTTAAATACCATTAAAATTTGTTTTTTTTTTTTTTTTTTTTTTGAAAAAACATTGTGTCTTTTGTTTTAATCATTTGAAAAGCAACTTCTCACTAACCACATTCTAAAGTTCAATTTTTGTCGAAAAATGTTGCAACTCTAGTTGAGATACTCATAGAGATTAATTACTTTACAAAACGTTGCAAACATACGACTATTTAGGAATTTGAAAAAAATCCAGAGTTGAACCATCATGTTATAGACAAGAGACATCTGTAAATTTCTGCAAGACATTATCATATTTCGATCAATTGTTGGAAATATGTTGATATATTTTTTTGGAGAAAATCGAGTTACAGAATTGCAAAAAATACTTCAAAAGGAATTTAGGAACAAATTCTTGAAAGAAAGAATCTTTTGATGAAAAACACTCGGAAAAATTTCTGGCGGAATAGTTGAGAAGCCTCTAAGGCAGCCAAGGGATGGCCCATTTCGCATCATACAGATGTTTTGTATTAGGACATTTGGCATGATGAACGTTTTGCACAAAGCAGTTGCATACAAGAACAAGTCGCAATTTAAAGAAGACCTATAACTGGCATTATGCCAAATGTCCATTATGCGAATTGTCCCACTCTCTAAAATAAAAAAAAAAAACACATTTCAAATTTCAAGATAAAAATCCTAGGAAATTCCATGTACACTCCAACCTCTTTTAATGACCGTTATTTGGGGGTCGTAAAAATAATCGCTCATAAAGAATATAAGGAATATACAGGGGATAGGAAAAATGATTGAGATACGCAAAATTTTGCCCAAATTCAAATGATCATAACTTTTTGAAAAATGGATAAAATTGAATGCATCTAGAAGCATTCGATGGCGAATAGGCTTACCAGATGGTATCCTTTGGGAGGACATGTCCTCCTTTTGACAGAAAATGTCCTCCTTTTTCGTATTAATCGAATATTCGATTTCGTATCCATTAGCTGGTCTGATTATTTATTCGTTAGAATCTCTAGCAACTTATTGGTCATTATAATGAAGATGGAAGATTTTTTCAATTTTATGATAAGTTTGGCGAAATTTCCACTAGTTTTTTTGTGAATGTTTGTGATTTTTTTCAAAAAATTTGAAAATAATTGGAAATAATTTTGGATACCGATGAACATTTTCTACGAGAGTAAATTCATATATGAAAAAGTGTTTTTGGTTTATTTTCTATTTAATATTTGATTAGTCCATCATGAACTCTTTATCGTCCCCTCGCTGTGCATGTTCAAACAACAGCAACCTTTCCCATGCTGTCTTTTTAGAGGGTTGAAATACTTCCGTATTTTTCAATACACATATTTTGCACTTAAACTAGTATACTACGATTACATTATATTGGTATTACATTTAAGAATATATCAAATAAACTAACACCCTATATTGAATCTTCAAAAATGATATTAAAAATTAATTAGCATTTATTAATTTAACAATAGTTTCGAAGAGAGAAAAAAATAATGTCGAGTGATTTTCTATGAATATATTTTCCTTAGAGGCACAAGCCCTCATGATCTTCTCAAAAACGATATAATGTAACAAATCAATCTCAAGGCTCGAATGGAAAACAAGTTGATTTATTTAACAAAATTAGAAATCATTATCCAAACATATATTTTGTTCAGTTTAAACAATACAAATCGAACACAGATAAAAAAATGTTTGCATTTCTAAGACCAGCAAAAAACTATTTTTTCGAAAGTTGTCCTTACGTCAAGTTTTATATCACAGGAAGTTAAGTTTGGTTAATTATCTGTTTTTTTTTTAAACATTTATCATTTCTTTTTTAAACTCAGTTTTAGTCCTAGTATGGCGAACTTTTGAAATGTCCTCCTTCTTCAAATACAGTAAAGCAAAATGTCCTCCTTTCTAAAATATTCTTCTGGTAAGCCTAATGGCGAATTGCATGCATAGCCAAGTGAATTCCTTGAATAGAATGAAGTATGGATTGAGAACTTTCCAAAATTTTCACATTCTGGCAAAAGATGGCAACACTGCTCGATTGTTCTCAAAGAGCTGATTATATAGGGGGTGTAATAAGCAGTTACTAGTCAATTTTGAAGATAACCATAACTGTTGAGATGGCTGATAACACTGTTTAAGAAGTACTTGGAAAAGTTCAAAATCACAAAATATGAAAGGAATGCTCTGCAAGATAGGAATACTCTTCAATTGTCATGCAGTTTTTCGTGAAGGGTTCAAAATCATATGATAGCTGGCAACACTGCTCAAGCAAAATTGATAGAATTGAATGTGTACAATTTGATTTACGATATTTAAATCGTGATCGTTTTAATGGACTTTCAGACACTCCCTCTTACTCTTCGTGGCCTTTCGTACATACAAGAATTATCAAATTTGTATAAACCGTGCTCTTTGGGTGGACACTCCACACCACTATATCTCCGCCGTTTCTCAACCAATTCTTTTCATTTGTTCTATGACAAACAAATAATCTCAATTTAAGAGAGCTATTAAAAAAGTTTTGTGAAAGCTTTTGAATCAATTTTTTTAGATAGCAAAATAAAAACGCATCAAAACAAAAAAAAATATGTAGCAGACAAACTACATGTCGTATCATTTTAGTGTCTTCAACGCATTTGGTCCTTATCACTCAATAAACAAATGCGCTGAAGACATCTAGATAACTCGATAGTTTTTTTTGCTACATCACTTTGTGCCTAAGCGCATTTTTTGTCTAAATCAACCTATATGTGATTTTTGAATCAATATTTTTCACACAACTTTTCCAACAGTTTTCTAAAATTGAGGTTATTTGTAGTTCATTATGGAAAAAAATAAAAAGAAAAAACGGCTTTGGTTCATTTTATATTTCCGATACTGTACATGAAAATGATAATATGATGGCGTCTTCAGCAAAATTATTCAGAAAATCAGAGATGGATGATTCAAAATATTGTCACCAAGCAGGAGAAATATTTGGTTCTAAATTTACTGGCTGAAATAATGATAGATTAAAACCAACTGCTTACTAGCGCCACCTGGTTGCAAAATCGCAAATCTCTTGGCTTGTATTATGATAGATCTTTAGCTACTGAATAACTTTGCCGAAGACGCCATCTTTCTAAGTGGTCTGGATCTGAGATACATGTAAGACAAAAGCTTAATGCTCACTATCGTCGCATGGTATCGAAATCTCGATTATTATTGCTCAAACAATGATTGTACTTGACTTACTGAACAAGTTTTCTGAAAGCGCCATCTTTCTTAAAGGTCAACTTATCGTGATTTTGACGTAACAAAATTTCCATGCACACATGTGCCACCTGGTGGCAAAATAGTTAATTTCTTGGTTAGAATAATGATAGTCCTTGACCTACAAAGCAACTTTGCCATCTTTCTAAGTTGTCAGGAACTGAGATACTTGCAAAACAAAACTTCCATGCTCACAAGCGTCACCTGATGGTAAAATTTCAAATCTCATGGCTTTTATAATGATAGCTCTTAAACTATAGAAATATTAAATTTACAACACAGTAGCCTTGATTCTTATTGGCGCAAACCAACGGTACGCAAAATCTCAAATAGATTGTTTCGTTTTAGTAAAATGACCTCCGAAACAACTACGGATGGAAAACTCACATGATAAAAAAAAACATTTAAGTCGCTGTTCGATACACTCCATTAGCCGCAGTATGGAGTATATGGAAGCTTATGTGAAAGCGATGCGCGCTACCCTTGTGAGGCCATCGCTAAATCTGCGTAGGACCTAGAATAGATAGAAAGGATTTCAATATTTCAGTTATATACCTATTTGACAGATCATCCAATTTGAAAAATAATGCCTTGTCATGATTTGGTTCCGAAGGCAGGTTGCTATGTTAAAATTGGAAAAATGACACTTTGAATACCACATCCAAAATACGCATACTAAATGTTGGTCACAGAACTTGCAGCGACAATATTGGTCTGATTTCTTATATGTCTATTGCTTGAACTACTGTTGAAGACGTCATCTTTCTATGTTTACAAAACTTTGATGCTCACTAGCGCAGCCTGACGGAGGAATTTTGTAATTCTCTGCATGTTAGCCCTTTATCTACTGAACAACTTTGCTGAATGGTCATGAACGTCTAATTTGAATACTTGTTAGGATATTGATCATTTATTAAATCGATCGTTAGTCTGGTTTTTGGTCGTAGAAAAGTGGTCGTAAAAACCGTCGTAACAAATGTCTAGATAAAAAACACAAATATTATAAAAATAATATGTATTTCCCAATAATTGAAAAATCTTTTAAACAGATTTCGATGGACCAACTTAGGGCAAAAAAATAGAAAAAAAAATCCAAAAACTGATCATTAGAAAATAAACTACAGTGGGATTCCGTTTTTGACAACAAAGTCGAAATTTTTGAAATTTATTTTTCAATTATTGCTTTAAAAACATTATTAGAATGTTATTACAGTGCCCTTATGGAACCATATGCCATTGAGACTTCGATACGGTCTACTTCGAAGCAGATTTCCGAACAATTGGACAATGCTAAGAATAAACAGTCCAGTAATGTTATTTGTGCACGATGTTCTACATACTTTTGTGAGCCTTAATATCATCAATGAGTTTTTATAAGCTTAATGAATACTATTTATATTTCTGGCTCATGTGAAATCAATAATCGTATAAGCGACCTTTATTCAGTAACTGGGAATATTCATAGTACTCTGTAAGGATACAATAAAAAACAATGAAACCTTCCTAGCATTTCACGTCAACGTTAAAAATAAGTTTATGTTTTGGGCCCAAGCGTGAAATTTGAAAAAATAAATAAATTGGTTGGTTAAGAAAAGCTCCTATAATTTATCTTTCTGACAAAGTAAGGTATCTCATAACGAACAGTAGACTGCAGTCAAAAGGGTAAACATTAACAGCTACAACATGATCATAAATGCGACTCGTTATTTTGTAGAATACGCGAAAAAGCAAATTATCATTTTTATTTTAAATAACTTGTGTTTTAAAAGTTGAGCTCGATACATGTTTAAATCCTACGGAAATTTCACTGGATACCTTTTCAAAATCTCCAAGATTTTACCAGATATACTCAATATACCACTATAAATCTATGGTATCCGCTATGAATTCACAGGATGCTCTAAAAGTTTTGAAAGTTTATAAAGAATCGCCAGATTTTGCACAGCATTCTCAATAGCCAATTACACATTCTCAGGATCTCGTGTAAAACCTTCAGAATCTGGTGAAATTTTTGAGATGCCCCCTAAAACCATGAATCCCCAGACCCAGCTAGTAAGAAACATTTTGATAATTTTATGAGACACGTATTTTTTTTATTACAAATTTTGTGTAGAATCACTATCAACTTGTGTGATTTGTGCTAACGTAAGAACAACACGACATTCACGAAACGCGACGCGAGACAAGACATAACACTTATAGTTCTTACTATCGTCAAAAAGTTTTAAAATTACCTTTCTGTCGACCGGTTTCGGGCGCGATGTAGCCCATCTACGGGACAATGTCCGACTGACTGCATTTCGTACGTTGCTCGTACACGTCCGAAGAGAAATGTTACTGGTGCTTCGTGTCTACCAAATCGAATAGGCACGATGTGATGGGGGGATCGTCTTCGTTCATCAGCGGTCCTTGATTGTTGCTGATAAACATGGATTCCCATGCGTTTAAGTGCGAAGCTTTCCTAATGCTCTTGATGAGCTTCGCACTTTCCCAAAGGATTTTATGATTGGTATCTACCGCATGAGCTGCTACACTGGATTCGTTGGTTTTACCGCCCGTTACGGCATTTTTATGTTCTTTCAGGCGGAGTTTGACTTTTCGGCGGGTTTGACCAATGTAGACTGCTGGACAATCCTTACACGGTATCTGATATATTCCAGATTGTTCGTCCGGTGGAATCTTGTCCTTAAGGTTGCACAGTAGGTCGCGTAGGGTCTTATCGCTTTTGTGTACAACTTGTAGGCCTTGTCGATTTAGTGTGTTTTTAATGGAGTTGGTTACTTTCGGAAAGAAAGGCAGACTGACTCTTCTAACTTGTTCGGTATCAGATTGTAGTGTAGTTATGTTTCTTCGGTGTCTTTTGCGTTTGTGTTTTCGGAGAATTTTGTTAACAAATGTTCTGTCATACCCGTTTATCTCGGCTGCCACGTGGATTTGGTTTTCTTCTTTATCGAATTCGTCTTGTTCCATTGGAATGTTGTAGAGCCGGTGTGCCATTGAGTGAAAAGCGGCCTGCTTTTGGGCGCCGAAATGGTTGGAATCGGAAGTGATATAGCGATCAGTGGACGTAGGTTTGCGATAAATACCAAATTTTAATGTATCATCTTCTTTCCTGCTAATTGTCAGGTCGAGGAAAGGTAGTTTGCCCTCAACCTCTTTTTCTACCGTGAAGTTAATCGTACTGTGTTGGGAATTTAACATTCTCAGTGTCTGGTCTAAATATCGTTCTTTCACTGGGGCAAAAACGTCGTCTACATACCGCCACCAGACTCTGGGAAACAATATATCCTTCTGAGCTTCAACCTCCAAGTCACTCATGAAGACGTCTGCTAGTAAAGGCGATAGCTTGCTGCCCATGCTCAATCCGAAAGTTTGCCTGTAAACCTTTCCTCTAAATGTGAAAAAGTTTTGCTTCATACACACCTGAGCAACGGAAAGATACGCGTCGATGTGGTTTGGTGGAGCTCGACTACGTTCCAAATGACGACGGAGACTTAGTAGAGCTTCGGTGGCAGGTACGCTTGGGAATAGTGCTGCGACGTCAAACGAAACCAAAATCTCACCTCTTCTTAGCTTGAACTCTTTTAATTTTTCCACTAAGTCAACCGAATTTTTCACGCTTTTTCCATGCTTTACAGGGTATTTTTTCATTTCATTGACCAGCCAAGCTGCCAATTTTTCCGTAGGCGTTCGAATGTTAGACGAAATTGGACGCATTGCAATGGGATCTTTGTGGATCTTCGGCAAGCAGTACAAAGATGCAACCATTGGATTCGGCACATGAAGCTTTCTTTCAAGCTTCTCTTCGCCCATCAGATGGGCCACTTTTTGCCGCGATTAACGATTAACTTCACGGTAGAAAAAGAGGTTGAGGGCAAACTACCTTTCCTCGACCTGACAATTAGCAGGAAAGAAGATGATACATTAAAATTTGGTATTTATCGCAAACCTACGTCCACTGATCGCTATATCACTTCCGATTCCAACCATTTCGGCGCCCAAAAGCAGGCCGCTTTTCACTCAATGGCACACCGGCTCTACAACATTCCAATGGAACAAGACGAATTCGATAAAGAAGAAAACCAAATCCACGTGGCAGCCGAGATAAACGGGTATGACAGAACATTTGTTAACAAAATTCTCCGAAAACACAAACGCAAAAGACACCGAAGAAACATAACTACACTACAATCTGATACCGAACAAGTTAGAAGAGTCAGTCTGCCTTTCTTTCCGAAAGTAACCAACTCCATTAAAAACACACTAAATCGACAAGGCCTACAAGTTGTACACAAAAGCGATAAGACCCTACGCGACCTACTGTGCAACCTTAAGGACAAGATTCCACCGGACGAACAATCTGGAATATATCAGATACCGTGTAAGGATTGTCCAGCAGTCTACATTGGTCAAACCCGCCGAAAAGTCAAACTCCGCCTGAAAGAACATAAAAATGCCGTAACGGGCGGTAAAACCAACGAATCCAGTGTAGCAGCTCATGCGGTAGATACCAATCATAAAATCCTTTGGGAAAGTGCGAAGCTCATCAAGAGCATTAGGAAAGCTTCGCACTTAAACGCATGGGAATCCATGTTTATCAGCAACAATCAAGGACCGCTGATGAACGAAGACGATCCCCCCATCACATCGTGCCTATTCGATTTGGTAGACACGAAGCACCAGTAACATTTCTCTTCGGACGTGTACGAGCAACGTACGAAATGCAGTCAGTCGGACATTGTCCCGTAGATGGGCTACATCGCGCCCGAAACCGGTCGACAGAAAGGTAATTTTAAAACTTTTTGACGATAGTAAGAACTATAAGTGTTATGTCTTGTCTCGCGTCGCGTTTCGTGAATTTTGTGTAGAATGTTTGGTTGTTTCCAAAAGAACAAACGTCTCACAGAACCTCTAACAAAGATGGAACGTAGCTCTGAATAATAGACACAGATAGATCATTAAAAAAGATTCAAATGCTCTCAATCGTATTTATCGCACGATTCAATAATTCAACTTATTCAACTTCATCTAACGCAATTTATTTTATGAAATTCTTCAAAAGTTAATATGGCTGGCTTTTGTCACTTATCCGTTCTATTTTAATGTTTTCCAAAACGGCTTAAAATTAATTTTCAAATATCGCTTAAAATATATTGCTTTAATCAGAAAATACCGTCCGAGAAATTTTTTCCAAGATTATGCTTCATAGTTTCTATGTCAAATGTTATTGGGTTGAGGTTGCTTTATCATAACAATTTCAAACGTATCAGGAGTTTGGGAATTCAAAAATGTAAGATAACATCATAGAAAACCAGTCATCTGTTGCCACTTTTCGGAAAAGGATATTACATCTTAGAAGTTCCCTGCACCGCCACACAGAATAACCACTGTGGGATTTACTTCAATTTTCCAATTTCATCTCTTTTCCTTTTCGGTTCGTTGGGTGCTTTCGGTACACGCCGGCCGATTCCCTCGTGTGCCAGATGATACTCTCCTTGCTAGAGAGGTTGCAACGCGTCTCAGTCAGTCAGCTCACCTCAGTCAGCTCAGTTTACCGGAATGTTTACTCATGATGATGATGATGACAAGACCTCAAAGGCGCAACAAGATATAATCGCTTAATTTTCGTTTAATCCAAAACAATGACTGCTGCCATGCCTTCGTCCGCACCAACCAGCCATCTATCCCTATGTAACGTTCTCTACAGGGTGTCCGTATATAATGAGAAAACATATTTCTCGTTGAAAACAATAAACGAAATCAATGCCAATGTCTTTCTAAATGCATCTATATACGGACAAAAATTAGTTTCTCAAATCATGACTTCCATCTAATGAAATTCATAAATTGATTTAATCATGATATCAGGACTACACGTATGCTCCCTGGAGTCACAATAATCGATAAGCAAGTCAAGTTTGCCGGGCATTCGATAAATGATTCCGAACATTCAGCTAGAAAAACATAACGCTTGTGTTGCGTTACGGCAATCCAACCCAAATCATGATGTATTTTTATAAAATGAAAACACACTGAATACGATAGGGAGCATAATCATTATTTTGGTATTTTGATCTCTACCCGTGATTGTTATCTTATAAAAGATTTTTTAATAATTTCAAAATGATTGCTTATTATTGAGATAAGCACATAAAAAATATTCGTGGACATTATTCCCGAAGGTCGCTACCTGTTTCAGTTGTCCTTTTGATATTTGAAGTAATGTTCAGGCTCTTGATGTCAAGAAAAATTAGGCAAAGAATTTTTTTTTTTTAATTTCTTTATTAGTATCATTCCAAACATTACATTCATTATTTCTTATTTCTAGGTGTTCTGTGTTATTAGACAACACTATCATCCTAATTTGGTAACACAAATCTAATAGGCAAAGAAAAAATACGGATTGATTCCAGTTCACTATGTCTGCTCAACACGTAGGTATGGCGTGATGTCAGAAGTAAAATCCCGGGAAACGGGAAATCCCGAAATTTGTCAAATCCCGGGATTTTTTGTTTGTACGCATAATTTGTGAACACCCTGTACTGTGGTGTTGTATCCAATATCTCACTTTAAAGGAATTTTGCGCTTGAAAGCACCAAAAGATTACATCCAGCGTAAAACCGAACCGATCCGACACGGTATGGGTAGCGACAGCATGTGCTCGAAGTGCAAGACGAAGGAACCCTTCCTGCTGTGAACAAAAAAAAAAAGTTTCCCAAAGTCAGCTCTGATGACGTGAAACTATCATCGATTCCTTGCGCACCTCTTGAAAGTTTTTTTTTCCTCTCTCCATTTTGCTTCGAACAGAGAAGAACTCAGGAAATGTAATCAATGTAGGAAAAGTTCTGCCAGCCACCTGAAGCCACCTCTTCCCGTCGAAATCTTGGACAATTTGGTGTTTTTTGCTCGGTCTCATCAACAATAGAAGCGGAAAATCAAACAAATCCGTTCCTTTTGGGCATTCTAGGTTGACTTGGCAAAGTTTAAAACGTGTATTTGTTTTTGGACCAAATGAATTGACAGAAAAGTAATTTGTTCAATTTATTTATGATTTTTGAATTTATGTTTCAAACTTGATATTTGAAAATTCTCTTTTTTCTTAAGGTGACGATGAATCGAAGCCAAAACTCATATTTTCAATAGCACAAATCTAAAAAAAACCAGACAGTGGTTCAAGCTGAAAACTTGATCGATTGGTCACATTGGGCTCTAAAAAATTTAAGGTTTGGCTTCATTTCCTCTTCAAATTTATTGAGAGGCGGCAACCTAATCATTACCAAAGTGCAAAACGCATACAACGTATATGAGAGTGTGTTGTTAAACACCCAAATTTTTATTTTAGACCTAAATATAATTTTTAAGTTATCCAAAATCGTTCTAAACACGTTTTGGGCAATAATTTATTTGTATTCGCGAATCTATGAATTTCGGTTTTTGATTTTTATAATATTTTTTTATTTGAACATCCCTATCCCTTTTCATTTTTCTTTAAGCCTCTTCTAGTTATTGATTTTTGGCAATAATAAAAATTGAAGTTTTAATGGTACTTTTTAAAAGAATAAATTTTTATTTTTTCTGCTATTTAAGTTTAAGAAAAATGATTGAAATAATAATTTTCCAGCATATTTCGAAACAAGATTCTTCGTTTGTAATTCTGCTGGTGAAATATTGGCAGGATTTAATTACAGATTATTCTAACAGCATAGTAAGCAAGAATTGATATAACAACAAAATTAAAAAAATATATGAAATTTAGATTTACAACATATTACATTATAACAGTTTATGAATATGAAGAACAGTGTCTGTTTATATGAAGGCAAATTTTTTAATAAAAACTATAGAAGATTGGATGCCATCAAAAATTGCGTAAAGATTCATCGGAGTAGTTGCAGTAATCGATTTCTCTTTTCGCTGATTACTTGTTTTCAATTGTCACCCTTATATCAGTTGGAAACAAATAATTATCTAAAAAGTACACCTCCAAAGAACAGCGTCTATGTTTGAAAGAAGGTATAATTTATTTCAGTTTAAATTAATAGTTTTAATGCCGTTATTTTTATTGTAACATCACACTTCGTAAGAACATTCAATGTTTGAAAGAAAGGTGAAAAATCCTGGGATCGTGTATCGTCATAATGACTATTACGCCTAGCAACCATTATGCCAATAAACATTCTACCAAACGGCTTTATGACAAATGACCTACCATTTTCTATAAACAGACCCCTTTCCAACGGAGGAATTTTTTCTCGAAGAAACTAACCGCCTTAACCTTTCGGTCGTCGCGCGAATTTTTGTAACGTGAGTAGTCGCGCGTTGTACTTTGTACAACACCCTTGGTTTTGCGAATATCCCAGGAGTCTGACCACTTGGAAAGATGACGCCTTCGGCAAAATTGTTCAGTAGCCTAATGGCTATTATTATCATAGTTAGGAAATTCGGGATATTGCCGCTAGGCAGCGCTAGTGAGCATTAAATTTTTGTTTCTCAGATCTCATGATCCTGAGCACTTATAAAGATGACGTCTTCGGCAAAGTTGTTTGGTAACTCAAGGACTATCATTGTTTGAGCTAGTTGATTCAAAATTTTGCCATTAGGCGGCGACTCAAATCAACACGCTACTCTTTATACTATTGTAAAGATTTTAATTTAATTTACCACACACCTGGTCAATACGAGGCCTAAATGTGTTAAAATCTCTAAACGCGTTATTCTCGATTGCATGTTTTGGAACATGGGACAATTATGCGTATAACGGCAGTATATCCATTGCAACTATTTGTATGAACATATTTTTTTAACAAAATATTTGCAATTTTTTCAATTTTGCGTGCTAAATGATCAAATTTGAAGAATCCAATTCCAATGTTGTTTATGAACTGTCCAGTCTTTCCATGAACAGGACCGATGTGCAACATTGGTTTGAACCATGCAACTTGTGTTGAACCGCAAACTCGCTTCGTCTCTTTACCAGTGTATCAAAGCGAACCCGGTATATGTGTATTTCGGTTCAAACTTAGGTTCGAATAATGGAACAAAGCCGACAGACAGAGAACGATTGAAATCCACGTACATAAATTTCTACGATCATATATGGAACTTTTTGATTCAAATCGCAAGACCCTTGAGGTTTGAATAAATGTTTTATTCAAGCAGATCAACTAAGATCATTATTTTAAGTAACATTCACCGGTAACTTCATGAATAAACCAAGGATTTTACTATATCATACAACAAGACACTATAAGTAGAAATTGATAAGCGTGGATTTACACTGTTTTCTGTCTGTCCGTTTGTGCCATCGTTCTGAACCTCGGATGCAACCAAAAATTTGCACCAAAATTTGAAGCGCTGTTGCAATAGTCCATTTCACGGAACGGCAACACTGATGATATTGCTGTTGCTTTCACACGTTACGACACCGCCTCCTGTCAACATTTTATTCATAAAATAAGCGATCAGCTGTTCAAAAACGTCTCGTAAAATGGACTATCGATGTACAAATGGATCGGTTTGTAAAATGGCCATCGTAAAATTATAGACCACAATAGATCAATTAATGGTCGCAGTGGTTCAAATCCCAACAACAAAAAATGGTAATTTCTTCAAAGATTATATCCAGAATCTTTAGTGGTTTCCTCTAGTTATTCTACTGTGAAGTTTTTCCAGGGATCCATGGATTATACTAGGGATTCCACCAGAATTTATTCCTGGGATTCTACTAGAAATTTTATCAATAGTTCATCTAAAAAAATATTCACATATTCAACCAGAAATTCCTCCGGGGAAAACTCTTCAGACATACCTTCAGGAAGCATTCTTCCAGAGATACCTTCAAAGGTTCCTCTACTGATTATTCAGGATTTCCTCAACTGATTCCTTAAAAGATGAATCCAAAAAAGTGTTCAAGTACTATCTTCAGTAATTCATCCCCCAAGAATTCCTCCAGAGATTGCTATAACATTTTTTTTCAGAGATTCCTTCTTGAATTCCTCTTATTCAGATACTTTTTAAGAAGTTCATCACCAGAAATTCCCCCTCATCTCATCAGTACTTATTTCAGGGCTTACTCCTTAAATTCCCCCGGGAGTTGCTTCAGAAATTCCAAAATGTTTTTTTTCAGCGATTCTCTTTTGTAATTTTCCTACAAAGTCCTCCAGGGATTTATCCAAAACCTTCCCAAGGGATTTCTTCAGTGATTAATCCAATGCTTTCTTCAAGAATTCCACCAAAAAACCCTCCGAACATGTATTTATGAATTCCTCCAGCGAAACTTCAGGAGTTTCGAAATAGATTCCATAAGGAATCTTTTCCTGTAATTCCACCAGGAATTCCTCTAAAATTTCTTAAAGAGATTATTCAATGAATCCTTCCCAGGACATTAATACAATCATTCCATAAAAATTCCACCAGGAACTGCTCCTATCAAAAATCTTCCAGTGATTCTTCTACCGATTTCCCTAGGAATAGCTCCAAAAATACTTCAGCGAATTATCCAAACATTCTTCCAGGGATTGCTTTATGATTTTCGCTAGAAATTCCTTCTGGAGTCCCTACCGAAATACACGCAGAGATTTACTCCAGGAACTCCTACAGTGATTCTACCCAGAATTTCTCTAAGGATTCATCAAGGGGTTCTTCCAGGGATTACACCAGCCTTCGGCGATTTTCTAAGAAATACTGCAAAAGAATTCAAAAAACTTCCAACAATGGATACCACCATGAAGTCTTTTAGAGATTAAGCTTGCAACATTTTCTGTTTCCTTCAAAGATTCTTCCTTGTATCCCTGAAGGAACCCTACGAGACATTCGACTTAGGTTTTTTGAAGGTTTCAAGAATCTTTAAGAATTTACCATAAATTTATCCGAAGATTCCTAAGGGAGTGTATCCATCATTTGCTTCCAGTATTTCTTGAAGGATTTTTTCCAAGGAATCCATCAGGAATGAGAGAATCCTGTGGGAACTCCTTTAGGGATTGCTTTTAAATTTCCTTCAGAGATATGTTAAGAAATTTCTCCAAATTTCCAAATTTCTCTCTTCAAATGAATTTTTCCTGAAATTTTCCAAAGAATCCTTCCAGGGATTCAACCTGAAGACATTCACAGAAATGCTTTGTTAAATCCTCTGAGTAAATATCAGTGGAATCCCTGGAGGAATAATTTTTTGGAAATGTGTTGATGCCTTTCTGATGGAATACCTAGAGTAGAGAAAGGAAGAATTTCTAATTCAATCCTTCGCGGAATTCCTGGTCGTTTCTGTCGCGAAAGTATTGGTAAATTCTCAGAAAAAATAATCTTGTGAACTTTTGTTTATTTTTGGTTTATTTCCAGGGGGAATTTCTGATAACCCTGATAAACTCTGGGAAATCCTAGAAAAACTATTGAAGTATTTTCTCGCAGAACTTCTGGAGAAACTCTGGTAGATTTTTCTGATGGAAATTCTGGCGATATTCCCAGTGTTAACCCTGGAAGACTTGATGAAATTCCATTAAAAAATCCTCTCTCGGAAAATAACTGGTGAAATAATTAGAGAAAATACTGGTGAAGTCTCTGAAAGAATGACTGGTGCATTCATTATGGGAAATTGTGGTCAAATCCCATTAGAAATTCGTTATGTAATTCTTGGAGATCAACTTGGTGGAACCCTTGGAGGATTTTTTCAGAATATTTTGGACGAAACTCTAGAGGACTTTTCAAAATTCCCGGTAAAATCACCAGAAAAATATTGGTGGAGTTTCTGAAGGAATTTCCAAAGAAATCCCTATGAGAATTTCAGCTGATTTCCTGATGGAAATTATGGAGAATTACCTGGGTTTTTTTTCCAGATGCAATCCATGGAGGAACAAAAGTGGAATCCTTCGAGGAACTCCTGATGGAATCCTTAGAAGAATTCCTAAAGATATTATTGAAGCAACTCCAGATGGAATCATAGAGAAACTCCTGATGAAGTCTCTTGAAGAGCTCCTGATTGAATACCTGTACGAACTCCTGATGAAATCCCTGGAGGAATTCCTGATAAGATTTCTGATGGAACTCCTGATAGAATCCTTAGAGGAATTTCTTTTGATATGCCTTGGAGAAATCCTAAAAGAATTCCTCTAGGAATTCCTGATATAATACCTGGAGGAACTCCTGATGCAATCTCTGGAAAAAATTCAGGTGGAATCTCTGAAAAAACTTTTGATGGAGATACGCCTGATGAAATCCTCAGAAGAACTCTTAGAGGTACTCTTGATAGAATTCCTATAGAAACGCTTGATGGAATCCCTGGAGGAAGTCCTGATGGAATTATTGGAGGAACTTCTGACGCAATTCTCTAGATGAACTCCTGAAGGAATCTCTATAGCAACTCCTGATGAAATCCCTGAAAGATTTTTTGATAAGAATCCTGGTGGAAATCCTGATAGAATTCCTAGAAGAATTCCTTACGATATCCCTAATAGAAATCCTCATGGAATTTCTCGAGGAACTTCTGATAGATTCTATGGAAGAATTCCAAGTGAAATCTCAGAAGGAACTATTGGTAGAACGCCTGGAGGAACTTGTGATGAAATATCCAGAAGGACTCTGATGGAAGCCCTAAAGATACTCCTGACAGAATCTCTATAGGGACCCCTTATGGAATCTCTGGAGGAATTCTTGATGGAATCCCTGGAGGAATTCCTGATGGAATCCTTGGAGGAATTCCTAAAGATATTCTTTAAGGAACTCCTGAACCCCTGATGGAATCCTTAGAAAAAATCCTGACAGAATCCCTGGAGGAATTGCAGGTGGAATCTCTGAAGGAACTCATGGTGGAATCCCTGGAGAAATTTCTCGTATAACGGCTAGAGGAGCTCCTGAAGTAATTCCTAGAGTAATTCCAGGTGGAATCCCTGATGGAATCCCTAGTAGAACATCTGCTGAAATCCCCATTAGAACTCATGATGGAATCCCTAGAGAAACTCCTAATGGAGACCCTGAAGGAAATCCTGATGTAATCCTTCGTAGCATTCTTGAATAAATATTTAGAAGTAAATTATGATGGAGTGTCTGGTGGAATCTCTAATGGAATTCCTGGTGTAGACCTTACAATAACTTCTGATGGAATCCCTGGAAGAACTTTAAAAAGGGACAAATCCTGATGGGTTTATTGTGGGGATTTCTGGTACAATCCCTGGAGGAACTCCGCTTTGAAGTTCGATGGATTCACCGGTACAACTGCTGGTATATTTACTAAAGAAATAGGTTAAAGATTGTGGGAAAATGCCAGTGGAACATATAGAACCAACTCAATAGCGCACATTTGATAGATCACCATATCGTCGACGCTTTGTAAATTCACGCATTTTGAGTTGCCACCCATCTGGATTTTAGTTTATGTTAATAACATAACATAAATAAAATAAGAAGTTACCTGATTATATCTACAGCAAAGTTGTACAGTTAGATGAGCCGAGTAAAGTTGCTGAACACACATTTTATCTACACACCTGAATTAGATTACCGGGGTTGGCAAAATTTTACTGGGTTTTTGGATTAACGAAAAAGTCAGTAAAATGAAAATTATCACCAATATCATCATGTTTTATTTTTCTTCGAAAAACGATAAAGAATAGCTCTTTGCAAAATTTCGAACAAAAATATTTGTTTTTTATGTTTTACAGCTTATATATATAAGCATTCATGAACGTACAATTCGTAGTTGCCACTCCATGATTCACTGAAATAATCAAAATTGTACAGGGAACCAACAGATGCAGCATGAGAGTAACATACCAATAACGGTACCAGCCACATCCTTCGGTCATCGAGGAAGGGAAGCAATGCTAGTGTGACGTCCATTTACACTAGAGAACGAGATCACCTCTGCATCTCCATGGTTTTCTCAGGAAGGAGTTTTTTTAGTGGGAGGGTTCAAAAGCGACATGCTCAGGATTGACGTTGGTTAATGATGTGATTCATGTAGCCTCAATCTAAAACTTATCAGTCAACAGTCAACGAAGCCGCTTGTTTGAGCTATATAAGCGTTTAGCTAGATGCATTGGTTTCAAAGATATCTTTGTTTAAGTTTTCCAAGCTTTAGTTCGTCACAATACTTATTCCAAAACCAAGTAAGCCCTCAGAGAAAAACCATTTGCACCGCTAGGTGGATCAATCATTATTTTATCTGCTGTTTTCAATTAGAACCTTTCTCGTCTCGTCTGACGACTGAGTAGTTCTCTTTGTCAAGATTCGCACCGAGTTGGGTGCGATGATGCTGCGGTAAAACGTCCCTGACCTGGGTTTTGGTTTTCCGAGCAGGACCTTGCCATCCGTGTACCATCATGTGCTGGCATTAGCGGATACCCGCACGATAATGAAGGATAAGCAGCGTTGCCTTCCTTCCTTGCCTGCCTCTCTAGCTGAAGCATTATTGAGTTGTTGCTGCCGTCGGTACTGCACACCCATCGGTCGATGCGGTTCGTTAGTTTTCTTGCGATTTTCGCATTCTCCATTCGGGTGAAACCGATCCCTTCCTGCTATGCTGGATACATATCGCTTTCAAAGGTATACCTTGGGAGCGAAATGCTGGAAAGTAGGAAAAAAAAGATGTACATTATAACAAAAAGGACGAAATGGACTGGTGCCCGATATCCCGCGCGAGAGAGACTTGAACAATGAGGCAAAATCTGTACCGCAACGGATCTACTTTGGGTTTGACGTGTTTCGCTTCGTTAGAAAACAAAACAATTATATTGCGTACTTACGGGACAAGGACAACATGATTGAAATTGATCATAGTGATTTATTGACAGTGATGTTAAGGTATACTGTTGGATTTAAGTTCGAGGTTCGGGAGATAGAATAATATATATTTTTATATGTATAGTCCATGACTGGACAAAATTATTTTCAAAACCGTTTTCAAATTTAAAGTGATTTTAATTTCAATATTGGATGTAACAACTGACTCAAGGAACCGAGGTAAACGAAACAGAACTCTATTTCCATTATAAAGACCGTAAAAAAAATGTAGGAAACTTTTGAATCCTGATTCTCAATACGTTTTTTTTTTTTTTTTTTTTTTTTTTTTTTTTTTTTTTTTTTTTTTTTTTTTTTTTTTTCTCAATTAATTATGAACCAATCAAAAAAGAAATAAAAACTTCAAACAGAAGAAAACGTCTTTCCTTTCGCTTTGCTAAAATAATTAACCAAACATCCGTAACGGATGTTGTTTTATTCTTTACCGTACCGAATAAACGACGGCGACAGACGATGACATCAACAACAACCGGAGCAAAGTATTAATTACGACTACTAATGGGGGCAAGCAAGCACCGATTCTCTCGACCACCGGTAGGGCACACTTTGACGTGACATGACGATTTCTCATCTCGTTGCTCTTTTGGGCTTCGTTAGCGTGAGCTGCTGCGGTGGGAAATGTAGACCAACAAGAGGTGATCAATCAATTATGATAAAAAACATTTCGCCATCCGCGATTACAGCTCACCCGAACAGGTGCAGATTTTGCGGCATTTTCGCTGTACGGTTCAATTAGATTATATAACATGAAGCGTGTGGGGGCCTTCCTTAGCCGAGTGGTTAGAGTCCGCGGCTACAAAGCAAAGCCATGCTGAAGGTGTCTGGGTTCGAATCCCGGTCGGTTCAGGATCTTTTCGTAATGGAAATTTCCTTGACTTCCCTGGGCATAGAGTATCATCGTACCTGCCACACGATATACGAATGCGAAAATGGCAACTTTGGCAAAGAAAGCTCTCAGTTAACAACTGTGGAAGTGCTCATAAGAACACTACGCTGAGAAGCAGGCTCTGTCCCAGTGAGGACGTAATACCAAGAAGAAGAAGAAGAACATGAAGCGTGGTGGTACTGGCGCCAAAAAAGAGGAGCTTCCGGTCGCAATCAATTGCAAAGTCAAAAACTTTGAATCGGGACTGATTCTTTGCATTATTCGATAATTAAATGATGAACAGTGTTAGTGTAGGTAAGGTCATGAATCATAATTCTTTATAGCCCATTGCACACTCGAAGAATCTTGCTCAGCGTTTTAAGTACTCTAAATTTTATAGCCTAGTTTTATTGAAAGACAGACCACCTCACACTTTCTCGATGCTCAACAATAAATGTTTCAACTTTCAATAAAAGAAACCACCATATGGGAGGATTCCTCCCAAAAACCAAAGCCGAATTAATTGATAGAATGCTATGAATTTGAATGACCGTAAACAAAAAATATTTACAACCTTATCGCAATAAAACGCATCAAAATAAACTTTTCGAAATAGGAAGGCAAACGGAACCTTTCCACTCAAGTAAATCATTTTGAAGCGCAGAGGCCATAGGTCGCGCACCGTTCGTTCCTCGAAGATACTGCTTTCGGCACGTCTTTCTCCTGGTGGAGATTCCGTGCCAACAACGCGTTCTGCGGCCATTGATCCTAGCCGGCTTCACGTTTGGGAAAGATATGAAGACCAACTCATCATATTCCTGCGACTTTATAGCGACGACGAGCTGAAACTAATTAATTTTTCTTCGATTTTTCTTCGTTCTTCTGTCAATTTTATGACCCTCTCCCCGGCTGGTCTAGGTCTAGCCACTCCAGATCTACCATTGACCGATTAGGGGTATGCGATGTTTCGAATGATTTTGATACCGAGGACATGTAATCTGTCTTGAACCACATACTTAAACTGCAGTGATCAATTTCGGTTCTATACCATTTCCCGGAAATCATTTCCTGGGTATCTAATTTCCCAGAAATACATTTCCCGGAAATACCCCATTTCCCGGAAAGATAATGTAACAACAAAATAAAGTACAAAATTTATATTCATGCAATGCAATATTTCCTCAAAGTAACGAACCATCTGAAAGCTTATGGTTCAACAGTTTTATCGAGCATGAGGATGAAAAATAATATTTGGTTACAGTTTCAATACAATTCAGTGTTACTCATTAGTTATTGTGATGATTTTGAACATGAAAAAGAACTCTTGTCGCGTCATGTTACCGCCATTTCGAATATTGCACATCAAAAATCATCCTTGTATTTTACAAAAAAACGTTTATTTTTTTTGCAGAAATTTGCTGATATGCAAGTTAGAGTTATTTGAATAATTCAATATTTTTCATATATTTTGAAGATATTTTTCATACAATGTTGATTTTAAATATATTTCCCCACTGTTCATACACATTTTGTTCAAACTCGGTCAAATACAAACAAAATTTGTGCTTTCAGCCTAGTTTGATAACATTTATAATAAAAAAAAACCTTTTTGTAAAAGTAACGTAATATGTGAATTACCCTTCTGAAACAATAAAAACGCCAAATAACATACTCAGATTACATATTTCATCGATAAGGGCCATAAAATTAGTTTTGGCCAGACTTCATTTTTTTCCGACCATTGTGTAGAGACAAAATAGAGACATTGTAATGAAGCTCAAACTAGGAACCTGTTTGGTACAAAATTCCTTACCCTTGTTTGACACATTAAGTACAACTGTAGTTACACTTTTCTCAACTTTTTTATTTGCAGAAGTTCCATAAATTTTTGGCCAACTGTGCATGGAATAAGATTGAGTTAATTTCGTACCGTAAAACGGGGTAACTTTGATAGTTTTTTCGAATATTTATGCATGCTTTTTCAAAGAATTATAATTTATATTTTTAAAACAAGTACTGGCATCCCAGCTATCGATTGCAGTTGATAGATTGCCGAAAGATTTATTCTGAATGGATATATCATTTTTCAAGTAATCGAAAGTCGGTTTTCTGTTTTGGGGTAACTTTGATAATGGAGTATAAATCGAACAAAATTGAATCAATCACTGAACATTTATAGGGCATTGCATACCTCTAGGCGTTTATCGCTATATGGAAATTTCTGACTTGGATTACAAAAATGATCCCAGTTTGTAGAAATGGTTTTCGCTAAGAGGTTTGAGACTGAATTCATGTTCTACTACAACTAGGCTGTCAAGGATAAGCGACGAACTCATTATGACTCCATCAATTAGTGATCATAGAACCGATTGTTTGTGAGTGTTTCGAAAATGCTAAAATCTCATAAATTTTTAATATTTGCTTAAAAATCCTCGAATGCATTTGATTACAACGAAAATAGCTTTGACATGAAGTGTCATAGTAATATTCTTTACTTTTGCATTCGTTTTGCTTAATTGATTAACAGAAACTTTGTTATTTCGTTAAGTATGTCGTGGATCTCGCACTATCAAAGTTACCCGCATTATCAAAGTTACCCCGTTTTACGATATTTGAAAAGACCTAGCTATATTTTGGACAAAAAACTTTCATTAGTTTGTCATCTGTTGTGACTCGAGTATGATGAAATTTCTCAGAGTCCGGCTTCGAGGAAGAAGGGACGAGTAGAGTTTCCAAATTTCCCGGGATTTGAATAAAATTTTCATTTCCCGGGAATTTTTGGGATCCCTGGAAATCCTAAAAAACGTGAAAATAAAGCAAATTTTATGTATTTTTTTTTAGAAATTCTCCGTATTAATGATTAAGAAGTATACAATTACTCTTTGTTCTGAGAAATTTCTTTATGTTTCTCAAAAAAATCCCAAAATGAAAAAAAAAATATAAAATTAGTCAAAACTGAACGATATTGATAATAAAGCTCATTTTAAACAAATCATATTGCGTTAAAGTAATTTATGCCAACATTGTTTTTTTAAGCATAATAATAAGAACCACATAGAGCCTTACATGGAAATTGTAACTGCTACATTGAACAGAATCCATGAATAACTTAATCATTTACTTGTTTTTAATTATGAATCGTGGTTTACGCCTAACCAGCCGAGTGGAAGTTTAACAACTACCGAAAGCTAAACATTACATTACATTGGATTAAATGGACAACTTGATGTGAAGTTTTGCGAAAAAAGTTACACGTCTTCTCAGTGAGAATCGAACTCACGACTCCCTGATCTCTAGTTAGGGCGCGTTACCCCTACGCCATGAGAGGACTCATGAACGCAGAAGTTAACCTGAATTCGATTTCAGCTCAATAATCACGTGGTCCTTTTTTTGAACTTCACATCAATTTGTCCATTTAATCCAATTTCAAAATATATGTAATGTTTAGCTTTCGGTAGTTGTTAAACTTCCACTTGGCTGGGTAGCCGTAAAACCACGATTCATAATCAAAAACAAGTATTTATCGAGCAACGGACTCATGTTCCGTAACCGGTCGTTTGAGAACGTCGCGACCCATTGGAAGTCCACACAATAGAAACCTCAGCCAGTACAGTTGCTGGCTAGTGTTGTGTGCTATTTCATTACCTAGAAAATGATGCGCTCTCGGGCTAGGCATTGGATATAAAGAGAAAGCGTTGTGTTTGGATGGGCATCTAATTCTTCCGAAAGAGGTTCACTTTGCGAAAAAGGACCACGTGATTATTGAGCTGAAATCGAATTCAAGTTAACTTCTGCGATCATGAGTCCTCTCATGGCGTAGGGGTAACGCGCCCTAACTAGAGATCAGGAAGTCGTGAGTTCGATTCTCACTGAGAAGACGTGTAACTTTTTCGCAAAACTTCACATCAATTTGTCCATCTAATCCAATTGCAAACTATATGTCATGTTTAGCTTTTCGGTAGTTGTTATCATTTATCCAACGAGGCTCGCCGAGTTGGATAATAACAACGAGTGCTGTAAAAATCGAATTCTGCAACGAGTTGCCTAACACATTTTTTGCAATTTTGTGGAAGACCTCTTGAGGGTATCAGAAACCATATCAGAATGCATTCACTATGATTTTGCAATTTCTAAAAATTGCTATGTGATTATTCATTACGCAACTCAAAACAGTTGCGTAAGGAAAAGGCGTTGCGTAATATTCATTACGCGACTGATTTCAGTTGCGTAATGACTATTACCGCACTGCATAACTCGGTGCAGGAAAATAGGCCATTTCATGACAGATTGGCGTGATGAAAACAGCCTGTTACGATGAGGAATTGCAAAACTAAATTTGTCTAAGAAAATTATTCCGTTTTTGTCACGTTTGCGTTTTTGTCAACTGAAAATAGCCTATCGTGTTGATAAAACCGTAACATACCTGTTCCAGGTTTTCCAATACATTTTTTTAGTCGATTTATGTTAGAAATTCGTTACAGATAACGGTCAGAAATTATTATTATTAATTCTTCTTCTTTTCTGGCGTTACGTCCCCACTGGGACAGAGCCTGCTTTTCAGCTTAGTGTTCTTATGAGCACTTCCACAGTTATTAACTGAGAGCTTACTATGCCAATGACCATTTTTGCATGCGTATATCGTGTGGCAGGTACGAAGATACTCTATGCCCTGGGAAGTCGAGAAAATTTACAACCCGAAAAGATCCTCGACCGGTTGATTCGAACCCACGACCCTCAGCTTGGTCTTGCTGAATAGCTGCGCGTTTACCGCTACGGCTATTTGGGCCCCTCCTTATTATTAATTAAAATGCTAAAAATATGTCGACTGCAAAAACATTGGTAATTTTTATTGGAAAAAGTGAAATTTTGTCAAACGTAATTCTTCTGGAACCCAAAAATAAAATATTAACAAAATATTATCATATATATAATAATTTCTCTTGGTATCAATTATCGAAATTTAGGACATGTGTGTGTGTGTGTGTGATACAATCCACCTCCCACTGGCAATTATCGAAATTTAGGACATTTGCCTAAAATCAGTTAAATTTTTCTTATTCAAGAATTAGATATAGTCAAATTTCTACTGGAATTTCCAAATCATTTGTGAATAAATTAAAATTAACATTTGAAAAGGCCTTTGTTGAGATAGCTATTGAGAAATGCATGAGAAATAAAATTCTGAAATATAGGAGAATATTTTCAAGTTATTCTTAGAATTTCTACTACAAAGGTTTAAGTGAATTTCGTATAAAATTCCGCAAAAACATGAGCATGTGTTTTTGAAAGAAGACACAAACTATTTCTATCAAGAACTACACCTTTTTCACCTTTTGTTTTCTAAATTCATTATAATGTATTACATAGCATCATTATCGCTAGAAAAATTATTATTGATACACGGCACAATGCTTAAAAACTGACTTGAGTTGACAAATTCTTGATGAAAGCTGACCGCCATTGATGTTTTGTATTCCAATACAAATTGGGTACGTTTTTGCAGTAGGATACCTTAAAACAAAAACAAAAAATTGCTTTGATATTGTTTAACTTATTTGTTTGCTTATTTAAAGGCTCAGGTAGCATCAGGAACGGAGCCGAACTTATTTGAAATTATATTACAATTTCGTCTAATTAAAGTAAAACTTACTTAAGGGAACAGTAAATATCACGGCATAACCCAGGTCAGGAAAAACAAATGCACCTGGTAAGCATATTATTATCACGAGGAAAACAGCTTATATTGCCAGTTACAGCAAAGAGACCATTACGTCAGACTCAATAGTCTATATAAAAGTGCAAGTAGAGACTGTTTTCGTCGGTATCAGACCGACATACAACGACGACTTAAAAATAAGCCAAAATATTTTTGGAATTATGTTAAAAAACAGCGAAACGAGTACGGTGAAATGGAGCGATACAGTAACCTCTGATCCACAAGCCATCTGCGATATGTTCGCTTCTAAATTCTCCAGCACTTTCTCTAACGAAGCTCTATCGGACCAGCAAATAACATCAGCATCAGCTAATACTCAGTTGACCGGTTTAGTAATGCCCGATGTGACTGTCAGTAACGAATCCATTGTAGAAGCATCAAGTAAGCTTAAAGCTTCAACGTGTCTAGGACCTGATGGAATTCCCTCTCTGTTTTTGAAGAACTGCATTGACTGCTTACTCGTTCCCCTGCGAACAATTTTCAACAAATCTCTATCATTTGGAGTGTTTCCTGCGTGCTAGAAAAATGCGTATATGTTTCCAGTTCACAAAAAGGGAGACAGGAAGAATATTGAAAATTATCGTGGAATATCATCATTGTGTGCTGTTTCCAAACTCTTCGAGCTGGTCATAGTAGACCGACTATTCTTTCACTGCAAGCAATTCATCAGCCCTAATCAGCATGGATTCTTTTCCGGACGATCAACCGCCTCTAATCTATTATGTCTCACCACATACGTGGCTGAAAGCATGCGCCTAAGATCACAAACAGATGTTCTATATTTGGAACTGCAGCATTCAACAAAATCAATCATGAAATCACGGTAGCGATGCTCGAAAGGTTTGGTGTTCACGGTGCACTTTTAAGCTGGTTTAAGTCTTATCTTAATGGGCGTCGTTCACAAGTCGTCATTGGTGAGTCTAAATCAGCATTTTTTCCGATTCCATCCGGTATTCCACAAGGCAGTCATCTTGGACCGTTGATATTCCTGTTGTATTTCAATGACGTCAACACCGTTCTTGATGGACCAAAACTCTCTTTCGCTGATGACTCCAAGCTGTATTTTAAAATCAATTCTGACGCCGATGCCTGGTTTTTGCAACAGCAGTTAGACGCTTTCGCTCAATGGTGTCACAGTAATCGTATGACCGTAAACCCAGAGAAATGCTCGATTATCACCTTTACCCGTTTGAAAAACCCGAAATTGTACAACTACACCTTCTCTGGCGTCATTCTGGAAAGAGTTGATCGAATCAAGGATCTTGGAGTGATACTTGACTGTCAGCTGACTTTTAGACATCACTTGTCGTACATGTTGCACAAAGCTTCAGCATCCCTTGGATTTATTTTTCGAGTGACCAAGACGTTCACTGACATTCACTGTTTGAAGGCGCTCTACTGTTCGTTGGTTCGTTCAATTTTGGAGTATTGCTCAACTATATGGAGTCCATACTACCAAAATGGAGCTGAAAGGATAGAGTCTGTCCAAAGACGTTTCGTTCGATTCGCTCTTCGCCGGTTGCCGTGGCGCGACCCATTTCACCTCCCGAGCTATGAAAGCCGATGTCGCCTAATTGGCTTAGACACTCTCAGAACACAAAGAGATGTTGCCAAGGCCCTTCTGGTTGCTGACGTTTTGCAGGGCCGAGTCGATTGCTCGGAAATCCTACATCAGGTTAATTTATACGTACGACCAAGAGCTTTGCGTATCACCTCAATGCTTCGGCCGCAAACCCAACGCACCAATTACGGAGTTAACTGCGCCATAACCGGTCTACAAAGGACGTTCAACAGAGTAGATGCAGAATTCGATTTTAACGTGTCTAGTGACGTGCTTCGTGGTAGATTTTTTACTGTTTTCAGATAGTTTTTAAGTGTTGTGACTTTTAAATATTTTTTGTTTGTAGTCTGTGTATTATAACCAATTATTAATAACCATCATTGGGGCTCAATAGCCTGTTGATGAAGAAGAAATAAATAAATTAATATGTATTGCTTTCAAAATTCTCACAATTTCTCCCAACCATCCCAAGAACTCCAGGATGTCTTAAGTACAATGTCATAGATTCTTCAAAAGTTAATTTAAGTTTGCACTAGCGCAAATATTGGAACAGTTATTGCTTTAATGTCCCATACCATTCCATTATCAATTTCTTTAAAAATTATATGTTGGATATTATCTGGATATTATCAAGTGATTCAATAATTAAAATAATTTCAATAATTTATCAATAATATTCTAAAAATTTGTCTTAAAAATACACCAATTCTTTCATAGAATTACAGCAGTTCTTCACGAGATCCTTGCAGGAGTTCATCTGAAATTTCTGCAGAATTTTTATCAAAGATTATCATAGATTTTTTTTTTTTAAATATCCAAGATATTCCCGAATAATGTCTAAAAAAAAAATATACCCCCTGGAAACATCTCTGAAAACAAACCCTCGAGAACTTCCTCGGAAAGTTTCTCGAATAATTTCTGTATTTCTCTGTTCCTTACGGAATTTCTTGTAGGTATCCTTAGCGAAAACCCTGGAAAACAATTTAAGGAAATCCTTCTGCATGAATTCTCAAAGATGTCCACAATTTTAGAAAAAAAAAGACAATTGAAGAATCATTGGACAAGCTTCTGATGGACTACCTTGAGAAATTTGTGAAAAAATCTTCTGAGATGAGTAATTTCAGGAGTTATCCTGAGAAAATAGCCAAGTTTTATTTTTGAAGGTATCGTAAAAAACTTCTATAAAGGAATTCTTCTTGAAAAATTAGCAAAAAACCTAGAAGAACTCCTAACAAAAATCTTTCAAGTAATATATGAAAAAAGCTTAAAGAATTTTAATTATTTACTAATAACATCTATGGAAAAAATCATGCTCAAATACCTACAGTCAAACTAGCAGCAATACTAGTCGTAATTCACGAGTGATATTACGTTAGTCTGCAATAAAAGAAACTCTTGAAAAATACTTTGGGAAATGTCTGGGAAATCATTATCAAAAATTGTATCTTCTGAATCCCGTTTAAATCTTTTTTGTTTTCTTTATTCTCGTTTGGATTGTAAAGTCTCTAAAATTCCTCTTCTTTAAAAACTGAATAGCTACCAGCCGTGTTATAAGAAAATAAAAACATAATAAAAATAAGGTCCATCAAAACTCATAATATCTTCTTATTAATCATTAGCTCATATCCCTGACATTGGCCTTAATTCACCAAAAAAATATTGTTGTCAACTTATATAGATGTAATATGTAGAAGACGTCAAAAAAAAAAAATATTCCATAATTACCGTGTCTGGCATCGAAGGGTCCAGTAATTTGATGCAGCAGGTGTTCTTGGAGTGTCATTTTATTCCTGGTAAAAGTTTTCATAAGAACTCTTATGAAATATTTTTCATATCTCATCCTACGTAAAAAACACTTTTTTTGTGGCAAAATTTCTTATCACACCTTTGATGATCATATTTTTGAACTTTATTTAACAACTCCTAGTTGTGGCCCCACTAGGTAAGGTCCGCGGTTACGAATCAAAGCCATGCTGTAGATATAGATGTCTGGGTTCTATTCTTTGTCGGTCCAGGATCTTTTCTTAATGAAAATTGAGAAGTCAAGTTCTGGGCACAGAGTATTGAAATGTTTTGCATTTTCAAACCCCTTTTATCTTATGAACTTTGTTGTATCTTTATTAAATATTTGAAAGAACACCATCTCTATTAGCGATCAAATGTGAGGTTAGGTTGCAGAAGTTTTGCAAATTTAAATAAATGCTTACGGTTTCCTGTGCTTTAAATTTTTATCAGTGAAATGATTATTGTATTTTTTTTATTTCTTTTACAACTATCGTCAGTAAATATGTTTGGTATGTATCATGTATATCTATAAGAGCACGTACGGGGCACGCATTCTTACTTTGTGTTGGATCACGAATAAGCATTGCGCACTTAATGGAAAACCTCTTGCAAATTTTTAGTTTGGTTTTAGAATCGCATTTTTAGAATTAGTTAAACATTACAAAGTAAACATGAAATTTGGATGTCTATAATATCGAGGTAACATATACATTAAATAGAGGGTCCATATGATCGAGGGTCCACTTAATCAAGATATACCTACCTGTATTTTCTAATCTAATTTATTCTATGATTTTGTTACTGGTAATTTACAGAACGATACACATTACGTTCTCTTTGCATTTCTTTAATGTATTCATCAGAAAACTTTCTACGAAACACACTACAATTGTGTACTAGAAATTCATCATGAAAGAAATTTCTTCCTGATTTTTGCAATTAATTTAGCTACTAGAAATAATGCATTAAATTGCGCAGGAAATAGAGGAAAGTATTCTGACAAATATCCTTCAATTGTAACGCCAGAAATTTGATTTTTTTTTAAAGAATTTTATAGGTATAGGTAATCATGATGCGTTTTCCAGGAATAGCTTCGTACGAAGTATCCTGTTACAATTTCTCAAGAAATTTTTGGAAATTCAATCAATCCAAATCTTCAAACATTCCAAATGTATGTGCATCTGGCATTCCTTTTCGATCATAAGTCCTGTGGGAATCTCCAAAGAAATTTCTCGATAATATTTTCAAAAAAATATCAAAAAAAGCTTTGGAATAGTTTTGGGGTATTTTTGAATAAATCTCTTTGGGTTTTTGTGATGGAAATTCTGTAAATGTTCTTGCAAGGATAAATGGGTAAAGACAAGGCAACATTCCTAACACATTACCATATGAAATGTACGGTAGATCTTGCAGGTAAATTGTGAAATTCACTTAGGAACTCTATTGAAGATTTTATGAAAATTTAGGATGAATCCAGGAAGAATAGCTGAAATTCTTACGTAAAAATCCATTGGAAATTTTTTAAACTAATCTTTAGTTGAAATTGTAGAAGAACGGATTCTCAAAGAAAACTCTAACCGTAGAAATATTGGAAAGAATAGCAAGCTCTTTGAGGATTTTATGATGCTCTCGGAGCAATAATTGAAATATCTCTTAAAGCATATATTTATCAATCACTTGAGATTTTTTTGAAGACTGCATCAAAATAAAATTTAATGTACATTATAGTGCAGTTTTAAACATCCTATAGGATTCCCAATAAGAAAATTCTAAATCAAGAGGAATATTTAGGTTAATATGGAGTCGTTCCTCAAGATGATTTTAAAAAAATCGAACTTCAATAAATAATCGTAAGATTTTAGATAAAACGATAGGTCTTCGGATAAAGGGTGTCCCAGAAAGTATGGGCACGACTTTGATAACGAGAATCACAATATTGTTTTAAACAAATAAGTATTTTTATGTTTTTGCACTTGTCTTTAAGGCATTTGTGAAAATTTTGTTCAATGAAATAAACTCTTACACTAGGGGGGGGGGGGGGGGGTCCGTGGAGTAGTTGGCTACACGTTCGCTTTGATAAGCGGATGGTCATAGGTTCGATTCCCAGATAGCCGTAGCGGTAAACGCGCAGTTATTCAGCAAGACCAAGCTGAGGGTCGTGGGTTCGAATCCCACCGGTCGAGGATCTTTTCGGGTTGGAAATGTTCTCGACTTTCCAGGGCATAAAGTATCATCGTACCTGCCACACGATATAGGCATGCAAAAAATGGTCATCGGCATAGTAAGCTCTCAGTGAATAACTGTGGAAGTGCTCATAAGAACACTAAGCTGAGAAGCAGGCTCTGTCCCAGTGGGGACGTAACGCCAGAAAGAAGAAGGTTCGATTCCCAGCCCCCCCAACCAGAAACCGCCCAGTTGCTCAATGATTCACAATATGGAGCGATGATGGAGGCCCCACATCTATCCTCCACTGTGATCGGAGAGCGACTGAGGCAAATTGATGACCCTCTTCGCAGGCGTTGTTCCTGCACAGAATTCGAACAGAACGGCAAACAAACCAGGCATCGAACAATGGACCATGGCTCGGAAAATAGACAGACAACGCCGCCCGATAGGTAGGCAACCTTAAGGTGAAGATGAATCAAAGCCACACTTCAAATTTTCAAGAGCACGGATCTGGAGAACCAAACACCCGTTTGAGCTGAAAACTTAATCGATTGGGCACCACCAGCGAGTGACCAATCGATTAAGTTTTCAGCTTAAACGGATGTTTGGTTCTCCAGATCCGTGCTCTTGAAAATTTGAGGTTTGGCTTCGATTCTTCTTCACCTTAATAACATCAGCTGCTGCATTCAGCAGTTCCACTCTCCGCAAAGAAAAAAAACCTCTTACACTGAAATTTTGAATTTCCATTTCAATCAATTCTTATCTAGCCAGCACAAACCCTACTTTTCTACTATTGATAAATGTTTTCATCGAAATCCTTCGATGTGGTGAGCTCAAGAACATTGAGTGTAAGATGTTCCAAAAGAATTCCTGTTAAAAATTTTATTTAGCTTTGCTAGAAAACATATGAAAAAAATGGTAAGATTCTGAAAAAAAACGCGATTTTTTATTTCTTCATAAGATAATTCTACGAAGGCCTAGCTGTTCAATTATTTTCAATATAAATAAAAATAATTAATTTCAAATTCACTTATATCAAATATATTTACTTTTAGATAGGCAACAAAAATTTCGGTTTTTTACAAGTTTTAACGTTTATGCACATGCTTGGTTTTGACCCTTTTAAAAACCCAAGCAGTGTTCGGATTTCTTGTTTCTATTCAAATTTCGATTGTACCCCGTTTGGCATAAAGTCGTTTGGTATGATGGCCGATTGGCATAATGATTGAATTAGAATGAATATCGGCATTTTCGAAGTTTTTACCGAGATCAACATCACCGAGCTCATAGCAAAACATTTTCGTAGATTCTTAATAAGCATGCTGATTGTTCAGAGATATTCCAATCTATGAATGTCAAAAAGTGTAGTGATATTAGAGAGCATTGCTAAATAAAACTCGTGACGGGTCTGGTGGAAGATGTTTTCAGAATAATAATTTTCTCTACATCCCAGAACATATAGTACCTTTGAGCTTGCTGCGATATACATATATGAAAATAGTATATTGGCAAAGTAAGTTTGCAGTTATTAATAAAGGGAACGCTCATAGAATATTTCGCAGCAGATCAAGCTCTGTCCCAGTTTGGACGTAACACTTGATGAAAATTACTTGGTTAAAGAAGGGAAATTTTATTTGCAAAATCTTATCCCAAGATCCCAAAAATAGCCTATATACGAGAGTAGATTATTTTTACTTGAAAATGTTTAAGACTCTAACGCAAAAATAAACTTCTCACAGCATGACTCAAATGAACAACACATTTTTTGAAAGAAATTATTGTGGCAAAACTTTTGAACGATTCAATATAAATTTTAATTTTGGAAGTGTACATCAAAAACACTGTCTATTATTGAAAGAAGGGAAAATTTGTGATTGAAATAATATTTTTTCCAGCATATCTCGAAAGGAGATCGATTTCACATTTAGCTTAACTTCATAATAAAATATTAAAAACAGTAATAATATTAAGATAAGCCTGTTTTTAAAAGAAGGCAAAATTTATGATTCAATAGAAGATTAGACGCCAAACATAATTGCGGCATAATAAAACAAAAAGACATCAAAAATTGCGTTCAGCATCATCGAAATGATTGTGCAACTTATCCTCGAATGTCATTTCTCCGAATGCCAGTTCCCCGAATGCCAGTTCCCCGAATGACCCTTTTCCCCGAGTGTCATTTCTCCGAATGACCCGTTTCCCCGAAAAGTTGTGCAGTTTAAATGGGTGCTTTAATAGTCTTCAGTGGGCCCAGATAGCCGTAGCGGTAAACGCGCAGCTATTCAGCATGACCATGCTGAGGGTCGTGGGTTCGAATCCCGCTGGTCGAGGATCTTTTCGGGTTGGAAATTTTCTCGATTCCCAGGGCATAGAGTATCTTCGTACCTGCCACACGATATACATATGCAAAAATGGTCAATCGGCAAAGAAAGCTCTCAGTTAATAACTGTGGAAGTGCTCATAAGAACACTAATCTAAGAAGCAGGCTTTGTCCCAGTTGGGACGTAACGCCAGAAAGAAGAAGAAGAAGAATAGTCTTCAGTGGCTAAAGAACCGCCAATTAAATAAAGAAGGGTGCACATCATATGGCCAGTTCATTCACTACCCTAAAATGTTTAAAGTTATGACAATTATGAATCGCAAAATATTTTCGAGGAACTGGAGTTTGGGATGACGACATTCGTAGAACCGATCTTCGGAGAAAAGTAGCACAACCCATCAAAGGCATCGATTTCTCGTTTCGCTGATAACTTGAGCAGATTATTATATCGATTGCCGCCCTTTTGCAAGATGGAAACAAAAAAAATATCTAAAAATAAATCTCCAAAGAACAGCCTATGTATAAAAAAGGTGAAATTTATTTAAATTTGAAATCAACAGTTTTGTACTTTTAATTATAGTTTAATCATATTTAAAAAAAACATAGAATGTTTGAAAGAAGGGTAATTTTGTGCTAAATATATCAAAATCTTCAGTGCTAAAATTTATTCCAATAGCGGAACTCAAATAAATAATAAATATTTGAAAGAAGGGTAATTTCTGGATAAATTATAAAAATAAAATAGTATTGGCAATAACTAATATGCTTTAGTTTTTTCAAGAGCATATGATTGTTGAATAAAGTGACGTTTTGTATCAACTGACTCCACAACCTTCCTGTTATCATCAGAGAGATTCAATAGAAACGTAAAAACGAATGTTATCTTAAGAAATTCTTGGTGTCAGACTCATTATGCCAAACGACCATTATGCCAAACAACTTTATGACAAATGATCATTATGCCAAACGACTTTATGCCAAATGACCTACCACCTCAAATTTCATAAACTTTAGTTTTTATTAAAATAGATGATAGCCTGATTATTTATCGTATCGGTACAGGTAAATATATTATTTCAGATTATTATTGTACCTACTCTATGACCTAGCATAAATTTCGTACAACAAAATCGTTCAGATATAACACAATATGTGCAGAACTGATAAAAGGAGCTTCTATAACTGTAACACCGCCAACAATCAGGTAGGCAAAAAATAGCTCAAAATTCAAAATCTGCTCTTAATAAAATAGCAAGAATGATATGTGTGAAAATCAGATTTTTATCTGCATCAGTCACGAATTGGCAGTAAAGTCGTGCCCATACTTTCTGGGACACCCTATAGTATAAGGATAAAATATTTTGTCACAGTTTTGACATCAAAATACGCCAGTGTCCACTTTAGCCCCGAAAAAAATTCAACTACGCCACTTCTACTCTTATGAGATAAGGTAGAAGCTATGTGGATTTGATATCCATGTTATACCATAAGGGAGGTTTCGTCGATTTCACAAGCCATACCAATGACTATCGATAACGAATGTAATCGTATTTTTAAAATACAATGTGAAAAGTCCAAATTTATTGCATATCATGTCGAAAATTATACTCTACGAAACAAATTCTAAACTTCGATTCATTTGAAAAAAAACCTTGTCATATCGGATTTCGTACCGAGCTACACGAAAAATTACCATATTTCGTTTCGTTTTGTTATTATCAGTGTTAGGCATTCTTCGTATCGACATGAAAAACAAATCCATACCCTTACGACCGAGTGTTGCCGGAGAATGCGGTGTCAATTTTATTGGACCCGTGTGCCATCCGCGCGCATCGGCGAGCCTCAAATTAAGCCACGGCGACTGAACTGACAAGTGACTATATAGTGGAGCCTAGACAAGTGGACAAAAAAAATCCACAGAGTTTAGTTAATTGAATGGCTGAATGGCGTTGATGGTGTGTCGCGCGATGGTTTGTGGAAAATGAGCGTTGAATGAAGAATTCCGTTGAAATGGGTTAATTTGCATAATGCTGAAGAGACTGATTAAGGACCAGCAGTTAATCGATCTGGTACAGCCAGTCACATTTGAGAATATTCTGAAATTTGGCAAATGGGACCTGTCAGCATGATACTGACCAAGTTGATTACGAAGCAAAATGGGTTTTATTTTTAGCCGCAGCGATTTTTTTTCTCACAGTTTGTTCTATGATACAACACCGTGTGCATTGGTCATATGCTCGGTGATCTTAACGTTGTGGGATTCAATTTGGATAATCTTGCAATATTTGCCCTTTGTATGCAAATACCTCATGAAATCAGTCAATTAAATAATGTAACCATTTCCAAAGATCCAAAACAGATCAACTTTACAACTATAATGCATTTTCATTTCATTTATTTAGTTAACATCTACACAGATAACACTGAATCAACAATTTCACGCCACAATACTCGGTTCGTGGGCGCATCTCTCCATCCTCGGTTCTGCCTCACGCTCGCCAAATCGATACGCATTTGATCCGCCCACCTAGCTCGCTGCGCTCCACGCCTTCTTGTACCAACCGGATCCGAAGCGAACACCATCTTTACATGGTTGCTGTCCGGCATTTTTGCAACATGCCCTGCCCATCGTATCCTTCCAGCTTTGGCCACCTTCTGGATACTGGGTTCGCCGTAGAGTTGGGCGAGCTCGTGGTTCATACTTCGCCGCCACACACCGTTCTCCTGCAAACCGCCAAAGATCGTCCTAAGCACCCGACGTTTAAAGTGCTTGCATGTCCTCCTCGAGCATCGTCCACGTTTCATGCCCGTATAGGACTACCGGCCTTATGAGCGTTTTGTACATGGTACATTTGGTGCGAGCGTGAATCTTTTTTGACCGCAGTTTCTTGTGGAGGCCTTAGTAGGCCCGACTTTCACTGATGATGCGCCTCCGTATTTCACGGCTAACGTTATTGTCAGCCGTCAGCAAGGATCCAAGGTAGACGAACTCGTCGACCACCTCGAAAGTATTTCCGTCAATCGTAACACTGCTACCAAGGCGAGCCCTGTCGCGCTCGGCCCCACCACCTAGCATGTACTTTGTCTTGAACGCATTCACCACCAGTCCAACTTTTGCTACCTCGCGTTTCAGGCCGGTGTACAGGTCTACCACCTTTTCAAATGTTCGGCCGACGATGTCCATATCATCCGCGAAGCAAGCAAATTGACTGGATCTCGTAAAAATCGTACCCCGGCTGTTAAGCCCGGCTCTCCGCATAACACCTTCTAGCGCGATTTTGAACAACAGGCACGAAAGATCATCACCTTGTCGTAGTCCCCGGTGGGATCCAAACGAACTGGAGTGTTCGCCTGAAACCTTCACACAATTTTGCACACCTTCCATCGTCGCTCTTATCAGTCTCGTGAGCATCCCGGGAAATCTGTTCTCGTCCATGATTTTCCATAGCTCAACGCGGTCAATACTGTCGTATACCGCCTTGAAATCGATGAAAAGGTGATGGTATTCACGACATTTTTGGAGGATTTGCCGTACAGTAAAGATCTGGTCCGTTGTCGATCGGCTGTCAACGAGGCCGGCTTGATAATTTCCCACGAACTCGTTTACTACAGGTGACAGACAACGGAAGATGATCTGGGATAATACTTTGTAGGCCGCATTTAGAATGGTGATCGCTCGAAAGTTCTCACAATCTAACTTGTCGCCTTTCTTGTAGATAGGGCAGATTACCCCTTCCTTCCACTCCTCCGGTAGCTGTTCTGTTTCCCAGATTGTGCCTATCAGCCGGTGCAGACAAATGGCCAGCCTTTCCGGACCCATCTTTATGAGTTCAGCTCCGATACCATCCTTACCAGCAGCTTTATTGTTCTTGAGCTGGTGAATGGCATCCTTAACCTCCCTCAAAGTGGGGGCTGGTTGGTTTCCATCTTCCGCAGTACTGACAAAGGCATTTCCTCCGTTGTCCCGTCCTTCATTGCCTGTGCTCTCAGCGCCATTCAGGTGCTCGTCGAAGTGCTGCATCCACCTTTCGATCACCTCACGCTCGTCCGTCAGAATGCTCCCATCCTTATCCCTGCACATCTCGGTTCGCGGCACGAAGCCATTTCGGGATGCGTTGAGCTTCTGATAGAACTTACGCGTTTCTTGAGACCGGCACAGCTGTTCCATCTCCTCGCACTCCGTCTCCTCTAGGCGGCTTTTTTTTTCTCCCGAAAGAGGCAGGTCTGCTGTTGCCGTTTCCGTCTATAGCGTTCCACGTTCTACCGGGTCCCTTGCTGCAGCATGACCGCCCGCGCTGCATTCTTCTCCTCCAAAACCTCCTGGCACTCCTCGTCGAACCCATCGTTCCATCGATTCCGTCCCACGTACCCGACGATGCTCTCAGCTGCAGGCTGCTTTTACTGTTCTCCAGCAGTCCTCAAGAGGGGCTTCATCCAGCTCACCCTCTTTCGGTAATGCAGCCTCGAGATGCTGCACGTATGCCGCTGCGACATCCGGTTGCTTGAGTCGCTCTAGGTCATACCGGAGTACGACGGAGAGTTTTGGGCGCAGTTTGACCATCACCAGATAGTGGTCAGAGTCGATGTTAGCGCCACGATAGGTCCTGACGTCGATAATGTCGGAGAAGTGACCATCAATCAGAACGTGGTCGATTTGCGATTCTGTCTTTGATCTCCAGGAGTATCGGTATGGAAGGCTGTGCTGGAAGTAGGTGCTACGAATGGCCATATTCTTGGAGGCGGCAAAATCAATTAGTCGTAAGCCGTTTTCGTTCGTCAACCGGTTGACGCTGAACTTTCCAATCGTCGATCTGAAGTCCTCTTCCTGGCCAACCTGAGCGTTTAGATCTCTTATGATGATTTTGACGTCGTGGCTTGGGCAGCTGTCGTACTCGCGTTCGAGCTGTGCGTAAAAAGCGTCTTTATCATGCACGTTTATTATGCTGAAGTTGAAGAACCGGCCTTTGATTCTCAACTTGCACATTCTCCCATTGATCGGCCACTACCCGATCACGCGCCTCTGCATATCACCCATCACTATAAAAGCTGTTCCCAGCTCATGTGTATTGCCGCAGCTCTAGTAGATGGTATGGTTACCTCTAAACGTTCGCACCATTGATCCCTTCCAACACACTTCCTGCAACGCTACGATGCCGAATCCGCGGTCCTTCAGCACGTCGGCGAGTATGCGTGTGCTCCCGATGAAGTTGAGAGATTTACAGTTCCACGTACCGAGCTTCCAATCGCTAGTCCCTTTACGTCGCTGTGGTCTTCGCCGATTGTCCCGGTTCGTATTCTCTCGTTGATTATATGTTGCTTGATTTTTTTTACGGCTGGCTTGCAGGGCCTGACACCAACCTCCTAGATTTCCGGAGGACCATTTCCCCTAAATGTTCGGAGGACCATAGTACACAGTTTAGCTAAGATTCCTTCTCTGGCACTCAGACGATGATCAGCCGCCCCTGACATGGGGAACAGACGCTGTTGTGAGCCACTCCTAACATGGAGTACAGACGCTCAATGTTTGCAAAAGCAAAAGCAAACCCTCCCTTCCCTGTCAGCATACGACCAAAGTTCCCACCGGGGGTTGGTTACCCGATCTTCCATAAGGTTACTCGTACCCTGGCCAGTACCGCGAGGAGGTAGGGATAGGAGTTGCTGGGCAAGATACTAAGGACCGCACAGAGGGGTCTATTTTATTCCTTCAGGTACGCGAGGTACCAATGGTACGCCATGCCCAGCCATTTACCAACCAACTATAATGCATAAAAATATAATATATGTTAATTTATAAAAGGAACACATTTTCAGTCCGAAGGAGGACGGGGAACATATGAGCGAAAAGGCGAACATGTCCTCCAAAAGGTACCATCTATCTATAGTATCTATAGTATCTATAGTATCTATAGTAAGCTTAATTATAACTGAAACTGTAAGGAAATTAATTATTATCAGTTTTCGAAAAACGTTCCCTTGACCCATCACCATGTATAGGGTCTTGATGTGTCGTATAACCACCTTTAAAAGTAGATTATACGATTTTTTTTTATAATTAATAAGCGGTTTCTTCACCACTGCTTAGGCCTTAAACCTGGTTTAATCGTATTGGTTAACGTGGTTTACGGCTTAAGCGAAGGTGAAGAAATCGGCCCTAAGAGTTCTAAATTTAAGCCAAATAGCAGGAGTTTGACTACAGGTGGGTTATACACTTCATGATGAATATGTCACATGTCACGATTTCTCCTAGTTAGAGTAACAACCAAATTCATTAAATCGCATCGCCAGGAATCAACATTTCGTCAAAAGCAGCGCTGCTGGTCCCTCCACGCTTATTTCTTTTAATCTGATGAAGTCATTACGCACGTTCCTCGCTTCAAAACAATCTATCGTTATTTTTAACTACAAATGGTCGACCCCACCTTTGGCCAAGCCCAGAGAATGCGTTAACGCAGCTCGCAATAATAATTCCCGCCGGTCGTTAATGTTTCCCAGCGGCGAGATCATGAATTGTTACGATAATTACTATTGCCATAAGGATATTACAAGAAGTGCACCTCGGGCTGGTAAGGGCTCCCTTGATTGAATTAGTCAAGAAGCTGATCGGAATTATTTCGCTCTTCTATTCGGAAGGTATGGTAGTTAGCTTCTTTCCATTCTACGCACATGGGCTAATCTTGACGCCGAAGAAAAAAAAGTTTTTCCGTTATCCTGTGAAAGCGTAGGTAGGAGGCCACTATTCTGCACAGTCAGCGTGGGATGCTTGTTGAAATTAATTGGAAATGAGCTTTCCTCATCAAATTTGGCGAAAATGTCTGTTCCTGAACTTTGGTATATTGTGCTCTGACCTTTTGTTGAGGGATCAGCTATTTTTGCTTACAGGATCATGAATATATTTATTAAGTAATCGACTGGAGTGGTGGGAGACTGGGAACTCGTAATTACCGTTTGAAAATGCTCGTTTGAGATGAAATCACTTTCAATCAACTGATACGGTGGAATATGCAGTTTTGTAAAACAGGAACAGATTTGAAACGATTTCGGGGTATTTTTTCTACACTACCTAGAATTGTTGATCGTTCAGATAGACCTGTGCAACATATTTTTTAAGCTGCGGTAGTGTACATTGGCGTAGACATGTTTTTTTTATGGATATGATGAATATAACCTTTTTTCAATAATCTTTGGGCAAAGTACAGACATAGTTTTTGGTAAGATACTTCGTAGATCCGAAAGTTTTTGAATTAATCGCTGAAGAAGTTTTAAAATTAAATCACTGGGAATTTCAAGTGAGCATTACTGTCTAACTTAACAAATCGTGGTATTGATCCTATGACGTTATTTATAGTCAAGATTCTTTACAAACCCCTTTAGGGAATCCGTTAAGGTGAAAATGAATCGAAGCCATAGTTCAAATTTTCAAGAGCACGATCTGGAGAACCAAACATCCGTTTGAGCTGAACACCTAATCGATTGGTCACCACCAGCTAGTGATCAATCGATTAAGTTTTCAGCTCAATCGAATGTTTGGTTCTCCAGATCCGTGCTTTTGAAAATTTGAACTTTGGCTTCGATTTATCTTCACCTTAAAGAAAACCTCAACATATATTCGTAGAAATACCAAGAGGAATACCTTTATGCATAATTGGAAGAGCTAATGTAGAGTAATTCATCAAACCTCATAGATTAAGGTCTACGCATCATGTCAATCTTAAATTTGCACCAAGTCTATTTTTAACCTTTTAATTAAAACCGAATTTATACGAAAAAAAAGCATTAAAAAATATCAATTACATTTGTTGAAAATTATGTTTACTTCATAAGCCAATAATTTTCCAGTTTGTGCGCGATTTGTCATGGTCAGAACCAGCACGCTGGAATTGCGAATAAAAAGCAAGTTTTTTTTCACTGGTATTATACAAAACATAACAGTGCGACTATTGAAGTGTTAAAAAGAGATTTCAAAATTCCAGCAAATGCTTCCATAGAACGTATTGTTTTTAAAAAACTTGCTGGTCTGAAAAAACACAAACCAATTTGATCCATCTTTGGGGTCCTGCTATCAATAATTAAAACAGTTCAATGTTTTTTTTTTGTGCTCACAATGTTTAAAATTTATATGTAGACTTATTGAATTTTTGAAGAAGTATGTCGATAAATCTCCTTTTTTTACTTTAACTATTGAAATTATGAATGTGCAACTTTGCCCCGAAAATCATTTTCCCGAATGAACAAGCATCCTTGCCAAAGGTTTGATTTTTTGTTTCGTTGGAAACTGTTTTGTTAATAGTTTCAATAAATTAGATGCATAAATTAGCCTAAGCCAGTTTGTATAAGACTATTTATAAATCTCTTGATCTCTCTGGGATCTCCAAGTGGAGAAGGGATGAGTGTCTACTCAAAGATCAGGAACCCAACAAATTTGGAACAAGAAAGTGCGTGGTGTGATAACGTCAGGTATCAACAGCTTCATAAATTTTCAATCATTTCAGCTTTATTCCTTCTTCCTTGATGTAAACTTATTGAATGGAGGTTCAGAAATTTCAATCGATTGCTGCGATCAACTACTCGAGACAACCTAGAGATGACAAGCTGGAATGGATCGAAAAGGACATAGCGGCAAGCAAACGATTCCTAAAATAAAATCCGAATCTGTTCGTAACAAGAGCAGACAAGAGGAATAAAACAGTTTTAATTGAGGCAGAAGAATATCACGCCAAAATGATGGAATTGCTGAATGACGAGGACACATACTGCAAACTGCCAACGGATCCCTCTAACAGGATATTAAGAAAGATAAATATAACATTGGATGGATGCTTAGAACAAAAACATATAGAGAAGAACGTCCAACGGAAAATAAAAATGTCAAGCTGCAACCTCCCAGAATCTATGGCTTTCCCAAAATACACAAGAAGGATGACCTCTGAGGCCAGTGGTTTCAACGATAGGGTTTGCAACCTAACACGCTATGTCTAAACCAGACGATCATAAAATTCGAATGTACATTGGATTTTTTCTCGCTAGAGATCAGTATTTGGTCCATATTTTACAATCGGAAGGTTTTACAATATTCTATCGGATAATTTTTTTTTTCATACATTTTTTATTGGTTCAAATGCGTCGAAAAACGTAATTTTCATGGGTTTTAGTATGAAAAATAGCTAAAAAGTGGAAAAAATCAAAATTTTACCGATGAAATATTTTAAAACTTTCCGATTATGAAAATGTAACCCAAATACTGAACTCCAGTAAGAAAAAATCCTATGTACATTCGATTTTTATAATCGTCTGGTTCAGACATAGCGTGTACCAAATAGCCCTATTCCTGTCTAGCATCCTGGAAAACATCGGCGGATTTCCACGTGAAAAACAGTTTTGAATTTGCAGACCAAATAACAGGGATGCAGGTACCTGAGGATTACGTCATATTTTCGCTGGATGTAAAATCTTTGTACACGAATGTTCCAGTTGGATACGCAATGGAGTGTATAGAGAAGAGATGGAGTGAGGTAGCAGAGCACACAAAGATCGACAAGCGAAGTTTCCTGGAAGCGGTCAGGTTAGTATTGGGTTCTACGTTCTTTTGCTACAGGGGTATCAGCTACACGCAAACATTCGGTGTGCCAATGGGATCTCCACTGTCTCCTGTAATAGCGAACATTGTCATGGAACGTCTGGAACAGGAGAGCATGAATAAAGTGAATGCAGAACAGATCGGGATGGTGGTGTATGGACCGATGCACGAGGTTAATCATTTAACGTTTGAGCGGTGCCGTGTTATTTACGTGACCAAGGCAACGAGTGAATTCGGCACCGTTCAAACGTCAAATTAGTGAACTCGTGCATCGGTCCATAGGAGATACGTGGACGATTATTTCTGCGTTGCACACAAGGAACACGTGGACCGTATTCTCCAAATCTTCAATGAATTTCATGAAAGATTGCAATTTACGGTCGAAAAGGAAGAAGATGAACAGATCAAGTGTCTGGACATGATGATTAAGCGGAAGGTTGGAGAATGGTCGATATCTGGATTTTAATTCAGAAAATCCGTACTCGCATAAGTGTAACACTGCAATTACTTTGGTTGACAGAGCGATCAGGTTGACAGATGTGGAACACCGTCCGAAAGCAATCTACGCAGCAAAAAGTATGTTGAAGTGCAATAACTACCTTAACTGGCTCACCCAAAACGTCCTGAAACAAAGGGTACACAAGCATTACAACGGGTTACAGAGCATTGACGAACCGGAGGAAACTAAATATGTTTCTGTAACATATGTACCATGCTTGAGTGAAAAAATACAAAAAAATCCTCAAGGGAAATGGGCTTTGGCGGTAAACCCAAATGTAAGCTGAAAAATAGACCCATAACGCGGGTAGATCACCTTTTCGTGGTGCGTTATGGGGTAAAGATCTACCAGTGAACCCTAGTCCTGACTGCTTCAAACGAAGAGAACAGGATGTTATAGTAATCAAAGGAACACTTTCAGTCCTTGTTACATTTTAAACCTTGTTGAAAGTGACAAGTCTCGGTTTTCCCAGTTGCCGAGAATGATCTTGAGACATGGAAAAAAAAAAATGAGTCGAATTCAACAATTTGTTTTCTAATCTTTTATTTATTTCGTTCTCTAGTTTGAAGAAGTAAGGACTAGGATTCTGATGCATGGACAATATCGGTGTAATTTCTTGGCTTTATCGAGGGATCCGATTTTGCCTGATAAAGGGGCGCGCCTGTGGAGAGTGCATGCTCCACACTCTTCGAAGGGTAGGAACCTTTCAGTTAGAATCCTTTCCTGTGATCAAGTTAGGAATTACAACTGTAATAAAACCGAATGCTTTATCACTTCTCGATAGTGACAAAGTAAAACGACATGCACTACACAAAGGACACGGGATATACTACAATAGATCAACTATTGGTCGCAGTGGTTATGTTCCGAACAGAAAAAAAAAAAAAAAAAGCTGAAAAATATGATTTTTACCAAGCTGAAGGATCCCATTCCACCAGGACAACAGAAGAATATGATGGTGGTGTACTCTGTACCGTGTGGCACTGGAGACGAAAAGATGTACTGGACAGACTAGAAGAAAACTTGACACGAGAATAAGAGAACATAATAATGACGTCAAACAATTAGACAACAGGACAGGACTACACACGACACATTATTTGACGGACATGTATTTAATTTTAACGAGACAAAAATTGTTGAACGCATCGCTGACCAGGAAAACAGGATCGTAGAGGAGACTATCCAAATCAAATTGGCAGGAGAAAGCGTCGTCAACCTGCAACGTGAGTGTGGTTCGTTCAACACTAACTACAATGCGTTAGTGGTTAAACTACGACAAGTGACAAACAACGAAAGTAGACGAAGCGAGAATGATAGAGGACAAACACCACAACAGCAAAGTACCTCTCTGAACAGTTTAACGTGATCTCCCAGCTGGATTGGAAGGAGGTAGTTTCAGCTGCGGTGATTGATATGTGAGTTGTGGTGAAAAAAAAATGTAAAATGTTATGTTGATTTGTGTTTTTTGTAATAAAAATGTTAGGCGTCTGAAGATGGCCGAAATGATAATGCAATGTTTTATTTGTTCATCGAAAAACATCAATAAAATCGATAGATATCAATCAACGGTGATTAAACCCAAAAAATAAAGCAACATTCTTACCGTTTTCTGGACGAAACCATGTGTCATCATATTTAACTCATTTAAAAGAATATAAAGGAAGAAAGAAAACCATGGAACGAGATCACCAATTTCTTATCCATCCTTGACTGCTCGATTGCTTTTACTCTCGCAGAACATTCTGTATGATGTTATGACAATTATGAGTACCGTAATCCAGGTTAACATTGATTGGTTTGATCCATCTCGTAAAAAGTTCGAATCATCATTTATTGGTGGAATATTTTCAAATCACGAATGGTGCCTCTCTTTCTTACACTCATTAGCTAATTAAAATTGAGGTTTTTGCAAAAATTGCATTTCGCTCATACGTAAATTTTTCAAGTTTTTGAATCAATGATTATTATCTTTATGAATGACACTACCGAAGATTCATGTCTCACACGAGTTCTGCATAGGGTATGAGCAAGGAAAATGCGTTTGTCACTAAAAATGGCATCGCTGAAAACGATTCCGTTGTCAAATCTTTCATAAGTTTGTTCAATTAAGCAACATTAACGTTGCAATTAAAGTGTTTCTATTTCTGAAATAACTCAAAAAGTAAATGACTTGTAAGAGTTTGGTCTCCATATTCGGCTTAAGGGGCCATGATTTAAGTAAGCAACGATAATTTCAATATCACCGAACGTTCCTAACATGAGTGATCAATGTTACACCATATCAGCTAAATCAAAAATTAAAACATTTTTTTAAACATACTTAAATCTTTTGAAAACCAAAATACAGTATATAGGCATGTTTTAAAAATATAAAACATGCGACATTTGCAATTTCTAATGATAAATTGAAAAAATATTCCAAAAACTGATCAATGTTACCCCGGATTACGGTACCAAAAACTATTCGGTGAAATAGGCTATTCGGAAAACAGGGTAGTCGGAGAACTGACATTCAGAAAACTTGTGGTAGGGAAAACGACAGTCGGGGAACTAAAATTCCGGGAAAAGAAGCCCAACCTAAATTTACATGCGAATGATATTTTTCACTATAAAATTTATTTCGCCAAAAGAATTGAAACATGTCCTGGAATATAAAACCATAACTTTCAGGAAAAAATGTTCTGCCATTACAAATAAATATGTTGTTGTAATGTCTTCAACATTGAGACGCACAAGAATAATATCATGGAGCTCTAGTAAATTCAGGGTAGCTGAATCTGATGCCGCTCTCAGAAATGTTCCAGCACGTAACTATTTGGAGCTACTGGTCGCCAAAATTGTACAAAATACTGGGTTTATCAATGTACACATGAGATTTCAACTAAGATTTATCAAACTTTTTCGTGATCTAACCAACCAAGCACGCAAAACAGGAATTAGGCTTTCATGTAGGATGATACATTTCCAACAGCCAATGTCTCAAAACCTACACGTGCTATGATATTTTTGAAAACGGAAATGGATTCAGCTACACAATAATGCTGCAGGATTCATGCAATTTTGAAAGAGCCCCAAAGAGAATTCCTAAAATGCTGATAAAATGATTTCACAATAAATTCTTGATAGAAAACAAATGTCTGGGCTAATGAAGAAAGTTAGAGTATTTTTTTTTCTTGTAACAATTAATTCAACAATAACAATTAATAACTGTATTCAAACAATCGGAATTTAGAAATCATTATAAATCATGATACAAATAGACTTTTTTGAGTGATTTCAAACCTTATGCAATAAGAGGAGAGTACTCTTGAAAACCTTGACTTGACTAGACTGATCAAAGCAACGATGAATAGTGTAGGTACAATGCTGTGTGAAGATATCGGGTGCATTATTGTACCCGTTTCAAACACGCAAAGAACTTCGTCAAAGTGATGGTCTTTCCTGCCTCCTGTTCAATATTACGCTAGAAGGTGTTGTGATGTTATGGTGCGGGGCACGATCTTCAATAAATTCAGCCAGTTCATCTGGTTTGCTGACAACGTGGACATTGTCGGAAGAACGTTTCAGGTGGTTTCTGAACAGTATACAGACAGAAACGTGAAGTAGACCGGGTTGGATTGAAGATAGATAAGTGGAAGACGAAATATCTGCTGGCTGGAGGATCCGAGCGCGATATAGCACGCATTGGCAGACGCATGATGATCTACGGGGATGAGTTCGAGGTGGTGGACGAATTTGCCTACCTCGGCTCATTGATGATGTCGGATAACAACTGCAGCAGATAAATTCTAAGACGTATCATTGCCGGAAGTCGTGCTTACTACGGACTACACAAGACCTTGTGGTCTGATAAACTTCACCTTGTCAAACACAACTCATATGAGCTTGCACAACTCTAAGGTGAACCTAGCATCTAGAAAGTCGCCAGAGCTGGAAGGGTACGAAAGGCGGGACACGTTGTGAGAATGGCGGAAAACTATCCCGCAAAAATGATGTTCAGCTCGGATCCGGCCGGAAGGACGTGGCGCCATCAAAATAAAAAAATATCTTGAAAACCTTATGTTTTTCATGGAGAATCGTGAACAACTAATGAAATAGGCCTATTTTGTTATATAATATTACTAATGGTCCCGGCAAACAAAACTTCGTCTTGCCATCAAGTAGGCTGTTGAAAGACGCTTTTAAAACTCCCATGCAAAGCGATAGATTAGCTTTTTCCCGATTTTCTACTGTCCCAGAGACTAATCCTAAACATTTTCCTCTCACAAACACGTCGGAACCATGACGAATACAACAGTGGAAGAATCAGGTAAATCCGTTGACTCGTTTTCAAGCCATTTCGTGACCTACAAACACCACTCCATTTTTATTTATATAGATTTTACATTGCACAGTCAATAATGATCAAGTTGTAGGCAATACCCGCCTAAGAAATATTGCTGTTATAAGGTTTTGACGTTTTGAAGTTTACATGTACACGACGAAACACGTATCAAATGTACAAAGTAAAATTGAAACTGCGAAAAGAAACCACGTGCTCCAGTGGGGATCGAACCCACGACTCCCTATTCGCTAGATGGGCGCTTCAACCTACAAGCTGCGGAGCCCCTTGAGAGACCCCGACGTTCGAAGGCGAACTAAACCCGATTACCCCAAAGCACATGGGATCATCATTTCACAGTTTAAACTTCGTTCGGATATATGAGATGAACATTTGGGGTAATCGAGGTATATCGGGTAATTCCTAGATAAATCACTCTAAGCAATTTCTTGGATAGTTGTCGAAGGGAACGCCAGAAGAGGAATTCCTTCAAAAATCCAATAGTGATCCATGGAACTCTCGGCGTAACTTCTGGGAAGATTCCTGGAAAAATATCAGATTGAATTATTGAAGAATTTCTTAGATAAATTTCTGCAAAAATCTTTAGTGGAACACCCTGAGGAATTATTGTAGTGATTATTTAAAACAATGCTCAAATGCTGCAGCATGGTACTCGACAAAACGTGGAACGATACAGACTGAAGTGGAAACAGCAACCCCGCCTATTCCAGGACAAAAAGCGCCGCCTGGAAGAGGTAGAATGCCAAGAGATGGAGTTGCTATACCGTTCTCAAAAAACGCGGAAGTTCTATCAGAAGCTCAACACATCCCGCAAAGGCTTCGTGACGCGAGCTGAAATGTGCCGGGATAAGGAAGGGAGCATTTTGACGGACGGACTCGAAGTGATCGAAAAGTGGAAGCAGCACTACAATGAACACCTAAATGGCGTAGAGAACACAGGCACAAAAGGTTAGGACAGCAAAGGTGATGGCTACGTCAGCACAGCGGACAGTGGAAACCAACCAGCTCCCACGATGGGGGAAGTTTAGGATGCCATTCAACAGCTCAAAAAAATAGCCGCTGGCATGGATGGTATCGGAGCCGAACTCATCAAGATGGGCCCGGACAGGTTGGCCGGTTGTCTGCATCAGCTGATAGTCAGAATCTTTGAAACGGAAGAGCTACCGTAGGAGTGGAAGCAAGGCGTTATATGCCCTATCTACAAAAAGGGCGACAAACTGGAGTTTGAAAATTATCGTGCAATCACTATCATGAACGCCGCCTACAAAGTGCTATCCCAGATTCTCTTCCGTCGCACGGTGTGCTGGAACACACATATTATCGAACTTGCATGAACCTCCGATCTTTTTTCACTAAAAGTTAGCTTTGATAGTCATAAAACGCTTGCGGAATATTAAAAAATCTTTCATCGGCAAAAAATTGAAAAGTCGATTTTTGTATTTTTACTCTTCTCTCATATATGAGTTCATAGGAGAATATTAGAGTTCCACTAATTTTGATGCATTGCAACAGCTCAAAGACTTATTTGATATAGGTACCTTGATAACGAATTGATTACAGACGTTTCAAATTGAGCATAATTTTCACCTACATTCACACAATGTGACCAGCCCATGGTGGTATGCCGTTTGTTAACGAATTCGCAATTTTACACAGTTAAAAAAATCACCGACGTCGGTAGTTTCTCAACAGCTGAACGGTCGGTAATCCGTTCGGTAAACGAAAGGACTGTAATTTGAACCAGACAGATGAGCTGTCAAAATTACCGGTAGATCGGTAGTGGTTACCGAAGTTCCGCTTCTACTCGGTAATGGTATTTACCAAATCATCGGTTATTTTGGATTGAGGAAGTAGATATTTTTGCAATGTAATAAATCAATGCATACGCTTATTTTTACAGCAAAAATGTATTCACTTGGCACACATAATCTCCTTTATGGCACAAGTCTTTTAATTGGTGAGACACGTTCTCCCTCTCGACATGCTCTTTACCATCACGAAATGCTGCTGACTCCAGACGCATCATTGAAGGGTTCATATTCGTCGTGCTCCTTTCATTCCTATAACAACAAGTATATATGTACAGATCCCTTACAGATCATGCTCAGATGTGAGTCAAAAAATAAATAACTAACCTGTAAAGTCACCTCCCAATCACTTCTTCCAAGCAGATATTGAAGAACATTTCCAAAAACAAACGAAATGAAACGGGTCTACATATTAGATCGCGGTTTATGTACAAGAGTCGATTGAAAATACCATTATTGCGAATTTGACGTTTCTTGTTCCAATTTACCGACTACGGTATTCATAACCGACAGTTCAGCAGAATATTTCACCGAAGTCAGAGCTTGTTGAAAGATTTATCGGTAAATATTTTCACCGATATCGTTAATCTTGAATCAATTCACCGAAATTCCGTATTTTTTTTCGCAGATTTCAGTAATCAAGCCGGAATATACCGAAGCGTCTGTACCGATCTTTTTCGGTAATTTCATTTACCGAACTCATTGAGTCTGTTTTAGTGTGTACTTAAATTTATTAAGGTAAACATAATACAACTTATCAAATTTCCATTAATGTTTCCAATTCTACTGAATAATTGAAATCATTGCAGTTCGTTATTGAACATGAAGCTTTTTAAAGATAGCAGACAATTATATAATTACATACAACAAGCCTGCCCAACCTTTTTGGCTCTTTTTTGACATAAATGGTTGCCGCGTTCGCAATAATAGTCCGATCTGAGAGATTCGTACCTCGAATGAAAGCTTGGTATTATATTTGATTGATCCATGTATCAAAATTCAAATTTATAATAAAATGTTTGATCGCGATGCATGCAAAGGCAAAAATCAATCTGGCCCGCGGGCCGTACTATTTTTTCGACTTAACTGCTTCTGTAGCGAAGAGTTTGATATAAAGTTGAACTTTTATACACGAATCAATCAGATATATTACCAATCTTTTATTTGAGGTACAAATCTCTCAGATCGGACTATTATTGCAAACGCGGCAACCATTTATGTAAAAAAAGAGCCAAAAAGGTTGGGCAGGCCTGACATACAACCATTAAAATAAACAGCCATACAGTTATATAGGGCAATGTACTGTTTCGACTTTGTATGGTATTTCACTTTAGCTGGTCTTGTTATTCATTTGTTTTGATTGAAAGATGGAGGAAGATTTTACGCAAACCTGTATACGGTGTGTCTACATCCAGAACTAGAACGCATACAAATATTGTAAAATATCGTTACATATTACATATTATCGTTACATATAAAACCTCACATCATTAACATATCCTTAGTCACATTCACCTACTTAGAACTAAATACATAACATAAAACAGGGTAATTTGGATAGTTTTTGAGAGAAAATCTAAATATGTTATTTTTTATTTGTAAAACAAGCACTGGTATGTTAGTTACCGATTGCACATGAAAGATTGCATAACGGTTCCATCTGAATGAATCTATAATTTTTCATTTATCGAAAGTCAGTTTTTGGTAATGGGGTAACATTGATTATGAGTAGATAAGAACAGGAGAATCCACAACAAACTATTTGTTAGTTAACAAATGATTTCTATTTCGCTACGAGGTTTGATACCGGATTCATGTTCTACTATAGCTAGACCATCAAGCATACGTACCGAACTCATTATAATTTATCAAATAGTGTTTTTTTTTTTTTTTTTTCTAGGCATTCCGTGCTTGTGGCCACTACTGTGCCGGACTCAGTTGATCTGTAGCTTCTTTATCGATACAGATCTATTTTCAACTTATCTATATTTACATCTAGTTTCACTCTCTCCTACTCCCAGCAGGTTGGAGAGAGCTCTGCTATTAGTGAGGCTTGCTGCCTGCGAAGAGGGTCAGTTTGTCTCAGTAACCATCTGATACTGACGGAGGATGGATGTGCTCTCCAAAGCACGGTCCTCCGTGAGGCGTCTTCTGGTGGCTGGACGGGTTTTTTTGTAGAGGGGCTGGGAATCGAACCCATGACCTTCCGCTTATGAAGCGAAAGCGTAACCTCAAGGCTACAGACCCCCCAAATAGTGATCGTAAAACAGATTGTTTGTGAGCGTGAGAGTGCTAGAATCTCATCATTTTTCAATATTCGAATATAAAGCCTCAAATACTCTCGATTGGCACGAAAACAGCTCCGAGATGAAGTGTCACACTGATACTCCTTACTTTCGCATTCGTTTTCCTTAACTGAATAACATAATATTTGTGATTTCGTTTAGTACGTTGCGGATCCCGCACTATCAAAGTTACCCGCATTATCAAAGATATCTCTAAATACTAAAATTTATGTGTCCATGTTGGTTATTAAAATTGTTGTGTCTATTTCGCAAAATGTGCCCTCCATAAGTGCGAAGTTGTGAATAAAAGTGCGTGATAACGTCGGATCGATTTGTTATCTTCCCCACATTTAATATTCATCTTATTACAAACAATTGGAGTGATGACATAATGTCGATCCGAAGTAATCCAGCCCTTTTACTCTAAATCAGGCACTTCAAACCCCAAATGTGCGCATTACTTATGAGTAGATTAGTGATTGCACAAAACTTGTATCACGATGAGCTTGAGACCACATTAAGGCTATATAAGCCATTTACTGTTAATCATGTTATAATGAACTCTCTTTCAAGACTTTTGCGCGTATAAGCACATGAATATAGCCTATACTGCCATGTGTATCCATTTCTGGGAATTCCTATTCTTATTGAAAAACTATGCCGCATACTTAAAATATTACTGATTTGATTCAGAAAGAAGAATACAAAGCGTTCGTATGAGCTTTTCTGAAGTGAAAATTGTATTTTCCATTATATAAAATACGGCATACTACCATGGGCTGGTCATATTGTGTGAGTGTATGTAGAAAATGATGCTTAATTTAAAACATCTAAAAATTCATTCATGTTGAAGATATTTCAAATTGGACTTTAAGCCGTTGAAAGTCATCATATTAGAGTAAATCTAATATTCTCCTATGAACCCATGTATGGGCAAGGGCCAAAAATACAAAAATCGACTTTATTCAAATTTTTGCCGATGAAAGATTTTTTAATATGCCGCAAACTTATTTTGACTACCAAGGCTAACTTTTAGTGAAAAAAGATCGGAGGTTCATGCAAGTTCGATAATATGTGTGTTTCAGCACACCGTGCGTCGTCTCTCACCTATAGCAAACGAGTTTGTTGGAAGTTATCAAGCAGGTTTCATCGACGGCCGCTCGACAACGGACCAGATCTTTTCCATGCGGCAAATCCTCAAGAAATGCCGTGAGTACCAGGTCCCTACACATCATTTGTTCATCGATTTCAAGGCAGCATACGACAGTATTGACCGTATAGAGCTATGGAAGATCATGGACGAGAACAGTTTTCCCGGGACGCTCACAAGATTGATTAGTGCAATGATGGACGGTGTGCAAAACTGCGTGAAGATATCGGGTGAACACTCCAGTTTGTTCGAGTCTCGGCAGAGACTACGACAGGGTGACGGATTTTCGTGCCTGTTTTTCAATATTGCGCTTGAAGAGCCGGACTTATCAGTCGAGGCACGATTTTCATGAAATCTGGACAATTTTGGAAGCAGTGTCACGATAGACGGGGATGCCTTCGAGGTGTTGGATGAGTTCGTCTACCTCTTGCTGACGGCTGACAACAATGTTAGCCGGGAAATACGAAGGCGCATCATCAGTGGAAGTCGTGCCTACTACGGTCTCCGGAAAAAACTGCGGTCAAGAAAGATTGCACGATGTACGGCGTGTGGCGGCGAAGGATGAACCACGAGCTCGCTCAACTCTACGGCGAACTCAGTATCGTGAAGGTAGCTAAAGCTGGAAGGATACGCTGGGCAGGACATGTTGCAAGAATGCCAGACAACAACCCTGTAAAGATGTTGTTCTCTACGAATCCGGTCGGAACATGAAGGCGTGGGGCGCAGCGAGCTAGGTGGATTGAAATCGCGGGTGCTCAATTGAACCATTTCTTGAAGAAAGCTTTGGAGGAAATGTTGACAGTACCCGAGTAGAACTTCAACGATTTTCCTTTTTATCAATAACTTTCTTGAATATCGGGTTTTGAATATACTTGTGTAATATATAAAATTTCGGAAAAATCTTGTTGTATTATTATTGAAGTTATTGAAGGAAGTGAATTTAATAAACTTTTAAGAGGACTAAGAATATCAATAGAAATCAATCATATCTCCGTTTTTGTTATTTCTTTGGGGCCTTTGCCAGATTAAAATCCTATATGTAGACCACTGGTTTCGTTTTAAGATCCTTGAACATGTATTCGATTATGCTTTTGGAGGACCAAGAAGGTCCGTGCAGATCAATACAATCAATATCTCTATCTGAACAATATAAAGTGTTCGTCATAATTAAATATAACTCATATTCATGGGATCCTGGAAAAATCAAGAATATAGACTACTAGTTACGCCGGTAGATCCTTGAGCCTGTATTCAATGGACTTCTTGGAGGATCAAGAACATCCGTACATTTATCTATATGAAGGGTTAAGAGTCTATGCCATAATTGAAAATCGTCATTATCCCACTTCAGACGCCTGTAGATCCAAAGGCTAATATTGCATGAAATTTTGGGATTCCTAAGAACATCCCTAAGAATCAATACAATAATCCGTTTACATATACAAATAAATGAAAGATTGAAGAATTGTGAAACTTATTAAATACTATCAATAGTAGACTGGCCCACCTTAGTATGGGAGAAAAATAAAGTTGTATAATTCCACGGGGCACCCACCAGGATTATTCTTTAGGGTTAGAGGAAGACTTCCTGAAAGTTTCAGCTCATTTGGTCGTTCCATGAGCTGGCGCAATTGAATTGAAGTTAATATGGGTTTTTTAGCTCCAACATATAGGAAACAGCACATCATCGCCTGTTTGAGTCAGGAAAATTGTTGATCGCGTTCAATTGATCCCAGAATGTCAAAAACACTACTTGATACTATAGCAAACAATATTGTAGAAGCGTGATGATTAAAGCATAGCATAGCATAGCAGCATAGCATAGACTGACTGTACATGTCAATGGTTGCTACTCCGTGATTGATCGGAACTGGTAAGAATTGCACTACGATCCAAATGAATAAGGGATGGGAGTTTCCGCTTACTCTCGAAGTGCAATTTTAGCAGATCTAATATTATTGATCAATAACGGCGCCGGCCAAGTCCTTACAGTCAGTTGGGATGGGGAAGGAATGTTAGGGTGTAATGATTGTTGCTTCTAGAGACCGAGAATACCTCTGCATCTCCACAATCACCACGGGAAGGGTGTTTATTAGTGAGGGAGGAAAAGATCTGGGAGTCACCTCTGGTCGGTGATGCGATCCATGGACAAGGGGGAAATATACGACTTATATTTAAAGCTAGTTTTGTATTTTTGTCTCGAGAAGTTTTTGGTAGAAGCTTTAAAAAATAGGTCAACATCTATGATGTCGAACAATTCAAAAGATGTTTTTATTAATGTCGAAAACTGAAAATTACATGTATATATTTTAAATTATATGAAACAGGAATAATGCCGACACTTGTAGTGACGAACCATACATAGTTTGTTTGAAACTGACATATGAGTATTAATGTGCATTTTGTCTCGATATGGTAGAAGTTTTAAAAAATACGTCAACATTCACAATGTCGAACAATTCAAAAGATAATTTTTAATAATGTCAAAAAGAGAAAAATATATGTATATTGAAATTGTATAAGAAAATAGCATAATGCCGACACTTATAGTGACGAACCATACAAAGTTTGTTTTAATATTACATAAAAGTTACGCTTTCAAGAAAAAATGTGTTATCATAAGCATGAAACGAACTCACCAGTTGGTAATCCATTCTCGACTGAACACAAAACTGACACTGACAGCAAAGCTTCTTGGCGTTCCGAAAACAAACCGTCTTGCTTGGGCCTTCCCAAATACCTACCCAGCAAGACGCTCCAAAACAGGGAAAAAAAATTCTCCGGCGACGAAAACGCGCGAAATCGTGAGCAAAATATATCGAACGACACAAAACCGAACCGTCCTGCATGGGCCTCACGAAGCACTACCCAGCAAGACGCTCCAAAACAGGAAAAAAAAAAAAAATTCTCCGGCGACGAAAACGCGCGAAATCGTGAGCAAAATATATCGAACGACACAAAACCGAGCCGTCCAGCTTGGGCCTCACGAAGCACTACCCAGCAAGACGCTCCAAACAGGAAAAAAAATTCTCCGTCGACGAAAACGCGTGAAATTGTGAGCAAAATCTAACGGACGACGCAAAACCGAACTGTCCATCATGGGCCTCACGAAGCACTACCCAGCAGGACGCTCCAAAACAGGAAAAAAAAAATTCTCCGGCGACGAAAACGCGCGAAATCGTGAGCAAAATCGATCGGGCGACGTAAAACCGAACTGTCCAGCTTGGGCCTCACGAAGCACTCAATATTGTAGAAGCGTGATGATTAAAATTGATAAAGTTGGTGTTTTAACTATCTGAAGTAGATTTGCAATATTGCTTAGTATTCCTTCAACTTAGCTGGGTGGTAGCCACTAAGCGCATCATAGCCACCTATGACGCTGGGCGAGCTGCGGCACAAGGTGCATGCACATGTGTGATTGTACGGGAGTGCTGATCTAAGCCTAACTTTCAACAACTGAATGAAAGAAAATGAGCTTAAACCCAGATACAACCTTCGGCAACTATGTTCATTAGCGTATCAACTAGTGAATTTGTCATTCTGGGCTCAATTGAACGCGATTAACTAGTGTACGAGACGAAACAGTGACATAGGGTCAATTTTCAATATATTTGAGACGAATATTCCATACAAACTTTGAATTGAATGCGCCAGCTGGGGGAGCAACCAAATGAGTTGAAATTTTGAGAGAGCTTTTTTCTTACCCTAAAGCACATATCTAGGGGGTGCCCCGTTGAATTTTACAACTTTTTTGTTTAAGGGCCAGTCTAATCAATAGTCACGGACATAGATAGTAGATTCAAAGACCAATCTTCTATGTAGTCCTTGTAGGACCACGAAATCGGCACTGATCAATACAACAGCATTGTTCACTTAGGTAAATAGTCCTGGGTGTGTGCCATGTTTGAAATCTGTCATTAGACCACTAACTACCACTACTACAACTAGTTCGTCGATTTTTTTTTCTTCACAATCTAGAACCGTTAATCATCAAGAACCTGAACATCTAGGTCAGTGTTACACCAGGAAAATCGCGACTAAATCGTAATGAGCTTAATGATTAACCTCCCAGTGACCTTGTTCCCATCGGTTTATGCACCTAATCGTCGGCCAGCATCTGAGGCGTCCCAAACCCGGTTGCCTGTCGCAATGTCATACGAGAAACACTGTCAAAGTCCAGAGCTTGTCTCATAAAACCGAGATCATTACGGACGACGGTTCACTCCGGCATCCAACAATTGACCTCCCGTGCCGAAAGGTGTAAAGCCGAAAAAAAGTTGACTCCATAAAAATGCCACTGAGCACAATCAAGTTCAGTAGATGGCTGTTACAGTTTTTCCTTCCACTTTTAATATCATTTTGCAACTTCCTCGGTCGTCGGTGCGAACGCTGGGCAGGGTTCTTTTTTATGTCTTATCTGATGTTGTTCTGCTTTCTCTGAGGCGCTTCGCCATGATCAACCCAACGCCACATCAGTTCCCCTGTATCTACATGTAGTGCCCGTTCTCCCCGGAACGATACGATAGTTTAATAGAGCTCGTTGTGGCAAAAAATACGGGAGCTTCACGAGCTAGAGTTGCGATGGAACTTGCAAGCCGTAAAAAAGTGCTGCAATAATTTACATCTACAACACCTTTTTGCCACTCTCCAGGTAGGTATTAGAGAGACGCTTTGTTTTAAGCTTTTTTGTGCTATTTTACTGCTTGAAGTACAACTAATTTACGATGAAAGTGTCCAAAAATCTTTGGTAGATATTTCTTGTGTACAAGTTAAGATGATATTGCATTTTTGAGCATTTTAGAAGATTTCTTTTAATAACTTGTCAAAAATAACAAATAAAACTGCATGAGAATGTCTTAAAATACACTAATAAAAATGCATCTATTTAATGAAAAATAAACAAGAAATCTAAATTTTAGCAAGAGCCTCAAAAAATAAGACGAATTTTGAATCTCTTGCCTTGCCGTATGTGACTTTTAATCGCTCTCTTGCGTAAAAACATCTCACATCATCGGGCCTACCGCAAGCATCACTCTTCAAAATCATCCCAACTCCGAACTTGACGCCACAAATCAATGACTGAATTAGTTTCTGGCAGTTAAAAGTCCAATTTGCATATCAATGAATTCTCATTCTCCTGCGCGCTTATCTCAATTTCGTATGAATGTTTTGCTTCCCGCCATTCGATTGTCATTCCAAGCCGACCGTTGATTGCCTTGCCAATGCCAGTCTTTATCTGAAACGGCCATGACTAACTGCATTATTGTGACCGAGTTTTATCTTAATTTCTGCACCATTTTTGCAATCTTATTTTGCAAACCGCCCCAAAAAATAACTTCCAAGCATACTATAATTCCACTTCGCGTTTTTATCTGGTGTCGAAAACGATGAGTTCTTTTTGACCCCTTCCTTGAGCTATGACCGATCCCATTGTCTCTCGTTCCAAAAACACACTCCACTCGCTCGCATTGCTCCATGCCGACTCTTGAATTAAATCATAAAATTTTATGGTTCCTCAATAAATATACATAAAAATATACACTCGTTCTCTTTTTACGATTATTTTCGTTCTGTTTCTTTCCTACTCTCGGACAGATCAACTTCAAATGTTTTACTGTCTATATATGCTCCCAGCCTCCCTCCCTTTGTCGTGTCATGTTGTCGTGGAACCAGCGATGCCAGATTTTCAGAGCACCTTCTTATTCTTCTTCTTACCGAGGAGGAACTAATAACTCGGAATAATGTATGCATACCATATTTTGGTATCATACCATAATTTGGTATTGTTCAGTTGTCAATACCTGAATTTGGTATTATAATGGTATTGAAAAAATGTTTAAAACAATAAAAAATACTGCATTGAGGTATTCGACAATTATTGAAGACTGCTGAAGGTATTGTATCACTATTGACAAATTCACTTTACATAAAAATTCGTCATGTATTATTTAGGTTTTACAATACCTGACCTAATGATCGAATTGGTGTGTGTATAATATGCTTCAGATAGTATTTGAGGTATTTCACCTCTTATGAAGCACTCATACATACCTCATTTAGGTTGTTAGTATCGGAAATTATCTGGTATGGAATACCTTAGTTTGGCATTCAGCAGCAATTTTCTTCTCCTTGGGTTGGCATTATATCCTTACTGTGATAGAGATGGCTGCTCAGCTTAGTGTTCTAGTAACACTTCCACAGTTGTTAACTGATAGCTCTTTAGCCAACGTTGTAATTTTCGACTTCTTATATTTTGGGGTGGAACATTGATATTTCTATGCAAAAATCAATTACGAAAAGATCCTGAACCCTGAAAGGGAATCGAAATCATACTTTGCTTTAAAGCCGCGGATTTCATAAATTGAGTAGGCCTGAGCATCGATTCCGTGGAATTGTTTAAATTCCTTTATTAGTATCAGTTCAATATTTCACATATTACACACGGGTAGAAATCAGAATCCAAAAACAAGATTATGGCTCATGATATCATGATTCCAGCGTGTTTTCGTCTTATGAAAATACACCATGATTTGGGCTCATGATATCATGAGTCAGATTGCCGTAACGCAACACACACGTTAGGTTTTTGTAGCTGATTGCTCGGAATCATGATTCAAATGCCAAAATTGCTGAGTCGCGCATCCGTTTATGATCGACAAAATAAAAAAAATTAAAAATAGCATACATTCAGATTCGAGCCAAGAACCTTCCGATTGTAAGCCACGTACTCTACCACTCAACCGCTTCGTCATCTTGAATTAGGAGTGATCGATACAAATGAGATGAAGCAAAGTGCGCCGCTTAAAGTTTTCACACTGGATGTTACGCTTATAAGGAATCATGATTATGACTCCAGGAACCATGATTTGTGATCCTGATATTATGACCTAACCAATTTATAAATTTCATGATTTGTAAATCATGATGTGGGGATCAGATTTTTATCCGTGCAATCACATTATTTTTAGATGTTCTCTATGTTTCCACCTTAATCTTTTCATGTCGTAATTTTTGGATTCTGAGTGATTCCAAGCAACAGCACCAAAATTTGGTAAATTTTTTAATTCATTTTTTTCTATTGAGCTGAAACTTTGCACAGTTTTTCAGTTCCATCTAAATCGTCATTTTCCGATATCAAATCTTCAAGTTGAGTCACGACTAACTTTTCAAAAGGGTGTATGTGAAAATGGTTCAAAAATATTCAAAAAGCTGCAAAGCAAAAACAGTTCGTTCGATTGTTAGACAACTAAAGAAACAAAGTTAGACAACTAAATAAAGATTCCAAAAAAAATACACACAGTAAAAAAAAAATATTTTGCATTAAAAAACATAATTTTTGACACAAAAACTCAAATATCTCAAAACCCTATCGGAATACCAACGTAATTTTTTGAGGGAAAACGGTCCATTATATTAGCTATCTACCATAAAAATTTGGTGATGGTAAACCAATAAACAAAAAAGTTATGACATTTCAAACATGTCACAATTTTCACATTTAGTAGAAAAAAAAAATTTTTTTCGGTGTAGATTATTACGGGAACCGCAGTTTGTTGCTGATTTTATTGTTAAGGACCTTGCGTGAATTAAACAAGTCGTTTTTATGTATTCATTAGTATTATGTATATTATATGTATAAATATTATGTATATGTATAAATATTATATGTATATGTATATATGTATAAATTAAAATGAATTAACAGATTACACGAAAATATTTTTTTTTTTACCAGGATATTGTTTTTTAGAGTATGATCGATGAGTTTCTAAATGTTATATATAAACTTGAAAAGTTTTGGATTTGGGTATGCGTTATGAGATCATGAAAACATTTTATTAATACTTATTTATTTATTTATTGTTGATTTGTTGAAACAGATGTCGCTGATGGTACCGTGGCAAGACTATCTGCACTTGGTACTTCTGGTAACTCCTCAGTTGTTGTCGGTGCATCTAGTAATTCCTCAGTTGTTGTTGTTTTCGAACTTCCTGCAACCTGATCCACCGATGATGTACAGATTGCCCGTTTGTCAACGTTTAAACGGCAGGACGTACAAATGCGTAAATTTGTATTCAATGTAGACATTGGAGCATAACCAGCCGCTTTCAGTTTATCTATGGTGCTTTCGGTGAGATTTCGTAGCTCTTTCGAACACTTTTTTTCTGCAAACGGCCTGCAACAGTTGAGAAAGCGACTACTCATGTTGCTCGTTAGATTTTAATAAACAAAATCACTTTTAAGTTTTTACTGACTAGTTTGGTGTCGTTTGCTTGACTGAAGAAAAATTTTACAATTAAATCTTTTATAACCATAGTGGTAGTATATTTTTAGCTTTTTCGTGAGTATGTTCATGGTATGTACCTATCATGTTTTTGATGTTGTTGAAGTTACTCGCTTTCTCCCAAATATGATTAACAAAGTATTCTCTACCAAGGCGGGTCTATACCCAGATGTAATCAGATTTTAACTTTGTGGAGAAAACCAGCGCCGAGAAAACCGACCTGCTTACGTATACTAGATCACCTGGGTATAGACCCGCCTTGTTCTCTACGAGGTAAACTTTTTGCAGGTAAACTAGTCGTATACCTGTATAGAAAACTTTTTTTTGTAGCTTTTGTCTTCAATATTAGATTTCTTATAGGTTTCTTTTATCAAAAGGTTTCAACACTATTGAGAGAATTTTTCTTCAGTTACGTACAATAAAAATATGACACTATCACGACTTTAGATCACAACACTGGATCGCGTCTAACTTTCTAATAGATGCTATAATAGTTATGAATAATTAAATAAAATATCATGAAAACAACTTGTTAACCTCATGTGGTACCCTTAACAAAAAATTCAGCAACAAACTGCGGTCCTAAAAAAAATTAACAATGAAAAAAAAAAAAAATTTTCACTAAGTGTCAAATTTGTAAAATATTTGAAATGTCATAACTTTTTTGTTTATTGGCTTACCATCACCAAATTTTTATGGTAGATAGCTAATATAATGGACCGTTTTCAAAAAATTACGTTGGTATTCCGATAGGGTTTTGAGATATTTGAGTTTTTGTGACAAAAATGATGTTTTTTAATGCAAAAAAAAATTGTTTTTTACTGTGTTCATTTTTTTTGGAATCTTTATTTAGTTGTCTAACTTTGTTTCTTTAGTTGTCTAACAATCGAACGAACCGTTTTTGCTGTGCAGCTTTTTGAATATTTTTGAACCATTTTCACATACACCCTTTTGAAAAGTTAGTCGTGACTCAACTTGAAGATTTGATATCGGAAAATGACGATTTAGATGGAACTGAAAAACTGTGCAAAGTTTCAGATATTTTTGAAATGGTCGATCAGAATCGACTTGCATGCCTCCGTGGAATCCCTCATTCTGAGCTATGCGATTAGTATCGTCGACCAGTTCAGTGCATCGCGTTATGGTGTAGGAATTCAATTCCCACTTCAGCCATGAAACTTTTCGTCAGAAGCGATTCTTCGGCTGTGACATAATTGGAACTTGCTTGTCCGTTGTCTCAAGTTATGTTACAGTTTGTGCATTTAGAGGTAGCTTAAACATTTGTAGGATTGTACTGGAAAAAAAGGTTTTCGCTGGTTGTAACTTAAATCTTCAAGAAAGTTTTTTGGTGCAAAATTTTGTTCGTAACGCGGATGAGTGGTAGAGCGGTTGCCGAAAAAGAAACATGTTGAGGTGTGCCGAAGTTTCGCTGTTCGGGGTAACACGAGTTCCCTTACTGCAGCCGGAACGGTCGTCTTTCCAACTAATACCCGGTTGGAGGATCTGGTGAGTTTGTTCCATATTATTATTCGGAGTTAAGTTTGCAATTGGAATAGTTAAATCTTAATAGATGCCATCGAAACGATTTGATTTTTGTTGTTTAAGGCGAAGTAGGCCGTCATTGAAATGTGTACGCGTCGTTGATGATTGTTGCTAATTCATCTCACGATTTAGAATCAAAGAAATTCTGTTGGTATTGCACTGACACAGCTTAAAAAGTATCAGCATACTCTATGCATGTAAGCGCGTACAGTGATACTTTTTTAAGTCAATATAAACGATCAAGACTGAGTTTTATCACTTTGAAATGCAAGCTGATAAGTCATCATTATTGCCAAAACGAATGACAGGCTACTAAGCCTTAACGCATTTCTCCAATAATGTGCGTCATAAGAAATTATTTGAATTTCATACAAAAAGTTTTCCAGTGAATCTCTTACAAATTCTAAAACTGATCTAGATGACTTTATCTTAGGAGATTAGCTCTGGGATATGAATACAAAGATTTCACCAGATGTTTTGCCACACAGATTCTTGTATGAACTCTTTAAAAAAAATCTTCAAAAATTTGTCCAGAAATTTAATCTTACATTACTTTTGCTTGCTCCAGGGAGTCCTTTTTATAAAATTCCTAAACAATAAGTGTAAGACTTATATTTAAGGGTATGCAGTATGATTTTTTTTTTCATGTCGATACGAAGTGCAACGAAATGTGAAAATGTTTCGTGGAAAATCTATACGAAGTCCTAAAATGCGCGTGACTTTTCAAAACGAAACGAAATATTGGTTTTTGTTCCGTGGAACGAATTTTTGCATATTATTTTAAAAAGCTTGAGAATTTCCTGTTTTATAGGGCACGCAGAGCTCCTATTCAGTATTGCGTAGATCGAATCAGAAAAAAACCCATGCGCTCTCATTATATTTCTTGTCGTATTATGAACAACATGGATATTTAAAAAAAAGGTCTAAGGTTCTGCTTGATATCAACACGTATATTATTCATGAAGTTAATTAGTTTGTACATTTAAACTATTTGATTGATGAGTAAATTTAGTTTGTAGGGGTTTGAAAAATTAACTTAATGGGTTCCAAGTATGTACAGTTATCATTTGATACGCTGGAAACCACTAGCATTTTATTGAGAGAATCTAAAAAACCGAAGAATTTTTAGACCACTGTGATGGGCTTTTGGACTTCTAAGAAGCTTGAAACCCCCGTTTGGACACCTAGGAAACTGCTCGGAGTCTTTCGGGTACCCATACGAAACTCTCCGAAATTCCATGGGAATCATTAAGATCCTTGGAAATAACTACAAGGAGCCTTCTTGGAAACATCTGGGAACATCTGTGGATAATTTAGGAATCCCAGGGGTAACAATTGAAACGCCCTGAAAACCTATTAGGTACTTCATGGTACTATTGATGAACACTAGTATTTTCTGGAAACCACTTGGGAAAGACAAAAAAAAAACAATCTAAAATCCCTCATGTTTTACTGGGATCCTACATAAATCTTTAAATTATATATCCATGGCTTACACAAATCTCTTTTGAGAACCCTGTGGAATGAAGATCACCAAGATCTTTTGGAAGAAATCACATGCTTTTGGATTTCTAAAATTATGAAAAAAACATACTTCAAAATTGAAGAAAGTGTTACTTCAACCAGATTTTGTTTTTTTTTTTTTCAAGTTAGGAGCAATTTTGCATATACATTTTAAGCATTGAGGCGAAAAACTAAACATTTGACAGTTTTAGTTGTTTGAAGCAAGGCGTCAAATATGTATCGAATTGGTTTGAATTTTTCAGTTTGGTTTTTCAAATTATTTTTGATGCGGTTGAACATACATAATTTGAAGCATTAATGATATTTTTCCAATTTCTTTTCGCATTAGTTTCTTTTGCAATTTATTGATGTATTACCCGAAAATGTTAAAAAATTCACGTTTTGTGCGATTTTATCATAAAGTCGTAATGGAGAATCTAAGTGTCCTATTTTATGATTCGAGAAGATTCATATGTGAATTGTAGCAGTCACTGTCAATCAAAGCAAAGCATTATTGTTTCAGAAGCCGACTTGCATAGTAATCCTGTGGACAGAGATTTTTTTTCGATCGACAGTTGATTGATAAAGTTAAGGGAAAGATTTAATGTTAGATTTTTTGAATTCGATTTGTTGTCAACAATACAAATCGATGTTTCGCGAAATTTCGTTGTATTCTGTTTGTAAGCGTTAAATTTCGGCAATTTTTTTTTCATTTTCATGAAACGAAACGAAATCAGAAAATTTAGTGTAATTTAGTGTCTGTGTGTCATTTTGACGGAATCATTCAAAATACCGCATACTCTTACTTATATTAATTTTCGGGACTACTTCAACAATTCAAAAAGAAATGAATGCAATAATAACTACGGCTGAAGATTTTTCACAAGCCTCTCGATGAATTTTCTATACATTCCCTACAGGCAATCCACAAGATATTCTTGAAGTACTTTTTCTACCAATAACACTGCGGAACACTTTTTTGTCTCAACCACCAACATACCGCTATTTACTTAAAGGATTGTTGAATATATTGCCGTTTTCAAAAATATCATAGCACGTATAGATTTTGAGATACTGGTTGTTGATAATGTAGAATTTGACTATTTCAGCGAACTTGCATGCAAGTTCATCAGCTTGTATGGCAATTTATTTGCTTAATTTGCCACAGAATTCAAACTTCATTCGTAAAACAATACATATCAACAAAGTCAATAATGCTTTCAATGCTCGAAATTTATTTTAAGATGGTTTAGGAAACTTATATTTTGCCATATAAGAGAAACCAAGAATTTTGTATGAAGACTGCAAGCATGTCGATTTAATCGTAATTTACTCGTGCAATTTTTACCAAATTTTATCTGAAATGAAGATTAAAGACTTTTTTGAATGCTTGGTGCCATTTTTTGATAAATCGTACTTTTAATTTTATGTAAAAATCAATTTAACCGGTGTTTCATACAACTTCAGTGACTTGTAGCTAATAATTGTGACGTGCTGGAACATTTCTGAGGACGGCATCAGATTCAGCAACCCTTAATTTGCCATAGACACATAAATTGATCCTTGAGAAACGCATGTTGTTTTTGTTGTGCTGTGTTACTTACCCTAGTCGTTTTATTTGTCCGATGGATGTTATTAGTAGTTACAAGGCATTGGTATAAAATATACTAGAAGCCGTTTAGGGATCATCCATGAACAATGTGGTCATTTAGAGCGAAGAGGGTTCTGACCAATAATAGGGTCCTAAAGCACTGTCCCAATTTTAGTGCCAAACGCTTAAGTTTAGGCCAAAAATACATGTTTACTCAATTTTCAAATGTTTTCCGTTGGTTTAAGTCCAAAAAACATTTTTTTAGATTTGTCACATCCTTTGGCTTAAACTCAAATTTTGGGTGTATTTTGTTTTCCGTGTCCCTTACGAAATGTCAGATAGGAACAACCCCAGTGGTCGAACTAAAACCCCTGTGGTGTTTTTGTCGACTAAGCGAACGTCAAACATGATTAAAAGTGTCAAGATTCATTTATGAATCAAATTTTTAAATTAAAGTTTAAACATGTTATAGCCATTATTTGAGCGGGAAAAATTGCTAAAGTAGTTACAATAACATGCTTTTTCGTGTTATTAAATAAAAACAAGATTTCGTTAAAAATTTTAGGACCCAATTACGGTCCACACAAATTTAAAAAAATTTAAAACCACGAACGGGGAAGGGGTTTTAAAAGAAATAAAAAAAAACACGTGGTTAACGGAAGCCTTTAATTGAAGTAACCTGGTTTGGCGGGTAATTGAGAATTTCGCTTGGTTCACTCTAACTAAACGCATAGTTGGATGCTTCTGGTCTTCATTACACTGTGCCAAAATTATTTAATTTATCAAGCTATAATAATGACTTATTTCATAAGTGAAAATATAAATTATCAAAAAAAAAACTTACTGACCACGAAGTATGTTTTTGGATGAAGGTTTGAGCTCAGTGTGACGATGCAAGTTCACCCAGTCCAAGTTTTGGGTTCTATCCCATTAGGCCGAATGCCGTTAGGTCGAATGTCGTTAGGCCTTAAGGGTCGTTAGGCCGAAAGGGTCATTAAGCCAAAAATGACCGATAGTTCCAATGAACCATAAGGTTGAATTGGTAACTAACAGGGATAGGGTAGGATGCAAATAGCATTACTTAGAAGCCGTGGAATGAATTTTCAGGTCGAATGGATTTTTAGTTTGTTCAATCAGGAAAATTCACGATACCTTGAAGTCCACAATATTCGCTGCGAAATTAACTATAAAGAACAGCCTATGATTAAAAGAAGGAGAAAAAAACACTAATGAATGTGATAGCCATTTGAAATAGTAGTAAATTATCAAATGTTATTTTGGCCTAACGGCATTCGGCCGAACGATCCTTTCGGCTTAACGACATTCGGCCTAATGACCTTCGGCCTAACGACATTCGGTCTAATGACCTGCACCCGTTTTACATAGCCAATCAGCATGGAAGCAAGTGTTCAGTAGATCACATTCATATGATAAAAATGCATTGATTTACTCGTCCGAAACGATTTAAAACATAAGATGATTGATTTGATTTGACTTTATTAACGAGATTTTTAGCCCTACATAAGAAAAACAATTCATTTTCGTTAAAATTTATCTCCAATACATCTAATTTGGCAAATTTAGGAACTGAAACTAAATCTCTGGCCGAAACTGGTTCTGGTGGCCTATATTGACCAACAAAATTTTCAAAGCGAAAAAATGGTATAAGCTCAGTTCCAATATTCTATCTTTCCAAAGTTGCCATTTTCGCATTCCTATATCGTGTAGCAGGTATGATTGTACTCTATGCCCAGGGAAGTCAAGGAAATTTCCATTACTAAAAGACCCTGGACCGACCGGGAATCGAACCTAGACACCTTCAGCATGGCTTTACTTTGTAGCCGCGAACTCTAACCAGTCGGCTAAGGAAGGCCCCATATTTTACATACATAATATGGATTGATAGCTTTCGTTCGACATATATGTAGTATGAACATGGCTTCCCATATAATTTTTATTGAAACTTTCTTTTAGGCTGGCAAAACTCGGTGCTTTTACCCTACATCTTGCTTCATGATCAAGAAATGTTGCTGCTTGATCTGATTTGGTTAATAACTAAAATAAGGATCAATGAAGACAACTCAAGCCCTTGTGAAGGAAAAGTGTCTAAATGTCACTTGGTCCTCTATGACTTAACGTCTTAACAAATAGTAAAAACTCTTCAGACTCGTTATTTAATACAGATTGTTGATAACAATTACGGCTGTCAACGACTTTTCAAAATTGTTAAGGAAAAATATTTCTTTAGAAATTTATTTGTAGCAATGATCTTCGATTCTGAATCTAATAGCTCGGAAATCAGCCGATGGCTCCAAAAGAACTTAAAATATTATAGATTTTCAGTCTATTCTGATACTACATTAGGCAGCATCCATAAATAACGTAACGCTCTATGGGGAGGGGAGAGTAGGCTCAAGCGTTACGGCTCATACAAAAATTTGAAATTTTTCATACAAAAAGCGTTACGGAGGGGGGCGGTCAAAAATTTCCAATTTTAGCGTTACGTAATTAATGGACGCTACCTTACCGTCAGTCAATAGTAGTTTACGGAACAAGTTGCAGAATGATGGTTTTTGATTTATCCTACGGGGCTTGCCGAGTAGGATAATTACGACGAGTGCAGTAAAAATCGAGTTCTGCAACGAGTTACGTACAACATTTTTTGCAATTTCGTAGAAGACTACTTGAGGGTATCAGAAATTATATCGGAATGCATTCACCGTTATTTCACAATTTCCGAAAAATTGTTGTACACTTAACTCTCCCTTACTCGATATTCTGCATCTCGATAATTCCCCCAACTCGATGTAATGCTAGGTCCCTCCAATCTAGCATACTTTGATCTCTCTGTAAGTCGATACCTCTCTAACTCGATGTTCCCTAACTCGATGCGATCTGTTTCAACTTCCTATGTAACTTTACCTCTCTAACTCAATATTTCCATGAAAATTTTCAAATATCCTGCAAATGTTAATAAATTTTATAAATTTGATTATTATGATTATACTGATAGTGAAATGAAGGTTAACAAGCCATTTCAGCGCGCTAAAATTGAAATTTTGGAATTTTAACTATTTTGGATGTATTGCGGCGCTTATATTAAATCCACATCCAGCGGCGGCGGTAACGCGCAGAAGATATGCGCGCAATTCAAACGCAACGTCAAAATTCAAGTAGGATTGGATTTTTTCGTCATTCAAGGACACAAATGTTTCAAATTTGCCCAATCTGAAACATTTGGTGATTTTCATTATCACTGCGACGGTATATCGACATTTTCAGATAATCGCATTAAGTGGATTTATCTTGCAGAGCACAATACTTTGTTAAAATAATAAAAGTTTCAAAAATTGAAACATATTTGTTCTGTATCTGGATACCACCCAAACTGGATGGTCCCTTCAATATCGACTTAGGGAGAGTTTACTGTATAATGATTCATTACGCAATTCAAAAAAGTTGCGTAATGATAAAGCGTTGCATAATAAATCATTACAGAACTGGTTTCAGTTGTGAATTTACTATTCCTGCGCTGCATACTTCAGTTCAGGATTACGATGAGAAATTGCAAAAAGTCATTTTTCAGTCATCCTAATTCAATAGCTTCATAAAAATCCAAACGTAAACCACACATATAAAAATTTTAGATACTTTCTACCATACAAGATACAATAGGTTACTTCTGTCAACTCCTTTTTTGATATTTTACTGCACATTTTTGTATTTTCAATTTGAAATGCCATCCGACAAACATAACTTGTTCGGATTAACAAAATATTGCTCTTTAAACGAATTCCTCAAGGTGACTTGAGTACGTCATGCCACTCAACAAGTTCCAAGTAGAGGATATCAACTTTCATTATTTTCATCATAGGAAGTAATTGAATTTCAGAGATTTTATCAACGGAGTTCGAAGATCCTTAGAACGTTTGAATTCCCGTTAATCAACAGCAATCGCTGCGATGGAACTGCCGTGCCATGTGTGTCCACTCTAGGCAATGATTCTGATTTCTCCTCGACACCACGCACATCTCAGGACATAACATACAACAAAACAGTTTACGATACGAACCAGTTTCCATCGTTTGCTTTTTATTCTTAATTTCTCAATTTTTCTTTCGGGCAATTTTCTTCCAGCCGCCCGGGGTAATTAGCAGCCTAAATGCAAATATGACCCCCGAAAGCTGAGAGTGCAGCAGCAGCAGCACATTCTTCCGAGAAAAAACTACTTCCATCGATGCCAAAGCTGACAAAGGGACGACCAAACCCGGGCCAAACGATTATGTTGCAAAGCAACAGACGACTGAAACATAAACGTGCGAGCGAAACCGGGCTGGCGCTTCGAAACCCGAACGGCACTCACGGCGGCGACGACGAACCCGGCAACATAAACGGCGAGAGCGTAAGAATTGAGCGGACAGCCGAACAGGACCCGAAGCCGAGGCAAGCATGGTCACACGCAACATACAATGGGATGGCATTAACGGTGAGTGCCCCTGCGAGAGGGAGCGCCGTTGGCCGGTGCCGCCGTCGTCCGTCGGTTCGGGTCCTTTAGTGCTCTGCGAAACGTTGTCTGATTCGGACGTAGCGTTCGTCGTGTGGTTCGTGACTTTCTGTTTGGACGTCGGACTCATCGCGCGGCGGTTGTCGCGAGTGTACGCGGAAAAATCGGAATCGCCCGGATTTTTGCCCGTGCCGAGGCTTCTGTGTGCATTGTTTTGTGTGCCGTGCTAGAGGATGCGAAGGTGGACGGCAACATATGTTGTGCTGAACGGAAAGCTCAGTGCATTCAAAGGCTTGAGTGGGTGAAAAGAATTAGATTCCGAGTCAGTTCAAGATGCTATGACGTTGTGATTGGATGGGGAAAATTCACGACGTGAGCCGATCATGAAAACAGTCAAGTGAATGTCAACGTTGTCAAGACGAGAATCAACGGGCGAGAGGTGTGACAGTTTTTTGACAATAGAAATCGATTTGCATGGGAACGTGAGTGCGCTCATGGATGATAATGATAATGTTAGCAGGACAGGTGATGTTGAGCCTGTTGAGAACGGTGATGCACCGCAGCGCAGGATGGTCTTCGGACCCGGTTTGGCCATTGTAGGCTAATGACGTCCTCGTGTCAGCCCAGAGCTATCGAATGCATCTCCGGTTGGGGAGTTTCCCTGTTGTTTTGTGTTGCCATTTTCCCGGGCTATTGATTTTCGTTTATGTATCGGGCTTTGATTGATGATTTATCATTGCGGGTGCTCAACGGCGAGCGTGATGTTCAGTGGAAAAGTTTGTGCTGCTGGTGCGAAGAAAAATAGCAACTCTGCGGAGAGCTGCGTGAGTTTCGTGGAAAGGGAGCTCTAGAGATGCACTAAGCCGGAAAAGCTCCAAAGAAACCCCATCGAGGAAAATCGATCAAAAAAGGAAACCGATTAGTCGGTATGTGTCTAAGTGCGAGCGGTTATGTGCCAGAAGCAGCAGCCGTAAATCGAAGAGAAAATCCAGAGGAAGTTTGATTTCGGAAATTTTTTTCAGTTTGCTGAAGTTTGCTCGCTTTTTTGTATTGGTTGTATTTTTCGCGTCAACGACAGCATCCACCGGAGACGACGTGCGGAAGCAAAGTGATTTAAGTTGGAGTTTGTGTTCTTTATAGTTTCGTTTCCCGCTCTTGGTTCTGTTCTGTTGATTCGATTGAGTTGAAAATTCGGGGAAAAAAGGAAAGTTTTTTGGGCAAAGAAAAAGGCAAAGCAATAATTAGTGCACCGAGTGAAACTTGTTAAGCCGGTTGAACCGAACCGGAAGAATTGATATTTGCCCTGTGAGAAGAAGTTTTCCGATTCCCGGAGCGAGTTTGTTTACATGCGGTCGCAGATCGACATCGTTCGACGGATTTAGATCAAGCAAGTGAGTGTTGCGTCAGTTGCTATTTTTTGGGTTCTGGTGTTCTGTTTTGTATTTGTTGATTGTCGTACAGTTTTTCTCGTTTTATCGAAACACAATTTGAGATAATTAAGGCTAAATCAACTCGACAACTAATTTAACGAGAACGATAGCAAAACATGCCGGTTCCACACTGAAGCTGGCAATCAACGAAGTTTGCCCATGACGAAATTTTAATTGAGAGAATTGTTTTTGTGGTTCGAATTGAATGTTTGCGAATTGGGTTTAGTTTGTTGGCGGGAATTGGATTGTTGTGTGAATTGTGTTGGTATGATGAGAGGATGCTGTTAATAATGTTCTAATGGAAGTGATGCTTTGGTGAATGCTCATAAATAAGTTGCGTTTTTAGTGCTTTGGGATTAGATTAGTATAAGTTTCGTTTTGTCTACAGCTAAGCATTATAGGATGAAGAAGCTTAACGGCGAAGATTTATTGACATTTCTAATAAGTAACTTTAGGGTAAGGCATATATCAAGAAAAGTTGAAACTGCAGAGGAAAGGTGAAATGCTAAATTTGCTATGTGATCAGTTTGAAGTTTCTCAGTGAATCTGACCGTATTCCTGGAAAAATATTCGATATGTTATTCCAAACTGCAGGTGAAAGAAGTGCGATAGAGGATCTTGTGATTAAGTTGGAATCGAATTCAGGTTACCGGGTTCATTGGTCCACTTGTGGCGTAGTTGGTGTCTTGCCTAGCTAGCGAATTTGAGTCTTGAGTTCAATGATCATGGAGATAGCATGTAACTTTTTCGCAAATTCCGCCTTTTTTTTGTACTGATTTTTTTTTTCAAAAAAAAAAGCTGTCATTCATAGCTTTAGGGGCTGCATCTGGATATTCCTTTAGGCATGCCTCGAAAATTCCTCATTTAGCTTTGCTAAATTAACTACAATCCAGAAATTGTAATAGTAAGTGGCTGTTATCAAACTTTTCATTAAGGGACTATCGAGATGGTCATGAGAACAAACTTCTACTATGGTTCTGTAACTCGAGACACGAAATATCGAGTAAGAGAGAGTTGATTGTATTCGAACGCACTGTTGATCAAACATACACTGGGGCAACATCATTCGCATTCCTAAGATGCAATACCTGGAAAAATATTCGATATAAGAAGTAAAAACACAGCTGAAGGAAGTGTGTTTTGCGAAAGAGGACTACGTAATTGAGATGAAATTGAGTTGAGTTCAATTTCCATAGACAAAATATGTAACTCTGTCGCAAACACTAACATTCATAAATCCAGGAGCTGCATCTGGACATTCTTTTCGGCATGCCTCGAAAATTCCTCATATAGTTTTGTTCACGAATAACTGTTCAGAAAAAGAAATCTAGGACCCTATACAAAGAATTCTCACATAATAATTCAAAAGGGGATAAGCCCTAATTCTGAGAAATTCGATTTCAATATTGTTCAGCACGTTTTCAATTTCTACTTCTCTTACTACAGTAAACTATCCGTAACTCGATATTGAAGGGATCATCGAGTTAGGGAGGTAGTAACACACAACCAGTGCAAATGTGATTTAGGGGACCATCGAGGTAGTTATGAAAACAAACATTTACTATGGTTCTCTAACTCCATATAGAGATACAAAATATCGAGTAAGGGAGGCTTGACTGTACAAATCAATCAATATGATTTCAATGATTAAACCATTTTCAATTTGAAACTTTGGGTTTTTCTAAAGGCCAACTTGATTTTTGTTATCGTGCATTGGCCCAAGGCTTGGCCCTCCCTGTTTACTTCGGATGAACTAGAGAGTCGTTGGCCGTTCAACATACTTTGGCCAATGACAGTTTGCGATATGTTTCGGTTGTAGGCCCTCTTGATGGAGAGAGTTTCGTTCATTGACCGTTTTGAGCAAGGGCCTATGAACGATTTGGAAAAAGAACGGCTATTGGCCGTTTTGAATATCGGGTTTATAAGGATTATATTTATGATTATGTAACGCGTAATGTAATGTTGGCCTTTTAATAATGTAACGTGAAAAATGTATTAGAATGTTTCTTTTATTGTCTATAGAAAGTTCACATAATATCTAATGATTGTGTATTTATTAATTTATTTGTACTACCAACAGACTTCAAAGCCCCAATGATGTCATCTTAAAACTAAACATATTAAAAATGGTCATTCTTACGATCTATCAAAAAACGAACTGAATCTTCGTCGAAGTAGTTGGCGAGATAAGTTGAAATCAAAGAGAGCAGAAACTCTATTGAAAATCCTCTGCAGTCCGTAAATAACGCCAGACATGCTATAATTAGTTCGTTGAAGAGGTAATGTCAGCGTCACGTTATTCCGAAGGGCTCGGGGCTGCACATTTATGTTGACTTGCTCCAGCAGGACAGGGCAATCTATGTGTCCTTGCAGAATATCGGCAATAAACAAATCTCTAGCTGTATCTCTGCGGACGGACATGGGTTTCAGGCGAATAAGTTGGCAACGGCTTTCGTAGCTTGACCAGCCGATAGGGATCCGACCACAGTAGTCTTCGTAGTGAAAATCTCCTTTGAACGGACTCAACTCTCTCAACTCCATTGTTGTAGTGAGACGTCCAAACTACCAAGCAGCACTCTAAGATGGAACGAGACAGGGAGCAGTAGAGCGATCTAAGACAGTAGATGTCTGAGTCATGTTTACAAATTCTAAAGAAAAGCCCTAGAATTTTGGAAGCATCGTCGATGACGAACGCGATGTACTGCTTAAAGGAGAGTCGGATATCCAGTATAACTCCCGGGTCCTTAATTTGGTTAACATAGTTGGACATAGAGCGTGTCCTGACCAAATAAGGCATACTTATGGACAATTGTCTCTTTCTTGCGTGAGAACGATATCACCGAGCATTTTAAAGGATTAACATCCATCTGATTTAAATGGCACCAGTCGGCAAAAGCGTTCAGCTGAAGTTGAAGAAATCTGCAGTCTTTAAGGAATACCGTCGGGCCCAGGATTGAAGGATTTTTTTAGCTTTGAGCATGCTCTAGCAATTACGTGTCTGTCAATATCGATAACGTTCATGTTGTCACTAAGAAGAAGAATACTATTGGGGGCGAGCTGAATATCGTCCTCAGTGAATCAATTTTCATGCAAAATGTTGTCAAATGTCATTCGGGATGGAAGCTACGGTGCCAATGAACATCATAGAAGACGGCAAACTAGCTTCACGACGTTGTTCGTTTACAAATTTCCAAATCTGCTTAGGGCATGCTTTTAGTTTTCTTTGTATTCTTTTGTGATACTGCCGAAAACATCGCTTCGCCACTCGTTTATATTCGTGATTGATATGGATATAGATACGACAAAGAGATGTTGTTCGATGTTTTGTGTTGTGATGGCGATTGATGTTTGTAGTGAAACTGGCAACACTGTCATATAGAATTAAAGAGACCCATCGAAAATGCACTGAATCTTTCACTGAAATCATTGAAGCTGCTTGAACGAAGCTGCTATCAATAGGTGTTGATAAATTACGAAACAAACATTTTTAACACTTTGTGTACTTCCTAAGGGCTGCTCTTTTTCTCGATTTCAGACGACGCAGTTCATTCGTTTCCCAAGGGAACGTGATGGAAGATGAATAAAAATAGCATGTCTGGGGAAGGAATCCCTGTAGAATTCTAAAACTGAACAAAATTTCTGGTGAAATTCTAGATAAGCTTCTGACCAAAACCCAGACAAATGCATAAAAAAAATCTTCTCATATTTGGCCCGTTGACCAACTTGAAGTTAAAACTCGCAATCTATTTTGATTGTCAATTCTCTGTTAAGATTATATTCTAGCTCCTGTTTTTAAATCATTCAAAGTCTCAATTTGAAAAAAAATGGGGATGTTATGTAGCTAGATTTTAAATAATGTTGACTGTAGATTTAGAACCGTTTTGACTCAATTTCCGAGCACCCAACAGTGACTTTAAATGCATAAAACATTTCAATTTGTCTGCAAAAACTATCTGTTAGCTATAGAGTATTAATTTTACGTAAAAGTGTGGAGCAACATTTTGATTCATATGCTGAACACTGCGTTTATTTAATCTCATACATCTTGATTCAAATTCCGTGCAGCACGAATGATTCGTATTCTAATGAATAATTTAGCAAGAAAAATTATTTGAGTTGTTTCTACTATCCTCGAATTTGAGAATAATCAACAACTCCTAAGGTACAAAAAAGCGTAAAGGACATTGCAATTGAGTGACAATTGACTGCCATTTCTTGGAAATAAGATGACATATTTATGCGAAATATTTCAACCAAACCGCCATACAAAAACCGAGTGTTCGGAATTTGAGTCTGTTTGGAATACAAAACGGAAACCTGACCTGAGAAGATCGATTAGAGGTTCAGTATGAAACAAAACAATGATGATAACAAATCTTCAGGCTGCTTAAAAGATTAATCTTGAAAGAATTACAAAATCGATTTTTCTACCATAGCTGCCCTTAAAAGAAGCGTAAATAAGGTCACTACCAGAAGACTAAATTTTTAAACATAATTTCACTCGATCCTGGGCATACATAATTATCCTCAAAGAATCCTGTAAATAATTTTTCAGAATACCTGGGAATGATTTACATAGAATCCTTGGCAGTGTTATAAAAAAAAGATTTTAACTAAACCATATGGAAAATCAAATTTGTCTAAAATTAAAACTAGTCTTAGTCAGAAGTAGTTTGCTCCAAATGTTTCCTCTTTTTACTAAAAAAATCTTTATTGTTTGACCTTATCTTGTATATTTGTACTCATGCGATTCCAGATATTTTTATATACTATTGAAGCTAATTTTGTTGTTTCCATACAGTGTATACAACGAATTTAACAATAAACATATTTTGACTTAGTTGTTCAACAAAAAATACCCAAAAACGTGTTAATTAAAAAATCTTTTATTTTTTCGAATGGTTGATTATTTTTTGTCGGAAAGTACATTTTTACTGAACAAATTAAGTTTATGAAGCATCTTGTTATAACTGTAAGTTGAAAAATGCATGCCTTTTTCAAAAATTTCAAAAATATTTTTGTTTTAAAATTTATTAAAAATTGCTTTTAAGACCTTTTTGAGAATTTCAAAAATGAGAAAACCACTTTCAGCATACGTATTAACGTTTAACTGACACAAATTTGAAAAAATTCGGGCTGTTTTTGTTATAATCAAAAACAATTTTCAAATCAATTTGTTGGACCCACAATTTAAAACCTACTTAATTTGCTTCAAAAGCATGTAGAAAGATTTAGAATCGATTAAGAAATGATGAAGTTATGGTCGAACATAAACGATTTTTTTTAGTAAGAACATAAAAAGTAAATATGCTGAAAACTACTTTTAACAAACAACAATTTGATGTTCTATAAACTTTTCATAAATTTTGCTTAGTGCTCCAAAATTGGTTGGATAGTATAAAGTTATGAAGACTGCACTGAAATCGCTTGCGCCACCTCTAAATCGTTATATTTTTGGCTCAAAAATTAAGGTTTTTCTTTTCATGTGAGTTTAATTCAAAAGAGCACACGAATTTATGGTTTTGAGAACTTTAGAAAAATAAGCAGCACCCTAATGCGCATTTAAAATGTGACTCGCTAAGCAACATTTTTTCTATGATTTAACCCTCGGTTAACTGACGTTGAGCAGGCCAGAGTAGAAAATAATTTTATCATATTTATTGCATGCATCGCAAGAGGAATCGCAGTGTGAGTTTTTTAAAGAAATCCTTCAATAAAAAAGGCAAAATCCTTGAATGATTAAAAGGATTATAGTATTTTTAAATCCTGGAAATGTATTGAAGAAATTTATGTTACAATATGAGGTATTCTTAGTTACCCCTAGGAAGTTCCTAAATTAATATCTCGGAAACATCGACGGTGAAATCGCTAAGAATTCTCTGAAGAAATTCACACTGGACGCTAGGCATTATTTGGAGAATTTGTTACAGCGATTCCAGTGACTGGAATCAATGTAAGAAATCCTTCAAATAATGCCTAGCGTTGTTACCGGAGGACAGATTTATAAATCAAAGAGTTATAATAAAGAATGTTCATACATATCTCTAGGATTTACTGAATGTCTGACAGAAACGTTTATTTTGATGTAATTGCAGCGGTCATTCCCAAAGGAATTCAGCGCGTAATTTATAGACGAGTTCAAAGAAAAGAGCTGACAAAAATCTTGATAGATGTTGAAGGTACCAGTGTTTAAAAAATCACAAATGATTAGTGAGGATTAGAATGCTTGTTCTATGAATGGTAAACGAGCTGTTTAATTTTCTAACAGCTAATAACAAACACATAGCAGTTATTACTGAAACTTATTTGAAACCTGAATCCAAACACAATAAAGATCCATACTCTTTTGTTCATGATAATGATCGACTGGATGAAGCATGTGGTGGAGTTGCAATCATTATTCATAGGCGCATAAAACATCAACTTTATTCGTCATTTGAAACTAAAGTTTTTGAAACTTTGGGTGCTTCTGTTGAAACACAACTTGGTAAATATACTTTCATTGCTGCCTATTTGCATTTTCGATGTACTGGATTGCAAGTTGATTTGCTTCAAACTGACTTGCAAAAATTGACTCGCAATAAATAAAAAAGTATTGTAATTTGTGGCTTTATTGCAAAACATCGCTCATTAAATTCTTGGCAAAGAAATTCAAACGGCCGAATTTTGTTTGATAAGTGTTCTTTAAGATATTTATCAAATCAATACCCTGATAGCCGTAATAGTTTTTCCTCTTCTAGGAACCCTTCTACGATTGATTTGGTCTTAACGGACTCTAGTCACCTTTGTTGCGAACCGGTTACTCAAGCTATTTTTTTTATTTATCTAATATTATTGCGGGGAAATTTAAAAATTTGGTTAGGCTCGCGGAAATAACGTGCACCGGGCTATCTCCGCATAGAACAAAATTCACAAAGTGTGCTTTGCGTGCTGTTTGATAGAAGCATCATCAAATTAGTCCTTGGCTGGGGGTCCTCTACTGTCACATCGCAGATTTCCAATAAATATTGCTTAAGAAAACTTGCCGTCGGAACTTTTCAAGATTTGCTGTTGATACAGATTTTCCTCAATAAGGGACGACCATAATATCGCATAATTCGCGTAAATGGCAACCCGTATCTAATTTCGAGTAATTCACTCCAGTGTGATAAGAAGAACAACCGAATCACATCGAGCTGAAATTCTATGGACGCGGTTCTGAATGAGTGGATGGTACTTAGGGTAAATGTTCCAATAGTGGAGGTACTAAGCACGGTTCAACTTCATTTAACCCCATAGAAATCAAGTAGCGCAATGAATCTGAATCATTCGCTTGATGATAAAATTGACTTCATCGCAGTAACCATCGGGATGTCAGTGAAAAATAATACCTCCACTATTGGTACACTGTTCCTTTAGTTAAGGTAAATTTTTAATTTGTTTTCCTATAGTTGCGGTACCCTTTGTTTTCTTATGGGATCCTCCATTATTAAGAACACTTTACAGCAACTATTGGTACAAGTGAGAAAAGTTTAACCAGTTTTGCTGATATTTCATCAATTTTGAAGCAATTTGAACAATGTTTTCAGCCATTACGTCGATTAGCGGTGTCGGATCTGCAGCTAAATCAATTAAATCAGTGTAAATGGCACTACCGCAACTATAGGCACACCCATAACTTATGGATCTCTTACCCTATTCCAAACCTTTCCAGACCTTACCAAACAGAATATGTGTGCTTCACAGCAGCTGTAGGAGGGTCAACATGCCATTTTTATGCGAGATTTAGTAATGTTTCAGTTCCCATAGCATGCAATACACAGTCGTAACGATCATCCTCAAGATTTCTCAATGTCATAAATCAAAACAAACAATTAACAACCTAGTAACGAGCATAGCTGTCTTTGATTTTTTGCCTGGAATATTCCCTGCTCGATGTAGGTGAATTTTCCAGGAATCAATATTTTTCTTGCAACGCGTAATAGTATCATTCGAAACAATACATTCATTTCTTATATCTAGGTGTTCTTGGTTAGACAACACTATTATCCTTATTTGGTAAAACAAATTTAAGATTTTATTAACATTTTATTACCAATATATTACATTTCATTTGCCGTAGCAGTTCAGATTTTTTACAGGTGAGTTGATTTCACCTGCTTATAAGAGAAAAAAACGCTTTCAATTTATTTAACCTAACTTAACCTAAATATATAATGCATTATTCGTGGCAATAGAAGATTGTAACGATTTTGCCTGAAATTATCAATTATTTTATTTGAAATTTGTTCCAATGTTTCAACATTGGATATTCTTCGTAACTCATTGGTACTATACCAGGGATAAAACTTCAGAATCATTTTTAAAATTTTATTTTGAATCCTCTGCAGATCTTTCTTTCTGATGTTACAACAACCAGTCCATATTGGTACAGCATACAACACGGCTGGTCTGAAAATTTGTTTGAATATCAGAAGCTTGTTCTTCAGACAAAGTTTTGATTTTCTATTAATAAGGGGATAAAGACATTTAATCCAAATGTTGCATTTGGCTTGAATGCCCTCAGAGTGATTTTTGAAAGTTGAATTCTTCTTCAGCCTGAGCCTCAAATACTTAACTTCATCTGACCAATTTATTGGAACCCCTTTCAACGTGACAACATGTCTACTTGAAGGTTTCAAATAAAGAGCTTTTGGTTTATGTGGGAATATTATTAGTTGAGTTTTTGAAGCATTAGGAGAAATCTTCCATTTTTGCAAGTATGAACTCATACTGATTTTGATTCAGATAATTTCCCTGTTTTATATTAAATATCCCACAAACACTTAAATTATTTTACGGATTCCTGTGAAATCTCAACAGCTGAACGGTTCGGTAAAACAAATTAACGGAGTACGGTAAATTTTCACAGTATTCGGTAAAAATCACCGTAATCCGTAAAATTCCGACGACATTACGGTGCTTTATTTCACCGAACTGTTCAGATGTTGAGATTACGGTGAAATTCACCGCGGTGCACCGTAGGAGCTTAGTGTGCATGAAGCGATTCGCAATCCTATCAGCTTCACATTCAATTATTTTCCAGTCGACTGGAATACATATATCGATAGTAATCGTGATGTCAACATTTCTTTGCAAGCACAACTTGATATTGACAATGCTCTCGAAACTTTAACAAATTCCATTGTAGAAAAAAGAGTTATTGCAATGCCAAAATGCGAAAAGAAATTCGAATATGTTCTTAAAGACGAGTATCTTAAACTCTTGATTCATCTTGAAAACGTGAAGAGAAGGCGATTTCAACGCACTCAAGATCCTGTTATGAAAACTATGTGACAGGATTTGCAATAAAAAAAATTAGAAACGTTTTACTCAAATTTATAAATTGGATCCTGGATTTGAGCTCTTGGAAATCCCCCGTATTTTCGGTACAACGGTTTATCCGAATGTATAAACCGTATAGGTACAGCTTCCATTCATCCATTTCAAAATCTCCATCGCACACCGCAATGAAAATTGCAACAAAGCTCTTCTGCCAATTGAAGTTACATAGAGTGCAGTTTTCTGTTGCGGAATACCACACCGAGCAGGAGCAGTGCAACCGAATGTCAATCAAACTTCCCGCGGTAAATAATCCCAGGAAACCGCAACCTTGGGTCTGTGGCTGCGGGGGTGGAAAGAGATAAATGCTGTTCGATTACATTTCCCGGTATGATACGAGACTATTTTAGAATGGAATAGGAAGGTTTACAATACTATTTGATCGGATGTTGGATAGAGTAGAATGGCAATAGTTTCGAGTTTTCCAAGAATTTTTGAATGCTTCACCGAGAAGTTTTGGGGCCTTTCTTAGCCGAGTGGTTAGAGTCCACGGCTATAAAGCAAAGCCATGCGGGAGGTGTCTGAGTTCGATTCACGTTCGGGCCATGATCTTTTCGTAATGGAAATTTCCTTGACTTCCCTGGGCATAGAGTATCTTAGACCTTGCCACACAATATACATATGCAAAATTAATCAACGGCAAAGAAAGCTGAAGACGTAATGCCATGAAGAAGAAGAAGAACAACATGGCTGGACTGATTTTTTTATTGATCAAAAGCTTGTTCTTAAGACAAAGTATCGATTTTCTGGTAATAAGTGGATACATTCATTTTCTATATTTGTGACTTTTGTGAATGAGGTTAAGTATTTCAATGTTGGTTCACCCTGCTTAATAACCAGTATCCCAAGAATTGTCGAGAATTTTCTGTTGATTGAAAACGCTTACGAAGTTAATTATTTTATCTTTCATCTTTCGAAGTTTTATCTTTCGAGCATACGTCCCTAAACCTCTAATGTTCTATCGTCATTGAATTGTTACTGATTCACAGATTTCCTCTAAAATTGATGGTAATTGTTTGCATGAACCGAAACCTGATTGAACATGAAAACATACATGTTTAGAACTCTGATCCTGCTCCGAGCGCTTAATCGAAAAGTTTCGAGTGAAATTATAACCGTTCACTAGGTACCTACAACAAGTTATCCGAGTGAAGAAAAAAAAACGACACACCAAAAACAAATTGAAAACGTCAAAGTTTTCCGAGTGAACAAACATCGTTGCCAGCCAGCTGCCATCATCGCCGGCGGTTAAACCAACTTTTGAACCCGACGAATCGGTCTCCTCAGGACGGAGCGGAGGTTTGCTTTCAAAAAACTCATTTCCGAGTGACCGAGCGCTGTGTCGTGTGTGAACTCTGTTTCCGCACATATGCGTTAGTGTATGGAATGTGCGGTAAGGTTAGGTTCGCTGTTCAGCGATGGCAGATTTTTTGAGTATTGATCCCGTACACATGGGAAAAAACGTGTAAATTTGCGTCACACGATATGTCTGAACCAGACGATTATAAAAATCGTCTTCGATTTTTATAATCGTCTGGTCCAGACATAGCGTGCGTCATAGATGTCCGTTATACTGAAGCGAGTAACATTATGTGAATTTAAGACAAAATTACACAGTCTGGTATCACTGAACCTGTTTTCCACTTAGGCTCCCAACGTCAACTAGACGATTCGATGACTTCAGTCAGTGATTTCACGTGCCTCCACACCGGTCCAAAGGGTGGAAAATCAATATTTTTAAAGTGCAGAACTGCGATACGGTGTCGGTTGGTCGGATTGCAAAAACAAGAGAGACCGGAAGAGCGCTTTCATATCGCGAGACTCCAATTGACACCAGAGAGCTACTCGAGTCGACCAGTGGTGCATAGGAGGTCGCAATGCATTTTCTGTGGTCGAAGCTCACGTTCATTGCTATTCGGCTGAGTCTGATGCAACGTTTTTTGAAACAGTCGTCTAGGGATGCATAGTTTTGGAATAGTTTGACGCTTCCATTTGGTAGACGTCTAAGCCGGAGCAGTTTCGTGTAGATTGGGTCGTGGTTCGAATCCGACCGTTTGAGCATCTTGTAAACGAAATTTTCTCTACTTTCCGGGGCATAAAATATTTTCGTATCTGCCACACTAAATACACATGAAAAATGGTGAATCGGCATAGAAAGCTGTCAGTTAATAACTGTGGAGCAGTGACGTAATGCCAGAAAGATGAAGAAGAAGAGATTCGTATAGATACTCCTCCCGCACCATTCCGGAAAGTATTCTAATCGCCTGGAATATTTTTTCCGACATTCCTCTGGTCGGTCTGCAACCCTGGCCCTGGTGGAATCCATTCCGATGATGAAAGTTTTCCACGTTGAAGCAATTTCGTGTGCACTCTCGTGTTTGCCTCCGGGCTCCACGGTGGTTGTGACCTTCCCGAACAGTGCACAAAAGTCGCAAACTCTGGCACGGACTCTGGTAGATAGGTAGAATGTTCGCCAATTTTCCATTGCATCGCGCGCTCGGAAAACCACAACGGCAACGCGACCACAGCTGTCGTGACATTGCCGGTGCTGCGCTGCGGTATCTGGCGTGGACTTGACTCGCCCAAAAACGGCGTGGAACACCCGAAGTCTGTACGGGAGGGAGGACTTCTTCCAGTTGTGAAGCACATCATAGACTGACTGTCAATTCAAACGAATAAGGGAAGGGATTTTCCGCTTATTCTCGAGGTGCACATTTTAGCAGATCTCATATTATTGATCAATAACGGTGCCGACCAAGTGCTTACAGTCACTTGGAATGGAGACGGAATGTTGGTGTGCAATAATGTTGCTCCTAAAGATCGAGAATACCTCTGCATCTCCAAAATCACTACGGGAAGGGTTCGATTAGTGAGAAATGAAAAAGATGGCAGTTCCCTTTGGTCGGTGATGCGATTAAAGGATAAGGTGGAAAAACACGACATTGGCGTAAAACTATCTTTGCATTTTTGACTCGCGGTTAATATTTGTAAAAGGTTTAAAGAGTACGTCGATATATTTTTTTAAATTCTTTATTAGTATCATTCCAAACATTGCATTCACAGGGTGTCTATTACCTGGAAAAACTTCAATAATACAGTGAGATTCCGTTTTTGGCATGCTCTGATTTTGGCACCCCCCGATTTTGGCAACAAAATGGATCCGTTTTTGGCAACATTTTTCAATACCATTAAAATTTGTAAATTTTTATAAATATTATCGTGTCTGTTGCTTTAGTCATTTAAAAAGCATGTCAACTCCACACCGATTAATTCCAGAGCTCCATTTTCGTCGATATTTCCTCAAATCTCACCAACTACTAAGGACTCGCGTACGCGCTTCTTTATTTCAGAATGTTCATTGGTCATACATTGGCAACGTTTCATGAGGCCAACAATCTCTACCAGTATCTCAACTAAAGACCAATCTCTTTTCTTAGGCATTCATATTGAGTGACCAGCCCACTTGAGTCTGCCAGTAGGTGCTAAAATTAAAAACTCTGTTCTTCAGATTTGGAACAGCTTGTTTGAAAAAAGCACCAGCACCGACATAAGAGAAACAAAAAATCTAAGACTCACACAGAGTTACAATCATAAATTTTGTCTCATCTTTTTGGCTTACTATTTTTATTATTATGGTTTTACATACATTGCGCATGTAAAAACACACCGCAATAATAGATACAAATATGTACAGCAAAATGTCGTGTATCATAATTTTTAATAAATTTCATTAAATAACATGACAAATGCGAATACAGTCCAAACTACAATTTATTCTCAATAATATCATTGAAGCGTGCGATAAATATGACTGAGAGTGTTTTAACTTTTTGTTTGTGGTATTGGTGTGTATATTGATCTTTCTGCGTCAACAATTTGAAGCTACGTTCCTTCTTTTCTATAGACTCTGTAAGGCGTTAGATTTGTTAAGAGACGATCCAGAATTCTGTACAAGATTGTTAATCAAGGATACGGGTCTCATTATCATCAAAATTTTCCTTGCGAGCTGAGTCTGTGAGTATCCTAACTGTAACCAGGAAAATCCTTAAGGGATTTTTGGTACTTGTGGGACTTTTCAGAAATTTTAACGAATTCATGAGGATATCTGCAGATTCCAAGTGGACACTAAGGGCTTGTTGAGGGATCCTTAGAGTGTATAATTGATTATTGAGGATTGTATCCAAAATCTGGTGATTCCTAATAAACTCTAGGGCGTCCTGTAAATTTTAAGCGGGATAATGAGAATTTCGATTAGTATTTTTAATATTTCCGGCGAAAACTTGGGGTTTTTGTAAAAGGTTCCTAGAGGAATTTGCAGTGTGCTAGTGGTAGCCTAATAATAATAAACTTTTAAATTTTTCATCGGGGACTTGAGAGAGACTTGTTCAGCAACATCGCAGCGGAATTCCAAGATGTTAACTCCTAGCAAATTCCTTAACAAGATCCTAAGAATGATGCAGTCAACCATGCATTATAAATTGCTTTACTTTATCCGAAACATTAATTGAAGGAGCAATTCTAAACTTATCGCATTTTTCAAATTTTGCGCTCCAAAAGTTAAACTGATTTGAAATGGTCATTTAATTAGAAAAAAAAAACAGTTCATGCCGTTTTTCAATACCCAGTGCTTTTGATTCACAAATACGTCTTTAAAAGAAAACAAAAAAAAAATTTCGTGTTCTATTATAGTTTTAAGAAAATGTCCAGTTCTTCAATAAAAGTCACTTATGCGATTATTGGTTTCACAAGGCCCTCTTATACAAAAAATATACATAAAGCTACTGAAAAATAATTGAAGACGTTAAGGCGTAATAACGCCACCAGAAAAATGTTTGCCAGATTTAACATTACGGGGCTATAGATTCATAGCATGGTATAACCCTTCGGGAAAATGCTTCGAAGTGAACCTTTTCGAGTTCTCAACGCCTTGAAATTCCATAAACATGATGTATTAACATTGTAATGATGTTTTCAAAACCAATTGTTGAAAAATAAAATTTGAAATATGGGTTCCGATTTTGGCATGGTTCCGTTTTTGGCAACTGAAAATTTCAACTTTGTTGCCAAATACGGAATCCCACTGTATCAGGGAATTTGATTCAACCTGAAATTCTTACACTCAAGTATATCATTTTGAAACAGTAATTCATAATCCACGACTCACTATTTCGAAACTATATCTTGCACAATTCTTTTTAATAACGAACGATTTAGTTCTTTAATAAACTTGGACGTTTCCCGTGAAATGCTTTCGAAAAATTCACCATATATTTTTCATAAAATACTATATCAGCTTAACATTTTTGCGTGTCTCAAAGATTGAATGCGCCAAAATAATTTCAATCGGCAGCGGCATCGTGGTGTTTTTGCACCGGCGGTGGCCGGTCACACCGTTGATAATTTTTAACAAAACCATAATTAAAAATATAAATGATGAAATTTACATATGGTACATATGGTTCAAAAAACGAAAATTTTGTCTTATCTCATTGCTCATATATTTCTTAAAATCTTTATAGTTAACTTACCTGCAGCATCATTCTAATAATAATATAAATTGCGATAGCTTTTTTGTATTTCGATTTTATATATTTTTGATAAAATTATCGAAAACAAAATGGCAATGAAAAATGTTTATATGATCAATGACCAAAATGAACACATATTCTAAAAAAAGAAAAGGTCTTGAAATTATATATGATGTAAGAGTTCCGAAAGCAAAAAAAAAAAATGTTGCGATTAAAATATTTTTGTAGTAAAAAAGTTGAAGCTGCTGATAGAGGAGTTAAAATAGAGTTCTGTCAAATTTCAATCCATTTGGTAACCATTCAATGGTGGCTCAAAGACGTTGAGACTTTAAACACTGATAAAATTATCATATCAACGTTTGTACTAAGAAATATTACCAAACCGCACTACTCAAGCTTTTATGAACAAAGTTTTATAGAATTTTACTGATATTTGTATAGATCATAAGCTCAAGTAGGTTTATAGTTTAAACGTTATAAAAAAAATAAATAATTATGATTACCTATTTACATAGCAAGCCTTTGAAGAATACTCGAAGAAGATGCAGGTAAAATAACTGGGATGGTTTTCACAGGAGTTTTCATGCAAGTAACTTATGGAGATATTGTGAAAAATCAACGAAGAACACTAGGAAATATCTGGGAGGATTCATGGAATTTGCTCTAGAAGAATATCTGCCGAATTTGTTTGAGGAACTCTTGCATTGACTTGGAGGAGCTCTTGGATAAATTTATTGGGATAATTGTTAAGTAAAAGCTTCTTCAATAACCTCTGAAAAAAAATCAAGAAATAGTTCCTTAAAAGATAGACGGACGAGAAATTCTGGAGAATTTTTTCTCAGGAACCCGTGGATTTAAATAGCTTAAAAAAATCTTTCAGACATCTTTGGAAGAATCAATGGGTAGCAGTTTAAGAACTCTTTCTCATCCAAATCTCGATGACTCGATTAAAAAGATCATTTGTCGACACAGGTAGATATTGAGTCATGGAAAAAAAAACCTTTGGAATGCTGTTTCTAGGGACCATTTTAATAATTAGTCTAGAATATTCCAGAAATTTCCTACTGTTATAAAGAAATCACAAGAAAAATTCATTCTAAAAATTCTGCAACATTACTAGCACTACTTTACATGGAAAAGGATAAATATATGGTAGGAGCCAAGGAGATATCCTAGTCACTATTACAGAGAAATGTGGACGAATACTTGAACTTTTTTTTAGGAGTCCCTGAAGAAATCCCTGAAGAAAGAATGCTAGAGAAGGATTTCCTTCCAAATAAATTCGTTGGAGAAATACAAGCATCAAATATTGAAGTAAATGTTGAATGAATATTTCGAAAAACATTAAAAAAGGGATTTTTTTTGATATAATCACTGACGAGATCTCTCAAAGAATCACAAGAAGGAACCTCTAGAGGCATGTATAGAATAATACCTGGAGTAGCTCTTAGAGTGGTTCTTGGTCAATTGCTTACCGAAAAATATTTCTGATGAAATCCCTGGAGAGTTTTTAGAAAAACTTGTGCATGTTTTATTTTTCATTTTTTAGGACTGCAAAAAAATCAAAAAGAATATCAATGACAATTCATGAATGATAAATGAATGATAATATGTAGAAATGTAGATAATGTAGAAATACTACAAGGAATTCCTTTAACAATTCACAGTGGAGTACTTAAATACCCTTGGATTCCTGGAGAAACGCTCTGAGGAATTCTTTTAAATATTTTTGAAGCGATTCATGAAGAAACTCTTGAAGGAATCGATACAAAACATTTTGGAAAAAAAGTCCAGTCTAGCTTCTGCAGAAATTTCTTAACACATACTTACATATTTTCCGTACAAAAACTTAAGGAAATCTTGCGAGAACCGCCGGAAAAAGAACCTTGAGCGGTTCCATTTGAATTCGAATGTCGGTTTACTTTTGTATTTTTTGATTTGGATGAAATTTTGCACATGCTTTCTTTATGCCCAAAAATGCCTTTTTGCATCATCGGCTCGCCATTTTGACTCTAGCCTTACTTTTGAGAAGGGCCTAAGAAAAAAACCCTTAATAATTTTCAAAAAATTATAACTTAGAAATGGTTTGTCCGATCAGTTTGGTGCCTTCCGCAAAGTTTTAGGTTATTGTTGGGACTATCTGGAAAAAAATATACACTGTAAAAAAAAATGTTGTTATTTTTTATACAGTGGGATTCCGTTTTTGGCAACAAAGTTTAAATTTTCAGTTGCCAAAAACGGAACCGTGCCAAAATCGGAACCCATATTTCAAATTTTATTTTTCAAATATTGGTTTTGAAAGCATCATTACAATGTTAATACATCATTTTTATGGAATCATAAGACTTCGAAAAGGTTCACTTCGAAGCATTTTCCCGGAGGGTTATACTATGCTTTGAATCTATAGCTCCGTAATATTAAATCTGGCAAACGATTTTCTAGTCGCGGTTCTACGCCTCAACGTCTTCAATTTTTTTTAGAAGCTTTATGCATAACTTTTGTATAAGAGGGCCTTGTAAAACCAATAATCGCATAAGTGACTTTTATTGAAGAACTGGACATTTTCTTAAAACTATGAGAGAAAACGAAAAAAAAATGTTTTCTTTTAAAGACGTATTTGCAAATCAAAAGCGCTGGGTATTGCAAAACGACATGACCTTTTTTCCTAATTGAATGAACATTTAAAATAAGTTTAACTTTTGGACTTTAGCGTAAAATTTGAAAAATTCGGTGAGTTTAGAATTGCTTCTTCAATTTATGTTTCTAATAAAGTGAAGCATTTTATAATGAATGGTGTGTGAAAGTCTCGTTAATAAAGACAATTCATTCTTTCATTATAATGAATGGTTGACTGTATCAAAAGGGCAAACATAAACATGAGAAGATGCATACATGTCTTGTAATTGTGTAGAATTTAAGGTGAAGATGAATCGAGGCCAAAGTTCAAATTTTCAAGAGCACGGATCTGGAGAAGCAAACATCCGTTTGAGCTGAAAACCTAATCGAATGCTTACCACCAGCTACTGATCTTCACCTTAATTTTTACTTGAAATAATTTTTAATTCAGCTAGATATATGTTTTACACCTGCCTTATGAAATCAATTGAAATTTACAGGATCCTGTTATGAAACCTCAAGAACCTTAAAGGAATCTTCAGGTTCTCATAAGAAATCTACAGAAAAAACGCTTGAGCTCTGAAGCATCTTGCCAAGCATTTGTAGGATCTCGCAGAGCGTTCTCAGGATCTCACTAAGGATTTTGCTATGAGTTAACCTCTTGGAATTCCGCTGCGATGTTGCCGAAAATTCTCAAGTCTACGATGAAAAAATTTAAAAACTTATTATTATTGGGCTACCACTAGCACACCTCAAATTCCTCTGGGAACCTTTTCAAAATCCTCAAGCTTTCGCCGAAAATATTAAAAATACTACTAAAAATTCACATTATCCCGCTTAAAATTTACAAGACGCCCTAGAGTTTATTAGGAATCACCAGATTTTGGACATAATCCTCCATAACCAGTTATACACTCTAAAGATCCCTCAAGAAGCTCTCAGTGTCCACTTGGAATCTGCAGATATCCTCATGAATTCGTTAAAATTTCGGAAAAGTCCCACAAGAACGAAGAATCCCTTAAGGATTCTCCAGGATACAGTTAGGAAACTCATAGATTCAGCTCGTAAGGAACATTTTGATGATGTTGAGACCCGTATCCTTGATTAACAATGTGAGTCATAGATTTTTCGTTGCTCTTATGTCGGTGCTGGTGCTTTGTTCGAACAAGCTGTTCCAAATCTGAAGAACAGTGTTTTTTTTATTGGCAGACTCAAGTGGGCTGGTCACTTAATATGAATGCCTATGAAAAGAGGTTGATCTTAAGTTGAGATACTGGTGGAGATTATTGGTGTCATGAAACGTTGCCTATGTATGACCAAAGACCATTTTGAAGTAAATAAGCGCTTACGCGAGTCCTTAGTAGTTGATGAGATTTGGGGAAACATCGACGAAAATGGAGATCTGGAATGTAATCGGTGTGGAGTTGACATGCTTTTCAAGTGACTAAAGCAACAAACACGATAATATTTACAAAAATTTACAAATTTTAATGGTATTGAAAAATGTTGCCAAAAACGGATCCATTTTGTTGCCAAAATCTGGGGGTGCCAAAAACGGAGCATGCCAAAAACGGAGCATGCCAAAAACGGAATCCCATTGTATATCGAAAATAAAGCTTAAAAATCAATTTTCTCAAAAATCGTATTTATTTATTTTTTTTTTTTATATGTTAAAGTAGACAAAAAATGAAGTCTTTTGCACAGTGGGTCAAGATGGAGAAATCATGGACAAGAAAGTTATGATTTTTTGAAAATAGGTGAATTTTTGAAAATGGTCATAATAAACCTTTTAAATATTTTTCAACTCGATTTTATGAAAGTACGCAAAATTTACAACAAAAAAGGTATACGGAAAAATCAGGCTAACTTTTACCGTTTTAAAGATACAGCGATTTTAATACAAAATTATGATATAATTTTCAATTTTCGGTCATTATAATGTAACTTAGAAACGGTTTGTCCGATCAGTTTGGTGTCTTCCGCAAAGTTTTAGGTTATTGTTGGGACTATCTGGAAAAAAATATACACTGTAAAAAAAATGTTGTAATTTTTTATGTATCGAAAAAAAAGCTTAAAATCAATTTTCTCAAAAATCGTATTTTTTGATTTTTTTTATTTTTTTATATGTTGAAGTAGACAAAAAATGAAGTCTTTTGCACAGTGGGTCAAGATGGAGAAATCATGGACAAAAAAGTTATTGTTTTTTAAAAAAAAAGGTGAATTTGTTGAAAATGGTCATAATAAACTTTTCAAATGTTTCGGTAGCAATTAGCAATATTTTTTCATATACCTTTTTTGTTGAAAATTTTGCGTACTTTCATAAAATCGGGTCGAAAAGCATTCAAAAAGTTTATTTAGACCATATTGAAAAATCAACCTTTTTTTAAAAAATCATAACTTTTTTGTCCATGATTTCTCCATCTTGCTCACTGTGCAGAAGACTTCATTGTTTGTCTACTTTAACATGTAAAAAAATAAAAAAAATCAAAAAATACTATTTTTGAGAAAATTGATTTTTAAGCTTTATTTTCCATATATAAAAAATTACAACGTTTTTTTTTACAGTGGTTATTTTTTTCCGGATAGTTCCAACAATAACCTAAAACTTTGCGCAAGACTCCAAACTGATTGGACAAACCGTTTCTAAGTTATTTTATAATGACCGAAAATTGAAAATTATATCATAATGTTGTATTAAAATCGCTGTATCTTTAAAATTGTAAAAGTTAGCCTGATTTTTCCGAACAATTTTTTAATGTAAATTTTGCGTACTTTCATAAAATCGAGTTTAAAAATATTTAAAAAGTTTATTATGACCATTTCCAAAAATTCACCTATTTTCAAAAAATCATAACTTTTTTGTCCATGATTTCTCCATCTTGACCCACTGCGCAAAAGACTTCATTTTTTGTCTACTTTAACATATAAAAAATAAAAAAAAAATAAAAATACGATTTTTGAGAAAATTGATTTTTAAGCTTTATTTTCGATATATAAAAAATTACAACATTTATTTTTACAGTGTAATTTTTTTCAGATAGTCCCAACAATAACCTAAAACTTTGCGGAAGGCACCAAACTGATCGGACAAACCGTTTCTAAGTTATAATTTTTTGAAAATTATTAAGGATTTGTTTCTTAGGCCTTTCTTAAAAGTAAGGCTATAGTCAAAATGGCGAGCCGATGATGCAAAAAGGCATTTTTGAGCATAAAGAAAGCATGTGCAAAATTTCATTTCATCAAAAAATATAAAAATGAAATTTGGCAAAAAGTCGTCATTTTTTGTGGAACCGCTCCCATACGAAATTTCCCGAGGAATCTTAGAAGAACTTAATCTTTGGCAAAAAGTATTAGAGGAATTCCTGGAATCATTTCCAAATAAATCCATATGTAAAGACTAATCATACATGAAGAATCTCCAGAAGGTATAATAAGAATCTATAAAAATGATTATCGATGGAATCCGTTAAAGAATTCATGTAGATTAAGTAGAAATTATTCTAGACTTCCTTCTACCAATTATTCCAGAAATACTTCAAATTAATTTACGTAGGATGCTTAGAGGAATTTCTTCAGAATGTGCTCCGGTAAATTCCTCAAACTATGCACTAGTTCTTCAATCGATTCGTCCAGTTGTTACTCTGAAGGAGTTTCCAAAGATTCCTATACAGAAATTCCTCCAAGAAAACCTACAACGATTTCACCATAGTTTTGAGAAATTCGCTTAGAAATTTCACATGGGGATTTCTTCAGAATTCATCCACAGTTACTCTAAAGAATTGCTAAAGCAATTTCTAGAGGGGTGTATTAGAAAGGAAGGATTTCCCAATAAATTCGATCGTCGATTCAACATAATGTTTCTATATATTTTTTTCTAAGCATTTCTCCAGCATTTCATCCAAACGTTTTCCCAGGATTTTCTCGGATAAAATACCCATAGAATCTTCAGAAGTTTATTGAGGGTTCCACACCATTTTCCATTTCTAGGCTTTCTTGTAAAATAACATCGCTATCAAAGATTTCTGAAAATTTTTCTTGCCATTTTCACTAGAGATATTATTTTAAAAATGCCTGGAAAAAATCTTTGAAGGCATACTTGAGATATATTTCAAAGAATTATTGGATGAACTCCTTAAAAAATGTTAGAAGGAACCTCAAGGGTATATCCAGAAGGAAGCCCTAGAGAAATTTAAAGTTGAAATGTTAAAGTTATCCTGAAAGACCATGTTGTAGGAAATTCTAAGAAATCTCTGAAACTACCTCTGGAGTTTTTTTTTATGATGTTCTATACGGGTATCTTTGAGAGTGATCAAGTGAAAGCGATGGAAGAATCATTGCAGACAATTCTGGAGGACTTAAGACTTTCTTGAAGAATATCTGAAAGAATCTTTGAAGGAATTTCTTACAGAATCTCTAAGATGTTTTCTGTGGTTCTCCTTGGAAAAATACGGATTGCATTCTAGAGGTATCTAAAATAAAATTGTTGGGGGAATTCCTTGGGAAATAATCACTAAATCATATGAAGATATCTTAGAAGTAGGGTGCCGGTGCCATTAGTGGACTACCTAAGCTATAAAAAATCATAACAAAATAACGAAAAGCCCTAACAGAAATCTTTTGGCGTCAACAGAAAGATTTCAACCTCTACTATATGGGAAAAATATAAAAAGAGTGATAAAACTATTTTTTTAACATAAAATCGCTTGAGCCACTATTGGTACACGTGTTCCAGTAGTTGCGCTAGTGCTCCAATAGTAGACGTTCGGGAATTATACAAGGAATTTTAAACAAAATGGTAAATTTTTACATAGTTTAACATTTTTCCCTCGGAACAGCAATTAATATCTTTCGAATGAAGCATAAAGATCATCTCTAGAGCTTTTCTTTATTTTTATACATCCATTTAAAAAACTGCTTCCATCCGTTGATCCACTACTGGAACACGACGGCTACTGTTGGTGCAAGGGAGCCATTTTTTTACGTAAACTTAATTATTTATATGACTTTTTGATAAGATAAAAAGCTGAAATTTGGCAAATCGACTAAACTAGAAGCGATCTATCCACCAAAAATAGCACATGTCGTTTTTATCGAAAAATGTACGTTTAATTCCATAGTCCAATCTAATGGTACATTACAACCATTGGTACCGGCACCCTAGTATCAAAATCTTTACACAAATATATGAATAAATTTTTGATGAAATTCGTAGAAAAAATCATAAGAAGTACATACCGTTAGGCGAGAAGTAATGCTTGTAATGTCGTTAATTCTTGAAAATAGTTTTAAAAAAGTCTCGTCTGAGGAATCAAATTCTTTTCTCCTGATTCCTATTAGGTTTCCATTTGTTTTTTTGGTTCATGTTTGGTCTCTTGTTTGGTCTACACACCAAAAAAATCTTAGATTTACACGTAACGTAATATTAGCCTCAATCATGCAAAGCCATTTCTCATGTATTATTCAATGATAAAACCTATAAACACATCTATTATATACAACATTGTTACCAAAATCCTTAATATTGAACGCGAAACGTCTTCTCTCGAAGAATGTTGCATGCAAAACGGCATGGTTTACATGATTTTCACGCTGAAAATTCAATCATAAATAATGCACATGGAATGACACGCCGTCGATCCATCCATGTGCATTATTTTTGACAGAATATTCAGCGTAGAATCATGTAAACCGAGAATTCTTGTTTGCAATTTCACTTTCAAGATGCAAGAAAGCATGCAACATTGGCGAATGTTGGATAGAAGATCATGAAATGTTGCAGTTTCACTCAAGTTTGCAAGAATTATCGAATGCAATGAGACAGATTACATTAATTAACGTTGAATGTTCAGTTGCAACTCGTTTTACATGATTATCATAAAAAATTACGTGCCATGTAAATTTGAGAATTTTTTGCTGTGTATGTTTTTAGTTGTCCCGACAAAAGGTCTCTAAGTTTCCTATTTCCAAGACACTCAGTCGCCACCAGCCCTACGTTTCAACAACTTGTAGAAAATAGACCAGTTTAAGAAATGTTTTTTTTTAATTGAAAAGTCCATTTTTCAATTTTATAGAATTTTTAATTGTAATATTGAATCATTTCTACGAGAACCATGAAATTTAAAAAAAGAGCACGGATCCAAACATCCGTTCAAGCTGAAAACTTAAACGATTGGTCACTCGATCAAGTTTTCCGCTCAAATGGATGTTTGGCTCTCCAGATCCGTGCTCTTGAAAATTTGAACTTTGACCTCGATTCATCTTCATCTTAAGTTTCAGTAATAACTGCTATATGTATGTTTTTCAAAATGTGTGTTGCGTCGAGGACCTGTCCAATTTTACAGCAATCCATCCAACGCAAAGTGCTAAGCTTTTCCACGTGCGTACATCCGATCTAACCCTAACCCGGTCAATTGCAGGGGATGTGGTGATGGCTTCAAAAATGTGTACTCTACTTGCCTAAATTTGTAGTCGGCTGCGTCGAACGAAGCTCGTCAGAGCTTGTCGTCCACCACCCGGTAAGCTAATTAGCGTAATACTTCGCTTTTCGGCGACCGGCCGACCGGCGACCGCGGGATGCAAACTCTTCTTCCTAATGATGATTATTCGACTCGGGTCCATTTCAGGCTGCACCACCGGGGCCGAATTCTATTTCCCTGTTTGAGTGCAGTTTGGTTTTGACGTTCGGCACAATGGATTTAATTGCGTGATGAGATTGGTGTTGTTGGTTTCGCGGCGCGGCGGTGTTTTGACAATCGGTTTCGCATCGGTGTGTGTGTCGGGTAAACAGAAAACGTTAAAAGGTAGCGGACCCATTAGGACTAATTTGTCATCGGGATACCGCGTGAATCAAGTTCCGGTCGGTGGACTGCGTCTGTGGAAATTTAACAACGTGAAATGATACGTCATTCGTACAGTTGGACATGTCTTTGTGTTTGTGTTTCACAAACATTACAATTGCAAAATTGAAGTCCTAGTTTACATTCTTGATGGATTCAGCTCAAAGTTTATTTTTCATACTTTATATTTCATGTTAACATCAATAAAATCGGTATTTTATACATTTTTGGTGACCTGAAGCTCCAAATTGAAACGTGCAGGAACATTTCTGGAATCGACATCAGATTCAGCTACTAGAAACACATAATTTGATCTTGGAGACACTTTTAATTCATTCTCATAACCTTAACATTTTGATTGAGAAGATTGTTAAGGACATTGTTTTGTTTGTGGAGTCTGTGGAACATCCGTAGAATCCCATGATTCTAAAAATATACAATTTTGATGTTAAATCCATTTGATCGAGTGTCAAGCCAAGTGTCAAAAATTCCACCTGTCATCACATCTCATTTTCCTCGGATGGTGTCTTGATGACACCATTCAAAATTCAAGCAATTTACCTTCATTCCGATCCAATATTGAAACACCGACATAAATTAGCTAGATAAGTGCCTTGCCAGAAACTCACACCGCAAACCGACTGGCATTCATTTCCATCGCATCCAATAATCAGTTCGGTACCGAGAAAAAGAACCAATCAATGTGGAAGGAGACGACATAAAAAAGTGCCTGCTAATTGATTGTTTGTTGCTTTCCGCCGGTCCAGACGATGCTTCTCGTTGTGGCTTTGGTCCGATTGTGGCGTAGAAAGTCCGTAGAAACTATAATGAAACGCTTGAAGCACACTGCCTGCGTTCCCAACCATCTCCAGCGTCGCACAGTGGACCAAAGTTAGCTACAATAATCTTCAATATTTAATAGTCGTCCCCCAATATTAAAGATCGATTTTTGTTGTTCATTCTGAACTTCAACATCATGTGAATTGTAAAACCATAAACTAAAATTTACATTTTTTGGATTTTACAAATTTCTTGGATACTGTTTCAGCGAAACAGCAATTTCAACCATATCTATCTCAACCGCTCTCATTAGAAATAATGGACCTTTTTCTATGTTTCTAAGATGGTTTCAATCATATTTGACTTGATAAGCATTTAAGAATGTCATCAAGTGTATACCATGAAACTTCACCAACAAATTTGAACATTCTAAAACTCTTGCAAGATACATAGGAAAGTCTCTCAAATGATCATATAATATTCGTGCATATTTGCAACAAGACTTATTAAAATTTGTTAAAAAAATTGTTAGGCCATCAGATTATCAGACTTGTTTTTGAGGTAGCATTTTTATTGTCATAGGTATTCATCTATAAAATGAAGCAAATCCCACAAAAAGCATTGCCTTCGATATTCAACTTCAAACTGAAGTGCAAAAAACTTCGTTTCAAACAATTTTGAAACCCGGGTTTTTTCAATGAATGAGGATTTTCGAACGATTTGTGTAACATTTGTACTTTTCGCCAACATTTATATGAAATGCAGCCTCTGTACATCTTCTTCGTCGTCGTCGCCAACAACGATGACAACGATGAAGAAAGAGGTAAAAACAAAGAAATTAATTTCTTCATCTTCCATTTCACGAGCCCCTCCTCGGGCCTGCTCTCAACGGTTGCCTTCACCCCCTAATCTGAACCATTTGATCTGGCTTGCCTGCCAGATGATGCACTCCTCTTCCTTCCAAACGACGACATGATCATCGCTTTTACCGAGCCCATCGGAGAATCCGTGAATCGATCGATCGGCCAACCACCAGCAATCGAACGACGAATATTTGCTTTTAATCACTATCCATGGGAGCAAGGAGCTCGCCGCATTCGTTCCTCCACAGCGTGGTCACATCGCTCTCGCGAGCGTGGAGCATAAAAAATGTGCTCTTTTTCTCATTTCTACCGGAGGTGGAACTTGAGACAAGACGCGAAGCTTATAATTTATTTGCGCGTAATTATGTTTGTTTCTTGTGAATGCAGGGATTTTTTGCTGGGAATGATGAGAGAGTCATTGAGCGTTGAGGTTTCATTCATAATTCGATCGATGGCGCTACACTGATTCAATTTGATGAATGATTTTTGATTGACAAACGGTTGAAAATCTTATTTGGTTGAATTCTTGCAAAATGGTTGATATGAACCCCAAAATTACTGTTCAGTTGATATCTGAATATGGATAATCTTTTTTTCACAAAGTAAAAATAAAAGGCTGTGTTAGCGCTAGAGCGAAAGAAATTTTAATTTTTTTGTACTGCACTTGGAATCGATTCCGATAGGGCTCTAGGATAACGGCCACGAATTCCTCCAGAGATTCAACTAAACATTTCTCTAGTGATTCCTTCAGGAATTCCGCCAGAGATCGCTCCAGGAATTCCATCAGAGATAACTTGCAAATATCTAAATGAAACACTTCAGCAGTTCCAACAGAGATCATCTCAAGAATTCTATCAGGAACTCCAGAGTTTCTACCAAGAATTCCACCAATAATTTCACCAATAATTTCAACAGGGATTCTTGCAAGGGTTTTTTTTTTTCGCAGGAATTACAACAGGGATTCTTTTATTCATTTCGTCTTAGATTCTTCCATAAATTCCAAGTTTTCTTCTAATATCTCTTCAGTGATGATTGCATTGATTTTTAAAGAGATTTCTCTAGGCAAGCACGGGAAACATTCGCTCTATTATTCCGTTTCTTTCACTCACTTCCACGTACGGTCAGGAGCGAGGTTGGCGCTCCTTCAACCCAGCAGATCGTTTCAATTTCCGATGCGTACTCTACTTTTTCGGCAAGCGTCACACGATGCAGATAAATGGCTTCGGGATGAGTGACTACCGATTCTGAATGCCGAAGGTAATCGAACGCACTACCGAATGATTGTTTGCATTCTAATTGCGCGCGAGTGGCATTCGATTTGACTGCTGATAAGCGATCACTGATCGACAATACACACCAGTGAATGATTCAGTGAGTTGGAACCCGATCATTCGGCTGAATGCATTCGATGACTGAATGCCGAACGCTTTCCTTCGTGTCTTGCAGATATAGGGAGATCGGTAATCACTTCCATTCGTGTTTGTCCGGATTTTCGCTTTGTCGCATTCAGTTTCGAATCTTGGAGATAGCGCTCCTCCCAGTGCGGTTCAGCTGTCATTTAGCATTCGGTGGCAGCAAATATTTTGCTATTTTTTTATCGGCAGCGTTCTGGTAAGTGAGTGATTTTTCCCATGCTTGCCTCCAGGTAACATTATATTATTTCTTTCCTGAATTCTTCCAGAGAATACTCTAGGAATTCCTCTGATGGTTCTTATAGAAATTCCTTCCGAGATATCTACGGAAATTGCTCCAGATGTTTTTGCATGAGCTCCTCAGAGAAATATTACATATGGGATTTCTTCCAAAGGATTTTCCAAACATTCCTTCAGGATTTCTTTCAGGAATTCCATTAGAGATAACTCCAAAATATGTAAAGGAAACTCTTTAGCATTTTCAACAGGGATTCGAACATGAGCTATATCAGGGATTCTAAAAGAAATTCCTCCAGAGATTCCAACAGGTATCCCCTCTATAATTCCACTGAAAATTTCCTAAGGTATTCCACCAGGGGTTCCTAAAGCAATTCCATCAGAGTTTTCCCCAGGAATTGCTTGAAAATACATTTTTTCCGGAACAGAAATTTTTTAGCTATTAAACCAGGTTTTAAACCAGATACTAGCCGATTTCTGCAGGAATTCCTCTGAAAGTTCCTACACAAATTTCTCCTGGAATTCCTACAAGGTTTCTCCTTCCCCAAACATTCATACAGAAATTCCTCCTGACTTGCTCAAGAAATTTCTTCAGGTAAAATTACATTGATTCTTATCTGTCTTCTTTCTGACGGTTTGCCCAAAAAACACTCCAGAAATTCCTCCATCCAATACTCCAGAGAATAGAGAATACTACAGAAATTGGTTTATCCAGAGATTTAGTAAATTTTCAAACTGTTTGCTCTATGATCCTCTAGAACTGACTTTTTAGATTCATCTCTGAAGTAGAAGTCCTTGAAGATCGCCTAGAACTTCCTTTTTGGATTTATCTACACATTTCTCTTGGGTTTCCATTGTAAATTTCTGCAGGATTTCTCCCTTGGATTTTTCAATAATTAATCAGAGGATTAATCCAGGAATATTTCAAAAGTTTTTGTAGTTAAAGTTAGAAAACTTTTCCAGAATATATTCTTCCAAAGATTTCCCCAGAAGATTCTCTAGAGATTCGTAGAAATATTAGTCTAAAAAATTCTACAAGGATTTTTCCAGCGTTTACCTTAACAATTTCATCAAGAACTCTTCCAGAATTCCTGGATTCCTGGAAAAGAGTTTACCAGGTATTCGTCCAGGAATCTCTTATCAGAAGCGTTTAGTTATTCTCTCTGGTATTTCTTCAGGATTTTCTTCAGGTTCCTTCAGAAATTTTTCCAGAGATCAAAAATTGCTCAAGGAATCTTTATGGAACAATCCCTGGAGAATCTCGGTGATATGATCATGAAGATCTTTTAGAACTTCCTTTTTGGATTAATCTACGCCTTTCTCTTGGGTATCCTTTAAAAATTTTTGCTGATTTTTTTAGATAAGTATTAAGAGGATTACTCCAGGAATATTTCAGTAGTTTCTTCTTCTTCTTCTTGGCATTAACGTCCCCACTGGGACAGAGCCGGCTACTCAGCTTAGTGTTCTTATGAGCACTTCCACAGTTATTAACTGAGAGCTTTCTTTGCCAAAGTTGCCATTTTCGCATTCGTATATCGTATGGCAGGTACGATGATACTCTATGCCCAGGGAAATCAAGGAAATTTCCAACCCGAAAAGATCCTGGACCGACCGGGAATTGAACCTAGACACCTTCAGCATGGCTTTGCTTTGTAGCCGCGGACTCTAACCACTAGGCTAAGGAAGGCCCCAGTAGTTTCTGTAGTTAAAATTACAGTGATTTTCCAGAACATACTTTCAGAGTTGCCTGTAGATATTCTTCCAAAGATTTCCCCAGAAGGTTCTCTAGAGATTCGTAAAAAAAATCTTCTAGAAAATCCTCCACGGAAATTTCCTGCGATTCCTTTAACATTTTTTTCAGGAATTCTTCCATGAATTGCAGCAAGAATTTTTCCATGTATTCATCCAGGAATCTCTTGCCAGAAGCCTTTAGTTATTATCTTTGGTGTTTCTTCAGAACATTTATTGATATTCCTTCAAAAGCTTTTCCACAGATTTCTTCAGAGATTCTTTCAAAAATTTCTTAAGGAATCTTTTTGGGAGAATCCCTGGAGAAACTCCCTGAAAACTCCCTGAAGGTCCTCTAGAACTTCCTTTTTGGATTGATCTGCCCATTTCTCTTGGTTTTTTTTTTTTTGAAAATGCCTGCAGCATTTCTTCCTAGCATTTTCAGATAAGTAGGGTCGGTGTTCCCTTAGTGGACAGTCCCCTATAGTCGCACTAGTGGCTTTTTACGGCCGTTTTGCTATAAATCTTTTCAAAACATTTTTTGACATGAAGGTCAGGAGCTATTTACCTAAGTACCATTGATACACAGCTTGATTTTGTTCAATTGCAATTCAATTCAAATTCAATTGATCGAAAAATTATTTTTGCTTAAAATTTGAGCTCCTTTGCGCCTATAGTAAACCTATTGTTCCTATATTAGCACTACTGAGAGAAACTATTTTTTATTATAAGAAATAATCAATAAATTAAGAATTTTTTTTTACATCAAACGAAAGCTTTTGATCCACACTTTGTAGGAAAAATATAAAAGTTTTGTAAAAATACGGTTTTGATAAGTATTTTGCTAACGCCGTGATGCTAGTGCTACAATAGAAACAGAAATTAGAAATAGTGCTGCTTTAGGCACATGTATTCCTATAGTGGCACACGCGATAATAAATACAAACATTTGAGTTCTCGTAGTTTTCATATTTTTCCCACAAAACCACGATAAAAGTCTGTAAAGATTATGTAAAAATAATGACGCTAGCGTTATTTTTCGATTTTTTGTTCTTAGCTATGCGGCAATTGGTACATCGACCCTACTCAGAGGATTAATCCAGGAATGTTTCAGAAATTTCCGTAGTGAGCATTACAGGGATTTTTCTAAAAATGCTCTCAAAGTTGCCTGTAGACATTCTTCCAAATATTTCCCCCAGAAGGTTCTCTAGAGATTCGTAGAAAAATAACTCTAGAAAACCCTCCAATGATTCTTCCTGCGATTCCCTTAATAATTTCTTCAGGAATTCTTCCAGACATTGCAGCTAGAGTTTATCCAGGCTTTCGTACAGGAATATCTTATCTGATGCCTCTAAATTTTCTCTCTGGTACTTCTTTTAACTCTTCTCTCAAGTATTCCTTCAGAATTTTTACAGTGATAGCTTCAAAAATACTTCAAAAAAAAAATCTCAAGCAATTCCTGGTGATACTCCGTGAGCAGTTTCTGAAGATTCTCAAGAACTTTTTTTTTGGATTCTACGCATCTACGCATTTCTTTTGAGTGTCCTTTAAACATTTCTGCGAAATTTCTTCCTAGGTTTTTTTTCAGATAAATATTTCGAGGATTAGTGCAGAAATGCTAGAGAAGTTTCCGTTGTTAAAATTGCAGGAATTTTCTAGAAAATATTTTCAGAGTTGCCTGTAGACATTCTTGCAGAGATTTCCTTAGAAGGTTCTCTAGAGATTCGTAGCAAGATTTCTTTAACAAGTTCTCCAGGAATTGCAGCAAGAGTTTTTTCAGGCATTCGTCCAGGAATCTCTTATCAGAAACTTCTAGTTATTCTCTCTGATGTTTCTTCAGGATTTCTCTCAGGTATTCCTCCAGAAGCTTTTGCACAGATTCCTCCAGCGATACTTTCAAAAATTTCTCAGGGAATCTTTTTGAAAACATCCCTGGAGAAACTCCCTGAGAAGTCACTGAAAGTCCTCTAAAACTTCTTTTACGGACTGATCTATGCATTTCCCTTGGGTTTCCTTTGAAAATTTCTGCAGGATTTCTTCCTAGGATTTTTCAATTAAGTGTTCGGAGGGTTAATCCAGAAATGTTTCAGAAATTGCCGTAGTGAACATTACAGGGATTTTTCTGAAAATACTCTCAGAGTTGCCTGTAGACGTTCTTCCAAAGATTTCTCTTACTTTGTCGATTGACCTTAAATACACAAGAAAAGTTAATGAAATTCAAGTCAACAATTACCCTAGTGCAACGAAATCCTGCACACCCTCCTTCGATAATAATCCTCAGCTTATCGAAAAACGGAGTAACGATAGCACCCAATCCGGCAATTAACGGGCGGCGCACGAAACAAAAAAGACGAATCACAAGGAGGGCTTAAAAGCCCCCCGAGAGATCTCCTAGCCTTGTGTGTTTCGCGCATCACAAATTGATTACTGCTCCCACCGACCGTAGTCAATAATTTTACAATATCGACTGCTGCTCCACTCCAGAGCCACAAACAGTCCGAGGTCCGAAGTCGGATGGCGATGACTACCGCAAGGGGATATCATTCCTGCACACTCATCGCTTTCCTGTTACGCGACTTCGCTTCAGCCGGACGGGAAGCTGCTGCTGCCGACTCAGCGCTTCCATTAAGGAGGCTCATTTGTATTACTTTTCTCGAGTTCATCATTCATTTGTTCGACGGCGGAGGCAGTGCCGGTCGAGTCCTAGTCGTGTCTATCTGCTACCCTGAGTCACCAGACCTCAGAGTGACTTAGCAGGGCTGGTAGCGAATCACTAGTTCTTAATTAGTCACTTTTTAGAAGCCAGTCACTATAAAGTCTCTGCTCAAAATTTCTTGTTTGAAACTAGGGATTAACCATCAAGATATCGGCACATTTACTTAAAAGTAGTTGGAAAGCATAGATACCTACAAAATATTGAATCAAAAGTATCGATAGCTATTTGAAAACATAGAATTATCATCATTCCAATCACCATACTTATGAGGATCACACTGTTGATTTATTCATTATATATTCTTCTTTTCTTGAAATTTCTTGAAATTAGTGTTCTTATGAGCATTTCCACAGTGATTTATTGAGAGCTTTCTTTGCCAAAGTTGCCATTTTTGCATTCGTATATCGTATGGCAGGTACGATGATAATCTATGCCCATGGAAGTCAAAGAAATTTCCATTACGAAAAGATCCTGAACCGACCGGGCATCGAACCCAGACACCTTCAGCATGGCTTTGCTTTGTAGTCGCGGACTTCCACCACTCGTCTAAGGAAGGCCCAGTGTGGCACCACTTTACGCCACCAGCCCTGTCAGAGTGCCGCCAGTCAGCTAGTCAGAGCCAGTGAACGTAAAAGCGAAAGACCTACACATCACCTAGAGCATTTGTGTAATGCGAACGAATCAATTGTAATCATTATTACCCCCATGATGACGGGCGATGATGCAATTGGATATCGGCGGGGCTACGAACCGATGATACCGATGGGTCTGCCCTCTAATCGGCAAAGTCTTCAACGAAGACGACTCAGACGACGACGACGACGACGACAACGGCGATAACGACGTGGGGTGTAATTTATACGTGCTCTTAACACGATTGGAATTGTGGGGGTGGAATCAGCCGTATAGGTGAACGTTCTTTGGCTCATACGTGTAGATGGATGGATTTGAACGGCCGACCGACCGTTCTGTGTTGTAAACAAGGGAGGCATCAAATCCGGAAGCCGCTTGTTTGTTTTGTTCAAACAGTGCCGATTTCGGAAATTGAATGAAGACGTTTGTGACAGGGCAAGAAGATGGTTTGACAGGATTGTCGCAGTAGATTAGACATGTGACAATTTAGGCAATTAGAGTGATTTATGAGTAACATGGTGTTTTTTGGAAGTTATGAAATCTTAATTTTGCATATTGCGTGATTTTATGGATACAATTATTGCCAATATACTCTACTACGTCAAATTCAGTGTTCAGCTCAATATTGATGATGATTCCGGGCGCTATTACTAGGATGTACAACATTTCGGCCACGTAGATATCCCAACAAATTTTTGAAGTAACGCTCAAAAAATTGCTGGAGCATACCGTTACTCAAAAGGACTCCCAACTCCACATCATACAATTCATCGTCCCATTTGAATCAACCACGCGGTTAGTTAGCGCGGTCAGTTCCTCCTTTACCTACCTGTCATAACTCATCGCCAGCAATCAAGCGTCCCACTTCTGAAGATTCTTCCCAACCACAATAGGAGCTCATATTTCAAACCCAATCAACCTGCTCTGCTCGGTAGAATGTGTGTCGTCTGCCTGGTTTACCTCATTTCACCCACGGTTGACCGTGGTCGTCCCTCGTCCCTCTCGGTCGAACAATGCCATCCATTATTTTCCGGGACCGTCCGGTGGATGGCTTCCCGCGGGTCCAGCCAAATCACCGCCACCCATTTTCCCCAGCCAGGTCCAAAGCAATTCATCACCGGAGCCTCTTCTAAACGAATGACTTCGGCGACTCTCGGGAGAAATCCATCTTCCCTGGCTGGGAAGCCCGCGGGACCGGAGACGCGTTTTTCGGGCGCGTAAATATTTGATCCCTAACGTATCATTCCGCCTTCACTGCTCGTCTAATAGAGGTGTGTGCAGTACACTCGCAACCTTCCGCTATGACGGGGTTGACGCAAAGACGACGATGCGATGTGGTAAATATTTGAAGTTGTTCCGCGATTGAACCATCCATGAACACTAGGGTGGCCCTGAATTGCATTTAGTCAGAAAATTTGTGCAATTTTGCCGTTACGTGGCGTTATTCTGCATGTTATTTGGTCATATTTTAACAGTGTACACTTGACCATTTTGTATGGAAATCAGCTATTGTTCACTTCATTTTAGTCAAAACTGTAATTTTAAACCCATTCGCGCAGCTTGAGTTTGCTTTCGGTATTCTGAACAACTATTATGAATACACTCAAAGGCGTTTCGTGAGGAGTTCGATTACCTGTGCACTTATTTGAACAAACCGTTGAATTTGAATGTTGCCACTGAGTTTTAAAATGTATTTCAGTATTTGATGTTAGTTTTTGGACGATATTCAGCCCTGAGACATATCATTTCATAACCACATAAATTGGATTCTGTATCACAGTTTCCTGCTTAATAATTTACCTGAAATTTGAGCTGCATGTCAGAAATATCTTGAAGTTTCTACGAAAAATTACGATACCCTATTTAACAATTTTAAAGTTGTTAAAAATACCATTTTATGACAGATTATATAATATTCGACTTGAAATATTTTTGAAGTACTTATATTTAGAAGAAGGTATGTTTCTGCAGATGTAAGGTCATTAGTCTGAAGTACGTTGGATCGAATTTTTATAAACCCAATGGGTTATTGAGTATGAGCATTGATGACCGTGCAATTCGCAGTTGATAGAGATGGGCAATTTGGTCCGATTTTGCGAGCGAATCGTTGGTGACTCACTCACAAAAGTGAATCGATTCTTTTGATCGATTCAGTGATTCATTAAATTAATCATGAACATAAAAAAACATAACATGACTATTTCTGAATGATATCATATTTAATATATAAAGCTACTTCAAATATGTTTACATGTCTAGTGCACTTGATCATGATAAACCAGCTTTAAAAATGTTGCTTATTCCTGGTACTCTCTTTCGGAAATTGCATTTCCTGTGAATCGTGACTCTTTTGAAAAGAATCGTTATTCGTTCACTCATTTTTGAGAGTCGACTCTTTCGATCGATTCGTGAGTGAGTCGCCCATCTCTATTAGTTGATACTTCGTGATTGACCAGAATAATCGAAATTGCACAAAGAACCAACAGATGGAGCTTGGGGATAGCTTACCATATTCAGTGTATAATTTCGAGAATTTCAAATCTTATAAAATCAATAACTGCGCCGGCCACGTTTTTTCGGTCATCTGAGAAGGGAAGGAATGTTAGTGTGAAATCCATTGTTACTGAAGACCGAGTATACCTCTGCATCTTCATGGTTGTCACGGGAAAAAGTTTTTGTTGGTGCACGGATAAAAATCTGATCCCCAGACCATGATTTACAAATCATGAAATTCATAAATTGGGTAGGTCATAATATCAGGATCACAAATCATGATTCCTGGAGTCATAATCATAATTCCTCATAAGCGTAACATCCAGTGTAAAAACACTAAGCGGCGCACTTTGCTTCATCTCATTCGTATCGATCACTCCTAATTCAAGATGACGAAGCGGTTGAGTGGTAGAGTACGTGGCTCACAATCGAAAGGTTATTGGCTCGAATCTCAATATATGCTGTTTTAACTTTTTTTTTATTTTGTCGATCATAAACGGATGCGCGACTCAGCATTTTTGGCATTTGAATCATGATTCCGAGCAATCAGCTACAAAAACCTAACGCGTGTGTTGCGTTACGGCAATCAGACTCATGATATCATGAGTCCAAATCATGGTGTATTTTCATAAGACGAAAACACGCTGGAATCATGATATCATGAGTCATAATCTTGTTTTTGGATTCTGATTTCTACCCGTTTGGGAAGGATTCAGAAGCGACATAATCTGGATTCACCGTGGTAAGTGATGCGATTCATGTAACTTCAATTTGAAAACTTTTCTGTTTACATAATCTTCTTCTATTCTATACAAAATTATGTTGACACCTCTAGTGATGAATCATTCAAAGAATTTTTTGCGCTTGGTAAGTGATTCGATTCATGGAACATGTACCGAAATAATCTTCTGTCAGTCTATGATACATATGTAGACACTTATTATGTCGATCTATTTATTTTTTTAATGTTATTATAAGCAAAAGAAAAGGTATGCGTCATTCAAATTGCATAAGGTAAAATATGCATTATAGTACGCCGACACAGAGTGTCGAACCAGTCATTGTTTTTTTTTTTTTGAATAAATGCACAAATGCATCATTCATATCGTTTCAGGTTCAAGTTGTGTGTAAATTTATTTCACTCTTTGGAAATAGAAGCATGAAACGAGCTCACCAATAGATGATCCATTGCTATCAGGGGTGCTCCAAATCGGTTTAATTCCATCACCAACAAGCTTGAAGCATAAGGGCAATCTTGCTTGGGGGACACAAAAACGAATCGTCCTGCTTAGGCTTCACGAAGCGCTCAATTTTAAGACCAAATGGGTTATTAGGCCGAAACTAATAAAGTTTTAAGGGCACCGTTCAGTCATTGACTCGTTTGATTTTTGAAATTATCGTTTTATTTTTGGGACGATTTCCTTATTATCATAAAAGGCTTTTTTAATACTGATGGCCCTTAATTACTTGAACATAGCACTTTTTTTCCCTACGCAAAAAAAAATATGAAAAAGAGGATTTCGCGTTCGTTGGATAAGACGACTAGTGTCCTTTACCTAATATTGTCTGAACAAACAGTTTGCGATTCGACAATGCTACGCTGTCCTGATTACATTTTTTTTTTCAAAATCCTGAAGTATATTTTTTAAATAGTTCTGATGCTGATTAAAAATTGGGTTCTGTAGTATATTTTCAACGAAGAATCTGAAAATTAAGTAATCTCAACACTTCCCAAATTGGGTTTTTGGCTACAGAACGAGGGCAGGATGTCCATTCACCCGGGAAATCCGAACCCGGGAATTTCAAATGATCCGGAAAATACGGGGACGTAACGCCAGAAAAAAGAAGAAAAAGCTTCTGTATGAATAATGAATGAATATTTTGAAAGTCAAATAAAAAATAAGAAAGTTTCTTATCGAAGGTCTAGAAAAAAATCAAGTCGCACGGTAATTTTGACATCCGAGAATTGGAAAACTGGATCAATTCATTCCGATGGATAAGAGAAGAGATATTCATGAGTTTTTTTGCTATTCTTTAGCTTCATATGGTATTATAGCCCTTCAAACAACTACACAAATGTCAAACAAAATTAGCTCAAAAGGGATTTTTTTCTTCGGCAACGTCCTTTATGACCTTTTGAAGAATGAGTTTCCACTATAGGATGATAAGTTTGTACTTACTTTACAATACTAACAGTTTGAAACATTTTTCAAAATTTCTCCATAGTAATTTCCATATAAACCTGGGCCACCTCTAAATTACCACCAAAAATTGTAAGGATGGTAAGAAAGATATGGGAGATTGGATTTTCAAACATTGGATTTTCAAACATTCTGAATCGCCCTAATGCACACGCACACCGGCCAGGGGCAATCAAGCCCAAGCGACTCAATTTTCTATTCTCTCGCTCATCCGAAAGCTTCGAGCCTGGGTGTGAACAGCGGGGATTGTAAAAGATCTGAAGAAACGCACCGCTTGCCTGCCTGGCGGCCTGGTCTAAGAGGTCATCGTCGTCATCATCGATCGACAAAGCGAACGAATCTCTCCTCCACAAATCCACCGACGTCGCACGTCTCCGAAGTTGTCAAGAGTATTTGCGCAGGTCAAACAGTCATTGCCCATTGCTTGTTTGGGATCGCAGCGAGGTATTAAGCACAAGTGGGTACCGCTCGCTCCCCCACACACAATTGAGTCGATTGTCAAACAGTTGGATGTGCAAGCGCGCCTCTTTACCGAGAATAACGGATTAAGGTGGAAGAGAGGCGCGCCGGACTTAATCCTAATCTCCCGGAAGAGGCTCTTTGTAACCGTGTGCGCCGTGAAGTTATGACGGGTCGATAAAAATCTTAATACCAACATCAACAAATTAGGGAGGAAATTCAAATCGCCATCATCGCGCCTACACCTTTGCAGCAGCGACCGAATGAAACGACCGCTGCCCAATAAATCTCACTTCCCAAAATCCAATTTAAACTTGGGTGCAAGAACAGGGACTAAAATTCATGTTGGTACAGAGCACTGTTGTTACATTAAGTTATTGGAAAACTATCAAGTATTAAATCGTATTTGAAATACTTTATCAATAATGAGGGTAGTTTACACAACATTTTACAGAATTGTGATTTTACAGCACTTCTTGTAAATTTAACCAACGAGGCTGGCCGAGTTAGATAATTACGACGCGTGCTACAAAAATCTGCAACGAGTCGCGTGAAACTGTTTTTGCAATTTCGTAGAGAACCACTTTTGGGTATCATTCAGCATTGTTTGGAAATTTCTTAAAAATGTTGCGTAATGATTCATTTCGTTGAGGTGTGAAACAGTTGCTTAAATGAAAAGGCGTTACATAAATGTCGTAATCTTGTGACAGGAACGAAAGGTAGCGAAAGTAGCTGCCCAGGGAAGTCGAGAAAATTTCCATTACGAAAAGTTCCGGCGGGATTCGAACCCACGACCCTCATCTTGGTCTTGTTGAATAGTTGCGTGTTTACCGTTACGGCTATCTGGACCCACCTTGATGTAAACGCAGTGCCTTGTACGGATATGAATTTGAGTCACTTTAGATAGTGGCTGCACAACTTTGGGCACCGAAGAGCCATTTTCCGTTTATTTTTATTGTGCTGACGTGTGGTCGCGCGACAGAACAGTGCTCCGCTGCGTTTTTTTTTAGTTCCACAGGCAGGGTGTTCGCGATTTCCACCAGACGACCTAACCGAGTGCCATATTTCTTACGTTTATTATTATTTATGACGCCCGCCAACAACCTTTTCTTCGGGATTTTATTGCAGCCAGCAGTGAATTCGAACCGCGGCTGCTGACTGTGGCCAAATGGGAAAGGTACATTGTTATGGCAGTTACACCTATTTCGGAACGGCAGCCAGCGAGAGTGTCGCACATACATACTGCCAAATGGGCAACCGACGGGTTTATTGCGCCACAGTAGTGGCAGGGTTGGGTCTACCTGTAGAATGGTCTAATATATAGTTCTTTTTATTGATGTTGCCTAGAACGATCCGAAGAGATACATAAAACCACAGTTTTGCTCATCTTATATAATTGAGTTGTGCAAAACGTCTACCAAAATTTCAGTAAGTTCGTTTAACATCAAATCATTTTTTTTATTTGATGTGAACTCTTAGGTATGTTTTCCATAAACTTTAATTATGTAAAAGACTTCTAAGGAGTTATGAAGCATATAATTTTTAATTGAAATGAAGTTTTCAAAGTATTATAAAATGAACCAAAAAAAAAAAAAATAAACACAGAAAAGATAACAAAATTGTTTAAAAAAGTTTTCATGAAAGTGCCACGAATTGGAACTCTAAGGGAGTGAGAATGATCTGCGTTAGCTGTTGGGTTTTGAATTTGGAACTTGTAACCTTCTTAGTTAGTGGCTTGGTAGCTTAGTTGGTAAAGCACTCGTCTAGCATACAAGAGTCATGAGTTCGAATCCCACATGGACAAAACGATGTTTTTCATGATTTCACTTATACTTTGTCCATTTTTACGACGCGTAATGAGGACATTAATTTAATAACCATGCGGATTGGATTACCAAACTTCTTCCTCTTCTTCTTGGCATTTCGTCCTCACTGGGACAGAGCCTGCTTCACAGCTTATTGTTCTTAAGAGCACTTTCACAGTTATTAACTGAAAGATTTCTTTGCCAAAGTTGCCATTTTCGCATTCGTATATCGTGTGGCAGGTACGATGATACTCTATGCCCAGGGAAGTCAAGGAAATTTCCTTTACGAAAAGAACCTGGACCGACCGGAAATCGAACCCAGACACCTTCAGCATGACTTTGCTTTGTAGCCACGGTCTCTAACCACTTGGCTAAGGAAGGCCCCTTTTGAAAGGCATTCCTATTGTTTTCTAGCCTATTGATTGGCAGTCATAAGCTCATAAAAATCACAGACCGACCCTGTCCGCATCCGTCAGAAGGAGTAACCGGTAAATGTACTCTGTTTGTTGCTTTTGCTACCTTTCGCGCTACCATTTGCAGAGATTGAAATGAATGAAATAATCAGGATCCATAAATATTGGAACCGAAACGGAACGGCTTGCGATAACGGCCGGTCCCCCCATTCCAAAGTGTAGCGAGAGCGCGCGATCTGGCTTTGACAGCTGAAATATCCATTCGGGATGCGGGATGGAATAAGCGACTGGTAGCGATAAGCCACCCCGACCACAGTCGTCGCCGGTCGTCGTCTCTTGCCCAGTCACCACACAACAGCAGTGTGACAATTATCCAACTAGAGATGCTGTACCTCACCTGTGCTCGCGGAACCTACAGAGTAAGGTGGGGTAAAAGTTCCAAGTTCAATAAATTATATAAATGTTGGTACGAATGCTATTGAAGTAAGGAAAAGAAGCGGCAGTAAATAAGTAATTGTTCCATAATTAATATCAGTTGTACCGGTAAAAACAACGATTTTTCTGTCTTAAAGTGGCAAAGTGTACTAATTTAATAATACATTCTATCTATATGATAGAATGACCCATAAATAACACAAAATGTAACCATATTTTGTGAAGCAATATGCTTAACAGTATCAGAAATCAGCAAAAAAAAAACATGTATTAGGCAGTTTTGCAACCAAAAATTATATTTCCCGGGGACTTGGAGGAATGCAACTGCGAAAGAATGGTGTAAATTCGTTGACCTGTTTTAAAGCCAATTCGTGAAAAACAAACACCATTCCACTTTTGTTTATACATACAGATTAGACTATGAAGAACAGTGTTTCAAATATAGGAGGGAACATTCCTTTTATAGAAATAAGTAAGCAAGGTTGCTAAAACTATATACATAAGATTGAGAATCAAGTTGATCACTGGGGCGAATTCCATCAGATCGATACCAAATAGCACTTGGTTCCAAAAAGTGCTGAATGCCTCGTTTTGAGGCAATGTTCCATGTTTTTTAATTTATATACCCAAAGCAAGACCTAATACAAATAAAAATGTGTACTATCGTTGTAACCTTCCATTTTATGGGTGTCCATACTTATAGTCTATAAGAACAATGCTTTTTCTGTACTACTACCTTTGAAGGACTATAACGGTTTCAAAATGCTCTTAACCTTCCAGTCGTAGAGCGGTTTGCCACCGTCAGAACCACCGCGCTGCTATCGTGAACGAATAGCGAGGTTTTTCAGCAGTGTTGTACAAAATACAACAGCGCGACGACTGAAGTGTTAAAGAATTTCGTCTCACATTCCTCAATGAAAAGCTCCAGGAATTATCATACAGATTTTATTAAGAATACTTCAGGATCTGCTACAGGGATCTCTTTAGAATTTCTTCTAGCGATTTCTTTACTATTTCTTCCAGACATTCTCACAGCAATTTTTCAAAGGATGCTTAGACGAATTTCTCCAGAATTTGCTTCTGGAAATCCATGAGAACTCTGAAACTTCTACCTTTAATTATTTCCTCAGATATTACTTCAGTTTTTTAGAAAACTATCCTAGAATTTCGTCCACATATTTTTTTTTACTAATCCTTCAACCGAATTCTCTAATTTTTACTCTAGGAGATCATCCAAAATTGTCCACAGAGTTTCTTCCGAGGAAATCCAAAAAAATTCCAATGTCTTCAAGAATTCACCTCATAGAAATTTGAAATTCCTTGAGGGTTATTTCGAACAAATCTTAAACAAAAGTCAAATTAGTTACGGCCTTATCTTAGAAAATTATCTAGGAAATCATCTAGAACTTCCTCAAGAGTCCAGTAGTTTTTTTTTTCAGAGATCCATGTTCATTTAGAGTGACTTTCAAACTCAATCATGAGAGGATTTTCTTTGGAAATACCTTACGGATTTATTTTCCAGAGCAATATCCTTAGTATTTCCCTGAAGAGTATTTCCCTGAAGAGTATTTCCTAAAAAAATCAGGATGACCTTGAAAAACTCCAAAAGAATTATTGGAGGAGTTCCTGTTAAAATCTATATTAACCCTGGAAGACATTTTTTTAGGAAATCCCTGGAAATTTCTTTAGAAGTTAAAGATTGAAGTCTTTAAAAGTGTGACGGTGCATGTACTAGGTACTGGAAAAAGCGTGACAGAGGGAGGAGGGGAGTCTAGAAATCCCGAAAAACGATGGACGTCATATTTAAATCGTCCCTTAATACTTAAGCTGAAACTGGTCTTAGAAGACATTTTCCATAAATTTTACAACAAAAATATATATTGGAATTTTTATAAAATGCGCTATTTAACTCTTAGTTGTAACAAGATGGTTCGTAGATTTTTTTTTCATTAAAAATCATATTTTTGAGTAGTTTCTGTAAAATAACTAAGTCAACAAAATTTTTAATTAAAGTTGTTGTATACAGAGTTCGCAAACAACCAAATTTGCGTTAAAATCATTTAAAAAGATGACTTTTTTTATTAAAAGGAAGATTTTTTTAAGAGCATGAGCATTTTAAAAGTTCAAATATTCACTTATCTTTTTTCATAGTGATTCAAAACTAAACTTACTTTGTTACTCATCCAGTAAGTGGCTGGATAGGCTCGATAGATGACATTTCTTACAGATACTAAAACATTCATTGCACATTTCTTCTTATTATGTACATTAGGGTGCGGCTTATTTTTCAAAAGTTCTCATAATCCAAAATTCGTGTGCTCTTATGAATTCAAATCACATTAAAAAATAAACCTTAAAATATTAAGATTTAGAGGTGGCGCAAGCAAGGTGAATTTTCAAGTTATAAAAAATGACCTTCAGTGAAGGCACCATAACTTCGTTATTTTCTAACCAATTTTAAATCTTTTAGCACGATTATCTTCAAAATACAATTTTTGAAAACTTTGTAGAACACCAAATTTGTCTAAAATCGAGAATAGTCTGAGTTGAAAATTTTTCAAAATGTTTCCTCATTTTACTTAAAAAATCATCTTTGTGTGACCATTACTTCACAAATACTCAACCGATTCTTGATCTTTTTACATGTCTTTGAAGCAAACTGTTCATACACTACATTTTTCTAAAAAATGGTTTTGTCCAAGTTATTTAACAAAAAATTATCCAAAAACATGTTTTTTCACGAAAAACACATTTTTTTATTATTTTAGTTTTTTGCCGGAAATTGCATTTTTTCCATAAACTTAGAATCTCAGAATCGATCATACGAATGAACAGTGTTGATAGACTCACACTCAAATCTCAATCAATACGCTCTCCCGTGAGAGCAAACCCATTAGAGATCTGTTTCGCAAATCTCACGCTTGAGATTTTGATGCAAAATCACTCAATTAACTCAAACCGTAAAAAATGATTCTGTCGCAAAACCCGTCAAAAACTCGTGAAACCCGAATGTTGTTTTTTACGTTAGAACGGATTACTTTGATTTTACCAGACTAACAAGAAATTATTGACGTGTGTGAGTAAACTGTGGAAATACGAGACAATGAGTCAAAAAGGTGAGCCAACTGTTCACGCACAACGCGAACGGTGTGCAACATTTCAACCCTGATCAGTTCAGTCATCGTGTTCACCATCTTGTTGATCCTCTCTATGTAATCCCTTTCCCAACTATTCCCATTCATGTAAAGCAAACACACAATTAACCTCGAGTCACCGCGAGTATTTCAACTACCACCACTAACAATCAACCTTTTCTACCAGTGTCTCACACACACTACTTCACGTAACTCGACCGACTAGCTTGAGCTCTCCATCATCATGACAGCTGGCGCAGCGCTGATTGGTTGGCGCCCTTTTCCAATCATCATTCTGTCAACCCTGTCAACAGATACAAGAAGAACTCATTCACTATAAATAGCGCTCCCATTCTGTACTCTATTCATTCAGTTTCTAGTCGTTGTATGGCACGCGAAATAAACCGTCTAGTTCGAAAACCGAAATCCAAAGAGTTTTCCTCACCGAAAGCAGCCCTTCAATCGAAAGGATTGCCCTCGTCAACTACTGTCCGTGATCGGACACCAACTCATCCATGATTTTTTGACTGCTGAGTTGCGTGATTGACAACTCACAAAAATTTCAAGCGTTATAGAGTTAAAAACACGAAAACATTTTTAAATAAGTTTGTTCAGCAAAATATGTTGAGAATCTACTGTATAAAATTTGTTCTTTGTGAACCGTTTGGTTTTTCTGGAAATATTGAGTACTTCCACTAAGGTCGAACTTTTGCCCCACCTTACCCTAGAGGCAGGTAATACCGGTAGGCTCGACAAGCGATGATGACGACCGTCGTGGCGGCGTGCGAATAGCGAGAAACAATGGAGAATAACCGCGCGGCGGTGGACTTCATCTTGATACGGAAAGCGCGCGCGGAACATCGAAAGAATGTGCGACTTTGGAACGGACGAGGGTTGACTCCTTGCCGTGGCCTGATGGCGGTCCCTAAGTGGTGAGATTTATGAAATATTTTTGCGCTCGTTAGTGCGCCGCGGAAGGAGGCGGTCAGATTTTAAACAGTCGAGCCCTTGGGAGCGCGGTTCGAATCTTGGAGCTGGAAGGTGTTTGCGGACGCGAGAGGCTTCACTGTACCCGGTGTGGTCAAAGAGAAGAAGATCCCATTTATTAGCAACCAGCAGCGCTCGCTGCTGTGCTATCGCCCCGGTGAGGTGACAATTCCGGAAAACAATAGCCAAATTGGGAGCAATTGTTCAGCGAAGAATTCTTCTCGCCTAAGAGGAAGGTGGTATTTCTTTTCATTATCGCGATGATGCTCCCCGGAGAGACGTTCATTGTGCGCTTTTGTGTGCCACGAGTGAGCAATGTGGTGATATTGTGGACCCGATAGGCGTTTGTTTAATTGACACTTTGAAACTCGTTTGATATATGAATGAAACCAACCAGGTGTGATTATAAGGGTTTAGTTATGGTGTTAGATGGCGCTGTATTGGGAAAGGATTGTTGAAGATTTATGTTTTAGCCTCTTTAATCGATTATGTTTGGATCCGCATTTATAATCCACGGTTGTTCAAATTTGATTAGAAATGTTCGACTCCTTTACGTAATATCAAACCTTCTGAACAGAATACCTATGAAAGAGAATAAAAAGTAGATTTGAGATTTTTTACCTTCCAGTTCTGCCCTACACAGTTGAAAGGGTTGAAAGCTATCGCTTTTGCCTGCTAAGCAGGAGGTCATGGGTTCAATCTCAGGTCCGTTAATTTCTCATATTTGTAACATTCTTTCTCTTTCTCTCTACGTAATTATGACGCAAACTTCATCAGTTCTTTCTATCGCTAGAATTGAATAAATCTTAATCGCTTACCACAGTGGTATCCTTACGTTCGAATATTCCATCCATCACTAACAAAACACTCCAATTTACATAGTGGTTGTGGGAGATGCAGGAAATTCTCTGGTCTATCGTATTAACATTTTTCTCTTCCCGATGGACATAAGGGCGTAGCTGGTGCCGATATCAATCTAGAAATTTTAAAGGAAGTGTGATTGTACATTGAAGATGGCAAAAGCTCATAGAAACAACAACTTCTTCTAAGCTTACACAGCTAAAAATATGTTGTAAATTTAAGTTTATTTTCATGCACATATTTGGAGCATCAAAATAAACCTAAATTTCAACGACCAATCCATTATTTTTCAATCGAATTCACTTTAAATTTACACGATCATGTAAAATTAAACCATTTTTAGTTGAAAATTGAATGTATATTCATTTAAATTGACATGATGCTGTAAAAACACACGAATTTGATTTATTTTTACAGTAGAGTTTAGTTTACATCACATTGAAAATCAAATATTTTTTTCTGTGTAGTCAAAATCCCCATACCAGGTAATAAACGTCGTCAAAAGTTCCACACAAATCTTCCTTCGTTAACAATACCTCTACAACATTTCCAATCGCCCAAGGGATCAATCACCGCTGCCGCATCCTTGTCTGGCTGCGAGTTCAAAGGACATCATTTGCTACGCTCAATTGACGCATCCCTCGGTGCATCTCGCCCCTAGCAGCATCATCCCCGGTGGACCCTGAAGAGACACAAGCAAAAGAAGGACTCACTCTTCCCCCGGATTTAATGATGCTGTCTTTCATCCCGAAAGGTCTCAGTCTATTAGCTTTGAGGAGAATTTGCCGAACCGCGCGCGCCACATCTTCACCCTCTAGATGAGGAGGACAGCCAGGATGCGAATCAATCGTTTGAGCTCACCTCTCGGAACACACTTTGAGCCGGAATGTCGTTTCCTATATTTGTCAGGAAAAAAAAATAAGTCTGACGCTGAAAAGCACCGCCAGGACGCTGATCGGCTTTGCTGCCGCCGTCGTCAACAAAGGGCGCATTCTATTCAAATAAAATCGAAGTAAATATTAATCGAAGGCAAAAGCAACGATGGCAACCGAACGATGATGGTACGGAGAAATACATTCCGATCGAAGGGAGTGATTCAGCTAGCGGTGTGATTCGAAAAGTTTTTATTCCGAACGTGTTTTTTTGTAGAAATTTTCCTAAAATTACATATGAAACATTCGAAATATTTTAATATTTAGGATTCTCATGAGAATGCTGGTAAGAATATGAAAAGAAAGTTGAAAGGATTCTCATGAAATATCAAACAGGTTTTCGATGAGAACTCAATGAGAATTCTGATGAGAACCTTGGAAGTATTCTGATGCAAATCTTTGAGTGATTCTGACGGTAATCCTGAAGAAATTCTAATGAGAATGCTGGAAAAAATCTGATGAGGTTTTTGAAGAGATTCCGATGAGAATCCTTGAATGATTCTGATGAGAATCCTTGAATGATTCTGATGAGAATCTTGGAAGAATTCTGATGAGAACCTCAAGAGAATTGTGATGAGAATCTCAAGAGAATTGTGATGAGAACCCTCGAATGATTTTGATGTAAATCATGGAAGAATTGTGATGAGAATTCTGGAAAACAAATCTCATGAGAACCCTAGAAGAATCTTGATGAGAGTCGTGGAAGGATCCTGGAATAATTCTTATGAAATTCCAAAAAATATTCTGACGAGAATCCTGAAGAAATTCTGATGAGAATCCTCGCAAGATTCTTCCAGGATTCTGGTGGGAATCTTGGAAGGATTCTGATGAGAAACCTCGAAGGATTCTGATGAGAAACCTAGAAGGATTCTGATGAGAAACCTCGTAGGATTCTGATGAGAGTCCAGAAAGGATTCTGATGAGAATCCTTGAAGAATTCTCATGAGAATCCTGAAGAGATTCTGATAAGAAATTTGGAAGGATTCTGATGAAAATTGTGGAAGAAACCTGATGAGAGTCCTGGGAGAATTGTGATGAAAATCCGCTAAGGATTCTGATGAGAGTTCTGGAAGGATTCTGTTGAGAGTCCTCGAAGGATCTGATGAGAGTCCTGGAAGAAGTCTGATAAGAGTCCTCGAAGGATTCTGATGATAGTCCAGAAAGGATTCTGATGAGAGTTCAGGAAGGATTCTGATGAGAATCCTGGAAAGATTCTTATGAGTATCCTGGAAGGATTCTGATGATAATCGTGGAAGATTTTGGAAGATTCTGATGAGAATCCTGGGAGTATTGTGATGAGAATCCACGAAGGATATTGATGTAAATTTTGGAAGGATCCTGATGAAAAGCCTGGAAAAATTCTGATGAGAATCCTCCAAGGATTGTGATGAAAGTCCAGAAAGGATTCTGATGAGAGAACAGGAAGGATTCTGGTGAGAATCCTGGAAGGATTGTTATTAGTTTCCTGGAAGAATTCCGATAAGAATCCAGAAAAGATTCTGAAGAGAATTCTGAAAGAATTTCGATGAGAATCCAGAATAGATTCTGATGAGAATCCTGGAAGGATTCTGAAGAGAATTCAAGAAGAAATCTGATGAGAATCCTGGGAGAATTCTGGAAAAATTCTTATGAGAATCCTCGAATCAAATTTTCAAGTGATTTTCCTCCCTTTCGCCGCAACTGATTCCTACAGTCTCATAATGCAAAAGGCAAGCATCAAAGGAAGCGAAATTTCGACGAATATTTTTACCGGTGATCGATTTCCCAAAAGTTCCGAATGCTCACCAAACGAGTCCGGGTTGGAATCTGGGTTGCTACTTCTTTCTATTCCAATGTGCGACCCAAAGGTGCTACCTTCCTTCCTCCGAAGCCGAATTCTCCGTCAAATTCGGCATTCAAGCCGATGATCCACTTTGCCGAGTCTAAAACGCCAAATCGTTAGTTCCCATAGAGGTAACAACCCTGGTCTCAGTCGTCGGAGGAGGATCAGAGGGCGAGAAAAATTTGCTTACAATAACATTTTTCCCGTGTCTCATCTGCAAAACCCGGCATGATTCGTCTTTCCTGCGAAAAAAAGTGCTTATTGATGGGAAATATAATTCCCCATGCACAATCGGAAATAGAAATCGAACCCGCAATCCCGGCGAATGGAAGACGTCTGTCGTCGTCTTCTCTAATCGGTTTCGGGGTACAGTGGTACCATCCCTAGGTCAAAAATCTTAAATAAATTGCCTTTTTTCACTCTTTAACTACAATCTTCTATTGCCATGATTAATGCGTTATATATTTAGGTTGAGTTAGGTTCAGTAAATTGAGAGCGTTTTTTTTTTCTCTCAATTAAGCAGATGAAATCAACTCACCTGTAAAATTTCTGAACTGCTACGACAAATGAAATGTAATATGCTGTTAACAAAATGTTAATAAAATTTTAATATAGTTATAATAAAATAGAATAATAGTGTTTTCTTACATAAAACACCTAGATATAAGAAATGAACGATTTTTTTTAATAATGGTAATAAGGCTGATACAAATATTAATTTTCTTTTATGTCACCCCCCCCCCCCCCTTCAAAAATCCGAAAATTTTGAAGGGGAGAAAAAATAAAAAGATTCATCATTTTTTTGACATCAGTTAGGTTTTTTTTAATTTTTAAAGTAGAAAACGGGTAAAATAATGATCCAGATGACGATTAAAAAAGTTTAACAACTATCGTCAAAAATAAAAATTCGAAAAAAATAACTTTTATTCATTTTTATTTGTTTGTTGCTTATTTATTTGTATCCCCCCCTCGTACCTACCAAGTGGTCTCGGACATAAAAGAAAGTTAATATTTGTATCAGCCTAAAGGAATTAAAAAAATATTGATCAGCATTTTGGGAGTAATATCAAGGATATTCAATCTCATGATTGTAAGAAAGTTTTTTAATGGCCAAAACATAATTGAATTGGAATTTTCTGTTGGTGATTTTCATTAGATGTTGTATAAAATGATTTTTGACCACTTCGTAGAGTGCATATAATCACTGTGCCGAATTAGGGCAGGTAGCGCGAGAGATGAGGAAAGGAATCAGATTGGGGCAAAAGTTTGACGTCAATCGATTTGGGTGCGCCTGTCTGCCTGTTTTTCGTCGAAGATGCAAATTTGTTTGGCACAAGGATCTCGACGAAGGGTGTCGTCGTCAGCCCGTGTTTCGAGGTGATGGCGTTGATTATGCTAGCAGGGGGAGGTAGAGTTTTCTTTTGCGAGAAAATTATTCAAATTCATCGATTTGTGCGGGGGAGAGAGAGTTGCTATCAGCAGTTCGTGGCAAATTTTCCAAATGACGATGATGGTGATGAAGAACACCGAAATCGGGAGCAAAGTGGAATTCTAATCGGTCTCATTAGTATTGGCTTTTGGGTTGGTAGTGGCTTGACGGGAATGTTTGAATGAAGTTGGATTTTAAGAAGTTGCTTAAAATGATTGTTCGGATGTTGCTCGAAGAAGATTCTTTTGGAAATTATTCTTCTCAATTATATTTTTCAATTGACAGTCAGCTGTACGTAAACTGAAATGACTTATAATAATGAACTAATCTATTTCCTCCTTTCATTGTTTCAGGTATGTCAACTGTCTCATGCAAACTCTTTGTATGTAAAAGGATGGAACAGATTCAAACAACAAGTGGTTGGTAAGGATTATAACTTTTGAACAGTAGAGTTAAAGATAAAAATGCGGTAACGATCAATACTTTCAAATATCACGATTTTTTTTCGATAATATCTCTTTTTTCACGCTATATAATTATGAAAGATTTTACTTCTAGAAATAATCCTACAACTACTCTTGTCCATAATTTCTTTTTTCTAGTTCGAGCCTTTCCCAGTAATTTATCAAATATGGTCAGGTTGTTTTTTTTTTAATTTTTACGGAATATCTTCCAAGAATAGCATTGAACAAAAATCTCCACTTGTTTTCAGAATGATCGCCGAGACTCAACTGGGAGTTTTTGGAATGCTATGGCTTTCGATGATTATATCAGCTGGAATCCGTTATTTCTTGGGTTCAGTATAAAAAAGGCGTAACTGAAATGATCGATTTCCCGCCATCTTCCACTCTTCCAGAGTGGAATGAGTTTCTCCAGGGAGAACTTTTGATCGTTACCAGATATTTAGACTTGTTCCGACACGGCTCCAGGAATACCTTCAACAATTCCTCCAGGAATTCTGTCAGTTGTGCCTCTAGGAATTCGTCCAAAGATTATTCCAGGGTTTGTGCATTAAAAAGTCTACAAGAATTCTTCTAGTGTAATCATTACTGGTATTCCACCAGGAAATTCTCCAAGGATTTCTTCGGGAGCTTTTCAAGCAATTATTCTGGGGATTCCTTCAGATATTCCTTTAACGGTTCTTCAAACACTTTCTTCTGATATTTCTATAGAGCTTTGCCCAGAAATCTTATCAGAGACTCCTCCAAGCATCCTCCATGAAAAACTCTACAAAAACTCTTGGCTTTGTCCAGGAATTCCTCCAGGGATTTTAAACAATGACTCCTGTTATTTCTTCAGTGACTTCTGCAGAAATCCCTCAGGTTGATTGCTCGAGATTCCTTCAGGAATTTTTCCGGAGATTTTTCAGGAATTCTCCCAGGGATTTCACCAGGAATTTCTTCAGAGGTTCTGGTAGAAATTCTTTCAGGGATTCTACAATAAATTACTTCAAGATTTTCCTTCAAGAAAATCACTACATGAATCAATCTAAAGATTTTTTCATGTAATTCCTCGAGATTTTTGTGTAACTCCAGGGATTCAGATTTTTTCCAGGAATTGCAAAATTGCAAAAATGTTTCCAGGAAAATCAGAATTGCTTCAAGAACTTTTCCAAGAATTGCTCGAAAAAATCCTTAACTGAAGAAGTTTTTGAAAAGTCACTGGGTAAATTCCTAGAGGAATCGCTAAAGAAATTCTTTGAGACATCCCTGAAAAAACCTCTCAAATAAATTCATGAAGAAATGCTTTCAGTAATCCATCGAGATCCCTGGGGCCTGGATAACCGCCTCTAGAAAAAACAAATTGGAGAAATCTCTGTATTATTATTTGAAGGAATCCTTAGAGTAATCACAGGAGGATTACCTTGGAGAATCACTTGAAGAATCCTGCCATAACTCCTGGAAGAAGTCTTGGAAAATCCTTAGAAAAAAATCCTAAAAAAAATACTTCTTGGAGGAAACCATGGAGAAATATCTGCAGGATTCCATGAAGGGATTTTCACAGAGCAATTTAGGTAGAATTTTTGAGATGTAAACCCTGAAGAAATTCTAAGAGTATTTTATGATAAAATTTCTAGAGGATGGTTCCATGGTTGATCTTTGGAAAAAAAATGTAGAGGTATTCTTAAATGAAACTCCGATTAAATTTCTAGAAAGCCAGAGTGAATCTCAAAATAAATTTCTAAGGGAATTATTACATTGGAGATTACCTGAAAAATCCCTTGGAGTAATTCACGCAGCGATTTCCAGGAGGTATTCCTTAAGGAGTTTCTGAAAAAATCCCTAAAAAAATCGTTAAGTATTTTTTTGTAGGGGAGGAATATCTGAATGAATATCAGAATAAAACGTTTGAATAATTCCTCGAAGAATATCTGTAAGAATTTCTGGAAGAAACCTTGGAGAAATTCCTTAGGTATCTATGACTGATTCACTGGAGGCATTCCTGTGGAAACTCCTTGCGAAATTTCTAGTAAAATTCCTGTAGAAATTTTCATGCAGAAACCCCTGCAATAATCCTTGGAGGAATTTCTGCAGCAACTCCTGGCAATAATCCTGAAGTACTTGCTGAAGATATTCCTGGAGCCCAAACGGGACTGGTCTTAAAAGTCATAGTGATTAAAAGTTCTTCCAGGAGAAATTCCTAGGAAGAACAACTGGTGATATCTCCAGTGGAATCCCCGGAGAAATTGCTGTAGAGATTATTGTAGATTGTCTCGGAGGAATTTCTAGTAGAATCCTTTCAGAAATCTTCGAAGGAATTCCTGGAGAAATCTCAGGAATAATCTCTGGAGATATATCTGGAGATACATCGGGGGCAATACTTGAAGTAACCATGGGAGATTTTCCTAAGGGAACTTGTGGGGAATTTCCTGGAGCAATATTAGAACAAGTCCAAAAATTGAATTTGCTGTCAAATGTGTTTATTCGTCAGCGAAGGAACGTCTTTTTACTTAAAGGTGCAACACATGAATAATGGCTATCGTATAATGCCTCCGGCTGAAATTGCCAAGAAAATATGTCACGAATGATATTATTTTGTAAACCAGATTTCCATGACTTCATTGGATACTTTCCTTACTGACTGAATTTTTAATCGAATCTTTCGAGCTTTGGTATTTGAAATCATAGACGATAAGCTCATGATTTGACGACACACTTTTACAGACTCACAAATTTAAACAACGAACCAAATCATAAAAAACACAGTATTAAAAAACGACTGAAACAATTCATTGATTCGCACTGATATCTGTAACTTTAATTATAATAATGAAGATATTCATTTTAACGGATTGGAGTTTGCCATGATCAATTTATATTGCAAGATATAAAATTTGCCTGAGGAAGAAAGTGAAAAGTACATCAAGTTGATTAGATTGGTCGAATGAAATGCATCAATTTAAGGGCTAAATGCAACGCTAGTGAAATTTTGATAAATATTTATTTAATTTATAAAAAAGTTTCACAGCTTTTTAAGACTTTCTATTCGTATATGGGTCATTCTTCTTTCTGGCGTTACGTCCCAACTGGGACAATGCCTGCTTCTCAGATTAGTGTTCTTATAAGCACTTCCACAGTTATTAACTGAGAGCTTTCTTTGCCCATTGACCATTTTTGCATTCGTATATCGTGTGGCAGGTACGAAGATACTCTATGCCCTGGGAATCGAGAAAATTTCCTTTAACGAAAAGATCCTCGACCAGCGGGATTCCAACCCACGACCTTCAGCATGGTCATGCTGAATAGCTGTGCGTTTACCGCTACGGCTATCTGGGCCCTAATGGGTCATACATATGCTGGCGAAAAAAGATGAGATTTTTGCTTCATGGCCTCCAATACTTGAAATGGGCAAACCAGCTCATTTTAGTGAACCGGATCTTTTGAACGGTTCAGTGGCTCAGCGGCTCGCAAATGAAGAGCGAACTGAACCGAGCGCACGAAACGAACGAAAAAAAAAAACGGTTTACTCCCTGTTGCGCGACATGCGTCATACCTTTCGTATCTTTCGCTCTCTCATTGTTCGTACATTCTTCTCCAGAAACTCACGATATACATACTCGGCTGATTTCCCCTACCCGAACCAAAAGGAAAAGGCAGAATGTGCTCTGCCATCTTAGTGGATGCGTTTTCTCTCAGCAGAAAACGTTGCTTGCATGTGTGGCGTGGTGCGCAAAACAAAGCACATGTCAAGCGTTATAACAAAGTCGATGAACGTAAGAAGTAAAATCCACCTCGCAAAAAAAAGGCCACGATCACTCGTTCATTTGAGTGACCCGGATCTTTTGAAAGGCATTCGGGTTTCACGAGCTTTTGACGGGTTTTGCGACTGAATCATTTTTTACGGTTTGATTGAGTGATTTAGCATCAAAATCTCAAACGTGAGATTTGCGAAGCAGATCTGTAATGAGTTTGCTCTCACGGGAGAGCGTATTAATTGAGATTTGAGTGTGAGTCTATCAACACTGTTCTGGACTCATATTATCGGAAGCGAATCCACACTTCTTCATGACGATTTAATAGCCTTGGAGCTTATAAAACGTTTGCACTCCATATGTGCAGATAACTTTTCAGAATTAGATATTTTGTCTAACGAGAAACATCCATATCCAGTTTATTTTCTTGAACAATATAATTTAATCTAGAGAGTTGCTTACAGTTTTGGCGATTGTCCGTTTTGTATGATCAGATTGTTTGACCGTTGGTCAAGCTCGCAAGCCCAGTCATTACGGTGTAAATTGAACCATTACACTCTTAGAAAAATATACACATCTCCCCATTGGATCCATAGTTTTGAAACAGAGTGTATGTTAGAATATCAAGTATTTTTTTTTTTGCGCAGCAGTTTCATCGCAAATACAGTGTATAACTGCATGTTTCAGTCGCAAAAAAGCAGCTACTGAGAGCTGAAAGTCAGTCTTACAATATATGGAACCATAGAGAAAATACTAAAATATGAAAAGAAAACGAATCGGCCCTATACTTATATGGATGAGAGCTGCGACCTCTATTCCTCGGCTATATCACTCTGCTGAATAAGAAGATCATATTGGAACAAGTATTGTGTTGCTGTTTTAAAAAGGTTGTTAGTTTGCATTTCTTCAGGAGCGTCCATCTTTGTGCAGAATATTGTTGGATTTTTTTTATCTACTCTATCAACTTAATCTTGCCATTTTCAGGCTTGATAGAAACTTCTCTGCGAACTTTTCTGAGGATTTAAAACTGAACTCAAAATTTTCATCACATATCCTCAAGCGGTTCGAGTGAGAGTGCAAAAAAAAATGCGAGAATTTTTTTCTGGTACTTTTTCTCTCCCGTTGCTATGCTCACCTTCACTCACGCTTCAAAAGAACTCTTGAGTGTCCCGCCCGACCAAGACAGGCCTCGGGGCGTTGTAATGGCACTCTTTTTGATAGAATTTCACTCTGTCGTGTTTTGTGCTGCATCTTCCTCGCTCATTTTTCGTTGCCCCTCTGCTTATCATTTTTTTGCTCCCTCGCAAAGAGGCAATGGTAACACACTGCTCTAGAGTATGTCACCGAACTCTGATGATGTTGAGGAATATTATCAAACCTGACCATTAGTACTCGGAAAGCCCAATTGTATAAATGTACGACTCGTGCTGTAGAAATCACCATGCTGCAATTTGCTGCGTAAACTATCATTACGCAGGGACTGCAAGTAAGTCAATAAAAGGTCCTTCAAACGAGACAACCACAAATCGATTACTAGGATTTTATTTGAACGTTTCTTTAGCCCTCCAAACTAGCACATCAAAACTCACCCAAAATCACTGTAGGTACTGCATCACCCTTATCAAAGTATACTCCAAAGCCACCAGAAAAAAATAAAACAACAACCCAAGCTGGAAGTCAGTCAATACATCCCATCTAATAAAGGAAATTTATGATATTGATACGATTTTTCATCCACCGCTGTCGTTGTCCGAGATCGAAGCTCGTCGATGTTGTTCGCCTGATTGGTTCCTCATCGGCAATATATTGCCTCGTAGGATCTCGGAGATGATAGGAGCGAAGAGCGAGAGGTGAAAAAGAACACCCAATTCAACAACCTCGCCGGCCACTGCTCAATGGAGCAGAGCGAGCGAGAGCAGGAGGTGCCGAGCGACGCGAAACAGAAGAATTCGGAAAACTAAATGAGCAATCAACAAAGGCAGATAATAAAAGACGCGGAGGGAGCTCTGCAACAAAATCTTAGAAGCGGAGGGAGGGGACCCTGATAGAAAATATTGTTGAAATGCAATAGATTCTATTGTAATAAATGCCACATTTTCCAACAGGCTTAACAATAAACAAAACGTTATTTTCTGGATTCACTAACCATATGTTCTATCGTTTTGTAACATTAATAATTAATGTTAATGGCATTTTTACAATAAAAACGTAATATTATTCCTTTTCGTCTTGCAATTACGTCCTCACTGGGACAGAGCTTACTTCTAAGCTTAGTGTTCAATGATTACTTCCACAGTTATTAACTGAGAGCTTTCTTTGCCAAAGTTGCCATTTTCGCATTCGTTTATCGTTTGGCAGGTACGATGATACTCTATGCCCAGGGAAGTCAAGGAAATTACGAAAAGATCCTGGACCGACCGGGAATCGAACCCAGACACCGTCAGCATGGTTTTGCTTTGTAGCCGCGGACTCTAACCACTCGGCTGAGGAAGGTCCCTTAAAATGACTTTATTATGCAATAAAAACTCTAAGTATATGGTAGGAATAAACAAATTTTCAACCTTGCTTAAACATTTAACAATAACTGAATTCTAGACTTTATTGTTGACCACAGGTTTATGGTGTTAGAATAGAATCAACTATTAAAGTAATCGTATTTTTTTATTCGGGTAGCGAAGTGGTGCGATGATCCCATTATCCGACCCGTCCAGCATTGGACCGACCAACCGATACGCACATAGATCTGCCGTGGCATAAAAAGTTAATTAACTTTAAATTATTCATAACGCGGTTTTGCTCGGACCGTAACCAACGATGCGATGCTGGAGAGCGAGCGGGCCCCATGGAGTCGAGCAAAATGCTCGATTTTTTCAATATCTTATTTATTGGCTGCACGGTCGGTTTAGAATGGCCAATGGCGGAAGCTCATCAAAGAAATTGGCGTGGTAATTTGTGTTGATCCGTGCGAGATTTGGATACGGGGCGGTGGTTATTGATTTAATGGGACGGTGATGGGAATTCCTCACTTTCGTTTCAAGTTTGTGTGAACACGTCCCGTCTTTTAACCTTTTCAGGACAACTTTTTTTCTAGAAACATTTTTTTAATTCCTTCATAGTATCATTCCAATCATTGCATTAATTTCTTATATCTTGGTGTTCTGTGGTAGAGACATCCGAAATTGATAAAACTAAATTAAGCTTTTTTTTACAAGAAATCAACTCACTTGTAAAAAATCTGAACTGCTAAATATGTTACTTTAGCAGTTCAGATTTTTTACAAGTGAGTTGATTTCACATGCTTATAGGAGAAAAAAAACACGTTTTCAATTTACTTTACTAACTCAACCTAAATATATAATGCATTAATAGTGGCAATAGAAGATAGTAACGATGTTTGCCTAAAATTCAATGTTTCAACATTGGATATTCTGGTTTAGGGACAAAACGTCCAAAGACAAAACGTCGAAACCCAAAATGTCGAATGCCAAAACGTCGAATCCCAAAACGTCGAAAGGGACAAAACGTCGAAAGGGACAAAACGTTGAAAAGACAAAACGTCGAAAGCAGTTATTTTTCTAGCAAAGGTTATTACTATAGTTGCTAAGGGAAAAAATGGTTGCGATGCGAACGGCAACAGGGAAATTTTCACTTTTCATCAAAGTTAGCATGGAGAAAAAATTTCAGTGAGATGTCAATTTCACATCTATTTCTGACCAGAGAAGAAGCAGTGAAGCACTTCAAGAAGCAAATTCGCTGCACCTTTTGATGCTCAAAACGGCTAATGAAGAGAACTCGATAACAGTGTGAGGGGCACAGGGGCAAGTAAAAACTGGTGGGGCAAAATGAAATGCAAAAGTTTTGAACATGTTTTCTATAGATTTGAGTAGGTGTTTCATCGCTAAAAGTGTGTTTCGTTTGGTAATTTGGTGTTCCAAAATTCTCATTTTCATTATATTTCAATATGATACCGTGCCAATTCATCTTACTTTAGCCGTTTAAACTCGCCCCGGTGAGCTTACAGTTTTCCTTTTTTCTACAATTCGTGGGTGAACTAAATTTTAATTTCCACCATAGCAATATGTTTCGAAATGTAGGATTACACCTGTTTTCTATATTTGGATCGTAAGAATTTTGCAATAGATTATTTTGTTTTTATTAAAACAATATCTTTTTACCTCAATAGGCTTAATCAATAGACTTAATTTGTGATATTTTACAACACTTTTTTTATTAAATTTATGGAAGGGATTTTTAGAGTATGTTTCAGAGAAAAAACTGCTTATTGAACTAGACTGGCCCACCTTAGTATGGGAGAAAAATAAAGTTGTATAATTCCACGGGGCACCCGCCAGGATTATTCTTTAGGGTTAGAGGAAGACTTCCTGAAAGTTTCAGCTCATTTGGTCGTTCCATGAGCTGGCGCAATTGAATTGAAGTTAATATGGGATTTTCAGCTCCAACATATAGGAAACAGCACATCATCTCCTGTTTGAGTCAGGAAAATTGTTGATCGCGTTCAATTGAACCCAGAATGTCAAAAACACTACTTGATACTATAGCAAACAATATTGTAGAAGGTTGTATGATGATTAAAATTGATAAAGTTGGTGTTTTAACTATCTGAAGTAGATTTGCAATATTTCTTAGTATTCCTTCAACTTAGCTGGGTGGTAGCCACTAAGCGCATCATAGCCACCTATGACGCTGGGCGAGCTGCGGCACAAGGGGCATGCACATGTGTGATTGTACGGGAGCCTAACTTTCAACAACTGAAAGCTTAATGAAAATGAGCTTAAATCCAGATACAACCTTCGGCAACTATGTTCATTAGCGTATCAACTAGTGAATTTGTCATTCTGGGCTGAATTGAACGCGATTAACTAGTGTACGAGACGAAACAGTGACATAGGGTCAATTTTCAATATATTTGAGACGAATATTCCATACAAACTTTGAATTGAATGCGCCAGCTGGGGGAGCAATCAAATGAGTTGAAATTTTGAGAGAGCTTTTTTCTTATCCTAAGGCACATATCTAGGGGGTGCCCCGATGAATTTTACAACTTTTTGTTTAAGGGCCAGTCTATTGAACATCATTTAAGTTAAATTAGATATTTTACAGTTAAATAACTTCTCAAAAAATCGGTGTACCAGGTGACAATTGTTCGCAGGTAATTTTAATTTGTTACTGTTTAAGCTATCTGTTGATAAATTATTCATTTTTATTAAACACACTCATTCTTTGAAGGAAACCTTCGACATTATTTTTATCATATTTACAATTTAATTTTTGTCAATTAATGAATTCTTCATTCTTTCAAAAATACTCATTCTTTTATCGAATAGGTACAATTGAATTGATTTAATAACTTGCTTTACCGAAACAGATGTTCTTCATCCTGATGAGCATTCAGCATTTATTTAGTATGTATTGTTCAATTGATTTATATACATTTAACAGCAGGATTTTTTTTTTGCAGAGAATGGCTATATTTATATCGTATAAACACTGAGTAATAAGTTTTGAATATTTTCAATTTGATATTTTTATTATTCTCCCCAAGACCAGTCATAAATTACAAAATTACGATGATAACATCGGCAGAAAAGTATTTTCCACGGTCTTAACTGTTAAAACATTGTTAAGCGTTTGGACTTGAAGCTAAATTTTTATCGATTGCCTCCGCATTTCTTATTGATTGATTAGGTCAACGTTTTGCAAGAAAAACTTGAATTTTTATTCTTTTCGACATACTGCACTTTCGACGTTTTGTCCCTTCGCCGTTCTGTCTTTTCGACGTTTTGGAATTCGACATTTTGTCTTTCGACGTTTTCTCACCCAACCGGATATTCTGTGTAACTCATTGGTACTTTTGGAAGCTTCAGAATCATTTTCGAGCTTTCATTCGAGAATCATTGCAGCTTTCTTCCTGGTATTACAGCTAGTCCATATTGGTACAGCATACAACATGGCTGGCCTGAAAATTTGTTTGAAGATCATAAGCTTGTTCTTACGACAAACATTTTGATTTTCTGTTAAGAAGTGGATAAAGACATCTTACATATTTGTTACATTTAGCTTAAATGTCCTCAATGGGATTTTTGAAAGTTAAATTTTTATCTACCATGATCCCTAGATACTTAAATTCATCTGACCAATTTATTGGAACCACTCTCATCGCGACAACTTGAAGATTTCAAATAAAGAGCTTTTGGTTTATGTGGGAATAATATAAGTTGCATTTGGAAGCATTAGGAGAAATCTTCTATTTTCTGCAAATATGAAGAAAATATATCCAAACTCTTTTGCAATCTACTACCGATGACACGCAGGCTTCGTTCTTTGACGGAGAGGCCTGTGTCATCCGCAAAGTTTTTCGAAGTACCTGAGGTTATTCAGGTATGTCAGATGTGAAAATATTGTATAATATTGGCCCCAGTATGCTGCCTTGAGGAACCAGCTCTTACAGGAAGTCTTTTAGATTTGTATTTCTGATAATTATCCTGGAGTGTATGATTTGATAGATGACATTGGATTATTCTAACAATGTATGTTGGAAAAAGACAGTTTTTCAATTTTACAATCAAGCCTTATGCCAAACACTGACGAATGCTTTTTCTATGACTAGAAGAGCAAGACCAGTAGAATAGCCTTCAGATTTGTTGCAACGAATCAAATATGTTACACGTAAAAGTTGATGAGTGGTCGAATGTCCATGGCGGAATCCGAACTGCTCATTGGCAAAAATTGAATTTTCGTTGATGTGGACCATCATTCTGTTCAAAATAACCTTTTCAAAAAGTTTACTGATGGTGGAAAGCAAACTGATTGGACGATAGCTAGAAGCATCTGCAGGATTTTTGTCTGGTTTCAAAATCAGTACAACCTTAGCATTTTTCCATTTGTCTGGAAAATATGCTAATTGAAAAAATTTGTTAAATATATCAACTAAAATGAAAATCTACTTTCTGGAAGTTTCTTGATGAGGATGTAGAAAATTCCATCATCGCCAGGAGCTGTCATATTTTTGAATTTTTTTAATAATAGTTCTCACTTCATCCAAATCAGTCTCGCAGGCATTTTCGAAAACGTTCTCTTGATTGAGAAAATTTTCGAAGTCTTGAGTAACTTGATTTTCAATTGGACTAGTAAGTCCTAAATTACAATTGTGCGCACTTTCAAACTGCATAGCAAGTTTTTGAGCTTTTCGCAGTTGGTTAGTAATAAATTGTTTTCCTCTTTCAATGCCGGTATTGGCTTCTGAGGTTTTTTCAAGATTATCGATAATTTCCAAAAGGGCTTAGAACCAGGGTTCAATTGAGAAATCTCATTTTCAAAATTTTTGTTTCTTAATTGTGCAAAACGTTTCTTGATTTCTTTCTGCAAATCTTGCCATATAATTTTCATAGCAGGATCGCGAGTGCGTTGAAATTGCCTTCTCCTCACGTTTTGAAGACGGATCAAGAGCTTAAGATCATCGTCTATAATCACGGATTCAAATTTTACTTCACATTTTGGAATTGCAATGCTCCGGGCTTCAACAATGGAATTTGTTAAAGTTTCAAGAGCATTGTCAATATCAAGTTTAGTTTCTAAAGAAATGTTAACATCAAGGTTAGAGTCAACATACGTTTCATTTATATTCCAGTCAGCTCGTAAATAATTGAAAGTGGAGCTGATAGGATTGAGAATCGCTTCTTGGGATATTTGAAACGTAACAGGGACATGATCAGACTCAAAATCAGCATGAGTAACTAATTGGCTACAAAGATGATTAGAGTCGGTTAAGACCAAATCAATCGTAGATGGATTTCTAGAAGAGGAAAAATGTGGGGCTATCAGGGTATTGAATTGAGAAATATCCTGAAGAGCACTCATCAAATAAAATTCTGCCGTTGGAATTTCTTTGCGAATTATTCCATGACCGATGTTTGGCATTAAAGTCACCGTGGCAAAAAATGTTGACTTATTGCGAGTCAATTTTCGCAAGTCAGTTTGGAGCAAGTTAACTTGCTGGCCAGAGCATTGAAAAGGCAAATAGGCAGCTATTAAAGCATATTTACCAAGCTGTGTTTCAACAGAAACACCTAAAGTTTCAAAAACTTAAGTTCCACATGACGAAAACAGTTGATGTTTTATACGCCTATGGATGATGATTGCAACTCCCCCATTGTTTTTGTAGCACTGAAAATTTAATTTTTTTAGCACTGAGATGTACTGTGTTATTGCTTTTATGTTTAAAAAACTTCGAGAGCAGAAAGAATTCGTGATCCGTCCTGAAAGGGTAAAACGACACCTGGTCATCTAACAAAATCCGCTCTGCATGCGCTCGTAAATTGCAGTCTTTTGGCAGTTTCGGCAACAACATCAACATCGATTCCGTCGGCACATTCCTGAATCCTAGTCATTTCCAAACAAAAACCGCCGATGATGGTGATGGCTCAATCCCGCACCCTTTTGTCAAAAGCCGAAAGCTCTCGCGGTTAATCGCCTTGATCCTATTTTACTGCCACAGATAGATAAAGATGCTACCTCTTAATTCGAAACGATGAGCCATCAGCAGCACCAAGCAATAGTTTTCGGCGCGATGGTGACAATCAAAATGCAAGCAGGCTGCCGTCCGTCGTCGTCTATGGGCTTCTTATCACACTCCCCGTCCCCTTTAAGCATTTTAATAGTGCAGCTCTCGAGCCACTTTAGAGAGCCACTTATTCAAACTTCTTGACGGAGTAGAACTCATCATCCCGGCCACGGCGGCAGATTAAGTAATTACACATACTCCGACAGCTCATCCGTCCAATTAGAAGTCAATCTTTTCACTTTGGGATTAGTTCTGGGAATGAGATATGGGCCCGATAGCAGACAAAAAAAAAAGGCCTAGAAGACAACAGGGCGCAGGGCAAACAGAAAAAGTATTAAACGAGAACACCATAACCATAAAATTTAAGACAACGCACCACAAGATTGCCGAAGAAAGGCCCGGCACAGCAAAGCAAAAGTGGCTGCGGGAATTAAAATCAAATTCATTTCTCTTCCCCTTTGGAGCTCCCTAAATGTCTTAATTTGAAGTGGAATCGTTCGCTGGGTTCAATTGGGTCTTTCTCGTGTGGCGGTGATGGCTAAGCTGAGCTCGCAGCAAATCACGACTCTGACTCACGCGAATGTTCTGGCTGCTGGGTCTCGATCAGGGGTTCTAAAATGGGTTTTTTTCATATCCACTCTTCTTCCTCTTCAAAGAGATCAGGTTCCGGGGCCTTCCACGGCTACAAAGCAGAGCCATGCTGAAGATGTCTGGGTTCGATTCCCGGTCGGTCCAGGATCTTTTTGTCATGGACATTTCCTTGACTTCCCTGGGCATAGAGTATCATCGTACCTGCCACACGTTATACAAATGCGAAAATGGCAACTTTGGCAAAGAAAAGCTCTCAGTTAATATTTGTGGAAGTGCCATTAAGCACAAGCTGAGACGATGGTTCTGTCCCGGTGGGGACGTAATGCCAAAAAGAAGAAGAAGATCAGGTTTGGACTAGTCAAAGACTTAGAAAGAAAGAATAATAGAAATACTTCATTATTAAATAAACTAACTTCTTCCTTCGGATACCCAGCTTTGGTATTTGAAGTCATATAAAGCCAGATTTATACGAGATGTGAGCATTTATCAAATCTTATACATTGAAAAGATCCGTTTGTTTCTTCTTTTATAGCCAGAAATGGATATACTGACTTTTCATGAATTGATGGCGAAGACGAATTGAATCCATGCTTCGAAAACATGATCGAATAATCTCCTTCTTTTCTTTTTCTTCTTTTACTTCTACTTCTTAGCTTAGTGTTCTAAGTACACTTCCACAGTCATTAACGCTCTTTTATTTAAATTTTTTTTTCCACCCTAAATATCTTTCTCCGTTATCTAGAATCTTTTCAAACACGTTTTGAACAAAGATTTTTTTTATTTGCAAATGTATGATTTTTTGTTTTTATTTTTCTAATTTTTATTTGTGAGCGTCCCTATCTTATTCCATTTTTTCTTTAAGTCTTATCTGGGTACCGATTTTTGACAATAGTAAAAATTTGTGTTTTTATTGTACTTTTGAGAGTATGAAATGTCTTATATTTTCCTGGAACATATTTTATTTTCCGTGTAACTGATGGAAAATCGACTCGAAATTATTTACATTCCACCAGGCTCTCCTTCTGTGATAGATTATCTTAGACCTTGGCATTTGTAGATTACGAAATACCACAATAAAAAAATCAAATAAACAAAAATGCTTCTATATTCGTATAAAACTTGCCTTATATGCGTGTTATGGTCCAAAGCTTAAGACAAAAATAAAACAATTTTGATTTCCGATCTAGGAAAAAATACGCAAAATTCTAAAAGGGTGGTATTTAATTGAGAATATCTTTGCCAAAGTTGCTTTGAAATAATGTGATCACTTACCTCGAGTTGCCACCAATACCCTGGTTCCATCCCATATTAATCTTAAACTAAAAAATCCAATGAATTGTATGCAATAAAATACAATAAATGAATTTCGGCTTCGTAAAGCGTTAAATGTATTTGAGCCTCAAATAAACGAACGAAGTAAAAGAAGACTCCTAATTTACACTAATTTTTCATTCCATTTTTGATTCATTTTTGACCTAACCTCGTCTTAATCTTCGGATTTCAAAACCATTTCAACTACCATTCAAAATATGAAAAATTTATCAGTATTGCTTCTTTCCTGTTCATATTCAGTATGTAAACTTTTCAATGAAAAGTTTTCATGCAATACTTACAGCGAATCCCAGATAGCTTGAACCCCAAGGGATCTGTAAAAAAATAGAAACTGCGTCTTTTGATACACAGTGAGCACAGAAAGTCTATCGCGAAATGAGGCTGAAAAAAATCAGGTCAGTACTGTTATTATGTCAAAACAATTATTTTGATTATGGTTTGTAGAAAGTTGAATTAGGAATTCAAAACGCTTTGGAATCGCTGCTAGATGTGGCAATGATTATTGTTTTTTTTTTTTTTTGGAAAATAAAGAAAGCCTAAAAACTTAAAATTTAAATTTGAAGGTGTCATTCATCACATGGTGCGTGAAAAGTATGGCGCCGATACTGGCTACCCCATCTGGTCAGGCGTCCGCAGTGTGCGTATGGAATACTTCGTGATATTCCAGCTAGTATGCACATTGGACACATGCGGTGAAATGTTTTATTTGCAGATCTACGGATCATGTGAAGGCAAACTGCCCGAAAAGGTCTTCAACGGTGAATGATCGCCTAAGGAAAGTTGTTGGTGATGATATTCGTGCTGGTGCTGGTGCTGTTGCTGCTGGGGTGAGGGATGATGGTGTGGTTGCTGCTGTGGCTGAGGGTCATGATAGTGTTGATGGTGGTGCTGCTGGTGATGCAGGTCCTGGTGAGACTGTGACGGCCACAACTCCCAAGAGAGTAGTTAAACCAAGGGACATTGGGTTGATTGGATTGAAACCGAGTGCTGGTTCAAGTGGAATGGTAGTTTTAACAAAGAATTCAGATCAGGCTAACTCAACTGACATTCAACATGGGACGGTGAGAAGCAAACAAGTGTCGGAGTCCAACGAAATGGAATCCGAATTCGTAGTTGTCAATCGCAAACGGGGACGCACTCCAAAACGAGCGGGACAAAAGGAAACAGATTCCGATCTTTCGAGCTCGGAAGCTGATCATAATTGCAGCGAAAAGGCAACCACGGTTCCTATGACGCCAGTCATAAGTGAGCTGCAAGGTGCCAGAACAAGTTCTAAAAGTAAGCAACTGAAAACAGATGAAGGTAATTGTAAATTTGTAAAGAAGTTCCGAAATAACAGGTCTACATAATGAATTATATTTTATCTGTTGGAACTATCAATTTAAATAGTTCAAACTCAGATTTAAATCAGAACTTGTTAAAGGATTTTATAAGGGATTATAACTTAGATGTTATCTTTCTTCAAGAGGTAGTATTTGAAAATTTCCGTTTCATAAATTCGCATAAAGCAATAGTGAACAGACAACCAAGATCATTAGGTACAGCAATGTTAATCAGAAATGGGTTGTCAGCTACAGTTGCAGACATACATTTTGTGAATGTCTACGCATTTTCGGGAACGAATAGAAAAAAAGAACGTGATGAAATGTTCCAAACAGATCTTGCTGTGCATCTCAGTAAGTATCCAAGCACATAAATGATATTGGGAGGAGATTTTAATTGCATTTTAGAAACAGGTGATTCCAGAAATTCAACTAAAAAGTATTCAACAGCTTTGAGGAGTTTGACTGATTCTCTCAAACTGAGCGATGTTTTATTAAAAAAGAAATCCAATGAATATACATTTCTTAGAGGTGATTCAGCTTCACGAATTGATCGTTTCTACGCGCATTCGTCTATGATTGAGAATATCATTCAAGCTCAAACTGTGACCGTAGCTTTTTCGGATTATCGAGCTGTTTTCTTCAAATTAAAAGTTCAAAAGCAAAACTTGGCTCTGCATGGCAGGGGTTATTGGAAAATTAACGCACAGATGATTGATAATGATGAAATTAGTTCGAGGTTTTCCACGGAGTTTGAAAACTTAAAAAATAGGCATATTTACTCAACGGATCGCAGTTCTTGGTGGAATTTTGCTTTCAAGAGGAAATGTCGAAGTTTCTTCAAAAATGAAAGTTGGATTGCTTATAAATCCCTTCTTCAGAGTAAACAAAGTTTACATCACCAAATGAATAATTTAACTGATCGTTTGATTCTCGGAAAGGACGTTTATGATGAGTTACAAGTAACCAAATCAAAAATCATGGAAAAAGAAATTGAGCGTATGGCAGGATGTGTTTACAAGCTTGGTCCTAAGTCTCTATCATGTGATGATAAAATTAGTGTTTATCAAATTGCTGCACAGTTGAAAAGATCTTCTTCGTATATTCGTTTGAAAGATAATGGAGTTTTGATTTCCGATCCTTCATTACTTAGTAATAGTATTTTTGAACATTTTTCAAAGTTGTTTGATGAAGACCATTCAGATGAGGTCAATAATGAAGATGTATTAAGCGATGTAGATGTTTGTCTAGACTTGGATAATCAGAATATGCTCATTGCACCAATTTCGATTGATGAAATACAGACGACACTGAAAATGTGCTCATCAAAGAAGTCTCCGGGTCCAGATGGCCTAACGTATGAATTTTATTTAAAAAATTTTGACACTCTCAAGGAAGAACTCTGCTATATTTACAATACATATCTACTTGATTCAATCACTCCTCCGAAGGAGTTTACGTCTGGTATTATAACACTGATACCAAAAAAAGGGGATGCGTATGATTTAAATAATCTTAGACCTATAAGTCTGCTTAATGCGGATTATAAATTATTCAGCAAAATTCTAGCGAACCGAATCAAGACAGTTTTTAAGAAAATTGTAGGTCAGGTTGCATGTGTGGATAATAAGTCTTTTGTTGATAACATCAAAAACATTCGCCGATTAATTACAAGATCTCTTGAGAATAAAAGGGTCAAAGGTTTCTTGGTTAGCCTTGATCTCCAAAAAGCATTTGACAGTGTAAGTCATGCTTTCCTTTGGAAAATACTACGGAAATATGGTTTTCCCGATAAGCTTGTCACCTGTTTACAGCAATTATATGCGTCTGCAACATCATGTGTACAATTTAATGGATTTCTTACGAAAGAGTTCCCAGTTAAAGCATCCGTTAGACAAGAGTGTCCTTTGAGTATTGTACTTTTCGTAATTTACATTGAGCCTCTCATACGCAAATTACAAAATAGTATCAACGGCGTTCTTGTTTATGATAGGTTTTTGGTCGTTACAGCTTATGCTGATGATCTTACACTCTTCGTGAAAAACGAAGAAGAGTTTGATTTGATGCTTGATATAATTAATTCCTATGGTATTCATTCTAAGATTAAATTAAATCTAGAAAAATGTTCATTTGTTAGAATTAACAATTGTAAAGGAGGACCATTTTCTATTAAAGAGGTTCACCACCAAAAAATACTAGGAGTACATGTGTCATGCAAATGGACTGCGATGTCAAAAATCACATATGATAATATAATTAAAAATATTCAACTTCAATTGAAGAATAGTAAAATTAGGAATATGAATACCCACGCAAAAGCAATATTTTTGAACACATTTGTTCTTTCAAAGCTCTGGTACATAGCGCAGGTAATTCCTCCCAGTAACCTCCATCTAGGTAAAATCAAATCCATGATGAGGCAGTTTCTGTGGGGTAGCAGTACATTTAAAGTAGATCGCAACCAACTATATTTAAGAGGCGAAGACGGAGGAATTGGCCTTGTCGATGTGGAAAGTAAATGTAAAGCTTTGTTCATTAAGAACATTCTTTACGATCGTGATGGGGCTACAAATCCTGAAGAAAACTATTTATTGACACTAAATTGCTTAAGCAGGCTCACTAGAAACGCAAAAGAGTGGATAATGGAAGCCGAACATTTAAAAGAAAGCTTTGATTTGACGTCTGTAAAATTGCTTTATTGATATTTTATTGATAAGAGGAACTTTGTTCCAAAAGTTGAAGAAAAATTTCCCCAAATAGAATGGGAAAATGTTTGAGAAAACATAAATTCGTGTTACATATCATTACAGGATAAATCCAGGCTTTACTATTTCGTTAACGACTTAATTCCCAATAAGGAAAAATTATTCAATTACGGTATTGGCCGTCTTCAAAATCCGAACTGCGAAACGTGTTTAAGAGTCGATAATAACACACATCGCATCATCGAATGCTCTACTTGTGCACAGCAAGTCTGGGAATGGACAAAAGAAGTTCTAAGAAACCATCTCAAAATCAAATTCAAAATCGCGGAAAATAATTTATAGTGGAAGATAAATCCCAAAAATAGTAGACAAAAAATGGCTTTGTTTATTGTGTGTAGGGCAATTAGTTTTAATCTGTATGAGGAAGGGGGTTTGTACAGTTTTAAAAAGCAACTACGAGAGATGCGTTGGAACCATAGAGTTGCTTTTAAGCAACATTTCGGAAAGTTTTGTAATGTGTGCTAGTTTAAATGAATGTGTATTATGTATAAGTTACGCTATGTTATGGATAAAAATCTCTGTATATTGTTAACTTTAATAATATAAACAATAAAAAAAAAATAAAAAAAGGTATAAAAATTGTTCAAACTAATTTGTAAATAACAAAGTTTCTTCATAATCGTCAGATTTGGCCCAAATATTTATATTTTTAAACCTTAACTTGAAGGTTTATCTTGCGATTTGAATTAGGAAGAAAACACAATTTCTAGGGTTTGATAACTTTGGAAATAAAATAGAATTTACTTTGCATAAATTCAATATAGTGTTCGTTAACTTATGCTCGAATCTCAGTTGTTGAGCTCGCTCACGAGATTTTTTTCGGGCAAAGTTACTCACTTATGCTAATGCCGTCCAAAACATTAACCATCTAATACCTATCTAGTACTAGTACACGACACTGAAGACGGCCTTACAGTTGAGGTCGAAATACGCGTATCTGTCAAAGGATACGAACTCTAGTGGAATTAAATTGTATAGTAATAAATTCGGTTTTTTCATCTACTTAACATAGACAGTTTGTACTTGTCTTGAGCATGGAAAGACATGCATCGCGACCGGGAACCTCTGGCCCCGAAATGATCCGGATCAAAGGGCTCCGGAAAGAAGCACCGAAGGCACCGAAGCCGAATTGAAACAATCCCACAATTGCGCGCCAGTAACGATAAATTCAGAGCTACTCTCTTTTTTCCCGATTTCCGTGCCCGTTGATGCGTTTACAGCATCTCCGCTCACCACTTCGGCGTGAGGAATCTCTCTCGGATTTCGGGTAAACCGATAATAGCCGCACGTCGTCAGTCGCTTCCATCCAACGCACACACAACCGAACAGCGTGGACTGACACCACATCGCTGACAGCCAGCACGGTAAACCCCGAAAGTAACTTATGTTTAAAGATTATTTCCCAAGTAAACAACATAATCCACTATTATCTTTCAGGCGTTTCCCCTGGTCCCTGCCCCTTCGACAATTGGAAAGGTTGCCTGTCGTCAGGTTTTCCCCGTATTCTTCTTCAACTGCTCGCGGATGGGTTGGATAAACGTAATTGAAGGGTAGGAATTTCAACGAGACGCCCAAAATCGGAAAACGCGAAGGGGTTCGCGCTGAATGTAAATTCGACGGCTGCAGCTTTGCCTTGTCGTCAGCGGGTTTTCGAAGCAATCCTCGGAACTGGAACTTCGATACGAGGTGAACCTTCCGTCGAACTGCTGCCGTCGTATGTTTACACTTTCGGTCGTTCGTCGCGGAAATGCTGCGTAGGTTCCCCGACATTTGTATTCAAGATTGCCTTTTACACTCTGTCCAACCATCGTCGCCATCATCATCATCATCCTGGTCGTCGTTGTCGTCGTTTGTAGTCAATTTTTATCGGAAATGTTTATTTACACGCCATCGATTCAACTCTTTTTTTTGTTCCTCCTTTCTCTCCCGATCTCTCTTGCGGGTCGACACAATTCAGCCCGAACAGAAGCAAATGCGATGAAAGGCAAACACCAAAGCCATCCCCGAACGAACGAAGATGGGAAAGATGTGATTCTCCGGAATCCTACGTTGGGAATCCAAACGCGTTCGGAGATCAATTCATCGTCGGTGGAATGCGACTTATCTGGGATGTGAGTTTGTCGGAAACTATGACATTTCGTCGAATGACGTTTAATCGAAGGTACGTTTCTCGCGTTGAGTATCATACAGGTGTATCTTCAGTTCAGTGATCGATTTCTCTTCGTAGATTTTCCCTTTGGCCGAGTACAAGAAACTTAAGTGATTTTCGGAACATTTCACGAAGCTGCATGACGAAAACAGTCACCTGGACGAGTAATTTGCAGAAGATAAAATCGAAGAAGTGAAATCGTCCGCTGCAGATACGCCCTTATGATACTGAATATGAGATTAAGCTGAAAAGCCTTTCGTTACGATATGAAAAATTAATGGCATTTGATCGAATGACGTTTAGTCGAATGAGATTTAGAAAAAATAATGTATGTATGATTGAAGAGAGCTATGAGTGATTAAAAAGAAATTTGATCGAAAGCTTATTTTGCAATGTTTATTTAAAATGTGATAAGACCAGAAAATATGTATCTAGAACAGCATTGAGTTTTTTGATCACTACAATTACGCCCTTTTGCAACTGAACGCGAGATATATTTCATCAAGGATCAAAAATGCACAACTCCAATTCTCATAAACAATCTTATTCTGGAACCATTGTTGAATGACAAAAACACATTCCATTACGATCCGAAACAACAATTTAGCAGGAAGAAAGATTCTGTTGTCGTCAATTTTAGACGTTAGATGTCTTCGGAGAAGTTTTTCGTGTTTGAGTTTTACATCTTTCTAGAGAAAAGTTGAAAAAGGTGGTCCTTATTCAGGTTTAAATTTAGAATTAAACTTTTTTGCTTGAAATAATTTGTAGTTGCGTTCTTCAGCAAATTTGTAACCAATCTAGCAAATGATGATCAACTTTGCTGGAGATGCTATCACAGTGCTCTCCTGACCGTTGTTATCCGAAAAATGTCTAAGCTGCATTTTTGGGCAAAATTTAAAATAATCGTAAGCGCTCCTTTTACGCCCTTTTGATTATACAAAGGAAATCTGAGATATTCAAATGGTTTTCCATTAGCCGCGATTTTCAGAAAAAACTATACTATTAAAATTTGATTCATAGAGGGTTTATTAAGTTGTTTTCAGCTTCGGAGCGGAGTTTTGAATAAGGAATTCAACAAAATTTGGAGCTACGCCCTTTAGAATGTGTAACAAAAACTTTAAATAGGTTAATTAGGAGTTCTAAGCGTTAAGCATGTTCAAATGATTTCAATGACACATTGCACTTACATGCCACAAAATTCTTTCACAATTAATTGATTTTTCAGAGGCTCAAATACTCTAAGGCATTACGGAGCCAATTCAATCATTTATCCAAATTAGTTTTTGTACCAAAATATCCTGAATAGTTTGGTGTACTCATGTACTCAAGATTCAGATTATTGTACATGCAATTCATGCTGTATGTCGAAGCGCAAGTATACGTCAAATAATACTTTTGGACTTAAGTTTTCGGTTTGGGGGTGGTAAATTGTAGCACTTACAGAGCTAGTTCGAAATGTTTGTCTTCGTCAGCTTAGAAAAGTAAGTTTATCTCCCATTTTTTTCGTTTGAATTCACTTATTATAGCAGCTGGTGAGTCCTAACTTCACAGGCATAGTTAGTGATCGAAAAAAAATGAATGTTTACAGATAATATTCAATTTGTGTAGGATTCAAACCATGTTATTGTAGGTAGATTAGCTCGTAACCAGCAGGGCCAAAGAACAATTTACGATTTTCCGGTAAAAAAAACTGGAAATTAGGCAGAATCCATGAACAACTCTATTTTTACCATATTTTATATATCTTTTTTAAATGATACCAGTGAACTCTGAATTCCATTACCCCGAATACCATAAACCTGAAGACCATCACCTTGAGTTCCAGTTCCAAACATAACATTACTCCGAATTCCATTATCACGAGGCAATGTCATTCAAGATAATTATATATTATGGAAAATAGCATTCAGCGTAATGATGCGTTCAGGATGATAACACTCGGGCTTATGACACTCAGGGAAATGAAATTCGGAGTTATATTGTTGAATTTTTCAAGATAGACAGGTAAAATTAAGCTACCTACGGATATTTCTTAATTTTCTTAAGCGTATATCAAGTATTAAGTCTTCCTATGTATCACTCAGCAATTGAAGTTTAAGTTCTGGTACAAAGCCGAAGCAGCCGGGGGCAGCTGGTTGGGCTATAACAATATTTTATGAATGATAATTGCAATACAAAACATTCAAAAGGGCGTAACTCCAAAACGGGCCACACGATTTGTTTTTAAAATGTTACCCAGACATGCAGCTTTGCTTAAGAAAAAGATTGATGAGCACAGATTTGATGGAGATATTTTTCTGGTAATAACGGTCAGGGGAGCACCGTGAGTATCGATCTTATTATTCATATGAGCTTTTGATTTTCAAAGTATAAACCTAGGGTGGGCCCAGAAACTACCAGTCCATGGCCTAATATTTTTTTGTTTTCAGTTCCATGTTCATGTCTTTGTAGAGAAAGTAATGATACATATTTTTGTCAAACATTGCTAGCTTATGTTTCATGTTATTTAAGTTAGGTTATGAGTCAATTTAGGTGAAAACTACGAAATCGTGAGATGACAGTAACTCATGGAGTTGATTGGATTTTTTTCTTTTAGCAACATTTGAAAGGTCATGAGGCAAATTTTCCTGCAAAAACTGCGAGAACGTCCTTTCTTAATAATTAGGAAAAATCACTTTAAAAATATCTCTAATAAACTCGAAATTCGTTTGAAGCACAAGGAAAAACAAAAATTTATCGTATAGCTGTCTTAGACAAAGTTGTAGGTTTTAAATAGATGTACATTTTCTCCATACACTTATAGAGAAATGTGAATTGCTCTCAAAATTCTAGAACGGATTCTTGAGAAGTCCCACTAATTCTACAATTATACGTTTCAAATAATCCTGGGCTTCATTCTTACGTAATGCAGGGCATAATTGTCATAGAATTCTGAATAAATTGATTGAGAATTTTGAAAGGATGCTCAGCTGCAATTGAGGGACCCAAATGCAATACCCCTTTGCTTCTAAAGGTATCCTGCCATTTGGTCGAATTCCGTTTGGCCGAATGCCTTCTGGCCGAATTGGTTTTCAACTGTGCTGACGTGTAGGGCTCAGAAGTTCGACCCAAAAGTGAAAGAGAGTACCTTTGTACCAAATAAGGCATTTTTCAAGTTACATACTTCTTATAATTGTTATTGCTAAAGCATGTATTTGGTATTTTCCTCTCTTGAATCCATAGGCAGTTCTTTCAAGATGTACGGGTATGGTGATCATTTGCATTATAGATGGTTTAATTTTGGTTATGGGTTTTCTTTTCTTTCCCGAAGCTTTTTCTCATAATTATTTGAATTGCTCTTGGCGGAAATTTTTGAATGAAGTTGGATCTCAAGAGATTGATTTTAAATTATTGTTCGGATGTTGAACGAAGATGGTTCTTGAAAATAGTTTTCCTTATTTCTGGTTTCCAATCGACAGTGAGCGGTTCTTAAACTGAAATTACTTATAATAAAAAACTAATCTATTTTTTCTTTCCATTCTTTTTCAGGTATGTCAACTGCCTCACGCAAACACTTCGTATGTGTAATGTTGGAATCTTTTTGGTCAGGATTATAACGTTTGAAATATTTGATCACATTTCAATTTTTAAGTTATAAAGGCTTGTTCTTCTTTTAGTACAAGTTTATTTGATTTGTATTTGTAAGGTCAATAACGACCCTTTGCATTTTATACTGTTAGTTGTCTTCTGTTTTTCATATCTTTCCTTCTATCCTGTTATTGTTGGCGTTATGAATGCTTATGTTTTCAGAGTGATTTTACCTTATTAAAAAAACAGTACATTCTTTCAATCGATATTGTTACAATAGTCATAGGCGCTATTTAGTCATCTGCATGAAGCGGTTGATAGTCAAGGCGAGAATGTCAAGAATGGCCGAACTGCGTGGTTTCATTCATAACTTATGGTTCGTTTCATCACATCCTAGTTTCACATATTGTTTCTGACATGTTATCTATAGTTTCCCATTAGTTTGATTGTTCGGCCAAACGGCTTTTGGTCAAATGGCGTTCGGCCAAATGATCCGTCTAGCGTCTAACGTCTTACCGTCACAAAATCAGGTTTCGGCCAAATGTAACTACGACCAAATATCATCGGCCAAATTTTCAAGCCTGTAGACAAAACATTATTCGGCCAAAGTCATTCGACCAAATGACCCATAGCCTAAAATTGAATATTTGGATCGTTTCCAAAGCTCCGTTGTTGCAAAGTGTTGCGGTAAGAACCGTAACCAACTCTGCCAGCTTGTTTGAATTCCGATTGCGACAAGCGCCCAGATGTTTCAGAAGCTAAGGCCAATGCGTGTTTGCATTATTGATTGGTTTTCCGAGCAAATTTCCTCATCCTATCGTCGGCAACGCGTGCAAGCTCTTTTCTACGATCCAGCTAGTTATTATTTACTCATTTTCTTTCGACTTTTTGTGCTAGATATCTCTACTTGGCTTGGCTTGGCTGGGGTGTGAACCTCTTCCCAGTAGGAAATCATCTTTTTTCGCTTGAATCGACGCAGATTGGAAAGAAGTTGCTGTTGCTGGTTATCACAGTTCGGGGATTCGGCAGCGAAGGGGCAACCGTCGAGGAGGGACTGTAGGCCCATTTGGGAAGTTTGCTCACGACAAATTTCCCAGGGGGATTGTCTCGCTGTGTTTAGAACGGTAAACTTTCGGTGAGCTGCTGCAGACGATTCGTTTCATTGTTGGATTTGTTTGCTGTGTAAAATGGGTGCTTCTGGCGTGTGTACTTCATTAATAGTCATTCTATTTGTAGACTTTTATAGGGTAAGTGTACCAGTTTTGGCCACCCTAAGGAAAAATATTGTTTATTTATAAATCAAAAGACCTTTGGTTACTGTCTGGACATTAAACGAAAGCTTTCAATCCATGCTCAGCAGGGAAAATATAAAAACTAATCAGAAACTTTGTTTTTGTATTAAAAATGGTGGTGGCGAATACTGGACCACTTGCACCAGTATTCGCCACGATTTTAATTTCGGTTCCTGAATTCGCCACTTACGTTGATTTCTTATGGAGGGTGGCGAATTCAGGAACAGGTGGCGAAAAATAGGTGCAAAGGAGCAAAAAGTTTAAGGAAAATGATTTTTTTCTATTATTTTCTAAGAAAATTTTGCGGTTTCCAAGAATGTTTCCGTATCATCTCAAAGCAATTTAGCAAACACTAAACAATTGGCAACCATATATGAAGTAAAACGGTATAAAATCTGGGGTGGCGAATAACTGGAACATGGCGAATACCGGTACACCTTCCCTATGTTTTCAATTTGTTTTTTTTTTGTTCAAGAGGAAGAATCTGCTAAGTAAATCTATTTTATGACAAGGTACTTACGCCATGATGACTATCATGAAGATTATTATAGCAATTACTAGAGGAAAATTTGGTTAAACAATACGATTTTTGAAAACAAGTCTGGATCAATACAATAACTGAAGGCTGTAAAAAATGCTCTAAATTGATGTAAAATGCCTTGCTTAATTCCTTTTAGAATTTCCTGAAAAGATTCCTGAAGTAATTCATAGATTAATTTTTAAGATTTCTCTGGAAGGTTTTCAATCTCCAAAGGTCTCTCCAGAAGAATGTCTATATGTCTTTAAAATAATTCCTCGAGTTACGCTTTAGAAAACTGCTAAGAGATTTTATGAAGGAACTCCTAGAAAAATTGTTGACTAATCCAAGGAACAATTCTTAGATGAAATTCCGCTCAAGTTTGAGTATATCGCATGCATACAAATATCTAGAAAAAAAGCGTCATAAATTTCTGGGGCAATCCGTTTTGTAATCTCTAACATAAGATTAATATTAGACTTTAAGGACAACAAGGAAGTTTTTTCACAGGTTCCTTAAAAGATCCTTAATAAGTAGCTAGTAAATTTCTCACAAGATAATTAATTAGATATTCCTTAGTGGATATTATTGAAATATTTGAACGGTTTTGAAACTGTTTTCAGTACTGTTCAAGATGCTTGGTCCTGACGATACATTAGGCGGATGCTTGTAGAGATCCTTGCAAAATCGTTTGTATCTTTCTTCTTAACTTAATGATTGATTCGTGTCGAGATGTTTGAAGAACCTTGACGGTTCTCTAGCGAAGTTCTATATTGACACATTTCTTATTTCGAATGGAACCAGTGCTGGGAATGGTAATAGTAGTAGGCTTGAATTTTCGCGAAAATCACGTGGCTCTCCCAGTACAGTAGTTCAAAAACGTGAATCTCATCAAGTAGCCTATGTTGGGTGCACGAATTTTCTGAATCATGAGTGTCATTAACGTTCAACGCTCCGTCATTGTAATCATCGTCATCATCGAAACTTCAAAAGTAGTTTTTCTGTTCAAAACTAAAAATTATTCGATAAAAATGTGTTCACTGTGTTTCGGTTGGAGAATAGAGTACAGTGAACAAATTTTCCTGTAAATTGTCCTGATTTTGAACGAAAAAACTGCTTAAGAAAATTCCGAAATCAATGACGGATCCTGCCCCCTTAAAGGCTCTAAATGCGGGAAATGCAGCGGGAAATAGAACATTTTTCTACAGTAGTTTTGGGTTGCTCTTAGCAACGGGTGTTTTGCTATTTTCAAGGAATTTTGCCTACAGCAGCGATGGGCGTGAGTTTCACTGGCTTCGCTGACTGTGATTGGCTTTGCTTGGCTACTGTAGAGTGAGTTTCAGATTTTTTCCCAACCCTGAATGGAACATTTGAAGAGAAACATTTGAAATATCCTGGAGAAATCCTAGATGAGTTTTTACTAAAACTTTCAAAATACTTGACTTATTTCCAGGAAAGTTAAAACATTTTTAACTGATAATTACTATGGTTATTAACTGACTATTTGCTTAAGTCAGTAGAAGGTTCTGTAGCAATAGGGACGCATTGTGAGAATGAAGAAAAAGAAGAATTAATCTAGCAAGACAACCGCGGATTACAAAAATTGAAATTTTTAAATAGTTTTTGAAAAACCTTTGAAGCGTTTAGAGATAAAATTTGTCAAATATATCTCACGTAACTTTTCAAAAGGACCTATCTAACAATATCCGTCATATATGATTGAATATCAACTTTTGAAAAAGCCCTAATCTTCTTTTAAGTTTAAAGTTTGAAGGGTATGTGATGTTTGAAGGATGGAGATGTTGATATTATATATAAACCCAAATTCCACCTTTCAGACCTCTCGTCAAGTGCGTCCCTCCGATGCTCACTCCGATGACTAATTGGTTTGATTCGACTCAAGCGTTGTGCCTGTTGGACCATTTCGGGTATCCTCCATTCAGTAGCCCCGTGTACCTACTTATACAGAAGAGATCCATCCAACTAATGCGTTGCCTTTTTTGTGGACGTCGGAAACCCCCCCCCCCCCCATCATGCCATGTTCTACATCACTCATCGGTTCGGTGGTCCAGGTTGCCGGGATCCTTTCGATCCGAAACACGACGCGCGTAAGTAGGACAGTGCGGATGGTCACGTTTGGGTCTCCACAGAAACCACACGGAAAACCCATTAGACACGACTGACTTCCATTCCGTCGTGAGAGCACAATGGAAATCTACTTTCAAGTGCTGGCTCTAAAATCGATACCCAGCCCAGTTTGTAGCGGGGCAAGCTACCCGATCAGAATCATATGACAAAGTTAAAATAAGTTTTTGTTAATAGAATTCAAGAATAACAGGAGTTGTTTTAATGTTGTAAATAGATTATAACACATTTTTACAACAACAGTTAAAATAACAAAAGTTGATATAATACTGCTATTAAGATGGCTTTGCTCTGAACTTGTTATGTATTTTTTTGTAACAGATTTATATCGAAATTTAAACATTTTTGATATTTGACAATACGTTTGTTCTAAATAAAACCCGAATCTATTAACAGGTACATAATTTGCAATTATTTTGTTAATTTGTAATATACTTGAAACAAATTGTTTAATAATTTTATTATATTTATAATATGTTTAGTTATAGTCTTGTTTTATACGGTGCAAATTTTGCACACAAATTCTTTTGCGATTTGAAGGTATCAGATATCATATAAGAAATTTCTGCAAATTGTTGTACAGTCGCCTCTCCACATCTCGATATCGAAGGGACCATCGAGATAGGGAGAGATCGAGACACAGAACAAATTTTTAATGCATACTAGATTGAAAATCACTCCGTTACTAGGAAAATTGAAAACAAACAGACGTCATTTCGTCTATGCAAATTGTTTTGAATCCGTAAAATCTAGTCTAGTAACCTTTGCCAATAGGCATATCGACATACGGAGAGAAAATCGGGAACGAAAATCACATCGAGATAGGGAGATATCGAGATAAGGAGGATATCGAGATATGGAGAGAGAAAATGTATGCAGACTGAAGGGACCTATGAAATCATCGACATAGGGAGAGATATCGAGATGTAGAACATCGAGATGTGGAGAGTCGACTGTATTGTTATTCATAACGCAACTCAAAACAGTTGCGTAATGAAGAAAAACGTTGCGTAATAGTAATTACGCAACCGATATCAGTTATTTAGATATTGCACAGCTAGGCAATTTCATGACAGATTGGCGTGATAAAAAATGGCATATTACGATGATAAATTGCAAAAAGGTTTTACAACAACGAAAAATCATATCAAAAAATCATGTTCTGTTATAATCGTGTTTGTTCAATCTAGTCGGGTAGGGACGGTCTGGCCGTCCGATTGACTATGGAGGACGAAGGCGAAGGCGAGGACAATTGACAAGCTTAGGAAATTTGTTCTGAATGTGTGAGCTCAGAATGCAGTGCCGGGCTTTTCGAAATTGAGGAAAGTACGTTTAGGCACGAAAATCCTTTTTTTCTCCATTCCGCCGTTGGATTGAAAGGAATTGTGTGTGTATGTATATCCAATTGTCAATGGGAAACCTACACCCGATTCCGACCCGGCAGGGGACCGTTGTCTAGGAATTAGCCTTGTCGGTTGCCTTGAATGCTTTCGCAGGGGAGTGGCGAAGAGGGATGGTAAGAAATCCATTCACTTTAATAGCATAATGAATTGAGTTGCTCGTTCAGGACTTCAGGACAGGATTTGGAATGCTTAAACACGAGTAAATTAAATTAAAATCGTTCAATGGGAAGCAACGTAAAAGCCGAAGCCCGAAGCTTAAGGTGTCGGTCTAAGTCGATCGATTTGCGGTGCGGTTCATTTGGTTCTGGACGAAAAGGGAACAATATAAGCTTCATTTCCTCTTCGGATTATTGGTGGAGTCGTTTTTCCCAAGATTGATTAGATTCTGTCGACGTCTGTCGTCGATAAACGACAACGTTGGAATCCATTCGTCGGCCAAATTGAAGTGCCGAGCGGAGGATAAGAACCGGATTAGTCGTGTTACAGCTGGTTTCCGAGGATGGCTTGAGCTTCGGGGACAGGTCAGGTCATGGTTTTGAGAACAATGTGGGAATGAGCAGGCAGATGTTTGGGTCGGTCAGTGGTGTAGGAACAGAAAATTAATTCGATTGAATGTCACATGGCGTGTATTATATAAGTCTTCTTTATTATAAGTTATTTGTATCATCCATTTACATAGATTTTTGTTCGCCCAGGGGTAAACTAGACGAAGCTACATTCTAAAACAACTTTTCTGAGAATTTTTAAGAAGACTTCTCAGAGAATTTTTTATGAATTACTGGGATCCATCTCAACAATCCTTTGCGGATTTATGCAGCATTTTCTCTAAAAAATCCACGTTTTACGTCAACAAATTCTGCTAGAATTTTTGATACAGTCTATCAATTCCTTCATGAACTCCTCACATCAATTCAAGATCCAGGAATTTCGAATGAAATTCTCGCTTGAAAAAAATTAATCCTAGATTTTTGGGAAACAATATGAACACGAATCTCTCTTAAGTGTCCTAGATGCATTTTTTTTTTCAATATTTATTCTTAAGCTAATCCATCAGACCTTTCAAAATTTCCTGTTAATCATTCAAAGATTCTTCTAGAAATTTTTCCAGGAATTACTTCTAGAAATCGCAAAGGAGAATAAATTATTACATCAGTGATTCCAGGATCTTCTTCATCAATTCTTCGGGAAATTTCTTTTGAAGATTTCCCCAGATTTCCGTAATTAAAAACCAGCAGAATTTGCACACTAAGCTCTTACGGTGAATTTCACCGTAATCTCAACAGCTGAACAGTTCGGTGAAATAAAACACCGTAATTCCGTCGAAATTTTACGGATTCCGGTGATTTTTCACCGAATACTGTAAAAATTTACCGTACTCCGTTAATTTATTTCACCGAACTGTTCAGCTGTTGAGATTTTTACAGGAATCCGTAAAAAAATTTAAGTGTGTGCATTTGGAGCAATTTGTCCAGTGTCAAGAAATCTCTCCAACGTTTTCTGTAACGAGTATTTGCAAAATTGCTGCAATGTGTTTTGTCATAAATTCATTCAACAAATTTGTACAAAGAATCCTCCTCTAATAGGGCTTATCCAAAAAATCTGTAAATTTACCTACATGTGTTTTGAAAAAATTGATTCCTGGATAATCCCTAATAACGGATTAACTTTGGATGCCTCCAGTTATTTCTCAAATTTGAAATAAAAACTTTGAAATGATAACAAAATAATTTGAAAGGATTTTCAATGAAGGCATGTAAAGTTTATGAAACTGTATCCGTCAATGATGGGCAATGTTTATGACATTTTTATATGTATGTTTCATATTGCTTTTTAAATCCACTTGATTATTTTGAAATCATTTAAAAATACCTAAAATCATGTCCCATCTGCCAATTAAATTCATTACAATTGCAATTTATTTCGCAGCTTTGTTTAAAATTTGTTTCAAATCAATTTTTTGCCACTTGATCATCGGTTTCAAGTTAATGGTAGGGTGATGTGCTAACCGTAACCGTCGTATTAATCCTAAATCATTCTCCAGTGAATGTTGCTGATACAAACCGATGCCAAACAATACTTTCCGAAAATGACTTTCGTATTGTGCAATATGATTTTAATAGATCTTGATCGTCTATTGGGAATAACGCAACGAAATTATCACTTTCTGTTGGCTATATCCGTCGTATGGGTTTCTATTTTGGTCACAATCAGTTTTGATTCGTCTCACAACTAACGGTTCACTGTGGTATAGTGAGTGGTCAAAATACACCAGCTTAGCGTTATAATAAATTGTTTGATTCATTTAGCATGATGATATATGCGAATTTAACTTAAAATACATTGCCCACATCAAAATACAGCACAACTACTTTGGACCGAAAAAATGTGAGACAGTGCAGCGAAAACAATCTTTCGCGACTACGAAACAAAAAAGAGATTTACAAAGCACTCGCATTTATGGAAAACCTCGTAAGGAACTGCCATCATGTGCGTGAAAAAAAAGCAAAAAATATATCTCTCGTTGCTTTTCTCACAGAAAACCGAAGAAAACATCAGCAGCTTTGTAGTTCCGAATTCGACAATCAAGGGAATCGATTCTACGCCGAACTTCACGCACCCATTGATGCGTACATGTTTTTTTTTCTCAGTCCGGATCAAGGTTTCTTGAAGGGAGGTTGATCAATCTTATCAGTCAGAGGGTGAAGTCAACTGCGGGGAAGGTGGAAGTGACAGCTTGCAAGCTGGCATGTTTGCATGTATCCTTTCTATGGTATTGTTAAGGATTGTTTACCAAGGAAAACGAATCCTTCTGGTGAAGTGAAAATTTTCTTCTATATTCCTTTGTGAAATTTGTCTAATTTTTTTATTTGATATGAGCAATTCTCGCTGAAACCAGGCCGCCATCGGCACCCATCGTTAGAATTCCAATTTTATGTCACTGATCGCTAGTTTTCGATAGAACTTAAGGGTGATCCTTTCTGTTTTCTCAAATTGGTGGACCCCTCGAACGCCAGCTAGCTGAACAGTTTGCGAAAAAGCCCATTTTTTGATAAATCTTGGGTATTTCTTCACGGGATATGTCTCATATTTCACTTGGAACACATAGCAAACTTAGTGGCATCGTATAGAGAAAGGATATAGCTTTCATTTAAACTTGAAAAAATTTTGGCGGCCATTTTGAATTTGGCTGCCATCTTGAATTTTGTTAGAAAAATCGATTTTTCACCATTAGCGCACCGCTAGTTTTGAATTCTGAGATCATCATCAGAAAGCTGAGGAAAAATTGCGTAAGATAGGCTACAGAAACTAGGTGAGCAATGGTATTTACCCTATCAAATGTACGATTTTCTAAATCATGTTATACGATTTTGGAGTATAAGGCGAGTGCAATCAATACAAACATCATTTTTTGTACAACAAAGAAACAAGTTTTCAACCTTTGGTGTTTTATTCGAGTCGAGTAAAGAATAAGAATATTATTTTTAGTGAAAAAATCTGGCGGCCATCTTGGATTTTGACGCCATCTTGATTTTAGGTAGTAGAATTATTTTTTCACCTTGATAGCACTCAGCATGTCGAATTTAGAGGCTACCGATAAAAAAAAGGTTACGTATACTCTTCTTCTTATTATTCTTCATTTTACTGACGCTACGTCCCTACTGGAACCGAGCCTGATACTCAGCTATAAATAGTTATAAATCCAGGTTATTAAACAGGAATTTTCTTTTTTAATGCGATTTCTGACAACAGAATAATTCTTCGACATATCTTTGAATTCAGTAATAATGAATAAATAAATTCAAAAAATGAAAACCGTCAAAAAACATTGATTGTATTAAACAAACATTTTTTACCCTATGCATTGTTGTTCATTTTATGTAGTTTATAGATTGCGTGTCGGGACATTAGTAAGCCTTGTGGTAATATCTGTTGTTCTAACGTAAAACATTGACAAAAGTGCATTAATTTATAATGAAAATCTTAAATTTTGAAGCAAAAAACATCCTTGATTTTCTAAGTCATAAAGTATCGTTTTTAGTACCGCCCAACATGCATGTGAAAAATAGCGAAATTGAATGATGAGAAGCAGGTTTTGTTCTAATGTGGACGTAATGCCGAAACGCAGGTGTATTATTTCGAGGTTGGAAAAACCGGCGGCCATCTTGGTTTTTGACGCCATCTTAGTTTTTAGCAGTTGCATGATTTTTTACCATCTCAGTGCTCATCATGTTAAATTACAAGGCCTCCGTTAAAAAAAATCAATCAGATTCTATCTTTCTTATCTTATCTCAGCTGTTCAACTGATTATTCATTTGTATCAATGGTTTTAGACCAAATAAATGAAAGAAATAATGCTATTTTACAACTCGAAGATATGCAGAAGAATCATTCAGGTAGCAAATAAGCGTTAGAAAATCCTATTTGATAATTTGTTTTTAAAACTAGTTAAGCTGAAGGGCTGGCTCTGTTCCAGTAGGGACGTAACGTGAGGAAAAAGCAGAACAAGAAGAAGAATAAGTGTAACAGTAGCATTGAAATTCAACATGTTGAGTGCTAACAAGGTGAAAACTCATTCTACTACTTAAAACCAAGATGGCCGCCAGATTTTTTCACTCAAATTAATACTCCTATTCTTCATCTGTCTCAAATAATACACCAACGGTTGAAAACTTGTTTCTTTGTTGTACAAAAAATTATGTTTGTATTGATTGCACTCGCCATATACGTCAAAATAGTAGAACATGATTTAGAAAATTGTTCATACCATAGGGTAAATACCTTTGCTCACCTAGTTTCTGTAGCCTATCTTACGCAGTTTTTCCTCAGCTTTCTGATGGTGATCTCAGAATTCAAAACTAGCGGTGCGCTAATGGTGAAAAATCGATTTTTCTAACAAAATTCAAAATGGCGGCCAAATTCAAAATGGCTGCCAAAATTTTTTCAAGTTTAAATGAAAGCTATATCCTTTCTCTATACGATGCCACTAAGTTTGCTATGTGTTCCAAGTGAAATATGAGACATATCCCGTGAAGAAATACCCAAGTTTTATAAAAAAATGGGCTTTTTCGCAAACTGTTCAGCTAGCTGGCGTTCGAGAGGTCCACCAATTTGAGAAAACAGAAAGGACCACCCTTAAGTTTTATCGAAAACTAGCGATCAGTGACATAAAATTGGAATTCTAACGATGGGTGCCGATGGCGGCCTGGTTTCAGCGAGAATTGCTCTATAATGAAAAATGCAATTGCTTCGATGCTTAAGGTTTGAAGAAGCTTTTTCTAAATCTAAATGGATTGTGACCAAGGAGAAATGTCTTGAAGTACCTCGTACGTGACTTCCAAAAAAAAGGCTGTTTTTTGTCGATTTTGATCTTGAAATCTTGAATAAAAAACCTGTTCGAAGAACTTGATTCAAAATTAAGTGTTTTAAATCAATCAACTCATAACTTGTCACCTGATATTTCAACATTGCGGATGCAGTATTCAGGCATATTGTATTACCTCCCTCTTAGAAATCTTGGTCCGGACTATGATAAACATTATTTACGTTCTCAATCACATGCGTCGTTGAGGGATTTTTTTTTCAAACTCGTGAAAAATTGAAGTTTTACGGTATGTTATTGGAACGAAATACTTAAGTGTAGATTAACGAAGGTTTTCCGTACAAAAGAAAAAAATGTCAATGAAATGATGGCGTCGCCAGAAAACGGTACGGTTTTGTTTATTTCTATCTGTTTTCGTAAAGAGCTGTTTTCACTGTATGTGTGTCATATTTGACGTACCAAGCAAGATTGAGCTGTTCTTGTTGCTTATGAACGGATATTTCTGAAATCTATGCAAAATTTATGATTTATGAAAATGTCATCGTGTCAAACGACATTCATTTCACAGTGTTTGTGTTTCTCGATGTTCATTCTACTGTTCGTGCTGTGTGTGAGTCGATCACAAATTAAGATTTCGCTCAGAACGTTTTCATCCATGGGATTTAACCAAAAAAGTTCCAAGAGGATAACTGAACTGAAGTTATTTATCTAAATAAAGTAGTCTTTTTTTTTTTGCATTTATGGTGTCCAAGTGTACGAATCATAACAACTTCCACAGAATTACACTTGCCAAATTAATCAATATTGTAAGTAAGTTCCAATATCCGCCTAAGTAAGACATTTCAAGTTTGATACGACGAATATTGGCGCATGCGACGAAGTGGATCGAAACGCTGATGAATATCGATACTTTTAGATGTTTACTGTTGGATGACATTTTCAATGTCCCAAGATTCACTCTAAATCTTCAAATAATTTTGACAAACTTGCATGCCAGTTGGCTGAAACAGTCAAATGTTGCATTTGTAACAGTCAATATCTTGAATACTAGACGTGCCATGATATTTCTGAAAACGGCAATGGACTCAGCAACCCTTAATTTAGTATAAAGCGGTATTTTGGTGATTGAGATAAAAAAGTGTTCCGCAGTGTTATAGTTTGATTGAAATTACCCGATTAAATATCAATTTAATCGAATTTTCGAACACGCCTGCAGCCTGCATACAAAATTCGTCTTATCTTCTATATTATATCGTTTTAGTTGAAAATATTACAAACTTCGTTGATTCGCATTCCTCAGTACCTAAATACTGATTTCTGTATTGAATTAAGTACATGCTAGTGGACTAAAATCGATAAATAATTCAACAATAAATATCTCGAAAACCAGACGTGCTATGACATTTTAGAAAATTCAGCGACTCCAAATTAAGTAATTAGCGGTATTTTTGAGCTTGAGACAAAAACTTGTTCCGCAGTGCTACAATAGAAATTGAAGCTCCAATTGTGCCTGAATTTTAGAAAAAAAGGTATTCGTTCAACTTTGATGAATGTTTTCATGAACATTCTTTACAGAAAAACTGAAAAAAATGGATGACATTCTAGAAATTCCAATACATTTTTATGGACCTAATGTGAAAGAAATGATGAAAATGCAGGCATTTCGTCAAATCTGGTAAGGTTGACCTTAGAAGATAATGTACGTTATCTTTGTCAGCATTTTTGAAGGATTTCCCATGTTCAAACTAAAGATTGTAAAAGTACCCGACTTGTCCAAAGTTAATAATATACCAGTGGTCCAGGCAAAGATTGTCTTGTCATCAAGTAGGTTGTTGAAAAACGCCATACAACGTCCCATGCAAAATTACAGTTTCGTTCACACTTATTTTATGACTTTCCCGATCAATACACTGTGTTTTTTATATACAGAAACACGTCTTAAGAATTTTCAATATCCGATAAACTGTTCTCGGGCCATTTCGTGACATACAAACATCATTCCATTTTCATTAATAAAATTTAGAATATAAACGATTAAACATAAAAAAATAGTTTTTAACTGTCTTACTAGATATTGATTAAATGTTATTGCGAAATAATAAAACACGTATTTCATTACTCTTAATAAATAAGAACCACTCTCTTCAAAACACTTGGTTTTGTTTTGCTGAAAATTGTGTTTTGATTTTCTAACATTATCAACAATATTTTGAGCCCTGGGCTAGTTAATCTCGGGACCAATGGCTTTACTTCCCTTCAGATGAAAGTCGTCATTATAACTTTTACCTCATAAGTGATTTACTCAGGGATGAGATTCGATCCCATGTACTCAACGTGAGAGGCGTGTGATCTTAACTCTACACCAATTGTATTTTGAGTAGAAGTAAAAGTTATATAAAGATTATGAAGAGAGATTACTGTTACTTGAGTATTTTTAGTGAAATTTATGATTCGAAACTGAGAATAAATTTTTGTCAGATCGGTTGAAGAAATCTCTACTAGGCTTTCAACGCAATATTTTCGGAAAATCTAAAATAAATGTTTCTTGATTTCCCGTATATAACTCATTCAATAAGTATGTCAGTAAGTAGAGTCAAATCTAGTACACGACACTGAAGACGGCCTTACGGTTAGGGTCGAAATACGCGTATCTGTTAAAAGATAAAACTAGTGGAATTAAATGGTATAGTTCTAAATTCAGTTTTTTCTTTTACTTATAGATATTCCACTAAACAGCTCGATGTTTCAGTATCAAAACTCATTCAATAATTTTGACCACATTTAACGAATGCACTCCAGAAATTCAAACGGAAATAATAAGCAGAATTCCTTGAGCTTTTGAAAAGAATTTTCTGAATTTTTTCGACGTGTGTGATATTGCGCTCAAAATAAAAAAAAAAAACTTGAACTTCAACAGCCGTCCGCATCCTTCCTAATTTAGCTTAAATTGTGCAAATAACCACTATCCGATTCGGAAATCCGAAGGGTTGTTATCGATCATACAAGTCCCAAAAATCCTTTAGTCTATATGCCATTGTATAGGGGTAGACTACTGGCGAGTGCATCTGATTCTTGACTTCACTTCTAAGCTACTGCTTATCCTATGGCAGACCAAAACAGAATCACCAAAAACAAATAAATATTTGATTATTATTGAGAAATAAATCACACTGTTTCCCTCTTGCTTTGCTTCCCGGTTTAGAATCTTTTGTCTTCTAAACCACCAAGAGGCAACCCGAAAATGCTCCGCTGCTACGAATACATGCTTCTATTGTTGTACTAGTCTATCTCGCCAGATTCCAGGCTCAAAATAATGGAATTTACTGTTTGCCTTATTTACGACAGCCCGACTTAGTCTTGGGACCCGGGGCACCTGGGTGAGAAATTCAAGTCGGCGCTCCGTGGTTCACAATTGCGTTCAGTCAATTCGCCCCGGCTCGTCCCGACTCCAATGCGGTTGAGGTGTAAATTAATTGCTTTTTTTTTGTTTTCTAAACCCATCAACTCCCAAACCAAAGTGCGACCGTTCGTCGGTTTCATAACCTTCCTCGGAGCGGTCCTGCAGTGAATGCTAATGGACCGCTGGCGGTATGGATTCTACCCCCTAGCCGTATGATGCGTTTCACAAAGTTCACAAACAATAAAATTAAACTTTTACGACCAACAAATGGTTCCCCAACTTCACGTGGCCCTTCACTTTCATTAGTTCGGGTCAATAGCGTTTGCAGCGCACCGAAATCGATCGTTACATAAAGCACTCACCGAAATGCAAAAGACCCCCGGTCCCCCCTCTTAGAGGCTAGGTCAGCTTGCAGCCTGCGGTTTAATTTGTCCAATTCCAATATAGACTCTGACTGTGAGTGTTCGTCGAGACGTTCCGTCAGTCTGGGCAAACTTGCCGACAATGGACCGTTGAGCTTTGGCTAGTCTGCGTCCGTCCGTACACTGCTGCCGGCAGACGAATGACTTAATTCAATGAGGAAAAGTCCGACGGACCTCTGTAATTTACTCCCGCCAGCGAAGAAGATAAACTTTATCCCGACTTCATCTAGAAGCCTGTTTCCTTTTCGGTTCGCTACTACAACTCTCTTTGGTGATTCGGTTGCAATGAATGGTCACAGTTAGGGTGGGACTCCTGATAGGAATTTTGATAAATATTGCAAAACATCTCAAAAGTGTCTTAGATTTGAGTCACTGAGAGAATCCTCTCCTCATGCACTATCACATAACTTTTCAATTCGTGATGACTTAAGCTGTTGTTGTTGTTGTTAATCTTGCCTTACGCCTGTGCCAGAACATTTAAAAGTGCAAGTTTTTGAACAGAGATCGCATGCTCGCTACATGCGGAGGGGACACGTCCCCCGACAATATAATAGAAAGAATGTGCCGAGTGCTGGAATGCAGTAACTACGCCTGTCACTCACATTGATTAGCCCTACCGAGGCTGGTTCTCTGTAACGACTTAAACAACGGCTAGGAGAAGCAGTTTGCCTAGGCTACTACTGCTACATGTGTTAAGTGCTATATGAACTGGCCCCTCCCCGAAGAAATACTTACCTTCTCAGGCGTCCGTTTACAGATTTTCTCCTTGTAAAAAAGCTGTTGAACTCTCTATCCATATTCATTACGAAAAATGTCTCATGACACTGTTTCCCTATGCTTCCATTCTTCCATCATTACAGCACTCCTTCCCTTACGCCTGATACATAGGCAGTTTGCTAATCAAAAAGCAAGCCTCTATGCCATAAAATGGCTTTACCCCTATGCCTTCCCGCATGAACTGGGGTAGACGCAAAGGTATATCCAGTATACTGAGGGCCAGTTATAAATGCATTATCAATTCCTCCCCCTTCCCTCATTAGTCTTCATTCTGACGTGGCAGGCGCCATTGTTGCCTAAAAATAGAAGATCACCAGCACTTATACACTGAGGGTGTTTGTTAGTCCCAAGCAGGCATCTGATTGGTTCCTTGTGTAAATGCAGCTGATCTGGCGATACTAGAGTACCAACCACGGGCGGTCAATCAGCTCAAGCTCAGCGACCCTACAAGAGCTTAGCGTGCAGTACTTGTAATGATATTAGTTTTACTGCTGTCATAACATGTTTTTTTGCATATCTTATAAATTCATGACAAAATCGCATCAAAGTACTGCGAACATTACCACCCAATGCAAAAAATACTGATTTTCGCCTTTCGAAAACTAGGTGGCGGTAATGCGCAAACGTCAAACTCGAACGAAAGCGATACGAGGGCCTTTATTTTTCTCATCTTGATCTGATAGATGGAGCAAACACGTACGCTCAGAACAATTATGAGTCGGCATTCGATGTTGATCGAATAATCCGTGGCAGAGAGAGAGAGAGCGGAGAGAAACGTTTGTTCTAGCTAAATGCACATCTTCCATTTGACAGGTTTTGCTTACTGCGGATCTCTGCAAATACCTCATCCTTGCTTTTCGGTGAACTGAGGTTGGTTGCTCCGTCAACGCTAGAGCATAATTTTGGTTTCCTCTGCAAAGAGGCAACGAAGAGCTGTCTGGAAATGCTCTTCCCCGAACTGAGAAAAGGGGAAAAAATGCTCTCCCTCTCCCTCGTCAAAAAAAACTCTTGACTGCTGTGGGAATGAAAAAAAGCAAACACAAACGTGTAAACTCTTCATCCCGCCGAGCATGTACGCTCTGTTTGTGTGCGGGGAAAAAGAGGTTAAGTCAAGAACAAGGAAGAAGCCTGGCCATGACTTAACATATGTCACAATACCAAATATAAGAATTGAGCGCTTATTGAGCGTACTGCAATGATTAAATAAATCCCAGTGTTATGTCTGGTTGTGTATGGATTCGTTTTACGATTTTTCCAACTACTTAGCCATCAATCTAGAAAACCATGGACTTCCCCAAGATAAAAATCGTTTCTTTAAATATCCTTGAAGGAGTTCTCTCGTAAAGAAGTTTATCAGGTAATTCTCATGGAGTTTCATCAAACATTAATATGGATTTTGAAGTACAAAAAGAATTCAACAAATTATTCCTAGTTAATGTCTCCCCAACTCTTTTGAGGAGTTTCTGCAGCAATCATTTGGGTTTTTCCTTGAGAAGTCCTCATTTTTAAATCAAGGAATTCTTCAAACAGATTTTTCCAACAATATCTTGATTAACTTTTTTCCTTGATTTCACATGGATTTTTTAAAATAATTCTAAAAAAACATTTTATCAATAATTTCTGCAGTAATTCTTTCGATTATTCCTACAAGTTTTTAGGAATCCCATCTGAAGTATTCATAGAATCTCTTCAGCAAATCTGACAGGATATTTTCCATGGTTCAGCTTGGTACAATGCTCTTCAAGGGCTTCAAAGTCCCTCCAGGATAACAGGCATTTCTTAAGAACTTTCTCCAAAGATAACTTTTGGATTTTCTTCAGATATGTCGTTTGCATTTTTTTTTTTTACTTTTGAGAGTTCTTCCAATTCTTGAAACAAGTTTATTATACCCTGAGGAATTTCTGGATGAACTGAGGGAAATTCTTGCATAAATTGTTTGACATTATTATGAAAATTCAGACTAGAATCATTAAAGAAAGTCCTGCAATAAGCTTTAGAGTATTGCAGTAAATTGTTTCAATAAAAAAAATCGAGTTTTTTATTAGGAAAACTATCAATACATTCTTTTAAAACTTTATGCAAAGTTTCCACCACAGCTTTTTTACGGGAATTCTTACGATTTTTCTGATTCAAAAACCTTATGGGTTTCTTTCTACTGTTGTCAATTGATCTACAAATACAGAAACTTATCCATAGTTTCAGTTGGAGGTTTCCCAAACAAACAACATGATAATTTATCTGGAAAATCTGCGCCCAGAGATCAGAGATTTCAGCAGGTGTTCTTTTTCCCTTCCATATATTTCTTAAGGAGTTTTATTGGAGTTTTATTTATCTATTTTTTTAGTAATTCCTCCTATCAATTATGAAAAAAAAAAAATCCATGAGAAACTGGTGAAAAAATCCTTACATAATTTCTGGATTTACTCATTTTGGAGGATTTCTCGTTGACGGTTGTGCTACTTTGCCTCGAATGGTGCTCACACAAACGCCAGTTCTCCGAATGCTAGTTCTTCGAATGCCAGTTTCCCGGGGTATCCCCAAATAGCGTATTTGAAAGAAAACTGCTAGGCTCTCATAATTATCACAACTTCATCCATTTCAGGGTGATGAACTAACCAATCATCTGATATGCACCCTTCTCAATTTGATTGGCGATTCTTTCGAGTTTCACTGTTCTCGGTATATTTGGTCATATGTGTTAAGTCGAGAATGATCAAATACATCCTACTTTTGATTGCTTATCGTTCTTTCTAGTTTGCCACCATGTCACTAAAAAATAGTCTGGTACATTTATAAAATGCATCACTTTTCGGGGGAACGAGTCATTCTGGGAACTGGCTTTCGGGGAAATGATATTCAGAGAAACGACATTCTAGGAAAAGTAGCACAATCCCTCGTTGACATCTCAAGAACCCTGACAAAATTTTTAAGGAAATTTTGAGGAAGTCTGTGGAAAGTACACTATATGGAGTTATGGAGAAAATCACGAAAATCTTCCTGGAAAAATTCTCCAAAAATAAATCCCTTAAAGAAATCTCTTTAGCGCTTTTGGATACCCTTGGAGAAGTAGCTGCAAAAACTCTTAATGAAGTGCTTAACGAAAAATTTAGGTAGTCCATGGAAAAATAACTCGATTAATTACTAGTGTAATCCATTGAAAAACTTCTGAAAGAACGTGTTGAATAATTCTTGAAAGATCTTTACAAGATAATGAAAATCATATTCCAGAAAGTGAAATATTTTTATATTTTTGTATTTTTCTGTAGGTTATTTCAACCAGCATCTGTGATAAATTTGTTTGATCTAATAATCGTTCACATTGAACATTTTGATTTAACAAAAAAAATCTTATCTGGTCAGCACAGACCCTAAATTTTGTGTTTGATGAAAAATAACTAGTAAAAGAAGTGTTTTTATCAAAATCTTTCGCCGTGGTGAGTTCAAGTACACTGTATCAAGGATGTTTTACAATTTTTTTTTGATTTAAAATTTCATTAGGCTTTGTTAGAAAACACTTGAAAAAATGGTAAAAATAAAAAAATCTCGTATTTTTCTCTCCACATAAGGCAACATCACGAAGTTATAACTCTCTTCAGTGATTTTAAATAGAATTAAAAATAATACAATTCAAATTTACGAAAGAGCAATCCCTATTCTCTTGGATAGGCAGCTTTAATTTTTGATTTATTCATGTTTTTACGTAAATGTATGGATTTGTTTTTTGACCATTTTCAAATCGACCACGGCTGGAATCAGATTTTTAGGCCTAATACAAATTTTACATGCTTAAGTTTAAAATTTCAATTTGAATACGTGGTAGTCCGATCAATTATCATATTGTCGCTGGTAAATATATTTTATTCAGATTTTTATTATACGCATATTCTAACATAGAACAAATTTTGTAAAACAAAGTCGCTCAAAAATAGTGCTTTTTGTGCAAGACTGATAAGAGATACTTCAAGGAATGTTACGTAATCAGCACATTAATAATTTAATTATTCATTAAAAAAAAATCTCAATCTACCCAGCAAGAGGTACAGTAATCAAATCTCGTCTAGTCTTGAAATGACAGTAGGGTGAAGTCGTGCCCATACTTTCTGGGACACCCTATAAAATACTTATTGCACTTCTGAAAGTATCTTTGAAGAAATTCTATGCTAGAAGAGTAACTGGATAAATAACTTGTAATCCTTTGGTGAAATCTTTCAATAACTCTTTGAAAATATTTAGCTTGCTTTGATCTTGAAGCAGACAAACTTGAAGCAATCAAATGAGAGCTAATTCTTCAATTGCCTCAACCGAATCAATATTAGACCAGAGGAATCCGTTAAATCATCAATAGTAAAGATAAACAAAAGGAAGACGCAAAAACATGATTTCCCATTCGCGACTACGAAACAAAAAGAGATTCACAAAGCACTCCCACTTATGGAAAACCTCGTAAGGAACTATCATGGTGTGCGTGAAAAAATTATACCTCTCCTTGTTTCTTTCACAGAAAACCAAAGAAAACATCAGCAGCTTCATAGTCGCAAATTCTACTGAGCACCTTTTCTCTCCATCCATATACCTTTATGCGAGTGGGCGATGCTCTCAGGGCGAGGCAAATTATTTGTTTGAGTATGTTTGTTGAGAGTGCGGAGTTGCTGCAAACTGTGTTTGCATGTGTGCCTTGGCGCGCAAAGCAAGCCACGTGTCTAGCGTTATAATGAAGGCGAACAACGAACGAAGGAGAATGGACCTATACACGGGTTCACTATTTGACGTTTAAGCGGTGCCGTGTTATTTATGGGACCATGGCAACCAGTGAATTTGGCACCGCTCAAACGTCAAATTAGTGAACTCGTGCATTGGTCCATAGGGTAAAAGCAGCGGTTCATTCTTCTTCCGGGTCACTATTTATCTGATCCGTGCTGATCAAATGAACCGACTTTCACCAAGAGCCACGGGTAACTCGTTCTTTCAAGTGATACGGATCTTTTGAACGGCTCCGATTCATTCATTGCTGAATTCTGAAAGTAATTTCAATTGTATAATCTGAAAAGTGTCAATAATCAATATAATGATGTATTAAAAAAAATAGCATATATATTAAATAAGAAAACATTACTGATAAAACTATAGCAAATTCGATGCCAAAAATTTTTGACATCAAAGTTGCTAAATAAATACTGAAAAAAAAGCTTTAATATGGAGATAAAATCACTCAAGAGATCATAAGTAATCACAACTCAATCAATAACTTTGAACGTAGTGCTCTAAAGAATAGCTAATTTATAAAAGAAGGAAAAATTACTAGTGAATGTAAAAGTAACATTTTTTCAAGAAAGCGCTATGGTCACAAAACTTGGAAGAACAGACTTATTAAATGAAGAGAAACCACTAATTCTACTGATGAAATGACCAGGATCTTTTCATAATGGAAAATTCCTTGACTTCCCTGGTCATAGAGTATCATTGTACCTCCCACATGATATACGAATACGAAAATGGCAACTTTGGCAAAGAAAGCTCTCAGTTAATAACTGTGAAAGTGCTCATGGACTATTTCAACTGCGAAATGACGCCCTGTCAAAATAATCCTCCAATTCCAGCGTCACCCTAGTGCCCTTATTGCAGTCCACCTCTTGTTGAACAGATTTTTTTCATCCTCCTCCTGCCAACGATCCTCTCAGCGAACTGCTTTTCGCTGCATATTTCGTACTCCGTAAGTAAGTCTCAAACGCGCGTCCAACCGAAACCAACTGCCCAGGGTGATGGATAATTGTATAAATTACGGAACCGCCTCCTCGCCTCCTACGTTCCCACCACCCCTGTTGTGATCCTTGGGGACCTGTTTCCCACCGAAAGAGAGTTGTCTCGAAGTGGAGCGAAAAACATGACCATTTGGGTGTTGAAGTTTCGAGTTTCATTCTGGACGACTCCGGCTCGTCGAGTTCGTCATCGTCATCGAGGAGAAGCTGTTCAATATTCAGCATTGCTTAATTTGAGCCACACATACTGGAGTTCCTTTCCTGTACTATGGACAAGAAATCAGAATTTTGCGGATAAAGTTCAAAAACCTTTTCTTTTCAATAAATTAAATTAGAGGAATTTCTCATTATTTAAGAGCATGTTTGTTTCTTTACCAACGAATTTCTTCGGATTTTCACAGATTTCCATTGCAATTTATTGAAATAAACTTCGTTTGAAACATCTGACTAACCTGAGTTACCTCAGGGATGTCATAATTCTATGTTTGCAGATGACCTCTCCGCCAAAGGACGAAGCCTAACCAGGTCATCTGTAGTAGATTGCCAAAAATTTTGGATTTTTTCTTCAAACTTGCAAAATTGGAAGATTTTTCCTAATGCATCCAAACCTGAACTTATAATGTTCCCACATAAACCGAACGCTCTATATTTGAAAATTTCATGTAGACATGTTGTCACTATGAGAGGGGTTCCATTAAATTGGTCAGAAGAAGTTAAGTCAGATGGGCTCATGTTTGATAAAAATTTAACTTCCAAAAAACACATTGAGGGCATTCAACCCAAATGTAACATATATTTTAGATGCCTTTATCCACTTATTAACAGAAAATCAGAACTTTTTCCTACAAACAAGCCTTTGATCTTCAAACAAATTTTCGGGCCAAACATGTTGTATGTTGTACCAATATGGATTTGCTGTTGTAATACCAGAAAAAACCTCTGCAGAGGATTCAAAATTAAATTTTGAAATTAATTCTGAAGCTTTCTCTCTGATATAGTGGTATAGTCATGGTCAATCATGATTGATTTATTTTTGATCATTTTGTCGCGAAACTTAGTGTCCTGACCCATAGTGCCCTCTCGGGGTGACGTGAGATCAATCGACGAGAGTTGAATCGATCGGTGATGAGCCCCGAAAAAGGCGACCTGCTTTGCGATTCTGACTGATCCTTCCCTCGACCCCGTGTTCCTACCCCTCCCAGGGGTCGTGTGTCTCCTCAACTCACGCTTGACGGCCGGCGGTGTTGACAACTGCACTTGTCCAAAGTTGGCAGTTTTTCGGTTTTGGGAAGTGCTGCTGCTTGCTGCTGTCGAGGTGGTCATGAATATTTATGCCCGAACCGCATCGTTGGCTCTGGGTGCCCCTTTTTGTGCCTTTTCGACAGGTTCCCTCGACGCGCAGCACAGCAGGTAAATTGGACCACTCCGCTTGGGGTCGTCGTCGTCGTCGCCAAAGCCATCATCGTTTGCCCGCGTTCGGGGTTTTCGGCAATTTAATTAATGTCAACTGGGGGAAAACGAGCGACGAGTCGACGGACCTCTGCTGATTTGTTTGAATCTGGAACGGAAAAAGGTTGGACTCTATCCAACTAAAGGCTCATTTCTGTACTTTACAGGATAGTGGCAATTTTCAAAACATTTTCAACAATTCTTGGGGAAGTGATTTTGAAGCAGTGAGAACTCTTATTTAAAAAATCATGAATATTAAACTTCTGGAGAATTTCTTATCAGTCTTGGTTGATAAATTAAAACAATGTCTTCAGTTGGGATTTTTTCATTACAAATGGAAAAATGCCAAGATTGCACGAATTTTAAAAACTGGATCCTGTAGAAGCTTCCAGCTATCGCCCAATCAGCTTGCTTTCCTCCATCAGTAAACTTTTTGAAAAGGTCATTTTAAACAGCATGATGGTCCACATCAACAAAAATTCATTTTTTGCCAATGAACAGTTTGGATTCCGACATTGACATTTGTCCACAGATCAATTTTTACGTGTAACGAATTTGATGCGTTCCAACAACTCTCATAACTATTCAACTGGTCTTGCTCTAAGCACTCGACAGTGTTTGGCATGGAGGCTTGGTTGTAAAATAAAAAAAAAACTTTAATTTTCCAACAAACATTGCTAGAAAAATCCAAAGTTATCTGTGGGCTTCGTGGCCTTGCGGTTAGCTGCGTTAGTCGTCTAGGCGTATTGTACCACGGGTTGTGGGTTCGATTCCCGCTCCAGTCGGTGATAACTTTTCGGTACTGGGTGTGTCGTGTTGTCCGTTGCCTAATGTTAGTGATCGTTCAGTCTGCGCAGCCTATGTGCTGAAGACGGTGTAAATTGTCTTTTTAAAATTACAATCTTTTTCAAGATTCAATGTGTGTTCTCGATTTTACTGTATTGAAGATTAATAAGGCGACTTGTGAAATTTGCCAGAAAGAAGAAAAACCTCCAGGGATTTCTTTGGAAATAAACACGTATTTCAACAGACCACTGTGGAGATTCCTCAATGAATTCATGGAGAGATTTTTATTTGTCTTTTCCAGAATAATTCAATAAAGAATTCTAAGAATATATTCCTGGAATAATTCTTCAAGCTTTTCTAACATTTTTCCTCTAATTCATAAGTAAACGAAATTGTCAAAGAACTAGCGGAATTGTGGAGAATTATTGGAGGAATTTTCTAATGAATCTCACAATTTTCCATTTGATTTTTTTTTCAAATATCAGACATCAGTAATGTTGTACAAGTTTTCGATGCCCAGCGTAGAGTTAAATTAGGGGGCCCCAGAAAAAAAAGTGTATGCAATAACGCCAACATACAATTATAACATGAGCGATTTTCGCTAAAACCAGGCCGGCAAACATCGTTAGAATTCCAATTTTATGTCACTTATCGCTTGAATATGTTAAAACTGTAGGGAGTTCGTTTCTGTTTTCTCAAATTGCTGGAATAAATAAAATAAATTGCTGCCATTTTGAATTTGGGCGCCATCTTGAATTTCGTAAAAAAATAACAATTTTTCACCATTAGCGTACCGTTCGTTCTGAATTCTGAGATCACCATCACAAAGATGAGAAAAACTGAGCAAGATAGACTACAAAAACTAAGTGACCAATGGTATTCACCCTATGAAATGAACGATAATTTCTGGCGGCCATCTTGGATTTTGACGCCATTTTGGTTTTATGTAATAGAATGATTTTTTCGCTTGGGCATTTTGTATTCCTCCAAGGTTTCTGAAGATTTGAGAACTCCCTTAGTAGTAATATCTCAATGATTTCCTTCCATGAGAACTCCTGTATAAGTTTTTATATGTATGAATATAGCCACTCATTTCTTCATGAATTCATCCAGGGCTTGATGCAGGAATGCTATCAAACAATATTCAGACGTTTTTTCTCCCACTGTTTTGTTTGATAATCAAAGTGTCAAAATGGTCTTTCTAAAAAAAGGGCTCAATCAAAAGTTGTTGATAATAAGCTAAAACATTCGAAATCATTTCAATTTTTTTTATTGGGATACAATAGTTAGTTGATTGTATTTCAATAGTTTAGCCATAGGTCACTTGTTGCGATGCTTGCTGAAACAAATGAGCTTATAAATAAATTTCAATCATTATTGAGCTAATTGTACCAAATAGAAATGGCCAAAGAGCGCATTTTAGTGAACGAAACCGATCCGAATCACTCATTACAGTGAACTGATTTTTTTCAATGAGTCAGTGATTCAGCAGCTCGCAAAGGAAAAGCGAACTGTACCGAGCCATCGGAGAAAAGAGTGGTTCACTCCAAGGCGGGTTCAGTCCCTACTCTCTCTGTAGCCAGAGTGAATGATGAACCAATGAATGCCCGAACCAAAAAGGAGAAACTTTTTCTCACTATCTCTCATCCGCCCGTATGCAAGTGAGCCCGGCAAATTGATTATTTAGCTGTGTATGCTGAGAGTTTGAAGCTGCAGCGAACTGAGTTTGATGTGTGTCTTCGCCGTGGCGCGCAAATAAAGGAACGTGTCAAGCGTAATAATAGAGCCGATGAATGGGATTCGTTCTTTTTCCGGGTCGTTTTTTGTCTGATCCGTGCAGATCAAATGAAGCGATTCTCGCCAAACAAGACCGTTAGCGATCCGGATCTTTTGAACGGCTCCTATTCTTTTTGCCCATCTCTCGCGTTGAGCATCAGACAGGCGTATCTGCAGTGATCGATTTTTCTTCGTCGATGCTCTTTTTGATAGGTACGCGAAGTTCAATAGATTTTGGTAACATTTTACAATGCAACATGATGAAAGACAGTGATTTGTTTGATTTGTGTCCTCAGTACTGTTGGTTTTTGGCTGCCCTAAGTTCACCGAACCATCCGGAAGTGACAGGCAGCACATAAATTTAGAGAATCAATCCGGTGAGTTTGTTCCAGTATGATACTTTTTCTTTTGTGAGCCTTCCGGATCGTTTTTGTCCGCGTCGTGGAACTTCTGATCGTTTCTTAAACGGAAAATGTTAATTTCGGAGTTTGATAATTATGCTCAGATTGCGCATTCTGTCCGGGCGGGTGTTACGCAACTAACAATCGGTTGTGGATGCTTTTTAACCGTTCGATGACCCTGGAGGGATCGATTCTGCTTTTCGTATAATTTTGAGCAGAAAAACCGACTGTGTTATCCTAGGGTGTTTAGTTCGAACGCGCTTCCTTTCGTTTTTCGATTATCTGAAAATACAGTACCACCCAGTACAGTTTTTCAATGGGCACAGTACAGTTTTTCAATAGGCGTGATTTTTTTTTTTTTTGCGTGTATCGTTGTTTTATACAATCCGATGACCCTGGAGGGATCGGTTTTGCTTTTTACTGGTTATTGAGCAAAAATATTACTGCACAATCGACAAGCATTTCGCGAAATACTATTTATACTATAAATAAGCTATTGTTTTCTCTTTTGATTGCCGGCATTCAAAAGATTAATTTGAAAACGCTTAAACAACAAATATTTATGGTCTATCGCCAGCTTTCTAGGCGAATCCTGACAATATACCTTCCCCAACCTCCAACTCCGTAGCACTTATGAGGGTGTCGCTGAGTCGGTGGCCTCTCATTAAGTAAGTGCTACATCAACATTTCCTTCCCCTATCCCAAGTTACGGTAAAGATGGGCGTGGCCGGGAATAACGATATTCATGCTTTTAGTATTCTTGTTTATGATTTGAACAAGGTATACTCCCCTGCCTTGTTCTTGAAAGTAGTCAGGATGAGATTATTAAAAAGAAACATGAATGTTGCTAGTATCCAATCTACGAAGTATACCGTAACTACGCTAACGCTAACGCTAACGCTAACATTTTACAATGCAACATGATGAAAGACAATAAGTTCTTTCTACTGCATAGAATATAGCAATCAAAAACAGTCGCCTGGCTAGGCAATTGGCTAAAGAAAAAATCGATCATTACAATAACGCGAGATATCTAGTACCAAACTGACTTTGCTAGCGTTTATTGAAAATCGGTGCATCACTGCGCTACCATGGGTAAGAGAGGTTTAAAAAGGGTTTAAAAAGGTTGTTCTCTTATCAAGAAATCTATATATTTTTTCGAAGACAATACTTTCAATCACTTAATACAGTGATTTAATACTATTTTAATTGAAATCTCGCGTTGCGCAACTGCAATGATCGATTACACTTCATCAATTTTCTCTTTAGCCTAAATCTTATCCGAGCGACTGTTTTATACGATACGAAATCCGATATCTCTCGGCTCGATACTTTCCGATATCGATAAAACTGTTGTCGGGCCGATAACAAGTCAGATTGATTAAAAAAAATCCGAAATTGAAACCAATTTAATAGAATTTCGGATATCCTCTGGAAGCCACTACAGTATTCAAGTAATGAAAAATATTGAATATCAGTTCGATATCGATAATGTCAAATCTGATGAGTCACCGATATCGATATTGGAACAACATGATATCGCCGATACCGATAAACCTTCAAAGTACGCAACCCTAGTGTAGGAGACAACTAGTTTTTGTGCGAGACAATGCGAAACACAATCTCTACTCTTTCAATCAATTTGTGTCAGCACAAAAAAATCACGCTAGGAAAATTTCAGCAAGAAGTACTTTGCCTTCGGAAAAGCCCAATAAGTGCAAATAAAAAACATATAGCTGGGGATCCTACAATATTTGGTAAAATCGAAAAATATGATATGAACTCAAGTGGAATTTTTGATGCGTGTACGAAACGAAAAATAGCGAGAATGAGGAAATCCGATACCACGCAGCCCATCGCACAGTGTGAGTCAGCTCTGTCAGAGTACAGTAGAGAAAAAAAAAACGCGTGTAGCACCGAAATAGATTTGAGTTGCATCCTATCCCTGCTGAATATACACCTGTATGATACTAAACGCGAAAACTATCTTATCATGTTTGTGATTTTGCCGGTAATTCTTATTTTTATACTTTCACGTCGCAGTGCATCTCTATATCTAGGTCTATATCTAGAAATCTACAGGATCGAAATTCAACTGTCAGAAATCAAATTGAAGGCAATATAGGCAAATGCGACAAATAGAAAATGTCTTCATCTACTTTTTAACAGAAAATTGAAACTTTGTCTTAAGAACAAGTTTCTGATCTTCAAACAAATTTTCTGACCTGCCATGTCGTATTCAGAACCAATATGGACTAGATGTTGTAATGCCAAAAAAAAGCTCTGCAGAGGATTCAAAATAAAATTTTGAAAATGATTCCGAAGCTCCCCCCCCCTGGTGTAGTACTAATAAGTTACATAGAGTATCCAATGTTGAAACATTTGAGCAAAGGTCGAACAAAATTATCAATAATTTCAGACAAAAATCGTTGCAATCTCCTTTAGCCACGATTAATGCGTTATTTGTTTAGGTTTAGTAAGGTTATGTCAATTCAACGCGTTTTTCTCTTATAAGCAGGTAAAATCAACTCACCTGTAAAAATTCTGAATCATACAGCAAATGAAAATGTAATATGTTGCTAACAAAATGTTAATGAAAGCTTAATCTAGTTTAACGGAATTAGAATTATGACTAGCACAGAACACCTAGATGTAAGAAATAAATTTAATGTTTGACCGAAGAGAGTACTTTCCATTTTTCCCAGTCCTAAGAAAAGCAATCCCATCGGAAACGCGAAACCTGTAGCGATTGGACGCGAGGGAAGAGTCAACACACCGAACAGGGACAAGCGTTGCCAGCGAGCAAGTTATTAAAAATTCCGAATGTTTGGGATTGTTTTGCGCTGGGGACTTGATTGCGGTACCGCGGAATAGCATCTGTCGCCCGCCAGGCCAGGTTTCTCCGGGATAGGAAACGCGTGATTCGAATCGACAATCGCCAACCGAACCCCAAACGGATGCGGTTGAGCTCCTCTTATCTGAAATGCCCTGCATTGCTACACATAACAAGCTTTAAAGGTCACAGTGTTCGTTTCTAATTGAAATCCCTTTTCTCATTTGTTTACAGGTACGTCGCAAATCGAGTTTCGAATCGCAAGTTCGTGAGTATAGCAAAAAAATCACAAATTTTCCCACCACCTCCAAGTTTCCTGCATTAAGTTTGCATAATTCCTCCAAAATCAGCCAACCAGAACCGGGAGTCCAATTTTGGGCTAATAATTTTTCACTTCCTCGAACGACGACGCGTTTGACGCCACTTGCAGACGTCCACTGACCCCCCGACTTGGGGTAGCCTCTTGGGTGCGAGGCTACGTGTGTTTGGCTCATTATTCTCCATTAAAACTCCCAACAAGAGCCAGACTACTAGCCGGGCTGGAGGCCAACCGGATTGGGTAGGCAAATTGTTGCAATTTGACCAATCATCAACGCACAGCCAAAAGCGACCACGACGGCAAGCAAGCAGAACCACTGTAAACTGACGTGCAGATTAATATGGATATTAGGAATTAGGTAGCTGAGAAGTGTTGCCCGGAAGATTCCCATTTGGTTGTGGAGGTTTTTGCTGAATAATGAACGAGAAAGTTCATCCAAATCATATTTTTTGAAAGTGTATAGCTCCACCTAGAAGGAAATTTGGTACCACCTAAAGACAAAGCTCAAATTTTAAAAACCATTCACCAGGTACGCCTTAAGTCTCGATAATAAAGAGCATAATAATTCAGCCTTTCCATGAAAAACCGATCTAGTGGGTCACCGAATTCTGTGAAAATCCAAAATGAGGATACACGTGTTTTTGGATTTTTCGATTAGGGTGACCATTTCAAAAGTTATGATTTTTTAAACATGAAAAATCTAATGCGCTGAAACCTACAGTGTGTGTTGATAAAAAACTGATTTTTTATTTTCAAAGCAATATATCTATATAGGGGCCTTTCTTAGCCGTGTGGTTAGAGTCCGCGGCAACAAAGCAAAGCCATGCTGAATGTGTCTGGGTTCGATTCCCGGTCGGTTTTGGATCCATTCGTAATGGAAATTTCCTTGACTTCCCAGGGCATAGTGTATCATCGTACCTGGCAGATGATATACGAATGCGAAAATAGCAACTTTTGGCAAAGAAAGCTCTCAGATAAAAACTGTGGAAGTGCTCATAAGAACACTATGCTGGGAAGCAGGCTCTGTCCCAGTGAGGACGTAATGCCAAAAAGAAGAAGCTATCTTAAAAACTAAAAAACATACATCGCTGAAAATTTGACAGTAAACAGATCGGTTTTTCGTGGAACGGCAGTATACCAAAAATATTTGGTATATTGGTATGACATTTTCCACGCTTTTCAACGGTATTTTCAGGTGATTTTTCCGTTCAATAGGAATAGTGTCATAATTCGTAGAAGATTGGCTTGTTTTTTAAATTTCCATACAATTTGTATGGAATGCAAAATTGGTGAAAAAACTTCAAAGCCGATTTTCTCAAAACTAGGTTACTTACACCTCTTTACTTCTAACCCCCTCATCAAGAGGTGCCTACCTCCTCGATATCCTTCAGAGGTTTTTTTTCATAAACTCTTCCGAATATTCTTCCAATAATAATTCAATGGATGTTTCCAGTTTTCCTTCTAAGATTTCTTTCAAAACTATGCCAGACATTCTTCCACGCATTTATTCATGGTTCCTCTCAAATTTTCTTCAGCTTTTGTTTAGCTATTTCTTCTGAGATCCTCTAGAATTTGCTCTGTGAATCATCTAGAAATTTATCCAAAAAATTCTCCAGGGATTTATGCAAAAATTCATCCTTGCATTCCTCAATGAATTCCTCTAGCAATACCACGGAATTCTTATAGGCTTCCTCCTTAAATTCTTCCTAGTATGGCCGAGTATGGGGAGTTGGATAATGTATTCTTACAGAGAAGTTTCTCCAGAGCTCATCCAACAATACCTCCAGAAGTGATTTCTTCGAAGATTCCTGTAAGAGTTAAGATACTCTTTAAGAGATTCTCCCAGTCATTACTTCTGGTGTTTCTTTAGAAAGATTTCCGGATAACTATCCAGGATTTCCTACATGATTCGACCAAGAATTCCTCAATGGATTTTTCCAGTTTTTCTTCGAGGATTTTATCTTTGAATTTATCCAGAAATTTATCCAAAAATTCCTCTAGGGATTCATGCAAAAATTCATCCTTGCATGAATTCCTCAAACTATACCAGAGAATTCTTATAGGATTGCTCACTAATTTTTTTCCAGAATGGCCTGGATGTTCAGGAATTTGGATCCAATATTCTTACAGGGATTGTGCTCTAGAAACTCCTCTAGAATTCATCCAAAACTACCTCCAAATTAATTTCTTCGAAGATGTCCGTAAGAGCTAAGGTACTCCTAAAAGGATTCTTCCAGTCATTATTTCTGGTACCTCTGTACTATTATTTCTGGTATTTCTTAAGAAAGTTTTCCGGAAATTTCTCCAGGAATTCATAAAGGGTTACAGCCAGTCAATTCTCCTGGAAATTCTCCTCTTCCCTTACTACTGAATTTCCATCAAGAACATTTTTAAAACTTCCATCAGACATGTCACCAGGATTTCTCTGAAAACCCACTTAAATTTGTTCCTGACATATCTCCAGATTTTCCCTATAAGCTTCTTCAAGTATTTCGTCCAGGGATTCTTCTGAGAATTCCTCATGAGATTTTCCTAGAAATTCGTTGAAAAGATTACAACTGTAATTCCAAAAAGGATTCTGGGTAGGTATTCTTCCAGCTATTATACCAGAAATTCATCCATAGCCTCTTATATTTCTCCGTGAAATCTTTCGGAAATTCCTTTAAAAAATCCCAAGTTTATTCTAGTCCAATTGTGACATCTGGAATTTCATCAGCTAATCTAGTCATTCCTTCTGGGATTAATTTGTAAATTCCTGCAGAGATTCGTTGCACATTCTTCCTGGGAATCTTAGAGGAAGTGTTTTAGAAATTTTTCCACAGATTCTCAAAATTCCTTCGAGAATACCGTCAGCAATCACTCAATGAATTTCTGCGAAAATCCACTCAGGATTCTTGTGTGCTTACCTCCAGGGATTCTTCCAAGGGTTTCTCTTTGGATTTCTCTGAGGATTATTCTTGATTTTTTTTTAGATTTTTTTTTAGATTCCTTCCCTAATTCCTGATACGATCCCTCTAAGAATTTATCAAAGTTTCTTCCTGTCCTTCTTTTTGGATCTTCTCCAGGAATTCCTCCATGAATTTTACCAGTAATTCTTCCGTAGATTCCTCTCATACGAATTTGGCAAGAGTTTCCTTAGGTTTTCTTGCAGTTATGCCTCTAAGCAGGCTTGATAGAAACTCCTCTGTGATGCAAAGATGAGGTGATTTTGCCGTTTTTCTGAGGAGTGAAAGCTGGAATCAAAATGTTCAATACAGATCGTTAAGCGATTCGAGTGAGAGTGCAGAAACATCTCTCGCTTGGTTGTATGCTCAACTTTACTCACGCTTCAAAAGAACTCTTGAATGTCCCGCCCGAACAAGACAGTCCTCAGGGAGTTGTGATGACTCTTTTCTGATGGAATTTTACTCTGTTGTGTTTTGTGCTGCATCTTCCTCGCTCATTTTTCGTTGCCTCTCTGCTTAGCATTTTTTTCGCTCGCTCACAAAGAGGCAAAGGCAGCACTCCACTCTAGTGTATGTCACCAGACTCTGGTGCTGTTGAAGAGTATTATCAAGCCTGTCTAGGATTTCTTCTTGAGATATTTTAATGGATTCTACCAGAAACTCTTTCAGTTTTCCTCCCACTAACCTAAACTTTTTTCATTGTGTTTTGTTTTTATATTCTTCAAGGATTTTGTCCTGGGTTCAGGGCAATTCCTCCATGGAAAATTGAAATTTCAACAAGGATGCCTGCAGATTAGGGTGCGCCTTATTTCTAGAAAGTTCTCAAAACCAAAAATTCGTGTACTGTTCTGAATTCAAATCACATAAATAGGCATACCTCAACTTTTAAGCCAAAAATATTCAAATTTAGAGGTGGCGCATGCGATTCGAAGGTAAATTCGCAAGCTATGAAATATGAACACTGAATCACTGGAAGTCTTCATAACTTTTTAATTTTCTAACCAATTTTGAAGTTCTAAGCATCATTTTCCTCAAGGGGTCATCCAAAAATGACGTAAATTATTTGGGGGAGGGGGGAGTCTATCAAAGTGCATGTATTAGGTATTGGAAAAAGCGTGACAGAGGGGGGGGGGTCTAAAAATCCCGAAAAACTATGGACGTCATATATGAATGTTCTCCAAAATTAAATTCATGAAAAGTTTGTATAATACCAAATTTGCCAAAAATCAGAAATAGTCGTAGTTAAAAGTGGATTTCTCCATTTTTTTTAACTAGGGTCGATGTACCAATAGCCGCATAGCTAAGAACAAAAATTCGTATAAAATCGAAAAATATCGCTAGCGTCATTATTTTTACATCATCTGAAAGCTTTTTTTTTTTTGGTTTGGTGAAAAAATATGAAAACTACGAAAACTCAAATGTTTGTATTTATTATCGCGTGTGCCACTATAGGAATACATGTTCCTATAGTAGCACTATTTCTAATTTCTGTTCCTATAGTAGCACTAGCAGCACGGCGTTGGCAAAATAGTAATCAGAACTGTATTTTTACAAAACTTTTATATTTTTCCTACAAAGTGTGGATCAAAAGCTTTCGTTTGATGTAAAAAAAGTTCTTAATTCATTAATTATTTTGTAAGATAAAAAATAGTTTCTCTCAGTAGTGCTACTATAGGAACAATAGGTTTACTATAGGCGCAAAGGAGCTCAAGTTTTAAGCAAAACTAATTATTTCGACCATTTTTTTGAACAAAATCAAACTGTGTATCAATGGTACTTAGATAAATAGCTCCTGGCCTTCATGACAAAAAATGTTTTGAAAAGATTTATAGCATAACGGCCGTAAAAAGCCACTAGTGCGACTATAGGGGACTGTCCACTAAGGAAACACCGACCCTAAATCTAAAAAAAATCGTTTGTGTTTTTCAATAATTTTATGAATACTTATCCGATTTCAGATCTTTTTACATGCTTTTGAAGCCAATATAGTTGTTTTCAAAATTAGCATGCATCGAATTTTATTAAAAAATAGTTTTGGCTCAGTAATTAAGGTGAAGATGAATCGAAGCCAAAACTCAATTTTTCAAGAGCACAAATCTGGAGAGCCAAACATTCGTTTAAGCTGTAAACTTAATCGATTGGTTACTAGCTGGTGGTGACCAATCGATTAAGTTTTCAGCTCAAACGGGTGTACGGTTCTCTAGATTTGTGCTCTTGAAATTTTGAGGTTTGGCTTCGATTCATCTTCACCTTAAACGAAAACTACCAAAAAACATAACTTTTCAATGAAAAATATAAAATTTCTTAGAATTGTTACATATTTAATTTTGACTGAAGTTTAAAATGCATTTGGTTATAACTACGAGTTGAATAGTGCACATGTATTTATGAAATTTTGAAAATAATTTGTCATAAAATATATGAAAAGTTGCTCCTCAGACCTTTTTGATGGTTTAACGAATGAGAAAACCCAGTTTCAGCTTGAGTATTGAAGGTTTAACTGACAAATAATTGAAAAATATGATATTTTCCGTTGAAAAATCATGTTATTGGGCACATTTCATTGAATAACTAAGTCAAAACTGTTTTTTTTATTAATTTGTTGTACCAGCAGTTTAAAAACTACTAAATTTGCTTCACAAGCATGCAAAAAGATTTGATTAAGTTTTCATTAATTTATGGCCATACATAAATGTTGTTTTTAGCGAAATTAGGAAAAATTTGGAGAAAACTACTTTTAACTCAGATTAGTTTTGATTTTAGACAAATTTGGTCTTGAACAAATTTTCCATAAATTTAATTTTTCAACTTTTAAATTGGTTAAAAAATAACAAAATTATGAAGATTTATTTGAATGCCATATTTTATATCTTGAAAATTCACCTTCGAGTCGCTTGCGTCTACTCTAGATCTTTACATTTTTGGCTCAAAATTCGAGGTTTGCCTTTTTATGTGATTTTAAATTAGAAGAGCACACGAATTTTCGGTTTTGAGAACTTTGGAAAAATAAGCTGCACCCTACTGCAGATTTTTTTTCCATATATTAGGTCAGCAATGTTTCCAGGACTTCCTGAATAAATAAATCTTGAAAATCCTCCGAGAATGCCTCCTGAGATTCCTTCAAATAGACCTCATTGGATTCATCCGAAAATTCTTCTAGAAGTTTCTCAAGGAAGAAGTCTAATTGTGACTTCTGCTATTTCATCAGAAATGCTTCTGTGTCTTCCTCCGGGGATTCTTTTAGGAAATCCTGAAAGGGTTCATTAAAACAATTCTCCTGGGATTGGTACACGAATAATTCCTGGAATTAGTTCGAGGATTCCTCCTGAAATTTGTTCGAGGATTTCTCCAGGAATTCCCTCTGTAATCGATCCAGTTTTTTAGGCATCACTCAATGGATACCTTAGGATTCCTGTACATATTCTTCCAGATATGTTTTCATAGAGAGTCGTCCATAAATCACGTGGTGGAAGGTGAGTCTTGCCAATTCCTGCAAAAATTCCACTTGGAACTAGAGATGGACAAAACGGCTCATTTTAGGGAACAGATCCGATCCGAATTACTCACCAAACTCTGAATTACTCATTTCAGTGAACCAGATCTTTTGAACGATTCAATGGCTCAGTGGCTCGCAAAGGAAGAGAGAACTGACCCGCGCGAGTGAACGAAAAAAAGAGCGGTTCACTCCCTGTTGCGTGAGATCCGTCATACCTTTCATATCTTCACTCTCTCATTCTTCGTAAAGTCTCTCCACGACCTCCTCGGCAGATTTCCCCTAACATAGCACCAAAAAGAAGCAAAATGTGCTTTGACATTTGAGTGGGAACTTTTTCTCTCTATACTTCATCTGCCTGTTCGTAAGTGAGCAGGACTATGACTGCTGAGAGTGCGGAGCTGCAGCAAACTGTTTGCATGCGTGCCGTGGCGCGCAAAGCAAGGCAACGAGGGAGAATAGGGGAAAATAATCGGTTCTTCTTTTTCCATGTCACTTTTTGTCTGATCCGTGGTGATCAAATGAACCGACTCTTGCCAAAAACGAGGCACGGATCACTCGTTCCTTGAGTGATCAGGATCTTTAAACGGCTCCGATTCCTTTTGCCCATCTCTACTTGGAACTCCTGAAAGAAATCCTATAGGAATTCCTTTAGGAACTAATCTAGGGATGTCTTCAAAGGCATATTCTGCTATTCATTCAGTGTTTGTTCCTGGGGATAAATAACGGATTTCCCCAGAGATTTCTTTGTAATTATTATTTTGAAATTTCTTCAGGAATTTCAGCAGATTCATCTAAAAATAATGATAAGGAATTTTTCATTTCAATCTGTAAATTTTGTAAGGAGCTGGTGAAACAAAGTATCTTGGTCAAAGCACTGACTGGCCACTGTCGATTCATTTATCACATGGAAAACATCCAGCATGCTTGTTCATTTATGTGTGATAGTGTGATGGATCAATTTCCATCATATTAAGCTTGGATCGGTGAGAACCTGAAATTTACCTAGTTTTTCAGCTAATTATGCTGATACAAACTGATGCCAAACAATTCTTTATCAAGATGGCTTTCGCATTGTGAAACAAGATTTTGATAAATTTTGATTGTTTGCTGGAAATATTGCAATGAAATTATCACTTTCCGTTGCCTATATCCGTCGTATTCAATTTCATTACGGTCGTATCAGTTTTGTTTCGTCTCACAACTAATGGTTCACTGTGATACAGTGTGTGATTAAAGTACAACACTTCAACGATATAATAAAATGTTCAACTAGATTATTTAGATATTTGAACAACTCCCTCCATTCCTACAGCATGATGAAATATGTGTTTTCCCCCTAAAACATCATTTCCTGCATCAAAATACACAATTATTTTTGATCGAAAAAAAGCATGACGGCTTGAAGTGCAGCGAAAACAATCTGTCACACTACAATCATAGAAATCGTTTTCTACAACAAACATCACGCACACTAGCCTGGGACATGGTTATATGATTTTTTTTAAATTCTTGCTCCAGTCCACTTTTTGGATTGCACTTAGGTCCCATAATAACTGTGCAAAATTTCAGCTCGATCGGCAATATTCTTCATCATAGAAATATCTATCGAGGTCTGCGTTCAGAATTTTTTATAGAGGTCAATGGGCGACCTCTGGCGATTTTTCTTTGCAAAAGTAAGTTTTCCCATAGTAAATCCCATACAAACTTTGAACGGCTGGCGCTAAAATATAGTTTCTCCGATCGAGCTGAAATGTTGCACAGTTGGTATGGGACCTAAATGCAATCCAAAAAGTGGACTGGAGCGAGAATCTGAATGTTGTCCCACACTAACGCACACATTGATGCTCCCAAGTTTTTTTTCTCAGTCCGAACGATGGAAAACTTTGTTTACGTTCTCAATATGCGGTCGTTGAGGGAATTTCTTGAAATTTCGTGAATAATAGAAGTTTTACGGCGTATGATTTGGATAAAACCTTTCAGTATGAAGATTTTCCATAATTTAAATAAGTGTCCGGTAAAGTAAGTCACAATAGTGGCGGGAAGAAATTTGAATCGCAATGTGGCGCACGCTATGTCTGAACCAGACGATTATAAAAATCGAATGTACATCGGATTTTTTCTCGCTAGAGTTTAGTGTTTGAGTTATATTTTCATAATCGGAAAGTTTTAAAACATCGGCGAAATTTTGATTTTTTCCACTTTTTAGCCATTTTTCATACTAAATCCCATGAAAATCAAGTTTTCGACGCATTTCCGCCCATACAAAATGTATGGAAAAAAATTCACCGATAGAATATTTTAAAACTTTCCGATTATGAAAATATAGAACAAATACTGATCTCTAGGTAGAAAAAATCCGATGTACATTCGATTTTTATAATCGTCTGGTTCAGACATAGCGTGTGGCGTGGTTCAGTCGATCGCTAATCAGGTTTTCACTCGGTACGTCTTCGTTCATGTGACTTTGGTGAACAATTGAACAGAAGTTATTTATCGAAATACAATAGTTTTCACAAAATAACACTTGGAAGACGAATCTATATCGTAGGTAAGTTCGAATATCCACCGCATTTGAAGATTTCAAGTTCGATATGACGAATATTAGCGCATGCGACGAAAAAGATCGAAATCCTAGTTGTGAATCCGATTGAAGAATTTGTATCATCTTAAATGTAATTTTTTAGACTATGCGCAACTGCAATTCTTGCACTTGGTGAACACTTTTTAAGATAAAATTGCCACTGAAATCCTAATCTTCAAGACGCGACCCAAAAAAAACCCTGATTATATATGATACAGCTTGGGCAGTTACCAAGGCTGCTAGACAACGTTAAGTAGCAACCATCAAGCGCGTTAAGTGTTGGACTTTCACACCGCTAACAAACCAATTTCTCCGAGGGACAGCTTGTTTTATTTCCATTCTAATCAATGGCAATTGCATTCTTTGGGCGCAGAAGCATTGCCAACACTCATCTTAACGAGAATTGAGAGCACTTCGGTGGCCCTAAGGGGGATGATTCCGTTCCTGGTCCGAGGTCCATCCATATCATCCACATAGTTCAGAACATACCAGCGCAACGAGTGCTGTCAGTTCGTATGCAAGATGATATGAAATCTGGATGGGTTTCCACATTCTAAGCTCTGAATGTGGCACCCAAGCGGAATGATGCTGGACACTTTCGACTGTAAACATAAACATTCGCGCTGTGATAGGCGGAGATACTTATTCCGGGACCGTTCGGAACAGTGGAAGAGCTTAGCATAAATATATGAGTATGTAGCATTGCCATAGCTGTTCACCAGAATGGTAAAAAAAACGGGGAAAAGCTTCTCCTCGGTGAATCGAAGCATGCATAAGCATTAAAAATATAGAAATATTATTCGAGCACACGATATCATACCCGAGTTCGGACTCCACCCGGGGGCTGGACAATGGTTGGGAAGAAATAAATTTCGGTCAAAACGAATATTATTGTCCTTATCGAAGAAGTTCTTCTTCTTGTCATTAAATACGTCGAAAAAGTTCTTCTTCTTGTCATTAGCCTGCTTCTCAGCTAAGTGTTCTATGAGTGCTTCCACAGTTATTAACTGAGAGCTTTCTTTGCCAAAGTTGCCATTTTCGCATTCGTATATCGTGTGGCAGGTACGATGATACTCTATGCCCAGGGAAGTCAAGGAAATTTCCATCACGAAAAGATCCTGGACCGACTGCGATTCGAACCCCGGCACTTTCAGCATGGCTTTGCTTTGTAGCCGTGGATTCTCACCACTCGGCTGAGGAAGACAGACTCACCATCTGTTCATTGATTTCAAGGCGACGTACGATTCAGTAAAGAGAAATGAGTAATGGCAGATAATGATAGAACACGGTTTTCCGACGAAACTGATTAGACTGATTCGTGCAACGTTAGTTGGATCGGAATCAAGTTGCGGAAGAGTCGTGTTTTGAATCTCACATGAGCACGTGGGTTGTTCCATAATATAACTCATTATTTATCCAACTTTAACGTGCACAATGAATAAATATTTTTTTCAAAATAATTTTTGGTAACATTTCTGTATGAGCCCTCCCATTGTGGGCCGATGGCGTCGTCGCTCATGAAAAGTTTCTAGTGCCTGCACCAGAACCGACGACGATGACGACGACGTGCTCACTTGTACGGTCCGATGGTCTCCGGCAACCGGTATAAATTTCACCTTTATTGCAGGACCAGCGACCGAAAACACCAAACGAACGGTCGGTCGGTTGGCCGGATCGGACGGTTTGGTGCTCTTTTGTTTCCGCCCCACCAACACAACAACGTGATCTCCATCTATCCATTCCAGCCCGAAAGGACGTTGATCCGGAATGGGCGCATCCCAGTGCAGAGCATTTGCAAAAAATATATGTACAATAATATTTCCAGCCCACTTTCCATAAAGGGAATCTCATGTGGAGGAGGGCGATAGGTGGCGGTAGTACATTTTTATCATAAAATATGTATGGATTATTATGAAAAATTCAGCTAAGCATAAGCGATTACAATGCCCCGAAGAGAACCGAGATGGGATGACATTGGGTCGGTTCAAATCCGCATTTCATAATGGGACCCGTCCGGGACCGCTACTAGGGCCTCCAAAAGTTTGTGGGAAGAGCTCCCGAAGACGTCGTCGTCGACAGCTAGGGCAAACCTTAAATATTTATAAGGCAAATTTAAATCGACAATGTTAAACGAACCGAGCCCGGAGCAGAAATCGCATTTAAATTGTTCGCCGATCGGGGTGCGATAACGATGTAAGGTGGCGTCCTGGAAACGCCGAAAATAGTTGGTAAATTCACAAAACGTTGCAAAAGAGAATCAAACAAAACTTTATTTGGAAGAATGCACAGGTACCCATGCAAGGTTTAGCATAGCTTAGACTGACTACACATATCAATGGTTGCTATTCCGTGATTGACCGAAGTCATTGAAAATGCACAAAGAATCAACTAGAAGTTCGGCTGGGATTGGCCATAATCTTCTTCAATGTGCATAATTCAGTGCCTCTATTTATACAGGGTCAATAACGGCGCCGGCCACGTCCTTGCAGTCAGGTGGGATTGGGGGAAGGAATGTTAGTGTGTAACCTTTGCTATTTGGAGACCGTGTTTGCCTCTGCATCTCCACAAAGGTTACTGGGAGGGATGTTTGTTAATAGGGAGGATCGTTGGGTCACAGGATTCACTTTGATAAGCGATTAGACCATGATAAATAATTATTTGTGAGATATATACATGCTAATATGTAAATATTATATTTTCATTTGATATGAACAATTTCTATGTAGAGGAAAGTTATGCCCACACTTAAGATGACAAACCATTCAAAGTTTGTTGAACAAATACCTAAATGTAACATTCCGACGGAAGCATGTGTTATTATATTTTACTTATTTGAAAAGAAACATAAAACTCGATTGGTTGGAACATCATAGATCACTCTTATTCTTATGCCGACACCAACAGTGGCGAACCATCCAAAGTTTGTTGAATTAATTGCACTTTTCGCAAGTCTACACTTGTAGTGTCAAACCATTCAAAACTTTTTTTTTAATTTAAGAAAAAAACATAAATAATTCATGAATCAGAGTTTATGTCGACACTCACAGTGTTGAAAAATCATATTTACGTCCCACCGATGTAACGATTATATGTGCTGTCATACATATTTTATAGATTAGAAATAGTAGCATGAAACGAGCTCACCAATTGATCCGTCATCCTTGATTGAGCAGCCATAATACACTTTCAGCTTCACTCGTTTGCTCGGCTATATAAAAGCACTCAGAAAAAAATAGGCACGCGACCCGAGAAGGAAAAAAACTGACGACTGCTCGGGCTTTTCTTGACGCATTGCCCAGGAGCAAGCGTCAAGGTTGAAGGATCAAACAGAACTCGCGATCGCGGCACTTTTTTACTTACTCTAATCGAACTAACCGATCACGGCACTTGTTCACTTACTCTACCGACGCGCGACATGTTTGGTCCTGCTCTCGTCGCCCACCCTCGCAGGAGCAAGCGTCAAGATCTAAGGATCAAACAGAACTCTACTCAGGTACCCATGCAAGGTTTACATAATTAACTAAATTTAGTTCCTCACTTTGAGTTTGAGTTAAGCTTTTTTTTAATCTTATCACAAGAAAAACAGCAGTGACAATGTAAGAACGGGAATCATAAGAATACGCCAAAGGCGAAAAAGCACAGAGTATACTGTAAAACGCTTAATGCAAAACCATATAGTCAATAATTAATGTTAACTAACAACTTATCCATAATCTCACTCTCATAAAGCCTTACAAGAATGAGGAATGGCTGCCGACAATCCCACAGAACACAAGGTCACTTACACCACTGCTTCGGATAGTACAAGAAGCGGAACACATTGTGTATAGCGCCTTAGACCCCCTTAACCATTCTTTTCTAGGCCCGGTATGTCTAAAGTGATACGGCTTCAGGCTCGAATTAAGGGTCACCTGTAACCACAACTGGATCAGGCGGTTCTTAGCCAAATTGAAGTGGCCACTACCAACACTACATAGCTACCTAGGCTAATAGGGATAATTATGATTAACTCCTTACGAGCACGAACAGCCGTCGAAACTTTAACTTTCTATGTGTTGTGACTATGCTCATGAAACTTAATGTAAGAACATGACTTTGGTCCACCACCCTTGGTACTCATCGGTACCGCACCCCGTCACCCATCCAACTTTAATGTCATTTTATGACCCAACACTACAACAGCGCTAAGCCAATTCCCGGAAGCTTACTCTAGCATAATTGGAATTTCCCTCAAATCCAAATAGAGCATCCAAACAACATCGGATTATCGCGGCCTGGCCGCTCCTTCTACTCGAGCCAGTACACCCAAAACAAGACCTAATACAAAACTTGTGTGATATCGTTGCTCATCAGAAAATGGAAGATTTCTTACAGAAAATGTAAGATTTCCCTACGAATACTGTAAGGAAATCTTGCATTTTAAGTATATGCAACGATGTTTTACCTACAACATTTGTAAGGTTTTCCCCCAGAATTGCATCAAAATCTCGCATCCCCTGGTCGGGTGCAAATACTTAAAGGAGGCACCACCACCACCACCGGGATCCTAAACCCACGAAAGAGAAAGCGCAAAAACCGAATCCAATTAGGTGCTGGGGAAAAATTGTCCACCTGCGTCCAGTTCCGGGCGCAGCAGTCCCGAAGAACGTCTCGCTCGCGTGGCTTCACCCGTAAAGTTGAGGCGAATGGGACGACAAAACAAAAAAAAAAGTAAACAGCGCAATGTGCTCATTTTTTTTTCTGCGGCTCTGACTGGATTCAAATTCAGCTCCAAGAAACGTGTGTGTAGCGATGTCACAATTTGTGTTGAAAAAACGCATTAAAACTGTGTCCATTTAGGTACATAAACATAATTCAGTATTATCTGGATGGGAATCTGGCAACGGTGAGGGCCGGTTTTGGGGGGGAGCGGCAAATGCGCCATTTATTCGGCTCTTGCAATGGGAGGTTTGTGTTGAGTTGCTTAATCTAATTGGATTAGGAAGGCCAAATTATTTCTGCGGGTTGTGGACAATGGGCATTGGATGGGGTTTCCTCAACATTGAGAGTTGATAATATTGCTGCAAATTTCGTAACCAAAAATCTAGTTTTATGTTTTGAATGATGTTTGATGTCAAAGGTAAGATTCCTTATTATGAACTTCGATAGTTGAAGATTTATCTTCTTCTTGGCCTGACGTCCTCACTGGGACAGAACCTGCATCTCAGTTTAGTGTTCTTATGAGCACTTCCAAAGTTATTAATTTAGAGCTTCCTTTGTCAAAGTTGCCATTTTCGCATACGTATATCGTGTGGCATGTGGCACGATTATACTCTATGTCCAGAGAAGTCAAGGAAATTTCCTTACGAAAAGATCCTCGACCAACCGGGAATCGAATCCAGACACCTTCAGCATGGCTTTGCTTTGTAGCCGCGGATTCTAACCATTCGGCCAAGGAAGGCTCCATTTAAAACTTTAATGTGTCAAGTTTGTACATTTTGTAGTCTTTTAGTAAGATTTCGATCTACTTCGTCACAATCGCCATCTTTCGTCGTATCAAACATAAAATGTTCCATTACGGCGGGTATTTAAATTTTTATTCCACTTGTACACCAAAAATGCAATAAAACTATTGTATTTCGATACACTTTGCACTTTTTCAGCGAAACCGCATGGACGAAGACGTAACGATCAAAATCTGATTGGCGATCGACTGAGCCACGCCTGTCACTTATTTACACTAATGAAAACTTCCTTATATCTCTTATATATTCACGAAACTTTAAGTTATTCCCTTAACGATATAATTGAGAACGTCAATAAAGTTTTTCATTCGTCTGGACTGAGAAAAAAATCTTGTGCGCTTCAATGCGTGCGTGGTGCTTGGCGTAGGAAACAATTCCTTTGATATGGATTTATGCAACTGAAAGTGATAATTTCATTGATTGATTTATCAATTTTAGATATATCAAAATCTTATTCCACAATCCGTCTCGAGAAAGAATTATTTAGCATCGGTTTTATCAGCATCATTCCCTGCAAAACCAGAAAAATTGTCCTTTCGTTTAGGACGTACAATTTTTTATAAGACGATAGAAAATTTCAGGACCCTACGTGTCATAGCTGTTTTCGTTCGGATCGAGAGCGATTGAGGCTTATATTCGAATATTAAATATTGATGAGATGTTAGCATTTTTGAAACGCTCACAAACAATCTATTCTACGATCACTATTTGATGAAATCATAATGAGTTCGTCACTTATACTTAAATGCCTAGCTTTTGTAGAAATGTTTTAAAAATTGGAACAACTTTTGTTATCAAAGTCACAAATTTCCATATAACTTTGAACACCTAGAGGTATGAAACACCTTATTTTTGTATGACACCGACACGTTAATGCTTCCAGTGGACGATTTACCATTTGCAGGAAACACCACATTAGACAACGGACTTTTTTAAATCAGTTTTTTATTTTTCATTACTTAATTTTTTCAAAATTTTACGAAAGTTACTTAGGTCGATTTGAAAAAGTAATCGAGAAATATTCCAGTAATAAGCTGATCAGACATTTAAATCTTGTTAAATGAAATCGTAACATGCGAATCATATTGCAATTGTATGTGTGCGGTTCCACTGAACAGTAAGGTAGCATTCCCCTATCGCTTAGATTTCAACTCACCAATATATGAAGGGCCAAAAGGGGGATGGCGGAACCGTAAGCAGAGAGGACACTTGCGCAAAATCCCTCGAAATAAAAAAACAACGTTTTTACAACAAATTTAGCATTGAATTTTGTAATACTTGTTGATGTTTGTTTGTTTGAAAAAGGTGGGTCAAAGCTTTTGCAAATGTTGGAAAGGAAAGTATCAATCGCAAGCGAACTATACTATGTGGTCCATATAGCACTTATTCGCAAAATAGACTTGTGATGCGCACAAAACTATACAAAAATGTACAGATGGCTGCATGTGGAAAGCGAGCTACAGTATGGTGATCACTGTTGCAGGTAATCGTTGGTCGGTACTGTAATAAAAGTACACTGTAGAAAATGTTCAGATTCTCTCCAGCAGTTTAATTTAAATCAGGCAAACTTTGAAAAAAAATCAGAACTTAGACATAAAAAAAAGTTTGTTGATGTAGGGTGGTCCATAAGAAAGTGATTTTCTGGCTCCTGCGTTTTCGATTCCAATGTCATATGAAATGTGTGATGCACTTCGAGCTTCAAAAATGCTTCATTTGGTGCGTGAAAGAAACTCACTATTTGTTTTCGTTTGGGAGTTATTGATGCTCTTATTGCAAAAAAACATATACAATGAGTTGTTAAACTATTTGGATTCCTCTTTGTTGTTCGGGTTGACCTTATTATAACTTGGTACACAAATATAGAAAAAAAAACGTTTTGAACATATTCTCTGAGAACACATGTTCACGCTATGTCTAAACTAGTAGATTGTAAAAATCGAATGTACCTCGGATTTTTTCCCACTAGATATCAGTATTTGATCTATAATTTCATAATCGGAAGGTTACAAAATATTCTATCGGTGAAATTTTTCCCATACATTTTGTATGGGCTGAAATGTGTAGGAAAACGTGATGTTCATTGATTTTCATAGTCTGTGCATGAAAAAATAGCTAAAAAGTGGAAAAATCAAAATTTCACCGATGGAATATTTCAAAACCTTCCGATTATGAAAATATTAACCAATTACTGAAGTCTAGTGGAATAAAATCCGAGGTACATTCGATTTGCATAATCTGCTGGTTTAGATATAGCGTTATGTGCTCTAAAAATTTACCGAAGTCCTCTATTTTTTTTTTTTATTTTTTTTTTATTTTTGAGCCCGTTTACACTTTGCTTCCTATATTTCTCGTGGTTTCTTTAAATAAAATGTTAAAAATTGGGTCGCTCGACCTTAGTGATGATAGAATTCAAGAAATTTTTGTATATTATTGACATATTTTGAAAAATTGGAGAACTTTTCTCATAATGTTTTAATTTTTATTATTTGGAATTATCCATCGATTTTTCCTGGCTAAGCAATGTTTAGCCTAATTAACAAGATTTATGTTCAAATTAAACAATGAATCAATATGAAGGAAAATATGGTTTTTAAATTGTCAGTTTTGAGAAAAGCTTTTATGGATTAAGGTTCATATTCTGATGTGAAGAAACATATTGCTTTTCAAAAACATGTATCATCCAGTATAATTAACATCCATAATTTATTTAGATAATACACATATTCATGGTTATTAATAAGTACTCCAATTATCATTAAGTATTTTGATTATTACTCAACACTAGTGCTCTCGGCAAACTTTGTCTTTCCATAAAATAGGCATACAAAGAGACAGATAAGTTTTCACCTGTTTATAACCACAATTCCGAAAACTTTCCTAAACTTTTCCGTCGCCCAAATACGTCGGAACTCTGGACGAAAGCAATAGTGAAATAATCACGTGAGTCCATTCACCCATTCTTAACCCGATTCGTGGCATACAAACACCATTGCACAATGGTTAGAATCGACAATTTAGCAGGAAAAAAGTGTTTTCTCTGGTTTTCTTCGAATATGGACGTTCGATGTCGTCAGAGAAGTTAGTCGTAATTGAGTTTTGCATCTTCTAAGACAAAAGTTGAATAGGGTGGTCCTTATTTAAGTTTAATTTTTTGCTCAAACGTTTTTGTTCGACAAAATTTGTAGCTGCACTCTTCTGAAAAAGTTGTAGATCTAGCTAATACAGATCGAACTCGATTATCCGTAGTATCGATTTTTTTTCACTTCGGAAAATCGAATCACTAACAAAAAAATTAAAATCTGCGATAAATGAACTTAAATATTATCTTTCTTAGTTGTTTTATTTATATGATGCAGTAGCGTAGCCAGAGATTATTTCTAGGAACATTAGGGGTCTTGAAAAGAAAAATAAATTTTTGACCAGCATACACAAAAAAAAACCCTTTTTCAAACACCCCTTGTCTCTCCTACGTCCAACACTGCTAAAACATTCATATTGTATATTGCAATACTAAATTTTTCAAAATTATACATAAAAACTAAAAAAACAAGAATATCAAAAAATATATTCCGGATAATCGAGTCCGAAATTCCGGATATTCGAATCCCGGATAAACGAGTCAGCGGATAATCGAGTCCGATCTGTACCTACAATTATGCTCAAGCCAGCACGCCGGTAACTTCAAAATCATATTAGTTACAGGCAAATTTCAAATGACGTTCTCCCAGTTTTTGCAGCAAAAGTTGCCTAAAATGGCCATTTGAATGCCGCTTAAAGAAAAAAAAATATCGATCAAACTCAAAAATTCAAAAATTCAAAAATTATAGAAGTATTAAAATTCAATTACGAATAACTTTTCTAAACATATCATGCTTCTTAAATAGCCGAAAACAGGGAAAACACTTTCTCCTGCTAAAGAGTCCATTCGGACGATTGTGCAATGCCGCTCCGAGTGATCAGAACGCATTCAATTAATTTTCAATCATAAGAAAACGGCCCATTGAAAATCCCAAACAAAAATCTTAGTTTAAGTGGTAAAATTAACACCTTAAGGATTTTATCTAATTTCTAATGGGAAAACGATAAAAAATAACGGTTTTATAACACAGGATCAAAGTTGAAGGGTGGAAGGTCATAAGATTGGAGTACTTTGCGCCGAAGTACGATAGGCCGAATGTGTTATTAAGTCGAAATTCGTTAGGCCCAATGAGTCATTAGGTTAAAACTTTCAAAATTTTACAAGAAGCAGAAATAGTTGCTTCTATTATTAGGCTATTCTTTCTTCGATTTGAGCTCTCTCAGCCTAATGAAACGTACATTCTGCCTAACATATTTCGGCCTAATGACCCAGCACCAAGTTTAAGATGTTTTCTAAAGCAGCGCCATGTTAGCCTGCATAGCAGGATTTTGATATATTTTTCTTCTTCTTCTTTCTGGCGTTACGTCCCTACTGGGACAGAGCCTGCTTCTCAGCTTAGTGTTCTTATGAGCACTTCCACAGTTATTAACTGAGAGCTTACTATGCCAATGACCATTTCTGCATGCGTATATCGTGTGACAGGTACGAAGATAATCTATGCCCTGGGAAGTCGAGAGAATTTCCAACCCGAAAAGATCCTCGACCGGTGGGATTCGAACCCACGACCCTCAGCTTGGTCTTGCTGAATAGCTGCGCGTTTACCGCTACGGCTATCTGGGCCCCTGGTATATTTTTATATTAAAAAAAAAACTGATAAAACAATAATGATAATAAACAAAACTGATAATTACAAAGCAAAAAAGCATCTGTAAATGGTTATAATCCATCAAAAATTTAGTTCAAATTTTAAAAACTGTTTCACACTACCATTTTCAGGGTTACCCAACATATGACCCGCTGCTTCATTTAGTACGGCCCGTGGAGGGTTTAAAAATTCTTCTCTTATTTTGCCCACAAAGTTAAAATTATAATATACCAACACTAACTGCGTTAGCATTTAATTTAGTTCCAAGCTGATATTTTAGGTCAATAATCATTTCAATTGCTTTCCGAATCATCTTAGATACATAATTTTACAAATTATTCAAAGCCATTCCAAATTTCAAAAATTTCTGGTTGTTTAGTTGCTAGATTTTAAGCACTATCTATTGGAATTTTAATAACGGGTGAAATTGTTCCACACATAAATCTGACTTGAGAAGGTTGACTCGTTATAAGATATACAAGCTCATTAGACTAATTCTGTTAGAATTAAAAGATTTTTTCTAACACGACTCCCTTCAAAGTACGATATATTATATCTGAACAGAAATTATCGTTAAAAGGCTACATTTTCAAACATATTTTACTGAATCATAGGCTAATATTCTCATAGAATCGTGGACATTAATTTCACCAGCACCTGGTAGAAAATCGTGCGGAATCCTTGGCTGGATATAAAAAAGGCTTTTTACAAAATCTTGACGATGATTTGGCAGGCTACTCACAGAATTTTCAACAGGATACCATTGATTTCTGACCAGGAATTCCATTGAATTCAATACTTAATTTTCTAAAACCCTTGAATTTCCTCAAATCCTGCAAACAAAATTCTGCAAACCATTACCCAATTTTTTTTGCTGTGTTAAGAATCCGTTTAGAATTCAACTAAGTGCCATATTTATAAAATGCTGGGCATAATGTTCACAAATTATGGGGTAGATTCCAAATATATTCTGGGCTAGATTATTCCATGATTTAGAAAGGTATTCTCAATATATACAAACATTATGCACTTATTTTTGTCAGATTTCTTGAACTTCATTTACAACCTATAATATTTTAAATAAAATCGAATAAACTTTTATTATGTAATTTATTAACTATTTTGTTATAAAAATGGATCATTGGTCAGAAGTAATGTGATTAATGTGTAACCATATTATTTTCATACTCAATTTTAAACGCTGAACAAAAACAATAAAATATATGCTCTAAAATGTAATTAGTGAATAGAAATACAGTCAACTTTCCTTAACTCGAGATTGAAGAACGAGCAAGTTAGGGAGTTATCGAGTTAAAGAACACAAAACCAGTGCAAATGCGATCCAAGGGACCATCGAGGTAGCCATGAACTTTTACTTTGGTTCGATCTCTTTCAGAATTCTCTCGAGATCTTTTTCAGCATCCTCTCAGAATTCTTTTCAAAAGCCTCTCAAGGCATTTTTCAAAACCCTCTCAGGGGTTTCTTCAGAGTTTCTTCTTCTTTCTGAGATAATTCTGGGAAAAAAAACTGAGAGGATGCTGGGAAAAATCCTGAATCCTGATTCTGGCAAGAATCCTGCGAGGAGTCGAAGTTGAATCCTGATGGAATTCTGAGAAGAATTCTTAGAGAATTCTGCGAGAATCCTAAGAGGATTAGGATAAGAATCCTGAGGAGATTTAGAGAAGAATTATGAGAGAAGAATTATCTCTCCTAAAATGTATTGCGTGCAATTTCATGTGGCTACTAAAATTTCACTATTGTTCTTTGCGTAACACGCATTTCACCACATAAAAAATATTTGGCCGACAAGAGCCTCACATAATGAAGAGGAGTACTGCTAAGAATAGTATAAGTTACATTATTTCAAGAACCTTCTCTATGGATTATAAAGATCATGCCTTCAAAAAATTTATTAGGGCCAAACATTTTTGCGCGAACATCAATGGTTTAAATAATGGAAATCTAAAGTATGGCACGATGTGGTTACTGGATTTTTATGTTTTATGATACGGCAATTAAAGCTTTATGTTGATCCAGGTATAAAACAAAGAAATTTGCATCATAATGAAGAAAATCAGCTATTGGTGAGCAGGATGACCTGATTTTTTTGTTGGTTTAGATAAAACCTTTCAATCAAATTAAATTACCGGTAATCGGTGGCTAATTAATGTTATCTCTTTTACCTATGACACGTTTCTGTAACTTTAATTTTTTTGAAGGAACAACAAACCAATAGTCGTTTGTTGTTCCTTCAAAAAATTAAAATTACAGAAACGTGTCATAGGTAAAAGAGATAACATTAATTAGCTACCGATTACCGGTAATTTAATTTGATTGAAAGGTTTTATCTAAACCAACAAAAAAATCAGGTCATTCTGCTCTTCATTGTGATGCAAATTTCTTCGTATCCCATATACCTGGATTAACAAAAAGCTTTAATAGCCGTATTATAACACATAAAAATCCAGTAACCACAACGTGCCATACTTTAGATTTCCATTATTTAAACCAACAACAGCGTATCGATTAACAACTCCCCAGGATTATGGCACTCCCGGCGTCCATTTCGAACATCATTCCCTTTGTTTGACGAGCACTGATTAACATTGACAAACTAGTGGGGACCGATGTATTATCGCAATATGTCTACAAAACAGAGAAAAAAAAATCGAACTCATAAACACACAACCATTCGGTCAGCAAAACCACAAAATGAGCACACCAGCCTGTCGTCGCCCAAAAGCCAACCCTTTCGTCCACCACCCCATATGACCATATGTTGTTACACGACGCAGTCCCCAGGGGAAGAGGACAAAAAGCGATTCACTGTCCGTGCCATTTTAGATCGGGGGTCTGTGTGTCCCATTTTCAGGGTTGGTGGCAGGACGCTTTTTAGATCACTATTTAAACGCAAGTCGCTAAAAAGTCTTGGAATGTCTTAGAGGTCTCTTTTCTAAGGTCTATAAATCCACTGTTTTAAGTCAATTATGGCGCAAAATTCACGAGGCTCCAGAGAAACCTACAAAGACACAAAGAATACTCCGAAACTGCTTCAAGAAAATCTTCTATGCATTTCTCAACCAATTCTTTCAGAAATTCTTCTGATGATTTTTCATGGGATGCTTACAGGTATTTCCCAGAATTTTAATCCAAAAAATCCCTGAGCATACCAACGCTACTTCTTCCAGAAATTTGCTTAGGAGTTACTACCAAGAGACTATTCCAATATTTCCTCAAGAGATTTTTCCACTTATTCTTTCACAATCTATCTACCATCTATCTTGTGAGTGAGATTCGAATTTTTTTCTCCTTTTCCATCAGGATTGCATAATCAATCAAGAGTGACTACCAGATCTTTTTCCTTCCTCACTAATAAACACCTTTCCCGAGGTGATTGTGGAGATGCAGAGGAATTCTCGGTCTCTAGAAGCAACAATCATTACACTCTAAGATTCCTTCCTCATCCCAACCAATTGTGAGGACATGGCAGGCGCCGTCATTGATCAATATTATGAAACCTGCTAAAATGTGCACTTCGAGAGTAAGCGGAAAGTCCTATCCTTTATTTATTTGAATCGAAGTGCAATTCTTACCAGTTCCGATCAAGCACGGAGCAGCAACCAGGTCTCTAAAGTTTCTACTTTTAAGGCACTCAGTCGCTACCAACCCTGACGATACGTGTTTCCCATTCCCTACTGCTGCATCGCAGTGCAACTCCGCTTTTGTACAAATAGTGCAACGAGCCCCAGTGACCATTCACAGAGATAATGTAAATTTTTTTACACATCTACCGCTCACCTGTTACTACCGTCGCATCGTCGCCGTCGTCGTCATCGTCATCGCTGGCCACTGCCGCTCCATTCGCTTGCGGTCAAACTGTGCGGCGATGACAGCCGTGTGCTGCGGTGCAATGGTCACCGCAACGCAACTACCTTTCCGTTTTGCATACGTCGTCGTCGCCGTAATCAAACAGACAAAAACACGAAAAATGCATTTAAATGTTGCACTCATGTTCGGAAAATGGTATTAACAAACAAAAACATTAACAAATAATTTTCCCATTCGGAGTGGTGGAATGGGGAATGGGGGTATGCAACAGTCGTTGCTGCACAGAGGAGTAACTAGTAGTCATAATTTCAAATCCAAAATATTGAAATTTTTGATACCGCAATAGTTTCTCAAATAGTATGCCGTATTATGTAATCAAATTTAGGAACAGTTTTCATTTGTTGCCATTATTAATTCATAATTATTGTTATTCTGTGTTGAATTTTGTACATATGATACAACTTTTTTGCTAAACTTCTCGCTTCAAAACACAAAAATAACTCCTGCACAGTGTTGTCCAAACATTTTTTTCCATTAATTTCAATCCAATTTCAAATAACACATATTTAGGCATTTTTCAACACTTCAAATATTGAAAAAGTTGCCTTATAGCCATGGTCTGGTAGCGTTTCGGTTGCAGTGTGCATGAAGCATTGACATTTCATCTTTGAGCAGGGATTAAATCTTGAGAAAATTGAAATAATCTCTCAATTATCGCTCTCTGTATCAATCATAATTTGCAGCACATCATGAGCAGAGTTGTTATTAGTCGCCGGATTTGACAGACTATCAGTGACGGTGATGAAAATAAAAAGTTTACGTCACTGCTTCAGCTCAGCCCAACCAACGACGCTCAACTACCAGCAACCAAGCTCCTCGTCGCGATATCGACGTCAGACGACAACTTTAGCCTGAATCCCGAGACATCTGCGAAACGAAAATGTCATGCTTATTAACGCCATTTGGTGACAACATTTCAAATCTTCAAACCCAAGTAATGCCCAATTTTGCCGAAGACGGCATCTGTCTAAGTAATCAGGATCCTGAGGTAAAATATGAATCATGCTCGCTAGCGTCACCTGGTGACAACATTTCAAATCTCAATGCTCAGATATTGGTAGCCCTTGATCATCTGAACAACTTTGTCGAAGAAACCAACCTTCCAAATCATCAGGATCTTTCGAAATCATATGTTACAAAGTTTGCTTACATATCTCGCAAGGTTCATAAACGCCCCTGTCAACCAGGTTCTCAACTATAAGAATGATCCCCAAACCCTACGGTAGTTCTGAAGCCAATTACAAGCCGTTTAAAGCAGTTTGAAGTCGTTTGAAACCATTTTAAAACGTTTTAAGTCATTTTTAGCCTTTTTAGCCATTTCATACATTTTTGAGCCGATTAATCAGTTCTACGGCATTTTAAGGTATTGTTAAGCCATTTTAAGCCGGTTTAATCTATTTGAGGCTGTTTTCAGCCGATTTGAAGCTGTTTCCAGCCGTTTAAATATGTTTGAAGTCATTTGAATCTGGTTTAAGGCATTTTAAGTCGTATTAAGTCGTTTAAAGCTATTTCGAGCCGTTCCAGGTCGTTTTAGACAGTTTCAAGCCATTATAAGCCGTTTTAAGACATTTTAAGGTCATTTAACACCATATTAGGCCGTTTTAATATGTTTAAGCCCGCTCCAGGCCTATTCAAAGCTGTTTATAGCCGTTATAAGACGTTTTAAATCATTTAAACCCGATATAAGCCGTTTCAATCCGTTTTAGGCAGTTTCAAGCCATTTAAGTCGTTTTTAGCAGTTTTAAACCATTTCAAGCTGTTTTAAGCCGTTTTAAGCTATTTTAAACCGCTTGAGGCTATTTTAGACCGTTACAAGTCATTTTAGGACATTTTAAGTTGTTTCAAATCATGTAAGCCGTTTTAAGCCATTTAGAGCCGTTTAAGTCGTTTTAAACCGTTCAAGGCCATTTTAAGCCGTTTTAGGACATTTTTAAATCATTTCAATCCATTTTAAGCCGTTTAAATTTGTTTTCGGCCTATTTAAAGCTGTTTCCAGCCGTTTAATATCGTTTTAAGTCATTTGAACCCGATTTAAGGCATTTTGAACTGTTTTCAGCCGTTTCAAGCCATTTTAAGCTGTTTTAAGCCGTTTTAAGCTATTTTATACCGTTTAAGACTATTTTAAACCATTTGAGCCGCTTTTAGTTATTTTAGGCCCTTTTAAGTTGTTTCAAGTCGTTTTAAATGGTTTTAAGCCGTTTAAGCCGTTCTAAGTCGTTTCAAGTCGTTTAAAGCCATTGAAAGCTGTTCCAAGCCGTTTTAGGCCATTTTCATTCCGTTTAAGCTATTAAAAGCCGTTTTAAGCCCATTTAGGCCATTTTTGACCCGTTTAAAGCCATTTAAGCCGTTTCAAATTATTTCAAGTCGTTCGAGCAGTTGTAAGCCGTTTAAGGCAATTTTTAACCCGTTCAAAGCCATTTTAAGCCGTTATTAGTCGTTTTCAGTCGTTTCATATAGTTTTTATCCATTTTAAGCCGTTTCAAGCCATTTAACTCCGTTTTAAGCAATTTAAAGCCATTTTAAGTTCTAACTATGCTGTCTCTTTACACATTCGAGATATTCAGCAGCACTCCGAAATATATAAAATCATGTAATTCCTAGATCTTCTTTAACGCTCAACCACAAACAAACAGACGTCACACTCTCACTGCTATCCATAGACCAACTTTTTAACGATCGATTCGAATATATGGTAGGTGGTCAATCGACCACCCGCAGCGCTCGCGTCGTTTTTGTTCGTGTTTGACGTTTACACACTACTGCCACCTGTTGGTCCATCGGCCACCTACAGTGTTTTTAGCATTGCGCGTACATGTTTTCGCGACTATAATTTTGATCGCGATTTGTTCTAAGTGTTACGTCTGTTTCTCTGTGGCTCAACCATCTCTCTTAGGCAGGGAATGTCTGAAAACTCAGGAGTTGTACGAAAAACATGTGGGCTGCCGAAGTGTGCGTCTCCAATTTTTGGCGAGTAACTCAAAGCAAGGTGCAGGAGACAACCAGGTTTTGTGCAAGACAAAGCGAAGCACATTCAATACGCTTTCAATCTCTCCGAGCCAGCTGCAAAATGCACGCTAGGAAAATTTGAAGCTTAAAAATCGGACAAGCCTAGATAGTACTCTGCAAAAAGTTAAAGTTGTGAACATTATAAAACACATTTAAGTCAGAAACACTAGGTGGTAATAAGTTATGTTCAACTTGTTTAAGAGTTTTGACAGTCACATATTAGTGACATGAGTTCAAGTGGAATTTTTGACGCGTGTGCGAAACGCAAATAGGGAAATTTAGTTTATTTGGGAAGTTTCTGTGTGTCGTCTCGAGACTATAATGTCTGGTTCCTCTGTTTGTGACCAACGATGTGATAAAGTTGTTTTTTTTGGTTATTTCACTCATTTTTTTTCAGATTCTGGGCCCACCAATTTATATCAAATACAACTATTTTTATCTTTTGCCGGACTGGTAGCAAGTCTTTTTTTAGAGACTTTGTCATTCTTTTAATACATATTTTGAAAGTATCTAATTTTTCAAAAGAAGGTTCCTAGAATTTAAAACGGTCTTCTTATTTAGTTTTTCCGTGAAAAAAAAACAACATCCAAAACCATTGAAAGATGCTATCAAAGATTTTTCTGTGAGCATTCAACTGGTGCTTCGGGAATTTCTTCCCTAATTCCTAGAGGAAAAGCTTCAGGAATACTCTTCAACCGATTTCTCCAGTTGTCCCAAATAATTATAAGGGTTATGTCCAAAATATTTGGTGAAATAATGAGGAGATTTTTCCAAGGAAAAATTCTGTGCGTACAGGAATTCCTACGTCGACTTTGACCGTTTTTTATAGAGATTACTTAAAAAATCATCGTAGTGTTTTCAAGTGCTTCAAAATCTTCTTCTTCCGAGATTTTTTTTTTCTGAAATTCATAAATAAATTTGACAAGGCATTCCTCATAAAGTTCCTTTTCTCCCGCTTTCATTCAGGAATTAATACTGAACATAAGCACAAATCACACACATTGATTACTTCTGAAGAAATATTTCCCGAATATTTTTTCAAGTTAAGTTTCCATGGATTCTTCGGAGAAAGTTTATTGAAGGTTTTACATCAGTTAGTACTACAGTAATTATTCCTGAATTCTGATCATTCTATTCCTTTTTTGTCAGTGATTACATTTGATGTTTTCTATGAAATTCTCAAAACAAAATCTTGCAGGATATTATCTTGGGATTTGTTTGGTTACCATTCCAAAGATTGTCTTGGAAATTCATATAGCAAATGCTCCAAAATTTCTTCAAAAGTCCAGAAGTTCTTTTAGAGATCCTTTTTGGTGTTTGGCCGAACGCCGTCTGGCTAAATGCCGTTTGACCGAACGCTATTTGGCTGAATCCCATTTAGTCGAATAGGTCGTATGGCCGAATGCCGTTTGGCTGAATTACGAACAAAACAATATCAAATTACTACAACACTTATGTGTAAGATTCGGAGGTGTTGCTCAATAATTGATCAGCTATATTATTGAATTTAATGATGTGACGTGACTCATGTTTGTCACTATATAAGTGCTACAAGAGAATGATAAAACTGGTCCGTTAATTTAGGACGAAGTTGTGAACTCCACTCATTGCATCAAGAAGCAAAGCTCATGGTTGTTTCATCTGGGGCTACCAACGGTATTATAGGGTTCCAGTTTTTTAATGATTTCATTGGAAGTTTTTCCTTCTTTTGAGCATATGCTATTCTTTCGAACTATACTGGTTTCATTACTGTTGGCAATAATTCAGCTCATATGTTAATTGAGAATTTTACCTTCTTTGAAACATCGGCAGTTCTTCGTAGTTATACTAATATAAACATTGTTTGCATAGCACTTGCTTAAATTTTCATAAGAGATTTTTTCTTCTTTTGATCATAGGCTGTTCTTTCTGTTTCTCCTCCAATATAAAGATTGCAACGTGTGAACTGAGCTCTGCAGCATTGCTTGCTTATAGCAGTAAACCGATTGACTTGATGAACAATTACGTGAAAATAGCTCACAGTTCCTCCTTTGTGAAAAGAAGAAGTCAAAATTTGCGGAAACTAGAATTATGAAATAATTAACTTAATACGATTCGAGGGATCGAAGCAACCCAGTCCTGCAGCAGGACTAATAATGCGTGAACCGTTTTAGTTACTGTCAAAAGCAGACTACAAACACAATGTAAAAGCTTCTGCTGGCAGATATTACCACTAGCAGAGAGGTTCGAAGCTCACTACAATAATATGCTAACTGTAATTCACCTTTATTTCCTATTTCGGACAAACGGCATTCGGCCAAATGACCCTTCCGGCCAAATGGCGTTTGGCCTAACGGCATTCGGCCAAATGACTCAAAACCCGTTTCAAAAGTTCATCAGGAATTCATACGCAAGTTCCTTAAAGATTTTTTGGAAATGTTCCAAAGAATTCTGGAAAATTTCCTCGATACATCTCTAGATGAATAGCTGTTAAAAATCTTCGATGGTGCCTTTTTCGAACGTGTCCAAGAATTTCTGGAGGAATGTTAGTAGTTATTTTTGAAGGTATTCTTAGAAAAATTCCTGATTCAAGACTTAAACAAAACATGAAAGAAAATTTCAAAGACAATACTAAGAAATCCCTGGAGGCATCTCTGGAGTAATTTCTAGTTTAATACCTTTCTGATTCTAATTTCAGACAGTTTCGAATTCCGGACACTCTCGTTTGTATGGGAAACATTTCACACAAATGTTTCAATGTTTTCAGGTCAAAAGTTCCCATCTTGGTGAACAGTTTTTATAAAGATTTTCCATGGAAATCTATGAAAATTGAAAAGTCCCAACTGCCTCCACGTCTCTCTAATAGCTTGGTGAGTTCTAATGATTTAACTTTTTTCCATTCTCATAAGCTGTCCGGAATTCGAATCAAAGTGTCTGGAATATGAGACAAAAGGGAGGATTTGTCCGGAATAAGAATCATGAAAAGACGGGAAGAGTATTCTGCACCCACCAGTAACAAGTGTTTTCTAAACTTGATAACGTTGATGAATAGTAATTTATTTTATATGCTCTTTGGTAATTTACTCACTAGGGCCTTAAGTGTCCGTATTATGAATCAAAATGGTACTTGAAAAAGCCGAAATAGGAATCTCGGAGGAAATCCTTGGTGAAGAGATGGAAGAATCACTGGAAGAATTCATTGAGGACTTAGTATCTTAAGGAGAAGAAGAAATGTTTAAATACATTCTGGTTGGAATCTTTGGAACAAATGCAGGAACTATTCCTTGAATAATTCCACGTTTGATTTATGATTATATCTTAAACGAAAGTCTAGGAGGAATTATTTAGGAAGCGGAAATTCACCAAATGATTTTTGAAGATGAATTTGGGTGAATACCTCATCTTCTGAAGTCTCTGGAACAGATCTTAAAAAATGGTAAACTCAAACGAGCAGAAATACTTTTCGTAATTTATCGAGGAATAAAAAAAATCCTAGAGTTATGTCTGCTAGGATTGTCTGAAGAATTCATGCGAAAGATATTTTCTACTTATTCCTGTTTGTATTTGAGTTCCTGTATCATCTCTCTTTGGATTTTATTTGATCTCTTTTTGGTCTCTTTTTGCATGAATGAGGACTCTTAAGATCGTATTTTTGAAACTCTGAGTTGCTACCAGCCCCCAACGAATAAGCATCGAAAATGAGATCATAAACCGTTTGTTTGATAATGTATATTTTTCGATACAATTATTTACTGATATTGGATAGGAGTTCTGCAATAGTTCGTAAATAATTCTTACTGGGCTATAACAGTTTTTTAGTCATATAACGGCAAAAAAACGAGTAGTGTTTGATCCGTTGAATCTGTTGCACGCTCCTTTGTGGGTTATCGATGGAATCCGGATCGTTTTTGGTTTGCTTAGTAGATACACTATCAGTATAGATCATCCGCTTGTATCTTCTTCTTTCTCTTCTTCTTGGTATTACGTTCTCACTGGAACAGAGCTTGTTTCTCAGGTTAGTGTTCAATGAGCATTTTATTAACTGAGAGCTTTCTTAGCCAAAGTTGCCATTTTCGCATTCATATATCGTGTGGCAGGTACGATGATACTCTATACTCAGGGAAGTCAAGGGAGTTTCCATTGCGAAAAGATCCTGGACCGACCGGGAATCGAACCCAGACACCTTCAGCATGGCTTTGCTTTGTAGCCGCGGACTCTAACCACTCGGCTAAGAAAGGCCCCGTTTGTATATGCTCACGTATTTGTTTCAAATTATGTCTATATGGTTTACCAAAACGAATCCTTTCCCATATCCAAACTCCCACTGTTTCCTTGTGGAAGTGCAGAGGACTCCTCGGCTTCCATATAGCAAGTAACACGTCAACATTTCCCTCCTATCCCCAAATTGACCTGCATTTAGGCGCATACGGCACCGTTATTGTTTGTTATAATAATGCGAGCACCAGTACTTACACATTGAAGGTAGTACTGATCCTTAGTATTGTCTGTTGCTTCCCTGTATAAGTACAGCTGTTCTTGCAATAAAGGGGTAGCAACTACGGGCGGTCAATTATTCTCATGCTCAATATAAAGGCATAAGAAAACCATTAAGGTCTGAAAATAATTTTGGCCATGATTACCCAAAATTACTCCTGTGTGCACCGGTCCGGTTCGCCGCCCTGACCATTCCGCCGGCGGAACCTTGTAAACAATTCGAAAAACCTAGGCGCAAACATTGGAACAGGCGGAGGACAACACACGGGTCGCAATTCCGCAGGGGAAGACACGCATAGCAATCGCAGTCAACGGTCGGTCCCTGTTGCATAAAATCGATCGATTTCCATTTGGAACAAGGCTCGCTCGGGTCCTCGGCTGGGGTCCCCGCAACCGATAGCACCGGAGCACTTTGGTGTCCTGATCCGCGAATAACACACACGACACGGGTCTGATTACATCGTTTTCAAATTACTTCACGCCGACCGCTGACAAACACATGATCTCGGCTGTTGTCGCACTAGGCAGCCAGCGTCGTAACGCTGTGAAAGGTTCTTGACATCCGCGCGGCTGACAAAGTTTGCCGGATACCGTTTTGTTTGAAATTCCGAATATGACTCATTATCCGAACACTCAACTTTTAATAGCCAAACTTAACCTAACTTAACCTAGATATATAACGCATTTATCATGGCAAAAGAAGATTGCAACGATTTTTGTAGTAAATTATTAATAATTGAATTCGACATTTGTTCCAATGTTCCAAGATTGGATATTCTATGTAACTCATTAATACTATACCAGGGAGGTAGCTATAGAATCATTTTCAAAATTTTAATAAGTTTCAATCTATAATAGTAGAGATTATATTCGGAATTCGAGACAAAACGGTACATGGTGAGAATTAGAAATCGATTGGTGTTTCAACGTTCAACTCGGCAATGACATTTAACTACGTTCAAAGTTGCGTTGATGTTTAGCTCAAGTTCATTTGACGAAAACGATAGCTGCTGCAACCGACATCAATGAGGTCGCGGTTTGTTTGATTTTGCTTTGGGAAGGATGCAGTTGGGAAAATGAATGGTCCACTCAGTGGCAGGTTCTATGGCCAGTCCAGTATGAATGGAATCAATGAGCCTATTTGCTCGGAGAAGGAAAAACAATACCAAATAAACTTTTATTGGCGCAGTGGTCTAGTTTTTTCGTTGATTGCGGAAAGCTCTCGAATAGCGTGGTGGATTCAGAGGTTTCCAAACGGTTTGGTCTTTCAGTCAATTGAGAAATTTGGATTGTTTGTCTACGTTCACAGTAATGTTTGACCTTCCACAAATGTGATACCTATTAGATGGGCTCCAACAGAGTAGCATACAATAATAAATTAGTTCATTTTTTATACCTTCAAATAGTGAAAGTGTAGTGAGGTTTCCCAATCCGATTTGCTCAACTTACACAGAATTCTTTTTATATGTGCCAAAACTATTGTCACTTAAAATTTACCTGGACTATGACCAATGTCCAGGATTCAAAACAACTAGTTGATTAACTGATTTTGATAGAAATCCCTCTTTTTATCCGTGTTTTGAGTTTCAGAGAAACCTTCCGTTTGAAAACCACTGCTCTCTTTGAACCACTCCCTTCGCAAAGGTCTCACAAAACTGTGCAAAACGTGTTCACGTCCCACACCCAGCCCGCACCTGTTCACATGGCGATCGATGGGAAAATTTTGCCAACTCTCCTAACCCGAGTCAGCGAGGTGAGGTCTGGCGTGGGTTTGACCAATGCAGTTTATATCGACTGAATGGCGGCGAAGCCCCAGGCCAATTGCTTATTGCCATTGTTTTTTTGGATTGTTGGTGTTATTGTTGTTGTTGTTCGCGCCCTCCCTAAATTGACTCTAGCGGGTTGCGTTTTTGTTGCACCAACTCACGCTGAAACTGAGTTACACGAAATTCAGTACGATACTGATGTGTAACTAGGTGTGTAATCTTAACACATAATGAAAATCTGCTCCTAGTATGATTTCTTCTTCTCTATTGCAAAGTATGTGAAACATTTCGTGAAGTTCGTGAAATCAGCACCAAATCGTGTTTTCTTTGAGCATAACACACATTGTGTGTTGCCCCAGAAGAGCCATTTTTGTGGAACTTTATTTTACAGAGCACTCGGAGACCAAACACGGTCGGTCAGCCATCCAAACCGGCATCAATCGGAACACACCGCCGTGATGATAAAGTTTGTTCTGCTCGGTCAACAATCAATAGTCCGGCAAAAATGTTTCGATGATTTCAAAACAAAAGCCTTTGGTGGGCCACCACCAAACCGCACCGTACTTACCATCACCTCGCTGCACTGTTTCAGCTTCAATGTTGCATCCATGGCTTGCCCGACGTGGATTGAATGAACTTTTGCGAGGATATTGTTTCCGTGGGATTTTTAATGACACAAGCCGAGGGTAGAGTTGTTCATGGGCGCAACCAGGGGGGGGGGGTATGAGGAAAGCGTCCTCCTGACTGGTAGGTATATAAGTATATATCATTGTTTTAAGATTTCAAAGATTGCAGCAAGTATGTATCTGAAGAATTATATCATCGTACATATTACTCTATTAGAGTACACCTAGAGACAAAAAAAAATCAGACTTTTGCTAATTTGGAATGCTTGTTCTTTGAATGGCAAATAGGATGACCTGTTTAATTTTGTAACAGCTAATAACATACATATAGCAGTTAGTACTGAAACTTGTTTGAAACTTGCATCCAAGCTCAAGAGAGAGAGGGAGAGAGAGAGAGAGAGAGAGATCCACTTTTTTGTAGATTGTAATGATCGGTTGGATGGAACATGTGGAAGAGTTGCTATCATCATATATAGGCGTACAAAACTTTTTTCGTCATTTGAAACCAAAGTTTTTGAAACATTGGGTTTTTCTATTGAAACGCGACTTAGTAAATATACTTTCATAGCTGCTCATTCGCCTTTTCAATGCACTGGGCAGCACGTTAATTTGCTTCAACTGACACGCAATAATTCGAAAGTTATTGTCGTTGGTGACTTTAATCCAACATCGTTCATGGAATAATTTGCACAGCAATCCCAACGTCAGAATTTAATGTATTTCTCAATTCAATACCGTAATAGCCCTACTTGATTTTCCTCTTCAAAAAACCCTTCCACGATTGATTTGGTTTTAACTGATTCTAGTCAGCTTTGTAGCCAACTGGTAACTCACGCTGATTTTGTCCCTGTTTAAAATTTAAAAAAGTTCGAAAATCGAATCTCCTCACCTTCTTTGCCAAAAAAAACAGTGTTCTGTGAAAATGTTAGCTTTCTAGGTGGTGGTTCGAAGGTGGCCCAAAGGTAATGTTGGTTTCTGTGAAAACCTTCCTAATGCATTAAGAAAAAGTTGCATATTATGCGTTAAGAGTCAAAAATGACCCATGACTTTAAAACGCTCTATCCATTTCTGAACCGATTTTCATTCTTTTAGCTTATAATCGGAGAATGAATTATGATGTAAGCATTTTCACACCATCATATTGTCCCATTATGCGACAGTTCAAAATGCATCATTTTTTTCATCCAGATCTGAATAGACACCATGCCAAATACCAAACATAAAAATTTTCTTGTTGTTTCTGGCGTTACGTCCCAACCGGGACGGAGTTCCCGCTTCTCAGCTGTTCCAATGAGAACTTTTACAGTTATATACTCAGAGCTATTCTTGCCGATTGAAAATTTTTGCTTGTGTATATCGTGCGGCAGGTACGAAGATAGGGTGCAGAACTACTTGGGCACTTCCATGATTCTCTTTGGCATGAGGGGTTTTTCTCAATCGAATGGTCTGAAACTCGACAATAAAAATCGCTTTAGCTCGGCGCATATTGTGGCAAAATATGAGCTCTGTAGCTTTTAAAAAACCCCACTGCCGAAATGAATAAAAAGTGCCAAGATTAGGATCCGGCTCCCTACCTGATCGCTGACGAATAAGAACTTTTGACGCAAATTTTGAGACAAGTTCGAATATTGCTCCAGGAAATCCCCCAGCACTTCCTTCAGAAAAATCTGCAATGATTCTTTCAAGTATTTGTCCCGATATATCTCCAGAATTTTTTTTTTCCAGAAACGTCGGAGACATAGAGATTTTTCCAAGAATTTCTTTGTAGATTTTGCTAACAATTCCTCCAAGATGATCTACAATAATATCTTCCGTGATTTTTCGTGGGATTCCACTAAGGATATCACCAGTGATTTCTCCAGGGAGATCAGCTCCGATAGGGCTTCAGGAATACCATGAGCACTACCTCTAGAAAATCTGGCAGGAGCTCCTAGCATCCTCCAAGGAATATCGCAGCAATTTCTGCCCGAAAATCTATACTGGGATTTTTTTGGGAATTTCGCACACTTTGGACGTCTGTGTCTCAGAAACAGTTTTACATAAAACTACACTTTCTTCGGTTAAGATTTGCAACGGGGATAAGACATCTCTAGAAATTCCTCCAAAGATTAACTATAGCATCATTCTCCAGCATTTTTATCAGAAAACTCTCTTAAAATTCCCTTAGGGATTAAATAAGGAAAATCTTTCCAGATTCTTCTAGTAAAATCTGCTCATGGATTCTTCTAGATATTTCTCTAGCGATTTTCTAAAAAATTCTCCATGCATTCCTTCAAGGATTATCCAGGAATTTCTCCAGTAATATCTCTGCAGGGGTTTCTCCAGGGATTCCTCCCGCATAATCTGCACAGTGATTCTTTCAGGGATTGCTCCAATGATTACCCCATGAATTTCTCCAGGGATTTCTTCTGAGATGTCTCTAGTGATTCCTTCTGCAATTTACCAAGATCCTTCAAAGACCCCTTCGTCAGTTAACTGAGATAACCATTCTTTGAATAATTCAGCAATTTACGCAGGTAACCGCTTCAGAGATTTCTACAGGAATTTCTCTAGAAATCCTCCAGGGATTCTTCCAGAAATTTGTCCAGCAATTTTTCCATCAATTTCTCCAATAATTACTCCCCGAAAAATTTCTAGATGGATTCCTTTGAAAATTACTCCAGAGAATTTTTCAGGAATTTATCCACAGAGATTTCCTCGGGTATTCATCCAGATACTCCTCCAAGATTTTTTCCAAAGATTTCCCAATAAATCTTTCAGGTATTAGTCAAGGATGCCTCGAGGGATTCTCCCAGAGATTCTTATAAAGATAACACTAAGGATTCCTTTATGTAATACTACTGAGATATTTCCTATATTTTTGTTTTAAGAAGGTCCGCCAGTGATCTCTTCATGAAATATTCCTAGAAGTTCCTCCAAGGATGGCTCAAAGAATTTCTTCACGAATTTACCCAGAGTCTTTTCAAAAAATCCTTCAGTAAACTTGTTTCTTAGAAATGTTCGGAATGATTCATGTAGTGATTTTCTGGGAGATATTCTTGGGAGAATTCTTGAAGGCAAATCTTGAAGTAGCTTCTTGTAGAATCCGTGGAGGAATTCCTGGCGGAATTTCAGAAGAAATTCTTGGTTGAATCCATGAAAATCTCCGGAATAATTCCTGGAAGAATCTCGAGAGGTCTATCTGGGTTAATTACTGCACGTATGCTTGGAGGAATTTCTGCATTAATCACTTTAGAAATAACGGGAGTAATTCTTCAAGATCCCTGAAGGAATTCCTGGATAAAGCCAAGAATTTGTGTGAAGATTTTCTCGGTGTAATCATTGGAGCAGTTTCTGGAAACGTTTGTGGAGGACTGTCTATAGCAATAAGGAATCCCTGGAATAATTGCTTGAAATGTTTCAGGAGAAAAAAAATCCTGAAGAAATATTACACTCCAGGAACCTATGCAGGAGTCACTGGAGGAACTGTTCACAAAATCTCTAGAAGAATCGTTGTACAGATTTTCCTGCATAAATCTCTGAAATAATATTTGGAGGAATCCCTAGAGGAACACCTGAAAAAAATCCTGGAAGAATTGTAGAAGGTATTCCTAGAGCCCTTCCAAAACCGGACTAAAAAATCTGGTAACGATCAAAAGTTCTCTTTATCTGGTTACGGCCAGACTGGTACCAAGAACATAAAAGCTCGTTGTTCAAAAACGGTTGCACCGATTTGTTTATTTTTTTTTTCACAAAATACTCTCATCAAAGTATTGTTTTGAAAAGCGAATAACCGATTATGAGAAAAGTTCTGTAGCCAGAGAAAATGACGAGGTCCCCTACGCGTCGGTCCCCAGGAATTTTGGAATATCTCCGGATCCAGATAACTAATGATCAAAACCGATAAAGATTCTGAAAAAAAGGAACCATGTTCTGGATTTATCCCATGTGAACCATATCATAAGGGACAATGGAAATTCGCGTTAAATTTATTCAAATTTCGCGGATAACTAAAATGATAAAATCTTAATTTTGCGGCTATGTCGCGGTGCCATACTTTACACCAAATTTTACCCAAAAATGTAGCATTTAAACTTTTAAACCTAAACAACTTAGCCATAAGGACGCTCAATTTAAAACTAAACTATAAGAAAATTGTAGTTAAAACCGTATTCATGGGCACTACTGTGGTTTTCATATTAATTCTCCAGAATTAACTAACTACGCAGCATTTCGAACAATTACCGAATAAAACTTTGGAAGTATTGCTCTTGAAGCTTCTTGAGGTCGATTCCAAGCCTCATTCGCTACCAATCAAAGCTTCAGATTTGTTTCAATCTTACCAAACCTTATCATACACCCGTAACCATGTTGAGAAATTTGATTAAGTCAGATTCTGGACTCCACTTTTGCTCACTATAGTAGAAGAATAAGGGTTAACGTCACTCATAAAGTGACAATTCATGGAAAAGTTTGGTATATTCATTGAGGGGACGGACCTGGTGTAGTGGTAAGAACACACGCCTCTCACGCCGAGGACCTGGGATCGAATCCCATCCCCCGAGATTGTCACTAAAAATTTCAGTTCCTTCGGAAGGAAAGTAAAGCCGTTGGTCCCGAGATGAACTAGCCCAGGGCTAAAAAACCACACAGCAAATTGAGAGATGACAAAAAGCGTCATTTTTTGACAAAGTGGTAAATAATGTCTTGGATGTTCTTGCTGCCTCCTCAATTAAAATCCTTGCTACGCCCATGAAGATGTACCTTCTGCAGAGAATAACTGCACGCATATAGATACAATGATGAATGGAAACGGCACAAGTATCGAATCTCAACAGCTCAGAAGAAACGCAAACCTCTTGAGACCGATAGGCTTGTTTACACTATTTTCTCACTCAAATATTTATGCACCGGTGGAGCTCCGATCCGACCGACCGAACGACTTATGTCCCTATCTCTGATGATGCTCGCAACTGCTACTAGTCATACGGCAGAGACAGTCATCCAGTGCATCAACACACTCCAACGGAATCTATAACATAACCCTCTCGAGGGATTCATTCTAACCGAGTTAGGTACCCGACATCATCGTCTCGTTGTCAGCGCACATGTTTATCTGTCGGTACCTTACTACAGAATCGAATATGATCTTTTCTCGAGTTCTTCGGTTTGTCAGTTCATTATCCCTCGACGTCGTCTGGGTGGGTTCTCGCTCGTAGTCTGGTTTGTACCCGTCGTCAACCTCAGACGGACAGTGTTGGACAAAATGTTGGCAACTTTTTAATATTTCTATGGAAAAATGATCAACTTTGGTAGGTCGGTCAAACATAACTAGAATTTCAATATATATTTTTGAGTGTTTTTTTTTTCATCCATGATTTCAAGAGTAATAACGATTTGACTTAAGGTGAAGATGAATCAAAGCCAAACTTCAAATTTTCAAGAGCACGGATCTGGAGAACCGAACATACGTTTAAGCTGAAAACTTAATCGATTGGTGACCAGCTGGTGGTAACCAATCGATTAGGTTTTCAGCTCAAACGGATGTTTGGTTCTCCAGATCTGTGCTCTTGAAAATTCGAACTTTGGCTTCGATTCATCTTCACCTTAAAAGGAAAAAAAAGGATTGGAATTCCCATTCATTACGCTGAGCAATACCAGTGCCAGCTGCGTCCGAATGCAGGTCAATTTAAGGTGGGAAGGAAATGTTGACGTGTTACTCGCTTTAAGGAATGATTCCTCTGCACTTCCACGGGAAAACACTGGGATTTTGGAAAATGGGAAAGGGTTTCATTGTAAGGGCTCTAGGGATTATCTCGAAAAAGCATCACTTTCAACACAATAAAGATGTCTCACGATGCCATACTAATCATGCAAAATCAATCCAAACAGTTATTATTAAGTCTCATAAGAAAAATTGTAGTGTCGAACCTTTCAAAGATCTTGAGTTATTTAAAAAAAATACATGGAACGAGCTCACTAGTTAATGTTTCATCCTATCGGTTCACAAATAGCTCAGATTGAAGCATCCAAAACTAAACATTTTGTATAAAAAATCTCAAAAGTTGCATAAGTATTGTCCAATACTGCACTTCTGCTCCCGTCTCCAAGGAGAACACAAAGTTCTACTACGCACGCCGCCCTGCTGAACCCGAAGCATGTTTACAATTTAGTAATTTTTATCGAATTTCGGTGTATTCCTCCCGGACGGTTGGGAGCTATTTTCGGCATAAATGCTCGCCCCCATCAAAACCCATGAATGCTAAATAACTCTTTCAACGGCGCACACACCAAGTGGATGGCTTTTACATTGGGGGTAAACTGTAGCACGCAGAGCTCCTCATCATCTGCTTTATACGGTGGTGGGCAACAGCAGCATCATCAAATAGTGGTGCCATGCCAGGCACCTAAGACAGCAGCACCGGATTGCTTGGAATGAGATTTTAATGGACCTCCACAATGTTTTGACCGCAGAAGTGTGATTAAAAACTGGCTCTGGTTTCAATGGAAGTCTCTGCGGATGCGTTGCGCGCTAATGCATTCGGTTGGTTGGAGGGTGTTTGTTCCGAGAAAATCTATTTCATGAAACTTCTAACTGGAAACTAAAACCTTATTCATCTGGCATTCAATTGGATGGTTTACAGTTTATTTGAAGTAGTGTTCATTACATGATTTAATTCAATATATGGGTGTAAGAATTGTCATACTTTCTTAATAACAGGTGCGTCATTTTCATCACATGATAATTTTCAATGAGGAGAGGTAACCTGAAAAAGTGTAATAGTTTCTGAACCAATACAAGCGCATTTTTTTACATGATATTACTCAATAAATAAGTAGGTGAAAAAATTGGAATAATTCCTGGATTATATGGGCGCAATTTGAGTGACATGAAATTATTCAATGAAGAGGTGGACGAAAAACTTGTTATAATGTCTGCATCATGAGAGCGCCATTTTATATACGTGATAAAATAAAAGAACATAAATATAGATTCAAAAAGGCGATACAAGTTGATGAAGGAAGGTGGGCTTAAAAATGTTATAATTCCTGAATTATATGGGCATAACATGCTAAAGCCCTTATGAAAAGTGAATGAACTATTTGAAACAATTTCCAAACTATGGTGCCCCATGAATTATATTATTTAATCAAAAGGTGGGCGAAGAATTGGTCGGGGTTCTGCTAAACCGCACCAAGTGCCATTTTTTCCAAAATTGAGTTTTTTACACCAAAGGACTCATATAACCATAACCTTTCTACCATAAAAATATCGAGTCATTTGAATAATCCCTTGTAATCTTAGATCACAATTTTTCTCTGGAAGGACATGTAAAACTGTAATTTTGTTCAGCCAGAGTGAACCATAAACCAACGCACGCCATCAAAGGGAATTCGTTTTTCTAATATAAAGCAAGATTTTTTCAATTTTCCTCTATATCCCTACAATTTATTCATTCCAAGCAACTCATAGAAAAAGAGGCCAGTGATATTGGGCAGAAATTGATTAATTTAAATTAAATATTGCTTCGGCACCGTTTATCTAGTTTCTTTGAAATTTTATCCAGCCACACCGCACCAAGTACTATTTATCTGAAAATCACATTTTGACATGATGTAAAGACATTGACATGAAATAAATACTTACATTTGCTTGTTATATAATGTATTAATTGATTCACACAGGAGCCGTAATGAAATAAGAATTTTATTTCATGTGATACTGTATGAACAACTGAGGTGGACTTGGTGCGCTTTAGCTGTTCAAAAAATAGCGTTATTGCCATCAAACCCCGTCAGACAGAGTGCGCTTGACTTGTTCCAAGTTTATCATGCCTCATTCAAGAAGTGAAGATAACATAGCGTTGGCGAACTAGATTACCACTTAGAAAGCACAAGTTCGAATCCCGTTAAAATTTTTTTTTTGTTGTTCTATTCGATGGTAATGAAAATCAATCAACTTTTAGATTCTGTGATTATTTTAACATCGGCAGGTTAATGTACAGTAGAAATGATGGCCATTTCTGGTGTAGACTTCACGCTTTGAACTGTGAACTTGTTCAGCAAAAGTGCATCAAATGTGAGCAACTTGGTGCGCTTTGGCAGAGCAAATTCATGGTTTTCTACGATCATCACCATTTTGAACACATTACTGTTGTCTTGTTAGAATCTATGTATGAACGAACGCGTGAGGACCTTGAATCAATACATATTAATAAGTTTTATGAAAATGGATAACTCGCTTATTCAAAGATATATTATGGAAAGCGTAAGAGAGCCGTTGCAATAATTGTCCACATAGATACACAACGCAACAACATTTCCAGACCTTTGAATAACGACGAATTCTTCCCAATCATAGTACATAAGCATTTGTGACATGGATTCCAACATGCATAGTGATGATAAACATCATTTGACTTCAATTTTACTCGTGTTGTTGAAAACTACCAAATACATCCAACCATACCGAACCAAGAACCATATTTTTTTATTTTTGTTCAGCCAGAGTGAACTGAGTGCACCATATGTTTAAATAAAATCCAATTACATCGATAATTTATGATGATTTACTTGTATGTTTCATCTCGGGTTACTTATTGGACACTATTAATCGCGTGTAAGCGATAAAAAATTTAAATTAATCGTCCGCGATCAACTAGTAGACGATAAGAATTGAAAGTCAAATATCTCAGAATAAAGTTTTTGGCACTTGGTGCGGTTTAGCAGAACCCCGACCAATTTTGAGTAGTAGATGAAAAGTGAGTCAGAATTCCAGAATCATAAGAGCGCAATTTCCATTATATGATTAAATATAAGAAGCGAAAGCAGACAGAAAAAAGTTTTAATTCTTGAATCAAACAATCGGCATTTTAAAAAGATATATTGTATAGTTTCTTTTTTTTTATTTTAAGTGCATATGGGCGAAAAAATTATCATAATTCATAAACAAAATGGGCGTAATTTTAACATAGTAAACCTTTATAGATGGAAGTATGAGAAATTTCTTTAATAATTTCTGTATAATACGGGCGAAATTTATATGGCATATGAACATTTTTAAGTACTGAATGAAAAAAATACCAAAGTTCCTGGAACATGGGGCGCAATTTTTATTTGATAATATTGGCCATTAAGGAGATGGGTGGAAACATTGTCATAATTCCTGGAAAATAAGGCCATTTTTTTCATTAGATTACAGTGACCTGTTGACTAGTGGATGAGACCATAGCAGCGCAATTACCATAAGATGAAAGATTTTTTCAAACTGGTTATGAAAAAAAGTCATGATTACTAAACAACGGTGCGTAATTTTTATTATATGATATGAATCAAGAGGTGAAAAAAATGGGGGGGTTTGTAGCCTTGAGGTTACGCTTTCGCTACATATGCGGAAAGTCATGGGTTCGATTCCCAGCCCCTCCACAAAAAAAACCGTCCAGCCACCAGAAGACGCCTCACGGAGGACCGTGCTTTGGGGAGCACATCCATCCTCCGTCAGTATCAGATGGTAACTGAGACAAACTGACCCTCTTCGCAGGCAGCTAGCCTCACTAACAGCAGAGCTCTCTCCTATCTGCTCGGTGTGAGAGTAAAAGAATAGGAGAGAGTGAAAAGCAGATGTAAATATAGATAAGTTAAAAATAGATCTGTATCGATAAAGAAGCTACAGGTCAAATGATTCCGGCACAGTAGTGGCCACGAGTACAAAGTGCCTTCAAAAAAAAAAAAAAGAGGTGAAAAAAAATAAATTCTACATTTTTCGGATCACTGGGCGCATTATTCATAAGAAACAGAACACATTAAAGAAGTGAGTTAAAAATGTGTCATTATTTCTGAATCAAATGAGTGCAAATTTTACGATACGATATTACTCCTTAAAGCTAAAAATTGCGCGAAACAGCAAGAAAAGTAAAGAAAATGAACAGAATTGATCGGTGTTCAAACAGACGGGACTAAATGGTATTTTGGCATTCTGAAGATACGTGCAAGACTCCACCAATTCAAATTTTTCCTATGCTTTTTTAGTACAGATCATCTAATAGACAAGTTCCATTATTACAGCAAATTTTTCAAATATTTTCATATTTTAAATGCTGAGAACACGTTATTCTGAAATTCCGAAAACCCACTTGGTTCAGTCTGTCTGAACACCGACCAATTGGTAAAGAAATTCTCTACATTGAGCTTAATTTAAAATGATATTTCTTCTCAACAGCGTAATGTGATCAAATAAAAATGATTTTCTTGACCATATCCTGATTTCCCATACATTGCGATAAGGGATTACTTTTCTTTTAAGGTGCATAGTCCCCATACTTCCTTAATCACAAAGCGTTATTTTCATTGCTTGATAATCTCAAATACTGGAGAGTGGTCTGAAAAATTGTTATAGTCTCTGAAGAAAAGGAGCGCAATTTTCGTTTCTTAATATTTCTCAATAAGGAAGTGGCCGAAAAAATTACCATTGTTGCTTGATTATACAAGCACAATTTAAGTGACATGAAATTATTTAATCAGAGGTTGATGAAAAAACTTGTAATAATACCTGGATCATAGGAAATGCATTTTGTACATGGGATAATACAAAATTTAATTTCATTAATACAGAATTAAAATGGCGCAATTTCAATTATATGATACAAATTTATAGGGGAAGGTGGGCGGAAAAAATGTCATAATTCCTGAATCATAGGGGGCGCACTTTTCATTCCATGGAAGTATTCTGTAGTGTGGTAAACGGAGCGCAACTTCCATTAGAAGAGAGTATTCTTCTGCGATGTGACGGAAATAAACCGTCACAAGTCCTGACCCATAGGGGCGCAATTTTTCATGCACGAGTTTATACAATTAGGTATGGTGAGCGTGAAACTGTTCCTGGATTCCTGGATCTCTAGGGCGATTCTATTTCCATTGAATAATAGAATCATTATGGGGAGCCTATTCCAGAATCATTAAGACGGATTTTTTTTTTGTATCTTAACAGTCAATAAGATGTAGGCGGAAAAATTGATATAATTCCTGAAAAATAGGGGCGCATTTTCATTGCATGATAGAACCATTATAAGAAATTATTGATAATTTTGAAACAATTCCTGAACTATGGGGCGCAGTTTTTACTACATAAGGAGGTAGGGAAATAATTTCGAGTAGTGTATAATACTAGGTCAAGTTTCCATAATCATAAGGGCGCATTTTTCACTATCAACCATTCCATGATCTAGTGGGTCACCGAATTCCGTAATAATTTGCTATTTTGTTCCTTATCCGAAATAAGGATACACGTGTTTTTGGATTTTTTCGATTAGGCTAATATATAAAATTTCACAAAATTTGGTGGCCACCAACAAATATTAAAAATCATGAAAACTATAAAATTTTATATGTTTTCATCATGTAAACATATTTTTTTCAGGGTTTTATATTTTTTTTTTGAAAAGTTGAAATTTGAAAAAAAAATGGAAATTGGTTGTTTGGACAAACCGCCGCCCTCTCCCAAATATATGACCGGCGCAGAGCTCTACTGTCTGCTACAACAATAGCGCATACTACACCACAACGTAGAATAAGTTAGACGTCTGATTTGTGATCGGTTTTTAATTGTAAATAAATATGTGATCTAAATGTATACCTTTCTTTGCCGTACGGATGAATCGAGCCCACAATCCCTACCACTTGCTCGATCATTGGTTGAGCTGTTCAAAAGCTATGATTTTTTTTATATATAAAAATCTAATGCGCTGAAGCCTACAGTATGTGCCGATAAAAAATGACTGTTTTTTATTATCAAAATATCTCAAAAACTTAAAAACATACATCAGTGATATTTTTTTTAAGTCAAAATCTTTAGCTTCCATTTTGTCCAAGAAAATTAAAAATCGGTCAAGCGTCAACAGTTATGATTTTTAACAAATTAAAATTTTGCAATGTCACGATTTTTCTGGTCACCCTATTTCGAAAATGGTCACCCTAATCGAAAAATCCAAAAACACGTGTATCCTTATTTCAGATAAGGAACAAAATAGCAAATTTTCACGGAACTCGATGACCCACTAGATAGGTTTTCCATGGAATGGCTGAATACCTGGATCATAGGAGGTCATAAATACAGAATTTAAAGGACACAATCATAGTTAGGCAGCATCCAATTATTACGTAACGCTAAAATTTTAAATGTTTGACCCCCTCCCCCCTCCGTTACACTTTTTGTATGGAAAATTTTAATTTTTTGTATGAGCCGTAACGCTTGAGCCTACTCCCCCATCCCCTAGAGTGTTACGTTATTTGTGGATGCCGCCTAAGTTAACAGGAGAAGGTGAGCGGAAAAAATGTCATAATTCCTGAATCATTGGGTGCACTTTTCATTCCATGAAAGCAATCTGTTGTGTGGTGAACGGAGCGCAACTGATTAGAAGATAGTATTTTTTTTGCGATGTGAGTGAAATAAATCGTCACAAGTCCTGACCTGTAAGGGCGTAATTATGAAATTAGCGGATTTTTTTTTATAATTCATGGATCTTGAGGACGCTTTTTCCATTGAATAATTTGATCAGGTGCTAATTTCAGAGTCATAAGGACTAATTTTTTTAATCATAACAGTCAATAAGATGTGGGCGGAAAAATGTAATAATTCCTTAATAATAGGGATAGATTTTCATTACATGATAGAACCCTTATGAGAAGTAAATGATAATTTTGAAACAATTATTGAAATTTGGGGCGCAATTTTTATTGAATGAGGAGGTAGGGGAAGAATTTCGAGTAGTGTATAAACATAAGTCAGGATCTATATACAATTCTCTAAGATCCATTCAAAAAGCAAGATTTGTCGCTTACCATTCTAAGCAAGATCCTTGATAACTAATTTCTTGAGAAAACTTCCACATGAGTTTTCAGGGCTCTTGGTAAATTTAGCTAGCAAAACCCTTATCAGATTGCTAACAACATACTTCGCAATTATAGACCTAATCTGTACCGGGTGTTTGTTCAAATTCCCCAGCCTATCTTGTCAAATTCCTCATTATTTTTTTTTACTAGTTCTGGGTCGAAGGCCCCATATAATATTCTAATTCTAGTTCTTCTGATGCAGTTGAACGCAATAGAAAATTGCGTGCAAGAATAACACAAATTCAATAATAATTCGATTTGAGCACCTGTTCTCAAACCATCCTATCCATCCATCCATCAGACGGCAGCTCTCGAACAACAGGCCCTGCAGCCATAATTACATCGATCGTCGCTTTGTTCAGGCTCCAATCCCAATTTGTTCCTGGGAGGACAATGGTTCTGGTCGGTCGTTACGCCCCCGCATCCATCTTTCCGTCCGGTCTCCCCAATCAGGATGCACCGTGGTAAATTTGACAGCTGCCAGCAGCGATTCCGCTACCGATAATCTGCATGTTCAGTGCTCTTGATGAATCCGATTCAAGCAGTTTGCTGCCAGCGGTCCCCTGTTTTTACATCCCGGACAATGTTTTTTTTTCCTGGCCGGCTGGCTCGTTCGTAACTTTCCCATAACGTCCCCATGATTCTGCCGGAGATGGATGAAACCAGTAACATGTTCAATAAATTCCGATTGACGAGTAGCAGGTTGAGTCCTTGGATGTGTGGAGGGGTATGGAATTGCTGGTGCTGGCCGGAAGTGGAATCGAGTAGTAACTCAATCAGGCCGTATCGGAGTTTTTGCGAGCGCTTTTCGGTGCCATCATGTAGGTAACCATGTTGTTGGACCGGTGGTGGTCCGTTGTTACCCGGCGAAATGTCGCATAGTAATGGCAGGGGTGGTAGCAGATATGTTGTTAGAGACTTGGTCACTATTCAAATGCATGTCTCAAAAAAGTTTCAATTTTCAATGGAAGGTCTCTTAAGTTTATTTTACAAACAAAATGCTTTCTAAAATCACATTGTGACATTACGTCCTCACTATGACAGAGCCTGCTCCACAGATTAGTGTTGTCATGAGTACTTCCACAGTTATTACCTGAGAGCTTCCTTTGCCAAAGTTGCCGTACATTAAACAACTAAAGCGGTACAACTTCTCGTCGGTTTTCGTTCTGAATTGAACCCAAAAATCACACCTCCATATAATCTAAGGAATTTTTAAAACATACGTCGCCTTATGCTGCCCATGATGTGGGCATGTTAACGAAAAAACGGAACACAGTTAATTCCTAAAGAAGAGCCTAATCAATGTGTCCGAAACGCCGTTGGAAAACGTAAAATCCATTTTTGGACATCACAGACTAAAAGTCATAACCTAGAACGGAATTTTCAATTTCTTTTCCGTGGCTTACTTCTCCACTGGAACAGAGCATGCTTCTTGGCTAAGTATTCAATGAGCACTTCCACAGCAATTAACTGAGAACTAGCTTTGCCAAAGTTGCCGATTTCGCAATGTACTTCGTGTCCATGTAAGTCAAGGAAATTTCCTTAACGAAAAGGTCCTGGGCCAACCGGGAATCGAATCCAGGCGTCCTCAGCATGGTTTGGTTAATAGTCACGAACGTTACCACTAGGCTAAAAGAGGTCTCAAAGAATATCTTCAGAACTTCTCGAACGGTTCCTTCAGGTTTTGCGGCAAGTTCCTGATGGTTTCAGGAACTTCTGTAAAAATGTCTACGAAACATTCTGCGTAGATTTTTGTTTCCTTGGAAAGATTATTCGACTATTTCATTGATAACAGGAAGACTTTGACAGAAGGTTTATCAATTCTATGAAGCCCATATGTTGCAGTCAGTATATCCCGTATAATACTACATCTTACGGTAAGTTTGCGACAAAATTCCCAGCAAAAAATCTCGATACAAACTGAATCATGGAGGAGGTGTCATAGTTATTCTTACCCTAATAAAAACATCCCTTGTGTAATCAAAATTGAGTTTCTTCAACATTTTTTTCGACGAGTCTTTGTAAAGAGCCTGGTGATACTTCTTGAGTTTCGAAAAAGTGGAACATTTCTCTAGATCAGGGTTTCCCAACCTGTATTCCGCGGATCGCTAGGGAGCGTGATGACCTCTCAGGGTGTCCACAAAGCTTAAAGTTGGATGTACGTAAATACTGATAAGAAATGTTTGATATCGGTATGTCAATTAGAGATTCTAGATACAGCAGAGTTTTTACGTACTTCCTACAAGATCGAGATCCTGAAGATATTTCTGGGTAATTCTTGGTATTTGTAGTTCAATCCTTGACAGAATTTACTGAACATAGTTACGGGTTTCCTGATAACACTCTTGAAAATTTCTGGGAAGTTTCTTGGGTGACTGTTTGTACGGGAATCAGAGTAAATTTCTTCCAGCATTTTTTTCGTTATTCAGCTTCATAGCCGATTCAAGGAACATTTCTAGTGAGACTTTGGCAGCTGCAATAATGATTCTTGATCAAATTTTAGGATAGATTTATGACGGAATGTTCTTCTCGGAATGTTGCTGTCAAGTTTTTTCGCGGATTCTTCTCAAGGGTCAGCTATTAGGAATTCTATCAGCAAGATTCCAGAACATCTACCTAGTAGATTCCTAGCCAGTGCTGGAAAGCGTCAACAAAGATGGTTTAAAGGAAAAAGATGAACGACTCTTTATTTTGCCATATATTTTGCCGGCGACACGCTATTCAAGTAACACTAATGCCATCTGTTGAGTGAAAAGCAAGTTGTTCTATAAAACACACAAGGCTACGGGGGCGCTATCTATGCTTTCCATAGTGGCCGTTTTGGTTATTTCAATGATCCATTGGAAGAAATCAAAACAAACACGCTTAAAAAAAGTTACACATTATTGAGCACAACTAACACCAAATGAGTTGTGTTATATTTACAACAATCGCTCTTGTGGTGGTTTCTTCTTTTTTCTTACTTTTAATGGCATTCAGATATGATTGGCCATATCGAGCAATCCCGTATGAGCTGTGTGACTTTTTTTTAGCGTGTATGTCATAAACGAAAACTTCGACCAAAGAATATGATTATACTAGAGAAACGCGGAGAGGATTTTGACTTTGTTCATAAACAATATTTCCAATGACTATCAATAATTGAGGTCATTCAAACAATATTTTAGTGTGCGTGTCATCCTGTCAGTCGCCATAAGAAACCAGGCTTATCAATGACGTCCCTTTTGTATCGCTTTTCACTAACACACATCCATCGTTTCTTTCGCTTAACATCTCTTTGAGTCTGATTGAATTTGCTCGATTGTAACCACGTTTGACAGTTCAATTGGAACCTTTGGTTTCAGAATCCGCGCTTCTCTATATAAACCAATTCTCTGACTTCGACATCTGATGAACACTAAGAAAACGTTACGTTCTAGTAGACTTTTGACTCTCCAGAGCGGCGCTGTACATGTCGTCTTAAAAAAAACGGGAGTCGGTCATCATTTTTTTTTCGTGCTGCTTTTATACTTTTACCTCACTGTCTTTGAACGGCGAGAACATGACAGAGATTTCTTCGAATACTCTTTATATTTATATTGCTGCATTCATATAAGCATATCCATTTAATTTATTAAACACATTTATTTCCCGAAATTCTCCGAAATGAGTTTGAAATTTTAGGTAGTATCAAAACAAAATTAAAATCTCTCGTGAGAGCTCCGTCATTGTGGCATGACGAAGTGAGCTCATGAAATGAAGCTTCGTCTAGTGATAGTGAAAAGATTAGCTTCGTCAGTGTGGCAAGCCGGTCATGATACCTAACCTGATCTTTGAAAAATCGCCTGATGTTCTGGTGAAATCCTTGCAGAATTTCTGAGGCAATGTGTGACCCTTTAGAAAATGGCCGTGATTCAGGCACTCCCAATCAAAAACTGCCCCTTATAAATTTTTGGATAATAATTGTCAGTCATACTCAATGTTGCGAAGCATCTCTGTGTGCCATGATTTTTTGAAAATAAAAGAAAACGATACTGAAGTTGTTTTCTCACGGCCCTACACAAGTTTCATCGAATAAATTTTACAGTAGTCCAAGGCTGATATCTATTTTTACATGTATTTTCGCGTTCTGTCAGGATTTTCTTCTATGTTTCTTCAGGTAATTCGTCCATTGACTTCTCCATTTGTTTCCTACTGGAATTCTTTCAGAAAAACCTTCAAAACATTTACTAGAATTCCTGAAAGAGTTACTATGTAGAATTCAAGTGATTTGTCAAGCTCTGACAATATCAATGGAGGTACATCGGAGAAACCCTCCGAAAAGCATGCTCCAGAAATTCCTTCAACGATTATTCCGAAAAATCTTCCAGGAACCAGTAATGAATGTTTGCCCTCTACCGGCATATACCAGAGTCTCTGGTATGTCTGAGACATACTTTTGGAAACATTTAATCCGAAGTTGTTTGATAGACAAATTGCGACATAAATTTGCGAAACAAAAAAATACGCGTTCTAGTGAAACTGGAACTCACGATCAGAGGCTTGACAGAAATTGCTCTGCGATGTAACAATTAGGCAATTTCGAGGTTTTAATAAGTGAACGACGAATAAAAATCGAACTTGAAACTCACAACACGAATCCTCTAATGATACGAGTGAAAGTGCATCGATATGCGAGGGTTTTTTGGTACTCTTTCTCTCTTGCTTGCCCTTACTCACACTCATGAGTGACCTGTTCGAACAAAACAGGCCTAACGGAGTCGTGATGGCACTCTTTTTTGATAGAAGTTCCCTCTTTTGTATTTTTTGTCGATCATTTTTCGTTGTCTCTCTGCTTAGTATTTTTTCGCTCCCTCACAAACAGGGAAAGTCAGCATGCTGTTCTAAAGCATGTTTCTGAACTTTGGTGATGTTGAGGAGTATTATCAAGCCTGCTCACGACTCCGTGTACGCTAAACTGGCGTTTTGATCAACAAACTTTATTTGCTATTAGTAGGAAATGTATTAATATATCAAATTATGCCTATACAAATTTGTTAAAAAAGTCTGCTTTAGATTTTGCAGGAACTTCTCCAGTATATCGTTCAGGATATCATTTGGTGATTTTTCCAATAACTATTCCAGCAATTTAACAATAGAAAACTCATCTTCAGAGTCCAGAAATTACTTCAGAGATCCTTATTAGTTTTCTATTCAGCAGTTTACCACATGATTTCCTTCAGAAATATTTACTGGATAATTTCAGACTTTTTCCAATATCTCAGGAAAAATTGTCTTAACAACTGTCAACAGGTTTTCCTAGGTGGATTTCTGAATTTCCTGGGAGAAATTTCTGGAAGAATCCCGTAAGACTATGGGATAATTCCTAGGGGCATCATTAGATAAGTTGTAAACAATTTTTTCGGAGGAAATTCCAAAATATGTGATCTCTAAGAAATCCTAAAGGATATCAGAGAGTAAATTTTAGAAATTGAACAAAACTATTGCAAGAACTCCTTTTGGAATAATTTTATGCATTCCTAAACAAATAATGAAGGAAATGTTGGGCAAACGCCTGAGGATATTTCTGATTAATTTCTGCAAAGTATAGTAAAACAAAAATCTTATTAACATTTGGGGCACTGTCACAAGCAGTGTTGTGAGAAACTCAAATTCTCATAACTCACGATTGAAATTGTTCATGTGTGAGTTATCAATCACGCAACTCAGCAGTCAAAAAATCATGGATGAGTTCGCTCTTCTGTTTGACTCATTCTCTCATATTTCCACAATTTACTCACAACAAACAAGGATTTTTTGATATGCACAACATTGGTCAATAGGAATACCCAAAAAATCTTCTTCCTTTCTCTGAGAAATATTGTTTTAGAATTCTTTGAGGCCATCCTTACCCGACCACTGGATTACAGCAAAATTGTATCACAGTTATATCAAAATTTGTTACAAAAAACAAGTTTTGTTCTATTTTTGCTAGAAACACAAGAACAGGTCGAAGAAACTATAACACAATTTATACAAAATCAGTTATAATTACAAAAACTTTCAAAATTCGTTTCAGTTAGAAACATAATTATAACAGAATTTGTTAAAGCAATTTGAAATCGAATGAAAATAACAAATTTTGTTTTCTCTCAGATATGATAAGTAACACAATGAGTTGTGTTTTTGTTTAGTTTGAAACATAGTTAGTTATAATGTTATTCAAATTATATTATATTTTGTTATAATCTTGTTTAATTTAGAAGAAATTTTGTTATATTTTTCGTTGTTACCAACTAGCCAAAATTATAACATATTTTGTTAGAGAAAACGTGCTTACAGAGTAACAAAATCTGATACAACTGTGATGTAATCTTAGTCTTAGTCTTAGTAACGTCAGGAGTCACAAAGCAAAGCCACGCTGAAAGTGTTTAGGCTCGATTTCCTGTTGGTGGTTGATATCATACAGTATCACCATAACTACCACGAATGAGAAAAAGGCCACTTAGATAAAAGTAGCTCTCAGTTTATAACTGTTGATGTGTTCATTAAATACTAAGCTGACAATCATGCTCTGTCTCATTAACGTAAAGCCTTGAAGAAAAAGAGGAATATTTACGGAAACACTTTTAAAATTATTTATCCGTGATCCGTTTATTTGTTTCCTGATTGGTCTCTTTTTTATCTCTTTCTGGCCTCTTTTCGATTGTTAATTTGATTTTCTTTGAATTCATTTTGGTACCTTTTTGTTATTTTTTGGTTTTCTTTTGCTCCTTTTCAGTCTTTTCTGGGTCTCTTGTTTCAAACATCTGGTCTCAAAAGCTCCTAGTTTTTAGATACTCATTCGCTACCAGCCCTGTAACGGCATTCGGAAGACAGTTCGGTGTCCGGTGGCTAGCCGAAGGTGGGTCGCAGGAGTGCTCGCTTTGTACGCCGCAGCCATTATATGGGAAATTGATTGTAAATTTATATGGGAAATTTTGCGTTCTCGGACCGGGGGTTGTTTTGTTACTTATACCGACGAGCGAAGCGGCTCTGAGCTGCCACCGTTGACGATCCGGGCGAAATTTTTCAACTGTCCATGTCCGGCCGGGCTATCATGTATGCACCGTCACTCCGGCGGTTTTTGCACCGAATCCTTTACACCGGTCGGAAATTGAACACCTCTCATGGTTTTCCACCATGACGCTTTTGTGCAGGAATTGAGAGGAATACACCCAATCGATGGGGCCGGTGGTTTGGCTACACGGTTGGTCGCCACAGCTATTCAGGTGCAGTAGGTAGTAGTTGCAGAAGTGTAGAGACCAGAACGGCTGCGGTAGACGTTGGAGAACAAGTTCAATTACAACAATGAGTACGCGACTGGATGGCCTTCAATAGGATCCCTGTCAGGTGGGCTTTGGTAGGGATTTTCGAGTTTGAAGCAATGGCGCGCATAGTTTGAAATTTGATGAAATTCATGAAAGGAATTTTGTGGGGGGTTGGCTCCCTGACGGTTTTCTGGGAAACGCGAGCTATTCGAATTGCTGACGAGTCTTTCGAATTGAAAAAGGGGTCTTTGGTAGGATTGACACCAGGAATGTTGTTACCGGTTTTCCTTGTAGCCTATCAATTGCTTCTGAACGTATGATGTTTCGGATCAGCTGGGCTTTCCAAATAACTATCTTTCATTTGGACATTACATACAATCTAACGTAGGAAGGTATCGTGCGAAGAGTCAGGTTTTCACAAGATCCAATCAATTTATTTGTTTCGCGGATATGGCTATTGTCAGCAGTACATTTAAAACGGTGATTGATCTGCACACTTGCTTGAAGCATGAAGCAAAATAAGTGATATTGGTAGTGAATGCGAGTGCTATTTTAAGTCTGATTGAACTCATATTAGACCACAATATGCGTCATATATGGTCCAGAAAACCACAACAGAAAATTTGTTAAAAGTTACACAAAGTTGTAGTTGCAGAATCTTTTGATAACATTACTAAAAAAAGGTATATCAAAGATGCTCATGAAACAGTTCATGCATTTGAAAAAAAGAACTGCATTGAAAAACAAACCAATAACCAAACATCAAAATCCTCGTTTAGAGTGTAGCTCATGCTGTCCGCCCTAAACCAGTCCATTTGCACTCGGTTTGGCGAATACTTCCCTACGCGTGACACCGCACCACCAGTATCCAATGAACAATGAATGATATGCGGTACGTGAGCAGAATGCAGAACACCAGATCAAGCCCCCGGACTGCTCTTGCGGAGCCAGACAGCCAATTCCGTATTATGGATCCGAAGCGGAATGAACCGTACGCAGCACTACTGGCTGGTTGTGTCCGAAAGGATATTGCAACTTCGAGCGGCATGCTTCGCTTGAAGTCAGCCCTGTCGGACACGCACGTCGTCGCCTCAGCTCGTTATCGCCTAAGTTGGGGAAAGCTCACCCCTCAGAGGACGAACCCGAGCCGAGATCCATTTAATTGAAAAATTAATACTGCTAAACCGCGACGAAATAAGGTTTGATGCAAGGAAAACGAAGTGTTCGACTTTCGCAAAAAAAAAATCTTACCGGAAGCTTTCACGTTAGAACTCTAGCAACAAAACGCCTCAAATAAAAGGTATGATTTAAAACATCAACATATGTTCTGAACATATTAAAGCTTTCTTTCTGGTGTTTCATCAGCTAGTGCATATTGAAACAGTATACAACATGGCCGGCCTAAAAATTTGTTTGAAAATCATAAGCTTGTTTTTGATACAAAACTTCGATTTTATATTATAAAGTGGATACAGATATTCTATATATTTGTTACATTCGACTTGAATGCCTTCAATGTGATTTTTGAACTTATATTTTCTTACGCGTGTTTTACTTGCTAGCTTTAAATACCCACATCAAGATGGCACTCATCTATATGTGTATTTTTTCAAGAAACATTCATTATCCATGATAAGGTAGCTGTTTTGCTAGATAGGATAAGTAAATGTAAAACCGAATTAAGTTCAATACCATTCAATTCCACTAGAGTTTGTATCGTTTGACAGGTACGCTGGAGGATCTCCAAAAGAGGAGTACCCGCTGGAGCTCCGAAGGAATGCCCGTCATACCTACGGTAGAATTCTCGGAGGCACCCTCAAAGTAGAGATGGGCTAAACGGTTCATTTTAGTGAACGGACCTGATCCAAAACACTCATTTTAGTGAACGGTTCAGCGACTCACAAAGGAGGAGCGAACTGAACCGAGCGAACGAAAAAAAAAGCGATTCGCTCCCTGTTGCGCGACATGCGTCGTACCTACCATATCTTTCGCTCTCTCATTCTTGGTACATTATTTCTCCAACTCACGATTACTCGGGCGATTTCTGCTACCTGACCAAGAGGAGGAAAGTAAAAACCGTTGGTTGACAACGTGGGCTTTCACTCTTCTCTATCTTTCATCTGTATGGAATTGAGCGTGGCTGAGTATGCTGAGAGTGCCGAGCTGCGACAAACTTAGTTTACATGTGTGCCGTGGCGTGCAAAGCAGATCACGTGTCAAGCGTTATAACAAAGCCGAGAAAGGAACGAAGGAGAATAGAGAGAAGAATAGGTTCTTTCTTTTTCCGAGTCACTTTTTCTCTGATCCGTGCTGATCAAATGAACCATATCTCGCCAGAAAAGAGCCAAGAGAGCCACTCGTTTTTTTTTTTTTTTTTGAGTGATCCGGATATTTCAAATGGCTCCGATTCGTTTTGCCCATGTCTATCTCAAAGAATTCAGGAGAAGCTTCGAAGGAATTTCCAGCAAAATTCTGAAAGAATTCCAGATGAATTTATGAAGGAACTCTGGTGGAACTCCGAATCTAATCTAGCAAAAATTCTGAAAAAAAAAATCATGGAGGAATCAAAGATCCGATTTCTAGTCAAAATACCCAGAGGAATTTCTAGAAAAAAAACCTCACAAGAATTGCTATTGGAAATCCCCTGACGAACTCCTGGAGGAAGGTTCTTTTGGGATTTTTCCGGAAGAATCCTTTAAATCCCCTGAAGAAATCACCGAAGGTATTCCGGGGCGAAATCTCTGGAGGAAATCCCCGGATGAATTCTTAGAGGAAAATATCCTGAGGAATTCTTGGAGCAAATCCCCGGAAGAATTCTTGGAGCAAATCCCCGGAAGGACTCCTGGAGGAAATCCCCGGAGGAATTCCTGGACGAAATCCACGAAATAAATTATGATGAAAGTAGCCGTAGGGTTTTCTGGAGGAATTCCTAAAAGAAATCTCTGGAAGAGTTCCTGGAGGAAATCCAAAAATGAATTCCTGATGGAAATCTAGTAAGACATATCGGAAGAACTTCGGTAGAATTCCTGGAAGAGCTACTGGAGAATTCTGTAAGAGGAATTCGTTGGGGAATCTTCAGATGTATTTCCGTAGAAATTCGTGATGGAATCATTGGACGAATCCCTGCAGGAATTCATAAAGTATTCCCTGGAGAAGTAACATGATGATCACCTTCCTTCCTAAATCACTCTTAACATTTGCACCTTCACATCCTAGACTACCAAGCTTTCCATAGGAATAAATAATTTTGAAAAAAAAACAGCAGTGATGGAATATTGTTCCTGTTTCCACTTGTCTCAAATGAGTGTCAAAGCATATTTAGAAAAAAAAAAAACCTGGACCAAAACTTTTATCCAGGCATTACTCCGAAGTTTCTCCAGAAATGTTTCCAGCAATACTTCCAGATTTCTTTCCTGAAATTCCTTCATGAATTCCCCCAAGCATTACTTAATTGAATGCTTCGGTTTATTCTTCCCATGGTTTCTTCAGGAGTCTTACAGGCATCAATCCAGAGTTTCAGTCAAAATTTCCTTCATGGATTCTTGAAGAGATTTATTTAGTGACTCTTACAAGGTTTGCTTCAAATATTTCTTCAATTATTCGTACTGATATTTCTCTCAGAGTTTTTACAAATATTTCTCTAAAAATATGTTTGAAATCCTTTGATCCTTTGAGAATTTACTCGAGCAATTTCTCAGTTTAGAGTTTCATTCAGATATTTAACCAGTGATTTCTCAAGATATTTTCTCTAGTTTCTTCCAGAATTTACCTGCGGGATATCTCTTATTTCTTCAAAATTTCAACTCAGGATTCTTCCAGGTGATTACCTCCAAAAAATCGTAGAGATCCAAAAATTCCAACAGCATTTCTTTGAAATTTCTTAAGAGATGCCTGCATGGATTCTTCTGATGATTCCAATTGAGATTCCTACAAAGATTCCTGCCAAATATCCTTCAAGAAACTCCACCAATATTTCCTTCTGAGTTTTCTTCAAGTTTTTCCACAAGTTAATCTCCAGAAAATCATCAACGGTTTCTTACAGTTATTATTTCTGGAATTATTTGAACGATTTTTCCAGAAATTTCTCTAGCGATTCGTTAATGTCCTCTGAAATTGCTTTGTGGGTTTCTCCAGAACCCTCAAAAATTCCTCATGAGACTTTCTGCAAGCAGTCCATGAAAAATAATTCAGGGATTCTTATGGGAAATCCTTCCGGAATTTCTTAGATTCCTTCAAGAACACAGCGTAACCAAAATGACATTTTTGCGTGTCTCCAGAACCAAATTATGTGTCTCTAGTAGATTTGGGGTTGCTAAATCTGATGCCGTTTTCAAAAAAGTTCCAGCACGTCACAATTTTTAGCTACAGGTCGCCAAAGTTGTATAAAACACTGTTTTCATTGATGTTCACATAATATTTAAAATATGATTTATCAAACTATTTTGTAATCTTATCCACCTAGCATGCATAATAGGACTTGAACTTTCATTTTAAATATAATTTGTTTGAAATCGAAGGATTAAATTTAGATTCAATCGATTTTTTCAACATGCTTGCAGTGTCCATACAAAATTCTTCGTTTTTCTTATTTGGCAAAATGCAATACTTTTCTAAACCATCAAAAATAACTTTTGAGCACCGACAATATTGTGAACTCTTCTGATAAGTGTTGTTTAACACATGAAGTTTGAATTCTGTGGCAAATTAAGCAAATTAATCGCCATACAAGCTGGCAAACTTGTATGCAAGTTGGCCGATATAGTCAAACTTTGCATTTTCAACAGGGAATATCTTAAAAACTAGACGTGCTATGATATTTTTGAAAACGTCAATGGATTCAGCAACCCTTAATTAAGTAAGTAGTGGTATTTTGATGCTTGAGACAAAAATGTGTTCCGCAGTGGAATTGGTCATTTATCCTAGAATTCCCAAAAGCACTCTGTCAGTTAATGTTTCTTGGTTTTCTTTCAGAACTTTTCCTATAATTCCGATAAATATTTCTTTATAAAGTTTTATCGGCTCTATCAGTCTTTAGGCAGCTGAAACGACTTTTGCTTCTACTTCTCCGACGTTTCGGCGTTTAGAGGCTGCCTTCTTCAAGGGTTTAGAGGCTGCGTTTTGTTGTGTGTATTGGTGTCTTTTCCAACTTGTGACCGTCTAAAATAGCTAATTGCGTCCCTTGAAAAAGGAGAAAAATACGCCGAAACGTCGGAAAAGTAGAAGCAAAAGTCGTTTTAGATGCCTTAAGACTGATAGAGCCGATAAAACTTCATAAGGAAATTAGTCATCACAGTCGAAAGCATTTATCAAAAAAAAAAATATAAATATTTCAAATATTCTCCTGGAGTTTCTTTAGGTATTCCTCCTACAATTCTTTCACGGATTTCTCTAGGAATTCCCCCGGATAATAGTCCTGGGATTTATCTTGGGATTTCTTAAAAAACTCCTCCGATGGTTCCTCATGGGATTCCTTAAGGATATTTTTCGTGAATTTCTGTGAAAAATCCTGCAGGAATCCTCCAGGAATTCATTCAAGCATTATCGAAGAGAATTTCACAGCGATTGCTCCAGGAGATCTCCAGAGGTTGCTCAATGAATTTCTTCGGACTGCTTTGTATTTGCAGTTTCCCTCTGAGATTCCTCCACAATTTCTTCTAGAGATTCCTCGTATGATTTTTATTAATTTATTTAAAAGTTCTCTAAGAATGTTCCACACTTACTCAGAGAGAGGATATAGTTCCTGCAGGGATCGTTCAGAAATTCCACTAAGGGGAATTATTCCAGTTTAATTTTCTGGGATTTCTTCAGGGTCAAGTTTTTTTTCCAGGATTTCCTTTCGAGATACCTCCAAAAATTTGAACATTGTGGAAATATGCGCAAATTTCCAAGAAAGATGTTGGTAATTCTTCCAGGGATTTGTTCAGGATCGATTCCTTCAGAATTTTTTTCAGTGATGTATTTAAGCATTCCTCCATGCTCTTCATGAGGAAACGTTTCAGGAATACCTCCAATAATTCTTCCCTAAATTGTTTCTGGGATTTATTCAGTGATTTTTTCAAGATATTTTCATGAATTCTAGCTTTTTAAGAGAAATATGTATGGGTTTTTGAAATTCACTACGGAATCCTTATTGTTTTCCAAGTGGAACAAATTTTTCAGTGATTTCCGCCAACATCTCTTATATTTTCTTAATGGATAGTTTCAAGAATTTCTCCAATAATCATCAGAAAAATTCTTCGGAGATTTTACAATGAAATCTTTCCAGGATATCTCTAAAAAAAATCTTCCTGAAATTCTCCATCAATTCATACTACAGGAGCCCATTCAGTACACTGAATATAAACTTTCCTAAGTCCCCTCTCCCTCTTGAGAGCATGACATAGTCAATGGATGACCCCTAGAAAAATTTGAAGGTAAATCTAAAAAGAATTCTAGGGGCATCCTAAAAGTATGTTTGAAGGAATTTTTTGGAGCATCTACAGGAGTAATTCTGGAGTAAACCTTGAATTTTTTTGGAGGAAGTGAAAGTAGAATTTCTGGATAAATTCTTGAAAAAGCATCGGGAGGAAATTCTTAACCCTCTAATACCCAAATTTTTATTTTCGATTTAAATATTATTTTTCGTTATCTAAAATCGTTCTAAACACGTTCTGGGCAATTATTTATTTTTTGATTTTTATAATTTTTATTTTTGAACATCCCTAACTTTTTTCATTTTTTCTTGAAGCCTTTTCTGGTTGTTGATTTTTGGCAATAATAAAAATTTAAATTTTTGTGGTACTTTTAAAAATATTACATTTTTAATTTTTTTTTCGGAGCGTATTTTATTTTCCGTGTAACTAACGGAAAAACATGTTTGAAATTATTTTGATACCACCTGCCTCTTCTTTTGTGATAGGTCGATCGTATAAAAATATAAAAGGTACGATTTTTTATATTAAACGTTAAATTAACCCCGGGCATTTATAGGTTATATAAGAATACAATTTTTCAAACAATTTTTAAAAATACAAAAAAGTTTCAAAAATCATAAAAAACTTTTCTTATATGCGTGTTATGAGTCAAGGTTTAAGTCAAAAATAAAATAGTTTTGATTTCCGAGCTACGAAAAAATACACAACATTCCAAAGTGTACCCCGTCTAAAGGCGGGGTTGGGTATTAGAGGGTTAAAAGTACTAGACTCGACTAGATAGGATGTTGGAAATGAGACAATATTTGCCTTGATTGCTCCCTCTGCCGTCAGTACGCAATGAATACTCATATCACCTATAGTGTGGTGGCGCCATCTATAGTAGCAATCCCGTTTGTTATTCCGGTAATTGAAAAAAAAACTTAATTTTGTAAACGTCTTTATACTGGACTCTTCTCAGAAAGCGCTTTCCCCTGCATTTTTGCCGAAAGCTTCAAAATATTCATTTCTTGGGATTATCGAATGATTTATTTTCGTCACGCCTCTGCAAGTCCTTTTTTGCGACGCACTGACGCAAAACGCTAGAAATCATCTCAGCCTTCATCATCGGAGATTGGAAAATTTGTGGATTTCCAATCCAATGGAACAAGACCAATAAGAACTTTAAAGTTGAAACCATGGTTCCCAACTCACAGCTCTAGGTGGCGTCGCGATTTCGCTCGCTGGCTCGGTAATTAAGCCGTAAAATTTCCAATTATCACTCAGTGGTAATTAATCGAAAAATAGTCGCCCACAAAGTGGGTTACTGGCTTTTCGATACTCCTCCATGGCGGTTGTGGAGGAGTTGGTGGGCGGGAAGGCTGATTCCCCGCCGTAAGGGAAGGAACGGATAGGAATTTTAATTTCCGCCTCGGAAGCGAAGCAACAGCTGCAACCTCTGCAACGCACTCACAGGGCTGGTGGCGGGTCTCTTTTTGGAAACCTAGTATATTTTTGCAAAAATATACCTGAATCAGCTCCTCCAGTAATGCTTTGGTTTGGTATCTATTTGGTCACTACCAAGTTGCTACCAGACCTGCGCGCAGGATGACGATTCGGAATCTGCGGAGAGAGATGGTTGAACTGAGCGGTCAGCTGTTGATTGAAGTGGGTTTCACCACATCAAGTGGGTTGCTGGTGGGCATTTATTAGGTCAGGGCACAGACAGTGTTTAAATTTGTGTAAAATCGATTGTAATCGATAATTATCCCGCAATTATTAACCTTCAAATCCTTTGGTTTCTTTTCAGAACACTTCAACGGTGCACGAGGATCCAACACATAACTCCCATTCGCGAGTGTTTTTTAAAGGTTGTGCCAAGTAGAATATCTTTAAATATGGTAGTGTCAGTGTAGCTGTTAGCTTCTTCCAACTCAAATAACCAAAACCTTCCGGCAGCATCGTGGCTGATCTGCGGAGGACGTCTTCGTAGTCGTAGTCCTAGTGGCACTTTCGTCGCGGAACCGTGCGACGACTTTCATGTGGGAAATGTTGGATCCGGATCTAGAGTGCGGTAACGAATGTGGCGGTCCGGGACCACCTCCGGAGTTTCGAATCCCGCCTCCACCGCGGCCTCCCTTTCTGGCCGAGCTGAGCAACTGCAACGAGGACGGTGGCGTCGGAGGGTCGGTGGCGGCCATGCTCGGACCGGGCGGTTCGGCCACCTCCCCCTTCGGCGATGGCGACATGTGCGAAGCGATACCGGTAAGTTGAGAGTTGGGGAATGGTCATTGGGTTGCCTTAAATATTGGAACCGTTTGATATTCTAAACGTCCTTGGAACCTTAGATGGTGTTAAATATCTGCAGTACTCAAAATTCAGATAGTTCTCAACATACCACACTTCTTTGCAGCAGATTTCGTCCAGAATCTCCTAAGTGGTTTTAATGAGGTGTTATAGCAGTCCCCCAGGGCAAATTATGCTCCCTAAATCTGTCATAAAACTGAAAATGCTACTCGGAGTATACTCGTGCTCTCGTGTAAATGGGTCATTTAAACCAAATCCATTAAATCGTCTTCCCTTACAAAACCGAACGAAATATAATAAAAAATCGAAAATGTCCACCCTGCTAGTTTGCTAAACACTTCATGCTGCGACTGTCAACCAATAGCGCAGCCCCCTCAAGCAAACCGAACGGAGGACTCTTCCATTATCCGAGCGCTCGAAGCGGCGGCAATGACCAACGGACGAAGTTAGTGTCCATAGCGAGAAAGCGACGCCGCCGCCGTCACACACAAGAGCAATGCAAACCGAACGGCTGAATGGAAAAATCGGCAAGAGTTGGTCGTCGTCGTCGTCGTCGTCGTCGCTGTTGTCGCACTTTCCCGGACCTGAGCTTCGGAATCCATTAACTGCACTATAAATGTCGAATAAAATTAAGTTTTATTCGCATGGAGCGGAATTTTTTGTTCGATTTTATGGGGTCGGGTGCTGGTTTTCCATGTTCGGTTCATCGAGGAAAAAAAAGGGTGGAAAATCGAACACGAGTTTTTCGCGCAGCGAGCCGTGATTTTGGATTCGTTTTTTTTTCGCATTGACTCTGAATTGATCATTGTTTGGATGGTTGTTGTTAGGCGCTAAAAGCGATTCAAGTTGCCCCTTTTCATGCTATTAGCTTGTTGAGTTTAGAGGTAATACCCATCGGTTGTCATCCCCGTAGCGATGTGCATCGGGAAAGTTTTCCGATTCCAGCAGTTGAACATCGGCTTTCGAGAGACTTTTCACGCTTCGGCTGAATCACCTATTCTGTGTGGGGATCCCCTCGAGAGCTGCAGAGCACTTTTCTCACAAACGGAGCAACTTATTTAAATTGGCTAAATTTATGACCGTCGTTGTTGAAACTTTCTCGATAAAAGAATCGTAGTTCGTCGCGAAACTTGCTCGTCTTTTGCAGGCCAACAGCTGCTGCAGCTGATAAAAGTTCGTCCCGAAGCGCACGTGTAGTGATTTTTCACACGCCACTCGACGTCCATCTTCACGCTGGTTGGCCTTCGAGGGATGGCAAGATTCTTAATTAAAAGAAACTCCCCCTTCCCCGTTGCGACCAGCACCATAGTTGACAAATCGTTGAACAAGACACGAAGAATGCACCAACCGTGCCACGTCTCCGTCCATGGGCGTCGGCAAAGGGGATAAAGGGGAAAGCCGTATACGGTGATCAAGAAACTTTCTTCAGTGGAGGCCTTCGAATCTACAGGCGTAATCAGATATCTCTCAATGAGTCATAATAAGGTTCATACGGATCCAAACAAACAAAATTCTACCTACCTTGAACCTTGATGGCTATAGCCAAGCGTCACGCCATTACCGGTCATATTATAGACTCTATCTTCGTCGGTCTTAGGCGATACTTCTTCAGCTGCCTCGAACGTTTAGGGTCGCCAGGTCCTCATCCACTGCGTACAGCCAGCGTATTCGTGGTCTTCAACGAATTCGCCGACCTCTAGCTGGTTCCCTGCTGAATATTATTTTCGCAATACTTTCCTCCAATATTCGCACTTAAAGACCAGCCTACTGAAGTCCGTTGTATTTCACACGCTTAATAATATTTGCATCTCTCTACACTTGATACAACTCGTGATTCATACGCTTGTGACAAACACCATTTTCGAGGTTCCCGCCGAGTATTGTCCGCAGCACTTTACGCTCGAAAACACATAGTTTTGTTTCCGTTTACAAGCTGTGATACCTTATCTGGTTACGTAGTCCGTTAAAGGCCCTATTCGCAGCCGAAACACGTATTTTCACTTCGCGGGGAACGTCGTTGTCACATGTCACAAGTGTTCCAAGGCAAACAAATTCTTCAACAACTTCAAACACATCCCCATCAAGCACTACCTCAACACCTACACCACCAAGCCTATATCTATCTCTACATGCACCCATGTACTTCGTTTTGGTAGATTAAATGGTCAGGCCTATCCTCGCTGTCTCCCTCTTCAGAGATACGTAGGCCTCCTCCACGGACCCGCGAGTGCAATGTTGAACAGTAAATTCGAAAGTGCGTCTCCCTGCTTCAACCTGTTTAACGTCACGAATGATGTAGACACCTCGTCTGCGATCCGAACACTTGATTTCGAACCATCCATCGTAGCACTTGTCAGCCTAATTACTGTCGCCGGAAAACCATGTTCAGACATTATTTGCCAAAGCTCATTTCTTTTCACTGAGTAGTACGCCGCTTTGAAATCTATAAACAGATGCTGAGTCTGCAAGTTATACTCCCGGAATTTATCTAGGATCACGGCCCTCACAAAAACCAGCTTGGTATTCGCCGACGAAGGGCTCCTCGAGCGGTCTCATTCTGTTAAACAGGATGCGCGACAGAATTTTGTACGCCGATTTCAGCAGGTCAATTCCTCTGTCATTGGCACACTTCAGTCTGTGCCCTCTCTTGTAGATAGGGCGGATGAAACCATCCAGCCAGCCGGTGGGCAATTCTTCGCCCTCCCATACCCTCAGAAGTACTAGGTGGATCGACTAGTAAAGCTGCTCACTTCCGTGCTTGAGAAGCTCGACCGGGATCTCGTCATTCCCAGCAGCAGTTCTTCAGCTCGCTGATAGCCTTTTTAACCTCTCCTATGGTCGGTGGGTCCACAGCTTGATCGTCATCATCAATGTTCATCCTGTTCCTCGCTACATTTCTATTTTCACCGTTCAACAATTGCTGAAAGTGTTCCTTCCTCCTGGCAGCCACCGCCGTTTTATCGGTCAGCAAATTCCCTTCTCAATCATTGCACATGGCGGGCACTGGTACGATATTGTGACGCGCACCATTGACCATTGCATAGAATTTTAAATTTCCCGGTTCATGCTTTCTTGAGCTTCAGCAACCACACTTTCTTCGTGCTGCCTTTTCTTTCTGCGGTGGATCCGCTGTTCTGTCGGGTACCGGCCACAAGCATATGGCTACTGGCGACATTCTTCATGTCTGTCACTCTCTGGCACTCTTCATCGAACCAGTCGTTTCGTCTTCGTCGTTAACCAGTGCCAATCACTTCCCGGGCCGTTGTTGTCACAGCTTCGTGGATAGGGTCACACAGGCTGTCGACATCTCCAGCAACGTTGATTCTCCCCAACTGCTCGTCTAGTTTTTGGCGGTAATGTGCAGCTACCCCATCAGTCGGCAAGCGTTGTATATTGAAACGCAGCGTGCTGTTTGTTCTGGAACTCGTGACGCTGGAGACCTGCGCTCGAATTTTAGCTACAACGAGATAAGTCTATCTCGTTATAGCTAAAGTCCATCTAGATAGAGTCGATATTAGGGCCTCGGAAGGTCCTGACATTCATGACATCTGAGAAATATCGCCCATCAACCAGCACGTAGTCTAACTGAGAGCAGGCAACGCCACTCGGGTGTCACCAGATGTGTTTGCGGATATTCTGAAATTTAAAAATTTCATTAGAATTGAAATTCACGGACATTTTAAGGTCCTGGATAACAAATACAGCCCAAAAACATGAAATTTTAATGAAAAACACCATTTTTTTTTTCAATTTTGCCAATTCATTGTTAACACATAAGCTGAATCTGTTTTTTTCTTATTCGTTACACTTTCAAAAAGGTTTGACATCAAAATATTTTTGCAATTTTTTGGGATAAATGCACCTTTTAAATCGATGTTATAATAAGATGATTAAAAACTTCAGCTAAATTGTAAAAATGTAAATTCCGGCTAAAAGTCGATACCAATACAAATAAATATGTTGTAATTAGTAGAAAATCATGTTTTTGGGTAGTATTTTGTTGAGTAACTAAGTCAAAATGGTTTTTGCGCTATGTTTAAAAACAACTTCAAAAACTTTAAATCGCATGATTTAAAATGATTTGGGAATGGGCTAGGGATTCATGAATTATGGTTGAACAAAGATGAACTTTTTATTAAAGCGGAGACTAGTTTTGAATTAAGAAAAATTTTATGTTAATCAAACTTTTCATAAATTTGATTAATAAGAGAATTAATCTAAGATCTTCAAAATTGTTAAGAAAATAACAAAGTTATTACGACCTTCTTGAAGATCATATTTTTAACTTGAAAAATCAAAATATTTTTAGCTTTCAGGTTTTCTCTTTGTATGTGATTTAAATTCAGAAGAGCACACACACATTTTTTTGGTTTTGAGAACTTTTGAAAAATAAGACGCACCCTACTCTTCAGGCATTCCTCCATGTGTTGTTGCGTTTTGATGTTCTTATGAAATTATAACAAAACTTATCTCATACATTTCTCCCAAAGTCAATCTAGCCATTTCTTTTAATATTCAAATATGTATTTTTTCATGTCATGCTTATTTTAAGTTATGCTGTAATGTTTTCAAACATACCTTTCAGAACACTTTAAAAATTTTATACGGAGTCCAGAAGAGTTTATCAAAACATACAATTCGGACTCCAAATATTACTACAAAAAACATATTTAGAAAAAATCCTGTATGAATCTTTTGTAAGGTTCTTGTTTGTAATAATTTTCCTAGAGGAAATCCTTTAATAAATTACTAGGGTGCCGGTACCAATGGTTGTAATGTACCAGTAGATTGGACTATGGAATAAAACGAACATTTTTAGATAAAAACGACATGTGCTATTTTTGGGAGATAGATCGTCTCTAGTTTAGTCGATTTGCCAAATTTCAGCTTTTTATTTTATCAAAAAGTCATATAAATAATTAAGTTTATGCAAAAAATTTGCTCCCTTGCACCAGTAGTAGACGTCGTGTTCCAGTAGTGGATCAACGGATGGAAGCAGTTTTAAATGGATGTATAAAAATGAAGAAAATACCTAGAGATGATCTTTATGCTTCATTCGATAGATATTAATTGCTGTTCCGAGGGAAAAATGTTAAACCTATGTAAAAATTTACCGTTTTGTTTAAAATTCCTTTCATTATTCCAGAGCGTCTACTACTGGAGCACTAGCGCAACTACTGGAACACGTGTACCAATAGTGGCTCAAGCGATTTTATGTTAAAATATTAGTTTTATCATTCTTTTTATATTTTTCCCATATAGTAGAGGTTGAAATCTTTTCGTTGACGCCAAAAGATCTCTGTTAAGGCTTTTTATTATTTTGTTATGATTTTTTATAGCTTAGGTAGTCCACTAATGGCACCGGCACCCTATATAAATTCTCAAAGATTTTACTGGGGTGATTTATGTAGCAATCTGGACGATTTTCTTGAAAAAAATCTTCAAGTTATGGTTAAACTAATTCCAAGAAGGGCTCATGAGGAAATTGTTGCCATTTTTAGGGAGTTACTTAACCAATCTTCGGAATCTTTTTATTTAGAATCTCTGTAGGAATTTCGTTGATCTGATAGAAATTTTTATATTCTCGTGCAGCTTCTGGCGTTGTTTAATCCTGAAAAGGTCTCAAAAGGATTTGTGGAGAAAAGTCTATTTTCAAAGTTTTTTCAAAGATATTTAAAAAACGTTTTTGACGGAAACCTTGGATGTGTTTCATTAAAAATCTCCAAAGAAGTTTCCCAAGAAAGAGACCAATGGAGGAATCTTGAGAAGAATAGGTAGAGCAAAAAAAAAACTTATAGGAGCAATGTTTAAAGAAATATCTTGAGAATTACAAGAGAAAAATGTAGATGAAGTTTGGACAGAAAATCTTGAACTCTAGACTTGATTCCTGAAAAGCCTCGGTAGTATTCCATGAAAAATTCCCAATGTTATTCACGGAAAAATATTAGTAAAACTCGTCGAAAATCTCTTAGTGGAACCCTTTTTGTATTTGAGAACTCCTAAGAGTATTTTTTTTCCTAGAGAATCTTTACAAAACCCACAATTTATAACACGTAAACTCGAACAGTTAGAAAAAAAAATCATGCAAATTCACGTCATATGTGCCCAACATATTAAAGCATATAATATGACGTAAATTAAAGTTACAGATGAAGTTATTTTCTGTCACATTAAATTTAATTTTGTTCGGATCACACATTTTCTGCCACATTGGACATGATTTTACAAGGATGAAGCAAATACAGCGGAAAGCAAAGTTGGAAATTTCAGTTGCCAAAACCGGAACCCATTTTATTTTTCAACAATTGTTTTCAAGAATATCATAAGGATGTTTTTACAACATCCTCATGAAACCATATGGTGGTCAGACTTGGTAACAGTCCACTTCGAAGCATATTTCCGTAGGGAATCTTTTGCCCCGTAATGTCAAATGTAATCAGTCGAATGTCTTCAATGATTCTGTACGAAAGAAAAATGTTGTGAATCTGGATATCGTCAAACTGATTTTAAATTTAACGAGCAATAAAAATCAGTTTATCTTTGAAGCCCTAGCGTCGAATTCGACCATATTTAGTTGAGAACAGCTCTCTTGAATTATCTGTTACAATTGCTGTACACAAAATTATTTTATTTTTCAAAAATAGAGCGATTAAGCGCTTTACAGGGATTTTCATAGACATTTTGATATCAAATCCGTAGAGAAATGATTTCAAAATGGTATAAAACAGTGGTGCTCAACCTGCGACCTGCAGAATGCATGAAGTCCTCATGATCCTCATGATCAAGCCCGAAGAGCTTGATATGGATTTTCAGGTGCTCGAAAAAATCTACAGGAGCACGCAGGGACTCTCAAGCATTTCGCCAGCAATCCACAGGATCCCGCCCACAATTGCTTAGGAAATGGTATATGCCCAAGAGCTTACTAATAATTCTGAAGCTATTGCTTGGATTCTTAAGATTCCGCTGCGATATTGCTGAAAATTCTCAAGTCTCCTATGGTATTGTTTCTGAAGTCCAATATTCCCAAGCCTGCTATCCCCAAATTTCACTAGAAACCTATTCAGAATCCTTAAGATATAATTAGAAATCCACAGTATCCCACTATTAGAACGTCCTATAAATATCAGGAGTTTACTTGGTACTCCTAGGTTTCAAGCAGAATCCCCAGTAACCAATCATATATTTTAAGGATCCCGCAAGAAACCCATAAAGTCTATTAGGAATACCCAGATTCTATAAGGTATCCTCAAGAATCTGCTGAAAAGTTCCAGAACCTGACTAGAAAAACCAAGGATCCTAGGATGCAGACCCAACTAGGGATCGCCAGGATCTCGTAAGAAACATTTTGATTAATTTGTGTGGCTCGTATCCTCGATACAGTATACTCCTGCCAGTATCCTTCGTCAGTACCGTAATTTCGGGTGAAATTGATCATTTTTTACTGTTTTCTTGGTATGCTTTCTAAACTGTTATCAATACCATGCAACTAAATGCAGGAAAACAAGTACGACGGTGAACCTCATTGGCTCATGTACCGAAATTTTTCAACAAATGTGATGTTAGTGCCAAAAATCTGGTCAAAAATTAAAAATCGGGGAATTCCATTTCGGGGTGGAATTGATCACTTGTCAATGTTATTATTGTTAGTTTCGAAATCAACTTTTTATAATTTATTTGGGCCTCCTGAATCCAAATCTGCTTGCCAAATTCTTAACAAGACAATATTTATGGAAATAATCAATAATTAAATTTCAAGAATACCGCAAAAAACGCCTGAATGTAGGCAATTTCCAAAGGATTTCCCTACTTTGCTGCAGAAAATTGAACTTTTCAACGAAACTAACAAATTGGTAAGAGTTTTGATAGTAAAATCTGTTTTGGAGATATATTGTTAGCATCCTTACAAACTTTCAGGTTTACACCATGTCCAAATCCTTGTTTAGAACTAGAAGTTTATAAATGATGATCAATTTCACGCTAAACTTGATTCTAGAATTTTGCATTATTTTCATAGAAATAAACATTCTGTGGCACAAAACACTTCACTATACACAATTAGACATTATTTAAGACCAACAACGTTAATTTACTTTAAGTTCAAATGAGCTTGGTGCACTATTAGTATGAAAAAAAAATCACGTGACACGGTGATCAATTTCACCCTACTGATCAATTACACCCGAATTTACGGTACCAGTAGTATAGAATGTTGGATAGTCTCTTAGAAAATCCAACGTCGTACACAATCTCTAACAAAAAGGGTCCTAAATAATCAAACCAGGTAGGTCAATATACGCTCTCAGAACGCAGACAAACAATGAAAGTCTGTAATGTAACGGATACGTTTTGTTTTACCGGCTTCTTGTATTATTTCGCTTATTTCACACTATTCCTTGATTTTGCTCGTGCTTTTCAAGAATTTTAATAGACAATGAGTAACAATTAATGAGTGACATAACGTGTAGGCCCAATAAAAGAATCCGGTGAATTCTAGTTTCTGTCAAATTCATGGATTGTATGTTAACACTTCTGGGGTTCCCTTGAATAACCTAAAAAAAACAATGCGCTCTTGGGCTAGGCATTGGATATATATATAGAAAGCGTTGTGTTTGGATGGGCATCTAATTCTTCCGAAAGAGGTGCACTTTGCGAAAGAGGACCACGTGATTATTGAGCTGAAATCGAATTCAGGTTAACTTCTGCGTTCATGAGTCCTCTCATGGCGTAGTGGTAACGCGCCCCAACTAGAGATCGGGGAGTCGTGAGTTCGATTCTCACTGAGAAGACGTGTAACTTTTTCGCAAATCTTCACATCAATTTGTCCATCTAATCCAATTGCAAATTTTATGTAATGTTTAGCTTTTCGGTAGTTGTTAAACTTCCACTCGGCTGGTTGGCCGTAAAACCACGATTCATAATTAAAAACAAGTGAATAAAACAATTTATGTAACTAAATTCTATAAAATTAAAGAAACACGAATTTTTGTTTCATTTGTTTCTACAACTGCAGTATACTTTTACAAATGCAATGCATATAATTCCACAATGATAAGAACTGTGAGCTGAAAAGTCGACACGATACAATGCTTATGCTTTGTTCGAACGTGTTTGAATCTGAAGAAAGTGTACCTACTAGCAGACTTAAGTGGGCTGGTCACACTGTATGGATGCCTGAGAAAAGCTGTTGGATCTCTATTCGAGTATTTTAACGATTTTAGTGACCAATCGATTAGGTTTTCAGCTTACACGGATGTTTGGTTCTCTAGATTTGTGCTCTTGAAAATTTAATGTATGGCTTCGATTCATCTCCACCTTAAATTTACGACATTTCATATTTCACATCAAGTATTTTGCTTAACCTGAACCAACATTCATTCCACAGTTTTTGTGTTTCTAGATGTTCATTCTACCGTCCTTGCTGTGAGTGAGAGGTGATGAGTGTAAGTAGAGAAATTATTTGACTGCTGGCCAGTGCTGTAAACATTCGACACTTTGTGCGATGTTCGTTTCGTTGCCATGGTCAGAAGTCACAGCACGAGCTTTAAAAAGAACGTAGACAAACACAATTCCTACGGGAATTTCTGGGAAATTTGTTGGGGAAATCCCTTTCGAAATGCTTTGGAAAATTCTTCAAGGGATAGCTGGAGATATTCAGGAGCTATTCCCGAATAAATGCTGATGGAATCTTTCTTATTAAGAAATCTGTATAATCTTAGGGTCGTGTACAACTAGGAACTCAGAAAAATCCACGTAGTACTACTGGCCAGGGCAAAATTTTCAGTCAATGAAACCGCAACCAATCCAATCTACATTTTATTCCAATCTGTAACTTTCCAAGCGGTTATTTGGACCCGTTACTCAGACTTCACATTGATTCTTGACGATTCCTCCCAAGATGGAAACCCTGCCCACGCGCATGTCTCCAACCGAATCACGAAAGGAATTTTTATTTACTTTTGCACAGGACGTTTGGCAAATTTTCCAAATTGTTCCTTCGGACCGATAGCGAAACTGCACCGGAGCGGAACCAACCAAACTTTCCCAATCCAGGGCGCGACGGCGTGAGGACGACGATTGCTCCGTTCGTTGTCCTCAACTCGAGCGAATTGGGTCTCAACTTTCAAGTAAGGTACCGCGGGGCAAGTGGGAACGAAAAAAACGATAGTTCAAACAAATTGTTCAATAAAATTTTCAAATTTCAATATTTTTCAAATCCAACAATACAATCACGTTTTGGCAACATATTTGCTGGTGTGTGCATGAAACTAATGGAATAATTTCGAAATTGTGAAAACCTTGGAAGAAAGTTTTAGAATGAGCCAATGGACGCAGTTACCTCGCTAAGCGGGGCAAGTGGGACACATCCAGTTTCATGCGTCAATCCACATCAGTAAGTCAACCATTACAATAATAGGGTTGACAAGTCATAGATTTTTAATTTTAAGTACATATTTGATGTACATAAGGGATCAACCATAAAATACGTTACGTTTTAGAAAGAAACCATTTATTCAATAGTATGTCACCTCACATTTAATAAACTGAAAATTCCTCAATAAAAGCGTAAAGAGGAATTAAACATGTTCAAAATATATCATTTTTAAGTTGTTTATTAAAATGTAGCACATAAACAATCAATAATTGACGAAATTATAAATATGTTTTGTTATTATTTATATGCATGGCAGAAAACCACTTTATGGGATGGAAATGTTTTCCATCACTACTTAATTTGGAAGAAATAACAAATAAAGTTCAAATAACATAGAAAAGTAATTGTTCTCATGATGCATTTCAAATTTCAGCTATGTGTTTGTTCAATTTTGAAGTCGTATTTCAAAAATAAAAAATTAATTAAAAAATTAAGAATAATAACACTTTTCTTCTCCCTTTTATGCAATTACGTAATTTGAGGTTAATCATTTTTGATGAAAATCATTTGTTTGAATGGTTTAGTGCTACTCTTTAGCAAAATGTATGAATCGTGAACGAAAAGTTTTGATTCTGGTTTTTGTTTTGATAGGTCCCACTTACCCCAGGTACAAATATATTTTGGGGTAAGATAGACCATCGAAAATTTCATATGAAATGAAAACAAAATACTGGTTTATCGTTAGCAGCTTGTAATTATACTAAAAATCATAGCCTACTGATGGAAATTCGATTTAAAACACATTTATTTTTTGCGAGTCAATGCAAGACGTGAAACGTGTCGCAATTTGTCATGCAAGTTGAGAATGGCGCTGAACTGACAACAGTTACATTAACCACATGGTAATAGAACTACAGTATGTTTAGTACTAAATACATTCCTTGTCATTGTATCTTCAACTTTCTAGAAGAATACCCCCATGAAAAACTTTTCCTAGTTGAGCTATGACGAAACGCCCCACTTACCCCGGATTCTCACTTGCCCCGGAGTACCTTATTTAATTTTGACCAACAACCGTCACGTGGATAGCCTTCTTTCGCTGAGAGCCCCTGCAGAAACTTATCCCCGGAAGGCGGTAATGATGCCAAATGGAAAACCCTTTCCAGCGGTAGCTTGTTGATGTCGCTATGCAGCCGTGGCTGAAGCCGAAACTTTTCCAATTCTACGCCTACCCCTGGGGAAAAATTCTCCACGTGCCATTGCTGCGCGTTGGTGGGCAGGGGGCGCGGGGGTGGAGCTCGTTCTAAAGTGAAAGTGAAATCCTTTGAAATTTGTTGCAAAGTTTTATTTTCACTGCGACGGATCTTGATTACGAGTGCGGCCCGGCAGTGGTCGGTCAATATTTGCCGACTTTCGTCGTCGGTTTGCGTGGATGGATTCTTTTGGGGAGTTATTCAGAACTTGGGGAACTAACGGCGTGGAGGTGGATTCGTTGGGGACAGTTTTTCTTTTCAATTTTTGAGTCGTGGGTTGAATTTTGAGTGGATTCCGAAGAAACCAAGGTAGAGAGATTTCAAGAAAAAAAGGCGTATGAACATCTGTAATAATAATGAGTTCAAAGAGAAATACTTAATTTTAAACCCGATCCGACTTTCGATGCCTCGCGTTTTAGATGAGTGTACAGTTCTGTAACCTTTTCAAATCTGGACAAACATTTCAAAAGGGCACATTGACATTGGTAAACATTGGCTTTGCATGTCGCTGTTGAGCTCAATTCAACTCGATCACGTTCACCAATACCACTATCAGGAAGAGCTAACACCAATCTTTCTGATAGTGGTGTTAGTTTGCGTGGGCGAGCTAAAACGGGGTAAGAGGCTCAAGACCTCTTGGGTCCTTTTCAAATGTTTGTCCAGAAATATTCGATCAACAATGCGCGAAGCAATCACATTGACTGGATCTGTTGACAATTGTTCCTCAAATGTTACATTCAACTCTCCGATGACTTCTAGTGCAGTATTAAATAATAAGCACGGAATTCCAACATTTTTGTATAGTCTCTAGTGGAAATCTCCTTGCCTTTCTACTTGTTTTCTCTAAATGACAATTTAGTGTCAATTGGCTTCCATCAGACGACGTACTTTTCATTACAACACTCAACAAAATCCAATCAATAACGAAACATGATGAACAACAACTCACTGTTCATGGCAAAAGAGTGCTTCACACGTACACCCGATAGTGACCCGTTCGGTTTTCAATTGACTCGATTCAATGCCACTTGCAGCCTTTTCTATGACAAAGTCTTCTCCGATATTCCTCTTGGCTCCATAAGGAGAGTTATGGTTTGCTGCCCTAGACTCTATTGTTTGTTCCTCGAAAACAAACGACATATCTCCTCCTCGCCTCTTCCTGTTCAAATACCTCCGGCTCCCATCCAATTCATTATGATAAGAGCGAACAAAATAAGCAAAAAGAGTAGTTTACTTTTTCTTTATGAAACGAAAGGATTCAATCCCATCGTCGTCGTCGCTTGGTCAGCGCTTGTATGACTAAGAGTGGGGGCCAAATCTAAAGTGATCATCCTATATTTCTCCGGCTGACTTTCGAGTGAACTACAAACAAAAGACTCCTCCGGTAGACCGGACTTGGCCGATGATGCAAGCTGGAAGCGGTTGCCCCGGACGGTTGGGATATGAGCGAATGACGACGACGATGCCGTCGTCGTCGTCCTCGTTCCAAGTGTGTAGTGTGATAAGAGCAAAATCAATTTAACATTGTGTTCACGCGAAGCACGGGAGCCATTTTCAATTACCGGCGCCCGTGTCCTGACGGAACTGACCGTCGTCGTCGTCATAAAGCAGACGACGAAAGGCTTCCGATCCGACGCGGTCTTTTCAATTACGTTTAATCCGAAATGGCGTTTCGATTTTGTCCCGGATGTTCTTCGCCGAAAGGTCATTCGCAGCTAGATGGATAGATGAGTGATCAGATGACGATTGCAGGACTCGAGAACCGTAATTTAATGATACAGCGTGGTGGTGAGATTGGTTTTCTATCGTGTTTGAAGCGATTTAAATTGATTTTCCTTGATTTGGTCAGACCCATTCTGACGATGGCGACGACTGAAGCTCCCCTAGTTTCCGCATTGGAACAAATTCCAGCTCGCGATATCTGCATACTAAATCAGCTCGGAGCATTTGTCATTTCGACAATCGTTTCTCGCCACCTCGCGCATAGCACTTGGCTGGATTCGCCTTGGTCCGAAAATGGGTGTCTTAATTAAGTTATTAACGAAATGTTTGCTTTTAATTACGTCTGCAGAAGCGATCTGCTTTTTAACGATCTTCTGCCTTCGTTCGTTGGTTCGCATACGAGGAAGGTGAAAAAAGCGACTGGGACCATCCCATGGAATCGTGTCTGGTTCTTATGATCTGCCGGCGCACCTTCATACCTATTTAACTAACGATCAGTTTTCGTGCCTTCCCCGAACGTGTGTGTGTGAGTGTGTGTGGAAAGGGCTAATCGTTTCCTCCAATCCGAACCCAAGTGCGATGATGACGAACGAATGAACGAGTGGGTATTAATTGGTTCTCTCTTTTTTCTCGTTTCAGATCCTCGACGCGAGCTATCATAGCAGTCCATCATTCCAAACATCCGCCATGATTGTGCTGTGTTCAGTGCTACTATTGTTAGTCATTTTTATATCGTCGTTACTAGTGTGGAAGTAAGTAGCCCTCTTTTTTATATCTACTTTTGTTTGAGGTTTTTGTTCTCAATGGGATTTTTTTAATGATTCTCATTATTTTAAGATAGTGTTTGACAATAAGCGGATTGAATACGCTACCTGAATTAGATTTTTTTATGGAATTCTAAATAGATCGGAGATTATGGACATTCGCATATGAGCGGTTCCACGCCGTTTCGCAAACCCGATTATTTTTGTATATTTTGAATCGCCTGAAAATTTGCATACAGATTCTTTATGACCACAAATGCCATTATGCACTTTCAGACCGCCATTTTGAACCTCGCCTTATTTTTGAGAAGGGCGTATCGGAAAATGCATAGCAAATCTTTAAAAAACTGTAACTCGAAAACGGTTTGTCCGATCGATTTGAGATCTTCTACAAAGTTGTAGGTATTGCTTAGGACTATATGGAGAAAAATATGCACGGTAAAAAAAGTTACAGATTATTTTTTATTTTAAAAACAAAATTTTAAAATCGATTTTCTCCAGAAACGCAGTTTCGATTTTTTTATTTTTGTATATGTTTTAGGGGACAACTTATGTGATTTATTGCACAATGTTTCAAAATGGAAGAATTATGGAGAAAAAAGTTATGATATTTTTTAAAAATTACAGTTTTTGAAAAAAAATCGAAATGGAGGAAAACAGTAAATTTTTATGTGATTATTTGAAAGTACAGAAAAAATGCAATCGAAAAGTACTTAAGTAAATTTTTTCTAGGTTGCATCAATTTCGAGATATACTCATATTTATATAAAATTTTCAAATAAAAAAAGAAAAATAGGCCCTTTTCAAGCATATTTCGTGTTTCTCCATTCCATAAAAAATTTTTTGATTGAGCGAATCGTAGCTAAATCGTTTATCGTTTGATCAAAACATTTATGCTTAAGTATTGAAAAAAGAGTGCACGGTAAAAAATATGAATGATATTTTCAAATGAAAACTGTTCCTATAAATAATTTCTGGCTACACCACCGCATCATATAAATAAAACAACAATAAAAGATAATATTTAAGTTCTTTTATCGAAGATTTCATTTTTTTTCTTAGTGATTCGATTATCCGGAGGATTCGATTATCCGGAGTGAAAAAAAAATCGATGCTCCGGATAATCGAGTCCAACCTGTAGTTCTTGAAAACCGCAACATTGATGTTTTTAATTTTTGGATATATTTTGCGGTTGTTGTAGGTATTGTTTAGAACTATTTGGAAAAAAATATGCACGGTAAAAAATAATGACAGATTTTTTTTAAGAAAAAAAATTAAAATCGATTTTCTATGAAAATGCATCTGTGATTTTTATTATTTTTGGACATGTTTTATGGGACAACTTATGTGATTTATTGCACAATGTTGCACAACGCGTATCTATCGAAGGATACAATAGTAGAATTAAATGGAACAGTACTACTCATCTTTTTGTATATTTACAGGCATTCTACTAAACAGGATCCACAAGGGCTTTCATCACTTTTGCCTGTGTTAGTAGGTATGATGATTTACCGTGTATATCTCGGAAGTGATGCATCTCAGCTAAATTTTACTTGAGTATTTTTCGATAGAAATTTTGTCATATTTAAAAATATATAGTTATTTTTCTGTACTCAATAAAACGCACCAAAAATATCGTTTTACATAAATTCGTTCTATTTATTTTTTTTTAAATAATTTATTTTTTATCCAAAAATTTTCCGTTTTGAGGCATTGTGCAAGAAATTACAAACAATATGCTGCTAAACGTATCCAAAAATAAAAAAACATCAATATTGCGGTTTTTAAGAACAATGAACTTCAAATTTTCATTTGAAAATTTCGTTTATAATTTTTTTACCGTGCATACTTTTTTAAATACTTTAGTATATAGGTTTTGATCAAACAATAAACAATTCAGCTACGATTCACTCAATCAAAATGAAATATTTCTGGAATGGAGAAACACGAAATATGTTTGAAAAGGGCCTATTTTACTTTTTTATTTGAAAATTTTATATAAATATGAGTATATCTCGAAATTGATGCAACCTAGAAAAATTTAACTAAGTACTCTTCCAATGCATTTTCTGTACTATCAAATAAACACGTAAAAAAATATTGTTTTCCTCCATTTCGAAAATCTGTAATATTTTAAAATATCATAACTTTTTTGTCCATAATTCTTCCATTTTGAAACATTGTGCAATAAATCACATAAGTTGTCCACTTAAACATATCCAAAAATAAAAAAAATCGAAACTGCGTTTCTGGAGAAAATCGATTTTAAAATTTTGTTTTTGAAATAAAAAATAATCTGTAACTTTTTTTTACCGTGCATATTTTTCTCCATTTAGTCCTAAGCAATACCTACAACTTTGTAGAAGATCTCAAATCGATCGGACAAACCGTTTTCGAGTTACAGTTTTTTAAAGATTTGCCATGCTTTTTCCGATACGCCCTTCTCAAAAATAAGGCGAGGTTCAAAATGGCGGTCTGAAGGTGCAAAATGGCATTTTTGGTCATAAAGAATCTGTATGCAAATTTTCAGTCGATTCAAAAAATACAAAAATTAAATTTAAAAAAAAGTTCGGTGGAATTGCTCATATCTGTGTTTGGCCGAATAAAGTATTTTTGCGATACAATTCAAATGATCAGCCTATACATCATCCAAAGGGATAGGGGTAAATGTTATTTTGCAGTTAATTTCCAATATATTTTTTTAAACTATGACAAAAGGTCGAAAAATAAAAGGTTGAATGCCAAAAGGTCGAAAGGACAAAAGGTCGAAGAACAAAAAATAAGTGAGAAAAGGCCTAAAATCTTTTTAGAAAGAAAGAAAGAAAAATTTCCCACCATGCAAATCGTTTTCGACCTTTTGTTCTATCAGCCTTTTGTCTTTTGACCTTTTGTCCATAAACCATTTTTTAAACAGTGCAACTCAAAATAATAGTCTCTTAAATTAGGATGGAACAATTTGTTCAAACGTTCATTAGGTCTAATGTCCGTATGGCAAATACCCATACGTCAAAGGTCCGAATTCCAAACGTCCATATGCGAAACGTACCGCCGTTAGTAACGGCTTGAAAAAAGTAGAGTTTTTCGCCAAAAAATGTAGGGTTTATCTCTGTCTGCAAGAAAAAACCTACACGGAAGATGCGAACTATTTTATCTTTTCGACGTTCACAACTTTGCTAAAGATTGTTTTGCACATACCTCTGTAACTTTTTAACCAGTGAAAGATAGAAATTAGAAAAGTTAACGTGGCGTAGTTGGCCACACGTTTGCTTTACAAGCATATGACCATGTGTTTGAATTCCAGCTCTCAAATTAAACTTTTCGTCAATCCTCCTAATAATCTACACGAGCTTATTCGTCCAATACTATTTTGCATAAAAATCTACACTGATGCTCTTCTAAGTAAACGTGCTCTAATGAATCTAGAAGAAACGGTAATCAACCTCCAGCAATACGCTATGGACACCTTATAAATGGTCTCAAATTGACACCTGTTCGATTCTTTGCAATAAGCTTAACATCCTGGAAAAATATGTGGATAACACTAGAGCAGATTGATATCCGATTATTGACGAGATCCTTAATGAATCCCTGACAAATTTATTATTGTATTTCTATGATCGGATTCGCTTGATTTCTTGATGAGATTATGCGGTATTTTTTTTTGTTAGTCTCTAAAAGTGATTGTGATACAATTTCTTGCAATCTGCACCAAAACTGAATAGTTTTCAGCAAGATCGATTAACATTTCTGATTAGTATTTTATATGGCAAATTCTTAATGAGCATCCTTTAATTATTTCTTTATAAGATCCTATGTGAGTGCCTGGTAGGATCATATGCTAATATTTATTTATGTATTGTCATCTACCAGTTCACTCATCAATTCACTCAACATTGCATTCAAGAGGTTTGACAATATTCTCGAAGGATACTGGTTACATTTTGGAATAATACCTCCTGATGAGAAGAGAATTCCTTTATGTTTCTCAATGCAATCTTTAACGAACTACTGTAAAGAACCTTTGCGAATCTCAGTCGAATACCTAAACACATTCATCCAATATCGTTTGGCAAGCATAAAGATAAATCAATTTCAAATCCGAAAAATACTTGCCCGGTGTGATTCGAAACATTTTAGTTTGGATTCTGCAACTCATAGTTTGGACATATTGAATAGTTGAGCATTATTATAAGCAGTTATTGGCACAAATCTATAAGGAAACCAGGAGCATTACTTTAAATTGATGAATAATTCATTGAATAGACTATAGGAAGTCTATCTGCCAGAAGTTTTCTCGAGGGTTCACTACAGAAATAAATCTGTGGAGAAAATCCTTGAGATTTCTTGGAATATTCCTAGATAAATGCCTGTAGTTGTTTTTGAAAAATCTATGGAGGTATCTGGAGGAATTTCAGGATAAGTTCCCGCAACGTCTTCGGTAGTGATCCTCCGGAAAATGATTAGCTGGCTTCCAAGGTCTTTTTCGAAATAGTATGTTCGTGGATGGGTGTCCGGCCATTGGGCCGAGTGCCGTTTTGCTGAACGCCATTTGGCCGAATGCCATTTGGTCGAACAGGTAATTTAGCCGAATGTCGTTTGTCCGAATTACGAACAAAACTAAATCATTTTTTCTCAACGCTGATGTGTTGTTTCATATGTGTGGTCCAATAACTGATCACCTAATTATTTGTTGATCTTTATGCTGTGACGGGACGTCATGTTTGTCAAGTCATGTGCTCCAAGAGGATAATTAATACGATCCATGCTGTGCTAGGGTTTGAAGTGTTTTTTTTATAATTTCATCAGAAATTTTTCCTTTTTTAAAACATAGGCTATTATTTCGATTTGTACTGGTTTTATTACTATTGGAAATAATTTAGCTTATATTTTAATAGAGAATTTTACCTTCTTCATCGGAAATTCTTGGAAATGCAGCTGATTAGTAAAAAAAATCTTTTCTTTAAAGCTTTGTGACGTGAAAGCACATGTTTATGTTCCGAATTAATCCTTTTACGGAAAATAATCAGTTTATATCTTACTTAAGCTTGAGAAATTCAATTCGGTTTCAGATAGCCATCATTTCATCGATAGATCGCCAAGCATTGTAAAACCTTCCAAGGAATTTTCGCTTAATCAAACATAGTTTCCATAAATAAACATGCACTTCATAGCGACATGTTCGCTAAGCCTCCCATTTTAGAGCCGTCTGAATGTCCGCTTCCAACAGCTATGCGGACCAGCGCGCGGCGCATTTGGTTGTTAACCGAAAAGGGGCGTGGTCGAAAACGATGTCAACCGTCACCCGTTGCCTGTCGTAAGCCTGTCACCATGAAAATAGTAAATACCAACAACCGACGACTTAAATCGAGCACCAGCAAACGAAACGGAGCGACAATTTTAGCAAAACATGTCTCGTCTTAAATCACTGCCAGACGAAGTGTAGTTTCTTTTCCGAGGTTGCGAGTCTACTAGCAGTTGGAAGAAGACGCACGTGAGGCACGCCCCAATCGAGTTATCCGCGGCGGGGACTATTTTTAGGGCGGCATTTCACCGCAAAAAGGGTTTAGCGCGCGTTCGAAATCGAAAGGCCCCGCGGCGGCAGATGTTGACTGTGTGAATCGAAATGATAGATTGATGATGTTTATCTTCGCCACCACCGCGAAGATTGTTTCTCGGCTTACATACGGCTCTTGAGGTTGAGGTCGTGGTTTCCTTGTCTTCTGGCGGTGGTGGCAAGGAAACGTGAACACCTCATCGATGGACAAAGTTTCAAGCACCGATCGGTTTCCATGCCGGCGGAACTCATGTGCCATTCGGATTGAATATCGAGACGCATTTGTTGGTTTTCGCGGTTTTTCCGTTCTTTCCGGTGAGCTTGATATGGTTCGCCGCCGCCGCCATCGTCAAAGACCACCCACGGGTGGTCACGAAATGGGTATCGCCGCACTTTCTTCCCGAAGGCCATGAAATAGGGTGGCCCAGAATAAAATCATTGTCCACCATGTGTCGAAAAGTCATGGTGCTCCACTTTACATTGGAGGATTTGCTTATTTGTATCATTTTTGTAAAACATAATCGTTAGAATTCCAATTTCTTGTCACTGATCGTTTGTATATGCCTAAACTGAAGAAAGCTCAATCACGAAATCCGAGATTGCTTGATTCCGAGCGCGCAATGGTTGCAACTTCATATCGTCTTTGTCTCGCGAAATTATATCACTCGAACAGAAAATTTCCCTCATTACGAAGTAATCTATAAACAATGTCATTAGCACTGTAACAACACTTTGCGATAATTAAGTGAGAATGGTTTTGTTGCGACACAGACAAAAGCCATTACCGGCCACCACCGAGACCGCCCCGTCGTCACAGTCACCGCCCATAACTATTCCGGAGTAGCTCTGCGGCGATGGAAAGAACTTTGCGCTGCGGATTGCGAAGGAAAATCATCCCCCGGACCCTTATTTGCTGCCGGGGACGAGTTTTCCTCCCCACCACAAACTACGCAGGGAAAATTTAGTTTCGCTTGCCATTGCCATACCACGGATGGCGCTGCAAATTCTTCTTGTCCCGCTCAAAAGAAGAAAACTTTGTAAATATGCTTCAATTAATTTAATTAGTTGTATACAAAGAGAGTGTCTAGCAAGTCGGTGGCGCGCTGCATTGTCATCGTTCTGTCTGGCTTCCGGAATCTCGATGAAGTGGTCAGGTAAGGGTTCTTGACAGTTAGTATTTCTTCATTTCTGTGCTGCAATTTGCGATGAATGGCTGGTGGTTGTTGAGAGGTCCTTACAGTACTGTACGGAGTAATAAGTTGGCAAGTCGATTTTCATACCAAATGTTATTTTTCTGAACCATTTCAATCTGATAACTCATTTTATTGGAGTTGCTCGAATAAACATACACTACTAGACAAAATAAAGTACGCATTAGGCGTTTTCCATACAAAATTGTTAAACTTGGGAGCTTTGACCTCGACTTCTAGGGCTACAAAGAAGCAAAAGAGTCACCGCAGCTTAGGAACAGCTTGAAACTTTCTAAGATGAACAACTAAATATAGCTTTTCTAAAAGGTAGAAATACGTAAAAACAGGATATAAAATGTCTCAGCAACTATTTGTAATATTTTGAAAAAAAAAAAAATATAATCCATTTTTTTGTTCTTTCCGAATGTTAATCAAACACTACCTCGGCACCAACACAACAAAGCCTACCTCTATCTTTAACAACTACCATGTATTTCGTTGTGGTAGAACTAATGGTCAGGCCTATCCTCGCTGTCTAGTAAGTAGGCCTTCATTATCTATTATCTGCCACAGCTTATTTATTTACACTAAATCGTACGCTGGCTTGAATTCGCCGATGAAAGACTCCTCGAGCGATCTCAGTCTGTTAAGCGGGATACGTGACAGTATTTTGTATGTCGAATTCAGCAGGGTAATCCTTCTTTAATTGGCGCACTTCAGTATATGACCTTTCTTGTAGATTGGGCGTATGAGGCCATACCTTACACACATACAGAAGTACTTGATGAATCGAATGGTTCACATCCTTGCTTGAGAAGCTCGACGGGGATCTAGTCCTTCTCAGCAACTTTGCTTTTCTTCAGCTCGCTGACAACCTTGTTATGATCCGTGGGTCCAAAGCTTGGCCGCCTAGATCAATATTCACAATATTCACATTGTTTCTCGCTACATTTCCATTTTCGCCGTTCAAGAACTGCTGAAAGTGCTCCTTCCACCTGGCAGCCACCGCTGTTTTATCGGTCAGAAAATTCTCGATCATTGCACCTGACGTTGCATGAAACCTCCACATATCATTCCGCTTCTTGCTGTCATAAGCTTCAGCAACCACATTTTCTTCGTACTGCCTTTTCTTTATGGGGTGGATTCGCTTTTAGTCAGCTTTTGCTGCCCTGTTGCTATTCTGTCCAATACCGGCCACGAGCAAACGAATTCGGGTGACATTCTTCACGTCTGTCACTGGCACTCTTCATCGGACCAATTTCGTCTTCCCAATTTCTTCTCAATGAAAATTTCAGAAGCAGATTTGCTGTTCAAAACTTAACATTATTCGATGAAAATGTGTTTCGGTTGGAGAGTAGAATACAGTGGACACATTTTCGCGTAAATGTTCTTAGTTTTGAACGAAAACACTACTTCTGAAAATTCTTAAATCAATGACAGGTTCTGCCCTTTTAACAAGTTTTGGTGGCGGCGACAGCAGCGTGCATCGGCGTGGAGAAAATTGGGCATTGAAATGTTTGAAAATTGTCTTCTTTTTTCCGACGTCACGCTCCTACTGCGACACAGCCTATTTCTAAGCTAAGTTTTCTACTAGCACTTCTTGGCTGGTACGATCATACTTTATGTCCAACGAAGTCATGGACATTTCCTGCTATACGAAGAGATCCTGAGCTGGTCGGGAATCGAAAACAGACACCTTCAGCATTGCTTTTCTTTGTAGCCGCGGACATCACCATTAGGCTAATTAAGCAGAAGTCGCATAGCAGTATATGAACAAAGTCGCTTATTTGTACAAACTGCATCACTCCCGCACTACATGGTGGATGAAATCGTTTGATCGATGAGTTTCCTCGCACAAAACGCTATTTTTTGAGTTCATACGTACATTCCATTTCGTCCCGTATACTTGTACAAAGTAAGTCGGATCAATACATAGCAGCTGTCAAAAAAAATTTTGTTATCATAAATTAAGTTGCATAAGGGTACAGACTAATTCGCAAGAAAATCTACACACTCACATTGCATGTTATGTTTCATCATAAAAATATGCACGTATATCGTCTCCACTTTTGTACGTATGACATCTTTCGCGACATCTTATACGTAAAACTTTGCACATATAAGCATCGCAAAACGCAAAATTTGGTTACACTTACATTCTGGTTGTCTGGGAGGTCTCTAAGATACTCCTTGTCGTAAAATGTCAAGAAAATTACAAAAAAAAACCCTCGAGCAACATCCAAGATGATGCTAAATATTTTTGCGATTACTTCTAGGAAAATTTGGGTGCATAAAGCTCAAATAGAATAAAAACGATGGAACAGTTAATGCACCATCACAATAATTCAAAAAATACAGCGAGTAAAATTGTTGGCCCATATTCGCTTATCTGAAATAATCTTTGAATGATCGTGAAAACCTTGAAAAAACTCTAGAGAAATATTTGCGGTGAACCCTGAAAAACTTATTAAAATCTTCTTGGTAGCAAATTCCCGAAGCATCCCCTGATGGGATACTAAGAGCAATATCTACAATAGGCGAAACACTTTTTAGCTGACCATTTTTTCCAGCAAACTCAATGCATTTTCGCTCATTTAAACTTAAGATAATAACACTATGAGGAACATCAATATCAATACTAACAATTACCCATATAAAAATTAATTACAGTACAAATACTATTGAAAATAACCGAAACGCGGGGATGAATTAAATAACCAGTTGTTGACTTGGTTATCATGTTATTTCATAAGCAATTTTTTGTTGTTATTTTCTATTAATACAATTCCCAAAATCTATGTGCATTAAGTAATTTTTGGGTATAAATGAGATAAATTTAACTTGTGAATCCGCTAACACAAGCGGTGGGTTTGGTAAATGACTTTTTTAGCAATACACTCCAAACCCCTTTTTAGGAAAAGGCTGGCAACACTAGCCGAGTGTAGTTATTACATAATGTGCTCCGTAATATTTTTTCGATTTTAAGTAAGAAATAGCGCGTTTAAATGATTTTTGCTTTGTCGATCGATTGATTATAGTGATTCGCTTTGTACACATTTGAAGTATTTATCGCGAAGTGTTGTAAACCGAAGAAAGTGCCATAAATGTTGCTGCAAATTTTGTTTTAATCATGGCTGCTCAACGCATCGGATTTGCCCCAAGGGAGTATTTTTCCATTTACTAGTGTGCATATAGTGGGTACTGAGGGTGTGTGTAAGAGGAGTTCGCAAAATAGTATCGTAAGAGAAGTGGCCGCGGGATGCGTGTGTGCTGGTGATAACTCTGTTTGAGTGTGTTTTGTGGGATTCTGGCCAATGGAAGATTGACTTATCCACCGGTGAATCGAATTCGCTCGGTCCGGTAGATTTGACGCTTGAGTGGGGTTTGAACACGTGGGGAACATTCATAAGCGTGCCCCGCTCAGGTGTCGGAGTTCTCGGGCCGAGTGATTTCGATTCACCGGTGTATGAGTTGTTGATACGAATCACACGGAATACCGTATGTGTTTGTTTGCGTTTGCATAGTTTGTCTTTCAAGTTTGCCTTTGACACTACGATGACCATTTCGTGCGCTTGACTGTTTCACCTGGACATCTGATATTTTGTATTCTGTTGCATTACTGCTTTCCGATTACTGAATCAGTCGCTTACTCGTCTGCCGTATTGACTTATCCACCGATGGATTGAGTTCGTTCGGTCTGGAAATTGTGACGAATTACACGCTTCGAAATGCTTCCCATCATGTTTCGGTCCCATTCAGGTGTACGAGTTCCTGGATTGAGTGAGCTCACACCGCCGATGTATGGGTCAATTTGATGAAAGTGATCTCGTGCTAGTAGTAGTGGATTCATTCATGATTGTCAGCGTAAGTGAACTTGTAAATTCAGTAATTAGGCATTTCACGGCGAAATTCTCTCTTTCGCTTTTCAACAAAACTTGAAAACAATGGTCAACTGTCAACTTTGACAGGTACTGGCACCGTTGTTTTCAGATTTCCCGAAGGACAGAAAGAAAGCGATTTCATGATGACGGGCAATTCGGCGAGATTAGCCAGTCGAAAAGACAATCCAAAGAAAAAAAATCAGAAATTGAACGCACCCCGTGTTTATTGGGAATGAAATCCTTTTTTTGATGTTGCATCTAATGGGTGAGACGAAATAGTTTACGTATTGTCAATCGCGTGCTCCTATTTCGAAAAAAAACGGAGTAATTTTTCCAAAACAGTAATGTTCCGTTTATATTCCTAATGCGTGCTTTCGTAGAACCTTAGGGTAATAGACACATTAATTATATTAGTAAATTTTTATCTTTAAATTTGCATCTTGAATAGGGAGTGGCTTATAGTTTGATAGATACAGCATTGTGTAAGGCGAACATGTTTTATCATTGCGTTTTTGGTAATTGGTAAAATGTTGGCTTAGTGTGTTTTAGATGAGTGAATTTAATTGTTGTGAGCAGTGTGTAATCCCTTTTTACAATGTATTGTGTGAGAGAAGGTTGCATGGGACCGATAATTGTGAAGCCCTATATAATTGTGTGATAGGTATTGAAACGTTTTAAAATCGGGTGTAAGTAATTCGGAACGTAAGAAAATCAACCAAAACTACACTGGAAAATCAAAATTTGCTCGCTTGTTGTTGAACGTCATCAATTTATGCAATTAACGTTAAGATCCCAGATGCGATTAACCTTAACCGTTGCATGCTCCTGTGGGGTGAGCGACGGAATCGGAATCAATCTTATCCGAGTCGCGTCAAGCGAGTGCGGAAAAGTATTCGTGTATTTCGTGCAGAGCTCGTTCCATGTTTATGATCATTAATTTATATAAAGGCAACGTTACGTTTAAATATTTTTCAAACAGACTTCGTATTTACAAGTGTCGATATAAACCCCTATTTCTGTTTCATATACTATTGAGACACACATACCTTTTTTTAGCCATTTGTTAGAATAAGTTTTGAATAGAAAAGTGTAGGCCTTGACAAAGCAAGAAGCTGTTTTTTCTGCGTCTTACAGTTTTTTCTCGTTTCAGAGAGAAAATTTTGAAGGAATTCAAGAATCGAGCAAATGCGCTAATAGTTTTCAAGTTTCAAGATACCTGATATTTGCAAGTTGCTTGGATTTCACAAGATTTCTTGGTCATCGATTTTGTGTTTCGGTTCCTGTTTTTGCGTGTTGATGTCGAATTTGTGATTTCCGTTGAGGACGGTTTACCAACTGGTGAATTTGTTCCATGCTTGTGAAAACACAAGTTGGTATCGTGGCAATGTTTCATTTATTTGCTAAATAAAATATGGATGGTTCGTCACTGTAGGTGTCGGCATAAGCTCTTATTCCAGTTTCATAAATAAATTGAGCTACGCGTACATATTCTTTTATTTGTTTATCGTAATTACTGAAAAATATCCTTTGAATGGTTCGACATTAAACTTGTCGACGCACTGATAGATATTTTATTTTGATTTGAGGCTACATGAATCGCATTACTTACCAAGGTGAATCCTGATCATGTAGCTTATGATCCCTCCCTCCCACTAACAAAACTCCTTCCTATGAAAACCATGGTGATGCAGAGGTGATCTCGGTCTCTAGTAGCAATGGATGTCACACTAACATTCCTTCCCTTCCCCGATGACCGTAAGGACGTGGCCGGCGCCGTTATTGACATTGCAGAGTTTGGAGTCCTCAAAATTATACATTGAAGATGGCATGCTACTCCCAAGCTACATCTGTTGGTTCCATGTACAATTTTGATTATTCCAGTCAATTACGGAGTAGCAACTACGAATTGTACGGTCATCAATGCTTATGCTTATGCTTATGCTTAATACACTCCAAACCCCTTTTTACGACCACTTTCTTACTAAAAGTGATATAAATATCTGTAAAAGTATTCAAAACAGAGGGTCATGATGTGCAGCAAAATTGTTCCGTTAATTAAGGGCTAACATTTGGTGGTCATTGCAATGCGGAATTCTGCCACCAGACGGCGCTAGAGAGCATCGAAATTTTGTTTTTCTGATATCTCAGGATCCTGACCATTTAGAAAGATGGCTTCTTCGACAAAGATGTTCAGTAGCTCAAAGACTATCATTGTTTTAGGCATGAAATCCGAGATTTTGCCGCCAGGAGGCACTACCCAAGTAACACCGAAAACATAAATCCAAATTTAAAAATACACAGTTTGTCCTACAATGATTGCTAGAAAGTTTTTAAAACATGTCATGTCTCACGTAAGTCGCTATTTTGTTTTGTTAAACCTTTCAATATTGAACTTGAATGGAGATGTTCTACTAAGGCATATAATTTGTTTTGCAATACAAATCTACCATTTTGCTGAAAATGTTCTAATTATGTTTACTATGTTTCAACCATATTATGTTTTATATTTGTCTTCTTATGTTTATCAAAACATGTGTTTGGTTATATGTCTTATTTCGGTTGTTTTAGACATGTACGACAAATAAACAGTTTCAATATGTCATATTCTTGTTACATGTATGTCATAATATATACTCTTTTCAAGCATGTTCTGAATAAACAAATAATGTTTATTTTCAGTCAAGTATAAGTTTTTCCAGCTGTCTATAAAACAAATGCAACAAAAGTGACATTTAATACTTTTGATAGCATGGATGATACACTGCCGGCTAAGAAATTCGCCATATGGTGTTCACTGAATACTTTTAAGCAAACGTTTGAGTAAATTATTATTTTTAAGGTATGCTCTAAATGCCGATTTATCAATTTATATGAATGAATAGAGTGTGGTGGTTGTTTGCCACTGTTTAGTACGAAAAAGGTTCAATGGAATTACCTAACTCGCTTACAGTTGTGTTCATGCATGGCTTACGTGTATTTGTGAAAAATTGTAGGAAAAAAAATACTTAGAAAACACTTCATAGTCATTTGGTATAGGAGTTTTCCGTCAACAAAATTGTAACATAAAGTTTGCCGGAATAGTTTTTGGTAATAACCTGATTAGACTATTTTATTTCGGGTACAAATCAACAACGGTTCGTGAGATTTGAGAAGCAACTTCCATGCTACAACTTCCATTTATGCTGTCATAGTCAAGTGATTTATCAAACTTATATCACACTGTAAATTTATGATCACACTAGTTGTCCCTGAAAACTTTTCACTGCCTTGAATGTAACAAAGGCAAATGATTGGCAATGAAATGTTTGTCTTTTCCCAAAACACTCGTCATGCAGTGTGTCTAAGGGGACCATCTTTACTTTTTGAATTTAATTTTGAATATTTACCATAACGGAAGCTTTGAAAAAAGTAATAATAGTTCAGTAAAAGTTCAGTGTATTAGTACAAAACAAAATAATGAACTAATTTGCAAAATGTGATGATTCCTTTTTGGAAATTTTTACTTGGCTTGATGTCGAAAAATGTATATTGAACGATTTATAAGGGCGAATTGATTTTTTCGAAGCAAAAGTGCATATTTCACTATAATTTTTGATTCGCATATCAATTTAGTGTAAAATAACAGTTATCAATCAATAACAGTTTTGCAATCAAAAATGAAGGCTTGTCAATGTTTGCACTTTTACATTTTTCATTGTCGACCATCCAATACATTTCCACTACCAAATGTTCTCAGTATTTTGTTGCGTTAATGGTTTGTTGGACAAAGTATAATATATAATTATGTATACCTAAACCCATATGATACATAATTTTGACATCAAAAATATGTTGCACAAGCTCCACCTTCTGCGCTTTTCCAGTCATATATAAGTATGAATTCCAGTTTTTTCGCTATGAAACAGAACATTCTCATTAGTCATATTGAAGTCATTGTGATTTATATGAGACATGTTGTGTTACTTGGGTAGTGAGCATTAAACTTTTGTTTTGCGGTTATCTCAGGATCTGGACATCTTAAAAAGACAGCGCCTTCGGTAAAGTTGCTTAGTTGCTCAAGCGTTATCATTATGAAAGCTATGAGATTCAACATTTTGTCACCATGTGGCGCTAGTGAGCATGAAAGTTTTGTTTTGATGTTATCTTATGATCTTGACCATTTATAAAGATGACGTCTTCGGCAAAGTTGTTGAGTAGCTCAAGGACTTTCATTATTCCAACGTGTTATACTGATATACTGATCAGTTAACTAAAATAATGATAGCCCATGAGCGACTGCACAACTTTGCCGAAGACGACATCTTACTTAGTGGTCAGGATCCTAAGATATCCGCAAAACTGTGCCACTGGGCGTTGCATGTTAGTCCGTTGTCTAGTGTGGTGCTTCTTTCAAAGAGCAAATCGTCCACTAGAAGCATTATCGTGTTGCATGCTCACTAGCACCACCTGATGGCAATATCTCGAATTTCATGGCTCAAACAATGATAGTTCTTGAGCTACTTAATAACTTTGCCGAAGACACCATATTTCTAAATGGTCAGGATCATAAGATAACAGCAAAACAATACTTTCATGCTCACTAGCGCCATCTGGTGACTAAATTTTGAATATCATAGAAAGCACCATCTCTCAAAGTGGTCAGGATCCTGACATATCCGCAAAACAAAAAAAAAAAGTGCTTATTAGCGCCGTATGGTGGGAAAATCTCGAATCTCTTGACTAGAATAATGATGCAAGCTATGACAAAATTTTTAACCCTTCATGAAAAACTGAATTACAGAATATTGCTATGTTGCTAAGCATTATATTTTTATTACGCTCAAGTTGTATGATTTTGGTCTTTTTTTCATTCTTCTAAACAGTGTTGCCAACCGCATGAACATTTGTGCTTAGGCCGGCTGTATGGAACGCAACACTTCCTTCAACTTTTGTGAACATTCGGTATCGTTATCTTCAAAATTTATTTGTATCTGCATATCACACCCCCATATAATTGGGTCCTAAAATGTTTAATGAATTCTTGTTTTTATTTCATAATATTTTTCTAGCTGAAATAACGGTCATAACATTTTTAAACTTCAATTTTAAAAATGGTTCCAAAAATGAACCTTGACACTTGTGATCATGTTTGACATTCACTGTTTCGACAAAAATGCCACAGGGCTTATAGTTTTAACACTGGGGTTGTTCCTATCTGACATTTTGGAAGGGACACGGAAAACAAAATATACCCAATATTTGAGTTTAAACCAAGGGGTGAGATAAAATCTCAAAAATCATAAAAAAATGTTTTTTGGACTTAAACAAATGAAAATCATTTAAAAATTGAGTAAACATGTGTTTTTGCCCTAAACTTAAGCGTTTGATACTAAAATTTGGACAGGGCTTTAGGGCCCTATTGGCTCTTTTGATAACAATCGAGCAGTGTTGCCATCCATTGCCAAAATATTAAAATTTGAATGGCCATTTTGGAAATTTCTCAATCCATGCTCTAACTTTGCCGAACATCTCCGATCAGTATTTCCACATCTAGACTTTGCATTTTTCAAAAAACATAGTTATAACCCTGATTTTTTTTTACGACCGATTATTTTTACGACACCCCGATAACGGTCGTTAAAAGAAGCTGAGGTGTAGTTAGATATTTAGTTTATCAATTCAGTAAGAATTAACAATACAAGTGCTTTTCAGAACTACCATTGATAAACAGGTTTTTTTTTCAAAAATCCTCAAGACATTTTTTTAAAGAATTCTTGTCGAAATTACCAAAGGAATTTTTGCAAGTACCGTTTTGATTCACTTAAGGCATCAGGGAAGTGTAACTCAGCATTGGACTTACAAAATAAATTATTCTGTATGATTCCTCAACGTTATCGAGCGTTGGAAATGTTGAACTTTCGAATGGTGAGTGAAGAATACGCTTCCGCAACTTGGGTTATTTTAAATAAATCGGAATGTATTGCCTTTTTTTGATTCTTATTCCGGACGCTTCCTCACTTTTGCATCATATTCCGGACACTTTGATGCGAATTCCGGACAGCTCGTGGAAATCATTGATATAAAAGTCAAATCATCATTCTTCAAACCACTAAAGAGACGTCTAAGGCAGTTGGGCATTATAAATTTGCATAGAAATCTATGGAAAAAGCTTATTAAAATGAGACCCGAAAGTATAAACTTTTGAACGGCAAAAATTGAAACATTTCGTGTGAAATGTTTCCCATACAAAGTAGAGTGTCCGGTATTTGAAGCTGTCCGTAAAATGAATAAAAAACGGTACAGTATGGGAAATCGCGGAGAATTCATAAGACAATCCTGAAACAACCTTCAAAGGCTTTGAAAAACAAAATCTGGATGAACATTTGACGGACGTTGAAAAAGTATGTTTGGTGGTATTCCAAGAGAAGATGATAGAAGATATCCATGTAAAAATTTTCTGGAGAAATTTTTGAAAATTTGACTGAGAATGTTCTGAATAGATTTCAAGAGTAAGCCTTAGCGGATTACCTTCTTATGAATTCCAGAAAAAAAAAACACTCGCAGTACTCTCGAAGGAATCCTCGTAATAATTTGTCGATCAATCCCTATAAAAACGTTCGGAGTAATTACTGTAAGGAATTTGTGAAGCGTTTCTCAGATAAATGATTGGGGGAATTAGTGAAGAAACATATGAAACAATCCTAGGCGGGTTTTTTCCAGGTTTAGAGGAGAATTATCGCAGTTTTTTTTTGTTCGATAAAATCCCTGGATTATCTTATATAACACGATTGTTTTCAAAAGAGATTGTAGGGGGAATCTTTAAAATAATTCATGAGAGGATATTTTGAAAAATGCCTACAGTTTCCCTTAGAAAAATATTTGATAAATCCGAGAAGGAATGGAAACAAACCTCAAATGAGTTCTTAGAAATATATGTGAAATTATTCATAAAGAAATCATTAAAGGATTCTCTAAAACAATCATCGAAAAATCTTCTTTGGCTGTCATTATTCTTATGGACATACATTTGCTAATTCTTTGAGGAATGTGTGATGGAACTCCTATAAAGATTCCTTGGTAGTATCTAGGAGCAACTCCTGGAGAAATTTCAATTATTTTTTATCATTTAAGCTCCGCAGAGTGGTTACTGAAGGAATCTGTGTAACGTTCTTGGTCTCATAGGCATTCTGAAGTAATATCTGTAGGAAAGAAAACTCTAGAAGAGTCCAAGGTGAAATCCGTGAAGGTATTCCGAAAAAAATCCGGAAAAATCTTTAAAAAGTTTCAAGATGGAGTTGGTAAAGAAATTCCTGAAGTAGCTAGAGAAATTCACCGTTGAATTATTTTGCGGAGCATTTCTTTTTTCTACAAAATTGTCACATTTTACGAGCCCAATTTATTATTGGCGTGAAAATACAAAATCGGCGGTGTAGTGTTGATCGGCGTATGGCACCGTCACTGGGATTCGAAATCATGAAAATTGAGCCGTCGCATGCCTACTTTTGGTGCTAAAACTTTGTGGTCCCATATTAGGGTTTCTCGGTGGCCAGTCCGGTGGACCAGAATAACCATCCATTCAAACATAAAAAAATCGTAAGGAATTGGGTACAATTAATTTGGTTTTAGGGCATAAATCTGAGTAATTTCATCGAATTGTCTAGATTGGCCATCTTCCGGGTCTCCAGGAACCGGTTTCGCATGGACTATACTGGAGCGAATTTTTCAGGGGATGTGCGCTGGTAATTGGTTCCTTATTACAGAAAAATTTTATGCGAAAATATCCATCAACCGAATAGTACCTATGTGAATTACATATACAAACTGCGATTGAAACTTACTTTTCGGATGTTCCGGGTTTCCGGAACCGGGTATGAATAACAAAATGGTTTTAGAATCTCTATTCACAGTCCACGTGAATATTAGTACCTAAATAAGATTACTTATTTAGTTACGAAACCACAGGTTGTCAAAGTAAGGGTCTGTAAAAGGACTTTTTTCAGATGTAGCAGGTTCCCGGTGGCCACAGTGAAATAATCCGGATTTCCGGGAGGGTTTCTGAAACTAGACATGTGTGCCTTTCATTTAAGCCCAACAGTACTAAATTAGGTCAACGTACTGATTTTTGCGAGCTGTTTGAATTTTCGGGTCGAAAACGACCCTAAGTCACAATTCGTAGCTTTTTGATAGGGACTAAGCAAGGTTAAACTGTGATAACTGGGGTGATAAACTGTTTTCTCCAAAAAGTATAAAAAGCTGTATCTTTTTCCAAAGAGGTTCTTTGCAAAATGATAAAGAATGATGATTGTATAAAAATTACTACTTCATTATTCGTCAATAGTATAGGGTAGGTATTTAGAACGACAAGCATTAAACAAAGGACACAGGTATACAATAAAAGATCAAAGAGGACTAGAGATGTGCAAAATGGCTCATTTCAGTGAACGTATCCGATCCGAATCAATGATTTTAGTGAACCGGATCTTTTGAACGGTTCAGTGGCTCAGCGGCTCACAAAGGAAGAGCGATTTGAACCGAGCGAAAGGAAAAAAAGCGGCTCACTCCGTGTTGCGCGACCTTTCGCATCTTCCGCTTTCTCATACTTCGTACATTCTCCCCGAGAAACTCACGATATCCTGCTCAGCCGATTTCCTCTACTCGAGCCAAAAGGAAGAAGTAAAATGAGTTTTTACATTAAAGTGTGCACTTTTTCTCTCTATATTTCATCTGCCTGTATGTAAGTGGGCGGGGAAAATAAGTTGTTTTTCTGTGTATGCTTAGAGTGCGAAGCAACTGCAAACTGTGTGCTTCATGTGTGCCGTGGCGCGCAAAACAAGGCACGTGTCATGCGTTATAATAAAGCCCGGAAACGCGAGAAACGAACGAAAGAAAATGGGGGAAAAGAATCGATTCGTCGCCATGACAAAGTGCTGTGCTGTGCTGATCAAATGAACTGACTCTCGCCAAAAAAGAGCCACGGATCACTGGTTCTTTTGAGTGATCCGGATCTTTTTAACGGTTCCGATTCTTTTCACCCATCTCTAAAGAGGACTGATCGCAGTGGTTCATCTCGATCTGAAACAGTAAAAATCTCTCTGATATATAAGATAATATTTTGTTGCCTAATGGACTTTGATCTAGTTCCATTTGAGTTTGAAGTTATCTTTTCGTGTAACAATTGATTGAACCAGTAATTTTGACAGAAGTGCAAATTTTGATTTCTAGGCCAGTTCTGGCAAATATTATCCATGTTCCTAAAAAAGCTTTGAAAAAAATTACCAAAAATTTGTGCAATCATTGCTTTTTCAGATGCTGTGGGTTCTGTGTTTTTTCAGAAAATCTGAGAAAACAAAGCTGGAATCGTGTCAGAAATGCTTGCGAAATCACACAGAATTACTTCAAATTGAATCGAGTAGGATTTTCAATGAATACACTCTTGTCGCATCATAGCATCAATTTAGAGAAACCTCTTTATGGAATTAACTATCACAAACTTCACCAAGAGGATGTTTTATGCTTTCTTTGAAAAAAAAAAATCATGGAATAAGCTGCGATTGTGCTCTCAAACGGAAATTTCCTAAAAAGGATCAATCAAAGGTGCAATCGGGACAGCATTCCGGAACGGCATTTAAAAACTTGGACTATTCGATTGACTGAAGTCGACCGGTATCGTGTCACAGATGTTCATCCGGTGGATCGGCATTGGATCGAAAATTCATTTATTTCAATTAATTCGATTCGAGAGCCCGTTCCGATTTCTGGATGCCCCAGATCAGGGTTTTTCCGGTGTGCGCAAAAGTCGCACCAGATATCAATAGTGTAGCTCCTGCAAATACGCGTGCAAATGTGCATGTGTGTGAGTGCGAGGAATATCATTGCGGTAGATCGTTCAAGCTCGACAACCGGTCCTCGCTGAATTGGGTGCTGTGTATAGCCAATTATGATAAATTTGTGCCATTTAAATGAAATTTTAATTGACACTTTGTCCATCCTGATGCGAGTGCTGAGTGATGACGAACAGGGGTGGAGGGATCGAGAGTTGGTTTTAATTTGGAAGTCTATAAATGGGAATCGCGCGCGCGGGTAACGATGTGGGTTTTTGGGTATTGCTTTGGGACGAGGAAATCGGTAACGGAATAATTGGATTTCTCACTGCTCGAATTAATTGGAGCATTCTGGAGCCATTTGGATTGCGTAATGCATTTGTTTCCATAGGGATAAATTTGTAGGTGAAGCCAGCGTTCGACAGCTTTTAAAATTAGTGGCCTATTAGTGATGAACGCAGGGAGATATCAGCTAAAATTCTCGATTGATTGCAATAACATCAAGAAGTTTTGAAAAAAGTGTTTTTCAGTGTTAAAATACAAAACTTTTTATTTTGTTGGACCGATTTACAAAAAAAAAAAACTTCTGTAGAGAAGGCCGCCCCAGATGGCAAAGATAACCCATAGAAACAGTTATCATTCACAATATTATCCCACACAAAAAATAGAAGCCCATCTACCGAAGCAGAAATTTCTTTGCACAAACAATAATCAGAGAGAAAACTATTTTCTCGTTACTTGTTCCACAAATGGTTGGCGTACTTTTTCCCCCTCTCCCGTGCTTTCCAGCTGTGCACAAAGTGATCAAAGACGCAAAACTTCCCCGAAAGCGAAATGACAAGAAAGCGAGAAAAACTCGCGCCATAATTAAAAGTAAAACTAACTGGTATAAAACTGTAATAAATTTAAAATTAAGCTTCTCAACTCTTTCGCCAGCCTCGGCGGTCGGTGCTTGGGTGTTACCCCTGAGGGGTGGGAGGAATCCGCTGTGAAGCCCCATCCACTGGTGAGCTGCTTGAAAGCGAATTTTCCTCTCACAGATTGCAATGGAAAAACCCCGGACCGAAGTATTTGTTTTGCTGATAGCCTGAATGTTGTTTCTGTTTTTTTCGGTTCGTTCGTCCTTCTGATGCTATTGTTACTGCAAAATATAAAAGTGGAAAGCTTCTCTGCTGCAACTGTCCAGCCGGCGAATCCGAAGGATCTCTTTCGCCGCCATGCCGCAGTGGAAAACGCTAAAATAATTAGTTTAATGACTTTCGTCTGCAAATGAAAACAAATCCCTGTCCAGTGATCTTCTTTGGTGCTGGACCATCCCTCCTGTGCACTCCTCGCAAGTAAGATTGATAAAGAGTGTTCTCGACTCGGACTAAGATGGAAGAGGATTCCTCGTTTTTTTTTTCTCGTCGTGCAGCTCCAGCTCGGAAAATCTATGCTCCGTTTGGCCAGATGCAGCAGTTTGTGCATTCAATTCGTTTAATCTATTCCAAATTATCTCGTTTTTGTCCTCCGGGCTGAGACACGGGATACGCCCGGCTCTGTGCTAGCTCTGGCACAGCTTCAAATCTTGGGAAAAACCCGGACTGACTATCCTACGAAGCCCGGTCTCATCTCCATCCGACGGCGAATAAATTCAATTAACAATAGTAAAAACGATACCGAATCCCTCCTCCGCCAGTGTGCCCCCCTTTTAAATATCCTTGGACCTGAAGCGGAGGATCCAAAACACCAGTAGAAACTTTGACCCGGGCTATCCAATATGGCAGGGCGCAGCAAACACAAACACCATGATAAGGGGAACCGTAAATAATCCAGCTTGCTCGCCGCCGCCGTTCTCTGCCTCCACTCGTTCGATGCCAGCAGAACCTTGTCGAGCCATAGATAGGGCCGGATGTCACAACAGAAGCTGCACCTAAATCTTCAGAGAGCTTTTTTTCGGAGTTCTTTGGGAGCTGCTGGTGCTGCTGGGTAAATAGCTCCGTGTAGGTGTGCATTAGACCGGTCGATGGATATTATTTTTCCTGATTCACTGAAGTCTACGGAGACTTTAAAAATAACCTCATTGGATTTTTGTACAATTTCTACTGAATGAAGTTAGCTGACGGGGTTGGTGGTCTGATGGCTACCGCTTCTGCTTCATATGCAGAAGGTCATGGGTTCAATCCCAGGCCCGTCCCTTTCCTCGTACTTTGTAGTTGTATATCTCGCACTTGCTTCTATCTTCCATTCTAAATCTATCACACTCCAAACTATTCATTCATAGCAAACGCTAGAACCAGAGACGGACAAGAAACCGTTTCCCTAACGCTTCCTACTTCCACGCGCACGCCTTTCTTACGCCTTATACATAGGCAGTCTGCTAACCACAAAAGCAAACCTCTCTGCCACCATTGTCGCTAAAAATAGAAGATCACCAGCACTTATACACTGAGGATGCCTGTTAGTCCCAAGCAGTCATTCGGTTGGTTCCTTGTGTAAGTGCAGCTGATCTGGCGATACTGGAGTAGCATCCACGGGCGGCCAATTAAGCTCAAGCTCAAGCAAGCTCAAGCTCAAGCTCAAGCTCAAGCTCAATTTCTACTGACTGAAGTTAGCTGTTTTCATGAGAAAAGTCTGCAATACTTGGTCGGGTCTTTCCTTGAGACTTTTTGAGGATACTTACCCTCGTGAATATCTCAGACTAGTTTTTTGAAACAATTATTTGATGAGAGTATGTTGTACAAAAAAAGAAACAAATTGGTGAAACCGTTTTCAAGTTCTTTCGCTTATTTTTGGGACCATATCTCCATACGACCAGTCTTTGACAACTTAAAAAAACTCTATTTTGTGATTTCCAGGTTTCCTGAGGACAATTAAGCCGAGCTCTTTCGACATTTTTTTTTCGTCTGTAATATATCGGGTCTGTGCTTAGTTATGGACTTAATAGTCTTTCGTCAGAAAGTTGTGTGCAAAGTAGAGATTTGATTTTTACAATAACCAACTATTTTTGTCTGCTTCGCTTAACCCATAAAAGCCCGTGAAGAACCTTGAATGGGCACATTTCGGAGGCTAGTAGATCAATTAGTTTGAAATAAATTTCAAAGCGGTTAATTGGTCTTACAATCCTTAGGTGAGACATCCCCACTGACCCCTCCCCCTTTTCTAAATAACGGAAGAAGCGTGGACTTGAGGGGTCTACAATTGGCCTCTAACTGACATCTCAACATCTAAAGGAGCTAGGAGGTTTGTGTCTTCAGCAAAGTTGTTCAGCATACGAAGGGATAAAGAGCCTGATTGGGAATTCATCCGCTAGGTGACGCTAGTAAAAATAAATCTCCAATCTACTCTACCGAAAGAGCCTTATCAGCTAGAAGGTTGGTATCTTTGGCAGAGTTAATCAGAAGATTGAGGACTATCTGGCGGTCAGTCTGAATGAGAATTGCTAATAACAATTCTTCAATTGTTTGTATCTGTAGAATAGGGTGCCAATGAAAATCGATTTTTCGAATTTCAAAAAATGGTAGTGCTCAAAAGTTTTGTCTCCTCTAAAAAAGTCCCCATGCAAAATTTGAGCTCAATCGGACTTCATTAAGTGGACCCCCAAAGCGGTCAAAGTTTGGCTTTTTTGACCCATAAAAAATCTCCAAAAATGAAATTTCCGAAATCGAATTTTTTTTTCATGCCAGATGTCTTAGAAATGCATGAAACGTCGAGATCTGGTGTTATTTGGATTTTTTTTTTTAGATCGACCTCTTGGGACTTAGTAAATTTTGAAAAATTCAAGGCAATAGTATTGAAACATATCCTATATCATTGTTGGCCACTGAAAGCATATTATATGTGATATTTCAATAGGGTGGTTCATTTCCTTTCCAATAGGGTGGTCCTTATCGTAAGCCATTTTCTACATTTAATATGTGGTATTTTATTAGGGTGGTTCACTTATTTTCCATTCGGGTGGGCCTTTCTGTCGAAAAATCATAGTTTGAATGGGATATTAAAAACAATAGTATTTTATCACCTCCTTCATCATCGTAGGGCAGTTCCTTCATTAGATTCGTGATATTTTATTAGGGTGGCTCACTTATTTTCCATTGGTGTTTGCCGAAAATTAAAAAAAAAATCAAGAAATTTTGAATTTGATCATTTTAGTACTTTAACACCTCTTTTATAATCGTGGGCCATCGTCTTCATTTTTGTTTAGAGAGGCTTTAAATTCCTCTGAAGTCATGCGCCTCTAGTTCCATTTGATATGCGACATCATCGTTGGACACTGTTAACATATTTCATTAGGGAGTTTCTCTCATTTTCCATTAGGGTGCATCATTTTTCGTACAGTCTCGTCCACTTTCCTTAATTATGGTGTCATTGTAAAAATTTCAACCTTAATATCTACAGACCGAAAGATTATGGTGTGGACTACTACATAATATTTGCGTAATGTTCGACGAAAAATTTAAAGGTAACTTAGTTAACAACAAAAGAGTTTTCTAGAAAGCCTCTCATTGTTAGAAAGGTCCTTTTGAAAAGTTTTGCGTGATTTTCATTCGGAATGCAACACTTCAAAAAAAAATCCGCTTGCTACTTCGTGATTTCAGATGCACTCATCTCAGAGATCAAGCATTGAGCCTCAGTGACCTTTCCAATTTAGTTTTGCAAATTCCGAAGGAAATTCCAGAAAAAATTCTGAAGGAAATACCGAAGGAAATACCGAAGGAAATTCCAAAGGAAATTCCAACGGAGATTCCAGAGGGAATTACGAAGGAAATTCCAGTGGAAATTCTGCAGGAAATTTCAGAGAAAATTCCGAAAGAAAAACCGAAGGAAATTCCAGAGGAAACGAAAATTATAGAGGTACTTCCGAAGAAAATTCTGAAATAATTTCGAAGCTTCAAAAGAAATTCCAAATGAAATTCCGAATCAAATTTAGCATGAAGCTCCAAAAGGAATTCTGAAGGAAACTCCAGAAGAAATTCCGAAGCAAACTGCAAAGTAAATTTCGACGAAAATAACGTAGAAAATTCCAAATCAAATCCCGAAGGTAGCTCCAAAAGAAATTCCAAACGAAATTTCAAAGCAAATTCCGAAAGAAATTCCAAAGCAAATTCAAAAAGAAATTCCATAAAAATAAATTCGAATGGATTTTTGAAGGATTCCGAAGCAAATTCCAAAGAAAACTCGGACGAAAATTGCACAGAAAATTCCAAAGGAAATTCCGAAGCCAGCTCTAAAAGAAATTGCAAAGGAAATTCAATAAGAAATTTCAAAGGAACTTTCGAAGCGAATTCCAAAAGAAATTCCGAAGGCAATTCCAGAAGAAATTCCGAAAGAAATTCCAAAGGAAACGCCGAAGAAAATTTTGAAGAACCGAAGAAGGAAATTCCGAAAGTAATTTCAAAGAAATACAAAATAACTTCCTGAAGCAACTTACTGAAAGAAATTCATGAAGAAATTCCAAAGGAAATTCTGAATTAAATGAAATATGAAGCCCCGAAGAATACAAAGGAATTTTAATGGATACTCCTAAGAAAATTCCGAAAAAAACAATTCGAAGGAAATTCCGAAGTGAATTCCGAGAAAATTCAACGGAAATTCTGATGAAAATTACGTAGAACAGTCCAAAGGAAAATTCCGTAAAAAATTCCAATCAAAACTTCTGAATAAAATTCCGAAATCTCCATAGGAAATTCCAAAGGTTATTCCCGACCAGACGGAAGAAACAAGATTATAACAGAATGTGTTCCTCTGATATGATTTTTTTATATCACCAGTTGTTATAAAATATGTACCATTAGTAGTTAAAATAACAAAAATTCGAACAAAATTTGCACCAAATTAAACTAAAATATAACAAACCCTGTTACAATTATATCAAAATTATTACGGAATGTGTTGCCAGGATGTTACAAAATAACTAAATTATTGCAAACTATGTTACTGTTTATGACATCGGATGTTATTTGCAACAAACTTATAGATGCGATGTCCAAAATATAACAAATGTTGTTATAAATGTGTTACTAAAAATATAACAAGTTGAGGACAAAGCCATTTTGATGACAAAATTTTATCAACTTTTGTTATTTTTAACTGCTGCTGATAGGAATGTGTTATAATCTTGTTATGTGGTTCTGGTCGGGTTCCAAAGGAAATTCCGAGGAAACTCTATAACAAATTTGGAAGTAGACTTCAAACGAAATTCCGAAAGAAATTTCAAAGAGAATTTTGAAGGAAGTAATAAAGGAATTCCAAAGGAAATTCTGAAGAGAATTTGATAAGTAGCCTCAAAGAAAACAGCAAAGTAATTTTAAAGGATACTCCTAAGGAAATTTCGACGGAAATTCCAAAGTTCTAAAAAAAAAAATCCAACGGAATTTCCGAAGCAAATTTCAGAGGAAATTCTGACGAAAATTGCGTAGAAAATTCCAAAGGAAATTCAAAAAAAAAATCCAAAGGAAATTCCGAAGAAAATTCCAAAGGCAATTCCAAAAACTCCATAGAAAATTCCATAAAAGAATTCAAAGCAAATTCCGAATGAAATTCAAAACGGAATTTCTAAGGAAATTTCGAAGAAAAAATCACAGCTCCAAAAGAAATTCCAAAGGAAACTTCGATGGAAACTTTCAAAATATAAGGGAAATCCCGAAAAATTAATATAAAAAAAAAATTCTAAAATAAATTCTGAAGCACATTCCAAAGAACATTCTGACGACAATTCTGAAAAATATCCAAAGCATATTCAAAAGGGAATTTCTAAGGAAATTCCAAAGAAAATTCCAAAGCAAATCCCGAAGCAAATTGCAATGAAAACAGGAAGTTAAATGGAAATTTCGTAGAAAATTTCTAAGGAATTTTCTATGGAATATCCAAAGCAAATTTGTAAGCAAATTCTTAAGAAAACTGTAGAAATTCCGAAGAAAATTGTAAAGAAAATTTCTAAGAACATTCCGCACTAAATTTCAAAGGTCCAAAAGAAATCCCAAATGAAATTCCGAAGAAAGCTCCAAGGAAAATTTCGAAGAAAATTCCAAAGTAAATTCCAATGCTTTGAAAGAAATTCCAAATAATATTTCGAATACAATTCTGAAGGAAGCTCCAAAGATAATTACACAGGAAATTCCGAAAAAAAACTCTAGAAGAAATTCGGAAGGAAACTCCAAAGAAAATTGCAAACCAAATTTCGAAGGAAACTCAAAAAGAAACTCCGAAGTAAATTTCGAAGAAAATTCCAATTATTATTATTATTATCTTTATTAACGAGATTTGCAGCCCGAGGCTGGCTCATCTCGGAGAAAATTCCAATGAAAAGTTCAGAATGAAATTTCGAAGGACACTTCATAGGAAATTTCGAAGGAAATACCACAGAAAATTCAAAAGGGCACTTCTAAAGATACCGAAGAAAATTCCACAGGATATTCCGAAGCAAATTCAGGATAAATTTCCAATTTTTATGAAAATTCCGTAGAAAATTTCAAAGGAAAATTCGTAGAAAAGGCCAAAAAAAATTTAAAAGGAATTTCGAAGGAAATTCCGATTAAAATCCCAAAGGAAACTCCAAAGAAAATTCCGTTGAAAACTCCAACGAAAAAATCCATATGAAATTCCAACGAAATTTCTATAAGGAACTTTGTCACAACCGAATCGCGTGTATTATAGCAAGCAGAAGGCAACGTACTTTTGTTTCGGGAATGAAGGAGCCCAAGGCTGAGAATCTCTTTTGAAAATATAAACTAAACACTTTTGTTGCCCTTCATCGGCGCCCATCAAGCTATTGTCATAATTTGAATACGTCAAAAATTATTTCATCCAAAATACAGATATTTGTTAATGGCTGTTAGAGTTGTGCTTCGCTGAATTCATTGATTATTGTCATTGGAACGTTTTATTTTAACTATTCAAAAGAAAACCTTAATGAAAATATCTTAACGAAGAGTTGCATGCCAATGAAGAAGCATGATTCAAAACTATACAAACAAAGTTGATTTGTTAGATCTGTTGAGAATATTTATTTTTTTATTTACAAATTAAATGATCACCCTTATGCAAAACTGAAGACAATAGCCCCAATGAAATATCACTTTTTATATGTTAACAGTGGCCTACGATGACATAAGAGATGTTTAAATACTCTTGTATTTATTATTTCATTCAAATTATCATTTTTTTTTTATAAAGGACCACTGTAATGGAATATAAGTGAGCTTTCCCTATGAAATATCACGAATCTAATGAAGGAACTGCTCTACGATGATGAAGGAGGTGATAAAATACTATTGTTTTTAATATCCCATTCAAATTATGATTTTTCGACAGAAAGGCCCACCGAAATAGAAAATTAGTAAACCACCCTAATAAAATACCACATATTAAATGTAGAAAATGGCTTACGATAATGTGAGAGATGTTCCAATACTGTTGTCTTCAATATTCAATTAAAATTCTATTTGTTATTTTTTTTATTTTTTAGCAGATTGAGGGGTATCTGAAAGTGAAAAATATTAGCGCTAATGTATGGACCACCAGAAATTATTACCAATGCGTTACTCAAAAAGTTATGATGTGTGCCATAGCCTAGAGCTGGCTGCCTTAAAACGCTTATCAGATTTGGAATGGCTGTTCGAAACCGTACGGGCCGTTTCAAACCAGAAACAATACAAATTCTAATGGAATAAAATGGTATAATATTAGATTTGGTTTTCATTTATTCATAGATATTCCATGAAACAGCTCTAAGATTCATTATCACCCGTGGATATTTAACATAACACACGCGATCAATTGTCTCATCATCTATTTGTATTTAGAGGTCTACAACGGTTCAATTCCGCGAAATCAATATAAATTTAGTTTTATTTATATTCGATTTAAACTGTTTGTATTCAACCATCTACTAGTAAAGGAATTAGTAACATATTTTCTTCAATTGTCAGTATTTCAAGAATTTCAAACCAAACTCTTCATCGTCAGATAACCCTTCATGTGTTGAACAGCTTTACCGAAGACACCAACCCTCTAACTGATAAGGATGTTAAGATACAGACAATTGAAGAAAATTTGTTACTAGTGCCACCTAGCGGATAAATTGTCATGCAGACTTTTCATCGTCAGATAGCCCTCAATCTGCTGAATAACTCTGACGGAGACATCAACCTTCTCGCTGATAAAAATCTTAGGATAGAGAAGATTGAAGATTTCTTCCTACTAACGCCACCTAGCGAATAAATTTCCAATCAAACTTTCAACCGCCAGAAAGCCCTTTATCTGCTGAATAACTTTGCCGAAGACACCAATCTTCTAAATAACTCATTTGGATGTGGAGATATCAGTTTGAGGCCAATTTTGGACTCCTCGTGTTCACGCTTTTTTCGTAACCAAGAAAAGGTAGAGGGGACAGGGAGGATGTCTCACCCAAGGATTGTAAGACCAACTAACCGCATTAACTTCAAAATTTATTTCAAATTTATTGATCTACTAGTCCCTGAGTTGTGGCCATTCAAAAGGTTCGTCTCGGGCTTTTAAAGGTTGACAATCTCGACATAATTTCTTGAATAATCTCCCATTCTGACAGAGTTAGAATTGTAAAAAATATATGTGAAAAAAGAATCACATTCTAGTGGACCAGTCTGGTGTGCAACATGCACTAAAATTTAGGAGTTTAATTAAATGATAAAATGGGGCCCTGCACACACACTTGGTTGTTTGTTCGGGAGAAATCCTAGCCAAAGATCAAAATCCACTATCATCCAGTCAGTACCCGTCCGGCAGCCTTCCCAACTAATCCCCTTCCATCCCATCCATTGCTGAGGTGCAGTCAGTCAGTCGTAACGAGCCTTCTGGTGCTGGGAACACCGGGGGTGCAAGCCAGTGAAAGGTTAGAATTTGATCTTCATTCAAAGCATGTCCTGACTGTGGTGTTTCCTTTTTGTAGAATATGTATGGGAGAAAGTTGTTTGGAGTTTGCCACATTTTTTTATGTCGTTTTTGTTTTGGAAATAAATGAATGCATGTTGTACAGAGAGGTAAGTGATGCGAGTAACGAAATGGAAGTCCTTTGCTTTATTTTGATGCTGTGATAGGGTTTATGAGCTGGGTAAGGTTGATGATGTTGATTGCATTGGATAAAGTAATAAATTTGCGCTTGATAGAGCTGCACTTGCCCCAATCCCAATTTATGATAGGATGATATAACTTAAAAGGATTTCCATTTCCGAAAATTTGAAGAATTCAATAAGCTTCATATATATTGGACTCCTGGTATTTGTATTTTTCTTCTTGGATCTGATAATATAAGGAAGTCTGACTATCTTTATCACGGTTGACTTGTAGATCCTTGTGTTACCAGAAATTTATGTTTATGACTAGACTGGAATCATGGTTAACATTCGCAATATCAATTTCCAGCTACTAACAGATGAACAAATAATCTTTTTTTTATACCTCAACTCATGCTTTTCGATCAATCGGTATAATCAGAATTGTTGAACTTTTCAAATTTACTCCCTTCGCACTCATGGCACATTTCTATGTTTGATCGTAGTTTTTATAATCCACTCTATTTTTCAAGACAGCAAAAATATGGTTACCTCATTCTGACAGCTTGAAGTTTTGGAAGCTAATCATTCTTGTTGACATTACCCCACCTGGTACGATTCTACCAGAAAAAAAACTCCATCTAACCTGTACTCAACAGTATGGGCAAACTGATGTTTTGCCCTTTACAAATGGTTCCACATCTTGCTGCAAAGATCAATTCATCTAGAAAGAATTATAGAAACTTTCCCAGATAAATAAATTATTAATTGGTGGGATTCGATTGCCGATTCACACAAACACTTCAAAGAAGTTCAGAGGTGTCACACACTCCATCACCGCAGACTCATCCGGCATGATCCCTCCTAAGTTGGAGCAGCGCCCAAGTCAAGTCAACAATCGAATCCGAGAGCGTGTGTCTGTTTCGTTTTGATACCTCATTCCCACTAATCGGATTACGGGCCTATAATGCGACACTTGCCTAACAAATTACACGTGATTTTGATTTTATTGACTCCCATCACCAACGTCTTACAGCGCCTCCATCGTCTTCGGCATCATTCGTCGCCGCCACCATGTAAGAAGTCGGCCGGCTGCTTAAGCCCGGTAGCTGCATTCAGCACACGATTTTCGAACTTCATTAGCTCTGGGTAGTGCTCACGGAACGGCAGAATCTCGTCCCCCACGTTCGACAGCAGTAAATCATCTTTTTCTTTTCTAAGCGCTTCCGACGACGACGACGACGGAGGCGCAAACATTTCAGGCCAGCCACCCATTAAGATTCTCCGAATGAGTTTTGTGTGCAACTCCAAGCTCGCTAGAGGGAAGGAAGCAGAAGCGCACTCATTAGAGAAGCCACTCGTGTCCTGAAGCGAAAATTGCATCATTTAGGTACCTATAGGGTAGGGGTACCAAAATTCTACACCCTAAGGAAATCTTTTTAACATATGTGCATCAATCATAAGATTTCATACATTTTTTTTTGCACTCGGAAATTTTTAAAACTACCTATAGCAATAAAACAGTACTTCTCAGTGCTACAAAAATAGCACTTTTTAGTACTACAAAAACAGCACTTTTTAGTACTACAAAAACAGTACTATAAATTACTATTTCTTCTTCTATTGATCCCTTTTCGATCCTTGTTTGGACCCGTGCCTTCGATCTCTCATTAAACCCGTTAGCGAAAGCTAGTGATGGTAATCCTTCTTGGACACCGTCTTGGAAAACAAACCTCTTAGAAGATCATTTGTTCACTGAACATAGTAGCAAGCAACCACGAACAAGAGGAAATGCGAATCTCTGAATTCACAACTTCCTTCCGAAGAAGTGGGATTTAAACTGTCACTAAACGTGCCAAACTAATAAAAGTACGTTTCTCCGGAATGCGCGTTTTCCCAAATGTGAAATGGTTATTGAATTGAATTGAAATGAGCAATCAGTTCGATGCCTTAAACAAATTTTCCGAACACCAAATCGAAGCAGCTCCTAGCCCAGGCTCGTTGATTCAAGTTACATTTGTGTTCAATAACATATTTTGCTATAATTTTTGTTATTTTGACTTCTTATTAGCCAACATTATAACAACTTTTTTATAGGAAAAACGTGTCAACTGAATGACAAACTCTGTTTGAATTGTTTTGTAATCAACCATTTGGGTAATATGGCGAATACCGGTGCATCTACCCTACGGTGCAAGGTGCTGCCGTCGTTCAGCTGGTATTGCTGCACCGAAGTTCTTTTTTCCTCCTTAACTAGAGCGCGGTGCAATGGAATGTGCGCACGGGAAGGATCGTGGCGAAAATTTATTGCTCCACTTTGATAATAAATTTTTGGCGCTGGTGCGGCTTAACGTTCGTGAGATGCCTCTGCTGAATTACTACGGTGGTCGGGGCGTAGTCGTCGATGTGATACCGTGGTTTTCGATTTTCGCGTTTTGTTCGGTAAGGGGGTTTGTGGAGCTCTGACCTTGGGAGGAAATCGATTTGTTAGATTTAGTGGTTGGTATTGAAGATGGGTTATGTTGCTTTTTTCCCTAAATGAAATTTGAGAGGATGCCTTAAGTTAAATTTTCGATTATGTTTTTGGATGATTTTTTGCCCTAATGTTCAAATTTTGTTAGAAACTTTAAATTTTTTTGAAATGGACATTTTAACATCTTTTTGATATGAATTCCGATGATTCTTCTTCAGAAAACACTAGAGGAAAATTCTGTCGTAATAATCAATAAAGTATTCTTCTTTCGGTTTGACGGAAAAAGCAAAAACAGATCACATTAAAATAATATATACAGTTGAAGGAACTTTGAAGATATCGCTAAAGGAACTGCTGTAAAAAATTCCAAAGAAGTATATAGTTCTTGTATCTCCTCAATTCCTACGACCAAGCCTAAGCAAGAAAATCACCAAATATTCCAAACTCTAGTTCACTTTTGGTTGTTCGTTGAATTCCCGATTCCACCTTTCGATCAATTTCCAATCAAATACTCCCATTCTTATCGCTGCACATTTCAAACTGCAGTGAGAGGGCACACAGCTTTAACCCTTTACTTTTTCGGAAGCAGTATCGTCTGCTAGATTTTTCTTAAAATTTCTAAAAAAAAACTGCTCTCGACATTGTTGACGAATAACTTTGCGAGATCAAAAAATTTCCTTGATATTTCCCTGGATACAACCCTTGATAAATTATTGTGATGGAAAAAAATCCGAATTTAATTCATGAAGGTATCTAAAACTAAATTTTGTACGAATTACTAAAAAGGTTCGTGAAAAATCACACATAAAACTCCTGAAGAGATCTTCGGAGTAATATGTGAAAAAAATCTACACCAAACCAAGCTGCTCATGGTTATGTGACTTGGAATTTAAAAAAAAGCCTTGGAAATATATATATATATATATATATATATATATATATATATATATATATATATATATATATATATATATATATATATATATATATTTTTTTTTTTTTTTTTTTTGAAAAAATGATAAAATAAACCCTTATATCTCTCATGGTTTTTGTTGCTTTTTTTCTTTAGGGAAAGAAGTTTTTAAAGTTGTAAGTTTAAAGTCCCTATTTTCCTCGATTTTCCCAAGATAGAATCTATGAAAAAATACAAGAAATAGGTTTTGTTCACAGCTCCAATCCTAGAAGAATTCTTACTAAAATCCTCTCAGATTTCTTATCGAATCCTCTCATAACTCCTCTTAGAATTATATCCTCAACTATGGATTCTCCTCAGAAGCTTCCGAGGATTCTTATCATCCTAGAGATTCTCATCAAATTTGTTTCAGGATTCACATCAGAATCTTTACAGAATTCTCATCAGAATTTTTCAAGGATTCTTATCAGATTTTTTCCAGGATTCTCATCAGAATCTATCCGGGAATCTCATCAGAATCTTTCCAGGATTCTTATCAAATTTGTGCCAGGATTCTCATCATAATCTTTCCAGGATTCTCATGAGAATGTTTCCAGGATTCTCATCAGATCTGTTTCAGATTTCTCATCTGAATCTCTTCAGTATTCTCATCAGAAGCTTTCCAATATTCTCATCAGAATCTTTCCAGGATTCTCATCAAATTTTTTCCAAGATTCTCATCCGAATCTTTCCAAGATTCTCATCCGAATCTTTCCAAGATTCTCATCCGAATCTTTCCGGGAATCTTCCCAGGATTCTCATAAGAATTTGGTCCAGGATTCTCATGAAAATCTTTCCTGGATTCGTATGAATATCTTCCCAGGATTCTCATGAAAATCTTTCCAGGATTTTCATGAGAATCTTTCCAGGATTCTCATCCGAATCTTTCCAGGAATCGCATCCGCATCTCTCCGGGAATCTCATCAGAATCTGTCCAGGATTTTTATAAGAATTTGGTCCAGGATTCTCATCCGCATCTTTCCGGATATCTTTAAATTTGTTCCAAGATTCTCGTGAGAATCTTTCCAGAATTTTCATGAGAATCTTTCCAGGATTCTCATTCGAATCTTTCCGGGAATCTTATCGGAATCCCAAGTAACAATGAAAGCTGAACAGCAAGAGTATTTGCTGAAAATTGGCTGATCAATGGTGTACAAGGCTGAACACCGTGACAGCTGAACAATAATCTGAAGAAAAGCTTATTAAACACTCTTATTCAGCAGTATACTCAAAGCTGAATATTGAGTTGACCAAACTACTTTTCATCTACAGTTTTAACTTTTGTTCAGCCAACCTGAATGATATTGATTAAAGGTTATTTAAAGCTTTAATCAAATCAACAGCCATTGTCGAAAAATTGTTCACCTATATGTTGATAAAAATATACATACCGAAATATATACCTACATTGGGTCGAACACTAAATTAATTATCATAAAACTGTTTCATCGAACAACAAATTTTTCACATCCCGAAGCAGACATGCTGTAAACGCACACGGGCCCATCATTTGTCGAAAAAAAATCCTGAGTCCGGTATCGATGACCTTGTGTATCAACAAGACAGAACACTACACTCGATGATGCAGATTTCTTCGTAACATTTTTAATTAACTGTACGAAATCGAAATCATTACCAACTTGCGTTGACAACAATTGAATAGCAGAAATTAAAAATTACCGAGGAATCTATTTTGAAACATAAATCACAACACACTTTGACAGCTAACTCAAGTGTTTTTGCATAGCGCTGTTATCACTTCTTCAGCCTCAATGCAGCCTTTAAAATAGCCCTTATTCAGACAAGTCAATATGTTAGTCCCTTGCTGTTGATGATGTTCACACAGTCTCATTTGGAGCAGATGTCAAGGTAAGTGGTTATAAATCAGCGAATCCCAGTTCAAATCTCAATGGCTCATATTTACTAATCTTCATCTTTAAATTCCAGCACTTTACTACACTATGTGTTTGAAATTGTTATTTGCGTTGATAAAACCCAAAAGTATAAATCTGTAAATACTTTTAAATTTTTTTTTGGTTAATTGTTGAATAATGGATGAATAAGCGATCGTTAAGCTTTCGAAGGTTGCCATCTGTTCTAAAAATAGAATTATGGTCATTGAAAGATGCCTGAATAAGCGCATGCTAGACCTTTATTCAGCCTTCTATATAGCTTCAATTAAGCTTAAGGCTGAATAAAATCGCCAGAATTAGATGTTTAACAGCTGAACAACAGTGAATGCAGGCTATGAACAGCTTTTGTTCAAACAAAGGCTGAATTGAATTAGCTATAAAAGCGTTTAAGCAGCTTCAAATTGTTACCTGGGAATCTTTCCAGGATTTTCTTAAAATTTGTTCCAAAATATTCATGGAAATCTTTCCAGGATTCTCATCCGAATCTTTCCGGGAATCTCATCTGAATCTTTCCAGAATTATCATAAGAATTTGGTTCAGGATTCTCATGAGAATATTTCCTGGATTCTCATGAAAATCTTCCCAGGAGTCTCATAAGAATCTTTCCAGGATTTTCATGATAATCTTTCCAGGATTCTCATCCGAATCTTTCCGAGAATCTCATCAAATTTGTTACAAGATTATCATGAGAATCTTTCCAGGATTCTCATCCGCATCTCTCCGTGAAACTCATTAGAATCTTTCCAGGATTCTCATAAGAATTTGGCACAGGATTCTCATGAGAATCTTTCCCGGATTCTCATGAAAATCTTTCCAAGATTCTCATGGGAATCTTTCCAGGATTCTTATCCGAATCTTTCCGGGAATCTTTTAAAAAAATTTCCCAGGTTCTCATCAATTTTGTTCCAGCATTTTCATGAGAATCTTTCCAGGAATCGCATCAGAATACTTCCAGAATTTTCATCAGAAGTTTTCCATGATACTCATAACAATTTAGTCCAGGATTCTTATCCGAATCGTTCCAGGATTCTTATCAAACTCTTCCCAGGAATCTCACCAGAATCGTTCCAGGATACTCATCAATTTTTTCCAGGATTCTCATGAGAATCTTTCCAGAATTCGCATCAGAATCTTTTAAGGATTCTCATCAGAACCTTTCAGGACTCTCATCAGAATCTTTCTATGATTCTCATCAGAATCTTTCCAGGATTCTCATTAGATTTGTTTCAGGATTTTCACCAGAATCTTCTAAGAATTATCTTCAGTATCAACCCCAGATTCTCATCAGAATCCTTTCGGAATTCTCATCCAATTCCTCTCTGGATTCTCATCAAAATCATTTCAGGGTTGAAATTTTCCCAGAATTATCAGCTTCCTTTCAGAAATCTCATAAAGATCCTTCCAAGATTATAATCAGAACCATTCGAGGATTCTCAGAACCGTCCCTGGATTCTCATAAGCATTCTTACTGAATTTCTATCAAAATTCTTCCAGAACTCCCACTATAATCCTCAAAAGAGTCTTGTCTTAATCCTTTCATGGTTCTCATCGAAATCTTTCCAAGATTATCATTGAAATGCGTCCAGAATTCTTATCAGAAATCACGATTTTTATCATAATGTTGCCTGAAATCTCTTCATAATCGGTTCAGAATCTTCCCGGATTCTCATTGTGGTTCAACCAAGATTATAATCAGGAAACCTTCAAGATTCTCTTAAAAATCGTTCTAGGATATTCATCAGAAAGCTTCTTTAACCCTTCCATTACCAACCCCCCTAAACGAGTGTTGGAAAAAACACGTTTTGCGCTGTAACTTTTTTGTTTTTTGGTATTTTTAAACCAAATTTTGACACAAGAAGCGCATATCCTTCTAGTTTGAGGGCTTGGACAAAATTTTAGGATTGGTCACCTGGTTCCGGAGTTATTCCGGAATCAAAATGGGTGTTTCGAATTGGCCACTTTCGAAAAAGTGAATTTGCAATATGAAATCAGCTGTTTTTTTACAATGATTAGCTCTATAACGATGAGGACGGATGTCTACAAGGCCATCATGGTCACTGCATGCCGCGGATCACAATTTCCGGATGTTCCGGGGAACCGGTTCCGGGGCCATTTTTGGAAGCGAGTCAATACTATCATGCGACACATCAAACTTCATGATTTTTCAAATAATTGCATTCTATGACTGAGCTGCATAGTTCAGAATCCATTTGGACACTTTGGAACCGGTATCCGGGTTTCCGAGGAACCGGTTCCGGGGTCAATTATTAAAAATCAGTGAACACTGTCATGCGACACATCAAACTTCATGATTTTTCAAATAATTACATTCTATGACTGAGCTGCACAACTCAGAACCCATTTGGCCACTTTGGGACCGGGACCGGGTTTCCAAGGAACCGGTTCCGGGGCCAATTATTAAAAATCAGCAAACATTGTCATGCGACACATCAAACTTCATGATTTTTCAAATGATTTCATTCTATGATTGAGCTGCATAGTTCAGAACCCATTTGACCACTTTGGAATCGGTATCCGGGTTTCCGAGGAACCGGTTCCGGGGTCAATTATTAAAAATCAGTAAACATTGTCATGCGACACATCAAACTTCATGATTTTTCAAATGATTGCATTCTATGACTGAGCTGCATAGTTCAGAACCCATTTGGCCACTTTGGAACCGGTATCCGGGTTTCCGAGGAACCGGTACCGGGGTCAATTACTAAAAATCAGTGAACACTGTCATGCGACACATCAAACTTCATGATTTTTTAAGTGATTACATTCTATGACTGATTTGCACAGTTCAGAACCCATTTGGTCACTTTGGAACCGGTAACCGGGTTTCCGAGGAACCGGTTCCGGGGTCAATTATTAAAACTCAGTAAACATTGTTCATACCGTGGCTGGATTGAATAGTGTAGAACTCTTATGGTCACTTTGGAACCGTTATCTGGGTTTCTGGGGAATCGTTTGCGGGATCAAAAGATGAGTTTATACTGTCATACGATACACCAAACATTACATTTTTTTAGGATAGTATATTTCATGAATATGTTGCAATGTTCGGGACCTATGTGGCCACTTTGGAACCGATATCCGGGTTTCCGAGGAACCGTCTCGAAGGTGAGTAAATATTGTCTGGCGACTTTATGGATGTCTTATATATTTTTTTAATCTTCTATAACTCACACTTGAGAATTTAAAACGCAGGTTCCATAGGAAAGTTTCTGGTTCAAGTATCATATAGCTGTTTTTTTAACACTAACACGGTAATGCTTCCAGTGCACGATTTGCCCTTTGAAGGAAGCACCACACTAGACAACAGACTTGTATGCAACGCCCAGTAGCACAGTTGAAATACATTTCTGACGAAAAGTTTTCCGGACTTAAGCAGGAATCAAAGGGGTCATCGAAGGGGTTTGGACCCCTTGACTCGATGCGGCTAAATGCTTGGTAACACTAACCGCTCGGCCACGAAGCCTACAAATCGTTTCGCTTTAGTATTACGAAAGATACTGCATACTGTAGCAATACCGTAAAATTTAAAACTCGTAAAATATACTATTCAACAATTTTTAGTCGAAAACATGTAACACCTTCAATTGAATTAATTTTAGGTAATTAATTAAGAGAGTTCAGCTGATCATGACATTGTTCGGATTTACTATAGCCGACTCCCCACATCTCGATATCTCTCCCTATGTAGATGATTTCTTCGGTCCCTTCATTTTGCAAACATTTTCACTCTGCATATCTCGATATCTACCTATCTTGATATGAATTTCATTCCAGATTTTCTGTCCATATGCCGATATGCCCATTAGCATGGGACACGGTTATATGAAAAATTTAGATTCTCGCTCCAGTCCACTTTTTGGATTGCGTTTAGGTCCCATAACAACTGTGCAAAATTTCAGCTCGATCGCAGAAACTATATTTAGCGCCAACCGTTCAAAGTTTGTATGGGATTTACTATGGGAAAACTTACTTTTACAAAAAAAAAAAATCGCCAGAGGTCGCCCATTGACCTCTATAAATATTCTGAATACAGACCTCGATAGGTATTTCTACGATGAACAACATTGCCGAGGACAGCAAAGCAATCCGATGCTTGATAAAAAAGTTCAATATTCTTCATCTCAAAAATACCTATCGAGGTCTGTGTTCAGAATGTTTATAGAAGTCAATGGGCGACCTCTGGCGATTTTTCTTTGCAAAAGTAAGTTTTCCCATAGTAAATCCCATACAAAATTTTAACGGCTGGCGCTAAAATATAGTTCCTCCGATCGAGCTGAAATTTTGCACAGTTGTTATGAGACCTAAATGCAATTCAAAAAGTAGACTGGAGCGAGAATCCAAATTTTGTCCCACACTAATGCCCATTATCAAAGGTTACTAGACTAGGTTTCAGTGGTCCGAAACAAATTTCAAATACGAAATGACGTCTGTTTGTTTATTATTTTCCTGGTAACGGAGTGATTTTCAATCTAGTGTTCATTTACACAAATGTTCTTTGTTTCGATCTCTCTCTATATCGATGGTCCCTTCGAAATCGAGATGTGGAGAGTAGACTGCATCACAGTTTTACAAAAATGTCTTTCAAAAATTCCTCTAGAAATACTTATAGAAAAATCTTCTCTTGTGAAGCAATTTCTTGAGAAATTCTTGCTCTATAAGTGATAATTCAGAATTCTATAGAAATGTTTTTAGAAATTTCCATGATTTATTTAAGGTATTCCCTTAAAATTTCTGCAAAAAATCTGTAGACAAATTTCATTAGATTGCAAGATGTCATACTGTAATGTCCCGATTTTGTCAACCCTAAATGCATCATGGGGCTGATAAAATCGGGACATTACAGTATGACATCTTGCAATCTAATGAAATTTGTCTACAAATACCTTAAATAAATCATGGAAATTTCTAAAAACATTTCTATAGAATTCTGAACTATCACTTATAGAGCTCTAAAGAATTTCTCAAGAAATTGCTTCACAAGAGAAGATTTCTCCATAAGTATTTCTAGAGGAATTTTTGACATCTTTGTAAAACTGTGATACAGTCTACTATCTACATCTCGATATCGAAGGGACCATCAATATACAGAGAGATCGAAAAAAAAAAAAAATTGTGTAAATGAACACTAGATTTAAAATCACTCCGTTACCAGGAAAATGATAAACAAACAGACGTCATTTCGTATTTGAAATTTGTTTCGGACCACTGAAACCTAGTCTAGTAACCTTTGATAATGGGCATTAGTGTGGGACACTTACTTTTGAAAAGAAAAATCGCCAGAGGTCGCCCATTGACATCTATAAACATTCTGAACACAGACTTCGATAGGTATTTTTACGATGAAGAATATTGCCGAAGACGGCGAAACAATCCGACACTTGTGAAAAAAGTTTTTCAATGGAAACCTATTGGCAAGGCGACGTTGATTAACACGTAAAGGAATAACAAAATCGGGCAAAATTTCCGAAAAGACTATGCTTAATAACTTTTTTAATAAGCATCGGATTGCTTTGCTGTCTTCGGCACTGTTGCTCATCGTAGAAATACCTATCCTATAAATATACTATCCTAAAAAATTGTAATGTTTGGTGTATCGTATGACAGTATAAACTCATCTTTTGATCCCGCAAACGATTCCCCAGAAACCCAGATAACGGTTCCAAAGTGACCATAAGAGTTCTACACTATTCAATCCAGCCACGGTATGAACAATGTTTACTGATTTTCAATAATTGACCCCGGAATCGGTTCCTCGGACACCCGGATACCGGTTCCAAAGTGACCAAATGGGTTCTGAACTGTGCAGCTCAGTCATAGAATGCAATCATTTGAAAAATCATGAAGTTTGATGTGTCGCATGACAATGTTTACTGAGTTTTAATAATTGACCCCGGAACCGGTTCCTCGGAAACCCGGATACCGGTTCCAAAGTGGTCAAATGGGTTCTGAACTGTTCAGCTCAGTCATAGAATGCAATCATTTGAAAAATCATGAAGTTTGATGTGTCGCATGACAATGTTTACTGATTTTTAATAATTGACCCCGGAACCGGTTCCTCGGAAACCCGGATACCGGTTCCAAAGTGGCCAAATGAGTTCTGAACTATGGAGCTCAGTCATAGAATGTAATCATTTGAAAAATCATGAAGTTTGATGTGTCGCATGACAATGTTTGCTGATTTTTAATAATTGACCCCGGAACCGGTTCCTTGGAAACCCGGATACCGGTTCCAAAGTGGCCAAATGGATTCTGAACTATGCAACTCAGTCATAGAATGCAATTATTTGAAAAATCATGAAGTTTGATGTGTCGCATGATAGTATTGACTCGCTTCCAAAAATGGCCCCGGAACCGGTTCCCCGGAACATCCGGAAATTGTGATCCGCGGCATGCAGTGACCATGATGGCCTTATAGACATCCGTCCTCATCGTTATAGAGCTAATCATTGTAAAAAAACAGCTGATTTCATATTGCAAATTCACTTTTTCGAAAGTGGCCAATTCGAAACACCCATTTTGATTCCGGAATAACTCCGGAACCAGGTGACCAATCCTAAAATTTTGTCCAAGCCCTCAAACTAGAAGGATATGCGCTTCTTGTGTCAAAATTTGGTTTAAAAATACCAAAAAACAAAAAAGTTACAGCCCAAAACGTGTTTTTTCCAACACTCGTTTAGGGGGGTTGGTAATGGAAGGGTTAAGAATCCTCCTGTATTTATTCCTGGGAGGCATTCTTAAAACCTTTGGTAAGTTTCTTTGAAAACATCTTTAGAAGACCTAAATAATTTGCTTAAAGTAGATTACTGAAAGACTTTGATGGGAAACACCTATACAATTCCCTAAAATAATGTCTTAAGTTATTCTTGTAGAGTCTGGATTAGGTGACAAAATGTGGAAAGACAAAACGTCGGAGTCCAACACTTGAAGTGTCAAAACATCGAGAGGACAAAACGTCAAAAGTAGAGGGTTTGAAGGAAACGTAAATTTTTTGGAACTTTCTCTTCTGAAAGAATGAATAACTCACTATGTACCAAACGTTATTCATAACATATTAAATTGAACACTATGTGAAAAAAGAAATCTGGGAATCAATTCTAAATTGTGGTTAAAAAATGGATTTAGGAATGAAGTTTTTATGATAGTACCTTTGTTAGTACAGTTTTTTGTCAATATGCCCGAAAAATTCAAGAAAAACAAAATATCCCCAGGAGGATGTTTGTTCAATTTTCTTGTGATATACGTTGGAATATTTCTTGATGAAGCTTTGAAGGACCTTCTGAGAGCATTTATGATAGCATATTCGAGACGATCCATAGAGAAATCTGATTATTTTGTTTATATGCATAATAATTGCGCTCAATTTTTAGTAAGATTTAATAGAAGTCATTGAAGGTATTCTTGATAATATGCCAACATAAATTTTAGAAGGACATCTTTAGGTATGAATTTTTAAATAATTCCTTCAGTTGATACACCTCTTGGTATAAATCTCTATTGAAATTCCTCGAGTTTTATCGAAAAGTTTTGTAAAGGTATCATCAAAGGTTGAATTTACGGAACAATCTTTAAAGTTCACAGTTATTTCCAAGATAACATTTGAAGACAAAAGTCCTTTGAGGAATTTGTGACAGAATTGTTTGGAAAATTTCTGCTGCCTTGTTTCTGAGCGGAAAAAAATCGTTGTGAATCTGAGCATGAGCATGATCACAAGCATAGATGACCGTACAACTCGTCAATACCAACGCCGGCCACATCCTTACGGTCATTGGGGTAAGGAAAGGAATGTTAGTGCGATTTTCATTGTTACTAAAGACCGAGTATACCTCTGCATCTTCGTGGTTGTCACGAGGAGGAGTTTTTGTTATTGGGCAAGTTTCAGAAGCTACGAAGTCTGGATTCACCTTGAAAAGTGATGCGATTTATGTGATCTCAATTGAAAAAATAATTTATTGTTACAGATTACGACTAAATAAAATATATTTCGACACCTACGGTTACGAACCATTCAAATATTGTCTTGTGTTTCCGTCTTATGGTCGTTCGGTAAAGTTTGTTCGATATGTGATAGTTTGAATATCACATTAATATTAGATTATACCTCTGCATCTCCATGGCTATCTTAGGAAGAGGCTACTTTAGAAGGGAGGATTCAATAAGATTATAAAGTTTTAATAAATAGTTCATTATCAGTATCTGAAAAAATGATTGACAATCCCTTTATCGAACTTTTTAATTGTTCTATTAAAATTACAAAAACTTAGATGAAGAGGGATTCTTAGAATGCTACTAGTAACATATTTTTATGACTTGCTGAGGACTGATTTGAACATTTGCTCTTCTGGGTGAATTTCTGCAGTAAATCGCAGAGGATTCCAAAGATGAAGAACTAAGTAGAGTAAAGTCTGCTCAAAATGAAGTTTCCTCAGTTCAGCACGATAACTCAATTGATCACCTCGACACCGCTTCTACGGTCATCAACTTTCCGACTTCAACCCGAACCAATCGATCAATCCCGAGAATCTGAACTATCGCAATGCGGATCTCATCTTATCCCACCTTCCAGTTGCAGTTTCTCCCGCACACTTTCCGGGCCATCATCCTTCGGCTCCCTGAAATGTACATATTTTACGATCCAAGTGCTTCTCCGGCTTCTTTGGAAGACGCAAAAAAAAACTCGAAAATCGAATTGAGATTGATGCTATCGTTTTATTTATTACGGCAAAAATATATCACGTTCGATGAGGTCTGACTGCTGCAAGCTTGCGGTAAACGTGGACAAACGTTATAGTCTCTCGCTTGCATCTGAAGCGCGACTTCTTCTGGATAGAGATGTTACGAGGTGAATCCCAGCATATCACAGCAAAAAATTGTTGCCGACCTAATTTTTGTTTTTTTTTTTTTTTTTTTTTTTTAACAATATTCCGTTCAAAACGAAACTGATTTAAATCGACAAAACTTAAATAAAGTTGAACTCATTCCTCTCAACGTGGTTAGATGTTAGTGAGATATCGGAGACGGCTCTCACGCGCTGGACCAGTGTTCAAATCCGACTCGATTTTATACATGTTTTTTTGTAAATGTCTCAATTCGACTTCATCGACAGCTAAACCCGGGTTTTTACACTTACTAAATGTAATTGTAGAGCACATTTGCGTCATGACTGCAGTGCGACAAAATTGACGTAATATTAAAATTAAAATTTATTTTTTGCTGTGCAGATACCGGGGAGGATTTGCTTGGAGCACCTAATTATTGCCAGCAGAGACGTCGTCGTCTTCGTCGATGTCGTCGTTTTGGTGTACGGTCATTAAGAGATCTACGTTTTGGTGGCGTTGGCGGTGGCGGCAGGTCGCCTCGGGCAATGATGATGTACTACATTAGTCACGTCGTCGTGGTCGTCTTCTTCGTCGTCATCGTCATTCGCGCTACTACCTTATGTTCTTTGCGCGGCGAACATGTGTTTCGATGTCGCGACGTCATTTTGCGTACTGTTTAATGAGTTTTGCTCTTTTTTTTGTGGATTTTTTTCCTGTATTCAAATGAATATGTGCACCCGTGCAGGGAGTAATTTATGTTTGTCGCAACATAAGAGCGGAGACTCCACGTATGACGGGCAACTAATGACGTTCGTTAAGGAGCGTCAGGCGGAATATCTTGTTTGTTTGAGACGGTTCTCACATTTTCGTGATAAATTTCCCCAGACTTAATGATGTTTTGCGATGCGGACCGGTACTCGAAATGGGCTGAAATTTCTCAGGGAGTTTAATGTCAAATGCCCTCGGAAATTGGGCTTGTAGTTGGTGCTGACTTATGTAGATAAACTACGGATGAAACGATGTTAAGAATTTTGGGAACATCAGAAGAGACGGGCGGTATTCAGACGAGTCCTCCGACGCGATTTAGTTGAAACTCGAAACGAGATAGATTTTTAAATCTCCAGAAGAATTTCACACGAATTCATAAGCGCGATTCAAGCAAATCTCCCAAAATTCAGCAAAAATCCCCAGAAGGGATTGAGATTAATCCCCAGAAGTGATTCAGGTGAATCTCCAGACGGGATTCAGAAGAATCCCCAGACGGGATTCAGAAGAATCCCCAGACGGGGTTCAAACGAATCCTAAGATGGGATTCAGGTGAATCTCCAGACGGGATTCAAAAGAATTCTTCGACGAAATTCAGAAGAATTTCCAGACCAGATTCGGAAGAATCTCCAGACGGGATTCAGGTGAATTCCCAGAGGGGATTCAGACGAATCCGCAGACAGGATTCAGACGAATCCTCAGAATAGATTCATATGAATCTTCAGAAGAATTTTAAACGAATCGTCTGAAGGGATTCAGAAACATCCCCAGACGGGATTTTGAAGAATCTTCAGAAGAGTTTTAAACGAATCGCCAGAAGGGATTCAGAAGAATCCCCAGACGGGATTCAGACAAATTCCCAGAGGGGATTCATATGATTCATGTCATTCATATCTTCAGAAGGGTTTTGAACGAATCCCCAGACGAGATTCAGTTGAATCTGTAAATCGAGATTTAATCGAGTGTCCAGAGTCATATATTATTATATAGTATTCAACTCAAACTTAGACTCAAACCAATCGTCGCTTGACACTGGAATTCACAGAAAGTCAACTAATTAGTCCTGCTAAGATCGTCATCAAGCACATTAAAAAACCTACGACTGTCATTTTGAACCGACTTAATTAAATGCTTGTGCAACCAAACGCCATTCATCCATCCAAACCAACAGCACAAGTAGATAGATACTCGAACCTATCGGAAGGGAAGACGGTGTCATTTTCCAGCTGAACAGTCCCCCGAATGGCACCCAATTGACGGTTTGGTTTACTACCCCCGGTCGGTGATGATCGCTACCAACGTCGTTCGCAGTCTTCGTCATCAGCCGCCCACTTGGAGGAGGTGGGCGGTCCCGAAACAAATCGCCTGTCATCGACTGTGGCGGCGACCGGCGAAGACGAAGCAGTCCCTGAAATCTGGTTCCCTCCCTCCAGCCGCCCACCATCGATCAGCATTGGAGTAACACAGTTCGATAACTTTCAGCCACACTGAAAAGCATCGACTAGCGCGCTGATTCGATTAGTGCCTTCTTGCTTGGGATTGGGGAAAATGATGAGTGGAGCGGGCCGCGGAGGCAATCTGTGTCTCATCGCTGCTCCACGATTACACGATGGAAGTAAAGAACTTAATCGCCGGCTCACGATTCGGGCAGACTCCGGCGCTGGCTGGCTTGCAAACAGGGAGCTACGATGACAACTGGTGGTAGTGGAGGGCGGTCGGAGGAAAAGAACCATCAAATGATGGTAGATTTTGCGATAGACCATATCAATAAGTGATACTGAACGATTGTGAGTGCGATTTAATGGATTAGAGAGGAGCGCAACCGGGTCGAAGTTGAGCGGATTACGCGCCAATAAAACTAAATGGGTTGGAAGAAATTGGCAAGGCGTTGCTCTTGTTGAAGGAAGGGGTGCTCGCTTGCTGCGGATAATGGTTCCCGTTAGCTAATGCTGAGCTGATGAACAAAATTAATAAATACGAAGCTATCAGAAACGATCGAAGGTTGATCACTTGAAAGAGAGAAAGAAAATCGTTATCTATTAATTAGATTCTTGCACGATTGACACTCAAAAACGATTGAAGATTCGAAACGCTAGTGGGCGAAATAAGGTGGAAAATGGAACACTTTAACTATCGAGAAACAAAGTGCTTCTATTCAATTGGTTTTCTATTCTTTGGTCTTAAGTTAAGATTTTGTATGGTTTGGTGTGTGATTTTGACAGTGGAAACAATACCTTTGTAGTGACCCAGTTTCGTGAAATCATTTTATCATATTATCATGACGTGAATCTTCAGTATCGGTTATTATTTTCGCTAACTGATTTCTTTTAGGGGTTGACAATCATAGAATTTGATTTTTAATAAAATAAAAACCTACACAAATTTGTACATTTCGAAAGCAAACTGATTTAATTTTTTTTTTTGAGTGCATATCGCATTACTAATTAATTTCTCTTTTTACTCTCATTACAGGTACGTATCTCCAGTTGATAGATCCAAATTGATTCACAAATGGTTTGCTATTAACGGGTGGTAACTATACGTTTCTTGAGGATTTTCGCCATGCTTTACCAAATGCAACATTATTATCAACAGTGAAATGAAACAAAAAATTCTCCTTCAATGTATTTTTTGCACTTTTAAGTTCATCGATAGTATTTGACGGGAATAGTGGTTCAATGACTACCGCTTCTGCTTCATAAGTAGAAGGTTTTGGGTTCAATCCCAGGCCCGTCCCTTTTCTCATACTTTGTAGTTGTATCTATCATTGCTTCTATTCGCTCTAACGTAGGTGAGGGATTCCACGGAGGCATGCAAGTCGATTCTGATCGACCATTTCAAAAATATCTGAAACTTTGCACAGTTTTTCAGTTCCATCTAAATCGTCATTTTCCGATATCAAATCTTCAAGTTGAGTCACGACTAACTTTTCAAAAGGGTGTATGTGAAAATGGTTCAAAAATATTCAAAAAGCTGCACAGCAAAAACGGTTCGTTCGATTGTTAGACAAGTAAAGAAACAAAGTTAGACAACTAAATAAAGATTCCAAAAAAAATACACACAGTAAAAAAAAATTTTTTTTTGCATTAAAAAACATCATTTTTGTCACAAAAACTCAAATATCTCAAAACCCTATCAGAATACCAACGTAATTTTTTGAGGGAAAGCGGTCCATTATATTAGCTATCTACCATAAAAATTTGGTGATGGTAAGCCAATAAACAAAATAGTTATGACATTTCAAATATTTCACAAATTAGACACTTAGTGAATTTTTTTTTTTCATTTTTAATTTTTTTTAGGACCGCAGTTTGTTGCTGAATTTTTTGTTAAGGGTACCACATGAGGTTAACAAGTTGTTTTCATGATATTTTATTTAATTAATCATAACTATTATAGCATCTATTAGAAAGTAAGACGCGATCCAGTGTTGTGATCTAAAGTCTTGATAGTGTCATATTTTTTATTGTACGTAACTGAAGAAAATTTCTCTCAATAGTGTTGAAACCTTTTGATAAAAGAAACCTATAAGAAATCTAATATTGAAGACAAAAGCTACAAAAAAAGTTTTCTATACAGGTATACGACTAGTTTACCTGCAAAAAGTTTACCTCGTAGAGAACAAGGCGGGTCTATACCCAGGTGATCTAGTATACGTAAAGCAGGTCGGTTTTCTCGGTGCTGGTTTTCTCCACAAAGTTAAAATCTGATTTCACCTGGGTATAGACCCGCCTTGGTAGAGAATAGACTTTGTTAATCATATTTGGGAGAAAGCGATTAACTTCAACAACATCAAAAACATGATAGGTACATACCATGAACATACTCACGAAAAAGCTAAAAATATACTACCACTATGGTTATAAAAGATTTAATTGTAAAAATTTTCTTCAGTGAAGCAAACGACACCAAACTAGTCAGTAAAAACTTAAAAGTGATTTTGTTTATTAAAATCTAACGAGCAACATGAGTAGTCGCTTTCTCAACTGTTGCAGGCCGTTTGCAGAAAAAAAGTGTTCGAAAGAGCTACGAAATCTCACCGAAAGCACCATAGATAAACTGAAAGCGGCTGGTTATGCTCCAATGTCTACATTGAATACAAATTTACGCATTTGTAACGTTGACGTTGACAAACGGGCAATCTGTACATCATCGGTGGATCAGGTTGCAGGAAGTTCGAAAACAACAACAACTGAGGAATTACTAGATGCACCGACAACAACTGAGGAGTTACCAGAAGTACCAAGTGCAGATAGTCTTGCCACGGTACCATCAGCGACATCTGTTTCAACAAATCAATCAGAAGATGAGTGCATCCAGAAGGTCAGCATCGAACGCTTCAACGAAGGGATAGCTGGAATAAAAGTGACTCCGATTAAATGGACGAAGATGGGTTACGTCAATTATCCCGAGAAAAAATACCGTGAAATCAACGAAGCTGTACGAAGAAACCTCTTCAAATTAGGACCTGAGGATGTGGAAAATACAGACTACGATGAGGTAAATATGAATATGAAGGAAAGGTTCTCGAATCTAGCCACGACAAGGAAAGAAAAATTATTGATTTTGTCGATGCTGCCAAGCTCGTGGTCTATTCAAGACGCCATTGATGAGTTCAAAACCAATAGAAATACAGAAAAAGAGGCAAAACAATTCAAAAATAACTGTCTTGCAACCAAAAATGCTAGGTCGAGTACTTCATTAACATATGAGACAAAAGAAAAAATAATTCAATATTTTGAAGACGATGAAGTAAGTAGAGCTATGCCTGGCCAAAAAGATTGTGTATCTGTAAAAAAAGATGGAAAGCGTCAAGCAATCCAAAAACGATTAATGATGACTACTTCGAAAGAAGCGTATACACGCTTCAAGGAAATTAACGAAAATATTAAGGTAGGTTTTTCCTCATTTGCAAGCCTTCGTCCAAGGCAATGCAAGCTTTTATCCAATTCAGGAACACATAATGTTTGTGTGTGCACAACACACGAAAATATTAACCTAATCTTACATAGTTTGAAAAGAATCAATTTATCAAAGGATGTTAAAATGTTAACTGGTAGTCTTTTGTGTGAAAATACAACATCAAATTGCTATCTACGATCTTGTTCGAATTGTCCAGATTCTTCATCATTGGAAAATACTTTATTCGCTGAGTTTGAAGAAAATTATATTGATCAGTTATCATTTGAGCAATGGGTGACCACGGATAGGTGTGACCTAGAAACTATTGTAAAACCTGTAGATGAGTTTGTGTCATTTTTTTGCTTGAAATTAGAAAGTTTAATTCCTCACGACTTTATTAAAACAGAGCAATCCCGCTTTTTAAAAAATACGAAAAATACATTACAAGATGGTGAATTTTTAGTCATTTGTGATTTTTATGAAAACTATAGCTTTGTATTGCAAGATGAAGTGCAGTCCCATCACTGGAACGTACAACAAGCTACAATTCATCCATTCGTTATTTATTTCAATGGAAGTACGCAAATTGAACATTTTAGTTTTATTGTATTTTCCGAAGATTTAAGACACGACTCAGTATCTGTAAATTTGTTCATTGCCAAAATGATTAACTTTTTACGCGTTCATAAGGATAAAGAAATCAGAAAGATATATTTCATGTCTGATGGAGCAGCATCGCAGTACAACAACCGTAAGAATTTTTCGAGCCTATGTCAATTTAAATCAAAGTACGGAATTGATGCAGAATGGCATTTCTTTGCTACGTCACATGGCAAAGGTCCTTGTGTTGCTATTGGAGGAACCATAAAGCGCATGGCCACAAGAGCAAGTTTAGCCAAAGAACGTGAGCATCCAATTAAAACTGCAAAAGAACTATTTGATTGGGCGAATCGCAGAAAAGAAGAAGATTTAACAAAATTATCATTTTGTTTTACTATTACTGAAGAGTACGAATTAACGGCATCAGAGCTCAGCGAGCAATATAATAACGCGAAAACGATCCAAGGAACCCAAAAATTTCACTTTTTCATTCCATTGTCAGAAAATAAAATTAAAGCAAAACTATACTCGAACTGTACTGATAATGATGCAAAAGTGTTCGATATTGTAAAAAAATTTAATAACAATAAATAAATAAATAAGTATTAATAAAATGTTTTCATGATCTCATAACGCATACCCAAATCCAAAACTTTTAAAGTTTATATATAACATTTAGAAACTCATCGATCATACTCTAAAAAAAATATCCTGGTAAAAAAGAAATTTATTTTCGTGTAATCTGTTAATTCATTTTAATTTATACATATATACTGCCCATAAAGACATAACTGTCCCATATTGAATTAGTAGGCATTGAGAAAATAGCACTCAAAGTTTGAGTTTTTTTCTTCTTATACAAATGTTCATAATTTTCTAGTACGTTTCTACATGCAATATTTATTTAACATAATCGAACAGATAACTCATTTTGCTTATATCAATCAGTAAAAAATATAAACTTGAACACAACTCACGTTTTGCAGTTGCAATTTGAGACAAAAGTTCATATAGAGACTGTTATGCCTTTATTTTTCAATATGGGACTGCACCAACTTCATATTTTTCCACAACATTTTCAAACAAAGTGTGTTAATTTTTATATGAATAGTAAAGTATATATTAAAACATGGATGTTGCGACGAAAAAAGGTGTTGGTTCAAAAAGCTATATGGGACAGTTATGCTTTTATGGGCAGTATACATATACATATAATATTTATACATATACATAATATTTATACATATAATATACATAATACTAATGAATACATGAAAACGACTTGTTAAATTCACGCAAGGCCCTCAACAATAAAATCAGCAACAAACTGCGGTTCCCGTAATAATTTACACCGAAAAAAAAATTTTTTTTCTACTAAATGTGAAAATTGTGACATGTTTGAAATGTCATAACTTTTTAGTTTATTGGTTTACCATCACCAATTTTTTATGGTAGATAGCTAATATAATGGACCGTTTTCCCTCAAAAAATTACGTTGGTATTCCGATAGGGTTTTGAGATATTTGAGTTTTTGTGTCAAAAATTATGTTTTTTAATGCAAAAAAATTTTTTTTTTACTGTGTGTATTTTTTTTGGAATCTTTATTTAGTTGTCTAACTTTGTTTCTTTAGTTGTCTAACAATCGAACGAACCGTTTTTGCTGTGCAGCTTTTTGAATATTTTTGAACCATTTTCACATACACCCTTTTGAAAAGTTAGTCGTGACTCAACTTGAAGATTTGATATCGGAAAATGACGATTTAAATGGAACTGGAAAACTGTGCAAAGTTTCAGCTCAATAGAAAAAAATGAATTAAAAAATTTACCAAATTTTGGTGCTGTTGCTTGGAATCACTCAGGTATGGTGCCGCCATCTGGAAAAAGTTCACTCTGTGCGTGAAGCGTCAAAAATGTTACCCGTAAAGGTATGGAAAGTTATAATTTTAATGCCTATAGAAAATTAAATACAATAGCTATTTAAAATCTTTTCAGTACCTGTTGATAAACTTTTGATGGGCTGCATTATGGACACATTATTTTGAATTTTATATTTTTTCCTCAATATTCTGCGGATTCTAAGCTTGTCCTAAATCTAACCCCGTATACTTAACGGAATTTGATTAAATTATGTTTTGAATTTTATAGAAGCACTTGAAATTTGATCTCCCATGCTTTGCCATTTAAAGAAATTGGAGCTTCACGCATAGGGTCAACTGTGGTAATTACCTTCGTCATCGCGAATCTTCCACTCTTAATAAATGACAGTTGATTTTTAACAGTTCATAGCATTAGCTGGAGCCCGAGACGGACAAAAAAAAACGTTTCCCTACGCTTCTATGAGCCTCTGTGCATGCCATAAACTCTTTTGTTCTCATGACTTTTACTGTGCGCCTTGTGTTGGTGCTGTCTCGCTTTCTCTCAAAGGCTACTTGAAAACAGGGCGCACAGTAACAGTCAAACGTTTTATAGCATGCATAGGCTCATTCTTCCATTATTATAGCACGCCTTTTGCTACGCCTGGTTTATAGGCAGTCTGCTAACCAAACAGCAAGCCTCTCTGCCATAAAAATTACCGTCCCTCTACACTCTTCCCGCATGATCTGGCGTAGACGCACTGGTATATACGGTCTACTGTGGGAGCTAGGACTACTACAGAGAAGCAGTAACAAACACTTTAATATAAATTGACGATTACCGAACAGCTCAATATGAGCGTCAATTTATATTAGAGTACTACTGCTTATCTGTAGTAGTCATATCGTCACTTGAGTGAGAACGACACGTTAAAAGCCTTCCCGAAACTTTACTTTTCCACAATACAGTTGTTGTGGAAGCGATGTAGGTATGATAGCCAAACAGTTCCAACACTAAATCAATCGCAATCGCTTTGCGCGCGTGTGTAGTAAATATTCATGGATGGATGTGGGTTATGAAAAAGGTCTGCGGGGATTTGAATTCGAAATTTGTTACCTTCTAAGTTATTGGGTCATCAAGTGGCTCGGTAGCTTTGTTGGTGAAGCGCTCGTCTAGCATACAAGAGTCCTGGGTTCGAATCCCAGCTGAGCATGTGGATTTTTTTCATAATTTCATAATTTCGTATATCGTGTGGCAGGTACGATAATACTCTATGCCCAGGGAAGTCAAGGAAATTTCCTTTACGAAAAGATCCTGGACCGACCGGGATTCGAACCCAGACACCTTCAGCATGGCTTTGCTTTGTAGCCGCGGACTCTAACCACTCGGCTAAGGAAGGAATCAATGGATGGTCTCTTTAAAATTTCTATGGCCAACCCTGTATATGTTCTGGGACTAGTTGCCTTGAGCATTCCTGTCTTCAAAAGTTTCTGGAACATCGATAGCGAATTTTCAGAAAACAAATTATATTTTAGCTGGGGACGGACCTGGTGTAGTGGTTAGAACACACGCCTCTCACGCCGAGGACTTGGGATCGAATCCCATCCCCGAGATAGTCACTTATGATGTAAAAGTTATAGTGACGACTTCCTTCGGAAGGGAAGTAAAGCCGCTGGTCCCGAGATGAACTAGCCCAGGGCTAAAAATCTCGTTAATTAAGATAAAAAAAAAAAAAAAAATATATATTTTAGCGCCAGCCGTTCAAAGTTTGTATGGAATTTACTATGGGAAAACTTACTTTTGCAAAGAAAAATCGCCAGAGGTCGCCCATTGACCTCAACAAAAAAAAAAACTGAACACAGATCTCGATAGGTATTTCTACGATGAACAACATTGCCGAAGACCGCAAAGCAATCCGATGCTTGTAAAAAAAGTTATTAAGCATGAACTATTCTAAAATTTTGCACGATTTTATTATTATTGTTATTCCTTTACGTGCTAATCAACGTCGCCCTGCCAATAGGTTTTTATTGAATAACTTTTTTCATAAATGTCGAATTGTTTCGCGGTCTTCGGCAATATTCTTCATCGAGAATTCAAGATCTGTATTCAGAATTTTTATAGAGGTTGATGGGCGACCTCTGGCGATTTTTGTTTGCAAAAACTTACTTCCATAGTAAATCCCAAACAAACTTTGAACGGCTGGCGCAAAAATATAGTTTCTCCGATCGAGCTGAAATTTTGCACAGTTAGTATGGGACCTAAATTCAATCAAAAAGTGGACTGAAGCGAGAATCTAAATTTTGTCTCATTATTGATATGATCTATTATGATTTATCAAAGCATTGCTGAATTTTTTGACGATTTTCAGAGCATATCCAATAGAAATTCGACAGCATACTCTCTAAAAGTTCTTGGCTGATTCAGAATTGCCGTAGAAAATTTCTGGAAGTAAATCTTAGTTAATTCCTGGAAAATAATTTTATCAAATTCCTGCCATTTGGATTTTTTGAGCGATAAAACATTTTTCAAGCACCTTCAGTTTTGCGATTAACCGAGTCATACCGGTGCCAAGAAAAAAGAACTACACAAATTCACATATATTTTACTATTCATCCATTTGTTATCTAGAAATAGATGAGGAAATTAGTTAACGGTTAATCCAATGAAAGATCCACAAGACAAGACTAGTAGAAGGTTTCTTTTTTGAGGCTTGGTGTCTATTTTAATGCAAGTCACTGAAAAGTCTTCATTTTTAATGATAGTTCTCTGAAATACCTATTATACCCAAAATGGAGTCTAAAGCATCTTTTTTTTCTTATTCTGGCTTGCATTAGATCCTGATACAAAATTGTACAAACTTCAAAGAAACCTTCAGAGAAGCTTTCGAAACCTTCAGAGGCTATACGAGTTTAACAGGCTCTTCAAGAATTTCGTCTCAGATTCCCAGGGGAAAATCTTCAGGAATTATTATATTGATTTTATTCAGAATACCATCAAGGTTTCCTACAGAGATCTCTCTGGACATTCTTCTAGGGATTTCTCTACCAATTCCTCCAGCAATATTTTAAGCATCCTTGAGAACTCCAAAGCTACTACCTCTAGTAATTTTTTCAGGTATTACTTTGATTATTTTTTTCAAAACTATCCTGGTATCTTCTCCATATACAGTATTGGACAAAACATTTGTTTTTTGTTTTTCGATTTTCCATATAAATTAATCAAATTTAGAGGATTATATCTTAGTTATTTATGTACCGATTTGAATGAAATTTTCACAATTCTTCAGAAATGACTTGAATTTTAACATATATTTATGAGAGATTTTTCTAATCATGAGTTCAAAGGCAGTAACGGTTTGACTAAAGTGAATTTTTTGACGGTTTTTCGTAATTGACATAACTAAATATATTGAATGAATAACTTCATGGTATCTTCAGCAAAATTGAAGATTTTGATGAGACGAACAAATTTGCCGAAAACAGTTTTTGTGTAGAGTTACCAGATTTTGAGATAAATAGTTTTGAGTTTTTCGTCGAAAATTTCACTTTAGTTAAATTTTTGTTTAGTGGATGGAAAAGATATTCGAATATATATGGAAAAATTCAAGTGACATTTGATATTCTGGGAAAATTTCACGCTCACTAGTGCCGCTTAGTGGCAAAATTGCTCGGCTAAAATAATGAAAGTCCTAGAGCTACCAAAAACTTTGCTGAAGACATCTTTTAAGTGGTCAGGCTCCTGAGATATCTGCAACAAAAAAGTTTCATGCTCACTAGTGTCACCTGGTGGCAACATTTTGAATCAACTAGCTTGAACAATTTAGCCCTTAATATCCTAAACAACTTTGTCAATATTCAGTTCGATGCTCTAGAGCTAGACACATTTTCCGAACACCAAATTGAAGCAGTCTCTAGCCCAGACTCTTTGATTGAAGTGAGGAAGCAAAGAGTGCTGCCTATCGTGGTCAGTTGTTCCGAATTTGGGGGATTTAGGCAGGAGATCTTGAACTCCATTAGGGGAATCAATGTTTCCTTCCCAATCGCAAAGAAAGGAGACTGTCGCGTTCTGCTGGAAATTCTTAAAGATCGCGAACTTCTTGTCAAACATCTTGAAGAAAAGGAGCACATTTTTTTTTACTTATGACGACAACACTGATCGTCAAAGTCGTCTTGAAAGGTCTCTCAAGTGACTATAAGTCATCTGAAGAGATCGAAAATGGAGTAAACGATTTACTTGGATTTTCCCCAGTCCAAGTGATCGATATGATAAAGATAACCTAGTCTGGCACTCGTCGGAAAGGGCTTTCTCAAGAATATCAATTAGTTCACTTTAACAAAAAAGATCTGAATAATATTGAGGCTTTAGAAAAAGCACGACTTATGTTCGATGTCCGTGTGCCAAGGAAACATTTCCAGAAACCTGGAGGAAATTTCCAGAACCTCAGTTAGTGCCGTCGGTGCCAAAAGTGGGGTCATGGTACCAAACATTCTCGAATGGGTGCTTAATGCATAAATTGCGGAGGTTCTTCTCACGCTAAGGACGTCTGTCCTGTGAAGAAAGATACCAAAAAGTTTGTATGCGCAAATTGCGGGGGCAACCATTAGTATAACTTTTGGGATTGCCTTTCACGCAAACGAATCGTTGAGGCTCATACCAGGCAGATTAACGGCAACGTTTTTCGTAACCGGAGTTCCCCAGGCAGAATCTCCAACAATTCTCATTTTAACAGTCAACAATCGCTAGCTTAAGAATCATATCCTGTCGGTTAAATTATAATCATGCTCAATCACATACTATTTGTTTCCTGTCGGGTAACCATTCAAATCATTTTAATTTGAAGGGAAATACCCAAGGAAACTCCTATACCAATGGTGTCAAGGGTAAATTTTGTTCTTGCATTTTTCTTTCTACGGCTAACCTTTCAATTGTTTTTTCAACGGCTAATCTTTCAAATTGTATCAAATCAAATAGAAATACCCCTGCTCATGACGTGACAGGTAATTTTTATTCCGTCTTTTCATTAACGGAAAATCATCAGAAGATGTACGTACTTTTATTAACCTGTATCCCTCTGATTTTGATTTACTTACTGCATAATTGAACCAAATGACCACCACAATGGCTGAAGCAGTCCAAGTTGGTGTACGTTCCTCAAATGGATTTAATATTTTTTTGATTCTCTGTTCGTTGTTTGAATGGTAAGAGAACGAGCTGTTCCTGTTAACAACATACTATAGTAGTTTTTAAATCAGTTTGAAACCAGGATCCAAACGCAAAAGAGATCGAAACTTGATTGTTTATCGTAGTGATCATCTTGATACGGCATGTGGGGGAGTTGCAATCATCATTCATAGTCGTATAAACCATCAAACTTTTTTCGTCATTTAAAACCAAAGTTTTTGAAACTTTGGGAGTTTCTGTTCAAACACAGCTTGGAAAATACTTCCATACTTTTATACCTTTTCAATGCAATGGACAGCAAATTATTTTGCTTCAAAATGACTTGCGAAAATTGACTCGCAATAAATCAAAATTTTTGTCATTGCTTTCGCAAAGGGATTGCGACGGCAGAACTTTATTCGATGAGTGCTTTCAAGGAAATTTCTCAATTCAATATCCTGATTTTCCAAGGAATGTTCCCTGCAACACCAAACTGTGAAAAAGATTCGAATCTGTGGAATAATGGTTTTTTAGTTTTCCGTACCGGAATGCTTAACTAAGGATGTTAAATTATTTCATATTTTTGTCACGCTTTCAATTTAATTTTCAGTTAATTCTAATATATTTATTCATGGTTCAGAAATTATCACATAACGTGAAAATACGCACTAACCATTTCAATTTTCCGTCTCACTAGAAACAAAAAAGTCTCACCTAGTTTTGACACCCGTGCTACTTTCAAGCCTCATCGAAAATCTTCTAATTCTTATCCGAAGCATGGCCGAGAACAACCACTCAGCCGTAAGCGTACCATTTCTTGAAGTCTAATGCTTCTCGTCTGGACAAACAACAAGAACCCTCAGCCCGAGAAAAGGTGTGAGCCTCTTGGCTCTCGTACCACTAAGTGAAACATGTAGTGTGGAATCGAACTTTGCGCCATCGCCATACACCGACCATGGAAAAGGAAGGCGAGCCGCGGCGGTGGCAAGCGGCGATGCGGAAGGAAAGATAAAACAAGAATTACATAAACGATTCTTGTGCTTTTTCTGCTTTCCTTTGTCGAGAGCCTTCGGCTTAGCCAACCTCCCGTCCCCACCAATCCAACGCAACGCTAGCCCGAACCTCTTCAACTTCGGCCGGCCGGCGATGAACGCAACTGGCCGCGACCGGCAAGCGAACGAACGATGCCCGACTGTGAAACAAAAGGAACAAGACAAAGCATGAATCTAATCCATAATTATATTCGATTTATTTATCTTTCGTTACGTTTCCTTGACCTTTGCCTGGCCGTCTCTCCTCGCGGTCCGACAGCGATGAGTTTGTGAGTCGGCTCATCCTCACACCTCCACCGACCAATTTGAGAGCCCATCGCAGTGCTTCAGAAGGATTTCCTTTCGTCAAGTCGATAAGGCTTCTCCCGTAACTCCGCGCGTCTATCGACCGACCGTCGTCATCCTTTTCGTTGCCATGACGAATCTAGGGCAAAGTGGTCCAAAATGCACTTATGGGGTATAATGGCCCAGTACAGTACTTACCGAGTAGGAAATGCTTAAAATTATTCCATTGGTAGTACAGTGGTGCTGTGCTTGAGCTTGAGCTAAGCTTGATTGGCCACCCGTGGTTGCTACTCCAGTATCGCCAGATCGGCTGCACTTACACAAAGAATCAACCAGATGACTGCTTGGGACTAACAGACACACTCAGTGTATAACTGCTGGAGATCTTCTACTTTTAGGCAACAATGGCGCCTGACACGTCAGAATGCAGGCCAATGGGGGAAAGAGGAAGGAATTGATGATGCATTTAAAACTGGCCCACAGTGGACCGGATATGCCCCTGCATCTACGCCAGTTCATGCGGTAAGATGCAGGGGTGATAATTTTATTGCAGAAAGGCTTGCTGTTTGGTAAGCACACTGCCTATGTACCGGGCGTAAGAAAAGGCGTGCGAAAAATGGAAGCGTAGAAAAACGGTTTTGTCCGTCGGTTACAGAAATTACTATGAACGAGTAGGTCAACTGTGATAGATTAAGAGTGGAAGATAGAAGCAAGTGACGATACAACTATAAAGTTCGAATATAGAGATGGGCCTGGGATTGAACCCATGACCATCTGCTTATGAAACAGAAGCGGTAGTCTTTAGACCACTAACCCCATCTGTCTCATTTAAATCCATATTTTACGTCGAATAAACAGTTTTCCCGGAAAAATGTTTGATTCGGTGAAGGGATATATTGTAAAACACAATAGTTAAATTAAGAGTTTCTCGTAAAACTTTGTTATTTCTTTTCAAAATGTGATTGAGCTTAAGTTGGCATTTTAAGCCATCTTCCCCTACGTGAGTGTATTTTCCGAGGAATATCGGTCACCAGTGTTAAGTATTCTGTGCGAGAGGGTCACTGTTTGGAAGATCCAGTAAAGGGATAAGACACTTGATTTATCAGATTTAATGTCGTTTTTTTACTGTTCGATGCGTAGCGTAGTGTTTGGTGAGCGAAACGAAGGTTCTTATCTTGTTAGTCATCACTTCGCCGGACCCTTTCACGACGCTTCGAGAACAGAAATCCAGCAGATTTATTGACTGGCTTGGAGTTTGAGCGTTTTATTGAACCTCCCAGCGATTTATATCCGTCGCTTTGAAGTTGCCAACAGAATGTCAAAAGTGCACCGGTAGATAAATTACTCTATCCTCGGGGCACGAAACAAATGGGTAGTTCACGGATCGAAGTCGTGATCGCTGATTCGATTTTATAACTGAATTAGCCGTCAGTCGATTCTCTCGGCTTCGGGCGCTCGCCATTTCGGAAAATTGATGACATAGTCTTAGAACAATGTTGCAATCGAATCGCGCCTTCATGTGAACCGGACTAATTATCCATCTCCAAGCCGAATCTGGAGCGTGCTAAAAGTAGACCTCGAATGCACGCCCCCTTTATTTGGCGGCAATCGTCTACCGACGTCATCACCTTCTAGTCGTCGTCGTCGCCATTGGACCGGTCATGTGAAAGAAGTCAATTAAAAGCGACTCACGCGTTGTTAATAAGGCTATCAAATTGCCAACCCTGGACTCGAGATGAAAGAGTTGAAAGCACTGTCTCCGGTCTCCTATTTGGTCTCGCCTCCTCTGCGGTGTTGTTTTTCTGAATTTCTGAAACTCATTGCCCCGATCATTAACTAGATGACTCTATATCTTGACACAGCTCCGGGAAAAAAATAACATCCACCTAAAATCTCCAGCAGCGAAACGAACTTTTCGGGACTTTGGGATGCCCTCCTGGGTTAATCGAAAAATTTTGCCTAATCAGAACGAACCAAATGAGCATCATTAAAACCGGAGCCCCGTTAGACCGCAATCATAATCGAAAACGAAGAAGACGGGAAAACGTGAGCTCGGGATCCACTTTCTGGTCCAGCAGGGGCACGACGGCAACACATAACTTGTGTCATTTATGGTTACTTATTGCTTTTTAATAAGCTTTTGATGGCGGATCGCTCTCTCACTCTCTCTGATGCGGGGAATAACTCGGGGAAGAGGATCATTCCATTTCAGGCATCATCTAGCAAGCACGAGTGGTGCGTTCTTTCACGGTCAATTAGGTAATTAAGATTGACAGTGGGCGCTTGATGGGCCATACGTGACAGTCAGTGTAGACTGGAGTCATGGAAAAATTTCCAAGGTTGATTGTTAGGAAATGGTCGTTGTTTCTATGTTATACCGATGATAATTCGTATTAGTGCTTTTTGGTGGCCCAAGTTCGGTTTTTTACGTCGCAGGAGTGATTTTTGTATGTGTGTATTGAGCATGACGACAAAGGTGTAAGTGGCTTGTTGCTGCTCAGTTAAGGATGAAGGATTAATTTGGTGAGCTCGTTTCATGCTCTAATTTCCAATGTATAATACATTCATGAGAGAGGAAGTAATATCGTAGCAACGATAGGATTATTACCTTTTTTATTCTTTCTACTGATACTATTGGCTGTGCTACTACTTATTATGGTTTTGAAGTTGATGTCTGGTTGTTGCTCTATAGCCCGGATTCTTTTTGATCAGGCAAGTAAAACATGTATACAGATATTTTCTCAATTACAATGCCCCAAAAGGATTGAAGCATAGCATCTATTTCGCTGCATTTCCATGTGTAGAATAATAAAAAATGCACATTATTGTGTCGAGTAATAAAAAAACGTAATGACTCAAATGTCGCATCAACACTTGGATGTGACAATTTTTATTCAATCTTTCGTTACGATTTGCTCTTCTATATAAAGTGTAATTCCTTTTAATATCTTGCCATGGAATTTTCCGACAAATTCCAATGTTATTTTATCCAACCTGTTTATACATTCGAAATGTTTGTGCATACTCAAACACAGTTTGATATTTTCCATTTATCCCCAAAATTTCCCCATCATGGTCCCTACGAAAACAACCTATTTCATTAGAATTCCCCTGAACCCACTTCCAACAGGCTGTTTACGCCAAAAACGCAAAACCTACGCACCCGAGAGACAGAGCCAGGCAGAGGCGGGCCCTGGCCAAATTTCCCGGAAGTCTTTTCGACAGCAGCTGCGTCAACATTTTCTCCTCTGATGGGATATCGAAAATTCCAAATATGAAGCGCTCAATTCCGTCGGATCAGCGCCCTCCGTCCACCAGTTCAAATGCAAATTCGCAATTATCGAACTGCCATTCCCCCGTCCCTTCGGTTCTTGGAGAAGCAGCTGCCCCAACACCGTTCCAATTTAGTCCGTTATTTCAAAACACAGGACAACGGCAGCGACGTGGTAGCGAATTATAATGGATGCTAGGCCGAAAAAAAATCAATTTCTTCCGATTTTCTTGTTGATGGTGGCCAGCTAGAAGCAGCCGTTCCGGGGATAATCTGACGTGACAATTTTCCCAGAGCAGGGCCCCATCTGAATTGCAGAACAATAAAAATAATAATCGTGACCGGGTGGTGGCCAGCACTTTGTAGCACTCCTCATTGCAGGCAAGATGAGCGTTTTAAACTGAGCTGTTCGGGGATGATTTCCTTGAATGGGTGGAATAGGACTGAATGGTCTGTGGAAAGTTTAAAAATAATAAAAAGCTTGAATGGCTTCGACAAGAGCCTTGCAAAGCTTTCGTCAAGAAGCAAATAGAGCTTTGTCTGGAAGCTTCATCAGGAATTTTGCAGAGCTTCATCAAGAAGCTTACAAAGCTTCGTCAAAATAATTGCAAAGCTTCATCAAATAGCTTATAAAGCTTCTTCAAAATGCTTGTAAAGCTTCATCAAGAAGCTTACAAAGCCTTATCAAGAAGCTTGCAAAGCTTCTTCAAGAAGCTGTAAAAGCTTCATCAAGAAGCTTGCAAAGCTTCATCAAGAAACTTGCAGAGCTTTATCGAGAAGCTTGCAGAGCTTCACTAAGAAGCTTGTAAAGCTTCGTCAAGATGCTTGTAAAGCTTCATCAAGAAGCTTGTAAAGTTTCATCAAGAAGGAGCTTGCAAAGCTTCATCAAGAAGCTTTCCATTAGAAGCTTGCCAAGCTTCCTCAAGAAGCTTGTAAAACTTCCTCAAGAAGCATGCAGACCTTTCTGTCAGATGCTTTGAAAACTTTCTGTAGATCCCCTTCAGAAATTTCCCGTACAACGTATCTTTCTCCCACCTGTTTCCGTATTCAACCGCGGAGTCGCCGTAAGACGGCAAAATTTCGTGATTGGATCACGTACCAAAACTGGTGCTGCCACACTTGTTTCTGCTCCATCTAGCCTGGCCGCCTCAGAATGTTGCGCGATGGGGCGACGATAAGAAAATTCAGCGCGCTTTTTCCTCGCTTTATTTTGCTACTCAAATTGGATCTCCTCTGGATTGGCTCCTTCCTCCGAGGAGAGCAACGTTTGGCCGGTGGCCAGCTGCCAACCAAGACGGAACTTTCACACTTTGCCTACAACATTGCCACGACTACTGGCTGTGCGACTACAAAGACAGTGTGCTCATCCTTTTTATTCCGGGCCTGCCCTCTCGTGTCCCTTCGCAATAGCTGCCGAGACTGTCTGCCAGCCAGCGCAGTGGAAACATCATTAGCATATTTATGATAATGAGATTATTATGCTTATTATGCTGTGAGAGCGTTTTTCTCGGCGAGTTTTCTTCACACGGACTCGCAGAGGCACACATTTACTCGCGTGGACCCGGAAGAGGCGCGGGAAGAAAGTTTCTCATTGAGTCAAGCCCAGATGCTGCCGGCTAGGGAGCCTGTCCCGTAATGCTTGGTTTTAATTTTGGGACCAACTTTCGCCGTTGGTGAGGCATTTTATTCAAATTTTTATTACTACCTTATCACTGTTGCTGCCGGTCTTTAGAGGGTGTGTGTGTGCGAGTTCAGGGAAGCCAACGCCGACGACAGGAGGTCAAAATCTGCAGGTTGAACGACTCTCCGGCTGGTGGTCTACCGTCCGAGAATTGCTGCCAGAAAAGTTTAGGCATAACTCAAAATAAGGCCGTCGACTGTCGCTCGTAATTTGCTCTTCGTTTATCATCCACGCCCCGAATATCTCGAGCATCAGTGCAGATTAAAGGAGATGTTGTTTATCATCCTAGCACCATCGTGTCATAGAAGAAGAACGAAAAAGTGCCGGTTAGAGCGTAGAAGGCATCGCAAGGCGAACGTGCTTCTAGGATACTGGAAGTTACAGAATAAGGAGAAAAGAACTTTCATCGAAATTCCACCTGAACTATGGCAGCGCATTTTGTTTGTGGAACTATTTGCTGTACTCTTATCTTTTGGGTCACGTACACTCTTGAACATGAAAACTTGAAGAGCTTTGAAAAGCGCAGGGGTGTTTTCGGTAAATGGAATTCTGTTGTAATAATTTTATCGGTTTTGATTATTTTCCAATTTTGTTTGGTTCAAATTCCTTTTTTTTTCCTTTCGCGCTGTTTTTTTTCTGTATTTTTTTTTTGTGATAGACTTTCATTTGATTTTAATTCACTTTTTGTTTGCTTTCGTTTTCTTTTGATTATCTTTTATTCATTTTTCTTTCGCGTATCATTTAAATGAATTTTATTTTTGTTCACTTTTTTGAAAATTTCAATTTTTTTAGCTCAGGTTTCATCTGTTTTGCTGTTTTCGTTTGCATTCCATATGCTCGTTCACCTCGCGTACCAACATTTTTATAATTTTTATTTCATTTCACTTTCGTATGATTTTCCTTCAACTTTTATAAGTTTTTTTTTCACTATTCGTTCACGTTCAATTCGTGTTTATTTAACATTTCGTCCCTTATTTTTCAAACTTTGTTTGCTTTTCGTTCACATTTTTTTCGTTCCATTTCCATTCGCTTTGTATTTTCATTTCATTTAAATTTCAATGGCATTTTATTTGCACTTCATTCGTAATATCTCAATTTCAAATTATTTTCTCTTTTTTTCGTTTTCAATTCGTATCCCATTCGCGTTTCCATTTTCTTTACATTCAATTTGTTTACATGTCCATAAATTACAATGACATTTAATTCACCTTTCATTCGCAATTGATCTGTTTTTAATTCCAGTTTAATTTATAGTTCATTCGCTTTTGAATCATATTTCAATCATTGTCATTTGCATTTTCATTTTTTCTTTCGTTTTGTGCTCTTTTTTTGCTTTAAATTCACCTTTCATTTCAACAGAATTCATTTTTTCTTTTGTTTTGTGCTATATTATGCTTTTAATTCACCTTTCGTTCGCTTTTTATTCGCTTTTTATTTATTTGTTTTTGGTCAGCTTGTCGTTCGCATATCATTGGACAGTTCACTTTTTGAAAGCTCCTTGTAAGCTTTCAGTTCATATTTCGTTCGCTTTTCGATCGTTTTTAGTACGTTTTCATTTCGCTTTCGTTTCATTTTTGATCGCTCCTCGTCTTTTCGTTTTCATTTGATTTTTGTTCATTTTGTTAATTTTTCATTAGATTTTTGCTTTGTTTTCGTTCGATTTTTATTCGCTATTCATTCTTTTCTGTTTAATTTTTCTTTCTCGTTTATTTCTCATTTCGTACGCATATTTTTCACTATTACTCCGCTTTTTATTTTATTTTCATTCAAATTTCTTTCGCTAGCACTTCATTCGTTTCTCATTGGTATTCTTGTCACATTTAACTCGAAGTTCATTTCTGATTTTATCACAAATTTGCCTTTCAATTGCATATCCTTTCGTATTTCGACTCGCATTTCAGAATATTCTTTTTTCAGACTTTTATATTTTTTTCTGAAAAGTCGAATTTTGAAGCTTTCATTCCATAAAAAATATTGAAAATCGGTTAAGCTGTTTGAAAGTTGTGATTTTTTTTTAAATAAAAATTTTGCAGAATCGTGATTTTTCTGGATACTCTATTTTGGAAACGGTCACCCCAATCAAAAAATCCAAAAACACGTGTATCCTCATTTCGGATAAGGAACAACATAGCAAATTTTTATGGAAATCGGTGACCCACTAGATCGGTTTTTCATAGAATGGATGACTTTCAATTTACTTCAATTACATTTTCATTTCATTTTCGATTCACTTTCATTTCACTTTTTTTTCCCTTTTATTCCACTTTCATTTCTTCTCCTTTCCCCTTGCATTCTACATTTATTCAACTTTCATTTTTTGCTAATCCACTTTCATTCCTTTTTTAAGCCACTCTACTTTCATTATACTCTTATTCCGTTTTCGTTCGATTTTTTTACACATTTATTTCATTTTCAATTCCACTTTCATTTTACTTTCATTTAATTTGTATTCAACTTTCAATCTACTTCAATTTCATTTTCATTCTATTTTCGTTTCACTTTCATTTCACTTTCATTACACTTTTATTCTACTTTCATTCCTTCTTCATTACCCTCTTATTCCACTTTCAATCCTTTTTAAATCCACTTTCGTTCCTTTTCAAGGCCACTTTCATTGCTTTTATATTTCTTTCTTTTCTTTCACATTCATTTCATTTTCCATTCCCCTATCATTCTACTTTCATTTCATATTTTATTCAACTTTCAATCCACTTTATTACATTTTCATTCCACTTTTGTTCATTTCAATTCACTTTTATTACACTTCATTCCACTTTCATTCCTTTTCCATTACATTTTTATTCCACTCCCATTCCACTTTTCTTTCACATTCATTTTATTATCGATTTTGTACTTTAATTTCATTTTTATTCTACTTTCAATCCACTTCAATTACATTTTCATTCCACTTTCGTTTCACTTTCATTTCACTTTAATTCCACTTTTATTCCACTTTCATCCCTTCTCCGTTCCCCTTTCATTCTACATTTATTCAACTTTCATTCTTTGTTAAGCTACTTTCATTCCTCTTTCATTACACTCTTTATTCCATTTTCATTCCACTATATCTACTTTCATTCCATTCTATATTTATTCCACTTCCATTCCTTTTTAAATCCACTTTCCTTCCTTTTTAAAGCCACTCTCATTGCTTTTTCATTTCTTTCTTGTCTTCCACATTCATTTCATTTTCCATTCCTCTTTCATTCTATTTTCATTTCATTTTTATTGAACTTTCAATCTACTTCAATTCCATTTTCGTTTCACTTTCATTTCACTTTTATTCTACTTTCATCCCTTCTTCATTCCCCTTTTATTCTATATTTGTTCCACTTTCAATCCTCTTTCATTTTAATTTTATTTCATTTTCATTTCGCTTTTCTTTCATATTTATTTCATTTTCCAATCCACTTTCATCCTAACCTATTTTCATTTTTATTCAACTTTCAATCCAGTTCAATTACATTTTCATTCCACTTTTGTTTCACTTTCATTTCAGATTTATTACACTTTCATTCCACCTTCTTCACTCCCCTCTCATTCTATATATATATTCCACTTTCATTCCTTTTATAATCCACTTTAATTCCTTTTTTAAAAGCCACTTTCATTCCTCTTTCATTATACTTTTCTTCCATTTTCATTCCAGTTTTCTTTCACGTATATTTCATTTTCCATTCCACTTTCATTTTACTTTAATTTCACTTTCATTACACTATTATTTCTTTTATAATCCACTTTCATTCCTTTTTTAAGCCCCTTCCATCCCTCTTTAATTAAACTTTTATTCCATTTTCATGCCACTTTACGTTCACATTAATTTAAATTTCCATCCCGCTTTAATTACACTTTCAATACATTTTCATTCCACTTTCATTAACTTTTATTCCACTTTTATTCCACTTTCATCCCTTCTTTCATTCTATATTTATTCCACTTTCATTCCTTTTATAATGCACTTTCATTAATTTTTTAAACCACTTTAATTCCTTTTTCATTATACTTTTGTGGCACTTTTATTCCACTTTTCTTTCACATTTATTTCATTTTTCATTTCACTCTCATTCTGCTTTCATTTCATTTTATTCAACTTTCAATTACATTTTCATACCACTTTATTTTTATTTTATCCCATTTTTATTTCACTTTTATTCCACTTTAATTGCTCTTTCGTTAAACTTTCATTCTGCTTTCATTTGATATTAATTCCATTTTCATCCACTCCCATTCCATTTTCATTTCTCTTTTCTCCTTCTTTCATTCCAGTTTTATCCAGTTATACTACCATTACACCTCCGTTTCACTTTCATTCCACTTTCAAGTCTATTGAAATCATATAGCATAAAATTGCTTCAAGAAGAGTCCCTTCAAGAAAGAAGCCCCTTTATTTTACTTTTCGTTCACATTTCGTTTACGTTTTATGCGCATTTGATTCGCACTTCAATTCCACGTACATCACACTTTCATTCAATTTCATGTTGCTTTCATTCTACTTTCATTACGCTTTCATCCCTTATTTATTCCGGTTTCATTCTATATTCATTTAACTTTCATTTCCTTTTTAAGCCACTTTCAGTCCTTCTCCACTACACTTTAATTCCACTCTTATTCCATTTTTCTTACACATCAATTTCATTTTCCATTCCACTTTCATTCTACTTTCATTTCATTTTAATTCACCTTTCAATCTACTACGATTCCGTTTTCATCCACTTCCATACCATTTTCATTTCTCTTATCTCCCACATTCATTCCAGTTTTATTCTACTTTCATTATACTCTCATTACCCCTTTATTCCATTTTCATTTCTCTTCAATTCCACTCTCATTCCATTTTTATTCGTGCACTGTGAAGCCTATTGAAGGTATATCGCATAAAAGTTGCTTCCTCCCAGAAAGAAACCCCTGAAAACGCCCCTGCTCGAATCGTAAGAAATAGTCCGTAACTTGCCACGAAGCACGCCGCTTCAAAGATGCTGCATACTTTTTATTTTGTATTTTCTTTGCAACCAGCAACCTGCTCTCTCTCGGGTTGCTCCTGCCGCGCCGCCACGTTCAAGACGTTTCGGTTGGGTGGGATTTTTCCCGTGCTTGAACTTTAAACGAGCTGCGAAGTTCACTTTTTCGCTTGCTTGAACTCGATGCAACGACGACGACTACTACAACGCCAAGATTGTTGGATGCCGACGACGACGACGACGTCCTTCTTTGAAATTGAGACATTACACTATACCTTCATACATATACGAACAGAGAGTGAATGCCGCACGTCTTCGGGGAATGTACCGCCAGTTTGTCGGAGTTCGGTTGCTCAATCACCCCTCGGCGCAGCGCTGTGTAAGGTACAAACCTGCCCTCGAAAGTTCACCTTCAACAGTTTAAGAAACTCGAGTGGAGGGAGCTTTTTGTGGTTTTTCACAAGCACACTTACACAAACACCGTGGGCCCCGGCAGGATCCTCAAGCGCTCGGCGAAGCGCATCGCAAAGACGAATTGGCGGCGAACCCGAGATGGATGGCGGGCAAACAATTCCTTAAGCTCCAAGGATGTTTGTGCATTCCAGCGTCCAACAACCGGGCCAAAGTTCCGCTAGTCTGAGTCGGAGCCCAAGCCGGAGCCTGGCCCCGGTTTGATGGGTATCATAATCGGCAAGAGACACGGCACACCGGCAGATCATTATACAACCCGACAATCATCGGCATCATCTTCGTTTGGTCGGATAATCGTCGTGCGGAGCAGGGTGGCCAGGCCTAGCGATTTCTCGGTAGATATACCGATTCAAAGGCCTGCTGCGTTAATAAATTACCGATCTTCAGAATTTACTACCGAAAACATAAAATGATTCTATCAATATCCAGCACACTGAAACTAACTACACTAGATACATATCTATACATATTTTGCAATTAGGGGAACTCAGGGTAAAACCGACACTGTGGGTAAGATCGACACCCTTTGATTTTTAATGTTTTGAGCAGATTTTCATGCAGTTTCCACCACGTTCTATCTTCATTTGTGAAATGTTGGGTTTCGGATGACATTACAACTGACTCTACCAATAAACTGCCAAAATAAACAACAAAATCATATTGGATAACATAGAAGCAACAGCAGTTGCAATATTTCGCTGTTATTCTTTAACTATTTCGCGTGTGAAATTTTTAAAATGTCATTATTTGTTCTGCGTCCTCATCATCATTTACTATTATTACGTTCATACAAAATGGAGGAGAATTTAATTTTTGGGTTTTCGACAGCTGAAAACGCTATTGAAAAATAAATATCCACTCGGGGTAAGATCGACACTTTCATTTGGGGTAAAATCGACACCTTTCTTTGCTAAATAATCTAACTTCAGGGTATCTTTCTTGTCGGAAGACTTCCTCTGTAGTTTATGTGAGTCTTTATTTTCGAATTCCAGTGAAGTTCATGGATGGCAAACTTGTTAACATGTAAAATATGACACTATATGACTTGCCACAAGCTATCATTAAGAATTAAAAAAAAAATGTTTCTATGTTTCACGTTTAAACTTAATAGTTTGAAGAATGTTTTCTCATTTGAAATTGAAGAATTAATAGAATTTGCAATGTTTTCACATAAATTAATCTTATTGTTTATTTACAAACCATGAGGTTCGACAGTTTTTAATAACTGAAAATAATTACACTTTTCTATCTTGTTGAAATAAAACAGTATTCATTTTTAAAACCAATCACTCGTCACAACTTCATCTTTGTAAACATTCCATGAGAACATAATAATCATATCCATGTGTATTCACCTTAATTTCATATTCTTAGCATAGGACATTTAAAATTTTCACATGTATTTAATGGATCTTCGGCCTCTCTTCAATAATTTACGTAATATGTGTAAAATCCTTTAGAGGAAGGGGTCATAAAAGTCTAAAGTCATGTTTAAACCATTCTTTTTAATATGCCATGTGATGGTGATTTTCACAACGTATAAATTCTAGTCAAAGTGCATGTGTCGGTTTTACCCCAACAGGGTGTCGATCTTACCCGCACTCTCAATTGTCTCACCTAAAAACGATGAAATATCAATTTGATTTAAATCACTTTATAACATTAATACATCATCCAGCGATCGCAAGGATTGATAGATTTATAACCAATATGTGATTCTACAACAATTTTAGGTTCGTTTAACAAGCGAAAGTACACCAAATTTATCAAAAAGCTTAGGGTGTCGGTTTTACCCCGAATTCCCCTATATTAAATCTCGCCCTAAAAGCCATTGGTAACTACGTGGGTAGCATGTTGTTACTGCGTTAACGAATAGATTCACACGTTTTATAATAATGCTACGATGAAGAGAAGATCTTCCTCTAGCTTTCATCAGTAATAATTTTTATCTTTGTCTATTCATTTGATTAAAACAACGAACAACACAATCGGTTACCAATGACTTTTACGGCCATATCATAAGTTATGCGAGAAATGCGCAAATAAAAGTTATATTTGTGAAAAAGTTACACATCTCCTCGGTGAGACTCGAACGCACGACTCCCAATTCGATAGTTAGACGCGTTACCTACTAGGGATAACAAACGTTTTTCAGAGATTACTCTAGGAAAAACTTTTGTTTGTTATCAGATGTTCTAGATCAGTTCCGATAGAGCTCCAGAAATAACTCCAGCAATTCGTTAGGGTTTTTTTTTTATAAGGAATTCATCCAAGGCTTTTCCACGATTTTTTCGTAGGAATGTTTTACAAGGATTCCTCTAGCGATTGCACCAGGAGCTTTTGAATGAGTTTCTGCTAGAATACCTTCAGTGATTCCTCAACAGATTCCTGAGATTTCCCCAAGGATTCTTCAGGTAAATTACCATGAACTATTGCATAGATAACTTCATGGACTCTTCCAGAAATTCCTCCAAGGATTCTTGAAGTGATATCTCCAAAATTTCTTCAAGAGGCTCCTCTAAGGGGTTCCTCAATGAAAATATCTACAGTGATTTTTGCAGAGATTGCTTCAAGGCATTGACCCGGTTACACTACGGCAGTTCCTTCAAGGATTATTTCTGATTTTATTCCAGTGATTTGTTCAGAAATTCCTCAGGTAATCCTCTCGAGATTTTTTTTAGCAATTATTACTGAGATTTCTTTTGGAAATCGCTCCAGGAATTGTTTCGGAGATTCCACCAGAAACTTATCTAGCGATTCTGCAAGAATTAAATTCATGAATTTCTATAGGGATTCCTCAATAGTTTCCGTCAGTCAGAATACTCCCAGGGATACCTCCAAGAAGCGCTACATAAATTATTCTTAAGATTTTTCCAGGTAATCCTCTATGGACTCTCCTTAAAGTTTCTCTAGAGATTCGTTCTGAGCCTCCAAAAAATCCTCCGGGGATTTCTCCAAGAATTCCTAGAAACCCAGGGATTTCATCAAAAAGAATAAGTGTTCCTCCAGGGTTTTCATCGTGATTTATTTAGAGATCCTTATATGAACTTCACGAAGAAAGTTTTTTAGAAACCTCTGGGTAAGTTCCTGGAGGTGTTCCTGAAGCCATCCCCAGAGTAACTATTAAAGAGAATAATGCCTAGAAGAATTTACGGGTAAACTCCTAGAACGGCTTTTTTCCTGAATAAATTCTTCCAGGAGTCTATGGAGGGATTCCCAAGAAATTCTCTGAAAGAATTGCTGAAGAAATCTCTGGAACATCAAATATGATTTTGGGTTATGGATTCTTTATTTTTTGAATGGATTTTTTTATAATAAAGACTGCATTGGCGAGAAGATAAACCATGTAGAGATTGTATGTAGAAATCTCTGCAGGAATCCCAGTAGAGATTTTCCTGGTGAAATCCCTGGATGAGTCTCTGGAGAGACAACTGTAGGAATCTCTGAAGGATTATCTAATTTATTTACTGAGGGACTCCTGTAGAATCCTTGGAGGAATCTCAGGAAGAATCACTGTAGAGATTTTGCTGGTGGAATCCTTAGAGAAATTCCTGGAAAAGCCCTGTAGATTTTTCTGGAGAAATCCCAGGAATCGTCCTCAGAAGAATTTTCAGAGAAATTTATGTAGGAGTCCCTGAAGACAAGACATCTTCCAAAAGAACTTTTTGTAAAGATTTTACTGGAGGAATAAAGTAGAGCTTCTCCTAATGTTACTCTTGGAGAAATTCTTAGGATGATATCTGATAAAATTCCTGCAGAAATTCGTTGGAGAATCTCTGGAGGAATTTCAAGAGGAATCTTAGAGGAAGCCCGGAGGATTTTTTTTCTTGAGCCCAAGAATTTCCTAAGAAATCCCTGGTCCCCATATAAGCCGGAGAAATCCTTGGAGTAAGTCATGTTTTGATTTTCCTGGTGGTAACATATTGAGAACTCCTAGTGGAAATTCTTCAGAAATCCCTTAAGGAATTCGTGAGTTGTACAAAACCTGGGAGAATTCCTGATTAAATCCTTGGAGGAATTGCTGATGGAATCCCTGGAGCGTTCCGTGGATGAATTCTGGAAGGATTCAGGATATTTGGATAACTCCTGGATGAATCCCGGGAGGACTACTTGGGAATATATTTGTATGTATTCGTGGAGGAATTATCGGAGAAAATTCTGTAGAAATCACTAGGGACATATCTTGAGTCAATCTTGCAGAGATAATTTAGTTTTTTATTATTTTACTAAAAACAAAATGGCGGCCAAAGAAGCTTTACATGGGGAATGTCGGTGCCCCAAGTAACATCTAAATATCTTCAGAACCAGATGACCGATGAAAAATGATGATACAAAATGAAGAGGAAAAAAGGTGCAAAAATATTGAGAAACAACAACGTTATAGCGATTTGAATATTTTATTATGGTGAAAAATTAAAGCTGCTGGTAGAAGGGTTAAGCTTCATCCAAAAATTCTTTGAAAAGTCTTCTATGCAGAGATTCTCCAAGAATTTTCTCCTTAATTTGTACAATATTTTCTAAAAATTTTCCTCCAAAAACTCCAGAAGAACTACATATAAGGTTCTGGACGATATTTATACCAAGTTTTTTTTTTAATAAATCTGTTTTCTAGAACATTCCAAAAATTTCAACATGTTCTAGTTTTTGAAAGTTTTTCTACTGAGATTCTACAGATATTACTCTAGAAATTGGTCCATAAATTCTTGAAGATATCTACCACAGAGCATCAATCCATTCGAGAAGTGCGGGAAAAGATGGAAATTCCAAATACCCGGGAAAAATACTGGCAATACCAGGAAAACTGTAGAAGACGCCAGAAAAATATGTATCTCAAACATAAGAATACCGCTCTACTTCTTGGCATTAACGTCCCCACTGGGACAGAGCCGGCTTCTCAGCTTAGTGTTCTTATGAGCAGCACTACCACAGTTATTAACTGAGAGCTTTCTTTGCCAAAGTTGCCATTTTCGCATTTGTATATCATGTGGCAGGTACGATTGTACTCTATGCCCAGGGAAGTCAAGGAAATTTCCTTTACGAAAAGATCCTGGACCGACCGGGATTCGAACCCAGATTTCAGCATGGCGTTGCTTTGTAGCCGCGGACCCTAACCACTCGGCTATGAAAGGTCCGTATACCGGTAGGTTTTAAATTTAAGCATTATCGGCAAAGTTAAAAATTTAACAAAAAAACATGTAATTTTGAGCCCTCATATTTAAATTCGTTTCGCGAGATTTTTTTTCATTTATTTTGGCTAAAAACAACGAGGCCGTCGCAGTTGAACTGTTACGTCCTGTCCAAATTGTTGTAAGTTGTTGGGGTATTCAAACGCAAAAAGTATAAAGTTCCACGTAGGGAATCCAGTTTTGTTAAAATCTGTATTTTTTGGAGCAAGTGTGCCACCTCTTTGGTGAACGAAAATTGTTGGAGTAAAATTTAGGAAAATGTTAACATCATCGACATAATCATTATAACTCAAAAGCGGTTGCTTTTTGCTATCGTCTGTACCACCTCGCTCGAGCTGTGTATGAAAAACGAACCTTTTTCACGAAGCGTGTACTCAGTACACGCATGCAATAGATCTTGGTTTAATAAACCAGATCGAGGTACCGGTAGTAGTTTCTTGAGTGTAGAAGGGGAATAGCTGGGAATTTATTTCCAAAGTTATTATATTTCCAATCATGTTATAATAACATGTTTTTATTTGCGTTTTAAGAACTTTTTTTCTTATCGGCATCAAGATTTTTTTTTTTTTTAATGCTTCTAGTGGGCTAGTTGCCCTTTGAAGGAAGCACCACACTAGACAACGGACTAGCATGCAACGCCCAGTGGCACAATCGGAAAACATTCCTCTCGAAAAGTTGTTCGGCCTGAGGCGGGAATTGAACCCACACTCCTTAGCACGATGCGGTTAAATGCCTCGGTGACCCTAACCGCACGGCTACGAAGCCCACAATTTTACCGTTATTTAATGCTTATCTTGTGTAATATTACACAAATTTATCGTATTCCATGTTTTACCATTTCGTATGTAATGGAGACAAAATTTACAATTTCAGTTATTCAAATTGACAAGTAAAGAGATCCGCATGTGATGAGGTTTGTTATAAAGCATCCTCTCATGACGGCTAGCTTTAAAATATGTTTCAAATTATCAATTGCCCTCTGGTTTTTAAGTAATACAAATAAAAAAGATAGAAATGTTCATTACTCGTAGAACTACATGCGATGTTGATTCGGTGGCCATCTTGCCCCATCAGGCATGGGAAACACTCACTCGAATGTTACGTTCTCTTCGCTAACTTCCACACGCAATCAAGAGCGAGATTACCGATTCTCCTACCTCCGGAAAGATTCAGTGAACGCGAAATCCGTACATTCAATGATTGAATGGTGAACGCGTTCTTACGTGTCTCCCAGTTGAGAGCGGATTGGTTCTCTCCGCTCCGTGAGTCTCTTGATTTTCGGGTTATCCCAATCGTTTGCGATTCGTCGGGATTGCGCATTCGGCTGTCACTGAACTTTCGGTGGCAGCAGATACTTTGCTCTTTTTTACCGGTAGCGTTCGAGTGAGTGAGTTAATTTTCCTATGCTTGTGCCCCATAATGCTGAAAATACGTTATTTTCGATCAGGTGTAATTATTGCTATTGGAGAAATTCAAAACAAGACATTTGTTTCTATGATGATCTTGGCGAAGTTATGTAAGATGTGAGCTCGTGGTGGTATCAGGATTCAGCCCAGGATTCTGTAAAAACATCTCCCTTTCAACTTTTTGATAGGATTCTGTCAGAATCTCATCTTGTATTATTTGAAAATCTTCTCCAGAATTTTCTAAGGACGAACTCCTGGTTTCCGCGAGAATTTTGCGCAGGATTTTTTGCTCAGGATTCCTTCAAAACCCCTTACAAAACTTATTATAAACTCTGCTCTAGAGCCTGAAGAAGTCTGTCTTGCTCAGAAGAAGAATTTAGTTAAGGATTGTGAGAACATGTTCTAGGAAAAAGTTCTAGATTCAGTAATAACCATGAATAGGATTTTGTGAAATCTTGCTGTACATTTGTTATTATGCTCAGTAGTTTTCAAGAATCTTTCTGATGATTCAGTGGGATTGTCTTTGGCCTTGAACTTTTTGTCGACAACATTTGTCCGAGCTTGATATTAGGTTTTGTTAATTTATTAGTGAAAAAAGCTACTGACATGATTTTATGTAGTCATTCCTTATAAAAATTAGCTATCAACTGATTTTATTAATTTAATAAGGAAAGCAAACATCGAAAGACCGAGAAACTTTTTTGAAGACCAGTTGAATTTTCAAAATAAAAAAGCTGAAAAATTAAGTATCTAAAGTTGTAATAATCTGCCTAGGAATGTTCAAACATCAAGTTGATAGTGCAACAAAAGGGCCAAATAAAAAAAGGATCTTGAAGCTCTTCGCGGCTTGTTTAAGATGATATTTGAGAAGCTCCAAAGTTGACGCTTTTCGAATTTATTTCATTTCAAAATGGAACAGTGCTTATAAGAAGATGAGATACTAACATCGATAAATTGGTGGGATTCAAAAACTTTGGATAAAGTTAGATATCAATTTGGTGGCACACTTGTCCCAAATCCCGCTTCAATAGATCAAGTATTTCTCCAGCAAATAGCCTTGGTCTTTGCATAACGCGTTATTGATTGACTGTTAAATTTTTCAATTTTATTTTGTAAAATTTGAGGTAAATTTAGAAGGAATTTGAATACTTATTATTGTAGAAAGTCACTGATAATCCGAGCGAAGTTCAAACAACCGCATAAAATAGCAATAACATGCTTTATAGTCATGAATTTATTTTGCCATTTTTTGTTATCAATTAGAAGACTTTTGTTACCAATGAACTCGAAGCTGTCAGATCTTGGATCCCTTCGACTGATGAATGACGTCAAATGTTTGAGATCATTCTTTGACCCTTATAACTAATCAACCAACATGAAAACAAACTATGTTTTGAATGCTAGTTATCCGATAACTGAACGTGTTATCTTTTTATTATTCAATTTTGCTCAGAAAACTTTATCCCCGTACTGATTACAACGTAAAGACATTGCAACGCGTTGATAAGACTGCTACGAGCATAAGAAGCGGACAATGCTGAAAGAAAACCTGCGCTAGGAGTTTTTGAAGAATGAACTACAATCTTGCGCAACTCTACGGTTAACCCAGTCTCCAGACAGTCTCTTAAACTAGAAGGCTGTAATGGGCGGGACGCGTTGTGAGATTGCCGGGCAACAACCCCGCATAACTGCTTCAAATCTACCGTATTTTATTTAGCAAACCTACCAATATTGGTAAATAGAACCTGGCCACCCTGATGCCGGGCTGCACACAAATCAGCAAAGTGGGAGATTCATCACGATATGAACGGCCCCTTTTCCCAGGTGCACAGTGCCCAGTAGATCCGAATCCGAGTCCGGATTGATGGCGGAAAGAGTCATCCACAGCTACGGCCCCATACATACATCCCGATATAGTAATTTGCAGCGGGTCACGCGAGTTAAGACTAAACGTCTTCATTACTTCGTCACGATTCGTCAGGAATGCCTCGTTTTGTGGAATATTTTTTTCTGCGACTGGTTTGATGGGCGGCGGCAGTGCGCAACATACATGAGCTCCAATGGCGGCGGCGCGACGAGGCAGTGGCAAATCGGCCCTTTTTTTATTCTGCTGCTCGCACATTACGTGTGGATCCATCAAGGCCGAGAACTGCACTGCAGCCAACGCGTCAGACCTTTGCAACAGCCAGCATCCAGCCTCTGCAGATTGATGAAGATCTTCGGCCCCAGAAGGGTGCTGGTAACGATGGAAAATATAGCGCGGCGACTGAGAAGAGATGTCGACCGACTGGCGATGCGATGGGGGAAGTAAGATTATGAACATAAATTTTCTCATCAAGGGCAATTCCAGGCCCGATGACAGGCGGACGGCATTACTGGGCCGATTGCAAAGGTGAGCGTTAGGATTGGCGTGAGATGTTATCGCATTTCGGTTGATTGCTCAATTTTCTTTCGAATTGTGGTACTGCGAGTGGCTGCGTGGTCGTTACTTCCAGTGATCAAGTCACTTCGTTTTATGAGTTTGATCGAAATTAGAAAACACGATTTGATGTTTTCTTAATCTTCTCGACATTGCATCTCTGTTGAGGCAGTGTCTGCCTCTGCGATTAGTTTATAGCTGTCAAAGTACTCATAGAACACATTTTTTAGCAAGTACCTATCTGGTGTAACGATGATCAAAATGTGCTACTGGTTTGATTGACTGGATGCAAAAACTAAAGATTGTGCAAACAACTATTGACTCATTGTTTTTTAATTTCAAAACATTCTTCGTTGACGTACACTTGGCTAGGCTCAGTTTTAGCTCAAGTTTGACCGTTCAAGTATACACTTATTTGTTGACTCACTCTCTAAGTTATCCGAATTATATTCATTTTAAACCTATTAGCTCAATAAAGACTGTTATTCTGAACAAATTTTCAGTTTCTCTGTATTATGGGAAATTTGCTTTCGAACAAAATAAGAATTGACTTTTAAACAATGCCTCTTGTTCAAATTGTCCTCTTTCTCATAACATTTGCTAAAATGTTTTGATCATCCTTCATCTCGCCTTGAAAAATAATTTGCCGTGTGCTTCTGTGAAGCACCACTCGGCTTCTCCTCAGCATAATCGTTCCGGCACACATTCCGCCACTTATTCACACTTGCAAGCATCAAAACATTGTTTCGTGGAAAAATCGTTCCACTCCAGGCTGCGAGTGTGTGAGCAGAGAGAGCGCCCACTCCAGAGCGCCCCGTGAGTGATGATTATAGGCTTTGGCGTGCCTGTAAGTAGGCACTCCACTCCACTCAGCCGAAGGCAATCGCCCTCCCGCGTCTTTCCACCCGACTCGTTCTCGTCTATTTGCAAGTGACCAAACGTTTGCTCGCTCACATGTGTGCCGCCGTGTCTATGGATAAGAACAAAATAAGAACTTGTAATACATAATTTACGTCAAAGGCAACAAGCGCTCGGGCATCAACGATCGATGCGCGGAGGCTTTTATGCGACAGGAAACCTTCCCGGAATTAGACTACAACATATTGTTCGTTCCGTACAAGCTAGGATTACCTATAAGGAAGAGTGGGGTGACTTGAACCAGTTATCTTAATGTATCTGTACATGTTAATCAAAATTTGACGAGATTTCTTCACAAGTTCTCTTTGAAATATATTTTGCATTGTTCTGGGCAGGGCCAATCCTCTACTGCCTATAGCAGCCATTTCCTGACAGAAACTGCGTCTGGTGGAAGTTCACTTCTCCACACACTTAAATTATTTTTCGGATTCCTTTAAATCTCAACAGCTGAACAGTTCGATAAAATAAATAAAGGGAGTACGGTAAATTTTTACAGTATTCGGTGAAAAATCACCGGAATCAGTTAAATTTCGACGAAATTACGGTATTTTATTTCACCGAACTGTTCAGCTGTTGAGATTACGGTGAAATTCACCGTATGAGCTTAGTGTGCATGGTTTCTTTTATACCAATCTGACTCATTTGGTATTAGTCAATGGGTCCAACGGTTTATGGACAAAAGGTCGAAAGACAAAAGGTCGAAAGGACAAAAGGTCGAAGGACAAAAAGTCGAAAAGACAAAAGGTCGAAAGTGATTTGCTTGGTGGTAATTTTTTCCTTCTTTGAAAAAATATTTTCGACCATTTGTCCCTTCTTTTTTGTTCTTCGACCTTTTGTCCTTTCGACCTTTTGTCATAGATTCCTTTCAACGCGCATTTGACCAGTTTGGTCCTCCATTCCTCAGTATGGATAGCGCCATGCCTGCCAGGAGTTTGGGTTTGCTGGCAATTACAGCAGATCTGTTGGAAATCGTTCTTGAAAGTGCCACTATAGCCGTAGATGCCCTTTTACAGGCATATTCAACGTCGCTAGCCAGGTTGAGCTTGTCATCAATCATTACCCCAAGATACCTAAAAGATCGCTATGGTGCAATCACCTACCGAGACCTCATCCATTCCTCAATTATGGAGATAGAGTGCGCTGCTGTCAACTCTTTTTCCTCCATCGATTCGCCATAGACCACTATGGTGATGTCGTCGGCGAAGCCAACAATCTTAACATCCGTTGGAAGAGGCAGCCTCAGTATATCATCGTACATCGCATTTCATAACATCGGGCACAGGATTAAACCTTAAGGTACTCCCGCGGTAATTCGAACGCTAACTCTGTGTCATACAGTAAAATTCTACCATAAAAATAGCTTTCTAGATGCTTACACAGCTGCACCGGTACCTTGAGGCGGTGAAGTGCGTGGGCTATCGTTTCCCAGCTTACGCTGTGGAACGCATTCTTCACATCCAGTTTGACAACCGCGCAGTATCGGATGCCGGTTATGCTCTATTGCCACCTCAGCTGTCTGAACGAGCAACTGTATAGTGTCCAGAGTAGATTTATCATTCCTGAATCCGAACTGGTTGTTGGACAGGCCGTCCGCGCCTTCCATATACGATGTTAGTTTGTTGAGGATCAAGGCAAGTGCTCGTAGTATCTAGTAGACAGATGGGTCTATACATCGACATGTCACCAGGTGATTTCTCCAGTTCTGAATATGTCGGTAACTGCTTTGGCTGCCGCTTTTAGGGCAACAGTCGGGATACCATCGGGACCCGGTGCCTTGTTTGACGCGAATGATCTCATGACTTTTTTCAGCTCTTCGTTCGTCATCCTCGCCACTTCTTCTTCTTCTTCTGCCGGATAAGGTGCTGGAGGCCATGGGCTTGTGGGATGATGCGAGAAGAGTACATCGATTATCGATCGCAGCAACTCGGGCGACTTCTCTTGGGGCGCTATGGCACCTTTGGTATTAGCTATTACCACTCTATCGACTCTTGATTTCCTTCTTGAGAGCTAACTTTGCCTCTCTGAATGCTGAACCGCGTTTTTCTCTTTGTGCTTATGTGCGTGCGCGTTGCATTCTTCGCCTAGCCCGAAGGCAGATCGCTCGAAGATTTGCAATTGATTATTGATATCACAACAACTTGCTCTCCACCTTTTAGATCCCGAGAGTTCCGTTCGCGCCTCAGGACTTTAGTGAACACTTCTCCTTGGCCTTGAATCGAGTTACATCGCACTGCTCTCCGTCCGCCAAACATCAAACTAAAGCGAATCGATGGATGATAGCTATGAGTATAACCGTCATCAACGTGCCAGTTTTTGCTTCTTATAAAGATAGGACTACAGAACGTTACGTCGATTCTGCGGAAGATGCTCGCTGTACCCACATTTTCCAGCTCTACATTTAATGTGTCCAGAGATTCCAACAATGGTTGGCCTCCTTGGTTGGAGCAGCGGCTACCCCACTCCACTGCTCATGCATCGAAGTTGTCAGCTATCACTTCTGACTGCCGATTAGCTAGTTCGGCTATCATCCTGTCAACCATTTGGTAAAATTCCATAAGCGTAACTTGAACTCAAATCTAGAGGGGGCTTGACCCATTCGATAAAAAAATCTCTTAAGCAAGGTACTTGAACTTTTCTAGGGGCAGTTTATACCCCCCCCCCCCGTATTTACGCCAATGGAAAATTCCTCAATCGACTACCTTGGGGGCGCGTAACAGCTGCAATAGAACACGCCATTGATGTTTGCTATCGCAAAACCGTCATATGAGAAGGAGACTACTTCTGGGATTGGGGATCGTCCTCTAGTCCCTATAGCTGCTAGCTGTTGAGACCTATCTGCCACCCAGTTCCCGTTGTTGTCCGATAGTAACACCACGCCGGTCTTCGTTTCCGAGACTGACTGCCAAAGCAGCTACTGGGCTTCATCATAGTGGTTTAAATTCTGCTGTGTTACTTCCGTTTTGACTGCTTTGACACTCCACTTGTGCACGGACATTTGGGTCCACCCGTTAAGTGTCCGTTGTCTGCTCTGTCAACACATATTAGGCACATAACGATTTGCCTACAATCGCTTGCCCTATGGCCTTCGGAGCCGCTTTTTCTGCACAGCTTACTTCTGTCGAGACTATTGCAATTCCACGACTTATGTTCCTTCCCGAAACACTTGAAGCAAAATTCAGGAGGCTGTTGTATGCTCAACCGGCAAACCGAAGTCTACCTTGCGTATGCCCAAGTTCTTCGCTTTGTTGGCTTCTGCGATCGGCAGCCTGGTCGCCGCCAAGTGGGTGCCCTGCGGGCCCTTTCTAAGGTGAATGGCCTTACTGGCTACGTCGATGTCACACTGCTCTTTGAGGGCAGCCAAGACCTCTGCTGACTCGGTGACTTCATCCAGATATTTACACTGGGGAGTCGCTTCTGCAGTTAGGGATCTCACATCAACCTTTCCAGTACTCATTGTACTAGTTGTTCATAAGCTTCACCCTTTTGATTGGCATCTTTCTTTACGACTAGGATAATTTCACCAATCATAGTCCGCATTATGCTCCGCACATCTGCGTCCAATGCCGATTACTTCTCCGTGCTTCGCATCGCCTTCAGAACCTCGGCGTATTTCGCCTCCTCCGTTTTGATAACGAGGGCCTCGCCTAAGTTCACAGTCCCCGTTTTTTTGGTTCTCCTTGGAAGCCGTTTCTGGGTTTCTCCTGGAAACTGATTTCAGTGAAAGCACTGCCTGGAACAGGCTATCCCGTAGTGTTTTTTTCTAGGCTTCCTCGGCCTTAGACATGGTGTTGGCCTCTCCACTGTAGCCATGTCATCTTAATCACAGAGCATGGCTCGTGTCTGCCTTTCCTCAGTTCTGCAGAGCTCTGGAGGACAACCGTGTAGGACAGTTTACCCTTAGAAACCATCCGTCGTTTCGCCACGTATTCACCCTTTGGAAGGTCCCCTCTTTCCGCGTCACGTATCGAATGATATCATCCGATGTCAGTCTGGCACGACTTAGTGTCACTTTTGCCTTCTGCCTTGTCGAGTTGTGTCTTGGCTTTCTCGTAGTCCTGCTTTGCAGCTAGGTCTCATTGTCGTAATTTCAGTAGACTTATTTTCAAGTCTTTGTTGAGATTGCTTTTGCTTTTAACAAACTCGATGATGACGTTGAGTTCCTCAGCAGCCACCTGCATTTGCGGGAGGTACTCCCTATTGCAATCCATGGTCTCGATCAGAGGCGCGTCCACGTTCGGAACCATGGGTAGGACAAACGTTGGCAAATATTTTGTGCCCAGTGAAACTTGGAATAATTTCAACCCTATGGTATCCTAGACTGGGGATTTAAATTGACTATATTTGAGAGGCTCAAACACAAAGGGGTGCTAGCGTTATTTTGGGCGATGTTGAGTTGAGGAACTTTTACTGGTTCCAAGCGTTCAAACGATATTTTCTGGTGGGTTTTCCGCTCAACACAAAAAAATAACTTAATTCTTGAGGTGTGTTTTTTTTTTGACTTCCATACAATTAGCATAGAATGAAAACTTCATAGTAGATTTTCTCAAAACTAGTCGTTTTTGCATTGACATCCCTTTGCTTCCAAACCCCTTCAGTTTTAATGTCAATCGTTACCACAAGACTAAAAAGGCTTTCCATCTTTACTGGGCTAGATTAGACTGAGTGCCTTAAAATAATAGGAAATTAGAGACCTCTTGCCTGAAAACGGAGACATTAAAAGAAGCATACGGTGGTCGAAAAGAGACCAAACAGGAACCAAGAAAAAATTGAAACCTTATGAAAGCCATGAGATAAGAGTTTTATTATTCATAGTGTCAGGGCAGACTGTTCAAGTCCTGACACATTTTTGGAGTTACTTATTTTTCTCTAGGAAACTCCGGAAATTTCTAAAAGAGTTTAACGCATTTTCCTAGAGAATTTCTCCAAGAATTTTGTTTTGGATGTCTCAAGAATTCAACCTGGATATACCCAAGGCAAATCACAGGCATGGAATTTCTCCAAAGGTTGTTTCAGGGCATCATCAGAATTCCTCAAAAAAATCTTTGTGAAAGAAATTCCTTACTTCTCTAAGATTTTATGCAGTGATTAATCCATCTATTTCCTTGGGACATCCTGCAAGGTTTCCGGTCAAAACATCTTCTTCAATTGAATCAAATAATACTCCAGAAATTCCGGCAAGAGTTTTTAGGGGTATCCCCTTTCTTTTGGAATTTATATAAGATTGCAACTAGAGATTTATTTTCTAAAAAAACCTTTAGCAATTGCTCCAGAGTTTTCTTCTTAGGTTTCTGCAGAAATTCCTGCTGTAACACTTTGAGATTTTCCCAAGTAAGCTTTGAAAGATTTGTTTTTTCAAGGTGTGTGTCCAGGTAAAGGCCAAGAAAAATTTCCGAAAAATAAATCAATGAGGCACTTTAAATCAATCCTGAAGTAACCTCATATGAAACAAGTGAAAGCTTTAAAGTCACTCTGTATGAACAATGATCTCTGAAATTATGCCAGGACTCTTGAGAAAGTTTCAGAAGATTTCCTAGATAATTTGCTAAGATAATCTAAATAATCAATAGAGTCACGGGATTGTATTTCGCAGGGTTTTCAAAGGAATTTCTCGAAAGGCATTGGACAGAATCTCTATAGAGATTTAATGTAGGGATGATCAGAGGAATTATTGGGAAAAATTTTGGAGTATTGGCTGGTTTTAAATTTTATGTAACCTTATAAAATTACATGGGAATTTATTGGGAAACTTTTTAAAGAATGATTGGAAAAACTGCAGGAGTAATATTTGGATGAAATGCTAGAGAAATTCCTAGAATACCATTGGGTTTTTTCGAAGAACCTTTTGAAGAACTTTGGATTTATGGGAAGAATCGTGGAATTGGTGGAACTTACATGAACCAGCGGAGAAATTCTTGCAGGGTTTCTTGAAAAACCGCTCAGCTTTTTTTTTTAACTTTAAAATAAACTTTTTGAGAAATTCCGTAGAAATCTTAGGAACATCTTCTGGAGTAACAACAGGATGATTCAGGTAAAGGATTAGTAAAAAATATCTGGTGAAAATTCTAAGATAATTTTGGGAAAGAAAATCAAAGTAATACATGAAGAAATTACTGGAGGTAATACTTTTGGAGTTCTAAAGGATTTCCTGGAGCATCTGGAAAAAAAATTCTGAGCATCCTTTGAAAAATCTATGGAAGACTTTCTGGGAGAATTGGTAGATAAATATCTAGAAGAGTTTCTGGAGAGATCCCTGTGTGAGACCCTGATTTTTTTTTATAAAATCACTATGATAATTCCTGATGCTTTTCCTCGGAGTTTTCTCAGTAGCATGTGCAATTTTGCATTATGCTTCAATGCGACCAGAACTAGGAGTTCATTAAACAAATTTGACAAAAATAAATCAAACTGCGTATCATTACAACCAGTGAGGTTGTTCTTATTTCCTAGATAACAAATTGATGAACAGCCAAAATTCTGTTAATTTGTGTAGTTTTTTTTTACTTTGCACCGAATCAAATTCATAGCAAAAGTTTTCAGAAGAAACTGAAGATTCTTGAAAAATGTTCCATCACGCAGAAACTTTATGAATAATGCCACAAATATTAATGAGAATTTCATCAAATCATTTTTTAGAAACTAACTATGGAAGTTATATAGGAATAGTCTTGAAAATCGTCAAGAAATTCAGCAATACTTTAATAGAATATATCAAGAGTGAACGCAGTTTCAGAAATCCCTTTCGCCATCACACGATGGGACGGGTCTTAGAGTAATCCATTACTTCATCCAGAGATTCTTCAACAAATTACTATGGAACGCTCATGGCAATTTGTCTCAGAACATTGCAGGGTTTTCCGTAGATTTTTAAAAAACGCCATGAGGATTGCTTCATTTTTTTCTAATGGTTAAATAAGTTTCTTGTTACAATTCTTACAGTTAGTTTCCTATTGATATTCTCAATCATTCTTCACACAAATTCAAGCTTTCTGATGATTTAGTTTTTTTTTTGTTGAATCGTGGGTAGGACATTTCTTTAACTGTCCTACCCAGGTCTTTTCGTGCGTAGTACATGCCCCACTTCCCGCGCCACTGGTCTCTATTAATCCCAGGCCATCAAGCACCTCACAAGTCACATGGAACGGTCAGTGCCTGTCGTCGTCACAGTGTTTAGGCTATTGACCACGCTGTTCTCACTTAAGTTGATGTTGATCGCCTGCTTTCTTATCGGGAATCTTGGCCGGTTACTGATGGGTCCAGAAGCCTCTCATTCACATTCCGCTAGTTGTTTGTTTTGATGGATCATCTCTTATGTGTTCCAGTAAGAGCTGCTATCCATCTCCGCTGGAATAGTCGCCTTTGTGACCCCATGGGTATCTATGCATGCAGGGAGGTCATGCCAAAGCCGGATCGGCGCAAGTTAGGTAGTGGCATCTGAGCCTATTCCCGCCGTAAACTAGGGCCTGCCACGGTTATACAGGACCCAACCTTACTAAGGGAGTAGAATGTCGCCGCTGCCAGCCTCAACGCGTACTATCCAGTACATATACCGTTACTTTTCCTTAGTCGTGCGCAGCCAGTATTCATAATTGGAGCCGTACTGGCGTTGGTCCCAATGTGCTCGAAGCACTCCTTTTTGAAATTCCATGGCTTGTCCGTTTGTGCCGCGACCACTATGCCATATTGAGGATCTTACTGGCATCGATTTTGATGTGACGGTTGGCACTCCTGTTATATTGGGCTGGGGTGCTCTGGTACTTGAGGCAGCACCGGTCGATTTGGCAGAGTTACATTCGAATGTTTGTGGTTTTTATGAAGGTTCATCAGAGCCCACTGTGAACTCCACCACATCCTGGGAAACTCCCCAACTCGCATAGGTCTTAGGGATGGGTCCGTTATGCCCCTGGACTTACTTCCCTGATGCCCCGGTAGATCTTACCAGGCTTGATAATACTTCTCAACATCATTAGAGTTCGGTGAAATACTCTAAAGCAATGTGCTGCCTTTGCCTCTTTGCGAGGGAGCGAAAAAATGCTAAGCAGAGAGGTAACGAAAAATGAGCGAGCAAGATGCAGCACAAAACACAACAGAGTAAAATTCCATCAAGAAAGGGTGCTCTCACAACTCTCCGAGGACTGTTTTGTTCGGGCGGCAGACTCAAGAGTTCTTTTGAAGTGTGAGTAAAGATGAGCATCGCAACAAGAGACTCTCTCTACATAGCTGAAAAAATCCTCGCATTTTTTTTGCATTCTCACTCGAATCGCTTGAGGATCTGTGTTGTAAAAATGTTGAGTTCAGTTTTTCCTCCTCAGAAAAAACCATCGCAGAGGAGTTTCTGTCAAGCCTGGATCTAACTCAAGTATGAAAGAACATATTTTTTGCAGAACATGATTATATTATTTGTTAAACCATCTAATAAATTTCGAGCTGACGTTGTCTTTCGTACAAATGAAGTATTCCACAAACTGCTTGGAATAAAACTGTTTTAGATTTCGACGAAACAGGATAGGATCAAATCTCCTCGGGGCTCAAGTCTACCCAGTCTCCCCTACCATTGCAGACCGTCTTCGGTGAAGTGTGTAGCACCGATAAAGGCGTACGTTTCGATTCACCTGAAAGTCAGCCATCAATGCTGAGCTATATGGGTAAAGCCCAAAAACTGCATGCCGGCTTTCCGGCCCGGCCCGAAAGTCCCACTCAATTGCTCCAAGCAATTGAAGACGTGACTTACGTACGAAACTGGCAAATCCTTTCGACCAGGATGTTCCCCCCTTTGGGCTTTCGGGTGAGGGCCCCAAACAGCAGCGCACACAACATTGCCTCTCGAACGAGCAAATAAACGGGATATTGGAATTGAATTGATTTTGTTCTCGGTTTCCTGGACCACTAGGTGCATACTAATACCTACGGGCTCGTCTATTTGTGCCATCCAATTTGGCCAAAACGGGTATGGTATGAACTTCACCTGATTTGGCGATCATTTGAGGATTATGGTTCTGGCTGGGAAGCAGAGGGGGAGGAGCCCAAATTATCGTTTCATTAACTGGACCATCCCCAAGTTGAACGACCGGAAGGACTGGCATGAGAGTGGGACCATGTTTCTAATTATCCGGAACCAGGTCGAAGAAGTGCCGTTCTGTGAAAAGTGTGGTCCAGATTCATGATTAATTAAAAGTTTGCGGAAAAGTTTTTCGCTTAGGTCCGGTCAGCTGGGTGAAAATGACAAGGGTGTTTTTTTCTTGCGTTAAGGATAGGGGAACTTTAACGAAGGTCTGACCGGTACCGAAGTTTGATGGAAGTGAGAAGATGTTTAACTTACTGGCTGTGCCAGAAAAAAACGTCTGTGCATTGTTCTCAAATTGAAATATAGATTTCTTCTTGAAATTTGAATGATTTTTCAATATGTTTACTGTTTAATAAATAAAATGAAATTAAATTGTACTAAAAATGTAGGAAAAATTCAAACTACGATTACAATCCAAATCCAATCTAAATCCAATCCAAATCCAATCCAAATCCAATCCAAATCCAATCCAAATCCAATCCAAATCCAATCCAAATCCAATCCAAATCCAATCCAAATCCAATCCAATCCAAATCCAATCCAAATCCAATCCAAATCCAATCCAATCCAACCAATCCAATCCAATCCAAATCCAATCCAAATCCAATCCAAATCCAATCCAAATCCAATCCAAATCCAATCCAAATCCAATCCAAATCCAATCCAAATCCAATCCAAATCCAATCCAAATCCAATCCAAATCCAATCCAAATCCAATCCAAATCCAATCCAAATCCAATCCAAATCCAATCCAAATCCAATCCAAATCCAATCCAAATCCAATCCAAATCCAATCCAAATCCAATCCAAATCCAATCCAAATCCAATCCAAATCCAATCCAAATCCAATCCAAATCCAATCCAAATCCAATCCAAATCCAATCCAAATCCAATCCAAATCCAATCCAAATCCAATCCAAATCCAATCCAAATCCAATCCAAATCCAATCCAAATCCAATCCAAATCCAATCCAAATCCAATCCAAATCCAATCCAAATCCAATCCAAATCCAATCCAATCCAAATCCAATCCAAATCCAATCCAAATCCAATCCAAATCCAATCCAAATCCAATCCAATCCAAATCCAATCCAAATCCAATCCAAATCCAATCCAAATCCAATCCAAATCCAATCCAAATCCAATCCAAATCCAATCCAAATCCAATCCAAATCCAATCCAAATCCAATCCAAATCCAATCCAAATCCAATCCAAATCCAATCCAAATCCAATCCAAATCCAATCCAAATCCAATCCAAATCCAATCCAAATCCAATCCAAATCCAATCCAAATCCAATCCAAATCCAATCCAAATCCAATCCAAATCCAATCCAAATCCAATCCAAATCCAATCCAAATCCAATCCAAATCCAATCCAAATCCAATCCAAATCCAATCCAAATCCAATCCAAATCCAATCCAAATCCAATCCAAATCCAATCCAAATCCAATCCAAATCCAATCCAAATCCAATCCAAATCCAATCCAAATCCAATCCAAATCCAATCCAAATCCAATCCAAATCCAATCCAAATCCAATCCAATCCAATCCAATCCAAATCCAATCCAAATCCAATCCAAATCCAATCCAAATCCAATCCAAATCCAATCCAAATCCAATCCAAATCCAATCCAAATCCAATCCAAATCCAATCCAAATCCAATCCAAATCCAATCCAAATCCAATCCAAATCCAATCCAAATCCAATCCAAATCCAATCCAAATCCAATCCAAATCCAATCCAAATCCAATCCAAATCCAATCCAAATCCAATCCAAATCCAATCCAAATCCAATCCAAATCCAATCCAAATCCAATCCAAATCCAATCCAAATCCAATCCAAATCCAATCCAAATCCAATCCAAATCCAATCCAAATCCAATCCAAATCCAATCCAAATCCAATCCAAATCCAATCCAAATCCAATCCAAATCCAATCCAAATCCAATCCAAATCCAATCCAAATCCAATCCAAATCCAATCCAAATCCAATCCAAATCCAATCCAAATCCAATCCAAATCCAATCCAAATCCAATCCAAATCCAAATCCAATCCAAATCCAATCCAAATCCAATCCAAATCCAATCCAAATCCAATCCAAATCCAATCCAAATCCAATCCAAATCCAATCCAAATCCAATCCAAATCCAATCCAAATCCAATCCAAATCCAATCCAAATCCAAATCCAAATTCAATCCAAATCCAATCCAAATCCAATCCGAATCCAATCCAAATCCAATCCAAATCCAATCCAAATACAATTCATATATTTTGTTAGATTGATGGAAAGGACTATCGATTTAAAGTCATGATTGAAAAGGAAATGTATCCTTGCACCCCTTTCGCGTCGATTCACATTGCTATGACTCGAGACGAAATCCATCAAAACTTGTCGTCAAAATGTCTTGACAAGCCGACAAAACACGTAATCCCGCCCTCACTTCCGCAAACCGTACACGTGTTTCGAAAAGTTGCGTCAACCCGAAAATATTCCCTCCCGGATCGAAAATGTTACCTTCTCAGGCTCAATTTCATTCGTCCTTCCGTCACGGATGCCTAACATTGGTGCTGTTGCTGGCAGCTTCCTGGCAATGATGGCACCAATCCGAACCGGAAAAGCAAACAAACCCCCCGAAAAATGCTCCTTCTGAACGGTAAAGCAACTCGACCCGTGCCGGGACCTTTTTCGCAATGCCCGAGGGGGTTTTCGAGAGTTGAATCACTACACTCATTTGCCCTGGTATAATCTTTGACGCTGTGCCGGATGAATTCCGTCGTTGGTCTCTCCGTCAGGAAACTATAATCATCAGCATAAAAATTTCGCTGCTCCATTGGTTGGGACTGCCGCCACTCAGCGGAAATCAAAGCTTCCCCCTCAGAAGCGAGAAGATACTTCTGTTGCGTTCTAATTCAAGTTTAATGGGAATGGTCTGGTTTCATGGGCATAGCCAGTTTAACCATGAAATCTCTATTGTTATTATTTCACAGGAAAATTTGCAAAATTCTCATTAAGGTTTTCAAGGGAGTTCTTGGTTGAACTTCTGGAAGAATTCTGAAAGAGATTTTAAAGAAAATACTTGAGAATACATTGAGTAAATTCAGAGTACTTCAAATTGTTTTAAGAATCCCTGGAGCAATCCATGAGGATAATCCTGGACAAATCTCAAGAAAAATACCTTAAGAAATATCAAAAGGTACGCCTTCAAATTCTTTTTGGAGACATTTTTGAAAGTACAAGCTATTACTTGAGGAATCCTTCATTACACATCTTGATGTATTTATTTAATGATCCCCCTTCTTGCCTCCCTGGCTTCACTAATGCCTGATTCTTCCGTTGAAGAAAGTTGATCCCACCGGGAATTGGTCGAATAAAATTACACTAAATATGAGCTCCCATTAATTTAAGGTAATAGTAGATTCAAGTAAATCGCTCCCGTTATTCAGATTGGGCCCTACTCGGCTATGCAACACAGTAAATCTGTGCCAATGACAATCTTTGGGGCGATATCGGTTCCACCGACCAGGAGGAGGAAGTCACGATGGTGTCCTCATATGCCTGCCAGTAATGCTTGCTGCCGCCAGTGTCCCATGTTTCAGCTCGGTGATTAAGCATGTTGGAGAGTCAAATCACCTCTTGGGGCCAAGTATCGTTTCGAGCCGATCATGACGCACAGTGGTTCGGATTTGAAAAATTATGGCAGAAACTTTGCATTCTCAATATGTGACTATGTTTAACCATACAAAGTGTTTTGGGACATGATTTAGGGTTGAAGACTCTGTTTTGAGCACATTTTTTTATTCTCATACAATAAAGTTCTTCCTTAGCCGAGTGGTTAGAGTCCGCGGCTACAAAGCAAAACCATACTGAAGGTGTCTGGGTTCGATTCCCGGTCGGTCCAGGATCTTGTGAAATTTCCTTGACTTCCCTGGGCATAGAGTATCATCTTACCTGCCACACGATATACGAATGCGAAAATGACAACTTTGGCAAAGAAAGCTCTCAGTTAATTACTGTGGAAGTGCTCATAAGAACACTAAGCTGAGAAGCAGACACCGACCTGTTTGAGAATTGAGTTTTTACCAGCTCTTTCAAAAAACCGAACCCCTGTGCGACCACGCGGGGTGGACAGGCGCACCACGAGGGGAACCAGATTGTCACGTTAAACTAATAAAATTATACAATCTTAATTACGATCGCATATTGTAAGCTTAATTTAAGTTTTCCATCTTATGGCACAGCAGCAGCACTTGACTTCGCGCCGTGCACACGGGCTACACTTCGGCGCTCGAACAAGAAGGTGACTCGACCTCTGCCCGGTTTGCACATTCCACTTGATAGATACATGTTTGCCCAAGATGCAAACATGAATTCCTTCCCAGCGGTCTCGAATTGCCACCCCTGTTTAGCTTATTTAGCTTCTCGTATAGAGACTTGCGGGGATCGGATATCAAACACATGACTCTCTCTTGCTCTAGGATAATCTCCTCGCGTCTCCCCGCGTGGTCCTTTGGAAATTCTGATGGCGGTGGTTGTGGTGTATGGATAGGGTGACTGTCTTCAAGTTATTGTAAATCGATAACGATGATGATACCAATGATTGGTCGTTCAAGAACTCCTCCACGTTTGTTCATGAATTTTTGAAACATTCATTAGATTACTTCTGCAGGAACTCTTTCATGGATTTTTAATGATCTCCTCTTAATTCCTTGGATTCTTACTGAATTTTCCACAGAAAATCGTATCTAAAATTAGAGAGGTCATCTAACGGATTTTAATTGAAATCTCTGAAGAAATTTTGATTTTGGTAATCTAAACATTGCAGAGCTCATTCTTAATTGATTTCGAAGCACAATCAAAGCAAGCCAATAAAAAAATCGCATCTGTATCGGTCCATGTGCTGTAGCAGTAGACGACGATCAGCAGATTCCTCTGATGTGTCGCGGATTATGATTGTTACAGAGAGAGATATGTGAAAGATACTCTGTCACTGAACACCATTCTTGCGCCTTTTTGAATTGCATCACTTTTCGGGGATACGGATCATTCGAGTGAATGGCATTCAAGGAAAAGGGTCATTCGAAGAAATGGCGTTCGGGGATATAACATTCGAGGAAACGATTGTTCAACATTTCTCGGAAAATCATTTCAACGAATGTTATTTTTCCGAATGACGTTTCCCCGAAAAAATCGTAATGTACTCTACATACTGAAAGCTACTCATAGTTTTGCTGCCAACAAGTATTCAAAGTGCTGACTGGTGTAAGTTTTGTTGAAAATTTGTAAAATTTGTTATAAAACACATATGTTTATAACCATATGGGACAAAAATACCGTTTTGTCTTAAATTCCGAACACTCAGTATTAGTATGACTATTTGGTTGAAATGTTTCGCTGAAATATGTCAACAAATTTCCAGGAAATGGCAGTCAATTCCATTTCAATTTTAACGTCTTCCAAACTATTTGACTCCTTGGAAGTAGCGATTCGAGTTCAAGGTCAGTGAAACTAGCTCAAATAAGTTACGTTTAGCATATCGATGTTTGGCCGAATTGACGTTTGGTCAAATTTTGCATCGTGAGAATAATATGCTATTCTTTTGAGTTAAACTGTTCCAATAATTATTGGCATTGTGCGGATGATATACCATTTCGACTATTCTCTTCTTTTGATAACAGGATGTTCTTTAAAAATGTTTCGCATTATTTCGTCGGCCAATCACTATTTGGCCAAACGTCCTTTTGCCATATGTCCATTATAGACCAAACGTATTTTTCTATTATATTTAGTGTGGCATGAAGGACTATTACCGCAATTAGTCCATTAACCTTCCAGTCGTCGCGCGGATTGCCACCGTGAAAACCACCACGCTGCTGTTGTGAACGAGAAGCGAGTTTTTTTAGGAGTGTTGTACCAGAAAAACAGCGCGACGACTGAAGTGTTAAGGCCTATTTCGTTAGGCTGGGGATAAATTCTATTACAACCTGCCCTACATGACTGAACCACCAGAGTGTTCCTTCTAGACACTCTACAAAGACGCAACACCATTCATCAATTTTCTAGTAATCAATATCAGTTTTTTAGATTCATACCTTTTTATGTTTTGGTTAGAAATAATTTTGCCGAACATCAGGTAAAATGATCATCTAGCCAGAAAAGTCAAATAAAATGAACATGTCGGTAATGAGCACACAAATTGCTAATCACTATTAGGATAGAAAAGAATTTCTTGTTTTTAAAAAATGTCTTTATTCAACTTCAGAAATGTCGAATCAAAACAAAAATTTCTGTTGGATTTGTTTGCAACTGATATGTCTCATGTCATGAGACTTGCTTAATTCGGTTAGTTAGACCGATAATTAAACAAAATCTAGAAAACTTCTTTGCAGACAGCTTTCGGGTTAATAGTATATTCTGGGAAACAGTTCAGCAGTCAGTTAACGTAATTTTTTGATAATTTTGAAAAAATCTGGGAGCTATATTTGACAAAAAATTTGATTTTCTGTTGAATTCAGCAAACGCATCATTCGAGGTATGGTATATAAAGCTATTGAAAAAAAGTTTGATACTATTAGACATGTGAAACAGCATCAATATTATGAAATTTTCATTTTTTTTGGTGAAATTACTCGTTAAAATATTTGTCTAAAAGGTTTATAGTGTTCTTGGCTGAAATACTACAATAATTTAATCAAAAACTAAGAATAAGTTAGTGATATTCCGTCTGTAAAAATGTATGGTTTCAATCCAAAGACAACATAGCAGTAATTTTGAAAAAAATATCTTGAGACATATTTCAGAAGCAACTTCTGATGGGCAAGCATGCACTCACTCACAGCAAATTCCCTCACTCGTCCTAATAAAAAAATAGCAAAATATTTGCTGTCACCGAATTCTAAGTGAGAACCGAACCGTACTGGGATGAGTACTCTCTCCAACATTCGTAACCGAATGTGACAAAGCGAAAATCTAGACAAACACGAATAGAAGTGATAACCGATCTTCTTGTATCTGCAAGACATGAACGAACGCGTTCGGCATTCAGGCAACGAATGCGCTCAGCCGAATGAGCGAATTCTCACTCACTGATTCATTCACTATGAACACTCACCAGCAGTGAATCGATCAGTGAATGCTCAGCAGCAGTCAAACCCGAATGCCACTCGGGCGCTTATCGAAATGTAAACAATCTTTCGGTATTACGATCGGTTACCTTCGGCAGTTCGAATCGGTAGTCACTCATCCTGATGCCGTTGTTTTGCCTCGCGTGATGCTCGACGAAAAACTAGACTACGCATCAGAAATTGAAACAATCTGCTTGGTTGAAAAAGCGCCAATCTCGCTCCTAACCGTTCGTGGAAGTGAGTGAGAGACATTGGTGTAGCTCGGATTTTTTTCTAGAGGGCGCGCAAAAAAATCTTGTTTTATGATTCCTTTCATTCCTTTTCCTATGTCAATCGCAATATCACGATTTTTACATATTTCGTAGTTTGCATAGATTTGTTATGAGTTCATTTGTTTCTTTTCTCATATTGCTGCACATCAGCAATTTTTGTAAATTTCATTTTTCACTACGGAATACATTGAATGCATGTAAAATGAAAGTCCAGTAAAAAAATCTTTAAAAATTCTTACAAAGAACTCTTAAGGAACATCCTTGTAATTTATCCACGAACTTCTCTGGGTATTCAACCATGTGCTTTTAAGAGTTTCCTCTGAGAACCCCCACGAGAAGTTCTTCCAAAGATATTTCAACATTTTTTCAGTGCTTTCTGTAAGAATTCGTTTATCAGTTTTCACTGAGTTCCTCTTGGGATTCCCACAGAAAATCATTCAAACTAATCCCATAGTTAATATTCAAAACATTGTTCGGTAGTTTCGTTAGACTTTCTGATCTCACCAGAATTTAAACACTTTCCGTTGGACTGTTAGAAATATCTTCTTAAGGTTTCTGCCAGAAAATGCCTAAGAATTTCATCAAAAAAAAAATCTCTGGCAGTCGTGCCTATTACATAAACTGTCCGTTGAAAATATCATACATTTGGTTTTCTAATATTTTGTTTAGGATTTGCTAGAATTTCTAAAGATTTTTCCAAGTAATACTTCCAGAAATTCTATCAGTCTCATAAGAATTGTCTCCATAATTGATTTTTTGTCGCAATTTCTTCTGAAGAGTTCACCAAAATAATCCAACGTTGCTTTGACGTTCTTTAAGGAATGCTTTAAGAACTTTCAGCTGAAATAATCCAACATTTCCATAATTTTTTCGAGCACTTCTCTGCTAATCTATCTGCATTTGTTCAAAGAAGGTTTCTCAAAGTGGTTCTCAAATGTTTAAATTCTTCTAGAAATCATTTTGGTGTTGTTCCCTTGCATTTCTCCAAAATTAACCCGAAAAAAAATCTTATACAATTTCTACTGAAATAAGTTCAGCTATTCTATCAATAATTTTTGCGCATCATACTCAACAATTTTCCGAGAAATTTGTTCAAAAATTTCTTTTAGGGAATTGTATTGTTGTTTCCCTTTGGATTTTTTCCTAATATTCTTCCGTACAATTTAAAACAATTTTCCGAGAAATTTGTTCAAAAATTTCTTTTAGAGAATTGTATTGTTGTTTCCCTTTGGATTTTTCCTAATATTCTTCCGTACAATTTATAAGAGAATCTTCCAAGTATTTTCATTTATTTTATTCCTTAAATATCGACTTGTCCGAGGATTTAAATAACATATTTTCCAACAGATTTCCTACGGAATTTTAAAATTCATATATGAACTTTTCCAAAAATGTTTTCGAACTATATCTCTTAAGAAAATTTTCCTGGAAATCTAACAAAATTTCTTCCTTTGAACTCTGGATTCTCCCAAAATCTACCTGAAATCCTACAAGAATTCCATCCTGGAAATGCACAGAAAATTGAGCTTTTCAGTTATTTTGCTAAATATTTCTTCACAAATTCCTTGACTGCTATGCTACTTTCGGAAGCACCATGGAAGATGAACTAAAAATAACAAGCTATCTACTTACATTACGCTTGATTTCCAATCACTACATTTTCGATCCAGTTTCCTAATTGCTAGTAATTTACGTCTTTCATTATTTTCCATACGTTTAGATAGCTCTCGACTACCATTCTTCCATGCGCTTGTGTTGGAAATTTGATAAATGTGAGAATCCAGCGTAGCGCGATCAGTGAGTGGCATACAAACATCAGTGTCGCTGCGTGGCGGCCAGTGAGAGAAACTGAATGTTCGAATGGTTGTTGTCTGCACTTTTTGCTGCTGGCGACAACTGTTAGCGGTTATGAACGAAACAGTCGTTACCCTATTGGTGAACATTGTATTGTGTGATTGGACATTGTATAAGTTATTGATATCCTAAGCGGTCCAGCTTTGCAGGTTGGTATGAGCATATGCTGTCTGTCAGATTTTGAAACGCTCTCCTGGTTATTTGGAATTGGTTTCCCCAATATGATATTCCGGTTAAACCGATTAAAACATCTATTGAATGCTTCACAAAAAGACAAAACTCCGATTGAAGTCGACCTTTACGTCATTTTGGCTCTCTGAATAATATGGCTGATCAGGTAGAGTGTTTTGGAGTCAATGGTGATTCCTAACTTTCACAAGCTCTTCACGTTGAATTCAGAGCCAAGTAAGGCTTCCATGGCCTTCGATAAATGCCGACGAATCTTTGGTAAAACTTGCGGCCAACGTTATCAAATGTTTGAGGTTCAACGCAGGGACGAAAAAAATCATGCTCACTACACTCAATTCACTGACATCTATGCCATCATCAAAGTAACCGCACCACCACCAATATGATTGTACCAATGAAGATGGCACAAAAATAGATGAAGAAAACAACAACGATGCCCGTATGTCGTTGGTGTTTTTGATTATCAGAACCAGAAGAGTGTCAATTTTAGAAAATAAATTATCAATGAGGTTCATATTAATTAAAAAAATATGCTGCTATACGGGTAATTAACGATCCGGTGCACGGAATCGATGATATTGACCCGTCTTTAGTGTGCTTCGTGCAAAAAATACAACTTTCCGTAACAGAATGCAAGAAAGTCAAGCTGGTTCGAATGAAAATCATTTTTTGTTTCCGATAATCACAAAGCGGTTGAGTATCGGCAGATTAAAAGGAAACTGGCAATCTTGCAGCAAGCGCTTTGCCAATCTTTGTTGTGTTGTCAAGGTGAGGATAAAACAAATAAAATTCAACGAAGATTCTACTCACCAAGCGTCAATATAGGCGAGTGTAGATTGAGTATTTTCGTCCCTGGTTCAACGAATATTGGCGTGTTGATGTTTTTGTGTGGTGTCAGAAGGGCGAAGTAGGAGTAGTCCAAACAAACTTAGCCCCATCTTCGAAGTGTCCCAATCAGTGGCGATTCCCTAACCTTAAATCTACCTGTTCCACAATTACAAATTCTGGACTTTCAACAACAAATTAGCATCTAACAAATAGAGCTTAGAAAGGAAGACTTCAACCATTTACTTTGTGTTTTATAAACTGAATTTGCCGAGTTAGCCATTTTTAGATTCGTAGAACAGGTAAAAAGTGAGATTACGAGTAGCCTCTGGGTCCAATACAAAAACATTTCAAACGATAAGCACTTTCTTGCTTTTATCAATTATGGGTACTAGATTTTTAAGAGGAAAATCCCCTGTATCATAGACGTAGATCGTAGTTATTTCCCCTTCTGGTGAATTGGAATAGTCCCACAATTGCTTGTAACTTTACTTACAGTAAATTTTCAATACACGGCAAGAGAAGACCATATTGTCTGTTGGATTGATGGCTCCTTTATTGAAGATAAAGCTAGCACTGGTGTACACTCTCTTGAGCTAAGTTTGAATCAGTTTTGTTCACTCAGTAGGCACAGCACCGTTTTTCATGTGGAAATATTTGGTCTTTTTGTGGAATGCACTCCATTATCTCTTATTGGGTAATGTACTATACTTCTGTTCAGATAGTTAGACTGTTATCGAAGCTCCTGCTTCGGTCAACTCAATGTCAAGGATGCAATCAATTTGAAGGACTGAATACAGTCAACTCAAGAATGGAGCATCACATGGCTCCATTGGCACTGAGTCATCTATTCCAATTTAAGGCTCATGAATGAATGAATGAAAAACCAGATTTTTCGTTCAAATTTAAAGAAATCCATTTGAAAGTCCATCACTACCTTACAGATAGCAAGTGCAATGCAATGATAGACTTTTATGAACATTTGTTCATTTTTGAACGCAAAAAAACAGTTTTGAAAATTTGTAAAATATAGATTTTCCTTTTAAAGAGCTGGGTCGGATATAGATCAAATCTTGAGTGGCAACTCAGCATACTGGTATAGTTTGGAGTCATAATGTCAAATAAACTATGTATTACTGAACGATCTCCAGGAGTAGCAAACAAAGCAACTGGCTCTAAAGTTTACTTTTGATCAAAACTAGTTTCAGTGAAACTTTTTTGCTGATTAAGAGAACGCTATGGATATTAGAAGAACTTGATTATCGAAAGAGTAACTCATGAACTTATCAGCAACTAGAAAGTTCAGAAGAAGCATGAATTGAACTTCTTTCTTACTAGAAATTAAAAATAATTTTCTATGAGCAACTTAAATGAGCTTTATATAAACAGAATTGACGATCAATTGCTTATTACGTAAGCTGATTAAGCCAAAACTTGTCCTTTTATCGCAATTTCGGTTGCTTCGGAAAGTATGTATAGTCAACTTTCCAAAACTTGATATTGAAGGGACGATCCAAGGGACAATCGAGGTAGCCATAAAACCAACTTTAATTATGGTTATCTTACTCGATATCGAGATACGAAATATTGAGTAAGGGTTGAATGTTTTTAACAAATCAGTTTAAGAATTGCAATCTTCTGGCCAGAGCGTTAACTGGCCGCTGTCGACTCAACAATTACATGAAGAACATGCACCGTAACTTTGGCTACATCTTCACAAGAAACCCTCAGTGGATGTATCAAACTGTTTTGGAGCATTCTCCGGTCACCCTATCCCAAGCGAGCTTCCAAATAAATCCAATCACAGAGCGAAGCGTAGTCTTATTATATGCGCTTAGTGCCATTATCACAGTCATTATCTCGCCGGTTACCAGGCAACAACACCAACCAGCCAGCCAGTAGTGCTAAACCTGCGGATTGCAACCGGAGAATCCTCTTACTTTCTTCCTCGGTTGCAGTGTAGATGCATCGACCACACGACGACGACGCCGCTGATTGGGACCAACCCTGTCGGAGGGTGAGGGGAGATGCGGATGCAAACTGCAGAACATGGAAACCAGAACATCAAAGCCACTGCATCTCGTGTTGCTCGCGAGCGGGGTAACTAGGAGGACTCAACTTAGTATCCGACCGAAGCATCGACGACAACGACAACAAGGATGGAGACGATGAGTGGAACGGTCTCATGTACAAGCACTGACTAGGCCACCGCACTATGGGTGGGAAATTTAAAATTCCAAGCACTTTCATAATGAGCGTGAGTAGAATAAGTACTGATGCTCTCGCTGCGCCGAATGCAGGTCAATTTGGGAATGACGTGTTAACTGCTTTATTGATGCCGAAGAGTCCTCTACTTTTCTACAAGGAAACACTGGTAGTTTGATATGGGAAAGCATTGTTTCAGGGATTCGTTTTGGAAACCGATAAAGATATAATTAAAAATGAATGCTTGAGCATAAACATAGATAACCGATACTCAATTCGTAACCGCACTAGAGCCGGGCAAAATGTATTTGGGACTTTTATCGAGAAATTTCGATATCTGGCCCATAGTGCACCGCATGGGAAGAGAATAGGATCAGAGATAGCGACCGGAGCCCCGGCAAAACACCGAGGAAGCTCCGATGGCACACAAAAGCCAAGAGCCTCTCACTCTCTGACTGCCTCATTATATGGCACATTTAATTAATGTAATTAGCTGTAACATTAATTTAAATTCATCGGACGAAATTGAATCGGGCTTCACGCTGAAGCTGTCGGCTGCGCTGACTGTGCGTTTAGCAGAGCCGGCCCAAGGATGGATGGATGGGAAGCTGCTTTGATGTATAGTACTGAGTGCATTTTCACTTCCACTGGGTTCCACGATTCTTCGCACGTCTTCCAGAGACCAAACGATTCCGGTTACGCGGGTGTCACTTCCGGTGCAGTTGATTACAGCGATGGAGTAAATTAGATGAAATAAATTGACTTACGCGAATTAGTGGATCCCATTTTCGGGAAATCTGATACTGAGATTTTATTGCGAATAACCATGCCGATGCTCAGTGAGGAAAAATGAAATCAAAATGTGGCTTATGGATCCAATTTTCTCTACTGCGCAACCATTTGTCCCAAGCCAATGTCGTTTGGAATTACATTTGAGTTCAGTGCAATCGCTTAAACGTTTGACCCCATTTCTTATCGCTGCTTTTACATTTCCTCCGGCACAGGAAACCCATTTTCCAACCACATTTCATCTGCTTTCCGCATCCGTAGCCATTTAACCGAAAACCTTCTTCTTGGAATGAATTATTGATTTGTACGCCACGGTTTGCATCATGGCAAATGCATTCGAAATGAACTTTCCCGAAATGGCTTTGCCAGCTATCTGACTGACTACCCTTGACTGACACCCTGAAGCCACTGTTTCCAACCACCCCCCGCCCATATAGCAAACCACAGCCAACAGTCAACTCTTGAGTCAACAGTTCCTACATTAGATGCACTCTTACTAACCCATATTCCTTTGTTTTTTTTTTCTCGTTCCATTTTCAGGTAAGTGTGCATATCTTCAAACTCCCTTTGCATCCGAGAAACACTCGAGGCAACGAAACGAGGGCCCAACTGACTGTCAGTAAGTCGTCGCCGTACGTCAGATCGACGTAAATACTCATCCATTGCTAGCACGGAACGAACCTGGGCACAAGATTCATCAGATGAATGGGTTTTGTTTTTTACCCTTCTAGCCTGGGTGAAGAGTAAGAGTGCCCCGTTTGTATATGGAAAAAATCAACTTGTATAAATCCTATGTAACTCCCCCCAAATTTGTCCATCCAGACTCCAGAAGGTACTGGAAAAATATTTCCATCCATTGTCGAAAATTTACTTACAATGATTTTTACCATAAATTTGATCAATTTTTTCCACACATACTTCAAGCTTTTAGACCCCGGATGGATTCCGCTCAAATTTCAACTGTAGCTTCGGAAGGTCCAAATGAAAAAATATGAGAGGTACAACTTAAGATTTTTCTAGTTTGATTATCATGGACCGCCCTAGTGAGGAAATTGCGATTACCCCCCAATGCAATGGACTGCGGTAGAAAGAATCAGCATAACGTGGTGGGCTTATCACCACGACGACATTCGTTCTCGTCGGAATCGCTATCTCCCACCCCCTGTATTCCATGTTTGCCCGTAAACCGGGTTGAGTAGGTTTTCATCCATTTTGGGGCTGCTGGATTGGTGCTGCACTATTATTCTTCCATTAGCGATTTGCCCATCCATCTGGCTAGGAAAATGCCAGCCAGTTTTCACTGCTCTGTGGGATAAGCGCAACTGAACTGGTTTTAGGTTTAGACGGGTTCAGGAAAGCTTAGTCCGAAGAGCTCTAAACAGGAATCATAAGCTTGAAATCAGCATCAGATATTGGTATTGGTATAGGCATTGTATAAGCATTACAAATACAGAATTGCCGTATAATAGCATTTCCATCGCTTAGAAACTCCATTATTACAGAAATAATGCTTCTCAGTCGGATGAGTACAGTTATTCAATAAGCATTGTATGTGCTCTCTTTTCAAGTTATGACAAGAAGTCGTAATAACAGCATTATATGCACATGAAGTGTTGTCATAAGATGCATGTTAGGCATATTATTCCTAACAGAAAATTTGATATACAGGGTGTCCATTTCAAATCTGCTTTCCGATTCCCGGATTTTTCCCGGATGCCCAAGAAATTAAAAAAAAACCGCATCACAAAATGATCCCACGACTTGAATATGGAAAAATTTGGAGGACTTAATTTAACTTATTAATGATTTTTTTATATTAAATTTATCAAACAATGTGAGTTTGAAACGGATTGAAAAAAATCTAGAGTTTTGGACAAAAAGATATAAAATATTTGTTAAAATATCCAAAAGACCGTCCATCCTTTAAAATTCATAGGAAGTTCTGTTACTTAACTTCTAAGAATGCATTCGAAGTTATGCTTTAGACATGACCTATGACTGGTTCCTGGAGAAATTCTTGATCTGTTGAAACTCATGTTGGATCCAAGCAAAGATCACCAAGTTGTTCTCTTCTGAAACTGGCTAAAACTTTTGACATAAATCCAAGATTGCATCTTACAAGCATTTTTTAAAAAGTGTTGGCCAAGAATCTCGTCAAAAACTTAACAAAAATCTGGTCAAGAATACCTAAAGTGTTTCGCTATTTATTTATTCATCACATCGTTCATAATCTTCGCTATGCATCTGTAAAAATCCATACAAAACCTCGTCAGAGGCCCCATAAGAACTTTGCCATAGATCAAAGACTAGTCAAACTAGTAATCCAGACAAGGCTTTATCAAGAATTAGTTCCACCAACAACTCCAGAAATCCTCCAAACGGATCATTTAATGAATCTGTCCAGGATTTCAGTTGATCTGACAAGAAATATTTCAAATATTTTCGGCTTAGGTTTTCGCCAATTCAACGGAGTAACTAAGAGTTTCATGACCTACTTGTAAAGCTAAAGCTTCAAGGATTCGAAATAATTGGATTTGCAGATGATATTATTATTATAGTCCGCGGAAAATTCGATAAAACTGTTTCCGAGCGAATGCAAACAGCACTCAACTTAACTTTAGAATGGTGCAATAATGAAGGATTAAGTATAAATCCTGATAAAACTACAATAGTACCGTTTACAAGAAGACGTAAAATCTGCATTTCAGCTCTCAAAATAGGAGATACTAAACTATCCTTATCTCTTAGTGCCAAATTTGTAGGCGTTATATTAGATTGTAAGCTTGTTTGGAATAAGCATATAGAACAACAGATAGAAAAAGCAAGAAATGCTTTCTGGAGCTGCAAAAGAACCTTTGGTAAAAAATGGGGTCTGAAACCGAAGATGATATGCTGGATCTATTCGGCCATTGTTAAACCCATTATTTCATACGCATCAATTTTTTGGTGGGAAAAAAACCAAACAAGTCGCTACTCAAGCTAAGTTAAATAAACTACAAAGGCTTGCTACTATTTCAATTACTGGGGCAATACGAAATACCCCTTCAAATGCGTTGAACGCAATGTTAAATCTTCTTCCACTTCATGACTATATACAAATGGATGCAGTTAAGAGTGCTATCAGAGTCAGAAGGTCCTTAGATAGCGCTGATAGTGAACTAAAAGGACATATGACTATATTGAAGCACTTCAAAATAAGTCCAGTGTACTTAGTGAACGAAGATTATATGTTGAAGAGTAACTTTTTTGATCATCGTTTTTGGGTTGCTGATGTAACTCGCCAGGATTGGGACACAGGAGGACCAACTTTCCGATCTGGATCATTAATTTTTTTCACTGATGGTTCAAAACAAGATAACATGGTAGGGTCAGGAGTGTTTGGCCCAGGAGTAAATGTATCTTATGCACTGGGAAGTTGGCCAACAGTTTTTCAGGCCGAAATTTATGCCATTCTTGAATGCGCTGACATTTGTCTTAAAAGGCGCTACCGGAATGCTAATATATGTATTTGTTCGGATAGCAAAGCAGCCCTGAACGCTTTGAAGTCTAGAACTTACACATCAAGACTTGTTTGGGAGTGTTCCAAGCTACTGCAGCAGTTGTCCTATCGTAATAAGGTTAATCTATATTGGGTTCCTGGCCATTGCGGAATAGAAGGAAATGAAAAAGCTGATCAGTTAGCAAAACAAGGTTCTTCCATGCAATTTATAGGGCCTCAACCGTTCTTCGGAATGGCCTCTTGTGCTCTGAAAATGCAATTAAAGAGCTGGATGAAGGCAAAAATTAAACTAAACTGGAAGAACGCAATGAACTCTCGTCAGTCCAAACGATTCATCGAACCAGACGCCTATCAAACGCTGAGGTTGTTAAACCTCAATAAACACGATCTAAGTACTTATACTGGCTTATTAACAGGCCACTGCCCCAGCAAACGTTACCTTAAAATTATAGGTAAATTGCCAGAAGATATGTGTCGTTTCTGTAAATTAGAAAGCGAAAGCACTGAACATTTGTTGTGCAAGTGTGTTGCACTATACCACAAGCGTTGTAGATATTTAGATAAAGGCTTGCTAGAGCCTAATGAAATTCAGTACTATCATCCAAAACAGGTACTACATTTTATCCGAAACGAAGTACCTGATTGGGATGCACGCCAATAGCTGTGGAGATAGTTACTTCATATAGAAACATATTTCTACAGTACGGCAAAAACAAAGAGGATAACACCACAATAGATCAACTTAATGGTCGCAGTGGTATCATGTCCCCACAGAGGAAAAAAAAAAAAGAGTTTCACGCAATTCCAGAATCCGCTCAAAACCATATTAGCGATCTACTAATTACAATTTCTTTGATCTTTCAGAAGGAGATTTCAAGAAACTGTCAATTATCGATTCAATCCCATTTAGGATTCCAGCTAAGATTTCATAAAAAATTGTCATGAATTTATATGGAAATCCAACGAACATCTCATCAAGAACCTTGCCAGGAATCTTTTAGTACTTCTCTAAAAATGCTGCAAAGATCTTAATCGTTAACTATATCTTTACCAACTCATCAAAAGCTAGTCATGATGTGAAGTACGAGTGACAGGCAGTCTTGCACTTCCTTGGGATATTATTTTTGATATTTGAAATACATATTTTCCCAGGTTGTTCTCCAAATTCCCGGGTATTTTCCATATTTTTCCCTGTCACTTGTAATTCCCGGGTCGTTCCCGGATTTCTCGGATGGATGGACACCTTGATAGCAAGCCTTTAAAATGCCAAAATGTAACCCGGTAATGTTGAATCGTTGTAGGAAAAAGGAGAAAAATTCCATAAAAAATGAATGACACTCCGCGAGGCTTGTTTTGTTCGGTTGGGTCACTCAAGGGAGGAGTAAGGGTGAGCATAGAAGCAAGACAGATTGTGAACTATAAAAAGTTTTTGTAAAGCCTGAGTGGTAGTGTGTACTTGTTTTGCTTTGCTGCTTCTTACCACTACATACCAGTACATGTTTGCGAATAAATTACCAATAAAACGCTTGTTTATTGCATGTAAGCATTAGGCTTACAAGCATTAATGATGTAATAGTAGGATTTAAGGCGGTGGAATTTCTATTATTAGGCGTGTCTGAATTTGTAATGACGAATTCTATGTCTAATCGGTCAGTCACATAACTTGTTGCGCATGATAGCGCATTTTTAATTTGAACCTTTTAGAGTATATAAAGTTATATAGCATCCCTATAAATCGCACAACACAATTGATTGTCGTATTGCCTAAAGCATCAGATTTCTGTAGGGGACCGTGATGTATTTCACATAGTGTTACCGAATTTTTAAGTTATCATTAAATACTTAAGATACTTATATTTATTAAAAACTGTTTATAGCTTTGTAGCTGATCAGAAACGAATAAAACTGTTTCATTTTCTGCTGAAAGCTTCGTTTGGTCACCGGCACTTCCTCCAACGGCAACAGAACTCGACCATCTTCAATTTACTGTTAATTTTAAACGTGTTTTCGTTATGATAGAAATAGTTTTTCATAGACAATTAGATAATTTTGACTCAAATATGACTACTGAAAATGGCCTATGCAGCGGTTTTCAGATCGTGCTCCGCGAAACCCTGGTGTGTGCTGCGCAACCAATTCAATAATTTTTACGAATGCCTCGAAACATCTCAAATTTTTATTTGAAAATACGCTTTAAATTATACCTATCCTAGCCAATGCTAGAATTTTCGTGAGTAAAAATTTCTAGAACAAAATAATTGATCCAATTTATATTTAAGACCACTCTTTTGTTCACTAGATTTGTGCTCAAGAAAATAAGAGGAAGTTTTGATTTATATTTAAGACCACTTTTTTGTTCACTAGATTTGTGCTCAAGAAAATAAGAGGAAGTTTTGATTTATCTTCACCTTATGAAGTTCATGAAGTTATGGTGAAAGATGAAATGCACTTACCGTGTAAACAAAATGTGGACCTTATCGAACTTTCATACACCTTGGGAACTTTTTGTGAAATTTTATGTTAGTAAAGTTAAGAATATTCTGCCGTCAAAAATGTTGTCAAGAAGTTCGAATCAACATTTTTTGTAACACTTTCAATGTATGAATGGTGCTTTTCTTTTCTATATATAGAAGATTATAAAAATAAAAAGCTCTTGCAAAAAAATAGTTTAGTTGACTATCGTAAGGTCCATGATAGTCAATCTTTAATTTTTTTCTATTTCTTTTTTAAACTTCAATGTTTTCATACAAATTGAAGGGTTAATTTGAGCTTGTAAGAAACAGGATTTCGAACGGAGTGGTAATGGCGAGCAGGTTCTTTTATTTTAAAAAGTGCTCCGCGAGCCGATAAGGCTGGAAACCTTTGGCCTATGAGTTTCGACATGCTGTTTATTTGAAAACCTCTAGCTACAAACTTTTGAAGGAAAACAATGTATGGAAAATTTGTATGAGCTACAAAGAAAGAATAGACACTGAAACAACATGATTTTTTTTATCTTAAAAATCAAATTTGACACTTAATTTTAAAAAAAGACAAAAACCCATTTATTTTTATTTTCACCACATAATTTTGGCAGAAAACAGATGCTTGGGACCGTGTTTCATGACAAAGAAATTTTTAATAAAAAAAGTTTATCTAAGAACATCTTTCGATCGATTTCAAATATTTTTGATTTTCCATAAAATTAATAAAAATTGACGCTTATATTGAGCTGTTCGGTAATCCAATCCTCATGGTTATTTAATTAATTAACTCATTACGCGTGGTAAAGATGGACAAATTATGGGTGAAATTATGAAAAAAATCCAAGTGCTCGGCTGGGATTTGAACCCAGGACTCTTGTATGCTAGACGAGCGCTTTACCAACTAAGCTACCGAGCTACTTGGTGACCCAATAACTGAGTTGGTTACAAGTTTTAGATTCAAATCCCTACAGACCACGTGGAACTTTGAACCGTGGAATTTTGAATTTAGTATGGTTCCATGAGTCGATATCGAGCCATGGAACATCGACTCATGGAGGGTTGACTGTAACTCGAAAACGGCTTCTTCTAGAGAAATGATCATGATAATCATTAAGTTATTCGAAAAACATTTTCATTAAAAATTTATTCGTCGTGATACTCTGTTGCAAGCATCTGTTTTCTATCAAGATAATGTGATCAAAATAAAAATGGGTTTTCTTCTTATTTAAAAATTAAGTGTCAATTTTAATTTTATTTTTATGATAAAAAGTTTAATAAAAGAGACAATTTACACCGTCTTCAGCCATAGGCTGCACAGACTGAACATAACTAACACTAGACAACGGACACACGGAACGACCAGTGGACCAGTGAAGAATTTTTCGTTTGACGAAAAGTTTTCTCCGACTGGGGCGGAAATTGAACCCACACTCAGTAGCACAATACGACTAAACGACTGACGCCGCTAACCGCAAGGCTACAAAGCCCAATATATTGTTTCTGCGTAGCTCAAACGGTTAACTGCAACTTTTTATATATTGTGTTCCTCTAAATACAAAAGTTTGTAGTTAGAGTTTTTCAAATAAACTGTTTTTAAAATAAATGGCCCATTGTGTTATTAAATCAACAAAAATCTTGCGTTAAACTTGTAATTTGCAAGTAAAAACGTATTTACCCAAAAAATAGAAAATCGGCAAAAAGTTGTTCTTAGAAAAAAAAAACAAGTCTCCATCATCAAATTTTGTCCAAAATATCGACTTTCTATCAACATTATGTGGTGAAAAAAACTAAAATAAAAAAGGGGTTTTTGGGTGATTGAAAATTAAATATATTTGTTTTTATCATGATATAAAAATATAATATTTATTCAATGTAGGTTTTTTTTTTCAAATAGCCCAAAAGTTTATGTTCAGAAGTTTTAAATTTTAAAATAAATTGCATGCAAAAACTCACAGGCTATTTTCGGATATTATTTTTGGGTCAAAATGATCGGTTAATCTGTGGAAAATACTTATTATACTATAATTAAAACATGGGTAAGGTTTAATCCAAATTTGAGATTATCGGGCACGATTTTTAATTATTTTGGCTCACTCTGGATGGAATTCGTCTTATGGTTTTATATAGCAGATATATTCCCAAATCTAAAAAATAGAAACTACACCTAGAATCCTTACCTACGCAATTTAAGAGCTTTCAAGTTATGTGGATGAATTTTCGACCTGCTAACGATCGATAGATTGCAGTAAAAACATCGCAGATTGTTGTATTCTTAAAAACAATCATTATATACCAAGTAAGTCATCAAATCTTCTATATTTATAGCAATTTTTTTTTTCGTACATGCGATTACTATAATTGGTAGCTGTTGTCTATACGCGTGCCGCTTGAAACGAATTCAAAAAACACCGATGAAAAGAAAAGTTTCATATATGAAATAATTTCAACACATTCTCTGATTTTTATTAGTTATTATTTCAATCTTAATCACCAATCAATCAATTTATTTTGGAAAGTTTTGAGTATGGTTTAGTACTCAGTACACAAAACATCTGCTCTTCGGTAGAAATTATTGTTAAATAGGCTACTGTTAGATAGATTGGTGAGCTCGTTTTATATTAAGTAGTATTTTTTTCTGAGATTTTTTAGAAAAATGGATTTTGAATCTCGTGTAAGAGTTTGAGTCCATTGAGAGTAATGTGTATACAACAAACCCGACTTAGATAACACAGCGTAACAAATATGACATTTTAGCGTGTCTCAAGAATCAAATTGATTTGGGGTTGCTGAATCTAATGCCGTTTCAGCACGTCCAAATTTTTAGCTACAGGTCGCCAAAGTTGTATAAAACACTGATTTTATTGATATTTACATAAAACTTTAAGTACGATTTATCAATTTTTTGTTGTGATTTAATCCCTCAAAATATCTTCGTTTCTGTTATATGTTAAAAACAATACTTTTAAAAACCATCAAAGACTAACTTTTGAGCATCGAAAGTATTACGAACTTTGTTGATATGTATTGTTATACACATAAATTGAATTCCGTGACAAATGAGGAAAAGAAATTATCATTTAAGCTGTCAAACTTGCATACAAGTTGGCTTAAACAGTCATATTTGGGGCCATCTAATAATTACGTAAGAAGTTATTGGGTGAGGGTGAGCTTATACAGAATGAGCTTATACAGAAAATGTTTGAACAATGAGCTTATACAGAGAATGTTTGAACATGGATTTCCGGCGGTATCGGATTAGGTTGATGGTTCGAATTCAGACTTGACCGACGAGCTTCTCTTATGGCTTTAAATGGCAAGAAAGCGAGAAAATTGCATATTGCACGTGAGGATGTGAAGAGTAGGGTCAGGGTTTTCTTCTTAGCAAACACACGATTGTAAATGATAGGACATAAGGGTACAAATATTGAGTTGATATACTTATTTATACTTCCAACCTATTGAGCGCATATTCGTGTATCGTTCATATATTGGTATTCACAATACGATTTTCCGGTTACTGGGTTGTCTTCACGAACGATATCGACCTCATTCGATTGAATCGAATGTCAATAGACGAATCTTTCATTCCTCTGTGTAAGAAAGAGATACCAATGGTGGATTTGGCCATAATTTCTAACCAATAAATGAACATGGTTGCAGATAGAGTCAGAGGCATGCATATTTGTAAGTACATAAAAAATCGAAATTAGTACTATACCATTTAATTCCACTAGAGTTTGTATCCTTTGCCAATACGCGTATTTTGACATCAACTGTAAGGCCGTCTTCAGTGTCGTGTACTAGACTCAACAAAGGATACAAACTCTAGGGGAATTGAACGTTATAGTACTTAATTCACATTTTTATTCACTTAACTCGAAAATTTATTATCATGCATATTTGTGTCAGTAATGAGTCACTGCCAGGGATTGAATTTTGATAAAATTGAGAATATCTCTCACTTATTGCTCTCTGTAACAATCATGATCCACAACACATCGTGAGAGTCAGTTTAGCATCTTCTGCTACAGCTTTGATTTGATCGCGGGGAAAACAGTGCATGATAAAACCCTTTTAAACAAACTCCAAACATGGGGGAACTAGAGAACGGGGAGGACGAGCGAGAGAAACGAGATTTATCATTGCTCGTCCTCTCTGTTTGGGGCTCTCGTCCGCTGCTGTTATTTATCAAGCTTGTTACAACTTGCGAAACATTGCCGATCATGGATCGGTACAGATGTGATGTTTCTCTTCACTTGCTTTGATCTAATTTGAATCGAATCGAAATCGAATGAGAACAAATTCTTCAATGTCTCATATCTCTCTCTTGACCCAATGTAACCCTGTGTGACTGTAGATTGTTATATTTGTGATTTTATTGTCCTAGAAACACATATAACCGATCCGACTTGCTTCCCAATAAAACCCCGAATTTACATTTGCCAACTGGCAATTGCCAAAATCAAACGAACCATCCTACAACCGAAACGGATAACGCCCAAACTGCGGAAGACACACTATCGGTTTGGCAGCATATGTGAGCTAGTTGGTACGCCTCGCAAGATTCGAGATGTAAGCACAAACACCATCTTTGTCAGAGGAGTAAAAAAAGTACAATCGCGAATATCCAGCTACGATAAGATCGTGCCTTTCTTGTGGACCACAATTCGGACAAAGTTGATCCTCCATCGAAGTAGATAAAAAACGATTCCAACGCCCATTCGGAAGGAAGCGTTCGAGGTGTAGGTGCCCAGGCTAAAAGCGTGAATCCTTATGCATATTGGAAAACTTTGCCCACGGTAGACGTCGTCGCTGCATCGCTTCGAATGGGAAATTGAGTGGTCGTAAAAAATCGAACTCTTCCCATTCACTCCGGACGATGAGTAGGGTGGGTCAAATAAAAAGAACATAGTCATAGTTTTGTTCGCGAAGAATGTTAACATCAAGATTACTATTGATACATGTTTCATATGTATTTCAGGCGGCCAGAAAATAATTGAAAGTGGAGCTGATAGGATTGAGAATCTCTTCATGGGATATTTGAAATGTAATAGGGACAAGATTAGAATCAAAATCAGCATGAGTAATCAGTTGGCTACAAAGGTGACTAGAGTCGGTTAAGACCAAATCAATCGTAGAAGGGTTTCTAGAAGAGGAAAACCAAGTAGGACTATTAGGGTATTGAAATGAGAAATATCCTGAAGAGCACTCATCAAATAAAATTCTGCCGTTGGAATTGCTTTGCGAATTATTCCATGAGCTATGTTTTGCATTAAAGTCATCAATGACAAAAAATGACTTATTGCGAGTCAATTTCCGTAAGTTATTTTGAAGCAAACTAACTTGCTGCCAAGTGCATTGAAAAGGCAAATGGGCAGCTTGGAAAGTAAATTTACCAAGCTGTGTTTCAACAGAAACAACTAAAGTTTCAAAAACATGCTCCATCCAGTCGATCATCACGATAAACAAAAAAGCTTGGATCGCTTTTGAGTTTGGATTAAGGTTTCAAATAGGTTTCAGTAATAACTGCTATATGTATGTTATTAGCTGCTAGAAAATTAACAGGTTCGTCCTTTTTACCATTCAAAGAACGAGCATTATAATTTGAAATATTGAAAAAAAAAGTTTGGATCCATCAGAGAAACGTAATCCTATAACAATTTCATTAGTAAATTTACACCAATTTGGACTGGTTCAGCCATAGTGGTGGTTTTGATCATTGCATCAATCATTTGATTCAGTTGTTCGACTAAGAAAATCAAAAACACTGGGAGTTGCGTTATTTGAAGTAGGTACATTTTCTGATATTCGGTTGATGAAGATTTGCATTAAAAGTTACCTTTGGTGGCAGAAACAGGGGTATTTCCATTTGATTTGAAACTATTCGAACGGTTACTCGTAGGAAGAAAAGGGGAAGAACTGAAGCTACCTGCGAATTCGTATAGGAATTATCTCGAGCAGGGATGGGAAATGTACTGTAGCAAACATTTACCACCTCGACATTCACATTTTTCTACACGACCATCAAAATCCAAAGCAAACCATGACCGTTCAAAACAAAAAAATGTCACGGCTCTTCAAAACTGTAATCTTCTTCTTCACAACGTTTTTTCAAACCCGAATGCGAAATGACTCGAGCACAGTGGTGACCCGATTTTTCCGGTTTTCGGGGTTTTGCATTTTTGCTCGATAAAGGCAGCATGAAATTGAACTTGTTTATGTGTATCGCAACGGAATGATTGTGCTCTTGCTATTAGCGTCAATAGATTTCAATTAGTTGAAAACACAAGCGAATTATAAGCGATTGAATTATTTAACATTTTTTTCAATCATTCACCTCGAGATGGCTGCCCGAAAACGGTCATAGTGGAGAGATAAAAACATTCAAGCAGTGTGTGAACTGTTGACAGCGCAACGCCTGATGGTATTGATGCTGCTGCTGCTTTGTGTTTTGGTTGACTGGCAGAATCGATGAACTGTGGTGAATAGTGGTCACAGTTCCCAAGCCTGATCTCGAGTATTCGAACGGTTACTTGATGGAAGAAAATAAGCTTTTGATGATCATCATTATAATTTACCTAATGGGTATGATTATTAAGCAAACGTTCTTTGACTGAAAAATGAGATTCGTTTGGGGATTCTGCCTGGGGAATTTCGGCTACGAAAAACTTTGCTGTTTATCTGCCTAGTTCGAGCTTCAACTATTCATTTACGCGAATGGTAATCCCAAAAGTTAGACTTATGGTTGCTCCCGCAATTTGCGCATACACACTTTTTAGTATCTTCCTTCACTGGACAGACGTCCTTAGCGTGAGAAGATCTTCCGGGGTTTTGGAAATTTTGTTCGAGCCATGGTATTAGAAATCTGCAATGTGTGACTTTTTTTGTAATTTGAACCACCCTAGCGGCACAGTGCACTAGAGAGCGATTGGCGAGTGAGTGAGCTGCTCCGTCGATTGGAAGGGATTGGGGACGAACAGTGTTCGGAAACGCATTGCGAGGGTGGAAAATGGTTCCGAAAATCGGTGTCCTGGGATTGACGCGGAATGTGGTGTATATCACCACATGCAAATGCGCCGACTGTGCCAGCTGTCGATTGTGGGTGCAATACAGTCAGCCAGCCGGTATTCGTGGGAGGACTTATGGGTTATCGTGCCACCCTCGGTACGGAGAGTGAGTTGGTTTTTTTTGCACGCCATCCATTTCACGGTAACCGAAACGGGCGTGAATTAGGGACGGAATCGATTGGAAATGTGAGTCGATGAATGGTGTAGTTAGAAGTTTTTTTTTCTATCTCTGCTAGGGCGGAATTCGATGGTGGTGTAGTCATGGATTCGCCATGTGTTCCGGCCTCTGGTGAAGAGGTATGAAAATTTCACTTGAATGTGGCTTAAAATTGACACATTTGACAGAGTGTAGTTACCGCCGTCGGTTGGAGGCCACAGTGTCAGACGATGCCGTGGGATGGATGATGGTCCGAGTTATTTAAGGGGCAATTTTTTTTTCGGGGAAGTTGATGTTGAAAGAGGTTTTCACGGACATTGATGGAGTGGATGAAGTGTAGTTAGTGTTTCATATGGGAAGTAGATTGGGTTCGTTTGGTGGCATGAATTGGTTGCAGAGAAACATTGATAAGCTTTTAGGACGTGACAACTTCAGTGCCTGAGAGAAGAATGATCTACGCCGAGTTTTATTGATTGTGATATGCTCTCAGAATCCCTGAAATTTGGCTATTCTTTGTCATTAGTCGGTAAAAACTATCATTGGAATAAGAGTTTGAGCTTCTCTTGAAGTTAAGTGTGTTGCTCAAAAAAGTTATTTACGCCAAAAATTCGAGTTTAATTGTTATGCAGTTTTTCAGCAATTTTTTACTTCATCCAAATTAAATGCAAGCCTAGCTAAGACCAAGACTAGCCACAAGTTTAAAACAAATCAAGAAAAGGAAACATCTCCGAAACAGTTTTGTTTCATGAGCGATACCGAAGCGTTCTCTGCCCGGTGGCACACCTTTTCTAAATTATTCCATCCAGGGCCCGCATCGAACCAATTCGAATAAACAAATATGCAGCACACAATCAACATCGTGATTCCCGGTAAAGTTTCGCCTCACGATCCCCAGCGGAATTCCCGTCGTGTAAGTGTTGTCGATTTGCCATTGTCAGTCCCATTTCGGGCAGGTGTCCTCGCACCTCGGTCACGATACCGAAGCGACAAAACATGAATTATTGATGTAATCTCCGTTATGAACCATATGCGGAAAGCTTGGGTGCGATCCTTCGCCCCCGCCACCCACCGGCAGTGACATCCTCCGCTTTATGTGTTCGGGAGATGATTGGAGGCTTTCTGACTGACTAGCATTTTTTGCTGCTGCTGCTCATCCGATTCGGAAAAGCTAATTTCGTTCCCATCCCACACCCCCGCTCAAAGTAAACATACCAGATACCTACTGGATTCACGGCAGCAGCAGCATTCAGTCAAAAGTCAAATGTTTACCTTTTTCGCTGTCAAATTAAAGAGCTTTTCGCCCACTCCGAGAATTGGGGCTGCCCTGGAGGCGGAAGGCGGCAGCCGAAGTCACTCGACGAAAAAAGCATCCTCCTCCGATCCTAAATTAGATTTGTTGCGAAATGTGTACACTTCCTCCCGCGCCATACGGCCTTCACTGCTGCTGCCAGGCGGTCCTCGAGTAAGGGTATGCGATATGTAGCGTTTTCATGTTGATACGAAACATTTTTTGTGAAAACTCAAAACCAAAAGTGTGTAAGCTGTGTTGAATTGAAATCACATAAAAAAATGTAAAGTTTAAGTCAAAAATATTATGATTTAGAGATGACGTGAGCGAATTGAAAGGGAATTTTCAATTGGAGACGGGCCTGGTGTAGTGGTTAGAACCCACTTCTCTCACGCCGAGGACCTGGAATTGAATCCCATCTTCGTGATAGTTACTTAAAACATTCAGGATGAGTCTGTGGGTCCTTTTTCCTTTTACCTTTTATCTTTCCTTTCGCAGATGCATCCCATTCGTGCTGCCACTTGACCAGCGAGCCGATCCTCACCAATTTCCTCACCTGCCTAGTGCCTCTCCGCTGATAGCACTCGATGTCTTCTCCCAGGGTGATGCAAATCGGGATCATCCCGGTGATCACACATACTGCCTCCGACGATATTGTTCTGTATGCGCTTGCTACATTTATGGCCATGAGCCAGAAGCTGGTCCCGATTGCGCTTGATTAGCAGTGCTGCACCCCAGGCGACGATGATACGCTAGCTAAAAGGTGCCTCCAACTGCTTCTCGGACCATGAGCGTTCGGCATGATCCTTGTAAGTGCGTTGGTCGCCTTTTTCGCCTTCTCATATGCAATCACGCCCAGGTGTCTGAGCGACCGCTGTGATGCTATGATATGTCCACCGACGACAATCTCAGTAGTAACACCTCAGTTTTGTGGTGGGCTATCTTGATTGCTGGGCTATGACTCCATTCATCCAATTCTCGACCGTGCCCATTGACTCCGTGGCAAGTAATTCCACTTCCTCCAGCATTTCGCCTATTACTGTTAGGACGACGTCATCAGCAAAACCGACGATCTCGACGCCCATGGGTAACTTCAGTGTCCTCTCCGTCGTCATCCCACAGCGTCGGACCCAGTATGGACCCTTGCGGAACTCCCGCCGGTACTCCTTTCGGCCGGCGTCGGTTGCATACACCAACATCCTATTCTCGAAGTAACTATGCAGAATCCGACACAGATAGTCAGGAACCCGCAATTTATGCAGCGCTGTGTCGCGGGACGTCGATCTTTGCGGGACTCCCGTTTTCGTGGCATCGTTGTATCACATCGCCCCCTTAAGGGGCGATCCATTAATTACGTAAGACAATTTTCGGGGTTTTTTAACCCTCCCTCCCCCCATGGTAAGATTTTTTGTATGAAAATTAAAAATAAATTGTATGGCGCGTAAGAAATCTCAAACCCCCCCTCCCCCCATAAACCCTTACATAATTAATGGACAGCCCCTAATGCTACAACTAGATAACTCGAAAATCAAAATTTTGGGATGTGTAACTTTGAAAATATGACCGTTTTACAAGGTGATGGTTAATCGCAGAGAAAATGATTGAGAATTAAACTTTAACATGTGTATTTTGAATCACACGCTTATGAGCTGCGGATATTTTGCAGTCCAATTAAGAATAATGTTTTGGCATATTGAAGTCAAAAATTTCAAATTTCTAGTTATCTAGTTGTAGCATCAAGGGGACGACATGCTCTTGCCATCGCTGTTGTCTGCCCTACCGCACCCAAGTTCAGGGCATCGCTGTCAGTGCGAAGTGCCTCAACGAAGAGATCTTTGTCGACAGCCTTCGTCTTCCACTGCCGGTCGCCAATTGTGTTCCTCCGCACTGCAGTATTCCGCTGGCCAATCCTGTAGCGTATCACCTGGTGATCGCTATGGGTGCACTCTTCGCCTAACCTCCAGTTCACGTTGTCCGACAGTGATGGTTGATGATCGACTCCCGTCCGTTTTTTCGAAATGTGCTAACGGTGTCTTCGTTGCACAATCGTACTTCTAGCTTTGCTAGAGCTTCCACTAGGTTTGTCACCTCTGGCATTGGTTACTCTGCTATCCCACTCCACGGCCCATGCATTGAACTCACCTCCACTCAGCATTGGTTTTCGACTAACTAGCTCGTCGGTCAACTTCTCCAACAGCCGACTAAATTCTTCGAGCGTCCATCTTGAAGGCGCGTAGCAGCTTCAAAACTAGATTCCGTTGATTTTGGCGATCACGAACCCCGCATTTGAGCTGACAACAACTTCCTGGACAGAAAACCTGCCCGTCACTCGTATCGCCACTGCGCCTGTCATATCCTGTAAGCAATCACGGTAGTTGACACGTTTTTGCTGATATTCGGCAGCGCTTCCCTTAAACATTCACAACACGAGCGATCAAACGAATGTCGAAAAGAAAAATGTCAATTGAATGCCACTGATTACGATAGCTTCGCTAGGAAGCGTTACAGTTTTGTTTGTTTCTGTTCTGCTTTCACTGTATGTGTGTCACATTCGACATAACAGACAAGATCAAAGTATTCATGTTGTTCATGATCCGATATCTTAATTCTATGCAAAACTTATGATTTATACAAATGTCATCGTGTCAGACGAAATTCAATTGACACTTTTTTGTGTTTGTCGACATTCATTCTAATGCTCGTGCTGTGACTGCTGACCATGGCAACGAATCAAACGTCGCGCAAATTGTCGAATGTTTACAGCACTGATCGCAACATCGCACTTAGTTTCTGTTGTCGACTGCCACAAAGGTTGCTGTGCGGTGTCAGGTTGATCTGCGTTTTCTCCATTACTGTTGGGCTGCGATCGCCTTTCGGTACGCTCGGCAAATGCAGCTGCCTGTCGAATTAGTGTTTCCTTCCTCCGGTGAGCAGAGCCAGCACCTTGTTCGATTGTTGCAGTCTTTCCCAAAGTGACATCTTCTTCCAAATTTCCTGCACAGTGCGGTTCTGTCCGGACCCTTACTACTCGCCACCGGGTGTCCGAAGTCAATGCACTTGAAGTATCGTATCGGTAGCCTATCTGCTCCTGTGACGGGTCTCAGTGGGCATATCGACCAGCCAATTCCCATTTTGCCTTCCTCCACCAGTTTGTTCGCCGTGTCAACTGGTAGCCGAATCGTCACTGACAGAGTGCCGTCATACGACTTCCTCAGACGGATTGTCATGGCCTCCGTTCCAAGGCTGCATTGCTTACGCAGCTCCTCACTCACCTCGTCCTCGCTTGTTATCTCGTTCAGATATTTGCCCTCAACAACTGCTTCCTGAGCAAGCGCTCTTACGTCCGCCTCGTTCGCCAAAAATTTCACGGCTAGTTCCTGATAAGCCGAACTCTTGATCGCTGGGTCGCTCTTCAGCTTTCTGGGTGCGCCGCGTTCTATCCTCGTTTTCTGCGAGGTCTTTCAGGTTCGGATCATCCTTAACGCTTTCTTCTTTCCATCAATTTTCTTCTCCATCTTCTCTTTTTGTTGCTTTTCTTTGTCTTTGGCGTTGACGACGGTTTGCCATCCGTAATCTTTCCCATCCTTTTCCAACACACCTTTTCCTTGCTCGTTGCACTGCTTTTTTGGGACTTCTTTTTCTCCTGGTGATTATCTGTCTCGCTTCTTCGAAGATTTGTCACCACTTACCTTCAGAGCCCTAAGCTTATCAGCCGCTGCTTGCTCCGCAACCTTTGTCAGCGTCTTTTCGGAGAGCTTTGCTATCATTGTCAGCGCTTTCTGCTCGTTCATGACAGCGTTGGCAGATGATTTGATGCACGTCAGCTTGCTCTTGATCGCGGTATGCACATTCTGCCGGTCCTTGACGAACTCGATGAGTTCATCGACCTTATTCGTCACTTCCGTCAACCTCGAGTTTTCAGGTTGTTGCCCTCCTTGAGCAGCATTGTTGCTCAATTTCGGAGTGTACACTGGACTCTGAATCCCTAATCCACCTTGTTGTCCTTGTGTCTCACATTGCTTCGAGTTACTGCCATACGTCGTTAGATTTTCTATTTCATTAGGTTCCCCCTTTAAGCTTTCCTTGCCCATCGTAAGTAGTCGCCTTCGTGATCCAATGGTGATGCATGCAAGCATTGACGCCATGCTAGGGTTGACCCGGCCCTTCAAGGGGTGCCAAGTTCAGAGCCAGATCGGCGCAAGTCAGGAAAAGTTCATCTGAGCCTACTTTCACCAGTTAAGGTTGCGGGTTTAGAACGTTCTTGGAGGCCTACCAAGGTTATAACGGGACGGGGGCAGTTTGAGGGAGGTGTCATCCATCTATACTAAGGGTGTAGAATAGCACGGCTGTCAGCTCTGTAGCGTGGTCCGTAGTCGTGCCCATGTTCTTATGCTGCCAGTCTACCATAATCAGGATTTTGCTGGCCTAGATCCTAATGCCCCGGGCAATCTATGAATTTTGGATTTTGATTTTTATAATTTTTGTTTTTGAACATCTCTATCCTTTTCATTTTTCTTGAAGCCTCTTCTAGTTATTGATTTTCTGCAATAATAAAAATTCAAGTTTTTACGGTACCGTAAAACGGGGTAACTTTGATAATGCGGGTAAGTTTGATAGTGCGAGACCCCCAACATAGTAAACGAAATATCGAAGTTTCTGTCAATCAGTTAAGGAAAACGAATGCAAAAGTAAAGAGTATTAGTATGACACTTCATGTCAAAGCTATTTTCGTTGAAATCAAGTGCATTTGAGGATTTTTATGCAAATATTTAAAATTTATAAGATTTTAGCATTTTTGCAACGCTTACAAACAATCTGTTCTACGACCACTATTTGATAAAGTCATAATGAGTTCGTCACTTACCCATGACAGCCTAGTTATAGTAGAACATGAATTCGGTCTCAAATCTCTTAGCGAAAACCATTTTTACAAACTGGGACCATTTTTGTAATCTAAGTCAGAAATTCCCATATAGCGTTAAACGCCTAGAGGTATGCAACGCCCTATAAATGTTCCGTGATTCATTCAATCTTGTTCGATTTATACTCCATTATCAAAGTTACCCCAAAACAGAAAACCGACTTTCGACTATATGAAAAATTATATATCCATTCAGAATAAATCTTTTGGCAATCTATCAAGTGCAATCGATAGATAGGATGTCAGTACTTGTTTTAAAAATATAAAATATAATTCTTTGATACACAATGCATAAATATTGAAGTTTTCTTCGAAAAAACTATCAAAGTTACCCCGTTTTACGGTACTTTAAATATATTAAGTTTTATTTATTTTCGGTTTTTTTTATTTTCCGTGTAATTAACGGAAAAACAGGTTTAAAATTATCTCAATATAACCAAGCTCATCTTCTGTGATAGGGTTATCGTAGTGAAATATAAAAGGTACCGTTTTGATTCATATTACGGACACTTAAGGCCTTAGTGAGATATAACTCAGCATAGAGCATACAAAACAAATAATTCTGTATGATTTCTCAGCGTTATCAAGCGTCGGAAACCCTTAACTTTTGAATGGTAGGTAAAGAATACGCTTCCGCAACTTAAATAATTTTAAATAAATCAAAATGTGTGGCTTTTTCATGATTCTTATTCCGGACGCTTCCTCACTTTTGCCTCATATTCCGGACACTTTGATTCGAATTCCGGACAGCTCATGGAAATCATTAATAGGAAAGTCATACCATCAGTTGAAGTAGTCAAGCCACTAAAGAGACGACTAAGGCAGTTGGACATTATAAGTTTGCATAGATTTTTATGGAAAAAGCTTATTAAAACGAGCCTCGAAAGTGAGAGCTTTTGAACAGCAAAAATTGAAACATTTCGTGTGAAATGTTTCCCATACAAAGTAGAGTGTCCGGAATTTGAAGCTGTCCGTAATATGATTCAAAACGGTACGATTTTTCATATTACACGTTAAATGCACCCCAGGCATTTGTAGGTTATATGAGAATACAATTTTTCAAACAATTTTAAAAATACAAAGAAGTTTCAAAAGTCGGCGCTTCTGGTGATGGGCTAAAGTACTTTGAAAGCGGTATGGGTCGCATGTACGAAGATGTGCTTGCGGAGTTCGACGGAGCCCGGCATTGAACCCCCGCCACGTTATAAGCAAGAGCAATTTCATCTTGGGCTGACTGGAAAATGATAAGGATCCAGGGTCCGGTCAAACCAACTGGTGTTTTTCATTGGTGCTAGGGAACAAGTCTCTAGCTCCCACCGCTGGATTTCAGTGTAGATCCTAGGATTCCAGTGTGGGTTCTGAGATTCGAATGTGGATCCTGGGATTCCAATGTGAGTCCGCGGAATTCAATGTGAATCCTGAGATTCAAGCGTGAAAACTGATGTTCAAGTATTCATTGTTGACCTTTTGATTCCAGTGTGGATCCTGGAAAATGGATTATGTGACCTCAGTATGGATCCTGCTATTAAAGTTTGGCCCTTTGAATCCAGTGGGAATTGTAGTGGGAATCCTGGGACTACAGTGTGGCCCCTTGGATTCCAGTGTAGATCCTTCGATTCCCATGGAGATTTTGCAATTCCAGGGTATGTCCTGGGTTTCCAGTGTTCGTCATTTAATTTTAGTGTCGATTCTGAGATTCCAGTGTGTATCATTAGATCCCAGTGCAGTTCCTGTGATTCCAGTGTGGGATCTGGAATTTAAGTGTGGATTCCGAGACTCCAGGATGTCCAGGGTGTTCGAGAATTCAGAACAGTTCATTTTTTTAATTTTATACTTTTGATTTTAGTGTGAATCGTAGGATTCCAATGTAGATCTTCTAATTTCAGTGTGGATCTTGGGAGTGTAATATAGATCCTGAGATTCAAATATAGATCCTGGAATTGGAGCGTTGATACTGACATGCCAATGAGGACTAGCGATTCCAGTGTGAATCCTGGGATTTTTGTATAGAAACTGTGATTCCAGTATGGATCCAGCTATTCCAGTACAGATCCAGAAATTACAGTGTGGGTTCTAGGACACCAGTGTGGATTGTGATATTTCAGTGTGGATAATTTGATTCCAGTGATGAGGATCCATATTCCAGAAAGGATCCTGAGATGCCAGTGTGCGGTCGGAGATTAATGTCTGGACCCTGAAATTCCAGTGTGGATCCTAGGATGCCGGTGAAGGTTCGTGGATTCCTGTGTGGATCCTGGGATTCCAGCATGGATAATAAAATTCCAGTATAGATCCTGGAATTCCAGTATGGATCCTAAGATTACAGTATGGATCCTGAGATTCCAGTGTGGAACCTGGGTTTTGTGATTTCAGAGTGGATCCTGGGACTACAGTTTGGATCCTGAGTTTCCAGTGTTGATACTATATGGCAGTATGTATTCTGAGATTACAGTGTGAATCCAGGGATTCCCGTGTGAGCTTTTAGTGGGGATCCTGTGATTCCAGTGTGAATATCGAGATTCAAGAAAGGATCGTGTCTTTTCAGTGTAACACCTTTGATTGGGAATTCAGTATTGAATCTTGGGACTCCAGTGTGGGTCGTGGTACTTCATTCTCGGTTTTTAATGTAAATTGTAGTATTTCATAGTGGATCCTTTGAGTTCGTTGTAGATCATGGGATGCCCGAGTTTCCAGTGTGGATCTTGCGATTATGAGAATACTGCGAAAATACTATGTAAATCGTTTGAAAATACCGTGCAAATCATGGCATGCCTCTGAGAATCCTGTTGAAATCCTTTGCAAATTCTGAGGGAATCCATTGTGAGTTTTGTGGGATTTCATATGGAAAATTCTATAAGAATTCTTCTAATTTTTTGTTAGTATTCTGTGGAAAGACTCAGGAATCCTTTAGAAATAATGCAGACATATATTGGAATTCCAGTATGCAGCATCTAGTGGCAATACTGTGGGAGTTATGTTGTTATGTATATGGGAAACGTTCAGAATTCCTGAGGGAATATACTCTGGGAACCTTATTATCATTATGTACGAACCCCTAAGGCATTCTGCGAGGATGATGTGGGAATCTCTTGAGATTCCCGAAAAATCCATGTTATTTCTATGAGCATTCTGTGTAAATTCCATAACTTCAGCTTAATGTTTCGCGAAATTTCTTTGTTTGTTTGTTATCTCAAAATATTGGAATTTTGATTTTTAATTGGAAAACATAAATTTCGTCTCATTGAATTTCGTAGAATTCCGATATTGAACGGAATCCTTTGAAATATCGCATACCCTTACCTCCGAGTGATGAACATGAACCTAAAGGTAAAAGGGAAGGGGGTTTCCCGGAACGTTTGAAATACACGTATCTCTGGGTCCATCCGTCAGGTCAGGCGCAGTTCGGGGTGATGAGAGCCCAGCAATAAAGTGAGCAATAAATCGAAGAGCCTGGAAAAAGGGCAAGATGGACTCCCGGGCCGGGCTCGATGAAACGACACTGTGTTGTTGGAAAGGGGGTGGTGGACGAGCTTTTCCTTCCCGGGTAAAAGTCAAGTGAAAACGAGATCAAAAGCCCTAACCTGTGTACAGTGCGCTTCTAGGTCTAGGAGAAGATGTGATGTTGTTTTCGTTTAGCTACTGCTGTTGCTGCCTCTACAATCAATCACCGGAGCGAGGAAAATCGAAAATCGAGCCCCCCATCTTCTTTTAGCTTCGTTGTCCGTCCATCTGACGGAACACATTCCGACAGGACTTTTAACCTGAAACTGGCGCAGGATGACGAAGCAATATAACGGACGAAAGGATCCCAAGCCGACATTCGATCAATCAAGTGGCCGGTCGGAAGTTTCAGTAAGCTTGTTCGGTAATTTAACGGGAATTGGTTCTGAAGAGACCGGGTGCTGTGGACTCAGATTAAGTGGAGGCTAATAGCAGTGTTGTTATCGAGTTTGAGGAAGGTTAAATTAAATGAGTAGATTAATAGTTGAAGAAGGACTTACGATAAAAAATATAATCAATTAGATATGCGTCTTCAAATTCTCAACCTGATTGAGATGAGATATCTTTCAGAATTCATATTATTCTTATAGATAACTTCAAACATTTGTTTCCTGGAAAATAGAACACTATTCACAAGACTTATTTTTAAAGAACTCAAAAAAATCCAAGCAAAAATATTGTTGAGTTTATCTTATCATACTATCATAGTTGTAACAAAGTTACAAACTTTCCTTCCTATAAAAAAAAGATATTCCTTATGCTGTAAAAAAAATGTTTTCAATCGCTGCCTAAATTAAATTCAAACCTCAACAGCATACGAAATATGACCCCGTATTAATCCACAGCGAAAGCGTTCCCACTCTCTGATTCATATTCAATGTAGATTAAAGACAGTTCAAGTTCGCGGTTTACCGAAACTGAACGAATGTAAGGCATGATCACTAAAACAATAGCCTCGCGAAACGATTGTAGGATGAAAGGTCCGAAATCCAGATTGAACGTTCTCTTTGTATCTGACCACCGAGGCGAAAGGTTGTCCTGAACGTGCCAAATAGTGAAAAAGCGCTACTAAAGTGTCCAAGTTAACCAGTAGTGGGAGGCAAATGTAAGCCCCATTGAATTTAATAGTAACTAGCAAAGTAAAAACACTAGTGAAAACGGTGAAAGTGAGTTGTAAGTTTGTCGAAAGTTGATAAAGGTCCTTTAGCTAATCGAATTATTGTTAATTCAGCTTGGTGCTCTAAACCAATACAGGGTTGAGGGCCCTTCCTTAACTACGTTTGTGAATAATAGGTAAATCCTCAAATTGTGCTCCTATAGCCCGGTGCTATTTGCTCGTATGAACCCGTTTGAAGATTTTCCTTCAAACGAAGGTCTAACCCCCAGGACCAGTCTAAGCCGTAGTGTATCGCCATCCGTGACGCCCCATGTGAAAATCGCTACTTGTGACGTGATGCGATCGTCATTGTGTCATCAAATTCTGTGAACGGCCTTTTGACCGTGACAGTTAAACGGGATAGCCACTAGTCCGACTCCCCACGGCGAACGGAATCCAACAACGATCGTAACAGTGTCACGTCACGACGGTTACATTCGGCACTGAGAAGCACCTCTTACCTATCATGAGGGGCAACCACGTGCCGCTCGCATAGAGATTGCAGCGAATATTGTAGCGTATGCTGGAGCACAAAAGGGCAAGTAGCAAGAAAATCAAACCATTGTAAATCTCAAACTAACACTAGATCCTAAGAACGAATCGATAGAATAAGGCAGAGTAGGCATTGCACAATAGCTGAACGAATAAAAATCTCGAGAAAATGTTATAAAACCGTTTCAATGTTATTAAGCTGATTTGATGATATAGTGGTCGTACAAAAGAGAATTTTTAATCCAATTTTACTCCGGGTTCGACGTAGAATAGCCTTTGGACTTGGAAAATCTTCAAAGGAAACCAGTCCACCTTGTATTTTTATAAACTTTTGGTTGTTGTAGTTAGCTCGTGCGTTTAGAAGTCTCGGATTTGGATTGGAGGTTTAAGACAAGGACTCGCCCTGAGGTCTCAGTCGGGTACGGGATTTTGAGATAGACACGCTCCTTCGCGGCAAGTCTCTGCACTTGCCTGGCGCTTAAGCGAAGGCTGTTTCGCTCCCAACTCCCGTTACATAGTCACACCAAACAAGTGTGAATCAAAATCCGTAATTTTGAATAACAAAAAAAAAAATTATAAAACTTGGCTAAATACTGAGCCAACTGAAAGATTTTAATGCTACGGAGATTAGCTTATAATAAGGTACACGGAATGTTTGACCAACTTTTCACACAAAACGTTAAGGTGGTGTTTTCAGAAAAGCATTTCAGTCCAGTGTTTTCAGAAAAGGCTACGATTTCAATTCTTCACAGGTATGAGAATTTCAAAAAATAAACATAGCATATAAAATAGTAACTGTATAAACCACTGAAACCTACTCGAGATTCGCTGTAATTACTGCTTCAGAATTGAAGTAATCTCTACTCGGGATTTTTAGAAAACCCTACTCGCGATTTGCAGAAATCACTGCTCTATATTCGTAGGAATCCTGCTCGAGATTCGCAGGAATCCCCCTCGGGATTCGTAGGAATCAACTACTGTGAATTCGAAGGAATTAATCCCTACTCGAGATTCGAGATAATCCCTACCCGGGATTCGCAGGAATCCTTACTCGGGATTCGAGGTAATCTCTACTGGAGATTCAAGGGAATCTCAATTCAGTATTGAAGGGAATCTCTACTCGGGATTCGCATGTATCCCTTCTTGGGATTCAAGATTCATCAATCGAAATTTGTAGGAATTCCTGCTCAGGATTCTCAGTAATGCTTACTTGGGATTCGAGAGAATTTTTACTGTGGATTCAGAATCCGGTAGAATCGGGTACAATCCCCACTCTGATTGCGTTAGAAATGGAGTTATTCATAGTTTTGAATAGAATGGAACAGAATAACTCGGTTCCGCGACCTGTGTTTAAAATACGAATCTCAATATCACAAGAAAATGATTCGATTCGAAGACCTTTCCCATGTCCTGAACCTCTCAAATGGCGCTTCGACTGATGTAATTTGATTGATGTAAATTAGAACAGTAAACACAGTCCTTGGCATCCGATGATGTTTCGACATCTTCCCATTCGGTCCACTCCCAGCCTTCGTTCTCAGCGGTTCTATTTTTCATTGCGCGCACTGATTGCCATCATTCGGTCGGTAGCCGCCTCGCCTCTACTTGACTCGGTGGGATTATGCTTCCGGCTTCGAAAAGGACCGACCTTTTCGCGCAATTCCAACCGTCAACGACCAACGACCGGGCCTGTTAACGGGGAAGTCTCTCCAGCTAGCGAAGGCTGTCGTTTGTCATCAGGAATCGTTTCATTAGAAACGCGCTGAAAATGGATCTGTTTAACTGCGTGGGAGGTTGACTGGGTTGGCTCGGGGCGGGTACATCAAGTGAATTGAATTTAATTTGACGAAGCATTTTATCAGCAGTTTTCTTTCCTTTTTGTATCACTAGCAGCGGTGCCTTCGTCGTCGTCGTCGTCGGTAAAGGCCAGGATTGATGAGACCGGTTCCATCTTCCTGGATGTCGCCGAAGCAAAGTCAGCCTTTTATGTCGAACGACGACTATACGATGACTACGATAGGCACCTTTCCCCGGAGGGCAGCCGGCATCTTTGCTCAGATATGCATTTTTCACCGGTTTGACAGGCCACCGGAAGATGGACGCGTGCCCCTTTCCCCCACGTTCGGGTTTCCTGGTCGGAAGGACGAACCGACGACGAAAGCATTTTTAATTTAGTTAGCCTTGGTGTGGCCTGGCGCAGAAAAAAGGGGTCAAACGAAAGATGGAAAAGCGAAAGATCGAACAGGCGGGCGATCAATCCACCTAACAGCATCTGTCGTTGAAGAATGTAAGTTCAAGCTCCACATTCCGGGTATTGTTCCCCAGCAATCTTGCAGCAAGAACTTCGTCGAGTCGGGTGCACAGGATGACAAAGTGTGGCTGCCAGTTCGATGCAGCAGCAGCAGTGGTATGCACTATCCTTGCCCTATTCGTTTTACGTTGCACATCCCTGCAGGGCCAATATGGGATTCGTTATACGTCCGTCCTTTCCGGGTCCTTCCGTTTTTGTTTGTCAACCCGGTAGCTACCCACTCGGAAAAGCACTCGTTTGATGTGGGATGGCACGCTGAATCGGATGACGTAAGTGGTTTTCTCACTTTTTTCGTTCTTTTCCTCACGCCAGCTCTTCGGGATCGATATAGATTTTTGTTGAAAACGTGCAAACTACTGCTGACGGGACGGAAAGTTGGTTAAATACCCGTCTGGGGTTTAGTTTTTTCTTTCCGGTGTTGACGAGCAGGGACCGGCAATCATCGCCCCGTAACCTCGTGACCATTAAGGGTGCCGATGGACAGTGGGAAACACTTGCAGCAGCTTTGGGTCTTTTTTAGTCTAGTGGTAACGTCCACGGCTGTAAGGTATGGGCGTCTGGGTTCGATTCTCGGTACAATCCAGAATCCAGAATCGTTTTGGAAAATTCGCAGCCTTCCATGGGAATGTATCTTGCGAAGTCATAGAATGTCGGTCGCAGTAATCACGATTTTCACAAATTTCGTAGTTTGTTTAAATATGTTCTTCTCTTCTTCTTCTTGGCATTAACGTCCTCACTGGGACAGAGCCTGCTTTTCAGCTTAGTGATCCTATGAGCACTTCCACAGTTATTAACTGAGAGCTTTCTTTGCCAAAGTTGCCGTTTTCGCATTCATATATCGTGTGACAGGTACGATGATACTCTATGCCCAGAGAAAACAAGGAAATTTCCATAACATAAAGATCCTGGACCGACCGGGAATCGAACCCAGACACCTTCAGCATGGCTTTGCTTTGTAGACTTTGCTTTTGCGCGAACTCTAACCACTCGGCTAAGGAAGGCCCTTATATAAATGGTGTCCGGCCATTTGGCCGAACGCCGTTTGGCCGAATGCCGTTAGGCCGAACGCCATTTGGCCGAACGCCATTTGGCCGAATGTCATTTGGCCGAACGGGTCATTTGGCCGAATGCCGTTTGGCCGAATAACGAACAAAAATATCTCTTTTTTTCAACACTGATGTGTAGCATTATCATAAGTGTGGCCCAATAATTGATCAACTAATTAATTTGTTGATCTTTACGATGAAGCGGGATATCATGTTTGTCAATATATAAGTGCTCCAAGAGCATAATCAATACGGTCCGTTCATTCCGGACGAAGTTATGAGCTCGCGCCAAGACTCTAAGCTGTAGATTACCAACGGCGTGCTAGGGTTTGAAGTTTTTTTTATATTTTCATCAGATTTTTTTCCTTCTTTCAAACATAGGCTTTTCTTTCGATTTGTACTGGTTTCATTGTTATTGGAAATAATTTAGCTTTTATTTTCAAAGGGAATTTTGCCTTCTTTAAATCATCGGTAGTTCTTTGTAATTATACTGATATAACAGTTATTTGCGTTACACTTGCTTAAAGTTTATAAGAGATTTTTCCTTATTTTGATCATATGCTGTTCTTTCATATTTCAATATTTTTCATAGTTATTGGAATTCAGTCTAAGTAAAGAGTTTTATTAAAACATATAATCTTTAACACAAAGGATGATGTGATGCCATTCATTTTACTGGCTGCTTGGGCACGTCAGGAGTTAATCATCAATATTAACCTCCTTTTCCCGAGCAGCCTAGATAGCCGCGTAGTGTCGGTAGCGGTTGTTTCAACTGGCTAAGAATTAACACTACGGACTGCCTGTTCCGGTGGTAAAAGTCCACCTCACAGGTGACCCCTAATTTATGGTGTGATGCGTACCGTGCCTAAGAATGAATGGTTAGGGGGGTCTAAATAAAACCTAACCGCAAACGGAGCCTGTGGGGTACCAGGGCGCCCTCCACAGTATTGAGTCCTTCCTGTGCTACCCGGAGCAATGGTGCAGGTGACCTTGTGTTTCTCCGAGATGATCGGCTGCCCTTCTTCAGTCTCTATCTTGAGGCTTAATAAGGGTGGGATTATGAATATGTTGACATTTAATTTAAATTATCACCTATATGGATTCGCATTATGCGTTTTACACAGTGTATTCTGTGCTCTTTCGCCTTTGGCGACTTTAAATAGATACCGATCTGGTTTTTTCGTTGCTGGTCTTTTTCGTGCTGAGATTGCAAAAAGCTTAATCCTGCCTAGTTTGGGTAGTGGCTACGGTTAGGTTAGCTCAGATCAATCTTCAGCATAAAAGAACAGCAACGATCAATCTTTGCAGACTCATGCAAAATGGTGCAGCCCAAGTGGCGCTAGTTCAAGAACCCTACTTTCGTAGAGGGAACTTCTATCTAGGTAACCTTGTGGACCCAGTTTTTGCTACTTTTAGCAAGCTTGAAATGGCAAACTCGCGCTCCATGCCCCGCGCATGCGTGCTCGTTAATAAAGCAATCGTTGCTACACTCATCTCTGAGTTAACTACCAGAGATGTATGTGCTGTCACAATCGATGTTTCTGTTGGTGACCTCAACAGGAAATACGTCTATTGTTCGGTATATTTACCACATGATGAACCATCCCCAACGGATGACTTCAAACGAGTTGTCGTACACTGCGTAACAAAAGGCCTTCCGCTGATTGTGGGCAGTGATGCCAATGCTCATCACATCATCTGGGGCAGCTCGGATATCAATTTGAGAGGCTCCAGTCTGATGGAATACTTAAGTAGTACAGACCTTGGATTACTAACATAGGCAATCGCCCAACCTTCATGGTTTCTAATAGAGAAGAAGTGTTAGACATAACGCTCTGCTCGAATAGAATCAGTCACGAGTTGACGAATTGGCATGTATCAGATGAGGAATCATTATCTGATCATCGCTACATCTTCTTTGAACATTCAAATGTAACTGCGCAGACTTTGCGTTTTAGGAATCCCCGGTCAACAAACTGGGAACTCTACATTGAATTGGTTGCGACCAAATTTCATGGATATTCTCCGTCCATTGAAAATCCAAGTGATCTGGATGATGCCGTTGATACTACAACATCCTACATTATGGAAGCTTTTGAAGAAGCATGTCCTCTGCGGTCTGTAAAGACTACAAGAGGGACCCCATGGTGGAATTCCGATCTGACTAGACTCAGGAAACAATGTAGAAGGAGTTGGAACAGACGCCGTTCAGCTGGATCAGAGTCGTTCAAGTCAGCTCGCAAGGCTTACAAGAAGGCTCTTCGTTCTGCTGAACGATCCGGCTGGAAAAACCTTTGTACAAATGTTTCCAGTTTGAGTGAAGTCAGTCGGTTGAACAAAATTCTTGCAAAATCTAAGGATTTCCAAGTGAACGAAATTCGCTTACCTAATGGTGACTTTACTTCCTCCGATGAAGAAGTTTTAGAATGTTTATTCAATACACACTTCCCCGGATGTGTGGACATAGCATCTACGGATGAACCAAATGTCTTTTCATGTAGTTACGAGTCTCTGGCCTCGGCTCGCAGTATCGTAACTACTGAATCGATTCAATGGGCACTTAATAGTTTTGCTCCTTTCAAATCTCCAGGAGCGGATGGGATTTATCCTGTTCTGCTCCAAAAGGGATTTGAGTTTATCAAACATGTTTTGAAAAAGCTACTTGTAAGCAGTTTTGCTACCGGGTACATTCCCAAATCCTGGCGTGATATTACTGTAAAGTTTATCCCAAAAGGAGGACGTGCGTCGTATGAGGAAGCGAAGAGTTTTAGACCAATCAGTCTGACCTCTTTTCTTCTGAAATGTCTGGAACGGATTATCGATCATCACATCCGTGATGTTTATTTGGCAAACATGCCTCTTCATGTGAATCAACATGCTTACCAATCTGGAAAGTCCACTGTGACTCTTTTACACAAAGTTGTATACGATATCGAGAAAGCATTCGCTCAGAAGCAATCGTGCTTGGGTGTTTTCTTGGATATTGAGGGTGCCTTTGATAACGTGTCTTTCGATGCCATATTGGAAGCCGCACGAAACCATGGGCTACCTACAATGATTACCAATTGGATTCATCAAATGCTCAAAAACCGACATCTCTTCTCGACATTGCGTCAAGCAGCGATTCGAAAATTGAGTGTTTGCGGATGCCCCCAAGGGGGAGTCTTGTCACCACTTTTGTGGAATCTCGTAGCAGATACGCTATTGAGGCAACTCAATAATTGCGGTTTTCCAACTTATGGATTTGCCGACGACTATCTAGCTCTGATAGTTGGTATGTGCATAAGCACCCTATTCGACCTGATGCAAAGTGCTCTTCAGGTAGTCGAGAGTTGGTGTCGCCAATATGGCCTTTCGGTTAACCCGAATAAAACATCTATTGTTCTTTTTACGGAAAGACGAAACCGCGATGGAATTCGACCTGTACGTCTTTTTGGCACTGAGATTAATGTGACTGATCAAGTAAAGTATGTCGGAGTCATTCTAGATTCCAAACTTTCATGGACACCTCACATTGATTTCAGAGTCAAAAAAGCTTGCATGGCCTTCGGTCAATGCCGGCGAACGTTTGGCAAAACTTGGGGCCTCAAACCCAAATATATCAAATGGATTTACACAACAGTTGTTCGACCAATATTGGCATATGGATGTCTTGTGTGGTGGCAAAAGGGCGAAGTGAGAACAATCCAATCAAAATTGGGCCATCTCCAAAGGATGTGCTTGATGGCGATATCTGGTGCGTTCTCTACAACTCCCACAGCAGCGCTCGAGGCCCTTTTCGACGTTGCGCCACTACACATATATCTTAAACAAGAAGCACTTTCTTGCTCTTACCGTTTATGGGTACTGGATCTACTGGAGAAAAATTCAGTGAATCGTAGATCTACACACACTTCGTTGTTTCCACTTTTGGTGAATTGGGACAAAATTGTCCTTGCTCCAAGTGATCTCACAATTGCTTGTAACTTTCCTTACAGGACATTTATCACACAATTCCCTTCACGGGAAGAGTGGACGTCTGGCTATTTGGAAAGAAGTATATCAAACAATATAGTATGTTACACTGATGGCTCCCTTCTTGAAGGTAGAGCTGGTGCAGGAGTATATTCTCGTGAGCTAAGGCTGAATCAGTTTTACTCACTTGGTAGAAACTGCACCGTTTTTCAGGCGGAAATATTTGCTCTTATGTGTGGAGTGCAATCAGCACTTCAACAGCGCGTAATGGGTAAAGTCATATACTTCTGTTCAGATAGTCAGGCTGCTATAAAAGCTCTCGCTTCGGCCAACTCAAGGTCGAAGCTTGTTATCGCATGTCGAACTCAAATTGAGGAACTGAATTCAGTCAACTCTGTAAACCTTGTATGGGTACCTGGCCATTCTTCCATCGCTGGAAATGAATTGGCTAATGAGCTAGCTCGCGATGGAGCATCGCATGACTTCATTGGCCCTGAGCCGGCTATTCCAATTTCGAAGTGCTGGGTGAAGCTTCAGATAAACTCTTGGGCGGCAACTCAGCACAAGCAATATTGGAATAGTTTGGAGTCGTGTCGTCAAACAAAATTGTATATTACTGAGCCATCTCCAAAGGTGGCGAAGTATTTAACAAATCTGTCAAAGCAGAATTGCAGTCTCTTGGTCAGAGCGTTGACAGGCCACTGCCGACTCAACTATCACATGGCAAATATTCAGCGTGCTGACTCATTTGTGTGTGATAGTTGTGACTCCGATTATGGAACTTCGTATCACCTGATATGTAACTGTCCAGTTTTTGCGCAAATGCGATTCCAATTACTTGGTAAACACTTATTAAGTGAAACTGAATACAGAAGCCTGAATCTTCAGGACATCCTGTTATTCTTAACCCGCTGTGGTAATGAGCTATAGGCTCTCTTTACGCTCATGCGTTTTGCAGTGCCCTTTTTAGGGCGCTGTTCGAACCCATTGTGGTATGGAGCTACATGCTCTCATTTCGCTTATGCGATCTTCCCTCTTCAAGGGACCCCACTCCTATTTCCTCCCATCTTTCCCTTCCCTTTCCTCTCCCATCGGGTAGATGATGAAATAGGCTCAAATATGGCGATGGCACAAATCTCCCAACTGGTGGGGAACGTGCCTTTGGAGCCGGCCTTCTGATACCTGATACCTGATACACTTGCTTAAAGTTTATAAGAGATTTTTCCTTATTTTGATCATATGCTGTTCTTTCATATTTCAATATTTTTCATAGTTATTGGAATTCAGTCTAAGTAAAGAGTTTTATTAAAACATATAATCTTTAACACAAAGGATGATGTGATGCCATTCTCCACCAAAATTAATATTACAAAGTGTTAACTGAACTCTGCACCGTTGATTGCGTATATCAGTAAACCGGACGAGTCGGAAAATACTTACATCAAATAAGGTCACTGTTTTGAATTAATTTACTAAGTACGATCAGAATGATTGAAGCAAACTGATGCTACAGAAGGACGAATAAGTAAACCGTTCTAGTAACTGTCAAAAGCTGACTGACTATAAATGCAATGCGAAAACCTATGCTGGCAGCTATTTCCGCTAGCAAAAAAGTGAAAAATTGCTTACATCTAGGATGTTCCTCTAAACTGTTCTTTGAAATTCAGCTTTGAACTTAATTACAAAATGCATGTTAATTGTAGCTCACATTTTTTCAAATTCGTCCAAACGGCGTTCGGCCAAATGGCATTCGGCCAAATGACCCTTTCGGCCAAATGGCGTTCGGCCAAACGGCATTCGGCCAAACGGCATTCGGCCAAACGGCGTTCGGCCAAATGACCCGGAACCTATATAAATATGTATTGATTTGATTTATTCGTGGTTTTGTCTCATATTGCTGGAGATTCATCATTTGATTTGATTTATTCGTGGTTTTGTCTCATATTGCTGGAGATTCATCATCGTGAATTTCAATTCATTCTTTGTCTAATCCAGTGAAACAAAATTTTTGAAGAATACTTCCGAAGATGTCATGACAAATAGCCCTTATGATTCTTCCATGAACTTTCTAAGTATTCAATCATGTACTGTTTAGATATTCTTCTAAGAATTCTTACTCCTGGGATTCCCACGGAAAATCATTTCCAACTTTTGTAGTTATTATTTAACATTTTTTCCTGCAGTTTCTTAGGTTTTCTGATAGTACCAGATTATTTTTTTCAAAAATCAAGAATCTTTATCAAATTGCTTAAAAAATCTCTTGAAAAATTCCACTAGAGAATTTAAAAAAAAATCTTATGAACATTTCTCCTGAAAGGCCCTTTATGTAATTATTACATATACATTCCAATTGTAAGTTTGAAATCATCCAGTTGTTCTTCAATAAATGTTTTAGAATTTTCTTGAGTAAATGAGGATTTATCCAAGAAATAGTACAAGAAAATCTAAAAGTCTCATCAAAATTGTCTTCAAGATCACCAAGCAATGATTCTTTCTACAAATGCTTCAGAGAGTTCATCAACAGTATCTTTCAACTTTGTTGAGGTTTTAACACTATTTTTTTTTTTTTGGTTCCCGAAACAAATTTTTCAAAGATGTCTGTCTAATATTTTCTTTAAATTCTATACTTGCATAAAGTTCCTAGCGGAATATGTTCAACTGTTCTTTAAAAAACTCTTCCAAGAAAATACTCAAAATTTTCTCAAGCCATTTGTTCTGGAATTTCTTTAGAGAATTTAGATTATTGTTTCCCCTGGAATGTCGTTCGAGGATTCTTCCGATTTTTTTCCTAATACAGCACAAGCGATTCTTCTGGATATTATTTTAAATAAATTTATCAAAAGATTTAGCAATTCATTCTAGAACTTCTCAAAACACGTCTCCATAAATCAGGTATTATTCCAGGTTATATAATGTTTTCTCCTGGAATATCTCAATAAGTTTTCTGGGGATTTGTAATCGAATGCTGTTTTTTCATACAAAATGCAATTTCAGCTAATTTGCCTTACCAGAAGCTGAGATACAGGTCCTCAAACTTGTGCATTTTGTAAGGAAAAACAGCATTTGATTACCAACTTTTGTCACCGACTGTATTTCCAACTTATATCATATTTCTAGAGTAGCACATGCAAAAAAAGCTGTGGAAGAACTTTATGAAAAATACGACATACCTTAAAGTTAATAAATCTACATTTGTGAAGGTGTTTGTGTCTTACTCAAGTAAATGTTTTGCATGATCTCCGACGTTGCATGATACTATGGCGAACAGATTGATGCAGAAACCATTTTTTTCGTACTTGCAGAAATTGAAAACAAACTTTTTTTCCATTTGTATGATAAGAACTGTAGAAAACTAACGCGAAAATATTGGCGGTATTTTTTAAGAACATTGCCAAAGATACTTCCCAAGTAACCCTAAGCATTATAAATTGTACGTATTCTACTGTATATTAACAATATTGATGCTACATTGCTTTTATTCGACAAATGTTTAATAGAGTATTAAAACTACATTACAAATGTAGCACTAATATTACTTTATGAATTACTTAATTGCATTATGAACATCTTAAATTAGTTCAACTGTAAATGGGCCTTTTTCCACTTTTAAACTACTTTAACGGTAGGCTTATGGCAATGCAGCTGCTTTATATAAATAATGATGTAATGCTCCATGGGTACTTGGGTTACGGTTGAATTCGTAATATTAAATTTTACTGAATTTGGATCTTGGCAGAAATGTTTGCATTACTCTGAAAATTTAGTAATTTAGCAATTCCTGATGGAGTTTAAGAAATCATGAACCATTTGTATAACAATTCTGCAATTTTTTAAAACTCTTACAATTACCTTCTTTCCTTTGATTGCTTTAAACTGTTTTTTCTGGAGTGTGAAAAGATTATGAAGTTTCCCAAGAAAGTTTCTAAACAACGCAAGACAGGAGTTTATTTAAAAGCTTAACTCTAGAGTTTAATAATTATAGGATAATTAAAACCTCTGATGATTAGAAAATCAAATTTCTACAAGAAGTTTCTTAGGAATCTTTGTTATAAATTTAACAGATTCTCAGATCTCTAACAGACAGTCTCTAGGTATTCCGCCGTGGCATAGCACAAGAATGCAATCCCAGAATATAAATTTTGCCAATAATTGATAAACCAATTCTAAAGCAATGTTTTAAGGAAGATCCTTACAAGTATCTTTATGAATATTTATATAAATCTATTCCATACCAATTATTTCGCTAAATGTTGCTCCAGAATTTCCTACACCGCTTGGCTGGTTTCGGAAGCAAAAGTATTCTTGGGGTTTTTCTACGAATTTACTCCAAAGATTCGAAGGCCAGAGACATTTCAAAAACCTTTTTCAAAGATAATTCTTGTTTAAGTAGGAGATTTAAAGCAGGGTCTCCATAAGAAAAACTAAAGAAGGTTTTCTGACCCAATTTGTGGTGAATTTCTGATATTCATTAGGGACTTTGGATGAACTACATGAAAAACTTAGTAAGAACAATTTTGGAAAAAATAGTTGGAGGATTTTTTTAAACTTTAAAACAATTGTCAGAATCAATAGTTCTTTGGAAGATATGCGGGGAAAAAATTGAATTTTTGAAAGGTTAAATTTTTGAAAGTTGAACCCAGGAACATATTCCGGAATCTATTTGTCGATAAAAAGTAGACATTGAACCCGAGTAACACACATGTTATAATTGAGGCAGAATAACTCTTATATGACAAGATCTGGAAACAACTAAATCTTCGAAAATATGTAAAAATATTTGGAATCGGTTGAGTATTTATGAAGTTAAGGTGATGATGAATCGAAGCCAATCCTCAAATTTTCAAGAGCACAAATCTGGAGAACCAAACATCTGTTTAAGCTGAAAACTTATTCGATTGATCGCTAGCTGGTGGTGACCAATCGATTAAGTTTTCAGCTCAAACGGGTGTTCGGTTCTCCAGATTTATGCTCTTGAAAATTTGAGGTTTGGCTTCGATTCATCTTCACCTTAAGGTCAAACAAAAATGAGTTTTTGAATATAATAAGGAAAAAATTGGAGAATTTTTTTTTTAACTAAGACTTGTTTCGATTTTATTGTTCTGCAAAGTTTTTATGAATTTAATTTTGAAGAAAATGATGCTAAAAGTTTCAAAATGGTTAGAATATAACGAAAAAATGAATTCACTGCAGGCCATTATTTGAAATTTGAAAATTAACCTTCAAGACGCTTGCGCTACCTCTTGATCTTAACATTTTAAGCTCAAACTTTGAGGTTTCTCTTTTAATGTGATTTGAATTCATAAGAGCACACAAAGTTTTGGTTTTGAGAAATTTTAACAAATAAGCCACACCCTAATAGTTACTCATTTTTGTTTGCAGTGGATACCTTATCCTCTGCATTTTTTTTATTCAAGTCTGTCTCCAGAAAATGATCCAGGAATTTGTTGATTATTTTATGATTTGCTTGATTTAAGTTTTTTATTGTAGATTTGAAAGAATTTCTCCTTTCCTAGAATTTCTATCGACGATTACCGGGTGATCTTGGTATGCATAAATATGAGATCTTCAACGCACGATTTCTCCAGAAATTTAACCAGGAATTCTTCTAAGGACACATAAGAAATATATAAAAGAGTCCATAGAAATTTACCAAGTTATTCTTGCAGGAGAATATCTCTTTTTCTTCCAATGATAAACCATATCTCCTCAAATGACAAACTCAGAAAAAACTACAAGAACTACACTAGGTATGCTAACAGAAATTCCGTCACGAATTATGCTATCAAAATTACTCAGCAATATTTCAATGATCTCTCCTTGAAGTCAAGCAATGATTACTTTACGCTATGAATTCCTTATTATTTTTTCATAAGAAAAGTAGAGATAGTATTATTCTAGGCATATCAGCAGATTGTTGAAAGAAATACTTTGAAGGATTTTCTCTTAACCGCGGTTTCTTATTTTCGCCTCAAAAAATATATATTCAAACAGCGTTAACTTTTTTGTTTCTCGATGTTTTTAAACCATTTTTTCACAAGCCCTCAAAAAACTCTTCTATTTTGAGAATCTGTGTCGATATTGATCATTGATCATCTGAATCCGGAGATATTCTGAAATTTCTTGGGGACCGATCTTTTGCCGTAACCCACTCAGGCTACATAATTTTTATCATGCTCGATCACTCGCTTTTCGAAACAATACTTCAGTCTGTTGTGAAAAAATGAAGTAAATTGGTGCAACCGTTTTGGAGTAATGGACATTTTTAATACTAGTACCTATCTGGCCGTATAAACATAATTAGGTAATTTTCAGATTTCTTGAAGACAACTCTACCGATTTCTATGTTTTTTTTTCAGAGAAGCTCCTTATAACCTGGCATTTTACAGCCCATATTTCAGTTTTTTGATAGATTCACTGAAAACAAAATGGCGGTCAAAGAATTTATGTAGGGCTAATGTCGGTCCCTCAAGGATCATCTAAATATTTTCAAAACCATGTAATCAATGATCAATATTGACACAGATTCTTAAAATAAAAGAGTTTTTTTGTGAGCTTGTAAAAAAATGGTGCCAAAATATCGTAAAACAAAAAAGTCAACTCAGTTTGAACATTTTTATTGTGTTAAAAAAGTGAAGCTGCCGGTAGAGGAATTAAAGACTAAAGAGCAATTCCACCGAACATGACGAATTTTTTCTTAAATTTAATTTTTGTATTTTTTGAATCGCCTGAAAATATGCATACAGATTCTTTATGACCAAAAATGCCATTTTGCACCTTCAGACCGCCATTTTGAACCTCGCCTTATTTTTGAGAAGGGCGTATCGGAAAATGCATAGCAAATCTTTAAAAAACTGTAGCTCAAAAACGGTTTGTCCGATCGATTTGAGATCTTCTAAAGTTGTAGGTAAAAAAAAGTTACAGATTATTTTTTATTTTGAAAATAAAATTTTAAAATCGATTTTCTCCAGAAACGCAGTTTCGATTTTTTTTATTTTTGGATATGTTTTAGGGGACAACTTATGTGATTTATTGCACAATGTTTCAAAATGGAAGAATTATGGACAAAAAGTTATGATTTTTTCAAAAATTACAGATTTTGAAAAAAAATCGAAATAGAGGAAAACAATATTTTTTTATGTGATTATTTGAATGTACAGAAAAATTGCAATCGAAAAGTACTTAAGTAAATTTTTTATTCTGTTCAGCAAATTCCAACAAAACCAATTTCTGAATATTATCTTCCGTAAGATTTCGATATTGTTTAGTACAACTTTGTTTGAACACTTCAATACATCTTGAATTGATATAACTCATTGCGAAAAAATGATATTTGTACAGCTTTACGCACAACAAAAATAAATACCTCTGTAAAACGCCTCCTTAATCCACAATATAATGCTGTATCTTGTTTCGTAGCACGTCAATTTCACAGGCAAATAAACGTCACCTACAATCACTGTTGATACACCACTAATGCTCTCACGGTTTCAGACTTACCTTATATACTACATAGGTACTTCACACCACGAAGTTTTTGTACCGCATTTTTTTTATGATGATTGCTACAGTGATAAAACTTGACAACATAGCGCATTATTTTTGTATCCATGAAGTACGTTTGAAAAAAAGCATCGTTTTTCTTTTATTCATTTACCATGTCCATGTATGGGTATGGGAAAAACGTGTTTGTTCATCATACCTACTAGCACAGGCAAAAGTGATGAAAACACTTGTGGAGCCTATTTTGTAGAATGCCTGTAAATATACGAACAGATGGGTAGTGCTGTTCCTTTTAATTCTACTATTGTATCCTTCGACAGATACGCGTATTTTAACCTCAACTGTAAAGCCGTCTTCCGTGTTGTGTACTTGACTTGCCTTGGTTTGTGTTGTTGAAATCAAAATAAAATTTTCCGGAATGGAGAAACACGAAATATGTTTGAAAAGGGCCTATTTTTCTTTTTTTATTTGAAAATTTTATATAAGTTTGAGTATATCTTGAAATTGATGCAACCTAGAAAAATTTTACATACTCTACGTACTCTTCCAATGCATTTTCTGTACTATCAAATAAACACATAAAAAATATTGTTTTCCTTTATTTCGATTTTTTTTTCAAAATTTGTAATATTTTATGATATTATAACTTTTTTTGTCCATAATTCTTCCATTATGAAACATTGTGCAATAAATCACATAAGTTGTCCCCTAAAACATGTCCAAAAATAATAAAAATCACAGATGCATTTTCATAGAAAATCGATTTTAATTTTTTTTATTAAAAAAATCTGTCATTAAAAACATCAATGTTGCGGTTTTTAAGAACTATTAGCTTCAAATTTTCATTTGAAAATATCGTTTATATATTTTACCGTGCACTTTTTTTCAATACTTAAGCATAAATGTTTTGATCAAACGATAAACGATTTAGCTACGATTCGCTCAATCAAAATAATTTTTTTCTGGAATGGAGAAACACGAAATATGCTTGAAAAGGGCCTATTTTTCTTTTTTTATTTGAAAATTTTATATAAGTATGAGTATAGCTCGAAATTAATGCAACCTAGGAAAAAATTACTTGAGTACTTTTCGATTGCAATTTTTCTGTACTTTCAAATAATCACATACAAAATTATTGTTTTCCTCTATTTCGATTTTTTTTTCAAAATTTGTAATATTTTATGATATTATAACTTTTTTGTCCATAATTCTTCCATTTTGAAACATTGTACAATAAATCACATAAGTTGTCCCCTAAAACATATCCAAAAATAAAAAAAAATCAAAACTGCGTTTCTGGAGAAAATCGATTTTAAAATTTTGTTTTTGAAATAAAAAATAATCTGTAACTTATTTTTACCGTGCATATTTTTCTCCATATAGTCCTAAGCAATACCTACAACTTTATAGAAGATCTCAAATCGATCGGACAAACCGTTTTCGAGTTACAGTTTTTTAAAGATTTGCCATGCATTTTTCGATACGCCCTTCTCAAAAATAAGGCGAGGTTCAAAATGGCGGTCTGAAAGTGCATAATGGCATTTTTGGTCATAAAGAATCTGTATGCAAATTTTCAGGCGATTCAAAAAATACAAAAATAATCGGGTTTGCGAAACGGCGTGGAACCGCTCTAAAGACCCATGAACTTCAAGTGCCTCTCCTTGTTATTCCTTCAAGTGTCTCTCAGGGATTCATCTTTAGATTAAGCCAGAAAATCATTCAGGGATTTCTACCCGTTTTTTTTTAGAATTTCCCAAAAAAATCCCAGAGTGGATAAGCCAGAGACATAACAAAAAGTCTGCCAGGACCTTCTCCGAGAATTTTTTTATGATATTTTCTATTTCAATCTCCAGGTATTTTCCCAGATATTCCAGTGGTTTTGTAGACCAGGTTTCCCATATATTTTTTTCTTGAATAGTCATCAAAATTGTTTGAAAACAATATACTTAAAGAATTGCTTCAAATATTCTGCGAGGGTTTCTTGGAAATCAATTCCAAGCAATTGCTCGAAGGAAATTTATAAAATATTCTTTCAAAAAATCTTTATAGACGACTAGAGAATTTACTTCATAATTAATTAGAAGAATGTCTGTAATAATGTTATAGAAATTGTGCTGAAAAGCACTTAGGATACTTTAGGAATTTTGGAGTTGGTTGCTGGAGCAAACACAGAACAAATGATTTGAGATGTCTCAGAGGTTCCTCTCGAGGATTTCCTCAAAAAATCCTTCGACGTATTCCAGTTGTACTCTTCAATAAAATTATTCAGGTAAGGAAAATACACAACTTCCCTGAAAAACTACCAAAATTAATATCTATAGGAATATTGTGAGTATGTCTCAGGATAAAAATTTGATACATTTAAGAAATAATTTGTTGGAAAAAACTCTAGAGAAATTGCGGATGTATGATTTCAACATACAATACCTCAAGTAATGTATCTTCTTCTTTCTGGCGTTACGTCCCCACTGGGACAGAGCCTGCTTCTCAGCTTAGTGTTCTTATGAGCACTTCCACAGTTATTAACTGAGAGCTTACTATGCCAATGACCATTTTTGCATGTGTATATCGTGTGGCAGGGTACGAAGATACTCTATGCCCTGGGAAGTCGAGAAAATTTCCAACCCGAAAAGATCCTCGATCGGTGGGATTCGAACCCACGACCCTCAGCTTGGTCTTGTTGAATAGCTGCGCGTTTGCCGCTACGGCTATCTGGGCCCCTAAAATAATGTATAGTTAAACTTATTATTACTTCAAAAATGTCTAGAGGTGTCATAAGTAGAATCCTCTGTTAGAATGTTTGAAATATTCCTGAAGAAATCGTTGGAGTGGGATATGGAGAAATCATAGTCGAAATTTTTTAAACACGAAATAAAATTTTCATACAGCCTTACTCATTTGAGCAATACTTTTGAAGAATTGCTTTCAGCTGCTGAAAAACAAATACGATTCTCATTATTATATATGTTGGATTATACTGTTGAAAGGAGATTCTCTTTTTTCCCAACGGGTTTCGAGTAAGTGTCTCTGCTTACGGGTTTGCCACCCCCCTTTCGGCCTTTCATGCGCATGCAGAGCAAGACGCAAGTCAGGATGATGGCTATCTACATGCATTCATACAATACTTTTGAAGGATTGCTTTCAGGAATTGCTTCAGAATTCCTGGCAAACTCATATAAAGAATTCTTCTTTAAGGTATTCCTGGAGATATGTTCGAGATACTCTTCATCAATTATGACCACATTTCCAACCTTTCTTACCCACCATTGCCGCTACCAAGCCGAACGAAACTGACATCAACATTGGGCGAACCCTAGTGTCATCGTCTTCTTTCGGCGGAATAGGCACCTCTTACTGCCAGGGTCCATCCACCACCACCAGTCGACTTGGAAAATGGCAAGTGCAGTGCAAGTGCGCCAAGCTGCTGGGGACGAGCATTAAAAACATTTTTTCCTAATGGGCTCTAAAACCATTACCCATTATAAATCATTTAGGTCAGCCGGTTGCTACCTTGCAGTGCTACTCTGGTTGTGTGAGCATCAGCAGTAGGGTGCGTCTTGGTTTTCGAAAGTTGTTGAAATCAAAAGTTTTAATTTAATGAATTCAAACCTTGTAAAACGAGAAATCTCAACGTTTGAGCCGAAAATATAAAGAATTAGAGGTGGCGCAAGGGGCCTTCCTCAGCCGAGTGGTTAGAGTCTACGACTCACTAATGAAGATGTCTGGGTTCGAATCCTGGTCGGTCCAGGATCTTTTCGTAATGGAAATTTCCTTGACTTCCCTGGGCATAGAGTTTAATCGTACCTGCCACACGATATACGAATGCGCCAAAGCAGTTTTACCAAAATTTAACGTCATTTCACAAAACAAAAATGAAATTTGTTCTACCCATATTCTTAAAATATTTAACTGATTGCAAATATTTGAACATGCTTATTGAAGACAATTTTCAGAATTCAGATGAGCACACGAACTTTCAGTTTTGAGAATATTCTAAAAAATAAACCGCACCCTAATCAGCAGGCATCTTTTCGTGTGGCCATGTGCCAGGTTCTTGCACCATCAGGGTTCGCCATCTCACCGGAGCAGAGGACCGACGATGACGACGACGACGACAACCGACTGATGGTGATGGGTCGAAAGTTCAGAGTGGTTTTTTCTCCAACGGGCCAAGGAATGCCATGCGACGGGGTGGGAATTTCTCCCGTCATCGTCCAAGACATCGGGCAGGGCAGTTTCAGGACGAGTCGAGAGCCTTTTGGAGTGTTTTCCTGTGTATTAGGAGGTGCAAATTGGAGAAAGTGCAAGACAGTTTAGTAGTCGGGTGACGGGACCGTCTTCTGGACGAGTGATTCCTTGTACTGAGAGAGCTGGAACGAGCAGCACCTTTTAAGGGAAAGTTCTAATTCAAATAAGATGTCACTCTTGAGGGGTGACAATTGTTGGTGCTAGGAAGTTTACAGGAAATATCGTTTAGCGTTTTGGGGAGATATGTTTGTTGGTAGTGAATGGGAGCTACAAAGAAAGCAGAACCAAGAACATTTCAGTTGTATAAAAGACAGTTGAAAAAATGAAGTTTTGGTGTATTCTGATAGAAATGAGATGTCTACTTATAAGTTTCAAATTAAGAGATTTTGTTTATGTGGGAATATTATTAGTTGAGTTTTGGAAGCATTGGAAGAAATCTTCCATTGCAAGTATGAAGAAAATGTGTCCAAACTTTTTTGCAATCGACTACAGATAACACGCAGACTTCGTCCTTTGACGAAGAGGCCTGTGTCATCCGCAAACAAGGATTTTTGACATCCCTGACGTAACTCAGGTAAATCAGATGTGAAACTATTGTATAATATTGGTCCCAAAATGCTGCCTTGAAGAACACCAGATCTTACTGGAAGTCTTTCAGACTTGGACTTCTGATAATTTACCTGAAGTGTACGATTTGACAGATAACTTTGAATTATTCTAACAATGTATGTTGGAAAATTATTGTTTTTTAATTTTACGGTCAAACCTTCATGCCAAACACTGTCGAATGCTTTCTCCATGTATAGAAGAGCAAGACCAGTAGAATAGCCTTCATATTTGTCGGAACGAATCATATTTGTTACACGTAGAATTTGATTAGTGGTCTAATGTCTATGTCGGAATCCGAACTGTTCATTGGCAAAAATTGAATTTTCGTTGATGTGGGCCATCATTCTGTTCAAAATAACCTTTTCAAAAAGTTTACTGATGGAGGAAAGTAAACTGATTAGACGATAGCTAGAAGCTTCTGCAGGATTTTTGTCTGGTTTTAAAATTGGAACAACCTTAGCATTTTTCCATTTGTCAGGAAAATATGCTAATTGAAAACATTTGTTAAATATATCAACTAAAAATGATAAGCTACTTTCTGGAAGTTTCTTGATGAGGATGTAGAAAATTCCATCATCGCCAGGAGCTTTCATATTTTTGAATTTTTTAATAATAGTTCTCAATTCTTCCAAATCAGACTCCCAGGAATTTTCGAAATGTTATCTTGATTGAGAATGTTTTTGGAGTCCTGAGTAACACGATTTTCTATTGGACTTGTAAGCCCTAAATTAAAATTGTGCGCGCTTTTAAACTGCATAGCAAGTTTTTGAGCTTTTTCGCAATTAGTTAGTAATATTTTTTTCCACTTTCAATGCCGGAATTGACTTTTAATTTTAGATAATTTCCAAAAGGGCTTAGAGCCAAGGTCGTTTTTTAATTTCTTTCTGCCGATCCTGCCATATAATTTCCATAGCAGGATCGCGAGTGCGTTGAAATTGCCTTCTCCTCACGTTTTTTGAAATGGATCAAGAGTTTAAGATCATCGTCTATAATCACGGATTCGAATTTTACTTCACATTTTGGAATTGCAATGATCCTGGCTTCAAGCCCAGAGGAAGGTTGCTAGTGAAAAATCTTAATAATTTATTTTGACAGCTCAGTCAAGGAAGAACATGGGGGAGCAAAAAGATGTTCCATGCGTTCCAAGTTGATTCATAACATTGAATTTTATTCTGCTCGAGATGTGTAGCATTGTCACTGTGAGGTCAGTTGTCACGAGTATTCTTGTTCAGCTCGTCGTCCGACAACATACGCAATAGCACGTGCAGAAGCCAGGATAATCTTTGTATCGTTCTTGAACATCTTTTGCAATAAGAAGCGTAAAAAATGAAGAAAAACACACTGGTACGCGACAAGATGCGATAAAAATCATAAGCGATGAATGAAGAGATAGCAATTGAATGTTGGGAAAACCTACTAGAACTTCTCGATACTATCCTTCATCAACCATCTTTCTTATGCATATTCATAAGATTATGTTATCAGTCTCTTGTTTCCTAGTTATTAGCAGTTTACAGCTTTTTCACTTAAACGCAAATGTGTCACTTCTTTGGTTTGGCATAAGTTTTCTTTACAACAGTTTTTTTTTATAAATCAGAAATTGGAAAAAAAAGTGAAACAAGGTAAACTCACAAATGAACGGAAAGTAGAACAAAGTCAATGCTAGCACCGTGTTGGCTAATTTCTTCCCCAGTTCATTTTTCCGCACGTTCGATTCGGTAAACATAAGGCAGCAATCGAATCGAATGTTACCTCCATTGGGAGTACCCACAGAAGTTAAAGATCGAGAAAAAGTGCCCACTTTTTCCGACTCCGACTGCAGACGTCAACGGCGTGACGACAGCGAATGAAATCGACAACGCTTCTGGAGGCTGCTGGCTGGCATTGCGCCACCAGAGCCCCGAAGGTTCACTCAAATAAAAAATATATGGCAAAGACATTCATAAATCAAAAGATGAAATATTATATTGCAGTGCAACATATTTTTATGCTCTCATCCGTGGCTTTTTTCTCCCGGTGCACAGGCTGCCGCAATCTCCCTTCGTTTAGCAGGGAGATGGCTTCACGGGACCGTATGTGAATGATTTCCATTCGCAAACGGTTTTTTTTTTTCTATCCAGACGTCGTCATGTCGTTTGGATTTTGATTCAGATTTTGCCACTGACTGAATGTGACTGACTGACTGCGGATTGCAGGCAAGGGTACTGCATTATGTACTTCGTCGTCGACTAAAGTTGGAGACGATAAGGTACCTGCCCGCGCTTCAGTACTATGTACTGATTCGAATCGGGAGAGTAATGTAGAGGAAGACTTTAATGTAGCAACGACTTGATGAAGTGGGTGAACTTTCTTTATACAAAAAGAGAGCACAAAGAATAAAAAAATTGTTGATGTTATTCAAGTTCACAGTCATTGCTTACAATAATAATGCATTTAAAGGTTCGAAATAATTTTGGAAACATCAGAGTTCATGGCATTTTCTTACCTCAACAATATTACAAAATTTCGTCTGACTTGAATCCGAGAGCTTCTTTTTTCTGAATTCAACAACCCACACCCCTTTCAACTTCCCATTTTAAATAATCCAAGCTAATGACAACGAATCAAGTGCCCTTTCAACTGCCACTCCCGAGGGCACGGCCCACCAACAAGTGCGCTGCGATGAAGCCAGCCAGCATCTGGGTATGTGTCAAACCAACAACCGTCAAACTGTCTATCATTCATTGCGTTACAGCAGAGAGACCGAGCGGGGTTGAATGCCACTGTTCGCTAAATTAAGAGCCCTTCAAAGAGCGCTGGCTGCAATATTGATTGCGCGCGCTTCAATTCGGCACAGATTCCCGCGGGACTTGTTTCCAACCGTTGCCACCGAGTGAACGCCAGGAGAACTCAAACGTCAACCCTAACTGCCCGAAAATCCTGACGCTATTAATCTTCTCCCTGTTATCCCTAGTCGATGCCACTCTGCCTCTTAGTCACTTACGGCCAGGAGTCTGTTCAAAATAGCAACATGTGTGTTGCGCTCCAAATTATTAATTGGATTTGCGTGTCTTTTTTGAGCACCCTCTCTTCCCTGTTTCTATTGACAACTGACTAGCGGTGCACAGTGGTTTGATCTAGAAAAAATGTCGACCAAACTCTCCACAATCTCTCTCTCAATACAATTAACATCCATTTTGCAAGTTTCAGCATCATTATAATGTCTTTGGTTTCAAAACCTTTTCCTTTTATAAAGATACTGCATTTCACAGAAGTTACTTCTGATCGACCTTAAAAAGCCGTCCAACGTACCCTTCCAGCTTTGGCGACTCTCTGGATACTGGGTTCACCGTAGAGTTGTGCATGCTCGTGATTCATTCTAAGCACATGTTGTTCAACAACTCCTAGCGCTTGCAGGTCCTCTTCGAGCATTGTTCACGTCTTATGCCCGTAGAGGACTATCGGTCTTGTTCATGGTACTCTTAGTACGGAAGTGAAGTTTACCAGACCGCAATAAATAATTTTGAAAAAGACCAAAATTAGTTCCCGTACCTTGCAGCATGCACAAACAATTCACAACGATCAGCTGGTAGACCAGTAGGGTGCGGCTTTTTTTTTTTTTCAAAAGTTCTCAAAACCAAAAATTCGTGTGCTCCACTGAATTCAAATCACATTAAAAGCGAAACCTCAAAATCTGAGCCAAAAATATTAACATTTAGAGGTGGCGCTGGCGTCTTGAAGGTGAATTTTCCAGTTATAAAAAATAACCTTCAGTGAAGTAAATATAACTTTATTATATTCCAACCAATTTCAAAAATTTTAGTATCATTATCTTCAAAATTAAATTTATGAAAACTTTGTAGAACATCGAATTTGCCTAAAATCAAAACTAGTCTTAGTTTAAAATAATTTTATACAATTTTTTTGTCATTTTACTAAAAATTTCAACTAAGTTGGACAATAACTTCTTGAATACTCAATCGATTGCGAATCTTTTTACATGTTTTTGAAGCAAATTTAGTTTTTTTCAAACCTTTCATGCAACACATTTTTCTAAAAAATGGTTTTGACTAAGTTTTTCACCAAAAACTATCCAAAAACATGTTTTTTTAATGCAGAAATCAAATTTCTTCTGACTTTTTAAGTTTTTTCGCCGGAAATTGCATTTATTCTATAAAACTTTAATTTATAAAGCATCTTAGCTTTACTACGAGTTGAATAGTGCATATATTTTTCAACATATGCAAACATATTTTTGTTTCAAAATTATTTAAAAATTGTTGCAAACCCGACCAGACGGAAGAAACAAGATTATAACAGAATGTGTTCTCCTGTTATGATATTTTTATATCACCATTTGTTATAAAACATGTACCGTTAGTAGTTAAAATAACAAAAATTCTAACAAAAGTTGCACCAATAAAAACTAAAATATAACAAAGCTTATTATAATTATAACAAAATTATTACAGAATGTGTTGCAAGGATGTTACAAAACAACAAAATTATTGCAAATCATGTTATTGTTCATGACATCGGTTTTTATTTGCAATACGAGATGTCAAAAATATAACAAAAGTTGCTATAAATGTGTTACTGAAAATATAACAAATTGAGAACAAAGCCATCTTGGTAACAAAATTATATCAACTTATATTATTTTTAACTGCTGCTGATAGGAATGTGTTATAATTTTGTTATGTGGTTCTGGTCGGGAAGTCCTTCCTAAAAGTTTACCAAATGAGAAAAACCAGTTTTAGCTTTAGAGATAATATTTAACTGGCAAAAATTTGAAAAAAAAACTGGCATTTTTCGTTAAAAAACCATGTTTTTGTGCAGTTTTTGCTGAATAACTTGGTCAAGACAGTTTTTTAGTGAAATGTGTTGTATGAAAGGTTTGAAAACAATTGAAATAGCTTCAAAAACATGTAAAAATATTTAGAATCGGTTGAGTAATCATGAAGTTATGGTCAAACAAAGTTGAAATTTTTAGTAAAATGAGGAAAAATTTGAAATAAATTACTCTTAACTTAAACTTGTTTTGATTTTAGACATATTTGATGTTCCACAAAGTTGTTGTTAATTAAATTTTGAAGGTATTGATGCTAAAAGTTTCAAAATCGCTTGAAAAGTAACAAAGTTATGTTTACTTCACTAAAGGTTATTTTTTATAACCTGAAAATTCACCTTCAAGACGCTTGCGCCACCCCTAAATGTTAATATTTTTGGCTCAGATTTTGAGATTTCTCTTTTAGTGTGATTTGAATTCAGTGGAGCACACGAATTTTTGGTTTTGAGAACTTTTGAAAAATAAGCCGCACCCTATAGACCAGTTTTGACATTTGTCCCCGTTTTCATTGATCACATATAATGGAATCGGGCTGCGCATAACACTGGCGCGTAACTAGCTCGACGAAAGTAAATTTTTAGAAAATATTCGCAATACTGTGGGGAGAAAATTATTTTGTTTTATTTTTTTGGGCGGGTTCTGGCCGTCTTCGAACCACTGTACAGTAGATCGAATTGCATCAGCAACGGAAGCGGCAGTTAGTGCGAGTGTAATAAAAAAAGGATTCATCCCCACCAGCTTCAAGTGCGTGTGTAAGGATCCGCTCTGATGAATATTTGAGAGAGGTGGAAACGTTGAATTTTACATCACAACGGACATCGTTGGGGGTATTGAACCGGGCGCTGCTCGCGTAAGAACGGAACAAAAACGCGATACACAATCATTGGAATCCCTCCTGATTGGGGGCCCCCGTCTGGAACACAGTAGACAAATAGCACTCGTGTGAGTACTAAATTAAGTACAACAAACTGCGATCAGTCGCGCAAAAAAAGGGCCCCGCGCTCACACACAGGGCACTCTCAACTTTATGAATAAATGAATACGCTTCGTTTGGAAATTCATATAAACATGCACAACCCGTTCCCTCGCCTTCATTGCCCGTTGTCGTCTTCGTCGATGTTGCTGAATGAATCATGGGTCCGGGTAGGTTTGTACACTAGGGTGGCCTATAATGATCAAACTACAAAAATCTTCAAGGTTACAGTTCTGAAATTTGATCATTCGGATCCCCAGAAGCAACTGTGGAAACCGTCAACTCTGAGGGGGGTTGAATGAGCTTGAAGTTTGTATGCAGAACTTCGTCTTTTCTTCATATAATCATCAATCTCGTTTATCCTTCCCATAGAGTTGACGGATACAGTTCAATTTTTTTCAGTAGCTAAATGAACAAATATGGGACATGTAACTAAAAATTTGTATAGGGAAAGTGTACCAGTTATGGCCATAGTGGTTCCCTATTTGGCTATATGGGAAATTTTGTTAACTTTCATATTTTAAATCTTTTTGAATGTTTCAACATCAAGATACATCTTAAATCTAACTACTACAACACACAAAAGTTTTCAAAATATTAAGACATTAAAGTAATCACGTATGGCGAAATAGGGAACCACTATGTCCATAACTGGTACACCTACCCTAGTTTAATATTTTTCGTATTAAAATGGGCCACTTTATTGTGCACGTCGGCTATTATTGCCGCTGCATACCTATCGCAACGCATCCCGATGCTTTATACGTGCGATTGTACATTTGAGTAGAATTGGCGAGTTTATTAAATATTAAAATAGGCGATATTATTCACTGCGTTCTCCCTGGCGTGAAAATCGAACAAAAAGCGTCGATGAGGCTACTCGAGCGGGAGATATCCCAGGTCCCTCCATGTGAGTACACGCACGTATGCATTAATTCATATTAATGACCAAATAAATCATGGGATATTTATTTGCCAGGTTTGGATGGCTTGAAATATGGGAACTAGTTCTGCTGCTGCTCGGGTCGGGATACCCCATGCGTAGATTCCGTCGCCCCACTACTGGAAAGGGCCACACCGGTTCAGGTGGAGAAGAATGATGATCGCACGAACCCATCGGCCGCCTGGGGAGGTGCGAAAAACACACCGCGATAGGAAAAGCAAACAAAAATCCATCGCTGCAAGTTGGCGTATTTCCATATTTAATGAAGTGTTGTTTTGGTTCTGGTGTTCTTCGAGCATCTAGAGGTACGAGAACCACATAGAGTTTGGAAAAGAATCTGGATCCTCAAACTGAAGTCCAATCAGCTATTCAAACGAATCGTTGAACAGCTTTTTTCAGGTGTAAGCATCAGTTATGATGCTTACATCTGAAAAAAGCTGCAGCTTCGAATCCCGAGTAGGGATTCCTTCGAATCCCGAGTTAGGATTCCTTCGAATCCCGAGTTAGGATTCCTTCGAATCCCGAGTAGGGATTCCTTCGAATCCCGAGTAGGGATTCCTTTGAATCCCGAGTAGGGATTCCTTCGAATCCCGAGTAGGGATTCCTTCGCTTACATCTGAAAAAAGCTGCAGCTTCGAATCCCGAGTAGGGATTCCTTCGAATCCCGAGTAGGGATTCCTTCGAATCCCGAGTTAGGATTCCTTCGAATCCCGAGTTAGGGATTCCTTCGAATCCCGAGTAGGGATTCCTTCGAATCCCGAGTAGGAATTCCTTCGAATCCCGAGTAGGGATTCCTTCGAATCCCGAGTAGGGATTCCTTCGAATCCCGAGTAGGGATTCCTTCGAATCCCGAGTAGGGATTCCTTCGAATCCCGAGTAGGGATTCCTTCGAATCCCGAGTAGGGATTCCTTCGAATCCCGAGTAGGGATTCCTTCGAATCCCGAGTAGGGATTCCTTCGAATCCCGAGTAGGGATTCCTTCGAATCCCGAGTAGGGATTCCTTCGAATCCCGAGTAGGGATTCCTTCGAATCCCGAGTAGGGATTCCTTCGAATCCCGAGTAGGGATTCCTTCGAATCCCGAGTAGGGATTCCTTCGAATCCCGAGTAGGGATTCCTTCGAATCCCGAGTAGGGATTCCTTCGAATCCCGAGTAGGGATTCCTTCGAATCCCGAGTAGGGATTCCTTCGAATTCCGAGTAGGGATTCCTTCGAATCCCGAGTAGGGATTCCTTCGAATCTCGAGTGGGGATTGCCTCGAATCTCGAGTAGGGATTCCCTCGTATCCCGAGTAAGGATTTCCTCGAATCCCGAGTAGGGATTTCCTCGAATATCGAGTAGGGATTCCCTCGAATCCCGAGTAGGGATTCCCTCGAATCCCGAGTAGGGATTCCCTCGAATCCCGAGTACGGATTTCCTCGAATCCCGAGAAGGGATTCCAATAAAAGGTTCCTGTTCCCGTGTAGGGATTCCTGCAAATTGGTTTACATGGTTTACATACGAACCAGAGATGAGTGACGAACAAGAAAATGTGCTTCATTTAACATAATTAACATACGTGTGGAGTGTGAACATGTTATTAACGCGGATTGTGGACCTAGTCTTACTTCTATTCCCATCGTATGTGGTCCACGAGACCACAGATAATAATAGATAATGGGCTCAGAGTATCCACTGAATTTTAATGAAACACTTCACCATACACACACGACAACCCCGAGTACCCTTTTCAGACCACAAGCATGGGACGCATCACTCCAGTCAGTCATCTCAGTCGGCGCGAATCTCAACTAAAATTCTAATGAGTCCAGTCCAGTCACATATGACTAACCAACGACGTATTATCACTCGGCCCGTCCACCGGGTGCAGCATTACGCTTCCATCCAATCTCCTGTCCTGGGCTAGTTACGTCAGGCAGTGATGAAAGCCTTATTAAGCCACATAGAATGTGACTGAATGGGCGACAAAAATGAGGAAATAATATTATTAATCTCCTCCCGTGCTGTGCGGTGTGCGCCTTTCTCCCAGATTACATTCCCGAGCAGAAAGGCGTAACAGAAAAGTTACTCAATTATATCAGAACTTCATTTCAATGTTTGTTATATAGATGTATTGTTGAATACCGATGTTAGTTATAATTGCAAACAATAAAAGTTCACATGTTTTGTTTTAATAGAGATAAATCTCTGTCGCTGGACGAATGTTTGTAACATTTTAGGTTATAATAACATCTAACCTTTATAACATATTCTGTTATGATATCGTTTTGGAATAATATCTCCGACTGTTATAACATTGACATTCCTTTCTGATCGGGTTGGCTTCGGATTCAGATGAGATGTGATCTTTGGATTTCGATGGTATGGGATGTTGAAAGCTACTACTAAGGGCGATACGGAGGATTACTCCTCGGAAGAGTGATATTTACGATGACGTTAATGACTGCAGAACAGTACCCCGGGATGAGCCACCGGCTTCTTAGCTGGCTGTAGGATGACACCGGCTGATAACAAGCGGCGGTGGCGGCGGCGTCGTGTACTTCCAGCACCGTCTTGTTATGACAAAGATGAGCTCATGTGAACTGGGTTGATGCTGATGATGATGACGATGGTGATGAAATTAAAGTAAATATAATGCAAAGTTTTGCCTTCTGCTTCTTGGTTCCTCGTCGCTGCTACAGAAAAAGGGGTAATGGTTGGAGGGATGCTATAATGGAAAGGAAAGAGCATGTTCTGTCATATCGTTATGATGGAAACGACAAGTATTATGTATTCTCTCGGGACATCTCAAGAAAAGGCGTGGTAATAACGTTTCTGATGAAAGTTGTAAGGTAAAAAGTGGAACAGAAAATGAGAAACATGCAAAATTACTTCGAGTGAGTAATAAAACAATTTCCACGGTGCCAAAGTTTTTCACACTAGCATGTAAGAATTTGCTAGTTTTTCCATTGAAAACCTAGAATTTGATGCACCGCGTCCTTAAGCAATATAGCCAAACGGGAAGGATACGTAATTAAATGAGAAAGGATGGATCGCCTGAAAGCACTTTGTTCATCGTACTCAATGGCTCTATGTTATGACACAAAAGTGTCTAGCTATTGGCAACTGGGTGCATTGAGGGGACTACCACCATTACGTCAAATGGCAAAGAGCTCAGGAGCCTTCCTTAGTCTAGTGGTTAGAGTCCGTGGCTCAAAGCAAAGCCATGCTAAAGGTGTCTGGGTTCGACTCCCGGTCGGACCAGGATCATTCGTAATGCAAATTTCCTTGACTTCTTCGCGCATAAAATATCATCGTACCTGCCACACGATATACGAATGCAAAAACGGCAACATTGGCGAAAAAAGCTCTCAGTTATTAACTGTGGAAGTGCTCAATAAGCTGAGAAGAAGGCTTTGTCCCAGTAAGGACGTAATGCCAAGAAAATAGGCAAATCCACCGTTAAGCGCCTATCCAGGGTAATGAGTAATCTGACTTTCCTACGTCAGAAGGCATCATACAGTATCATTAGGTACATATGTGCTAGAAATTTGGCGAAAGGCCCTAAAGGAAAACAAGGAAATCAGTTTTATAAGTCTGTTGGAAATTTCTCTAGAATTCTGCAAGACAATTTCAAGTTTTTCTTTCACAAATTCATTCTGCGACTTCTTGAATATTGTTTTCTTGATATTTCTGAAGGGAGCCCTTCAACCATGTTTCTTGTAAACCTCCAAGGGTTTGCTCTAGGATTTCCTTAAAGCATTTCAGAGATTATTTTTTATGATTTTTGCCTAGGAACTTCTCTGCTAATCTCTACTGGATATTACTCCAAGAGATTTGTCATATTTTTTTATTTGTAATTTTGTATGATTTTTCTAAAAATTTCTACATGGTTTTATCGAGCATTTTTTTTTCAATTTGAATCTTAACAAATATTTTGACCAACTTTGAGCGGAATCTCTTTAATAGTTCTTCATGAACCTTTTCGAAGCGGCGATACCTTTTGAAGTGGTGCTTCCAACATGGTGCAGACCCCTAAAAATCGAAGATTATGGAAAGATCTTTTATTGAATGAACTGATATTTTAAGCAGGTACTCCTGTAATCCACCACAAATAATTTCCTGCTATGATTATCTGGAGTTCACTAAGAACATAGCTAGAAGTCTTTCAAATATCTTTCCAAGAGTCGATTATGGAAGTTCTCTATAGGTAACCAACATCCAATAAAAACAATATTGATATAGAAATTTGGGAGAATCATCACTGAAAGTGATCACAAGATTCGAAAGATTTCTTCAAGTATAATTTCATCATAATCTGCGAAGTTCTCGCCAATAATTTTTCCAAAGATCGGTTCGGTACTCATCAAGTTATTGGAGCTCTTTTGAATATATTAAGAATCTTTCTAATGTGATTTCAGGAGCCAACTTGTGGTCGTTGAAAAAAATGTTGAAGATTTCGTATTACTACTACAGATATTGAGTGAAAATCATATAAAAATTCCTGCTGGTAGATTCGAAAAAAGTTCTGTCAATGACGAAAACAGTGAAGAATTTTAAACTTTTGCAATCAGCAAAAAATTCGTTAATAATTCTCCAAAATTGCCTAAATTTACAAAGAACTAAGCTTAAAATATGCCAGGAATTTTCGGAGACCACCTCTAGGATCGATTTGATTACGATTACACGTAATCTCGGCTAAAATATATCAAGCTGTTGACGTTAAAAACTTTCACTTCGAAATCTAGTAAATATGCTAGTGTCGTTTTCCAATTCCAATTGTAAATCGAATAAAATAAGGCTTAAAATCTTTTTGATAGAATGGCATGGCAATCGTTTCATTATTGTTCGCGTATTTTGAATAAAAACAAAAAAAATACATAAAACTATTAGTTTTTCTTTTCAAAAATATAAATATTATGCTAATTATGTTTTTTTGTTTGTAAAACAAACGAGGCAAGCGATTCCTCACACTTGTTTATCAATCGAGAAGACGAAAGTACTTACAAATGGTTTCGCGGATTCTTTGGGAAGGTGGTCCGCGGATTACCGGTTGAGAAACCCTACCCTAGAGGAATGTAATACGGACATCACTCTTTGAATAACTGCTTACAACAATTTTATCTACAGATTTTCTTGGTATTTTTCTTGAAATTTCTCAAATAGTTGCTTTTGGATTTTTTTATGGATTCCGCAAAAAAAATCTTCAAGGATTTTCTTAAAAATTTATATTTTTTAAATTTTGCTGTGAATTTCACAACTGCATCTTCCGTAGTTCTTGATCTTCGGACTGTCGTACTTTGTATAACATTTACATGCTACCATTTTCAAACAAAGATATCTATCGACACCTAACCAAAATGTATTCCTCAAAAGTTTTCTTAAGAACAATACTCAACACTTTTGTTTACAGTATGGCCCTTTATAATGCGATAAAATCAACAAATCTACATAGAAGTCGCATAATAATGTACGCACTTTATGTGGTATAATAATTTCGAAATATTGGGTCTTAAGTAAAGTTGTTCTGTAGGTGGAGCGCTATCTGTGCCTGTCCATTTAGAAGGATAGCGGTTTTGCCAGTTCTTAAGAGGTTTTCTATTGCTCGAGCATGTTGATTCAAAATTTTTCCACCGGGCAGCGCTAGTGAGCATAAAACTTTTATTTAGTACACATCTCAGGTACCTGACTACTTACGTCTCTGGCAAAGTTGTAAGGTTGCTCAAGGACTATCATTATATTAGGTAATAGATTCGAGATTTTAGAAATATGACGTCTTCGACAGAGTTGTCCAGTAGCTCAAGGGCTATCATTTTTCAGTTCAGGGCCACACTTGCGCTGCCTGGTGGAAAAATCTCGAATCTTTAGGCATGAAAAATGATAGCCCTTGACTTGTTAAACAACTTTGCCAAAGACGCCATCTTTCCAAGTGTTCAGGCTCCTGAGATATCAGAAAAACAAAAGTTTTATGCTCGCTAGCGCCGCCTGGTGGCAAAATTTTTAATCAACTACCTACAACAGTCCTTGACTTTGCTGCAGACGCCATTTTTCTAAGTGGTTAAGGTCACGAGATATCTGCAAAACAGCTTAATGTGCACTAGCGCCGCCTGGTGGCGAAATTTCGATTTTCTGGGTCCAAATAATGGTAGCCCTTGAGCTACCGAACAACTCCTGAAATATTTGCAAAACAAAACTTTCATGTACACTAGCGCCGCCGCCTGGTGGTGGAGTTCCGAAACTGAATAATCACCGCATGTGAGCCCTTGACATCCTCAACAACTTTGTCGAAGATGTTTTTTTCTATATTTAATCTAGATCGCGTGGTATTTCATGTTGAACATGAAAAACCTAGGGTGTTGTACAAAGTACAACGCGCGACTATTCGCGTTACGAAAATTCGCGCGACTACCGAAAGGTTAATAAAATCTTTGAAGGAAATCCTTAAGGATATAACATCTTGAAACTTTCAAAATTCACCTCAATTTAGTAGTTTTTCCAGAGATATAACTAAACACTGCTTTAAAAATTTATCTAGAAACTGTTTTCAGGATTTCCCCCACGACTATTTTCGAGAAAATTTTTAAAAGGTTTAGCAGGATGTTCTTAACAATATTTTTCTAGAATTTCTGTCTAGCATAATACAATATATTTCTTCTTCTAGGCTATGATCTAGTATTTGGTTTTCTCCAATAATCCCTTCAAAATTTGCTGGTCTTGAAATTTTTCTGAGAATTTCATTTTTTTTTTGTTATGTGTAAACAGAAATTGCTCCGAGAATTTTATCACTGTAGTTATTATTTTTACATTTTTCTAGGAAGTTTGTACTAGCTTTTCTAAAAATTGCAATTCCTTTTTAAGAAATATGACATCTAGTATTACAAGTCGAATGCCCCATAGTTGGAGCAAAACTCCGCATTGTACGGTACAATACAGTCGCCTCTCCACATCTCGATATCGAAGGGACCATCGAGATAGGGAGAGATCGAGACATAGAACAAATTTTTAACGAATACTAAATTGAAAATCACTCCGTTACCAGGAAAATTGAAAACAAACAGGTGTCATTTCGTCTTCGCAAATTGTTCTGAATCTCTAAAATCGTGTCTAGTAACCTTGGTAATAGGCATATCGACATGTAGAGAGATAGTTGGGAAAGAAAATCACATCGAGATAGGGAGATATCGAGATAAGGAGGATATCGAGATATAGAGAGTGAAAATGTATGCAGAATGAAGGGACCGAAAAAATCATCGACATAGGGTGAGATATCGAGATGTAGAACATCGAGATGTGGAGAGTCGACTGTAGTTCGAACTGAGTAAACGACAAGTTTATGACGTGCAATTTGTTTGTGATGGCTCTTTCTACACTAATCTACTTTCCTTGGCCACAAAAAGTTAAGAAGAAATTCTTGGCATTACGTCCCTCAAATAACACAGCCTTTTTATCGGCTTTATCAGAGATTCAGTTTAAATTTCACATCATAATGGTTTTTCTCTTAGTTTTGTACATGTGCTCCATTTCCAGTATTCATTTCACATTAATGTATCAAATTAAAGTAGTTGAAGGTATTTTGATTGCTTTGCTTTGAAAATCTACAGAGAACATTAATCCCACAGCTTCTGCGAACTTTTGCCCTAAGAGCCCTAGGGTCCCAAACAAGTAAAACGTCTCCTACCTAAACTACTTATTTTTTACGTCAAATCAAATCAAAATTTCAAATTCAATCAAAATCATCAAAAATTCTCATTGCACGCTAAGAAAACTGCAAAAAAACATTTTTTTATTGTTAATCTATAATACATGAATATAGAATAGAATTATTCATGCACAAATTGACAAAATCTAGCAGATTAAGTGAAATAATGCAAATCTTGAACGTTAACCATCAGGGATGGGAACAGTTGGCAACCGCTCTTCGTGCGCGATATACGTGTTTCTCTTTAGCTCCAGTTGTTCGAATTTATCACGGTTTCTTGTGTGACAGAATTTTTGCATTCAACGCAAAATGACTGCGCACAGGAAGAACACCCTCGTTGTGGACTTCAGTACCCTGCCAAAGCGACCGGTTTTGGACCAGGTGGAGGAATTCCTCAAGAAAAAGCTTAAGCTTGACATGGCCGATGTCAAGAGCATCCAAGTGCACCACCTCGAAAATTGCGTTTTCATTGAGATGAACAATGCAAGCGTAGCACCACGTCTACATAAGCAGCATCATCTACGACACTCGTTTATCTACGAAGGAGTGGATTATTTCGTCCCGGTGTACGTGGACGGTCCCACCACTACAATCAAAATTCACGACCTGCCGCCGCAGATGCCGAATTCGATCATCACCAAAAACCTTCAACAGTACGGCAAGGTACTCTCCATCCAGAACGATGTTTGGAAAAACTATTTCTCGGGCGTTCCGAATGGTGTTCGTGTAGTTCGTATGAGGATGGAGAAATCGCTGCCGGTATACATTACCGTTGACGGTCATCGCAGCTACGTTAGCTAACCGAAAAGCAAGCTGAGCCACACGCACCTAGCAGTGAACAGAAGAGTAACGAAAAACGATGCGCACCACCGCCGGCTCATTTCGAATCAAGTGAGGATGATACTGGCGATGACGACGACGACGACGGTGACGACAACGATGACGATCGTAGCGGCAACGAACACGATAATCGAAACGAAACAACAGTGGAGCCTAGCGGGAAGAGACGGTTGTCAACTGAGACTTCGCATAGTGGAACGACAGTTGAGAACGAGCCAAAGCGATCATGTAGTCAGAATGGTCAAACATCAGAAAACAGAAACAACTCGGATTGGAAGGTTTACCAGACGCGATCGAGAAGAAAAAATGAGAGTGAACCAAAATGAATTTAATTCTGTATGATTATAATTTTTTAGACATGAATGCACCAAATGGTGTAAAGTGTCTTTAATAAAATAAAAAAAAAAAAAAAGGGATGGGAAAACGGCTCTTTTCAGTGATGGATCCGATCTGAATCACTCACTATATCTTTTCACTAACTCCAAGGTGGATTTAGATAAGAGTGATAAGCTAAAAGTTTTGTTCGCAGCTTGCCAAACATGACGTCATCTTCGGCAACTTCGCGAACGTTCGGCTCGCCGAAGTTGATGTTACACAACTACCTCTTCAAATCTCAAGTTATCCCAAATACTAATGTTATGCTTCGACCGCACCTCTCAAAACCCCACATCGGAACGGATCCAACTGTCCGTTCCGTTTCGCGCGCCATGTGGTTTACGATATTTTGCTTTCACATTCTTCGTACATTCTTTCCCAGAAACTCACGATTTGATCGGGGACTAAAGATGCGCTTTGACGGCACTTTTTCTCTCTTTATTCTCCGTTTGCTTGTAGTGCAAGTGGACGGGCAAATTTTGTCTGGCGTGCAAAGCAAGGCACGTGTCAAGCGTTATAATATAGCCAAGATACGAACGAAAGAAAATAGGAGTAAAGGATCAGTTCGTTCTTTTACGGGTCACTATCTCATCCGTTGTGTGACTGCTGATCGAATGAACCGACTCTCGCCAAAAATGAGCCACGGATCACTCGTTCAATTGAGTGATTCGGTTCTTTTGAATGGCTCCGTGTCATTTTGCCCATCTCTTTAAACCATTTTGTTAATAATTTCTCATATATCTCAGAAATAATTCTCTGTACTGAGATATTTGCAATAGTATTTATTCGTGAAGCTTTCTAATTTTGTGATTTGAGTAAGGTTTTAAGGCTAAGTAGCCCGTCATTCGTTTTGGCAACAATGATGACTTTTCTACTTGCATTTCAAAGTGATAAAACTCAGCCTTGATAGTTTATATTGACTTGAAAAAGTATCACTGTACGCGCTAACATGCATAAAGTATGCTGATACTTTTAGAGGAGTGTCAGTGCAAAACCAACTGACTTTCTTTGATTCGAAATCGTAAGATGAATTAGCAACAATCATCAACGACGCGTACAAATTTCAATGACGGCCTACTTCGTCTTAAGGTTATTTAAAGATATTTTCCTTGCAACACTGTTTTGAAAAAAAAAGATAAAACTGATAATTATCTGAATTTGGAATATATGAAAGAGATCGGCATTATTATTTCGTTGAACATCTGCCAGCATCTCTGTTTTAGCAAGTTATTATAAATAGGAGCAATTCCTAAATGAAGTTGATAGTTAGAAACAAACCATTACGAATACATTATTTGTTCATATTCATATACTTATTTATAAATGTATCTTGTGTATAATCAAATCACGTCACAAACGAATGTCTCAATAGAAGAAAGATTTGTGATACTAGGAGTTTTACAATTCTTCAATAACCATTACGAATACATTATTTGTTCATATTCATATACTTATTTATAAATGTATCTTGTGTATAATCAAATCACGTCACAAACGAATGTCTCAATAGAAGAAAGATTTGTGATACTAGGAGTTTTACAATTCTTCAATAACCTGTGTAGTTGAGTTGACGCATTATACATCAAATGGATCATAGAACCAAATCTCCTTGTTAATCTCAGTTTCGTTTAACGACCGCATTCCAACTGTTACGCCTAATCCTGATTTGTCATCGTCCTTTCGCCAGCAAAAAAAGGGTTATCCTTCCTTCCGGTGTGTGTCTGACTAAGGCCGGACTCCCACTCGGACAAGGATAATAATCCGTTTTCATTACCTTTTCGTCTAATAAGTACAGCACCACGTGGCATACGTTCGTTCCGAGTGTAAGCTCCTGACGACGTCGACAACGACAAGATCCTAATCGGATCCACTTGACAAGAACGACGACGACGAAAACGAGACCGACGGCTGCCGTTGACAGGAACAACAAGCAACAATCGACTGACTCGAGCAGCCATCAACAAGCTGCTGGCTCCTATTGTCGGATTTATTCCGGCGATAGATAGCTAATATCTTCCCAGACTTTTCCCTTCCGTTGCCACTGGGGATAATGCCGAATCGGAAAGTACTTATCGCTGGCAAGAGAAGCCCGGCCATGAATCAGCACAGTTCCCTCCGTATCGCGCTGCATCTCTGAAGAGGAAGGTCCTTCGATGAGCAGCGCCCGTACTTCCAGTTCGATCCCTTCAGCGGGATTACAAGCGATTTTAAATCTGTATAATTCTTCCCTTTTGGCATAGCAAAAACACCAAAACTTGTACTGCGTCCTCCACCCACTAGCTCTCCAAGTCCAATCTCAACTCGCGAAATGGAAAATAAATGTTCGTACAACACAAGTGGCACTGGGACCGGGACCGGGACTGGCGATGACGTCGAGGGCGAAGAAATATAGGCAGGATCAAATCTCGTCATTGTACCTTTCCTCGTGCTATAGCAAATAAAAATCCGCTGTCGTCGTCCTGCGGCCTAGAGTGAGTGGCTGCTACTTGAGACTTTTTTCGCCGGAGGAAGACATTAGCGATACTTCCTTTTAACTCTCGGGCCCCCAAAATGAAACGGCACTTAAAAATTCGCTGAAATATATGGGGAAATTTGTAATGTCAGCAATTTCCTTCCTCGCGACAATGATAGCAACAGCAGCATCAGTCTTCGAGTGCGGGAGTCGTTTTTTTTTCTGTTCGCTAAGCAAATAAAGAGAAGAAAGCTTTACGACGACGACGACGACGACGACGGGAGCGCAGAAAAGGTTATTAAGACCCAACTGTAGAGCTTCTGGGCGAATGGGTTGGGTACGGAACGGAGTCGAACAGCGACGTCTTTGCGCGGTTGTTGAAAGGCGAAAAAGGAAACATCGTATAAATTTTATTGCCTAATTTACTTCCTTCACGCAACGGTTTTTAATGGGGATCTTCTCGGACGCCTTCTTCGTGCGGGCGTTTTATGCTACTGTAGTGCGTGTCGGGTTGCAAACTCGTCCGATGGATTTTAGCTTCCTGAAGATGGGGTACCTACACTGTTATCGAGCTGGAAGGAGTGGGATTTTTCTCATGGAACAGATTTTTGTAAAAATTACTGACATTTACACAGAAGATTGTCTCAAAATGTACTCAATAATAAGTTATTATTGATCCTTCCATAATTAAGAGAGAAAGTGAAATCGTGCGAGTTTTGAATGCATGATGTGTTTATCTCCTTCATGGCATTATATGAAAAATGTACTTCCGGATCAAACGGTTCATTTTTCGGTGAACCCGCTCCCTCACGCGGCCGCCAGAATCTCACCTGCTCCTTGGCCGAGCACGTCTCGTGGTACCGATGGATGGTGTTATAAATGAAATTCCGCTTCATCCCGTGTGATTCCAACCGCCGGAATATGTATCTGAGTCGCTCACCTCTCGCAAGCAACTTTACTACGACGTCACGGTACTCTTTCATTGTACCGTTTTGTCTCAAATTCCGAACACTCGAGGTTTATATGGCGATTTGGTTGAAATGTTTCGCTGAAATATGTCACCAAATAATACAGAAATGGCAGTCAATTACAATTCAATTTTTACGTCTCCAATATAATTTATACCGCGGAAGTAGTGATGATTCTCTAGTTTGAGACCAGTAGAACAAGCTTAGATAAATTTATTTGCAAGATTATTCATTTGAATACGGTTTATTCGGGCTGTTCGGAATTTGAATCAAGATGTTCGGAATATGAGACAGAATGAGCACAGTGTTCGGCATTTGAATCAATATGTTGTTCCATACTTTTACGTAAAAACAATACTAAAACTAATTAAATCAGCATTATTATCGGTACACCCAACAGCCAACAGTTAGACTTTGCGAAAGAATTAAAATTTTCACAAATATCAGCCAATTTATGCCAATCAGATGCATTTGAAGTCACTGTTGGCCTTAAGTGTTCGGAATAGGAGTCAAAACGGTGCGCGATAAACAAACAACAGATGACAACAAGCCGATATCATGCGCATCGGTTAGCCGCGTCGGTACGAGGCTAAAACTGACACCAATACCGATACACAGAATGCACATGGTGCGCACCTACACAACGATGAAAAGTTGTGTTTGAACTTATTGAATACCCTGTATATTCGGGATAGAGGAATCTTTACCAAATAATACGAAACTAAGAACAGTTCATTATTAAAAGCAGGTCAAATTTGTAATTTGATTACATAGCTTGGTGGCAATAATTTCTATAACATTTTCAACAGTCAATAATTATTTTCAACTAGTGGTCCCGGCAAACTTTGTCTAGCCATCAAGTAGGCTGTTGATAAATGTCATAGAACATCCCATACAAAATGACATATTAGTACACCCCCGTTTTACCAAAATTTCTGAAAACTTTCCCAAACATTTTCGTCCTACGAACACGTCGGAACCCTACAAGAAAATAACAGTGAAAGAATTGTGTAAATCGGTTGTCCCGTTCTCAAGCCATTTCGTGACATACAAACAACACTCCATTTTTATTTATATAGAAGAAGAAGATAGATAGAAGAAGATGAATTGATGTTTAGTCGCTCTTTGTTGCTTCGATTCAAATACCAAGTATTATAATTCGTTTCCATTTTTCTTCTTTTTCAGGTACGTATCATAATCATGTTAACACAGAAGGGAAAGTCCATATCATAGAAGGTTTGAACTGAAACAATTAATATTAAAAATTATTAAGGAATCAAATAAGGGGATTTCTCTTAGCTTGTGAGAATGACCAAAACCACGAATTTCAGCAGATGTGTCTTTGCTTTGGAATAAATTGAAATTTGGCAGACGTCGCCTACAATACCATAAACAGGGTGTCCATCCATTCGGGAAATTCGGGAAAAGCTGGAAAAACCTGGACATCACAAATGAATGGGAAACATACGGGAAATAGCCGGCAATTAAGAGCACACATCGGGAAAATATGTATTTCATGCATGAGAATACCGGTTTGTGTTAATTTCAAGCACTATGAGCGAAACTAGACTTATTTTTTAGATGCACGACTGTCTGTTAACTCGTTCTTCGCAACATGACTAATTTTTGATGAGTTGTTAGAAAGATAGTTCAACATAAAGATCATTGATACACTTCCAGAAGAGTACTTAGGGATCATTGGCAAGGTTCTTGGAGAGATGCTTGTTAGATTTCCATTTAGATCCATAGCAAATTTTTTATGAAATCTTTAGTGGAATCCTAAGGGGAATGTGCGCTAATTGGCCAGTTTATTGAAGGTTCTTTCTGAAAGATCACTGAAATGGTTATTTATAACCACTTATAAGTACAACTCTACCAAGATTTTTAATACATTCTAGAAAAGATACTTTCTGATTTGCTGGAATTTGTAAGTAAATTCATAGAGGTTGGCAAAAAGCTGAGCCAATTAAACATTTGACAAATTTTTTGGGAGATCCACTGAAATCCTGGGCCGATTAATTCAGAATTACGATTAGTAGATTTCTAAGGTAATACTGATTTTTGGTGAAGCCTTGTCTTGTTTAAAAGATCTTTTCTTCTTGGATCCAATATGAGTGTTACCGATCAAGAATTTGTCCAGGAATCAGCCATGGTCCATGACTAACGTTTAATTTCGACGAAATTCTTATAAAGTTTATTATTTAAACTTTTCGTTTTTGGATAATTTAGTCTATATAAGACAGAGCAAAAAATTTGTTCATATAATTCCAAATCCTCTCTGAACTTCGTATGAATTCAAGGAGGTGGGCGGTTTTTTATATGTTTCTACATAAAGTTTATATAATTTTGTATAAAACTCTGTTGAAATTCAAACGTATTCAGCCCACAGTATTACTCAAAAATAATTATAAATAAGTTAGATCAAACCCTCCGTACTTGACCATTTTGTATAAAAAAAATAAAATATCAAGTGAAAACATCATCTTGTCAACGATTTTTTTATTCGCTTGGGAAAAATTCAGGTATTGGAAAACTGATTTTGAATGGGCACCCTGCATAAATTATGCTAGTAATTCGGATTCGTTTTATCACATATACTGATAGCCGTAATAGAATTGATTTTCTTCAACTTACAATGAGGAAAGAAACAACAATAGAGTAAGGTGGGGCAAAAGTTCGACCTTAGTGGTATAATCAAAGTTTCCAGGATAACAATAGCAGTTAAAACAAAACAAATACCATACAGTGAACCGCCAACATATTGGTTATAATTTTGCTGAACAAACTTGTGTCAAAATATTTACCCATTTTTAGTTATAACAATTTCAAAATTAATTGTCTTATTCGAACTTTTGCCCCACCGGTGGGGCAAGAGTTCGAATCTAGTGTGGGGCAAAAGTTCGCTGGCTAAAACACAAAATATCGATCCTTTTATGATAGGCATACTTTACACCAGCCGTAAACTTAAGTTTGACGAGAAATACACACTAAATTTTCATCAAAAAATTGCCCACAACCGGGTTAAATGTAATATACTCAAAAACAGCAGTTTTTCACAAAACTATGTGGAAATGTAAAATTTTGGTGACAATTTTCACACGATCAGACAAATTTAACTGAATTTGAAGATATTATGTGAATTTAAGGCAATTTGCAAATTTTTCCGTGATTTTATACATGGGTCGAACTTTTGCCCCGCTGATTCGAACTTTTGCCCCACTATGGGCCAAAAATTGTTTTCAAGCATCTATGCAAAAACTAATACACCTCAAAGCAACCTTATGATAGGCCTAGAAACGCCCTTACATAAAATATTGAAAATGATTTTATCTTCAATTGGTTCCATGCAACGAAAGTTTGACCAAAAATTACAATATTCAAGTCGAAAAACAACAAATAGCCATAACTTTTCCAAATCTCAATCGATTTTTATGATATTTGGATTGAAAGTCTCTTACTTGAATAGCATTCGAACCACCATGACATTTATAAGATTTGTTTTGAATTGAGCTGGAAATCTTAAAAAGAAACTCTTACCCCACTCGAACTTTTGCCCCACTTTACTCTATTATTTTAAACTTATCATTTCCACCTTATATTCTTCAGATATTCTGTCTTTCGACCTCTTGTCCATGGATTTACAAAAATTGTATTGTGACTTTTTTTTCTGAGGGAATATATTATACTTAAGTAAGAGTTTCTACAGGATTTCTTATGGAAACTCGAAAACTTTGACGAATTATTTCTTTCAGGAATTCCTTTACGGATTCCATCGTTAATCCAGAGCTTGTACCAAAGATACTTACTAAAATATCTTGAGGGATCCCTTCAATAACCATACTAGAGATTCATCAAGGGATACCCGCAAGGCAACACACATGTACTTACATCTATTTTTCAAAAGATCTCAAAACCTAAAATTCGTGTGCTTTTTTGAATTCAAATCAAATGATAAAAAAATTTCAAAGTTTGAGCTAAAAATATTAAGATTTAGAGGTGGCGTAAGCGTCTTGAAGGTGAATTTTCAAGTTATAAAAATGACCTACAGTGAAGTCACCATAACATTGTTCTTTTCTAATCAATTTTAAAACTTTGAGCATCATTCTCTTCAAAATTCAATCAATAGAAACTTTGTAGAACACCAATTTTGTCTTAAACTAGACTAAGTACTGGTCCTATTTTAAAATAGTTTTCTCCAAAATTTTGCACATTTTACTAAAAACAAACCATCTTTGTCTTATCATACCTTAATGAATTGTTAACCGATTCTAAATCATTTTTTTAAGATTTTAAAGCTAATTTAGTTGTTTTCAAATTATGTATACAACAAAATTAACTGCAAAATTTATTTGACTTATTATTATTATTTAAGTTTATCGTCCGGAAATTACATTTTTACCATAAAACTAAAGTTTGTATAGCAGCATGTTGTAAATACAAGTTGAATAGTTCATATATTTTTTAACACTTGCAAACATATTTTTGTCCAACCTTTTTTTATTGTTACAAGCACCTTTTCATAGGTTTGACAAATGAAAAAAATCAGTTTCAGCTTTAGAAATGGCATATAACTATTAAAAAAATCTAGCAGTTTTTGTTAAATAACTTGGTCAAAACCATTTGTTTTAATGAATTGAATACACAGTTTGAAAACAACTGAAAATATTTGAATTCGGTTGAGTATTCATGAAGTTATGGTCGCAACAAAGATGATTTTTTAGTCAAATAAGGAACAGTGAACTACTTTAAACTAAACCTAGTTTTTATTTTAGAAAAAATTGATGTGCAAAGTTTTTATAAATTTAAATTTGAAGAGAGTGATGCCAAAAAATTTAAAATTGGTTAAAAAATGACAAAGTTATGTAACTCAACAGTAGATATTTTTTCAAAACTTGAAAATTCACCTTCAAGTCGCTTGTGCCACCTCTAAATGTTAATAATTTTGCCTCTTATTTTGAGGTTTTTCTTTTTATGTGATTTGAATTTAAAAGAACACAAGAATTTTTGGCTTTGAGAACATTTGAAAAATAAGCCGCAACCTAATCCATAGGTTACTAAATGAATCTTCCAGAAACATTTCCTCTAGGTATTCAGACAGTTGTTTTTTGAAGATATTTCTCTCCGAGTTACACAGAAAGAATTTCTCCAAGGATTCAAATTTATGCCAGATATTCCACGCTCCTACTGGGATACCTTCGATAATCAATTTACAGATTTCTCAAGTACTCGTCCTGTAATTACTTCAGGAATACCACTAGGGATTCCTCCGTGAACTGCAATAAGCTGATATGCAGGAAAAGCTTGAAAAAATTTCCTTCAAGGCTAATTCCAGAACATTTTAAGAGATTCTGTAAAGTATTCATCAAAGATTTATGTTCTCTAATTGGTTTAGTGCTGAACGTTTTCTTTTACCAATTCAATTCCTTTAAAAAAATATGTGAAAGGAACTCCTCCAGGGATTCCTTAGATTTCAATCAGGTTTTCATCAAGAAACAAATCCTTTTAGGATTTTTACATTTTATAAAACTTGTGGGCAGCTTATATTTGGTTAGCAAGTATTTCTAAAGCACATTGAGATATAAGGTACAGTGGGGGAAGTGTATCAGTGGGGTAAGTCCATATTAAGCATAAAAACTTGAATATGTTGAATGTTTTCGCACCATTGCTTCGTTTTAGGTTACGTCCACACTGATACTGATGCAAAACTGGTACTACATGTACACTAACACAAGCAAACTTGTTAACTGCTAAAATAAATTAATTTCAAAATTGTTTTCCGTCAATCAAAAATCCATTGTATCTCTGCCTTAAATCAAATACTACTATTTTTTTCGCGAAAAAACCTTCTACGTGCATATATTATGTGATGAATAATAGCATACAATGCGAGTGTGTAAATATTCTACTGAACTAACCTTATCTTATGCGACTTAACTCAACATAACAAATGTTGATTTGACAGCTGCTACGGATCGATTCGACTTACTTTGTACGAGTGTACGGAACGAAACAAAATGTACAAATGAACTAAAAAAAAGCGTTTTATGCGAGGAAACTCATCAATCTGACGATTTCATCCACCCTGTTTGGCGGGATTTATGTAATTTGTATGAATAAACGAGCTATTACGTGAACTTTCATCCCAAGTAACAATTTTAGTTTTACGAATTACTTCCAGGGTGCTATAAATAAACGCCCATAAAACCACGGCCAAGGCACTGTTGCCTTCATCGCATCCACCAAAACCTCTTGTAGATTAGAACGTGGCTAGTTAGCCCACTCTGAAAATGGATATAAAGTGTATAATTATGTCACACGAATAAAGTAAAATAGCGTTTATGGTAGCTATTTTGAGGCCACCTATTCTAGATGAATGACGCATCATGTTGAAAATGATTTTATAATAACGTCGATCTTGCCGGATTCATTCCAACGTAAACAAAACAAAATAAGATCGAAAACACGTCTGTGATAAATTATTTCGTAATGCTTTTTATTTGAAGTGATTTATTTGTGCTAGTGCTCAGATCTTTAGTGCCGAGTGAGATTTACTGTGAAATGTGATGAGAAAGAAGATAATTTGCCTGTGCCTCCTTGAAAACAACTAAGAGCTGACTTACAAAATATCATCTTCTAGCAACTTTAAATGTCGCCTCTAGCTATCATAGCATTCACGTTACTATCATAAAATATTAATAAATCCAATCGAATGCCAAATTGCTGTGGAAATGTTACTTGGGATGCGACTTCTGGTTGTCTGGGAAGTCTAATCGGAAAATAAGGTTTTGTGAATCCTTCCATCAAACTGATCTTCTATTCTCAGAAATATTTAACGGAATTCTATAAAAAGTTCGGAGCTCGTTGTAAGGTATCATATGGAATTCGATACATTAAAAATGAGTTTTGCTGCCATTGTCATGTACAACTCATACAATCACCGAAACGGCCGTAAACCTCGCTTATCCACCAAACAGCATAATCCCATTTACAGCTGACGTGTCCATCGACCTTCCGATACGGATTGCGCATTTAGTAGCAAAACATCTTAATCAAGGTGGAGAGATCCTTGCCTCGGCGGTCATTACAACTGGCGGGGACCGTTCAAGTTACGTTCTCTTCTCTCGCAGCAGCAATGGTAATCAACAACGAAGCTGCGGCCGAATGCGGTGCTAAATCGTCAGCCATCGCATATATGCAGGTCGTAACAGTCAGTAGTGCGAGGCGACCGGGGTCATGAATATTCATTCCCAGGAACTGCTGCTGCTGCTCTTGGTCCAAAGTGTGGTTCCCTCCTCGAGCGACTCATGTGTGAAAACTACAGCTAAACGAATGCAGCAATAAATACCGACATCGGACAGCAGCGGGAGAGGAGTCTGCGGTTGGCAGGAAGCGGGAAGAAAATTGTCTAATTGAAGTATCTCAAATATCTTAATTCGTTTAATAAACATGTAAAAAGATTTAATTAAATCCTACACACAACAAGTCTCGTAGTCGTCGTCGTCGTCGTAGTCGCGTTGGTTGGCTGTCGTATTTGTGCTGCTGGTGCAAAACCGGGATCACTTGGGATTGGCGAATTGCGGAATTCGTTTCGGTTTTTTAGTCTGTTGGTCGGTAGAGCAAGCAAACGGATGCGAGGTAAAAAGATTTATGAAATCGTAAAGTATTGGTTCATTTAAATAATTGAATATGTAAATTATTCATGTTGCGCGAGGGGGAGGGATGCTGCTTGAGAGAGCGAGACGACCAACAGGAATGACATTTGAAATAAATCTACCTTTCGAAGGAGGAGGATGGTGAGGAATTCGGGACGAGAGGTGTCCGACACTGTCCAGAAACAGGGGAAACGAATATTGTCCGGGCTAGGCTATCTCCCATCCATCATTGACAGTGTACAGTGCACACCACCGGGATAGACGCAAAAGACACTGCAGTTGCTTCCGATTGGATAGGTTCGCGCGCGCGTGGAGCTATTAATCAAATTTGGACACGACGGGAATGCTGTTTTGCAGCGGAATTCAACACACTTGGGGACCGGAGACGGGAACCGACTTACAATTCCCGCGACGGTCTTGGCCGCGGAGTGAAAGTCTTTGGAGTCGTTTCTGATGGTTTCCGTAGGTACACTGAAAGCTCCATTTGCGGAACAGCAAATTACGTACATTCAAACTCACGCAGGGACACAGGATATACCCGCGTAATCAGTATTCTTTCTGAGGTTTGTGAGTGAAGTTTACATTAAGATTTCCTCAGGAAATTCATCCGGGGATTTACTCTAGAAGCACTTCCGGGGATATCATTAAGAAATTTCTCTGCAGATTTTCAGAGAATTCCTCCAGGAACTACTCTTGCGATTTGCAACACGAATTGCTCCAGAGATTTCCTACAGAAACACTCTGCTGGGGATTTTCTCCCGGAATTTATCCGGTGATTTCTCCCAGGAACTGCTCTTAAGGTTCAAAGATTTCTCCAGAAATTCCTCCGGAGATTTTTTCCGAAATTTCCTCCGGGATTTTCTTAGGAGCTCCACCAGGTATTCCTTCGGGAATTTCCTCAAGAAGCCTCCCAAAACTCCTCTTGGGATTTTCTTCAGCAATTCCTCAAGAAATTGCTCTAGAGATTTGCTCCAGGATTTCCTCAAGAATTTACTTCAAAAACTCTTCTAGCGATTTGCTCCAGGTATTTCTCCGGAGATTTTCTACAGAAATTTCATTGGAGTTTTTTTTTCCAAGAGTTCTCCAGGGGATGCACCTCAAGAACTTCTTCGGAATTTTCTCCAAAAATTTCTCAGGAGATTTCCAATAGCAATTTCTCTGGGTATTTCGTCCATGAATTCCTTTATAGATTTCGTCCAGAAATTCTTCCGGGGATTTACTCTAGAAGGAAATTTCTCTGCAGATTTTCAGAGAATACATCTGGAAGTTTCCTCCAGGAATTTCTCTGGGGATTTGCAGTACGAATTTCTCTAGAGATTTCCTACAGGAACTCCGCTAGAGATTTTCTCCAGGGATTTATCTGGGGAAGAATTCCTCAATAAATTGCGTTGGAGATTTGCTCCAGGATATCCTCAAGAATTTCCTTCAGAAAATCCTCTGGCGATTTGCTCCAGGTATTTCTCCGGAAATTTTCTACATAAATTTCTCCGGATTTTTTTTTTCAATAATTTTCCCAGGGATTCACCCTAAGAACTCATCCGGAATTTTCTCCAAGAATTTCTCAGGAGATTTCCAATAGCAATTCCTCTAGGTATTTCGTCCAGTCCTTCCAGAAATTCTTCCAGATTTCCTCCGGCGATTCCTCTGTACTTCATCCAGCAATTTCTCGGAACTTCCTCCGGATTCCTATCGGAAACTCTTCCAGAAATTCTTCTGGAGTTCCTCTGGATTTCATCCAGTCCTCCGGATCTCCATCGGGGATTGCATCGACAATTTCCACCTTAGTTTCAGGAATTTCTCCGCAGTTCGTCAAACAATTACCCCGGAGATCCTCCGGATGCCTCAGAAATTGCTTCAGAAACACATCCAAAGCGTCTCCAGAGTTCCTCCAGGAATTGCTCTATTATTTCTCCTTTGGAGATTTTCTAGGATTTTGTCCAGATTTCCTCCAGGATTTCCCTAAGAGCTCCTCTGGGATTTTTTTCTTAGCTTCACCTGTAATTCCGCTTAAGTTGCTCCTGACAATCCTCCTGAGTTCTTTCAGCTACTCTTCTGGATTGTATCAGCATATCTTCCGAAGTTCCTTTAGTTTCAGGAATTTTTCACAAGATCGTCAAGCAATTACCCAGGAGGTACTCTAGAAACAACTCCGGAGTTCTTCTAAAAATACATCCAAAGTTTCTTCAGGAACACTTCCGAAGTTCCTCTAGGAATTGCTTCCTAGTTTCTCCAGAATTCCCTTCGGAGATTCTCTTGGATTTTGTCCAGAGCTCGTCCTTCCTTCAGAGTTCCACCGGGAATTCCTTCGGAACTTCACCGGTAATTCCTCCTGAGTCGCCCCAGAAAATCCTCCGGAGTTCTTTCAGCACTTCTTTGGAATTGTACCAATATATCTTCCGAAGTTCCTCCAGGAATTCCCGGTGTCCTTTGGATTCCCTTCATAGCTTTTCCGATAAATAATTCGTAATTCTCTCAGGAATTCCTCCAGGATTTTTTTTCGGATTTTCACCATGAATTCCTCCGCAGTTCCTTCAGCATTTCTTTTGGAGTTCCTTCAGCGATTTCTCCGGGATTCCTCCAACAATGCGTCTGGAGCTCCTTCAGGAATTGTTTCAGAGTTCCTCCGGAAAGGCTTTCGGAGCTTCACCGGTAATTTCCTTAGATTTTGTTCATGGTTCTTCCAGCAATTCGTCGTGAGCTTCTCCTGTAATTCCTGCGCAGATCCTTTAGGAATTCCTTCGGAGTTTCTCCAGAAATTCTTTCGGAGTTTCTACAGGAATCCCTTTGGAGTATGTCTGAAAATTCTTTCAGACTACATCCGGGAAATACTCCAGAGTTCCTCCAGGAAATCCTCCTGAATTTCTTAGGAAATTCCTTCAGGGTTGATCCGCACACCTTCCAGGAATTCCTTTGATATTCCGCTATACATTCCAGCAATGTTTCGTGAGTTCCTCCAGTAATTCCTTCGGAGTTCCTCTGGCACTGCACCTGTGCTATCCACCACCCAATTGGCGTTATTGAGTGGTACTCGAAGCGGTTCAGCTATTTTCGCTTACGGTTCAGCTTAGTTTCGGATGTCGACTGCCACAACAGTTGCTATGCGGTGTCGCAGTGATTCAGGTTGATCTGCGCTACCTCCGTTACTGTTGGGCAGCGATCGCCTTTTGATAAGCACAGCAATTGAAGCTGTCCGTCGCATGGGTATTTCTTTCCTTCGGTGAGTAGAGCTTGCACCTTGGTCGATTCTTGTAGCCTATCCCAAAGTGACCTCTTTCTGCCTATTCCCTGTACATTTCGGTTCTGTCCGGACCTTTACAGCTTGCCGCCGGGTGTCCGGAGTACATTCACTGGATGCATCGCATCGGTGGCCTATCTGCTCGTATGACGAGTCTCAGTGGGCATATCGACCAGCCAATTCTCATCTACCAGTTTTGTTCCCCGTGTCAACTGGTTGCCGAATCGTCGCTGACAGTGTATCGTCGTACGACTTCCTCAGACGAATTGCCATGGCCTCCTCTCCAAGGCTGCATTGCTGACGCAGCTCCTCACTCACCTCGTACCCTCACCTCGTCCACGGTTGTTATCTCGTCCAGATATCTGCACTCAACAACTGCTTCCTGAGTACGTGCTCTTACGTCCGCCTCGTTCGCCAATGATTTCGCGACTAAACGTTCTCTCCAAAGTCCTTCAGGTTCGGATCGTCCTTAACTTTTCGAAGGATATCTGCGTTCGTTGTTTGGTCGTTTGCCTTACCAACTATGCCATCGCCTTGCCCATGCCATCGGCACCTCACCTTGCGGGCGTCTCTTCGCTGTCTTCTTCCCGTCCTTTTTCTTCTCCACCTTATATTTCCGTTTCTTTTTTATCATTGGCGTTGACGACGGTTTGCCATCCGTCATCGTTCCATCCTTTTCCGGCACACCTGTGCCTTACTCGTTGCGCTGCTTTTTGGGATTCCCTCTTCTCCTGGTGACTCTCTGCCTCGCTTCTTCGTAGGTTTGTCACCTCGTACCTTCGGGTCCTAAGCTTGTCAACTGCTGCTTGCTCTTTTACGAGACGGGGGCAACCATGTCATCCATCCTTACTAAGGGTGTAGAATAGCACGGCTGTCAGCTCTGTAGCGTGGTTCCTATGCATGGACCGTAGTCGTGTCCATGTTCTTATGCTGCCAGTCTTCCATAATCAGGTTCTCGCTGGCCTGGATCCTAATGCGTCGGGTGGCGCTCCTGGTGATGGGCTGAAGTACTTTGAAAGCGGTAGGGGTCGCTTGTATGGAGATGTACTCGAGGATCTGAAGGTTTTTGTAGGAGTTCAACAGAGTATTGCATTGAACCCCTGCCACGTCCTAAGCAACCTCTCCTTGGGCTGACTGGAAACCGGTAAACCTGATCTAGGGCCTGGTGAAGCTATGTTCTGAGAGGTCACTTGATACGCTAGTAGATCTGATGATCTCTGTTCCAAGTAGTTCTTGGACAACTATGATCCTTAATTGAGCTTTTTCACACAAGAAATATTTTAAGAAATCTAGTTATCAATCAACAAAATTTCATACAAAACTCCATTAAGGTAATAATTCCATTTATGCAGCATTCTATTTACTTACCCCCGACCCATTCCGTAAACGGAATTTTCAGTGTATACTGTGAATGGATGAGATGCGGGACGATATACGGAATATCTTGTTTCATTACATCAGTTTTATTCGCCTGTAAATCCCGGAACGTTCTGACGAGCTTCGTCCGTCGTGGTCCCAACCGAGCGAGGAATGGGATCCATCGTGTCCGTGCGCAAAAGTCGTAGATATTAAATTTATATCCCGCTTTTATCTTTCATATTTTAATGCGGTTTCCCGAGACGACTCTTCTTGTGTTCTATAGTGCTGGTATCGTTCTTCTTCTTCTTATATAATGGGGTATTTTGATGCACTGCCTGCAAAACTGAACGGACCGCTGGGACCTACGAGGGGGATTGAAACAAAGAGATGAAAATGTTTCACGGCTAGAAACCCGAGAGGATGGATGGATTCGCTCGGAAGATGATGAGCATGGATGGGCCAGGGCCTAGACCAGGGCAGACATCATTTCATGAAATATGAATCACAAGGAAAACGCAACAACGGCCTCCAGAGCGTACATACTTTATTAATGCATATTTAATATTGATATATTATTCGGTAATGACTTTCAAGTTGAAAAGGGTTTCATGGAGATCTATCCATCGGGAGGATGAAACATCTGGAGTCAGCATTGCTCACTTGTAGGTGAGTGATTTTCAATTAAGTTGAATGGATGGTTGCAGCTAGCTGGTGAAATTGTCTATCCATTTGGCAGACACGTCAGTGTGTCAAACAGAAGGGGAAGATGTTACCGTTTTCTGGAAAACTTGGGATGAAATGGAAGGATATGTAATGATGTGGGATGTGTCTTAGTTAGGTTCATGAATCTGAAGTTAGATATTGAATATAGCAATGCTTGTTTCTGAGGGTTTTTCAAATATTTTGATATTTTACACAAAGGGCTTAGAGCTATAGCCAAATTGAGAAATTTTATTTTCAAAGTTTTTGTTTCTTAATTGAGAAACCGTTTTTTAATTTCTTTTTGCAGATCTTGCTATAGAATTTTCATAGCAGGATCGCGAGTGCGTTGAAATTGCCTTCTCCTCACATTTTTAAGACGGATCAAGAGTTTGTGATCATCGTCTATAATTATGCATTCAAATTTTACTTCACATTTTGGAATTGTTATGCTCCTTGCTTCAACAATGGAATTTATTAAAGTTTCGAGAGCATTGTCAATATCATGTTTTGATTGCAAAGAAATGTTAAAATCAAGATTTATTCCGATGTATGTTCCATATGTATTCCAGACGGCACGAAAATAATTGAAAGTGGAGCTGATAGGATTGAGAATCACTTCATGGGATATTTGAAATGTAACAGGGACATGATCAGAATCAAAATCAGCGTGAGTAACAAAATGGTTACAAAGCTGACTAGAGTCGGTTAAGACCAAATCAATCGTAAAAGGGTTTCTAGAAGAAAAAAAATAAGGCTAGTCAATTTCAACTTGTAAAAAATGGAATCAGATTTATCGCAAATTGTCCATCTAAAAAGAAGAGAAGTCTCCCCTTGACTTAATAAATTCCCAAAGAAACCCTCCTCATACTTCTTATTCCAAAGTACTTCATTTACCCAGAAAAAAAAGAACAACAATTCGCTTCAGTATGCAAACACTGAAGCCCACAATCTGTCACTGGATGCCATTCACACTCTCAATAGCGTCGCGGTTGCAGCACGATCCTCCCTCGCGCTCACGTCAGCTCATCACTCAAAGTGCATCCAACCAGCAGTTGTTCATTCCCCGCACACCAAAAAAGGTTCAACAGCTGTCAGTCACTCTCCGATCAGCCAAGTCAAAGGTTTCCAGCTGACGAAAGGGAACCATCGCCACCGCACACACAGAAAGCGACATCAGACGACGGCTGGGACTCCTCCTCACGCGAAAGCCATGCATGCGACGAAGAACGAAAACAATTTCCCTTCGCGTTCATCATTTTGACACTTGCCGTGAATACGTGCGATTCAACTCACTTGTCATGTAATTGTGTATGGGTGTATGTGTGCGCGCACTTACTTGTTTCTGTCCCACGTGTAAAAAACAATAGAAAGTTATTCGCGGAACTCTCGTGTGAATTCCATGTGTCTGTCGTCTTCAGTCAAACTGACGACCGGTTGGAATGTACAACAATACCTTAGAAATGAGCACCGGCAGACAGTTTGCTTTACAAGCGCGAAACAAAGCGTTGATTTCGCGCGAAATTTAGTTCTTACAAAAAAACGGTGCCGCTGCCGTATAATAACAGAACACCGACACCAAAGCAGGGCTGCAGTGTGATAGATCCCATGATTTTTTTTCGCCATGACACCCTATTGGCGAGCGGTTCCCTTCTGCGTCGAGCCGCAGTTTGAATCAGTGATGCCAGATTTGCGGAATTATCCGTAGATGTACGGAATTGAAGAGTTTTTATGGATCTACAGATCCCGTAAAATAATAATTTAATCTTCTAGATGCATCATTACCTCATCAAAACATTTCCTAAGGAATTGATAAAGAACTTTTTCCTGAGGTTTCAACATACTTTTTTCTTCTTTTTCTTGGCATAACGTTCTCATTGGGACAGAGCCTGCTTCTCAGCTTAGTGTTCTTATGAGCACTTCCACAGTTCTGAGAGCTTTCTTTGTCAAAGTTGCCCGTTTCGCATTCGTATATCGTGTGGCAGGTACGATGATACTCTATGCCCAGGGAAGTCAAGGAAATTTCCATAACGAAAAGATTCTGGACCGACCGGGAATCGAACCCAGACACCTTCATCATGGCTTTGCTTGGTAGCCGCGCACTCTAACCACTCGGCTAAGGAAGGCCCCCAGTTTTCATAATTATGTTGGCCAAATCTACGGAATCATTGCTTTTCAAATCTGGCATCACTGCACTGCGAATTCGCATTCCCGCCCGAAGAAAGAGGGTCTGGTCGGGGTGTCGAAAGAATAAAATAAACAAACAGTTCGCACAAAAGTGTTGAGTCGTTTCCTTTCCGGTGCTCCCCGAGATTAAACAAACCCGCTGAAAATGAAATACAGCGCGAGCTTCGAGAGAGTAACAAAACGAATTGTTTGCCAAGTGAGAAAACATGTAACCAGTTTTTTTTTTCTGTAGGTACTTCGTTGTTGATCCTACTGGCTTGGCTGCGCCAGCAGGTTCAAGACCAGTGTGCAGAAAGCTCCGGATTTGAACCGTTCTCCTCGCGATTAAAATTCGCACCCCGTTTGCTCATTAGGTGGGCGGGGAGTCTTCGGACCTGGCGAAAATAAATGTTACAGCTCTTTTTTGTGCTGATGGTAGTTGGATATCCTTCGTTTTGTCAAACAAGGAAATGAGTTCAGAAGTAGAATTACAAATAATTAAATTGTTTACAGAGTCCATAAACGATGCGGTAGGTCATTTAGCATACAGCCTTTTGGTAAAAGCCAAACGTTAGGAAGTAGATAACACACACATAGAAATCTATGCACCATTTTTTAACTGAATTCAGCAAAATTTTACTGAAATATATCGAGCAGCAATCCAGTTAAGTTTTTCTATGTAACTTAGTAATTTTGCAAACTATAACGCTTAATTCTAACTTACTAGTAAGGCAAGATCAAGGACTCCCATAGCTTTCTACGCACAAATTGACTTGACTTTTGTTTCGACCTGGATTCTAGCACACACTTTTGAATTTACTGACATATCAACTTTGAGGGGCTTGTGTAGTCTCAGTTTTTATACAAACAAGCCCAAATTTAGAAAAAAATGCATTAAAGCATAGTAAAAATAGTTCTTTTGATATTTTATTTTGCGTTCAATGGTCTATTGTCTGCGCAGAGAAATCTGAAAAATTTAATGCTAAATTTTTAATCCTGATTTCGTTGTTGATTAAACTAAATATTTCAGTACATACCTACACAGAAAAAACATTATTGAATTTCATTGACTTAGGTAAATTTAAATTTCAATTGAACATGGTTAAATTTCACATGTTCGTGTAAATTTCAATCAAAATCTATTGGACAATACCGGTCTGGCAGCTTAAATTTACGTTTATTTCGATGCTCGAAATATGTACATGAAAATAAAATTAAAATTACATTTGTTTTAGCAGTGTGCACTTCAGCTTCATGTTCATGGAATTTCCTTCGCTTTAACGTTTCCGCTCACCAAATAGGCTCGTGAAAGATCAGCCCGACATTGTTCCCACTCAGACAGGATATAAATCATCATCTTTATCCTGCCCAAAAAGCTCCCATTCCGATCGAAAATTTCAACAAGTTGAAGTCGGATTAGCCGCACACTCCACTTACTGGCCGTTTCCGATGGCAACGATGACGGAAGACACTCTCTAGAACCTTCTTGATTGCTTCCGTAACCGTCACCATCTCCACCGCAGTCCTCTCGCTTTATCGACCTTATTTATTAATTTCGGGCCGCGTTCCGGCACACAGCTTAGCCAGTTTAGTCACGTTCTCACTCTCGGCTCGGCTCGGCGATAAGGGAATTTGACGTCCCACACAGTATGACGAAAAAAAAACTGGGACACACGTCCGCCGGTCCTCAATTCCCGGAATTGACGGCCCATAAAAATGAGTGCGATACTAGATAAGGCACGAAATGCCACTGAATCTGAACAACTGCGAGGAAAATACAGAAGCCCACAGCAGCCGGGGCGCAAGCTGTTTCCGTGTCCTGGCTCTGGTCTGGTTGTTTGACATGGAATTTCGGATTGGTACGGAAAGGATCTGCAGGGGACAGGGGAACAAGAAATGCTCCTGCCAATACTTCCGGAACGTTTGAGGTTTATTAACTTTTTGGTAGCGTTGTCACATTTTCATTCTTGCCACTGTCGGTCGGTTGTGGAGAATTGGGGTGAGGATGAGTTTGAGTGAGTTTTTGGGGGATTTCTTCGATGAATTGGGAGATCACAGCTCTTTGGTGTGCATAATGTGGCTGTTTTCAATGGATTAGAGTAACGCCTTATGAACAACTCGGTGCTCAACTCAGACCACGTTCCCCTTTGTCTCCTGACATCGATTGTCGAGCAAGATGACAACGCCATACCGTTAAGCAACCACCGTATGGATCTGTGCGCCGAAAAATGTTTAATCGGCGGCGTCAAGGAATTTTTTAGCGTACATCGGCGTTGAGAAAAAAGAACATTCATTCATTCATTTGTTAGTTGAAATCCAAACAAATATCACTGAACCAGCAATTTCACGCCACAATACTCGGTTTGTGGCCGCATGTCTCCATCCTCGGTTCTGCCCCACGCTCGCCAAATCGATGCGCACTTGATCCACCCACCTAGCTCGCTACACTCCACGCCTTCTTGTGCCAACCGGATCCGACGCGAACACCATCTTTGCAGGGTTGCTGTCCGGCATTCTTGTAACATGCCCTGCCCATCGTATCCTTCCAGCTTTGGCCACCTTCTGGATACTGGGTTCGCCATGGAGTTGGGCGAGCTCGTGGTTCATCTTTTGCCGCCACACACCGTTTTCCTGCACACCATCGACGGTCGTCCTAAGTACCAGGCGTTCGAAGACTCTAAGTGCTTGCAAGTTCTCCTCGAGCATCGTCCACGTTTCATGCCCGTAGAGGACCTTATGAGCGTTTGTACATGGAACATTTGATGCGGGTGTGAATCTTTTTTGACCGCAGCTTCTTGCGGAGGCTTGACTTCCACTGATGATGCGCCGCCGTATTTCACGGCTAACGCTATTGTCAGCCGTCAAAAAGGATCCAAGGTAGACGAACTCGTCGACCACCTCGAACGTATCCCCGTCTATCGTAACACTGCTACCTAGGCGAGCCCTGTAGCGCTCGGCCCCACCTGCTAGCATGTACTTTGTCTTGGGCGTATTTACCACCAGTCCAACTTTTGCTGCCTCGCGTTTCAGGCGGAAGTACAGGTGTGCCACCTTTTCAAATGTTGGGCCGACAATGTCCGGCTGTTAAGCCCGGCTCTCCACATAATACCTTCTAGCGCAATATTGATCAACAGGCACGAAAGTCCATCACCTAGTCGTAGTCTCCGGCGGGATTCAAATGAACTGGAATGTTCGCCTGAAACTTTCATACAATTTTGCACACCTTCCATCATCGCTCTCGTGAGCTTCCCGGGAAAGCAGTCCTCGTCCACGATATTCCATAGCTATGTCGGTACTATCGCATGCCGCCTTGAAATCGATGAAAAGGTGATGCGTTGGGACCTGGTATTCACGACATTTTTGGAGGATTTGCCGTACAGTAAAGATATGGTCCGTTGTCGATCCGCCGTCAACGAAGCCGGCTTGATAACTTCACACGAACTCGTTTACTACAGGAGACAGACGACTGAAGGTGATCTGGGATAATATTGTTTTCATTTATAATGGTGATCGCTCGAAAGTTATCACAATGTAAATTGTCGCCTCTCTTGTAGATTGGACATACTATCCCTTCCTTTCACTCCTCCGGTAAATGTTCTGTTTCCCAGATTGGGCCTAAGCAGCCGGTACAGACAAATGGCCAGCCTCTCCGGGCCCATCTTTATGAGTTCAGCTCCGATACCATCCTTACCAGCAGCTTTATTGTTCTTGAGTTGGTGAATGCCATCCTCCGCAGTACCGACGAAGGCATTTCCTTCGTTGTCCTGTCCTTCATTGCCTGTGCTCTCAGCGCCATTCAGGTGTTCATCGAAGTGCTGCTTCCACCTTTCGATGACCTCACGCTCATCCGTCAAAATGCTCCCATCCTTATCCCTGCACATCACTTCCTTAATAAATTCAAAATACGATCATAACCCAATTTGAACAATATATTGAAACCCATGGAAAAATCTTATACGAATTCTTAATGAAATTGCTGTACGGGTTATTTGAGAATTTTATTAAAATATTCCTGATAGAATCTGTCACAGATATCCTTTCACATAAAATTTTTGAAAAAAATAATCAAGTACAACTCGGTAAAATTTAGCAGAATATACAGAAAAATCACTGCAGAGATCTTTCAAGGAGTTTTTTTTTATAATTCTTCAATAAGTTCCTTAAGATTCTTCAAGCAGTTCCTAATTCCATAAGAAATTCATGAAAAACTCAACAGAGTTGCTTCAAGTATTGCTAGAAGAATCTCAGGATGAATCATTGAAAGATTTCTTAGAGAAAATTTTTGATAAATCACTGACAGACGATTTTAAGAGGATTTCCATTAGTAGTTTTCAGAGTTTTTCAACATATCCATGGAGAATTTCTCGATGTTTTCTCAAAAATCCTGCAAACTTTTCACAGCCATCTGAATTTGAAGATTAATTTCTGGATTATTTTTATAAAGGCATGTTAGAGAATGTCTAGAGATAGCCGTAGTGGTAAACGCGCAGCTATTCAGCAAGACCAAGCTGAGGGTCGTGGGTTCGAATCCCGCCGGTCAAGGATTTTTTCGGGTTGTAATTTTTCTCGACTTCCCAGGGCATAGAGTATCTTCGTACCTGCCACACGATATACGCATGCAAAAATTGTCATTAGCACAGTAAGCTCTCAGTTAATAATCTGAGAAGCAGGCTCTGTCCCAGTGGGGCGTAATGCCAGAAAGAAGAAGAATATTAGAGAAAATACTAGTTTCTTCAGGGAAACCCTGAAAAGAAAATGATGCAAGAATTCTAGGAGAAGTACGTCGAGAAAAAGTAGATTTTTTTTTTCTAAAAAATCTAGAGAAATTTGAATTTTTGAAAAAATTTCTAGAAGAATTCTCAGATATGTATATCTATAAAGCAATTAAAAAAAAGTAACAATGACGAAATGCCTAAAACTTCCAACAAAATTCTTCAAAAGAATACTTTTGAAAAAAGTGCATGATTATAAATCAAGTGTAATTTCTGTAAAAATCCTAGGTGGATTTCCAGAAGATTGTTTGAAACGGTTAAAAAAAAGTTTCTGCTCCTATTATGAATTAACTACAGGAAATTAAGGAGGAGGGATACATAAAGAAATCATTTGGGGAACTCATGTAGAAATTAAAAAGACAATTTACACCGTCTTCAGCCAAGGGCCGCACAGACATTACTAACATTAGACAACGGACACATGGAACGACCAGTGGACCAGTGAAGAATTTTTCGTTTGACGAAAAGTTTTCTCCGACTGGGGAGGGTATCGAACCCACACTCCGTAGTGCAATACGCCTAAACGACTGACGCCGCTAACCGCACGGCTACGAAGCCCAGACAAATCTCTGGAGAAATTCTTGAAACAAATGAATAAAAAGTATAAGTTTTAGATGAACTCTTATGAGCTTTCATAGATTACTGGAGTGTTTCGGGAGAATTTTTTGGAGGAATATCTAGTGTAATCAATAACAGTTTTTTTTTAAGAATATCTTGTCCAATACTATATCTGAGAGAGAACTGATGAAACAGCCCATAGAGGAATTCTCATGAGTTTTTTTTTTAAATAATTCTTGCCGGAAATCCTGAAGATGTTCAATGAACACTATTTATGAAACAATCATTGGAGAGAATATCTGGAGAAATTCCATGAGGCATTTCGTAAAAATCTGTGAAAGATTTCACTATAAAATTCGTAAAGGAATTCCATAAATGAATTTTGGAGCAACCCCTTGACGGCGCCCAGGTCTACCCTCGTAGTATCCTCCCAATCCAACCAACCAAAAGAAATCTTTCCACGGAACTTCCTTGCTCGTCTTCCGTTTACTTTTGTGGGCCGAAAGCATTGTCTCCAGGAACGAAAATTCCCCATCCCAGTGCCCCGTGTCTTCCTGCACGTGACTCCACGCCGTTACCGAAATTTATGACGGTGTGGCGGTTGAAGCCACGATGGAGACTACAGCCATTCCAGCATCCGGCTTCTGGCACAAGGGTCCACACACGTCTGGCTCGTTCGTTTCGTTTCTTTTTAACACTGACTGGAAAGATGAGAGAGGGAACAGCCGCGATGTTGCTTTCCTCGGGGCGACGCGGAGTGGTGGAAAACTTTTTGATGGTATTTCTTGTGCAGCCCGTTGTTCCGCGCGGGCCCGTTTCATAATGGAGGCGCCGGAGCAGAACCTTAGGCGACGATGACTACGACGACCAAGAACTCGAGCAAGATGGCGAGACATGGGTGCAAAAATGTATCGGTAATTAAAATTATCTCGCATAAAAACAGGTCCTGCTGACTGCTGCTGTTGCAACCAGTGTCACGAGACGTAGCCGGTTCCGTTGGTTGCGCCGCCGGAATTACGGCTGGTTGCTCGGCAAAGTTCTACCGGGACAAAAAACGGAGGCGGCGGCAGGAGTCAGTCAGTGGTGGCGCCTCCAGGCGTCTTGGTTAGCCAAATGTTTCCAAAAATTGCCTTCCTCTTTCACGCCTTTTGTTTCGCTTCGCGACAATGACGTCCCGGGGAAGTACTAATTTGGCCCAACTGTGTGGCAATTCGGGCGATTTTGCGGTGCAAAACCAGGCGGAGCATGACAAATTTATGATACGGCCTTTGGTGCTCACGCGACGGAACATCACACCTTTTGATTCGAGGAGGAGGATGTTTTGGAGGAGTTTATTAGAGAGAGGGAGAAGATATTGTGGTTGCAGGAGTTTCGAGGGAGTCTGGTTCGAGAATAATTAGGAAAACAGGTGGTTGGCATTCGCTGACAGCGTTTAACCTCTGGGCAAATAACATCAACCATTGTTTGAAGCCGTAAAAACTCTACTCTAAAATATGTAAATCAACGTTTCAATTCAACATGAGTGTTCTTGAAGAATTCTGAAAGAAATTTGAAAAATGAACGGCATAGAACAAGGTCAATAGTGAATAACTTAGGGTGGCGAACTTTGAAAGCCTCCCTGAATTATTTCCTATAATCTCGCATACTCTGTTCAGTAAGCATTCGAAACGTCAAAACGTACCCATTCGCCGCGGTAGGCAAACACCTTCATCTGCAAATTATTCACCGCGCACCAGTTTATTATCTCCTTCCCGCAATGGTTCACCGGGCGAGAATCCCCATTTTCACGCGTCCATGTGCGCTAAGCCGGGAATTCGCTAGGAACCGAACCGGCGGCAAAGGGATTACAGCAAACCCACCGCAACAGACAACACCGTCCAGTTCTATCCACTCGACGGTAGCATTCTAACCTCACACTTACCGCACACTGCTTGCCAACACAAACTGTTGGGCTGTCTCCCTCTCTGGAGCCAGTTCATATAGGATTCACCGGTCGCGTCGGTCCTGGCAAGTCACCCCTTTCTGTCCTAAATGGAACGGATTGTTGGGATTTGTACTATTCAAATGTGTGAAACACAAAAGTGCGGTGTGGCTGCGCTTCAAAAACAACAACACCAAGGGGACCGAGGCTGCGTGTGTTTGTGATCCCATACCAACTTCATACCCTTTTAATCCAATTCTGGTTCGGAAGGGCCCCAGTAGCCAGCCAGGATAGCACGATTTCGGCGCCTTTGGTTTCGACCACTCTTTTGGCGAAACAATCCGAAGGCGTATTATTCTCGGTCCTAATTCAATTGACGAGCATCAAACAGTTCCGATCTCACCTCACACCCATTTCGGTGGTGTTGGCAGGACTGTTTGGATTGGCGCTTCAGGACTAAACAACGCCAGTTTTGCACCCTAACAATAGGGCGATATTGAAACCTGAAAAGGCTCTTTTTCAGTGGTAGTAAAAACGAAATCTTGAAGCAAAGAAAGCAGTGGGACTCGTAACCTCACTTTTTACCTGTCTGTAGAGTCGTAATCTAAAAATGACTATTTCGGCATATTTAGGTTATAAATCAAAAATTTAATTATTGATATCGTCCTTTCTAACAAATCTCTACTCATTACATGCCAATTTGTTGCTGAAATTCAAGAATGTATATTCGTGGATCAGGTAGATTTGAGGTTAGGGAATCGCCACTAAGAGAAATCACCATGGAAGATGAACTAAACACAACAAGTTATGTATTACGCTTGATTTCTAATCGCTAGTTTTTCGATTCAATTTCTTGATCAGGGATGGGAAATGTACTGTAGCAAACATTTACCACCTCGACATTCAATGTGCTTTAATAGAGGTGAGGAGATGATTTTATATAATACACAATTGTTTGATTGTATTAGTGAATCGCTTGTGTTTTCACACAGCAACCCATTGCATTGTGACTGTGTGTGACGTCATACAGTTCGTTATCGAATGGTTTCTGGGGCTTCGTTGCTAGCGACCCTTCCGTTACCAAGGCTGTTCGGGTATTGTTACTCAAACAAAAACATGGAAAAAATCAGCACTGGAAGATGGCACTGGAGGTAATTAGAGTCTACATTTCCCGGCCGTTTTGCTCGTCCCGGGATTCGGGACAAAAATCTAAGCTTGTCCCGGGAAATCCCGGGATTTTCAATAAAATTAGTATTTTGGTACAAATTCAACAATACAATGTTTTTTTTTATCGAATAAACAGATAATGTTATTTTAAAGAAAAAGAAGTAAATTATAACAAATCTCATTACATATATGACTTTCTTATTCTGATCAAGTAAGTTAATAAAAATCAAAATTTGAGCTTGACTAAGTAATGGTTTGCTGGGTTTTTTTTTCAAATTCTCTATAACACTTATGAATGGAAGTATGGTAAAAAATAGTCATATAATCAAATCAGTATGCTTAAAACATTTGAAAAATCATTAAAACTTTAGAATAAAAGAAACTAATCAAGGTCATTGAAGTATTGTAGAATATCATGCTAAAAGTTAATTACTGACAATTATTGAATGAAGTTCAGGAGTACTTTCAAATTTGCTTTCTCAGCCTAGGCTTGTAAAACGACTAATGTTCAAGAGAAATGCGTTAATACTTCGCAACTAGACAATTAAAATATATGTTTCTTGCTTGGTAAATTGGTATTTTCATAAAAATAATTGCTCGTTAATTCTCTTTTTCATTATGTTTTTCCGTTTTATCAAATAAGGCTTGAAAGTGAAGAAAAATGTCATTGTTTTTCATTGAAATTAGGTGGTTTTCATAAAATTCTACATACATTTCGGAAATCCCGGGATTCCCGGGATGACAGAACTAATATCCCGAGAAACGGGAAATCCCGAAATTTGTCAAATCCCGGGATTTTTTGTCCAAGGGTGGACGGCACTGAGTGGGGTTCTGGTAATTTCCTCCAGGTTTCTGGAAATGTTCCCACATTACACGGACATCGAACATAAGTTTAGCTTTTTCTAAAGCTTAAATATTATTTAGTTCTTTTTTGTTAAAGTGAACTAAATAAAATTCTTGAGAAAGCCCTTTCCGACCAATGCCAGATTGGGTTCTCTTTTTCATAATGATTACTTGGACTGGGGAAAATCCAAGTAAATCATTTATTCCATTTTTGATGTCTTCAGGTGATTTATAGTCACTTGAGAGACCTTTCAAGACATCTTTGAACAAACGTTCAGTTTTGTCGTCATAAGTAAAAAATTTGTGCTTCTTCTCTTCAAGATGTCTGAGAAGAAGTTCGCGATCTTTAAGAGTTTCCGGCAAAACGCGACAGTCTCCTTTCTTTGCGATTTGGAAGGAAACCTTGATTCCCCTAATGCAGTTCAAGATCTCCTGCCTAAATCCCCCAAATTCGGAACAACTGACCACGATAGGCGGCACTCTTTGCTTCCTCACTTGAATCAAAGAGCCTGGGCTAGAGGCTGCTTCGATTTGGTGTTCGGAAAATTTGTCTAGAGCATCGAACTGATTGCTCATTTCGATACAATTATTCATTTCACCCTTGGAATGGACACTCTAGAGGTTATTCATGTAATTTAGTCCTAACTTTTGTTTTATTTTAGAATTAAATCTACAATCCAGAAGATATAACCATGGAAGGCACCGTAGTATATTAACCCGTTAAATGCTGGTAGTTAATGGATGTGAATGAGTTTAACGAATATTTTGCCTGAGAGAATGTGTACCTGAATGCAGTGCTTAAATTCAATGATTCGTAAAAGAAGTTAAATCCTTGAACTTATTGTCAAGAAACATTATTCTTGGCATCTACTTAAACGAGTTTTACGTCTAGGTGTTAGTAGCAGATGTTTTCTGGTCTAATCTTGACTTTTTCCACGATATGGAGCGCTCCGTACCCACTCATAGCATTTCATTGAAACGGTATGACGTCATCAATCTTCCCCTCAACCTTTTTTTTTATTTTACGCTGTACTAATACAAGCACACAACGACTTTCTCCTCACCTCCTTTATACCACATTGCTCGACATTCACATTTTTCTACACGACCATCAAAATCCAAAGCAAACCATGACCGTTCAAAACAAAAAAATGTCACGGCTTTTCAAAACCGTAATCTTCTTCTTCCCAACGCACAGTGGTGACACGATTTTTCCGGTTTTCGGGGTTTTGCATTTCTGCTCGATAAAGACAGCATGATGTGGAACTTATTTAAATGTATCGCAACGGAATGATTGTGCTCTTGCTATAAGCGCTAATAGATTTCAATTAGTTGAAAACACAAGTGAAATATTAGCGATTGAAATATTTAAAACCCCCTTTTTAAAGATATTCACTAATGCAATCCACTCACATTTTTTGGAGAATAATTCAGTAGACCTTCAAAGCTATGAATGCTGAAAACAAATCTCTGCTAAAAAACTTAGTAGGAGAAAAGCACCAATTTTCGACCCAGCACTCATTTTCGAACAATTCATACGATTTTTACCTGCTTTTTATGAAAATTCGAAAATTCGCACAACATTTTTGTAGCTCGAAAATTTGTGCTTTTCCACTAGTTATTTATAAATCTCTAAAATGTTTCTATATTTCGCAACACATAGCGTGACCATCTTTCTTCATTCAGCAGGACATGTCCTGATTTATGTTTGATTTAGAGCGTCCTTATTCTGCGTACGGTACCTAATGCAAACCATCACGGCTCATTTTTATTCGGAACTTCTATTTACCTCATGAACAACAGAAAGTTAAACTTTCAAATAGGTACCCTTTTGGTTGTTTTGTTTTGATTCTGCGTTCAGTTCCACAAATTTCCTTTCCACTTTACTCCGTTCCATGAGCTTAGTGACGTTTGAACCATTTTTAATTTGTATGATGTCCAGAATAGCGAGGTGCAAATAGGATCCTAAAATTATTGATAAAATCTGGTTTATATTCAGTGTAGCGTAGAGCGTGTTCTTGTTACTACTTTGGCAACTTATTCCTGTTTGACTTTTCGGAACGGACACTGAAACAAATTACACCCGATTCTGTTTTTGCACGGGGGATGCGTACCGTGCAAAAAAAAGTTTACAGTTCAAAATTTCAAAAACCGTGCAAAAAAAGTAACACCATTTCTCGATGTTTCATGCAAAAGTAAGATTTTGGCGGAAAAAAATGTATGGAAACTTTTTTTGCACGGCCGTGTAAAAAAAAATCCGTGCAAAAGCAGAATCGGGTGTATACCCAAAACTTGAGTTTTAACCAAAGGGTATAACAAAATCAGAAAAACCGGAAACAAAATGTTTTTTTTTTTTTGACATAAACCAACGCAAAACATTTAAAAAAAGTAAACATGTTTTTCTGGCCTAAACCTTAGCGTTTTGTACTAAAATAGGGATAGGGCTTTAGGATCCTTTTGAAAAGTATTCTGATTAAATGTTGTCAAACCAATGGGGGTACTTTAACGTCATTCAACGTCAGAGGGGGCTTGGTGGTCTAATAGCTATCGCTTCTGTTTGGTAAGCAGAAAATCATGGGTTCAATCCCAGGCCATTTCCGTAGGTAATTTACTTTGTAAACGTATCGTAGTTGTGCAATCCGTATCTATCGATATCTTCCACTCTTCAATCTATCATTCATTCCACGCTTATTTGTATTCGGAATGTGGACAAAACCGATTGAAATAGTCTTCAACATACTTGATTGGTAAAATCTTGAAGATTGATATTTCAAAAACCTTGCTCCATACCCGGTCCATATATGGCCACTTTCTTGAGGAAACCAGGTGTCCGGAAGACTTCCGAAATGCGGTCAGAGTGACCAAAAACTTGGTAGAGAGAATACACTTCAACCTCTTTATACGACCATTCTTTTTACGACGGCTCTTTTTACGATCACTTTTTTACGACCGAAATTCAGATCAACGACCTTTCTTATAAATGATCAATATCTTGAAAAGTAATCCAAATAGAAGGTCAAGATGTTCACCAAAATTGTTCAGTAAGCTCAGGGCTAACATGCGTTTTTCATTAAAATTCGAAATTGCCTCCAGTGGGCATCGAAATTGTGTTTTTCTGATATCTCAGGATCCTGGCCACTTTTGTTTGGCAAAGTTGTTCAGGAGCTTAAGGACTATCATTGTTTTAAACTTTTGTTTTGCACATATCTCAGGATCCTGACCACTTAGAGAGATGACGTTTTCGGTAAAGCTTTTCAGTAGCTCAAGATCTATAATTATTCTATCAGATTTATTCGATAGTTTGCCAGTAGGTGGTACTAGTGAGCATAAAACTTTTATATTTGAGAAATCTCGCGATCCTGACCACTTAGAATGATAGAACTGTAAAAAATGTTTATTCTAGCTACGAGGTTCGAGATTTTTTTTATAAAAAAAAACACTAGAGCCGTTTGGGGGCTAAATATTGAATTGCATGACTCGAACAATGATAACCCTTGACTTGCTTAACAAGTTTGCCAAAAGCGTCATTTTTCTTAGTAGTATGGAACCTTAATAAAAGTTTTATGCTTACTTGTGCCATCTGTTGGCAAAATCTCGAACCTCTTGGGTTCTCCGAAGACGCCATCATTCTAAGTGCTCAGAATCTTGAGATATTCGCAAAACAACAATTTCATGCCTACTAGCGCCGCCTGGTGGCAATATCTTGAATCTCTTGGCTTGAATAATGATAACCCTTGTCTGCTGAACAACTTCACCGAAATCGTCATCTTTCTAAGTGGTCAGGATCATGAGATATGCGCAAAACAATAGATTCATGCACACTTGCACTGTCTGTTGGCGGAATTCCACTTGAGCAGTGCTGCCAGCTATGACCAAATTTTGAACCCTTCATGAAAAACCTGGATTACAACAGTTGACAAGTTTTCTTATGTTGCAAAGCATTATATTTGTCTATTCCTCTCAAGTTTTTTGGTTATGATCTTTTCTAAATTCTTTTTAAACTGTGTTGCCAGCCACACGAACATTTGTGCCTTAGCCGACTGTATGGTATGCAAAACTCCCATCAACTTTGGTGAACATTCGGTATCGTTATTTTTAAAAAATTGTTGGTATGTACATATAACACCCACATATTATTGGCTCTTTTGATAACAATCGAGCAGTGTTGCAATCTATTACTAGAATATGAAAACTTGAATATCATTTTGGAAAGCTCTCAATCTTTAATTGCTTCAACTTTGCCGAATATCTCGGATCAGTTTTCCGACATCTAGACAGTGCATTTTTCAAAAACCTAATTATGTACTAGCCAGAATACTTCTGATGGAATTTAGGGTATAATTCTGTGAAAATCCTGACTGTTTTATGTCGGAATCTTAGATAAAACTCTTATTTCTGATAGGTTATATATGAAAAGATATATCAAAGATCCTGGCCATCTTGAAATACCCATCAAAAAGGCTGAAAATTTCACAGCACACTATTTTTATCGTAAGGATTGTAATGAGAACATGGGAGGTGGAGTTTTCAATTTTTTTGAATTTCGAACTGCCCTTGCAAATTGCACCTGAGTTTGCTCCACTAGTTTGTCCTTGAGGGATTCAGACCACTTCAGGATATTCTCCAAAAAGAGAATGCTGCTTATTTCCAGAAATTGTTGAATTTCATAACTGATATAAATAAATATTCTTCAACAAGATTTCGATTCAATACAAATATTCTCCTAGAAATTCTCCAGTTCTAAAGAAACTCGGGTTGGATATTCATAATAGATACCGGAGCAAAGCTGAAACCACAAATTAAACTTTGAAAGCTAATAAGTGATTCCACTTTAAATTATTCTAGGCTAGCCATTAGCATGACAATTTTTCCACGTATAAACGGGTCGTATAAAAAACCCAACACAAAGTGTTTTAAAAATTTAAAGTCTATTGAATAAATTTTATTGCAGCTGTGACACAGAGTACAAAACTAATATTTCCTCCTCATGACGCTTCAATCAGCGATTGCAGTTACGTTTATGGTTCATCATCTACTTTTTACAACGTTGACAAATCTAATCCAGCCTTCCAGTGCGGCTCCCTGGTGATGACAATTTTAAAACCGCTTCTCATACAAATCAAAACCATGTGTTGTCTGAAGAGAGTAAGCGAAACAAAAAAAATCCGGCACCAATAGACGGGGCTTCCACCGGAATGTGTCGTAGGAGTAGAGCAAATAAGCTGATGCAGAATACAGAAAAAAATGTTTTGAATAATCCAACTAGTAGTAATTCTCTTAAGCTTGTTCGATTCGAGTAGTCAATACTTGTGTTAATCAAATTTCGCGAAACATTACTAAAGGACCTATGTACATATGAGAGATTCTCTCCTCTCTCGCTCTCTTTCGATTATAACAATGGAATACTAAAGCTTTTGGGAAGTTTTTCACTACAGATCGAAAGGCAATTTCCTTGACTAGCGTTTCATACAAAAAACGCAACAGAAGAGGTTAATGTGTTATTGATCAAAGAGAATGTAAACAAAGAGATGGTTGGTTTGACTTTATTAACGAGATTTTTAGCCCTGGGCTAGTTCATCTCGGGACCAACGGCTTTACTTCCCTTCCGAAGGAAGTCGTCACTATAACTTTTTACGTCATAAGTGACTATGTCGGGGATGGGATTCGATCCCAGGTCCTCGGCGTGAGAGGCGAGTGTTCTAACCACTACACCATGTCCGTCCCCGTAAACAAAGAGAGCCTCTCATTTGGGCATAGGTCCTTTAGTAATGTTTCGCGAGAAATCATGTATTTCGTTGTGGTTTTCTATATTCCTTTAATGCTTTGTGCGAAACATGCATAAAACAGTCCCTCAAAGAGTTCGTTATGCTAAACTAATTGGTGTCATCGATACCCGCTAGGTACTGTCATTGAGAACTTGTTTTTACGACTGATTCCGTACTAGGGCTGTGCACAATGACGATTTATCGGTATCGGCGATATTCCAATGTTTCAATATCGGTATCGGCGATATATCGGATTTGACATTATCGGTAACGAACCGATATCCGATATTTTTAAATGACGGGATTTTTAAACAATATCGACTATTTCGGGCTCATTTGACACCAACTGTTGCATTGTGGAATCAATTATCTGAGTTTTGAAGTTATGGTATGTTATGTTCAGCGGATATCTGAAATTCCGTTTGACTAGTTTAAACATAATCAATGATTGTTGTCCTGATTATCGGACAGACAATAGTTTTATCGATATCGGAAAATATCGTGTCGAGAGATATCGGATATCGTATCGATAAAATCAAGCCGATAATATCGATATTATCGATAATATCGATATTTGCACAGCCCTATTCCGTACAATCAGTACTTCTGGAGAACGAGAAACAACAATGAAAAAAGAAAATCTCGCGGAACAGATGACAGAACAGAGCAGATATTTCGATGAAGCCTCTGGCTCCGTATGGCGAAAAAAAAGTTCCCGATCTTCTTTGGTGACATATGTTTCGAGCAGAGTTTTGCACACACAACAGCAGCCAACAACGGCAGACAGACATACACTAGGGTGGTTCAAATAACAAAAAAAAGTTTGAAAAATCAATCTCACATAGGTTACAATCCTTACAAATAGAAATAGAGTTCTATGAAATTTTTAGCACAGATATTCTCCAATTTGTTTGCTAATACTTTAATCCATGTGATAGCCCTTCTGGTATTATAAGTATTAATCTACTTTCTTCATATAATTTGTCATATAAAAATTCAACATCTTTAAACCATCTCTAAATCCTCACCAAAACGGCTTAAAGGTTGACATAATCCTACTTTTACCATAAGGCTTGTGTGGCAAATATGGGATACGGAATTTTCTGAACTTTTTTCGAATTTATACCACCCTACAGACACACAAACAGACATGGGCTGCCGCATCGAACGGATTTATCTGTACCAGCGACAAAGGACTGTTCGGGACGGCCTGCGCGCCGCCGTTCAGGAATGTAATGTGTGTCACCGCCATCACAAAACGTAGGGTGCAGGGGTTGTACATGAGGAGCAGGCCTCTGTAGCATTGCCGGATGGAGCGTAAAATTCTACGATTCTCTCGCTCAAGTGGGCTTTGTCAGTGGGAAAAGTTTGTGTTTTGTCAACACACGGAACCGATGGGAAGATGCTCCTAGAATGGTACGTGGAATGATAATTTTGTGGAACGAACTTGAATCTAGGCGGGAAGGGCAGGGGAAGGACTTCTACGAGGAAACTTTATTGTTTATGGAGTAGCTTGGAATTTGATGGTATAATTCGCGAAACATGTTGATTCATTGAGGAAAGGGCAACATAAGCCGAAATGTATCGAGTTCGGATTGTCGGGGGCTTAGGATAGATTCAGAAGAAGCTCAATTTAAGGAAGGATTCTTAAGGTGTGTAAAGTACAATCTTCAAGGACAATTGGTAATGATATCAATGAGTAAAACATTTCACAAATTTAACATGATTATGCTCAAGATTATGATTAAGATTATCATAGTTTTTAGGTTTTGGATATGATTCTGATTATGATTATAATTATGGTTATAATTATGATTATGATTGTGATTATAATAATGATTATGAATTTGAAATAAAGCAATTCTCAATAATATAATTTTAGCCAAAAAAATTGGTGTGAAACACAAAAATTATGGTTCTCAAGTAATGCATGATGAGCAAATTCTGTGTTTTATTTCAATATTTCATTTCATTTTAAAATGATTTGAATGTTTTCACAAGGCTTACACCAGTCAGCAGATAATTAAAACTTAATAAAAAGCAGAAACCTTGTACCCTTTATAGAATTATTAGAGGAATGAAGCTATTAAGGTGAAGGTGAATCGAAGCCAAACTGCAAATTTTCAAGAGCACCGATCTGGTGAACCAAACATCAGTTTGGTGCACTTGAAAATTTGAAGTTTGGCTTCGATTCATCTTCACCTTAACAAATTAAAAAACGTCATCCCACGCCTCATTTATTTTGCATCCACACAACCCGAACAAATGGCGGCGCCAGCCTTTGCCCCACTCCACCACTAAGCCAGCAATCAAAAATTGAAAAGTCTTCACAAAGTTCTCCAATCTTTTCACCAGTCATTACGGCTTATCCCAAAATCCACGCTTCAACGTCCGATGCCATGTGTGGTCAGATTTAAAATTCATCAATAAACGACTCCAATCAGCGTCCAAGTCTCTAAACGCTATTTCCCAGTGCGCAGCATCGAATTTTTAAGCTCACGTCAACCCAAAATAGTGGGTCAAAGCTGTCACACCTGTCGATCAAAGCCACGCGTAATTAACCACAACAAACGACTCTTCAAATATCGTTTTTCAAAGTGACCCATTAGGCTGAGGCAGCTAGCGAGGAGAACATGACATGGCCATAGTCATCGTCGTCGTCGTTTCGTGTGTAGAAATAAGTCTCGGTCCGCAGTCCCGTCTCTAAGCCCGCGCACCAAAACATCAATAGCTCAATAAATTAATCACAACAAGATAATCGCTCAGGCCAAGTATAAATTACATCAACAACCCTTGTCTTGAACCCGGAGAATGTCGAAGCAAATCGCCATCGTGGGCGCGTTATATGCGTCGTCGTTCCTCCGAAAAAGATATAGCAAGACCTCGGCTGACCCATGCCCCGTTGTTGTAGGGTCTCAGAGCGCGACATGTTTTCCGGCTATTTGGGAAAAGGGATAAAAGCTGCATGCAGATCAATAACAACCGATTACGACACAGCAGCGGCAGCAGCTTGGAAATTATGTAAATTTCGGTCCCCCCTCTCCAGTACGACACGGCAAACCCTTTCCAACATGCTACTTCCCGTTTATGGTTGAGGCGGTGGTGGTACCCAATGAAGGATGAAGACAAAGCCCAAATGGGGCTCTTGGTGGGATCCGAACCATTAGATCACCTTTCCGTGCGTCGTTTGTCCCCGTCTTGGCGAGGAGCCTATTATCAACAGCTGCGACAGATGCGATGTTAGAGCCAAGTCGATACAGCCAATCACATACGTTATCGCCAATCTCTAATCGTATACATGAAAACCGTTCCTCGACGAGGATGGAGAGCCGTGAGTGAAACTCGTGCTTGAAGGTCTTAGGCAGATTGCTAATCGATGTGGCAAAAGGTGCCATGGATGGAAATGTTTATGCAAACACCTTTCAACAATTTGGTGGAATTTTAATGGTTTTGTCATAATTGTAATTATACTTTTGACTATAGGAGCAATTGTGGTCGTAATGATAATTATAATGATAATCATCATCATCATCACCATCATAATCATAATTATAATCAAAATCAAGATCCGAATCAGAATCAGAATCATCATCATCATCATCATCATCATAATCGTAAGCAGACTCATACTCAGAATCAGAATCAGAATCAGAATCGAACTTTGACTTGGACTTGGACTTGGACTTGGACTGAAAATATTCATCCTGTGTATAGTCCAGTAAAAAAAAACAATAGTTATTATTGAACAGATTTTTTCCTGAAGTTCATCATCAAGCAAGGATTCTTTCCGCGAATTATTTCCTACTTCGCCCTTTTTCTCACTTTGCCCTTGAGATTCTTCAAAAAGTTTCAAGTCTCTTTAAAGATTCCTTAAACAAATCAGAAAGTCTCTCAGAAATTCTTCAAGGATTGCTTGTAAACTTCACAGCAAAAATTATCCAGGAATGCAGGTTCAGGAATGCAAACGTCCAGAAATGAAATTAAATTTCTTCCAAAAAGCCTATCTCAGAAAATCCCAGGAAAGAAAAATCACCAGAGATCATTCCAAATACATTCCACATATTTTTCGCTATAAACAGCATTAGCGAACCTTCTGGGGATTTCTTAGAAGATATTTTTCAACACATTTACTAGAGGATTTTGCAAATTCATTCTCTAACTTCTCGAAAAGAATTTTTTTTTAGAAATGCCATCAAGTATTCGCTTAGTTTTTGCAAATAACTCCATATTTTTTCCATATGTTTATTCAGGATTCTTCTATAATATATGGAATAATCTCTGAATAAACATTAACAAAAAATGGAGTAATTTGCAAATATGGAAGAATTCCTGAATAAACATTTATAAAAATATGGGGTAATTTGCAAAACCTGAAAGAATACTTGATGGAGTTTTTGAAGATTTTTCTTTTCGAGAAGTGCGGGGTGACATTGGTCCATAAGGGTGACTTTTGGCCAATATTTTTACAGTAAACTAAAACCAGATTGATGAAAACAATGTGGCAAGCTTCGAGAATACGTTATAAATAACCACTGGATGGTCATGGATTAGTTTTTTGCCTCCCGTGCTAGTCAAGAAATGCATCGAAAAGGGCGGTCAAAGTCACCCCCTAGGACCAATGTCCCAACGCACGGCGGTACCTCAATATTTTTTGTAGGGATATCTTCACAAATTACTCTACGAATCACTCCATATCAATACTCGATTTATGGAGTTTTGGAAAAATCTTGTTTTGGATTATTTCAGCTTAAATTAAACCTGGAAAAATTCACTAAATTCTTGTCGGAAAATTCAAGAGTTCACCGTAGAATTTCTGAAACTTTTTGTCGAAATTCCTGACGGTGTACTTCACAGAAAAAATTGATGTTTTTGAAGATTTTTACTGCAATGTCAGTAATGTCTTCAGGAATTCATCTAGTAATTGTCTTCACAAAATTCTCCATGAATTCGCACAGGAATTCACCGCGGAAAATTCTTAAAAAGTTCCTCGGAATATTCGTCCATAATTTTCTCATGGCTCCGCGTTAAAAATTTCTCTTTAAGCTCTTTTAAGGATTCTTCAGGACATTTCTCCATGGATGGGAATGGAATTGGACGAATTTCATCAGAACTTCCTTAGGAAATTCATTTGGATCCGCATTGAAATTTTACTCAATTTCCCTCGGATTTTCCTTTACAATATCCATCTTAATTTCTTTCGAAATTTTCTTTGGAATTCCCTTCGGAATTTCTTCTTTGGAATTCCCTTCGGAATTTCGTTTAGAATTTCTATTAAACTTTCCTTTAGAATTTTTTTCCTAATTTTCTTTGGAATTTCTTTTGGATTTTTTTTGGGATTTTCTTTTGAATTTCCTCTGGAGCATCCTTAGAACATTTTTCTGTAACTTCCTTGGAAATTTCCTTTGGAAGTTCCTTTAAAATTTTCGTTTGGAATTCTGTTCGGATTTTTTTTTTTGAATATCCCTTGGATTTTACTTCTGAATTTACTTTCAGGATTTCTTTTAGAATTTTCTTCGAAATTTCTTGGAATTAATTTCAAAAAATCCTTCAAAATTTATTCTGGAAATTCCTTTGAAACTCTTCTGAATTTCCTTTGGAATTAATTGCGAAAATTCCTTCCAAATTTCCTTTGGAATTCCATTTAGAATTTCTCCGGAATTTCTTCTGAATTATTTTAAGAATTTCTTCGAAATTCCTTTAAAAATTTCATCGAAATTCCTTCAAGAATTTCTTCGGAATTTCCTTTACAATTTCCTTTGGAATTTCCATTAAAATTTTCTTTGGAATTCCCATTAGAATTTCCTTTGAAATTTCCTGAGGAATTTTCTTCGTAATTCCCTTCAAATTTTTTTTCGGAATTTCCATCTGAATTGACTTTGGAATTTCCTTAAAATTTTCCTTTGTAACATAGGAATTCCCTTTGGAATTCCCTTCAGAATTTCCTTGGGAATTCCTTTAACAATTTCTTGGGAATTTCCTTTAGAATTATCATTCACATTCCCTTATTGAAATTTCCTTAGGTATTTCGGAAACTCATTTTATTTTTTTTCGAAATTTCCTTCCCAATTTCTATTGAAATGTCCATCTAAAATTTCCTCTTAAATTTCATTCGAAATTTCTTTTCAAATTAACATAAATATTTCGTTTAAAATTTCATTCAGAAATTCCATTGTAATTTCGTTCGGAAATTGGTTTGGTATTTCCTTCGGATTTTTCTTTGAGCATTTATTGGTTTTCTTTGGAACATTTTTCAAAATTTGCTTTGGTAATTCCCTTAGAATTCCCTTCGGGATTCCTTTCGGAATTTCTCCGGATTTGTTTTTAGTATCCCCATTGAAATTTCCGTAGGAATTTTCTTCGGAATTGTCTTTGAACTTATTTTTTTGCAATTTCCTTTGGGATTTCTTTCGAGATTTCCTCTGAACTCTGAATTTTCTTCCGGAATTTCCTTCTGGAATTCCCTCTAGAATTTCCTTCGAAATTTCCTTTGAAATTAACATAGGAATTTCCTTTGAAATTTCGTTCTGATTTTAATTCAAAATATCCTTTGAGGGTTTCTTTTAGGATTTCCTTCTGAATTTCTTGGAATTGCCTTCGACAACTCCTTTAAAAATTCTCCAAACTTCCTAGAGAAACTTCCAGAGCTGTAAGGTATTGGCAAAAAGATAGAAATCAATAGAATTTGGCAAGAATAAGAAGAAGTTAAATAAAAGTATCAGCTGTTAAACAATATCATCATAATATCCAGTGAGCACGGGTTTCGTGATACAGTTGTATCGCGTTGCTTGTATCATGAAACAACTCCGTAGACCTGACCTTTAGCCAATACCGTCGAACCTCTGTCGAAACTTGTGGCTTAACAGTCAAACATATCAAATGGATTTACACAACTATTTTTCGAACAATACTGATCGCAATATGTTTGGTATATGAAGGGCAAAGTGACATAAATCCAATTAAAGCTATTCCCACAGAATATTCCTGATGGCGACGACTGAAGCGTTCTCAACGACACCAACACTCGAAGTTCTTTTCGACGCAACATCTGCAAGCACCTTGTAGCTCTCTCTGATTATGCGTAAATCGGTTACTGGAAGAAAAATCCCTTGAATGGTAGATCTACTCTATCTTTGTTGTATACACTTTTAGTGGAATAAGGTAAGATGTTCTTGTTTCAGTTGATGTCATAATTGCTTGTAACTCTTCCAACAGGAAGTTTTTCCACTCAATTCCCTATTTGGAAAAAATAGGTACATCAAACAGCATCGTGTGTTCTACTGATAACTATCTTCTGTAATGTAAAGCTGGTGCTGGCGTATATTCTCGTGAGCTAAGGCTGCATATGTCTTGCTCACTTGGTAGACACTGAACCGTTTTTCAGGCGGAAATATTTGGTCTTATGTGTGGAGTGCAATCAGTTATTCAACCACACGCCATGGGTGGTCAAACAAATTCTTGGTCTTCTTCAAACAAATTCATCGAGATTAGTTATCGAATATCGTACTGAAATTCAGTAACTGAATTGAGTTAACTCTGTAAACCTTGTACGGCTACTTGTGTATTCTTCCATTGCTAAATTAGTTTACTGTTGAGTTAGTTTATAACGGAGACTCATAAGACTTTATTTAGACTAGCTATTCCAATTTTTGAAATTAAAATATTTGGAAATTTAATCAACAGAAGATGAGCTATCATATCCATCGTGAAGGCACCCATTTAATTTCTATTAAAGCTTCTGTCTAATATATGCTTTTGTACATAGGTACTTTGCAAAAATATTGCCATGTAAGTTAATCTCTTCGTCCTACTCAACTTCTTCGAATGAGTATTTTTCAATTTAGCTACTGCACTGAAAACTTGAACCAAAACTTCATTTTCACCTCCGAGCGATTAAACTTTCTAGGAAAAAGCTATCCATTAGACTTACAACCAAGTTTCAATCCACTGAGGAAAAATATTCCACTCAGTTTACTTTGCATAGGATTAAACTATGTTTATTCCTTACCTACCCAAACACACATCCCTACGCCACCCTCACCTCCCCATAAAACTCAATCGATTATATGAATTATGAACGCAAAAACTGCTGTGCTGGATGTTCAGTTCCGATTCATTTGGTCTTTTCCAGTAGCCAGAGCCGAGTACCATTTAACCTTACAATCGGGCACAATCTGAGACTTCCAGCTTCTCCGTCTTTCTGGCGACGACGACGACGAAGACGACAACAACCCCGACGACGACGATGACGATGATTGATGGCAAAATTCCGCTGAAATTGATTTCAAAATAATATTTACTTTAAATTGTTGCTTTATTCGAACGAGGAGCACAACTGCACCAGCTCGCGAGAGAGAGGTTGCTACCTTATGACGCTGCTGCTTCCAAGACTGCCGAGTGCGGAGTACAATTTTCGCTGATGCGATGTTTATCTTGCGGATAAAGCTGGGAATTTAAGCTGCAAATTGTTATTTCTACGGCACCGCAATGTAAATTGAGATTCCTGAGGGCGCGCACTACTGCACTGTGGGTCAGAAATCGAAGTTTTGCGGTAAAAGTTCGATTTTTTTTAAAGTCAAATCTCAATGAAATTTGAGAGTTTATCGATTCATGGAAATACTGAGTCATGGAAAAGATATTCTTCTAGCTTCCAGCTTCTAGCTTCCAGCTTCTAGCTTCCAGCTTCCAGCTTTCAGCTTCCAGCTTCTAGCTTTCAGCTTCTAGCTTCTAGCTCCCAACTCCTAGCTCCTAGCTTCTAGCTCCCAACTCCTAGCTCCTAGCTTCTAGCTTCCAGCTTCTAGCTTCTAGCTTCCAGCTTCTAGCTTCCTGCTTCTAGTTTCCAGTTTCTAGCTCCCAGCTTCCAGCTTCTTGCTTCTCGCTTCTAGCTTCTCGCTTCTAGCTTCTCGCTTCTAGCTTCTCGCTTCTAGCTTCTCGCTTCTAGCTTCTCGCTTCTAGCTTCTCGCTTCTAGCTTCTAGCTTCCAGCTTCCAGTTTCTAGCTTCCAGCTTCTAGCTTCCAGCTTCTAGCTTCTAGCTTCTAGCTTCTAGCTTCTAGCTTCTAGCTTCTAGCTTCCAGCTTATAGCTTCTAGCTTATAGCTTCTAGCTTCCAGCTTCCAGCTTCTAGCTTCCAGCTTCTAGCTTCCAGCTTCTAGCTTCGAGCTTCTAGCTTCTAGCTTCTAGCTTCTAGCTTCTAGCTTCTAGCTTCTAGCTTCTAGCTTCAATCTTCCAGCTTCCAGCTTCTAGCTTCTAGCCTCTAGCTTCTAGGTGGTCTCCCTCGAAGTCTCCTACTTCTACCTGATTCCATGCTGAATCTTATTCTCTCCTCCGACATTCGTACTAAGTGATCAGCCCTCTGAAGTCTGTCGTATTTTACACGCTTGATAATATTCGCAACTTTATGCACTTGATACAACAAGTGATTCGTGCGTCTGCGCCACACATTATTTTTGAGTTTCCTACCGAGTATTGTCCGTAGCACTTTACGATCGAAACCACCGAAGACTTTCCGGTCTACCTCTTTTAATGTTCACGTTTTGTGCTGTGAAGAATCAATGTTTTATGAAGGACGAATTTTACTTCCGTTCGGTTACGTAGTTCGTAAAAGGCCATATTCGTAGCGTCTTTTCACTTCGCGTGTCACAAGTGCTCCAATCCAAACTCTTCTAAGCCTAACTAGTTTCGCTGGAAAATCATGGTCAGACATTATCTGTTGCAGCTCATTTCTTTTCAGTGAATCGTACGCTGCTTTAAAAAAAATACACATAAGGTGAGTCTACAAGTTATACTCCCAGAATTTATCTAAGATCATTCGCAAGGTCTGACCCGTTATCGAGCAGCCCTCACGTAAACCAGAAGTTTGCCGACGAAGGATTCTTCGACTGGTCTCAGTCTGTTGAACAGAATGCATGGCAGTGTTTTGTACGCCGAATTCAGCAGGGTAATTCCCATGTAATTGACACATTCCATTCTGTGTCCTTTCTAATTGGGCGTATGGGGCCATCCAACCAGCCGGTGGACATTTCTTCGTCCTCCCAAACCTTCAGAAGTACTCGGAGGATCGCCTGATAAAGCTGCTCACTTCCCTATTTGTGAAGCTCTACCTGGAAGCCTTACAGTTCTTCAAATCGCTGACAGCTTTTTTAACTTCTCTTATAATCGGTGGCTCCACAACTAGACCTTCTTTCATCCATGTTCACCGTGCTTCTCATTTTCATTTTTGTTGTTCAATAACTGCTGAAAGTGCTCCTGGCAGCCACCGCCGTTTTATTGGTCAGCAAATTGCCTTCTCTATCATTACACATGGCAAACACTGGAACGGTATTGTGCCGCGCGCCATTGGTCATTGCATAAAATCTTCGCATATCGTTCCGGTTAATGCTATCTTGATCTTCAACCACCTTCGTGCTTCATTTTCTTTCTGCGATGAATTCGCTTTTCTTTGGCTCTCTGTTCTGTCGGGTACCGGCCACAAGCTTCTGGCATTACAGCACCGGCACCGGCATACAGCTTCTGGCGACATTCTTCACGTCTGTCACTCTCTGGCACTCTTCATCGAACCAGTCGTTTCGGCTTCGTCGTTGACCTGTGCTAATCGCTTCCCACGCCGTTGTTGCAACAGCTCCGTGGAAAGGGTCCCACAGGCTGTTGACATCTCCAGAAGCGTTTGTTTTGCCTAACTGCTCGTCTAGCTGCTGACGATACTGTACAGCTACCCCATCAGTCGAGAAGCGTTGGATATTGCCTCGAAAGTTCCTGACATCCATGATAACTGAGAAATGTTGCCCATCAACTAGCACATGGTCTATTAAGGAGCAGGCATCGCACTACGAAGTAGATACTGCCGATTGCTATTGTTCTCAATACAACCCAGTCAATTATAATTTGCTGATCACATTTTTTGTGCATTTTTAAGAATTTTAGGAAATTTTAAAATACTTCAAATGCATGATTGTAAACTGATATATGTTTCGTGTTATGAAAAGCTATCGCATTTTGATGAAAACTAAAAAAAATGTATTACTTTTAGGCTATTTGTTCATTTTTGAAGTGTTTGGAATTTTTACGTGGAATTGCGATTTCCAGCCCATAGTGTAGGTACTGCTTGAACCAGACGGGACGGGAAGTCTTTTATTCCGACTTTGTCAAAGTGCGATTTCTGCAAACGTGACGTGGTTGGTCTTTGGTGTTGTCGGAGTGACTGACTGGCCGTTGTTTGTTTATACTGGATGGCTCCTGGGTATGGGGATGGCCAAGGGAAGAGGTGTGACAATAAACTGACGAGGCGGGGGATAAACAAACTAGCTGTCAAAAAGCCATTAGCCGACAATGACCGGTGGCATACATGCGGATCTCGTTCACTTAAGGCTACCTTACCTTACTACGCTGTCTAAATGCACGGGATCCGTCGTTTATTAGTGAATGAGATCGGGTCAACCCGGGCTTCGCCCGCTTGGGTATAAATATTCATAAAATTTTAATTTGCTTCCTAAACGACACCAAAACCGAAAAGGACGCATTTTTGCGTCCATTTAGGAAACCCTAATTCCAACGAAAAACGACAAGGAGTGTGCATCCCGTTGTAAGGTGGGTCGTAAAAAATTAAACAGCTTCAAGGGACCATTTTCACGCTTTGTCCCTTGTTTACTTTAAAGCGGGCGGTGAAAGGACGGGTTTCACTTTTGAATCCCAATTTTATTTATGGCGACATTAAAAGATGGTTCGGTTGTTATTAAATTTTGTTGGGGGTCTGGGTGGAATTGCTAATATAACAGTTTTAACAATAAGTTGAAACCATAATCAAAATATTAAATACAATTGCAAACTATCCAACACAATACTTATCAACGCATTATAGAGAAGGTGTTGAAACACCTTTCTCATATATTGTTGCCTATCAACAAAACAAACATCAATACTGGAGTAGATAACCGTTCAGATTTTGTCAATTCGAATAAGGCTACCTATTACAAGGTGATTACTGGGGGTACACATAATTTCAATTAAATATCTTCAGCAACAAAAATCCCGAAACACATGTCTTATGTCACTTATATATGGCTCGAAACTCAAAAGAGATCCAAACTGTTTTGTTTATCATAATGATCGACTGGATGGAGCATGTGGTGGAGTTGCTATCATCATTGAACCTATGACAAAAGGTCGAAAGACAAAAGGTCGAAAGACAAAAGGTCGAAAGGACAGAAGGTTGAAGAACAAAATTGAAGGGACAAAATTTCGAAAATCTTTTTTCAAAGAAGGAAAAATTTCCCACCAAGCAAATCATTTTCGACCTTTTGTCCTTTCGACCTTTTTTCTTTCGACCTTTTGTCCTTTAGACGTTTTGTTTTTCGACCTTCTGTCCATAAACCCAAATTATCCACTCCTAAAAATTCCGTTTGCTTGAACCGTTTGTCATCATCCGAACCTTAATGGATTAAAGCCGGAACCCTTCAATCCTGCCCGAAATTGGTAGGAAAACTCAAACCGAAAAGAAAACTTCCGGATAATGTTGTCCAATCGATTTACCCCTGGCACTGTGCCACCGGGCATCAAGTCCAGACCAGGTTGCTGCCCGATGGCCACCGCCGGTCCTTTAATCCATAGTGCAAATATTGTCCCGGAAAGGTAAATCCCAGCAGCACCACCCCCACCCAGCTTAAGGGATGGCAAAAACTATTAATTTTCACCTTATCTCTGTCCAGGGAAAACTGCGACTGGCCATTGCCGGTCGTCGAGGTGATGGTCTCTCATACAAAGCTGTTTATCGCAGGAGCAGAGGGTAAATTGACTGAATTTAACTCGGACGCTTACTGGTCTCCCCCCAGCATGGAGCGAAATTGACAAGACTTATGGCAAATCCAATGGACATTGTAGAAGGTGTGAGTGTTGCCAAAGGGGGGCACGAGGGGTATTGTCCCACTCTTTACCTCCGACAGTTATCTTCTTAAATCAGTCGCATCATAAGAGAATCCTTGAGGAATTTTAGAAAAAATCTTGGATTTCTCAAAAATATCAAACATGCCAAAAAATCTTTATGGAAATCCACAAATTTATACCACGGCTCTGCCATTTGAACTTGAGCTTGATTGACTGTTCGTGGTTGCTTCGCCAGATCAGCTGCAATTATTGAAAGTATTCATGGATTAATCTTTAGGGAGATTTCGGGTGCATTTTCTGAAAAAAAAAACAGGATGTTATATCTGAAGAAATTTCCTGAAGAATTGATTTCTAAAAGATCCTGGAGGTGTCATTCCAAGTTTAATAGTGTTAAAGCGGTGCAACATAAGTAGAAATATAATTTGCAACAAAAAGGTTCATTACTGATATTACTCAGCTGTTATGTATATCCAACTGGAAAACCTACAAAAACCAGGAGCTGTTGATGGTAAGATTGTAAGTTAAATAATTGGTAAACTCTGAACTTTAAAAAAAAGCAAACGTGAAGAAATCATTGGAATAGTGTATGTAGGACTCCTTGCTCCAACTTTTAAAACAACTTCTATGAACTGCTTGACGAATCACAGGAGATTAAAGGAGTCTGAAAATGTCTCTACAGGAATCCCGAGATAAATTTTCTCATCCCCAAATTGACCTGCATTCAGACACAGCAGGTTCCGCTATTGTTTGTTATAACAATGAGAGCACCAGTACTTACACATTGAGGATGTTTCTGATCCAGAGTAGCGTCTGTTAGTTCCCTGTGAAAGTACAGCTGTTTTTGCAATATCGGAGTAGTAACTGCTCATGCTCATGTTCATGCTCATCTTGATACTCACTTGCAAAATTTAGGCAAAAAACTAATTAAGAATTCGATTTTATCTAGTCGCAGTAAGCATTTGAAAAAAAAAAAAATTTTGTTTCCAAATGGAACTAACTGTAGAAAATTTTCGAAAGGAATCGGCAAGAAATTTCTTGAACGATTCTTACCAACCGTTAAGTGGATCTAGGGTAACCAATATAATTTGGACCCCTATATATTTTGGACCCCCTTGGCCATTTTCCTGCAAATTTCCCAGTTTAAATCGAAAGACCAACTCAATTTGCATGCTATTTAGGAAAATAGGGCTATTCCGCACTAGCATCAACCGTTTGTACAAAGAAAATGTTTTTATTTTATGTGAAATTAATTTAATTTAATCGGTGCATCCATGCAACCGTTACACAACGTTACACACAGAAATTGAAGCCGTCAGAAAGTTTCAAATGTAAACAAAAACGTTTTTCAAATTTCTGGACAAAAATCGTAAAATTTCTTCGGTTTTCCATTGTCGATCGATTGATTAGACTATGGGCAAGCATATTATACATCCAGTGTCATGGACTTTGTCGCAGAACGATAAAAAAATGCCGGGGGTCCAAAATATATACTTTGAGGGTCCAAAATGTATTGGTGTGTCCAAAATAATGAAAAACAATGCTTCACAATTCAATTATTTTCGACGTTTTTTGGATCCTACATGACCGTTTGAGTATTTTTATCTCGTAGAGGAAGTTTTTCTCTACATTTTGGCATGTTCTTTGACTTGGTTACGCTGTGCAATTAATTAATTGGGACACAAAACTAAAATCACTTCCTTAGGGGGTCCAAAATACAACCGTTACCCTATGCCACGTTTCTCACCCACTTTGCCCTTTATGAAAAAAAAATATAATGAATTACTGTCGCACTTATCATCAATTTTGGAGGTTGTTCACTCTCCTCTACGAAGGAAAATCTGGGTACGCCTATGAGTAGATGACCGAGCTGTCGGAAGTCCCCTTTCATGACGATGACCTTTTCGAATTGTCCAGAACTGAGTAGCGAAACGGTGGCGGGGCAACTTTGTGTCCAACTTTAATGCTCGACAGCATGGCACAAAGGACCAAAGAAGGAAACTTCTTATCGCACTGTCCCAATAAATTAGCTTTATTAAATTTCTCCTCCAGTTGGGACAGGAGGGAACGTCCAAACCATCTGACTGACTCCAAGATTGCAAGGAGATCCATTTTTCCCGGATCAACCGAACCGACATAATGGCAAGTGCTTCGCGGTAGAACTCTACCCAAGGAAGCTAGGGAAAAATGCAAGAGAGCGAGCGGAAAGGAGTTCAAGTAAACATTCACCGTCAAGTGGGTAAACATCTTGGCTGGAGGTTAGGTTATGTTCATCAAAAGGATTACACGCTTCACAAAACCGCCTCCACCGCGCCTAGATGCTCAACTGCGTTGACACTCGCTTGCCGAGCACAATGCTTTTGGTTCTGCTATGAACCGGGAACTCAACCAAACGATTCGTTTTGGTTTTGGCGCACATACAGACCGAGAGGACACACACAAGTACCGAGGCCACACTCGCAAATCCTCTTGTGGTTTTGTGTGGCAGCTTTAATCTCCTTAATAGAATCCTTCCCGGTGACGTATGTTGCTTTAGGAGGCGTCTGGTCTCATAAAGCATCTATGGGATTGGTTCTGCTGGTGAATGATTAATCTATGGTGCTATTTCTGCGCACTTCCCGTTCAAACAATTGTTTGGACTACTTAAATACCAATTTTGCTTAAAATCTCTGATTTTGAGAAAGTTTTTTAAGAAATATTTCAAATAATTATTTTCTGTATCATTCTTGTAAGATTTCTGTGGAAATGTCCGATAAGATCTAGTAAAATTGACATATGCGTCTTGTTCAGAATTTGAGACTGAACTGTATCCGACTCCTTCATATAAATTATGGTGCAGAGCGGTAATTTCAGCATAACTTTAAACTTTTAAATTTAATGATATTTCAACGTTGAAAATATTGATGGCGTCAGCATCATCAACTGTTTTATGATTTCAGCAATGATCATTCATCTAACCCATTCACCACTATGACGCTGTTACACATTCGGCATTTGATGTGTCACCATCAATCTCCATTCAACTTTTCCAAAACCAGCAAATTCAATTCCCCGGCAATCCGTTTAACAGTGTCGAGTTCATCCCCGTTGTCACTGGTAATTAGATTGAATTCGATTCTTACTCAGAAAACCACTATCCGAATCGATTGAACCAACCTCTTTCTCTCATGTGACCAGAAAAAAAGAAATCCTTTCAATCCACCACAATTGCACGGAAATGAAGCAAAGAATTGTGAATGGTGCAGAGTCGAAATCCTTTTTTTCCACCGACCGAAATCGTATCAATTTCCTCGTGTCCGACCGAAATCTCCGGATTTAGTTGCACGATATCCCTAACTCAAAAGTGATCCTGATTCGTCGCATTTTCCCTCCCCCGATCTCTTTTATCGAACGGATTGGTCAGCTCGTGGTCAGCGCCACTTTTTGCCTCACATGCACACAGGGGACACTGTACTGGGAAAACTAATTTCTCCTCCAAAAGCCATTCAATCAAAGGCTAATCAAAACGACACATAGCCGGGGACGAACCCGGCTGAATGGTCGAAGAAGAGATCAGCCGGACAAAAAAGAAAAAGTTTTCCCCACCGGTCAGCCTTTGGTTCGGACGTTTTGCAAGAAGCTTCAGGATATATTTGTAGATCTCCGATATCCTGGCGGTATCCTTTCGATGCTATTTCCGAACCGAACCGGCCTTCCTCAACCCCACCCCAAACGATGAAGCTTTCCTTTATGGATTGACTTTTATCAAATCACTTTTCTTCGCAGTCGAGACAGCTAGAGTTAGATATACGGGCTCTCTTTAAGGTGGAACGATGATGGAGTAGAGCAGAGGTTCCCAAACTGTTTGGATGTGCGAATCATCCAGTTTTATTTCTCACGATATACCAGGGAAAACTGTAAGGTAAAAGCTTTCTGTAGAGCAATTTAAACAATTTAACCTTGCTACCTTAATGGCTACAGTGTAGCATCACGCCATTACCGAACGTATTGTAGAGCTCCATCTTCGTCGGTCATGGGCGATACCTCTTCAGTTGCCCGAACGTTTAGGGTCGCCAGGTCCTCTTCCACTGTACACAGCCAGCGTATCAAAAAACCACTGGTAATGCTTGTAGACCCAAAGATTCGATGGAGTCCTAAGGGGACCAAAAACATCCGTATATATCAATGTACATTGGTCCCAAAGCCATATCTAGGAAGACAAAAACGATTGCACCTAAACCGTCAATTTTAGATATATGGTGTCTTCGGCAAAGTTTCTCCATATTTTTCAGACATTTTTTTCAGTGAAGTAAAATTAGGATGACCCACATGGCTTACGAGATCAGCATATAAACTTTTTTGCTGACACATTTATGCCTATACAATGTTCTACAATGTTTTGGAACAACCGATTTTGAGCAACTTTGCCGAAAAACCCAAATTTCTATCTCTTATGGTTCGCGAGGTATGATTATTTTAAACAAAAAAGTTAGGGTGATACTGAAAAATACGACAATTTATCGCTAAAACTTAGTTAGTTTGATTGCGCAACTTTTTGCCGAAGAAACTATTATTCTATCTCTTATGGTTACAGAGTTATCAGAGATTTTCTTCTGAAAAATGGTTGTTTTCAAATGCCGATATCTCTGAAAAGCGCAAACGGATTCTCAATCTTTTGTCGCCATTAGAAAGATTCTCTTTTTCTCTATTCATAGTGGAAAAAAATGTGAGGACGGTTTTTGTTTGAAGAGATTTTGAAAATAATATGTTTTTAAACGAAAATCGTCCATAACATGAAAAATAATCGAGATAGCTCTTTGCTGCTTTCAGAAAAAATGTGCAAAATTGATAGTTCTGAAAGTGTTTCATACAAAGTATTCATAAAATATCAACACTTTAAGGTATATTCACCATAAACCGAAATTGATATGGTGAAGAAAGCGTAAACAGAGATATTTGTTGGAATAAATGAAATAACTGTATGTAAAGCCATTTAAAAATGAAAATATATGTATTGATATTGGATCGATCACAGTAAGTGGAATCTAAGAAGTTGGAGGTAGGAAAATAATATGCTGAAGCAGTTTCAGCAGTGATCCATGGAACATTAATCCATAAACGAAGTACTCTTATTTCACGCGAGATAAATTTGTCCAACTAACCGTATGACGTGGTCGGTTATAATTTGCAACCGCTTCGGTTTAATAGGCAGAAGGTCATGGATACAATATATTTTTCAGTAGCACCCTAACTTTTTTGTTTAAAATAATCATAACTCGCGAACCATAAGAGCCATGCCACCCACTCGAGCCACCCGCTGAAGCATCCTCTCGAGCCACCTAACAAGGTGGAGCACATGTGCGTCGGCCAAAAATTGATCATCATGTTCCATGTATACCTCCACCCACAGAATTATGTAGGCAGTATTACATGTACACGTTTCATACAAAGGTATTATTGTCGATATGAATTCATCAACAACTTCATAAAAGCTCAAAATCACAATTAATTTCATTTGGTAGTGAAAACATGTTTTTTGACCAAAATTATAAACATTCTTCACACCATGCGTGTGTTGTTTACTTTTTTTTGGCAGTTTTCTCCTCTCTTCTCTCGCTTCTCATGGATGGAGAAAGTTGCCATCAGTATGCATTTGAATTCTACTGTCAATTGTACCGTTTAATGTCTTATGTTCATTTTTGCTGTTAAATTGCTTCGTACATTGTATTTCTCACGCATAAAAATGTTTTGCAGCACTTGAGACATTGAACACCTTTTGAGTATTATGAAATTGTAAAATACGTGGTTGTAGCAAGTGTATGAATATCCAAACAGTTTTAATCCAAATGAAAAAAAAACTGACACCACTTCCAATCAGTGAGAGCGGCGCATCCGATTCATAAACAATGTTGGCTCAGTGAATTCGCGTTTCGGTGCTATTTTCGAGCACAAATTTACTAATATAAGTGATTTATTGCTCCCAGGAGCATCGTGAGTGAAAAATCAAAGTTTTTTAAGTATCGCATTAGATTTTTGAATTGCTACGGTGAGTAGAAATACGATTAAAAGTGTGTTTTAGAACGAGCACCGAAAAGCCAGCAAACAATATTTCGGTGCGTGAAGAAGAAGTGATTCGGTAGTGCGTGGTATTTTACAACACAAATCACAGCAATAACTACGAGTTTGCATTCGAAAACTGGTAATTTATAAGAAACACATTATGGAATGCTTTCAGTTAAGAAACCACTCCTCTACAATAAGGTTAGTAACTTCAAATAATCATTTTTTGTGATCGCTCTCGAAAACACTGTGAGAAGCGTGGGAGGAGGGAGCGAAAAGTGAAGGGGGGAGTAAGGTGCCATATTAGAGGCCATTTTGGTACTCAAGTCCTTAATATCTCTAAAAATCGAAAGCTCATGTTTTCAGGCAGCATTAAACAATACTAAATAAAGTGAAAGTTAAAATTTCAGAGAAATTTATTTTGGTGTTTTCGAGATTTTTTCCAGTTAGCTATGAATACTTGACATCTTTGAGATAGTTGTTTTTTTTATTAAAATGAACAACTTTGTCGAACATGCCATGCCTCTAAAACGTCACAGTAAAAAGTTAGATTGTGGTGCCACCTATCCAGACGATTTATGAACTATCCGTTTATCTCAGTAGATGGTCCATTTTGTTACAAATAGAATAGAATAGAAAAAAATAAACGGAGATTCATTGGCCTTGAATAATAAATATATAAAATTACCATCAACATTTAGGTCAAAATTAGTTTGCTAAGTCATTTTTAATGGCTGGTTGGAGTTTTGAGTAAAAAAATCAACATAGTTTTGAGTTACGCCGCTTTTGCAGCGTAACTATTCAAAACAAGAATTTTTAATTTTTAATGAGACATTCTAATATCGGTAATCATGTTTCAATGTTGTCAATGACATTGACATTGCCATGTTCTGTATATGTTACTGAACTAGCAGCTATACATTACACCTTAGAATACATAAGTTCTCTCCCACCCGAACACTTCTTCATTTTTCCCGACTGTTTAAGTTTTTTGGAGGCTGTTCGATCAATGAAGCCAGTGAAGCACTCAGCGTACTTCCTGAATTGAATACGCCAAGCATTGAGTGCTTTGTCAAATCTCTCTTACACTAGTACCTGGCTTGGTTCCCTTCCCATTGTTCCATTCCGGGCAATAAGAAAGCGGCGCTAAAGCAGGCGATGTTTACGAGCGTCAAATCACTTTCGATGATTTCTTTGCATTGGGCCGTCGGGAGACCTTGGTCAGTTGGCAACAGGAATGGAGAGACGGAGAAATGGGTAGATGGTTGCATTCTTTATTTCCACAAATGTCGAAATAACAATGGTTCTGAACATGAGTCCTGATTTCATTCATGTTATGAGTCGGCTTATGTCCAACCACTATTCGTTAAACGCGAATATCCACCATATTGGGCTCTCAAAAAGCAATCTCTGTATTTGCGGCATGGCTTACTAGGATATCGAACATGTCGTATGGGGATGGAGTGAGGATCGTGGCATCAGATCTGAACTGACTGAAACTCTCCGAATCCTAGGAAAACAGCAGACACCTGTTAGGGAAGTGTTAGTGGGCCTTGATTTGGAATATATGAATTTGATCTACCTTACCTGTGCGTATCAAAATCCGAGTTTGATTGTCGTTCGTTCCCTGTCTATCTTTTTCCCCTTCAAATTGTTATCTTCTCGTCAGCTATACTTCTTCAATTTTCATCAAATTATATCACTGCTGGCAATGTCGTTAATTTCCTATCATTTCACACACTACTTACGCTGAATTTCAACACTACTTTACCAAATTTGATTTGTTAAACTTAGTAGTACTCGATCACAAATTTAAAGCTGGAAAGGAAAGACTAAACAGTGTATAACGAATAGTTGCTCACATGCGCATTGTTATACAAAATATACCCATGTAAAATTTATTGAAACCTGAGTACTGAGTCACCAAACTGCCCTGAATATTGTGCAGCAAAAACTATTTTATTTATATGATGAAATTGGCTCAGTAATGCCACACAGCGCTTAAACCAATGAGAAATCAGTTGTTTGTGGAAAATTTTAAATTTATTTGATCACGGTTTGTCGTACATAACATTTGATCGTGATAAACGGTATTAGAATGCCTTATTAGTCTATTGAAAATTAATGCTTTTGATGGTTACGTAGCAAAAAAAGCGTAACTCAAAATTGTGTTGACATTTTTACTTCAAACTCTGCCCAGATACTACCAATAACTATGCAAAACAACTTTGATCAAGTTTTTATGGGAAATTCCTTCTGATAAGCACGGCCAATTCAAACCCGTTTAAATATCTCTAATTTTCTTTGAATTGTCATTAGCTTTATTCACGAGACTTTCAGCCCACGGCTGGTTCGTCTCCGAATTTTCTTTGAATATATGGACTGGTACTTCTCAAAAAGCGTTACTTCAAAACGGATCATAGGAAGCGGCTGGTGAGCTCAGCTTTGATGGAGATTATTTTCGGATAATAAAAGTCTGGCGGGCTCTGTGCTCTCGTTTTGCGAACTGATTAAGTTTACGAACCCCCGATGAAGTTCGTAAATTGAGATTACAGTGTATTATGATTTTACACACTTAAATCATATTACAGGAATCCGTAAATTTCACCGTAATCTCAACAGCTGAAAAATTTGGTGAAATAAATTAACGGAGTACGGTAAATTTATACAGTTTTCGGTAAAATTTCACCGGAATAACGGTGTTTTATTCAACCAAACTGTTCAGCTGCTGAGGTTACGGTGAAATTTACAGATTACGGTAAAATAATTCAATTTCATCGGCTTATAGAAAATCATACGAATTCTCAGGATTTTTTGGAATTCGTTGATTTTTTAAATAATATTTGACTTATTTTTGAGTTTTTGAATTTTATTGTATACACTTTCAGGTAATTGAAATTTTTGAACTTGTTGTGAATTCTTAGAGTATTGTTCTAGAGGACTGGTAGCGAGTCAGTTTTTTTCACCTAGTCAAAATTTTAAAAAAACTCACCATATAATTTGCAACGTTGCTAAAAATGCCCTAAACATTTTTTTCGTCGCTATTTTCGTGATATACTCATAAAGAAATGAAATACTGGGCTAGCCTTACTGACTGAACTGAAACATATGTATCTTTGTCATTCTAAAAACAAACAAAGGCTGATTTTGAAATCAAAGAGCAAAGAAAGATTGAGATTCCTGGTCAACTTTCTGAAGGAATTTACATAGATGCAACAAAAAAAATTATAAAAACTATTTTGATAAAAAAAATTGAAGATTTAATTTTTTTGTTTAGAATTTTCTGAAATTTAGCTTCGGTTTTCTTGAGAAATACGCCATAATTTTGACTACTAGACACTGACGTTCTTCATTTATTTGCAGCATAAATATTCATGTGATCAATTTTATGTCTTCTGCACTTTTATTAATTAATATGTGCTCCCCAAACCAACATAGAAATTTCTTGATATAACATCAACATTAACAAGAAAAGCATGAAATCCTTTAAAATAAGTCCGAAAAATATCAAAAGTCAAAAATCACTAAAGAAAAATTTTGTTCGTTTATGCATTTTTTTTCGAGCCGAAAAATTCTTTGAATTATATTCATCAATAAAACAGCGTCCAAAACCATAACATCTATAAAATCAGTTAAAAAAACGAAAAACATATTATCAAATTGTATTAGTTTCTAAAGTGTCCAAAGGAGCATCTTTTTTGTTTTTGTCTTGACACATTAAAAGAGGCGCCACTTATTTCGCCCATTTGTTACGGACATATCCCCTCTACTAGCAGCATCATTTTTCATTACAGAAAAGTATTCAAATCGCAATAACTTCTTTGTTTTACGATATTTTTGCATAAAAAACTTGTGATAAAAAGTTCTCAATCAACTATCCTTCTTTTAGAATTAGTGTCGATTTTAATCATTGGTCATCCAGATACGGAAATATACAAAAAACCGATGCGTTGCCATAACTTACGTAAATATCACAGGCTACAGATTTTTTTTATGTTCTAATATTTGCTTCTCAAAAAAATGCTTCAATGTGAGTCTGTTGTAAAAAATTAAACAAATTGGGTCAACAGTTTTTGAGTATTGAACATTTATGTTTCAGGTACCCTTTCCGCCTAAAAAATATCTTGAAAAATTAAAAAAAACTGGTAATTTTGAGACAACTCAACCGATTTGCACATTTTTTCAGAGAAGCTCTTCATTACTTGACATTACTTGACTTCATTGAGTCCACATTTTATTTTATTTTTATTTTTTTTATGAACTGTCTAAAAATAAAATGGCAAAAGTAATTTTGTATGGAAAATGTCGGCCCCCTAGGAATATTAGAATACCTTCAAGAAAAGATAATTGATAGTCAATACCGACATAGATTCTGAAAATAGAAAAGTTTCTTGAGAACTTGTGAAAAAGGGGGTTAAAAAAGTTATCGTGATTTGAATATTTTATGTAGTGAAAAATTGAAGCTGCCGGTAGAGGGGATATACAACTTAGATATATGCAAGAATAATCGAAATCAATTCAGAATTATTGGTGTTACAAAGCATCAAAATTGAAGAATGTTGGAGTAGTGTCAAAAGAAGCCCCGGTTGACGGTATTCTACGGGCTACTGAAATCAGATATTTAAAATTATAGTATTTGCCAAGTTTACACTGGTCTCGTGAAAAATGAAATAATCCAATGCGTCGTATTATTGGCCATTTATGGCGATCAAGTCTTATACCGGTTTTAACGATCATGTCTAACCGATGTCAGTGGGGCCCAGATAGCCGTAGCGGTAAACGCGCTGCTATTCAGCATGACCAAGCTGAGGGTCGTGGGTTCGAATCCCGCTGGTCGAGGATCTTTTCGTAAAGGAAGTTTTCTCGATTCCCAGGGCATAGAGTATCTTCGTACCTGCCACACGATATACACATGCAAAAATGGTCAATCGGCAAAGAAAGCTCTCAGTTAATAACTGTGGAAGTGCTCATAAGCAGGGTTGGGAAAAAATCTGAAACTCACTCTACAGTAGCCAAACAAAGCCAATCACAGTCAGCGAAGCCAGTGAAACTCACGCCCATCGCTGCTGTAGGCAAATGCCTTGAAAATTGCAAAACACCCGTTGCTAAGGGCAACCCGAAATTACTGTAGAAAAATGTTCTATTTCCCGCTGCATTTCCCGCATTTAGAGCCTTCAATGACACTCATGATTTAGAAAATTCGTGCACCCAACAGAGGCTACTTGATGAGATTCACGTTTTTGAACTACTGTACTGGGAGAGCCACGTGATTTTCGCGAAATTAACTACTATTACCATTCCCAGCACTGCTCATAAGAACACTAATCTGAGAAGCAGGCTTGGTCCCAGTTGGGACGTCATGCCAGAAAGAAGAAGAAGAAGAAGTCTAACCGATAACTATTGAGAAATACCCAACATTACTGCAGTTCTCTACATTTAAAATTTAATGCAATATTCAGTATTGGCCCGATTTTGTCAACTACTTGTTTTTGAAGATTTTTTGTTTTTTTTTTCAAATATTTTTTAATCCGATTTGCTTCTAAATCTTATAAATACCATGGAAATGTCCAACATAGGAAATAAAAAACTTAGATAAATTACATATTTATATTTTGGAGGCGATTTGAAATACTTTTTGAAAATTGGTTGGCGAAATCTATGTGTCGATTGGTTGATATCCATGGTTAAACGGTATGCACTTGCATTCTTATTCATTTTTTTTTACTAATACTTGCAGTTTTGGAGTCACTATTTTGATCATTTTAGTTACTAAAGTCACTATTTTTGCTACAGATTTTAATATGTAATTAAGATTGTGTGCCTCAAAATTTTCATTGTTGGTTATGACAATCATTGTTATATATCTTTTGTCTCTTGTGAATTTACTTACATAACTAACAGATTTATCCCGTACAATTATTGTAAAACAATAGGCAAGCTTCTAAGAAGTATGCGAAAACGTAAACAAAATATACGAATCTAGAATAAAAAGAAATAACTCTTTGATGGTGTCTTACGCAGGGGATCGCAACCCACAGTTTGGAAACCCCTGCAGTCGAAGCAACGGTCGGTCACACAAACATACTGGGGACCTATCTCGTTTCCGATATCGCTTTGATATGATTTTGATTTTATGCGCTTCTTTGCGCAATTTTCCGCTCCACAGTTGGGTTTCCCTCTCTCGATGAGGGACTTGGCAGCCGGCGGCGGCGGCGAGTTAGATGACAAAAATAAGACCATCATCATCGAGGGGCTTCGATAACCCGGTGCCGGTACCTCCCACCCTTCCTGGCCCGTCCCGTCCGTACACAGAAAAAAATATTTAATTTTCAATGTGATGTAAACTGAAGCCTACTGTAAAAATAAATCAAATTCGTGTGTTGTTACAGCATCATGTAAATTTAAATGAATATACATTACATTTTCAACTAATAATGGTTGAATATTACATGATCGTGTAAATCTAAAGTGAATTCGATTTAAAAATAATGGATTGGTCGTTGAAATTTAGGTTTATTTTGATGCTCCAAATATGTGCATGAAAATAAACTTAAATTTACAACATTTTTTTAGCTGTGTAGATATCGAAGGATTCCGTCATGCGGCAAATAAGATGAAAGTTAGCTCGTTATCGTTAGCCGACCGGAGCATTCCAGGAGTGATACCGAACCGTGGCGAGGTCCAGGGGAACTTCAAGCGGGGGGAAAAGTTTGCTTAGCCCACTGAAGGCTGCTGGAACGAGGATGTCACTCTCGGGTTTTGGATCGAGTGGTGCTACACATACACAAATGGCTGTTTTGTGGCCGACTGTGTAAACAATACGGGGTTCAAGAGTTCAACAAGCACATACCCGAGAAGAGCCGGCAAAAGTTACTCGATGGGATTTGCTGTCAGTATCCCCCGTTCGTGTGGGGGTGACCCTTGTTAGGGCATGAGAGCTGGAAGGGATTGGGCGGGCACTCAGGTGGCAATGTTGATTCTCACGATTTAGAAGTTGGCGTTGGAATTTTGTCGGTGCGAGAAGACAATAATGAACAAATTGGGAATGTTTTGCAAACTCAGATTTGTAGTTGAACGCAAGAAGTCACAGTTTAACGACTTATCAAATGCGTTGAAATGACTGCATTCGTTATTTTTTGGATTGGTTTTATGCGTCGGGAAAAGATGTTGGTTCTCTACTATTGTCTTTAAAAATTCTAATTGGAAAATTTATCGAAGAAAGGTCTAAGAGTTTTTTTTATACAATTTTCTCATTCTTAGGAACGCAATAACAGATGTGATTGAGTTTCGGATGTTCACACTTCTCTCCATAAACGATGTTCGAACCCGATATCTTCATTCCCCCACTAGTTTAATTATCTGAAATTTAAATTCCATTCATATCCCGCTATGCAACATCTACAAGGCTCCCTCTCACCAGCCTGCAAACAAACAGTCTCGCAGTTAATTGATTTCTGTCAACCGAAAGTGATTAGTAATCCTCGTGGGACCTTCGTGCTAACCTATTCCCAAACGGCACTAAATTTACAGTAAGCCTCCATTCTCTCTCTGTGTCGCGCCGCATCTCGAAATGAAGTTCATTTTCCGCACTCCAATTTCAGCCCGTCACAACCAATGAGACAGCCATACATCTTGCGGTGTACGCCCCAAACAAAGTCCCGCGGACAAGTCCCGGCTTGATAAATTAGAACCCGACTTTAAAGAACCTTCGTGTCTTCGTGTGTTCTTCGCGCGCAGTGTCGTCCCGAAGGCATTAATTAGTTTCACTCGACGCGGCAACTATACTGTTACCTACTGGTTATATCTGCATTTCTCACACTTCACGTGTGTCGCTTTCATGTGCGCAATCTGGTGTACCGTAAAACGGGGTAACATTGATATCTGATAATTTACAGCATTCTGATATTTATTATTTTCACTTATACTTAACTTCATCTGACCTGCATTTTTGAACCCCTCGCATCATGACAATATATCTACTTGAAGGTGTCAAATAAAGAGCTTTTAGTTTATGCGGGAATACACTAAGTTGAGTTTTGAATGCATTAGGAGAAATTTTCTATTTTTGGAAGTATGAAGAAAGAATACCCAAACTTTTTTGCAATCTACTACAGATGACACGCAGGCCGTACTTTGACGGAGAGGCCTGTGTCATCCACAAACAAAGGTTTTTGACATCCCTGAGATAACTCGGGTAAATGAGATGTGAAAATATTGTATGTTCCAGAATGTTGTTTTGAAATCCTACTCTTTCCGAAAGACTTTTAGACTTGGATTTTTTACTTTGGTAAAAAGATTCAACTTAAGTTGGTGAAACCAAAAAAGGTTTGTTTCGAACAAAATCGAATTTATTGCTTTCCGCTTATGGATTTGAGGCCGAATTCAAGTTTTACTACAATTTTGTTTGTGAGCATTTCAATAATGCTGGATCTTATCCATTTTCAATATTCGAATATAAAGCCTGAAATGTTCTCGATTTCAATGAAAAAGTCCTAAAAAGATGTACCAGACTAATAAACTTTGGTTTAGCACAAATTTTACTTATCAACAGAAATTATGCTATATTGTTTAGTAAATTGTAGGCCCCTCCCTTACTATCAAAACTACCCCAGTTAACGGTACGGTGTTAGAGCCTGTGTATAATATTTCAATGAGGTAATTAATAATTGTTTCTTTTCTCCCTTCTCCTTCCAGACACAAGCGAAAAGTTCAAAATTTCCTGCCCTGCAAAACGCCAACCCGGGGGCCGCCGCATCATCTGGACGCAACAGGTGTCTCGGCGGCCCACTCGGTGACGTACGAGGACCCCGACGTGCACCTAGGGCACCATCCGCTGGTGATGCGGCATCACCACCATCATCACCATCACAACATGGAGGTAGGTTCCCTTTTTTTTTGGAGGGATGAGGGATCTTCTTTCTACGAAACAAGCTGATGGATTATTCTATTACCAGGTTACAGCGAAATAATGAATTGTAAAATCTCATCGATTATGATTGCCTTCACACCTAGAAAACATGTTTCGCCGGAATGTGCGCTTTTTGGTTGATGTTGATAATTGCATCGAAATGAACTATCAGTTCGAAGCTTTAGACAAATGTTCCAAATGTTTTGCTTCCGAATCGCAAAGAAAGGAGACTGTCGCGTATTGCCGGAAACTCTTAAAGATAGCTAACTTCTTCTCAAACATCTTGATGAGAAGAAGCACATTTTTTTTACTTATGACGTCAAAACAGAACGTTGGTTCAAAGTTGGCTTGAACGGTCTCTCAAGTGAATATTAGTCACATGAAGAGATCTAAAATGGAATAAATGATCTACTTGGATTTTCCCCAATCCCCATTATGAAAAAGAGAACCCAATGTGGCATTCTTCGAAAAGGGCTTTCTCAAGACTTATGTTCGATGTCCGTGTGACATGAGAACATCACTCAGTGCTGTCGGTGCCAAAAGTGGGGTCATGGTACAAAAAATTGACACATCGATACTAAATGAATGATTTGTGGAGGTTCTTCTCACGCTAAAGATGTCTGTCCTGTGAAGGATGACACCACAAAGTTTGTATGCGCGAATCGCGAGGACTATCATAAGTCAAACTTTTGGAATTGCCCTTCGCGTAGGCGAGTCATCGAGGCTCGTTCCAGGCAGATGAACGGTCATGTTTTTCGTTTCCAAAATTCCCCTGGTAGAGTATAAAACAATGCTCATTTTTAAGTTAACGATCACGTGATTAAGAATCATACCCATCAGGAAGATTGTATTCCGTCGGGTAGCCGTTCGGATTTTTCAATTTCGAATGGATCTACCCAAGGAAAATCCTATGCCGACATCGTAGCAGGTTATTTAAACTCCTCCCCTTTTCATAGTACGAGTAACCGTTTCAATTGTTTTAAATCAAATAAAAAAAAAACCCTGCCGCCACAGGAACCTTCTGTTCCGCCTCTTCGTCTACCGAAAATCCTAATGGAAAATCATCAGATAATGTAACTGATGTATTCTTCGAATTGAACAATTGAATCAAATGATTGATGCAATGTTCAAAATCACCACTATGACTGAAGCAGTCCAAGTTGGTGTAAAATTTACTAATCAAATTGTTATTGGATTACGTTTTTCTAATGGATCCAAATAATAATTTAAATATTTTAAATTGGAATGCTCGTTCTTTGAATAGTAAAGAGAACGAGCTGTTTAATTTTCTAACAGCTAATAACATACATATAGCAGTTATTACTGGAACTTAATTAAAACCTGGATCCACACTCAGAAGAGATCCAATTTACTTTTGTTTGTCGTAATGATCGACTTGATGGGAATGTGGTGGAGTTGCAATCATCATTCATAGGCGTATAAAAGATCAACTTTCTTCGTCATTTGAAACCAAATTTGTTGAAACTTTGGGTGTTTCTGTTGAAACACAGCTTGGTAAATATACTTTCATAGCTGCTTATTTGCCTTTTCAATATTCTGGACAGCAAGTTAACTTGCGAAAATTGACTCACAATAAGTCAAAATTGTTTGTCATTGATGACTTTGATGCAAAACGTCGCTCATGGAACAATTCGCAAACGTATTCCAATAGCAGAATTTTATTTGATGAGTTCTCTTCAGGATATTTCTCAATTCAACACCCTGATAGCCCTACATATTTTTCCTCTTCTAGAAACACTTCTACGATTGGTTTGGTCCTAAAAGACTTCAGCTGTAAAAAAAACGCTAGATAGCTTTGTAACCAACTGGTTGCTCATATTGAGCAGAAGGGGCCAAGGGGACCAGCCCCCCTCCAGAATCATCCAGAACCCACCCCCCTAATTTTGAATGACAATAAATTTAAATAAATCATGATTCCAAGGTTAAACAAAATTCAGAACCGATATGACTCTTTTTGTCGACCAAAAACTCTCTAGTTAGTAACGTTCTTTTATTTTGTACAACAAACCTCAATTCAATTTCAATAAATCTAATTTTCTGAAAAATGCAAACAATGTTAGTTAAGATGTTTTGGTATAAAGCAGCACATTCACTGCATTATGATTTCCCAGGATTCGGAGGATGCCTTGCATTCATTCATACATTCACTACAACTCGTATGCTGCGCGACTGAATTAAATTGAAAAATATATAAAATTACTGCAGAAATTTCGCAGATAATAGAGAGCAGGATTTTTTGGCAAAAATGCTTAATTTTTTAATACATCTTTTTAATAAATTTCAAGCTCGCTAAGATGGATGACAGAAATTTAACCTGGTGTGAAAAATTCCAGCAAAATGGAAAACGGAATGGTCGTCAAATCCTATACTGAGTTTTTTCCTCTCAGTACTAAAGAACAGTGATGGAAAGTGGCGAACACTTCTTCTGAACTGGAACAAAAGCAAAACTAAACGCTCCCGAGCGTCAGAGCGCTGGTTTACTCGCATCTGTCGGTTCCCGAGTAACTGAAGCTAAAAGTGATTCGCGAACGTGTTCGGAGCTGTTCAGAGTCATATTGTGCTTTTGGGGAAAAAAGCTGCTTCCCCTCCGAGATTTATGGTTTTCAAGGGCTTTTGACTACAAACTAGTAGTTTACTGTCGATATGATGATTATACAATTAATATGTCTGTCAAAACCATAATAAATCACACCTTGCTCGGTTACTCGCGAGTAAACGCTCCCGAGCTTGTTGCTACTTCTTTTGACATGTTCTCCCGGGCACTCACACCTAGCCAGTTCCCGAGTCTGTGATGTTTGTTATGCGTTGGTATACACTCGTGAGCTGCTTCGTGATGCGAACTTTTCCAGCACTGCTAAAGAAGTTCCTCTGCCAATTTGTACCAGCTGTCTTCCCAAAAATTGTATTACACGTTCTTTCGCGAAATTCATCAAAAGTCCTTCAGAAATATTTATCACATGCATCACAAATAGCGTCAAAAAATTGTCTATGTTTTTTTTCAACAGAAATTCTGTTTCAATGGATTATACAAGAATTATCTACGAAAAATGTTTTCAAACTGTCTTTTGTCTTCAAATATATATTTTCTTCAGAATTTTTCAGGAGTACTTTCGTTTTTGAAATTAACATAGCAGTAAAGGAATCTGTGGAAAAACATTTTACAAAATAACTTGCAAAGGAGCAGGGATTCATAAAGACATCCATAAAGCAATTTGTAAAGATATTGCTCAAAAATTTTTTTCAGGGAGAGTTTTATCAATTATTGGCAGTATTTCATAATGATTAAATTCTTTGTGCAATTACAGGGTGGAATTCCTAAAGATTTTCTGGCTAAATATTGGGGAATCCAGAAGCCAAGGAAATATTTCTGCTTGATTTCAAGAATAATTTCTAAGGAAGATTCTGAAGAAACTTATTGGAACATTTGTTTTATTTAATTCATTAGAGATGTTCAAAACTTTAAAAACTGCAAAATTCATATACGTTTCTGAAAGCCCATAAGGAATTTCACAACAAATTTTCAACTAAATCAAAAATTTCCTCCAGGATTTAAATTCACTTAAATCTTACATTACATATATCACTATAAGACAACTTTGACAATGTTCTCAAAAACTACCGCAAACATTTTCGCATTGAACATCTACAGTTCTACCACAATATTAAAAAAAATCTCCATATGAATATGGATGAATTCCTGCGAAGATGAAAAGTTGGTTTCTAAACCTATCTGTGAGTCTGTTATCTATAATTTCGGAGTCCTTGCAAAACATTTTCTCAGATGTTAGATACAAATACCTTCAGTAAAAATTCCATCCGTTTTTCCGCCAAAAATTGTCTTTTGCAATCGACCATGAAAAAAATCAATATGTTTTGTGGTAAATCTTATAAAAATCACTCAAGTTTTTTTTGTCATATATATATTGTCAGGGATTTCTTTGAGAAGTTTAAGCATAAATTGCAAAATCATATAATAAATCTGTTGAGTTTTTAAATCTCCAGAAGAATTGCTAGCGCTGTTTAAAGAAAAAAAATCTCAGGAAAGTACTTGGATGGGTCTCTGGTTAATGTTAATTGTTCGAAAGAATCTTTTATAGGCATGTTTGATTTTTTTTTAAATATTCTTAGGTATGCATTTATGAATACATTGTACAATATAATTTCCAAGAGTATTGAAGAAATGCGAAGAGCAACATCAAAACTACTTTAATAGATGTCTAAAGAAGGAACTCTCCTGTCAAAAATACAGATAGATCTGCAGACAACTTCTCTAAAAAATCGCTCAGAACATTTTCCCAATTCAATTTTGTTAATTTGCTCTAGATTATAGTTTTCCAAACTGAAGGCCGCGATCCTTTGGCCGGTTTCTGATGAGACGCAAACAAATACAAATTTGAAATTCTCTTCAACGTTCTTGAATGTCTCCTTAAAGTGATATGACTTTGCTCTTTATATTCCAATTATTTATTTCAACAATTTTTTCCAGCAATCGACCATTAGATTAGTTGGTACTAAACATCAACACTATTTCACTTACGAGGGTTATATTAAGCGGAGATTTTCAAACAACTTGATGTTTAACAATAGAACCAGTTAGTTCTTAATGAACCCCACTACAAATTTACAGAACTTTATAAAAATATAATGAGTTATTCTACAACTCTGCTGTTTATGGAATTTCGATGGATGACGTTCGATAGAAACGTGCAAGTACATTTTTTGTGTCAGATATCAGAAAAAATATCCTTCCCTTATGAAAACTTCGAAGAATAATTCAGTTCATTTCAGTACGAAAGTCTGGAATTCAGGAAATTTAACTGATTATCAACGCTTCATTGGTTGTAATAAATATTGCTCATTTTGTCAAATCTCAGTTTTGTTACAGCTCCATAATACGAGCTGGTTAAATGCAGTCAAACCTTTATGAGTCGAAACTTAAGAGACCATCGACTTATAGAAGTATTGAGTCATTGAGCAGAAATCCTTTGGAAAGTTGCTTCAAGGCACTATCATGATAACTTTCGAAATTAATTATCACATTTTCAATTTTTGTGAGATATTTTTATTTGTCCCATGATTGCAATCGTAATAATCTCTGGTTCATTTATTCATATCTGAAAAACTCTCATCTGATGATGGGACATGATTTATCTACGCTTAAAATATTCAGGTATGAGAGGTATCTAGCAGTTGCGAAATTTGAAACGTCTTATCCCCAACAGAGTAAGTTTTTTTCTTAAATTTGTCGCTTGTGGGTCGCGAGAAATACGCCTGACTGCCAGGTGGGTCGCACATCCGGAAAAGTTTGGGAACCTATGCTCTAGAAAATCTTGTGGCACATTAGGAGGAATCCTTTGAGTAACACCTGGAAGAATCATTCAATGTTTTTTGCAGGAAATCTTGGATAATTTTCGCTGCGATTTTTTCTATACCTGAACATTTTTCCCGAGAGATATTCTGAAAGATTTGTTTAAGGAATCTGAAGAGAAACATTAAGAAGAACCTCGTACGAAAAGTTGTTAAAACTGCTGGTGAACTCCCCGAAAAAAAATATGGTAAGAATCCTAGCTTGGTGATATTGAAGACAGTTCTCACGGAACATTACTAAAGGACCTATGTACAAATGAGAGATTGTCTTCTCTCTCGTTCTCTTTCGATTATAACAGTGGAATACTAAAGATTTTGGGAAGTTTTTCACAATAGATCGAAAGTCAATTTCCTTGACTAGCGTTTCATACAAAAAACGCAATAGGTTAATGTGACACAGTTATTAATGAAAGAGAAAGTAAACAAAGAGAGCCTCTCAATGTTAGATAGGTCCTTTAGTAATGTTCCGCGAGAGTTGTGGTTATAATCCTAGAGTTTTTTGTACTTTTTTTTTCAAGAATGTCTAAGTAATTCCAGAAAATTCTAAACAAATCTTAAATAAGCAACTGGATAATATTTTTAACTAACGATAAGAATTTATATTTGATGAGTACGTAGAGGACGTCATTGGAGAAATACTTAAAATAATTTCTTAAACATTCTTTGGTTCTTTGAGAGATTTTTTAAGCAATTCGATAGAGATTCTTTCTTGTTAAGTCAGAAAACCTGAAGACATTTCAATAAAAATCTGTTGAATAGTGACGACTAAACCCGGGAATGATATTCCGTGGGAATCTCAGGAAAAACTCGGAGGAGTCTTTTAAAAGCGCATGGTTAAATACCATAAATATTCGTGGAAGAATCACAAGAGATATTCCGCGTAAGTTCGTTTGAAGAATTCTTGAAGGGTTTTTTTTTTATTAAATTAGACAAAAAACGAATATTTTTCCTAGTGAAAATTGATATTTATTTCACTTATGTGTAGCGATAAGTGATGATTGCGACCGACATTACTTAATAAAACCAGAATTTTCCAGGCACCACCTAGCCCTCTCCAGAAAAAAAATCCTAGCTACGCCAAAGGCATACATTTCAACGGGGATGAACCAGCCTCGGGCTGAGTTTCTCAATAATAAAGAGTCAACTTAATATTTATTTATATTTCAAATACCCCATGAATTAATGAGAACTATTATGAAATAATCAAAAAAATGAAAGCCCCTGGCGATTATGGAATTTTTTACATCCTCATCAAGAAACTTCCAGAAAGTAGCTTATTATTCTTAGTTGATATATTTAACAAATGTTTTCAGTTGGTACATTTTCCTGACAAATGGAAAAATGCTTTGGTTGTACCAGTTTTAAAACCAGATAAAAATCCTGCAGAAGTTCCAGCTATCGTCCAATCAGCTGACTTTCCTCCATCAATAAACTTTTTGAAACGGTCATTTTGAACAGAATGATGGTCCACATCAATGATAATTCAATTTTTTCCAATGAATAGTTCGGATTCCGCCATGGACATTGGACCACTCAACAACTTTCACGTGTAACAAATATGATTCTAGAGGCTGTTCTAGCGGGATTTGGGGCAAGTGTGCCACCTTAAGCAAATTGTTCTCTAACTTTGTCTAAAGCTTAAAAAACCCACCAATTTAGCCTCACGATGTTAGTTTCGCATCTTTTCATAAACACTATGCCATTTAAAATGAAAATAATTTCAAAAAGTATTAGTTTTGGAGCTCCACAAAAATCATCCAAAATTACCTAATTTTCAACACTATGGGGCAAGTGTGCCACCCATATGGGGCAAGACGGCCACCGAATGAGCATCACATATAATTCTACTTGTAATAAAAATTTCTTTATTTCATATTGATATTACTTACAAAGCAGAGACTTATTGATAATTTTAAAAAATATTTTTAAGTTTACCGTCATAAGGGGATGCTTTATAACAAGGGTCATTACATGCGGAACTCTCTACTAGTCAATTCGAATGACTCAAATGGTTATTTTTGTTATCATTCAATACGCTATATGAATTAACCTTTTATTACGCAGGATCTGTATAATATTACACTAGATCAGCAATAGAAAACGGTAAATATTGATAAATACAGTCGAAGCTCGTTATAACGACAATTTTTATTGCGACAAATCTCTCTATAACGACATTTTCAATGGTCCCTAAAATTCCCATACTAATTTCAACTTTTATAGCGACATTTCTCTGTTTCGACCGTTCTCTAATGCGACATTAGTGTAATATTCAATAGTCACTTAATATAACGACATTCGTTTAGCTATTTTAGTACATATTATGATCGTTTTATTCCTCCATGCTCCATAACGACATCCAACTTCTTTATAACGACGATTTTATAGCGACATCTCCGTATACTGACGGTCCCTTGCGATGTCGCTATAACGAGCTTCGACTGTATAAGTAAAACAGTTCTTAAAACGCCTAAAACCATGTTATTATTGAATATTTGGAGAAAAAATCACTTTGGGCGCTAAAATGCTCGCTATTCCCGTTCTACACTTCAGAAACCACTACTGGTGCCTCATTTTGGTTCATTATTATGATTATGTGGATGATGTTTACATTTTTATGAATTTCACTCCAACCATTTTTGTTTACCAAATAGGTGGCACACTTGCCCCAAACAGTATAGATTTCAACCAAAATGGATTTCGTATGTGAAACTAAATATTGTTTTCGTCCAAATGCTACAATAACTTACACTTTTGTATAGCTTTACGATGTACAATACGTTTGAAAAATCTGTTATTAATTTACCTCTCACCATGCTATTTAGAAACAACGAAATCTTATAAAAAATCACTGAAATCTGATTGTTCTTACAAAAGTCGATGTAAATACATGAAAAATAGAGCAATTTTCGTCAAATTTTGATCATTGTTTTATGAACTATTAGGGACCATATAGTTAAGCTCAAAGATAAAATATATTTTGTAGTTTTTATAAAAATGAGGGGTGGCACACTTGCCCCTATGGCACACTTGCCCCAAATTCCGCTACTGGTCTTAATCTGAGCATTGAAAAAGTATTCCATAGTTTTTGTCATTAAGACTTGATTGCAAAATTAAAAAACTATAATTTTCAAACATACTTTGTCGGAATAATCCAAAGTTATCTGTCAAATCGTACACTTCAGATTAACTGTCAGAACTCCAAGTCTGAAAGACTTCCTGTTAGAGATGGTGTTCTTCAAGGAAGCATTTTGGGGCCAATATTATACAATATTTTCACATCTGAATACCTGAGATACCTCAAGGATGTCAAAAATCTTTGATTGCGAATTACACAGGCCTCTCCGCCAGAACACGAGGCCTGCGTGTCATCTGTAGTCGATGGCAAAAAAGTTTGGATATTTTTTCTCCATACTTGCAAAAACGGAACATTTCTCCTAATGCTTGCAAAATTCAACTTATAACATTGTAAATGTTGCATCTTATCGAACGCGACGATCTGTAATCGAAACCTTCCCAGTAGATTCCTCATGTCTAAAGATATGAGAAACTAAGCATTTGTATATGAATGAAAACGGCCCCAATTCAATCCATTATTTTGTTCTAACTTTTGAATTCCATTCAACAAGGGCTTAAGATCACGACAACGCTTCCCTTCAAATCCAGTCGACTGAACATTAAATTTCCCCTGCAATTGTTCACGCCTGTCTTCTAATTGAAGAACCACAGCGCATACACGACGATGCCCGTGTTATCGTTAGTCAGCATCCGCTCGGATACTTGAGACGACACGCAAAAGAATGTGTTCTCAATTGGAACCGACGAAAAAAAAAAAGAAATTAAACATCCTGCAGAACAGAGATCCCCACAGAGATTGTCCCCGTGATGTGTTTTGACACGCTTGTCCAAACATTTTGACAACGGTTGACGACACGTATATCTAGCTTTCGGCTGAGGAGGAACCGGCAGGTTGAACAACCATCAGAATGAATGGAATCGATCCTATTTGTGATGCAGTACCATCAAGGCAGAAGAAGAGCGGAGGCTTTTTGTTATCGTTGACACCATCCATCCTCCTCTTCAAGAGAGTCTTGTTCTCCGCCGGGTTTTCACCTGAAATTGGAACAGCATCGCACGCACGCACGCAAAGACTTCATCAAGCACAGTAGCAAGAGAAAAGGACGACCCCGGCGACGACAGGATATTAATCGCATTCAATTGCGCTCCATTCCGCTCGGAATGAACTCACAGAAAACCGCACCTCAGAGGTTCAAGTTTTCTAAAGAGCTGACAAAAGTCCAATTTCAGAGCAGTTCAAATATGAAATGATTTCATGAAATCAAACATTTATTACCCGTATTCGCCCAGCAAATGAAGAAAAACTGCAATTCTTGACAGATTGCCTTCGTTGTAGTTCGAATGGATGTCTAGATTTTCAATCATCATTTCTTTTCAATAATCTTTCTCCCAACTTATTAGTATAAATTTGACCCAAAATCAACAAAAAATGTAAACTATTAGGCATGCGTAATTTTCACCATGACTTTCCTAAAAACCTGAACCACTGCGCGCACAGATCGATTCAGGGGCTCGCGGGGCCGCTGTTGCGGTTTGTGACCGGCCGACGGGAAGGGCGAGGAAGGACATTTTTCTTCGGATCCGGACCATTGTGGGATGATGATGCTGCTGCTGCGATGAATATGGCTTGACGTGTGAATGCGATCGATCGGGCGGAAATTGTTTGCAAGCGTGTGACAGAGGAAGCAGTCAGTCGTCAGGACGAGCCGTCAGTGGATATGTTTTGCTTTTCACGGAATGTGCTAGAAAAATGCGTTTGGCTCGAGCGGTTTCTTCTCAGATAATGAAAGTGCGTCGTCTTTTCGCATTGTGATGATATGGAATGCTGCGTTGAGATAATTTTGGAGTGTATTGTAAATAAGTTCCAGTAAATTTCACATATTCCTTCAAAAATTTCCCCATGATTTCGGAATTCCTCAATAAATTTCTCCAGGCATCATGTCAGTTCATCTAGAGTTTCTCAAGGATCCAGAAGTTCCCTGCAGGAATTCATCAGAGGTTATTTAAGGGTGTACTCAACTCAGAAACGCAGATACTTTTTGAGAAGTATAGTTTCTACTGATTATTGCCGTCATTACAAATTATTTTTCATCGTTTACCAAAACGAATCCTTTAAACAACCCATTCCCATATCCAAACTCCAAGTATTTTCTTGTAGAAGTGCAAAGGACACAACGGCTTTCTTAAGGCAAGTAACACCTCAACATTTCCTTCCCATCCCAAAATTGACCTGCATTTGGACGCTACCTGCGTTGTTATTGTTTGTTAAAATGATTAGAGCATCAGTACTTACCCATGGATGGATGCTACTGATCCTGAGTAGCGTCTGTTGATTTCCTGTGTTAGTAAAGCTGTTCTTGCAACAACGGAATAGCAACTGCGGGCGGTTAATCATGTTCATGCTAAATCCATTTTCCATGGATCATTTTCGACTTACAATGTTCCTGTTCCTGTTCAAATCAGCTTCAGAAGACTGATTAGGACGTTCGTCCAATCATATGTTCAGTCGAAAAACTTTCCATTGGGTCATTTGTATTTTGACTTAACGTTATTCGATCGTTTTGAGAGCATTTGTCTTAAGAGCTCGTTTTGGCATGGCGTGGCGGCTGACTAAATTGGTTCTTGAAAACAGTAACTCCTGATTTTTCAATCGTGAACAATCGGCTTTTGAATATCATAAATATTTCAAAGATCAATACAATTCAATACTATGCATTCAACATCTAAAATCAACTTCTCTGCCGAACTCACACAGCGGAAACACTTAATCGTTTTCGAAAGCATGTGTTTGATACTGAATTAACAAAAATACAGTAGAAAAGAGCTGCTCCGTACCTATAGAAACCATAACACTCAAATTATTCCAGTCCACTCCAGATTTAACAAGTTTTTCTTTATTGTCAATAGTACCTAGATACAATATTTGGCTTCGCACCGACCAACAACTCTCCAGTCCCGACCCGACTCTCCCGATCAAGTACATGCTTTGAGGTATTGTAGGTAAACACTCACTCGTTCGGACTCCGAACTGGCAACAACCAACTTGCAATCCAGCACAAAAATCAGAAACCCCTGTTTGAAGTGGTGTTTGGGTGCGCAGCAAATGTGGTCTGCTATGGTCCACCACTCAAACCAAACCACGGCCCACAACACACCTCTCCTCCTCATAGACAACCTGAATGACCAATGGACCGGGCAAGAATTCAAAATGAAGAAGGTGTGGGAAACCATACAGCGATCGTGGCAAACTATTTGGGTGGTATTTCCCTTCCCTTCCCAGCAGGCGCACTCTCTCATTCCCTCTCTCCTGCACACTCGCACCTGTCAGCTGCTTCGCTTCGCGTTTCCCCCGAGCTTATAGCCGATGTTTATGCTACGGTGTATCTTTACATCATGTATTTATTTTGTTATTTTGATACGTTTGTTATTCAAATAGGTACGCAGGGCACAGTGGCGCTTGGCAGAACAAAACCTCGAAAATTTAAGATCTTGAAATTGTCTGTTTACGTTTTCCTTTCTATGATATTGTATAATGTTTTCCCTCATATTTTAAATTGATAGAGTAAGTTTTCGATTTTTGACGTCTTAAGAAAGGAAAAGTCAGTAAAATTTATCAACTACATATATTGTTTGCTATATAAAAAGCCGTATCTCAATAAAATTTCAACCAAATTAATCTCAATAGTTGTTATTTGAAAAGTGGGTTTTGTTTAATTTAATAATATCCATACAGTTACCAACAATTTTTGTCTTTAATGGTATAATAAAATATTGTATTGAAATGTTCGAAAATTCTCAGAGCTCTTCTTAGTCAATCGCTTACTGAAGAGCTTATACTCCATACTGCCAGTTGAAGCTTCCTTTTCTGGTTAGAACATTGTTTGACAGGAGAAAGATTGAGCAAATGGATTGTTTAAACTCGATTAGATGGTTTGACCAATCCTGGATTTAGTAGAATAATCAATCTTCGGAAGGAACGTATTGTGGAAGTACTGATAAATTCTCATCATTGCATCGCCAAGGAGAGCAATAATAAAAATACTAAAGAGAAGAAATATTGAAGAAAAGATTGTTCAATTTTAAAATAGTGGGCACATTGATGATTTGATATAAAATATTTGAAGCCAATCATACTATCAATTTTTTCATCCAAATTTCCAAGTATTGACAAACTTTAGCTGTGTCTAAAGCGTTAGAGTGCGCGCTGCAAAGCCCAAACAAGTGAGTTTGTTTCATAGTCGGACTACATTTTTTTCTCTCGTTTTTCGCGTTTGCTGTGCAGTGTGGTCTTTTGATTATGTTGCATACTCCAGTGGAACTAGCGACGGAATCATTGTCAAGCGTGTCCGGTTCGCAATGTGTGAGTACTCTTGTTCAATCGAGGATGGATTGCCAACTGGTGAGCGCATTTCATGCTGATTATTTTTTGTTTATTACAATATTACATTTTTATCATGGTAACATTAAGGTGAAGATAAATCGAAGCCAAACATCCAAATTTCAAGAGCACAAATCTGGAAAACCGAACACCCGTTTGAGCTGCAAACTTAATCAATTGGTTACCACCAGCTAGTGACCAATCGATTAAGTTTTCAACTTAAACAGATGTTTGGTTTTCAAGATTTGTGCTTTTGAAAATTTGAGGTATGGCTTCAATTCATCTTCACCTTAAGTTTATGCAATTTTCAAACAATGTATGGATGGTTCGTCGTTAAAAGTGTTGACATAAACTCTTATTCCCGTTTCGTATAATTTCAATACACAAATACCTCTTTTTGGTTATTACGAAAAAAAAAAACCTTTGAATGGTTCGACATAATCAATGTCGATGTGATTCTTGTTTAATCTTCTACCAATATGACTTCACTGCGAGCATGAGTATGATAGGCATAACATCGATAGGCATAATAGACGTTTGGCATAACGGATGTTTGGCATAATGGACATTTGGTATGATTTTTCTAAATGAAAAATGGAAACTTTTTAGCTCTTGACAGATTTATTTGATTGTTGTAGAGGACTTCATAGAGCATCATAGTTGTGAATGCACTAAGAATCACATAACGGAAGAAAAAAAAACGATTAAAGTAATGCGGATAATGTACAGAGCCTTCCATCTTTGGCTGTCAATTTTAGAAACGAAGTTGAGAAGTAGGATCTGTCCCAAATGAGATGTAAAGCCAAGAAGATAAAGTATAAGGAAAACGGACTGTACATAACCAGCTGCTCGCTTTTTAGTTGTGGTTATACACATTTAACTAGGTACTGTTACTTCCATTAGAGATATTCCCTTCTGTTCTTCATAGTTATCCATTTGAGTAATTAATGTCATTGTTGCTAAAATAATCAGTAGATATTATTCCTTATTATATCATAGGCTGTTCTTCGTAGTTTAACGATCATTTTTCACTGGAAGTATAAGTTGCTTAAATAATCTCAAGTTTTTCCTTCTTTCATATTATGCTGTTTTTTCAAGTCATAATGTTATAGATAGTCATTGGCTTAGTAGCTGTGAATAATTCCATGAGAAATTTTCCTTCTAACTAGTTTTTGAATGATTATGTGAATTTAAATTACATGGAATTTAAGGTATTTTTTATCAAACTTTTTTGTGATATAATCTACCAAACATGCTAAATATGACTTGAACTTTAAATTTAGATAAAATTTGGTTGAAATTTCAAGATAAAATTTAATTCAAATCGATTTTTTCCAACATGCTTCCAGTCTTCATATAAAATTCTTCGTTTCTCTTATATGACAAAATGCAATACTTTTCTGAACCACCAAAAAATAACATTTTACTATCGAAAATATTATAAACTTTGTTGACATCTATTGTTCTATACATGAAGTTTGAATTCTGTAACAAATTAAGCAAATAAATTGCCGCACAAGCTGGCAAACTTGCATGCAAGTTGGTTGAAAGAGTCAAATGTTGCATTTTCAACAGTCAATATCTCGAAAACTAGACGTGCCATGGTATTTCTGAAAACGGCAATGTAATCAGCAACCCTTAATTGAGTAAATAGTGATATTTTGGTATTTGAGACAAAAAAATGTTCCGCAGTGTTATGCACTCACAAAGTATATATTTTGGACCTATTGCGTTTACATTCGATTGAAAAAAGCCTAATATATTGTTTGTTTGATATGCTTGCGCATAGTCCAATGAATCGATTCACAACGGAAAACTGAAGGAATTATATGCTTTTTGCCCAGAAATTTGAAAAAAGTTGTTGTTTACTTTCGAAATTTTTTTGATGGCTTCAATGTCAGTGTGTAACTTGTTGTAACGGTTGCATGGATGAATCAATTGTATTTAAATAATTCCAGTCATAATAAAGACGTTTTCATTGGACAAACAAAGTGAAGCAAAGGTACAACAGTCCTAGCTATCATAATAACATGCAAACTGAGTTGACCTTTTGATTTAAACTAGGAAGTTTGTTGGAAAATGACAAAGTTTTTCGGTCCAAAATATATAAAGGTTCAGAATATATTGGTTACCTTAAACGCTAAAACCAAGATTTACTCTTAACGTCTTGGCTCTAATATCTTAAGAAAACGTGTTATAATTTTCAATGGCAAGTTTCAACTGTTTAAATTTGACAAGGATGTTCAACCCTTTAAATTTTTAACCTGACGGAAATCTAAGCCCCTTCTTCCCTATTGTAACTAAAAGTAAAGGATGCTCAACCCCCTTCTTCTTCCTTTGTGCGTTACGTAATTTGTATACAATGCTATGCTTTTAGAAAGCTCACTAAGGGTTCTATCACAATCTTGCTCAACATTTTTTGAGAACCCAAGTCTTCCAAAAAAATTATGAGAAAATTTATCAAAAAATGTTATAAGCTATTAATCTGCCACTAGATTCGCCTAACATTCATAACAATCTTTCTCATGTATAAAATTCATGCCAAAAAGTGTATGAGCAATGTTCCGTACCCAGCCAACAAATTCGTTCACATAACTGAGACTCAAATCAGTAAAGTGAACGCTTATTCGGAAATAAATGCGTACATTCCACAAAAAGCAGTGTGGGAAATACAACTTCAGACGAGTTCGTTTGGTGTTTTCTATAATTTCGTATATAATAGTATTTTGCACTTCATATGACTTGGTTTTAACAAACAAACAAAAAATAAAAAAGGCAAAACGAGTAGATGCAAGTCTCCACGCAATGATCTTCAGATCGGTAATCATATTGGCTACCACTATTCCGTTCAGCCACTGTTGAATGACACGGAAATCTGGCAAATATAAATCCAATAATATAGCTCATCTGCAGGTATGTACGTCTACCCCATTCATACTGCCACCCATGGTCAAAAGAAGTTTTCATCGATACATATCGTAAATACATCAGTTATCTACAATAATGATACATTAGTAATTATAATTATTACCCACCCAAAAACTGTGTTCACGTAACAGAGTTCGCAATTCGGTAACACCAAATTGTTGAAAATGCGAGAATTCCCTCTATTCGCACAAATTTAAAGGCCATATAGGGTAATTCGGCGTAATATTCCCCACAGGATTGAGGCTTTTCACACGTAAATGTGATCCGCCCGATAAGCAAGCCTCATTATGAATGAAGTCCATGCTTTATTATTGTAATTTTTACACAAACTTTCACCGGAAGACGACTGCTAATGGATTCATTTAAGCTTAGCAGATGGTGGAATTCTATTTGAAAACATTTCTACAACGCTGTGCAACTTGTTTCTACGGGAGGGGCATACTGCACTATTTGTTTTGAAACGTCATGATTTGGATCATTTACAAAAAAACATCTTGGGCCCTTTTCAGTAGCTACATGGCACGAGAAAGTTGCGTGCAGAGCAATAACAGATTTTAGATGTAATGTATTTGCTACTGTGATAGAGCATTTTCTCCTTAGGGGGACGTATTACACTTATTAACCTTACATATATTTTAGGCAATTAGTCATGGCCAATACAACTCCAAACGAATTGATTTGGCGTTTACTATGACTAACGCGTATGACAGTATATTGCACCTTGTATGATTTGGTTTTTACAAACATAGCAAAGAAACATAAATAAAAAATCGCGAGACATGCTGCAAAATTGTGACCATCGGCTTTCAAGTTTCTTACTAAAAGTTGTAATAATTATTAATTAAAATGCTGAAGCATCTTTTCAAGTGTGATTTTCATCAAGTAAAGGTAGGTATGTAACTGTAACATCATCGTGAGTCCGGAGAGCAAATACGGTCCAATTTATGACCCTAGACGCTGACCCAGTACATCAACCACATAGTGAAGTGATTATGGATTTAAATAAGCAGAAATCTTATGTGAAGTGATGTCATTGCGTTTCTGAAAAACATTGATGTTTTAAAATCCAATATCAATTTATTCATGTGTACCGCTTGATCGGTTTATGCTTGGTTATTGAAATGCATCCAGCGATGTGCACTCTTCCCCTGCATGATTTTATATTTACATCAGATGAACACATATCTAATCTTTCATTCAAGATTATAATGAAATCAAATCAAGTGAAGTAGAAATCGCAAGGGAATAACAATTTGAAGTTATATATTTTGTTATATGAAGTTGGAATTTGTTTAGATGCAAATTTAAATCAGATCAAATTACTGAGTTTATAAACAATTTCAATTAATTCAACTTTGCATCATATACAACTCGAACGTAAACTGCACAATTATACAATTTGAAATTTACATCCTTATATGATCTCTGGTTTGCTGGGTAGCTTGCCGTTGCCCAGGTTATCGACACTGAAATAATTTTGTGAAAATTAATGGAAAGAGATAATAATTAGGATGTCATAAGTAATGGTTTCCAAAGCAGACACGGAAAATTCGAAGCACTTCAACAATTTCTTTGAGTTATTATTATTAGCTTTATTTACGAGACTTTCAGTCCACGGCAATTGCTTTGAGTCTAAAAAGGGTTCTCTTTTAAATTAATGTTGGATTTATTCTAATATTTAGACGTAATGGTAAAGTTATTCGAAAATTTTCTAGTTTGCTAAAGAACTGATTTATTAGGGGACGGACCTGGTACAGTGGTTAGAACACACGCCTCTCACGCCGAGGACCTGGGATCGAATTTCAGTGACGACGTCCTTTGGAAGGGAAGTGAAGCCGTTGGTCCCGAGATGAACTAGCCCAGGGCTATAAATCTCGTTAATAAAGATAGCAAAAAAAAACTGATTTATTATTTGGGATGGTACACAAATTATTTCACGCTTAATTTAAACTTTGTTGACCCCCCCCCCCTTGTCACGTTTGGCTTGACCACCTCCCCCCCCCTCGGAACGTGACGTAATTTGTGCATGACACCTTTAGGATTTTCTCTTCATATAAAAAACGTGGTTGATAAGTAAGATCTTATAGCTTCTTTTATACCTTTGACCAAACATACAATCAATTTCAAATTTAGGGAAAATCTGAGGTCCCAGACAACCAAAATGTACGTATAACGAAATCACCTGGAGGCTTTGTATGTGCAACTTTTCACTTATAAGATGTTGCGAAAAGGCCTTCTACGTACAAAAGTGGAGGCGATATGCGTGCATATATTATGTGATGAATAATAACATACAATGCGAGTGTATAAATTGTCTACCGAACTAACCTGTGAACTTATGCGACTTAACTGATGATAACAAATGTTGATTTGACAGCTGCTGCGGATTGATTCGACTTACTTTGTTGGAGTGTACGAGACGAAACAAAATGTACAAATGAACTCAGAAAACAAGTGTTTTATGCGAGGAAGCTCATCAATCTGACGAGTTTATCCACGGTGTTTTGCGGGTTTGATGTAATTAGTATGAATAAACGAGTTGTAACGTGAACTTTCATGCGATTTCTGGTTGTAGGCTAATATCACGAAAAACTATTTTGCTACTATTCCTCAAACTTCATTCCTCTAGATGGCATATCCTCGAACGCCAGTTTCCCGAATGCACTTTTTCTCCGAACGACTTTGATTTGGAGGACCATGGGATAAGATGTACTATTACATCTATTACTTACTATCATGGATCACTTTGGTACGATCAGTAATCACTCTTCACCATATTTAACTCAAATGAAAGTGACCCACTATAGTGGGTGACCTATAATAGTAAAACCACTGTAGTTCGAAAAAAGATAAAACAGTCTTTTGTCACAGGGCAGTACTTCTCCATATATAGAATAGTCTCTATATACCTATATGGACAAATGTGCGTTTCGTGACTATTTGCTCTACAGATGCACGAGCCTGGAGCATTTTCTCCAGCTATCAGTCCTTCCAATTAATGGGTCAGATTCTTTAGTAGTTGAAAGGCAGCTATATTCTAACCAGCGAATCCCCGCTGTATCGTACTGTTCAGGAAAATGGGCTATTCGGTTAATAGCGGTGTTTGACCTTAAACTTTTTGTCGACAGCAATTGTTCAAACTTGATATAAATTCAGTTTTGTCCATTTAATAGTAAAGAAAGTTATTAGAAAGATTTCTTTTATTTTATCATAAAATTCAGCTAATCTTATTAAAAAAAAATAATTTATTTAATACATTTTCATGAAAACAAGCGAATTGAGAAATAAAAAAATATTGTCAGGCCTCTTTAGCATAAAATAGCCTAAAATTAAGGAATCTGAAGTTCGCAAGTTGTAGAGCAGCAAAAAGTTTTAAAAGGGTCTTCAAGCTTTTAGCGGGTAGACAAAATAAAGTGGAGAACCGTTCGTTGGTCCGGCCTATTTTTTTCGATTTGGCTTTTCTTGTAAAACAATCCTTTTTATCCAAATTTCAACAAAATGTCATTTTGAAGAAAATATTTCGAAAAATCATATTATTTTTTTCTTTTCATATCTATTGAAGATTATTTTGCGCATCTAGTCAAGTTGATAAATTAAAATTTCCAATCAGTTTTGGACACTTTCGAGTTGTTCCGACCTTTACATGAAACCGCACCACTGCGCGGCGCGTTGTGCCCATTGGACGGACCATCCGTCGTGGCGCGGCGATTTCTGAACGCTCGAGTGTTATGTCCGATCATAATGGGATGCTTTTGACGTGCAGCTTTCGGGACTTCGTTGTCTATTTGCGCTTCGGACGGGTACGGGTGAATCAGAAAGGCCCCTGCCTGCACTTGACCGGACCCATTGCCTGCTCCCCCGCCACCAAATCCCGATGCGTCTCGAGTCTGTTATGCGTTAGTGAAGTGCTTGTTAGGTTCATTGTTAAAAACTCTCGGCTCAACTCGGATGAAGAAGGCCATTGTCTAGAGGTATTTTTTTTTTCGCTTGGCGAGCCCGAGCCACTCCTTCCACACGAGCATTGTGCCAGTGTGAGGATGAACACTTGGATGATGAGCGTATGACAGTTGCCATGGACCAACCTATGGTCATATCATGCGAGAATTTCTATCGTTTTCTCCATTCAATTTATGTGTTGCAGTGATGCGATGTTGAATATATGCTGTCAAATGGGGATGATGCACCTGGCACTGACTCGACTAATACATATTATAAATTGATTCGCAATTTCTTTTATAATTCATCAACTAATTATAGACTGATACAAGGTTCATTTCCACAAAAGTAAAGCTTGGTACACAAAATCCATTTCCTATTTTTTCTCATTTAGAATTTCAGTTGAACCTAGACAAACATATTCGTAGCAAGCTTTTTTTTGAAAAAAAAACCTATTGAAGAATTAAAAAAATCTAACTTTTTAATCCTTAATCACCACAAAAAGTAACTCAAACGCTACAAATCGTTCTTTTTGTAATAAGAAACATACGAAAGCATCAATTTCATCAAAACTGTATCCATTAATCCGGTGAGCTATACACGCCCTCGTGACTAATGTCCAAGCAGCGCCCCCCAACTGCAAAAAAAAATTGTCTTCCCATCGGTCGACAAATCCAACCGCAGACTGACACCAGACACGAAAAAGGGATTCGGTTACAATATCGCGCGGCCGTAACTTACAGCCCCAGAAGAATCAATCGTACAAGGTATTCGCTATGCTTACAAGAAGGTGCATCACACACCCTTCGTAATCTTCGGTCCAACCCGAGTCGAACCCAAGTGTGAGACACGCTTTGCGAGCCTATATCTACCACTAAAGCAGCTGATCCGTCTCGAAAGCCGTGTGAAGCGAATTATGATTGGCGTGTGATGATCAAATTTCGTGTCTGTGTAATAATGCTGTCAAACATGTTCATTTCCAGGTAGGCATGGCCGGTCTTCCCATCACTACTAGGCTGATTCCCTACGCCACCCGATACAGTGGAAAAAATAAAATCCACATTGCATGCGAACGGAACCACAAGGAGACCGGTCGGCAGCGAGGTGGACGAACATCACGTGCTAAACTTCCAGCACCACCTAGCGTTAAGTTGGAGCAGTGGTTCTCAAACCGGGGCACAATTTATTAGAACCCCTTTCATCGTGACTTTTGATTTATAATTTCCCCTAATGCTTCTAACTTAACTTATAATATTCCCATATAAGTTAAGTTAGAAGCATTAGGGGAAATCTTCCTTTTTTGCAAGAATGAAAAAAAATACACAAACTTTTTTGCAAACTATCACAGATGACACGCAGGTTTCGTCCTTTAACAGAGAGGGCTGTATCATCCGCAAACAAATATTTTTGACAACCCTGAGGTAACTCAGGTACGTCAGATGTGAAAATATTGTATAATATTGGTCCCAAAGTGCTGCCTTGAGGATCACCAGCCTTTATAGGAAGTCTTTCAGACTCTGAGATCTGATAATTAACCTGAAGTGTACGATTTGACAGATAACTTTAGATTATTTTAACATTATAAAGTTTTTTTTTTCAATTTTACAATCAAGCCTTTATGCTAAACATTGTTGAATGCTGTTCCTATGTCTAGAAGAGCAAGATTAGTAGAATTTGTTGGAACGAATCAAATTTTTTCAACGATAAAGTTGAAGAGTGATCGCCATTTACCATTTGAAGTGTTTTTTTATTATTATAGATAGCATCGTCGGGGATTAATTCGAACGTCAAGTAAACTATTTGAAATGGTTTAATGGCTCCTCTGAAAAGTTGTCACGGTTCCCTAAGGGTCCGCGGACCACTACTTGGGAAACCCTGAGCTAGAGGGGTGGTGTTTCAAGGTGTATCCTGCTGTTTCAGACTGAGCACTTGGAATGCGCCAAAACTAATTAATGGGACACGGGATCCCATCACCTTGTTGCAGCCTTCTTCCAGTAGTAGTGGTCACATCGCCCTGGTTGTGCTCATGATCAGAATATCGCTCCAATTTATCAAATTAGGGAACACACGAAGGGGGCTATAGGGTTACCACACGATTTGAAATTTGCGATTGAAGCTATGCCCGAACGGCTTTCGATATGCTTCTCCTTCAAGCTTTTAATTGACCGACAACTTCTTCAATCGGCCCGCGATTCTGCCCAGTCAAACTTGTTGTGTCAAAATTGATTTGCCCTGCCAGAGTTTATAATACCGAATTAAATAGAATGATTCAAAGTGACAGATTCGGTTCCAGAGCACCCCGTAGCCATCCATCAGTTGGGAGCGCAGGCAACAATCTGCCATGGCAGTTTCTCCATTCCTTTTCTCACATCTCTTGAATGAGTGAAAATCATTAAAAAAAACAACAAAACTGAGGAATGAACCTTCACGCTTTACGATTTAGAATGGCAGTTTCTGACAGCCCGACTTCACGCGAAGAATGTTGCAAAACAGCCGTTTCCAAAGCCATTCGCTCGATTTGCATGGGCCATTCTTCAAACATCAAAAACTGGAACGAGAACCACGCTTCCTTACGACGTCGTCGACATAATCTAAACCATTCCGAATTATGAATATAAACCACTGCTCGCTTGGACGCGTACAAACTATGAACGGCAGAAAAAAAACTCAGTCTAAATCAAGATTCAAGATATAATCGTAATAACAATAAACATAATCATAACGTCACCAGCCAACAGCAGCGCCATCTCACTATAAAGGCAGAGCAACAGGACCACGCTGTCAACCAGAATTGCGAGAACAGAGCGTTGGCTCGGACGATGAAAGCGAACAAAAAAAAAGGAACAAAAAGCTCGCTCGGTTAGCGCTCGAGCTCTGGATCCAATTTCAAAAGCTTTTCAACTGTTCTTCAACGTGGACGGATTCCATTTACGTCCGCGTTTGCAGTGGGTTTTATGGCTGTTGCTGTTGTGCTTTAATTTCACTGTTGAAATATCTATTGCTTTTGATGGGCAGTCATAATCGTGAATCGGTTGAAGCAAACAAAAGGGACAGTGGAAATTTCACCTATCACAGTAATGGAAAAGTTATTAGAGTAGGGTGATGTGCTAATATTCATTGTATAAGGCTTTGATTATCGAGAACCTGCAATTGTCCCAGTATTGCAGTGAATGATATTGATACAAGCCGATGCCAAACAATTCTTTCCCGAGACGGCTTTCGCATTGTACGATACGAATTTGATATGTATTGATCGTTTATAGGAAATAATGCAATGCAATTATTACTTACCATCGCCTCTATTAGTCGAATCCATTTTCATTTCGGTCGCAATAAGTTTTGATTCGTCTCACAACTAATGGCTCACTTTGAATGGTCAAAATATAACTCTTCATCGTTATAATTAAATGAATTACTGGAATATCTAGATCTTTGGGCATCTTCCTCAATTCTGTCAAAATTATGAATATATGGATTTCTTTGCGTACAAGTTTTTTTCTCAGTCCGGACGGATGGCATATTTCGTGCGTTATAGAAGTTTTACGGCGTGTCATTGGAATAAAATCTTTCAGTGAAGATGTACGTAGGTTTTTCATAGCATAAAAAAGCGTCCGTTCACACATTGGGACGGGGAGAAATTTGAATCGCATTGTAGTATGGCTCAGTCGATCACCAATCAGATTTGGTTCGGTACGTCTTCGTCCTGCGATTTCGATGGAAACGTACATAGTGGATAGTTGAACTGAAGTTATTTGTCGAAATACAGTATTTTAATTGCTTTTTTGGTGTACAAGTGGACGAACCGTAACAGCTTTCACAAAATTACACTTGGTAAATGAATCTTTACAGAAGGTAAGTTCGAATATCCGCCGCAGCTGAACATTTCAAGCTTGATGCAACGAATAATAGCGCTTGCGACGAAGTGGATCGAAACCCTACTGAAATGCTTTTTGCAATGTTGTAACGTTCCATAAAACCTTTGTCTGCGTTTAGTTTTTCCAAGTGCAGTTTTTATCGTAAAAATTTTGATAGTTTTCCAGAATAAAATATTAATACTTCTGTATTTCTTCTGAAAGTTTATAGTTTTGTATTTTCATAAGTTTTAAACATTGATCATAGGCTAATGTTGGCCTACCTTAGCCGAGTGGCTAGAGTCCACGACTACAAAGCAAAGCTAAGCTGAAGGTGTCTGGGCTCGATTCCCGGATGGTCCAGGATCTTTTCGTAAAACTAAATTTCCTTGACTTCCCTGGGCATAGATTATCATCATATTTGCCACACGATGTAAACAAGCAAAACAGGTCAATTGGCAAAGAAAGCCCTCGGTTAATGACTGGGGAAGTGCATAAGAACACTAAGCTGAGAAGCAGGCTCTGTATCAGTGAGGATGTAATGCCAAGAATAAGAAGAAGGCTAATGTAATATGTTGAATTAACTTGAAATTTGATTTAAAATCATTTGAAATAAGTTAGATTTTTGGTATATCACGAACTTTTCCTAATTTTATTCAGAAAGACTTTTTGCAGGCTTGAAACCCAGTTACAAAAAAAAATCCTTTTATACCTGCTCACCATCGTCGTGCATTCATCCATACCCTCGGAGGACGTTATCTTTTTCCCTCTCTCAAATGGGGCGCAAGCAAGTGGCAAATCTGCTGAAAGAAGCTGCACCACCATAAAAAAAACAGCTCGCCTCTTGTGCCATTCTCCTTCAATCCACTTTCATATCAGATATTGCTTTTCACACTTTTGAAGAGCATACATTCCTTTTGTGTCGTGTGTGAGTTTGTGTATGGCTAGAAGCCCTGGCACTTGCTCCAGGAGCAGCACACACGAGAGCCCACCGTGAATGGAATGGGCGCGAAGAGGAGGATTGAAAGCATTCTCGCATGCATGATGCATTCACGGACACGACGTAGACCCATCCATCTATCCTTTCAGGGGTGTGAAAATCGCTTACGTTGAGTGCTGTTATTGTTTTGTCAGAAATCAGACCAACAACAATCCCGTTCCCCTTCGTTACCCGGCACCGAAGAAAAAACTGCATTATTCTAATGCAGTGGCGTAGCTAGGGGGTGCATCGTTTTGTATGCGTTTTGTTTGAGAAAAGATTTTCAACCTCGTCCCTTTTTTTGTCCCTCGTTTTTTGTTATTCGACCTTTTGTCCTTTCGACCTTTTGTCTTTCGGCCTTTTGTCCTTTCGACCTTTTGTCATAGATTCCTTATCTCTGAAATCCTACAATTTTTCTTCCAATAATGATCACAATAGGTATTTATGGATTTCTTATTAGTTTCTATAGGATTTCCTCCAAGGATTTCATTATAGGTATTTTGTGAGTCTTTTGATGATTTGTTGCTGAGCTCTATTTTTTTTTTATCTATTATAGAGGCTTCGAATAATTAAGACTTTACTAAAGGACCTAAGTAACTGTGAGTGATACCAGAGCAGTGAATAACAACAGAGTTGTAATAGATTTTTTTACTCAGTTAACGCCTTTTTCATAACAAAATATGTAGTTACTATGGCAGGTTAGTAGTTAAAATAACAAAAATTATAACACAATTTCCTCTACATTTTAAATAGAAACACAATGTTTCATAATTTTAACAAAAATATAACTCATTATGTTTCAAGTCAAACAAAATATAACCAATTTTCAAGTCAAACAAAATATAACCAATGATGTTTTAAACTGAAACAAAATTGCAACAAGATATGTTATTATAACTGATATTGTTTTAATAATGTTATAATTTCCTCCAACAACTTCTAACAAAAATTAAAAAAAAGAATTTGTAACAAATCTTGATATAACTGTGATACAATTTTGTTGTAATCCACTGGTCGGGTACTCTCCTCTCTCGCCCTCTTTTGATTATAACAGAGTAAATACTGATTTTTTAAGTTTTTCTCATAGATTGAAAGACAATATCCATGACTAGTTAAAACGAAAAAAGAGATTTGTTTTTAATGTAAACACAAGAATGCTTATCAAATGATCTGAAAGTGCGCTCAATCATCAAAGTCAGGTATGAAAAAATAGTCTATTCTATCTTAAGGAGAAATAGCTTTGCCCTTAAAATAAGATTCAAATTATTAGACATCATCGACGTACCCAAAAAATTTCTGTGGAGGGTGTTTTGTATGTTTTTCCTAGATAATATTTTGGAGAAATTAGGGCTGTTTGCGACTGATCGTCTTGAAGATAATAGCTTTAAAGATCTTATGCCTGAAACAGAAACATTAACCGAAAACAAACCATATATGAATTATGTTTACAAAAAAAATACCTAACAGGAACCATGAAATTAGAATTTGAATCTTTATTTTGAATTTTCGTTTTGTAGTTTTAACGAATTTTCTAAGATGCTTTCAGATACCTCAGATAGCTTCAAGAATTCAATCTGGATTTTTTCTAAGGCTGCTCGCAGAAATTTCATCGGAGATTCCGTCAAGACCCTCCAAAAATCGTTTGACATTTTTCAAGGGAATCCCTAAGTCTACAAAAAAATATATCTTGATTTCTACATCCTTAGAATTCAAAATACTTTCAAGAATTTTTGCACTTTGTTAAATTTCTCAAGGGAGCTTTCGAAGATTTTTTACAACAACTCCTCTAATAATTCCTTCAGGGAAACGTCAAGCAAAATTTTTCAGATTTTTTCTATAAAGAATATTTTGAAAACATCCGCGATGAATTTTTAATGAAAATATTAGAGTAATCTCTGCTGAAACTTGTGTTGGTTCTAATTATAATTTGATGAATTCCTGCTAAGACTCTGGACCTTCCATGAAACTCTTCCTAGGATTTTCATGAAAAATATCTAAGAAAACTGAAAAACAGTTGAGTTTCTGAATAATGTACTACAAGACCATTTCTTGTAGAAATTTATTGTAGAAATTCGGACAGAACCCCTGAAGAAATGTATGATCCGAGCGATGACTGTTATAATTGCTGTAATACTTTGATGAAATGCTGTAGTAAAGCTGAGATAAATTTCTGGATGAACTCGATGAGGAATACCTATCAGGTCCAATTAATTGAGAAATACAATAGATTTCATTGAATCTTGCCTGGAAGAACTTTCAAAGCAAATCATGAGAGTAATAGTGGATGAATTTGCGAAAGAATCCTTACGAAAATGTCTGAAATAAATGGAAAATCGCCGTATGTATTATGTTAGAATTTCTTGGAAAAATGCCAATAAATTCAAGAACTCTTGTAGAATCTGTGAGAAATATCCTTAAAGAACAACTTGAAAAATCTGTGAAGAATCAGTGGAAAAACTTCTGGAGGAAATCCTGAGACAACCGCTAGGATTTTTCAGAGTAATCTCTGTGAAAACTACTGTAGGTAGTAGCGTTGGAGTGCCCTAAGATTTTCTGCATAATTCTGAGGAATTTCCTCTCCTCTAAGCATCACTTGAAAATCGCTGGTGAAAATGGTTCTAAAATTATTCCACAAGGAATCTCCGGAGAATTCTCTACAATTTCTGAAGCATTTATCGGGATCTTAGAAAAATGTGATTCAGAAATTGTGAAAAAGTCACGTGAAAAACTCTTAAGGTTTCTCTGACCCTCTAAAATTAAGCACCAGCAATTACTGCAAGCAGATTAAGGCAAATCAGTGTCTAAAGTCACCATTATGATAAAAAAGATACTTTGGAAACATTAAAGAAAAATAAAGACTGAAAGAATGACCAAGCCTCTAAAACCTGCTAATATGGGAAATGTACTATTTTCGTACCAGTTGTAGTTTTTGCTTTTACCCTACACAGTTTATTATGTTCGTTGAAAAGGTACAAAACATGTTTGTAAGAAAAATAGAATGTACTCAACTATGTTTCATATGCTTATGAACGACACCCAGCTGGAACTGAGAACTGTTCTTGCCTTCAGCACCCTGACTATCTTAAGTTCTGCTTCCTTCTCTTTACATGTTTTATGCTGAATTAATCATAATATTTAAAAAACTAGAGGGCCAACCATCTCAAGTAGCTTTTGGATGGCGGCACAGCAAAACAAAAATGATTTGATTGAGAAGAATTTTAGTCACGAAAAGGACATATTCTACCGTGTTTTACTGATTCCAAACAATTCCCTGAGGTTTTTCACAGGTTGAATATAATTTCAGGTTTCCTTGGTAGTACACACCCTTATTAACCCGTATCCGCCCAGCAAATGAAAAAAAAAGTTCGAATTGCTACTATCTTGGCAATTCTTGACGGATTGCCTTCGTTTTAGTTCGGAAAGAGTCGTCTGGATGTCTGGTTTTTCAATCATCACTGGGGTTTTTGGAGATGTCCACTGGTTTGGAGTTATTCCGTTGTGCTTCTGGATAAAGTCGGATAAAAATGACCCCAACTTCCTTTTCAAACAACTTTTACCCAACTAATTAGTATAAATCTGACTCCAACTCCACTTGTTTTTATAGTTTTCGACTTGGAATGTCATGGGAGAGCTAAATTACATACTGAGACCAGCATTGGCCTTGGGTATTTTTTCGGTTATTTATGGGATTTCCTTAAAACCGCCCAAAGATAGATCAATTTTATGGTCCTTCAAAACTGTCGAAATTTACGTGTTAAACTTTATCATTTGCAAAAACTATCTCAGACATGATCGTGGGGAATCATAACAAGGATATTGGCCACCTAGATGACAGGTCCAGTGACTTAGTTGTGAACTAGGTTTTTTACAAATCGGGAAAAAATCGAGCTTAGGGAATACTGTCAACTATTCTTCTATTTCTAGGTTGCCAATACCCCTAAAATGATCTTATTTGATCAAGTCTGAGCTGCTTTTTCAAAATAAAAATGTTTAATATCCAAATTTGCTAGTAAAGAAGAAAAATAACATTGACCTTTTTAGGGCTGGTTCCACCGAAGTCCTTTAAGTAACCGAAAAAAATACTCGAACCGAAGAATACTCCTATGGACTAATTTAATTATTACATGACGTTCGTAGTCGAAACTATAAAAACAAATTGAAATAGAGTTAGATTTATATAATTTTGTAGGGTGGAAATTGATTTAAAAGGAAATTTGCGTCTTTTTCACCCGACTTGACCCAGTGCTCCACCGGAATAACTCTGAACCGGTGAACATTTCCAAATATTCGAATGATGATCGACAAATTAGATATCCAGATGATTCAATTCGTACTAAAACAAAGGCAATTTGTCAACTATTTTGAACTTTTGTTTCCATGTGCTGGGCGGATACGGGTTAAATTCTTGCAAAACAAGGACGGATGGTCGAGGTAAAGTAATCACTTATAAAAAAATATGGATGAATGGTCCTGATACCGATATCACGTTCACGTTTTACATTTACGCAGTACGCACCTCAATTCTGTTCCAAACTAAACTTTAAATCGAGCCTCTAAAAACCCCTAGCCACACCACTGTTCTAATGTTTGTGTACTTTGCTCTTCTCTTCCTTGCAGCTCCACCATCCGAAGCAGCTTCACTACCCGAGTGGGTATCCGATGCCGCGGTCACCGCCGCTATTTATTTGCTCGTCACCGGGGCCGGACCCGTACCGATCGCATGACAACGTGTACGAAGAGCTGGAGCATCCCCGCGATACGGACTCGGAGCCACCGGTCCAATCGGACGACGACTTTGCCGAGGACGAACTGAGCCTACCCGGTGACCGGTCGTTTCATAAATCATCTTCGGACGGTGGCACGACGGTGGCCACAATCTATCACGACCGAAGCGCTAGCAGTAATGGGGGAACCAGCACGGACCAGTACATGGAGCGGAACCGAACCGAACGTAATTCGTTGCTCTCGTCATCGTCATCCGGAAATGACAATAACCTGAGGCAGAGTGCGGGGGCTGGTGCTGGGGCGGGGGTGGCTGGTCCAAGCAATGGAAGTGTCGTTAGCGGGGCTGGGGTTGCAGGTGGCAGCAGCAGCACCAGTAGCCACAACAATAGAAATTCAAACTCTAGCAGTGAATGTGCCAGCAGCGCAAGTGGGAACAACAACAACCCTAATGGCTGCGTCAACGGCAGCAACATCAGCAGTACCAGCACCAGCAACAACAATAATAGCAATAGTAGTGGAACCAATAATAATAGCATCGGTGGGCTATTTCGTTCTAGAAAGCAGCAACCATCGACACTAGGAAGTGGAAGGGGCAATAAGCATTTGAACAATCTAAACTCGTTGGTCGAGCCTTCTAGCGAGGTGTCTCATACATTGCCGGCGGGGTGTGACGAGCGAGCTATGATGACTTTGCCACCCTCCTATCAAGCAGCAGCGGCGGCTAGCCGAACCAGTCCTAATAATTTGAATAGTATCAACAATAACAGCTTTGTGAATAGCAATAGTTTGAACAACAATAGCAGCCGAGGCAATTACTACAGTACAATAGATGATGAGTGTGATCCAGTCGAACGGCGGAACCGGATCAATGCGCAACTGTCGGCTTCGGCTGCAGCCATCAACAATGGCGGCCCTGGCGTGTCCACCATCTTCCGCAACATGCGGCCACCCCAATATCCAGGCAACAATCACAATCATCATAATCATCAAACAACGAACGCAAGCAGTCGATCACGGACGAATCCACGTTCCCTGGATCGACGGCGCTATCTTATCAATAACAATAATAACAACAATCATAGTCCCGGTAGCAATCTAGCGGTGATATCTTCCCAAGATCCCTCCCAGTACATCTACCACGAGCCAGTGTTTCACGAAGGACTCATCTACGATGCCTGCTTGTCGTACAGTGATCGAAGTAGTGGAGGCAGTGCCGGTCCTCCGTATCCCTACGTCCTGCCACAGTTCACCACCTTCCGGAATCACCACGGGCAGCAGCAGGCCATCTACTCGAGGGACAGCAGTTTCGGGTCCGATTCCGGCTACAGTCAGCACACGCAAGCATCGAACCGTAGTGTCGGCTGGAGCAGGAATCGACCTCCGCAGCCAACGCCACATCAGCTGAACCCTCCCGAGCAGCAACCGACGGTGACGGACTCTTGAGGAAAAGTTTCACCCCTGGCAGCGACTCTGATTTCGCAGCTCGTGTGTGGCAAAGTCTTCATCTGAAGCTGTGCAGGTTGTACTCTCTCTCCTCTCCGCGCGTCGTTGTTGAGCCCCGGGACTCAAGTAAAATTTCCCTTCTAGAAGCGTAGGCGACAAACGTAGATTTTAAGACAACATGAAATGTGATTTTAATTTTAATGTGAAGCCCCTTAAGGAACCGATTACTAATTTGAACTCTCGAGCCGGATTTAACATTGCATACCGTTCATCCATTCAGGCATACATAGTAGGGTGGCCAATAATGATCAAACTACAATTTTTTTTTTCATATAGAAATGGGTCACCCTGATACATACGCTGCTCCCACAAGCGAAAAAAGACTGTTTAACTAAGGATAGGTTTTACTCCGAACTTTTTGTCTTAGTAGAATTATTAACGGAACATAATGAACCGATCGATCGAGCTATCAAATCGCAGATTTAACCAACACCGTAACTTTTAAGATCTACCTTCCTAGGATAAGCAATCAGGTCGTGATTTTCTTTCCGCTCTTTCTCCCTCTTGATTCCTCTCTCTCTTCACAGATACAGTAATCTAAACAGATATAGGACCCCGATGGATGAGGAATTTTAATAACGCATGAAACAATCGAAACTTAGTAGAGTACTTAAATAGATAAATCAGAATCAGAGCGAGCAGGACGCGTATTGTATCCAAACAGAGCACAACTATGAATCCTATACTCTTGAGAAGTGAGTTGATTATTTTTTTAAAACAGCAGCGATCATGGGAATCATGTTCTCAAAGCAGGTAAATGAACAGAAGAAAAAACTGGAATACCGTACTCTAGTGGTTGTAACTAAATCTCTTTAATGCTGACGCAGTGAAAGTGAAATCCCCATAATTGTACAGTGTAGTAAAACTCGTGTAGGGAGCGGGTTACTAAGCGGTGCAGATTGGCGGTTGAGTTGGGAGAGAAGTTTGACGCTTCTTTGAGGGAAAGGGCTTTGACTGTTCGAGTGACGTGCTAATATCCATCGTATCAAGCTTTGATCAGTAAGAACCTACAATTTCCCTAGTTTTGCGGTGAATGATGCTGATACGAACCGATGCAAAACAATTCTATCCCAAGAAGGCTTTCACATTGTGCAATTATTGATCGTTTATTGGAAATAATGCAATGAAATAATTTCCATCTGTTGCCAATACCTAGTCCATTTTCATTTCCGTCGCAATCAGTTCTGATTCGACTCATAACTAACGGCTCTCTATAATAAAGTGAATAGTCAAAATGCAAGCCGATTCCGCACATCTTTTGTTATTTTCTGTTACTTATTCAGAATGTAATCTTATTGATTTTTCGACAGATACCTCTAAGGACATCATCATGGAGTTTTCTGGAAAATCTCTCAGTTTGAAGCACTGATTCCGTCTTGATTATATATTGGTGTTACACCAGAAAATACTAAATGAGTTTAATTCAGAAATATGATGCTGTAATATCTTTCAAGAATTCATTAATCAATTCCTTCAGGGATTATTCCCGGAATTCATTCAATATTTTTTCAGGATTCCTCTAAGCAATAAACATTGAGTGATCCTATGCTTAAAGCTTACGGGAATCTTGAATCAAAAAAATTATTTAGCTTTCACTTCGCGTTGGATATATTTCGTACGACTAGACGTGTTTCGCGGTACGATGGCATTCAAGCGGAAATCTGACCGGTTAATGTCGGCGGAACGGCATGACAATGGCTCCCGGTTTTCGTGTGGATATGCAGCTTATTCTAGAAGGTCGAAAAGCTTCTTACGAAGCATGAAAAGTTTCCCCAGAAGCTTGGGATAGCTTCCCATAGAGTATTGGTAAACTTTTCCCAGCAGATGGGAAAGCATCTTCCAAGAAGTTGGGATAGCTCTCCCCAGAAGCTGTGAAAGCTTGTAAAACTTCCCCACAGGAGCTTGAAAAATTTCCTCAGAGAAGCTTGGAAAGCTTCCCACTGAAGGTTAGTGAGCTTCTCCCAAACATTGGAAAGCTTTTCCGCAGAAGCTTAAAAAGTTTTCCCACAGAAGTTTGGAAAGTTTCCTCACATAAGCTTAGAAAGTTTTCTCACACAAGCTTCGAAAGCTTCTCCGCAGAAGCTTGAAAAGTTTCCTGAGAGAAGCTTGGAAATATTTCCAGGAATAACTCCTGATTATTCTACAAATGTAACACCAGGTAGTTTTTTTTACCAGAAAGATAGATTTTTCAAGGATCATGATTTTTTCATGTTTCTAGCGTAATTTTTTCTAGTGTTCTCTTAAGGAACTTCCCTGAAGAACCGACGGCAACTGCAGCATTAATTCCTGCATTTCTCCCAGAATTCCTTCAGATATTTTTACATGAATATTTTCAAGAACTATATTCCATATCGCCACCATGATTTTGAGCAAGGAATTCTTTTTAAATTATTCCAAGGGTTTTTCGGAAAATATTGTCATGGTTTGGAGGCCCAGATAGCCGTAGCGGTAAACGCGCAGCTATTCAGCAAGACCAAGCTGAGGGTCGTGGGTTCGAATCCCACCGGTCGAGGATCTTTTCGGGTAGGAAATTTTCTCGACTTCCTAGGGCATAGAGTATCTTCGTACCTGCCATACGATATACGCATGCAAAAATGCTCATTGGTACAGTAAGCTCTCAGTTAATAACTGTGGAAGTGCTCATAAGAACACTAAGCTGAGAAGCAGGCTCTGTCCCAATGGGGACGTAATGCCAGAAAGAAGAAGAAGATTGTCATGGTTTCTCATGAGACTCTCTACCCTCAGCCTTCTCTTTTCCACGACTTTGATCGACTATTTCTTTACAAAAATCGCGTTTTTATAAAAAGTGCTTGAATAAAAAAATGCTGCAAGGGGCTAAATCGTTCAAAACCAGTTAAATTTTTATTTGTTTTTTTTTTCTATATTAAATACCATTGAAACAGTTAGTGGACTATTGAATTAATCTAATGCACCATTTCAAAAACGGCTTTCATGACCCTCTAGTTGGTCAGCACCCCGCTATGTCTGTTCTACACAGAGCGAGCTGACGGAACATTGCGGGGTCGCGAAAACCAAGTTCGGGAAGCGATGATCTAGAGTAATGCTCGTTGAGACCGGCCTACTATTTACACTTGGTCTTTCAAAATGTTCAAATTTATGCTCATTCGAAAGCTCCTGTCGAGTGGATAATGAGATTGCATTTGGTTGGTCATATTGATGGACCCCTCGGTACCCCAGCAACACATATGTTATAATTGTGTATTATCAACTGATATATGCCCAAAATTAGTCATATATTTGTTGATAATACACAATTATAACATGTGTGTTGCTTCAACTATTTCTCTTACAATCTCATAGGGGATTTTGCCAGAAATTCGTTCTACGAGTTCTTCAGGGAGTCCTCCAGATTCCTTGAGTGATGGATACTGGAATCTCTGAAATGAGATTTCTGTGACCATTACCCAAGGAAAATCTCAGAGATGCTTCCACGAATTACTTTAGGAATTTCTTATTCAGGAATAACGCCTGAATGTGTTATGGGAATTCCATATGTTCGTAAATTCGTCCTTAAATCCCTTAGAGTATTCTTTTAGGTTTTAGGATTCATCCAAAATGCATTTCACTTGGAACCATTCTTCAAGTAATTTTGTCTCCTTGATGGTAGAATAATTGCCACTGCGATTTAGTAATAAAACCTTTAGAGGATTTTCCAAAACATTTTAAACAATTGCTTCAGGAATTGTTTAAGAGTACATCTTAATGATTCCTGGAATTATTCGTCAAGAAATTTACTCAGAGATTTTTGATAAATTGTTACAGAAGTTCCGCTTAACAAATCAACAAAATCGGACTCGGAATTTATTCCTGAATTAATATTAATAAAATATTTATATTTCTGCAGAAGTTTGTTGGTGGATCCTTCGAAAGTTGTTGCTTCAAGAATCGAAGTAATCACTAAAGGCATTAAACTTATCCAGTCTTATCTTCGGTTATTCTTCTAGAATTTCTAAAACAATCTCACTTCCCATCACGTCAACTGCAAGTTCCGTAGTTCTTCTAGTATCATACATTTTTCCACGGATTGAAGGATTTTTATAATAATTTCTCCATAAATTTATCTGAAAATTTCTACAGCAAGTCTAAAATCCCTTCCTTTTTCATTCTTTCCTGCAATTCGGTAGAAGATTTTTCCAGAAATATATTCAAGGATTTCTTAAAAGATTCCTCCAGAACGCATACCAAGGATTTCTGGAACTATTCCTCATGAATTTCTTTCAGGGCTTCTTCCATGAATTTGTTTAACGCATACTGCAGCCCTTTTTTCAACATTTCTACATGAACAATCTTGGCTTACAAATTAAATTGAAGATTTCTCCAGAAGCTCTTCATAATGATTGCAGGGATTCCAGAAACCTATTTCCAAGGAATTTTCTTAAGGTTTCCACCATGAATTCCACACGAAATTTGGTGAGCTATTAATAGTAATAGTAGCATCTTGAAATCTCCACAAATTCTTCTACTCTCCTTTTATTTTTTTTCCCACGGATTGTGCCAAGAGAATCAAAGATTCTTTCAAGAATTCCTCCATGAATTTTCACGAAATTTCTACAACAAAACCAGCATTGATTTCTTCTAACTACCCCATCTGAAATCTCTTAGGGGGTTGCCAATAAACCCATTTCACAATTTCTTCTAAGTTTCTACAGAGTGCATTCCAGAAGATTTGTTACTGAATGAGTTCATTCGTCTATGAATAAAAATCATAAAATCATGTCGTCTATGCGACATTCTTTATGATTTTGAATACCTGTGACTCTTCTAATTCAATTACAGTAAGGACCTGATTTTGTCAGCCCCTCGATGATTTTTTGGCTGACAAAATGGAAAACCTGACAAAATCGGGTCAATTTTTTTTGTTTCCGTTATTCAAATTTTGACGTGTTTATATTTGCTTATGAACCGCGTTTAGAACTTACTTGGGCTCTTAAGGGGGCGGTGGACATGAGTGTAGCCAGGTTTTTTATTAGGAAAAAAAGGGGGGGGGGGGGTCTTAAAATTTCATTCACGATTTTCACTCATAATCGACCATTATACAATACCTCTGCACCCTATTTGCATGAAACATAAAACGTGATAAAACTATGTAAGATATCCATCCAATTTTTTCACCTTAGTAAAGTGAAGTTCAAAATGCGTCTTGTTTAAGTGTTGAGTAACGGGACCATTTTGATTCGTGGAGAAATAATTATTTGAAAAAAATCTAAAGATCCGATTCTTTGTGGTCCGTTTGATCAGCAATTTTGTTATGGCCAGTAAGACAAAAGGGACCAACCTGAATTCCTAGTTATACATGACCGTTAAATTATTTAAGAATTTATCCCAAAACACCGAAATTTTTAGATACTTCTTCAAAATAGCAGCAATAATTGCCTCGAAGTATAATTCAAAGAATGTTCCATCCGGAGTTTTCCACATAAATTTTCCTAAAATGTAGTTTAATTCATGCAGAAGTGTTTTGAAGATTTTTATAGAATTACTTCAGAAATTTTACAGACAGGTAAATACGAGTGCTGGAGAATTTAAACACAAGATTAATTCCCGAAGTACATATTTTCCACCGTCCAGAGGGGAGGGGGTATTGTCATTGCCCCCTATGGCTACAACCATGGGTGCATGACATCAAACATCATCATCGGTTTCAATGTAACACCACGTTTACGTTTACATGACGAAAACAATGTTTTGACAAATTTAAAATAGGTTGACAAAATCGGGGGCAGACAAAATCGGGGGCTGAAAAAATCAGGTCAGTATTGTATAGCTGAATAAGCACTGGCTCTTCGGGACCACCGAAATAATTCAAGAATAGCTAATGGAGATACCCGTATTGTGGGACATTTCTGTTTTTGTACAAAAACTAGGTATGCGACGGCTCAATCTTCATGATTTTGAATATCTGTAACTTTTCTAGTTCAATTATAGATAAATTACGACTTTGGTTCTTCTTTACTACCACAATAACCCAAGAATTACATCTTAGATACCCATACTGTGAGATATTTAAGTTGTTGTACCGAAAAAAGGCATGCGATGGCTTATTCTTCATGATTTATAATACCTGTGACTCTTCAGGTTCGATTATGAGTTGACGGCCACTCTGGATAATTGTTACCACCGAAAAGCCCCAGGAATGACCACCGGTGTTATCTCTATCTCTATGGGGCCTTCCTTAGCCGAGTGGTTAGAGTGGGGGTCGTGGGATCGAAGCTCACCAGAACGATTCCATTATTTTTCACAAATTTTACATATCAATATGTCCAAGTTGACTTTTGTGTCTACGAACTTCAGGTTTTATTCTCGGTCACAATCAACTAGAGTGATCATTCATCTATAATTGAACCAGAAAAGTCACAGGTACCGTAATCCGGGGTAACATTGATCATTTTTTTGAATATTTTTTAAACATTTCGTTCGAAACTGCAAATGTTGTAAATTCTATATTTTTAAAACAAGTACTGCCACTTGTGGCTCGTGACTATGTACTGTATTTTGTTTTTTGAAAGATTTAAGCATGTTTAATAAAATGTTTTAAGCGATTTTTTGATTTAGCTGATATGGGGTAACATTGATCACCTATGTAAACAATGTTCGGTAAAATTGAAAATGTCGTTACTTACTTAAATCATGGTACCCGAAGCCGAATGTGAAGGCCAAACGCTTACAAGTCATTAACTTTTTGAGTTATTTTAAAATTAAAAACACCTCAAACCACGGAATACGCCTAAAGGTAGGCAATTTCCTAAGGTAATTCTATATTCTTACCAGTAATTCGTTAATGTTGCCTAATTGAGCATACTTATGAAAGTTTTGACAACATAATCGTTTTCAGCGATGCCGTTTTAAGTAAGAACCGCATTTTCCTTTCTCATATCGTTTGCAGCACTTATGTGAGACATGAATGTTTGGTAGGGTCATCATTACCCATTGAAATAATTGTCTCGAAAAGTTGACAAATTTACGCATAAGGTTAACGCAATTCACGCAAAAATTTTCATTTTCATTAGCTTATGAATATACGAAAGAGATGCACCATTCATGATTTGAAAATGTTCCATCAATAAATGACGATACGAACTTGAGGCATTCCGATCAATGTTACCCCGCTGATCAATGATACCCCGGATTACGGTATTAAAAATCTTGAAGATTGAGCCGTTGCATGCCTGGTTCTGGTACACAAACTGAAATGCCCCACAATGCGGGTATCTCCGGTGGTCATTCCTTGGTTATTTCGTGGTAGCAATGAGCCAGAGTGCTCATTCATCTAAAATCATCACATGTATCCAAAATAATGACGAATGAGCCATCGCATGCCTAGTTTGGTACAAAAACTGATTTGACACATAAAACGGGTATCTCCGGTGGCCATTCCTGGGTTGTTTCGGTGGACCAGAAGAACCAAAGTGGTCATTCATCAATAATTGAACTAGAAGAGTCACAGGTATTCAAAATCATGAAGAATGAGCCGTCGCATGCCTAGTTTTGGTAAGGTACCGTGGGGTAAGTGGATACAGAAAAATCAAAAGTCAACTTCGCTGTTATGTACAGCTTAAGTGAATAACGCAATTCAAACTTTTTTCTGTGGATAACAAATGAAGGACTAATATTCTTCATATCGTCATTTATTTAAATTTTTCTGATTGTTATGTATTCAGTACGAGGGACTTGAAAATTTGCGCCAAATGATCCACTTGCCCCACCATGGTGGGGTAAGTGGATCACCAATAACAAACTTTTGTTCTCAAAACAAATGTGGTGTAATTATGTATAGTACGAATGGTATTACTATTGATCTTGTTATTAGTGCTAGTAGTGTTACATTTTAATACTTTGAAATTAAAAAATATCTTTATTTAATCAAGTTATATGTATATACATATATTATACATTGATTCCCACTAATTCGAACAAAAAATATATTGTAGCTAGAATAATTTGAAGAAAATTCATCTATTTATACGCATAAGTTATATAGAAGTATTGTAGGATTATTCCTAACGATGTTTTATAAAAACACTTTGCTCTTCTATAACTCAGCATAGATAAACCACGGAAAGTTTCGTGTAAATTTTAAAATTATTATTTTTATATACCAGAAAGGTTAAAACAACTTTTAGGTGGACCAATTCAAAATTTTCTTTAGATAATTTGACAAGTTTAAGCTGAAAATGAATAAAGTTAAGGGAAAACAACATTTGCGGATACTAAAACTTTTTAAAATTATCGTAAGCAGTCTGCCAATAAATAATAACAATACTTGATCCACTTACCCCACCCCATTGAAAAGTAGGGGTAAGTGTACCATGTAGAATATATCTGTATTTATTTATAAAGATCTCATATTTTTCATTGTGATTAATTCAATTAGAACTAAAATGCTCACCATGTGTCGAAAAAACTAATAGTATTCGACTTTAGACAGAGATACAGTGGATTTTTGATTGATTGAAAACAATTTTCAAAATAATTAATTTTTGAAGCTAACAAGTTTGCTTGTGTTAGTTTACGGGCAGTACTAGTAAATGGTAGTAATGACCCACAATACGGGCATCTCCGGCGGCCATTCCTGGGTTATTTCGGTGGGCCAGAAGAACCAAAGTGGGCATTTATCAATTATTGAACTAGAAGAGTCACAGGAATTCAAAATCATGACGGATGAGTCGTCGCATGCCTAGTTTTGGTACTACAGTTAACTCTCCCTTACTCGATATTCCGTATCTCGATATCGAGTTAGAGAATCATAGTAAAAGTTGGTTTTCATGGCTAACTCGATGGTCCCTTGGAACGCAGTTGCACTGCTTTTGTGTTCTGTAACTCGATACCTCCCTAACTCGATGGTCCCTTCAATATCGAGTAAGGGAAAGATGACTGTACAACTGAATTGACACACAAAAGGGGTATCTCCGGTGGCCATTCCTTGGTTATTTCGGTGGGCCAGAAGAACTAAAGTGGGCATTCATCAATTATTGAACTAGAAGAGTCACAGGTATCAAAAATCATGGAGAATGAGCCGTCGCATGCCTAATTTTGGTACAAAAACTAAATTGACACACAAAACGGATATCTCCGGTGGCCATTCCTGGGTTATTTCAGTGGGCCAGAAGAACCAATGCGGTCATTCATCAATAATTGAATTAGAAGAGTCACAGGTATTCAAAATCATAAAGATTGAGTCGTCGCATGCCTAGTTTTGTTACAAAAACTGAAATGTTCCACAATACGGGTATCTCCGGTGGCCATTCCTGGGTTATTTCGGTGGGCTAGAAGAACCAAAGTGGTCATTCATCAATAATCGAACTAGCAGAGTCACAGGGATTCAAAATCATGAAGATTAAGCCGTCGCATGCCTACTTTTGGTGCTAAAACTTAGTGGTCCCATAATACGGGTTTCCCGGTGGCCATTCCGGTGCTCCAAAAGGACCAGAATAACCATCCATTCATTCTTTTGGCAAAATACATCCAAACATAAAAAAAGGGAAAAATTGTGGACACAATTCATTTGGTTTTGGGGTTCAAATCTTAGTAATTTAATCGAATTGCCCAGATTGGCCACCTCCCGGGATTCCAGGAACCGGTTCCGAAAGGACCATACTGGACCAAATATTTCAGGGAATGTGCGCCGGTAATTGGTTCCTTATTATAGAAAAAAATATGTCAAAATATCCATAAACCGAATAGTACCGATGTGAATTACATATACAGAACTGCGTTGGGAACTTACTTTTCGGATATTCCGGGTTTCCGGAACCGGGTATGGATAATTAAGTGATTTAAGAATCTCTATTCCCAGTCCACGTGAATACCTATTCAACAATATGAGAACGGTTCAGATTGCTTGTTTAGGTACGAAACTACAGGTCGTCAAAGTAAGGGTCTCTAAAGGGACTTTTTTCAGATGTAGCAGGTTCCCGGTGGCCACATTGGCCAAATCCGGATCTCCGGGAGGGTTTCTGAAACTAGACATGTGTGCCCTTCATTTACGCCCAACAGAACTAAATTCGGTCAACACACTGATTTTTGCGAGCTGTTTGAATTTTCGGGTCGAAAACGACCCTAAGTCACAATTTGTAACTTTTTGTTAGGGACTAAGGAAGGTTAATTGATAACTGAGGCACATTAACGTCCTCTGTTGCGTTTTTTTTTTGTGTGAAACGTTAGCCAAGGACATTGTCTTTTGTTCTATAGTAGGCCTGCCTAACCTTTATGGATCGTGGGCCAAATCTCAGATGCAATATTTTGTGGCGGGCCAAATTTATATAGCATAGCAATTTAATAATTTTCGGTGAAATCAAATGAGTGGAGGGATTGGAAACAGATATTTACTTCTCTGATAATCTTGCCGAAGAAATTATGAGAATTTGCACAGAATTTCGTAAGAATTCAGATTTTGGATTCTTTGATAAATTTGCCCAAAAACTATGTGGGTATGTCCATGATTTCATGAAAAACATTCTTAGAATTCTGTCAGAAATTTTCATAGGATTTTGTCACAATGTCTTCTAGTATTATTTGGAAATCCAGGGTTTTCTTAGAATAAAGTCTCGGTTTATGCGGGAATTCTGCGCAGGATTATTTAAAAATTGTCTCAAGGATTCCGTGCGAACCCCACCGAGGCTTATTTTAAAATCTTGTTCTCTGAAGGCGTTTCTCCTGTATGTAATTCTGACAATCTTGCCCTACATTTTGTGAGAATTATCCCCAAGTTTTCTGTGAAATTTATATGCGCATTCTGTCTAAAATTATATAAGCTATTGATGTACCTCTAAATATTCCTTATAACTTTTCTCATGTATAAATGTGATGATCAATAGATTATGAGAATCCACCATATTGTTCACTGAGATTTTATTTTGTCTTCAACTTTATATCGACAACGTTTGTTGAGGCTCCATATAAATTTAAATTTTGGGGATCAAACAATAATGTAAGAAATCTTCAAAAAAAAAAAAACAAAATTGAAGAGTCTAAAGTAGTAATAATTAGCCTTGGAGAGTTCAAAAATCAAGTTGGTAGATCAGCTTAGGAATCAAATATGAGTAGGGTCTCCAAGCTCTTCGCCGGCCACACAAAATGAAGCCACATTGGGCAAGCCTGTTCTATAGTGAAGAACTTCCCAAAAGCTTCAGTATTGCACTGTTGGGGGGTACTATTGCTATAGGACGTTTGGAGATTGTCGTCAGTGAAGTAAAACACCTAACGCCAATAGTAAATAAGCAAGAAAAATGGGTTTTATCATCGCTCTCTCTCTTTGGGGCTCGCTTTCACAGCTGCTATTTATCAAGCTTGTTACAACTTGCGAATTTTTGCCGATCATGAACCGATACAGAAGCGATGTTTTTCTTTGCTTGCTTTGATCGTGCTTCGAAATCAATTGAGAACGAATTCTGTCATGCCTGATTATAATCTAAAGAGAGCGAAAGAGGAGAGAATCTATCATTTTTACATAGACCCTTTTGAAAAGTGACGCGAGAAATATTTCGCAGAATTTGGATGCAATTTCAGAAAGAATCCATTGATAAATTTCATGTAGGAATCTGGAATTGAAGAACTGTTAACTCCTGAAATTTCAGCATTCTTTAATAAATAATTTGTCAATTCGAAGTTACCACCATTACCATGCTGAAAGCCTCTACCACTTAGTGCAACAAGAAATTCCTTGTCCCGTCTTATTTATGAGCCAACAAAAAAAAAACTTCATAGCTGCCCAAATGTGGACTGCCATCGCCTCTCTTTCCATCTTCACCCACCGATCACGTTGCCTCACAAATTCCATTCCAACCCCTCGAGCCCTCTTCTCCACTCAAGAAACGTGTTTATGTTTCTGTTTCGCTATTAGCCGTCCATTACACCTTTTTCGGTGAATTAATGAGGAACAGAGAGGAAGCGCAAAAGCGAAACCTAAACAGAGCAATTACAGCACTGCTAGGGCCACGCCTTTTCCTTTTGATTTCTTTTTCGCATATTTCCAACGCATATTTCCAACGCCTTTGTTCGTTCACCCCCAGTAGAAAAGGCGACGTGTCAAGTGGAACTGTCAAAAACCGACCGCCATGTTGCCATTTTCTCAGCCAACCCAGCCGCCAACCAGCAACCTTGCCAATCAACTGTCCGTAGTTCTCTCTTCATAGTGGCTTTGAGCGATAGATACGTATAGAATAGTGAATTTCAAATTTCCTGTAAATTATTAACCTGTACATTGATCTTGTGTAAATATGGTAGAACTGTAGAAATGAAAACGCTAGCATCGTGGGAAATTTTAACAAAGTTTCAACCTATTTGGAACACATCGGAAAACGGCAGAGTAGAGCTTCTCCTGAAGAGCAATCCAAAAACTCAACTACTGTACCTGTCACCCGTCTCTTCGAAGTAAATGTGTGCCACGTAAACTATCGCGTGGTTTGTTGTAGTGATGCAACCGCAACTCCACAGCTAAACGGAACAGATTTGAATGTTTAAAAGCCAAACAAAAGATAAACATCATATCATAAAGATAACACACGGAGAAGTAGAAAAAGTCCCAAGAAACCAACTAGGTCATTCCTCCCTTGAAAATTCAACAGAAAAATTTAGGGGAACTCAGGGTAAAACCGACACTGTGGGTAAGATCGACACCCTTTGATTTTTAATGTTTTGAGCAGATTTTCATGCAGTTTCCACCACGTTCTATCTTCATTTGTGAAATGTTGGGTTTCGGATGACATTACAACTGACTCTACCAATAAACTGCCAAAATAAACAACAAAATCATATTGGATAACATAGAAGCAACAGCAGTTGCAATATTTCGCTGTTATTCTTTAACTATTTCGCGTGTGAAATTTTTAAAATGTCATTATTTGTTCTGCGTCCTCATCATCATTTACTATTATTACGTTCATACAAAATGGAGGAGAATTTAATTTTTGGGTTTTCGACAGCTGAAAACGCTATTGAAAAATAAATATCCACTCGGGGTAAGATCGACACTTTCATTTGGGGTAAAATCGACACCTTTCTTTGCTAAATAATCTAACTTCAGGGTATCTTTCTTGTCGGAAGACTTCCTCTGTAGTTTATGTGAGTCTTTATTTTCGAATTCCAGTGAAGTTCATGGATGGCAAACTTGTTAACATGTAAAATATGACACTATATGACTTGCCACAAGCTATCATTAAGAATTAAAAAAAAAATGTTTCTATGTTTCACGTTTAAACTTAATAGTTTGAAGAATGTTTTCTCATTTGAAATTGAAGAATTAATAGAATTTGCAATGTTTTCACATAAATTAATCTTATTGTTTATTTACAAACCATGAGGTTCGACAGTTTTTAATAACTGAAAATAATTACACTTTTCTATCTTGTTGAAATAAAACAGTATTCATTTTTAAAACCAATCACTCGTCACAACTTCATCTTTGTAAACATTCCATGAGAACATAATAATCATATCCATGTGTATTCACCTTAATTTCATATTCTTAGCATAGGACATTTAAAATTTTCACATGTATTTAATGGATCTTCGGCCTCTCTTCAATAATTTACGTAATATGTGTAAAATCCTTTAGAGGAAGGGGTCATAAAAGTCTAAAGTCATGTTTAAACCATTCTTTTTAATATGCCATGTGATGGTGATTTTCACAACGTATAAATTCTAGTCAAAGTGCATGTGTCGGTTTTACCCCAACAGGGTGTCGATCTTACCCGCACTCTCAATTGTCTCACCTAAAAACGATGAAATATCAATTTGATTTAAATCACTTTATAACATTAATACATCATCCAGCGATCGCAAGGATTGATAGATTTATAACCAATATGTGATTCTACAACAATTTTAGGTTCGTTTAACAAGCGAAAGTACACCAAATTTATCAAAAAGCTTAGGGTGTCGGTTTTACCCCGAATTCCCCTAAATGTAAATAACGATAACTAGAAAACTCTGTACATAGGCAGCATTCAGTTTGATAATCTGTACATCTAATCGATTCGGTAGGCTCCAGCTGAACTTGACATACGGCCAAACTATGACAAGCGGAAGCAACAAATATCAGCCCCCCAGTAGGATAACAAATGGAAACAGAATCAGATGGAATATCAGTTTTAGCTCTTAGACTCACAAGACGCATACTAGTCGATTTTAAAGTTTTACTCCCCTGTTTCGAGTAAGGTTTGTTTTGTACAGTTTGATTCGTATTTAAGTTTAATTTCAACCATTTAATTTACATTCTTGATTAAATCAATTGCACATATCCTCCCCCCCCATACTCATACAACGTCGTCATTTATTCGTGCCCGCAGTCTATTTAATTTACCCTTCAACGGTGCACCGTTTGTTAAATCGAAATTGTTTCAATTAAAAACCACGGAAACAACAAAAAGCAGCCCCGCGTGAATGCTGGTGCAGCCTCTCCCCACACAAAGGATGATTTAATTGTATTTTTGTGTAAATGGACATTATTGACGAAAAAGTTTGAAAATAATAAAAACCAGAAAGGAATAAAAAAATATCAGAACAGAAGAGCATTATCAATTCAAAATAATTGCATTTCAATTAAATGCCGAAACGATTCCCGTCTCCCGTCGAATGTTTACAGTTTTTTTTTGTGGGCACACTGGGACAGATCACGCGAATTATTCATAAATCGATTGGAAATCGAATCAAACTCGAATCGAAACAGGATCGAAATCGAATCGAAATTGAATTGAAATCGAATCGAAATTGAAACAAAATCGAATGCAAATCGAATTGGAATCGATTGAAAATCGAATCAAATTCGAAATCGAATCGAAATGAAATAAAGTTAATAAAGTTAATAAAGTTTTCGATTCAATTTTGAATCGAAATTGAATCGAAATTGATTTGAAATCGAATCGAAATCGAATTGAAATCGAATCGAAATCCAATCGTAATCGAACCGAAATCGTACCGAAATCAAATCGTAATTGAATCAAAATCGAAGCGTAATTGAATCAAAATTGATTATTCCTACATTTTTGTTGTTGCTGCCCCACTGTGCCAGATACGATCCATTGGAATGGTACTTGTCGAAGGATTGCATTTTTGTTTGCTGAAACATTTTATTCTCTTGGACAACGGTGGCTGATCCCTTTCCAAATTCGTTTTCGCTTGTCCATCCCTACTAAAGGTAGAAACTGGACTGTTACTCGTTCGCTTGTTCGTTCATTTGGTAGTTGTGTTTGATTCGGTGCATCTCGACACATGACCGTCACGGGTTTAAAATGAGGAATGCTTTTTGTTGCATAACAACGGCAGCAATTAAAAATCATGCTTTTGATTTTGCAGGTAGGTACTCTGCGATAACGACTATCGGTAATGGATAAATTACACACTATTTATTCATTTTCATTTGCATTGTTCAGCTGATGGTCGGATGGCAAATATGTTGGGGAGGGTAGAGGAAACTGTGTTGATGAAAATTTTAATGTTACAATTGGATTGTCTGTCCGCCTTGAACAGTTATGCGAACATTCTCTTCCTTGCTGTTCACACATTCCTATTGGAAACGCTGTGGGATTCATGTGTGGCATGTAACACGAGTTGCATACGTTGCAGGCGCATACGATTTCTTGGTAACGAATACCCGGTCATGAAACACAATGATCTATACACGGCAATCCAGTTCTATTCAATTATTCTTACACACCAAATTTTTATTGCTGTAAACCAGCAAATTTTTTCCGATATTTTTTGTGCTATGGGCCCATTCACTAATTTCATAACGCTAGACGGGGTGGGTGGGTGTCCTAGCGATGTTACGGCCCATACAAAAATTTAATAACTTTCATACAAAAAGCGTTACAAGGGGGTGGGTGGGTGCCCAAAATGGCCAATTTCAGCGTTATGAAATAAATGAATGAACCCTATAAATTCAGCAATCGATCCAGCAAAATAAAATTTGCTGAAATTTTCAGCAAAGCGAATTCTTATCGAGGGACTGCTATTTTGCTGATCATCGAGCAAAGCACATTTGAAATTGCTGATCAACCATTAACTTGATTATTGGTGTTTCTTGTATAGGATATTTTGCTGGTTTCCAGCAATTTCAGGATGCCAGCAACCGCTTGGTGATGAATCTATAGCTAGTGTTCATTACTGTTCTTATGAAAACTAAATAAAATGCTGTTGGGTTACATTTTATAAACATTTATTTTCACAAAAATCAATACTGCATTTTGGGGAAATTAATACAGGTAGATGCTAAGCACCGTCTGCCGTTCCGGTATTGTTACCATCCTAAAAAAACACTCGATTATTTATTTATTTAGTTGGCGTTACATCAATTAATTTGATAAAACCTCGTTAACGATGTTACGCCAATTTACTCGGTCCATGGCTGTGTCGATTTTGGCCCACACGCAGCGAACTGGACTATCGAATTTCATACATTTTGCCTTATGAAAGGTGGAACGATTATTGCAATACGAACGCTTTATGTATCGTTTTAGCATCACTCCACATCAAGGCGTCGATAGGTGCGTAGTGTACGCTTGTGCCTATCGATCGCAAGGTTCTTGGTTCGATTCCAGGTTGCCGCGGATTTGTATTTTATTTTCAAATTCTGGTCTCATAAGGCAAATTTATGAATTTTAATCCGATTTCTTGTGGCGAATTTTCATAAGCGGTTCCTATGTTTATCGATAGTTAATTTGCCTGAGTGCACATTCTCCAGATCCAGATCTCCCTCGTTGTGCTCCCCGCCTTCTTGTGCCAACAGGTTTCGACGCGAACACCATCTTTGCAGGATTGTTGTCCGGTAGTCTTGCAACATGCCCTGCCCAGCGCACTCTTCCGACTTTCGCCACCTTCTGGATACTGGATTCTCCGGCGAGCTCGTGGTTCATTCTCCGCCGCCACACACCGTTCTCCTGCACACCGCCAAAGATGGTCCTAAGCACCCTTCGTTCGAACACTCCAAGTGCTTGCAGGTCCTCTTCCAGCATGGTCCATGCTTCATGTCCATAGAGGAAAACCGGTCTTATAAGCGTTTTGTATATGATACATTTGGTGCGGGGTGAATCTATCTCGACCGCAGTTTCTTCTGGAGCCCATATTAGGCGCGACTTCCACTGATGTTGCGTCTCCGTATTTCACGACTAACGTTAACAAGGATCCGAGGTAGACGAACTCATCAACCAACTCAAAAGTATCCCCGTCTATCGTAACACTGCTTCCGAGGCGGGCTCTATCGCGCACGGTTCTGCCTATCAGCATGTACTTTGCTTTTGATGCATTCACCGTCCTTTGGCGCTTCACGTTTCAGGCGGCTGTACAGGTCTGTCACCGTTCCAAATGTTCTGCCTAAAATATCCATATCATCCGCGAGGCAAACAAATTGACTAGATCTTGTGAAAATCGTACCTCGGTTATTGAACCCGGCTCTGCGCATGACACCTTCTAGCGCGATGTTGAACAGCAGGCACGAAAGTCAATCACCCTGTCGAAGTCCCCGGTGGGATTCGAACGAACTGGAATGTTCGACCGAAATCTTCACGCTATTCTGCACACCGTCCATCGTTGCTCTTATTAGTCTTGTGAGCTTCCCGGGAAAGCTGTACTCGTCCATGATTTTCCATAGCTCTTCGCGGTCGATCTATCATAAGCCGCTTTAAAATCAATGAACAGGTGATGCGTTGGGACTTGGTATTCACGGCATTTCTGTTGGATTTGCCGTACAGTGTAGATTTGGTCCGTCGTCGAGCGGACGTTGATGAAACCAGCTTGATAACTTCCCACAAGCTTATTTGCTATTGGTGATAGACGACGGAAGATAATCTGGGATAGCACTTTGTAGGCGGCATTCAGGATAGTGATCGCACGATAGTTTTCACATTTTAGTTTGTCGCTCTTCTTGTAGATGGGGCATATGACCCCTTGCTCCCACTCCTCCGAAAATCAGCCGGTGCAGACAGACGGCCAACCTCTCCGGGCCTATTTAGATGAGTTCAGCTCCAATACTATCCGTACCAGCGGCCTTGTAGTTCTTGAGCTGATTGGTGGCATCCTTAACTTCCCTCAATGTGGGGACAGGTTGGATTCCTTCATCCGCCGTACTGACGTAGTCACTTCCTCTGCTGTCGTGACCCTCTGCGCCTATGTTTTCCGTGCCATTCAGGTTTTCATCGCAGTGCTGCTTCCACCTTTCAATCACCTCACGTCCGTCCGTCAAGATGCTTCCGTCCTTATCTCTACACATTTCGGCTCGTGGCATGAAGCCTTTCCGAGATGCGTTAAGCTTCTTGTAGAACTTTCGCGTTTCTTGTGAACGATGTAGCTGCTCTATTTCTTCACATTTCGCTTCTTCCAGGCGGCGCTTTTTGTCCCGGAATAGGCGGGTTTGCTGCTATCGTTTTCTTTTATATCGCTCCACGTTTTGTCGCGTTCCTGCATGCTGCATATCCGCGCTGCATCCTTCTCCTCCAAAACCTGCCTGCATTCCTCGTAGAACCAATCGTTACATGTCATCCTTTCCACATACCCGACGATGCCCTCGGCTGCGTTGTTGATGGTTGTTTTTCAATCAGAATCAACATTTTCAAATCATTTGTCTTAAAAATACCGTGCACCGTGCACCCCCGCTAATTTACCTCATGCAAACCATCGGGGTTCATTTTTAATTTGAACATCTAGTCACCCTAGAATCGTCTTTCTGGTTTCCTCTTTCACTATTTTGTTTTGATTCTGCGTTCCGTTCCACAGCGTATCATTTCACTTTACTCCGTTCCATGCGCTAAATGACCATTGAACCATTTTAATCTGAACGATGTGCAAATTAACGGGGTACCAATTAAAAATTGTTCAGATTATATGTGGTCAAACCAACGGGGGTACCCGGTAGAAAATAAAAATTACTTTTAATTTCCGTCTACTTATTATAAATACTTTAAAGATATGATGTGCTACGCAGCTCAGTAGATGTTTGATGGTTTTAGCCATTAAAACCATAAATTACACGAGTGACAATTTACATCATATGAGAAAATGAAGAGACTTGCTTTATTTTTGTTTACTCTTCCACCTTTTGACAGTTCTAGATCGCACTAGAGTTGTCGAAATAGTTCCTTAGTCTGAGGATTAAGGTGAAACAGTTCGGAATCAACTTCTAAGATTGCACTAAAACTTCAAACACATAAATCTCGCGAAGAAAGCATCGAACAGCAGTGCACTTTTTATTTTGGCTTTGTGCACTAGCAGAAAGCTTAAAATAAGAAAATCAGAAACGTTTGCCAACTATTTCTCCAGTTTAGTGCCTTTGAAAACGTGAGTAGGGACACAATTCGGCCATTGTGCCGGCCATCTTTGGATTCTGAGATGTTTCACCTTAAGAATCGTGCTATGTTTTGCATATATTTTATAGCGTAACTACCGTGAAATACAAACCTGTTCATTTTACCCACAGTTCCCCTACTAATGACGAATGTGCACATCAACAAAGTAGCTGGTGAGAATGTGGGAAAATGAACCAAAGCACACAAAATCAACGCATAACTTGCGTATAATTCTGAAGAAATTAATTCACAGCTCTTATTTTGATCGGTTATCTATGGTTGAATTATCCGAACAAGCATTTTTTTCTGTAGTTCATTACCATCTAACAACTTCAGAAGATTTGGTTGCGCTCCATGCGTTTTGTACTGTTTTATTTTTTTTATTTTTTTGAAAAGGTAAACATCCGAAAAATATACATGTGTGAGTGGAATTTCATTCTGGAGTATAAATAATGCTCCCGATAAGCTGTGCCTCCTATCCCATAGTGAAAAAATATGACGTCATACCTCTGGTTGGAACTGAAGGAATCCGTTCTGAATCTCATATTCAACCCCAACCTTATTCAAGTTCCTCCGAACTATAATTTGTGATTGAATTGTTTGCTTCTTGACCACCGACCAAGTTCCTCAAAACGAAAACGACAATGATAAAAAGTTGGAGAATATTCTGCGAATGTTGAAGAACAATGTTTCAGTAAACTTCAAAATATTCTGCCAAATTGCTGTTGTAGCGCTCAATAAATGTTTTTCGATGAAACATTCCAAAGCGTTATTGACAGACAAATAACTCTGGGATTTTATGCTCATAGCACTAAACCGAATAGCGCCTACCGCTTTTTATCTAGCGCTGTCTTTACTGTACGCTAAACAGAGTCTCTACTCATTTACAGAAATGAAATTCCCTGATATTTCCAGGTTTTTCAGGTTTGAAAAAATATTCCAGGTTCAAATAATTTTCAAAAGGAGGATTTTTTTTGAGGATTTTTGAGGATTATTTTATTATTATTGAGCATTTTTTGAGGAGTTTTTTATTGAGGATTTTTTTTATTTTATATGACCTTAAATTTATTTATTTAAGGTTAGGTTTCGAAATCTTGAACAAAAATCTAATGATAAATTTCAAAGTATTTTTCACGTCAATTAAAAAATATCTCTAGTTCTAAATGTGTAAACAACATGAGAAAAAAATGGCTATTTTGTTTTAATTTCCCCAATAACCAAGCGTGTCATCAAAAGATCTGAAAGTGCCTTTAATCATCGAACTCAAGAATATAAATAGCCGTTCCCTTAAAATTGAATTCAGATTTATGATCATCAGCGACGCACGCAGAAAATTTCTGTGAGGATATAGATGAAATCAGGGCTGGAAGTGATTGACCGTCTTCGAAATATCAACTTTAGAGACCTCTTAGCTGAATAAAAACAAACAAAAAGAAACTAACGGTAACCACGACATGAGAGATCGTTTCCTCATTTGAACAGACATTTCTACCACGACATGAGAGATCGTTTCCTCATTTGAACAGACATTTCTTTAAGAACATTTCTCTGCCTTTTTTTCATTTTTCAATTCCTCGTGACATTACGACAAATATAACTGTTTGTTTTGCTGTTTATTTCTTTCACATATTACTCCCAAACATCTCTTCCTCTTTCCTAATTCTTCCATGAATTTCTTTTTAGATACCTTTATGAATTCATTCTGATTTTTTTTAGGAATCAAGAATTCCTTCAAAGCTGGATTCATTGTTGAAGAAATTTCACGCGGAACATTACTAAAGGACCTATCTAACATTGAGAGGCTCTCTTTGTTTACTTTCTCTTTCATTAATAACTGAGTCACATTAACCTCTTCTGTTGCGTTTTTTGTATGAAACGCTAGTCAAGGAAATTGACTCTCGATCTATATTGAAAAACTTCTCAAAATCTCTAGTATTCCACAGTTATAATCGAAAGAGAATGAGAGAGGAGAGAATCTCTCATTTGTACATAGGTCCTTTAGTAATGTTCCGCGAGAATTCTATGTTTTCAGAAATATATCCATTGTTCCTTCCATTGATTTACTTAGAACTATCTCCAACATTCTCGTTTAGAGCATCTCCAAGAGCTCAAAGTTCATTCAGGAATTCCTCCATTTTTATTTTTATTTCACAAGGAAGCTTTCAAAGAATTTTTCCAATCATCTATAAAGGGATGTGTCCAGGGATGGGTCAAGGAAAATTTTCAGATTTTTTGAAGAAAATTTTGAAAAAAAAATCCGCCAGGAATTTATAACGAAAATTTTAGAGTAATCTCTGATGTGAATTGTGTAAGTTCTAAGTAGGCCATGATGAATTACTATGATGATCTCTGAAACTCCTGGATTCTTGATGAAATTCTTTCTAAGTTTTTCCTAATAAATTTCTAAAGATTACTGAAAAAAAACATTCGTATTTCTGAATAATGTTTCACTACATTTCTGATAGAATCCCTGAAGAAATTTATACATGAATGATCGCAGCAATAACTGTAATAATTGACGTAGTGTTAACTAGTGTGAGACCTTAAATGAAATTGTAAAAAAAACATGGATATTTGGATTTTTTTTTTTAATTATTCGAGAAATGATGAACTGCAGCAATAATAATTTAATGAAATGCTGATTTTTGGAGAACTTCCTTAGAGCAGGCTTGGATTTAGGGGGGTGCCAAGGGGGCAAATGCCCCGGGACCCCGAGGAACCAAAGTTCGGGTTTAAAAAAAAACCTTTTGAAATACTTTTCAATATTTTCTCTTTAGACTAATAATTTTAACGTTAAAGTCAACATCAGATTCTTTGAGTAGATTGTTTCTTTTCCCAATATCTGAATCCCAAAGTATGGTTTGGCCAATCTTTATCCTTCAATAGGGTAGGTGTACCAGTTATGGCCATAATGGTTCCCTATTTCGCTATACGTGATAACTTGAATGTCTCCACATTTTGAAAAGTTTTGTGTGTTTTAGCAGTTAGATATAGGATATATCTTGATGTTAAAATATTCAAAAAGATTAAAAATGTGAAAGTCATCGAAATTTTACATATGGCCAAATAGGGAACCACTATGGCTATAACTGGTACACTTTCCCTATATTGTAGTAAATCATGAATGTTGAGCCATAATTTTCGAAATTCTTCTCAAGTTAGTTTTCAAAAAATGTTGGAATTTAAAACGCGCTTCATGTTTTTGCATATTTACAATGCAATCAGAAAATTGGAAAGTATGGGAAGTTCTTATGTGATGCAGTAGTTCGTATTTGTACGTACTTTTTCTATATTGTACGAAGTTTTTTCTAAATTCAGTAAAGCCTTAAAGTTAACTTTGGATATAATCCATAGAATACATATACTTTTTTTCAAAAGAATATGACCCAGAGAAAAACTGAAAACTTGCACTCAATAGAATCAATCGATAAATTAGAAAATTTCATATATTTTTTAATTATTAATGGAAGCATTAAAATCATTAAAAATTATCATTAGAAAGAAGAGATAAATTTTATCAAATCAATGCTAATAATGCCGAGCACAGAATTACTTGGAAGGACTCTCTATTAAGTTGAAAAGGATTAATAATAATAATAAATCGGTTTGTTCAGTATCTCGAAACGATTGATTTTGTGATAATGCTGTAGATATGCCATCATATTTCGTGGATATGGATGTCCGGAGAGGAGAAGGACGTTTTTTGGAATTGACACTCAGAGAAAAGTAGTATTATTCTGCTTGTTATCGTAATTTAAAAAATAATGAAAATAGGATCATTCCTTATACCATTTAAGAAAACGTGTTTGTCATCAAATCAAAAATTGTCTTTGTTGATAACAATCAGAATAGTGAAAAGATGCAATTTTCTATATGAGGCGATTGAAATTTTTCAGCAATTTCTTCATTCTGTACAAATTATATGGAATCCAAAAAACAAGCCAATCTTCTATGAATTATTAAATTTTTCCCATTAAACGAAAAGGTCACCTAAAATTACTATTGGAAAACTTGAAAACAGACAAATTTTTCAATGTTTTTAGTCGACAACCGACCAAAATGTCATTTACAATTCATACCCCTTATATCTTTGAACCGATTATCTCATTCAAAACTCAAATTTGACACATTTTTGTGGAATCCCAAAACGTGTTCAATGTTTTATTGAGGAGCCCCCTGTATGATATCTGACCCGGGTCCCCCGACGCCCAAATCCGGCACTGCCTTATAAGCGGTTTCTTCACCACTGCTTAGGCGTTAAACTTGGTTTAATCGAATGGGTAAACGTGGTTCACGGCTTAAGCGAAGGTGAAGAAATCGGCCCTTAGAGTAATAGTAGATGAATCCTAATAATCTGAATAATCCTAATAAAAATACCTGGCATAAAAAAAATGCCGAAACGATTTTTTTTTTTCAAGAAATTTGGAATAAACCTTTGTTGACAAACTCCTAAAGAATTTGTGGGAAATCTCCTAGAAGCAACAACAACAACAAAAAATATGTGGAAGATATCGTGGCAAATTGCTTGGATTTTTTCAGAGCAATCCCTTTGAAAATTACTGGATTCTAAAGAAATTACTGAAAGCATTCTTTGAGATATCACTGATAGCATCCCTGGAGAGGTTCCTGAAAGTATTCGAAAAAAAAAATCTATGAAGAAGGGATCTGAGAAAAATATCATGAGGAACTTGTGCTATACTGCCGTGAATCGCAAGTCAGTCCCATCTGCATTTTCGTCAAAATTGAGTTGAGTTCAATTTTCAACATCTCTTCCAATGCTCTTAAGGCTGCACTAATGAAATAATACGATTTGTTCGAAAAAAAAGCAAGTCAAATTGTCCCATAATGAAAAGTAACCGCATATCAGTCCCACTACAGACTTTCGCACCTTGAAACACAAAAATGTAACTTGTTTTGATCATTCTTTTTCTCGAACGTAGTGAAAAGCAAGTTGTGAAAATTTCATTAAGATTGGAACATGTTACAATCCTCTGGATTTTTTTGAATATTCCTTTGGAAAACGAGTTTGGAAACTTCACAGCCCATTTTCTCAATGCCTACTTTTTACAGACGGGACTGACTTGCGATTCCCGGCAGTATAGTCGCGTAATAGTCTCTGAAGGTTTTTCTGAGCCTCTAGAATTCCGCACCAGGAATCACTTCAAGCAGAATAAAGCAAACAATTAACTTTAAAAACCATTTTGACTCTCTAAATTAAAAATAAACTTGCATTAAAATAGCGACCAAGACTCTAAAATGAGACCTGCTTACCTAAGAAAGTACTATTTTTCGAAACCTGTTGTGATTTTTGCTATTTTCCTACAAAGTTTATTATTTTTGTAGAATAGGCGAAAATTGATTTATAAAAAAAATATATATATATATATTTTCAACCATGTTTCATATGCTCCTGAACGAGATCTAACTGGAACTGAGAACTGTACTTGCATTTACCAACTTGGCAATCTTAAGTCCTATGGTTCTTCTATATTGATTAAATATGTTTTATGTTGAACAAATAAAAATGACCATTAAATTAGTATAAGGATTTGACAGCGGCGCAGCCGAATTTTTTTCTTCGATTGATCAGATTTTATTGTCACAAAAAAGGACATATTCTACCATGTATTTCTAATTCAAACCAATTTCCCTGATTGTGGCCGAAATTCCCTGAGAATTCCAGTTTTTTTCCAGGTTGAATAAAATTCCCTGATAATTCCAGGTTTTCCAGGTTTGTCCAGGTAGTAGACACCCTGGCTAAACATAATGTCCTGTATACAGCTTATAAGCTACCCAATTCAAAAGTAAGCTCGACAGGCTGGCCCGTTATAATTGTCATGACAATTTTGCTTCTGATTGTATCCCAATCCGCAAAAGTTTGGATAAACGGGTTGTGAGCGACTTGTTTTGTTGTTTGTTTTTCGTCTCCTTTTATGACAATTTGATTCACTGTCCCATAGTGAAAACTCATTCTTCAAGCCTTAATCTTTCGGTAGTCGCGCGAATTTTTGTAACGCGAGTAGTCGCGCGTTGTAAGGACTGTTCATTTGATAAAGTATGGACACTTTGTTTATGCTGTATCTTTTTTATTTATTGTTAAAACCTAATCGATTTTCTGTGCTTCGTTCAACTATTATTCTACAATGCTACGAAAATATAAGATCTTGGAAAATGCTTTTGGTTGAAGAGCTAAATAGTTTTCCAAGAACTCATAAGGAAAGCTGTTCGTCAAAGTTTGACATTATTTTTAGCAAAACAAATATCCTAATTTTTATAAACAAATTGTATTTTTGTATTCTTTACTATTCTACTAATTGTATAACTTTAAAAAAATCAATTATATTTCACCATTCTCTGACATTAGGTAACTTTAGTGATTTATCCATTTATGACCTAGTTTGCCTATACCACATCCTTTCACACCCAGCAAAAGAGAAAAGTAAAAAGCGTGTTTAAAACTAGTTTAGATTACTAAAGAAACAATATTTGTATAAACAAGAGCTAAATCGTGAGTTTAAACTGCAGTCTTTGGTATAAATTTTTCTCTTTTTAGTTGTTTTATTAAAAAGTATCATACTTTTAAAATCATGTACGCATATTTATCGCATATTAGCGTCTTCGCATATAAATTGGTAAACTCAGAATAACATATTATGAAAATAATATGAGGAAAATGAAATCGATTTTATTACAGCAGTGTTGCCAATTTTGATAATTTTCATTGTGCTTTTAAAGGACTTAAAAAATAAAGCAATAGTTTTTCTATTGTGCTTCAAATGTGACGTGAGAGCTAAATAAGTAACTGTATGAAGGCGCAAGTTATTTTTCATACTTATACTATATTAGCACTTCCGTCAGGATGTACTTTTAACCTAAAAATTCTTCTCATATCAGTTCCCTCCAAATTTAAAATATTTTTCTCTAAAAATATCGGGGAAAAATTATTTTATCATAGCTGTAAAATTGTGGCTCCATAAATAACTTGATTTTTTACATCACGCTTTTGATTGATGAAGCCTTTGAAAAACAAGCGTTTTTTGAAAATAAAAATATTGATTGTCGAGTTTCCCAGCCAATTTTCAACAATCGTTGATTTTGATAACCTCCAAAAACCGACCGTTTTCAACGTTGTTCCTTATTCGTGTAAAATTTAATTATTTCAGAGGATTTTTTATTATCATAACATTGTACAATACTAGTCAAACGATGCAAAATTAAAAATATACAGCATGTATAAGGTGTCCACTTTATAAAATGAACAGTCCTTACTTTGTACAACACGCTTGGTTTTGCGAATATCCCAGGAGCCTGACTACTTATAAAAATGGCGTCTTCGGCAAAGTTGTTCAGTGGCTCATGGGCTATCAACGATTGAGTTAGTTGATTCTAAATTTTGCCAACAGGTGACGATAGTGAGCATGAAACATTTGTTTGGAAAAGTTGTTCAGTAGCTCAAATCCTTTCTTTGTTTAATCCTTGAAGTTCGAGACTAACTAAAATAACGAGGGTCCTTGAGCTACGCATCAACTTTGTCGAAAATACCATCTTTCTAAAAGGTCAGGATCCTGAAGTAAGTCTCATGCTCACTAGTGCCGCCTGGTGGCAAAATTCTGAATCAAATAGCTTAAGCAATGGTAGTTCTAAACTTACTGAACAACTTTACCGAAGATGCCATCCTTCTAAATGGTCAGAATCCTGAAATACCTGCAGAACGAAAGTAAAAGTTCCATGCCCACTAGTGGCACCTAGCGGTCAAATTCCGAAATTAATAAGGTATCATCAGATAGCGCTCCACCTCCAACAGAACAACGTTACAGAAGACTCCATGTTTCGAAATAATCTGAATTTTGAGATATACCTATTTAAAATTGCGGTCTACTCATTATTATGCGACTTTTATGTACATTTGTTGATTTTACCGCATTATAAAGAGCCATACTGTAAAAAAAAACTGTTGAGTATTGTTCTTTAGATGATTCTTGAGGAATAAATTTTGGTTTGGTGTCGATAGATATCTTTGTCAAAAAATCATAGCATATAAATCACAACTGTTGTACAAAGTGCAAGAGCGCGTCAGCTCAAAGGATAATGAAGGATGTTGTTGAAGAATTAAATCGCTTTTGAGTTGATTTTGTTTGGGATTTTTGTAGATATTGGCTATAATCCCTAACTATGCCAAATAATAACAAACAAACTCATGAACATATTTTCTGCTATCCGTCGTATTGAATTTCTCTCTTCAGCAAAATTCTTTATTATGGCTAGAACAACGAGTGTTCACTATGGGATGATATATTTGTACTTACATTCCAGTACTAACGAGTTTGGAACATTTTTCATAGTTATTTAGATAATTGCCTTTGGGCAACCTTTAAATCACCACCTAGAAAGCTGAAAATTACACATAACACTATTTTTATGGTAAGGATGGTAAACAAGATATGAAAGAATGAATTTTCAAACTTTTTTGAATGTTGATCCGCCCTAATAATCATATTAAGGTACGTGTAAAAGAATCCGCAATGCCGAGAAAATGAAGTGGGCTGCATTGCCTCGTTGAGGCATATTATAACGAGTTACCCTACATAGTGTCATTAAGAGTTTATTGAGAGTTGTGTGGCGATCACATATTCCGATCAGTTGCTTACTTCAACATCTATTCGGTTTGTTCGATATTTACAGGTCATGGCACTCATTTATATTTTTTTACTTAAAGCTACTTTAATCATAATGTGTTAAGTAACCTTTATTCACACGACTACGAATGTACAGATAAACACATTGTACGTTACGTAATTTTAAACAATACAGTACGTTCCCAGAAATTTGGACAAAATGTTTACCCCTTAGAACATTTTTTTTTTTTCAATAATTCCTTATTGCGAACTTTTTCCCAATTGGACTGATGTAAAGTGCAAACAAAGTGTGATAAAATTACACACTGGTCTTAAAACAGTTCGAAGTATTCGGAGAAATTATTCCATGAACCAGTGGGAATAAGTGAATCGAAGATACCGAGATTAGAAACATCTCGCATCAAGATAGGGATGTAAGTGCTGTGAAGATGGCTTGGGTATTCAAATCTGCAACCCACTGTTGCCCCGCAATATGATGATTATCATAACGTTTCATCATCCTCATATATGGCAATTATTTGCCGGTTTTGCTGTGTAATTCCTTTTTTTCAGCATTCTGGATAAGATTGAATGTCCGGTTGGCTTGAACAGCATCTAGAAGCAAAAGCGTTTACAGAATTTGATGCATGAAAATGCCTTCCATTCTAATACTTACAATTCGTAGTTATGATTCGTCTTCCGAAGGTGGCTTTCCTCTAGATATCTGTCAATGGCCTCCTGAACTCGGTGCTTAATTGAATCGCTCAGCTCTGGCTCTCGCGACAGAATCCACGCACCTTGAGTATGTATGATTCCTCCGATCTGGAAACAACTCCATACGACGGAAAAATTATCATAGTCCGTATCCAACACCCAGTAGTTCGATGCCACCGGAACTGGAAGTGTAATGATTACATACGATAGACATTTCCATGCTTCAGAGATTCACTTCAAAAATACTTACCACCATTGAACGTAACAATTAGCTTTGCCGGTACGGGATCCTTGTTCGGATAACTCACCACGGCCCGCCCTACTATGGAAGAACGAACATCATTCGGTGGAATCAGCATACTGTTGAACACTCGCACTGTTCCGTCTTTGTTCAACGAATACTGGGCCGTGACGCATTCTCCACCCAGTTGGAATGGTTGTTCGTAGCGACTGATTTCGTACCACAATCCCGTGTACCGGGACACATTGAAGTTTCGGACGACTGGTCGCTTTGGACAAGTTCCAGAGGATATAATTAGGGCTTCTATCACGAAAGCTAAGCACAGCACTGCCGCGATCAACAACTCAAGTCGGTAAATGAATCGCATTTTTCGTGACGTAACACTTGTCTGTAGACGTTTCAAGCGCAGTAAACTTAATGATCGATCGCGAATAACTCGAGATCATATATACACGGTCTTATGGCGTTTCACAGCGATTATCCGGTCTTCAAGATGGCACGTGCTACTCAAAGCACAAACGCAATGAAAATGGAGATATTTTTCGGAACTTGTTCGTTTATTCTTGCCACTGCGATGACTAGTCAGATGGTTTCGGCCGGTTCCAATCGAGCTGGAATTTGATTTTTTTTTGCGTTGCTAATTTGGCGGTAATGACACCTTCAAAATATATGAGCAAAGTGAGAGTAGAGTGCCGCTCTACCCGGTACGAACGATATATTGCGCACAACTAGAATTAATTACTCATAGCCTCTCTGGATAGTTCTACGGTTGAAATGTGAAAGCTTTCAGAGATTTGCGTCATTTTTGCGGTGAGAAAATTGCGACCCGTGGAGCGATTGGTACTGACATCGTGGTGTGTTCTTGGAGTTAGACAAGCATTAAGGTGGGAGGAATCGTAGACAAACCTAGATTTTCCAGAGCACAAACCCAGGGAACCGAATAGCACTATATGCAGAATTTTATATAATTGGTCACCACCAGAGCTGGGAATGGTAATACAGTCGACTCTCCACATCTCGATGTTCTACATCTCGATATCTCTCCCCATGTCTGCATAGGGGAAGTGGTGGTAAAATGAACACCCTGACTTTTATCGAGAAAAAACTAATTTCGGTGAATTTTTATCACGCACGGACGATTTATAACATGAATCAGAGTGTTCGAGTTGATACGTAGGTGAATTGAAGTGGAAATATCAACAAAAACAAATATTTTGGAAAATCACGTATGAAAATTAGAACTGACGTAACTTTTAGTTCGGAAGACTTGAGGTTTTTCAGTGAGGTGAATATCGTTATGATATGAGGTGGAATCTGAAACCTTTAGAATTCTTTTTGAATGGGTTACAATCAATAACGAATATATTTTCGGAAAGGCAATAAACACTTTCAGAAATATTTGTTTTGCTCACGTTTTTTGCATGATGTTCATTTTATCACCAACAGCTGTTCATTTTACCCACATAGTGCAGCTAAAATGAACATTTACATCGTTTTTTGCTAGCGACAAATATATGTGAAAATTCAGCTATTTTAGTCTGAAATTGTGTCGCTGCTATAGATAACATCCCTGTTTTTGATGTTGTGGGATAGAGCTATACAAATTCCTCGTTTTTACATCAGAAACAGGATGATTTCCTTAAGGTGTTCATTTTACCACTCCTTCCCCTACATTTTCACTCTCCATATCTCGAAATATATATCCTCCTTATCTCGATATCTCCATATCTCAATGTTTTTATGTTGATTTTTCGTTCTCAATTTTCTCTCCATATGTCGATATGACCAATATCGAAGGTTACTAGACCAAAGTTTTGACATTCAAAACAAATTAGGAGCGCAAAATGACTTCTGTTTGTGTATCAATTTCTTGGCAACGGAGTGGTTTTCAATCTAGTATTCATCAAAAATTTGTTCTTTGTCTCGATCTCTCCCTATCTCGATGGTCCCTTCGATATTGAGATGTGGAGAGGCGACTGTAGTAGTAGGCTTAAGTTTTTGCGAAAATCACGTGGCTCTTCTAATACAGTAGTTCAAAATTGTGAATCTCATCAAGTAGCCTATGTTGGGTGCATGAATTTTCTAAATCAGTAGTGTGACACTACTATGCACGAGTTCACTATTTGACGTTTGAGCGGTGCCGTGTTATTTACTTGACCATGGCAACGAGCGAATTCGGCACCGCTCGAACGTCAAATTAGTGAACTCGTGCATTGATCCATTGAACCATTGAAGGCTGTAAATGGACCAGTGCACGAGATCACAAATTTACTCAATAAATGGATGCTGCCTTGACAACATCCTCTCACCCTTGACTATGTAATATACTTTGCATACTTAGTTATCATCATCATACTTCAAATCATCTCAAAAAGGTCAAACTTTTTTACCCGTATTTTTCAAAATAATGTAATCAGAAAATGGCAACTCCTACATGAAAGTATTGTATATGAATGATTTGTATATAATTGTCTAAATTTTTGAATAAATTACCAAAAAAAAATCTCTTGCATGACCTACACTGGAAAAAAAATGATTCAATAGTTATTTTAAGTAATTACGAAAAAAAAAACTACGTAAAAATTAAAATCATATGAAACAGGAATAAGGGTTTATGTCGAAACTTTTAGCATCAATCAATATACGAGTGGCGATTTATCGTGGTTGTGGTTACGCAGTATGCGAATGACACTAATCCCCCAGTTCCAAGGTATCTATAAGGGAGGTAGTTCAATGTGTCATTTATAGCAATCCGCCATATCGGGAAAATATTTGACAGCTGGCATGTTTGTATTGCTTTACCAGGTCAATATGCTTTGAGATCCTAGCAACTTTTTCCCCACTTTTTTCCATTTCGTTCCGTAAACGTCATTCAACAACCATGAGGAAAATTTTATGTTTTCAATTTGTTTTAAACATCTGCTTAGAACATGAGGCAATTTTATTAAAACAAAGAAGCACCAGTTGACCCGTTTAAAAAAAGAAAAAAATAGATTAGGGATGGTACACAAATCATGTCACGCTGAATTTCAACTTTGTTTACCCCCTTCCCCCCCTTTGTCACGTTTTTTGTATGGGTCCTCCGAAATTTTTGTAAGGCTTATCACGCTTGGCTTGACCACCTCCCCCCCCCCTTGTAGCGGGACGTAATTTGTGAATGACCCCTTACGGTGACAACATGAGGATTACAATGGGAAAAATCGAAAGCAAATTGAATGAAAATTACATTCGACATTGTTTTATGGGTAGTATGCTGTTCAGAAGTACTGTGCAAAAGGATAGGACGAGAAACGGACAAGGAAATATTCCGCTACCGAAATTACTTGAGCTGTACGCTGCTGGTACTTAGATCAGATTTAGTAACGTCGGTAATGCCTGCCTAGCAAATCAGTGGTAGGTCATTTGGCATAAAGTCATTTGGCATAAAGCAGTTTGGCATAATGGTCATTTGGCATAAAGTCGTTTGGCATAATGGTCGTTTGGCATAATAGTCGTTTGGCATAATGAGACTGAAACCAAGAATTTCTCAATTTTTAGTTTTTAGCTTTCTATTGAATCTTTCTGATGAAATCAGGCTTGTTTTGGAGTCAATTGATACAAAATGACACTTTATTCAACAATCATTCGCTCTTGAATAAATTTAAGCATATTAAATGACACTGACACGTTAATGTTTCCAGTGGGCATTTATGCCCTTTGAAGGAAGCACCACACTAGACAACGGACTAGCATGCAACGCCCAGTGGCACAGTCGGAAAACATTCCTCACGAAAAGTATACCGGCCTGAGGCGGGAATCGAACCCACACTCCCTAGCACGATGCGGCTAAATGCCTGGTGACACTAACCGCACGGCTACGAAGCCCACCTTTTTATTAGGAAAATTATTGCCAATAGTATTTTATTATTTATCCAGAAATTACCCTTCTTTCAAATATTAATTCCTCTTTTGAGTTTCGCTTTTGGAACAAATTTTTGCACTGAAGATTTTTATATATTTAGCACAAATTTCTTCTTGGCATTAAAGTCTCCACTGGGACAGAGCCTGCTTCTCAGCTTAGTGTTCTTATGAGCACTTCCACAGTTGTTAACTGAGAGCTTTGTATGCCAAAGTTGCCATTTTCGCATTCGTATATCGTGTGGCAGGTACGATGATACTCTATGCCCAGGGAAGTCAAGGAAATTTCCATTACGAAAAGATCCTGGACCGACCGGGAATGTAGCCGCGGACTCTAACCACTCGGATAAGGAAGGCACAAATCTACCTTTCTTTCAATTGTTCTATTTTTTTAAATATGATGTAACCATAATTATAGGTATGAAAAATGTTGATTTAAAATTTCAATAAATTTCTCCTTCTTTTATCCATAGGCTGTTCTTTGGAGCTATATTTTTAAAGTATTTTTTTGTTTCCAACTGACAAAGGGCGGCAATCCATAACATTGATCTGCTCAATCAGCGAAAAGAGAAATCGATTATTGTAGTAACTTCGATGGGTTGTGCTGCTTTTCCCCGAATGTAGGTTCCCCGAACGCCAGTTCCCCGAATATGCCGTTTCCGCGACTAGCCCATTTCCCCGAAAAGTTTTTAACACTCATAATTGTCGTAACTTTATACATTTAAGAGTGGTGAACGAACGGACGATCTAATATGCACCATTCTTTATTTAATTGGCAGTTCTTTCGAGTTTTACCGTACTCAGCATTTTTGCCAACATGTGTATAGCCGAGAATGACAGAATACTTCCTTCTTTGGCTATTTATCGTTCTTTTTCGTCACCACTTTTCGGGGAAACCAGTCATTTGGGAAAATGGCATTTGGGGAAAAGTAGCACAATCATGATTCTGAACGCACTTTTTTATATCTTTTCGTTTTATTATTCCGCAATATTTTTTGGCGTCCATACTTCTATTGGTTTAATTATAAATTTTGCCTTCTTCTAAAAATAGGCTGTTCTATATATTTATACTGTTTTAAAGTTTATTATTTAGTAAAGCTAATTGTTCACCATTTTTATATATTGCTGTTTTATCAATTCTTGCCAGATGTGTTGTTAGAATGATAATTACTTTAGAACCTGCCAATATTCAACATATACTTTTTATGTGGCAAACGTGATCTCCTTCCGAGATATGCTGGAAGAAATATTACTTCAATCACAAATTTTCCCTTCTCGATAATAGACGATGTTTTTCCAAAATTAGAATTTATATTGAACCGATGAAAAGTTTTGCCACTTATGTTTTCTTTTAAAGATGTGTTGTTCATTTGAGCTATACTGTGAAAAGATATTTTTGCGTTAGAGCCTTAAACATTTTAAACGAAAAATAATCTGCTCTCGTATATAGGCTATTTTTGCATTAAGTCGCATTGATAGATCTTTCGATTAAAGATTTTGATATTTAGTAAAAAAAATCATTATTTTATCAAATAATTTTCATCAAGTGTTACGTCCAAACTGGGCTGAGCTTGATCTGCAGCGAAATATTCTGTGAGCGTTCCTTTGATGAATAATTGCGAACTTTCTTTACGAATTTACGACGTTTATTTAGTAATGCTCTCTAATGTCACAACAATTTTTGAAATTCTTAGTTTGAAAAATCTCTGAACGAACAGCTCGCTTGTTTAGAACCTACCATTTATTTTGCTATGGGTTCAGTGGTGTTCATCTCGGTAAAAGCTTAAAAAATTCCGATATTTATTTTAAGTCAATCATTATACCAAACGACCATTATGCCAAACGGCTTTATGCCAAAAGACCTTATGCCAAACGACTTTATGCTTTATGGGTACAATCTAGCAAATCAGCTAAAGCTGTCACTTTTCCAATCGGAAAAATATTCTGCTCGATTATTCCTCAAGTAAAAATGACAGTTCGCTCCCACACAGAGAAATTGAAAAACTCATATTTGAGCATTTTTAACTTATGTTTGAGTTATTTTTCTCTCTCTATTTCATTTGCTTTCTATTGTTGTCAAAGAGCGAAGAGCAAAACCACCCAAAAACCGAACCTTTGTGCGTTACCTTAATTTTGAGTAACTGGCATAGTACTGGAAGTTGATTTATTTGATCTGCCGGTTGAGTGAAAAGAACTTAGCCAGTAGGTATTTTTTGGCATGACTGTAAATGCAAACAACTTCTACCTCATCAACTCAAAATCAGGTAAACGCTCGAACCTCCCGAATTGAGTGGAATGAACTCACTTTTGAGTACTTCATTTTCTCCGTGTACTGGATTAGCCGTCAAAATTTGTTTGTTAATCAGGAGAAAGTTTACTTGAGCGCTTTACTTTTCTGCACTTCGCTTAAGTTAAGTGTCATTTCTACTGTGAATAAGGATATATAGAGAATAAGGATCTGTTATCAACCGAAGAAAATCTAATGAAGAAGTTCTGTTCACACAATGCTGATAAATCCTAGTTCTTTGCGAACATATTATTTTAATAGTCGTTATCAACACATTTATAAATCTCACTGAAATTCCACGGGCATATCACAATTCTCCATATCAAATGCTTCGTTTGACCAAATTCCCATCGTCAAAACGCACGTTGTGAAAAAGTATCTGAAATTGATCAATTTAGTGTGTTTTCCGTAGTGCATAATATCCTCCAAAATTTTAACTATCTTTTGATTTCCTATATATTCTGTCATTGTGTTATTCCACAAAATCGGGTAAAAATTTGAAGTTCGTACGTGGACGCTAAGTGGTCCCACTACGACCCTAAAGGTATTGGGTGTAGATGACCCCCGTGCGCCAAATCGAGCTCGCTGCTCTAGTGTACGCAACATGAGTACGAAAAGCCACTAGTAACAAATTGATAATCAGCATAGAATTTTAGGTAAAATAATATTTTATACGGTGAATATCTTCATAACGCATCAGGAGGAGGGAGGGAGTCTTTCGTAGTATTACGGTCCACACAAAAATTGTAATTTTTTCATACAAAAATTGTTATGTGGGAGAGGGAGGGAGTCTAAAATAGCCAAATTTTGCGTTACGTAATATCTTAATCATCCCAAAGGAAACAAACTTCTATTCTGATTATCAACGCGCGCAGAACAATTTGTTACTGGTGGCATTTCGTACTCATGCTGTGTGCATTAAAGCAGCGAGCTCGATTTTGCACACGGGGTCATCTACTCCTAATACCTTCAGGGCCGTTGGGGAACCACTTAGCGTCCACGTACGGACTTCAAATTTTTACCTGATTTTTTTCTTACTAAAACGAGCACTTTACAATGACGAACTTATAACATATCGCATTTTCGAAAAATAAGGGACGGCCTACTGAGGAGGTTTTTTAACTGTGTGGAAGAAATCAATAGGGGTGATGTGGGAATTTTCATTCAGTATACCATACCCACACAGTTACGGATCACCCACAGTGACGGATCACTTTGGCGTTCAACATTGGATAACTCGCTCAAAACATAAACGTTGACGTAAAACATATTTTTCCCATGTTATACTATTTGTCTTCTACCATTTGTAATGTTAAGCACAACATTCGACCGCTAAATAACGGTGTTTTTGACAAATGTTTAGTTGGTACCACACAGCTATCATATGGTCGTTTTCTGTAAGAAGTGCCGTCAGCATTCATAAGCTCCCACAGGTGGTAAAATTCAAATGTTATAACATATTTTATGCTCGTTCGCTTCGATTTAGTATGAATTCATCTTTTGAAAACATTTTTCTTGATTGTAGATTCTAAATATCGAATATTAGCACTTCTAACTAGTGATCCATAATATGGACCAGGAAATGATCGTTTACCACGGTTATGGATCACTTCCAAAGAATGTAGATTTCTGCTATTTTGTGCATTGGATTCGACATTTTCAGACAATAGCACTAAGGATAAAACTAATAAAACATCAAGGTTTGTAAATTTCATTTTTTAGCAGACAAAAATGGGTGGTAAACTTGGTGTATAGCGAAAACAGTTCATGTCGCAGTTACTACAATGCAGTATCACAAAAAAAAGGCCATTTTACCCTTGTTTCCAGCTCTAACACTGCTATTTTTTTTGCAGTAATATATGACTCATTGTTAACTTTCGCTATACCATGCAATACAGATGCATTGAGTTGAAAATCTCTTGATTTTGCGCACTGATCCGTAATATGTCACATTTTGATCCATAATATGAAAATTGATCCATAATATGGTTTTCAGGAACCGATACAATTTTTAATTTTTATGCCATCCTATGTGAATATTACACTCAAAACAGTTTACTAACCGAAGTTCCAATTTGAAACGATTCGATTCGTGCTTTTATATTACAATTTTAAGTTTTCCATGTCGTTTTATTGAATTTTATAGGTTGGACTCCAAACTATTTGATCCATAACTGTGGGGTCATGGTACAGTGGCCCAATTTCATATTCGTACAGGACACTGGCGTCACATCAAGTAAGTAAAAAAATATTATAGGATATACTGAGTTTGAAATGTTTTATCTATATTGATGACCATAGGTGTCATGTATTATTTAACAGTCATAAAATGTGTCCATTTACATTCATCTTTGGATTAATGGCAAAGTATTGAATTTGTGTATAAAATTCACCCAATTCCATATTCGAACTCCTATCAAAATTTAAACATACAACATTCAAAACTGAAATTCAATGCTCTATTTGATTGCTCAAGTGCTATATTACGTTGTTCAGACGTAGTAGAGTACAGTTGGACAATTTATAAGCGGGTGTTCCGTACGGAACGTGCCGTAAACATGTGCGATTTAAAATACATCCGAGTGCAGCCCCTTACACGACCCACCCTGCCGACGCCTCTGTGGTCGAGAGTTCCCACAGTGAGCGAATGAACTCCGTGAGTTACCGAATGATCTCGTGAGTTCCCTTCCACGAGTGAGTGACCGAGCTACGTGCATCGCGACTATTCCACGTGATTCTAGTAGCTTCCTCGTGCTTCTAGATCACTTGGCGCGGTGCTATAAATACGCGATCCCTTCGCGTTGTCGAACCAGTCTTGTTTCTACCGCCGCGAAGTTTAGACCGATCCAAGTGAAGTAAAGTGAAAGTATAGTGAACAGTAGTGTAACTAGTGAACAGTGTAGTGTAGTGTAGTGCAATAAAGTGTACTGTGGACTAGCAGAATCAGTGGTGTTGTTCCTTTCATTCCGAAAAATACAGTCCACTACGACCCGACCGGAGTTGGCCACGGTTAACGCGCCAACATAGTGGTCCTTCGAACCGGATCCAGTGACCTATGGATAGAGATACGACTTCGCCGTATCCGACCCAGATCACTATGTTGGCGCGTTAACCGTGGCCAACTCCGGTCGGGTCGTAGTGGACTGTATTTTTCGGAATGAAAGGAACAACACCACTGATTCTGCTAGTCCACAGTACACTTTATTGCACTACACTACACTACACTGTTCACTAGTTACACTACTGTTCACTATACTTTCACTTTACTTCACTTGGATCGGTCTAAACTTCGCGGCGATAGAAACAAGACTGGTTCGACAACGCGAAGGGATCGCGTATTTATAGCACCGCGCCAAGTGATCTAGAAGCACGAGGAAGCTTCTAGAATCACGTGGAATAGTCGCGATGCACGTAGCTCGGTCACTCACTCGTGGAAGGGAACTCACGAGATCATTCGGTAACTCACGGAGTTCATTCGCTCACTGTGGGAACTCTCGACCACAGAGGCGTCGGCAGGGTGGGTCGTGTAAGGGGCTGCACTCGGATGTATTTTAAATCGCACATGTTTACGGCACGTTCCGTACGGAACAGCGGGCATATATGAAACTTAGGTTAAATTATTAGAAATACCAGTTTTTCAATGATTTTTGCTATAAAATCCAATAATTCTTACAATAGCGTTCATTTTTGTTATAGAATTCAACCTAAAATATATATTCATGAGCACTGAAAAAGTTTTGGTTAAAATATAATCAGTTTAAAGAAATCATAAAAAAAATTTATCCTCCTTGAGTTTAGAAAATTGTTATGTCATAACTTCAAAACTCTTATTAAATGTTATTTTCAAATAATGTAAATCAAATTTTCGTTCTAAGCAACAGTAAAAGGTTAATTTCAAACTTGTCTGTAGAAATAATTTTAACTTAGAACTTCGTTTTACAGCAAAGTACCCTACATTATGCTGTACATACATTCACATAATTGATGTTATCTCAATACTCAATTATTTTTGAATTCATATTCAAATTATACTCAAAATAGGGCCCTACTCTGCGGTTTATTTATTTTGCAATAAAAATACAAATTATTCCGAGTGACGGAGAGCATCGATATACTTTTTACTAGAATATAAACTGTTGTTTTCATCATTTCAAATAACGCATGTGTTGCCGTTACGGTAATAATATTTATTCTAACAATCTCTATAATAATGTTTGGTAGCAAAATATGAAATAGAAATAATAATTGCACAATTTTTAGATAGGAACATTAACTTTGGATTATGTATATTCATTTAAGAGCCAAACTGGAAGAAAAATACTAAAATCACAGACAAACAGACGTAACATTGACGAAATTTCCATCGACCACTCATTCAACGATCATTTAAAATACGCTATGTTACAAATCTCACAACCAGAGGCACGCGCACCATTTTTCTTCGTGTTTGACGTTTCACACTACCGCCATCTGCCGGTCTTGTTGCACGAAATAGCATTTCGTGCAACATACTCACTAGATGACGATGGTGTGAATTGGGCGATGGATTTTAAAGAAATTTGTTCTAAGTGTTACGTCTGTTTGTCTGTGCTAAAATTTTTGATTTTAGATTTTTTTTAAATGTTATATTGACCAAGATTGTGAAGTATGAGATACCGATATCCACTCGTAAGTACTCTAAAACTGGTTATAAGTTTTTGAAACTTGTTCAGTATTCGTAGTAATCATTTTTAATGAAGTGAACTTGAAAAAAAAATACGTTATTTTTCGACTTACTAGATTGTTTTAAGCAAAAAATATAGAAGAAGTGGTATTTTTCTTAATATACTAAAGTATCAAATATGTTCGCTTATATTTTTTCCAAATGTACTCTACTACATCTGAACAACGTAATACGCAATCATCTAGCATATAAAAAAATAGTTTTGAATGTTGTATGTTTGATTTTTGTTAGGTGTACGAATATTCCGTTTCCTTTATTCCAAAGATTTTAGCGAATAAATAGAGAGAGAGAGGGCGACCTCTCGCAATTTTTCTTTGCAAAAGTAAGTTTTTTCATAGTAAATCCCATACAAACTTTGAACGGCTGGCGCGTATATATAGTTTCACCGATCGAGCTGAAATTTTGCACAGTTGTTATGGGACCTAAATGCAATCCAAAAAGTAAACTGGAGCAAGAATCTAAATATTTCATATAACCGTGTCCCAGGCTACTGAACATGCATAATTTTTCGCACTCGCACGATGCGAAATGGGGGGTTCGCTGTCAGGCCCTGCAAGCCAACCATTAAAATACACCAGCACAGGAACGTCAACGAGATAGTACGGACCGGAACAACGACGAGATCACAGCGACAAAAATGGACTAGCGATGTTCAGCGCCCACCGGCTGCCGAACGAGAACGGCCTACGACTGATAGATTTTGCCGCCTCCAAGAACATGACCATTCGCAGCACCTACTTCCAGCACAGCCTCCCGTATCGATACACCTGGAGATCACCACTGCAGACGGAATCACAAATCGACCTCGTTTTGATCGATGGACGGAACTTCTCCGATATTACCGACGTCAGAACCTATCGTGGCGCTAACATTGACTCTGATCACTATCTAGTGATGGTGAAACTGCGCCGAAAACTATCCGTCATCAACAATGTACGGTATCGACGCCCGCCTCGGTATAACCTAGCCAACCGAACGTCGCTGCCGCATACGCGCAGCATCTCGAGGTAGCATTGCCGGAAAAGTGCGAGCTTGACGAAGCCCCTCTTGGGGACTGCTGGAGCAACATAAAAGCAGCCATCAACAACACAGCCAAGAGCATCGTCGGGTACGTGGAAAGGAGGACATGTAACGATTGGTTCGACGAAGAATGCAAGCAGGTTTTGGAGGAGAAGGATGCAGCGTGGGTTGCAATGCTGCAGCAAGGAACGCGACAAAACATGGAGCGATATAAAAGAAAACGAAAGCAGCAAACTCGTCAATTCCGGGACAAAAAGCGCCGCCTGGAAGAAGCGAAATGTGAAGAAATGGAGCAGCTGCATCGTTCACAAGAAACGCGAAAATTCTACGAGAAGCTTAACGCATCCCGAAAAGGCTTCGTGCCGCGAGCCGAAATGTGTAGGGATAAGGACAGAAGCATCTTGACGGACGGACGTGAGGTGATTGAAAGGTGGAAGCAGCACTACGATGAACACCTGAATGGCACGGAGAGCATAGGCGCCGAGGGTCACGATAGTGGAGGAAGTGACTACGTCAGCACGGCGGATGAAGGGAACCAACCGGCCCCCACATTGAGGGAAGTTAAGGATGCCATCAACCAGCTCAAGAATAACAAGGCCGCTGGTAAGGATGGTATTGGAGCTGAACTCATCAAAATGGGCCCGGAGAGGTTGGCCGCCTGTCTGGGAAAAGGAACAGCTGCCGGAGGAGTGGAAGCAAGGGGTCATATGCCCCATCTACAAGAAGAGCGACAAACTGGAATGTGAAAACTATCGTGCGATCACTATCCTGAATGCCGCCTACAAAGTGCTATCCCAGGTTATCTTCCGTCGTCTATCACCAATAACAAATGAGTTTTTTGGGAAGTTATTAAGCTGGTTTCATCAACGGCCGCTCGACAAAGGACCAAATCTACACTGTACGGCAAATCATCCAGAAATGCCGTGAATACCAAGTCCCAACGCATCACCTGTTCATCGATTTCAAAGCGGCTTATGATAGCATTGACCGCGAAGAGCTATGGAAAATCATGGACGAGTACAGCTTTCCCGGGAAGCTCACAAGACTAATAAGAGCAACGATGGACGGTGTGCAGAATAGCGTTAAGATTTCGGTCGAACATTCCAGTTCGTTCGAATCCCGCCGGGGACTTCGACAGGGTGATGGACTTCCGTGCCTGCTGTTCAACATCGCGCTATAAGGTGTCATGCGGAGAGCCGGGTTCAATAACCGAGGTACGATTTTCACAAGATCCAGGCAAATTGTTTGCTTCGCGGATGATATGGATATTGTCGGCAGAACATTTGGAACGGTGGCAGACCTGTACATCCGCCTGAAACATGAAGCCTGGTGGTGAATGCGTCAAAAACAAAGTACATGCTGATATGCGGAACCGAGCGCGACAGAGCCCGCCTGGGAAGCAGTGTTACGATAGACGGGGATACTTTTGAGGTGGTTGATGATTTCGTCTACCACGGATCCTTGTTAACGGCTGATAACAACGTTAGTCGTGAAATACGGAGACGCATCATCAGTGGAAGTCGCGCCTACTATGAAGCTCCAGATCGAGAAAGATTCACCCCGCACCAAATGTATCATGTACAAAACGCTAATAAAACCGGTTGTCCTCTATGGACATGAAGCATGGACCATGCTGGAAGAGGACCTGCAAGCACTTGGAGTGTTCGAACGAAGGGTGCTTAGGACGATCCTTGTCGGAGTGCAGGAGAATGGTGTGTGGCGGCGGAGAATGAACCACGAGCTCGCTAGGCTCTACGGCGAATCCAGTATCCAGAAGGTTGTGAAAGCTGGTAGGGTACGCTGGGCAGGGCATGTTGCAAGACTACCGGACAACAATCCTGCAAAGATGGTGCTCGCGTCGAATCCGGTTGGCACAAGAAGGCGGGGAGCACAGCGAGCAAGGTGGCTTGATCAAGTGCAACAAGATCTGCAGAACGTGGGCCAAAATGGAAGTTGGAGAGAAACAGCCATGGACCGAGTAAAGTGGCGTAACAACGTTAACGAGGTTTTATCAATTTAATTTTATGTACCTAATACCAACTAACTAAATAAATAACGATGCGAACTGGATACGATTAATTCCGTTGACTGCGGCAGTGATTACTGCTGCTGTCAGAAACTGTTGATATTCGTCTGCATTTAAAAAATCATTACTAGCTACGATCATATTTTCTTGAATGCAAGTTGATTGCATACAATCCCACGAGTGACCTGACAAATATACGTAATTTAGAAAAAAAAACCCTTGCGATGATTGAAAATTGAATTACATGAGCTAAAATTTAGCAGGAAAGCTTTCAAAATCCGGGAAAAATGGGACACTATGGCAAATATTTGGCTTTGATTGATGCAGACAGAGCCAAACAAATGTTTGACATCGGAAAAAAATGTCAGTATTGAAAAAATGTTTGTCTGTTGGTTCATGCCTTGCCAAATATATGCACATTCCTCAAAGCGTGCACTGATAGCTATACTGTCGAAAAAGTAGTTTACGGAACAAGTTGCAGAATGATGATTTTCATAGCACGAGTCGTGAATTTATCCTACGAGGCTTGCCGAGTAGGATAATTACGACGAGTGCTGTAAAAATCGAGTTCTGCAACGAGTTACGTACAACATTTTTTGCAATTTCGTAAAAGACCACTTAAGGGTATCAGAAATAATATCGCAATGCATTAACCATTATTTTACAATTTCTGAATATTTGTTTTGTAATGATTAATGTAATCATTACGCAACTCAAAACAGATGCATAATGAGAAAGCGTTGCGTAATGAACCATTACATAACTGGTTTCAGTTGCGTAACGACTATTCCCGCACTGCATACTTCAGTGCAATAAAGTAGGCCGTTTCATGACAGATTGGCGTGATGAAATTCAGCTTATTACGATGAGAAATTGCAAAAAAGATATTTGCTTCGGCTTAGGATGATAGAAGAAGGAGAAAAGCGCAGTGAGATAGGTGGGCGGTTTAAGAGCACAAAGATTTGATGAGCGTTAGACGGAACCGAGAATGGTGAAATGCGGTCAAGGACCGATCACTGTTGCGTGAAATTTTTGATTCAGTGTTATTTTTTATAATTTCCACGAGTCTCACAATTTTTTTTTAAATTTTTATACAGAACACGTTCTATGGGAGAGACAGGTTTGAAAAATACCTAAGCATGTCTTGTCAGGGAGTGAATTTGGAGAAAATTGAGAGTATCTCTCACTTATCGCTATCTGTAACAATCATGATTTGCAGCACATCATGAAAGCTGTTAATCATCTACTGCTACAGCTATGATTGAATTGGGAGCCAATGATAAAACCTATATAAACTGGGGCACACTATTGCTGTCATATGTTCGGAGGTAAATGTACAAGAAAAATGAGCTTTATCATCGGTCTTTCCTTGGGACTACTCGTTCGCAGCTGTTATTTATCAAGCTTGTTACAACTTGCGAAACTTTTCCAATACAGATGGGATGTTTTTCTTCGCTTGCTTTGATCGTTTTTCGAAATTCGCTCTCTAATTCCGCAATGCCTGTGTCTTAAGTATTCATTAAATTCCTATTTTTTTAAAACAAATTTATAATTTATGCACATTTATAAAGTGTTCGCATAGCTCACAAGCTTATAATAGACTGTTTTGAACGATATTTCTGTATTAAGCATAAATTATTAATGAGTTAATTATTATAGCAAGCTTGAGATAGAATTTTCCATTTTGTGTATAATTGTTGAGAGCATGCAACATACCCTAATTTTATACGAAACACCGGCTCATTACTCCAACCGCAACCAATCAAACGCTTAAATCTTATCGTCCAAGATGCGGCGATGGTCAGTAATCTATATTTCCGAAAAATCGTTTTATTACTTCCATCAGCACCAATCCAGCCGTGCGCCGATCATCGTATAAAACGGCCATACCGTACGCACCAGACTAGTTTGGTTTATTAGATATTTGTACAGCTCGGTGCCATGAAGTCAGTGATAGTGGTTTCTGTCGCGGTTGTATTCTATCTGAGCATTGGATCATCCCTTGCCCAGATAATTTCCATCGGTCAATGTAGTTCGCCAGCGGTTGTTCAGGACTTCGACGTTGAAGCCTACCTGGGGCTGTGGTACGAAGTTTCACGTTATGAACAAACTTTCCAACGCAATGGCGAGTGCGTCACCGCAGAATACTCGCTGAACGACGATGGTTCGGTTCGAGTTCAGAATAGGATGTTGGTGCCGCCCAGTGGCCAATTTGACGAGGACATCGGACGTGCTGTGCTTTCTTTTCCACAGGAAGATCCACTGCAAGCCAAGTTGAACGTTAGCTTTGGAGGAATGCGTAAGTTGATAAAGATTGTTCATTTCAAAGAAGGTTGTTTCCAACAAAGAATCGTTTCTCTACAGCTCCAATCAAGTCGAACTACTGGGTGCTGGACACCGACTACACCAGTTTTGCCTTCGTCTGGAGTTGCTTCCCCGTCAGCGATAACATCAAAGGAGGTATGCATTCGATTTGGGTTTAGTTTTGAATCACTTCATATATCTTTTCTTGTATTACATAGAAAGTTATTGGCTTCTGTCGAGGACTGTCGAGCTTCCGACGAGCGTCCAGGCGCGCGTTGATGAACTGACCGATGCCTATTTGATCAGGCGACACATCAGACAAACTCGACATGATCTGTTTTAGTAAGTATTTAACCAGATTGACGTTTCGTTTGATTGATGGTGTTAATGAATGTTTGATTTCCAGCTGTAACGCCCCGGAGGAGACACCGGAAGTAGCAGAAAGCCCCAAATCGCAAGCCAAAGCCGAAGATTTGCGAAGCAAACGGATTATTCTTTAAGCATTGTTTCAGTTTCTATGTGAATCAATAAAAGTTTCAGGATCAATGAAAGTGGAAAACTTGGTCACTTACTTCAAAGAACCCTCATTATCTTGCACATCGCGTACCGATAATCAGCACCACTGCCATTCTCGGTGTAATTCTCTCCTTCAACTATGACCAAGTCTACTCGCTTGGAAGGGGTATTGCAATTATCGAGTTCGTGACTGCGGCACCAATTTTAATTCAGTCTTTCTTAGTTACATACATATCCACACCCATCCTTGCGTACTATACTAGTCGGATGCTGTAAAAAATCCTCTTTGTAGTCATTGAAAGCTAGCGAACAGTGGGAAAAGTGTAACATTACCATGTATTTTTATAGGAAGCAGAACGACCCATTCAGTTTTTTATAACCAGCATGAAAGCCTTTTGATTCCACAGTGGAACGTTGACTGCACTGTTGGATTTAAGTTAGACCGTTCCAAATTTCAAGGCATAAACATGAGAGTTCGTCTCATCATTTTTAAAACTTTATTGCTGCTCATAACGGGAATTAGTTGTGAACTTCAAAGCTACTTAACTGCAAACTTGTTACGAAGTTTCCCCGAAGTTCTGAAGAAGTTCACAGTACTCCCCTTATTAAGCATGCAAGCTGCTTAAGAACCCGATTGCAACTTTGAAGTTCCTAAGAGTTTCCTTTCAGTGCAGCTATCCCCAGATGTAGAACGTATTCCAGCTACGCGATTTTCAATAAGGATGATTTGAAAGAAGTCCATATAATATGGACATTAGGGCGATTCAAATTTTTAAAATGTTTGAAAATCCAATCTCCCATGCTCCTTACCATCCTTACCATAAAATAGAGTTCTGTGAGATTTTCAGCTTTCTAGGTGGTGATTTATGGTTTAAAGAATGAGTTTTTACTATGGGATAATAAGTTTGTACTTACATTACAGCACTAGCGTGTTTGGAACATTTCTCAAAATTTCGCCATAGTAATTTCCATATAAACCTACATTGTTTTTGGGCCACCTTTAAATCACCATCTAGAAGACTGACAATTTCACAGAACTCTATGTTTATGGTAAGGATGGTAAGCAGCATATGGGAGATTGGATTTTTAAACAATTTTTAATTTTGAACCGAGCTAATGGACATAGCTTGATAACCCTACGACATAGATGGGCGGATGGGCCAAGTATTTAACAAACTTGACCTACGCTTCAAGGTGGTTTTGAAATATGATATATGGAATCCAAAACGCCGAAATGGTTGCAAGATAACGACATCTGGTTCATGGAAAGTTTTGGAAGCCTATGAAATGTTGTCATGTTAGTCACATATGAGCAATTCTCGCTGAAACCAGGCCGCCATCGGCACCCATCGTTAGAATTCCAATTTTATGTCACTGATCACTAGTTTTCGATAAAACTAAAGGGTGGTCCTTTCTATTTTCTCAAATTGGTGGACCCCTCGTACGCCAGCTAGCTGAACAGTTTGCGAAAACGCCCATTTTTTGATAAATCTTGGGTATTTATTCATGGAATATGTCTCATATTTCACTTGGAACACATAGCAAAATTAGTGGCATCATATAGAGAAAGGATATAGCTTTCATTTAAACTTGAAAAAATTTTGGCGGCCATTTTGAATTTGGCCGCCATCTTGAATTTTGTTAGAAAAATCGATTTTTCACCATTAGCGCACCGCTAGTTTTGACATTAGGATCCTGGCAGCACTGGCTGAGTGAAGGTTGTGCATTTTTAACATGATACTCAAATAGTGATAAAATGTGGAATTATCAAAGTTAAATCGACGAAAAATACATATCCGAACGTAGGAAAGAGCAAAGTCGCGAGTGCAAGTTAAATTACAGTTGGAAAATGGATTCAAAGTTAATAGTTAGAATTTAAAAAAGTGGAATTGATGTGAAAAAAATGATTGACATGCTGTCGTCGCGGGAGAAGCGGTCTCAGTAGTAGTGGTAGTGAAAGGTAGGACGGGTGGATGTGGTGTGATGTGAGAGGTGAACGTGTGGAGAATTTTTGCTTGCGAGGCTTACCCACACCAACTGACTAAAGTGATCTTTCGGAAGCCGGAAGAGAAGCGGGTATGAGCAAGATGACGGTACGATTAGAAAACTGGGCATGTACAGTGGTGTTCAATTGGAGTGTTGCAAATTTAATACAGTGCCCGTTTGATTTTGGCAATTTTACCGTACGATCTTCATTTGGAGATGCCTAGCAAGCGGGTATAGTTTTTGCATAGCAGAAGTGTTTTTTTTTTGGCTTTCGGTTCGTCGGAATGGAAGTTTTTTTTTCGGTTTTCGGGCAGTGCAGTTCGAGAAGCCCAACAAGTGGATTTGATTTTCGTATCGCTTTATCGGAGGAGTGGAAGTTTGTTTTTTTTCTCGGTTTTCGAACAGTTTTGCATAAATAATACTTTATAGCTAACGATGAAATAGTTCGACGACATCGTTGTGACGACCAGCTTCAAAATACTACAAGGATAAAAAAAAAACCGGTGAGATCTTTTCATGATGAATTGTGTTATTTGATTATATTTCCAATGTTATACGCATTTTGGGTTGCGTGGGACCATCAGGGCACCCGATTGAAGCGAGATGGATAGGAAGAGTGAAACTGTCAACTTCCTATCGCTAACATTTCGTGGAAAAAGGGCGGGCTCTTCTTCCCATCTATTGGGTCTTTCTGACAAGCAAGGGCTTGATTGTACGACTTTTCGTGTGAACTTACTTTTGGAAGGAGATTCTTTTTCCTTGCGGGTTTCGCGTAAGTGTCTCTGCTTACGGGTCCGCCATTCGTTATTGGTCCTTCAGACAGGAGTATGATTGAATACGAATAGTCATACAATCTTGAACAAATTGTTTTGTTAGATTAGGCCATTGCTACCGGTGGATACCTTGCTACAATAGATGGCAGCCTATATCATCATCATCATCATTAGCACACCGCTAGTTTTGAATTCTGAGATCACCATCAGAAAGCTGAGGAAAAATTGCGTAAGATAGGCTACAGAAACTAGGTGAGCAAAGGTATTTACCCTATGATATGAACGATTTTCTAAATCATGTTATACGATATTGACGTATATAGCGAGTGCAATCAATGCAAACATAATTTTTTGTACAACAAAGAAACAAGTTTTCAATCGTTGGTGTATTATTTGAGACAGATGAAGAATAGGAGTATTAATTTGAGTGAAAAAATCTGGCGGCCATCTTGGATTTTGACGCCATCTTGGTTTTAAGTAGTAGAATGTGTTTTCACCTTGTTAGCACTCAACATGTTGAATTTCAATGCTACCGTTACACTTATTCTTGTTCTTGTTCTTCTTTTTCCTCACGTTACGTCCCTACTGGAACAGAGCCAGCCCTTCAGCTTAACTAGTTTTAAAAACAAATTATCAAATAGGATTTTTTAACGCTCATTTGCTACCTGAATGATTCTTCTGCATATCTTCGAGTTGTAAAATAGCATTATTTCTTTCATTTATTTGGTCTAAAACCATTGATACAAATAAACAATCAGTTGAACAGCTGAGATAAGATAAGAAAGATAGAATCTGATTGATTTTTTTAACGGAGGCCTTATAATTCAACATGATGAGCACTGAGATGGTAAAAAATCATGCAACTGCTAAATACCAAGATGGCGTCAAAAACCAAGATTGCCGCCAGTTTTTCTAACCTCGAAATTATACACCTGCCTTTCGGCATTACATCCACATTAGAACAAAACCTGCTTCTCATCATTCAATTTCGCTATTTTTCACATGCGTGTTGGGCGGTACTAAAAACGATACCTTACCTACCTTACGATACCTTATGACTTAGAAAATCAAGGATGTTTTTTGCTTCAAAATTTAAGACTTTCATTATAACTTAATGCACTTTTGCAATATTTTACGTTAGAACTACAGATATTACCACAAGGCTTACTAATGTCCTGACACGCAATCTATAAACTGCATACAATGAACAACAATGCATATTGTAAAAAAATGTTTGTTTAATACCTACAATCAATGTTTTTTTACGGTTTTCATTTATTGAATTTATTTATTCATTATTACTGAATTCAAAGATATGTCGAAGAATTATCCTGTTGTCAGAAATCGCATTAAAAAAGAAAATTCCTGTTTAATAACCTGGATTTATAACTATTTATAGCTGAGTATCAGGTTCGGTTCCAGTAGGGACGTAACGTCAGTAAAATGAAGAATAATAAGAAGAAGAGTATACGTAACCTTTTTTTATTGGTAGCCTCTAAATTCGACATGCTGAGTGCTATCAAGGTAAAAAAATAATTCTACTACCTAAAATCAAGATGGCGTCAAAATCCAAGATGGCCGCCAGATTTTTTCACTAAAAATAATATTCTTATTCTTTACTCGACTCGAATAAAACGCCAAAGGTTGAAAACTTGTTTCTTTGTTGTACAAAAAATGATGTTTGTATTGATTGCACTCGCCATATACGTCAAAATCGTATAACATGATTTAGAAAATCGTACATTTGATAGGGTAAATACCATTGCTCACCTAGTTTCTGTAGCCTATCTTACGCAATTTTTCCTCAGCTTTCTGATGGTGATCTCAGAATTCAAAACTAGCGGTGCGCTAATGGTGAAAAATCGATTTTTCTAACAAAATTCAAGATGGCGGCCAAATTCAAAATGATCGCCAAAATTTTTTCAAGTTTAAATGAAAGCTATATCCTTTCTCTATACGATGCCTTTAAGTTTGCTATGTGTTCCAAGTGAAATATGAGACATATACCGTAAAGAAATACCCAAGATTTATCAAAAAATGGACTTTTTCGCAAACTGTTCAGCTAGCTGGCGTACGAGGGGTCCACCAATTTGAGAAAACAGAAAGGACCACCCTTAAGTTTTATCGAAAACTAGCGATCAGTGACATAAAATTGGAATTCTAACGATGGGTGCCGATGGCGGCCTGATTTCAGCGAGAATTGCTCATATGATATTTGGAACAAAATATTATTTTTGATCCGCATGGTCATCGAGGACGAGTCACAAATGGTATTTTGTTACCACTGCCAGCAGTGATGATACCATTTCGGCTGTGTTAGCGAAATTAGCGAAAGACGATTTTGCACCGGAAGCGACTAGAGATGCAGCAGGAGTTGAACGAAATTCGCGAACAGCTTGAAAAGGAGAAATGGAAGATGAAACTGGAGTTCAAAAGGGCGCAAATGGAGAAAAGTTCGCCGAAAAGCAGGCCCATCAGAAGAAGCTTGTTGAAATGCGGACGAAGATGGGAGGAAGGCTGAAGAAACTGTAGTTGAAGCGAAGTGAATTTCCAACAGGGGCTGAATCTGAGTTGGAAGGTGCAGTTGAAGGCAACGAAACGGAGGGTTCGAAGAAGCGGTCACTGAAATCGAAGGAGTGTAGCCAGGGAAATCGCTCGAGAAGGAAAAGTCGGGAAAATACAGACTGGGAAAGTAGATCCAAGTGACACTAGAGGAGCCTATCGTAAATATTCGACACCGAAAGTCACTCAAACTCGAAATTCGCTAACAAATCGCTTGTTCCGAAGAAGAAAAAGAGTCATCTGAAGAAGATGAAAGCTACGAAGAAGAAAGTCTTGACGAGGAAGAGAGCTCCGAGGAGGAGGAACATCTTGTCGAAGGCGTACAGGAGGAGGAAGAGGAGAATTCCGCTGAAGAAGATAGAAGGTCGCGCCGGAACCTCGAAGAGTGGTCAATGTTCATCAGCAGCTACGTACGACATGTCGACGAAGGTGTATGGCTTTTCCAACGTGAATAATTTTGCGCGACTACAAGAGTGCTTAAGGAGAGAGGCTATGTACGGAGTAGGCTGCTCCTGCCGAAACCAGTCCCGAAAATCATCGAGACGCTGAGTATGACGTATGGCTGGCAAGAGCGTCTGCTAAACATACTGCTATCGAAAGTCCGCAACGAAGCATTACCGAAAGCAGATCGACTGGCGAGTTTCATCAGTTCCGGTGTACTTGTTCAGCAGCTTGCCGATCACCTGGTGAACCCGATGCTGATCCAGGAGTTGACCGAGAAGCTGCCCGCTGGAACGCAGCTTGAATGGATTCGGTACAGTAGAAAGAGCGATCTGGTGACCCTAAGGACACTGTCAAACATTCTCTCGAGTATCGTGAAGGATGCAAGCGAAGTAGCGGCGTACGGCGAAGTATCCTGGTTTACAGAGCTACCATCGAATAGAGGGAAATCCAGGAATAGAGAGAACAAACTTCGAGTCCACCGGTAAAGCAAAGGACGCAGTGCAGAATTTGCGGCAAAGTGGATCGCCAAATCCAGAACTGCGAGAAATTCAAACGGTTCCAGCTCGCCGTACGTTAGGAAGCGGTACGCAAGAGGAGGCTGTGCCAATTGTGCCTGAATGAGCATGGTGGGGCAGTCTGCAAGCTGAATTTCCGTTGCAACATCGACGGCTGTAAGGAGCGCCACAACCCACTCCTTGATTCAAGGGATCAGCTCCGAGCTGAAACATCCATGCGATCCTGCCATAACCCTCCGTCATCTTCCGCCCATCACACTCATCTGCAATGCCCATCACACTCATCTGCGGAAAGTTTGCTGTAAAAACGATCGCGTTTATAGATGAGGGTTCGTCGTATACGCTGGTGGAGAAGTCGTTGATCATCAACTTAGGTATTTGTGGAGTAACACAACCGCTACGGGTCAAATAGACCGCAGGTGTCTCCAGGCTCGAGAAGGACTCGCAGTGTGTGAGCCTACATATCTCCGCTCGAGGATCGGAACAGCGCTTCCTGATGAAGGGTACGTATACCGTCGAAAGCTTGAAGCTGCCGCATCACACATTCGATGTTTCGAAAATGGTTCAGCAGTTCGCACAACTCCGAGGACTTCCGATCGTTGGATTCCAGCAAGCTGCGGATTGCGCGATGTGCACCTCTCGGCACCACATGAGTCGCGTATAGAGCCACTATACGGGAGTCCGTGATTTCCGTAGTTTAGCCGAGCCGGAAGAGAACAGATGAGTGAAAGAGATTTTGAAGAACACGACGAATCGGATCGGCGATTCGAAACGGAACTGTTTTGGAACGACGATGATCCGGAGCTCCCCGAAAGCTACACCATGGCGGTCAAGCTTCTAAAGTTCCTGGAAAACCGTCTGAGGTAGAATCCAGATCTCTACGCAGGAGTCCACTCGATGATCGCCGAGTGTTTAATCAAAGGGTATGCACACAAAGCTACACCGTCGGAGCTAGCGACGTTCGACTGCAGCAAGGTGTGCTATTTACCGCTGAACATCATCTATAACCCGAGGAAGCCAAGGGCGGCTTCGTGCTCCTCAACTGAGTTTTCAACTCCATAGATATGGGAGAACGGAAAGTTGATCAGAGCGTCCAGTTCTGCGAAGATAAGGAGTCCAACACCGAGCACGTATTGGGGATCGTGTGGAGCGAGAAAGGCGACGAATTTTCATTCTCCACTAAATTTAGAGACGATCTGAAGCCTTTCCTCTCCGGCAAGCAGCTGCTGACGAAAAGGATCGTGTTGAACTATGTAATGAAATTTTCTCAATCTTCACATTTGACAGAAAATTGCAGATCTGTGGTGAAGCGGATGCGAGTGGGACGAGTCGATCGACGAAGATTGCGTAGAGAAGTAGAACAACTGGATCAAAAGATTTCCAGAGGTCGGGGGCGTTCACATTCCCCGTTATTTCTTCCAGTGATGCTGTACCCTAGACAACAGCAGCCTTCAGCTTCACGTTTTCGTCGATGCAAGCCAGGACCCGTATAGTGTTGCAGCATACGTCCGCATCGAGACGACAAACGGGCCGCTGTGTTCCCTCATGATATCGAGGTCAAATGTGGCCCTGCGAGATCATCTATCAATTCGCCGCTCAGAGCTGTAACCAACAGTCCTTGGAGCAAGGCTGGCCAATTCTGTCGTTGACGTTTTTTCCTCGTGATGAAGCAACGTTTTATGTGGCCCGCCTTGAAGACTGTTCAGTCGGGGATCCACTCCAACCACCGTCGATACAAGCAGTACGTGGCATTCATGATCGGCATAATCATTAGGATGACGAAACTTGCAGAGTGGCTCTGGGTGGATACCAAGTGTAACGTGGCTGATGTGTTGACCAAATCGGAGAAAGGGAACACCTTCCGTTCCGATAGGCCGTGGTTGCGTGCCCCAAAGTTCTTCTTTCCAGCGTAGGGTAATCACAGCAAACGATCCCGAAGAAGTAAGAGCGAGTCTAAAGTTCCACGATATTTCCGTAACCAAACTCCGACAGTGGATCCACTGCGGTTCTCGAAGTGGGAGGTTCTAGTACGGACGGTAGCATACGCCTACCGGTTCGCATCGAACTGCGTCAGTAGCGAGCTGGTGTGGAGATCGAGGCCGTTCCAAGCACAGTGAGAGTGAAAAAGGTGGCGCAGAAGAAAGTTTGCTCAACTATGGTACCACTGGAACGTGAGGAATATCGGAAAGTGAAGGCATTGCTCTGGAGGTCGGCTCAAGCCAACTAATTTGAAGATGAAATAAGGCTTGAGGATCGTCGTTACTTTTCGAGCTGTTTCCCGATAATTCTGCCGAAGTACCATCCAGTGACGAACAAGCTGCTAGAGTACTACCACCACGAAGATCTGGCAGCGGTTCAGCTTCGCAAACTTGCAGAGATGAAGCGCATTGAGAAATTCTGCGTCTGGTGCAAAGTGAAAAGTGTCGCCCGACGAACCCCAAGAGTCAGGAGTCCATGGTTCTGGATGGAGTCGCCTGTCACGCCGAACCAAGCACCGTTCAACCATACCGACGTGGACTACTGCGGACCGGTGACAGTGGCCGCAGAACGTAGAAACGATATATCTGCTTTTTACATGTATATGACAATCGTGTTAAAGGACGAGTCCACGGATTCCAGACCCGGAGGAATTTTTAGCCCAACTAGCGTGCCCCACATAGGAGGAGTTTGGAAGCGGCTGGTTCCCTTAGTGAGAGCAGCACTCACCGTGCTGAGCGATGGTCGGATGAAAACCTACGAAGTGTTGCTGACAACGATCGTGGAGGCCAAATACCTGATTAATTCGCGGCCGCTGACGTAAGTCAGCTTAGATCCAAGAGGGGAAGAAGCATTGACGCCGAAACACTTTGTTCGTCGAAGCAATCGAGGTAGAACATGGCGTTCCACAAACCAGTGAAGGCGAGGCACTTCGGGGTCGCTACAAAGCGTTTTTGTAAAGAAACTTTAGGAAGAACTTCAAAAGCAAAGTTGAAAAAACTGTTGGCAAACTCTCTGAAGAACTCGTGAAATGAATCCTTGTTTGGTGATCTTGAAAACAATTTTGGTAAGACTCCTAGAATTTTTTGTAGTACTTTTTGGAGAAATCCTCAGTAATTCCTGAAAATCTTAAACATACAAATAATAAAATTAAAACAAATCTGTTAAAACTACGAAATTTGTAAAAATCATGAGTATCGCATCTGACATCACTTCTGTAAAACAAGTATTTGTTAGACCCCACCCCCCTTACGCTCCCTCCAGAAAAGAAAACCTAAATTAATTATGGGTGAAATTACAAAAAAAATCCACGTGCTCGGCTGGGATCCCATGTAGATTGATGAGTGTTCCAAGGAAACAAGGGCTGTCATTCCTGAAAGATAAAGAAAAGACGGATTTTTTTGAAGACCATTAAAAGTATGTAAAATTGCCAAAAATGCCTGTGATAGAAAATAACTAACGATATTTTTTATATATTCCATTCTGTAATTATTTTTTAATTGATAAACAAAGTTCAAAGCTGTTGCAAAAGTACGAGCACTGCTTTATAAATTGGTCTTATTAGGGTGATTCGAAAACGAACAGGAAGTATGAAGAAAAATATATCCAAACTTTTTTATAATCTACTACAGATGATACGCAGGGTTCGTCCTTTGGCGGAGAAGACTGTGTCATCTACCAAAAAAGATTTTGATATCCCTGAGGTAACACAGGAAAGTCAGATGAGAAACTATTGTATAATGTTAGCCCGAAAATGCTGACTTGAGGAACACCAGCTCTTACAGGAAGTCTTTTAGACTAAGAGTTCTGTTAATTAAGTATATGATTTGTTTGGATTATTCCAGTGTGTTGAAAAGCCAAAGTTTTTAAATTTTACATTCAAGCCTTAATGCCAAACACTGTCAAATGTTTGTTCTATGTCTAGAAGAGCAATACCAGCTGAAAAGTCTTCTGATTTGTGTGAACCTGTGTGAACTAATCAAATTTGTTACACGTAAAAGTTGATGAGCGATCGAATGTCCATATCGTAATTCAAACTGTTTATTGGCAAATACTCGTCGCGTTCATTCCAAAAATGCCCATATTGATAAGCATTCCATTGTCACTGTCATAAACAAAAAGTCGCCATCTTGCTCTCTGCTTCACCATTTTTACTTGTAGGATAACGTCAAACATTTTACGAGTCCTTTTTTAAAAATACCCATATTGCATGAGTTCAAAATTAGTTTTGGCTCAATTGAGTCAGAGTCTAAACCAATTTCCATTCTACATCGGAGTATGGCTGTGTTTTATATAGCCTGATATTCTGCATGAGCATACTAAAGCCTTTTATTCAGCTATAAAGTTTCGCTCTTGGTTCCACTCGGAACTTTAACTGACCTTTTGGGAACTTGAAAGTGAGAATACATCTTTCAGTTACTTGGGAGCAATCAATGCATAATTTTCATAAGATCCAATCTGTTTGTTTGCCTCGTGGATGATATTGGAAAACCGTGTAGACTTCAGAGCTGTCCAAATATTTAACGTTCTGATTTTTTGTCTTGAAGCAATAAAATGCAGTAATTATGTGTTAGAATTGTGAAACTAACATGATTGCTGTGCCAAAAGCCTATTCTTACAAAATAGTGAATCAGTCTAAAGTGCCGCTCCGAAAGCTATGAAGGAAGCAAGAAAACTACCCGGAGCGAACCTACGTGGAAGCCGGAGTTTGGCAATTTGCAGTACCACACACTGCCGAAATCGGGTCCCTTTGCGCTACTTGGGCGGGAAATTAAATTTTCATTAAACTCTGCGCTTTGTGCGCTGGCAAGTTCGAAAGGCGGTGGCGTGGCGACAGATGCAACGAGGAATGCCAGAAGACGAAGGAAAGTCGGCTTTCGTTGTTGAGGTGATCTCGTGTGGGATTTTACGAGATTGGCGTGAAGTTCTGGTATGGTTTCTGGTAGGGTAGGGTTCTTCCAGCTGAAAATTACGGTGCGCCGCGAAAATGTGTGCAGCATAATCGAGTGCTATACCAGTGCCGCCAAGCCAATAAGATTGGTTTTTAATGGTATCTGAAAGCGGCGCGATGATTATGACTGTCTGTTGAGAGGATTTAATGTGTCGAAGATGGGAGTTCGAGCAGACGTAAAAAGTTGAATTGCAACGACATTTGCGTTTAATAGCTTTTTGGAGTGTAAGTTTGGTTAAATTAAGTTTGCTTTCGAAAAAGTTCTCAGACGACAGCAATTTATCTGAACTTTTCTTTGAAGTTAATTACAAACATTCGCCTTTTCCACTGATGTTTATTAGCCAACATATGCTTTGGGCCTTCCTTAGCCGTGTGGTTAGAGTCCGCGGCTACAAAGCAAAGCCATGCTGAAGTTGTCTGGGTTCAATTCCCGGTCGGTCCAGGATCTTTTCGTAAAGTAAATTTCCTTGACTTCCCTGGCAATAGAGTATCATCGTACCTGCCATACGATATACGAATGCGAAAATGGCAACTTTGGCAAAAAAGCTCTCAGATTATAACTGTGGAAGTGCTCATAAGAACACTAAGCTGAGTAGCCGGCTCTGTCCCAGTGGGGACGTAATGCCAAGAAGAAGAAGAAGAAGTGCTTTGGTCTGTGCCGTCTTCAAGGAAATCACCTCATATTTGTTAATTAATCATTACATTGACTAGAAATCGCTAAATTATATTAGACGATGTAAAAAACAATAAAAGTCTCCATCCATCCACTGCCAGTAGAAAATTATTAACGAAAACATTAAAACCGATAAGGTCATTAGTATACTACCTCGAAATAATACTTCGTCAATTTAATATCACACCTTGTCATATGAATTATCATTTATTACCCGCAATCATATCTTATCAAAGCGAGCTTTCACCGACTAAGCATATTTGGAATCGCCTAGAATGAATGAGTATAGCAATCACACGTAAAAGAAACTTATCAGGTCGTCACGGTCGCATATAACGGTTTTTATCTACGCCAATCGAAAGATGAGGAATATTGGGCAATATTAACCATATAAATCGGAATCGAAATCGAAACGAATTAAGTCACGTGAAGTTTTTCTAATCAGCTAATTGTAATACGTCTTAGTTAAACAAGCTATGTTTGAGTCAGTCTATGAATATCTTCAAAATATGATTAAGATCGGATGGTTGCGTGTATACAAACTCTACGTTAAAAGCAATTCCTCAAAAAGAGAAGAATATTTGCATATCATCGAATTAAATTTGTCACGCAATCATCAAATTTCTATGCCTTGGGGGCTTCTGTTATCATCAGCACCACTTCGTATTTATCTGTTACGTTGCCTGAACCTATCTATAAAAAGAACTTCTTCTCTAGGACAGTGATTCAATTCATCTTGAAACTAGTCTATCTTCGCAATGGAGAGTTTAACATTGGTACAAATCGTGAGTTTAGTGACACTGCTTGCAGTTTCGTCAGTCTCAGCCGAAGTTTACTACGATAGGCCCTGCCGGACGGATGTGGAAACAGTGCAGGGATTTTGCCTGGATCGGTATCTTGGAAAGTGGTTCGAAATTGAGCGATATGAGCAGGAATTCGAAACCAACCTGGACTGTACTCAAGCCCAGTATGGGTTGATCGACCCGTCAACGGTTTCCGTCATGAATTCGGCATACAGCCTGATGAATGACACAGCGATTGTAGCGATTGGCACAGCTAAGCTGTCGTTTCCGGAGGATGAACTCGTACCGGCCAAGCTGAATGTTTCATTTTTCGGTGCACGTGAGTTGTTTTAATAGTTTTCGGTAAGGTCGAAAGAATATTGATGTGTGTTTTTCTGGTGATTACAGCAAACGACCGCTCCAACTACTGGGTACTGGACACAGATTACGAAAACTTTTCGGTGGTGTGGTCATGTGAAACGCTGCCGGAGAATCGGTCACGTGAGAGCTACTGGCTTCTGTCCAGGACGCGTCAGTTGACGCAAGATGAACAGGTCATGGAAAGAGTGAATTCTCTCGTTGAAAAATACATCGATCCTGAGGAAATCAGAGTGACGAATCAGTCCGACGATAGATGCCTGGTGTTTTGAAGTACTAAATAAGATAAGGGTTGCTTAATAAATAACAAATAAAAATCGTTTACCTTTATGTAATGAACGAAAAATCGATCAGTGAAGTTTCTGGAAGAAATGAGAAAACGATGTGAAGAACACTGTGTGGATTTTCATAAATTCTTGTAAACGTCGCTGGAAACGGACGAAAAATTGAGGCCCTGGTACACTTTCAGAAACCAGTCGAAGATGTGTTCAAGATCTACAACATTCAGAAGTGGGTGTTGCGACCGGAGGGTGGATCTTCTGTGTTGTAGAAATGTACTACAGAATGCTTTATGAAAATCTAGTAAATTTTAAGTAGATGAAAACCCGGATATAGTACTTTACCATTTAATTCCACTAGAGTTTGTATTCTTTGACAGTTACGCGTATTTCAACCTCAGCTGTAAGGCCGTCTTCAGTGTCGTGTACTAGACTCGACTTTATCAAATAAAGGCACACTGCCAACAAAACATGCGAATAATATACATTGTTCGAACAACCGAAACACACAAACAAACAATGCCATAATTTGTATTGCACGATTTCTGAATGATTTTAATATGCAACTTGTCAAAAAGCGATTACCTTATAAAAATGTATTTAAAAAACTTCGATCTATCGTCTTTACTTCTACCAAGGTCTTTAATTTCTTCAATTCAAAAACTCTTTCGAAGTGTTCCAAAGTGCTTAAACAAATATTTTCTAAATCTTTCAATTTATTAAACCTTATATCATCAAGACAAGATAGAATATGTTCAATATCCTGATCAACCTGATTTGCAATAATTTAGTCACATGTGGTATGGCATGAACGTTAGAAAAGTATTTGTCTATGGTAACACAGTGTTCAATACATCATTTTTTCGAGCTCTGAAAATGAAAATTAACTATGTCGGTTTCTCTCTTATTTGTATAATCTATTATTATGATAAGTAATTCATTGTATATTTTTAGTTCTAGGCATGAATATGTCCATCAGCACATCCGGAATCAGTGTTGTGTTGGGTTCTGTATGATATATCCTTCTAAATTGCAACTGAAACTCAGAAGTCATCTGCAAAATAACAAACTGTCCAATTGATTAGGTTCGAATGGATCATTGAATGTAGTTTTTGCAAGTGTTCACCGCATCAAAACAAAGGCGCCACTGTATATGGGATTTGACATTGTGACAGCATTGCTGTTCTGTCAAACACACAAGGCTATGGTGGCGCTATCTATGCTTTCCATAGCGGCCGTTTTTGGTCATTTTAATGATCCATTAATGTTGTAACGAAGACACCATCCTTCGATTAAGGACCGGATTAGCTTCGACGCTTGCATTTGATTTACGACCTGCAAAACCCACCATAACTTCATATATAATTCTCCCAAAAGGTCACTCTGAGCCAGTAACTCAAGTCAATTATTCTACCATAACCAGAAATCATATTAAAGCTGTGTCGATCTTTTAATTCATATGAGTTTGCTTACCAAATCACAGTTAGACCACCATAAAAAACATATGATCTTTAGGAATCACTAGCCACGTTTATGGAATAATTTTCTTTAAGCAAAAATGTCTTTAACCTTCGGCTTTATTCATCAATAATATATATTTAACATGTCGTTATTTGAATAAGGCTTATTTTGACATCATCATAATTGCGTTAACGTTCAACGCTCCGTCATCGTAATCATCGTCAGCATCGAAACTTCAAAAGCAGTTTTTCTGTTCAAAACTTAAAAAAAAAATCGATGAAAATATGTTCATTGTATTTCGGTTGAAGAATAGAATAAAGTGAACACATTTTCCTGTAAATTGTCTTGATTTTGAACAAAAAACTTGCTTTCGAAAATTCCGAAATCAATGACGGATCCTGCCTCCTTAAATAAAGTATTGAATATCATTACCATCATCATAAAATATTGTTATTGCATCAATCTTCAATAAACACTTTTTTGAAATTATTTTACAGAACGCAAGAACAATTACCATCCATTTCATTCGCTCTTTCAGATTAAGGTCATATCTATGTTTGTATCAGACGGATTTCACGCCAACTCGACAAAGGGACTGGCAGCACCCCTTCAGAATTCAATGAAACATTCTGGGTGTGAAGACTATGTGAAACTAAGATACTTTGCATACTTTGTTTTTTCAAAATCGATCTAGACTAACATTTGGAAAGGGTCAAAGTTTTTTTTAACTTTTTTTTATAAACCCGTATAACTCGAAAACGTTAAGACCTACAAAAAAGTGTTGTATGAGGGACTGTCGTAAAATTTCCTGACGTTTAAAAAAAATAAAAAAAATAAAAAACACATTTTCTACACTGAGAAAAAAATTATTCAAAACTTCAAAGTCGATTTAAAAAAACGGCCACTTCAGATTTTGATCATCCTTAAGCAAAAAGTTTCGTAATTAAATTTACTAAAAGTCATCCATACATTGCAAATTGGGCATATTTTAGAGAAAAAAGTTTTCCTAACATCGAAATTTTCAAGTCCCAAAGATTTTTTTTTTTACTTTTTTTATAAATCCGTATAACTCAAAAACGGCAAGACCTACAAAAAAGTGTTGTATGGGGGACTGTCGTGAAATCTCCTGACGTTTTAGAAAAAAATATTTAAAAAAATAAAAACACATTTTCTACACTGAAAAAAAAAAATTCAAAACTTTAAAGTCGATTTAAAAAAACGGCCACTTCTGATTGTGATCATCCTTAAGCAAAAAGTTTCGTAATTAAATTTACTAAAAGTCGTCCATACATTGTAAATTGGGCGTATTTTAGAGAAAAAAGTTTTTCTAACATCGAATTTTTAAGTCCAAAATGAACTTTTTATTTATTTTTTATCTCGCTTCAAATCGTCTAGTATGATCATATTTTCAAGTGATAAATGAGTTTTGATCACAAAATAGATAATATTTGTTTTATTGGGAGTAGTTAAAAGAAATAAAACGGAATTATACAGTTTTTTTTTAATTAAATTCAATTGATCTCGCACCATACCGCTTATGAGAAAATCAACTCCTTCTAACAATCCGATGGGTTTTTTTTATGGTTGGAAAGATATAACAATAATATATAATTTCTTATTTGGTCAAAGCCAATCTTAACAGGTGTCTGGAAAGGGTCAATATTATGCTTATGAAAAAAGTCGTGGTTTGTTTTATTTTTATTATTGCTATATATCCTAAAACGTAGTATCTGCACATGAATATTTACATTATTTTTGGGCTTTACTGAATAAATTGAATATTTTTGGTTCATCCTCTGAATTGGTATACCGTTTGGCTGCAATTTGTGTATCACTAGTAGGCATAAAACAATGATATTTTTGGGTACCAAGGACAGTTTTAACCTTATCAAACAATTCCACCAATTCCTCTGACATTTTAACATATTGTTCATTAGATATATAACAGAAATTTAATTTGGTGATACATGTATCAGTTTGTTTCACTGCCCAGTCGAATAGTTCTCGCGGAGTTGCGATTGTGTTTCCATAGTATTTTGCAAGACTTGCTTTTTTTTGCCATTTGCTTGAGAGTGCCACCAATAGCGTCACAGGGGCCTTTGCCGTGGGATGTGGCAAAAAAGTGCCACTCTGCTTCCAATCCATGTATTTTCTTGAAATTACATAAGCTGGCAATTTTTTTTTCTATTTTTATAATGAGCTGCAGCTCCATCTGACTTAAAAATAACTTTTGATTTGTTTAACAAAATCTATCAATTTTAAAATAAATAGCTGAACTGCTACTGTGTCATGGATCTGATATTATAATAAAACTAACATTTTCCAATTTATTATCTTTTTAACGATAAATTTAGAATTGGGAATTATTCCAGTGATATCCTTGAGCAGCGTTATAATTTTCAGAAAAGTCGCTAATTACCAGTATTTAACCTTGTTTTAAGGAGTCTGTTTTGTTTCGTGAAAAAGAAGACTGTTATTTGCAAATAAAATCATGAGTTATGAGCTTATCAACTTTTTTAGGTAGATAACAATACAAACATATTCATTATTTCTTATTCATCTGGCGTTTAACGCAGGTACGTTTAGTAAGTTATTTTTCACAAAACTTTTTCTAGAAGAGAATTTAATGGAATATGGATAAGGTTGTAACTTTTCAATGTTTGCAATACTGTTGTGATACCTTTAGAACCATAAAAATCCGTCGGATTGTTAGACGGAGTTGATTTCCTCATAGGCAGAGGCGAAGTCCATTGATTGCCTTCATTTAAAAAACATAATCACTGTATAATTCCGTTTTTTAACTATTCTCAATAAAAAATACAATCTATTTTCTGATTCAAACTCATTTATCACTTGAAAACATGATCATATTTGACGGTTTAAAACAAAATCTTTGAAAAAAAAAAATCAGTTTTGGACTTAAAAAATTCGAAGTTAGAAAAACTTTTTTCCATAAAATTTGCCCAATTTGCAATGTATGGACGACTTTTAGTAAATTTATTTACGAAACTTTTTGCTTAAGTAAAATCAAAATCTGAAATGGCAGTTTTTTTTAAATCGACTTTAAAGTTTTGAATATTTTTTTTTCAGTGTAGAAAATGTGTTTTTTATTTTTTCAATATTTTTCTCTCAAACTTCAGGAAATTTCACGACAGTCCCCCATACAACACTTTTTTGTAGGTCTTGCCATTTTCGAGTTACACCCGATTCTGTTTTTGCACGGATTTTTTTTACACGGCCGTGCAAAAAAAGTTTCCATACAATTTTTTTCACCAAAACCTTATTTTTGCATGAAACGTCGAGAAATGGTGTTACTTTTTTGCACGGTTTTTGAAATTTTGAACTGAAAACTTTTTTGCACGGTACGCATCCCCCGTGCAAAAACAGAATCGGGTGTATACGAGTTTATAAAAAAAAGTAAAAAAAAAAACTTTGAGACTTAAAAAATTCGATGTTAGAAAAACTTTTTTCTCTAAAATATGCCCAATTTGCAATGTATGGACGACTTTTAGTAAATTTAATTACGAAACTTTTTGCTTAAGGATGATCAAAATCTGAAGTGGCCGTTTTTTTTTAAATCGACTTTAAAGTTTTGAATAATTTTTTTTCAGTGCAGAAAATGTGTTTTTTATTTTTTTCAATATTTTTCTCTAAAACGTCAGGAAATTTCACGACAGTCCCCCATACAACAATTTTTGTAGGTCTTACCGTTTTTGAGTTATACGGGTTTATAAAAAAATTTAAAAAAAAACTTTGACCCTTTCCAAATGTTAGTCTAGATCGATTTTGAAAAAAACAAAGTATGCAAAGTATCTTAGTTTCACATACTTTTGACATCCAGGAAGTTTAATTGAATTCTGAAGGGGTGCTGCCAATCGCGTGTCGAGTTGGCGTGAAATCCGTCATCATTCAAGCTAAAACCATAGCAATAAAGCGTTATTGAAAATCAAGGTTGGCTATGAACAAATAGTTTTTTTTACTGTCAAAATTTTAATATTCATTCAGCTCAAGCAATACATTTGCTTGAAAATTGTTAATTTGTTGATTGTTGATTTTATTTTTTCTACGTTTATCCAATTGATTTCATTCCTGTGGTTGGCTGGTTCTTTATACCTTTGTTTTCAATTTTGCCAATGTTCGAATATTCTTTGAACTCAATGTTTTTGACTTCCTAATGAAAATCAAGTGATAATAATTTTTATTTTCGATAATTACAGATGATTGCCTTTAGGAACTATAAAATGTTAGCTGAATCCGTGACAGCCGATCATTCAAGCCTCTATTCGATGTTAATCATAGGTCGTCAGCAAATTCCAAATCTGGATTTTTTTTTTTCCTAGTACCGTCGATGGGGGTGACAATGGGTCTAGGGGGTGAGATTGGGTCAAAACGGAAGAATATGTTTTGTGAAATATTTCAGCTAATAACGCTGATATTACTAAAATTAATCATTCAAATGTTAGGGAACATATTTTTGCACATAATTCATAATAATATACATTTTTAGAAATAGTAGTTTTTGTTTACTACATCAATAAACTTGCATGTTGAAACTAGATTTCTTTTTTCTCCTATACAAGGTATCACGCATGTACTCTAGCCTCTATCGTTGTATTAGTAGAATGTTGAAAGTCTTTTCATTACACATCACAGGTATTTTCCGGAATCTGTTTGATTTTCCCACAAAAAAATCATTTTTTTCGGTATGATGTCTAAAACATTGAAAATGGGGGTGAGATTGGGTCAAGCAAGAACGATAGTAAATGAAATTCCAAGTCCACTTTTTGACATTTTACGGTGCCGGGTGTTCCCTTTTTTCATTAAGATGTGTTTATTCTTTCCAAATACAGCATCTCTGAAACATCAAACAAGTCTACTTGAGTATTCCGTGCATTGAATAACAATATAACGCATTTTGACAACTTCTCAAACCAGCAACTGTGTTTCGTGCGCAGCAACATCGTAAATTTTTATCAATAGGGTGTTTTTTTCTAAATTTGAGTATTTATCAGTGTTTTACAAAATTTGAAGTTTATTGGAGTTAAATTGCGATAGTTATTCAAAAAATAAATCGCTCATATCCCTTTTTGACCCATTGTCACCCCCAACGACGGTACCGCAATTTCTGCTCTCGAGATCATCGAGAGTCGATGATCTGTATAGTCACAGTTCTACACTGGATTCAATGAACCAGCAGCTCATGCTAAAAATAATAAAACTAAACTTTGTTTAATCTCATACCAAAAGAATTCCTTTATTAAATATAGGGTTCCTTTCTAAGCAAAGTCTCACTAGAGAGGCAAAAAAGTAGATTTAAGTACCTTGTACCTTTCTCAAAATAATTACTTCATCTTCCAATTCACTAAACTCGTGTGACATACATTAAGTACAGCAAAACATGAACTACATTGCATCAGCAACTAAAGCGGTTTTAATGTTATTTTCGCAGAAAACTTTCCATTGCAACGAATTTCAGCAGTCAATATTTAATGCTACAGAACTTATCTGTCATGAATCATGTATCATTACTCTGCAATATAATCAAAAAATATTATTAACATATTCAATTTCAATAATTTCGAACCACACCTGTCTTAAATAGGATAATCTATTACAGTGCCGAACCATGTTTAAATTTGTGTAGATCATAGCACTATGACAATCAAAATGTCTTCATGGCTTAGATTTTTTCCTCAGTAATAACTGTACGGTTGCATTTTCAAAAGCCACACAAGAGTTCACTTTCACAATAAAAAAATATCAGTTGCATTCAATATATGAGCATTTTTTCTTTTCTATAACAGTCACTCGAGTATGTGCAAATCAATTGTATTAGGTATTGGTTACTCTGCCTTCACTATCAGAAATCATTCATACTCTTTCTGAATTGCCTTCTCTATCAGAGCCTTACATGATCTATTTTTGGAGCTTCGCCTTCTCTATCAAAGTCCAATTCGAAAGGAACTCTGCCTTCTCTATCAGAGCCTTATATAATTCTTTTGGTACTTCGTCTTCTCTATCGAAGTCCAATCTAAAAAAACTCTGCTTTCTCTATCAGAGCTTTATAAAACATTTTTGGAACTATGCCTTCGCTATCAAATCCCAACCATGAAATACTCCACCTTTGTTGGAAAACCTTGAATAACCTTGCAATTTCGTTTCGTTCAATTCCAATTTCATAATTCAATTAGCTGTAACTTTGTTGAATTCTTAGAAGAAAACTTGATAAAAATTGGTTGCTTGCATATAATTTCATAACTTGAATGCATTTCCCTAACTTCAAACATCTCCATCCAATTAATTTCCGCTTGTGGGAGACAAGACTACGCCATTGTTGTGACCGGAGGGTGGATCTTCAAGTCTCTGTTCATTTTCACGTCTGTGCTTCATATCTTTCGTTGAAAGACTGAACCAAGGTATCTAGAAGGGAGGTAGTCCAAAATGTCAGATTTCCCATTCCGCCATTTTGAAATGCCAAGTGACAGCTGGCGAGTTTGTTTTGGTTGTTTGGATATCAGATGCATGGCGTGACAGAGTAGGTATAGAATGTTTCTTTTACACCCACATCTGCGTGGTATACGCGGCAAAGTATCTGAATTTACTTCACTGTGTAATGCATTTATGGTAGGATGGCTTAACTTACGAGATAAAGTTACAAGAATACAACCGTCATCGTCAGACGGCGACACCGTGGCGCATCCTCGTTTTCATCGGTAGACCATCGGTGGTGGGTGGCTCTCACACGGTGGTGGGTGGCAGTACACAAACCCGCCAGCTAGCCAACTCGCCAGCAGTCACTTCCGCCTTCCCCGCAGCTAACCACACCGCGCACCCACTGACTGCTAAGATCGGTAAACCTGTCATTATAATAATCTTGGACTGAACCATTTTATACGTCGTACTGACATTTCTCTCCAGCTTTTAAGGTGAAACTCCTTTGAATCCACTAATAACTATATAAAAGTAGTGGTACACAAAAAATATTCTCCTATTTGTTGGTAATAGTGAAATTATAATTGATAAGACGTTGTTGCCAGTAATCGCTACTTCAATTTGAGTCTTTTCCCCTTCGACTAAATCAGATTGCTTGATGTCGTACGTAACCATCAACGTATCTGACAGCCCTGCAAGCGAGCAGCAGGCGTAAAATTAGAAAAATAAAAAAAGCGAAATGCTGTGATCAAGTGATTGTTTTTAGCACGGTTTGGTGAAATTTTAAGTTTTTTTCATCAGAAATCAACCAGTAATCGTTCTTTTATTAACAAGTAGTGAAAGTAAACTGTGTTGGAGGTTCTACGTTTTGCGAAAGTGGTAAAGTTTGGCGAAAAGTGTTATTCGTTCGCAGGCGGATAAGTGTAAACAATGTAGCAAAGTTAAACGTCCGTGTTGAAAATTAGCACGGTTTTTGAAATTTACACCAGCTAGTAGTGTTAAAACTTCGGAAATCGTAAGGTAATAGTCTTCTGATGTCTCGTTAGCAATTTGGGTGTGAACTCAGTGTAGGTAAGTGAAATATTTTGAGAAATAATGTGGACTTCCAGAAATGTGTTTGTATATGTGAGGAAGCCATTTTCACTGCCATGACAGGGATTCCTTCCTATATGTCCTTAACGCTGGCTATAAAATTGTGAGGGGTGATTTATTTTCGAAATTTATTGTCTACTCATTTTATAGCATGATCTTAGTAAGTAATGCTTTTAAATTGTTGATCGAGTTGTCAATAATTTTCATTGTATGTGTTTTCATTGTATGTAATTTATTGTGTTCTAAATAATCTGATTTTAAGCTGATATTTTTCTGCTAATGTATTCCTGTTATATGATTTTAGGCACAATGCATCGGAGGACTTATAAATTTTCAAGTGGGAAGAGTTGCTACTGCAATAAATAAGACAAAGTTACTGTTTGTTATTGCGCAAATGTAGGCTCATTTTTCGGAACAGTTCCCGTAGAACTATGTTTCAAAAGGACCGTTAATAAATCACGTGAAACTTGTGAAGCAAAAATATATTTAATAAATACAATGTCTTACAATGTGTTCGTCTTTTACAGCAAACGTAATGATTAGTTTTTCATCATATATTAACGCTGATTTTCTCCTCATGGTAAGGGCAATTTGGGCCAGAGTTACTTCATTCTGACCATATGTCTAAAGAATGCAAGAGAAATGGTGTGAGAAATTCGAAAATCGTTCTTCGTTGGGTTATGTAGAGTATGGTATAACTTTAACTTAGTTTTTCTGATTGAACGTTAAGTCTTAAGTTAAGGAGGAGTATTTTTTTCTGATTCATTGAACGTCTCCGTGAACGCATCAACTTGATATTTTAAACGCGAAAGATCGTAAAATGCCGTCAGGAATAGTCACAGCCGTTACTTGTACCGTCTTATTTAATAAGAACATTTTATGATTTCTGTACACAATTTCGTTCAATGGTATGAAACAGTAAAACACACTTTTGGTAAACAATTCATTCACAAACATTTCGGTACTATTGTCTTTGGTCAATCGGTAATGCATCCGCAACATTCATATTAACAGCGCTCATTGTAAAGGCACAATCGATACCAATTTCTCTGTGGATAAGTTTTCATCAAATCTAAAAGAATAGAACCATTAGTTATTTGATAAGCAAAATGAATTTTCTCTAAAACCAGCTAACAGCATAACGAAAATGTTTGATGTTACCTTGTCAACGTAAAAATAATTACACAGCGCAACAAAAATGACATTTTTGCGTGTCTCAAGGATCAAATTATGTGTCTCTAGTAGATTTGGGGTTGCTGAATCTGATGCCGTTCTCAAAAATTTCCCAGCACGTCACAATTTTTAGCTACAGGTCGCCAAAGTTGTATAAAACATTGGTTTTATTGATGTTTACCTGAAATTTGAAGTATATTTCATCAAACTTTTTTGTGATCTTATCCACCATGCATGCAAAAGAGGACTTAAATTTTCGTTTTAGATATATTTTGGTAGAAATTTCACGATAAAATTTAGATTAAACCGATCTTTTTCAACATGCTTGTAGTCTCCATACAAAATTCTTCGTTTCTCTTATATGGCAAAATACAATACTTTTCTAAACCATCAAAAAATAACTTTTCCACTTCAAAAATATTATAAACTTTGATGATAAGTATTGTTATACACATAAAGTTTGAATTCTGTGGCAAATTAAGCAAATAAATTGCCATACAATCTGGCAAACTTGCATGCAAGTTGGCTGAAATAGTCAATTTTTGCATTTTCAACAATCAATATCTCAAAAACTAGACGTGCTGTGATATTTCTGTAAACGGCAATAGATTCAGCAACCCTTAATTAAGTAAATAGAGGTATTTTGATGCTGGAGACAAAAACGTGTTCCGCAGTGTTATCAATCGCAAAGCTTACTCCGACCCAGCTATAAAAATTAAAACGTCGGCAATAAATGTCAGGAAGGGGTGAATCAAAGTTTATAGCAAGCTAGCGTAAAAAGCTGGCTATCCCAAAGCTTCCTATGTTTTTTCTTTTTCTGGATCATCGAGATACTATATGCCTGACTCTATCCTTCTCAACAGTGGGAACACTACCTAGGACCCGTTCACGTTTCATCGTAAAGCGTAAAAAGAAGTAGATGTTTTTAAACTCTCACAATTTTGGACGAACTACCATACTCATGTACTATTTCAAACTTCCCACCATTCTGCAGAGACACTACCATCTCATAAAGCTTGTGAGATGGCTAAATAATAGGCCAGAGGAAGTGGTTCACCCAGAGTGAATTTATAGCAGAGAAAAAGTAGATTTTGTATGAAAATTGACAGGAAAATGAATGATAAGTTCACTAATTTGACGTTTGAGCGGTGCCATATTCACTGATTTCCATGGTTACATAAATAACACGACACCGCTAAAACGTCAACGACTGAACTCGTGCATTGGTCCATAGCAAGCTCATCACATCCGTATACTGATCAATTTAGCCGAGAAGGTATGCAACACGATAAACACGAGCACTCGCTTAACAGCTTCACAGTTCACAGACACATGCATTGCGCTTATAGCCGATCCGCGCATCCACACGCGCATCGCAACGCACGTGTTTGGCAATAACGCTTAATTATCCCCATTGAACGATACCTGTTACGGGATGTCTTTATCTTTGGAAGATTCACCCCTTTGGCGGTTAGTAGCGGGCAGTTTGCCGAACGACGCGGTTCCAAATTCGACTGTTCACTAAAGGTGCTTGTTGACAGTGATTGTAACGAAAACTTTTGAAAAATGCTGCGTTATAGTCTGCTTATGGTGGCGATGGTGATACTATCCGCATCAAACACCTGTGGATACATCGTGAAGGATGGAAATTGTTCTGTGGTGTCTAGCAGCATGCCGGTGGTGACCAATTTCGAGATTGAAAAGGTTCGTAGCCTGATTGAATGGTGATTCATGGAACCGGATTGGAACTTCGAACAATCTGGAAGTTTACAGGGACATCTGAGGATATAAAGATAAGAATAACGATAGCAGCCTCGTTGACTGCAACGATTAGGTGTGTAGCTTAGAAACAGCACCATGCTAAATTGGATGCACCATCCCAGTCCATCAGTGGATCCTGTTGGCTTGGAATTTTCCTACCGATATACGAATGATAATTTTGATATTTTGGTGTTAAAAACTCTTCTGTTATTCTGCGGATTGTGTAACGGCTTACTAAGCGTGCTGAAGCTGTTCTCCTACTGTTGAGAGCTGTATCAGTGAAGGTTGATCAGAATCGCATTAAACATTAGAACAGCAATACCAAAATGATGGACATATCATATAGCGCATTGCGCATGTTGTAGGTGCAGAGTTCCGAATAAAAGTGCGAGAATTCCACATCATCTTCGCCTATACGGTTCCTACTGATTTAAGTTGTAACCGTGCCTCTTAACATTGCAGCTACAGCAGTTCAATTTTCATAAATTCGTCATTGTTTTGGATTTGTCCAGAGAATACGTTATGTTATGTGGCTTGACGATCTATTTAAATAGAAAGACTCGGCAGACTTGATCCCTTTTTCTTGCTGTGGCTGTACCTAACTCTGCAGGAAAATTATTATAAAACGAGATTTCTACACAGATTCTCAAGTGAACATGTTTTGCAAGATGAAACACGACAAAATTGCTATCAATTGCGATAATATTATCCGGGGATTTTCTTAGCGGCTTTCAGTCTCAGCGGCAATCAGAACTAAAATATTTCTTCTACGCCCAACGTTTCGATTGTATTTTCAATCTTTTTCAAGGGTTCTAAAGGAACAAATTATCGTTGTGATTCAAATAACGGAAGGCTTCATATTCCAGATACATAAGAAAATGTATTGGCTCGTTTTAAGAAGCCATGGATATCTATGAAAATAAAGAATGCGCAACTGCCTTAGACGTTTTTATAATAGATGAGTGAGTTCAATTAATGATATGACTTCTAATTATGATTTGTAAGACCTGGAAACTACTTGATAGATTGCGATAAAACTTTGCACACATAATACATAAACATAACACTCTACCTAGTATTACTAAAAATCTCATTAATTTTTACCCTCGCGATAATATGTTACACCCAGAACAAAGTGTCGTATTTTTTCCAAGTCCAATCTTTACTTTGTATGGAGAACATTTCATACGAAATGTTTCAACTTTTGTTGTTTAAAAGATATCAATTTCGAGATTTGTTTTTATAAGCATTTCTCATAGATACCTATAAAAATTTATAATGCCCGACTGCCTTAGACGTCTCTTTAGTGGTTTGACGATTTCATTTTATAATTTGACTTTTCTATTTATGATTCAAGGTACCCCGGGGCAAGTGAGAAACCGGGGTAAGTGGGGCCTTTCGTCACAGCTCACTTAGGGAAAGTTTTTCATGGGGGTATTCTTCTAGAAAGTTGTAGATACAATAACAAGGAATGTATTGCGTACAATTTAAACATGTGCCAAAGTAAATCCGAATAATGTAAAAAAAATGTTTTGATACCAATAAGGCTCCATATAAAAGGGGCAAGATTTGCTATTATTTGCTATTACTTTTTTTCATTTGAGGAGACTTGATCCCCATTTTTTACTTTATACACTGTAACCAATGGAAGTAATTTTTCTATAACACATTTTATCGTCAGAGATACCACAATAAAAAAACATAAAAGTTCCAAAATAGAATATTAATGTACCAGAAACATAATATCTGCATATTAGTGAAGGGATCACGTGTCCCCAGCCTATCTCTTTCAAATCAAAGCATAATGAACTAATACGTTAAAAATAATTCATATAATTTTTATTTTTCGAGAATCAAGAAAGATTTTCTTACGAGTATGTTGTCAATATCGTACCAAGAATTGTTCAAAAATCTTGCACTGCATTATATTTGCAATGAGAATTATGTCTGAAACTCTCTAAGGATTGACAAATATGGCATCATGCATCCATACACTCAAAATAAAAATCTACTACAAACATTGCAAGGTCTCACCTAATACAATATCTGCATAAGAACAATACTCGCTAAACATTACTAAAGGACCTATGTACAAATGAGAGATTCTCTCCTCTCTCGCTCTCTTTCGATTACAACAGTAGATTACTAAAGCTTTTGAGAAATTTTTCACCATAGATCGAAACGCAATTTCGTTGACTAGCGTTCTATACAAAAAACGCAACAGAAGAGGTTAATGTGACTCAGTTATTGATTAAGGTGAAACATCTCGGAATCTAAAGATGACCGGCACAATGGCCGAACTGTGCCCCTACTCATGTTTTCAAAGGCACTAAACTGGAGAAATAGTTGGCAAATGTTTCTGATTTTCTTAGTTTGAGTTTTCTGCTAATGCAAAAAGCCAAAGGAATCTGTTGCATGCTCCTTTGAGGGCGAGCGGTGGAATCCGGATCATATGTGTTCGGTACGCATTTTTCGGAAGAAAAAAAACGAAAACAAAGTGTCCGAGTGAAAAAAAAATCGACGCGTCAGTAGTGTTTGATCCGTTGAATCTGTTGCATGCTCCTTTGAGAGCGAGATGCGGAATCCGGATCAATTGTGTCCAATTCGCGTTTTTCGGAAGAAAAAAAACGAAAACAAAGTGTGCGAGTGAAAAAAAAAATTGACGTGTCAGTAGTGTTTGATTCGTTGAATCTGTTGCATGCTCCTTTGTGGGTGAGCGACGGAATCCGGATCGTATCCGGTTCGCATAGTAACCGCACTATCGGTATCGATCATTCGTGTATATGTTCACGTATTCATTTAAAAATATATATTTATCGTTTACCAAAACGAATCCTTTCCCATATCCAAACTCCCAGTGTTTTCTTGTGGAAGTGCAGAGGACTCCTCGGCTTCCAGAAAGCAAGTAACACGTCAACATTTCCCTCCCATCCTCAAATTGACCTGCATTCGGACGCAGCCGGCGCCGGTATTGTTTGTTATAATAATGAGAGCACCAGTACTTACCCATTAAAGATGCTAGTGATCCTGAGTAGCATCTTTTGGTTCCCTGTGTAAGTACAGCTGTTCTTGCAATAACGGAGTAGCAACTGCGGGCGGTCAATCATGCTCATGCTCATGCTCATGCTCTGCTAATGCAAAAAGCCAAAATAAATAGTGCACTGCTGATGGATGCTTCCGTCGCAAGATTTGTGCCTTTATTTTAGTGCAATCTTATAAATTGATTCCAAACTGTTTCACCTTAAAGAGAAAGTAAACGAAGAGAGCCACTCAATGTTAGATAGGTCCTTCTGAAACGTTGCGCGAGAATACAAAAATTCTATTGTGCCTGCTGACAGCTCATTGTATTAGAACGTTTTATTTCATTTTATCCAATACATGCAAATATCCCTTTTGGAACTGAAACTTGCGATTCCCTTTTGGACGAAGCGAGATTAACTGATACATCATCTTCACACACACTAAGCTCATTTTACCGGAAATCGGTGAATTTCACCGTAATCTCAACAACTGGACAGTTCGATGGAATGAAACACTGTAACTTCGTCGGAATTTTACGGATTCCGGTGAATTTTTACCGAGTACTGTAAAAATTTACCGTACTCCGTTGATTTATTTTACCGAGCCGTTCAGCTGTTGAGATTTCACAGGAATCCGTAAATTAATTTAAGTGTGCGGTATGCTATCCTTCATTTGTTTCTGGTTGACATTCAAATACAGTCGGGTCTGCAATTAAGTGCACTCCTATTATGCGACATTCAGAACCAGGGCTTATAAGATTTCATTTTTTTAGGAATTATTGAATATCTCGTATGTGCTAGGAGGTAGCTCAGTACTGTTTCGACGGGTTTTCAGTACTCTTTACGCACTACCTTTGAAGTTGATGATCAGTTGAGTTGAGAACTTGGCCACCTAATACAGGGTGTCCGCCAATTATCCGTACACACTTTGAAGACCTGGCTTTATACAATCAAGCATGATAAACTCAATATCCTTGCATGGTTTCAAACATTGGCTTATTATATTCTTAAGAAGTAAGTTTGACACATTTTCGATTTAAAATAATTGCAAAACAAACCCAAATGTATTAAGGTGTCTTAAAGGGAGCTGTTTTCCGAGCTTTATGGTGGAAGAGAAATGTCCATAGAACTCACTGGATTTGAACCGTACAATTTTCTATTTCCAGTCTAACTTGAAGCCACTAACCTGTAGATTACTGCAAATAATAATAGGACATTTGGATTCATCTCTTTAAGGTTTTAGGGATAACACATCTCCAGTATGACTAGCGGCCCTCAAGAAAAACGTCTCCGAAAAAAAATAATTTGCCTATCTCAGTAACAAGCAATCAATTCGAAATTTTTTAAAGTTATGTTTTGTGTTAACATATAGATGTATTATAAAAGGTACATGGACATTGATTTTTCATTGTTTTCAATGCGAGATCATCTTTCCAATATTTTGCTGTTCGGATAATTTGCGGACACCCTGTATAATTTCTGCATAAGAGTAATTCAAGAATTGTGTCCGCCGGCAGCTAATTGTATTTTATTCCAATACAAAATATTCCTTTACGAGTGTATCGAAAAGTAGTCGTAAACATTTAAAACAATCTCAAATACATTGGGTTGTACCCACAAACAATTTTATGATCAGGAATACCTAACAATGTATTTAAAAATGTTATTATTTCAACAAAATGGCATACGGTATGTTATTTTTTTTCAATTACTAACAAACTGCGAAGAAAATCATGCCAGACCTCTAAAAAATTTAAATGTTAAACAAGAAACAAATCTTTGTTTGTGGCAGATCTCTCATGGCATACTGCAAAAAATATATCGAAAAAATCATTACCCAGCATTTGAGAATAAATTCAAAAAAAAAAAAAACAGAAAAAAGTGGTTTTTTGAAGACAGTTTTTTTTTCTTTCTACACGCTTTCTCAACCATTTCGCAACTGTTGAATAATTATTATACAGCTTCGCTGTATTATTGATTAAATATTATTTTCAAGCTGTTTCACAGCTTCCGGAATTCATATCATAAGTATCTGAATTTAATGTTCTCAACGTTACCTGCCACCGCTTGGAATCGAACTCACGATCTCTGCATCCACAAGTCTCGACGCTGTCCTTGTTGCCACCGCAGTCTATATCGATAGGCAAAGAAAACACACCGTTTTGTTCTACATCGAAAACGGTTCACACAATATTTTATAATGGTCGTATAAGATGTCATAGTCGCGTTTACACCACTTCATCAGGCTGTAAAAGGGTGCGACACGTCAAATGCAATGTTTACATCCAACAAGCTGAGTAGATGCGCCACTAGTTGTTGTTTTACAGCTTACTGCTGTATGCTCGCTGTATAACTGACGACAAAGCGTTTCTTAAATATATATTGAGCAGCATAACAAATCATATTGTATAGAAGCAGCCGGATTGATGATGGCGTGTTTTATTCCACATCATTAGGTTGCTATCTTTTACGGTGTTGAGTTGCTGCTTAGTGAAAGCAGCGAAATTTATTCAACAAAGATTTGTAGCTGCAAAATGTTTGCGTTACAGCTGTATTAACGCTAATCGTTCCATTTTTGACAGCTTCCATTTTTTGCTGCGTTCGCTGCTTCAATTCAACTGTTATACAGCACAAAGCAAATAATCTTGGCTTATAGCGCTAAAATTGTTAGTTGGGAGGAACAGTGAGGTAGACAACATGAACTTCTAAAATGCCCTTAACCGATAATTGTAAGTAATTTGTGTGTACACAACATCTTGAAATTGATTAAAATATACTATTTCAGCTAAAAGCTGATTCGCACCGACAATTTGGAGTTTGCGAGCTGCTGTAACGATTTCGGTGTTTACCTCTGTGTTCCCGTAACAATTGGGAAAGTTTTTATACATAATTATGGAGTAATATATGCAAAACATGGTGACCTATATATATGCAGCTGTATTCAACAGAGCTTCAAAAATTATTAATAAGAAAATTGACTTTTAAAAACCGACCTTATTTCAATCATTTCTGGCAAATTAAACAAAAAAACTTGTGGAAATATCCATTAGCAACATGAGAATTTTTAGTAATACCGAAGCACAATTTCAATCTAGTGAGTTCTTGGGCAGATGTCAAATTCTATACTGCTCATAAAGGCATAACTGTCCCATATGGAAAAAGTAGGCATTGAGAAAATGACGCTCAAAGTTTAAAGTTTTCTTTTTCATACAAAAGTTCATAATTTTCTACTGCATTTCCGTATGCCATATTCATTAAGCACAACCATAAAGATTACTCATTTGGCTACTATTGATCAACAAAAAATATAAACTTGAACATAATTTTAATTTTGCGGCTGCTATTTGGGTTCAAAGTTCATATAGAGACTGTTATGCCTTCATTTTTAATATGGGACTGCACTAACTTCATATTTTTCCACATCATTTTCAAACAAAGTGTGTAAATTTGTGTATACATGGTAAATTATATACTTAAACATGAACGTTGCAATGAAAAAAGGTGTTGGTTTAAAAATCAATTTGGGACAGTTATGCTTTTATGGGCAGTATATGAATCCTAAAAAAGTTCCTGAGAATTCTTCTCTTGTGAGTTCCTAGCGAGCTACACCAGAGCCTATGTGGGTTTCTGTGGCATCTTAGCGAACACCTGAATCTTTGAAAACATTTTAAAAGATTTGGAATTGGTTGAGAATTTATGAAGTTGATTTTTTGTGAAATAATGATAAAATAGGACAAATGTACTGAGACTAATTTTGATTTTAGAGATTTTTGATGTTCCATAAACTTTCCAAACCAACCAAAATTTTAAAAATTGTTTTTCAAATATGAAAAAGTTGATAAGTTCTGGAGCTCAAAATTCTATAACTTGAAAATTCGCCTTCAAGTCTTCTGTGCCACCTCTAAATCTTACTTATTTTGGCGCAAACTTTGAGGTTTCTCTTTTCATGTGATTTGAAATCAGAAGAGCACACGAATATTTAGTTTTGTGTGCTTTTGAAAAATAAGCCGCACCCTACTGTGCAGCCATCGTTTTTGATTAAGTCGCGCTATGAGCTGCTTTATTTAATTGGAAGGTTCAGCAACTGGAAGCAACTGGAATCAAATGATGAGTAACTGGTCATCAGCTGCTCAGCTTTACATTTGTTAGAACTCAGATGATGAAATCTAGTAAATTATTGTCGTAATGTGTACCAGCTTAAAAGCAGCAGCAATAGTATTTAACTGTGCTTTTAATGTCTGAGGTGAGCGCTCGAACTCGAATGTTTGCTACGCTGACGCTAAAGCCACAAACTATTTCAATGCATATCATTCGAGTTTACGGTGGAAATGTTTCGCAAAATAAGGAAGCTGACAATTCATTTGCTCTGAATTGACCTTCAGTGGTTGTCCGGCACTGTCAACTGTAAATTTGTTACCCTAGTAAAGCACTTAATCAATGGCCGCAGGGTGCATTACCCAACAGATCACGCGTTCGGAGACATTTGACTTATGAGTTTTATGGTACATCTTCAACGGGTCATAAGTAGCGAGAGCAGAAGGCGAAGTCATGGACGCAAATAAAACCCAAAAATTTACATAATTAGCCATTGGCGTCAGAAATGAGAAGAGCTCTGCGATATCGCTGGATATATGAAAGGGAACGGGCGTTTTTGTTTTGTCTTTTAAATGATTGTCTGAGAAATCTCAGTTGCATAATGTTTAGTTGGCAATGATTTGGTTTAGTTTGCATTAAGAGAAGTATGTGCCAAATAGAGCGTTATTTATTGATACAACAATTGAAATATATTTACAGTACCTTGGAAAGTGGTATGAAATCGAGCGGTACGAACAAGACTTCCAACGAAATCTGGAATGTGTGACGGCGGAGTACACCCAAAGCAAATTGGACGAATCTTTGGACGTCAAAAGCAAAGGATTTCTAGCGTCAAAGGATGCTTATGCCTCATTTGCAGGAATCGCGGTTATGTCCGACCCATTATCCAATCCTGCCGTGGGGAAACTGAACGTCACCTATGGAATCAAAGGTAAGGATTTCTTAGATATAGAGTATATTTGTTTTAACCGTTTGTTTGTACTTTACAGCCAACGGGATCTCCAACTATTGGATTGTGGACACCGATTACGAAAAGTATGCCGTAGTCTACTCGTGCACTCCAATAGAAGATTCTGAATCAGTTATAGAGGGATACTGGCTGCTCTCTAGAACGCCTGCACTCACTGACGAGCCCCAGATTATGGACAAACTTCAATATCTACAGTCGAATTACTTTGTTCCATCGCACGTTAGGCCCACCAATCAAAGCGAGTCATTGTAAGTTTATTTTGTATTTAAGCTTATAATCGGAATTCAATATGCTCTTCTCCTTTTCCCTACAGATGCCGGAAAGAACCCGAAATACCACCCGTTCCAGTAGTGGACGTTCTACCACCTTTACCATGAAACTTGGGTTTGTCACAATCCTATTTTAACTGGGACGCCTGAAATCCTCCGCCTAATGCGATATCTTCTGGTCCAAAGTTACCTGATCTAACCGTTAAATACTCTCACTTTCAACCGCAAGAGTGTGAATCTCCATTAATACTCTTTCCTCTTCGACATCCGTCCACACAAAAATAGCTCTCTGCAAGAGACGATAAGTTAATGTTATGTAAATAAATACAACTGATTAAAAACTGTAGAAACAAACAGAGACCGGCAAGCTTGCAAGTAGCGAGCGAGTTCAACCGGTCGTATGTGCGCGATTGGCATTTTAGTATCATTCCGAACATGACCGACTCTGGTGCTGCTGGTCGTCGTCATCATCGTCATAGACTCTGGAGAGCTGATTGGCTATCTCGTTTTGTCGTCAGCAGCACGCCTACCTTCGCGAAGGAATTTTTGTGATCTGGTTGGTGGTCAACGCGATCGGTCAGTCAGTCAGTGGGAGTAAAGATGAGCGTGTTGATGACACTACTGTCGGCTACGCTACTGTTGATGACCTCAACGGGGATCGTATGCCAGCGAATTGTTCAACAGCCCTGCCCTGACCCGGAGACGCGACCGATTGTGAAAAACTTCGATCTGGAGAGGGTGAGTTGAGTGGACATATTGGGAACGGGGAGGCCTTGTATGAAATTGTGTCGTGACTTTTTTCTTTGTACGGTTTATGTTTGGGAAAGTGGATGAAAAGTATTGACATTCAATCGGTAGTAGATTCTTTCAAAATGTCATCCAAGATCAGGATAGTTTAACAGTTATTCGATCCTTACAGATAGGGTAATTTACGGCTTCGGCACCATTCGACTATTATCAGCAACCAAATTTCAAACGCCAAATATGCTGCCAAGTATTCTGCTTTCAACCGGATGCCTCAATTGAATACACCTCATCATGCGGCTGATTTGGAGCAGCCGAAGAGATTCGCCTGCAGTTCTTATGGAAAACCTGCCGAAGGAAACGAGAACACGGAATAGTTGAAAAGATCGTTCAAATTGTTTTAAAACTGATAAACTAACACTAAAATTGATAAAACTTTCCTTACTTGTACCAATAGTTGCGGTAAAGTGTTCCTATAGTGGAGGATCTCATAAGAAACCCACGGATACCGCAACTATAGGAACACAAATTAAAAATATACCACAACTAAAGGAACAGTGTACCAATGGACCAATGCACTAGTTCACTAATTTGACGTTTGAGCGGTGTCAAGTTCACTCGTTACCATGGTCACATAAATAACATGACACGCTCAAACGTCAGATAGTGAACTCGTGCACTGGTCCATGGACCAATGCACGAGTTCACTAATTTGACGTTTGAGCGGTGCCGAATTCACTTGTTGCCATGGACACGTAAATAACACGGCACTGCTCAAACGTCAGATAATGAACTCGTGCATTGGTCCATAGTGGAGGTATTATTTTTCACTGACATGCCGCGGATTACTGCGATGAAATCATTTTTCTCATTAATTCGATGGTCGTTACCTGAGACGAGACTCGTGAAGACGGTTTTCTTTTTCTGTGATTGCTGAGTTTTTTTCTTATTCCACTTTGTGTTTATACACGCAAACAAATTTTGTTGTATAATCTACCGCATCCAAGGTAGAATTAAGAACTGCACCAACGATTTTCAACCGACTACAAAAATTTGTTAGGTTTACTATAATCTGGTGAAAATCACTGAGCAGTGCAGTAAATTTGACTATGTCCGTAGTAGCATCCACTACAAAGCATTGTATTTCAATCCGTGACACCCACCGTACAACACAGTGTGGTCAAAAGTATGAGCTAAACTTCTCAAATCAAGAATGTTTCTAGTCAAAAATACTACAACTCTAGTTAAAACAACAGAAGAAATTTTCTTGTGTAGTGATGTTGACTATGTTTTGCTAGAATTAACAGATTAATGTAGTCGGTAGAAAATCGTTGGTGCAGTTCTTAATTTTACCATGGATTCAGTAGTTTCTACAATAAAATTCATTTCAGTGTACCAATCATGCGCAAGCCGTTCAAGCTTTTACATGAACATCTCAGCAAAAAATGATTGCGTTTGCATCACACTGAATCATAAATAGCCTTTTGAGTGAAATTTCATGCCAGCAAACGATGCAGACATTAGAAATAACTAATCTTGTGTTTAGATTTATAAGCAACTTTGGAAAAAAAACTGCTCCCCCGACTGAAGTTTTTAATAACAATTTATTGTGAATACAATACTTTTCACTTTTGCAGCCATAAAAACGGCGGGCTGCATTTGACGTTTCGTGACAGTGGAATCTGGGCTGCATATGACGTTGATATTTTTCCTCTTCGCGAGTCTCTCTCAGGTCGTTGCTTCCCGTTACAACATTAAGGCGAAGTAGGCCGTCATTGAACTTTGAACTGGGTATCGATGATTGGGGCTAATTCGTCTCACGATTGCAAATTGAAGAAAATCGCTTGATTCAGCACTGACATTGCTGAAAAAGTATCAGCATACTTTCTGTATGTAAGCGCCAGCAGCGATACTTTTCTGAATAAATATTACTTATAATTACTGAGTTTTAGCACTTTGAACTTGCAAGCTGCAAAATCAACATTGCTGTCAAAAAAAATGACGGGCTACTTAGCCTTAATTGCGCTTCTTGAATTTAGGCTCTTAAATGAAGTTCAATCGTGCTTAGTACCTCCACCATTGGTACATCTAACCTAGATAACTTGAAGGAATACTACATTAAAATATTATAATAATTTTATTTTTCAACGCTTTTTCTTAAAAGATTTGGATATTAAACGAGGTATTATGTGAACACCGTGGCGCCCAAAGGCACTTTTTAATTTAATGATTGTTTTCATTTTCTTATATTTTTTATTGACTTTTCCTTCATCTACTTTTTCTTCTCTTTCACTTCTCATGCAATCCCTCCTCTAACATTCCCCATATTCTGTCATGAAACTCTATCTCAAGAAAAAAATTTACTTCACCCTGTGGTCTTCTTATCCACAGCAATAGATTAGGAATAAGACTAGGTGTCCATCTGTCTGTCGCAGCTTGATCCCACCAGTGTTGCCATTTTCTGATGGTGTCAGCACGTACTTTTTTTCGGACTCCTATTGTGCGACGGTCCCTGTAGCACTCGCTATCTTCCTCAAGAAAAAGGCTGATAGGTAACATTCCTGCTATCGCAGACTGTCTCCGATGATTACATCCTCTCTGGATTTACCGACTACCAATAGCATCACATCGTCCGCGAAGCCAACTATCTTTACGTCTCTGGGAAGATTCAATTTCAGGACATTATCGTTCATAATATTCCAAAAAGTCGGGCCGAGAATAGAGCCTAAGTAACGCCCGCCGTAAATGGAGTACTTTTTACTCCTTCGAAGATGTACTCAGGTACCGTAATCCGGGGGCAAATTGATCACTATTTTACAACTTTTTGTTTTTGAATTCAAATATTGCCAAATAAAGTTCGACAAAATCAGTACTCCATGGATTTTCATCAGTTTATGTACTCGATATTTCATGAAATAATATTGAACAAATCATAAAAATAGTTTTAATAATAAGAAACTAAAATGACACACTGGGGCGAAATTGATCACCGTACAACAAAGCAGGTTTAGGAATAAATAAAATCTCTATCTGTAGGAAGACTTAATATGGGTCTCCTAAATCTGAAAATGATGTCAAAACTCGAGTACCGTAAATTCGGGTGAAATTGATCACTGTGTCACTCGATTTTATGTCTTCCTAATGGAGCACAAATATCAATGTAACCTGCAGTGAATGAACGTTGTTTGTCGTAAGTATGTCCAAATTGTGTGTTGTGAAGTTTTTTGCGTTCAAAAATGATGACAAACATCAATAAACTTCTAGGTCTAAACAAGAATTTGGACATGGTATAATCCTGAAAGTTTGTGAGGACACTAAAGATATATCCCCAAACTAGATTTCATAACCAAAATTCGTACCAGTTCGTTGATTTGGTTGAAATAATTGAATTTCTGTAATATATCAAGAAATTCCTTAGAAAATTGCATACATTTAGGCGTTTTCTGCGTTATTCTTGAAATTTTAACATTCATTATTTCTATAAATATTGTATTGTTAAGAATTTGGCAAGCATATTCGGATTCAGGAAGCTCAAATTCATTATGTAAAGTTGTTTTGAAAACTAACAATAATGGCATTGATAAGTGATCAATTTCACCCCGAAATGAGATCTCCCGATTTTTTATTTTAGACATATTTTTTAGCACTAAAATTACATTTGTTAGAAAATTTCGGTACTTGAGTCAATGAGGCTCACCTTCATACTTGTTTTCCTGCATTCAGTTGTTTGGCATTGTCAACATTATAGAAATCAGACAAGAAAAACCTTGAAAAGTGATCAATTTCGCCCGAAATTACGGTATTTGATCAATTTAGCCTTGAAAATCTGCCTAATACGCCTAAATGTAGGCAATTTCCCTTGAAATAAACACATTATCTGAGAATATACGGTTTTATGAGCAAAAATCTATACTTGCTATGCTGTATGATATCAAAAGTGAGTTCAGTAGTCCATACTAAAGCTTACACAATATTTTAAACACTCAAAGTTGACATGTAGGCATAGCACCTATGGATTGTTTAGCACCGACAATTCCAACTGTACTTCTTACACCTTCAAAAAGTCTGAATGTTTCTATGCAAAACTGACCCTAATAAAAATGAAATAGTTCAAAATCATCATCAGACATCTATAAACTAGAAAACATGGAATGTATGTGGTGCCAACGAAACCTTCAGCATCCTTGGAAGGACATGATTTCTGGTTCCGACTTGATCAAATTCGTTTTTGATATTATATATTGGCTTTTCTCGGTGAAAACAGACAAAAACAGCATATTTTGCGTTACGCGTTTCGGCTTACTTCACTTCAGCCCTCATCAGACGCCTAAAATTACATTTATTAAACAGTTACAATTTACAAAGAACATTTCAATTTTCACATAAACACTTACAACATGCTGAACGCAACCTTACAGCTTGGTCTGTCACAACTATACTAATGGTTTTCCCAAAACCCCAATTAACGAGCGCACCTTGCTCATCACCCAGTTTCATTTTCGTCAATGTTTCCTCTTTCAGTCGTCCGTGTATGTGGCTCTCCACGCAGTCTCGCCAATAGACCATTGTACGTAGAGTTGAAATTACCGCACTCACGTTGCAGGTTTACGGTCTCTCTTTCTCCCTGCTTTTTGATATGGAAGACCTCTGCGATCATCCTGGTCTCTGGGTTCTCGATGCGTTCCAAAACAGTCGTTTTTTCGAAATCAAAGACATGGCCTTCTTCGATCGTGTGCACTGCTAATCCCGATTTTGGATTCCTCTTTTTGCTGTCATTCTTGTGTTCTGCAATCCTCACTTCCAGCATGCGTTTCGTCTGTCCAATGTAGACTTTCCCATCGGCCGCACCACATGGTATGGAGTACACCACATTCTTCTGCTTCCCTGGTGCTATGGGATCCTTAGTTTTACTGAAAACAGTGTTTTTGATCTTGTTTTGCGGACGGGAAGCAAGGATCACATTATTTCTCCGCAAGATTTTCCCAAGCTTTTCACTCAGGCACGGTATGTACGGCGTAGACACATATTTGTGGGGTTGATCTAACGTACTATCTACTTCCATTGTGTTATAGTGTTTGTGTACGCGTTTTTTCCTAACTCTGTTTATAAACCACGGTGGGTAGTTGTTTTTCCGTAGGATTTTCGTTGCTTGGTTAAGCGCTTCTTCACGTTTTTCCCCACACGTTAGCTTAATCGCACGATCAATTAGTGCGATCGCAGTATTTTGTTTGTGTTGGAATGGGCTTTTAGACGTGAAATCCAGATATCTTCCATCTAACTGTTTGGGAAGCCAGGATGTTGTTATCTGGTTATTTCCACGTTCCAACATCATATCCAGAAATTTCATCTTCCCACCCACTTCAATTTCTACCGTAAACTGTATTCGATCGTGGAAGCTGTTAAACGTATCCACGATCGTTTGGATGTGTTCACGCTTCGCAATACACATGCAGTCATCTACATACCGTTTATAGACTTTCATCTGAATTTCTTTCTCCTCCAGGTGTTTCATGCACTCCTGTTCTAGCTTCTCCATTACAACGTTGGCGATTACTGGTGACAATGGTGAACCCATCGGGACCCCAAACGTTTGGCCGTATACCGTCCCTTGGTACACAAAGAAGGTTGATTCGAGTGTTACCTTGACAGCTTCAATGAAGCTTTCCTTGTCTATGTTCGTGTGTTGTTCCACTTCACTCCATCTTTCTTCCAGGCATCTTATCGCGTAGTCCACTGGTACATTTGTATACAGAGATACAGTAGACAGTAGACGTTCAATCTGGCGCTTTCTGAAGGTATCAATAAGCCTGGCGAAAGCAAACAATAGGATGAAGTTTCTTCTAAACTGTAGAAGGTGCAAGATTGTTCCACCATGCCTCAAGATCAAGAACCATCTAAAACTAGATAACGAAACATCGAAACGAGAATTGGAGAAAGTCATGTTCAAGCACCGAATCCGCCTTTTGAGTGTGATGATAGCTGATACGAAACGCACTCTAGCAAGCAAGAAGAAAGTGAAACGTATGTTGGATCGTAAGATGGAGGAAAAGTTCGACCAAGAGGATGCACGAAGGGTACAGAAGATGGTGAAAGAGAAGACAGCTACCGTCTACAAAAGAATAAGAGCGAGAGAGATACGGAAAATGGCCAGACTGAAAACCAAGTGGATTACCAACCTGAATTTGGAATCTAATTGGATTGAGAACACGACATCAGTAGAAATTCCCGACTATGTTGAACGAACGTTGATGCTGGGACCAAATTTCAACACGGAGAGTCAGAAGAATCTGCCTTACATAGAAGTTGTGGCGAGCATCGAGAAAAACATTCAAAGCAAGGAAAACGCAGAGGAAATACGAGCCGAAGTTTCCAACGCAATGATCAACCATATCAATTATCATCGACAACCCCATCACCCCCCAGAGGAATGGATCCAAAAGGACATCAACAAATGCAGAAAGTATCTGAAGGAGAACCCAAACTTGGTTATCACGAAAGCGGACAAAGGAAGTAAGACGGTGATTCTGGATGCGGAAGAATACAACACCAAGATGAAGAATCTACTGGATGACGAAAATACGTACAAGAAGCTATCCACAAATCCAACCAACAGAATTCTCAGGAAAATCAACAGCTTCCTCGACGTTTGGAAGAGGAGAGGATACATCGATGTCCGTACCCAACGGAAGCTAAAAGAATCAAGCTGTAACCCACCAAGGATCTATGGACTACCGAAGATACACAAGGAAAATCGACCGCTTAGACCAGTAGTTTCCACGATAGGATCAGCAACATATAACATAGCTAAATACCTGTCGAACATAATCGGGAATGTGGTCGGAAAAACGGATTTTCATGTACGTAACAGTTTCGATTTTGCCAACGAAATAACAGGAGTTCATACGGAAGAAGGAGAAATTCTGTTCTCGCTGGACGTTGTATCTCTGTATACAAATGTACCAGTGGACTACGCGATAAGATGCCTGGAAGAAAGATGGAGTGAAGTGGAACAACACACGAACATAGACAAGGAAAGCTTCATTGAAGCTGTCAAGGTAACACTCGAATCAACCTTCTTTGTGTACCAAGGGACGGTATACGGCCAAACGTTTGGGGTCCCGATGGGTTCACCATTGTCACCAGTAATCGCCAACGTTGTAATGGAGAAGCTAGAACAGGAGTGCATGAAACACCTGGAGGAGAAAGAAATTCAGATGAAAGTCTATAAACGGTATGTAGATGACTGCATGTGTATTGCGAAGCGTGAACACATCCAAACGATCGTGGATACGTTTAACAGCTTCCACGATCGAATACAGTTTACGGTAGAAATTGAAGTGGGTGGGAAGATGAAATTTCTGGATATGATGTTGGAACGTGGAAATAACCAGATAACAACATCCTGGCTTCCCAAACAGTTAGATGGAAGATATCTGGATTTCACGTCTAAAAGCCCATTCCAACACAAACAAAATACTGCGATCGCACTAATTGATCGTGCGATTAAGCTAACGTGTGGGGAAAAACGTGAAGAAGCGCTTAACCAAGCAACGAAAATCCTACGGAAAAACAACTACCCACCGTGGTTTATAAACAGAGTTAGGAAAAAACGCGTACACAAACACTATAACACAATGGAAGTAGATAGTACGTTAGATCAACCCCACAAATATGTGTCTACGCCGTACATACCGTGCCTGAGTGAAAAGCTTGGGAAAATCTTGCGGAGAAATAATGTGATCCTTGCTTCCCGTCCGCAAAACAAGATCAAAAACACTGTTTTCAGTAAAACTAAGGATCCCATAGCACCAGGGAAGCAGAAGAATGTGGTGTACTCCATACCATGTGGTGCGGCCGATGGGAAAGTCTACATTGGACAGACGAAACGCATGCTGGAAGTGAGGATTGCAGAACACAAGAATGACAGCAAAAAGAGGAATCCAAAATCGGGATTAGCAGTGCACACGATCGAAGAAGGCCATGTCTTTGATTTCGAAAAAACGACTGTTTTGGAACGCATCGAGAACCCAGAGACCAGGATGATCGCAGAGGTCTTCCATATCAAAAAGCAGGGAGAAAGAGAGACCGTAAACCTGCAACGTGAGTGCGGTAATTTCAACTCTACGTACAATGGTCTATTGGCGAGACTGCGTGGAGAGCCACATACACGGACGACTGAAAGAGGAAACATTGACGAAAATGAAACTGGGTGATGAGCAAGGTGCGCTCGTTAATTGGGGTTTTGGGAAAACCATTAGTATAGTTGTGACAGACCAAGCTGTAAGGTTGCGTTCAGCATGTTGTAAGTGTTTATGTGAAAATTGAAATGTTCTTTGTAAATTGTAACTGTTTAATAAATGTAATTTTAGGCGTCTGATGAGGGCTGAAGTGAAGTAAGCCGAAACGCGTAACGCAAAATATGCTGTTTTTGTCTGTTTTCACCGAGAAAAGCCAATATATAATATCAAATAGAAGTTCACGGTGATCAATTCAACCAATTGATCAAATTCGCCCAGTGATCAATTTTTCCCCGGATTACGGTACTCTCATGCTGTACAACAAATCGGCTATTGCTTTCAAGCTAGCACAGTTGAAAGCATTCATCACGTCTAGTGTAATCACTGCACAATGATAGTGTCCTCTCCTTTTCTGCTTTTGAGCTGCCTCCATGGTTTTCACAACAGTTTGGATGACGTCCACATTAGACCTTTCTTACCGGAAGCCGATCTGCATATTAGACAGCTTGTTTTCGCTCTCCGCATGCTTCGTAAGTCTGTTCAGGATTACTCTCTCCAGCAGTTTGCTGGACGTATCCAGCAAGCATATCGGCCAATACGCTGGAGATTCACCAGGCGGTATCCCCAGCTTTGGCAGCAGCACCAACTTTTGTCATTTCCAGGAGTCCGGGAAGCTGCCATCGTCAATCCTGTCGATCTGTGTCAATCCTGTGGTTCTGAACACATCGGGGTGCTCGAAGATCGCTGCTTTCAGAGCCAAATTTGGGAGACTGTCTGGTCCTGGGGCTTTCTTTGTGTCCAAGGCTTCCGCAACACCGATCAACTCCTCATCTGTTACTCGAGATTCATCGTAGTCTTCATTCTGCACTCCGTAAGGAGTGGGCGGGTTGATGCTTCGTGTTGCGGGAACAATCCGTCAATAACGACCTTTATTCTCTCCGGGAACTTTTCCGGTGGCATGGTTGGTCCTTTTAACTTCGCCATGGCTACTCTTTCCCACGGATTCACGTTTGCCTTGTTGCGAAGTACTTGAAGGCTACCTTTTCTGCGGATCTTGACGTTCTGTAGACGAGCCTACGTTTCTCTCTTTCAGCGTTATTGCAAGCCCGCTGCACTCTCTTCTGGCTCGGAGGCAGCATCCACGTAGATTGGCAATGGTCGAGTTCTACCAGTAGTCTGGACGGCGAATATTAGTTGGTTTCTCAACTCTCGGCATGGTTACATCGCATGCAGGAGTTAGTGCTGGCGTTAACCCGTCTGCACTGAGGTTCAAAGTGATGTGTTCAAGTTTTAGCGTTTCAACGAATACGTCTTTCTCGAAGTCCGACGTTTTCCAACTTCGTACGTCTGTCTGACTTTTGCAATACACTGTCTGGAACCTGCCTGCAATACAGTACCAGATAATTTGATGGTCACTTTGATGCCGGTATACTCTTTGCACAGTTCATGTGTCTTGTTAGCCCCGGGCTGCAGAAAATGAGGTCGATGATGGACACTCTGGCTTTCCGACGATATGTGCTGATGGTACCTTCGATGGCTAAATGAACATCTAGCTTTGCTAACGCATCTAACAGATTGCATCCTCTTGCGTTGGTTAGGCGGCTTCCCCACTCGATCCCCTAAGTATTGAAGTGACGAATGGTTTATGATCGGTAAGCTCTTCCGTTAATCTGTCTAGCATACGGTTGAATTCTAACGGCCATCGCGAAGATGCATAGCCACTACAGATGTACACACCATCAACTTTGGCGATTACAAAGCCTTCAACTGCTCATTCCACCACTTTCTGAAAGGGGTATATTCGCACCGTCTAAATTGCCGCTGTTTAAGTTGCATCTGCTACCTAATGCCCATCTATAGGTGGGATTCGGTATGGCTCAGAGATGATAGCTACGTCACACTCTATTTCCGCTACGGACTGCCACAGCAAATGCTGTGCATCTCCAATGTGTCATGTTTGCAGACGCTTGTTTAAAGGCCGGACATCTTGGGCCTTCTGAGACATTTTTGTTGTCCTCGTTGATGACACAGATCAGACATTTCGGTGGATTCTGGCAGACTTACGCCTTCTCCACACCACCTACAAAGTTTGCTTCTGTCTGGCCCATTGCAGAACCGTGCCAGGTGGTTTAGAAAGAGAAAAATGCAGCGCGGGCTGCAATTCTGTAGCATGGTACACGACAAAACGTGGAACGATACAGACTGAAGCGGAAACGCTCTCAAAAAATTCGGAAGTTCTATCAGAAGATCAACACATCTCGCAAAGGCTTCGTGCCACGAGCTAAAATGTGCCGGGATAAGGATGGCAGCATCTTGACGGACGGACGCGAAGTGATTGAAAAGTGAAAGCAGCACTACGATGAACACCTGAATGGTGCAGATAACACAGCCACACAAGGTCAGGACAGCGAAGGCTTTGGCTACGTCCGGACAGTGGAAACCAACCATCTCCCACGATGGGGGAAGTGAAAGATGCCATTCAATAGCTCAAAAAAAACAAGGCCGCTGGCAAGGATGGTATCGGCCCGAACTCATCAAGATGGGCCCGGACAGGTTGGCCGCTTGGCTGCATCGGTTGATAGTCAGAATCTGGGAAACGGACCAGGGAGGAGTGGAAGCAGGGGCCCAGATAGCCGTAGCGGTAAACGAGCAGCTATTCAGCAAGACCAAGCTGAGGGTCGTGGGTTCGAATCCCACCGGTCGAGGATCTTTTCGGGTTGGAAATTTTCTCGACTTCCCAGGGCATAGAGTATATTCGTACCTGCCACACGATATACGCATGCAAAAATGGTCATTGGCATAGTAAGCTCTCAGTTAATAACTGTGGAAGTGCTCATAAGAACACTAAGCTGAGAAGCAGGCTCTGTCCCAGTAGGGACGTAACGCCAGAAAGAAGAAGAAGAGGAGTGGAAGCAGGGCGTTATATGACCTATCTACAAGAAGGGCGACAAACTGGAGTGTGGGAGTTATCGTGCAATCGAGTTTTGTGGGAAGTTTTCAAGTTTCAAGTTTTAATCGACGGCCACTCCTAGGCTGCTCAATGGGGGATTTGTGGGTTGGGAAATGCTGAGCACAGGGTCGCTTATTCTTAATAGCACCGTTACGTTGATTAAGCCGGTCACATACCTTTGGCAGGAGCTGGATTCTAACCGCCAGCTGTCAGTTCCGTACAAGGGGAAGGAAATCAACTCTTTTCTGGATCAAGGTTAACCAAGGTAATAGAATTTAAGGTGAACATCGTATTTCTGCAGCGAACTACCCATATCGAGCCGTGAATGATCCTTTTTGGGCACGGGAAAGCGAGCAAAATATCAAAAGGGTGTATGTAAACCAATTGCGGGGTTTTCAAGTAGAAAATTACCACCAAAGCTTCTATTTTCATGCCTACATTTATTTTGCCCCTCTGGAGAGAGATACATCATTCAATAGGTGTACTTGCGCTTTTGATGGTGGTGGAGTTTACTGTACAGTCAGTGGCTAGCTTGGTGGTAGGCGGTGGCATGCATGCATCGGAGGGGTGGCTATCACGGCGGTAACTGGTGTCTTGACTGGGATGGGTTTTTGGCGATGGTTGAAAGCTGTCGCAGACAATGCGATGGCCGACTCTATCCACGATCGAGCTTAAAGGATTGTCGATTCCCAAAATGGAGATGGTGGGGAATGGTCTTCAATGGAAATCTTCTGTCCGCAATTCCAGAATCCTCCAGATGACGGTGACTTGGGTCCGGGTACTGGAGTAATGTCCGGTTTAGACCGGTTCAAAAGGACTTGGAGAAAATTCTGTGGATGCACAAAAAAAAGTCCTCCGGTTTGGGGCCCCGAAGGTCAAAAATAAAAGACCCAAAAGTGGACCTATTCCGGGAAATAAAAGATGTCCCTCTCTTCCTTCAGCAATAATATTTGATAACAATAGTAACAAAAGAATTGCCTTTTCTTTTAAAATCCAATTGAACAATAGGGATTGAACCTTTTGTTTAAAAGTTCAATTGTTTTAGCTATATGAACAAAGGCACATTATAATTTGATTCACCTTTGACATTTTTATAACTAACCGTACTTTGAAATATTCATCATACTTTAACCCGTACTATAAGCTTTAAGTTTTACCTAGCTTCTAAGATTTTATTTTGCTAGCAAGATCTAAAAGAAAAACCACTAATTAGTTATATACACCTTAATTTTAGACATTATATTTTTTACGTTTTAAGAATACACGGCGCGCACTACTATATAGGTAATATTACCTGTGATAGTCACGGACAGAATGAAAAAAAAAAAGTTCTTGAATTCTATATTTGGGACATTAGTCAGCAGAAACGACCCGAAGTTTGGTAACTCACCCGAAGTGAGGCCACTCAGATTTAGGTTGGCAACATTTCCACGCAGAGATCCAGTTAGGCCGACTATATTTAGGTAACTCAAATCGCTACAAATAAATGAGAAAACGTAACGTGTGTTACTATAATAACGCTTTTGGTTCTGCATTGACAGCCAAAGGTCACGCCAGTGAAGCTGTCATTTCAAATTTTTGAATTTATGATTTGGGATGGGAATAGACCAATCCAGTTGCCTGCGTAGTAGTGCAATGTTGACAAAATTTTCTTTGTTTGCTGTGAGAACTGTCACAACATTGCTTTTGTTTGCTGTGAGAATCCAAATATAAACAGAATTGCTGCAAAACAACCACTTCTTTGTTGGCCTGCTGTTGACCGAAATCTCAATAACGTCAAACAAACATCGATACGTTTTCATTCTGAGGAAATCGACTTGTGTAAGATTGATTGTGCGTTGGTGTTCGTGGCAGTTTACTTGGGGACCTCTATTGAGAACCCACTGGCAGGCTGGTTCAATGTAGTGGGATGTTTGAGGAGGAGACTACAAACTATAAAATATGGAACCGACGGTAACAAAAAACCAAATGTCCCATAATATAGATATCAACAGTGGTCATTCCTGGGTTATTTTGATTGCTCAGATAAACCAAAAAGGTCATTTATCTATAATTGAACTAGCAGAGTCACAGGGGAGTAGTGTTGGATCCGTTGAATCTGTTGCATGCTCCTCGTGGGCGAGCGACGGAATCCAGATCCATTGTGTACGGTTTGCGTTTCACGGAAGAAAAAATTGGGGTGGGTAATGTCTGTTACATTACCGCGGGGTTGACGTAGAACTACTATGGACACAAAATCGATCAATTCTGGGTCAGACTCTTGCAACAGTTTTAAGGGAGTCTGTCATTTGGTTTGGAAGCTTTTTCAGAGTTTCGGATTTCAAAGTAGAATACTTTAAAAAGGATTTGATTTGTTTATGACGATTGAATGATAGTGAAGGTTGAGTATGAGTGTAGACCTTCTCCTTTTCTTTGTTCAGCTGGTAGGATGCCGAGGTCGGTCCAACGATTCCGGTTGAGCATAACTTCCGGTTCGTAGGCGCCTCGACTACCATTACCAGTGTCCCGACGTACTCTACTCGACTAGTCCCCGACGGTGGACCTAGTCTACACCGACGAAGAATTCCCCGGCGGTGAAAATTCTCCCGAGACCGATTTTTCTTTTTCTACGTTTCGAGCCGACCGGAAGGGTGCCGAAGTCAGTCCAGCGATTCCGGTGGAGCCTAGCTTCCGGTTCACTGGTGCCCCGACGACCCTAAAACCGGCGATGATACATTTGGAATTAGACGGTAAGTCCACCTTCCGTTCTCCGCGTTGTTCCACTCTTGCTGCCACTTAGCCAACGAGTCCGTTCTGACAGTCCTTCACACATTTCTGGTGCCTCTTCGCTCATAACACTCCACGTCCTCGGCCAGGGTGATGCAGATGGGCATCATGCCAGCGATAACGCATACTGCCTCCGATGAAATCGTCCTATAGGCGCTCGCTACTCGTATGACCATGAGTCGGAATGTGCTGTTCAACATCCTCCGATTACGCTTGGTTTTTACCGCTGCGGCCCAGACTGGGACTCCATACCTGAGAATAGAGACCGCTACACTCGCTAGGAGACGCCTTTTACTACTTCTCGGTCCTCAGACGTTCGGCATGATCCTCGCTATCGTGTTGTCATGTTTGTCATGTGTATGAATTTGTAAGTGTACTAGTTTTGTGCTGTTATTGATCGGATGAAGTTTTCAGAAATTAACTCTTTTTGGATTCATTTTGGTTGTCCAGAAAATGACCAATTGTCGTTATGTGGTTCCGGAAACCAGTGTTTGGTGTTCCAGTGCGCATCGTACCTTCGTGCTGTGCGTACACGAATTCTCTCTGCTCTTGGAAGTTTTCTTAAAAACTACCTAAAGCAATAAAACAGTACTTTTCAGTGCTACAAAAACAGTACTTTTCAGTGCTAAAATTAAAAACGGTACTTTTCAGTGCTACTAAAACAGTACTTTTCAGTACTATTTTTTCTACTATTGATCCCTTTACGATCCTTGTTTGGACCCGTGCCTTCGATTTTTCGTTGGACCCGTTGGCGAAAGCTAGCGGTGGTAATCCTTCTTGGACACCGTCTTGGGAAAAAACCTTTCGAAGGTCACGTCTTCTTTCGTTTATTAATTAAACATGGTATCAACAACTAACAAAAGGAAGGGTGAATCTCTGAATTCACTACTTCCTTCCAAAAAGTGGGTTTTAAAACTGTCACTACACGTGGCAAGAATGGAAGAAAGGACGTTTTCCCGGAATGCGAACTTTCTTCCAAGGGTGAAATGAATAATTGTATCGAAATGAGCAATCAGTTCGATGCTCTAGACAAATTTTCCGAACACCAAATCGAAGCAGCCTCTAGCCCAGGCTCTTTGATTCAAGTGAGGAAGCAAAGAGTGCCGCCTATCGTGGTCAGTTGTTCCGAATTTGGGGGATTTAGGCAGGAGATCTTGAACTCCATTAGGGGAATCAAGGTTTCCTTCCAAATCGCAAAGAAAGGAGACTGTCGCGTTTTGCCGGAAACTCTTAAAGATCGTGAGCTTCTTCTCAAACATCTTGAAGAGAAGAAGCACAATTTTTTTACTTATGACGACAAAACTGAACGTTTGTTCAAAGTTGTCTTGAAAGGTCTCTCAAGTGACTATAAATCACCTGAAGAGATCAAAAATGGAATAAATGATTTACTTGGATTTTCCCCAGTCCAAGTAATCATTATGAAAAAGAGAACCCAATCTGGCATTGTTCGGAAAGGGCTTTCTCAAGAATTTTATTTAGTTCACTTTAACAAAAAAGAACTAAATAATATTAAAGCTTTAGAAAAAGCAAAACTTTTGTTTGATGTCCGTGTGACATGGGAACATTTCCAGAAACCTGGAGGAAATTACCAGAACCCCACTCAGTGCCGTCGGTGCCAAAAGTGGGGTCATGGTACAAAAAATTGTCGCATGGATGCTAAATGCATGATTTGCGGAGGTTCTTCTCACGCCAAAGACGTCTGTCCAGTGAAGGAAGATACCACCAAATTCATATGTTGTAATTGCGGGGCTAACCATAAGTCCAATTTTTGGAATTGTCCTTCACGCAAAAAGGTCATTGAGGCTCGTGCCAGGCAGATGAAAGATAATATCCGTTACGATAACGGTCGTTTCCGGAATTTGCCTGGTAGAGTATCGAACAATGCTCATTTTTCAGTTAACGATCGCTTGATCATGAATCATACCCATCAGGAAGATCATAATCATGCTCATTCACAAACTAATTTTATTCCGTCGGGTAGCTGTTCGAATCTTTCTATTTCGAATGTATCTACCCACGGTAAATCCTTTGCCGATATCGTAGCAGGAAATTCGAACTCCTCCCCTGTTCGATCCATGGGTACCCATTCTACTTGTTTCAAATCAAATGGAAAAAACCCTACCGCCACAGGTAACTCCGCTTCTTCGTCTACCGGAAATTCCAATGGGAAATCACATGACATGTCTGCCTCTGATTTTAATTTTCTAACTGAACAATTGAATCTAATGATTGATGCAATGTTCAAAGCCACCACTATGACTGAAGCAGTCCAAGTAGGTGTAAAATTTACAAATCAAATTGTTATTGGATTACGTTTTTCTAATGGATCCAAATAATAATTTAAATATTTTAAATTGGAATGCTCGTTCTCTGAATGGTAAAGAGGACGAGCTGTTTAATTTTCTTACGGTTAATAACGTGCATATAGCAGTTGTTATCGAAACGTATTTAAAACCTGGATCTAAACTCAAAAGAGATCCTAACTTTTTTGTTTATCGTAATGATCGACTTGATGGGGCATGTGGGGGAGTTGCAATCATCATTCATAGGCGTATAAAACATCAACTGTTTTCATCATTTGAAACTAAAGTTTTTGAAACTTTAGGTGTTTCTGTTGAAACACAGTTTGGTAAATATACTTTCATAGCTGCCTATTTGCCTTTTCAATGCTCTGGGCAGCAAGTTAATTTGCTCCAAACTGACTTGCGTAAATTGACTCGCAATAAGTCAAAATTTTTTGTCATTGGTGACTTCAATGCCAAACATCGGTCATGGAATAATTCTCAAAGTAATTCCAACGGCGGAATTTTATTTGATAAGTGCTCTTCAGGATATTTCTCAATTCAATACCCTGATAGCCCCACATGTTTTTCCTCTTCTAGAAATCCACCTACGATTGATTTGGTCTTAACCGACTCTAGTCATCTTTGTAGCCAAATGATTACTCATGCTGATTTTGATTCTGATCATGTCCCTGTTACATTTCAAATATCCCAAGAAGCGATTCTCAATCCTATCAGCTCCACTTTCAATTATTTACGAGCCGACTGGAATATATATAAAACGTATGTTGACTCAAATCTTGATGTTAACATTTCTTTAGAAACTAAACTTGATATTGACAATGCTCTTGAAACTTTAACAAATTCCATTGTTGAAGCCCGGAGCATTGCAATTCCAAAATGTGAAGTAAAATTTGAATCCGTGATTATAGACGATGATCTTAAACTCTTGATCCGTCTTAAAAACGTGAGGAGAAGGCAATTTCAACGCACTCGCGATCCTGTTATGAAAATTATATGGCAGGATTTGCAGAAAGAAATTAAGAAACGTTTTGCTCAATTAAGAAACAAAAATTTTGAAAATAAAATTTCTCAATTGGACCCTGGCTCTAAGCCCTTTTGGAAATTATCGAAAATCTTGAAAAAACCTCAGAAGCCAATACCGGCATTGAAAGAGGAAAACAAATTATTACTAACTAATTGCGAAAAAGCTCAAAAACTTGCTATGCAGTTTGAAAGTGCGCACAATTTTAATTTAGGACTTACTAGTCCAATTGAAAATGAAGTTACTCAGGAGTTCGAAAATATTCTCAATCAAGAGAACGTTTTCGAAAATGCCTGGGAGACTGATTTGGAAGAAGTGAGAACTATTATTAAAAAATTCAAAAACATGAAAGCTCCTGGCGATGATGGAATTTTCTACATCCTCATCAAGAAACTTCCAGAAAGTAGCTTATCATTTTTAGTTGATATATTTAACAAATGTTTTCAATTAGCATATTTTCCTGACAAATGGAAAAATGCTAAGGTTGTTCCAATTTTAAAACCAGACAAAAATCCTGCAGAAGCTTCTAGCTATCGTCCAATCAGTTTGCTTTCCTCCATCAGTAAACTTTTTGAAAAGGTTATTTTGAACAGAATGATGGCCCACATCAACGAAAATTCAATTTTTGCCAATGAACAGTTCGGATTCCGCCATGGACATTCGACCACTCATCAACTTTTACGTGTAACAAATTTGATCCGTTCCAACAAATCTGAAGGCTATTCTACTGGTCTTGCTCTTCTAGACATAGAAAAAGCATTCGACAGTGTTTGGCATGAAGGTTTGATTGTAAAATTAAAAAACTTTAATTTTCCAACATACATTGTTAGAATAATTCAAAGTTATCTGTCTAATCGTACACTTCAGGTTAATTATCAGAACTCCAGATCTGAAAGACTTCCTGTAAGAGCTGGTGTTCCTCAAGGCAGCATTTTGGGACCAATATTATACAATATTTTCACATCTGACTTACCTGAGTTACCTCAGGGATGTCAAAAATCTTTATTTGCGGATGACACAGGCCGCTCCGCCAAAGGACGAAGCCTGCGTGTCATCTGTAGTCGATTGCAAAAAAGTTTGGATATTTTTTCTTCATACTTGCAAAAATGGAAGATTTCTCCTAATGCTTCCAAAACTCAACTAATAATATTCCCACATAAACCAAAAGCTCTTTATTTGAAACCTTCAAGTAGACATGTTGTCACGATGAGAGGGGTTCCAATAAATTGGTCAGATGAAGTTAAGTATCTAGGGCTCATGCTAGATAAGAATTTAACTTTCAAAAATCACATTGAGGGCATTCAAGCCAAATGTAATAATTATGTAAAATGTTTCTATCCCCTTATTAATAGAAAATCAAAACTTTGTCTTAAGAACAAGCTTTTGATATTCAAACAAATTTTCAGACCAGCCATGTTGTATGCTGTACCAATATGGACTAGCTGTTGTAATACCAGGAAGAAAGCTCTGTAGAGAATTCAAAATAAAATTTTGAAAATGATTCTGAGGCTTCCTCCCTGGTATAGTACCAATGAGTTACATAGAATATCCAATGTTGAAACATTGGATCAAATGTCAAATACAATCATTAATAATTTCAGGCAAAAATCGTTACAATCTTCTATTGCCACGATTAATGCGTTATATGTTTAGGTTAAGTTAGGTTAAGTATATTAAAAACGTTTTTTTTTCTCTTATAAGCAGGTGAAATCAACTCACCTGTAAAAAAACTGAACTGCTACGGCAAATGAAATGTAATATGTTGTTAACAAAATGTTAATTAAATCTTAAATTTGTTTTACCAAATTAGGATGATAGTGTTGTCAAATAACACAGAACACCTAGATATAAGAAATGAATGTAATGTTTGGAATGATACTAATAAAGAAATTAAAAAAAAAAAAAAAGTGTTTGGTGTTCCAGGTATAATTCAGTGATGTGCGAGATGATTGAGGGTGTTAGTTTGGTCATCGCTTTCTTGTGTTGTTTGGCTGGGTGATCGGTTTCACTTCTGGCTCCAGTTGTAGTTTGCCAAACTCCTTCAGTAGATTAAATGTTCGATAGCTAGGGTGCTTCGATCGAGAGAATCGATAGAATCGGTCTATGGTAAGAAAAATATGAACAATATCGACTGCACTCTACACTTATATTTTTAATAAACGTTAATTCAATACAAGATATAATATTAAAATTTGAATCAAAATTGGTTTATACAGTTGTTTGTAACTTCTTGAATGAGTTTTGAATGAGAAGAAAAAAAATGGTTACGCCCTTTTGAAAGTGTAGCCATTGAAACACTAATTTTAACTAGATTAGTTAGGCATTCTTATACCTTTGAGCATATTCAAATGTTTTCAATGGCACATTGTACTTATATGCCACCAAAGTATTTCACAATCAACTGATTTTCCATGGGCTCAAGTGTTTTAGGGTATTACGGAGCTAATTTCATCATGTAACCAAATTAGTTCTTGTAGCACAATATTCTGGCTAGTTTTGTGAACCCATGTTCTGACGATTCAGATTATATAACATGCGATTGATTGTATAGCAGTGTGTGTAATGAAATAAAATTAGCAACGTAGAAAGCAGCGATACAAATGGAAGATATGCATGAACTTGGATTCGCTTTGTAGCCGCGGACTTTAACCACTCGGCTAAGGAAGGCCATAGAAATATTTTATGAATAATAATAAAGACACGAAAATTGCTCCGCAATGCCTTAGAGCGCTTGAGCCTATGAATAAATGATCAATTGTGAAATACTTTGGCGACATGTAAGTGTAATGTGTCATTGAAAACATTTACACATGCTTAACGGAATGCCTGCTCAAAAGAATGCCTAATTAATCTATTGGAAATTAGTGTTTTCAATGGTTACACTTGCAAAAGGACGTAACTCCAAATTTCGTCTATCTTCTAATTCAAAATTCCTCCTAGAAGTTACAAATTAGTATATAAACCAACTTTCATTCAAATTTTAATATTATATCTTTTCTGATAATCACGCACGGCCAATGAAAACTCGTTAAAATATCTCAGATTTCCTTTGAATTAGTGGACTTACACATTCAAAAGGGCGTAACTTCAAAACGGGCCCTACGATTTTTTTAAAATTTTGCCCAGACATGCAGCTTAGCTATAGAAATCGACTGGTGAGCACAGATTTGATGGAGATTTTTTTCTGATAATAACGGTCAGGGGAGCACCGTGATCTAAATAAATAACACCTTGACATAAAAAACTATAGAAGTACATATTGCATTTGCTACTGCGATAGAGCTGTTTTTCTTTAGGAGGGGGGGGGTATTATACCTGTTAACCCTACTGATTCTATCTCCTTAATTTTTCTTCGTTCATATCTCGGCTTTATTATAACGCTGCCTTTGCTTTGCGCGCCACACTACACATGGAAGCACAGTTTGCTGCTGCTCCGCATTCTCAGCATAGACAGACAAAATTTGCCCCGTCCACTAGCGTTACAGGCGAACGAAACGTAAAGAGAGAAAGTGGCCACCTGAACAGGAAAGCGCACAGTTTTGCATCTCTCGTTTGGGCTGCTGAGATGCGAGCCAATCGGAAAGTGACAAGCAAATGACGTCAAATTTTCACTAGCACCCCTATTTATAAATATGCTTGAAATCAACGTTCTCTTTTAAAACAGTTATTGAACTATTTGGACAGGTATGTGTGATTCAGTAAGTGAACGACATGAACCTTTGATGCCTTGTCTTTCGATTGAGGTGCTAATCAAGGAATTTTGTTAAACCAGCAAAAAGTTATAAACGTTTAAAATATTTCATGCCAACGTAACGCTCTTGGTTTTGAAATTCCAATTTCACTCCTGTATAGAGAAGAAAGACGTAGTTCTACGTCAAAACGAAGTGTGCCGGTGAAAAAAAAACAAACGCATCAGTAGGGTAACGGTCGTATTTTGGACCCCCTAAGGAAGTGATTTTAGTTTTTTGTTCCAATTAATTAATTGCACAGTCAAAGAACATGCCAAAATGTAGAGAAAAACTTCCTTTACAAGATAAAAATGCACAAACGGTCATGTAGGATCCAGAAAACGTCGAAAATAATTGAATTGTGATGTACTGCTTTTCGTTATTTTGGACACACCAATACATTTTGGACCCTCAAAGTATATATTTTGGACCCCCGGTGTTTTTTTATCGTTTGGCGACAAAGTCCACGACACTGGTTGTATCATATGCTTGCCCATAGTCTAATCAATCGATTGACAATGGAAAACCGAAGAAATTCTACGCTGTTAGACCAGAAATTTGAAAAAAGTTTTTGTTTACATTTGACAAATTTCTGACGGCTTTAATTTCTGTGTGTAACGTGTTGTAACGGTTGTATGGATGAACCGATGAAATTTAATTAATTTCAGATAATACAAACACATTTTCTATGTACAAACGGTTGATGCAAGTACGGAATAGTCCTATCTTTCCATATGGCATGCGAATTGAGTTGGTCTTTCGAATTAAACTTGGAAATTTGCAAGAAAATGGACCAGGGGGTCCAAATTATATAGGGGTCCAAAATATATTGGTTACCCTAGTGTTGGATCCGTTGAATCTGTTGCATGCTCCTTGTGGGCGAGCGATGGAATCTGGATCCATTGTGTCCGGTTTGCGTTTCGCGGAAGAAAAAACGAAGTGTGCCGGTGAAAGAAAAACAAACGCATCAGTAATGTTGGAACAGTTGAATATGATGCATGCTCCTTGTGGGCGAGCGACGTTATTCGGATCCATTGTTGCGTTGCGCGGAAGAAAAAACGAAATGCGTCGGAGTAAAACAAAAAAACGCGTCAGTAGAGTTTGATACGTTGAACCTGTTGTATGCTCCTGTCGAGCGAGCAACGAAATCAGTATCGTGTCTGGTTTGGATAGTGCGGTCATTCGTGTATATGCTCACGTATTCATTTCGAATTATATATTTATCGTTTACCAAAACGAAACCTTTCCCATATCCAAACTCCCAGTGTTTTCTTGTGGAAGTGCAGAGGACTCCTCGGCTTTTGTAAAGCAAGTAACACGTCAACATTTCCCTCCCATTCCCAAATTGACCTGCATTCGGACGCAGCCGGCGTCGGTATTGTTTATTAAAATAATGAGAGCACCTTACACATTGAGGATGCTACTGATCCCGAGTAGTGTCTGTTGGTTCCCTGTGTAAGTACAGCTGTTCTTGCAATAACGGAGTAGCAACTGTGGGCGGTCAATCATGCTCATGCTCATGCTTGCTCAATTGAACTAGCAGAGTCAAGGGATTTAATAGCATGAAGATTGAGCCATCGCATGCCTACCTTTGGTGCTCAAACTTAGTGGTCCCATATTACGGGTTTCCCGGTGGGCATTCCAGTGCACCAAAAGGAGCAGAATAACCATTCATTCATTCTTTTGGCAAAATAAATCCAAACATAAAAAAATTGTAAAGAATTGGAAACACTTCATTTGGGTTTGGTTCATCCGAGTAATTTCATAGAATTGTTCAGATTGGCCACCTTCCGGGACTCCAGGAACCGGTTCTGTATGGACCATACTGGACCGAATTTTTCAGGGGATGTGCGCCGGTAATTGGTTCCTTATTACAGAAAAAAATTATACCAAAATATCCATCAACCGAATAATACCGATGTGAATTACATATACAAAACTGCGATGAAGACTCACTTTTCGGATGTTCCGGATTTCCGTAACCGGGTATGAATAACTATCTGATTTGAAAATCTCTATTCACAGTCCACGTGAATACCTATTGAACAATGTGAGGACGGTTCAGATTACTTGTTTAGTTATGAAACTACAAGTTGTCCCAGTCCCTTTAGAGGGACTTTTTTCAGATATAGCAGGTTCCCAGTGGCCAAAGTGACCAAATCCGGATCTCCGAAAGGGTTTCTAAAACTAGACATGTGTGCATTTCATTTAAGCTCAAAAAACTAAATTCGATCACTACACTGATTTTTGCGAGCTGTTTGAATTTTCGGGTCGAAAACGACCCTAACTCACAATTTGTAACTTTTTGTTGGGGACCAAGGAAGGTTAACATTGTCGAAATCTCCAGCCTTGATTAGATAAGATACTGATTAGTTTCTATCTGATAGTTACGAAGATTTTGATGGATTTACTGTACGCTGTTGCACGGCCGTCAACGAAACAGGCTTGTTAATTTCCTACGAACTCGTTTACTAAAAGTGATAGACGACGAAAGATGATCTTGGGTAACACTTTATAGGCCGCATTTCAAATCAAGATCGTTCGGATGTTTTCACAATACATTTTGATGCCTTTCTTGGATAAGGAGCATTAGGACAGTTCAAATTACAACTACAACTACAATGCGGCATTTAAGTCAAACGTTGATTGAAAATAACACAAAACAGGTTGTTATTCCTGTAATATAAGAATTTTCCTAGAAATATAACAATTCTCCCAACCATCTTTCCGTTCACAATTTTGTCTATTCCTGATTTATATTCTATCTCTTGTTCGTTAGACATGGTTTTAACTTCAGTCTTTTCACTGTGGTTTTTCAAAGCTTCGAATCTACAGTACAGTAAATCGGCTTAATATTTATTAAATTAAGAAATGGAAACCTTTGCCAACTAACTAATGGTTTGAGAGTGTATTATTTTATGGAATTTTTACTATATTTGACACATTGAAGTGATTTCTCAAATGGTATACAGTTTGTAAGTAAAAAGTAATGAAGATGGGTAAAAATGTCATGCTTTTATCTCTAGTCGGCGAATTTTTCTCACAAGACATGACAATTTTCTTTATACGCATCTGCTTCCATTAACGCACTTCAATTTTCCAGTATATATCCGGTAGGTGGTACGAAATTCTACGATACGATCAGTATTTCGAAAAAGATTGTGACTGTGGTTACGCCACATATACTATCAAACGGCTAAACACTCTCAAGGTGGAAAATTGCTGCGAACGATTGCCCAACACCAGCATCCATTGCTCCATAGGAAAAGCAGTTGTTAGCTTTCCGAACGCTGTCCCTCTGGAAGCCAAACTAAATGTAACGTTTGGAGGCCGTAAGTAACATTCAAATGTTTTTACTATAATACACTAAATAAATATCTTATTGTTACAGCACCAAACAATTCCAACTATTGGATCATGGATACGGACTACGACAACTATGCCATCATCTACTCGTGCAAGAATCTATCGGACAACAAATCAGCTGAAGCCGCATGGGTGCTGTCCAAGCAGCGAACCATCAAAGCAGATGTTCGCTCCAAAGTCGATCAGCTTGTAGATCAATATCTGGTTCGGGCTGATATGCGAGTGACGGAGCAAAGCCAATCAATGTAAGTGCTGATTCAATACCAACTTTGTCCTTCTATGCTTTCATCTATTTTTGCATTCGATAAGAAAACTTGTTTTAGGGAAGACTGGGGAGACTTGATCTACTTCTTTAAAAGTAATTGTAACTCCTCTGAAATCCTCTGAATTACATATACTTAATGCAGGCTTTCGTGGACATTGCTTCATTTTCGAGCGAAAAAATTGGTTTTGAAAATTTGCAAAATGATCATAGCTATTTTCCTCTTGATATTCGATATTGATAAGTTATAAAGAATTCCCAAAATAATTCCAACATTTTTTTGTAAAATTTGGTTCTAGTCAATGCAATACAATACAATCAAGATCTCCTCTCAAAATATATGGGTTGTTACATTTTTTGAATTTTCTGCTCTAAAATTGTCTATCCTACAGGCAATAGTTGTCTTTCGTGGAAGTATTGCACAAATAACTCGGAATAAGACTGTTTCGGATTTTGAGAAAAGGTTGTATCAAATCAATCCAGTGTTCCCTATTAGAATTTCTTCTATTTGCCCACTTTTGGATTTTATCTTTCTCATTCGTTCATATGTCTTGCTTCTATCCGTCAGATGCAAATACGAAGAGATGCCGGCCAAAAACTAGTCTTAATTGATCCGCAAAACTTTGCATCGTAGTAGAAAGTTCCTACCGCAACTCATCATCATCAGAAGCCCTGTCAGCATCACCGCCACTACCCTAAAGCACAGTGAACAGAACAGAATTTCCCGAGAAAAACATCCAATCCTGCAGGCGATTTTCTTCAACCAAAGTTGGAGGTGATTATTTCCAGGGACCAAAGACTGCACAAGATGCACCCGACATGGCCAAACCGGAAGCCGGTGTGGAACAGAAAACAGGAACTCATCCGCTTCAATTTGCCATGTCGGACAAAAACGGAACCGCAAAACTTTCGATCAAATTTCATTTAATCTGCACGAGAGGAAGAAACCCCGGTTTTACAACACAGCTAATGAATGGAAGGCACTAGAAATGGAGAGTTGTTGAAATTTGCAATTTCGGGGCGCAAAGTTTTGTTCGATGACAGAGCTTTTAGATGTAGTTTTTCTTATATTATTTCAGTTTATTTAGGTTAATTATACTGAACGATAACAAATCGATGTTGTTTGAAAATTTTGCTTTGATAATAAGAATTCGATAGGTTTTTGTTAAAAGATTAACAAACTGATTAACATGATCTGGTGAAATAAACATTTGTTTGCATAATAAAATGTTAAAATTTCTTTTACTTGCAAAGATAAGAAGTCGTAAACGAATGCAAACACGTGCTAAATACAGTTCTCACGAAATATTTTGGCACAATGCGATATCGGGTTAATCGTAGAACTGACATATATTCCCCATCTCTGACAACCATAGCAGTGCTCCACAAAGAAAGCAAACATCAGAATTTTTGTTTGTCTCTGAAGTATATGATAAGCGGCTCCTGACTCATCTAGATACTTAGCTGCAACTTGTGTCCCAGTTGAAGAACGATGTCAGTTTTTGATTGTAGTTGATAAGGAACGGACCGTTTGGTATATTCTAGCTCTTGCGGTACCGAAAAAAGTGTAAACCAACATGCGTTCGTTATTAGTTTTCCTTGCAACTTTTACTGTTTTTCTGAGTAAAACTTTAAGCATAAATGTGCAAGGGCCGTGTCGTGATCTACCGGTGGAGAATCAGTTCAACATTACTCAGGTTAGTTTATTGGTTTAAAAAGATTGTTAACAAACCATGTTCAAGTATCGTTTTGTTTCAAATTCCGAACAGACTAATATTCCGAACACTCGGTTTTGTATGGCAATTTTGTTGGAATGTTTCGCTGAAATATGTCATTGAACTACGAGGAAATGGCAGTGAATTCAAATTAAATTTACAATTTTCGAATCTATTTTATATTTTGGGAGTAGTGATGATTATCTAGATCATGGTTAGTAATAATATCTCAGATCAATTTATTTGCGAAATTATTTATTTGAATACGTTTCATTCAATCCAAAATGTCATTCCATTATTTAACGTAAAAGTAATACTAAACGAGTTCAAATAAACACTTTCATCGGCACACTCAACACCTAATAGGTAGACTTTGCAAATTAATTAAAAATTTCTACAAATATCAGATAATTTAAGCCTATTAAAAGCATTTGAAGTCATTGTTGGCCATGAATATGAGTCGGTATTTTTTATGTATCATATATAAAAAATATCAAAGAAGGACTGTGTTAATCTATAAAGAAGGCTCCAAAATTTGAACAGAGGCTTCCAGAAATAAATTATTTCATAATCTAAACATCTAAACAGATAACACTGAATCAACAATTACACGCCACCAAGCTCTATTCATGACCGCATTTCACCATCCTCGGTTCTGCTCCACGCTCGCCAACTCGATCCGCCAAACTAGCTCGTTGTGCTCCTCGCCTTCTTGTACCAACCGTATCCGATGCGAACACCATCTTTGCTGGGTTGCTGTCCGGCATTCTTGCAACATGCCCTGCCCATCGCACCCTTGCAACTTTGGTCACCTTCTGGATATTGGGTTCGACGTAGAGTTGGGTGAACTCGTAATCATCCTTCGCCGCCACAATACCGTTTCCCTGCAAACCGCCAAAAATCGTTCTAAGCACCCGACGTTCGAACCCTCCAATTGCTTGAAGGTAATACTCGAGCACCGTCCACGTTTCATGCCCGTTGAGGACTACCAGTCTTATAATCGTTTTGTACATGGTACATTTGGTGCGGGGTGAATCTTTTTTGATAGTCGCTTCTTATGGAGGTCATAGTAGGCCCAACTTCCACTGATGATGTGCCTGCGTATTTCACGTTTTAAGGTGACACGGGAGACCGTGTTATTTTCCCTATCTTTCGTCTCACTCTAGCAATAATCATGAAAACTGTGTGGAAGCAAATCTCGAGTTTTAGTGAACCGATGAAGCTGAAAATGTATTGGGTTGTGCACTACATATATAGAATCATAGTGATACATTTTCGCATCGATATACGGAGTGGTTCTTGGGATTTGCTTCTTGAAATGGATACGGTGATTATGATGACGTCCCGTGCGGCCTTAACACACCACAAGCGTGAAGATGCTGGTGATGACGGAGGGCGTGTCTGGGTTAATTTTCTGATAATAATCTGATATCTATCGCAAGTACTACCGCGCTAATGCTATATGTTAAACAGCGCGAGTACCTGCTGAGTGCCGGCGACACCGTAAAGTGAAAAATCGCTGGTAGTGAAAAATCTGCCACTGGACCAGCTAGCCAGCAAGATTTCCGCTCTGCGAGTCTCCGCGGAGTACAAGCTCACCAGGATCGGCATCAAGGTGATGGTGTACATGAAGCCGGAATACGACAGGGTGTGTTCCATCCTGAAGGAATTGAAGGTGGAATTCTTCACCCACGACATCCCTGGTGATAAACCCTTCAAAGCCGTCATCAGGGGCATGGCCGTCTCTGACCCGAAGAAGACTCAAGCGGATTTTCAAAATCACTATAACATTCATTCCACCTTCGGCAGGAAAACCCTCCACCCTGGACTTTTTCCTGGCCAAGGTCCAACTATCCAAGCCTGTTGCGCTCAACGACTTCAGCTCTGACCATCAACCGGTGGTGGTTGAAATCAACATGAACGTGGCCTCTATCCTACTTGCGTAAGGACTACCACCACGTCAACCACGTCGGCCGATCTGAATAGGTAGATTGCGTCCAAAATGGGTTCAATCCGCAACGATAGTTTCGGACGTGTTATTTAGAACCTTGATGACCGATCCAAGCCATTCTGAAAGGTAGCCAAAGTCCTTAAATCCCACCCAAAACCTGTTCCATCTCTCAAGGTCTGTGATTCGCTTCTGATCACTCCGCTCCAGAGTTGCTCGCTGTCAACGCTTAAAATTTGCTGATTTGTACAGGCCGACAGCGATACAATTCGGACCAATCTTCTTCTTCTTCTTTTTGGCGTTACGTCCCGACTGGGACAAAGCCTGCTTATCAGATTAGTGTTCTTATGAGCACTTCCACAGTTATTAACTGATAGCTTTCTTTGCCGAATGACCATTTTTGCATGTGTATATCGTATGGCAGGTACGAAGATACTCTATGCCCTGGGAATCGAGAAAAGATTTTTACGACCAATCTACATCATATCAATATCATGCCCAGACAACCAGAAATCGCATGAAAGTTCACGTTACAACTCGTTTATTCATACTAATTACATCAAACTCGCTAAACACCGTGGATAAACTCGTCAGATTGATGAGTTTCCTCGCACAGAACACTTCTTTTCTGAGTTCATTTGTACATTTTGTTTCGTCCCGTACACACGTACAAAGTAAGTCGGATCAATCCGTAGCAGCTGTCAAATCATCATTTGTTATCATAAATTAAGTCGCATAATATTGCAGGTTAGTTCGGTAGAATATTTGTACACTCGCATTGTATGTTATTATTCATCACATAATATATGCACGCATATCGCCTCCACTTTGGTACGTAGAAGGCCGTTTCGCAACATCTTATAAGTGAAATTTTGCACATATAGAGCCTCCAGGTGATTTCGTTATACGTACATTTTGGTTGTCTGGGTGCTGTCTACTCCATCACAAGTGCATTGATGGCGATAGACTATGGATATCACTGATGGATTAAGTTTAGCCTCAAATTAAGCAGTTTAAATGGCAATTTATCAGTACGATATTTTTGACAGTGTTGCAGATACGGTGAAACTATTTGTTGGTCACTGAAAAACAGTAATAGCATGGATAATTACCACGTGATCACTCATTCCGCAGTGATTATGATCTAGAGTGCGATGTCGCATCACTGCTGTTGGTTGTCAAATCAAAATGATATTGATAGCTGGCAAGTGATAGTGATAGTTTTAGACCATCAGCCATCAGCTGATATGATTGATATTAAACAACTCTGCTCCGCTCAAAAAAGCCAATGCGATCGGTGATCACATTGCCTTACCCCATCTGCTTGGATCGCAAATCTACAGTTCGATGGAAGACCAGGTTGCGCAATGCGTCCACGCTATAGATACCTCTCCTTGTAGATCACCTCTGAACAACTCTGCTCAGCGCTGAAGCAAGCCAAAAAAAATGAAGGCCACCGGGTTTGATGAGATCTTGTAACACGCTAGCCTGCGCGTTTCGGGTTTTAAAGTAAGGTGGCTTACGCGCCACTCCTTTCGGAGACCACCTACCAGTTTTGGGCTTGCCCGGCCTTAGAGACCCCCAGGGAATGGGTCTAATTACTCCCGATCGAAGATAGCTACGAGTCGGCTGACGTCCAACTTTGGGAAGAACAATTAAAGGGAAGGAAAGGATTTGGGGTTTTGTGAAACATACGAACGAAACGACAACGCAAAACTAACTCGCTAGGTTCTCATCACTGGCCGACCTGACCAATCATCGAACTAGCACGAGGAAAAATAGGGAGCATCAATGGTTGTTTCGGGGAACCGCCCCAGTAAAATAAAAATAAATAAAATAAAAAAAACTACGACCGAATTAACATGCAAAATCTTTACGTAGACATTTATTGGGGACTATTCACTATTCGACTCTCAACAACATAAACTTTCTATAAATTTCGCCTGCATTTATTCTCCCCTCTTTACTCATTAACATATACACAACATAACATTAATGTTCATCTTCTCAATTTATTCTCTCTCTTCGCTCTTCATACTACTCTAGCCTAGGCCTACTCTTTGCTTTCCCTTCTATCTATTTCTACCTTCGTCGTCATGTGGGTTGAGTGCTTACGTGCAGATGTTCATTTGTGGGGTGTGCGTGTGTGCGTGCTCATGGTGACTACCGGCGCAAGCGCGGGATCTAAGGGTAGCCACGTGAATTTCTGGTATAGCCACGCTACCGACTCATAGGCTACGGTAGCGGGTCAAAACTGAGCCATGCGCATGGACTTATCTTCTAATCATGCATGATTTTCGTACTCACGGTTTGCAAACTCTTGGAGGGTCTTACGGGTACCGCAGACGGCCGTTCATTCGTCAGTGAACGCGCCGCTGGGCGAACTAGCGTCGATGGGTGCTGGTGATGACGCTCTCCGACTCTCTCGCTCTCCGGTTGTGGGCTTATGCGACGGGGACGGCCGACGCGACGCCGGCGGTGAACTCCTCTTCACGTTTGACGCAATTCGTTGGTGAATGCTGGGTGCCTGCTACCTTTCGCCTGGGGCGCGAATAACGTGCGCAAGCCCCCTTCCGGTTTCCGTATCCCCGGGAAAAACCTCGTAGCTGACGGTGGGGTCAGAAGCGATCTTGACGGGTAGTGTGATGTGTTCGGTTCCGCAGGAAGCCACAAACCTAATTAAGAGCACGTGGTGTCGTTCAACGACACGATTAACAAACAACATAATTCGCACATAAATTAAGCACACGGTTACCTGATCTCGAAGACACTCGCACGTAATTTCTGCTAACTAAATGCACTCAATCTCAACGGATCAATTCTAGCTACTCGACTGATCTACACGGGAAAGACTTATTAAATGTAACATAAAGACACCACATGTTTATTAACTACCTTCAAAGACACATCACGGCGCGAAACTTAACTGTGGTCACTCCTGCCTCTTCCACTAGCCAGAACGAAGTGATCGATCAAGGTCGGGTTATCCTCAGATATGTCGCGAGATGCATATCCTCTTCGCTATCAAATCTGAAATATTTCCCGAAAGAAATACCCGAGATTTATTCGTTCCCATGTTCGCGAAACATTCAAGGTCAGGGGGAGGGGGTTGTTCTTCACCGCAAGGCTTTCGTCAAAACGGCTCGTCTCTATCTCCGAACTAAAGAGAGGCGAACCATTCGGGAAAGTTCAATATCCCTTGAATGCATTTCTTGGGGGTCAATGCTCAGAAGCACACGCGCAAATTTGGCTAGAGCGCTATCGCTGTTGCTTTTTGGGCGGCACATAACATGTGCGAATTGGCTTCAGACGGAACTCATTTACCATGTGGTTTGGAGGATGCTACTCGTGAACTTAGAAGAATGTTCATGCAGGGAGTGAATTGGTTAACCTTAGACTGGTTCAATATATTTAATGTTTAAAGGGACAAATGTTTGAAGCATACGAAAAACATTGAACTAAGCATAAATTAACTCTATGGTCGTTACAATCTTCAACCTCAGGCTAGACAATCGTCACCGTCAAATGGAAAAATCAGAGGGGGTTATGTACAAGACACGACCGCATGACGTTAACTAGGCCAAGTGAGAAACTTTAAAGTAGATGGAGTACCGTGTACCTTTCAATAGGGTCCTAAAGCCCTGTCCCAATTTTAGTGCCAAACGCTTAAGTTTAGGCTAAAAACACATGTTTACTCAATTTTCTAATGTTTTCCGTTGGTTTAAGCCCAAAAAACATTTTTTTAGATTTTGTCACATCCTTTGGCTTAAACTCAAATTTTGGGTGTATTTTGTTTTCCGTGTCCCTTACGAAATGTCAGATAGGAACAACCCCAGTGGTCGAACTAAAACCCCTGTGGTGTTTTTGTCGACTAAGCGAACGTCAAACATGATCAAAAGTGTCAAGGTTCATTTATGGACCAAATTTTTAAATTAAAGTTTAAACATGATATAGCCATTATTTGAGCGGGAAAAATTGCTAAAGTAGTTACAGTAACATGCTTTTTCGTGTTATTAAATAAAAACAAGATTTCATTAAAAATTTTAGGACCCAATTCCGCTCCTAAATGCTTATCTTTGACAGATACGCGTATTTCGACTACCACTTGCAGTCTTCTTCAGTGTCAGTTACTCTGTGGATACGAGTAACTGACATTGAAGAAGACTGCAAGTGGTAGTCGAAATACGCGTATCTGTCAAAGATAAGCATTTAGGAGCGGAATTAAAAGGTACACGGTACTCCATCTACTTTAAAGTTTCTCTATTTGAGATTCTGCTCAGAGGATTCGAACATTCATTAAAGAGTACGCCAAGTGATTTTTTGCATTTGAATTTTAGTCGATTTTCATAGTTGCAGCCTTCTTTTAGTTCAAACTCTAACATAATATCGTGACGGTCCCAACATTTTAGATTTTTAATTGACACGCAGTATATTGCCGTAAGATGTAGTTGACATCAAAAGAAGAATGAGCGAATAAGCTGAAAATGGTCTGCTTTTATAGTGCGCTTCCCAACTCAAAAGAATCGTGGCAGACAATATGAACGAGTTTGGTTGCGTAAGAAAGGGGTCGACATTTTCCCAATTTTCGACAGTCTATCGTCAAAAATCAAAAGTTTTCTCCATTTGAATAAAATGTTGTATAAATTTCCGACCGATTGGTGGGAAAATATTGAAAATCTACCGATAAATGGCTGAGTCATTACCATTCAAAATGTTACTAAAAGAAACATCGTCATCGCCGCTCAATCAGTGCGGATGACGATTTGCCGTAGGCTCGGCGTCATGACGAATAAATACGATTCCTTCGTTACGGGCGAATCTTCGTTCGGGAGCACTGAGTCGACTAAAAATGTGAATCTTGTCTTCGACAGATTAAGAGCATTATTGGAAAAAATAAAACAAAATAACAAAACAGGACTGAATTTGAACAAACGATCACTCAATCGTCAACTCCACGCGCTTACCAACAGAGCTATTATAGAATCATGAGGAGAGTGAGTTCATTTGCCAATATAAGCAATTATGTGATGGCATTCGTTGGTTGGTGCGAAGCAAGCGAATATACAGTAAACGCCTCCTTCTTGTGTGTTAGGGTAGCAAGCGGAATGAAGAAAAATTTGCTCGTTGACGATTTTGGATTGAAGTTAGTCGTGCATTCATTCGGCGATGACGAGACGACGACCTGCCAGAGTTATTGTACTGGATGACGATGTCTTTTATTTATTTCGTCATCGAACTGTAACGAATCTGACGATTGCCGGTTCTGTTCAACCTTATCCACAAACATTTTCACATCAAAGTTTACGAGCTTCTGAGCGCCATCTTCCACAGATGCTTGGAATTGCACTACTTTCTAAGCTCCTGGAATATTGCCAAGATCATAACGATCCGCAAACCCGAAAAGGAACCAACTCTACCATCGAGCAATAGGCTTATCAGCCTGCTCTCAGCACTGAGCAAACTGTTTGAAAAGCTCATCTCCAACCGACTCGTTAAGTTTGTCGGTGAACTTCTGGCGGAACAGTTTGGGTTTAGGAAGGGGCATTCTACAACTCACCAACTTGTGAGGGTGATGAACACCATCAGAAGTAACAAAGCTGTATCCAAGTCCACAGCCATGGCTTTGTTAGGCGTCGAAAAGGCTTTTGACAATGTATGGCATGACGGACATGTATATAAGCTTTGTTAATTTAACTTTCCAGCTCACCTAATCAAAATTATTCGATGCTACCTTCAGCAAAGATCCTTCAGGGTAGCGTTGAATGGCTGCTTGTCTAACGCGTTCCCAATACCACACAGCAAAAAAATCTTAAATTTACATGGCACGTAAACTTTCATGATTGTCATGTGAATCGAATTATCATTTGATATTAAACGATAAATAATGTAAACCGCCTCATTGCATTCAGGAATGCTTGCAAACTTGAGTGAAACTGAAACATTTCATGATCTTGCATCCAACATTCGCCAATGTTGCATGCTTTCTTGCACCTTGAAAGTGAAATTGAAAACAAGATCGCTCAGTTTACATGATTCAACGTTGAATATTCTGCCAAAAAAAAGCACATGGATGGATCGGCGGCGTGTCATTCCATGTGCATTATTTATGATTGAATTTTCAGCGGGAATTTCATGTAAATCGAGCCGTTTTGCAAGCAACATTCTTTGAGAGAAGGCGTTTTGCGTTCAATATTAAGGAATTTGGTAACAATATTGTATATAATAGATGTGTTTATAGGTTTTATCATTGAATAATACATGAGAGATGGCTTTACATGATTGAAACTAAAATAACGTTACGTGTAAATCTAAGATTTTTTTGGTGTGTACAAACAAATAATATCTCCTGCAATATTTTACGCAGCTCCGGTCTGGGAATCATGTGCACAAACCCACAAAAATAGACTACAGGTTGCACAGAATCGTGCGCTTAGAATGATCCTTGAAAGCTCTTATAGCACAAGGATCACAGACTTGCATGAGAAGGCATGGCCAAAAATTAGTCACAAAATCAGACAAATTAAAGAAAAGTTCGTTCAAAAATGTATCCACTCTGAATATGCTGTGGTAAACAATCTGTATATAGTGTAGGTTTGGTTTAAGTTGTATATACAGTCATCTCTCCCTAACTCGATTCTGAAGGGACCATTGAGTTAGGGAGGTATCGAGTTAAAGAACACAAAACCAGTGCAACTGTGCCAAGGGACCATCAAGTTAGCCATGAAAACCAACTTTTACTATGGTTCTCTAACTCGCTATCGAGATAGGGAATATCGAGTAAGCGAGAGTTAACTGTATTAGTATTAAGTAGTTCCTTTAAAATTGCATCAAACCCACAAATGTGGTGAACATATGCATTGAACCATTTCACAAAAATTGAAATGTCTAGGATTCAACAAGTCACCCCCTAGTCCTAATTGCAGTGGACCACTGCACGAGTTCACTAATTTGACGTTTGAGCTGTGCCGAATTCACTCATTTTCATGGCCACATAAATAACACTGCACCGCTCAAACGTCAAATAATGAACCCGTGCATCGGTCCATACTAAATCAAACTACCAGACAAATTTTCATCCAATTTGCCTCAAGTCGAATTTGTGTTTTTTTTTTTTGGCTAATTTTTACATTCGAAAATATCTAGCGAGAATTTGGAAAAACAAAAATCAAAATAAATACCTCTAGATGAAGGTATTACCAATGATTTACAACTTTTGAGAACACTGTATGCCGTTTGGAGATGGTTTTTACCTGAGACGAGACTCGCGAAGACGGTCTTCTTTTTCTGTGATTGCTGAGTTTTTTTCTTATTCCACTTTGTGTTTATACCAATTATGCGCAAGTCGTTCAATTCCTCACATGAACCTATCAGCAAAAAATGATTGAGTTTGCATCACATCGAATCATAAATAGCCGTTTGAGTGAAATTTCATGCCAGCAAACGTAGCAGACATTAGAAATAATTAATCTTCTGCTTAGATTTATCAGCAACTTTGGAAAAAACTGCTCTACTGACTGAGGTTTTCAACAACAATTTACTTTGAACACAATACTTTTCACTTTTTTAGCCATAAAAACGGTGGGCTGCATTTGACGTTTCGTGAGAGGGGAATCTGGGCTGCATATGAAGTTGATATTTTTCCTCTTCGCGAGTCTCTCTCAGGTTTTGAGTCAAAACTTTTGACCTAATAAAATTGATTACTGTCCATTAAAGTACATGTACATCATACATTTCTCTACAGTTTTTGTTTTACGGTCATCATTGAATAAGCAAAGCTTTTATGTTCTATTTTGTAGCATGTCAGCCATTTGGCAGTACAGGTATGTTTCGTTTTTATCAACACGATCGGCGGAACCGTGACAAAAATGGAATAATTTTCTAAGACAAAATATTTTACAAATATGAAATGGTAATTGCAGTTTCGTCAGGATAATACACATATTCATCATATAAATGCACAGTATTGATGTTTAGGAGCTGTGAGGAGCATTTAGATTATTCATTCTTATAGGTTCATAATGAAAGTTGATTGCAGAGTCCTATTAATCAATATGATTTTGTAATAAATCATTAATAGTTTTGGTTTACTTGGTTAGAATCAATAAATGTAATATAGAATATTAAAACGATAATCACATAAATGTTCTTTACATCACAAGGTTCGTCATGTTTGTAAAAATAATTACAAGGAAGTGGGGAAAGCTGATCCTTTTTTTAAGAAAGATTAAACAAGAAAATTTTTTTTTCTACTGTTCATCTTCATCCTTTTGCTTCTTCTTCTTTATGGCATTACATCCCAACTGAGAAAGAGCCTTCTTCTCAGCTAGATGTTCTTATAAACGCTTCCGCTGTTATCTACTGAGAGCTTTTTGCCAAGGTACATTTTTTGAATTTTTGGGCAACATCCGACTGATGATTAAATGTAAAGTTATGATGCGAAAGTTTTGAAAATTGAAATGAATATTTATGGTTTCCTGCGCTTTGAATTGACAAATTTAACAGTAAAATAAATGCGTTGATCTTCTTCTAGAGTAATTACTACCAATTTCGACAAGGATGCACTAATCGCCCATCTAGAACAGCCCCACCATCGACTTTAAGCTTTACGTTAGATCACAAATAGACTGGCAATAAACAAACCTTAAGTTCGTTGAGTAAAACAGTATTAAATACTAGTGGTCCCGTCAAGCTTTGTTTTGCCATCAAGTAGGCTCCTGCGAAATGGCATGCAATCTCCCATACAAAACGACAGATTAGTCTCCAGGTGTTTGTCCAGTTATTCTAGATGATTTTCTAAATCGTTTTTTTTTCACTCAAACACTTGACCAATGCAACAGTAAAATAATCACGTAAGTCTATCAGGCCGTTCTTAAGGCATTTCATGACTTACAAACACCATTCAATTTATATTTATATAGAAGTTCATCAAAAACACACAAGTGTACAAACTCTAGAACCAGCATCACCAAATAAAAACTTTTTGTTAAGAAACTCTTTTGTAAAGTTTTCTGAATAAGCGTATGGCTGTTGGTATAAGAATCCTTATTTAACTTTTAGTCTCCATGTGGGGAAGGGGTTCATGTCTGCTCAAAGCTCAACATTCCAGCAGATTTAGAATGACAACAAAATCTTCTACAGATTGCTTAGTGTTGCTGGACCTCTTCCCCTACCCCTTGGAAAAGGATCTAATCAATGGCTGTTTGCTATATTTGTGCAATGCTATCGAGTTTGAGAGATAAAAGATAACGTCCAAAATATGACAAGGTCGACAATCTTTTCGAAAATAAAATAAACTCGATCATGTCTCTTGTTGTTGCCCAAATATTCTTGAGTTTATTCCCAAGTGCATCCCTTATCAAAAATAACTGAACATATATGGGATCGTCCATTAATCATGTAAGCGGTTATGGGGGGAGCCAGGGGGATTTGAGATATCTTATGTGCCATACAAATTATTTTTTATTTTCATACAAAATATCATACCATAGGGGAAGGGGGTATATATGTGTATCAAATATACATAGAAAACTCTTTTATGCCATGTTATATAAGAAAAAAGAAAGGTCTCTCTTAAATACGTATTCAACTAATCACAAATTCCAGTTGTTGTTAGGACGTGGCCAGAGCAACTTTTTATTATTGATGGATGGGTTAATCTGCCAACAAACCAAGCTAAGTTTGAAAACTACAATTGATTAGTACATAAGAAGGAGTCAAACCTTATTGAATCGTATATGACTTGACACCTACCATGTATCGTAGATGCTCAATATTGACATAATGTCGAAAATTCAACTCTGAGGCTATCAAAAAGCATTTCAATTGCTTCAAAATAAGTATTTAGTTTATATTCTAAACATTTTGAAAATAAAAAAAAAACTATTTTTTTTGTGTTGATAAAAACGGAATAATTTGTTGACGAAATCGGAACGTGACAAAATCGGAGCGTGACAAAATCAGAACGTGATAAAAACGGAACATACCTGTAGCTCTAAATGCCGTGAATTGAGGAATGTCATATTTCCGACGATTTTTTACAATTTATTTGTAATTCGGATACGAAAATGATGTACTACAATAATGTTCAGAAAAGGCAAATAAATGATACTACGGTGTTATGATTAGGCATGAGATAAAGAATTTCGTAGAACAAAAACTGTAGAGAGATGTATGTTTTACAGGTACTTTAACGAACAAATATCAATTTTATTAGGTCAAAACCATCTTCAATCGGCATATAGTGTTCTCAAATGTTGTAAAGCACTAATGAAACGATCACCTAGTGGTATTTATTTTAATTTTCCTTTTTGCCAAATTCTCGTTAGAATTTTTTGAATATAGCCAAAATAGCCATAAAAATAGAATATAGCCAAAAAACACAAATTTGACTTGAGGCACCTCCTAATCTTCTCCAAATTGAATGAAAATTTGTCTGTTAGTTTGTTTTAGTATTGCAATTAGGAATAGGGGTTTGGTTGAATCCCAGATACTTCGACTTTTGTGAAATGGTCTAAATATGCATACAAGTTTATTTGTCTAAAATCATATACAATATTACCAAAGAACTTCCTCTGAAGATGAAAAGTATATTTTCCTGTATCACTTGAAATTCTAACATGTAAATCACTAACGAAACTTCGAAATAAAGATTATTTAAAGAAAAACAAAAGTCACTACCGATCGCTCAATGTAGCGAAAGCATCGTTACAAAGCAGCGGTAGCAGTAGTGGGTTGACTCATTCCCCTCAAGAGTTATCTAGAATCAATATTAAATGAAGTTATTCAGAAAATTTTCAGTTATATTAGACATTATTTTGCTGAGTTATTTTGAAAAAAATTACCATCATGGCTGATCCACAGCACTCTCCGTGGCCGCTGAAGGCGGTGGCCAAAAATGAGTTCAGCTTCAATACCATCCTTATCAGCAGCTTTATAGTTCTTGAGCTGATGAATGACATCCCGAACCTACCTCAAAGTGAGAGCTGGTTGGATTCCATCGTCCGCAGTACTGTCGTTGTCCCGACCTTCACTGCCTACGCTCTCAGCGCCACCCAAGTGTTCGGCGAAGTACTGCTTCCACCTTTCGATCATTTCACGTTCGTCCATCAATATGCTCCCAACCTTATCCCTGCACATCTTGACTCGCGGTACGAAGCCATTGCGGGATGCGTTGAGCTTCTGATAGAAAATCCACGTTCCTTGAGACCGACACAGCTATTCCATCTCCTCGCACTCTGTCTCCTTCAGGTCAAGTTTTTCTCCCGAAAGAGGAAGGTTTGCTGTTGCCGTTTCCGTCTTTAACGTTCCACGTTCTGCCGGGCCCCTTGCTGCAGCATAACCGCCCGCGCTGTATTCTTCTCCTCCAAAATCTGCCTATATTCCTCTTCTAACCAATCGATCCGTTGACTCAGTCCCACGTACCCGACGTTGCCCTCAGCTGCATCATTGATGGCTGCTTTCACTGTCGTGGCTTGGGCAGCTATCATACTCGCGTTCGAGCTGCGCGTAAAAAGCGTCTTTGTAATCATCAGTTCTTCCGGAGTGAGGGCTGTGCACGTTTATTATGGTGTTGAAGTTGAAGAACCGGCCAATGAGCCTCAACTTGCACATTCTCTCATTGATCGTCCACCACCCGATCACGCGCCTCTGCATATCACCCATCACTATAAAAGCTGTTCGCAGCTCGTGTGTGTTGCCGCAGTTCTGGAAGATGGTATGGTTACCTCTAAACGTTCGCACCATCGATCCCTTCCAACACACTTCCTGCAACGCTACGATGCCGCAGTCCTTTAGCACGTGGGCAAGTATGCATGTGCTCCCGATGAAGTTGAGAGATTTACAGTTCCACATACCGAGCTTCCAATCGCTAGTCCCTTTACGTCGCTTTGGTCTTCGCCGATTGTCCCGGTTCGTATTCTCTCGTTGATTACTCTTTGCTTGATGTTTTCACGGCTGGCTTGCGGTGCCTGACACCAACCTCCTAGATTTCCGGAGAACAATTCCCCCTAAATGTTCGGAAGACCATAGTGCGCAGTTTAGCTTAGAGTCCTTCTCTGGCACTCGTACGATGATCAGCCGCTCCTGTCAGACGATGTTGTGAGCCGCTCCTAACATGGAGTACATTTTCTCCAGGTTTGCAGAAGCAAACCCCCCTTTTCCCTGACAGCAGGTTGGTTATCCGATCTTCTCTAACCTTGCTCGTACACCGGCCAGTACAAAGGACCGCACAGAAGGGTCTATTTTATTCCTCCAGGTACGCGAGGTACCAATGATACGCCTGTGTATTTACCAAACACAATTCTTAAAAGAATTAAGTCATTTTTTTTCTTTTAGCGATCGTTACTTGCATAATCGTGAATCAATGATTTAGCTTTTAAAAGGAGTAGAGTAAAGTGGGGCAAAAGTTCGAGTGGGGTAAGAGTTTCTTTTTAAGATTTCTAGCTCAATTCAAAACAAATCATATAAATGTCATGGTGGTTCGAATGCTATTCAAGTAAGAGACTTTCAATCCAAATATCATAAAAATCGATTGAGATTTGGAAAAGTTATGGCTATTTGTAATTTTTCGACGTGAATATTGTAATTTTTGGTCAAACTTTCGTTGCATGGAACCAATTGAAGATATAATCTTTTACAATATTTTATGTAAAAGCGTTTCTAGGCCTATCATAAGGTGGCATTGAGGTGTATTAGTTTTTGCATAAATGCTTGAAAACAATTTTTGGCCCATAGTGGGGCAAAAGTTCGAATCAGCGGGGCAAAAGTTCGACCCATGTATAAAATCAAGGAAAAATTTGCAAATTGCTTAAAATCCACAGATTATCTTCAAATTTAGTTGAATTTGCCAGATCGTGTGAAAACTGCCCCCAAAATTTTACATTTCCGCTTAGTTTTGCGAAAAACTGCTATTGTTGGGTATTTTTTTTTTTTTTTTTTTTTTTTTTTAACCACTGCTTCCATTATTTAGGAATATTGTGGTATAACCCATATTTTATTTGGTGCTCATCAAATATCCTTTCACAATTGAGATGTGATAGACATTGGTTGATGTGTCACACTGTCCCAACTGGGCACAACTCGTTTTATAAAGTCTATTACCCTATTAGGACTACCTTGCCAAATTTCCAAGGGCTCTAATAACCCTTTTCCAAATGCTAACATTCTTTGATCAAGCAATGCTCCGCAGTTGCAGAGTAAATGCTCAGCAGTTTCGTTTTCAGCTTGACAAAAACGACACTCAGAGGATTGTATTTTACCTATCTTTTTAAGATGATACCTACTTGGGCAGTGACCGGTCATCAGGCCAGTTATTACCCTAAGATTTCTTTTATTAAGATTCAGTATAGCCCGGGCTTTAGCTAGACTGGGTTTTATGAATCTTTTCGCTTGCTTGGATGTATCCGTGGCGTTCCAATTGGATTCTACCATGGACATTTCCCAATTTTTCAGTTTCATCCTGAGAGTGCACTCAGGAATACCACAGAACGGTTCAGGGCCGACAAAGCTCGAAGCTGCACCCTGTCTTGCTAGATTGTCGGCGATTTCATTCCCCTCAATTCCACAATGGCCGGGCACCCAGTACAATGTAACTTCGTTCCTACTGGCCAATTGCTTCAAAGAAAGAATGCATTCCCACACTAACTTTGTTGGGTATATTACAATTAACCCAGTTTTGGGCAATTTTTTGATGACAATTTAGTGTCTATTTTTCGTCAAACTTAAGTTTACGGTTGGTGTAAAGCATGTCTGTCATAAAAGGATCGATATTTTGTTCGAATAAGACAATCAATTTTGAAACTGTTATAACTAAAAATGGGTAAATATTTTGACACAAGTTTGTTCAGCAAAATTAAAGCCAATGTTTTGAAGGTTCACCACTGTATGGTATTTATTTTGTTTTAACTGCTATTGTTTTCCTGGAAACTTTGATTATACCACTAAGGTCGAACTTTTGCCCCACCTTACTCTATGTTGAAATAGCACTTTCTTTTTTTTATTATTGAATAAAAATTGTTCTTGATAAAATTAATTTTGTCATGTGATTGGAAACAATTTTTGTGCTTATGAAACTATAAACTTCGACATACTTTTCAGTACATGGGAACCTGGTACGAGATCAAGCGATACGAAAATGAATTCCAACCGAACGGGGATTGTGTGACCGCACAGTATACACTCAATACAACTAATATGGAAGTGACCGTTGAAAACACTATGAAGAAACTTCCGGACCAGAAGCCATCGGTGGCACGAGGTCGAGCGGTTCTCGCCAATCCCACCAGTGCTGAAGCCAAACTGTTGGTTCGATTCGAAAGCACTCCGGAAACCGTGCCGAGCTCCATCTACTGGGTGCTGAAAACTGACTATCAGAAGTACGCTGTCGTTTGGTCCTGCCATGCGGCTGGAGAAAATTCAACCGGTATGTGACCCTCGTATACGTTAGTCAATAAATATCATTGTACTAAAATGATTTGATTTTTTCAGAATCAGCATGGATTCTTTCGCGGAGTCCCGTGATGGAACAGGCGTCGGAACTTGTCGTGGAAAATCTTATCAAACAACACCTGAAGCCGGAATCTTTCCGGAACACTAAACAGGGTGACGAATTTTGCAGCGGGGCTACGGCGGCTAAAATATCTAGCGTATTGTTGTTCTTGTTTGTGCTCCTTATTTGCAAAAAATATTAAGATTCGTTTGGGCAATAATAGGTGTGTAAATAAAACTATTTCTTCTTGTACGTATACTTCTTGTACTTCTATATCTCGGCATTCTGTCTCAACAGGAACTAAACCTTCTGAGCTTAGTGTTTTATGAACAGATATTAATCTTCATCCAACCAACATACTTTTTACATACTAAAAACACATATATATATGGATTTTGTTAAAATTTTCAGAACATCCCAAAATAAATGAGTTTCATCCGAAGAATTTGGGAGTAAGACCCCGAAGAATGGGGAATATGGTTTTTATAGTCGGATTATCTTGGATGATTGAACCAAAGTAGGATTCATGGTTATGATTAATGGATACACTTTAATTTTGCGGTTGATAGATTGAAATTTTCAATTTCAAAATACTGTTTGTCATTTGTTTCTCAAACAAATTCCATTTTAAATCATTTTTATGAAACTTATCATTTATCATGAGTGATATATATCATTATCTGGTGTAGCCCGTTTGTTTCAAGCCTAATTAGTACCTTTTAATCATTAGCCAATGAATAATTTACCTTTAAACAATGATTAATCATAACAACAATGAACAAATAGCTATAGAGGTTTTCTAAACACCTTGAATGTGTTATACACTTGAGAACAATTGGCATTACTCAGTTTCAATGAAAAAAAATCTAAATTGAATAACTTTCAGCATGATTTATTTATTAATCATCATAATTTTAATCATGATTGACTTAAGGTTCAGGAAATATTAGATTGCAAACATCAGACATTATCGAAAATGGTTTGGGAACAGTTGATCAGAACTTACCATATACACTACCCGCCATAAGTATGGAATCGCATAATCTAGTATTGCAACACCTCAGTTGAATATTGCAGCACCTCCCAAAAAGTTTAGCATCACCCGTAAACGACTACACTAATGACGCAATATCTTGGAAACCCTACTTTCTAGAAAGCTGCGGTCTTCAGTAAAGTTGTTCAGAAGCCAAACGGCGTTCATCAGCTGAAATTTTCAATGCGCCATTTTGCCGCTACGTGGTGCTAGTGCGCATGTAATTTGGTCATATTGTAGCAGGTTCTAGCTCATGATCCCGACCACCTAGAAAGTTCATGTTTTCAGCAAAGTTGTTAAGAAGCTTGAAAGCAATATTAGACAGCACTGTTTGGTTAACAATTCTGCCACTACGTGGCGCTAGTGTGCTAGTGTGTCAACTCTCCCTTACTCGATATTGAAGGGACCATTGAGTTAGGGAGGTGTCGAGTTACAGAACACAAAACCAGTGCAACTGCGATCCAAGGGACCATCGAGTTGGCCATGAAAATCAATTTCTACTATGGTTCTCTAACTCGATATCGAGATAGGGAATGTGGAGTAAGGGAGAGCTAACTGTAGTCATGTTTAGAAGGCTCTAACTCATGATCCTGGTCAGCTAGAAAGTTCGTGTCTTCAGCAAAGTTGTTCAAAAGTTTTAAAGCAATTTGAGGTAACAATGTTTAGTTATCAATTTTGCTGCTACGTGGCACTATTGTGCATGTAAATTTGGTCATATTCCATTAGAGTGTATTTCATAATCCTGTCTATACAGAAAGTTCGTGTCTTCAGCAAAGTTAATCAGAAACTGGAAAGTAATTTTAGACAGCACTGTCAGCTAGCTATTTTGCACCTACGTGGCGCTAGTCATATTCTAGAAGGCTCTAGCTCATGATCCTGGTCAGCTAGAAAGTTTGTGTCTTCAGCAAAGTTGTTCAGAAACTTGAAAGCAATTTGAGATTTAGTTTTTTAGTAGCCAGTTTTACTACTACGTTGCGCTAGTGTACATGTCAATTGGCCATATTCTAGAAAGCTCTAGCTTATGATCCTGATCACCTAAATTAATTTGTTTCGTCAGCAAAATTGATCAGAACAATTTTACTGAGGACATGAACTAAAGAGCTGCCGCAAATTGTTTCCAAGCTTTCAAACATCTTTGCTGAAGTCACGAGCTTTCTAGGTGGTCAGGATCATGAGCTGGAACCTTCTTGAACATCATCATATTGACAAGTACAAGCTAAACAATGCTGCCTCAAATTGGTTCCAAGTTTTTGAACAACTTTGCGGAAGGCACGAACTTTCTAGGTGGCCAGGCTTATGAGCTAGATCCTGCTATAATATGACCAAATTACATGCACACTAGCGCCACGTAGCGGCAAAATTGCTAACCAAACAGCGCGCCTCATATTCCACTCTAGCTTCTGAACAACTTTGCCGAAGACACGAATTCTCTAGGTGGCCAGGATCATGCGCTAGAGCCTCCTAAAACATGACCATATTTGCATGCACACTAGCGCCACGTAGCGGCGAAATTACACATAAGAAATTTCACCTAATGAACACCATAAGGTTTCTAAACAACTTTTCTACAGACCGTAACTTTGTAGAAAGTAATGATACCGAGATATTATCATCATAGATATAATTCCTGCAGAAATGCCTCCAGTGATTTCTTCATAGATTCCTACAGTAAAATGTTTACTAGGATTTTTTAAGAAATTTCTCAAAGAATTCCTCCAAATGCTTTTCCAGGAATTCTTGCAATGATTTCTCCAAAAATTTCAGATATGATTCCAATGATTCTTCAAGCGATTTCTCCTGATATTTCTCCAGAGATGTCTTCCAAAATTCTTCCCGGGGGTTACACTAGGACAATCTCTTCAAAGATCACTCCGGATATTTCTCCAGTGTTTATTCCAGAAATTCCTCCAAGGATACTTTCAGGGATTCCTCCAGGAGCTATTCTGGAGATGTCTTCAGTTATTCTATAAGAATATCCTCCAAGGATTCCTCCAAGCATTACAGAAACTTTACAAGGATTTTCTACAGGGATTCAACCAGAAATTACTTCACGAATTTCTCAAGGGATTCCTCAAGGATTTCCTCTGAGAATTCTATCAGGGAGACCTCCAGGAAAATCAACGAATGAGTTTCTCTAAAGATATTCCCCCAGAATCTCTCAAAAGATTTGTTATGGGCCTCCTCCTGAGTTTCCTCCAATATTTCCCTTAGAAACTTCTCCAGAGATTCCCCCATGAATTCCTCTGGGAAGTGAATCAGAAATTATTCTAAAATTCTTCCAGGGATTCCTCCGTGATATTTAATGGAACTCCTCCAGAAACTCTTTCCCTGAAGTTTTTTTTTAAGAAAATCTCTCAATAATTTCCTGAAGAATCCGACAGGGATTCTTTCGAAAAATGCATCGAGAAATCCCTGATGGATTTCATGGCTGGCTGAATACCTGTAAAAGTTTTTGCAGGATTCTCCGGAGAGATAGCCGAGGAAATTTTTAGAGGGTGTCCTGCAGAAACCCCTGAAATAATTTTGAGAGGAATCCATGTAGATTTTTTGTTAATAATCGTTGGAGAAATTCCTGAAGATATTGCAGTACAAATCTCTGGAGGAATCCTTTAAAAAAAATTTGTAGAAAAATCCCTAGAAGAGTCTCTGGAAAAATTCCTGCACATAAATACAGAATTAACTGGAAAAATTTCTGCAGAAATCTTTGAAGCATTGCTATATATTGAAGTATACTGCTGAAGGGATCTCTGGAGGAAACTTTGGAGGAATAAAAAATAAACAATAATCTCTGGAGCAATCCATTAAGAGATTTTCCTAAAGGAAGAGATTTTCCTGGATGAATCCATGTAAAGATTTTTAAAAAAGGATCAATGTATAGAGACTATCTGCAAAAAAAAAAATCGTAGGGTAATTTGAGTAATGGGGAAATCTCTGGAGAAATTTCGAAAAAAAATCTGGGATGAATCCGCGGAGGAATTTTTGGATGCCCGAAACGAATCTTTGGAGAAATTTCAGAGGCAATCCATGGAGGAATACTTGCTAAAATCCTTGGAGTAATTTATGTAGCAATTTTCTTTTGGATATCCTGAAGTAATTTCTTATATAATCCCTAGAGGAATTTCTGGTAGAATACTTGGAGCGATTTCTAGAGGAATCTCCGGAAAAATTCCTGAAGAACTACCTGGAGATATCTTTGCATGTATACTTGGAGAAATTCCTGGATTAATCACTGAAATCTTTAAAAAGATTGTACTAGTTTAACTCCTGGAGCAATTCCTGGAAGAACTCCTGGAAAAGTTCTCGCAGCAATCCTCGGTGAAATTGCTTGAGGAATCCCAGTAAAAATTTTACTGAAGGAATCCATGAAGGAATCACTGGAGGCATTGCTACAGAAACTGTTAGTGTAATCTGTGGAGGAATTCCTGCGGATATTTTTCTGTAGGAATCCCTGGATTAATCTTTGGGAATAATCTTCTTTGGGAGAAAAATTCTGGCAGGGATTTCTTGGAACTCTATTTGAACTGGTACCAAAATTGCGATTGCGGCAAAAGTTCTTATTCGCCAGCGATAATACTTCTTTTTAAATAAAAAAAACATGAATTATGACTGCTTACCTTTAGTTTTGACTGACCGTGGGCTTTGCTATAAGTTCACGAAGGAAATCAGCGTTTGCCTGGAACGTTATAAAAATGTTTGTCCTAAAAACTTAGTTTGAAATGATTTCAGTGCAGTCCTTGGATTTCGGATAATGAAAACGAAAGAGCAAGTAGACTTCAAAAATGATCCACTCCATAGTGCAGGTAGAATCTTGAAATAGCGATGGTTTCTAACGAGAACATGCAACACTTGGATTTAAAGAAATGCCAACCATCATATTGCTTAATAATAAAAAGAAAAGAAAACTATGAATGGTATTTTTTTAAATTCACATGTTGGAAGCAGATGCAACGAACTTGCAAATTATGTTTTGATATTTTGTTCGCTACGAACGAACACTATCCCTTTTCTCTCCCAAACGCAAAGCATTCTATCTCTACATGTGGTCTAAACTGGCCATAAATGAAATCAAAGCGTAAGCCGATAAACCTGCCGTCTGTTTCTCACATGACTAGAACCGATTGTCAATGCTGTTCTTGGGTTCAGTCGTTGCTAGTCGATCGACAGAACAGCAAGTTTCAGTGCCAGATCGGTTATTTATTTTTGCTGTGTCGCAATAATCGTTATCGCTCCAAGTGCAGAACAAAACCAGCAACGGTGGGCGTCCAAAATGAAGTCCCTCGCTATCGTGGCTTTTCTCCTGTTCGGGACAATCCACTCGATAAATGCCGTTATCTACGAAAAACATTGTCTGATTTTTGAAGAATCGTACAACTTCGACGAGAGCCGGGTGAGTTTACAAAGGGGGAATTCACTTCTAGCCGGGGATTCCTCTGGGCAAATGTTTACAGTATGGACCATAAAAAATGCCAATATATGTTTCTACTAACCTTATTCATGTATTGAAGCAAAAACGATCAAAGGTTTAGTTTCGTGAGAGACAGCATAAGCATTTTGTTGCATGCTTTAATAATAAACTTTCCGCATTCAAAAATCGTGTGTAATTGTTGAAAATATAAGTTTGTTCGGCTTGATTGCATTGAGGAAGACTTAGTAGAGTACCAGAATTATGATTTGAAGAGCAATTGCCTCTTATGGCTTTGATGTGCGAATAATAATTATGTCAAAGTTTAAATACTTAGGTCTATTATTCTCTTCTATTATCAAGCATGGGCGAATGTAGCAGACAAGGTCTGTGAATAATCATACCATATCGATTACGTATTAAAGTTTTTTTTACCAAGACCGGAAAAGCATAGAACGCGATATGATAATTCTCGCATTTTTATTGGGCCATACTGTAGTATTCCATTCACGATCGACGTGTTCACCCCCGTTTTGTTTTGCAGTATGCCGGCAAATGGTACGAGATTCGTCGTCTGTACGATCCCAATGATGTCGAGCTGGAGGATTGCGTCCAGGAACAGTACACCCAGGCGGAGGACGATAAGCTAAATTTCGACATTTTGCGCGCGGTGCAGGAAGGCCCCACAGGGGAGGTGATTTACTCAACGGGAACTGCGACGCCCAAGGTGTTCCGCAATTCCAAGGTGCCACAATTTATTGTGCGTTACAATACGACGGACCCGGCCGATCCAGGTGAGTGCCTTAGTAGGTAGATCGGTGTTTGTAAGATTAATTCTCGTGGGATTGCGATTGTGTGTTTATCCGCTGCCGGTAGCAGCAAACATTGCACTGGATGTCATTAGAATATGGCATTTCGCGCAAATTTACAATGTAGTTATCTGCCGGTGCTGTAATTATACACAGCAACGGGACAAGCGGAATTGCTTATGTTGATTGTTGGCAAATCGATAGCTTATGAATGCACTTGTGAAGCAATAGATTTGAACAATAATTGTTATTGTTATTATCTGAAATTCTGAAAAGTAATAATCTGTTATCGCTATCAATCTTGAAGCCGAACATTCTTTTTGCAATCTCTCATCGTAATAGGCTGTTTTTCATCACGCTATTAGCGTATTAGTAATCTGTCATGAAACGGACTACTTTTTTGCACTGAAGTATGCAGTGCGGGAATAGTCATTACCTAACTGAAACCAGTGCTGTAATGATTCATTACGCAACGCTTTCTCATTACGCAACGCTTCCTCATTACGCAACTGTTTTAAGTTGTCCTATGGATCATTACACAATAATTTTTCAGAAATTGTAAAATAATGGGGAATGCATTCCAATATAATTTCTGATACCCTCAAGTGGTCTTCTACGAAATTGCAAAAAATGTTGTACGTAAATCGTTGCAGAACTCGATTTTTACAGCACTCGTCGTAATTATCCTAAATTTAAATTTACGACTCGTGCTGTAAAAATCATCATTCTGCAACTTCCGGAGTTTTTCCAGAGATTAGAATAGGGATTCGTCTAAGGATTCCTGCAAGAAAATATCTATATGGATTCCTTTAGAGATTTCTTTTGGAATTCCTGTAGGAATGGTTTCAGCGATTCCTTCATAGATTTCTCCAGTACATTTTTTTCCAGGATTTTCTTCAAGAATTCCTTCAGGACCTATTTCAGGAATTCTTTCAGGAAAGCTCCAGAATTTCTCCGGAGATTTTTCTGGGCATTTTCAAGCGATTACTTCTGGTATTCCTTCAGTGATTCCTCTAGAAAATCATCCAAGGTTTCTATCTCCAAGGTTTTCACCAGGAATTTCTCTTACAGTTATAGTACGGCAAGTTCTTCAAGAATTACTCAAGATATTTCCGTAGTGATTTCTCAACAATTTTCTCCGAGGAATCCTCCACGGATACATACACAGATTGGGGCTGTCAATTAATTACTTAAGGGTTTATAGGGGGAGGGGGAATTTGAAATTTCTTACGCGCCATATAATTTATTTTTTATTAACATACAAAAAATCTTATCAGTGGGGGAGGGGGAGTTGGAAAATGCCCAAAATTGCCTTACGTAATAAATGGACCACCCCATATTCCCTAATAGTCCTCTCGAGATTCGTCCAGGAATTATTCCGGAGATTTCTTCCGCTCCAGGAATTCCTCTAGTTGTTCTACAACTCACAAATTCCTCAAGATTTTATTCTAAAAAAAATTCAGAGTTACCACGAGGAAAATCGCTACATGACTTATTTTATTGATTTCTCCAGATAATCTTCGAAAGACTCGTCAGGGATTTTTCCAGGGACTCGTTCTGGGCCTCCAAAAATCCTCCGGGGATTTCTCCAAGAATTTCTCTTGAGATTTCTTCAGAAATTCTCGCATGAATTCCTTCAGGAATTTCATCAGAAATTATTCCAAGAGCTACTTTAGGGATTATATTAGGAAAATCTCTACAAAAATGCATCCAGTAGAAGCTCTGCATAAATTCCTTTTGGACAATCCCATAGAGCCCTCCAGATCAATGAGAGATATGCCTCCTATAGTCCTTCAGAGATTCCTACAGCAATTCTTGCAGAGTTTTCTTCAGCTTTTCCTTCAAGAATTTATCAAAGGATTCCTTCAAGTTTCCTCTAGAAATTGTTCCAGTGATCAGCTGGTAGAGAATCGACTGCATATTATAATGAAATATGATTTCCTTCTACGCAGTCTTGACCCCTCTAACGGCAGCCTAATTTTAAATATTCAAATCGCTATAACTTTTTTGTTTCTCGATATTTTTGCACCACATTTTTACATACTACAAAAAAACTCTTCTAGTTTTAGAATACGTGTAGATATTGATAATTGGTCATCTGGATCCGGAGATGTATTCAAAAATTTCTTGAAGGACCGACGCGTAGCCATAACCCACGTAAACATCTCAGCCTACAGAATTTTTATCGTATTCGAATATTTACTCCTTGGAATGATACATTAATGCGAGTATGTTGTAGGAAAAGGTAGCAATCTGGTGCAGCCTCCTTTGAGTAATGTGCATTTATGTTTCTGGTACCACTCTTGACAAATAATGATCTTGAAAATTCTTAAAAACTTCATATCGTAGTTTTTAGATTTCTCCAAGAATACTGAACCGATTTATATGTTTTTTTCAGAGTATTACTTATTATATATCCTGGCAATGTATAGTCCACATTTTATTTTTATTTTTTGATAAATTGATCAAAAACAACATTTTATATGGAGAATATTGGTCCCCCAAGGAACATCGGAATATTTTCAAAACTAGATCACCAATGATTGATATCGGCATGAGTTCTTAAACTAGAAGAGCTTTTTGAGATCTTGTGAAGAAATGTTAGAAAAATATCGAGAAACAAAAAAGTTATCGCGATTTAAATATTTTTTTAGCGGTAAAATATTAAGCTGCCGGTAGAGAGGTTATATTATTATAAAAAAGCCATTGAAAAAATTAAGAATGCGTAGCCGAAAAGCATATTGATTGTTCCCTCCATAGGCTCCTGTAAGAAATTCCTCCAGGGATTCTTCCAGGACTTTAGCCGGGGGTTTTCTTCAAAAATAACCCTAGATTTTTTCTAGACGTTCCTCTTGGGATTGATCCAAGAATTCCTTCAGAAACTTATCCAGGGTTTTCTCAAAAACTTTTTCAGAAAAGGAGGTTCTAGAGGAATCTCTAAAAAAAATGCCATGGAAATCCTGAAAAAAATTATATTAATTTCGATGAAATCTCTGGTGGAAATCATGGACGTATCTCTGTAGGAATTTCTAGAGAACTTCTCGGAGGAAGAGGCCCAGAACGAATCTCTGGATAAATTTCAAGGAATCCCTGGAGGATTTTCTGAGAAAAAAATCCTTGGAATAATTCATGTAGCGATTTTCCTAAAGATATCCCTGGTCGAATTCCCAAAGGAAACTCTTGAGGAATCCCTATAGGAATTCATGAAGCTATTTCTTGTAGAATCACTAGATGAATTTCTGGTGGAATCTCCGGAAGAATTTATGGAGTGATCACGACTATAAGAGGAAATACTGGATAAAGCACTTGGGAAATATCTGGAGTAATACTTGAAGAACTTGTTATTTGGAGAAAGCTTTAAAGACATCCCTGTAGAGATTTCCCTGTGGGTATTCTTAGAAGTGTACCTGACCAGATGACCAGATACGGAAGAAACAAGATTACAGTGAAACCACCATCAGTCGATGTTCCATGACTCGATATCGACTCATGGAACCATACTAGAAACAAAATTTCATGGTTACTATGATGGTTCCATAGGATTCTTGTTCCATGACTCGATATTTCCAGGAGTCGATGATCCCTTCAATACCGACTCATGTAGATTTCACTGTATAACCAAATGTGTTGCTTCGATATAATTAATTATTTTATCACCTGTTGTTATAAAACATGTACCGTTAGAAGTTCAAATAACAAAAAATGTAACAAAATTTACACCAAATAAATAAATAATATAACAAATCCTATTAAAATTACAGCAGAATGATTACATAATATGTTTCAGCGTTGCAACAACATAACAAAATTATTTTAAATTGTGTTGCTGTATGAATATTTTTCACAACCAACTCACAAATTATATGGTAAAAATATAACATATGTTGTAATAAATCTGTTACAAATATGTAACAAGTCAAGAACAATGTCGTTTTGTTAACAAAATTATATCAACTTGTGTTATTATAAAACGTCGCACAATGGGGTAGATCGCTGTTTTCGACGGCCAAAACCTCTAGTACTCTAGTATGTACCCTAGAGGTTTGGTGTCTTCGACAAAGTGTTTTGGAATAACTTGTACTATATTTTGACACATTTAGATTTGATCTAGATAAGTGAAAACTGATTTTGATCAGTTTTATCTTTTGATAGGAGCGTCCTAGCAAAAAACTTTCTTCTGCAAAGTTGTTCATTGAGGCATTTTTGACATTCCTTCGGAAGACACTTACACTCTATCACTGACGTGTATTACGATATATGGGAATTTAGAAAAAAAGGTCAAAAAGTCAATTTTGACCATTTTTTTCATACAAAAAAATATGTTAAAAAATATTTTGTCATCAAGTATCAGAAGCTTAACTATAACAAAGTAAATTTACACCATTTATTAGCAAAATTTTTAGATTTAATTATGTTTTTGATAAAAAAAAAAGTCTAAAAATAGTGTTTTACAAAATCCAGGATAACTCATGAAGCGGCAGATGGCGGCAGCTAATTTTTTGTATACCACTAGTCAAGAACATAAGTTTCATTGTCCCGAAGAAAGAAAAGTGGGGTCACGTGGGGCTTTTTTGTTGTGGTGGTTTACAAACTTGATGGAAATATGTTAAAAAATGCTTATATATGAGAAACTTTCAATGAAATTATATTTTTCCTATGTATTTCTGTTGACGAAGTGATTTGAAAAAGTCATCACCAAACTGGTATCGTATAATATGGCTTTTATTAAACACACTTCTATTACTCTAATAAAATTCAAAGGATAGATAGATAGGTAGATACACATATGGGACGATTTATCTTGAATTCCGTTTAAAAGTTTAGAGATGACTTCTTCAAAACATTTCGTCAATATGCAATATGTTTCAGAAATACATTTGAAAGATATAAATTCATGAAAAGCTTCACAGATATAAGCATTTTTAAACATATTTTCATCAAATTTTCAAACCACAACAACAAAAAAGTCCCACGTGGCCCCACTTTTCTTTCTTCGCTACAATGGAACTTATGCTCTTGGCTAGTCGTATACAAAAAATTAGCTGCCGCCATCTGCCGCTTCTTGAGTTATCCTGGATTTTGTAAAACACTAGGGGTATTCACTTAAAGTAGCGTAAAGTGAGATATTAGTGATAAAACATTTCAAATGAAATATTGCTTTACTGGCCCCAGGCGATAAAAAATAAGACGTATATAATATAGTTACCCAACCAAATATCAGGATTGTCAAATGTTTGTTTATTTAAATTACGAACTTTTATTCGCAGCCGTTCAACTTTTGCTTTACGGTACCCAGAGTTTTTCCCGGACCGCCACCGAAGTTCAACGAATTGTACCTACTGATGCCACAAAACTCCATATTCTACTTATTATCGTCAAAATTACTACGACTGCTTTTGAATAACTCCCTTTCCAAGTGAATCCAAATAAAAATTCTTATTTGTTTCAGAACCGAAAACAACGCGGTCTTAAACCCTCAAATATTCAAACTCCAAACGTCTTTACCGACTAGAACCAAATTCGATGGCAAACAGTTGGAGTCAATGCGTGTTGCGTGCAGTTTGGTTAAGATTCAGATATAATAATACTTAGACTTCTCGCATAACCTTTGATCTAGCCCTGAATGCCATTGGTCGCCGAGTGTGCGGCTCCTTGTTTCTAAGCAAATTAATGGATCAGGCTGAAAACTATCACCACTTAGAGATAGCGGAGAATGAAGAGAAGATCTTCATCGTAACATTGCTAAATAACGTGGAAATCCACCCGTATGCTCAATAACAACAAGGATCACAAATTGTGCGAGACATAGCTTTCTGTCACCAAATGGTAACATTCGTTTCTCATCTCACTGTGACCATTCAACAAAACGAACAATATCCGGCAATACTGCACCTTTTTCATTTGAAAGTATTTGTTCTTTGTCCATGTTCACATTCTAACGTATTTTTTCCCCAGCCATTTTCTAAAAAAATCTCTCGAATCTATGGGCTACTCGCATCAACGTTTTCCAGTTGTTTTTCATGCTTTGTCATACTGGGTTCCGAAATTTGTTGTTTATTTGTAAATAACGTACCTATTTCATGGTAGTTGCTATGATGACCAATGCATTCTTGGATCGGTTGACTGTTAAATCTCAACAACTTGAAATATTTCCTTAGCTGCTTACGCAATTTTTTGAAATATTTGAAATAACCAGTTTATCACCATACACGCAGGGATTTACGCCGTTAAGTGAATACCCCTACTATTTTTAGACTGTTTTTACCAAAAATATAATTAAATCTGAAAATTTTGCTAGTGAACGATGTAAATTTACTTTGTTATAGTTAAGATCCTAATACTTGATGACAAAAAAAGTTTTAATATTTTTTTATGAAAAAATTGTCAAAATCGATTTTTTGTCTGTTTTTACTAAATTGTCATATATCGTAATCCACGTCAGTGATAGAGTGTAAGTGTCTTCCGAAGAAATGTCAAAAATGCCTCAATGAACAACTTTGCAGAAGAAAGTTTTTTGCTAGGACGCTCCTATCAAAAGATAAGACTGATCTAGATCAGTTTTCACTTATCTAGATCAAATCTGAATGTGTCAAAATATAGTACAAGTTATTCCAAAACACTTTGTCGAAGACACCAAACCTCTAGGGTACATATCTAGAGTACTAGAGGTTTTGGCCGTCGAAAACAGCGATCTGCCCCAGTGTGCGTCGTGCTATCGCGCTGTTGTACTTTTACAACAATTCTGATTTATAGAATAGCAATAGAATAGCCCTATTGCAACTGGACTTAATATTTCGATTTTTTTCAAAATTTATAATTCTGATTCCTTTACAGTCAACTCTTACTTTTTTGTTTCTCAATATGTATTGAGTTAGAGAACCATAGTAAAAGTTGGTTATCATAGCTTCCTTGATGGTTACTTGGATCGCAGTTGCACTGGTTTTGTGTTCTGTAACTATGGTTACATATTTCTCTGGAGCACATAAATGTACTGACCACGGTGTACTATATTGAGAAGGTGATATATTCCGAAAATTGACAGCTACTTGATGACGTCATTCCTATCCATCTGGAACAAATTTCCGGATGGTATACGGTACGATCGGAGCACCGTCACATGTTTGCAATCAAATTTGATGTTTACACTAGTAAAGAGCCTGCCTTGTTAATTTTTATGTCATGTTACTGACGAGTCTCCAACAAAACCGTCTCTCAGCTTATCGGAATATCAGTGTGCTGCGCTTGTAGCAGGCTCACGAAAATTCTGAAAGCGCCCGAAGAGACTCGCCTCATGCGCTACGGCATGCCAACGGTATCAAAGTTTAAACTCACTAAACCGGTAGCAGTCTCCTGTTGTTACTAATCTTGATATCATATATTGTTGGTTGTCCAAGCTTGGAATACAGTGATGTTATAGATAACAAATTGATTAGGGTAAGTGTTCCCTTAGTTGTGGGTGTTCCTATAGTTGCGGTAGTGCCGTTTTCACTGATTTTATTACATTAGCCACAGAACAGACACTACCAATCGACGTCTTGGCTTGTTGATACACGGAATAATTGAAAAAAGCGTTCAAATTGCTTTAAAACTGATGAAATATCACAAAAATTGCTAAAACTGTTCTTGCTTGTACCAATAGTTGCGGTAAAGTGTTCCTATAGTGGAGGATCCCATTAGAAAACAACGGATACCGCAACTATAGGAACACAAATTAAAAATATACCGCAACTAAAGGAACAGTGTACCAATAGTGGAGGTATTATTTTTCACTGACATGCCGTGGATTACTGCGATGAAATCATTTTTCTCATTAAGTCAATGGTCGTTACTTCCCGTTACAACATTAACATGTACATTAATTGCGCTTTTTGAATTTAGGCGGTTAAATGAACTTTAATAGTGCTTAGTACCTCCACTATTGGTACATCTACCCTACTTATTCTGAAATTTACAACAAAAATGAACATAGGTATTTATTACTTGTAATAAATAATATTAAATTATGAAAAATGGTTCCTAATTGTGATGTTAATATTTGAATGAATTCTAGCCTTAAGGTACAGATGAATCGAAGCCAAACCTCAAATTTTCAAGAGAACAAATCTAGAGAACCGAACACCCGTTTGAGCTGAAAACTTAATCGATTGGTCCCCACCAGCTGGTGACCAATCGATTAAGTTTTCAGCTTAACGGATGTTTGGTTCTCTAGATTTGTGATCTTGAAAATTTGAGGTTTGGCTTCGATCACCTTAAGCTGATTCACACCCACACAACGGAGTTTGCGAGCTGCTCTGGAGAATTTGGCTGTGAGCCCCCGGAAACCCCTCCATTTTACCGTAATAACATGTATTCAAAGTGCCGAATATGCCAAGAGTTTCTGAAACTAGACAAGCGTGTCTTTCATTTAGGCCCGATAGCATTGAAATCCTATGTTGTTACTTTTAACAGGAGCTTCCCTAGGGGTCTTTCAATATATTTTTTTCCACAAAAAAAAAATTGGCGGATTAGAAATTGCTGAGTTATTTAATTCAAAAGAGAGATTGGCTTACGTTTAAGGTAAAAATCGATCCAATATCCATACTAAAATTCAACCGCGTCAATCGTTTCATCAACTGTTCTAAATTGTAACAATAATCGATTTGTATGTCTACTCGTTTTCCATTCCAGACACATCGATGGATGTCGTTCAAACGGATTACCTCAACTATGCAATCGTGTATTCCTGCAATCCAGTCAATACGACCACGGTATCAGGTATGGAAATAGTATTACAGTAATAGTCACAACGCTTTCAAGTTTAGGTAAACCACTGTTGTCCCATTTCACAGAATTTGCATGGATCATCTCCCGTGAGCCGGTTCTCAAAAAGCATACCGCAGATTTGATCAACAAGTTCGTCGATGTCCATTTCAACCATCCGGAGCACAAGTGGCGCACCACCGAACAGTCGGACAAAACCTGCAAACCAAATACTCTTCCTCCGAGCAGTGCTGCGATTCGAACCACTTTGTATAGCAGTTTGGTGCAGATTACCGTCGCTTTATTGGTGGCGAAAATGCTGTTGTAAAGTGGAGCTAGTGCATGAATGATAATAGTTATGTGTAACATGGAATCTCATTGTACAAATATGATGTTACAAAAATTGAAATGGAGGGAAAACTTCATAAGAAACAAATAAACAATTATGGTGATATAATCGCTGGAACATTTTTTTTCTTTTGTCACTTCCCATTTAAATGTTTTTACCACAAACACTCGTCAAATCAAAATATTTTGATCAATTATCATGTCATTTTTTTATAAGATAGATCAATAAATTTGTTTTTTGTTCAATTAAGTTGAGTTAATTGAAAGCGTTTCCTTCTCTTATAAGCAGGTGAAATCATTTCAGTTTAACCTTATCAAGATGATAGTGTTTTCTAACACATAACACCTAGATTTAAGATATGAATGTGAATTTGAACGATACTTATATATAATTTAAGAAAAAAAAATAAATGAAGACATTTGTTTATTTTCATTTTTTTATTTTTTGACAATTTTAGGAAAATGGTGGAGCAAAAGTAGATTTTTTTTTCCGGACTAAATTATTCTTAGAATACCATGTCAGTTTTCCAAATTGCAACGTCTTCGAAACAGGCTTTTTGTTTAGAACGCGAATTTTCAACCTCGCATCGCATCACACAGCAAAAAAGTGTAAACCAACATGCGTTCGTTATTAGTTTTCCTTGCAACTTTTACTGTTTTTCTGAGTAAAACTTTAAGCATAAATGTGCAAGGGCCGTGTCGTGATCTACCGGTGGAGAATCAGTTCAACATTACTCAGGTAAGTTTATTGGATTAGAAAGATTGTTCACAAATCATGTTCAAGTACCGTTTTGTTTCAAATTCCGAACAGACTAATATTCCGAACACTCGGTTTTTGTATGGCAATTTGGTTGAAATGTTTCGCTGAAATATGTCATTGAACTGCGAGGAAATGGCAGTCAATTGAAATTAAATTTACAATTTTCGAATCTATTTTATATTTTGGGAGTAGTGATGATTATCTAGATCATGGTTAGTAATAATATCTCAGATAAATTTATTTGCGAAATTATTTATTTGAATACGTTTCATTCATTCCAAAATGTCATTCCATTATTAACCGTAAAAGTAACACTAAACGAGTTCAAATAAACACTTTCATCGGCACACTCAACACCTAATAGGTAGACTTTGCAAATAAATTAAAAATTTCTACAGATAATTTAAGCCTATTAGAAGCATTTGTAGTCACTGTTGGCCATAAGTGTTCGGAATATGAGTCGGTATTTTTATTTATCATATATAAAAAATATCAAATAAGGACTGTGTTAATCTATGAAAAAGGCTTCAAAATTTGAACAGAGGCTTCCAGAAATAAATTATTTCATAATCAAAACATCTAAACAGATAACACTGAACCAACAATTACACGCCACCAAGCTCCATTCATGACCGCATTTCTCTATCCTGGGTTCTGCTCCACGCTCGCCAAATCGATCCGCCCACCTAGCTCGTTGTGCTCCTCGCCTTCTTGTACCAACCGTATCCGATGCGAACACCATCTTTGCTGGGTTGCTGTCCGGCATTCTTGCAACATGCCCTGCCCATCGCATCCTTCCAACTTTGGCCACCTTCTGGATACTGGGTTCGACGTAGAGTTGGGTGAACTCGTGATCATCCTTTGCTGCCATAATCCCGTTTCCCTGCACACCGCCAAAGATCGTTCGAAGCACTCGACGTTCGAACCCTCCAATTGCATGGAGGTAATCCTCGAGCACCGTCCACGTTTCATGCCCGTTGAGGACTACCGTACATTTGGTACATTTGGTGCGGGGTGAATCTTTTTTGATAGTAGCTTCTTATGGAGGTCATAGTAGGCCCAACTTCCACTCACGTTTTAACACACCAGAAGATGCTGGTGATGACGGAGTACTTGCTGGTAGTGAAAAATCTGCCACTGGACCAGCTAGCCAGCAAGATTTCCGCTCTGCGTGTCTCCGCTGAGTACAAGCTCACCAGGATCGGCATCAAGGTGATGGTGTACATGAAGCGACAGGGTGTGTTCCATCCTGAAGGAATTGAAGGTGGAATTTTCACCCACGACATCCCTGGTGATAAACCCTTCAAAGCCGTCATCAGGGGCAAGACCGTCGCTGACCCGAAGAAGATTCAAGCGGAACTTCAAAATCGCTATAAGTTGGTCGTAACCACTTCCCATTTAAATGTTTTTACCACAAACACTCGTCAAATCAAAATATTTTGATCAATTATCATGTCATTTTTTTATAAGATAGATCAATAAATTTGTTTTTTGTTCAATTAAGTTGAGTTAATTGAAAGCGTTTCCTTCTCTTATAAGCAGGTGAAATCATTTCAGTTTAACCTTATCAAGATGATAGTGTTTTCTAACACATAACACCTAGATTTAAGATATGAATGTGAATTTGAACGATACTTATATATAATTAAGAAAAAAAAAAAATGAAGACATTTGTTTATTTTCATTTTTTTATTTTTTGACAATTTTAGGAAAATGGTGGAGCAAAAGTAGATTTTTTTTTCCGGACTAAATTATTCTTAGAATACCATGTCAGTTTTCCAAATTGCAACGTCTTCGAAACAGGCTTTTTGTTTAGAACGCGAATTTTCAACCTCGCATCGCATCACACAGCACTCCGGCAAGCAGCTACTAATTATAAGCTCCACATGACAGCGCACTCCATCAAAAAAGGCGGCACTTGAAAGGACCGAAGGCACTCATTTTTCCCATAATAAGCCCGGGCTCTGCACTGGAAGACCCTCTGTGCGGGTGATGAAGCCGGCTCTTAGGAAGGCCGTTTTTGACGTGAATTAGCTTAGCAGTGGAGGCAATTTTCCGGCCAGTTCCGGTGCCAAGGATGCTATTGATTGAGGAAAAATTGCAATAAAGGAAAATATCAAGCTTTAATTAAAATGCTGAAGATTTATTTGCATTAGCGCGCCACGCAATAAACCATTAAGCGAGCAGTTAATTTAGCACTAAAGTTCAGGTTTTTATTATCACGTCTTTTGGAAAGAGGAGATCTGGCTGCGAGAAAGATGGCAATTAAAATTTAATTTCCCGAATAAAAACTGACGGTCGGCGGGACGACTGGTTTTAATTTCCATGATGATAATTTGACGGATCTGAAATCTGTCGAGAAAGCACAATATAGTACAGTTATACTCTTATGAAATGCAGCCACCCACCTAATACCAATATTGGCGCGAGGGTTCCTTTTGTTTTTATTGTGAATATTTACAAAACTTATCGTGAAAATTATAATCAAATTATTGAAAAAGTGCACATAAAGCATTAACTGAATTCTCATTCTTTGAATCAAAACGCTATACTAACTTCTCAATTCGCGAACATGCAAAGTACAAATTTTAATATTTCTTTCAGCTCAAGCGAATTGCATTCTTTATTCCATCCGCAGCATGGTTTGGCACAGACACCGCTGAAGTTTATATTAAAAAATCAAGAAACAAAATGCAAAATCCCTCTCGGCCAAGCCCCCGTTTTCCCATGAACGACAGACGGATGGGCCTGTGGGTCAAAACGGCGAATCAAATGTTGCTAAAACATCGAACATTTGCTCCTAGCAATCAAAAATTTGTAATATTTTATGTATGTAATTTTTGATTCAAACAAACGTTATTTCTTTGAATGTTCAATCGATGTAATAAGTCAAACGATATGATGACTATCTTACCTGCAGTTCCCCAAGTAACACCTCGACGTCTGCCAGATGGTGTTGAAAGCCAAACGCGGCACGTCTAAACCCCGAAAGCTGTCAAGTGTGTATTTACCAGCCATGCAAAGAGTGAAAAGCAATTTTAACACAGTGCACGCCAGTCTTAGTGTCGAAAAAACTCACAATACGGGGCGTAATTTATGTTAAGTAGATTATAGGATCTCCCTCCTTTCATATCCTTTCTTCTCGTCACACGGCAAGAAATGTTTCGAAGCTTTTCGAAGATAGACACACACCAGCTCAAACCACTACTGAGAGTCAGTACACAGAGAAGTGCAAACTTTCCACCCTCATTGTTATGCTATTCGATGTAGAGATTTTCCAGTTTTGCCATTCACAATTTGAAGTATCGAAGTACTTACCATAAATTATGCAGTAGCTGCTACAGTGAGGCAGATGCGATGACGAAAAAACTGATGAACATAACAGTGACAAATGTGCGATTATTTATGGAAAAATCGAAATTTAGCAATTGTGTTAAAATTGAATGCTAAAATGATTTGCGAAAACGAATGCTAGTAATGATTTAATACTATGTCCAATATCTTTCAGAGAAAGCAGAAAAAGCAGCTCTTAGATTTTTCGCCCATAATTTGAATGCTTGTAAAAAAGTCTTTAATTCTTATTTAAATTCAGCCCGAAATAGAAGAACATGTTTTTTTAATATTTCTTTGTTAGTATCATTTGCAATATAACATTATTTTCTTTCATCTAGGCGTTCTGTGTAAGGCAACACTATCGTCCTAATTGGTAAAACTAAGTTAAGCATTTATTAACATTTTGTGAACAACATATTACATTTCATTTGCCGTACAAGTTCAGATTTTTCACAGGTTAGTTGAATTCATCGGCTTATAAGAGAAAACAATCATTTTCAATTTACTTAACCTAACTTAACCTTAATATATAACGCATTAATCGTGGCAATTGAAGATTTCAACGATTTTTCTCTAAAATTACTAATTATTTTATTTGACATTTGTTCCAATCTTCCAAAATTGGATATTCTATGTAACTCATTACTACTAAACCAGGGAGGGAGCTTCAGAATCATTTTCAAAATTTTATTTTGGATCCTCTTCACAGCTTTCTTCATTGTATTACAACAGCTAGTCCATATTGGTTCAGCATACAACATGGCTGGCCTGAAAATTAATTTGAAGAAGATCAAAAGCTTAGTCTTAAGACATAATTTTGATTATTTATTAATAAGAGGATAAAGACATTTTGCATATTTGTTTCATTTGGCTTGAATGCCCTCAATGTGGTTTTTGAAAGGCAAATTTTTCATGCTAGAGCTCTAGATACTTAACTTCATCTGACCAATTTATTGGAACCCCTCTTATCGTGACAACATGTCTACCGTAAGGACGCCATTCACCGCTCATTTAACAGCATTTTAACATGTTAAATTCGTGCAAAAATCAGTCGCTCGATATTTTTCGAAACTTTTTGCGCTAGACGCAAGATAAAACATTTGTTTTTGTAGGAAAAAAGTTAAAATGTGAAAAATGTGTAATGGTACCGAATGGCATGTATGCCAATGACACATGTTCAGGGCGCCATTCACCGCTCATCCTAAGTATGAGGCCTTATATGCAGCACTAGTTGGAAATAATTTACTTTCATTAGCTGGTTGTTATCTTTGTTCTATAGTACGACAACATATTAAACCATGACAGCTAAGAAGCATTTTCCGATCTGCTATAATAAAATCATTGTTAATCTCATGTTTATCGCTTAAAACAGCCTAAGATTATTTTTTATAAATTAAATATAATATCTAATCATACGTATTTCATTCTGATACAATAAATTTTGGTATGCTAATACATGCTAATAACTTTTATAACGAAAATTTGTTCTGATTTTTCAAAATAATTCAATGAGCGGTGAATGGAGCATGAGCGGTGAATGGCGTCCTTACGGTACTTGAAGGTTTCAAATACAGAACTTTTGGTTTATGTGGGAATATTATTAGTTGAGTTTTGGAAGCATTAGGAGAAATCTTCCATTTTTGCAAGTATGAAGAATAAATATCCAAACTTTTTTGAAATCGACTACAGATGACACGTAGGCTTCGTCCTTTAGCGGAGAGGCCTGTGTCATCCGCAAACAAAGATTTTTGACATCTCTGAGGTAACACAGGTAAATCAGATGTGAAAATATTGTATAATATTAGTCCCAAAATGCTGCCTTGGGGAACACTAGCTTTTACAGGAAGTCTTTCAGATCTGGAGTTCTGATAATTAACCTGATAATTAACGATTTGACAGATAAATTTGAATTATTCTAACAATGTATGTTGGAAAACTTAAGTTTTTTTAATTTTACAATCAAACCTTCATGCCAAACACTGCTGAATGCTTTTTCTATGTCTAGAAGAGCAAGACCAGTAGAATAGCCTTCAAATTTGTTGGAACGAATCAAATTTATTACACGTAAAAGTTGATGATTGGTCGAATGTCCATGGCGGAATCCGAACTGTTCATTGGCAAAAATTGAATTTTCATTGATGTGGGCCATTATTCTGTTCAAAATGACCTTTTGAAAAAGTTTATTGATGTAGGAAAGTAAACTAAGTGGACGATTGCTAAAAGCTTCTGCAGGATTTTTGTCTGATTTTAAAATTGGAACAACCTTAGGATTTTTCCATCTGTCAGGAAAATATGCCAATTGAAAACATTTGTTATATATATCAAATAAGAATGATATGCTACTTTCTGGAAGTTTCTTGATGAGGATGGGAAAAATTCCATCATCGCCAGGTGTTTCGAATTTTTTAAATTTATTAAATAATAGTTTTCACTTCTTCCAAATCAGTCTCCCAGTAATTTTCAAAAACGTTTTCTTGATTGAGAATATTTTCGAAGTCCTGAGTAACTTGATTTTCTATTGGACTAGTAAGTCCTAAATTAAAATTGTGCGCGCTTTCAAACTGCATAGCAAGTTTTTGAGCTTTTTCGCAATTAGTTAGTAATAATTTGTTTTCCTCTTTCAATGCCGGTATTGGTTTCTGAGGTTTCTTCAAAGTTTGAGATAATTTCTTAAAGGGCTTAGAGCCAGGGTCCAATCGAGAAGTTTAATTTTCAAAATTTTTGTTTCTTAATTGTGAAAATCGTTTTATAATTTCTTTCTGCAAATCCTTCCATATAATTTTCATAGCAGGATCGTGAATCCGAAATTACCTTCTCCTCACGTTTGGAATTTGTTAAAGTTTGAAGAGCATTGTCAATATTTAGTTTGTTTGTAAAGAAATATTAACATCAATACTTGCTTTCTTGATACTTGATGGGCTACAATTCACTACGATGAATCTGCGCCGAATGGATGAGTCTTCTCCACCAATCGCTTCCAGTGGCGCTGAACGTTAAGTGCCCTTAAGGCAGCATCCATTTATTACGTAACACAAAATTTGGAAATTTTCGACCCCCTCCCCCCCGTCCGTAACGCTTTTTGTATGAAAAAATTCAAATTTTTGTATGAGGCGTTACGCTTGAGCCTACTCCTCCCCTCCCCCTAGAGCGTTACGTAATTTGTGGACGCCCCCTCAACTGCAAAAAGCCATCATGTGCGCGGTCTTCCGCGGCCTCGTCCGGGTTTTCTGTTGAATATTGTCTTTGCTTGTCGTTCTTCCGGCATACGGGCAACGCTTGGTACAACTCGTGATTCATACGACGCCGCCAGGTGCCGTTTTCTAGTTTCCGCCGAGTATTGTTCACAGCACTTTACGTTCAAACACCCCGAACGCTCTCCGGTCGACTTCCTTCAATGTCCATGATTCATGGCCATATAGGACAACCGGAAGGATCAGTGTCTTGTATAACGCGAGTTTTGTTTTCGTTTGCAGGCTACGGGACTTCAGCTGGTTACGGAGCCCGTAGAAAGCCCGACTCGAAGCTGCAATACGTCTTTTCACCTCGCGGGTAACATCATTATAGCATGTCACTAGTGTTCCAAGATACACAAAATCTTCCACCACATAAAACTTTTCACCACCTAGTACCATTTCGCTACCACTAACACGTCCAGACCCACGTTGACCACCAGCTATTATATACTTCGTTTTTGTGGAGTTGATCGTGACCCCAATCCTCGCTGTCTCCCTCTTGAAAGGCACGAACGCCTCTTCCACTGCCTGACGGTCAATCCCGATGATGGCGATATCGTTCGCAAAGCCAAGGAGCATATGAGAACGTGTGATAATTGTACCGCTTCTCTGCACACCGGCTATCCTGATAGCACCTTCAAGCGCTATGTTAAACAGCATGTTAGAAAGAGCGTCACCCTGTTTCAATCCATCTAAAGCCTTGATTACACAGTGCGCGCTATGCACGAACATTTGTGCAAGTTGCACGAATGTTTGCGCGAACTGTGTAATATGTGCACGAACTACATGCAAACATTTTATAGGAACATATTCGTGCATTTAAATATGTTGGTTCGTCGAACTTGCGTTGCATAGCAACCATAGAATGTTGTGTAGAACAACAGGAAAACAAATTACTCATTTGGTCAGATTGAAAATGAAAACATTGGTGACGGAAAAAAAATCTCCAGAATCTTCAGGATGGTTCTGAAGTTCTTCCCAGGGATGTTACAGAAATTTCTACAGTGATCCTAACAGCGATTTTCCAGGGATTCCTCAAAGAATTTTGCCAGAGATTCCTCTAGGAAGAACTTTTAATCACACCCAGATTTTTTCCAGACCGGCTCAGATAGGGCTCTAGGAGTACCTTGCAATTCGTATCAGAAGTTTCTTCACGGATTTCACCAAGGATTATTCCAAAGATTCCTCCAGATATATTTTTAGAGTATTACACAAGGAGTAATTTAAGAAGTTCCTGCAGGAATGCCTCCAGTGATTCCTTCATTCTTCCAGGGATTTTTCAAGCAATTTCTTATGATGTCTCCTCAGTAATTTCTCCAGGAATTCTTCCATAGACTACTCCAAAGATTCTTCTAGAGATTCCTCTAGGAAGAATATGTAATAACCTTCATTTTTTTCAGACCGGCTCAGATAGAACTCCAGGAGTACCTTTAGCAATTCCTCTAGGAATTATACCAAAAGCTTCTTCACGGATTTCACCAAGGATTATTCCAAAGATCCCTCCAGAAATATATTAAGAGGGATTCCGCTAGAGATTACACAAGGAGTTTCTTAAGGAGTTCCTGCAGAAATGCCTCCAAAGATTTATTATTTATTTATTTCTGCTTTTTTTTTCTCTTGGAGAAGGGAAAAGCCCGTGAGAGTGTAGCTACTTTAAGCCACTTCTCCCATAGGCATAAAGCCTTCTCATCTTTTCAAAAAAATAAGTATAATTCAACGATTGAGCGATAACTGCACTTCCAATGAGCGTAGCTCTTTGAAGGAAGCGCTATAGTTTAGAATTTTCACAAACTTTCAATTCACATTATAAATATTTATGAGCATTGATCTTTACTGAAGTTGGTGGCAAGCGATGGGTGAAGTGATGAATGGTGGCGATGGCGGCGGGTGGCTGGCGGCGGGTGGCTAGCAGTGGGTGGTGGTGATTGGTGGCTGGCGATGGGTGGTGGCGAAGGGTGGTGGTGGCGTGGAATGACAAAGAACAGATACGGAAGTGGCATTAGAAAAAAATGCATATTACAATACAAATTGCTCGACTTTCTGCTTTAGTGCATTGCGTACAAAACGTTTGAAGTGAAACATATTCTGGAAGCTCTTACAGTTTTCTGGTAGGGCATTGTAGAGTTTACTACCAAAATAGGTGATTTTTTTCTTCCCAAATTCTGAATTGGGTCGAAATAAAAAAATATGGTTGGCCTGCCGTGATGAGCGACTTTGTTGATTCATATGGAGGACCATATTGTGGTGCGTCGAAGTTCCCTTGACGATTTTTTGCATCTGTACCAGTACTTGATATTCGTATAAGGCTTTTATTGGTAACAGTGAGTCATTTCTATTCGAATATAGATTGACGGTGGGATACAGCAAAGGTTTGCGTAGCACTATTTTAAGACAGCGGTTTTGTAAAACTTGAAGTTCGCGTAGATGAGATTTGCTGGCAGAACCCCATACAGCTGTTACGTATTGCAGTCGTGAGTGAACCAAAGCAAAATAAATCTGCTTGAGACAAGTTTGAGGCATAAAGCTGGATATCTTCCGTAGTATTCCACAGAGAGAGCTAACTTTTGATTTCAATTTGTTGATGTGTGCTGCCCAGCTCATTACAGAATCAATAGTGAGGCCCAAAAACTCGTGCTCACACACCTTATCCAGATTATGACCACCGATAGAAATCGGGCCGTGTGCAGGAATTTTTCTTCGTGGAGTTAGAATCAGCATGTATTTGGTTTTATTGAGATTAAGAGACAGCACGTTCTCCCCAAAATACTCTAAAAGCACTTCAAGATCCATTTTGATTTGGTTAAGGATAGTATCGCAATTCGTACCGCGGTAAAAGACTGCGGTATCGTCAGCGAAAAGACGGAGTTTTCCATGAAGGTTCAATCTGGCGACGTCGTTGACAAACAAAAGAAATAATATGGGCCCCAAATTACTTCCTTGTGGGACTCCAGTAGTCACGAGGCGAAGCTGGCTTTTATGTTCTCCTATTGATACATACTGATGGCGATCAGTAAGGTAGCTTTTTAGCAGATCTTTGGCAATCCCTCTTATTCCATATGACTCCAACTTTCGTAGCAGCAGGTCATGGTCAACCGTGTCAAAGGCCTTTTTTAAGTCGATGAACAAAGCTCCAACTATCTGCTTGTTGTCTAAAGCGTCATATATTTCGTCTACCAGTTCATGACACGCAGTGAGTGTGCTGGATCCTTGTCGAAAACCATATTGCTGGCCATATATGAGATGATGTTTTGTTGAAAACTCTAGTATTCTGGAGACAAGTAATTTTTCTAGTAACTTATCAATGATCGACAATGTAGAAATTGGACGATAGTTGTTCATGTCTTTTGGATCTCCGGACTTGAATACAGGTATGACCCGCGCAATCTTGAGACAGTCGGGAAATTCACCGCTGACGATAATTTCATTGAAAGTTTCCATCAGTAGCGATGCGAAGAAACTATGGTGATGTTTGATGAATGATACTGGTATGCCATCCGGTCCTGCTGACTTCTTGGAATCCAGTCGATTGATCAATAATATGATCTCGTTTCTTGTAGAAGGTTTCAAAAAGATTGTTGACTGTAACGAGCCCAACGTTCCAAAGCGATTGATGTTCCGATTTGTATTTATCGTGGAAGAAAGCTTGGGTCCTATTGCACAGAAATGATCGTTGAAGCTGGAACATACTTGTTGCGGATCCGTTATTAGCTGCGCCCCGTTTCGAATTGCCGTGGGTTTACTATTGCTCTTCTGGTTGCCCATCACGTTTTTGATGATTTTCCAGGCTGCCTTCTGGTTGTTTCCAAGAACACATTTCTCGTTGTTTTTTGAAAGAGATATCATGCCTTCTATCTCGTGGAGAAATCGCCTAACATCAAAGCTGGGTGGTCGGTAAACTGCATGTAAGTTAATGGCATTTGCTTCAAATTTGAACCGACAGTGAATGTGATGGAATCCTTCTATAACGATGTTTCTACACACATCCATTTGTAGTTCATTACGTACAAACACAGCCAAACCTCCATGTGAATCATTTCTGCACGAAAATACGCTTCTATAACCAGCAATCGCATACAAGCATACACGGTCCGCTTTTACCCACGTTTCTCCTAACACAAGCACATCTACCTTCTCTCCATACCGTTGGAGTGTCTCTTTTATGACGTCAAATTTGCTCAGTTCATTCATACCTCGTACATTAAGTTGAAGGATTCTGAAGGATGATTTAGGATTTAAAATATATTTATTGCTTATCCAATATCCAAGAATATCAATGTATAGATGATTGATATTCTTTATTTGTACAATACAGGGTAAAATTTAGGATTATGTTGAGTCGCAGTAATTCAGCAAATAAATCAACGTTTCATTGAAGGTCCCGGTGGTGACGGACTGCCTGAGCCGTCTGACGACGCAGATCGTAGTCTTTTCATTCCAGATTTACTCAGCTTTTCCAAATCAAAGTGATTACGAACCACTTCAATTTTCGAATTTTCGCAGCGCTTGGCAAGAACAGTACCATTACGACCAGGCCATATGAACTTCCACTCCAACAATTCCTTTTGTTCACGAGTCTCCGACAGCAATCGCATTCCATATGAAGTAAGCTCGTCACGCAGCACAATTCTCCTAACTGGTCCCTCCAGCGATGGATCAATAGCGGATGAAAGCAATTGTCCATGACTTTTCTTTTTGGCAAATAGATCCTCCTTGGATCGAGCGTCCTTGAAGCAGACCTTGATTGGAGCCGATTTGCTTTGGCTTGGTGTAATATTCTTACCAATCATGCGACGAGCCTCGAGCACTGCATCCGAGGGTAGTTGACATCCTAGCGAAGCAGCAATAGAGTAGACGACTTGAATTGTGTTCTCTCCGTTCGATAAAGGAACTCCAAGGATCACTGCATTGTTAGAAACAGCAGCACGGTTTACACGATCCAGTTCTTCCTCCAGATAGTCCACACGGCTCTTCAGTATTTTCTGCTCTTCTGCGATGGATCGTACATTGGTTTTGAGAGTGCCATGTTCTTCCTTCACAGACTTGACCTCGGACAGTAGGGTGTCCAATTTATCCGACAGAAAATTCTGGAACTTTTCTACCTCACCGATAGTACGTTTAACGGTATCCATCTCGCTCCTGGTTTCACGTACTTCTGCCAAGATCGTGTGCAGCTCGTTCATAACTCGTGATTCAACATTAGAGTTTGCGATGGTTCTCTGGTAAAAATCATGGCATTCCAGTGAGCAAAAATAATCTTGTGCACGCAGTTTGCGAATCGCGTTTCCAACTATGTTTTTGCACTTGAAGTGCTCGGATTTATGGCAATGCGCACACTCGATGACCTTACGAGCATCACTTTCTTCTTTCTGGCATTTGACACAGATAATCGCATCATCCGACATTTCGCACTAATGAACAATCACTCAGGTACAAGCAATAGCAACAAAATCAAAACACCATCCGCAACAATAGCAATTAGAACAAATGGCTTGCAAGGTCCACTTCATATAGAAGCATGGAAGAATGGCTGAGTTGAACCGATGAGAGACTGCACGTATTTGACCGATTTTCTCGACATATGTAGCTCAAATCCCAGGAATTATACGTCTACCTGTAGCTTTTGCCTATACCTCGGTTTTTCACCAGAAACGTTGACTTTAGGGGTTTAATATCCTTCGATAAATTGGACAAATGTATGTGCACAGATGAGATGTTTCTATCACGACGCAGGCTTGTTGATATGATTTAATATTTTTAATGAGATTCCTCTATAAGTTTTTTCAAGAATTTCTCCAGTAGCTTGTACAAGGATTCCTTCGGGGATTTTTCAAGCGCTTTTCCATGATGTTCCCTCAGAGATTTCTCCAGGCATCTTGCGGAGATTGCTCCAAAGATTCCTCCAGAAAAATCTTTCTGGGTTTCTTCAGGAAATCCTACAAGCATTACATCAATCTCTCCAAGGTTATTTGCAGGGTTTTCTCCAGATAGTACTCTTGAAATTCCTCGAGGAATCATTCCGGAGATATTTTTGGGTATTAAGAATACAATTCTAGTAGGATCATAAATCAGCATACTGTACTTTTAAATAAATGGTTTAATTTTTTTTAATTGTAGGAGGAATTAATGTATGATTTGGCAAAAGAATCCATGAGGGAATTACTAGTAAAATCTCTGAAAAAATTCTTGTAAAATTACTGAAGGTCTCCTTGAAGATTTTCTTGTATAAATCTATAGAGGAGTCGTCCATAAACCACGTTGACATTTGAGGGGGAGAAGGTATGACCAATGATTACGGCCCATACAAATTTTAAAATTATTGAGAATTTTCACCAGCAATCCTCCTTAAGATAGCTTCAGCAAAATCGCTTTAGGAATTACTCAAAGGATTTTTCCACGTTCCCTAGAAGTTTATCTAAATAATTGTTCTGAGCCGAGCCTCAAACAAACAGATATTCCTCCAGAGATTCAACCATGAATTCCACCCGAATTTAATCAGAGGATTATCAAAGGACGTTTTTGAAGAAATTCTTAGATATATTCCAGGAGCAATCCCTAGAGCATCCTCGACCCGTCAGCGCTTCGCTTTGTATGTACAATAAAAAGCAAGGTGACGAGGCGTTCCCTTGCGAGAATTTATGGAAGAATCTCTGGTTAAATCTTTGGAAAAAAAATCCTGGAGAAATTCTGGAATACCTGGGAAAATCTCTGGAGGAATTGCAGACGAAATTCCTAGAACAACTTTCGAAGGAATAATAAAAAGAGTTTTCTGATGTAATCTCTGGGGAAATTCCTTAAGAAATTGCTGGAGAAATCTAAGGAGGATTACCCGAGTAAATTGTAAATTAGGTAATTAGGGAGTATGCTCAGACGATTCTACCCTATTACCCCGAATGTCATTGACCCGAACGCCATTACCCCGAACTCGAAAACTCGAAAGTGGGCTTCGTGACCGTGCGGTTAGTGTTACCAAGCATTTAGCCGCATCGAGTCAAGGAGTGTGGGTTCGATTTCCACTGCAGTCCGAAAAACTTTTCATCAGGAAAGTATTTCGACTATGGCACTGGGCGTTACATGCTAGTCCGTTGTCTAGTGTGGTGCTTCTTTCAAAGGCCATAACCGTCCACTGGAAGCATTAACGTGTCCGTGTCTTTATCAAAAAACCCCGCGAATGACATTACTCCGAATTCCAATATATGGGAAAATGCCATCAATATAATCATGTCAAGCTAAATGTTAATTCGGGGAAATCACATTCGATGGAATTCGGGGTGATGGAATTCGGAGTGATGGCATTCGGGGTAATGGGGTAGAATTTCCTTGGACGAGTTATGGATTTTATGGAGAAATACCAGGAAACATCTCTGGAAATATTACTGGAGGAATCAAGGGACGAATGACCCTCGGGTTAAAGTTCCCCTTATCAAACAACAACTGGAGGAATCACCGGAGGAGTCTCTGGAGGAATTATTTAGAGAAATTCTTGGGAGAATTGGCATGGAGCTCTATTGGAACTGGTTTAGAATATACGGTTGTGATTGAAAGTTCTTTCTAAAGGAATTCCTAGATTACTGTTTGCAGAAATTCATTGAAAAAATATTTAGAGGAATGCCAGGAGAAATAGATATTGTAGAAATTTGAAGAAAATTTTGAATAATGAAACGACCTACTGGGTGGCAGTATAACGTTAGCCGGGTAACTACTCGAAAATGAAATCTCGGGAGTTTTTTTGCGAAGGTCCCTAATAAATTTTTCGAATAACATTAAAAAGGAATCTTAGAGAGTTTTTGAAAAAACGATGTTAAATTTGATGAGCATCTGAAAAATCCATAAAACAGTAAAGTTTTTGGAAGCATCTTTGTAAATATATCGTAAAAGTGCATTGATTTTGAAAAAGTTTTCAAAGGAATATATTAAGTTAGGTGAAGAACGTTTCCAAGTAAAATCCATGAATAGATAATAAAATCCAAATAAAAGCTATAGAATGTGAGCAATCTTTATCAAACATTTTGAATTGAAAATCTTTCCTACAATTTTCCAATTTAAAATTACCCAGTAGATTAGTAGATTATAAAAAGCTGCATAATATGATGACTGTATTATTATTTCCACGTGAAAATAAAAACATGAATTTTTCCAAGTACTTATCGCAGGATGTTTTTAAAAATACTTTCCTTCTTAAATCAGTCCAAAGATTTTAGGTTTTTTTCCCAATTTCCTTTCAAGAATTCCTCTAGGATTATTTCAGGCATTCCTTCAGGAAACCATTTAGAAATTCTCTCTTAGATTCTACCAGTAATTAACTCAAAAAAAAAAAACGAAATATGGCAAATAACTCGAAGGTGCTCAATGCTTCAGGAATTCAATTCAATTATTTTAGTTATTCATCCAAGAGTGGTTTCAGGAGTTCTACCAGAATGTTTCCCTGTGTTTTTTCAACAAATGGCTACTAGTATAACTGTAGAAATTCATTATGGGTCCTTTCTACAATTCTTCCAGAGAATAACCCCTCCAACCTCGATTTAGTTTGGAAGCTACATACGAGGTGAGCTTAAATTAGTAAAATTTATCAGTAAACCTTTATTCTAGAGCTGATCCTGGTGTAAGAACACCTGGCCTGTAAAATTCTCTGATATACATGTGTTAACATTTAAAAAAAAAAAACACGGTGGAAATTTTCTAGAGCAATTAATTACAAATTCACTGAAACTATAAATTAAAATAATTCATGAAGAAATTCTTGATGGAATCTCAAGAAAATTCATCGCTTATGTGTCCAAGGAAATCTTTGAGGAATCTCGAGAAGATTTTAAAAATCTTTAGCGAATGAAAAGAAACAATGATTAAGGAATTGCAGTAAATATTTATGAAGTGAAGAATTTATATTGGCTTTCAGGAAACACAAGGAAAGTTTTCTTAATTAATTTCGTAATATTTTAACGTTGAAAAATCCGTCATCGTGATGATCGAAACTTCAGATTGTTCAGAAGAAGTTTTTCTGCTCCCTATTGAAAAGAATAATATATAGTGAACACTTTTTAATGAAAATGTTGTCGTTTGAAAGAAAAAATCTGCTTTTATAAATCCTAAAATTAATTCCGGATCCTGTCCGAATAATGATTTATTTTTTTAAGGATTCCTCAAATAATCTGGCATAGTGGCATAGTGGTTATGAAAAGATGTGAAACTAACATCATGAGGCTAAATTGGTGGATTTTATAAGCTTTAGACAAAGTTAGAGATCAATTTGCTTAAGGTGGCACACTTGCCCCAAATTCCGCTATATAAGCGAACAGTTCGTACTTACAAAACCACGAACAGTTCACGCAAATATTAAACGAACATTTTTGAGCGAACGTTCGTGCATTACGCGCGTAGGGTAATCAAGGCTTAAGCTTACGAACGAAGACGAATTCTCGTCCACCACCCGCACACTAGATTCCGATCCATCAAGCGTTGCACGAATCAGTCTAATCAGCTTCCCCGGAAAGCCTTGTTTGGACATAATTTGCCACAACTCGTTTCTCTTCACTGAATCGTACGCTGCTTTGAAATCTACTAACAGATGATGAGTCTGCAAGTTGTACTCCCGGAATTTATCTAGGATCGGCCCACTCGAAAACCAGCTTGATATTCACCGACAAAGGACTCCTCATACGGTCTCAATCTGTTGAACAGAATTCCAGACATGATTTTGTATGCCGAATTAACCCTTCAGTCGTCGCGTGGTTCGCTACCTTCAGAACCACCACGCTGATGCTGTGGACAATAAGCGAGGTTTTTTCACCACTGTTGTAAAAAATACAACAGTGCGGTGACTGAAGTGTTAAGGAGTGTTATCCCTCGGTAATTGGCGCACTTCAGTCGATGTCCTTTCTTGTACAAAGGGGAAATGAGACCTTCCAACCAACTAGTAACATTTGTTCTTCCTCCCATATCGGAGTTCTTCCAGCTGCTCACTTCCGTGTTTGAGAAGTTCGGCCGAAAGCTCGTCCTTCCCAGCAGCCTTTTTGTTCTTCAGCCCATTGATAGCTTTCTTTACCTCATCCAGCGTAGGAGATTCCACAGACTGTCCATCGTCATCGATTTGTATTCTGCTACCAGATCCACTTCCGTAATCTCCGTTTGACAATGACTCGAACTACTCTTTCCACCTGGCGGCCACCATTGCTTTATCCGTCAGCAAGTTTCCTTCACGGTCGTTGCACATGGCGGGAAACGGCGCTGTTTTTCTCCGCACACCATTGACAGATTTGTAGAACCGCCGCATGTCGTTCTATTCCGTAGCTTTTTGTGCCTGAGAAATTACTGCTTCTTCATGCTCCTTTTTCTTTCTGCGATGGATCCGTTTTTCGGCTGCTCTTGCTTGCTTGTACCGCTATCTGCTTTAAGTTCGTTGATAACAGAGTGAAGGCTCTCTTTACCAATGATAGGGCGGAAGCAGTCCTCTTTTCCGACCTGCGCATTAGCGTCGCCGATGACAATTTTCACGTCGTGTTTTGGGCATTCTCAATAGGTCTTGTCGAGATATTCGTAAAACGCGTCCTTCACGTCATCGGGTTTGTCGTTAGTCGGTGCATAGACATTGATCAGGCTGTAGTTGAAGAACTTGCCCCGAATCCTCAATACGCAGATCCACTCGTTGATCGGCCTCCACCTAATAACGCGCTTTATCTGCTTCCCGATCACTATGAAACCGACTCCGTGTTCAGCTACAGTGAATCCACAATTAAGAATCACCCACAATTTATTAATCAGCTGCCTTTAAAGGACAAAATAACAGTAAAAAATAGCACAAAACATCACGGAAACATTTTCGCTTATAATTTATTTTAAGTTAAATTGTTTACGTGATGCTTTGTGTTGATTTTTGTTGTTATTTTGTCATTTAAAGTCAGCTGATTCATAAATTGTTGACGATTCTTAATTGTGGATCCACTGTATATCGCCACCGCTGTGGTAGATGTAGTATTTGAATACGGTGTTAGCGACGGGGTCTACCGCTCTGAATTCACGTTCTCCAGATCTTAGCCAACGCACTTCCTGAATAGCAGCCACGCACACGCCAGCTTTTTGCAATTCACGAGTCAAAAAGCTCACTTGTCCAGGTACATTTAAGGTCCTGACATTCCGGGTACCGAGTTTTCAATCATAGTCCTTATTTCGTTGCCAGGTCGATTGCCGAAAATAACGTTCGTTTCTTCTACTTTCTTCATTTTTCGTGGTGGATAATGAATTCGGTATGCAACCTTATCAGGGTCGCGCTACCTACATCACGTTGATGGGGCTGCCATCTTAGGTGTACTGCCCATACTCGCATAACAGTCCCATATTATATGGGATTTCCTATATGAATGGGACTGTTATGCGAGTATGGGCAGTGTAGCTGACGTGATACAGCATGCTCAGCCACTGGATGCCAGAACATACCCTGTTTGAGCCGCACATCCTGGTGTACAGACGCTCAAAACGTACCTCCTCACTCTAGTTGACGTCAGAAAGATAACAGTGCCCATGCTGCACTACCAGCTACCCTTAGCTGGCGGTCTTTGTCATAATTTGAACCGTGGAAGCGTGAGGTAGGAACTTGTGAGGACCAGAGCTGTGTTTGTCGCTCCTTCCTGATTGTCGACTCACCATTTCGCAGCCCTTAATATAAGAGTCAATATACGTTTCATATATATTACAGTCAGCTCGAAAATAATTGAAGTAGAGCTGATAGGATTGAGAATCTGTTCATGGGATATTTGAAATGTAACAGGTACACGATCAGAATCAAAATCAGCATGAGTAACCAGTCGGCTACAAAGGTGACTAGAGTTGGTTAAATTGGAACCTAACTGCAAAAAAAAACTGAGTAAAATTTTACAAGTCGGTTTGGAGCCAATTAACTTCCTGCCCAGAGCATTGAAAAGGCAAATAGGCAGCTATGAAAGTATATTATCCAAGCTGCGTTTCAACAGAAATACTTTAAGTTTCAAAAACTTTAGTTTCAACTGACGGATGTTTTATATACCAATGAATGATGATTGCAACTCCCTCACATGCGCCATCAAAACGATCATTACGATAGACAAAAAAGGTTGGATTTCTTTTGAATTTGGATCCAGCTTTCAAATTAGTTCCAATAATAACTGCTATATGTATGTTGTTTGCTGTAAGAAAAATAAAATAGTTTAAAATATTCAAATTTTCATAAGAATTCATTAGAGAAATGTAATCTAATAACAATTTTATTAGTAAATTTTACACCAGCTTGGACTGCTTCAGCCATCGTGGTGGTTTTGGACATTGCATCAATCATTCGATTCGATTTTTAGTAAGAAAATTAAAATCAGAAGAAGACATATTTCAAGGAGTAGGCACGTTATCTGATGATTTTCCGTTGGGATTTTTGGTAGACGAAGAGGCGGTATAGAAGTTTCCTGTAGCGGCAAAAGTTTTCCATTTGATTTGAAAAAATAAGATCGGTTACTTGTAGTATGAAGAGGGGAAGAGTTCAAATTACCTGCTACAATATCGGCAAAGGATTTCCCTTGGGTAGATCCATAAGAAATTAAAAAATTTGAACGGCTACCCGACGGATTAAAATTGGTTTGTTAATGAGCATGATTATAATCTTCCTGATCCATGCGGCAATATTTTGTACCATGACCCCACTTTTGGCACTGAAGGCACTCATTCATTCCCATTTGATCTCATCAGGTGACTTATAGTCACTTGAGAGACCTTTCAAGACAACTTTAAACAAACGTTCAGTTTTGTCATCATAAGTAAAAAAAAAATGTACTTCTTCTCTTTAAGATGTTTGAGAAGAAGTTCGCGATCTTTAGGAGTTTCCGGTGACAGTCTTCTTTCTTTTCAATTTGAAAGGAAACCTTGATTCCCTTATTGAAGTTCAAAAAACTCCTGCACAGAAAAAAATATTTAAATTTCAATGTAGTGTAAACAGAAGAATATAGTAAAAGTAAACCAAATTCATCTATTGTTACAGCATCTCGTTAAATTTTCAACCAAAGATGCTTGAATGTTACATGATCGTGTTAATTTAAAGTGCATTCGATTGAAAAATAAGCGATTTGTCGTTGACATTTCAGTTTATTTCGATGCTTCAAATATGTGCATGAAAATAAATTGAAATTTACAACATATTTTACCTGTGTGTCGGAATCTTCCAAATTGGGAACAACTGATCACGATTGGAGCCATCCGTTGTTTCCTCAATTGAATTATAGGGCCTAGGTGAGATACTGCTTCGATTTGGTGTTCGGAAAATTTATCAAAAACATTGGACTCATTGTTTATTTCGATGCAATTATCAACATTAACCATTTGACCATTGGAAAAAAAGTGCGCATTCCAGAGAAACGTCCTATCTTAAATTTTTGCCACATTTAGTGACAGTTTTAAAGCCCACTTTTTTGGAAAGAAGTTGTGAATTCAAAGATTCACCCTTCCTTTTGATTGTAGTTGTAATCATGTTTAGTGAATAAACGAAAGAAGAAGAGACCTTCTAAGAGGTTTTTCCCACGACGGTGTTTAAGAAGGATTACCACCGCTAGCTTTCATCAATGGGTCCAACTAAAAATCGGAGGCACAGGTCCAAACAAGTATCTAAAAGGGATCAACAGTAGAAAAAATATAACTGAAAAGTAGCACTGAAAAGCAGCACTGCAATGTTTCGTTTTTTTAGCACTGAAAAGTACTATGTTATTTATTTAGGTGGTTTTAGAAACTTCCAAAGGCAAAAAAAAATCGTGTACGTTGCTGTGCGTACGCACTGAAATTACATGTTTTCATAAACGTTAATAATAGCCTTGTTTTGGAATGATAGCGTTGTCTAGTACTTCTTCTTCTTCTTTCTGGCATTACGTCCCCACTAGGACAGAGCCTGCTTCTCAGCTAGTGTTCTTATGAGCACTTCCACAGTTATTACCTGAGAGCTTTCGTTGCCAAAGATGCCATTTTCGCATTCATATATCGTGTGGCAGGTACGACCAATGCCCAGGGAAGTCAATGAAATGTCCATTACGAAAAGATCCTGGACCGACCGGGAATCGAACCCAGACACCTTCAGCATGGCTTTGCTTTATAGTCGAGGACTCTAACCACTCGCTAAGGAAGGCCTACTGTCTAGCACTTGAAAAAAAATCATGAATGTGATGTTTAAAATGATACCCTTTAAAGAAATATAATTCAAATAAACAAACATTGTGTTTTCCGAGTTTCTGATAGTAAGCAGATTTAATAATGCTATAAATATTCAGTTACGAACAGCATACTCTTTCCTCTTAAGTATACATAAGTTTGTTCACATAAACACAGGATCAAATATTTTCAACCATCAAGTGTAACCACCTTCCCTCCAGCCTCGACTGCCATTTCCCCCAGACGCAACTCTAAATCGCAAAACTTCTGATCCAATTCCAACAAAAAGCCGTATCTCAGGATTAAATTATGGAAATCTGACAAACTGACCGACAGAAATATCTGGCTGCAAAGTGGTTTACTTTCATTTCAACTTTTGCTTCCACACCAATACCGAACACATGGTACAACAACATAACATGAAGGTACCTTGGTACCTTTCCGGATATAGTTTCCCTCATTTTTCGTTGACCAGGAAAAGTTTTTAACCGCATCAATTGTATGGGTGCCGCCGGTCGGAGAAACTGGTGCTGATCTCGTTGGTAACCGGAACTGACACTCCAGACCCTGTGGCCCCACAGCCACGTCAATAAATGTGTGTTAACAATTTAAAGCTGTTTAAATTTTGTCCAAACAAGCTGAAATGCTACACCAGAAAGAATTATTACCGCTTGCTTCATTCTAAACATTAGACATTGAAGCATAATGCGAGAGCAAATACATAACCTATCCATCATCTGGTGTTTGTTGATACGAAACCTGTGCAGTCAGAGTTGTTCAAAAGAATGCTAACAATGATGAATTACTTTTAAGCAAAGCTGGGAATGGTAATAGTAGTAAGCTTGAGTTTTCGCGAAAATCACGTGGCTCTTCTGATACAGTAGTTCAAAATTGTGAATCTCATCAAGTAGCCTATGTTGGGTACCGTTTTGTCCCAAATTCGGTACATGAATTTTCTAAAACTGTTACAGTAATGTCATTGAAGGCTGTAAATGCGGGAAATGCAGCGGGAAATAGAACATTTTTCTACAGTAGTTTTGGGTTGCCCTTAGCAACGGGTGTTTTGCTATTTTCAAGGCATTTTGCCTACAGCAGCGATACGCGTGAGTTTCACTGGCTCCGCTGACTGTGATTTGCTACGCTTGCCTACTGTAGTGTGAATCTAAGGACTTTTCCCAACTCTGCTTTTAAGAGTAAATCACATTACATATCCTCGTCACCTTCGGTAACTGCCATTGCGAAAATTACGTATTTTATCATTAACCGTAATATGGTGTAACATCTTTTTATACTTATAAAAAATTGTATTTGAAAATCCAATTGTCGCAAGTTGTTGTATTTTATTTACTAAAAGTATCGTCCAATCAGTTTGCTTTCCTCCATCAGTAAACTTTTTGAAAAGGTTATTTTGAACAGAATGATGGCCCACATCAACGAAAATTCAATTTTTGCCAATGAACAGTTCGGATTCCGCCATGGACATTCGACCACTCATCAACTTTTACGTGTAACAAATTTGATCCGTTCCAACAAATCTGAAGGCTATTCTACTGGTCTTGCTCTTCTAGACATAGAAAAAGCATTCAGCAGTGTTTGGCATGAAGGTTTGATTGTAAAATTAAAAAACTTTAATTTTCCAACATACATTGTTAGAATAATTCAAAGTTATCTGTCAAATCGTACACTTCAGGTTAATTATCAGAACTCCAGATCTGAAAGACTTCCTGTAAGAGCTGGTGTTCCTCAAGGCAGCATTTTGGGACCAATATTATACAATATTTTCACATCTGACTTACCTGAGCTACCTCAGGGATGTCAAAAATCTTTATTTGCGGATGACACAAGCCTCTCCGCCAAAGCACGAAGCCTGCGTGTCATCTGTAGTCGATTGCAAAAAAGTTTGGATATTTTTTCTTCATACTTGCAAAAATGGAAGATTTCTCCTAATGCTTCCAAAACTCAACTAATAATATTCCCACATAAACCAAAAGCTCTTTATTTGAAACCTTCAAGTAGACATGTTGTCACGATGAGAGGGGTTCCAATAAATTGGTCAGATGAAGTTAAGTATCTAGGGCTCATGCTAGATAAGAATTTAACTTTCAAAAATCACATTGAGGGCATTCAAGCCAAATGTAATAAATATGTAAAATGTCTCTATCCCCTTATTAATAGAAAATCAAAACTTTGTCTTAAGAACAAGCTGTTGATATTCAAACAAATTTTCAGGCCAGCCATGTTGTATGCTGTACCAATATGGACTAGCTGTTGTAATACCAGGAAGAAAGCTCTGCAGAGAATTCAAAATAAAATTTTGAAAATGATTCTGAGGCTTCCTCCCTGGTATAGTACCAATGAGTTACATAGAATATCCAATGTTGAAACATTGGAACAAATGTCAAATAAAATAATTAATAATTTCAGGCAAAAATCGTTACAATCTTCTATTGCCACGATTAATGCGTTATATGTTTAGGTTAAGTTAGGTTAAGTATATTAAAAACAATTTTTTTTCTCTTATAAGCAGGTGAAATCAACTCACCTGAAAAAAAAAGTGAACTGCTACGGCAAATGAAATGTAATATGTTGTTAACAAAATGTTAATTAAATCTTAAATTTGTTTTACCAAATTAGGATGATAGTGTTGTCAAATAACACAGAACACCTAGATATAAGAAATGAATGTAATGTTTGGAATGATACTAATAAAGAAATTAAAAAAAAAAAAAAAAAAAAAAAAAAAAAAAAAAAAAAAAAAAAAAAAAAAAATTACTAAAAGTCATAATAACTGTTTGAAAACATGTTTCATGTGATTTTTTGATTCAACTGATATGGGGTAACATCTATAACTCATGTAAACAATGACGACTACCGGCCCACAGATCAAAAATAAGATGATTTCGAAAGAAACTTTAATACGTATGCTTTCGCTAACACAAGATTCGTTCACCTCTAAAATAAATTGCTGTTTTAGTGCTTTGATCCATAATATGAGTCAGTTTGATCCATAATAAGCATCCTCCTCTTCCACTGTTCCAAATCTGTGAGATGGACTTCGTGTGAAATTTCTATCGAAGTCGATACTTTTTGGTAAATAACCGAGATTTTTGAGGTGTATTCTCAAAACCAACTATGGCAGGGAGGTAATTTTGTGTTGTACAGCGTCCTCTTTGCTGGTTATCGAATTGAAACGAAAAACACGTTACGAAACGTTTCCCAGCAAATTCAAAGGGATCCGTTAGGCACACTAAACAATGGCTGCAAGTGCCCTAATCGGTTAACAATGTCAGATTCATCAGTTAATCTAAAACTACCGGAAAAACAGACAATATATTCCGACACACTTGCACAAAATCTGCATATCTCGCGTTTAGTATCATACAGGCGTATCTGTATTGATCGATTTCTCTTCGTCGATTTTCTCTTTAGCTTATTACATGAAAATTAAACGATTTTCGTCACATTTTGCGATGCAGCATGATGAAGGGCGATAAATGCTTTCTACTGAATCGAAAAAAAGCGGTCGAAAACAGTTACCCGGCCGAATGGCTAGCTAAAGAGAAAATCGATGAAGAGAAATCGATCACTGCAGTTACGCCCTTATGATACTGAACGCGAGATATAATTTGCTTCTGGCACTCGATTAACAGCTAATCAAAACGAACGCTAATTTTCCAGTCGAACTTTAATTTCGCCTTCTCCAAATGTGCACCCAGGACTATGCGGTTTTCGGTTCATATATGAATGTATGTGTGAATGGTTGGAACTGCATATAATTATCTGCCTTGACATCCCTTCCCCACAGGGCAGAACCCTAGTTCAAACCAAATCCGGATTCCGGAGTAGAATCCACCCAGCGACCACCATATTGGTAAACGGCCGTTTGTTCGGGTGTGTGTGTGTGCATGCGACATGAATCCGGACCGGAATTGGCAGTAAAATTAACGCACCGTTGATTACACATCAACGTATGCAAATTTATTGGCATACCACGCAGCCTTCCGTGAGAATATGCGAGCCAGCGTGTGAATGTGTGTGGGTAAAGGTTTGCATTGTTTATGCAAATTTTTAAACAGGAGCAATGTGAACTATTAGATGGATTCCAGAGGATGGTGCATTATGCATCATGTGCGGTTTTGGGATTTGAGCTCCAACGAATTTTGTTGAAAAGAATGCAACAATGCGTTTATGCGTCACGCGTGATCTTTAGTTCCCGGAGTGCAACCGTCTGATGATTTATAGTGATTCGTTGAAACTGTTTTATTGTTTCTATACAGGGTGTTCGTGAATTATCCGTACAAACTTCGAAGGCAAGCCTCTATGTCACCAAGCTTTACAAATTGAGTATTCATACATGGTTTGATATCTTGACCTATTATAGGCTTAAGGAGTAAGTTTGACACATTTCTGTTTTTTTTTGTAACGCCAAGCCGAATGTACTGAGCGGTTTAAGCAAACACCGTTTTTCGAGCTTTATTAATGAATCTGATGAGCACTTCCACGGTTATTAACTGAGAGCATTCTTTGCCAATTGACCATTTCTGCATTTGTATTTTGTGGCAAGTACTAAAAATTTCAGTGACGACTTCCTTCGGAAGGGAAGTAAAGCCGTTGGTCCCGAGATGAACTAGCCCAGGGCTAAAAATCTCGGTAATAAAGATAGAAAAAAAAGTACTACAATACTGGGAAGCCCATAAAAAATGCATAACGATAAGATCCTCGGCTGTTAGATTCGAAACCACTACTTGTAGCTGGGTCTTGCTGAATAGCTGTGCGTGCAACGCTACGGCAGTGCTGCCTAAAGTACGGCGAAGAGTTTGTAGAATTCCATCAATTAGGCCCGCTGACTAATCGATCAACTTTTAAGACGCGAACGACTTAATTAGTTAAAGCGTCTCAAATAAAGACAACTAACTAACTAATCGATCAACTTCACAATAGAACTGATCAAGGACATTCAAATATTCTATATTGACACCCTCCATGAGTCAATATTTAGGGGCCATCAACTAAAGAAACAAACGTTAATACCGTAATCCGGGGGCAAATTGATCACTTTTTCACAACTTTTTGCCATAATTTCCTTCAGAATTCAAAAATTGTCAATTTTGTTTCGGTAAAATCAGTACTTCATTGATCTCTATCAGTTCATGTAATCGATTTTTAATGAAATAAAATTTTACATATAATAAAATTAGTTTCAATATCAAAAATTGAAAATGACTCATTGGGGCGAAATTGATCACTTTATAATAAGGCATATTTTAGAATGTAAAATTTCCCTATCTACTAAATTTGGGTCTCCTGAATCTGAAAACGATGTCAAAATTCTTACAACTTGCGTATATCATAATTTTACTGCAAAATTCAATTTTGTAAATCTGCCAAATACGCCTGAAGGTATGCAATTTCCCCTATAAATAAGCATGTTATTCAACAATAAATGGTTTTACGAGCAAAAAACTATTCTTGTAATGCTCTACGATTTCAGAAATGAGTTCAGCAGTTCACACTAAAGTTAACACAACATTTTTAACACTCAAAGTTTACATGCAGGCTTAGCGCCAGCGGATTGTTTAGTACCGACATTTCAAACAATATTGCTAACACCCTCAAAAACTGTGAATATTTCTATGCAAAACCGACTCTTATAAAAATGAAATAGTTTAAAACCATCATAAGACATCCATAAACAAGAATACATGGAATGTCTTTGATGGCAAAGAAGTATTAAGCATCCTCGAAAGGAAATGCAATTTGGTACTGACCTGATCAAATTCACCCCAGTGATCAATTTGCCCCCGGATTACGGTACTCGAGGTATTCAATAAGATAATTTGTAGTATGAATTACAACTGTTATATTGTTTGTAACGGTTCAAGTTCTGAATAGGGCGATATTCAAAACTGAAAAGGCAATAGATGGCTCTTTTTCAATGGTAGTAAAAACGAAATCCTGAAGCAAAGAAAGCACCACGGAAGATGAACTAAACACTACAAGTTATGTATTCACTTTACACTTGATTTCTAATCACTACTTTTTTGATTCAGTTTCATAATTGCGAGCAATTTACGATTTTCATTATTTTCCATACGTTTTGACAGCACTCCGACTACCATTCTTCCATGCGCTTGTGTTGAAAGTTTGAGAAATTTGAGAATCCAGCGTAGCGCGATCAGTGAGAGGAATACAAACATCAGTGTCGCCGCTCGGCGGTCGGTAAGAGAAACTGAATGTTCGAAAGGTTGTTGTCTGCAATTTTTGCCGCTGGCGCCAACTGTTAGCGGTTATGAACGGAATGAACAGTCGTTACCCTATTGAATCAAATCTGGTTACTATCTTATCAACTGACTTCACTTTGGCGCCAAGCAGACGATGCATGTTAAGCAACAATATCCATGCCCAGCGAGACTCAGGGCGAGTCCATCAAAACCCGAAAAAGATAAAAATTCGAAACCGATCAATCTCACCACAACTCTGACCCCACAAACAAAATTTTTAAACAAACCCTAAAACCATCAAAATCGAATCAATTCCCATCAACAACAACAACTAGTAAACGTTCAGACGAGAATTGTGTATATCTGTTTTGCCTTTTCTCCTATCTGGATTCCAATAGGAATTTACTTGCGCAAGGCCGTGCTAAATCTAAGTCCCTTTTAGTCCGAAGGTACAACACTACGAACGGTCCTGCTTATGTCTAGCTTATTCTATCTGACCTTATTCTTTCTGGCTCGGTACAAGCTCATGCGATGTCTAACGATGGATGTAACGGTGGTCCAGCATATGCTACGGTTGGTTGCTGTAGCCTGCTGTCGACGACAACGACGACGACGACGAGTGCGAATGGATAGGTGCTTCTACGATACTGTGAGTGGTGCGTGTCCTGGCTAATGCGCTTCTTGCATGCGAATTCGGTTTGATTCCGAACTGCCAACCAGGGATGCCAAGTCAATTTAAAAAAAAATGGAAGATTTTGAAAATTTGTCTGGAAAAGTCTGGATCTCTAATGTCGTATATGGAGAACCTTACAAAATATTTGTAAAACCTTACAAACTCATCACAAATTTTATCTGGATCTTCCAGATTTTTATAAAATGGAGCCTCAAAAATCTGGAATATTCCAGACAAATCTGTAAGGTTGGCAACGCTGCTGCCAACTGTCTCGTGGCTATCGATTAGGGAATGCCACGGATGATTGGCTTCCAGCGCGCAATTCTCGGGAGTCGTGAAATTCTCCCAGGCCCGTAGGTGCGACGATGGTTCACTGGCCGCACGACGAGGCCTACAAGCCGCCAAGCTTCCGGATCCACCCAGAGGACTCTTCTTCTTCTTTCTGGCATTACGTCCCCACTGGGACAGAGCCTGCTTCTCAGCTTAGTGTTCTTATGAGCACTTCCACAGTTTTTAACTGAGAGCTTACTATGCCAATGACCATTTTTGCATGTGTATATCGTGTGGCAGGTACGAAGATACTCTATGCCCTGGGAAGTCGAGAAAATTTCCAACCCGAAAAGATCCTCGACCGGTGGGATTCGAACCCACGACCCTCAGCTTGGTCATGCTGAACAGCTGCGCGTTTACCGCTACGGCTATCTGGGCCCCCCAGAGGACTCGTAATGATCGAATCCCCCTACAACCTACTTCAGGTTCTAGAACCCGGCAGGAACACCTTCACGTGAAGGACTCGATTCCTTCACGATAAAAGAAAAGAGCACACACGTGTGGATTTGCATCTAATTAGCACATGGACAACACAACTTCTCCACAGGACACAAAACGAATTACAACAAACTTACCTGAGCTTCGAGCAAAAAATTCTTGGTTTTGCTGATTTGACGACTGCAACTATCTTAAGCTAAGGTCTACAAAAAGGACACACAATGAATTACAATCTATGCCATCATCATGGCCGAATTACATTACTGTTCCCTTGCACTTGGGCCTATAAAAACTTCTACACTTTTCAATATTTTTTCCTATTTCTAAAATAATTATTTAGTTAGAATTAATTTTTGAAGGCGTTTATGTGGGTCTCCAACTCACTTGGCGTTTTCGAACAGCTTATAATCACTAAGCAAACCTTCTAACTTCCACTGACTAATCTGGGACTAACTCGGAATGGCTGATGACCAGAATGTTTGACTCTTTGTAAGAATTATATAATAGATTGTTACTCACAATACGTAATCCGTTACAGGATACTCATCAGTTAGAAGAACTGAGTTAAGAAGTAAGTGAGTTCAGTGTTTTCTTTGAGATAGAAGAATGGTGGTTGCTATACTGACCACCGGGAGGCGCTACCGTCACATAAGTGATTAATTGGATATGGCTACACGGAGAAATATTTTTACCTAATTTTTGAGTTTACTTCACCCAAAATTAAGTATATCGATTATAGTTTCAACCCAAAATCTCTCGGTTTTCTCTTTCTCCCACACGAATGTTGTCAAAAATAGAGAGAGCTGCATCTACCCAATGGGGATACTTTGGCCCAAAACAAAATTTGGGTAAATGCAACTTTTCTTATGTTTGGGTCGAAAGATCTCAATTTTGCGTTAAATCAACCCAAAATTGAGTATATTTTTCTAATGGAATTAAAGCCAAACTACCTAGTGGGGACCTTGGAAATTTAACCAAAATTGAGTTACAGTGTCTTACCGATTTTGGCAACAAGGCTCGATTTTTATGTTGCCAAAATCGGGATGTTGCCAAATTCGGGAATTTTGAAATGCTTGTGTTTTTATCATTCTAATCTCTAAACGTATCAGAAATTGCATGGCAATTACTACGAATGATGTGAAAAATGTCTGAGAGCCTTCTTAAGTTCAGCTTTTGATTTAAAAGCAAAAACATGTACTGATTATATGCGCCATCTGATAAGCACACTTGTTCTACACAGCACAAGCGTGGTATTACTTTCAGTGGCCATTTGCGACTGTTCTAGAGCGCAAATGTGCTTTAAAACCAGACCATATCAAAATGAGCAGATTATGAATACAGGTTCGGTTGAGGATCCTTTCGGGTGGGTTTATTTTAGAGATTTCTTGAACATAGAGCGCAATTTTGGTGACCACACGTTTTAATAGTGAAGAAGGTTCTAAGTGGAAAAAAGTGGAAGTTTTTCTAAATAACTTCTTACTATCAATGTTATCACGGTTGAAATGTAATGTCAACTTTTTTGTCAAGACTGGCATCGCCAAGCACCCAGAAATAGAGTTAAGGTGAAAAAGTTTTGAATCAACTTCTAAGATTGCACTAAAACTTCAAAGGCACAAATATCGTGAAGAAAGCATCCAACAACTAATATTTCTCCAGTTTAGTGCCTTTGAAAACGTGAGTAGGGGCACAAGTCGGCCATTGTGCCGGCCATCTTTGGATTCTGAGATGTTTCACTTAATGACGAGTTCTTATCAAGCATTATGCTCATTTGCTGAGATTTGGGAAAAATCAAGCTGAGAGTTGCAAAATTAATTATTAGAGGGGCTTTCCTGAGCCGAGTGGTTAGAGTCCGCAGCTACAAAACAAAGCCATGCTGAGGGCGTGGGTTCGATTCCCGATCGGTCCAGATTTTTTTCGTAATGGAAATTTTCTTGACTTCCCTGGGCGTACTTGCCATACGATAAACGCATGCAAAAATGGCAACTTTTGGCATAGAAACTTCTTAGTTAATAACTGTGGAAGTGCTCATTGGAACTAAGCTTAGAAGCAGGCCCTACCTCAGTGAGGACGTAATGTCAAGAAGAAGAAGAAGGATTGGAAGATATTTCTTGAAACAAAAAATCATGTTATAGAAGAAATAATGTGTGAAGAGCAACGCGAGGAGTTATATTCAAACTGAAAGTTATTGAAAATTTTGCTGCCGAAATTTCAAATTTCATTCATTTCATTGCGTTTCATTTTTCAAGATTTATTTATTAGACTTTTTTTACGAACTCGTCAAGAAACTGCTTGCAAAATCTATATTGTGCATATGTATTTACTCAAGGATTTCACCATTTGATGTTTCTGGTAGAAATACAATCGCTACATGTATCCCTAATGTTTAGATTTGATTTCTGTAAGATTCTGTAACATTTGTAAAAATGAAAACGGATAGCAAAAAAATGTAGCTTAGATGCGGAGTCAGTGGAAAAAAATTGTAGTACAGGTCGGACTCGATTATCCGGAGTATCGTTTTTTCTTCACTCCGGATAATCGAATTCTTCGGATAATCGAATCACTGAGAAAAAAATTGAAATCTTCGATAAAAGAACATAAATATTATCTATTTTTGTTGTTTTATTTAAATGATGCGGTGGTGTAATCTGAAACTATTTCTAGGAACAGTAAAAAGTAAAGACCCCTTGCAAAAAAAAAATTGTTTTTGACCGGCATACACAAAAACCACTTTTTAAGGCGAAGTAGGCCGTCATCAAAATTTGTACGCGTCGTTGATGATTGTTGTTAATTCATCTCCCAATTTCGAATCAAAGAAAATCATTTGGTTTTGCAGTAGCACAGCTGAAAAAGTATCAGCATACTTTATGCATATTAGCGCGTTCAGTGATACTTTTTCAAGTCAATCTGTACCATCAAGACTGAGTTTTATCACTTTGAAATTCAAGCTGAAAAGTCATCATTGTTGCCAAAATGAATCACGGGCTACTTAGCCTTAAACCCCCCTGTATATTGCAATACCAAATTATCTCAGATTTATGCATAACAATTGAAAAACAAGAACATCAAAATTCAAATCCCGGATAATCGAGTCTAAAATTCCGGAGATTCGAGTCCCGGATAATCGAGTCCCCGGATAATCGAGTCTCCGGATAATCGAGTCCAACTTGTAATCATTTATTTTTTATTCTTTTTAATTGTAGAGGTGTCTAAAGTATGTATCCAAATATTCTTCTATACCACTCTTCAATTATCGCAAGGATGTGCTTAGTAAAACTTAGTAAAACTGTTGAAGAAGTGTAAATCTGGTCTAGATCGCTAGAGATGATTTCCAAATGTCTGTATTTGATAAATGCGACAGGATGAAGAATCATATAAATGTTAACAATGTCCAAAGAATTTTGAGCATAAGCTTTTTACTCACTCTTAGAATTCTTCTAAAGAAGTTTTTCAATGACTACTTCAAAACCCTTTCTCAACAATTTGCCCAAATTGTCAACTAGTGTTATGAACCAACTTTCTCGATGTTTACCTCAATAATTGTTACTGAAATTCCTACAGAAATACCCAAAAGAAATCATTCATAAATTATTCAATAAAATCTTCTACGGATTAACTAATCAATGATCACGAGATAATTTGAAAACATTTTGAGGATCTTTAAACCGCCACACATAATCCGATTTGTACGTTAATTACAAGCACAATAATAACAAAACATTAACGATCAACACAGTAAAGCTAATCATCTTAACATTTGATGCTTTTATTACACTTGTTTTTACTGTTGATTACTATCCTATTCCACCAAATTATTATGCCTTTTAAACAATGTAGCATTTATTTTTACAGCTTGCCTGCTTTATGTCAATTCCCCTTTGAAACATGCGCGTTTTACTTATAATTACATTCAACATTAGCTTTCTAAGCTCGCAATGGTCACCAACATTTTCATTTTGACTTATTTTTACTTTGTTCTAACTCACAATATTAGGTTTCAGTGCTTAATTATCAACTGAAAATATTTTCCAATGTATTGCCAAAATCGGGAAGAAAATGTTGCCAAAATCGGGAAGAAAATGTTGCCAAAAACGGGTGTTGCCAAAATCGGGAAGGCACTGTATTGGGCTCAACTACGGAATTGCGTTGAAACAACCCAAAATTGAGTTGAATTCCGTCTCCGTGTACTTCTTCAATAGGGTACGATTTGATCCGATTTTTATGTCGAAAATATGATCAATCGATTTATAAAAAAAAAAAACTGAAACTGGTAACAACATTCTCACCATGTTACATGTTGAGCAAATCAATCTTATTTGTGATGATCGTTGTTAGGTTTATAATAAGATGATTCATAAATCTTTTCAATATTAATAAATATGAAGATTACAAGAAAAGTTCTAAATGTTACTAGACAACATTGTTTTTGTATCAAACTCAACCAAGTTTGGATTATTATTGCAATAGCAGTTCACGCAACAAGTTGCAGAGTGATGATTTTTACACGAGGTATAAATTAAGACTGCATAATGACGAATTTTAATATTTGTTGTGTTATGATTCATAGCGTATCTAAAAACAGTCGCATATTGAAAAAGCATCGCGTAATAGTAGTTTACACAACAAGTTGCAGAATGACGATTTTTACAGCACGAGTCGTACATTTATCCAACGAGGCTTGCCGAATAGTGCGACGAGTGCTGTAAAAATCGAGTTCTGCAACGAGTTACGTACAACATTTTTTGCAATTTCGTAGAAGACCACTTGAGAATATCAGAAATCATATCGGCAGTGCGCATCGTACCTTCCGTGCTGTGCGTACACGAATTCTCTCTGCTCTTGGAAGTTTTTTAAAACTACTTAAAGCAATAAATTAGTACTTTTAAGTGCTTAAATTAAAAAAAAGGTGCTTTTCAGTGATAGTAAAACAGTACTTTTCAGTACTATTTTTCTTCTATTGATCCCTTTACGATCCTTGTTTGGACCAGTGCCTTCGATTATTCGTTGGACCCATTAGCGAAAGCTAGCGATGGTAATCCTTCTTGGACACCTTCTTGGGAAAAAAAACCTCTTAGGAGGTCTCGTCTTCTTTCGTTTATTCACTGAACATGGTTGCAACTACAAACAAAAGGAAGGGTGAATCTCTGAATTCCCAACTTCCTTCCAAAAAAGTGGAATTTAAAACTGTCACTAAACGTGGCACGAATGGAAGGAAGGACGTCTCTCCGGAATGCGAACTTTCTTCCAAGGATGAAATGGATAATGTTGATAATTGCATCGTATGCAGCAATCAGTTCGATGCTTTGAACAAATTTTTCAAATACCAAATCGAAGCAGTCTCTAGCCCAGGCTCTTTGATTCAAGTGAGGAAGCAAAGAGTGCCACCTATCGTGGTCAGTTGTTCCGAATTTGGGGGATTTAGGCAGGAGATATTGAACTCTATAAGGGAAATAAAGGTTTCCTTCCAAATCGCAAAGAAAGGAGACTGTCGCGTTTTGCCGGAAACTCTTAAAGATCGCGAACTTATTTTCAAACATCTTGAAGAGAAGAAGCACATTTGTTTTACTTATGACGACAAAATTGAACGTTTGTTCAAAGTCGTCTTGAAAAGTCTCTCAAGTGACAGTCACCTGAAGAGATCAAATATGGAATAAATGATTTACTTGGATTTTCCCCAGTCCAAGTAATCATTATGAAAAAGAGAACCCAATCTGGCATTTTTCGGAAAGGACTTTCTCAAGAATATTATTTAGTTCACTTCAACAAAAAAGAACTAAATTATATTAAAGCTTTCGAAAAACCTAGACTTATGTTCGATGTCCGTGTGGCATAGGAACATTTCCAGAAACCTAGAGGAAATTACCAGAACCCCACTCAGTGCCGTCGGTGCCAAAAATGGGGTCATGGTACATAAAATTGCCGCATGGATGCTAAATGCATGATTTGCGGAGGTTCTTCTCACGCTAAGGACGTCTGTCCAGTGAAAGAAGATACCGATAAGTTCATGTGCGCCAATTGTGGGCCAATCATAAGTCAAATTTTTGGGCATGCCCTTCGCGTAGGCGAGTCGTCGAGGCTCTTGCCAGGCAGATGAACGGTAGTGTCCATTACGATAACGGTCGTTTCCGGAATTTGCCCGATAGAATATCGAACAATGCTCATTTTTCAGTAAACGATCGCTTGATTAAGAATCATACCCATCAGGAAGATCATAATCATGCTCATTCACAAACTATTTTTTTCCGTAACCGTTCCAATCTTTCAATTTCGAACAGATCTACTTAAGGTAAATCCTATGCTGATATCGTAGCTGGCAATTTGAACTCCTCCCCTTTCCATACTATGAGTACCTGTTCTTATTGTTTGAAATCGAATGGAAAAACCCTTCCGCCACAGGTAACTTCTACTTCACCTTTTTGTCTAGGAAAATTCTAACGGGAAATCATCAAATATTGTACCCACATCAAGTGATATGTCTCCCGCATATATTTTTTTTCTAACTGAACAATTGAATCAACTGATTGATGCAATGTTCAAAGCCACCACTATGACTGAAGCAGTCTAAGTTGGTGTGAAATTTACTATTAAAATTGTTATTGGACTACGATTTTCTAATAGATCCAATAAAAAATAATTTAAATATTTTAAATTAGAATGCTCGTTCTTTGAATGATAAATAGGACGAGCTGTTTAATTTTCTTACAGCTAATAACGTGCATATAGCAATTATTACTGAAACGTATATGAATTCAAAAGAGATCCTAACTTTTTTGTTTATCGTAATGATCGACTTGACGGGGCATGTGAGGAGTTGCAATCATCATTCATAGGCGTATAAAACATCAACTATTTTCGTCATTTGAAACTTTAGGTGTTTCAGTTGAAACACAGTTTGGTAAATTTACTTTCATATCTGCCTATTCGCCTTTTCAATGCTCTGGACAGCAAGTTAATTTGCTCCTAACTGACTTGCAAAAATTGACTCGCAATAAGTCAAAATTTTTTGTCATTGGTGAATTTAATGCCAAACATCGGTCATGGAATAATTCTCAAAGTAATTCCAACGGCAGAATTGTATTTGATGAGTGCTATTCAGGATATTTCTCAATTCAATACCCTGATAGCTCTAGATGTTTTTCCTCTTCTAGAAATCCATCTACGATTGATTTGGTCTTAACCGACTCTAGTCATCTAGCAAATTAGTTTCTCATGCTGATTTTGATTCTGATCATGTCCCTGTTACGTTTCAAATATCCCATGAAGCGATTCACAATCCTATCAGCTCCACTTTCAATCATTTTCGAGCCGACTGGAATATATGAAACATTTCGTCCCATTGATGCTACAACTAGATAACTCGAAATTTGAAATTTTTGACTTCAATATGCCAAAACATTTTTCTTAATTAGATCTGTAAAATACCTACAGCTCATAAACGTGTGATTCAAAATACACAAGTTAAAGTTTTTGAATCATATCCTCTGCGATTAATCGTCACCTTGTAAAACGGTCTTATTTTCAAAGTTGCACATCCCAAAATTTTGATTTTCGATTTATCTAGTTGTAGCATTAAGGGGACGATTTATTGACTCTAATTTTTTATAAAAAAAAGACTCTAATCTTGAAGTTAACATTCCTTTTTAAACAAAACTTGATATTGACAATGCTCTTAAAACTTTAACTAATTCCATTGTTGAAGTCAGGAGCCAGGAAATTTGAATCCGTGATTATAGACGATGATATTAAACTCTGGATCCGTCTTAAAAACGTGAGGAGAAGGCAATTTCAACGCACTCGCGATCCTGCTATGAAAATTATTTGGCAGGATTTGCAGAAAGAAAACAAAAAAAATTTTTAACAATTGAGAAACAAAAATTTTGAAAATAAGATTTCTCAATTGGACACTGGCTCTAAGCCCTTCTGGAAATTATCTAAAATTTTGAAAAAACCTTCTTCATACTTGCAAAAATGGAAGATTTCTCCTAATGCTTCCAAAACTCAACTAATAATGTTCCCACATAAATCAAAAGCTCTTTATTTGAAACCTTCAAGTAGACATGTTGTCACGATGAGAGGGGTTCCAATAAATTGGTCAGATGAAGTCAGCTGCCATAAGAAAAACTTTGTCTTAAGAACAAGCTTTTGTTCTTCAAACACGTTTTCAGGCCAGCCATATTGAATGCTGTAGCAATATGAACTAGTGGAAATACCAGAAAGAATGCTCTGCCGAGGATTGAAAATGATCTGAAGCTTCCTCCTTGGTATAGTACTAATGAGTAACATAGAATATCCAATGTTGAAACATTGGAACAAATGTCGAATTAAATTATTAATAATTTTAGACAAAAATTGTTGCAATTTTAAAAAGCGAGTGTTACCGAAATCGGGAAGGCACTGTATTAACAATGTTGTAGTTCAGTAAAATGGACTATTGAATTTCCTTCAGCAGCATTCATATGAGTTGTGCATCTCATATGCTTTATGAAAACTCTGCGTTACAGAACCAACATTCATAAGAACACGTTTGCAATTTTTGGACAAATTGTTTTTAGAAGCTTAAAACAGCGAAATATGTGCTTACTGCATGAATGTATATTTTTTCCATATTTTTACATATTAACATACTTTGGGGATAATGAAATCATGGAAAAGTTTGCAGAAGCCTTGATTTTTTTTAATTGTTCGATGCACATGGTCAGCAAATCATGCTGCAAATCATGCAATCATGCTCTTGGCAGAAGTTTGCACGATGTTTATTCGAAAATGACATACAATCAACTCTCCCTGATTCGATATTGAAGGGATCATGGAGTTTTGGAGGTATCGATATGCAGAACATAAAACCAGTGCAACTGCGATGCAAGTTAGCTATGAGATCCAATTTTTATTATGGTTCTCTTACTCGATAGCGAGATACGGAATGTCGAGGAAGAGCTGACTGTAGTATAATTAAATCTGAATAATTAATAGAATTCACATTTTCAAGCGTATTCTTCAACTATGAAAATATTTGAAGGATGGAAATAAAGTAATTCGCAAAGATACAGTGTCAAAAAAGTCAAACAAGCGCCACCCTGTCGGCTAATTTTCACAACTCAAAAATAAAAAAATACACATAGGAAATGAAAACAATCTGAATGCTGCATTTCCTACATTCCGTCATCATTTACACATGTATACGATAATGCGCTATTTGAAATCAGTTTCAATAGAAGAGATCAACCCTTTTATTGAAATCACGCTTTTCAACCTGTCGCATTTCCGGAAATGCAGCTTTTTTCAATGAATCGCTTCGTCAGCGTCGATTTAATTTCCAAGATTCAATGTGTGATGTCAAAACCAATAAATAGAGCGACGTAACCGAATTGAAATACCACGAGCGCCATCACGTGGTTACGATATAACGTGGGTGTTTGTGTAACAGCTAATGAATAAAGATTTCGAATCGATTGTATTGAATACATTTTTTTTCTCAACTGTATCCTCCGTTTCCGATTTCAGATTTCCTCCAAATGATGAATCGAATTCCGTTCAGACAGCTGTTAAAAGTTTGATGATAAATTTCATTCTGGAAACAAAACATTGCTAATGACGATACATTTCAGCTTCTATTGCATTCTGGTTGTTGAGCCTTTTATGAGCAGGATGAGCCGAAATATTCACCAAAACAGAAGCTGGCAGCACTGTCCGGCAGTCGTAAATCCGATTAAAGCAAATTAGAGTCCAAATCAATTTTGAATCCACATTGGAATGTGTTTTTCGGAATGCAAAATAATAGACTGATACCGATTCCAACCGGCAGCTCCGAAAGCTTCCTGCATTCGTTTTGAGTGGTGGGTTTTAATTGAGCGGTCCGAAAAAAGTGTTCGTAAATTGCGTCCGGAATCCGATTTTGATGCATTGGGCGTGGAAAAGCGCGTCCGAAACGGGAACAAAACAGGAAAGAAATTTATTCAGTGTATAATCCGATTTGGGCGATTTGACGATTGAGTATTAGAGTGGGACAGGATTGTATGAATAATATAAATACTCGCACCTTTAAAGGTGTCATTTGGGTCCGAAAACATCTGGGCACAATTTCAGCTGGATCGGTAAAACTATGAATTAGCACCAGCCGATCGAAGTTTGTTCGAAATATACTATGGGAAAACTCACTTTAGCAAAGGAAAATTGCCTGAGGCCACTCTTTGATCTCTACAGAAATCTAAACACAAACCTTGATGGATATTTCAACGATGAAGAACTTCGCTGAAGACTAAAAATCAATCCGATGCTTAGCGTTAGCGTTAGCGTAGTTACAGTATACTTCGTAGATTGGATACTAGCAACATTTATTTTTATTTTTGATAATCTCATTTAGACTGCCTTCAAGAACAAGGAAGGGGAGTATTCCTTGATCCAATCTTAAACAAGAAGACCAAAACTATAAATATCGCTATTGCTGGCCACACCCATCTTTACCGTAACTTGGGATAGAGGAAGGAAATGTTGATGTAGCACTTACTTAATGAGAGGCCACCGACTCAGCGACACCCTCATAAGTGCTACGGAGGTGGCGGTTGGGAGAGGTAAAAAGTCAGGATTCGCTCTGAAAGCTAGCGATAGACACAGGGAATTTTTTGTATTTAATTTAACCGGACGGCAATCAAAGAGAAGATATTTGTCTTATTTAAGGTGTATGGTTAATTAGAATCCGCATAGTACTTTCAGTTCTAAATGATTATGTATACCACGAATCAAATGTGGGTACCTGCTAATTAATGATTTTAAAGCAGAACCGATCCCTCAAGGGTCATCGGTAGAAAAAAAAGAACAGACCGCAGCGTGTAAGACCTGCAGTATTTTTTGAACTAGGTATTCGAAAACTGAACATTAGGAACAAAAAAACCTATTCAACTCATAAAAAACGAACAAACGCGCATCTTTGTGTTTTAACTATGAGAAATTGTGGAAATAGTGGCAAATTGAAAACATATTTCCTTCCACTCGCGAACCACATGGTTATCCGTAATCCTGAACCGACGATGTCACAAAAAAACGGAATCGTTCCCGCGGCATCAGGATTGAGCAATATTTAGATAATAATTTGGAACAAACTCACCGGATCTCCCAATTGGGTAGAGTTACTAAAGATGACACTAAAAATCAATCCAATGCTTGTGCAAAAAGTTATCAAACATTGACTAATTGGAAATTGTTGCGGAAATTTTGTTATTATCGGAATTCCTGTACATCCAAAGGCGACTTTTCATTGCATAAGTGAGTTTCTTCATATTAAATTCCATATGAACTAAGAAAAGCTGGCGCTGAATAATAGTTTCACCGATCGAGTTTAAATTTCGCACAATGATTATGGGACCCAAAAGGAATCCAAAAAATGGACTGAAGCGAGAATCTGAATTTTGTCCCACACTATTGAGTATGCGTGGAAGTATAGTGTTCCCGCTGAAGTTTTTATTTCACTAGATTCTATATATACTCACCTCTGGTAAGTGAATCCAACAGACCAATCCGAATCGAACAGTCCGCGGATGGTACAATCTGGTCGCTCAATTCGATAATATATGGTGCCAATGGCTTTGCCTTCCCGGTGACTGCACGCCAACGAGGATCCGATTTGCAGGTCACGATTAACCTTTCGCCAGTAGCTTAGATCGAAAGCTTCCCTGGATCCGGTAATAGCAAACGAATATTTCTCCCGGCTGTATCTGTTACGATGTGACGAAAATATGAGAAAATTATGATGTTTATAAAAACAAATATTTTTTCTACTTTAGATTCATTTACTGCACATAACTGCATGTTTTTAATAAACGACAAAAGTTACTGTAGGCATTGAGAAAATGAAGACCCAAGCATGTATATTTTTGCTACTACCGTCGTTGGGGGGTGACAATGGGTCAAAAAGGGATATGTGTTATTTATTTTTTGAATAACTATCGCAATTTAACTCCAATAAACTTAAAATTTGGTGTGTATGTACTTTGATGGTACATTAACAACCGTTCAAAAAATTAAAGACAAATATTTATTCACAGCGGCCCCACAAGTGAATGAAAAATGATCCAATCTCACCCCATAGAGGGGGTGACATTGGGTCACTGAAATTGAAATAACTTGTTTTTTTGAGAATATGATTTCAAAACCATTCACAACTGAAAAATATTGATAAAAAAAGATGCAAACAAGACAAAAAGATATCTAAGATGTTTCACAAGTATGATAAACCCACTTAAAAGAAAGATTATACTGAAAATTGAAGAGCTATGGGAAAAAATATGTAAACCCAACATTTATCGGCAAGTTTACATAAATTTTCTTGGTGTTTCCCTCAAATTGTCTTCAAAGTCTCATCCCCATTGCTATAAAGCCCATTCAGTTTCCTCAAAGGTGTACTGAAACAGGGATTATTTTAAACCTTCGCAAATAGTTAAATTTCGGTGCGACATTCCACGATCAATAAATTTCAGGCAGAAGTTGACGTCATAATCCCAGTATTTCAGCGATCCAACTCATTTGTACTTCCGTGAGATGTTTCCATAATATGAAAACACTGATAAATAATCAAATTTAGAAAAAAAAACACCCTTTTGATAAATTTTACGATGTTGCTGCGCTCGAAACACAGTTGCTGGTTTGAGAAGTTGTCAAAATGCGTTGTATTGTTATTCAATGCACGGAATACTCAAGTAGACTTGTTTGATGTTTCAGAGATGCTGTATTTAGAAAGAATAAACACATCTTAATGAAAAAAGAGAACACCCGGCACCGTAAAATGTAAAAAAGTGGACTTGGAATTTAATTTACTATCGTTCTTGCTTGACCCAATCTCACCCCCATTTTCAATGTTTTAGACATCGTACCGAAAAAAAATGATTTTTTTGTGGGAAAATCAAACAGATTCCGAAAAATACCTGTGATGTGTAATGAAAAGACTTTCAACATTCTACTAATACAACGATAGAGGCTAGAGTACATGCGTGATACTTTGGACAGGAGAAATTTAATGTTGTAAATTTTATCTAGTTTCGACACGCAAGTTTATTGATGTAGCAAACAAAAACTACTATTTCTAAAAACTCATATTGTTATGAATTATGTGGAATAATATGTTCCCTTACATATGAATTATTAATTTTAGTAATATCAGCGTTATTAGCTGAAATATTTCACAAAACATATTTTTCCGTTTTGACCCAATCTCACCCCCTAGACCCATTGTCACCCCCATCGACGGTATGAGAAAAAAAATTCCAAAAATAACTGAGAGCTCAACAATATAATATGCATTTATGGGCAGTTTCCTGGATTAGTAGTAATTTTTATCAAATAGGCCTGGACCGACCGGGAATCGAACCCAGACACATTCAGCATGGCTTTGCTTTGTAGCCGCGGACTCTAACCTCTAGGCTATGGAAGGTCCAATTTATAATGATTACTGATGATTGAATGATTAATCCTTGAGCCGGCGTTATTTTATAAATTTTCTAACGCATTTGTTCTCGCTCGAATTAGTGCTAGATCATTAGACCGAAGTACGTTAGGCCAAAGATTATTAGGCCTATTTAAAATATCATCAAAAATCCACAATATACCGCCATAAATTCAAAAGACGCATAAACACTTACAATTCTCAGGATCCCGTAGAAAATACCTCATATCCGCTAAGAATCTCCTATGCTGACCAGTATCATCAAAAATCCGCTAGAAATTCTCAGAGCCCACTAGTCAAACCTAGGACTCCTTTATTTGTTTCCATAATCCAGTTTGGAAAATCTTAAACCCTCCTAAGGAACCCTAGGATTTCTGAAGGAAAATTTTGAATATTTTATGAGGCTAGTATGCTTAATCTTAATATGGCAGGCAGCACTGAGCACCACTGCACAGTGATCCAGGAATCAGACGAAAACGGACTTCTACAAAGGTGTTTGTGTATGTCAAGCCCTTTGTTTGGTGTTATTGAACATTAGGGTGGACCACATTTTCATAGAAATTTCTTATTTGTAGAAATTACATGCATAAACAAAGTTCAACCATTCAACTTCAAACAACTTTGCTAAAAAGTTTCTTTTGTATCCTCTTAAATTGACCGATTAACAGCTTTTCTCCTACGATGACATAGGGTGGTCCGAACAAAACTGGTTTTCTGGCTCTAGCGTGTTCAATTCAAATATCTCATCAAAGTAGTCTATGAAACACTTTTACTGCCGTGAATCGCAAGTCAGACCCATCTCTAAAAAGTAGGCATTGAGAAAATGGGCTGTAAAGTTTTCAAACTCGTTTTCCTACCGAATATTTAAAAAATTTCAGAGGATTGGAACATGTTAAAATCTTAATTGAACCTTCACAATTGGCTTTTCACTACAATATCTTTATACAGCCATTCCATGAAAAACCGATCTAGTGGGTTTCCGAATTCCGTGCAAATTTGATATTTTGTTCCTTATCCGAAATAAGGATACACGTATTTTTGGATTTTTTGATTAGGGTGACCATTTCCAAAATAGGGCTACATCGCGATTTTTCTGTTCACCCTATTTCGGAAATGGTCACCCTAATCAAAAAAATCCAAAAATACGTGTATCCTTATTTCGGATAAGGAACAAAATAGCAAATTTTCACGGAATTCGGAGACCCACTAGATCGGTTTTTCATGGAATGGCTGTATAAGAATAATATAAAGCTAATAAAAAAACGTTTCATTTTTATGTAACAAGGTGCAGAAATCTGTGGTGGGAATGATATGCGGTTACTTTTCATTGTGAGACAATTTGACTTGCTTTTTTCATCCTATTTTTTCTGAGCAAATCATATTACAGTCAACTCTTCCTAACTCGATATTGAAGGGGCCATCGAGTTAGGGAGGTATCGAGTTACAGAACACAAAGCCAGTGCAAATGCGATCCATGGGACCATCGAGTTGGCCATGAAAACCAACTTTTACTATGGTTCTCTAACTCGATATCTAGATACGGAATATCGAGTAAGGGAGAGTTTACTGTAGGGGAAGGGGTGGTAAAATGAACATCTTAAGGAAATCATCTTGTTTCTGAGAGAAAAACGAGGAATTTGTATAGTTCCATCGCACAACATCAAAAATAGGGATGTAATCTATAGCAGCAACATGGATTCAGACTAAAATAGCTAAATTTTCACATATTTTCATCGCTATCAAAAAGCGATGCATATGTTCATTTTACCTGCACTATGTGGGTAAAATGAACAGCGGTTGGTGGTAAAATGAACACCACGAAAAAAACGTAGGAAAAACAAATATTTCTGAAAATTTTCATTGCCCCACCGAAAATATATCCATTATTGATTGTAACTCATTCAAAAAGAATTCTAAAGGTATCAGATTTGACATCATATCATAACGATATTCACCTCACTGAAAAACCTCAAGTCTTCCGAGCTAAAAGTTACGTCAGTTCTAATTTTCAAAGGTGGTTTTCTATAATCTTAGTTTTCGCTTATATTTTCGTTTCAATTGATCTACGTATCAACTCGAACACTCAGATTTATGCTCTAAATCGTCCGTGCGTGATAAAAATTCATCGAAATTTGTTTTATCTGGGTAAAAGGTACGGTGTTCATTTTACCACCCCTGTTTATTTTACCACCACTTCCCCTATCTCATTAGTGCTGCTGAGAGAGTTTTGCAAGATATGTTGAAAACTGACATCAACTCAATTTTGACGAAAATGTAGATGGGACTGACTTGCGCTTCACGCCAGTTTAGAGCATTGTAAAATACATAATTTGGTGAGTGAAGAAACTTGCTAATATCTATTTTAATTCAAAAGTAATAAAAGTTTTTGTAATAAAAATCATTTGTTTTCAAGGCATTTTATATGAGTTACAAAAGTAACAGATCTGTTATTTTTTGATAAAATAGACAATTTTATTATGTCTTTTGAATCCGTCAAAAGATATTTTTTTATGTTAGCCCCAATCAGAGATATTCACAATCAAAGTAGGCATGTTTTTGTGAGAAAAACAACAATAACTCCCAGACGGAATAAGATAGCTTTGTTAAAGACTGTTTTCATCTAATGATTCATTTTGAAGCTTAAAATGCATCTTTCCAAGTAAAACTGCTTTCTGGACCATAGTACACTGCTATAGAAAGTTGGATCATCTCCAAAATATCGAACGTCATGACTTTTTTGCATGTCTCAAGGATCAAATCGGAGGGGCCTTCCTAAGCCGAGTGGTTAGAGTCCGAGGCTACAAAGCAAAGCCATGCTGAAGGTGTATGTGTGCGAATGCCGGTCGGTCCAGGATCTTTTCGTAAAGGAAACTTCCTTGACTTCCCTGGGCACAGAGTATAATCGTACCTGCCACACGATATACGAATGCAAAAATGGCAATTTGGCAAAGAAAGCTCTCAGTTAATAACTGAGGAAGTGCTCATAAGAGCACTACGCTGAGAAGCAGGCTCTGTCCCAGTGAGGACGTAAATGCCAAGAATAAGAAGGATCAAATTATGTGTCTCTAGTAGTTAAGGGTGTCCTACATTAGGCAGAAACACGAAAGGCGGAAACTCAAAAGGCGGAATTTCAAAAGGCAGAACTAACAGGAGGCGACTACGCACAAAAGGCGGAATCACGAAAGGCAGTATCACGAAAGGCGGAATTTCGAAAGGCAGAACCATGAAAGGCGGAATCACATCCGGCCGTTTGCTCTGCTAGTTCAAAAAGTCCGCCGAATTTAAATTAGCCTTATGTTACTTCCTCTCTATTGATTCTATAACATTAGCCCGAATGAAACAATCCTGAATAGCAATAGCACAAATATGAGTAGCTTGAATTCCCCTATCGGCAATTGAACGCGAAAAAAACAGTATATGTTTCTAAGAAAGAACAATTTCACCTGACTCATTAGTGGTCTATGGCGCCACTAATGACGCCGTCCATGGCACCGGTGGTAAGTCCAGAAAGAATAGCCGATGATTAAAAGAAGGAAAAATCACTTACAATATATGACATATGTTTTCGTAGAATATACTACATATGTCTATCATTCGGCCAAATGTTACTTTCGGCCAAGTGACGTAGAATACCACGATATACGGATGCAAAAATGGAAACTTTGGCAAGTAAGTGTGGAAATTGTTGAACACTAAGCTGGGAAGCAGACTCTGTCCCAATGGGGACGTAATGCCAAGAAGCAATACAACTCGCTAGATTCATCGAACATTTCGATCATACCTAGGGCTGATAGAAATAAAATCAGGCTCAACTATTTCACCCAACATCAACCTCGTGAGGGAAGATATTTCATGGTCATAGTAGCGTAATGGAGGCATTGGATGGTACCCATCATCTGTGTATCAATAAGCAGCCCTGTCGTCCTGCTTAGTCGCGCTTCGTCGACGACTAAGAAGCTTTTCTCAGATATTTTTTCAAACTTTCCTCCAAATTCATAAAAAAATCAGTTACAATCTGATGCCTTATAAGACATCAATCAAAATTGTCAAGCTGTATCAACGCCGTGGAGTAATTTTACCTTTTCCAGCTTAGATTTTTTTTTTTTTTTTTTTTTTAATTTCTTTATTAGTATCATTCCCCCCCCCCCCCATCATACGGCCCAGATAGCCGTAGCGGTAAACGCGCAGCTATTCAGCTAGACCATGCTGAGGGTCGTGGGTTCGAATCCCACCGGTCGAGGATCTTTTCGGGTTGGAAATTTTCTCGACTTCCCAGGGCATAAAGTATCATCGTACCTGCCACACGATATACGCATGCAAAAATGGTCATTGGCATAGTAAGCTCTCAGTTAATAACTGTGGAAGTGCTCACAAGAACACTAAGCTGAGAAGCAGGCTCTGTCCCAGTGGGGACGTAACGCCAGAAAGAAGAAGATTAGTATCATTCCAAACATTACATTCATTTCTTATATCTAGGTGTTCTGTGTTATTTGACAACACTATCATCCTAATTTGGTAAAACAAATTTAAGATTTAATTAACATTTTGTTAACAACATATTACATTTCATTTGCCGTAGCAGTTCAGTTATTTTTTACAGGTGAGTTGATGTCACCTGCTTATAAGAGAAAAAAAAATTGTTTTTAATATACTTAACCTAACTTAACCTAAACATATAACGCATTAATCGTGGCAATAGAAGATTGTAACGATTTTTGCCTGAAATTATTAATGATTGTATTTGACATTTGTTCCAATGTTTCAACATTGGATATTCTATGCAACTCATTGGTACTATACCAGGGAGGAAGCCTCAGAATCATTTTCAAAATTTTATTTTGAAGACGGGGTTGGTGGTCCGATGGCTACCGCTTCTGCTTCATATGCAGAAGGTCATGGGTTCAATCCCAGGCCCGTCCCTTTCCTCGTACTTTGTAGTTGTATATCTCTCACTTGCTTCTATCTTCCATTCTATATATATCACACTCAAACTATTCGTTCATAGCAAACGTTAGAACCAGAGACGGACAAGAAACCGTTTCCCTAACGCTTCCATTCTTCCACGCGCACGCCTTTCTTACGCCTGATACATAGGCAGTCTGCTAACCACAAAAAGCAAACCTCTCTGCCATGCCTTTCCCTCAATCCATACACTCCCGCATGAACTGACGTGGATGCAGTGGAATATACGGTCTACGTGGGAGTCAGTTCAATGCATCATCAATTCCTCCCCCTTCCCCTCATTGGTCTGCATTCTGACGTGGCAGGTGCCATTGTTGCCTAAAAATAGAAGATCACCAGCACTTATACACTGAGGATGCCTGTTAGTCCCAAGCAGTCATTCGGTTGGTTCCTTGTGTAAGTGCAGCTGATCTGGCGATACTGGAGTGCATCCACGGGCGGCCAATCAAGCTCAAGCTCAAGCTCAAGCTGGATATTCTATGCAACTCATTGGTACTATACCAGGGAGGAAGCCTCAGAATCATTTTCAAAATTTTATTTTGAATTCTCTGCAGAGCTTTCTTCCTGGTATTACAACAGCTAGTCCATATTGGTACAGCATACAACATGGCTGGCCTGAAAATTTGTTTGAATATCAACAGCTTGTTCTTAAGACAAAGTTTTGATTTTCTATTAATAAGGGGATAGAGACATTTTACATATTTATTACATTTGGCTTGAATGCCCTCAATGTGATTTTTGAAAGTTAAATTCTTATCTAGCATGAGCCCTAGATACTTAACTTCATCTGACCAATTTATTGGAACCCCTCTCATCGTGACAACATGTCTACTTGAAGGTTTCAAATAAAGAGCTTTTGGTTTATGTGGGAATATTATTAGTTGAGTTTTGGAAGCATTAGGAGAAATCTTCCATTTTTGCAAGTATGAAGAAAAAATATCCAAACTTTTTTGCAATCGACTACAGATGACACGCAGGCTTCGTCCTTTGGCGGAGAGGCCTGTGTCATCCGCAAACAAAGATTTTTGACATCCCTGAGGTAGCTCAGGTAAGTCAGATGTGAAAATATTGTATAATATTGGTCCCAAAATGCTGCCTTGAGGAACACCAGCTCTTACAGGAAGTCTTTCAGATCTGGAGTTCTGATAATTAACCTGAAGTGTACGATTTGACAGATAACTTTGAATTATTCTAACAATGTATGTTGGAAAATGAAAATTTTTTAATTTTACAATCAAACCTTCATGCCAAACACTGTCGAATGCTTTTTCTATGTCTAGAAGAGCAAGACCAGTAGAATAGCCTTCAGATTTGTTGGAACGGATCAAATTTGTTACACGTAAAAGTTGATGAGTGGTCGAATGTCCATGGCGGAATCCGAACTGTTCATTGGCAAAAATTGAATTTTCGTTGATGTGGGCCATCATTCTGTTCAAAATAACCTTTTCAAAAAGTTTACTGATGGAGGAAAGCAAACTGATTGGACGATAGCTAGAAGCTTCTGCAGGATTTTTGTCTGGTTTTAAAATTGGAACAACCTTAGCATTTTTCCATTTGTCAGGAAAATATGCTAATTGAAAACATTTGTTAAATATATCAACTAAAAATGATAAGCTACTTTCTGGAAGTTTCTTGATGAGGATGTAGAAAATTCCATCATCGCCAGGAGCTTTCATGTTTTTGAATTTTTTAATAATAGTTCTCACTTCTTCCAAATCAGTCTCCCAGGCATTTTCGAAAACGTTCTCTTGATTGAGAATATTTTCGAACTCCTGAGTAACTTGATTTTCAATTGGACTAGTAAGTCCTAAATTAAAATTGTGCGCACTTTCAAACTGCATAGCAAGTTTTTGAGCTTTTTCGCAATTAGTTAGTAATAATTTGTTTTCCTCTTTCAATGCCGGTATTGGCTTCTGAGGTTTTTTCAAGATTTTCGATAATTTCCAAAAGGGCTTAGAGCCAGGGTCCAATTGAGAAATTTTATTTTCAAAATTTGTGTTTCTTAATTGAGCAAAACGTTTCTTGATTTCTTTCTGCAAATCCTGCCATATAATTTTCATAGCAGGATCGCGAGTGCGTTGAAATTGCCTTCTCCTCACGTTTTTAAGACGGATCAAGAGTTTAAGATCATCGTCTATAATCACGGATTCAAATTTTACTTCACATTTTGGAATTGCAATGCTCCGGGCTTCAACAATGGAATTTGTTAAAGTTTCAAGAGCATTGTCAATATCAAGTTTAGTTTCTAAAGAAATGTTAACATCAAGATTGGAGTCAACATACGTTTTATATATATTCCAGTCGGCTCATAAATAATTGAAAGTGGAGCTGATAGGATTGAGAATCGCTTCTTGAGATATTTGAAATGTAACAGGGACATGATCAGAATCAAAATCAGCATGAGTAATCAGTTGGCTACAAAGATGACTAGAGTCGGTTAAGACCAAATCAATCGTAGATGGATTTCTAGAAGAGGAAAAACATGTGGGGCTATCAGGGTATTGAATTGAGAAATATCCTGAAGAGCACTCATCAAATAAAATTCTGCCGTTGGAATTACTTTGAGAATTATTCCATGATCGATGTTTGGCATTAAAGTCACCAATGACAAAAAATTTTGACTTATTGCGAGTCAATTTACGCAAGTCAGTTTGGAGCAAATTAACTTGCTGCCCAGAGCATTGAAAAGGCAAATAGGCAGCTATGAAAGTATATTTACCAAACTGTGTTTCAACAGAAACACCTAAAGTTTCAAAAACTTTAGTTTCAAATGATGAAAACAGTTGATGTTTTATACGCCTATGAATGATGATTGCAACTCCCCCACATGCCCCATCAAGTCGATCATTACGATAAACAAAAAAGTTAGGATCTCTTTTGAGTTTAGATCCAGGTTTTAAATACGTTTCGGTAATAACTGCTATATGCACGTTATTAACCGTAAGAAAATTAAATAGCTCGTCCTCTTTACAATTCAGAGAACGAGCATTCCAATTTAAAATATTTAAATTATTATTTGGATCCATTAGAAAAACGTAATCCAATAACAATTTGATTTGTAAATTTTACACCTACTTGGACTGCTTCAGTCATAGTGGTGGCTTTGAACATTGCATCAATCATTAGATTCAATTGTTCAGTTAGAAAATTAAAATCAGAGGCAGACATGTCATGTGATTTCCCATTGGAATTTCCGGTAGACGAAGAAGCGGAGTTACCTGTGGCGGTAGGGTTTTTTCCATTTGATTTGAAACAAGTAGAATGGGTACCCATGGATCGAACAGGGGAGGAGTTCGAATTTCCTGCTACGATATCGGCAAAGGATTTACCGTGGGTAGATACATTCAAAATAGAAAGATTCGAACGGCTACCCGACGGAATAAAATTAGTTTGTGAATGAGCATGATTATGATCTTCCTGATGGGTATGATTCATGATCAAGCGATCGTTAGCTGAAAAATGAGCATTGTTCGATACTCAAATTCCGGAAACGACCGTTATCGTAACGGATATTATCTTTCATCTGCCTGGCACGAGCCTCAATGACCTTTTTGCGTGAAGGATAATTCCAAAAATTGGACTTATGGTTAGCCCCGCAATTACAACATATGAATTTGGTGGTATCTTCCTTCACTGGACAGACGTCTTTAGCGTGAGAAGAACCTCCGCAAATCATGCATTTAGCATCCATGCGACAATTTTTTGTACCATGACCCCACTTTTGGCACCGACGGCACTGAGTGGGGTTCTGGTAATTTCCTCCAGGTTTCTGGAAATGTTCCCATGTCACACGGACATCAAACAAAAGTTTTGCTTTTTCTAAAGCTTTAATATTATTTAGTTCTTTTTTGTTAAAGTGAACTAAATAAAATTCTTGAGAAAGCCCTTTCCGAACAATGCCAGATTGGGTTCTCTTTTTCATAATGATTACTTGGACTGGGGAAAATCCAAGTAAATCATTTATTCCATTTTTGATCTCTTCAGGTGATTTATAGTCACTTGAGAGACCTTTCAAGACAACTTTGAACAAACGTTCAGTTTTGTCGTCATAAGTAAAAAATTTGTGCTTCTTCTCTTCAAGATGTTTGAGAAGAAGCTCACGATCTTTAAGAGTTTCCGGCAAAACGCGACAGTCTCCTTTCTTTACGATTTGGAAGGAAACCTTGATTCCCCTAATGGAGTTCAAGATCTCCTGCCTAAATCCCCCAAATTCGGAACAACTGACCACGATAGGCGGCACTCTTTGCTTCCTCACTTGAATCAAAGAGCCTGGGCTAGAGGCTGCTTCGATTTGGTGTTCGGAAAATTTGTCTAGAGCATCGAACTGATTGCTCATTTCGATACAATTATTCATTTCACCCTTGGAAGAAAGTTCGCATTCCGGGGAAGCGTCCTTTCTTCCATTCTTGCCACGTGTAGTGACAGTTTTAAAACCCACTTTTTTGGAAGGAAGTAGTGAATTCAGAGATTCACCCTTCCTTTTGTTTGTTGTTGATACCATGTTTAATTAATAAACGAAAGAAGACGTGACCTTCGAAAGGTATTTTCCCTAGACGGTGTCCAAGAAGGATTACCACCGCTAGCTTTCGCCAACGGGTCCAACGAAAAATCGAAGGCACGGGTCCAAACAAGGATCGTAAAGGGATCAATAGTAGAAAAAATAGTACTGAAAAGTACTGTTTTAGTAGCACTGAAAAGTACCGTTTTTAATTTTAGCACTGAAAAGTACTGTTTTTGTAGCACTGAAAAGTACTGTTTTATTGCTTTAGGTAGTTTTTAAGAAAACTTCCAAGAGCAGAGAGAATTCGTGTACGCACAGCACGAAGGTACGATGCGCACTGTCCAGCTTAGATTTGGTGCATCTTAACGCCCTGTATCACACCAAAAGAAATGGACAAGATGAATCAACGCCCTGGAATATTTATGTGACGTAGAACTGCTAGTTCTTAACGCCTTCTAGGACAACAATTGTATCTTAAAAACTGTATCAACGCCCTGGAGTAATTCGACCTTATCCTATTCAGATTAGGTGCATCATAACACCCTGTAGGACATCAATAGAAATTATCAAGATAAATCAACGCTCTAGAATAATTTGACCTTGTGGTCTTTTTAACGCCCTTTATAACATCAGTTGAAAATTCCAAGCTGTATAAAATCCCTGAAGAAATTTTAGTAAAATTATTTTACTTTATTTTATTAAGATGAAATTGTCAAGATGTATCAGCGCCCGGAAGCAATTCAACTTTGTTTCATGTAGTTCAGCTGAATGCACTCCATGACATTGATTGAAAATTCCAAACTGTGTTAACGCCCTGGAGTAATTTGAGCTTTTTTCACGTAGATCAGGCCATCTTAACGCCCTTTGAAATGTAAGCTATATCAACGCCCTGAATAAATTACACAGTACCTCTCTTAGATCTGATGCATTCTAACGCCCTGTATGACAACAATAGAAATTGATAAGATGTATCAACGCCCAGAAGTAATTCAACCTTGTTTCATGTAGGTCATCTGCATCTGAGCGCCGTTAAAACAGCGCTATAAATTACAATATGTATCAACGCCCTGGAGTAATTTGACTTTGTCTTACGTAGATCAGCTGCTTCTTCACGGAGTTCTGTTTGATCTTTCGACCTTGACGCTTGCTTTTGCCGGAGCGAGCGACGAGGGCAGGATCAAACATGTCGCGCGTCGATCTCGTAAGTGAAAAAGTGGCGTGATCGGGGAGTTCGGTTGGAGTAAGTTAAACAGTGCCGCGATCGGTTCGTTCTTTTTGATCTTTCGACGACCTTGACGCTTGCTCCTGGGCAGTGCGTCAAGAAAGCCCGAGCTGTCGTCCGTGTTTTTTTTTTCGGGTCGCGCGCCTATTTTTTTTTTCTGAGTGCTAGCCGAGCAAACGAGTGAAGCTGAAAGTGGATTGTGGCTGCTCAGTCAAGGATAACGGATCAATTGGTGAGCTCGTTTCATGCTACTATTTCTAATCTATAAAATATGTATGACTGCACATTTAATCGTTACAATGGTGGGATGTAAATATGATGTTTCAACAAACTATGGATGGTTCGTCACTGTGAGTGTCGACACAAACTCTGATTCATGATTTATTTATGTTTCACATTTTTTTTTCAGAACACCCCTTATATACCTTTATTTTTATAATTAAAAAAACTTTGAATGGTTCGACACTACAAGTGTAGACTTGCGAAAGGTTCACTTTATTCAACAAACTTTGGATGGTTCGCCACTGTAAGTGTCGGCATAAGAATAAGAGTGTTCTATAATGTCCCAACCAATTGAGTCTTTTGTTTCTTTTCAAATGAGTAAAATATAATAACACATGCTTTCGTACTGACAGCTGTAGGAATGTTACATTTAGGTATTTGTTCAACAAACTTTGAATGGTTCGTCACCTCAAGTGTGGGCATAATTTTCCTCTTCATAGAAATTATATGAACAATTATATTTACGTTTAAGCATGTACATATCTCACAAATCATTGTTTATCATGGTCTAATCGCTTATCAAAGTGAATCCTTTGACCCAACGATCCTCCCCATTAACAAACATCCCTCCCAGTAACCTTTTTGGAGATGCAGAGGCGAACACGGCTATGCTTAAACAGCAGTTTTCTCCCAAACCGTTCCTTCATTTTGTCAATGCTGATAAACGGACGTTTGTGTTTTTCTAGATTTCTTGATCGATTCTTACTAGTGCTTTGAGCTGAATCAACGCTAAGGAGTAATTGGACCTGGTGCTGAAATTTTTCTTTATCTTATTGGGATCAGAAATTGTAAAGATGTATCAACGCCATGGACTAATTTGAACTTGTCTCCCGTAGATCAACTGCATCTTAATGCCCTTTAGGATATGTTTTGAAAATTCCAAGCTTTATAAACGCCCTAAGAAACCTTGTGTCAAGTAGATTCGGTCATCATAAAGCCCTTTAGGATTTCAATTGAATATTCCAAACTTCATTAGGGTACCTAACAAAATTTTACCTTATCCTACTTGAATCAGAGGTAACACTTCAGTCGTCGCGCTGTTTTTTTTGTACAACACTGTTGAAAAAACCTCGCTTTTCGTTCACAACGGCAGCGTGGTGGTTCTGACGGTGGCAAACCGCGCGACGACTGAAGGTTAACGCCCTGTATGACATCAATAGAATTTGTCATGCTGTATCAACGCCCTGGAGTTTTTTACCATTTTTTTATCTTTTATTTAGATCAGGTGCATCTTAAAGGTGAAACTCAAACGACGCCAAACCTCAAATCTTGAAGTGCACAAACATGAAGAACCGATCATCTGTAACTAATATTTTTAGTTTTCAGCTAGAACCGATATTTGGTTCTCCAGATTTGTGATCTTGAACATTTGAGGTTCTGCTTCGATGATCTTCACATTAACGCCCTGCTGACATCTGTCTCATGTAGATCAACCTTAACGGTTTATTGGCTATCGATTGAGAATTACAACCTGCCCTGAAATAATTTGATCTTATCTTACGTAGGTCTTTGGAAAGTCAGATACATCTCAACATCATGTAGAATATCAATCGAATTTTTCAAGCTCTACCAACATCTTGAGTTAATTTGCCCTTAACTCACGGAGTCTTTTAAGAGCTTTTAAGCTTGTTTACGCCTCATAAGCTTATAAATGTTTATTGTTATGGTGTTAATTTTCGATTGTTTTCCTACAGGGCGTCAACAGTATGCACCGTTGATATAAACACGTGGCCATAAAAAGGGTCGAACATAAATATATAGATCAAAAAAAAAAAAATCTATGGACAAAAAATCACGAATTGGAGGTATGGAGTTGTAAAACTCAAAAATTAAATGATATGGCTTATGGACAGTCCCTTATAACTTTGTAGAATTCGGGAGTCCTTGGAGATCCACTTGGAAGTCAATGAACGATATGCTAAAGAAAAAATCTTGAAGGCAATTGCAATCAAATGGCAATTGTTGGAGAATTCTTCGTAAGTATACGAAAGAAGTCGACACAGATTCCAGTGAATTAAATCTAGAATTGCCCCATGGTATATAACTCACCTTTAATGTATAGGAAACAAAATTGTGTTGTAATTATGACATACACTTGTTCATGAGTGAAGGACGCTCCATATTATTCGTATTATCTGAGACAACTCACCTTGGAATTTCTTCAAACGCTAAAAGTTCCAATAGTAGAGGTATTAAGCACGACTCAACTACATTCAACCGCTCGAAATTCAAGAAGCGCAATGAATGTACATATTATTATTATTTTTAATTTGTGCTCCTACAGTTGCGGTATCCGTTGGAATATTTTATCGTAACTACCGCAACAAGTGAGAAACATTTAAGCATTACATCCGCACTACACGGTCGATGGAATCGTCTGGTGAATGATGAGTTTCCTCGCATAAAATGCTATTTTTAGAGTTCGTTTGTACATTTCGGTTTCATCCTGTTTACTCGTACAAAGTAAGTTGAATCAATCCGCAGCAGCTGTCAAAATGTACCAGTTATGGCTATAGTGGTTCCCTATTTGGACCTAAGCGAATTTTTGAAAACTTTCACATTTTGAGTATTTTTTAATGTTTCAACTTCAAGATATATTTGATATCTTACTGTTTAAACACACAAAGTGTCTAAAAATTTGAAAATAGTTCAACTATCACGTATGACGAAATAGCGAACCATTATGTCCGTAACTGGTACACCTACCTTATATGTTTGACTGTGAAATTTGTCGTCGCTCCCTAGTCAGGCAACACAAAATTGCCTACGATTCGCACAAAGTGGATGTCTTTGGGACCAACACATCAATTTCCTAATCTCATCTCATGCTAGAAAATTTGCACTTTTTTTGCACCGATTTTGGCCGCCCGAGAAAAAATATTTCTTAAACATATATGGGAAGCCCTATAAATATGACAAAAACGTAAAATAAAAGCTTTTAACCCATATTATGTATGAAAAATATAGAAACATTTGATCGCTTTGATAATCTTATTGGTCAATATAAGCCCACAGAACCAGCCAGGTTCCTTTTGCAATTGTTAGGCATTCAGATTTCTGCAATATGTGACAAGAAACATACAATACCACATGAGCGATAATTTAAAAACCTGAAACACGCAACATGAAAAGGTATGAGGTATCAGAAAACTTCATTTTTTCAAGGATACACCGAATACAGTTTGTGCTCATAACATGAATATTTCTATTAATCCACATTTTTGGATTATGCGAAGGGAAATCATCGAAAAACTGTTGATAGTTTGGGAGATTTGTTTATTGTTGTTGCAAATTGAATTTTACCAATAACGTGATGCCACAAAAAATGTTATGAATCTCATGGCATAGGTTTGTTAGTTTAGTCAAAGATGGAATAGTAATGGAAAATTATTTTCACTCATAGTATAATGATTCTAAAACATATTCTCAGACTTCAATAATGTTTTAAAGATATGCATAAAGCTATTTAAAAAGATTCAAGATCATGAATTTTTCAAATACAATTTGACACAGTTCTCATTCTCATTCTTTTGAAAGCGAATTACCGAACATGCGAAAAATTGTGTAATCGGCCCGTCAAGATATTTCAGAATATTCCAGGAACAAGAAGACCAATATTTAAATAAGAGACATATTCTAAAAAAAAGAAAAGATCTTTGATAACTTCTTGCAAATATCAAAAAAAAAAACAAAAAAAAATGTTATCGCAATTCAAACATTTTTTATGTTCAGAAATGAAGCTGCAGGTAGAGGAGTTTATAATTAATGATATTTGATCACCTCTAAGAAAATCCTACGGTAACTTATAGAGTTATCTCTGCGCAAACCCTACTCAGAAGATGTTTTAAGTCACTTATAATATTTAGATCATGCTTGCAAAAGATAAAATAATGAAAACATAAATGGTGAGGTATCGTAATGGTGCTTCAATAAAAACTAACAAATTTTGAGATGTGACCAATCCCAGTTCTTCACTTATAATAGTTTTCGTCATTTATTTGAACGTCAGATGTTGAGAGAATTTTTCGTACAAATCGGTTATTTATTTTCAAAGAAAGTTTAAAAGTTAAGTATGATGTTTCAACCAGTTCAAGTTATGATCAACAAATTTAGGTGGCCACAGTAATATCAGTAAACACTGGTAACATAGCAGTCATCTAAAATTAATCGGTTTATCCATACAACCACAAGATTCCATTGAATTTTAAGTTCGATTAACAGCGTTCCATAATTGATCCTTTATAATCAAAAATAAAAACGTGGCACTGTTCCTTTGGAGATGTTTTGCACACGGTAGAGATGATCTCGTACACGGTAGATGTGGTAGATTTTAGGACAAAATTCTTGAACTGAACAATGTTCAAATTTATGTACTTGATCTCTTTGTTTCACATTTCAATTTAAGTGGAACACAAACTGAACTCTTGCAATTGCATATTGACTCTAGTGTGTTTGTAAATACCATTCAAGTACATATTTGTGTAAATTTCTCAATAAGATGACCTCATCAACGCCTGGGTGTAGATGCGCCCTATGGATTATAGTAACGCCCCTCTCAAGCAGGGACGACTTAGAAGCTCAAATTTTACGACGACAGGGCTGTCAATAAGTCGAATAACAAAAACTTTATGAAACTGTATGATTCTACGCTTTTTAAAAGGGAGTCTAAGTCGGCTTGGAAATTTTGAAAATGTTGCCACGAATAGGAAACGCAAACAGCTCAGTCTAATTATCGTTCGGAAGCCTAAGTAAATAATTTTAATATATTTTTCACTAATTTCGCCTTTTCTGATTATGCTTTATATTATTTTCCGCCTTTTGTTACACGTCTAAGGCAGTCTGCCTTTTGAGTTTCTGCCTTTTGTGATCCGCTTTTCGTGTTTCCGCTTTTTGTTAGGGTACCGTTAAAGCGTAAATTCATTGAAACTTGTTGTCAATGTACCTCGCAGAAAAGCTTAAGGCCGCACGGGACGTCATCATAATCACCCTATCCATTTGAAGAAGCAAATCTCAAGAACCACTCCATATATCGACGTGAAAATGTATCACTATGATTCTATATATGTAGTGTACAACCCAATAAATTGTCAGCTCCATCGGTTCACTAAAACTCGAGATTTGCTTCCACAAAGTTTTGATGATTATTGTTAGAGTGAGACAAAAGATAGGGAAAATAACACGGTCTCCCGTGTCGCCTTAAGTGTTCCTTGTAGGATTTACAACAAAAAATATTGTTCTATTTTCTTTGTTTTTGATAATAGAAAATGATTGGTGTCAAAACGGATGGAATTTTTACCAAAAGTATATGTAACTGAAATCTAAGATAATATTTTGTATGAACTCCGAAGTTCCATGATACTATAGTAACATATTGATGCAGAAAGAACCCATTTTTTCCTACCTTTAGAAATCACAAATATTTTTTTTCGTAGATTTTTTTTATCGATAACTTTGTAGTACTGTATTGCAGAAATTTTTTAGGGAAATTATTGTTGTAAAATTTGTAGTGTAAGATTCTAATCAATTTCAGATTTTTTCAGGTTTTTATTAAATCCTGATGAACTTTCAGAAAACAGAAACCATACGTATACGTCAATTCCGTTATCTTATTTTGGATTCTTTAAAATGTTTGTTTTTGAAGTATGGAACGATCTTTGAACAAAGTTCTTCAAACCGTTCTCTAGAGGTAAATTACAAGTTCGCTAAAACCTCTTAAATGAATTTACAAATAAAACAAATTGCTCAAGAGGTTCCATCAGAATCATCTTCAAAAGCCTTTAGAAATTCAGCCCTCGTATTGCGCAAAAATTCAAACCAAACATAAGAATTCTGACAATAATTGGTAAAATTATTTCTAGAGAAGTGTTTCAAGGAAGATCGATACAAATTTATTTATGAATATTTTAATTGATCCTTTCCCCTTCCCCCCTATTTTGCAACATGTTTCTTTACCACTATGCTAGTTTCGAAAGCAAAAGTTGGAAAACTGGGGTTTTTCAACAAACCTTCTTTGAAGATTCGAAGGAAAGGGACATTTAAAGAAGAGTTTTCTTTTCAATTCTTGAATAATCCGAAGATTTGCATCAAAGTTTGTAGAATAAAAAAACGGAAGAATTTTTGACGCAATTTGTGATGCATTTTTGAAACATTTCTTACGATTTAAGGAATAATCGAAGTTTCAGCGAAATATCTCAGTATTAAATTTGGTAGCATCAATGATTTTTTGGAATGGTATGTCCATCAAAAGGAATTAGTTTTGAAAATATGAACAAGACTCACAATATTATTTGGCTAATATCCAAGAGATTTGCAAAAGTTCTTAACTGCCCATAACTGCAAAACAGTCACATTCGACATTTTTGACGAAATGGAGTTAATACCATGGAGAGTCATGAAATGATAAATACTTTCGATCAACTAACTGAAATCTGTGAGATTGTTCTAGCAAATTCGAAAAAAATACCAAGTTGTTTTGTCACATTAGTAATTATAACCGCATAACAGTCACATTGAGATTTTAAATGGGTCTCGTAATGTGATATCAATGAAATTTCTATCAGAATTATTTTTTGACAATTCACCTAGTATGCGATATGAGTTGTACAAAATATCAGCTTAAAATAAGCAGTTTTAAGTTCCTGGTAATTTTTAGAAATTTTAGTGTCCTCCCATACTGCCATAAAATGCACACTTGGTATTCCATTTACTCAATGCCTACTTTTGTCGAATGTTACAAATATGCAGTTATGGGCAGTTAAGCCACCCTTCAATATTCATTGAGAAAATTGATTATACTTAAATTGTATGAAAAATACAGAATTGGAAAATAAACAAATATTTAATGAAATAATAAGTTTTCTTAAACATATATAAGATAACCAATAAATTTATTCAAGCAAAAATACTCAAAACATTCAATCAAAATCAATGAGAGAATTTATTGTTGGAATAAACAATATGGTCGATTTTGTTATATATTTTTCACACTGGATTTCGGAAATTAAATTTTCAGGTTATTGAAGCTTTTTTGTTCCACGGTATTTTTTGCAAAGGAGTTGTCGATACCACAAGAAGCTACTTCTAATAGTAACCAATCGATCGACAGCCGGACGGTTAAACTTTCGGTTGTTGCGCAATTCACCGAAGTCAGAACCACCACGCTGATGCTATGTAAGACAAGCGAGGTTTTTTTTTCTGAAATAACGTGACTACTGAAGAGATTTTTGAATCTTTTTATTTTTTGTTTTTTTTGGCATAAAAAATTCTAGGAGAGGGGTTTGGATGATTCCCCCTTCTCCTACCACACTGTTTTCATTGATGTTACATGATATTTAAAAAGAAATTTAAAGTAGGATTTATCAAACAATTTTTTGATGCAATCCGTTAAGAATATCCGATATAATTTGGTTGAAATTGCACGATTAAATTAAGATTAAATCGTTTTTTTTTTCAACATGCTTGCAGTCCTTATACAAAATTCTCAATTCCTCTTATATGGCAAAATACAATGCTTTTCGAAACCATCAATAAATAATTTGTTCAAGTTTTGTTATACATATGAAGTTTGAGTTATGTGGCAAATAAGGCAAGCTGACAAACTTGCATGCATGTTGACTGAAATAATCAAATTTTGTATTTTCCGCAGTTAATATCTCAAAAACTAAACGTGCTATGATATTTTTAAAAACGGCGATGGATTCAGCAATCCTTTATTTAGTAAATAGCGGTATTTTGGTGCTTGAGACAAAACATGCCGCAGTGTAATCTCTACTGCAGAAGTAACGTAGCTCATATAAGATATAGATCAACGGCAGTGTACGTTCTTCTGAAAGTAAAAAATTGTTGCAATACTGAGTATTGCAGTAATCAAGTGAAAAGCGATATTGGTTGATGGACGCATTTTGTTTCACTGGCTAATGTTTTGGCCTTGTAAGCATGAGGTCCCTTGTACTATTTTCCTAACTTCATGACATAAGATTTGCAAAATTATTTGATTTTTTTTATACTTTTGACAAATTTCACGTGTCGAAATAAATGAAATAAGAAGCAGGGCCTTCAAATGTCAGTGAATTTCGATTCAAATGAAATTTGAAATTTGGGAATTTCATTGCCCTCTGAAAAAAATATAATTGTTGAGCCTGACTATCATTCTGATGTAGTTGGCAATGCTTTTCAAAACTAAATCTCCAATAAAAAATAAGAGAACCAACTTCTGTTTTGACATTTTGAGCAGATAGATCATTTATAGCTTAATTTTTGATCTCGCCCTAAAGGCCATTTGTTATCAAGTGTGTAGATTGTTGTAACAGAGCTAACGAAATAACTTACACGTTTTTAACGATGCTACAATGAAGAGAGATCCTCCTCTATAACCCAGTGTTGGTAGTTTTCATCTTGTTCTATTCATTTGCAACGAAAACAACGATATAAATTGACGCTTATATTGAGCTGTTCGGTAATCCAATCCGCATGGTTATTAAATTAATTAACTCATTAGGGGTCGTCCATTAATGACGTAGCTTTTTAGGGGGGAGGGGGGTCTTCACGAATTTGTGACGATGTGTGACGAGGGGGAGGGAGGGGTCGTAGCTAGTGGACGTAGCATTTTAAATCATGTCGGTAAAAAAAAGGCGCAGAAAAAAAGCATACAATTATTTTTTATCAAACTTTATTTTTGTTTGACTTATAAACTTGGGTTTTAAAATAATGATTCAGCTTCAAAACATTCATATGACAAGATTGAAAAAAATCTAGAAAATTTTAGATTTTCTTGATAAACGCAATCAAACAGATTTTTTAAAGCTTTTAATAATTATGTAAATATTACATTATAGTCGTGTCTAAATTAATAAATTTATAAATAAACAAAATCAAAGTTTAATAAATTAATTAATAAATTAATTGAAATGCTTTAACTACTTGAACAATATTTTTTTCTCATTTGTTAACAAGTAATAAAGTTAGCCGTTTTCAAGAGAATAAAATATGCTCTTTTTGGCAAATATTACATGAAACAAGATATTTATTTCGTGTGTTATGCACTCAATGTTGCAGGAGATCTCCACTCAATCAACTCATCGATTTGTTTAGATGTATCAATGCTCTTGATGAAAAGCCTGAATATTAATGAGGACAACAGATTTGAGTGTTATCGAAATTGCCCTATCGTTCAATTTAATTGATAATTCGGTAATTTAAATATTTTTTTATTATTTAACTGTTTTATTATAGCTTGTGTAAGTTTATTTTAGTATGAGGGCCGATAATAAAGTTCAGCTGAAAAATTGTTATAGATCAATAATTTGTATAATAATCGCTCAAATTTTCTGGACATTCTAGATATATCAAGTGCAATCATTTCTATATCTGGCCACTGATTGCTAAATGGATTTTTTTTTTTTTTTTTTTTTTTTTTTTTTTTTTTTTTTTTTTTTTTTTTTTTTTTTTTTTTTGTATGGTATTCAGTTGGAGCTGCCTGACAGCTTAACTTGTCAAGGCTGAACCCTCGGTCTGGCTTTTGCCAAGTTTCCCCTCTACCAGGACCAATACTCAGACGGACTAGGCAATGGCGCCCACATGAACACTGTTTTTTTATTAGTATTGTGACGTGGTAGTTTTTGAAAAGTACCCATATTCCCTTGCTTCTGAGAAAAGGAAGCATTATGAAAATCAGCAGCTCAATTAGAATTTGTTTGAAATAGTAGTGTAGAATTTGTTTGAAATAGTAGTGCATTACTAATACTGTCTAGTCGAAATGGTTTTGAATAATTTGTCATACAAGTGCTATTCTGATTACTATTGTCTTTTACGTAAGATTAGAGTCTTAAATGTCAAGTGTCGTCAAGTCTTAACAAAATTAGGCTGTTTAGTAGTAGTTCTAGTTAATTTCATTTTTTGTTGTTAAAAGTATTTATTGGTCATTACGTTCATATATCCTTAAAGAAAAAAGTCGCTTTCCTTGTCTGTTCAACAATTTTTCGAAACTAGCAAGTGTACCCTAATGATCGATCTCAGCGTCTTACTTTCCATAGTCATTTTTATAGTGAATATTGAAGAGTAAAGTTACCTTAGGCTTCTATTACAGTCTCCTACAAGATTCACTTTTCGGTGGCAAATGCAATGCTTCACAACGCCTACTTTCTACTTGTAAATTTTGCGAAAATGAAGCTGGAATTAGATTATTTATACCGCTGTTACAAAAGAGGTATTTCTTATTATGGCAATGTAAAAACCATATTAAAATAAGATTGTCGCCACTTATTTCTACTCAGTGAATCTACTAGTCATTTTCCTAAGAGTTCCTAAGCATTCCCTACGTCGTATATGATAACGATGTATCTAGCTAGCTAATAGTAAGAGTGGCTACGGATCATTCTGGTTAGCAAAAGGCAAACTGAACGTCACCAATAGTATTAATGTCCACTTCGAATAGATTAATTATTTGAAATGGGCATCAATTCTATCAATGACGCAGAATGTCCGTTGGATCACATCCGAGATATTATTGCGTCTATGCCATATGAATTATGACGCGGCTTTAAGCAAAAAATGCCAAAATGTGATACCACCACTACAGGTTACGCCTTTGGTTTCCATCATATGGGCTAATGGATTATGCCCTCCCATCGCGGCAAGGTCGCATAACCAAGGGGAGGGAATAATGACAAAGATTCATTTAGAATTAATATATTTTGTTGTTCATTTTCATTGAAATCTATTTCCTAACAAAGAATAATAATAAAAAAAACAATCCTCCAAAAACAAAATTTCTGTTCGATATACTAAAAAATATATTGTACCCTAACTCAACAGTAACGAGCTTCATCAATCCAATCAATTTTTTTCACATTTTCTGTAGTAAACTTGTTTGTCATTGTGACAACAGCAAAAGTAATACAATTCAGCCTATATGAAACTGGACACCTAAATTATGTAACAGGAAATATGTTTATTTGAAACTGGTTTTTCAAATTACTTCTGAGCGCTACTGTATATCAAACTGTTAGATTAGATTATCCTTACATTTTAGTCAGTAATTATTATCAAATTTTGTATTGAAATTCTGAATTCCAATTTTTCGTTTCAAGCCAATCGCTGAGGAAAACAAATAAAAAAAAATATTGAAGGGGGGGGGGGGGGTGCTTGATATGCTACGTATTTTTCAAGGGGGAGTGTCAGCATTTGTGACGAAATGCTACGAGGGGGGAGGGGGGGGGGGCGTCAAAAATCAGTAAAAAAAATGCTACGTCATTTATGGATGGCCCCTTACGCGTGGTAAAGATGGACAAATCATGGGTGAAATTATGAAAAAAATCCACGATCCCAGCCGTGGATTTTTTTCATAATTTCACCCATAATTTGTCCATCTTTACCACGCGTAATGAGGTTATTAATTTAGAAAACAACGAGCTACACACTCGGTTACCAATCGTGCATTTTCTGTAAACACGGCATGCAGTAAAGGTTTTCTTCCCGGTGGAAGTTGCAGCGTGACGTCATCGTAGATTAGTTCATGTTGACTTTGCCAAACAACTGGAAGCAGAAAAACAAGTATGACATTTTTACAAACTGACACGATGTTGGCTTTCAAAAATGAACCACAATAAAAGCTGTTAAACTTGTATGCAAGTTGATTTAAATCGTTAAAAAATAATTTACAACAATTAATGTCTCAGAAACTAGACGTGCTGGGAAAATTTAAAAAAAAAGTAACCTTAAATTCAGTTTAATGTGGTTGTTCGGACAAACCATCTACATATACAGCGTTATAGCGCCTCCGCCATGGCAGGACATCAAATAAATCGCTCTTGTTTTATAACCAATCAAATCAAAACGTAACCAATGGGTCCGGCCGTGCGCAATCATATTTTGTGTTCTTTTTTTTTTTGCAGAAAACATTTATCCCTTTATTGCTAATAGCACACTTTTCCAATAAAGAACACAATTTATTCTGGAGACACAATTTACTGCATAGAAGGTAGCTTCTAGACCTGCTCTTCGTGCTAGTCAAAACAACTCTGACCTCGAACTTGAACTTTTACTTTCTACGCACCGATACAGCTGATCTCTCAGTGGTCGGCTAGTGAGAAAAAATATACATGGAGCCGGTTCGATCGGCGGTGTTCTGGTACAGTGCTGTCGGTTAATATAAATTTTAACAACTACTGAAAAGCTAAACATTACATATAATTTGCAATTGGATTAGATGGACAAATTGATGTGAAGATTTGCGAAAAAGTTACACGTCTTCTCAGTGAGAATCGAACTCACGACTCCCTGATCTCTAGTTAGGGCACGTTACCACTACGCCATGAGAGGACTCATGAACGCAGAAGTTAACCTGAATTCGATTTCAGCTCAATAATCACGTGGTTCTTTTTCGCAAAGTGCACCTCTTTCGGTAGAATTAGATGCCCATCCAAACACAACGCATTCTATTTATATCCAATGCCTAGCACAATTTTCAATTAAACAAACTGCGATGATCCCCGCGTGACCCCGCAATTATTCATACACATATTAAAAGCGTATTGATTGAGGAATAGCATGATGCTAACATTAGCAGCTACTACTTGCAACTTTACAAGATATGCACACTCTAATTTGATGTGAAAAAATCAGAAAATCGTTCGTAAATCTTCAAAATGGAGAGCTGGCGCTTCAGTGTCTTCGGCAAAAATGTGTATTTTTACAGCACCTTAAACATTGTAGAACATTGTAAAAATGTGAAAATTCAAATTTAGAAGTTATGGAGAAAATATGAGTTTTAAGGGGATACCCATCATATTTACCCCCTAACTTCGTCAGTGTAGGAGATAGAGCTTTCTTGTCTTCGACAAACTTTCATGAAATGATGTCGCCTACAATACTTCCTTAGACAGTTTTCAATTTTGACAATAATTAAAAAAGTTGATATTTTTTCTCAGTGTATATTACTTCAAGTGAATTTTTTTTCAGTGTCTAAATTAAGTACTCAACAAATGATGAAACTTTGTAGAACATGTCGAAACGCTAAACCCAATTATTTCAGCACAAACACACATGTCCCACTTTTTTTGATTTCGTCCCACTGTGGATCGTGCTGAATATTCTCCCACTTTTGCTCCTGCATCAAAATCTTGGATTTGACGACGACTGGTGCGATGAGGCCAAGTGGGTCAAATCGTCGCGAAATAGCAGAAAGAATGGAACGCTTTGTGGGAGGTTCGGTGTCCAAATGGATGTTGGAGTCGAAACGCAAAGTGTCAGGTTCCCAGCATATCCCTAAAGTTTTCACGGTTTCATTGGGGCTGAACTCTAGTGACGACTGAGTGCCGATTTGGTCATCCTTCAAACCCTTGAGTACTTCGTGCTCATTCGAAGTCCATTTTCGTAATTCGAAGCCACCCTTGGTCAGCAGTTCACTCATCTCCATTCGCAAACAAATGGCTTCTTCCACTGATTGTGCTCCTCCGATAAAGTCGTCGACATAAAAGCTTCTACGTAACGCTGGGCCACCGAAAGGGTACGCATGGCCTACATCATCTGCCAGCTGTTGTAGGGTGCGTTTTGCGAGATAGGACGACGGTGCCAAACCATAAGTTACAGTGAGCAGTTCGTAAATTTGTACTGGGGAGCTTTCAGAAAAACGAAAGAATATGCGAACCAGCGATCTGTCGTCGGGATGCGGTACGAAAATATGATCACGCACGGACGGACCCATTGGTTACGTTGTGATTTAATTGGTAATAAAACAAGAGCGATCGATTTGCCGTCCTGTCTCGGCAGAGGCGATATAACTACTATTTTATGTATCTAAAATGCAATACAGTAGATGAGCATACAGGTAATAGTGTACTGGTGTATATGTAGATGGTTTGACCGAACAGTGGTATATGGGTGCTTCAGATAGAAGACACTGTGTGTCGTTCATACTTCCAACATAAACTCGACTCATCCTCCCAAAAATTACAAAGGCGAATGAACGAGACACTTAATTTGACAGTGTTTGACATGCTGTAGTGTTAAAAAAATTTCCCTTATAGGCATAAGTTCACACTTGCATTTGTCAATCATACAAACACCTTGCAGAGCAATATAACATATAAACAGCGTGCAATCATAGCAAGGGAGCTCCAGATAACCATGCTAAATTCAATCATTTTAGCACTGAAAATATATGTTTTTTTTTTTTTTAAATAACAAAATCGTTCTTTTGACATACGAAGTTATTCGTTGTTTTTGCGATCAAACATTTTCGTAGCATTTATATTACCATGCTTTGCAATAAAATTCGATCTCAAAATCGAAACTAAAAATTACTATATTGTACCAAGTATTTTGTAATCAAAACTCGTTCAATTCGTATATAAAACGAACGTTGAAACACATCACGAATAATTCGTCAAATATGTACGAATTATTAGAGCTTATGTGCATTTGACGAAATGGGTTTGTGCTTTTCACAAAAGATACGATTCGCTGAGAAGAAACGATGTGCAGAGCAGTAGCTTATCAAAAAATAATTCACTGTTTTGTGATCCATGGTAAAATTGTATTAAGTGCATGGTAATACCATACTAACACGGGCCATAATTTTGACAGTGATACCTACATGAGTCGATGTTCCATGACTCGATATCGACTCATGGAACCATACTTAAAAACAAAATTTCATAATTACTATGATGGTCCCTAGAAGCAGCTTTCCAAAGCATTGCTGTTCCATGACTCGATATTTCCATGAGTCGATGGTCCCTTCAATATCGACTCATGGAACTTTCACTGTAGTATCTTATGCTTCCAATTAGAACAGTGGAAACCGTTCTGGGCAGAAAACACAGTCTTCTCGTTAAACGACCCGGAAGCTGTACCGCTCTCAACAATCCCCTGAAGGAAAATCAATCGATGGAACAAGTTCAGTAGGTAACGGTCTTGCATGTAATAATGACCAATATCAAATAAAATCTTCCCACACGTACCTTGCAGCGATTGCCATCTGAGCATTGGTGGTGTCCCGGTACCACTCGTATAGCAGTTCCGCCCCGAATGCCAACCTGTCGTTGTAGCTCATGAGGTGATCCAGCGTGACCCGGCAGGACTGGTGGGTCGGATTGTAGCAACGCAGCGTGGTGGTGGTTCGCGTCCCTGTATGCTGCAGCGAAAGCTTATCAATCAACGGGTTCGAATGGGTTTGCGGTTTCAGCTGAATACTCATTTCCGTGCAGATCGATGCCACCGGCCGATACAGAAGGAAAATGTTCGAAGTAAGTGTGCCTGGGTTTACGTCGAAGGCGAGTATCGGGGTTTTCTGAGGATAACGTATGCTAATTAGAGGATTTCTAATAAAGCAGTGGTTTTCAATTGTGGGTAAAAAAGGTAAATTATATACTCCAGAAAACAGTGTGCCTCGTACCCTCGTACTGAGCGCACACAATTGTTGTCTGTTCTCGGAAGTTTTTAAATCTACCTAAAGCCTCTCTCAGTGCTCCTTTTGTTATACATAATGATTCCTTTTAGATCTTTGTTTGAATCCATTCCTACGGTTTTTCGTTGGATCCGTTAACAAAACCTAACGGTGGTAATTCTTCTTGGACATCGTCTTGAAAAAAAAAATCTCTTAGAAGGTCTCGTCACTTATTCACTTAAAATGGTTGCTATACCACAAAAATGGAAGGGTGAATATAAATTTAAATTTCCTTTCAAAAAGGGGGTTTAAAAACTGGTACTAAACGTGGCAAAAATGGAAGAAATTTTTCCGGAGTGCAAGCTTTCTTCCAAGGGTAAAAGGTTGAAAACCACTGTGATAAACCAATCAAGCCCAACTTACCAGAACGGTATCGCTGCATTTCCGGTGTAATTGCGCCCCAATGCGGAAGCCGGTGGGTGTTATATGGCTCAGATGCCAGCTAGCTCGTATGAGACGATGCACCGCCAATGTTTTGGAGGCGTTCAGTTGGAAGCCCTCGAACCATTCCGGCCTCAAGTCGTACGTGCGTTGGTGAAGGCTCGAAAAGTCTCCCGGGTTGAGGGCATGGGAAATGCCTTGCACCGTGATTAGCGGCTTCGGAAAACTGGGTCGCGGTTTGTTTTGGTAGCCTCCCGTCGGGTAGCAAGGTTCTTCAAAACAAGCGTTCGCGTGGGGTGACATATCGGTGGCGCGCGATGGATCGATGCTACCGGCTTGCTTCGATTTCATAATACAGTCGACTCTCCACATCTCGATGTCGAAGGGACCATAGGGGGAGATAGTGAGAGATCGAGACATAGAACACATTTTTAATGAATATTAGGTTGAAAATCACTCCATTGCTCCGTGTTGCTAGTTAATATTTTAGAGTTTTTGACAAAAGTTTGGACATTTTTTATTAAATCCTTTTGTTTTAAATCTATTTATATTCGAAGGGGCCTACCTTAGCCGAGTGGTTAGAGTCCGCGGCTACAAAGCAAAGCCATACTGAAGGTGTATGTGTTCGAATCCCGGTCGGTCCAGGATCTTTTCGTAAAGGAAATTTCCTTGACTTCCCTGGGCATAGAGTATCATCGCTACCTGTCACCAGGGTTGGGAAAAATCTTGAAATTCACTCTACAGTAGCCAAGCAAAGCCAATCACAGTCAGCGAAGCCAGTGAAACTCACGCCCATCGCTGCTGTAGGCAAAAAGCCTTGAAAATAGCAAAACACCCGTTGCTAAGGGCAACCCAGAAATACTGTAGAAAAATGTTCTATTTCCCGCTGCATTTCCCGCATTTAGAGCCTTCAATGACACTCATGATTTAGAAAATTCGTCCACCCAACATAGGCTACTTGATGAGATTCACGTTTTTGAACTACTGTACTGGAGAGCCACGTGATTTTCGCGAAAATTCAAGCCTACTACTATTACCATTCCCAGCACTGCCTGTCACACGATATACGAATGCGAAAATGGCAACTTTGGCAAAGAAAGCTCTCAGCTAATAACTGTGGAAGTGCTCAAAAGAACACTAAGCTGAGAAGTCGGCTCTGTCCCAGTGGGGACGTTAATGCCAAGAAGAAGAAGAAGATATTCGCAGCTAAATGTACCACATGTGATACAACAATACTTAAAAAAATAAAAAAATACTGACTTGAGCGCAAATTAATGGAAATTGCGTCAATTTTCTCTTAAAATATCTGTTTTAAATATAAACCTGAATTTTATAAAAACATAGCATCCTCTATTGCTTTAAATGAATAAAGCATGTAAGAAACAACCAAATTATGAGCCTTGATATCTGAATTTGTTAACAAGATTTGCTTAAAAAGAATACTTGCAGAACTGGCTTTTATATCGTCAAGGTTATCGACTGAAAAACGCCGGGGCGTTATCAGTTGAGCTGTCACGTCCTGTCCTAGGTCCAACGCTGGTAGAGTGACGATCTTGGTGACGATGATGATTCTCTTTTCAGTTTCGTCGTCGAAGTTTTCCATTTAAGGCTAAGTAGCCCGTCATTCGTTTTGGCAACAATGATGACTTCTCAGCTTGCATTTCAAAGTGATAAAAGTCAATCTTGATAGTTTGAATTGACTTGAAAAAGTATCACTGTACGCGCTAACATGCATGAAGTATGCTGATACTTTTTCAGCTGAGTCAGTGCAAAACCAACTGATTTTCTTTAAATCGAAATCGTGAGATGGATTAGCAACAATCATCAACGACGCGTACAAATTTCAATGACGGCCTACTTCGCCTTAACAACGATGATTGTCTACCCTGTCCATGAATTCATTTTGGAGTCCTCCTACCTAACTAGTACGACGTAGGGGAAAAGCACCCCAGTGAACACACGATCGTATATAATAGGATATAATAGTACAAATGTGGAGGCGATACACGTATATATTGCATGCAGCTTAATGGCGCATGTACGTATATCGCCTCCACTTTTGTACTCATATGCGCTGTCGTATACGAGTTTGTGTTTACTGGGACTAGTTTTCGACCTACAAGAATTCTGTGTCAATTTTCAGATTTTCATTCAAAGTAGGCCAAAATCGTATGGATAGGTCGAAAATTAATGCTGGATCAAAAAATTGGTGCTTTTCCCCTAGTCTAGTCGAAGGATGCCACGTTTGCCACAAGTTTTGTCCACAAAACTTTATGCTTGTAAACACCGAAAACCATTTAATCTGTCTTTCTTAACGCCCTTGCTACGCGTCCGTCTATAACAGTATTTTCAATAGTGTGAATTTCGTTTACACGTTTGCAAGTTCCGTAACGTTAAGTAAGCTGATTAAATAATGTGTAAAAGTTCATCAAGTGCTCTAAAATTAACGAATTCCAAAACGAACTTAAAAATTCATTCACGAATTTCATGAACCTCTGCACCCTTTTGCATGAAACGTTAAACTACGGATGCCGTCGATCCTTTTTGAATAAATTGAGAATATTTTCGAAGTCCTGAGTAACTTGATTTTCGATTGGACTAGTAAGTCCTAAATTAAAATTGTGCGCGCTTTCAAACTGGATAGCAAGTTTTTGAGCTTTTTCGCAATAAGTTAGTAATAATTTGTTTTCCTCTTTCTATGCCGGTATTGGCTTCCGAGTTTTTTTTTTCAAAATTGTAGATAATTTCCAAAAGGGCTTAGAGCCTGGGTCCAATTGAGAAATCTTATTTTCAAAATTTTTGTTTCCAAATCAGCATGAGTATTTAATTGGCTACAAAGATCACTAGAGTCGGTTAAGACCAAGTCAGTCGTAAATGGATTTCTAGAAGAGAAAAAACATGCAGGGCTATCAGGGTATTGAATTGAGAAATATCCTGAAGAGCACTTATCAAATAAAATTCTGCCGTTGGAATTCCTGTGAGAATTATTCCATGACCGATGTTTGGCATTAAAATCACCAATGACAAAATTTTTTGACTTATTCCGAGTCAATTTTCGCAAGTCAGTTTGGAGCAAATTAACTTGCTGTCCAGAGCATTGAAAAAGCAAATAGGCAGCTATGAAAGTATATTTACCAAACTGTGTTTCAACAGAAACACCTAAAGTTTCAAAAACTTTAGTTTCAAATGACGCCTATGTTTTATTCGCCTATGAATGATGATTGCAACTCCCCCACATGTCCCATCAAGTCGATCATTACGATAAACAAAAAAGTTAGGATCTCCTTTGAGTTTAGATCCAGGTTTTAAATACGTTTCGGTAATAACTGCTATATGGACGTTATTAACTGTAAGAAAATTAAACAGCTCGTCCTCTTTACCTTTCAGAAACGAGCATTCCAATTAAAAATATTTAAATTATTATTTGGATCCATTAGAAAAACGCAATCCAATAACAATTTGATTAGTAAATTTTACACTAACTTGAACTGTTTCAGTCATAGTGGTGGCTTTGAACATTGCATCAATCATTAGATTCAATTGTTCAGTTAGAAAATTAAAATCAGAGGCAGACATGTACGTTGTCTGATGATTTCCTATTAGAATTTTTGGTAGACGAAGAGGCGTAAATAGTAGGAGTTACCTGTGGCGATAGGGTTTTTTTTTTCATTTGATTTGAAACAAGTAGAATGGGTACTATGAGTATGACAAATATGGGAGGTATTGGAAATTATCTGGTAGGGAATACCTCAGTTTGTTATTCAGTAGTTATTTTCTTCTGATCGGGAATCGGCAAAGGATTTACCGTGGGTAGATACATTCGAAATTGAAAGATTCGACCGGCTACCCGACGGATTAATATTAGTTTGTGAATAAGCATGATCATGATCTTCCTGATGAGTATGATTCCTAGCGATCGTTAACTGAAAATTGAGTATTGTTCGATACTCTACCAGGGAAATTCCGGAAACGACCGTTATCGTAACGGATATTATCTTTCATCTGCCTGGCACGAGCCTCAATGACCCTTTTGCGTGAAGGGCAATTCCAAAAATTGGACTTATGGTTAGCCCCGCAATTACAGCATATGAATTTGGTGGTATCTTCCTTCACTGGACAGACGTCTTTAGCGTGAGAAGAACCTCCGCAAATCATGCATTTAGCATCCATGCGACATTTTTTTGTACCATGACCCCACTTTTGGCACCGACGGCACTGAGTGGGGTTCTGGTAATTTCCTCCAGGTTTCTGGAAATGTTCCCACGTCACACGGACATCGAAGTTTTGCTTTTTCTAAAGCTTTAATATTATTTAGTTCTTTTTTGTTAAAGTGAACTAAATAATATTCTTGAAAAAGCCCTTTTCGAACAATGCCAGATTGGGTTCTCTTTTTCATAATGATGACTTTTACTGGGGAAAATCCAAGTAAATTATTGATTCCATTTTTGATCTCTTCAGGTGACTTATAGTCACTTGAGAGACCTTTCAAGACAACTTTGAACAAACGTTCAGTTTTGTCGTCATAAGTAAAAAAATTGTTGTTCTTCTCTTCAAGATGTTTGAGAAGATGTCCGCGATCTTTAAGAGATTCCGGCAAAACGCGACAGTCTCCTTTCTTTGCGAATTGGAAGGAGACCTTGATTCCCCTAATGGAGTTCAAGATCTCTAGCCAAAATCCCCCAAATTCGGAACAACTGACTACGATAGGCGGCACTCTTTGCTTCCACACTTGAATCAAATAGCCTGGGCTAGAAGCTGCTTCGATTTGGTGTTCTGAAAATTTGTCTAGAGCATCGAACTGATTGCTCATTTCGATACAATTATTCATTTCACCCTTGGAAGAAAGTTCGCATTCCGGGGAAACGTCCTTTCTTCCATTCTTGCCACGTTTAATGACAGTTCTAAATCCCACTTTTTTGAAAGGAAGTTGTGAATTCAAAGATTCACCCTTCCTTCTGTTTGTTGTTGCAACCATGTCTAGTGAATAAACGAGAGAAGACGTGACCTTCAAGAGGTTTTTTCCCAATACGGTGTACAAGAAGGATTACCACCGCTAGCTTTCGCCAACGGGTCCAACGAAAAATCGAAGGCACAGGTCCAAACAAGGATTGTAAAGGGATCAATAGAACTGAAAAGTACAGTTATAGTAGCACTGAAAAGTACCGTTTTTAATTTTAGCTCTTTAAAGTACTGTTTTATTGCTTTAAGTAGTTTTTAAGAAAACTTCCAAGAGCAGAGAGAATTCGTGTACGCACAGCACGCAGGTACGATGCGCACTGGAATCGGATCTTTAATGTGTTGCATCTTAAGGGTCTATTTGCTAGTCAACTAGTTTATTTTTTTCCTATCTCAACATAACGAACTCAGAAGAGTTCCTAATAATTCTCCTGCCTTCGGCTGGAATGAAGCGCCAAGAAAATCCTATTATTTTAAACCATTTCATGGAGCAGCTCCAAACAGTATCTGCAGTATAATAATCACATGCGACAAAAGACCCCAACCTGACGACCTAGCACAGGTGAAGAATACTCAATCAAACGATGCGGGAGCATGTTTTTTTCGTTTGGTTTATTTCGTATTCAATAAGCAGCTTTTCTCCAGGCATAAATTGCACTCAGTCTCGGTTCAACATCTCCAGTTTGAGAGGAAAATTCTTGAAATCAGGACAAGGAAATAAAGAAGGGAGGGGAGTGAAGTCGAGACAAACCGTAAATAAATTCATTTTCTTGCTTTATATTGAAAGTGGATGCAGATAAAAATGTGGATTCAAGTAATAGAAGATTTTTTTCCTCTCAGATCATTGGCGTAGCTACTGCGAATAGAAATATTGGGTTTTAACGAAAAGTACTGTTAAGTCTCAAAGTCGAAAACATGGGTTTTGCATGGCGATTTAGTTGGAATGATTTGCTGATATATGTCATCAAACTTCCAGGAAATGGCTGTCAATTGCAATTCAATTTGGAACTCTGTTGATCTACATTATACTTTAGGGGTTGTAATGATTCTCCAGTTTGAGAATTGAAGAATTTTTCTTTTGAATACGAATGTTTCGTGCTGTTCGGAATTTGAATCAAGGTGTTCGAAAAAAAAAACCTGAATCAAAATTGTGCTTCCATACAAAACAATATTCTACACTATGATTCGTATGGTTATAAAACGACGAAAAACATGAGGTCTTTGTAAAAAATAACCCTGATGTATCTCTTAATCAAGGGCAGTCGAAAAAAATGAGTTTAAGGCGAAGTAGGCCGTCATTGAAATTTGTACGCATCGTTGATGATTGTTGCTAATTCATCTCACGATTTCGAATCAAAGAAAATCAGTGTGTTATGCACTGACACAGCTGAAAAAGTATCAGCATAATGTATGCATGTAAGCGCGTACAGTGATAGTTTTCAGTAGTTTTTGCACTAACACACCTGAAAAATTATCAGCATACTCTTTGCATGTTAGCGCGTACAGTGATACTTTTGCAAGTCAATATAAACTTTCAAGCCTGAGCTATATCACTTTGAAATGCAAGCTGAAATGTCATCATTGTTGCCTTATGGCTGAGTAGCCCGTCATTCGTTTTGGCAACAATGATGACTTTTCAGCTTGCATTTCAAAGTGATAAAACTCAGGCTTGAAAGTTCATATTGACTTGAAAAAGTATCACTGTACGCGCTAACATGCAAAGAGTATGCTGATAATTTTTCAGGTGTGTTAGTGCAAAAACTACTGATTTTCTTCGATTCGAAATCGTGAGATGAATTAGCATCAATCATCAACGACGCGTACAAACTTCAATGACGGCCTACTTCGCCTTAAGACCATAGTTGATTTTACTGTAACAGTTCTCCTATCTTGCTACGCCCACGGTTTAAATCCAGCATCCCTAGATGTTATGGTACTTCAACAAACCGATTCGGGAAAGTCCTCTTTGGACGTACTCCTTTTGTTTCAGCTCGTCGCAGCATAGAGCTTTTCAATTTTTCATGCCATCCAAATTTATGACACGGTTGACTGGCTGGCTGGGTGCGATACATAGGTCTGGGGAAACGGGACACACAAAAAAAAGCTACTGCACCGTTTTGACACGAGGACCTTCCCAGCTGTACACGCTAGAATTGTTTCACTGAGTTATTAGGCATAGGAAATCGATGGAATGGTCTGGTCTGCTACTAGCTGAATTTCTTGTTATTATTGTAATATGTTGTTTCATACCTTGAATGGAACTTAACATGCTTTTTGACTTAGTTCTTTTTAGTGCTTCAACGACTCTCGCCATTTATTGTATGTAACATGTTTAGCGTGACTATGCTCTTTGCGGAAAACTGTTTCCGATTATTAATAATAACTTTTTTCGATGGTTCCCCTCTTTTTCCATACTTCTTCGAAGCTGGTTGACTGCGTCATTGCTCTGCCTGTTTTATGCTCCGTCCGTATTCCACTTCTCGATATTGTTCTGCAGCAATCCCATACTTCATAGCTACTTGATAGAATCGAAAAGCTGCCGACTCTGGGGACCCCGGTTGGTTTGACAATAATGTGACACCGGAAAATGTATTGAACTGCACTTCTACGGGAAAGGCACTTGTAAGTTCTGCAGCGCAAATTCATTGTCAAATGCAGTATATTCAGCCGTTTTCATAACTATGTAGATTATTATTGGGTTACTCAATTCGCTTCAAAGACAGTCCGACCGAGTCCTAAATTTTTAAGAGCAATTCTATAATTTAACTGACAATGGTTAAAACCACTCTTTACCAATACAGGCTGTCGAATGTCGGTCAGCGAGAACAATGCAACGCAATGCGGGTCAGCTCCGTATCGGATCGAGTTGAGCTCAATCAGAGATGCCACACCACCGTGGCATCGGGTTCATAAAACTGTCCGAGAAAACGCCACATAAGCATGGCAATAAAGCAAATTTGATTGGATACTTTTATTTTCCGCTTCCGTTGTTTAATCGGGTACGTTTAAAATGCGGCCACAAAATTGGGTTAAAATTGCAGCTTTGAATCCAGGCTATTTGATTCAAGTGAGGAAATGAAGAGTGTTGCCAATCCCGGTCAGTTGTTCCCAATTTGGAGGGTTTAGTCAGGAGATCTTGAACTGCATTAAAGGATTTAAGTTGTCCTTCCAATTCTGCCGCGTTTTGCCGGAAACCTTTAAAGATCGCGAACTTCTTCTCAAATATCTTGAAGAGAAGAAACACATTTTTTTTAACTTATAGCGACAAAACTAAAAGTTTGTTCAAAGGCGTGAAGTCACCTGAAGAGATCAAATGATAAATGATTTACTTGGATTTTCCCCAGTCCAAGTAATCATTATGAAAAAGAGAACCCAAATCTGGCATTCTTCGGAAAGGGCAAATGATTGACGCAAAGTTGAAAACCACCACAATGGCTGAAGCAATCCAAGTTGGTGTATAATTTACTAATAAAATTGTTATTAAATTACATTTCTTCAATGGATCCAAATATATTTTCAAAAATTTTCAATTGTAATGCTTGTTCTGTGATTGGTGAAGAGGACGAGCTGTTTAATTTTTAAACAGCTTATAACATATATATGGCAGTTATTACTGAAATCTTTTTGAAAGCTGGATCCAAACTGAAAAGAGATCCAAACGGTTTTTTTTTTTAATTGTAATGGATGTCTCGTTTTTCGATCATCCAAACAAGTTGAGTTCTAAATGGATTGTCTTCGTTTTATTTTTTTTTTTTAATTTTTGTCAATCAATAGTAGACTACATGTTTGCTTAATTCTATGTTGTATCATATCTTAAGGAATTAAAATATTGTCTTAGCTTTGTTCGCGACATGGTCAGATCAATTTCTGTGCAATGCTGATTATAAAGAGACATCATTCGATTCATTGGGCCAAATTTCGATGATTATTTGATGCAAACAAATTCCGATTTCTTAACTGTCTAGCGGGCGTTTAGAAATTCAAACATGATAAAAGATTGGTGGAATCAATACGCTGCGATACAATATCAATGACAAATGAAATCATGGCTATTTCGCGACGCTCATTTAATGTTTGAATATCGATAAGCATACATAGAGCCTCGTATGATGGCAGTGGAAACGTTGTGCAGCCTAATTTGCGTAAGGCATATAAAAGAAATTGCTTCTGTACTGATTCGATTCTATCACCAATACTATCTATCACACAATACTACAATATTCTAGAACTGATCTTACATAAGCAATGTACAAGGTTTTAATCGTTTATGGATCCCGAAAATTGTAGCTAAAACGCTTAATAAAGCTCAACATATTGGTAGCTTTATTGATAATCGTATTATAATGATCAGTAAAGGTAAGTTTGGAATCTAATATGACACCTAAATCTCTAATCTTATCGCACTTTTGAACAATTTGATTTCCTAAAGAGACAGTAATCTGTGGTGTATTCCGTTTTCTGCTATATGTGATTAAATTACATTTTTTGACGTTTAATTGAAATATGCTATTGCTACACCATTTATCAAATATACTTATTTCATTCAGATAAATGTCGCTATCTTTGTTGCTATCGATTTCCATATAAAGTATCATATCGTCGGCATAAATAAGAATTTTAAGATGTTTAAGCACATATGAAATATCGTTAACAAATAATATAAATAACAATGGACCTAAATGCGAACCTTGGGGAACTCCTGATGTACCGTGAACTGGTTTAGACAATTTTCCCTCAAATCTAACTATTTGTTGGCGATCTGTTAAATAAGATTCAATCCAGTTGAGGAGTCTTATCGCAATTCCCATTTTATTGAGCTTGAAAATCAACAAAGGAATGTCTAGTCTGTCAAATGCCTTACTAAAATCGGTGTAAAGTGCTTCGACGTGGTTACCTCTATCCATTGCATTCAAAGTGTAATTTACAAATTCCAAAAGGTTTGTTGTAGTAGAACGACCTTTATAGAAACCATGTTGTGTATTCGTTATTCTATGTTTTATTTAGCTAAATACATTTTTATTTATAAGTGATTCAAATAGTTTTGGAATGAATGAAATAATAGCAATTCCACGATAATTTCGAACATCAGATTTTCTACCAGACTTGTAAATGGGTATGAGATACGATCTTTTCCATGCTTTTGGAAATCTGCCCATTTCAAGTGACTTGTTGAATAGCCAAAATAATGGTGCTGTAAATTCATTAGCTTAGTTTTTCAGTAAAATAGATGGGATTCCATCTGGCCCTGATCCTTTGGTGGAATCTAAATTCTTCAGTCCTGTTAAAATTTCCTGTACCAGTATTTGACACCGATATCGTTTGTAAAATCAGGAAATCCTGAAAAATATTCAAAATCACGATCTTTATCCGAAAAGTTAGTAAAAGACTCTTGGAAAAAAGTAGCAAAAAGATTGCACATGCCATCTGGATTATCTGCTGCTCTATCATCCAATGTCATTTTTGATGGAAAATTGTTAGACTTCATCTTAGATTTAGCATAATTAAAGAAGTTCCTGGGACAAGATTTTAAATCATTTTCTATTTTTGTGTTGTACTCTTCAAGTGCAGCGGATATGGCTTGATTAAGTTGGTTGACAATATACAAATAATTTTCTAAGCTTTCTCGAGATTTTTGTTGTCTGTAAATTTTATGAGCCTTTTGCTTACGATTTTTTAAATTAGTTATTTGCTTATTAATAAAAACAGGGTTTTTCGACCCATTTCTACGACGTCTTCGCAATACTGGAACTTCCATCTGCATAATTTCCGACAAAATTGAATAAAAATCCGTCACTGCACTTTCTAAATCTCCTTGGTTTTTCAAAACGGATTGCCAATCTATTCTATTTAATTTTTGTTTAATTCCGTCATAATTAGCGTTTTTATAATCAAAGAGTCAGACCGGAAAGCTCTCGGTGTTTTCGAGCGTAAAGTGCTGCGGACAATACTCGGTGGGAAACTCGAAAATGGTGTGTGGCGCAGATGCATGAATCACGAGTTGTATCAAGTGTACAAAGATGCGAATATTATCAATCGTGTAAAATACGGCAGACTTCAGTGGGCTGGTCACTTAGTGCGAGGTAGAGGTCGGCGGCTTCAGGGAAGACCACGAATACGCTGGATGTACGCAGTGGAAGAGGACCTGGCGACCCTAAACGTTCGGGGCAACTGGAGAAGTTTCGCCCAAGACCGACGAAGATGGAGCTCTACAATACGCCCGGCAATGGCGTGATGCTACGCTGTAGCCATCATGGTATCAAGGTAGGTATAATCAAAGAAATTCTCAAAGTCACAGATGTCAGAATTGTGATTACTGTGAACAAAAATTGAGTACTCAATAGCTGTGTGAAATGCTTCATTTTTCCATAGTGGAGAAAGAGATACATTCACACAGAAATTTTTTTGAAATTGTTTATCGGCATATCGGTCTATTTTGCTCGAAGTAAGAGGGAGCATGGAGAAGAAAGCAATGAATACTAGATGGATAGGTACCGTAAGGGAACAGCGAGAGAAATTGGATTAGATGTTGAAGAGGGCATACCATATGAAACAGTATTACTTGAAACGTCACTTCCTTGTGGCTAACGTCCCCTATGGGAACGGCTTGGGTGTGTTTTGAGTTATGCTGGTTATGCTCCAATGTCTACATTGAATACAAATTTACGCATTTGTACGTCCTGCCGTTTAAACGTTGACAAACGGGCAATCTGTACATCATCGGTGAATCAGGTTGCAGGAAGTTCGAAAATAACAACAACTGAGGAATTACTAGATGCACCGACAAAAACTGAGGAGTTACCAGAAGTACCAAGTGCAGATAGTCTTGCCACGGTACCATCAGCGACATCTGTTTCAACAAATCAATCAGAAGATGAGTGCATCCAGAAGGTCAACATCGAACGCTTCAACGAAGGGATAGCTTGAATAAAAGTGACTCCGATTAAATGGACGAAGATGGGTTACGTCAATTATCCCGAGAAAAAATACCGTGAAATCAACGAAGCTGTACGAAGAAACCTCTTCAAATTAGGACCTGAGGATGTGGAAAATACAGACTACGATGAGGTAATTATGAATATGAAGGAAAGGTTCTCGAATCTAGCCACGACAAGGAAAGAAAAAATATTGATTTTGTCGATGCTGTCAAGCTCGTGGTCTATTCAAGACGCCATTGATGAGTTCAAAATCAATAGAAATACAGCAAAAGAGGCAAAACAATTCAAAAATACCTGTCTTGCAACCAAAAATGCTAGGTCGAGTACTTCATTAACAGATGAGACAAAAGAAAAAATAATTCAATATTTTGAAGACGATGAAGTAAGTAGAGCTATGCCTGGCCAAAAAGATTATGTATCTGTAAAAAAAGATGGAAAGCGTCAAGCAATCCAAAAACGATTAATGATGACTACTTTGAAAGAAGCGTATACACGCTTCAAGGAAATTAACGAAAATATTAAGGTAGGTTTTTCCTCATTTGCAAGCCTTCGTCCAAGGCAATGCAAGCTTCTATCCAATTCAGGAACACATAATGTTTGTGTGTGCACAACACACGAAAATATTAACCTAATCTTACATAGTTTGAAAAGAATCAATTTATCAAAGGATATTAAAATGTTAACTGGTAGTCTTTTGTGTGAAAATACAACATCAAATTGCTATCTACGATCTTGTTCGGATTGTCCAGATTCTTCATCATTGGAAAATACTTTATTCGCTGAGTTTGAAGAAAATTATATTGATCAGTTATCATTTGAGCAATGGGTGACCACGGATAGGTGTGACCTAGAAACTATTGTAAAACCTGTAGATGAGTTTGTGTCATTTTTTTGCTTGAAATTAGAAAGTTTAATTCCTCACGACTTTATTAAAACAGAGCAATCCCGCTTTTTAAAAAATACGAAAAATACATTACAAGATGGTGAATTTTTAGTCATTTGTGATTTTTCTGAAAACTATAGCTTTGTATTGCAAGATGAAGTGCAGTCCCATCACTGGAACGTACAACAAGCTACAATTCATCCATTCGTTAATAATTTCAATGGAAGTACGCAAATTGAACATTTTAGTTTTATTGTAATTTCCGAAGATTTAAGACACGACTCAGTATCTGTAAATTTGTTCATTGCCAAAATGATTAACTTTTTACGCGTTGATAAGGATAAAGAAATCAGAAAGATATATTTCATGTCTGATGGAGCAGCATCGCAGTACAAAAACCGTAAGAATTTTTCGAGCCTATGTCAATTTAAATCAAAGTACGGAATTGATGCAGAATGGCATTTCTTTGCTACGTCACATGGCAAAGGTCCTTGTGATGCTATTGGAGGAACCATAAAGCGCATGGCCACATGAGCAAGTTTAGCCAAAGAACGTGAGCATCCAATTAAAACTGCAAAAGAACTATTTGATTTGAAATTATCATTTTGTTTTACTACTACTGAAGAGTACGAATTAACGGCATCAGAGCTCAGCGAGCAATATAATAACGCGAAAACGATCCAAGGAACCCAAAAATTTCACTGTTTCATTCCATTGTCAGAAAATAAAATTAAAGCAAAACTATACTCGAACTGTACTGATAATGATGCAAAAGTGTTCGATATTGTAAAAAAATTGAATAACAATAAATAAATAAATAAGTATTAATAAAATGTTTTCATGATCTCATAACGCATACCCAAATCCAAAACTTTTAAAGTTTATATATAACATTTAGAAACTCATCGATCATACCCTAAAAAAATATCCTGGTAAAAAAAAAATTATTTTCGTGTAATCTGTTAATTCATTTTAATTTAAACATATATACATATACATATAATATTTATATACATATAATATACATAATACTAATGAATACATGAAAACGACCTGTTTAATTCACGCAAGGCCCTTAACAATAAAATCAGCAACAAACTGCGGTTCCCGTAATAATTTACACCGAAAAAAAAATTATTTTCTACTAAATGTGAAAATTATGACATGTTTGAAATGTCATAACTTTTTCGTTTATTGGTTTACCATCACCAAATTTTTATGGTAGATAGCTAATATAATGGACCGTTTTCCCTCAAAAAATTACGTTGGTATTCCGATAGGGTTTTGAGATATTTGAGTTTTTGTGTCAAAAATTATGTTTTTTAATGCAAAAAAAATAATGTTTTTACTGTGTGTATTTTTTTTGGAATCTTTATTTAGTTGTCTAACTTTGTTTCTTTAGTTGTCTAACAATCGAACGAACCGTTTTTGCTGTGCAGCTTTTTGAATATTTTTGAACCATTTTCACATACACCCTTTTGAAAAGTTAGTCGTGACTCAACTTGAAGATTTGATATCGGAAAATGACGATTTAGATGGAACTGGAAAACTGTGCAAAGTTTCAGCTCAATAGAAAAAAATGAATTAAAAAATTTACCAAATTTTGGTGCTGTTGCTTGGAATCACTCTGCTGCGAAAAGGAGTTTCTTAAGGCAGGACCAAGCAACCAGTTCGAGCTAGAGGTTGAGCACGAATGGAATCCATCATCGACAGGATACGGATTCAAAATTTCGCCTCTCTGAAATTTGATCCCACGTTGCTTGTCTGGAGGCTTGGAAAAAGTCAGCTTTGCTGCTGCGAGTAAATCCTTATCCGAGGGAAGACCATTAGAAACTGCTCCATTGCTTCTGCGCTTCATGTTGCTGTCGTTGTAGTTGAACCATTTTTGTGAGGTATTGTTTTTCATATTGCCGCGTACATTTCTACTTGTGGTGTGCTTGGAGGGAGTTTTGATTGAAAAATAAGACATAGCGGGATTTGGGGCAAGTGTGACACCTTACGCAAATTGTTCTCTAACTTTGTCAAAAGCTTCAAAAAAAAACCCTCCAATTTAGCCTCATGATGTTAGTTCACATTTTTTCATAAGCACTGTGCCATTAAAAAAGAAAATACTTTCAAGAAGTATTAGTTTTGAAGCTTTTCAAATATCATCCAAAATAACCTAAATTTCACCGTTCCAAAAATCCTACAGAAGATTTCTATCGTCCAACCAGCTTGCTCTCCTTCATCGGTAAACTTTTTGAAACGGTCATTATGAACGGTATGATGGCTCTCATAAATAATCAAGCCTCAAATATAATAAAAATAAATACTTTGGTTTTCCAACATACATTATTAGAATAATCCAAAGTTATTACCTCAGGGATGTAAAAATATTTGTTTACGGATGACACAGGCCTCTCTGCCAAAGAACGAAGCCTGCGATTTATCTGTAATAGATTGCATAAAAGCTTTGGATTTTTTTCTTCATACTTCCATAAATGAAAGATTTTTCCTAATGCTTTCAGATCTCAACTAATAATTTTCCCACATTAACCAAAAGCACTTTATTTTAAACCTTCAAGTCGACATAATGTCACGATGATAGGGGTTCCAATAAATTGGTCAGATGAAGTCAAGTATCTAGAGCTCATGTTAGATACAAATTTAACTTTCAAAAACCATATTGAAGGCATTCAATCAAAATGCAACAAATATGTAAAATGTCCCTATCCCCTTCTCAACAGAAAATCCAAACTTTGTCTTTCGACCTTTAAACCAATTTTCAGGCTAGCCATGTTGTGAGCTGTTGTATTACTAGGAAGAAAGCTCTGCAGAGGATTCAAAATAGCAAACCCGATTAGATAAATAGCTTGCCAGAAGAAAATACTCAATCCGACACGTTTGCTTTGAGGATTATCGCATGTGCAAAACCATTTATAAAAGGCTCAACATGGCACGACAAATTCACTGTAAAATGTATTCCATACACCTATTTTCTCATCACCAGCAGATTCTTGGAAGAATGCCATCACCGAAATGGTTCGCGCATTGTTCTAAATCAAACACATTTCGGCTTCTATTGAAATTCAATTACTCATCCGATGAAAGCTACATTTTCCATTTGTATTCCCCCCACCCTCCAGGGATTTCCATTTCGTCGTGTTCCGAGCGGCCACCTCCCGACATGTTCCCGGCTGGAAGGAGCTATACAATTGATGCCAACTGCAAATTCTTTCTTTCTGGTGCAAAGCGCCACTTTTGTAGCTGAATTCCTTGCCCATGGAGAAACATTGCAGCAGTAGCAGAGGCAGCAGCTAAGCCAAAAACAGGAAAATAGTGCACCGCACCATCGCGCAGCTCTTCGGCAAAAGCTCCAAGGCGGAAAGACATTTTCTGCGTTATTATTATTTGTTATTCGTTTGCAGATGCATTTTCTTTCCCACCCCGCCGCCGTGTTTCCAACCAGCCAACGGTTCAGTCGTTTTGTCTCCTTCGCACCATTTGCGTGGTTCAATTTATCTTATCGGTACTGTTGGCGCGGTGGAAAATGTGTACGATTATTTAAAAAGTCATAAAATTTTCAAACCATAATATAATGGTAAGAAGTACTTGGCATTACAATGATATTCTATGTCCAGGAAAGTCGAAGAAATTTGCATTACGAAAAGATACTAGACCGACTGGGAATCGAATCCAGACACCTTCAGTATGGCTTTGCTTTGTGGCCAGGGATTCTACCCACTCGACCAAAGAAGGTTCCTAAAGGTAGTCGAACTTTTCCACATAGTTTGTTTTGTTTCGATTAAGAGGCTTTTGTTCTCTAAAGTTTGGAGGGATTCTCAAGAGTGTGTTTTGTCTCGGTTATTAGCGAAATATAATGGTACTTATTTTAATAAAAGTCCACAAAGATATTCTCCTGGAATATTGCTGAGAATTCCTGGCTGCTCATTTTTAACAAAGATACACCTAAGCTCCAAATTTCATATCATGTATTGGACACCTCAGAATTGCACTACGATCCAAATGAATAAGGGATGGGATTTTCCGCTTACTCTCGAAGTGCAATTTTAGCAGATCTAATATTATTGGTCAATAACGGTGCCGGCCAAGTCCTTACAGTCAGTTGGGATGGGGAAGGAATGTTAGGGTGTAATGATTGTTGCTTCTAGAGACCGAGAATACCTCTGCATCTCCACAATCACCACGGGAAGGGTGTTTATTAGTGAGGGAGGAAAAGATCTGGGAGTCACCTCTGGTCGATGATGCGATCCATGGACAAGGGAGAAATATACGACTTATATTTAAAGCTAATTTTGTAATTTTGTCTCGAGAAGTTTTTGGTAGAAGCTTTAAAAAATACGTCAACATCTATAATGTCGAACAATTCAAAACATGTTTTTATTAATGACGAAAACTGAAAATTACATGTATATATTTTAAATTATATGAAACAGGAATAATGCCAACACTTGTATTGACGAACTATACATAGTTTGTTTGAAAATAACATATGAGTATTACTGTGCATTTTTTCTCGATATGATAGAAGTTTTAAAAAATACGTCAACATTCACAATGTCGAACAATTCAAAAGATAATATTTAATAATGTCAAAAACAGAAAAATATGTGTACATTGAAATTGTATAAGAAAAAAGCATAATGCCGACACTTATAGTGACGAACCATACAAAGTTTGTTTTGATATTACTTAAAAGTTGAGCTTTCAAGAAAATATATGTTATCACAAGCATGAAACGAACTCACCAGTTGGTAATCCATCCTCGACTGAACACAAAACTGACACTGACAGCAAAACTTCTTGGCGTCCCGAAAACAAACCGTCTTGCTTGTGCCTTCTCAAATACCTACCCAGCAAGACGCTCCAAAACAGAAAAAAAATCTTTGGAGACGAAAACACGCGCGAAACCGTGAGCAAAATCTATCCGACGACGCAAAATCGAACCGTCCTGCTTGAGCTTCACGAAGCATTACCCAGCAAGACGCTTCAAAACAGGAAAAAAAATCTCCAGCGACGAAAACACGTGCGAAACCGTGAGCCAAATTTATCGGACGACGCAAAACCGAACTGTCCTGTTTGGGCTTCACGAAGCACTGAAATGGATTGGACTTCTTTTTCTGGAAAAAGTGATCCCAAAGCACTTCATGGGATTAACAATCATGCGATTGATAGTACACCAATCTGCAAAACTAGAGAGTTGTTGTTGGAGAAGGCCGCAATCCTCGATTGAGTGAATTTGGGTGGTGGTGGCTTCCTTGAGGGATTCCTGACGTAGACATGAACGAAGGAGTCTGACAATCACCAATTACGACCTTCAATTCTCGACCTGTCAGTAAGATCGAAACCATTCCAAAAACCTACCATTGATTCCAAACCTGTCTAGTTTCGCGATTGCTATGTCGTGGTTCACCATGTAGTTATGTCCGTGTATATCACATCTGTTTGATTACGGCGAACCATACTATCCATTATATAGGAAGTAAGGCAAATAAGGTTGGATGCAGTTGATCGCCCTGGCATAAAGCCGTGTTGATCCTCGCTCAGATGCTGCTGACAATGAGCCTTCAGGAGTTCCATAGTAACCAATTCAAAAAGCTTCGAGACGGCACAGGGATGTGATTCCACGGTAATTATTGACGTCACATTTATCGCCCTTTTTGTACACAGGGTACATGTGAACAATCTTCCAGCAAGATGCTAATCGATGCCCGAAAGATGAAAAGAAGCGGAGTAACTAGAACGTCAATGTATTTCTTTAGAAGAACTAATGGAAATCCATCCAGTCCACGGTTGAAAGATGATTTCATCTGAGATGAGGCCCTGGAGACGCATGAGATGACCGGGAAACGTTGCTAACGGCGAGCTTAATTTGATCCGCAGTTGAATCTTCTCTTGAGAACACACTAGCAAACATTTCCGGAAACATGTCGCAAATTTCGCGGGGTGTCGTGCCTTCGATGCTGTTGAACCTCTTAGTAAATGGTAGTCCTGATACTTTTAGTTGCTCATTGACGAACTTCCAGAAGCGTTTTGGGTTTGACTACAAATTTTGCTGGATATCTGGAGAAACACCGCTGACTGGCATATTTATACTTATGATTAAGCCTAACATATGCAATTCTTAGCGGAACTGTGCGGTGTTTTGTAAACCGCCGCAAGGCAGCTTCTTTAAACGTTTTTAACCGTCGAAGGGAAGTCGTTTGCCAATGAGGTCCGGTTTTGTGTTCTTGGCTCTTTTTTGGTACGTGCCTGTCAATCGCATACGCCAAAATAGCCGAGAAGTCTGAGCCGCAGACTCGATATTATTAGGATCTAGAACATTTTCCCAGTCGAAAGTCGTGAACAATTAAGCGATACTGGGATGATCCGCTCTATGGAAATCGTACGAAAAGGTGGCGGACGAATTAATGTAATCGTGCACCAAGGAGTGCTTAATCGTTACGAGTAATGGGGGATGGTGCGCAACCATTGTTAATTTGTTGTAATGTGGCAGTGCTGTAGCTATCAAGAACAGTGACCGCTCCAGGGTGGAATTGGGAGTGATCAGTGTCCGGGTAGAGGAAACCCCTGTCTGATGAAATCCACGAGATACTAGGTAGATTGAAATCTCCTAGCACAACAATCTCATCAACGGCACTAGTCGTCTCGAGAATAGCATGTAGGGCAAAATGGTCCAAAATGCCACTTTAAGGATTTGTGTCGTTTTCTCCTAATGAGATCCACATTTTAACGCCATTCGAAGTCCTAACAGTAACTTTACAATATTTGCTAGCTACCATCATGAAAACATTTACCAAATTTGAGTTTTTTAACGGGTTTAAATCGTGTAGAAAAGTTGGTTGGAATATGGGGGTGGTTCAAAATGACCAAATGGATGGTGTAGAATGCCATTTAGTATGGAGAACTACTAGTTAGCAACCATGTTTCTCCATGAGTTTGCTCTGTGGTATGGAAACGCTTATTCCTTTATGAAATCATCGGAAAACCTTAATGTTTAGGCAAAAAAGGGAAAAATGTTGAATTTCACCGGAAAATTGAGGAAAAATCTATGAGTTTATGTCCAAGGGTTGTGGTGGCAACTCTTAGCTAAACATATTTTAACTTCGTTTGGCAAAGAATACAAATTGAAACGATCTAGGAATGATTTAATGACGTGGGCCATTTTACCCCATCAGTGCGTCTTGGACCATGTTCCCCTACAGCTCTACAGTGGGCTTCGATATACTCGATGTCACGTGTGGGTGGTGGGATGTACACAGCACACCATGGGCGTAAATAGCCATCAGACTTGAGGGGGGCCACGGCCCCTTATCATGAGAAATAGAAGTTTTACATTAGATTTAGGATTTAGATAACTTTACTATGCTTGTTTCGATAATATTTGTGAACCGATTATAGTGGAGCACTTTCATACAAAGGTAGGTATATAAAAACTTGAATATCGTCCAACATCGATTGATCAAATTTCTTTGTTACCAAATGTCATTTTGTGGATAAATAGTACATAGTACAACGCTTCGACGTTTTAAATTGCCATGATGGCATATTCAACCCAATCAAATATATCTCGAATGAAATACAAAGATTTAAAAGTCTGCTTTTCATTAGGATCAATCAGGAAACAAATTTACCTTTACAATTCGATTTGAAAATTTTAGCAGAGTCATAAAACAAGATAAAGTTTTAAATGTATCAGTTTAATTAAGGTTCAAGATCAATGTGAAATTCTAACCTCTTTGAGCCAAAAAGCCAAAACAAAACCCAAACCTTCAATGAAAAAAAAATCGCTTGCTTGTTTGAAAATATGTATTATTGTTGCTCGGTATTTATGTAGCGAGCGATTCATTTGTCTAAACCTTTCGAAACCAAAATTTTAGCATAGGATTGAATAATACCATTTTTGTTCGAGTTTAGACTTTACATCGTAAAGCTGCTTGGCTATCGTCATATTGAAGGATTGAAAGTTTTCTTTTCAAATAAAGCTGTCGTCATCAAAATCCTTAGATAACAGTTGTTTGAAGAAAGCAAAATGGAAGGTATTTTGCTAAGGGATTTAGTAATATTCAATTAAAGTAACGTAAGGCAAAGCTACGGCCTTGGTGGTTTAATCAAAATTTTCATAAAAACAATAGCAGTTGCAAAGAAATAAATATCACACAGTGAACCTCATTTGCTATAATTGTGCTAAACAAACTTGTGTTAAAATATTTACCAATTTTTAGTTATAATAGTTTCAAAATTGATTGTCTTCGCTGGCCGAAACGCAAAATATCGACACTTTTACAAAAGACACTCTTTATACCAGCCATAAACTTATGTTTACAGAATAATACACACTAAATTTTCATCAAAAATTTTCCCAGGGTATATTGTAATATACAAAAAAAAAAGTTTGCGCAAAACTAAGTGAAAATTTGAAAAATGTTGGTAACTTTTTTTTCCCACAATCAGACAAATTTCGCTAAACTTGAAGATAACAGTATTGAAGATAGTAGATTCAGGCTAATTTGTAAATTTCTCTACCCACTATGGGCCAGAAATTACACTTCAGAGCATCTTTAGAAGGGCGTTTGGCATAAAGCAGTTTCATACAAGAACAGGTAGCATTTTAAAGAAGGCATATAATTCTCATTATGCCAAACGTCCATATGCGAAACGTCTTTATGTAAAATGCCCCACCCCCTGAAAAATTCATGAGCTCATTCTTAAAAAACAATCAGTTTTCATACAGGTAACTGACATAGATGTAAGTACAGGTCGCCTAACAAACGGCTGTTTCATTGGACTTGGTAAAATAAGGAATCTGAGCCAAGAGAAATTTAAGAATATTTTGTGACTTTACATGCAAAAAATTCTAATATTAGTGTGACTTACAGAAAATCGTTTGCAGTTAGTCTTTCTAGATTTGTTCAAACTTTAACTTTTAAGTTTGTTAGGTTAAGTTTTAAGAATACAAAATAAAATTTGCTTGCTGCATCATTGTTTATTTTTGAGAAACATTTTTTGTAAAACTTCACCACAACTCATATAGGGGGAGATCCCCCAGTACCGGACACTTAAGCCACTAAATTCATAAGTCGAAAAATATTGGTTTTATGTGCTCGTGTTACCCATTTATGATAAATATTATCATTTTTATAGTGTAAAAAATTAAATCGAAAACATAAATATGAATTTTGACATTCGATTTTGTTGATGTATATTAGTACCAAATTGATCGATCTTGAAAGGTGGCACCCAATACCGGACACGATCTGGAAATGCCTCGAATTCTGTAAATTTGAGCACCATTGAATGTTTTTACTATAGGAATATTATATAATTGCCAATTCAATGCATTTGTAACAATTAAGAACAATTTGAGTTTTTATTAATTTGCAAGATGTCCATCAAAAACTTCTTTCATATATGATGAAAAATAGCACATTTTACGATGTTGTTCTGATTGTTTATTCTTCTTAATTTTATTGCATGTTTGATGCCATGATCGACGAAATCCATGAAAAATGAATGTATTTAGAGACACTGGTGCAATAATTACAAAGATATCATATAACAAATCAAACTGTCCGCCCGGTGTCGTAAGTCCCACCCCAAAATATCACCAGTCGCAGCTCAAACTCTGTTTGAACATTTTTCTTTAAAAAAAACATGACCACTGGCTACGTAAATGGAAATTGAGATGGTTAAATTCAGACAAAATTAAAATTGGACAGAACGTAATACGTAAAACAAATTGTAAGGCCCCTTTTGGCTAACACTTTACAATAGTTTTAAAGTAGTTTTAATATTAGTATTAAATTTATTGTATGTTTAAGATTGACTAAGAAACCTTATACTCTGTATCTGGTTGTACCCTTAAGGTACTTCCAGATTTTTTTTTTCTATATTACCCGAGACGAACCAGCCACGGGCTGAAAGTCTCGTAAATAAAGTTAATAATAATAATAATCAAACTGTCCGAAACTGGGGGACAGGAGGCGCTTAACAAAAATTTCAATTTGTCCATATTTTGTTCAATTATGGTACAAAATACATTCATACTATCGAATTAGGATTATGATCGATCATGCTTGCGTGATCCAAAGTATTTTTTCATATTTAAAATAATTACTAAATAGGCTCAAAATTGAGGCGATACGTAATTTTTTTTAAGATTTTCAAACTTTTCTACTTTTTAAAAAAGGCATACATATTTCAAGGATATGTTATTCTACGCAAACATTAGTCTCAATTATAGCTTTCTTTTCTTCTAATACACCATCTTGATTGGACCATGATTTCTCAATTTTTCGACTTTGTCCGGTATTGGGTGCTGTCCGGTACTGGGGGATCTCCCCCTACACAAACTTTTTACAGTAACAACGATTTGTTCTAGATAATGAATCACAAAATATCGCAGCTTGTTTTCTAATTAACATAATGGATCAAATCAGTTCTGCTAAATATAAAACGTGTTTCAAAAAATTTCAATATCGGGAAAGGCCAAAAAGTAAAACAGTATGGCAGTATGTGACGTTTTAAAACTAAATATTTCTATTGCCTGTCATTAAACGCGTTTAGTATCATAAGGGAATGTTTGATACAAAACATTGATTTCAACTATATTGTCGTTTCTTTTCTATTTTTTTTCGGGGGGACCAAACCAATGATTCAGGGGGGCCAGGCCACCCTGGCCCCTCTTTATTTACGCCAATGCAGCACACACGAGCAGCTTACGATCACCGAGATTAATTCTCGTCTAAACTTGCTCATGACATTCCCAAGATGTATTATCTATAGCCTTAGGTTTTAAATTTGAGTTGACTGCAATTAATACACCTCCACCAGTAGCTTTACGACTGTTCTTTATGCTACGGTCACATCGAAACACCTCGTATTCAAGGCCAAACACCTGGCTAGAGAGAGTGTCATAATTTAGCCAAGTTTCGATGAAAACCATAATATCGTAACACTGATCAGATATTGCCAAACGATATTTCTCGATTGTTGTTGAATTGATACCGCCCAGGTTTTGGTAGTACAGCAGCAGATTGTCCTGATGACGATTAGAGGTCGAGATAATGCGATTTTGCTCGCTTCCGTGACGCTCTGTAGATGGACTGAAAGCAGATGGCCGAAAGTCGTTCGATGGAATGTCTTTGAAATCAATAGGTTGTTCCCGTTGTAGCGGTAACGGAGCTCGTTGCTGTTCGGATCGGCTGGAAGTAGCAAGTACTTGTATTGTTCGGAATGCTTATATGCTTGCCTGTATGAGAATGTTGGAAGACCTCCTCCCCAATCCTAAACACAGGACCGGGACGGCTGTAGGTCGCTTGCACGAGGGACTCGACTGTGATGGGCGGGTTCGAGGCTTCCATAAAGCTGAGAGCAGGGTCTCAACAAGACTGTGGTACTTTTTAGATACTTGTTCACTATTTTTGATATACTCACTATGAAGTCACTATTTGCAATAAAGAGTCAGTAGAGTAATTGTTTTACAATATAGTCATCATAGTGTTTTTTTTTAAAGAAATTGACTATTATTCGGATCAGCTTTTCGTACACAAAAACTAAGACAGTAATGCTTTTCAGATGTACCTTGTTGCTTCGAATTGCCGGATGCTTCGAAAGCCAGACAGAGGCTTTTTTCACTGTATTTTCAAACTAAATTTCGATGTTTGTATAGGATTCGGGTTCGGGTCGGTGTTCGGGATTCGAAGCGTCCGGGCAATCCGAATCAACATGGTAAGCAATTTTTGAGAAAACAATTTTGGCTTGAAAATCCAAATGGCAAAAAAGGGATATTGGTTCTTGATTTCAGAAACGATCACGGACTAAATTTTCTGGATAAAAATCTAGGACGAAGTTTTTGACAGAATGAATACGTTGCTGGTAAAAATTTTGCATGCAACTCTAATGAAAGGTCTTTTACCGATTCTCAACGAAATTTTTGGTAAAATTCCTCCATAAATTAAATATTTATCCAGTAATTCCCAGAATTTCCCAGAAATACAACATAACAGCCCCGAACATATCTAAGAATTTTACAAATCCACACCATTATCGTACACCGCTTCTTGGAAGTTCGAACAGCGTTGAGTTCTCTAACGGCCCATGTTTGAGCCACTACTTTTCAGCTCGTTTTGCCGCTGTTAGTGCCGGGGCAATAATTCATTTCAAATGCAGTGATACTTTACAATTGGTCCTTCGCTGACGGGGGGCGATGGCAATGGAAGCCTCGGCAGCCCTAGCCAGCAATATTAGCGCATCCTTTTTCGATGCTCTTTATTCACTGGTATGCCACTGCTAAAGTGTCCTGCCAGTCTATGGGAGGTTTCGGACCAGTGGAGAGTTGCAGGTGGAGGGTTACGCCGATCCGTGAGGGCCTCCGACGTACAGTGGCGAAAAGCCGGTACAAACTTTAAAAATTGATATCGAAACTTTATATTCCAAACATTATTTTTGTGTTCCAAATACAATTTTGTCTCAAATTCCGAACAGACTCTTGTTCTGAAATTATGTTGAAATATATCACTGAAATTTGGTCGATAGATGTTTGATTTGGTTGATACCTGGGGGAATATAATAAACCCCTTTGTTTGGTCCTTAGCATGGGAGATTTCTCCTGATGCTTCCAAAACTCAACTTTTAATATTCCCACATAAACCAAAAGCTTTTTATTTGAAACCTTCAAGTAGACATGTTGTCACGATGAGAGGGGTTCCAATAAATTGGTCAGATGAAGTTAAGTATCTAGGGCTCATGCTAGATAAAAATTTAACTTTCAAAAATCACATTGAGGGCATTCAATCCAAATGTAACAAATATGTAAAATGTCTGTATCCACTTATTAACAGAAAATTTTAACTTTGTCTTACGAACAAGTTTTCGATCTGCAAACAATTGTTAAGGCTAGTCATGTTGTATGTTGCCCCAATATAGACTAGCTCTGGTCAAAATTTCTATGTGTATAACGATTGGTTTTCGCAATATTTTCAACCAATTTTCGAAATTTTGTCCAACTTTCGTATGGAGGTCCGCCACTGTGCGACGCCAAGAAAACTATGCACCAACAACATCCTGGACTCGGCACCAGAGATAGTAATATGCGGAATGTAATAACCGGAGAGTGTGCTTCGTAAGCAATGCGTCTTTTTATGCTTTTACCCCAGCAGATCCACCGTCGTCCGGTCGTCGTGCCGTGGTTGGATTTTCGCAAATAATGCGGTGGAAATTTTGCAGCTGCTGTAACTGAAAATGCAATTATCGTAAGGATACTTTTTTGTCCTTTTGTTCTTCCCATTGCAAACGGCGAAATGGAGTATTATTTCAAACTAATTTCGAGGGGTTAATTGGGTCTGTTATCTGTGTTGGATCTAGGCGATTCTTTAGTGCGGGGTAAGGGTGGAATCTGCTCTCGACTTTAAATGGTTCTTTTTTTTTTGGTATCATACCTTTTAGATATTTTGGTGGTACATTATTAGATAAAACGTTTTGCTTTGACTAGAACGTGAACAGGAATTGTAGCGGAAACATGGAACTCAGTGCCGAATGCAAATTACTAGATAGCAAACTACAGTTGAGGGCGCAAAACTGCTTTAAGCTGGAATATTTCACTTCAAACAAAACTTTGAACTAAAAACTTAAAAATAAAATAAAAACTGCATTCAGTATTATACCACCATTTATTTCGGCTCCATCCCATCACCCCGAACGCCACTACCTCGAATGGGTCACTACCCCGAACGCCACTACCCCGAAAAGTATGAGGTACAGTGCAGCATTTTGTTCTGCGGGCAGAAATGTTGACCATACTGTTATGATGCTTCTCTTATGTAAACTTAATGGTGTGTAAAATTCTTCGATAAAATTTTCATCATATATTTTCCGTTTTTTCATATGTCAGCTATTTTTTCCGAGATATCCTGTTGGCAACTATCTTCTTATTTTTTTTTCTTTCTGGGACAGTACCTGTTTCTCAGCTCAGTGAGCACTTACGCATTTCAAGGGTTCATTCACAAATTTCTTAACGCCAAAAATGGTTATTTTCGACACCCACCCACCCCCTTTTAACACTTTTTGTGTGGAAATTCTACAAATTTTGTGTGAGGTGTTACTTTTTGAGGACAACCACCCACCCCGTTTAGCGTTATAAAATTTGTGCATACCGTTTTGTCTCAAATCCCGAACAGACTCATATTCCGAACACTCAGTTTTTGTATGGCAGTTTGGTTGAAATGTTTCGCTGAAATATGTCACCAAATAACAAGGAAATGGCAGTCAACTGCAATTCAATTTTAACGTCTCCAATATATTTATAACGCGGCAGTAGTGATGATTCTCTAGTTTGAGACCAGTAGAATAAGCTCAGATGCATTTATTTGCGAAATTATCCATTTGGATACGATTTATTCGTGCTGTTCGGAATTTGAATCAAGGTGTTCGGAATATGAGACAGAATGAACACAGTGTTCGGCATTTGAATCAAAATGTTGTACCATACTTTTGCGTAAAAACAATACTAAAACTAATTAAATCAACATTATTATTGATACACCCAACAGCAAACAGTTAGGCTTTGCGAAGAAATGAAAATTTACACTAATATCAGTCAATTTATGCCAATCAGATGTATTTGAAGTCACTGTTGGCCTTAAGTGTTCGGAATATGAGTCAAAACGGTAGGCTTTAATAAAATAAGCCTTTAAAATTGTCAATGCCACCGGAGGAATTCGAATACATAACCATTAATATAATGCGTGCTCACCGGTATTTGGACTCCTTGGTGGTGTTCATATCTCAATTTTGTTCTTAACTTCGCTTAACTTATGCTATAGCATCACGTTGTTGCAGTGATTATTCACGTCATAGCTGGAAGCATTTTACCAGATATTTGCCCTTCTTTCTTATATAGGCTGTTCCTTCAAGTTTTCTTTGGATTAGCTGGTCCCTAATCTTTTCATATGGAACTGCCTACAAGCGTATTTTAAGACCGTCGGCGCGCAAAACATCACTCATAGAAGAAAAAAGCAAAAAATAGTAATGAAGTTTGCTTCATATTGTATGGGAGTATCGCTTCTTCAATTAATTTTCAAGGAACTTGGACCTTAAACAAGTAGATTAACATAGTTATAGTATACTTACATTATTCATTTCGTTATCCACACCATAAAACTGGTTAAAAATAAATTTGAAATAAATTATGTAAAGAGCAGTTGAACTGAGCAAGTTTTGCTGAAATATCGGACTACAGAATAAAACTAAAAATATTAAATTTCTAACGCGGATTGGTTGGTGAGCCTATTTTTTCCAGTACCTGTGTACCGTAATCCAGGGTAACATTGATCAGCGGGGTAATATTGATCGCAATGACCCTCCTCGTAAATAGTTCCACTCAACATTTATCGATGAAATATTTTAAATGCCTGAATAGTGATTTCCTTCTTTCTATTCATGATCTATTAAAGATTAAGGTTTTTGCAAAAATTGAGTTGTGTTCATGCGTAAATTTTTCAACTTTTGGAAATAATGATTAACATGATCATGGATGCAACGCTCAAACAATCATTTCTCACATGAGTTCTGAAAACGATATGAGCATAGGAAATGAAGTTGTTACTAAAACTGACATCGCTGAAAACGATTCCGTAGTCAAAACTTTTATAAATATGTTCAGTTAAGCTTAATTCACAAATTACTATTAGGAATGCACAAAATTCCTTAGGAAATTGCCTACATTTAGGCGTATTTCACAATTCATGGTGTTTTTAATTTTGAAACAACTCAAAGAGTAAGTGATTTGTAAGCGTTTGGTCTTCATATTCGGCTTCAGGGACCATGATTTTAGTAAGTAATGATATCTTCAATATTACCGAATGTTGTTTTCATTGGTGATCAATGTTACCCCATATCGGCTAAATCAAAAAATCACTTAAGACATGTTTTTAAACATGCTTTAAACTTTCAGAAAACAAAATACAGTACATAGACACGATCATTGAGTGTCAGTACTTGTTTTAAAATTATAAAACTTGCAACATATTCATTTTCAAATGAACTTTTTAAGAAATATCCAAAAAAATGATCAATGTTACCCCGGATTACGGTATTTAATTACTTTGGTGAGTGATTCCAAGCAACAGCACCAAAATTTGGTAAATTTTTTAATTCATTTTTTTCTATTGAGCTGAAACTTTGCACAGTTTTCCAGTTCCATCTAAATCGTCATTTTCCGATATCAAATCTTCAAGTTGAGTCACGACTAACTTTTCAAAAGGGTGTATGTGAAAATGGTTCAAAAATATTCAAAAAGCTGCACAGCAAAAACGGTTCGTTCGATTGTTAGACAACTAAAGAAACAAAGTTAGACAACTAAATAAAGATTCCAAAAAAAAAATACACACAGTAAAAAAAATTTTTTTTTGCATTAAAAAACATAATTTTTGACACAAAAACTCAAATATCTCAAAACCCTATCGGAATACCAACGTAATTTTTTGAGGGAAAACGGTCCATTATATTAGCTATCTACCATAAAAATTTGGTGATGGTAAACCAATAAACAAAAAAGTTATGACATTTCAAACATGTCACAATTTTCACATTTAGTAGAAGTTTTCGGTGTAAATTATTACGGGAACCGCAGTTTGTTGCTGATTTTATTGTTAAGGGCCTTGCGTGAATTTAACAAGTCGTTTTCATGTATTCATTAGTATTATGTTTATTATATGTATAAATATTATGTATATGTATAAATATTTTATGTATATGTATATATGTATAAATTAAAATGAATTAACAGATAACACGAAAATAATTTTTTTTTTACCAGGATATTTTTTTTTTAGAGTATGATCGATGAGTTTCTAAATGTTATATATAAACTTTAAAAGTTTTGGATTTGAATATGCGTTATGAGATCATGAAAACATTTTATTCATACTTATTTATTTATTTATTGTTATTCAATTTTTTTACAATATCGAACACTTTTGCATCATTATCAGTACAGTTCGAGTATAGTTTTGCTTTAATTTTATTTTTTGACAATGGAATGAAACAGTGAAATTTTTGGGTTCCTTGGATCGTTTTCGCGTTATTATATTGCTCGCTGAGCTCTGATGCCGTTAATTCGTACTCTTCAGTAGTAGTAAAACAAAATGATAATTTCAAATCAAATAGTTCTTTTGCAGTTTTAATTGGATGCTCACGTTCTTTGGCTAAACTTGCTCTTGTGGCCATGCGCTTTATGGTTCCTCCAAAAGCATCACAAGGACCTTTGCCATGTGACGTAGCAAAGAAATGCCATTCTGCATCAATTCCGTACTTTGATTTAAATTGACATAGGCTCGAAAAATTCTTACGGTTTTTGTACTGCGATGCTGCTCCATCAGACATGAAATATATCTTTCTGATTTCTTTATCCTTATCAACGCGTAAAAAGTTAATCATTTTGGCAATGAACAAATTTACAGATACTGAGTCGTGTCTTAAATCTTCGGAAATTACAATAAAACTAAAATGTTCAATTTGCGTACTTCCATTGAAATAAATAACGATTTATTTGTAGCTTGTTGTACGTTCCAGTGATGGGACTGCACTTCATCTTGCAATACAAAGCTATAGTTTTCAGAAAAATCACAAATGACTAAAAATTCACCATCTTGTAATGTATTTTTCGTATTTTTTAAAAAGCGGGATTGCTCTGTTTTAATAAAGTCGTGAGGAATTAAACTTTCTAATTTCAAGCAAAAAAATGACACAAACTCATCTACAGGTTTTACAATAGTTTCTAGGTCACACCTATCCGTGGTCACCCATTGCTCAAATGATAACTGATCAATATAATTTTCTTCAAACTCAGCGAATAAAGTATTTTCCAATGATGAAGAATCTGGACAATCCGAACAAGATCGTAGATAGCAATTTGATGTTGTATTTTCACACAAAAGACTACCAGTTAACATTTTAATATCCTTTGATAAATTGATTCTTTTCAAACTATGTAAGATTAGGTTAATATTTTCGTGTGTTGTGCACACACAAACATTATGTGTTCCTGAATTGGATAGAAGCTTGCATTGCCTTGGACGAAGGCTTGCAAATGAGGAAAAACCTACCTTAATATTTTCGTTAATTTCCTTGAAGCGTGTATACGCTTCTTTCAAAGTAGTCATCATTAATCGTTTTTGGATTGCTTGACGCTTTCCATCTTTTTTTACAGATACATAATCTTTTTGGCCAGGCATAGCTCTACTTACTTCATCGTCTTCAAAATATTGAATTATTTTTTCTTTTGTCTCATCTGTTAATGAAGTACTCGACCTAGCATTTTTGGTTGCAAGACAGTTATTTTTGAATTGTTTTGCCTCTTTTGCTGTATTTCTATTGGTTTTGAACTCATCAATGGCGTCTTGAATAGACCACGAGCTTGGCAGCATCGACAAAATCAATAATTTTTCTTTCCTTGTCGTGGCTAGATTCGAGAACCTTTCCTTCATATTCATAATTACCTCATCGTAGTCTGTATTTTCCACATCCTCAGGTTTCTTCGTACAGCTTCGTTGATTTCACGGTATTTTTTCTCGGGATAATTGACGTAACCCATCTTCGTCCATTTAATCGGAGTCACTTTTATTCCAGCTATCCCTTCATTGAAGCGTTCGATGTTGACCTTCTGGATGCACTCATCTTCTGATTGATTTGTTGAAACAGATGTCGCTGATGGTACCGTGGCAAGACTATCTGCACTTGGTACTTCTGGTAACTCCTCAGTTGTTGTCGGTGCATCTAGTAATTCCTCAGTTGTTGTTGTTTTCGAACTTCCTGTAACCTGATCCACAGATGATGTACAGATTGCCCGTTTGTCAACGTTTAAACGGCAGGACGTACAAATGCGTAAATTTGTATTCAATGTAGACATTGGAGCATAACCAGCCGCTTTCAGTTTATCTATGGTGCTTTCGGTAAGATTTCGTAGCTCTTTCGAACACTTTTTTCTGCAAACGGCCTGCAACAGTTGAGAAAGCGACTACTCATGTTGCTCGTTAGATTTTAATAAACAAAATCACTTTTAAGTTTTTACTGACTAGTTTGGTGTCGTTTGCTTGACTGAAGAAAAATTTTACAATTAAATCTTTTATAACCATAGTGGTAGTATATTTTTAGCTTTTTCGTGAGTATGTTCATGGTATGTACCTATCATGTTTTTGATGTTGTTGAAGTTACTCGCTTTCTCCCAAATATGATTAACAAAGTCTATTCTCTACCAAGGCGGGTCTATACCCAGGTGTAATCAGATTTTAACTTTGTGGAGAAAACCAGCGCCGAGAAAACCGACCTGCTTTACGTATACTAGATCACCTGGGTATAGACCCGCCTTGTTCTCTACGAGGTTAACTTTTTGCAGGTAAACTAGTCGTATACCTGTATAGAAAACTTTTTTTGTAGCTTTTGTCTTCAATATTAGATTTCTTATAGGTTTCTTTTATCAAAAGGATTCAACACTATTGAGAGAATTTTTCTTCAGTTACGTACAGTAAAAAATATGACACTATAGATACTTTAGATCACAACACTGGATCGCGTCTAACTTTCTAATAGATGCTATGATAGTTATGAATAATTAAATAAAATATCATGAAAACAACTTGTTAACCTCATGTGGTACCCTCAACAAAAAATTCAACAACAAACTGCGGTCCTAAAAAAAATTAACAATGAAAAAAAAAAAAAATTCACTAAGTGTCAAATTTGTGAAATATTTGAAATGTCATAACTTTTTTGTTTATTGGCTTACCATCACCAAATTTTTATGGTAGATAGCTAATATAATGGACCGTTTTCCCTCAAAAAAATACGTTGGTATTCCGATAGGGTTTTGAGATATTTGAGTTTTTGTGACAAAAATGATGTTTTTAATGCAAAAAATTTTTTTTTACTGTGTGTATTTTTTTTTGAATCTTTATTTAGTTGTCTAACTTTGTTTCTTTAGTTGTCTAACAATCGAACGAACCGTTTTTGCTGTGCAGCTTTTTGAATATTTTTGAACCATTTTCACATACACCCTTTTGAAAAGTTAGTCGTGACTCAACTTGAAGATTTGATATCGGAAAATGACGATTTAGATGGAACTGAAAAACTGTGCAAAGTTTCAGATATTTTTGAAATGGTCGATCAGAATCGACTTGCATGCCTCCGTGGAATCCCTCTGGTGCCAAACAGAGCTGAGAAGCGTGTTCACACGCAAAACGAGAATGACTCACCCGACCGTGTGTTCGATGTAGGGGGAGATCCCCCAGTGCCTGACAGCACCCAATACCGGACAAAGTCGAAAAATTGAGAAATCACGGTCCAATTAAGATGGTGTATTAGTGAAAAAGGAAGCTATTATGAAGACTAATGTTTGCGTAGAACAACACATCCTTGAAACATGCATTAGCGTGGGACAAAATTAAGATTCTCACTCCAGCTCACTTTTTGGATTGCATTTAGGTCCCATAACAACTGTGCAAAATTTTAGATCGATTGGTGAAACTATATTTTAGCGCCAGCCGTTGAAAGTTTGTATGGGATTTACTATGGAAAAACTTACTTTTGCAAAGAAAAATCGCCAGAGGTCGCCCATTGACCTCTATTAAAATTCCGAACGCAGACCTCGATAGGTAATTTTACCATGAAGAATATTGCCGAAGACCGCGAAACTATCCGACACTTGTGAAGAAAGTTATCCAATGAAAACCTATTGGCAAGGCGACGTTGATTAACACGTAAGGGAATAACAATAATAACAAAATCGGGCAAAATTTCCAAATTGTCGATGCTTAATAACTTTTTTTCACAAGCATTGGATTACTTTGCGGTCTTCGACAATGTTGTTCATCGTAAAAATACCTATCGAGGTCTGCGTTCAGAATATTGAGGTCTATGGGCAATCTTTGGAGATTTTTCTTTGCAGAAGTAAGTTTCCCCATAGTAACTCCAATACAAATTTTGAACGGCTGGCGCTAAAATATAGTTCCACCAATCGAGCTGGAACTTTGAACAGTTGTTATGGGACCCAAATGCAATCCAAAAAATGGACTGGAGCGAGAATCTAAATTTTTCATATAACCGTATTGGGGGAATAACCGTACATATACACGGATTGGGGGAAGGAATATTAGTGTGTAACTTTTGCTATTTGGAGACCGTGTTTGCTTCTGCATCTCCACAAAAGTTACTGGGAGGGATGTTTGTTAAAGGGAAGGATCGTTGAGTCACAAGATTCACTTTGATAAGTGATTAGACCATGATAAATACTTATTTATGAAATATAAACATGCTTATATGTAAATATAATATTTTCATTTGATATGAACAATTTCTACGTAGAGAAAATTATGCCGACACTTGAGGTGACGAACCATTCAAAGTTTGTTGAATAAAGTGAACCTTTCGCAAGTCTACACTTAAAGTGTCGAACCATTAAAAGTTTTTTTTTAATTACAAAAATAAAGGTAAAAAGAAGGGGGTGTTTTGAAAAAAATGTTAAACATAAATAATTCATGAATCAGAGTTTATGTCGACACTCACAGTGACGAACCATTCATAGTTTGTTGAAAAATCATATTTACGATTAAATGTGCAGTCATACATATTTTATAGATTAGAAATAGTAGCATGAAACGAGCTCACCAACTGATCCGTCATGCTTGACTGAGCAGCAACTATCCACTTTCAGCTTCACTCGTTTGCTCGACAATATAAAAGCACTCAGATAAAAAAGGCACGCGACCCGAGAGGGAAAACAACTGACGACTTCTCGGGCTTTCTTGACGCATTGCCCAGGAGCAAGTGTCAAGGTCGAAGGATCAATAAGAACTAATCGAACGCGGCACTTTTTCACTTTACTCGTCCGACGCGCGTCTTGTTTGATCCTGCCCTCATCGCCCGCCTCCGCAGGAGCAAGCGTCAAGGTCGAAGGATCAAACGTTGCTCTCGATAAGTGGTTGAGTTATTAGCGTTCAAAATCTAACTTACTTTCGTGACGGTCGCAAAATTTTAGAATTTTTTTTCACAATTGACACCCAGTTATTGCCGTAATTTATCATTTCTGCAACTGAGTCTACGAAAGCCACAGACCTTCGAAGGTTTTTTTTTTTTAAAGCTTGTCACGCTCTGCCTGAACTCCACGACTCCTTCTGATGTGACGTGTGACCCCAGTGTAGTATTTAGACACTGAACAACAATGAGTGATCATTGTAAGAGAAATAGTTATTTATGGAACATGGGGCAAAATGATGATTTAGTCGGCACAAGTTGTACATTAGTGTGGTACAAAATTTAGATTCTCGCTCCAGTCCACTTTTTGGATTGCATTTGGGTCCCATAACAACTGTGCAAAATTTCAGCTCGACCGGTGAAACTATATTTTAGCGCCAGCCGTTCAAAGTTTGTATGGGATTTACTATGGAAAAACTTACTTTTGCAAAGAAAAATCGCCAGAGGTCGCCCATTGACCTCTATAAAAATTCCAAACGCAGACCCCGATAGGTAATTTAACCATGAAGAATATTGCCAAAGACCGCGAAACTATCCGACACTTGTGAAGAAAGCTATTCAATGAAGACCTATTAGCAAGGCGACGTTGATTAACACGTAAAGGAATAACAATAATAACAATATCGGGCAAAATTTCCGAATCATCTATGCTTAATAACTTTTTTCACAAGCATCGGATTGCTTTGCGGTCTTCGGCAATGTTGTTCATCATAGAAATATCGAGATCTGTGTTCATAATTTTAATAGAGGACAATGGGCGATCTCTGGCGATTTTTTTTTTGCAAAAGTAAGTTTTTCCATAGTAAATCCCATACAAAGTTTGAACGGCTGGCGCTAAAATATAGTTTCACCAATCGAGCTGAAATTTTGCACAGTGGTTATGGGACCTAAATGCAATCCAAAAAGTGGACTGGAGCGAGAATCTAAACTTTTCATAGAACCGTGTCCCAAGCTATTGTACATGGATCCAACGAGGCTCGCCGAATTTTGCAACGTATAGGGGGACTGGGCGTAATTTGCCCATGTTAACCCGTATATGCCTGAGTGAAAGAAAAATTACTAAAACTTTCACCGCTCAGCGAATACACAGAAAAAAATCTTCTCGTATCCGTGAACAACAGGCGTGAACTCGTCAACAACAAAAATACACCGTGAACTAGATCATGTATACGAGACCAATCATGGTAGTTCACGGTGTATTTTTGACAGTTCACGTTTTCCAGAACGCTTTTTTGAGCGTGTACTTAACAAATTCCAATTATTTTTTGTCAGTATATTCGTACACATATCTAGTTTCTAAAAGTGGTCAACGATTCTCGGGAATGTTCATGTGGCCGGAGTTATTGCAGTGGATCACTGGGTCAGGTCGGGTGACAAGGGTTTTGTGCTTCTGAGCCCCTGGAGGTAGGCAAATTTCACGTCACAGATAATTTTCAGAATTGGCTATAATGTGGCCACTATATCAAGGAGTTTTAATAAAAACGCATCAACGTAAACCTTCTGATAATCGATTAAATTGAATAAGTATGTCAACTGCATTTGATTAATCCTACAAATGACCATTTCCGAATCCCAGGGATGCCTCAAATTTATGATAAAGTGCACAATTTGTATCTAAACATCTGAGTCAAGCTTGTGGGAACGCATTTTAGTGAACTATTATGTTCGATCTATACTTTTAGAGATTTGAAACAGTTTAATACCTAAAAAATTTAGAGCCGGTTTTTCAGGACATTAAGCCCGAGTGGCTTCATCTAGTACACTCTAAACGGTGCAAAACTATTCATTTGTAATGTTGAATATTAGATCTTAATGATTTATGCAAAATAAAATGAATGCCATTGGAAATAAATAAGAATAACTTGGCATGTCCCAAAAAATCGCCTTTTTCTACCCGACTTGACCCAGTGACCCACCGCAATAACTCCGGCTACAGGATTATGCGTGTGTAGTATGTCATGTTATGAGATGGATGAATGTGGGTTATGAAAAAAGTTCGCGTGATCTGTGGGGATTTGAATTCGAAACTTGTAACCAACTGAGTTATTGGGTCACCAAGTGGCTTGGTAGCTTAGTTGGTAAAGCGCTCGTCTAGCATACAAGAGTCCTGAGTTTAAATCCCAGCCGAGAACGTGGATTTTTTCATAATTTCACCCATAACAAAGCGTAACAAAAATGAGATTTTTGCGTGTCTCAAGGATCAAATTATGTGTCTCTTGTAGATTTGAGGTCGCTGAATCTGATGCCATTTTTCAGAAATGTCCCTGCACGTCACAGTTTTAAGCTACAGGTCGCCAAAGTTGTATAAAACACTGGTTTAATTGATGTTTACATGAAATTTAAAGTATGATGTATCAAATTTTCTTGTGATCTTATTAAGCAAGTATTCAAACTAGGACTTAAACTTTCGATTCAGATACAATTTGGTTGAAATAGCACTATAAAATTTAGATTAAATCGATTTTTCAACATGTTTGCAGTCTCCATACAAAACTCTTCGTTTCTCTTACATGGCAAAATACAATACTTTTCTGAAACATCAAAAAATAACTTTTGAGCATCGATTGTATTATGAACTTTGCTGATAAGTATTGTTAAACACATAAAGTTTGAAATATGTGACAAATTAAGTAAATAAGTTGCCTTACAAGCTGACAATCTTGCATGCAAGTTGGCTATATAGTCAAATTTAGCATTTTCAATAGTCAATATCTCAAAAACTAGACGAGCTATAATATTTTTCAAAATGGCAATGGATTCAGCAACCCTTAATTAAGTCAATAGTGGTATTTTGATGCTTGAGACAAAAACGTGTTCCGCAGTGTAATTTAATATCCATTTTAGTTTTTCGGGGGTTTATAAATCCATTTTTTTTTTTAAACTTGCTCAACTGCACATTTATTGTTTTGCGGGGTGAAACGGGTGTAAACGTAAGCACATAATCATGCTTGCTTATAAGCTACATACACCCGGGCGTTTGTTCAGATGTTATTGTTAAATAATAGTATACATGCTGTTGCAAAAAATGTACACTTATAAGGTTTCAAATTGCACGTAACTTCAACGTGAGATTATGTTTGGTAGAATTTTAATTCAAACGGCTGTTTTAGTGTTATGAAATAGGGGTGGGCGTTTTGCCCCACGATTGATAGATTAAAGTTCAATAAGCTTTTTAAGGACAAATTTAACACATTTTTGCAGGTAATACAAACTATGACAGTGCACAAGTTGGCTCTTGGAGATTGTTTCAGAAATTTGGTTATTTGTCGACCTAAAATATTACCTTGAATATCGCACAAAATTGCAACAAACACAGCGAAAAACGTTTTTATACGTTTTTTTAGGACTTACTCGAGAAAAACGCATAAAAAAATATTAGGAGAAGCATAATTATACATTTTCTATAACCTAGGGTGAAACAAAGTATTCTAAAACATATCGTTCGTCCAAATCGAGGGTGGCGTGTTATGCCATCTATGGGCATATTACCCCCAGTTCCCCTAACATACAATATTTTTTGCTATAACGAAAAATAACATACTAGTTGTCTCCTATATTGACATTTTCCCTCTCCCTCCCTCTTTCTAGGGGAAGATTCAAATCGTTTTCCGGAATTACCCAAAATTTCGGAACTTTATTGACCCCCCATCAACATATTATGAACGTCATTTTTGGGTGTTCCGTGGCGCCAATGTTGAAAATATCTCATGTGTAATTCGTAGAGATATTTTTTACATTTCAAATACATCACAGCGAGCGTAAATCGCGATAGCACCATTATTTGACCGCAATTTACACCAGCGCAATAAGAAATGTTTTACAAAACTGCACATATCTTTTGATCAAAAAAACATACACTACTGATTTTTTCATATTTTGTGTAGCTCAGCTTTCTAATGATGCCAAAACCTCTAAAACCATTGGTAGCGTACACCATGAAAATTTAGTTTTACCGATAAAATCCAACATGGCGGCCGAAATCACCTTTTTCGTTGTGCGATGCTTATATGTATAATAAGGCCTTATACATACAAAAGTGGAGACGATATACAAGAATACTTTATATGATGTAAAATATGCAACTTAATTTTTGATAATAAAGTTGATTAACAGCAGCGAATTGATCCGAATTACTTTGTACGAGTATACAGGACGAAACAACATGTACATATGAATTCATAAAATATCATTTTATGCCATGAAACGAATCAGTCAAACGATTGTATCCACTATAGACGGATTTCACGCCAACTCGACACGCGATTGGCAGCACCCCTTCAGAATTCAATGAAACTTTCTGGATGTCAAATGTATGTGAAACTAAGATACTTTGCATGCTTTGTTTTTTCAAAATCGATCTAGACCAACATTTGGAAAGGGTCAATGTTTTTTTTTTACTTTTTTTTATAAACCCGTATAACTCAAAAACGGTAAGACCTACAAAAAAGTGTTGTATGGGGTACTGTCGTGAAATTTCCTGACGTTTTAGAGAAAAATATTAAAAAAATAAAATCACATTTTCTACACTGAAAAAAATATTATTCAAAACTTTAAAGTCGATTAAAAAAAATGGCCACTTCAGATTTTGATCATCCGTAAGCAAAAAGTTTCGTAATTAAATTTACTAAAAGTCGCCCATACATTGCAAATTGGGCATATTTTAGAGAATAAAGTTTTTCTAACATCGAATTTTTTAAGTCCCAAAGTTTTTTTTTACTTCTTTTTATAAACTCGTATAACTCAAAAATGGCAAGACCTACAAAAAAGTGTTGTATGGGGGACTGTCGTGAAATTTCCTGAAGTTTGAGAAAAAAATATTGAAAAAATAAAAACACATTTTCTACACTGAAAAAAAAAATATTAAAAACTTTGAAGTCGATTTAAAAAAAACGGCCATTTCAGATTTTGATTATCCTTAAGCAAAAAGTTTCGTAAATAAATTTACTAAAAGTCGTCCATACATTGCAAATTGGGCAAATTTTAGGGAAAAAAGTTTTTCTAACTTCGAATTTTTTAAGTCCCAAAGTTTTTTTTTTTTACTTTTTTTTATAAACTCGTATAACTCAAAAATGGCAAGACCTACAAAAAAGTGTTGTATGGGGGACTGTCGTGAAATTTCCTGAAGTTTGAGAAAAAAATATTGAAAAAATAAAAACACATTTTCTACGCTGAAAAAAAAAATATTAAAAACTTTGAAGTCGATTTAAAAAAAAACGGCCATTTCAGATTTTGATTATCCTTAAGCAAAAAGTTTCGTAAATAAATTTACTAAAAGTCGTCCATACATTGCAAATTGGGCAAATTTTAGGGAAAAAAGTTTTTCTAACTTCGAATTTTTTAAGTCCAAAACTGAAATTTTAAATACTGGTAATTAGTGACTTTTCTGAAAATTATAACGCTGCTCAAGGATATCGCTGGAATAATTCCCAATTCTAAATTTATCATAAAAAAAGATAATAAATTGGAAAATGTTAGTTTTATTATAATATCAGACTTTAATGTTTTGAATATTTTTTTTTTACTGTAGAAAATGAGTTTTTATTTTTTCAATATTTTTTCTCAAACTTCAGGAAATTTCACGACAGTCCCCCATACAACACTTTTTTGTAGGTCTTACCGCTTTTAAGTCTCAAAGTTGTTTTTTACTTTTTTTTATAAACCCGTATATTATAAAAAAAAGTAAAAAACAACTTTGTGACTTAAAAAATTCGATGTTAGAAAAACTTTTTTCCCTAAAATATGCCCAATTTGCAATGTATGGACAACTTTTAGTAAATTTAATTACGTAACTTTTTGCTTAAGGATGATCAAAATCTGAAATGGCCGTTTTTTTTAATCGACTTTAATGTTTTGAATATTTTATTTTTCAGTGTAGAAAATGTGTTTTTATTTTTTTAATATTTTTTTTTCTAAAACGTTAGGAAATTTCACGACAGTCCCCCATACAACACTTTTTTGTAGGTCTTGCCGTTTTCGAGTTATACGGGTTTATGAAAAAGTAAAAAAAAAATCTTTGGGACTTGAAAATTTCGATGTTAGAAAAACTTTTTTCCCTAAAATATGCCCAATTTGCAATGTATGGACGACTTTTAGTAAATTTAATTACGAAACTTTTTGCTTAAGGATGATCAAAATCTGGCCGTTTTTTTTAAATCGAATTTGAAGTTTTGAATATTTTTTTTTTTCAGTGTAGAAAATGTGATTTATTTTTTTAAATATTTTTTACTTAAACGTCAGGAAATTTCACGACAGTCCCTCATACAACACTTTTTTGTAGGTCTTAACGTTTTCGAGCTATACGGGTCACGGGGCCCAGATAGCCGTAGCGGTAAACGCGCAGCTATTCAGCAATACCATGCTGAGGGTCGTGGGTTCGAATCCCGCTGGTCGAGGATCTTTTCGTAAAGGAAATTTTCTCGATTCCCAGGGCAGAGTATCTTCGTACCTGCCACACGATATACACATGCAAAAATGGTCAATCGGCAAAGAAAGCTCACAGTTAATAACTGTGGAAGTGCTCATAAGAACACTAATCTGAGAAACAGGCTCTGTCCCAATGGGGACGTAACGCCAGAAAAAAGAAGAAGAAGGGTTTATAAAAAAAAGTTAAAAAAAACTTTGACCCTTTCCAAATGTTAGTCTAGATATATTTTGAAAAAACAAAGTATGCAAAGTATCTTAGTTTCACATAGTCTTCACACCCAGAAAGTTTCATTGAATTCTGAAGGGGTGCTGCCAATCCCTTTGTCGAGTTGGCGTGAAATCCGTCTATATAGTGTGGGAGTGATGCAATTTGTATAAATAAACGACTTTGTTCGAAAACTGTAATACGACTTCTGGTTGTATGGGTCACTTCTAAATAAATTATGAGTAGGACAATCTATTGACTCTCCTACCCAGATATTCTTGTGCGTAGGACAAGTAGGACGTCTGTCGATTGATTTGGCGATCTCATTTGATGATTTGATTTTTATGATTTTTAAGAGCTGTCCGAAATATGAGACAAAAGTAAGCAAGCGGTAAGCAAGTAAGTAAGAAGCATGAAAAAGCCACACATTTTTATTTATTTAAAATTGCTTATTACAAAGTTGATAAGCGGTCGAATGTCCATGTCGGAATCCGAACTGTTCATTGGCAAATGTGGACCATCATTCTGTCAAAAATGACCTTATCAAAAAGTTTACTGATGGAGAAAGTCAAGCTGATTGGACAAAGAATAATATTATTATATCAATTTCCCTACTTGATCACTCAGATTTAAAAATAAATAGGTCAATCAATTATAACAAATAAAATATTACAATTTATTTAGTTAATATTGGTGTATGCAATTCAATCTCAATCAAACACACATCACTATTTCAAACAACGCTCATATATCCATAACCTCCATCACGGAGCTTTTTTCAGTACTTATCCTATCCACATCATCGTAATGATTGCAACACAGCCACAAAACAACTGGCAAACAAAGCATAATTCCAACCCACTTGCTGCGTCCTCATGGGGCAAACCAAACAACCGCACTTTGCCAACAATAGCGCTGGAGAATCAATTTTCCGCCCCATAAATTCAAACTCGACTCGAAAAGGCAGCAAATAACGCCAGTCGCCAGCCAGCCAACCAGCAATGTTGACTGTTCGATGATAACCGAAAACCAGCAACTTCCATCCAAGTAGAGATCGCACTTCTTGCGAAGCGAAATCTTTGAGTTGAGGACTTCACTATGGGCGATCAAGTGGCCAATAATCGAAAAAAAATACATGTTTTGTTAGGTTTTTCTTGCACATCATTACATAGGGAACACTTTAATTAGGGTATTCCTGGTATTCTTGATATAGTAGGTACCATAATCAGGGGGCAAATTGATCACTATTTTACAACTTTTTGTATAACATAACGTTGTAGTTCAAACATTGTCAAATTTATTTTCACAAAATCCGTACTATCAGTTTACGCAACCGATTTTTGTGAAATAAACTTTAACATGTAATGAAATTAGTTTTAATATTAAAAGCTGAAATTGAATCATCACATGACAAAGCAGGTTTTAGAATTTAAAAATTACTCTATCTACTAAATTTAAGTCTCCTGAACCTAAAAATGGTGTCAGAATTCTTACAACTGTGTGTGTTTCATTTTTTTATTGCAAAGTAAATCTGCAAAATACACCAATTTACCTTAAAATATACACATTATTCGAGAATAAACGGTTTTAACAGCAACAAAGTATGATTGTGATGCTATATGATTTCAAATATGAATTCAGTAGTTCACATTCTAGCTTTGCTCTAATAACAGCTATACCCAAGTAACCCAATAACACTTCAATTTGCCCTGCGTGCTAATATAATGCTAAACTCATAAATATGACATGAGACGACAAGCATATTTTTGCCTCCAGTCTATATGGCAACTGCCCATAGTGTACCAAAGGCCAAAGAAGAGTAGGTCGGAGGAAATCGGGACGCCTCCTGAGAAATCAATTTAATATTTTCATCGAAACTATTAAGCGAGAAAATAGTCTTTCGATCGAAGCGGCAGCTTTCTCTCACCGAGGTCACAAACAACCTCCACCTCGTGCCGGTTCCTCGAGGGAGGAACTATCCAAACGAGCAAAGCAGTAAATATAACTAAATCCAACCAAAGCACATTGTTCGACTGTTTCGTTGCGGTCACCAAACAAGCATCCAGGCGGCGTAGAAGAGCTATTTTCCAGGGGGCGGCAATGGAAATGTGGAAAAGGAACAACTTTCCTACTATCTCCAATGGATGTTTCGATGGCTCATCGGAACCTGCCACAGCTGTTACAGCTGATAGAGAGCACCAGAAGATATTTACACCCAAATGAGATGAGAAATGTAACTCGAGTCGAGTAGGTAACAGAAGGCTTGTCTTTCTTCATGAGTAAAAAGGGAGAACACGATCATGGTTGTCAGACATTGAATAATCATGTCTCCTTCTTCTTTCTGGCGTCACGTTCCCACTGGAATAAAGGCTGTTTGTTTTTAGCTTTATTTTCTTTTGAGCACTACCACAGTTATTAACTGAGAGATTTCTTTGCCAATTGATGATACTGAGTACGATGATACTCTTTACTAGGGCTACCCAGCGTACGAGCGCTGAGCGACACGCGGAGGGTTTGAATTTTTTTCTGATGTTTGGTTCGTTGACTATTCCAAGGCTAATCATTCTAGTTTTTATTTTAGTTTCAGGCTAAGTTTTAGCTTGGAAATTATTTTTACGAATCTTAATAAACAAGTACTTATATTATTCAAACTTTCAATTGGAGAGAGTGAGACAGCACAAATACACAGTAAAAGTCAAAGTAACAAAAGATTACTTTGGTCTCAAATGAGGACCATGTTCTGTGGACCATTCATCAAAGTTCTCATCTGGGTTGATTAATTGATTACCCGATCTTCTCTCAGGTTGTTCGAACCCCGACCATTACCACGAGGAATTAGGGATACGGCGGAAGGTTAAGGACCACACGAAGGGGTCTATTTTATCCCTCCAGGTACGTGAAGTACCAATGGTACGCCATGCCCAGTATTTACCAACCAACCAAACCATAATGTGGCATTAAATTTTCAATTAGTTAATCAATCGTTAACATGAATACAACTTCACACTGCACAAAAATACAAGCAACAGAAAAAGTGTGATTAAGACATGAGCTCAGCAAAATAGAAACATCAAACAAAAATACATGGTCAAGAAAGTTACTGAAACTAGATAAAATTTTCCGTCGAATGCTTCTTGATGCATCCAATTTTATTATTTTTTTAAAAAGTTTCAAGCATTTGAATTTAGGATAAAAATCGCCTAACTCAATGTTTAGTCTATCCCCTGTACAACACCTGTCTTAGAACACTATTGTGTAAAACAGGCAGTGTTCCACATGGGATGTAAAGCCAAAGAAAAATAAAGATATAAAACGCTTTGACACAGCTCAATGAATCCTATGAATTTATTATTTTATTTGCAACTGTTTTTGGAAAAATACATAGTGGGAAAAATATGCGTAGAAATTCAATTACGAAACAGTTATGCGTAGAAATTCAACAGTGGGACAAATTGACTTGATATGCTTTTCATAGTGTGTTCGAACAAAGCATATTGTTTTCTAATAATATAGGTTATAATAGACTTTTTGGCTAAAAAAATAAAAAATGACAAAAAGTAACATGGGACAATTATGCGTATAACGGCAGTGGACCAGTGTGCAATGGGTGCTAATGGAAAAACCTACATGTTTGAAAAACGGTTTTACGTTTTTCAGCAATATTTTACTCCACCCAAATTGTGCCAAAAAAAGAAAAAGCCAATCAGCTACGAATTATGATATTTTTTCATTTCATTTCAGGACCATGTATTGGATCTGAAAAACATGACCTAGGGAGGAGCTGTGGTAATGCTTCGTTCAAATAAAAAAGGATCATGATACGACCACAATTTGGGCTGTTTCATTAAGCGAGAGAATTTCTTGAAATCCATAAATACATTCACCTGCCACCCAAGGTCTGTCTTGTAGAAGAAGCTCAAACAAAATCAGTAGTATTTGATCTTTGAAGTAATTGTTCTGGCACCAAATTTGTCGTACAGTTCTTAACACTTAATCACGCTGTTCAGTTAAAGGAATATATAGAAATAACAGAAATTAATCCTTAGTTTTATGAACGCTTATCATAAACATAAAATGGCAAAAATATAGTGTTGAATACAAAAAAAGCAATAACTTAAAAAATTCGTTATGTGAAATGGGGATTTTTTTTTATTATCGGACAATTTGGGCCGGAGGTTCTCCGATTTGCATGAAATTTTCACCAGAGGTAGAGCTCGTGGATACATGACCAAAAGTGAAATTCAAAAAAATTATAGTGGCCTATTTTCCCGGAAAACTCTAGATGAATTTTCACGATTTCTCTATATACCTCAAACTTTGAAAATTCATATCTCCTGAACTATGCATCGTTGAACAAAAGTTTTTTAATGAAATCGAAAGGAAATTTTCTCAGCAATCTATTAAAAATATAAAAAGAAAAACATTTATCGGAAAATTTTTCACCATGGAGAAAATTGTCGGAAAAATAGCGAAAAAACTATCGTCTGTATCATGAAAAATATTCAAAAAAATATTTTTTGTTTCATCAATCCATACTCTAACTTTCGTCCATAGACGCCAAAGTGGTATCTTTTACCGTTTAAGCGACAGAACTGAAAAACCGATGACCACCCGCACGCTTCCCATAGAAAATGTGTTCTATTGTGGGCCTCATAACCGTGCGCTAACGGCGGCAGTAATTTACACGCATTGTAAGTGTAACGCAGTAAACCATCCTTTCCTTTCCTGTCAGGAGAAGCTTTTCGTCAATCGGAGCACTCTCCTTTGGTCTGTTGGGTGTTTTGTATGTCCTTTATTCGTAACCTTTACTATTGAGACCAACAGTCTTTAATAGAAAACGATCCTAACATTTAATAATATAGGTAATAGGAACTGACCCTCAGCAAGCATGGGGAAATTCACTCACTCACCCGAACGCCACCGATGAAAAATAGCAAAATATCTGCTGCTATCGAACATTCAGTGATAGCTGAACCGTCCTAGGCGGAGTGTAGCATGAAAGCGTCGAAACCGATTGTGTAAAAGCGACAATCGGAAGGAACGCGAAGAGAAGTGAATACCAATACACTTGTATCTGCGAGGCACGAGTTTATGCACTTTAGCATCCATTCGCCGAATGCATTGAACTGACTGAGAGGATTCCTACCAGGCTTGGGAACTGTGATCACAATTTGCCACAGTTCATCGATTCTGCCAGTCAACCAAAACACAACGCATCAGCAGCATCAATACCATCAGGTGTTGCGCTGCCAACGGTTCACACACTGCTTGACTGTTTTTGTCTCTCCACTATGACCGTTTTCGGGCAGCCATCTCGAGGTGAATGATTGAAAAATATGTTGAATTATTCAATTGCTAATATTTCGCGTGTGTTCTCGATTAATTGAAATCTATTAGCGCTAATAGCAAGAGCACAATCATTCCGTTGCGATACATATAAACAAGTTCAATTTCATGCTGCCTTTATCGAGCAAAAATGCAAAACCCCGAAAACCGGAAAAATCGTGTCACCACTGTGCTCGAGTCATTTCGCATTCGGGTTTGAAAAAACGTTAGGAAGAAGAAGATTACAGTTTTGAAGAGCCGTGACATTTTTTGTTTTGAACGGTCATGGTTTGCTTTGGATTTTGATGGTCGTGTAGAAAAATGTGAATGTCGAGATGGTAAATGTTTGCGACAGTACATTTCCCATCCCTGATTTTTACTTACTGAATCATTCCGTGGTGTGGACTGCCAGTCAGTGAACGCTCATTAGCACTCAAACCCGAATGCCATTCGAACGGAATCAGATTGTAAACAATCATTCCTGGACAAACATTTCAAAAGGGCACATCGACATTGGTAAACATTGGCTTTGCAAGCCGCTGTTGAACCCAATTCAACTCGATCACGCCTACCAATACCACTATCAGGAAGAGCTAACACCAATCTTTCTGATAGTGGGGTAAGTTTGCGTGGGCGGGCTAAAAAGGGCTCAACAGCAACGTTTCTGAAAAAAGGCTCACGTCCTCTTGGGCCCTTTTAAAAAGTTTGTCCTTTGTCCGAATTTTGGTATTGCATTCGACTGATCAGATGCCGTTTTTTGTTTCGCTTAGTGCTCCCCGAAGAAACAGAATGGGCACTGGAAATTGAAACTAGGCTTGGTTAAAAAAACGGCTTTCTCGCTCCCGACTGTGCGTGGAAGCGAGTGAGGGAAACACAATAACTGGGTAGGTGCTTCCCATGCTTGACCCTCAGTATCATATAGTTGCCAAGCAAAAAGGATTTTTATTCATACATAAAGTGCTATTTTAAATTTTCTTGCTTTTTTTAAATTTTGTTCAATATATCAAATGATTAGATAATTAACTAAAAGTTTCATTGATGGCTGCTGTGGAATATTCCACTGCCAGTCAGCGTGCAGCCTCTACAGTTGGCGCCAACCCAACAGCGCGCCAAACTGTATTGAGAAGCGTACGCGCGTGTCTGGCCGTATCGTGCGCCTATATAAGGCGCACCCATTGAATTTGTAAGAATGTAGTTTCTTTCGTTTCTCCACCGAGTAGGCATGCTGCCTCTCAGTGGTAATAAATCTGTTAAAGTGAAGCCGTTCGCTTGATTTGCCGTCCGTTGTATCGTAAAAGACACAACGTAGGAAAGACGTCCTGGCCGAAACAACATATTAACAATATATTCATAAGTTTTCAAAGAAAGTGCATCTTGAGATTTGATCCTTCAAACGTTACCATAATGATTGATTGTAACAAGAACTTCCCGTGCGGCTTTCATAGAGGCTGTTAGCTTTAATACTAAATAACGTTGCTGATGAAGGGCACACAAAACACCCAACTGACCAATGGAGAGTGGTCCGATTGACGAAAAGCTTCTTCTGGAAAGGTGGAGGAAAGGTGGTGGAAAGGAAAGGATGGTTTACTGTGTTACACTTACAATGCGTGTAAATTACTGCCGCCGTTAGCGCACGGTTGTGAGGCCCACAATAGTACACATTTTTCTATGGGAAGCGTGCGGGTGGTCATCGGTTTTTCAGTTCTGTCGCCTAAACGGTAAAAGATACCACTTTGGCGTCTATGGACGAAAGTTAGAGTGTTGATTGATGAAACAAAAAATATTTTTTTGAAAATTTTTCATGATACAGACGATAGTTTTTTCGCTATTTTTCCGAGAATTTTCTCCATGGTGAAAAATTTTCCGAGAAATGTTTTTCTTTTTATATTTTTAATAGATTGCTGAGAAAATTTCCTTTCGATTTCACTAAAAAACTTTTGTTCTACGATGCATAGTTCAGGAGATATGAATTTTCCAAGTTTGAGGTATATAGAGAAATCGTGAAAATTCATCTAGAGTTTTCCGGGAAAATAGGCCACTATAATTTTTTTGAATTTCACTTTTGGTCATGTATCCACGAGCTCTACCTCTGGTGAAAATTTCATGCAAATCGGAGAACATCCGGCCCAAACCTGTCCGATAATTTAAAAAAATGCCCAAATGATATACTTATATTTTGACGGGCCTTTGTATTAACATTAAAAAAATATTATTATTATTATTGTCTTTATTTCAGCCCGTGGCTGGTTCACCTCGAAACATAAAAAAAATCAAAACTGCATAGTTTGCTTTGATTAAACTAAAGAAATATTATAGTGTACTCAAGGTACGTCAGAAAGGGATGAATCAAAGATTATAGCAAGCTAGCTTAAAAAGCTGGATAATTTTTTATTGAAAGTTGTGATAGTCAAACTCCGCTGAAAATTATAAAATGATCAATTAAATGTAACTTTAATCATCTCTCACCATAAGATCAATTATTTCAAAGAAAAAAAAGAATAAATGAATCTTAAAAGGCTAGACATTACTATAGAGAAAAATCAATATGATTCAACTTATGAAACAAATAATCATCATAAAAATATTCTTATGTCTATTTTTAGTAAAGAAAAAGTATTCAAGAAGCCTCGTCATTCCTAGCTGCTTCGGTTTAGGAAAGCCTCAAAGTAGAGAAAACTACTATTATGACGATTTTATTCATCAACTCTGCCCTGAACGTAATCGTAACACACTTCTGAGCTCTTCATAAACTTAAGTCATTATTTATCAGCAAGATTCAACTCTATTTTGCCGCGCGAAAATAAATTCAGCACAAAGAGTGCAGTATGTTAAAAACACTGAGACTGCATTTTTTGCAGTAAAATTTATCGATTTTGTGATTGATACTTTCATGTCGTAGAAGTTTAGCTGCATTTTAGAATATTTCACAATATTTTCACAAAGATGTTCAAATATGATAATTTGTTTGGTTTTGGCAGCTACTAGTTCTATTGTAGAAAGTCCGAAATATTTCAGAATTAACCCATTCTTTAACACAGCTTCGTTTGACAATTTAAGGTGAAGATGCATCGAAGCCATGCCTCGAATTTGCAAGAGCACAAAACTTGGCAACCAGAAAACCGTTCGCACCCAAAATTTGATCTATTGGTTTCCACAAGCGAGTGGAAATTCGATCGAATCGATCAAATTTTTGGCACCAACAGTTGTCTGGTTCTCTAGATTTGTGCTCTTGAAAATTCTTTGATAGACCTTTGCCTTAATTGTCAAAATAACATTTTCTCAAAAATGCTTATACAAAAGTTGTTTCAAATAAAATAAATTATTCAAATTCAATATAAAATGTTTTGATTGAAAATCAATATTTAGTTGATTGTTTTTCAATGGTTTAACCTTATTTCGATGTTTGATGAGACAAATGAGCGTATTTAATTTTCCAATTATTATTCAGCCTATAGTACCAATTAGGTAGCGCTCGTCGAAAATCGGCTGATCACCTGTGCTACCATTGGAAAGAGTATAATATTATTAATTTTCTCACTATTTAATCAACTGACCTAATTCATTCAGTTTTTTGGGAAACAAATGAGAACAATTTCACACTGAGTGCCAAGAATTGAGATGATTCCATAAAAAACATGGAATATAAAAGAAAATTTGAGATTTTATAGTGAAGAATGTTATTGGACTGATAAATATTACTTAATCGTAATAAAATAAAGCTATTTCTTCTCTGCAAATTAAATGTTTGAAAAGATGTATCAAGTAAATTCTAGAGATGGTCGGTCTCGGGTTCGAGTCGGGTTCGGGTTTGAAAATTTAAAATTTTTCGGGTTCGGGTACGGGTCGGGTTTGAAGGCTACAAAATTATCGGGTATGGGTCGGGTTCGGGCTTGAAAAAAGTCGGGTTTGGGTCGTGTTCGATGAGAATTGTGAACAGAGTAACATCCTGAAAGCGTTTCTATGCATCGGAAACAATGGATTTATTATCTCTTCGAGCTCGGGTTTTATTCGGGTTTCTCTTAGAAAACTTTTTCGGATTTCGGGTCGGGTTCGGGTTTGAACAGCGAAAATTTTTCGGGTTCGGGTCGGGTCCGGGTTTGCTTTTCAATTATTGTCTCGGGTTCGGGTCGGGTCCGGGTTTGAAGAAATAAAATAAGTCGGGTACGGGTCGGGTTCCAATAATCCAATAATAATGTAGCATAGCATAGCATAGCATAGACTGACTGTACATGTCAATGGTTGCTACTCCGTGAGTGATCGGAACTGGTAAGAATTGCACTACGATCCAAATGAATAAGGGATGGGAGTTTCCGCTTACTCTCGAAGTGCAATTTTAGCAGATCTAATATTATTGATCAATAACGGCGCCGGCCAAGTCCTTACAGTCAGTTGGGATGGGGAAGGAATGTTAGGGTGTAATGATTGTTGCTTCTAGAGACCGAGAATACCTCTGCATCTCCACAATCACCACGGGAAGGGTGTTTATTTGTGAGGGAGGAAAAGATCTGGGAGTCACCTCTGGTCGATGATGCGATCCATGGACAAGGGGGAAATATACGACTTATATTTAAAGCTAGTTTTGTATTTTTGTCTCGAGAAGTTTTTGGTAGAAGCTTTAAAAAATACGTCAACATATCGTCCCCTTAATGCTACAACTAGATAACTCGAAAATCAAAATTTTGGGATGTGCAACTTTGAAAATAAGACCGTTTTACAAGGTGACGGTTAATCGCAGAGGATATGGTACAAAAATAAACTTTAACTTGTGTATTTTGAATCACACGCTTATGAGCTGTAGGTATTTTACAGATCTAATTAAGAAAAATGTTTTGGCATATTGAAGTCAAAAATTTCAAATTTCGAGTTATCTAGTTGTAGCATCAATGGGACGATATATAATGTCGAACAATTCAAAAGATGTTTTTATTAATGACGAAAACTGAAAATTACATGTATATATTTTAAATGATATGAAACAGGAATAATGCCAACACTTGTAGTGACGAACTATACATAGTTTGTTTGAAAATTACATATGAGTATTACTGTGCATTTTGTCTCGATATGGTAGAAGTTTTTAAAGAATACGTCAACATTCACAATGTCGAACAATTCAAAAGATATTTTTTAATAATGTCAAAAAGAGAAAAATATATGTATTGCTGTTTGCGTTTGACGTGCAAATCCAGTCTAACTGAGCTGCAAATGCGGTAACACAAAGTAATCAAAGGATACTTAGCAACCATGATCCATATCACCGCCAACCTAGCAAATAAAATCAAATTTTGACTTCGCCTTCCTTGTTAAACATCTTACCGCATTTGCTGTTCCCGCATTTGATATTTGCATTTCAAACGCACACAGCAATATATTGAAATTGTATAAGAAAAAAGCATAATGCCGACACTTATAGTGACGAACCATACAAAGTTTGCTTTAATATTACTTAAAAGTTACGCTTTCAAGAAAATATGTGATATCACAAGCATGAAACGAACTCACCAGTTGGTAATCCATCCTCGACTGAACACAAAACTGACACTGACAGCAAAACTTCTTGGCGTTCCGACAACAGACCGTCTTGCTTGTGCCTTCCCAAATACCTACCCAGCAAGACGCTCCAAATCAGAGAAAGAAAAAACAAAAATTTTCGGAGACGAAAACACGCGCGAAACGGTGAGCAAAATCTATCCGACGACGCAAAACCGAACCGTCCTGCTTGGGCTTCACGAAGCACTACCCAGCAAGACGCTCCGAAACAGGAAAAAAAAATCTCCGGCGACAAAAACACGCGCGAAACCGTGAGCCAAATCTACCGGACGACGCAAAACCGAACTCCACATCATCGTAACCCCGCTCGGGGTATTCTCCAATAATCCAATAATAATGTAAGAATCTAACCCTAAACCCTAACATTGAATAATCATAATTTGTTATAATTACCTTTGCAATGTTCATACGTCAAGTTGGTAGAGAACAGATATGGGAAAGACTTCCAAGCTCTATTTGGGTCAAAATGATGCCGAGTACTGCAGTTCTCTTTTGGGTGCACTTTGCACATCGCGTACATTTACAGCGTGCAACTGTCGTCGCCGAACAAAACAAGCATGTGAACAACAGAGCAACAGCAGCTCTGATTTTCTCTAGAAATAACATCAATAGTGCGGATCGGATCATAAAATAAACTATAAATAATATTGATAGTTTTTCCAGTTTCGATTCCGCTTGGATTCCGCTGCTGAAGCGAGTGAAATTGGAACATGCACTAAAGACACTTAATCTTCTGTTGAAATAGGAAAATAAATAAACATCAATCGTCCATATTACACTTTTTGGCCATCGATTTGAGAGCATTATCAATATCTGATTTAGTTTGTGAAGAAATGTTAACATCAAGATTACTATTGATTACTATTATTCATGATTACTATTATCCATGATCAGAATCAAAATCAGCGTGAGTAAGCAGTTGGCTACAAAGGCGGCATCCACCAATTACGTAATGCTCTAGGGGGAAGGGGGAGTGGTCTCAAGTGTTACGGCGCACACTAAAATTTTTCAAATTTTTCATACAAAAAGCGATACGGAGAGGGGAGGTGGTCAAAAATTTCCAATTTTAGCGTTACGTACTTACTACAGTCGTTTAATACCAAATCAATCGTAGGAGGGTTTTTGGAAGAGGAAAAATAAGTAGGTATATCAGGGTATCCTAAAGAGCACTCATCAGATAAAATTCTGCCGTTGGAATTACTTTGCGAAATATTTCATGAGCGATGACAAGAAAAAATGACTGAGAGTCAATATTCACAAGTCATTTTGAAGCAAAAGGTAAATATACAGCTATGAAAGTATATTTACCAAGCTGTGTTTCAACAGAAACACCAAAAGTTCCAAAAACTTTGGTTTCATATGACGAAAAGAGTTGATGATATCAAGTCACTCACATGCTCCATTCAGTTGATCATTACGATAAACAAAAAAGTTTAGATCTGTTTCGAGTTTGGATCCAGGCTTCAAATAAGTTTCAGTAATAATTGCTATGTGTATGTTATTAGCTGTTTGAAAATTAAACAGCTAGCCCTCTTTACCGTTCAAAGAACGAACATTCCAATTAAATATATTTAACAAATATTTGAATCCATTGAAGAAATATAATCCAATAACAATTTGATTAGTAATTGTACACCAACTTGGACTATCTCAGCTATTGTAGTGGTTAAGAATATTGCATCAATCATTTATTTCAATTATTTAGTTAAAAAATCAAAATCAGAGGAAGACATGTCACCGTAAGTAGGTACATTTTCTGATGATTTCCCGTTGGGATTTTCGGTTGGAAAAAGTCACCTGCTGCGACATAAGCAGGGGTACATCAATTTGCCTGATACAACATTCGCATAGGAGTTATTTCTCGTAGCTCCCTTCAAATTGGAAAGATTCAAACGGCTACCCGACGGAAGAAAATTTGTTTGTGAATAAATATGATTATAATTTATCTGATGGGTATGATTCTTAAGCAAGCGATCGTTAACCGAAATATGAGAGTTGTTGGAGATTCTGTCTGGGGAATCCAGGCTACGAAAACCATTGCTGTTCATCTGCTTAGTAGGGGCCTCAACGATTCGTTTGTGAGACGGGCAATCCCCGCAATTTGCGCATACAAACATTTTGGTATCTTACTTCATAAACCAGTGTCTAATAATCAGACCAAGTCAATTGTAGACAGGTTTCTAGAAAAAAAGTGTTATTCGAACAACACGCCAAGCCGTTTCCATAGAGGACGTTAGCCACAAGGAAAGGCGTTTCAAGTAATATTCCCAAGTAACAATTTCAGTTTTATGAATTACTTCCAGGGTGCTATAAATAAACGCCCATAAAACCACGGTCAAGGCACTGTTGCTTTCATCGCATCCCCCAAAACCTCTTGTAGATTAGAACGTGACTAGTTGGCCCACTCTAAAAGAGGCTATGAAGTGTATAATTATGTCACACGAATAAATCAAAATAGCATTTATGGTAGCTATTTTGAGGCCAGCTGTTCTAGATGAATGTTGCTTCATCTTGAAAATGATTTTATCATAACGTTGATCTTGCCGGATTTATTCCAACGCAAACAAACCAAAATAAGATCGAAAACATCAAATAATAATTTGTCTCGTAGTGCTTGGTAAATATTTGAAGAAATTTATTTTGATATAGTGCTCAAACCTTTAGTGCCGAGTGAGATTTACTGTGAAGTGTGATGAAAAAGAAGTTGCGTGTCCCTCCTCTGAAAGTGATATATTTCAAGTTATTTAGCGTTTGTTAAAAGAAACCGTCAGGAGAAGAATAAACCATATTCAACATCTCTTGGGTTGTATGGGCAGTAATCGAGCTTCAAATTATATTTGTCAGTTTAATCATCATACCACAGCATTTTATGAGTGAATTCATGGAAAAAAATTGATTTGAAAATAGTGAAATTGTGGCAACCGGAGTGAAATTTATATGCCGGAACCATAATTGATAGATTGTCATCGACAAATGCTATTTTGTTATCATAAATACATGAATAAGGGCACACTGTTATGATTCGGCATTTGTGGATGTAAAATTGCCTTAATAAATGCTGATTGAAGATGATTCAGCTTTTTTTCGCTTTTTATGGTAACTAAGCAGCATTTAACAAAGTTTGACAGTTCGGGCGTGATGTTTTGAAGAAAATCAGTTTTGCATTTTCCCATTGGGAATAAGTGACATTATATTGGTGTGGCAAGTATTAAATTTGCAATGCTAATAGTGTTTTCGCATCTTATGAGCCCCAATACTAATTTGGGAGGTATAAATAAGGTAAGTCATCAGAAACCAAGTGGAAGTCAAGCAGCTTAAAAGCAGCTTTTATGACAACAAGCTGTATTATATCAGTCTTTTATCATAGCCGTAACAAATAAGAGTCGTTCAGCCATGGCAAGCAGTTTAAATAAGGTATTGTATGCTGCAATAAAGCTGATTTTGTAGCCACTATATTTTGACTTTATGTTTTGGCTCTAAAAGGTTTTGAAAACAACCAAGAGCCGAATTACAAAATATCATCTTTTGGCAACGTTAAATGTCGCCTCTAAGTATTATAGCAATCACTTTACTGTCATAAAACATTAATAAATCCACACGAAAGCCAAGTTGCTGTGGAATTGTTACTTGGGATTGTGTCATATGTTTTGCCCTCTTCAACATCTCTGCAATATCGTAGAAGAGCATTTGAAGGAATAATAAATAATATCGGAGCGCATTCACCATTATTTATCAACTTCTGAAATAGTAGTTTACGGAACAAGTTGCAGAATGATGATATTTACAGCACGAGCAATAAATTCATCCTACGAGGCTTGCCGAGTAGGATAATTACGACGAGTGCCGTAAAAATCGAGTTCTGCAACGAGATACGTACAACATTTTTTGCAATTTCGTAGAAGACCACTTGAGGGTATCAGAAATTGTATCAGAATGCATTCACCATCATTTTACAATTCCTGAAAAAAATGTGTGTTATGATTCATCACGCAACTCAAACAGTTGCGTAATTAGAAAGCATTGCGTAATGAATCATTACAGCACTGGTTTCAGTTGCGTAATTCAGTGCAGGAAAGTAGGCCGTTTCATGACAGATTGGCGTGATGAAATACAGCTTATTACGATGAGAAATTGCAAAAAAGTACATTACACTTTTTTTAGTATTTTATTGCTGAGACAACCTTAAAACCTCCAATTTGTATACACACAGCACGCATCCTAATTTTCCCGAAGATCATTTCGCAGTACTAGCACACCCCAAGCCTATCCAAGCAATCGGTCAGCTGCAACAGGAAAAGTGAAAATTCCGTTCCGTAGCAAATCAGAAAGGAAAACATTACACACTATGATCACGGAGAATGGCTTCCAGCGCATGTGGAGCGGAAATGGAACTCGGCAAAACTTCTTGTGCTGTATTCCTTCCTACTGTGGTTTCCACTGACCCAAACTGCGCTTTGGCTGAACACGCTTCATCGGTTGGCTGCTGATGAGGAAAGGCATTTTCTCCTCAGACTGGAAAATAAGTCGAAAGTTCAACACCGGAAAAGATAACCCAGAACAAACAACCAGCCAACGATCTATGCATGTATATAGCGTGTGCACTGCCGTATTAAACTTTTAGGCATCCCCTCATAAACGTGTAGATGAACATGAACATAGGATCTGTCATTGCAGTCTAATTTAAACTTCTTATTGTTCATACAAAAGGCAATGCGTTAATCTTACCGCGTAAACGTTTTGAAAAAAAAATGAATTTTTCATACTTAAGTTTTCCTTAGAGTAAAGACTTGAATAACTATTTCATTAATTTTGAATCGTTTTCAGATTTTTCTGCCAAAATTTTGCAATTGCTCTTCAAATAATATAAGATTACGATTCTAACACCCCATTGATTTGAAATTTTGGTCGATCCAATGCCAAGAAAAATAGCCATGTCTCTTCAGTATAGGTTTTGAAAAAAGTCACAATTTTAAGCAAAAATTTGGTAAACAAAATTCAAAAATGGTTGTACATAAAAATGCCATCGGAGAAACATTTACGTATTGCCTTTCGATTTAAGAGTTTTAATTAGAAACGTTATTACAGAGAAATGAACAAAAGACGTTTACATATTTTCAGGGACTAGCCCAAACCTTTGTACGGCAGTGTATAAATGTAAACTGCCACGTCGTGAAAAGGCTGTAGCGGTTTTCCGAGAAGATACTGGCGAATCGAAACCGAAACCGAAACACTATACTGGTGTTGTGCGGAAGTTTGGTTCATTAAATTTCTTATTGAATATTTTATGGTGGTTTTGCAATGGCTATTAGGCCAGCCAAGAGGGTAAGCGAGAGAAACTTTCGCTTGGATTGTGTAAAGTTTAGCCGTTCAAGATAAGCCAATTGTGTGGTGTGTATGTGTAAACCACAACCGGAAAAACGGGATCGGTTTCAAGTACCCCTTAACTTATCTACGTGATAAAAGTTCCTAATTCTTGGGAACAAGTCTCGAAAATGCTCAGTCAAAGCCATGCCCGTACGATTGTGGTTTTTTGTCGATATGAATGTATTCATTTGCTCCATTCTCATGGGTTGCATCTCGACTGGACCATACGAGAGAGCATTACCATTGGCGTTGTTAGGAGGGTGACAAGGGGTTCCAAAGGTAAAATTCTTCTTATTTTTGGAGTTACGTTTCAACTGGGACAGAACCTGCTGTCTACTCAATGTTGCTAAGAACACTTCGCAGTTATTAACCCGTATAGGCCTGAGTGAAAGCAAAAATACTGAAACTCTCACCGATTAGCGAATTCTTAACGAATTCAAATGATTTTTTGTCAGTTCACTGGCCCACATATCTATTTTCTTGAAGTGGACAGAGGAACTCGGAAATATTCCTGTGGTCGGAGTTATTCCGGTGAGTCACTGGGTCAAGTCGAGTAAAAAAGGGCTATTTTTTGGGACATGCCAAGTTACCATTATTTATTTGCAATGACAATCATTTTAATTTCCATAAATCATTAAGATCTGATGTTCAACATTACAAATGAAGAGTTTTGCACCGTTTAAAATATACCTGATGTGGCCATTCGGACGTAATGCCCGGAAGAACCGTCTGTAGATGTGTTGGATACTAAAGCGTTTCAACTCTCGAAAAGTATAAATTAAACATAATTGTGCACTAAAATGCGTTCCCACAAGCTTGGCACAGATGTTCAGATACAAATTGGCCACTTTATCATGAGTTTGAGGCGTCTCGGGACCCGAAAATGGTCATTTATAGGATTAATCAAATGCAAAACTCATAGTTATCCAACTCAATCGTGTATCAAAAGGTTTACACTGATGCATTTCTCTTAATAGTGGCCACATTATAGCCACTTCCGGAAATTTTCTGTGACTTGAAATTTGCATACCTTTAGGGGCACAAACGTACAGTACCCTTCTCGCTCGCCCTGACCCAGTGCTCCACCGCAATAACTCCGGCCACAAGAGTATTTCCGCGTTCCTCTGTCCACTTCTAGAAACTAGATATGTGTGCCAGTATACAGTATGGCCCGTAAAAAATGCGAAAATCGTCATATCATGTTTTATGGTAATTTTTACATAGAAAATGTGAATGAAACATAAATATTATTCATTACTTCTATTGTTTAATCAATTTAGACTCAGTTTTTCGCTTTGGACATGATTTTTATCTGTTACTTTCACCTTGCCAGAGAGGAATTGGAAGCATACCATCAAATTTTATCATGCGGACGTCGAGTTCAATATCTGTGCTTCTAAAACATCAACGATGGCGTGAGATTCTTCACAGGCCTCGTCTCAAGCATACGCCCACATCAAATGATAGAATCGGTTTATACCTGGGTAATTGGAGACTTAAACATATTTTCGAAAAAACGGCTCATTTTGGAGAGCTTTGATTGAACCTTCATATAAGTGTGATAAAAGGCTCCGTTTTGCTCAAAACCTCTGAGCTAGTATTGATATAAGTTGTCTCTAACCGAAGGAACAAATTTTATCCTCAAAAATCTGTTATAGGCCTCCGTATTTACTTTTTATTCAACTTTAACAAAACATAAAGGCATATCAAACCTATAAGATGTAAATGCACTCAAAACTATGACCCGGGCAAAATATTTTATTGTGATCATGAAAAACAGGTTTTCAAAGAACTCCTCCATTCTCTGATACCGAACAAATTGAAATTTTCAACAATAAAGTGTGATTTTTGAAGGCGGAAAGTTGATCACCAGAGTATACGACAATCAGACGCTGTTTCTAGCTTTGGGCGGACAAAACCTTTGAACTTCTTTGCTTTATTACATTATTTAGGACAGTAAGAAAAGTATGACAAAAATTGTCCAAGATAGCAAAGTTGTGGCAGAATATACTACAATAATCAGAAATTACATTTACTATGAAAAACAATGAAAATAACGGCTGTGGGTGCTATATTCACGTTCAAACAATTTTCGCATTTTTTTTATGGGCCATACTGTATTTTATCGACCTAAGAAAAACGATTCGCCGAAACCCCTACAGCTGGGAATACGATAATTTTCAATACCAGAAATTTTACCAAGATTCAAATAATTAACGATAAATTTCAAATAATTAACGAGATCTCAGAAGTTGGCTCCCTTGAATTCGTTTATCAAGATGGGTTTCCGAATTAAAATGTTTAGGGGATAATAAGTTTTTTTCAAAAAGAATGTAAATTTTAGGTCTCATATAGGAAAAAAGATGTAATATTCATTCAAGTTAAAAAAATGGCGGCCATTTGTCCATTGTGTTGTGTTAGTTTTGTTAAAAAAGTGGCAAGAAAATACGGTATGTTAGTACGTCTGAAAAGTCAGTTAACATTTTGGAGTAAGGTATTTTTATATAAAGATTTGATTGCACCACACATAGATTATTGTTCAACGGTTCTATATCTTGCTAGTGACATACACCTGAAAATACTACAAAAAATGCAAAACAAATTTATGAGATTTCTTTTATGTTGTAATAAGTATGCTCCCGTTCGTGTTATGTTAGACACACTGCAATGGCAGTCCGTTAAACAACGTATAACTTTCAATGTACTTGTTCCCGCGGATACGATCCGGTAGGAAATAAAAAATACGGAGAGATGTTTTCGAGTTCACGATTTATTTCTAACTGATTTTCTATAGCTAATGATGTCCTATTTATATTACACTCTTCCCTATTTACTTGCATGGAATATTCCAGAAGTGTATTGTTGTATACAATAATGTGTTGTGTCTAAACTGTTATACAACCTATTTGTACTGCAGAATCTTCTGGAACTGTCAGAAAATGATACAATGCGAAGGTAAACAATAACAATGCTTTTCAATGTTGTGATCTGGAATGATCTTGAAAGGTAAGTTGATTACTATGTGTTTTAATGATTTGATACTAATTGTTTTATGTTTCTAGGTATGCAGCATGAATGAGTGCATGAGGAATTATTTCAGGTGAGTAAAGTGTTCCAGTATGGATGATTTGTGGTGCACGGTGTGCTGGAACACACATATTATCGAACTTGCATGAACCTCCAATCTTTTTTCACTAAAAGTTAGCCTTTATAGTCAAGAAAAGCTTGCGGAATATTAAAGAAATTTCATCGGCAAAAAATTGAATAAAGTCGATTTTTGTATTTTTACCCTTCTCCCATATATGAGTTCATAGGAGAATATTAGAGTTACACTAATTTTGATGCATTGCAATAGCTCAAAGACTTATTTGATATACCTTGATCACGAATCGATTACAAGACGTTTCAAATTTAGCATAATTTCTACCTACATTCACACAAGGTGACCAGCCCATGGTGGTATGCCGTTTATTAACGACATCGCATTTTTACATAAATTTATTAAGGTAAACATACTACAACTTATCAAGTTTCAATCAATGTTTCCTATTCTACAGAATAATTGAAATTATTGGAGTTCGTTATTGAACATGAAGCTTTTTTAAGATAACAGACAATTGTATAATTACATGCAACCATTAAAATAAACCGCCATACAATTATATAGGGCAATGTACTGTTTAAATTGTGTATGGTGTGTTCACATCTAGCTGGTCTTGTTATTCACATTTGTTTTGATTGAAAGATGGAGGAAGATTCTACGTAAACCTGTACGGTATGTCTACATCCAAAACAAGAACGCATACAAATATTGTAAAATATCGTTACATATACAGGGTTTATACAGAAAATGTAAGATGTGAAAATAAAAAAAAACTGATAGTCTTATATTTCTTGTATGAGTAACAATATTATATAATACTTGTAAAGTTGCTGGTTGGGTGCGTTTGCTAAAACCTCACATCATTAACGTATCCCTAGTTACATTCATATACTTAAAACTAAATACATACCATCAAATGGGGTAACTTTGATAGTTTTTTTAGAGAAAATCTAAATATTTTATTTTTTATTTGTAAAACAAGCACTGGTTTGTTAGTTATCGATTGCACATGAAAGATTGCATAACGGTTCGATCTTAATGAATCTATAGTTTTTCATATAATCGAAAGTCAGTTTTTGGTAATGGGGTAACATTGATAATGAGTAGATAAGCACATGAAAATCCAAAACAAACTATTGTTTGTTTGACTTGACATTATAACAGTTTGAATTGGATTGGAGAATGTTAACCTTCCAGTCGTCGCGCGGTTTGCCACCGTCAGAACCACCACGCTGCTGTTGGGAACGAAGAGCGAGGTTTTTCCACCAGTGTTGTACAGAATACAACAGCGCGACGACTGAAGTGTTAAAAGAGAAACTGGATTAGATTTTATCAATTAAAGTACAGAATTTATTGAACAAGAAACATCTTTAAAACGGTTTTCAGTCAAAACAAACATGATAAACACCATCATAAATTGATAATAATGGGTATAAAAGTATATCTCTGCATAGATATCTATCGATAATCATGTTTCGACATTGAATTCACCATAAATCAATCGTTTTTGGAACATGAATGAGTATAAATCGAATGAATCCCGTAAAGTACACGAGGCGTTGCATACCTCTAGGCTTTTAATGTTAAATGGGAATTTGTGACTTTGATTACGAAAATGATTCCAAATTGTAAAACTGTTTTTCCCTATGAGGTTTGATACCGGATTCATGTTCTACTATAGCTAGGCCATCAAGCATACGTACCGAACTCATTATAGTTTCATGAAATAGTGATAGTAAAACAGATTGTTTGTAAGCGTTTTGAAAGTACCAAAATCTCATCATTTTTAAATATTCGAATATAAAGCCTCAAATACTCTCGATTGGCACGAAAACAGCTCAGAGGTGAAGTGTCACACTGATACCCTTTAGTTTCGTATTCGTTTTGCTTAACTGAATAACATAATTTTGTTATTTTGTTTAGTACGTTGCGGATCCCGCACTATCAAAGTTAGCCGCATTTTCAAAGATACCTCGTTTTACGATACTAAAATGTATGTGTCCATGTTGGATATTGAAATTGTTGTGTCTATTTCGCAAAATTTGCCCCCTCCATAAGTGCGAAGTCTTGAATAAAAGTGCTGAACTACGTTGGATCGATTTGTCATCGTCGCCACATTTATTATTCATCCTATGACAAATAACTGGAGTGATGACATAATGTCGATCCGAAGTAATCCAGCCCTTTTACTCAAAATCAGGCACTTCAAACCCCAAATATAATGTGCGCATTGCATTTGAGTAGATTAGTGACAGCACAAAACTTGTATCACGATGAGCTTGAGACCACATTCAGGCTATATAAGCCGTTTACTGTTAATCATGTTATAATGTGTATCCATTTCTGGGAATTTCTATTCTGATTAGAAAACTTTACCGTATACGTAAAATATTACTTATTTGATTCAGAAAGAAGAATACAAAGCGTTCGTATGAGCTTTTCTGAAGTGAAAAGTGAAATTTCCATTATATAAAATACGGCATACCACCATGGGCTGGTCATATTGTGTGAGTGTATGTAGGAAATGATGCTTAACTTAAAACATCTAAGAATTCATTCATGTTAAAGATATGTCAAATTGATCATTAGGCCGTTAAAAGTCATCATATTAGTGTATCTCTAATATTCTCCTATGAACTCATATATGGGAAAAGGATAAAAATACAAAAATCGTCTTCTTCGAATTTTTTGCCGATGAAAGATTTTTTAATATTCTGCAAGCTTCTTTTGACTATCAAGGCTATCTTTTAGTGAAAAAAGATCGGAGGTTCATGCAAGTTCGATAATATGTGTGTTCCAGCACACCGTGTGGTGTGTTTGTGGCCTCAACATGAGGCATGTTCGTCCACCGGTGTGGGGCGGTATGATGCACCCCGGTGGCTTGTTTTTGGCCTCAACATTCCGCCCACCAAATTGGGCACAATTTTGAGTTCTGGTCGTATTGATGACGAAGATAGTGGAGATGATGTTTCTGATGGGTTTTACGTTGACTTGCTGCTCACCTTGGTAGAAGGCGGTCGAAGATGATGATGAAACTACGATTATGATATGCCGCCCACCTGAGCGATTGATTTGGGCGATGATGAAGAAAATAATGAATGAGCGATGTTAGCATGCAATCGCACTGGTAGTCTTCGATATGGTGTTGATGAATGAATGAAGTTGATGTTGGACGTCATCGATGTAGATGTACGTTGATGCATGGGTTGTTGTTGGTTTGTTGTTGAATTGCCGCCCACCGTGTGGCGATCACATAGGCAGCATGATACGATGTTGAAGCGATGAGTTGATGTTTAATGCTTAGAATGTCCTTGTGCATCCCGAAGGCAATAGACACTGGCTTGCAGTGACCGCTTCGGCGATATGGGATGTTGAAACGATGACGTAAATCCCGAAAGCAATAGTCGCTGGCTGGCAGTGGCCGCTACGACGATTTGCGATGATGACGATGATGTTAATCCCGAAAGCAATAGTCGCTGGCTGGCAGGGACCTTCCGGCGATTCAGAGCACTAGTTTCTGCAACGGATTGTTGAGCACTGGGAAACTACTAACGAAGGTTGATGAGAAACGAATATCCAACTCGAAGGCAATAGCTTTGGTCTGGATGTTGTTACGCTTGTCTAGCCGCTTCGACGATGGGAGAAGATTCAAACGGATTGTTGCTTTCGACGATGTGTCGATTGATGTGATGTGCAGGATTCTCGGAGGCACGAGTTTCACGCAACGGGTTGTTGCGCACAGCGAAACTGCTCCTACGAACGGATGAAAAAGCGATGTACACTTAGTTCATAGCGAATTGTTGACGTTGACGATGACGGAATGCCTTGCTTGTGGTCGAGGATGATGGGTTGTAGAGGGTCCACTGAAGGTTGACGTCATCCGGAGCACCTGCATGGTGGATCGAACTCGGTCGTCGCACGCGATATAGCACTGCCCGCAATAACTACCTTTCTCCATGATGTACCACTTCTACTTTAAATAGGACACTAGTAACATACTAGCATCCTGTCTACAGCGCCAAACTGTTCCCGCGGATACGATCCGGTAGGGAATAAATAATACGGAGAGATGTTTTCGAGTTCACGATTTCTAACTGATTTTCTATAGCTAATGATGTCCTATTTATACTCCACTCTTCCCTATTTACAAATTGCATGGAATATTCCATAAGTGTATTGTTGTGTACACTAATGTGTTGTGTCTTAACTGTTATACAACCTATTTGTACTGCAGAATCTTCTGGAACTGTCAGAGAATGATACAATGCGAAGGTAAACAATAACAATGCTTTTCAATGTTGTGATCTGGAATGATCTTGAAAGGTAAGTTGATTACTCTGTGTTTTAATGATTTGATACTAATTGTTTTATGTTTCTAGGTATGCAGCATGAATGAGTGTATGAGGAATTATTTCAGGTGAGTAAAGTGTTGCCAGTATGGATGATTTGTGGTGTTTGTGGCCTCAACATGAGGCATGTTCGTCCACCGGTGTGGTGCGGTACTATGCACCCCGGTGGCTTGTTGTTAGCCACAACAGTACTTCTGCTTATATATAAACTGACGAATAATCCTCTACCAGAGTACTTGTGTAACATTATTATAAGAGTAAGAAATATACACCAGTACAGGACAAGACATATTGATGATTTACGTGTTGTGCCGTTCACAATGACGACAAATCAAAAATCTATTTACTGTAATGGAATAAAAACATATAATCAGCTGCCCTGAATTTAAGTGAAGTGAATGAAAATAAGTATAGAGTAAGCTGTCATTTTATGATTTTTTATTATTTTTATTTGTAACACTATGAAATTTTGTAAACTATCTGAAGATAAATAAATGAACTACTACTACTACTACTATTCAGCAAAATTTTTTAACAGGAGCTTCGAAAAATTTCAATTTTTGTGATGATGAAATTGATTTGAAAGGAAATAAAAATTGCAGGCTGTCGAAGTTGATCATTTTGTATGAAACTCGGTTTTCCCTTCTATTATTATGAACTCATCTGTGTATCTTAATTTAACACGTAAGATTGCTTTGCATGGATGAGCTAGCTCCAGATAAATAGGATTTTTTTTCATATTCCACTGCTTGATAAATTTCGGTGAGGGGGGGTTGGCTGTTCTGTATGATTCTGGAGGTCCTCTACTTGCGCCCATGACCATTACATCCTGATTGCACATTGCAACAACCATTGAAAAGTTTTACGATGCCCCATGTATGATATCAATTCCACTCCATGTGACACCGTTCATGAGTCCACCCGAAAGGATAAGTTACGAAAGTCACTTCCTGTGTCGTCGTATGTCTCCGACCGTCTCAACATTATTGACGTTGTTAGACGGGCTTGTGTATGTGTGTGGATTGGCAAGCGAACATCCGCAGCGGAACCATTCTACAGAAGCGTTGAAACGAAAATAAAATTTCACCCCTAATAGCATAACATATTTTTCCCAAATTGACTAATTTATCTTCACTTTTCATTTTTACAGGAGATGAAACCTCGCATAGGCAGCACGGAACGGAAGGAGAGACGGTCGGTCCACTTGGTTGAACAAATTTTACTGCTGTTCCGGTTGGTGAAAAGTGCCAAAAAGGCAACCCCGGGAAAACCCCGAAGGCTTATGACATTTCACACAGGGTGGCTTTGTTGTTTCGTATCTGGTCTCCGCAAGCTCCGCATCATTGCCGGACAAGCGACATATGACGAAAATATGATATATTACCACTTCGGGTGGCGCTTTCTGATAAAGCCAATTTGAGGCGGTTTTGTAGCAGTTGATTCAATTTGATGCTAGTTGGGTAGCCTAATAAAGGAAGTCGGGTTTTTTGTGAGTCGTCATTTGCTAGGCATTACAGTTTAAAATTGGCCATTCTACACGAAGTGCCATATGAGTTCGAACATCAATTAAAGATTAATTAAAGATTAAATTATATTAAATGTTTTGTCTCAAATTCTGAACAAGCATTCAATTTTGTATGGAGATTTAATTGCAATATTTCATTCAATTTCCTCGACAAGGTATCCAACACAATTTTAGTAAATTTTAAACTATTCTAGACCATGAAAGTTGGAATGGTTATCTAGTTTGGAGCCAGTAGAACTAGCTCCGATTAATTGACTTGCCAAATAATTCATTTGAATATTGTTGTGCTGTTCGGAATTTGCATCAAGTTGTTCCAATTATGAAATAGAAAGTATAGTGTTCGGCTTTAATAGTAAATACTGTCAAACCAAAATTTATATGAGCACCACAAAAAAATAGAATCATAAACCAGTCTATCCCACCAATATTTCATATAAGTTAGGATCAACTATACTATATTACTCGACGCTTTCATCTGAATGTCTGAAAGAAATTTTGTCAAATGCATTCCGCAGAGATTACTCCCGGACAAGTATTTTAACCCCTTTTTTTAACTTTTCCAAAGTGCTACCATACAAAAGCTCGTAGGCATCCCACAATCAGCTCTAGTGTGCACATGAGCAACAATCGCCCCATCATAAGAAGAAATCAGCTGAAAGAACTTTCACCGACAGGAAGTATATGTAGGCACAATGCGACTGCCTACAGGCCGGAGAGCTCTTGGCGTGATTCCACATATCTACTTTCTGCCTTCATCGAAGCGAACAACGACAACGACTCCCCGGTGGGAGATGTTTTTGAAATTCAAATAGCTGTACACAATTCGCTGCAAATTGACTTCGGAAAACTAATGCTCTTCAAAACGAATGCATAAATTTCGTCAAAAAATGAAAAGGAGCATGAGCCGGAGACTAGACCGAACCCAGCAGGAGCATTTAGGGTGGCCCAAGATGATCAAAGTACAAAAATCGAAACATCTTAGAGTATAGCCCCTCAAATTTGTTCATTTAGAGACCCAATCTAATTTGGCCTTCACCCCCTTGAGGCCGATATATTTTGGAATCGCCCCCCTGATATATCGTTATATTTTTTGGTGACAGCAGCATAGCAATCTGTTCAGAAATTTTGAGCTATATTTTGTCAAAAATTTATTAAAAATCCATAATTTTTAAGTTTACTCTAATTATAGTATTATAAACATAAATTAGATGCATTAAAATTATTTTTGTTTCAAAAATATCTCAACGCCAGAAAATGAAAAGATCGCAGTAGTCAGCGCACGCGATCGGAAGTGTGGAATATTTATCTGTCAGTTTTTTATCGTCTCCGTAAATTTTTAAATTCGACTGGTAAAACGGCTGGTGCATTTTTTGATAAAATCAATAACTAATTAATAACTAATTACTGAGCCGTCCGATTTGAAAACGATATTCGGCAAAGTTGTTGCTGATGAATGTATCTAACATCTTACAACGTAGCTGTAATCCCCAAGAGCACATGGGCAAACACAATGACCGATTGAATAATTTGCATGTTTTCCCAAAGTTATTCCCATATAAACTTTGAAGGGCTTGTGAAGTCTCAAATTTCATCCGAATGTGCTCAAAATTTGAGAGGACACTCAGAATTTGATCTTGAATCGAATGAGTGGTGTGGAGCAAAAACGATTTTTTGGACCACTCTAAAGCAGCATGCGTTCAATAAATCTGATCTTCTATCAGTTGTCCACAATAACTTATGGCAACGTGATACATCTTTTTTTTATTATTTATGACGTTTTTGTACCAGTGTAAAATTGACTCAAGTAGTGTTTTATTTTAATTCGAGGTTAATTCCCTTTGTCTCTCCATATAACAGAGCGGCAAAAGTAGTGATTAGGTTGCGAAAGTTCAAAATCTTACCCTCGTCGTTTTGTAATTTCGAAATGTGAACGTTTTAGAAGTGAAAATTGGTTCAGAAAGGGACATATTACATTTTGTCTGCAATACACGTAGGATCGATGAACTAGGTTCCTTTATTTATTTATTTTTTTTTTTTTTACTTACTACTGTCTGAATAAGTTTTCAAGAAATGTATGGCAAAACGGTTCCAATTACATATTCAACCACAGGTGGCGCTGTAGAAAATGATTTTTTTTTGCATTATTGATTTGAAAATTATTCTATTAATAGAGAAAAGACTTCAACAGCCTTATCGTTAGAACATAAAAGTTATACCTAGGGAAACTGAAATTCATTCCCCTTGGAATGAACGGGCAGCTCCTCAGAAAAAGTTATGTTGAATCGATTAACGCCCAAGGTATCTGACAATTATAATTTAACTCCATATTTTTTTATTTTATAGTAGTATTCCTATAATTCAAAACTTATTTCACGAATGGAGTAAAGTGTCGATAATGAACAAAACAAACAAAGAAACCAAATAAAATCATGTCTAAGGTGGGGATCCAAAAATTCTTGAAAGTATGTCGTCTAGGTCGTATTGTTTTATAATACTATTTTCGAGATTTACCAAATGTATTTTATGCTTGTTGACCCATTACAATGTGAAGAAGTTGGAAAAAAAAAACTGCTGGAGAGGGGTGGAACACAAATTACGTTACGAGTTCAGGTGTATGGGAGGGGAGGGGTTCAGTAAAACGTGACAACCCCTAAAAAAATTGAAGTCAATTCAATACAAAAAGTGACGTTCCTTGATCAGAAAATTGAAAGATAAAGAGTGAAAATATCAGAGTCGATAGATTCATACCGGCGCTAAAATCATTCACCGACTTCGATTAAATTTTCTGATTTATTACGTGCGTTAATTAGGGAGACTTACGGCTTCGGCACCTTTCGACTATTATCGGCAACCAAATTTCAAACGCCAAATACTTAGTATTTTTCTATCAAAACACACCAATGAAAACATTCAGATGATTCTTTGTTCTGCCCGCTCCCCGCTGACGAGATTTTCGACACTGAACCAACAATATCGCCAGAGATGTCATCAATTCAAATGAACACGGCACAAAATGAGACTGATTTGAAGCTGCTGAAGAGATTCACCAGCAGTTCATATGGGAAAGTTGCCGAAGATATTGAGGCTGCCGACAATAGTAACACTGACGAGAGATGTACGCAGCATTGTAAAAACATTTCCAAAAGAATGTTGACAAGTCGGTCGCTGTGAATCGATAGAGGATTGAGCAACGCATAAATGTAAACAGACAAACACGGAATTTGTCTGCTTATGGCCGAGAAAATTACAAAAGAAGCGCGGCGTCGGCTTAGACTGCCGAGAATACGTAAGTTCCCCTATATGGTTTTCAGACGTGCTTTCGGGTGGTCCTGGATATCTGAAGTTAACATTACAAATCTATCACGTTGGAGTTATTGTATCACTAATGGGGATTTTTTTTTATTTCCGTACGGGTTTGGGCCGAAGGGTCTCAGATTTTCATGAAACTTTTTCCACAGACAGGGCTAATCAATATATGAATAAAAAAATTGAGAAAAATACAGGGTCGCTTATTTTCCCGGAAAACTCAGTTGGAATTTATTTGTTTTCCTCTGACACATTGAAAAATCATAACTCAAGAAAGAAGCATCGTAGAAACAAAGTTTTTTATAAAAATGAAAGCAAATTTTCTCAGGAATAAAAAAAATATTAACTGGAAAAAGTTTTCCACAAAATTTTCCACCATTGAGAAAATTCGTTAAGAAAAGCCGGAAAACCTATGCCCCAACTCGTGGAAAATTTTCAAAAATATATTTTTGAGAAGGTAATTCCATAAGCTTTAATCGCTGAAATTTTTGAAATGTACTTATTTTTCGTTTTTGAGTAATGGCCAATTTTGTAAAAAATGTGCAAATGTGCCATTTTGAGCCTTTTCTTTGAAAAATCATAGCTCAAGAAAGAAGCATCGTAGAAACAAAGTTTTTTTTTTATGAAAATGAAAGCAAATTTTCTAAAGAATATAAAAAAATGTTAACTGGAAAAAGTTTTCTACAAAATTATCCACCGTTGAGAAAATTCGTAAAGAAAAGCCGGGAAAATATGTTCCAACTCGTGTAAGATTTTCAAAAAAATATTTTTGAGAACAGAATTTATAAATTTCAATCACTGAAATTTTTAAGATGTACTACTTTTTAATTCCTGCGTTTGGTCATTGTTGAGTGAAAAATGTTCAGATTTCTCGTACAAGTCTTTTCGTTCAAAAATCATAACTGAAGATAAAAGCGTCACAGAAACATTGTTTTTGTCAAATCGGAATCAAATTTTCTCAAAACTTTGAGACTTTTGAAATGGAATAAGTTTCCCAGGACATTTTTCACCGTTAAGGACATATAGGAAGGAATCCCTGTCATGGCAGTGAAGATGGCTTCCTCACATATACAAACACATTTCGGGAAGTCCACATTATTTCTCAAAATTTTTCACTTACCTGTACTAAATCCACTCCCAAATTTCTAACGAGACATCAGAACACTCATACCTTACAATTTCCGTAGTTTTAACACTAGTAGCTGGTGGAAATTTCACGAACCGTGCTAATTTTCAACTCGGACGTTTCACTTTGCTACACTTGTTCACACTAATCCGCCTGCGAACGAAGAAGACTTTTCGCCGAATTTTACCAATTTCACTAAACGTAGAACCTCCAACACAGTTTACTTTCACTACTTGATAATTAAAGATCAATTACTAGTTGATTTCTGATGAAAACAACTTGAAATTTCACTAAACCGTGCTAAAAACAATCACTCGATCACAGCATTTCGCTCTTTTTATTTTTCTAATTTTACGCTGGCTGCTCGCTTGCAGGGCTGTCAGATAGGCGTATGACGTATGACATCAAGCAATCTTATTTAATTGAAGGGGAAAAGACTCAAATTGAAGTAGCGGTTACTGGCAACAACGTCTTATCATTTATAATTTTACTATTACCAACAAATAGAAGAATATTTTTTGTGTACCACTACTTTTATACAGTTATTAGTGGATTCAAAGGAGTTTCACCGTTAAGGAAAATAAATAATGATAACCCGATTAGCTATTCCAGCTTACAAACAAAGTATATTTGAAAAGAGCGATCAATAAGATCCAATCCTAAACATTTTTTAAATACGCTCATTTTTCGTTCCTAAAACATGATCAAATATTGCCATACACATTTTTTTGATAGGCGTGTTATTGTCCTTGGTTTCAACTAAAAATAAAACCATTTTGATTTCCGAACTACATAAAAATACATTTAACTCCCAAAGGGTACCCTTTAAATGCAGGGTTGCGTGTTAGAGGGTTATTCCTTAATTCGACCTTTGTCTAATCTTACTCTATTTTTTAACGAAAATATTTCCGGATAATTGCAGTCTATACATCAATTATTCGTTCTAAAATGTAATTGGAATCGTTTTTGCAAAATATTTTCTCCATACCAACTTCAACTTATAGAGCCTTCACAGTGGCTTCTGGAGGTCCAAACGAACAACTTTGGGGAGTATGACTTATGATTTATACAGTTTGAATTTTTTTTATATAAAAATGGGCCACCTTAAGGAACATGCACTCCCTACCCACTTGGTGATAGGGACGATTTCTTCCTTAAAAGTTGTATGTTCTACTTCAGGCTACCAGCTCCAGGTTCTCCCCGGCACCCGGACGTGAATCCATCGCTTTTGTCATCTTAGAGCCGGATCTAGGTTGTTGTTTGGTTTCCTGTTTGGCATGTTTCTGGCTACCGAGCAGAGGCACCACCACTAGCTTCGACCAAAATCCAGACATGAGAAGAGACAGAGCGTAAAATAACGAAAACATGCTTTTGAAAAGTTTCACGTGTGGAAACGTGCTTCTTTCGGGGATGTTTGTATGTAGGTTGCACGTTTGAGGAGCGCAAAAAGTACAACTCCCAGGAAAGGAGCGCCGACTGATGGCTTTTCTTTCGATTCCCATTTTCCGCCTATTACTGCAAAAACCGAAAAATGGATTGTTGAAAAAGTTTGATTGTAATTCTTTTGTGCCGATAACTTTTCTTGCGAGGTGCGACTTTTATGCTGCGTAAAGAATGCGGACCATTATTTGAGTTTGTTTAGCACCCCATTACGGGCGCTTTCAGATCGCTTTGGAATGCCGACAGCTTTTTGGAATTTTAAGTGGAACACATTTTTCGTCAGCAGTAAATTGTGCCTACATTCCTTCCCACCCAGATCGGACGCAAGATTTGCCAACAAGTATCGGTATCTGGTACGGATGATTTAATGCTCTCTGTTGCTGCAACAGATGTAAATCACGTGATGCGGTATCAATTTCTACTACAGCAGATTAGTATATCATAAGTGGTACACATACAGTTATTCTGGAGAAAACAAATAACAAATTCACTTGTTGCTAGAAATATGAACGCTTAGTTTGACCAGGAGGAGGAGTTCAAACCGAGAATTGGAAAATTCAAAGTTCACCAGCTGATGATCGGCAGATGCTTAGGACGACTTTTCTAAAACATATCTACGTAACGTAGTATCATCCTATCGCTACCATCTCAAGTCAACGTCTTCGAAAGAAAATTACCTTTCCAATGCATTTTTTGAGAAAGTATCATTAAAGCAACATCAACAGAGAAGATAATAATATTGTCAAGCATATTGAACGGAATCAACGGCTCCAGAGGCACGTTCCCCGCCATTTTGGGGAGATTTGTGCCATCGCCATTTTTGAGCCTATTTCATAATCTACCACCCTGGAGGAAATAGGGGTGGAGTCTCTTAAGAGAGAATATCGCATAAGCAAAATGAGAGCATGTACCACAATGGGTTCAAACAGCGCTCTAAAAAGGGCACTGCAAAACGCATGAGCGTAAATAGAGGCTATAGGTCATTACTACAGCGAATTAATAATAACAGGACATTCCTGAAGATTCTGGTTTTTGAAATCAGTTTCACTTAATAAGTGTCTACCAAGCTATCAGAATCGCAATTGCGCGAAACCTGGACAGTAACATATCAGGCGATTCCATTATCAGAGTCACATCTATCACACACAAATGAGTCTGCACGCTGAATATTTGACATGTGGTAGTTGAGTCGACAGTGGCCAGTCAACGCTCTGACGAAGTGACTGTATCTCAGTTTTAGTTCGACAAGCGATAACAAGCCAAGCCCTTGAATTGGCCGAAGCAAGTATAGGGGTTCCTGGGGTAATATGCACCACTTAAGGAAAATGTGCCGAAATGAACACTAAACAACATGTATGTAGTGTTTTAATACACGAATCTAGTTGATTTGGGTTCACCCAACATGGTGTTGAGCGAATTTTCATCATAATAACATTAGATTGTTGGAAAATTTCACTTTTTTCAAACACTACTTTTGCGTGAATTAAGATTGATGCGGGGCACGATGCACCGCTTTTTGGGGCAGTACGCACCACAACATTGAGGCACGACTCACCTAAACAAAGGGGCATGATGCACCACACCAATGAGGCAAGATGCACCATCGTGTTTAAAACGTAATTTTATTTTTCTAAAAAACACGAGTTTTGGATGATTTTCGTCTGCAAAATGATACAATTGTGCATAAATACGATAGTAAAGGCTTCAGATGACCTAACTTTTATGATTGTCGTTTGTTTTGGAATGGATCATTCTGCCCCGACCAATGGAGTGCATGTTGCCCCAACCAGGTGCTTATCAGAAAATGTGGTGGAAAATAGAAATCGTTATGTTATTTCGCCAAATTGTGTCATTAACAACTTACCCAGTCTCTAATCATCTGTTTTATGGTAAAAGGTTGTAAAAATTCTCAACTCATCGCTTTCAAAACAACAAGTGAAATGATCGGAAAGTTACATCAGAATCGTGCTTTTCGAATTTATTGTTCTATCTCCATGTTAAGTTTTTCAAAATGCATGAAATTCTCAGGGTGCCAACAATTTGCAATGTTCCATCAATCCGCATAGTGTTTTTCTCTCAAAACTCTTTTATTTCAGAGAAATTGACAAGGTGCCTTTTGCCCCGGCAGTGCATATTACCCCAGAAGCCCCTAATTGTCCCGATTCACCACTGGAAATCTCAACCGCGTTGAAACGCGTCAGTCCTCATAAACTGTCTGCGGGCAGTTTAATCCATGTTTTGATCCCTTTCCCTTGCTTCTGAAACCTTTTCCTGCGAGTCTCAAATGCACTACCACATTGAGATTTTCTCATGAGACGACGCATGAGCCAGTGCAGATGTGATCGTTTGAGCCAGTACATTGCAACATGAGATCTAAAAATATGTGTCTCATCAGAGCACGTTCTTACGCGCGCGATTATTTTTGTGCGCTCATGGCACGCTGATCTCAAGCTCATGATATGATGCGCGTATACATGATGTCTTTTCACCAGTAGTGGAAACATCCAAATCACTAGGATTTCCAATGGATGGAAAGAACCAACAGAAACATCAATTGTGACAGCACATATATCTCTGGTTGTTAGCTCAGAAATGAGTGTAGCATTTTATTAACGATCAGCATGCACGAGGCATGGCACGCGAGTTCGCCATTTCATCTTTACTGAAATTAACAAAAACTGTGTCCACAAATTTGCCTTGATAGAAGTTCCCCTTACAAATGTATGGCTCTTAAATAAACACCACTTGAGCTGTAACATTGGTGTGCAAAGATCGATCGTTGCTATTATTTTATGCTAAAAATGATTTGGGCTATCCTAACCGTAGCCATCTCCGAAACTAGACAGGATTAAGCTTCCTACAGTATCAGCACGAAAAAGACTAGCGGCGAAAACAAAAGAAAAAGTATAGTTTTTTTTTTTTTTTTTTTTGAAAGGTGACAATTTAAGCTAGAAACAACAACATCTTCGTAATCCCACCCTTATATAAGACTCTCATTGCCTCATTGCACTATGGTCCAGGAATCAGTTTTACGCGGAAAGATGCATTTTGAGCTTTAAAATGGAACATTAGACAAAAACGGTCTTCTACAAAGTTGTTTGTATTTGTTGAGCCCTTTGTTTGGTTTTATTGAAAATTAGGGTGGACCACATTTTCATAGAAATTGTGTAACTAACTCTCTTATTTGTAGAAATTATATTATACATGCTTCAGCAAAGTTGTAGACCATTCAATTTTAAGCAACTTTGCCAAAAAAGTTTTTTTGTATCTCTTAAACTGACCGATTTAGAGCTTTTTTCCTACGGTGACATAGGGTGGTCCGAACAAAACTGGTTTTCTGGCTCTAGAGTTTTCAATTCAAATTTCTCATCAAAGTAGTCTAAGAAACACTTTTAGAGCTTTAAAAATGCGTAATTTGGTGAGTTATCTCGCTATCTCCTTCCGTTTAGGAGTTATTGTTGTTTTTCTTTAAAAAAAACATGCCTACTTTGATTGTGAATATCTCTGATTGGGGCAAACATAAAAAATATCTTTTGACGGCATTAATAAGACAAAATAAAATTGTATATTAAATCAAAAAATTGATGTGTTATTTTTGTAACTCGAAAGTCAAATATTTATTATCACATAAACTTTAATAACTTTTGAACTGAAATAGATATCATCAATATTTTTGCATGAAAATTTGTGTTTTGTTAAGTTCTAAAAGTCGTTCATAGACGACTTTGACGAGAAAATAATATTAAAAAAAATAGAGCTGAAAAACTTATTTTTGTTGGACCACCCTGCGATGAGTAGGAAAAAATGCTCTCGATTAGTCAAATTTTGAGCTACAGAAAAACTTTTTTTGGCAAAGTTGATCAAATTTTCAAGTTCTACCGCTTTGCCTAAAGCATATACCAGTATTTTTGCAAATAAAAAAGTTGGTTGTATAATATGTGTGATATTGTGGACCACCCTAGTTTTAAATGACACAGTATGTAAGCTTACATTTTTAAAAACAATTTTGTAGAAGATCATTTTTGTCTAAAAGTTCATTTTCATGCTCAAAATGCAAAATAATAAAGAAATACATACTATGAAAATCTACAAAATAGTTTTAGAGCCCTATCTTTTTTTATTTCGGATTTCTCGTCAAAGCGGTCTATGAACGACTTTTAGAACTTAACAAAACGCAAATTTTCATGCAAAAATATTGATGATATCTATTTTAGTTCAAAAGTTATTAAAGTTTTTCTGCTTAAAAACCTTTGTTTTCAAGGCATTTTATTAGAGTTACAAAAATAACACATCTGTAATTTTTTGATATAATATACAATTTTATTTTGTCTTTTTAATGCCGTCAAAAGATATTTTTTATGTTTGCCCCAATCAGAGATATTCACAATCAAAGTAGGCATGTTTTTGAGAGAAAAACAACAATAACTCCTAAACGGAAGGAGATAGCGAGTTTCTTTACTCACCAAATTACGCATTTTTCAAGGCTCTAAAAGTGTTTCATAGACTACTTTGATGAGAAATTTGAATTGAAAACTCTAGAGCTAGAAAACCAGTTTTGTTCGGACCACCCTATGTCACCGTAGGAAAAAAGCTCTAAATCGGTCAATTTAGGAGATACAAAAAACTTTTTTAGCAAAGTTGCTTAAAATTGAATGGTCTTTAACTTTGCTGAAGCATGTATAATATAATTTCTACGAATAAGAAAGTTAGCTACACAATTTCTATGAAAATGTGATCCACCCTAATTTTCAATAAAACCAAACAAAGGGCTTAACTAATACAAACAACTTTGTAGAAGACCGTTTTTGTCTAATGTTTCATTCTAAAGCTCAAAATGCATCTTTCCGCGTAAAACTGATTCCTGGACCACTGTGCATTGCCATAAGAGCCAATTATCTCGGAAAACACAAGGTAGGAGATTGAAATGGAACAGGAAAACAGTGATCTTATCGGGGCCCACGAACATCCTATCAAAAGGCAGATGTTGAAATGTTTAGTGTTCGATCTGCTGGGCCTACTGAGTCTGTTTGCAGTACATGGGAAGATTCTTCTACAATAAGTCTGGATGGAAGGGATACAGTGGGATGAAAAGGTGAACGAGAACTGCATCAAAGGCGGAAGAATTGTTTAAGGCTATTCGGACAGGTTCGCAGCCTCAAAATTCCTCGGAGTTACTTCTCAGGCACTACCAAACAGCGATACAAAGATCTACAACTCCACATATTTGAAGATGCCAGCGTATCTGCGTATTGTACGATCTGGTATTTTCGAACGTCGTACACGGTGTCTTTGTAGAACAACTTTATTACAAAAAAATAGGTAAGTCTGAAATTTCGAACTAAAAACAATTAGACTTTGCTCTTTCATTTGCGACCAAAATCAAAATAATCGGTCGGGGGGTCCAGAACATTTTTTTTTATTTTGTGTGAAGTATTCATGGATATGTGTTTTTGTACCGACACACATTGCGTTGAACATGGATACGGGACAAACTGCAAGATCGAACCATTTGAACACCTTGGCTTGGAAGGTAAAGTTGTTCTTGCTCAAAAGAGCTGTAATAAGCATATATGACATATGATATACGCATAATTGCAAAACTGTCTCAAAAGTCATTTTAGTTATTGTCCACGAAAAACCTTGAAAATCGTACTTAAATTGGTCATAATGATGTAAGAAGTTATTAGGAAATATTTTTAATAGTTGAAGATGCTTCGATATAAACCTCGAATTTTCAAGAGCTTGTTTGTAGATCTCTCTTGTTGTCTTGAGAACCTGACAACCTTTTGCGTTGAACACTTTATTGATTAGTCGCCACCAGCGAGTAACCAGTGAGTTACCGGTTGTCTGCTTCTCTAGACTTGTGCTTTTGAAAATTCGAGGTTTGGCTTCTATGTATATTCACCCTTAAAACCATTGATAACCGAGTGTGTAGCTTTTTGTTATTAAGCAGATAAACGGACCAAAATAAAAACTGTCACCGCTGGGAGACAGAAGAGGATCTTCTCTTCGTCGTAGCATTGTGAAATAAAGTGTAAATCCATTCATTTGCTCAGTAATAGAAGCTATGGCTTTTAGGACGAGATCATAAATTATGCGAGATTTCTCTTTTTATTCGTAGGTGATGGTACACAAATTATATCACGCTAAATTTCAACTTTTTGGACACCCCCCCCCCCCCTTTGTCACACTTTCTGTATGAGTCCTCCGATAATTTTGTAAGGCTTGTCACGCTTGGCTTAACCCCCCCCCCTTGGAGCGTGACGTAATTTGTGCATGACCCCTAGATACAAAAGTGACTTATCCGCCTTTCAAACAACACAATTTCAGTTATTCGAATTAACTAGTAGAGGGCTTCGCATGTGATAAACCTTGTTATAAGACATGTAATATACTTGCCCCATGGTGCTGAAAAATACGCTAATTTGGATGGTATTTGAGAAGTTTCAAATCTTATATTTTTTATGTTATTTTCTTAATGGCACAGTGCTTATGAAAAGATCAGAAACTAACATCATGATGCTAAAATGGGTTTGGGATTTTTGTACTTGTTTGCAGTACCATAACCCCATATTAACCCCTCTACCGGGAGCTTCATTTTTTCAAAATATTCAAATCGCAATAACTTTTTTGTTTCTCAATATTTTTGAAAAAAATTCCACAACTTCTCAAAAAACTCTCCTATTTCCAGAATCTGTATCGGTTTTGAGCATTGGTCATCTATATTCGGAGATATTCCAAAATTCCTTGGGGGACCGACGCATATCCATAACTCTCGTACAGTGAATAAATTGTCACCCAACACTCAGCAACAAAGATATTGTCATCTCCTATTCTTGTTGCAACAATTTTATTCCGCAACATCAGTTTATCACCACTTGAACAGAATATGACAAAGATCGATCACCAGGTGCGCAGCGATTTTCTGGGCTTCGCATTGCAATTTTCGAGAACTTTCTCTGTGTTGGTAAACATTGGCACAATATCGAACAGCATACCTAAAACAAATTTGGTTTTGTGTTCAAAATAACTAATTAATCGCGAGTTGAAAAAGGTTGCAACAATGTTGTGCCCTGTGATTGTCATGACAATTTTGCTTCTGATTGTATCCCAATTCACAAAAGTATGGATAAACGAGTTGTGAGCGACTTGCTTTGTTGTTTGTTTTTCGTCTCCTTTAATGACAATTTGTTTCACTGCTCTCGTAACTATCTCTGGCTACAGATTTTTTCTCATATTCGGTTATTCGCTTTTCAAAACTAAACTTTGATGAAAGTCTATTGTGAAGAAATTAAACAAATCGGTGTAACTGTTTTTGAGCAATGAGCTTTTATGTTTTTGGTACCACTCTAGCCGTAACAAGATCTTGAAAACTTCTTAAAACATCATATTGAAATTTTATATGGGAAGTGTCGGACCCCAAGGAACACCGAAACATTTTTAAAACCAGTTGACCAATGGTCAATACCGACATAGATTCCAAAAGTAGAAGAGTTTTTTGAGAAGTTGTGAAAAAATGGTGGAAAAATATGGAGAAACAAAAAAGTTATCGCGATTCAAATATATTTTTGTGCTGAAAAAATGAAGCTGCCGGTAGAGGGGTTCAGCTTAATAATAGCAAACAAACTCATGAATACCTCTTCTGCTATCTGTCGAATTGAATTTCTCTCTTCAGCAAATTTCTTTATTATGGTTTGAAGAATGAGCTTTTACAATGGGATAATAAGTTTGTACTTACATTACAGTACAAGCGTGTTTGGAACGTACCTCAAAATTCCTTCATAGTAATTTCTGTATAAACCTACATTGTCTTTGGGCCACCTTAAATTACCACCTAGAAAGCTGCGAATTTCACAGAACACTATTTTTATAGTAAGGATAGTAAGGAACATATGTGTGATTGAATTCTCAAACATTTTTTAATTTTGAACCGCCCTAATGTACATAAACACATAGATAGGCAAATTCAAACATATGTGCAAGTCTCTCGAAATCAAACAAAAAAAAAATTACTCTGGACCCCCCGACCGATTATTTTGGTTTTAGCAGCAAATGAACGCGAGAAACCTAGACTTTATTGTGGAGAAGTTTCAGACTTACCTATTTTTTTGTAAGAAACTTGTTCTACGAAACACACCGTGCGTACGCTGATGAAATTACCGAAGGCGCGTCCGTCTCAGCGAAAACCTCTCAAAACGCAATTAATCCCGCGCCTGGTGTTGCTCCCTGCAGTTCTAGGCGCTTGTCTGTAGCAGTTTATCAAACAAGATTATACCGTACACATTTCAAGAAAAGTGTTTTCTGAGCGATTCAGAAACCGGGCTTTGCTAGCTGCAGGCTGACCATCGAAGGTGTAAACAATTTGTCGCATGCAGAGTGAGAGAATTGCTGGCGATCACCGATGTGGAAAATTGGCGATGGGTTCACACCAAGCAGCACCCTGCTGGCATCGTTATAAAATGGGGAAACGTGCCAGACCTAACGACGAACTCCATTTGGTTCAAGGGTCCCGCATTTCTTGGATTGTCGGAACCAGCATGGCCGACAGAAAGTAAACAAGCCATCAACAGATGAAGAGCTAGATACGTCCTTGTTACTTCCACAAGTCAGCACGTTTTCCAGAACGTCACGTAGAATTTGAGTGCTTATCTCGATTAACTAGAGCAATTCGGGCTACCGCTTACGTTTACCGTTTCGTGGAAAACCTAAAGCGGAATATCGCACGATGTGAAAGATTCGTTGGTCCACTAGACATTCTTCGCGTCGATGGTAGAATCGGAGCGACTCCAACCGTTGACAATGAAACGAAGTTCCCTGTGATCCTCCCAAGAAAACACAAATTTACGATGTTGCTGCTGGACAACAGCCATCGTAGATTCCTGCACGGAAACACTGAAACTGTGGTGAACGAGATGTGGCAACAATACTATATCCCACGGCTCAGGATGGCGGGCAATAGAGCTTAGTGACATTTGAACACACGTAGACTAGCATACGTTCGTCATACACAGTTTGTTTTTGTTTTCCTCAAAGAAACTTGCACACGCTTTCCAGATTCATCAAAATGCATATGGAAATATTACCCAATTTGAAAAATTTACACCCGGATTCTGGGTGTTTTTCGAGACAGAGTGCATATTGTTTTCCTCTTAGGTTCACAACTACATCTACACTAGGGCACCCATACCATTGGGCGTGAAAACCACTATAGTGCAGCCAAGGTGTGTCAATGGTGTCGTAGCTACATGAGCTCACCGAAGATTCCCCGCATGTCACCTTTACTATTAGCACGAATGGCGTCCTTTGTAAGACCGTTCACCTATACCGGCTTAGATGTTTTTGGTCTGCTAGTGGTGAAGATAGGGAAGAGCAAAACAGAATGGCCGTTTTTACGTGTTTGACAATACGAGCGATGCACGTAGAAGTGGTTCATAGCCTGGCGTGCGTCAAATGCATTCGCTGCTTCATCTGCCGCAGAGGAGCATTTGGATAACGGCATTTATTTTCTGGGAGTCGATAGATTTCTGAAAGAGCAGGAGGAGCAGTTGGCCGTTACATTTACAGGAACGGCAACCAAATTAGTGTTTAACCCACCTGGCACTCCGCACATGGGCGGAGTGTGGATGTGGATGGTGCGCTCCATCAAACTTGCTGTAGAGACTGCGTACAACAATAACCGCAATCTGGACGACGAGGCGTTGGAAACATTTATGGTGGAAGATGAAACAATCGTGAACTCCCGTTCATTAATTCGGAGGAAAGTGAGGAACTTACTCCGATTCACTTTTTGCTGGGCCATTCAAGAGGCGTCCGTCAACCTGCAGAAGAAGCAACCAGTTCATCGGAAGCCTTTCGTTCATTGTGGCACCAAGTTCAATAACAGCTGAACGTATTTTGAAGAAGGTAGATAAGGGAAAATTTGCCCACGTTTGCGTAGACTTGTGGCTAGGTTGGGAGTACTAGAGGTTGATTAAATTAGAAAAGCTGGACCTGGTGGCCAATGTTACGGAAGAGAGGATGTTGATGCTGGCAGCACTTCTGGTCACATATCAATGGGCGGTATGAATAAAATGTAGTAAAGTTGAATTTACTACATTTTAGATAGTAAATGCTACATAAGGAACACGAGTGGAACATGGTTATGTCATTTTACTTCATTATAGTCCATTTTACGATACGTTTTTGAACAGCTGATCGCTTATTTTATGAATGAAATTTTAACAGAAAGCGGTTTCGTAACGTGTGAAAGTAAAAGCAATATCATCAGTGTTGTCATTTCGTAAAATGGACTATACCTTTCGAACATACTACAAATAACGCGTTGATATGAATTAAAGTAGCATTTACTACAAAGCTAGTGGTAATTACCTTCAAAGGTTGCTACTCATGCTTTGGGATTGTCGAATTGAATGCAATAATCAAAGTTTGAGTAAAAAACATTGAGAAAACGGGACTTCAAAAAAAGTTTAGAGATTCCGGTAAGATTACCGTTCATTTCATTTATTTAGTTAACATCTACACAGATAACACTGAATCAACAATTTCACGCCACAATACTCGATTCGTGGCCGCATCTCTCCATCCTCGGTTCTGCCCCACGCTCGACAAATCGATATGCACTTGATCCGCCCAACTAGCTCGCTACGCTCCACGCCTTCTTGTACCAACTGGATCCGAAGCGAACACCATCTTTGCAGGGTTGCTGTCCGGCATTCTTGCAACATGCCCTGCCCATCGTATCCTTCCAGCTTTGGCCACCTTCTGGATACTTGCTTCGCCGTAGAGTTGGGCGAGCTCGTGGTTCATCCTTCGCCGCCACACAACGTATTTCTGAGATATTCGGAGTTTATGTCAGAATGTAGTACTAGCAACTATAAAAGTCTGATAATTTCATAATATTATGTTGCTGTAATCTCTACATAGGATGATTTCTAGCTAAAATTGCAAAATTCTCAAACAAATATCTGTTATCAACTGATCGGCGTTCAGTCAGAGTGGGCCAAGTACAAAATTAGGGAAAATTAGATTATTCTCTTATTTAATGCGAAATTACTATACCTCCGCTTTTTCCGCTTGCATAAACTATTTTTTCGTTCAATGTTTGCTCAAAAACACAAAATTCTGAATACATCAGCGAAGAGGAATTCAAGGAAAGGAGTCTTTATCAAAAAGTGATCGTAGAACAGATTGTTTGTAGGCGTTGCAAAAATGCTAAAATTTTGTAAATTTTAATTATTGGCGTATAAACCCTCAAGTGCACTTGATTTCAACGAAAATAACTTCGACATGAAGTGTCATACTAATACTCTTTACTTTTGCATTCGTTTTTCTTAAATGATAAACAGAAATTTCATTATTTCGTTTAATATGTTGTGGGTCACACTATCAAAGTTACCCGCATTATCAAAGTTACCCCGTTTTACGGTACTACCGATTTGGTTCCTCAGAAATCAAATCGCTCTTGTTTGATGAAGGGTGCGCCATCACTGAGATGTAAGCAGTGTTGTAAGCAATCACGGTAGGTGACACGTTTTCGTTGATATTCGGCAGCGCTTCCCTTAAACATTCACAACACGAGCGATCAAACAAATGTCGAAAAGAAAAATGTCAATTGAATGCCATGATAGCTTCGCTAGGTAACGTTACGGTTTTGTTTCTTTTTGTTCTGATTTCACTGTAGGTATGTGTGTCACATTCGACATAACAGGCAAAATCAAACTATTCATGTTGTTTATGATCGGATGTCTGGATTCTATGCAAAACTTATGATTTATGCAGATGTCATCGTGTTAGACGACATTCGATTAACACTTTTTTTGTGTTTGTTGACGTTCATTGTAAAGCTCGTGCTACGAGTGCTGACCATTGCAAAGAAACGAACGTCGCGCAGTGTCGAATGTTTACAGCACTGCACATTGGGGAAATCCGAACCCAAAGGTGGAAAAAATTGATAACTTTCACAATAGAATGATAAAAAATAAGTTTTATAGCTCATTCGAAAGGAAATTTTCTCAGGAATCGATTGGTGACAGTTTCATGAATGTAGGGTCACTCTGGGATAAGCTATGGTGCCCGTTTTGCCCCAATTCCTTGAAAATTTTAGATTTTCATGTTGTTTTGAGTAAAACTATTTTATTGTGGAGATTATTTCCCATGAAATCCATCATTTCTAGTCCATTCAACAATGTTTCACAGAGAACGTTATAAAAAGATGGAAATTTAGGGGACTATGAGGCCAAATGTGCAATGAAATATTTTTGAAGAGGAATTTTTGTTTTAAATTTTTTCAACGTGTTTTTATATTGAAATAAATTTTAAAATAGTCTAATAATCATGAATATACACGCTATGTCTGAACCAGACGATTATAAAAATCAAATGTACATCGGATTTTTTCTCGCTGGAGATCAGTATTTGGTCTATATTTTCATAATCGGAAGGTTTTAAAATATTCTATCGGTGAAATTTTTTCCATACATTTTGTATGGGCGGAAATGCGTCGAAAACTTGATTTTCATGGGATTTAGTATGAAAAATAACTAAAAATTGAAAAAAATCAAAATTTCACCGATAGAATATTTTAAAACTTTCAGATTATGAAAATATAACCCGAATACTAAAATATAACGTGAACAAATCCGATGTACATTCGATTTTTATAATCGTCTGGTTCAGACATAGCGTGTATAGGTTGCAGAAATAAGTTGTATCAAAATTTTTATAATATGTATGATCATTATTTATGCTCTATGCAAAATATTGTGAATAATTTACGTTCTTATATCACAAATTCCAAACATTTCCAAACGATGTGCGATAGTTTGGGTAAACGATAATTATCTAAATGATCGATTGCCGTTAGCCTCATTGATAGGAGATAGTGAGAGCATATAGTTTTTTGGCTATGTTTGCCCCAATTCCCCTAAAAACGATTTCTTTCATAATTATTGGACAAATATCTTCGAATTAAATTTTTATTATGTACTAAATTGTTTATTCAGTAGTTGATACAGTATTTAAATCCAAAAACAGGAGATTATGGGGATCTTTTACACATAAATAAAAAAACAAATAAAAACACTCAAAAACGGATCCACTAATTAACCATCAGCAGTTTTTTTTCTGATTGAAACAAATCACTCAGAATTAAATTAGTTACACAATCATACCTGAAGAAATTTCATGAGAATAAAATTGAATTTTGAAGAAATTTCATGAGAATAAAATTGCGTGGAAGTGCCCAAGTAGCTCTACCTGCACCCTTCTACTGAAAAAGCGATCATAAACAAATCTTCCATACATTTCAATATGACACATTTTGATTGAAGATGTAGTAGTTAATAATACTTAATTCAAAATAAATTGACGATTATATTGAGCTGTTCGGTAATCCAATCCGCATGGTTATCAAATTAATTAACTCATTACACGTGGTGAAGATGGAAAAATCATGGGTGAAATTATGAAAAAAATCCACGTGCTCGGCTGGGATTTGAACCCAGGACTCTTGTATGCTAGACGAGCGCTTTACCAACTAAGCTACCGAGCCCGTAAAGCGCTCGTCCAGCATACAAGAGTCCTGGGTTCTAATCCCAGCCGAGCACGTGGATTTTTTCATAATTTCACCCATAATTTGTCCATCTTTAACACGCGTAATGAGTTAATTAATTTATTTTATTTGGTTATTTTTTGTTTATGTGTAAAAGATCCCCCTATGTTTTATGATTTAAATATTGTATCAGATACAGAATAAACAATTCAGTACACAATAAATATGATTTGGGAAAAAAAGTTGAATTAATTACGAAAGAAATCGTGTTTAGGGGAATTGGGGCAAAAATAGCCAAAAAACAATATGCTCCCACTATCTCCTATCAATGAGGCTAACGGCAATCGATCATTTAGATCAATATCGTTTACCCAAACTATCGCACATCGTTTGGAAATGTTTGGAATTTGTGATATAAGAACGTAAATTATTCACAATATTTTGCATAGAGCATAAATAATGATCATAAATATTATAAAAAAATTAAAACAACTTATTTCTGCAACCTATATTCATGATTATTAGACTATTTTAAAATTTATTTCAATATAAAAACACGTTGAAAAAATTTAAAACAAAAATTCCTCTTCAAAAATATTTCATTGTACATTTGGCCCCATAATCCCCTAAATTTCTATCTTTTTATAACGTTCTCTGTGAAACATTGTTGAATGGACTAGAAATGATGGATTTCATTGGAAATAATCTCCACAATAAAACAGTTTTACTCAAAACAACATGAAAATCTAAAATTTTCAAGGAATTGGGGCAAAACGGGCACCATAGCTTATCCCAGAGTGACCCCACATTCATAAAACTATCACCAATCGATTCCTGAGAAAATTTCCTTTCGAATGAGCTATAAAACTTATATTTTATCATTCTATTGTGAAAGTTATCAATTTTTTCCACCTTTGGGTTCGGAATTCCCCAATGTGCACTGGTTGTAAGTCTCTATGGAGTGTGTGAGTAGCAGGACCTATTCATCACAATCGATTTTTCCATCAATCTTTAATAAAGGATGAATCGATTCAAGTAAATACAAGTAAAACTCGATATTTTTGATTCGGTACCAAATGAAATTGAAATCGATACTTTTCAGAGTGATACCAAGTAGGTATTGGATTAAACTACTTGAATCGAATGAGTAACGGGTGTTCAGTAAAAAATTAGATGATTTCAATGCCTTTCTTTAATTGAAGTAAAGAGCGTTTTTTTTTATTTCTCCAAGAGAATTTCTCTCTCGACTCCCTACAACCAGGTGGCATGTTTCTTTTCGCTCGGATGCAGTCAGTTCAATAAAAAATGGCGTCAAAACAGCAATCACTCAGCGAGCGTGTTGTACGGTTTCACGAAACGCATGATCGTCGTGGAAAAAAAGGTTACGGTAGCGGCCGTCCGACGAAAATAATGATGATGATGAAAAAGAAGGCAGCGTTGAAAAAGCTGTTCGACAACAAGGACGGAACAAGTTTGCGTGACGCTGGCCGAAAATACCACTGCTCCCATACCTTAATTTACCTAACCCTCAAGATGGAAGGCACCATCTGTCAGATCAGAAGAAGACGCGGTCCTCCGAGTATAGACGGGCAGATAGCGACTATATGACTGAAAAAATCTCATTTTTATTGAACACCCGTTATATTTCCATTGCAATTTTGTATGTCGAAAGTGGTGGAATTTTAATGCGACGCAGTTGAAAAATCCAGTTCATTCATAAAAATTCATTGAAAATGTATTTTCATTTATTATCGAAAGAATTTTCGTTCAATGTTAAGGTAGGTATCGATACTTTTGATACGATATTTCGTTGGTTTTGTTACATGCAAACCTTTTTACGCCCACTTTTTTACGCTCCCTCTTTTTACGTTCCGTCTTTTTAGGCTCCAAATTCCAACTTACGCTCCAAAAATTCCAACTTACGCTCCTTCCTGATGACGACCCACGAGAACCTATTTAATATAGGTATTTTTGAAACAGAACTGATGAGGAGATGCCGCAAATCGACAAAAGTTCTGACTCTGACGCCATCTTTGATTCCAATATGGAGACTTCTGACATGTGAAAATCACTTTAAACCCATGCAATATGGGAATTTTTGGAACGGGGCTAATATTAGATGACGGAAATCCATGTCCGATGTCATTCTGGAGTTTGTAAAAATCATTTGAGCCAAATGCAATATGGATATTTACGAAATGGAACTTATGAGTAAATGTCGGAAATCGATGTTTGACACCATCTTGAAATTCAAGATGGCGATTTTCGGTTTGCGAAAATCACTTGAAACCCATGCAATATGGGAATTTACGAGACGCCTTCTACTCATCAATCAAGTTCCGAAAATACCCATATTGCAACTGAGGGGTGCGGTCTCGAACATTTTGGTCATTCAATTTGAAAACAGATTTTTCCACTAGTGCTAACCGTTGTTTGTTTGCTAGTATCATTACCATTATCAAGGTGCACACTTAAAATGCTTCACACTAAGCTTCTGCAATTTGATGAGGGCATTAAGTCCCATGAATCAGCTGAAACAGTTAGTTTCTCACCGCTTGTTAGTATAAATATATTCCACAAAAGTTCTGAAAATATTGGGCATCAATAAGACCAAGTAAAACGATTCTTCAACAGGTGATTGTTCCTGTGTCACATAAAATGTATAACATTTTTTAGCGTGACGAAATAACGACCGCACACTTCTAGGCATACTCGGATCATTTTGATGAAATTTTGAGCTTGACAGCAGCCTGACTGCTTGTTGGTATCCAGTTCGCACCCCCCAGTATTGCCCTAGGGTCAAGACACTGTTGATAAAGATTAGAGAGATTAGTAGTATTATATATAATATTGTCATTTTGTTTTTGACCAAGGAGGCGGTGTGTTTTAAGTATTGCTGCGATTAACATATATAAATGTGCTATGTGAAGCACACACAAGTTATAATTTTTCAATTTAATTGCAGTTTCTGAAGGTTCTCAGAGCTCAACACTAGCACCGTCTGGACACCCAGAACAATTACAAAGGATATATAATCCCTTGGCATCATTATTAATTCTGTTTTGAACTAAGGTTACTAGGTTGCTGTTTTCAACAGAGTTGCTATTATAACACTACGGAAATTAAAAATACAATAATAAGTAATGGGGAAAATAGATACTGAATTGTTTTTCTTCACATTCGTATTCAAATGCCGGTATTGAAACTCGGATATGGATGGAATGTTAGAAGTACATACAATTTTTCGCATGATCTACATAGATTTAAAACCCACAGCATAAATTGTGTGATATTCATGACCCGAGAGTCATCTGGTAGAGTATCATTAATGTATTATTGAGGTATTATAAATTCAGAGCTGGTTTGCTACTGATAAGAAAATAATCGCCTATCTCGATGCGTGGAAAATTTCTTCCCAGAAAATTGGTCCAGAAAATCACATTTTTCTGATCGCAGTACTCAGCTGAGAAGAAATGTCATTTCAAATGGGGCTCTCTGTAGGAAATTTCTTGACCTATTCAGTCAAGTAATTTCTTTACTGTTCGTGAGCGAAACAGCATACTTATCTTTATTCAGCTGGGGGAGGGAGGGCCGATTAATGCTAATGAAGTGGAAGCGAGTCGATGTTTGTCACTTCATTCGACTCGTCTCACCTCAACCAACCTGCATAAAAAGCCTGTTGAAATAAAAAAATGCCCAAAATTCTAATAATTAAGGCGCAAGAGAAGATGGCACAAAAGTCAGAACTGAAAAACAGTTTTCTCCAACAATTTGATGAAAATAAAACACACAGCCTTTTTATTTGGCAAAAAAAAGAGCTGTGTGTTTTTATTTTCTTGGATTTGTCTATTTAAAAAGAGAAAACTGCTTTTTCATTTTTGAGTTTTGCACCATTTTTACTTGGGCTTTAATTAGATTTCAGTAACCAGAAAATAAATGATCATTTACACATCTCCAAACTTTGAATTTTAGTTATTCATGCCAAAAACTGTAAATGATTTCTACTACGATACTTGCCTTACATCTTATTTCTGACAAGAAGTTTGTTTTGATTGTAATGTGTACTTCATGGCATACTTGTTAATTTGTTGAATTTTCTCCATGAGTATTAGAAGTATTTGGAGTATTTATCCCGATATTGGGCAGTGTATTACACAAGGGGTGGATCACAATTGATGCATTTCATATATCAGAAGCAGAGTTGGGAAAAGTCCTGAAATTCACACTACAGTAGGCAAGCGTAACAAATCACAGTCAGCGGAGCCAGTGAAACTCACGCATACCGCTGCTGTAGGCAAAATGCATTGAAATAAGCAAAACACCCGTCGCTAAGCGCAACCCAAAACTACTGTAGAAATATGTTCTATTTCCCGCTGCATTTCCCGGTTTTACAGCCTTCAATAACACTACAGATTAAGAAAATTCATGTACCCAACATAGGCTACTTGATGAAATTCACAATTTCGAACTACTGTATAAGAGGAGCCACGTGGTTTTCGCAAAAACTCAAGTCTACTACTATTACCATTCCCAGCTCTGATCAGAAGATGTCGATGCATTCAAAGGCATTTGAATGTACTCATTCTTTTACTATCCATGGGTTGCTACAATTTTGACTTTTATCGTTGTTGAAGTGTCAAGCTAATCCAATCACAAATCAAGGCAGTCTCTTAAAGTGCTGCTGAATATCGCAAAGAAAATCTAACAACTTCACAAGCAGAGCTCACAACATTCATCGTTCTGTATTATTTTATGCACTAATAAGGGAAATCGGCTTTTGCGTTGGATCAGCGGATTATAATTGAGAAGTTTTGAAACTGTTCGTTGACATTTTCTCATTAATATAATTATGAATGCATACTTGATTGTTCTTGGAAACAAATCTTTTCCCTATTTTAGCTGATTTCTAAATATAAGCATATGGTTTACGTAGAATCTGTTAAAAAGTGATGAAGACCCTATAGAGCTTCGGATTACAAAAGCGGCGATGAACTTTCTGGACACATATGGATCTATTTTATTCTTCCTTATGATGCATGAATAATATTATCCTGAGAGAGACACGCAAAGACAAAAAATATTAACGTCATATGCAGCCCAGATTCCGCTGTCACGAAACGTCAAATGCAGCCCACCGTTTTCATGGCTGAAAAAGTGAAAAGTATTGTATTCAAAATAAACTGTTTTTGTCAGTACAGTCAGCGGAGCAGTTTTTTCCAATGCTGCTGATTAATCTAAACGCAAGATTAATTATTTATAATGTCAGCTACATTTGCTGACATAAAATTTTACTCAAAACGCTATTTATGATTCGCAAACATATTTTGCTGAGGAGTTCATGTGAGAGTTCGAACGGCTTGTGCATGATTGGTATAAACACGAAGTGGAATAAGGAAAAAACTCAGCAATCACAGAAAAAAAGACCGTCTTCGCGAGTCTCGTCTCAGATATTAACCTAAAATGCGTGACATTTGTACAATAAAGATATCAAATTTTCGGAATTACAATTAGAAGAACGGCTTTTACGAAAAATTTGATCTAAACGGCTTAACAGACTCCTGCCACAGGTAAGCTTGTGAGAATTGGAAGCATTCAAGTTTTCTTAGTTTTAGAAATAATAAGAATCTTTCCTTATAGAAATTTTATTTCTATCTTGCCAGTTTTACAGACCGCACATTCTTTATAACGTTCATGAAGTGATGAGTCAGTCTATAGTGGCTGATCTACACAACAAATTTTTATGATTAGCATGTCGTTCACAAAACACTCCAATATTTGAATAAGTAGCAACACATCTGCTTCAACTCTCGATGGCCTAGAATGAAAAATAAATACAATAGATAACGTTGTGATTATTATTAATTGATTGATTAATAAATTATATAGGGGAACTTACGTATTCTCGGCAGTCTAAGCCGATGCCGCGCTTCTTTTGTAATTTTCTCGACCATCAGCAGACAAATTCCGTGTTCGTCTGTTTACATATATGAGTCGCTCAATTCTCTATCGATTCACAGCGACAGACTTGTCAACATGCTTTTGTAAATGTTTTTACAACGCTGCGAACATCTCTTGTCAGTGTGACTATTGTCGGCAGCCTCAATCTCTTTGGCAGCTCCAAATCAGTCGCATTTTGTGCCGTGTTCATTTGAATTGATGACATCTCTGGTGATATTGTTTGTTCAGCCTCGGAAATGTCGTCAGCGGGAAGCGGGCAGAACAAAGAATCATCTCTCGCGTTCAGTATCATAAGGGCGTAACTGCAATGATCGATTTCTCTTCATCGATTCTCTCTTTGGCTATTTACTTGGCCGGGTGACTGTTTTCGGCTGCCATTCTTGATTCAGTAGGAAGGACTCATCGTATTTGATCATACTGCGACGTAAAATATAACGAAAATCGATTGAATTATGTGTACTAACCGAAAGAGAAAATCGACGAAGAGAAATCGATCACTGCAGATACGCCTGTATGATACTCAACGCGAGATCTGGATACTTGTTTTTAATTATGAATCGTGGTTTTACGACTAACCAGCCGAGTGGAAGTTTAACAGCTACCGAAAGCTAAACATTACATATATTTTGCAATTGGATTAAATGGACAAATTGATGTGAAGTTTTGCGAAAAAGTTACACGTCTTCTCAGTGAAAATCGAACTCACGACTCCCTGATCTCTAGTTAGGGCGCGTTACTCCTACGCCATGAGAAGACTCATGAACGCAGAAGTTAACCTGAATTCGATTTCAGCTCAATAATCACCCACAATCCAATTAATCCAATTGCAAAATATATGTAATGTTTAGCTTTCGGTAGTTGTTAATCATCTGGAAGTTTTCATTGGTATGTTTTGATAGAAAAATACTGAGTATTTGGCGTTTGAAATTTGGTTGCCGATAATAGTCGAATGGTGCCGAAGCCATAAGTCTCCCTAGTCGATCAATGTTTTCTGCCACGAAAAGAAGTTTTCGAATTTTCACAACAAATATCTTCGTGTTGCTATGTTGTTACGGTGAAATCAGGGCTAAGTTGATGTGAATTAAGAAAAAAAATGCATTTGATGCAAATTGATGCACATTAAAAGGGCACTGTAAAAGTGATCCACCCCTTGGTATTGCCCCTAGATATTGTATGAGTTTTAAGTGATTTTTACAAACCGGAAGTCACCATCTTGGATTCCAAAACGGCATTAGACATCGATTTACGGTACGGTATCTACTTATCTGTCCCGTTTAAAAAAATAACTTTATTACAAGCAGGGTTGGGGAAAGTTATGAGATTCACACTACAGCAGGCAAGCGTAACAAATCACAGTCAGCAACGCCAGTGAAACTTACTGCTATCGCTGCTGTAGGCAAAATGTCTTGAAAATAACAAAACACTCGTTGCTACGGGCAACCCAAAACTACTGTAGAAAAATGTTCTATTTCCCGTTGCATTTTCCGCATTTACAGCCTTCAATGACACTACTGATTTAGAGAAATTCATGTACCCAACATAGGCTACTTGATGAGATTAACGATTTAAAACTACTGTAGTGAGAGAGCCACGTGATTTTCGCAAAATTCAAGCCTTCTACTATTACCATTCCCAGCCCTGATTACAAGGGGTTTCAAGTGATTTCCATAAAACGGGAGTCGTTAACATGGATTTCGATATGGCGTCAGACTTTCCGTCATCCCTATTAATACTCTTGAGAAGAACCACGGACAAACTCCATTTCTTCGCAAAACTTCTTCAGAACAAACGAAAATCTTTTTTTCGCTTCTACAGTTAACTCTCCCTTACTCGATATTGAAGGGACCATCGAGTTAGGGAGGTATCGAGTTACAGAACACAAAACCAGTGCAACTGCGATCCAAGGGACCATCGAGTTAGCCATGAAAACCAACTCTTACTATGGTTCTCTAACTCGATATCGAGATACGGAATATCGAGTAAGGGAGAGTTAACTGTAATTCTTTTCACGCTCAAAATTCGAGCTTACGCTCCTTCTTTTTACGCTTCGAATTCCAACTTACACTTCTATTCTTTTTCCGCTCCCCCCGTTAGGGGCGTAAAACAAATTGACTGTACTTCTTTCCAATACCACTTTGAAGTAATGGACCTATGCAAGGGTTTACCGGTGCCGGGTTATTCATGTCACCATGGAAACTAGTGAATTCGGCACCGCCCAAACGTCAAATTAGTAAACTCGTACATCGGTCCATATTAGCGATGTCTTGATGGTATCGTTTCATCCCTATCTCTTAGGCATCGAAACAAAAAACTGTACTGTTGCTGCCTACACTGCTCAAGCTAAAAGATGTTTGTGTGTGATGCGTAAAGCAAAATAATAGGAGAAAAGACATTTGTCAATTACAGTACAACAGTGTAGAGAATAGTCATGCTGGTTTGATTTGCTTATTTGTAGCTATTAATTGATTTGGATGCTAAAATAATTAAACTATTTACAGCTACCAGTAATATTTACATGCACAATGAATTAAATGAAGTTATAGTTAATACCACAGAAATTATCACTGTAAGTTATGAAACGATCACAAAATGTGTTATTCTAACCTCTACTTTCACAGGTATGAGAAGAAATATTACGGATGAACTTATTGTATTCTGAATTGAGCTAAATACCGAATTATGTAAGCAATATTTTGTTATCTTATAATTTGATGTAATGAGATGATAAATTTGCAGCTTAAGGTGAAACATCATGGAATCCAAAGATGGCCACCACAATGGCCGACTTATGCTCCTACTCACGTTTTCGAAGACACTGGAGAAATAGTGGGCAAATGTTTCTGATCTTCTTATTTAACGCTTTCTGCTAGTGCACAAAGCCAAAATGAAAACGGCACTGTTGTTGGATGCTTTCTTTGCGAGATTTTTGCCTCTGAAGTTTTAGTGCAATCTTAGAAGTTGATTCCAAACTGTTTCACCTTAAAGCTGTCTCGTACACAGACCAACGGAGTTTGCGATATGCTAAAAAAAAAAAGAAGAAAACATCTCTTCGCCGTAACATGTACATTAATTGATTTACTTCATTACTTATCAATGGAAATGGAGTATGGCGACAAACACTAAGAATACATACAATAATGCCATAGCATTTGGAACAAAATAATGGTCACAATGCTCATCCGAACAGAAAGAGAATAATATCCCCGAAAATGAATTTATCTTATAGTTTACTCTTAGGTAAAACACTTTAATTGATTTTCGGTCACGTTTTCTCAAAAACTTAATAAATAAATATCCAATGAAACATTCTGCAACTAGCCATATTATTCCCCAAACCGCATGACACTGGCTTCCTTGAACAGTGATCGCATTATTTCCCAAATAACCTCGTAAATGTAAATTAAAATGATTGTTTAAAAAATATACCGGCTCGCTTTTATTTAACATTGTCCGAGCTTAATAAAAACCGGAAATTTATTTGCAGCGTTATGCCTCCATTTCGACCTGCAACACCACAGGCTTGCCGGGCTACGGCTTATCCGGAAATCACTAGAAGTGCAGGTTCGGTTTGTTCGCCCGTGCGCCGTTTTAAATCTTCCGGAATTTTATTCTCGTTCATTTTTGGCCCCGGCACACTCATCCGGTTCCTGTTTCATTCGGGTGCTTGTTTTTCGTTGAAAGCAAAGTTTTTAATTGTATCAATAAATATATTAACTTCTGTTTCTTTGTTAAAAGTTTTCCAGTGATTTCACGTAGCTTATCCTTTACGGCAGCATGGACAAAGTCGAGTGTCTGGCGGAACGGAAGCTCGGGAGCGGTGAGTTAAGAAGGTGGCGAGCTTCCATTTGGAAATTATATTCGGATGTTGCTTCACCACCGATTGCTTGGCAGGTTTCTTGAAACTGCCGTTAGAAATTGTGAGCTCGCGTAACGGATGAACGGGAGGGCACTAAGAGCTAACTAATTAATGGAAATGAATGTATCCCGGTTCTAATTTATGGCTGAACTTTTCATCTTTCACTGTTTATTGTTCAAAAAGGCGTCGACGGCAGAGGCAAATAATCTAATTGAATTTCGTATGGATCCTCCTAGGGTTGATTCCAGAAAGACGCAATGCAGTGCAGACAGTCGCGATTGTTTGTGAAATGTAGACAAAAAAACAATTGCACACACAGCATTCCCAGAACCAGGTTGGACGAGGAGTGACTCTTCTATTTGCATCGCAGACAGGCGAATTCATGCCTCAGGAGCCTAGTTGTGGCCGGTTGGACAGATTTATACACTTGGTATGAATAATTACCTCGCCATCACTACGGCAAACTGATACGGATGGGGAGCTCTATGCACCATAAGAGTATGTACCAGGCATGAAAAGATCAACAGTCAGCATTTAGACGACACGTGGATTGTAGTTTTTGGAAGGGATGTTCGAATAGGGTTTTAAATAGAATTTCAAAATTTCAAGACTTGCTAGTACTAAACATGCTAAATATGGAACGGCAAGTGTTCCAAGATAAACAAATTCTACAGTAACTTCTAACACATCCTCATCCAATACTCATCTATAACACCACTAGACCTACCTCCATCTCTACCTGTTATTTGGAGTGCTAATGCGGTTTAGGCTCTGATGTTCTCATTCCGCGACGATGTACTTAGTCTACTCCGAAACTGGCTGGGTAGATGCCGAGATTTGTCCTGCGATTCCAGCGAAGGGAAAATTCCGGTTCACAGGTGCCCGATGACCATTTGCTGGTGCTTACTCGCGGTCTACTCAACTAGTCCTCAATGACGGACCTAGTCTACCACGACAGGATACCTACAGATCTTCGTCACTGCTTCCGAGCATTTCTTCCGCGAATCTTGGACAGTCAAAAATTACATGTTGCAGTGTGACGACTCTGTGCGCCCGAATATATGGAGATAGTTTATGGAACATCCATGATCTGTTAGGAACTGTGTAAGGTAGCAGTTCCATGCTTGCTATTCATCCACGTCGACAGGTTTGGGATGAGCCAGTGGGTACATCTTCGTTTCTCCGCGCAGTCCCACTCGTGCTGAAATCTGTATCCGTAAGTTTCTGATGTCTATGCCTTGGTGGCACTCGATATCCTCCGCCAAAGTAATGCAAATGGGGATCACACCGGCTATAACGCATACAGCATTTGACCCAGTAGTGCATTGGCCCAAGCAGGAACTCTGTACATCTGTGTCAATGACGAGTCATTACCTAGCTGACGCCTAAATTTGGCATTCATCGTCTTCTCGGACTATTCGCATGCGCAATCAATCTGGCTGGAAACATTGAGCCGAAAGTCGATCATTACTCCCAGGTGCTTCAAGATGCGCTTTGATGCAATCTCATACCCGGCGACGTTCACCTCCTTCTGCTGAACCGCCTTGCAGTTGTTGACTAGCAGCACCTCTATTATTTGTATTCTACCCACTGATCGCGCTACACTGGATTCTCAAATTTCTCAAACTTTCAACACAAGCGCATGGAAGAATGGTAGTCGGAGAACTGTCAAAACGTATGGAAAATAATGAAAAAGGAAAATTACTTGCTATTTGGAAACTGGATCAAAAAAGTAGTGATTAAAAATCAAATGTAAAGTGAATACATAACTTTTTGTGTTTAGTTCATTTTCCGTGGTGCTTTCTTTGCTTCAGGATTTCGTTTTAACTACCACTGAAAAAGAGCCATCTATTCGTGATCAAACGTCAAAATCCCACCGCAAAATCACTAGTGTTTGGAGGTGATTTTAACCTCCAAATTGCGAAATCATCACCTCGAAGTTAGTTCTAATACCCTCCGTTATATGAATTATGGTGGCGCGTCGATCGTCGCAAGTTTCTCGTTAAACAGTCAATTGACTATTCAGTATTGAATATCGCCCTATTGTTTCCATCACCAATATCTCCACTTCTTCCAGCGTTTCGCCCATCACCGTTAATGACATGTCATCCGCAAAACCAACAATCTCCATCTTCCTGGGCAGCCGCGGTAGTGTTAAGACTCCATCATACATGCCGTTCCAAAGATTCGAACCGAGAATGGAACCTTGAGGGACGCCCGCTGTCACTTGCATCAAATTCTGCCCTTCATTTGTTTCGTACACTAAGATTCAGCTCCTGAAATAGCTATTCAGAATTTTGCACATACACTCCCGTGCAAAAGTTTGGGTTCACCCCCTCAAAAACATACAAAAGTTTTCTGTCCATATCTCTGTGATTACACGTCCAATTGAAACTCTTTAAGCCGCATTCGAAAGGCAAAGAGTTATTCTTACTTCGTATGTATTATTCCAAAAACATTTTTTGAATTTTGTATACTAAATTTTTACTTAAAGTTCTGACATTTTTTTAAAAAACACACTGAAAAATCAAATCTAATTTCCTCAGCATTGGGTCGACCAAAATGTTAAATCAAAGTGTCATTAGACTCGTAATCTTATATTCTTTGAAGAGACCGCATCAAAATTTGGCGGAAAATCTGAAAAGTATTCAAAATCAATGAAACAGTCAGACAGGTCATCGTGCAAAAGTTTGGGTTCACCCTTCAGTATGATGTAAATCTCTGCCATTTTTCAACCGATTTTAACAGTTTAAAGCTTTTTTGAGCGCAAATAATGGCGCATACATGATTGGTTTGAGATTTCATAGATTTAAGTATGTTCAGGTGAACCCAAACTTTTGCACGATGACTTGACTGAATGTTTCATTGATTTTGAATACTTTTCAGATTTTTCCGCCAAAATTTCGTGGGGTCTCTTCAAAGAATATAAGATTACGATTCTAATGACACTTTGATTTAAAATTTTGGTCGACACAATGCTGGGGAAATTAGATATGATTTTTCAGTGTTTTTTTTTGAAAAATGTCACAACTGCAAGTAAAAATTTAGTATACAAAATTCAAAGAATGTTTTTGGAAAAATACATACAAAGTAAGAATAACTCTTTGCCTTACAAATGCGACTTAGAGAGTTTCAATTGGACGTGTAATCACAGACATATGGACAGAACACTTTTGCATGTTTTTTAGGATGTGTACCCATACTTTTGCACGAGAGTGTATAGTCGGGGACCCCGGACCCGCATTCTTTGCAGTGCTTCGGCGATGTTCCATGAGTTTTCAAGCGTATCCAGCAGGTAAATGGGCCTATACGAGGCTGCAACTCCCAGTGGTTTTCCTGGCAACAGAACCAGATGGATCTGGATTTTCCATATCCCTGTCTGGGTATGCCAGGATGGCAGTTTTCGGCGTCAGATTCGTTATTCCATCTGTACCAGGAGCTTTCTTTGATTTTAGTCGCTTCGCTACTTCTAAAAGCTCGTCGTTAGATACTTGCCGGTACTCGGCAAATGCGTCTTCACCGTGGCGTTGCTCGCCAGGACGTTAGATCGTGCTTCGGGAAAATACCCCCCACAATCACCTTCAGCTTGTCTGGGCCTATCTCAGCTGGCGTTGAAGGTCCTTCGATCTTTGCCATAACGATTCGATACATGTTACCCGACGGATTGGTGTCTGCATTTAGGTACAGATCCTTGTACGCTGCCTTGACATCCATAATCAAATGATGAGCCTTCAAGTTATACTAACAGAATTTATCTAGAAATTCTAGAAACAGAATTTATCGAATCATTCGCTAGGATGACATATGATCTGTTGTCCAGCGGGTCTCACAAATACTAACCAGGTAATCACCACCCATGAAATACTCCTCGAGCGGTCTCAGTTAAACTTAGTTAAGCAGTATGCATGACTGTAGTTTGAACGTTGAATACAGCAACGAAATTGACGTATAACTGACACACTGTAGTCTCTGCCTTTTCCTGCGGGTAGTTTTGCTTCGTTGACGGGTTCTAGTTCCTGGGGAGATATGTTCAAGGAAAATAGCACATTTTGCATAAGTACGCTTTGCATGAATTTGAGCATGGAGGTCTCGTATTATGAATATTTGGCTTGCTTTGAATAGGAAACAATCCCCTATTCGTCAGATGTCTCCTAAAATATTTATCAGATTTTGTTCACAATTTACAGATTACTGGTTGAATCTATTGGGATTCTGGGAGTTTAATGTGGAAGGTACAACATATTACATTTGCCGTAACAGTTCAGATTTTTTACCGTAAAATTAAATTCAATAGCTTAAATATCCTGAAGAGCACTCCAACTATTCCATGAGCGATGGTTGGCATTAAAGGCATCCATGATAAAAATATTTCACTTATTGTGAGTAGATTTCGGCTAGTCAGTTTGAACCAAATGAACTTGCTGTACATTACAAATACGAAAAGACACCTATGAAAGTATATGTACCAAGCTATATTCCAGTTGAAACACCCAATGTTTCAAAAACTTTGGTTTCAAATAACGCTAAAACGTGATGTTTTGTACGACTATGAATGATGATAGCAGTTCTAAATTTCATTTTTACGGATAGTCTCAGCTCCATTGAAGCTATCTATTCAATGTGGCAGGTAAAGAACTCCCAGTATATCCTCCGTGAAATACGATCTACTCTAAGTGCTTTGTCGAATCATACCGTCATCTTGGTTTGAGTCCCGTCGCATTGTCTGATTGCGGGCAATGATAAAGCGGACGCATGGAAGGCGAGATTTATGACGGACAAATCGCCTTTAGTGAATTTTTCGTGATTGTTCGTCAGCGGTCCTTGTTCAGATGGCAACAAAAACAGAATAAAGTGGTTACATTCTATTCTCTTGCAGGGATCAAATAAGTCATGGTTTAAAGGGATGAACATGAGTCACGATTTTATCAAGGTAATGTGTCGGCTGATGCCCAAACACTACTCATTAGGCTCGCATTGCTATCGAATGGAACTCGCAGATAGTAATCTATGTGGTTGTGGAGCAGGTTACCAAGACATCAACCATGCTGTCTGGTGCTGTCCCGAGTACAGAATTGCCAGATCAAATCTATGTACATCACTCAGTGCCCAAGGAAAACCAGAAAAGGGAGACATTAGAGATCACAAGTTTTTTGAGCAAATCGACATTTCTGTTTGATAACATGCTGTGTTTGTTCCGCTGGTCCACCTCGTATACCCTTTTCCGTTTTTGGATGTCCACCTTGTTTCCCTTAAACCCCGTTTGTTTGTACCGTTACAGTTGTCGTAGTCCACTCTGCGTTAATCAGCACCAATAATGCCAATACAATTTGCTGCTGTTGAAGGTCAACAAGTAAACCCAAAATTCTCATCCCTTCCAAAAATGATTGTACTCCTTAACCGCGAGTTTTACGGTTCCCCAAAGCTAACCTACAAGCAAAAATGATTTTGTAAATTCAATCAATAGGATCTGGCTCCGTAATGCTTCAGTGCGCTTGAGACTGCTAAATAAATGTAAAGATAAAAAAATGATGATGGCATGGATCCATATACCAAATACGTTTCAGTAACAACATCTATATGTATGTTTATTTGTGTGTTTGATGGCGCTACTTCCTTCGAAACATGATCTCAATTTTACGCCAAGTAACTCGATCCATGGCTGCTAACCTCCAGTTTCTCGATCGCCCCACACTTCTAAGATCCTGCTTCACTGGGTCAAACCACCCAGCTCGTTGTGCTCCTCTTCATCTTGTACCGGCCGGATTCAATGTGAACACCATTTTTGCGGGATTGTTGTCCGGCATTCTCACAGCGTGTCCCGCCCATCGTACCCTTCCAGCTTTGTCGACTATCTGGATACTGGGTTCACCGTAGAATTGCGCAAGCTAGTGGTTCATTCTTCTCCTCCAAAGATCGTCCTAAGCACACGTCGTTTAAAAACTTCTAGCGCTTGCAGCTCCTCTTCGAGCATTGTCCACGTCTCATGCCTTCAGTGGCGTAGCTAGGAATTTCGGGGCCGGGTGCGGAGTCATATTAGGGGCCTTTTTAAACAGGGATGTGCGTGGCTTTTCGAGGAATTCTTCTCTGATTTCTCGGAAAAATTTCTACACTGATAAGAAGTAGAATAAACTTTGTAAAATAAACATTTGTAAATTTTCTGGTAATCATTCCTGTAGAATGTTTTTCAGTTATGTTCCTAAGCTAGTAATAGTTGTGGAAATCAATAGAAGAATTTTTGAAGGTATCTTCCAAAAAATCCTCCTCCTTCTGGGAAAATTGTGGTGTGATCCCAATGTTAAACTACTGAAATATTTCCTGGTGTAAAGGAATTACTGTTAGCACTGCTTGAGAAATCATTTTAAAATTTCAAGATGAACCCCTGGGAGAACCGCTACGGGAATCTTTGTAACAATTTTTAAAGTGATCCATGAAGGAGGTTGTACATGTTCCTGAAGAAAGCTCTAGATGAATCACTAGAAGAATTCCTGTAGGAATCTGTAAACATTTGAAATAGTAGTAGTAATCTTAGCCTTAAGAATTTACACCATTTGATACCTTTGTTCACGTTATCGAAATATGCTCTGGCAATAATTCGTAAAATATTGTGTACTATTGTTTTCTGTTCGATGGAAAAATCACCTGAAACCCCGTTTGAAACAGTATTTTTTAGTGCCCCGACAAAATTGTCAATTACTCCATTTTTGAGTTTGGGCCCCTCATTTGTTTCAAAAGGCCTTGAAACCGGTTTGGTTCAGAATATGGCTCATAATAAAATGTTTCCAAATAACTAATAACCCGGGGCCCGATACGGACCGCACCCACTGTACCCCCCAAGCCACGCTACTAATGCCCGTAGAGGACTACCGGTGTTATCGTAGAAGACTATCGGTGTTATGTTTCGTCTTCGACGTATTTAATTTCAATTTAACCCGATCTGCTCCACGTTTCAGTCTGGTATACTGTTCAGACACCTGGAAAGTTCTTCCGACAATGTCCACATCGTCAACGAAACAGATGAACTGGCTGGATTTATTGAAGATCGTGCCTAGTATGCTGAAGTCCGCCCGTTGATGCATAATGCACCGGATATCTTCACACAGCACTGTACACTAGCCATCGTTGCCTTGATTAGTCTAGTCTAGTCAGTTTCCCCGGAAAATCACCCATGTAACCAATAAGCATTTGAATTAGCCGTAAATCAGTCTTCTAATTGCATTCTATATGCTCACTGCCCTAATACAGTGCAACCCCGTTAATTTGAACGGTACCTCATGCAAACTATCGGGGTTCATTTTTAATTTGAACATCTAGTCACCCTAGAACCGTATTTCTGGTTACCTCTTTCTCCGTTTTGTTTTGATTCTGCGCTCCGTTCTACAGCGTTCCATTTAATTTTACTTTGTTCCATGAGCTAAATGACGTTTGAACCATTTTTAATCTGAACGATGTGCAAATTAGCGGGGTACAAATTAAAAAGTGTTCAGATTAAATGTGGTCAGACAACAGGGGTACCCGGTATAGCAGACTGATTGCTTGGCTGGCTTGAAATAGCAACAGCACTGCCATTTAAAAAATTGCAACTGATAATCAGCATTTCGAATGCACAACATGTTATGATTTCCGAGCATCTGAATTGCTTGTTTACTGCCATGGAACTGCTAAGAGAATCGAATATCTTCATGAGCTACCTAACTGTCATTTTTCACGCCTTTTAAGAGATATCAAAAGAACAGAACGTTATTCTAGATGATAAATCAACATTCAAATAGTGAAAACGTATATTATGACTGCTGAATTACATTTTTATTCGATTCATGTGAAAATAACACCGAGAGAATCGTCTAAACCAGGGTTTCTCAACCGGTGGTCCGCGGACCCCTAGGGGGCCGTGAAGGCTTCTCAGGGGGTCCGCGAAGCTATTTTTTAAAAAGTATTATTTTTGTTTTGATAAATTGATGAGTTTAATGTCTTACCTCGCTTGTTTTTCAAGAATTCATAGTTAGTAGAGTTTTATTTGCAATACTAAATAAACGACTTCTTATTTATGCAATCACTGATACAATAATTCAAATGCAATTATGTCCATATAATATTACAAGTCTAACTTCCAGTACAAGCCAAAAAAACAAAATTAACATCTTTCCTAGTGATATATGTAGAAAATTCCTGGCATTTTGTAAAGCTAATCCTTGACATATTTCACCAGCTTCCTGGTGAGATTCTCGAAAAGTTTCTGGGAAGTTCCTTAGCAAACTATTCACGGGATTGAAAAAAAAAATGAAAATATTCACAGTTTTCACTCTAACCATTGGTGAAATCTTGTTGAATTTATCAGCAGGATTTTAAATGAGATTTCCGAAAGATATTCAGTGTTCTTTAAAACGAAAATATCTGACGAGGTTTTAGAAGAGTTATTCGTAATATTTTAACAGCTATTGTCTGGTTTCTGAATAGCTCAATATAATAGTTTTTTAAGATTATTTGAAGAAGCTTGCAGAAAATATTTACGAGAATTCCGTGAATTTTTGTTGCAACTTTTGATGTACCCAAAGAATCCTTTCAAATCTTCAAATCTTCATTTCTAGGTACTCATGGACATATTTTTGAAAAAAAAAAACGTTTCTCATTTAACTGATCTATTGTAGGATTTTGTAAGATCCTTTAGAAGTTTTGTATCGGATTCATGGAAAGACGTTTGATAGACTCCTGACAAGATTTTTAGTGCACACCAAATGATCCTTAAAAAAAATTTCCATTATCTATGGTGGATTACAGAGAAAATTATCGGGTAGCCTGTCAAGGATATCTGTTGATTCATGAATAATTTTTGTAAAGTTTTCATAAACTTTTGTTTAGATATCATCAACTTTAGGGGTCCGCAAAAAGTTTGTAATACTTTGAAAGGGGTCGCAGCTTTAAAAAGGTTGAGAACCACTGGTCTAAACCATTGTAATTGCATTGAAATGATAAAAATGCAACATTCGGTATGCAATGGATTCATGTGAGGTTTCTTATTATATTCAAATTACTATTCTACATTGGTACATTGATGTTCTTATTTCTGTAGCATATAAAAATTCTGTTTACAACCTATAATGCAAGAAAAAATACGTATTTTTTTCTGTGTCCATATTTTACAATCCTCTACAATGACAGGAAAGGGTATACCGGAGGCCTACATGAGTGTTACGTTCATGCCCGACACTATTGATCGACCCAACACCATTTCTCTATATTCTATTTCATTCGATCGCCCAAACTGCACATGTTTGCAAAGCAGGAATGAACTCCTGTAGAAGCAAAGTTTAAGTATTGCGAAAAATCTACGCACATTACTACTTCATCTATAGATCATCCTGTATCGCGGCGCATCACCAATCCCTTTTCAACAATCGTAGTTTCGTAGGTTCAAATCCCAGTGGATTGAAAAAAAGACGAGTATCAACATATATCAACAAACATCTTAGAATAGAAACAGTGCGACGAAGACAAAACAAGTATTAAGAGAAGTACGATAGATGGAAGTGAGGGGGAAAGAGAGAAAGAGGTAATTTTTGTTTTGCTCCATGTGAGACGTTACGTTTTTTGACAGCCGAATACAAAATTCCTGAAGGGTTAGCATCAAAGCAACCGTATATCGGGTCAAAACCTGCCATTTGGTAGCATTTAAGGCGCATATACGGCTCGCTAGCATTTAATGACCTGCAGTAAAGGCGCATATACTGCTAAATAAATGCTATTTTAAGTGCTTATCGGTTACCTGGGCATTCTCGTCCATAAGCTTCCATAGCTCTTCGCGGTCGATGGTATCATAGGCCGCTTTGATATCGATGAATAGGTGTTGCGTAGGGACATGATATTCGCGATACTTTTAGAGGATCTGCCGCAACATAAGTATTTGGTCTGTTGTCGATCGCCCATCCACAAAACCGGCTTGATATCTTCCCACAAATCTGCTTGCCAGTGGCGATAGACGGCGGAAGGTGATCTGAAAAAGCATTTTATAGGCTGCGTTAAGAATGGTGATCGCTCGAAAGTTTTCACATTCCAACTTTCAATGTGTATATTATAAACTATTAGAAAATAACACGACTCATCTTTTATTTTTATTATTTAATTGAAACTTATGGTGAACCATACCAAGAGAAGTTCTATTGAACATCAAGCAATTGTTAGACTAATCTTCTGCGAAAGTGATAAGAGAATTTCCGAAGGTATTTATTCCAGGAATTCCAAAACAAATTTGTAAAGAAAAAGTCAGAGCATCCCTACTTGTATCATTGTCAGCGTTATTTAAACCACTAGAAAACTCCACTGCCATGACCTTGTCTACCAGTAAACATAAAACTACAGACTCGAACCCGAACCGTACCACGGTTAGATCACAATGGAATGACCATCACCACCAACGTCGGAATTCGCGAGATACTATTTTGGCAATTTCACTTTCAATGGGACGGACGACACATCCGGTCTGCCAGGGTCTTCCTCCCTGGTTTCGCCAGGCTAGTCGTTTTTTCTCGTTGTTATCAGTCCCAGCCTAAAGTGACATCCGTGGTGGGCGTAGCCGTTTTTCACCGTCCGAACCCTTGTCCGAATAAACAACAATGGCTTAGGCGTACTGTTTTGGAGCGGGCCAGACGAAAATGGATGGAAATTTGCATTTTGTGTAAGCAATATTTATGAGCCATTCTAAAAGCTCTACGATGTGATGACGGTGCTTTGTACATAACTACGCGTTACGTGAACAAAAGGAAATGCAAATAAAAGAGCACTTGTATGTTCGGAAAGGGCCACTATTGCGGACTTGTAAAGATGTTTCCAGTTGCAGTTGTTGCGAAACTTATTTCTTTCATATTTATTTGTATTTTTTTACTTAAGCCTTCAGACTGAATATATTTTTGAACTAATTGTTAACAACGTAAAAGAAACCAGACGTAATGACGAATTATTTCTGCACATCTAAAGGATGTTTTTGATTGTGACATCTGTAACAAAAAATATCTAAAGCTAATATTTATCACCCTATCAAAATTGTTATACCAATCTCATCTACGTTTAGATGAGATACAAATCAAGTAATTCATTGTCATACATATTTGGAAAAATTCAACTCGACAAACGCTGTAAAGTTCACGATAAATGTAAGTATAGCTCCGAACATATAGACATCTCCAAAAGTTCCAAAAATCTTCCAAATACTACACATCCAGACGATAATCTGTTGAAAATTGCCGAAATGGCTGCGATCCAAACTTTGTTTGCAGCTGTTGGGTGGATATGGGTGAACACCAGCTCGAATTATACAACTTATGGAAAATTCAGGGAATCTAGGATATCAGCAAGCAACAGTTAATCTGGGACAATGTGTTTAGTTTTAGTCTTTCAAGACACATTGCATCAGTATTCTCGACAAGCAATCCAAATTGGCGTGATAAATAAATAGACTAATCAAAGCCTTCAATTAAAAATATGTGTGGAAATGTCGTAACACCATCGAGGCCAAGTTTCAATAGGAACGTAAAGCCAAGACAAAGAAGAGCATTTCTAATAGTTTTAAATCCTGAACTCATTCAGTGTGTAACATTCTATTAGTTTCGACCTAGATTAATTACATCAGAAATTCTACTCCATTGACCCGGATTAGTTGCAGGAACCTTTTTCAAATTATCACCTCACTTTCGACCCAAAGCTCATTTCCGTCGTCGCCCGTCATTTGAAGAATCCGAACCGGATGGATTGCAAGTGGCACATGTATAAATTACACAAAACTATCCGGATAAACCCCGAGTGGTTCTATTCACTCTCGACATTGCCACTTCCACCCGTAAAAGGGTAGGGTTCAAGGTCCGCCAGCGTGAGCTTGGGGTTTTGCCAAAATCCCCTGGTTGTTAATTAAATTAAACGCTTAAAGTTTAAATGGCATGTAATTTCCAGCTCAAGGAGAAAACATAATTAAATTTTTACACTTACGATTAGTATCACGCGCTGCTGCACATCTGCCAACAACAGTAAAAGGGGGAGCTTTTCCGACGAGACCCAACTAAATCGGGTAACCCTTGTTTCCATTTCTGGGGATATTAGAAGTGGATCTCTAGATATGGATGCAACAACGGGATGGCGAGCAGGGTTGCCACATTGAAATCTGTATGTTTTCCATGAATTATCTATACTATTGTATCCTGGAGAAAATTTTCTGTATTTTAAGTTTGTATCTATAAAAATGAAATATATATGAGAACTACATAAGAAATTCAAAGAAAAACAATCATTTCAAACTACAATGTAAAATTGTTACATCTCAGTTTAAATTTTGGTATTTTCTCATGTTTGCTTCAAAACCTGCATGAAACTTAGCAATTTTGACAGAATTCACACAGAATCAGCATATCTGATTTTGTTTCATAAAATATGTAATCTGTATATACAGATTCTTGATTGCAAAATATAAGTAGAAAAACAGATAAATCTGTATATGTGGCAACCCTGATGGTGAGCGTCAATTCAAATTCAAAGCGGACCCCGGTCACGTTCATAATCCGATGGGTGTTTGCGTTGTGATGTGGGTCGCGATAGAAATAATGTGGTGATACAAGCTTAATTAGAAGCGATGGAGCTGATTTCGAAAGGAACATTTGGTGTTAAGTATAATCAGTTTTTTGGAACCAAGGATATGTAGCCGAATGTGGGCCCCATTTTGTTGATGCACCATAATATTGGATGAAATTGATTACATGTAACAGATTTTCGAGTGTGTTCCATCCATTTAATGAAATTAAAGCTCAATAGCTGATTGACATATATGGGGATTTTTTTTATTTCCGTACGGGTTTGGGCCGAAAGGTCTCAGATTTTCAAGAAACTATTTCCACAGGCAGGGCTTATCAATATATGAATAAAAAAAATTGAAAAAAATTCAGGGTCGCCTATTTTCCCGGAAAACTTAGTTGGAATTTTTTTGTTCTCCCCTGACACTACTTATTTTGTAAAATCATAACTCAAGAACGAAGCATCATAGAAACAAAGTTTTTTTTTTAATGAAAATGAAAGCGAATTTTCTCAGAAATAAATAATAAATATTAACTGGAAAAAGTTTTCCACAAAATTTTTCACCGTTGAGAAAATTTGTAAAGAAAAGCCGGAAAAACTATGCTCCAACTCGTGGAAAATTTTCAAAAAAATATTTTTGAGAAGATAATTTCATAAGCTTTAATCGCTGAAATTTTTTGAAATGTACTTTTTTTTCGTTTTTGAGTTATGGCCAATTTTGTAAAAAATGTGCAAATGTGCCATTTTGAGCATTTTCTTTGAAAAATCATAACTCAAGAAAGAAGCATCGTAGAAACAAAGTTTTTTTATGAAAATGAAAGCAAATTTTCTCAGGAATAAAAAAAATATTAAATGGAAACAGTTTTCCGCAAAATTTTCCACCGTTGAGAAAATTCGTAAAGAAAAGCCGGAAAAACTATATTTCAATTAGTGGAAAACTTTCAAAAAAATATTTTTGAGAAGGTAATTTCTTAAGCTTTAATCGCTGAATATGTATTTATTTTTCGTTTTTGAGTGGAGCCAATTTTGTGGAAAATGACCATACCGTGATGAATCAAAATCCGGACGGTACCAATATCCGGACACTCTGATATTATTCACTGATTTACATGTGAATTTGAATAATATTGTGAGTTAAATTATTCACATCTTAGATTTGTAACATTGCTCATAAATTTACAACGATTTCTCATCTAGTAATCATTGGCAGAAAATTAATAAACATAAAAACATAATTGTTGCCCCAGTCGGACACCGTCTTTTCAAAATGCAGTTTTTGTGGCTCAAGTTAGTCAGCAAACGAAGGGCAACATTGAGTTAACGGTTATTCATTGAAAAGTATATTTTTGTGAATTTTTGTGATCATTAGTGTGTGAAAACTATTTAGTAAACAATTAAAGCATAAATAAGTGTAGAAAAGAAGTGTAATATGGTATTTATCGAGCGATTAGTGCGTGTCTGGTTCGGTGAGCCATGGTTTCAAAATCCGGACGTTAAGTGTTCGAGATATATTTTGCCTAAAAAATAACTGCTCGTGAAGAAAAATGCAGAGAAATATTGTGGGATAGCAAGAGAAAGGATATATTTGGTAGAAAAATAAGAGAATTGCGGTAAAATTGCTCCTATCGCAATGATTATTGCAGGTAATCTGAGTCTACCTTCATCCAAGGGAAGTAAGTAACCGAAACATGAAACAATCTTCACTGCTCACTATTACAAGCATTATTATGTGTGTCCAGGCGCGGTAAATGGCTGGGCATGGCGTACCATTGGTACCTCGCGTACCTGCAGGAATAAAATAGACCCCTTTGTGCGGTCCTTAGCCTCTTGCCCAGCAACACAACCCTACCTCCTCGTGGTACTGGCCGGGGTACGAGTAACCTTGGGGAAGATCGGGTAATTAACCCCCGGTTGGAACTTTGGTCGTATGCTGACAGGGAAGGGGGGTTTGCTTTTGCAAACCTGGAGCGTCTGTACTCCACGTTAGGAGCGGCTCACAACAGCGTCTGTTCCCCATGTCAGGGGCGACTGATCATCGTCCGAGTGCCAGAGAAGAACTCTAAGCAAAACTGCGTTGGCCGCTTGTCTGCATCGGCTGAGAGTCAGAATCTGGGAAACGGAACAGCTACCGGAGGAGTGGAAGCAAGGCGTTATATGCCCTATCTACAAAAAGAGCGACAAACTGGAGTGTGAAAATTATCGTGCAGTCACTATCCTAAACGCCGCCTATAAAGTGCTATCCCAGATTCTCTTCCGTCGTCTATCACCTATAGCAAACGAGTTCGTGGGAAGTTATCAAGCAGTTTTCATCGACGGCCGCTCCTCCAGAAATGCCGTGAGTACCAGGTCCCTACGCACCATTTGTTTATCGATTTCAAGGCGGCATACGATAGTATCGACCGCATAGAGCTATGGAAAATCATGGACGAGAACAGCTTTCCCGAGAAGCTCACAAGACTGATCAGAGCAAAGATGGACGGTGTGCAAAACTGCGTGAAGATCTCGGGCGAACACTCCAGGTCGTTCGAGTCTCGGCGGGGACTACGACAGGGCGACGGACTTTCGTGCCTGTTGTTCAATATTGCGCTTGAAGGTGTCATGCGGAGAGCCGAACTTAACAGTCGAGGCACGATTTTCACGAGATCCGGACAATTTGTTTGCTTCGCGGACGACATGGATATTATTGGGAGAAAATTTGAAACGGTGTTTACCCGCCTGAAACGCGAAGCAACAAGAGTCGGGCTAATGGTGAATGCGTCGAAAACAAAGTACATGCTGGTTGGCGGAACTGAGCGCGACAGGGCCCGCCTAGGAAGCAGTGTTACGATAGACGGGGATACCTTCGAGGTGGTGGACGAGTTCGTCTACCTCGGATCCTTGTTGACGGCTGACAACAATGTTAGTCGGGAAATACGAAGGCGCATCATCAGCGGAAGTCGTGCCTACTATGGGCTCCAGAAGAAACTACGGTCAAGCAAGATTCACCCCCGCACCAAATGCACGATGTACAAAACGCTCATAAGACCGGTAGTCCTCTATGGGCATGAGGCGTGGACTATGCTCGAGGAGGACTTGGAAGCTCTTGGGGTTTTCGAACGCCGAGTGCTAAGGACGATCTTCGGCGGCGTGCAGGAGAAAGGCGTGTGGCGGCGAAGGATGAACCACGAGCTCGCTCAACTCTACGGCGAACCCAGTATCGTGAAGGTAGCTAAAGCTGGAAGGATACGCTGGGCAGGGCACGTTGCAAGAATGCCGGACAACAACCCTGTAAAGATGGTGTTCGCCACGAATCCGGTCGGAACAAAAAGGCGTGGGGCGCAGCGAGCTAGGTGGATTGACCAGGTACACCAGGACCTGGAGAGCGTGGGTCACAGTCGAGGATGGAGAGAAGCGGCCATGAACCGAGGGAATTGGCGAAATATTGTTGGCGAGGCTTTATCAAGATAATTGATGTAAATCCAAATAAAGGAAAGGATGTGTGTCCATGCAATGAACTTAATAAATACTACATTTGGCCGAATTTTGGGTGCATTTATTTCAAAGTCATAGTGAATTTAGTTAGTAAAAGTAAAAGTGTCCGGAATTTGATTCAAAAGTGTCCGGATTCTCGATTCATATGTCCGGACTAAAAAACAAGACTTGTGAAATTAATATGGTTATTTTAGTAATAATTTTATAATTTTAATAGAAATACTTGTCGTTTTCATGAAGATAGAAGTCTAAACGATTCGTGACATGGTGGCAAATTATTAAAATCAAACTGAATTGAATTGAAATTAGTATCTGAACGTTTGACACTGCTTAAGCGTCCGGGTATTGATTCATCACGGTACAAGCCTTTTCTTTGAAAACCCATATTTCAATCGAAGCATCGGAAAAACAAAGATTTTTTATCAAAACAATTGCAAATTTTCTAAAACATCTGAAAAAATATATGGGATATGGGATTGGTTTTAAGTCGGAATGGATGATATTTTTCATGAAAAATTACACCGCTAAGAAAAACTGAAAAAAACTGTTTCTGCCTCAATTTTTCATTACACTTAAAAGGGATTCTTTCTTTTCTATGGAACAAATAAGATTATTCTTATTTTTTTTTATTTTATTTATTCAATCATTCAGTATATAACTTACATTTTCATCTTAATACTATCTATTTTTTCAACCGGGAAGATTGTCTTTGGTTGCTAACACCAGAAGATTTTCGTTTCTTTGTATTATTAAGAACAAACCATGCTGTATTTTCTTGGTTCTCATGTGCATCTGAGAATTCACTAGCAAAAATGCTTCGTTCGTCTTTTGGTATAAATGAATGATATTTTTTGTTCCAGGAATTGGAACAAGGTTAGAAAATCTTTCCTGAAGAAATTTTTCAGCCTCTGAATAGTCATTTTCAGTTGCATAGATAAATTCCCATTTTTTTCTAAATTGGTCTTTCATTTTTTGCGACACAGCCCAGTCGAAAAATTGTTTGGCGTTATTAATTTCTGCTGACTTTCTAATACTAGCATCTCTAGCCATTCGCTTAATGTTGCCACCGATACCATCACAAGGACCTTTTCCATGTGAGGTTGGGAAAAAGAGCCATTTGCTTTAATTTCAAAATCATTTTCATGGTTGCATTCATTTTTGAAATTTGACAAAGTGAATCGTTTGGATTTCACCATAAAACCATAGTAAACAGATGTGTGGGACAAAATTTCATAATGGAGAAAATTTAAATTAAAAAGTTTTTCTAGGAACAACTTTTAACCGATTAAAAAAAATTGTTTCTTTCAAAATTGATACGTTCTGATGATCGAATCTTGAATGATTCTGAACCATAATGATTATATGGATAATTTCTCTAGAAGTAGCCATTTTCGAATTATATCGAATTAGATGCAATTTTTTTTATTTAAATACCGAAAAAGGTCATTTTTATTGATTATTCGCGATTCTCCATCAAGGAAAATAAGTAAGTGGGAAGAAATAAGGTCTTTACTCAAGAAAACGTTTTGTTATTGATGGAGAATCCCGAATAATTAATTATAACGACGGCTCTACCCCATTTGGCATAAAGCCATTTGGCATAGTTCCGTTTGGCATGATTGTACCCCGTTTGGCATAAAGTCGTTTGGCATAAAGCCATTTGGCATAAAGACGTTTGGCATAATGGTCGTTTGGCATAATGGTCGTTTGGCACAATGGCCGTTTGGCATAATGGTCATTTGGCATAATGGCCGTTTGGCATAATGATTGACTTGAAATAAATATCGGCTTTTACCGAGATCAACACCACCAAGCCCACAGCAAAAAAATTGGTAGGTTCTAAACAACCGTTCGTTCAGAGATTATCCGAGCTAAGAATTTCAAAAATTGTTGTGACATTATAGAGCATTACTAAATAAAACTCGTGACGGGTCGTTACATCTCAGAACATAGAGTACCCTTGAGCTTGTTGCGATATACATATTTCAAAACAGTAAATTGGCAAGGAAAGTTCGCAGTTATTCATCAAGGGAACGCTCATAGAATATTTCGCTGCATATCAAGCTCTGTCCCAGTTTGGACGTAACACTCGCTGAACATTACTTGATGAAAGATTGAAAGCTCTAATCAAAAGATCTATTAATGCGACTTAATGCAAAAATAGCCTTTATACGAGAGCAGATTATTTTTCGTTTAAAATGTTTCAGACTCTAACGCAAAAAAAAATCTTTTCACAGCACAGCTCAAATGAACAACACATCTTTAAAAGAAAATATTTGTGGAAAAACTTTTCAACGGTTCAATATAAATTCTAATTTTGGAAGTGTACATCAAAAACACCGTCTAATATCGAGAAAAGAGAAAATTTGTGATTGAAATAATATATTTTCCAGCATATCTCGTAAGGAGATCACGCGTTTGTTCCCAAAAAAAGTATAAATTGAATATTGGCAGGTTCTGAAATAATTATAATTCTAACAACACATCTGGCAAGAATTGATAATAAAAATGGTTCACAATTAGCTTTACTAAATAATAAAATTTATAACAATATAAACAAAAAGAATAGCCTATTTTTAAAAGAATGCAAAATTTACAATTAAACCAATACAAGAATTGACGCAAAAAATTATTGCGGCAATGACTGGTTCCCCCGAAAAGTGGTGACGAGAAAGAACGATAAACAGTCAAAAGAAGGAAGTATTCTGTCATTCTCGGCTATACACATGTTGGCAAAAATGCTGAAGACGGTAAAACTCGAAAGAACCGTCAATTAAATAAAGAAGGGTGCATATTAGATGGTCAGTTCGTTCACCCCCCTGAAATATATATAGTTACGACAATTATGGATGCTAAAAATTTTCCGGGGGAGTGGGCTAGTCGAGGAAACGGGATATTCGGGAAATGGCATTCGGGGAAACGACATTCGGGGAAAAGTAGCACAACCCATCAAAGTAACTGCAGTAATCGATTTCTCTTTTCGCTGATAATTTGAGCAGATCAATGTTATCGATTGCCGCCCTTTTGTCAGTTGTATACAAAAATACTTAAAAAATATAGCTCCAAAGAACAGCCTATGCATAAAAGAAGGAGAAATTTATAGGAATTCAAAATCAACAGTTTTCATACCTATAATAATGGTTACATCATATTTAGGAAAAAAATAGAACAATTAATAGAAGGGTAAATTTGTGCTAAATATATAAAAATCTTCAGTGCAAAAATTTGTTCCAATAGCGAAACTCAAAAGAAGAATTAATATATGAAAAAAGGGTAATTTCTGGATAAATAATAAAATACTATTGGCAATAACTTTCCTAATATGCTTAAATTTATTCAAGAGCGAATGATTGTTGAATAGAGTGCCATTTTGTATCAATTGACTCCAAAACAAGCCTTGTGTCATCAGAAAGATTCAATAGAAACGTAAAAACGAAAATTGAGAAATTCTTGGTTTCAGTCTCATAATGCCAAACGACTATTATCCCAAACGACCATTATGCCAAACAACCATTATGCCAAACAACCATTATGACAAACGACTTTATGCCAAATGACCATTATGCCAAACGACTTTATGCCAAACGGCTTTATGCCAAACGACTTTATGCCAAATGACCTACCACCGTTTGGCATAATGTCATTTGGCATAATGGCCGTTTGGCATAATAGCCATTTGGCATAACGGCCATTTGGCATAATTTAACATTTCTATTATTTTTCTTTCATATTTCAAAGCGTTCATTTTAATGCTTGAAATGTTTGTTTAAGACGAGTAAAGTTAAAAGGAAAATGATTGTGCGATATTTGCCAGAAAACCATTCGCCAGAAAACTATTTGCCAGAATGACATCCACCAGAAAGCACCATATGCCAGAAAACCATTCGCCAGAATGTACATTCAGAAGTAAAAATAGTCACAGAATTACTAAAGTTTATGCATTAATGACTATTTTCTATCTGCCTCTTTTTCACTCTGCTGTGAGTTTTTACACTAATTGTCAATTCGATTGGGCTTTATCCTACTGAATTAATAACAGTACTGTACACGTGTATCAACTGGTTTCATAGCATTTGAGGTAAAGCTTCGATGGAAGATGGCTTCGATTCATCTTTACCTTAAACTCGATATAATTCGAAAATGGCTACTTCTACAGAAATTATTCATATTATCATTATGATTCAGAATCATTTCAAGATTCTTATTGTTTTATCAAAACCTATTTATTTTAACAAAAAAAAAACAAACTATTTAAAATCGATCAAAAGTTATAAGCATAAGCATAAGTAAGATGACCATACAATTCGTAGTTGCTACTCCGTGATTGACCAGAACAATCGAAGTTGCACAGGGAATTAATGAATGGAGCTTGGGATTAGCTTACCATTCTCCAATGTGAACAAATCGAGAGCTCAAATTTTAAAAGTCAATAACGGCGCCGGCCACGTCCTTACGGTCATCGGGGAAGGGAAGGAATGTTAATGTGACTACCGTTGTTGAGACCGAGATCACCTCTGCATCTCCACGAATGTCATGGAAAGGATATTGGGTTAGTGGGATAAGGTAGAGATCTGGGAGTCACCAATGTTTGGTGATGCGATCCATGATATAATCACGCCTAACCAGATTCGCGAAATAATTCGATAATCGCATTGTACGCCGAACAAGTGTTCATCACTCGCCCTCGCAAGAGCGGCCATCATCACCCGCCCCCGCAGGAGCAAGCGTCAAGGTCGAAGGATAAAACACTACTAACGAACCGATCACTTTTTCACCGCTTCACTACCGACGCGCGACATGTTTGATCCTGCCCTCATCACCCGCCCCCGCAGGAGCAAGCGAAGATGTCGAAGGATCAAACACTACTCTTTAAAATCGATCAAAAGTTATTATTAGCAATTTTTTTTTATTAAAATTTCTCCATCATGAAATTTTGTCACAAACATCTGTTTACTATCAAAATTCTATGGTGAAAATTGAAAAACTATTAAAAATGGGGTTTTTGAGTAATATAAAATATATGTTTTATTTTTGAATTTTTCATGAAAAAATCCAAAATATTTTTCAGTGTACATGTTTTTCTTGTAGGCCAAACGATTCACTTATTGTATCATACCAAAAACATGTGCAAAATTTACTGCAAATCGAAGATGGTCGAGTTCTGTGACTGACCGATTTGACATAGAATTCGTCATTACTGAGAGCTTTCTGGCGTGTGGTAGGTACAAAGATACCTATGCCTTGGAAAATCGGGTAAATATACATTACGAAAAGATCCTCGACCGGTGGGATTTGAACCCACGACCCTCACCTTGGTCTAGCTAAAAAATAGAGATGGTCGGGTCTCGGGTTTTAAAACCCGAAACCCGACCCGAACCCGACGGTTGCTCCCTCTTACTTCGAGCAAAATAGACTGATATGCAAATTAAATATAATTATCACGGTCGATACCTTTACATATTGTAACTGACCATCATTTTTTAAGCTTGTAAATAGAGGCAAATCGCATTTGTTATACCGAATTTTACACAACGCAACACCACCAAGATTTTATACTGAACGACTTGACAAGTAGGACTCCATAACTCTACTTTGCCGGTTCCGACAACGAAGAGAGGTTCTGTAAATATGTTTTACCCTCTGTGGATTACACCCCCTTCATATTTCAGTTGTTAAGAGATAATTTTCAACCTCCAAGTTGTGTGTGGTTCAAGACGAATTGCTGTCACCACTGCTTGGTCTGGTGTAGCAGTTTGCTGCTCGCTACTATACTATATGGCGATGAGTTGGTCGCTGTTATGCGGGATGTGTGTTTATCAAACAACAGCATCAGACAGAGTAAATATCTCGAGTGTTGTATAGATGCCGTGGGAGTTGCGAAGAAGAAACTGTCGCCAAAGCAGCTCAGCCCTTACACTTTCTTGGGAGGATGCTTCGCAACGGCTTCCACCAACGGAAAGCTCCAGGGGGAAATCCACTTTGAATTACAAATCCATGCTTACAAACATAATAATTTATGCAAACATGGTTCCGGCCAGCCGAAAGGATGAGATCCTTGTGTGTTTGCTGCAAAATTTTCTCCTGGAAGGGTGAAGTCTAAGATTACTGCCTCCATACGTAAGAGAACGTTCCTTTATTGAGCGACAATTTCAAGAATTACCCTACCTAACCCGACATAACGACGTTTCAATCTTGCGCCAGTGCTGGTTGCTGATGCTGGAACTGCCTATTGCAGCCGACATGTTTACTTCCCCGGTGGAAGGTCAAGGGTCCAGTCTGGTTCGGATGGGAAGTGCGAATAAGTCGGCTTTTGCACAGCCGTCGGAAATAGATTTCTAATCCTTTGGCCGAGGAGGGAGATTAGAACACATCTGCCATCGACTTCGGGGTGAACTTTGTAAGTTACCATTCCTTCCAAAACATAAGTTGAAAACTAGAAATTTGGAGCACACGTTGCGTTTTGGGTTGGAAGATGAAAGCTTCGTTCGAAAATGTATAGTGAAGCTGTTGTTAAATAACCTATTAATTAAAAGCTTGAAACAATCGTACCGTAGGATATTAACTGTGCGTACTTTTCTGAATGGGTTTATTTTCTTTGTTGTTCAGTCATAAATCGGAAGAATATTTGGAACTTACTTTACTTTTGATACCTTCTACCCAAACCTTTCTGCTTCACGTTTCAGTCGTGAATATTGCTCAGCAAACACCAGGGAACGTTCTTCCAACAATGTTCACGTCGTCAGCGAAACAGATGAACTAGGCAGCTGGATCCTATTCTTGGCACTTTTTATTCACATCGGCAGTGGTTTTTTTTAAGTTACAGAGCTCATATTTGGCCTCAATATGCGCCGTACGCTTCTCAGCCAATTCGGCCGAGAAAAACCCCCCATGCCAAAGTGAATCATGGAAGTGCCCAAGTGGTTCTGCACCCTATCTGGATTTATTGAAGATCGTGCCCCTCATGTTGTAGCCCACCCGTTTCATAACACCTTCTAGCGCAATATTGAACAGGTGACAGGAAAGACCATCGCCTTGTCGAGGTCCTTTGCATGTTTCAATCGGGTCCAATAACGATTCTCGTTCATAATCTTCCATAGCTCTTCGCGGTCGATGACATCATAGGCCACTTTGAAATCGATCAATAGGTAGTGCGTAGGGACTTGGCCGCAACATAAAGGTTTGATCTGTCGATCGCCCGTTCACAAAACCAGCTTGATATTGTGCATTCAGATTAACTTTAGACCGAAGTTCATAAGAGAAATTAAATATCACTGAAAGTTCGCCGAAGCTCGGCGTCGGCATTCTACCGAAGTGCTACGCCGACAAAGGCAATCCTTATGCGTCGGCGAAGCACCAAGTTAGAATGCCGACGCCGAACTTCGCCGAAGTTTTGACTGCCGAACTTCTAATTGTTACTCGAATTGTCAATAACTTCCCACAAATCTGCTTGCCAGTGGCAATCAACGGCGGAAGATGATCTGGGGAAGCATTTTACAGGCTGCGTTAAAAATGGCGATCGCTGGATAGTTCTCACATTCTAGCTTGTCACCCTTTTTGTATATTGCGTATCTTACTCCCTCCTTTCCAAGGATGGAAATCTAGTGATCATGACAAAATCCACGATGCATCGCGGTTGTACTTTATCGTGCGATCATAGCAACAGCGATTAACCTTTTTTCGTTAAGGCTAAGTAGCCCGTCATTCTTTTTGACAGCAATGTTGATTTTGCAGCTTGCAAGTTCAAAGTGATAAAACTCAGTAATTATAAGTAATATTTATTCAGAAAAGTATCGCTGCTGGCGCTTTCATACAGAAAGTATGCTGATACTTTTTCAGCAATGTCAGTGCTGAATCAAGCGATTTTCTTCAATTTGCAATCGTGAGACGTGTTAGCCCCAATCATCGATACCCAGTTCAAATTTCAATGACGGCCTACTTCGCCTTAAGATATCACAACAAACAACGCTCCGCGATTAAGGCTCAAGAATCCATCATTCAATCATCAGCAATCATCAAAAACGAGAAACCAGTTTTCTTTTTCAAATTTAAAGGAATCCCCATAAAAATCTATCATTGCTATCCAGATAGCCAGTGTAATGCAATGATAGATTTTTTTGAACATTGCTTAAATTTTGAGCAAAAAAACTGGTTTTGAAAAGTTGTAAAACGATGATGGTTATTTTCCTCTTAATGCATCGTTCGCATGTGGGCTAGCGATTAAGTGTTTGCGAGCCATAGTTTTATCATTTTGATGATTGTTCCATTTTTATCTGTTGATTTCCCTTCGGATATATTGTTTATGATTCTAAAATCATTCGGGCATAGTTTTAACGAAAAATAATAGCACGAATGCCCCATGATTCAAGTTGATCGCTACTTACAACATCCGATAAGCTCTTTGTCCCACAACAATGCGCGCGTAGTGAGGTGTTTAAATCATACTGCTGTAAAAGCTACGACCCTCTTAGACCGTTCAAATGCCGTGTTGTTTATCGCTAGAGCTCCTCCGGTAGCTGTTCTGGCTGTCAATTGGTGCAGACAAGTAGCCAATGTTTCCGGACCCATTTTAACAAGTACCGCTCCAATACGATTCTTCCCAGCTGCTTTTTTGCTCTTGACTGTGATAGCATACCTAATAATAAATCTTAGAGCTGTTTTGTGGAATACCTATAAGTAAATGAAAAACCGAATTTAGTACTATACCATTTGATTCCACTAGAATTTGTATCCTTTGACAGATACGCGTATATCGACCTCAACTGTAAGGCCTCATACTTATAGGGTGTCCCAGAAAGTATGGGCACGACTTTTATAACGAGAAACACAACATTTTTTTGCACAAATACATATTTTCAAATTCTTGTACTTTTCGCCCTAAATTTTAAATGCTGTCTGTGAAATTGGTAGTGCTTCGTGAAGCCCAAGCAGGACAGTTCGGTTTTGCGTCGTCCGATTGATTTGGCTGACGGATTCGCGCGTATTTTCGTTGCCGGAGAATTTTTTTTTTCCCCGTTTTGGAGCGTCTTGCTGGGTAGTGCTTCGTGAAGCCCAAGCAGGACAGTTCGGTTTTGCGTCGTCCGATTGATTTGGCTGACGGATTCGCGCGTATTTTCGTTGCCGGAGAATTTTTTTTTTCCCGTTTTGGAGCGTCTTGCTGGGTAGTGCTTCGTGAAGCCCAAGCAGGACAGTTCGGTTGTGCGTCGTCCGATTGATTTTGCTAAGGGCGCTGCCATAGTAAACGCGTCGAGCGACGCGTCCGCGTGTGCGATCCCGCAAAGCAGAATATCAACAACAGGAAATCCTTTGATCGCATCGCGTTCGCGGACGCAGACGCGTTACTATGGCCTCACCGTAATGGATTCGCGCGTTTTCGTTGCCGGAGATTTTTTTCCCCCTGTTTTGGAGCGTCTTGCTGGGTAGTGCTTCGTGAAGCCCAAGCAGGACAGTTCGGTTTTGCGTCGTCCGATTGATTTGGCTGACGGATTCGCGCGTATTTTCGTTGCCAGAGAATTTTTTTTTCCCCGTTTTGGAGCGTCTTGCTGGGTAGTGCTTCGTGAAGCCCAAGCAGGACAGTTCGGTTTTGCGTCGTCCGATTGATTTTGCTAATGGATTCGCGCGTTTTCGTTGCCGGAGATTTTTTTCCCCCCTGTTTTGGAGCGTCTTGCTGGGTAGTGCTTCGTGAAGCCCAAGCAGGACAGTTCGGTTTTGCGTCGTCCGATTGATTTTGCTGATGGATTCGCGCGTTTTCGTTGCCGGAGAATTTTTTTCCCCCTGTTTTGGAGCGTCTTGCTGGGTAGTGCTTCGTGAAGCCCAAGCAGGACAGTTCGGTTTTGCGTCGTCCGATAGATTTTGCTGACGGTTTCGCGCGTTTTTTCATCGCCAGAGATTTTTTTTCCCTGTTTTGGAGCGTCTTGCTGGGTACGTATTTGGGAAGGCCCAAGCAAGACGGTTTATTGACGGGACGCCAAGAAGTTTTGCTGTCAGTGTCAGTTTTGTGTTCAGTCGAGAATGGATTACCAACTGGTGAGTTCGTTTCATGCTTATGATAACACATATTTTTTTGAAAGCGTAACTTTTATGTAATATTAAAACAGACTTTGTATGGTTTGTCACTATAGGTGTCGGCATTACGCTCTTTTCTTATACAATTTGATTATACATATATTTTTCTCTTTTTGACATTATTAAAAATTATCTTTTGAATTGTTCGACATTGTGAATGTTGACGTATTTTCTAAAACTTCTACCATATCGAGACAAAATGCACAGTAATACTCATATGTAATTTTCAAACAAACTATGTATGGTTCGTCACTACAAGTGTCGGCATTATTCCTGTTTCATATAAGTTAAAATATATACATGTAATTTTCAGTTTTCGTTATTAATAAAAACGTCTTTTGAATTGTTCGACATTATAGATGTTGACGTATTTTTTTTCCAAAAATTTCTCGAGACAAAAATACAAAACTAGCTTTAAATAAAAGTCGTATATTTCCCCCTTGTCCATGGATCGCATCACCGACCAGAGGTGACTCCCAGATCTTTTCCTCCCTCACTAATAAACACCCTTCCCGTGGTGATTGTGGAGATGCAGAGGTATTCTCGGTCTCTAGAAGCAACAATCATTACACCCTAACATTCCTTCCCCATCCCAACTGACTGTAAGGACTTGGCCGGCGCCGTTATTGATCAATAATATTAGATCTGCTAAAATTGCACTTCGAGAGTAAGCGGAAACTCCCATCCCTTATTCATTTGGATCGTAGTGCAATTCTTACCAGTTCCGATCAATCACGGAGTAGCAACCATTGACATGTACAGTCAGTCTATGCTATGCTATGCTATGCTATGCTATGCTAAATTTTAAATGCTGTCTGTGAAAATTTTGTTTGAATAAAAAACGTTAATATTGATTTCTTTTTATTGAAAAATATCAATTCTTATCTTGACAGACTCTACTTTTGTGTTTTGTAGGAACTTAACTAGTAATAGATAATTTTTTTCCAAATTCTTCAATGTGGTGAGTTCAAATACATTGTATCTAATACATTCCACAAGAATTTTTGTTTAAAATTTTATTTGGCTTTGCTAAAAACATCTTACAAAATAGACAATTCTTAAAAACCCTAGTTTTTCTCTCAACATACGATAACTTCACGAATTCATAGCTTTTCAGGTATTTTTAATATAAGTAAAGTTATTTCATTTCAATTTTACTTATGTCAAATACCTATACTTTTGAATAGGCAACAACAATTTGAGATGTTTACATGTTTAATTGGATATACATGGACTTGGTTTTGACCTTTGGAAGATATAGCTTTCATATGAAGTTATGGCGGCCGTCTTGAATTTTGTTAGAAAAATCGTTTTTTCTCCATTCGCGCACTGCTCGTTTTGAATTCTGACATCACCATCAGAAAGCTGAGGAAAAATAGGAGGGGGTAGGTCACAAAAACTAGGTGAGCCATTAGAGTGATGCAAATTTTGAAATGTTTGCTCCCCTATGCTTAAACGATTTTAATTATGGTAAATAGCATCCTCCCAAAGTTTGAAATGATTCGGAAGAAATTTGACTGTGCACACGCCATTTGAAGTTTATATGGAGATTACTATGGAGAAAGCCAATCTTTTGTGTTCAGCCCTCTAACACGTCATCATAATATATTAGGTAAAAATGAACACACTCATCTTATGTGGAAAATTCCCAGCTACAACTTTGCCAAAGACCACTTTTTGATTGGACCTCACGATAAGTTGTTATTCTTCATCATAAAGTTGGTTTGCATGTAGCATGCTTCACCAACTGCTCGGCAGGCAACAGCGGTGCTCCTGGCGGGAAGAATAGATCAAAGTAATCCAGGCTACTATGTTCTACAGCAAAAAAGCAGTGTTGCTCTGAAAGTAATTGAATGACCATCTCAGCACGATTTGGACTTTGTTAAAAATAATAACAAATAATCCTTACGTCCCATCGATATATGGTCTTCAGCAAAGTTGTAGCTGGGAAGTTTTGACATAGGATGAGTGAGTTCACTTTTACCTAAAATATTATGATGGCGTGTTAGAGGGCTGAACACAAAAGATTGGCGTTTTCCATAGTAATCTCCATATAAACTTCAAATAGCGTGTGCACAACCAAATTTCTTCTGAATCACTTCAAATTTTGGGAGGATCATTTTCATCATAATTGACATCGTTTAAGCATAGGGGAGCAAAAACTTCAAAATTTGCATCAGTCTAGTGAGCCATGGTATTTACCCAGTGAAATGAACGATTTTCTAAATCATGTTCTATGATTTTGACGTATATGGCGAGTGCAATCAATGCAACCATCATTTTTTGTACAACAAAAAAACAAGTTTTCTAACGTTGGTGTTTTGTTCGAGTCGAGTGACGAGTAAGAGTATTATTTTGAGTGATAAAATCTGGCGGCCTTCTTGAATTTTGAAGCCATTATGATTTTAAGTAGCAGAATGAATGTTTCACCTGGATAGCACTCAACATGTCGAATTTAGAGGTTACTGAGAAACGAAAGTTTCGTATTCTATTCTTCTTATTACTCCTCATTTTCCTGACGTTTCGTCCCTACCGAAACCGAGCCTGATACTCAGCTTTATTTGTTATAAATACAGGTAATTACATAGGAATTTTCTTTTATAATGCAATTTTTGATAACAGAATAATTCATCGACATATCTTTGAATTCAGGATTAATGAATAAATAAATTCAATAAATGGAAACCGTTCAAAAACATTGATTGAAATAAAGAAACTTTTTTCAACCATATGCATTGTTGTTCATTGTATGAAGTTTATAGATTGCGCGTTGTGATATACATGTGAAAAATAGCGAAATTGAAAGATGCGAAGCAGGCTTTGTTCTAATGTGGACGTTATGCCGCAACGCAGGTGTATCATTTTGAGGTTGGATTTTGACGCCATCTTGGTTTTTAGCATTTGAATAATTTTTTACCATCTCAGCGCTCATCATGTTGAATTATGAGGCCTCCGTTGAAAAAACAATCAGATTCTTTCTTTCTAATCCTTTCTCAGCTTTTCAATTGATGGTTCATTTCTATCAATGGTTTTATACCAAATAAATAAAAGACATAATGCTATTTTTCAACTCGAAGATATGCAGAAGAATCATTCAGGTAGCAAGGTAAGCGTTAAAAATCATATTTGATAATGTTTTTAAAGCTAGTTAAGCTGAGGGGCTGGCTCTGTTCCAGTAGGGACGTATCGTCAGGAAACAGAAGAACAAGAAGAAGAGTAAGTGTAGAGTAACTGTACCATTAAAATTCATCATGTTGAGTGCTATCAAGGTGAAAACTCATTCTACTACTTTGAAAAAAAAAAAAAAAAAAAAAAAAAAAAAAAAAAAAAAAAAAAAGCGTAAAAATCTAATATGGCCGCCAATTTTTTTTTCACTCAAATAATACTCCTATTCTTTATCTGACACGAATAAAACCCCAACGATTAAAAACTTATTTCTTTGTTATACCGTAAAACAGGGTAACTTTGATAGTTTTTTTCGAAGAAAACTAAAATATTTATGCATGCTGTTTCAAAGAATTACAATATATATTATTAAAACAGGTACTGACATCATAGATATCGAACGCACTAGATAGATTGCCAAAAGATTTATTCTGAATGGATGTATTAGTTTTCATGTAATCGCAAGTCGGTTTTCTGTTTAGGGGTAACTTTGATAATGGAGTATAAATCGAACGAAATTCAATGAATTACAAAACATTTATAGGGCATTGCATACCTTTAGGCGTTTAACGCTGTATGAAAATTTCTGACTTAGATTACAAAAATGGTCCCAGTATTTAAAAATCGTTTTCGCTAAGACATTTGAGACCGAATTCATGTTCAACTGTAGCGCCCGGATTTCTGATCCCAAGATCAATCCCCATCAGCCTTGGATTCCGTTGATACAACAATTTATGGCCCACAACAATTTATGGCCGGCGTGTTGGCTAATAATCCGCTAGACAAAGACGCAAAACGACAATTACGACTTTAGATCTGACGGAGATCCAAAGACCTTAAGTTAAAATGAAACAGCTTAATTTTTTTGAGGTAGGGGTTTTCTTTGTAGTTCAGAAAACCGAGAGAAATGATTACGATTGAAAGAAAACTTGCATAAATGGATATGACTGAAGTCGAATCGAGAGTTTTTTTTTTGTTTTTTTTTTAGTTTGGGTTTTAATTTTTGTTGCTTTCGGTAAGGTTACGCGGAAGTTATTAATGGTGAAGGTCGTTTGTTATTAATCCTGAAGGACGTTTGTTATTAATCGTGAAGGTCGTTTGTTATTAATCCGAAGTAGTTTTGTGTGGAAGTTTTTCCCAGTTGAGTATTTGGGGAGTAATTTTTCTGAGAGTTCGTTCGTTATTTAATAATTGTGATTTCATTAATTAAGAGTTTTTTTTCCTGTGAAGTTTTTGTTTTGAAGTAAATGTAACACAATATGACTGTTAGAAGTAAGTGAAAAAAATCAATTAACTCAAGTGAGGTGTCCAAAAGAAGAAATTTGTTGTCGGGTAATTATTATCAGATATCACAAAACTAGTCCGCTCGGTAGTTCAGGCCGCTTAGTGATAACTTTTGACGATAATAAAAACGGGTAGAACCGTGCACTACTATAACTAGGCTTTCATGGATATGTGACGAACTCATTATGACTTTATCAAATAATGATCGTAGAACAGATTGTTTGTAAGCGTTGCAAAAATGCTAAAATCTTGTAAATTTTTAATATTTGCATATACATTCTCAAATGCACTTGATTGCAACGAAAATAGCTTTGACATGAAGTGTCATACTGATACTCTTTACTTTTGCATTCCTTTTTCTTAACTGATTAACAGAAACTTCGTTATTTCGTTTCATATGTTGTGGGTCTCTAACTATCAAAGTTTACGGTACAAAAAAATGATGTTTGCATTGATTGCACTCACCATGTACGTCAAAATCGTAGAACATGATTTAGAAAATCGTTTTCCTCAGCTTTCTGATGGTGATCTCAGAATTCAAAACGAGCAGTGCGCTAAGGGTGAAATAACGGGTTTTCTTACAAAATTCAAGATAGCGGCCTAATTTAAAATAGCCTGAATTTTTTTTTAACTTCAAAAGAAGGCTCTATCCTTTCACTAAACGATGCCATTAAATTTACTATGTGTTCCAAGGGAAATGTGAGACATATCACGTGAAGAAATACCCTCTTTCATTCGTTCTGCATATACCATTTAATTTTTAGCAACGAATCATCTGGTTTTGAATCTATGGGCACATCTTTGCTGAAGTCTAGGCTTTTTATTACTGTCTGATCTAGCTCTCCAGGAACTTCCTGTTGGAGTGGAAATCTAGAACAAAAGTCTGCATTTCCTAATCTGTTAGAAGGCCTGTATAAAATATCAAAATCGTAAATAGCAAGGTCCAGATCAAATTTTTGAAGCCTTGTAACATACATCGAGATTTTGCCTTCCTTTCCAAAAATCCCTAATAAAGGTTTGTAATCAGTGAAAACAGTAAAGTGTTGGCCTTACAAATATTTATGAAACTTTTTAACGTGCATCCTAATGCTAAAGCTTCGAAGTGTAAAATAGGGTATTTCATCAGGGCTGAGTTCAACGAAAATGAGGTGAAACCAATTGGTTTCTCCTCTCCGTGAAGGAGCTCCTTGAAGCAGCCTATGGTAGGTGTACAAATCTTTCATTGTATCAATAACAACCAATTTTTTGGATCCCTCAGAGAGTTCTATTTGCGTACAAGCACCTTCTAGATCAAAGGCGCAGAAAATCTTACACCCTGCTAAATTTGCGAAAATATCTTGCGCAGTTGGCAAAGGATATGTATTAGGTATCAAGGATTTATTAAGTGACACCTTATAGTCAATCACTTATCGAATGTCATTGTTTTCCTTCAGAACGATGTTAATTGGCGATGCCCATTGGCTCGTATCAATCGGTGTTATCACTTTTTTTTTTCAAGTTAATCTGAATAATCTGAAACTCTATCTCTCAACCAGTATGGAACATCGTATGCCTTTTCATAAATAGGAGTTTCATCTTTCATTACAAGTTCCCACTTTTGGTCGGGAACCTAAACGTGATTTCACTGGTCCTCGGCTGCTTCCAGCTACACTATCTCTTTCTTCTCCCTGATATCTCTTTGCTAAATTGTAAACTCTTGCTAATTTACCAAAAGAAGCACCATACTCTGGACTAGAATGTTTCCCAATCGCTGCCACCATGATTGGGGATTCTCTTGGTGACTCTGCAGTGGCAGTATTTGCTTTGGCAACCTTGCAATTATTTTCTCAGCTGCAGTTAATTTCAATTTTTCATCACTTAAGTTTTTATCTCGTAAACCCGCAATTGTCCGGACGAGGACTGCAATTTCATTAAAACGGTATTTCTTCAAAATAACCCGTACGATACAACAATTTAAGTCTGCTTAGTGTAATAAAATAAACCATCTTGTCTTCGTCAGCTATTCTATATTTCTATATTTCAAACGCGTGCACCAATCACTGAAACTGTTACCCCTTCTTTAGGGATTAACGGTACAGGCTATGCTTGAGCTTATTTGGAGCTGTCTGTAATGTTTTATTATATGTGTAAAAGCAATGGCTATGTAATGGAGTAACAAATGAATAGTGTAACAAAATCACACAATATGGCCAACATAAAAGATAAAACGGAGTAACAAGAAAAACAAAGGAATTACCTCTCAATTGCCCAGTATAATGTCTTTATATATGGGCAAAGATAAAATAAAATGTCTGACTCACCAGATAAATCCTGGCCTCCGTCAATCAATCGACCTTTGCCGTGCTTGGAAACAAACTCGATGAGCCGAATGACAGTGAAACAGGATCGGTAGAAAAACTCCAACCCGGGTTTCGGAGCTACACCAGAAGAACTTACACGAGGTCTTGCTGGCTGTAACGATCTAAGCTGCTACGAAACTGTACCGTCGATCAGTAATATGGGAATACATGCTTCAAATCCTCCAGACGTTCCTTAGGTTCCGTCAAGTTGTTGCTTTTTCAAGCTGGACTCGTGATATAATTGAAAAAATAATGCATTCAAATAAGGACAGTTCTTTACTCTGTATGAAAGAAGCGAAAATGCTCCTAATAATCAATAAAAAAAAATCAAATTTGACCTCAATAAATATAAAAAAGTACGAAATAAATAAATAAAGTTTGGTTCACCCTAATAAACTTTTTGTCACAACCTAGGACAGGACGTGACAGCTCAACTAAGACTGCCCAGTTGTTTTTCGGCCGATATCCTTGACGATACAAAAGCCAGTGCTACCAGTATTCATTTTAAGAAAATCTTGTGAACAAATTCAAATATCAATGTCCATAATTTGGTTGTTTCTTGCACGCTTCATTCATATAGTGCAATAGAGGATGCTTTATTTTTAAAAATTCAGGTTCAGGCAATACTTGTAGAGAAAATTGACACAATTTCCATTATATTGTTCTCAATTAAGTATATTTAATTGATGTTAGTATTGTAGGAGCACATGCGGAAAAGTTAACATGGAATAAAAATGGATTCGAAACAAAAAGACTTCATGAAAAATTTTCAAACGTTTTATGAAACCTAAATTTATGATCTAGCAACACGGCCGGGCTAGCAACAAAGTGCCCTGTTGAAATCCAACTCAACGATGTGAAAGTAGGCCTTTGCCAAAACGACCAATGAGAAGTGGTCTTTATTGACAGGCAATTGATTTCATTTTTGTACTGTGACCTGTCACGTCTTGTCTTAGGTCACAACCCACAAAACGAATGAGCCATTTTACGAAGCTGGTCAAATGACAGGAGACCTGGGAGAATTCAATCATCGTCGTCAGTTTTCGCGACGATGATGGTTGATGACTGTGCGCATTTCTAGCGTAGCCATGTACAGGCGTAGCCATACAGGCGAAAACTTAAATGGAGAAAAATTATCAAAATATTTCTAATCACAAAAGTGCCTTTTTATGAGCAATTTGGGTAACAAATAGGTAGCTGATACAACAACTAGGTGTAATGTTGCAGTAACGAACATTTTTGGATCTCTTTTTTGTCATTTTCTCCATGTCCCCCATTTGGTAAGATGAGGCGTTGTTAAAAATCACGCTGGATTTAATCCCAGGTCTCCTGTCAATTGACGCCGTTTCGGCGATCAGCTGTTCCGAAACGTCTCGTAAAATGGCTTATAGGCCTTTTCAGCTGGGGGATGCGAATTGAAAATCCACTAGCAGCCAGGCTGCTGTCAAACTAAGTTTTCCGTAAAAAAAGATCTGAGTATGCCTAGACATGTACGGTAGGGTGCCAATGAAAATCGATTTTTCGAATTTCAAAAAAAGGTAGTGCTCAAAAGTTTTGTCTCCTCGAAAAAAGTCCCCATGCAAAATTTGAGCTCAATCGGACTTCATTAAGTGGACCCCCAAAGCGGTCAAAGTTTGGCTTTTTTGACCCATGAAAAATCTCCAAAGGGGGGGGGGTTACATGAAATTTCCAAAATCGAAATTTTTTTTTTGATGCCAGATGTCTTAGAAATGCATGAAACGTCGAGATCTGGTGTTATTTGGAAAATTTTTTTTTTTTTGAAAAAATCGACCTTTTGGGACTTAGTTATTTTTTGAGTTGGGGGAGTGAATTGAATTTGAAATGAACGATTTGAATTCAATTGCTTAGAAATTCAAGGCAATAGTATTGAAACATATCCTATATCATTGTTGGCCACTGAAAGCATATTATATGTGATATTTCATTAGGGTGGTTCATTTACTTTCCATTAGGGTGGTCCTTTTTGTTAAAAAATAAAAAAAAATAAGAAATAGAATTTTAATTGAATATTGAAGACAATAGTATTGGAACATCTCTCACATTATCGTAAGCCATTTTCTACATTTAAATTGTGGTATTTTATTAGGGTGGTTCACTTATTTTCCCTTAGGCTTTCTGTCGAAAAATCATAATTTGAATGGGATATTAAAAACAATAGTATTTTATCACCTCTTTCATCATCGTAGGGCATTTCCTTCATTACTTTCGTGATATTTTATTAGGGTGGCTCACTTTTTTCCATTGGTGTTTGCCGAAAATTAAAAAAAAATCAAGAAATTTTGAATTTGATCCTTTTTTTAGCACAATAGTATTTTAACACCTCTTTTATAATCGTAGGCCATTGTCTTCATTTTTGTTTTGAGAGGCTTTAAATTCCTCTGAATTCATGCGCCTCTAGTTCCATTTGGACACTGTTAACATATTTCATTAGGGAGTTTCTCTCATTTTCCATTAGGGTGCCTCATTTTTCGAATAGTTTGAAACTATGATTTCTCGCAAAAGTCTCGTTCACTTTCCTTAATTATGGTGTCATTGTAAAAATTTCAACCTTAATATCTACAGACCGAAAGATTATGGTGTGGACTACTACAAAATATTTGCGTAATGTTCGACGAAAAATGTAAAGGTAACTTAGTTAACAACAAAAGAGTTTTCTAGAAAGCCTCTCATTGTTAGAAAGGTCCTTTTGAAAAGTTTTGCGTGATTTTCATTCGGAATGCAACACAGAGGAAATTTCGCAGGAAATTCTAAAGGAAATTCCGAAGGAAATTCCAGAGGAAATTCTAGAGAAAATTCTGAAGGAAATTCCAGAGAAAATTTGGAAGGAAATTCCAGAGAAAATCCCGAAAGAAATTCCAGAGGAAATTCCAAAGGAAATTTCAGAGATAATTTCGAAGAAAATTCTAGGGGAAATACGGAAGGAAATTCCAAAGGAAATTCCAGAGGAAGTTCCGAAGGAAATTCCAGAGGAAATTCAGAAGGAAATTCCAGAGGATATTCCGAAGGAAATTCCAGAGAAAATTCCGAAGGAAATTCCAGAGAAAATTCCAGAGAAAATTCCGAAGGAAACCGAGGAAACGAAAATTGTAGAGGTACTTCCGAAGAAAAATCCGAAATAATTTCAAAGCTTCAAAAGAAATTCCAAATGAAATTCCGAATCAAATTTAGCATGAAGCTCCAAAAGGAATTCCGAAGGAAACTCCAGAAGAAATTCCGAAGCAAATGGCAAAGTAAATTTCGATGAAAAAAACTAAGCAATTTTCTATGGAATATCCAAAGCAAATTTGTAAGGAAATTCTCAAGAAAACTCTGTAGAAATTCCAAAGAAAATTGTAAAGGAAATTTCTAAGAATATTCCGCACTAAATTTCGAAGGTCCAAAAGAAATCCCAAATGAAATTCCGAAGAAAGCTCCAAAGAAAATTTCAAAGTAAATTCCAATGCTTCAAAAGAAATTCCAAATAATATTTCGAATACAATTCTGAAGGAAGCTCCAAAGATAATTACACAGGAAATTCCGAAACAAACTCTAGTAGAAATTCGGAAGGAAACTCCAAAGAAAATTCCAAAGCAAATTTCAAAGGAAACTCAAAAAGAAACTCCGAAGAAAATTCCAATGAAAAGTTCAGAATGACATTCCAAAGGACACTACATAGGAAATTTCGAAGGAAATACCACAGAAAATTGAACAGGGCACTTCTAATGATACCGACGAAAATTCCACAGGATATTCCGAAGCAAATTCAAGATAAATTTCCAATTTTGATGAAAATTCTGTAGAAAATTTCAAAGAAAATTTCGTAGAAAAGTCCAATAAAAAACTTTAAAAGGAATTTCGAAGGAAATTCCGGATAAAATCCCAAAAGAAAATCCAAAGAAAATTCCGTTGAAAACTCCAACGAAAAAATCCATATGAAATTCTGATGAAATTTCTATAAGGAACTTTGTTACATCTTTGAAGAATAAACGAGAACTGTTTGTTAAAACTGGAATTGCCTACGTTGTCACAACCGAATCGCGTGTACTATAGCAAACAGAAGGCAACGTACTTTTGGTTCGGGAATGAAGGAGCCCAAGGCTGAGAATCTCTTTTGAAAATATAAACTAAACACTTTTGTTGCCCTTCATCGTCGCCCATCAAGCTATTATCATAATTTGAATACGTCAAAAATTGTTTCATTCCTTTTTTATCTGTATTTTGAATATGGCAGTTAGAGTTGTGCTTCATTGAATTCACTGATTATTGTTATTGGAACGTTTTATTTTAACTATTCAAAAGAAAACCTTAATGAAAATATCTTAACGAAGAGTTGCATGCCAATGAAGAATCATGATTCAAAACTATACAAACAAAGTTGATTTTTTAGATCTGTTGAGAATATTTCTTTTTATTTACAAATTAAATGATCACCCTTATGCAAAACTGAGGACAATAGCCCCAATGAAATATCACATATTATATGTTTACAGTGGCCTACGATGACATAGGAGTTGTTTAATTACTCTTATATTTTCTATTCCATTCAAATTCTCAATTTTTTTTTTAAAGGACCACCGTAATGGAATATAAGTGAGCCACCCTAATAAAATATCACGAATGTAATGAAGGAAATGCCCTACGATGATGAAAGAGGTGATAAAATACTATTGTTTTTAATATCCCATTCAAATTATGATTTTTCGATAGAAAGGCCCACCCTAATGGAAAATAAGTGAACCACCCTAACAAAATACCACATATTAAATGTAGAAAATGGCTTACGATAATGTGAGAGATGTTCCAATACTATTGTCTTCAATATTCAATTAAAATTCTATTTTTTATTTATTTATTTTTTTTTTTAACAAAAAGGACCACCCTAATGGAAAGTAAATGAACCACCCTAATGAAATATCACATATAATATGCTTTCAGTGGCCAACAATGATATAGGATATGTTTCAATACTATTGCCTTGAATTTCTAAGCAATTGAATTCAAATCGTTCATTTCAAATTCAATTCACTCCCCCAATTCAACTCAAAAAAATACTAAGTCCCAAAAGGTCGATTTTTTCAAAAAAAAAATTTTCCAAATAACACCAGATCTCGACGTTTCATGCATTTCAAGACATCTGGCATCAAAAAAAAATTTTGATTTCGGAAATTTCATGTACCCCCCCCTTTGGAGATTTTTCATGGGTCAAAAAAGCCAAACTTTGACCGCTTTGGGGGTCCACTTAATGAAGTCCGATTGAGCTCAAATTTTGCATGGGGACTTTTTTCGAGGAGACAAAACTTTTGAGCACTACCTTTTTTTGAAATTCGATGGCAAAATTTTTCCCATACATTCCATTGGCACCCTAATGTACGGTCATGATTTTGTCACGCTAAAAAATGTAAAATGCTTTATGTAACATAAGGACCGTCAATTTTTAAAGGTGAGTGCATCGTGAAGCCCAAGCAGGACAGTTCGGTTTTGCGTCGTCCGATAGATTTTGCTCACGGTTTCGCGCGTGTTTTCGTCGCCGGAGATTTTTTTTCCTGTTTCGGAGCGTCTTGCTGGGTAGTGCTTCGTGAAGCCTAAGCAGGACGGTTCGGTTTTGCGTTGTCGGATAGATTTTGCACAAGGTTTCGCGCGTGTTTTCGTCTCCGAAGAATTTTTTTTCTGTTTTGGAGCGTCTTGCTGGGTAGGTATTTGGGAAAGCACAAGCAAGACGGTTTGTTGCCGGGACGCCAAGAAGTTTTGCTGTCAGTGTCAGTTTTGTGTTCAGTCGAGGATGGATTACCAACTGGTGAGTTCGTTTCATGCTTGTGATAACACATATTCTCTTGAAAGCGTAACTTTTAAGTAATATTAAAACAAACTTTGTATGGTTCGTCACTATAAGTGCCGGCATTATGCTTTTTTCTTATACAATTTCAATATACATATATTTTTCTCTTTTTGACATTATTAAAAATTATCTTTTGAATTGTTCGACATTGTGAATGTTGACGTATTTTTTAAAACTTCTACCATATCAAAACAAAATGCACAGTAATACTCATATGTAATTTTCAAACAAACTATGTATAGTTCGTCACTACAAGTGTCGGCATTATTCCTGTTTCATATAATTTAAAATATATACATGTAAGTTTCAGTTTTCGTCATTAATAAAAACATCTTTTGAATTGTTCGACATTATATATGTTGACGTATTTTTTCAAGGCTTCTACCTAAAACTTCTCGAGATAAAAATACAAAACTAGCTTTAAATATAAGTCGTATATTTCCCCCTTGTCCATGGATCGCATCATCGACCAGAGGTGACTCCCAGATCTTTTCCTCCCTCACTAATAAACACCCTTCCCGTGGTGATTGTGGAGATGCAGAGGTATTATTATTTTTTATTCTTTAATACATCAACAGGCAATCAACAGCCCCAATGATGTCAACTTAATTCTAGTCTTAATACTAACAAAAGGTCAAAATTAAACTTAAAGTGAACACAAGTCAATACTACACAAAACATTCAATTATCACCAGCGGCGTTTGCAAAAAAAAACTTGAAAAACGTCGGCGGAGGGTGCGTCGGGGAGTGTCAAAGTCAAATTCTGAGGCTATCCGATTAAATGTTCTTTGCAGACCATTAATAGCTCCGTGCATGCTATAATTGGTTCGTCTCAAAGGTAAGCGGAGCATGAGGTTGTTACGCAGTGGACGGGGTGCAACGTTTATGTTGATTTGCTCCAAAATAGTGGGGCAATCAAGTCGACCTTGAAGAAGGTCTGCGATAAATAAAGCTCTGGCAGTATTGCGTCTAACGTGCAAGGGTTCAAGATCGATCAAACGGCAACGGTTCTCGTATCTGGGGAGGCGGAAAGGGTCTCTCCACGGTAGCCTACGGAGGGCGAAGCGTAAGAATCGCCGTTGCACAGACTCAATACGCTCGACTCCATTGGAGTAGTTTGGACTCCAAACCTCCGAGCAGTATTCTAGAATAGAACGTGACTAGGAACAGTACAGTGATTAAAGACAATACACATCAGTAAAGTTTTTAGCTATCCTAAAAATGCATCCTAGAACACGTGACGCCTTACGTACCACGTAAGATACATGTTGATTAAAAGCTAAGGTCGTGTCTAAGACCACTCCCAAATCCTTCACGTGGTCGCCACGTTCGATTTCAGCACCCATGAGCTGATAACTGAAATGGATTGGACTTCTCTTTCTGGAAAAAGTGATCACAGAGCACTTCGTGGGATTAACAATCATGCGATTGATAGTACACCAATCTGCAAAACTAGAGAGTTGTTGTTGGAGAAGGTCGCAATCCTCGATTGAGTGGATTTCAAGAAAAATCTTAAGATCGTCTGCCTAAGACAACCGGGGGACCTTTATCTGACGGTGTACATCATTGAAGAAAAGCAGAAATATTAAAGGCCCCAAGTGGCTTCCTTGAGGGATTCCTGATGTAGACATGAACGAAGCAGTCTGACAATCACCAATAACGACCTTCAATTCTCGACCTGTCAGATAAGATCGAAACCATTGCAAAAAACTACCATTGATTCCAAACCTGTCTAGTTTGGCGATTGCTATGTCATGGTTCACCATATCAAAGGCTGCAGTTAGGTCCGTGTATATCACATCTGTTTGATTACGGCGAACCATACTATCCATTATATAGGAAGTAAGGCAAATAAGGTTGAATGCAGTTGATCGCCCTGGCATAAAGCCGTGTTGAACCTCGCTCAGATGCTGCTGACAATGAGCCTTCAGGGGTTCCATAATAACCAATTCAAACAGCTTCGAGACGGCACACAGGGATGTGATTCCACGGTAATTATTGACGTCACGTTTATCGCCCTTTTTGTACACTGGGTACATGTGAGCAATCTTCCAGCAAGATGGGAAAACACCGCTGCTAATCGATGCCCGAAAGATGAAAAGAAGCGGAGTAACTAGAACGTCAATGTGCTTTTTTAGAAGAACTGAAGGAAATCCATCCGGTCCGGGGTTGAAAGATGATTTCATCTGAGATGAGGCCTTGGTAATCATAGTTTCATCGATATCAAAACTTCCAATCGCATGAGATGACCGGGGAACGTTGCTAACGGCGAGCTCAACTTGATCCGCAGTTAAATCTTCTCTTAAGAACACACTAGCAAACTTTTCCGAAAACATGTCGCAAATTTCGCGGGGTGTCGTGCCTTCGATGCTGTTGAACCTCATAGCAGATGGTAGTCCCGATACTTTTCGTTGCTCATTGACGAACTTCCAGAAGCACTTTGGGTTTGACTACAAATTTCGCTGGATATTGTGCTGATATCTGGAGAAGCACCGCTGACTGGAATATTTATACTTATGATTGAGCCTAACATAAGCAATTCTTAGCGGAACTGTGCGGTGTTTAGTAAACCGCCGCAAGGCAGCTTTTTTCAACGTTTTTAACCGTCGCAGGGAAGACGTTTGCCAAGGAGGTCCGGTTTTGTACTCTTGGTTCTTTTTGGGTACGTGCCTGTCAATCGCGTACGCCAAAATAGCGGAGAAAGTCTGAGCCGCAGACTCGATATTATTAGGATCTAGAACATTTTCCCAGTCGAGAGTCGTGAACAATTCAGCAATACTGCGATGATCCGCTCTATGGAAATCGTACGAAAAGGTGGCGGACGAATTAATGGAATCGTGCACCAAGGAGTGCTTAATCGTTACGAGTAATGGGGGATGGTGCGCAACCATTTTAACGAGAGGGCAAGGAGCCATCACTACTGATGTAGACGAATCCAAAACACTAACGAAACATAGGTCCAAATAGCGATCGTTCTCATTGGTGACAGAGTTGATTTGTTGTAATGTGGCAGTGCTGTAGCTATCAAGAATAGCGACCGCTTCAGGGTGGAATTGGGAGTGATTAGTGTCCGGGTAGAGGAAACCCCTGTCTGATGAAATCCACGAGATATTAGGTAGATTGAAATCTCCGAGCGCAACAATCTCATCAACGGCATTAGCCGTCTCGAGAATAGCGTGTACAGATCTACAGTGGGCTTCGATATACTCGATGTCACGTGTGCGATCAGGTGGGATGTACACAGCACACACGAACAGCTTACGATCACCGAGATTAATTGTCGTCCAAACTTGTTCAAGACATTTCCAAGATGTATTATCTATAGCCTTTGGCTTTAAATTTGAGCTGACTGCAATTAATACACCTCCACCAGCAGCTTTTCGACTGTTCTGTATGGTCACATCGAAACACCTCGTATTCAGGACCAAACACCTGGCTAGAGAGAGTGTCATCATTTAGCCAAGTTTCGATGAACCCATAATATCGTAGCGTTGATCAGATATTGCCAAACGATATTTCTCGATTGTTAAACTAATACCTCCCAGGTTTTGGTAGTACAGCAGCAGATTGTCCTGATGACGATTAGAGGTCGAGATAATGCGATTTTGCTCGCTTCCGTGGGGCTCTGTAGATGGACTGAAAGCAGATGGCCGAAAGTCGTTCGATGGAAAGTCTTCTAAACCAATAGGTTGTTCCTGTTGTAGTGGTAACGGAACTCGTTGCTGTCCGGATCGGCTGGAAGTAGCAAGTACATCAGGGCATGTATTATTCGGAATGCTTATATGCTTGCCTGTTTGAGAATTTTGGAAGACCTCCGCCCCAATCCCAAACACAGGACCGGGACGGCTGTAGGTCGCTGGCAGGAGGGGCTCGACTGTGATGGGCGGGTTAGAGGCTGAGGGCAGGCGTGCGTCCCGGTGATCCGAAAGAAGAAGACTGATGTAGATTGTGTGATGGCGATTGACTGGAAGCAGCAGGTATTTCGGAGCACGCAATGTTCATATTTGTAAAGTACTTGCCTGCATACGAATTTTGGAAGGTATTCTCGGTTTCTAGACGCAACAATCATTACACCCTAACATTCCTTCCCCATTCCAACTGACTGTAAAGACTTGGCCGGCGCCGTTATTGATCAATAATATTAGATCTGCTAAAATTGCACTTCGAGAGTAAGCGGAAACTCCCATCCCTTATTCATTTGGATCGTAGTGCAATTCTTACCAGTTCCGATCAATCACGGAGTAGCAACCATTGACATGTACAGTCAGTCTATGCTATGCTATGCTATGCTATGCTATGCTATGAGGACCGTCAATTTTTAAAGAAACGATATATACACTCATAAAAATAATGAAAATTACTCTGGACGTAATTCAGGTTATGACTGAATGACACATGATGTAAGTGATGGAACAACACAAAAACGTGTCCTTGAAGATGTATTGAACGAAAAATGTAATTTTACATGTTAAAGGACACGAAAACGATGGAACTGTGATCGACATTTGCCAAATCAGACACTAACGTATTTGAAATTTGGACACAAATTTACGTCATTCGGCTCGCTTCTTTTATGTGCATCCCAAAAGACGTAAATCACATTATGTTTTGGTACTGTGTACACTCTTAAAAATAATGAAAATTACTCTGGACGTAATTCTGGTTATGACTGAATGACACATGATGTAAGTGATGGAATGACACAAAAACGTGTCCTTGAAGATGTATTGAACAAAAAATGTAATTTTACTTGTTAAAGGACACGAAAACGATGGAACTGTGATCGACATTTCCCGAATCAGACACTAACGTATTTGGAATTGGACACAACTTTACGTCATTTGGCTCGCTTCTTTTATGTGCATCCCAAAAGACGTAAATCACATTATTTTTTGGTACTGTGTATGTTCCAAATTATGCATTAGTCTTTTACAACTGTTCTACAATATGTTTCTTACTAACATACAGCCAGAAACTTTTTGATTAAGGCAATTATTAGGTTAATTGCCTGCATTGAGCTAATGAAGCTTTGTGTGAAGTAATTTAAGTGTGCACTTTGAATGTGGTTTCCTGCGAGACAAACAAACAAGCAACGGTTAGCACTCGTGGAAAAAAATTGTGTTCAATTGGAACGACCTAAATGTTCGAGTCCGCATCTTCTAGCTTTTCAATATTGATGGTGCACTCTTTGTTGAAAACAATCATTCACACGGTTTCACACAAAATGGTGTATTCGACGCGCTGTTAGGCCATATTTCACCGGCAATTAATGCACTTACCCCAGCGGAGCTATACCCGTTTGTACTCACGCTTTCGGATAACGAACTGCTAATGAATTTCACCTATTTCCAACTCACGGCATAAAAATTAACAAGGCAGGCTCTTTACTGGTGTAAACATCGAATATGGTTGTAAACAAGAGACGTCACTCTTATCGTACCATATACCATCCGGACCACTAAATCATTTTTTTTTCAAAAATTTGTTCGAGATGAATAGGAATGACGTCGTTAAATTGCTGTCAGTTTTCGGAATATATCACCTTTTGAATATAGTGCACCGTGTTTCCAACTCACAGTCGCCGTTCGCCTCGCAGTTTTCAATTGCCGTGAAAACCTGTTTTTGTCGGAAATTTTGGCTAACTTCGATGTTGGATCGGCCGATGAGAGTAAACGTAGGAGCCGCAAGTCCAAAATCCAGAGATGTTGGGTCTTAACATTAACTGTGATATTAGGTTAATTTGTAAATCTAGTCAGTTGAGAGCCTACAATGCGAATGAATCGTCTGGTATTTTTATCTTTCCTTGAACCCTCGCTTCTGCACGAATGCGAATATCGAAAGTACGATTGACAGTTCGCTTAACATCGTGACTTCGAATGCGGTCGGTCATATCACTTGTGTATGTTGCTGCAGCTCTGGTAGATGGTATAACTATCCCTATACGTTTGTACCGTCGACCCTTTCCAGCAAATCTCTTGCAGCGCTACGATGTAGAGCTTGCGGACCCTGAATAAGTCGGAAACAATGCGGGAACTTGTCAAGAATTTGAGAGACTTACAGTTCCATGATCCGAGTTTCCCAATCGTTAGTCCGTTTCTGATATCTGGATCTATACCGATTGTTCCGGTGCAAATTTACATTGTATGCTTCCTGTACTGAATTTTTTTACGACTGCTTTGTAAGACATGCACCAATCGCCTGTTTCGCCGGAAGGCCATCATGCACAGCACTGTTTAGAGTCCGGCACTAGGACGATGATCAGCCGCTCCCAACACGGAGAACAGACGCTGTTCTGCAGGTATGCCAAGTCAATTTTTCAAAAATCAGGAAGAATTTGAAAATTTGTCTGGAAAAATGTGGATCGCTTATGTCATATGTGGAGAACCTTACAAATTGTTTTCAAAACCTTACAAATTCATTTCAAATTTTATCTAGATCTTCCAGATTTTTGTAATATAGGGCTTCAAAAATCTGGAATATTTCAGACAAATCGGGAAGGTTGGCAACGCTGGTGCTGAGCCACCCCTAAAATGGAGAACACGTGCTCTGATGAGCAGCACGCTCCGAAGAGAGGAACCCCCCTAACCTGTCAGCATACGACCAATTAAACCTTAAGGTCCCACTGGGGTTGAATACCCGATCTTTCCTATGGTTACTCGTAGCTCAGGCGGCACCGCGGGGAGGTAACGATAGGAGTTACTGGTACTGGCTATGGTACGAAATGTCCAGTCATTTACCACCCAATAAGAATATTTGGAACCATGGCTTAAATTGGCGCTTCAAGTTTTTAGACGAAGAAATTATAACATACTTGCCAGGCCCAACTTATCACCGCAGACAGACGCTTAAGCAGGAAAAAGTAAGAGGTTGTTTCCAAGATACGACCGCCAAGTTGACGTTGGAGAACGTTAGCCTCTTTTATTTCCTTGCTTTAAACCGTCACGAACTTATGAAAGATTTCTGCTGCTAAAAATTCAATTAATTTTCACATTATTTGTTGCATATCAATTCTGATTTATTATAGACATTGTGTGTTATTATTTTGTGTTAACACAATATAATCACTTTACAAGTATTCAGAAGCTAAGGCCATTATATTGAAGAATTGGATTTTTCAGTGTATGCTTAATCATTGTTAATTTGGAGCAATTAATTCAAAATAACTCTTTTCCATTGATTTTGGGTTACCGTCAAGCTACCATTCACCGTGCAATTAAGAAAAATTTGCACTTCAAAAAATTATATAACTTTTCCAAATAATTGGAAGCGTACTAGAATACCACAACTTAGCGTGCAATTTTATAATAATTCAGATAAAAATCTAAAACTAGTGATGCATAACAAAAAAATACTCAAAATTTATGTTTGAAAATGTCATGTTAAGGTCACCTCGTACCGTTCTATGTCACCATTTACCGTGCACACTAGTGCCCCATTCACCGTGCATATAATTTTCGTCATGATTTAATTTTGTATCTTGAAGAAACGTTGTTGATGGAGCAATTATGTCCCTAGTAGTGTGCGCACTCATTTTTAAGAGTATTTAAATCTTCATTTACAATAAAAACCATAAAAAGTTTAAAAATTGGCTAAATATTTTTTTATTTTTTAAAATCGTGATAGGAGGTTTGACTGTATTTTCCAAACCATTCCATATTTACTCAAAAACTAAATATTTAGTAGTTCAATGACGACATAACAAGGAATGTAATATTACCGAATAATTCCATGTCTTTTACACAAATGCACGGTAATAGGAACCATATATATTGAAAAGGATCCATTCACCGTGCATTTGGGTTTCGACTGAAACACAATAAAAAAAATCTAATTTGCATAAAATCTCATTGCTCATACGATGGAATACATCTTACTTATAGTATCCACAGTGAAAACTTGTTGAAATTTTGAAAATTTTCATATTCTATCGTTAAAATGAAAAATGTGATTTTTTGGCGTTTTTTACTAAGAGTGTTGAAAAATTTCATTATCAAACATAATTCACATAATTTTGACTACATAAACTAGGTTTTTCGAAATGCTTTGTGACAAAAACTACTTCATTTCACCAGTTTTATCTTATTTTGCTGACAAAAGAATAATTTGTGAAAATTGTATGAATATTCTGTAGGAATTTGTATATGTGCACGGTGAATGGAGGCCGCACGGTGACTGGTGACTTAACGGTACGTAATATTTGAATCATTCCTTAACAATAGAAAATATATTGCATTCCAATAGCAGTGCAGCAGCGTTTTCGGAAACATTCTCAAATTGTCGTTTTGTCAATTATTCATAACTAATCATATATTGTATGATGCTAGTAGATGAATTATAGCATGTGGTAAACACATTAGCAAATATTACACAAATAACTCTCTAGTACACATTTGTTGGCCCTGAAAAGGGCCGTTTGAACTGTGAGAATCGAGTAACACGGACACATTTTGTCAGCGAACAGGTTGAAATCCTTCTCACCCGATGAGGTTTGCGGTGGGGATGACGATGGGCGCTTCAACAAGCAGCTTTGGTCGATTTTCTTCAGCCATCTCGTACAAATTAGGGAATATTACACAAATAACTCTTTAAAACACATTTGTTGGCTCTGAAAAGGGCCGATTGAATTCATGAATTCGCGTAACACAGACACATTTTGACGGCGCACTGGTTGCAATCCTCCTCACCCGATAAGGTTTGCGGTGGCGATGACGAAGAGCTCTTCAACAAGCGGCTTTGGTCGATTTTCTTCAGCCATCTCGTACAAACTTGCCTTTGCGCCCCGATTCTGCAGGGCCAATTCTGGAAGCGCGAGTCCATTCAGAAATCTTGAGCGATTTCACAATCCGGACGCTGGATTTGTCGCCGCTTGATGATCAACAGCTGGCCTCTGGTAGCGAGGAGCTGAGCAGGTTTGGAGGAGCTCTTACCAGCTCGAAAGCGAAAACATAATGAAACCGAATTCAACGAATCGCCGCCGCAAATCAACCTTGTGTCTTCCTCTTCCGACGACACAAATTGGACTGTGACGCGGATGCAAACGCAAAGCGAAATAGTTTTTTCAGGCCAGACATTTCTCTGAAAATATTTTTAAAACCTTTTTTTTTCAAATATTTTTTTGCGGCATAACGACGACATACCAGCACATCTGGTACATGCCAGTAAATGACCAACATTCATTGATGTATTACGACGACATTACGAGAGGGATGGATTGATATCTATATTTGAGATATTCACTCTCCAATAATTTTTCTAAGGAATTCCTCCAAAAATTTGTTTTTTTTTTGTTATATCTCAAAATAGAACCAAGATTTTTCAAAACATTATCATTGGATTTATCACAAAAAATACATCAAGGCTTTCATCAGAAATTCCTTTACATATTATTTCAGATATTTTTTTTTTCAACCCTTAGTCCTCGAGGATTTTATCCGATGATTCTCCAATCAGTTTTTCTAGAACATCCTCCAAGACTCCCGTTCAAAACATGTTGTAATATTCAACCAGAAACTTCTCCAGATGCCTCCAAGGATTTCTCAGGATTTTCAACAAAATTGTTCTTAGAATTTTTATAAGATTTTGACTACAAATTTCTCTGAGGATACCTTCAGGACTTACTCCAGAGATTGCTCCTAGGATTTCTTCGGAAATTCCTCTATTAATTCTAAGATATTGTGGTGTTATATTGTGTGGAACCTTAAAAGAACTTTTCAATATTCCATGGTGATTTTATGAGAAATTCATTGAAAAATGTTTGGATGAACTCCAGTGATCCTTGGATGAAATGCTGGAGAATTCCTAGAAAAAACTCTAAAGAAACTTAATAATGAAACACAGGTCGGGAGGTGAGGGAATTATTTGAAATGTTCTTAATATATTCACTCGAATAACCCCATCGAGGAGCTTTTGGGTCTATTCTTTGGAATGACCGTGTACGAAATGGCGTTGAAATTCTAGTCGAGTTTTCTTGGGAGAAATTCTGTGGGAAACTTTGGATATCTCTTAGATTAACGACTGTAGAATTCGGTTGGATAGATAGTGAAAAAATATCTGGAGGAAGTCCTAGGATAGTCTTTGTTCAAAGTACTGCCTGAGAAAAATGTCTAGAGGTAGTAACGTTGAAATGTTCAAGGATTTCCTGAAGGAAATTATGGAGGAACTCCTGTAAGCATCCTATGAAAAAAATGCTGAAGGAATTTCTTGAAGAATTCATAATAAAATCTCTGGAGAAACCACAAGGATATTTCCTGAGACTGTTTTCGAGAAATACGAGAAGAAATGTTGCATCTCAGTTATCTGCAAGCAAGATAAGGAAAAAAAGAGACTTTAGATACTATTTTGGTTAAAATAGAGACTTCAGACACCTTTTATCAAAAATAGAAACTTTTTAGAGACTTGCATAAAAATGGTATCTGAAAAGAAACCTGCTACCAGCCCTAGATATGTTAATCCATTACTGAATAAATTTAGATACATTAAAAACATCAATCATGTTTTGATAAGCTGATGAAATTTCAACCTCGAATAGATCCTCACTGAACAGCTCATAAAGTGTTTGGAGAGCGGCGCAGCCGGATTTTTTTTCGAATGAAGATAGTTTTCTGGTAATTAATGATAGCTCGCAAAAATTCTTTGTCGTGAACATATTCTATCAGGAATTACTGCCTCAAAATAATTTCCCTGATTGTGATCGAAATTCCCTGAGAATTCCAGGTTTTTTTCCAGGTTGAATAAAATTCCCTTATAATTCCAGGTTTTCCAGGTTTTTCCAGGTAGTAGACACCCTGTTTAAAAAGGATTCATACAATTGTGATACTTTCACGCCAATTTATTTCACATGAGTAATGATCATTCAAGGGTTTTATACTAGCATGAATCTGTGAGTAAATTTAATGCCAACTGGTGGTGAAAATTACAATGAATTAAATTAACTTTTACATGAGAAATTAGATCCAAAAGGGAACATCACCCACCCAGCGCAAATGAAAAATGCATAGTTTTTAGCGTTGAGCACGTCGACTGTTGGAGCGGTTGTGTGCCATGCTGTCAACAAAATATGATCGGGGTGGTGTGGTGGCGGGACACATACGCCACTAACGCCATCTGTTAGCTTATTGCCACTTGGCAATTTGTGGCGGCCATGTTTTTACAAAAGTGGCTGAGTCTAACTTGAACGTCTGTCTGCGTTATTACTATATAATAATTCTAAACTGAACTTGAAGAATTTCTATTGGAATTTCTATATGAAAGTATCTATGAGTTATAGACTATAACTCTTTTTTTCGAAGCATGCAAGTTTTCCTGGTGCTAGAATCTCTGGCGGAGTCCGTTTGGAGTCCTTAGTGCAATTCATGGAAGGAGTCTTCCGAAAAATTCCATAACATTGTTGAACGATTTCTTCTTAAAAAGTGTATAATTACAATGTTAACCATTGAATTGTAGCTGAAAACTCATCAAATTCCATGAGTTGTTTGCTTGGATTCGGCCCATGTTGGTATCCTTAGAGATATCGCATCGAATGGTCAACAATTCTAACATTAATTACATGATTCTTATATGATTCTGGAAGGGGGCCTTCCATAGTCGAGTGGTTAGAGTCCGCGGCTACAAAGCAAAGCCATGCTGTCTGAGTTCGATTCCCGGTCGGTCCAGGATCTTTTCGTAATGGAAATTTCCTTGACTTCCCTGGGCATAAAGTATCAGATACAGAGGCAGTAAGTAGATATACGAATGCGAAAATGGCAACTTTGACAAAGAAAGCTCTCAGTTAATAACTGTGGAAGTGCTCATAAGAACACTACGCTGAGTTGCCAGCTCTGTCTCAGTGGAGACGTCAAAAAGAAGAAGACATAAATCTCTACCACCCCTTAAAATATGTGCACTCATGAAACAAATACTCTGTACACTGGAACCTCAATGTACGGACTAAGTCGGGGGTTCGCAAATCAAGTAGGTTCTTGAGAAGAACCCAAGTAACCACTAGCCCATTAATTCGCCTTTTTGGCCTTATAAAGCTATTACATGGCTAATATAGAGCATGTCAGCTGTATAATAGCTTTGTATTAGATTACGGGGGGAATTAAAGTGCTATTTGGTTACTTAGCACGTCAGCTACGTCAGAAAAAATCAATCTCTTCGCCATCGCCTCGTCAGTTTTTTTTATTTAGCCTTCTTTGGGCAATGACCCTTTTAATGTAAGGACCATCAAAGAGGCAGCATGCAGAGTAAAACAATTGTCTTGTTGTACAGTATCAATATCAACAATTCGATTGTTTTCCTTATGACTTGGGACACGTGTTTGTGTCTTTATTCGATTTTGACTATAACGATCAAACTAAAAGAAAGTGGATAGCCACGCTTCTCGCGTAGAATAAAGCGAAAATAAATGAAACGCTTCTGTTAATAAGTCGTATTGATCCTTTATGTAGGGTGAAAGCTCCAATACTGGAGCTGGATAGTGTAGTGACAAGACTTGATTGCTTGGTTGTATAATTATTAATGGTCATTTATTAAAGTCCCTTGTCAAGTTACATACATCATGGGCTACTAAGATCCTACAGATAGCACAATCAATTTGTCTCTCACAAACTTAATTGTTTGCCATTGCAAATGCATATATGAAATGTCTAGAGTTTTAGAATTTAATTTGTTTTCAGTCTCATGTTCTTTCCGATGAAGTAGTCATGTTTTCAACCGGAATTGAAATCCTTGGAAAAACCTCAATTCAAAGCGAGAATCTTAAAAGCACTTTCAACAATAAAAAATTGAAATATTTCTTTTTCTATTTAATAATATAATACATCGAAAATCAACTATCGGAAAAGATGTTACATTATAACTTCATTTCTGGCTATTGAGTTAATTACCCTTATGGTAAGTAAGTTTGTTTTTTTTTTGCGATGAATTTACGTCAAGCTGTCTGTTATACGGAGGAAAATTTCCCTAATCATAACAAACGATCACTTTGTTAATTTATTGTGAAAAAAAGATATCGGCTTAATGGCGCCCAGTGCGATTGCTTCATGTATTTGAGTTGCGAACAATCGAAACTAGAATAAGAAGCACCTATTTAAGCAGATGATAATGATCAACTGGTAACCACACCCGTTTCCGCAATGAAGACGTTCAGTTGTTTGATATTGTTAGCTGTGGTTATCAGTTGCAGTGCTTCCGCAATTGGCCGAGGACGAGGCCGTCATCGGGGTTCTGATGTACATCCAGATCACAGACATGGCCCCAGGCGAAATGGAATAACATTCGCAACGAAACCATCGGAAGAAGTTGGTAAGCATGCATATTTTAATACTCTGAGATCACTTTGAATTTATGTTTATTTTTAAAGGCAGACGGCTGAGACACTATAAAAAAGGCGTCAACAAAACGCGTCCATTCGAAGCTGGAATCGGAACCTATTTAGAGTTTGATTTGATGGTCGAGGACCCAGTTGAGGCTAATGCAATTCTAGCGGGAACCTATACTTATATTCGATGGCCCCAAGCGGTGGTACCGTATCAAATCATCGGTACATTTAGTAAGATTTTCTATATTTAAGTTGTAATATTGAATGATTTAGTTATTTTACCCCACAGCTACCGCCGAATTGGCCAACATTCAATGGACTATCAATCATTACGCGGAAAATACTTGTGTCAGATTTGTTCCACGTACTACTGAGGAATACTACATCAAGATCAATAACAGTGCCACGGGTTGCTGGTCATATGTTGGAAGACATTTGGACAACAACTATAACTTAGTGAATCTTCAAAATCCAGCTTGTATGGAAACGGGTACAGTAGCACATGAGTTTATGCATGCTCTTGGATTCTACCATGAATTTACTCGTCCGGACCGTGATGAATGGGTTAGCATTGATGAAGGTGCTTTGGCAACCGAGTATCAAACACGTAGGTTAACAATGGTTTATCGTGAGTACAGTTGTCAAAGTTTCGTTTTTATTTTCAGCAAGCTTTATGAATGCCAACTTCGGAAAGAAATCGGCAGATCAAGTTGAACTTTATGGTATCGAATACGCGTATGGTAGTGTGATGCATTACTCAAAATGGGGTGGAGCTGTTAACTATAATCGTCCAGTGATGAATAATCTAGTAAGATAGTTTTCCGTATCATTGCAAAGTTTCATATAACAATATTGTGTTTGATTTAGAAACCGTGGCCTTATAAGGACTTTGGAAACGATACTGGATTGTCACTACCCGATATCAAAAAAATCAACTATATGTATTGTAATTCATCAACTACAACAACTACACTTGCTGCGGTAACATTTATGCATACTTTCAATTGAATACGTAAACAATCAATGAAATTTCAGACTACTACAACCAAGGCACCGGCTACATCAACTTTAGCTCCAACGACGACGACACAAGCTCCCACAACCACTACCAAGGCACCGGTTACAACGACTTTAGCTCCAACGACGACGACAAAAGCTCCCACAACCACTACCAAGGCACCAGTTACAACGACTTTAGCTCCAACGACGACGACACAAGCTCCCACAACCACTACCAAGGCACCGGTTACAACGACTTTAGCTCCAACGACGACGACAAAAGCTCCAACAACCACTACTAAGGCACCAGTTACATCAACTTTAGCTCCAACGACGACGACAAAAGCTCCCACAACCACTACCAAGGCACCAGTTACAACGACTTTAGCTCCAACGACGACGACACAAGCTCCCACAACCACTACCAAGGCACCGGTTACAACGACTTTAGCTCCAACGACGACGACAAAAGCTCCAACAACCACTACTAAGGCACCAGTTACATCAACTTTAGCTCCAACGACGACGACAAAAGCTCCCACAACCACTACCAAGGCACCAGTTACAACGACTTTAGCTCCAACGACGACGACACAAGCTCCCACAACCACTACCAAGGCACCGGTTACAACGACTTTAGCTCCAACAACGACGACAAAAGCTCCCATAACGAGTACAACAGCAACCACGGTTGCTCCAAGTAACTGCAAATGCTGGAACTCGGCTTTACAAATGTGCGTGTCATACCTTTAAACAGCCGATTTTACAATAAAGTTGAATACAATTCGTTTGTTAAATATTCAAAATTATTTTTTTGTTACTTCATCTCCCAAATTCAGAACCTACTTGATACTTGATACTTGATGGGCAACAATTCCTTGCTATTGCGTTGAATCTACGCCGAATGAAGAAGCCTTCTCCATTGGACCCGGTCCTGGGCCAATCGCTTCCAGTCCGAACGTTAAGCGACCTTAAATCCTCCTCAACTGCAAAAAGCCATCTGGTGCGCGGCCTTCCACGGAGGCGACGGCCTCTCCCTGGTTCCCTGCTGAATATTTGTTTAGCTTGACGTTCCTCCGACATGCGAGCTACATGCCCAGCCCACCGCAGCCTGCCGTGTTTTATACGCTTAACAATATCCATTTCATTAAAGACTTGGTATAACTCGTGATTCATGCGACGCCGCCAGATGCCATTGTCCAATTTACCGCCGAGTATTGTTCGCAGCACTTTACGTTCAAAGACCCCAAAAGCTCTCCGGTCGACCTCTTTCAACGTCCAAGATTCGTGGCCGTACAGAGCTACCGGTAGAATTAGAGTCTTGTACAACGCGAGTTTGGTCTTTGTCTGTAAGCTGCGGGACTTTAGCTGGTTACGAAGTCCGTAAAAAGCCCGACTCGCAGCTGCAATACGCCTTTTAACCTCGCGGGTAACATCATTATCGCAAGTCACTAGAGTTCCAAGGTACACAAATTCTTCAACTACATCAAAAATATCACCACCTATCACCACCTCACTACCAACATCACCTATGGGCCCACGATGTCTACCAGCGATCATGTACTTTGTCTTCGTGGTATTGATAATGAGCCCAATTCGCGTTGTCTCCCTTTTAAAAGGCACGTATGCCTCTTCCACGGCTCGGCGATCAATCCCGATTATGTCGATATCGTCCGCAAAACCAAGGAGCATATACGAACGTGTGATAATAGTGCCATTCCTATGCACGCAAGCTCTCCTTATTGCTCCTTCTAACGCTATGTTGAACAATAGGTTTGAAAGTGCATCGCCCTGCTTCAATCCGTCTAAGGTTACGAAGGAGGTGGAAATCTCATCCGCAACACGTATACTTGATTTCGATCCTTCCAACGTTGCACGAATCAGTCTAATCAGCTTCGTCGGAAAGCCATGCTCCATCATTATTTCCCACAACTCGTTTCTTTTAACTGAATCGTACGCCGCCTTGAAATCAATGAACAGATGATGAGTCTGCAAGTTGTACTCCCGGAATTTATCGAGGATCTGCCGCAGGGTAAACATTTTATCCGACGTCGATCGGCCCTCACGAAAACCAGCTTGGTATTCGCCGACGAAGGACTCTTCAAGCGGTCTCAATCTGTTGAACAGAATACGTGACATTATTTTGTACGCCGAATTGAGGAGTGTTATTCCTCGGTAATTGGCGCATTCCCTTTTTTGAAGAGAGGGCAAATGAGGCCATCCATCCAGCTAGCAGGCAGTTCTTCTTCCTCCCATATCCTTAGTAGTATATGGTGAATTGTTTTATGCAGCTGCTCACTACCGTGCTTGAGAAGTTCGGCCGGGAGCTCATCCTTCCCAGCAGCCTTGTTGTTCTTCAGCTCTTTAATCGCCTTCTTAACCTCATCTAGAGATGGAGGCTCCACAGCTTGACCGTCGTTGTCGATGTTCATTCTGTTCTCCGATGCTCTATCGTTCCCTCCATTCAGTAACGTTTCGAAGTGCTCTTTCCACCTGGCAGCCACCATCGTTTTATCTGTCAGCAAATTACCTTCACGGTCGTTGCACATGACGGGAGACGGCGCTGACTTTCTCCGCACGCCATTGACAGTTTCATAGAATCGTCGCATATCGTTCTGTTCCATACAGTTTTGCGCCTCGGCTATCACGTTCTCATCAAACTCTTTTTTCTTCCTGCGATGGATTCGCTTTTCGGCTGATCTTGCTTCCCTGTACCGCTCTCTGTTCAGCCTGGTACCAGACACTAACATCCGACGTCTGGCCACGTTCTTCTCATCCGTCACCCTCTGGCACTCCTCGTCGAACCATCCGCTTCTGGGGCGTCTTCGAGCAGTACCTATCACTTCTCGCGCTGTTTCACTCACTACTCCATGGATTGCATCCCATAGATTGTTGAGGTTTTCGCTCACATTGACCTCACTTATCCGCTCGTCCAGCTTTTGGTGGTATTCAGCTGTAACACCGTCTGCTGAGAAGCGCTGGATATTGAATCGCATTGTTCGCTGTGGTCTTGAATTCGCTACAGTTGATAACCGCGCTCGAATTTTACTGACAACGAGGTAGTGATCCGAGTCAATGTTAGGACCCCTGAAACTCCTAACATCGATGACATCTGAGAAATGTCAGCCATCCACCAGAATATGGTCTATCTGGTTGCAAATATCACCATTTGGATGCCTCCAGGTGTGCTTCCGAATATCCTTGCGTGCAAAGTAGGTGCTGCAGATGGCCATCCCTCTGGCAGCAGCGAAAGTCACTAGTCGTAGGCCGTTGTCATTGGTAACGGAGTTAAGACTCTCCTTACCGATGATCGGACGGAAAAAGTCTTCTCTTCCGACCTGCGCGTTCGCATCTCCGATAAAGACTTTCACGTCGTGTTTTGGGCACTCTCCATAGGCCTTATCAAGGCCTTCATAGAACGCGTCCTTCACGTCATCAGGTTTGTCGTTCGTCGGTGCATAGATGTTGATCAGGCTGTAGTTGAAGAATTTGCCCCGTATCCGTTCGCTAATCGGTTTCCACTTCATATCGCGTTTCATCTGCTTCCCGATCACTATGAAACCGACTCCATGTTCTGCCTTATCGCCGCCGCTGTGGTAGATGTTATATTTGAACGTAGTGTTGGCGATGGGATCAACCGCCCGGAATTCACGTTCTCCAGATCTAGGCCACCGCACTTCTTGAATGGCGGCCACGCCCACTCCAACCTTCTGCAGTTCACGAGCCAAAAGGCTCGCTCGTCCGGGTTCATTTAACGTCCTGACATTCCAGGTACCGTAATCCGGGGTAACATTGATCAGTTTTTTTTTATATTTCTTAAATATTTAATTTGAAAATGATTATGTTGCAAGTTTTATATTTTTAAAACAAGTACTGGCACCCATAGCTCGTGACCATATACTGTATTTAGTGTTTTGAAAGATTTAGGTATGTTTAAAAAAATGTATTAGGTGATTTTTTGATTTTGCTGATATGGGGTAACATTGATCACTCATGTAAACAACGTTCGGTAATATTCAAAATGTCGTTACTTACTTAAATCATGGCTTCTGAAGTCGAATATGAAGGCCAAACGCTTACAAGTCGTTTACTTTTTGAGTTATTGTTTAATTAAAAACGCATCGAACCGCGGAATACGCCTAAAGGTAGGCAATTTTCTAAGGAAATTCTATATTCTTAACAGTAATTCGTTAATGTTGCCTAATTGAACATTCTTATGAAAGTTTCGACATCGGAATCGTTTTCGGCGATGCCATTTTCAGTGAGAATAGCATTTTCCTTGCTCATACCGTTTGCAGAACTTATGTGAGGCATGAGTCTTCGGTAGTGTCATCCTTAACCATTAAAATCGTTGTTCCGAAAAGTTGACAAATTTACTCATGAAATCAACACAATTTTCTCACAAAACTTAATTTTCATTAGCTCATGAATATATGAAGGAGAAACGCAATTCATGCTTGGGAAATGTTTCATCAATAAATGATTATACGATTTTTTTACGTGATGAGTCATTCTGATCAATGTAACCCCGCTGATCAATGATACCCCGAATTACGGTACCAAGTTTCCATTCATAGTCCTTATTTCGTTGCCAGGTCGGTTGCCGAAAATATCGTTCGTTATTTCTTCTTTCTCCATTTTTCGTGGTAGGTGAGAAATTCGGTATGCTACCTTACCGGGGTTGCGCTACCTACATCACGTTGATGGGGCTGCCACCTTAGGTTAGTTGACGTGATATAACATTTCATACTCAGCCGCTGGATACCAGAACAGACGCTGTTTGAGCCGCACCTCCTGGTGAACAGACGCTCGGGACGCACCCCCTCACTCTAGCTGATGTCAGAAGGACAACAGTGCCCAGGTCGCACTACCAGCTAAGTACGCAACCCTTAGCTGGCGGTCTTTGTCATCGTTAGACCCGAGGAAGCGTGAGGTAGGGACTTGCGAGGACCAGAGCTATGTTGGACGCTCCTTCCTGGTTGTCGACTCACCATTTTACAACCCAGGAACCTACTAGGAAGAAAAGATTCAGGATCAAACGCCTATCAACTCCGTTGATAGGGAGCCGGATCCTATTCTTGCCCAAGTAGCTCTGCACCCTACAGTAAAAATACATTTCTTTTTATACAATTAAATCGTTGAACTATAGAATCATTCATTGCTTTCTGCAACGAAATAATTCCATGACCTGCATGTAGCCAGTTTCGTAATAAAACTCAATCTCGTAGTTAAAAATTTAACAATTGTTTTATAATAATGTTTCATAGAAATATTACCAATTCTTGGAGCTTTTGTACATTTTGACAAATATTTGAAAATTAAATCTTCCATATATTCCTTACCATCTTCATCATTAAAATAGTGTTCTGTGAAACTTTCAGCTTTTTCGGTGAGGATTTTTGACCCAAAGACAGCGTACGTCACTAAAATACTAAATTATTATTAAGAAAATATATATTCAAACACACATTACCCTTCGTTCAGTTTCATAATGCTCAAGGGGATTGTCCCCGTGATATTACGGCTCATTATATTCGAAATTTTTATAAAAAAAAGCCTCAAGATGGATTGGGTAGGAGGCAAAAATCGCGTTTTTAGCGTTATGCAATATGTGAGTCGACCCGTCTGATATTAACAACTTGATGTCTGGAGTCGGAAAGCAAGAAAAAGTACAAACATATAGGGGAATTGGGGGTAATTTGCCCATAGGGGGTAAAACGCGCCACCCTCGATTTGGATGAAGGATGTGTTTTAGAATGCTATTTTTCACTCTAGATTGAAGTAAATGGGTAGAAATGCTTGTCTAAATATATTTTTATGTGTTTTTCTCAAGAAAGTCCTGAAAAACGTATAAAATTGTTTTTCATTGTTGCAATTTTGTGCCATTTTCAAGACTAATTTTTAGGTCGAAAAATAACCAAATTTCTGAAACTATCGACGAGAGCCAACTTGTGCACTGTCATAGTTTGTATTACATGCAAAAAATATGTTGAATTTGTCCTTAAAAAGCTTATTGAAGGACCTAAACTTTAATCAACTCGTGGGGCAAAACGCCCACCCCTGTTCCATAACACCAAAACAGACGTTTGAATTCAAATTCTACCAAACGTAATGCCACGTTGAAGTTACGCGCAATTTGGAACCTTACAAAAGCACATTTTTCACATCAGCATGTATACTATTATTCAACAATAACATCTGAACAAACGCCCGGATGTATGCAGCATATAAGCAAGCATGATAGTGTGCGTACGTTTACAGCCCGAGTAACACCGAACTCAAGCGGGGCGTTTTATCCCGCAAAACAATACATATGCAGTAGGGTGCCAATGAAAATCGATTTTTCGAATTTCAAAAAAAGGTAGGGCTCAAAAGTTTTGTCTCCTCGAAAAAAGTCCCCATGCAAAATTTGAGCTCAATCGGACTTCATTAAGTGGACCCCCAAAGCGGTCAAAGTTTGGCTTTTTTGACCCATGAAAAATCTCCAAAGGGGGGGGTACATGAAATTTCCAAAATCGAAATTTTTTTTTGATGCCAGATGTCTTAGAAATGCATGAAACGTCGAGATCTGGTGTTATTTGGAAAAAATTTTTTTTTGAAAAAATCGACCTTTTGGGACTTAGTAAATTTTTGAGTTGGGGGAGAGAATTGAATTTGAAATGAACGATTTGAATTCAATTGCTGAGAAATTCAAGGCAATAGTATTGAAACATATCCTATATGATTGTTGGCCACTGAAAGCATATGATATGTGATATTTCATTAGGGTGGTTCATTTACTCTGCATTAGAGTGGTCCTTTTTGTTAAAAAATAAAAAAAATAAAAAATAGAATTTTAATTGAATATTGAAGACAATAGTATTGGAACATCTCTCACATTATCGTAAGCCATTTTCTACATTTAATATGTGGTATTTTATTAGGGTGGTTCACTTATTTTCCATTCGGGTGGGCTTTTCTGTCGAAAAATCATAATTTGAATGGGATATTAAAAACAATAGTATTTTATCACCTCTTTCATCATCGTAGGGCATTTCCTTAATTAGATTCGTGATATTTTTGTTTAGAGAGGCTTTAAATTCCTCTGAATTCATGCGCCTCTAGTTCCGTTTGATATGCGACATCATCGTAGGATACTGTTAACATATTTCATTAGGGAGTTTCTCTTATTTTCCATTAGGGTGCATCATTTTTCGTATAGTTTGAAACCATGATTTCTCGAAAAAGTCTCGTCCACTTTCCTTAATTATGGTATCATTGTAAAAATTTCAACCTTAATATCTACAGACCGAAAGATTATGGTGTGGACTACTACATAATATTTGCGTAATGTTCCACGAAAAATGTAAAGGTAACTTAGTTAACAACAAAAGAGTTTTCTAGAAAGCCTCTCATTGTTAGAAAGGTCTTTTTGAAAAGTTTTGCGTGATTTTCATTCGGAATGCAACACTTCACTAAGCTGAACCAGTTCGGAGTCCCCGTCTCATACAAAATCCGCTTGCTGCTTCGTGATTTCAGATGCACTCATCTCAGAGATCAAGCATTGAGCCTCGTGACCTTTCCAATTTAGTTTTGCGAATTCCGAAGGAAATTCTACAGAAAATTCTGAAGGAAATTCTAGAGGAAATACCGAAGGAAATTTCAAAGGAAATTCCAACGGAAATTCCAGAGGGAATTACGAAGGAAATTCCAGTGGAAATTCCGAAGAAAATTCCAGTGGAAATTCCGAAAGAAATTCCAGAGAAAGTTCCGAAGGAAATTCCAGACGAAATTTCTCAGGAAATTCCAGACGAAATTTCGCAGGAAATTCTAGAGGAAATTCCGAAGGAAATTCCAGAGGAAATTCTGAAAGAAATTCTAGAGAAAATTCTGAAGGAAATTCCAGAGAAAATCCCGAAAGAAATTCCAGAGATAATTTCGAAGAATATTCTAGGCGAAATACGGAAAGAAATTCCAAAGTAATTTCCGAATGAAATTCCAGAGGAAATTCCGAAGGAAATTCCAAAGGAAATTCCGAAGGTAATTCCAGAGGATATTCCGAAGGAAATTGCAGAGAAAATTCCGAAGGAAATACCGAAGGAAATTCCAGAGAAAATTCCGAAGGAAATACCGAAGAAAATTCCAGAGGAAACGAAAATTATAGAGGTACTTCCGAAGAAAATTCCGAAATAATTTCAAAGCTTCAAAAGAAATTCCAAATCAAATTCCGAATCAAATTTAGCATGAAGCTCCAAAAGGAATTCCGAAGAAAACTCCAGAAGATATTCCGAAGCAAATTGCAAAGTAAATTTCGACGAAAATAACGTAGAAAATTCCAAATCAAATCCCGAAGGTAGCTCCAAACGAAATTCCAAAGCAAATCCCGAAAGAAATTCTAAAGCAAATTCAAATGGAAATTCCAGAAAAATAAATCCGAATGGATTTTTGAAGGATGTTCCGAAGCAAATTCCAAAGAAAACTCGGACGAAAATTGCGCAGAAAATTCCAAATGAAATTCCGAAGCCAGCTCTAAAAGAAATTGCAAAGGAAATTCCATAAGAAATTTCAACGGAACTTCCGAAGCGAATTCCAAAGGAAATTCCGAAAGCAATTCCAGAAGAAATTCCAAATGAAACGCCGAAGAAAATTTTGAAGAACTGAAGAAGGAAATTCCGAAAGTAATTCCAAAGAAATCCAAAATAACTTCCTGAAGCAACTTACTGAAAGAAATTCATGAAGAAATTCCAAAGGAAATTCTGAAGTAAATGAGATATGAAGTTCCGAAGAATACAAAGAAATTTTAAAGGATACTCCTAAGAAAATTCCGAAAAAACAATACAAAGGAAATTCCAAAGTAAATTCCGCGAAAATTCAACGGAAATTCCGATGAAAATTACGTAAAACAGTCCAAAGGAAAAAATTCCAATCAATACTTTTAAATAAAATTTCGAAATCTCCATAGGAAATTCCAAAGGTTATTCCAAAGGAAATTCCGAGGAAACTCTATAACAAATTTGGAAGTAAACTTCAAACGAAATTCCGAAAGAAATTTCAAAGAGAATTTATAGTAATAAAGGAATTCCTAAGAAAATTCTGAAGAAAATTTGATAAGTAGCCCCAAAGAAAACTGCAAAGGAATTTTAAAGGATACTCCTAAGGGAATTCCGAAGGAAATTCTAAAGTTAATTCCGAAGGAAACTAAAAAATTGGAATTTCCGAAGCGAATTTCAGAAGAAATTCTGACGAAAAATGCGTAGAAAATTCCAAAGGAAATACCGAAAAAAAACCCAAGGGAATTCCGACGAAAAATCCGTGGAAAATTCCAAAGGAATTTCCGAAAACTCCATAGGAAATTCCATAAAAAAATTCAAAGCAAATTCCGAATGAAATTCAAAAAGGAATTTCTAAGGAAATTTCGAAGAAAAGATCACAGCTCCAAAAGAAATTCCAAAGGAAAATTCGATGGAAACTTTCGAAAATACAAGGGAAATCCCAAAAAAAATATTTAAAAAAAAATGAATAAAATTGCAAAATAAATTCTGAAGCACATTCCAAAGGACATTCCGACGACAATTCTGAAAAATATCCAAAGCATATTCAAAAGGGAATTTCTAAGGAAATTCCAAAGAAAATTCCAAAGCAAATCCCGAAGCAAATTGCAATGAAAAAAGGAAGTTAAAAGGAAATTTCATAGAAAATTTCTAAGGAATTTTCTATGGAATATCCAAAGCAAATTTGTAAGGAAATTGTCAAGAAAACTCTGTGGAAATTCCAAAGAAAATTGTAAAGGAAATTTCTAAGAATATTCCGCAGTAAATTTCAAAGGTCAAAAAGAAATCCCAAATGAAATTCCGAAGAAAGCTCCAAAGAAAATTTCGAAGGAATTTCCAAAGTAAATTCCAATGCTTTGAAAAAAATTCCAAATAATATTTCGAATACAATTCTGAAGGAAGCTCCAAAGATAATAACACAGGAAATTCCGAAACAAACTCTAGAAGAAATTCGGAAGAAAACTCCAAAGCAAATTTCGAAGGAAACTCAAAAAGAAACTCCGAAGTAAATTTCGAAGAAAATTCCAATGAAAAGTTCAGAATGAAATTCCGGAGGACACTTCATAGGAAATTTCGAAGGAAATACCACAGAAAATTCAAAAGGGCACTTCTAAAGGTACCGAAGAAAATTCCACAGGATATTCCGAAGCAAATTCAGGATAAATTTCCGATTTTGATAAAAATTCCGTAGAAAAAAAAGGAAATTTCGAAGAAAAGTCAAATAAAAATTTTTAAAAGGAATTTCGAAGGAAATTCCGATTAAAATTCAAAAGGAAACTCCAAAGAAAATTCCGTTGAAAACTCCAACGAAAAAATCCATATGAAATTCCGACGAAATTTCTTGAAGGAACTTTGTTACATCTTTGAAGAATAAACGAGAACTGATTGTCAAAACTTGAATTACCTACGTTGTCACAACCGAATCGCGTGTACTATAGCAAGCAGAAGGCAACGTACTTTTGTTTCGGGAATGAAGGAGCCCAGGGCTGAAAATCTCTTTTGAAAATATAAACTAAACACTTTTGTTGCCCTTCATCGTCGCCCATCAAGCAAATGTCGTAATTTGTATACGTCAAAAATTATTTCATTCCTTTTTTATCTGTATTTTGATTATGGCAGTTAGAGTTGTACTTCACTGAATTCACTGATGATTGGAACGTTTTATTTTAACTATTCAAAAGAAACCCTTAATGAAAATAGCTTAACGAAGAGTTGCATGCCAATAAAGAATCATGATTCAAAACTATACAAACAAAGTTGATTTGTTAGATCTGTTGAGAATATTTTACAAATTAAATGATCACCCTTATGCAAAACTGAGGACAATAGCCCCAATGAAATATCACATATTATACATTAACAGTGGCCTACGATGACATAGGAGATGTTTAATTACTCTTGTATTGACTATTCCATTCAAATACTCATTTTTTTTAAAGAATCACCGTAATTGAATATAAGTGAGCCTTCCCAATGAAATATCACGAATCTAATGAAGGAAATGGCCTGCGATGATGAAAGAGGTGATAAAATACTATTGTTTCAATATCCCATTCAAATTATGATTTTTCGACAGAAAGGCCCACCGTAATGAAAAATAAGTGAACCACCCTAATAAAATACCACATATTAAATGTAGAAAATGGCTGACGATAATGTGAGAGATGTTCCAATACTATTGTCTTCAATATTCAATTAAAATTCTATTTTTTATTTTTTTTATTTTTTAACAAAAAGGACCACCCTAATGGAAAGTAAATGAACCACCCTAATGAAATATCACATATCATATGCTTTCAGTGGCCAACAATCATATAGGATATGTTTCAATACTATTGCCTTGAATTTCTCAGCAATTGAATTCAAATCGTTCATTTCAAATTCAATTCTCTCCCCCAACTCAAAAATTTACTAAGTCCCAAAAGGTCGATTTTTTCAAAAAAAAAATTTTTCCAAATAACACCAGATCTCGACGTTTCATGCATTTCTAAGACATCTGGCATCAAAAAAAAAATTTCGATTTCGGAAATTTCATGTACCCCCCCCTTTGGAGATTTTTCATGGGTCAAAAAAGCCAAACTTTGACCGCTTTGGGGGTCCACTTAATGAAGTCCGATTGAGCTCAAATTTTGCATGGGGACTTTTTTCGAGGAGACAAAACTTTTGAGCCCTACCTTTTTTTGAAATTCGATGGCAAAATTTTTCCCATACATTCCATTGGCACCCTAATATGCAGTTAAGCAAGCTTTTTTTTTGAAAACTGATTTATAAACCACAAAAGAGCTAAAATTGATAACTGTTTCTACTATTTGATAGAAAAACATGTTTGTTTATCCGACCATAATTAAAAAGAAGCATAAAATAATGTTTTTCCCATCTAAAATCGCTGCTTTCCTTAACGTGTGCATATTACCCCAGTCCCCATATTCGCACAAATTCATGTGTCCTATATTTGCCTTCCTTCGGGCTACTCGAACACGTTACAAACCAAAGGCTGTTTGGTCCATTTAATGTTTATACCTTTGTAAGGTTCCAGTCAATTGGCTTAGGGGCCGTCCATTAACTACATAAGGGTTTATGGGGGGAGGGGGAGTTCGAGATTTCTTACGCGCCAAACAAATTATTTTCAATTTTCATACAAAACATCTAATAATGGGGGGAGGGGGGGGTTCTAAAAACTGGCAAAATAGTCTTACGTAATTAATGGACCGCCCCTTAGGAACTTATACACATTATTCTATTGTCGTTTTCGTTTTTAGGAACTGGGTCGGTGATCAACACATAAACAAACCAACGTCAAGCAAATTGTAGTTCGGTCGAACCTGAACCGGGTTGGGGTTGAAACAGTGATTCAGAACGGGTTGCGCCAGTTCCAAAATAGGTTCAAAAACGATTGATAATTTGATTTAACGCAATGAACAAGCATTCAACAAATACCTTCAAACGGGGTAACTTGCAACAGGGGTGAAACTTGCACCACTTCGACATGTAACGAAATTGTCGTTCCGTTCGGCATTGAGTTAAATCATTATAATTTATTCCGCCAATTAATGACCTTAGGGCCGATTTCTTCACCTTCGCTTAAGCCGTAAACCACGTTTACCCATATGATTAAACTAGGTTTAAGGCCTAAGCAAGGGTGAAGAAATCAGTCCTTAGATATACAACAAAAGACAATTTTGACGAGGGTTTGGATATTGTTTCTGTTTTGGTTGGTTTGCTGGAGGTGAAAATCATATTACACGTTGGGTTGTATGAAATTCATGCTGAAATACGTTCCTCGTACCACACAAACGGTATAAATATGACATTTTTGGCGTTTGTTACCAGTTACAGTACTTAGTAGTGTACAAATTGACAATATAAAAGTTTTCATGATTTGATGCTTAAACACTATTGCCGTTTGTCATTGGAAATACATGGAAAGGCAAAATTGAACATATATTTGTTCAGTAACATTGAAATCTGAGTACCTCAATTATTTCAATACACGATTGTTACTGAATGTTAGAAAAAATCACATAAATTGTATTATTTTTAGATTTAGTTTTATTTTCTTTTTGAAAATAATGAATAATTTTGAAAATCTATATAAAAATTAACTTGCAGATCTGCCGTAAGTAACTTCTGCATGAAATATGATGAAAGTTATGCCAAAACACGAACAGACACCATTTCAAGACGTACAAATCGATATGTGATGCGTCCCTTTGATTTAAATATATATAAAAAAATAAATTATGTGAAGTATAACCTAAAATACCATTGTATTTGAAGAGAAGTTGCATTGAAACGTTTTAACGCTTTCTAATAACTGTCAAGACTTATGATATGCTAGAATATCTCCGTGTGGACACCTTATGCTATGCCAATGGAGTTTTCAATCGAATTGTTTCAATACTCATAATTCAATCATTAATAAATAGTTTTCTAAGAGTAGAGTAGCCTGTTTCTGATTATTGTCATACTTTTACCGCAGAAAATTATTAAATGACTATAATAACACGATAAAGGTTAAGTTTTTAATAGTGTACTTTAGCAGATTGTCTACTACCTGGAAAAACCAGGAAAACCTGGAATTATCAGGAAATTGCGTTCAACCTGGAAAAATCCTGGAATTCTCAGGGAATTTCGATCACAATCAGGGAAATTATTTTGAGGCAGTAATTCGTGATGGTATATGTTCACCGCAAAGGATTTTTGCTAGAAATCTCTCTTCAATCGGAAAAGAAAATCGGCTGCGCCGCTATTTCAGCTATTCAGTGAGGGTCTTTTCGAGTATAAAATTTTATCGGCTAACTAGAACATGATTGATGTTTTTATTATCTCTATATTCAATCAGTAAAAGATAAACATATCTAGTGCTGCTAGCAGGCTTCTTCGAAGAAACCATTTTTATGCAGGTCTTTAAAAAGTATTTATCTATCTATCTCTATAAATAAAAATGGAATGGTGTTTGTATGTCACGAAATGGCTCACGAACGGGTTAACGGATTTGAATGATTCTTTCTCCGTTTTGTTCGTCAGGGGTTCCAACGTGTTTATATGTATTTAAGTCTCAGGATATTCACCGGGAAAGTAGAAAAAAACGAGCGTGAACGGAACTGTCATTTTATATAGGACGGGATGGATTTTTCAACAGCCTTCTTGATGGCAAGACGAAGTTTGCCGGGACCACTAGTTTTTAATAAAAGGTCTAAGAAGTTTCAATTTTAACCGAAATGGTATCTAATGTATTAATTCATTCATTCATTTATTTATTTATTTCCAGTGGCGTAAGGTTTAACCTTTTAAATAACTACATTCGGCGACACATTGCAGATTTAACATAAACAATAATTTCACAGTTTATAATTAGTTACATGGTGTACAACAAAGACTTATTTAATACTATCTGCTCCAAAAATTGAAACATTTTTCCTTGAAAGCTGCTTCTGATGTTTCTCGTTCAATAGAATGGGGCAAACTGTTCCAACTTCAATCTTGTTGTAACCGGTGTTTGTTCGGCACAGTGCCGTAACGATCTAAGTCCAGCGTAGATGTTTCCACACTGTTGCAAAGCCAAACCGTCCCACTGTAGATTATTCTGGAAAACATAGCCAAGGTTGTTCACAGAGTTTACCCATTTTATGGGTAGTCCATCCATAATCATTTCTGGCAAAGGCTCAGCTGATTCCACGCGTCTTCTTCGGTTTCGGATCAACAAAGCTACACTTTTCGATTGGTTTACTCTCAATGTCCCTTTTTCTCTTATCTTGCTTGCAGATAATTATGATGCAAAATGTTTAATCACATTTCTCGAGAACAGTTTAAGGAATCATCCTAGTGGTTTCTCCAGAGGTTTCATTTGGAATACTATCAGGAACAAACCCAGGGGTTTCTCCAGAATTCTTCAAGAAATTTATCTTTCAATTCTTTCAGTAATTTTTCAAACGATGCTTACAGGAATTTCACCAAAATTTGCTTCAGGAAATCCCTGAGCACCTCAACGATACTACCTCCAGTAATTTTCTCAGAGTTTACTTCGAACAATTTTCCTAAGACTATCCTAGCACTTCCTTTATATTTTTTTTTTTTCACTTTTCAACCGAATTCTCCGGTTGTGACTCTATGAGATAGCGTGCACCTCCCGTTAATTTGAACGGTACCTCAACCATCGAGGTTCATTTTTAGTTTAAACATCTAGTCACGCTAGAACCGTGCTACTGATTAACCCCTTGGCTGTTTATGTTTTGTTTTGATTCTGCATTTCGACAAGGCTGGTAGCGAGTCACTATTTTTAAGCCAGTCACTTTAAAGTCTCTTTTGTGAAGCCATTTCAACTAAAGTCACTTTTTTCGTCAAAAAGTAACTTTTTCTAACTATTTTGAGCTAGATTTTCGGGAGAAAGTTATGAATCGGCCTTTTCTAATTTAGGCTAAGATTTAAGTTAGGTCAGAACAATTTCATGTCAGTATCAAAATATTGGGTCAAGGTTTTCTTGTGAAAAAAGAAGTTAATCTTTCATACAGTTTCAAGTATGTAATAGTTTGTAATAGTTTGTAATAGTTTCTAAGTTATGATTAGTATGTTGTATTCTTCTTCTTCTTTCTGGCGTTACGTCCCAACTGAGACAAAGCCTGCTTCTCTGATTAGTGTTCTTATGAGCACTTCCACAGTTATTAACTGAGAGCTTTCTTTGCCGATTGACCATTTTGCATGTGTATATCGTGTGGCAGGTACGAAGATACTCTTATGCCCTGGGAATCGAGAAAATTTCCTTTACGAAAAGATCCTCGACCAGCGGGATTCGAACCCACGACCCTCAGCATGGTCATGCTGAATAGCTGCGCGTTTACCGCTACGGCTATCTGGGCCCCGCATGTTGTATGTTTATTGTTATAAAACTAAAGGTTTAAATGTTTAATATTTTTTGAATACCTTGTGCATTCTCTTTTAATAGTTTTATTGACCAAATTTATCTGGTATAAAGCACATTAGCTCTTTAAATTTTACAAAATCTATCATAAAGGAATTTATCACCAAAACGCAACACAAAAAATAATTATTTAATGTTCTATTTGAGAGAGAAAACTTATTATACTTCTTAGCACAGACTTTATTTGCAAATCGAACCTTTAAAAATGGCCGGATAGATTTTAGTTAGAGCATGCATCAAGGTTTTTTTTACGTCAGTCGACGTACAGCGTAAAAACCGCGTTATTTAAAAAAAGATGTGCTTTCCGACGTTTCATGACCAAACGAATCATAACAAAACATTGTTTTACAAGAAAAACAAAATTTGGCTTAGGTTTTTTTACCGCGTAAAAAAATCAGTGTGCTTTCTTTTTTATTATGCATGTATTCAAGCATCTATTTAAGAATGTATTTTATCAATTGTTTCTAAAGCTATTTCGATATTTTTGAGAATGATAGAAACACATTTATTAATATATAAGAATCTTAATACAGAAATGCTTCAAAGAATATATCGTTTTCATTAAGTCGTTCACGAAATCATGTATACTTTCTTCGAAGAAATGTGGGGAGTCAGATCCTTTTCTTACCTTTTTTGATTCACTTCGGCAAGGATTTTTTTTTTTTGAAAGCCGCATAGTCTATATTTAACAATTATATGCATAGTTAATTACAATTCGACCGACTATAACCCCCAATGTCAAGAGAATAATGAAAAGTGTCCTAGTAATATTGATTGAAATATTAGAAGCTTAGTGCTAATAGCTTCTTTAACAGTATGACTAAGAAGAACGCCTATCGTCTTAATGCTAAATGTCCATTCGGCCAAATGTACCTCCCATTAAACTTAATGATGGAAAATTTCACTCAGGCTTATGTCATCCGTTTGTTCTCTCTTAGTCGGCGTTCGAAGGACGCGTCTATGATACATTGGTTTTAAGCAATATTTCAATCATATTCGATTACCAATCATGCATTTTAATTTGGAATGTTGATTAATGCCCTAGTATTACATTTTCCGTAATCTTGATCTAGTTACACAAAATATTGACCTAATAAGGAAGCGTTAAAGTAAAATCTAATAAAGCTACATAGAAAGTATTGTTCTGTGAATATAACATTTTACGGAACTTCATCCATACGCTTATAATTTGTCTTGACTGAATCTTAAATTCTTGAAGTCATGGAAAAGTTTTGGGATCTACACAGTTTACAATGCATTCACTTTTAGCGGTTTTAAAATGTCGTTTTTTGAGAGTAAATGTAAAACGACAAAAAAAAACATTTCACAAATGTTCCAAATTCTTATTTAAATTTACAAAATAAAAAACTTGGGTGATATGAAGGACACTAAATTTTTAAAAGGCTTAAAATTTGTAAAAAAAAGGATTATTTACGTAAATGTTTTGTGTTCTAAAAAAATTTAGGCATTATCTTGAAATTATAAAAGTAAAACAAAATTTTCCAAATTTGATACTCAAAACCTACTACTTGCAGTAGATCATATTGAATATTCCCTATCATATTGGATATCGACTGTAAAACAATATAATAGAATTGAAATAAAACTAGTTGTGGTTTGATTTTCAAGTCACTTTTTCTAGAATCGAAAGTCACTTTTTAGTCACTTATTTCTCCAATTTGGTCACTAAAATAACTTTTTTCGGTATTGCTTTTTGCTCCCATCCCTGTGCATTCCGTTCCACAGCGTTTCATGGTGGGGTTATTCGGGTAAATCTATTAAGAACATTTCAAATAATTCTTTAAATTCGACCTGTGTTTTATTCTAGGTTTTTCTAGAATTTTCTCCAGCATTTCATCATTTCTACATTATTTTTTTGGGATTCTGTCGTGGTGAAAAGCATCCTCCCAAAATTTGAAATGATTTGGAAGAAATTTGACTGTGCACACGCCATTTGAAGTTTATATGGAGATTACTATGGAAAACGCCAACCTTTTGTGTTCAGCCCTCTATCTCTTCGTTACTAAGTTTTATGGAAAAGTGAACACACTCTTCTCATGTGAAATTCTTCCAGCTACAACTTTGCCGAAAACCACATTTTGATTGGACGTCAGGAAAAATTGTTATTCATCATCATAAAGTGGGTTTGCCTTCAGTAAGCTTCACCAATAGACCTATCCATTTTTTCAAAAATGTCGGGAAATCTACCAGTCAACCAATATTTAGATTTTTCATATTAAAATGAACTTCTGGTCAAAATTTCAATCAATTTGGAGAAAAATTGGATGTGCTTCAAATCAATTATGTATTTTTGGGCTAATTTCAAGCTTTGACAAATCATAACTACCGAATGGAACATCAAAAAATATTGGAAGTACCTCTACACAGTAGTTGATTCAATTCTACGAACTTTTGTCGAACACGATTTTATGATTGGAGCAAGTTTTAGCATAGTTTGGTTGGGGTTTGTGCTTCAAGGTTCATGAAAATCACTATTTTTAGGAAGTGTTCACTCTAAAAAAACATACCCGTATGAAAATTTCGGATTTTTAATTTCCAGAACATGATAACTTCGCATGTCTATAAATCAATCCCGTTGAAAGTTACAAGTTATCTTGCGAAAATAAATTGTAAAAAATAGGAAATTATGAAACACATATGCAAATACGCTGTGGGGGAGCAAAAAGCACCATCGTGAGCTTTGAGGAATGTAAAAAATGAACACGTTAGCACTGATTTTTCACAGTCGATGATGATGATTGTTTTCAAATCGTTCTGAATCGTCAATGAAATGCGATCAAAACAATTATCAATCGGAAAGAAAAAGCAATGCTAACGTGTTCAATTTATTCATTCGTCGGTAAATGTGTCATGCGTGATTTAACTACCATCAGGTTGCGCTGCAGTGTTCGATCTTTGGGCATTTTTTTTTTTTTGTAATTCATTGCCTTAGGTAACATGTAAGCTGTTAATGGTGAGTGAATTTATAGCTTTACAATGTTCTATTCCCGTGACTATGGCCTGAAAAAATAATGTCAATGTGTGTTTTTTTAATCATATATATTAGAAAAACTGTGATTTCAGGGTACTGTGGAGAACAAATCTCAATCAAACAATGTTAAAACTCAATTTGATCTTATTAACATGTTCGACAAACTTTAACAGAATAGAATCAGCTTTCAAATAGTGGTAATAGCAAGCGGTTTTGATTTTTCAAATGCTAATTGTGATTTTTCAAACTTTGAAATAAGCTCAAAAACACATTTTTAACTTGAAGCATATTGAAATCTTTGTTGAATAAGCTTAAAATTTGACGAGACATTGTTTTTAGCATGAGAATTCAGAATACAGTGGGATTCCGTTTTTGGCAACAAAGTTGAAATTTTCAGTTGCCAAAAATGGAACCGTGCCAAAATCGGAACCCATATTTCAAATTTTATTTTTCAACTATTGGTTTTGAAAACATCATTACAATGTTAATACATCATTTTTATGGAATCATAAGGCGTTGAGACTTCGAAAAGGTTCACTTCGAAGCATTTTTCCGAAGGGTTATACTATGCTATGAATCTATAGCCACGTAGTGTTAATTCTGGCCAACGTTTTTCTGGTGGCGTTTTTACGCCTCAACGTCTTCAATTATTTTTTAGAAGCTTCAGGTATAACTTTTGTATAAGAGGGCCTTGTATAACCAATAATCGCGTAAGTGAACTTTATTCAAGAACTGGACATTTTCCTAAAATAAAAAAAAAAGTTTTTGTTTTCTTATAAAGACTAATTTACGAATCAGTTAGTATTGCAATGCGGCTCTAGCTTTTTTTCCAATTGTATGAACATTTAAAATAAACTGATTTTTTGGACTTAAGCGTAAAATTTTAAAAAATTCGGGCGGTTTAGAATTGCTCCTTCAATTTATGTTTCTGATAAAGTAAAGCAATGGTGAGCTGCAACCAAAAGGGCAAATATAAACATGAGATGATGCATAAACGAGACTTGTAATTTTGTAGAATTTAGTTTTTACTTGAAATAATTTTGAATTGAGCTTGATATATGTTTGACACCTACCTTATGAAATCAACCGAAATTTACAGGATCCTGTTATGAAACTTCAAGAACCTTATAGGAATCTTCAGGTTCTCATAAGAGATTTACAGAAAAAACGCTTAAGCTCTAAAGCATCTTGCCAAGCATCTGTAGGATCTCACATAGAGTTCTCACGATCTTGCTAAGGATTTTGCTAGGAGTTAACATCTTGGAATTCCGCTGCGATGTTGCTGAAAATTCTCAAGTCTCCGATGAAAAAAACATTTAAAGTTTATTATAATCAGGCTACCACTAGCGCACCTCAAATTCCTCTGGGAACCTTTCCAACTCCCCAAGCTTTTGACATAAATTTTAAAAGTACTACTGGAAATTCACATTATCCCGCTTAAATTACCAGATTTTGGATAAATTCTTGGATCTCTCAAGAAGCCCTCAGTGTCCACTTGAAATCTGTAGATATCCTCATGGTTTCGATAAAATTTCTGAAAAGTCCCACGAAGAATTCCTAAAGGATTCTCCAGGGTACAGTTAGGAAACTCATATACTCAGCTCGTAAGGAACATTTTGATGTTGTTGAGACCAGTATATTTGATTAACAATCTTGTACACAATTCTGGATCGTCTTTCAACAAATCTAACGCCTTACAGAGCCTATAGAAAAGAGGGAACGTAGCTTTAAATAGTTGACGCAGAAAGATCAATATACACACCAATACCACCGTAGTTATCGCACGCTTCAATGATATTATTGAGAATAAATTGTAGTTTGCACCGTATTCGCATTTGTCATATTATTTAATGAAATTTATTAAAAGTTATGATACACGACATTTTGCTGTACATATTTGTATCTATTATTGCGGTGTGTTTTTTTTTTAACTCTGTGTGAGTCATAGATTTTTTGTTGCTCTTATATCGGTGCTGTTGAACAAAGCACCTGTTCAAACAAGCTGTTCCAAATCTGAAGAAAAGTGTTTTTTATTGTATCACCTACTGGCAGACTCAAGCGGGCTGGTCACTCGATATGCATGCCTAAGAAAAAAGGTTGGTCTTTAGTTGAGATACTGGTGGAGATTATTGGTCTCATGAAACGTTGTCAATGTACGACCAATGACCATTCTGAAGTAAATAAGCGCGTACCCGAGTCCTTAGTAGTTGGTGAGATTTGGGAAAATATCGACGAAAATGGAGCTCTGGAATGTTATTGGTGTGAAGTTGACATGCTATTCAAATGACTAAAGCAACAGACACGATCATATTTACAAAAAAATACAAATTTTAATGGTACTGAAAAATGTTGCCAAAAACGGATCCATTTTGTTGCCAAAATCGGGGGGTGCCAAAATCGGAGCATGTCAAAAACGGGGCATGCCAAAAACGGAATCCCACTGTACTGCTTGACCGATAGATTTCCAGACATTTTTTCAAATATGAACAGGTCTATTCACCAACTATTCGGCAGGCAACAGTGGTGCTCCTGGCGGGAAGAATAGATCAAAGTAATCCAAGCTACTATGTTCTACAGCAAAAAAGCAGTGTTGCTCTGAAAGTAATTGAAAGATCATCTCAGCATGGTTTAGACTTTGGGATCAAGAATAACAAATTATCCTTGCGTCCCAACAAAGTTGTGGTCTTCGGCAAAGTTGTAGCTGGGAAGATTTTACATCGGAAGAGTGTGTTCGCTTTTTCATATATTATTATGGTGAGCAGATAGAGGACTGAACACAAAAGGTTTGGCTTTTCCATAGTAATTTCCATATAAACTTCAAATGGCGTGTGCACAACCAAATTTCTTCTAAATCACTTCAAATTTTGCGAGAATGATTTGCATCTTAATTAATACCGTTTAAGCAAAGGGGAGCAAAAACTTCAAAATTGGCATCAGTTCAATGTTACCCCACATCAGGAGTAGTATTCAAAATGTATATGTTTCGTCTCTCCTGAACTCAGAAAACCTAATACTAGTAAAACTAATACCGCGTAGTATTAATCAAACTTTTCATCCCCATAGCTTTAAAGTTGGAAATTGTTGCAAGATACCCCGATTGACGGTAACATTTATTGTAACAACAATAATCGTAACATCCGCAACTAGATATTTTTTATTTTAACAATAACTGACAACGTATATACATTTTAATTTTATGTGAAACTGATAGGAAACATGTGTAAAAACCCGTAACGCGAAAAATATTTGTATGGCTAAATGCATCTAACGAATTATTTCTAAAAATTGGGAACTATTTTCGAAAAAAACATTTGGTACCGGTTACACGTGATGATAATAAGTATCACGCCTACCAAATTACTTTTTTTAGTGGTTGTGAAGTAAAGACTTACCAGCTTCCATGACCCTTCACAAACGAAAAAAATCATACTTTGGAAGTTGAACAAAGTTATCCAAACTGACAAAGACAAATATTTAAAATTAAGCTCTGTGGCTGCTATGATTTTGATATTAACAATCTCTAAATAATAATGATAATGTTATGAAATTAGCTTCGTAATGTCTTAAAGCACTTGAGCCTATGAAAAATCACTTGATTGTGAAAGGCTTTTGTGGCATGTAAGTGCAATATGTCGTTGAATACATTTGAACATGCTCAACGGTATAAAAATGCCTAATTATTCAATAACCCATGACCCCATTTTTTTTGATCTTCTCATTCAAAACTCTTCCCAGAAGTTACAAATAACTATACAAATTAACTTTAAATCAAATTTTAATATTATATTTATTCTGAAAATCACGGACAATGAAAACCCGTTCAAATATCTCAGATTTCCTTTGAATAAGTATATCTACACATTCAAAAAGGCGTAACTTCATAACGGGCCCTACGATTTTTTTTAATTGCTCAGACATGCAGCTCATAGAAAACGACTGATGAGCACAGATTTGATGGAGATTTTTTTCTGAGTCTTCAGGTTTTCAGCGTGGGAATTGGCATTCAATGGCGAATGTTAAAAACTTTTGAGAGCTATTCGTTGGACTGGAATAGATTACAGCATCTGGAGTTCCAAGAGCATCATGTTTAATAATCATCGCAGCATATACTTATGGAGTCAGCTTATGCTTTGGGATCGTTTAAATGTTACACAACGTAATTTTAGTCCATTTTCACTTATGTAATCTAGAAGTAGCCGAGTTAATGGCTTTCGCGGATGTCTTTCAGATGGTGAGTATACCTCGTCTCTGCTTTTGAGCCAACAGCAACTGCTTCAGGATAGTGTTCCGCAATCAATACCATTAGCAGAACAGGAGACCATTCCCCTCTCTGTTTGTTGATAATAATCGATGACCTCGAATAAACACTCTTTTGACACATTAGTTCATGATACATGTTGCTCAAAACAATATACCTTTGAATGGGCAAGCAAAAACACATGCAACGTACGTGTCAATGGAGTGCTTTCATGTTCGTCTCAGTCCCAATTCTGAATTACGTTCATTGTCATATCTTTGATTCCAGTTCCACAGTTTTCACAGAGGGTGTTGGCATGGTCTTTCACTTTGAGTATTGATCGCACACTTAACAATTTTAACATAACATTGTTCATATTTACCGAATCACAGTAAAAAAATTTCATGTAAGTAATGTCATGTCATAAAAATGTCGATAGATTGATTTTTAACAAATGAGATTTTTTTCTACCTGAAAGAAAAACGATGTCTAACACTTGAAATCTCAAAAGGAATTGTTCGATGCATCGGGGTTTTATATACTCCAGAAACTATTCAATATCATTCTTTGTGGTTAATCTACCGTACTATGAAAATACTTTCTTTCTGATTCCTCCATAGGTTCTTCAAGTATAATCTTTACTGAGATCCCTCCAGTAATTTCTCCAAGCACTTTCCAAGCAATTATTCCAGAGATTGCTCCACGGATTCCTTCAGAGATTTCTTCGAAAGTTTATTCCTATAGAGCTTCCTCCAGAAATCTTACCAGAGACTCCTCCAAGGATTCGACCAGGAAAATCTGTACGAAAACTCTTGGCTTTATTCAGGAAGTCCTCCAGTTATCTCCAAGAATTATTTCTGTTGTTTCTCCAATGATTTCTGCAGATATCCTTTCGAGAATACTTGCAAAAATTTCTCTAGGTAGACATGTCTAGGGGGCCCAGATAGCCGTAGCGGTAAACGCGCAGCTATTCAGCAAGACTAAGCTGAGGGTCGTGGGTTGGAATCCCACCGGTCGAGGATCTTTTCGGGTTGGAAATTTTCTCGACTTCCCAGGGCATACACAGGGCCGGGGACGGACCTGGTGTAGTGGTTAGAACACACACCTCTCACGCCGAGGACCTGGGATCGAATCCCATCCCCGAGATAGTCACTAAAAATTGCAGTGACGACTTCCTTCGGAAGGGAAGTAAAGCCGTTGGTCCCGAGATGAACTAGCCCAGGGCTAAAAATCTCGTTAATAAAGATAGAAAAAAAAATACACAGGGCATCGTACCTGCCACACGATATACACATGCAAAAATAGTCATTGGCATAGTAAGCTCTCAGTTAATAACTGTGTAAGTGCTCATTAGAACAGTAAGCTGAGAAGCAGGCTCTGTCCCCGTGGGGACGTAACGCCAAAAAGAAGAAGAAGAGCATGTCTAGAATCCTCCAGAAATTATTTCAAAGATTTCTACAGGGATTCCAACAGAAACTTTTTTAGATATTTCCGGAATACCCCCAGATTTCTACGAGCAATTGATTAAAATTTGCTGTTCAACAATTCTCCAAAACCAACTTTAAAAAAATGTCTAGATGAATCACTCCAAAGATTTTTCTAAGTAATCCTCTAAGAATTCGCCGAGAAATTTGTTCAAAGATTCCCTCATGATCTCCTGTAAAGGTTTTATCAGATATTACCCCAAGAGTGCCACAAGGGATTGTTCAAAGAATTACTCCAGGAATTTCTTGAGGAACTCCTTTTCTGAAGAACTTTTTGAAAAGCTCCTAAATGAATTGCAGGATGGATCGCTGGAGAAATCCTTTAAGCCATCTCTAGAGAAGCCTCTACAAAAATTTCATGAAGAAATCCTATGAGTAATCACTAGAGATCCCTGGATGATCCCCTTTAGAAAAAATATAGAGAAATCTCTGTTGTATTACATGAAGCAATCCTCAGAGTAATTTTTAAACGAATATCTGGGAGAATTCCTTGAAAGAACCCGTGCCTAATCCCTAGAAGATTTTTTGGAAAAACCCTAGGAAAAATTCTTGCAGGAGACTCTGGATGAACACCCGAGGAAATCTCTGGTGGAGCTCCTGAAGACATCTCTGGAACAATTTTCCAGAGGAACCCAAATAGAGATATTTCTAGAGTAGTCCTTGGTGAAATTCCTGAATAAATTGAAGGGTAAATCTGTGGAGAAATCCCTGGAGTGATTTTGCGGGAATAATCCCTGCGGGAGTTTCTGGAGAAATTACTATTGGAATCTCTGAAGGATAACCTGGGTAAATTGCTGAATGAATCGATGAAATGTTACTTGGGTTAATTGATGAAGAGATCCTTGAATTGTTGAAGGAATCCCTGGACAAATTCCTGGAGTAATCCTTGGATGATCCTTGGAAGAATCACTGTGAGGATTATGCGGGAGGAGTCCCTGCAGATATATATGGATAAATTCCTGAAGGAATCCATGAAAAAAAAAACTGGAGAAATATCTGGCAGAATCCATGAAGGAATTTTCCAAGAGGAATCTAGGTAAAGATTTTCCTATATGTATTCCCTGGAGAATTTCTAAGAGGGTTTTCTGATAAAATTTATAGAAGATGACTGCATAATTAATCTTTGGAGAAATTGCTAGAGGAATACTTTAAAGATCTTCTGAATTCTCTGAAGAAATTCCAAAGGTAATCCATGGAAGATTATCTGAAAAATTTCTTGGAATAATTTTCGTTGCGATTTTCTAGGAGGTATTTTTTAAGAAACTCTTAGAGAAATCCCCCAAAACATTCGTGAAGTAATGAATCCCTGGAGAAATTCCCTGGAAAATTTCATCATGGAATCCCTGGAGCGATCCCTGGAGGAATCCATGGAGCCCTGAAGAGGACTACCTGGGAAAATCCCTGCATGTATCCTTGGAGGAATCCATGTAAGATTTTCGAATGTAATATCTGAAGTAATCTTTGCAGAGATTGTTATAATGTAATCCCTGAAGAAAGACTAGTAGACATCTCTGCTAGAATCCCTATAGAGTTTTTCCTAGATGAATCCTTGAAGGAGTCTTCGGAGGAATTCGTGAAAGAATATAAAGAAATCAAAATAAATCGCTTTAACAATACCTGGAGGCATATCTGCAGAAATCCATGTAATAATCCTCGGATGAATCCCTGTAGGAACTTCTGGCAGAATTGCTGAAAGTATGTCTGAAGCCCTATTGGAGTTGGTCTCAAAAATCATAGTGATCAAGAGAGAGTCCTGGAGGTCTTCCTGGAGAAATCCCTGATGACATCTCTAGTTGAATCCCAGGAGGTAATTATTTTGAGATTTTCTTGAAGGAATTTCTGAGGATTTCTAGGAGCCATGTTTTATTTTGTTCCCAAAACTGCGTTTGTAGTCCAAAAATCTTATTTTTCAGAGTGTTTTACTTATAGGTATAAACCATGAACAATGGCTTGTCGGATGATACCATTTCGTTATATTATCAAATTTGTCTAATTTGGCCTAACGGAAATGGTTATGGGTATTCTGGTATAATAATGTTATGTTTGTGAGGCCAAGATGCCTCCCAGGTGCACTTGTGCACTTGTGTTCAGAGTGGCCATACTTACAAAAAATGTCCAGGGTTCCATATCTGTCATACAAAGTAAAAAGAAGAAAAATCTATTCATAAATGGGTTTTGAGAGAGTTTCAAAGTCAAAATACCCATTTGAAACAATATCAAATTGTACTGTAGAGCTTTATCAGACAATCCATGCTTCACAAAATCTTCGATCCTCATTTTCAATGACATATATTAAAATTAAACGCATCACCAATCCACTTCACGACCAAGTTACAGAGAAACGCCTGCCAATCAGTACAGTCAAGTGAAAGTAATTAATAATCTTCCAATTAGCCTCGAGTCAGCAGTCACATTCATCCACACGTGGCCAAATGTTCCAATTAGCATTCATAGTACATAGGTGCCCCCGCATTTGTTGGCACTGGAAGCCTTCGGTTGGTGCGCTTAGATCACTAACTGCTTCGTACTTTCTACGAGCAGCTCATTATACCGAGGTAACAAAGCCTTTCCGGACGTACCGTAAAATGGGATAACTTTGATGGTTTTTATGTAAAATCTTATTATTTCTTGATTTTTTTTTTATTTTCGAATCGGGGTATCTTTGATAATGCAGTTAGCTTTGATAGTGGGTGACTCACAACATACTAAATGAAATAACATAATTTATGTTAATCAGTTGAGCAAAGCGATTGCAAAAGTAAATATAGTATCAATATGACACTTCATGTCAAAACCAATTTCTTTGAAAGCTATAACATTTGTAGCTTTATATTCGAATATTTAAAATCGATGAGATTTCAGTATATTTGAAACTTGTACAAACACGATCATTATTTGATGAGTTTTTAAAGAGTTCGTCGCTTATGCATGACAGCCCAGTTGAATCAGGTCTCGAATCTCTTAACAAAAATCATTTTACGAACTGGGACTGTTTTCATAATCAGAGTAAAAAATTTCCAAACGATGTTAAACTCCTAGAGGTATGCAACGCCCTATTTGCTCTAAGGGACTGTCCATTAATTACGTATAGGTTTATGGGGGGAGGGGGGTCTTAGATGTTTTACGAGCCATACAATTTATTTTTAATTTTCATACAAAAAATCTTACCATGGGGGGAAGGGGGTTGAAAAACCCCAAAAAATGTGTTACGTAATTAATGGACCGCCCCTAAGCATACCATTCGGTGATATACGAATTAAACTTTTTTATGTTCCAAAACCAAATGATATATGCCGAATTCAATGTTGAAACGTGAATATCAATCGATATCTATTAAAAATTATTATTTTATACCAATTTATACTTATAATGTTGTTTGTCATCAATGTTTGAACTTGAAACATTTTTGAATTGTATGTTGAATGTTCTATGAATTCTATTATTTTGTGAACAAAATCTAATCCACATTCTCTTTTAACATTCTCCTATCAAGTTCCAAGTAGTTTGGTTTAACAATTTTCATGTGTTTACACACCTATCATCAAGGTTACACCAAAACTAAAAATATACTTTCATTCATATGAAAAATTATCGGTCCATTCAAACGAATCTTTAGGCAATCTATCAACTGCAATCGATAACTGGGATAGTAGAACTTGTTTCAAAAATATAAAATAATAGTCTTTCAAATTGAAAGCGAAAATATTCAGATTTTCTCCCAAAAGCTATCAAAGTTACCCCATTTTACGATACCTACGTTGCAGTGAAGTCAACTCCTAAGCTTCGTTTCACGGCCGTTTCGTCGTTGTAGTTGTTGGATCTCTGATTGATTGTATGCTCCTGGACAAGAAACGAACAGAAGCACCCAAGAAGCACTGGTGCTGACCCACCACCTCTACATGGGCACACAGAGCCATAATCCGGAAAATAACACGTCCTTTGCATGACAGCGGTTGGAAGGCTTGGTCATTCGCAGAGCCAATCGGTGCGGTTGTGGCAAATCTGGTCCCATTCTAATAGGCTTTACTGGCCAAATGAAGGAAGCCGAGCCGACCTCAAGGAACAGCATCGGATGCCCGGTATCATCACCCATTCACAAACATGCTTACAAAGCCTAATGAAACGGATGGATAGTGATCTTAGTGGCTCCTGAAGGGTTTTCCTGCTTTTCCTAGTTCTATGTCCGGGATATGTATCCTGGCGAAGGAATCGCCCGACAAAGGGGTGGGTGTGGTAGATGATCTGTGACTTCGTTTCATGTAATTACAAGAAAGAGATTTGCTGGGACGTGGTTGTATGTCAGTTTGTAATAGATTGTAATTGCTTTTGCATACGATACGCTGCGAATTGTAAAAGATGTGATTGTCAGTAACTTAATTGAATGGTAAAGAAATACTGAAATAGTCAGCTTAAGAAAAAACAAATTTACCCTTCCTAAGGTGTTCAAAAAAAGTTACGTTTAACCCTTTCTTTCCCACAGCTTTGTTTGACAATTTAACTATCAAAATGGCGTTTCTAAAAAAAAGTGCTTGAACAAAAGTTGTTCCAAATAAGCTATATTATTCAAAATCACAATAAAAAAATTGATTGTTTTTCAATAGTGAGTTGATTGTTTTTCAATAGTTTGACCCTTAGGTCACTTATTTTGATGTTTGATGAAACAAAGGAGCATATAAATTTATTCCAATCATTATTGAGCTACTCGTACCAATTCGGTTTAGCTAGCGTTCGTTGAAAATCGGTGGATCACCTGTGCTACCATGGGAAAGAGAGGGTTAAGGTGTTCGGGTCATATTGACCCGGATTTGACAAACGAATGTCGCAGCCGTTTTTTCACCCAATATAAATGTTTTTACACTCAAAATTATCGTCAAGGCTTATATTTTGTGAATCTGGCTTGGTTGGTTGGACTTGGCCGCTCAGAACCGGTGCCAAAGGGACCAAGATTTGGCCATTTTTGAAAGAGCATTTGTAAGAGCAAAATGCATTTGTTGTGAATTGTGAAACATAGTACCGTAAAATCGGGTGTAATTGATCAGAAGGGTGAAATTGATCATCATATCACACGATTTTATTTATTCGTAATGGAGCACAAATATCAATATAAGCTGTAGTAAATGAACGTTGTTTGTCGTAACTATTGTCGAATTGTGTGTTGTGAAGTTTTTTGCGGTGAAGAATGTTGATTACTATGAAAATAATGTGAAATTTCAAAATCATGTACGGTGCAGTATTGACAAACACCTATAAACTTCTATTTCTAAGCAAGGATTTGAACATAGTATAAACCTGAAAATTGGTGAGGATGCTTGAGAAATATCCCCAAACCAGATTTCATCACCAAAACTCGTTCCAATTGCTCAAATGGTTGAAATAATTGAATTTCTGTTAGATATCATTGAATTCCTTAGGAAATTGCATACATTTAGGCGTTTTCCGCATAATTCATGAAATTTTACTATTCGTTATTTATATAAATATTGCATTGCTAAGAATTTTACAAGCATATTCGGATCCAGGGAGCTCAAATTTATCATGTAGAGTTGTTTTGAAAACTAACAATAATGACATTGATAAGTGATCAATTTCACCCCGAAATGAGATTCCCTGACTTTTTATTTTAGAGATATTTGTTAACACTAAAATGACATTTGTTAGAAATTTCGGTATATGAGTCGATGAGGTACACCTTCGTACTTGTTTTCCTGCATTTAATTGTTTGGCATTGTGAACATTTTAGAAAACAGACTAGAAAAACCGTGAAAAATTTGATAGAACTGAGCCGTGTAACACACCAAAATTTTCAGAATACCATAAATAAATCATCAGAGATAATTTCAACCTAAAGCAACATTGGCCTTCTAGTGGTTCCGTAATAGGTTCCGAGATTCCCGTATAAGCACCAAATTCTAGAAATTTGGTAATGCTGAGCTGTGCAATACATCAAAATTTTTTTGAATTCCATACAGAATTCATCAGAGATCCCTTCAAGTATCAAACGCAACATCGGCCACCTGGTGGTTCCGCAACAGGTTCCGGGATTCCCGGATAAGTAGTCAATTAGTTAACTTGATGGAACCATATCATGAAACTCATCAATCTTTTCAGAAATTCGAACAGAACCCATCAGAGATGTATTCAGTAATTTAAAATAATAGTGGACAACCCGGATATTCTGTAGCAGGTTCCATGTTTCCTGAATAAGTGGCCAATTCATTAATTTGATAGAACTGAGCCGTGTGGCACATAAGCAGTTACAGGCTTCCACGAAAAATTCATCAGAGATATCTTCAGTAACATTGGCAACTTAGCAGTTCCATAACAGGTTCCGGGATTCCCGGAAATGTGGCTAATTCAAACGTTTGATAGAACAGCATAAATACTCAGAATTTTATACAAAATCGATAAAATAAATTTTCAGTTATGTAAAGTTCTGAGAGTTCCGAAAAAATGGCCAATTCCAATAGTTGATGGAACTGAGCCTCGTGGCACAACATTTCTTTTAATTTTTCTTGAGCACCCATTATAAATGTCTGCAGTTATCTCAAATAAAATTGTAAACCAAGTGGCATCGTAACCATTTCCAGGAGTCGTGAATGAATAATCAACTCAAATATTTGATGGGACTGAGTGTGGCTCATCAATATTTGTAATTTCATAGACCATTTATCAAGGATGTCTTCAGTTATCTAAAATAACATTGGTCACTCAGTGGTGTATAAAGTCAAAATTTTGTAGAGAATTAATCAGAGATGTCCACAGTTAGCTATGGTAACATTAGTCACTTAGTGTTTTAGAGAGTATTGGATAAATGACCACTTTTGATGGAACCTAACCGTACGGCTCATAAAACCTTCAAGAATTTTATATAATAAGAAAGATGTGCTGAGTAATCACGAGTAAATTTTGGCTACCTTGTGGTTCCGTAACAGGTTCTAGAAGTTACGGACTAGTGGTCAATTTAAATAAATTCAACACATCAACACTCATTGAATTTCATAAATAATTTATCGCAGACATTTCGAAATGCAAAGCATAAATTGATGGTGTACTAATCTGCTCAGATAACCGCAGAACAATATCTATTTTGCTGTAAAATTCTTCGATGTATTACAATTTTAGAGATTACTCTCCGTTTTATGGTTAAAAAGAAAACTACAACAGCTGTTTTACATGGTGTCACACACTGGGGCAGATTGCTGTTTTCGACGGCCAATACCTCTAGTACTCTAGATATGCACCCTAAAGGTTTGGTGTCTTTGACAAAGTATTTTGGAAGAACTTGTACTGCATTTTGACACATTCAGATTTGATCTAGATAACTGATCTAGATCAGTTTTATCTTTTGATAGGAGCGTCCTAGCAAAAAACTTTCTTCTGCAAAGTTGTTCATTGAGGCATTTTTTGACATTTCTTCCTAAGACACTTACACTCTATCACTGATTACGATATATTTAGTAAAAATAGTCAAAAAATCGATTTTGAGCATTTTTTATACAGAAAAAATGTTAAAAAATATTTTGTCATCAAGTATGAGAAGCTTAACTATAACAAAGTAAATATACATCATTTACTAGCAAAATTTTCAGATTTATTTAAATTTTTGGTAAAAACAGTCTAAAATAGTGTTTTACAAATTCCAGGATAACTCCTAAAGCGGCAGATGGCGGCAGCTAATTTTTTGTACACGACTAGTCAAGAACATAAGTTTCATTGTTCCGAAGAAAGAAAAGTGGGCCACGTGGGGCTTTTTTGTTATGGTGGTTTGAAAATTTCATGAAAATATGTTGAAAAATGTTTATTTTTGATGAACTTTTCATGAATTTATATTTTTTTAAATGTATTTCTAAACCATTATGCATGTTGACGAAGTGCTGTGAAAAAGTCATCACCAAACTGGTATCGTATAATATGGCTTTCATTAAACACAATACTATTACTCTAATAAAAATCAAAGGATATATAGATAGGTTGATATACATATGGGCTAAATTATCTTGAATTCCGTTTAAAAGTTTATCGGAACACTAGTTTAGAGATGACTTCTTCAAAACACTTCGTCAAAATGGTAGAATAATTCGCAAGCCTGCGGTAGAACTCTGCCGCTACCGTAAGAAAGAAAGTTCACAAAATATCCGCAATATGATAGTCTTTATGGCTTGGCTTATAATAGAATTTTTCAGATGATTTCACTTATTTATTATCCGCTTATTTCTCCATAAAATTATGTAAGATTTTATGGTTATGATGGCTTTGTTCTGTCAAAAGTATAAAAATTGATCGCATTTTTATTTGCGTTTATTTCACGTGCTTTCAAATCGACAACAACTTTTCAAAAGGGCGTAACTGCTTTGGAAACTTTTCATCAAAACTGGCGATCGCATTTGATGGGAGCAGTCAAGTATTGCTAGTTTTCCGAATTTCTGCAAACAGTTCATGGAACACCAGGTAACCAATATTCCTTCAGACAAGTTAGCTGATGTATTTTCTGATCAGTCATGTTCATTTTGATATTGACCTTAGCACATACACCAAATGTTGTATGAGACAACGGCAGATATTTATGATAGCACCTCAAAATAAATCCAACGACTATTTGTATTGACATTTTTGGTCAATGATACCCAAGATAACTGTAGATACTTCTGATAAATTCTAAATTGAATTTTAACAATTTTGATAATCCGCACTGCCCAGCTCTATGAAGTATTTGGATTGATCACTTTTTCGGGAACTCCGCAACCTGTTATGGAACAATTAGGTGGCCAATGTTTAAATAACTGCACATTTTTCAGATAAATTAAAATAGTTTTAGCACTTATCCGGGAATCCTGTAGCCTGTTTCGAATGTACTAGGCCAATGTTTCTTTAAAAAACTGAGGATATATCTGATGAATTCTGTATGGAATTCTGAAAAATTTGATGTATCGCAAGATATGGTTCCTTCAAAAATTTGAGTCAGTCACTTATTCCATACACTCTTAAAAATAATGAAAATTACTCTGGACGTAATTCTGGTTATGACTGAATGACACATGATGTAATTGATGAAACGACACAAAAACGCGTCTATGAAGATTAATTGAACAAAAAATGTAATTTTACATGTTAAAGGACACGAAAACGGTGGAACTGTGATCGTCATTTCCCGAATCAGACACTAACGTATATGAAATTCGATACAAATTTACGTCATTCGGTCCGCTTCTTTTATGTGCATCTCAAAAGACGTAAATCACATTATTTTTTGGTACTGTGTACAATTATTGGAATGGCTGGCGTTAAAATATAGTCTCACCAATCGAGCTGAAATTTCGCACAGTTATTATAGGAGAATCTAAATTTTATCCCACACTAGTGTACAGGTCTGCCACCTTTTCTGCCAGCAACGTCTATTCGTGGATTCGTGGATGATACGAAGTAAACAAATTGACTGGATCTTTTGAAAATCATACCGCAGCTGTTAAGACTGCACTACTAAAAATAATTAATTTTACATGTGATGTAAGCTTAGATTTGCATAAATATTTGATGACGCAAACACAAATTGCATCCATTATTACATCTTATTTGATGCTTTCGCGTTCATATATTAAAAGTAAAATCCTCATGTAATTTTATGTGTGAAACGTCGTAAAATGTTGACGTTCAACAGTTATGTGTTCTTAAGCTTGTAAACTTACACGCTTATTCGTTTATTTACCTATGCCGATTTCAATCATCCATTTGTTGTCACTGTTTTTAGTTTCGCGCTTACGTTCGATCGCAAAATTCTTACAAAATACGCTAAAAGTGTACAGCTTATGCTTTTGAATTCGAATGATAGTATAATAAAGTCTCAGGAAGTGAAAAATATTCGATTGGATGCATTGAAAATCAGGCCGGCCGGCCGGCCGAGTGTTGCACATTTCTGTTCCAAACGGTAGGTGACTTGGAAGAAGTTCTAGTGAGCCGCAGAAAGTGGATGAATATGCGCAATGTAATTAGTGATGGAAAAAATCTAGGATATCAAATACTGGTCGATATACTCACAGTCCTATAGCTTAAGAGTAAAATTGAACTTTATTAGCTGAAGTGGTGCTGGAGTGGAACACAGAGATCTATAAGAAAATGTTAGTTCAGGTGACATACATTATAAGCAAGAATATTGTGAAGTGCGTGGCTGGCAGGACCGAAAATTTAGACCAACGACAATCAATAGAAAATAGATAGAGGTTATGTTGCATTTGTTATGTGTTATGTGCATTTGTTAATACTGATGAGCAGATTGAAAGCTTAAACTAATCGTCATGATGTAAATAAGTGAAATCGTTCTAAACTGAGGATTGAAATATCTGAATGCCCTTGCTCCAGATTCACTGGAATAAAAAAAGTCGGCCATGTAAGTACACTATTGTGTATCTACTCTAAACATGATGTGAAATGAAGCACTGGGCAAAAAAAACATATAAACCATTAAACGTCGTGACGTAAAAATAATTCGTTGAGAGCTTATATTTACGTCACGGCGTCTTTTTTTGGGTTTTTGTAATCATGTAATTTTAAGAACGAACTTAATTTCATGTTTATTTTCTCGCTTCTTTCATAGTTCTACGTGGTCAATGCTATCATATTTCTCCTCGAAATCGATGAAAAGGTGATGCGTTGGGAACTGGTATTCAAGATCTGTTTCGTTGTCGATCGATCGTCAACGATAACTTCCCACGAACTGGTTTACTACAGGTGACAGACGACAGAAGATAATTTGGGATACCACTTTATAGGCTGCATTTAGGATGCTGATCGCTCGGAAGTTCTCACAATCTAACAATCTTCTTGTAGAAGGGGAACATTATCCCTTCCTTCAACTCCTCTGGTAGCTGTTTTCGAGATTGTGCCTATCAGTCGGTGCAGACAAATGACCAACCCCTCCGGATCCATATTTATAAGTTCAGCTGCCATACCATCCTTACCAGCGCTTAATTGTCCTTGAATTGGTGAATGGCACCCTCACTCTTCCTCAATGTTGGGGCTGGTTGGTTTCCACCGTCCGCAGTACCTACTGATGAAGGCATTTCCTCCGTTGTCTCGACCTCCTGTGCTCTCAGCGTTATTCAGATGTTCGTCGAAGTGCTGCTTCCACCTTTCGATCTCCTCACGTTCGTCTGTCAAGATGCTCCCATCCTTATCCCTGCACATTTTGGCTCGCGGCACGAATCCATTGCTAGCCATTCCGTCTTCTCTGGGCGTCGTTTTTCCTCCCAAAGAGCGGGTCTGCTGTTGCCGTTTCGGTTTATAGCGTTCTACGTTCTGCCGGGTCCCTTACTGCAGTGTGGTTGCACGCGCTGATTTCTTCTTCTCCAGAATCTGCCTGCATTCCTCGTCAAACCAATAGTTCCATCGAATTCGTCCCACCTACTGCAGCCCTCAAGAGGGGCTTCATTCAGCTCTTCCGATTATGTAGCATCGAGGTGCCAAAACAACATTGGCTGCGTAAAATTTGCATAAGAGGCTGATTTCAACTAGATTGCAGTTTGATTCGTACTTCTGCCACTACATAGCGGAAGTGTGCTGTGGAATTAAGTATTTTGTGTTGTTCCGAATATTTATTAGATTTGAAAGTTGGAAATTATCATACATAATTTTGCCGCTACACGACGGAATACAATACAAAATAATACTTTTTAATTGTTTTACTTCAAAAAATATAGCAAAAAAATTCCGCCTCATAAACTCTATAAGGTCATATGAACAAACTTCTTAAACAATACGGTTCTGCACAGCAAAAAATTCTCAAATTTACATGGCACGTATTTTTTATGATAATCATGTAAAAGGAGTTGCAACTGAACATTCAACGATAATTAATGTAAACTGTCTCATTGTATTCGAAAATGCTTGCAATCTTGAGTGAAACTGAAACATTTCATGATCTTACATCCAACATCCGCCAATATTGCATGCTTTCTTGCATCTTGAAGGTGAAATTGCAAGCAAGAATGCGCGGTTTATAGCGTTGGGTGATTTTAAATCGATGTTCTAAAAATCGATGTTTTCATTCCGATTAATCGATTTTTTGAATCGATGCTTGAGGCGTCTTAAATCGGGTGAATCGATTATTTTCATTCGATTTTTTATTCGGTTCATTTTGTTGAACTTGATGAATATTTCTTAACGAGTTGATGGAAAAGATATCAACTTTTAAACTAGTCATGCTGTAGTAAATCTTTTCTATGGAATTTCAAAACTGATTAAATTAAGGTGATTATATAACGAAGCCACACCTCAAATTTTCAAGAGCACAAGACTTGAGAACCAAACAACGCTTCGCATTGAAAATCTATCCCATTGGTTACCACCAGCAAGCAATCAAGTTGATTGGGTTTTCAACGCGAACTGTTGTCAGATACTCTCGTCTTGTGCACTTGAAAATTCAAAGTTTGGCTTCCTTTTATAATCACCTTAAAGGATGTTAAAATCGAATGCAAATGCATTTGGTCTCATTTTTAACTTCATAATCTAGCTATATAAATAAAAATGGAATGGTGTTTGTATGTCACGAAATGGCTTACGAACGGGTCAGCGGCTTTGGATAATTCTTTCTCCATTTTGTTCGTCAAGGGTTCCGACGTGTTTGTGTGTATAAAAGTTGCAGGATATTCACCGGGAAAGTCGGAATAACGAGAGTGAACGGAACTGTCATTTTGTATGGGACGATTCGTACTGGTTTTCAACAGCCTACTTGATGGCAAGACGAAGTTTGCCGGGACCACTAGTTTTCAATATGAATTCAATTTGAATCGATTCAAAAACACCGATTCAAAGGATTTGATTTAATCGGTGAATCGATTCAGCAGTTCAATTGTGAATCGATTCAGTAACATCGATGTCATAGACAAATTTACCCAACGCTAGCGGTTTACATGATTCTACGCTGAATATTTTGACAGAAATAATGCACATGGATGGATCGACGGCTTGTCATGTCATGTGCATTATGTATGATTGAATTTTAAGCGTGAGAATCATGTAAACCGAGCCGTCTTGCATGCAACATTCTTCGAGAGAATACGTTTCACGTTCAATATTAAGGATTTTGATAACTTTGTGGTTTGCTTTCGACTGTAATTCACCAGTATTTCAACGGTTTTCGGCTCTTTCAGTCTAGATAAGCAGCAAAAACGCCTTTTTTATCTACTTTCCTACGTTTCGGTGTATATTTCACCCTCTTCTGGGATTAAGAGGTTACGTTTTGTTGTTGTGTATGTGTGTGTCTTGTCCGACATGCTGTTTACAGATTTTGATAATGGCGTCCCACTACGGTACATGCGTTTCGTTTTTGTTGGTCTTCACTGTTACTATAAAACTTTTTGTTGGTAGGGTAGAAGCTCCGGTTTTGGCCAGTTGTAGCCATAGTAGGTTATACACCGTTTTACATAGCCAATCGGCATGAAACCTTTTGTGTTCAGTGGATCACATTCACATGATAGAGCTACATTCATTTCCAAATTGATTCAAAACATAAGAAAAATAATTCATTTTCCTTATAATTTTAACTCCCATACACCTAATTTGGCCAGAGCACTCCTAATTTGGCCACTCTCAAGAGAAATCAATGCGATTGGCCAATTTAGGAACCGAAGTTAAATCTCTGGCCGAAACTGGTTCCGTTGGCCTATATTGACCAACGGAATTTTCAAAGGGAAAAAATGGTTATATCTCAGTTTTGATATTTTACACACATAATACGGATTGAAAGCTGGCATTTGACATATTTGAAGTATAGATACGGCTTCACATTTAATTTTTATTGACATTTTCTCTTATGCTGGCCAAAACTGGTGCTTTTACCCTATAAAAGCTCGCACGGAAACGCCGAAAACCGTTAAAATACTGATTTTGGTAACAATGATGTGTATAATAGATGTGTTTATAGGTTTTATCATTGAAAAATACATGAGAAATGGCTTTGCATGATTGATGCTTAAATTACGTTACGTGTAAATCTAAGATTTTTTTAGTGTGTGGATTATGAGATAAATCATGCTCAGATTAGGTCAATTGTACATGTACATAAGAACCACGTAATTGCTGTTTCCATCAGTGTTGTGAAAAACTCAATTTCTCACAACTCACGCTTGAGTTTGTTCATGCGTGAGTTGTCAATCATGCAACTCAGCAGTCAAAAAATCATGGATGAGTTGGCTCACCTTTTTAACTCTTTGTCTCGTATTTCCACGGTTTACACACACGGCAATAATTTCTTGTTAGTCTGGTAAAATTATGTTAATCCTTTCTAACGTAAACAACAGCATTGGGGTTTCACAAGTTTTTGCCGGGTTTTGCGACTGAATCATTTTTTACGGTTTGAGTTGATTGAGTTGATTTTGCATCAAAATCTCAAGCGTGAGATTTGCGAAACAGATCTCTAAAGAGTTTGCTCTCACGGGAGAGCGTAGAGTAAAGTGGGGCAAAAGTTCGAGTGGGGTGAGAGTTTCTTTTTAAGATTTCTAGCTCAATTCTAAACAAATCTTATAAATGTCATTGTGGTTCGAATGCTATTCAAGTAAGAGACTTTTACTCCAAATATCATAAAAATCGATTGAGATTTGGAAAAGTTATGGCTATTTGTTGTTTTTCGACGTGAATATTGTAAGTTTTGGTCAAACTTTAGTTGCATGGAACCAATTGAAGATAAAATCTTTTTCAATATTTTATGTAAGGGCGTTTCTAGGCCTATCATAAGGTTGCTTTGACGTGTATTAGATTTTGCATAAATGCTTGAAAACAATTTTTGGCCCATAGTGGGGCAAAAGTTCGAATCAGCGGGGCAAAAGTTCGACCCATGTATAAAATCACGGAAAAATTTGCAAGTTGCCTAAAATCCACATATTATCTTCAAATTTAGTTAAATTTGTCTGATCGTGTGAAAACTGTCACCAAAATTTTACATTTTCACTTAGTTTTGCGAAAAACTGCTATTTTTGAGTATATTACAATTAACCCGGTTTTGGGCAATTTTTTGATGGAAATTTAGTGTGTATTTTTCGGCAAACTTAAGTTTACGGCTGGTGTAAAGTATGCCTGTCATAAAAGGATCGATATTTAGTGTTTTAGCCAGCGAACTTTTGCCCCACACTAGATTCGAACTCTTGCCCCACCGGTGGGGCAAAAGTTCGAATAAGACAATCAATTTTGAAACTGTTATAACTAAAAATGGGTAAATACCGTTTTGATTCATATTACGGACACTTAAGGACTCAGGGAAATATAACCCAGCCTAGAGCATACAAAGTAAATCATTCTGTATGATTCCTTAGCGCTATCGAGCGTCGGAAGCCCTTTACTTTCGAACGGTGGGTGAAGAATACGCTTCTGCAACTTCAATAATTTTAAATAAATGAAAATGTGTGGCCTCTTCATGATTCTTATTCCGGACGCTTCCTCACTTTTGCCTCATATTCCGGACACTTTGAATCGAATTCCGGACAGCTCATGATAATCATTAATGGAACAGTCAAATCATCAATCGAAATCGTTAAACCACCAAAGAGACATCTAAGGTAGTTGGGCATTATACATTTTCAAAGATATTTATGGAAACAGTTTACTAAAACGAGCCTTGAAATTGAGAACTTTTGAACAGCAAAAATTGAAACATTTCGCGTGAAATGTTTCCCATGCAAAGTAGAGTGTCCGGAATTTGAAGATGTTCGTAATATGAATCAAAACGGTATTTGGACACAAGTTTGTTCAGCAAAATTATAGCCAATATGTTGAAGGTTCACTGTATGGTATTTGTTTTGTTTAAACTGCTATTGTTTTTCTGGAAACTTTGATTATACCACTAAGGTCGAACTTTTGCCCCACCTTACTCTATTGATTGAGATTTTGAGTGTGAGTCTATCAACACTGGTTTCCATACCCACTAGCACCACATAGCCGCATAATTTAGAATTGATAATTTAGAGAGGTGCTCTGAACTGCTTTGTTTTCTAGAAACGTTGCTTCAGACACGATCTTTCTATTTTGACGAGATCACACGAGCAAGAGCTTGCTTAAATGTATTTAATTTGACAGTTCCACGCAGTAGGAGCACTGCGAAGCAAATAAAGCCATATCCGATTGCTTTTAGTTTTTTGAACAAGCTAGCTAGTTCTTTGAGCTCATATACTCAAATATGCATATGACAAAAAGTCTAAAGACCGAAAAGACGAAAAGATATGGGTAGAAAGACAAAAGGTCCGAAGGATAATTGTTCAAAGAACAAAAAACAAGACACAAAAGATCGAAAATCTTTTTCCAAAGAAGCAAAAATTCTCAATAAGCAAATCACTTTCGACCGTTTGTTCTTTCAACGTTTTGTCTTTCGATCTTTTGTCCTTTCGTCGTTTTGTGTTTCAACCTTTTATAAACCTAATTTTCTTCGAACAATGGAGGTTAGATGGATTACACACATACACATATTAATGAAAAAATCACCTGAATACAAACCTGTTTGGAGAAATAACTAGAAAAATCGCCTGAAAAAAACTACTGGACTAAACTGCTGGAGTTCTCTTTGTTTGAATGCATGGAAAGATCCCTGGAGAAAAATCCTGAGAATACTTAGCTGGAGGAATTCGCAATGGTTATGTTGTGCGATTTTCTTTGAAAATCTTTGACGCAGCTTTTGTTTTATTTTATGCAGGAATATTTATATGAATACATGAATTATATTAACTGAAGGAATGTTTAAGAGAATTTCCGTAAAAATATTAAAGAAATCAAATATTTTTGCGCCTCGTAAACCTCAAAAACGGTAACGAAATTCAACATACAGTCAACGCTCCATAACTCGACATCGAAGGGACCATCGAGCTGGGAAGGTATCGAAATACAGAACGCAAAATGGTCACGCGATCCAAGGGACCATCGAGTTTGCCATGAAAACAAACTTTTACTATGGTTCTCTAACTAACGGAATATCGAGTAAGGGAGAGTTGACTGGAACTGGAACCATTAAAATGTACTTCACAATTAAAATAAGTTTCTACACCAAAGAGTAAAACACTTTCCATCTCAATCGAAAATTTTATTCCAAAATGATTTATGATCATAAATGTTGTACTTTTGTGAAAACATCTTAAACTATATATTGTTTATTGCAGTGTACTATACAGTACAGTATGGATAACATCGATTATTACGATATATTTTGGTTTACTTTGGTATGTTCCCCAAATACAGGGTATGTTATTTCTTCATAAAATAAAGCGTTTTAAAGAGAAAACTTAATAACAGAAGAATGTCTGTGATAGACGATTAGAAAAACACAACGTTGTGTTGGCTACATGTAGATTAAAGCTCCATGTCGTAACAAGAATAAGGATGTATTTTTATTCAAAATATGTACTCTACAACTTGCCTAGCCATGGCTACTCGATTGGAATCAATACAGAAAAGTTGTTACTATTTCACTGAAACCCATGTAACCAATTACTCGAAATTTTCTCCAAATTGTAGATAAAGCATCATAATTGTAAAGGTGAAGATGAAAAGAAGCCAAACTTCAAATTTTCAAGAGCACAAATCTGGGAAACCGAATACCCATTTGATCTGAAAACTTAATCGATTAGTCACTAGCTGGTGGTGACCAATCGATTAGGTTTTCAGCCCAAACGGGTGTGCGGTTCTCCAGATTTGTGCTCTTGAAAATTTGAGGTTTGTCTTTGATTCATCTTCACCTTAATATCAATTCATCGTATATTGCTAACATTGTTTTTGATGTTACTCCATTCGACTTTGTAACCTTCGTCATACTTATAAGGCACACAATTTTCAACAAGAATCCATTTTCAGAAGTTTGGAATGCCATCTAGCAGTGAGAATGTGAGATTAAAGTCTTTCTCGATATTGTAAATACTACTTGGATTCGCTCTAAAAAAAACTTAATGGAACCATTTTTTTTTAATTTTAACCAAAAGTCTAAATTTGTTCAAAGAAATTTGCTTTTTTGATTGATCCTTGTTACTTTTTGAGATTTAACAGAGATTGAAAATTTACTAAGTTATTCACTTATACTGTAAAAATTACAAAAAGTTTTACCCACATTTGGAAATCTTGAGTATAAAAGTAGTTGAGATTAATTAAAACTTGCTTGTCTTGCTCTTGATTTTGTTTGAGATGCTGCTGGCTATATCAAAAATGTATTCGAATATGAATACCTTAGTGGTTCATGTACCTGATCTACTGGACATAAAAGGATCACATTGTTTAAGTGAATTAAGTAGAAGTAAAGCTTACATATCAACAATAATCAATACTAACGGCAGCAGCTTATTTGCCAACTGCCTTTTTAGTAATGAGGGAAATGAAGAACGTTCCCAACGACAATGGTAGCAAATCCTGCCAGGACACCTAAAAATTAATGACAATACATTAGAAAAAATAATTTATTACCATTTCATTATCATACCTGAAAAGCGTGCATCCAACCGCCGGTCGTATGGGAAGTCTTCCCGAGCGTGAAAACTCCAAAACTGGCAAGCGAATCCGACGTCGTAATCGAGATGTACCACGGAACGTCACCTTCGAACTTCTTGATCATGTTGGTGTGCACCATTCCGGGAGTCACCACCTGACACTCGACGCCACTCCCACGCAGTTCATGGTTCAAGGCCAAGCTGAAGTTGGTGACGAAGGCCTTGGCCGATGCGTACATGTTCAAGTAAGCAGCTGGCCGATAACAGGATGTGGAAGAAATGTTAACGATGATTCCTCGTTTACGATACTTCATTCCAGGAAGCACAATTCGCGACATCATGGATGTGCTCAAGATGTTGATGTTGATCGTTGAGATAATTTCGTCGTCAGAGTTGAGGTCAAAGGTTCGCACGGTGGGGTAATATCCCACGTTGTTCACTGTGGAAGAAGAAACGTTAATGGTTATTGCAGTTCTTGAAAAATTACAACTGAAATTCATACCAAGAATACCAATGTCCAGCCCTTCGATTTGTTCCTTGATCATCTTGTAGATTTCTGGTCCCCTGGAGAAGTCCACTGCAACCCATCTGGTTTGAACGTTGTAGCGCTCGTAAATCTCGTTTGCCACTTTCATCAGTTTTGGTTCACTGCGTGAAATCAGCACAATGTTCATGCCCTTGCTCGCCAAAATTTCGCCATACCGCTTGCCGATGCCATCCGTTGCGCCGGTGATAACTAAGAAGACGAAATAAACAATTATATTCAATATTTGTTCAAATTCACAAATAACATCTTGAAAGCTTCGATCTGAGTGAAAGAGTGGTAATAGCTTGAGCTAGAGTAACTTCTCAACAGGAACAATCCCTACTTTAATTCGTCCAAATATAAGATTGCCTTAAATTGAACTTAGAGCTGTAATCCGGGGGCAAATTGATCATGTCAGGTACTGAATCTGTCGAAATTAATTTGACAATATTTGGTCCAGTATTTACCAGTACCAGTGATTACTATCAGTTTATGTAATCTTTTTTATTATTATTATTAAATGGTCGGTGTTCAGGCAGACCGGACTAGATTATATTTTGGCGTGCAAAGACACGCTAAGAACTTCATTAATTCAGATTTTTCTATTGCAGATTGTAATAGATTTTGATGCACATGTATCATCACATAGATAAGTTCCATTATTACAGCAAATAATGCCAACATTTAGATATTTCGAATGCTTGGGGTACGTTCTTCTGAAACTATTGAAAAACACTTGGTCCAGTCTGTCTGAATACCGACCGAATGACATTGAACATTTTATAAAATTATCTCGATATCTCTCCCTATGTCGATGATTTTCTCGGTCTCTTCATTCTGCATACATTTTCGCTCTCCATATCTCAATACCCTTCTTATCTAGATATCGCCCTATCTTGGTGTGATTTTCATTCCCAATTTTCTCTCCGTTTGTCACTATGCCCATAATCAAAGTTTACTAGACTTGATTTAAGAGAGTTAAAACAATATGCAAAAACGAAATGACATCAGTTTGTTTTATCATTTTCCAGGTAACTTGGTGATTTTCAATCTAGTATTCATCAAACATTTGTTCTATGTCTCGATCTCTCCCATCGAGAGTCCCTTCGATATCGAGATGTGGAGAGTCGACTGTAGTTTTAATGTCAACAACTGAAAATGGCACACTGGGGCGAATTGTTAATTGTTGTGTAGGTTCAAGTATAAAATAAATCTCTATGTACTAAATTTGGGTCTTCTGAATTCATAAATGATGTCATACATTTAAATTATGATTCGTGGTTTACGGCTAATCAGCCGAGTGGAAGTTTAACGACTGAACGGTGAGAATCGAACTTACGACTCCTTGTTCACTAGATAGGGCGCGTTACCTACCTATTCCACGAGAGGACTCATGGACGCAGAAGTTAACCTGAATAATCACGTGGTCCTATTTCGCAAAGCGCACCTCTTTCGGAAGAATTAGATGCCCCTTCAAACACAACGCTTTCTATTGTATATGCAATGCCTAGCCGAGAGAACATTCTATATTAGGTATTGAAAGACCATACACTACTCGCCAACGACGTGCTGGATGAGATTTGTATAGTGCGAGCTCTGCACCGTTGCTTGCGTATAGCAAAAAACCGATTGACACAGTGAAAAATTACGTTGAAAAAGCTTGCTGTTTCTCCGTTGTGAAAAAAAAGCTAAAATTTGTGGTTATTAGAACTATGAAATTATTTTCATGATACGGTTCGAGGGACCGAAGTAAGTCTGTCCTGCAGCAGGACTAATAAGTTGTTACTGTTACTGTCAAAAGCTGACTACAAACACAATGCAAAAACTTCTGCTGGCAGCTATTACCGCAAGCAGAGAAGTGAATGATTGCTTACATTTAGAATGTTCTTCTTTCAGCCAGTGTTGATAGACTCAATCTCAAAATCTCAATCAATACGCTCTCCCGTGAGAACAAACTCATTAGAGATCTGCTTCGCAAATCTCACGCTTTAGATTTTGATGCAAAATCAACTCAAACCGTAAAAAATGATTCAGTCGCCAAACCCGTGAACCCGAATGTTGTTGTTTACGTTAGAAAGGATTAACATAATTTTACCAGACTAACAACAAATTATTGCCGTGTGTGAGTAAACTGTGGAAATACGAGACAATGATTTAGAAAGGCGAGCCAACTCATCCATGATTTTTTGACTGCTGAGTTGCATGATTGACAACTCACGCTTGAAAAATCTCAAGCGTGAGGTGTGAGAAATTGAGTTTTTCACAGGGATGCCAGTACATTTTGGAAAATGTCTGGCGAATGCAAAATAAAAAGTCTTGTAAAATCTGGCGGACTGTGTAGGAATGCTACTAGATCTAAATTTCAACGGTAACGAAAGAATACTATGACAATGAAAAAATGATCTAAATTCGCTTCAATCGAAATTTCAGTAAAATAAACTAAAACTTAAGCTTGGCACTTTGAAATGCATCCGCATATATTGGAAAGCATTCTAGTATTTCAGTTGTGGTATTTATCATGTTAGTCTTTTATGGTTGATTTGGATCCTGACACTTGAATTCTTTTATTGTGAAATTTTATAGTCAAAAAGATAAACTCGTCAGTTTTCAAAAATCTGTATCAGCTTTATGAACAAGAACTGAAATCTACTTCAATTTATCTGGAAAATTTTGTAAATAAGTCAAAGTTTTAGAAAAAAAAACAAACTCTAAACTATCTTTATAAAGTAATGAGCAAGAGCATGAGCATCATTGACCGCCCGCAATTGGTACTCACCCAACTATCTTCGTATAGTAATGAGACACAAAGTTAAACAAAAAAAAGTCTTATCAAATATTGATATTAATTCTGCAATACGAATATTCTCCTCTGCTGGTTTCTCCGCCTCTGTATGTGTTTTACTAGGCGCCGCAATAATGCTCTTAGAAAATCCTTAAACATTTTACTTATTGTTGTAAAGTCTGACTGGAATTGGAGAAGTCTTGCAAAATGACCAGTTTGTCTTTTTGCCTTTTTCCCAATAAAATGTCTGGCAGTGCCAGATTAATCTGGCATAATGGCAACCCTGGTTTTTCACAACACTGCTTTCAGCACTGACGATTTTGTTGAACAAACATCAAAGAGCCAATTATGTGTATATCAACTTCTTTAAGAATAAGCTGAATAAGTTCTTTGAAATTCAGCTTCGAAACTCATTACAATTGCATGCCAACTGTAATGCACTATTATTTCCTATTTTGGCCAAACGGCATTCGGCCAAATGGCATTCGACCAAATGACCCTTTCGGCCAAATGGCGTTCGACCAAACGGCTTTCGGCCATATGAACCGGAACCATTTCCATCAATATGGTATTGTTAACAATTGGGCATGCATATTCGGATTCAGGGTGCCCATATTAACCCCTCTACCGGCAGCTTCATTTTTTACCACTTACAAAACATTCAAATTGCGATAACTTTTTCGTTTATCGATATTTTTGTACCATTTTTTCACAAGCCCTTAAAAAACTCTTCTTGTTTAAGAATATGTATCGAAATTGATAATTGGTCATCTGGATCCGGAGATATTCCAAAATTCATTGGGGAACCGACGCGTAGCCATAACTTACTTAAATATCTCAGGCTACAGAATTTTTATCGTATTCGGATGTTCACTCCACGGAATGATACATTAATGCGAGTATGTTGGGAAAAAATGAAGCATATTTGTGCAGCCGTTTTTGAGTAATAAGAATTTATGTTTTTGATACCGCGTCTTGAAAACTCTATAAAACCTCATTTCGTAACTTTCAGATTTGTATGATTTTTTCAGGGTAACTCCTTATTACCTGTCGTTGTACAGTATACATTTTATTTTTTTAATAAATTGACCAAAAACAAAATGGCCGCAAAAGACATTTGATATGGAATGTTGGTCCCCCAAGGAACATCGGAATATTTTCAAAACTAGATTAGCAATGATTAATATGGACACGGATTCTTAAACAAGAAGAGTTTTTTGAGATCTTGTGAAAAATGGTGCAAAACTATCGAGATACAAAAAAGTTATCGTGATTTGAATATTTTCTTAGCGGTAAAAAATGAAGCTGCCGGTAAAGGGGTTAAGTAAGTATTGTGTTGATTTTAAAACTAATAATAATCGCATTGACTGAAATGGGTTCCTCTAATTTCCAATTTTAGAGATAGTTTTTTGCACTAAAATAACATTTCTTGGAATATTTTGGAACATTAGCCAATGAGACTAACTATCGCATCAATTGTTAGTTTGTGGAGATCGGATAGGTGCGGTCCCCCAATAAATATTCTAAATATCTCTTGCATCAGATGGCTAATGATCGAAAGCGACACAAATTCTAAGAACATAAGAGCTTCAGTAACAAGAAAAGCCATCGCGATTCAAAAAATGGTTTAGTGGTAACAAAATATTGCTACTGGTAGAGAGGTTAATATTTTGAGACATAGGGGAAGGGGTGGTAATATGAACACCTTAAGGATATCATCCTATTGCTGATAGAAAAACGAGGAAGTTGTATAGTTCTATCGCACAACACCAAATAGGGTAGAAGCACCGGTTTTGGCCATACGCCAGTTGTAGCCATAGTGGATTATACACCGTTTTACATGGCCAATCAGCATAAAACCTTTTGTGTTTAGTGGATCACATTCATATGATAGAACTACATTCATTTACTCATCCAAATTGATTCAAAACATGAGAAAAACAATTATTTTTCCTTATAATTTTAACTCCCATACACCTAATTTGGCCAGGGCACTCCTAAGTTGGCCACTCTCGTTAGAAATCAATGCAATTGGCCAATTTAAGAACCGAAGTTAACTCTCTGACCGAAACTGGTTCCGTTGGCCTATATTGACCAACGGGATTTTCAAAGCGAAAAAATGGTTTAAGCTCAGTTTTGATTTTTACACACATAATATGGATTGAAAGCTTGCATTTGACATATTTGTAGTATAAATACCACTTCCCATTTAATTTATATTGACATTTTCTCTTAGACTGGCCAAAACCGGTGCTTTTACCCTATAAGGATGTTATCTATAGCAGCAACACGAATTCAGACTGAAATAGTTAAATTTCCACGTATTATTATCGCTAGCAAAAAAAAAACGATGCAAATGTTCATTTTACCTGCACTATGTGGATAAAATGAACAGCAATTGGTGGTAAAATGAACATCATGCAAAAAACTTGAGCAAAACAAATATTTTTGAAAATTTTCATTGCATTCCCGATAACATATCCCTTAATGATTGTAACCCAATCAGAAAAAAATCTAAAGGTATCAGATTTGGCATCATATCATAACGATGTTGACCTCACTGAAAAAACTTCAAGACTCCTGAGCTAAAAGTTACGTCAGTTCTAATTTTCAAACGAGGTTTTTGAAACCTTAGTTTTCGTTGACATTTTCACTTCAATTGACCTCCGTATTAACCTAAACACTCCGGTTTATGCCCTAAATCGTCCGTGCGTGATAAAAATCTAATCAAATTTGTTTTTTCTCGGTAAAAGGCACGGTGTTCATTTTACCACCCATGTTCATTTTGCCACCACTTCCCATACAGAAATATTCTATCGCATATTGAATACCACCACTTATGCGTTTCAATAGTTCCTTGTTTCTTATGGTAAAACATTGACGAATCAATGTCAAGGTTGGTAATGCATTTCCGCCTTGCCTTAACCGACTTGAAGCCTCTTCGACGCGGAAAATGGAAAGCACGCCGGATGCCGCAACTCTCTAGTCGAGAACAATGCGATTGGCCGGCAGCAATATGCATAACATTCTACAGTACACGCCTATATGTGAGCAGCCCGGTAGAAAACCCGGCAACGTTATGTAGGTCAAGGCCATCATTGTGCTATCGATGTTTTGAAAAGCGGATCTAGCTTGATTGGCGACAAGCTGATGCTGTTCGAATTGAAGAATATGGATTGTGTTCACGAAAAGAGCGATATGTGAGGTAAGGAGAGGTATTGAGAAAAAAACTAGATAGGTATTGTTAAAGGTATAAAAATCATTGATGAATAATTTTACATGAAACGATTCTCAATCCTATCAGTTTATCCTCATAAGTTAAATTAAACAAGCAGCAAATCAAAGTCAAACCAGCCTCTGGCTCTGATTCTTCGATTCAAGTAGAGTAGCAAAAGGTGCCGTCAATCGTGGCCAGTATTTACGAATTTGAAGGATTTTGGCAGGAGACCTAACTATCCATTTCGGGACCGTCACTTTAGGCTAGAAATCCTTGAAGATTGTGAATAACCTCTCCAATGTCTTGGAGATAAGAGACATACATGTTTCACTCATGACGACAAAACTGAACGTTTGTTCAAGATAAAATCTGTTCCGCTTACAATTTGGCCTCACAAAATGAATGATTTCTCCAAGTGGAAAAAAGTACACAAATCTAAGCGCATCATTGTGTAACTATTTTATTTAGCTTCATGGAAAAATATTTCTGAGCTGTTCAGTAGAGTTTTAGAGCTTTTTTTTCGAATTCCACCCGTAAAATCTTGCACAGTACCATTGATCAACTCATGTGTCATTTTTGTTTTTCAAGAAAATGTCAACACCAAACAGTATTTCTATTATTTTGACTTACTTCTTAGATTTACGCTTGGTTGTTGCCCAATTGGTTTTCTATCTGTCGGATAGGGAGCCGGATCCTATTCTTGGCCCTTTTGATTAACTTCGGCAGTGGGGTTACAGTGCTCATATTCGGCCACAATATGCGTCGTACTAGAGCGCTTCTAATAACAAAGTTTTAAACAATTCGGGCGAGAAAAACCCCCCATGCCAAAGTGAATCATGAGAGTGCCCAAGTGGTTCTGCACCCTATATATACGGAATTTGAAAATGTAAGCTGGTAACGTTGAGTTTCAACGTAATTCTGCAGAATTCTCCCATAACTTCGATAACTTATGCAAATATGTAGGGTAGATGTACCAATAGTGGATGTACTAAGCACGATTGAACTTCATTTAACCGCCTAAATTCAAGAAGCGTAAGTAACGACCATTGACTTAATGAGAAAAATGATATCATCGCAGTAATACACGGCATGTCAATGAAAAATAATACCTCCACTATTGGTACAGTGTTCCTTTAGTTGCGGTATATTTTTAATTTGTGTTCCTATAGTTGCGGTATCCGTTGTTTTCTTATGGGATCCTCCACTATAGGAACATTTTACCGCAACTATTGGTACAAGTAAGTGAAGTTTTAGCAATTTTAGTGATATTTCATCAATGTTAAAGCAATTTGAGCGGTCTTTTCAACTATTCCGTGTATCAAGAAGCCAATCCGTCGATTGGCATTGTCGGTTCTGTGGCTAGTGTAATAAAATCAGTGAAAACGGCACTACCGCAACTATAGGAACACCCACAACTAAGGGAACACTTACCCTATGAAACTTCATGAAATTTTCGCCACTGGATAAACGACTCTTCCGGATCATTAGGCTGTGATAAATTTCTCGCTTTTACTGCTCCTTTAGGCTCCCCCAAATCAACGGTTTTTTTTTTCACGGTGACAAACAATCACCGTGATTTTGTTGCTGTTTCGCTGCATGTAGAATTTTCTGAGCGTGTCTAAACCACAGCGACGCGATTTCGCAGCGATTTTCGTCGCGTCGATCTAGATGAGTGCTTGCAGCGACACAACAACGAAATCGCGGCGATTTTTCGTTGCCGTCGCAGAACAAAATCGCGTTGATTTGGGGGAACCTTTCAATTAAAAAGAAGCGGTCAATAAATCACATGAAGAGATCCAAAGTAAAGTAATTTAGAGTAAAAGCACTGGTTTTGGCAGACCTAAAAATATATGGGGAGCAGTCTTCCCAAACGAACATCAAGCACGTTGGGTACTGGTGTTTTCGTAAACGCTTCGAACCCTGTCCTCGTGTTCAAACCGAAACCATGAAGCAGCTCACAAATAACTCAAAAAAGTTGCGTAATGAGAAAGCGTTGCGAAATGAATAATTACAGCACTGGTTTCAGCTGCGTAATGACTATTCCTGCATTGCATACTTCAGTGCAGGAAAGTAAGCCGTTTCATGACAGGTTGCCGTGATGAAAAACAGCCTATTACGATGAGAAAATGCAAAAATAGTTTTATAGCTGCTCATTTCCCTTTTGAATGCTCTGGGCAGCAAGTTTATTTGTTAATAAGTTTGGATCTATTTGTTATATGGAGACTTTATTGCCAAACTTCGTAATAAGAACAATTCTAAAAGCAATTGCAACGTTAGTGTTAAATTTAAAGAGTGCTCTTTAGCATGTTTCTTAATTCAATACCCTGATAGCAGTAGGTAATTGTCTTTTTTCTATTCTATAAAACTCTTCTAAACTTAGTTTGGTCTTAATCGACTCTTGTCAGCTTTGTAATCAGTTGATTGCTCATGCTGATTTTAATCTAATTTATACACCCAAAATAATTCGGATGGCGGATTTCCCTCCTAGCGTATTAGGTGCTAAATCCACCTATTGATGGTAAGATTCGCCTCCTAAGCGTAGACGGGCAAACCCGTCAATTGAAATCGAGCACATTGGACTTGAAAATTCGAGCAATCTAAATGTTTACGCCCGACCCACACAATTGCACAACCAATCCGAAGCCGAATGATGGCATCGGAAACGCACACTTAGGCAAATGGTCACGTGGCAAATGGATGGTGGACATGTCAGAGGAATGGAATGAATATTGCAATATAAAACGCTTTATATATTGCTTTTGTCACTTCTCCCAGCAAGCCGTCGATAAGTTCGTAGAGTTAGTACTGGTTTATGAATCGGGAGGTCCTTGGTTCGATTCCGAATAAGCGCAAGTATATATTTTGTTTTTATTTTTTGGTTCTTCAGGCAAATTTATGAAATTCAACCCGATTTCTTGTGGCGAATTATCATAATAGATTCCGGTCCCTGTATTTAGATAATCATTTTGCTTGAGTGACTATCGAAATAAGGTACCGTGTGACAAATGGGTAAAGGAAATCGTATAGAGAGGGTTCTTAAAAAAAATAAAATGAATAAGATCTACTATATTTTTCAGATTGTTTCCTACTAAATCTATGCTATATTTAAATTTAATGTTTGTGCCAAAGTTCAAGGTAAATATTGAAAATTTTGGAAACTAGTGGGACAAGTGAAAATATTGTCGTTTTAAATGACTGAACTGAAACTAAAAAAATAACAGTCAGATCTGTGATTTCAAATGGCCTCATTTGTTAGTGTATGAATACACAAAAAATCACACATAAATAATAAACATTTTGTTCTTTTTAAAACAATTTTCTTGAGTAAAGTTATTTATTTAGCAACAATGTTACTTTTATTGAAAGTAATAACATCATCGAAAATCAAACACCATTCTATTTTACCGATTTTCTACTACTCATTTTATATAAAGTTAAGTTATCTCTTTTCTAAGTAATGTATTTATTGCCTTTATCGAGCGGATTTAACCCGGTCAAAAGTGTCAACATTCTTGTACCTACTGAATAAGTCATTATTTGAACCTAGTATCCAAATTCATGCGTCATCCGTCGAAGCCATTCAGAACATTACGATGTACATGTTTTTTTTTAATTTCTTTATTAGTATCATTCCAAACATTACATTCATTTCTTATATCTAGGTGATCTGTGTTAGACAACACTATCATCCTAATTTGGTAAAACAAATTTAAGATTTTATTAACATTTTGTTAACAACATACAGGGGATAGGCAAAATGATTGAGATAGGCAAAATTTTGCCCAAATTCAAATGCTTATAACTTTATGAAAAATGAATGAAATTGGATGCATCTGGAAGCAGTCGACGGCAAATTTGGTCCAGTTTTAGAAAATTCCTTGGCCATGCATATTGGTCACTGGACACCGGAGATGTTCCGGATTTTCTGAGGTCATGTCCAAATGTCATTTTTTCTGTCGCTTGTATTTTTGTGTGGTGTAAAGTTAGATAGATGTTTGCAATTTTCCTAGAAACTAGAACTAATAGGAAGTTGAATGCCACCGGACGCATTAAGATTGGTTGGAAATCTTCAGAAATATGACCATTTCCGTAAAACTGGTTCCGGAAAGCATGGTCAGTCATGTTTGTATTTCCAATCATGTAAATATTATCCGGAGCTATATCCAAGCGGACACCAACCTTAAAAATGATGTTTCCTGCAGCGTATTCAGAACCATTAGATGCACAGACCACTCTATAGAACGTTCCAGGTGCCCTGGGGGAAGTGGTCAATTAGGAACATATCCGGAACCATATCAATATGGGCATCAAACTTCATTATTTTCAAAGGTTATGCTTTCCGAAGCATTTTCAGCATTCCCCCGTGACTTGGAAAATGGCGAGCATTTTCAGAACCACAAGATATAATAATCACTCTATAGTATATTCCAGGGGCTCCTAGAGATGTGGCCAACTCGAAACATGACCTCATCCCCCAGGGCCCATGGAACCTACTATACTGTGGTCATATAAATAAGTTGCGCTGTAAATACTTCTATTAGCATCACCTTCAAAAATCTTGATGTTTTTGCCCATATTGATGTGTTATCGGGCATGTTTTGAATTGGCCACATCCCCGGGGCACCTGGAATCTACTATAAAGTGGTCATGGCAGCCGGTGGTGCTGGAAATGCTTCGGAAAGCATAACCTTTGAAAATCATGAAGTTTGATGCCCATATTGATATGGTTCCAGATATGTTCCTAATTGACCACTTCCCCCAGGGCACCTGGAACGTTCTATAGAGTGGTCTGTGCATCTAATGGTTCTGAATACGCTGCAGGAAACATCATTTTTAAGGTTGATGTCCACTTGGATATAGCTCCGGATAATATTTACATGATTGGAAATACAAACATGACTGACCATGCTTTCCGGAACCAGTTTTACGGAAATGGTCATATTTCTGAAGATTTCCAACCAATTTTAATGCGTCCGGTGGCATTCAACTTCCTATTAGTTCTAGTTTCAAGGAAAATTGCAAACATCTATCTAACTTTACACCGCACAAAAATACAAGCGACAGAAAAAATGACGTTTGGACATGACCTTAGAAAATCCGGAACATCTCCGGTGTCCAGTGGCCAATATGCATGGCCAAGGAAGTTCCTAAAACTGGACCAAATTTGCCGTCGACTGCTTCCAGATGCATCCAATTTCATCCATTTTTCATAAAGTTATAAGCATTTGAATTTGGCCAAATTTTGCCTATCTCAATCATTTTGCCTATCCCCTGTACTACAGTTAACTCTCCCTTACTCGATATTCCGTATCTCGATATCGAGTTAGAGAACCATAGTAAAATTTGGTTTTCATGGCTAACTCGATGGTCCCTTGGAATGCAGATGCACTGCTTTTGTGTTCTGTAACTCGATACCTCCCTAACTCGATGGTCCCTTCAATATCGAGTAAGGGAGAGATGACTGTACATCTCGCTGGCTCTTCACCCGAAAGGCTTTGGGGTTTCACATATTTCGACATGTTGAATCCAACAAAAATAGTCCGGTTGAAAACCCCGTGTAACACATCGTGACCTTCCCTTGTTAGCTACCCCATAAGCCACAAGAAATTTGCCTTAGACACCAAAATATGAAAAACAAAAAAATAATATCAGTATCTGGATTCGAAACCGCAGCCTTCGGATCCATAAACATAAACCCACACTACTCGCCTATCACAAATTCTCATGTTTGGAGTTTCCTACATCACACAACATGGAACCATCTTGTCACGGAGGACAACCTGCAAGAGGAGCAAAATACAACACCCGTTGGACAGCCAAGTGCGAGAAGGGGTGAGATGATATGTTCTATAAATATATTTAAAGTACCAACGCGGTGCTGCGGGAATTTCTTACTTATACCAGAGTCAAAATCTATAAGTTTGTATATCTTTATTATCGGCAATGACTTATACATTTGCAGTGGAAATAGAATTTCATGTCGTGCGTGTTGGATTGGGTAATATATTAGGGAGAAACAAATAAACACACTTGACTATAACAGTCGGGCGCTTTATAAGCAGAATTTTATCGTTGACGTTTGCTGATTGATTTACTTTTCATTTATTTACATTTTGGTCTCCTATTAGTCGCATGGTTGGGGACGGTATGAGACTCCTCGAAGTAGGAAACCCAGGGTTTGTGGGATTCGATTCATTTGACGATGTAATATTGTAATCACACATCTAAGTGTGCATACAGCAAACTGGATTACCGTAATTCTTTTAACAATTATTTATCAAAATAGAGGCCGTTGATAAACTATGTTATCATTTAGCGGGGAGGGGGTATCTAGCCAAAGACCACGGTCCACCCATTTGTGTTTCAAAGAAAATTCCACCATCAACTAAACCTGAAAGGTTTCATTAGCAGTCGGATGGTTCAAAATTAAAAAAAAAAGTTTTAAAATTCAATATTTCATATCTTCTTTACCAACAACGATTAGAAGACGATTAAGATTTCTATGGAAATTACTATGACAAAATTTGAAAAAAAAAATGTTCCCCACATGTTAGTACTGTAATGTTAATACAAAATTATCTCTAAGTGAAAACTAATTCCTCAAACAATAATAAGGAACACTGCAGTAGAAACAAATCTTTTTGAGCTAATTTTGTTAGGGATTTTTGCAGAAGTTTGTCACACTATAATCTCACATTTCGCTTAGTAATAGCAAACCAATTCATAAATATCTCTTCTCCCATTTTTCAAATTTCTGTTTCATTCATGAACAAATGAAACACATGATCATTGGGCGAGCGGGGGGTTATTCGTCAAAACCACACAAAAGCACGAGGGGGGAGGAAGTGACTGAAAAGTCAGGAAAAATGTTCACGTGGTTTATGGACGACCCCTAAGAAAGATATGGGGATTGGAATTTCAAACTTTTTTTTAATTTAAAACCGCTATTATTAGCAGTCATTTACATTTACCGTTAATTTTTTTTTTTGTAAAGAAGATGCAATAGTACCTAACTGGAATTTACAGAAATTACAATAAGGTTTAATTATCGCACTCAACATTTTACACCACAGCCAGATTTTCCATATTTTTGGAATTGATATACATAAATAATAATTCTCAAAAAACTTATGTGCACAACATAATCGCAAAATAATGGTGAACGCGTGGATTTTTTGGTGTTGGTGTTCGTTCAGAGGTTTGCCAAGCCGCATAACTATATAAAACTCGTGAAGATCTTTTCCGAACAATTTTTTTTCTACATCCCAGAAAATTTACTTATAATAATAATGCTCAACATATTGTCGATTTAAAGTCATGCTTTAGAGCATTCATGATGTCAAAACTATGTATCATTGCTTGACAGTTATCGAATGAATGCAATAAAACTTATTTTAATCTGCATTTTATTATGCATATAAAAATAAACACACATTGTTTGAAAATGTATTGGAAAATATGAAGTTGGTGCAGTCCCATATTGAAAAATAAAGGCATACCAGTCTCCATATGAACTTTTAATTTAAATTTCAGCTGCAAACGTGAATTGTGTTCAAGTTTATTATTTTTTGCTGATCATTAGAAGCAAAATTAGTAAGCTATGCGGTTGTGTTAAATATGTCAGGAAGAAATGTAAGGGGTCATCCATAAATGACGTAGCTATTTAGGGGGCAGGGGGATCTTTACGGGGCCCATATAGCCGTAGCGGTAAACGCGGAGCTATTCAGCATGATCAAGCTGAGGGTCGTGGGTTCGAATCCCACCGGTCGAGGATCTTTTCGGGTTGGAAATTTTCTCGACTTCCCAGAGCATAGAGTATCTTCGTTCCTGCCACACGAAATACGCAAGCAAAAATGGTCATTGGTACAGTAAGCTTTCAGTTAATAACTGTGGAAGTGCTCATAAGAACACTGAGATGCAGGCTCTGTCCTCTGTTTTGTTTGACTTATAAACTTGGTTTATAAAATGATGATTCAGCTTCAAAACATTCATCAAGATTGAAAAGAAATCTGAGAAATTTTAGATTTTCTTGATAAATGCAATCAAACAGATTTTTCAAAGCTTTAAATGGTTATGTAAATATTATATTATATTCGTGTCTTAATTGATAAATTTATAAATAAGCAAAATCAAAGTTTAATAAATAAATTAAAAATCAATGCTTTAACTACTTGGAGTACATTGTTTTCTCATTTGTTAACAAGTCATAAAGTCAGCCGTTTTCAAGACAATAAAATACGCTCTTTTCGGCAAATATTACATGAAACAAGATATTTATGCCGTGTATTATGCATTCAATGTTGCAGGAGATCTCACTCAATCAACTCATCGATTTGTTTTGATGTATCAATGCTCTTGATGGAATAGCCTGAATATTAATGAGGACAACAGATTCGAGTGATATCGAAATTTCCCTATCATTCAATTTTATTGATAACTTGGTAATTTGATAATTTTTTATTATTTAACTGTTTCATTATAGGTTGTGTAGGTTTATTTTATTATGAAGAAAGATAATGAAGTTCAGCTGAAATATTAATAGAGATAAATAATTTGTATAATAATTGCTAAAATTTTCAAAACATTCCAAATATATCAAGTGTTATCTTTTCTATATCTGGCCACTGATTGCCAAATGGATTTGAATTTGGATAATAATTCATTTCGAATTAATATATTGTATTGTTCATTTTCATTGAAATCTATTTCCTAACAAAGAATCATTTAAAAAAAAAAACAATCCTTTAATAACGAAATTTTTGTTCTAACTAAAAATAAACTAAAAATATATTGTACCCTAACTCAACAATAACGAGCTTCATCAATCCAATCAATTTTTTATTTCACATTTTCTATAGTAAACTTGTTTGGCTTGGTGACAACAGCAAAAGTAATACAATTTAGCCTAGGGCTCATTCACAAATTTCATAACGCTAGGGTGGGTGTCCTCGCGATGTTACGACCCATACAAAAATTTAATAATATTCATACAAAAAGCGTTACAAGAGGGTGGGTGGGTGTCCAAAATGGCCAATTTCAGCGTTATGAAATAAATGAATGAGCCCCTATATGAAACTAGATACCAAAATTATGTAACAGGAACTGTGTTTATTTGAAACTGTTTTCCAAATTACTTACGAGGGGGCCTTCCTTAGCCGAGTGGTTAGAGTCCGCGGCTACAAAGCAAAGCCATGCTGAAGGTGTCTGGGTTCGATTCCCGGTCGGTCCAGGATCTTTCGGGTTGGAAATTTTCTCGACTTCCCTGGGCATAGAGTATCATCGTATCTGCCACACGATATACGAATGCGAAAATGGCAACTTTGGCATAGAAAGCTCTCAGTTAATAACTGTGGGAGTGCTCATAAGAACACTAAGCTGAGAAGCAGGCTCTGTCCCAGTGAGGACGTCAATGCCAAGAAGAAGAAGAAGAAGAAGAAGGGGGGGTGCTTGATATGCTACGTATTTTCCAAGGGGAAGTATCAGCATTTGTGACGAAACGGTACGAGAGGGAAGGGGGGAGTAAAAAATCAGTGAAAAATGCTACGTTATTTATGGACGGCCCCTAATAGAAAATTATAAACATTTGTATGAAAGAAAAACTTCAAAGTTTGAGCGCTATTTTCTCAGTGCCTACTTTTTTCAATATGGGCCTTTATGGACAGCATAAGTTGTTCTTAGAAAAACTTTCTTATCGAAAATGTCTCTGAAATTTTGTCCTGAACAACTAATTCTTATCACAATTCATAGATAGTCAAAATTAAAAATGATAAAAAAAAGATTATTGCGTTATATAAAAATGAAATTTTGTTTTCATATTTTTCATGATAAAAAAAATCAGTATATATGTTCTCTTGACTTCTCCAAACGGTTTACTACAATCTCCCCACTGAACGTTCTGTTCTAAAATCAACATATCGGTGCAATAATTCTTAAAATAAATTGCTTGCAAAAACTAATAGCCAATTTGCAGAAGTTGTTCTTGAGTCAAAATGATCGATTCATCTATAGAAAACTCTTTTACTATTATACTAAAACCATGGTTAAAATTTAATCCCATATATGGGGCACGGTTTCTTATAATCGGCTCATTCTGGGTAGCATTCATCAGCATTGGATCGATATTTTTTTATCAATGTGAAAGTAGAACCGTGATCTTGTTTTCTTTGAATAGCATCAGCAAAAGATTCCACAGAGTTTTCATGTTTTAAAGACTATTCATTTTATAAAGAGGACACCTTGTTTATGCTATATCTTTTTTATCATGTATATAAAATCCCAGAGTTTTCTGTCTGTCAGTAACGCTTTGAAAGGTTTCATTGAGCAGCATACAACAGCAATTTAAGAGCACTGCAAAAGTCCATTTGAATGTAACAACATTACAATAGGGTCCTAAAGCCCTGTCCCAATTTTAGTGCCAAACGCTTACGTTCAGGCCAAAAACACATGTTTACTCAATTTTTTAATGTTTTTCATTTGTTTAAGTACAAAAAACATTTTTTCATGTTTTTATAGATTTTGTCACACTCCTTGATTTGAATTCAAATTTCGGGTGTATTTTGTTTTCCGTGTCCCTTCCGAAATGTCAGATAGCAACAACCCCAGTGTTAAAACTAAAACCCCTGTGATATTTTTGTCGACTAAGCGAACGTCAAACATGAAAATTGTGGAGCACTATAACAGCTATTGTACAGGGTGTTCTAGAGTTTTCCGGAGCTTTGTCCTTCCTAATTCGTATAAAAGTCACGATCTTTTTATCATTGTAGTTTTCCGGTTTTATGAACTTGGACGGTAATCAAAATGTAAACAAACCAACTTTATGCTGTTCGACCGCACTTAAATTCCGATGCAAGTTGAAAATGTGATTCATTACGGGTTTCGTCATTTCAATATAAGATTCAAAAACAAATAAGATATTTGCAAAGGAAAGATAAACATGATTGTGGGCCGAATATTCTAGTTTTTTTTTATTTACACAACCTTCTTGAGTCGATGTTCCATAGTTCGATATCGACTTATGAAGGCAAAATAAAAATATTTTTTTATGGTAACTATACTGCCCATAACTGCAAAACAGTCACATTCGACATTTTTGACAAAATGGAGTTAATACCTTGGAGAGTCATCAAATGATAAATACTTTCGATCAACTTACTGAAATCTGTGAGATTGTTTTAGAAAATCCGAAAAAAATACCAAGTTGTTTTGTCACATTGGTAATTATAACTGCATAACAGTCACATTGAGATTATAAATGGGCCTCGTAAAGTGATAGCAATGAAATTTCTATCAGAATTATTTTCTGACAATTCACCTAGTATGCGATATGAGTTGTACAAAATATCAGCCTCAAATAAGCACTTTTGAGTTCCTGGTAATTTTTTAGAAATTTTAGTGTCCTCCCATACTGCCATAAAATGCACACTTGGTACTCCATTTACTCAATGCCTACTTTTGTCGAATGTTACAAATATGCAGTTATGGGCAGTATAATGGTCCCCTAAAAGAGCTTTCCAAAGCATTCCTGTTCGATGACTCGATATATTCATTAGTCGATAGTCCCCTAATTACAATTCGATTCGTTGTATATCGTTGACGATCGCCATCGCAGCACAAAGATCTATACAGAAATTGTAGCACTGGTTAATCGGGATTCAATAGAATATTCTACAATTTTCAGTCAGATTCTTCTCTCTAATTTATAGAAGCTTCTGGAACTTTTGAAATATTTCACAACAGCATTTAAGGCTGTAATTATTTCAGATCAGAATAACGGCACTATAACAATGGAGTATGGTTAGTGCATAAATTTGGGCGATTTTGCGTTCATAAATATCATGCGTGTCTCAGCTTATTATTCATACACCAATGGCATATTAATCAACAGAGAAATTGCTCTGTCCATGTTATCATTTTGCAATTGAACATAAACATTATTAATCTTTGAAAGAGGTTTTTGCTTGAAAATTCTTATGGAACGTGACTAGCCACGCTGGGTTAGCTAGTTTATCAATGAAATCATAATCGGTTTTCTGTGCATCGTAATACTATTATTTTCCTCTTATATGGAAATATAAGATCTTACAAAGAAGAACAAAGAAGTTTCGACAAAAACTTCCTAGAAAAGATGCTCTTCAAACTTAAACAATATTTTTCACATACCAAAAATCCGAATTTTTATGAACGAATTGTGTTTTGGTATACTCAACTATTATACTTGGCTCCAGACCTACCAATCTTTGACCATTCTAAACATTGTTCCTTATTCGTGTGAATTATAATTATTTTGATGGCTTTTTTGTTATAACACCATCGTGCAATAATATAATAGTCTAACGATACTGTATACAGAAAACCGATTACGATTCTATTGATATATTATAAAGATATAGCATGTACAAGGTGTCCACTTTATAAAATGAACAGTCCTTAAGTAAGTTCTACAATAGAGAATGTGGCTACTCTGGTAGGTGATAAATTATTATGAATATACATTAAACTTGTTCAACATACGATGATTAACGCTTTAAAGGAGACTTGACTGTATATCTTTATTTTGCTGGGTATAACACATGTTCACATGTTTATCAACAGCATGAGCAATCATGCATATGAAACGTAAAACCACATCGACTTTGGTTACTCTTCATTTCAGTAATTAGTTTGCAGCAGTAGATATACAGTGTGCTAGTCAATCCGATGATTATGGTTTGAATCCGGTTTGCACCCTCTCGGTTTTTTGCGTATCTCCATACTTCCAATACATGCACTTAAAAGAGGCATATGTGTGGAAGTTTTATATTTTAATACATGTGTTGGTGATGCACGCACATGAAAAAAAAATACACATGCGACATCAACCAGGATCGATCCATGGTCATGAGCGTGAAAACCAAATACTATACCACAGCACTAAACCTGCTTGTTGGTATGGGTGGTGGAAAAAGCATATCAAGTTGTACTTCCCCATTTGTACCGTAAAAACTGCTCGACTCAATGACCGGATTATCTGCCTATCAATAGACGCTCAAAAACGTCATGTCGCTCAGAAGAACACTTTTCCGCCATCAATAGACGCAGAAAACGCCTATAATGACGGTTTCAACTTTTGGGTGTAAGTAGAAGCCATTGAAATTCAAAAATACCGCCGTGCGGGGTAACATTGGGCCTAGGGGGTGACTTTGACCGCCCTTTTCGATGCATCTCATGGCCAATATGGGTGTCAAAAAACTAATCCATGGCTATCCAGTGACTATTCATAACGTATTCTTGAAACTTGCCACATTGTTTTCATGATTCTGGTTTTAGTTTGCTGTAGAAAATGTGGCCCAATGTCACCCCGCACGACGGTATCAATTTTGATTTGAATCTATTATTATAGGAGACGATATTGAACTGCTGATCCGTGTTGAAAACGTGAGGTGAAGTCATTTTCAATGTTCTCGTGACCTGCTGTGAAAATTATATGGGAGGATCTGCACAAATAAACTACAAAAAGTTTTTCTGAATTCAGGACAAAAGTTTTGAAAAAAAAGCTGACAATTAGACCTAATGGATTTTTTTTTTTATTTATTTTTTTAATTGTCTAAAAGCTGATTCCACCATTACCCTTCCAGTCGTCGCGCGGTTTGCAACCGTCAGAACCACACCGCTACTGTTGTGAACGAAAAGCGAGGTTTTTTCAACAGTGTTAAACAAAATACAACAGCGTGACGACTGAAGTGTTAAGAGAGAAAAACAAAATATTGTGGATTTATTTTATAATTTCACTAATAATTTATCCATTTTTACAACGCGTAATGATAAAATATTATTAACTTATAGCGAGAAAGCTAAACCAACTTAGATAGTATGCAGCGTTGCTCAGAATTTCGAAATCATTCTCAATCATAGGAACGTTTTTGACTATTTGGAATAAATGAATAACAAATTTTAAAGCCTCATGCGATGATGGAGCTTTGGACTTATCGTTCTTGGTTGACATATTCAACAAGGTTGTACCAATTGTAAACCCGGACAAAAATCTTTCCGATACCGCTAACTATCGTCCAATCCGATTGCTTTTTTCTATAAGTGAATATTTTTAAAAACTTAACACCTTTATTCATAAACTTTTACGTGTAACGTGCAGCTCGTGCTTATTGTCAGAACTCCTTATCTGATACACTTCTTGTATGCATTGGTGTTCTTCGTTTAATATTGTACAGTACCTGACTTTTCTGAGTTACCTCAGAGATAACACAAATTTTTGTTTACAAAAGACACAGGGTTCTTCGCAAAATAACAAAGCGTCGTCTGTAGAAGATTTTTAAGAGTTTGGAAACGAAAGACTCCTCCTAATGTTTTCAAACTTTAACTTATAATATTGCCACATAAAGCAAAGCACTATATTTGAAGCCCTTTATTAACTATATTATCTCGATAAAAGCTACACAAGGAAATTATTCAGTTGAAGTCAAGTATCTATGTAGGACTCATGCTAGATAAACAATTTTCCATTTAAAAAAATCACATATCGAAGTTGCTGTGGTGAATGAAATATAAAAAGTTTTCATATGATGTCCTCCCATAGTTTAGTGGTAACATCCGCTTTGGCGTCTGGCAAAGCCAAGCTGAAGGTCTAAGAAATTTCCTTGACTTTCCTAAGCCTGCTGACGTTCCACACTATATAATGCTAGAAACTAGGCAAAGAAATTTGTTAGTAAAACCTGTGGAAGTGTTCATTGAACATTAAGCTGAAGAGCAGATTCTGTCTCAGTGGGAACCTTGGATTTTTCTTTCATCATTCATTTAATTATATGCACACCTCATTAAAACAACTACTTTAAACATTACTTTAACTCCACATTTATCAATTAAACAGTTTCCTTGAAACTTTCGAAGAATTGCATTACAGATGAGTATCACAGTAACTAATACAGTACGTCCAATAAATAATAATTAAGCTCATCCGCTGTTCAAAAGTGAACGAACTCGTCGTTGCAAAAACTTATACAAGATTTTACCCGTAAAACCTGTATAAGCGAGATAAACAAAACTTCATGTGTTCAACAGTAGTAGTAGATTCATCTCATTTTCCAATTGCTTTCTTGGTAACGAAAGAGATGATAGCCATGCCGAGCGTGTAAGGAACCAAGTCCTGCCAACAAACCTGAAAAATTAACGTGGATCTTCTTAAGCAGTTCTTTCATAAATACATTCTCATTGATACCTGTAGGGTGTGCTTCCAACCACCTGTCGTATGAGCTGTCTTTCCAAGGGAAAATACACCAAACTTGGCCAATGCATCCGAGGTCGTGACCCCGACATACCACGGTATATCTTTCTCCAAATGCTTGATCATGTTGGTGTGCGTCATGCCGGGGACTACCGCTTGACACTTGACACCCTTTCCCAGGAGTTCATGGTTCAACGCCAAGCTGAAGTTGGTTACGAAGGCCTTCGCAGAGGCGTACATGTTCAGGAAAGCCGCCGGTCGATAGCAACCAATAGAGGATATGTTGACGATAATACCGCGCCTTCGCTGCTTCATTCCAGGAAGCACCATTCGCGACATCATTGTAGTGCTCAAAATATTGATGTTGATCGTTGAGACAATTTCTTCTTCAGTGTTGCGATCGAAACTCCGAACTTCAGGGTAGTATCCCACGTTGTTCACTAGTAAATGGAGCACATCGATTATAATTCAAATCTTGAAGTCATTGTGGCGGTACTCACCAAGAATGCCAATATCCAGTCCTTCGACCTGTTCTCTGATCATCTGGTAGATTTCAGGACCCTTGGAAAAATCAACCGCAACCCATCTGGTTTGAACATTGTAACTTTCGTTGATTTCGTGGGCTACTTTCATCAGTTTGGGTTCACTTCGTGAAAGTAGCATAATGTTCATGCCTTTGCTAGCCAGAATTTCTGCGTACCTCTTGCCGATACCATCGGTTGCTCCAGTGATAACTGGGTGAACAAAATACACACATGTTCTAATTCTTACACTTTTATCATTATACTAACATATATTCACACGGTTTGATGCTTCAATGAATAAGCAGGATGATGAAATGAACGTGCCAAAGCCCATGGATCTGAACGATTTAGATGAAAAACGATTATCTCAATTAAATACTAACCTTATGGGACAGATGTATTTTGAACAGTGAATGAAAGATGTAATTACAGTTGAATTTATGAAGTGACAAGGTTCTCACTAATAATAATTTCACTGTGCAGATTACCAAAGTGCAGATCCTGTTATCTGATACTCACCACTATACTAGTTTACAGTTATCCAGCATCAGTTGAAGCTACCGCTCATCAAGACAGATAATCTTTGAGTATGATTTTAAGCGAAATTGGGGGTTGGTGGTCCAATGGCTACCACTTGCTTTATCAGAAGAAGGTCGTGAATTCAATCCCAGGCCCGTCCCTTTCCTCGTATAGTTGTATCTTTCACTCTTAATATATCACAGTTGATCTATGATAGTTCATATCATTTGCTAGAACTAGAGGCAATAAGAAACGTTTCCCTAAGCTTCTATTCTTCCACCATTATAGCACGCCTTTCCTTACGCCTGATACCAACCAAACAGCAAGTATCTCTGCCATAAATTTACCACCCCTACATCTTCCCGTATGAACTGGCGTAGATGCAGGGGTATATCCAGTCAGCTGTGGCAGCCAGACTAATGCACCACCAATGTCTCCCCATTTCCCTCATTGGTCAGCAATCTGATAAGGCAGGCGCCATTATTGCCTAAAAATAGACGATCACCAGCGCTTATACACTGAGGGTGTCGGTTAATCCCAAGCAGTCATCTGGTTGGATTTTTGTATAAGTGTAGCTGATCTGGTAATACTAGACTACCAACCACGGGCGGCCAATCAAGCTCAAGCTCATTAAGGAGTGCCGCCAATAGTGGTCAGTTGATCCAAATTTGGAAGATTCAGTCAGCAGATCTTAAACTCCATTAGGGGAATCAAGATTTTTTACCAAATCGCAAATAGAAGAGACTGTCGCGTTATGCCAGAAACTCTCGCAGATCGCGAACTTCTTCTCAAACATCTTGAAAAGAAAAAGCCCGTTTGTTTACTCATCACGACAAAACGTCTGCTCATAGTCGTCTTGAAAGGTCTCTCAAGTGACCTTAAGTCACCTGAATTGGAATAAATTATTTACGTGGATTTTTACCAGTCTAAGTAATCATTATGAAAGGAGAGCCCAATCTGGCATTCATCGAAAAAGACTTTCTCAGGAATATTATCAAATTCAATTTAAAAAAGATCTAAATAATATTAAAGCTTTAGAAAAAGCTAGACTTATGTTCGATGTCCGTGTGAAATGGGAACGTTCCCAGAAACCTAAAGAAAATTTGCAGAACATCACTCAATGCAGTCGGTGCCAAAAGTGGGTTCATGGTACTAAACATTGCCGCATGGATGCTGAATGCATGATTTGCGAAGGTTCTTCTTACGCTAATGACGTTTGTCATGTAAAGTAAGATACCAAAATATGTGTATGCGCAAATTGCGGGGACAACCATAGGTCTAACTATTGGGATTGCCCTTCATGCTAGTCAATCTTTGAGGCTCGTACCAGGCAAATGAGCGGCAACTTTTTTCGTAGTCGAAATTCCCCAGACAGAATCATTACAACAATTCTCATTTCTCAGTTAACGATCGTTAACTTAATAATCATACCATCAAGTAAATTATAATCATGCTCGTTCACAAACTATTTTTTTTCGTCAGGTAACCGTACGATTTTTTAATTTGTAGGGAAATTCCCGAATAACTTCTATACGAAAGTTGTTTCAGGTTACTTCAGTACCTCCCCTTTTCTTCCTACGGTTAACCGTTCCAATTGCTTATGCCGACGCAGGTAACTTTTACCAACCGAAAATCCCAACGTAATATTATCAGAAGATGTAGCAACTTCCAGTAATATGTCTCCCTCAGATTTTGATTTTTTTAACTGTACAATTGAATCTAATGATTGATGCAATGTTCAAAACCACCAGTGGCTGGAGCAGTAGGGTGGGGATTATTTCCCAAAATCTTCCGTAGCCAAAATTTACAAAGTGGAAAATGATCATCGATCTCAAAATAATATCCTGTGAAAAAATTAGAATTTTTGGTGAAGGTTTAGAGGTGGCACATAGGGCGTAAGTGTAGTTTCCTCGATGACTCGTGACTCAGAAAAAAAATGATATGCTTTTCAACTTGTTTTGATGATTTTAGGACCCATAAAGGCAAAAAATTACCTCACAATTGCGATATCTCCACTCATTTAGGTGATATTTGATGATACATCTTATACAAATGCGATTTTTGGCCCTTGGATAGGTAACGCTGATTGACTTGTGTTAACCCGAATGAGTATATGAAGAGGACTATCATGTCTGTAGAATGGGACAAAGAGCAAACAAAAACGAGAGACAGAAGAAATAACACAGAAGGTGGGGCGGGTTAAATAGGTGGGAGGGCGATACTAGTATTGTATTAGAACAAACTGAGGTACCGTGAAAATACCTCAATTTCACGTATGGGGTGTGATCATATTATTTGAAGTAAAATCAAAACAAGCAAGTCGAATACAAATTAAATTTTATAGCATTCAATCGAATTTCCTCCATCAATTTCGCTTTTAGTGTTATTGACAAAAAAAAATGTGTCATAGTTGTGAAACAAGTTTTATCTTTATAAGGCAGGTACATCCATAACAAAAAAAATCACGATTTCTATAAATTCTGCAATTAATATACGTTTAACATAGCTTCGGAAGAAGTGCGATAGAAATAGTGTATTCGACTTTAACTTTTTGCCTTTCGAATGCGGCTTAGAGAGTTTCAATTGGACGCGTAATCACAGAGATATGGACAGAATACGTTTGCATGTTTTTAAGGGGGTGAATCCAAACTTTTGCACGGGAGTGTATAAAAACAGTTAAAATTGGTTTAAAGTGATGAAGGGCCCCAGTAGAGTTTGAAGTTGTAGGTTGGAAGTTAATGTTCGACATTTATGAGATTCTTTCTAACTTTGCTAACAGTAATTCTAGTTTTTTACGCACTGTTTAAATGCAACTGCTGCTTGAGCAGCATGGTAACTTGGGTAGTCATTGTATATATGCGTTTATGTATGGACGTGCATTAGTATATATCTACCAGGAGAATAATAATGAAACTTATTTTTGAAGTGTTGAATAACATTTGCTCAAAATATTCCTAAAGGATATTGGACGCAAAACAATTAATATAATAATAATTTTCTGCAGGAACTTATTTTACCACGAGTAAAACCCAGATGTTGTAAAGTTTCTTCATTTAAACTTATTATAATACCAGATACGCCCTCCCTCAACCATCCCCACATTACATTATTTTATGTTATTTCATCTTACTCTCTCTCTCTTTTTGGCTCTATATATAATTCTACGAACATGTGAGTCCTCTTAAACTATTCAATTCGAGTTAACACTAGTCAGTCAGCGTTACCTATCCAAGGTCCAAAAGTCGCATTCGTAGAAAATGTATCATCAAATATCTCCTACAGAAGTGGATATATCGCAATTTTGTGGTAATTTTTTTTCCTTTAGGACCCAATCATCAAAACAAGCTGAAAAGCATATACATTTTATGTTGAGTCACTAAAATCGAGGAAACTGCATTTACGCCCTTTGCGTCACCTTTAAACCTTCACCAAAAATTCTCATTTTATTGTAGCATGCTATTTTGGAGACCGATGATCATTGTCCACTTTGTAAATTTTGACTACGGAAGATTTTGGGAAACAGGCCCCACCCTACTGGAGCAGTCCAAGTTGGTGTAGGTTTACTAATAAAATTGTTATTGGATTACGTTTCTCTAATGGATTCACTTTTTTTCGTCATTAAAAACTTTGAAGTCATTTGTCATTTGAAGTTTTGAATCTTTGGGTGTTTCAAATATACTTTCGTAGCTACCAATTTGCCTTTTCAATGCTAATTTGCTAATTTGCCATTTTTTTTCTCTGAACTGACTAGCAAAAATTGATTCGCTATAAGTCAAAAAAATTTGTTCATGGTGACTTTAATACCAAACATCGCTCATGAAATATTTCACAAAATAATTTCAACGGCAGAATCTTATTTGATGAGCACTACTTGTTTTTCCTCTTTTAGAAATCCTTCTACGATTGATTTGGTCTCAATCGACTCTAGTCATCTTTGTAGCCAACTGGTTACTCTCGCTGATTTTGATTTTGATCATATCACTGTTACATTTCAAATATCCCATGAAGCGATTCTCAATCCTAACAGCTCTAAATTTTATAATTTACATATGAAAAATAAATCAATAGTTATTTTGATGTTAACATTTCATTGATAAAATGAAAAGATATAGCATGCAAATGGTATCCACTAGACTGATGCAAATTTTGAAATTTTTGCTCCCCTATGCTTAAACGTTGCAAATTATTATGAAAATCATTCTCCCAAAATTTGAAGTGATTTAGAAGAAATTTGGTTGTGCTGACGCCATTTGAAGTTTATATGGAAATGACTGTGGAAAAAGGAAATCTTTTGTATTCAGTCCTTTAATTCTCCGTAATAAAAATGTATGGAAAAGTGAACAAACTCTACTCATGTGAAATCTTCCCAGCTGCAACTTTGCCGAAGACCACATTTTGATGGAACTTAAGGATAATTTGTTATTGTTGATAACAAAGTCTAAATCATGCTGATATGATCATTCAAATACCTTCTGAGCAACACTGTTCTTTTGCTTTAGAACATAGTAGCCTGGATTACTTTGATCTATTCTACCCGCCAGGAGCACCACTGTTGCCTGCCGAGCAGTTGGTTAAGCATGCAAAATGCAAACCCAGATTATGATTATGAATAGAAATTTATCTTGACGTCCAATCAAAATGCGGTCTTCAGTAAAGTTGTATCTGAAGGGATTTTACACAAGTAGAGTGTGTTCATTTTTCCATAAAATATTATGGCGAAGAGATAGAGGGCTGAACACAAAACGTTGGCGTTTTTCATAGTAATCTTCATATAACTTTAAATGGTTTGTGCACAGTCAAATTTCTTCTGAATCATTTCAAACTTCGGGAGCCAAAACTTCAAAATTTGCATCACTCTAGTATGTTGCAAAATTTGCATCACTTTAGATATGTTTTCACGGTGAGATATGTCTTCAAAATCTTCAAACAAATTTTCAAGTATTTTGTAGGAACATAGATACTCTTATTCTAATTACAATTGTTATTTACTCGTGGATCGAATAGACAAATTGAGTTTATTATTTAATGGAAACGTGAATATGAAACATGAGCACCCTCTCATTTGCAGTTCAGATGAGAATGATTTTTTTTTTGTCAAAAAATGTGCTCTAATCAATGAATTGAAGTTCATCTTGAAAATGGTAATTAATTACAGATATGATTAACCCTTTCCCCTGTTGGTTGTAACAATATGGTTGTATTAATTTGAATATGAGAATTCAACATTCTTATTTTTGCACTCACAAAACACCATCGCCAATACACACGCACACATTCAAATGATTTATCGCAAACAGGAAAACATTATCACCCGAATGATGGATCGATTTATGTCAACATTTATACAATTAAGAGATCTTTACATACCTGCCCACGGTCCATATTTCTCGGTCAGTGGTTTATTACTGAACCACCCTTTTATGGTTCCCCACACGATGCCCAACAATGACTCCAGGAACGTATTGTATGCCCAAAGGAACGTGGCATACACGCCAAATCCCATCAAAAACATCTGCAGGTAGAACATCGTTTCTGGCTTCAACACAACACTTCACCAAAGAACAGAACTCGAGCCTTCTCGCACTTGTTAGAACAATTCTTCGTGGTCTGTATGCTTTAACAGCTGGATTGCTAATACGATTAAATCGACTCTTGCATAAGGATATTACAGTGGAAATTGTTTTCACAACGGAGCAAAGGAAAGCGTAAACTTCTTCGCTGGGTTGTTACACCCAAAGCCGCCGTAGGTGTGCATCCATTTGAAATCTAAAGTAAACTGGACCAGTGCAGCCTTGGTTTGGCTTTGTTTAGTTCACTGCCAAATTGCTATCAACTGATAGCCCGTCCACACTCTGCGAAACTCAAGTACGAGTTTTCACCGAGCAGTGCGCCGGCGCCAACGCGGTGTGATATCGAACTTGAGCCCATTTGCTTCTGGAGTAAGGGTATGCGATGTTTGGAATGGTTCTGTCGAATACGGCTTGAACGGAAATTCTGTATAATTTTCTTCTAAGATTTCCTCTAAGAAAAACGTTCAACTTTGCATCTACTAAAAACACGGTCCACAGAGTTTGCTACGTGCTGGTATGAATAAGAACCTTTCGGACATATAGTATACTATGTTGCTTGTTTGTTTTCCGTCTTTGCCACCGCCTGTGTTTAACGAACTTTGAGGTACCTTCTGTGGGGATCTTGAGATTATTACAACCATAGCCATCATATAATTACTAGACTAGGATTCTTGATTCACGAGTTTCCAGTATGATGATTTCTAATGATGAGTATATATTATATCCCATATGGGTTCGGTTGGTTTCGGTGAAACTATTGGTATTCAAACTTAGACCCCAAGTCAAATTAGTGGAGTAAGATTGCTAGGAAGCGTTTGGAAAAGATTTTAAAGATATTTATGCGTATCCTAGCAGATGTCAGCCAATCATACTAGAATCTTTGAGTGGTAGATCAATTCGACCTCAGTGGAATATTCAATACTTCCAGTAAAGCTTTCACACTTAAAATAAATCGCAGTATCCTGTGAAATAAATCACCGTAATTGAACCGGAAAAAATCCGTGAAACAAACAATTTTACTGTAACCCTGTGAAATACTAACGAACAGTTCGGTAAAAGCATTATTTTCACCGAACTTCTGTGAAATCGTGTGACAATCGGTCTGGCAGGCATGAGCTTCCTTTTATTTCAGTTTTTTCACACCACTAACATGCAGTGAAAGCTGGCTTAGTGGTAGCCTGAGAGAGACTCGCCCAGATTCCCCTCTCACGAAACGTCAAATGCAGCCCACCGTTTTTATGGCTGAAAAAGTGAAAAGTATTGTGTTCAAAGTAAACTGTTATTAAAAACCTCAGTCGGAGGAGCAGTTTTTTCCAAAGTTGCTGATAAATCTAAGCAGAAGATTAATTATTTCTAATGTCTGCTACGTTTGCTGGCATGAAATTTCACTCAAATGGCTATTTATGATTCGATGTGATGCAAACTTAATCATTTTTTGCTGAGAGGTTCATGTGAGGATTTGAACAGCATGCGCATAATTGGTATGCGCATGCGCATAATTGGTACGCGCATGCGCATAATTGGTATGCACAAAGTGGAATAAGAAAAAAACTCAGCAATCACAGAAAAAGAAGACCGTCTTCGCGAGTCTCGTCTCAGGTGGTAGCAAGCCTACTTCCTGATCAGTAGGTCGGGAGTTCGATGCCCGGTCTGAGCCATTTTCTTGTTTTTCTTTATGATTTCGTTCAAAGATTTTACAAATTGTTCGGTGATTTTTCACCGAAGCTTCAGCTGTTGAGATTACGGTGAAATTTCACCGCAATCCGTATTTTTTTTAAGTGTGTTGATTGTTCAAAAGCAATAAATACCACACAGTGAACTTTCAACATATTGGTTACAATTTTTCTGAACAAACTTGTGTGAAAATATTAACCCATTTTGAGTTATAACATTTTAATTGGATTGTCTTAAGTGAATTAATTACTGTGACTTCCGATTTGACTATTTGACCACAACTGGGACAAAGCCTGATTCTCAGATTGAAGTTCTTATAAGCACTTCCACAGTTATTAACAGAAAGCTTACTCTGCCGAATGACCATTAGCATGTGTAAATCGTGTGGCAGATGCAATGGTACTGGGAATTCTATAAAATTTCCAACCCGGAACGATCCTCTACCGGTGGGATTCAAACCCACAACTCTCTTCAGCAAATCTTGCTGAATAGCAGCGCGTTTACCGTTACGGCTATCTTGGCCCTATGTAAGTTTGATAAGTTTGAAAAATCGAACTGAAACCAGTTTTTCTGCAAATAGACACTTTTATGTCTAAACTATTTTCTGGTACTCTAAGATGAACCTATGTTCGTTCCATATGTTCTTTAGGTCATTTGACTTTTACTGTGCGCCTTGTGTAAGTGCTATCTTGCTCTATGTTTTTTTGGACTTATACCAACAAAAATCTTTTAAAAATTGAGTAAACATATGTTTTGTATGTATGTATGAAATTTGTATGATGTGTTTTTGGCCTAAACTCAAGTCTTTGGTACTAAAATTGGGACAGGGCTTTAGGACCCTATTCGTTCTCAATGGAAGCAAAGGAAGAAAAACATCCTATATGTGGTGGTCCACGATTAGCAATGTACCGGTATCTCAAGTAACAAGTTTGATAGATAAGAGCAGCGAACGAGATCTACAAAGAGAGAGCGATGATAGAATCTATTTTTCTCGCTTAATTCTCATTGGGCTAGGTGTTTTATTTTACTAGCACGATAAACAATCCCCAAAAATCCTATAACAATAGTGTCACCCAGGTTTGGAGTTTGTTTCGATGGGATTTATCATGCACTGCTATCCCCCTGATCTAATCAGAGCTGTAGCAATATACTATAAACATGCACTTATGGTGTGCTGCAAATCATGATTGTTACAGAGAGCGATTAGTGAGAGGTTCTCTCATTTTTTTCAGGATTCAATCCCTGGTCCCTGGTTCCTGATATTACAATGTGGATTCTGGGATTTCAGTGTAAGTCCTCGTGTTCCATTGTAAAACCTGGAACTCTATTGTGGATTTTGGGATTTTAATATGGACTCTTAGATTCCAGTGTAAATGCTGGGACTTCAATGTGGATCCTTGGATTCCAGTGTGGATACTGTTATTCGAGTGTGGATCCTAGGATTTAAGCATAGATCCTGGGTATCTAGTGTGGATTCTGAGATTCCAGTGTGAAATCTGCACTCTTAAAAATAATGAGTTTTACACGTGACGTAAACGTTATTATCCTGAATTATTATGTGACACAAATACAAATATTACTGTTTCTGATGACGTATTTTAGAATCCACAGGTTTAATAACCTATTTTTACATTGGCATAGAAATTAAACAATGTGGTTCCAAATATCTATACTTCTAGTCATGAAAGTTGAACGCAAAACTTATTTTTACGTTTATTAAGGCGTAAAATAGCTTGTCTCTTGACCGCACTGACAGCGCATTGAAAAAAATCAAGTTTGTTTTCAATTGTAGACTGTGTTATTTGCAAAAAACGAGTAATTTATTACGTATACCTCGATATATTGCCGTTTTCCACAGCATCACATGCAGCTTTAATCATCTCATTGGGTTGGGTCGTGCGGCTGGCAATGAATTGATCCAAAAAGTGTGTGAATAATTCTATTAGAAATTCCATAACAAACGAAACCCTTAGATTTCGTGTTAGTTAATGAAAATGTTACAAGGTGGTGGTGATCACAAGAAATGAATGTGTAGTGTGTTCCCTTTTCCCATCGTCAGTTCATGATAAAATAAACTGCATAATTTAGTGAGAGTGCTCTATCAAGATCAAGGATTTACATGATCTAAAGGAGAAGTATTTGGTGGGGTAGATCTATTTTCCAGAACCAACACGAATCGAGAGTGGGAAATTTCGCAACTAGATGGTAAGTGAACAAAAGTTCTATAACGTTTCGCCTCATAGCCAGCGCTGATGATCGTACATTCAATTCGCTCAACCATTAGGTATTGCTTGACACAAGCCAACACACGGCATGGCGCGGAAGAAGATCTCTTTTGACTCACTCTAACGTCATGTCCTATTTTTTTTTTGTTTAGTTGAGGTCATGTAACTTTCAGAATGGACTCAAATTTGCGTTAAAAGATTCGTTTCTTTTATGTGCATCTAAGAAGATTGAATTTTACAAGAAATTTTCGAAGAGTGTGGAAAATCAATTTAGAAGCTGGGATTTCAGTGTGCATCCTGGGATTTCAGTATGGATCCTGGCACTGTAACGATTCTGGTATTCCAATATAAATCCTAAGATTGTAGCATTGATGTTAGAATTCCAGTGTTGATCATCGGATTCTAGTGTGTGTCCTAAACTTCTAGTATCCATCCTTTTATTCCAGAGTGGGTTCTGGGATTCCAGTGCACTATGGTCCAGGAATCAGTTTTACGCGGGAAGATGCATTTTGAGCTTTAGAATGAAACATTAGACGAAAACGGTCTTGTACAAAGTTGTTTGTATTAGTAAGGTCCTTGTTCGGAGTTATTGAAAATTAGGGTGAACCACATTTTCATAGAAATTGTGTAACTAACTTTCTTATTTGTAGAAATTATATTATACATGCTTCAGCAAAGTTGTAGACCTTTCAGTTTCATGCAACTTTGCCAAACAAAGTTTATTGTATCTCTTAATTTGACCGATTTAGAGCTATTTTTCTACGGTGACATAGAGTAGTCCAAACAAAACTGGTTTTCTGGCTCTACAGTTTTCAATTCAAATTTCTCATCAAAGTAGTCTATGAAACATTTTTAGAGCCTTGAAAATGCGTAATTTGGTGAGTGAAGAAACTCGCTATCTCCTTCCGTTTGGGAGTAATTGTTCTTTTTCTCAAAATAGTTTTACCTTTCTAATTTCAGATTTCTCGTCAAAGGGGTCTATGAACGACTTTTAGAACTTAACAAAACGCAAATTTCATGCAAAAATATTGATGATATCTATTTTAGTTCAAAAGTTATTGAAGTTTTTCTGCTTCAAATCCTTTGTTTCTCAGAGCATTTTATTAAAGTTACAACAAAAACACTTCTGTATTTTTTTTTTTTTTTTGTTTTGATATAATATACAATATTATTTTGTCTTTTGAATGCCGTTTAAAGATATTTTTTATGTTTGCCTCAATCTCAGATATTCTTAATCAAAGTAGACATGCTTTTGAGAGCAAAACAACAAAAACTCGCAAACGGAAGGAGATGGCGCGTTTCTTCACTCACCAAATTACGCATTTTTCAAAGCTCTAAAAGTGTTCCATATACTACTTTGATGAGAAATTTGAATTGAAAAATGTAGAGCTAGAAAACTAGTTTTGTTCGGACGAGGAAAATAGCTCTAAATCGGTCAAATTAAGAGATACAATAAACTGTGTTTGGCAAAGTTGCTGAAAATTGAAAGGTCTACAACTTTACTGAAGCATGTATAATATAATTTCTACAAATAAGAAAGTTACACATTTTCTATGAAAATGTGGTCCACCCTAATTTTCAATAACACCAAACAAAGGACCTTACTAATACAAACAACTTTGTAGAAGACCGTTTTCGTCTAATGTTTCATTCTGAAGCTCAAAATACATCTTTCCGCGTAAAACTGATTCCTGGACCACTGTGCAGTGTAAATCCTCGTGTTTCAGTGTGAATTCAGTATTGATCCTGCGATTTCACTGTGGATGTTGGAATTCCAGTTTGGATGCTGGGATTACTGTGTGGAACTTAAGTTTTCAGTGTGGATTCTCAGATTCCAAAATGGATCCAGAGATTTCAGTTTGGACCCTAGAATTTCAGTATGGATCCTAGCAAGCGCATGCTGCGTTTTCAATGTGGATTCAATGGCTCCAATGTAGATTCTTGTGTTACAGTATGGGTTCTGTGATTCCAGTGTGGATTTTAAGATTGTAGCGTAGATCATAGGTTTCCAGTGGTGATCCTGGGGTTCATGTGTTTATCTTAGGATTGCAATATGGGTCCTGGGCATCTAGTGTGGGTCTTGGGATTTCAGTGTGGATCTTTGGATTCCAGTGTGGATCCTGGGATTTCAGCATGGGAATCCAGTATGAACTTTGAGATTCCTTCTAGAATTAACGGCTTTTCAGTCTTACGGAGAACTCCAAACGCTATTTTTTTTCAAATCCGACGTTTCGGCCATTGAACTTGGACTTGGATTAAAAAAAAACGTAGCGTTTTGATTTCTCCATAAAACTGAAAAGCCTTTAGTTCTAGAAGTTGAACAACAGTCGTATTCTAATTAATACTTTGAGATTCCAGTGCTGGGAATCCAGTATGGTCCAGGGATGACAATGTGGATCCTGTTGTTTCTGTCTGGATCCTAGGGTATCAGTGTGGATCGTTGGATTCTAGTGTGGACTGTGTTGGTTCATTGTGGATGCTAGGCTGCTCATATGGATATTGGGATTCCAGTGTGTTTTGTTGTATTTCAGCGTGGATGCTGGGAATGCAGTGTGCATCGTAGAGTGTCTGTGCGGATCTTTGGATTCCAGTGTGCAACCTAGGATTATTGAGTGAATCCTGGTATTCTGCCAATATTGTCATAATCGCAGGTATATAGGAAATATCATAGATCATGTGACTGTTATGCTAATATAGACAGTATTCTAGTTTAGATACTGGTATAATGACTCGGAATTCTAGTGTAGAACCTGAGTTTTCAGTGAAGATCTTAAGATGCCAGTTTAATACCTGAGATTTCAATGAGGATCTTGAGATTCCAGTGTGAGTAAGGGGGAGGTTGGAGCTTACGATTTCAGTATGGATCCTTGGAGTATAAAGCGTGCAAGTATGATGCTAACTTTCATGCAATACGAAGTCGGTTTCTTTCGACACGTTCAACCAGCCGATTTGAACAGGCTTAGGAAGGCGGTAAAAGCTCAAGAAGAATGTATTATCAATGAAATTAGCGCATTTATTTTTTCTTTTTAGATTGTTCCAATTTCCATTTTTTTAATAATCTTTTATCTAGAGATGATTCCTAATGTGTTGTCTCTATAAATTATTGTGGGATTTATGTTGTTTTTAAAGAAGGATTAACCTTTCTAATGGAATTGTTTGATCGCCAACGAAACGGACGACGTACAAATTATTCGCGATGTGCTCTTACGCTACATAAAATAAAAAACGCTACATAAAATTTTTGCGACGCTTATTTTAAATCCACATCCAGCGGCGGTGGTAACGTGCAGATATGCGCGCAATTTAAACACAAGGTCAGAATTCAAGAAGGTTTGATTTTTTTCGTTTTTAAGGACGCGAATGTTTCAAATTACCCAAATCTGAAACATTTGGTGGCTTTTATTATCTCTGCGACGGTATGTCGACATTTTAGTTAAACGTATTCCGTGGATTTTTCTTGCAGAGCACAATACACACATATTCACATATTAGTAGCAATGTCTGGGGACCGAGGAAATTATTTTAAGAAAAAGTGTTCTTTTTTCTAAATTTCATTTCATCTAAATTAATATGCAGCTGAAAACATTCCCAAGTCAATGAAATTTAAAAATAAATGAATCACTACAGTTGTCTTACTAAATGCAAGAATACATAATTGCACATTGATACATTTTGTTATTTCTGTAGCTGAAACGTGCAAAATCCGGTTAATCACCAATTTACTGTTTACATGGGCGTTATTAACCAAATTAAAACGAATATATATATTTCTTGTTGCACAGGTGATTAGTATGGGCACGCGACGCCTCTGGAGCAAATGGTTTGCAAATACATTGGAGATCTTTCTGGAATGCTGGGATGCTTGTGAATGTCCCGTAGAAATCCTCTGGAAGTTTTAAGAGGACCCGGTGTAAGTTCGGAGGGAATCCTATTAGTGTTGTATGCCAAACAGTTAGAATTCCTGGGAGAATCATGGGAAAATTCTTTACACGTAAGAATCCCCGGTGTATATTATTTTAGAATCCTTCAGAAATACTGTGGTGATCCTATTGAATTCCTATTGGAATTATGTGGGAAATCTTCAAGAGTTCTGTGAGAGTAATGTGGGAATCCCTTGGGAATTTGTGGAAATTCTATAAGTATGTACCCCGGAACCTTTTTATATTAACGAGCCAAAGGTGGACCAAGGGTTCACACATGGATGTGTAAAAACCTTGATCCACCTGTACACAAAAATGGGTGAAAAACTGTGGGCGATAAATGGATGGAAATATATAGGTAAGTAGCTCTAACATACTATTGTGTAACTTTAATACATGCTCTGTGTAAACAATTTTAAGAGTGTACTTCCTCTTCGTCTTCAATTCCACATAGCCAAACGTACATGCGGTACATGGTTGGCAGAATGCGAAACTAATTAAAAAAAATGTTAGAAAACCATCACATCTAAATGCATGGATATCAATGTATATCGCCGCTGCTGATTCTCTCCTGATAAATAAAGATTAGGCTCCAATAGTGTCCTCTCTCTTTCGTTTTACGAAATCATGAACACACTGAAGTTTTTAATCCAGTTTACAATGTGTACTGTGCAAAGTACGAATAAGTATGAGTGAATTATCGTAGTCAATCGGACATCGTCCCGTAGATGGGCTAGATCGAGCTCAAAGCCGGTCAACTAGAAAGGTAAATTTAAACCCTTTTTTAATATTTTTTAAGAACAATTTGTGTTATATCCAGTCTCGTGTCACGTTCTGTGAGTGCACATGACGTTCTTACGTTAGCAAAAACCCCCGAAAAAAGTGTAACAGACAAATTCCAGAAGAAATTCAAAGCCAGCTTGTGCTGTAGGAAGATATAATAATATTATGAAATAATAATATATATTTTTTCCACTAATTTGATGTAACACTTATTTATTTGCCACGAACATATTATTCGCATAATGAAAAAGATACAGTGGAAAAATGAAAAAAAAAATCAAAAATACCGAAATATACCTCTCTGAAATTTTGACAACCGTTTCATCAAGTATTCTTATATGTTGCCCTATAATTTGAGCTTGCGATATTTGGGCTTATAAAGATATTAAGGTTCCATAATTGCTCTATTTTTCAAGTTTTTCCATTATTTCTCAAGTTTATGCCTTTATGTCAGTAGATGGTCCTCATTGTTACAAAAAACTTTGAAGACACCAAATGCCGGAAACGCTTCGTCACCGAGTTATTAATTTTGTCCCGCCAGATTGCGTCCCTGGCCCATAGTGCAATGAATTATTTTAACACTTTTGGAAGAGTGCAATTCATTCTGGAGCGTTACTACTTAGCAAGGTAAAATATGATTATAAAAGTGAAACATCATCCTTCCCGGAAAGGTTATCACATACCCTTATTCAAAAAAGCCGAGCCTCCAACACCCCGAACAACCGAACAGAATCGATGCTAGCTGAGCACGATGCGCGATGTCGCATTTCACTAAGCATAATTTGGCGCTGATAACACGAAGTCCAACATCGCGATACGGAATCGATCGTTTTTCCGCGCAACCAACGAAATGGTATCAAGGTGGCGGCGAGCTCGTGCTCGCGCAAACCGGTGGCTGCTAATGTTGGCTTACCGGTTGGATGCACTTACACAGCCCGGAGGAGCTGGCAGCAGCAACCAGCAACGAAGCTAACGACGCCGACGGAAAGTGCGTGGCTTTGTTGTTAACTTATGATTATGCATTTTTTCCGCGATCCACTGCCTCGAGTTGGAGGCCGGGCATTCCGAAGCGCCGCACAGTGGTACGTCCATGAATAGACCTAAATTAGAAAAAAATACAAAGAAAATCCATTATTTTCTCATAAATCCCTTCAGTCTGCATACATTTTCACTCTCCATATCTCGATATCCTCCATATCTCGATGTGTTTCTGTTGATTTTTCGTTCTCAATTTTCTCTCCGTATGTCGATATGACCAATATCGAAGGTCACTAGACCAAAGTTTTGGGATTCAAAACAAATTAGGAGCGCAAACTGACGTTTGTTTGTGTATTAATTTCTTGGCAATGGAGAGTTTTTCAATCTAGTATTCTTTAAAAAATTGTTCTTTGTCTCGATCTCTCCCTATCTCGATGGTCCCTTCGATATCGAGATGTGGAGAGACCACTGTAATAAGTCTTTAATTCCATAAAATATATTGCAAGTTCAAAATTATTAGTATGACAAATAATGTTGAACAAAGAATCTCATTATATTTTACATTACTAATTCTACTATATCTGATTTTTGACCGCTTCTTAGAACAAATGGAATTACTGTGCGCCATACACCCTATCCATCCATTGATTGGGACTTTGATTAGCATTTGCGTGACAGATGTAGGTATCGGACAATTACCAGCTGTATGCTGAATGTAGGAAACTAGCCAGTACCTAGTTTCTGTGCCAACACTGTTCGTTACGTCGACTTTCAACACTTCAGCACGACAGCACTCTATTGATACGGAAAGCGGTAGCCAATAATAAAACCATTTAGATGTTTTCTAGTCCAATATTTACATGCACGTGTGCAAGTGAAACGGCTCTCTACGGTATTCTTTTGCACCTACGGTTACGCTTATTGGGAAGCGATTTTCAACGCGAAAATGCATTAACAGTATTGTCTAGACCTGCTTAGAGTTTGGTCTTGCATTTGGCAATCAGTAAAAATTATACAGGAAACAAGTACTATAGCAAGCCTAGATAACCCAGAAATAAGAATTAGTTATTATATCGGCGTTATGTCAGAGAGGACCAAGTGAAATTTAACATATTAACAAAAAACATTTTAAAGCTTGACATTTTGCAATTTTTGAACTTTTGAAAACTTTTGTTCAATAATTCCCAGTTCTTCGTACTGCTGTCAAACAATATAGCGTGAAAAGAAAATGAAGAAAAAGAACATTACTTGAACATCTAATAGAACAATAGTTACAGAGCAGACTAAGTGCTCACTGTCTATCAAATAATTATTATTTGATAGACAGTGAGCACTTAGTCTGCTGTGACTAAACTAAAATTATAACTCGTTTTACATGATTATCAACGTGCCACGTACATAATAATAACACCTAACACAGAATACTTAGATAAAATAAATAATTGTCATGTTTAAAATGATAATAATGAAGGAATTATAAGAAATCATTCTGAAATGAAAATACTTCGAAAGAAACCTAACAATAAAAACCGTTATCTATTTGTGAATAAAAACATATAGTTGACCACGAACTGTATTTGTATATCTTTTAATTTTCTTTAGTATTTGCTGAGTGCCTTAATCTTAACCTATAAAATAGTTTTGAAAATTAGAAGAGGACTTTTAACCTATTTCCACAATAAAAATCATGTGTCAAAAAATACCCATGTTTTGCAGTTCAAAGCACATACTCTTCAATCAGTAAATGGACTGTGAAATTTCATTAAATGGCTTATCTTGAAGGTGGGTTTATTTTTACCCATTAAATAGTAATTTGAAAAAAGGGTTAAATTTTGCAAATGATTCTTGAGCTGCCTCCCTGGTGTAGTACTACTGCATTACATAGAATATTTTATGTTTGAAACATTGTAGCAAATGTTGACTAATGTTAAGCAAAATCCAAATTCAAACCTAAACATGTCCTGCGGATAGGTATGGTAACTATCCATATGTCCTTACGCTTTTACGATGTGAACCCAAGACCGATATCATCGAGTCAAGTTCAGGTCAAAGGATTCGTTCTTATCTCCTCTCAGGCCTCACTCAGTAGCGGTGCATTGCATTTGTTCCGTCCGACCCGGACAGAAGTGGCGATAGATGTCGCCGGTCACGCCAATCACGTTTGCTGTGAGCACAAATATCTATCTCTACACACCAACGACGGGCCAGTACCACAATTGCGATACTAATGATGGTTCCGAGAGCCCCGGTTGGCGGAAATGGTACACGGCTAGTCTCTGTGCAATCTTAAGACTGTAGTGCAGCTTTCGTCCGCAACTGTTGTATGGCCGGTATATTCGTGTGATAAGCACTCCTCCGGCGGACCTTGATTTATTCGCACCCAGTCTCTGCTGTCGTGGTGGCGGAACTGGCGCATCGGTGATTCGTCCAGAATGGACGATAGGGTGTCCCAATATTTCACTTTGTCGGAAAACTTGAGTGCTTAACCTCCAAATGTTAATTAGGGATGTCACAATCGAACTTTTGTAGAGGGGATACTCTAATAAATGATTTAAAGGCTGCCCAGTTGAGATGTTTGATAAAATGTTAAAATTTTGTGACTAATATAGAAAAAATATTTCTAGTTCAGCTGAATTCCTCGATAGCCATATTTTTTACTATCCGCTAAACCATCGGAGACCAAACTATCTGGAAAAATCATTGTCTATATGTTTTGCATTAAAATATTAAATACCGATCAAAAGAATATTTGAAAACTATGCTTCTTTCAGTACATTTTTGTGTCAAATCATCAAAAATGGGTATAAAAAATAACGCTAGTATAATCCTTTAACTATAAAAAGAACTTTTCCGAACACCTCATACCTTCTATTTAATGCATTTTGGAGCAGTGTTTGGATTTTGATCCGAATAAGCCGATCGAACCATATTTAGAGAGTGTAACAGTTCGTGAACCATAACAGTTCGTGGCACATCGCAATCGGAGAGCCCTTTGAATGTAAACATTCACTCTCTCGTTTGCTACGTGGCGTTTGGTCGTGGCAACACATATTAGAGTTTAAAGGTATTTGCTCGCCTTACAAGTGATTTTAGTATTTTATTTTTTTGCAAAAGAGAAGTATTCAAGTTCAATTTGTAGTTTTAATGGGTTTAGTATAAAAAATAGCTGTTGAATAAAAATTGAAAATAAATCAAAATTTCACCAATGGAATATTTTAAAACCTTCCGATTAAGAAAATATAACCTAGATAATGATCTAATATAGTAATAATAATATTCTGGTTCAGAGCTACTCTGCCAGGTTATTCGGGAAGGTGTAGCGATGGTCATTTTATAGAGGAGAGGTTTGCTTTTTGATTAGCAGGCTGTCTATGTATTGGGCGTAAGGAAAAGCGTGCTCTAATGATGGAAGAATGGAAGTGGATGCTGGGAACAAATAGATCAAGTGTGACAGATTGAGAGCGTTAAGACAAATTAGGAGCAAGTGAAAGATACAACTACAAAGTACAAGCAGCGTTGCGAAAATCTCAATTTCTCTTTTCTCATGCTTGAGATTTTTCACGCTTGAGTTGTAACTCACACAGCAGCCAAAAAATCATGCATAAGTTGGCTAATTCGTTTGACTCAATGGCTTGTATTTCCGCAGTTTTTGCACGCAAAGCACATATTCTTTGTTTTTCTGCTAGAAATATAACAAAACTAAACAATAACATTAGGCTTTGACAGATTTTCGATGAGTTTTAAGGTTGAATTATTTTTAACGGTATGAGCGTGAGTGAATGCTTTTGCATCAAAATTCCATGCGTGAGTTTTGCGATGCAGATCTCAAAATAAATTACTCTCTCGGGAGAACTGAATGATTGAGATTTGAGTGTGATTATACCAACACTGAGTATGAGGAAAGAGAAGGGCTTGGGATTGAACCCGTGGCCTTCTTCTTACAAAACAGAACCGGTAGCCATAAAACTAGCAACGCCGTATTACGAACCAATTGAATCCAATTGAAAACAAAGCTATTATAGACAAAAATGCTCGCTTAGACTAACAGATTCTTTTAATATACACTCTTCTTAAAAAGGGAAAGGTATTGAAAAGCAGATAAAAGCATTAACGTATAGAATTAAATCTGAATATGATTACGAATATTTTTAAAGATGAAACAAATATTTTAATCACGCAAACATGATCGAATACAATCATAATTTGAAAGTATGATTGTATTTTGTACAATATTTGAACGAAATGTGGACAAACTACAATTTTAGTTTGCTATCTACTGTACCCTAGTTTTGATCAACTTGATTTGTTACATGATATCTTTGTAAATTTTGCACAAGTGATGAGACACTAGCACAGTAGGCGACATGTTTTCGTTGATTTTCGACAGCCTTTGCCTCCAGCATTCACAACACGAGCGATCAAACGACCGTACGAAAGAAAAATGTCAATTGAATAATGCTGACCACGGTGGCGTCACCAACAAACGGTTCGGTTTTATTAATTTCTATAACTTTTCGTAATAAGAACTGCTTTCATCATGTGTGTGTCACATTCGAAATTAAACTATTCTTGTTGTCTGTAATCGCAAAATTCATGATTTATGAAAATATCATAGTGTCAGACGACATTCACTTCACAGTTTTTGTTGCTTCGATGTTAATGTTACCGCTTGTATTGTATGTGGAAACGATCGTCGCGAAAAATGTCGAATGTTGACAGCACTGCTCAAAAATTCATTCATTTTTTTTTTTTTCAAAGACACCGACACATTTTTCATGGGTTATTTGATACTGGTACCAGACACGCAATATCAATAAGTGAAATGAACGTTTAGAACAATACTGCTGTTTGTCATAGTTGTTTTGCGATCCTTAAGGTTTACATAGAACATGGGACAAGTAGGCGTAGAAGGGCAGAAACAAAAGAGGGCATTTTTCATCATATATGAAGAGGTTTCTGGATGGACGTTTTTCAGGTTGAGAAGAACTGGAATTATTCATGTGAATGTTACAATGTTCACCTTAACTTATTTCTGTAGATAACAAATGATGGACTTATATACTACAAATCGTTATTTGTTAAAATATTTCTCATTCTTGAAGATTGGACTCGGAAAATATGCGACACTTTGTTTTGGGTGTAACTTTTTATCGCGTGGGTTAAAATCTTGGGGGTGCGGACTCGATGATTTAGGTTGTTCAAATTGAACACAATCTTTTCCACGAGTGCTAACCGTTGTTGGTTTGCTTGTCTCGTAGGAAACCACATTCCAAATGCACACTTAAAATACTTCACACAAAGCTCCATCAGTTTAATGCAGGAAATGAACCCAATGAATAGACTTAATCAGAAAGTATCTGGCCGTACGTTAGTTTGAAACATATTTTGAGCAGTAAAATAAGACTTATGCATAATTTGGACCAAGCACAACAATTCTTTAACAGTTGGCGGCAGGCTTTCCAAATGTACAGCCTCGACACGACAGTAGCCGAAAACACCGAACCGACAGTCGCTGTGTATTTTCACTGCCTCTTGCTGCTGTACGTTTCGCATCAAACATGGAAAGTAATGGCAACCAGACGATTCTACCCCATTACCCCGAATGCCATTTCCCCGAATCCCATCATCCCGAATTCCATTACCCCGAATGCACCATAACCCCGAATTCCATCACCCCGAATGCTATTTCCCCGAATTCACAATTATCTTCACATGATGATATTGATGACATTTCCCAATGATTTTGAAATTCGGGGTAATGTCATTCGGGGTGATGGGTCGTTCGGGGTTTTGGAATTCGGGGTAATGGCGTTCGGGTTAATGGCATTCGGGGTAATGGGATTCGGGGTAATGGGGTAGAATCCAACCAGACACACGCATGAATGTTGGCTGTATAGGAACAGTCGTTGTCTAACGATCTCAGCTGACAGCATTCGTGATCATGCCGTAGCGAGCCGAACGAACTGTTTCACATTACAGCCACCCAATGGCTGTGACAGTCTTCGGCTACTTGATGCAGCTGTCGTGAGAATGCTGTCGTGGGCTGTCATGAAACTTGAGATTCACGCTTAACATTTTGCACATAAGATTACAATATTGTACAAAAGTGTGAATATGAACGTAATTTGAGTAGATTGATTTGAAAATCATTAATAATATGATTATGTTTAAAACTATGTTTATCTTGTGAGTGCATAGTCTAGTGAACGCAGAGCAAACGATTTGAAGATTCAAAAAATACGTGTAAAAAAGTTTAAGCTTGACGTATGACATTGCTCGAAATACAGAACGCGAGAGGCCCCGACTGCATATTCATTTTGCCAGTACGACGCTTGAGTGTAAAAGACATGTTATGAATGAACAACCGCGCTTATCGGCAAACGAACGCAGTACAGGCAATGTGATTGAACTGCTGTGTGCTGTACAAGACAGCATCGTTGCATGTCACATGACCACCTCATGGTAGGCTGTCATGGATAGTTCATTCAAAAGGCTGTCGTGGGAAGAAGTTGATGACAGCCGTCGAAATACTGTCGTGAGGCGGTACATTTGGTACGCCTGGTTGGCGGTCTTCATGTTATATAAATTGTTCAACAATTTTAAGCGTGTCGAAATCACAATCGTAATTTCTAAGCGTACTCTGATAATTTTTATGAAAAAAAAAATAGTTTGACAGCAGCCTGGCTTGTTGATTTGCAATTCGCATCCCCCAGGTTAAAATTAATATAATTTTTAGTGATACTAGTTTAGAGTGTTATGTTTATGTGTGCAAAATTTTATCACGATCTGCTAGGTAGGTTTCAAGATGTATTCGAAACAAGAAGATCTACGCCAGCAAATCTTGGGCACGGTGATCGATAATCCTGGTCAGTCGCATAGATGGATCGGCAAAAGGCTTGGAATCCACCATTCCACCGTGTCCCGCGTTGTGAAGATGTTTCAGGAGACGAAGACCATAGAGCGGCGCGCTGGAAGCGGCCGAAAACCAAAAACGGAGTATCCAGAGAAGGCGCGGAAGATAAGGCAGTACTTTAGGAATAATCCGAACCTTTCCAAACCGAGATGTGGCCAAAAAGGTCAATTCGTCGAAGTGGTTCGTCTAGCAGAGCTACGCGTTTTTAAGGTCAGAAAGGCGTCAAACCGGACTGACGAGCAAAACACGGTGGCCAAATTGCGTGCGCGGTAACTGTACCGCTGGTCAAGCCAGGCTGTCTCGTTATGGACGACGAGACATACATCAAGGCGGACACAAATACCCGGCCTCGAGTTTTTTGTCGGTACGTCAAAAAAATGTTCCGGAAAACAGATGGACAGATTCACGAAGAAGTACCTGTTGTGGCAGGCGATCTACGAGTGCGGACGATACAGTAAGCCGTTCGATACAACCGGCACTATAAACGGGCAGATTTATCGAGACGAATGCTTGCAAAAGCGCTTGCTGCCCTTTCTTCGCTCTCACCGTAGTTTCAAGCTGCTCTGGTCGGATCTCGCTTCGTTCCATTACGCCAAGCCTGGTATGGATTGGTACGAAGCGAAGGGCGTTAATGTGGTCCCGAAGGAGGCGAACTCGCCAAATACACCAGAACTTAGTCCGATCGAAAAGTTTTCGGCGACATCGAAGAAGAAGTTGAAAGAAAGCGGAAAAACATTCAAAACCAATGAAGCTCTGAAGAAATCCTGGTAAAACTGTATAAGAAAGATGGACAAAGTCTCGCCCAAGATCTCATGAGCAGTGTTAAGGGAAATGTACGAGCATCTCATATACTTATCCCTGAAAATTTGAGAAGTATTTAATTTGAAATTAATATTTGATGATCATTTTTGTATGTCTTACTTTTTCTGAGTCTAGGCTTACACTCCCGTGCATAAGTTTGGGTTCACCCCCTAAAAAACATGCAAAAGTGTTCAGTCCATATCTCTGTGATTACACGTCCAATTCAAACTCTTTAAGCCGCATTCCAAAGGCAAAGAGTTATTGTTACTTCGTATGTATTTTTCCAAAAACATTCTTTGAACTTTGTATACTAAATATGTACTTAAAATTGTGACATTTTTCAAAAAACACACTGAAAAAACGTTACTAATTTCCTCAGCATTGGGTCGACCAAAATTTTAAAACAAGGTGTCTTTAGAATCACAATCTTATATTCTTTGAAGAGCACTCATGAAATTTTTGCGGAAAAATCTGAAAAGTATTCAAAATTAATGAAACAGTCAGTCAAGTCATCGTGCAAAAGTTTGGGTTCACCCCTCAGTATAGTGTATCGTGCAAAAGTTTGGGTTCACCTGAACTTAAGGTACCGCGGGGCAAGTGGGAACGAAAAAAACGATAGTTCAAACAAATTGTTCAATCAAATTTTCAAATGTCAATATTTTTCATATCCAACAACACAATCACGTTTTGGCAACATATTTGCTGGTGTGTGCATGAAACTAATCGAATAATTTCGAAATTGTGAAAACCTTGGAAGAAAGTTTTAGAATGAGCCAATGGTCCCACTTGCCTCGCTAAGCGGGGCAAGTGGGACACATCCAGTTTCATGCGTCAATCCACATCAGTAAGTCAACCATTACAATAATAGGATTGATAAGTCATAGATTTTTAATTTTAAGTACATATTTGATGTACATAAGGGATCAACCATAAAATACGTTACGTTTTAGGAAGAAACCCTTTATTTAATAGTATGTCACCTCACATTTAATATTAACTGAAAATTCCTCAATAAAAGCGTAAAGAGGTATTAAACATGTTCAAAATATATCATTTATAAGTTGTTAATTAAAATGTAGAACATAAACAATCAATAATTGACGAAATTATAAATATGTTTTGTTATTATTTATATGCATGGCAGAAAACCACCTTATGGGGTGGAATTGTTTTCCATCTCTACTTAATTTGGTAGAAATAACAAATAAAGTTCAAATAAAATAGAAAAGTAATCGTTCTCATGATGCATTTCAAATTTCAGCTGTGTGTTTGTTCAATTTTGAAGTCGTATTTCAAATATAAAAAATAAATTTAAAAATAAAGAATAATAACACTTTTCTTCTCTCTCCTATGCAATTACGTAATTTGAGGTTGATCTTTTTTGATAAAAATCATTTGTTTGAATGTTTTAGTGCTACTCTCTAGGAGAATGTATGAAACGTGTACGAAAAGTTTTGATTCTGGTTTTTGTTTTGATAGGTCCCACTTACCCCAGGTACAAATATATTCTGGGGTAAGATAGACCATCGAAAACTTCATATGAAATGAAAAAAAAATACTGGTTTATCGTTAGCAGCTTGTAATAATACTCAAAATTATAGCATACTGATGGAAATTCGATTTAAAACACATTTATTTTTTGCGAGTCAATGCTAGACGTGGAACGTGTCACAATTTGTCATGCAAGTTGAAAATGACGCTGAACTGACAACTGTTACATGAACCACATGGTAATAAAAATAACAATATGTTTAGTACTAAATACATTCCTTGTCATTGTATCTTCAACTTTCTAGAAGAATACCCCCATGAAAAACTTTTCCTAGTTGAGCTATGACGAAACGCCCCACTTACCCCGTATTCTCACTTGCCCCGCGTTACCTTACTTAAATCTGTGAAATCTCAAACCAATCATGTACGCGCCATTATTTGCGCTCAAAAAAGCTTTAAACTATTAAAATCGGTTGAAAAATGGCAGAGATATTGACAAAAATGATGTGCGTGTGGCTCAGATGAACCCAAACTTTTGCACGATTTGCATCATACTGAGGGGTGAACCCAAACTTTTGCACGATGACTTGACTGACTGTTTCATTGATTTTGAATACTTTTCAGATTTTTCCGCCAAAATTTCGTGGTGTCTCATCAAAGAATATAAGATTACGATTCTAATGACACTTTAATTTAAAATTTTGGTCGACCCAATGCGAATAAAGATGATATTTATTTTTACAATTGACTATATTGGTGAGTTGGATATTTCCATTGTAATCTTGAACTTTAACATTGAACTCAAAATCCATTCGAATATCTGGATTAATTCATGATTTTTCTTAAAAACGAATTCAGATTTTTTTTATTATACTTTAGATTGAGCTGTCGGAAAAAAACCGAAACTCGATCATCCGAAGGGGTGAGGTGTTGTAGCATACTTGATTTTATATAAATAAGTTTTCTGTGTGACATCAAATGACAGCTCTTAAAATGCACTTCATATAACTTGTATATTTGCACTCACACACGTGAACATAAACAACCATAAAAGGTGATCTGAGAATAGAGAGCCCAATTCAGTCTGGTTTCAACTTACAACGAGTAAAGTGCGATTAAACTTCACCCCAACTCCGAAAGTGTCATATTCCTCATACTCAACAGATTATTTCCTGCGAAAAGTTAATTGCGAACTTTTGCCCCGCATTACTCTACAAAAGTTTGATAGTAACAGCCTTAACCTCGTTTGGAGGTTGAGCCCCCAAGTTTTCCAACGAAGTGAAATTTTGGGACAACCTAATGGGTATGTTGTTCGGCACGGATTGCTCGGTGGCGATAGTTGTTGCACACTGCTGATTTGCTGGCTGTGTGACTTGCTGTAATAGAAGATGACGCCGCAAGGTTGACTGTGTCGGAACAAATTACATTTACCGGTATCTTGGTCTCAATCAGGGAGCTAACTAGGTCCTTTCGGTCCTGTCGACTGACGAAACGTTCTTGCCGGCAAGTTATGAATCAAAACCGTATGCAAGACACGAGACCCGGTCCAGAGATGGTTGAATGCAAATGAACCGATTTGAATGCTCTCAGGGTGCTTTTATTCATCGTGTTCCCGGAATTGTTTGCCTTTGTCGAGCCAGAGTGCTGAGGGAATTGATAAAGCACACGTTGCAACAACGTAACAATATTCGTGTAGTTGCAGGCCAGCCCAGAGTTCAGCACAATAGTTGTAACAAGTGGAGAAAATGTATTGTTCGGCGAATTGATTGCAGTAATAACACTTCTGCCAGTCCAGTATGTGCACCTGATGTTGATTGCTGTTTTATTGATAAATAAACATGCTGTAAAAACGATCATTCAATTGGACAGAAAATTGAAAAGCGCTGCTATTTGCATTTGGATACCTAACTACAATAAATGCACTTGTAATCTTGCTACAGACTATGGTCATTATTAATATTACTTCCCTGTATCACCGTTTACTTATACAATTTTTACCTAATTGGTATATTTTATTAGCAACAGTAAATTTCTATCAATGAAAAGAGAAATGATAGAAAATTCCGATGAGCAACTTCTGGAGAAATTGCTTCGCTCTGTTTCGTAAATTACTCAAATAGAATTAAAACCTTGTTTTCATTTCAGTTTTGTTTAAAATGATGAGCTTTACAAAAGACGTATTTGAACGCTTTAGCCTACCATTATTTATAATTTCATTAGTTGATTATGTTTGAAATAAATAATTTAAAACAAGAAATAATCGACTAGAAATTATCAATTCAAAATTCCAAAATAGCATTTAAGAATATATTTGATGCCAAAAATCGCAACAGAATAGCAATAAAAAATCTAACATCAGCATAAAAAACTAGATATTTTCCAAGAAATGATTGATAATAAGCACTACAACATTAGAAATTTTCTAAAGAAAAATCGAAAATAGAACTTTTAACCTCAAAATTAGCAATATCAACTTTCTAGTCTTTTTCCCGCACCATATTTTTTTTTTGAATTTGTATGTATTTTTATGAAAAGTTAGAAACGTATGTTGTAAGAAAAGGCCTAATACATATACATACATCCACTTCCTTTAACAAATGGTTCATCATACTCGGCTTTGATGTTAGATAATATAAGGTAATCGATCCCCCTCTATTGAGTGTCCCTCTATGCTGATGACTCAAATTGGATGCCTATACTGCAAAATCAAAATCAAGTGTTCTATAATCGTCACTCTCTTCTGACAGACTTAAAGCCTAGGCCTTAGTCATCTATCGTGGATGTGATTGGCAAGTGCTGACAAAAGTCGTTCTAAAGGTGACATCATCGGGTTGATGATGCCCCATCGATGGGACGTTTGTCGTACGTATCCCCCCAAGAAACGAAACATGAAACAGAGAAGATATTCTAATTTGACCTTAATTACAGTATCTATCACTTTCCGTCATATGAAGTTTGATGCAATTGCAGGGGAGTGTCGTTCGATAAATGAATGACAGTTGAGAGTTGATTCCTTTGTCAGTTGATTCCTTTCATCCATGGTTCCCTCCATACTTATGGGTCCTGTGACAAGCAGTCGCTTTTGTAATTGTAGTAGATTTCAAACAAATAGTGGAACTCGATTTACCAAGAAATGAATGAGGCACTTATCATGATCCTGCTGTTCTATGGTAGCTATTATTGCTTCCATCACAATTTTACTCAAAGGCATCTACAGCTAAGAGATCGTACACTCATATCAACAACCATGCCGATATCACATTGTGCAAGGTTGGTTGGTTCGTTTTGCTTTGGTGCTACATATTGGCAACATTTCCGTTAGATTTCCGTTAGCCAGCAGTGGTTTGTTTTGTTCATTAGTATTCCTCTCGAGTAGCTGGTAGATTTTTATTCTACTTTGAGTTTTGATTGGAAAAGACTACGAGTATTTCCTGGGATAGTGTTGTCGTTCGAGTACGTAGAAGTATATACACACTCTTAAAAATAATGAAAATTACTCTGGACGTAATTCTGGTTATGACTGAATGATACATGATGTAAGTGATGGAACGACACAAAAACGTGTCCTTGAAGATGTATTGAACAAAAAATGTAATTTTACATGTTAAAGGACACGAAAACGATGGAACTGTGATCGTCATTTCCCGAATCAGACACTAACGTATTTGAAATTGGACACCAATTTACGTCATTCGGCTCGCTTCTTTTATGTGCATCCCAAAAGACGTAAATCGCATTATTTTTTGGTACTGTGCATAAAATAAAAATTGGCTCTCAATAAATGATTTCTCTCACAGGAAAATCAGTTTCCTTTGCACACCAGTGTGATAGAAATCTTGAATTTTTATTTTTATTTTTAGACGGTGAATGATGTGATAGTTGGCACTGATTAGGTTTTATTTATGTCTAGAAATGGAGGAATTTTTGACAAATTTGATTCTGAAACAAGCACCTATATCAATGATGTATATCTAGAGCATATTGAAGAATTCGATTTAAAGTCTTGCAACTAAATCAAATCTCATGGGATGGAATGAATTCAAACTCAGAGCTATTATTTAAACTTTGCGGGTCACATAAGTACCTTTAATTCTTGATTCTTGTTTTATTGATAGTGGGGATTATTGCGGTAAAGTTGGCAATTATTAAATTTACCGCTCGTCTAATAATTTTTCAATATTAGAGGGAATCTCACATCTAATTGCATCATGCAAAATAAAAATGGTGTAGAAAATTACCCGTTGGGCATTTTTTATGCAATTTTGGTTAAAAATAGTTTAGAGTGTACTGTATACACAGTATATAAATATTTATAACTGTCCGTTTTTCGATTGTTTTTTAAATAGCGTCATCCGAAAAGCAAAGTCGAGAAATACTTTACTCTTTCATCGGGACATTGGAAAACAACTCGGAAGAGAAATTCGTTCATAATGGATATTCTTTTTTTAATTTCTTTATTAGTAAAATTCCAAACATTACATTCATTATTTCCTAAATCTAGGTGTTTTGTGTTAATAGACAACACTATCATCCTAATTTGGTAACACAAATCTAAGATTTTATTAACATTTTGTTAACAACATATTACATTTCATTTGCCGCAGCAGTTCAGATTTTTTACAGGTGAGTTGATTTCTCCTGTTTATAAGAGAAAAAAATAACGTTTTTAATTTACTCAACCTAACTTAACCTAAACATATAACGCATTAATCGTGGCAATAGAAGATTGTAACGATTTTTGCCTGAAATTATTAATGATTTTATTTGACATTTGTTCCAATGTTTCAACATTGGATATTCTATGTAACTCATTCGTACTATACCAGGAAGTAAGCCTCAGAATCATTTTCATAACTTTATTCTGAATTCTCTGCAGAGCTTTCTTCTTGGTATTACAACAGCTAGTCCATATTGGTCCAGCATACAACATGGCTGGCCTTATTTGTTTGATTGAATATCAAAAGCTTGTTCTTAAGACAAAGTTTTGATTTTCTATTCATAAGGGGATAGAGACATTTTACATATTTATTACATTTGGCTTGAATGCCCTCAATGTGATTTTTGAAAGTTAAATTCTTATCTAGCATAATCCCTAGATACTTAACTTCATCTGACCAATTTATTGGAACCCCTCTCATCGTGACAACATGTCTACTTGAAGGTTTCAAATAAAGAGCTTTTGGTTTATGTGGGAATGTTTTTAGTTGAGTTTTGAAAGCATTAGGAGAAATCTTCCATTTTAGCAAGTATGAAGAAAACATATCCAAACTGTTTTGCAATCGACTACAGATGACAATAATAGTTCTCACTTCTCCCAAATCAGTCTCCCAGGCATTTTCGAAAACGTTCTCTTGATTGAGAATATTTTCTAAGTCCTGAGTAACTTGATTTTCAATTGGACTAATAAGTCCTAAATTAAAATTGTGCGCACTTTCAAACTGCATAGCAAGTTTTTGAGCTTTTTCGCAATTAGTTAGTAATAATTTGTTTTCCTCTTTCAATGCCGGTATTGGCTTCTGAGGTTTTTTCAAGATATTAGATAATTTCCAAAAGGGCTCAGAGCCAGGGTCCAATTAAGAAATCTTATTTTGAAAATTTTTGTTTCTTAATTGTGCAAAACGTGTTCTGATTTCTTTCTGCAAATCCTGCCAAATAATTTTCATAGCAGGATCGCGAGTGCGTTGAAATTGCCTTCTCCTCACGTTTTTAAGACGGATCAAGAGTTTAAGATCATCGTCTATAATTACGGATTCAAATTTTACTTCACATTTTGGAATTGCAATGCTCCTGGCTTCAACAATGGAATTTGATAAAGTTTCAAGAGCATTGTCAATATCAAGTTTAGTTTGTAAAGAAATATTAACATCAAGATTAGAGTCAATAAACGTTTCATATATATTCCAGTCGGCTCGAAAATAATTGAAGGTGGAGCTGATAGCATTGAAAATCGCTTCATGGGATATTTGAAATGTAACAGGGACATGATCAGACTAGAGTCGGTTAAGACCAAAGAAGATGAAAAACGTGTAGGGCTATCAGGGTATTGAATTGAGAAATATCCTAACGAGCACTCATCAAATAAAATTCTGCCGTTGAAATTAATTTGAGAATTATTCCATGACCGATGTTTGACATTAATGTCACCAATGGCAATAAAAATTGACTTATTGCGAGTCAATTTTCGCAAATCAGTTTGGAGTAAACTAGCTTGCTGTCCAGAGCATTGAAAAGGCAAATAGGCAGCTATGAAAGTATATTTACCAAGCTGTGTTTCAACAGAAACTCTAAAGTTTCAAATACTTTAGTTTCAAATGACGAAAACAGTTGATGTTTTATACGCCTATGAATGATGATTGCAACTCCCCCACATGCTCCATCAAGTCGATCATTACGATAAACAAAAAAGTTTGGATATCTTTTGAGTTTAGATCCAGTTTCAAATACGTTTCAGTAATAACTGCTATATGCACGTTATTAGCTGTAAGAAAATTAAACAGCTCGTCCTTTTTACCATTTAGAGAACGAGCATTCCAATTTAAAATATTTAAATTATTACTAAATGCAGTACTAGAATTGGGTACCACATCTGAGCCCGAGTGTGACGCACCTGATTACACGTCCAAATGAAACTCTCTATAACGCACTCGAAAGCCAATGAGTTATTCTTACTTCCTAAAGTTGTGACATTTTTCAAAAAACAAATTGAAAAATATGATCAATTTCCTCAGCATAGAATCATTGTAATCTCATGTTCCTTTAAGAGCGCTCACGAAAGTTTTGGTGAAAAAATCTGAAAACTATTCAAAATCAATGAACAGTCATTGAAATTTTCATGCAAAAGTTTGGATTCACCCAATGCTGAGGAATCAGCCATGTTTTTTTCAGTGCGTTTTTTGAAAAATGTCATAACTTTAAGTATATATGTAGTAAACGAAATAACGAAAATGTTTTTGGAAAAACACATACGAAGTAAGAATAACTCATTGCCTTTCAAATGCGCCATAGAGAGTATCAACTAGACATGTAATCACAGAGATATGGACAAAACAGTTTTGTTCGATGTTTAGGGGGTGAACCCTAACTTTTGCACGGGAGTGTATTTTCCAAATTTCTCTACTATCAAAATTGAGAAGATACAGTCGAGTGTCCTATTAGACACTACCACCCACTTAACTCCCAACGCTATTGTAAATATCGTTTTGCATCGAATTGCCGGACGCTACGAAAGCCGGACACTGGCCTTTCTAATGGAGTTTTTGGACCAAACTTCGATTTTTTCCACTTAGAATCCATTATTAAGATGTCTTCTACATTCTCCATGCATATTAGTAGCCGAAAAAATAATTTTTGGGTAATTTAAGGCCGGTGTCCGGGGTTCGAAGCATCCGGACACTTCGAATCATCACGGTATTTAAAATACTACGCGACGTTGACGAAGTTCAAAACAAACTTTTTTCAATTCAGTTGAATATCAGCCTACTTTTTATTTAGAGAATGACTGACATAACGGCCTTCTTTTCATACCGAAAGCAACCATGCTGAAAAGTGCTAGTTAAGGCGAAGTAGACCATCATTGAAATTTTTACGCGGCCTTGATGATTGTTGCTAAATTATGTCACAATTTCGAAATAATTAAAATCTGTTGGTGTTGCACTGATGTAGATGAAAAAGTATCAGCATACCTTCTGCATATAAAGGCAAGTAGCGATAAATTTCGCGCTGTAATGTCAACATGACCGCCAAAACGAATGACGGGCTACGGTGAGGAATATTCAATTAAAATAGGATCGATTTGCTGACGTAAAATTTATGAGTTCACTATCAAAATAATAAATCAAATTTGTGATATCCATTTTCTGAGTAAAAAATGTACTTTTTTGTGTGCGAGTTGCTAATTTCAAAGAAAATTGCATACCTTTAGGCGTTTAATGTGGTGTGTTCTGTAATTTCCAACATTCAAATTAAAAATTGACCGATATAACATTAAGTTGTAAGCTTTTTGAGGATTGATCCAGATTCAGTGACCCCAAATTTAGTGAATAGCATATCTCTTTTTTTAGGAAACTTATCGCAATAATTGATAAACTTCACCCCGGAATCAAAAACTTCACTTTTTGATTTAAAATAAATGATGTTGTTAATAAGTGAACATTTCGTCGAAATTTCGTTTGTATAATTTGATAGATATCCAACCAGTACATGTTTTAAAAATATTTGGATAATAATACATGCATTCTACTAGGAGTTACAGAACAGAATCGCTCGAAAATGATCAACTTTACCCCATTTTACGGTACATTAGATTTTTACAATCTGCAGATTCAGACAAGGCGTGCACTACTCTGTTTTTTTGTAATATACAGTATTTAACAATACATTTTTCGTTTCTTCATACAAATTATTTAGCTCAACATGATGGGATTTGATTAAAACTAAATTTCGTTGAAACTTTATTGTATTTTATTGTCTTGAAATCTTGAATTTCACTACTTTCAATATATCGATAGAGGTTTCATCGAAATTAGTGCCTCAGATGGTCAGATTTGGATCTAGAAAGTCGGGCTTCTTGTGTCAATCGTCGAACGAGTTTTAAATGTATAACCCAATGAACGGTGTATTGGCCTATTACTATCGGACTTGAAATATTACCGTAGGTGTCGCAACAAGTGCTCCCCCTGAATGTTTTTTTTTAATTTTGTATGAATTGTAACATCTGAAAGACACAATATGGTGGAACGCGCTAATTGTCACATTGAAGTACCTTCCTTCTAAATACCTTGGCTTCAGCAGTGTTCGCCGTGCTAACATACCGAACATCTTCTGGGACCTATTTCAATACTTAACTCAAGTAAACACAAGATTCATGCGAAATTGCCTCTTATCAAAGATTGCAGGGCTTATGTAACCACCTGTTCAACCGTACCGACAACATCTTCAATTTAATCTCATTAATTGAAACAGCCACCTCACCTTTTTCCCTCGCCAACATATGCGGGTGGACAACAAACGTGCTCGAGTGTCGTAGCTTTATCAAAACACACGCTGTGACAGTCTAAACAAACAAATTTTCCACAAGGGACACATGTAAGCAAACGGACATCACCACATTCATTGACATGTAATTTCCCATCAGAATCCTGCTCGGTTTCCGATCTCGGCTTGGCTGGCTCTCTACACTCAGCCGTTCGATTGCCTGCTTCTACGCCTACGCCAGCTACAGAGATATCGAATATTTATTCCTCATGCAAGGAAAATTGAGTGGCAGGATCCGGAAGACAAACACTTCAATTTGCCTACTGCCTGATATTTACAGATGTCCTTACAAGCAGCTCGTTCTTGGTTGCCGACATCGTCGTTGTGGGCGGGCGATGTCAGCTGTACCCTCTCGTCCATATCTACTGGCAAACTATGAAGTGCGGTTTTGCATTGCATTGATGCGTCTAGTGAAATGGTGAGGCCCACCGTCACAGTGGTCATAAATCAAAAAGTTCGACAAAATCATGGTGTTCGTTCATGGATATCTTGTAGCATACACAATTTAATAACTATTGTTGTTGGATGTTTGCCTTAACTGTTCGCTATGAATCATGTAAGTAAGATGAGATGAGCGGAGAAGTTATAAAAATTAAAATGAGATTATATGCCTTCATTATCCCACCAGAAACGTTCAGAAAAATTTACAAAAACTTTATCAATAACAATCAATATGATCGATTGGTCGATAGTTATCGAAAATAAAAACCAAAATTTGCAGGATTTTTCAGACAACTGAATAATTGATGTACTTCTTTTTGTTTTTCTATAAATTCGAAATTTATCAAATATACAACAAGCCGGAAAAATTTCTCCCGTACCAATCCTCTAGGGCAGTTTTCCATTGAAATTGCCTATACAGTTAAATATCTTCGTCGGACGTAAGTAGTTTATTTATTAAAATATACGAAAATAGCTTGATGAAATGCTTATTTTAGGTTGTCATAAGACATCGATTTTTTAGGAGAACTTACACATTTTAAAATTTTTATATTATTGTTTATTATATTCCTTGTTGCTGGTAAGTACTACCAAATTAAAATAAAAAATGGTTCTTCCGCTATGATCCTTCCACCAAATGTCACCCCTGGCTTACTGTTTGGTTAGCAGACTGCCTATGTATCAGGCATAAGGAAAGGCGTGCTATGAAAGAATGGAAGCGTAGAAAAACGGTTGTTTTTTCTGTCCGTCTCTGGTTCTAAGCAAATGCTATGAGCTGTGATAGATCAACTGTGATAGATTGAGAGTGGACTATTTATGTTGAAAAACTTCTTTTTGACTTACACTCTCGGGGATTTATCATAAAAATAATATGGACCCCTTCCCATTGAAAACTTTACGGTAATGAGCAGGCTGATTTATTGATTAAATTTGGTGTTGCTCGGCGTAACCGTAACATTTCTCTTTCACAATATAATCCCAAATTTAAAAAAATATTTCATTAGTAAATGGCAAATGTGTTGGAATTGAAGTGATAAAGGAAGATGGTGTTATTCAGTTTTCCCAAAGGTTTAAAAAAAAAAAAGACACCGACACGTTAATCCTTCTAGTGGGCATTTTGCCCTTTGAAGGAAGCACCACACTAGACAATGGACTATCATGCAACGCCCAGTGACAGTGTCGGGAAACATTCCCCACGAAAAGTTTTCCGGCCTGAAGCGAGAATCGAACCCACACTCCTTGCCATTATGCGGCTAAATGCCTGGTGACACTATCCGCACGACTACGATGCCCACATATTTCTATACTTAAACATTTATTTTTATTTTTTAATTGATGTTTCATGTATTGTTTGATACTCGCTTTGATGTATTTTTTATTTTAGATACTAGGATGGTGTTTGGATACTAAGATGATGTTTAGAAAACCCCCTCCCTCATCCCATTTTTTCAAGATATCATTGAACACTCAAGTCTGGATTATGTTGCAGTATATGGCTCTGTTATGGTTCTTTCTTTTTACCGTATGATCCTATCTTCTTCTTCTTGACATTAACGTCCCCACTGGGACAGAGCCGGCTTCTCAGCTTAGTGTTCTAGTGTTCTTATGAGCACTTCCACAGTTATTAACTGAGAGCTTTCTTTGCCTAAGTTGCCATTTTTGCATTTGTATATCGTATGGCAGGTACGATGATACACTATGCCCTGGGAAGTCAAGGAAATTTCCATTACGAAAAGATCCTGGACCGACCGGGATTCGAAACCAGACTCCTTCAGCATGGCTTTGCTTTGTAGCCGCGGACTCTAACCACTCGGCTAAGGAAGGCCCCATAGGAAAGTATGATCCTACACAGTTAAAAATTATGAAGATTACACGTCATGTAAACTTCATATATGCGATGTAAACATGACGTCATGTAAATTTAAGTCTGAAATCATGTTAAAATGTGTTATATGTCATGTAACCACAGAGGTTTCAGCTGGATTACATCACATATAATTGAAATTTACATGACATATCATGTAAATATCCATGATATTCCACGCTCCAATTATGTGCATTATATGTCTCAGAAATTTACACGTTTTGTTCGAACTGTGCATAGTTTAAGAGTGTTGTTTTGTAACGTGATTAGAAAAGATAAAGAGGTTTTGTGCCTTTTTGAGAAAGATTTCGAAACAAAATCACTCAAAGGGTCTATTCCCTCTTTCAAAATTATTAGTTCACATAAATAAATTTATTTAAAATCTAAGAAGTAACACAGGAGTTATATGATTTTTTTTGTAGCTGGACTAAAAACAGCCATGCGTTAGAGTGGCACAAATTGGCCTCAATTGGACTACATCAGTGGTTTATGGCTTGGCTAACCAGCCGAGTGGGAGTTTGACAACTACCGAAAAACTGATGTGATGTGTCATTTCAATACCTAAAAAATAATGCGCTCTCGGGCTAGGCATTGGATATAAATAGAAAGCGTTAGTTCGATTCTCACTGAGAAGCCGTGTAACTTTTTCGCAAAACTTCACATCAATTTTTCCATTTAATCCAATTGCAAAGTATATGTAATGTTTAGTTTTTAGGTAGTTGTCAACATACATATGCATATTTTTTCACCTTACTATTATATTCGCTCTTATTAGAAATGTAATTACTTAAGTTAATATAAAAAGGGATGGTGCTACATTTAACCTTTTTCTCCTGCTTTGCATAAGAATACGAGCATATATCAAACAGTATTAGGGTTTTAAATTCAAAGGAGCAATATTGCTAAAAAATGTGATTTCGCGTATAGTAATGCTGAAAGAATGATTGATTGGAATTGTTCACACGGGATCCCAACATGAATTTATGACTAATTTGTCGAACTTTGTATTTATGAACACCTGCAAACCAGGAACCACTGTGCGGTGCCACTGCCAGAAGCAATTTGCCTCAACCACACCGACACCATCATCGAGTGGATGCCTCTTTGGTTGACTTCGATCAATATCAGGAGATACTTATCCTCCCCACCAAACTCTAAAACGCTCTCGCTCTGTCTGTAACGTGTGAAAGTGAAGCGAAGTGTGGATTGTATTCACTTTCCAGGATAGATAATTTCATTTCGTTTCCAAAGGTGAAGAGTCACTTGTACGGCTGTGGATGTCTACACTACATCAGTCATATACACAGTTAACTATAGAACGGAATCTGCTCGGGACACCCCGGGCAAGATGCACTGTCGTCGTTTTATGTCTGATTTTATCGCACTAGACCACAGACAATCACGGTTCGTGTATCGCAATGGTGCAGAGTTGCCAGTTTTAAAAAGGATATGACCTATCCGTCTTCCTCCATTTTTCCTGATGTCAAATGTCATTAATCTAATTTCACAATTTTTTTCATGAATTACGTAAAACGCTTTATTTTCTCTATTCTGGCAACACTTCTTCAATATTATACCGGTTATACCATCCCTGCTTGTCTGTGACTCGACATAACATACAACCATGTCTTCGTCATCAACGTGATTCCGCAGACTTTACCGCTCTTAGCAACTCGCCGCGAATTCGACAATCGCAGATATTTCGCTGGGGAAATGCAAACCAACCAGCTTCCTGTGTCAGGAACCCTTGCAAACGTACTATGTAAGCACCCTAACGGGATTCTGAGGGTAAGTAAAATTGATGCAGTTCACCATCATCAAATCAAGTACAATACAGGTCTGGATTGAAGTCAGTAGAATGAAGGAAAAGATAGAACTTAAATTTAAAAAAAAAAATGGAAACACTAAACACAAAATTATTGTATCAAGTTGGTAATACGACTGTGATATAATGTATTCATAAGTTATTTAAGATAATTTGAAAAAAAAAATCTAATTCTAAATGGATATAACCTTGGTGAAATGAATTGATTAGAATCTGTGTTAAAAAAAATTATTAACTTTCCTGAACAGGGCATTGATTTAAGTGCTTGGGCTAAGTGTTATCTTTTGATTAAGGGAATTTTATTTCAGCGGCAGGCTATGTTCGTAAAGTTTCAATCAATCCGCATGGTTAAGCTGACCATACATACAGTATTTCACAGGACAGTACCGTTTTCACCACCTTGAAGAGCTGTCCCGTCGATTCATTAAAAATGTTCAAATTGTCCGCACTACAAAGGTAGTTTAAAAAACAGCGGTAAAATTAACAGTTTTAAATTGTTTTTGAAAGTTTTTGTCTTATTTATCTATTTTTTCAGTAGTTTACAGTTTCTCATTCAAAGTCAAGCTTGATTTGTAGTCAACGAATGCTTTTGATTAATGTTTTACTTTTTCATGTTCAAGTGAAGAAGTACCAATTGACTTAACATTCCAATAAAAAAAAGAACAAAAAATAAGTCATACTCACATTAATGCCAATTTTTCCAAAGGGTGGATCTTATTTAATTAGTTTTCTAAAATAATCCAGATTCATCAGTTATATAAAAATATCACTCTTCTTTTCTTATTACGACTTTTGCAGTCAGCTATTTTTACTTTTAAGGGAAAGGTAGATAGAGATATGTTTGCCAAATTAAGTATAATTGTGGCAACTGTGGGGATTTTATAATTGTAGCAATAAACATGGAAATTTAAAATTTTTGAGGTTCATATAAGATTACTTAGATCTTGTTACTATTACGGAATCATTTTGAGACACTTAAAATTGGTGTGGGATTTATAACACCATGATGAATATGAGATTCTAGATATTAAGTTGGTATTTTCGTTTTTCTGGTAGGGATCTGGCAATTTTGATAATATCTCCACAATTTTTCCAGGAATAAACATTACGGAATGGTGGATGAAATATTCAGCAATTCAAAGATAGTTTGTGGATCTCCGATAAAAATAAAGAGAGCTTCAATTTATGGGATTCCAAATCCCAGGATTCTTTTGTGAGTCTTTGGGAATACTGTTACAAATTCCAAAAAATACTATAGCTATTCAAAACTTCCATATTTTGAATTCTTCCAAAGGCTTCATTTGGATTTTCAAAGGTTCGATTGGAATTCAAAGATTTAGAAAGAATTGAATTTAAAAATTCAAAATTTTCCAAATAGTTCCAGAGCTCAAAATATTGTGTTGAGTGTCTTGAGACACACTCAAAGAACCTAGTTTTACTCGTAATTGGCCATCATAACGTAAACATTTTCTTAAAAAATAGTTCTGAAAACTCAAAATAAGCAGATTTTTGTAAGTTACAAATAGATGAACATTGTAAAAAAAATCTTAAAACCTCCAAAAGAATGCTGTTTTTACAGTTTTATAAATTGTCTCATTTTTTTATCTCTATTTGTCCCGTTTTTATCCCTTCAGCTTATGGTCGGCCTATGCATAGCTGGCCAAGATGCTCGATCTTGCGTATGATTGCTTTTAAAATCTTGATCTATACAGTAATTTATGTTCGATGATTACAGCAGTGTTCAATAGACAACCAACGAGGTACCAATTCAAGTTACTCATCAACCCCAATACAACCAACTACAAATCACTTCAACGATTTATCAAGTTTTCGAACTCAATCATTCGGTAAAATTCTCACCGATAACGAGCAACTCTTCATCACTGTATCCTACGAGTCTTCCAACCCGAAAGTTTAATGATGCGAATAAAACAACTTTTGCTCCACCCTCAAACAACCGGTGGCAGTTTACGGACAACCATCACAACAGCAGCATCCCCAAGTGGACAAGAGGACACTACTTCAACCACCGCGTGACCTCGCCCGTTGCCGTCCTGCCGCCGAAATCGCCTCAGTTCGGCTGAAAAATCAAGTCGCAAATTAAATTTGAAGTGTTTTCCCTCGGATAAACACCGGATTCCATCGCAGCTGGTGGCGCTCGGAATTTCCATAATGGCAACACACAGTACATGTTCACAGATAGGCAATAGGGACCCCTCGAGAGCGGCAAAAGGTTTTTGCGATTATAAGAAAATGAAAACGCTCCATAGAAAAAAAACCGCTCTATGATCAATGCAGCTACTTATTTAACTATAAAACTTATATTATGTTACATAAATAAACAAAATTTCTTCAAAAATTACGCCAGCGACACCGGTAAAACTACAAATTTCCTAATTCCAAGTGAAAAACTGTCAACCAAAATGCATCATACAAATGACAGTGTGCTCCAAGGAAAGCACAGAATATACACTCAGAACAGCGTAGCGGTTGAATGTACTATATCAGAGGGTTAAATTAAATACACAACGCCACTTGATTTGTGCAGACTAAATTCGCATTTATTTCGAATATTTTGTGCATTCAATTTTACCATGGCACCAATTGAACAGTAAAAATTACTATACCATGGTTAAAAATTTGCAGCAGACCTGTATCGAACCGAGGATCTGGCAAATGTCAAGCTCGAACGCTTACCTCACGGCTATCGATACGGTTGAATGGAGAGGGAACAAACGCAAATACAAAGCGGTCATGATAGCTCAATCGTAGTTGGATTAGTAAATTTAAAAACTCGTTCATAGTTCTCATTACTTTAACGCTTGTTTCAGTATAGGGGGAGATCCCCCAGTACCGGACAGCACCCAATACCGGACACCGTCGATGGATACTGGATTCGCCTTAGAGCCTAGCGAGCTCGTGGTTCATTCTTCGCCGCCACACACCGTTCTCCTGCACACCGCCAAAAATGGTCCTAAGCACCCTTCGTTCGAACACTCCAAGTGCTTGCAGGTCCTCTTCCTTCATGGTCCATGCTTCATGTCCATAGAGGACCACCGGTCTTATTAGCGTTTTGTACATGGTTCATTTGGTTCGGGGGTGAATCTTTCACGACTGCAGCTTCTTCTGGAGCCCATAGTAGGCGCGACCTCCACTGATGATACGTCTCCGTATTTTACGACCAACGTTGTTATCAGCCGTTAACAAGGATCCGAGGTAGACGAACTCATCAACCACTAGAGAGCGGTTCAAATTTTAAAAATATTTGATCTCCCACATGTTCGTTACCATCCTTACCGTAAAAATAGTGTTCTGTGAAATTTTCAGCTTTCTAGGATTATTGTCACTTTTATTCACAGAAGAGAGGACCGTTGAAGAGAAATCGATCATGCGACTTACGCCCTTATTCCAGCACACGATTGAAATGAACTCAGAAAAGAAGCGTTTTATGCGAGGAAACTCATCAATCTGATTTTTTTATCCACCGTTTTTTGCGGGTATGGTGTAATTTGTATGATTAAACGAGCTATTTCATGAACTTTTATAAAACTTCTTGTTGTCTTGGCTAAACACTTCACACTCAACCAGTCATTCTTCCGAAAAAAAAATCATATCGAGCCTTGGAGCGACTCAACTCTACCCACAAAAGTGCATTGTCTGTTCAGACCACCATCCGCTATACCTCTGCGAAGCATGCTCGAAGCTAACGATAGACCAAAAGAAAGACACAGTCAACCGCCATTAACTTTGTCGGAGCTGCCTACGACAAGGTCACTTTTCGAAGACTGCACTTCATCATCCATCTGTAGGAAATTCCGTGGACGACATCATACCCAGCTCAGTTTTTAACGTAAATATAACTATTTGGTTTTGCCATTTTCAAATCAATCACCACTAAAATCGATTTTTTGGGTTTATATTCAAATATAACACGCATATTCTTTTGTTTCAATTAAAACAAGTAACAGTCTGATAAATAATCTTACTGTCACCGATAAACATATTCTTTCAGATTTTTTACTGAACGTACCTTCTGTCCTAGCACAAATTTTGTATAGCAAAGCCGCTTATAAATAACGCGATTTGTGCAAATCTTATAAAAATCAACAAATTAGAAAATCGCTCAATATTTAAAATAAACTCTTAATGGGTGCATAAAACAAATGTGTGAAAAGCAGATTTTTATCTACACTAGTATTGAAAGTATGGTGATGTCGTGCCGTCATGCCTATAATTTCTGGAACACTCTATATACGCATCTTAAACAAAGCTCGCTTGTTATAGACAGCACGAGCGTAGTGCGACTGGCAATGGTCGATGATACTCTTGATTGTTCAAGGTATTCCTGGAAGAATCCTGTTGAGCAACTCCTACAGAACTCCCAAAGAACATCCCCAGAAGTTCTTGACTGAATTGTGTTAAACATTTTTGAATTTTTAGATTTTTTTTTATGCTAACCCGGTTGTTTCTAGCTTCGGTGACAGGCAGTTTGCGCAATAGCTATGAATCGCAAGTCAAATTGAGTTGATTTCAGTTTTAAGTATATCTACCAATGATCTATCAGTTTCACTAATGATACAAAACGACTTTTTTCTGTTAAATTAGGCAAAAACTCGCATAAACTTTAAAGTGCATTTTTTCAATGCCCACATTTTACATATGGGACTGATTTGTGACTCACGACAGTCCAGAAATTTTTAGTTGTTATTAGTTTGGATTCTGACAAGAAAGGACAAGTTCACAATATTTTGATGTTTTAATAAAGAAATTATAGAACGTCACTGGCTGTTAAGTTCCGAATTTATTTCTAGCTTTTGTCAAATCTGTCTAAGGGAAGATTCAAATATGACGTCCATCTTGTTTTCGGGATATTTAGACAAACCCCTACACCCCATCCCCAGAAACCCCCCTCCCCTTCCCCGGTATGTCACGCATACCCAAAATCTGATAATGTAACACTTTAGTTGACACCCCCTCCTCTCTCCCCAATTAATGAACGTCATTTTTAAATGACCCCTAAGTGAACTGGTCCGAAAAAGGATATAAGTTTAATCAAATAATAAGTCACTAATGAAGCTGATCTAACCAATGATATTGAAGCCTACTAAGTTATGTGTTAATGAACACCATGAAAACGATCACTTCAAATTTTCTGTCAAAGATTCCATACTACCGTCAAACGGGGCTTCTTTTGACATTATTTCCACATTCTTCAACTTTGAGGATTTATAACTCTTAGAATTATGGATAGATATTGATAATTCTTGCATATATTTAAGTTGTATATGTACGTCACAAATGTGCAAAATATGAGGCAAATCCATCAAGAAAAAACAAAAATGCTTGAATAGCGAAAAAAGTGTGTCCTTCAAGACAAAAAAGGGGCTACTTTGGACATTTTCACAATTTGATAATGAAATGAGTTTTCCTTATAAATTTCAAACTTATTCTACAAATTATCGTCCATTGAGATGTTATTGGATGTTTTTTTCATTGATAAACAAAGCTTAGAAAATTGCAAAGCTTGAAACAATTACACATATATATTAAATTTCAGCGAAACATGCTACTCACAATTTTCAGTTTGCAGTATGAAATTTAAACTTTCAACTTCGTTTTAAATGGAACTATCAGTTACGAATGCTTGGTTCTTAAGTTGACATAATCGAACGATGGAACTACTAGCTGACAATGTTCGAAACCTGTCAAAAATGCAAAAAAAACTGTCTTTTCTATCCTTACTGTTATATGAAAAATATGTAGAAGAATCACATTAATACCTGTTACTAAAAAATAATTTTCATTAAAAACGCAATCTATGATATAAATTTACTTAAGTTTTGAAAGATCGTAGCAAGGTAAAAGTTTGCTTTTGTAATATGCTTTTAGCTTCTTAGCGGTTTAGAGCTGGCTTAAGAGTAGTTTATTTTAGCAATTTAGGGATGCAATTGTTTTGTACTGCAAATTCATGTAAAATATGACGGAAATTATTTTTTTAATAGATTATGTTGTGAACATGTCATTGGTACGTATTGAAATATGTATGTTCTATGTCTATTCAATTTTCCAAATATTTATTTTCATTTTTTTTATGTTGTAAAATATGCAAACCAAAACATTATAATAAAATAATAGTCGTAAAAATAAGACCTTTGATAAATTATTTTAATAAAACAACAATGTTAAGCAAAACAAATCACAAGATTTTTATGAAACATGACGATTCGATAGTTTTGTGATGCTCCCAAAAACTTTCCACGACATGGGAAAAATTCAAACAATGTTTGCATAGCCAATGTTTTATACCTTGTGAATATTTATTCGGACTTTTTTGAAATGTTTTCTTGTTTATCCTGTTATTGTTGATGTTGTTCCAAAAAAATTTCATGCCTAGTGGTAGAGCATACATTGGTTAATAAAAGTGCTAAAGACATAAAATTGTTCAGATTAATATTTACGCTGCAAATAAATACAAATGGTGAGTGTCCAAAGTAGCCCCCGGAATCAAAAGTAGCCCCGTCCGACGGTATTTGAATTTTTTTTTCTCGGCTTCAGTGGACATAGAGATATTGCCAACGTTTATCCTACCAATTGTTTTGAATGTAGACGCGCCTCTGGTTACAAATAAAAACTTTACATGTTTAAGGTGCAAGAAAAAATAGAACAAAAGTCAGAACTGAAAAGCAGTTTTCTCCTTTTAAAACAACAAATTGGCAAATAAAAGAGCTGTGTGTTTTATTTTCTTCGATTTGTCTATTTAAAAGGAGAAAACTGCTTTTTCAGTTTTGACTTTTGTACCATTTTTACTTGGGCCTTAAGCTGCATGGATATAGTCAAATTGAAGGAATGTAACGTCTTTTTTCAAAATAAAATCAATTAAAAGAGAAACAACTGAGCAATGTTGTCTGTCTCAAGATAAATTCAATTATCGCGATTATCTGCCCATGTCTCCAAATATAAGCACAGCGATCACTTATCATTAGAGTGATGCAAATTTTGAAATGTTGGTCCCCTATGCTTAAACGTTGTCAATTATGATAAAAATAATTCTTCCAAAATTTGAATTGATTTGGAAGACATTTGATTGTGCACACGCCATTTGAAGTTTATATGAAGATTACTATGGTAAACGCCAACGTTTTGTGTTCAGACCTCTATCTTTTCGTCATTGTAAATTATGGAAAAGTAAATAAACTCTCCTCACGTGAAATTCTTTCAGCTACAACTTTGCCGACGACCACATTTCGATTGGAAGTCAGGAAAAATTGCTATTCATAATCATAAAGTGGGTTTGCATTTTGCATGCTTAACTGACTGCTCGGCTGGTAGAATAGATCAAAGTAATCCAGGATACTATGTTCTACAGCAAGAAAACAGTGTTGCTCTGAAAGTAATTGAATGATCATCTCAGCATTATTTAGACTTTGTTATCAATGATAACAAATTATCCTTACGTCCAATCGAAATGTGGTCTTCAGCAAAGTTGTAGCTGGGAAAAATTCACATGAGAAGAGTATGTTCACTTTTCCATAGATTATTATTACGAGCAGTTAGAGGACTGAACACAAAAGGTTTGCCTTTTCCATATAAACTTCAAATGGCATGTGCACAACCAAATTTCTTCCAAATCAATTCAATTTTTGGAAGAATTATTTTTATCATAATTGACATCGTTCAGGCATAAGGGAGCAGAAACTTCAAAATTTGCATCAGTCTACTAATCATACAGAACCATCAACTTCAAAATACAGTACATGGACTATACAACTAGCATCTCATCATCGTGTTCAGTGACTCCTGATATATATAACTAATACACAGATACAGTGGTGTCATTCTTCGAAAACCACGTGCTTCCAATTTAAGCGGGAAAGTTTTTACATTCATTTCACCCTGTGGGTGTCAGTTCGCTGTAACGGGCGTACGACCGCCGCCGGACTCTAAAAAACATAAGATGATCAATACATAGTCACAAAAAAAGTATATTGGCTAATTCTTGAAAAACCACTAGTTCTCAAACAAGAGGTAGACTGGAATAGATGGAAATAAAGATATTTCAACTTACACCTGTTTAATTGGACTTGGTAAAAACAAAATCTGCATGAATAGATATTTTAGAATATTTTGTGATTTTGCATGCATAATGTTGTTATACTTCCAGAAAAAGAAAACCTTTGTAATTAGTCTTTTAAGATTTGATTGATTGACTCTTTATTATGGGTAAATTAAGCCCGTGTTTTTAAGATTGATCAATGAGGAATTCTCGCTGAACCTAGGCCGCCGTCGTCACACATCGTTATGTCACTGTTCGCTAGAAGGGGAAATGGGGGTAATTGGCCCTTAGGGGGCAAACACTAACTTATGGCAGGCACAGACACGAGACCCCCGATAGTTCTGGCTTGCTTGAAGAACGATTGAGCATTTCTATAGTGAAAATTGAAGGAAACTAACTGTATGAATTATTACAAAAAACATTTTTGCCTTTTAGAAAAAAAAAAACTAATGAAGCAAATCTCTCTCACATATTTGAATGTTTTTGGAAAATCTACGACTAATCTTGTATGCATTTTGGGACAAATTCCCGTGAGCATTCCCGGAAGTTATTCTTGAGAAGTTTCTGGAACATCCATATATTATTAGTAAAAGATTTTTGAAGAAGAAATCGGATAAATTAAGATCAGTCGCATCGCATTATACACAGTACGAATGTGGTGGTGCTAGCAATTTCTGAACGTGTGATCACTCGATATAATATATTAAGCCTTGATGAATTTCATGATAATTTTCAGAGCAATATATGTAGAACTCCCACAGCACACTCTCTAAAAGTTCTTGGCTGACTCAGACTTGCCGTAGGAATTTCTGAAAGTAGGTCTTAGTTAATTCCTGTTTAAGTGGCTACCCAGACAACCAAAATGTACGTATAACGAAATCATCTGGAGGCTTTGTATGTGCAGAAGTTCACGTATAAGATGTCGCGAAAAGTCGTTCTATGTTTAAAAGTGGAGGCGATATACGTGCATAATTATGTGATGAATAATAGCATACAGTGCGAGTGTATAAATTTTTTACCGAATTTACCTGTGATCTTATGCGACTAAACATATGATAACAAATGTGGATTTGACAGCTGGTACGGATTGATTCGATTTACTTTGTACGAGTATACGGGACGAAACAAAATGTACAAATGAATTATCCACCGTGTTTTGCGGGTTTGATGAAATTTGTATGAATTGACGAGTTATTACGTGAACTTTCATGCGACTTCTGGTTGTCTGGGTTCATTCATAGAAATATTCAGAGCAGATTATGAAGATTTTCTGAATGACTTTTCTGCAGAATTGTTGAAGAAATTCCAGCAAAATATGTAAAGGAGTTTCCGTGCGATGAAATATTTTTCAAGTATGGTCAGTTTCGCTTGAAAACCTTTGCGATTAGCTGGGTCACTTCGCTGCAAAAAAAAAAACTACACAAATTCACATAACTTTTGCCGTTTATTCATTTGTTGAGTATCTAAAAATAGATGAGAAATTAGAATAACCTTACTGGCTGTAAAGGCAAGCAGCTTGTTCTATCTTTGTCAAATTCGTTCAAATTAACTAATTTAAAAAAGACATAAATTTACTTATATGCCGTGAGTACCAGGTCCCTACGCACAATCTGTTCATCGATTTCAAGGCGACATACGACAGTATCGACCATGTAGAGCAGTGATTCCCAAAGTGGGCGAATTCGCCCCCCTGGGGGCGATTTTCAGGCTCAAGGGGGCGAAAATTTGTAAAATAGAACTTGGGGGGCAAAAAATTCAGAGAGGGGGCGAAAAGGCTAAGACGGAAGCATTTGAAAATAATAACTCATATTTTTGTTTTGACACACATCTTAATCAATTCCAAACCTAATTAATTTCAGGAATTGTTTACCTAGGATCGATATATCTTCAATAAGGGTGTTTTTTAATTATGATAGACTACACTTGATAATTATCAAACATTCAGGTTTTTTAATATCATATGAGTTTTAAGAATAGTTGATATTTGAGAATTTCCCAAGATCGGATGATAACATTTAAAACCCAACATATTGTGGATGTACAAAACATGTATCTGGGAATTTTTAGAGTTTTTTGCAAATGCCCAATATTTTATATAAGGATTCTTTTTACGTGGGAACTTTGATGTTAGGAAGCTAATATTTCTTTTATTGGCATCCAGCTTTTTACAGATTTTTTTAAAGAAGATTTGGTTGCACATTTTCTTATCATTTCTCATGATACAAATCATTTTAGAGACAAATTTTTCTTGGTGCTGGAAAAAATACCATTTGCATTGAAATATGAATTGAAAAACATTCTAGATTTTCATATATTTGTTCGAAGTTTTTGGATTGAATGAAAAAAAAAATAACTTAATTACATAAAATATTGAAATCACATAGCAGGGGGGCGATTCCAGATAAATGTTGCCCTCAAGGGGGCGAAAGTTGAAAAAGTTTGGGAAGCACTGATGTAGAGCTATGGAAAATCATGGACGAGAACAGCTTACCCGGGAAGCTCACAAGATTGATTAGAGCAACGATGGACGGTGTACTGAACTGCGTGAAGATCTCGGGCGAACACTCCAGTTCGTTCGAGTCTCGGCGGGGACTACAACAGGGACTACAACAGGGCGATGGACTTTCGTGCCTGTTGTTGCGCTTGAAAGTGTCATGCGGAGAGTCGGACTTAACAGTCGAGGCACGATTTTCACGAGATCCGGACAATTTGTTTGCTTCGCGGACGACATGGATATTATTGGGAGGAAATTTGAAACGGTAGCAGATTTGTTCACCCGCCTTAAACGCGAAGCAACAAGAGTCGGGCTAATGGGGAATGCGTCGAAAACAAAGTACATGCTGGTTGGCGGAACTGAGCGCGACAAGGCCCGCCTAGGAAGCAGCGTTACGATAGACTGGGATACCTTCGAGGTGGTGGACCAGTTCGTCTACCTCGGATCCTTGTTGACGGGCGACAACAACGTTAGTCGGAAAATACGAAGGCCCATCATCAGCGGAAGTCGTGCCTACTATGGGCTCCAGAAGAAACTGCGGTCAATAAAGATTCAAGATAATTACACGATGTACAAAACGCTCATAAGACCGGTTTATGGCACAAATCTCCCAACTGGTGGGGAACGTGCCTTTGAAGCTGGCCTTCTGATGCTCGAGGAGGACTTGCAAGCTCTTGGGGTTTTTGAACGCCGAGTGCTAAGGACGATCTTCGGCGGCGTGCAGGAGAACGACGTGTGGCGGCGAAGAATGAACCACGAGCTCGCCCAACTCTACGGTGAATCCAGTATCGTTAAGGTAGCTAAAACTGGAAGGATACGCTGGGCAGGGCATGTTGTAAGAATGCCGGTCAAAAACCCTGTAAAGATAGTGTTCGCTACAAATCCAGTTGGAACAAGAAGACGTGTTGTGCAGCGTTCTAGGTGGATTAACCAGGTGCACCAGGACCTGGAGAGCGTGGGTCGCAGTCGACGATGGAGAGAAGCGGCCATGAACCGAGTGAATTGGCGAAATATTGTTGGCAAAGTTTTATCAAGATAATTGATGTAAAGCCAAATAAATAATAATCTCTAGAAGAGTCTCTGGAGATATTTCGAAAGGAGTTTTTGAGGAACTCTTTCAGACCCCTTCTAATGTCTCATCAGAAATTTATTGAGGACTTTCACCAAAAAAAAAACTCCCGGGATTTCATAATCTATTTGTTGACTCGGCTAACGTTGTATTGCCACTCAGTAGGTCGCTTTATTCATAATTTTCTCAAAACCTCTATAATATCTATTTCTCCAGGGATTCATCAAATATTGAATGAAATTTCTTAAAAAAAATATCTTTGGATTCCCGTAAGAAGAACTTTTAATCATAACCGTATTTTAAGTTCCGATAAAGATCCATTCTATTACTAAAGGGATTTCTCAGAGAGTTCCTCCAGAGACTCCACCGGTGATTCATCCAGGGAAATTTCTAGAGATTTGTCCAGGTAATTCTCCATAAATTTGGTACTTCGTCCAAAGATTATTCCAAGATTTTTTCCAGAGAAATATAGACAGAAATTTATCCAGCAAAATCGCTACAGTAATTCTTCCAGAATATTTTCCAATGATACTCCAGAAACTATCTCCAGAGATTGCTCCAAAGATGTCTACAAAGATTTCTTCAGCAATCTACTCAGGTAATCCTTCTGAAATTAGACCAGAAATTTCTTCAGGAATTTCTCCAGAGATTACTCCAGAAACCCCATTTTTTGATTCCTACAAAAGTTGTACAAGAATTTCTCCAGGTATTTTTTCCAGGGATTTAACCAGAAAGAATTTTTGAGGCCCTATTTTCTAGGTAAATCCTTGGATAATTTGTTAAAATAGTTGTGTAGTTGTAAAAATCCTAAAATTATTTCCTGTACCGAATTTCTGAAGAAAACTGTTGTCGTAACGTAATAACCTGTAGGATCCCATGAGAAATTTGTGGGCTTCGTGGCCGAGTGGTTAGTGTCGTCAGGCAGTGAGCGCATCGTGTCATGAGGTGTGGGTTCGATTCCCGCTTCAGCCATTGAAACTTTTCGTCAGAAATGTTTCGCGGCTGTGCCACTGGAGCATGCTTGTTCGTTGTCTAGTGGTGTTAAGTTACAGTCTGTGCAGCTAAATGGCTGAAGACGGTGTATATAAAAAAAAAAAAAAAATCTTGATGGAATCCCTATACAGATTACGGGAGAGATCCCTGGAGGAATCTCCGAATGAATTCCTGTAGATATCTCTGGAAGAGTCTCTGGAGATATTTCGAAACGACTTTTTAAGGAACTCTTTCAGACCCCTTCTAATGTCTCTTTAGAAATTTATTGAGGACTTTCACAAAAAAAACCTCCAGGGATTTCATTCTCGATTCCTCAGTTGACCCGGCTAACGTTGTATTGTTGGTCGTTATATTATTCATAGTTTTCTCAAAACCGCTATAATATCGTTTTCTCCAGAAATTATTCAAATAATTTTGCAAGAAATTTCTTCAAAAAAATCTCTAGAGATTCCCTCAGGAAGAATTTTTAATCACAACCGTATTTGCTGAACCAGTTCCGATAAAGCTCCATTCCATTACTAAAGGGATTTCTCTAGAGAGTTCTTCCAGAGACTCCACGGTGATTCCTCCAGAAAAATTTCCAGAGATTTGTCCAGGTAATTTCATGAATTTGGTACTATTCCAGAATTTTTTCCAGAGAAATATAGACAGTAATTTTTTCCAAGGATACTTCAGGAATTATCTCCAGAGATTGCTACAAGGATGTCTCCAAAGAATCCTTCAGCAATTTACCCAGGTAATCCTTCTGAGATTTTTCCAGCTATTTCTTCAGGAATTTCTCCAGAGATTACTCCAGAAAACCCATTTTATGATTCCTACAAAAGGTGTCCTAGGGATTTTTTTTTTCAGGAGTTCCTCCAGAGATTTTATTTTTTTTTTTCCAGAGGTATATCTCCAAAAACGTCCGGAAAGAATTTCTCCAGATATTTTCCAGAGATTTAACCATAAATTTCTCCATCCTCGAACGAATTTCCGGAGAAATTTTCGGAGTAATCCTAAAAAAAAGTTGTCCTAGTGTAACCTCTGGAGGAATACCTGGAAAAATCCTTGGAGACATCTTTGCAAGAATCCCAGTATGCATTGTTCTGGAGGAATGCTTAGAGAAGTCTCTGGAAGAACTTCTTTAGAAATCTCTGTAGAAACACATGAGGAATCGCTTGAATAATACCTGGAAGAATCTCTGGAGGACTCCCTGGACCAATCCTTGAAAAAGTTCATGGATGAATTCTTGGAGATAATCCTGGAGGAATCTTTTTAAAAATATTACCGAAGGATTCTATGGAGTAATCATTGGACGTATTCCTACTACAACTCTTTAAGAAACTCATTGCGAAATCTCTAGAGGAATCCCTGGAATATTCCTTGGAGTCGAAACCGTTGTATTGATCACTGTAGGGATTATCTTGAAAAAATTTGTGGTAAAAACCATAGAGGAATCTTAAAAAAATCCTGTAGAAATCTTAGGAAGAGCCTTTGGAGAAATTTTCTTTCAACACCAATGTTTTCATTATCAATCTGAACACGACAAATGAAAAATTTGATTTCCTTACTATCTGTGTTATTGAAATCAGTTAATAACTGTCAAGAAGCTCACAAAACAGTATGCTGAGAATCAGAACTAACGAATTTTTGATTTGTTATTCGATAAATGTTTTCATAGCTTTGAAGTATGTAGTTAAAAAAAATAAATATATGGTAAAACCTTGCGATATTTATGGTGCAATTTAAATATTATATAGATAAAATTGATATGCTTCGCAAACTATGGGTATATTTTGTGGCCTTCAAATTTTTATAATTATGGTGTATTTTGATAATTGTCAATTTCTACTCAAAGTAAAAAATATTGTTGTTTTACCGATCCCATTGAAGTTATTTATAGAAGAATTTATTGAGCATGGAACAAATTGAAATTATGAATAACTGGTTTTATGATGGATAAGTTTTTAATTTTCTTTGGAATATTTCCATTTTTTTTTTTATTGGTGCATTGAATATGCTTCCATCAGAAGCTAGGGTATGTAGCGTTTCGGTACAAATTGCCAGGAAAGTTCATGAATAATGAATCATTCTGACTCGGAGTTGTTGCCGCTCGTTCACAGCCCATCGCTTCGCAGAAAGGGGATTGGAGCTGATTTTCCCATCAACCCTTTTTCCCAATGTTCCAAGCCACTCGTGACAAAGGTTCAGGTCGAAGTCCATTTGCCCATTTTACTTTCTGTAAAGTGGCTCAGTCTCCTAGTTAAAGTGTCCTTCGGAACGTCTTCGGTAGCCCACCTGAAGCTCGTGTTCTCTAAAGTGTTCGCAAAGGTCTACATCTCGTTTTTGCCGATAATACGGACCAGATAAAAGTCAGACAATAAAATTCCAATTACCAATAAATTATTTCTCTAATACGAATGCTGCGTGCGGTGGCAATAAAAATGTTAGAATAATGAACCCTTTTCTACGTCAAGCCGGAATGGTCATCGCCGACCGGAACGGATTTCCCATCCTCGAAAAGAGCACGGATGCTGCCTGAGGCCAGGTGGCCTTTCTCATGAGCGTAGCCGGACGGGGGTAGGGGGAGCCATTACCCTCACTGGCCGATGGAAAATAAATTTAGAGTATACTGTTTTGTAACGAAAACATATTGGTATTTAGTATGCATTTTGTACCCGGCATTCAAAGTTATAACTATGGCCCAAAAATAGTTTTATGACATTATTCGAAAACTAATATACTACAAAGAATCGTGATGATAGACCTCACTACGTACTAACATAAAAAATCAAGTTAACGTTTATTTTTATATTGCTCCATATGATGGATTGTGAATCAAAATTTACAATTTTCGATTTTAAAAATTATAAATAGCTATAGCTTTTCTAAATTCTAATTTATTTGTATTAGGTTTGTAGTATATGACCCTTATTTCAATACCATTTGAAACACCGTGATATTCTTAAAAATTGTTTTGAATTGAAATAGAAGTGTCAAAAACTCCCACTATTACCTTTACCCCACTTCACTCTACTGCCTTGGAGGTTGCTCGCATCGTATCATGGAAATCCTGGAAACGCCCATGGCCTATCTTATACAACCGTGTGAGCAAAAGGTGTTACCTTTGATGGTGCGGAGCTACAGAGGGTTGCATAAATAGACGGAAGACATTTTCAATAAATTATCTTGGCATTCTGTACAGGAAACAGCGTAACGGGAAGGGGCAATCTCTAAAGTGGACCCGGGAGCAAGAAGGATAGGCGAATGGCGTCTCAACTCAACGCACTCCAATTCGGATTGGGTTTCGACCGAGGCATTTGCTAGTGGGTTATCTGAATGTTATCTGAATCGAATCAAGTGCCAGTGGTGAAGCAAAACGATGTTCCGAAAGAGCAGGGTTTTGTCCCGGAAGAGAAAACGCGCGACACGTGCTGCCATAGCAATGATAGCAAAATACAAGACAGGAATGTTTATTGCTTAGTGGAAGGCAGCAGTGCGTTTCGAGGTGGAACTGTTGTAATCAAATTTGACATTGATATAAGGTATGGTATTAGATAGAGATACCATGGTTGAATTTGCATTTTTTGTATCGAGAAGGACCTTGAATGTTGTGATGTAATTTGACAGTAGGGCATGTCAGCATATATTCATTGTGCGGCTTGCATTGTAATATAACACATTTTAGCAATAAAAAATTACTAAATAAATCAGAATATACAAAACGACATTATTATTATTATTATCTTTATTATAGAGACTTTCAGTCTGTGGCTGGTTCGTCTCCATCATTGTATAACAAAACAACTCTGTATGGCGTGAAAGCTAAATCTCAATTAACGAACTAGTTTGGAGGCTCATAAGTCATTTCGTTAAATGAGCTAATTTAGTTCGTAATTCAAGATTTTTCTTTCTGACTTTTATTGAAACTATGCTTTTATTAAATAAATTGGTATGAATAATCATATATTGATATATTGATAATATTGTCTAAAGAAATCATATCGATCAACCGTTTGCAACAGAGGAATTTGAGTAAAACAGAAACTGATAACGAGACGAATCAGCCAAGGGCTGAAAGTCCGCTTAATAAATACCATAATAATCAAAATTACTGAATTAAGTAAAATTAACCGAAAATAACACTGTTGAAAATCCGCAACGCTTACCACTGTTGATTTGCTTAATTCACACTCAGTCATACTTTTCGTAAAGAGTTGAAAGTATAAGAGGTTCATTCAAAACTTCAGTAATCTGATGGAATGATAATAATAAATCCGTTCATCTAAGTTTGATTAAATATGTTAGCAAACTATCATCGTATTAGGTTGTTTTTTTTATCACACCAATCTGTCATGAAACGACCTACTTTCCCGCACTGAATTATGCCGCGTCATGATAATCATTACGCAACTGTAAGCAGTTGTGTTATGAATTTTATTCAACGCTTTTCCATCACGCAACTGTTTTGAGTTGCGTAATGAATCCTCACGACAACAATTTTGGTAATAATGATGAATGCAACCTGTTACTTGCTGGTAAGTAGTCTTCTACGAAATTCCAAAACAAAAGTTGTACGCAACTCGTCGCAGAACTCGATTTTTACAGCACTCAATCATAATTATCCAACTCGGCAGGCCTTGTTTGACTCGTGCTGTAAAATTCGTATGTAACTAATATTACCTATATTACCTAGCATGCTTATGATACATCTTGTTAAAATGTTTCTTTGAGATTGAGATTGAGATTGAACCTCAATTCATAAGTGAATAACAAAACTCTTCTATTTAACCTAATAGTAAAAAATGCAAAGGTTTCGGAACAATGTTTTCTCTACATTATCTTGTATAGGAAAAATGTACCAGTTATGACTATTGTGGTTCCCTATTTGACCATATGTGATATTTAGAAAATATTCACATTTAGAATTTTTTTTGAGTAGTTTAACGTGTAGACATAATTGATGTCTTACTACTAAATCACATAAAATGATCAAAAATTTGAAAACTATAAAATTAACACATATGGTGATAAAGGGAACCATTATGTCCATAACTGGTACACTTACCCTATCTATATAATCTATATAAATAAAAATGGAAAGGTGTTTGTTTGTCACGGAATGGCTTAAGAGCGGATGAACGGATTGAAGTAAGATTTTCACAGTTGCACTCGAAAAGGGATATGCGACGTGATAGTGCGATAAAAAGTTTGGGAAAATCTCCGAAATAATTGGGAAAACGGATAAAGACTAATGTGTCATGTTGTATGAGGGATTACATGACGAATTACAACAGCCAACTTGATGGCAAAACGAGGTTTTCCGGGACCATTAGTTAGGGAGTCGATGCCGGTTATGAACCCTTTGCGTATTATGGACCCCCTACGGGAAAACATAAAATTAACTCTCAAAGCAACCTCCTATGAAAATCCACCGGGGAATCAGCAATTGCATTGTTAGTTATCAGGCAACATATTTGGTCTGAGGTGCATAAATACAGATATTTGAACAGTTTTGTAAATGAAACCACACAAGAAGGTCCAACATTGGAATTTCCAGGTGGTTTCGTAATAGGCACGTCGGCAGCGAGCCGGATTACATGGAAATCAAATGGAGGGTCCATCATAAGAAACGTCAAATTTGTAAACATTCCAAATGACAACAGCTTTCCAAATGAGTATTTCACAGACTAAATCGAATGATTTTGTAGAGTAAGGTGGGGCAAAAGTTCGACCTTAGTGGTATAATCAAAATTTTCAGGAAAATAAAAGCAGATGAAACAAAACAAATACCATACAGCAAACCTTCAACATATTGGCTATAACTTTGTTGAACAAGCTTGTGTCAAAATATTTACCCATTTTTAGTTATAACAGTTTCAAAATTGATTGTCTTAAACGAACTTTTGCCCCACACGGGCAAAAGTTCGTTGGCTAAAACACAAAATATCAATACTTTTATGCCAAGCATACTTTAAACCAGCTGTAAACTTATGTTTGCCGAAAAATACACACTAAATTTTCATCAAAAAATGCCCAAAACAGGGTTAATTGTAATACACCCAAAAAATAGCAGTTTTTCGCAAAACTAAGTGAAAATTTAAAATTTTTGTGACATTTTTCGCATGATCAGGAAATTTGAAAAATTTTCCGTGGGTTTATACATGGGTCAAACTTTTGCCCCGAAGATTCGAACTTTTGCCCCGCTATGGGCCAAAAATTAATTCCAACTGTTTATGGAAAAACTAATACACGTCAAAGCATCTTTATGATAGGCCTAGAAACGCCCTTACAAAAAATATTGAAAAATATTTTAGCTTCATTTGGTTCCATGCATCGAAAGTTTGACCAAATATTACAATATTTACGTCGAAAAAAAAAACAAATTGAAATAAATTTTCCAAATCTCAATCGATTTTGATGATATTTGGAGTGAAAGTCTCTTACTTGAATAGCATTCGAACCACCATGACATTTCTAAGTTTTGGTTTGATTTGAGCTAGAAATCTTAAAAAGAAACTCTTGCCCCACTCGAACTTTTGCCCCACTTTACTCTATGTTTTAAAGGCGCACTAAGAAGTAGAGACATGGAATTTGTTGATATGCTGCACAAGACGTATATCCATCCAAGATATCATTATTGCAGAAAAGCGTCGAGAGTGAATCTCACCTACTAAAGAAACCATTGCTAGCATTGAATCCTTTAAATGAAAATGAATGTGAGAGAAAACTGAAAATACAGATTATCTCCATTAAAAGCTGATAAAAAGTTGAAAAGAAGAGCTTTCTCCCTGGTTATTGTTTGGTATGGTAAAAGTTCAGCCACAAACAAAAAATGGCTTAATGTCATCAAAAACTGCTGAGGATTTGTGATGGCAGGAAAGTGGGTGGTAACGTCTATGTGATTTTAAATATTTTGTATTTGTATTTCAAAATGTAGCCCAGGTTTTCAGCTTTTTGAAGGTTAACGTTTAAAGGAAGTTAACATAATTAGTAAAAGTTAAGTTTTACGCCTTTACTCAAATGACGTGAATTTTTTCTTTCACAGTACCGCGTTAAAATACCCAGAAACGATTTCCTTATGTGTATTGAAATATACTAAAAAATCAATAGATGGGAGGAATTGGCTTATACTGTCTAAAACGACTGCCTTTATAAACTTGGGTAGTATATATCACGAATAAAACTAAATATTTCCCAAGTAATCGTCGATCACGGATACTACCAAAACAAAAACCCTTTGATTCCTTAATTTTTCTACCAAAAATGTGTTGAACATTGAGACGATTGTATTTTTTTTTTCAAAACACTACATTTTTGAATAGCTTAACTTCTGTATTAGGCCCTTATCTCAATAAAATAATTTCTTCAATTCTATTAAAATCGATCAACGTTCAACCAAGCTCATTTTATTGCAAAAGTATCAAACCTAGGAGTTGTTTATCCCTTCTAATGTATGATGATCTCCATTGACAAATTTCACATGGATAGGCATACAGGGTGTCCGCAAATTATCCGTGAAAACTTTGAAGAGATGGCTCTATACAATCAAGCATAATAAATTCAATATTCTTGCATGGTTTTAAACATTGGATTATTATATTCTTAAGAAGTAAGTTTGACACATTTCCGATTTTAAATAATTTCAAATCCAACCCAAATGTATTGAGGTGTCTTAAAGAGAGCTATTTTCCGAGCTCTACGACGGAAGAGAAATATCCATATAACTCACTGGGTTTGAACCGTACAATTTTCTATTTCCAGTCTAACTTGAAGCCACTAACCTGTAAATTACTTCAAATCATAATAGGACATTTGGATTCATCTCTTTTTGGTTTCAGGGATAACACATCTCCAGTATGACTAGCGGCCCTCAGGAAAAACGTCTCCGAAAAATTTAAATTTTCCTATCTCAGTAACAAGCAATCATTTTGAAATTTTTTAAAGTTGCATTTTGTGTTAACATATAGATGTATTATAAAAGGTATATGGACATTGATTTTTCATTGTTTTCAATGCGAGATCATCTTTCCAATATTTTGCTGTTCGAATAATTTGCGGACACCCTGTAGTTTCCCAAACTGTGGGTCGCGAGAAAAAAGTATAAAGTATAATAATAAATTTGGAAATTTCTAAGCACTGCATTTTTTTACTTATCTTAAGGTCCATCCTGCAAATATTAATGAAGTGTGAGTAAATGTTTCAACATTATTGTATCATGAGTGAAAGTTATTTACACTTATTATTCAATTTTTGACTGAATATCGTAAAAACCTCTGCTATATTGACGAGGTAGGTGGTCTAAAGGCTACCGGTTCTGCTTCATAAGCAGAAGGTCATAGGTTCATTCTTCCATCATTATATCACGCCTTTCCTTACGCCTGAAAAAAAAATCAGTCTGTCATAAATTTACCACCCCTACGCCTTCCCGCATGAACTGGCGTAACGTAGATGCAGGGGGGTATATTCGGTCTACTGTGGGTCAGTTTTAAATGTATCATCATTCTCTCCCCTCATTGGTCTACATTCTGACGTGGCGGGCGCCATTGTTGCCTAAAATATAAGATCACCAGCACTTATACACAGTGGGTGTCTGTTATGTCGTGTTCGATTATTCCCGACGGTGCACCGTGCAAGTGTAACAATTGAAGTGTAACAATAAAACGGAAATCAATCATTGCATTTATAACCTCAATGAAAAACCATTATCGATTTCTCGTCAATCGACTAGATTTGAGTTAAATATAGAACCAGAGATTGTGTGATCCCAGTTTAAAATATGGGAAAATACAGCTCTAGCCGATACTGATTCTATTTCGTTGACACTAGCGATGGGCGAATTTGAATCGATGTTCCAAAAATCGATTTTTTTGTTCCGATTAATCGATTTTTTGAATTGATGTTAGAGGCACTCAAAATCGAGTGAATCGATTTCTTCATTCGATTTTTTGTTTCGATTCAAAATTATGTAATTGATTAGAATTTTTTAATGGGTTGACATAGATTTGAATCAGCTTTGATGTGTTTATTATACAATTTGAAATTTCGAACGTTATTCAATCGGAGCATTTTAACAATTATATACAGTTTTATTTGGTCTCATATTGAAAGCTTGTTTTTTGTAAATTTTCATATGAGCTTGACATTCGAATCGATTCAAAAACATCAATTCGAATGATCCGATTTAATCGGTGAATCGATTCGACATATTGAATTTGAATCGATTCAGTAACATCGATGTTCTGGTCAAATTTGCCCAACGCTAGTTGACACCCATGAGCGAATAGGGTCCTAAAGCCCTGTCCCAATTTTAGTGCCAAACGCTTAAGTTTAGGTCAAAAACACATGTTTACTCAATTTTCTAATGTTTTCCGTCGGTTTAAGTTCAAAAAACATTTTTTTATGTTTTTTTTTTAGATTTTGTCACACCCCTTGGCTTAAACTCAAATTTTGGGTGTATTTTGTTTTCCGTGTCCCTTCCGAAATGTCAGATGGACTTATCCACGGTCTTCTTTTATTGTCGACTTACTTTGTCTTTTCCGCTGTAAATGCGGGCCGTGTTTACATAAAATGACATCCGGACCAACATCCGGACAATGAATGTGCACCGGATGAACATGAAGTGGATGAATGCACAACGAAATCGTTCATTTTTTGCAAAGAAGGCCCGCAGCAAAAGGTTTTCTTCCCTTTGGAAGAAGCAGCGTGACGTCATTGTAAATTAGTTCATAGGAACAACCCCGTGTTAAAACTAAAACCCCTGTGGTGCTTTTGTCGACTAAGCGAATGTCAAACATGATCAAAAGTGTTCATGTATGGACCCAATTTTCAAATTAAAGTTTAAACATGATATAGCCGTTATTTGAGCGGGAAAAATTTCTAAAGTAGTTGCAGTAACATGCTCTTTCGTGTCATTAAATAAAAACAAGATTTTATTAAAAAAAATTAGGACTCAATTTCGGAAAACTTAACTGAAATGAAATGTTTCAGAAACCCAAAGTTTAGTGAATAGCATACTTCTTTATTCTAGGAAATCTATCGCAGTAATTGATCAACTTCACCCCGGAATCAAAAACACCACTTTTCGATTTCCAAAAAATGTTTTTGTTATGATGATAATCATTCGTCAACATTTCGTTTATATTATTCGTTAAACATTCAACCAGTACAGGTTTTGAAAATATTTGGATGATAATACATGCATCCTACTAGGAATTATAGCACAGAATCGCTCAAAAGTGATCGACTTCCACCCAGTTTACGGTATTGCACCTAATTTTTCATGATTTAGCAAGCTAAATTCTAGCAAAAATTTATGTGCGCTTAAGGTACCGCGGGGCAAGTGGGAACGAAAAAAACGATAGTTCAAACAAATTGTTCAATAAAATTTTTAGGGGGGTCTGTAGCCTTGAGGTTACGCTTTCGCTTCATAAGCGGAAGGTCATGGGTTCGATTCTCAGCCCCTTCACAAAAAACCTGTCCAGCCACCAGAAGACGCCTCACGGAGGACCGTGCTTTCACATCCATCCTCTGTCAGTATCAGATGGTGACTGAGACAAACTGACCCTCTTCGCAGGCAGCTAGCCTCACTAATAGCAGAGCTCTCTCCTACCTGCTCGGTATGAGAGTAAAAGAGTAGGAGAAAGTGAAACTAGATGTAAATATAGATAAGTTGAAAATAGATCTGTATCGGTAAAGAAGCTACAAGATCAACTGAGTCCGGCACAGTAGTGGCCACGAGCACGGAGTGCCTTAAAAAAAAAAATGTCAATATGTTTTTAAATCCAACAACACAATCACGTTTTGGCAACATATTTGCTGGTGTGTGCATGAAACTAATAGAATTATTTCGAAATTGTGAAAACCTTGGAAGAAAGTTTTAGAATGAGCCAATGGACGCAGTTACCTCGCTAAGCGGGGCAAAACACATCCAGTTTCATGCGTCAATCCACATCAGTAAGTCAACTATTACAATAATAGGATTGATAAGTCATAGATTTTTAATTTTAAGTACATACTTGATGTATATAAGGGATCAACCATAAAATACGTTACGTTTTAGGAAGAAACCCTTTATTTAATAGTATGTCATCTCACATTTAATATTAACTGAAAATTCCTCAAAAAAAGCGTAAAGAGGAATTAAACATGTTCAAAATATATCATTTATAAGTTGTTTATTAAAATGTAGCACATAAACATTCAATAATTGACGAAATTATAATTATGTTTTGTTATTATTTATATGCATGGCAGAAAACCACCTTATGGGATGGAATCGTTTTCCATCACTAATTAATTTGGTAGAAATAACAAATAAAATTCAAATAACATAGAAAAGTAATCGTTCTCATGATGCATTTCAAAGTTCAGCTGTGTGTTTGTTCAATTTTGAAGTCGTATAGCAAAAAAAAATTAAAATATAAAGAATAATAACACTTTTCTTCTCCCTCTTATGCAATTACGTAATTTGAGGATGATCTTTTTTGATAAAAATCAGTTGTTTGAATGTTTTAGTGCTACTCTCTACCAAAATGTATGAAACGTGTACGAAAAGTTTTGATTCTGTTTTTTTTTTTGATAGGTCCCACTTACCCCAGGTACAAATATATTTTGGGGTAAGATAGACCATCGAAAATTTCATATGAAATGAATTTCAATTCTAATGCAGAAAGATTTGATTGAACAAAACTTTTTATTTGAAGGTTAAGCTATGGCAATAAGGCATCTAAATGAAGCTAAACTCAAACGCAAAGGAGTGTAAGTGACATTTTGGATTTTTAACACTTACACCTTTTTTGTTAGGAGCATTTGGTTTTTCTCCGGTTATTTCAAAATTCGTGGCTCGTGGACAAATGAAGCTCTATTTGATTGTTCGTCAAATATTTCAAAATTCGTTGCTTGATAACGGTAGAATTGCTATGTTTGGATAATTATCTTATTTTTGTTGTTAGTTCGAACAGCTGAACGAGTTTCTGTAGCGGAATATTTCTTTTTTAGGCTTTAATTGATGTAAGTTTCAAATTATTCTGTCGGGGAAAATTAGATTACTTAAACTTTATGGGTGTTTTCTTTATTAAATTTAAGAAGACCCTATTTTTTCGCTATAAATGTCCCATTTAAAATGTATGCGCAAACTTTCGTCTACAGAATATTTTTAACCTTCCAGTTACAAAATATTGGTCCAAATTCTGAACGTTTTCGTAAAAATATCCGAGGTACATGAAAGTTCAATAATGATCGACATTTCGACACCGTGTATATAAGACTCGTAAAAACTGTGTTTCGTCATCCACCATTACGTCGAAAACGTCATAAATTGAAGATGAAATATTCAAAAATACAAATCCAGAGAACAAAACAGCGGTCTCATATAAAAATTCGATCAATGAGTCGCAACCAACGAACTACTAATCAATCATTTTTTTTTAATTCTAGATATGGCAAGAAATTGGTACAAATTTTCAAGTCTATCGTGGAGCACCTGCCAAGGTTCCACGGAGCATGATATGAAAACCGCTGAATAAATTAATACTATGTTGATGAATTTAATCAATTGGAAAAAATGAAAATTTATGAAAATGAAATTTTGATACTGAATGCTGAATTGTTTGGAAATTTTACCTATTTAACCATCAGTATGCTAAATGCGATGGTAATTACAATCTAATTACTCAATTTCTACAACGTAAAAACCTCGACAATATGAAACAAGACATTGTTGTTACAACGGTCGAATAAAAAGGTACCCGAATTCACTTCATGTAAGAGCTGTTTCCATTTGAATCGAGAACATTATAGGCTTTATATACGAATTTTAAAAATTGATATGATTTTAGCATTTTCGAAACGCTTACAAACAATCTGTTTTACGATCACAGTTTGATGTATTTTTGAATAGTTGGTCACTTATCTTTGACAGCCTAGTTATCATAGAACTTGAATATGGTCTCAAATTTCTTAGCGAAAAGTATTTTCACAAACTGGGACCATTTTTGTAATCTAAGTCAGAAATTTAAATATAACGTTAAACGCCTAGATGTATGCAATGTCCTACAAATGTTACGTGATTCATTCAATTTCGTTCGATTTATACTCCATTATCAAAGTTACCCCAAAACAGAGACCGATTTTCATTTATATGAAAAATTATATATCCAATCTGAATAAATCTTTTGGCAATCTATCAACTACAATCGTTAGCTAGGATGCCAGAACTTGTTTTAAAAATATAAATTATAATTCTTTGAAACAGCATGCATAAATATTCAAGTATTCTTCGAAAAAAAAACTATCAAAGTTACCCCGTTTTACGGTACATTCTAATCAGTTTCTATCGTTTTGGTGTAAATAACTCTCAATTTTGAACATAAGTTAGAATATATTTAGATATTATTAATGTACAAAGGAGGCATATATCCGTTGCATCAATTATTCATAGAATCAAAATTCAAGTTCTGACTTGTGGCTTCTACTCTACTTGGAATTAGAACGGCACCGAAAGGGGAAATTTCAATCTGACATCAATATGCATTGCATTAGCCTAGAGACTCTACAAATCACCTTTCTCGTTATTCAAGCCCGATTAAAATCCTAACTCTTCTGGAGCAGAAGAAAGTCTTTAAGAAAAACGTTATTCCAATCTGGGGACACTTGATACCGGATCAGAAGGGATTCATCATTATTCCGGTCTCGGATTTTCTGCTATTCCTGCTGTTTCAATTTATTACAGATGAAAAAGCAACATATATACCTGGAGGTAACCCTAAGCCTGGCTGGGAGATTGCAGAAGCAGTTGGCAGCAGCAGAAGCTGTAGCAGATACAGCAACCCCTCAAAGATAAGCGGGCGTGACATCCGGTGTGGCTGCCAGCAACGGAAGGTGGAAGCCGGAAGTGGTACTTTCCTTTTAATAGATTTCGATTGTTATGTCCCCTTCTTCACACCCGGAATCGCATTGTCGTTTGCGATTACGCTTCAATTCTCGTCATGATTCGGATGTAATCCGGAACTCCATTAACGTTCCGTCTTGTCGTTGGATTTGGACTTCTCGTTCTTTGTAGGGGACGTTGATTTTAGGGCTCGGTTTGGGGAATGAGAGAATCCTTTCATAATAACTATTCCGCTTGATTGCACTTTACATTGATGCCAGCGTAATCGCGGCTCGGTGCATATCTAGCAAATGTAATTGCATTGAGATCATGTTTTTAGAAAAAAGGTTTTTCCTCGTAAATGGAAAACGAATCATCCGTAAAGGTTAAAAGTTCATCGAATATTCCAGCCAGTTTACGATCAAATGCAGATGTTCAATCACAAATCCGGCCAAACAAAAAGTGAAATAAAATCATATTTATTTTGCCATCAAAAGGTGAACCGTCTCGGAAATAGACCTGTGCGCCAAAATCATTTCAATCGGTGGCGGTGCCAGGGTGTTTCTATACTTTAAGAATTTATGTAGGTACAAATATTATGTTTTTTCCGAACAGAACTATTTATAAAAATCAAAAAATACCTCGTTCGGCACCGAGCTCTACTCGGAAGGTTACGAACGACGGAAAATCCCTCAACTTGTGAACGAGACACACTTGTACCGGCCAATATACGAGTGCATGCGACGAACCTCATACGAGAATCAGGAATCGAGTGTAATCCGATTAACCGCCCCGGAAACCCTCCGAGAAAAAGGATGTGTGTCCCGAAAATCTGCTCCACCGCACAAAGAGGAAAATTGAAATGAAACCCAACGATGATGCCAATTGCAGATTTTCCCAGCCCAAGCAACCGGGTGGCGGCCGGCCAATGGTGTTTAGGAGGAGGAAAATGGAGAAGAGCTTACTAATATAGGTAAAAACGGTCACCATCTCCGGTGCCATATGCAGCACTCTTGGGCTCTTTCATTCCAAGAATAAAATCATTGAGCCAAAGGCTTCCTCACAGGGCACAGAGGGGTCACTGGAACATATTTGTGGTAATAATTTCAAATTTGAAAACTAGAATTTTTTTATCTTGCTACAATTTTACTAACATAGCAAACATTATGCTGCAAGGAATCAATGACAAATGGCCGAAAACAGAATTTTAAAGGGACAGAAAGTCTAAAACACAAAAAGTCTTCCACATGTTGTAGTAAAATTTAGGAAACATAAAAAACATTGAAAAATGTGATGAGATAACAAAAAGTGAATTTTTCAATGATTTTTTTTATTTCTCTCCATAATGTGTCAATTAATTTGATACAACATGTTTGCTTAATTCTATGTTGTATTACAAGGAGTTGAAATTTGTCTGGGTCGGCAGTTGGGACATAAATGGTGCTCAACTGCCGTGATTCGCTAGTCAGTCCCATCTGCATTTTTGTCAAAATTGAATTGATAGGGTAAAGATCTAGATTTCGCCACCCAAGAAATTTGCACTAATTTTCGCCCCTTCATACCGTTTTGCTTCGAATTGCCGGACGCTTCGAAATCCGGACACTCTTGAGGAATTATTAGATTTTAGTAGATTTAATGCGTGTTTTACCAAAACTTTTTTATGTAGATCGATAGTTACGTTTGTTGGGCTTATTTAGAAGATAACTGCATCAAAGTAGGCTGGGAATTGATAAAATAAATAAATAAAATTGAATTGCTTGTCACCTGCAGTGCAAATTTTGTTTGCTACAAGGCCCCATGCTAAGAACAACAGCTGAGGCGATATTTGTGTTTTAAATGGGTGAAGTGTGTCAGAGCTATTTTTGATGCATCTAATATAAAGCTTTGTGTTAATTGGTGCTTACGAAGATTTGTAGTGATGGAAATATGTGCAGAACTAACTATTTAATTGCATAAACCTCGGTGTCCGGATTTTGAGGCATGCAAAATGGTTGATTCAAAAGCCGGACATTTGTAGAAGTTAAGCTTAATTCGACGTGATCCTCTCCCGGTAATTCTTTTATTTTATATATTCCACAGTGTTATTACCTCCGGGTTGAACTGTTTAACCGATTCCAGTGTTGATTAGAACTTTTGAGAGCATGATTATTACTTTAATGATGTGTTGTGTTGTTGTGTGATGAACTTGTCCGACTATCAATAGACACCTCCCACAAATCGGAAGAAAAATCATTCCTTATGGCGTTAAACCTTAGCAAATCGTATGGCTACAGAGGTTCAATCGACTATAATTAATCTCTAATATACTTGTTTATCTGAAAATAAGAATTAATATTGTGTCTGAGTGTGGACTTAAAAAAAATATTATTATTATTATTATCTTTATTAAGGAGATTTTCAGCCCTATGGCTGGTTCATCTCCGTTAAAAAACTAAATGGCAACTGCAATGAGCCGTAGTGCTTGTGGATGGGTAAAGATTTGCTTGCTAGTTTCTTTAGTATCGTGGATTTGAAGCGTTTTTATAGTTTTCACTAATAAAATTTCATAATTTTTAAGGTTTAGTTATTTCTAGACTTCATTACATAGATATTAACGTAAAATGTATGAAGATTGAAGTGTCCGGAAATTCGAAGCAAAAGTGTCCGGAATTTGAAGCAAACTTAAACCAGTGTCCAGATTTCGAAGCAAGAGATAAGTATAAATTTAACTTATTTTTCCAATTTTTATGTTATAAATTTCTATTTCATATAAAAAATCATCAATTGGAAATGACAAGCTTTAAGCCTCATCAAATTATTCTACGTTCATTCATGAATTTGTAAGGGAAATCTTACTTAATAGAAAAGAGTTTGAAATCATGCCTTCTTTTTACAAATCAGACTGACTTGCGATTCACAGCAGTCATTGAGCTTTATGTATTTATGGAGAATGGTTTCATGTTCTCGGTATAAGGAGGTATGCTGCCCATAACTGCATATTTGTAACATTCGACAAAAGTAGGCACTGAGTAAATGGAATACCAAATGTGAATTTTTTGGCAATATGGGAGGAAACTAAAATTTCAAAAAATTACCAGGAACTCAAAAGTGCTTATTTGAGGCTGATATTTTATACAACTCATATCGCATACTAGGTGGGTTGTCAAAAAAAAAAAATTCTGATCGAAATTTCATCGTTATCACATAACGAGGCTCATTTATAATCTCAATGTGACTGTTATGCGGTTATTATTACCAATGTTACAAATCAACTTGGTATTTTTTTCGAATTTTCTAGAACAATCTCACAGATTTCAGTAAGTTGATCGAAAGTATTTATCATTTGATGACTCTTCATGGTATTAACTCCATTTTGTCAAAAATGTCGAATGTGACTGTTTTGCAGTTATGGGCAGTATGGTAGACGTCAAATTTTCACATAGTAATGATTTTACCATAGGAAAAAACCGTAAAATACAATGATATTTAAAAAATGTACTCTAGGGTAAGCGCAAGGACGCGATGTTTCAAATTCAATACGTAAGGGAATATCAAAGATCAAAAGTTTGTTCTGAAGACAAAGTTTCGATTTTATGTTAATACATACCTATATTCACGCATTTTGTAGGTATATTTTTTACGTTTTCGCGCGTTCTTGCTGGGCAGCGCTTTTTTTGTTGTATTCGGCTTGTGTTGTGCAAGTGTGAAGAGATATTCGATTTAGAAGCGTGTGCTGCTGTTTTTTATTCACGTCGCCGCCGCCGAACTTTTTTCGGCGCGTCGATTACTCAAAAATTGTCCCTCTGTCTATCTCAAAACTATCACGCCGTTTAGTTTTTCGGTATGTAAGGCGACCGTTTAAGAAATGCATAGCTTATTCAATATCACATCATTCACAAGACTGCCGTTAATGTCGAAATACGCGTATTAGTCAAAGGAAACAAACTCTAGTGGAGTAAGTATGAATAGGGTCCTAAAATTTTTAATATTATCTTGTTTTTATTTATTAACACGGAAAAACATATTCTTGCAACTACTTTAGTCTGTTTTCTCACTCAGCTAACGGCTATATCATATTTAAACTTCAATTTTAAAAATAGATTCAAATATGAACCTTGACACTTTTGATCATGTTTGACGTTCACTAAGTCGACAAAAATGCCGCAGGGCTTTTAGTTTTAACACTCGGGTTGTTCCTATCTGAGATTTCGGAAGACACACGGAAACCAAAATACACCCAAAACGTGAGTTTAAACCAAGGGGTGTGACAAAATCTCAAAAACCGTTAATAAAAATTGTTTGAACTTGAACTAACTAAAATATATATCTGCTCTCACGACATCCTGATGCTATAGACAATCTGTTGCAAGTATATCCACAAGCAATTTCGCAACGAGATTCGAGGCAAATTTAAGTTTTATTTTAAACATATATTTGGATCGATATTACATAAATCAAATTCCAACAAAAATGTATCAAAGAAAGCAGTTTTGTAAAAAAAATGTATCAGTTGATTTATTATAAAATTATTTCAGCTGTGAGTTCTTGAAGTTCTTTGCGAAATCTATATGCCATGTTTAAAGAGAGCTATTGTAAAGAGTATTGTTTTTCTTTTTATTTATGCCGTTACGTACAAACTGCCTGGTCTTCAGCTTAGGACAACTTCACCGGTGGTCCAAATCACTGCTTTGATGCAACTTTTTGGATCATGTAATAAATTAGAGCTTGCACTGGAGTTGCAAATAATGCGACAATTTGATTTTATACCAGTTTTTTGGTCAATTTTTTGAAACAGGCTAACTGCCGGGTCATTTTTGGTCGGATCTATACCATGATTTGGCACATGATTGTTTACCAGTTCTGATTTTTCTCGCTCAAACTTCCACCGCCTCTAGTCCCTACTCATTTGAGGTAAACAAAAACAGAAACTATACTCGATCGCGATTCCTCTGGAAATTCATTCGGCTATTCTATCGGGCACTCCTCCATGAACTCTTACAGGACACCTCCAGGAATCAGCAGGGCGTTTCTCCGGGGAATTCAAGGATTCCACCACGATTTTTTACGGAAATATATTTGAGGATTCCACAACGAAGTACGCCTACAGATATCTCCAGGAGCTCTTCCAGGAATTCTACTGAAATCCCTCCGAAGGGTCCTACAGATTCTCTACTTCTATCTATTTTTTCAGGAATTCATCCGGGGATTTGCTGTGGGAATGCCTCTGGAGATTTGCTGCTGGAATTACTCTAGGGATTTGCTCCAGGAATCCCTTCGGGTATGCTCTTCTACGTTTTGGCATAATGTCCTCATTGAGACAGAGCCTGCTTCTCAGCTTAGTGTTCTTATGAGCACTTCCACAGTTATTAACCGGCTTTCTTTGCCTAAGTTGCCATTTTCGCATTCGTATATCGTGTGGCAGGTACGATGATATTTTATGCCCAGGGAATTCAAGGAAATTTCCATTACGAGAAGGTCCTGAACCGACCGGGAATCGAACCCAGACTAGACCTGTGCGCCATCGTGCAACGCCGCCGCCACCGATCCATTTTACGTCACGCCGACGCCGAATGAGGCATCGGTGGCGCGCTACACGCCGATTTTGTATTTTCACGCCGATATATAACTCGGCTCATTAAACTTGATACTTATATACACGAATTTCTCCATAAATTCTTTCGTAGTTTCCTGCACGAATCCTTTATATATTACTTAAGAATGCCAGCATTTACGCTAAGAATGCTTACAGAGATTCCTTCAGTAACCACTACGGATACAAAAAGAATCCTCGATAAAAATCTATTGAAATTTTTCTAGGAGGTTCTCCAAGAACCAAGACACTACCAAAGATATTATCCATGAAATATTCCGCAAATAATTGAAGCATGTGTAGCAGAATTTATTCCTAAGATTTTTTTTAGTTTCCTCTCATATGTTCGTTTTAGGGAATCCTCCAGTGATTTCTTCCTAAATAATATTACAGATGTTTCTAAGATTTCTCTGGTGTTTCTTAAGGAACCGATTCTAGATTTTTTTCTCATCCCTTCCCGGATTTTTTTTTATTTTTTCCCAGAATGAATTCTACAAAATATTCTGCACTAACTCTTTGAAATATTTATTTGAGAAACACTTCAAAAATTCCTTTATAAATTATTCCGAATGTTGTTATGAGGATTCACCTAGAAATTATTGCAAGAATTCCTTCAAAAATTCTGCCAGCAGTTTTTTTTTGGAATTTCTTGTTATTGATATTGGATATCTATATTTCTCCAACGAATTTATGAATAGGTGATCCGCTAAGGATTACTCTTGAACTTTAACCAGAACATTCTCAATCGAATCTTCTAGAGTTTCTACGGAAATTTTCACAATCTTCTCTTTCGACTTCTCCCGGAATACCACTAAAGATACTTATCGACTTTATCCGTCAATGGTTCATCCAAATTTTATTTTCAAGGAAAATCCTTGAAACATTGTTTTAGGATTCTGTAGTAAATTCTCCACGATTTTCCATGCTGTACTTTCTCCTTTGGTTATTTTGACAAGAATTCTTTCAAGAAATTTCTTAAGGATCTTTGAAAAAAACTAAACACTGTTAATTCTTGTATGGCGACTATGGAAATCTCTGTGAGCACATCTGTACTTTCAATGTTGATTTTTACTGAATTGATAAACTAAATAAAATTCTAATTAAAGTCATTCACCAAACACAACGCTTGTTTTTTCACCAGAAAAATGTAACAAAATTTAGTGGTTTCACAAGTAAAAATTATCAGTATTATTATCTTAAGTTTTATTCAGCGAAAATGCATTGTGTTTGTTGAAAAAATCGGTGTGCCAATCAGATTTCCGGGCACTGTCTATATATTCCATTTAAAGCTCCTTCAGAATTGTTTCCAGAATTTTTGTAGCAAATTCACAAATCTCTTCACCATTCACGTGCATACTATCGCACGTTAATTTGTTCAAAAATGATCATATTGCACTAGTTCATGAATTATTCCACAGTAATTCTTTAAAAAAAATAAAGCCTCTTTTATGTCTTTCTCTAAAAGTTTTTACAAGTATCCTTCATTTTTTTTTATAGAATTTAACCTGAGATTCGTTTAGGAGCCACTATAAGAACTCTCCAAATATGTTTTAGGGATACTTTAATATACTTCATTAGGTAATATTCCCGAAGATCTTTCAGAAAATGCTCAATGCGTTTTTTCATGAATTCGTCCAAAAACTTCTCTTGAGATTCTGCAACGATTTTCTCTAATATCGTTTTCAGAAATGTCCAGCACGTCAAATTTTTAAGCTACAGGTCGCTAAATTTGTATAAAACACTGGTTTCACTTAATACATAAGTACCAATAGACTCAATAGTAGGGTTGTAAGGTCCATCCCGGTGGTTCAATACATTCCTCAGTTCAATTCCCGTTTATGACTTGTTTTTTTTTTAATTTCATTTTTGTCATTATCTAAAATATACTTACACACTCAAAAACCTATACCCAAAAAAATAGGTTATTTTTTTTTTGTTTTTATCGTAATTGATTTTTACCCAGAGCGGTTTTTGTAACAAAGCATGTTAATTTTGATATGCTGTTGTGCAAAATTTTAGTTATTTTAACAACATCCTGCATTTAATTTATAATATTATAATAACATATCTAGTTAATTTTTCAATAGTTTCACTTAGTCGGGCTACCTAAGCCTAATGGTAATGTCATCGGTTACAAAAAAAAACATGCTGAAGGTGTCTGGGTCTGCATTTTTTTCCCAGTGTTAAGAAAAAATATCCAAACTTTTTTGCAATCTGCTACGGATAACACGCAGGCTTTTGAAGGAGAAGCTGGTGGCATCCGCGAATAAAGATTTTTGACATCCCTGAGGTAATTTAGGGAAGTCAGAAGTGAAAATGTTGTATAATATTGGTTCAAAAATGCTGCCTTGAGGAACATCAGCTCTTACTGGAAGTATTTCAGACTTGGAGTTCTGATAGTCAACCTGAAGTGCATGATTTGACAGAAAACTTTGGACTATTCTAATATAACGACAGTTTTGGCCACAATTGACCCAAATTATTCCTGTGTGTAGCGCAGCATGAGCGATCCGGTCGCTTTGCACTCTACACTTTGGACGATTATAAATTTGATCTGATTGACTTTTTCCGATCCGAAAATCGAGTTTCGGATCGGATTTTCTGCTCAGAACATATTTACCGCATGATGGCACGGCACTGACTCTTGGTGTGTTTTGCAGTAGTTTTCGGAAAGTTTTTTTCTTCCCATCCTCTCACGTTGATAATGGTACTTGGGGTGCCGGTTCTGTGCTGAAGGAGATTTTCAATTTCGGTTTCCTTTGTATACTTGATTGAACTTATGAAGCACATCTGGCTTATAGTGATTGAATAATTGAAAATCAGTTGCTTGTTCTTCTGCATGGCATCGTTCATACGCTATGCTTTCTCTCTGTGTTGCGTATGTGTCAATTTGAGCTTTATTTGCATGCAGTAGGTACACGGACAAATGTCGTTCAGCATTGCAACAATAATGCGGCTACTTGAAAATTTAACCAATCTTTTCATCTTTTCAGAGAAAAAAAAATACAATAAAAGCAGTTCTTGTTCAACGATCAGCGTAAATCCATCTCATTCTACGAAAACAAAGTTTAACGAACCTTTTTTCATTATTTTTAATACATTTGTTGATTTGTTCAGTCATTTAAACCAATAACATCGTAAATTACTGCGTTTACTTATTTGATTGGTTAAGGGTATGTTTCATATTTAAAAATCTCCAAAAGATTTCTTATTACACTAGTAGATAAACAATAACATCGTAAATTACTGCGTTTACTTATTTGATTGGTTAAGGGTATGTTTCATATTTAAAAATCTCCAAAAGATTTCTTATTACACTAGTAGATTCCAGGAAGTTTTTGGATGAACTAGAATGCCAGTTGTACTCACTTATTTTCCAAAACGAAGATCTTGGTGATTTAACGCGTTTCTTCAAAAAACAACAATCTCTTAGGGTCCAGCATTGTTCATGTACCTAATAATATGAATAGCTCTACGTTTTATGATGTACAATATAGAATAGCAGTTATAATTCAAAAACGGTTCTGCTGAATACTCTGAATACTGCATTGAAGATGATTATGAAGCTGCCTTTCTGGTAAAAAATACACATACACTCAGGCAAATGGACTATCGATAAACATAGGAACCCCTTATGAAAATGCGCCACAAGAAATCGGATTGAAATTTATAAATTTGCCTTATGAAATCAGAATATGAAAACAAAAAACGTTTTCGCGGCAACCTGGAATCGAACCAAGAACCTTTCGAACGATAGGCCTGAGCGTACACCACGCGCCTATCGCAACGCTTTCTCATTACGCAACTGTTTTGAAATGCGTAATAAATCATAACACAACAGTTCTTTTTTTCAGATATTGTAAAATAATGGTGAATGCATTCCGATACAATTTCTGATATCCTCAAGTGGTCTTCTACGAAATTGCAAAAAATGTTGTACATAACTCGTTGCAGAACTCGATTTTTACAGCACTCGTCATAATTATCCTACTCGGCAAGCCTCGTAGGATACATTTACGACTCGTGCTCTAAAAATCATCATTCTGCAACTTGTTCCGTAAACTAGGGATGGTACACAAATGATGTCACGCTGAATTTCAACTTTTTCGACCTCCTCCCCCCCTTTGTCACACTTTTTGTATAAGTCCTCCGAAAAAAATGTAAGGCTTGTCACGTTTGGCTCGACCACCTCCCCCCCCCCCCTTGGAGCGTGACGTAATATGTGCATGACCCCCTATTAGTTCATGAATTGTTCGTATATAATGTTTTACCATAACATCTTTTTCGTATAATTAAGCCACGGATGCCGTGAAACACTCCGGTCGACTTTCAGCAAATGAATGAAATGAAAATACATAATAATGTCACTAATTCGGTCGACTTGCCAGCATGAGCCGTAGCATCTTTTGAGACCAAAGAGTGTTTATTCTTGACAGGATTGCGTCAAAGCTGCTCCTTATCAAGACCACTCGGACGAATGGTTCCTCTTGCTGTTGGCATCGTTCATCAGTCTTTTAATCCAGCAGAAGACGGCATAGCAGGCAATTGGTGCCGTGTTGAATGAAGAAGACTCTGGTGCTGCAATAACAAATTGCTACATTCATCGGCGTGGCCACGGCGGTGTTGATGCTAGTCTGCAATTCATTTCTCCCGGGACGAAGGAGAGCAAAGCTTTCCTTCTCTGCAGTTCGAGGGGTGATATTTAAGCAGCTCGTCTTAAGACCACCGAATATAAAGTACAAAGAAACACAAATCAGTGTGACAAGCATCATTTTTCGTCTCGAGGATTAGACGAACAAGTTGTCGTACGGCGGGAATGGAAATTATCTGCCAGAGAGCCAAAGCGTCGACTGACCGGATTGATGCTTTGTCAGCGGATTTGGGTTGGGTGAAACTAATGAATAAATTGTGTGGTATTAATTCGGAAGAGCCACCAGATTATTGAGAAAACGGAAAGCAAATCAAGAAAAATAGAGATTTTAAATTATAAAATATTATTATTAAACAACTCTCCAGGTCTTAAAAATAGTAGAATTAACCTAATAATGCCAATGAGCGCTGCCAAAATTTTTTAAAGATTTTATTAACATTTTGTTAACAACATATTAGATTTCATTTGCCGTATCAGTTCAGATCTTACACAGGTGAATTGATTTCACCTGCTTATAAGAGAAAAAAAACGCTTTGAATTTACTTAACCTAACTTAACCTAAACATATAACGCATTAATCGTGGCAATAGAAGATTGTAACGATTTTTGCCTGAAATTATTGATTATTTTATTTGACATTTGTTCCAATGTTTCAGCATTGGATATTCTATGCAACTCATTGGTACTATACCAGGGAGGAAGCCTCAGAATCATTTTCAAAATTTTATTTTGAATTCTCTGCAGAGCTTTCTTCCTGGTATTACAACAGCTGATCCATATTGGTGCAGCATACAACATGGCTGGCCTGAAAATTTGTTTGAATATCAAAAGCTTGTTCTTAAGACAAAGTTTTGATTATCTATTAATAAATGGATAGAGACATTTTACATATTTGTTACATTTGGCTTGAATGATTTTTGAAAGTTAAATTCTTATCTAGCATGAGCCCTAGATAGTTAACTTCATCTGACCAATTTATTGGAACCTCTCTCATCGTGACAACATGTCTACTTGAAGGTTTCAAATAAAGAGCTTTTGGTTTATGTGGGAATATTATAAGTTGAGTTTTGGAAGCATTAGGAGAAATCTTCCATTTTTGCAAGTATGAAGAAAATATATCCAAACTTTTTTGCAATCGACTACAGATGACACGCAAACTTCGTCCTTTGGTGGAGAGGCCTGTGTCATCCGCAAATAACGATTTTTGGCATCTCTGAGATAACTCAGGTAAGTCAGAAGTGAAAATATTGTATAATATTAGTCCCAAAATGCTGCCTTGGGGAACAAAACAGCATTTGTCGATGACAATCTATCACTACGCAGCAATTTTGTGTGCCTCCACGATTTTTTCTTAACACTTCAGTTGTCGCGCTGTTGTATTTTGTACAACACTGTTGAAAAAACCTCGCTTTTCGTTCACAACAGCAGCGTGGTGGTTCTGACGATTGCAAACCGCGCGACGACTGGAGGTTAAGTTTCCGAGTTTTTTAGTAAGGACTGAAATTTATTGATATTTATTGATAAAATCGTAATCGGTTTTCTGTGTATCGTTGACCTATTATTCTAAAATGCTATGAAAATATAAAATCTTTGAAAATGCTTTTGGTTGAAGAGCTAAATAGTTTTTCCAAAAACTCTTAAAAAAAGCTGTCCGTCAAAGTTTAACATTATTTTTCGCAAAACAAAAATCCTTATTTTTATGAACAAATTGTATGTTTGTATCCTTTACTATTCTACTAAAGGTAAAGCTTTAAAAATATCAATTATATTCCACCATTCTATGACATTAGGTAACTTTAGTGATTTACCCATTTATGGCCAAATTTGCTGATACACCATCCTTTCACTCCCAGCAAAAGAGAAAAGTAAAAAGCGTGTTCAAAACTAGTTTGGATTACTAAAGAAACTATATTAGTATAAACGAAAGCTAAATCGTGAGATTAAACTACAGTCTTAAGTATAAATTTTACTGTTTATAGTAGTTTTACTAAAAAGTCTCACACTTTTAAAATCATGTACGCATATTTATCGATCTACAGCAAATTGTAAACAGTTCTCTCCGAATTTTTCAATTGGTAATCTCAGAATAACATATTATGAAAATAATATGTGGAAAATAAAATCGGTTTTATTACAGCAGTGTTGCCAATTTCGATGATTGTCAATGTACTTTGATAAGTCTTCTGAGAATAAAACAATTGTGTTTCTGTTGTGCTTTGAATGTGACGTGGGGACTTACTAAGTAACTCTATGAAGGCGTAAGTTATTTTTCATATTAATACTATATTAGGACTTCCGTCAGGATGTACTTTTACACAAAAAATTCTACTCATATCAATTCCCATCAAATTTTAAAAAAAATCTTTAAAAATCTACGGGAAAATTGATTTTATTGTATCTGTAAAATTGTTGCTCCAAAAATAACTTGATTTTTTCCATCAGGCTTCTGATTGATGATGCTTTCGAAGAACAAGCCTTTTTTGAAAATAGAAAATATAAATTATCGAATTTTCCAGCCAATTTCTTACAATCATTGATTTTGATAACCTCAAAAAATCGACCGATCTAATCGTTGTTCCATATTCGTGTGAAATTTAATTATTTTGGAGAATTTTTATTATCACAACATTGTACTATACTAGTCGAACGATGTGCAAAAAACCGATTGAAATTTCATTGATTAATAAGAAAAATACAACATGCACAAGGTGTCCACTTTATAAAATGAACAGTCCTTATGCGAGTACGTCCAGTTTACTGAATAACGAGTGCGTTGCGTGTAGAAACTGAAGTCTTCGTAAAAATTGCTCTGCTTTCGTCATAAAACTGGTTTTGAAAGGGTTTCGGAACGTAACCTCAAAGCGCAAGTGATTTTCGGAAAAGCTCATAGTCCTCCTCTCGCGGCGCAAACATAACCCCAGACAATTGGACTGATACCTGTGGAAGTATCACTCTATGGCGAAAGATATCTGCGCAACTTGTGTACAAGAAGAGCCAAAATCAGTCGCTCAGTTTCGCCCACCATCATCGTCGTCTTCAACTCTAAAGAGGCGAAAGACAGAGTTCTGAAACAGTATTTTGAGAACTTTACGAGGGCCACTTTATCTTCACTCAATCTTCAATCAACCGGCCTTGCTCTGGAGTACCAGTTTACGGTGAACGAAGTTTTATCGATTCCAACCTTCAAAATCCGAAACCTTGCGTTAAGACTAAAAAACAGAAAGCTTATTGCGTCTGTTTTTTTTTTGCGTAACGACTTTGTATATGTGCGATTGCCCAACCAGAAACGGTACATCTCTATCACTAGCAATATCCAACTGGTAGAATTGATGGATCCTGTCGGCGGCGATTTTGCTACGGCGGACGAATCTTCCATCTTCTTTGATGCCGTTTCTGCTGACGGGTCGGCAAGTTCAAGACAATAGTGACATCTAGCAACAGTGACACCTACCAAGAATGGCAGCCAACGGTAACAACCTACGGATCGATCATCGAGGCCTCAAGCGACAAATTGACGGGAATAAACTAGCTCTAGACAAAAGCAGTACCATTTTTTCGACATCAGCGAGGTGGGCCCCATAATACAATTTCATCCGACACTCGTTGCCTGGTGGAAGAAGCCGTGAAGCAAAGACCTGTGGTGGTGTGGGCTTGTATATATATATATATATATATATATATATATATATATATATATATATATATATATATATATATATATATATATATATATATATATATATATATATATATATATATATATATATATATATATATATATATATATATATATACAGGGTGTTTGGTTCCATGTTTTTAATAATTTGAGGGTTGATAGGTCTCCATGAGATATGAAAAAGTGCCCATGGAACATAGGGTCGCAAATCACTGCTAAGTGAGTTATTCACAATTTTACGATTTTCAACTTGGTCATCTTTGAAACCTCATATCTAATTAACTATGCGTCATACATTTAATCTCAGCGCGTGAATCGAAAGCTTATGATCTAATCTATCTTAGTTTCTTGGACGTGAATTTTGTAGAAAATGATTCAAAGGCTCAAATTACGAGAAATTTGCAAAAAGTGACGGAAAAATCAGCATTTTTTGACGTATTTTTATGAATTTTATAAAAATTATCGTAATTAATGTTAAAAAAGTTCTTCTACAAAATATGCATTAACTTGTTTGCTACCAAAGTGTCTTTGAGAGCAAAAGTGTATCTCTTGTAGATTCGTCACAATATCATGTTGAAAGTTGTGCTTCAAATAGCAAAAAAAAATCAAAAAAATATCGGCTGATAACTCTATTCGTTCGTCCGTTCGTGTGTTGATGCCTCCGCTCCGCGTGTGAATGAAGTGCTCGGAAACGACAGATGTCGGTCGTACCGAAGCGAAGGGAAAATGAAATCGCTTCGCAACTTGCGCCATTTTCTTTTCGATGCGGCGTTTGGTTTGCAAACAGTCTCATAAATAGATTTAGTGCGGTCGCCGCACGACCATCGCAGCAGCGAAAGTGGGTTCATAAAGACTGATCCTTTTAAATTCTTCGCACTAGTAGCTGAGCTACGGTGCAGAGCAGATGGGGGGTGCGCTTACGCGTGTAGCGAGAACTCAATTTATGCATTTCTCGCCTATGACGTTGAACTTTTGATGCATTTTGAAGGGTTTTAGGTCGTCTATTAATTACATAGAGGTGGACAAGGGAGAGTAAAATTTATGACGTGCCTTGCACGCCGTTGTAAAAGTACAACACTACCAAGTAAACCTCGCCCGTGATACACAGCACGAGCGGGGTGAATTCTTAGGTTCAATAAAGTAATTTAGGTATCGCACTAATGCTCAGCGTGAACTGTTGGAGCAGCAGGATGAAATATCTCACAAAATTAGTGACCGTTTATCCTACTACAGCTTGGTTTTCTGTATAAGGTTGCTTACAAATTATGTTCAATAGATCAATAATTTCTCAGTTAACTATTTTTATAAAATCAAATAATAGACATACATGTAATATTTCATATAATTTACAGTGGCGTATGCAAACTAGCTCAGGGGAGACGAACGACGCAAAAAAGAAGATGTTTTTACAAAAATTGGGATGGCTTGAGACGGATCAACCAAATCATTTTGTTTTTGTTTTATCCAGCAAAAAAAAAGAATAACTGCATAAAATGAAATGGAGACTTTGGCAGTTTAATAGGTACTTTGTGCAGTCACAACAATTAAAAGTTACAATTTGTTAATCAGTAATTTTCTTAAAAAAAAAACCATAAGCCTTGCAATGTTTGTAATACGAAATCAAATATTTTGAAAAAAAAAAATTCAAATGATTTATCAAATTCCAACATTTTCACTTCATTTTTAAAACAATTTATGATAGATTGAACGAAAGCGACACAATTTTAGCTAACAGGTTGTTGCTGTTCTTGTACAATAATAAAATATTAATAAACCTTTTGTTATGCTCTAAATCAAATAGTAATCAAATCAGTAACCATCCAAATATTTGTAGTTCAAAATTTATTTATTTTTTCTCTCTCTGTTGAGTTACTGAGCCTTATTTATTTAAATTTGAATTAAAAACCAAGAGAAAAGTTAATTTTGAAGGATAACATTTGAAATATTTGCAGTTTGCTCTAATAGATGGAAAATTAGAAATCAAATTGAATATAATTCAACAATTGAATGTATTTAAATGGGAAAAAATCTGAAATTCACTCTACAGTAGCCAACAAAGCCAATCACAGTCAGCGAAGCCAGTGAATCTCACGCCCATCGCTGCTGTAGGCAAAATGCCTTGAAAATTGCAAAACACCCGTTGCTAAGGCAACCCAAAATTACTGTAGAAAAATGTTCTATTTCCCGCTGCATTTCCCGCATTTAGTGCCTTCAATGAAACTCATGATTTAGAAAATTCGTGTACCCAACAGAGGCTACTTGATGAGATTCACGTTTTTGAACTACTGTACTGGGAGAGCCACGTGATTTTCGCGAAAATTTAAGCCTACTACTATTACCATTCCCAGCACTGCTTAAGGTGAAACATCTCGGAATCCAAAGATGGCCGTCACAATGGCCGACTTGTGCCCCTACACACGTTTTCAAACGCACTAAACTGAAGAAATAGATGGCAAAAGTTTCTGATCTTCTTATTTTAAGCTTTCTGCTAGTGCACAAAGCCAAAATAAAAAGTTCACTGTTGTTGGATGCATTTTTCGTGAGATTTGTGCCTTTGAAGTTTCAGTGTAATCTTTAGAGATGATTCCAAACTGTTTCACCTTAAAACAGTCACAGTCACAGTTAGTGGACAGTGGACAGTGAAGTGGTAGTGATGGGTAGTGGACGTCTCTGATGTCCCCATTAGTGGTTTTGATTGTTTATACAATTTTTACTGTAGAAAATATCGGTTTTCACTTTAGTGTCTGAGAGTTTAGTAGTGCTTCATGAAGTTGTTGCAGTGTAACAAAAAACGTTACTAGTTTTCAACAAATTCAATTTTTCGTTTGTGATTTAACATGGTTGTCCATTGTGTATTGTTTGTTCGTCAAGCAAATGTTTCATACGTGTATAAGTGAAGTATTGTGCTACGGCATTTGAACGTGTATCAGTACAAGAGTGTTCAGATCGAAGATCTCACGAGAAGATGAGTATTTGATCACTAGTGTTCATTCTATTTGTTTGATCCTAAATCATATGCCCAGTAATAATAACAAATTCTGTTCCTGTAATGATAAACGCTCGACTCCAGAGTGTATGTGTTACCCTAGTGCCAATGGTTTGTTTGCTGTCTGGTCTGCATGAAGAATGGGGGTAAGACCTTGTTCTTTATTTGGGGCATTGCCTTTTCTAACTTCTTTCCGTGAGTTTTATCACGGGTAAGTTTCATCTGTTTACATATTTGTACAACTGAACTACTGCTCCCCAAGGTGCATTGTGCCTCAGTTCCCCCAATACTCAGATGAACATTCATCTGGCTACTCAAGAGAGTGTATGACTACAATTGACTTTTGTTCATTCGAAGCGAAGGTTTCAAGCGTTGTACTACATGCGTGTATTGTACTCGAATACGATACACATGGAATTATGTGATCTTTCTAGCTTTTTTTATGATCATGGTGTGCAGTGCAATATTGTCGAAGTTGTATTATGTACAACAATGCCAATTTTAACTGTATTGTAAATTGTTATATTTCCCCCTTCTATATTTATGGTTGTTGTACACTAATACAACTCTGTTTGCTGTACAAGCAGCTCTGAAGAACCTGTCGATTTTAACACTCGTTCTTTTATCACAAAACCATCGAGGAGTGCATATATATATATATACAGGGTGTTTGGTTCCATGTTTTTAATAATTTGAGGGTTGATAGGTCTCCATGAGATATGAAAAAGTGCCCATGGAACATAGGGTCGCAAATCACTGCTAAGTGAGTTATTCACAATTTTACGATTTTCAACTTGGTCATCTTTGAAACCTCATATCTAATTAACTATGCGTCATACATTTAATCTCAGCGCGTGAATCGAAAGCTTATGATCTAATCTATCTTAGTTTCTTGGACGTGAATTTTGTAGAAAATGATTCAAAGGCTCAAATTACGAGAAATTTGCAAAAAGTGACGGAAAAATCAGCATTTTTTGACGTATTTTTATGAATTTTATAAATAGTTGTATTTATGTACAACAATGCCAATTTTAACTGTATTGTAAATTGTTATATTTCCCCCTTCTATATTTATGGTTGTTGTACACTAATACAACTCTGTTTGCTGTACAAGCAGCTCTGAAGAACCTGTCGATTTTAACACTCGTTCTTTTATCACAAAACCATCGAGGAGTGCACATCGTTGTTCTACAACCTACAAAACCTACAAGTGTTCTTTGCCGAGTGATCTGTAAACAGTATTTCTACAGTAAAGATGGCAGCAGACAATGCTGGGAAGACAAGTGCTGGTGAAATTGTGGATCCTGATTCACAGGTCGTAAGTGTTACCGAAACCTGTGACAAGGGAGCAAATTCGACAGCATTACTTTCTGCTATGGTTGCTGACAGCTGTGGTGTGGAAAAGCCAAGTGGTAAGGATCGGTTTGGACTTGCGTCTGGGGATGAAACCAGCAGTAAGATGCCTGGTTCTGAAGCGGACGCCATTGTTGCCAATGCAACGAATGATAGCGATAAGTGGCGTTTTCAAATCCGCCTTGAGAATGGCTATTTCACTGAGACGATGAAAAACGAACTTATGAGAGACTTGAACGTGTTCTTGTACTCTTCTTCAGGTTCTTCTTTTATCCCTTGTTTCAAAGGTTCTGGGTTGCGATTCGGTATTGTCTGGTTTACACCAGACAATGAAGACAGTTTTAATTGGATTGTTGATAAGCTTAAAGCTATCAATGAAAAGGCGGGAGAGTGTAAGTTCATTATTGAACCTTACTCCGTACGCCAGAACAAGATTTGCCTGAACCTTCCTTGGGATACTAAAGAAGGCTTGACAGAGGGAAATGTTTTGGAAAGGCTTAAATTCCAAAACCCATGTATCCCAATAAATCACTGGAGGGTTATAAACTCCCAATCAACAAATTCGGGTAATAAATTGGTGATGTGTACTATTGATGACAAGTCTTTGAAGCTTTTGGAAAAGCAAAAGTTTCGGTTGAACTACGGGTTTCATACAGTACAAGCAGATGTACTGCCTCAGAAAAAATCTGTAAAAAATCAAAAGTGATTGATCTGTTGTTTGCTTTTGCTTGCTTGGGTGGCTTGTCTACCTTGTGCTATTGTTTAGCTACTGGCTTCAAATATGAGGCTTTCATTCTCTTATTTTGAATTGAAATTTGGGTTTCACAATGCAGCATGTCTGCTTCTTTTCTACCAAAATGACCACATACATACAATATTAGTAATACACTTACACATCCCACTCACAACACAACTTCCACAATACATAAACACTCACATAAATCGGTTCAATTTATGGTTGTTCTGCGCTGAGGCGTTTTTGTTTCTGTTTTCTTTTTTGCAATTAGGTCGATATAGAACAAAATTGAATTTCAGTGTTGGAGGTTTCTCTCACACAGAGGACATTTTTGATTTTATATCGTCCATATTGCTGTTGGCCTTCGGGCTTATTCTTTTTTCGAAAAGCTTTGGCCCCTATGAGGAATTTGGGCTTCATTCTAATGATTTTTTACGCCTTAGCGTCTCTGGATGCCTTCTAAAGCATCTATCTCTTTTCCCGGTCCTTCCTCTCCTTTGATCCCTATCCTTTTCTCCCATGCTTTCCCGTCAGGTAAATGATGAGAAAAGCGTCACAAAGGCAAGGGCACAAATCTCCCATTTGCAGGGGAACGTGCCATTTGAGCCGACGTTCTGATACCTAGTGCACAAAGCCAAAATAAAAAGTTCACTGTTGTTGGATGCATTTTTCGTGAGATTTGTGCCTTTGAAGTTTCAGTGCAATCTTTAGAGATGATTCCAAACTGTTTCACCTTAAAACAGTCACAGTCACAATTAGAAATTGAAGCTCTTTCCAAACTTTAGTCAAGTTTTAATCATAAAGTTAACTGTTACTCTAGCAATGGCAAAATCATTTGAAATTTGAACAATTCAAACAAAACTAGTTTCATGTTATTTAATGCTCCCGCAGCAATTTACGGATGCCAATGGTCGTCACTGTGACAAGCTTGTAAAATTTCGTTTGGGATGGACAATATTTTATTAATAGTATGTCTCACTATCAAGAACTTTGGTGATCACCAAAGCCTCTCACTAATTTGAATTTCAAATCCAAATGTTTAATTTGAAAAATAAAATTCAATTCACATTTTCAAAACTGATTAAGCCAAACATGCTGTTAAGAAGTTTCAAGTAGTTTCATACCAAAAACTTACTCCAAAATCCACTAAGGTGGAGAGGGAGGGATGGTTGACCCTCAAACACACCCACTCCCACTGATCACTTGTTTCTGTTTTATATGATCTTAATTTTTTTTCTGGCGTTATGTTCCAACTGAGACAGAGCTCTGCTCCTCAGCTTAGTGTACTTATGAGCACTTACATAGTTATTAACTGAAAAGATTTCTCAGCCAAAGTTTCTATTTTGTATGCGTATATGGGCAAAGGCATATACATTTCAAATGTTTTATATGGAACAAAGTCCACGCTCTGAAATTCTTTAGAAATGAGCATGTAGCTTAAGGACCATAAAAGCCATAAAAGCACTGCAATATTAAATAAATGAAAAACCGAATAAAGTATCTGTCAAATAACACAAACTCTAGTGGAATTAAATGGTATAGTACTAGATTGGAGTTTTCATTTATTTATAGGTATTCCGCTAAACAGCTCGTAGATTTATTACTCAATATTCTTAATTTTTCTCATGATGTTCATCATGTTTCAGTTAATGTTCTCAGGAATTTCCCAGGGATACCTTCAGACTGAGACCACTTGAGAAATCCTTTATTGGCCAATACCAGGCTGGTTTTCGGGAGGGCCGCTCCAGATACATCCTGCAAATGATCTTAGATAAACTTGTGGAGTATAACTTGCAGACTCACCATCTCTTTATTCAATTGTTTGGATTGGAGACGAGGTGTCAATGTCGTTTGTGAATTTTAGATGGAAGCAAAGAGACGCACTTTGGAATTCACTGTTCAACATTGCACTCCAGGGTGATATTAGGAGATCAGACGTGCAAAAAATGACACTATCATGACACGGTCACATCTTCTTCTTCTTCTTCTTTTTGACATAACGTCCTCACTGGGACAGAGCCTGATTCTCAGCTTAGTGTTCTTATGAACACTTCCACAGTAGTTAACTGAGAGCTTTCTTTGCCAAAGTTGCCATTTTCGCATTCGTATATCGTGTAGCAGGTACGATGATACTTTATGCCCAGAGAAGTCAAGGAAATTTCCATTACGAAAAGATGCTGGACCGACCGGGAATCGAACCGAGACACCTTCAGCATGGCTTTACTTTGTAGTCGCGGACTCTAACCACTTGGCTAAGGAAGGCCCACGGTCACATATGGTCCTTGGTAGAGTGTCCATTTCCCGGCCATTTTGATTGTCCCGAGATTCGGGACAAAAATCTATGCTTGACGTGGGAAATCCCGGGATCCCGGGATTTATCAATTTTTCAATAAAACTAGTATTTCGGATGAAATGGAAGTTCAAATTTAACAATACAATGTTTTTTTTTTTTCAATGAAATAAACAGATAATGTAACTTTTCAAAATAATATGTTAATTATAGCAAATCACATATCAGATATTCTGATGAAGTAACCTAACAAAAATCAAAACTTAGCTTGATTAATTACGGATTTGCTATGGATTTTTTCGAATTCTCTATAACACTTTTAAATGGAAGTATGATAAAAACTTAAGTCATAATATTAAAGCAATTCGTTCCAAACATTTGAAAAGCCATAAAAACTTTAGAACAAAAGAAACGATCAAAGTTCATTGAAGATATTGTAGAGCATGCTGAAAGTTAATTACTGAAAATTATTGACTGAAGTCAAAGCCATCTGCATTTTGTTCAAAATTGAATTGATATCAATTTTCATTATATCTTCTAATGATCTTTCAGCAGTACTAATGAGAACTCCCTTTTTGTTCAGTAAAATTAGGAAAGAACATGAAGTCGAATTGTCCCATAATGAAAAGTAAACGCATGTTAGTCCCACTGCAGATTCTCGCATCGTGTAACACAAAAATAAATCGTTATTTGATCATCTTTATATTTTTCTTGGAAAGGTAACGGAGTGAAAAGCAAATTATGATAGTTTGATTGAAATCGAAACAAGTTCCAATCTCCTGGATTTTTTTGAATATTTGTATGGAAAACGAGATTGGAAACTTCTCAGTCAATTTTGTCAATGCCTAATTTTACAGATGGTACCGACATGCGATTTGCAGAAGTTTACGTGTACCTCCAAATTTGTAATCTGTTAAAATGGCTAGGTACTGTTGAAAAGAAAAGCATTAAAAGTTTGCAACTAGACAAATAAAAATATGTGTTTCTTACTTGGTTGATCTTTTCATGAAAATAATTACTCTTTCATTCTCTTTTTCATTATGCTTTTCTTCTTTATCAAATAAGATTGATAGTGAGAAAAAATGTCATTGTGATTCATTGAAATTTAGTGGTTTTCATCAAATTCTACGCACAATTCGGGAATCCCGGGATTCCCGGGATATCAGAAATAAAATCCCGGGAAACGGGAAATCCCGAAATTTGTCAAATCCCGGGAATTTTTGTCCTGGGATGTCCTGGGATGGACACTCTAGTCCTTGGTCTTGCGGACGATATCGGCCTTATTTAAATCGATCGCAGGTCAGTGGAGGAGGTTTTCGAGGCTCTGAAGAATCTGAATATCCCCAAGAATTCGTTGAGGAATATCTGCAAAACTTCCTCAAAGCAGGGATTACCCCTGATACTCCTTCAATAATTATTTTATGAATTTCTCCAGGATTTTCTACTGAAATTCTTACGTAAATTCTAGCAATATTTTTTAAAGGGATTTCCTGTAAGATACATCAAAGGATTCTTCTAGGATCTCCTCTAAAATTTCTTCGGGGATTTCGCGGATTTCTCCTAGCACTCCTTCTCTTAGGAATTTCTCTAGGGATTTGTTCAGAATTTCCTCGAAAGATTTTTACAGGAATTCTTCCAAAGATTCTATCAGGAACACCTCTTTGAATGCCTCCAGAAATATTTACAAGGATTTTTCGTGAAATACTTCCAGAGCTCCCTCCAGGAATTCCTTAAATTACATTCCTGCAGCATTTTCTCCAGAAATACCACCAAGAATACCTCCTAGAGTTTCTCCAAGGATTCCTCTAAAAATACGTCCATGGTTTCCAGTAACCTCCAATAACTCCTCCAGTGATTCTTTCGGAATTTCCTGCAGAAATTCCTCCATAAATGCTTTTATTTTTTCCTCCAGGAATATCTCCAATGAATTGTTAGGAATACCGTCAGGGTTTTCTCTAGCAATCAATAATATATCCATTGATTTTTTTTTTCAAGAGTACCACCAGGGTTTCTCTAGGAATACCTCCAAGGATTCCGTCAGTTACAACCCCATGAATCCCTACTGGAAAACGTTCAAAGATTTCTTCAGAAATTTCTCTAAGGATACCTCCATGAATATCTCAAAAGATTGCTCCAAGTAAACTATGAAGATTTCTTTCAGGGACTCTTTCTGGAATTCTGTTTAAACTTTTCTTCGGTGACTCCTGCAGGCATTCTTCTATCCAAGAATTCCTTTGGGGTTTCATCCAACAATTTCCTTAGGAATCTCTCCAAGGATTCCTTCCGGAGCTTCTCCATTGGTTTCTCCAGGAATTCTTCCAGAGTTTCTCCCTGTTTTTAAGTATAACTTTTTGGATTTTTTCTTGGAACTTCAAAGATGCCTTCAGGAGTCCTTCTTAGAATAATTTCAGGATATTTTTCATGATCTTTTCAAGAATTCTTATGGAGCTCCTGGAATAGTTCAACTGCTAGAGGAGTTTCCGGGTATAATTGGAGAAACCTTGGAATTTCTATTGAAGGAATGTTTGGAAGTATATTTGGAAGAACCTTTGAAAATATTCATGGAGACACTGCTGGAAGATTTTTTAAAATAATTCCTGAAGGGGTCACTGAGGAATTTTTCATAAAAATTCTTGAAAAGATTATGAAAATATCCTAAAATTATTCTAAGAAGGACTTTTGAAGGCATCTTTGAAGTTCCAAGAAAAAATCCAAGAAGTTATACTTAAAAACAGTGAGAAACTCTGGAAGAATTCCTAGAGAAACCCTGGTGGCTGTCAGAAAGGTATTTTTTTAAACTTTCTTGAGTTTGTAAGAACTATAAGTGTTATGTCTTGTCTCGCGTCGCGTATCGTGAATGTCGTGTTGTTCTTACGTATGCACAAATCACACACATTTTTAGAGACCCTGGTGGTACTCTTGAAAAAAAATCAATGGATATATTATTGATTGCTAGAGAAAACCCTGACGGTATTCCTAACAATTCATTGGCGATATTCTTGGAGGAAAAAAGAAAGTATTTCTGGAGGAATTTCTGCAGGAATCTCCGAAAGAACAACTGGAGGAGTTACTGGAGGTTACTAGACAGCTCCTATACAAAACCCCGGAGAAATTGATAAAAATATCATGAAGTTTATCCAGGAGGAACCCATGGTGAAATTTCAGGAGGAATCTTAGCAGCTATTGCTAGCGGAATTTAAGCAGTAATTTATGGACGAATCTTGAAAGATATTCCTCGACCTGGAGGTATTCCTGAAAGAAACCATGAAGTTAATCCTAAAGAATCCCTGAAGCTATTCTTAGTAGAATTTTTTAAAGTTATTTCTTGTGTAGTTCGTGGAGGAAATCTTGGACGTATTTTTAAAGGAATCCTTGGAGAAACTCTTGAAGGTATGCTTGGTGGTATTTCTGGAGAAAATTCTGAAGGAATGTAATTTAAGGAATTCCTGGAGGGAGCTCTGGAAGTATTTCACGAAAAATCCTTGTAAATATTTCTGGAGGCATTCACAGAGGTATTCCTGATAGAATCTTTGGAAGAATTCCTGTAAAAATCTTCGAGGAAATTCTGAACAAATCCCTAGTGGAATTCCTAAGAGAAGGAGTGCTAGGAGAAATCCGCGAAATCCCCGAAGAAATTTTAGAGGAGTTCCTAGAAGAATACTTTGATGTATCTTACAGGAAATCCCTGAAAAAAAATTGCTAGAATTCACCAAAGAATTTCAGTAGAAAATCCTGGAGAAATTCTTAAAATAATTCTTGAAGGAGTATCAGGGATAATCCCTGCTGGTGGAAGTTTTGCAGATATTCCTCAACGAATTCTTGGAGATATTCAGATACTTCAGTGCCTCGAAAACCTCCTCCACTGACCTGCGATCGATTTAAATAAGGCCGATATCGTCCGCAAGACCAAGGACCATATGTGACCGTGGGCCTTCCTTAGCCAAGTGGTTAGAGTCCGCGACTACAAAGTAAAGCCATGCTGAAGGTGTCTCGGTTCGATTCCCGGTCGGTCCAGAATCTTTTCGTAATGGAAATTTCCTTGACTTCTCTGCGCATAAAGTATCATCGTACCTGCTACACGATATACGAATGCGAAAATAACAACTTTGGCAATGAAAGCTCTCAGTTAACTACTGTGGAAGTGTTCATAAGAACACTAAGCTAAGAATCAGGCTCTGTCCCAGTGAGGACGTTATGTCAAAAAGAAGAAGAAGAAGAAGATGTGACCGTGTCATGATAGTGTCATATTTTTGCACGTCTTATCTCCTAATATCACCCTGGAGTGTAATGTTGAACAGTGAATTCCAAAGTGCGTCTCTTTGCTTCCATCTAAAATTCACAAACGACATTGACACCTCGTCTCCAATCCAAACAATTGAATAAAGAGATGGTGAGTCTGCTAGTTATACACCAGGAGTTTATCTAAGATCATTTGCAGGATGTATCTGGAGCGGCCCTCCCGAAAACCAGCCTGGTATTGGCCGATAAAGGATTCCTAAAGTGGTCTCAGTCTGAAGGTATCCCTGGGAAATTCCTGAGAACATTAACTGAAAGAATTTCTGAAGGAATTTGTGGAGAAATTCTTGGATGATTTCTAAAGAAAAGTTTTATCCGCTGAATCTATTCCATATTTTTTGGTGTCTTAAGAAACCAGGAAATAATTGTTTTCATATTACAATTCGTAGCATAGTTAATTTGTCATTTACTAATGAACAACTTGGAAATTGCAGGATAGACTCTTGAAAACTTTCTAAATTAATATTTTCATCTGGATGCAGTAATCATGCTTTTGATTTGTGTGAAAAGCATTTAATTGAGATCATGAGAAAAATTAAGAATATTGTGTAATAAATCTTCGAGCTGTTTAGTGGAATACCTTTAGATAAATGAAAATCCCAATCTAGTACTATACCATTTAATTCCACTAGAGTTTGTATTATTTGACAGATACTTTATTCGGTTTTTCATTTATTTAATATTGCAGTGCTTTTATGGCTTTTATGGTCCTTAAGCTACATGCTCATTTCTAAAGAATTTCAGAGCTGCGAGGAGTCTCGTGGACTTTGTTCCATATAAACCATTTGAAATATATATATACCTTTGCCCATATACGCATCCAAAACAGAAACTTTGGCTGAGAAAACTTTTCAGTTAATATCTATGTAAGTTCTCATAAGTACACTAAGCTGAGGAGCAGGGCTCTGTCTCAGTTGGAACATAAGGCCAGAAAAAAAATTAAGTTCATACAAAACAGAAACAAGTGATCAGTGGGAGGGGGTGTGTTTGAGGGTCAACCCTCCCTCCCTCTCCACCTTAGTGGATTTTGGAGTAAGTTTTTGGTATGAAACTACTTGAAACTTCTTAATAGCCTGTTTGGCTTAATCAGTTTTGAAAATGTGAATTGAATTTTATTTTTCAAATTAAACATTTGGATTTGAAATTCAAATTAGTGAGAGGCTTTGGTGATCACCAAAGTTCTTGATAGTGAGACATACTATTAATAAAATATTGTCTATCCCAAACAATTTTTGCTGCGTGTCGTGTTTGCACTTTCGCCCTCTCGGAGGGTTGACAATTCGGAGGTTCTGTTACTAAAATGATGAAGGATATTTCCCTGCACGAAATTTTACAAGCTTGTGACAGTGACGACCATTGGCATCCGTAAATTGCTGCGGGAGCATTAAATAACATGAAACTAGTTTCGTTTGAATTGTTCAAATTTCAAATGCTTTTGCCATTGCTAGAGTAACAGTTAACTTTATGATTAAAACTTGACTAAAGTTTGGAAAGAGCTTCAATTTCTAATTGTGACTGTGACTGTTTTAAGCAGTGCTGGGAAAGGTAATAGTAGTAGGCTTGAATTTTCGCGAAAATCACGTGGCTCTCCCAGTACAGTAGTTCAAAAACGTGAATTTCATCAAGTAGCCTCTGTTGGGTATACGAATTTTCTAAATCATGAGTGTCATTGAAGGCTTTAAGGCTAAGTAGCCCGTCATTCGTTTTGGCAACAATGATGACTTTTCAGCTTGCATTTAAAAGTGATAAAACTCAGTATTGATAGTTTATATTGACTTGAAAAAGTATCACTGCGCTAACATGCATAGAGTATGCTGATACTTTTTCAGGTGAGTCAGTGCAGAACCAACTGATTTTCTTTGATTCGAAATCGTGAGATAAATTAGCAGCAATCATCAACGACGCGTACAAATTTCAATGACGGCCTACTTCGCCTTAAATGCGGGAAATGCAGCGGGAAATAGAACATTTTTCTACAGTAATTTTGGGTTGCCTTAGCAACGGGTGTTTTGCAATTTTCTAGGCATTTTGCCTACAGCAGCGATGGGCGTGAGATTCACTGGCTTCGCTGACTGTGATTGGCTTTGTTGGCTACTGTAGAGTGAATTTCAGATTTTTTCCCATTTAAATACATTCAATTGTTGAATTATATTCAATTTGATTTCTAATTTTCCATCTATTAGAGCAAACTGCAAATATTTCAAATGTTATCCTTCAAAATTAACACTTCTCTTGGTTTTTAATTCAAATTTAAATAAATAAGGCTCAGTAACTCAACAGAGAGAGAAAAAATAAATAAATTTTGAACTACAAATATTTGGATGGTTACTGATTTGATTACTATTTGATTTAGAGCATAACAAAAGGTTTATTAATATTTTATTATTGTACAAGAACAGCAACAACCTGTTAGCTAAAATTGTATCGCTTTCGTTCAATCTATCATAAATTGTTTTAAAAATGAAGTGAAAATGTTGGAATTTGATAAATCATTTGAATTTTTTTTTTTTTTTTCAAAATATTCGATTTCGTATTACAAACATTGCAAGGCTTATGGTTTTTTTTAAGAAAATTACTGATTAACAAATTGTAACTTTTAATTGTTGTGACCGCACAAAGTACCTATTTAACTGCCAAAGTCTCCATTTCATTTTATGCAGTTATTCTTTTTTTTGCTGGATAAAACAAAAACAAAATGATTTGGTTGATCCGTCTCAAGCCATCCCAATTTTTGTAAAAACATCTTCTTTTTTGCGTCGTTCGTCTCCCCTGAGCTAGTTTGCATACGCCACTGTAAATTATATGAAATATTACATGTATGTCTATTATTTGATTTTATAAAAATAGTTAACTGAGAAATTATTGATCTATTGAACATAATTTGTAAGCAACCTTATACAGAAAACCAAGCTGTAGTAGGATAAACGGTCACTAATTTTGTGAGATATTTCATCCTGCTGCTCCAACAGTTCACGCTGAGCATTAGTGCGATACCTAAATTACTTTATTGAACCTAAGAATTCACCCCGCTCGTGCTGTGTATCACGGGCGAGGTTTACTTGGTAGTGTTGTACTTTTACAACGGCGTGCAAGGCACGTCATAAATTTTACTCTCCCTTGTCCACCTCTATGTAATTAATAGACGACCTAAAACCCTTCAAAATGCATCAAAAGTTCAACGTCATAGGCGAGAAATGCATAAATTGAGTTCTCGCTACACGCGTAAGCGCACCCCCCATCTGCTCTGCACCGTAGCTCAGCTACTAGTGCGAAGAATTTAAAAGGATCAGTCTTTATGAACCCACTTTCGCTGCTGCGATGGTCGTGCGGCGACCGCACTAAATCTATTTATGAGACTGTTTGCAAACCAAACGCCGCATCGAAAAGAAAATGGCGCAAGTTGCGAAGCGATTTCATTTTCCCTTCGCTTCGGTACGACCGACATCTGTCGTTTCCAAGCACTTCATTCACACGCGGAGCGGAGGCATCAACACACGAACGGACGAACGAATAGAGTTATCAGCCGATATTTTTTTGATTTTTTTGCTATTTGAAGCACAACTTTCAACATGATATTGTGACGAATCTACAAGAGATACACTTTTGCTCTCAAAGACACTTTGGTAGCAAACAAGTTAATGCATATTTTGTAGAAGAACTTTTTTAACATTAATTACGATAATTTTTATAAAATTCATGAAAATACGTCAAAAAATGCTGATTTTTCCGTCACTTTTTGCAAATTTCTCGTAATTTGAGCCTTTGAATCATTTTCTACAAAATTCACGTCCAAGAAACTAAGATAGATTAGATCATAAGCTTTCGATTCACGCGCTGAGATTAAATGTATGACGCATAGTTAATTAGATATGAGGTTTCAAAGATGACCAAGTTGAAAATCGTAAAATCGTGAATAACTCACTTAGCAGTGATTTGCGACCCTATGTTCCATGGGCACTTTTTCATATCTCATGGAGACCTATCAACCCTCAAATTATTAAAAACATGGAACCAAACACCCTGTATATATATATATATATTTATATATATATATATATATATATATATATATATATATATATATATATATATATATATATATATATATATATATATATATATATATATATATATATATATATATATATATATATATATATTTATATATATATATATATATATATATATATATATATATATATATATATATTTTTTTTTTTTTTTTTTTTTTTTTATAGTAGGGTACAAAAAAAGCTTCAAAAGCCAGGCCTGTTGTGTGTTGGCACGATGGGGGACTCACGTTAGGCGTGCTTAACCACTAAAAAACTTTCCCTACTGCTCCTGTGCCTCGATCCCCCCCGGAACTACATCAGGCAACTTCATCGGGGGAGGGCTGTGCTCATGCACTTCTGTGCTCATGCACTTCTTCAACCTCAGCCTCTAACTGTTCTGCTAGTTCACTGTTGGAGCGTTTTGCCCAATTGGCGGTTGAACATCTCGCCGGGACTTTGGACAGCTTTCTGTGCGACGACGCATACTTCCCTTGGGCTGGCCTCCGTCAGAGCTCTGTTGATCTTCTACTGGACGCTCATGTGCACTTCGTTGCTCTACGACGACTCGTTCTCCGCTGCTGCTGTTCGAGCTCTCCTTGTTGACCAGTTGGATGCCGAGGTCGGTCCAGCGAATCCGGTTGGAGGATGACTTCCGGTTCACTGGCGCCCAGACGACCCAAAACTGGTTTGTGACGATCGATGCTACTCGGCTTAGTCCCCGACGGTGGAGCTAGCCTACTCCGGCTACGCGCTTCTTCATGATTTGATACTGGCCGGTGGAGTGCCGAAGTCGGTCCAGCGATTCCGGTTGGAGGTGTGGGCTTGTATATAGCAAAAAGCATCAATGCCACACCTATTCTGAAATCATCGTCCGATCCTACCATTCCACTTGCACAACACTTGGAATATTTTATCGTTAAGGCTCGAATCAACAACTACGACATCGGAGTTGTAATGCTCTATAACCCGTCCAGCAACAACCAGCTTTTCGTTCAAAGCTATGAGAAGCTACTTCTGGAACTCATCGAGTTCAGCCTAGATAGGGATTATAATGTCAATATCACGGCAGTTCAACCCTCATGCAACCTCTCAGCTGTCAAGGGGCTACACGGCATTTTTGGGTTAACTGTCTTGAATACACCCCCTACTCGGATCCCTGAAACCTCCACAACAACCATCGATCTTCTAGTGACAGACTCTCCGCAATCGATTGTGAAATCTACTACAGCAGCGGGTAGCTCTATATCGGACCACGAAATCATTTATCTGATCACTAACATCTGTGTGAGGAAACCCAATCCTCATAGGGTTGTGTTCCGGAACATGCGGAGATTGGATCAGGTTCAACTCCAAGCTGATTTTCAAGCACGGAACCATCAACCTATTTTGGAATGCGCGGACGTCAACATGAAAGCTGAAATGGTAACGACTGAGATGCAATATCTTCTAGAAAGGCACGCACCGCAAAGAACAACACTCGTGCGTGATCAGCGCACTCCATGGTGGCTCCAAGCAGTGGCTCTCAGGGATTTCAAGCTTTACGCCAGGAACCCGAATAGGGCCAGAGGTGATAGCAATTGGCAAGACTACTGTGTGCAACGAGATCGTGCAGCTACCCTTGTAGCTACGGCTAAACGCCGTTATGCAAACAAGAACTTTTCTCCGGAGGTACCAGCTGAAAAACTCTGCAGTAATCTAAGGCGAGATGGAATCCACAATAGCTCAAAGCAATCAGAAAATGATGCTCATTTCGACTCCAACCTCCTGAACGATTTTTTTTTGCCGAAGGCCATGAACAACTGGGGACAGGAAGACAGGTCGTTACTCCGAACATGGTGAACAGCATCAGCAACATCAACCGACCAGCACGGGGACGTTTCAAGTTCAGACACACCAACCCAGCGGAAGTTGCTATGAAACTTTTTGATATTAGTGCGAATGCAACTGCCACTTTTGGTGTCAAATATCTGTATTTATGCGTCTCAAACCAAATATTTTGCCTGGAACTGCTGACTAACAAAGCAATCGAAGTCAGTGCGCATCGTACCTTCGTGCTGTGCGTACACGAATTCTCTCTGCTCTTGGAAGTTTTCTTAAAAACTACCTAAAGCAATAAAACAGTACTTTTCAGTGCTACAAAAACAGTACTTTTCAGTGCTAAAATTAAAAACGGTACTTTTCAGTGCTACTAAAACAGTACTTTTCAGTACTATTTTTTCTACTATTGATCCCTTTACGATCCTTGTTTGGACCCGTGCCTTCGATTTTTCGTTGGACCCGTTGGCGAAAGCTAGCGGTGGTAATCCTTCTTGGACACCGTCTTGGGAAAAAACCTTTCGAAGGTCACGTCTTCTTTCGTTTATTAATTAAACATGGTATCAACAACAAACAAAAGGAAGGGTGAATCTCTGAATTCACTACTTCCTTCCAAAAAAGTGGGTTTTAAAACTGTCACTACACGTGGCAAGAATGGAAGAAAGGACGCTTCCCCGGAATGCGAACTTTCTTCCAAGGGTGAAATGAATAATTGTATCGAAATGAGCAATCAGTTCGATGCTCTAGACAAATTTTCCGAACACCAAATCGAAGCAGCCTCTAGCCCAGGCTCTTTGATTCAAGTGAGGAAGCAAAGAGTGCCGCCTATCGTGGTCAGTTGTTCCGAATTTGGGGGATTTAGGCAGGAGATCTTGAACTCCATTAGGGGAATCAAGGTTTCCTTCCAAATCGCAAAGAAAGGAGACTGTCGCGTTTTGCCGGAAACTCTTAAAGATCGTGAGCTTCTTCTCAAACATCTTGAAGAGAAGAAGCACAAATTTTTTACTTATGACGACAAAACCGAACGTTTGTTCAAAGTTGTCTTGAAAGGTCTCTCAAGTGACTATAAATCACCTGAAGAGATCAAAAATGGAATAAATGATTTACTTGGATTTTCCCCAGTCCAAGTAATCATTATGAAAAAAAGAACCCAATCTGGAATTGTTCGGAAAGGGCTTTCTCAAGAATTTTATTTAGTTCACTTTAACAAAAAAGAACTAAATAATATTAAAGCTTTAGAAAAAGCAAAACTTTTGTTTGATGTCCGTGTGACATGGGAACATTTCCAGAAACCTGGAGGAAATTACCAGAACCCCACTCAGTGCCGTCGGTGCCAAAAGTGGGGTCATGGTACAAAAAATTGTCGCATGGATGCTAAATGCATGATTTGCGGAGGTTCTTCTCACGCCAAAGACGTCTGTCCAGTGAAGGAAGATACCACCAAATTCATATGTTGTAATTGCGGGGCTAACCATAAGTCCAATTTTTGGAATTGTCCTTCACGCAAAAAGGTCATTGAGGCTCGTGCCAGGCAGATGAAAGATAATATCCGTTACGATAACGGTCGTTTCCGGAATTTGCCTGGTAGAGTATCGAACAATGCTCATTTTTCAGTTAACGATCGCTTGATCATGAATCATACCCATCAGGAAGATCATAATCATGCTCATTCACAAACTAATTTTAATCCGTCGGGTAGCCGTTCGAATCTTTCAATTTCGAATGTATCTACCCACGGTAAATCCTTTGCCGATATCGTAGCAGAAAATTCGAACTCCTCCCCTGTTCGATCCATGGGTACCCATTCTACTTGTTTCAAATCAAATGGAAAAAACCCTACCGCCACAGGTAACTCCGCTTCTTCGTCTACCGGAAATTCCAATGGGAAATCACATGACATGTCTGCCTCTGATTTTAATTTTCTAACTGAACAATTGAATCTAATGATTGATGCAATGTTCAAAGCCACCACTATGACTGAAGCAGTCCAAGTAGGTGTAAAATTTACAAATCAAATTGTTATTGGATTACGTTTTTCTAATGGATCCAAATAATAATTTAAATATTTTAAATTGGAATGCTCGTTCTCTGAATGGTAAAGAGGACGAGCTGTTTAATTTTCTTACGGTTAATAACGTGCATATAGCAGTTATTACCGAAACGTTTTTAAAACCTGGATCTAAACTCAAAAGAGATCCTAACTTTTTTGTTTATCGTAATGATCGACTTGATGGGGCATGTGGGGGAGTTGCAATCATCATTCATAGGCGTATAAAACATCAACTGTTTTCGTCATTTGAAACTAAAGTTTTTGAAACTTTAGGTGTTTCTGTTGAAACACAGTTTGGTAAATATACTTTCATAGCTGCCTATTTGCCTTTTCAATGCTCTGGGCAGCAAGTTAATTTGCTACAAACTGACTTGCGTAAATTGACTCGCAATAAGTCAAAATTTTTTGTCATTGGTGACTTTAATGCCAAACATCGGTCATGGAATAATTCTCAAAGTAATTCCAACGGCAGAATTTTATTTGATGAGTGCTCTTCAGGATATTTCTCAATTCAATACCCTGATAGCCCCACATGTTTTTCCTCTTCTAGAAATCCATCTACGATTGATTTGGTCTTAACCGACTCTAGTCATCTTTGTAGCCAACTGATTACTCATGCTGATTTTGATTCTGATCATGTCCCTGTTACATTTCAAATATCCCATGAAGCGATTCTCAATCCTATCAGCTCCACTTTCAATTATTTACGAGCCGATTGGAATATATATAAAACGTATGTTGACTCCAATCTTGATGTTAACATTTCTTTAGAAACTAAACTTGATATTGACAATGCTCTTGAAACTTTAACAAATTCCATTGTTGAAGCCCGGAGCATTGCAATTCCAAAATGTGAAGTAAAATTTGAATCCGTGATTATAGACGATGATCTTAAACTCTTGATCCGTCTTAAAAACGTGAGGAGAAGGCAATTTCAACGCACTCGCGATCCTGCTATGAAAATTATATGGCAGGATTTGCAGAAAGAAATCAAGAAACGTTTTGCTCAATTAAGAAACAAAAATTTTGAAAATAAAATTTCTCAATTGGACCCTGGCTCTAAGCCCTTTTGGAAATTATCGAAAATCTTGAAAAAACCTCAGAAGCCAATACCGGCATTGAAAGAGGAAAACAAATTATTACTAACTTATTGCGAAAAAGCCCAAAAACTTGCTATGCAGTTCGAAAGTGCGCACAATTTTAATTTAGGACTTACTAGTCCAATTGAAAATGAAGTTACTCAGGAGTTCGAAAATATTCTCAATCAAGAGAACGTTTTCGAAAATGCCTGGGAGACTGATTTGGAAGAAGTGCGAACTATTATTAAAAAATTCAAAAATATGAAAGCTCCTGGCGATGATGGAATTTTCTACATCCTCATCAAGAAACTTCCAGAAAGTAGCTTATCATTTTTAGTTGATATATTTAACAAATGTTTTCAATTAGCATATTTTCCTGACAAATGGAAAAATGCTAAGGTTGTTCCAATTTTAAAACCAGACAAAAATCCTGCAGAAGCTTCTAGCTATCGTCCAATCAGTTTGCTTTCCTCCATCAGTAAACTTTTTGAAAAGGTTATTTTGAACAGAATGATGGCCCACATCAACGAAAATTCAATTTTTGCCAATGAACAGTTCGGATTCCGCCATGGACATTCGACCACTCATCAACTTTTACGTGTAACAAATTTGATCCGTTCCAACAAATCTGAAGGCTACTCTACTGGTCTTGCTCTTCTAGACATAGAAAAAGCATTCGACAGTGTTTGGCATGAAGGTTTGATTGTAAAATTAAAAAACTTTAATTTTCCAACATACATTGTTAGAATAATTCAAAGTTATCTGTCAAATCGTACACTTCAGGTTAATTATCAGAACTCCAGATCTGAAAGACTTCCTGTAAGAGCTGGTGTTCCTCAAGGCAGCATTTTGGGACCAATATTATACAATATTTTCACATCTGACTTACCTGAGCTACCTCAGGGATGTCAAAAATCTTTGTTTGCGGATGACACAGGCCTCTCCGCCAATGGACGAAGCCTGCGTGTCATCTGTAGTCGATTGCAAAAAAGTTTGGATATTTTTTCTTCATACTTGCAAAAATGGAAGATTTCTCCTAATGCTTCCAAAACTCAACTAATAATATTCCCACATAAACCAAAAGCTCTTTATTTGAAACCTTCAAGTAGACATGTTGTCACGATGAGAGGGGTTCCAATAAATTGGTCAGATGAAGTTAAGTATCTAGGGCTCATGCTAGATAAGAATTTAACTTTCAAAAATCACACTGAGGGCATTCAAGCCAAATGTAATAAATATGTAAAATGTCTCTATCCCCTTATTAATAGAAAATCAAAACTTTGTCTTAAGAACAAGCTGTTGATATTCAAACAAATTTTCAGGCCAGCCATGTTGTATGCTGTACCAATATGGACTAGCTGTTGTAATACCAGGAAGAAAGCTCTGCAGAGAATTCAAAATAAAATTTTGAAAATGATTCTGAGGCTTCCTCCCTGGTATAGTACCAATGAGTTACATAGAATATCCAATGTTGAAACATTGGAACAAATGTCAAATACAATCATTAATAATTTCAGGCAAAAATCGTTACAATCTTCTATTGCCACGATTAATGCGTTATATGTTTAGGTTAAGTTAGGTTAAGTAAATTAAAAACGTTTTTTTTTTTCTCTTATAAGCAGGTGAAATCAACTCACCTGTAAAAAAACTGAACTGCTACGGCAAATGAAATGTAATATGTTGTTAACAAAATGTTAATTAAATCTTAAATTTGTTTTACCAAATTAGGATGATAGTGTTGTCAAATAACACAGAACACCTAGATATAAGAAATGAATGTAATGTTTGGAATTATACTAATAAAGAAATAAAAAAAAAAAAAAAAAAAAAAAAAAAAGCAATCGAAGTTCCCCCTGTGGATTTTCATAGAAATAAGGTTGCTTTGAGGGTTAATTTTATGTTTTTCTGTAGGGGGTCCATAATACGCAAAGGGTCCATAACCGGCATCGACTCCCTAATAGTGCGAATGCGGCATGATAAAAGTTGATCCGGACTTGTAACAACATCCGATAAACTCTTTGTCCCACGACAAACAGTGTATCGGATGCTTCATATATCCGTTCTACGCGCGCGTAGTGAGCTGTTCAAATCATGCTGCAGCAAGAAAAACGGCCCTTTTAGACCGTTCAAATACTGTACTGTGTTTTTTGTCACTAGAGACGATTTTTTTCCACCCTTGTTCAAAGCTGCAACATAAGCTTCGGAACGAATTCGATTTCGATGACTGTACTGATCAGCTGATCGCATACTTCCTCGGAAACAGGAGCCAGGCGGTTAGATACGGTGATGGACTGTCGTCGGAAAGAGGACTTGTCGACAGTGATGCCACATACACAGATTTTTCTGTAATTACACAGATTTTTTCCTGTTCTTGCCTACAGATATCTGTGATCACAGATCACAGATTTTTTAGATAAAAAAGATTTTGAAGATTTTAGGATATTTCGCGAGTTAAGGACACGGTTTTGGAAGATTTAAATCAGAAATGCTATTACTCTGTTCAGTTTTCCTTAAAACTTAAGTATTTAAAATGTTTAGAAACAATTATGCATCTTAATTTTATATCTAGACGAATAAGTTAAATTGAAAATTGTTGGCATGCCAATTGGCATTGTTCTTAAGAATAGCCGAAATACGTCTGCAAAGGTTCTTTTTAATATAAAAACATTGAAAATTTGATTTATTTTGCAACACAGATTTTTACCAAGATTTTTGGAGCTTGACTCAAGATAAAAAAGATTTTTTCAGCCAAAAACACAGATGAAAAAAAGTGGCATCACTGCTTGTCGATGGTACACCCCAGGGGTCATGTTTAGGCGCGCTGTTGTTTAGCATCTACATAATCAGCTTGGCTGCAGTGCTAAAATGTGATTACCACAAATGACTATGTGCAGATATATGTTTCTGGGCCTATCGATAGTGTTGATCGACTAGTGGATGCTATCAATGATGATCTTATGTCTATTGAAAACTGGGCTGATGAAAATGGACTTTTTCCTAACCCGATGAAAACGAAGGCGATCATTTTCTGCAAAGAAGGTAGTGATTAGAGATGGTCGGGTTTCACATTTTTCAAACCCGAACCCGACCCGTACCCGACTTATTTTATTTCTTCAAACCCGTACCCGACCCGAACCCGAGACAATAATTGAAAAGCGAACCCGGACCCGACCCGAACCCGAAAATATTTCGCAACTTAAACCCGAACCCGACCCGAAACCCGAGAATTTTTTGTAAGAAAAACCCGACTAAAACCCGAGTTTGAATAGATGGTTAATTCATCGTTTCTGATGCATAGGAAAGCTTTCAGGTTGTTACTCTGTTCACAATTCTCACTAAACCCGACCCAAACCCGACTCATCCCGACTTTTTTCAAACCCGAACCCGACCCGTACCCGATAATTTTATAACCTTCAAACCCGACCCGAACCCGAACCCGAAAAATTTCGAATTTTCGAACCCGAACCCGACCCGAACCCGTCGGGTTCGGGTTCGGGTCTGGTTTCGGGTTTGAAAACCCGAGACCCGACCATCTCTAGTAGTGATGTCCCGAACGCCTACGTCGTCGTTTTCAAAACTAAGAAATTAATCAAAAAGTCTACCAACTAAGAAATTAATCAAAAAGTCTACCCCAGACAACTTTTGAATTTCAATCTTTAGCAAATGCACAGATTATTTGACTTAAATTGTTTTAAGATTCTATAATGCAGCTGGGAACACAAAAACGCATTTTTTCAGCAAAGATAATGGTGGTGGTTACGTCAAATATGCAAACATTGCACAGTGGTTCCATTTGTTCTACGAAGCGGTCATAAATCATTTTACCCAATATCCGGTGGCAAATACCATGAGAAATCGCCAAATTAAATATGTTTGACTGTTAAAACTCCGTCGAGGTTGATGTCGTAATTCATATCACTTCAAAAATTCTGATTAGGATGCGGAGATCATTATGCGAAGGCTCTGTTATATGAATGATTATATGTGCATAAAACCGACTTTGCAATTTTATCTCCTTCCGTGTCCAAAATTAACTATAGTATTTAATATCTTGAAAAGGATCATGAAATGTATACATTGAAAGCAATATATTAGGACTATTTTTTTTTTCATATTGAGAAGATTCCCTGCTCAGAGTTGCTTCACATGCTCAAAAGCCTAATTTTTAGTATGTAGATAGGAAGAGCTATTGAAAAGTTTTCTCAGTGCCGGAGATGTATATACCAAATAAATACTTGAAATATTTATTATTTGATAAAGCTAATTTCACATCAAATCTCTACCAAAATCAAATATGGCACCTAATGTAATTAACCGTATGTTTCAAATACTTCAAACTAAGAAATAATTAATGAATTATTTGTGAATATATTGTTGCTTCTTAATATACTTTTTATTCTCATAGTTATATTTTTTTAGCGCTGGATCTATAGATACTGGAATTTCGTTGAAGATCTTGTTTTGCTGTACAAAATAAATTACATTTTCATTTTGTTCCTGCCAGAAGTCATGTCATATATATTAGAATGACTATTGTACCATTACTAATACATTAGGATTTTATTGTCTCAGCGCTCTCACTAAAACTACTCATTAAATCAAAGTACAATATTGCAAGTGTATTCATAGTGAATTCAAGTATTAGTAATGAAAATTTTATTATTTTGTGCATTCCAGTTAGCTACAACTATACTGGTATGTAATAAAATCTATGGATATTTTTATCATTGCCATTATTGGTGAAACAAACAACTTTGAAGGCACGCTTCTAACTTATTTGCAAATATTTGCAGCTAGAACCTTCACAGGTTCATTTTCCTACTCAAACATGATCATGTGATGGCAGAAGTTTGATTGAATGTGATTAAGAACATATTCAAAAACGTACTTCAAAAAAAGTGATGTAGTTACCAAGTGAGTATATTTCTATCCGCATTACTCTCATCAATACTGACTCCTAGATGTCACATAACATTCTAAAATGTATTGGAAGTATCTGTACTAAGATTCTGTAATCTAAACTGATTGAAAAATCAATCGATTTTGGTTTGCGAAGACAATGAACAAAGTGCTGAAATCGCTCAATTTTCAACGTATTTTTAACACATGAAAAATACACTCCATCATTCATAGCCCTACTATAAATATTATACAGGAACGCCATTAATGTTTATGTTTTTACAATCTTGAGATCATAAATGATCCATGAAAAGGTAAAGGAGTGACAAACAAGACGTTTTGTTTTTTTGATTTATGACCTATGGGCGGTACCACTGTGCATTGTGGTGTTTTGCGAAAAAGAAATGAAAATGTGGGATTATAGCTAAAGTTATGTATAGCTACTTTTCTATACCACAAAATGGATTGAATATGAATGCAACCAAGCAAAGTTAGTGACCTCGAAAAACTACAAAAAAACGCAATTGTCCTACATTCGTTCGAATGAGCAACCGATCCATACTGCAGCTAAAGTACAATCCATGAAGTGGTCCCGAAAGCTTTTTGTGAAATGAATTCAAATTTACATTTATTCTATTTGTCTTTGTTCTTCATGGCTTCGGCAGAGCTGAGAGTGGAATAAACTAAAATACGGAGAATGGAAACAGCTTAATGGTTGAAACGTGTGGTTTGCCAAAAGCTTTTCAATGATTGCTTGCCAAAGTAAAGCCATTTCATAAAATTTAACACACACTCAGCCATTCAACCAGTGATTAACATAAGTCAACATTTTTTTATGCACTTGAGTTTAATCATAACTCTCCACAGCACGTTTAAAACGTATATCCTTTGAAACCGATAAAATCCACCATACACACCTGCACGATTTACTTTTCCACAGCCATAAAACTCCCAACTTGGCATAAGAAGCTGGAAGCAAAAGTGCAAAGCAAATCCTTCAAGCTACAAACTCACAAGGTCACGAAGCGTGCATTCGAATCGCCGTTTGTGCCATGCCTACAGTAAGGATACGCCTAATGTCAAAATGTCTTATGGAATCTGCTCACGACAGGAAACCATCCGTGAATCCTTGTCGGGCTATAGAGCATGGGTATGTGAAACAAAGAAAACTTAGACTGAGTCAAAGCATCAGCCGTGAAAAGTGACTTCTCTTCTTAGCACGAGCAGGGGAAAAAATGCCTACATACATATAATTCACAATGGTCGGGAAAAAGTTAAGCTTGGCCAAAACTAGTTTTATCAAGTCAGTCGTAAACATATCTAATCTTAATATGCTATTTTAAGATTGTAGTGTTTCAAAAGGGACTATTCAGATACTACATAAGTTTTTCAAAAACCGGTCAGTCATATGTATGATTTTATCAGAAATGCAATTAAATTTGATTGGAATCACCAAATTCGTTAGTATTTGATAGATTTTTTATCAACATGTACATAAGGAATAAATAAATTAATTATAACACAAATATCGTCAAAATATAAGTGATACATGGTATTTTTATAACAGCTCTAATTTGATAACGAGCAAATTTTTGTAAAAATATAAACTTATTTTGAGAGTTTCAAGTTAAAACTCAGTAAAATTACTTAGATATAAAGTTGAATATTGCAAAAAGTTTAACCAAATATTGTTCTCATCCTGATGTACGATCTCAAAATCAATTTAGATAGTTTTGGCCGCCTCTTTGTAAGAAACCAGTTCATTGTGCATTCTCCGCAAAAGGCCATAAAGTGGTTTCATGCTGCAAGCGTGGAAGCAGTCCCTAGCATAGCCTGATGCAAACACTGTGCCATCCGAAAAATCCGTACGTGCCCCTTCCTGTACTGCTACACTACTTCTCAGACGGTGATTCTAACGTGAACCTGTTCCTCTCTATAAGGATTTGCAGAAAGCAGTAGGCAACCAGCTTGGATTTTTCATTTTTTCTCTTTCAAATAAAAAGTTACGAAGCAGTACCACAAGAAAAAATTCAATCCGCATACAAAGCATTACTCATATTACTTATTCACAATTTTACTTCTCCGTTCATATATGGCTTTACGGGATCTCGAATCGAAAAAGGGTTACCATGACTTCTGATTCGATTTTTTTTTCCTTTATCGATAACCTTTATTCTGCATCACGGCAAATGAAAAATAACAATGCCATAATTTGTAATCCTTCTCACTTAACGATGGCTGACCGGCAACCCTGTAAATCTGTTATATGAACTGAAGCTAAGTCAGTTTAGCGATATATTCAGTGTGGTTTCGCGGAATGCTGAGAATTATAAAGCGCGCTCGTTTATGGTGAAAGAAGCACTACTTCTCAAAAGGAGCACACCTGCACTTGCTGCATGTGAGCTTGCATTGGCATGACTTGGAGAAGAGAAAGCAGTTTTGTTCACAGTGGGTTTGAACAGGAAAAAATAAGTGTTAGAATTTCTGAAGTTTACTTTCAGTATTACTGGATTACCTGTACCAGACACTGAAGTTTTTGGATTTTTGAACTTACCACTTTTGAATGTTTTTATCAGAATTTTTTCCTAAACATCTATTAGCTTTTACAATGGGTAAAATAAATATGAAAATAGAGTCGAATGAACAAATAAACTTGAACAGCTTTTATTTTCATATCTATCTTGTAAGAATTTTTTATGATTTTATAAAAAAGAACTTAGGATAATTCCTAAGATCTTTTTTATAAAATTAAAGTTAAACCTTTTAACCAATGCCTGCGGAAGCGTTTTCCAGCAGAATCCAAGATTTAAAATTCTTGTAAAAAATGTAAGTTTTTCAATTCAATTATTTCAAGTAATTGTACCAATTTGCTGGAGAAATCCAATTCAGCATACTTGAAAAAATATCAACGGAACTATGCCACTGCAACAATGTACGGCATATTATCCCATGCTTGCAGGGATTCTTTATTTTAAAGGGACAATTATGATACACATGGCAAAACGTTTAAGGTAATATATAAATACTGAAAGAAAAGTTATGCAGTTTACAAATGTACCAGGATAGTCTTCGGTAATATGGTGGCAAACTAGAAAAAAACGATGAGCATTTAATATAAGGGGATATTGGTCATTATCGACTAAATAGTTATTGCCAAAAATGCCGAGGACGGCGAAACTCGAAAGAACCGCCAGTATAAGGGTGCATGCCAGAAGACCGGTATATTGATCTTTAGTCCATTCGACCTTTTGTCCATTCCACCTTTTGTTCGTTCCAGCTTCTATCCAATCTACCTTTTGTCCATTCGAACTTTTGTCCATTCGACCTTTTGTCCATTCGACCTTTTGTCCAATTGACCTTTAGTCCATTGAACATTTTGTACATTTGATCTTTGTCATTCGACCTTTTATCTTACAACCGGTACATTCTCCACCTTGAAATGGGTAAAATTATGACAATTTTAATTAAGTAAAAGGCTCTCATTAGCAACTCCTTCCAAACTTTTGTCCTTTGATCTTTTGTCCATTCGACTCTTTGTCCATTCAACCATTTGTCCAATCGACCTTTTGTCTAATTGACCTTTTGTCCCTTTGATCTTTTGTCCAATTGACCTTTTGTCTATTCAACCTTTAGTACATTCGACCTTTTTTCATTCGAGCTGTTGTATTTTGACTTGCTGTCCTTCGACCTTTTTTCATAACAACCGGATGATTCTTTACTCTGAAATGGGAAAAATTAAGACAATTTTAAGTGCCAAACACTTTCCGGGGAAATGGGCTAGTAGAAGAAACATGATATCCGAGGCATTGGCATTCGGGAAACTGGCGTTCGGGGAACCGACATTCTGGGAAAAGTAGCACAACCATAATCTATGGAAGGATTTCTGTTGGAATTGTTGAATATATTTCAAGAATTTTTATTAGATGTTCATGCAAAATCGAAATTCGAAAGTTGTTATTTTAACAGGTCCTTCGTATGTATGATTGCTACGATTGCTACAGTTCCGTGTGTGTTTTTGTAGCCAACACTGCTACAGAACCTTTATTTCGGTTTGCTAGAATAAGGGCGAAAGTAGAATGATCAATTTCTCTTCATTGTCTGGGGTTCTAAAAATCCAACAAATCTTTTGTTGGATTATGAACGCTCCTCGGAGCGAGGCATTGTAAGTATTCTTATCGGGTCCAATCCCTATCCATAAAGCCATTTTGCCGTTTGAGGTTTGTTGCCTACGAAAAGGGTCATCAAATACTGACGAAGGATGGATGTGCCTAGTCGTTGTAGCTGGACGAAGTTTGTTTGTTTTTTTTTTCGAAGGACTGGGAATCGATCCAAAAGTTGTTATTAGAAAAACTGTTGGTAAATTATTATTATTATGTTTTTTTTTTATATTTTTTGCCCAAGGAAGTTAACCAATCAAAATTCCATGAATATGTTGAGGATATCCTTGATAAAACCCCTGTGTAATTGCTGCGTAAGCTTTAAAGATTCTATACCATTACCCGAAATACCATTACCCGGAATGCAATTTACCGGAATACCCTTTACCGGAATGTACCATTACCCGGAAAAACAATTTACAGGAATGTACCATTACCCGGAATGCACCATTACCCGGAAAGCCAAACCTTCCATTTTCGATGACCTTTTTCAGTACATTTGTATACAATATTTATTCTCTTTCATTGATGCTCAGCACAAATTATGTCACGCTAACCATGGACATTCTTGACTCCCTCGGTTTCCATAAACACTTTTTCAAAAGACATCTTCAAACAGCTATGGACCAAATATGTTTTTCTTCTTGCCGGCGTTACGACTCAACTGAGACAAAACTATTCTAGTAGCATTTCTACAGTTAATAGCTGAAAGCCTATGTCAATCGACCACTTTTGCATTCGTTCATAGTTTGACAAGTATGTAAGTACTCTAGCTCTGAAACGTCGTTAAATTTGCCAACCAGAAATAATTTTGAACCGGCGGTATTCAATTCTACCAACATCAGCTTGATCTTTCTGAATAGCTTCACTTTGCCGCAACGAATATTAGAAAACCAAAATTTAATTGCACTTGTCAATTATTTGCGATTTAATTAGAAAAGAAATGCCGTTCAGAGCTACTTGGGCACTTTCATAATTCACTTTGGCATGGGAGGTTTTTCTCGACCGAATTATCTGAAATTTTGCAAAAAGAGGCACATTGTGGCCAAATATCAATTAAGTAGCAGCCCCACTGCCGAAGTGAATCAAAAGTGTCAAGAATAGGATCCGGCTCCCTATAGATCGAAAAACTATCTCTTCACATTTAGGCTATAAAACTAAACATTACAGGCAAGGATAAAAAGAATGAAAATATTTTTTTTTATTATAAACATTTGATATCAAATATTAACGAGGTCAAAATAAATCGAAAAAATCGCCTATTAATTAAGGTAAGGTACATTGGAGTAAATGGAACATCCAAGCATTTGAAAATGTTTGGATTTATGATGGTTTCGTCCGTTAAAACAGTTAAGATTCCAATTTAAATATTGTATAAAAAAACACTAATCTTGCGAGGGAGTGACATACAACAGTGCAACTCTCATTTTAGCTTTAAGGTGAAGATGAATCGAAGCCAAACTTCAAATTTTCAAGAGCACGGATCTGGAGAACCAAACACCCGTTTGAGCTGAAAACCTAATAGATTGGTCACCACCAGCTAGTGACCAATTGATTAAGTTTTAGGCTTAAACTGATGTTTGGTTTTCCAGATCCATGCTCTTGAAAATTTGAAGTTTGGCTTCGATTCATCTTCACCTTAAGGCTCCCCCAAATCAACACAATTTTTTAAGCGACTTCAACAAAAAATCGGCGTGATTTCGTTGTTGAGTCGTTGCAAAAAATCGCCTTAAATTAGGGGAGCCTTTATGGTTTGAGGAAATCTAAAAAATCAAGACGAAACTAAGAGTGCCTTGCTGATCGAGAGTAAAGATACTATACGCCATTGTGATGTCCATCTCTGGATTCCGAAATATTGAACCTCAATAGATCTATTTTTCCTTTGAATTTCCTTGGTTGTGGTATTTTTCTACGAATGTCATAACTCTGAATGCCTGTACCCCGAATCCAGGATAATATGCTAGAAATAATAGTAAGCAATCATAAGAAGAAGATATTTGGTCATTTTCGACTACACACATTTTCCAAAAGTTCCACCGAACTCTAAAGAACCACCAACCAAATAAAGAAGGGTGATTATCAGATGAGGATTTACATTCGGCTGATTGACGTTGACAGAAACGACATTCGGTGAATTGATACTCGGCGAAAAGTAGCACAACCAATCGTGTTAAAAATTCTAACCATTACTTATTAAAACATTTGGATACTTGTAGAACCGACGGTCGAATGTCAAAAGTAAAGTTACATAGTTGTAACCAAATTTAGCCAGTTCAGTCAAGACAAGCTGCAAAGATAAGTTGAAAGAACAGCTTATTTTCAAAAGAAGGGTGAATTATCTATGAAATGCAAATATATGAAGATGGTGCATATTGACATGATCAAGTACGAAGATATCTTAGACTCCTCTTCGATGCTTACGTATTTTGAAGGAAGTACATCCCCTGTCCATTACAGTTGGTGATCATTTTAAATATTTAAGTCAAAATACAGACCTAAAGGACCGTAAAACGGTTAAAAGGACGTTAATGAAAAAGGCAAGAAATGGAGAAATAATTTTCCGGTAAATGGTCCTTCCGGGTAATGGTTTTCCGGTAAATGGTTCATTCCGGTAAATGGTTTTCCGGTTAATGGTCTTCCGGTAAATTGCATTCCGGGTAATGGTTTTCCGGGTAATGTCGGAGAACCGCTTTAAAAACTGAAGCTAGTCAACCAAGAAAATTTTGAGAGAAGCTCTGAAAGATATTCAATTATAATTTGGTTGCATTTAATGAAGAATATCCGGGAAATTTCTGGGGATTCATTGAAAGATTTGTTTTGTATATTCATAGCAGAATCCTAGAGGGAATTATCAGGACCAACTTCTTAAGAAATATGCGCGAAAAAGACTCTAAATTCCAACAACAAACTATTAAGAAATAACGTCACCTTCCGATGAAAAATATATTTTTTTAAGTATTTCGTCAATCAATGAACCTCCAAAGCCCCTTCGCAAAAACGCGATTTAACTGAACTTCTGATCTACTGGCAAAATTTTAATCGGATGAGTTCTACGAAATTTTGAGAGAAACAATTCGACAAGAAATACCAATAAAGACGAAACAACGTCAAAGGAATTCTTAGCGACGAACGCATAAAGCAATTGAAAAATCGCAAACAAAAAGCACATAAAGCTTATAAAAAATCAAGAGCCATGTAAATGTAGCAAAATGTTTGAACGTCTGCGACCAACTGAGCTTAGCTATCAGTAAAGCATATGAAGAGTACAATTCTAAAATCGAGCTCGAAATCAAGTCCTGTCCAAAAAACTTCTTCTATTACGTTAAAACCAACAACAATTATTCAACTGTTAGGCACCATGACGAAAACGTCTGGGATAACACAGAAAAAAAATATTTGCAAATTATTTCTAATATCAAAACAACATTTTCAGAAGAAGATCGCGACCACAAATATTTTTCATATAATCCAGAGTTTTCTTGGGATATTGGCGTGAACCTTTTTCAAGTGTCAGAGATATTTCAAGCGCGATATTTTCCTCCAATATTTTTTGAAAACCTGGCAAAAGAACTCACATCTCCATTATTTTGGCGTTTGAATAAGTCATTTAAAAATGAAGATTTCCTAAAAATATGGAAAAGCTCTTTTTTGCTATTATGCAACCGATGGTCCGCGGACCTCTAGGGGCCGTGACGACTTTTCAGGCCCCAGAATTTATTTGACAGCTGCTACGGATTGATTCGACTTACTTTGCACAAGTATACGGGACGAAGTGGAATATACATATGGACTCAGAAAATAGCGTTTTATGCGATGAAACTCATCGATCGAACGATTTCATCCAACATGTAGTGCGGGAGTGATACCGTTTGTACAAATAAGTGACTTTGTTCGTGTTCTGCTATGCGACTTCTGGTTGTCTGTCGAAGCCAGTTTTCATGATTGCTGAAAAAATGTGAAAGGAATCTCTTATCTCTTTTGCCTGCTGTTAAGGCTGTTGTTGTTTAAAAATTTATTTTTTTTATTTACACAATTGCTGATGATTCAATGTCATTCTGTCGATAGGAGAATAAAAGCCAAATTTTAACTCACTGGTTTGAGTGAAGAACTAGTCAATGGATTAAAAATTCACATAAATTTACAGAAAAATTCACCGGTCTTACATGACATTTTTTCACTGTTAATAAAATCTCAAATTTTCATATCTCATGCTTAAGGTGAAGATGAATCGGAGCCAAACCTCAAATTTTCAAGAGCACAAATCTGAAGAATCGAGCACCCGTTCTAGCTGAAAACTTAATCGATTGGTCATCACCTGGGAGGGAGAAACCGATACGAAATTTATATACGTCAAGGTGAGCCGAGATTCTGCTGTCACGAACTGTCACTGTGAGCCCAGATCTTAAACAATGGACAAACATGATGAAAGCGCGTAATTGATCAAGACATATTTTTGCATTTTATCCTATATTACAAAAATAGATTGAAAAGTTTTCAGCTCGACTGGGTGTTCGGTACTCCAGATTTGTGCTTTTGAATATTTGAGGTTTGGCTTCGATTTATCTTCACCTTAAGATTCTTCGCTCATGTAACTCAACAATCCTAAAATAATTAATGAGTTGCTCGCGAGCCTCAGACTGCTGAATTACTCGCATCTGTCGTGCTCGCAAATAAACGAAGCGAAATGAACGTGTTCGGAGTTGTTAACAGTCAATTAAGCTTTCGGAAAAATAGCTATTTTCTGGGTTTCGTGTTGATTTGATAGATGTACAGTTGGTTTGTCTATCATAACTATAATAAATCACTTTTTGATTGTTTACTCGCGAGAAAATGTTCGCAAACCTTTTGCGATTTCTTTTGATATGTTCTCACGAGCAGACGTACGCGAATTTACTCACAGCAAGCCTGTTCGCGAGATGTTTGATAGATTCCTGACAAGATATATACTAGATCCTGATGATCACAGCAAAATTTTTGTTTCATCTTTGGTGAATTACAGACGTGACTTTTAGGTTACCTAGTACAAATATTTGCAGATTTATAATGAGTTTTTGGATGGCTTTCATTACCTTGCATTTCGAATATTCATTTTAAGGGGTCCGCAGGATGGTTGAAGATCTTCAAAGGGGGTCGCAGCTTCAAAATGGTTGGGAAACACTGTTGTATAGTATGAATAGCATAATGGCCAACTTTTCCTAATACAGGTCGGGCTCGATTATCCGGAGTATCGTTTTTTTTCACTCCGGATAATCGGATCACTAAAAGAAAAAATAATTTTGCGATAAAAGAACTTATATATTATCTTATTTTGTTGTTTTATCAATATGATGCAGTGGCGTAGCCAGAAATTATTTGTAGGAAGCATTAGGGGTCTTGAGAAAAAAAAATTGGCCAGCTTACACAAAAAATCCTTTTTCAAGCCCCTTTGTCCAAAACTGCAGAACCATTCATATTGTATATTGCAATCAGTGTCGTAAAAATTCAGCCGGATGATTCCCGATCAGTGCGAAAACGAACAAACACATACTCCGTTAGCACGAAGCCAATCTGACTATGAGAGCGAATGCATCGAGAAAGAGAGTGGGTGCAACACACACACACATTCAGTTCCATCCAATGTTGGTGTCATTTCAATATTCAATTTCACCTAGAGGCACTGAAACTGAGAATTGAATATAAAAATTTCAAATGATTTTTATGTTACTGGTGTAAGAAAATGGCAATGTGATGCCTCCAGTTGATGAATCATGATTGTCTTTTAATAAAAATGCGGATGTTTTTGTGGGGTATTTTTATGGAAATGATTTTTTTCAAAAGCGAAACTGAATTTGCTGCCACCGAATTTCAGTAGGTGGATGAGAATTCATGTAAAAAAAAGCAATTGAAAAACTGAATGCACATTCTACCAGCTTCGTGCATGTATTGTCAAAAAAACATTCACACAAAGAAGAAATCAACGATGACGGATCCTACTGAGGATCCGCGTTGTCGACTGTATATTGAAATATGCAGACACTGATTGCAATACCAAATTATTTCAAATTTATGCATAAAAACTGGAAAACTAGAATATCAAGAAACAAACTCCGGATAATCGGTTCTAAAATTCCGGATAATCGAGTCCGACCTGTAAAAATAAATAGTGGTGAAAAGTGCTACTCTTCAGCACTCAAAACGGTGCTGAAAATTAGTACTTTTCAGTACCAATTTGAGACCGGTCAATTAGCTCTTCATACGTAATTCATTGAATTACTCTGTGATTCTCAATGACTTCGTCTACTTACGATTCAATATCCAGTAGGTGATTTGTATCCGTTAGTGAGCCATACGGATACGGTATCAGTTCGTCCAGTGAACGTGAAGGCGGTTGGTGAGCCAGATCAAAGCTGATCGGAACTTAGTGTTCGTGCACACGGTTTGTGCAGGAAGTTTGACACATGATACCCAGACAACCAGAATGTACATATAACAAAATCACCTTTTGCGTTATGCGATGCTTATATGTGCAAAGATGTCGTCAAAAGACCTTATGCGTACAAAAGTGGTGACGATATATGTGCATAATTTATATGACATATAATGCGACTGTATAGATTTTATTACGAATTAATCTGTAACCTTATACGACTTAGTTTATGATAACAAAGTTGATTTGACAGCCGCTACGGATTGATTTTACTTCCTTTATACGTTTATACGAAACGAAGCAAAATGCACTGATGAAATCAGAAAATAGCGTTCTATGCGAGGAAATTCATCAATCAAACGATTTCATTCACTATGTTGTGCGGGTGTGATGTAATTCGCATTAACGACATTTAACGTAAATTGTTATGCGACTTCTGGTTGTCTGGGTAATCAACTGTACTTACAACAGCAAACAGCGTTTCAATTGGTCCAAGATCCATTTGAGGTTGAGTGAAGCGAACAAAACTGTGACATTCATGTTTATGGCCATAGATACCGTTTTTAATCATATTACGGACAGCTTCAAACTCCGGACACTCTAGTTTGTATGGGAAACATTGTTGTGCAAAAATTCCCACTTTCAAGGCTTGTTTTAATAAGCTTTTTCCATAGAAATCTTTGCAAACTGATAGTGTCTGACTGCCTTAGACGTCTCTTTAGCGGCTTGACGACTTAAACTGATGGTTTGACTTTTCTAATAATGATTCCCATGAGCTGTCCGGAATTCGAGTCAAAGTGTCCGGAATATGAGGCAAAAGTGAAGAAGCGTCCGGAATAAGAATCATGAAAAGGCCCCACATTTAGATTTATTTAAAATTATTGAAGTTGCAGAAGCGTATTCTTTACCCACCATCCGGAAGTTAAGGGTTTCCGACGCTCGATAACGCTGAGAAATCATACAGAATGATTTATTTTGTATGCTCTATGCTGAGTTATACTTCACTAAGGCCTTAAGTGTCCGTAATATGAATCAAAACGGTACTATATATCGCAGCCTACCTGATTGAAAATACCGAGTCGCGTTTACGCAGGCTGTCCATATGGATTCTTTTTTAAATTTGGATTGTGCTCCTAGGAATAATTTTTCGTAATAGCAAAAAATGTTGTATGCAAGTCGTTGCAAAACTCGATTTTTTCAGCACATGTCGTATTTATCCAACTTTGCAAGACTCGTCGGATAAATGTACGACTTTTGCTGAAACAATCATCATTTTGCAACTTATAAATAACTATTCTAGTTCCTATCTTTTAATCTGGTGTGCCCCTAGATTCTCACTTGGGACTTCTCGTCTACGTCAACGACACTTCCTTCATCTTCAAAAAACAAGTACCGTAAAACGGGGTATCTTTGATAATGCGGGTAACTTTGATAGTGCGTAACCCACCACATACTAAACGAAATATCATAATTTCTGTTAATCGGTTAAGCAAAACAAATGCAAAACTGAAGAATATTAGTATGACACTCCATATAAGAGCTATTTTCATTTGAATCGAGACCGTTTGAGGCTTTTTACATGAATATTAAAAACTGACACAATTTTAGCATTTTTGAAACGCTTACAAACAATCTGCTGTACGATCACTATTTGATGTACTTTTGAATAGTTGGCCACTTATATTTGGTAGCAAGCAAGCATTTTCACAAACTGGGACCATTTTTGTAATCTAAGTTAGAAATTTCCATATAACGTTAAACGCGTATAGGTATGCAATGCCCTACAAATGTTCGTTATTCATTCAATTTTGTTCGATGCATACTCCATTATCAAAGTTACCCCAAAACAGAAAACCGACTTTCGATTATATGAAAAATTATAAATCCATTCAAAATAAATCTTTTGGCAATCTATCAACAGCAATCGATAGGTAGGATGCCAGTACTTGTTTTAAAAATATAAATTATATTTCTTTGAAACAGCATGCATAAATATTCAAGTTTTGTTCGAAAAAACTATCAAAGTTACCCCGTTTTACGATATGTTTATCATCGGCATAGATAATGGGCATTTGTAGAGTTCTAGGCAATTTGTAGAGTTTTAAAAAATATATATCTCTATTCAAATTTATCAACTTGACTTCGACAATCAATGTTATGGAGAAAAAACTACATGTCATAGCTTTGAATCTGGATTTACAGCCAAACGAAGCGAAGAAATAGGGCATATCCCTTAAAACCTTATATCTTACTACGACTATGTATAATTTTATTTTTATCTGAGAGGCATAATTTTAGGCATCCAAATGATGAAAGAAAGTCGAAAATCGGTTTGCTCATTATAAAGTTATGATTTTTGGAAGTTTTTGGGCATTTTTTTAATGGCAGCCCCTTATCGCTGTTTTTCCTCGCTACGACCATGTTAAGTATTTTTCTTTTGAAGATCTACTCTAAAATTGTGCAACAAAATCTTAAATTGCTAAACAATGGCACTGAAATATTTTTTATAGGTTTGGTAAACATTTCAAATGAGAGCCCCCCATTCTCCATTTGCGTTGTTACGACTCTTTTTGATATTTTCCCTGCAATGCTGGCCTTTAATGTTTCCAAAGGTGAAATAAAATCATAATATTTTTATCTGATGGCTGAGATATGAACCCTTGCTATCTTGCTACGACCATGTGTGTTAGTTAGCTATCTTGCTACGACCATTTTTGTTAGTGAAAAACTTTCAGCATAGGTCTGCCATTACTTTTTTTGCTATATCCATATTGAGTTTAATTAGTAATATATTAGACAGAATGCCTTCGGCTAAGCCAGTACGAAGATCAGATAGAACTATGACAAGAGCACTAAACCCTTTTTCCACGGTTACTTGCATTTAAGGTGTGGCGAGTATGATATGGTAAAGATGATTCCATTATATCCCAGACAACCAGAATGTACGTATAACGAAATCACGTTTTGCGTTATGCGATGCTTATATGCGCAAAGTTTCACGTATAAGATGTTGCGAAAAGGCCTTATACGTACAAAAGTGGAGGCGATATACGTGCATATTTTATACGATGAAAAATAACACGCAATGCGAGAGTGTAAATTTGATTGCGAACTAACCTGTGCTCTTATGCGACTTAATTTGTCATAACAAATTTGATTTGACAGCTGTTACGGATTGATCCGACTTACTTTGTATGAGTATACGGGACGAAACATAATGTACATATGAACTCAGAAAACAGCGTTTTATGCGAGGAAACTCATCTATCAAACGATATCATCCACCATGTAGTGCGGGTGTGATGAAATTTGTGTAAATAAACGACTTTGTTCGTAAACTGTTATGCGACTTCTGGTTGTATGGGTATGTACATTAGCCTGGGACAAGCTTATATGAAAACATTAGATTCTCGCTCCAGTCCACTTTTTGGATTGCATTTAGGTCCCATTACAACTGTGCAAAATTTCAGCTCGATCGGAGAAACTGTATTTTAGCGCTAGCCGTTCAAAGTTTGTATGGGATTTACTATGGGAAAACTTACTTTTACAAAGAAAAATCGCCAGAGATCGCCCATTGTCCTCTGTAAAAATTCTGAACTCAGATCTCAATAGGTATTTCTAGGATGAACAACATTGCCGAAGACCGCGAAGCAATCCGATGCTTGTGAAAAAAGTTATTAAGCATAGAATATTCGGAAATTTTGCCCGATTTTCTAATTATTGTTATTCCTTTACGTGTTAATGATCGTCGCCTTGCCAATAGGTTTTCATTGAATAACTTTTTTCACAAGTGTCGGATTGTTTCGCGGTCTTCGGCAATATTCTTCATCGTAAAAATACATATCGAGGTCTATGTTCAGAATTTTTATAGAGGACAATAGGCGACCTCTAGCGATTTTTCTTTGTAAAAGTAAGTTTTCCCATAGTAAATCCCATACAAACTTTGAACGGCTGTGTCTGAAAAATAGTTTCTCCGATCGAGCTGAAATTTTGCACAGTTGTTATGGGACCTAAATGCAATCCAAAAAGTGGACTGGAGCGAGAATCTAAATTTTGTCCCACATTAATGTACATTCTGGTTGTCTGGGTAGGCACTTGTTGTGATTTTAGAAGTAAATACCAAGCAGAACCAATCTCTCTACGATCCGATGTAAATAAAAAAAATGCGGTTAAAACCTTGGGTTAAAACACTCTTCAATACACGAACAATACTCGGCCAAGCAATCATATCGCACTGTTAGCAAGCTATCATCAGGCCGGAACGCACGAATCGAACAAAAATGTTTATTTCCGAATATTAGCGAAAAAAAAGTTCCCGTGACGAAGACACTCAGCAAGTTCCGTGAAAGTAAACTCGTCAAAAGGCGTTTATCAATCCGATACCTATCAAAATGCGATTCATAAAATATGGAAATATGGAATGGAACAAACTCACCGGATTGGTTCATTAAAACATGTGCCATCTGTAACCTCCGGATGGAAAAATATGTTCCGACCTGAGCACCACAGCATCCAAATTCAAGCTGGACTGGATCACGGCACTCAAAACCAGGGTTTGGAAAAATCTTGAAATTCACTCTACAGTAGTCAAGCAAAGCAAATCACAGTCAGTGAAGCCAACGAAACTCACGCCCATCGCTGCTGTAGGCAAAAAGCTTCGAAAATAACAAAATACCCATTGCTAAGGGCAACCCAAAATTACTGTAGATAAATGTTCTATTTCCCGCTGCATTTCCCGCATTTGGAGCCTTCAATGACACTAATGATTTAGAAAATTCATGCACTCAAAATAGGCTACTTGATAAGATTCATGTTTTTGAACTACTGTGCTGGGAAAAGCCACGTGATTTTCTCCAAATTCAAGCCCACTACTATTACCATTCCCAGCACTGCTCAAAACACATTTCAAATCACTATTTTTTTTACATGCCACTTCCTTTCACTAAAACTTTTGATAATAAAACTACAACAATTAAATACAATTAATAGGCAGAAAAAGACATTTTTGATGGCCGTGAAAACCTTTCACTTCTCCAGTAATACTCGAAGATCATTATCTACGAAGTCATCCAATGATTAAACCAGAGTTTCCTAAATTCCACCAGAAATTCGTGGTCTAAGCCGATTCTACTAAGAATTCCTCCAAGAATTCCACCCATGATTCTTCCAGAAACTCATATAGGGATACCACCAAAGTTTCCTAAGGGTAATCTACTAGTTCATTTTCAGGTAATTCTACCAGGAACTCCTCCACGGATTCCATTAGGAATTCTTCCAATGATCCATGATTCATACCATCTCTGCAGGATGTCCTGGAGAAATCTCTGACGAAATTCCTGCAGAAATCTATGGTGGCATTCCCAAAAGATCAACGAAAGACAAAACGTCGATACTCAAAAATTGATAGCAAAACATCGAATAAAGAAATGGTCAACAGACAAAAGGTATAAAAGACAAACGGTTGAAAATTATTAGGTTGGTGGTAAATTTTCCCTTCTTCAAAATAAAGAGTTTCAACTTTTGTCTTCTTCTGTTTTCCACTTCGACTTGCTTCGTTTTGTCTACCTCTTATCATAAATTCATTTTTACCTACTAGTAGGGTGCAGATCTACTAGGGCACTTCAATGATTCACTTTGGCATCGGGGGTTTTCTAAGCCGAATAGTCTGATACTTTGCAATAAGAAGCGCTTCAGTACGACGCATATTACGGCCAAATATGAGCTTCGTAGCTTTCAAAAAACCCACTGCCGAAGTGAATCAAAAGTGCCAAGAATAGGATCCGGCTCCCTATTTTACGTATGCTCATACTAACATATTATTTCCGTATTTCCATTCTCAATTATTACTATATTTGCATTAGATAAACCCACCTTGCAGTCCTACCCGAAGAAGCAACACTGAGCACAGCATATAGCGCGAAAAATGCAATCTCTTGGTGTGGTGAAACAAGCCGTGAGGCACTGCCACGTATTAAGACAAGCAGGAAACCGCCGGCGTTATTTCAATATACATACAATGTCGGTGGCAAACGATCAGAGGGCCTTTTGCAGAGCAACCATATTCGGTCGTTTGCTTCCGCCGTATTTTTCCACTTTTCCCCATAGCGGTAAGCTTGGAAAATCTTGCACACTAGCAGTCGCCAAAGCCCCAACCAACCGCAAGAGCTGCAGAGAAAAGGAAAATCTTCGTCATAATTTTTCCCTTGCTCAAATATTTATTATCTCTACCTCATTGCTCGTTGCGTCAAAATTGGCTGCCAATAATTCTCCTCGGTAAGGATGCAGCTGTGGTTGGAGGAAAATGATTCACCGGGAGAATGTACTTAAGAGTGAACGAATGCACTGCCAAAGTTTCTTCTTTACTACCCCAACCTGAAAGGATGCAATTTGCTGGTAAAGTGTATTTGCGTCCTGATTGCTTCCATGTCGTCATTTATACCGAAGCTTGCCACTGAATCTGTGATGTTTATGAATTTTCAAAACTAATGGAATAAACGGATGCCTGTTGTGCAGGTACACAGGTGAAATAAAATTGTTGAACCCATCTACTCTACTCCGTTGCCGTGCTTTGGTCTGAAACGGAAGAAGGCACTTTTGCAAAAATTTTATATTCTCACGTAGTCTACCCTACCCGTATGAGCCATTCTGCAATGAAACGCATTCGGTAGGTTCCATATATTTCCGTACATGTACCCCTCTTGTGTGAGCCGTGTGAGAAAAAGCGTAAGTACGGATATATTTAATGTCGGAAACGTGCCACTTGCAGAGGTAAATTACACTTGGCAGCATCCGACAGGATATTCTTCCGCTCGTTGGTGTGAAATGCACTTTTGCTCACCTTTTGGGATCGTTGTTGGGAAACAAATCAAAAGTTTACGAAAATAAAGCGTCCACTTTCAGACAAAATACATATTCTCTGAATAAAACTATCAGGTTTAGTAAGCATGTATTATACACACTTGGAAATAATCATGTAATTTTGTGTCATAAAAGCCCGACATATTAAAGCGAGCGAAATGACATAAATTTACGTCTTGTTTCAGTTTTGCTTCAGGTCTTGGGAGCTAGATTTTTAATTTTACTTGTAAACAATTCGCATCTTATAATTCCAAAATATGACGTAATTTAGTATGAACATAACCTCAACTCTCAGAATACATACCATTCCCATTTCTTTCTAATATTCTTTATCAATTTCATATAAGCAATAAGAACACTATGAATGTATTTGTCATTATAATTTGTTACCGTTTGTAACAATAAGACTGTTAGTTTGTAAGTTTTTGTTTTTCTTATTATTATTCTTTGCATGTCGTCCGTTTTCAAATTTAAATTAAACAGAATGCCTTACACATACCCCTAGATATAGTACACTTTATTACCACAGTACACTACACGAAAACCTGCAGGAAGAAATAGGACAGTTAGAGTTCAGTGGAGGAAGAGAAAAAAAAACGGAGAGTTAGTAAGACATATTGAACGATAGAGGGAGCTGTAGGCGCTAAGGAAATTACTCGGTCTACTTTTGAAGAGGACCTCAGCCAAAGCAGTCGTTAAACAAGATTAAAGTTTATTAAAGAAAAAAAAAAGTTTTAAGTGAAGCCTATATGAAGAAGTTTAAGGACAGTGGAGAAGTTCTTGAAAAAAGGAGGATATACGAATCAGGTATGCAAAGCCCGTGATCCAACAAATAGTAGGTTAGGTCTATAGATGAGTGTTTCCTGTGTTTAGGACCCGCGAAGTGCAGCCTGGAGTTCCGTTACGTATTCTTGGTCGTACGGACACCTTTTCAGCGTGGAAGCCAGTGACGAACCACGGAAGCGATCCAGACGTGCATGGGATCCAACCCACCCCCCCTCAGAACAGGTCCAGCGACCTAGAGTACCCTAGTACAACGAAGAGCCAACACGTTGTCCTTTGACTCCAGAACTGTTCGATATGCTCCAAGTTTTCCAGCAGAGACCGGCCGGTATACAAGAATAGCAGGTATAACACACCACACTCACCCACACAGCACTGTAAAGTTTAGGGAATAAAAGTTGAAATTGTACCTCATTAGTTTATTCAGTTACACCCCCCCCCCCCCCCCCCCCCCATGTCCGAGGTCTGATTAGCCAAGTAGGTCCACTCCAGCCGATCTTGAAACCGTAGAAGTGCTCCAGGTCGAGCTAGCCGTAAAAGACGTCCTTGACGCACCCAACCTCAAAAGGCAGGCCGTTGCTTAGCCAAGCTTGCCGAGGTCTTTGTCCTGGCAACCCACGTGTTGCCCAACCTAGCAGTAACAAATTTATTCTTCATATGTAGAAACTGCAACATAATGTTCTATGCAGTGAACAGATAACGAATCACTTTACCAACAGTACACCTTTGTTTCACTCGTGTTAAAGATTAGGTGCGATGAGGCGATCGGGCTGTTCCGCACTCCACACGCACGGCTCCGGTGACAATGTAAAAATCAATAAGCAGCAACTCAATTTCTTCAAATTAATTTAGCTGATAATATTGTAAAATAACTAATACCGTTGCAACACCAAACAATCTGTTCAAAACAACACTTTCAACTTGATTCCAATGACGTTTCACATTACCCCGACGAAATTGTATGATTGAGTCACCGTTCGTGTAATTTTCTGTTCCTTGTGATTTAAAATCAAGTCAGGGGATGGAATATTGAAGTGATTCGTCGATGTTCATGTTTACATCATCAATGATTCAAAAATGAATCATATTTTGATTTATGGCACGTTAAATTATGTCAAATTTAGCTATTGTGTCAGCCTTAAAAATGATATATTTTTAGTGTGTAGTTTAATCCATTGTTTTTCAGATATAACCAACTTGGAGTTTGAGATAGTTTATACCACATTAGACAAAAACCTACCCAAAAGAAAAAAAAACTAACTTTATGACAATGCATGAAGTAAAACTATGATACTATGGGCTTCGTGGCCGAGCGGTTAGTGTGGTCAGGCAGTGAGCGCATCGTGTCATGGGGTGCGGGTTCGATTCCCGCTTCAGCCATTGAAACTTTTCGTCAGGAATGTTTCTCGGCTGTGCCACTGGAGCATGCTTGTCCGTTGTCTGGTGTTAAGTTACAGTCTGTGCAGCTAAATGGCTGAAGACGGTGTCCGTGTCTTTTAAAACACGATGTCAGTGGCCTCGTCCGGGTTCTCTGTTGAACAAGGTAATATTTTTTGTCGTGCTTCCGGCATATGGCCAACGTGACCAGCCCAACGCAAACTGTCGTATTTTATACGCTTGACAATATCCACCTATTTCACTTGGTACAACCGCCGAGTATTGTTCGCAGCAAGATACGTTCAAAAACCCCCGAAAGCTCTCCGGTCGACTTCCTTCAATGTTCACGATTCATGGCCATATATTTATGTCAACCGGAAGGATCAGTGTCTTGTATAACACGTGTTTTGATTTCGGTTGCAGGCTACGAGTTTTCAGCTGATTACGGAGCCCGTAGAAAGCCCGACTCGCAGCTACAATACGTCTTTTTACCTCGCAGATAACATCATTATCGCACGTTACTAATGTTCCAAGATACACGAAATCTTCCATCACTTCAAACTTTTCACCGCCTAACACCATTAGGCTCCCACTGAAACGTCCGGACCCACGTTGACCACCAGCTACCATGTAGGTACTTCGTCTTGTTGGTGTTGATCATGACTCCGATCCTCGAATCCCGAAAGGCACGAACGCCTCCTCCACTGTGTGAAGGTCAATTCTAATGTTTTTGATATCGCCCGGAAAGCCAAGAAGCTTATGAGAACGTGTGATAATGATTCCGCTTCTCTGCACACCGGCTCTCCTGATAGCACCTTCGAGCACTATGTTAAACAGCAAATTAGAAAGAGCGTCACTCTGTTTCAAGCCATCAAGGATGTCCGAACGATGACGAAATCTCGTCCACCACTCGCACACATGATTTCGATTTTTCTAGCGTGATCTCTTCACTGGATCATATTCATCTTGGATTTGACGCAGGGTGAACATTTGATACGTCGCTCTCTTGAAAACCAACTTGATGTTCGCTGACAAAGGACTCCTCATGCGGTCTTAATCTTTCGATTAGAATTCCAAATATTGTATGCTGCATCAAGAAGAGTTATCTCTCGGTAATTGTTGCACTCCAGTGGATGCCCTTAATTGTTCAAAGGGCAAATTAGACCATCCAACCAACTAGTAGGCATTTGCTCTTCCTCCCATATCTTCGAAATGATACGGTGAAGGATTCCGAGCAGCTGCTCACTTCCGTTTTGGAGAAGTTCAGCCGGGAGCTCTTCAGCCCATTAATAAATTTCATTACCTCATCTAGCGTTGGATGTTCCACAGCCTGTCCACTGTCATCGATTTGAATTCCGCTACCAGATCCACTTCCGTTATCTCCGTTCAACAATGACGAAGTACTATTCCCACATGACGGCCACCATTGTTTTATCCGTCAGCAAGTTTCCTTCAAAGTCGTTGCACATGGTGGGAAACTGCGCTGTTTTTCTTCACACACCATTGGCAGATTCGTAGAACCGTCGCATTTGTCTTTGGTCGCATAGCGTTCTGTTGCATAGCATTTAGCGCCTGAGCAATAACTGCCTCTTCATCCTATTTTTTCCTTCTGCGATGGATCCTTTTTTTTCGATACCCTTGCTTTTTTGTACCACTCTCTGTTCAGACGGGTACCAGACACCAACATCCGGCTTCTAGCCACGTTCTTCTCGTCCGTCATTCTCTGACACTTCTCGTCGAACCATTGAGCAGTACCTATCACTTTTCGCGGTACTGTGCTTGTCGCTCCGTGGACTGACTCTCGCAGATCTCTGAGGTTGATGTTCTCGTTGATTTCACTTATTCGCTCGTCGAGTTTGTGATGTTAGTCCGTTACTACACCATCTGCCGACAGGCGTTGGATATTGAAACGCAACATTTCACGTTCTCGAGATTTAGCCATCGCACTTCCTGAATAGCAGAAACGCAAACGAACTTTCCGCAATTCACGAGTCAAAAGGGTCACTTGTTTAGGTTTATTTAAGGTCCTAACATTCCAGGTACAATCATAGTCATAGTTGGTCATTTTTTTTCCCTCATCTGTAGAGCCTTTTAACCACTGCTTCCATTATTTAGGAATATTGTGGTATGACCCATATTTTATTTGGTGCTCATCAAATATCCTTTCACAATTGAGATGTGATAGACATTGGTTGATGTGTCACACTGTCCCAACTGGGCACAACTCGTTTTATAAAGTCTATTACCCTATTAGGACTACCTTGCCAAATTTCCAAGGGCTCTAATAACCCTTTTCCAAATGTTAACGTTCTTTGATTAAGCAATGCTCCGCAGTTGCAGAGTAAATGCTCAGCAGTTTCGTCTTCAGCTTGACAAAAACGACACTCAGAGGATTGTATTTTTCCTATATTTTTAAGATGATACCTACTTGGGCAGTGACCGGTCATCAGGCCAGTTATTACCCTAAGATTTCCTTTATTAAGATTCAGTATAGCCCGGGCTTTAGCTAGACTGGGTTTTATGAATCTTTTTGCTTGCTTGGATGTATCCGTGGCGTTCCAATTGGATTCTACCATGGACATTTCCCAATTTTTCAGTTTCATCCTGAGAGTGCACTCAGGAATACCACAGAACGGTTCAGGGCCGACAAAGCTCGAAGCTGCACCCTGTCTTGCTAGATTGTCGGCGATTTCATTCCCCTCAATTCCACAATGGCCGGGCACCCAGTACAATGTAACTTCGTTCCTACTGGCCAATTGCTTCCAAGAAAGAATGCATTCCCACACTAACTTTGATCTACATGTGAATGCCTTTAGAGCATTCAAAGCTGCTTGACTGTCTGAGAAAATACAGATCTTTGCAAACCTATAGTTTCTTTTGAGACAAACATTTGTACAGTCAATGATGGCTTGTATTTCAGCTTGGAACACAGTGGGACTGCGCCCCATAGCGATTACCTTGCTGATACCAGGGCCGAAAACTCCAGCTCCGGTATTGTCGCCCATCTTTGACCCGTCGGTATAAAACACAATAGAACCTGCACGTAAACTTGGCCCACCAGAATCCCAAGTATAGCGGCTTGGTTTAACCACTTTAAAGGGAACATCATAGTTGGTCTTCGTTGTCATCCAATCTTCTATTGTTTTGTTATCTGAATTCAAATTGAATTCCTTGATGATTTTCATGTGACCAATCAAATCACCATCTAATATTTTATTATAACGAATAAACTGCAAGGCATTTTTTGCAGCTTGCAGTTTAATGAATTGATGCAAAGGCAGTATATTAAGAAGGGCATCCAAGGCAACCGATGGTGTACTTTTCATTGCCCCTGTCATTGATATACAAGCAAGTCTCTGCAACTTAGCCAGCTTCTTCTGCGCGGTTACCTCATTTGTCTTGGGCCACCATACCAGTGCAGCATAACTAATTTTTGGTCGGACTATTGCTGAATAAATCCAGTTTACCATATTAGGTCGCAGTCCCCAAGTTTTTCCTAGGGCTTTATTGCAGACCCATAGGGCATTAGTACCCTTACTTATGACCTTGCTCAGATGAGAGTTCCAGTTCAATTTCTTATCCAAAGTAACACCAAGATGTTTAACTTCTTCCGAAAATTGAATTTGAACTCCATTCAAAGAAGGCTGTATAAGCTTTACCTTTTTCCTTCTGGTAAAAGGCACGATAGTAGTTTTTGAAGGGTTTACGTTTAACCCCTCTTTCCTACACCATTTGAGAGTAATGTTTAACGCAGTTTGCAACCGATCGGAAATCGTGTTATCAAACTTTCCACGAACCAAGATGGCCACATCGTCGGCATATCCAATTACCTCAAAACCTTGATCAATTGAATTTCTAAGGAGTTCGTCTACTACAAGAGACCACAGTAAGGGCGATAACACTCCTCCTTGAGGACATCCCTTCGTAGATCTTATAGATATTTGCGCACCTCCTAGATTAGCAGAAATTGTGCGACCCTTGAGCATGGTCATAACCCATTCGATAACACTTTTATCCAAGCCCCTTGCTTCCATGGCTGAAATCATAGAGCTATAGGATGCATTATCGAATGCTCCTTCAATATCGAGAAAAGCAGCCACTGCTATTTCTTTGGCTTCAAGAGATTTCTCGATTTTATTTACCAGCGACTGCAGCGCCGTAATGGTAAATTTACCTGGTTGATACGCAAATTGGTATTTACAAAGAGGCATTTCTATTAAACTTGTTGACTTGATGAAGTCATCAATTATTTTTTCCATTGTCTTTAAAAGAACAGAGGAAAGGCTTATAGGTCTAAAGGCTTTGGGAGTTGTTTTATCCTTTCTTCCAGCTTTTGGAATGAAGACAACTCGGACCTTTTGCCACGCTTTTGGAATATATGAAAGCGCAACACTTGCTTTGAATATTTCGGTTAAGAGCGGACAAAGCGTCTCTTTTCCTTGTTGCAGTAAGGCTGGGAAAATATCATCTTTCCCGGCAGATTTGAAAGGCTGAAAAGAACTCAATGCCCATTCGACCCTCGAAGGCGTGAAGATTTCACAAGCTTTCTGATAGGCATTTATCGACCATACATGTCTTGCCTCATCTGAGACCTGTTCTTCATCCGAATATGGGATCGATTCAGGAAAATGAGTTCTCATCATTACTTCCAGTGTTTCAGAAGAGTCAACAGTATAACTGCCGTCTTCTTTTTTAAGGCAACCTAGACCATTTGAATGGTCTTTTGAAAGGACTTTGTGCAGCCTTGCAGCTGCAGGAGCGTTGTTGATGGTTTCACATACCCGTCTCCAGTCCTTACGTTTGGCGTGCCTTAGTTCTCTGTTGTATTCTGTTAGGGCTTTTTTGTATTCAACCCAATCTAAAGTGATCTTTGCTCTATTGAACAACCGCCTGGATTTCTTCCTCAATCCTGCCAGCTTGTCATTCCACCAAGGCACATCCCTGTTAGATGACCTTTGTTGAGTAGGACAGCTAGCATGATAAGATGAGACCATTTGGTCAATGATCCCATCAGAGGCATTTTCCAGTTGTGAAACAGTCGTGAACTGTTCACCGTTATACGAATTCTTATTCGTTAAATGAAAACGATAGAGATCCCAATTGGTTTTCTTCGGGTTTCTATAGCTTTCTGTTATTTCTGATCCAGCTTCAAAATCGAACCGGATTTGTTTATGATCTGACAATGATTCTTCATCAGAAACATGCCAGTTCACAATCTTCTCCGATAACAAGTCGCTACAGATCGTGAGATCAAGAACCTCTTGTCGGATAGAGTTTACAAAAGTAGGAGAATCACCTCTATTACATATGTCTATGTTGTTAGACGACATGTAGTTTAAAAGATCTTCTCCTCTTTTATTAATATCGGTGCTGCTCCAAATTGTATGATGGGCATTTGCATCGCACCCTATTATAAATTGGGCATTAATTTTCTTACAGTAGTTGACAAAATGAACGACAGAGCATGGAGGCACATCTTCAACATCTCCAGGAAAGTAAGCAGAAGCAATACATACCTCCGTTTTCCCACGGATAGTTGGCACCTCTACTTTGATCGCAACAATGTCTCTACGGATAAATTCTGTAATTGGGACAAATTTTGTGTCCCTATTTACAAGAATAGCCGTCCGTGGTTTGGACTGAGTTTCGTCGTACAAAACTCTAGTTGGTCATAGTTGGATACTGATATTTTTGAAGCAAGATTTGTACCGATTTTAGTAAATGAAATGTTGAATATATCACAGACATCTGAGATGCTAGATGTTTTGCGTCCATAAATGTTAAGCTCAATGCAAGTTTCTGCCTTGTAGCGTCCCATAATAGTGTTCACATTTTTCCACACTTTGGCATAACAAGTATTTTCTAATAAATTCTTAAAAAAAATATTTTTACTTTTCTTTTTTGCATTATCAGTATTTCTACAAATATAATTAAACATACTATTTAAGTATTCGTTATGAGGATCACTTTTCATTTTTTTACGGTATTTACGCTTAAGTTTTACCCATTGCCATACATAATGGTTAAACCAAGGACAATATTTTGATTTAAAATTCACTTGTTCACTCTAGGTTTTTGCGCATTGTTCCAAAATACATTCAGTAGTATAGTATAGTTTTTGTAATAGTAGTGATATAATCGTTAACGTTATCACCACAAACAAAATTGCTTTTTATCTCTATCAATCATTTTGTTAGTCAATATCATAGATTCCTTAGGTCCAAAGATTTCGAGTGAAGACACTATAGGTAAGTGGTCACTGGCATCTTTGTCAAGAATCTTGTCAGGAAAATCACTAATTATCCATTAAGGGACTTTTCGAAGGACTTATTAACGAATCTTTCTTGAAATACAGTGCTGGATAGAACATGGTACACACTGGCCGTTATTTCATTCAAAGTGGTCAAATTTTGAAGCGTGGACAGAGATTCTACTACTCCGATTGTCTTAAAAAATCACGATGCAGGGAAAAGCTTCCCCTGTGAATTAAAAATGCTCACAGTAGTTAGATTACTATTTTGGACACCCTACATGTTGGTCTCTCAAATGTGATACCACCACTACAGATTACGCCTTTGGTGTCCATCTAATGGGCTAATGGATTATGCCCTCCCATCGCGGCAATGTCGCATAACCAAGGGGAAGAACAAAGACAAAAAACAACTGTTGATTCAATATGATCGCGCCAAGCCCAATCAATCAATTAACAATGGAAAACGAAAAGAGTTTTCGCTTTTTAGTCCAGAAATTTGAAAACAGTTTTTGTTTATTGAGTCGACTCTCCACATCTCGATGTTATACATCTCGATATCTCTCCCTATCTCGATGATTTTTTCGGTCCCTTTATTCTGCATACATTTTCAGTCTCCATATCTCGATATCCTCCTTATCTCGATAACTCCCTATCTCGATGTGATTATCTCCATTGAAACTTGTTCCAAGAAATCTTGCTTCTTTTAACATCTCTGTCTGCCTTGGAACTTTTCAAAGAATGGCTTATAAATTCTGAAAATTCTTTAGGAAATGGCATCAGTAGTCCTAAGAACTATTACTGGAGTATTTCAAGGTAATCGATTAATTGCGTAAAATTACGAAACTATTTTCATTCTAGCCACTTCTCTCCTAAATGTAAAGTTATACTACCCAGACAACCAGAATGTACGTATAACGAAATCACGTTTTGCGTTATGCGATGCTTATATGCGCAAAGTTTCACGTATAAGATGTTGCGAAAAGGCCTTATACGTACAAAAGTGGAGGCGATATACGTGCATATTTTATACGATGAAAAATAACACGCAATGCGAGAGTGTAAATTTGATTGCGAACTAACCTGTGCTCTTATGCGACTTAATTTGTCATAACAAATTTGATTTGACAGCTGTTACGGATTGATCCGACTTACTTTGTATGAGTATACGGGACGAAACATAATGTACATATGAACTCAGAAAACAGCGTTTTATGCGAGGAAACTCATCTATCAAACGATATCATCCACCATGTAGTGCGGGTGTGATGAAATTTGTGTAAATAAACGACTTTGTTCGTAAACTGTTATGCGACTTCTGGTTGTATGGGTAAGCACTATGTGCATTTGGACAGACTACGCAATCTAACGATGCAAAATTAATAACTCTTTCATTTCTTGGCTGCAAAAATCTCGAGGGTCTCAATTTTATGTTTCGAGATTGATAATAGTTATATTTGGCAACAATGTATTAAAAAAACTGTTTTTCTGGATTCCTTGAACGTTTTGAACTTGAGCTTGAGCTTGATTGGCCGCCCGTGGTTGCTACTCCAGTATCGCCAGATCAGCTGCACTTACACAAGGAACCAACCGAATGACTGCTTGGGACTAACACTAATAGACACTCTCAGTTTGTGTAAGTGCTGGTGATCTTCTGTTTTAGGCAATAATGGCGCCTGCCACGTCAGAATGCAGATCAATATGGAAGAGGGAGGAAATGCTGTTGCACATATACTGGCCCACTGTAGACCGTGGTGTCCGTCTACGCCAGTTCATGCAGGACTGTATGAATTGAGATAAAGGTGGCAGAGAGGTTTGCTCTTTAGATAGCACACTGCCTATGTTTCAGGCGTATGGAAAGGCGTAGCGTAGAAAAACGGTTTCTTGTCCGTCACTGGTTCTAGCGTTTGCTATGAACGAACAGTGTATGAGTGTGATATATTGAGAGTATAAGATAGATGAAAATTAAGATACAACTACAAAGTACGAGGAAAGGGACGGGCCTGGTATTAAACCCATGACCTTCTGCATATGAAGCAGAAGCGGTAGTCATTAGCACTCTAGATATTAGATTTTACTCTTGATAGCTTTAAACCTAAAACATTTTCGACCTGGGTTCGGGTTACCCTCCTCTTCTTTGCTGTCATCCATTGTTGAAATTTGTATTGCTGTACAACCTCTTTTCAATTTTGGTTTGTAACTCAAGGGCAATACTCATTTTTTTGACTTGGTTTAGGGACAAACGATCGAAAGGACAAAAATCGAAAGACAAAAAGGTCGAAAGGAAAAAAGTCGAAAGACAAAAAGTTGGAAGACAAATGGACGATAATTCAAAAGGTCAAAAAGACAAAAGTGATTTGCATTATGGGAAATTTAATCATATTTGAAAGAAGATTTTTGACCTTTTATCGCCTTTTTGTTACTCTTCGACCTGATCTCATAGATTTCAGAATATTGACAAGTTCTTATTTGTGCCAATTACAGGCGCGATATAACATTTCATAAATCCAATATTCTAACCAAATTGCAATAGCAGTGCAATGTTGACACTATTGTCCATGTGTTTGTTGTGAGAACATTGCTTTTGTTTGCGATGGAAAAACAAACAGAATTAATGACAAATATTCTTAGATTAGTCAGCCTAAAACTGAAAATCTTTTGAATAAAAATAAGAATATTAATAATAATTCTGACGAATGTATGCTTCCTTGTTAAATTGATGGTAGAAAAAGTGCAAATGAATTCATTCTTACATCGATAAGTTTCATTCATAACAAATCTACCTGCGAAAGATTGATCTTTGATTGTAACGTTTTGCTTAGAGATCTCAATAAGATGCTGTAATATATAGTTTTATTAGAGTTGTACGGAATTCTATAGTAATTCAAAAAACATAAATAAATCCAATCAGCTATGAAAATGTTTCAATGTAACTTTACGAGTTTGCTAGCAACGACATTTGCCAAAGCTTTAAGAAAAATTCCAGGTGAATCATAAAAGTCTCCGATTACACTAAAAGAGATCCAAAACGATGAACTTCAGTGCATACACGCTTGTTTGTCATTTATATCCAACAGATCTCAAGTACTATGTTTCGTATAGCTTTGTAGTGTAAAAAACTTATAAAAGCGTCAGCTCGAATGTCTTTTGATGGAAGAATTAGCTTATTGCAAACAAAATTAAAATCAATTTTAGTCTAAAACCACGAAGAAAATATAAATGGTTTTTTTGTTTAGCTTAAACTTTGCTTTTATATTCAATACTTTTACTTTTAACACTTCACTTGGAACTATGTTGAATAGTTACAAAAATAAGGCGAACTATAAAAAAATAAACTTATGTTGCTCATTTCATTTGTTTAATAAAATTAGCATTTTTGAGCTGTTGAATGAAATTAGCGCACTTTTTTATTTGACTGGATTTATAAAAACAATGCTACGCGTATCAATCAAACTCCTCCAGTATCGTTTAACAATTACTATTTTATATTTCCCGAAGTTTTGAAAAGTCGCACCTCTGGAAAAAAAAAAAGAAAATTAGAAAAACCTCTAAATGTTTCAAAATTTACATGTCCGTGCATTATATTGTATTGTTGATTATCTTTCACTTTCAATTCAAGAGAATGAAATTAATTTCCAACCCCTAATTTACAAATACTTATAGTTGTTCTACTAAATGTAATGTCTGCTTCTTGGGCTTATGGATTTGGGAGATTTTTCACAACTGATACATCACTGAATCTAGACCTGGTTTTTCCGCTTTGTGTAACATATTTCTTGTTTTTTTTTTAAGTCACACTTTTAAAACTTCTTCACTTGCTACCTGATCTCATACATTTTGTTAGGTTCTGACTACTGATATAACAAATATTCAGCCGCTATAGTATTCGGTCAGATATCGAACAGGTTTTTGCCACAAAAGCAGCAAAATCATCGATAACTAGACATTTTTACTATAGAAGCGCCGGTTTTAGGTGCATCAATGTTTTTATTTTTATTTATTTTAAAAACATCTACAAATTATTGCTTCCATTGGACATTTTGCCCTTTGAATGAAGCACCACACTATGCACCATGGCCAGTAAGCAACGTCCAGTGGCACAGTCGGAAACCATTCCTCACGAAAAGTTTACCGGTCTGAAGTGAGAATCGAACCCACCCTCCTTGACACGAGACGACTAAATTCCTGGCGACACTAACCACACGGGCATGAAGCCCACGGGACCAGTTTTTATGATTTAATTGGGTATTCTTTTACAATTTTACATGCACCTCAAGTTTAGACCAACATTAACTCCAGTTTCAATCTTAAGGTTTATCCCAAATTCCGTAAAAAAAATGAAAAAAAAAATTGCTCCAGACCCCCTGTTCACGCAAAACGCGAACGGTGTGCAACATTTCAACCCTGATCAGTTCAGTCGTCGTTTTCACCCTGTTGTTGATCCTGTCTATGTAATCCATTCCCCCTTATTCCCAATTATGTAAAGCAAACATATAACTAACCTCGAGTCGCCGCGAGTATTTCGGCTACCACCACTAACAAGCACCCTTTCCTACCTGAACCTCACACACACACACACACACTACTTCACGCAATTCTATCGACAAACTTGAGCTCTCCATCATCACACCACCCGGACCACCGATTGCAGCATCCAGTACATAAGACAGTGGAAATTTCCCACCGAAGCCATTTCACTGTGCATGCAATGAGTCCTTCTACCTGCAGCCTACTTAAGGAGCTTGCGTGCACAGATTCAGTTTCATTCAGTATTTAGCCGTTGTATGGCACGCGAATAAACCGTCGTAGTTCGAAAACCGATACCAAAAGCGTTTCCCTCACCGAAAGCAGCCCAACCTAGTAGTCCTTTTCAGGACTGTTGTTGCGAAATCATATTCACAGTCTGAGCTATCGACACCCCAGGCATTCCTTCAGGAGAAGGAATTGGCCGATCATCCCTGGCATTCCGAAGAGGAATTGGCCGATCATCCCTGGCATTCCGAAGAGGAATTGGCCATCGAAGCAGGGATCCTTCAACCGAAAGGATTGCCCTCGTCAACTACTGTCCGTGATCGGACACCCCCCGACCGATTATTTTCGTTTTGGTTGCAAATGAAAGGGGACAATCATGGCTTTCTTATGTCAAAATTTCAGACTTGCCGATGTTTTTGTTTTGAAACTGCTCTACGAAACACACCGTGACTAGACCACCAACACCGTCATTTCTGTTTTCCTTGAATGTTTTACCTAAAAACTGATGAGGGTCATACGAAACTCTACAGTTCCGAATATGTACAGTTTATAAACTGTACTCATGCGGAGCAAAAGTTCACATCTATCTATTCTCGCTAAATAACTATTCAATTACGAGCATTTAGGCTAAGACTAGTAAGGCTATGGATTGCATAAAAATTATCTTCAAAACTTATTTATATATTTTATCAAGTTTTAATGAAATTTGAGAAGTATAATAATATTGCAACTCATAAACAATCCTTCGCCTCATGATGACGGCAAAAGTTTGAACAAAAAACAAAGTTCTGACATGCTAGGGTAACTCAGTGTTAAACGCCCCAAGGGGTCAATACGTCCCTCTTCATTTTTACGGGATTGAGTCTTCTTGTACGTGTAAATATGATAACATATCTTATATATTCATGAAAAAAGATGTTGCGCAAATATGTTCTTTGAGAAATATAAACAATCAATATAAATTCTAAAAATATCGAAAATCAGGTTTTGGTTTTAAAATTTTGTTTCTGATAAGCAAGCCTCAGGCTTAACGAAACCCATTATTTACTATTGTACTTATTACAAAAACTTTTACCGAGAGACGAATGCTAATGGACAGAAAAAGAAGTTATCGGCATTAAGTCCCAGCAGATAAACAATATGTATTTCGATGTATTGGCTCAAATGATGACCAGAACATCAACTTGACTCAATAGGACAACTAACGGTTTCAGGATTGAGCCACTGAAATAGACCTCCATGAGCAATTAGTTCTCTTTGTAATACATAATGTAAGCTCTTGTAATGTAGTCTAATCTGGAAAGAGCATGACAGCTAATTAGAGAACGGAAGGCTTATTGCTCACTCAGCTACATCCCAATATCCCCCTATATTACGAGAAAATATTCTTTTCGGAAAATACCATAAGGTCCAGTTTCCGATAAGCATTGATTCTGATTTCAATAATGAATGCCTTTGCCTTTCATTTAATTTACTCCTAATCTGCTCGATAGGGTTTACAATACCGGATGATGTTAGCATAAAGTTCAGAGGCTATTTTTTTTTTCAAAATTATATGAAATCTCTAATAAATTGAAGATTTCCAGGTTCGAATTATAATAAATTCACACGTTTCAAAATCTTATCTTTAAAGCACGAAAGAGCTAAACCAGCTATAGCGAACTGAAATGCAACCCTCTCGTTGCATCATAAATATTGATAATTACGAAAAAGAGGCTGAGAAAATTTCATTAACTTCGTTGGATGCCTAATAACAGTGCTCCGCATCCGGTTCCAAACGCTAGGCATGGACAGAGCGATGGAAGCAGATTTTCGACACTCTGCCTGAACATGACCGGGAAAATAGGATTCAACAGCTGTTACAAGTCATCTTATCACCCAGCCACTTTATGCGTAACAAGTTCTCGAGAACGACACACTGATGCTTCTTGAGGCTAGACCCAAGACGACAGGCATCCCAAATATCTGAGCAAAAGAAGCAAAAAAATACGAGAAACAAAACCTAACCACCCGACCCTTGGGAAACGGTTTTTGTTAATGGTTTGTGCACCCGAGAAAAGCGAATAAATGTAATCATTAATTTTCCAGCAAGAAGGGACACTCGCTGAGAATGGTAACCGAAAAAGGCGCTTAGAAACTACAGCAACATCTTCCCCCTCTCATCTACTCTAGATGGCAAGTCGGTTGCGTTAAACACTTTCACTTGGTGGACAAGCAAGATAGAAGTGTGAAATTTGGCCATCTAGCTGAAAGATTAAACGCTGGCCGGAAGGCGCATTTTACGCTGGAAAAAGAGCTGCTGCAGTAATAAGAGCTTTGGGACGATATTAATCGTAGATCGCACTTGCTACCAGCATAAATCAAGGCGAGCTCGTTCTTCAGCTGCTGTATTATCTTCTTAGATTGCTTCCAGCGCTGAAATTGAAAAAGTTTGAAGCAGATCGGGAATTATTTCACAGGGAAGTTTTCTTCACTCTAGAAACAGGAACATAAAGTGTGTTTCCTGGTCCTGAAGTCTTTCTCATAAATAACACACGAACAACATAGATAGGAAAGATGACCTCAAATTGAAAACAATGAAATATTAGTGTCTATGAACCATTTTAAATACTATAAGAAATTTAAAGTAATTTCGAAAATCCTAATAAAGACCACTTACATTTGGCTAGGTTTTACAAAAATTTGAAATTATAAATGAGTCAAACTTACTGCTTAAAAATATAATAGGTCGACGTATTAAACCTTGCAAGAATACTGAATTTATTCCGTTTGATTGCATGAAGCCATGCCTTCAAAGTATGTACGGATAATTTGCGGACGTAGATATGTAGTAGAATAGACAGAGATCTACTAATGCATGATTTAGTGATTTTGTTTAAAAGTGTGATCGAGTAAAGGCACACTCGGTGAGTCGACAATCAGAAAGGAACGACCAACATAGCTCTGGTCCTCACAAGTTCCTAGCTCACGCTTCCACGAGTCAAACGATGACAAAGACCGCCAGCTAAAAGTTGCGTACTTGGCTGGCAGTGCAGCCTGGGTTCTGTTGTCCTTCCGAGCTTCTGTACACCATGAGGTGCAGCTTAACCAGCGTCTGTACTTGCATCCATCGGCTGAGTATGAAATGTTGTATCAAGTCAACTAAACCTGATGTGATGTAGGTAGCGTGACCCCGGTAAGGTAGCATACCGAATCTTCAAATTACCACGAAAAACGGAGAAAGAAGAAAAAGAGAACGATATTTTCGGCAACGAAATAAGGACTATGATTGTAAATTCGATGCCTGGAATGTCAGGACCTTAAATAAACCTGGACGAATGACTCATGAGTTGCAAAAAGTTGACGTTTGTGAAGTGCTGTGGCTAAGAGTGGAGAACGTGAATTCAGGGCGGTGGATCACGTCGCTAACACTGCTTTCAAATATAATATCTACTACAGCGGTGGCAATGAAGCTGAACATGGAGTCGGCTTCATCGTCGGAAAGCAGATGAAGTGCGTTAGTACATGGAAGTCGATGAATAAGCAGATCTACGTATTGAGGATTCGGGGCAAGTTCTTCAACTACAGCCTTGATCAACGTGTATACACCGACAAACGACAAACTCGATGACGTGAAGGATGTGTTTTACAAATGTGTAGACAAAACCTATGGGGAATTTCCAAAACATGACGTGAAAATTGTCATCCGGGACACTAATGCGCAGGTCGGAAAAGAGAACTTCTTCCACTCTATCATTAGTACGCAGAGCTTTCACTCCGATACTAACAACAGAGGCATACGTTTAGTGAACTTTGCTGCCACCAGGCGGATGGTCATCAGTAGCACCTACTGTGCACACAAGGATATCCATCCAAACAAATCGACCATGTTCTGGTGGGCGGTCGACATTTTTCCGACGTCATCGATTTCAGGGGTCCTAATATCGACTCAGACCACTATGTCGTTGTGAGCAAAATTCGAGCGTGATTCCCAAACGTTTCGAGTTCTAGAAATCGTTTCAATATCCAACGCCTGTCAGCAGATAATGTAGTAGTGGACTACCATCAGAGCTACCACGGAGCGCTGACCACAGTAGCGCGAGAAGTGATGGGTACTGCTCAACGAAGATAGGCTAAAACTAGTAGGGGAACTGAGGGTAATATGAAAACCCCTAGGAAATTTTCACGTTTTCTTGCTTAGGAATCTGTCAGATTCTTTCTAATTTACTCGGAATTGAAGAAGAATATTTTTATGTAGTTTTTTTTTCATAAGGGCTTATCTGCATTCATCGATTTCTCTTCATCGTTGCTCCCCTTGCGTTATTGCAGAAAACTGATTCTCTTTTCGTAACATACCGTAATTTCGGGTGAAATTGATCATTTTTCACTGTTTTCTTGGTATGCTTTCTTAAATGTTATCAATACCATACAACTAAATGCAGGAAAACAGGTACGACGGTGAACCTCATTGGCTCATCTACCGAAATTTTCTAACAAATGTGATGTTAGTGGTAAAAATCAGTTCTAAAATTAAAAACCGCGGAATCCCATTTCGGGGTGAAATTGATCACTTGTCAATGTGATTATTGTTAGTTTTCAAATCAACTCTACATACTTAATTTGGGCCTCCTGAATCCAAATATGCTTGCCAAATTCTAAGCGAGACAATATTTATGGAAATAATTAATAATTAAATTTGAAGAATACCGCGAAAAACGCCTAAATGTAGACAATTTCCAAAGGATTTCCCTACTTTGTAGCAGAAAATCAAACCTTTCAACAAAACGAGCAAATTGGTAAGAGTTTTGATAGTAAAATCTGTTTTGGAAATATATTTTTAGCATCCTCACAAACTTTCAGGTTTACACCATGACCAAATCCTTGTTTAGAACTAGAAGTTTATGGATGTTTATCAATTTCACACCAAACTTGATTCTAGAATTTCACATTATTTTCATGAAAATAAATATTCTGTGACACAAAAAACTTCACTATACACAATAAGACATTATTCAAGACAAACAACGTTAATTTACTATAGGTTACAATGAATTTGGTACACTATTATTAAGAAATAATATCGCGTGACACGGTGATCTTTTTCACCCTACTGATCAATTACACCCGAATTTACAGTATTTTTGTTCTATCGGATGAAGAAACACTATACATATCTTGCTTCATTAACCTTCCGTCAGTCGCTCAAAAAAAAACTTACACCAGTGGTTGCATCGTGTACTGAGCACACGCGGAGCAATTTTGATTGTCAATCTAAAGCTAGGAGAGATAGAGTATTGATGTCTTCGGCAAATTTCTTCAGTTCATCGGTAGGTACCATTTGGTCAGTGGACAAATGAAACTTTGAAAACATCCTCACCTTCCAGTAGCCATAGGATTGTGTCCCGGGGGAACCGATGAAGTGGACATTTCGCAATGCAACATCTCGAACACAAATTTCTCAGGATCGAGATTTTTTTTGCAAGATGGAGTCTTCGGCAAAGTTGTTCAGGAATTTTGCCACCAGTTGACACTAGTGAGCATGTAATTTTTCAAACAGATATCTCAGGATCATGGTTACCTGGAAAGATGTGGTCTTCGACAGAGTTGTTTAGTAGATTATGGACTAACATATTATAGGCCATCTAACTTGAAATTCTGCCATCAGATGGCGCTAGTGAGCATACTGTATATTTGGTAGCGACATTATAGCAAGATGGTGTCTTCGACAAAGCTGTTTAGTAGATCAAGGACTAAACATATGATGTACCGTTTGATTCGGAAAAACGGTGCTAGTAATCATGCATTTTTTCGAACGCAGATATGTTTGGATCCTGCTTCCTAAAAAATGATCCTGAGATATCCTCATTACTAAGAAATAAAATGTTTTTGTCAAAGCTATTCATTAGATGAAAGCCTAAATGCGACTTTAAGTTTTAAAATTCATCCAACAGGTGGCGCTGCATGCATATTTATGATTGCTAATATCTGAGGATCCCGATTACATCGAAAGATGAAGTTTTCGGCTCTATTGTTCAGTAAATCAAGTACCGTAAAACGGGGTAACTTTGATAATGCGAGACTCTCAACATACTAAACGAAATAACAAAGTTCCTGTTAATCTGTTAAGCAAAACGAATGCAAAAGTAAAGAGTATTAGTATGACACTTCATGTTAAAGCTATTTCCGTTGGAACCAAGTACATTTGAGGATTTATATGCAAATATGGAAAATTTATAAGATTTTAGCATTTTTGAAATGCTCTCAAACAATCTGTTCTACGATCACTATTTGATGAAGTCATAATGAATTCGTCACTTATACTTGATAGCCTAGTTATAGTAGAACTCGAATTCGGTCTCAAAACTCTTAGCGAAAACTATTTTTACAAACTGGGACCATTTTTGTAATCTAAGTCAGAAATTTCCATATAGCGTTAAACGCCTACAGATATGCAACGCCCTATAAATGTTCTGTAATTCATTCAATTTTGTTCGAGTGATGCTCCATTATCAAAGTTACCCCAAAACAGAAAACCGACTTTCGATTATATGAAAAATTATATATCCATTAAGAATAAATCTATTGGAAATCTATCAACTGGAATCGATAGTTAGGATACCAGTACTTGTTTTAAAAATATGAATTGAAAGTATTTGAAACAGCATGCATAAATATTCAAGTTTTCTTCTAAAAAACTATCAAAGTTACCCCGTTTTACGGTACAAACATGTGATGAGCCACACTTGGTTCGAAATTCTTCCACTAGATAGTGCTACTGAGTATGCTATATTTCCAACCTAAATATCTAGGATCGTGATTGCATAATCATGAAATGACGTCTTCAAGAAAGTTGTATATTCTGTCCAAGGCTAAAGTACGTTTCACATGTAACAATCCGTTTGATTCGAAATTCTCCCACCATACGGCGCTATTCAGCATGAAAATTTGAATACTTCAGAATCTTAATTACAGTCAAACTTCCAGTCGATATTTAAGGGATCATCGACTCATGGAAATATCGAGTCACGGAACAGATATTCTTCGGAAAGCTGATTGAAGGGAGCATCATAGTAACCATGATTTTTGTTTTGGTTTCAAGTATGGTTTCATGAGTCGATATCGAGCTGTAGAACATCGACTTATGGAGGTTTGACTGTATTTAGAAAAAAGGTGTCTTGGCTGAACTGTATTTGGTTAGGAATTATATTTATTTTCCTTTCTTTATCAGCTGTACCAGTATAAACATTTTTTATAAAATTAATTCTCATATTCACTTTTGACTTCCTTTTTTATAGAATTACTCTCCGAATGCACGACACTGAAGACGGTCTTACAATTGAGATCAAAATACGCGTATCTGTCAAAGGATACAAACTTTAATGGAATTAAATGGTACAGTACTAAATTCGGCTTTCCTTGACTTTAATCTGTTTTACTACACTACTTGAAGTTCAAGATTATCAAGAAAGTAGGGTTTACCCGCAGTATTTGTTTATATAGAGAAGCGTGAATACTGGAATCGAAGAACTGTCAAATGTTAATATTATACGGAGCTATATCCAAGCGGACACTAACCTTAAAAATGATGATTCCTGCAGCATATTCAGAACCATCAGATGCACAGACTACACTATAGAAGGTTCCAAGTACCCTGGGGGAAGTGTTCAATTAGGAACATATCCGGAACCATATCAATATGGGCATCAAACTTCATGATTTTTAAAGGTTATGCTTTCCGAAGCATTTCCAGCATCACCGGCTGCCATGACCACTTTATAGTAGGTTCCAGGTGCCCCGGGGAATGTGGCCGATTCGGAACATGTCCGTTCATCTGTTTAGAATCACATTCTACCATAAACAGTAAGATCCATGGGACTTGGAAAATGGCGATCATTTTCAGAACCACATGATGTAATAACCACTCTATAGTAGATTCCAGGGGCTCCTAGAGATGTGGCCAATTCGAAACATGATCTCATCCCCCAGGGCCCATGGAACCTACTATACAGTGGTCGTATAAATAAGTTGCGCTGTAAATACTTCTATTAGCATCACCTTCAAAAATCATGATGTTTATACCCATATTGATGTGTTTTCGGGCATGTTTTGAATTGGAAACATCATTTTTAAGGTTGCTGTCCGCTTGGATATAGCTCCGGATAATATTTACATGATTTGAAATACAAACATGACTGACCATGCTTTCAGAAACCAGTTTTACGGAAATGGTCATATTTCTGAAGATTTCCAACCAATCTTAATGCGTCCAGTGGCATTCAACTTCCTATTAGTTCTAGTTTCTAGGAAAATTGCAAACATCTATCTAACTTTACACCGCACAAAAATACAAGCGACAAAAAAAATGACATTTGGACATGACCTCAGAAAATCCGGAACATCTCCGGTGTCCAGTGGCAAATATGCATGGCCCAGAAAGTTCCTAAAACTGGACCAAATTTGCCGTCGACTGCTTCCAGATGCATCAAATTTCATCCATTTTTCATAAAGTTATAAGCATTTGAATTTGGGCAAAATTTTGCCTATCTCAATCATTTTGCCTATCCCCTGTATATCAAGGTGGGGAAGAAGAAGCAAATTTTTCATACAAAAAGCGTTACGGAGGGGGTCGAAAATTTCCAATTTTAGCGTTACGTAATTAATGGACGCTGCCTAAAACCTTTGTAAGCTGTTGTTGCAAAACTCGATTTTTTCAGCAGTCGTCGTAATTATCCAACTCGGCAAGCCTCGTTGGATAAATGTACGACTCAAAATCATCATTTTGCAACTTGTTGCTTATATAACTATTTTAGCAGCAAATCAGGCTTAAAACAAATGTAACACCAGTTGGAAAGAGAACTTCGAGTCATTATTGAACGGATATAATGGAAGTGGGTCTTGTAGCAGAATTAAAATCGATGGCGATGGACAGGCTATGGAACCTCCAATGATAGATGAGGTTCTTTTTCTTCTTCTTCTTCTAGACATTAACGTCCTCACTGGGGCATAGCCTGCTTCTCAGCTTAGAGTTGTTATGAGCACTTCCACAGTTATTAACTGAGAGCTTTGTTTGCCAAATTTGCCATTTTCGCATTCGTATATCTTGTGGCAGTTACGAATATACTCTATGCCAAGGAAAATCCAGGAAATTTCCATTACGAAAAGATCCTGGACCGACCGGGAATCGAACCCAGACATCTTCTGCATGGCTTTGCTTTGTAGCAGTGTACTCTAACCACTCGGCTAAGGAAGGCCCCATGAGGTAGAGAAAGTTACAACAAGGCTGCTGGGAAGGATGAGCTCTCAGTCGAATATATCAAACACGTAAGTGAGTGCACAATCTTCTTCACCGTGTCATTTCGAAAAAAAAGGGGATGAAAAACAAATGCCTACTAGTAAATTGGATGGTCTCATTTGCACTTTGTTCAACAAAGGGCATTGACTGGAGTGCATCAATTACAAAATCATGTCTTGAATTCTGTTCAACAGTTTGAGACCGCAAATTTAGGTTTTCGAGAGGGCCGATCAACAACTGATCAATTGTTTCCCCTGCGTCAAATCTTAGATAAATTCCGAGAGTACAACTGACGACTCATCATCTGTTTGTAGATTTCAAAGCAGCGTATATAATACAGTGAAGAGAAACGAATTGTGGAAATATGTCCGAACATGGTTTTCCGGCGAAGCTATTTAAACTGATTCGTGCAACACTTGAAGAATCGAAATCATGTGAGCGAGTGACTGACGAAATTTTTAACAGTGCATTTTTATCAGAAAAATTTTAATATTTTTTTAACTAAAATAGGTGTCAACTTTGTAAAAGACAGTTTTCGCATAAAGTTTTATTCTAAAACTCTAAATACATCTTTCCTCGAAAATCAGCTTACTGGAGGGATCATAGTGCAGTGGAGACAACATTCCGCATGAGTTTTTTTTTATCTATTTCGTTTATTTGAGGCTCAAATGCGTTTAACGCTTTACGGAGCCGAAATTCATTTTTTGTATTTTTATTACATACAATTAATTGGCTTTTTCAGTTCAACATTAATATGGGATGGAGCCAGGGTACTCGTGGCAACTCGAGGTTAGTGGTCACAATTTTTTAAGGAAGGACATGGTAGGGATTGGGATCAGGGTTCTCAGCAGCTCATAACGTGGCATCTTGATTTTCGTTTCATGGCGTTGGTAGCGATTTCTTGCCGGTATTCGACTGCCGGATGGCCAGGATCCTCAATCCAACACAAAGGGGACAAAACACAGAAAAAAAAAACTGGGGAAGAGAACACAAGAGAATTAAACTTTTATGCAACACAAGCGAAGGAAATCGTAAATTGCGACCATGTAAATAAGATCGCGGGTTCCCAACACATCTCTAACTAGAACATAGGGTTGTCTACCTCGGGCCGCAAGGGTATCCAAAAGTTGCGCTCTGGAGGCGTCCATATCCGAGCACTGCCAAACTACGTGATCGATGTCATCATAACCGGAACCACACCTGTTACAAATATTGCTCAGCGCGAGGTTAATCCTGTGTAGATGTGCATCTAGCGAGTAATGGTTGGACATAAGCCTTGACATCACGCGAATGAAATCTCGACTTACGTCCAAGCCTTTCCACCAGGCTCGCAAAGAAACTCTAGGAATTATGGAATGTAACCACCGTCCCAGTTGGTCATTTAGCCAATCGCTTTGCCAACCGTGAAGAGAATTTTGACGTACTAAATGAAAAAAATCATCGTGTGAAATTCGTCTATCATAAATCTCACCTTCCTCAGCGCCCACCTTTGCGAGAGAGTCCGCCTTCTCATTGCCATAAATTAAGCAATGTGACGGGACCCATACAAAGGTAATCTTATATGATCTTTCGACCAGTGCACACATCTGCTCTCTTATTTTTGTAAGAAAGTAAGATGCATGCTTTACAGGTTTCATCGATCGGAGTGCCTCAATAGAACTGAGACTATCCGAGAAGATGAAGAAGTGGTCTGCGGGCATGTTAGAGATCATCCCCAAAGCGAAGTTGATTGCTGCCAGCTCAGCAACATAAACCGTGCAAGGTTCTTGAAGTTTTCGGAAGGCGGAAGAATTCTCATTGAAGACACCGAAGCCAGTGGATCCATTTATACGTGACCCGTCAGTGAAATATCTCCTGTAGGAATCGACATTCTGGAACTTTCCGTTAAAGATACGTGGAATAGTTATACATCGAAGTTGATCTGGAATTCCATGAATAGCTTGTTTCATGGACAGATCATATTCAACAGAGGAACTGTCATTGGTGAAGCGTACACGTGGAGGGTTATAACATGGAAGGCTAATGTCAGATGTCATGTAGTAGAGATAAACTCTCATGAATTTTGACTGAGTATTCAGTTTGAGCAATTCTTCGAAGTTTTCGATGACGAGTGTGTTGCTCACTCCACACTTGATAAGTATTCTTAGCGAGAGCTCCCAGAATCGGTTTTGTAGCGGTAAAACCCCTGCCAGAACCTCTAGGCTCGCATTATGTGTCGAGTGCATACACCCTAAGGCGATACGCAAACAACGATATTGAATTCGTTCCAATTTGATCAGGTGGCATTTTGCTGCTGAGAGAAAACAGAAAGAGCCGTACTCTAGAACAGAGAGAATGGTTGTTTTATAGAGTTTTATGAGGTCTTCCGTGTGAGCACCCCACCATGTTCCGGTAATTGTTCGTAAAAAATTGATCCTTTGTTGGCATTTTTCCGTTAAATACCTAATATGGGTTCGCCAAGTGCCTTTTGAATCAAACCAGACCCCAAGGTATTTTGAAGTCAAAGACTGGTCGATGTATATTCCCAAAAGCTTAAGCTTTAGTTGGGCTGGATTCCGCTTCCTTGAAAATACAACCAGTTGAGTTTTTTGCGGCGCAAACTCGATCCCTAAATGTCTAGCCCAAGTGGATAGATTATCAAGGGAATTTTGCAATGGTCTTTGCAGGATTTCTGCTCGTGGGCCCTTCATAGAGACCACAGCATCATCTGCAAGTTGTATAAGCGTGCATGGTTCTTCCAAACAGTTGTCAATATCTTTAACATAAAAATTATAAAGCAAGGGACTCAGACATGAGCCTTGGGGAAGGCCCATATAGCTAATTCTGGAAGTTGTCAGCTGACCGAGAGTGAAGCTCATGTGTTTTTCTGACAACAGATTGTACAAGAAATTATTCAATATTCCAGGTAGTCCACTATTGTGCAAGTTTTCTGACAATATTTCTATGGAAACTGAGTCAAAAGTGCCCTTAATATCCAAGAAAACCGAAGCCAATTGCTCCTTGTCAGCAAAGGCTAGTTGAATATCTGATGAAAGCAACGCTAGACAATCATTTGTTCCTTTGCCCTTGCGAAAGCCAAATTGAGTACTGGAAAGCATATTGTTTGATTCGACCCAGTGATCGAGTCGGGATAGGATCATTTTTTCTAACAATTTCCTTAAACATGATAACATAGCAATCGGGCGGTACGAATTATGATCAGACGCTGCACAGTGGGACGAAACTGAAAATTGACGGTCAAAACCTCTTAGAGGCGTTTTAGCCCATAGGTGTCTTCGGGACATTGTTTTGAATTAGCATCCTGAGTAATAATAAAAAATAATATTTATATTAGACTAAATAGAGCACCCGAGCAAAAATATTTTTTTGAAAAAAATTTGTTTGGGCGGTCATTACTTCAGCAAAGTTTTAGTTCTTTTTATTTTCAACAGATTTGCTGAACATACTTGATATTTTTGGCTTCGTTTGCACGGTTAAACTTTTAAATTTAACCTATTTTACTATAAATATCAGTTTTTTGACCATTTCTATGCTCAATGTGCAATTTACGAACATGACATGTTCTACAACATTTTATATATTACAAAAATACACAAATTTGCCGAATATACCAAAGCTGTGAAATCTTCACATTCCAATATATAATGAAATTATGTTAAAATTTATATAATTTTCGACCATTTTTCTAAGCAAGTTTCTCCTGAATCGGCACTTTTCGGCAGCCATATTTAGTATACTTTGATGCCTTATTATATCAGTTAAAGCCCCATGACAACAGAATGATCGGGTCTCACAGGGCTTATTGATTTCAACCATTTTTTGAGAAGCATGGAATTTTATTTTGACATCAGATAGTTTTTGACCTTTTGTACGCTCATAGTGCAATCAATAAACTTGGGATGTCTTATATCACTAATCTTAACAACTATGTCGAAGACATCTATATAAGCTGACAAGCTATCAAAAAACAATGTTTTATTAAAATAAATACTATTTTCGAGAATTTACTAGGTACATAGGTTTCTCATGTATCAGCAATTTCGGACACAAGTTCACTTCGGCCGGCACAACGAAATGGTTGAAAAACAAGAGGAATTGTGTTTAACAGGCGAAATTATGTTTTACTCTCAATATTTTTTGCTTTTTATCATAAAATACATATGATCGGTGTTCAGACAGACTGGACCAGATGATATTTTGGTGTCATAGAGATATGTTGGTAACACGATTTTTGATTTTTCTGATGGTATTTTGATACAGACGTATCATCAAAAAGATAAGATCCATCATCACAACAAATAATTCAAATATTTTGATATTTTAAATGCCTGGCGTTTTCCTAAAATCATTAAAAAAAAAACACTTGGTTCGGTCTGTTTGAACACCGACCATATTATTATTTGTTCTTAAATTTTTCACGCATTGTGACCGAAGCCAAACTATCGTCGACAACTACGATTTGATGCTAAAATTGAGCAGTTTTAGTGTGATAAAGGTGTTTTCTTGAATGTTATTTTATGATATAACTAATACAGAGTATTGCACTGTGAGTATACAAAAGGTCAAAAAACTATTTAAGATCAAAATTCCAAGCTCGTCAAAAAAATGGTTGAAATCAATAAGCCCTGTGAGATCCGATCATTCTGTTGCCATGGGGCTTTAACTGATATAATAAGTCATCAAAGTATACTAAATATGGCTGCCGAAAAGTGCCGATTCAGGAGAAACTTGCTTAGAAAAATGGTCGAAAATTATATAAATTTTAACATAATTTCATTATTAATTGAAATGTGAATATTTCACAGCTTTGGTATATTCGGCAAATTTGTGTATTTTTGTAATATATAAAATGTTGTAGAACATGTCATGTTCGTAAATTGCACATTGAGCGTAGAAATGGTCAAAAAACTGATATTTATTGTAAAATAGGTTAACCCTCTAATACCCAACCCCGCCTTTAGACGGGGTACACTTTGTAATTTTGTGTATTTTTTCGCAGCTCGGAAATCAAAATGATTTTATTTTTGGCTTAAACCTTGACTCATAACACGCATATGAGAAAAGTTTTTTATGACTTTTGAAACTTTTTTGTATTTTTGAAAATTGTTTGAAAAATTGTATTCTTATATAACCTACAAATGCCTGGGATTTATTTAACGTGTAATGTAAAAAATCGTACCTTTTATATTTTTCTACTATTAACCTATAACAGAAGAAGGGCTTGGTGGTATTAAAATAATTCCAAACCTGTGTTTCCGTTAATTACACGGAAAATAAAAATATTTTCAGAAAAATATTTGAAATTTATTATTTTTAAAAGTACCGTGAAAACTTGAATTTTTATTGTTGCCAAAAATCAGTAACTAGAAAAGGCTTCAAGAAAAAATAAAAAAGGATAGGGATGTTCAAAAATAAAAATTATAAAAATCAAAAACCAAAATTCATAGATTTGCGAATAAAAATAAATCATTGCCCAAAACGTGTTTAGAACGATTTTAGATAACTAAAAATGATATTTAGATCGAAAATAAAAATTTGGGTATTAGAGGGTTAAATTCCCAATTTAACCGTGAAAACGAAGTCAAAAATATTAAGTATGTTCAGCAAAGCTGTGGAAAATAAAAAGAATTAAAACTTTGCTGAAGTAATGATTGCCCAAAAAATTTTTTTTCAAAAAAATATTTTTGCTCGGGTGCCTTATATAGTCTAATTTAAAAAATATGTTTTATTATTACTCGGGATGCTAATTAAAAACAATGTCCCGTAGACACCTATGGGCTAAAACACCTCTAAGAGGTTTTGACCGTCAATTTTCAGTTTCGTCCCACTGTGCGCTGGTTTCCCAGGCTTTTGAATAGCTATTACTTTGACCTGTCTCCATTCAGGTGGAACAATGTTGTGTTCCATGAATGAGTTGAACAGGTCAAGCAACCGTCTTTTAGCGATATCGGGGAGATTTTTAAGCAGATTGAACTTAATCATATCGCGTCCCGGAGAGGAGTTGTTTGATGAAAGAAGAGCCATAGAAAATTCCAGCATAGTGAATGGTCTGTCCAAAGAATCGTCTCTTGGAGTTTCCCAAAAAGGCGGATGAGCTGGAACTGAGTCTGGACAGACCTTTTTTGCGAAGTTGAATATCCAACGATTGGAGTATTCGTCACTCTCATTTGAGGATGAGCGGTTTCGCATGTTGCGAGCCACTCTCCAAAGCGTCGTCATTGAAGTTTCTCGTGAGAGGCCATCGATAAAACGTCGCCAATAGCTACGCTTCTTCGCTTTAATAAGATTCTTCAGTCTTTTTTCGAGCTTCGAGTACTCTAAATAAAGTTCTGAGGTACCATATCTACGAAAAGCTTTGAAGGCATTAGATTTTTCTCGATACAACTGAGTGCATTCATCATCCCAACCAGGTGTGGCTGGTCGTCTTTTGAAGGATGCACTTGGAACTCGTTGTTTTTGGGATTCTAATGCACTTTTATAAATCAATTCTGTTAGGAATCGATACTCATCCAACGGTTGGAGTGTGTTGAATGTTTCGATACCAAAAGTTACCGCTGATGCAAATTTTTGCCAATCGATATTCCTAGTGAGGTCGTAAGGAACCTGAATTGACTGTTCTGACCTTTCACAATTATTTCTGATAGAAGTTATTATGGGCAAGTGATCACTACCATGGGGATCATCAATCACCTTCCACATGCAATCGAATGATAGCGAACTTGAACCCAAAGATAGGTCAATGCGGCTTTCTTTGCCGTCGGATGAAATACGTGTCACTTCACCTGTGTTCAAAATGTTCAAGTTGAAATCGTCGCATAAGTCATAGAAAATAGCCGCTCTATAATCGTCATAAGATTCGCCCCATCCAGTACCATGTGAGTTCATATCACCCAGTATTAAAACTGGGGATGAGAGCATGGAGACTGCATTCCAGAGATGACGGCGGTTTATTGATACTCTTGGAGGAATATAAACAGAAGCTACGCAAAGATCTTTACCCTTTACGTTTATTTGGCAAGCAACGATTTCTATGCCTGGATGAGTCGGGATGGGGATTCTGTAGAATGAATGACACTTTTTGATCCCTAAAAGCACACCCCCGTAATTATCATCTCGATCCTGGCGTATAATGTTAAAATCGTAGAAGTTAAGATCATCTTCAGAAGAAAGCCATGTTTCACAGAGTGCAAATATATCACAATCGGAATTGTGAAGCAAAAACTTAAATGTGTCTAATTTAGGTTTTAGACTATGACAGTTCCACTGTAACACAGTGATCATATCTTGTACCTCACTCGATGAATTATCCATCGAAAGATATGATCGAAGCAAGGAGGGGCCACGAGATAGTCAATTCCCTGAGATACTCTTCTATTGCGGGGAGGAAAAGGTCGAGTATGCCTCTCCGCATGAGTTTGTGAAGGTTATTCCACGCTTATGACGTCTGTTCTGTGAAAGAAGATACCGAAAAATTTGTATGTGCATACTGAGAGTGCGACTATAAGTTTAACATCTGAGATTGTGCTTCACGCAAGCAAATTGTAGAAGCTCGTACTAGGTAGATGAATTGATTATCGTATACATAATCCTGAAATTATCGATGGGGTTGATGGTCTAATGGCTACCACTTCTGTTTCATAAGCAGAAGGTCGTGGGTTTAATCCAAGGTCCATCCATTTTCTCTTAATTTATCACACTTAAACCATATTCGTGCATAGCAATCGCTAGAGCCAGAGACGGGCAAGAAACCGTTTCTTTACGCTTCAATTAAATCAACATTATAACACGTCGTTCCTTACGCCATATACATAGACAGTCTTCAAACTAAAAGTAAGCCTTCCTGCTATAAAATTACTTTACCACTATACCTTCCCGCATGAAAAGGCGTAGATGCAGAGGTACATCCGGTCTACTGTGGACCAGTTTTAAATTCAACTCAATTCTTCTCCCCTTTCTCTAATTGGTCTGCATTATGACGTTGCCGGCGCCAATGTAGCCAAAAATAGAAAATTACCATCACTTAAACACTGATGGTGTCTGGGAGTGCAGCTGATCTGGCAATACTGGAAAGGCTACCACGGGCAACCAATCAAGCTCAAGTTTAATAATCCTGTAGATAGAATCTCTAATAATTCTCAATATCCAATTAACGATCGCTGACATTTAGTAAAATTGTATTTGGATTACGATTCTCTGGATCCTTTCTGGACGTTCTGAAACCTATCAGCTCTACTTTTAATTGTTTCAGCTGACTGGAATACATAAGAAAACGTTAATAGCGACCTCCATTACATTACTCTTCTACTATTTTTTTTTTTAATGAAAAAACGAAACTTTGCTTGAAAGCAAATTTAAAGTTATAACGATTTGATTCTAGGGTCAATATGATACCCAAACATATAAAACGTTACATTGTTTGGCACAGGCAAAAGGTTGTACAATTTTTCACGAACAGTATGTAGTTGAAAGCACCATTTCCATTGCAATCCGTTGGTAACTTCTATAACTCGGCTACATCCGAAGCACCAGAACTGTAAAATCACTTAACAAACATATTGTGTTACACATGAAGCTGCATAACTCGGCAACAGTCCTACAAAAAGTCATATATTGTGCAGCGTAAAAGCATTGCTTCTCGAATGGCCCTCCAACTGCCAACTACACCAACAAGTTAGATGGCTTTACCTTTGTAATACTCGCAGTCCCATTCTCCAGTCCTCTCTCTACGTAACCAACAAAACTGAAACTTTATTATTGTCATGTCCCAGGCGACAGCAGCAATGTTATTTCTCGTCAACTTCACAATCATGTTCTATTGGTACCAGTCCAGTGCCAGCCAGAGTAGGTAGGTTACCTAATACTCAAAGTCTAGAGTGGCATCAGTACTAGGTATGTAATACGTATGAGCAAGCACAGAACCCATGCAGTCGTTCTACCGTCAGCCATGAGCAAATATTAAATTCAATGACAATTCAATTTCACTGTTTGCCGGGTACTTTTCCGAAAGGTATTTTCCACTTTTCCTTTCCTGCGCTTGGGTGGGCAGCAGCACTGCAGACATAAAACGACAGAAAGAGTGACATTCACACACCCACAGCTAGCTAGTTTCGAAAGGAAAACTTTTCCAACAATCTTTTCCTCCGTTCGTCCGGTCGCATGTTATTGTCCATCTCAGAACGGAACAGGGTGCAGCTGGATGAAATTTGTTCCAGAGAAAACCAAGAGTCCATAGAACATATTATTTGTTATGTTTAACACAAAAATAAATTAGTAAGTACAAAATTATAGTAGAAAGTACCAATCAACCAAGTGACGAACAAAACTTTCAGACCACTTTGCTAAAACACATGCAGTCATACTCGATTATCCGGAGTATCGATTTTTTTTCACTCAGGACAATCGAATCCTCCGGATAATCGAAACACTAAAAAAAGAAAAATCTGCGATATAAGAACTTAAAAGTTTTTCTTTTTTCATTATTTTATTTGTAAGATGCAGTAGCGTAGCCAAAAATTATATCTAGGAACAGAGGTCTTGAGAAGAAAAAAATATGTTGAGCCGCATAGAAAATAACCATTTCAAGTACAGTTCGACATGATCAGCTATGTTAACTCTAGGGGTCATTCGTTCAATTCAAAATGTTCCGTCTGTAACACGTCTTCTTAGGCAGAATTTAAGTTCTCTCGCCTCATAGTATTTATAACTATTTAAAAAAAACACCATCACCCTATTGGAGCATCCGACACCAAAAGAACGACCAGTAGCGTAAGTGAGTGTTTACTAAATTGCTTTCGTCGTACCTCCAATCGGTGCATTTAGGAGCATCCTTCGCCCGCCCATTCGAGACAAAACTACGACGTGCTGGATTGCAAGTAGACGCAACCGAAGGAAAAAAAATCGGACCACTTCCCACCGCCCACCGCTAACTGTCGAGGAACCCAGCTATCAAGGCGTGTACAGTTGATGATAGAAGTTAATGACCAAATATTAATTCCTTTTTATATACATTGACATGCATGTTTGTTATAGATAATTTTGTCAAATAAATCAATCACATACCCAAAAACGGTTTGTTACAAAACATAAGTACTTAAAAAACTCCCTGTCACTCAGCGCTTTATAACTGGACAATTCATTCATTGTCTAAATATAATGTCATTTGTATATCGTCGTTGAAATTTCACCCTTGAAAAAATATCTTCGGATAACAAAATTTTGTCACCAACTGTAAACGGAGCCAAGCAAGGTACTTCAGATTTGGAATGACATTTTTGTGATGTGGTTTTGAATTGTGCATTCACATTCAACTTTACCGCCTCGGTGTAGTTTTCTGCAAAGGTTATTAGAGGCGGTGCTTCTCGACTGCTAACGGTGTCTACTGACAATAAATCGAATTTTATTTTCTCTGGAAAGATGGAGCGACACAGAGCAAGTACCAACCAATCAACCATACCGTAATAAGGTTTAAATTATAAGAGAAATATGCAAGACAAACTGTATAAAAAAAACTAAAAATCTATTGGAAGTTTTTTATACAATTTGTCTTGCATATTTCTCATTGAACCTCGGTATAGTCAGTTGGAATTAGCTCTGTGCCCTCAAGACATATTTAAGAGTCGAGTTTGATAGTTAACCCTTTAAGGACACATACGGGTATCGATTAGGCTCGATAAGTAGAACGTAAAAATCAATGTCCGTCGCCATTTTTAAATCCAAGATGGTGGACCTAAATTCACGACGGCGCGCCGCGGCGGTCATGAGATGACTCATTAAGGCCTGAAACCAAGCAAAATGGATACTAGGCCGTCCTTTATTTTTCGAAAATGCGAAATGTTATAAGTTCGTCATTGTAAAGTATTCGTTATGGTTAAAAAAAATCAGTGGGGTTGTGATTTGCTACATTTGAATTCAAGTCAATTGTCATAATTGCAACCTTCCTTTAGTTATAATTCAGAATGTAATGGTTTGTAAATTTAAGGTGAAACATCTCGGAATCCAAAGATGGCAAGCACAATGGACGACTTCTCTCCCTACTCACGTTTTCAAAAGCACAAAACTGGAGAAACAGTTGGCAAACATTCCTGATCTTCTTATTTTAAGCTTTCTGCTAAAAGTGCACTGTTGTGAGATGCTTTTTTTCCACGAGATTTGTGCCTTTGAAGTTTTAGTGCAATCTTAGAAGTTGATTCCAAACTGTTTCACCTTAAGAACAGTGAGGAACTCTCCGTTCGGAGAAGTGCCCCAGTCATCGGCCACCGTAAATTTCAATTTCTGTATTGTGAATTCTTCTGCCTGCTTCTCAGCTTAGTGTTCAATGAGTACTTTCACAGTCATTAACTGAGAGCTTTCTTTACCATTAAGTTGCCACGATGATACTGTATGCCCAAGGAAGTCAAGGAAATTTCCATTACGAAAAGATCCTGGACCGACCGGGAATCGAACCCAGATACCTTCAGCGTGGCTTTGCTTTGTAGCCGCGGACTCTGACCACTCGGCTAAGGAAGGTCCCTATTGGCAAATGGCAATTACTCATAACATATCAGATATTGTATGATGCTACGAAATGAATTAAGAGATTATAGCAAGTTCAGGGGTTGAATTCGACATTTTGACGGCACACTGGTTGAAATCCTCCTCGCCAGATGAGATTTGCGGGGGCGATGACGATGTTCGCTTCTACAAGCGGCTTTGGCTGACTTTTTTCAGTCACCTCGTACAAATCTAGCGTTAGCGCACCGATTCCTGCAGGGCCAATTCTAGAAGCGCAAATCAATCTTTTGAATCTTGTTCGATTTCACAAACCAGACGCTGGATTGGCAGCTTGAAGATCAACAGCTCAGCAGGCTTCTGACAGCGAGAGGTTCGGAGCTCTTACCAGCTCGAAAGCGAAAATGGAGTGAAACCGAATCCGACGAAGAAAGCATGTTTTATAACCTTAGAATAGCAGATGATGCTCCTCCCTTTCGTGTTATTCTCTTTCTGGTCGAAGAAACTGGGAAATGGGTATGTGCCAATAATGAGTTGGGCATAGAATTACTAGAAAATCGTGGAATATTCTAATGCGTGTGAAAATGAATGAATTGTTGGAAGAGTTGACATTTACTAAATATTCAATGCTTAGGCATTGACAATCATTAGTTTTATTTATTACTAGTGGCCCCGGCAAACTTCGTCTTGCCATCAAGTAGGCTGTTAAAAACGTTATGGATCGTCCCATACGAAATGATAGTTCCGTTCACGCTCTTTTTTTCCGACTTTCCCGGTGAATATCTTGGGATTTTTATACATACAAACACGTCGGTACACTTGACGAACAAAACGGAAAAATAATCGTTCAAATTGGTTGACCCGTTCGGAAGCCATTTCGTGACATACAAACACCACTCCATTTTTATTTATATAGATGAAGGTAAATTTCTGATGCATTGATGCCAAGTTTGTTACATGTGATAAGTTTCGTAATCAAAGTCTTCCCATAAAATATGGGAAATTAAAGACGCTGTTTGAAATGTCTCTATTTTACAATCGTTGTGAAATGTTGAGCACTCACTCCGACGGCACTGCAGCAGCTTCCGCAGATACAGTCTCAAATTGTCGTATCATTCAATAATTCATGACAAATTGAAATTTTGAATGAAGCTGTGGGTAGAGTTACATATTTCTCAGGAGCACATAAATGTACTGACGAGCCTCCAACCAAACCGTCTCTCAGCTCATCGGAATCCTATAGTGTGCTGCACTAGACGGAGGCTCACGAAAATTTTAAAAGCGCGCGCTAGGTGGTGTGCTCTCGGGGAGACTCGTTGTGAAACAACTGCTTAGTAACGAAGAGCCTTTACAACTATTTTCGCCCCAGTATTCAGGTGGGTATTCAGGTATTCTAGATGGCCTGCATGATATGTTCGAAGACTCGCGATTCAAGAGTTATAATTTCGATCCTTGTTGAAAACTTTTGTAATCACTTCAATTATTGCGCTGAATTTTAAACAGCACATGTGACGGAGCGCATGAGACCGCAGTGAGACACATCTCAAGAAAAATGAGGCGCACCAAGAAATCCATTTGATAACGAGGCCGACAAAGTCATTAGAACTAGCTTCATCATTTTAACATATTCATTACATTTCAACAATGAATCCCCGAAAAAAGGGGTAAAGATCGTAATCAAATCCCAGACCCAGACCCCCACCCGACATTTCTTGAGAACAGATGCAAGTTCGAATCAAATCAGGCACCAGAAAATGTGGATTTGCTTATTTCTGAGCAAATGTGAGCAACTCAGAGTTTACTAAACGCGCATAGCCTGCTCAGAGCAAAGCTGTCCTTTCTCTTGGTAATTGTTTAACGTATAAGACAAGACTTATAAATCAGACAAGCTGTATAAACTATTGCTACATAGTTTAATGGTGTAATAGTACGAGTACCATCGGCAGTTAAAGTACGTGTAATAAAAGCATCAAATGTTAGAATGATCAGCTATACTGTGTTGATCACAAATGTTTTGTTGTTATTATGCTTGTATTTTTTTTTTTAATATAAATCAGATTGTGTGTTGCGATCTGAAGGGTCTGAAAATGTTTTCAAATCATCTCGTAATCATTAATAAGTTAATTCGTAATAGCTTTTATTGAATAATTGGTGAGTGATTTCTTTAAGATATTTCTGTAGGCATTTCAATAACAAACGTTGAGGTGAACATTGAAAATCTTTGTTCATAACTCTTGATGGCAATTTAATCACAATGTTTTGACGTAGTAATTGAAAAATGTTTATAGAGGAATTCAAAGAATAAATAATGAAGCGAATAAAGTAAAATGTGTGTGGTTTTCTCCTTCCCGTCACATTTATCCATACAGATATTTGGGAATTAACTCCAGATACATTTTTACCAGAAGCATCAAATGATAGAACCCGTGAAAAAATTGAAATGTGTTAAAGAGATTTCGATAACAATTTTTTAAAGAATTCGTAAAAAAATAAAACAATGGTATTCTTGTGAAAATATTACCTCAATTAAATGAATGAAATTTGAACCTTCAGCAGCACAATTTTCAACAATTTTCAATAGTAATCAATTTGAAAATTACTCCATAATGCTTCTCTAATTTCACCACACATTTCTTCTTCAACAAGTTTTTTTTTATAAAATCATCCCAATCCTCTAATCATTCATTTTGCTACTTTCAGAAAAATATTTCCCGATTCTCAACAAATGAACATAATGCTTGATTAGATCTCGTCATTAATTATTATATCTGGGTGCATGGCGGTGCTAGTCCCGATAAAATGCATTGAAAAAGTGCCATGATCCAAAAAAGGCGTGTTTTTACTGGGCCTACTAAGATTATTTTTTTATTCATTCCTGACATTAAATTTCAACCGTTATTACATTGTGATAATTTTTGCATAATAAATTATAAGAACTTCCACTTTTTTTTTCAATTTATAACTCTTTAACCTTTTTGCACAAGACGTATGGTAACCAAAATCGCACTCTATAATCGGAGTAACGACAGCAATCGATTTTTCTTTATTGATCTTTCTTAATGCTGATAACTTGGGCAGATTAATGTATTCGTTTACAACCCTTATTAAAGTATGAAATTCAATATCAGTTTTAAATCTTATGATTATCGGAATAATATAGGACCGAAGAACAGCCTATGTTTCAATAAGGTGAAATTTATGATTGTTGTAACATCATATTTTGAAACAACAACCCATATTTGAAAAAAGGGTAAATTATAATTCATATAGCAAAAGCTTCAGTGCCGACATTAATTCCGAAAACGCAACTTCAAGGTGAAGATGAATCGAAACCGAACCTCAAATTTTCAAGAGCCGGTGGTGAGCAATCGATTATGTTTTCAACTCAAACGAGTGTTCCGTTCTCCAGATTTATGCTCTTGAAAATATGAGGTTTGGCTTTGATTCATCTTCACGTTAAACAACAAATTTACATAACACATAATTAAATATTCGATTATATTTGAAAATCCAAAATGATGGACCGTAATCCAAAATGGTTGCTATCATATCTATATCCATAAAAATCAAAGTATTTTTATATGCTCCATGCCACAATGAGTCCGGAATGCTTTAACCGATTATTACTAAACTTTGCGCATGCATATCTGAAGATGATCATTGCAATTTATGAATACAATGTGGAAGCCAAAATTCCAAGATGGCGGCTCAAACTTCTTTAAGTCCGTAGTGTAGCGGCAATGTCCTGGTGGATACTATACAATATGGCCAAAGCCATTTTCCCATACAAAATGGTCAACTTCAGAAAGCTATATCTCCACCGTTTCTCAACCAATAATTTTCATCATCCCCCAATTTATCAATTTACGATAACAAAAAAAAATGCGTGGAAACTTTTAATTCAAAAGTTACAGATAGGTTGAATTTTGACAGAAAAATTCAGCAAGATTGTATATGTCTGATATTGTGGTCGTATTGGCGAAGCTTAAATATTTATCCTGAGAAAATTTTCTTCAAACCAATCCTAAAACAAAATAGAAAGAGAAAAAAAAAGTATCATACATAACATGGAACTTAAAAATCTATAAATAATTTCAAAGATGGAAGAAATCCACTTCCTAAAATGTCTCGTACAGATGAAGGAAGATAATGATGATATTTGTTTAAATTTATTAAAAAAAAATATTTCTTGGAATAATATACCGAGTGCAGTGGAAAACTATATGATCAGATTGTGCTACTTTTCTCCGAATGTCGTTTCCCCGAACGCCAGTTCCCCGAATGACCCGTTTCCTCGAATGCCGTTTCCCCGAGTGACCCGTTTCCCCGAAAAGTGTAGCAGTTCAAATAGGTGCTACCAGAGTTGGAAAAAAATTTGAAATTCACCCTACAGTAGGCAAGCGCAGCAAATCACAGTCAGCGGAGCAAAAACTCAAGCCTACTACTCTTACCATTTCCAACTCTGGGTGCTATAATAGTTTTCAGTGGCATGATGGTGAATTAGAAACAACGATAAGCAATCAAAAGAAGGAGGTATTTAGTCGTTCTCGGCTAGATACATGTTGCCAAAAATTCTGAGAACGGTAAAACCAGTAAGAACCGCCAATCAAATAAAGAAGGGGGCATTTCAGATGACCAGTACGTTCACCCCCCTCAAATATATAAAGTTATGACAAATATGAGTGCAAAAAACTTTTCGGAGAAGTGGGCTATTTGGGGAAACGGAATATTCGGGGAACTGGCATTCTTCGAACTGGCGTTCGAGGAAACGACATTCGGGGAAAAGTAGCACAACCATATGATCAATATCTTTATAAGTTTTACTACAATCACATAAATTAGAACCACTTATATTAATATGGTACAAGTTACTATTACCAATATACCTAATGATTGGGGAAATTATTCTCGATAATGTACAAATAAAATTTCTTCCAACTGATAAATTTTTGAACCATGTAGTTTGAGTGAAATAGGAAAAATAGAATGACACCACCGTCCTTTATTACTGGAATTCCAAGAAAGCTGCCAATTGTGTAAAGCATATTTTTTCAATTCAGTATAATATTCATATGATGCAATTCGACGATCATATCATATATCACTACGAACACCTAATCAAGCTAACGAATCAGAAAAAAAAATCTCGGTAGAACAAAACTTGGCTTGCCGACATCATGGTGAAATAAGAACCGAGATTTGGCATTGAAATTTACCTAGATTTCGTTCTGCTTAAGTCGGTGAACAGGTCCTAGTTGATCCAGAAGGGTAAGCATCCAAAACGTTTTTATTTTCTTGGTCTTAGAGAAACTGGATTTAGAATAGTACGTGAAAGCGCAAAAACTTCGCTACAAAAATCGGGGTAAATACACTTGAAGATACAGTCACCTCCATGAGTCGATGATGCATTACTCGATATCGACTCATGGAACCATTCTTAAGCCTGATTTGCTGCTGAACAGGAATCGCTAAAGAAAATTCTCGCCGATTCCTTGGAGAAATTTTCTACAGTGACTCCCGTTTGAACTGACATCTCTTTTCAACTGCATACTGCGATCAGAAAAAAGCGCTTCCTTTATCGATTCCTTACAAAAATTTCCCATGCATCAAGATAGGCCAAGAAATTACTTGTCAGCAGCGAATCAGGCTTTAAAACCAAAAGTCATGGTTACTTTGATGGTCCCCTCAAACAGCTTTCCAAAGAATATTTGTTCCATGAGTCGATAGTCCCTTCAATATCGACTCATGTAGGTTTGACTGTATATGGAGAAAAAAAACATTTTCTATCTTTCGGATATTCCAATCGTTAGTCTCAAAAAGCTTAAATAATAAACATGACATCTACACATTATAAAGCGAAACTACACACCAAAGTACATTCCCAGAGTTGGTGGAAAGCTTTCAGCTTCAATTCACTAAAATTAGCAATCAACCTCATCGTCTCCAAGAAAATCATCGCCCAGTCGATGTTGTCAAAACTGTCAAAATCAGCCCAGTTTCCTTCAAATCACAAACCGAAAGCACAAGCATGCGCACAACAGCGAAACAGAGTTCCAATTTCGGTTCAGTGGCGTAATGTCCCTGTTATTGATATCAGCGATGTTCCAACCATTCCATTCCATTCGTCCATTCTCGTCGCAAACAAGGGAAGCAAAATGAAAACATTGGAAATCCGATACAGTTTTGCCATCAAACACTCTCTCCCACTCCACCCAAAAAAAACATGTTCACACACATACACGTGCACCATTATGGATGTGTGTGGAAGGGTGGACGTTGGGGGAACTAGAAATTCAAACTTGAAGGCAGTGAGAGAGTGTCCTTACTGTTTTCGGTATTGTTTTCTTTTGATTTGGCCATCAGGGATGAAACATATGCTCAGTAAAAATCCCACCAGCCATGTACATGATGGTTTGTATAGTTGTTAAGTTACAATTACATTTAGGCTAACTTATTTCTAACTGCCGATACTGTTTTGTTTAATAATTTGCAACTAGCATATGAAAATATTCTTTTTCATCTTCATTTTCCTGTCTCAACGTTTCTACTAGAGCTGGACTTTCCTCTTCAGTTTAGCTGCTGGACAGAATAAAGTACGCATTGGCCGCTTTTCCACAAAAATATTCAGGCTTCGAGCTTCGATTGATCTGAAATTTTGACAGCAGCTTGAAAATAACTTGAAATTTGTTAAGCTGTAAACTTACAGTTTTTCAGAACGAGCTTTTAAATTATCGCGAATCTTTAATTTTTTTACAAAACTGGCAAAAATTTGACCCAGGAATAGCTTATAAAAGACAACATTTAGTGCAATATGTCGTTTATAAAAATTGTTAAATTTGTTAAGACAATCAAATTTGCAGAATAATATTTTTAGTGAAACTAAGTGTTTTGTGTGGCGGCGAAGGATGAACCACGAGCTCGCCCAACTCTACGGCGAACCCAGTATCCAGAAGGTGGCCAAAGCTGGAAGGATACGATGGGCAGGGCATGTTGCAAGAATACCGGACAGCAACCCTGCTAAGATGGTGTTCGCTTCGGATCCGGTTGGTACAAGAAGGCGTAGAGCGCAGCGAGCTAGGTGGGCGGATCAAGTGCGGTTCTCCGACATTACCCGGAAAACCATTTACCGGAATGAACCATTTACCGGAAAACCATTACCCGGAAGGACCATTTACCGGAAAATTATTTCTCCATTTCTCAATTTTTTTCATTAACGTCCTTTTAATCGTTTTAGGTCATCCAGGTCTGTATGTTGACTTAAAAAATACTTAAAATGACGTGGGATGTTCTTGATTCAAAATACATAAGCATCGAAGAGGAGTCTAAGATATCTCCATACTTGATCATATCAATGCACTATCTTCATATATTTGCATTTCATAGATAATTCACCCTTTTTTTAAAAAATTAGCTGTTCTTTCAACTTATCTTTGCAGCTTGTCCTGGCTGAACTACAAATATGTAACTTTACTTTTAACATTCGACCGTCGGTTCTCCAAGTGCCCAAATGTTATAACATTTATTAATAATTAATTGGATGTGCTACTTTTCGCCGAGTGTCAATTCACCGAATGTCATTTCCGCAAACGTCAATCAACCGAATGCAAAACCCTCGTATATCCCTTTTTCTAGAATGATCCATTTCGGGTCATCTGATATTCACCCTTCTTTATTTGGTTGGCTGTTCTTTTGACTTCCACCAACCTCGGCTTTTGTGGCAAAATGTGTTTATTCGACAATTACCAAATATCTTCTTCTTATGATTGCTTATTGTTCTTTCTAGTTTATCACCCTGACATTGAATTCGAGATACAGCCATTCAGAGTTATGATATTCGGAGAAAAATAGCACAATCAAGTAAATTCAAAGGAAAAGAAGATCTATTGAGCTGCAATATTTCGGAATCTAAAGATGGACGTCACAATGGCGAATAGTGCCCTACTCTCGATCACTTAACACATTAAGGGGCCTATTTTATATGTCGAGTCGATCACAATGACTCGGCTGGATTCACTGTCGACCAAAACATTCACTCGACACAACTCTCTCGAGTTCTTCAACGGTAGTCACTCTATGTGACTGAATTACTATGGAAGACGACGGGTGACATCTGAAATAGGCATGATTACTTTGATGAACAGTGATTGCAGTAGAGTCACATGAAATTGCTCTATTTATAAAATAGACCCCTTAGTTTCAATTTGATATTTTGTTTTAGCTTTTCTCAAACCATAAAGCTATAATGAGAATTGCACTGTTGTATGTCGCTTCCCTCGCAAGATAAGCGTTTTTCAAATTTTGATACAGTATTAAAATTGGATTCTCAACTGTTTTAACTTAATGGAATAAGAACACCATCATAACATCAAGTATTTTCTAATGTTGAGATGTTCCATTTATTCAAATGCACCCTACCTTATTTGTTAGGCGATTCTTTCGACTTGTATTGACCTCGTTAATATTTGGCATCAAATATGTATAACAATTTTTTTTTTCATTCTATCTATCCTTGCCTGTAATGTTTAGTTTTATAGCCTTAATTTGAAGACATAGATTTCCGATCTATATTAGCCGATTCTTTTCTAATTAAATCGCAAATAAAATACATGGTCAATCAAATTTTGGTATCATAATATTCGTTCATAGCTTAAGCACGGCAAAGTGAAGCTATCCAGAAAGATCAATCTGAGGTTGGTAGAATTGAATACCGCAGGTTCAAAATTATTTCTGGTTGGCAAATTTGTCGACCTTTCAGAGCTAGAGTACTTACATACTTGTCAAACTATGAAGGGATGCAAAAATGGTCGGTTGACATAGGCTCTCAGCAATTAACTGTAGAAATGCTCCTAGAACAGCTTAGAAGCAGGCTTTGTCCCAGTTAAGCCGCAATGCCAGCGAGACGAACAACATATTTGGTCCATAGCTGTTTGGAGATATCTTTTGAAAAAAGTGTTTAATTTGTGCTGAGCATTAATGAAAGAGAATGAAATTGTATACAAATATACTGATAAAGCTCGTCGAAAATGGAAGATTTGGCTTTCCGGGTAATGGTGCATTCCGGTAAATGGTGCATTCCGGTAAATGGTTTTTCCGGGTAGTGGTACATTCCGGTAAGTGGTCTTCCGGTAAATTGCATTCCGGGTAATAGTATTCCGGGTAATGGTATAGAATCTCAAGAGCGTATTGATTTGGCGAGCGTGGGGCAGAACCGAGGATAGAGAGATGCGGCCACGAACCGAGTATTGTGGCGTGATATTGTTGATTCAGTGTTATCTGTGTAGATGTTAACTAAATAAATGAAAATTAAGTGTTTTAAAAGTATTTTCATATATAATTTAAAACATTGTTCTGGCATTTTGGCAATTATTCAAAAGTTTGTGTTTGGAACATTGTGAACTTTATCATGTTATCTCTGCACTACAGTGAAAATCAAATCAAATCAATCGGAGCCCTAGAACCCGAAATATATACTTTCAAATTCGACCATTTCGTATGAAAAGCAATCAATGCGTACTCACAGTTAAACCTCCATGAGTCAATGTTCCATGACTCGATATCCACTCGAATCATACTAAATTCAAAATTCCATGATTACTATGGTAATCCTTGATAATCCCCTCAAACAGCTTTCCAAGTCGTTTCTATTCCAAAACTCGATATTTCCGTGAGTCGACGGTTTCTCCGAACATCGACCCATGGTTTGACTGTAATTTTTAACGAAACTAATTGTGTCAAATAAAATATCGATAGGGTGCCGGTGCCATTAGTAGATTACCTAAGCAAGTAGTCAGTAGAAGGATTTCAACTTCTACTATGAAGGAAAAATATAAAAAGAAGTGATAAAATTAGTTTTCGAGCATGAAATCACTTGAGCCACTATTGGTACACGTGTTTCAGTAGTTGTGGTAGTGCTCCAGTAGTAGCCGTTCGGTAGGCTGACCATAAAGTAATACATAGGTTAAAACAGGACAAATGAAGTACGAATAATAAACATTTTTGAGTAAGTAAAAAACTGCTGGAGCATCTTTATAATTCGTATTGGCATGGTTTTGTCAGTCAACATTTCTAAAAGGCAGCAAAAAGCGAACCATGTGGTTGATTTCGACCCCACAGTATTTTAAGACCGTCATGATGAAGATTTAATGTACATAATAGAATATCCATCACTGGACATCCCGGGTCAAAAAATCCCGGGATTTGGAAAATTTCGAAATTTCCCGTTTTTCGGGATATAAGTTCTTATGACGCGGGAATCCCGGGATTTCCGAAATAAACGTAAAAATCGTTGAAAATCACTAAATTCTAAATAAAAACAATGACAAATTTATCCCATAATACTAGGCTATCGACATGGATGGAGATATAACATCTTCTATGGTGACCGAAGGGCACAGAAGAATAGGTAATTATTTTCATTAAAAGATCAAATTAACAAATAAGTAAAAAGTATTTTAGTTAGTCTAGTAGCATAGTTTATTTATAGCATTTCTCTTGAACATTAGCCGTTTCTATGTCTAGGCTGAGGAAGCCAATCGAAAGAATACCTAAAACTTCAGTCAATAATTTTAATGAATAAACTTTTAGCATGACCTTCAATGATTTCAAAACGTTTCTTTTATTTTACAAAATTTTGATGAATTGTTGAATGTCTGAAGCCTAAATGTCTACCATACTTTAATTTTTATTATAAAACAATGGGAAAACATATCCCAGCAAAGCCGTAAGCAACATAAGCTACTTACTTACTTATATGCTTCAATTTTTATCCTGAATTCCGGGACAAGTAAAATGGCCGGGAAATGGACACTCTAGTAGATAATGAAGAAAAACGTTATATTTTTTATTAAAAGTTTATATTTAAATAACATTTTCTTCTTTTCGAAACATAAACTGTTGCGTGCCTGTCGCGTTACTTCGTCACTATCGAGAAGTGATAAAGTGTTAGATACTTGTTGTTTTTTTTTACAATTGTCAATTCTAACTTGATTACGGTGAAATTCACCGTATGAGCTTAGTGTGTGTGTAACTCATTGGTACTATACCAGGGAGAAAGCTTCAGAATCATTTTCAAAATTTTATTTTGAATCCTCTGCAGAGCTTTCTTCCTGGTATTACAACAGCTAGTCCATATTGATACAGCATGCAAGATGGCTGGCCTGAAAATTTGTTTGAAGAGCTTGTTCTTAAGACAAAGTTTTGATTTCCTATCAATTAGGGGATAAAGACATTTACATATTTGTTACATTTGGCTTGAATGCATTCAATGTGATTTTGAAAGATAAATTTTCATCTAGCATGATCACTGGATACCTAACTTCATCTGACCAATGTATTGGAACCCCTCTCATCGTAACAACATGTTTACTTGAAGGCTTCAAATAAAGAGCTTATGTGGGAAAATTATTAGTTGAGTTTTGGAAGCATTAGGAGAAATTTTCCATTTAGGCAAGTATGAAAAAAATTATCCAAACTTTTTTTTTGCAATCTACTACAGATGACACGCACACTTCTCCCTTTAGCGGAGAAGTCTGTGCCATTCGCAAACAACAAGATTTTTGACATCCCTAAGGTAGCTCAAGTAAGTCAGATGTAAAAATATTGTAAAATAATGGTCCCGAAATGCTGCCTTGAGGAATGCCAGCTCTTACAGGAAGTCTTTCAGACATGGAATTCTGATAAATAACCTGAAGTATACGATTTGACAGAAAACTTTGGATTATTCTAACATTGTATGTTGAAAAATTAAAGTTGTTTAACTTTACAATCAAGCCTTCATGCCAAACGCTGTCGAATACTTTGTTGTTGGAACGAATCAAATTTGTCATACGTAAAAGTTGAAGTTGATGAGTCATGTCGGAATCCGAACTGTTCATTGGCAAAAATTGAATTTTCGTTGATGTTCCACCATTCTGTTCAAAATTACCTTTTCAAAAAGTTTACTGATGGAGGAAAGTAAACTGATTGGACGATAGCTAGGAGCTTCTGCATTATTTTTGTTCAACTTCAAAATTTCTACAACCTTGGCAAGTTTCAATTGTTAGCAAAAAAAAAACGAACTGAAAACAACTGTTATATATATCAACTAAGAATGAGCTACTTTCTGGAATTTTCTTGATGCGGATGTAAAAAATTCCATAATGGCCAGGGTTTTTTTAGTAATACTTCCCATTTCTTCCAAATCACTCACCTAGGAATTTTCGAAAGTTCTTGATTGAGAATGCTTTCGAAATCCTAAGTAAATTAATTTTCGATTGGACTAGTAAGTCCTAAATTAAAATTGCGAGTGCTTCCACACTGCAAAGCATGTTTCTGAGTTTTTTCGCAATTAGTTAGTAAAAATTTGTTTACCTCATTCAATGCCGGAATTGGCTCCTGGTTTTTTTTTTCTTTTCAAAATTTAAGATAATTTTCGTTTTTATTTCAGTTTATTTCTTTTTACAGATCCTACCACATGATTTTCATAGCATAATCGCGAGTGCATTGAAATGGCCTTCTCCTAGCGTTTCGAGACGGATCAAAATTTTAAGATCATTAACTATAATCACGCATTTGAAATGTACTTCATAGTTTTGTATTTCAATGCCCCTTGTTCCAACAATAAAATTTGTTAAAGTTTCAAGAGCATTGTCAATATCTAGTTTTGTTTGCAAAGAAATGTCAACATCAAGATTACTATCGATGTATCACAGACAAATATAAAGTTTTATATGTATTCCAGTCGACTCTTAAATAATTGAAAGTGGAGCTGATACTGTTGAGAATCGCTTCATGGGATATTTGAAATGTAACAGGGACATTATCAGAATTAAAATTAACTTGAAGTACCAGTTGGCTACGAAGGTGGCTAGTCGGTTAAAACCAAATCAATCGTAGAACGGTAGCCACTACGGAGTTTATTTTCCATTTGTTGATTGTTTGATCGTTGATCTTCTATGTTTTTGAGATAACGCATGCAAATTAAAATTCAAATGAGCATGAGCATGAGCATAAATGACCGTAGTTGCTACTCCATGATTGACCAGAGCAATCGAAGTTGCACAGGGATTTAGTGAATGGGGCTTGGGATTAGCTTACCATTCTTCAATGTGCACAAATCGAGAGCTCAAATTTTAGAAGTCAATAACGGCGCCGGTCACGTCCTTACGGTCATCGGGGAAGGGAAGGAATGTTAGTTAGACAAACATTGGTTTTAGAGACCGAAGAATCTTCTGCATCTCCATAGTTGTCATGGAAAGGATATTGGGTTAGTGGGATAAAATAAGGATCTGGGAGTCATCTTTAGTTGATGATGTGATCCTTGATATATTCACGCCTGACCGGATTCGCGATATTATTCGATAAATTAATTGTATGCCGAACAAGTGTTCATCGTTCGCCCTCGCAAGAGCAAGCAACGCGACCAAAGGATCAAACACTACATGCAAATTAAAATTCAAATGATGTGAAAAACTCATAAATTTCCACTAAAAATTTGTTTGAATAGTTTTAGTCTTATAATACAACAGTAGAATTTACATGCCACCGCTGTTGACTACATCCTTGAACAATCGCACACCCCCCAACAACAAAGCACCTATACTCAACCAGTGAAAACATATTCACTTGGAAAACTCTCCCCTTCTGTAGAATCACGCACACTCTCTCACTCAGAGGAAATTCAGCTATGTGACGTTGAAAGTTTTATTTTCCACCATTCGAAAAAACGACCGTCAGAAACAGGGAAATTTTGATCCGAAAATAAGGTATTTTACACCGGAAAAATCTTCATCTCTACTAGATACGCTTCAGCATAAGTTAACTGTGCACTGCTTGAGCATCGAAAGTGACTCCTAATCGATCCAGTATGGTGTGAAAAAGTGTCGAAAACTACGGCAGTCAATCGCCCCTCGGAAGCGATACTGCGAAGGAATCCCTTTTGCAAGTTTTTCCGTTTTTCACCTTCCGCCATCACCCTTCTTTCCCATCCCGTCGTCTCGCTCTTGCCTAAGCTCCGAACCTCGAAGAGGGGTTCTTTCTTCCTCGGAAAATCTCGCTCGCAGTGGGGCAGAGTCCTGCCCGACCTACCAGTCAGCATACAGTTTGCTCGGGATAGGAGGAAAAACCATCGTCGCGGGAAGGAAAACGAGCAGGCAGAAATGATTTTTCGGATTTTCCCTGTGCTCAGCATAAAATTGTGAAAAATCTGGTAGTGCAGACATGGGAACTTTCGAGTGTCACAAAGAAAGAAGTAGAGCAACGTTGACGAGTTCGTAATGGTGGAAAATTTCGAGTCGGTTGTCGTGAATGATGGCAAAAAGGATTATTGCGTGAGGAGGACAACGTAATGTTAAGTTAACAACAGTAGAAGCAATGTCAAAGAAAATTCTGTAGATGCATTATTCGCTAACGAGAACGAGCAGTGGGGGTAAAGGTGAAATAAATGGCAAGTGAGAACAGTGAAAATTACTTGCTAGTGAGAGGCAGGGGATCTAATAATTATCAAAATATTTTTTTCGCCACCAATCGATATTTCTAATCTTCGTCGACATTGTTATTGTTGTTGCTGTTTTGGGCAGCGTAGTTCTTCGTCGTGGAACTCAAATAGAAAGTGTAAGTGCCAGCAGAGGATATCCGTGTGAAACACAGAAGAATATGTGGGCGTTTAATGTGAGGCAGCGAGTTTCGTTTCTCTAGACAATAAGGATATGTCTTCTATGGGGGACTGCTCGGAATATAGCAATCCTCACCACCATCCGCAACAGCAGTCACACCATCGACATGGACACAGTCAGCAACAAACACAACAACAGCAGCAACAAACTCAACAGCAACATCATCATCAACCGCAACATCACCAGGCCAAGTTATCAGCTGCGTTATCATCCAGCGCACTTTCACATCACCAGGCCTCGGGACAGATTCTACCATCGACCGGGCCTCCAAGTTCTAATACCACACTTACCCGGGGTAGTCGCCGATCCTCCTATGGACCAAGTCACTATCAGCAACAGCTGGTGCAGCAGACCGTAAATTTCCATGATGGGTTGAACTTGGGAGATAACATTTCTGTGGGCAGCGGTAGTATTATTAGCAACCATTCCGGGCAACGTTACATGCCTGACCTCCAGTACGGTACGCTCGGTAACCGGATTATCCACCATAACGAGCGATATGTCATTGACGACAGCAGCTGTTTGCAACCGCCCTCGCCGGCCCCTAGCAACGATCACTATGTCATGGGAATGCCATCGCCCTCGCCAACCACGGTGCATCACTATCCGGAACGGCATTTTACGCTTCAGGCCAGGACAATGAGCCCATCCAAAAATAGGTAAGGACATGAATAATTTGACACTGTTTTTCTTATACTTAGAACAAATTCTTTCGGTTTCGTGGAAAGCTATTTATTGTTTAAGTTGGGATTGACAGCTTTTTTGCCTTAACCCTCTAATACCCAAATTTTTATTTTCGATTTAAGTATTATTTTTCGTTATCTAAAATCGTTCTAAACACGTTTTGGGCATTTATTTATTTTTATTCGCAAATTTTTAAATTTTGGTTTTTGATTTTTTTAATTTTTATTTTTGAACATCCCTAGCTTTTTTCATTTTTTCTTGAAGCCTTTTCTAGTTGTTGATTTTTGGCAATAATAAAAATTTAAATTGTTACGGTATTTTTAAAAATATTAAATTTTTAATTTTTTTTCGAAGCGTATTTTATTTTCCGTGTAACTAACGGAAAAACAGGTTTGAAATGATTTTAATACCACCAGGCTCTTCTTTTGTGATAGGTTAATCGTAGAAAAATATAAAAGGTACGATTTTTTATATTAAACGTTAAATGAAGCCCAGGCATTTGTAGGTTATATAAGAATGCAATTTTTCAAACAATTTCTAAAAATACCAAAAAGTTTCAAAAGTCATAAAAAACTTTTCTTATATGCGTGTTATGAGTCAAGGTATAAGCCAAAAATAAAATCATTTTGATTTCCGAGCTACGAAAAAATACACAAAATTCCAAAGTGTACCCCGTCTAAAGGCGGGGTTGGGTATTAGAGGGTTAATTGGTAAAGTATGTCTATAATTAAGACAAAGCTCAACATATGCCCATAATGGTATTGCTGTGTGCGTTTGAGATGCAAATATCAAATGCGGGAACCCCAAATGCGGTAAGATTTTCAACAAGGAAGCCGAAGTCAAAATTTGATTTTCTTTGCTAGGTTGGCGCTGATATGCATCATGGTTGCTAAGTATCCTTTGGTTACTTTGTGTTACCGCAAGTTCAATTAGACTGGATTTGCACGTCAAACGCAAACAGCAATACATTCCTATTGGGATTATACGATACTACAATATCACTGTTAGAGCTCCAAAATGTGGAAATTTGAAGAACTTTCCATGAGTTCATGTTTCGTATAGAGTAAATTCAAAACATTTTTAAAGATGTGAGGGTAGTTCAAATGCTACTCAAGTAAGGTCATTCACTCCAAAAATTATAAAAATCGATCATAATTGGGAGAAGTTTGTTAAACTGTATTTTTTTTTATATAACTTTTGTCACATGGAACTTAAAAAAAAGCCTATACGATTTTTTATGTGAGGGCGTTGCTATGAGCCTCAGGATGCAAGATTGCAACGCTGCCTAGCGTCCTGGAGAGAAAAAATGCTAACAAACCCGCATCTTGTCATATTTTTTCACAGAAGAGAGAATCGATGAAGAGAAATGGATCATGCGACTTACGCCTTTATTCTAGCACACGTTTGAATTGTATTTAAACCATTTTCAAACGTAGCATTTGATCCGTTGATTGTGTCACTCATTTCTGTGAGAACGAGCGATTGAACCGAAAGCACACTCGCTTGGCATGCAATGCCTATATCGCGAATCCGGTAAGGCGTGAATATATCATGATCGCATCACCAACCATTGGTGATTCCTAGATCCTTATATTACTAACTGAATATACTTTCATGACAATTGTGGATATGCAGAGCTATATTCGGTATCTAGTAACAATGGCTAATCCCAATTCATGGAATTTTTGTGCAGCTTCTATTGTTCTGCTCAATAACAACATGTAATGTATGTGTGTTATCTATGATATGATCATGCTCAAATATATTAAGGTGAAGATTAATCGAAGCCAAACTTCAAATTTTCAAGAGCACAAATCTGGAGAACCGAATATCCGATTGAGCTGAAAACTTAATCGATTGGTTAGCACCAGCAGGTGATCAATCGATTAAGTTTGCACCTTAGACAAATCTCGCGTTGAGCATCATACAGGCGTATCTTCAGTGACCGATTTCTCTATTCGTCGATTTTCTCTTTGCATATTTCACGAAATTCAATCGATTTTCGAAACATTTTACGATTCAGTACGATTGAGGATGATGAATACTTTCTTTCTGAGTCAAAAAGCACGATAGAAAACAGTCGCCCGGCCAAAATTAGCAAAAGAGAAAATCGATGAAGAGAAATCGATCACTGCAGTTACGCCCTTATGATACTGAACGCGAGAGCTGTTTGGTTCTCCAGATTTGTGCTCTTACAAATTTGAGGTTTAGCTTCGATTCATCTCTACCTTAAAATCATTTTTGATCTAATCTGGGACAAAATTACGAATAAGCGAAGCAAAAGTTCGAGCCATATCAGGAAAAAAAATTAAAGTTGTCTACAATGTACATTATTGAATTTTTATTCATTTATGTGGTTCTACATCAATCAACTTGATAAAACCTCGCCAAAAATATATCGCCAATTCACTCGGTTCATGGCCGCCCTTCTCCAACCTCGACTCCGAGCTACGCTCTCCAGGTCCTGATGCACCTGGTCAATCCACGCGCCCTACGCCTTCTTTTTCCGTCCGCATTAGAGGCGAACATCATCTTTAGAGGGCTGTTGTCCGGGATTCTTGCCTTCCAGCTTTGGCTACCTTCTGTATACAAACTCGTGGTTCATCCGTTCATATTCGTTTTCCTGCAAGCCGCCGAAGATCATCGTATCACGTATCAAAAAGCCGGCTCCAAAGGCACGTTCCCCACCAGTTGGGAGATTTGTGCCATCGCCACATTTGAGCCTATTTCATCGATTCTACCCCATTACCCCGAATCCCATTTCCCCGAATGCCATTTCCCAGAATTCCATTACCCCGAATGTACCATTATCCCGAATTCCATCACCCCGAATGCTATTTCCCCGAATTTACAAGTATGTTGACATGATGACATTGATGACATTTCTCAATGATATTGGAATTCAGGGTAATGTCATTCGGGGTTATGGGTCGTTCGGGGTTTTGGATTGCGGGGTAATGGCATTCGGGTTAATGGGATTCGGGGTAATGGCATTCGGGGTAATGGGGTAGAATCGGGAAGATCGCATAAGCGATATGAGAGTATGTGGCTCCATACCACAATGGGTTCGAACAGCGCCCTAAAAAGGGCACTGCTAAACGCATGAGCGTAAAGAGAGCCTATAGCTCATTAACACAGCGGGTTAAGAATAACAGAATGTCCTGAAGATTCAGGCTTCTGAATTCAGTTTCACTTAATAAGTGTTTATCAAGTAATTTTAATCGCATTCGCGCAAAAATTGGATAGTAACATATCAGGTGGTACGAAGTTCCATAATCGAAATCACAACTATCACACACAAATGAGTCAGCACGCTGAATATTTTCCATGTGATAGTTGAGTCGGCAGTGCCTGCAATTCTGCTTTGACAGATTTGTGAAATATTTCGCCAACCTTGAAGATGATTCAGTAATGTACAATTTTGTTTGACGGCACGACTCCAAACTATTCCAATATTGCTTGTGCTGAGTAGCCGCCCAAGAAGCTTCACCCAGCACTTTGATATTGGAATAGCTGGCTCAGGGCCAATGCAGTCATGCGATGCTCCATCGCGAGCTAGCTCATCAGCCAATTCATTTCCAGCGATGGAAGAATGGTCAAGTACCCATACAAGGTTTACAGAGTTGACTGAATTCAGTTCCTCAATTTGAGTTCGACATGCGATAACAAGCTTCGACCTTGAGTTGGCCGAAGCAAGAGCTTTTATAGAAGCCTGACTATCTGAACAGATGTATATGACTTTACCCATTACGCGCTGTTGAAGTGCTGATTGCACTCCACACATAAGAGCAAATATTTCCACCTGAAAAACGGTACAGTTTCTACCAAGTGAGTAAAACTGATTCGGCCTTAGCTTACGAGAATATACTCCTGCACCTTCAAGAAGGGAGCCATCAGTGTAACATACTATATTGTTTGATATACTTCTTTCCAAATAGCCAGACGTCCACTCTTCCCGTGAAGGGAATTGTGTGGTAAATGTCCTATAAGGGAAGTGACAAGCAATTGTGAGATCACTTGGAACAAGGACCATTTTGTTCCAATTCACCAAATGTGGAAACAACGAAGAGTGTAGATCTATGATTCACTGGATTTTTCTCCAGTAGATCCAGTACCTATAAACGGTAAGAACAAGAAAGTGCTTCTTGTTTAAGATGTATGTCAAAGATGTATGTGTAGTGTGTAGTGTAGTGTATGTATGTGTGCAACGTTGAAAAGGGCCTCGAGCGCTGCTGTGGGAGTTGTAGAGAACGCACCAGACATCCTTTGTGATGGCCTTATTTTGATTGAATTGTTCTCACTTCGCCCTTTTGCCACCACACAAGACATCCATATGCCAATATTGGTCGAACTACTGTTGTGTAAATCCATTTGATATACTTGGGTTTGAGGCCCCAAGTTTTACCAAAGGTTCTTCGGCATTGACCGAAGGCCATGCAAGCTTTTATGACTCTGAAATCAATGTGAGATGTCCAAGAAAGTTTGGAATCTAAAACGACTCCGACACACTTTACCTGATCAGTTACATTAATCTCAGTGCCAAAAAGACGTAAAGGTCGAATTCCATCGCAGTTTCGTCTTTCCTAAAAAAACAATACATGTTTTATTTGGGTCAACCGAATGGCCATATTGGCGACACCAACTCTAGACTACCTGAAGAGCACTTTGCATCAGGTCGAATAGGTAGGCTGACCATACGTACCGTATTTAACGGGACAGTACCGTTTTCATCCCCTCGACGGGCTGTCCCGTCGTTTTATGGAAAATGCTCGAATTGTCCCGTATTTTAGGAAATGGAGAATTGGCACATAATTTTCATCACCAGTAAAACAATAACATTAAAGACATAACAAACAGAAATATTTCAGAGTATATTGTCTTACTCATCTACTTTCCAAGCAATTATTAGTTTCTCAAACAGAGTTAAACTTGATCCGTACATGCTTCCGCTTAACTTTTTGCGTTTCTTTACTCATATTTATGCCAAATTTTTGAGGATTTCCAAAATACGAATCTTCGTAAGATAATTATTCTATAATACCTAAAATTATAAAGAACAACTATGTGTTTACTTCTGATACGCAATTGATTGAATTATCTGTTTAAAAAGTGGATATTTCAGAAAAGTAATGAAATATTAGAAAAATTTACGTTTGAATTGGAAAAATTGAAAAGTGTAACGATTTTTTTTGGGAAATACTTAAAAAACGCTGCTTCTCGGAAATTAAAGATTGCATTTCAAGGTTCTTAAGTGATTTTTATTAAATCATACAGACATGTAGTTTGGGATTGCATAATCTGGTTCTGCTACTTTCCCTCGAATGGTGGTTTCCCGAATGTCGTTCTCCCGCCAGTTCTCAGAATGCTAGTTCCCCGAAAACCCCGTTTCCCCGAACAGCTCAGTTCTCCGAAAAGTCATAACACTCATAATTGTCAGAACCTTTCGCATTTCAAGGTGGTGAACAATATGTATTTTTGGCAATATGTATTTAGTCGAGAATGATCAAATATCTCCTTCTTTGGTAGCTTATCGATCTTTCTAACTCAACACTATCTCACTACCCGAGCAGAAGCAAAGCTCTGACCATTAAATCGAGATATTGATTTGATAGACATAAGAGATAAAAGATCTGAAGATAATATCAAAATTTTATTCCTGGAACTTCTGAGCCATAGCTAAATTTGATGTTGGAAGATCTAAGGAAAAGCTCGCTGATATTGGTGAGATCTCATAAAAGCTAAATATGATATGCTAATAGTATTCCAGGAGTAAATTTTAGATATTATTTTCGGATCTTTTATCTTTTATATCTTTCAAGTTAATATCACTTTTGTATGTCCATATCAAAATTTGCTATTACTTAGCTTTTTCGCCTGCTCGGGTAAAGACTATTATTGCACTTTTTTGAGCTGCATTGCTTTACAAGGGAACGGGCCATTCGGGGAAATGGCTTCAGAGAAACGGGCCATTCGGGGAAAAGTAGCACAATCGCATAATCTATGTCTTTTAAAATTGTCCCGTTTTTGTTTTTTATTTGTCCCGTTTTTATCTGGTTGGCTTATGGTCAGCCTACGAATAGGGTGCTTATGCACATACCAACTATCCGAGCTAGATAGTCGTCGGCAAATCCATAAGTAGGAAAACAGCTATTATTGAGTTATCTCAATAGCGTATCTGCTACGAGATTCCACAAAAGTGGTGACAAGACTCCCCCATGGAGGCATCCGCAAACACTCAATTTTCGAATCGCTGCTTGACACAATGTCGAGAAGAGTTGTCGGATTTTGAGCATTTGATGGTAATCATTGTACGTGGCCCATGGTTTCGTGCGGCTTCCAATATGGCATCGAAAGACACGTTGTCAAAGGCACCCTCAATATCCAAGAAAACACCCAAGCAGGATTGCTTCTGGGCGAATGTTTTCTCGACATCGTATACAACTTTGTGTAAAAGAGTCACAGTGGACTTTCCAGATTGGTTAGCATGTTGATTCACATGAAGAGGCATGTTTGCCAAATCATCATCACGGATGTGATGATCGATAATGCGCTCCAGACATTTTAGAAGAAAAGAGGTCAGACTGATTGGTCTAAAACTCTTCGCTTCTTCATACGACGCACGTCCTCCTTTCGGGATAAACTTTACAGTAATATCACGCCAGGATCTGGGAATATACCCGGTAGCAAAACTGCTTACAAGTAGCTTTTTCAAAATATGTTTGATAAACTCAAATCCTAATTTGGAGTAGAACAGGATAAATCCCATCTGCTCCTGGAGATTTGAAAGGCGCAAAACTATTAAGTGCCCATTGAATCGATTCAGTAGTTACGATACTGCGAGGCGAGGCCAGAGACTCGTAACTACATGAAAAGACATTTGGTTCATCCGTAGATGCTATGTCCACACATCCGGGGAAGTATGTATTGAATAAACATTCTAAAACTTCTTCATCAGAAGAAGTAAAGTCACCATTAGGTAAGAGATTTTCGTTCACTTGGAAATCCTTAGATTTTGCAAGGATTTTGTTCAGCCGACTGACTTCACCCAAACTGGTAACATTTGTACAAAGGTTTTTCCAGTCGGATCGAAGAGCCTTCTTGTAAGCCTCGCGAGCAGACTTGAATGACTCTGATTTAGCTGAACGGCGTCTGTTCCAACTCCTTCTACATTGTTTCCTGAGTCTAGTCAGATCGGAATTCCACCATGGGGTCACTCTTGTAGTCTTCACAGACCACAGAGGACATGCTTCTTCAAAAGCTTCCATAATGAAGGATGTTGTAGTATCAACGGCATCATCCAAATCACTTGGATTTTCAATTGACGGAGAGTATCCATGAAATTTGGTCGCAACCAATTCAATATAGAGATCCCAGTTTGTTGACCGGAGATTCCTAAAACGCAAAGTCGGCGCAGTTACATTTGAATGTTCAAAGAAGATGTATCGATGATCAAATAATGATTCCTCATCTGATACATGCCAATTCTTCAACTCATGACTAATTCTATTCGAGCAGAGCGTTATGTCTAACACTTCTTCTCTATTAGATACCATTAAGGTTGGGCGATTGCTTATGTTAAGTATTCCATCAGACTGGAGCCTCTCAAATTGATATCTGAGCTGCCCCAGATGATGTGACGAGCACTGCCCACAGTTAGCGGAAGGCCTTTTGTTACGCAGTGTATGACAACTCGTTTGAAGTCATCCGTTGGGGATGATTCATGATGTGGTGAATATACCGAACAATAGACGTATTTCCTGTTTAGGTCACCAACAGAAACATCGATTGTGACAGCACATACATCTCTGGTAGTTAACTCAGAAATGAGTGTAGCAACGATTGCTTTATTAACGAGCACGTATGCGCGAGGCATGGAGCGCGAGTTTGCCATTTCCAGTTTGCTGAAAATAGCAAAAACTGGGTCCACAAGGTTACCTAGATAGAAGTTCCCTCTACGAAAGTAGGGTTCTTAAACTAGCGCCACTTGAGCTGCACCATTTTGCATGAGTCTGCAATGATTGATCGTTGCTGTTCTTTTATGCTGAAGATTTATCTGAGCTAACCTGACCGTAGCCACTACCCAAACTAGGCAGGATTAGGCTTTTTGAAATCTCAGCACGAAAACGACCAGCAACGAAAAAACCAGATCGGTATTTATTTAAAGTCGCTAAAGGCAAAAGAGCACAGAATACACTGTGTAAAACGCATAATGCGAATCCATTTAGGTGATAATTTAAATTAAATGTCAACATACAGTCGACTCTCCACATATCGATGTTCTACATCTCGATATCTCTTCCTATGTCGATGATTTCGTAAGTCCCTACAGTCTGCATACATTTTCTCTCTCCATATATCGATATCCTCCTTATCTCGATATCTCCATATCTCGATGTGTTTCTGTTGATTTTTTGCTCCCAATTTCCTCTCCGTATGTCGATATGACCAGTATCCAAGGTTACTAGACCCAAGTTTTGGGGTTCAAAACAAATTAGGAGCGCAAAATAGCATCTTTTGGTTTATTGTTTTCTTGGCAACGGAGTGTTTTTCAATCTAGTATTCATTAAAAATTTGTTCTTTGTCTCGATCTCTTCCTATATCGATGGTCCCTTCGATATCGAGATGTGGAGAGGCTTCTGTATTCATAATCCCACCCTTATTAAGCCTCACACGCAGAAGAATTTCTGTATGTTAAGATTACAATCCTGTCAATTACTTTTACTTACGCACAAATAGTTGTTTCGAAATAAAATTAACTTACGCCAACACTAAATTAACGTCAAATCAAATACACATACTTCTTTGATTGAGCTATCCACTTCTACTTATAACAATTATAATTTTGATAATTATCACTATTCGGAAACATTCACCTCCCTTGACTTGAAGGTCATGCTCACAAATCTACTTACTTCTAACATGCAAGGAATAGTGTAGGTGCTAAGATGAACACCTCTCACGCAGGAGACCACATATCAAGTTTGTCGACTCGCCCTTTGTTTTCATTTTTGCAATGTGTTTTTTTAGATCGATAAAGCAGCACCGAATCTTTTCAGTTATGTTGATAAAGCAGAACAAAATGCTGAGTAAACATTGCAAAAAAATGTGAACTCAATAAAAATCACTTTGAGTCAACTAAAATATAGTTAAATTTTGACGTTTGACGTTTGTAAATTCAATCAAAAATATAGTTATCAAGAACTATATGGTATAGTTATATTTAACAATATACTGTCAATTCAACTATATTTTTAGTTATCTCCAAATCAATCTTAAAATATAGTTAAATTGACCGGAAAAATGATTACGAACACTATAGTTTGTTCTCCGTGCAGGATAACGACTGAAGAAGGGCAGCCGATTATCGCGGAGAAACACCATTGCTCCGGGTAGCACAGGAAGGGCACAATACTGTGTAGGGCGCCCTGGTGCCCTACAGGCTCCGTTTGCGGTTAGGTTTTATTTAGACCCCCCTAACCATACATTCCTAGGCATGGTACGCATCACACCATGAATTAGGGGTCACCTGTGAGGTTGACTTTTACCACCGGAACAGGCAGTCCATAGTGTTAATTCTTAGCCAGTTCACGGAGAACAAACTATAGTGTTCGTAATCATTTTTCCGGTCAATTTAACTATATTTTAAGATTGATTTGGAGATAACTAAAAATATAGTTGAATTGACAGTATATTGTTAAATATAACTATACCATATAGTTCTTGATAACTATATTTTTGATTGAATTTACAAACGTCAAACGTCAAAATTTAACTATATTTTAGTTGACTCAAAGTGATTTTTATTGAGTTCACATTTTTTTGCAATGTTTACTCAGCATTTTGTTCTGCTTTATCAACATAACTGAAAAGATTCGGTGCTGCTTTATCGATCTAAAAAAACACATTGCAAAAATGAAAACAAAGGGCGAGTCGACAAACTTGATATGTGGTCTCCTGCGTGAGAGGTGTTCATCTTAGCACCTACACTATTCCTTGCATGTTAGAAGTAAGTAGATTTGTGAGCATGACCTTCAAGTCAAGGGAGGTGAATGTTTCCGAATAGTGATAATTATCAAAATTATAATTGTTATAAGTAGAAGTGGATAGCTCAATCAAAGAAGTATGTGTATTTGATTTGACGTTAATTTAGTGTTGGCGTAAGTTAATTTTATTTCGAAACAACTATTTGTGCGTAAGTAAAAGTAATTGACAGGATTGTAATCTTAACATACAGAAATTCTTCTGCGTGTTGAAACAACCGCTACCGACACTATGCGGCTATCTAGGCTGCTCGGGAAAAATAGGTTAATATTGATGATTAACACCTGACGTGCCCAAGCAGCCTCCGAATTTTATTTTGCTTGAAATTTTTGCCCCTTTGCACCTATAGTGGTGCATCAGCACCAATAGTAGAGGCTACCATAAATAAAATAAATGGTTTGCGCCACTAAAGGAACCATTCTTAAACATAGCTCCATTAAAGAAACAGTGTTCCTATTATTGGTGCAAGGCTTTTTGCAGGGAAATTTCAAATGAATGGAGATGTTTATACATTTGAATGATAGAATGATTTGACATCTATCAACTGATACGTTAAAATAGCATATTTCATGATTTTATCACCATGTTTGAGCGGTTTTTTCTTAGATGCACCATTAATGGTACATTTGCCCTAGTTTGTTTTAAGAAGGGCGCGTCAAATCCATTGCACATTGGTCCACGGAACGAAATTAAGTGGAATATAATTATTAACTTGAAAAATATAAGAGATTAGGTTTTTGTGTCTTCTGAACATTTGTTTGTCTGGTCAAGGCGCGTTATATGCAAAAGTGTTCTAAGCGCCAAATTTCATAGCTTTCGAAATTTGCTCTTAAACCTTTTTTATTTCAATATATAGCGCAACCAGGACCCTCAATTTGATTCTCATGTTATCCGGCGAGCTGCCTACGTGCCTATTATGGACCCACCTGGAAATGCTAATTATGGACCCTATTGAGTGGTTTCATTTACAACACTGTTCACATATCTGCATGTATGCATTCCTAATCAAATATTTTGCCTGAAACAGCTTCCTAACAATGCAAACTAAGTTACCCTGATGGATTTCTATAGAACTAAGGTTGCTTTGAGTGTTAATTTTATGTTTTTCTGTAGGGGTTCCATAATACGCAAAGGGTTCATAACCGGCATTGACTCCCTATATTCGTACAGGGCACTTTCCACGTCATGGTACAAAAACTATCAAACGAATTTTAAAAACTGTACAATAAAGTAAGAAAAGGGTATCATCTATTTTTAGACAATCATAAATTGTATTCAATTACTTTCATCCTTAGAATAATGGAAAATTATTAACATAGTGTCTTAACAATCAATTCTTCTTAACTCGATATTTGAGGGACCATCGAAATGGAGAGGTATCGAGAACAAAAATAAACAGTGCAACTGCGATCCAAGGAATCATCGAGTTAACCATTAAAATCATCTTTTACAATGGTTCTCAAACTCGATATCGAGATACGGAATAAAGAGTAAGGGAGAGTTGACTGTACAAAATTCACAACACACAACACTTGAAACCTTTCTTAGCCGAGTGGTTAGAGCTCGTAGCTACAAAGCACAGCCATGTTGAAGATGTCTGGGTTCGATTCCCGGTCAGCCCAGGATCTTTTCGTAATGGAAATTTCCTTGACCCCCTGGGTATAGAGTATAATCGTAACTACTTGCCATACGATATACGAAAGCGAAAATGGCAAGTTTGGCAAAGAAAGCTCTCAGTTTGTGGAAGTACTCATTGAACACTAAGCTGAGAAGCAGGCTCTGTCCCAGTGAGGACGTAATGTCAAAAAGAAGAAGAACACTTGAAACGAAATTCCAATGCTCTCTATGATTTCTCAAGTCCCTCATAACATCGTTCAGCGCACATAGCCAGAAGGGAATAGAGGAAATAATTCTTGGAGTCCAATATAAAAGCAGACTTCTGCCTTACATGTTACAAGAAATCATTCGAAGATTTTAACAACAATCCGCAATGAATTTTGCAAAAACATCTGGCAAAAATCTTTTATGAAACTCAAAAGGTTTCAGCCAAGCATGTGTTGAGTAATCTTGAAAAAATTCTCCAAGGAATTCGATCATATTCGCCAGAAATTCCTTTAATTATTTTTCTTTATTTTCCATTACAGGGTGATTACTATATCCTGTCAGTAAAACAAGTAATCATAGAAAAAAAAAGATTAAATGAATTTTAATTACCAGTGCATATCCAAATTAGGACATCTATAACATATGTCTTTGCTATACATAGATAACAAATTATTTTTTTTACCTCAATTTTCAGCCACAAGCATTGTTTCAGAAGCATTACAGTTAACCCGCACGTTATTCAAAAGCATATATTTCAACCAAAAAATACATATTTTTTTCGCTTAAATTTTCCAAAATCAGTCTCATTCTATTTCCTAGTAAATCTAAAAGATTGTGGTAACATGCTGTTTCAATCAGGCAATTTTTTCAGCGAAGTTTAGTCAAAAATACATATCTGTGGAAAACGTGCGTGCCAGATGCAATGCCTTTAAAACAACACATATGACTAAAAACTAAGGTAAATGAAAAAAGATTTAATCTTTACTTTGTCAAAACAAACTTTATAGATGTGCAAAACAGGATGTACACCGGAAATTAAAATTCATACATACATCTTTTATCTACGAACATTTACTTTACTGACAGGAATTAGTAATCACCCTGTATATATTTTTCTTTAGATTCTTCGATTAATTCCTTCAATAATTTATTGAATTCTGACATCAAGTCCGCAGCAGAATCTCAAATGTCACAAAAAATTTCAGCGTGAATTGATGTACCGTAATCCGGGGTAACATTGATCGCAATGACCCTCGTTGTAAGAAGATCGAATCAACATTTATCGATGAAACATTTTTAATGCATGAATGGTAATTCTCTTTCTTCTATTCATGAGCTAATGAACATTGAAGTTTTTACGAAAATCAAGTTGCGTTCATGCGTAAATTTTTCAAATTTTGGAAAAAAAATAATTTTTATGATTATGGATGACACGATCAAAGAATCGTGTTTCACATGAGTTCTGAAAATGATATGAGCAAGAGAAATGCGATTGTTACTAAAAATGACATAGCAGAAAACGATTATGTTGTCAAAACAATCATTATTATGTTCAGTTAAGCGTAATTCACAAACTTCTATTAAAAATGCAGAAATTCCTTAGGAAATGGCCTACCTTTAGCCGTATTCCACAATTCAAGGTGTTTCTAATTTAAAAATAATTCAAAAAGTAAATGACTTGTAAGACTTTGGCCGTCGTATTTGGCCTTAGGGACCATGATGTTTTCAATATCACCCAACGGTATCTGGAATTTTGACAAAACTTATTTTTAAAATCAATGGAATTGCATCATTAGTTGTTTTAGTAGTTTTAGCAAAAAACATAATGAGAAGTTTGTAAGGATTTTTTCAAATATTATTCTAAGAAGTAACCTTGAGAAATTCTTGTACTTTTTTCTTAATTTATTCTTCGAGGGGAAAGAACTTCATAAAAAAAAATATTAATAGAATTTTAACATTTTTTCTCAAAAATATCTCTGAAGAAAATTTTGGAGAAATCCTTTGGTGTATTTCAATTGTAATCTCTGAATAAACTCCTCAAAAGAGAACGATAGAAGAAGCCTTGATAGTATTTTGGAACAAGTGAGGTAGAGTCCCATAAAAATACTAGGAATAATGTATAAAGAAATATCTTGGCAGTATCCCTAAAATCATTCTGAATCTTCTTCAATCAATCTTAAAGAAATTCGTAAAAATATTTTGATTTCATTCCTGAATTAAATATTGACAGTTTCCCTGAAATAATCCCTAGATAAAATCTGAGGTTTTTTATGTTGAGAATAATAAAACATTTAAAGAAACACATAAATGATTGGCTTGTTTTTTGGCTCTAATACAATTTATAGAGTAAAGTGGGGCAAAAGTTCGAGTGGGGTAAGAGTTTCTTTTTAAGATTTCCAGCTCAATTCAAAACAAATCTTATAAAAGTCATGGTGGTTCGAATGCTATTCAAGTAAGAGACTTTCAATCCAAATATCATAAAAATCGATTGAGATTTGGAAAAGTTATGGCTATTTGTTGTTTTTCGACGTGAATATTGTAATTTTTGGTCAAACTTTCGTTGCATGGAACCAATTGAAGATAAAATCTTTTTCAATATTTTATGTAAGGGCGTTTCTAGGCCTATCATAAGGTTGCTTTGAGGTGTATTAGTTTTTACATAAATGCTTGAAAACAATTTTTGGCCCATAGTGGGGCAAAAGTTCGACCCATGTATAAAATCACGGAAAAATTTACAAATTGCCTAAAATCCACATATTATCTTCAAATTTAGTTAAATTTGACTGATCGTGTGAAAATTGTCACCAAAATTTTACATTCCACTTAGTTTTGCTAAAACCTGCTATTTTTGAGTATATTACAATTAACCCGGTTTTGGGCAATTTTTTGATGAAAATTTAGTGTGTATTTTTCGTCAAACTTATGTTTACGGCAGGTGTAAAGTATGCCTATCATAAAAGGATCGATATTTTGTGTTTTAGCCAGCGAACTTTTGCCCCACACTAGATTCGAACTTTTCCCCCACCGGTGGGGCAAAAGTTCGAATAAGACAATTAATTTTGAAACTGTTATAACTAAAAATGGGTAAATATTTTGACACAAGTTTGTTCAGCATAATTATAGCCAATATGTTGAAGGTTCACTGTATGGTATTTGTTTTGTTTTAACTGCTATTGTTTTCCTGGAAACTTTGATTATACCACTAAGGTCGAACTTTTGCCCCACCTTACTCTATGGAATAAAAAATTGGTGAAAACACTTCAAAACCGATTTTCTCAAAACTAGGTCACAGATAACAGATATTCATGATAAAACAACATATGTATTCCAGTCGGCTCGAAAATAATTGAAAATGTAACAGTGACATCAGAGAATTGAAATGAGTAATATCCTGACGAGCATTCATCTGCCGTTGGGATTATTTTGTGAATTATTCCATGAGCGATGTTTTCCATTAAAATCACCAATGACAAAAAAAATTGACTTATGGCGAGTCAATTTTCGCAAGTCAGTTTGAAGCAAATTAGCTTACTGCCCAGTGGCATGGAAAAAGTCAAATTGGCAGTTATGAAAGTGTATTTACCAAGCTGTGTTTCAACAGAAACACCCAAACTTTCGAAAACTTTAGTTTCAAATGACGAAAAAAAGTCGGTTAGGCATTGATCGCATCACCAACCAAAGTGACTCCCAGATCTTTACCTTATCTCACTAACCCAATATCCTTCCCATGTGCAGATACAGACGATTTTCCGTTCTCTAGTAACAACGATCTTCTTACTAACATTCCTTCCCTTCCTCCGTTGACCGTAAGGATGTGGCCGGCACCGTAATTGTATTTCAAATTTTGAGCACTTGATTTAGGCACATTGAGAATGATTAGCTAATCCCAAGCCCCATTCATTAAATCTCTGTGCAACTTCGATTGTTCTGGTCAATCACGGAGTACCAACTACGAATTGCACGGTCATATATACTCGTGCTCATGTCACCATGTCCACGGACATCGAACATAAGTCTAGCTTTTTCTAAAGTTTCAATATTATCTAGATCACATTTGTTTTGTCATCCTCCTGTCTTTGAGATTTGGAAAGAATCTTTGATTCCTCTAATGGAGTTCAAAATCTCCTGTCTAAACCCTCCAAATTCAGAGCTACTGACCACGATATGCGGCACTCCTTGTTTCCTGAGCTAGAGGCTGCTTCGATTTGATGTTTGAAAAATTTGTCTAAAGTATCAACATTAACATTAAACATAAAAACTTTGTCTTATGAGAAAAATTTGAGTCCCAGAAATAAAAAAAGAAATCATTAAAAAAAAGCATACTGCTTTAAAACTTGAATGCAATTAAATTTGTGCAACGGATAGCTAAATTCAGATTTTTGTAAAAAATAGTTTATAAATCTATCGAAGATTGCATAAATATAACATGATTATTTTCTTCATTTCAGATATCGACACAGCTTGACTGAGAATTATCGAGACATGTCACCGCAATGTGATCGGTACATTCCTCCACCTGCCCATTTCCTGAACACTACAAATCCTCTCGCAGCTGCCGACAGTTATGGATATCTAAATTCCAACGTTCACACCCCGGTCAAACGCTACGTGCCGACTCCTCCACCTCAAGAACCAACATACCAGCCCCAAACCCAACTGATGACAGCACTGCTTACCCAAACGGCCGTCAACGCTTCGCAAAACAGAAACAATCATCTCACCAGTACCTTGCCGTACCGTTTCCGAGTGAAATCGTGTCCCAACGAACAAACCATTTCACCACCCCAGGGCTTCGATACATCCGATCACTATGCCACACCACCACGTGTTCGTCCCCTAAAATGTCCGTCTTCCCTAACACCCAGCTGCTCTGCGTCTGGTTCCACACTGTCCTCCCAAGCTGTGAACTCAGGACGCCAATCCCGCCAGAGTACAGAATATTTGATCGCACGTACCCCAAGTGCTGACTTTCTAGATCAAACATCGTGTCGAGTTGCCACTCCAGTTAGTGTAATGAGCGAACCAAATGGCAGTGCATCATGCTTACATTGCAACACTCTACGTCGAGCCACTGGCGTTCATCAGACTACCCAAACCAGTGGTCCCATAAGCCCCCAGCCCCTATCCATTTCATCCGCCACAGAATCAACAGGTCGTCAATCACCGATTAGTCCAGCTTCCGTATCGTCACCCATCACTACAGCTCAATCATCGAATAGTCTACTTCAATCGCAGCACAATCATCATCAACCCCAATCTCAGCAACAGCATCACCAAATGCAGCAAGTTGCATCCAACATTATGACCACAACACAATCACAACCCCAGATATCCTTGGAAAACTACAGTAGCATGGAGCACCGAGATATTTCAACTATTCCCCGATATCACACAAAGCAGCAACAACAATCGCTGTCTCAACAACCGTCAGCACACTCATCAGAACAAAGCATCATGACCAACAGCAACAGCCGTTCGATATTGATTCAGTATCAGCAGCAGAATATTATATCACAACCACCACAGCAACAAATGCAACCACCGCCAGCAGTACAATCCGTACCACCGCAGCAAATGATCCCACAACAGTCACCTCAAGTACAGCAACAACCATCGCAGCCATCGCAACCACAGCCAATACCAGCACCAGTTGCACCGGCGCCACTTCCTGGGCCATCCATGCAGCCCCATTCACCTCCTATGAGCGATTCCCCAGCATCCACACTACAGCGTAACGCTCAACAACAGATTTTACGTCCAATCGGACCAAACATGTCTCGCAAGCAGCGTATCAAGGAGTACATGAAACACGAAACAGCCAAATTCTTTGGCGTGGATAATCTGAATGAGGAATACGAACGGCACAAATGGGACGACCGCCAGAAGCGTTTTGCTATTCGTCGCTTCGGTCAGCTGAAGGACGAATACGATTTTTCATATCGCAATAACAACGCCAATCAAAATGTTGCTGAAGAGCACGCACCTCCGGTAGATAGACCTGACGTGCTACCCGCCCAAAGTCAAGATGAGCGGGATACTGAGCAAAACCGTCGACAACGCGCAAATCCACAATACACTTACGATAACGGGGCCGATAATTTCGTGGTGAAAGCTGAACGAAAGCCTTCGGTACCGACGGTGATCTGGTGTGGCATTTCTTTTCTGATTCAAAGCATCACTAGAAAACGCATGCGAAGGCAAAAGCAATGGTCTCGAAGTTTTGCTCCAGCACACGTCGAGCTAACCAATGAGGACAACGAACACTGCGACGGTCTCCAGCCCATCCAGGACGAGGAGGCTTTTTTTGATACACCGGCTCCAAGTGCCGGCCCGCAACCAAATCCCGGTCAAATCGTGGATAATTCACGCCAACTTTTTGTATCAGACGGCGACCGTGGATTGGGCGGAGCGACCGGTAGTGGTATTATCAACGGCTGGCGAACACGATCCTCTGAACTGCAGCTGCAAGCTCGGGAAGGTGCAACCGGAGCACTTGGTCAACGAATCTCTTCGCACATTTTGGATGGTGTGCTCGACAACTCGATGAGACCAATAGGAAATAAAGTTAAGTTACTGAGGCCAGATTTGCTGGACGACCGCTACGATTATAGGCCATTCTTTACGTACTGGATCAATACGGTTCAAATTCTGGTGCTGATTATGTCGCTCATCTGCTACGGGTTTGGGCCGGTCGGATGGGGGATGGAAGACAAGACGGCTCAAGTGCTCGTCACCAGTTTGAACTTACAAGAGGTCAGTATTTGAAGTAGGGGTAATCCGGACCATTATTTTTCAAATCTCGTTCTTTTTCTGCAGGTTCATCATAGGGAATCTCGCAATGTGTGGATAGGTTTGAGAAATACGGATATTGTACATTTAGGAGCTAAGTATGGAGCATGTATGAGGAGAGACTCAAGGATATCAGATGTTATAGCAAAAACCAGGAAACACGAAAGAGAAACGGCTTGTTGTATCCGAAATGACGATTCAGGCTGTGTTCAAAGCTCTCAGGCGGATTGTTCGATGCGTGGACTGTGGCCTACGGTGAATTAAACAGAAATATTTGAATTCTGGGAACATTGTAAAACTGAGCTCTCTATCATTTCAGAAAACGATTGCCACATGGAAAAAGTGGTCTCCTGGCGATTCCGGCCCAGGTGGTCGCATTTCCGGTAGCGTGTGTGGCCTCGATCCGAAGTACTGTGACGCTCCAGCGTCGATTGCGCCACATGAATGGCCAGATGACATCACCAAATGGCCCATCTGTCGCAAGAATAATCAATTGTCGCAACGATTCCGCTTCAAGGATCACACAGCCGAGCACATGGTATGCGAAGTGATTGGTCACCCGTGCTGTATCGGCGTCTACGGTGAATGCCGCATCACAACTAGGGAGTATTGCGATTTTGTCTCTGGATATTTCCATGAGGAGGCCTCGCTTTGTTCACAGGTTTGTTTCGATTCGATAATGATGCAGTTACGTTCCTTATACCCATGAATGGTTCCTTTGCAGGTATCCTGTCTGAACGACGTATGCGGGATGTTTCCGTTCATCGCCAGTGAATATCCAGATCAGTTTTATCGCCTCTTCACGTCGCTTTGTCTACACGCAGGCATCATACATCTAGCAATCACCGTTGCCTTTCAGCATTTGCTGATGTCGGATCTAGAGCGGCTCATTGGACCACTGCGGATGGCGATTCTCTACATCGGTTCAGGAATCGCGGGAAACCTAACCAGTGCAATATTTGTGCCGTATAAAGCTGAGGTATGTTCTCGCACGTTATCCTCATTTTACGACCGTTTTTTTTTCTACGATTGGTTTATCAATCAGTATCAATTTCACTAGGCATCGGTCTTGATGTTCCGTAAAGTTGTGGAGAAAATTTAATATTTCAGTCGCTAAATGGCAACTTCTAGACGCAATTAAGTCTTTATACATTGAAACTACAGCAAGATAACAATTTTCTAGGAATAATGGAGTGTAGAACAAATGTTGATCAAATAGTTATCAGTTACTAATACAACTTATTCGATAGTTGGCACTGACACTGCCGCTTCAGTTTCTTCGCAATTCGTCCTGAAACCATTAGAAGACAGCAAATTCGAAGGTTAGGAAAGTTTAAATGAAAAGTGTGATGCTATGCAGTTTTAAGGCCGGCGGTGATTTATTTGATCGTTGTTAGGTGTCCTAAAATGTTTTGTGTTACCGCATTTGGGGGACGTTTAAGCTAGATTTGCATCCCAAATGCAAACAGCAATACTACACAATATAGTCTGGGAAGTCGAGAAAATATCTTTCCCGAAAAAAACAATCTCGATCGGTGGGACAAGAACCCATGACCTTCAGCTTGGTCTTACTGCCTTGCTGCTCATTCACTGCTACGGATTTTGGGCCCCAAGAGTCTTCTTGTGAAATCAAAATAATTTAAGTACTGTTGTTCTATTGAAAATTAGCAAACATTTCTCGCATAATTTGTGATCTCGCCCCAAAAGCCAATGGTAACCCAGTGTGTAGCACCTTGATTCTAAGCAAATGAATGGCCCAGGATGAAAACTATTACCACTGGGAGATAGAGGAGGATCTTCTCTTTATTGTAGCATTGTTGAATAACGTGTAAATCCACTCTTTTGCTCGGTAACAACAAGCTAAACACTCGATTACCAATGGCTTTTAGGGCAAGATCACAGGTTATGCGAGATTTATGCTATGACGGCGGTTTTTAGATCATGCTCCCTGGAGCATTTGGTGCTCCGCAAAGTCTTGGCAAGTATTCCGCGACACTTCTGAAACTTCTACCGAAGCACATAAATATCTAAACTTTTTGGATGAAATTTCATTTATTTAGTTGACATCTAAACATATAACACAATACTCGGTTCGTGGCCGCATCTCTCCATCTTCGGTTCTGCCCCACGCTCACCCAATCGATGCACACTTGATCCGCCCAGCTAGCTCGCTGCGCTTCACGGTTGGTACAAGAAGCAGGGATTGAATCCTGAGAAAATTGAGAGAATCTCTCACGTATCGCTCTCTGTAACTATCATAACATGCTGCACATTATGAGAGACTGTTTATCGTATACTGCTACAAGTTTGATCAGATTGGGGGGATAGTAGTGCATGATAAAACCCCTCTAAACATGCTCCAAGCCTGGGGGACACTGTTGTTATTGGAAGTTCGTGGATTGTTTATCGTGCCAGTAAAGAAAAACACCTATCCCCAACGGTAAACAAGCGAGAAAAATGGATTTTATCATCGCTCTCTCGTTGGGGCTCTCGCTCGCTGCATCCATTTATCAGACTTGTTACACCTTGCGATACAATGACGATCGTGGACCGCAACAGATGGGATGTTTTTCTTTGCTTGCTTTGATCGTGCTTCATTCTCAAATGAGAGCGAATTCTGCAACGCCTGACAAGAAGCCAACCGGATCCAAAGCGAGTACCTTCTTTGCAGAGTTGCTGTCCGGCATTCTTGTAACGTGCTCTGCCCATCGAATCCTTCCAGCTTTGGCCACCTTCTAGATACTGGGTTCGCCGTAATGTTGGGCGAGCTCGTGGTTCATCGTTCGCCGCCACACACCGTTTTCCTGCCTACACAAAAAACCATGCTAACACCCGACGTTTGAAGACTCCAAGTGCTTGCAGGCTCTCCACGAGCATCGTCCCCGTTTCAAGCCCTTCGAGGACTACCGGTCTTTTGTACTTGATATATTTGGTGCGGGTGTGAATCTTTTTGACAACGGCTTCTTGTAGAGGCCATAGTTGGCCCGACTTCCACTGATAATGCGCCTCCGTAGTTCACGGCTAACGTTATTATCAGCCGTCAGCAAGGATTCAAGCTAGACGAACTCGTCGACCACCTCTATCGCAACACTGCAACCTAGTCGAGCCCTGTCGTACTCGGCTCCACCAACTTGCATGTACTTTGTCTTGGACGCATTCACCACCAGTCTAACTTTTGCTGCCTTACGTTTCCAGCGGGTGTACAGGTCTGCCACCTTATCAAATGTTCGGCCGACATTGTCCATATCACCCGCGAAGCAAAAAAAATTGACTGAATCTGGTGAAAATCGTACCCCGACGGTTAAGCCCGGCTCTCCACACAACACTTTCTAGCGCAATATTGAACAACAGGCACGAAAGTCCATCACTTTGTCGTAGTCTCCGGCGGGATTTAAACGAACTGGAATGTACGCCTGAAACTTTCACACAATTTTGCACACCTTCCATCGTTCCCGAGAAAGCTGTTTCCATAATTTTCCGGTCAATAATATTGTATTTGTTTATTTATTTGTTTATTTATTTATTGCATTTTTCACAAGCAGCGTAAGATATTAATCTTATAATTGCCACAAAGTATTTATTATGGAGTGCGTCATGGTAACAATCACTTTTACTTTTTTGTATTGTATGCAGCCTTGAAATCGATGGAAAGGTTCGGACCTGGTATTCACGACATTTTTGGAGAATTTATCGTAAAGTAAAGATCTGCACACTTAAAATAAATCGCAGTATCCTGTGAAATAAATCACCGAAATTGAACTGTAAACAACAAAATTACAGATTTTCCTGTGAAATCCACTATTTTACCGACAAAATCCGTGAAATCAACTATTTTACCGGAGAAAATCCGTGAAATCTATTATTTTACCGGAAAAAATCCGTGAAACAAAAAATTTTACTGTAACCCTGTGAAATACTAAGTTAGTATTACTAACGAACATTTCGGTAACAGCATTATTTTCACCGAACTTCTGTGAAATCGTGTGACAGTCGCTCTGGCAGGCATGAGCTTCCTTTTGTTGCAGTTTTTGCACACCACCAACAAGCAGTGTAAGCTAGCCAAGTGGTAGCAAGCCTACTTCCTGATCGGTAGGTCGGGAGTTCGATCCCCGGTCTGAGCCATTTTCTTATTTACCTTTATGGTTTCGTTCAAAGATTTTACAGATTGTTCGGTGATTTTTCACCGAAGCTTCAGCTGTTGAGATTACGGTGAAATTTCACCGTAATCCGTAATTTTTTTTAAGTGTGTGGGCTGTTATTGATCAGCCGTCAACGAAGCCGGCTCGATAACTTCCCACGAACTCTACTATAGGTGACAGACGAAGAAAGGTGATCTAGAATAATACTTCGCAGGCTGCATTCAGAATGGTGGTCACCCGAAAGTATTCACAATCTAACTTGTCGCCCTTCTTGTAGGTGGGGCATATTACCTCTTCCTGCCACTCCTCTGGTAGCTTTTCTGTTTCCCAGATTGTCCAGACCGTCCGTCAAGATACTCCTATCCTTTGCCCTACATATCTCGGCTCGCGGCACGAAGCCATTGCGGGATGCGCTGAGCAGAGCTTCTGATAGAACTTAGGGGAAGGGGTGGTAAAATGAACACCTTAAGGAAATCATCTTGTTTCTGATAGAAAAACGAGGAATTTGTTTAGTTCTATCGCACAACATCAAAAATAGGGATGTAATCTATAGCAGCGACATGGATTCAGACTAAAATAGCTAAATTTTCACATGTTTTCATCGCTATCAAAAAGCGATGGCACGGGGTTGGTGGTCTGATGGCTACCGCTTCTGCTTCATATGCAGAAGGTCATGGGTTCAATCCCAGGCCCGTCCCTTTCCTCGTACTTTGTAGTTGTATATCTCTCACTTGCTTCTATATTCCATTCTAAATATATCACACTCAAACTATTCGTCCATAGCAAACGCTAGAACCAGAGACGGACAAGAAACCGTTTCCCTAACGCTTCCTACTTCCACGCGCACGCCTTTCTTACGCCTGATACATAGGCAGTCTGCAAACCACAAAAGCAAACCTCTCTGCAATGCCTTTCCCCCAATCCATACACTCCCGCATGAACTGACGTGGATGCAGTGGAATATACGGTCTACGTGGGAGTCAGTTCAATGCATCATTAATTCCTCCCCCTTCCCCTCATTGGTCAGCATTCTGACGTGGCAGGTGTCATTGTTGCCTAAAAATAGAAGATCACCAGCACTTATACACTGAGGATGCCTGTTAGTCCCAAGCAGTCATTCGGTTGGTTCCTTGTGTAAGTGCAGCTGATCTGGCGATACTGGAGTGCATCCACGGGCGGCCAATCAAGCTCAAGGTAAAAGGCACGGTGTTCATTTTACCACCACTTCCCCTACGTGTTTCTTGAGATCGGCACAGCTATTTTTGGTCGAAAGTACATTCACTATAAATAATGTAGAAGTGTTTACCAAACCAAGCGATTGATTATTCGTTGGTTGTGTAATCCATGAAAGCACATTGCACTGTAGAATTCTCAGGATTCAAGCTTTCAATAAACGAGAGTGGTGGCTTTTATACATTTGAGCCTTTAGATGGTATGGTTGATGATAAAAATCTAATTAAAAGGTTAACAATAATCAAATTTTAAACTCAAATTGGCGAATGGTTGATTAGTTGTTGAAAGAATATCAAATTAATTGACCTGCATTGTTTTACTTTCATAGAAATGCAAAGATGATTTCAATCGTTTAGGTTTCTACTGCGCAATTATATCTCGAATATTTATCCTAGTTTTTGATCGTTGTGCACAGTTCTACCAAAAAATTCATTTGAATGCCCAATTGTCTCAATTTAAACCTTGAATGAAGCAGCTTCCCCAATGAGAGAAAGCTTATCTTTTTGAATCAGAATCAACTTTTCGAAATTAAATAACCATACTTATAAATTGTAAATTCAAAACAAAAAATCAAAATATATATAGACCAAACTTGTTAAAATTGTTAAACGTCGCCTTTCTTTTATTCCATGTCTGAGTATCAACATATCTATAATGGCGTCCGGGCATTTGGCCGGACGCCGTTCGGCCGAACGCCATTTGGCCGAACGGATCGTTTTGCCGAATGCCGTTTGACCGAATTACGATCAAAACAAATATCAAATTACTACAACACTTATGTGTAAGATTCTTACTGCCCATAACTGCATAATAGTCACATTAGACATTTTTGACAATTTCGAGTTATTACCGGGGAGAGTCATCAAATGACAAATACTTTCGACCAACTTACTGAAATCTGTGAGATTGTTCTTGAAAATTCGAAAAAAAATACCAAGTTGTTTTGTCACATTGGCAATTGTAACCGCATAACAGTCAGATTGAGATTATACATGAGTCTCATAATGCAGTAGCAACGAAATTTCTATCAAAATTATTTTCTGACTATTCACCCAATATGCGATATGAGTTGTACAAAATTTCAGCCTCAAATAAGCACTTTTAAATTCTTAATGATTTTATCAATTTTTGTTTCCTCCCATACTGCAATAAAAAGCAAACTTGGTATCCCATTTACTCAATGCCTACTTTTGTCGAATGTTACAAATATGCAGTTATGGGCAGCTTAGGTGTTACCCAATAATTAATCAGCTAATTAATTGACTTTAATGATGTGATGGGACTTAATGTTTGTCACTATATAAGTGCTCCAAGAGAATGATAAAATTGACCCATTAATTTCGGACTAAGTTGTGAACTGCACTCATTGCATCAAGACTCAAAGCTCATGGTTGTTTCATCTCGAGCTACCAACGGTATGATAGGGTTCCAGATTTGTAATGATTTCATTAGAAGTTTCTCCTTCTTTTAAGCATAGGCTATTCTTTCGAGTTATACTGGTTTCGTTACATTCACGCAGAAGAATTTCTGTATGTTAAGATTACAATCCTGTCAATTACTTTTACTTACGCACAAATAGTTGTTTCGAAATAAAATTAACTTACGCCAACACTAAATTAACGTCAAATCAAATACACATACTTCTTTGATTGAGCTATCCACTTCTACTTATAACAATTATAATTTTGATAATTATCACTATTCGGAAACATTCACCTCCCTTGACTTGAAGGTCATGCTCACAAATCTACTTACTTCTAACATGCAAGGAATAGTGTAGGTGCTAAGATGAACACCTCTCACGCAGGAGACCACATATCAAGTTTGTCGACTCGCCCTTTGTTTTCATTTTTGCAATGTGTTTTTTTAGATCGATAAAGCAGCACCGAATCTTTTCAGTTATGTTGATAAAGCAGAACAAAATGCTGAGTAAACATTGCAAAAAAATGTGAACTCAATAAAAATCACTTTGAGTCAACTAAAATATAGTTAAATTTTGACGTTTGACGTTTGTAAATTCAATCAAAAATATAGTTATCAAGAACTATATGGTATAGTTATATTTAACAATATACTGTCAATTCAACTATATTTTTAGTTATCTCCAAATCAATCTTAAAATATAGTTAAATTGACCGGAAAAATGATTACGAACACTATAGTTTGTTCTCCGTGTTGGTTTCGTTACTATTCGTTACTAATTCAGCTTATATTTTAATTGGGAACTTTACCTTCTTTAAATCATCAGCAGTTCTTTGTTGTTATACTATTGTTGCATCGCATTTGCTTAAATTTTCATAAGAGATTTTTCCTTCTTTTGATCATAGGCTGTTCTTTCTGTTTCTCGTCCAATATTAGGATTGCAACGTGTGAATAGAGCTGTGCACCGTTGCTTGCGTATATCAGTAAACCAAGTGACTCGGTGAACAATTAGGGGAAGGGGTGGTAAAATGAACACCTTAAGGAAATCATCTTGTTTCTGATAGAAAAACGAGAGATTTGTATAGTTCTATCGCACAACATAAAAAATAGGGATGTAATCTATAGCAGCGACATGGATTCAGACTAAAATAGCTAAATTTTCACATATTTTTATCGCTATCAAAAAGCGATGCAAATGTTCATTTTACCTGCACTATGTGGGTAAAATGAACAGCGGTTGGTGGTAAAACGAACACCATGCAAAAAACGTGAGCAAAACAATCATATCATAACGATATTCACCTCACTGAAAACCTCAAGTCTTCCGAGTTAAAAGTTACGTCAGTTCTAATTTTCATTCGGCCAATTGACATTCGGCCAAATAACCCGGAATAATCTTATGCAAGCCAGTGTAAGTCTAAATGAGGCCCGTAGAGACTATATTCTGTTTGTAGTAATTATTTTGCACATCCCTAGACTGGCTAATCGAGTCTGTAGTCTGTGTGTTAAGTCATCGCTCGTTCTACTACCACTCTTGGATAAAATACGGGGCAGTTAGTCGTTATTCGGTTGCCTGTCATTCAAGTTGTGGTTGGAAAAGGCTGGGACTCGATTAGTTTGGTTTCATTGTAATTTGTTGGAGGTTCACACTTATACGCTACGCGTTACCTCTACAAATCTTACCCAAAGACATCTCCAATACAGAGTGTGTGATGTATCCAGGGCAGGTAATCGTCACCGTCAAATGGAAAAAGTCGTCGACGAAACTAAAAAAAGAATCGTCATCGTCACTCAACCAGCGTTGGATGACGATTTGCTGCAGTTATCCGCCACAAAGGCCCGGCGTCATGACGAACAAAGAAGCTTCCTTCGTTACGGTCGAATCTTCATTCGGGAGCTCTGAGTGGACTAAAAATATTAACCGTGGCGTCGATAGATTATGAGCCTTCTTTGAAAAAATAAAACAAAAACAAAAAAAACAAAAAGTGTCCGGAATTGAACAAACGATCTCTGGATCGTCAACGTTACGCGCTTACCAACAGAGCTATTGTTGAAGCTTGAGGAGTGCGGGTTGAATCGCCAACATAAGCAATTCTGGGATGGCATTCGCCGTTTTGTGCATAGCAAGCGAATATACAATAAACGCCTCCTTCGTTTGAGAAAGGGGAGCGAACGGAATGAAGACAAAGTGGTTCGTTGACGATTTTGGATTGATGTTCGTCGTGCATTCTTTCGTCGATGACGAGACGACGACCTGCCAGAGTTATTATACTGGATGACAATGTCTTTTTTTATTTCGTCATCGCACTGTGACGAATCTGACGATTGCCTGCCCTGGATGTATCTGCTCTCCAACACTCCTCCTCATCACACATTATTCGAACCGCACCGAGCTCTTCTTGTCCTCTAAGCTCCTTCTGGCACCGAGCTCCTCCCAACTGCTAAACTCCTCCAAGCCTCGAGCTCCTCCTGGTCAGCTGCAACATTCTCGTCTTGGTCAACTGCGCCACAATCCAGCTCCATCTTGCTATCGAGTTCCTCCATCTCTTCCGAGCTCGTCATCTAATCAGTCAGCGCATGCCACCAGCCTCGACCGCATCCTGGCCTCCAATTCTTGGGCACCTCGTGCAAGCTATCTCCCGTACAGACTCCACCTACCTTTCAGGCTTTACCTCCTCTGCGAGACTCTGCCTCCTTGTCCAGGTGATTCCACGTGGTCCCTCATTGAAGCCGCCTTAGCGTCCTTCAGGCGTTCCTGGGCCCTGTTGGAATAAAACTACAAAACAACCAGGCTCTTCCGCACCAACACCGAAGGCTACTGACTGAGATTGCTACCACGTCAGCGCTTCTCTTTTATTCCTTGTCTAGGTATCAATATATCTACAATCTTATACGCTAAGCGTTACCTCTACAATTCTTACAAAAAGCCATCTTCACTGCAGGGTGTGTGATGTATCTGCTCTTCAACAAAACTAACAGATACACAAACTTTTCCATTATTCCAATTGATCTCAGTCATCGAAGTTACTATCTTCCATTCTTCTTATAGAATCGAAATAACTAGTTTTTTTTTTTTTTTTTAATTTCTTTATTAGTATCATTCCAAACATTACATTCATTTCTTATATCTAGGTGTTCTGTGTTATTTGACAACACTATCATCCTAATTTGGTAAAACAAATTTAAGATTTAATTAACATTTTGTTAACAACATATTACATTTCATTTGCCGTAGCAGTTCAGATTTTTTACAGGTGAGTTGATTTCACCTGCTTATAAGAGAAAAAAAAAACGCTTTGAATATACTTAACCTAACTTAACCTAAACATATAACGCATTAATCGTGGCAATAGAAGATTGTAACGATTTTTGCCTGAAATTATTAATGATTGTATTTGACATTTGTTCCAATGTTTCAACATTGGATATTCTATGTAACTCATTGGTACTATACCAGGGAGGAAGCCTCAGAATCATTTTCAAAATTTTATTTTGAATTCTCTGCAGAGCTTTCTTCCTGGTATTACAACAGCTAGTCCATATTGGTACAGCATACAACATGGCTGGCCTGAAAATTTGTTTGAATATCAACAGCTTGTTCTTAAGACAAAGTTTTGATTTTCTATTAATAAGGGGATAGAGACATTTTACATATTTATTACATTTGGCTTGAATGCCCTCAGTGTGATTTTTGAAAGTTAAATTCTTATCTAGCATGAGCCCTAGATACTTAACTTCATCTGACCAATTTATTGGAACCCCTCTCATCGTGACAACATGTCTACTTGAAGGTTTCAAATAAAGAGCTTTTGGTTTATGTGGGAATATTATTAGTTGAGTTTTGGAAGCATTAGGAGAAATCTTCCATTTTTGCAAGTATGAAGAAAAAATATCCAAACTTTTTTGCAATCGACTACAGATGACACGCAGGCTTCGTCCATTGGCGGAGAGGCCTGTGTCATCCGCAAACAAAGATTTTTGACATCCCTGAGGTAGCTCAGGTAAGTCAGATGTGAAAATATTGTATAATATTGGTCCCAAAATGCTGCCTTGAGGAACACCAGCTCTTACAGGAAGTCTTTCAGATCTGGAGTTCTGATAATTAACCTGAAGTGTACGATTTGACAGATAACTTTGAATTATTCTAACAATGTATGTTGGAAAATTAAAGTTTTTTAATTTTACAATCAAACCTTCATGCCAAACACTGTCGAATGCTTTTTCTATGTCTAGAAGAGCAAGACCAGTAGAATAGCCTTCAGATTTGTTGGAACCAATCAAATTTGTTACACGTAAAAGTTGATGAGTGGTTGAATGTCCATGGCGGAATCCGAACTGTTCATTGGCAAAAATTGAATTTTCGTTGATGTGGGCCATCATTCTGTTCAAAATAACCTTTTCAAAAAGTTTACTGATGGAGGAAAGCAAACTGATTGGACGATAGCTAGAAGCTTCTGCAGGATTTTTGTCTGGTTTTAAAATTGGAACAACCTTAGCATTTTTCCATTTGTCAGGAAAATATGCTAATTGAAAACATTTGTTAAATATATCAACTAAAAATGATAAACTACTTTCTGGAAGTTTCTTGATGAGGATGTAGAAAATTCCATCATCGCCAGGAGCTTTCATGTTTTTGAATTTTTTAATAATAGTTCTCACTTCTTCCAAATCAGTCTCCCAGTCATTTTCGAAAACGTTCTCTTGATTGAGAATATTTTCGAACTCCTGAGTAACTTCATTTTCAATTGGACTAGTAAGTCCTAAATTAAAATTGTGCGCACTTTCAAACTGCATAGCAAGTTTTTGAGCTTTTTCGCAATTAGTTAATAATAATTTGTTTTCCTCTTTCAATGCCGGTATTGGCTTCTGAGGTTTTTTCAAGATTTTAGATAATTTCCAAAAGGGCTTAGAGCCAGGGTCCAATTGAGAAATTTTATTTTCAAAATTTTTGTTTCTTAATTGAGCAAAACGTTTCTTGATTTCTTTCTGCAAATCCTGCCATATAATTTTCATAGCAGGATCGCGAGTGCGTTGAAATTGCCTTCTCCTCACGTTTTTAAGACGGATCAAGAGTTTAAGATCATCGTCTATAATCACGGATTCAAATTTTACTTCACATTTTGGAATTGCAATGCTCCGGGCTTCAACAATGGAATTTGTTAAAGTTTCAAGAGCATTGTCAATATCAAGTTTAGTTTCTAAAGAAATGTTAACATCAAGATTGGAGTCAACATACGTTTTATATATATTCCAGTCGGCTCGTAAATAATTGAAAGTGGAGCTGATAGGATTGAGAATCGCTTCTTGGGATATTTGAAATGTAACAGGGACATGATCAGAATCAAAATCAGCATGAGTAATCAGTTGGCTACAAAGATGACTAGAGTCGGTTAAGACCAAATCAATCGTAGATGGATTTCTAGAAGAGGAAAAACATGTAGGGCTATCAGGGTATTGAATTGAGAAATATCCTGAAGAGCACTCATCAAATAAAATTCTGCCGTTGGAATTACTTTGAGAATTATTCCATGACCGATGTTTGGCATTAAAGTCACCAATGACAAAAAATTTTGACTTATTGCGAGTCAATTTACGCAAGTCAGTTTGGAGCAAATTAACTTGCTGCCCAGAGCATTGAAAAGGCAAATAGGCAGCTATGAAAGTATATTTACCAAACTGTGTTTCAACAGAAACACCTAAAGTTTCAAAAACTTTAGTTTCAAATGACGAAAACAGTTGATGTTTTATACGCCTATGAATGATGATTGCAACTCATGCCCCATCAAGTCGATCATTGCGATAAACAAAAAAGTTAGGATCTTTTTTTGGTTTGGATCCAGGTTTTAAATAAGTTTCGGTAATAACTGCTATATACACGTTATTAGCTGTAAGAAAATTAAACAGCTCGTCCTCTTTACCATTCAGAGAACGAGCATTCCAATTTAAAATATTTAAATTATTATTTGGATCCATTAGAAAAACGTAATCCAATAACAATTTGATTTGTAAATTTTACACCTACTTGGACTGCTTCAGTCATAGTGGTGGCTTTGAACATTGCATCAATCATTAGATTCAATTGTTCAGTTAGAAAATTAAAATCAGAGGCAGACATGTCATGTGATTTCCCATTAGAATTTTCGGTAGACGAAGAAGCGGAATTACCTGTGGCGGTAGGGTTTTTTCCATTTGATTTGAAACAAGTAGAATGGGTACCCATGGATCGAGCAGGGGAGGAGTTCGAATTTCCTGCTACGATATCGGCAAAGGATTTACCGTGGGTAGATACATTCGAAATAGAAAGATTCGAACGGCTACCCGACGGATTAAAATTTGTTTGTGAATGAGCATGATTATGATCTTCCTGATGGGTATGATTCATGATCAAGCGATCGTTAACTGAAAAATGAGCATTGCTCGATACTCTACCAGGCAAATTCCGGAAACGACCGTTATCGTAACGGATATTATCTTTCATCTGCCTGGCACGAGCCTCAATGACCTTTTTGCGTGAAGGACAATTCCAAAAATTGGACTTATGGTTAGCCCCGCAATTACAACATATGAATTTGGTGGTATCTTCCTTCACTGGACAGACGTCTTTGGCGTGAGAAGAACCTCCGCAAATCATGCATTTAGCATCCATGCAACAATTTTTTGTACCATGACCCCACTTTTGGCACCGACGGCACTGAGTGGGGTTCTGGTAATTTCCTCCAGGTTTCTGGAAATGTTCCCATGTCACACGGACATCAAACAGAAGTTTTGCTTTTTCTAAAGCTTTAATATTATTTAGTTCTTTTTTGTTAAAGTGAACTAAATAAAATTCTTGAGAAAGCCCTTTCCGAACAATGCCAGATTGGGTTCTCTTTTTCATAATGATTACTTGGACTGGGGAAAATCCAAGTAAATCATTTATTCCATTTTTGATCTCTTCAGGTGATTTATAGTCACTTGAGAGACCTTTCAAGACAACTTTGAACAAACGTTCGGTTTTGTCGTCATAAGTAAAAAATTTGTGCTTCTTCTCTTCAAGATGTTTGAGAAGAAGCTCACGATCTTTAAGAGTTTCCGGCAAAACGCGACAGTCTCCTTTCTTTGCGATTTGGAAGGAAACCTTGATTCCCCTAATGGAGTTCAAGATCTCCTGCCTAAATCCCCCAAATTCGGAACAACTGACCACGATAGGCGGCACTCTTTGCTTCCTCACTTGAATCAAAGAGCCTGGGCTAGAGGCTGCTTCGATTTGGTGTTCGGAAAATTTGTCTAGAGCATCGAACTGATTGCTCATTTCGATACAATTATTCATTTCACCCTTGGAAGAAAGTTCGCATTCCGGGGAAACGTCCTTTCTTCCATTCTTGCCACGTGTAGTGACAGTTTTAAAACCCACTTTTTTGGAAGGAAGTAGTGAATTCAGAGATTCACCCTTCCTTTTGTTTGTTGTTGATACCATGTTTAATTAATAAACGAAAGAAGACGTGACCTTCGAAAGGTTTTTTTCCCAAGACGGTGTCCAAGAAGGATTACCACCGCTAGCTTTCGCCAACGGGTCCAACGAAAAATCGAAGGCACGGGTCCAAACAAGGATCGTAAAGGGATCAATAGTAGAAAAATAGTACTGAAAAGTACTGTTTTAGTAGCACTGAAAAGTACCGTTTTTAATTTTAGCACTGAAAAGTACTGTTTTTGTAGCACTGAAAAGTACTGTTTTATTGCTTTAGGTAGTTTTTAAGAAAACTTCCAAGAGCAGAGAGAATTCGTGTACGCACAGCACGAAGGTACGATGCGCACGAGATAACTAGTTATTCTTCGTTTTATTTGAGCTCTGTTGTCAACTACATGAAGCATTTTGGAGCATTCGTACAGTGTCACAATGTATGTAGGATTTTAGATGATGTTTGAGGCTCACTTCAATTTTACTGAACATTGTTATGTTTCGGTCTGCCGTGAATTAGGGATATACATGCGCGGGGTGTACGCACGAGCCTTCTTGCAGCGAACTGGACTATCGAAATTCATACATTTTGTCTTATGAAAGATGGAACGATTATCGCGATACGAACGCTTTATTTATCGTTTTAGCATCACTCCACACCAAGGCGTCGGTAGGCGCGGGGTGTACGCACGAGCCTATCGATCGCAAGGTCCTTGGTTCGATTCCAGGTTGCCGCGTAAACTATTTTTGTTTTCAAATTTCGATTTCATAAGGCAAATTTATGAATTTCAACCCGATTCCTTGTGACGAATTTTCATAAGGGGTTCCTATGTTTATCGATAGTCCATTTGCCTGAGTGTATCGATCGCAAGGTACTTGGTTCGATTCCAGGTTGCCGCAAGAACTATTTTTGTTTTCAAATTTTAGCCCGATTTCTTCTGGCGAATTTTCATAAGGGGTTCCTATGTTAATCGATAGTCCATTTGCCTGAGTGTGCAATATGGCAAAACCTGCACTGGCGGTGACTCTAAATCACAATACATTCGTTCCGTTTTACTAGTGTTACCAGCGACAAAAAAACAATTGTGTTTTACTTTTCCAAACACGTGGAATAACACAAAAAGCATGCTTCAACTTTGCTCAAGTCTTGACTTGAATAACTTGCAGCTAAATTAAAATATTGATGCTTCGTAGCTTTTACTTGAACTGTGCAAAGCAATGTTGAATCACACATTGAAAACGGGTTAAAATTGGAAGCTAACTTGCGGTGAATTTGTCATTTTAAACTTTTCTTCACTCTTTTAAAACAGTATTGCTAGCTACATGAACATTTAAGTATCAGTAGACTGTATGAAATGTAACACTTACTTTAAAGTTGGTTCACATTCGATTTCGTTATCTTTTAATATTATATCTCAATGTTCTCAATTTTCTTATGATGCATGCAATTATGATGGCAATTGAACAGTGTTGTCATTCAAATCGAAAACTTGAAATCAATAATAGTAATTTTGGATTATTCTCAAACTATGGAGAACATTATTATTATATACAGGGGATAGGCAAAATGATTGAGATAGGCAAAATTTTGCCCAAATTCAAATGCTTATAACTTTATGAAAAATGGATGAAATTGGATGCATCTGGAAGCAGTCGACGGCAAATTTAGTCCAGTTTTAGGAACTTCCTTGGCCATGCATATTGGCCACTGGACACCGGAGATGTTCCGGATTTTCTGAGGTCATGTCCAAATGTCATTTTTTCTGTCGCTTGTATTTTTGTGTGGTGTAAAGTTAGATAGATGTTTGCAATTTTCCTAGAAACTAGAACTAATAGGAAGTTGAATGCCACCGGACGCATTAAGATTGGTTGGAAATCTTCAGAAATATGACCATTTCCGTAAAACTGGTTCCGGAAAGCATGGTCAGTCATGTTTGTACTTCTAATCATGTAAATATTATCCGGAGTTATATCCAAGCGGACACCAACCTTAAAAATGATGTTTCCTGCAGCGTATTCAGAACCATTAGATGCACAGACCACTCTATAGAACGTTCCAGGTGCCCTGGGGGAAGTGGTCAATTAGGAACAGGCCAAGGAAGTTCCTAAACTGGACCTAAAACTGCCGTCGACTGCTTCCAGATGCATCCAATTTCATTCATTTTTCATAAAGTTATAAGCATTTGAATTTGGGCAAAATTTTGCCTATCTCAATCATTTTGCCTATCCCCTGTATTTGGTTCTACACCAATTGATGAAACCTCGCCAACAATATTTCGCCAATTCACTTGATTCATGGCCGCTTCTCTCCATCCTCGACGGCGACCCACGCTCTCCAGGTCATGATGCACTTGGTCAAGCAACCTAGCTCGCTGCGCCCCACGCATTCTTGTTCCGACCAGTTTGAAGCGAACACCATCTTTACAGGGCTGTTGTTCTGCATTCTTACAATATGCTCTGCCCAGCGTATCCTTCCAGCTTTAGCCTCCTTCAGGATACTGGGTTCGCACGTTGTCGTCGTCAATGATCTTCCACAGCTCTACAGGTCATTGCTTCCGCATGCCACCTTGAAATCAATGAACAGGTGCATAGGGACCTGGTACTCACGGCATTACTGGAGAATTTTCCGCATGGAAAAGATTTGATCGTTTGTCGAGCGGCCGTCGATAAAACCTGCTTGATAACTACCCACGAACTCGTTTGCTATAGGTGATAGGCGACGGAAGATAATCTGGGCGTTTATAATAGTGATTGCACAATAATTTTTATATTCCCGTTTGTCACTCTTTTTGTAGATATGGCATATAACACCTTGCTTACACTGGTCCGGTAGCTGGTCCGTTTCCCATATTCTGACTACTAGCCGATGCACACAAGCGGCCAATCTGTCCGAGGCCATCTTAATGAGTTCGGCTCTGATACCATACTTGCCAGCGGCCTTGTTGTTCTTGAGCTGTTGAATGGCATCCTTAACTTCTTCCATCGAGCTCGTTGGTTTCTACTGTCCACTCCACTGTCGTGCTGACATAGCAGTCACCTTTACTGTCCTGTTCTCTGCGCCATTCAGGTGTTCATCGTAGTGCTACTTTCACAATTCGATCACCTCGCGTTCGTCCGTCAAGATTCTCCCATCCTTATCCCTGCACATTTCACCTAGCGGCACGAAGCCTATGCGGGATGCGTTCAGCTTTTCATAGAACTTCCGCGTTTCTTGAGAACGATACAGCAACTCCTTCTATTGGCATTCCACTTCCAGACGTCCCGTAATAGTCGGGTTTGCTATTTCCGCTTCAGTCTGTATCTATACACGTTTTGTCGCGTACCATGCTGCAGCATTGCAGCACGCGCTGCTTTTTTCTTCTCCAAAAGCTCCTGGCACTCCTCGTTGAATCGATCGTTTCTTGAACCTCGTTCCACGTATCCGACGAAGCTTTCGGCGGCGTCATTAAAAACTGCTTTGACTGTCCTCCAGCAGCCCGCAAGAGGAGCCCCATCGAGCTCGCCATCATCTGTGAACGCTGCCTCAAGATGCTGCGCGTACGCATTGGCGAGATCTGGTTATTTTAGTCGCATTAGATTATACCGAGACAGGCGGCTGTACCGTAAATCGTTGATGACGGATAGTTTTGGGCGCAGTTTCGCCATCACCAGGTAGTGGTCGCTGTCAATGTTGGCGCCATGGTTCTGACAACGGTTATGTCGGCTAAGTGTTATGTCTGCTGAGGTGATCTCCAGGTTAACCGATACGGGTGGCTGTGCTGTAAATAGGTGCTACGAATGTCCATATTCTTGGAGGTGGCGCCGCGCCATGTTGAACATCTTGAATCTGTATTTCTAAATTTACCAAAAACTTAATTCAACCTCAATTTATTTCTAATAGGGTCGAAGTTTATTTCAGATTTGAATGGAAATACAACATTTTAATGTATTGTGAATCGTTTCAGGTTGGTCCACTGCCATCGTTAGCTGGTGTACTGTCGTCGCTGATGATACAGCTCATACTGTGTCACTGGAAGAGCTTGAAGAAACCGCACGTAGCTATGATCAAATTACTAGTTATCGGATGTATATTGTTTGGATTCGGGACACTGCCATGGCAGGCGAATTTCACCGGCCTGATAGCTGGTTTAATCTTTGGCATCGGGATAACGCTGACTTTCGTACCGTTCGTGAACGTGGCGAAGCATAGTAGGAAAAGCAAGGTAAGTTCTGTAGTCTTTGACGCCTGGTGATCAAACTAATGATTTAAACCAAAAATTTCAGGTTAACCTTATTTGGACATGCGTGATCCTCCAGCTGATAATCTACGCCGTAATGTTCATAATCTTCTACGTCTTTCCCTTGCTATTTTCCTCGTTCAACTTTATTGACGGAAATCAATTGACGGGTCATGGGTCCGCCCATGGCTATCACGACCACTACAATCTGTACGAAAGCTTTCCTAACTACAATGGTAATGGCCACGGCCATAATCACGGTAGTGGTGGCGGAATTATTAACAATGGTAATCCGTACGTCACGACGTACGATTCAAACAACAAATACAAAACACTACCGGGCCACAATGGTGGTATCTTGCACAATCATCACGAGTACAGTGGAGGTGGTGGGGTAGGAGGAAGTGGTGGTATCAGCATGTCCGGCGGTATCAATAGGATTAGCAGTAGCAACAATAATAAAAATAATAATTTGATGAAAGGAACCTTGTGCGAGAAAGGACAATGTGTCCAACGTCAGCCACGTAGCGCTGACACGAATGCATGACGTCGATGTTTCCTCCTGTTTACGTCATTGGAGTTACTTTTCGTCTTGTTTGTTCTGCTGGCTCTGTACGATGTCGATGATTTCCAGGTCATTTATCAGTTCATCATGTGATACAATCCACGAAGTAGAAACAAACTATTCAAATTTTATATCTAACTTTCCAAACGCAATGTGATCTTAAACCGTATCTTAGTTGAGAGTACTTAGTTCAAATATGGCGTGTAGAATTCGTACGTACACCTTAAATAAAGAAGAATAACGAAGCGTTACATTATATTATATCACCCGGTTATGCTTAAGTTTCCTAAGTCTCGGTCTTTTTCCCTAACTTTACACAATTTTCTAATACTTATAGTAAATATTAACATATACAAAACACACAAAAACAAAAGTTTAAAACAAGTGAAAAGACATGCGATTGAGACGAATGTGAATAAACGAAACCAATTCTTAGAATTGCCCTCAGTTAGTTCGAATAGCTATCCTTCTAATATGATATTAATTGAACATTATGGTATGAATTTCAAACAGAAAAAAAACAAGAAAGCAAACGAAGAAAACAAGTAAAATAAATTTTTGATTTATAAACTAACACAAAGGAAGCAAAAAAGTAACAGTAAACAAAAATCAAGGAAGAAGTGTACGCAAATTCTAATAAAACCTCTATTTCAATTTATCAATGCCTGGTAGAGCGACTCACTTTTTCAAAAATGTGTTCAGATATATTTTGTTTGGTATGTCCGATAATCACTGGAGGGAAACGATTCAATAATCAGTTTAAAAATTTGCATGTTTTTGCGAAATACAGTTTAGCGTCTTTATGCTATAGAATTTAACGAACTTTTTGAAAAAAAATGCGTTGCTCTAGAGTTTACATATCATTTATTATAGACTGTAAAAGAAAATTCGATCTCTTAAGAAGGAGATCAATCGAAGCCACGCCTCAAAATTCCGAGAGCAACGTCGGGTACGAGAGACTGAGTTGACGCAACAGTACATAATTGATTCGATGAGGAATGTAGGCAGATTTCGGAGGAAGCGCAATGCGGAGAGATGGAGCAGATGTTCAACGCATCCTGCAATAGCTTTGTGATGCGAGTCGAGATATGCAGAACAGAACGTTTACCGAACGTATCCAATGGCACTACCCATTCCATCAACATTCCACAACATCCCGTAACACCTATGATATGTCGTAGAGTTCTTTGCATCTGTCTTAAGTAGGTGTTCAATCAATCATCCATTCCCATTCCCCAGCTTTCGCAAGGATTTGGCCAGGACAGCTCTCGACTATTGGAGGATGCGTCAATTTTGTCTGAGAGTTAGAGGATAGTCCTAAATTTCTGACTGTGGTAACGGACGGGAAGGAGGCAACCCTCATAAAATGGTCTAGGACTGTTACACTTACGAATTTGTGCGAAATGCTTAATGCTAATGCTTATGCTACACAACAAAAAAACATGAAAAAAGTTACAAATTGTGACTTAGGGTCGTTTTCGACCCGAAAATTCAAACAGCGTGCAAAAAAAAAAACAATGTGTTGATTGATTTTACTTCGGAGGAACCAACCAGATGTCTGCTTGGGAGTGGAGTCCGACTGCATCTACGCCAGTTCACACATTTAGTCTACAATTACCCTATTCACGACAATAAATAAAGAATAAGCCAACGAATGATATGTTTTGGTTTGAAAATAGAAATGTCCCCAATGACAGGGACCGGGAACTTCCGGTGGTCTCAAATGTGGTAATTCTAGTTAAAGCTAAGCAGTCCGTCATTCGTTTCGGCAGCCATGTTGATTTTGTAGCTTGCAATTTCAAAAAGATAATACTCAGTCACCTTAAGTAATATTGGTTCAGAAAAGTATCACTACTTGCGCTTACATGCAGAAAATATGCTTAAACTTTTTCAGAAATGTCAGTGCAAAACCAAGTGATTTTCTTCAGTTTGCAATCGTGAGACGAATCGGCCACAATCATCGATACCCAGTACAAATTGCAATGACGGCCTACTTCGCCTTAAATATCCATGTTTAGTCTATAGTTAATCCACGTTAACCTATTCATGACTAGACATGAAGAATAAGCCATCGCACGATATGTATTGGAGTTCAATTCTAATTGTCCCCAATCACAGGTTCCCTCGGGGACATCCGGTGACCCAAAAGTGGCCACTTTAGTGGAATATCCACCTTGAGTCTGCAGTTGTCCTACTTACTACAAAACATGAAAAATGAGCAGTCGCATGATATCTTTTTTTTGTCAAAACCGAAATTTCCTCTATTCAAGGTTTCCTCGGGGCATTTGGCGGTGCCATGAGTGACCATATCTGTCCAAGACTCCAGCTATGGAGAAAAAAATACTGCACGACATATTTTGAGTGAATAAATTATTTGATCCCAATTCGGATCCACTACCCGCGCCGATTCCGGGAAAATGGCCATATCTTGGTTGTTTCAGGACTGATCTTTAAACTTGGTGCACCAAGCGTTTCAGAATTTCATTTTCTATCTCCATGTGCAGTGAGTTTTCAATTGATTCCTTTGCTAAAAATACGTCAGTATTTTACTGCATGATGCATGCTTCCGGAAATCCGGATTATAACCGGTACCCGGAGGTCATAGATCATCTCCGTGGGAGCACCTCTAAACTAAACGGATCTTCTTAAGTAATTCTTAAAGGAACTAAAATCGATCATTTTTTGACAAAGTTACAGCTTTCCGCAGTTGGCTCATTTTTTTTCTTATCCCAGTTATTTAAAGGAGAGCATGTTATGAAAAAGGTTGAAACCACTGATTTGATGGAACCAGACTACTCTAACTCTTCTACAGTCTGTTAGTAACCAAAAGCTTTTCCATTCAAAATTCCCAAGTTTTGGGGATCTGTATCTCAGCTTCAAGTAGTCCGAATTAGCTGAAAATTGGATGACGAACTACAAATAACCTTAAGTTTGGTGTATATGGAACTCATTAAATTTCAGTCATTTTCCGAGGATTTTCAGAGGGTTAATCAAAGAGAAAAGTAAGTAACCGAGGAATTTTTCGATTTAATTCAAAAAGGTAAGTTTTTGGTTGGTTAGTTTTTTCGGCAAAGTTGTTCACTTTCAGAAGTTACACAAACTTACAGAACACACCAACCACTTACAGCTCACCGAAATGAATGAATCGAAGAATCTCTCGATTACTTACTTTTCTTTTTGAAAACCCTCTGAAATTCTTCGGAAAATGAATAAATTCAATGAGCTCAGTATACACAAAACTTAAGGTTATTTTTAGATCATCATCCAAATTTCAGCCAATTCGGCCTACCAGAAGCTTGGGCATTTTGTATGTAAACCAGCATTTGGTTACCGTAATCATTGCCCCTTTGATCAGTATTTTACTACTTTTTGTTGTGTTATTCTTCGGAATTCAAATATTGTCAAATAAATTTTGACAAAACCATTACTCCATCGATCTGTATCAGTTTATGTTATCGACCTTTCATGAAATAATATTTAACATATCATAACAAATAGTTTAAGTATCAAAAAAATGCCACATTGGGGCGAAATTGATCACCATATAACAAAGCAGGCTTAAGAATACAAAAATTCCCTATCTACTCTTGAATCTCAAAATGATGTCAATGTTCTTACAACTCAAGTATTTCATCATTTTATTGCAAAATTAAACTTTGAAAATTGTAACCAGTGGTGTGTTGAAGTGTCCAAGATTTGTGAGACTATCGTGATTTTGTGAATCGTTTTATTGTCAAATAAATAGTACCAAGAAAATATTAAATTATATAAAACTGGACACTTCCCAACTCCCACTGTGAAGAACGCAGCCACATCATTAGTTCCGCTACTCACCACCAGGCGTCACAGGAGCATAAGGATGGGCGGCCATTGTGGGTGGTGTAAAGGGGGCCATGATGGGGCGAATATGGATGGGCGGAAAAATGCTTCAACGGTCGCGAGCGTCGATATGTACTCGCCATCGCAAAAATCATTAAAACTGCAGCATTCGAAAGAATACGACGCTAGTTGCTAAAAGCCAAAAAGTTAAAGTGAAATTTAAAATAAGTTGTGGAAAGTGGAAGAAGCGACATTGGAATTACATCCAGGTAATCCGTTAACCATTCCAATCCAGGCAGCCCTCAGATTAATCTTCAAAAAACCATCATATTTCCGCCCCCTTGACCCACCAGGACCCCGTAGTTCACCGTAGTTCACCGTAGTTCACCGGTAGTTTACCCATTGTTCTACGTCGGAGTAACCAAGCACTACATCCTGCACCTGAGCCTGTATTGGCCAAAGTACCGCCGGAAGCACGCCGTGGTCATTGCCATACCTCGGAGTAGGCCCAGAGTCCACTAACGTGCCACTCCGAAGGCTACCACCGCGATTCGATAGGCGTCACCTAGAGGCGGCCATTTTGTTAATGGCCTGAAGCGTGAAGTGCGAAGTGCCAGCCGGTCGTCCACCCTGAACTCGGAAAAGGAAGCAGAAGTGCTGTGCGGAGGAGTGAAGGTTCCACCAGCCGTGTCCTGCCGGAACTAACACGAGAAGGAGCGAAACGTAGTCCAGGAAGGAAAGACGGTGGAGTAGCGGAGCGTGAAGAAGGGGCCCCGCCAATAGTGAAGAAGAAGGGAATAAGTGAGGTAGGAGATAGCCTTTAAGAAAGTGGGAGAAATAAAGGTACCTGATTGTGCGAAGTATTGAATAAAGTGGGTTTGTGTTTAGCAAAAGTAATTTAGTGTATTCTTGGTCGCGATAGTCAAGCGCGCACGCCGACCCTGAGGCAATTGTAGAGAGGGGAGTCTCACCAGTGCTGGGCAGGGATCGCCCCATAAGTTACACTTGGCGCCCAACTGAAATTTGCGTAGACTATCAGAGCCCGGGTACACTAGAATACCGATTGCGTGTCTTTGCGGAAGTCTCTGGTAACGTCCAGACTTCGCTGACGAACTTAACCAAAGCACATAATACAGGTAACCGATTGATGAATGGGAATCAATACATTTTGTTCTTAAAGAGGGGTCTTGGATGTGAGTAAACGGTCTGACTAGCTACCAACCATTGAACAAAACTTAATAAAGGCATACGAATAGAAGTCGGAGAGTTTCGCGGTGAATTCCGGTACCTTGAACAGTGTTGTGTGGTTTTCAGACTGTGGAATAAAACACCAAACAAGAACGATACGTTTATTAAAAATAAACGAGCTAAAACTAGGATTTTTTCAATTAATTGCTTCAATAGGGAGCGTGAACAAATTTTAGGTTTTTCAAATTTTAATTTCGAGCTTTCGAACAAGCGGAAGTGTTTTCTTCAGTAGGATTTTCAAATTTGGTTCAGTGGAAGCACCACTTGAACAGTTTTTAGTTTCTTTTCAAATTTTATTCTAAGATTTTCTTAGTTGAATGGAGATTGGAGAAATGGCGATGTCCAATTTCACATCGTGGTACCACGCGATGAATCCTGGTCATCTGACCACAGATGAGCTGGAGCACGAGATGAAAATCCGTGGCATTCCGTTAGATGTTTCACGTAGCGCTGCGGAACGAACGTTGCGTAGCCACCTGAAAGAGGAAAAAAGCAAATCGGACATTAGAATGAAATTTGAGAGTGAATCGGTAGTTGCTGAGTTAGAGGTTTGTGACGATAAACTGAATGGGATAAAAAATCACCTAGAAAAGCGAGTGTCTAAGAAAGCGGCAGATCAGTTGTACAAAACGAAATTGGTTCATATCTTTTTCCGAATGCAGCGATTGCAAGCTCACACTGAGGAAGAAGACGAATTGAATAGCCTCGCGTTGATTGCTGGTGAATGTGTAAAGCTACTCAACGTGTATTATTCACCCACATCCCACCTTTTAGAAGTGCGAGAGGCCGAATTGGCGATTCTAAACGAGAGTTTGAATCAAATAAGGCAAGAGTTAGTACCGAATGATGGTGGACAAGGGGAGAATAATATGAATGAGAGATCAGATGGGAGATCGACAGGTGAAAACGTGACTGAGCCGAATGGTAGGAATGTAGAAAGCGATAGGATAAGTACCGGAGGTGAGCAATCTGAGAAAACGACGGATAGTGAGAAAGAGGGATTAGCATCTGAGATCCGTCAGCTAACGGCGGTAGTGAGCCAACTACTGCAACGCATCACGGTACTTGAAGCTAATCAAAACGTTGCTCAACCGTTGAATCTTCATACAGGTACAGCCAACAGTACGCAGATTGAGAGGAATATGGTGGTAGAGAAAGAAGTAGAAGAAGTTCAGGAAAAGTCAGTAGATTTCTTAGGCTGGTTAAAACAGAGGAATGAGTCGTTAGATACGGTGAAAAATTCGGATGAAGACAAGCACATCGGTAGTAAGCTGAATGAGAGGACCGAAAGAAGAGTTGAAAATAGCAGGCCATTGAGTATTGGAAATAAATTTCCGATTCATAAATGGTCTGTGAGATATGACGGAATGGATAATGGCAGGCGGTTGAATGAATTCTTGAAAGAGGTGGAATTCAACGCCCGGTCAGAAGGATTTTCTGAATTGGAGTTGTTACAGGGAGCTCACCATCTGTTTACACAGAAGGCGAGATCCTGGTTCATAGATATCAGTGGAGAGATAAGGTCATGGAGCGAGTTAGTTAGGGAGCTTAAGAAAGAGTTCTTACCAGTCGATATAGACTATGTCTATGAACGGCAGGCTAATAACCGGAAACAGGGTCCCAGGGAGAAGTTCCAGGACTTTTACTTGGACATGGTCCGGATCTTCCGCAGTATGTCGATCCCATGGGACGAAAAGCGCAGATTCGATGTTCTTTTCCGCAATACCCGCGAAGACTGTAGGATCGCGATGCTAGCAGCGAATGTGAACACGATACCTAAAATGAAAGATTTTGGTAAGCGTTTCGATTCGATAAATTGGCAAATGTATCAGAGGAAAGAAAACCGGTTTTCACGGAAAGATGTAATACAAATTGACGAGGTTAGGAGTCATCAGTCGTTCAAAGGTAGTCAAGACAGGTACACGAATCAGAACAGGGAAGATTTGAACAAAAAACCTTTCAAGCCGAAATCTCAGCAGTTCCCAAACCAACCGTGGAAACCACAACAACCCACTAATCAAAAATCCAATGAAAAGCAAAACGATCAGGGGAAATCGAATCCTAAACCGGACAATACTCAACGGCAAAGCAATCCACAGCCCGGACCCAGCGGAACAAACGCGCTACAAAGAATTGTAAACGCATATATTCCGCCGGGCAAAAATGTGTGCTTCAATTGCCACGAAGGTGGACATGGGTTTGAAGATTGCGATTCTGATCGGAATTTGTTCTGCTTCCGTTGTGGATTTCCAGGTTTTAAGACTAAGAATTGTCCATATTGCGAGTCAAAAAACTTGCCCAAGACTGCCTAAAGAGGCAAGACAGTCTTGCAAATAACTCCACAAGACCTCACACAGAGCCAGCAGTTCCCGACTCTCTCGAACAGCGTGGTTACTCAAGAGTGAGTGGAGGCACAGCTGAAGAGACCGAGAAAGCAACCATGCTCGTGACTCTCAGCAATGATCCCAGACCATTCGTGAGAGTGGAAATGCTGGGCATCTCTATAGTAGGACTGTTAGACAGTGGAGCAGCCAAAACAGTGTTAGGGATAGGTTGTAAAAAACTGATTAGCGCCTTAAAATTAAAATTGAGACCCACGAACATAGACTTGAAAACAGCCGGAGGACAAAGTTTAGTGGTCATAGGGACAACTGATGTACCTATAACTTTTAACGGAGAAACCAAACTCTTACCAGTTCTGGTAGCTCCAAACTTAAGTCGTCGTTGCATTCTTGGGTACGATTTCTGGCAAGCCTTCGGAATTCGTCCTACGGTTTCCCAGTCCATTGATGCGATCGACGAGGCTGAAAGAGAACCAATGGAAACGATGAGCGAACTGAGTGATGATCAGAAGAGACAGCTAGAGGAGGTGAAAAACATGTTTCTCCCAGCAAGTCCAGGTCATCTGGGTAAAACAAGCTTGATTGAGCATCACATTGAGCTGAAGGAGGAATTTCTGAATGCCGATCCTGTCCGAAAGAACCCATATCCATGGAGTCCCGAGATCCAGAAAAAGATTCATCGGGCATTGGACAATATGATCAGGGACGGAGTGGTCGAACCTTCCAATTCAGATTGGGCTCTGCCTGTCGTCCCGGTCAAAAAGCGAGACAGTGAGGATGTACGACTGTGTCTCGACGCCCGTAAGCTTAACGAGCGGACGAAGAGAGATGCATATCCTCTCCCGCATCAGAATCGAATCCTCAGCCAACTAGGTCCATTCAAATTTTTAACGACCATTGATCTTTCGCAGGCGTTTCTGCAAGTACCTTTGAACCATGCATCGAGAAGATTCACTGCTTTCTCGGTTCCGGGGAAAGGGCTTTTCCAGTTCACTAGGTTGCCGTTTGGACTAGTTAATAGCCCGGCAACATTGAGTAAACTCATGGATAGAGTGTTGGGACATGGTGAGCTTGAGCCCGCTATATTTGTCTATTTAGACGATATAGTTGTAGCGAGCCACACTTTTGAGGAGCATATCGCGAAGTTGAGGGAATTGGCTCGAAGATTAAAAGAGGCGAATCTTTTTATCAACCTCGAGAAATCAAAATTCTGCTGCCACGAATTGCCTTATCTCGGGTACATCCTTTCCGAAGAAGGATTGCGGCCTAACCCAGATCGAGTCCAAGCGATCCTGGGTTTTGAGGCCCCCAAATCGATAAGGTCATTGAGAAGATTCCTCGGTATGGTTAACTATTACCGCAGGTTTATCGACAAATTCAGTGAACTCACCGCACCTTTGACCGATCTGTTTAAAAACAAACCGAAAAAGGTCCGGTGGAATCAGGCAGCAGAGAATGCGTTTATTGCCATCAAAGAGCGGCTGATTACTGCCCCAGTCATGGCCAATCCTGACTTCAGCGTGCCGTTTTGCGTGCAAACGGACGCCAGCGATACAGCCCTCGCAGGGGTGCTCACTCAGGTCCAGAATGGCGTGGAGAGAGTGATAGCATACCACTCAGAGAAGCTTAAAGGTGCCGAACTCAATTACCATGCTGCGGAGAAGGAAGGATTAGCAGCCCTTCGGTGTATTGAGAAATTTCGATGTTATATCGAAGGGACACGCTTCACTCTCGTCACGGATTCATCGGCCCTCCCATTTATTATGAGAGCCAAGTGGAGATCTTCATCTCGCTTGAGCCGATGGAGTATCACTCTGCAACACCTCGATATGGAGATAAAGCACCGCAAAGGGAAGGAAAACATCGTCCCTGATGCTTTATCCCGATCGATTGAGGCACTTGATGTCGTAGAAACGGACAAATGGTACCGAAATCTACTTGAGTCGGTTGAAAATGATCCCGAAAAGTTTGTGGACTTTCGGCTCCAAAACGGAAAACTATTAAAATTTGTAGCCACACAATCAGATGTGTTGGACTACAGATTTGAATGGAAAGAATGCGTACCGGAGTCCGAGCGTCAGCGAATCATCCGCCAAGAGCATGATGAGATGATGCACATAGGGTTCGAAAAGTGCATTGAAAAAGTCAAGCGTCGCTACTATTGGCCCAGAATGAGTGCTGACGTCAAAAAATACATTTCCAACTGTGAAACTTGCAAAGAGTGCAAACACTCAACAACATCCACTGCTTCAGAAATGGGAAACCAGCGAATAGCCACCAGACCCTTCCAGATTGTGTGCATGGACTATATACAATCCCTTCCACGAAGCAAGCAGGGCAATGCCCACTTATTAGTCGTCTTAGACATCTTCTCTAAGTACTGCCTGCTTGCTCCAGTGAAGAAGATTGCTTCAGGTAATCTGTGCACAATCTTGGAAGAAAGATGGTTCCGAAAGCTGTCCGTTCCGCAGTATGTGATCACCGATAACGCGACGACGTTTCTGTCCAAAGAATTTCAGGATCTACTGAAGAGGTATGAAATTCAGCACTGGGCGAACGCACGACACCGGAGTCAAGCAAATCCCGCAGAGCGATTGAACAGGACGATAAATTCGATGATTCGAACATACGTCCGCTCTGATCAAAAGCTCTGGGATACTAAAATATCAGAAATCGAATTCGTATTGAACAACACGGTGCATGGCTCGACGAAGTTTACGCCTCATCGAGTGATCTTCGGACATGAGATGGTCACACGTGGCTCCGACCATCGAAGAGAAGCTGAGAGTGAGTTCTCAGTGGATGATCGAGCTGAGAAGTTGAAAGGAATCAGCCAGAAGAACTTCGATATCGTCAGAGCAAACCTAAAAAGAGCGTATGAAAGTACAAAACATCAATACGACTTGCGTCACAAACGCTACTCACCTACATTCACTGTCGGACAAAGAGTCTTCAAGCGAAGTTTCGCGCTGTCCGAAGCTGGCAAGAACTTCAACGCGAAGTTAGGCCCGCAATATAAGCCCTGCGTCATCGTTGCGAGGAAGGGTAACAGTTCCTATGAGGTAGCCGATATGAACGGAAGGTCGCTGGGAATATTTTCCGCAGCTGATCTAAAAGCCTGAAAAGAGAAATGTTTTTAATTATCCGTGGTACTACTAATTAATTGGCCTGATTCTTGAGTGAGGGAAGGTCAATAGTGAGGAAGGAGGCTGTTCCGTAAATAGTCCATTTGGAGCAGATTCCTGAATCCTATTGCGTAATTCCCGAATCGAGGAGGGAATCAGGACCGGAATAGGGGGATGGTGTCTGTAATGAACCACCCCAAATGAATGCATTCAACTAGTTAATCGATTGTTTTAATTCGTATGAAAATGTTAAATTATTTTGAAAATTTTGTTTCGTATATGTCCAATAATTTTGAAAAATTTGTATTAAACAACTCCATTATGCACATTATGCAGTTAACCGACTTGTAAGCAACATCGTCAACAAATTTTTGAAAATGCATTATTAGCAGTTAACGATGCAGTGTGTAATGAGAGAGTGTGAGTGTGCAATGAATAATGAATGGCGTCATTATGATCACCTTCGTAGTCCTTGTAAGAAACCGTAAAATTTATGTCCTTTGTCAGAGTCACTTCACATATTGTCCAGTCATTTTGTTAGAGTTGTTAAGATGTATACTTACCTGTTTGGGGCCCAGATAGCCGTAGCGGTAAACGCGCAGCTATTCAGCATGACCATGCTGAGGGTTATGGGTTCGAATCCCGCTGGTCGAGGATCTTTTCGGGTTGGAAATTTTCTCGATTCCCAGGGCATAGAGTATCTTCGTACCTGCCACACGATATACACATGCAAAAATGGTCAATCGGCAAAGAAAGCTCTCAGTTTATAACTGTGGAAGTGCTCATAAGAACACTTATCTGAGAAGCAGGCTTTGTCCCAGTTGGGACGTAACGCAAAAAAGAAGAACTTACCTGTTTATAGTCAATCATGCAATTCTCATGACTGATGAACTTTTGCTAAAATCTTTGAAATACACGCAATTTAGAGTAGAAATACTATCAAAATGATCAATTGGCCAAAGAATACTTCGACTAGTCGTCAAAATGATATTTAATACTCAAAAATGCACAATTTCACAAGATTTTAGCCACAACTTCATCATCATATTTCGCACCATTCCACGTTTCACCAATTCGTTGGAACAATAGAGTTGACAGTTTGGTTGTTCATAATCATTCGTACGCGCACACTGATAAGAGCCGATAATGTTGTATTATAGCCACAGTTGATAATCGCTGATAGGCTAACTCCGACATAGCGAAACGTTAGTGAAATTTTTCATACCGTACTCTAGAGTAACTTTGAAAATTTTGTAAATATTATTCCGGAATTCTTTATTTATTACCATGGTATATATTTATATTTTGCATGATAAGCTGAAAAGAAAATGCATGTTTTATTAGTATTTTTAATCCTTTTTAATTTGTTCAATTTAGTTTTATTTGTATATATTTTATTTCGTTTTGTTTCAATGTTGGTCCCGAATATATGTACAGTCAAATGGGTTCGCTGGAGACCGGAATCGTAAGATGTTGATGGTCAGTAGGAGGCTCAAGCCTTGAAACAGAGTGGAGGTGGAAAACCAACGATGAAAACTTATGACCCCGACCCAAATTTTGATTGATACTAAAAAAACGCTACTTTTTCCCTAGCTTACAGCTTTGATTCGGTATTTCTGAATGAGTTTGAGATTTTCAAGTGTCAAATTGTGTTAAAAAAAGAGTGTGTGAGTAAGTTTTGTTTTGTTAGTGAAAATTTTGGTTCAGAGGTACGCGTCACAAAGTTGTTGTTCTTGTGTATTAAAATAAAAAAAAATCTCGGCTTCACCGAATTTTTTTTTAACCCGAGCGGGGGGAGAGTGTAACCAGTGGTGTGTTGAAGTGTCCAAGATTTGTGAGACTATCGTGATTTTGTGTATCGTTTTATTAATAGTTTATTATCAAATAAATAGTACCAAGAAAATATTAAATTATATAAAACTGGACACTTCCCAACTCCCACTGTGAAGAACGCAGCCACATCATTAGTTCCGCTACTCACCACCAGGCGTCACAGGAGCATAAGGATGGGCGACCATTGTGGGTGGTGTAAAGGGGGCCATGATGGGGCGAATATGGATGGGCGGAAAAATGCTTCAACGGTCGCGAGCGTCGATATGTACTCGCCATCGCAAAAATCATTAAGACTGCAGCATTCGAAAGAATACGACGCTAGTTGCTAAAAGCCAAAAAGTTAAAGTGAAATTTAAAATAAGTTGTGGAAAGTGGAAGAAGCGACATTGGAATTACATCCAGGTAATCCGTTAACCATTCCAATCCAGGCAGCCCTCAGATTAATCGTCAAAAAACCATCATATTTCCGCCCCCTTGACCCACCAGGACCCCGTAGTTCACCGTAGTTCACCGTAGTTCACCGGTAGTTTACCCATTGTTCTACGTCGGAGTAACCAAGCACTACATCCTGCACCTGAGCCTGTATTGGCCAAAGTACCGCCGGAAGCACGCCGTGGTCATTGCCATACCTCGGAGTAGGCCCAGAGTCCACTAACGTGCCACTCCGAAGGCTACCACCGCGATTCGATAGGCGTCACCTAGAGGCGGCCATTTTGTTAATGGCCTGAAGCGTGAAGTGCGAAGTGCCAGCCGGTCGTCCACCCTGAACTCGGAAAAGGAAGCAGAAGTGCTGTGCGGAGGAGTGAAGGTTCCACCAGCCGTGTCCTGCCGGAACTAACACGAGAAGGAGCGAAACGTAGTCCAGGAAGGAAAGACGGTGGAGTAGCGGAGCGTGAAGAAGGGGCCCCGCCAATAGTGAAGAAGAAGGGAATAAGTGAGGTAGGAGATAGCCTTTAAGAAAGTGGGAGAAATAAAGGTACCTGATTGTGCGAAGTATTGAATAAAGTGGGTTTGTGTTTAGCAAAAGTAATTTAGTGTATTCTTGGTCGCGATAGTCAAGCGCGCACGCCGACCCTGAGGCAATTGTAGAGAGGGGAGTCTCACCAGTGCTGGGCAGGGATCGCCCCATTAGTTACAAAATCTACCTAATACGCCTAAAAATAGGCAATTTCTCTTGAAATAAGCACATTATTTGAGAATAAACGGTTTTATGAGCAAAAAACTATACTTGTTATGCTGCTTGATATAAAAAATGAGTTCATATTTATGCTTACACAACATTTTGAACACTCGAAGTTAACATGTAGGCATTGCACCAGTGGATTTTTTAGCACAGACATTTTGAACTGTATTTCTCACATCTTCAAAAACTGTGAATATTTTTATGCAAAGCTGACCATAATAAAAATGTAATGGTTCAATATCATCATTAGGCATTTATAAACAAGAAAACACTGAATGTCTGTGGTACAAACGAAACCTTCAGCATCCTTCGGAGAAAATGTTTTTTGGTACCGACCTGATCAAATTCACCCCAGAAATCAATTTGCCCCCAGATTACGGTACTAACTTTTGTCACCGACTGTAGGCCCGCATAACATTCCTTTGATTGCGTGGTGTTTTAGAAATCACCCTCATTCTTGTTTACGGCGAATCCAACTTTCGATCGAATCCTATTCGTTCGAATCCATTGCCCATTTGATTTTGCTGGCGTAAATGTGAATGCGAAAGGGTTTTCGATCGAAAGCGCATTCGTACGTAAACAAGAATAGGGCACCCCTATTCTTGTTTACGTTCGAATGCGCTTTCGATCGAAAACCGTTTTGCATTCTCGTTTACGCCAGCAAAATCAAATGGGCCATGGATTCGAACGAATAGGATTCGATCGAAAGTTGGATCCGCCGTAAACAAGAATGAGGGTGATTGTGAATATGTTTGATATGAAGCTTCAACAAACATTCACCCCTATTCTTGTTTACGTACGAATGCGCTTTCGATCGAAAACCGTTTCGCATTCTCGTTTACGCCAGCAAAATCATATGGGCAATGGATTCGAACGAATAGGATTCGATCGAAAGTTGGATCCGCCGTAAACAAGAATGAGGGTGATTGGAATAATTGCTGTAGAGATAATTTGACTTAGTTTCCAAATTTTTCATGCATAATTCTTACAATTTATGTTAAGAATTGCCAATTTCGTAATTCTTTATTGAAAATTTTAAATGTAGCTTTAAATTTTGTTAATCACGTACTCCGAAGACCAATAAAGATTGGCGCTTTTAGTTGGCGCCAATCAGACCAACCGCACGCTAAGGCACTGCATCTGCCTTTGAGTCTCATATTTCAAAACTTGTTTGTGTTAGGACCAGCCTGTAATGCATAATTGCATGCACAATCATTACCATTTTAATCGCTAACGTCAAACTGTTGTAAATATTAGCAAGTAAACAAATATATTAGCGTATCATTAAACGAATTTACATTTGGAGAATTCCATTCATTCTCTCATTCTGCTTCTTCAGCTCAGACTCAAACTGATAGCGATTTAAAAGTAATGTTGCAATGCCCATCACTTGTCAGTCGTCCTTTGATACAGCGTTCATTAAGATGGCATTACTGAGAAACTTTTGTGCCTTCATTATTGTGTTAATTTCAATTCTGTCAGCCAGTTCACTGGAGCTTCTCCCGAAAAATATACTGGACAAGGCTAAGGATATCACCAAGGCAAATGTGCGTATTGGGGAACGGTTGGCTACCAATGTCCCTATGCTTTTGCCCAGTCTGCAGGAAGTTAGTGAATTTGGCAAACAATCCCTGTTAGGATACCCCTTCGAAGCCGTTGCTCTTGGAATACACAGCTTCTGCTCGGCCGCTGTAGCATCCAATGGAACAGAACCATACTTCGAACCAGACCTAAGTCTAATGAATTATGTGCTAATGACGGAATCCGGAAATTTTTCCTACCCTCTGAGCAAAGCTCAGGATTTATGGGAGAGCCCCGAGTTTTTAAGGGAATTAGACACAGTTATTGTGGTGACTGGATGGTTGACTTCCATCAATGATGAAAAAAATGATGCGGTGACTGAGTTGTACAAAGCGTATCGAGCAAGAGGAGGTCACAATTTTATCGTAATCGACACGGTTTCTCAGCTAACAACGTTGTACACGTGGTCATCATTCAACACCAATGCTCTGGGAAACGCGCTTGGAGATGGCTTGGCAAAGCTGATAAATTATGTCCCGGTCAGATCAATTCATGTGATTGGACATAGCCTGGGAGCACATATTAGCGGTGCGGCAGGACGACGATTCCAGATACTCACTGGAAGTGATTTGCCTCGTATTACAGGACTAGATCCAGCGAACCCATGTTTCAACGAAGGAGAATCTCTATCAGGTCTCAGCCGCGGTGATGCTTCTTGGGTGGACATCATTCACAGTAACGTGAGAGTTTTGGGAAAACGTGACCCGATTGGTGATATAGATTTCTATCCTAATGGGTAATATACCATGACTACTCATGAGAATGTTTAAAGAACATTTAATTCACGATTTTTTTTTCAGACTAAATTCCATCCAACCAGGATGTTTTACAGTGGTATGTTCTCACAGTCGAGCATGGCAGTACTACGCGGAAAGTGTCTATCCAGGCAATGAGAACAACTTTGTCGGCGTCAAGTGCAACAGTCTGTCAGCTGTCGTCGATAAATTATGCAACGCACAGACCGCCATCATGGGCTACAATGTGAACCTGAAACGCAAGGGTAGCTTTTTCCTCAGGGTTAACTCAGAGGCACCGTACGGTAGAAAGAACGACTTTTAAGTGTTATAGAATTGGGAGCATTTATAACTGAATGAATCAATAATTTAAAAATGCTTTTGTTTAAAAACCATGTGTTACCCAGTACAAATGAATAAAGTTTTGTAAAAATAACGATCCGATTGAACGATTTTTCAAATTTCAGCCACTACATATTAGTGTTAGTGTGTTAGATTATATTCAGATTCTCGTTCCAGTTCACTTTTTAGGTAAACTGTACAACTGTAAAGTGATTATCTCTCTATAAACAATCCAGCCATGTGGAGCTCTAATATATTAAGAGGTCTAAAAGACTATCTGTTGGGAATCAAACACTACACGTGTGAACTTTACCAGTACGTTTTTATTACTCCAGATCCCTTCCCCTACATGTTGGTAGTCCCGCATCCAGTGCTGCCAGGATTCAGTTTTACACCACAACATATCTCTCTTTTTCAATATGAAAATGTTAAAAACAGTAACAAAAGAAATTCAACTATTTCAAACAGTAGTCATAAAAACGCTTCGGCACCGATACACTTCTACGAGGTCGGTCTTGATGTTCGATCATAGGCTCGGTGCCTTCAATCGGTTCCTTACGGTTTGTCACTTCCAATGAGTCAGCCGTCTTCGGTGTAGTTGGATGATAAACCTTAAGGTGAGATGTGTTTCGCTTGAACTGCTGTCCGGTGTTTGTCTGCACAGTTGCCATACTACCAGTTTTCTCCACAACCGTTGCTGGTACTGGCAGAAAAGTTGGCGATAGTTTATTTGTAGGCTGCATGTTCTTCATGAGAACTTCGCTTCCCACATTGACTGATGTTTCTTTAGCTCCGACTCTTTTATCACGGTACTCTTTTGCTCGGTATTTGACAGTTGCATCCTTGTCTCGCATTTCATCATCGAACGTTACTTCATCTTGCACATGGGGAAATAGGTCCCTAAATCTTCGTCCGAACATCAGGGTTGCGGGTGAAACTCCGGTGACGCTATGTGGGGTTACTGAGTACATATAAAGATACTCTTGAAGAGCTTCTTCTAAATTCGTACTTCGCTGTTGGCTTATCTTGAGTACAGTCGAAGCTCGTTATAACGACAACTTTTATAACGACAAAAGCTCTCTATAGCGACATTTTTCGGTCCCATGAAAAATATTTCAATGTTATATCTATTCTCTATAACGACTTTTCTCTATTGCGACGGTCCCTTGCGATGTCGTTATAACGCGCTTCGACTGTACTTTCAACAGTGAGCGGTTTTGCCGCTCAACCTCGCCATTTGCACATGGCCAGTATGGCGTGGTGTGAGTTAGCTTTATGCCATAATCGACGCAGTAGTCTTTGAGTTCTTGACTTGAGAAATTTTTAGCGTTATCAGTCGTCAGCACAAAAGGTAACCCCATTCTTGTGAAAACCAGAGTGTCGTGTTTCTCATGTATACCTAAATGAGCTAGTGTGCCCTGCGATATTTCATATCGCAGCTCACAGATTATGTGAGACACGAGATGCGGATACGTACAAAATATATCTTAGTGAGCGAGTCTCATGAGACATCTCGTGAGGCTCGTCACATGCGCTTACTAGGAGTACTTTTATGCAGTTATGTTTGCCTAGTAGAATAACTCCACGGAAGCATACGACTTTGGTCTATACCTATGCTTGCAGCCCAAGTTTTTCGATTCAAATTCTATAATCTCAACCGCGTTGAACCACATCAGTCCTTTGAAACTGCCTACTGGCAGTTTGATCCATAGTTTAATCCCTTTTCCTTGCTTCTGAAACCTTCGCCTGCGATGCTCAAATGTACTGTCACATTGAGATTTTCTCATGAGACGGCGCATGAGCCAGTGCAAATGTGATCGTTTGAGCTAGTACATTGCTACATGAGATCTAAAAAAATGTGTCTCACCGTAGCACGTGCTTAAGCGCGCGATTATTTTTGTGCGCTCATGGCAAGCTGATCTCAAGCTCTTGATATGAAGCGCGTATACATGATGTCTGGTGAAAACCTGGCGTAATACTCGAATAACGTCAGCCGACAGAGTACGGGTCATAAACTCGGCTACCACGAATCGACTGTAGAGGTCCACCAGTACAAAAATATACTTGCCATTCGGGAGAGGCCCCACAAAGTCTGCACTCAGATGTACCCAAGGAGCTGATGGTATTTCACGAATTCGTAATGGCTCCGGTTTATTTGCAGCGCCAACCATCTGACATTCAACACAGCTTCTGCATGCCTGCTCGACATCCGAATCTAGACCTGGCCACCATACAGCTGTTCGTAGACGTCGTTTCATTTTTTCTTTCCCAGGATGCCCTGTGTGTGACAATCGTACCACTGCTTCTTGGAGAGCACCAGGAACGACTATCTTATCCTTACGCAGCAGAAGATCTTTTGAAAAACATAGTTCGGATTTGAACGGCGCAAATCCTCTCAAGTCTTCCCATCGGTCATCGTTCAAGGCCTTTCGTACTTTTGCGAATTCTGAATCATCTTGGGAGGAGCGAATCATTTCGGTCATTGTTATCGCAGACGGTATGTTACCTTCCACTATCGAATACAGCGCATCTTCGGTCCGTTTATCATACGTTTTCATATCAGCCAGATCGCACAACCTAGACAACGGGTCCGCAATATTCACCTCACCAGGGACGTATTCAACGGAGTATCGATATGACTGCATACGAAGGACCCACCTCTCTTGACGCTTGTTCGGACAGGACGATTCGCTAAAAATGTGAATTAGCGGTTTGTGGTCAGTGAGAATCGAAAAATCCAATCCCCTGAGATACATTTCGAAACGTTCGGTTGCCCAAACGATGGCGAGGGCTTCTTTATCTAACGTCGAATAATTCTTTTCGGTTTTAGAGAGGCTTTTACTGGCGTAACTAACCGGTCTGGTTTTCGAGTTGTTTGTTTGTAACAAAACCGCACCCAATCCGTGGTCACTCGCATCGGTAATTAATGTGGTTTTGTAACGAGGACTATAGAAAGCCAAATGATTGGGGTTCGACATCGCTCGCTTTACCTCGTTAAACGATACTTTTGCTTCTCTCGACCAGTGAAACTTCACACCCTTTACTATCATATCGCGAAGAGGAGCGGTGAGGGTCGACAAATTAGGGATAAACTTCCCTACATAATTAACTAACCCCAAAAAGCTGCGCATCTCGCTGGCAGTTTGAGGACGACGGAAGCTCTGAATTGCACTGACCTTTTCGTTTGTTGGAAGAATTCCATTTGCAGACAGCTGATGTCCCATGAATACCACCATCGATTGTCCAAATTCACATTTCGCCTCGTTGATCGTGAGTCCATTTTCCTTAAGTCGGTCCAACACTGCTCTCAGGCGAATATCGTGTTCCTCCTTGGACGATCCAAACACCAACACATCATCAATAAACACCTTCACTCCTTTTAGTCCTTTCAGCACTCTTTCGATGCATCGTTGGAATACCTCCGGAGCTACTTTCATCCCGAACATAAGCCTCTTATAACGGTAGTACGCATCTTGAGTGACAAAGGTGGTAATGTCACGCGATTCGGGTGATAACTCAATTTGATGAAATGCCTTCACCAAATCGATCTTGCTGAACACTTTGCATCCTTCCAAGTGAGGCATGATTTCTTCAAATGTTGGCAGAGGGTGCTTCTCCGGGATTATCGCTTTATTCGCTCTACGCATGTCCACACAAAGTCGAACGGTACGTCCACCGTCTTTCGGTGTTACAACAAGCGGAGACGCCCAACTGATATTGAGTGGCGCCGGCTCTATAATATCTTGCTTTAGCAGGTCCGCGAGTTTTTCATCCACTAATGCTTTTAACGGAATAGGCAGACGTCAGCACGACTGTTGCACAGGCGGTATGTTTGGGTCGAGCTTGATAACCACTTGCACATTTTTCAGTTTTCCAATCGGTGGTTCACCACTGTCATCAACACTGAGAACATTTCCACGAATTTCAAGCAAACCGAGTTCAATAGAAGTCGCTCGGCTTAACAGATTGGCTCCTTTTTCACTGTCAACAACACAAACTTCATGGTGCACTCTCTTATCTCGAGTTGAAATGTCCGCTTTTATAATCTTAAGTACGTTCAGTTTTCCATCACCGTAGAATCGAAGCACTTTGTCTGATTTGCATTCACTGCTCACTACACATCCCTGTTCTTTTAACGACTTTCACGTTCCTCGCGTAATCACGTTGACGTGAGCACCGGAGTCAATGATCCACTCCGTTTTTACTCCTCCAATGAAACACGTCGTTTTATCCAATCCAGATCCATTGGCATATACCTGCTGCACATCGTCGGAATCCGTTCCCTCACTTGATGAATCCGAAACAATGTCTTGCGTCAGTACCTGATTAATTTTCTGATTTCGTTTTGACACTTTTCCTGACTTCAGCTTGGTTTTACACATCTTCTTGAAATGCCCAACAATTTGACATTTGTCACACATTTTTGATCTGGCGGGGCACTTCTTGTCGTTGGCAAAATGACCCACAATTCCACAACGAAAACAAATTTCTTCCCGGCTTTGTTTTTTCACCAAACTCAGTTGCTCTTCTTCTACTGTTTTCTTCATTTGATCTCGATTCCGTTTCACCGTTTCCAACACTCGGCCTTCCTCAGCAATTTCTTGAACAGTCATCAACTTTTTCTTCAATATTGCTTCTCTCAAAGTGTCGGACACACAGTTGTCGAAAATTTGTTCCGTTATTCTCATTTCCAAAGCGGCTCCATAATCGCAGAGGCGGCCCTGGTCTCGAAGGCGATGGATGAATTTCTCAACCGGTTCATTTTCTTGTTGCGTCATCTTTCTGAACACACAGCTTTCGTACGGAATGTTATTGAGTGGAGCAAAATGCTCGTCAAGCAAACGAATGGCTTCTGTAAACACATCGGATCCCAGAGGAGGATCTGCATCATGTCCTTCGATATTGTAGAAAATATCCTGCACCTCTGGCCCGGCAAAATGCAACAAATACGAACGCTTGCGTGAAGGAAGGGCAACACAATTCACTTCCAAGCAAAGCTGGAGAGATCTCTTCCACTTCGTCCACCGGCTCGCGATAGATGCTGTGTCCGTCACATCAAAAGGTGTTATTGTTGCTTTCTCCATTTCCACTAGCCGAGGTTATGTTCCATATGACCTCAAAAAGTTTGTCGATTAAGACGCCGTTTCGTGCCAAAACAATCGCGGCCGATACAACTATCTTCTTTATTCGTATTTAAACCGATACTTCCCGCATTTAACACTTGTCCGCCTAAGATATTAGTCACTTACACGGACGACGAAGCCTCAAAATCAGTTGGAACGCTAAATTCAACTCACTATATCTCGGCTGTCCTAAGTCCGATTTACAAAATTTTGGCACCTACAGAAATGTATGGGCTTCTAAATTCATATCAGATTTCTTTCTAAGAGGTGAATGAACCAGTTGGTTTAAAACCTCTATAAATAAACAAAAAAAAAAAAAAAAATATCAGATTTCTGAAATATTTTTGGGAACTACTGTTTGATTTGTAGTACTTAAAACACCGGAGCAAGTCCCTAAAAAAACGAAATTTTGCCAATGCCTGTACACAACTTGAAATTCATCGCAATAACCTCTAGATTTTTTTTATTGTATGATGATTGTATTAGTGTAACCAAACAAATGGCATTGAATTATTGATTGTTAGCCATTCAAATAACTGCAATATATTCACAAAACTGCGTAGAATACAGAAAAAATGCATTTTCAACTATAACTTGAAATTTATCGCGATGACCCAAACATTTTATGATCTTAAAATAGACTTATATTTTAGGCCATCAAATATGCAGAACACTGATAATAGATTTCTGTACGGAAAACTACAATATTTTCACAAAACAGTGAAAAATACAGAAATATATAGTTTTTCTACAGTAATTTCTTATTTATCGCAATGACTCATCAGTTTTATAATTTTAAACTCTTCGTATGTTCATGAGGAACAAATTTGCTGAACATCGTTGATAGTTGCTTGTTCAAAGAACTACAATATATTCACAAAATCTTGTATACTACAGAAAATTGTTGAATTTCTTCTGCAACTTATTGATTGCGTCTAGATCAATTAAAAGATTTGAAGTATTTAAAGTTATAAATATAAATATATTTACAGAACATTTTTGATGTGTTTTAAAGAACTACAACAGTTTCACAAAACTATGAATAATTCAGGGAAATAACGATCCTAACAACAAACTGAAATTTATTGCAATGATGCATAGATTTTGTGAAATTTAAAATATTGTCATATATAGGGTTATCAAGTTTTCACAATATAATCGATGAAATTTTATTGAAAGAACTACAATATATTCACATATATTATTACCATATAATACGAAAATATTCTGTTCCTACTGAAGTTTGAAAATTTTATCATCTATATAATTTTCTAAATCGTTGTGTATTTTCAATAAAAATAAGTGTGCTCAATATTATTAGAAGCTGTTTGTTCCAAAAACTACATTATTTCCACAAAATCATGTATATTTTTTATGAAAGTTTTTCAAATAATTTCTATATTAACGCTGATCATCTATACTTGGAGCTACATTGTGACATAAAAAAAGTATTAATCGACTCTAGTTATTTCAAAATGAACCTTCGAACACCTTACTCCCCTTAAATGAGGGGAATATGGTGCACAGATGGTACTCTATTTCTTTTCCCTGCGAAATAGGAAAACTACGGTGATAGAAAACAGTACGATGTGGTTAAACATTGAAATATCTCTAAGTTTTCCATGGCAATAGGAAAAGAAAGTTTTTTACTGCATTCAACATTCTATTGTGATTGTAGTTCGTTTAAGAATAAAACGATAGTATTTTGAAGCAGATTCTTAAAGATGTGTCATGTTCAAATATTATTAAAGTAAAGCTGGTTTAATCGATTTTTTCTGTTTAACTTACTACATGGTAGTTAAAAGTATGTGCTATTAGTACAAAATAAAAACGGATTTGAAAAAGTGGCATGAAAACGTTTTTTCAATCAAGCCCTAGCTGAGACAGTGATTAGGGAAACTGCATATTTGAAATATTTACCTTTATATTTTTATTCTTAATTCTTATTATAGGTTATTAGATAAATGGCATCAAAAATGTTCTTGTTTTTTTATGAGAAAGTTTTGAATCATAAAATATAAGTCAGTGCAAAAATTGTTTAATTACAAAAGAGTTCTTAGTTTTGAATAAATTATTAAACGAAAGTATTTTAGCTCTTTGAACTAACACGTATCAATTTTCATTTATATTATTTTCTCGTGAACATGAAAATGGTTTGAATTAATAAAATCAATGCGTCATCGCAATGAATATCAAACTACACTAGATATGAGAAAATTATAAATTGTAAAATTCATGAGTAATAGCGATTATTTTAAACTATAGCTCAAACTATTTTTTTTTCTGCCATATGCTACGCAGTTTAATATATATGTTGTGATTCGTTAAATGTACAAATTACAATGAAAAATGTTTGGTAATAAATTCGAACTTCATTGTTAGATAAGTTTCAAGTTTTGTACAAACAAATGCTAATTTTTTTAAGACTAGCTCCAGTGTTTGTAGTACTACAAATCAAACCAAAGATTCCAAGCACATTTCTATAACCACACATGAATCTACAAATAAGGACAAACTAGGGTTGAAGCGATCAACTTTTTTTTTAACACCGTCATCCATGTAAGTAAAATATCAATAATTGCGTTATTATTAGTAAATTAAAAAATGATGTCATTGCGACAATAATGGATAAGCTACAACTTGTAGTTGTAAGTCTCAAATATGAGAATAGTTTAAAACCACAAAATCTATGGGTCGTTGCGGTAAATATGAAGTAAGATTGTTGAAGGTATTTTTTCTGTATTATTTACAATTTTTTGAGAATGGCTTTGGAGAAACTATAAAATTTGCTCAGTTAATTTATGGTTTATAATATGAAAAAAATATAATAAAATCATGAAAATGATAACTCTTTGTCACAACTATTATACTGCAACGCAAATGTGATATATTTCTATTATAATAAATAATAATAATTAGATATGATTTGTGCAAATATTATCAATAAATAGAAATTGTTAGGGGGAGATCCCCCAGTACCGGACACTTAAGCCACTAAATTCATAATTCGAAATCTATTGATTTTATAGGCTCGTGTTACCCATTTATGATAAATGTTATCATTTTTAAAATGTACAAAAATAAATTTGAAAATAAAAATATGAATTTTGACAATGCATTTTGATGATGTATTTTTGTACCAAATTGATCGATCTTGAAAGGTGGCATCCAATACCGGACACGATCTGGAAATGCCTCGAATTCTGTAAATTTGAACATCATTGAATGTGTACACTATAGGAATAGTGTATAATTACCAATTCAATGCATTTGCAACATTTACAAGAATAATTTCAGTTTTTCTTAGTTTGCAAGATGCCTATCATAAACCTCTTCCATATATGATGAAAAATAGCACATTTTACGATGTTGTTCTGAATGTTCATTCTTCTTAATTTTATTGCATGTTTGATACCATGATCGTCGGAACCCATGAAAAATGAAAGTATTTTGAGACACTGACGCAATAATTACAAAGATATCATATAACAAATTAAGCTGTCCGAAACTGAGGGACAGGAGGCGCTTAACGAAAATTGTAATTTGTCCATATTTAGTTCAATTATGGTACAAAATACATTCATACTATCAAATTAGGATTATTTTCGATCAAGCTTGCGTGATGCAAAGTATTTTTTTCATATTCAAAATAATTACTAAATAAGCTCAAAATTAAGAGAATACGTCAATTTTTTAAAGATTTCCAAACTTTTCTACTTTTTTGAAAAGGCATGCATATTTCAAGGATGTGTTATTCTACGCAAACATTAGTCTACATAATAGCTTTCTTTTCTACTAATACACCATCTTGATTTGACCATGATTTCTCAATGTTTCGACTTTGTCCGGTATTGGGTGCTGTCCGGCACTGGGGGATCTCCCCCTATATTACCAATTTTGTAAACTGCTTGTCGTGCTTTGAAACAGAATTAATAACTGCTCTATTTTTTATATATATTACGTTGAGAAAATTTCAAATGGTAAACACAACTACTATGAAAACGCAACCATAGTCAGAGACTGTTCTGTATTATTCGTGATTTTATGAAAATATTGTAGTTCTTAGAGCAAATAGCCATTATAATTGTTGAGAAAGTTTGTTTTTTTTTTCAAAACTTAATAACGGTTTTGAAAAATAAAATCAATTAGCGATCTTGATAAATATGAAACAAGAGCAGAAATAGTATATTTTTAACTTACATGGTATTTTGTGAAAATATTGAAGTTTTCTAACGAAACTTCATCGGTTAATTCACACAAGCTTGCCAACTCTAAATGATAACATTTTATTTACCATTTTCAAATAATAAAATCCATGGAACATTGTGATCAATTTCAGGCTGTTATTACGATCTAACTTTTCTGGTATTTTCTACAGTTTTGTGTAGATGTTTTAGTTCTTTAGAAATCTCCAAAAATGTTCTGTAGATATACTTACTTTTATATATGAGTTTGCTCCAAACCCTTAAAATGATATGGTCTGGAGGCAATCAGTGATTTGCAGTTGGCTGACAAAACGTCGAAGGGACAAAACGTCGAAAGGTGGGAATTGGAAAAGAACGAAATGATCTTGGAAGAATTATTCTCTTCCAAAAGAATAAATAATTCGAATTTTTTTTTCAATGTGGTAATCCTTTGACGTTTTGTCATTCAACGTTTGTTGTGTTTTGATACATTCTGTCAATTTATATGTGAAAACCGTGGAGATTGTAAGCCAATGCGGCAATACAAATTTTAAATGTTTCTGTATTATACATAATTTTGAGCACACTTATTTTTCTTGAAAATTTACAACAATTTAGAAAATTATACAGATGATAAATTGTTCAAACTTCGGTAGCAACAGAATATTTTTGTATTATACGGTAATTTGTGAAAATATTGTAATTCTTTCAATAAAATTTCATCGATTATGTTGTGCAAACTTGACAACCCTAAATATGGGAATATTTTTAAATCACAAAACCCATGGATCATTGCAAAAAAAAAATCAAACTGTTGTTAGGATCGTATTTCTCCTGTATTATTCACAGTTTTGTAAAAATGTTGAGTTCTTTGAAAAACATATAAATGTTTTAAAATATTTTTATATTTATATCTAACAATTGAAGCATTGTCTTTAAATTGATAAGGTCTAGAGACAATCAATAAAATGCAAAAGAAATTTCAGAATTTTCTGTATTATACAAAATTTTGTGAATATATTGTAGTTCTTTGAACAAACAGCGATCAACGATGTTCAGGAAATTTGTTTCTCATGAACATGCGAAGAGTATAAATTTATAAAATTGATGAGTCATTGCGATAAATATGAAATTACTGTAGAAAACCTGTATTTTCCTGAATTTTTCACTATTTTGTGAAAATATTGTAGTTTTTCCAACAGAAATTCATTATCAGTGTTCTGCAAATTTGATGGCCTTAAATATGAGTCTTTTTTAGGATCATAAAATGTTTGGGTTATCGCGATAAATTTCAAGTTATAGTTGAAAATGCATTTTTTCTGTATTCTACGCAGTTTTGTGCATATATTGTAGTTCTTTGAACAAACAGCAATCAACGATGTTCAGGAAACTTGTTTCTCATGAACATACAAAGAGTTTAAAATTATAAAACTGATGAGTCATTGCGATAAATAAGAAATTACTGTAGAAAACCTGTATTTTCCTGTATTTTTCAATATTTTGTGAAAATATTGCAGTTTTTTCAACAGAAATTTATTATCAGTGTTCTGCAAATTTGATGGCCTTAAATATGAGTCTATTTTAGGATCATAAAATGTTTGGGTCATCGCGATAAATTTCAAGTTATTAGTGAAAATGTATTTTTTCTGTATTCTACGCAGTTTTGTGAATATATTATAGTTCTTTGAACAAACAGCAATCAACGATGTTCAGGAAATTTGTTTCTCATGAACATACAAAGAGTTTAAAATTATAAAACTGATGAGTCATTGCGATAAATAAGAAATTACTGTAGAAAACCTGTATTTTCCTGTATTTTTCAATATTTTGTGAAAATATTGTAGTTTTTCCAACAGAAATTTATTACCAGTGTTCTGCAAATTTGATGGCCTAAAATATGAGTATATTTTAAGATCATGAAATGTTTGGGTCATCGCGATAAATTTCAAGTTATAGTTGAAAATGCATTTTTTCTGTATTCTACGTAGTTTTGTGAATATATTGTAGTTCTTTGAACGGCTAACAATCAAAAATTCAATGCCAATTGTTTGGTTACACTAATACGATCATCAAACATTAAAAAAATCTATAGGTTATCGCGATAAATTCTAAGTTATCTACAAATTACTGCCGGTTAGAAATTTTTGTAGGACTTGCTCCGGTGTTTTAAGTACTACAAATCAAACGGTAGTTCCCAAAAATATTTCGAAAATCTGACATGAATCTAGAAGCCCATACATTTCTGTAGGTGCCAAAATTTTACAAATCGGGCTTAGGACAGCTGAGATACAGTGGGTTGAATTTAGCGTTCCAACTGATTTTGAGGCTTCGTCCTCGGTGTGTTAAGCAAACTTTTATCGAATTTAATCGCGAGATCCCATCATTAGTCGCCAAAAATGTTGGGAATCAAACACTACACGTGTGAACTTTACCAGTACGTTTTTATTACTCCAGATCCCTTCCCCTACATGTTGGTAGTCCCGCATCCAGTGCTGCCAGGATTCAGTTTTACACCACAACACTATCAATAAAACTTGCATCTTTGGCCGGAGCCCACAGTATCTACTTATATAATTACCCCATGTTTGGGATTGGTTCTACCCCGTTAGGCCGAATGCCGTTAGACCAAAATGTCGTTAGGCCAAAAATGGCCGATAGTTCTAATGAATCATAAGGTCGCATGGGTAACTAACAAGGGTAGGTCAGGATAATTTGCATTAGAGGAAGTCCTCTATGCCCGGAAACTTTTTGGTTGTGGATAATATTTCAAGTTTTACCGTTATTTTTTGTAAAGTATTAAAAATTCACATTAGTTTAAGTAAAAACTCACATGAGAACAACAATAAACCTTTACAATTCATTTCTATGGTGGATTACATTATGTACCAATAATTGTGTGCACTGAAATGCATCCTCTATGGCCGGACACTATGTCCTCTATGCTTGGACACTATGATTTTCACCATCAAAGTTTACACCAAACCCACAGAAAGGCCGAGGGATGCTTCGTATGTCAGCACATGCCTTGTGGGTTCAATCTTTACATGATGTACATCGTACGAAGCATATTAGCGAGATCATAGGCCAGTTTCCTAAACTCCTTCTTGATCAGCGCCATAGATCGATTCGCCATATGTATTAGTCTATGTTGCGCTAGTGGTTGCTCGTATTCAGATGAAAATGTCTTCGGGAATTCAACGCGTTCATATTTCTTTACAATTTCTTTGTCAGCTCGAAGGTGGAAGTGTGCTCTTAGGTACAGTCAACTCTCCCTTACTCGACCTCCGTATCTCAATATCTAGTTAGAGATCAATAGTAAACTTTGGTGTTCATGGCTACCTCGATGGTCGCTTGAATCGCATATTTGCACTGGTTCAGTTCTGTAACACGATATCTCCCTAACTCGATGGTCCCTTCACTATCGAGTTATGGAGAGATGACTGTACATCATATCCTGTGGCTGCTTCTCGTGCGCTCATTTGCCTTAAAAGCATCATGTTTACAGCACTTTATAAGGCCTCTTAGGACCGAAAGTTTTGTTGTTTATGGTTTATTTCTGTTGCTGTTTGTTTTTTGTACCCTACATTTACGAAAAAAGCGAATTATAAATTAGATCTCAGTTATTAGGCTAACGTTTTCACTGTCCGGTCATAGAGAACAAAAGGTGTCCGGCCATAGAGGTTGCTTTTCTTTAAAAATCTGCATTTGGCTGTCGGGCCATAGAGGACTTCCCCCTACCTACAAGCCACCGAATGAATTCCGGCCTAACGGCATTCGGCCCAATGGCCTTCAGCCAAATGACCTTCTCCCTACGAGATTGTCAAATTTTGAATGTATAATACTTTTATGCACCTTCAGGTATACTATCATTTCTCGCATAATCTGAGATAACGCCCTAAAAGCCATTGGTAACACCCTGTGTAGCTCGTTGTTTCTGAGTAAATGAATGGATAAGCAACCAAACCAACACCACTAGCAGATCGAGAATGATCCTTTCTTCAGTATAACGTTGTTAAATAATGTGAAAATCCATTCAAATGCTCGAAAACACCAAGCTACACACGTGGTTACCAATGGCTTTTAGGGCGAGATCATAAGTTATGCGAGAGTTGTTAAATAACTTGTAAATCCATTCAAATACTCAGAAATAACGAGCTACACACATGGTTACCAATGGCTTTTAGGGCGAGATCATAAGTTATGCGAGATTTCTTACTTACTTACTTCTACAAGACATAGCCTGCGCCACAATGTTACGCCAACAAACTCGGTCCATGGCTGCTTGCCTCCGGGATGCTTCGGTCTACCGGGATAGAACCGGGTCAACCACCTAGCTCGTTGTGCCCCTCTTCGTCTTGTACCGGACGGATTCGATTTGAACACCATTTTTGCAGGATTGTTGTCCGGCATTCTCACAACGTACCCAGCCCATCGTACCCTTCCAGCTTTGGCGACTTTCTGGATTCTAGGTTCACCATTGAGTTGCGCAATCTCATTGTTCAGTCTTCTTCATACGCAGTTCTCACATACTTCGCCAAAGGTCGTCCTAAGCACACGTCGTTCAAGAACTCCTAGCGCTTGCAGGTCCTCTTCGAGCATTGTCCTCATCTCATGCCCGTGAAGGACTACCAGTCTTATCAGCGTCTTGTACATGATACACTTAGTACAGTGATGAAGTTTACCAGAACACAAGGTCTTGTGGAGAACCCAGACAACCAAAATGTACGTATAACGAAATCACCTGGAGGCTTTGTATGTGCAAAATTTCTCTTATAAGATGTCGCGAAAAGGCCTTCTACGTACAAAAGTGGAGGCGATATGCGTACATATATTATGTGATGAACAATAGCATACAATGCGAGTGTATACATTTTCTACCGAACTAACCTGTAATCTTATGCGACTTAACTTATGATAACAAATGCTGATTTGACAGCTGCTACGGATTGATTCGACTTACTTTGTACGACTGTACGGGACGCAACAAAATGTACAAATGTACTCAGAAAAAAGCGTTTTATGCGAGGAAACTCATCAATCTGACGATTTTATCCACAGTATTTTGCGGGTTTGATGTAATTTGTATGAATTAACGAGTTATTACGTGAACTTTGATGCGACTTCTGGTTGTCTGGGAATCGCTGTAAGCTCGATTTACGGCTATTATACTGCCGTGAATCGCAAGTCAGTCCCATCTGTAAAAAGTAGGCATTGAGAAAATGGGGTGTGAAGTTTCCAAACTCGTTTTTCATACGAATATTCCAAAAATTCCAGAGGATTGGAATATGATCAAATCTTAATGATACTTTCACAATTGGCTTTCCACTACGATGAAAATGATGAAAAAATGATCGAAACACGGTCCATTTTTGTATTACACGGTGCGGAAATCTGTAATGGGACTGATATGCGGATACTTTTCATTATGGGACAATTTGACTTGCTATTTTTTCCTACTTTTTCCGAACCAATCTTATTATCTCATTAGGGTAGCTGAAAGAGCAGTGGAAGATATATTAAAAACTGAACTCAACTCAATTTTGACGAAAATGCAGATGGGACTGACTTGCGATTCACGGCAGTATACGTCTTCGAATTTCTCTGCTGCAGTTGTTATCCGACGTTACCAATGATCTGGTATAGACAAATTCATCCATAACATCGAACTCTTCTCCGTCGACCATCACACGTCTGCCAATGCGTGCTCTATCGTGCTCGGTTCCACCAACCAGCAGATATTTCGTCTTCGACTTATGCTTCACGTTTCAGCCTGGTATAGGGTAACCAATATATTTTGGACCCCCTGGCCCATTTTCCTGCAAATTTACCAGTTTAAATCGAAGCACCAACTCAATTCGCATGCCATTTGGAAAGATAGGACTATTCCGCACTTGCATCAACCGTTTGTACATAGAAAATGTGTTTATTTTATCTGGAATTAATTGAAATTGAAGCCGTCAGAAATTTTCCAAATGTAAACAAAAACTTTTTTCAAATTTCTGAACTAAAGGCGTATAATTTCTTCGGTTTTCCATTGTCGATCGATTGATTAGACTATGGGCAAGCATATTATACAACCAGTGTGGTGGACATTGCAGCCAAACGATAAAAAATGCAGAAGGTCCAAAATATATACTTTGAGGGTCCAACATGTATTGGTGTGTCCAAAATAATGAAAAGCAGTGCTTCACAATTCAATTATTTTCGACGTTATTTGAATCCTTTTTTTTTTTTTTGTTTTTTACAAGGGGGAAATCTGCAAACAGATCCCCTGAGAAGATAACTCAGGGAATGCGGGGATGACGCACCAACGACGACCCGCTAAAACCAGCCTATGCACTGTGCATGAGCAATTCATTTAGAATTGCTCAAGTGGTGAACAGTGCATCGACATGACCCTTGGACTCAGACCCTCATCTCCCCGGAACCACCTTACGGTATTTCTTCGGGAAGGGACCAGTGCATATAGCACAACACGTGTAGCAGAAGTAGCCTAGGCAAACTGCTTCTCCTAGCCGACTTAAACAATGTTACAAGGGACCAGCCTCGGCAGGGCTAATCCTCTGCAGTCAACTCTTGGTCGGCGCGCCATAGACGCTGCAATTCTAACATAATGTGAGTGACAGCCGTAGTTACTGCATTCCAGCACTCGGCATCCGCACACATTCTCTCTATAATATTGTCGGGGGACGTGTCCCCTCCGCATGTAGTGAGCATGCGACCTCTCACAACAATGAAACGGGGGCAATCGAACACGACATGCTCCGCTGTTTCCTCTACACCAGCACAATTGGGGCACGCAGGAGATTCTGAGTGCCCGAACCTATGCAGGTACTGTCTATAGCAACCATGTCCTGACAGAAACTGCGTCAGGTGGAAGTTCACTTCCCCATGGCTTCTACCATACCAATCTGACACATTTGGTATTAGCCGATGGGTCCATCTACCCTTAGTGGAGTTATCCCATTCCTGCTGCCAGCTTCTGAGCGTTTCCTCTTTACACGTGTCGCGGACTCCTCTGGTACCCCTTTGGTTGAAGCATTGAGCATCTTCCTTGATGATGAGCCCGATGGGCGTCATCCCGGCTATGATGCACACGGCCTCTTTAGATACCGTCCGGTATGCACTTGCTACTCTTAAGCACATTATCCTGTACGTGCTTTCCAACCGCTTTAGGTTTCTGTTCGTTCTAAGCGCTTTTGACCAGATTGGTCCTCCATACCTTAGTATGGATAGCGCCACGCTTGCCAGCAGCTTGCGTTTGCTGGCAATTACAGCAGAGCTGTTAGACATCATCCTCGAAAGCGCCGCTATAGCCGTAGATGCCCTTTTACAGGCATATTCAACGTGGCTAGCGAAGCTCAGCTTGTCATCAATCATTACCCCAAGATGCCTAAGGGATCGTTTGGACTCTATGGTGCAATCACCTACCGAGATAAGCGCCCGTTGCTCGGACTTGCGGTTGTTGACCACCACCACCTCAGTCTTGTGACGGGCCAGTCCTAGTTTCCTAGACTTCATCCATTCCTCAACCAGGGAAATAGAGTGCGCTGCTGTCAACTCTACTTCCTCCATCGATTCACCATAGACCACTAGGGTGATATCGTCGGCGAAGCCAACAATCTTAACACCCGTCGGAAGGGGCAGCCTCAGTACGTCATCGTACATCGCATTCCATAACAGCGGGCCCAGGATTGAACCTTGAGGTACTCCCGCGGTAATTCGAACGCTTTTCTGCCCCTCCTCTGTGTCATACAGTAGAATCCTACCATCAAAATAGCTTTCTAGAAGCTTACACAACTGCACCGGTACCTTGAGGCGGTGAAGCGCGTGTGCTATTGCTTCCCAGCTTGCGCTGTTGAACGCATTCTTCACATCCAGAGTGACAACCGCGCAGTAACGGATGCCGCTCCTTTTATGCTCGATTGCCACCTCAGCTGTTTGAACGACCGACTGGATGGCGTCCAGAGTAGATTTACCTTTTCTGAATCCAAACTGGTTGTTGGACAGGCCGTCCGCACTCTCCGTATACGGTACTAGTCTGTTGAGAATCAACCTCTCCAATAACTTGCCCGTCGTATCTAGTAGACAGATAGGTCTATACGCCGACGGGTCACCTGGTGGTTTCCCCGCCTTTGGTAGTAGCACCAATTTCTGTCGCTTCCATACATCCGGGAAGATTCCTTGATCAATGCAGCGTTGCATCGTGGTTCTGAACATGTCCGGATCCGTGTTCACTGCCGCTTTTAAGGCAACATTCGGGATACCATCGGGTCCCGGTGCCTTGTTTGACGCGAATGATTTCACGACTTCTGCCAGCTCTTCGTTCGTCACTCTCGCCACTTCTTCTTCTTCATCTGCCGCATACGGCGCTGGGGGCCATGGGCTTATGGGATGGTGCGGGAAAAGTACATCGATTATCGATCGCAGCAACTCGGGCGATTTCTCTTGGGGCGCTATGGCTCCTTTGGTCTTAGCCATTACCACTCTGTAGGCGTCACCCCATGGACTAGAATTGGCACTCTCGCATAGGCTTTCAAAGCATGCCCGTTTCCGACTCTTGATTTCCTTTTTGAGAACCAACTTTGCCTCTCTGAATGCTGCACCGCGTTCCTCTCTTTGTGCTTCTGTGCGTGCGCGTTGCATTCTTCGTCTAGCCCGAAGGCAGATTGCTCGAAGATTTGCAATTGATTCGCACCACCAATACACCGGCGGCCTGTTCTCTCTAGGAGGGGCTTTTCTCGGCATGGAAGCATCACACGCTCGTGATATCACAGCAACTAGCTCTTCACCGTTTAGGTCCAGAGTGTTCCGTTCGCGCCTCAGGGCTTCAGTGAATACTTCGCCGTCGAAGCGCGCTGTTTTCCATCCTCGGGCTTGGGTCGAGTTACATCGCGCTGCCTTCCGCCCGCCTGGTATTATACTATAGCGAATCGATTGATGATCGCTATGAGTATAACCGTCATCAACGCGCCAGTTCATGGTACCTAAAAGGTTAGGACTACAAAACGTCACGTCGATAATCGATTCTGCACCATTTCTGCGGAAGGTACTCACTGTACCCACATTTGCCAGCTCTACATTTAAAGCGGCCAGGGATTCCAACAATAGCTGGCCTCTTTGATTGGTGCAGCGGCTACCCCACTCCACTGCCCATGCATTAAAGTCGCCAGCTATCACTACTGGCTGCCGATTAGCTAGTTCGGCTATCATCCTGTCGACCATGTGTGAAAATTCCTCAATCGACCACCTAGGGGGCGCGTAACAACTGCAATAGAATACGCCGTTGATTTTTGCTATCGCAAAACCGTCATTTGAGCTAGAGACTACTTCTTGGATTGGGTATCGTCCTGTCGTCCCTATAGCTGCTAACTGTTGAGACCTATCCGCCACCCAGTTCCCGTTGTTGGCTGGTATGCGGTATGGGTCCGATAGTAACACCACGTCAGTCTTGGTTTCCGAGACTGACTGCCAAAGCAGCTGCTGGGCTGCATCACAGTGGTTTAAATTTAACTGTGTTACTTCCGTTTTGGCTGCTTTGATACTCCGCTTGTGCCCGGACATTTGGGTCCGCCCGTTAAGTGTCCGTTGTCTGCTCTGTCGACACATATTAGGCACTTAGCGATTTGCTTACAATCGCTTGCCCTATGGCCTTCAGCGCCGCATTTTCTGCACATCTTACTTCTGTCGGGACCATTGCAATTCCACGACTTATGGCCCTTCCCGAAACACTTGAAGCAAACTTCAGGAGGCTGTTGTATGCTCAGCCGGCAAACCGACCAGCCTACCTTGAGTATGCCCAAGTTCTTCGCTTTGTTGGCCTCTGCGACCGGCAGCCTGATCGCCGCCACCTGGGTGCCCTGCGGGCCCTTTCTAAGGTGGATGGCCTTACTGGCTATGTCGATGTCACACTGCTCTTTGAGGGCAGCCGAGACCTCCGCTGCATCGGTGACCTCATCCAGATTTTTACACTGGAGAGTCGCTTCAGCAGTAAGGGATCTTACATCAACCTCGTCGCCAAGTACTTCTTGTGCCAGTTGCTTATAGACTGCACCCTTTTCCTTGGCGTCCTTCTTTAAGACTAGAATCATTTCACCAATCCTAGTTCGCCTTATGCTTCGCACGTCTGCGCCCAATGGCGATAGCTTCTCTGTGCTTCGCATCGCCTTCAGAACCTCGGCGTATTTTGCTTCCTCCGTTTTGATAACGAGGGCTTCGCCTAAATTCCTACGTTTCGCTGTTTTCGGTTTAGCGCTCTCCTTGGGCTCCGTTTTCGGTTTCCTCTGTTTTTTTCTTATTTCCAACTCGTATCCACGGGTTGCTGTTGCCTTGCGCCCGTGGTTCCTGTGGATGCACTGCCTGGTTCCGGTTAACCCGTGGCTCCTTTTTCTTGGCTTTCTTGGCCTTAGGCTTGGTGTTGGCCTCTCCTTTGTTGCCATGTCCTCTTGATTGCGGTGCTTGGCTCGTGCCAGCTTTTCCGCTCTGGAGGACGGCCGCGTAGGTCACTTTTCCCTTAGCAACCATACGTCTTTTCGCCACGTAATCATCCCCGGAAGCTTCCCTCTTCCGCATCGCATATCGAATAATATCATCAGATATATTCGCGTTGCCTGTGAAGGAAAACACTTCGGTCTGACACGACCTAGTGTCTTTTTGGCCTTCTACCTTGCCAAGTTGTTCCTTGGCTTTCTCGTAGTCCTGCTTTGCAGCTAGGACTGATTGTCGCAATTTCAGTAGACTTGTTTTCAAGTCTTTGCTGATATTTGTTTTGCTCTTAACATACTCGATGATGACATCAAGTTGCTCAGCAGCTACCTGCATTTTAGGGAGGTACTCCCTATTGCAATCCATGGCCTCGATTAGTCCCGGGCCATCGGTCACCACACATGTTGCACTGGAGCGGCCAGTGCCTGCCGTCGTCACAGTATCTAGGCTTTTGCCCACACTGTTTTCAATAAAGTTGGTCGCCTCCTTCCTTGGCGGGAACCTTAGACGGTTACTGATAGGTCCAGAAGCCTCTCCTTCACATTCCGCTGGTTGTTTGTTTTGGTTGATCATCTCTTATGGGTCCCCCTAAGAGCCGCTATCCATCTCCGCTGGAATAGTCGCCTTTATGATCCCATGGTTATCTATGCAAGCAGGGAGGCCATGCTAGGGTTGACATAGTCCTTTATGAGGTACTATGTTCAGAGCCAGATCGGCGCAGGTCAGGTAATGGCATCTGAGCCTACTCCCGCCCAGTTGGAACAACCAGGCGACGGATTTGGAACGTACTCTAAGGCCTGCCACGGTTTTACGGGACGGGGGCAGCCTGCGCCATTAACCCACTCGCCGTTTCGGGCCAGTGTCACCCGACCCTACTAAGGGAGTAGAATGTCGCCGCTGTCAGCCTCAAAGCATATTATCCAGTACATATACCGTTACTTGTCCTTTATCGTGCGCTGCCAGTATACATAATTGGGGCCGTACTGGCGTTGGTCCCAATGTGCTCGAAGCACTCCTACTCGTAATTCCATGCCTTGTCCGTTTGTATCGCGACCAGTATGCCATAATCAGGATCTCACTGGCATCAATCCTGATGTGCCGGTTGGCACTCCTGTTAGTTTGGGCTAGGGTACTTTAAGCGGCACCGGTCGCTGTGACAGAGTTGCATTCGGATTTTTGTGGTTTTTATGAAGGTTCATCAGAGCCCACTGCGAACTTCACCACATCCTGGGCAACTCCCCAACTCGCAGAGGTCCTGGGGGGGGTCCGTTAAGCCCCTGGACTTTCGTCCCTGCTGCCCCAACAAAAAAAAAACGCATAATGCGAAGCCATAAGGGTGAAAAATTTAAACTAATTTACAACATCCTTATAATCCCACCCTTATTTAGCCTCAGGTTTGAGACTGAAGAAGAGAAGCCGATTGTCTCGGAGAAGCACAAGGTCACCTGCACCATTGCTCCGGGTAGCACAGGAAGGGCACAATACTGTAGAGGGCGCCCTGGTACTCCACAGGCTCCGTTTGCGGTTAGGTTTTTTTAGACCCCCCTAACCATTCATTCTTAGGCACGGTAAGCTTAAAGCGACATGAATTAGGGGTCACCTGTGAGATGGACTTTTACCACCGGAACAGGCAGTCCGTAGTGTTAATTCTTAGCCAATTGAAACAACCGCTACCGACACTACACGGCTATCTAGGCTGTTCGGGAAAAGGAAGTTAACATTGATGATTAACTCCTGACGTGCCCAAACAGCCGACTTATTTGAATCCTACATGACCGTATGGGCATTTTTATCTCGTAGAGGAAGTATTTCTCTACAGTTTGGCATGTTCTTTGACTCGGTTACGCTGTGCAATGAATTAATTGGGACAAAAAACTAAAATCACTTCCTTAGGGGGTCCAAAATACGACCGTTACCCTACTGCTCAGAAACCGCTTGAAACGTTCTTCCGTCAATGTCCACATCGTCAGCGTAACAGATGAACTGGCCTGTTAGTTAGTTAACATCTAAACAGATAACACTGAATCAACAATTTCACGCCACAATAGTCGGTTCATGGCCGCATCTTCCCATCCTCGGTTCTGCCTCGTCGTCACACACCCGACCCGAGGTTCAACATAGAACGAAACACGGTGGCGATTGCTTTTGGTGAGTACTTCAGCGTAGAAGGTGTGGTCCACGGAATGATAAGCGATCCCGATCTTTGGAATATGATGACTAACTAACATGGTGGTGCAAATAATGTCTGGCCTACAGCGCAACTGGCGAGAAGAGCAACGAAACGAGACGCAGAGAGCAGCGCTTGACGTCGGGACGTCAAACCGGACCGGAAGCCAAGCTCCCACCGGAATTGTCGGACTAACCTCGGCACTCGATAAGTCAGTCTGTTGATGAGAGGAGACCTTCGGGAGCGTTCGGAGTAGGCTAGATCCTCCGTCGGGGACTAGACCGAGTAGAACGAGCGTAACGTGTTATCGGTAATAAGTCGTCGAGACGCCTGTGAACCGGAAGTTTCCCTCCACCGGAATCGCAGGACCGATCTCGGCATCTGCCTGGCCAGCTTCGGAGTAAGTCCACCGTCGGGAACTAGCTGAGTAGATCGCGGAACATCACCGGCGAATGATCGTCGGGCGCCAGTGAACCGGAAGTTTCCTTCCACCAGAATTGCAGGATCGACCTCGGCATCTGCCGGATAGCATCGGTCCGGAAGGTTATCCGCCGCCGGGGAAATCTTTGTCGGAGTAGGATAGATCCACCGTCGGGGGGTATTCTGAGTAGTGCGAGCGTATGACCGGCTTGAGTCGTCGGAGCGCCAGTGAACCGAAAGCCATCCTCCATCCGGAATCTCTGGGCCAACTTCTGCACTCTACCGACCAACAACGGAGTATGAACAACGCGTAACGTTACCGGGTTCAGCAAATATTCCTCCGTCGAGGTACTTTCCATCGGAGTAGGCTAGCTGCACCGTCGGGAACTAAGCCGAGTAGTATCGATCACGACGAACCGCCGGCTTTGGATCGTCAGGGCGCTTGCGAACCAGAAGTCACTCCTCAACCGTAATCGCAAGACCGACCTCGGCATCCAACTGGTCCGCCCGTAGAGCATGACGAGCAGATTCATTTATTCAAGCGCACCTACAAAACACAGCAGCATTCATCGAAAAATTCTCACATGGCCCAGGCGCGTGGTCGGCCCCAAAATGTGAATGACGTTGAGGAGACAAATTGCAGCCATATCGAATAGAGCAAGAGGTGACGAAAAAGTGTAGAGTTATCAACAAGCCCTCTGCCTCCTGAAACAATACCATGAGGTAGTTCCAGGAGGACATCGGACTTGTAGCCCAAGCCAAAGAAAAGTGGCGTGGTACAGAGTTGATTTCCCCTTTTGACGTTGGATAACGTCTTACGGCAACATACTGGGGTACAATTTCGAAAAACGAAAAATCGCTCGCGTCACGAAAAGTGGTTAGATTTTGACTGTTAATAACTTAATAACGCCCGGATAGATTTTCAAGATTCTTGCACCAATCGATTGGAAACCTTTCTACGAATCTACTCCAACAATGAAAACTATTGATTCTCATGACTAAACTATTGAAAAATTGATAACCGGTTCGCGAGAGCCGCAACCCCTTCTTGTATCGATGTTCTTCGATCAGGCTGAAATTTTCAGGGAAAATTCTTCTATATAAAAGAAAATGTTTTGCACAATTTTAGATTTTTATATTAGGGGAAAGTGGGTCAAAATGACCCCCAATGATTTCATGTCACTAAGCATGCAAAAACCGATATAACTTTACAAAAAGTGCAAGGATTATGTTGAAATTTGGCATGATTACTCTACGCTATATAAACTTTAAGATAAGCATAGTATATGAATTTTGAAAGTGCTCCAAATCGAAAAAAAAAGTTTTTCATAAAAAAAAATAGTGATTTTAAAATCGATTTTTTTCTTGCCAACCGAACTAGGTCAAAAAACTACATATGACGTTTTGTAGGGCAACTCTCATGGGCTTTTATTTGAGGTGTAATCCAGATATGCCGTTTCACAAATTTTCGAAAAAAACATTTTTTTCGGCGTAGTGTTTGAACTACCGTAAAATCGGGTGTAATTGATCAGAAGGGTGAAATTGATCATCGTATCACACGGTTTTATTTATTCGTAATGGACCAAAAATATCAATGTAAGCTGCAGTAAATGAACGTTGCTTGTCCTAACTATTGTCGAATTGTGTGTTGTGAAGTGTTTTGCGTTATAGAATGTTTATTACTATGAAAATAACGTAAAATTTCAAAATCATGCACGGTGCAGTATTGACAAACACCTATGATCTTCTATTTATAAGCAAGGATTTGAACATGGTATAATCCTGAAAGTTTGTGAGGATGCTTGAGATATAACCCCAAACCAGATTTCATCACCAAAACTCGTACCAATTAGCTCATATGGTTGAAATAATTGAATTGCTGTTAGATATCATTGAATTCCTTAGAAAATTGCATACATTTAGGCGTTTTCCGCGTAATTCTTGAAATTTAACTATTCGTTATTTATATAAATATTGCATTGTTAAGAATTTTAAAAGCATATTCGGATTCAGGGAGCACAAATTTATCATATAGAGTTGTTTTGGAAACTAACAATAATGGCATTGACAAGTGATCAATTTCACCCCGAAATGAGATCCTCTGATTTTTTACTTTAGAGGTATTTGTGAACACTAAAATGACATTTGTAAGAAAAATTCGGTACAAAAGTCGATGAGGCTCACCTTCGTACTTGTTTTCCTGCATTTAGTTGTTTGGCATTGTTAACATTATAGAAAACAGACTAGAAAAACCGTGAAAAATTATCAATTTCACCCGAAATTACGGTATCTTTGTACTTACATTCCAGTACTATCGCGTTCGAAACATTTTTAAAAAATTGTCCACAGTAATTATATATATAAACCTACATCGTCTTTGGGCCACCTTTAAATCACCACCTAGAAAGCTGAAAATTTCACAGAACACTATTTTTATGGAAAGGATGGTAAGGAAGATATGGGAAATTGAATTTTCAAACATTTTTAAAATATGAACCACCCTAGTGCACATAAATGAGTGAACAAACTTTGGGCGAGAGGAAAATGGAAGTGCAAAGGTGTGTAACTCTAACATAAGATAAGATCGTTTTTTTGCGCTACGCAAAAAAAAAACGATTTGGAAAAAACGGAGAGGCCCTAAACAACGAGAACTAACAAATTTCTGGTATATTTGCTTGACAACGAATTGCACTCTTTACGAACAGTATGATACTGATCTAACATAATTTCTTCACTTTCAGAACCGCTTTTCAGTTTACAAAGTTCTCTGGGAGCGAGAAGCATCTAGACCCGGTTTACTGCTTCCCAAAATAAGCTCTGTAAAGCAGCATGTAGACACTTGTTTTTTTTTTAATTATGAATCGTGGTTTACGGCTAACCAGCCGAGTGGAAGTTTAACAACTACCGAAAAGCTAAACATTACATATAATTTGCAATTGTATTAAATGGACAAATTGATGTGAAGATTTGCGAAAAAGTTACATGTCTTCTCAGTGAGAATCGAACTCATGACTCCCTGATCTCTAGTTAGGGCGCATTACCCCTACGCCATGAGAGGACTCATGAACGCGGAAGTTAACCTGAATTCGATTTCAGCTCAATTATCACGTAGTCCTTTTTCGCAAAGTGCACCTCTTTCGAAAGAATTAGATGCCCATCCAAACACAACGCTTTCTATTTATATCCAATGCCTAGCCCGAGAGCGGTAATGAAGAAGACGTGTAACTTTTTCGCAAATCTTCACATCAATTTGTCCATTTAATCCAATTGCAAATTATATGTAATGTTTAGCTTTTCGGTAGCATGTAGACAACCACGTCACTATGAACGTTGTTACTGACAACTACAATTGGATTTATTCTACAACTGTCGTGAGGTGAGAATTGTCGGTGTCGTATAGCGAGGTGACAATTCTCGTCTCGAGTGAAGTGACTCTCCGTTTGATTTGGGCCCATTCACAAAATTCATAACGCTTTAGGGGGTGGGTGGTTTAGTCCTAACGTTGTTACGGCTCGTACAAAAAAAATGTAGAATATCAATACAAAAAGCGTCACGAGGGGGTGGGTGGGTGTTCAAAATGGCCAAATTTTAGCGTTATGAAATATATGAACAAGCCCTTTACGCGGCGAGTCACTTCACTCTCATCGACAATTGTCACCTCGTCATACAAGACCGACAATTGTCACCTCACGCCACTCGTAGAATAAACCCAAATAATAATCAAAATAAAAAGAAAGTCGGTAGGCATAGGCACAGATCACCGATCAGCACATATGACAATTTCGGGGGATCTACCAAGTGCCATTTTAGTCATTTCTAATTACATACGACACAGAGTAAAAACAAGTAAGCTTATATTCATGAATTTATTAGAACTTTATAGACCGTTGAAAGCAAACCAAAAATATAACGGCGGAAACACAAAAATAAAACTGAATCATCAATATAATAATATAATTAAAGAGCTATTTTCAATAAGAACAAAGAATAATTGTACATAACCTACAATACGATAATGAACATTGTAAAAGCTGCAAATATATTGACGTTAACCAAAAACTGCACAGATTATATATATTAAAACCTTATTTACATTTGCTATACATTTGTTTACCTATAACCTAATAACCAAAAAATGCTCAAGTACCCTTCAAACAGTCGTTGTGACGTCTAAAACCGCACATGATAAAATAATACATCCAAATTAGCGTTCCCATTATCCTGCTATTAGAAGGTCTATAGAAACTTTTTACATAGACTTGCGGAAAACTCAAATCAACTGCAACTATAATACGAGCGAAGTCACAAAAAAGAGAACAGATAAATAGATAATAACAATGAAACCATGTAATTCATTTTAAATGGATCCGCAAGTCTATGATTAAGTGTCCGTAGTGACTACGTCTCTAAAATTTAAGCATAATACGACGGAGGAATCGTTAAGTCACTCAGCACAGCCAACTGGTCTTCGGTAAACTTGAGCTGATGGATCTCCCAGTTATCGTGATGCGTTCGCTTGAAGTCACCCATAGTCTTCCTTATCGTTGCCTGGAAGAGAATGATAGATTAGAATCGTACAACGCTACTGTAGGAAGATAGAACGTACTGGAATAGGCTGCGGATCGTTCAAATGCGCTCCTAAGTGTTCGAACACATTCGGTACAAACTCATGCACTTCATATGGATACGCAGATATAAAGGCACATAAACCGAGAACGCCAGAATGGCGAGCACGGACGGCATTCGCTTCTCTGTAAAAAAAAAATAAATATTACTATGATCACTGTAATGGAAATTGAGACATCAGATAAATACCCTTCGATTTTGGCAACTTCGTTGGAGCAGCTCGCAGCCACCTTTAATCGCTTAGCTTTGATCATCTTCGTGCGACACTTTTCCTTGAACAATTCCAACAGCTCGTCTGTCGCCGTAAGGAATGAACAGTGAAGCAATCCGCAGAGCACTTCGGCAGCTTTCTCACGAACTTCTACGACATTGTCTTCCAGTAATCGCAGAACGATTTCCTGCGTTTTCATTTTCCACTTTTCGTTGCTCAAAATTATTGTCATGTTATAGAATACCAACACCTGGAGCACGTCAATGACTGATCGTCGCGCAGACCACGAGGTCATTTTGGAGATTTCGTCTATTTTAGTCAATGCGGCGTCCATACAGGGAACCAATGTGAGCGCCTGAGAGATCATGGCCAGTAGAGTGGTGCAAATTTCCGCCAGTTCTTGATCCTGTTCCGAACGTTCCAATCGACAAGCGATCGGCAACAGCTCGAAGTATTCTATCTCGTTGCCATTGGAACACCGATTGATTGCGCATGTTAGCCATTGACCCACTGAAATCAGTAAATGCGTGTTCAAACAGTATGCTAATTATTATTAGGGAACATGGGAGGAAGTGTACCAGCGAGGTGGATCATTTGATGTATGATTGAAAAATTAAACCAAATTTGTTTACATTTTTGACGCGGCTATTTGAATAAGTTTTCGAAAATTTACATTATTCACATGATCTAAACACCAATATGAAGTTATCTACTTATTTTTCTGAATCCATTTACCTCGTCGTACTTTATCTTTACTAAGGCGATTTTCAACCCGTGACCGGTTCTTTTACAAAACAATATGCTTTTTTGAACGATATTTAACTTACCAGTTTTAAACAAACGAACAGCCACGTCGTACTCGCTTTCTTCCTTTTTAGAATTCTCACCGGAATCTTCAGCCACTTCCATTTTGTCACCCATCGACTCAGTGGGACAGTCTTCCTTCAGCAAAACAAGCAGCTTAGGCTTTACGTATCCAATCATATCGCTGATCTTTGGCGACAGTTCTAGTCCTTGGACCCCTGCGAATCGCAAGTCCGATTCGAAAATGTTGATCAGCGTGCTACCAAGACGTTCCCGTACATTCTGGAACGAGTGATTCAGGTACGGTCGTAGATACTCTAGCAAGCGCTTCGCCACACTTGTCATTCGCCAGACATGCTGGTTGAATGCCCCTTGCAAACAGTACAATCGATTGCAGTCGATGAAGCTGGTCGTTTCTTGGAGAGGATCCTCCAAAAGTGCCTCGTGGAGCCAATATTGCTTCGAGGGGTCCATAAATTCGGCAGCTGTGGCAAAACACGTTCCCCAGTACACGTCGGTATCAACGGTAACGTTGTTTAACGCTAACCGAACCAAAGGGACCAAATCGTTGTACATGTTGGCAGTTTTGTCATACGGCCAATGCTTGGCTCCTCTCATAATGCCGGCCATTATTTCTGCGGCGCAACGGTGACTGCTTTCTGAAGCTTTGTCCTCAATAAGAGGACGCAAATGGGTTACAAATTTGTCAATGAAGAGATCACCAAACGCATTCATCAATCCCTTTACTAGGCAGAACCGATTCCGGTTGAACTTGTCACGTCCTTTTTTCTCTTCCAGAGCCCAAAATTTGATAAGTTTATCTACATTTTCCTGCTGAATAAAGAAAGTGTAAATGATCTTCTCACACTCATTCATTTCCTCGGGTGTTCGATCAAGCTTTGGTTGATCTGCACTAGGTGCATAAACGGAAAAGTTGGTGCTCCAGCCAAAGTAACCATCCGTTTTGTACATGTAACGAGGCTGGTCCCAATCTTGTTGATTTTTCGGTACTTTCTCAACATCATACTGTAACCAGAGATTATCTTCCCGATAACCAGGCTGAACACTTGATCCATTTGGTGGTGCTTTATCCGGAATACCAGCAATTTCATAGGGATTTACGACGATTTTCATATGCTCTCTTTTTTGTTGGCGCAATATGTGATTCAGCAAACAATTCGCCATCTTTCGCTCATGCAGCGAATCGTGAATCAAATTGTTAACTGCAAACTGCGCTACAGTGGGTGGAAAAGCGGTCAGTGGGTGTACAAGATTATACAACATCGACGTGGCCAGATAGTGGTACCTCCAATGGAGTTTGTCATTCTCAACCGAGGCAAGGATTTGTGCAATCAGTTCGTAGTAAATATCGAGATTTCGTTTGTTTTTGGCCAATCTGGCTTCACGACCAGCCTCCAGATCCAAAGTATCATTTCTGGTTCGCAGAGCTAAGCCATATTCAACGCATGTATCCGGAACGACCAATTCGGTTGTGGTCGTTGGATACTCATTGTTGATTACGTCCGTTACAGCGTCCAGCAGTTTCACGACCGATGGTTTTTCTGAAAGTTTGGACTGCAGCAAAGCTATCCATATTCGCTGCAGGAACTCCCAGTCGTGCTTGATGACGAGACGAGATCGTCGATTCGCTACCAGGATGTAGAGGATACCTGCGAAGGAGACGATTAAAAATATTATTAAAAATCTTTAGCTTTTCGGTAGTTGTCACATTATGATAATTATCAGAATTTTCAAATGACAGAAACTTCCTTATTTGAATGAGAGCGCAGCTCGAATTTTTTTTTTTTTTTTGTATGGTATTCAGTTGGAGCTGCCTGACAGCTTAACTTGTCAAGGCTGAACCCTCGGTCTGGCTTTTGCCAAGTTTCCCCTCTACCAGGACCAATACTCAGACGGACTAGGCAATGGCGCCCACATGAACACTGTTTTTATTAGTATTGTGACGTGGTAGTTTTTGAAAAGTACCCATATTCCCTTGCTTCTGAGAAAAGGAAGCATTATGAAAATCAGCAGCTCCATTAGAATTTGTTTGAAATAGTAGTGTAGAATTTGTTTGAAATAGTAGTGCATTACTAATACTGTCTAGTCGAAATGGTTTTGAATAATTTGTCATTCAAGTGCTATTCTGATTACTATTGTCTTTTACGTAAGATTAGAGTCTTAAATGTCAAGTGTCGTCAAGTCTTAACAAAATTAGGCTATTTAGTAGTAGTTCTAGTTAATTTCATTTTTTGTTGTTAAAAGTATTTATTGGTCATTACGTTCATATATCCTTAAAGAAAAAAGTCGCTTTCCTTGTCTGTTCAACAATTTTTTGAAACTAGCAAGTGTACCCTAATGATCGATCTCAGCGTCTTACTTTCCATAGTCATTTTTATAGTGAATATTGAAGAGTAAAGTTACCTTAGGCTTCTATTCCAGTCTCCTACAAGATTCACTTTTCGGTGGCAAATGCAATGCTTCACAACGCCTACTTTCTACTTGTAAATTTTGCGAAAATGAAGCTGGAATTATATTATTTATACCGCTGTTACAAAAGAGGTATTTCTTATTATGGCAATGTAAAAACCATATTAAAATAAGATTGTCGCCACTTATTTCTACTCAGTGAATCTACTAGTCATTTTCCTAAGAGTTCCTAAGTATTCCCTACGTCGTATATGATAACGATGTATCTAGCTAGCTAATAGTAAGAGTGGCTACGGATCATTCTGGTTAGCAAAAGGCAAACTGAACGTCACCAATAGTATTAATGTCCACTTCGAATAGATTAATTATTTGAAATGGGCATCAATTCTATCAATGACGCAGAATGTCCGTTGGATCACATCCGAGATATTATTGCGTCTATGCCATATGAATTATGACGCGGCTTTAAGCAAAAAATGCCAAAATGTGATACCACCACTACAGGTTACGCCTTTGGTTTCCATCATATGGGCTAATGGATTATGCCCTCCCATCGCGGCAAGGTCGCATAACCAAGGGGAGGGAATGCGAGCGCAGCTCGAATTTCAAGCAATAAAATGTCTCTTCTTATGATACCAGAAAAAGGTTATGGTTATGATTATTGCAATACTTCTAAATGGTCTATTACTGATAAACTGAAAAAATACTCACCTTTAAACTGCTCATGCTTCTCGTTGGCGTCCATCTGAAGGTGCTCTACAATTTTGTCCGCCAAGAACCGATAGCTGAACGAAAAGGTAGACAGCATTGTGAAGAGCTTATTTTGAGCGGTAGCGCGGACACTGCTGTAGTGTGACGTTGACAGTTCGAACAGATTCATCATCACCTCCAAATGGGTGGCAGTGAACAGCGGTTGATCGACCTCATCTCGACAATCCTGCTGCATGATGACCCTGGTTGCGACAACCGCACGAACATCCCGCTTATACCGGGTCAGCTTGTACGTTTGGAACTTTTTGGTATTGTTGAAATTTTTCACTTGCACGTCGAAGGCACTGTTGGAGTGCTTCCGTATGAAAATCTTTTCGTACACAAGGAGAATCGCTTTGAGAGATTTGATGTCATCTTCCGATTTGAGCAGGATATGGCGTTGCAAAGCGCTCAGAGATTTTATAATAGCTTTTCGAACATTTCCACCATCTGGCATTCTGATAATCAGATCGTCGAAGCCTCTTGTCACGTTGTACTTCATTTCTGAGCGATCCAGGCAAGTTTCAAGCATCTTCAATGGCTCCTCATCATCCCAGTTCGGTAGGAAGTTTGAGCACCTGATCAAAGATTGAATTATGGTCACGTCCCTATTGATATCATCACGGCTCATCTCTATTTCACCAGCGCAATGCTTTTGGAAGTTGTCCAGAATTGGGATCAAATACCTATGCATGAGCTTCTCACAGACCTTGCGCGATTCTTCTCCTGGGAAACACCAATCGATTTTCCCATCACAACCCATCTTCTCGCCCCAATTTCTTATGGGTAAAAATTCCGAAAGTGGCTTCTCAAAGCTATCCGGGCTATTTTTTACATCCAAGGTCTGCATGGTGGATAAGTTGCTCATCATGTTTGCAACCATTGTCGAGCCGTATTTATTCGCTTGCTTGCATTTAAACTTAAGTATTTGATCGATAATCGGCAGAGAATCGTCCACATATTTTACAATCTCCCCTGGATCTCCACGCATCATATTGGTGAGCAGCAGTAAGTAGTACAGCATTTCATCGCTCATCTTTTCCACTTCGGCAATATCGTCGTGATCTTCGATATATCGTTCTATCGTTTGCAGCACGTACGGCACCAAAGCCCGAAGTACTTCTTTACCATGGATCCTAGCGAAAACTCTGACCAAGCAACCAACCAGCTGCCCAGCCACTTTAGGTTCTAACAAGCGCGTCTTAACAAAATCGATCAGCTTCTTGGATGAGGAATTCAAAATGTCCTTCGAGCACTGTCCCAAGATACCGTGTGTACAAGCCTGAACCAATGCTTCGGAAATTGATTCCATTTTGGAGCGCATAGAATCGGCATCGGATTGCTCCATGCGAACGTTATCCACCGAACTGCTTTCGATTAGTAAGAAAATCCTATCCATGTACTGCAGTACAAAATCCTCAAAGTCTGCCGTCTGCTCGCACAACAAACGCTCGTCGTCCGTTAGGTCGTGATAGAGACCCGCCTTTGAGCAGTCCGTAATCGGTATCAAGAACGAGATCGAGGTCAAGAAATGGAATGTAATGGATGTCTTTTTGAAGTCATTTGGATCAATTCCTGGAAGGGTTGCAAAGAAAATCGGTATCACATGATTTCGTCCTTCAGTGTAGCCGTTGTGCCCGGAAACCAGTGCTCTCGATACGCTAATCAAACTTTGCAGTGCGGCAGTCATTTTGTGTGGCTCCGTCAGCGAATCTAAACTAGTGTAAACACGATCGATGATCGAAGGAATGATCAACTCCGGTCGCAAATCAGCCAAGTGTTGGAAGATTTTGCCCACTTCCTGAGGGTTTATTCGGGAATACATCGCCTGGAACGCCACTGGTTTCATGCACTCTACAAAAGCGGTTATGCATTCCTCTGTTAGTTTGTGACTCTCCGGAATAGGTCTCCTGTAGGGATGCTTTCGATATCTCTCCAGAATCAAACGATCGAAGAAATATTTAGGCAGCTGAATCAGAATCTCACCCAGCATAGAAACCCACTTCCCCATATTAGCCGGATGCAAGTATGACTCAATAGTAGCCATAAACTTGTTCAGATACTGCTGAGCGGAGCTCTTCGGGCCCAGTACCGCCACAATCCAAATGGCGATAGACTGCGGCGTCAAACCTTGAAGTTTAGAGCTCTTCGTGCTCTTGTAGCTGACTGGGAAATCGATTGACCGTATAATTCTGGCGAACATAGTCGGAATATAAGGTTCCCAGTCAATGTAGCCAATGTTTTTGAATCCGACCGTCGCGAAAATGATCATCATGTCGATACTCCACGGTGGATTGTGATACGCATCCCAAATGGTCATGAACTTGTCGAACCACAGATCGTAATCGTGTTCACAGCTCAAGAAGGTGTGCAGCAGTCCAAACGTGTCGAAACTTTTGCCCGTGTCCAGTGGCTGTAGCTTGGGTAGCAACTCATCGAGGATTTCTTGCGTAGCAGACCGGGGAAAGTAGCTGTCGAGGATAGAAATATTTTTTGTAAGAAATACGTTTTGAATATCACCAATGTAAATGAAATCTACTCACGGAGCGCAGTACTGGATAACAAACTGCAAGTTGGTCTCCAAGGATCTGTAATATAGGATAAAACAAGTGAATTGATTCTTTAGTGCTTTGTGTTCGCTCTGACAATATGGAACAAGCTTTCCCAAGGTGTATCTGCCTTTGCCTTGTCTATAAAATGAATCAAAATTATTCATGTAGAACGTAATGGTTGGCGCTATTAATGAAATCATTTGAAATTTCTTAAATTACTAATCCATCTCCATATATTTAGTTACGGTGAGCCACTTTAGATCTTTTTAAAACTGCTGTGAATTAACTGTACGTTTCTTGAGCAAATTTTTAATATCAACCAGGAGAATTCTGGTATAGGTACATATGAAGTTCTACAGAAAATCTCGGAATTTGAGGAACTCTGGGCGAGAAAAGCTGTAATCTGCATCAAACCAATAATTCAAGTTGCAACTAACTGGAAACAAAAGAACTTTGAAGAGCTCATGCCCCAAAAAAGAGATCAAAAGGCCCGCGGCTTCATTTTGTGCGGCCCGCGAAGAGTTTGAAGACAGCTGGCGCGGAGTTCGTTCTACCAAAGTAAGTGAGATTAATCTATTCAATTCTCACGTTATGCTCAATAATAATACATGAATAATTCGAAAATGTTTAATATCAAATAATATCGGAAATTTCATAACGATTATGTCTAATTTTATAAGGATCTAAAATTGTTTCCACTATTTGAATAAACTTCTGGAAACGTGAAACTTGAGCAAATGTTATTGATAGGAATCTGAAATGGTCAAACACAATCCCCCTGAATATTTCGCTAAATTTTCAAAGAACTTGAAACGGAACATGAACTTTATACAACTCTAGGAGACGCCCACCCATAGTTTTGGGCAGAGTTATGACAAATATTAGACGGAATAATTTCATACAAAACTTTTCGCACAATTCTGACATAATCCTAGGCATGATTTTCGTAGAAAACTTGGGAAGGATTCTCACAAAATAGTTTTCAAGAATCTTCAGCCTAGCAAGGATTACAATCAAATTCGAAACACAATTCTAACAGACTTCTAAGCAGAGTTTTTGCAAAAACCTTGGTAAATTTCTGACAGAGTTATAAGCAAGATTTCAATGAAATTCTGGACATTATGCTCAAGAGCTCAGGGCAGGATTCTCAACACTTAATACCTTTTTGTATTTTGTATACCACTGATGATGAAATCTCGCTTGTTGTAAACAGCATCACCGTGCACAACTAAAAGAATCCTGGGCCTTCTGACGTTATCCAGAGCAAAGTTTTCACAGTCTCCAGGACAAGATTATCACATAATCTTATTAGAGATTCTTTTAGAAGCCTAAGCAAGATGCTTCGCAAAAATTATTAATAAATGCTCGGTGGATGAACTTCGAATTGTTCGTGCCCGCCAAAAGTCTTTGTTGTTGTTGTTGTTGTTGTTGTTGTTGGAGTTTCGTTTTCCGTTTGGCCCGAGGGACTATGCCTCATAAATGCCAGTTGCTGTTACGGTTAGACGTTACCGTCTAAACCTTCAGTCTTGACATTCGAATAAATTTCAGTATATTTTCCAACTCGTCGATTTTCACTCCTTCTTTGTCACGTACTAGATCTTGTAGGCGTCTGTGGTTTTCCCAATCGAAGTGATTCCGGATGTGGGTGTATTTTATGCAGTGCAGTAACATATGTTCCGTCGTGATGATTACATTGCAAAGTTCACATTCTTCCGAATGAGCCAGTTGCATTTTAGCCAACCAGAATTGTGAATAATCGTGCCCGGCTAGTATTCTGTTCAGAGTTCGGACCTCCTCCCCATTGAATTTGGTGGCCCAGTACCACGGCTTTTCCGGGAAGCTGGGAAACAGTTCGTGGAACTTCTTCCCTTTATTTTGGAACATTACGATACCGTTGTACCATTCGTCCGTTGTTTCTGCAAGCTGTTTCTTGCATCGTAATACTACGTCGTTCCAGAGGAGCTTATTGACGATAACTGCATTGTTATTTACTCCTGCTTTGGCCAAAGCATCCGCTGCTTCGTTGCCGTCCAGTCCTACATGCCCAGGAATCCATTGGAGCACGGTGCCTGTAGATTGTAATTCCTTACAAATTTCTTCAGTCAGACTGTCCCATGTTTTGGATTCCTGGTGGTTCTCCAAAAGAAAACATGCTGATTGGGAGTCGGTGAGTATTACTGTGTTCTCCTTGGTTAATTTTGCGATTTCTTCCAGACCGATCCGTATGGCTATGAGTTCCGCCGTCATGATGCTGAAATGGTGTTCCATTTTGAGACTGATGGCTATGTTGTTTTCTGATTCGTAGACCCCGATTCCGCAGGCGTCCGCTGTTCTTGAGGCATCTGTATAAACCCTTCTCCATAGAGGATATTCCTTGTTCAGGTATTCCAGAGTTATTTGTCGCATTGTAGATTGGGCCATGTTTGTTTTGTTGATTGGCATGCCTTCAATTTGGTGCCGGATTGTGATGTCGAACGTCCTTAATTTTGTGTTTGAGCTCCCTTACGTGCGTACCATAGTTCAGATTGCTGTCTACGTAGATTCCTAGATGTTTGTAATACCTGACAAACTCTATTGGTACGTTTTTGATTTTGAGATCTAGCGTAGTCTCCCTTTGTTGAAAAACAATAGCTTTCGTCATACTTTCGTTGATTTGTAATCTCAAGCGGTCGCTGCATTCCACAAAACTATTTATGGCTTGTTGAGCCCTCACCCTGACCTCTTCAAGGTTTTTTCCGCTAATAATCTTTACGAAATCGTCTGCATATTGGACAGTTACGACATTTCCTTCGTTTGGTTCAGTTTCGTGTAACTCCGTGGTGTAAAGGTTGAATAGGGTGGGCGATAAAACGTCCCCCTGCGGTAGTCCTCTTGAGATTATAGTTGATACTAGCCCCTGCTCTGTACGCATTACCAACTTTCGATTTTTCAGGAAGTTCTCGACCCATATTTTGATTTCTTCTGCAAACTGCATTCTGGTCAGGATATCAACAAGGATGTCTACGTCCACAGTGTTGAATGCGTTTGAGAAGTCGAAGAATACAGCTATGCTTATCATGTTGTTCCTTTTGGCAGCCATTATGTGATTAGTCACGAACTCCAGGCAATCCTCGGTTGATTTTCCTGGCCTGAACCCAAACGACAACTCCGGTAGGAGCTGTCTCTCCTTTTCATGTTGTTGTATGCGATGAAGTACTGCGGTGTTGGCTGATTTAACGATCGTTGATAGACATGCAATCGGTCTGTATGATGATACCTCTGCTGAATCACGGCCGGGTTTTTTGATAGGAACTATTTTGATCTCTTTTAGCCTTTCTGGGATGTTGCCCGCGGCAAAGTAGGCGTTTATTTCCTGGACGATTTTTTGTTTTGTTTGCGTGTTTAGGTTCCTCAGAATTTCATATGTCAGGCGGTCGGTTCCAGGCGCAGAGTTGGCCTTCTTTTTCTGAATGATGTTGTTCCATTGTTCCAGGTTGAGCAGCTCTTCTGCAGGTGGCGCGTTTGTTGGTCTCTCTTGGTGTGTTGTTGGTTGTGTTGGCCCGAAGTGTCCCTCTAGGAACTCCGCTGCTTTCTCCCTCGCTGTAAGTATGATGTTATTCTTGTCCTTCTTGTCGTGATTGTAACGCAATCTCCTCACTAGACCCCAGTTTGCCTTCGTGTCCCTAGGATCAATATATTTTGTGATGGAGGCAAGATTTTCCTTCATGAGTTGTTTCTTCTTGCGTAGAAAGATCGCTTTGGCCTTTTGTAACTTCAAGAGATTCTCCTCGTTGGAAAGCCTGTTGAAACTTCGACGGCACTCTTCCTTTTCCTTGTAAAGCTGGGAGAGTTCATCGCTCCAGTAGTATTTTGGGACGAAATCGCTAAATCCGCTATTCCTATTGATAGTGTCGGTGACTATACGTTCCAGATCCGTGATTGACTCCAGTTGCTCTGCGCTGATGTGCGATACCTCCTGGTTAATCTTTTTGCGATTGTATATTGGTCGTTGCTTTTTGGATTGCGTCTTTGTTAGCTCAATAGCTATAATTAGATGCCCTGAGCCTCCAAATGTGGAATCCTTCACATTCCAGACCAGCTCGTTGAACAGATCCGGTGTGCATAGAGTTAGATCGATTGCGCTGGGGGTACCTCTTAAGGACGTAGGCCTGTACGTCTTTTCGCCATTGTTTAAGATCAGCAGTTCGGTACGTGTTATGGCCTCCAGTATAAGTTTACCTTTGCTATTCGTCGATACACAACCCCAAGCCTCATTGTGGGCATTAAAATCTCCTCCTATCAGCAAGTTCTTAAGTGCCTGTGTTTCAGCTAACAGTTTTTCTACACCTAACATCAGTTCTGATACTGTTATTCTAGGGTTTATATAGACCGAGACTATATTTAGGTTTTTACTAGGAATGTTAATGCCGATAACCTCGAACATTTCGCTAGTGGTCAATTCTAGTGGTATATAATTGTAAACCTCGCGAAGGTATATACCGACACCTCCGCCTGTTCCTAGGCCTGTTACTACCAATCGTGATTTGAGAATTTTATGATAACCTGTTATATTTGTTGAAGCTATAGTATTTTCGTTAGTCCATATCTCTGATAATAAAGCTACATCTACTATCTTCGCATGTAACTCATGCGCTAGTTCATTTTTATTCTTCGTTAGACTTTGGATGTTACTCTGCAATATCTTGAATGTCGCCATCTTCGATAGTGGCATTGGGTAAACCCTCGGCGGCACACCCCATGAGAACTGATAGTTGTCTGACTACTTCAAGAACTTTCCGGCTGTTTGGGCACGTCAGGACTTAATCATCAATGTTAACTTCCTTTTCCCGATCAGCCTAGATAGCCGTGTAGTGTCGGTAGCGGTTGTTTCAACTGGCTAAGAATTAACACTACGGACTGCCTGTTCCGGTGGTAAAAGTCCACCTCACAGGTGACCTCTAATTCATGCGGCTTTAAGCTTACCGTGCCTAAGAATCAGGGTGACCAGCATACCGGGAAATCGGGAAAACCGGGAAAAAGCCGGGAATTTCGAATCACCGGGAGAAAACCGGGAAATATACGGGAATTTCAATAGGCATCGGGAAAATTTTGCATACCAAGTAATGTTTTAACCAGCACGATCTATACTTTAGTGAATTTTTACAAAAGCTTCTTAATTCGAATTCTAAGTTAGTCAATAAAGTCAAGAATATATCTATATAAATAAAAATGGAATTGTGTCTGTATGTCACGAAATGGCTTACGAACGGGTCAACGGATTTGAATGATTATATCTTCGTTTTGTTTGTCAAGGGTTCCGACGTGTTTGTGTATATAAAAGGCTCAGGATATTCACCGGGAAAGTCGGAAAACCGAAAGTGATCGGAACTGTAATTTTGAGCGGGATTTACCTGGGCGTTTTTCAACCGCCTACTTGATGGCAAGACGAAGTTTGCCGGGACCACTAGTTCTTTATACAAATGTTACCACCAGAGTCTATGAATAGACAATTACGCAAAGAGAACTAGCAACAAGTTCCTCAATAACAAAGCATTTAATTATTCGGGCAACTTATTTTACTGTTCGCGCTTTCCAGTGACTTCACTCAAATGCACTTCTAGCTCGAATGTTTGTTTCCAAAGTGTCGAAGAAGAACAAAATTTAAATTAATCTTTGGTATTGTAATTAAAAAGTAATTACAATGATTGTTTAGTGGAGAATTGCAACAACATATACGAAAAACAGCATGTACTCAAAAACATGAGCTCGGATTCCTCGCGGTGAGCAACTGAAATAAAACAGTGAATTTATTTTGCCGCCCGACTGGGAATTGAAACAGCCGCATCTGCAGCGTATGTCTGGATTAAATAATTATTATATTGTTTTCAAACTAACTAATTTTATATGGTTTATTGAATTTCATCGTATTACACCGCATCTTAAAATGTACATATTTTTTAACTTTCGTCATGCTAGCAATACTCCTCTCGCCCCAAAACGCGTTTGCTTATTTTGCTCGATAGGTAGACGATTTTACAGTTTAATAGGTAGACTTTCAGTCTTCGTGCAACTCTCGATTCATAGACTGTGGTTAACACTTGCTCTAATCCAGTAAATAATTAGCCAGTAAATTAAAAACTTTTAATGAAGTAACATCTTGCGAAATGTTTTTCATATAGTTACATGAAGCATTTTATGTTAAAAACTACAATGTTTGGATGTTATAAATTGCTCTAAGCAAACTTCCAATTCACTAAAATCAAATTAAATGCGTTTACAACCTATGACATTCATTGAAGATTTGCCATTCGCTTCTTGTTGGGGCTTGGTAAAAATAGTATAAAATTCAAATTCCTTTCAAATTCATTCAATTATGACTGTTATTTTTTATCAGAAATAATTGTCCTGAGAAAATGTTCTAGATTTGTGGGAATAAATCATAATAAAAAATTCTACGCTGATGAACATGGAAAGACATTGTTATGTCTACCAAATATGTGACCGTTTCAAATTTAAACTATGATTCATTCAAAGATTGACTAGATCTCATCATATAAACAAGGGTTACTTTTTTAACACTGAACTTTTTCATAACAAATTCCACGATTACTTAAAATGACCGTCGTAAAATATCGTTTTGTAGATCAAACTGGAATTTAGCAAAATCAGTATAAGCCCAGAAAATTTGAATGCGCAGCAAAATATCTGATTTCCGTCTACCCCTCATAGAAATACTTTGGTTTATGACCAAAAAAACTCGCAATAATGTTTCTTAGCATATCATTAAACCGGGAATATTTTTGAAATACCGGGAAAAAACCGGGAGAAAACCGGGAATTCGAAATTGATTTTTCACTGGCCACCCTGCTAAGAATGAATGGTTAGGGGGGTCTAAATAAAACCTAACCGCAAACGGAGCCTGTGGAGTACCAGGGCGCCCTCTACAGTATTATGCCCTTCCTGTGCTACCCGGAGCAATGGTGCAGGTGACCTTGTGTTTCTCCGAGATAATCGGCTGCCCTTCTTCAGTCTCAAGCCTGAGGCTAAATAAGGGTGGGATTATTAATACGTTGCAAGTTAGTTTAAAATTTCCACCTCTATGGTTTCGCATTATGCGTATTACACAGTGTAGTCTGTGCTTTTCGCCTTTGGCGACTTTTAAGAGATACCGATCTGGTTTTCTCGCTGCTGGTCTTTTTCGTTCTGAGATTGCGAAAAGCCTAATCCTGCCTAGTTTGGGTAGTGGCTACGGTTAGGATAGCTTAGTCAGACCAATCTTCAGCATAAAATATCAGCAACGATTAATCTTTGTAGACTACTGCAAATGGTACAGTTCAAATGGCGCAAAAACCTTACTTTTGTACTTCTAGGTAACCTTGTGGATCCAGTTTTTGTTACTTTCATAAACATGAAATGGCAAACTCGCGTGCCATACCTCGTGCATGCGTGCTCGTAAATAGGGCTGACGTTGCTACACTCAATTCTGAGTTAACAACCAGAGATGTATGTGCTGTCACAATTGATATTTCTGTTGGTGACCTCAGTAGGAAATACGTCTTTCGTTTTGTGGTGTATTTACCACATGATGAACCATCCCCAATGGATGATTTCAAACGAGTTGTCGTTCACTGCCTATGAAAAGGCCTTCTGCTGATTTGTGAGTAGTGATGCTGAAACTCATCACATCATCTGGAGCAGCTCAGATATTAATTTGAGAAGCTCCAGTCTGATGGAATGCTCAAGTAGTTCAAATCTTGGATTACTTATTTTAGGGAATCGCCCAACCTTCATGGTATCTGCTAGAGAAGAAGTGTTAGACATAATGCTCTGCTTGAACAGAATCAGTCACGAGTTGACGAATTGTCATGTATCAGATGATGAATCATTATCTGATCATCGCTACATTTCTATATGAACATATGAATGTAAATTTGCAGACTTTGCATTTGTTATACTCCACAAACTGAAAATTGGTTGTGACCAAATTCTATGAATTCTCTCCGTCCATTGGAAATCCTAGTGATTTGAATGTTTCCATTTCCGGTGAATTGGGACACAATTGTCCTTGATTCGAGTGAAAACCACAATTGCTTGTCACTTTGTTACTCACAACTCCCTTTGCGGGACTAGTTGACGTCTGGTTATTTGTAAAGGAATATGTCAGATAGTCAGGCTGCTTTTAAAGCTCTTGCTTAGGCCAACTCAAGGTCTAAGCTTGTTATCGCACGTCGAACTCAATTTGAGGAACTGAATTCAGTGAACTCTGTAAAACTTATATGGGTCCTTGCTATTCTTCCATTGCTGGGAATGAATTGGCTTATGAATTAGCTCGCAATGGAGCATCGCATGACTTCATTGGCTCTCAGGCAGCTATTCCAATTTCGATGTGCTGGGTGAAGCTTCAGAAATTCTTGGGCGGCAACTCAGCACAAGCAATATTGGAATAATTTTGAGTCATGTCGTCAAACAAAATTGTACATTACTGAGCCATCCCAAAGGTGTATTTAACAAATCTGTCAAAGCAGAATTGCAGTCTCTTGGTAACAACCTTGACTGGCCACTGCCGACTCAACTATCACATGGCAAATATTCAGTGTGCTGATACATTTTTTGTGTGATAGTTGTGATTCCGATTATGGAACTTCTTATCATCTGATATGTAACTATCCAATCTTCGCGTAATTGCGATTCCAATTACTTGGTTAACACTTATTAAGTGAAACTGATTTCAGAAACCTGAATCTTTAGGACATTCTGTTATTCTTAACCCGCTGTGGTAATGAGCTATAGGCTCTCTTTACGCTCATGCGTTTTTGCAGTGTCCTTTTTAGGGCGCTGTTCGAACCCATTGTGGTATGGAGCTACATGCTCTCAATTCGCTTATGCGATTTTCCCTCTTCAAGGGACTCCACTCCTATTTCCTCCCATCTTTCCCTTCCCTTTCCTCTCCCTTCGGGTAGATGATGAAATAGGCTCAAATATGGCGATGGCACAAATCTCCCAAATGGCGGGGAACGTGCCTCTGAAGCCGGCTTTCTGATACCTGATAGATCGATTGCGCTGGGGGTACCTCTTAAGGACGTAGGCCTGTACGTCTTTTCGCCATTGTTTAAGATCAGCAGTTCGGTACGTGTTATGGCCTCCAGTATAAGTTTACCTTTGCTATTCGTCGATACACAACCCCAAGCCTCATTGTGGGCATTAAAATCTCCTCCTATCAGCAAGTTCTTAAGTGCCTGTGTTTCAGCTAACAGTTTTTCTACACCTAACATCAGTTCTGATACTGTTATTCTAGGGTTTATATAGACCGAGACTATAATTAGGTTTTTACTAGGAATGTTAATGCCGATAACCTCGAACATTTCGCTAGTGGTCAATTCTAGTGGTATATAATTGTAAACCTCGCGAAGGTATATACCGACACCTCCGCCTGTTCCTAGGCCTGTTACTACCAATCGTGATTTGAGAATTTTATGATAACCTGTTATATTTGTTGAAGCTATAGTATTTTCGTTAGTCCATATCTCTGATAATAAAGCTACATCTACTATCTTCGCATGTAACTCATGCGCTAGTTCATTTTTATTCTTCGTTAGACTTTGGATGTTACTCTGCAATATCTTGAATGTCGCCATCTTCGATAGTGGCATTGGGTAAACCCTCGGCGGCACACCCCATGAGAACTGATAGTTGTCTGACTACTTCAAGAACGGTATAGTATCCGTTTTCGTCCTTAGCCTCAATGGCTTGGGATAGTGTGTTGTAGGTTTTTCCAACTGTGGATTGCAGTTCTTCTTTTTGTCGCGCGATTTCCTTTATTTTGTCTTCCCATCGTTTCCTCAGCTCCAGATGTTTTTCCATCGTCATTACATTTGAGCTCTCTGGAGTTTTTTCCTGCGCCTTGCTTCCGTTGTCCGTCCTCCTCTTCTTGTTCGAGTATCTTACCGTTTCGAATCCATCTTCGGAGATTTCTTTCTCCTGGCTGTAACTAGTTTCTGGCTTTTTGCTCCTCGGATGCGAATGCTTCTTCACCGCTCCTAGATTCCTTCCCTTCTGTTCAGGTACTCCGTCGCGATTGTCGTTTGTTCTTGCTGGTGTCTGCTGTGTTGTATTTTTGCCGCCTTGGATGCTGGATTTTTTCAGTACGTTTGAAAAGCTTTCGTAGACCGACGGGAACTCATCTGCTGTCCCAAGCAGGGAGAATCCATTGCTCACGACTATCTTAAATTCATCTCGCGCTTCCTGGTAGGTTAAGTTCTTGCTGGCCATTAGTTTCTTGATGTCATTCTGCTTTTTGCGTTCCGGGCACTTCATGTCAAGTGATCTATGGTTGTTTTTGCAATGAACACACTTTGTTTGATTGGGGCATTCCTGGTCCTGCGGCAGTTCCTCATGTGACTCACCACAGTTTCCACAACGTTTTCGGCTCTTGCAGTTCCCGGCAATATGCCCGTAGCGCAGGCATGAGTTACACATGACTGCCTTCGTAACATATGGTTCCACCTTCGTTATGACCGAGTAAACTCTCACACGGCTTGGTAGCTTGTTGCTGCGGAATACTACTCCTAGCTTCTCGATTGGTACTCTCTTACCTGCTGCTGTCGTTCGCTGTAGTCGAAATACCTCCAAAATTTCTTTGTCCGTTTCGATATCCGGGATCAGCTCCTCTGGTTGCAGCTCTTCCGGTATTCCTGCTATTACTCCCTTGACCGTCACAAAGCTCTTCGGAATGAATGCTCTGAAGCGCTTCAGGATCAGATTTTGACACGTTGTTAGCCGATTTGCTTCTTTCCATTCACTGAACAACACCATCACTTTTGCTCTTCCAATCTTCTTGATGTCAATCACTGATTTTGAGAGGCCATTTTGTTTCAGCAGTAGTCCCACTGTTACTTTGTTGATTCCACTGTTTCGCTCGTCATTTCCAGCTGGTTTTTCTTCCTGCATTTTCGCTACTACTACTTTGTATGGACCACTGTCGCACTGTTTGTAGTAGTACTTTTCGAACACTTTTGCGCCATTTTGATAATTGCTTCCTCCGCTTTGGCTGTGCTGCATATTTGCAACCTCGCCATTTTGTGCTAACCCCGGTGCCCCCGGAGGGGCACCGCCACCATCACTCATTTCTCTCCGCTGCCTTTTTATTTTTTTTATACTACTAATATGTTGAAATTATTATCACTTAGCTTATTGATTAATAGGGTCCTAAAGCCCTGTCCCAATTTCAGTGCCAAACCCTTAATTTTAGGCTAAAAACACATGTTTACTCAATTTTTAATGTTTTTCGTTTGTTTAAGCCCAAAAACATTTTTTTTTTATGTTTTTGTTGGATTTTGTCACACCCCTTGGCTTTAACTCAAATTTTGGGTGTATTTTGTTTTCCGTGTCCCTTCTGAAATGTCAGATAGGAACAACCCCAGTGTTAAAACTAAAAGCCCTGTGGTGTTTTTGCCGACTAAGCGAACGTCAAACATGATCAGAAGTGTCAAGGTTCATTTATGGACTCAATTTTTAAATTAATGTTTAAATATGATATAGTCGTTATTTGAGCGGGAAAAATTGCTAAAGTAGTTGCAGTAACATGCTATTTCGTGTTATTAAATAAAAACAAGATTTCGTTAACCATTTTAGGACCCTATTATTGGGATTTGTTTTAGGGTTTTTGTAATAAAACTTTCGATTTTTTCTAAGCACTCTCTAAAACACTTCTGTTCTCGTGCACGATCACAACCGGAAGTGTTGCTTTTGCTTGCTTGCACACCACGACGTTTTGTTCTTTCTGGGATTTGGCCCGCGGCTCAACAAGTTTTGGCAGGCCTGTCATAAGGGAACCAAAAAAAAACAAAGAGTAATCGACTAAAAGGTGTCCGTCTATTTGGTCGAATGCCTTTTGGCCGAACGTCGTTTGGCCGAATGCCTTTTGGTCGAATAATGAAAAAAAAATCAAATTGCTATACCGCTGATACGTAGGATTCATAAGTGTGTCCCAAAAAATGGTAAGCTAATTAATTTATTGTTTTTTTTATGATGTGACGGGACGTCATGTTTGTCACTATTGTTTTACTATTTCATTTATTAAAGGTTCAATCGATTATTTGTCACTATATAAGAGCTCCAAGAGAATGATAAAATCGACCCGTTAATTGTGAACTCCAGACATCGCGTCATAACTCTGAGACGATGGTTGATTACCTCTGGGTTACCAACGGTGTAATAGGATTTCAAGTGTTTCTAATGATTTCATCAGAAATCATTAGAAACACTCTCTCGAGTTACACTGGTTTCGTTACTGTCTACAATAATTTAGATATTTTAATTGGGAATTTTACCTTATTTAAATCATCGGCATTTCTTTGTAGTTGTACTTATAAAACGATTATATGCATTACACTTGCTTAAATTTTCATAAGAGATTTTTCCTTTATTTGATCATAGGCCGTTCTTTCACGGGAAAAAATTCTGTGGTAAAAATAACTATGTTAGCTGACTACGCCCATTCTTAAAACTACCATGGAAATTCAGACCAATTTACTATGTTTACGGTACACCCCACCGCATTACTGGTACATTTGACAGAAATAATTTACAGCAATCTGATTCCAACTACAGACATGGTAAAATCAAGCGCATTTCTGGTCTGCTGAAAATTGCCGGTGCGAGCGCTTAAGTTAACCCCCTAAAATGGTAGTTTTTGCCGCACAATGTTTTTGCGTGTTCAAGAGAACTGTCAAAAGCTAACACTGATTAGATGCGAAAACATCTGCTGGTGGCTATTACCGCTAGCAGAGAAGTAAATACCTGAGAGAGACTCGCGAAGAGGAAAAATATCAATGCAAGAGGAAAAATATCAGCCCAGATTCCGCTGTCACGGAACGTCAAATGCAGTCCGTCGATTTTATGGCTGAAAAAGTGACAAGTATTGTATTCGAAATAAACTATTATTCAAAACCTCAGTTAGCGGAGCAAAGATGCTGCTAAATCTTAACATAAGACTAGTAATTCGTAATGTCTGCTAGGATTGCTGGCATGAAATTTCACTCAAAAGGCCGTTTATGCTTCGGTGTGATGCGAACGCAATAGTTTTTTGTTGAGATGTCCATGTGCAAGTTTGAACGACTTGCGCATGATTGATGTAAACACTGAGTGAAATAAGAAAAAAATCAGTAATTGCAGAAAAAGCTGGACAAACATTTCAAAAGGGCACATCGACATTGGTAAACATTCACGCAGAGAAATACCAGCTATTCAAAACAATAAATAACTTTATTGTTCTCAAAAAACTTGTTCAATTTGTTGTAATAAAAAAATAGTTGAAACAACAATCATTTTTGTCAGAATAAAGCAACAATATTGTTGGATTTACTAGGTACATTTTTAACTAGATTTATTTTTAAAACAACAAAAGAAAAACTTTACGTCAAATGAAAGTTTATTTGTTTCAATTTACATCATTATTGATTCTAATAATTATGCATGTAGCATAAAAACTATCTCGCCATTTTGTTCTTAGTAGAACCGGTGAAAAAGCGAATGTTTCCGATACATTATATTAAATTGAAGTACATGGCATTGTTAAAATGTTCGTGCGAGAAGTTCAGGTCATAGATTTTTGTACCAGTTTTGGAGTACGGAAAACCAGAATCGGATTTATTTCTGGTAAGTATTAACCATCTTTACTAAAATTTTCATTTCACTTATGCATTCTCCAGTATTGCAGTCAGCTCTTACACGAGCTTGTTATTTCATCCCGTCACTTTGTCGCGAAGCGGAGAAAGAACATTCTCCAGTTAAATGGATTTTGGTGCATGTTCCAATACTTCTACTTTCACAAAATAAAAGTAAAGTAGACGTTTCGTTTTCGTTGTTTATTGTTTAATTCTTAAAAAATAATAATAAAGGGACTAGGTTTCAACAAAACAGTGTTTTTTTTTTTCAAACAAGAACATTGTCACATCAAAAAGCAGTGTAATTTAATTTAAAAATGGAAGGTTTTATTTCAATGCAAAAATTTGTTGTTTCAAAAGAAAAAATAGTTAAAACAAAAAATAATTTTTTTTGCACACCGTTTTTATTTTTGAAATAAATCAGGAGTTATCATTGAAACAATGAAAGGCAATTATAAGCCGACAAATAATACAGATATATTGTTGTAATGATACAGAATATATTTGATATTAAAATGGTTTTCTCTGCGTGTTGGCTTTGCAAGACGCTATTGAGCCCAATTGGGTCCTAAAGCCCTGTCCCAATTTTAGTGCCAAACGCTTAAGTTTAGGCCAAAAACACATGTTTACTCAATTTTCGTCCTTTGGCTTAAACTCAAATTTTGGGTGTATTTTGTTTTCCGTGTCCCTTACGAAATGTCAGATAGGAACAATCCCAGTGGTCGAACTAAAACCCCTGTGGTGTTTTTGTCGACTAAGCGAACGTCAAACATGATCAAAAGTGTCAAGGTTCATTTATGGACCAAATTTTTAAATTAATGTTTAAACATGATATAGCCATTATTTGAGCGGGAAAAATTGCTAAAGTAATTACAGTAACATGCTTTTTCGTGTTATTAAATAAAAACAAGATTTCATTACAAATTTTAGGACCCAATTGAACTCGATCACGCTCACTAATACCACTATCAGGAAGAGCTAACACCAATCTTTCTGATAGTGGTGTTAGTTTGCGTGGGTAGGCCCAAAATTGCTCAACAGCAGTGTTTCTGAAAAAAGGCTCAAGACCTCTTGGGCCCTTTTCAAATGTTTGCCCAGAAAGAAGACCGTCTCCGCGAGTCTCGTCTCAGGTGAATACATTTAGGATGTTCTTCTTCCACCTTTCTGGCACAAAAGAGCTTATTATTTGTATGTCAATGATGATCTTTATCAATTATGATTCTTTATGAATAAGCTGAATAAGTTCTTTGAAATTCAGCTTTTGAAATTCATTATAAATCCTTGCTAACTGTAGTTAACTTTTGTTTTCAACTTCAGCCAAACGGCATTCGGCCAAATGACCCGGAACCGACTAGAAATCAGGAAATACTCCAAGAGGTTTTTTACGACATTATTTTGTTTTAATACTTCATGTCATTACGCCAAGTATTTTCTTATAATTTACTCCAGAAATTTTATCTACAACTAAATCAGGTATTTGTCTAAAGATTACTTCTCGACTAGGTTGGTGGTCTAATGGCTATCGCTTCTGCTTTGCAAGCAGGCGGTCGTGGGTTGAATCCCAGGGCCGCCTCTTTTACATATTTATAACATTCTTCCTGATAGCTGTCTTTCTGCCTCATAATGACGCAGAGAGATCATCAGTTCTATCTATCGCTAGAATTGAATATACAGTTAACTCTCCCTTACTCGATATTCCGCATCTGAATATCGAGTTAGAGAACCTTAGTAAATGTTGGTTTTCATGGCTAACTCAATGGTCCCTTAGATCGCAGTTTCACTGGTTTTGTGTTCTGTAACTCGATATCTCCCTAACTCGATGGTTCCTTCAAAATCGGTTAAGAGTGTATCACAGTGGAATTCATACGGTCGAATACCTCATCCATCACTAACAAAACACTCCTACTTCCAAGTTAGCTGTGGGAAATGAAGGAGATTTTCCGTTTTTTTAGTAACAACGACTATCTAATTAACATTCTTTCCTCGCCCCGATGGACATAAGGACGTGGCCGGCGCCGTTATCAATCTACAAATATCAAGGGTAGTGTGATTGTACATTGAAGATGGAAAGAAAAGCCAAAAACACAAGCTTCATCTGAGTGGTTCTCTATGCAACATTATCATCCTGATTGATCACGGAATAGCAACTACGAAGTGTATGTTTCATCAGTCGATCGTTGATCGTTTTATTTGTCTAAAGATTACTTCACGATTTCATCCAGTAATTCTTTCACGAACTCCACCAAACTTTCCTCCTAGAGTGTCGATCAAGATAATGTTAATAGTTCAATAAAAAAATTGATTATCTTCAGAAATTACTTCAGATATTGCTCCAAGGATTTTAGATTTATCTATGAATAAGCATACTTTATGGAATTCCATGGATCAGCATACTTTATCGAATTTCGAATAGAGTGAATAACTTTGTTTCAAATTTTACTATGAATTAATTGATATGTCATAATACGTACAAGATTGAACCCATTTCATTGATTTTAAATTTTAAAATAAAAAGATAGTGGAGCGCAATAATGTTATGTTGTTCAACGCTCCGTCATCGTAATCATCGTCATCATCAAAACTTCAAAAGCAGTTTTTCTGTTCAAAACTAAAAATTATTAAATGAAAATGTTTTCACTGTGTTTCGGTTGGAGAATAGAATAGAATGAACACATTTTCCTGTAAATTTTCTTGATTTTAAACGAAAAAACTGCTTTTGAAAATCCGAAATCAATGAGGGATCCTGCCCCCTTAACATCGTTAACATAGGCAAATGTGATCATTCGAACAAGCTACAATACACAGTAGCTCTTGTATCACATGTCCCGCACCTAACGTAGCCAGGCTTGATAGAAACTCCTCTGCGAGGCAAAGAGGAGGCGATTTTGCCGTTTTTCTGAGGAGAAAAAAATAAACTCAAAATTTTCAACACAGATCCTCAAGCGATTCGAGTGAGAGTGCAGAAAAATGCGAGGATTTTTTCAGACACTCTCTCTCTCTCGTTGCGATGCTCACCATCACTCACACTTCAAACGAACTCTCGAGTCTGCCGCCCGAACAGACAGTCCTCGGGGAGTTGTGAGAGCACCCTTTTTTGATGGAATTTAACTCGTTTTTTTTTTGTGCTGCATCTTCCTCGCTCATTTTTTGTTGCCTCGCTGCTTAGCATTTTTTGGCTCCCTCGCAAAGAGGCACTGGCAGCACGCTGCTCTAGAGTATGTCACCGAACTCTGATGATGTTGAGGAGAATTATCAAGCCTGAACGTAGCAAATGAATGATCCGAACCGAATTCCGCAATGTGATGAATGTGATGAAGACAACTTTGAATAATCCATACAATCACCGAACTGTTATATACACCTCCCCACACCGCAGATAACAAACCCAATTGAGATGACTAAACTCACGGTAAATCATCATCATCACCGACATTATGGTTCGCGAGGAAGGAAGAAACATCGTAACCCATTTCGCTGGCAGCTTTAAGTAACATGGCCAGTGGAGACGTGTTCACAGACTTGCTCCTATTCGTATCCCATCTGAGCGAATAATGTTACACATGTCGTATCAAAATCTCGCGAACTTTTACTAGATACTAATGATTAGGATGGAATACTCACGCAAAATAACGATACAGGTCACCCTTGCTGCTGTTCTTGTTCAAGATCAAATTGCAAAGTCTGTAGAGCGGTCGCCAATCAATCTGGATGTCATCCGGGCTGAGCCATTCCGGTTTCCTAAAATAAAGAGAATACAGAGAATGGATCATTGAATGTAGTTTTTGCAGGTGCTCACCGCATCAAAACAAAGGCGCCACTGTATATGGGATTTAACATTGTGACAGCATTGCTGTTCTGTCAAACACACAAGGCTACGGTGGCGCTATCTATGCTTTCCATAGCGACCGTTCTGGTTATTTTAATGATCCATTAAAGAACTCTAGCGTACAGTCAACGCCAAAATTAAGTGCCTACTTCATCATTTAAAAAATTCGTATATCAGTCAAGTCAAATCTATTATTGAAAAATAAGAGCTTTTGGCTATATATCAAATAAACGTTAATTATGAAGTATATTTGCATACGATTTTTTTTCAGTTTGAGCACTTAATTTTGATGTTTATTGTAATTTTGTCTAAAAAAAATCTCACCTCAATAGACTGGTAATCGCGTAACAAAACTTGTTCACCTTATCCGGCTCCAGATTCGGAATGTTAATCAGCTCTAGAAGCAACTTCACGAATTTGATGTGATCCTCCTTGGAAAATTTCATCCCATACAACTTGATGTACCTGCGAAAAAGCGGATCAAAACAAAACATGTACAAAAATAAACAAAGGACACTAGCGCCAAGCTCGTTGAGTGGCGAGCACCGGCACTAGAGCAATGACAGAACATTATGACGCAAACATGACTGGGAAAAATAAAACGAAGAATCGAAAGTCGCGAGTGTCACAAAGGTCTCGAGCAATTACATCAGGAACGAAAATGTGAGTACAAATTTGCATTCCAAATCCAACAAAACGTCCGCGCACTTACTTCATCAGTCGCGAAACGTAGATCGAAACGCCTGGCGTGATTTCCCGCATCGCGGCCGCCTTGCCGAGATTGTTCTTGATGTTCTCCAGCATGGCCTGCGACTCATCGTCCAGCCTGTCGGCATACGGAAGGAACTTGTTACAAAACAGTTCCTTCTGCGGACGGAATCCCAGCTTTTCGATTCGTTCATTCCGCTTGCTCCGGCTCAACTCCAAGCTGTCACTACTTTCATCGTCCATGGCTCTCAGGCTCTTGGCGCTCTTCCTCCTTCAAGCTAACCTTTCCACGCTTTATGTTCCTCCGAAAACAATTTTCTAGCACTTCCAATAGTCAATCCACAAGCGCCAAGTCACTCTCCGGGAGGCAAAATGTCTCACGAGATCTGTTCAATTTCTTAACCCTATTCCTCCTTCTATTGAATCGTTTTTCTAAACACTACGCAGCCCCGATGTGGAGCACCAAAACACAATGGAATTTGCACTTTCTTCTCTTCCGTCTGGGTCGATCTGAGTCCACCTTTTCACAGGCCAATTTCCCCGTCCGGACGGCCACTACGATCCCAACCTTCTACGGCGTTTGCTTCTCGAGCATTCACTGCACCACAGGATTGCACTCAATTGCACTGATTATCGAACTAAATTGGAAAAATTTGCATTCAAATTCACTGGCTGCAGCTCAAACTGTGGCAATCATTGCAATGAAAAGAAAAGTCATTACGTCCGACATTTTAGCAGTGTTGGCAGATGTACGGGAGGGATTTTCCTTAGCGATAGAGAAGCAGCCCTGCAGTGAGCATAACACTGTCATGATATTTTAGGTGAAATCGTGAAAAAAATAATTATTTTAATTTATTTTCAAAATTATGTATTTATAAAATAATAATTGCGGATTAAGGCATCATTCAATCATCAGCAACCATTTAACATTAAAAACCATACCTTTCAGTAGATAAAAAACCGAATAGGGTCCTAAAGCCCTGTCTTAATTTTAGTGCAAAACGCTTAAATTTAGGCCAAAAACGCATGTTTACTCAATTTTTTAATGTTTTTCGTTTGTTTAAGTACAAAAAAAAACATTTTTTATGTTCTATAGATTTTGTCACACCCCTTGGTTTAAACTCAAATCTTGGGTGTATTTTGTTTTCCGTGTCCCTTACGAAATGTCAGATAGGCCTATTCACATGACGTCTCAAATCAGCTGATCGGGAAGCACTTTGACAGTTCTTCTATGAAAATGACAGGCCCGTGTTAGCACCGGTCTTCCACCGATATAAACAAATGCATAGACGGATCTGTCATATGAAAAGGCCTATAGGAACAACCCCAGTGTTAAAACCAAAACCCCTGTGGTATTTTTGTCGACTAAGCGAACGTCAAACATGATCTCAAGTGTCAAGGTTCATTTATGGATCCAATTTTTAAATTTAAGTTTTAATATGATACATCCGTTATTTGAGCGGGAAAAATTGCTAAAGTAGTTGCAGTAACATGCTCTTTCGTGTTATCAAATGAAAACAAGATTTCATTAAGCATTTTAGGACCCTATTCATCGCGTTTATAGTTCTTCACAATTTCTTTGTCAGCTCGAAGGTTGAAGCACAGACAAACAGACGTAACACTCTAATTATTTTCATCGTTCAGCAGAATAGCGCCCAATTCTAATATTTGGTAGTTGGCCGACGGGCCACTCGTGGCGCTCGCATAACTTTTGTTAGAGTTTGACGTTTGCTCACTACCGCCACCTAGTTCACGGTTGGCCAAATGAAGTATTTTTAGCATTGGGCGTAAATGTTCACGTGACTATGCTTTAAATTGATAATTGTTCTAGCTGCTACGTCTGTTTGTCTGTGGTTGAAGTTTGCTCTTAGGTACAGTCAACTCTCCCTTACTCGACCTCCGAATCTCAATATCTAGTTAGAGAACCATTAAACTTTGGTGTTCATGGCTACCTCGATGGTCCCTTGAATCGCATATTTGCACTGTTTTAGTATTCTGTAACACGATATCTCCCTAACTCGATTATCCCTTCATTATCAAATTATGGAGAGATGACTGTACATAATATCTTGTGACTGCTTCTCGTGCGCTCATTTGCCTCAAAAGCATAATGTTTACAGCGCTTTATAAGGCCTCCAAGGACCGGAAGTTTTGTTGTTTATGCTTTATTTTTGTTGCTGTTTGTTTTTTGTACCCTACATTTATGAAAAAGCGAATTGTAAATTAGATTCCAGTTATTAGGCTAACATTTTTACTGTCCGGTCATAGATAACAATAGGTGTCCGGCCATAGAGGACAATAGGCAAATGTTTCTTGGGTTGCAATGGTTTACAAAAAATGTTGCTTTTCTTTGCAATTCTACATTTTCTAATAAGTTTTGCATTGTGATTGATGCAAAACTTACTGAAGTCAACGTACGGAGACAATTCAGTTTAAATTATAAGAAACATTTGTGGCTACACTTGTATGAAATTCACATCACTTGTATGAAATTCATCGTTTCACTTTTTTTTTTGCTAGTGTCAGAGTGAAACTTTTAAGGGGACACGGGAGACCGTGTTATTTTCCCTATCTTGCGTCTCACTCTAACAATAATCATCAAAACTTTGTGGAAGCAAATCTCGAGTTTTAGTGAACCGATAAAGCTGAAAATTTATCGGGTTGTGCACTACATATATATAATCATAGTGATACATTTTCGCATCGATATATGGAGTGGTTCTTGAGATTTGCTTCTTGAAATGGATAGGGTGATTATGATGACGTCCCGTGCGGCCTTAACAGCTACTGTTCGTTTAAAACCATGTTCCCATATCACCCAGGGTAAAACACTCTCCATATCCAATTTATTTTATTTTGATTGCACCTCAAAAAACATATTTAGTACCCTACATTTAATTTCTGCCTTCTAAATTTCAGCTAACAAACAGCCTCCAACATGTTGCGAAGACTGTTCTGGCAAACGTTTAAGACGTTTGAGACACCTATCACAAATCGAGCCCTTTCCGTCTCGTCTCAAGTGTTGATCAAAGATTTGCAACTACAATCTTCCGGCAATACCAGCGCCACGATTCAAACGCAAACCGAGTCCTACTTGAACCTGCTAAAGAACGCTAACGATGCCAAAGAAGTTTTGGAATGCATGCCGACCTTAGATAAGCGCAAAATTGATCGACAGGCCGTAACACTGAACGCCTTGAAAACCCTCTTCGAACTGCACAAATTGGGCAAGAGCAGCATGCAGCGGCAGGATGTCCTGAACCATCCACGTTTCGCCGAACTGTGCAAAGTACTGAAATACGAGGCTCGTGGTTTCCTGATGAACGACATCACGGAGAGTTTGAAAATTCTCACATACTTCGGGGTGCGGTCCAACAGTGAGATAATGACCGTATTTCTGCAGTTGCTTCGCCATCAGATCAACGACGTAACTTTGGAACACATTGTGTTCCTAAATTTCATATTGAAAAAGATGGATCGCAGCCCGCTGGTGGAGGCATTGCAGTTAGCATTGCCAATGCTGTTGCAGATTCAAATCACCTACAAGATGGACCACGAAAACGTCCAGCAGTTGGTCGATCTCATCGGGTTTGTCTCGCAGCATCGAGTCTCCGATCGCTGCGTTATGAATGTGGTCAGTGCATTAACTCTGCACGGCACCAGCTTAACCGGACATCAAGCAGCGGATGTATTGAAAGCTCTGGTTGAATTTAATGCTTTGGAACCATTCCACGTGAAGCTGCTGAACAACATGTTCGAAACATTGATCGAGAAGATCGACGAGGTCAATTTCAAAACCATCGACTTCATCATGAAAAAAATCGTGGAGAAAAACTTGGACAAGTTCCCTATGTTCTTCAATGATGCATATTTTAAACGGTGCGCTCAATTTGTGGTGGATCACGATATGGGCATAATGAATGCACTCTACTTCCAGAAGAAATTAAACAAGGTCGCCTACCTGCACATTCCGCTACTCGACTACATAGGCTCTCAAGCGGACAGTCTCTCCATTGTTCCAAACTCTGGTATAATCACCATTGTTGCAGCTTTCTCAAATGCCGATTATCGACCGCGCAATTGGGAAACCATCAAGTCGGAAATCTCCAGACACTCTTTCATAACGAACCCCGCCATTCCCTGGATTCGCTATAACTTGGAGCTACTGTCGTTGGACATTTTCAACAAGCAGCTAATAGAGCAGTATTTAGATCCTGTGACGCTGGAACGTAGCATGCACCGAAACATTCTTGTCGATTATCTTCAGCTGTTGGAACTCTCCCGAACCCTCCAGCTGCTCTTCCCGGAGTATGATGGTCCGCTACCGGACAAGCGTTATATCGAAAAAGGAACCGCTGTGTTGCTGCAAAACAATGAACTTCCGCTGCAGAAACCATTGGAGATGATTTTCGGTGGCGAAGGAAGCATACTGTCGCAGGTTACATCCGACTACGGCCATGTGTTGGATCACGTGCTGGTGTTCGATCGGGAAGGCCGCATAATGAAGCAGCCCATTCTGTCGGATGACGAGGACCATCAAGCGGCTCGGATAGAGGACGTTATCGTCAGGGGCAATCGAGTGTAAGTGAAGAATTGGTACAATCTTATATCCTTGTCAGGAATCTAATGCTAGTTATCTTCTTTTCCAGTGTGGTCGTTATGTGTTTACCGAAGAGTTACTATGCGTTGAACATCAATCGGTTACGCGGTCGGTTTGCTATGTACATCCGAACGATAGAAGCACTGGGAGTCGCCGTAGTTCCCGTTCCGTATCAGATGTGGTCAAACCTTCCAGAAGCCGAGAGATTGCCTTTTCTAGAAAGGGAAGTGCGAGCTAAAGTCAACATTGTAGAATGAACTTTCGGATCGTAGCAATAAATCACAATTCATAAGTGCATTTTAATGGTGTTTTATTTATTGTGATCCTCAGATTAGTTACAGGAAAGAAAGCACTACGTCAATGAAGATGCTACAACATGTGAAAAGTACGTTTTAGGATTTTATGTGCTTTCTATGTTTTTCTCATTACACGCAGTTTCGCGGAGAGCATAAGAGGGATTGAAAATACTATCAAAAGAAATTTCAAGAGAAGATCATTTATATTTAATTTGATCGTAAGTACTCGGTGATGTGATTCAGTTTCCACCGCGTAGACGAAGGACCAAGTGAAGGGTAGACTCCTTTTGAATGTTGTAATCGGATAGAGTACGACCATCTTCTAGCTGTTTACCGGCGAAAATCAGACGCTGTTGATCTGGAGGAATACCTTCCTTGTCCTGGATCTTGGCCTTGACGTTCTCGATGGTGTCCGAAGGCTCGACCTCCAAGGTGATGGTCTTGCCAGTCAAGGTCTTCACGAAGATCTGCATACCACCACGCAGACGCAGAACCAGATGAAGGGTAGATTCCTTCTGGATGTTGTAGTCAGACAGAGTACGGCCGTCCTCGAGCTGCTTACCAGCGAAGATCAGACGTTGTTGATCTGGAGGGATGCCTTCCTTGTCCTGGATCTTGGCCTTAACGTTTTCGATTGTGTCCGAAGGCTCGACCTCCAGAGTGATGGTCTTACCAGTCAAGGTCTTCACGAAGATCTGCATACCACCACGCAGACGCAGGACCAGATGAAGAGTAGATTCCTTCTGGATGTTGTAGTCTGACAGAGTACGACCATCCTCGAGCTGCTTACCGGCAAAGATCAGACGCTGTTGATCTGGAGGGATGCCCTCCTTGTCCTGGATCTTGGCCTTAACGTTTTCGATTGTGTCCGAAGGCTCGACCTCCAGAGTGATGGTCTTGCCAGTCAGGGTCTTCACGAAGATCTGCATACCACCACGCAGACGCAGGACCAAGTGAAGGGTAGACTCCTTTTGAATGTTGTAATCGGATAGAGTACGACCATCTTCTAGCTGTTTACCGGCGAAAATCAGACGCTGTTGATCTGGAGGAATACCTTCCTTGTCCTGGATCTTGGCCTTGACGTTCTCGATGGTGTCCGAAGGCTCGACCTCCAAGGTGATGGTCTTGCCAGTCAAGGTCTTCACGAAGATCTGCATACCACCACGCAGACGCAGAACCAGATGAAGGGTAGATTCCTTCTGGATGTTGTAGTCAGACAGAGTACGGCCGTCCTCGAGCTGCTTACCAGCGAAGATCAGACGTTGTTGATCTGGAGGGATGCCTTCCTTGTCCTGGATCTTGGCCTTAACGTTTTCGATTGTGTCCGAAGGCTCGACCTCCAGAGTGATGGTCTTGCCAGTCAGGGTCTTCACGAAGATCTGCATACCACCACGCAGACGCAGGACCAAGTGAAGGGTAGACTCCTTTTGAATGTTGTAATCGGATAGAGTACGACCATCTTCTAGCTGTTTACCGGCGAAAATCAGACGCTGTTGATCTGGAGGAATACCTTCCTTGTCCTGGATCTTGGCCTTAACGTTTTCGATGGTGTCCGATGGCTCGACCTCCAGAGTGATGGTCTTGCCAGTCAAGGTCTTCACGAAGATCTGCATCCTGCAAGAATAAAGACAGTGGTTACGATGATGATAAAAATTGATAACTATCAACTATTTCAGATGCCCATAAATGCATAACTGTTCCATATGGATTTACGAACCAACACCTTTTTTCATCGCAATATGTATAGTTTAACATACACTGAACCAAGTAATCATGTCGGATTTATCTGAAAACACATAAGGTTTTTTTCCATGTAGTTTTTCACATACGGTTCATCAGATTACAACATGAACATTTGCGATTTAATTTTGATTACATTCATCAGATAAAACACATACATTTGATCTGACAAGTTAATATGAGTTAAAGGGTTGTTACAATAAATTATATGCAAAATTCAGATGGAAATTATTGGTTATGTTCGTGATTCTCATATGATCATTTAATAATTTATTTTTTATTTTTAGGGATCCTTACTTTATCGATCCTACGTGTTAAGCAGTGAATTCTACACGTACCGCTCTGTACCAACTCAAATTTTCACTTTTAGAACGTTTAATTTCCGGATTTACAAAACGACGAAAGTAAGATTTTCAACTTTCGCAACATAACCACTACTTTCGCCGCCCCGCTGTATGGAGAGACAAAGTGACTTAACCACGAATCAAAACAAAACAGTACTTGAGTCGATTTTACACTGGTAGAAAAACGTCGCATGTAACTGAATAAAACGGCTTATCATTTTGTCATAAAATTCATGTGTGAAATAATAGGAACTCCATAGTTTTTGAACGCGAGCTCATTGTATGTAAAATTTAAGAAATGTACAAGTCGAAAAAATGTTAAAAAGGTTATTCATTTTAAAACAGTTTTAGAAGACAGGTTGTGATTCTTCTGAATTAATTTTCTCAAAACCGTATGAAAGTTACTTACGTCGATTTGAAAAAGTAATCGAGAATTATTGAATATTTTCATAAATATTGTCTCGTTAAGAATTTGGCAAGCATATTTGGATTCAGGAGGCCCAAATTAAGTATGTAAAGTTGATTTCGAAACTAACAATAATAACATTGACAAGTGATCAATTTCACCCCGAAATGGGATTCCCCGATTTTTAATTTTAGAGCAGATTTTTGGCACTTACATCACATTTGTTAAAAAATTTCGGTACATGAGCCAATGAGGTACACCGTCGTTCTTGTTTTCCTGCATTTAGTTCTATGGTATTGATAACATTTTAAAAAGCATACCAAGAAAACAGTGAAAAATGATCAATTTCACCCGAAATTACGGTACTAATTTTCACATCTGCGAATCACATGATAATTATCGAATAGCATATATGGCTTTTGTTCATATACAATTCACAGTACAAACCAATAAACATGATGGGGTATTGTAATGAGGTTTATGTACTTTCTACATAAATTGCAATGGATACATATAACATTGATAGGATTTCCATTATTGTAGATGTATGTGACGTTTTTAATACTTTTTATGATATTTCTTGGTTCAGTGTATGCTTCACTACGTAAGGTACAGTGGGGGAAGTGTATCAGTGTAGTATTCGCACCATTGCTTCGTTTTAGGTTATATTCTTACGTCCACACTGATACTACAGTCAACCCTCCATGAGTCGATATCGAAGGGACCATCGACTCATGGAACAGCAATGCTATGGAAAGCCGTTTGAGGGGACCATCATAGTAACCATGAAATTTGATTTTCAATATGGTTCCATGAGTCGATATCGACTAATGGAACATCGACTCATGGAGGTTTAACTGTATTGCAAAACTTTTAAAATTGTCTAAACTCGAATACTAATAGTTTTTTCGACACATAGTGAGCATTTCAGTACTATTATATGAATCACAATGAAAAACATGTGATTTTTTAAATAAATACAGTTTTATTGTACATGGTACACTTACCCCTACTTTTTAATGGGGTGGAGTAAGTGGATCGAATATTATGGGTCCATTCACAAATTTCATAACGCTGAAGGGGGTGGGTGGGTGTCCTCGTGATGTTACGGCTCATACAAAACTTGTAAAATAATCATACAAAAAGCGTTACAAGGGGGTGGATGGGTGTCGAAAATGGTCGTTTTTAACGTTATGAAATATATGAATAAACCCTATTATCATTTATTGGCAGACTGCTCATGATAATTTTAATAAGTTTTTATATCCGCAAATGTTGTTTTCCTTTAATATTTTGCATTCCCAGCTTAAATTTGTCAAATTGACTATAGAGAATTTGAATTAATCCACCTAAAAGTTCTTTAACCTTTCTGGTATAAAAAAATATAAAAAATAATAATTTCATAACGCACACGAAACGTTTCGTGGTTTATCTAAGCTGAGTTGCAAAATATTTTTAAACCACGAGTATTTTTCGAAAAAAAAATGTTGAGAATAATGGATGAATTTTCTCCAAGTTATTCTAGTTATAATGGTCTTTTTTTGTTGTTCGAAGTTGTGTAAACTAATGTATACATATTTTTCAATATATTTGTATTAAATAAAGATACGGGGCCCAGATAGCCGTAGCGGTAAACGCGCAGCTATTCAGCTAGACCAAGCTGAGGGTCGTGGGTTCGAATCCCACCGGTCGAGGATCTTTTCGGGTTGGAAATTTTCTCGACTTCCCAGGGCATAAAGTATCATCGTACCTGCCACACGATATACGCATGCAAAAATGGTCATTGGCATAGTAAGCTCTCAGTTAATAACTGTGGAAGTGCTCACAAGAACACTAAGCTGAGAAGCAGGCTCTGTCCCAGTGGGGACGTAACGCCAGAAAGAAGAAGACGTTTTAATTTTAAAGTATTAAAATGTACCATTACTAGCACTAATAACAAGAACGAGAGTAATATCATTCTTACTATACATAATTGGGTCCTAAAATGTTTGATAAAATCTTGTTTTTATTCAACAACACGAAAGAGCATGTTACTTCAACTACTTTAGCAATTTTCCCCGCTCAAATAACGGCTATATCATGTTTAAACATTAATTTTAAAATTGGATCCATAAATGAACCTTGACACTTGAGATCATGTTTGACGTTCGCTTAGTCGACAAAAACACCTCAGGGCCCTGCAGGGGTTTTAGTTTTAACACTGGGGTTGTTCCTATCTGACATTTTGGAAGGGACACGGAAAACAAAATTCACCCAAAATTTGAGTTTAAACCAAGAGGTGTGATAAAATCTAAAAAAACAAAAAAATGTTTTTCGGACTTAAACCAACGGAAAACATTTAAAAATTGAGTAAACATGTGTTTTTGGCCTAAACTTAAGCGTTTGGCACTTAAACGGGGACAGGGCTTTAGGACCCTATTACATCACATTTGTTTTGAGAACAGATTTTTTTCTATAAGTGATCCACTTACCATGGTGGGCCAAGTGGATCATTTCGCACGAATTTTGAAGTCCCTTATACTAAATACATAACAATCGATGATTTGGGTTTATTCATATATTTCATAACGTTAAAAACGACCATTTTCGACACCCATCCACCCCCTTGTAACGCTTTTTGTATGATTATTTTACAAGTTTTGTATGAGCCGTAACATCACGAGGACACCCACCCACCCCCTTCAGCGTTATGAAATTTGTGAATGGACCCTTTGTATATTAGTCCCTCATTTGTTATCCACAGAAAAAAGTTTGAATAACATTATTCACGTTAGCTGTACATAATAATGAAGTTGACTATTGATTTTTCTGTATACACTTACCCCACGGTACCTCATATCAAAACTAGTGGACCCGGCAAACTTCGTCTTGCCATCAAGCAGGCTATTGAAAAACGCTATTGATCGTCCCATACAAAATGACAGTTTCGTTTACGCTCAGGGTTGCCATTATGCCAGATTAATCTGGCACTGCAAGACTTTTATTCGGGAAATAGACAAAAAGACAAACTACTCATTTTGCAAAACATTTTCAAATTCAGCCAGACATTACAGACCGACGGGTAGCCATACGTATTTTAATAACACAGACTTTAGAATCTTTCTCATGATTGGTTACTCGCTTTTCAAAACAATAGCCTGGGGACCTGATGTGTAAAAATGAAGCAAATTGGTGCAATCGTTTTTGAGTAGCTAGTATTCATGTGTTTGGCTCCACATCATTTTGTAATTTTTAGTTTTCTTGAAGATAACTCAAGCGATCTTTATGATTTTAATGAGATAATCTCCTTAGAACCTGATATTGTGTTTCCCATGTATTTTTTTTTATTTTGATAAATTGAGTAAAAACAAAATTACGGCCAAAGGAGTTTTATATGGGGAATGACATTCCCCCCAGGAATTCTAGAATATATTTAAAACCAAGTAACCAATGATTCAATATCGATACAGATTTCTGCTAAACTATTGATATACAAAGAAAAAATCGTTAATAAAATATTATTTTGTGGTAAGGTACCGTGGGGCAAGTGAGTAATGGAATTCGCATAGTTGAGATTCTTCAAATTCTAGAGACTTTAAATTGAAACAAATGAGGTCGTGTATATTTTTTAGCTTGACTCCCACCAAATATAAGCTGAAATTGATTTTTATGAAAAATTAAAGAAAAAAATACAGAAAAAGTTTTTGAAATATGTCTCCTTACTTTTCACTTGCCCCAAAAGTGGGGCAAGTGAAAAGTTTACCGTTTTGAATAATCAATTCAAAAATAAACAGTTATATCCACGATTTCTATAAGCTTTAACATTTGTTAAGGCTTCCCAATGAACAATAACATAAGTAATATGTAAACACAAAGAAAATGTTATTCTTTTCACTTGAATTTTCTTCTGTTCAGTTATGTTAGTTTAAATGATTCGACAACATTATAACTGCAACATTTCCAATGTTAGTTCTTACATTATAGGAGAGCAATTGCATTTCTGCTCTGTATAATTCCCACCGCTCGTTATTTGTTTTTGAGAAAGTCGGATATGACGTCGGATAACTCTTCGGGAGAAATCAAACGGAATCCTTCAATAAAGTATTTAGAATCTTTTTTATGTGGATAGACCTATATCCCATTTTTATGTTTTGAACTAGCTTTACATAGACATTCCACGAGATTTCCGTGTGTTCTCTAATATTGCAACTTTTCAGTCAACGTCTTCCTTTTAATTGGCTGCCCCAAGTAGACATATTAACACAGAGAAACAGACGTAACACTTAGAACAAATCGGGACCAAAATCAAAGTCGTGAAAACTTGTGCGCCCAATGCTAACAACACTGTAGTTGGCCGATGGACCAACAGGTGGCGGTAGTGTGTAAACGTCAAATACGAACAAAAACGATGCGAGCGCTGCGGGTGGTCGATTGACCACCTACCAGATATTCGAATCGATCGTTAAAAAGTTGGTCTATGGACAGCGTTGAGAGTGTGACGTCTGTTTGTCTGTGATATTAATATTGTAATGTTTGGCAACATCTTTTAGAGAAGTTCCATGATTTCTAATAGCTTTTAACGCTTGAGTATAGTGTTTCTTGAATTATCAGCACGTTATGTTTTTTTATGATAATTGCGAACCATGTTTACTTATGGCGACTTAAAGAGAAAACACAAATTCAATCTCTAATGATAAACTTTTCACTTGCCCCACCTGATAAGAAAATTGACGGTGTTTAAATTTAGTTATTTTTAGGTCTACGTCGAATTAATTCTAAAACTATTTTTATTGCAGTTTGAAACTGTCACAGAGGACAACTAAGAAGTGGTACAGGAAATTGTTTTCCGCAACTTTTTTCCACTGAAAATATTAAAATAAGATTGTACGCTGCCAACTTAATACGGAGTAACAGTTAACAATTTTTCACTCTATGCAATAATGGCTGAAAAATCTCAAAAATATCTTACCTATCATAATGTTCTCAATGGCCTCAAAGGTTTACGCATGAGTTCAAAACGTTATTTCACATATTCAGTGAAATATATCAATTGTTTTCACTTACCCCATTTACCCACTTGCCCCGCGGTACTTAAAAAAATGATGATGGCAGTAGAGGGGTTATATTAACAAACAAACAAAATCGCTCAAAATCCAAAACCTACCCTTGGTAAGTAAAAGAATGAAATGTGTGAAAATCAGATTTCTATCTGCATTAGTCTCGAAATGACAGTATAGTAAAATCGTGCCCATACTTCCTGGGACACTCTATATTGCAATATTTCTGACAATTCGGTCGAGAAAAACCCTTAATGCGAAAGTGAATCATCCAAGTGTCCAAGTAGGTTTGCACCTTATGTGGAAAAATAATCCCTGGACAATTCCTAGAAGAGACTAGAGTAAAAATCTTGAAGAAATCTGTATAAAAATGACTGGAGACATAACTGAAAAAATCTGGTTCTGATAGGGTTTTTTTAATCCATTAGTTCCTTCAAAAACTATTAAATAAATCGTAGATTTTTTCGGAAGAATACATGTCGAAAATTTTAGAAGATCTCATGGTAACTACTGGAGAAATCAGTGAAAGAGTTAGTGCAATAATCTTTGATAGAAATTGCTGTACGAATTTCTGGGAGAATTGTGTGAAGGAATATACTTCAAGAGAAATTACTGAAAAAACACTCAGAAGAACTGAAGCTTTCCCTCAAGGAATCTAAGAGATTACGACAAAAACATACGAAATAGTCGCGTAGGAGTCTGAAGGTTTCATTGGAGTTTTTAATATTTTATACCATAGTTTACTACAAGGAAGTAAAGGAAAAACAAGTGGATTCATATACGATATTGATTGAACAAGAAACTTTTTAGAAACTTGCACAAGGTAAGTGAAATCAGCTGGAAAAAGAAAAAGACATTCAAGGTCGTTTCAAATAATCGACTAACACAACGCAAACAAACAGCTGGTCGTTATCGGAAAATCATTTATTATTTCCTTGATCCACAAACACCGTTTCCGTTAGTTCAAGTACATAACTGCAACTGGGTGTTTTACGATGGAGCAGAAATCAGCCATCTTGGAACCCCAGTTCTTTGTTCGCTTGGATGAGCAAAAGGTTTTCCACTGATGGACGCCATCTTGGCTGAGTCATGAAAATAAGTGAAAATTTCCAGAAAATCGACAAAATCTGCATAAATACATGAAAGTAGATGAATTTAAAGATACCGAGTATATTTTGCTTTCCAATTAGACCTAGACAAAGCAAATTTTTAGGCGTTTTGGATCAATTTTGACCGACTACGATTACTCGAAGTTCAAGCAGTTCCAGAATCTTTAAAAACTTATTACTCCAATTTCTTACCTCTATCGATACTTTTGAAGGAAGATATTCACACAATATTTGCAAACTTTTCGTTGGAAATCTTTTTCACAGCAGGAATAAAACTACGCACTTTTTCGCTCAGAGCTCCGATGAATTCACTACCGTTCTTCACGCTAGCAGAAAACTGAATGATGGTCGGTCGTTTAACGAAAACCGCACAAAGTAGTGCAAACGCTTGCAACAGCTGGGCTTTATTTTGCCGTTTTGCCGCGCGTTGTTGAAAACGGATTCAAACGCTTAAAACATACACTCAAGAATAAAATAAGTTTTTTTTTAATTTCTCAACACTAAAATGAATTTTATTGTAGAAACTACTGAATCCATGGTAAAATTAAGAACTGCACCAACGATTTTCAACCGACTACATTAATCTGTTAACTCTACCATAACATAGTCAACAAGAAAATATATTCTGTTTATTTAACCAGAGTTGTAGTATTTATGACTAGAAACATTCTAGATTTGACAAGTTTGGCATTGTACTTTTCACCGCACCGTGTTGTACGGTGGGTGTCACGGATTGAAAAACAATTCTTTGTAGTCGAGGCCTGGGAGGGAGAAACCAATACGAAATTTATGTACGTCAAGGTGAGCCGAGATTCTGCTGTCACGAACTGTCACTGTGAGCCCAGATCTAAAACAATGGACAAACATGATAAAAGCGCGTAATTGATTAAAACTAATTTTTGCATTTTATCAAATGTGACAAAAAATCGATTGAAAAGCTATTCATGCTTATTCAAAAGTAATGTCACAATAGCACCTTTTATCCTGATTGAATATAAAGTGTTCAAATACGCATTATTTTACTTTTTCCAATAAAAACGAAAATTAAATGCTCAGAAAACTTTGGCCCTTTTTCCATGTTTGTCCAGAACGATCGAAGGAACACAACAAAAGAAAACTAGCGATTTTCATCAAGTCTGCCTTGATTGTCGTTGGCAAGCTGGAGTTTTCTTGCAATTCAAAATAACTTTGTGTCATATTTCGTATGTAATATCGGTGCCTCCCTCCCAGGTCGAGGTTACTATGGACATAGTCACATTTACTACACTGCTCAGTGATTTTTACCAGATTATATTGCGATTTTTTTACCTACTTAGACTTTGTTGACATGAATTTCGTTGCTCTCATATTTCGATCTCGATTTCGCTCTCATACCACCCACCTTTTTTCCCAACGCTTCTTGATCCGATTTGACAGTTCTCTGTGCAGCTCGAAATACGTTTTGTTTATTTTTCACATCGTGGGTCAGATCCAAAATCTGAATCAGCATCGATAATTTCAACAAATTGAGCCGTTCTGGATTTAATACAACAGAAAACGTAAGTAGTTCATTAAGTTTGTGGTGCAATTTTAATAAAACATATGTTTTGGTAACGTTCTAGGAGCAACTACGCTGAAATAGCGTGCGGAAGAAATGGACAGCTCCACGGAGGCAAGTGTAGCAGACGATTGCGATGGGGAGATTCTGTTTGAAAACATTGAAATGCTGGACGATATGGAGGCGGAACTCTCGGCGGATCTAAGTAACTTTCATGATGAAGAGCTAGAGGAAAATCCGATTGAAGAACCCACGGTAAACGAAAGTTTTTACGGATGTCGCCTGTTAGCATTTGTTCGCGAGTTTAAGGGTCAATCTTCTGGTGCTCATGTTGCCTACTGGGACATACAGGCAAAATCGGTCAATGACTTCAAAAATAAGCTTTGGGATTTAGCTAGATCTCACTTGCTACGGGAAGTCATCTTTGTCCAGCAAGCTGATGGGACCACTGTTCCTGTGTGGTCTGATAAAGATCAACCGGAGGAAAGCGATTTTGGAAAATTTGCCATTTTCTATGAGAAGCAGAACAGAAAGTATACCCAGTTGGATAAATTGACTGCTAACGTGCTACATCATTGGAAAGGTAAAGAAATCCACATTTTGCTTCATGTGTACTCCCTATCTGTGAGCTCGAGGAAAACAGTCTTCCCATGAACCGAACCGAAAGGGCAACTTTGGTTTGAACATTGCAACTTGTGTTGAACCACAAACGCGCTTCGTCTCTGTACCATTGTATCAAACCGAACCCGGTACATGTGTACTTCGGTTCAAACTATGGTTCAAACTTGGGTTCAAAGAATGGCACAAAGCAGACAGACAGAGAACGGTTGAAATGCACGCGGATAAATTTCTACGATCATATATGGAACTTCTTGGTTCAAATCGCAAGACCCTTGAGGCTTGAATAAATGTTTTATTCAAGCAGATCAATTGAGATCAATACTTTGAGTAACATTCAGTAATAACTTTATGAAAAAACCAAGGATTTTACAATATCAAATAACAAGACACGATAAGTAGAAATTGATAATCGTGGATATCAAAAATTTTCTGTCTCTCCGTTTGTGTCATCGTTTTGAAGCTCGAATGCAACCGAAGATTTGCACAAAAATTTGAACCGCGGTTGCAATCGAGGTACAAATGGACCGGTTTTCGAACCGGCGTTTGCGCCGATGTTCACTTTACACATGTTTGGATTTAGGTTCAGATTCGAGCGTTTCGGTTTGTACACGAAAATAGAGTACAAGGAGAGTACCGAAACCGTCTGAACCAACGTGTTCGGTGTTCGTTTGGGTAGACTGGAGGAAAATATTTTCAACGGTCAAAGAGCATTTGATTGATCCATCAAATCGTGATAAATCTGGCGCGGCTACAACTCAGGTAGTGGATGAGCTTTCTCGAGAGCTACGAGTTTCTCATGGTGATCGGTGGGATGCTCATGAAATCGTGTGGTCAATGTGGGCCTCAGCAATATTGTCATCACCTGCTCATATGCGCGATGCTATGAAAAACTCTGCTCCTCCAGAACATTTGCAACATCTTTTTAAAGCAAAAGAGAGTGCGAGGATTCAACACATTAAGCGAGGATTGATCATTGCTCATAATGTGAATGGTACATTTCGTGAGGAAATTGCAGCTACCAAAGAGGCATTTCTAGCTGTGCAGGTTATTGAAGAAGAACTGCGATTGAAAATGTCACATTTGAAGATGCGGATCGAAGCATTGGAACAACGGGAAAGATTGGGAGAATCGTTTTTGAACGCAATGGACACATCAGTGGCAGTGTCCAACAGTGAATTCACTGAGAGTATTGCCACAAAGGTAACCAATATGGCAGATGTAGACCACGACTGAAATGTATTGTAAACTAAGTGCGCTGTATGTTTAAAATGATATAACGGTGATTTTCTGTTAAATAAAACATGGAAGCATTTATTCGAACGTTACCGGATTTATTTCAAATAAGGAAAGGGCAAATATTTATCACATTTCACAACCTTAAGCCTCACATTTTTCATCATTAATATCATAATCAGTACTATCGAAGTTTTCAATTTTTTCAGCAACAGAAGGGTCAAACTTTCCACTTCTTAGATAACCACATTTCTTAAATAAATTTGACATATCGTAGTCCCTGAAACTGCTCATAACTTCAGCGATAACTACTTTAATATCTTGTTTTCCTCCTTCCTGATACACAGCTTGTGTACGTCGTTTACACAACCCAAACACTATTTCAATAGGGTTGAAAAACGGGCAATGCGCTGGTAAAAATATTGGATAAATACCAAGACATCTGAGGTAGTTAATTATTTGGTCACAGCAATGAATCTTCGCTCCGTCCATGATCCAGATTGAGTGAATTCCAGGATAGCGATATATATGATTTGTTTCTAGGGCCAAACGTTTACAACACTCGAAAAATAGCAATCGTGTGAACGTACCATCAGTGGAATACGTATCAATCATTCCATGTTGGCCAATAAAGCACAAAAGAGAAACACGAGCTTTCCTTACGAATTCACCCCGGAAAACTAGTCGCTTGCCACGAATACCATATCCTCTAGAACGAAGCATCGATCTGTTATCAAAGCTCACTTCGTCTAAAAATACCAAATTAGAGTAGTCCCACTAAATCGAAGAAATTTCGTAAAAAAATCTGATGATATCATTTTCTTTGATCTGAATCGCCCGTCTCTCTAGATATTTTAAAGTTAAGGGTCCATTCACAAATTCCACAACGCTGAAGGGGGTGGGTGGGTGTCCTAACGATGTTACGGCCCATACAAAAACTGAAAAAATATTCATACAAAAAGCGTTACAAGGGGGTTGGTGAGTGTCCGAAATGATCAATTTAAGCGTTATGAAATAAATGAATGAGCCCTAACCCTGCATGATTTAGAATTCTCCAAATAGATGGAACTGAAATTCGCATTTTGAACTCCTGTTGGAAGTGACCTTTCGCTTCATCAAGAAACAATGTAGGATTCTTCATATATAAATCAACCAACCATTGTCTCTTATCGGAAGTGAACTTTGAGCAATCTCGTTCATATCTCCTTCTTGAAAAATAGCCATCTTCCTCGTATCGTGAAATCCAGCTCGAAATAGTAGACTTGTGTTTCTTGTACAGAACAGAAAGTTTGTCTTTGCTTAGGCCCAAAAAGAAGTATCGGTACAGGACATGGTACACAGTATTTTCAGATGCTCGTTGGTGCTGAACCACTGCTACTATATCTGCCATTATTCCGACTAGAGAACTGTAAGGAAATTGAAATTTGTATTTATTACAAAATAAAAATATAAGAGAATATCTTTTAAGTTACCGTAACAATTGAAAATTTTGAAATACTTTCACTGCCCATAACTGCATAACAGTCACATTCGACATTTTTGACAAATTGGAGTTAATACCGGGGAGAGTCATCAAATGATAAATACTTTCGATCAACTTACTAAAATCTGTGAGTTTGTTTTAGAAAATTCGAAAAAAATACCAAGTTGTTTTGTCACACTGGCAAATGTAACCGCATAACAGTCACATTGAGATTATACATGAGCCTCATAATGTAGTAGCAACGAAATTTATACCAGAATAATTTTCTGTCTATTCACCCAATATGCGGTATGAGTCGTGCAAAATTTCAGCCTCAAATAAGCTCTATTGAATTCCTAATGATTTTTTGAAATTTTAGTTTCCTCCCATCTTCTTCTTCTTTTCTGGCGTTACGTCCTCACTGGGACAGAGCCTACTTCTCAGCTTAGTGTTCTTATGAGCACTTCCACAGTTATTAACTGAGAGCTTACTATGCCAATGACCATTTTTGCATGCGTATATCGTGTGGCAGGTACGAAGATACTCTATGCCCTGGGAAGTCGAGAAAATTTCCAACCCGGAAAGATCCTCGACCGGTGGGATTCGAACCCACGACCCTCAGCTTGGTCTTGCTGAATAGCTGCGCGTTTACCGCTACGGCTATTTGGGCCCCTCAGTTTCCTCCCATACTGCAGTAAAATACAATCTTGGCACCCCATTTACTCAATGCCTACTTTTGTCGAATGTTACAAATATGCAGTTATGGGCAGTTCAAAGTAGTGTGCTTTCTATAAGTCAGCTTGTTTGTTTTGGCTCCTTTAACATTTAGCTCAACATATCAAGAAACATACACAATCAAGGTGACTGAGTTTGTCAAGTGATAAGTTATTTTGACATCGATGATTTCGTCGTGAAAGTCTAAATATTCATGAAAAATACAAATACAGTCATCTCTCCCTTACTCGATATTCTGTATCTCGATATTTCCCCTAACTCGATGGAATGCGCGGTCCCTTCAATCTAGTATGCTTTGATACCTCTGCAAGTCGATACCTCTCTAACTCGATGTTCCCTAACTCGATGCTATCTGTTTCAGTTTCCCAAGTAAGTTTACCTCTCTAATTCGATATTTTCATGAAAAGTTCCAAATGTCCTCGAAAAGTTAATAAATTTCATGAATTTGATTCTTAGGATTAAATTTATAGTAAAATTAAAGTTTACTGCCAATTTCTGGGTGTTGAAATTTTTAATTTTTGCTGATCTGTAAAAAAGTGTCACAAAGGTAAATGTGGTAAAATTGTTTTGTTTTTCACGTGAAAATAACTATTTTGAATGTATTTTGTCAAAATAATAAAAAGTTTAAAATTTGAAAAATATGTGTTCTGTATCTCGATACCTCCCTAACTCGATGGTCCCTTCAATATCGAGTAAGGGAGAGTTAACTGTACTTGAATAATTAACTGCGCAGAAGTATGCACTCATCCGTACACTATTCCTTTAGCACAATTTTTCGGCCCATACTGTCGTGCCCACACTTCGCTCGCAGCATTTACATTCGGCTTGTCCCTTTTGTGTCCGAGTGGTGAGGCCGCATATTGATGTTCTCGGGGATGGAAATCTTCTCACAGCGCTTGATTTTTTGATGTGGGCTGGAGTTCAGGCTGCAATATGAGAGAATAGGGTCCTAAAGCCTTGTCCCAATTTTAGTGCCAAACGCTTAAGTTTAGGCCAAAAACACATGTTTACTCAATTTTCTAATGTTTTCCGTTGGTTTAAGCCCAAAAAACATTTTTTTAGATTTTGTCACATCCTTTGGCTTAAACTCAAATTTTGGGTGTATTTTGTTTTTCGTGTACCTTACGAAATGTCAGATAGGAACAACCCCAGTGGTCGATCTTAAACCCCTGTGGTGTTTTTGTCGACTAAGCGAACGTCAAACATGATCAAAAGTGTCAAGGTTCATTTATGGACCAAATTTTTAAATTAAAGTTTAAACATGATATAGCCATTATTTGAGCGGGAAAAATTGCTAAAGTAGTTACAGTAACATGCTTTTTCGTGTTATTAAATAAAAACAAGATTTCATTAAAAATTTTAGGACCCAATTGCAGGATAAATCATTAGGTAATTTATATTAGTGAAAAGTTTATCTTACCTTAGTATACGGTAGAGGGAAGGCGATTCTATTAACAAATGGCACTGGTATTCATCCGACTGGGATACGCATCGGAACAGAATCGAAGGAAAACTTTTTTGATTTTTCCGTTTAGATCTGATCCGAAACAAATTTTTGCTTGTTTTAATCCGATTTGTGACAGTAGCACAACGACCACGAAGGCATACACGCTAGAAAATTTTTCGATAGGGCCGGTGCTAATTTAACTTTTTTTAAGCACAAACCGTTCGACAAAAGGTAATTTCACATTGCCACTATTTGTCACGAGCTAGCATTCCCAAATAGTTTTACAACACATGAACAGCATAATGTATTGTCAGCATTTGGCATGCATTACTCAAATAGCTTTTAACCGTTCTCAATTTAGGGTACTATATTGTTCAACAAAAAAGTAACCGTTTGTGATAGACTAACATTAATGGGTAAAAGATGTTTAATGTTTGGATAACAAGGCGAATTGTATTTTACTATGTGGGTTTAAAAACAGATTTTTCAAAATTTAACCTCACATTTGTGTTAAAAGATTTTTAGCTCAGTGCAAAATTTTGATCCGTTTGCTCCGTTAATTTTGTTTTAAACGTTTGCCCCGCCGACGGTGTCATGTCAACCCTGCCTTTGTCGTTAATCCCGCTCTTCCAACCCTAATCCCGCCTAGTTCTGATTGTTTCTAGAGCAACATAACAAAAAAGCGTATACATTTTTGGTGAAAACATACGATTATATCACTGTGGGGCCTATCCTAATCTACCCACGTGCACGACTTTGCAAGTTGAGCGATGTTAGTTTCTTCAATTGTTTGCATTGGTGCACGCGTTGCTAGATCGAGTTGAACCCGCGGTGGAAGATACGTTTTCGCATAACTAAAATTCATTGGGCTATTTTGATAAGTTGCTCCATGTTGACTTTTCCTGCACCGAGCGAACTGTCAACCGGCATCGAACAAAACAAACATCGGTTTTCGAATTAATGCTGCGTGCGTGGGAATGTTTTTGACCAAAGTTTCCAATCGATTACTGATCGTTCGTAATTTACGCCGGCAATTTAAAGTAAGTGACCCTACCGAGTGTTGAACACGGATAACACCTGGACTGATTAATCGTAGAATTGCTTCAGCCAAAGAGGAAACGAACGGTGGTCGGAATTCATCGCCAAACGAAGGATGGAAGCAAGTGCAATCGCTCGACCGGATCCGGTAGTCATAAAGATCGATTCGCCGGAATTTCGGTCTATTTTCACAAAAGAACTCGAAGATTTGATTGGTTTGTTCAAGAAATATAACTACGAGATTCGCGTTGCTGGAGGAGCTGTAAGGTAAGGGATATTTCAATCACAGGGCTGGTAGCAGCTTTGATTGAAAACTAATTTTGATGTTGAGATATCGTATATGATAACTTAATATAGTAATATTCTGATCGTGTTAAATGCAATCATATCAAAATATAAAAAATACAAAATTTATTATATCATTTTGATAGTTTCTTAAGTTTTTTTTTCACTAAAATGGTCTTTGAAACCACTATTTATTTTCGATATTTCAAAGAAATTCGCTAAAGGTTTTTCCAGAAATCACTACAGAGTGACAACCATAGAAATGCAGAGATGATCTCGGTCTCTATGGACCTATGGATCAATGCACGAGTTCATTATTTGACGTTTGGCACCGCTCAAACGTCAAATTAATGAACACGTGCATCGGTCCATGGACCAGTGCATGAGTTCACTATACTCCACTGCATCAAACGTCACGCATCAATTTTGACAGGTACTGGTCCTGTTGTTTACAGTTTGGACTTAGTACTTTTTTCGAATCATTCTTAATTTCGTGAAAGTTTGCTGCGAGGAGAGGTCAAATCCACTACAGATACCCACGGATCGTATTATTCTATCTTCCTACCGTGGAAAATCGTCACCATCAGCATGCTGGTGATAGAAATGCGAAGATGAAAAAATGATGGAAAAAACGACTAAGTCCAAAACGTAAACAACAGGACCAGCAGCTGTCAAATAAGTGAGGTTAGGCTCGTCATATGCAGCGCTCTATGGACCAATGCACGAGTTCACTAATTTGACGTTTGAGCGGTGACGAATTCACTCGTTAGGGGCCGTTCATTAATTACGTAAGGGGTTATGGGGGGAGGAGGGGTCTGAGATTTCTTACGCGCCATACAATTTATTTTAGATTTTCATACAAAAAATCTTACCATGGAGGGAGGGGGGGGGGGGTTGAAAAACCCTGAAAATTGTCTTACGTAATTAATGGATCGCCCCTTACCATGGTCACGTAAATAACACGGCACCGCTCAAACGTCAAAGAACGAACTCATGCATTGGTCCATTTGACGTTTGAGCGGTGCCGTGTTATTTACGTGACCATGGCAACGAGTGAATTCGGCACTGCTCAAACGTCAAATTAGTGAACTCGTGCATGGACCGATGGACCGATGCACGAGTTCACTATCTGACTTTTGAGCGGTGCCGTGTTATTTACGTGACCATGGCAACAAGTGAATTTAACACCGCTCAAACGTCAAATTAGTGAACTCGTGCATTGGTCCATTGACAACGGATATCACACAAAGGTGATAGTAGAGAACAGAATTGACATTAATGTATGTTTCAAATTTATTTTTCCATGCCTAGGCGCAATCGGGATGGGTTTCTTATTGGTATACTATTCTAATAAAACCAAATTTGTTTTGGTGTCCATATTCCATGTTAATTACGCCAATGGCATAGAAATACATTTTAAACATACATTAATGTCACAATAAATACTAAAAAAATATGTTTGTGAGATTTCCAATTAGCTTAATAATATAATCTACGTACAAAATCGTTCCTTTCAGATCCCCTCCTGGCTACAGCACTGGTCCATCACCCGAAAGGCTTTGGGGTTTTTCATATTTCGACATGTAGAATCTAACAAAAATAGACCGGTTGAAAACCCCGTGTAACACCATCGTGACCTTCCCTTGTCAGAATACGTTTTACTGCTTCCCAGTGTCGTTGTCCTGGATTACTGCAAAATTGGCTTACCATATTGACCGCATACGCAATATCCGGCCTAGTTACTTGAGCCGCGTACAAAAGGGAACCAACTGCCTCCTTGAACGGAACGTCTTTCATCGCTTCTGCTTCTTAGGGATTACTGGGCTCATGGTTTTATCAAGCTTCAAACTTGAGTCCGCAGGGGTCGTCACGGGATTACAGTTTATCATGTTGAAACATTTCTAAATGTCTTCAATATAATTTTGCTGGTCGACTAGGTATGTACGTAAATCTTGCCTTTTTTTCGATCTCTTGGAAGGTGGGACTTAGAATAGTCCCAAACAAAATTTTGCTTCGCCTATATCCTTCATTTTGAATCGACTGTTGAGGAAAGATTTCAGCTTTTTCTTCATCTCAGCATCATTTGTAAATATCAAAAAATCATCTACATATACAGTTACAAACGTCATTCGTCCTCCTTAGATGATGAAATACAGGCACGAATCTTGTTTCGAACGTGTAAGGCCGAATTCTTGTAACGCTCCGTCTAACTGGGTATTCCAAACTCTGCTCGATTGTTTGAGCCCATACAACGCACGTTTAAGCTTACACACCTTCCTTGGATCACAAGTGAAACCTTCAGGTTGCTCCATGTAAATATCTCCATCTTTCAGTTTTCCTTGTAAAAAGGATGAATCTGCGTCCATTTGCTCGATGTCCAAGTTGAACTGCACTGTCAAAGCCAGAAGGTAACGTACCGTGGAATACCGTACAACCGGAGAATAGAATTCGGTGTAGTCAACTCCGGGCTGTTGTGAACATCCCTTTACTACGAGCCGCGCCTTGTGCCTATCAACTTTGCCATCAGCTCCACGTTTGGTTTTGAAAATCCATTTTGATCGAATCGCCTTCCTGCCAGGTGGTAAATCGGTCTATTCCCAAGTTTCATTCTCCTTCAGAGCTTTAATTTCTTCCTTCATTGCTTCCTCCCAGAACATGTGGTCATCTCGCCCTAACGCCACTGTTGTTGGGTCATCATAATTAGTCGCCATATCCAACTATTGGTAAAAATCTGGGGCAGCATTTTGACTATAACAAACAAAATCTGTATACTTGCCTGGAAATGCGCCTCAACCCTTGCTGCTGTTCAGCTGGTCTTGTAAATTGCGGTGGGAGCGCAAGATCAGGCGGTTCATCTTGATGACTAACGAAGTCGGTACAGCTTGCCTGATCGTCGTGTTGAACCTCGGATGTAATTCCGTTGGCTTCAACTTCAATCTTCTCTTCTTGCTCAATCCAAGTGTAAAGTTCATTGAACTAAACTGGTTGCTGCTCACACGCCAACAAAAAAAAAAATGTTGCAAACTGCTCTTCGCTCACTATTACCACATCTCGACTAATGATAACATCTTTCAGCTCCAGGTCATACATTCTGTACCCTTTTGAATTCTCAGCATATCCGATGAAGATTCCTTCTGCTGATTTGGAGTCGAATTTCCTCCGCTTCTGTTTTGGAACATGATACATTGCCTTTGATCCGAATACTTTGAGGTGTTAAAGATTCGGCTTCCTTTGGGATCACGCCTCTTCTGGCGTAATTGCTTCCAGCGATCTAGTTGGACATCGGTTGACTAAGTGTCAATTTCTTCACCACCGCTCAGGCCCTAAACCTAGTTTAACTATATGGGTAAACGTGGTTTACGGCTTAAGGGGGCAGGATCCGTCATTGATTTCGGAATTTTCAAAAGCAGTTTTTTCGTTCAAAATTAAGAAAATTTACAAGAAAATGTGTTCACTGTATTCTATTCTCCAAACGAAACACAGTGAACACTTTTTCATCGAATAATTTTTAGTTTTGAACAGAAAAACTGCTTTTGAAGTTTCGATGATGACGATGATTACGATGACGGAGCGTTGAACGTTAAGGGGGCAGGATCCGTCATTGATTTCGGAATTTTCAAAAGCAGTTTTTTCGTTCAAAATTAAGAAAATTTACAAGAAAATGTGTTCACTGTATTCTATTCTCCAAACGAAACACAGTGAACACTTTTTCATCGAATAATTTTTTAGTTTTGAACAGAAAAACTGCTTTTGAAGTTTCGATGATGACGATGATTACGATGACGGAGCGTTGAACGTTAAGTGAAGGTGAAGAAATCGGCCCTAAATAAACAAACCGTAGAAAAAACCTCCGCCCAAAATTTCTTCGGTAGTCTAGCATCGGTTAACATCGATCTTGCTTTTTCAACGAGAGTCCGGTTCATTCGTTCCGCGGCCCCGTTTTGTTCGGGCATGTACGGACACGATGTCTGATGAACAACTCCATCACTGCACTCCAACTGCTTCTCATTCTCGAATTTACGAACTTTGTTCCGTTGTCAGTCCGTTGAATTCTCAGTTTCCGGCCAGATTGACACTCCGCCATCGATTTGAAATCCTCGTACTCTTCGAACACTTGTCATTCAACCGTCAGGAAGTATTTATGTGGTTTCTTTTGGTTCAAACAATACAGTCCATCTACTGTGGTTCTAGACGCGATGACATTACCTCCATTATCCAGGACTTCATACCTTTCCGCATTGAAAACCATCTGGCCTTTCTTGCAGATTTTATTTACAGATAAAAGATTGGTTGCCAAATCCGGAACTTGCAAAACATCTTGAATTTCTAGTGGCCCTTCTTCAAGCTCGAGTTCCACCTTAACCTTTGGCAACTGAAGCGATCGATTGATTGTTGGCTGGGCTAATCGAGTGCACCAGGTCTTCTTGCTTCGAAAAAAATTCCCATCTCCTCGTCATATGCGAACTTGCTGCAGAATCGAAGAACCAAGCATCTTTTTTACCGCTTTCCACGGTTAGCATTGTACGCCGTCTTCACAACGTCCGCCGATAGTTCGATTCCGGATGCCTAAAGTCCCATAATCATTGGGTTGTAATATTCGGGGAGTCCTTTCATCAGCAACGACGCCAGCCACTGGTCATTAACTTCAAATCCGATCTCGCTCAAGGTGTTCGTTGTAGTGACAAGTTCGTCCACATCATCCTCCACTCAAGCGCACTCTTCAAGCTTCACGGATGTTAATTTGTCCAGCAGGCCGAATCTTCGCATAAGACCGTCATCCTGAAATACATTTGGAAGCGCATCCCATGCCTCCTTTGAAGTTTTCGCTCGTTGTACTAAGCTGTAGTTGTTCTTCTCAATACCTAGGCATATTGTCGCCAACGCTCTTTCGTCCAATTCCGGATCGATCGCCTGGTTTTGTTCCGGTTTCACCGCTCGCCAAGAGCCTTTCGTATCAACGTCATCTTCATCGCAAACGCCCATGATGTGTAGTTTTGACGCCCTCTCAATCTTTCAATGGCCGGTAGGTTCACTGGGTTTCCAAAAGCACGCCCATTTGCACCAGAACGCCCACTGCCTCCTGCAGCTGCTCCGGGATTCACAGATGTCGTCCTTATACTTCCGCTTCCGTCAACTTGTCCACTTTGGTTGCGTTCGTTGTCTCTTGGGAGAACCATTTTCTTATGTAACTTCTCGTTAACTTCAGATCTTCAGATTTCTAATTGCCAGCACTCCTGGGCCCATAACCACTTGCAGTGGAAATACATTCGTGTAGAGTGTGCAGTGTCTGAACAAGTAATGAATTTATTTTTTATCTGTTTACAAGCTATTAAGGTGAAGATGAATCGAAGCCAAACCTTAAATTTTCAAGAGCACGAATCTGGAGCAGCAAATAACTGGAGAAATTAGTGAAAAAATTCGTAAAAAAGTAACTGGAGAATATCCTGGGATTGCCTCTAAGAAAATTTCCAGAGTATTTGCTGTGGAAATTTCTAAAAGCAGTGCTCAAGGAATTCCTGTAGCAAACTATAGAAAAATTACTTTAAGCATTTGTAATTTGTAATTGTAATTGTAATTGCTCAATCCACACCCTGGCAGACAATTATCCGCCCATCTAGACACGGGCTGGGTGAGGACCTACCAAGCCTCCCCCGTTAACATGTCCTATACCGTTTAGCACACCGGGATCTTCCACAAGCAGGCGCCGGAATTAAAGCGGTCCCACAAGCTTCAGATACATTAAATAGATATAGTCCCTCTGGCACTAAACCGAATGGCGCCCTCCGCTTCACCACTAGTACTGCTTCCCCACACGCCAAGCACAATATCGAAAGTAGCGCGTTGTATAGCAAATACAGTACACCACCTCCGACACTATGCCAAATGTACAGGAAAAACAGCACCAGTAAGAAAGCGGAAGGCGCACCATTCGGTTCAGTGCCAGAAGGACTATAAGTATAACGAAGAAGAAATGAAAAGATAGTAGAGTTGGTTCGGTTATTTGATTGCTGAAACGAAAAAAACAGAAAAAACAGAAACAAAGTGTTAACATTAAAACGGGGTTTTATAATTGATAAATGTATCGATAGTTTCTCATCTGTTACGTTTCCTTATCGTAGCGCTGTCGATTTTTTCCATCTCCAGGGTGTTCGTCTCCGCTCGAGCAATGAGGACCATGATGAAATGAGAATATAAAAATGTGAGCATTAGTGTTGATCTAGTAATAGATTAATTTAAACTGCTTTTCATGTGCTAAGTAACTTGTAAACTCCTACTCAATTATGTTTTGTTGGCCTACACGTTTTATTTAGACACAATTTTTATTTAGAAAACTATTTGGATCCGAGATTTTAGGTGCAGATTGAGCATGTTTGATAAAACAAGCATCCTGTTTTCAGTTAAAGAATGTTCAAGAAGTTGATGATTCTGTTATTTATACTGGCTACATACAAGAATTCACTATTGATGTAATATATGGATATTGAAAGTTCCAACGCGCGATTATAATACTTCAGTTTTCGTGCTGTTGTATTGGTGTAAGCAGAGTCTATGAATGAAGTGTGTATATAAACTCTGGGTGTAAGTAGTGGGAAACCAATCAGTTTGGTGATTCTAACGGTAACAAATAGCAAGACGAAAGGAAAGTTGATAATCTATCATCATTATGATTTCATTCCTAATTTCATGATCCGTTTTATAAATTCCGCGTATGATTCGGCAATTTTAACAATTTATACATGTGTATTCGAAGAAAATAGACTACGAGCATTTATTACCTTGCAACACATTCCTCAGTGATCAGATATTTATCATTTTCTACAGCCTAATTTAATAATACCTACATTGGGTTGTAACAAAAATTTGATCTTGGGATGTTGATTTGCCTCCTAATCATAGTTTCGACAATAGTCACATGCTTACTATCCCTTATGGCAGTGTTGTTGATTCTATTGTCTATCGCTCATCAGTTTCGCGCCACCCGGCAGGGACTTGGTCCTATGTACCCAATACTCTACTGTGTCTTAACTTCACGCAATACATTCTGTAGATGTGTGATACAGTTTGCGGAATATTATGATTTATCACTTCGTTCAGATGGAAAATTCTGTTATGGTACCATATTCATTTATCAGATAACTCCCACCTGGAACGATGTAATACATCGGAGACATGTAGATTCAGATGTATGTATACGATCTATGCCTAGTTCGGCTCTGATCGACAGGCAATCAGTGTATTCAGTTTTTCAACTAGCTTGAAGCGATGAACGTTTCAAGACAAGCTCTCCACTATATCTGCTAGCAATCACCGGTCGTCGATAGACATTTCGGTTCTTTTCTGCTAAAGATAGATCCGATTGTATGCCAAAGACTATGGCTCATGCTTTTCAATACAGCTGGAAAAACAAGAACTACACCCAGCACCAAATAGTACGTAACTATGAGGCGGACCGGAAGGTTTGATGAGCAATCCCCACCATAGAAAAATTACTTTAAGCATTTCTCGAAAAATCGCTAGGGTATTATTGGAAACTGGGAGTGAGCCAAAGAACGAACTACTTCGCTTAACGGTTGAAACGAAAAAGAAAGAGTGTATTCACGATGCAAAAAAATTCAAAAATGCATAACCTACTATAGTGGTTGCGTTAGGGGATTGCTTGACATGTCGCATTCTAACAAGTATTTTTGGGAGACTTGGTGGAGAATTCTCTAGATGTATTTCTAGAGGGATCCCTAAAGATTTCCCATCACTGGAGAAATCACTAGAAAAATTTCTGCAGCTTTTCCCTGTGGATTCTCATAATAAAATCCTGAAGAATTCACTGCAAGCAGAATAAGATAAACAGTGTCTTCCGAAACCATTTCAGCTAAAATAGGGACTTTAGAGATGTTCAATTTAAAATAGAGACTTTCAGACTAAGTCTCTTCAACAGACCTGCTACCAGTCTAGTTAGACGAGTTAGATGTACATTTATGTATAATTAACAAATTTTAACGATTCCGACAGAGACATCCTGATGGGAAAATGTCCAAAAGACATAGATATTGCAACCACAGCCACGCCAACGGAAATGAAGGAAATTTTCAACAAGGAAAACATTCGAATGGTCAACATGAATGGAGAAAAGCATGGAACCATCACACCGAGGATTAATGATAAGGAAAATTTTGAGATCACCACCCTCAGAATCGACGCCGTGACGGATGGGCGACATGCTGAGGTGATCCACACCACCGATTGGCTGTTGGATGCCAATCGACGTGATTTGACCATCAATTCGATGTTCTTGGGTAAGTGTTGTAGTAATAGGGTGTCCCAAAATAAAAACAATGTTTCGAAAAGAATGGATGTTATGTTTATTTAGAGTGTTTTATAGAACATTTGTTTCTGGTACACCCTAATTTTGTAACTTAAAAAGCTAAAATAAACTAACATATTCTGCAGGATTCGACGGCAAGGTATACGATTACTTTTACGGTTACGAGGACCTCCAGAAACGCCGCGTGGCGTTCGTTGGCGATCCGGATTTGCGAATAAAGGAAGATTACCTTCGTATTTTGAGATATTTCCGGTTTTACGGAAGGATTGCCGAAAACGACGATAATCACGACGAAGAAACCTTACGGATAATCGCCAAGAATGCTGCTGGGCTTGCCAAGATAAGTGGCGAGAGAATTTGGCAAGAATGGAAAAAGATCCTAACTGGAAATTTCGGTTGCGATTTGACAATCCGGATGATAAACTGCGGACTGGCTCCACACATGGGTTAGATCTCGCAAAGCACAAAGAAGCATTAATAGATAATAAAAATGCTTTAAATTTTGGTTTCAGGTCTGCCAGATCAGCCGAATACTGACGAATTTAAAGCAGTATTCAAAAGGGTGGCCGTACACAAAGATGAAATACAACCGATTACAGTTCTTTCGGCTTTACTTCTGGTTCCAGAGGATGCCATTACGCTTAATTTACGACTGAAATTTACAGTCTTCGAAAGAGAGCTATCCTATTTTCTCACACAAAATCGGGAAGAATTTAAGGAAGTTGATGAGCTACTGTAAGTTTTATATTAGTTTTATGATATCAATCTTCTAACTCATACTGTTTTTCAGACCATATCAGCAACTAACTCTTCATACACTCGGAAGTGCTAAGCTTAAGAAAGAGTATGTCCTGGAACTGCTACGATATCATGGAAAACGTGATCTGTACAATCAGCTTAAGGAGTGGCAAATTCCGGCCTTTCCAATCAAGGGCAATGCTCTGATCGAAAAAGGTGCACCGAAAGGCCAACAACTGGGTCGCGTCATGAGTGAGCTGAAAATGATTTGGGCTGCCAATGAGTTCAACATGAGCGAATCGGAACTGTTGGAACATTTGCCAAGTGTGTTGGAGAAGTTGGAGATTTCGAAGAAAGTGTAGGAAGCTGAGTTTATGTTACCTGAAATATGCTGGTTTATGTTATTACAAAATATTTTCCTAGTTTTTTTGAATATCACATCTTGGTGGGTCTACCCGGTTTGGCATAATGTCATTTCGCATAACAGTTGTCTGGTATAGTTTAAAAAAATGCTGCAGTAGTGGTTCGGGACCATGAGGTGCGTCATAAAATACTATGTTTCTTTACTTTTGAAATACATTAGCCGATGAATACTTTTTACCCCCTTCTTAGGGGCCGTCCATAAATGACGTAGCATTTTTTCACTGATTTTTTACAGCGTTTAGTCACAAATGATGATACCCCTTTTAGAAAATACGTAGCATATCATGCATCCCTAAATTTTGAATTTGTTTTCCTCAGCGATTGGGCTAAAACGAAACATTAAATTCCGGAAATTGCTACACTAATATAGAGATTAATTGGTATTAAACACTGAACCATCAGGATAATCTGACGAATGATACCGTAAGGACGCCATTCACCGCTCATGCTCCATTCACCGCTCATTGAATTATTTTGAAAAATCTGAACAAATTTTCGCAATAAAAGTTATTTGCATATATTAGTGTACCAAAATGGATTGTATCAGAATGAAATCCGTATGATTTTATATCATATTTTATTTATAAAAAATAAACTTAGGCTGTTTAAGGCGGTTAACATGAGTTTGACAATGATTTTATTATAGCAGATTGGAAAATTCTTCTTAGCTGCCACGGTTTAATATGTTGTCGTAATATAGTACAAAGATAACAACCAGCTAAAAAAAGTAAATTATGTCCAACTAGTACTGCATACAGGGCCTCATACTTAGGATGTGCGGTGAATGGCGCCCTTAACATGTATCATTGGCATACATGTCATTCGGTACCATTATACATTTTTCACATTTTATCTTTTTTCCTACAAAAATAAATGTTTTATCTTGCGTCTAGCGCAAAAACTTTCGAAAAATACCGAGCGAATGATTTTTAACCGAATTTAACATGTTAAAATGCTGTTAAATGAGCGGTGAATGGCGTCCTTACGGTAGTTTGATATACCGCAGCACTAAAAATGCTTTGGAAAACAGTTTAAACAAGCATATTTCCTGTTTAAGTTACATAATTTTAATTCCCAGTAATTTAATTGTGGTACTTTTGCTGTTGTTAAAACTTAAAACAAGTTTACAGCTGAAAATGTAGAAAAAAGCTAAAAATCTTGTTCGGATTGGGATAAAAAAAAATTATAATATATTGAACAATAGTTTTGTTACATAATAGGCATTTTTAAAATTGTTCGTAGTGTAGAAATAGTGAATATGATCAACAACATTCCATGATTTGGAATGGATCTTCGTCATTGTTCTCTAAAATCAAATCCATTCAGCAAACAGTGGCCAGATAGAGACAAAATAACAATTTCAATGTTTGGAATGTTTTAAAAATTATCGATTTTTATGCAACCACCTTTATTAATATTTCAGCTAAAATTCATCATTACTGAAATATTCTAACTCAACTAGTTATGAAATAATGAAATAGTCAAAATACTCTTTCGTTGAATTACCGAGTGATTTAGAAATCTGAACGATAGGACAATTTTGATAAAACTCGAATTTTATGTCCTCATTATTATCCAGGCTGTTCCATCAAGAGCATTGATGTATCAAAACAAACGATGATTTGACTGAGTGGAGATCTCCTGCAACATATAACGCACTGAATAAAATTTTTGTTTTACGTGTTTTACTTTAATAACGTTAATATTTGCCTAAATGAGCATATTGTATTCTTTTGAAGAATTAATGCTTCAACAGAAAATATGAATGAAACCTTATCGGTTGATTCTATGTCTTGTTAACAAATGGTAAATATTTTCCCATGTCTATAAAGCATTGATTTTTACTTAACTTATTAATCTTTTAATTTGTTTGTTTATAAATAAAATAGAATAGACACGAATACAATCTAACATTAACATAACTATTTAAAGCTTCATAAAATCTGTTTGATTGTATATATCAGGAAAATTTTAAATTTCTTGACAATTTTCAACCTTATTATATTGATGTTTTGAAGTTGAATTTCGTAACCCAAGTTTAATAAGTCAGATAAAGAAGTTTGATAGAAAAAAACTGCTTGTCAGTATATTCAGTGCAACTCTTTTTACCAAAATTATTCAAAGTGCTACGTCCACTAGTTGGGACCCCTCCCTCCCCCTCGTCAAACATCGTCACAAATCCGTGAAGACCCCTCTCTCCCCTAAAATGCTACGTCATTTATGGACGACCCCTTACAACCATAAGAAGGGTATAAAGATCGCTTGAAAAATTGACTTTTGATCCGAGGCCCGGAGAACCAAATCTCATATACCAATCGATAGAGCTCGACGAACTGAGCACATGTTCGTGTGTGTGTGTGTGTATGAGCGCGTGTGCTACAATAATGTCACTCAATTATCTCAGCTGTTTGTCAATCGATTTAAACACTTTTAGATCCGAATGAAAGCTACAACATTCCCATATAACGCTATTAAATTTCATTGCGATCGGACTTTTCGTTACAGAGTTATGATTTAAACAGTATCGCGAAGTACTAGAAAAAGTATATGTGCTTATTCTGCGCGGCGTGTGAGGTGAGACGAATGAGGTGACAATTGTCGACTCGCTCCCATTTGATTAACATTAGTCGTCTCACGTCACTCGCGGTGAGAGCGACTCGTCTCGACTCACATGCCGCGCAGAATAAGCACAATATTCTAATACCTTAGTTCTTTTATCGGCCAATGAAAGCTCTGATATTCATTCATAACTCTTCAAATTTTCAAATCGGATCGCAAATTTAGTTACAGAGATATCGATGGAAGAATTTTTTTTAAATACTGAAAAAAAATAATAGTTTTTTTTAATATTCAACTTTTTACATTTTGATCAATTTCTCAGCTATTTTTAATCCGATTTGAGCTCTTCATCTTTTGAGTTTTTCATCGATTGAAAGCTCTGACATCATTCACAACCATATTGCAATCGAATTATAATTTATAGAGATAAAAATCGATTTTTTCAAAAATCTAAAATTTCCCTTTTTTAATTTAAACCTGCACTTAAATCTTTAAAAAATCGCTGGCAAAATCATTTTAGGACATACATTTTTCATTTTTTAGTATTATTTTACAGGATGGTAACATGGGTTTATAGACCCTCTTAAACTATGATAAAAAAGCGTATGAAAAGTAATAAAGTTTGAAATCCGCCTTTTGACGTGCAGTTTCCGGGACTTTCTCGCAAACCATTTAAGTATTAGGGAGATAGAACATAGTCACAACTACTAAAGTTTAGTTATTCTGATACAAGGTTCCAAATTAATGATGAATAATAATTATCTCAAACCAGTATGGAAATGTAAGAAGGGTTCAGTCTCACCATCGGTGGATTAAGTCAGGTTTTTTTATTTGTTAAACATGCGCTAATATATCCTCGACATCATCAGCGGCGATGAATGATGGAATTCCATAATCAAAAGAGCTTCATCACATATTGTTTTCTTGACAAATAACTGACAATATAATGTACGATCACTATCAATTTATCTGCTATTTTTCAATATGAGAGGATTTCAAATTTATGAGATGAAGTTATGTATTCTCATTTTTAACAGAATTTACCTTTCAAAAATCGCATTGACAGAGAATCGACATCCTGGAAAGTCCAGAAATGTTAAGGAATTTCATTTCTGACCTGGAAAGTCAGGGAAAAACATGGGCAATATTCTAAACGAGTGTATATAAGCCAGATAAGAATGGTTGATTTTATTTTATCTTGTCTGTAATTTATCCATTTTTTGTTGTTTGCAATTTATCATTTTTTTTAGAAATTATAATTCGCAAGAGTTACCAATAACAACGTTTTAACTTGGAGAAATGCCGGTTAAAGTTCACTTGAATCTTGCGACGGGGAATATTTATTTCAATTATGTTGTATTTTTCGAAGACGTGAATACCATGATAAATGGAAAACTGATAATTTTGACGAAATTCCTTGGTGGAGTAGTAACATTATACTCCTTGAAGATTTGTTTTCTTCAAATCGTTGTGTTGTGAGGCCTTCCTTAGCCGAGTGGTTAGAGTCCGTGGCTACAAATCAAAGCCATGCTGAAGGTGTCTGGGTTCGATTCCCGGTCGGTCCAAGATCTTTTCATTATGGAATTTTCCTTGACATCCCTGGGCATAGAGTATCATCGTACCAGCCACCTTCAGCATGACTTTGCTTTATAGCCGCGGACTCTAACTACTCGGCTAAGGAAGGCCCTTAAAAACTTTGTATAATCCAATTGATATCATATTCTATTTGGGGCCTTCCTTAGCCGAGTGGTTAGAGTCCGCGGCTACAAAGCAAAGTCATGCTGAAGGTGTCTGGGTTCGAATCCCGGTCGGTCCAGGATCTTTTCGTAATGGAAATTTCCTTGACTTCCCTGGGCATAGAGTATCATCGTACCTGCCACACGAGATACGAATGCGAAAATGGCATCTTTGGCAAAGAAAGCTCTCAGTTAACAACTGTGGAAGTGCTCATAAGAACACTACGCTGAGAAGCAGGCTCTGTCCTAGTGAGGACGTAATACCAAGAAGAAGAAGATCATATTCTATTAACTACTTGATATGGAGTTTTCTACATTTTTCCAAAACAATTAATTTAAAGTTTTTTGAATGATTTCAAGGTTTTTATACTAAAGAACGGTAACGAGAACCATGCTTAATAGATGGGAACCACATCACATGCAAACATGGCTTGACCGATAAATCATAAAAAAAATAATTTGATTTTTTAGGCTCATGCGATAAAACATATCTAATTGAAAGGAGCTGGACTGAAAATGGTCGTGCGGTGAGTGTTACCAAGCATTAAGCCGCATCGAGTCAAAGAGTATGGGTTCGATTCCCGCTTCAGTCCGGACAACTTTTCGCCAGGAAGGTTTTTCGACTGTGCCACGTTGCATGCTAGTCTAGTGTGGTGCTGTGAACAAGTGTGAACAAATCGTTCACTGAAAGCATTAACGTATCGGTGTCTTAAAAAAAAAATAAACAAAAAAACTGCAATATCAAATGTTTTAGTATCCGATAAATTTCATTATATTTATTAAGTTTTTAAATTGTTTTGTAACAAGAACTGATTTCTGTTTTATTTCATCAGTTACACCTTATTTTGCCATTATAAATTTTGTTGGTAAAAAATGTATGAAAATTCTGTTGGTATCGACTCAATATTTGCACGGTGAATGGAGCGCGTAAGGTTACTGATGGCTTGATGGTACTAAGTACTAGTCTTGTTTTAGAAACATACAATAAAAATCTCTAGATATAATGCAGAAATAATTAGATTTTTTCGAAAAGCTATCACAGTTACCCCGTTTTACTATACTTTAAAGATTTTCTGCTAAATGAAACTTTGTGCATTCGTAAGATCGCAGCAAAGACAGTGTGTATTTATCTGTACTTAACATTCATACAAATCGTAAGTAGATAACTATTACTTCTGCCACAAAAGTAACATTGCTATTTAACATCATGCATTTATGGTTATCCAAACCATTAGATTTGAACTTGTCAGCTAAAACAACTCATTCACCCTCCCTGCATGATTTCGTACGAACAATTTTCAACAAGGTGTGCAACATTTCTACATCTACCGTGCAAGCATAGGCAGGTGTTCGGTGTGGTTACTGTTGATTACTACCCTATCGTCCAATCTATCCAATTGCTGGAGCGACCGCCACCCTCACTTCAACATAGCGAACCCAATAATGATCACCCTCCTCACAGAAATTGGTCGGGTCAGGAAAGAAAAATGGCACTCTGAATCCAACGTGAATTTTGCAGAGCACGAAAATTGTTTCAGTCGATTAATTTTACTACTGGATGTAAATGTATTTTCTTTTCTCTGCATAATGAGTTGGCGAACAATCCGTCGTAGGCAGACAAGTTTGTTAGGCAGCACCACCCACGAGACCCAACGCGTGTTTGTTTTGTAACAGTAAACAAAGGGATTTACGATTGACTGATATGCAAAGTGAAATGTTCAGGAAGTTTTGTAGATTTACTCATCTTTACTATTTGTAATGATATTGTGCATATATGGCACGAGCTGTTGAGAAATAAGAGATAAGATAATATATTTGAAGCTGAAGTGAATTTAACAAAAATACCAGTTTTCAATGTTACGTATTTTTTAAAATACCACTTCCTTTAACAAAATTTCCTTATTATTTTTCTTATTTTACTTTTTACTACCAAACATTATTATGGAGATTGATAGTAGAAATATTACTCCCGTAATCGCAACATACGTTATTAAAAATGATGAAAACAACGGCATATATTCAAGTTATGTTCTATGTTTATTATAGAATCAATCAATTGCAAAATAGGGATTAATTTTGTGTACAATTTGAATACAAATTTAATAATGATTGAATGTTGAGATAATATCAATGATTTGGAGGCATGGACAACATGGTGTAGGGTAGTTTGTTGTAAAATAAAGTTCGTAGTTAACATTCTTTCTGCAGATAAGTTTAAAATTAACCTTTCTCTTAAGTTTAGAACATAAATTTGGTTTCAATTGATTGAAATAACATTCGACAAAAGTTTTGAAGTTGTGACATAACAAGTTTCTAACTCAAAAGAGATTAAAACTGCTTATGATTTCTGTAAACTGAATACATTTCAACCAAAACTCTTAGTGGTATTTTTCATATTTTACTTAAGTTTTATATATGTTCGCTTCAGAGCGTTGTGTTAATCATAATACAAATTGATGATTATGGTATTTGAAATCATGGTAAGTTTTTGATTTGATTTTTTCTTTATTCATGAATAAAATCTATTATTTTCAAGTGTGTGACGTAGCCCAAGGCTCCAAGAAAAGAGAAATGCTGTCTCTACTGACCACCGAAAAGCTTCCGTCAGTTGCTTCAAGCTCAACATGCAATCATTGGCGGTTACAGCGGGATCCAAAATCCAGCATACAAAAACCTCAAACGTTGGTACACTAATGAAATCTGGTGATATCGTTTTTAGTACTTCATATTATGATTTTTAATCTAAATTTATATACTATGATTTTTTAATCATGTTTATAATTTTGCTCAAGTATGTTTAAATTGATGGAAAACAGTATGCGGTCCCTGTATAGCGGGAGAGGGGCAAAATGAGTTTTCTTCTCGTTTAAGAGAGCGAGCAATGGCGCTTAAACCAAGGCTCTAGAGCCAGGACAATGGAAAGAAATGTTCTTGTCCCATCCCAGGAGTACAACAATGGAGTGTGCAATAACTTTCTTAGCATCGCCACTCCCAATAATTTTACCTATAACCCTGAATTGAAACGGTTGTCCCCGTTTTTTCTTTCATTGAATTGAAGATTTTGTGTCTATCAGTTTATTCATACAGTGCGTGGGCCTGGCCATTTTAATATTTGTATCATATCGCTGATATTCTGCAAATATTAATGCTGTCAAGAAAATACCTGACTAAATTGAGGTATTTCCAGGATGCTTGCCAATATTCGCTGTGCAAGCGCTTAGATCAGATTAGGGAAGGTTGTTCCTTTAAAATACGTAAGCATCGAACAGAAGTTTGAGGTTTTTTCATTCTTGATCATTTCGATATGCATCATCTTCAAATATTTGCATATTGTTAGATGATTCACCCTTCTTTTAAAAATCAACTTATTTGTACAGCTTGCCATTGCTGAACAGCTAGCTATGACTACAAAGATGCAACTTTTCTTTTAACATTTTAAGATGGGTTCTCCAAATGGCCGATCGGGTAATGGTTTTTCCGGTAAATGTTTCATTGCGGCAAATTGTATTCCGGTAAATGCATTCCAGGTAATGTCGGAGAACCATTTTAGATAAATTCACAACTTTTCCATTAATCTAAGGATAAATGTAAATGGAAACAGTTTATAATTGTCGAACTATAGATGACACCTGTGATTTTCATGATTGGTAAAGTATTTGAAACTCAATATATAATTTAAAAGTTTTTTTACCAACTTAATGTACATACAGTGTCCTGTACGAATATAACTACTGTATATACATTGATCTCGAATAGAAATAAGGTACCAAGAAAAAAAATTGATAATAGTTATAGAAAAATTAAAGAAATATGCTTATCTCCTACATCTTGTTATAATATAGGGTCAGGGAACAAATGTGCTACAAGCATTTTATAAAAAATGGTTGGCAAAAAAATAAACATTTATTTCACGTCAATTTATCCCATGGTTTCGTCCTGGGATATACTCCTCTATTTGCAACAGACATAGTCTAAACTGGCGCGTGTGCCAATTCATCGATAAATTATTGGACTTCGTTTTTATGATTTCCTGCCTTTTCGCATTCAACGCACAGGATTAAATGTTGGCAGTTGGTGAATTGCTATTCTTGTTGCGCTTCTATTTTCGCCTGCACCTATGAAGCTGATTTCAGAACAATAAAGAAATGCGAACAATCATCTGCTCGTACGGATTCAAGCTTACAGAAATAGAGGAGGGAACTGCAATCCTTCAGCATCTGTAAAGGCACTTGAATGTTTCGTCCGAATTTGTTCAACCGAACTGCACCACAATTTATGCACCGGCATGGAGCTTGATTGAAAATTTCAGTCGATAAGAAATACTTTCGCACAGTCATATACTATTCATGACAAACATTGGTTGATTTCCCCCTATATTGAAAGATCTTCTCGGTTGGTGGCAGACAGGAAATGGGTATCACCACATGCACATCCCTTTGTTTTCCGCTGCATTGCTGCTTGCTGTCGCATCTATAGATTCTTCTCCCACAATTCCGATACCGACGAGTGGTGTTTTCGGTTGATAGGAATTGCTTCACGAAGGGATAATGGGAAAATTTATCCCTCGGCGTAATTTGGGGCTCTTCCCTTCCGTTATCGTTCACTAGGGCAGGAAATATCCATGGAAAAGGTTCTTCCTTCTGATTGCGTTCTGATCGCCGAGGAACTGTAGCTCGAGATGAATACATAACTGGGAAATTGATTTTTTTTGCCTTAAGGCAAGGAATAGTGAGTGACACGCATGGGGATTAGGTGAAATCAATCAAACTACGGAACATACTGTTGTCGATGGAGAGCCTTGATGAGTAATACATGTAGGAAAGAGCAAGCTGTAATGCATCCCCCATAGGAGGGTTTAGTTCAGCTTCGATATCAAAATAGAATATGGATCAGATTTTGTCAGTTCTATTTTGCGATATTTTTGCTATCCAATCAGACTTTGTTAAAATCTTGTCTATAATTAAGATACGAGTTATATGTAGTTAGCTAAGGAGATATAACACATTTTTTTTGTCAGATAAGCCATTGGTTTATCTGAAAAACGCAAGGAATACCTATGGTTGTTTGAGTGTCAGTAATAGTTCCAGAAAAAAAAAACTTTAAGGATTTCTTTAAAAAAGTTCTATGAGCATTTCCCCATTTCTCGCGTAACAATTCTAAAGGGCCAATGATCAAATTGTAAACAAATCGGGTTTTGATACCATTCGATAGCATCTCCCAACACCCACAAACTATGCAAACATTGTCAACATAATCATAAAACTTACCGTTATAAACTCGGTTTTCAAAACGGCTAATAATCGCTTTTTTCCAAATCATTCATTGGCCCCCGCTCGAAAAGGCCAATGATTGGTTCTCGCTCCATCAAGAGGGCCAATCGGAAAATTTCGCAAACTGTCATCGGCCTTAGCATGGTGAGAGGCTAATGACTCTCTATGGCTCATTCATTGAAAACCGAAAAGGCCTAGCCTTGGGTCAAGAACGCTAATAAAATTCAATTTGGCCAATAAAAAAGGCCCATGCCTTGATGAAAATCGAAAATGGGCCATCATTTTTTCAACATTTTTGTCAGTTTTCAGAATAAAATCGATTATTAGCGTGTAGTAATAGTAAATCGTCACTCAACTAGCAAGAAATCACATTGATTGATTTGAATACTAAACAATTGGAATTGAAAATGTGGTGAATAATATTCAAATCGAATTTTCTCAGAGTCAACGATCGGAGGATTGGCCCTTTTGAATTGTTACGCGAGATGTATCGACTGTTTTGCGATAGCAAACGACGATTTTGCGATAGCAAAGATTAACGGCATGTTCTATGGCAGTCCCAAAAGGTCGAAAGGATGATAGCAGAACTAGATAATAGGCAAATATAATGCGCCACCATCATAGAGGTCGCTGGGGATGAAGGCGAGAAATGTCACTGAAAATGTTTTTTTACGTCCAAAATTTTATTTTTCAACCCAAAAATTAGGTCATAATCAATTAATTATTGAACTATTTTCCATTGGCATAATCATTTCAACCCTTCATTCTTGCAATACGCGTAATTTCACAACAAATTTAACCACTAACAAAGAATCCGGAAGTTTATAACCTATGTTGCCAAACACCAATTATCCAATTTTATCCCACTAATCGTACATGAGCACTGGCCGAATCTGTACATTTTCGTTGGAAAACAAGTTTATTATGTTTTTCAATGCTCTTTTATCCTCTACAAAATAACTATTCCGAGAAAAAGTGTAAATTGTGTGCTCCTTCCTATGCTGCACACGGTGCGTTCTCAACCAAACCTCTTTTTTGAAGGTTCTTCTACTAGTAACCAGATGTCGGAGTGATCGTTTAGCTTTGAAAACATTTGCCTATCGGCAGTTAGTAGTGAGAGCTGGTGACTTTAATGCATAGTGGTTTCTGCCCTCGTGTACATACACGTTACATGTCACCAACACTACTTAAAGATTGCTGGTTGAAAATATAAACAAAGATCAGCTGTTCCCAGCAAAATCAAATGACAGTATTTTCAACCAGCAAATTTGCGCATGTGTTCGTGACACCGCTCGGCGAGAGCTCAATGGGCAGTGGAGTGGGGTAGCCGCTGCACCAACTAAAGAGGCCAACTATTGTTGGAATCGCTTTCCGCATTAAATGTAGAGCTGGCTAATGTGGATACAGTTTAAGGTGAAGCGGCGTGTAACTCAAAGAATCATTAGAATCATCATTGATGTAACAGTAGTAGTGTCGCCTTTCCATGTATATTTTCAAAACAAACAAACAAAATATACAACATTTGCATACAGCATATTTTTATGTAAACACATGGGAAATTTAGTAGATTGACGAGTATTGTAAATCAAAATCAACAAAATCAAGCCTAATTTTTCAAATCGGCGTATCTAACATTTGGATGGATTCGAGAAAAATGCGATGCAATATATTGTAAAGCATTTTAAATCCTATTTAAAATGTTTTGCATTTTTTTTATTGTTGTGTCTTCTACAAGTTGAAAAAAAGAACACTGTTTCTAACCACTATTAAACAATTACGATTCGTTTTGAATTAGATTGAAAAACTGGTGAAATTATCGAATAAACCCTTTTGCTTTGTGCTGCTCACATACACCATGATGATTCGTCGATACCATACCTTGATTGATACATACACCTTGCTTAATGCGTCGGTTTGACAGTTCATTTTTCACATGCGTCACGTCATATACACCAGTATTGTTTTGAAGTTGCACATACACCGATTTGCAAATTCCCTTAAAACCTAATAGAGTTCGTTAATTCGACAGTTTCTACGTTCAACTACAACGAACATTGGTTTGCGAATGTTTCTAATTTCAACTCGACTAACAGGAGCACCGGACGGAGCTGTGAGTAACAAAAGTAGATGGAGAACAGTTCTTGTGAGAAATTTGGTAAGAAACATTGTCTAGAACTGAATACTGATGATGTTCCACATCAGTTTGCCGACGCGTCAGCTAGCTACAATTGTAGGAATCCGAATTTCTCGATTTCCAACATGTTTAGTGATTCGGAAACGGTATGACGTATCTGCTGATTCAAATGTTATGTTTTGATTCGGCATATAGGTCGCTTTACTATGAGCATATGTACGGTGTATGTGCTAGCATGAAAATGTTGACAGTTGAGTCGCTTTACAAACACAGGGTGTATGTAGCCAAATTAAAAACACTGAGTAAAGTGCACATAGGGCAGAATTAAAATTTATTTTCAAAAATCGAAAAATGGTTTTAGGAATACTTTTGTTGGCTCAATAAGTAGATTATGAGTTTGTCAAGCCCATGCAAAGCAAATCTCGGTTTGTTTATTTTTGCAGATACGTCGGATTGAAGAATTATGCTTGAAATCAATCGTACATATCAAAAGAAAACATTACAATTTAATGAAGGGCAACGGAATTTCTCTGTTTTTTATTGGATTTATCGCATAATTTTGTTATGCATCGGTACGGTTTATGTTTGCAAGGGATGACGGTGTTGCCAGGTTATTGATGGCAGATTTTTCTAGCAATTGTTATATGCTTGTTTTCGGAACATTTGCTGCATATTATAAAATCTTATCATTTTGCAAATAGTTTTCCATCATAAGATCACCGATTTAATAAAATTTTAATGATTTTTGTGATCAATCCACATTAAATGCTATGATTTCACAGATAGCAACTCTGACATCACTGCGCTCAACGATCGCGATGATTGTGCACACACGATAGACGCGTCCCGACGCATCCCGACGCATCGCACTGTGGAGCTTTTCAATTATTTTAGGTGGTCCAAATTGATAAACACTTGGTATGATTTTATGCTTCGTAGAGATGGTTTCTGTAATTTGAGAGAATCGAAAAACAAACAACGTATGAGTTTCAAGTTTCTATGCTTTGCCCAACCTTTCCGCACTGAAAATTAATACAACAGAAAAAAAGTTGGATATTTTAGACTATAAACACAGGCATGTCTCAGTGTGCGGTGGCGGAGTCGATTCGCAACAAGTGAAAACCATCGCCATAATAGTTTTGAGTGATGTGGTTGATGAAACTTTATAAATATTGAAATCCCGGTGGAAATGTGTTCCTTTAAGGAAAGTGAATAAAAGATTTGTTTAGTGGAAGTGTAGTGAACGCAATATGGGATCCAAAACACAAATGCTTGCCGCTGAATTACAATCGAAAAGGTAAGCACCTTATATTTACAAGTGTAGTGTGAGGCAATGAAATGCAGCATGAAATCGAAGATTTTTTTGAGAATATAAATCTCATGTATATTGTCGCTAAATTGATAATGTTGTATCTGAAAGTGTTGATTAAATATTGAAATACCACCTGAAGCATTTTTCTTCGCATAAATTATCCATTAAATCAGGTGATAAGCATTTATATTTCATCGATGTTGCAAATACCAATACTATCATAACAATATGTTAATGATTTTGGATGAAGCCATTTTGTGATGACGCACCAAAAGGCCTTAACGATCGATGACCGCGCAAACATCGTTTGATTGAAGTAACAGTTTGTGAACTATATTTTTTAGCAAGTTTTAACCATATGTTTTTAGGAGAAGATATTTCAAAAGTTTGTGAATAAGTCTGGAATATATATTTATCGGTGCTTCTAGAGACTGTCCGGGATTTCGAGCCAGTGTTTTAATATCCGGACATCTTCTAAAAGACCCTGGTTTAAATAGTGTAAGTGAGTTTTGTGCAAGAAAAAATAAGAGAAAACTTGAATAATAACTATTGTAAACTTTGTGAGTATTCAACTTTTAACTCGATGTGAAAGAAATAGTATTAAACTTTCATAATAACAGTTTGATCCGCACCGACTGCAGTTCAAGCCACACGCACCTCGGCTCAGGTAATCAAACCACTAATATTACAAACGTGCTATTCTTTTTGACATTATAGGGCAAACGCAGACATCAAGCTTTTTAAATATCTATATTTTATTGTGTATTGATATGATTTTCATTAAAATTAAACGAATATCATGTGCTATTACACAGATGTCTGGATTTTGATCATAGGTGTCCGGATTTAAATACACCATTTGCATCATTTGTCCGGATTTATGGACAAGACATGCTTAAGTATTTGAATGATTTTCATGTTGAAATCATGATTTTTACCAAAAAGTTTATAAGTAGCGTGAAGATCTTGAGTTAAACATGCTTTGAAACAATATTACATTAAAGGTTTTCTGAAACAACCACTTGATTTTAGCATTTGAACATTTATGTCGACTTAAGCGTCCGGATATTGATGCACCACGGTATACCACGGGAGCACCAACTCGAGTAACGCCTACAGAGTGGTAAAGACGTAAAGACTAAGGCCAAAGGTGCCATAGCGACCCAAGAGAAGTCGTCCGAGCTACTGCGATCGATAATCGATGTAGTCTTCCCGCATCACCCCACAAGCTCCTGGCCCTCGGCGCCGTATGCGGCAGATGAAGAAGAAGACGAAGTGGCGACTGTGACGAACAAAGAGCTGGCAGAAGTCGTGAAATTATTCGCGTCGAATAAGGCACCGGAACCCAATGGTATCCCGAATGTTGCCTTAAAAGCAGCAGTCAATGCGGATCCAGACTTGTTCAGAACCGCGATGCAACGCTGCATCGATCAAGGAATCATCCCAGATGTATGGAAGCGACACAAATTGGTGCTACTACCGAAGGCGGGGAAACTACTAGGTGACCCGTCGGCGTAAAGACCTACATATATGTACACTAGATACGACGGGCAAGTTGTTGAAAAGGTTGATCTCCAACAGGCTAGTACCGTATACGGAAGGTGCGGACGGCCTGTCTAACGAATAGTTTGGATTCAGGAAAGGTAAATCTACTCTGAAAGCTATCCAGCCGTTCAGACAGCTGAGGTGACAACCGAGCATAAAAGGAACGGCATCCGTTACTGCGCGGTTATCACTCTGGATTTGAAGAATGCGTTGAACAGCGCAAGGCATCGCCTCAAGGTACCGGTGCAGTTGTGTAAGCTTCTAGAAAACTGCTGCATGACACAGAGGAGAGGCCGAAAAGTGTTCTAATTTTCGCGAGAGTACCTCAAAGTTCAATCCTGGACCCGATGTTATGGAATGCGATGTACGATAACGTACTGAGGCTGTCCCTTTCTACTGGTGTTAAGATTGTTGGAATAGCCGACGATATCACCCTAATGTCTATGGCGAATCGATGGAGGAAGTAGAGTTGGCAGCAGCGCGCTCTATGCCCATAGTTGAGGAATGTATGAAGTCTAGGAAACTAGGATTGTCCCGGCACAAAACTGAGGTGGTGTGCTCAATAACCGCAAGTTCGAGCGACGGTTGCTTATCTCAGTAGGTGATTCCACCATACAGTACAAGCAATCTCTAAGCATCTTGGGGTAATGATCGATGACAAGCTCAGCTTCGATATCCACGTTTAATTTGCCTGTAAAAAGTCATCTACGGCTTTAGCAGCCCATTCCAAAATGATATCTAACAGCTCTATTGTAATTGCCAGCAAACGCTATCTTCTGGCATGTGTGGCGCTATCCATACTGAGGTATAGAGGACCAATCTGGTCAGAAGCGCTTAGAACGGCCAGATACCTGAAGCGGTTGAAAAGCACTCGGAAATTTGAGCACAGTAGCAAGTGCATAACGAACGACGGTTTCTAAATCATAGCCGGGATGACGCCCATCGGGCTCATCATCAAGGAAGATGGTCAATAGAGTGGTTCAAAAAATCGTTTTTGCTCCACAACGCTCATTCGATTTAAGATCAAATTCTGAGGGTCCTCCCAAAATTTGAGCTCATTCGGATGAAAACTGAGACTGCACAAGTTCTTTTAAGTTTATATGGGAATAACTATGGGAAAAGCACGCAATTAGTTCAATCGGTCATAGTGTTTGTCCATGTGCTCTTGGGGATTATAACTACGTTAATACTGTGAGATACAATAATGAGCTATAACTTTGCCGAAGAATGTTTCCAAATCGGACGTCTCAATAATTAGTAATTGATTTTTGTATGAGTTGTAAAACTTTGGCTATAATAATTGGGCTGATCTGCAGGCATCACTGGATATATGCAGTAAAACATAGTAGCCATGATTTGTGTGGGTTATTTTTCGCGCCAGATGTAGCAATGTTGCCTGTTCAGAAGTTAAATGAGCATTGTTTAAGAATTTGTGACTGGATATAAATCAATAACTAATTACTGAGACGTCCGATTTGAAAACGGTCTTGGGCAAAGTTGTAGCTGATGCATGTATCTCACAGTATCAACATAGCTTTAATCCCCAAGAACACATGGGCAAACACTATGACCGGTTGAATGAATTTCTTTCTTTTCTCATAGTAATTCTCATACAAACTTTAAAGGGCTTGTGCAGTCTCAGTTTTCATCCAAAAGAGCTCAAATTTTGGGAGGACACTCAGAATTTGATCTTGAATCGAATGAGCGGTGTGGAGCAAAAACGTTTTTTTGAACCACTCTAATGGTCAATGCTTCAACCAAAGAGGTGCCAGAGGAGTCCGTAACACGTGTAACGAAACAACGATCAGAGGTTGGCAACACGAATGGGATAACTCAACTGTCCACAAATACGAATCAATCTGGCCACAATTTATGAAATTAAACATATGTTTATGAGGACAGAGCCTAGGACAACATAAAGGATACTCAGCGGAAGACCGGAACCAGTTCCGAGAACTCAGAAGATGAAAGTTAGCAAGAGACTACTGCGAAATTGTATCATTAGGCATATAAAAAGGGCATATAAAAAATTGGCATTGATTAATCTAATCTTAACCTTATTACCGTTTTGATTCATATTACGGACACTAAAAACTAATCAAACAGCATATAAAATAAATCAGTTTGTATGTTTCCTTCACGTTATCGAGTCTTGAAGACACTTAGCTAACACAATGCAGTTAGGTATTGTTAATTTTCATAGATGTCGATAAAAAATGCTTATTAAAACAAGCCACGAAAGTGCGAACTTATGAACGGAAAAAAATTGAAACATTTCATGTGAAATGTTTCCCATACAAAGAAGAGTGTCCGGAATTAAAAGCTGTCCGTAATATTTATCAAAACGGTACATAGATCTGATTTTTCCGTTGTTGGTTAAGTTGGCCAGTACAGTCGAAGTTTGTTATAACGACATCGCAAGGGACCGTCGTAATAGAGAAAAAGTCGTTATAGAGAATAGTTATAAACATTAAAATATTTTTCAAGGGACCGAAAAATGTCGCTTATAGAGAGCTTTTGTCACTATAAAAGTTTGTCGTTATAACGAGCTTTGACTGTATTTCAAGGATTTGTAAGCTACAATCCCTGTGCACATGTATTTGGTAGACTAGTATTCTAGTAGTAGTTAAGCCTGTTTTTCTGGTCGGAAGTTAATCCAAAGGAACGTACGTGCAACAAATGCGATCGCAAAAAGTAAAGAGTCATAACTTATGACAAACACCTGATATCAATACGAATCAGGATGGAGCAGACCTGGGAGGGAGGCACAGATACTACACACGAAATATTAAACAAAGTTTGTCTCAAACCGCAAAATAACTCCAGTTTGCCAACGACAATCAAGGCAGACTTGATGAAAATCGCTAGTTTTCTTTTATCGTGTACCTTCGATCTTTCCGGGCTAACATGGGAAAAGGGCCACAGTATTCTTTGCATCCAATATTCATTTTTATTCGGAAATGTAAAAATATGCGTATTTCAATACTTTGTATTCAATCATATTGAAAGGTGTTATCGAGACATTACTTTTGAATTGATTTTCGTTTGATTTTTGTCACCTTTGATGAAATGCAAAAATATGTTTTGATCAATTTCGCACTATTATCATGTTAGTCCAGTGTTTAAGATCTGGGCTCACAGTGACATTTCGTGACAGCAGAATCTCGGCTCACTGTGACGTACATAAATTTCGTATCGGTTTCTCCCTCCCAGGAGCAGACCAGTGCATTCCTTTCTCATTCGATACACATGGTTCTTTTGCAGAAGAAACAGAGTGTTATTCTACCAAGATCAGAAAACCCATTGAGATAATCTCTCACTTAACCCCACACTCTGTAACAATTATGATCAGCAACACATCACGAGGACTTGTTTATCATCTTCTGCTTCAGCACTGCTTAGATTGGAAGGATAACAGTGATTTATCATTCACACCCATCAAAACAAGCTCCAAACCTGTGGGACACTATTGCTATCGGATGTTATAATCCCCTATATGATACCTATATGACCCCCAATGATAAATGATCGAGAGAAATGCATTTTATCATCGTTCTCTCTTTCGGGCTTTCAGTTCGCTGCTAGTATTAATCAAGCTTGTTACAACTTACGAAACATTATCAATCACAGACCGATTACAGATGGGATGTTTTCTTCGTTTGCATTAATCGTGCTTCGAAATCAAATGAGAATATATCCTGCAATGCATGATCATGACCATGCTGAGGGTCGTGATTCCGAATCCCGCTGGTCTAGGATATTTTCGAGTTGGAATGAAAGACAGTTTTGGTCAGTGGTCAATTGACAAAAAATGATGTCAGTTAATAACTGTGCAAGTGACTAGTTGACAATCAGTTGATAAGTAGGCTCTGGAGCGACAATTTGTTCAACTTAATAAAAATGTATTATTTTGTCTAATATTCATGATTTGTGAACGGTCGAGAATCCAAGTTATGCACTCTCATCACAAAATTTTATATTGAAAGTCATAATAAAATAAAAGTTGGTTCTTGAAATTTCGAAAAAAGAACAATTCTTTTTGTCACATTATAATGTTTAACCGCAACACTGTCACACTGGGAACATACCCAATTAATCACAAGCATTATTTTTGTTAAAATCTTATGTTATGTTTTACGTTATTTTGATATAAATAAGGCTCTATTCATTTTTATCACATCATTAAAATACTGAAGATGAGCTGAGTCAAGACTAAGACTGAGTAACACATAACGTAAGTAGTATAATTACCTACATGACAATGCGTTTTAGAATTTGTCATAGGGTGGAAGCACCGGTTTTGGCCATACGCCAGTTGTAGCCTTAGTGGATCATACACCGTTTCACATGGACAATCAGCATGAAATCTTTATTGTTCAGTAGATCACATTCATATGATAGAAATATATTCATTTACTCGTCCGAATTGATTCAAAATATAGGAAAAATCATTCATTTTCCTTATAATTTTACTCTCATACACCAAATTTGGCCTGGGTACTCCTAATTTGGCCACTCTAATAATAAATCAATATGATTGGCCAATTCAAGAATCGAAACTAAATTACTGGCCAAAACTGGTACTGGTCGCCTGTATTGACCAACGAGATTTCCAAAGCGACAAAAAGGGTTTTAGCTCGGTTCTGATATTTTACATACGTAATATGGATTGAAAGCTTGCATTTGACATATTTGTAGTATAAATAGAGCTTCCCATGTAATTTGCATTGACATTGTCTCTTAGGCTGGCCAAAACCGGTGATTTTACCCTATAAAAAAGTGAAATATTACGTCAAAGCAATGGCACCCATTCAAATGCTGCTACTCGTAGTTGAAATTCAATACGAATTGACATAACGCATTTTATGTGCAACCCAAAGAATGTTAATATTTTTCAATTGTGTATTTATAGATGCAAAAAACACCAATTGATTGAAACCAAAAAGAACAACATTTTTTTAACAAAAGGATAAAAAATATCTTGAAATGTCAACAAATGTCTTATTATTTCCGTGTTATGTTTAAGATTTCTTCATACTTAGATTCACTAGATCAGAGGAAATCTAATAATTTTAGTCAATATGCTCGTAGGCATTTTTTAATTTCTCGACATATTGCTACAATACCCTACGCTTTTAGTTTCTATTCAACTATTTTTTATATTTCTCTGTTGACAATCCCTAACAGAAACAATGTTCCCTATAGCCGAGCAAAATTAACCAACACAAGAAACTGGAAATTCTGAAACTGTTTATTTTGTGCACGTTACGTGCAGTTGAAAAAACTGCAAGCAAAACCACCCATCCAAGAAGGGTGCTACGAGCTTAATGGGATGAGAGATTTTTTCCTGGCTATTCATTTACTGCCGCCACCCTCCACCTTGTAAAAGCAGACAATGAACTTGATGCTATTTGCCTGAACGGAAAACGCACCCCACTTGGGTTGGATGGAAAGAGGGTGGTTGAGGGCGCCGATGATGATGATGATCGACCAAATGTTAGAGCATGCGATGAAAACAAGCCGACATTGCTAACGTGAACTTGGGATTGTTGCTACTTCTTCTTTCTTCCTTTCTATGTTAGTCGGAAAAACTCCGATTCAGCCGTCTCTACTCTTCCCGTAGTCCTATTTTTCGAGTTCGATGGAATACGTTATTTTCCTGTCAGTAATGGTAGCCGCCGCGGTCGAGCTGAGAGTGCTTACTTTCAGAACCCAACAGAAGAGGGTCACGGTTCAGTGAAATCATTTTCAGATTACGTCCTACCTCCTGCGCTGGAACTACGGAACACTAAACCACCCTTTGCTGTATACAACTGTTTGGCACCGTTTCGAAATGAAGTGCATTTCCTCAATTTCTGATTACGGGACAGAAGCATCTCCATCGCAACGTCCGTCACGTCGACGGCACTCGCAATTAAACGGGTTTCCGCTTATCAAACAACCACGAATAACCGCTTCAACCCACCACCCGAATTCGATGCGTGCTCGTATGAACGGTATGAACAACACTCATGAAGGGGTAGCTATTGATGTCCTTCCCCAAACTTCGATTACGCCCATTTCCTGTTATTGTGAACTAAACAACGTAATTACAGCTGGTGCTTCTAAATTAATTCACTCGTCATGAGAAAATATATTGTAAAATCACGTCAGGGAAGATCACGGGAAAAATATTTATAGAATACTTCATGCGAAATTTACATCTTTTTCTCAGATAGAAAACTCAATTTCATTTTCGTACGGGGCACTGTTTTCAAATCAAGTTGGTATAAACTATTGGAAAACTGCCATTTGTCATAGTTTTACCTAAAATTCATATATGTCCGCTAATAAATTGTCCAAATGTACCGAAAAATCGGGTGATTGATCAGTAGGATGAAATTGATCACCGTGTCGCACGATTTTATTTCTTCCTAATGGAGCACAAATATCTATGTAACCTGCAGTGAATGAACGTTGTTTGCCGTAACTATTGACGAATTGTGTGTTGTAAATTTTTTTACGTTAAATAAGGCTTATTTCTATGAAAAATAATGAAAAATTAAAAATCATGTACAGTGCAGTATTGACAAACATCCATAAACTTCTAGTTCTAAACAAGGATTTGAACATGGTATGAACCTGAAAGTTTGTGAGTTTGGTTGTTTGGTTGGAATAATTAAATTTCTGTAAGATATCACGAAATTCCTTAGGAAATTGCATACATTTAGGCGTTTTCCGTGTAATTCATGAAGTTTAACTATACATTATTTCTATAAATCTTGTATTGTTAAGAATTTTGCAAGCATATTCGGATTCAGGGAGCTCATATTTATTATGTAGATTTGTTTTGAACACTAACAATAATCGCATTGACAGGTGATCAATTTTACCCGAAATGAAATCCCCAGATTTTTTTATTTTTGAGATATTTCTCTGCACTAAAGTGACATTTGTTAGAAAATTTCGGTACATGAGCCAATGAGGCTCGCCTTGGTATTTGTTTTCCTGCATTAAATTGTTTGGCATTGTCATTATTATAGAAAACAGACAAGAAAAACCGTGGAAAGTGATCAATTTCACCCGAAATTACGGTACTTTACTACATCTGAACATCATAATAAAGCACTTCAGCAATTAAAATTTAGTTTTGAATATTGTACGCTAAATTTTTGATGGTGTACAAGTATGGAATTTGGTGGAGACATAAATTTCCATTACTTTTCCATTAATCCAAAGATGAATGTAAATGGAAACATTTTGTGATTGTCAAATAATAGATTTCACCTACTACCTTCAATATGGATAGAGTATTTTAATCTCAATACATCATTTACCATGACCCCACAGTTATGGATCAAATAGTGTGGAGTCCAACCTATAAAATTCAATAGAACGGCATGGAAAACGTAAAATTGTAATTCAAAAACACGAATTGATTCGTTTTAAGATGGAACCTCGGTTAGTAAACTGTTTTGAATGTAATATTTACATAGAATTGCATAAAAATTAAACATTGTATCGGCTTCTGAAAACCATATTATGGATCAATTTTCATATTATGGATCAAATTGTGACATATTACGAATCAGTGCGCAAAATCATAAGATTTTCAACTCAATGCATCTGTATTGCATGATTTGGCGAAAGTTAACAATGTGTCACATATTTCTGCAAAAAATAGCAGTGTTAGAGCTGGAAACAAGGGTAAAATGCCATTTTTTTGGGATACTGTGTTGGAGTAACTGAGACATGGACTGTTTTCGCTCCACACCAAGTTTTCCACCCATTTTTGTCTGCTAAAAAATAAAATTTACAAACCATGATGGTTTATTAGTTTTATCCTTAGTGCTATTGTCTGCAAATGTCGAATCCAATGCTTAAAATAGCAGAAAGCTACATTCTTTGGAAGTGATCCATAACCGTGGTAAACAATCATTTTCTGGTACATATTATGGATCACTAGTTAGAAGTGCTAATATTCGGTATTTAGAATCAACAATCAAAGAAAAATGTTTTCGAAAGATGAATTCATACTAAATCAAAGCGAACGAGCATGTTTTATAGTATAACATTTGAATTTTACCATCTGTGGGAGCTTATGAATGCTGACGGCACTTCTTACAGAAAACGACCATATTATGATAGCTGCACGGTACCAACTAAACATTTGTCAAATATACCGTCATTTAGCGGTTGAATGTTTTGCTTAACATTACAAATGGTAGAAGACAAATAGTATAATATGGGAAAAATATGTTTTACGTCAACGTTTATGTTTTGAGCGAGTTATCCGATGTTGAACGCAAAAGTGATCCATCACTGTGGGTGATCCGTAACTGTGTGGGCATGGTAATTGTTTTTTTACTATTTTTTTTTTATCTGAAAACAGTGTCTTGTACGAATATAACATTGAACCACTGTAGGTATAAGCTTAAGGTGATTATAAAACTAAGCCACACCTCAAATTTTCAAGAGCACAAGACTTGAGAACCAAATAGCGCTCCGCGTTGAAAATTCATCCCATTGGTCTTCACCAGCAAGCAAGCAATTTGATTGATTGTCAACGCGAACTGTTGACAGATTCTCCAGTCTTGTGCTCTTGAAAATTCAAAGTGTGGCTTCGTTTTATAATCACCTTAAGTTCAGATGTCTACACTGAAACAAGCGTTGCAGTAATGAGAACCATGAACGTGTTTTAAAATTTACTATTCCAACTAGAGTTACTGTGCACGTGCTGTTGCCTTAGGTGCAGGAGGCTCATTGCATGCTAGCGCACGGGTGCGCTGTACATTGTGAGACCTTTTTTGGTGAGCCTCATTTTTCTTGAGATGTGTCTCAATGCGGTCTCATGCGCTCCGGCACATGTGCTGTTTAAAATTAAGCGCAATAATTGAAATGATGACAAAACTTTCCAACGAGGATCGAAATTGTAACTCTTGGATCGCGAGTCCTCGACCATGTCATGTAGACCATCTAGACACCTGCATAATGAAGCGAAAAAAATCGTAGAGTATCTTCGTTTCTAAGCAGTTGTTTCACAACTTGGATACCGATGGTGAGCCGTAGCGCCGAGCAGCGCATGAGACGAGTCTCCCTGGGAGCACATCGGCTTGCGCGCGCTTTTAGAATTTTCGTGAGCCTCCTGCTAGCGCAGCACACTAGGATTCCGATGAGCTGAGAGACGGTTTGGTTGGAGGCTCGTCAGTACATTTATGTGCTCCTGAGAAATATGCAACTCTAATTCCAACCACGATTGAGCTATCATGAACGCTTTTTATTTGCGTTTTATTCCCTCTCAATCCAACCGCGTCGATAGCCGAGCGGCTAGCGTTCGCGCTTGACAATCCCCAGATCCTCGGTTCGATTCTGGTCTGCTGCAAGTTTTTAACCATGATATCGTCATTTTTACTATACAAATGGTGCCATGGTAAAATTGAATGCACAAAATATTCTAAATAAATGCGAATTTAGTCTGCACAAATCAAGTGGCGTTGTGTATTTAATTTAACCCTCTGATATAGTATTTTCAACCGCAACGCTGTTTGTTCTCAGTGTACATATTTCGTAGTTGACCGGTGTTGCTGCCAACGCTGTTCTTTCCTAGTTGGCTACGTCGTCTATTGGTAGAACAGTAGAACGCCAGAAAAACTGTTACTTTACCATTTCGATCCCGAACGATTAGGAACGTATAAAGTGTATTGAAAGAAGTTCACGAAACAAACGTAAAACTTATATCTAGACGAAAAATAAATATGTGGAAAGCCACAAGAAAACCATTTTGAATCTAAAATTATTGTATCACAGAGTAAGTTATCACAGTAAGATTTCTTAAATCTAATTGAACTTAATATAACCTGAAACTATATCACAGATATGTAACTATACGAGCATCGAGGTGAAAAAGAAGATGAATTTGCAACATGCTCGAAACCGATTGTTGTAAGTATATTTAGATAATTTTAACAAATAGGGAGTCGATGCCGGTTATGGACCCTTTGCGTATTATGGATCCCCTACAGAAAAACATAAAATTAACACTCAAAGCAACTTTATTCCTATGAAAATCCACCAGGGGAACTTCGATTACATTGTTAGTCAGCAGTTTCAGGCAAAATATTTGGTTTGAGACGCATAAATATAGATATTTGAACAGTTTTTTAAATGAAACCACACAAGAGGGTCCATAATACGCATTTCCAGGTTGGTCCATAATAGGCTCGTCGGCAGCGAGCCGGATTACATGGGAATCAAATGGAGGGTCCATAATACGCAACGTCAAATTTGTAAACAATCCTATTATGGACCCCGGGAGGGTCCATAATAGGCATTCGGACAACAGTTTTTCAAATGCATATTTCGCTGAAAAAATCGAATGATTTTGTATGTTTCATAGACGTACTATAAAGTAAAGACATTGAATTTGTTGTTAGACTCCACAAAACGTATATGCGTCTGAGATATCATTGCGGAAAAGCGTCTAGAATGAATTTCAGCTACTAAGGGCTCCATTACTAGCATTGAAACCCTACGTTCAATAAATAAATCTGTTTCAGCTTAAAGCTGATTCGCACCCAATAACGGAGAGTGCGTCCTGCTAAACGAAAATCGGCCTTAAGTCACCTCGATGCTCTCTTAACAACCGGAATTATCGAAATTCTTTGCATGTTTCTCATCCAGATGGCGTCATTGAACATGCGTCCTGTTGCTGACTAACAACTTAGTCAGCTGAAATGAGTATATTTTAGCTGAATAAACTGTTGTTCTGCTGAAGATGTTACTAGGGAACTCAGCTTATTCGTTTTAAAAGTGATCCAGATTTTATTTTATACTTGTTTTCCTTCAATTAACCTGTCTGTGCGAAAAAAGTTACATTGTATGTGTTTTGGGGACATTTTGATCCCAAATTCAAATCGTCAAATTTGAACGGAGCAAACTTCAAATAAATCTCTGCCGTTGGAATTACTTTGTGAATTATTCCATGACCGATGTTTGGCATATAGGATTTAATTCAAGTTAATATCTGCTCAGTGATGGCCAGGCCTTTTGCCGTTTTGGGATATGTATTTCGTTTGATAGACGCAAAGATAACCTATAGGGTTTGCATGGGATCTAGCGAAGTTCAAACCCAGCTTGGACTTGCTGAAAGCTGCGAGTTCACCGCTACGACAGTTTGAGTCCCCAGATAATGTACACGTTTGGAAAATTCTATTAACCCGTATAGGCCTGAGTGAAAGAAAAAAATCTGAAACCCTCACCGCTCAGCGAGTTCTCAATAGATTCAAATGATTTTTTGTCTGTATACTGGCACACATATCTAGTTTCTGGAAGTGGACAGAGGAACGCGGAAATATTTCTGTGGTCGGAGTTATTCCGGTGCATCACTGGGTCAGGTCAGGTGAGATGGGTACTGTGCGTTTGTGCCCCTGGAGGTAGGCAAACTTCAAGCCACAGATAATTTCCGGAATCGGTTATAATATGGCCACTACATGACGGAATTTTGAGAAAATTGCATCAGTGTAAACCTTTTGAGAAACGATTGAATTGGATAACTATGAATTTTGCATTTGATTATTCCTATTAATGACCATTTTCGGGTCCCGTGACGCCTCAAACTTACGAAAAAGTGGCCAATTTGTATCTGAACATCTGTGCCAAGCTTATGTGAATGCATTTTAGTGCACAATTACGTTTGATTTCAATTTTTTGAGTATTGAAACGGTTTAGTATCCAAAAAATCTATGGTCAGTTCTTCCGGGCATTACGTCCGAATGGCCACATCCGGTATATTTTAAACGGTTCAAAACCCTTCATTTATAATGTTGAATAACAGATCTTAATGATTTATGCAAATTAAAATGATTGTCATTGCAAATAAATAGAGGTAACTTGGCATGTCCCAAAAACTAACCCTTTTTTACCTGACTTGACCCAGTGACCCACCGGAATAACTCCGGCCACATGAATAATTCCGAGTTCCTCTGGCCATTTCTAAAAACTAGATATGTTGGCCAGTGAACTCACAAAAAATCATTTGAATCCGTTAAGAATTCTCTGAGCGGTGAGGTTTTCAGTATTTTTGCTTTCACACAGGCCTATACGGGTTAATTCAGTCCCCAGATAATGTATACTTTTGGAAAATTCTATTAATTCAGTCAGAAACGGCATAGCTCATGTCCTTACAGCATCGAGAAGAATAAATTGGAGTGATAGTTATATAATAATGATATAAAGATAGAGATAACACACAAATGTAATGTTTTCTATAATATTAATGAAAAGGGACAATAGAAATTTGCGTTTTCGCAGAAGCCACGAAATTTTCCGAATTTGGGGAATTTATATGACAATCGGAGTGAATTTTTATAATTTTAATATTTTGCACATGAAAATTGTTTACTCAAAATGTTCCACCAAAAATGTTCATATTGTCTAACTTGAGCTTCTTTCTGGTATGCATATATATTTTTTTCATTTAACGCATTTGTTGTGTAAAATTTGTCCAACAATTTAGGAACGCGACAAAACCGCGATATTTTGATTCAACCGAAAAAAAATTAAAAGTTTTGCCGTGAATATATATGGTCCCAGTTTAGTTCTGCACGCACACGCTAAACGTAGAACCTGTCAGTTTGTTGGACGTTTCGCAACGTGTGCGATAATTATCGTTCCAACCTAACTCGATGGGACTGCTTTGAGTGGGGTGTTTCCGCTTCGTACAATATTATTCGGAGGACCTTGCATGCCAATTATATTATTTTCCAATTCTATTGCAAATTCTTGATGAGAAGTGGGTCTACACTCCAGCATGCAATCGATGAGTAATGCTGTTTGGAACTTGACCAAAGCCTATGTCGTATATGAGTGGGTGGCAAGCTATGTTACCCAAACTTCAAGAAATTCAAGGGGTGAATATAACTTGCATTGTGGCACATCACGTCACCCTCCTCCCATTCACAATTGTTTCGCGGACTTTGAAATCCGGTATACACTTCGCCGATTCAATGTTGAGCATTTCGACCAATCGAAGGGGATCGGTACGGAGCAAACACTAAAAAAAATAACACAAAACCATAATTATGCCCCTTTGTGGGGCGCTGGCATATTCTACCTTTTTCCTGGTAATATGAATACGTGAGTAGCTTGTGTCTAGTCCGATTGTCGCCACCACCGCTCTCAGGATTGGAATCACCGCCCAGCGTGGCCACATGATATCTTGATATCCCCCCATTCCACGGTAAGGACGAGCCTCTGCACTCGTGGAGGCCAGTTCGTCAACAATGTTGTTTCTCTTATCGGTGTTGGTGTGAGTACATGGATTAATTCCCTTTGTGGTGCCCGGGAAGCACTGCTATTAACTACTATGATTCGAGTGTTGCCTTACGGACGGGCATGGGCGTAGCCAGAGGCATTGGGAATTGGGTTGACCGACAGAAAAAAAACTAGTTTGCTGGGAAGGTTTCAAAATGACGACTCCATGGAGGATTTCAAGGTACGCTCCGAGAAGCGATTTCTGTAATAAACCCTGGGGTAATTGTTGAAGAAATTTCTTAAACAATCGAAAGGAAAACGTCCTGAGGAATCCCTGGGGAATATGTGAATCTTACACATTGTCCAGAATTTTCACCTGGAATTCCTCAAGATGTTTTTCTGAAAATTGTCCCTCGGCGAGTAATTTCTCCAAAGATGCATCAACAACACCACCAGCAGTTATGTAATGGAATGTTTTTTTTTAAATCCGGCAAGAATGTTCTTCAAAATACAAGAAACTGCTCCATGCAATAATTCAAGTGTTCTAGCAAAGAACTAACTGAAAAATTTGTAAGGATTCCTCCAAGTATTCGTCTAAGATTTTTTTTTCTTTAGATTTGTTTAGTTATTCCTCAAAATTTTGCTCTAGAAATTGCTTCTGATAACTTTCTTGGGATTTATGAATATCTACTCCTTTGAATATTTTCTCTGAATACCCATGGTGAAATGCAACCATACCTCTGAGATCGCCTTAAAGAACAATTTCAGTGATTCTTACAGAAATATCCAAGAATTTACACCCAACTCACATCCATATGATCATTCTGAGATCATTTCAAGAGGAATTACTAAGATTATCAAAGGGATTCCCCCAAGATTTTTCAAGGATTCGATCAGGTATTTCACTAAGAACATTTCCAAGCATTGCCAAAGCAAGGATTGCTAAAGCTTCTTCAAAGAAGTTTGCAGAATATCTTCGACAATTTGTTTAGGAGATTCTCCTGTATAGCTTTATGTCAGATATAATACAAAAATATACTATGGCAATTAATTATTTTTTTCCTGGCAAGTTTTCCCAGAATATTCAAACAGGAATCCTTACAAAGAAGCAGTTGAAATCATTTTAAAGATTTTTCTGGACTTCATTTAATGCATAATCCAAGTTGTACTCGATAAAACCGAAAAAAAAGGATATTTTTCAACATATTGCTTCATGGACTCCACAAGCTTCTGCTAGGAATATTAGAAAAAAAAATCCTAGGGAAATCCATTGAAGAGTCTCTGTAAGTATTTCTAGAAGAAATTACAAAAGAAATTTATATAAATTTTGGAGTAAATCTTTCAATCAATGTTTTAAAGCTCTTGCGAAATTTGTAGCTACTATTTTTGATGAGTTTCTAAGTAATTCTTAAGAGAAATTCTCATATTAATCTCTGTAGGAATGTTGGTGATCTGAAAGAAATTCTTAGATTATTGGTGTAGTTTGTAGTTTATGAGAGATGAACCAGCCTATGGCTGAAAATCTCGATAATAAAGATAATAATAATAATAATTGGTGTACCGTGATGAATCAAAATCCGGACGGCACCAATATCCGGACACTCTATCAATATTCATTATTTTAACAATGAAAATCTACAATTATCTGGTAATATTTTTTCACGTATTCATATGTTTAATCTAATTGCACCATATGACAATAATTTGCAATCTAGTAAGCTTTGCCAAAATATATTAAATATAAAAACAAATTCGCAGCTTCAGTTCGGCATTTTTCCAACGTCGTGCAAGTTTTAGTTGTGTAGTTTTGTACTAATTTACCGGCATTGGTTCATTCGTGAAAATGTGGAAAAATGATAGTTTTTCCTACTAGTTGTGTTCGGTATGGTGAATGTGATGATAGATTATAAAGTTTTACAAGTGAAAGTTGTGATTATATGTGTAATTTAATTATTTTAAGAACAAAAATATGCTGTCCGGCTTAGTGAGCCAGTGGTTATATAGCCGGACATAAGGTGATATCATCATAAATCTGCAGTATAAACGAATATTTGTGAAGTATATTCGTAGAAGAATTAAATTTAAAGTTAAAAACCAATGTAATCAGGGATAAGGCAATAATCATGCACATAAAAACTGATAAAACACATGATTATTTCAGTCGCGCTGCAACATAGATGACGCATCGAACTGCAGATAGGGAATACAGGTAAAAAAAATCAAATTATAACCAAAGTTGTGCTGTTATAGTATATGATATAGCAAGTGCAAGTACTGTGTTCTCGGGAAAGTAATTTTCTATTGGATACAAAGTTTATTCAAATGAGTTCCATATAGAAATGATCAATTTAATTGAAGCTGTCCGGATTTTGATTCATAAGTGTCCGGCTTATCGATTCATGTATCCGGGTTTAAAAACACAAAATACGCTTCAATATATTCGCGATTTACATGCTATTTTTGCGATTTTCGTTAAAATTTCCATCGTTTTCATGAATATTAGAGCCTAAACTAAATGTATGAAAATCACACTATAATTAGATGAGACAATAAAGTGTCGACAGTTAAGTTGCAACATTTGATGCCTCTTAAGCGTCCGGATATTGATGCAGCACGGTAGTTGTCGATGTTAATCAATCATGATTAAATTCTAGAAAGTATGTCATGGAGAGTTTCTGTACGGAATGTACAGAGTTTTACTCAGAGATATATTTGAAAAAAAAAACTTTAAATAAAAAAAATCTCTGGAAGCAGGTTTATGGAAGAATCATTTGAAATGGAAAATTGAGGTCCCAGAAAAAACAAACCAGAAATAATGTCTAAAGAAATATCTTGAGAATAAAGTGAGGTGAGACTTGAAAAAAGCCTTCAATTTTTTTTTTGAAAAAACTGGAGTGATCCCTGAAAGAAATGTTGGTAGAATCTATCTTGGGGAATCTTAGAGGAAAAATGAAATTTTCATATCCCGTTTCAATGACTAGCCAGGCAGAATTTTCCGGTGAACAGAAAGTCTATCTATCGAAGACTTTTTCCAATCTGGAGTTTTCCTAGGCGGTAAATGGACCTGTTACTCAGCCATCAAATAGAATCAAGACTGACTTCACTTTGCTTACTGTGAAAAAAAAAGTGTGGACGTTAAGTTTATCGTTAAATGCTAAAAGGGTGCAGAGGTTGCCTATAATGATCGTTTAACGTCGTGATAGAAACTTTTAAAGTCCCTCTGTAATAGAAATCCTGGCTACGCCCATGCGGACGGGAATCGGGTGGTTGACCAACAACATTGAGTGAAACCTTGCATGTTATCCAAGAGTTCGTCGCATTGAAAGCCGCCGCACGCGAGGACCCAGGATAACAACGGCGTCAGAAATTGCTGCACATGAATGTTTGAAGGCGATTTCCCTGGCAGATTCCGAGTGGTGTGGCAGTCGCAAATGGAATAGAATGTTCGATAATTTTGATGCATTTCATATACTGATGAAAACAGAAACCAGCGTTGATACATCACGTGCGCTATTATTTCAATTATACAAATGCATGATGAACTAGATCGTTTTTCATGTTTAAAAATCGTTTCATGTGATAAAAGACAACAATACAATTTGTTTTTTTTTTTTAAGAGGACAACGAATTGAAAAGCTTTCCGAACTGAACTCGAAATCGAACCTACATTCTTAACTTAGTGAGCCTAAATATCTGAAAATATCAACGGCAAGGCTACGAGGCCCAAAAATATTCATTGCATGGTTAGCATTTTCGTAAAACTGACCAACCAATCATTATTCCCCCATTATATTGTTAGTGGGAAGAATTCAGAAGCTACAAAATCTGGATTCACTTTGGTAAGTGATGTGACATCTTGTAACCTCAATTGTATTGACAAGATGAAGACTAAATATTACCTGAGGGGTGCGGTGTTGAACATTTTGGTCGCTCAATTTGAACACATTGTTGACGTAGAGCTTCGTCTTTGTTCTCTAAACAGGAGTGAAATTGGAATTTCAAAACCAAGAGCGTTACGTTGGAATGAAATATTTTAAACGTTTATAACTTTTCTCTGGCTCAACGAAATTTCTTGATTCGCACCTCAATCGAAAGACAATACATCAAAGGTTCATGTCGTTTACTTACTGAATCCCACATACCTGTCCGAATAGTTTAATAACTGCTTTAAAAGAGAACGTTGATTTCAAGCAAATCTATAGATAGGGGTGCTAGATAAAGTTTGACGTCATTTGCTTTTCACTCGCCGATTGGCTCGCAAGTTTAGTTAAAGCCATCACCGCTGCCGCCGCCAAGAAGAAGAAGAGAAAGCAGTCCACAGGAGAATTTGCGGTCGAACTATGAATACGGTCGGGCGAGTAATTCTCGCTTTGCGGTTCACCGCTTGTTTGCGTTCACCCAGCCATCGTGATCGCCGCCGCAAATTTCATCGGCCGAGGAGCTGTTGACCCGCGCTTCAAGATTTTGACTCGTGATAAAATCAGCATTGGTGGTCAAGAAGCAATCCCGTTAGGAACAAATACCAGAAGCCCCGTGAGTTACTGGTCCAAGGAGCTGCTAATCGAGCGTTGGACTAGTGAAATCGCTCAAGATTTCAAGAGTGAGCAACGTTTCCAGCCACGAAACATTAAGCCGACGAAACATGTTCGTCGTATAAGCAAATAACTTGCTCAAATTTAGCTAACAAAGCCATCGGCCCTTTTCAGAGCCATCAAATTAGTGGAAAATAGTAAAAAGAGAAATATTTCCGGCTTTATTTATAACTTCTTATATTCCTAAATCAATTTCACAGCTTCATACAAAATTTCATTTGTCATGAATAATTTATGACTCAAAAATTTGAGATTGTACTCGCGTGCCCTGTTGCAGTGCCGTCGGGGCGAGTGCTCAACATTTCACAACGATTGTTAAATAGAAAGGCATTTCCAACAGCGCCTTTGATGTTCCATATTTAATGGGAACACTTTGATTAGGAAAATTATCACATGTAACAAAATTGCGACATATTTAGAATGCTTTTGAAAAGACATTCTCATTGAACAATTGTAATAATTTTGGCATCCATGGATCAGAAATTTACCTTCATAATAGAGAAAACTATTGATTATCAATAGCTCGTATTGAATATTTAGTAAATGTCAATTTACAGTTGTAATGAGCATCTATTGAGCTGACATTTCTCGACATGTTAGTTTCAATAAAGAAATCCATTGCAAATGTCCCAAAGCAAAGCATTTATATTAACGCTTGTATTGGGTTTTGAATTCCGATTTCCATAACTTTTACGCACATTGATCAGAAATATTTAAAATGCGCTCGAAGGCAAAGCATTCGTGTTTTTTCATTTATTGTAAACTATTGAAATAATGTTTTATTGTCCATCCGAACACGTTCATGAATTTGCAAAGATATGTAAATCCCCCACCAAGACATCAACTTCATATACCTTATGTCCCAGATTGATCGATCAGAGGAAGGCGAAGAATAGGAAAGGGAGGAACATCGTCTGCTATTCAAATTGTGTAAAACATACTACTCTCGACTGATTCGGTTCATTTAATTTAAACATTCGAACTAGTAGCAGCTCCTCGTGATAGTCACAGCTTTGGTACAGTCAAGATACAACCCCGTTAGACACCACTACAAGAAGCCCCATGATCGGCTGATCTGAAAAGCTGCCAATCTTCGGGTATGTGGAATTGATCAAGATTGAGCAACGTTTCCAGATTTCGACTATTAATCCCTGCGGTTGTCATATAGCCTAATTCCCAGATCAGAAAGCGAAGAAATAGGATAAATAGGAAATAAGCAATATGAAATTGATGTCTTGGCAAGGGATGTACAAGATGAGCATTATGCCGGCACTGCAGCAGCGTCCTCGGAAACATTCTCAAATTATCTTATTGTCGATTATTCGTAATAAATCAGATATTGTATGATGCTACGAGATGAATTAAGAGATTATAGCAAGTATGTAATTTACACATTAGGAAATATTACACAAATAACTCTTTAGCACACACTTGTTGGCCCTGAAAAAGGCCGATTGAATTGTTGAATTCGAGGAACACATTTTGACGGCGCACTGGTTGAAATCCTCCTCACCCGATGAGGTTTGCGATAGCGGTCTTCTTCTTCATCGCGTCAGTCTTTGGGTGGGGTTTTTCTTAGGAACTTCTTTTTCTCCTCCTCCTTCTTGGATGCCAGCCACAGCCACAATTTAGAACTGCGATAGCGGCCACAACCATCTCATTCTCCTGTTGACTGCTTCCTCTTTTTCTTGGCAGCGGTAGCGGTGATGGCTTTGGCTTCGGGCGGCATCTTCTCTCGGTCGGTCGACGGTCAGTTTGATTTGAGCAAAGCAAGACAAACGGGGGGAGGGTCCTTCACTATCGATGTTTGTGCCTGAGAAGCACTCCCGGTAAGAGTAAGCTGATCTGTTGCCTGCTGAGATGCGATCCATGCGGAGAGTGAACAGCAAATGACGTCAACTTTTCTCTAGCACCCCTATTTATAGATTTGCTTGAAATCAACGTTCTCTTTTAAAACTATTTGGACAGGCATATGGGATTAAGTAAGTAAACGATATGACCCTTTTATGCCTTGTTTTTTGATTGAGGTTCTAATCAAGAAATTTCGTTAAGCCAGCAAAAAGTTATAAGTTTTTGAAATATTTCATGCCAACGTAACGCTCTTGGTTTTGAAATTCCAATTTCACTTCTGTATAGAATATTATTATTATTTTAGTATCAAACTGAGCAGCATAACCAAATGCAAACGCATTTAGTTTCTGGTGGTTAGTGCCTGACCCAGAATTGATCGAAGTTGTTCAGTGCCCTGTTAGTTTGTTTGCTTGTATCGCTTTAAACCATTTTAAATGTGCACACTTAAAATGTTTCACACTAAGTTTCTGCAATTTGATGAGGGTAATAAGTCCAATAAATCGCTGAAACAAATAGTTTATTACCGTATGTTGGTTTAAATATATTTCACAAAAGTTCTGAAAATATTACGCAACAATAGTACCAAGTAACTTTCTTCAACAGTTGATTATTTCTGTGTCACATAAAATGTATAACATTTTTAGCGTGATGAAATAATGACCGCACACTTCTAGGCATACTCGGATCATTTTGATGAAAAATTGGGCTTGACAGCAACCTGGCTGCTTGTTGATATCCAGTTCGCCCCCCTAGAATATAACATATGTAGGCACCTATGGTGAGGGAAACCATTCAAAGATTTTGTAAATACAAAAACAAACATGTGTGTTGTGTTTTATTATTACTGTGTCAGGTAAAGAGACGAATGAATAAGGGATGTGAGTTTCCGCTTACTCTCGCTGCAATTTTAGCAGATCTAATATTATTGATCAATAACGGCGCCGGCCAAGTCCTTACAGTCAGTTGGGATGGGGAAGGAATGTTAGGGTGTAATGATTGTTGCTTCTAGAGACCGAGAATACCTCTGCGTCTCCACAATCACTACGGGAAGGGTGTTTATTAGTGAAGGAGGAAAAGATCTAGGAGTCACCTCTGGTCGGTGATGCGATCCATGGACAAGGGGGAAATATACGACTTATATTTAAAGCTAGTTTTATATTTTTGTCTCGAGAAGTTTTTGGAAAAAATACGTCAACATCTATAATGTCGAACAATTCAAAAGACGTTTTTATTAATGACGAAAACTGAAAATTACATGTATATATTTTAAATTATATGAAACAGGAATAATGTCGACACTTGTAGTGACGAACCATACATAGTTTGATTGAAAATTACATATGAGTATTACTGTGCATTTTGTCTCGATATGGTAGAAGTTTTAGAAAATACGTCAACATTCACAATGTCGAACAATTCAAAAGATAATTTTTAATAAGCAAGACGCTCCAGAACAGGAAAAAAATTCTCCGGCAACGAAAACACGCGCGAAATCGTCAGCAAAATCTATCGGACGCCGCAAAACTGAACTGTCCTGCTTGGGCTTCACGAAGCACTCTCTAACTAAAACTTTCAATTCGAAAGGCAAAAAGTTAATGTTACTTCGTACGTACATAAGCGTTTGTTGAATTTTATTTACGAAATTTATACTTAAATTTGTGTCATTTTTCAAGATATACACTGACACAGCAAGGTTAATTTTCTCAGTATTTGATCGACCAAAATTTCAAATCAATGCGTCAATTGAACTGTAATATCTTATTTTTCGAAGAGCACTTTCAAAATTTTGACAGAACAATCTTAAAACTATGGAATAATTATAATGTAGCTATTTAATATTTAATATTAATAAAATTGCTATTCGTGCAAAAGTTTGTGATCACCCCATAGTATGATTTATGTATCGTGTGAAGGTTTGGGTCCACCTGTGCTTTAGGTAAGTTTTAGTGAACTCAAAGTGTTCTCAACTCAAGTGAACTCAAAGTTTTAGTGAATCTCAACCGGCTGGAGGGTGCCAATTGCAGAGGAATTACCCTGCTGAATTCGGCGTACAAAATTCTTTCGCGCATCCTGTTTAACAGATTGAGACCACTCGAGGAGTCCTTCGTCGGCGAATACCAATCTGGTTTTCGTGAGGGCCGTTCGACAACGGACTAGATGTTTAGCTTGCGAATGATCCTAGACAAATTCCGGAAGTATAACTTGCAGACTCACCATCTGTTTATTGATTTCAAGGCGGCGTACGACTCAGTGAAAAGAAACGAGCTTTGGCAGATAATGTCTGAAAATGGTTTTCCGGCGAAACTAATTAGGCTGATACGTGCTACGCTGGATGGTTCGAAATCAAGTGTTCGGATCGCAGACGAGGTGTCAACCTCGTTCGTGACGTTATACGGATTGAAGCAGGGAGACGCACTTTCGAATTTGCTGTTCAATATTGCACTCGAGGGTGCTATTAGGAGATCTGTCGTGCAAAGAAGTGGCGCTATTATCACAAGATCGCACATGCTCCTTGGCTTTGCGGACGATATAGACCTAATTGGAATCGATCGCAGGTCAGTGGAAGAGGCCTTCGTGCCTCTGAAGAGGGAGACAGCGAGGATAGGCCTGACCATTTATTCTACCAAAACGAAGTACATGGTTACAGGTAGAGATAGAGTCAGGTATGGTGGTGTAGGTGCTTAGGTAGTGTTTGATGGGGATGTGTTTGAAGTTGTTGAAGAATTTGTTTACCTTGGAACACTTGTGACATGTGACAACGACGTTTCCCGCGAAGTGGAAAGACGTTTTGCGGCTGCGATTAGGGCCTTTTACGGACTACGTAACCAGCTTAGGTCCCGCAGCTTGCAAACGGAAACAAAATTCGCCCTGTATAAAACATTGATTCTTCCGATGGCTCTCTACGGGCACGAAGCGTGGACGTTGAAAGAGTCAGACCGGAAAGCTCTCGGTGTTTTCGAGCGTAAAATGCTGCGGACAATACTCGGTGGGAAGCTCGAAAATAGTGTGTGGCGTAGACACATGATTCACGAGTTGTACAAAGCTGCGAATATTATCAAGCGTGTAAAATACGACAGAATTCAGTTGGCTGGTCACTTAGTACGAATGTCGGAAGAAAGAATTGCGAAAATACTATTCAGCAGGGAACCAGGTAGAGGTCGGCGGCTTCGGGGAAGACCACGAATACGCTGGCTGTACGCAGTGGAAGAGGACCTGGCGACCCTAAACGTTCGGGGCAACTGGAGAAGTTTCGCCCAAGACCGACGAAGATGGAGCTCTACTATACGCTTGGCAATGGCGTGACGCTACGCTGTCATATTTTATTAGTATAAAATAATTTTCTGATTTTTTCCGCAAAAGGAGTGCTCTTTGAAAACTATAAAATTACGGTTCTAATGACGCATAAATTTAAAACCTTAGTCGATCCTAAGCTGAGAAAGTTAACCATGTTATTTTCAGGTGAAGATGAATCGAAGCCAAAGTTCAAATTTTCAAGAGCACGGATCTGGAGAACCAAACATCCGTTTGAGCTGAAAACATAATCGATTGGTCACCACCAGCTAGTGACCAATCGATTATGTTTTCAGCTCAATCGGATGTTTGGTTCTCCAGATCCGTGCTCTTGAAAATTTGAACTTTGGCTTCGATTCATCTTCAACTTCAGTGTGTATTTTAATCGTCATAACTTTAGGTATAAATTTAATAAACAAAACTCAACAAATGAGTGTACCTACGAAGAAAGAACATCTCATTGTCATTCGAATGTGCCATAGAGAATTTAAATTAGACGTGTAATAACAGCGATATAAACAAAACGCTATGTGTGTATTGAGGGGATTAATCCAAACTTTTGTCCGGGATTATATCATAGTAGCGTACAAAACATTGCACAATGGTCCGCATCCACAATTTAGCAGGAAAAAAGTCCTTTTTCTGTTTTGATTAGAGACGTTCGATGTCTGTGAAGTTATTCGTTATTGAGTTTTGCTTCTTCTAAGGAAAAAGTTGAATAGGGTAGTCCTTACTTGAGTTAAAATTTTGACACAAACTTTTTTGTTTGATGGAATTTTTGGCTGCGCTCTTCTGTAAACTTTAAGATAATGTTATCTTGAACAACTTCATCGAAGACACTATTGATCTTTTGATAACTTAGAGTGGAAATCAGTTATTTTGGTCTAACTCTGTTTGTTTTGAGTTTGACGTGAATTGGTCTTCAGAAGAGTTGTAGAGGAAGTAACGATACAAATTTTTGATGAACATTACAAATGTGTAATTCTTGTAATTTTGAAGTTATAATCAAATTTAAGTGAAAAACTATGAAAGCTTTCAGAAAAACGGAAAAGTTCAGAATTTGGGCTAAGGTTTTAAGTTTCAAATATTCTGTCGGTGAACATTTAATATGGAACATTTAAGTTGGAATTCAATTTTCCACGACAGAATACTTTCAAACTATCAGGATGTGAAAGTTTTGATGGGGTACGTATCCTCGTCGAAAAAAAAAACTGAGGTACATGCAACTTCGATAATAATCAAAATCGATGAATAAACAAAATGAGGAATATTTCACGAGTTTCAACAATTCCGTCCCAATTTTAGTACCATAACACAAAACACGTGTTTACTCAATTTTTAGTTGGTTAAAAAATTAAATTATTTTTTTCCAGTTTTTATGATTTTGTCATATTTTTCTGATCTATTCTATCCTAAGCGCTTGCACAGCCAATATTGAAAAGCATCCTGGAAATTCCGGATTTTCTTCTCAGCATTAATATTTGCAGCAAATCGGTAATATGATACAAATATTGAAATGGCCAGGCCCACTGTGCAGTCTTTGTATTGAAATACTTATCCACGGTCAAATGCATGCACAGTGGCGGGCCTTCATACAAAGGTCGGACAAAACCTCAAATACGTCCCAAGTCGCTTGATAATGGTAATATATGGACTATCTTGGATACCTGATAACATCCCGTTGGAAATAACTGTCAAAATGAAAATTCAAATTCTAGTGAAATTTATCAAAATTAAGTTTTTTCATCCAATCGAATAAAAACACGGAGGAAAACCAGCTTAGTTTGAAACAACAAAATTTTTTGTTGTTTCACAACCTATAAAATTTGTTTTTTTTTTATATATTGAAAATGGTTGTTTCAAAAAAGCAACACATTTGGTTTGGAGTTGACATCTGGATTAGGTTGTTTCTACCAATGCATTTCACATTGAAATAACCTAAATTTGTGTATAGATTTAATCAACATTTTAGTTGTTTTAAGAAAATATTGGTTCATTTTTACCAAACATTAGGTTTTTCATTATTGAAGCATGATCAGCCAAACAAACTAATATTTCAGGTTGATGCGAACAATAAAACGCTTAGATTCAACTTAATATTATGTTTGGAGAAAAACTGACTCATAATTCAGTTTGAAGTTAACTAATAATTTGCATTGTTTATTTTTTTCATCACGCAGTTGTAATTATTTTCTCAAATATTGTCAAGGCGTATCTTTAAAACGTGTTCGGCATTTTCATCAAACATCGTGCTCTTATGTAAGTTGAACCATTTTTTATTCCATTCTCATTTTCATCTGGAAAATGAAGCGGAGTCATTCGAAAATGCAAACTTCGAAGAAATTGCTGTATGGAACAGGTAAAGCAGCTCAAAATAAAACAAAAAATGATCTTATTCAAATCGTTCTTTGCTTTTCTAACAGCCTGCATCAATTCAACCGGTGTCCTTTCAAAATTTCAGTAAAGTTTTAAACGAGTTATGACACATTATAAAGATTTGAATAATGAAATGGATAAGCCATAATGAAAAATTAAAATTATATTTTCACCTCTAGGGGAAGATAAGAGCAAGATAAACAATTGTACGTCTGTTGATGTGGTTAATTTGCTGCTTCATAATTAGTGACTCATTTTCCCGAAACATTTCACATGAAACGGACGAAGATTTGAAAAATTGAACAGTTTGGAGGAAGATTGTACAAAAACATAGTTTGCTACAAATAAAAAAAATATTATGTTAAAAATTATGTTATTACAGCCAAATCAAAACGAACCATAGTTGATGAATTTTAATCAGTTCAATTTCGCTAACTTTCCCACACTTACGATGCTGTCAAGAATCGAGAACAAAACAGATCAATCTCAAATTTTGGGAAATTGTCGCTCAATGGTATAGAAATCTATAAAAATATTAACAAGTGATTTCAAGAACATAAATTTTTGAGTATTTACGAAAATTGTAGCAATTTGTATGGTAAGCCAGAACTCTAAAGCAACGAAATTCAAATTTTTCTACGCAAACTGTGATTATGTCATACCTTTTGGGTTAAACTCAAATTTGTTACTTTGTTTTCTCCGAAATGTCAGATAGTAACAACCCCAGTGTTAAAAAGAAAAACCCATGTGACGCCTTTTTCGACTAAGTGAACCTAAAACATGATCAAAAGTGTTCAGGTTCATATTTGCACCTATTTTTGGAATTAAAGTTTATACATGATAAAGCCGTTATTTGAATTGCCAATGTAATAGCAAGAACACGTTTAATCATATTATTAAAAAAAAAAAAAAAAAACAATATTTTATGAAAAATTATAGGATTCTATCATGCATATTTTCAAGGATGCTGATCTTGCGGTTGACCCACTTCAACACATTAATAATTGCCTCAATAAAGAAATATTTTGCTAAAGAAACTCGTTGAGTTGTTTAAATAACAACAAAAGTTGAACAATTTTCCTACCGAAGCAATTCTGCCGTTTTGAAGCGAGTTTTTTTTTTAATATTTGACGAAAAACCAGATACAGTTTCATATAGATGTTTAATTTGAAATAAATCAGATGCTCAATAAAATAAACAAATTTTTGGTTTCGAATTAAAATTAAAAATTAATGAAAATAATGAAAGATTGCCCAATATAAATCTTACTTCACGATTTTGTGTAAAAAAACAGATTTCAAGCGGAGTGATTATGAAAAACAGATGCTCCGCGTAATAATTTAATTCAAAAAGTGTTCCGACAGCCAAAAAGGCTGAAAACCCCTGTTATATGACACAGAAGCTCTGAAATACTAAGCATCTCTGTGCATCGTGAAGTTTGACAATACAATTTTTGTTTCAGGTTTGTGTGAAAGTAACACACATAGTGTGTGGGTCAAGGAGAGCTCGATTTAAAGTTACACAACATCGGGCTCTTCTGTTTTAGAGAAAAAACGCTCGCTATGGCATTGTTTCGGTGACCCTACCTTTTTTTTCAATATTTCATTGTAATAAAGATTTTAGCACTAACGCTAAGGATGTGCATCAATTATGCGATTATGCGAATCTTTACTAAGCACCTTGTCTAACCATATCATAAAGTTTAGTCGTACATCTTATGTCGTCATGTTAATTAATTCAAATTTCCTTTGGTCACATAAAACGTCAACTTTTGCACTCATTTCGAAAAGAAGCGAAGTTGTGACAATCTAAACGTGATATTGGCTAGATTAACATAAGAGATAAAAGCTGTGAAGATAATATCGACATTGTGATCCTGGACATCTTCTCGTCTAAGGAATAGCACACAGTTATTATTCAGATCTTACAAAAGCTAAATATGATATGTCAATGCAAGGGCTGTTAAGTTTCATGACCGACTTGCAACACTGACGAAACGAGTTTCCTCACTGTCACTAGACGAAGCTCATTTCGTCACGTCTCGATGACGGGCTTTCACGAGAGCAATTTTAATGTTGTTTTGCTTTTAAAATTACTATCTCATTTTGGAAAATTTTGGGAAGTAAATGTGTTTGATAAGTTGAGTGAATATCCTTCTATGATTCCAGCGATATGAATAACAATTATACATTACAATGAACTAAAAATTATCAAGTTCACAATTCCGTCACAAGCCGTAGCGACGGAAAAACGAAAGAGAGTTTGAAAAACATCTCTGTCATTGTCTCGCCGTCCGATGACAGCGAGGGAAGCATCTATGTAAAAGTCGCACGATACTTTCTATTTACATTGACGCTCTCCAGCCCTGGTCAATGCTATCCCAGGAGTAAATTTTGGATTTCCAGATCTTTTATCTCTTATATCTATCCCTTTTAGCTATCCATATCAACATTTGCTATTATTACGCTTTTTTCGCCTGCTCGGGATCTCAAACATTTGCTAGGCAAAAAATGCTGCCCAACTGAGGACTAAGTTGTAAAATATTACTTTACACGCATCACAGTTGTAGTGAAGGATTTCATAATTCCGATTGAACAGTTATTACTCTTTCATTCATTCCAGCCGTTTGCTTTTTCACATAAGTCTGCTGTATCCCATCTTACCAAACCGAGCAGATGCATAGCCAATCGAGAAAAAGGGGCGACTCATCGGCTGAAAACAAAGAGGTGAGAGGCATTTAAATTTTTGGTTTTGTGGTTCATCAAACACCAATGCGTCGTCGTTGGACGCCTTCGACGAGGGTCCGGTAAAGTTCAATATCCGATCCCCCAGTAGTGCGGCGGAACGCATGTATCATTCTACCACGCATTAGGTTTCACGTTTTCACGGTTTGGTTTGTTCTTTTAGAAAAAGGACCGGATGGGCGAAGTGTTTAGAGGACGATTCCCCGTTTTTGGTGTACACCCCCGCTTGCGCGTGAAACATCCCGACGGGGCGTTTAATAATCGATTAATATTTTTCTACTTTCCTTCCATCGTCATTTTTTTGTAGCTACTGGACAACAATTTTAAAACAGCTGCAGTTTCATTACGAAACGTTCAGATCCTGTGCAGTAATGGTGTACGTATCTACGGGTGCGCTACGTGAAGTGATGATTCGAAACAAAGCAGAGCAGAGCAGATCATCATCGCCACATCTCTCCCTAGTCTTTTGTCAGTAGGGTGTCCCAAAATGTCACTTTGTCAGGAAACTTGGGGTCCCAAAATGCTACCTAGAGAAAGACCAGCTCTTACAGGAAAATTCAGACATGGGGTTCTGATAATTGACCTGAAGTGTACAATTGAACAGATACGTTTGGGTTGGGCTAACAGGATTTAAATGTGATTTTAAAATTGGTACAACCTTTGCATCTTACCATTTGTCAGGTAAATAAACCAACTGAAAACACTTGTCAAATATATGAACCACATGATAGTAAGTTACTTTTTGGGAGTTTCTTGATGAGAATTTAAAAAAAAAATCCATCATCCCCAGATTTTTCGTTTTTGAATTCTTGAATAATTCTCACTTCTTCCTAATCTTCCCATTCATCCGATTGAGAATGCTTTCGAAATCCTGAATAACTGAATATTCAACTGGACTAGTGAGTACTAAATTAGAATTGTGCACGCTTTCAAACTGCATCGCAATTGTTTGAGCTTTTCGTAATTAATTAGTAATATTATGTCTTCCTCTTTCAATACCGTAATTGGCTTTTAAGGTATTCACAAAATTTTAGATTATTATCCTTGGTTATCATATGGAGGGCAATCCTCGAAGTTCTCTGCCAAAGTGCCATTTCGGGACACCCTAGTGTCCAGCAGAAGCACCCGATGATGATGATGCCAACAGCTAAAAGTACCACGCAGCTGAAATCGTTCCGCGTACATTGAACCAAATTAATTTGATGTAATTCAATATTTCTCTCTTCTTCAAACACAGCCGTATAAACGGTTTCTTCCACGCATAGCAGGACTTGATGGGCTGCTTTCATCTGCCAGTTTATAGTAACGGTCCACCCTCCCTATTGTTTCCGGCCTGATCCCGTATCGAAGGGCGACTAGTCGAATAATGCATGCCTACCTACTGCAAAAGGATTGGGATTCGGTTGCCTCTATTTGTCGGATCCCATGCTGACTTTTGGACGTCACAGTTGTGCGACACTCGCGATAGCAACCCTTAGCTCGATTCAGCGAGGATAGATGATGTTGATGCTGGCTTTGTTGGGGCACATTACCATCGTCATTTTGACGGTAGATTTTGTATTATAACAGAAGAGCATATAAACGGAACTAATGCAGTTTTTATGTTATGGAATTTTCATTTTCGGGATTATTTTAAGTCGATGCAGAATGAACAAATTGGAGAGTGTCCTGAATCTTGAAATTGTGATAAATCATTTAACATTTATGTAAGATGCCCCCGAGCAAGAGCAAACTGAAAAATGGCAGCTCAGCGAATTGTTGAATATGTTTTCTAAATACAAATATTTTTCAAATCAAACGGCTCAGTTACCTTATTGCAGCAGATTTGCTGATTTTGGAACGAATGGGAAATAATGGTTACGAGTTGATGGAAACTTTAGCAAAACGTTGTTTTAAATTATTTAAATTAATGATTAAATTTTATACAAATCATAAAAAGTTATTGAGAGCATCATAAAACTAGCCAATTCTTCTTCTTTTTATTGGCATTACGTCTTCAATGGGACAGAGCCTGCATCTCAGCTTTTGAGTCCAGTGTTCTTTTGAGCACTTTCACAGTTATTAACTGATCGCTTCCTTTGCCAATGTTACCATTTTCGCATTCGTATATCGTGTGGCAAGTACGATGATACTCTATACCCAGGGAAGTCAAGGGCGATGCTCTAGACAAATTTTCCGAACATCAAATCGAAGCAGTCTCTAGTCCAGGCTCTTTGATTCAAGTAACGAAGTAAAGAGTGCCGCCAATCGTGATCAGTTTTTCCGAATTTGGGGGATTCAGGCAGGAGATATTGAGCTCCATTAGGGGAATCAAGGTCTCCTTCCAAATCGCAAAAAAGGAGACTGTCGCGTTTTGCCGGAAACTCTTAAAGATCGCGAACTTATTCTCAAACATCTTGAAGAGAAGAAGCACAAGTTTTTTACTTATGACGACAAAACGTTTGTTCAAAGTCGTATTGAAAGGTCTTTCAAGTGACTATAAGTCACCTGAAGAGATCAAGTGTGGAATAAATGATTTACTTGGATTTTTCCCAGTCCAAGTAATCATTATGAAAAAGAGAACCGAATCTGGCATTGTTTGGAATATTATTTCTCACGACTATTATTTAGTTCACTTTAACAAAAAAGATCTAAATAATATTAAAGCTTTTTAAAAAGCTAAACTTATGTTCGAAATCCGTGTGACATGGGAACATTTCCAGAAACCTGGAGGAAATTACCAGAACCCCACTTAGTGCCATCGGTGCCAAAAGTGGGGTCATGGTGCAAAAATTTGCCGCATGGATGCTAAATGCATGATTTGCGGAGGTTCTTCTCACGCTAAGGACGTCTGTTAAGTGAAGGAAGATACCACCAAGTTTATATGCTCGAATTGCGGGGGCAATCATAAGTCAAATTTTTGGTCTTGCCCTTCGCGTAGGCAAGTTGTCGAGGCTCATGCCAGGCAGATGTATAGTAATATCCGTTACGATAACGGTCGTTTCCGGAATTTGCCTGGTAGAGTATCGAACAACAGGCATTGCAGAATTCGCTCTCATTTGAGTATGAAGCACGATCAAAGCAAGCAAAGAAAAACATCCCATCTGTTGCGGTCCACGATCGTCATTGTATCGCAAGGTGTAACAAGTCTGATAAATGAAAGCAGCGAGCGAGAGCCCCAAAGAGAGAGCGATGATAAAATCCATTTTTCTCGCTTGTTTACCGTTGGGGATAGGTGTTTTTCTTTACTGGCACGATAAACAATCCACGAACTTTCAATAGCAATAGTGTCCCCCAGGTTTGGAGCATGTTTAGAGCGGTTTTATCATTTACTGCTATCCCCCCAATCTGATCAAAGTTGTAGCAGTATACGATAAACAGTCTCTCATAATGTGCAGCATGTTATGATAGTTACAGAGAGCGATACGTGAGAGATTCTCTCAATTTTCTCAGGATTCAATCCCTGTCGAACAATGCTCATTTTTCAGTTAACGATCGCTTGATTAGGAATCATACCCCCCCTTGATTAGGAAGACCATAATCATGCTCATTCACAAACTAATTTTAATCGGTCGTAGCCGTTCGAATCTTTTGAATTCGTATGTACCTACCCAAGGAAAATCCTTTGCCGATATCGTAGCAGGTAATTTGAACTCCTCCCCTTTACTAATATCAGTACCCGTTATAATGGTTTCAAATCAAATGAAAAAAAAAAAAAACGCTGCACCCACAGGAAATTTCTACTCCGCCTCTTCGTCTACCGAAAATTCTAACGGAAAATCATCAACTAATAAACCCACTTCAAGTGATGTGTCTGCCTCTGGCGAAAAAGCGCAAAAACTTGCTATGCAGTTTGAAAGCGTGCACAATTTCAATTTTGGACTTACTAGTCCAATTGAAAATCAAGTTACTCAGGACTAATTAAAATTAGTATTCTCAATCAAGAGAACGTTTTCGAAAATTTCTGAGAGACTGATTTGAAAGAAATAAGAATCATTATTAAAGAAAATCAAAAATATGAAAGCTCCTGGCTCCATCATCGCTTTTTTCTACATCCTCATCAAGAAAGTAGCTTATCATTCTTAGTTGATATATTTAACAAATGTTTCCAATTAGCATATTTTCCTGACAAATGGAAAAATGCTAAGGTTGTACCAATTTTAAAACCAGACAAAAAGCCTGCAGAAGCTTCTAGCTATCGTCCTATCAGTTTACTTTCCTCCATCAGTAAACTTTTTGAAAAAAAATTTTTGAACAGAATGATGGCCCACATCAACGAAAATTCAGTTTTTGCCAATAAACAGTTTGGATTCCGCCATGGACATTCAACCACTCATCAACTTTTACGTGTAACAAATTTGATTCGTTCCAACAAATCTGAAGGCTATTCTACTGGTCTTGCTCTACTAGACATAGAAAAAGCATTCTACAGTGTTTGGCATGAAGGTTTGTTGGTAAAATTAAAAAAAAAACATTAATTCTACAACTTGCATTGTTAGAATAATTCAAAATTATCTGTCAAATCGTACACTTCAGGTTAATTATCAGAACTCCGAATCTGAAAGACTGCCTCAGGGATGTCAAAAATCCTTGTTTGCGAATGACACAGACCTCTTCGCCAAAGGACGAAATCTGCGTGTCATCTGTAGTCGATTGCAAAAAAGTTTGGATATTTTTTCTTCATACTTGCAAAAATGGAAGATTTCTCCTAATGCTTCCAAAACTCAACTAATAATATTGTCACATAAAACAAAAGCTCTTTATTTGAAACCTTCAAGTAGACATGTTGTCACAATAAGAGGGGTTTCAATAAATTGGACAGATGAAGTTAAGCATCTAGGGCTCATGCTAGATAAGAATTTAACTTTCAAAAATCACATTGAGGGCATTCAAGCCAAATGTAACAAATATGTAAAATGTCGTCACCCCCTTATTAATATAAAATCAAAACTTTGTCTTAAGAACAAGCTTTTAATATTCAAACAAATTTTCAGACCAGCCATGTTGTATGCTGTACCAATATGGACTAGCTGTTGTAATACCAGGAAGAAAGCTCTGCAGAGAATTCAAAATAAAATTTTGAAAATGATTCTGAAGCTTCCTCCCTGGCATAGTACCAATGAGTCACATAGAATATCCAATGTTGAAACATTGGAACAAATGTCAAATAAAATAATCAATAATTTAAGGCAAAAATCGTTACAATCTTCTATTGCCATGATTAATGCGTTATATATTTAGGTTAAGTTAGGTTAAGTAAATTGAAAACATGTTTTTTTATCTTATAAGCAGGTGAAATCAACTCACCTGTAAAAAATCTGTACTGCTACGGCAAATGAAAAGTAATAGTTGGCAACAAAATGTTAAAAAAATCTTAAATTTGTTTCACTAAATTAGGATGATAGTGATGTCTAATAACACAGAACACCTAGATATAAAAAATGAAAGTTTTGTTTGGAATAATACTAATAAAGAAACTTAAAAAACACCAGTTGGCAATATTTGCCAATACGATATTTCGCATGGAAGGGTGCTATAAGAATTTTAAATTTTCTAAAATTTAGATATTTAACAGCATCAGAAATCAGGAGAGTTATAATGAGTGGCGGATTAATTCAGAGTTAGTCAAAAATAGAACGATTCGAAGATCGTAATTTAAATGTTGGCTATTAGAAAGCTAATCGTTTTCGAACTTTTAGATAAGTAGAATCAATTCAATAGAACATTAGTATGCACGTTTTTTGAGAAATCGGGCAAAATATATCAGGTTAACTCAACTTTGATTACTGAAACGTAGAGATTTTATTTAAAACAATAACAGATGTCAGTCAGACCTCAGACCTATATGATCAACTCTCAATTGTATCCCATGTGAAAATGGTGTCATCAGGCACATAACGTTCACCCTCGCCCATACAAGATGTGATACTCTGACCAATGTGTCTACTCCCTACGCCACTTCTTACAAAAGCCCTACACTTTGCTGCGCACTGGATAAAGATGATTGTAAACACTCCAGCAGCAATCCATTTTATGCGTTTTCACGTGGTGTAGGACCATTTATACCTACTTGTAACGCGACGAAATGCTTCTTGAAAATTGTTCCGTCGAAACTCGCCGGCAACCAGGTCATCATCAATTACGGCAAATGTGTCTATTTTTCCGATCTATTTAGATAATTGATGTACCGTGGCTAAACCGGAGCGTACCACTTCATATTTTCGGTTATTGATGATCGCGTGAGAAAGCACTATTTGCAGGAAGTGTCAGCTGGGTGCTTTACAGGAGTGTTTTTGGGGAGGAGCGCAAATCATTGCGGAGGAATTCAAAACCAAATGCCTCCTAGCCGAAGCTAATATAAATCATGCAAATGTAAAGTGCCTTATCTCCCGGGATTCAACTGTGCAAATGTTACACTTTATTATATAGCATTCAAAACTGAAACCCTCAAATGCTACTTGATCCTGGGTTGAGATTCTTTTAATTACTGTCCTTTGAGTAAACAGTTGTTGCAGCGTAGGCGGTTAGCTAGTGATTTATTTTGGTTTTTAATTATATGCTAATGCATTCGTATTCACCGACAGCTGGAATCTGTACATGTATTACCAATATGTGTATCACACTAAATGATAAATTTCAAAGCTGTCATTGACAGTGCCAATATTTGATTAGGATTTGGATATACAATGCTAAAGATTAGTTTTGCTGGTAGGATATTTACCGAAATTGTATTAATTTTATATTCACGAACTACCCATAGAACTGGGAAATGGATGTTCTCTGTCGCATACATATGTATAAGTATGTGACATCAAGAGATTCTCTAAGTTGAGTCTATGCCGAATAAATAATCTTTTTGCACTGGACTCGGTACTGGGCTAAAAGCTGTTCAAAATGAGAAAACTTTTCTCATAACTGTCACTGTAACACTTTGTGTTTGCAATTTCAATAAATTACATTTCAAAATTTGCATCACTCTACTGCCCATACTTTCATAACAGTCCCATTTATATAGGAAATAGAATAGAATATGGGACTGTTATGCGAGTATGGGCAGTATAAGAAAAACGTAAAATAGCCTGCAGCTATAGGTACCAGGAGACTGAATTGCTATAAAAACTATTCATATTAATATTTTTTAAATTAAATTGAGCTGTGAATCTTTGGTACTTATATTGATAGCTTCTGATTTTCAATTAGAAAAAAAATTGCAACGCTTTATAGCAAAACGGTCGTAAGAAGCCACTAGAGTGGGGGACTATTCAGGGGACTGTCTGCCAAGGGTATTATTTTTTGTCTTAGTTATCTGAAGTTGTTAATAACGATTGCATCGTGATATGCTTTTAAAATACAAAACTATGTCTTGGTTGCTATAGTAGATTTAATACACTGTAGGTGAAGAATTTTTCTTTTGTGTGAAATGGGAAATTATTTTATTGTGGTTATTCCAGTAGAATGGATGACATTAATTCTTAAAACATTTTGGAGACCACATATCTTAATTATTCTAAACAAGTTGACCCGACTAACCTTTTTTCCCAAAGTAGGTTGTTTGATATTACGAAACAAAACTCTACTACAAAGGTGTCAGTTTTCCACCCCTGTTTTTTACAAATTTCCAGTTGATTTCTTCGACTTTTTGCACACACTAACACGTCGGAACATTTCAAGAACCTAACTTTGCAAAAATCAGGTAAATCCGTTGACTCGTTTTTATTTCATGACATTCAAACATTACTCCATTTTTATTTATGTAGATAGAAGATAGAAGATAAGATAGAAGATAGAAGATAGAAGATAGAAGATAGAAGATAGAAGATAGAAGATAGAAGATAGAAGATAGAAGATAGAAGATAGAAGATAGAAGATAGAAGATAGAAGATAGAAGATAGAAGATAGAAGATAGAAGATAGAAGATAGAAGATAGAAGATAGAAGATAGAAGATAGAAGATAGAAGATAGAAGATAGAAGATAGAAGATAGAAGATAGAAGATAGAAGATAGAAGATAGAAGATAGAAGATAGAAGATAGAAGATAGAAGATAGAAGATAGAAGATAGAAGATAGAAGATAGAAGATAGAAGATAGAAGATAGAAGATAGAAGATAGAAGATAGAAGATAGAAGATAGAAGATAGAAGATAGAAGATAGAAGATAGAAGATAGAAGATAGAAGATAGAAGATAGAAGATAGAAGATAGAAGATAGAAGATAGAAGATAGAAGATAGAAGATAGAAGATAGAAGATAGAAGATAGAAGATAGAAGATAGAAGATAGAAGATAGAAGATAGAAGATAGAAGATAGAAGATAGAAGATAGAAGATAGAAGATAGAAGATAGAAGATAGAAGATAGAAGATAGAAGATAGAAGATAGAAGATAGAAGATAGAAGATAGAAGATAGAAGATAGAAGATAGAAGATAGAAGATAGAAGATAGAAGATAGAAGATAGAAGATAGAAGATAGAAGATAGAAGATAGAAGATAGAAGATAGAAGATAGAAGATAGAAGATAGAAGATAGAAGATAGAAGATAGAAGATAGAAGATAGAAGATAGAAGATAGAAGATAGAAGATAGAAGAAGATAGGATAGAAGATAGAAGATAGAAGATAGAAGATAGAAGATAGAAGATAGAAGATAGAAGATAGAAGATAGAAGATAGAAGATAGAAGATAGAAGATAGAAGATAGAAGATAGAAGATAGAAGATAGAAGATAGAAGATAGAAGATAGAAGATAGAAGATAGAAGATAGAAGATAGAAGATAGAAGATAGAAGATAGAAGATAGAAGATAGAAGATAGAAGATAGAAGATAGAAGATAGAAGATAGAAGATAGAAGATAGAAGATAGAAGATAGAAGATAGAAGATAGAAGATAGAAGATAGAAGATAGAAGATAGAAGATAGAAGATAGAAGATAGAAGATAGAAGATAGAAGATAGAAGATAGAAGATAGAAGATAGAAGATAGAAGATAGAAGATAGAAGATAGAAGATAGAAGATAGAAGATAGAAGATAGAAGATAGAAGATAGAAGATAGAAGATAGAAGATAGAAGATAGAAGATAGAAGATAGAAGATAGAAGATAGAAGATAGAAGATAGAAGATAGAAGATAGAAGGTAGAAGATACGTGTTTATACAGTTATCATCCTTCACCATTTTGCATAGAGCCTCTCTAGAAAAAGATACCGCTACCTTTTGGAGAAAACAGTTTGTCACCATTAAACTCTCAAAAGCGCGCCCCTTAATCAGGCTCGGCCACTATGCTGGTTGAATGATACCGATTTTGACCATGCATCGGTACTCTAGCGTATCAAATTATCCCAAGCAGCACAGTTTGTTTCAACTCAAGAATAAAATAATCTCTTGAAACTAATCCAAGTTGTCAATGGTTGAAAATATGACTTTCAATTGCACTGAATAGCAACGCAAAAAGCGCAAGAGGTGGAGTCTGTTTGCAACATATTTAAGTTATATCGAAATTGCTAATTTGTGGCACAATACTTAAGAGAAAAAAAATAAAAACAAAAATATGAACGAGAACCAAACTTCCGTCCTCAAGATCACCAAACTTTTCCTCTACTCACTACTCCACCAGCTCTTCGAACAATTGCTACGCCATTGCACTATATAAGCGACCACATGGCCCATTGATCAAAGCTTGTTGCTTATAACCTTACTGCACCCTACGGAATACAAGTTCATTACTGTCGAAATTAGACCACACCTGAAATAATCTAAACTTTTTGCAAAAACTTCCGCGCAACATATGAGAAACACCATACAAACAAACAAACCGTTGCTAGACCATGTTTTCGTTGTTAGATGATACGTAAGGTGCAACTCAACCATATTGCAACTCGATTCAAACAAACAAACTTCTAGCTGTCATACACGTAGTTTAGTGCAACTTGGTCGCAACTGGGATGAATCTTCTTGAGTTGTGGGTATGGAAACGAAAATTGAATGCAAGTTGCGGATGCTTTAAATGAAAGTAATTTGAAACATAACATTAAAACCGGCATTTTGGGAGAAGTTTCAAGAGTTTGTTTGAAAAGTTGCTGAAAACATCTTGACAAACTTGACTTCATTGCTATTTGCAAAGGACATTTGCAGCAAATCTTGTCGTTTCAAAAATGTTGAACGTCAAACAAGAAGTGAAATGCGTGTTCATTGGAACGGAAATAAAACTTTATGAGCCTTGATATTGATATGCGACCGAACTAGAACCATGTAAGTTACAGATGCTTTTATTGATACGCGATTGAAACCATTTTCGAAAAGCATCTCTTTAGAAGATGTTTCGTGTGCTACTTGGGATTGCTTCTACTTATAAGGTTCAAAGTCGTTTTTTGTAACTGAGAACAGGTTTCATCTCATTAGACATTTAGATTCCTTGAAACAAGAAGCTTGTTTAGAATGTAGGAGGTCTGCTACTCACCTGATTCGGAATCGTTTTCCTCCTAGATAATCAAAAATATGCACTTGATCTTGGAAAGAACTTGTTTCTTGAATTGAAACCAGCCTCAGATGCTGATTGAGTCATTTATCCACTTCGACCTCCTCATCATCTAGGACAAATAGGTGGGTCTTAGTGACTAGTTACTCTCTTATGCTCTTCCGACCATAACTTATCAGTATTAACAAGAACAGATACAACAAGAGTACAATATGGTTGATCTTACCCCGTAACGCACCTCGAAAAGGTGATCTATTACGGGAGATGGATACTTCTTAAAGTAAAGCGAAATTTCCGTAAATTACTGAAATTGCTCAGAAAATAAAGATTCTACTATATTACTAAACACTCATTATTCAAACTAATTACAAGATTTCAATGGTATCATATCCCCACCGCTACCATCATGAAAAATAACCCAACAATCAACTAAAGCACAATTGCACATTCATAGACCACTTGAAATGAATATATGCTCATTTGTTTTCCTTAATACGCCCTTCGGCACCGAAGGAACGGGGCCGACAGGCATCTTTGTAGCCGACAAGGGAAGCAGAATTCCGAAATAGGGGTTCAATGGTGTACAACCGCACTTTTCACATACGAACTTCGCCCCTCGCCAACATCCGTCAATGGTGCAAAGAAAAGAAAAATGATTTTACAGAAATTATCAAGATTATGCGTCCGTGCATGCACTGGGTAATTAGAGAGGGAAATTTCAAACGACAATAAGAAACACTTTCAAGTGCCATTCATACGTCCTGGCTAGCGCACAATCGAAATCCCTTCGGGTACTTAGGATCTTGATTAATTCCTTGTTTTTCTTCGATTAGGTGTCTCGGAATCGTCGAAGGAGAGCGAACAGCAGGGGTTGGGATGCGATTAATCAAAACGCTCCCATCGCCTTAGTTTTGCGGTGAATGGACTAACACGCAGCGAAAATTGGCACTCAGTTTGAAACAGTTTTTCCTTTGTGAGAACGGAGAAATCTCAAGAGGTACCACTATATCACTTATGGATTGCCCACAAGGTAAAATTACAGCCTCAGGGTGCCATGGTCGGCGAATTCGCGTTTAATGTGGGAAACAAAGCTCTCAAGGAGGTAGTTTTTGCCCTTATACGATTGTATCGAGAAGAGATTTTATGAAAATGATATCACACTTATGGCTTGCAAATGAGAACTGCTTTTGTGGTGACAGATTTTCAAGTGGGCATTGAAAGAAACTAGTTTTTTGTACAATAACGCACACATTCCCTCATAACGCATAAATTGAAATAGAAGGAAAAATATTGTTTCAGCTTTGACTAGTTAGAGGAAAGGTTTTTATATAAATCCTTTTATATATTAGCGTTGGAATACAGTACAAGACGTAAGGTACCCCGGGACAAGTGGGACATAAAAAAAACGATTACAAATTGTTAAATAAAATTTTCAAATGTCAATATTTCTCAAATCCAACAACATAATCACATTTTGGCAACATATTTGCTGGTGTGTGCATGAATTTGATCGAATAATTTTGAAATTGTAAAAACTTTAAAAGAAAGTTTTAGAATGAGCCATTAGACGCAGTTAACTCGCTAAACGGGGCAAGGGGGAAACATCCAGTTTCATGCGCCAATCCCCATCAGTGAGTCAACCATTACAATAAAAGAATCGATAAATCATAGATCTTCAATTTTGAGTACATTGTTGATGTACAAAAGGGATCAATCATTAAATACGTAACGTAACGTAAATTTGGTAAAAATAACAAATATTTTTTAATTAAAATAGAAAAGTGATGAAACATTTCAAATTTCATCTCTTTCTTTGTTCAATTTTGAATTTGTACTTCAACAATAAAAAAAATGAAAGGATTAACATTTCTTCTTCTTTTTATACAATTACGTAATTTGAGATTGATCTTTTTTGATAAAAAACATTTGTTTGAATGTTTCAATGCTACTCTATAAGAAAATGTTTGCAACGTGAAGGAAAAGTTTTGTTTCTGGTTGTTGTTTTGATAGATCTCACTTACCCCGGGTATAAAGATATTTTGGGATAAGTTAGACCATCAAACATTTCATATGAAATGAAAATAAAATACCGGTTTATCGTTAGCAGCTTATAATAATACTTAAAATTGTAGCTTACTGATGGATATTCGATTTATAAGTTGAAAGTGGCCCCCTTGGGGGCATCCGCAAACACTCAATTTTCGAATCGCTGCTTGACGCAATGTCGAGAAGAGATGTGGGTTTTTGAGCATTTGATGAATCCAATTGGCAATTATTGTAGGTAGCCCATGGTTTCGTGCGGCTTCCAATATGGCATCGAATGACACGTTATCGAAGGCACCATTAATATACAAGAAACACCCAAACAGGATTCCTTCAGAGTGAATGTTTCTCGATATCGTATACAACTTTGTGTAAAAGAGTCACAGTGGTCTTTTTAGTTTTGTAAGCATGATGATCCACATGAAAAAACATGTTTGCCAAATAAACATCACGGGTGTGATGATCGATAATGCGTTCCAGACGTTTCAGAAGAAAAGAGGTCAGACTGATTGGTCTAAAACTCTTCGCTTCGTCATACGACGCACGTCCTCCTTTCGGGATAACATTTACAGTAATATCACGCCAGGATCTGGGTACATATCCGATAGCAAAACTGCTTACAAGTAGCTTTTTCAAAACATGTTTGATAAATTAAAATACCTTTCGGAGCAGACCAGAACAAATCCCATCCGCTACTGGAGATTTGTAAGCGAATTCCGTTCACTTGGAAATCCTTAGATTTTGAAAGGATTTGGTTCAGCCAACTATCTCCACTCAAACTGGAAACATTTGTAGAATGGTTTTTCCAGCTGGATCGTTCGACTCTAATCCAGCTGAACGGCGTCTGTCCCAACTACTTCTACATTGTTTCCTGAGTCTGGTCAGATTGGAATTCCACCATATGGTCCCTCTTGCAGTCTTCAAAGACCGCAGAGGACATGCTTCTTCGAAAGCTTCCATAATGTTGGATGTTGTAGTATCAACGGCATCATCCAAATCACTTGGGTTTTCAATGAACGGAGAATATCCATGAAATTTGGTCGCAACCAATTCAGTATAGAGTTCCCAGTTTGTTGACCGGGGATTCATAAAACGCAAAGTCTGCGGAGTTACATTTGGATGTTCAAAGAAGATGTAGCGATGATCAGATAATGATTCCTCATCTGATAAATGTGGGTTTCGTGGCCGTGCGGTTAGTGTTACCAAGCATTTAGCCGCATCGTGTCAAGAAGTGTGGGTTCGATTCCCGCTTCAGTCCGAAAACTTTTCGTCAGGAACGTTTTCCGATTGTGCCACTGGGCGTTGCATGCTAGTCCGTTGTCTAGTGTGGTGCTTCCTTCAAAGGACATGACCGTCCACTGGAAGCAATAACGTGTAGGTGTCTTTAAAAAAAAAATCGTCGTTAACTCGTGACTGTTTCTATTCGAGCAGAGCGTTATGTCTAAACCTTCTTCTCTAGTAGATACCATGAAGGCTTTTTGTTCCGCAGTGTACGACAACTCGTTTTAAATTATCCGTTGGGGATTATTCATCATGTGGTAAATATACCGAACAACTGACGTATTTCCTATTGAGGTCACCAACAGAAACATCGATTGTGATAGCACATACATCTCTGGTAGTTATCTCAGAAGTGAGTGTAGCAACGATTGCGTTATTAAAGAGCAAACATGCGCGGGGCATGGAGCGCGAGTTTGCCATTTCAAGTTTGCTGAAAGTAGCCAAAACTGAGTCCACAAGGTTACCTAGATAGAAGTTCCCCTCACGAAAGTAAGGCTCTTGAACTAGCGCCACGTGTGCCATTTTGCATGAGTCTGCAAAGATTGATCGTTGCTGTTCTTTCATGCTGATCTATTAAAAGTCGCAAAGGCAAAACAGCACAGGATACACTGTGTAAAACACATAATGCAAAACCATATAGGTGATAATTTAAATTAAATAGATACATATTCATAATCCCACCCTTGTTTAGCCTCAGATTAGAGACTGAATAAGGGCAGTCGATTATCTCGGAGAAACATAAAGTCACCTGCGCCATTGCTCCGGGTAGCAAAGGAAGGGCACAATACTGTAGAGGATGCCCTGGTACTTCACAGGCTCCGTTAGCGGTTAGGTTTTATTTAGAGCCCCTAACCATTCATTCCTAGGCACACTAGTTAGCCAATCGAAACAACCGCTACCGACACTACGCGGCAATAAAACCTGCTCGGGAAAACGAGGTTAATATTGATGATTATCTCCTAACATGCAAACTCAACTGTAAACAATCTGAACTGCTATGGTAAATGAAATGTCATATGTAAAATATTAATAAAAGCTTAATTTAATTTTAATTAACTAGGATGATAGTGTTGGCTAACAGAGAAATGAATACAATGTATAACATGTTACAAATAAAGGAATTAAAAAAAAACATGAAAGAACAGTTTGGTTTAAATCTTGACCCAGCCGATGATTTTTTACAAATGTTCCTGTGACCATTGCGCAAATAACATCACCGTACATCATAGACGTATGTACCATTTTAGAGGCTATCACAAATTACTACTAAAAATATTTATTATTGAAGATTTAGAAAATTTTAGAAATCGATGGAGTGGTACCAACTTGTTTGAATCATATCGATAAATTTGAAAGTTTCAAGAATATTTCATAAATTAGAAAAAAATAAAAATAATTAAAACAATAGTTGAGATTTGCCCAAAACAAACTCAATTGAAAAGAATAAAACACAATTTAAAATTTTTATTACTGTGATTTGGAAGACTTAACGACATTCAAATAGATTTAAAATGACTCAAACTTTGGTAAGTTACAATAATGAACCTCTCTCTCAGATTTGAAGATACTACATGGGTATTAACGGATGTCTACTGCATGCGTAGAGTGAAAACCATAATTTCGGAATACTTCGGATGGCCTAGATTATCTCCTTGATTTTAAGATAAACTCTGCCTTAAAATACTAGAAAACCATCAAGTTATGGCATTTTTTAGCAAAATAAGATCACCTTGAGTATTTACAAAATAGACAATGTGAATTTTGTACTAAACTCCATGTACATAAAATCTCCCGGTTCAACGTTGAGATAAAAACCGAATTGTAGTATGCAATGAAACAAGTTACTTTTTATCTTTCATCATTTTTATCAATGTATTTATCCATCCACTTCAAACTTTTGTGCGATCGATTGAAAGTTGAACTCCTGTTAATTAGAGTATCCATTTCCCGGCTGTTTTGCTTGTCCCGGGATTCGGGACAAAAAACGAAGCATGTCTCGGGAAATCACGGGATTTTTCAGATTTTCTGTAAAACAAGTATTTTTGATGAAATAGTCGGTGTTAAGTCAAACTGGACCAAGAGCTTTTTAATGATTTCAAGAAAACGTACTCCAAGCATTTGAAATTACCGTATATTTGCATTGTTTAGCGTAAAATTCCTATTCGATGAAACATCTATATCAGAATAGCATAAGAAAAATCGGAATTGTTGAAGTTCATGAATTGTCTTTACAAGGCCAAAATATCATCCTGTCTGGTCTGTCTGAACACCGGCCAAATGAAAGTAAGATCGAGTCGTTTCCGAGTCGAGTCTAGTACACGACACTCAAGACGGCCTTACAGTTGAGGTCGAAATATGCGTATCTGTCAAAGGATACAAACCCTAGTGGAATTAAATGGTATAGTACTAAATTCGTTTTTTTTTTCATTTACTTATGTCTGTGATGCCAACGAAGTATTAAGCATCCTTGAACGGAAATGCTGTTTAGTACCGATCTGATCAAATTCACCCCAGTGATCAATTTGCCCCTGGATTACGGTATTTGAATTATTTGTGGTGAGCGCAAAACGATTAATCGCGTGAGTGCCTTTCTCTCAAACTTTAAATAGGAAACACCACTCACATTGGTTATGTGCGGTAAGAATACTTTTTTGACAATAATTCCCCAATAATCCGTTAATGTTGTGTAATGTGTCTTTGTATGATCTTTTAGTTAAAAAAACCTCTGTAAAGCGAAGTAATTCCATGTAGGCTGTGATGTTTTTCCGGTTTCGAAATACCTTCAAACTAAATAAATATATTGAACGTACAACACCGTACCCGCATGTTACGCGATACTTGATATTATCGCCTTTTCCATCCAGGACATCAAATCATTTAGGAGCACATGTGCTAACATTTCAATTTCATAGCTACCCAGCCGCGCCTGTTTCCTCCGTATCGGGGTTAGTCAGATGAGTGAAAACGAACTTTTGTCGTTAATCACGTCCCTGGAGAATGGGCATTCAACGTCTATCGATCGGACCAAATCAGCACAGATTGTTGGGCGTTTCCGTTTTATGGATTCCCCTGGATGTAATGTTGGAGAAAAACGATTTCTAAGAGGTGATTCACATAATAGCTAATTCCGTTCGCCCGTATGCACAATGTAGGAGAACAAACATGTGTACTTTCAAGCTGCCAGTCTTTATGACGCATATAAACTGGAATGGGGTTTGAATCGGAAGGATGTTGCTCTGAAGGCATGTTAGAGTTTATAAATGTCACCCACATATTCGGTGAGAAAAATTACGATAGTCATAGGTATTGACAATAACATGAGGCTCAGATTGGTAATTTATGTGTATGTGTAGTTTATACATAGGACATTTTTTAAACATCAATGTATCGACGCTCATTATTAAATTCTTGAAGAGGCATATTTTCGTAAGTTTATGACTCATGCATCTTCCTCCATTGTTCAGAAAAGAAGGATTAGTCAGACACAAAGCGTTTTCCACCTTGTTACATGGAAGGTGTATCATACTATTTTAAAGTGTGACTCATGCATCATTCCAGATATGGTTTCATTATGTTCACCTATTTTTTATATTATCTAAAACAATGTTCATAATAAACTATCGTGCATTATGATTGACAGGTTTCATAACTATTATTACTTTAATTAAAACAGTGTATCTCAGTTGTCAGACATTAACTCAAAAATGCTGTCACTGAAAGCAAACGAGATACCTATCTAGTCCTCGTATCGTTTTCAAGAATTCATTAATGTCGCCAGAGCGTTCAGTTACTTGTGTGTCACTATTCCCTCGAGATTTTGACGAACAGTATCACACCCCATTTACACTACCCCCTCCCCGACTGAATACAAACTGAAATAATTATATTCTCAATAGAATCAAAACTGTACCTCCGTTTCCTATGCCTTGCGTAATATAACGTAACGTTGAATCACACCACGTCTTCCCACGGCAAACGGGCCCATAAAAGCGTGTAGAATGGGACCAAAGCTTGGCGATAGACGATGAACCCACGCTACTAATACCGTGCAACGATGATGTGCACAAATTTATCAGTGTCGGGCGCAAGCATCAACTTTCTCACCATAAAACCGTTGAACTAGGGAGAATAAATATTAAATTACTTTGAGTGCGAATCAGAATTATTTCCAGGCTGGTATTCAATATTAGCACATAAATTGACGAGAATTTATATTTTTAATTATATTTTTGACTAGTGGTCCCGGCAAACTTCGTCTTGCCATCAAGTAGGCTGTTGAAAAACGCCATGCAAGTCCCATGTAGAAAATGTCAGATTAGATTTCTCCCGTTTTCCCCACAATTCCGAAGACTTTCTTAATTTTTTTCTTCGCACAAACACGTCGGAGCTCAGGACGAATTCAACAATGAAAGAATCATGTAAGTCCAATCACCCGTTCTCAAGCCATTTCGTGACATACAAACATAATTCCATTTTTATTTATATATTTTTATTTATATATAGATAAGTGCATCATTTACTCTTCTACTATTAAGGGCTTAAAACTTACGCACCAAGGGTCCAAGAAAAGTCGGAAGTCAAATTTTGATAATGCATATTAATCTCACCAGTTTTATCTGGAGTAGGCTTACCAGATGGATATTTATAGAAGGAGCACATTCTGACATCTCCTCAGGGTCTTTTCCCGGGATTTCTCTATGGATTCCACCAGCAAAATCTCTACAATGATTCTTCCTCGGATACCTCCAAGAACTCTCAAGGGATTCCTCTAGATATGCCTCCAGCACTATTATTTACTCCAAGTTGACAAAAATGTCGAAAGTGAAATATTTGCTATTATGGGCAGTACAGTTTCTCCACAGACTGCTCTCGGGATTACTCTAGGAAAATTTATTCAGAGATTTTTCTTCAAGAATTCCTCCAAGGATTGCTGTATCTTTTATTGAAGTATGCTTTTCGTCTACGTAGTCTTTATTATAAAATAGTCGTTAAAAAAAAGTGCGTAGCCGCAAAGCATATATTATGTTCCAGGGATCAGAAATTTCCTCGGGAATCCTTCTATCTGCTTCTGTAAGGATTTCATCAAGATTTTTTTTTCAGGAATTTCACCGTGGATTCCTTTAGAGATTATTCTATATTTTTCCAATAGGTTTCTTTAGGAATTGCTGTAGGAATCCCTCCAAGAACTTATTCAGGGATTTATAAAAAAAAACTTTAGAAAAGGAGTTCCTGGAGGATTCTCTAAAAAAGATCGCCTTGGAATCCCTTGAGGACTTCCTTTTCTTTTTAATGAAATCGCTGGAGGAATTAATAAGTGAATTTATTTTCTTTGTGGGGATTTATTCTCTCTATTCCTACGAAGAGAAGAATTTTTAGAGGAATCCGGTGGGGATTTCAAGGGGAAAATTCTTAAAATAATTCATGTAGTGCTTATCCTGGAAGAATTTCTGAACGAAACTCTTGAGGAACCTCAATAAGAATTTATGAAGTTATTTCTTGTAAAATCCCTAGATGAAATTTTGGTGGAAGAATTCCTGGAGCGATCTATGGAGAAAATCTCAGGAATAATTCCTGGAGGAATCTCTAGAGGACTACCTAAACAATTTCTGAGAAATCTCTGTAGAAATATCTGAACAAATTGTCGTAGAGAGAATGTCTCGAAGACATCTCTAAAAAAAATCCCTATAGAGATTTTCCTAAAGAATTTCTTTGAGGTATTACTGGAAAAAAATTTGGAGAAATATCAGGAAAACTCGGTTGAAGAATCTTTGGAGGAATCTCTACAAGAGTCCTTGTAGTAATCTTTGCGATAATTCCTGGAAAAGTTTACTGAACCAGAAGAAATCTCAGTAAAGATTACATTGGAGGAATCTATGATAATATCAGTGCAATGGAAGCATTCCGGCAAAAACACCTTCAGAACCTCCTGGCAAAATCGCTATAGAAATATCCTTGAAAAAAACTTCTGAAATAATCCTTGGAGAAATTTCAAAAGGAACGAAATTTCTGAACGAATTGCTGAAGGTATTTCTGGAGCCCAATCGGAACCGGTCTAAAAAATCTGGTAATGAAAAAAAAATCTTTCTGGTGGAATCTCTGACAAAACCGCTGGTGGAAGCCCTGGAGAAATCACTGTAGGGATTACGATAGAAATTATTTTGGAGGAATTTCTGGTTAAATCCCTGGAGGAATCTTTGCAAGAGTTCCTGGAGAAATCACTGAAAGAGTCTCTAGAATTATTTCGAGAGGAATTTTTGAAAGAATCTCTGAAAGTTTTCCTGGAGGAATTACCGGAGACCTATTTGAACTGGCGATAAAATGTAGTTGTACATATAGGTTCTTCTTCTTCTTCTTGGCATTAACGTCCCCACTGGGACAGAGCCGGCTACTCAGCTTAGTGTTCTTATGAGCACAACCACAGTTATTAACTGAGAGCTTTTTTTTGCCAAATTTGCCATTTTCGCATTCGTATATCGTGTGGCAGGTACGATAATACTCTATGCCCAGGGAAGTCAAGGAAATTTCCTGCACTAAAAGATCCTGGACCGACCCCATGACTTTGCTTTGTAGCCGCGGACTCTAACCACTTGGCTAAGGAAGGCCCCTGTACATATAGGTAAAAAACTTGAATTATGATTATAATTTTATGTTTGGGAGGCCCATATAGCCGTAGCGATAAACGCGTTGCTTTGCAGCAAGACCTAGCTGTGGGGCATGGGTTCGAATCCAACCGGTCGAGGATCGTTTGGGAAATGAAATGTTCTCGACTTATCAGAGCGTAGATTATGTTCGTACCTGCCACACTATATACACATGCATACATTATCAATCAGCAAAACAAGCTCTCAGTAAATAACTGTAGAAGTTCTCCTACGGACACTAAGCTGAGAAACAGGTTCTATCCCGGCTATGGTATAATATCAGAAACAAGAAGAAGAATTTTAAGTTTTATTTTTGGCATGGTGGCTTGGTGTCTAATCATGAATTTTGAACTGTCGCAAGATGGAACTAAATAAATGATGGTCTGAAAATGATCACATCACACCCTACCAGAACCAGTTCCGAGATACTCCGACCGAACCTGGAAATAGTTGTAACACAGACAAACAGACGTACCACTTAGAACAAATTTATTCAAAATCCTTCGCCCAGTTTACACCATCATCATCTGGTGAGCATGTTGCACGAAAAGGTGTTTCGTGCAACAAGACCGGCAGACGGCGGTAGTGTGAAACGTCAAACGCGAAGAAAAACGATGCGCGCGCCTCTGGTTGTGAGATTTATAATATAACGAATTTGAAATGATCGTTAAATGAGTGGTCGATGGAAATTTCGTCAGTGTTACGTCTGTTTGTCTGTGGTTGTAATCTAGTTGTAATCTGAATGAGAATTGTAAATCGGAATGAAAAACCATGAAATTTGAAACGTCATATCATACATGAGTATAAATTACTGAATATTATATGTACCAGTTCCTTCTGAAACAGATTCCTGGTATCCTTGTGCCATTGTGCTCAGAATGGTCTTACTCACAAAAAATGTCTTGGAAACTCTACAATAAGTTCCATCTTTCATATGAAGCCGAAAGAACAAAAATCGGTTCAAATATGGAGTTTTGAGAGCGTTTCAAAGTCATGGGTATTTTTGAGCCTTGATGGATAATGTGTCCCTTTTTTTTTGTAGCGCTTCTAGAGGACGCTGAAAGCTTCTTTCAAAAATTTTAGATTCGTATATCTTTGCTCTACCAAGTTACAGCTGGCACGGTAAAGGAGCTGTATTACCATCTGGTAAGCCTAATCTTGAGCGCATTTTTGACACGAATCACACAATAAAACAAAATACAAAGCGATAATATGTAGTTTTTTAGACATTAGCTTGCTTGTACAAGTCCAGTAATAATGTTGCAAAAATAAAATTTTTTGATCATCTTTAACTCGTATAGGCCTGAGTGAAAGCAAAAATACTGAAACCCTTACTGCTAAGCGAATTCTTAACGGATTCAAATGATTTTTTGTCAGTTCACTGACCCACATGTCTAGTTCCTAGAAGTGGCCAGAGGAACTTGGAATTATTCCTGTGGCCGGAGTTATTTCGGTGGCTCACTGGGTCAAGTCGGATAAATAACGGATATTTTTGGGACATGCCAAGTTACCTTTATGTATTTGCAATGACAATCATTTTAATTTGCATAAATCATTAAGATCTGATATTCAACGTTATTAATGAAGAGTTTTGCACCTTTTAAAATATACTGGATGGTGCCATTCGGACGTAATGCCCGGAAAAACCGGCTGTAGATTTGTTGGATTCTAAATCCATTCAATTTTCGAAGAGTAGAAATCAAACATAATTGTGTACTAAAATGCGTTCCTATTAGCTTGGCACAGATGTTCAGATACAAATTGGCCACTTTATCATAAGTTTGAGGCGTCCCGGGCCCCAGAAATGGTCATTTGTAGGATTAATCAAATGCAAAACTCATAGTTATCCAATTCAATCGTTTCTCAAAAGGTTTACACTGATGCTATTTTCTTAAGATTCCGCCATGTAGTGGCCAAATTATACCCGATTCCGGAAATTATCCATGATGAATCGGACTCATGAATCCATTAAGAATTCGCTGAGCGGTGAGGGTTTAAGAATTTTTGCTTTCACTCAGGCCTATACGGGTTAAAAAAAACTCAATAAACTACGGAAAACCCTTTTACTTATTAATCAAAAAACAAATTTATGACATGTAGTGTTTTTCGTCGTAAAGAAGTGCAGTGAGAATATGTTGTCTATCTTCTATGTTTCGTCATTACTTCCCTACTGGGACAGTGCGTGCCTCTCAGCTTATTTGTTCTTATGAGCACTTCAAATTATTTATATGTGTTGATTTCAAGTTTCTGTTTCAATCGGTTTTGGAATAGAATTAGATATATTTTGAACAAGAATATTTTGTTCGAATTAAATGAAGTTATAAGAGCATTGAATACATTTATGTAGAAATATTTGGGCATAAACTATCTTTGACCTTTTGTCTCTCGGTAAACGCATGCGAAAATGGTGTATTTAGTAAAGGAAGCTCTCGGTTAGTAACTGTGGAAATGCTCATAAGACCAGCTCTGGAGCATGCTCTGTCCCAGTAGGAACGTAACGCCATAAAGAAGAAGACAAATTTTCTACAATCACTTAAATAAACTCAGAGGAATTAGGTGAATTTCATTAACTCATGCATAAAATTCTGTATCAAAAGTTATTGTAATGTTAAAAATTATCGTTAAAACAACAAATCAGAGTGAAATTGATCGTGTATCGAAACGTTTTTTTAATTTTTTTTATTAGTATTTCTTTATTAGTATCATTTCAAACATTACATTCATTATTTCTTATATCTAGGTGTTCTGTGTTATTAGGCAACACTATCATCCTAATTTGGTAAAACAAATCTAAAATGTTATTAACATTTTGTTAACAACATATTACATTTCATTTGCCGTAGCAGTTCAGATTTTTTACAGGTGAGTTGATTTCACCTGCTTATAAGAGAAAAAAAAAAACGTTTTCAATATACTTAACCTAACTTAACCTAAACATATAACGCATTAATCGTGACAATAGAAGATTGTAACGATTTTTGCCTGAAATTATTGATTATTTTATTTGACATTTGTTCCAATGTTTCAACATTGGATATTCTATGTATCGTGTATCGAAACGTTTTTTTAATTTTTTTTATTAGTATTTCTTTATTAGTATCATTTCAAACATTACATTCATTATTTCTTATATCTAGGTGTTCTGTGTTATTAGGCAACACTATCATCCTAATTTGGTAAAACAAATCTAAAATGTTATTAACATTTTGTTAACAACATATTACATTTCATTTGCCGTAGCAGTTCAGATTTTTTACAGGTGAGTTGATTTCACCTGCTTATAAGAGAAAAAAAAAAACGTTTTCAATATACTTAACCTAACTTAACCTAAACATATAACGCATTAATCGTGACAATAGAAGATTGTAACGATTTTTGCCTGAAATTATTGATTATTTTATTTGACATTTGTTCCAATGTTTCAACATTGGATATTCTATGTAACTCATTCACGGTGTGCCAGAAACCGTTATTAACAGAAAAAAATGTCCATGAATTCGGCACCTACCATTCGAAAGATATAGTATTCAAGCATCTTCTCCGTGAATTTGAAAATATTCTAACGAGGGAATCGAAAGTTATAGTGATTTGAAGGATTTAAGTTATTTTGCATGGGATATTCACATGCTTATAAATATTCCTTAACGGTGCATCATTATTAACTTGTAAAAAAGCCAAGTAACCATCAGTTTTGCATTAAGCATTCAAAACATGTGATATCCGAGCATCTTCCCTGTAAATTTGAAATCATTACGTCGAGAAAATCAGAAGTTATAGTGATTTGTATATTTACCATTATTTCTATGAAGTCTAAATTAGAGCTTTTTTATGGCTTTTTTATATTAGTGCACAGAGTTTACAAATAAAAATGTACATATGACTGGGCGGGGCCCAGATAGCCGTAGCAATAAACGCGCAGCTATTCAGCATGACCATGCTGAGGGTCGTGGTTTCGAATCCCACTGGTAGAGAATCTTTTCGTAAGAAGGAAATTTTCTCGATTCCCAGGGCATACAAGTATCTTCGTACCTGCCACACGATATACACAATGTGTATGTGTGTGTATTACACATGCAAAAATGGTTAATCGGCAAAGAAAGCTCTCAGTTAATAACTTGTGGAAGTGCTCATAATAACACTAATCTGAGAAGCAGGCTATGTCCCAGTTGACAGTGGACGTAACGCCAGAAAGAAGTAGAATATGACTGACACTTGGCATTCAAAAGATGATTATTCAAGCATCTCCGCAGCTAGTTTAAGAATACTTTATCAAGAGACAACAAAACTAAAGTACTTTGAAGTTTTGGACCTATAATAAAATTAATTTTGAGTATTATATTACCACGTTCAATGTTTTTACCACTACTAATTGCAACAAATTCTTATCAATATGTTGATCAATGTGATTCAATAGCGTGAATGACCGCCTACTGTTGCTTCTCCGTGATTACAAGAGCAACTATACATGCACAAGGAACCAACGGATGTTACTTAGGATTAGTCGCAGCACTCTCAGTGTGTAAGTAATGAAATTCTCATTCCTTATACTAAGCAATACCGCGTACTGCTGTGTCCTAATACATGTCAATTGGGGTTATGGAATAAATATTTATGTGATACTATCTTTGAGGAAGCCGTTGGAATCCTTTGCACTTCCACGAGAAGTCAATGGGAGTTTGGAAATTGGGAAGTGGTTATATTACAGATTCGTCTTGGTAAACAAAACGCTTAATTACAATAGTCTTAGGGATCATCAGATCATTTTCACTGGTTATACCCTGTTTTACCTCTTTTAAAACATAATGAATAAAACAAAATAAATAGTAGTCCTTTTATATGCACAAAATATTACTGAATCAATATGACGATACCTTTGATGACGAACTATTCAAAGATTTAGCATGATGCAAACCATGCAGCATCAATCCAAAAAGTAATCTATCAGTATCTAAAGGAAAAGTCGACGCTTATAGTATCCAATAATTCTATGAACTAAACAAAGTATAAGGCTTGTTGCATTTACATATTTCGCAAAACATGAAACAAGGTTAATTTCTACAATAAACTCCTACTAACTATTATTTGAACAAACACATATATAAACGTATCCCTTTCGCTATCATGAATAAAATGTGAACCATCATATTTAACTTATTTAAAACACTAGCATAAAACGATCTCTTTAGTTGATAAACCAACTTCGACTGAGCAACATGGTGCCACTATCAAATTGTTCAGGTTCACCAATATGCTTATTTGAGCCATAACGAAACACTGCTCCACAAAACGCGCAGAAATGAAACAAAATTCACAAAAAACGAACCCATTTGCTAGTGATTTAACGAAACACTGCATTTCTTTAATGTAAGATATAAGTTGAATGCAAATCTGTTAAGTTAATTTGTGTCGAAATTATATTGCGAACACTATTTTAGACGATTTAAAAAAAAAGCTTAATGACTCCAAAACTTCAAAGTACTCTAGTTATGTTGTCTTTTGATAAAATAATCTCAAACTAACTGCGAAGATAATTGACTACTATATCTTTTGAATGCCAAGGGTCAGTCCTATAGACATTTTATTTGTTGATTACGTACACTTTCATATCAAATGCGTATAAATCAGCCCTAAATTTAAACTTCACAGACGCCTATGTCTAAACCAGCAGATTATGCAAATCGAATGTACCTCGGATTTTTTCCGCTAGAGCTCAGTATTTGGGTTATATTTTCATAATCGGAAGGTTTTAAAATATTCCATCGGTGATATTTTGATTTTTTTTTTCACTTTTAGCTATTTTTACATATAATGACTATGAAAATCAATGAAAATCACGTTTCCTACACATTTCACCACATACAAAATTTATGGGAAAAATTTCACCGATGGAATATTTTGAAACCTTCCGATTATGAAAATATAACCGAAATACTGAACTCTAGCGGAAAAAAATACGAGGTACATTCGATTTGCATAATCTGCTGGTTTAGACATAGCGTCTATATTTTCATAATCGGAAGGTTTTAAAATATTCTATTGGTGAAATTTTTTCCATACATTTTGTATGGGCGGAAATGCGTCGAGAACTTGATTTTCATGGGATTTAGTATGAAAAATGGCCAACAATTGAAAAAAAAAATCAAAATTTCACCGATGGAATATTTTCAAAAATTCCGGTTATGAAAATATAACCCAAATACTAAACTCTAGCGAAAAAAAATCGTCTGGTTCAGACATAGCGTGCGTGGGCTATCAGCAATCATCATGTTCAAACTCTTGTTTGAAACCAGAAGTTTCTAAATGACTGTCAATATAATACATAGAAATAAACAATCTTAACACCAAAAAACTTCATAATACATCATTGGGCAACAGTGAAGACGAATATCGTTCATTTATTTCACTGCCCATGTTCGCATGGTCGACGTAACCAACAACACTATCATTGCTGGAAAAATGCGTTTTTGTTTTGTGTTTCCAACTGCATTCTTGAATCTCTCAACAATTTCGATCAAATAATCTATGAATTTGATATAGATTGAAATTCAGAAGTTGACTGGACTTTTAGACTAATTTCTTTGTTTTGTCATCTGCAAATGCATACATCATTTTATCCGTCTAATCAGTGAGCTTGATGGACGATTATATGGATGAATTGACGTAAACACCAGATCACTGTCATAGCAACCTGGTTTATACAACTACCGAAAAGCTAAACATTACATATTATTTGCAATTGGATTAGATGGACAAATTGATGTGAAGATTTGCGAAAAAGTTACACGTCTTCTCAGTGAAAATCGAACTCACGACTCCCTGATCTCTAGCTAGGGCGCGTTACCCCTACGCCATGAGAGGACAACATGAACGCAGAAGTTAACCTGAACTCGATTTCAGCACAATAATCACGTGGTCCTTTTTCGCAAAGTGCACCTCTTTCGAAAGAATTAGATGCCCATCCCAACACGAAAAAGGATCATTGAGCTGAAATCGAATTCAGGTTAACTTCTGCGTTCATGAGTCCTCTCATGGCGTAGGGGTAACGCCCCAGACAACCAGAAATCGCATGAAAGTTCACGTAATAACTCGTTTATTCATACAAATTACATCAAATTCACAAAACACGGTGGATAAAATTGTCAGATTGATGGTTTTCCTCCCATAAAATGCTTTTTTTCTGAGTTCATTTATACATTTTGTTTCGTCCCGTACACTCGTACAAAGTAAGTCGAATCAATCCGTAGCAGCTGTCAAATCAACATTTGTTATCATAAGTTAAGTCGCATAAGATGAAAGGTTAGTTCGGAAGAAAATTTATACACTCGCATTGTATTCTATTATTCATCACATAACATATGCATGTATATCGCCTCCACTTTTGTGCGTAGAAGGCCATTTCGCGACATCTTATAAGTGAAATTTTGCACATACAAAGCCTCCAGGTGATTTCGTTATGCGTACATTTTGGTTGTCTGGGGCGCCCTAACTAGAGATCAGGGAGTCATGAGTTCACTCACTGAGAAGACGTGTAACTTTTTTGCAAATCTTCACATCAATTTGTCCATCTAATCCAATTGCAAATTATATGTAATGTTTAGCTTTTCGGTAGTTGTTAAACTTCCACTCGGCTGGTTAGCCGTAAACCACGATTCATAATTAAAAACAAGTACTGGTATATACGCTAAGCTATCTGAATAAACACTAGGAAAAACAGGTTCGGATGAACTAATCTACGATGACGTCACGCTGCAACTTCCAGCGGGAAGAAAACCTTTACAGAAAATGAATGATTTTGCTGCACATTCATCCACTTCATGTTCATTTGGTGAACATTCCTTCACTGGTTGTTGGTCCGGATGTCATTTTATGTAAACACGGCCCGCATTTAAAGCGGAAAAGAAAACGAAAATCGGCAATAAAAGAAGACCGTGGATAAGTCCATAGGGTGTGACCCATTTCGCATGAAGATGTTTCGCATAAGGACGTTTTGCATACGGACGTTTGGCATAATGGACGTTTAGCATAATGCAGTATCATACAAGAACAGGTAGCATTTTAAAGAAGGCATATAAATATAATTATACTAAACGTCCTTATACGAATCATCTCTATGCAAAATGTCCCACACCATTTTCGGTGTGTGCTCATGCCAATCCGTTGTCTTCTTATAATTCAAATATTCCAGAACAAATAAGTGCTGTTCGCATGTCCAACGAGTATATTATTAAGTCGACTATGCAAACATTAGCAGTACATGTTACATTGACATTAGGGCTCTTAGAGTAAGAAAAACGATACTCTCTATGGTGAAGGAAGTCAATAAAATTTTCACTACGAAAAGATCCTGGACCGACCGGAAATCGAACCCAGACACATACAGCATTATTTTGCTTTATAGCCACGGATAGTACTATTGGGCTAAGCAAGGTCCCTCTAAACCAGTTTATGTTCTTTGTAAAAATGAATGGTGTATGACTTATTGCCTCGTTGATATTCAGAGCAGTCAAGAATCTGTGATTATTGCATATCATCCTGAAAAAACTGAACGCATTCGGTAGCGTCCGTATTAAAGAAACTATACGATTATATCGTTTGACAAACAGCCGAAAAATAATTAAGATTCGTGCCTACCAAATAGGCAAACGCACTAACACAATAAATTTTCATTTTGTGTCAACATCTCAACCTAATCCCTTGAAAGGACATAAAGGAATCTACTTGTTGGAAGCTTAGGGCAGTGCCATTTGCGTGTAGGAACGGTACTCGATCCATCCCAGAGCGAAGGAGCCGGAATGTCTCACATTACTGCAGTTTTGTCGCCCCTTAAAACGCCAAAAAGAGTCCTAGAGACAAGAGCTAAATGGAAGGAAATGGGTGAAAAATGAATTGCACTGAAGGATTTGATAGCGGAGCGGTCGACGTTGTCAGCCACGTGCCTCGAGCATACGCCACAAATACGGAATCATTTGTTTACATTTAGGGATATGCAATGAAACCGCTTTTGCTCGCACCGAATGATGACGGATGGTCCGTCCGAGCAAAGTGGAATGCCTCCGTCGTTCTATATGTAGAGTGAGATGGGGCAAAAGTTCGAGTGGAGGAAAAGTTATTTTTACCAAGATTTCTGGCTCATCTCAAAATTGTTGGAGATCAGGTACATCACACACCCTGCAGTGGAGATGGCTATTAGTAAGAATTGTAGAGATAGTCAAACTAGATTGTAAATATGAATATGTTGATACCCAGATATGTAATAAAAGAGAGCAGCTGGCTGGTAGCAAAGATGGTTAAAAGGAAAAAGATGATCGACTCTTTATTTTGTCATACATTTTGACGACGACACGTTATTCAAGTAACACTACTGGCATCTGTTGAGTTAAAATCGCGTAAACATTATATTCAGCTAAATTTAAATCATCGTACAATCAAAAATGAAAAGTGGAAAAAATCAAAACAACCACGCTTAAAAAGTGTTACACAGAAGGAAGTTCGACTCACATAACATCAGACTTTTCTGGACCTACACAAAATTTGAGTAATTTTTATACATACTAAAATGTTTATGTGATGGGTTTTCTTCTTTTTCTCACATTTTATGCCATTTAGAGATGATTGGCAATATCGGACACCCCGTTTGGGCTGTGTACTATTTTTCAAGCGTGAATGTCATAAACGAACACCTCAACATCTGGTGGTAACTAGGAGAACGTTGCATATTAGTTGGCTTTTGACTCACCAGAGCGGCGCTATTCATGTCGCCTAGAAAAGACGGTTCGAAAAGTTCGAACACTATATTATCTCACGGAAAATCTTGAAAATGGAAAAAATCTGTATAATTCTTGTAAAATATGTCTGCTCAATCGAAAAAAGTCGCCAATGTTTCATATTTTACCTAAATTTTGCAAAAATATCGATATTTTCGGATATCCCACACAATTGACCCTGTTTTGGTTCAGTGTATATGTTTATGCAAATACCATTTATGACTAGTTAAAGGTAATCATGTCTAAAAAGGTATCGATATTTTGTTTTTAGTCAGCGAATTTCGACCCACACTAGTTTCGAACTCGGGAAGGCGAAAATTCGTTTAGGACGATCAGTGTTGAAACTTTTGTAACTAAAAATGGGTAAATATTGAGGCATGAAAACTTAGCAAAATTGTAGCCAATGTGTTGAAGGTTCACTGTGTGGTATTTTGTCCTTTTCAACTATGATGTATTTTCTGGATTATCCCACTATGGTCGAACTTTTACCCCACCTTACTCTAGTGTGCGGCACCATCAATATACGGATGGCAGTTGAGCAAATATGACGAGCGAGTAGGAAAATCCGGTAGAATCACAATTTCTGGAGGGTGATAAAGTGAAAATGACAGTGGATGTGACTCGTGTTTTGTGCAAGTGAGGAGGGGTTATAATTTAATTTTCTTGTTTTTTAGTAGGATCGCATTGACAAACAATTTCCGTTATTTCATTCAAACCACTCATAAATACAGAATGATTGTAGAAGACATTTTTTTGGACTATGATGAACACGAATTGTCAAATTTTGCACTGTTCTGATTAACTGTCTTAAGTCGTATTTACACGGTGCTCCTCTGACCGTAATTATCAGAAAAAATCTTCGTCTATTCCGTGTTCACCAGTCATTTTATATAGCTAAGCTGCATGTCTGAGCAAAATAAAAAAAAATCGTAGTGCTCGTTTTGAAGTTACGCCCTTTGATTGCATAAGTCCACAAATTCAAAAGAAATCTGAGATATTTAAACGGATTTTCATTGGCCAGGATGTTCACCGGGAAAGTAGGAAAAACGGGACTGCACGGAACTGTCATTTTGTATGGGATGATTCATAGCGGCTTTCAACCGCCTACTTGATGGCAAGACGAAGTTTGCCGGGACCACTAGTATCAAATAAGAATGGTAAGCTACTTCCTGGAAGTTTCTTGATGAGGATTATTATTATTATTGATTTTTTTTAAATATTTCTCGCTTCTTTGAATTGTCCAAGAATTATCTAAATTGTTCTTTTGATTAAGAATGCTTTCGAAATCTTGTGTAACTTGATTATTAATTGCACTAGTGAGTCCTAAATAGTGTGCTTTCAAGCTGTATAGCAAGTTTTTGAACTTTTTCTATATTAATAATATTAATATTTTGTTTACCCCTTTCAATGCCGAAATAAGCTTTTGATGCATTTTTGGCTCTAAGCCAAAACTAAAAAGGCTTAGAGCCAGAGTCCAACTTAGATTTCAACTTTTTCCAACTTCCATTTTCAAAATTATTGTTTCTTAATTAAAAAAAAACAGATACATAATTTAAATTGCTAAAAGTTTAGGATTGTTGTTTATAAAACCTAACAGATTCGAATTTTACTTCACATTTTGGTGTTGCATTGCCTCTTGCTTCAACAATGGAATTTGTTAAAGTTTCGAGAGCATTGCTAATAACAAATCATCAACCTATTAGATTAAATTTACATCAACCCTTCAATGCTATGTATCACGAGACATCTTGTAGTACTCATGTATGCAATATCAATAAAAATGACCATAACGTAGCTAATTGACACGAACTTATAGACCATTATGTGAGTCATTCCAACATAACACCCATCCTACCAAGAAAACTTCGTCCGCCTTAACGGTTCGGTCGTGTCACTTTCATCCCCTCACCCCTCTAACTCGATTATGCCACGAGCTGCTCAACCGCAGTGGTAAACGATATGCGTGGTTGAACTCCGTTTCTTACGACAAGTGAAACAATCCACAGGTGTTTGACACCCTGACTAGTTCCTTCTACCTGTTTCGTTCGTCAAGAAAAGTGCCTTGAAGAAAGCGCCAGTAAGTCGCTTTGCGGCTGTGAAATATCCTTATGCTACCGGTACCTATAGAAATATCGTCTGTTCAACGAACAAACGAAGCACTGTCGGCTTCCCCCTCTTTCGAAACCGGTGTCGCTAGGCATAGAAATCGCAAGAGGGCAACGAAATCCAGCTGCATATGCTATGATATTGTAACCGTGAAAAATTCTTCATACTGCGCGGCGGCATAAAGCCCTACAGTAATACCAACACAGATACAGGTCTGAACGTTTCGAACGTAAAAATCAAAGCGAAAATGCACCCCTTCTCGAGACTTTTCCAAACAATGGGTGAGGGTTGTTCTGAAATGTGGCTCTGGAAGCGTTGGAAACGTTAGACTATAGCTGGAAACAGGGAACGGTAACCTATTTGCGTGCCAGATTGATGATAGGTTTAAAACACTATATAGAACTAGCAAGTTCCACGCATTATGAATTCACGTTCGGTATGGTTGCAGAATGGTGATAAAATCATGATTTGATATGATTTTCACTAATTGTAATATAGATGAAATTTGTTTTTTGTTTTCGAAGAAGTTCCAAACTGAGACGAGATGTGACAACTGGCTTTTTGTTGCTTTTTTCTCGTCTCATATGGTCGACGTTAAGTCAGAGTGAACCAAATGACATTTTTCATATTTTAAGAAGAATAGACTTAAAGTTTAAAATTTTGCAATTTTTTACTCGTATAAATTTTGAATGAATACTTCTACAGCTATTTGCGTTACTATCAAACAAAATAATGAAAAAAAAAAAACATATTCCAAACCTCTAATAGAACGATTTTATGATGGTCTTCTAAGTGTACTTGGTTCACTCTGACTGAACCAAAGAACACGGTTCAGTGATTTGGTTCACTCTGACTGAACAATTTCTTGGAAAATAAGAATCATTTAATGCTTGCATGGTCTAACTGGGTTCATATATTGAAGATTAACATATTAACAACATCCTTTAACCTCAGTATAGTATATTCTTCAATAAACCATATCCTAAATCCCAAAACTAGTGACATTACTATAGCTTGCAAATTAATGTTTTGTTCAGTCTGAGCATTGAAAACCACAAATATTTTAAAATTCGTTCAGTCAGAGTGGACCAAGCAAAAAGTACTGATCAAAATATACAGGTCCAATCAGCGGGTTCTAGGATACAGACACTCAGAAATCAAAATAAAATGCATCGAATTATTTAATATTAATGAATTTCCATTGATGGATGAGTAAAATCTCTGGATGCCGAAAAATCAGAAAAATCACTTTGCATTTTCTCGTATTCCTCAGCGCGCTGATCGTTTTCGCTGTTATGGTAAAAGCACTCTGACTGCATATTTTTATATTTTTTATTGATCATCCAAAGTAAATTTGTTACGTATCTCTCGCAGTTTACAACATTCGTCGAATCGGATCAAAGTGCAAAGGAGCTAAAAAAATTGCATCTAATGACAGAGTAATCCGTTTTTCCAAAATGTTATACTTGGTCCACTCTGACTTAACGCCGACCATATGATGTCTGTGTTGCCAGAAATCTTGTGCTCATAGATAAAAATTGAAAAGGCACAGAAGGTGCTGATGTTACCGTATTTATTAGAATACGACTGCTGTGGAGTTCAGTTTCCATATTGGTGTAGAGTAGGTGGTAAAACAGATAGTGATAGATAAAAACAGTGACTAATAGAATAAAATTTAGATTCTCGCTCCAGTTCACTTTTTGGATTGCATTTAGGTCCCATAACAACTGTGCAACATTTCAGCTCGATCGGAGAAACTATATTTTAGCGCCAGCCATTCAAAGTTCGTATGGGATTTACTATGGGAAAACTTACTTTTGCAAAGAAAACTCGCCAGAGGTTGCCCATTGACCTCTATAAAAATTCTGAACACAGATCTCGATAGGTATTTCTACGATGAACAACATTGCCGAAGACCGCAAAACAATCCGATGCTTGTGAAAAAAGTTATTAAGCATTGACTATTCGGAAATTTTGCCAGATTTTGTTATTATCGCCCTGCCAATAGGTTTTCATTGAATAACTATTTTCACAAGTGTCGGATTGTTTTGTGGTCTTCGGCAATATTCTTCATCGTAAAAATACCTATCGAGGCCTGTGTTCAGAATTTTTATAGAGGTCAATGGGCAACCTCTGGCGATTTTTCTTTGCAAAAGTAAGTTTTCCCATAGTAAATCCCATACAAACTTTGAATGGCTGGCGCTAAAATATAGTTTCTCCGATCGAGCTGAAATTTTGCACAGTTGTTATGGGACCTAAATGCAATCCAAAAAGTGGACTGGAGCGAGAATCTAAATTTTGTCCCACATTAGTGACTATCCACCAACGCAACCGTATAAATGATACGGCAACCAGGAAGAGAACCCCATAAAAGCGACCACCGATCGCCAAGCTTTGAGCGTGATACGAGAAACGGTACACCTTTATGTCCCTGAAGAAGGCCAAGTCCAGTGGCCGAAACGTTGGATTTTTAAAAAACGTAGAGTTTTAATTTATCCGTAAGACTAAAAAGCTGTTAATTTTTGATGTTACCGTACAATAATCATTCCTGGTAACGCTGTTTTGCGAACTAATCAGAGGTTGGTCCGTTTGGGCCCCAAATTGAGATACGTGTTGTTGAGCCTCTGCTTCAATTTCAAAATTCTGTACTCGTAAAAACATCGACTTTTCGAAACTCATAGAAATAGCATTTGCACTTTTTTGAGATATGCACTTCGTTTATGATACTATACTGCCGTGAATCGCAAGTCAGTCCCATCTGTAAAAAGTAGGCTTGAGAAAATGGAATTAGAAGTTTCCGAACTCGTTTTCTATTCGAATATTGGAACATGTTCAAATCTCAATGAAATTTTCACAATTTGCTTTCCACTAAGATATCTTTCCAAGGAAAATATAAAGATGGACAAAACACGGTTCATTGAAAGATATGTTGGAAACTGAACTCTATTCAATTTTGACGAAAATGCAAATGGGACTGACTTGCGATTCACGAAAGTATATGCCCTGGGAAATCGAAAAAATGTTCATTACAAAAAGTACGAAAAACAATCCTCGGCCGTTGAGATTAGAACTCACAATTCTCAGCTAGGTCTTGCTGAATAGTTGCGCGTTTACCATTCCGGTTCTCTGGGCCCACCTGCCCAGAGATGGAATCCTCAGGGATGGGGATTTCCCAAGATATTCTTGCATGAGCTCCAAGAGGAACCTCTGAAGAAAACGATGTATTTGTGGACAGTTCCAAAGGCCCGGATTTGGGGGGTATTCAATATAGAGCTATGGAGAGCTGTCTGTAATAGTAATTTCCATACGATTTTTATCTGATTTTTTCCGTTTCAATGAAAATTCTTTTTTTCGCTAATGAATAACCTTGATGAACATTTAAACATTTCTCGGGCCAACAGCAAACTTTCACTGCTTTCTGGAAAGCTACTGTCAAAATGACAATGCTTTATGTCCTGGAGGGATCTTGATTAGACGACGATATTCGGTAATTCATATTCATTTTCTTAATTTTTTTTATCAGGGTACTGAAACCATTATTCTTTCAAACACAATTGAAATTCTAGCAAAAATTCGATATTTCCATGTTCCACTGTACTCTTTTCCATTCGTCTTTTTGTTTTCTAATTTTGTATAATATAATTAATAATGGTTTTGCTTAAACACTAAAATTTTTACTAATAACTTATACTTTACCAGAATTTGACCCAAATATCGATCCCTAAATTACAAGTGGATAGATCATCAAGGTAATTTTGCTATTGTCTTTGCAAGATTTCCACTGGAGGGCTATTACAGAGACTATATTATCTTTTGTAAGTTTTCTAAGCGTGGATAGTTTATCCAAACTGTTGTCAATATCTGGAACATTATAATTATAAAGTAGGGGACTGAGATATGAGCCTTGGGAAAGGTTCGTATAGCTAATTCTGGAAGTAGTTAGTTGACCGAGAGTGAGACTAATATGCTTTTCTGAAAGCTATTGCTCATTGTCCGCAAAGACTAGTTGAATATCTGATTGAAATGAACATTAGAAAACCGTTTGTTCCTTTACCGTTGCGAAAATAAAATTGAGAATTTCAATGCATACTGCTCAATCTAGTCGTGATCGGATCGTTTTTTCTAACAGTAAGGTGGGAAATCAATAAATGTTTAAATAAAACAGTTTATCGGTTTGCTTATTACTTCAAAAACGACTAATTTTTGCAAGTCTCTATGAATTGTATAGACTTGATTTCAGCTAGATTTTTTAATTAGAATTAGAATTTTTTAATAATTTTCATCATCTATTGTGTACTACTTATCAAGTATTGAATACAGATGATTTATTTTACGCAACATTTACGAAGTGATGGGGGTATAGTGAAATTTAAGTAATATTACATTTTTTGAGCTCATTTCACACCAAAGGTCCCGACTAAGAGATCTGACCAGGGCCCCTGAAGCCCAAATCCGGCACTGCTATCCCATATAGTATTCGCTAGATGAAATTACTGCAAGAATCCCAAACAAATATTAATTCATACGAGTGAATCTGCAAATTGAAAGGAAATTTGTTAAAATCAAAAACCCTAGAAAAACTACTTGATAGAAGTCCTGAATAAATTCTTGGGCGGATCCTTAACGAGATTTCTTTCAAAAATATCTTACGGAATAGTTAGAGAAAAAAAGGACGATTACTTGAACAATTTCTTGGAGGAATACCTGAAAAAGTGAAATTCTTTTGTCGGGTACATGTATGATTTACAGGAGGAATCCGTAGAAGAATAACTGATATAATCTCTGTAGGATTTCTTGGAGGAATAACTAGAAATTTCTAGAGGAATCCATGGAATTATGAACGTATATTTGGAGAAATTGATGGAAATCTCTGGAAGATTTTTTCTATGAATTGTTAGAAGCTATGATGGAATTTTTAAAAGAATTCTGGACGGAAATTCATGGAAGAAGTACTTTCGAAGCAAACAGAAGAATTACAGGGAGAGTTATTGAAGGAATCTCAAGAGGAATTTTTAAAACAAATTCTGCAGGAGAACCTATTCCCCTCTGATCCCTGGAGCTCCTGGATAAACACCACAAAGAATTTCTGAAAACATTACGAGAGGCATCCTTGAGAGAATCTATGGGATAATTCTCATTGGAGTACCGTAAAATGGGGTAAAGTTGATCACTTTAGAACGATTCTGTTCTGTAACTCCTATTAGAAAACATATATTATCTTCCAAATATTTTCAAAACATGTACTGGTAGGACATCTATCGAATTATACAAATGAAATTTCGACGAAATGTTCTCTTCATACCAAAAACATTTTTTTAAAATCAAAAAGTGGAGTTTTTGATTCCGGGGTAAAGTTGATCAACTATTGCAATAAGTTTCCTAAGATAAAGAGAAACGCTATTCACTAAATTTGAGGTCACTGAATCTGGATAAAGTCTCAAAAATCTTACAACTTAAATATATATCGGTCAATTTTAAATTTGAATGTTTTAAATTACAGAATACACCACATTAAACGCATAAAGGTATGCAATTTTCTATGAAATTAGCAACTCACGCACAAAAATATACATTTTTTACGCAGAAAATGATTGTTTATCCACAATGTAAATTCAAAACTGGATTCACAGAACATATCTGGAATGTGTGAAACAGTTTATTTAAATGGCGTCTTTATATAGTCTTGTCAATAGTCGATTGTTTGGAGGAGAACCCTTCAACAGTTCATCGAACATTTCCTAAAAAGTCAGTTTTTCCATGGTATTATAATCTTGATTGTCAAGCAGAATTTAGTAAAATCAAAAGCAGCCATCAGGTAATACGACGCCACTTAAATTATGCTAATTGAAGTCGAATCATAGCTCTCTTGACAGTTTATACATGTAGGTACGTGAATGATCAACTTCTCCCCACTGATCAAGTACACCCCGAATTACGGTACCTTGAAAGATTCCCGATGTATTTACAAGAGAAATTTTCGGTAGAATCCAGGGAGAATTTCTTGGTGAAATACTATGACAAACTTTTTTGGCAATCAAGGAAGAAATTTCACGACAAAGTTTTGAAAGAATCCTTAAAAGAAAATGAGAGATATTCTAGGACATTGTATTTATTAAATCTGATATACAGTGGGATTCCGTTTTTGGCACCCCCCGATTTTGGCAATACTTTTGAATACATTTATTTATTTTTTTATGTATGTCATTGGGTGTTTTGTTTTAGTAATTTGAACAGCAGGTCAGCTTCACGCTTGCCGCAATCCAGAGCATCGATATTCTTCCTCATCACACCAACTAGCAAGGCTCCCGTAAGCGCTTATTTAATTCGAGGTTATCTTGTGTTTGCAACGTTTCGTGAATAATTAATTTCTATAAGTATATCAACTAGATTTCCAACATCTCGTCTTAGGCGTTCACACTGTGTGACCAGCCCACTTTAATCTGCCGGTTGGTAGATACACGGAAGGTGCGGTACTTTAAGAACCATTCCACCCGAGATGTGGCCAAAAGGTCAATTTGTCGAAGTGGTTCGTGCAGCAGATCATGAAGCGGGCTGGGCTACATGTTTTTAAGGTCAGGAAGGCGCCAAACCGCACTGACAAGCAAAGCACGGTGGCCAAATGCGTGCGCGGAAACTGTACCGTGAGTTGCTGAAGACGTACGCATACGCGAAGAAGTACCTGTTGTGGCAGTGGCAGGCGATCTGCGAATGCGGACGGTACAGCAAGCCGTTCGTTACAACCGGCACCATAAATGGACAGATTTATCGAGAGGAATGCTTGCAGAAGCGCTTGCTGCCCTTCCTCCGCTTTCACCGTGGTTCCACGCTGTTCTGGCTCTCGCTCCTCGTCATTACGTCAAGCCTGTAATAGATTGGTACGAAGCGAAGGGCGTTAGTATGGTCCCGAAGGAGGCGAATCCGCCAAATATACCAGAACTTCGTCCGATCGAAAAGTTTGGGCGATAATGATGAAGAAGTTGAAGAACAGCAAAAAAACATTCAAACCCGATGAAACTTTGAAGAAATACTGGAAGAAATTGTGTAAGAAAGATGGGCAAAGCCTCACCAAAGATCTCATGAGCAGTGTCGAGAGAAATGTACGTACCGTAAAATGGGGTGTTAAGGACTCGTGGGGTTTTAAGGGATTGAACTTCTCAATCAAGTTCGACAAATCACAGAAACGTTGAAAGTCGATTTATAAGTCATCTGAAATGATCGATTTGTTCGGAGGATTATGAGCTGCATTATGTAATAGGAGCTGTCTATTAATATGAAGTAATTATTGTGGTTTCTAGATATTGAAAACGTTTTGAAATATTTTTTTTTTTTTGAATTTTATGAGCTAAATACATTTATCTACAAAACCATGAAACATATTTGAGAACAATTCGCGAGTAACGTAGAAGATAAGTAAATTTAATTGCGATCATAGTACAAAAAAAACTTCTTTAAATTATATCTGGGTTTCGATTTTTAGGAACTTTTATGAAAAAAGACTCGTTTCTAAAATAAGTGGGGTGTTAAAGGATTATCTATTCTAACTTTTCTAAGTTACTAAACTCATTCGATTTATGCCGTTATGTATTTCAATAAAGCTTTGAGTTGTTCCGTGAAGTTAACCTGCATGGAAAGTTGAGGGATCTTTCGTAAGTCACTGAAAATCACCAAAAAATGGCTTATCTCAAAATTTGGTAAAATTGGTAGGAAAAAGTAGATAAAAACTAATTAATGTGAATATGGGGTTTTCATGATAGTATTTTTAAAAGCTGTTCCATCGCATTGATGAAAATTTGGAAATAGGAATACAGTAATGTCCCGATTTTGTCAGCCCCATGCTGCATTAAAGGTTGACAAAATATGGATAACATTTTTCGACTGGTTTCAAGTTTTATTTTTACTTAAGGACTTAGTTCTATGATTTTGTTAATATAAACATTGTTTTTTCTTCCATTTTCTATGTACCGGTAAAATTGATAAGCTTCTTGGATAATCATTAAGAATTTCAAAAAATCGATCTTTAGATGGTTGTATAGACGTGGCCAAGGTCATAATTGACTTTATGCACTCAATATTGCCAGTATAGACGTGTTAAGTCAAATTAAAATAAATATAAATTTTAAGCTGACAAAATCGGGAAAATCGGGGGTAGACAAAATCGGGTAAAAAAGAGTGCTAAAATTGGGGGTAGATAAAATCGGGGGCAGACAAAATCGGGGCATTACTGTATCTTATATGAGATGGTTTTGGAGCTACTGATTCTTTTAAGCACTACCTATGTCCTAGATAAACAATAATAATATAAGCTTATTTCCGATCTCTTTTTAGGCTTTATTGGCATGTGTTAAGTGTTGTCGAGCATTGAGTATAATATGTGCGATTTCCGCTATATATTGGAAACTTTTCGTTTAAAAATTGATGATTAAACGATTAATCATGCAAAACGCTTTTCCATTTGGATTTTTTTCTTTTATCATGGGTAATGCTAATTATTTTCAACTATATGACACATTCGTTGTATACTTCAAGACGTTAAGGGCATCTCCAAAGTAATTTAATCATAATTTTTCTGATTAATGGTTAATCATTCATTGGTCAATGATTAAATGCCTAAAAGTATGCACTAAACGCCTTGAAGTATGCAACGAATTAGTTATACACTGGAATATGATGAATATTACTCATGATTAACGAAAAATACCACAAAAAAGCTTCTGGTTTTCTTTACAGCAAATTAATCACAAGTTTTAATCACAAATTGTGATTAAATTTATGATTAATCATTAACGCTCTGGAAAGTAGAATCAATATATATGAGAGATTTTGCAGGTAAAATATTGAAGTAATATCATCTTTAGATTGAACACATCAACGATATTGACCAAAATATGTTTTATTACTGTTGGCAAAATATAGTATTATTTACAAAGCTCAAATTCCTTAACACTCCATTTTGCATTTTCGTCACACATTTTTATGATTATCTCAGAAATCTGCCTTAGGATCATCTTCATTGTAATTTGCTTTTGATATACACGCCGGGAGAATGGAAGGACTGTATTTTGTTCAATTAATGACATACTAGAAGTTGCTCGAAATTTAGGTAGAATATTTTTTCATCCCTTAACACCCCATTTTACGGTAGTAGTCTTTATATCTATGTTAATTGCTTAGAGTAGACCTGCACAAACTTTCAAGCTTTTTTGACATAAATGGAGATTCCTTGCAGGATTCTTTTTTCTCATAGTGGGCTTCTAAAATTTGTAGTAGATTCTTGAGGATGAGGATACTATTACTAAGATTTCTAAGGCGCAATGTGAATTTATAGCAGAATACTGTGGATCCAAAGCGGTATTTTGAGCATTTCTGGCAAAATCTTAAAGATTCTGAACAGATTTCCAGTGGAATTTGGGGATTGCTAGCGGTAGCCTTACAAGTTTTTATAGACCGAAAATTTCCATAGGAGACATTAGAATTTTCATCAATATTGCAGCAGAATCTTAAAATTGTTATCGATATCCCTCAAAATTTCTATCGAGCTCTTGGGGAGATGTCAATTCCTATCTGAATCCTACTAGCCCCTGAGAATTCCAGGTATGATCCTGTAGATTCCTTAAGATCTACCTAAGAGTTCTAGTTGAGTCAAATCCATATGATTGATTTATAATATACAACTTCAACTGCTAAAACACAATTGAAAACTTATTTCAAATTAAAGTGATAATGAGATGTTTTGTATTTTAAGGAATGATGGGCCACAGTTATGGATCACGAGGACGTCACGCGGTTTGCGGGCACAGGTTGAGCACCCATGTTTTATACCATTTTCTAAGGGGTCATGCACAAATTACGTCACGCTCCAAGGGGGGAAGGGGGTCAAGCCAAGCGTGACAAGCCTTACAAAATATTCGGAGGACTCATACAAAAAGTGTGACAAGGGGGGGGGGGGGGTCGAAAAAGTTGAAATTTAGCGTGATATAATTTGTGTACCATCCCTAAGCAAGAAACACAATTCTGAAGAGATATTTTCAAATTACCGCTAGGGCTCAAAAGACAAGCCGAGATCTAAGTGAAAATTTGGTTTGCCGACATCTCGATTGAATTAGTATCGATACTCGGCAGCTGTTCAGTTCTCGGTGAATAATTTTTCTGGGGTCGGTAAAATAATTTACACTACCCACCATAAGTATGGAATCGCGTATTGCAACACTCATACTGAATATTGCAGGACCTTGAAAAGTTTAGCATCACCTAAAATAAATATTATATCGTGATAGATCGTAGTGCTAGATCAATGTATTTTTGAGGTCATCATCAAAAAATACGTCTTTGAGCCCCTGAGATTTTTTATTTTTGTTGAAGAAACTTTTATCAGTGGATTTTGGGTGATGCTAAACTTAAAAGTGCTGCAATACACTTCGAAAATTTGCTTCGGAGTCTGGCCATCATTTTAATTCCATAAGGATGATGTAACAGCTTCCTAATGGTATTCTTGAATTAAAAAAGGGGTTCAGATATTGGCAACTGAACATTTCGGAATCCCACTTTAATTCCTGACGTAATTCATGATGAAACAAATCTTACGACAAACGAATTATAACGAAAATAAAGTCACTGTCTCTGCTAGGTAAATTAGGTTTTATTTTTCATACATGTCAGTTATTCTCATAGTAACTTGTAGATAGTGCAGTAAGTACTTTTAAATATTGAAGAGAAAGTTTTACACAGAATAAATGAAAAATGTACAAATTTATATATGTAGAATAGAATAATTCGGATTGATCGTTCTGCAGTATCTATCTATTCCGATATAGAGCAGAAACATCATACAAATCCCGTACAACCGCTTACAATTCGAATTCAATAATTGCAAGAGGGTTGCACTACAGATAAATATAGGTTAGCACATGGGTGTGCATGCAAAAGCTTGCACCATGCAACATTTCTATGCCGACAACGCACTGAACAACGATCTCGCACACAACTGCAATCACCCTTATCGACTCACCCCTGCAACAACGAATGGCCAATTCGAGGGGAGAGCGCGTACTATCCAGTCCAGGACTATAACCAGATTGTGAACAATGATTTCTCTTCCTGCGTGCAGCGGTAGCCTAGAGGACAATTAATGATTTTTTTCTCGCCCGTTCGTCAAACTCTCCCGGTTTCTTCCAATCAGACCAAGTGTAACGCATTTGAATTTATAATATTTTCCCGGTAGTTTACGAGCTAGCTTGCAACAGGATTTGAGCCAGATGCAGGCAGCGGTGGAAAACTAATTTATGCAAATAAGTTTTCCAGCATGATGAATACGAGAATTTTAATTAGTTCCATAGGTACGCCAAGCATACTAAGCTTGGTCTCGTGTCGTACCACGTGGCCGGATACGCATGCGTAGATCTGTCTAAAAACATGTTAAAATATTAAATTGTAGCTGTCTTGGCTAACGTGAAAGATACTATGCATATTAGGGTGGCTCAAAATGACAAAACTACACAAATCTTGAATAACTTCACCAAAATTTATTCAGTTGGACTACTCACCCCAATATACATAAAATCTTGGATACATTGCCACTGATGCATGATATTATGCATCACACTGTACCACCATTTCAATGAATTCCAAACGGAGACACGCTCCAGTTCGAATCAACACTCGATAACCAGAAGGACAACGCCCAACATGCCGTAGAACGTAACATTAAAGACTTTCATGTCATTATTTTTGCATCCAAATGAACATGTGCATTTCAATTTCGTCGGGTGTCACTTACATTAATATAGAGGGGCAAGCGCGGCCATATGGATCGAAAAGATCCCTTTAACTCAATTACCTCAGCCTAAAAGACATCCTGAGGCAGTTCTGGATATCGTCTTCCCTGTCACTGAATCCTTCACCTGTATGCGAAGCATAGCGCCACTTACCCTAGGTTCCCAAATACGCTACGGTCGGAGTGTCTAGCCTTTTCGAATAAAATTTTATATGCCCATAATAAAAAGAAGGGTCGTCGGGAAACGAAAACAAACAACGGAAAGGTTCTTAAAGACATTCGCTCCTTCCAACCAGCTACTGTTAGGGGAAATGGGACTAGCGAATGCAAGACCGTGAACTTGAGCAACCGGTAAAAAGGCGCACATCAGCTTGTGTTAAAATAAGGAACAGGTTACTAGACACCTTACCACCCATAACAGAATAAGGAAGCATCACCGCAATCGTAAGAAAGTGAACGTCCGTCCTCTCGAGGGAAAAGGGTGGATTCCGGCTACTGGAATACCGATGCGCATGTTGCATGTTGGCCAAACGAATGACTTCCTCGCTATGGTTGTATGTGTTCGTACGTGTCCATGGTCGTCTGTTGGACTTTTCGGTGGCTGTCGGTAGTGCACAACAAGTGTCATCCGAACAAGTCACGAAAGCGGGTGGTTTTGGTGAATCATGCTGCTCGCGGCATCGCATGTTAAATGTTGGAATATTTTTAGACGTGGCATGAATCATAGCCGAGATGCATAGCCCACATACGTTGTATTGCTCCAGATGAAATTGCAAAGACGCATCATACAGAAGCACATGTTATTATTTAAAGATTGTCATATAATCACTCTACATTTTAACGAAGTCTCTAACTTTTTATGAGTAGTTACACTTCTTTTTAGTTAGGAAAGACTAGGTAGATTTGATCAGACTTGATTGATGAGACTTGATCCCTTCCTATATTTTCGGAAATGCTACTTTTTCATTTCAAGTAATCATTTTCGACCTTTTGTTCTTTGAAAAAAGGTGTTCGACCTTTTGTCTCTTCTTTTTTACTCTTCTACCTTTTGTCTTTGCGACCTTTCGTCTTTCGACCTTCTGTGTTTTCGACGAATTGTTGTAGATATCAGCACAATCATAGACACAATTTAAAATTCTTTTATATCACCGACCTACTTTTGCTGAGTATCGTGAAACGGGATGAAATGAAGTTGATCACTTTTGAGCAAATCTGGATGTTTATTGAATTATGTAAAGAAAATTTGTACAAAATGCTCGCAAAAATATTTTTTTATATTTTTTGTTGATTCTAGGTGAAATTGATCAATTACTGTAATAGGTTACCAAAAATAAAAGGACCTGCTATTCACTGAATATAAGGTCACTGAAATCTGAATCAAATCACAAAAATCTTACAACTTGTTCATAAATCGGTTAGTTTTGGAATCGTTATTTATGAATTGCAGAATAAACCACATTTGACGTCTTAATGTAGGCAATTTTCTTCAAAATTGGCCTTCTACGAAAAAAAAATTGTTTTTCGGAAATGTATTTTTGTCCTCAATGCAATTTCTAAACGGGGTCCAGAAAACTAATTTGGAATGTATGAGACAGTTTATTCGAATACCGTTATCCGGGGTAACATTGATCTGCGGGGTAACATCGATCGCCATGACCCTCCTCATAAAAAGCTCGAATCATCATTTATCGATGAAATATTTTCAACGCTTGAATGGTGATTCTCCTCCTTCTATTCATGAGCTAATAAACGTTGAGGGTTTTGCGAAAATAGAGTTGTGCTAATGAGTAAATTTTTCAAATTTTGGAAACCTTGATTTTTATGATTATGGATGATACGATTAAAGAATCGTGTCTCACATAAGTTCTGAAAACGATATGAGCAAAAGAAATGTGGTTGTCACTAAAAATGACATCGCCGAAAACGATTCCGTTGTCAAAACTTTTATAAATATGTTCATAATATGAGCATAATTCACATTTTACAATAAAGAATGCAGATGTTGCCTACCCTTAGGCGTATTTCACTATTCAAGGTGTTTTAAATTTTGAAATAGCTCAAAAAGTAGGGTAGATGTACCAATAGTGGAGGTACTTAGCACTATTGAAGTTCATTTTACCGCCTAAATTCAAGAAGTGCAATTAATGTACATGTTAATTTTGTAACGGGAAGTAACGACCATTGACTTAATGAGAAAAATGATTTCATCGCAGTAATCCACGGCATGTCAGTGAAAAATAATACCTCCACTATTGGTACACTTTTCGTTTAGTTGCGGTATATTTTTAATTTGTGTTTCTATAGTTGCGGTATCCGTGGTTTTGTTATGCGATCCTCCACTATAGGAACACTTTACCGCAACTATTGGTACAAGCAAGAACAGTTTCAGCAATTTTAGTGATATTTCATCAGTTTTAAAGCAATTTGAACGCTCTTTCCATCTATTCTGTGTATCAACAAGCCAAGACGTCGATTGACAGTGTCGGTTCTGTGGCTAATGTAATAAAATCAGTGAAACGGCACTACCGCAACCATAGGGAATTCATATTCGGCTTCACTGCCCATAAAGGCATAATTGTCCCATATGGAAAAAGTAGATATTGAGAAAATAGCGCTCATAGTTCGAAGTTTGTCATCTCATACAAATGTTCATTATTTTCTAGTACATTTTTGCATGCATTTTTGAATTCACGTTTTGTTATAGCTATTTCGGTTGAAAGTTCATATGGAGACTGTCATGCCTTTATTTTTCAATATGGGACTACATCAACTTCATATTTTTCCACAACATTTTCAAACAAAGTGTGTTTATTTTTATATGCATAATAAAGTTTACATTGAAACATGAATATTGCAATGAGAAAAGGTGTTGGCTCGAAAATCAATATGGGACAGTTATGCTTTATAGACAGTTCAGGGATCATGATTTTAGTAAGTAATGATATTTTCAATATTACCGAACGTTGTTGTCATAGGTGATTAATGTTACCCCATATCAGCTAAATAAAAAAATAACTTAAATATTTTGTTAAACATACTTTAAACATTCAGAAATCAAAATACGGTATATAAGGACTGTTCATTTTATAAAGTGGACACTTTGTTTATGCCATATCTTTTTTATTTATTGATATCATAACCGGTTTTCTGTGCATCGTTCAACTATTATTCTACAATGCTATGAAAATATAAGATCTTCCAAAATGCTTTTGGTTGAAGAGATAAACAGTTTTTTCAAGAACTCCCAAGAAAAGCTGTTCGTCAAAGTTTAACATTATTTTTCGTAAAGCAAAAATCCTCATTTTTATGATCAAATTGTATGTTTGTATCCTTTACTATTCTACAAAAGAAATAGCTTTAAAAAAATCAATTATATTCCACTATTCTTTGACATTAGGTAACTTAAGTGATTTATCCATTTATGGTCAAATTTGCTGATACACAATCCTTTCACTCCCAGCAAAAAAGAAAAGTAAAAAGCGTGTTCAAAACTAGTTTAGATTACTAAAGAAACTATATTTGTGTAAGCAAGAGCTAAATCGTGGGTTTAAACCACAGTCTAAAGTATAAATTTTACTCTTAATGGTCGTTTTACTAAAAACTCTCATACTTTTAAAATCATGTACGCATATTTATCGATCTACAGCTAATTGTAAACGTTTTTCTCTGAATATTTCAATTCGTAATCTCAGAATAACATATTATGAAAATAATATGTGGAAAATAAAATCGATTTTGTCAGAGCAGTGTTGCCAATTCCAATGATTGGCATTGTGCTTTGAAAGATCTTCTTAAAATAAAACAATTGTTTTTCTATTGTGCTTCAAATGTGACGTGGGGACTAAATAAGTAACTATATGAAGGCGTAAGTTATATTTTACATTATTACTATATTAGCACTTCCGCCAGGACGTAATTTAAATCAAAAAAATCTACTCATATCAGTACCCTTCAAATTTGAAATATTTTTGTCTAAAAATATCGGGGAAAAATAATTTTATTATATCTGTAAAATTGTTGCTCCAAAACTAACCTGATTTTTTCAATCAGGCTTCTGATTGATGCTGCTTTCGAAGAACAAGCCTTTTTTGAAAATAAAAAATATAGTTTGTTGAATTTTCCAGCCAAAATCTAACAATCATTGGTTTTGATAACCTCCAAAAATCGACCGTTCGAAACGTTGTTTCATATTCGTGTGAAATTTAATTATTGTGGAGAATATTTTATTATAACAACATTGTACAATATTAGTCGAACGATGTACCGAAAACCGATTGATATTTCATTGAATAATTAAAAAGATGCAGCATGCACAAGGTGTCCAGTCAAATGACAGTCCTTAGACACGAGCAATGAGTGTCAGTACTTGTTTAAAATATATAAAACTTACAGAATATGAATTTCCTAATGATTTTTTTAAGAAATGTCCCAAATAATGATCAATATTACCCCGGATTACGGTAGTGTATTTATATGGCCTTGGTAATAGTCGATTGTTTGGAGAAGAACCTTTCATTCAACAGATCATAAAACATTTCAAAAAAATCCAGGTTTTCCATGCTATAATTATTTGCAATGTCGATCTGAATTTAGGAAAATCAAGAGCAGCTTTCAGACAATACGGCTTTACAGAAATTTTAATAATTGAAATCGAATTTGGTTCTTTTGATAGACTATACTTGAGGGTACGAGATCAACTTCGCCACACTGACCAACCACACTCCGAATTACGGTACCGGTATTACTACTGCAGCGTTCAGTTTTTTTTACTAAACCGAGTAAAATATTCTAGTTTTGATTTTTTTCATAATAAAAATTGGAATCTTGTCAACTTAACTTCAGCTTGAGGATAAACTTACATTTTTTGAGAGATAAAACATGTTGAAAAAATTTTTTCGCTGAATTGTTGTGATTTTTTTTTATTTCAATTTTAATTTACTTTAAGAATCAATAAAAAAAATATGAAAATCATTCAAACAAAAGCAAAACAATATCATCCAAGAAGTTTTTGAAAATTTACATTCATTATTTTATCAACTTCTGAAAAATGCAATTCAGTCGAAGCACCGTTTAACGAAAAACTATTGTCACCTAAACTTATTAAAAGTATTACAATCACCAGTATGGGCTAGAAGGTGTAAATTTCAAGATATTTGTGAATACAATTTTTAAACTTTTTTATTTCCGTTCGACATACGAAAAAATGAAAAATATATAAGGTCTGCGGGAAATTTTTGAGTGCTTAATTAAAATAAATAATATTTACTAAATAACGATCAATTTCACATTTTGTAACATGAACATTGACTGTGAGGCTTGAATGATAATAATTCTATACAGTTCTTATTTTTCAACTCCGTTGCGAGTCAGCCAACTTTTCTCAAAATAATGAACAACATAATGGCTTACTTTTGGCCTACTACAGAAATAAAATCATAACTGAAAAGTAGGGGTAGTCGGAGCGGTTTGGCCAATGGGGTGGAATGAGCATCCCTTGAAAACTGCATAAATTCTTGAAATTTCATCTGAAATAACATGCAACTCTAAAGCTGATGAGGAAATGAAGCAATAGACATGTTATAAGTCAGTGTTCAAAACTCAAAGAAAAAGAAATAAATGATATTTGTTTTTAATTATGAAACGTGGTTTTACGGCTAACCAGCCGAGTGGAAGTTTAACAACTACCGAAAAGCTAAACATTACATATAATTTGCAATTGGATTAGATGGACAAATTGATGTGAAGATTTGCGAAAAAGTTACACGTCTTCTCAGTGAGAATCGAACTCACGACTCCCCGATCTCTAGTTGGGGCGCGTTAACCACTACGCCATGAGAGGACTCATGAACGCAGAAGTTAACCTGAATTCGATTTCAGCTCAATAATCACGTGGTTCTTTTTCGCAAAGTGCACCTCTTTCGGAAGAATTAGATGCCCATCCAAACACAACGCTTCTATATATATCCAATGCCTAGCCCGAGAGCGCATTGTTTTTAGGTATAGGAATAGCACACTACACTAGCCAGCAACTGCGCTGGCTGAGGTATCTATTGTGTGGGCTTCCAATGGGTCGCGACGTTCTCAAACGACCGGTTACGGAACATGAGTCCGTTGCTCGATAAATATTTGTTTTTAATTATGAAACGTGGTTTTACGGCTAACCAGCCGAGTGGAAGTTTAACAACTACCGAAAAGCTAAACATTACATATAATTTGCAATTGGATTAGATGGACAAATTGATGTGAAGATTTGCGAAAAAGTTACACGTCTTCTCAGTGAGAATCGAACTCACGACTCCCCGATCTCTAGTTGGGGCGCGTTAACCACTACGCCATGAGAGGACTCATGAACGCAGAAGTTAACCTGAATTCGATTTCAGCTCAATAATCACGTGGTTCTTTTTCGCAAAGTGCACCTCTTTCGGAAGAATTAGATGCCCATCCAAACACAACGCTTCTATATATATCCAATGCCTAGCCCGAGAGCGCATTGTTTTTAGGTATAGGAATAGCACACTACACTAGCCAGCAACTGCGCTGGCTGAGGTATCTATTGTGTGGGCTTCCAATGGGTCGCGACGTTCTCAAACGACCGGTTACGGAACATGAGTCCGTTGCTCGATAAATATTTGTTTTTAATTATGAAACGTGGTTTTACGGCTAACCAGCCGAGTGGAAGTTTAACAACTACCGAAAAGCTAAACATTACATATAATTTGCAATTGGATTAGATGGACAAATTGATGTGAAGATTTGCGAAAAAGTTACACGTCTTCTCAGTGAGAATCGAACTCACGACTCCCCGATCTCTAGTTGGGGCGCGTTAACCACTACGCCATGAGAGGACTCATGAACGCAGAAGTTAACCTGAATTCGATTTCAGCTCAATAATCACGTGGTTCTTTTTCGCAAAGTGCACCTCTTTCGGAAGAATTAGATGCCCATCCAAACACAACGCTTCTATATATATCCAATGCCTAGCCCGAGAGCGCATTGTTTTTAGGTATAGGAATAGCACACTACACTAGCCAGCAACTGCGCTGGCTGAGGTATCTATTGTGTGGGCTTCCAATGGGTCGCGACGTTCTCAAACGACCGGTTACGGAACATGAGTCCGTTGCTCGATAAATATTTGTTTTTAATTATGAAACGTGGTTTTACGGCTAACCAGCCGAGTGGAAGTTTAACAACTACCGAAAAGCTAAACATTACATATAATTTGCAATTGGATTAGATGGACAAATTGATGTGAAGATTTGCGAAAAAGTTACACGTCTTCTCAGTGAGAATCGAACTCACGACTCCCCGATCTCTAGTTGGGGCGCGTTAACCACTACGCCATGAGAGGACTCATGAACGCAGAAGTTAACCTGAATTCGATTTCAGCTCAATAATCACGTGGTTCTTTTTCGCAAAGTGCACCTCTTTCGGAAGAATTAGATGCCCATCCAAACACAACGCTTCTATATATATCCAATGCCTAGCCCGAGAGCGCATTGTTTTTTAGGTATAGGAATAGCACACTACACTAGCCAGCAACTGCGCTGGCTGAGGTATCTATTGCACTTTGCGAAAAGAACCACGTGATTATTGAGCTGAAATCGAATTCAGGTTAACTTCTGCGTTCATGAGTCCTCTCATGGCGTAGTGGTTAACGCGCCCCAACTAGAGATCGGGGAGTCGTGAGTTCGATTCTCACTGAGAAGACGTGTAACTTTTTCGCAAATCTTCACATCAATTTGTCCATCTAATCCAATTGCAAATTATATGTAATGTTTAGCTTTTCGGTAGTTGTTAAACTTCCACTCGGCTGGTTAGCCGTAAAACCACGTTTCATAATTAAAAACAAATATTTATCGAGCAACGGACTCATGTTCCGTAACCGGTCGTTTGAGAACGTCGCGACCCATTGGAAGCCCACACAATAGATACCTCAGCCAGCGCAGTTGCTGGCTAGTGTAGTGTGCTATTCCTATACCTAAAAACAATGCGCTCTCGGGCTAGGCATTGGATATATATAGAAGCGTTGTGTTTGGATGGGCATCTAATTCTTCCGAAAGAGGTGCACTTTGCGAAAAAGAACCACGTGATTATTGAGCTGAAATCGAATTCAGGTTAACTTCTGCGTTCATGAGTCCTCTCATGGCGTAGTGGTTAACGCGCCCCAACTAGAGATCGGGGAGTCGTGAGTTCGATTCTCACTGAGAAGACGTGTAACTTTTTCGCAAATCTTCACATCAATTTGTCCATCTAATCCAATTGCAAATTATATGTAATGTTTAGCTTTTCGGTAGTTGTTAAACTTCCACTCGGCTGGTTAGCCGTAAAACCACGTTTCATAATTAAAAACAAATATTTATCGAGCAACGGACTCATGTTCCGTAACCGGTCGTTTGAGAACGTCGCGACCCATTGGAAGCCCACACAATAGATACCTCAGCCAGCGCAGTTGCTGGCTAGTGTAGTGTGCTATTCCTATACCTAAAAACAATGCGCTCTCGGGCTAGGCATTGGATATATATAGAAGCGTTGTGTTTGGATGGGCATCTAATTCTTCCGAAAGAGGTGCACTTTGCGAAAAAGAACCACGTGATTATTGAGCTGAAATCGAATTCAGGTTAACTTCTGCGTTCATGAGTCCTCTCATGGCGTAGTGGTTAACGCGCCCCAACTAGAGATCGGGGAGTCGTGAGTTCGATTCTCACTGAGAAGACGTGTAACTTTTTCGCAAATCTTCACATCAATTTGTCCATCTAATCCAATTGCAAATTATATGTAATGTTTAGCTTTTCGGTAGTAAATAAATGATGTTCGAAAAAACTGCCCATATTGCCCTGAATGGCTCTTTTAAATTTCATCATTTCAGAATGATGATGTTTGACTGTTAGAATGTTTTTAAAAAATTATAACTTCTTGCACGGAGTGCTCATAAAAACTAATAAATTTTAAGTGTAGTAACAAAATAATTGCATTTTTAGATTATATGAGTGCAAAATAACAATCAAAACTGGGGTGCTCATATCACCCCATCAGTAAAAAATCGACTCGAACCATGACAAATTTTGAAAAATCAATAATTTATACGTGAACTTTATAAGAAAAAGGAAGTCATGCGGATCTACCCAGACAACCAGAAATCGCATGAAAGTTCACGTTTCAACTCGTTTATTCATACTAATTACATCAAACCCGCAAAACACCGTGGATTAACTCGCCAGTTTGATGAGTTTCCTCGCATAATACACTTCTTTTCTGAGTTCATTTATACATTTTGTTTCGTCTCGTACACTCGTACAAAGTAAGTCGCATCAATCCGTAGCAGCTGTCAAATCAACATTTGTTATCATAAGTTAAGTCGCATAAGATCACAGGTTCGGTAGAATATTTATACACTCGCATTGTATGTTATTATTCATCACATAATATATGCACGCATATCGCCTCCACTTTTTTACGTAGAAGGCCTTTTCGCGACATCTTATAAGTGAAATTTTGCACATATAAAGCCTCCAGGTGATTTCGTTATACGTACATTTTGGTTGTCTGGGTAGTGTATTCATCTAAAAATTGTTGGAAATCATGCAAACATTCGAAAAATTCATATTATTTTCAGCACTTTTATCGACTTTTCTTTAAGGTGGCCAAACTGCCCCACTTTCCCCTACTATTTAACGGTTCTGAAGAGTATTACTTTCCAATTCTGTTTTGGAAGCTGGCAAATTTATCTGATTGTCTCCCTCGAATTGCTCTAGATTTCTCAATGACTTAGTCATCTATTTTTTGATTCTATATCCGTTGGATGATCCGAGTTCTACTCAGGTGAGCATAGCGAAAATTCAATTTAAAATATGATTTAACAGGGAAACTATTGATTATTTTTATTCAATCAAAGTTTTAACCCCTCTACCGGCAGCTTCATTTTTTACCGCTAAAAAATATTCAAAACGCGATAACTTGTTTGTTTCTCGATAGTTTTGCACCATTTTTTCACAAGACCTCAAAAAACTCTTCTAGTTTAAAAATCTATATCGATATTAATCATTGGTGATCAAGTTTTGAAGATAATCCGATGTTCCTTCTGGGACTTACATTCTCCATATAAAATGTTTTTGGCGGCCATTTTGTTTTTGGTCAATTTATCAAAAAATAAAATAAAATGTGTACTATACAATGCCAGGTAATAAAGGAGCTACTCAGAAAAAATCATACAAATCGCTTCAGTATTCTTGGAAAAATCTTAAAATTACAATATGAGGTTTTTTAGAGTTTTTAAGATCTTTATTTGTCCAGTGTGTCCAGTGTGTATCTGAATACGATAAAAATTTTGTAGCCTGAGATATTTACGTTAGTTATGGCTACGTGTCGGTTCCCCAAGAAATTCTGGAATATCTGCGAATCCAGATGACCAATATCGACACATATTCTAATTCTAGAAGAGATTTTTGAGAGGTTGTGAAAAAAATGGTGCAAAAATAATGAGAAAAAAAAGTTAATACGATTTGAATACTCTTTTAGCGGTAAAAAATGAAGCTGCCGGTAGAGGGGTTGAATACTTTATGCCCTGGGAGGGAGGCACAGATACTACACACGAAATTTGATACTATTTTTTTCCAAACTGCAAGATAACTCCAGTTTGCCAACGACAATCAAGGCAGGCTTGGTGAAAATCGCTACTTTTCATTTGTTGTGTACCTTCAATCTTTCTGGACAAACATTGGAGAAGGGCTACAGTTTTCTATTCGTTTAATTTTCAGTTTTATTGGAAAAAGTAGAAAGAGCCTCATTCCAGTACGTTATATTCAATTAGAATAAACGGTGCTCTCGTGACATTACTTTCGAATGTGCATGGATTGATTCTAATTCGATTTTTGCTACTTTTGATGAAATGCAAAAATATGCTTTGGCTAATTACGCGCTTTTATCATGTTTGTCCATTGTTTAAGATCCGGACTCACAGTGACAGTTCGTGACAGCAACATCTCGGCTCACTGTGACGTAGAGAAATTTCGTATTGGTTTCTCCCTCCCAGGTTATGCCTATATTTAATGATTACGTAATAAATAAATGATCCTTTTTAGTAATACTGTTTGTTTGAATGTTCAAATACTAATAAGTACGATAATGATTAAAACTTGTGGAAAATATATTGATTGCAATGTTTGTTTTGGCGTTTTAAATAATCCGGATATAATATCCAAATGTTTGTTTTAGATCTAAATATCATTTTTCGTACTCTCAAAATGCACTAAGCACCTTTTGGGCAATGACCTTCGAGCTGTTTAGTGGAATACCTATTAGTAAATGATAAACCGAATTTAGTGCTATATCATTTAATTCCACTAGAGTTTCAATCTCTGGTATAGTACTAATCTAATTTTCCGTGTAATTAACGGAAAAAACACCACCAAGCCCTTTTTCTGTGATAGTTTGATTGTAGATAAATATGAAATGTATAAATTTGTGTATTACACATCAACCCTAAAATGACGTGGACGTCTTTTTTGCACTCTGTTGCCCATATCTTTCGACTTAATTCATCAATTTTCAAAATTATGACAGTTTTATGTAGTTCCATTACCACACATATATTTCGAATGTATTCGTGTGAAAGTATATGGATTGGATAAAGTATGTATCAAGTCTTGCAAACTCATGTTTGAACAGTTTCAAACCACTTTAATCACTTAGCTACTTGACATTTTTAGATTCGAGAGACCACAAGGCGTAGTATGCAATCCTGGAGAACCAACCTAAATCAAATGTTGATTTCCATATTGTGTCAAGTAAAAATATATTTTCTCGACAAGATATGACCATCGGAAGTCTTTCTGGTCATTTTAAATAAAGGTGACCATTAAAAGTCTAATCAGAATTCCAGTTTTGGTCCCAAAATGCTGATTTTTATCATTAGAAAGCAACCCTTACGCAAAACAGCAAAAAACACTGATTCAGCTAATTGGAACTTATAAAGTTGGAATATTCTGATCGTATAGGGGTCATTTTGAATTTTCTTCAGTATCTCCGGTAGGTATTTAGTTCCGAAATACAAATTCATATTTTAAAAAAATATCTTGTGGCCCAAGCATCTCAATTTGAAAGATATTCTCATCGTGAGAAACATAAAATACAACTGTTTGTAAATCTATAGCAAGCTAAATAAGAGTATTTAGGATACGGTCGATCAGGTTGAGTAAGTTCCGCTGCTTTTTTTAGAAATTGCAGTTATATTGAGAGGGTCCTTGTGGGAATTTTTCAATGATTTCAATAAGAATCCTGAAAGGTTTCTGATGAGAATCCTGAAAGGTTTCTGATGAGAATCCTGACGAAGCCTAATGATAATCTTAAATGGATTCGGGTAAGAATCCGACAAGGCTTCCAATGAAATCCCTGTAAGATTCCTAATAAGCTCTCTGAAAGTTTTCTGATGAAATCCCTGGATGGTTTCTGATAAAAATCCTGGACAGTTTCTGAAGACAATACTGAAAGTTTTCTGATGAAAATCCTGGTAGGATTCTGATGAGAATCATGGTAATATTCTAATGAGAAACCTGGAAGTATCTCTTTAGGAATCCTGGAAGAATTATGATTTCAGATGAGATGCAGTATTTTTGATGAGGATCCTAGAAAATTTGGATAAGATTTGAGAAAAGATTTCATGTAAATCCTGGAAGAATCATGATGAACATCCAGGAAGAATTCTTCAGAAAATCTAAGAAGAATATTTGAGCTTGAGCTTGAGCTTGATTGGCCGCCCGTGGTTGCTACTCCAGTATCGCCAGATCAGCTGCATTTACACAAGGAACCAACCAGATGAATGTTTGGGACTAACAGACACCCTCAGTGTATATTTGCTGGTGATCTTCTATTTTTAAGCGATTATGGCGCCTTGCCACGTCAGAATGCAGACCAATGAGGAAAGGGAAGAAATAGATGTTGCATTTATACTGGCCCACTGTAGACCGTGAAGTCCACCTGCATCTACATCTACGCCAGTTCATGCGGGAGTGTTGGGTGGGGACAAAGGCATGACAGAGGTTTGCTTTTTGGTTAACAGACTGCCTATGTATCAGGCGTGTTATAATTATTAAAGAATGGAAGCGTAGGGAAACGGTGTCTTGTCCGTCTCTGGTTCTAGCGTTTGCTATGAACGGATAGTTTGAGTGTGATAGATTAGGAGTGGAAGATAGAAGCAAGTGAAAGATACTACTACAAAGTAATAGGAAAAGGACGGGCCTGGGATTGAACCCATGACCTTCTGCTTATGAAGCAGAAGCGGTAGCCTTTAGACCACCAACCCCGTCTTTCTGCAGAAAATCTAAGAAGAATTCTGATAAAAAGGGATCTAATCAGAATACTGTAAGGAATTTGGTGAGAATCCTGGAAGGATTTCGATCAGAATGCTTGAAGGATTTTTATGTGAATCCTGGGAGGGTTTGAATAAAAATCTTGGAAGGATTCTGTTGCAAATATTTATCCTGGAAGGATTCTGATAAGAATTCTGAAGATATTCTGATGAGAACAACGGAAAAATTCTGAAAAATAAATCGGAAGGGAATTACATAGAATCATTGGACGATTTTGATGAGCCTCTTGAGAGGATTCTTATGAGTATGCTGGAATAATTCTGAAAATAATCTTGGAAAGATAAGATTCCTGGAACGATACTGATAAAATCCTAAATGGATTTTGATGAGAATAGTGAGAGTATTCTGACAAGCATATCTAGAGGATTCTGATGAGAATCCTGAGAGAAATGTGATGAGAATCCTAAGAGGATTCTGATGAGAACCCTGAGAGGATTCTGTTAAGAAAGCTAAGAGGATTCTTATTAGAATCTTTAGGGATTCTAATTAAAATTATGATAGGATGCTAATTAGAATTCTACGAAAAAAATTTTTTTGAGAATTATTGAATTTTGAAGATAATTTTCATATAATTTTATTGAAAAACTTGAGACGAGTTAGATGTGAATCCTGAGAGGATTCACGTGATATTTGATATTGTGCATAATGGGTGTTTTCTTGGGATAAATATTGGCCTTTGAAACCAAAAACGAGGCTCTGGAACCGAACCTAAACTGGTTACCTGTTTTGAAATCGCCAGAAAGGCTTCTGATGATCGTCTTTTATCGAGTAAATATAAAACATATAAAACCGTATGCAAAGAATATTTTATTTGGGTTGGTTCTTCAGGATCGCATACTAAGGCTTCCGGTCTCCTGTATGTTAAATGATCAAGTGATTACTATGGTTCAAAAATGTTCCCAATAAGCTCGCAAGACTTGATACATACTATATTCATATAATTTTACATAAATACATAAAAAATCTTTTGAAATTTTATCAACAATTAATCGTCCTATGATGTTCACTACATTTCCGACCATGTATCCGGATTGGTCACCGGTATTTAAATATTTCTGGATGCAATTAATCCCCTGTCTACACAAAACAGTTCTAATTTTGAGAATTGATCAATTGACTCAAAATACTGCAATAAAGTCATCCACGCCTTCTATGGGTTAAATACAACACAGGCATTTGTAGGTTTCAAAATATGTAAATCAATTTTCCATACATTTGTCAGTAATACAAAATTACGGCTTAAACTTTCAAGCAGGATACACATTATTTTATTTTCAGGAGAGCGGAATTCATGTACAATATTAGGTATAAAAATAAAATATCGAAAATGGTGCCATATTTGATTTAAATGACCAGCCGTCCATGATTTGCTTGTCCATTTTGAACAAAAAACAATCTTCTGTTCAATATAAGTGTTCAACTCATGATAGACCAAATTTTCCGACATTCTGAAAGATCACGTCAGTTCAACGACCTCCTAAATCACAAACAAAAACCCAAAAAATCGCCAGATGTACAACACTTTCCGACCCGGCACGCATAGCTCCGGAGAAATGTAGGTATACGTATTCCAGAACAGCTTGTGACCACCGGTTTTCGTCTATCCCGGTTCGTCTGTTGCAATTCCCGCCGTAGCTGATCCTGAGAGCTGCAGCTTGCTTGTCATGAACACACCCCTCTTTCTACCTTGTTACTATACTATTGCTCAGCTCGACCGGTGATCAATTAAATAATGAAGCCTTCCCGTCGTCGCTGAAAGGTTGATAGTAACGATACGATGCATACGGACTGAATCATGGGCGTAGCTAGGAAGGGAGGGGGGGGGGGAGTAGGGTTAGAGGGATCATTCTTAAACTTTTCACGTATATCATATAATTTATGCCTATCAGATGTATTTGAAGTCACTGTTGGTCTTAATCGTTCGGAATATGAGTCAAAACGGTATACCACATTCAAAAATTTGCAATTGTAGTAGTCATACTAAATAAAATTGGTAGATTTTTTTAAATATTACTTAGATACTTCTTTCTTTTCTTTTTTCTGACATTACGTCCCAACTGGGACAAAGCCTGCTTCTCAGATTAGTGTTCTTATGAGCACTTCCACAGTTATTAACTGAGAGCTTTCTTTGCCGATTGACCATTTTTGCATGTGTATATCGTGTGGCAGGTACGAAGATACTCTATGCCCTGGGAATCGAGAAAATTTCCTTTACGAAAAGATCCTCGACCAGTGGGATTTGAACCCACGACCCTCAGCATGGTCATGCTGAATAGCTGCGCGTTTACCGCTACGGCTATCTGGGCCCTTTACTCAGATACTATTTCCTGTCATTATTTTGAATCAATCATACATTCTTCTTTTTGTCTATAATGTTTGCTTTTATATTTACAAATATATTTAAAAAAAATACAATACTTAAACGTTAGAACATTAAGAAACGAGATAATGACAGTGAAACAATATCTTAAAATTGCATCAGATCAGTGAAAATTAGTGAAACATGTATTCAAAAAGCATCAAAATAGCAGGGTGTACTGAAGTCTACAAATTCACTTCATATTTAGCGACTAGTGGGCAGTGGTATCAGATGGAAAACACTAGTCTATTTAAAAGTGGACACGAACAAAGAAACGAAAGCGAAAAGTCGTTCAATTCTGTTGATTTGTTTTCGAATCATAACATAGAGTCATCAATTTGTTTTCTATTTAGATATGTGCAATGTCACACAAACTAACAGTATCGTGTAGTGTCATTCCAAAATATGACAAAATTTAGATTCTGGACACCGAGCATAGTTCGTCCATATTAGGACAGATACCTTAGGAGCCCAAAAAACGGGGCCCGGTACGCAGTGCACCCACCGTACCCCATAGCTACACTACTGGGCTGAACGCAAAGAGAACAGAGATACCTGGCATCAGCAGAGGTACCACCACATTCCGCAACGTTTTTGGAAACCGGAACCGAAGGGGAAAAAGAAAACCTTCCAGGTGCAACATTGATTCAAGCATCACCCATATAGATCGCACAGGAGGCAGGCGACACCACTTTGCTGAAATGCTGGAAACGGCGCATAAATTTCCATTTGTTTTCACGCCGCACCGCGCTTGGCTTGGCGAAGGCGACGAACTAAAAACTAATCATAATTAACAATTACGAGTGTAGTGTAAAGGTACACCACTGTAGTAAGTGGTATAAGTTTGTAGTAAAGGTAGACGCCACGAGGGAGCACGGAAAAGCGAGAAATGCATCATAAAAAATATGTTTAGGCATGAATCACCCCAAAAACCAGGATAGCGCCGCGACAGCAAAAGGGGGCGAAATGCCGTATGCGAGTTTATGTTTTGATCCGGCGTCGGTCGGTGACGACGAGGACTGCCCATGGACACACATTTTGCTGAACGAAGAACGGAGGTGGCAAACGGGAGAAAGGTGAAGCGACCGTCGTCGTCGTACATCCGCACGTGCTCTTGTAGTGAGCTGTGATCGGCAGGCTGTTGTAGGAGGCAGTGGTTCTCAATTGGGTAATCGGATTTCATTGTTACTTCCAATCAAATGCAAATGTAAAAACGTTTGTATTATAACATTTTTATTCAATTACTGTTGGCAAATCTCGGAACATAATTTCGATTCTATACCATTACCCGGAATATCATTACCCGGAATGCAATTTACCGGAATACCACTTACCGGAATGTACCATTACCCGGAAAAACCGTTTACCGGAATGTACCATTTACCGGAATGCACCATTACCCGGAAAGCCAAATCTTCCATTTTCGACGACCATTTTCAGTACATTTGTATATTTTTTTTTATTCTCTTTCAATGATGCTCAGCACAAATTATGTCACGCTAACCATGGACCTTCTTGACTCCCTCGGTTTCTATAAACACTTTTTCAAAAGACAAATTCAAACAGCTATGGACCAAAAATGTTTTTCTTCTTGCCGGCGTTACGAGTCAATAGAAACAAAGCTATTCTAGTAGAATTTCTACAGTTAATAGCTGACCACTTTTGCATTCTTACATAGTTTGACAAGTATATAAGTTCTCTAGCTCTGAAACGTCGTCAAATTTGCCAACTAGAAATAATTTTGAATCGGCGATATTCAATTCTACCAACCTTAGCTTGATCATTATGAATAGCTGCACTTTGCCGCAATGAATATTACGATACCAAAATTAAATTGCACATGTCATTTATTTGCGATTTTATTAGAAAGGAATCGCCTGATAGGGTGTATAGCTACTTGGGCACTTCCACAGGTTTTTCTCGGCCGAATTATCTGAAATTTTGCAAAAAGAGGCACTGCAGTACGACGCACTACAGTACGACGCACATTGTGGCCAAATATAAACTAAGTAGCTTTTAAAAAAAAACACTGCCGAAGTGAATCAAAAGTGCCAAAGCTTCCTATAGATCTATGAAAACTATGTCTTCAAATTAAGGCTGTAGAACTAAACATTACAGGCAAGGATAAAAAGAATGAAGAGAATTATTTTTGTTTTGTATATTTGATGTCAAATATTAACGAGGTCAATATAAATCGAAAAAAAATCGCCTAACGATTAAGGTGGAGATGCATCGAAGCCAAACCTCAAATTTTGAAGAGCACATATCTAGAGAACTAAACGCCCGTTCAAGCTGAAAACTTAATCGATTGGTTACATCCAGCGTGTGATCAATCGATTAAGTTTTCAGCTCGAACCGCTTCCTGGTTTCCTAGATTTGTGCTCTTGAAAATTTAAGGATTGGCTTCGATGTATAGTCACCTTAAGGTTGGGTGCATTATTGTAAATAGAAAATCTCAGCATTTGAAAATGTTTGGATTTATAATGTTTTTTTTTATTCCCTTCAAATAACAATTTAGAATCCATTTTAAATATTTTATCGCAAAAAAACTCTTATCTTGCGAGGGAAGGGACATACAACAGTGCTATTCTCATTTTAGCTTTAAGGCTCCCCCAAATCAACACGATTTTTTAAGCGACATCGACAAAAAATCGACGCGATTTTGTTGTTGAGTCGCTGCAAGCACTCTTATATGGAACCATCTAGATCGACACGACGAAAATCGCTGCGAAATTGCGTCGCTGTGGCTTAGACACTCTCATCAAACTGTGCATGCAGCGCTTGTGCATGTCGCTGTGACCGTAAAAAATCACCTTGATTTAAGGGAGCCTTTAGAGGAAATCTAAAACATCAAAACGAAACTATCAGTGCCTTGGTGATTGAGAGTAGAGACACTATTCGCCATTGTGACGTCCATCTTTGGATTCCGAAATATTGAACCTAATTAGATCTACTTTTCATTTGAATTTGCTTGATTTTGCTATATACTACGAATGTCATAACTCTGAATGTCTGTACCCCAAATCCAATGCCAGGATAATATACTAGAAAGAACAGTAAGCAATCATATTGTCATAAATTTGGTCATTTGCGACTAAACACATTTTACCAAAAATGCCGAGATCTGTGGAACTCGAAAGAACCGCCAACCAAATAAAGAAGGGTGAATATCAGATGGCCTGAAATGGGTCATTCTAGACAAAAGGAATATACGGAGGATTTGCATTCGGTTATTGACGTTTACAGAAACGACATTCGGTGGATTGACACTCGGCGAAAAGGAGCACAACTAATCCTGTTCAAAATTCTAATCATTGCTTATTAATTAACAATTGGACGCTTTTAGAACCGACGGTCCAATGTCAAAAGTAATGTTACATAATTGTAACCAAATTTAGCCAGTTCAGCCAAGACAAGCTGCAAAGATAAGTTTAAAGAACAGCTTATTTTTAAAAGAAGGGTGAATCATCTATGAAATGCAAATATATGAAGATGGCGCATATTGACATGATCAAGTATGAAGATATCTTAGACTCCTCTTCGATGCTTAGGAATTTTGAAGGAAGAACATCCCCTGTCCATTATCGTTACAAAATACTGACCCGAATGACCGCAAAACGGTTAAAGGGACGTTATGAAAAAGGCGAGAAATAGAAAAATAATTTTCCGGTAAATGATCCTTCCGGGTATTGGTTTTCCGGTAAATGGTTCATTCCGGTAAATGGTTTTCCGGGTAATGGTCTTCCGGTAAATTGCATTCCGGGTAATGGCTTTCCGGGTAATGTCGGAGAACCATAATTTCTTGGAAGAAAAAAAACTTTTCTTATGGTAATTGTATTTTATTTAGCATACGTGGGCCTATTAGTTTACTTTACATAAGATCAAGGAAAGAAAAACGTGATTAAAATTACATTGTTGGTGAAAGAAGAAAACTATTCACTTTAATTCGCCACGGATTGAAAAAAAAAATCAAATCTTGATCAAAAGATGAAACACACATGTCATATCTAGGGCAATGGTATGTCGGTGGCCCTTGATATGTTCAATTTCTTGAATAAAAACCTCTCATGTCTTTATGGAATATAAATATTATATATAGTAGCCTTCTAACTTTTAAGGCTAATGGGGATATTGCTAAAGATTTCCAAGCATATAATAGCTAAATTTCGTGGTTGATAGTATTTGCAAAGCCTCAACAGACGTGTCTACTACATGAGTTCGGATATTGAAGATGTTCCAAATCGTTCGGGTCCTAATAATTTATCGACTCTACTACAGTCTATACTTATGCATTTTCTGTAATCACATTCGTTTTCATCGGTGTATATCCATTATCACAAAAACAAAGCATTTTGATTCATATTCACAATTAAGGCTTACAGTGACTTCAATTGCATTTCAAAGGCATAAATTAGCAGATATTTACTATTAGTTTTACGCAAAAGTATGGAACAATTTTGTTTCAAACTGTGCTCAATTTGTCTCATAGTCCAATCACGTTGAATCAAATTCCGAACAGTGTGAATAAATCGTACCGTTTTGTCTCAAATTTCAAACAGGCTTATATTACAAAAAACATCTGGATTGTGTTGGAATTTTTCATTGAAATATGTCATCAAACATCGAGGAAACGGTAGTCTATTGCAACTCAATGTTTAAAGTTATTCTAGACACTGTGAGTTGTAATGATTTTTTAGTTTGAGGCCAGTAAAACCAATTCATATTAATTTATTTGCAAAATTATTCATTTGAATAATATTTATTGGCCCTGTTTGCAGCAAGGTGTTCGGAATATCAGACTAATTAAGTACAGTGTTCGACAATTGAAGCCAAATGTTGTTCCATACTAAAGCGTTAGGATAATAGTAAATAAACTATTACTTTTGTCTTTACAGTCCATAGATTACAGTTAAGTTCTTTAAGGAAATTGAATATTTTAAAACTATTGGCTAATTTATCCCTATCAGTTGCATTCAAAGTCCCTGTAAGTCTTGAATATTTAAAAAATAAGTCAAAACGGTATTCAATTAAATATTGTTTTTAAATAGATTCATCTGAGCTGAGTTTACTGCCATAGAACTAGAGAATCATAGCAACAAACCACCTTACGCCCAAACACCCCATCCCAGAGTTTAAATTATCTTAACACACATTTCTAATTTATCAACAGCGATTGCAACACAATATGCAAGTAAAAAGTAAAACTAACTTTAATTTTATGAGAGAACAAAGCTGCTAAATGTGATTCTAGTGGATGCAGTATCCTTTAAAGAAAGGCAATTAATATTAGAAAATAGAAAATCAAAGATTGAAGGTTGTAGGTTAAAACACATATATAGAATAAAGAAAAGTATAAATAAATTAGTAATTCAGAATTTGAGGTTTAAGAAAACATTGAATGCTAAATTTAAATAATAATCGGTTGGTTATTGACTGAATACCTATCTCTTGGTAGATAACTGAATTTGGTTGGACCTATGAAAGTGAAAATTTCTAAAATTGTACTAACCGTAGGCATTAAGTTACTGAAAAAATATCAATAATTCGAAGTAAATTGAATCAATCAACTGAGGCTTTTTTAAAAATTGCCTTGTTGGCGATTGAAATCTACCGTAAAACAATTTCATGGCATGCTTGTCAGTCTTATCATAACAAACTGGCCAGCTGTCATATGTGATTCCAATATGGCGGAATGAGCTACAGTAATGTTCCGATTTTGTCAGCCCCATGCTGCATTTAGGGTTGACAAATTCGGGAAAGAGCTAAAATCGGAAAAAAAATTTCGACTGATTTCAAGTTTTATTTTAACTTAAAGACTTGGTTTTATGATTTGGTTAATATAAACATTGTTTTTTACTTCCATTTTCTGTGTACTGTAATCCAAGGTAACATTGATAAGTTTATTGGATAATTATTAAAAATGTCGGTGTTTAGATGATAGTATAGACGTGGCCAAAGTCATAATTGACCTTATGCACCCAATATTGCCAGTATAGATGTTTAGTCTAATTAAAATAAATATAAATTTTAAGGCGAACAAAATCGGGCAAAAAAGGAAGCTTAAATCGGGGGTAGATAAAATCGGGTCAAAAAGGGTGCTGAAATCGGGGGTAGATAAAATCGGGGGTAGACAAAATCGGGTCATTACTGTATTTCACACATTGAACTACCTCCCTTCTAGATACCTTGGTTCAGCATGTGTTTTCGTTGAAATAATGTTGAACAAAGCGTACTATTTTGAATAATCGTGGTAGTAAAAGCATCTACAAATTTTCTTAGACAATGGATCTTTGAAGATATTTTTTGTCAGAGCTCACCGCATCAAAACAAAGGCGCCACTGTATATGGGATTCAACATTGTGACAGCATTGCTGTTCTCTCAAACACACAAGGCTACCGTGGCGCTATCTATGCTTTCCATAGCGACCGTTTTGATTATTTTAATGATCCATTCAAGAAAATTCAGTTTTGCAACTAAAGCTGTATTATACAAAATGGGGGAAAATTTCGCAGGCATAATATTTTAACCTTCTAATTACAGAATCTTAGTCCAAATGATGAATTGTTTAAGATCCGGGCTTACAGTGACAGTTCGTGACAGTAAAATCTCGGCTCACTGTGACGTAGAGAAATTTTGTATCGGTTTCTCCCTCCCAGGTAGGTATAAAATTAATTGTAATATCACGTCATTTTAGATGCCCATCATTCTCGTCGCAAATATGATGTGCAATAAAATCTTTCAAATGTATAAAAACTAGCCGGATCCGGAGGCTGCCGAAAATTGGTCTAGCAATCGATAGAACCGGTTTGAGTAATGAACAAAAGAAAAGATACGAAACTAAACGAATTTGAACAACGATCTAGCGAGTGAAAACCATAACCGTTACCTCTCGGTCATATCACCACATTGAAGAAGGATTGATACATTTGAAACAAGTTGTGTGTTGTTAGTCGATAGGGGTCTGTTGACATTTACATCGATGTCGCTCATTTACATTTGAAGCGGAATATTGTAGAAAATTGGGTGTGATCGATTGAAACTACGTTCAAATAATGATACATAACTGAAATTCATGTCGACCGGTATAACTTTTTTTTCTGTATAATGGGTACTATGAACCTGAGAAGAAAAGTAGTCGCCTAACTCGTTGCATGGGAAATTTCATGCCAGAAATACTAAAGAACAATTATCTTGGATCGCAGTTCGCAGTTGACAAGAAACGTAATTTCAAATGGAGCTCTCTGTAGAAAATTTCTTGACCATTTTTTTTCGATTTCTTTTTACTTTTCTGGAGCGCAAAACAGCATACCTAGCATTCCGCGTCACTATCGATCGAGTTTTCAGTATGACGTTATTTGAAAATTCTAGGTATGGCTTGGTTTGTAAAGATATTTCGTGGAGCACCTGCCAAGCTCCGCTGGATTAGAAAATCGTCAATATGCCTTAGTTCGATAATCGTGAATATGCCTAAGTTCGAAATCTGTAAGATATCCTGTTACAGGAGATTCATTGAATAAGACACACACTTTTACTTCTATTTTTGTAAAAAAAAATAAGTTGCTCGAAACTATAAGTGTATATAAACTTGGTAAAGATTCATTTTATTCATCAAACTATGAATGTTGCGTTTGTGTATCTGTTCAACGAACTTTGAATAGTTTGACATTAATTTCCTTCCACTTGGAAATTTTTCATATTAACTAAAAATACCATGCCCCACAGTGACGGATCACTTTGGCGTTCAACATCGGATAACTCGCTCAAAACATAAACGTTGACGTAAAACATATTTTTCCCATGTTATACTATTTGTCTTCTAGCATTTGTAAAGTTATGCACAACATTCGACCGCTTAATAACGGTGTATTTGACAAATGTTTAGTTGGTACCACACAGCTATCATTATATGGTCGTTTTCTGTAAGAAGTGCCGTCAGCATTCATAAGCTCCCACAAGTGGTAAAATTCATATTTTATAGGATAAAACATGCTCGTTCGCTTCGATTTAGTGTGAATTCATCTTTAGAAAACAGTTTTCTTGATTGTTGATTCTAAATACCGAATATTAGCACTTCTAACTACTGATCCATAATATGGACCAGGAAATGATTGTTTACCACGGTTATAGATCACTACCAAAGAATGTAGATCTCTACCATTTTAAGCATTGGATACGACATTTTCAGACAATAGCACTAAGGATAAAACTAATACAACATCAAGGTTGGTAATTTTCATTTTTTAGCAGACAGAAATTGGTGGAAAACTTGGTGTGGAGCGAAAACAGTTCATGCCTCAGTTACTACAATGCAGTATATCACAAAAAAGGACATTTTACCCTTGTTTTCAGCTCTAACAATGCTATTTTTTGCAGTAATATGTGACACATTGTTAACTTTCACCAAATCATGCAATACAGATCTTGAGATTACAGGAGCATAAAATTATGAAATTACTAGGCCTTTTTAGATTCCAGTACTGAGATTCTGATGTAAAATCTGTAAAAATCAGAAATACCTTCTCAAAAATACCAAAATAATTTTGAAAGATCAATAACCGAATCAAAAGCCGTATTTTTAATATTACCACAAGAATCCCAGAAAGGCTTACTTATTCCCACAGTTATTATAACAAATCTAGAATGTCTATTGGAATCCCAGAATTTTCTTAGATATTCTGGAATTCCAAATGAAATACGCGAATCTTGGATGTCACAATTCTCACGTAAAGTTCAATATTACTTTATAAATACCTGAATTCCCACAGACATCCAAGGATTCCTAAGAAACAACATAATTATCGTAATGCCAAAATTCACGCGAAAATGCGGAATCTTACTGGAATCTCAGTTCTTTTTGAAATCCCAGATTTTTTGCGGAAATCTCAAAATATCAATATCTTATGATATTTGCTCACATTTTAATTATTCCGTTCAATCTCCAAGCATGAGTAGCAACCTCTGAAGCTTACTATCAGTAGGGTTTGTGTCCCTTAGTTGACAGTCCCATATAGGCGCAAAATATTTTTTTATATGAAGGTAAGGAGCTATTTATCTAAGTACCATTGATACACAGCTCGATTTTGTTCAAAAATGATCGAAATAAAAAGTTTTGCTTAAAATTTAAGCTCTCTTGCACCTATGATTAACCTATCGTTCCTATAGTAGCACTACTAGCAGAAACTATTTTTTGTTAAACAAAATAATTGATCAATTAACAACTTTTTTACATCAATCGAAAGCTTTTCATCCACACTTTAAAGGAAAAATATAAAAAATTTGTAAAAATACGGTTTTGATTTGTATTTCGTTTACGCCGTGAAACTAGTGCTACTATAGGAACAGAAATTAGAAATACAGGTATACCTCGATTTAGTGGACATTTCGATTTCAAAATTGTCCATAAAATCGAATTGTACATAAAATCGAAGCAAAATTTTTATTTCACTTTTTGCTTTCTATTCAGTTGAAAATTCATTAGAATGTATCATTATCGCTGAAAAACTTATTTTCGATACCAGGGTCAATGTTCCAAGGTTAATTAAGTTAACAAATTCTTGATGAAATCAGTCCGTCAATGAAATATTGCATTCTAATTCAAAATATAAATATTTTTCATAAGAATACAATTAAAAAGAACGACATAAACTATTTTTCGCATGTTTTACTTATTTGTTTAATCAAAAGCTCAAGCGCTATCAGGCATTACGGAGCCAAACCCATTTAAAATTTTATTTACAATTCCTTCCACAGCATAAAAAAATAACATTTCTGCGTATCTAAAGGATCAAATTATATGTCTCCAGTGAATTTGGGATCGCTGAATCTGATACCACTCTTAGAAGTTTTCCAGCATGTAACAATTTTGAGCTACAAGTCGCCAAAGTTATACAAAATACCGGTTTTATTTATGTTTACATGAAATAAAATTATTACACATAGAAATTTTGCAAGGTCTAATAAAAAAAACTGTTAATTGAGTTCAAATCCACAACTTTTTTTATAACATGTCACTTTAATAATCAAGGTTTATCAAATTGTTAATGTTATTTTGATATAACAATGCATTCTCTACACGCTTAGAATAACTGCACTGTGTACACAATCAAAAAATCGTTATTTTCATTATTCAAAAATGATACAATTGGTTTTATTGAAGGCAAAGTGATTTATAACATTTGATGTTTGTTAAATTATGTAATTAAATTGTCCCATGTTCTAGGGTAGAACTACCAATTATGGCTATAGTACCAATTATGGCAATAGTGGGAACAAAAAGAGATTTTTCTTATTGTTTCACTAGACTATAATGGCTTATATTCACAGGAATGATTAAACTATTTGTTTTTGATGGTAACTAAACCTTGAAAAGAACATTCGTGCAATAAACTTCGAAAAATGAACATTTGAAAATTTTGCCTCACATAAATGTCACCTTCTTAGCAGTTGGCTAAGGGACCTCCGTTACGAAATGTATGTTTTCATCCTGATAAACTGTTTCAACCGATGAATGTATGTTGCCTAGTGAGAACAAATGAATAAATTTAGCTGGTATGCAATCAATTCTACTGTTTAAAGTTGGAAATCGTGTTATTTCCACTATGTCGATAACTGGTACAAAGAGTGTATGAGAGCCCAATTATGGCAATACTCTGGAGGCGGTTTGTTTACGTTTTTTAATCAGTGAAATAAAAGAAGTAAAGCTATTTTGCGGGTGACTTCCACGACGGGACGGTTCGGTAAGGCATTATCTTCATGTTTTGTACTCAATTACTAAGATTTTTCAATCACACCTTCGAAAACGTTCGCGAGCGGAAGATGCTAATTTCATGGTAGAGAGGGGTTTTCAGCGACACTCGATTTTTGAATTTTCCCTCTTTTCTCGTTAAAAATTGGCACTTAAAAGGTAATGTGAGATCATTAATGCTGTTTTGTATCATAATTTGCATTTACACTACATTTTGACTTCTTTTTCGAAAATTAATTTTCTCCCATGAACCCATTGCAAAAAATTGATTTAACATCTATTTAACCCAAATTTTTTGGAAAATTTTATGAGCGATATCTTCATTGCATATAAGCGTTGCATTATCATTCGCTCTTCATTGTGTTTGAGTTCATTTCGTGCAAATATTCGATAGTCCATAATTGGTACACTTTTATGTCGAATGCTAGGAACGCTATTGCCATAATTGGTACAAAGACAACGCTTTTTAAAATCCATTTTTAGAAGCTTAAAGTTAATTTAGTACTAAAACTGTTTAAATCAACAGATTCGCAAGGCTTTAAACTAGTAATTGACACCAACAAGTCATGCTTGCGTTTTAGAAACGCGGTTACAACTTGATTTTTATCACTACTGTTGACATATTGCATCCATAATTGGTACACCTACCCTATGTAAACCTTAAGGATCGCGAGACGCGTAGAACGGCAGCTTGGTAAAATTTTAATCAAGGTCCAAAAATTCCAGCAAATTTATTGCCAATGCTATGGTTCCATAAAGGTATCCTATCGATCGGACATGATAGCCAACAAAATAAGCGTAATGGGACATGGGACAGTATCTACTTCAAATTCACAAAGGTAAAATCAATTTTACAATTTGTAATCCAGGAAAAATATAAATGAAACTTTTATTGAGGTTTGCGTAAATTTTTCATTTTAAAAAATAAAAATAGTATATTTTAGTTTAATATTATAAGAATATGAAACTGGAAAATAAGATTTGACTTCTATTTTATCCAAAACATAATGAGTTTTCCATATTATGTATTGTTCAATACATTTGTGAAGAATTATTTTCGAAAACTTTTTTTTCTACATGTACATTTGCTTGTTTTATTATTTTCAAATAAAATAAAACATCGAAATGGAATTAAAACAATACTTAACCTAACATTATCGGTTTAACAAACAAACTTTTCAATATGGCAAAAATGATTGCTGGATTAACAAACATGTCAAACTGAGTGACAACAATCATGATTGTAGAACCAACGGACATTTCGGGTTGAATTCAACAAAAATGTTTGTTAGCCCTGAGAGTATCACCCAATTTTTCGTTGACCGTACAATCTATTTCTCCGCGTGTATAATTTATCAAATTTTTGGTGACCTTATCCACCTAGCATGAAGAATAAGAGTTTACTTTCCATGTAGAATATAATTTAGTAAAAAATGCATGATTAAATTTTTTATTAAATCGGTTTCATCAACATGCTATCAGTCTTCATATATTTCAAAAAAATATACTAAAAGTGTTTTTCTAACTAAATCAAATATTTAATTTAAATAAAATAGTTATGAGTTAACTCTGTTATTTCTGGTAAAGGTTTTCCATTAGAATATCGTATGTAAGCAAAACTTTTTCTTGTAGCAAAATTTCATATTTTAATCTCGAGATATTCCAGTATGACCAGTGTATGTCAAGTAACAAACGTATAAAATAATAAATAGAATTTATTTTTGAAATTTTAAAATAACTTCCAGATAAATCATTATAAAGTTTTCTTCAACAATTTTCGAACGACTTCATTGAGGAATTTTTGTCTTAAAAAAAAAAAACTTCAGGAACGTATGTATCGATTGGAGTGATTGAATCATTGTGCACGAATCATTCATAAAAAATCTTTCCTAATTGTAGTGCTTCAAAACGAGTTTATAGAAATAAAGAAACTACTGCAATAATTTCAGTAGATTCGTCTAAATAATCCTGAAGAAAGATGCATAATCGTTTGAGTAGTTTGTTGATAAATCCTTGCTTGATTTAACAACTTTTCCTTCTTCGAGAAAACTCTGGAGGAGCACTTGGATCAATCTCTGAAAAGTATAAAACCCCCTTATGAGAAATGCGAATTTGTGGGGTTTTCGGAACAATCCAAAGAACAAAAGGTAACTATTTTATTAATAATTAAAATTCCCACAAATCACTATAAACTTGGTTGAAGCCAGTGCTGGGAATGGTAATAGTAGTAGGCTTGAATTTTCGCAAAAATCACGTGGCTCTCCCAGTACAGTAGTTCAAAAACGTGAATCTCATCAAGTAGCCTATGTTGGGTGCACGAATTTTCTAAATCATGAGTGCCATTGAAGGCTCTAAATGCGGGAAATGCAGCGGGAAATAGATCATTTTTCTACAGTAATTCTGGGTTGCCCTTAGCAACGGGTGTTTTGCTATTTTTTTTGCTATTTTGCTTTTTGCCTACAGCAGCGATGGGCGTGAGTTTCACTGGCTTCGCTGACTGTGATTGGCTTTTCTTGGCTACTGTAGAGTGAATTTCAAGATTTTTCCCAACCATGGTTGAAGCAAGTCGTGAATGGCAACATGTTAAAAGTTATCGTTTATCACTACACAGAGGGTGTTAGCTGGTTGGGACAAAATCCAAATTAAAAGCACTCGAAAGCCACTAAAACGGGTTGAGTAAGTCGAACTGCTCCTCATTTTTAAACTTTTTCCATCTTGTAAAAGCTTTGTTGTATATTTATGATTATTTTTTACATTTTTCAACAAAACATGACCCAATCGCTCTATAAGCATAGCTTAAATTCCTCACATTGTTTAAGTTTACATAACGCATGTTTAGAATGGGATAAACATCAAAAAATTAAACATGATATTTTAATGTCCATAAAATCGAGGTAAAATGTACATAAAATCGAAGTACATAAAATCGAGGGTCCATATAATCGAGGGTCCACTAAATCGAGGTATACCTGTAGCACTACTATAAGCACATGTGTTCCTTTAGTGGCACAAGCCATAATAAATACACACATCTAAGTTTTCGTAGTTTCCATTTTTTTTTCCACAAAGCCAATGTACAAAGCTTTCAGGTGATGTAAAAATAATGCCGCTCAACTTAATTACAAACTAATTTTTCAGTTTACGCAACGGAAATTGCATGTACATCTGATGTGAAAAAGAAAGGACATTTGGTTTGAATTTGGGGATCCTGACCAACTTTTATAAAGCTATCTGAGAAGCCAAGTGTCAGATAATCTTGGGCCATTGATCAATAAATGCAATCATTTGATTGATGTTGTTCTCATGAAATAGTCCAAATAATATGCACCCTATACACATGAAAAACAGCGAAAAATATGGATGTTATTAGAAATTGGCACATTCCTTAGTCTCATTAATGCCCCGGGTCCCTCTATATGAATCCGCTGGATATCTTGATTTGCAGTATCGAGTTATGGATAGTTAACTTCAATGAAATTTGTGGATAAATTTAGAAATAAAATAAATTAATAATATATTATTAATAAATTAATTTTAATAAAACTAAATTCTGAAACTTATTTTCAACAATGAGATGGGTTTACATAAAAAATAATGCTTGACGCATTTCAATGTCTAAATACTTAAGTTCATCAACTTCGTGAAATGTTGAACGCAAAGCGAAACACGTTCTGAACCACTGGTCCTTGCGGGATCGAGTCGCGTGCCGCTTTTCCGTCTATCATGCTTTGTTATGCGTTGCTGTTGCTCGGTGCGAATCGAAGGGGAAACCTGGCGTCCCAGCACCATACACCACCAACACAAGGATCGGGGGAGATTCCTGTTGGGCGCATGCTCAGGTTTTACCGCTACGGCCCGACGGACGATTGCTACCGCGTATCCTTCGGCCTGGATTTGTGTTGGTTGCCTTCGGCTAGGGGAAACTGATTCCCTATATAAAGTGCAAGGATACGAGCCGACGTCGTGTCATTCGCTGCCAGGCTTCGGTCCGGTGAACAAGTGATTTGTTTTACGCACTACTTTTCCCTGTACATACCTAGTTTATTGCGCAAAGTTTAAGTATTTTACTCGGTTAACGAATCAACGTGTGTAAAAGTGTTTAGTGTTCATGAGACAAAGTGGACGCCTTGCTGTTTAGTGGATAAGTGGAGAGAGTTTAAAGATACGCACTTGGGAGGAATAGTGCGTGTGTGAGTGGGACATGCTAGTATGGCTTCATCACAGATCCAAGTTCGCCCACCGATGGGTCTCCTGACGACGGTGGCCGATTTGCCGCCAAGCTTCAAGGCGCAATATGTTCCCACCATCACTGTGGCGGCCATTGCCAAGCTCACAGGCGAGTCGCCGCTTGATTTGACGGTGAAGCAATGCTTCGGGGGTGCGATTACCCCTCCTTTGACGCCTTCACCGCTGAAGAAACGCTATCGCGATGAGAACGACGAGAACCGCGATGGAAATCGGACCAAACAGATTAAGATTGAACAGACAGTGCCGGAAGAGAGGGAAGCCACACCAGTGAAACCGGTTAAAATCGGCGCGGCTCCCAAGAGTTCAAAGAACCCTCCTCCGGTGGTTCCAATTTCGAAGGAACGTCGAACGAAAGCGGCCAGGAAGTTAAAGTTCGACGAAGAAACAACATCACCAGTGTCCGGTACGATTATCATTTCACTAGAAGAAGCCATTAACGGTGACATGCCTCGCGAGTCCGGTGATATTGATCCACAGTTCAATTTGGTGGAAATATCCGACGAAGTGCGTGCCGAATTGGCCACCATTCCAAACGTGATAGGTGCCTATAATTGCAAATTGTGTCGGTTGGAATTTGAGGATGCCTTCGGCCTAGCCCAGCATCGTTGTGCCTGTATAGTACTACTGGAATATCGTTGCCCAGAGTGTAGCAAGCGATTCAATTGCCCGGCAAATCTGGCGTCGCATCGTCGTTGGCACAAGCCGCGAGATCAAGTTGCTAAGAAAGGAGATGGAGATAAAGCTGACGATTTGGAATGCAAATATCGATGTGAGCAATGTAACAAGACCTTCAAGCGTCCCGCGTATCTGAAAAAGCATCAGCTGACACATAATAAGGCTAAAAATAAATCCAAACATAATCAATCAAGTGCCGAAATCGAAACAAACGCAACAATCATTACAACATCCGCCAGCTACCGTAGCAGTTCCGGTGAAGAGTCTAACCATTCCACCAACAGTAGCAACACGGTTTACGTGAATCACATGACCGAAGCACCACAAACAGTGTTCACCGTAGTGGCCAGTGAACCTCCGCTGAAACGAGAATTAGTTCATCATAATTACCACATGGCTCAATCACAATCATCGCACACCGATCCTACCGACGACGATGAGGAGGAGGACGATGACTACGACGAGCGTGCCTTGGTGATCAACGAGGACTACCAGGTCGATCAGGAAATGGAGGAACAGATCCGGTCAGCGTATTGCGATCGCTTCACAGAGGAGGAGAACATCGCCGCGGCAGCGCTGGCCCATCTTCGCAACGGACCCTCGGTAATCCGCCACACGACCGCACTGGTTGTCTAAGTCTTGGAAAGGAACCTCTATACTCGTAAGTTGCCTAATACAATAGTTGCTTAAGTACTATCATTATCATTAAATACTATATCGAAAAACAAACCGGGTTAGGCGCGGGACAACAAGTGGCGGTGTTCTACTTCGAAATTCGCTTCGCATTTAGGAACTGTCGGCCGGCAGAGCTTATGAATATGATTTACTTTCTGTACATTTTGCGAATCACAAATCAGCATCACACCAAATAAAACATGCAACCAAGAGCAGAAGACTGTGTGTATATAGCTTTATAGCGAATAAGACTGTGGAGCCAAGCTCTGTACTTACAACAATCTTTTTTTTAGATTTTAAGTCACCGGGAGATGGAAGATTCTGTTTAATTTTCGTTTCAAATTTATGTGCGAACTTTTTTGTTTCAGCTAAGTTGAATAGGTTTACTCTTTGTTTGTGCTTTTGATTCACAAAACAGTTATATATTATTCCATTGCAATTGTATATTTGATCAGCCGTCTAAATGGTTAACTCGTGAAGACTCATTTTTTTATTTTACAACTAAATATTTAAAATCGATTAAAGTATGCATTAGGCAATCATTTATTTTTGTTTCTGCTATATCTTTTTTGTTTATTGATGAAATCGTTATCGGTTTCCTGTGAATCGTTCTACTACTATTCTACGACGTTATGGAAATATAAGATTTGAAAAAAAATCTTCTGGTTGAAGAACCAAATAGTTTTTTCCAAAACTTTCTAAGAAAAGCTGTTCTTCAAAGTTAAACATTATTGTTCGCATAACAAGAATTTTCATTTTTATGAGTAACTTGTATGTTGGTATGCTTTACTGTTCTACTGAAGCTTGAGCTATATAAAATCAGTAATGATGACACTTTTAATTCATCCATAATTGTTTTAATTGCATACTTAAACAATAATTTTACCCATTATACTTTTAAAAACATGTACGCATGTTTACCGATCTTTAGCAATTTGTAAACGTTTTTCTCCAAATATTTCGATTGGTAATCCCAGAACAATATATTATGAAACCAAAACATGCAGTATAAATTGGATTTTGCAGTGCTGCCAGTTTTAATGATTTCCATTCTGCATCGAGAGATCTTCTGAAAATAAAGCATTTTTTTCTCCATTGTGCTTTAAATATGACATGGGGACTACAACAGCAACTTTATGAAGGCGTAAGTTATTTTTCTTATAAAGTTTATATTAGAACTTCCGCCAAGACGCACTTTGAACCAAAAAATTATATTTATGTCTGTTCCCTTTGAACTTAATATATTTTTCTTCAAAAAATCGGTGAAAATGTTTTTTTTTTTAATATCTGCAAAATTGTTGCTCTAAAAATAACTTGATTAGTTTTAGCAGACTTCTTATTAATGACGCTTTTGAAGAACAAGTCTTTTTTTAAAATAAAAAAATATAGATTGACAAATTTTTCAGCCAATATCTAATAATCATTGATTTTGATCAGCTTCAAAAATCGACCGTTCTAAATGTTGTTCCATATTCGTGTGAAATTATATTATTTTTATTATCATAACATAATACAATATTAGTCGAACGATGCGATTTTATTAATAAACTAATGAGATATAGCTTGCACAAGGTGTTCACATTATAAAATGAATAGTCCTTAGACACCATCTTTTGACAATAATAAAAATTTTAATGAATGCCTAACCTTTAAAAATATGATTTTTTTATATTTTTTCCTGGTGCAAGTATATTATGTCGTGTACGAAAAAAAATTTTGGGAGATTGTTAATACTTTCCTACATGATAATTTGATTGTAAATTAATATATATTTTTTGTATTAACATCATAAAAGACTCAGGCGTTTGTAATTATATAAAAAAAATCTTTTATATCCAGGCAAGATACTAGAAAAGAGTAAAATTAGGTTCATCAAAGATGTTCAGATTTTTGTTCAACTGCTTTATGGCTTCTGTTGAATCTACATGTTGTAAGGGAAAGTAAGGAGACTTGATCCCTTTTTCTTAATGCGGCTGTAACTCTGCAGGGAAATCTAAATTCCATAAAAATTCTACAAAGGCACTCTAGGTAACACGTTCCACAAAATCATGAATTACGAAACAGTTTCAAAATTGCGGTATTTGAAACTTCGTTTTTCCAATGACGTGTTTTACGAAGCAATTAGAAAATGTTAGATTACCTCCTTGATCCCCTCTTCAAAACATATACTAAAGTCGGGAACTTGTTTTTTTCTTTATTTTTGAGATTTGACAAATAAAAAAAAACCCTTTTTCCGATTACAATAACTCTTTTCGGAAAAAATAATACAATTTATTTTTATTACTACCTACTCAAAACTAAATGTAACTCGCCTATTAAAAAATGTAAAACTGGTTTAAATTTATTTAGAAAATGCATTTCTCGTGTATCTGCAATGATCGATTTCTCTTAGTCAATTTTCTCTTTCGGTTAGAAAACGTAATTCAAGTGATTTTTGTAGTATTTTACGACGCTGCATGATGAGTTGTTTCTACTGAATTCAAAATAGCAGCCGAAAACAGTTACCTGGTCAAATAATAAGCTAAAGAGAAAATCGATCATTGCAGTTACACCCTTATGATACTAAACGCGAGATTTATTTCAATTGGGAGACTTGATGCAGTACACAGGAAACCAAGTAAAGCAATTATTTTATAACCCCTTTTATTTCGGTAGATTATCGCAATTCCAAGAAATTAGAAATTTTCAAATAGAATTTTGGTATCACATTTTTTAAACAGACACACATTAAGTGTTATATAATTCCAAACTGTCAGTTTATTTTAAATATTTAAATATCTAAGTAGAGAAAACTCAAGACGTTACGACAAAATATTTGCAAATGCAAATCTATAAGATATACGATTTTTCGAAGTCATTCAAAATATTTTTGTTAAATTGTGTTTGAATCATTGCAAATAAACTGCTCCTATAGCATTATTACCATCTGATGAATTTCTAGCTCTGACATTGTCTTTCGTATAGACAAAGATTGTCATAATAATAATAAAAAAAACAAGTCTATCCCGTCTATTCTAGTGTGGGTTAAAGGTTCATTTAAAGACTGATATGCCTTTAATTTTTCGATATGGAACTGCACTAACGTCATATTTTTCCACAACGTTTTCAAAGATAGTTTTTTGATTTTCGAATGCGAAAGGCCTGCAAATGAGTTACAATTTTAAGCACTGAGTACCAGAAATAAAATTATCATCTTTCATCCATAGACAGTGAGTTTGATGTTTTTTATAACATTGATAAAGTAATTCTTTTTTAAATTTAAATTTATTCGTATTTATTTTGTTAATTTTGGAAGAAACGAGTATTTATATTGATTCATATTTGTCTCACATCGTGTTTTACAAATTTCTGATCGTTATCAATATTGGTTATTATAAAGCTGCTGCTGAACGTTTGAAGCCCTAAACTGTATTATTCAGACAGAATCTTCTACCCTCTCCATACTTCTTGTACATTCGATTTGAAATTTTCCAAAGATTTCTAAGTCACCCAAAGATGAGTATCCATCTAGTCATTCAATTAGGCTTTAAGGTCAGAGCTTAATATATCTATTATTTATTTAGCCTAATTCCTCACTAACCCTTTCAACATCTTTCGCTAATCCTTAGTTAATAGTTTACAACGATAGCCTTAAGTTAAGATTTATCCCAATCGCAAAGGAAGCAACGTGTACAGACAATAGACAATGCACATTGGAACAAGGGTTACTACTATTAAGTCAAATGAAAGACAAACTACTAGTGAGATATGTTTTGTGTTTGAATGTTTTCAGTTTACCTATCGTCAGTTTCAGTCATTTCAATTTTTTTTTCTCTGGTATGCTTTGGAAAAGTCAAAAGCACACAGGCGCAGGTTCGGGGATAGCTTTTGCAATCGAGTGGAAAATTGTGCCATATTATAATTGTAACCAAAAATGAGAACCAATGTTCGAAAAATTGTCAAAAGCTTGGGAAAATTGTAGGTTTTTAAACAAGGAAGGGTTTAGGTTAGTGTAGGTTCTAGTCGGCACCGGAAACAAACGAAGAGCACTTCTAGTCAAGAATCTAGTCGGGTTACTTGTAAAGATTCTAGTCAGAATAATTTAGTAAAACCAAAAACCATTAGCCAAAGTCAGGGTTGTACCTCTAGTCAACCATGTCTGGTCGTTATTATTCCAATCTAGTCCTAACACTAAGTCATGCGCTAGTCAGCTTTCGAACGATCTCATTCTAGTCTCATATATTTGTGTCATTTAGTATAGGTATTTGATATAGAGCGATGTAATTTAAAGTTTTCACTCCTCTATGCTTAAACATCCTCTTTTCTAAAAGAACTAAAGTCACTATCATTAATAAAGAAATATTTTCTGAACTTCGAATTTGTTAGAATCAATTATCAAGATAACAAGCGTTATGTTTCGGACACTTAATACCAACTAACACAAACATTTAATTTCGGCATTACGAGCAGAATTGTATCTTGTTACTATTATAGCATAATATTATCCCATAACCCTTTTCACACATTTTTTAAAAGCTATGTTCTCTACAAAATTACTTCCAATGTTTTCCAAGCAAGATGAGTGTGATCATAATAGATACCGTTCAAGCAAAGAGGTGCAAAACATTTGAATTACCATCAAGCTATCATCACCGTAATTTTATTTTGAACTTCATATACGTACTTCATTGAACTAGTCACTGTGTATTAAATTATTCATAATTTATTTTATTTAAATTCATACATTAACTATTGTAAATATAGTTCAAAACCCCACTGCTACAAATGAGTTCTATTAGAATTATAACGAGTCCTAATTTAATATACAAACTAATTTAAATCCAAGCACTATAACGGAGTAGAACACCGCACACCACTCTACAAGAAATAATAGTAAAAAACATAGAAAGCGAACAATCATTCTCTCGTCATATTAGCAAACGATTGCAAACAAAAAAAACCTTACGTTACGATCGAACAAAATGAAATGTGATATTAGATGAGTAAGAGTTTTTTTTAACAGAAGCTGAATCTTTACACACGTACACTTATATACATGTTTCAACTATTCGTCTCAAAGCAGCAAACGCGTACATATTTGTAGTAAATTATAAGGTTAATTAGGATGGCCCAATCAGCGAACAAAAAAAACATATTTTGTATCTTTTATGCCTAAGAGTTTGAAATAAAGTATTTATTGACACATAACACTGCTTTTTTCCATCACTTTCTCATATCCACTTTACTCCTAATGAAATGTACCGAAGGCAGCACCTGGTTATGCGCACATTTACATCGGGTGCCGGACACGAAATCGAACGAACCCACCTTAAAGGCACATTTTGGACATTTCAGTTTCACTTTGGTCCACTGTGATTGTTCGATTTCCGTTCGCATCCAGTCAGGAAGATGATCCTCGTGTATGAATATCTCTGTATTTTCCACTTCCGTTTGGCAAATTCCTTCGTCCTCGTCAGCATTGACAGTGGTGGGGCTGCTTGCAATGTGAACTGGTAGAATATATTGAGCTTCGGGTTCCGCTAGTGGGGTGGCGCATTTCTTACATTTGATGATCATAATCGATGCCGACGTTATGCGAATAAAATAGGAAGCTAAAAAACCAATCAGATTTATGAATCCTTGAAAAATATGAATTTTGGATAAATCTAAAGTCACTTAATAATACTAGAGAAAATTTTGTTTCCGGAATCTAAGAGGCTCAAATTTGAATGGATGTTGGGTAACAGGGTAACTAAAACAGAAAGTCAAGGTTTCTCATGAAAATAAGCAACAATCAAATATTCAATCGCCATATGTCGTTATCCAGCAAAAAGAAAAAAAAAAACAGAAATTCGGAAAATCTATGCTGCATGTTAAATTTTGTAAAAATTACAACCAAGAATTTATCAAAAAAAAAAAAAAAAAACAGGGCGAAAATAAATTTAAAGGTTTTTTTTTTAACCATCCAATATAATACCATAAGTTCTATTATGAAAGTAAATCTTGTGCAAAATATTTTCTTCAAAAAGTTTACTGAATGAGGTACTCAAGCTGATTGGACAACTGCTAGAAGTTTCGGTAGGAATAATGCTAGTTTCTAAAATGTGTACAGTCTTGTCAGGCATACTGAGAACCTCACCAAAACCGAAATGATTCATTTTTTAACTCGGCTTCCCCGTTAAGGATTATCATAATCGTTTTTAAAAGGCCAGAATTTGTTTTATTAAATTGTTATTATTCATCTTTTTTTTATATGGATAGCTAAAAGCAAAAACTATAATTTTACAGCGCCTCTGTACTCTTTTAAATGAAACGTTAAACTATGAATGGTTTCTATCCTACTTTTTCCACGAAGGAGTAAATCGAGTTCATTTAACGGCTTGGATAATTCCTGCTGACAATATTTCTGAATATTTGATTGTTGCCGCCCGTTGACCGGTAATTTTGTAATAGTCATTGGATCATTCTACGTTGTACACAATCGTTGAATTATATAAAGGTTTCATAGTTTCTCTAAATATCGAACATTTATCGAAAAAAAAATTAGAAGTGTTTTATAAGAACAGAAAAAAAATAATGTAATATGTTTTTGAAATAGGTGTCTGTACGGGAATTTCTCGAAGTTTCTTTGAAGAAATTCCTGGGATAATTCTGCATTATGGAGGAATCTCTGGAGCTTCTTTTTTTCACAACGAAGAAACAGTGAGCTTCTTTGGCGTGAGTGTTCACCAATTCGTGCAGTTATTGTTCAACGCAAGCCAATTCAAGTAGATTTTCTTGCATTTATATGCATTTAAAAACATTAATATGCAATAAAATGTACAAAATAAAAACACATTGAATGTAGAAGTCATCACTAAACTAATGTTTGAAAAAAAAAAATTACCGAAATTCAAGATAATAATAGGTCATATGAATAAAACCGATTTGACAAAAGTAAAGTCTCTGAGCATTCACTCAATACCGTATGAATGAAGCGATACTTTACTAATAGTAAGTTCAAAATTGGAACTTAGCTTTTACTCTGTCAAAAATGTTTTTTTATGTTTTGCTTTTTTTGCAAAGAAGGATTCCTGCGGTGCTAACAAGTGGCACCGCGGATCGGATCTTACCCGTTGTTTGCCACTAAAGAAAACATATTTGAGCTACGCCATTTGCTGCTGGCTGCTGATGAATCCACATACTCCAGTAAGATTTAACTGTTGGCATCACGTCTGCTGGTAAGCGCCAGAATTTGAAGCAATCCTGTGCCATCAAGGAACATCAAGGACTACAATCGGTACGTGGAAAACTTTAAGTGAGTGTTGCAGTCCATCCACAACGGTAAGTGTTTTGCACATGTGTTATTATTCTGGTTGTTAATTATTTTTGTACCTTCCGAATAGTGCTCATTTGCGGCACGTTATCACGTTCCTGCTGGTTCGTTATCAAGCTAACGAACCAGCAGGAAGCCCCATGTCCTCCAGCGGAATCGGTGCTCAAGCGCAGGCCAAAATACTAAACGGCAAAGTCGATTTCAACGGAGCCATCATATACCAAAACTGCTGTACGAGGAGAATGACAAAGGTAAAGTGGCGAACACTATCGCGGACAATTTGGCCAGTATGAGCAAGTTCAGTATGGCATAGGTATTCAGATTAAGCGACCACGGCCCGCCTTCGCCTTTGAAAAAATAAATAGGGGGAGATCCCCCAGTACCGGACAGCACCCAATACCGGACAAAGTCAAAAAATTGAGAAATCATGGTCCAATCAAGATGGTGTATTAGAAAGAAAGGAAGCTATTATGGAGACTAATGTTTGCGTAGAATAACACATCCTTGAAATATGCATGCCCTTTTAAAAAAGTAGAAAATTTTGAAAATCTTAAAAAAATTGACGTATCGCTTTAATATTCAGCCTATTTAGTAATTTTTTTGAATATGAAAAAATACTTTGGATCATGTAAGCATGTTCGAAAATAATCCTAATTTGATAGTATAAATGTATTTTGTACCATAATTGAACTAAATACGGACAACTTACAATTTTGGTTAAGCACTTCCTGTCCCCCAGTTTCGGACAGCTTGATTTGTTATATGTTATCTTTGTAATTATTGCACAAGTGTCTCAAAATACATTCATTTTTCATGGATTCCGTCGATCATGGTATCAAACATGCGATAGAACTAAGAAGAATGAACATTCAGAACAATATCGTAAAATGTGCTACTTTTCATCATATATAAAAGAGGATTTTGATGGACATCTTGTAAAATAAGAAGAACTCAAATTGTTCTTGTAAATGTTGCAAATGCAACATTGCGGCAATAATATACTATTCCTATAGTAAACACATTCAATGATGTTCAAATTTACAGAATTCGAGGCATTTCCGGTATTGGGTGCCACCTTTCAAGATCGATCAATTTGGTACTAAAATACATAATCAAAATGCAATGTCAAAATTCATATTTATATTTTCAAATTTATTTTTGTACACTATAAAAATGATAATATTTATCATAAATGGGTAACACGAGCTCATAAAACCAATATTTTTCGAATTATGAATTTAGTGGCTTATGTGTCCGGTACTGGGGGATCTCCCCCTATCTTGCATGCAAGATTGCCAGCTTGTAAGGGAATTTATTTGCTTAATTTGCCACAGAATTCAATCTTTATGTGTATAACAATACTTATTAACAAAGTTCGTACCACTTTGGATGCGGAAAAGTTATTTTTTGATGGTTTCAAAAAGTATTGTACTTCCCCATATAAGAGAAACGAAGAATTTTGCATGGAGACAGAAAGCATGTTAAAAAAATCGGTTTAATCTAAATTTTATCGTTTGATTTCAACCAAATTATATAAAAAATGAAAGCTTGAGTCCAATTTTGTAGGATTGGTGGATTAGATCACAAAAGGGTTTGATAAAATATACTTGAAATTTCATGCAAACATCAAAAAACCAGAATTTTATTAAACTTTTGGTGGATTAGATCACAAAAGGGTTTGATAAAATATACTTGAAATTTAATGCAAACATCAAAAAACCAGAATTTTATTAAACTTTTGCGACCTGTAGCTAAAAATTGTGACGTGCTGGAACATTTCTGAGAATAGCATCAGATTCAGCAACCCCAAATTTACTAGACACATTATTTAATCCTTGAGACACGCAAAAATGTCATTTTTGTTGCGCTGTGTTATTCTTCTAAATACTGTGATCCTACCTTATTTCACGCATGTTCCCAATTTCGCTCACTGCCTGGAATATAAACCACTGCGACCAATATTTGATCTATTGTAGTCCATTGTATAGTGCATGTCGTATTACTTTGTCACTATCGAGAAGTGAAAAAGTATTCATTTTTTTACAGTTGTCAACTTCATCACAGGAAAGGATTCTAATTGAAAGGTTCCGCTTTTTAAACCCTTCGAAGAGTGTGGTGGGTACCTTTATCAGTCAAAATCGGATCGGATGATAAAGTCAAGAAGTGACAACGATATTGTTCATGCATCAGTATCCTAGTCCTTACTTCTTCAAACTAGAGAACTAAATAAATAAAAGATTAGAAAACAACTTGTTGATTTCGACTCATTTTTTTCCTTGTCTCAAGGTCATTCTCGGCTACTGGAAAACCGAGACTTTTCACTTTAAACAACATTTTAAATGTAACAAGGACTAATAGTGTTCCTTCTCTTCGTTTGAAGCAATCAGGACTAGGACTCATTGGTAGATCTTTACCCCATAACGCACCACGAAAAGGTGATCTACCCGCGTTATGGGTAATTATTCAAGATACTAGCCAACAAAAAATGTTTCGCAAAATACAGTAAAATGGGGTGTTAAGGTTGGGATGAATCGAAGCCAATCCTCAAATTTTCAAGAGCACGAATCTGGAGAACCGAATACCCGTTTGAGCTGAAAACTTAATCGATTGATCACCACCAGCGAGTGACCAATCGATAAAGTTTTCAGCTTAAACGGATGTTTGGTTCTCCAGATCCGTGCTCTTGAAAATTTGAGGTTTGGCTTCGATTCATCTTCACCTTAAGGGATGAAAAAACATTTCAATTCGAAATTCAAGCAACTTCTAGAATGTCAATAATTGAACAAAGGACAGCCCTACAATGCTCACGTCATGTATATTAAAAGCCAAATACAATTATGAGAATCCTATGACAGATTCCTGAGATAATCATAAAAATGTGTGATTTTTGACGGAAATGTAAAATGGAGTGTTAAGGAATTTGAGTCGATAAAACCATATTTTGCCATCAACAAAACATAATCTTTTTGGTCAATAACTTTGATGCTTTCATTCAAATTCATGATTATGTTCAACCTTAATCAATACATAATATTACATCAACATTATTGAACTTGGAACTCCTGGAAACGCAAACCGTTTTATTTTAACTGCTAAATCTTACATAGTTATTAATCCTATTTGGGAACTTTCAATATATGGTAAAATTGTCTTGAAATGATTTTTATACTTGTACGAAACAGGATCATAAACTATATATTTACAGTTTACGAAACCTATAAGCTATGCAGAGCAACTTCGTAAATAATCTATGATATACGGATAATTTCAACAAGCTGTTTTTAATAGGGAAAAAGGCCAATTAGCCCTGTAAATAAAACACTACACTAAACAAGGTATTTGCATGCAACACCCAGTGGAATGGTCGAAAAAAAAAACGGAAGAAAAGTGTTCCAGTATCTAACGCACACTCTATAACACAATTCGTTTAGTGCCCGACGATACCGCAATGGTTCCCAAAAAGAGCTATAAGAGCTTATTATTCTTTACCACTTTATAGGTGTATCACTAAAAGGATCAATGGCTTCAAAACCATTTCCAAATGAAAGAATCATTCAAACTTCCAAAACATTTTACAAGCGTAATCGAACAAGTTTTAGAAATAGTTTCAAGAAAAATCCCGTATTTACTTCGTTGTTATAAAGATTTTTCGCCCAGTTTTACCGATTTTCGAGATTAGATATGTTTGGTAACCAATCGATTATATTTTCAGTTTAAACCGCAGTCTGATTCTCTAGATTCGTGCTCTTGAAAATTTGAGGTTTGGCTTCGAGGCATCTTCACCTTAACTATTACAATGCTGTTTTACTTCACGGAAGAAGCCAAAATGTTATTGGAATATACTACGGCATCATTCGAATGAGTTTAGTAACTTGGAAAAAGTATAAGAGATAATACCTTAAAACACTACTTATTTTCAAAAAGACACTTTTTCCATAAGAAATATTAAAAGTCGAGTTCTAGATAACATTTTCAAAAGTTTTTGTTTGCGTTATAATCTCAATTAAATATACTTATCTTCAAAGTTACATATATTTTTCTTAATATTGTTTCATTGTTTTGTAGTTAAATGTATTTGGCCCAGAAAATTCGAACAAAAATGTTTCGAAGAGTTTCCAATATCTACACTCTACAATGTATTTGTACGGTATTATAATAGACATCCCTTATCACATAACGCAGCTCACAATCCTCCGAACAAATCAAGCATTTCAGATGACTGATATATCGACTTTCGACGTTTTTGTGACTTGTCAAAGTTGATGGAGAAGTTCAATCCCTTAAGTCCCCCCCTACGATTCCTTAACACCCCATTTTACGGTATGTTAAAAATGTCAGTGAACGAAATTAGGAGCGCGCGCAAAATATGGGTACTTTACGGTACAGTTTGGCCCATAAAAAAATACGAAAATTGTTTGAACGTAAATATAGCATCCATAAGCTTTATTTTTATTGTTTTTGTGAGTGAATGTAATTTATTATCACTGTACTTCTTCTTCTTCTTCTTTCTGGCGTTACGTCCCAACTGGGACAAAGCCTGCTTATCAGATAAGTGTTCTCATGAGCACTTCCACAGTTATTAATTGAGAGCTTTCTTTGCCGATTGACCATTTTTGCATGTGCATAACGTGTGGCAGGTACGAAGATACTCTATGCCCTGGGAATCGAGAAAATTTCCTTTACGAAAAGATCCTCGACCAGCGGGATTCGAACCCACGACCCTCAGCATGGTCATGCTGAATAGCTGCGTGTTTACCGCTACGGCTATCTGGGCCCCTTTTGTTTATCACTGTAGTATATTTCGAAATAACTTCCCTATCTAGGGAAATTTTTGTCATATTTGTCTTAGAGAACGCTGAAAAGTTGAAATCTTTTATTCCATAAAAAAATTATTGGAAATCGATTGAGCTGTTCAAAAGTTATGATTTTTTAACTCAAGAGCGGTCGCGCTTTCAGCCAATACCGGCACCGCCTCGCTCGAGTTGTATATGAAGAGCGAGCTGTTTTCGAGGTGCGTGTACTCAGTACACGCATGCGACCGATCTTGGGTTAAATGAAAAATCTAATGCACTGAGACCTACAGTGTTTGCCGATAAAAAAAGACTGATTTGTTATTTTCAAAAAAATATAGGGAGACTTATGGCTTCGGCACCATTTGACTATTATCGGCAATCAAATTTCAAACGCCAAATACACAGTATCTTTCTACCAAAATACATCAATGAAAAAATTCAGATGATTCTTTGTTCTACCCGCTTCCAGCTGACGAGATTTTCGTGACTGAACAAACAATATTGCCAGAGATATCATCAATTCAAATGAACACGCCTCAAAATGCGACTGATTTGGAGCTGCCGAAGAGAATGAGGTTGCCGACAACAGTCACACGTTGTAAAAACGTTTCCAAAAGCATTTTGACAAGTCTGTCGGTGTGAATCGATAGAGGATTGAGCTACGCATAAATGTAAACAGACAAAAGCGGAATTTGTCTGCTGATGTCCGAGAAAATTACAAAAAAAGCGCGGCATCGGCTAAGACTGCCGAGAATACGTAAGTTCCCCTATCTCAAACATCAAAAAACATGCATCGCTGAAAATTTGACAGTAAACGTAAAATTTTCTGAACTTTCTAGAGAAAAAGAGAACAGTAATAGCCCTTTTAGTCGAGAGGCCTTCAAAACACGAAAAAAGGAAATTTTTGATTTTTGAAATTGAAAATCGATCAAGCGGTTTAAAAATCATGATTTTTTTTAAATACAAATTTTGCGAAGTCGCGATTTTTCTGGTCACCCTATTTTGGAAATGGTCACTCTAATACAAAAATCAAAAAACACGAAATAAGGATATTTCGGATACAGAACAAAATAGCAAATTTTCACGGAATTCGGTGCCCCACTAGATCGGTTTTTCATGTAATGGCTGACCTACATTAAAACATGACATGATGATCTTCGCATCTTTTTACGGGTCATACTGTATTAATTTAAAAATTCTTTAGGACTTGTAAATGATTATTTACATAATTCATGCAGCACTTACTTTTAAAAAATGTTTTGACAATATCCTGTATGTATTGCTTCAGAAAGTTATTTCCTTCAATTTTTCTAGTGTTAATTCAAGTATTACAACAGGATTTTTTTGAAGGTATTCTTATAGAAATATCTGGTTTTTCTTTCAAAAATATTGTCAGAAGATTCCCCAGAAGTTCTCAGGATTAATCTAGAGATGTCTCATAAAATCTGCTAATAATTCAAAAATAGTATTTGTTCTTGGGGCCTTCCTTAGCCGAGTGGCTAGAGTTCGAAGTCTGGGTTCGAATCCCGGTCGGTCCAGGATCTTTTCGTAATGAAAATTTCCTTGACGTCCCTGGGAATAGAGTATAATCGTACCTGTCACACGATATACGAACGCCCAGGGCTGTGCATTTTCGAAAGCATTTTGTGAAACACGACGCTTGGTTTGTGTCGTCTCAATGGTGACGAACAACTGCGTCGCTTCGTTCTTCGTTCCACACTCATTCGTTTCGTTATCCGAATTGAAAGCAATGAACAAGGAAGGTGAAAGAGTAAGAATTTCGTTTCATTTAATTTCATTGAAATCTATCAAAATGTTTTAAATTGAATTTTACCTATTTTTTGCAATGTAATTATGTAACTTGCTGAGTAATTAAATAAGATAGAGAAACTATGCGGGCTACAACGTCGTTCATTTGAATTAATCAGCTCCTAAAGTTAGGGACTACCGATTGAAAGACCAGCTCGCTGCGGTGAGGCTCCGATTTATGACGCACGACGCATAAGCAGCACGAAAGAGATGAGAGACTACGCTTGCTGCGATGAAAGGAAAGGTTCGTCGAATTGAAACGAAACAGTAGAGTTTCAATTGAAAGGCAAGCTTGAGTCAGTCAGTTGGGGACTGAAAATGCTTTCAATGAAACGAAAATGTACGGCCCTGCGAACGCCTATCGAGTAGTGGAAGATCAAGGGCCTAGTTGCCCCAGGTAAAATGTGTCCCGACAAACTGAAGGCGTTAGTGAACGGTCTCTTTCCTACGCATGATCCAACCGCGTGGCCGCCCACACCGTACGCTGACGTAGATGAAGAAAATGCCGGTATACAAGTGTCTAACGTCGAGCTGATAAGGGTTGCGAAAGGATTGAAGCTAAACAAAGCTCCCGGACCAGATGGTATCCCTAATGTAGCGCTAAGGGCAGCAATCTTGGCGTTCCCAGACATATTCAGGACAGGCTGCTTCCCAGACAGATGGAAGGTGCAGAAGCTAGTGTTACTGCCAAAACCGGGAAAACCGCCAGGGGATCCTGCTTCATATAGACCATGCTGGATACTCTTGGCAAACTTCTGGAGAAGGTCATCCTCGGCAGGCTGACGATCTACACGGAAGGCGAGAACGGATTGTCGAAAAAGCAGTTCGGATTCCGTAAAAAGACTTCGACGGTGGATGCTATTCGGGCAGTCATCGCGTGCGCGGAGAAAGCGTCCAAGCAGAAGAGGAGAGGCAATCGATACTGCGCAATGGTAACAATACACGTCAAGAACGCGTTCAACAGTGCCAGTTGGGAGGATATAGCCACAGCCCTACACACAGAGGCGCGACCACGTTCGGAACCATGGGTAGGACAAACATTAGCAATTTTTTTTTTGTGTGCTGTGAAGCTACGACCCTGGGCTAGAAATTGACAGTTACTATGTTTAAGGGGCTCAAACACAAAGCGGTGTAAGTAACATTTTGGTCGTTTTAAATAGAGTTGAGTTGAGTTGAGGAAATTATTATGTTTCCAATCGTTCTAACGATATTTTCAGGTGACTTTTCCGCTCAACTAAAAAATAGCACAATTTTTCAAGACTAGTTTGTTCTGTTTTAATACCATACAATTCTTACAGAATGAAAAATTGCTGAAAAATGTTCAGAGCAGATTATCACAAAATTAGGTCACTGACATCATTTTGCTTCTAACCCCTAAATTCCATGACAGCCTTTACCACAAGACTAAAAAAGCTTTTCGTCAGGCTGGTAGCGACTGAGTTCCTTTAAAATAGGAACATAAAGACCTCTTGCCAAAAATGATTTTGGAACAGAAACGTAACTTCTCTAAAAAATATTTGTTTTTGACGACATTAAGCTTTAACAGCGAACTAGCAGCTAGAGGCTGAAATTGACGAAGTGCATGAGCACAGCCCTCCCCCGATGAAGTTGCTTGATGTAGTTCCAGGGGGGATCGATAAATACTGATTTCTAGTAGGTTTCTTTCCTACTTCAGAAGTGTTCTGAACAAATTTTTGAGGTAACCCCTGATTGCATTTCAATATGAATCTTTAGATAAATTCGTCAGAATACAAAACTTTGGTAAATTCATATCAGAATACTTGAATATCTACAAAAAATTCTCCTGTAAAAATATCGTAAAGAGTTATTGGAAGTATTCAAAGAGAAACATAAATTTTAGGAAACAAAAACTCTAAAATGTATATTTTCACTACCAAATGCAGCCAAGAATTGCAAAGCTTCAATGAGAAATTCTTAAAAATATGTTGGTGATTTTTGAAGATTCATTTTGATATTTTTTTCTGTTCACATTTGCAGCATTTCGGAATACATTAAATTTAATAAATACGAAAATATTGAAACATTACATATAATTGTTAGTCTGATAGGTAGACAAAAAGTGAAAATCAGATTTGTATCATTTTAATAGACCATACATAAATATACATCGCAAGTCATATCAGCAAAGCTTTTACAATGTTTGCACATAGTTTTGTCAGTTGATAAATATTTATGGCGACTCCATTGTTTCAATTTTGTGAGACATTTTGTTTGCAGCTGCATACCGCACTTATTGTCGTTCATCCCACACAAAACAACGTGTGTCAAAACATCTGACGCACAGCCACACCAGTGACCGGCAGAAATAAGTGCAGATTAACACCGTAAAACTTTCCGTAATGTAGTAATTTTTTATCACTTTCATACGCCTACATCACCGTTCATTGCTAAAATAGTTAGAAAGTGTTTTCTTCGATGCAATTTTAAGGTAAAAGTGCCCAACCAAAACCTAAAATCACTCACCTGAAATTGACTACGATTTTGTTTACGATTCACAGCTTGGTTGTGTTGGTATCCGGCTGGCGAGACAAAACTAACGGTAACAGTTGTGGTGTGCGTAAAATAGAAGTAAAAGTTGTAAACAAGCATAGACGGTCATTCATAATGACAGTTGCCGATGAATGAATTTAGTCCGACAAACGTTGGTCGTTCTGGCGTTTCAAAACAAATTGTAGGGAGCAGCGGGGAAAGTGTGTCACCATGGGATCGTTCAAGATTCCGATTGATACAGCGTTGTGCATTGTATTTTACGTTTCGTGCTTATTTTATTCGTTCTACAAAAATTACGAACTGAGCAATGGTAAGAATATTCGAGAAAGAAAACTAATTTCATTTCAAAGGCTCATTCATGCTTATTTCAATTTTAGAAAGCCTTCAAAACTACTACTACCTGGAGGAAGGTTGGTCAATTTTCAAGGGTCGACGACGCGATGATTACGATTGGGAATGGGAGATCTACAAAAAGTATGCCATAAGTAACATGCTGATTTTTGCCTTACATGCGATTTTATTTGAGGTAATAAGATATTTGCGAGTAAGGCAGGTTTCTTTGGCACTGACCGTTTTCGGTTGTGCAGCAGTATTCTACATTTATGGATACAAGGTTTTGCTGATACTGATTTGGCAAAATTTGACCTTTTACGCGATTGGGCATTGGACGAAAAGCGCAGCCGTTCTGTGGATCAAAGCATTTCTGTGGATAGCGATGATAAATAGCGTAAAAATTTTGTTCTTTTATGATCAGTTGAACGTTTTGCTTGACATCGACAACGATAAGCTGTTGGAGTTCAGCATAATTATTTCGTGGAACGTTATCAAATGCACATGCTTTTGTTTGGATCGAGTTAACGCTAGAGGGAATGCGCAGAATTACAAGTTTGTGGATTTGCTGGGATACTCGTTTTACTTCCCGTTGCTGTTATTTGGTCCAGTAATCATCTACGAAAGATTTAAGGAGTGTCAAAAGGTCCGATGGCCAATGGAGAGTTTGAACACCTTGGAACGATTGAAAACATTAGTTATGCGATTGATTATATGCTTTTTCTGGGCATTGGTGATGGAAGCCGGTCAACACTTCTTCTACATTAATGTAATCCAACTGGATTTGAAGGTAAAATGATATACATTATTGAAATGTGTGGCGAATTAATATTATCAATGGTATATAATTCTAGTTATTGCAACACGTTAACTTATGGGCTTTGTATGGCTTAGGCTACATGATGGGACAGTTCTTCTACGTAAAATACGTAGTGTTTTATGGAATTGGAATAGCCTTTGGTACCTTTGACGGGGTTTTGATGCCTCACAAACCGATATGTATTGGCCGAGTTCATCTGTATTCGGATATGTGGAAGTTTTTTGATCGAGGACTGTATGAGTTTCTGTTCAAGTAAGTTTGAATTATTATTGCTGTTGGAATTAAATTTATGAAACCAAAATTCCAATTTCAGGTATATCTACACTCAGCTGTGCACCAAGACTTCGTCCAACACTCGTAAGATCTTCGCCAGTTCCATCACGTTTATCTTCATCTACATTTGGCATGGACTTTACACATTTGTCATGATCTGGTCCGCACTCAATTGGATTTGTATAGTAATGGAAGGGTTCGTTAAAAACGTTTTCGGAACCAATACGAAACTGGGAGCGCTGGTGGGCACACACGTGTTCGTCCTCTCGGTTTTGTCCAATTTCTTTTTCTTCGCTCGGGAGGAAGTTGGTTACATTTACATTCGCAGGACGTACTTTGAAAGCGTTTTTAACTACGTGGTGCTTTATGCGGTGGCTTATTGCTTCTTCAGAACGGGAGAATTCATCAAATCGGTGGAAGGTGACCGGAAATACTCATTGAAAAAGAGCTATTAATTTTGTAAATGTGTTCATTTATTCATATTTATTAAAGTTAAGATTGAACATGATTCTCAAAAATAAGCTTACAGTTTATTTCTTCCCTTCAACCATAATGATGTGATAACCAAATTTGGTTTTGATTGGCGGGTCTGTGTATTTCGGGGCATTTATTGTCGAAATTGGTAACGCAAAAGCTGCATCCTGGAATGGTCCGACCATTGCTCCTCGGATTTGCCATCCCAAATCGCCACCTTGTCGAGCTTTGTCCTCACTGTAGTTAGTGGCCACCACATTGAAGCTTTGTCCTTCTTTCAGTTTCTCCAGAGCTTCTAGGATCTTGCCTTGCTTCTCACACAAAATGTGACGAACTTTTACAGCGTTTCCTCCTTTCTTCTCCTTGCCGCCAGCTGCAATAAAAAATCCGTAACCGATTCATAATATTTTTGCGCTGCGAGACTTTATACTTCATGAACAAACCTTCATCTCCGGCACCACCTTTCTTTCCACCTGCTCCACCTTTGGCTGGAGCAGCTTTTGCTCCTCCTTTTGCATCTTTTTTAGGTGGCATTGTAAGAAAATATATCTAAAAAAATTGATTTCTAATATAAATTAAAAAAATTGTCTCAATCTCGTTCAACTGATAATAATACACCACGCAAGTTTACAGTCTGTCATATTCCACGCTTCTGTCTGCCGTCGATAGGGATGTCAAAAATAATCGATTATTTAAATTAGTCGATCAATCGGCTTACTAGTCGACTAATTTTTAACTCGCTCAATAACCGATATTCGATTAAACTAACGTCGCTTATTTCTGGGCAAATACTGAGCATTTTTCACATTTTAGGCTGGTTTGCTACTGACAAGAGGAGGAATCGCCTATCTCGATGCGTGGAAAATTTCTTTCAAGAAATGGTCAAGAAAATCAAATTTTTCTGATCTCAGTACGCAGTTGCGAAGAAATGACACTTCAAAGGGGAGTCTGTAGGAAATTTCTTGACCCATTCAGTCAAGAAATTTCTTTACTTTTCTTGAGCGTAACAGCATACTGAGCTTATTAGACTACCGTGCAGAAAATTTTTGCGCAGTGACCATTTGCACACCTCACACTGACACTCACATAATAGTTTTACAGCATGCTTCGATACTAACCTTTTTCGTCCTTGTTTTGATTTTGTGCGAACGATTAGCATTAAGGTGACACATCTCGGAATCCAAACATGGCAGGCAGAATGGCCGGCTTGTGCCCCTACTCACGATTTCAAAGGCACTAATCTGCTGAAATAATGAACGTACAAAGTCAATCTTCTTATTTTATGCTTTCTGCTAGTGCACAAAGCTAAAATAGGAATTGCATTGTAGTTTGATGCTTCTTTCGCGAGATTTGTGCTTTCAAAGTTTTGGTACATTATTGAATTTTGAATCCAAGCTGTTTCACCTTAAGCAATGGAACACAAACTATGGGGCTCTGCACAAAAATCATTGGCTCTCTTTCACTCCTTTATGAAATTAGTAAACAACAAGGCCAGTAAACGTCAAAATTCTATACAAAATCATAACAGTGCAGAGCCCCATACCACGCTAAATTTTAACATTTTCAAAACAATCAACACCCCCCCCCCCCACCACCTTTTGTCTCTTTTTTTTTCAAAAAAAATTGTGCACCCTCCTCAGCATTGTGTCAATTAATCGATATTAATAAACAACTTGCTTCGACTGTAATAGATTAATTAAGATTTTGCAACATCCCTATCTGTCGGAGTTCAAGTTGCAAGCAAAAAATGACAGCCATCAGACTGAGCTCCATTATTCATTGATGATGAGGATGATGCACGCTGGCGACCATCTGTCATCATTATTTGGAAAAGTTTTTTGGTGCGCGACTGCAACGCAATCAATAAATATTTAATTTATATTTAAATACTTTAAACTATGCGTTCCACCTTGGAAAACTGATTTTAAGTATATTTCAAGGGTTACTGAACAATAATCAAATGTTATATGTGAGCTAGAACAGTGTTTTCTTAGTAAAAAGTTCAAAAGAAGCTGCAGCAAAATGTCTCGCCATCGGAACGTGCGGACTATGAATTACGATGGTGAGTGCGTGTGATGAAATGCATCATGTTATTATTTTGATCCTCAAATGGTAATCTTTGAATATCGATTTGTTCCCGGAAGAATACGACGATGATGACGATTATCCCTATGGACACTCGGTGGAGGACGAATGCATTTCCCCGACGGACGCCCAGCAATGGATTTTCGACCGCGCCAGGGGACAGCACAGTATGTCCGCTTTTCTGGCCAATAACCGGGACATAGAAGAGGAAGACGATGACGAGGTGCAAGCGGCCCAGCCCCAACCGGAAAACTCCAAGGGACTGCTTCACAGAAGAGATTCCGAGGTAAATATTATTCTTGAAGTTGCGCACAGTGACTCAATTCCGTATTCGTACAGGGCGCTGTTTCCATATCAAGTTCTATTAAATTTTCTTTTTTTTTTAAATCTCGCATAACATGTAATCTCGCCCTAAAAGCTATTGGTTACCGAGTGTGTAGCTCCTTGTTTCTAAGCAAATAAATGGCCCAGGATGGGAACTATCACCTCTGGAAAATTGAGGAGGATCTTCTCTTCAACAACAAGCTACACCATTGGTAGTTTTTAGCGCGAGATCACAGGTTAGGCAGCGTCCATTTATTACGTAACGATAAAATTGGATATTATTACTAATATGGATATTTTTACTAATCGAAGTTCCAATTTGCAACGATTCAATTCGTGCTTTTAAATTACAATGTTACGTTTTCCATGTTGTTTTATTGAATTTTATAGATTGGACCCATAAATGCATAACAGTCCCACGTGATTTTTTGCCAATTTGTATTACGCTAAACGTCATTAAATTGCATGCATTTTCATGGCATTATAAGAAATCAATACGTTTGTTCTATAAATGTTAAAAACAACATCGAACTTGGTCTGTTCTACGTTACTAATAAACGCATGTTAGTCTCGCGACTCAAGATATAAATTTAATACAAGTAGAAAAAAGAATAGCTACTGTAATAATAAAATTTAAAGGATTTTTATTGATTTGCATCGATCATATTCTATAGCAGTACGAAGAATTTCTAGATTGTATAAGATTTCTTCATCATCATCATTAGTATTATCCAAACATTTAATCAGTCCCCGTCACGTATTCAATATCCTCCAAAGATTTCAAATAGCTTACCCAATGCTCGTCTTTGGTGGAAACTGAAAGTTGCCGTCGTCGCTAACATTGCCGTCACAGCCGTCCTTATCGTCGAAGCCAGCGAAGTTGTCTTCAGAACCCGCGTTCAACGGGTCGCCATCGGCCAAATTACTGCACTCATCCCCAGAGCTAACTTTTCAAATAAACTAGAGCAGACTTTTTCGAGACTTTCAATGCGGACACTAAACTGCCCATAAACGCATAATTGTCCCATGTGAATAGAAAATCCAGCAAACATGGGACTGACATGCATTTATGGACAGTAAACTGTCAAAACAACAATAATTCACATGTGCAGATTGATGCATCATAGTAAGCACTGATACTGTTATACGTTTATGGACCAATGCACGAGTTCACTATTTGACGTTTGAGCGGTGCCATGTTATTTACGTAGCCATGGCAATGAGTGAATTCAGCACCACTCAAGCGTCAAATCAGTGAACTCGTGCATTAGTCCATTCTTGTACATTCATTGGACCTATGCACGTGTTCACTAACTTGACGTTTGAGCGGTGCCGTGTTATTTATGTGGCCATGGTAACTAGTGAATTCGGCACCGTTCAAACGTCAAATTCTTGAACTCGTGCATTGGTCCATAGCAAATAAACGCATATCAGTCACGCGTACATTTTCCTGTATATTAACTAATAATTTGAGAATTTTTTCAAACAAAATGTATGTAATACTGAAATCAATAGTTCATTGCACCATTTGAGTGCAAATTTGGGTGCGAAAACATCGCATTTTCAATTAAATTGGAGTGAATAAAGTATAAAAGTGTTCACGATTTCTATCGCGTTTTCTCATGTGCGCTGTTTTGCTAGTGGGACTGGTATGCATTTATGGGCAGACACTATTTGATCCATAACTGTGGGTTCATGGTATTCTATAAAGGTTCAATCGCCATCTAGAAACTGATGTTATTGTCTCACATGAACAATTTGGTTCCAAACAAGGACACTCAACTGTTCATCAGCTCGTCCGGATCGAAAAAGAGATCAAGCGCAATTTTGCTGTGGGTAATTCCACCGGTATGGCCCTGCTAGACGTTGAAAAGGCCTACGATTCGGTATGGTAGGAAGCTGTGGTTTTCAAATAGCAACAATCAAACTGTCCACTCTACATAGTGAAAGTTGTTCGATCGTTTCTATCCGCTCGAACATTTGAATTTCAAGTCAACGGTTCGAGGTCTACTGCATACCGAATTCACTACGGAGTACCCAACGGTTCGGTCCTAAGCCCTACGTTGTACTACGTTTTCACTGCCGACGATTTTATGGTTGACGGAGATGTTTATGCTTTCTTTGCGGAAGACACGGCCTTCCTATCATCAGACAAGAACCCTGAAATCGTGGTGACCAAACTTCAACAAGCACAAAATTTCCTGGAGAAATTTCAGCGAAAATGGAGAATAAAAATCAACGCAAACAAAACCCAAACTATCTTTTTACAAGAAAAAGAGCAGAGCGCAATCTGACAACGTCTGTCGTAACAACCAATGGAATGCCATCCGCTTGGGTAAACGATGCCAATTACCTAGGAGTAATATTCGATTCCAAACTTACTTTTGGTAAACACGTAAATAATGCAATCTGCAAAGTGGATAAAGCAGTTCTTTCCATGTACCCACTTCTCAAACGCCGTTCCAAACTACATCTAAAAAAAACAAAATGCTGGTCTTCAAATGCATACTTCGCCTTATTATGCTCTATGGATCTTCAGTGTCAGGTAACAGGTGAAAAAACAATAAACTGCTGAAAATGATTCACAACCTCGACCCTAGGTACCTACTCAACAGAACAGCTACATCTTGTCGCAAAAATAGAGACTATCGAAGAGTTTATTAGTCGAGCTACCAGGAGCTTTGCAAACTCTTGTCAACTATCAGCAAATCCTTTGATAGAAGAACTTTTAGCTTAGCCACTGTGGCATTTAAATAGGAAACACTTAGATCTAGAATGCTTTGTAAACTGTTTTTTTTTCTTTATTGCTTGACTTCAGACACCAACAAATTAAATTCCTATTATAAATAAAATTGTCGTTACGCAGCTGAAAGGTGATCCAAATCTCTGCAATTGTAGCCGTTATAATTAATCAATACTGAAACTGATAAAATGAATTGAAATGGGGCACCTTGGGTTCATTTCAGACACAAATTCAACACTTTTGGTACATATTACATATTAAAGTATTTTGAATGCGTTCTATCATAATATGACTTTGACCAACTTGTTGTGGAAACAGCGTCCTGTACGAATATAAACTCGAGTACTGTATAATATTAAACTGATAACAATTTTCGTGTGATTTTCATTCGTAGTGCTACCAGCTACCGGAACTCAACGAGGAGGACCGTGTCCGGTTGATGTCGTGCATGGACGAAATAAGGAACATTGTCGGCGAATCGCTTTCCGACAGGCAACTGGTGGAAGCTATAATGAAGCATAACTATGATTTCGATAACGCCCTGGATGAGCTTCTCAATAGCAGCAAAAATACACCCCAGCAGTCTGAAATTGCGGAAGAGGTTGCACCTAAAACGCTGAAGGAACCCATCGAAAAAGGTGACTATCTGGCATGGGTTACGATCTTTGTGTGGGACGCTTTTCGATCATTGTTTGCGGTTTTATACTTGTAGTTTCACTGAGATATTTGAATAGATGAGAATAAGCTAGTGTTATCTTGACATTACATATTTCACAACGAACGGCAAGACTAAGTGCAGGGCTGGTCGCGAGTCACTTTTTAGTGACCTGGTCACTAAAAAGACACACAATAAACTCTGGCCGCTAACATCCCTGAAAGTGTTGCTTGCTTGCTAAAACAGTAACTGGTAGTCCAATGAATAAAACTTTTTTTTTCTTGAGTTCAGTAAAATGAAATCGAAGTTCCTAGACATTCACACATGTTGTGAAATTCGGATATTGTACCTCCATATTTTCTCTCTTATAATTTCACAATACACTATAACTCCAAGCGTATTTAAAATGCTCCAACGATAGCAATAGCGTCAAAGCCAAAGAATCTCTTACCTAAAGCAGTTAGTGTTTACTTCTAACGAGTTCCGTTTTTTTTCATTTCTCGTTTCACATTCGACACATTCTTCGATTCAACCTACCAATCACACTTCGGATGGGTGCTCTGCTTGGATTGCTTATGGAAGGTAAGATTTTAAACCACCTAATTTATCATCTGTATTTGGTAATCAAGGGGATAAATCCCTGGGGCAAGCTCTCCCGCGTTTCAATTTGCCAGCGTTAAAATTCGGTTTGAGTGCTGGCCAGAAAAACCCACCCAATAACTTTAAACCCGGGATAAACTTGAGTGATCTGGTGAAATCTCGTATGAAGAGAGACGAAACAACCGATAGTGAAAGCGGCAGTGACGTAGATTCAAGTGACCGAAGCCAAACCTCGCTTCTGCCAAAGTTATCCGACCTTTCGATAAACAGTGATAGTGGCATGGCATCGTCGTCCCCAGCCGAAAGCACGTTTTCGAATCTGTCCGACTTAGCCCGGCATCATTTGCAATCCAAAGGCGAAACGCCCATTGGAAGCCCGCTGGCTGCGAAAAGTGGTGGTTTTACGGTTCCTAACATTTTCAATACCCCAGCAGTGAAACCACCCCCCGGTTTTGATCCTTCAAGCAAACAAAAACCACCTCAACTTCCGCTGATGCGGAAAAACTGGATCGTTGATCTCAAATCGGCTCTGATAAAAGATAAATCAGAGATCACACCTCACCGCATCTCCGCTTCGGGCCAAGATGAGAATGACGAAGTCATAAATTACGGATTCATTGACTGCGACATTGTGGAATCCAAACCGGTGATCGACGAATTCTGCCTGATAGACGCAAGCGGTATTATGGATCGAAAGTTGATAAACTGCACCCAAGCTTCCTCCGGGCTGGGCAGTATATTGTGTCTACGGTATAGAAAGCGACATAAGCGGCGCATTCGGCATGGGTTCGTCTCCAAGCCGAACCAGGTGGAGCCATTCCGATTCAACGTTCCGTCACCGGATGATGTCGTGTTAGAGCATATGAAAAAATTCAAAAGATGAACCTAACTAAGTCAACTAAGGGTGGCTGACGGTTTTTCTGCGAACAAGTGCATGCTGCTTTGAGCAGCTAAATCGTATTCATTTAGTAATTTTTTTTTAATTTTTTTTTCTTACATTTCTTTTTTATTATGTTAAGCTGTATTGTATTTACTGTTTATGTGTACCTTCATCATTCAATTGTAATTCCTTTTTATTTGAACCGATTATTAAAACTTGGAATCGTAGATTTTTTTTTAGTAAACTCTCCCATGTCTGAATATTGAAGGCTTTGTAAAAGCACGTGAACAAATGGTACCACAAAAAAAAATCTACAAGGCTTATCTGTGTACCCTTTAAAATCTCGGGACCAACCTTTAATTTTTAATCATCGCGTCCACATATGCAACATGTGCATTGCAAAGCTGGCAACTCGTTCATCCTAACCACCTATGTACTACATTTGAAGTACAATTCAATAATTCTCTCAATAAAATTAAGCTTATTTCAATTATCTTTATTATTGATTGCTTGCAACGCAATTTTCACCTATCCAATATTTGTTGTTAAATTTGTGTTATGCAAATTAAATGCAAAGATTTTTTGGTGCGACGCGCAATCTGTGATCTAAATTTCACTACGCGCTCAGCGCGATGCTCGCTACGCAACACTTTATTCCACGCTACACTTTGCTGCTGTGATGATGAAAACCAACGCGTTTACTCTCTCGTAAAACGCGCTGCCTTGCAATTCTGTAAATGTGGTAGAATGCTTTTTGCACTACAAATGCAAGTGTGTAAGTAACTATAGCGTCAACTCTGGTCGGTGCACAGTTTTGCTACATCAATCAATTCAATCAGTACGAGCGTGCGCTTGAGGAGACAAGAAAGAAACCAATCTACGAAAGAGATTCATTTTGTTTACTCTCTTTTGGGCTTCGCGCCTTCAGCATCACCACGCTTGTGGTGTGCAGTGCAGGTGTAATTTTTCAGGCGGCTGACGGTAGGAAGTTTCTTCAAGTTTGGCGCTGCCGTTTTTTACAATACAGCTGTTTCGATTTTTATGAAACTTTCACAATTTACAACCAAGTATGCCATGCTTTGGGTGCGCAACCAAGAAGTAGAAGCATTAACCTAAGAATGCTAATGTCGCTGCTGTTCGTGTTACCAACATCTAGTTTGCCACGAACTGACAGCCTGAGTACCGGGCATCAAAGTGTCAAATTAATTATAAAAACATAAACAACGACAAGGCATTGAACAAACAATGAAAAACCATAATTAAAGGTAATAATAATTAAAATCAGTTTTGTGACAACAGCGCTACTAGCGTTCTACTACTAATATTTCTATTAACCAAGATGACAGCGAAAAGCAGAAATGAAAATCATTCAGTTTACGAGCCTTTAATCAAGATATACTTCTTTCAATTAATAGCTTAAGAATTTATCACCTCATTTCAATCGTAACAGTTTGGCGACGAGTATGACTGAAAATTCTTCCGGAAACTTTTAAGACTAGCTGAAAAACTTTCAAAAATGCCGCGCGGAACTGGTGTAGCCGTCGGTGATCCAGGCGATGTTTCAAATCAAGCGAATATGAACAAGCTGCTCCTGCTTCTGGACCGTTCATTTCATTTATTTAGTTAACATCTAAACAGATAACACTAAATCTACAATTTCACGCCACAATACTCGGTTCGTGGCCGCATCTCTCCATCCTCGGTTCTACCCCACGTTCGCAAAATCGAAACGCACTTTATCCACTCACCTAGCTCGCTGCGCTCCACGCCTTCTTGTACAAACCGGATTCGAAGCGAACACTATCTTTGCAGGGTTGTTGTCCGGCATTCTTGCAACATGCCCTGCCCATCGTATCCTTCCAGCTTTGACCACCTTCTGGACATGGGTTCGCCGTAGAGTTGGACGAGCTCGTGGTTCATTCTTCGCCGCCACACGCCGTTTTCCTGCACACCGCCAAAGATCATCCTAAGCACCAGACGTTTGAAGACTCCGAGTGCTTGCAGGTCCTTTTCGAGCATCGTCCACATTTCATGCCCGTAGTGGATTACCGGCCTTATAAGCGTTTTGTACATTATACATTTGATGTGAGTGTGAATCTTTTTTGACCGCAGTTTCTTGTAGAGGCCATAGTAAACTTGACTTACACTGATGATGCGCCTCCGTTTTTCACGGCTAACGTTACTGTCAGCCATCAGCAAGGATCCAAGGTAGACGAACTCGTCGACCACCTCGAAAGTATCCACGTCTATCGTAACGCTGCTACCTAGGCGAGCCCTGTCGCGCTCCGCCCCACCAGATAGCATGTACTTTGTCTTAGTCGCATTCACCAGCAGTCCAACTTTTGCTGCCTCGCGTTTCAGGTGGGTGTACAGGTCTGCCACCTTTTCAAATGTTCGGCCGACGATGTCCATATCATCCTATTAAATTGACTGGATCTCGTAAAAATCGTACCCCGGCTGTTAAACCCGGCTCTCCGCATAACACCTTCTAGCGCAATATTGCACAACAGGCACGAAAATCCATCACCTTGTCGTAGTCCTAGGCTGGATCCAAACGAACTGGAGTGTTCGCCTGTAACCTTCACACAATTTTGTACACCTTCCATCGTCGCTCTTATCAGCCTCGTGAGCTTTCCGTGAAAGATGTTCTCGTCCATGATTTTCCATAGCTCTACGTGGTCGATACTATCGTATGCCGCCTTGAAATCGATGAAAAGGTCATGCTTTGGGACCTGGTACTCACGACATTTTTGGAGGATTTGCTGTACAGTAAAGATCTGGTCCGTTGTCGATCGGCCGAAGTTATCATCTTCTCACAAACTCATTTACTACAGGTGACAGACGACGGAAGATGATCTGGGATAATATTTTGTAGGTCGCATTTAGAATGGTGATCGCTCGAAAATTCTCACAATCTAAATTGTCACCTTTCTCGTAGATGGGGCATATTACCCCTTCCTTCCACTCCTCCGGTAGCTGTCCTGTTTCCCAGCTTGTGCCTATCAGCCGGTGCAGATAAATGGCCAGCCTCTTTGGGCCCATCTTTATGAGTTCAGTTTCGATACCATCCTTACCAGCAGATTTATTGTTCTTCAGCTGGTGAATGGCATCCTTGACCTCCCTCAAAGTGGGGGTTGATTGGTTTCCATCGCCCGCATTACTGACGTAAGCATTTCCTCTATTATCCCGTCCTTCATTGCCTGTGTTCTCAGCGCCATTCAGGTGTTCGACGAAGTTTTGTTTCCACCTTTCGATAACCTCACGCTCGTCCGTCAAAATGCTCCCATCATTATCCCTCCTCATCTCGGCTCGCGGCACGTAGCCGTTGCGGGATGCGTTGAGTTTCTGATAGAACTTACGTGTTTCTTGAGATCGGCACAGCTGTTCCATTTCCTCGCACTCCGTCTCCTTCAGGCGGCGTTTTTTCTCCCGAAAGTGGCGGGGCTGCTGTTGCCGTTTCCGTCTATAACGTTCCAAGTTCTGCCGGGTCCCTTGCTGCAGCATGACCGTTCGCGCTGCATTCTTCTCCTTCAGAATCTGCCTACATTCTTCCGTCCCACGTACCCGACGTTGCTCTCAACAGCATTGTTGATGGCTGCTTTCACTGTTCTCCAGCAGTCCTCAAGAGGGGCTTCATCCAGCTCACACTCTTTCGGTAAAGCAGCCTCGAGGTGCTGCGCGTAAGCAGTTGCGACATCCGGTTGCTTAAGCCGCTGTAGGTCATACTGAAGCGGCCGTCGGTACCGTACGTTGTTAACGACGGAGTTTTGGGCGCAGTTTAACCATCACCAGATTGTGGTCAGAGTCGATGTTAGCGCCACGACGGTCCTGACGTCGATAATTTTGGAGCTGAACTCTTCCTCCTGGCCAACCTGAGCGTTTAGATCTCCTATGATGATTTTGACGTTGTCGCTTGGGCAGCTGTCGTACTTGCGTTCGAGCTGCGCGTAAAAAGCGTCTTTGTCATCATCACTGCTTCCGGGGTGAGGGCTGTGCACGTTTATCATGCTGAAGTTGAAGGACCGGCCGCGGCCCTTAGCCTCCATACGTTTTTTTCGCCACGTATTCATCCTCGGAAGGACCCCTCTTTCGCATCGCGTATCGAAAAATGACATCTGATATATTCGCATTGTCTGTGAAGAAAAACACTTCAGTCTTGCATGACTTAGTGTCTCTTTTGGCAAGTTGTGCCTTGGCTTTCTCGTAGTCCTGATTTGCAGCTAGGGCTGATTGTCACAATTCTACATGTTTACTATTTTCCCAGAAACTAAAGATTTTCAACGAATCCTAATGCATCGGCCGGCATTCAACTTCCTATTAGTTCTAGTTTCTAGGAAAATTGTAAACATCCATTCAACTTCACACCGCACAAAAATACAAGCGACTGAAAAAATGCCATTTGGACATTACCTCGGAAAATCCAGAACATCTCCGGTGTACTGTGGCAAATATGCATGACCAAGCAAGTTCCTGAAGATAGATCAAATTTGCCATCGACTGCTTCCGAATGCATCCAATTTCATCAATTTTTCATAAAGTTATAAGCATTTGAATATTGGTAATTTTGGTAAATTTTGCCTATCCCCTATCAGCCTATCAGTATAATCAGAATTCCTTATAAATTGTAGGCGTTTTGCTTGGTCTAAGACTACTTCCAATGCAGATTTCCCCATTGAAAAAAAAAAACTAGTTCCATAAATTTAACAGGGTGTAGACTACCTTGAAAAACCTGGAAAGTCAGGGAATGTCAGAGAAATCAATTTTAGACCTGGAAAATCAGATCAAACGAATTGATTGTCTGCAAAGTTATCGACAAGGATAAGTCAGCAATACAATAATTGATAACCCTGATGTTTATATTCAATAATATATCCTATTGAAAAATGAGCAATCAATCTTTTAGAATAGCAGTTTACCATTGAGAAAATGATCTTATGCATAAGGGGCCGTCCATAAATGACGTAGCATTTTTTCACTGATTTTTTACACCCCCCTCCCCCCTCGTAGCATTTCGTCACAAATACTGGTATTCCCCCCTGGAAAATACGTAGCATATCGAGCAACCCCCTCCCCCTATATTTTTTTTATTTGTTTTCCTTAGTGACTGGGTTGAAACAAAAATTGGAATTGAGAAGTTCAATACAAAGTTTGATATTAATAACTGACTGAAATGAAAGGATAATCTATTCTAACAGTTTGATATACAGTAGCGCTTAAAAGTAATTTGGAAAAGTTTTAAATAAACATTTTCTTTGATTTTGGTTTCCAGTTTCTTATAGACTAAATTATATTACTATTGCTGTTCTTACCATGAAAAACAAGTTTACTATAAAAATGTGAAAAAAAATTGTTTGGATTATTTAAAGCTTCAAAACATCTGTTTTAATGCATTAATCAAGAAAATCTAAAGTTTCATTGATATTTTTTTAATTTTGTCATATGAATGTTTTGAAGCTTAATCATAATTTTATAACCCAAGTTTATAAGTAAAAAAAAGGTTTCATAAAAAATAATTGTATGCAATTTTTTTTAGTGCCTTTCTATTTACGGACTTGATTCAAAATGCTACGTCCTCTAGCTAGGACCCCTCCCTCCCCCTCGTCACACTTCGTCACAAATTCGTGAAGACCCCCCTCCCCCCTAAAAAACTACGTCATTTATGGACGACCCCTAATAGAGAAAATATTTTCGTAAAAAAAAACAAATTATGTGATCTTGAGAAATATATTTGAAATATCTTAGGAATTTCAAATGCTATTCTTGAAGAAATTAAAGACTGAAAGGAATTCTCTAACAATTTCTGAAGAAACCTGTAAATGAGGAGCTTCTAGGGTCAATCTTAGAAAAGTTCTTGAAGTATTGAAGGAATATCTGGAGAATTAAAGTATTGAAGGAACACACTTAGAATAAAATGCCCAATCTCGGCTTTCGAAAACCGAGATCCGCACAGCCGAGCGCTCGGCTATCATCTCGGTTAAATAGATGTGACTGATCAACTCGGTTTATGTGGGAGGTGCTAGTTTCTGTGTTTAACTGAAAATCTCGGCATCACATAAACTGAAATCTCAGCAAAATTTGAAAACAATCATTATTGATTTTAATGCCGTTTTTCTTTATTTGCACCGCCTGCACCGTTTTCCCACCGGTGTAGCAAAAGTTGCACCCAAACCGTTCTTTTATTCCGCAGGTAGCACACCGTTTTTACACTCGATTGCCACCGGTGCAGAAAATCCTACACCCTGATCGAGCTGGGTGTAGCAGGTAATGCACTCTTTTTACCAATACATGTATGGTTCTTAACTGTCAGTGGTGTTCTTGTTTTGGTCGTTTTGGTAGATTTTGTTGTTTTCGGTAACGAACAAGCAAGATCTTCATTTGCGCTCATTTTCGACTACGCAGATAAAATGGATTTATTTCGGAATTGAATATTCTTAGTATTTATTAATGCTACAATAAATACAGGTTTTATAAGAATAATAAGATATACTGAGTATGTTTCATCAGTAGAAGCTTTTACGGTTTATATTAAAAAAAGGAAGGCTTCTCTCAGATGTTTGGATTGCCTGTATACCAGTACTACAGTAATACATTAAAAACACTTTAGTTCGGTCAAATTTTCCGAAATTTGCTCATGGATGCCAACAAAATAGAATAAGCAGCGGCTGGAGCTGTATGTTCCCGTATCTTAAGCACGGAATTCAAAATCTCTGGTTCTGTGTTTTTCAAAAATATTGACGAGTAATCGACATTGATATTCCAATAGTATTAAATTCTAATGATGATTGATTTCCGTTGCTCGCTTCGCCTTATTACAAAAAAATCAGCTTTTGCATCGTGAGCTAGAAACATTGCGGAAGTATGAGTTTTGGCGAAGTTATTAGCCAGAGAGAGGATCGATGAAATTAAATAAGTCCTTACAGTATTGAAATATGAAAATTCTGAATTTTTTAGCATATATTCATGGTATCAATTCTCAGGAAAAATAAATTAATGTTCATATGCCAAACATTTATTTAAACATTTTACATTCAGCCAGTGTTGTAAACACCATTAACAAACTATCCAAAACCCGAACGAATCTAATGTTTCCGAATCCCTTACAGCAAATCATGAATAACAGAAACAGCTGTTCTATCTGTTTGCAGAATGACATTTTGTTTTGATTGGCGCCTTCACTAATACTATCATACGCTGTCAAAATATTGCACCGAAACCGTTCTATTTTCCGGTGTCAATTGTAACACTCGCACGGTGCACCGTCGGGAATAATCGAAAACGACATAAGATTATTTAATTTTTTTTTTTCATTAGTAGTGGTATCTATGGAGCTACTCATAAATCTTATACGGATATATTTATAATCGTCTCTTTGGGATTTTCCTAAGTATCCTATGTTTGCTTATCGACAGAAAATGTACCTATCGGGTATAGACATTGAGCCCTAAAAATAACACAAAAAATCATGGAGCGTACCGTACGTACTTACTGAAGAATTTGCTTTGTACAATCTCACTTCCTTACCAGCGTTTGATTCATTTTACAAAACTTATACGCAATATTTTTACTACTTTTTTACGTAGAAACAAGACCGAAACACTTCCGAATATGAAGAAAAAACAAGATGGCAGATTGTCAAACAAAATGCTGAGAATCTCGGTAAACTCAGGTGGAAAACCGATATATCAGCATCCAATAAAACTGAGTTCGGTGAAAACATTGTTAACGTATGTGCTCGGCACACAATGTTGCCGAGCTACGGCTAAAATATAGAGTTAACCGAGATTTCAGTTTCACGTGTTGCCGAGACTCGGTTACAATTATTTTTTAGCTGAGTTTTCAGCAACATGCTTGCAATTTCAAATTTTAAGTGTGAAAAAAATATGTTAAGAATTACAAAAAGGAATTTCTGAGAAACCTACGTTGCATTCCTTGAAGCAATTCTCCAAGAAAGTTCTTTGGCAATGACTAGAATTTTTTCCTGGAAAGAGAAAATCCAAATTGCATAATAACTACCTTTTATTAAAAAAGCATGGTGGATCACAGTAATAGTGCTGCGTTTTATATAAAAAGGTTATAATCAGGAAGGTGTCCGAAATTGTCGTTTATGCCTGAAATTTGTGAAATTATATCTGAGGTAGTTCACTAGCCTTAGTTCATACGGATTATCAACTTGAATAAACACTCAAGAATGTTGTATGACAGGTATATCTCAGTAAAGTAAAAGCTTTTGCTCAGTTTATTCATAGTCCTATAACATAAACTATACATCATGTAAATCGTGGGATATGTATTTCTTTTACAAATCGTACTTATTTCGGTTCAAATTACTAATTCAGTTAGTCTGCAATTTATCTGAAAAATGATTGGAAGGTCTGGAAAAGTCATGGAATTTTATTTTCAAAATTGAGTCGACACCCTGTGTAAGCTCACTTGACACTGTACAAGCCTTTCACGGTTTATGTAGGAATCACCTTTTAAAACAAGGTTTGGCGAAATTGAATTAGATTTGTGCGTGTTCTCCATAACAGGTTTCTTGTTCAATGATCAGTTGAACGCAAAATGACAAAAGTAAGTTATGGTTCATTGAGTATATCAAATATTGCAACTTAAGCATAAACATGGGTTTAGAGATATAACTTCCGAAACATAGTGAAAAATGATTTTGTTTTTTTGTTTAATTACTAACATAGGTATCGGCGATCGATTGCTAGAGAAATCAGATAAGCTGCTATGTCAACTTCCACTCCAATTGAAACCCTCTGCTCCCGTAGCGGAGCCACCTCAACCGCTGATCCTCATCACACCAACGGCAAAGAAAGCAAACGTCACAAGGGGCTTCGAAATCAACAGTCCACGAATTCAGTCACCATCCGCATCGGGTCGGAACACTCCAGTGCAAGACACCGGAGACGATAGCAGGCAATTTCAAACGCCGAAACCCTTGCCAAAGGAACTCCAGCGCAATGCTCAGGAGCTTTTCAAAAAGGAACGCGGTGAGGGTAAGCAACACATCCATATGGTCGTCATTGGCCACGTGGATGCCGGTAAAAGTACATTGATGGGTCACTTGCTGTGTGACACTGGAAACATCAGCCAGAGGGTAATGCACAAAAACGAGCAGGAAAGTAAAAAACTCGGAAAGCAGAGTTTCATGTACGCCTGGGTGCTGGACGAAACCGGCGAGGAACGAGAACGAGGCATCACGATGGACGTTGGCAGCTCGCGGTTTGAAACGGCAAATAAACAGGTATCACAATTTGGTCTAATCAATTAATAACATGACCACTAAATATTTATTCTATTTCTCTAAACTAGATAACGCTGTTGGATGCTCCTGGCCACAAGGATTTCATACCAAATATGATATCAGGAGCCAACCAAGCGGACGTAGCATTACTCGTGGTAGATGCCACCAGGGGAGAATTCGAAACAGGTTTCGAGCAGGGTGGACAGACACGTGAGCACGCTTTGCTTGTGCGATCATTGGGTGTCAGTCAGTTGGGTGTCGTTGTCAATAAACTGGACACCGTGGGGTGGTCCCAGCAACGATTCGATGAAATCGTAGGCAAGTTGAAAGTCTTCCTGAAGCAAGCTGGGTTCAAGGATTCCGATGTGGTTTACGTACCTTGTTCGGGATTGACTGGAGAGAATTTGGTTAAGGAGCCAACCGATACCGAACTGCTCAAGTGGTACAAAGGCCCGACTTTGTTGAGGGTGATTGGTAAGTATTTGAGAACACACGAACGTATGAATTCCCAGACGCTAAGGTTCTTTTTATTCTAGACTCTTTCAAAACTCCTGCACGTTCGATAGATAAGCCGTTCCGTATGTCGGTGTCGGACATATTTAAGGGCACTGGTTCAGGTTTCTGCATTTCGGGGCGTATCGAATCCGGAGTAATTTGTGTGAACGATAAGGTGCTGGTGTGTCCCAGTAAGGAGCAGGCAGTTGTTAAAAATATTGCCATCGACGAAGTGCAATACACGACCTGTTTCGCTGGAGATCAGGTCTCGATTACCTTAGCTAATATCGACATTGCCAACATATCTGTTGGCTACATCCTCAGCGATATCTATAATCCGATTCCGTTGGCAACGAGGATACGGGCACGGATCGTAGTGTTCAACGTCAAAGTGCCAATCACGATGGGCTATCCGGTGTTGCTGCATCATCAGTCTTTGATAGAGCCAGCGACGATTTGCAAACTTAAAGCTCAACTACATAAAGGAACGGGCGAAGTAATTAAGAAGAATCCTCGCTGTTTGGGTAATAATTCTTGTGCTTCGGTGGATATCGAGTTCCAGCGACCAATATGCATGGAAAGATACGCAGATTTTAAAGAACTCGGTAGAATTATGTTGCGCGTCAGTGGTGTAACAATTGCGGCCGGTCTCGTTACAGACATTGTTAAATAAGTATGACCAAGTTCAATCTTTTACTCTAGACGGTCGTTTGAAGGCACTACTGTTTGAAATAAAAATGACAACATTGATTGTGTTATATTTGGTTTACTATCACAATTCCTAGAAATATTTTTCATTTGGAAAGTTTTAATAATATAAGTCGATTTTATTTTATATTTCAAAACAAATGTTGTTCCATATTTTTTTTTGAGATTCCTTCTTTGTTTATAAGTATCTTAAGGAAGTTAAATAGCTGCATTTTTACTTATATTTCCTTTTAAAGTACCCAAATAGGGCGATATTCAAAACTGAAAAGGCAATAGATGGCTCTTTTTCAGTGGTAGTAAAAACGAAATCCTGAAGCAAAGAAAGCACCACGGAAGACGAACTAAACACAAAAAGTTATGTATTCACATTACACTTGATTTCTAATCACTACTTTTTTGATCCAGTTCCCTAATTGCAAGTAATTTACGTTTTTCATTATTTTCCATACGTTTTGACAGTTCTCTGACTACCATTCTTCCATGCGCTTGTGTTGAAAGTTTGAGAAATTTGAGAATCCAGCGTAGCGCGATCAGTGGGTTGAATATAAACAACAGTGTCGTCGCTCGGCGGCCAGTGAAAGAAACTGAATGTTCTAAAGATTGTTGTCTGTACTTTTTGCCGCTGGCGCCAACTGTTAGCGTTTAAGAACGAAATAAACAGTCGTTACCCTATTGGGTACTGTTTGTTCTATTGAACTTCCTGTTCTATTGAACTTCCTGTTCTATTGAACTTCCTATATACATAGGACAATTATGCGTATATGAGTAGTTTAAAATTCTTACAATAATCCCAATGGAAATGTCGCCAAGATTATCTGTAGAAATCCTCAAAGAATACTTCCAGGATTTTTTTGTCTACTTATTTCTCCTGTTATTCTTCTTTCTCCAAATATTTATCAAGCACCTCCAGCAATTACACCAAAAACCCTTCTGAAGTTTGCTCAGAGATTTTCTAAGAAATTCTTTCAGATATTCACCCCTATTCTTGGTTACGCTCGAATGCTCTGTCGATTGAATACCGTTTTGCATTCCTGTTTACGCCAGCAAAATCAAATGGGCTATATGGATTCGAAGGGTCTACCCCGTTTGGCACAATGCCATTTGGCATGATGCCGTTTGGCATACAGTCGTTTGGCATAAAGTCGTTTGGCATAATAGTCGTTTGGCATAACAGTCGATTGGCATAATAGTCGTTTGGCATAATGGTCGTTTGGCATAATTTGAAAAAGGAAGTTACTGCAGTGGTACAGTAATATGCCACACCATAAGATGCGTCGTAAAACTACATGTCCCTTTTTTTCAAATGGCATGGAATAATTTAGGCGTTGGATATATTTTTGTTAAAAATGCGCCATAATATCCCGGACTTAATGACCCCGGAAGTCATGTATGATGCAATTCCAAAAGAGCTTTATTGGATATTGGTTTCCTTGAAAAATGATGATTAAGAAGTATGTCCTATCACTAACTGACAACGGAATGTACGATCGTGAGCAGTTTATACACACCCCTTTGCTTAATGGAAGGAATTTGATCAAAATCAATGTTTTTCACAATTATGCCAAACGGCTATTATGCCAAATGGCGATTATGCCAAACGACCGTTATGCCCAGGGATAGGGTGCGACTCAAAACTCTTTCAGTGCAGCACGCGCTGCCGGGAGACATCACGTTCAATTTGAAAGAGACGTGCAATATGAATTGTGTTGCACCCATTCTTTTTTGTGTGCTAAAACTCCCATGTGCCGTTGCTGATAATCTCTCTGAGCATTAGGCAAGGCTCTCGCAAATAACATCACTTTGCTTTGATGACGGAGTACGGATGGACGCCACTCTCAAACGAACCACACAAACGTTCGTTTACTTCATAAATCATACATGATTTTGCCTCACACACAGGGTAGATGTACCAATAGTGGAGGTACTAAGAACGATTAATCTTCATTTAACCGCTTAAATTCAAGATGCGCAATTAATGATCATATTAATGTTGTAACGGGAAGAAACGACTATAGACTTAATGAGAAAAATAATTTCATCGCAGTAGCCAACGGCATGTCAGTGAAAAATAGTATCTACACTTTTCCTTTAGTTGCGGTATATTTTTAATTTGCGTTCCTATAGTTGCGGTATCCGTTGTTTTCTCATGGGATCCTCCACTATAGGAACACTTTACCGCAACTATTGGTAGGGGTAAGAAAAGGTTTAGCAATTTTAGTGATATTTCATCAATTTTGAAGCAATTTGAACGCGTTTTTCAACTATTTCGTGTATCAAAAAGCCAATACGTCGATTGGCAGTGTCAATTCTGTGGTTAATGCAATAAAGTAAGTGAAAATGACCTTACCATAATTAAATGGATTACTTATCCTACATCGACAATTTCGACGACTTAGGTATATTTTTCGCGTTGACCAGGAGTTTTGACAATTTCCTGAACAAACGTTTGCTTTGATTAGATTCAATCTATCTGACAAAATTTTCGCGTGATCGTTGTGTTTATGGGTCACTGCACAACAATCTAACTCTCTTTTTTACTCTTGCATAAAATTTGTAAACAATAAGGTCAGTAAACGTCAAAATACCAAACAAAATCAAAACAGTGCAGAGCCCCATTGTCGTTTTTGTTTTTAGGAACAGGATTGGTGATCAATACATAAACAAACCAACTTCAAGCATAGTTGTAGTTCGGTCGAACCTGAATCGGGTTGGTCGAAACTGTGATCAACCTAGATTCAAAAACAAATTTGACATATGTTATTGCTGTGTGCGATTCCACGGAAGTGTCAAGAGTTTTTTCGGTGACCCCCTCTCCCGAGGGAAGATTTGTTGTATGAAATTAAAAATAATTTGTCTGGCACGTAACAAATATCTTCCTGCTCCCTCCACATGACTCACCTTACATATAACTCCTTACTTAATTAGTGAACGGCCTCTAATTACAAAATGGGTGGGGGGGGGGGGGGGGTTGTCCTTAAGATATTACAGCTCATGCAAAATTTGAAAAATATTCATACAAAATGCGTTACGAGGGGGTGGGTGGGTGTCAAAAATGGCCATTTCCGGCGATATGAAATTTGTGAATAAACCCTTAAATGATTTTGAAGTGTAGAGTAAGCAACAAATAGGGTTTCAATGCTAGTAATGGACCCCTTAGTAGCTGAAATTCATTCGCGACGCTTTTCCGCAATGATATCTCAGACGGATATACGTTATATGGAATCTAACAAGTTCAATGTCTTTACTTCATAGTACGCCTATGAAACATTCAAAATCATTCGATTTTTCCAGCGAAATATACATTTGGGAAACTGTTGTGCGAATGCCTATTATGGACCCTCCCGGGGTTCATAATAGGAATGTTTACAAATTTGACGTTTCCTATTATGGACCCTCCATTTGATTCCCATGTAATCCGGCTCGCTGCCGACGTGCCTATTATGGATCCACCTGGAAATGCGTATTATGGACCCTTTTGTGTGGTTTAATTTACAAAACTGTTCAAATATCTGTATTTATGCGCCTCAAACCAAATATTTTGTCCGAAGCTGCTGACTAACAATGCAATCGAAGTTCCTCCGGTGGATTTTCATAGGAATAAGGTTGCTTTGAGTGTTAATTTTATGTTTTTCTGTAGGGGGTCCATAATACGCAGAGTCCATAACCGGCACATTCGTTCTCGATTACGTTTCCAATGAAAAGCACCAAACGAAGCACATTGTGCTTTACTCCAAGAGTTTTAAAGAGTAGAGCTGGAGCTATCTTTTGTCTCTCACACAGTTGCGGCAATACTCGCACCTTCTTTTGTGTCACTCAACAAAAACAGGAGACGCACGCAAAAGTCGGGTGCAGCACATGCATATTTTGCACCGCTCCGAGTTTTCTGCCATTCTCTGGTTATGCCAAATGGCATTATGCCAAACAGCTATTATGCCAAACGACTGTATGCCAAACGGCATTATGCCAAACGGGGTAGACCCGAATTCGAACGAATACGATTCCATCGAAAATTGGATCCGCCGTAAACAAGACTGAGGGTGATTAGGTGAGAGTCTTGTATAGCCGGACAGCTCAGATCTATAAATTGAAAAAAATACAGGGGTAATTTTGAAAGTTCAATACAATATTCACATAAAATGTGTCATTTCTGTTTTCATTGTTCTTGAAATTAGAGACAGTTTTTAGCATTATTTTGGACCCCAGTGAATAAGATCTTACCCCAAAAGACCAAAAACCACAAAGCGGAAAAAAACGAAAGGCAGAATATCAGGCATTTTTTTTAATCAGTAATATATGGTAGAATATGTCCTGTGGCACTCAATTTTTTATATCAAAAAAATTTCAGCTTCGCCGCTATCAAAACACTGTTTAAGGTGCTCATTTCTTTAGTTTTCCAGATGATTGTTTATTCAGCATTAAATATGTTTAGGCAATGAATAAAATAAACTTTGTAGAAACAGAGCAAAAATTACAACAGGTATGTTAAAATGGACATTCCTCAGGTTTGCAGGTCTCTTTTCAAGTATTGGTTACTATTCTCTATATAGTTTATTTTTATGTAAGTTCCTATTCTAATTAAAATGGTCTTCAAAGTCATTTTTTTGCCTTGATCAGCTTCCAGTGAATCCTGATGCATAATTTTAAAGGCTCCAGAAAAACCTTCAGAGACTATTACGTGGCTATTCAACAAGTTAGTTCTTCATGCTATTTTTTCTCAGATTTCAAGGAATGCTTCAGGAATTCTAGTGTTTTCTCCAGAGATTCCTTCTGAGACACTTTCAGGGATGATACAAGCATTTTTAAGGGATGCCTAATCGAATTTCTTCAGAATTTGTAAAAAAAAATCTAGAGCACTCCAACGTTACTCGGAAAAAAATCTAGCCATTATCCCAGGATTTCCTCCAGATGTATGTCCACTGATTTCATCACCAGTTTTCCAGTCGAGAAGATTTACTACAGATCCTACAGAAGTTGTTTCACAAATGTTTATTGCAGAGTTTCTTTTTTTTGCAAGAAACCCTACAATAATACGTAAATCGATTTTTTTTTTTTCATTTTTCATAAGGATTCTTATTGAAATTCATCTAAAAATACTTCAGGCATTATTCTATAAAATCTATTCTAATATTATCCAAAAATTCCTCAATAAATACGATCTGGGTTTCCTCATTAAGTTCCTCTAGAAAATTGCTCGAAATTTCATCAAAATATTATTGCTGCGGTTCAAACATTGCTCTAATCATTTTTCAAATAAAATTTCCAAATCTATATGGATCCTTCGAAACCTCAAGGTTCTACACCAGTAAATACCACAGTAAGCATCAACGTATTTTTAAAGCTACTAAAGGTACGCTGCATTTTTTTGTATCTTACACGAAAATACTCGCACAGATAAAATAGTTATGAAAATCAGTCAGATTTGTACTGAAATCGAAATATAAATTCAGTTTATTCAATTGGCTTGTTTAGGAGTATCCAGTTTTTTACATATCATGATTCTACGTTGAAAATTGAGTCAGAATCCAAAGTTTCATAATTTTCCGTGCCCTGGAACTATTTTTAAAACACATTTGAAGTCAGTATGGAAATCGCTTTTGAATCATTGCTCGTTAAATGTTACTATGGGACAAGCTATCATTGTGTAAATTGAAATGTCATTGAGCTACAGATTTAAATCTTCATTAATTTATAACGTAAAAATTCAAGCTACGAAAACCTGTAACTTTCTCAGTGCCAGTTTTTACCGGTTTCGAACTAGAAAAGTGCTTAAATTTCACCTTCAAAATGTTTTATTGTCTTGTTCCGACATCCAGGAGCTAATTATATTCGAAGAAACCCTAAAACGGAAGTATATGTGAACCGGTTACGTTCCATAGATTTCCAACGATCTATGTGCTGAGAAACCGATGGCTAACATTTTTGGGCTAAAACTTAAAAACAAATACCATGAATTTCTCGTCTGTTCAAAGCACTTCCGAGAACCAGCTGGCAGCACCTTAGTAGAAGAAAATGAAGAAAGTCCTGATGTATGTTTTGAACAATTATCGAAAGTTAAATTATACTGAACAATGCAAATGCTCCTTGTGTTATTTATGTTATTATACCTATCTAAAATATCGAAAGGGTCGAATGAAAATCTTACAAAAACTCAAAATCGACCTAAATGTTACTCTCACACCTTTGTATTTGGGCCCCTCATGTGACCTAGACATTCGGTCCAATTTCCAAAGTTATATCAAATTCAATTTCTGCTTTCCGTACAATAAGGCCTTTCTATGTATATGTAAACACTGAGAACAGCGTTGCGGTTGAAAATACTATATCAGAGGGTTAAATTAAATACACAACGCCACTTGATTTGTGCAGACTAAATTCGCATTTATTTAGAATATTTTGTGCGTTCAATTTTACCATGGCACCATTTGTATAGTAAAAATTACTATTTCATGGTTAAAAACTTGCAGCAGACTAGAATCGAACCGAGGATCTGGCGATTGTCAAGCGCGAACGCTAGCCGCTCGGCTATCGACGCGGTTGGATTGAGAGGGAACAAAACGCAAATAAAAAGCGTTCATGATAGCTCAATCGTGGTTGGAATAGTAAATTTAAAAACACGTTCTCATTACTGCAACGCTTGTTTCAGTGAAGATAATATTGTATATAAAAAACTTGAACGGCTAGCCACAGACAAACAGACGTAACACTTAGAACAAATCTCGACTAAAATCATAGTCACGAGGACATGTACGCCCAATGCTAAAATCGGTGTGTTTGGCCGACGGGCCAACAGATGGCGGTAGTGTGTAAACGTCAAACACAAACAAAAACGATGCGAGCGCTGCGGGTGGCGAATTGGCCACCTACCATATTTTTAAATCGACCGTTAAAAAGGTGGTCGATGGAAAATGATGAGTGTGACGTCTGTTTGTCTGTGAGCTAGCTATTTCTGAGGGAGGTAATGAGTTGTGATGAGAAACATGAAAATACTCCTCATAAATCTAACAAATGCTAAAATAAGCTATCGATATTTTGTTATCCTAAAAAAAAAATAAAATTAAAATATAACAAATGCCATACAAATCCGGAAAAAGTTCATAACTATCTACTAATACTAATGCACAGTAGTAAATATCATACCTTCTATAGCTGTCAATATACTTAGAGTAAGCATTACGGTTATTACTCCGATGATTCATACATAAATTTCTTCAGATTCTGACCGAATTCCTTCAAACAGTTTTGTATGGCATTATTCAGAGATTCGATTTTTTCCAGTTGGCATTTATCAAGAAAATCCAAGGAAGAATTTCATAGAAAAAATCAAAAGTTTCTTTCAGAGATTCTCCAAGACATAGGGGGAGATCCCCCAGTACCGGACACTTAAGCCACTAAATTCATAATTCGAAAAATATTTGTTTTATGTGCTCGTGTTACCCATTTATGATAAATAATATCATTTTTATAGTGTACAAAAATAAATTTGAAAATATATATATAAATTTTGACATTGCATTTTGATGCTGTATTTTAGTACTAAATTGATCGATCTTGAAAGCTGGCACCCAATACCGGACGCGATCTGGAAATGCCTCGAATTCTGTAAATTTGGACATCATTGAATGTGTTTACCATAGGAATAGTAAATAATTGCCAATTCGATGCATTTGCAATATGTACAAGAATAATTTGAGTTTTTCTTAGTTTGCAAGATGTCCGTCAAAAACCTCTTTCATATATGATGAAAAATAGCACATTTCACGGTGTTGTTCTGAATGTTCATTTTTCTTAATTTTATTGCATGTTTGATACCACGATCGACGGAATCCATGAAAAATGAAAGTATTTTGAGACACTGGTGCAATAATTACAAAGATACCATATAACAAATCAAGCTGTCCGAAACTGGGGGACAGGAGGTGCTTAACCAAAATTGTAATTTGTCCATATTAAGTTCAATTATGTTATTAAATACTATCATACTATCAAATTAGGATTATGTTCGAACATGCTTACGTGATCCAAAGTATTTTTTCATATTCAAAATAATTACCAAATGGGCTCAAAACTAAGGAGATACGTCATTTTTTTAAAGATTTTCAAACTTTTGTACTATTTGTATTTCAAGGATGTGTTATTCTACGTAAACATTAGTCTCCATAATAGCTTCCTTTTCTACTAATACACCATCTTGATTGGGCCATGATTTTTCAATGTTTCGACTTTGTCCGGTATTGGGTGCTGTCCGGTACTGGGGGATCTCCCCCTACTTGATATTAAATACTTAAAATAAAGGATTTTCCTTAGAAATTCCATGCAATTTTTTTCAAAATTTCATCCAAATAAATCTGAAATAAATAGGGAGACTTACGGCTTCGGCACTATTCGACTATTATCGGCAACCAAATTTCAAACGCCAAATTCACTGTGTTATTCTATCAAAACACGTCAATGAAAGCATTCAGATGATTCTTTGTTCTATCCGCTTCCCACTGACGAGATTTCCGAGACTGACCAAACAATAACGCCAGAGATGTCATCAATTAAAGTGAACACGCCTCAAAATGCGACTGATTTGGAGCTGCCGAAGAGATTCATCAGCCGTTCTTATGGGAAAGTTGCCGAACAGAATGAGGCTGCCGACAATAGTCACACTAACAAGAGATGTTCGCAGCGTTGTAAAAACGTTTCCAAAAGCATTTTGACAAGTCTGTCGGTGTGAATCGATAGAGGATTGAGCAACTCATAAATGTTAACAGACAGACACGTAATTTGTGTGCGTATGTCCGAGAATATTACAAAAGAAGCGCGCCATCGGCTTAGACTGCCGGGAATACGTAACTTCCCCTATTGACATTTCCTAACAAACATCCTTGGATAAAGAAATGAAAAATAGCAGGATTCCTGAAAGGATTCTGAATTCTTAAAGATGCTCTAAACGGGGATGTTGGAAGAAGTGCTAGTGAAATCGATGAAAAAATTAACGGATAAATTTCTGGAGAACGAGGGACTTCCTTGAAAACTGAAACTGAAACGGTCTTTGGAGGGTTTCCTGGAGGATTATCCATAGTAATTTCTGTGGTTAAATCCAGATTGAATTCTTAAAGGTATCCAAAATGAAATACTTGAAAGAATTACTTAGAAAGTTTGTAAACAATCACAAACTCCTGAAGAGATGTTCGAAGTAATATGTAAAAGAAATCAGTAATCAGTAAAATGAGCAGTAATACTTGTCGTAATATTGCAAGGGTTACAAAAATCGATGTTCTTAGGCTGTGGTGTGGTGTGGTTCCTGATAGGTCTCTTTTTGTGTTTATAATTCATGCATGGTTTCTTTTAAGTTCATGTTTGTTATTTTTTCAGGCAAAATATATCGAAAGTTCTGATTTCCAAGACGATCAGACGCTATCAGCCCCGGTTTCAACAAGTTATCATCTAGGAAAAAAAATACAAAACGCCCTTCAGAGAAATATTCTGCGTAAACCGCTGTTGTCCATGAATCCCATTTTAAGGGAAAGGAAATTTTTCATTAAGTTCGATTAAACTATGTCTTTCATATCTGATTTTGATGATTAAAGTCATTTTCAGACCATTTGAAAAACAAAGCTATCTCCGTCGGAAATTAAAAAAAAAAATTGCAAAATTTTTATTTTGTTATTTATTATGTTGATTCCACTTTGAGCAAAATACATTTTTTTATTAAATTGAAAAATACTGAAAATAAAATTTTAGATATGGAAAATTAAATATTTGTCAATCATTTGTGTATTTTGGAGAACTTATTGAACCAGGAATTATTTTTGTAAACCTGGAAATATCAGGGAATTTTATTTCTGTACATATGCATTTTTGATGCATTCCCACCCCCCGCAACGGAATTGGACTTCAAACAAAAAGCGTGTAATGGTTTTAACATGTTTCCAAATGGTATGAAAAATTTACTTTCTTGTAATACGACCAGTGCCGTAGCGTGCGGTTAACAAGAATGACCCCCGCCATAATTTTATAAAGAATGTTAGAAATTTCCCATTACGTTTTGACTATCTAAGAAGAAAAACTGAAATTGTGTTAGGTTTGAAGAAAAGTTATTATGCAACAGACATTTTTTTCAAACACATTCCCACTGGATTTGATTTGATTTTGATTTTTTTATTTTTCCACTAGCTTAAGACTAATGTCTTTTTGAATGCTACATCAAGAAACATAATCAAAACACAATAAAATACATAATTTTGATTCTTGACTAACTAAAATACTACTGACATTGCTTTTTTAAGACAGACACAGATTGTTGATTCTTGAATATCTCAAGCTGGATTCTTAGAAGTCCTGAAGCAAATTTTCAAACTAAACAAAAATTCAACACAAGCCTTAAATAAATCTAAAAAAAGGACTACCGAATTCTTGGTCCCAATTTATTTTCAATTTTGAGCATAATTTTCGTGACAACATGGACGGAACAGTATTCATGCAGAGTATGGAGCCAGTGCCGTAGCGTGCGGTTGGCCAGATTGACAGCCGCCAAGGGCTCCAGGAGTGCCAAAACGCGTGACATACTTGGTAAAATTTTGAAAGATATTTATTTATTAAATGAGGGCGCCTCTAAAAAACATAATTGTTGGGTCTAACTAGAGAATCTTTTCGAGTTCGAACGTTTCACAATTCGCCAGAGACTAGTGGACCTTTGTGCTTGTCACAGTTACTAAATTGCTTGTAAAAAATATATTGGAAGCTTCTTAGAAAATTCAGAAAAAAAAGTTGGTTATTTAAATCTCCTATAAGAAATCTCAGACTTATTAATATGAATTATAATAAATTTTCTAATGGCAGCAATGATTTGAAGATTACTTTACCCAAAAATCATTATCTAGAAAACTCCAGAAACTAGCATAAAGCTTAAAAAATGGATCGGTGATCTACGATTTCTTCAGCTAAATGCTTATAAAGCGGTGAATTAGGTAGATGTTGGCCATATTTGGATTCTAAGATGATTAGCATTAAATCAGCAGAATTTTGCAGAATTATTTGTAATATTTTCACACAAATCGGGGCTGATTTTTTACTAGAAAATTTTGGTCAATATTTTCACATAGTTTATCAGACAAGTTTTTGACAGAATTTTAAGAAGGATATTTGTCAGTTCTGGACGGCGTCATCACGTGACTTTGGATGGTGTCAAGTGGTCAATTTTCACAGAATCTTTTATAAAAATTCTGTTTAAATCTAGAGAATTCCAACAAAATTCCTTACTAGTTTTTAATTATGAATCGTGGTTTACGGCCAACCAGCCGAGTGGAAGTTTAACAACTACCGAAAAGCTAAACATTACATATAATTTGCAATTGGATTAGATGGACAAATTGATGTGAAGATTTGCGAAAAAGTTACACGTCTTCTCAGTGAGAATCGAACTCAAAACGACTCGGGGAGTCGTGAGTTCGATTCTCACTGAGAAGACGTGTAACTTTTTCGCAAATCTTCACATCAATTTGTCCATCTAATCCAATTGCAAATTATATGTAATGTTTAGCTTTTCGGTAGTTGTTCCTTACTAGGTTATTAGAGAATAATTCCAACAAAATTCCTTACTAGGTTATTAGAGAATAATTTAACATTGAAATGAAAACAGGAAGCGATAATACTAAGTTTTATTCGTAACATGAGCAATAATTTCAATTGTGCAATCAAGCCATATCACTCACCTATATTTTTTAAACTAAAAAATAAGCATCAACCTCTCAATACCATTCAAAGAAAGAAAGTCATCAAATGATACATACTTCCGATCAATTTACTGAAATCTGTGAGATTGTTCTAGAAAATTCGAAAAAAAATACCCAAATGTGACAGATCCATTGGTAATTATAACCGCATAACAGTCACATTGAGATTATAATTATTGCTGCGGTTCAAACATTGCTCTAATCATTTTTCAAATAAAATTTCCAAATCTATATGGATCCTTCGAAACCTCAAGGTTCTACACCAGTAAATACCACAGTAAGCATCAACGTATTTTTAAAGCTACTAAAGGTACGCTGCATTTTTTTGTATCTTACACGAAAATACTCGCACAGATAAAATAGTTATGAAAATCAGTCAGATTTGTACTGAAATCGAAATATAAATTCAGTTTATTCAATTGGCTTGTTTAGGAGTATCCAGTTTTTTACATATCATGATTCTACGTTGAAAATTGAGTCAGAATCCAAAGTTTCATAATTTTCCGTGCCCTGGAACTATTTTTAAAACACATTTGAAGTCAGTATGGAAATCGCTTTTGAATCTACTTACTTGATACTTGATGGGCTACAATTCGCTACGATGAATCTGCGCCGAATGGATGAGTCTTCTCCACTGGGCTCGGTCCTGGGCCAATCGCTTCCAGTCGCCCTGAACGTTAAGTCCTCCTCAACCGCAAAAAAGCCATCGTGTGCGCGGCCTACCACGAAGTCGGCGGCCTCGTCCGGGTTCTCTGTTGAATATTATCTTTGCTTGTCGTTCTTCCGGCATACGGGCAACGTGACCAGCCCAACGCAGCCTGCCGTGTTTTATGCGCTTGACAATATCCACCTCTTTATACACTTGGTACAACTCGTGATTCATGCGACGCCGCCAGATGCCGTTTTCTAGTTTACCGCCGAGTATTGTTCGCAGCACTTTACGTTCAAACACCCCGAAAGCTCTCCGGTCGACTTCCTTCAATGTCCATGATTCATGGCCATAAAGGACAACCGGAAGGATCAGTGTCTTGTATAACGCGAGTTTTGTTTTCGTTTGCAGGCTACGGGACTTCAGCTGGTTACGGAGCCCGTAGAAAGCCCGACTCGCAGCTGCAATACGTCTTTTCGCCTCGCGGGTAACATCATTATCGCATGTCACTAGTGTTCCAAGATACACAAATTCTTCCACCACTTCAAACTTATCACCACCTAGCACCATTTCGCTACCACTAACACGTCCGGACCCACGTTGACCACCAGCTATCATGTACTTCGTTTTTGTGGTGTTGATCGTGAGCCCGATTCTCGCTGTCTCCCTCTTGAAAGGCACGAACACCTCTTCCACTGCCCGACGGTCAATCCCGATGATGTCGATATCGTCCGCGAAGCCAAGGAGCATATGAGAACGTGTGATAATGGTACCGCTTCTCTGCACACCGGCTCTCCTGATAGCACCTTCGAGCGCTATGTTAAACAGCAAGTTAGAAAGAGCGTCACCCTGTTTCAATCCATCTAAGGTTACGAACGATGATGAAATCTCGTCCACCACCCGCACACTTGATTTTGATCCATCAAGCGTTGCACGAATCAGTCTAATCAGCTTCGCCGGAAAGCCATGTTTCGCTTTTGAATCATTGCTCGTTAAATGTTACTATGGGACAAGCTATCATTGTGTAAATTGAAATGTCATTGAGCTACAGATTTAAATCTTCATTAATTTATAACGTAAAAATTCAAGCTACGAAAACCTGTAACTTTCTCAGTGCCAGTTTTTACCGGTTTCGAACTAGAAAAGTGCTTAAATTTCACCTTCAAAATGTTTTATTGTCTTGTTCCGACATCCAGGAGCTAATTATATTCGAAGAAACCCTAAAACGGAAGTATATGTGAACCGGTTACGTTCCATAGATTTCCAACGATCTATGTGCTGAGAAACCGATGGCTAACATTTTTGGGCTAAAACTTGAAAACAAATACCATGAATTTCTCGTCTGTTCAAAGCACTTCCGAGAACCAGCTGGCAGCACCTTAGTAGAAGAAAATGAAGAAAGTCCTGATGTATGTTTTGAACAATTATCGAAAGTTAAATTATACTGAACAATGCAAATGCACCTTGTGTTATTTATGTTATTATACCTATCTAAAATATCGAAAGGGTCGAATGAAAATCTTACAAAAACTCAAAATCGACCTAAATGTTACTCTCACACCTTTGTATTTGGGCCCCTCATGTGACCTAGACATTCGGTCCAATTTCCAAAGTTATATCAAATTCAATTTCTGCTTTCCGTACAATAAGGCCTTTCTATGTATATGTAAAGATAATATTGTATATAAAAAACTTGAACGGCTAGCTATTTCTGAGGGAGGTAATGAGTTGTGATGAGAAACATGAAAATACTCCTCATAAATCTAACAAATGCTAAAATAAGCTATCGATATTTTGTTATCCTAAAAAAAAAAATAAAATTAAAATATAACAAATGCCATACAAATCCGGAAAAAGTTCATAACTATCTACTAATACTAATGCACAGTAGTAAATATCATACCTTCTATAGCTGTCAATATACTTAGAGTAAGCATTACGGTTATTACTCCGATGATTCATACATACATTTCTTCAGATTCTGACCGAATTCCTTCAAACAGTTTTGTATGGCATTATTCAGAGATTCGATTTTTTCCAGTTGGCATTTATCAAGAAAATCCAAGGAAGAATTTCATAGAAAAAATCAAAAGTTTCTTTCAGAGATTCTCTAAGACATAGGGGGAGATCCCCCAGTACCGGACACTTAAGCCACTAAATTCATAATTCGAAAAATATTTGTTTTATGTGCTCGTGTTACCCATTTATGATAAATAATATCATTTTTATAGTGTACAATAATAAATTTGAAAATATATATATAAATTTTGACATTGCATTTTGATGCTGTATTTTAGTACTAAATTGATCGATCTTGAAAGCTGGCACCCAATACCGGACGCGATCTGGAAATGCCTCGAATTCTGTAAATTTGGACATCATTGAATGTGTTTACCATAGGAATAGTAAATAATTGCCAATTCGATGCATTTGCAATATGTACAAGAATAATTTGAGTTTTTCTTAGTTTGCAAGATGTCCGTCAAAAACCTCTTTCATATATGATGAAAAATAGCACATTTCACGGTGTTGTTCTGAATGTTCATTTTTCTTAATTTTATTGCATGTTTGATACCACGATCGACGGAATCCATGAAAAATGAAAGTATTTTGAGACACTGGTGCAATAATTACAAAGATATTATATAACAAATCAAGCTGTCCGAAACTGGGGGACAGGAGGTGCTTAACCAAAATTGTAATTTGTCCATATTAAGTTCAATTATGTTATTAAATACTATCATACTATCAAATTAGGATTATGTTCGAACATGCTTACGTGATCCAAAGTATTTTTTCATATTCAAAATAATTACCAAATGGGCTCAAAACTAAGGAGATACGTCATTTTTTTAAAGATTTTCAAACTTTTGTACTATTTGTATTTCAAGGATGTGTTATTCTACGTAAACATTAGTCTCCATAATAGCTTCCTTTTCTACTAATACACCATCTTGATTGGGCCATGATTTTTCAATGTTTCGACTTTGTCCGGTATTGGGTGCTGTCCGGTACTGGGGGATCTCCCCCTACTTGATATTAAATACTTAAAATAAAGGATTTTCCTTAGAAATTCCATGCAATTTTTTTCAAAATTTCATCCAAATAAATCTGAAATAAATAGGGAGACTTACGGCTTCGGCACTATTCGACTATTATCGGCAACCAAATTTCAAACGCCAAATTCACTGTGTTATTCTATCAAAACACGTCAATGAAAGTATTCAGATGATTCTTTGTTCTATCCGCTTCCCACTGACGAGATTTCCGAGACTGACCAAACAATAACGCCAGAGATGTCATCAATTAAAGTGAACACGCCTCAAAATGCGACTGATTTGGAGCTGCCGAAGAGATTCATCAGCCGTTCTTATGGGAAAGTTGCCGAACAGAATGAGGCTGCCGACAATAGTCACACTAACAAGAGATGTTCGCAGCGTTGTAAAAACGTTTCCAAAAGCATTTTGACAAGTCTGTCGGTGTGAATCGATAGAGGATTGAGCAACTCATAAATGTTAACAGACAGACACGTAATTTGTGTGCGTATGTCCGAGAATATTACAAAAGAAGCGCGCCATCGGCTTAGACTGCCGGGAATACGTAACTTCCCCTATTGACATTTCCTAACAAACATCCTTGGATAAAGAAATGAAAAATAGCAGGATTCCTGAAAGGATTCTGAATTCTTAAAGATGCTCTAAACGGGGATGTTGGAAGAAGTGCTAGTGAAATCGATGAAAAAATTAACGGATAAATTTCTGGAGAACGAGGGACTTCCTTGAAAACTGAAACTGAAACGGTCTTTGGAGGGTTTCCTGGAGGATTATCCATAGTAATTTCTGTGGTTAAATCCAGATTGAATTCTTAAAGGTATCCAAAATGAAATACTTGAAAGAATTACTTAGAAAGTTTGTAAACAATCACAAACTCCTGAAGAGATGCTCGAAGTAATATGTAAAAGAAATCAGTAATCAGTAAAATGAGCAGTAATACTTGTCGTAATATTGCAAGGGTTACAAAAATCGATGTTCTTAGGCTGTGGTGTGGTGTAGTTCCTGATAGGTCTCTTTTTGTGTTTATAATTCATGCATGGTTTCTTTTAAGTTCATGTTTGTTATTTTTTCAGGCAAAATATATCGAAAGTTCTGATTTCCAAGACGATCAGACGCTATCAGCCCCGGTTTCAACAAGTTATCATCTAGGAAAAAAAATACAAAACGCCCTTCAGAGAAATATTCTGCGTAAACCGCTGTTGTCCATGAATCCCATTTTAAGGGAAAGGAAATTATTCATTAAGTTCGATTAAACTATGTCTTTCATATCTGATTTTGATGATTAAAGTCATTTTCAGACCATTTGAAAAACAAAGCTATCTCCGTCGGAAATTAAAAAAAAAATTGCAAAATTTTTATTTTGTTATTTATTATGTTGATTCCACTTTGAGCAAAATACATTTTTTTATTAAATTGAAAAATACTGAAAATAAAATTTTAGATATGGAAAATTAAATATTTGTCAATCATTTGTGTATTTTGGAGAACTTATTGAACCAGGAATTATTTTTGTAAACCTGGAAATATCAGGGAATTTTATTTCTGTACATATGCATTTTTGATGCATTCCCACCCCCCGCAACGGAATTGGACTTCAAACAAAAGGCGTGTAATGGTTTTAACATGTTTCCAAATGGTATGAAAAATTTACTTTCTTGTAATACGACCAGTGCCGTAGCGTGCGGTTAACAAGAATGACCCCCGCCATAATTTTATAAAGAATGTTAGAAATTTCCCATTACGTTTTGACTATCTAAGAAGAAAAACTGAAATTGTGTTAGGTTTGAAGAAAAGTTATTATGCAACAGACATTTTTTTCAAACACATTCCCACTGGATTTGATTTGATTTTGATTTTTTTATTTTTCCACTAGCTTAAGACTAATGTCTTTTTGAATGCTACATCAAGAAACATAATCAAAACACAATAAAATACATAATTTTGATTCTTGACTAACTAAAATACTACTGACATTGCTTTTTTAAGACAGACACAGATTGTTGATTCTTGAATATCTCAAGCTGGATTCTTAGAAGTCCTGAAGCAAATTTTCAAACTAAACAAAAATTCAACACGAGCCTTAAACAAATCTAAAAAAAGGACTACCGAATTCTTGGTCCCAATTTATTTTCAATTTTGAGCATAATTTTCGTGACAACATGGACGGAACAGTATTCATGCAGAGTATGGAGCCAGTGCCGTAGCGTGCGGTTGGCCAGATTGACAGCCGCCAAGGGCTTCAGGAGTGCCAAAACGCGTGACATACTTGGTAAAATTTTGAAAGATATTTATTTATTAAATGAGGGCGCCTCTAAAAAACATAATTGTTGGGTCTAACTAGAGAATCTTTTCGAGTTCGAACGTTTCACAATTCACCAGAGACTAGTGGACCTTTGTGCTTGTCACAGTTACTAAATTGCTTGTAAAAAATATATTGGAAGCTTCTTAGAAAATTCAGAAAAAAAGTTGGTTATTTAAATCTCCTATAAGAAATCTCAGACTTATTAATATGAATTATAATAAATTTTCTAATGGCAGCAATGATTTGAAGATTACTTTACCCAAAAATCATTATCTAGAAAACTCCAGAAACTAGCATAAAGCTTAAAAAATGGATCGGTGATCTACGATTTCTTCAGCTAAATGCTTATAAAGCGGTGAATTAGGTAGATGTTGGCCATATTTGGATTCTAAGATGATTAGCATTAAATCAGCAGAATTTTGCAGAATTATTTGTAATATTTTCACACAAATCGGGGCTGATTTTTTACTAGAAAATTTTGGTCAATATTTTCACATAGTTTATCAGACAAGTTTTTGACAGAATTTTAAGAAGGATATTTGTCAGTTCTGGACGGCGTCATCACGTGACTTTGGATGGTGTCAAGTGGTCAATTTTCACAGAATCTTTTATAAAAATTCTGTTTAAATCTAGAGAATAATTCCAACAAAATTCCTTACTAGGTTATTAGAGAATAATTTAACATTGAAATGAAAACAGGAAGCGATAATACTAAGTTTTATTCGTAACATGAGCAATAATTTCAATTGTGCAATCAAGCCATATCACTCACCTATATTTTTTTTCAACTAAAAAATAAGCATCAACCTCTCAATACCATTCAAAGAAAGAAAGTCATCAAATGATACATACTTCCGATCAATTTACTGAAATCTGTGAGATTGTTCTAGAAAATTCGAAAAAAAATACCCAAATGTGACAGATCCATTGGTAATTATAACCGCATAACAGTCACATTGAGATTATAAATGCGCCTCGTAATATAATATCAATGAAATTTCTATCAGAATTATTTTCTGACTATTCACCTAGTATGCGATATGAGTTGTACAAAATATCAGCCTGAAAAAAGCACTTTTGAGTTCCTGGTAATTTTAAGAAATTTTAGTTTCCTCCCATACTGCCATAAAATGCACACTTAGTATTCCATTTACTCAATGCCTACTTTGGTCGAATGTTACAAATATGCAGTTATGGGCAGTGCATTGGCACATATTCTTCAAATTGTTAGATGTTTCATAACGAAACGACATTATTCGAAAAAGCTTCTTGACGAAATTGTTAAAGTATTCATTAAAATTATCTACAGTTGTTCTCACATTTTTTGATCAAAAAAATAAAATTGTTTTGATGGATTTTTTTTTTCAATCTAAAAAGAATCTAAACAATTGTCTACTAGCATTTGTTTGAGAATATGCATTATACAGAAATGTCTAAAAAAAGTTTTATAGATTCCAGTAACTTCTGCAGATTTATATCTAGCCATATAAACAGGAAATGTGTTAAAAAAATATTAACCTCCGAGCTATCAGTCATACCTCCTAGGGACAAAGGAAGGGGCGCTCAAATGTCCGTTCGCCAAGGGCACCATGAGGCCAGGCTACGGCTCTGCATGGAACTTAAATCTCATTAAAAGGCCTAGGCCTTCGGAATTTTTAAAACGATATTACATAAAGTTGTGTCACACAAAAAAACGGAATTAAACTTTTGTTAAGGGGCGCTCATATGGAGGTTCGCTTATTTTTTAAACGATTTGCGTTATTTAAATGGTTTTAACGCTGGAGCCGGGCTTCTGAGTGTCCATTAACCCACAATGTTATGAAGAAGTAAAAATCCAAATCATATAACATTTGCAACTGTCATATTGAATTACTTCACCACTGAGACGTTGATAAAGAAGGAGAAGCTTCTATTTTTAGACATCCCGTTAAAATTTCAGTTAGTTTGACAACTACGGTCAATATTAGAGCGAGTAAGCGCATCATTAGAGCTTGCACACTGGCCAGTGAAGGATAGACGATGTATCGCCCTTTAAACGCACACACAAAAAGATTATAGTAAAGTGGTTGGTTGAATCGGATGGAACATAACATATGTAGGCAGCCACAGCAGCTGCAGTCAAGTCAGTGAGATCAGTGCGTTCTCGTCTCGCACATACAGAATCCTCGTCGCGCAAGTGGGACTTTCTGCGAAACGTACTCAAAGTGAACAGTACACATTTTACGCGATCGAATTGTAAAGAGCATCGTATTGTGTCGTCGCGAATATGAGAGAACAATATTTGCAGTGATGTAGTATCGGCGACAGTGTTGAAAGTGAGTGAGGTTTGCCAAAACCTTTTGCCTCAGTCATCATGAAGCAGACAGAAACACACGAACATTGAACGCCTCGCGGAGAAAGGCGAGAGAAAGTGTTGTGGATATAGCCAGACTTACACACCGTATATTCTTCACCTGCTGTTGTCAATACACCATTGAATGAAGCCTATCCAGATGAACGAATTCTCTCCATCGCAGAGAATAAACCTGTGAACCACCAACACAAGACCAGTTTTGCGTTCAGAATCTCTATAGTGCATGAAGTTGGGATATCGCAAGTCTTCGCGAAACGTTCATATCCATTGATATACAGTGATAGTGAAGGTGTTCTGTCGTTCTGTGTGGTGGTTAGGGTGATTCAATTATAGAAATTTTTTATGTTGGTTTGTTTCGCGGACTATCTAGGTTTAGAATTACACTTGTTTTCACAAAATTTTAGTAGTATAATTTAAAATATGACATTTATTACACATATGTGTTTTATGTCATGCTACACCTTCATGATACTTCGTTCATGGTACTACAACAGCTAGTCCATATTGGTACAGCATACAACATGACCGGCTTAAAAATGTTTGAAGTTCAGAAGCTTGCTCTTGCGACAAAATTTAGATTATTTGTTAATATGTGAATACAGACATTTTATATATTTGTTAAATTTGACCCTAAATTTTAAATTTGATTTAATTTAATAATCAAGGTTTTGGTTTATGTGGGCATATTAAAATTTGAGCTTTGGAAGTATAAGGAGAAATCTTCACTTACAGGAAGTCTGTCAGACTTGCAGTTCTGATAATTTAGGGAAATTTGGTGATAACTTTCAGATACAGTTTCACATATGCAGTGGCGTGGGAAGTGGGTAGGACAGGTAGGACATGTACTACGAACAAAAACACCTGGGTAAGACAGTCAAAGGATTATCCTACCCACGATTCAACAAAAAACGAGATCAACAGAAAGCTTGACTACTTATCATCTGTTCAATATACATACAAGCATACATGTTAAGAACGATTGAGATTATCTATAGTGAACTGGGGAACTAACTGTAAAAATTGTTACAAGAATCTTCTTCAACCGCTAGCAAAACAAATGGAGCAATCGTTTGCAAAAATATCTACGACCAACCATTTCAATGTTTTGTGAAAAATTTCCATGATGGTTCCTGTAAGTAATTCTTTAGAACTGTCTCTATCTTACATACTAAATCATCAGAGAAGTCTTGAAAAATCTTTGGAGAAAGTAATGGATTAATCTAAGGCCAGTCCCATCGTGTTACACGCAGCACGAGTGTGATGGTGCTAGCGATTTCTGTAAGTGAGATCACACTTGATATAATCGATCAAAGTTATGCTGAATCTCTTGACGATTTTCAAGGCAATTCCTATATATTTATATATTCCATAAACATATTTTGAGCAGATTAAAACGATTCTCAGAATGTTTTTTTTTTACAGGTTGTTATAGAAATTCCAGTGGAATATTTGATGGAGTTTCTGCACGATAAAACAATTCTCAAGAATCTTCTGTTTTTTTTTTCAGAAAACTGTTTCTATTAGCCACTACACAAGACAGCAGATTTTTTGCTGTTTAACAATTTTTATCTAGAAAATTAGAACATCCTCACTGGTTGTAAAGACAATAATTTTTTGTCAAATTTCTTTAATAAAAATTGGTTCAAAAAGGATATACATATAATAAATTTTCATCAGTGGCGATTCCCTAACCTCAAATCTACCTGTTCCACGAATGGAAATTCTTGAATTTCAGCAACAAATTTGCATCTAATGAGTAGAGTTTTTTTTAGAAAGCACGATTTCAATCGTAAACTTTTGGGTATATGATCTAAATTTGTCAAAATAGTAATTTTTAGATACGTAGAACAGGTAGAAAGTGAGGTTACGAGTCGCCACTGATTTTCATATACTTTAATATGAATGATAATACAAATTATTCCAACGAATGATCTTAAAGACAGGGTTGATAGCAGGTTTCTTTTTAGAGACCTTGTCCATGTATTAATGTAACTCTATAAGAAGTATTATATTTAATGAGAGTTCTCTTTAGTCTCTATTTTAACCAAAATGTTCTCTAAAGTATCTATTTTCCTAATTCTGTTTGCATTGAATCCTGATGCACAATTGCACACGCACCAGAGAAACCTTAAGAGACTAACGAGTCCAACAGGCTCTGCAAGAATTTCGTCACCGATTCCTCGAGGAAAAACTTCAGGAATCATCGTTGTGATTTTTTTAGATTTTTTTTTCAGGGTCTCCTACAGGGATCTCTCTGAGATTCTTTTAAAGGTTTTTATACCAAATATCCCAAACATTCTTCCAGAGATTTTTCAAAAAATGTTTAGAAGAATTTTTCCAGAATTTGCTCCTCTAAAGCAGCTACCTCCAATCATTTCCTCAGGTATTACCTTATTTTTTTTTTCAAAACTGTTATAGAAATTCCACCAGTTATTTGTTCTCTAATCTTTCAACTGATTTCTCCAGTTGTTACAGTAGGAGATTTTGAAATTTTTGCTGGGAAATATCTCAGCAATTATTTGAAATATTGACTTGAAACTAATTTTGAAAATAGCGCCTTTCGAATTGCTCATTTTATAGTGTCATACAAAACCAATCTTTTAAAGGGACTATCATTATGTTGAAATTTATTTTTGATGTCAATTGTATTAATTTTCATTGGTAAGTAGGTAGAATCAAACATAAACAGAGGACAATTCTTTTGCTTTGTTTCTAATGAGGACCAACTCTTGTTTCTTTGAGCCAATGTCACCCCATCTATGGGGTGAGAATGGATCAATTTTTCATACTTTTATAAACTAATGGAAATTAACGATTTTTTTTATTGTTTTTTTTTTTCGATATTTTCAAATCTATCTCCCATGAGATGAAATATTCTCATGGCGAAACAGCCAAATTACAAGATTTATCCAGCAAACAACATGAACATATGCGTTTTTGACCCATTGTCACCCCGACGATGGTATCCAATAGGTTTGACTAACTATTTTTTCTGTTAACACGGATTGATTTTCTAGATCATTTATCTCCCTAGGAGAACTCAAAAACAGTTCAGAAAACATCAAAGATAAGTTTTCTACATCAATTCATGCAATTTATCGAACATGAATTTAGAACTAAATTTAAAACATTTCGGAGAAATTTTCGGTCTTCAACATTTTGTTCAAATTTAGAGCATATTTCATAAGAAGTAGGGTAAATCGCCAAATGTTGAACGGTTAAGAAAGACGTTTTTATGTTATTTGATTGTAATGGAAATTCTGATAGAAAGGTTGCTAAAAAAAAGCATTCAACACCGTAGGCGATTGTTTAACATTATTCCTGTTACATTTTTGGCACTGTAAAGTCCATTTTGAAATTTAAAAATATATATTTAAAAAGATAGTTCTATTCCCAATTGTTGAACACATACATAACCCATATTATCCTAATGTTGAACGATTGTCGCTAAATGTTGACCGCTTTACTCTCGCATTCATTAAACTTGCAAGTTCGCGATCCTCGTCGGTTGTGAGGACAGGGTAAGCTCCGTGAAGCACTTTCCCTGACCACTCTGGGCTGAGACGGAAGTGAATCGTCCCCTTCGGCACTCCATAGACTTTAGCGGCTTCTCCTGATGTACATGTACATTTAGCGGCTTCATTGATCGACATTACAGCATCAATCTCGCGATTGGGGTTATACTCCGGATAAATCGGAAGCTGTTGCGTAATTTCAATCATGATGTAAACAAACAAACGGTGATGGCATTTATGCCATAGTGAAGATAGTGAAATTCGAAAAAGATTCAGGATATAGCCAGGGATGCAATTAATTATACTTTGCTGAATCGCGTTTTTCATCATTGCAACAGACACCATTATAGGATTTTTTTAATAATAAGGGGCTGTCCATTTATTACGTAAGACATTTTTCGGGGTTTTTCAACCCCCCCTCCCCCATGGTAAGATTTTTCGTATGAAAATTAACAATAATTTGTATAACACGTAAGAAATCTCCCCCCATAAACCCTTACGTAATTAATGGACCGCCCCTAATTATTCAACAGACAATTAAAGCAATAAACAATACTATATTGTGTAATGCAATATTCCATTTCAATATAGGTGTTTGCTACGAAAATAGAAAATCTGGCAATACTGTTGATGAAACCAAGCCTGTCATGTTATGCTAGTGTTCAACAAATGGAAAATGTACGTGAATCGAAAATGCAATTGAAAATGTTGTAATTATTGCGCAGTTCCCACCTTATTGGACCCCGCACTTCAGAAGTGCGGGCGGGTTCATAAGTGCGGAAACGTCAAACCCTTTGTTTTCGCCGTTGGCGGGCAAGAAAAGGCAGTGAATCGGTTTCGCGCCAACGAAAATTGTTTACGTTTTATCAAAAACATGTGCTCTCAGCAGAGTTGCTAGTTTGGTTGTTTCATTTGTTTCACGAAAACTTGCTTGTAAAACATTTGTAAAAGTATGTCAGCCATTTGAAATAGGCTTGTTCGATTATAATTAATTGTGACAATGATGCAGTAAAGTGCAAATCTGCATTTGGATAGAAAACCCAGTGTAATTTGTCGCGTAAATGTACATTTGAAGAACTTTCCTTTTGCTTAGAAACATATTGGAACCACTGCTTGGTGACCTTCGAAATGCGATACACAACTTTCCCAATAATCCATTTATCAAAGCAAAGCACAATAAAAGGTACGAGTAAATTGTACGGATGTTTAGAAAATAATTAAAGTGGACTTTTACTGATATCGTGAATAGGTGCTTAACCCAATATACGTAGTATGTTTTACCACACAGCTTATTTCATGGCAGCCCCAGCTTAAGTTTTTTTTCTAAGAGAATTGAAATTTTCGTTTCACCTACCGATAAAAAATTAAATAAATATTTCGTTTAAGAAATTAATGTGCTAATTAAATTTATTGTGTCCAATAGTACAGCTAACTTACAAAATAATCTGTATAATTTATCGAAACTGTTTGAAAATGGTTCAATTTCCTGTTTTAACATGGTTTCTACAGATCGTTCAACATTTGGATAGCGTTCAACAATTAGCGAATTACCCTACACTGTTTCAACAGTTCCGACAGGCTATCGATATGCTAAAAATGAGTCTTTGCAATTCGAAGAATTATTAAAAAGGTTGATGAAATTTCGACCTACCTTAACCCTAAAGCAATTAAGTTGTACTTCTCAGTGCTACAAAAACAGTACATTTCAGTGCGACAAAATAGTTATTTATGCAACAAGTTGCAAAATGATGATTTTTCAGCACGAGTTGTACGTTTATCCAACGAGGCTCGCCGAGTTGGATAAATACAACGAGTGCTGAAAAAATCGAGTTTTGCAACGAGTTGCATACAACATTTTTTGCTATTTCGAAAAATGCTATTGAACTGGATAAACTCTAAACAAAAACAAACATTTCAAGAGAACCCACATGGGCATACAGCCATGCGTAGTTTCAATTCAGTATTTTTCAATCACGTAGGCTGTGCTACAGTAGTACCCATGAATGTCACAAATTTAGAGCTATACTTCCCATGGATCAATGCACGCGTTCATTCTTTGACGTTTTAGCGGTGCCGTGTTATTTATGTTACCATGGGAATGAGTAAATTCGGCACCGCTCAAACGTCAAAATAGTGAACTCGTGCACTGATCCATTGAATGAATGAACAGGTAAGACATCGAGGACAGTAGCTGACTACAAAAGCTGGACGATCCGATCCCACATCAAAATCGCCAACCTGTGTAGGAATCAGATCGCACAACGGGCTTAGACTCTAGTGAAGTGACTCGCCGTGTAAACCAAATGGACAGTCACTTCACTCGAATCGAGAATTTTCACCTGGCTATACGATACAGACTATTCTTACCTCACGTCGATTTTACGACCGGTGACCCCAAGAATCAGATACAATTGTGCTTATTCTGTGCGGCATGGCGAGACGAGTCGGTGAGCTGTCGACTCGCTTCAATTTGATTAACATCACCCGAGATGAGAACGACTCATCTCGACTCACACTCAGCGCAGAATAAGCATGGCATGAAGAGACTGGGTTATTAGGTTGACGCTTACCAAAACAATACTGAAAAGTGCTACTTTTCAGCACCGAAAAGAGTGCTGAAAAGTAGCACTTTTCAGCACTGTTTCTTTCGGTAGGAAAAGTAGGCCGTTATGTTGATCAACTTCTCAATGAAAAGTTGATTGATTTACAACGGAATTGCAAAAAAGTACTTTTTAGTGCTACAAAAATAGTTATTTATGCAACAAGTTGCAAAATGATGATTTTTTCAGCACGAGTCGTACGTTTATCCAACGAGGCTCCCTTTTCGATCCTTGTTTGGACCCGTGCCTTCGATTTTTTGTTGGATGCGTTATTGAAAGCTAGCGGTGATAATCCATCATGAACACCTTCTTGAAAAAAAAAAACTGTCTTAGAAGGAGACTGTCGCGTATTGCCGAAAACCCTTAAAGATCGCGAACTTCTTCTAAAACATTCCGAAAAAAAGAAGCACAATTGTTTTTACTGATGACGACAAAACTGAACTTTTATTCAAAGTCGTCTTGAAAGGTCTCTCAAGTGACCTGAAGTCACCTGAAGAGATCAAAAATTGAATAAATTATATACTTGGATTTTCTCCAGTCCAAGTAATCATCATGAACAAGAGAACCCAATTTGGCATTCGTCGGAAAGGATTTTTTCAAGAAGTAATCTAAATAATATTAAAACTTCAGAAAAACCAAGACTTATGTTCGATGTCTGTGTGACATGGGGAAAATTATGGAAAACCTGAAGGAAATATTCAGAACCTCACTCAGTGCTGTCGGTGTCAAAAGTGAGACATGGTACAAAACATTGCCGCATGGACGTCTGACTTGTGAATGAAGATACCAAAAATTGTGTATGCACAAATTGTCTAACTTTTGGGATTGCCCTCCGCGTAAACGGATCGTTGAGGCTCGTTCCAGGCAGACGAACGGCAACTTTTTTGTAGCCAGAATTCCCCAAGTAGAATTTTCAAAAACTCTCATTTTGCAGCCAACGATCGCTTGCTTAATAATCATACCCACCAGGTAAATTATAATCATGCTCATTCACAAGCTAATTTTCTTCCGTCAAAAATTCTTTCGAATTTTTAAATTTTGAATGGATTAACCCAAGTAAAATCATATACCAATATTGTAGCAGACAGTTTCAGTTCTTTCTTTTGAAATTGTCTTCCTACGGGTAACCGTTCTAATTGTTTCAAATCAAATGGAAATACCCCTGCCACCGCAGGCAACTCATATTCCGTCTCTTCATCAACGGATAATCCCAACAAAAAACCATCAGAAATGAACCTACTTCTAGTAAAATGTGTCCCTTTGATTTTAAGTTATTAACTGAACAATTGAATCAAATGATTTATGCAATGTTCAAAACCACCAAAATGCATGAAGCAGTCCAAGTTGGTGTACAATTTATTATTAAAGTTGTTATAGGTTTATGTTTTTCTAAAAAAAAATATTTTAAATTTAAATGGTAAAAGATCCAAACTTTTTAGTTTATCGTTATGGTCAACTTAATGGGCAATGTGAGGGAGTTGCTATCATTATTCATAGGCGTATAAAACATCAACTTTTTTCGTCATTTGAAACCAAAGTTTTCGAAACTTTCGAGTGTTTCTGTTGAAACACAGCATGGTAAATATACATTCATAATAGATCCGACGGTAGAATTTTATCTGATGAGCGCTCTTCAGGATATTGCTCGATTTAATACATTGATAGCCCTACTTGTTTCTCCCTTCTAGAAACCCTTCTACGTTTGATTTGGTCTTAACCGACTCTAGTCACATTGAAACTTTAACTAATTCCATCCTTGAAACAAGAGGCATTGCAGTACTAAAAGTAAAATTCGGATCCGAGATTATATACCATGATCTTGATTTTAGACGATGACTCTTAACCCGTAGGCTACGGGGCTGACAACCAAAATTCAAATTGCTCGAATTTGAGCATAACTCCAAATTTTTCAGTGAAATTTTGAGGATTGCTTCACTAATAGTTGTAGTTTCATGAATAAGGGGAAAGTATAGATTCAGAGTATTGTGGACAAAGTTATTCCAGAACATCTCTGGGTCAGGTAGGGTAAAAATCACATAAACTTCCTCTTAGAACTCATTTATCGTTTGGAAACGAAATGTTTTCATACAAAAAGTTAATAGACCCGTTATTTTTAATAAGTTACGATGCTGCAGGATATTAAGAAAAAAAAAATAACCTAGAATAATGGTAAGGCCTCCAAAACATTCTGAAGTTTTGACCATAATCTACACAGGTTCATAAATTATTTTAAGCGAGTGATGTTCACTTTTAGTGGTTTACAGCACTCATTTAGCCTTAACAGACGTGTTCACACATTTTGACAAGATATTGGATATTGGAGGTCATCCAAATTAACCTGGAGTTCAGGTCATTTTGATCTATCAAATCTACTACAGTTTATACTCACCCAATTCCCGTGAAACCTTCTCGTTCCTATCCATAAAGCTATATATGACTCGGAAAATGTACTGCTATGAATATTGAACATCTTAAGGTCTTCAGAACAACTGAAGTTGTGGGCATCAATTTCTATATGCAGCTTCACTTATTATTCAAACAAAATGTTTTCAATATACCCATACTTGAGCGCAAATCTCCGTTAGAGTTAAAAAAATGTGTCAGACGTGTTCACAAATTTTGACAAGATATTGGATATTGGAAGTCATCCAAATCAACCTGGAGTTCAGGTAATTTTGATCTATCAAATCTACTACAGTTTATACTCACCCAATTCCCGTGAAACCTTCTCGTACCTATCCATATAGCTTTATATGACTAGGAAAATGTACTGCTATGAATATTGAACATCTTAAGGTCCACAGAACAACTGAAGTTGTGGGCATCAATTTCTATATGCAGCTTCACTTATTATTCAAACAAAATGTTTTCAATATACCCATACTTGATCGCAAATCTCAGATAGAGTTAAAAAAAAAAGTGTCAGACGTGTTCACAAATTTTGACAAGATATTGGATATTGGAAGTCATCCAAATCAACCTGGAGTTCAGGTCATTTTGATCTATTAAATCTACTACAGTTTATACTCACCCAATTCACGTGAAACTTTCTCGTTCCTATCCATAAAGCTTTATATGACTCGGAAAATGTACTGCTATGAATATTGGACATCTTAAGGTCGTCAGAGCATACTGAAGTTGTGGGCATGTCTCCGTTAAAGTTTAAAAAAAATGTTTCCGAGCTTGTTGATTGATCTATGGGGACGTCCATAAGCCACGTGGACATTTATGGGGTGAGGGGGGGTTTGGCCGATGACCACGGTCCATACATATATTGAAATGTTTGTATGGACAGATAATCACGAGGGTGAGGGGGGGCTGGTATCTCTTGAAAAATGGCCACGTGGTTAATGGACAGCCCTTATGCACTTTAAACCACTCTGATGATAAGATTTACAATATCTACTGGATCTACTGGTACTGTTCATCACTCGTTTTCAACATCTGATATCGTAGAATATCTAAGGACATCTGCAAAGCTTTTGAAATGTGATTAGGATGTTTATTCTTCTTTCTGGCGATCTTATCATTGTGTGGCAAGTACTAATAGGGGAAGATCCCCTTGTACCGGATAGCACCTAATAACGGAAACTGTTAAAACATTGAGAAATTATGGTCCAATAAAGATTGTATATTCGAAGAAAATGAAACTATTTTGAAGAATAATGTTTGCGTAGAACAATCTTAAGTCATATAAAGCTTTATGGATATGAACGAGAAGGTTTCACGGGAATTGGGTGAGTTTAAACTGAAGTAGATTTAATAGATCAAAATTACCTGAACTCCAGGTTGATTTGGATGACTTCCAATATCCAATATCTTGTCAAAATTTGTGAACACATCTGACACATTTTTTTTAAACTCTAACTGAGATTTGCGATCAAGTATGGGTATATTGAAAACATTTTGTTTGAATAATAAGTCAAGCTACATATAGAAATTGATACCCACAACTTCAGTATGTTCTGAAGACCTTAAGATGTTCAATATTCATAGCAATACATTTTCCGAGTCATATAAAGCTTTATGGATAGGAACGAGAAGGTTTCACGGGAATTGGGTGAGTATAAACTGTAGTAGATTTGATAGATCAAAATGACCTGAACTCCAGGTTAATTTGGATGACTTCCAATATCCAATATCTTGTCAAAATTTGTGAACTCGTCTGTTAAGGCTAAATGAGTGCTGTAAACCACTAAAAGTGAACATCACTCGCTTAAAATAATTTATGAACCTGTATAGATTATGGTCAAAACTTCAGAATGTTTTGGAGGCCTTAGCATTATTCTAGGTTAATTTTATTTTTTCTTAATATCCTGCAGCATCGTAACTTATTAAAAATAACGGGTCTATTCACTTTTTGTATGAAAACATTTCGTTTCCAAACGATAAATGAGTTTTAAAAGGAAGTTTATGTGATTTTTACCCTACCTGACCCAGAGATGTTCAGGAATAACTTTGTCCACAATACTCTGAATCTATACTTTCCCCTTATTCATGAAACTACAACTATTAGTGAAGCAATCCTCAAAATTTCATTGAAAAATATGGAGGTATGCTCAAATACGAGCAATTTGAATTTTGGTTGTCAGCCCCGTAGCCTACGGGTTAAGACAGAAGAATGCAATTTCAACGCACTTGCGATCCTGCTATGAAAAATCTAGACAGGATCTGCAAAAAATAAAATAAAAAACGATTTTCTCAATTAAGGAACAACAATTTTAGTTGTATAAGCTTTTTTGGAAATTATGTAAAACTTTGAAAAAAAAAAAAACTCAGGAGCCAATTCCGGCATTGAAAAAGGGACACAAATTAATACTACATAACTAATTGAGAAAAAGTGCGCATAATTTTGATTTAGGACTCATTAGTCCAATTGAAAATCAAATTGCTTAGGACTTCGAAAGCATTTTCAATAAAGAGAAAGTTTTTTGAAACTTCCTGGGAGACTGATAGGAAGAAGTGAAAACAATCATTAAAAAAAATCAAAACTATGAAAACCCTTGGTGAGGATGGAACTTTGTACATCCTCACCAAGAAGCTTCCAGATAGTAGCTAATCATTCTTGGTTGATATATTCAACAAATATTTTCAGTTGGCATATTTTCCTGATAAATGAAAAATACCAAGGTTGCACATATTTTAAAACCGGACATATATTAAAAATTCTGCAGATGCTTTTTAAGAAGGTCATTTTGGTCCAATTCAACGAAAATTCAATTTTTGCCAATGAACAGTTCGGATTCCGACATGGACATTCGACCACTCACAAACTGTTATGTGTAACAAATTTCATTCGTTCCAATAAATCTGAAGGCTACTCTACTGAAACTCGAATTATACAGTATACATTGTAAGAATAATCCAAAGTTATCTATCAAATCGTACACGTCAGGTTGATTATCAGATCTCCAAGTCTGAAAGACTTCCTGTAAGAGTTGGTGTTCCTCAAGGCAGCACTTTGGAGCCAATATTTTACAATATTCTCACATCTGATTTACCTGAATTACCTCAGGGATGTGAAAAATCTTTGTTTGCGGATGACACAGGCCTCTCAGCCAAAGAACAAAGCCTGCATGTCATCTGTGGTAGATTACAAAAAAGTTTGGATATTTTTTCTTCATACTTGCAAAAATGAAAGATTTCTCCAAATGCTTCCAACACTCAACTAATAATATTTCCACATAAACCAAAAGCTCTTTTGCCACGATAATTGCATAATATATCTAGTTTAAGTTAGGTTAAGTTAATTAACAGCGTTTACTTTTCGCTCTTATAAGCAGGTGAAATCAACTCACTTGTAAAAATTCTGAACTGCTACGGCAAATGAAATGTAATATGTAGTTAACAAAATGCCCAATTTAGTGTTAACATATTAGGATGATAGTGTTTTCTAACACAGAACACTGAAATATAAGAAATGAATGTAATGTTTGTAATGATATTAATAAAGAAAATATGTAATAAGGATCACGAGATGAAAAACAAGGGTGCCATACATCGATAATTTGGGTTGCTAAACATTGCTCTCTAACAAAAGATAAAGCATGTGGTCCAATGAATCACCCTAACAGGTAATATTCAGATGTGCGAGACGAAGATTCTCGTTTCTCCCGAGCGCCGAAAGAGTGTATATGCGATCACCTTTTCGCTCTCGAGATGAGCTAAACTGGTACTTGCGTTTTCGTCGGAGCCCGTCAAGTCCGTCAGTCAGTGAAAAAAGGTTTGATGGTGCAGAAATATGTATGAGAAGTGAAAAATTCGACTTTTTTCTCCTCTGGTTCTTGTGTAGAAAAAGCAGAAGGATATACACGGCAACGCGGAGAAAATTTTACCAATTCTTGTGATATGCATTAGGTTTTTTGAGTTTTTGTTTTGTGCGGGCGTGATCCATTTTTGTGGTTATTGGTAGTGCAGTTCTCGGGGCACTTGCAGTGAAGAGGAAATTTTCGTGGGATACAGCCAAGGAAGAATAGCTATCTCGGGTGAAGTGAAGTGTGAGCCTGCAAAAAGTTAGGCAAAAAAGCAGAGTTTCCCAAGTAGTCCTATCTGGCGTGAATGGAAATTGCGTGAAGAAAAGTTCGAGGCAGGAAGAAAAAAGCGAATCCAGTGTGTGGTTGAGTATTGATTAAGTGTTCCGTCGTCACCTAAACCTCAGCCGAGCGCCTCCAGGATATAAGGCACAACATCCGATTCACCTTCAGCACTGAAAACTGGGATTACAAGGACGGGAAAATGTTTACGGGTACCCTACGTTTGAAAATCTGCGAAGCCTGTGGCCTGCGACCGACGGATTTTCAGACGCGACATACGATGACATTCGGCAGACTCAGCGATCAACTCATCGATCCGTATGTCTCTATAGATGTTGATGAAAAGTTCATAGGTAAATGATCGTCACCTTCCTCAATATCACATCATATAGTATAGCAAATTAGCTTGCAGGGTCCAGTAATTGCATAAGTGAATCTTCTGGAGTTGGTCCCATGTTTTATCCCTTCAATTTACCCTAGGATGATAAAAACAAGTTTGGAAAAATTACAATAAAACATCTTAAATCATCCAAACTGCTGTGAGAATCTGGCTTAAAAGAGGAAAATGCTACTCGGAAAAATGTCTTCCTTTGATATTGACATTTGAAAATCACAGTAGTAGTGTGAAATGAAAATGGCTGCCAGTCAGGAGGAAAATGGGAAATTTATTAGGTGGAACTGGGGCAAGAATTTCCTCGTCATTTGACGAAACACGTCAATTTGACGTGTACGTTGCATGAAAGCACTAAACAGAATTAAAGATGCCAAAAACCAAAACGCCACAAAGAATTCTCATTTGTGCTGCTGCCTGTGCTGTTTCCTACATTACGGCAGTGACACGAAAATGCGTTCAGTGACGAGCTGTGAAGGGAATCGTATGGTCCTGGATTTCCCCAGAGCTCGCCGTGTGTAGTGCCCTTGTGTGCGTGTGAGTGTGTATTTGGAGGAAAAACTCTCCCTCTTCAGGAAAAGTCATTGCTGCTGCCTCTTTAGATTGGAGGAAACAAGCTTGTGTGGTTTGTTGGGTTTATGCGGGAGAACATGATGATTCTTACGCGTGTATGTTTTCTGTGCGTTTGTATGACACCGAATTATAGGTCGCTCTCTCGAATCGCTCGTATAAGCATGCGTTTCAGCGTTGCCAGTCTGAGAAGAGATCGGTGGTCGCATAATTGTTGATAAACAATTGACTGCCACGGGAATCTGAGAAAAAATGGATAAGTGATGCGTTAGAGTATCTACGATAATTAAAGATAATGACCGTGTAAATGATAAGAATGCAATTGAATATACCGTATTGGTTAAAACGATCGTTTCATTTTCAAAATGGTCGACATCATTGGGCTTGTTTGCTTGAAGCATTAATCCATGTTCAATGTTAATCCGTCTCAAATATAACGATTAAGACATGAGTTATTTCAAACGTCATGACATCATAAGCTTTCAGAAATCTCTTTAAAAAACGGTCTTGGTGCAGTACAAATAAATCTTTCAAGCTTCAATCCTTGATCAGCTATCAATGTTCATAAATTATGTTTGATAGCATTTTAAATCTTGAAAAGAGAAGTGAGGGCTGTGACGAATTTAAATTTCCAACAATGATAACTCTTAAACTAATGCATCTATGCTCATCAGGTTGGTTCCGTTCAATAAATATAAGTTGTAATTAATGTTCTTCTAAGCTTTGGTTATCTGTGACGATGGCCAATACAATTTTCTGCAATTTTGCAGTTGCATGCCCATTAGAGTGATGCAAATTTTGAAATTTTAGCTCCCCTATGCTTAAACGATTTTAATTATGGTATGTAGCACCCTCTCAAAGTTTGAAGTGATTCGGAAGAAATTTGACTGTGCACACGCCATTTGAAGTTTATATGGAGATTTCTATGGAAAACGCCAATCTTTTGTGTTCAGCCCTCTATCTCTTTGTCATAATATTTTATAGAAAAGTGAACACACTCATCTCATGTGAAAACTTCCTAGCTACAACTTTGCTGAAGACCACTTTTTGATTTTGCAGCAAAAACATCAAAATTTGCATCAGTCTAATGCCCATGTAATCTACCTGGTACTCAGCCTAATTTTCCTCTTCATAAGCGTACACGTGGGCAGCATAGACTATTTAGACATTACAACTCATATTGATTTTCATTATCACACCAAACGCTGCAAATTGATAATGCTATTCATACGCGGAGTTTCCCAATATTTTGTTCATGGAATTCTCTAAGACCACCTACCATAATTCTTTTAAAGATTCTCTCTTAAACACTTTCAGTATTTTTTCCTAATATCTGGAATTTGCTAAGATTTAGAATTTGCAAATTTTTCGGGAATTATTTTAAAGATTTCTACATAAATCTTGTTAGGGGCTTCAGAATAAGCAGGAGTCAAGAAAACGTCAATGTGCTCCTTAAAGGATTTCGAAGATAGTGATAAATCTCTATAACCCGATATTTAAGGGACCATCGAGCTAGGAATATAGAGCTATAGAAGATTTGTGACACAGCACATCTGAAAACAAGTAATCTATGAAAATAGTCGAATCCAAAAAAATAATATACAGACCTCAAAGAGCATCTGTTTTGACGTTTTTTGTCACTCTGAACATTGATTTAGAATCGAATCTATGACAAAAGGTCGAAGATCAAAAATGGAGGGACTAAAGGTCGAAAATCTATTTTCCAAGAAGGATAAATTTCCCACCAAGCAAATCGTTTTCGACCTTTTGTCCTTTCGTCCTCTTGTCTTTCGACCTTTTGTCCATAAACCTTTAGAATCATAGCTGAAATATAATTTAATACAGGTACACAACTTCGAACCACGATGATTTGGCATCCCTCCGATAAAATAATTTATTATTTCTTTTTAAATACTATGTCTAATGCAAGTGAAAAACTTATAGGCATCTTCTTAGAGTGTAAAATCCTTTGATTTAAAATAAACCCTATGCATAGTCGCCAAATTGGGGGGAGCACTTTTTGCCACCTCATTCATTTCCAGAGGGGCAAAGTATCATTCCTCCCATAACTCTGACAAAAATATATTTTTGTTTAATACCTAACTATATTCAATAAATATTGTTTTGAATTTTTTTGGCAGAATATATTTCACGTATTCTTAATGTGTAGAAATCTCATTAAGCAAATAAAGTATCATTAAGTAAAATCTAAGGATACGGTGGTAGGTCATTTGGCATAAAGTCATTTGGCATAAAGCCGTTTGGCATAAAGTCGTTTGGCAATAAGTCTGAAACCAAGAATTTCTTAAGATGACATTCGTTTTTACGTTTCTATTGAATCTTTCTGATGATAACAGGCTTGTTGTGGAGTTAATTGATATAAAATGTCACTTTATTCAACAATCATATGCTCTTGAATAAATTAAAGCATATTAGGAAAGTTATTGCCAATAGTATTTTATTATTTATCTAGAAATTACCCTTCTTTCAAATGTTAATTCTTCTTTTAAGTTCCGCTATTGGAATAAATTTTTGCACTGAAGATTTTGATATATTTAGTACAAATTTACCCTTCTTTCAAACATTCTATGTTTTTTTTTCTAAATATGATGTAACCCTTGTTATAGGTATAAAAATTGTTGATTTGAAATTTTAATGAATTTCACCTTCTGTATACATAAGCTGTTCTTTGGAGCTATATTTTCAAATATTTTTTTGTTTCCAACTGACAAAAAGGTGGCAATCGATAATATTGATCTGCTCAAGTTACCAGCAAAAAAAGAAATCGATTACTTCAAATACATCGATGGGTTGAGCTACTTTTCCCCCAATGTCGGTTCCACGAATGTCGCCAGTTCCCCGAATAACCCACTTCCCAGATAAGTTTTTGGCATTCATAATTGTCGTAACTTTATACATTTCAGGGTGGGGAACGAGCTTGTCATCTGATATGCACCCTTCTTTGATTTCGATGAGTCTGAGCGCAATTTTTTTTTATGTCTTTTCGTTTTATTATGCCGAAATAATATCTTGTAAACACGTGATCTCCTTTCGAAATATGCTGGAAACATATTATTTCAATCACAAATTATCCCTTCTTTCGATGATAGACAGTGTTTTTAATGTACACTTATAAAATTAAAATTTATATTGAATCGTTCAAAAACTTGCCACAAATGTTTTCTTTCAAAAATGTAATAACAATAACATTTTAAGCGAAAAATAATTTGCTCTCGTATATAGGCTTTTTTTTTGCATTATGCTGCAAATGTAAGAGATTTTAATATTTTGCAAATAAGTTTTCCTTTCTTTTACCAATTTAATTTTCATCAAGTGTTACGTCCAAACTGGGGCATTGTTTGATCTGCAGCGAAATATTCAATGAGCGTTCCCTTTGATAATAACTGCGAATTTTCTTTGCCAATTTACTAATTTCAAATATGTATATCGCAACAAGCTCAACAATGTCACTACATTTTTTGGCTTGGAATAGCTCTGAACAACCACCACGCTTATTTAGAACCTATGAAATTTTTTTGCTATAGGCACGGTGGCGTTTATCTCGGTAAAAGCTTCGAAAATGCCGATATTCATTCTAAGTCAATCATTATGCCAAACTGCTATTAAGCCAAACAACCATTATACCAAACGGCCTTTATGCCAAACGACTATTATTCCAAACGATCTTATGCCAAACGACTTTATGCAAAACGGGGTACAATCAAGGATACAATAAATATAAAATTTCAAATTATAACTATAAATTAATTGGACCTTGTTAAATGATAATTTTACGGTAAGATACTTTAATAACACTATGTATGATATGTTACTATATATTGGGTATTGGGAAGGGGTAGCCTAAGGGAGTTAATTGAACTGTTGACTGGATGAAAGTGCGTGGGGTCGCCAGCCTTTTGTCATGAGAAAACAGCCTTAGTGTCGTCTTCCAAAGGTCTTCAAAGATATTAACTAGCCCTGCTACAACAAACCATCAGGTAGATCATACCATCCCGGTATGATTCTGCAGCCATAGGTAATTCTTGTGCTGATGGTGGCTAAATAATCATCATCATCATCATCATCATTAATTTGACCTTGTTAAATGATATCTTTTTTGGGAAAACGTTTAAAATTGTTTGACAAGGTGAAGTTGTCAAATAGCAATGCTTACAATTTTCGTAATTGCACTAGCACAAAAAAAAATCTTCAAATTCTCGACTAATAAACTTTGTCTCTTCAATCTTTTCCTTTTTTTTATTCTTTATTATTGAGATTTTCAGCCCTAGACTGGTTCATCTCATAATCTTTTCATGAAGCGCCTCTGGAGGCAGCTATGAAAACCGACTTTTATTATAAACTAGTGGTCCCGGCAAACTTCGTCTTGCCATCAAGTAGGCTGTTGAAAAACGCTATGGATCGTCCCATACAAAATGACAGTTCCGATCACGTTCGTTTTTCTGACTTTCCCGATGAAAATCCTGGGACTTCCATACACACAAACACGTCGGAACCCTTGACGACCAAAACTGAGAAAGAATCATTCAAATCCGTTGACCCGTTTGTAAGCCATTTCGTGACATACAAACACCATTCCATTTTTATTTATATAGATAGATAACTAAATAAGCCGAATTTGTTAGGTTCGGGTTCGAAAATTTGATTTTTTTCGGGTCCGGGTTGGGTTTAGAAGGCTTCGAAACTAACGGGTACGGGTTTGAAAAAAGCTGGCTTTGTGTCTGGATTGGTGATCACTGTGAACAGAGTACTTAAAAACTTGGACACTTCTTTATTCATCAGAAACGACGAATTTACCATTTTTTTAAGCTCAGGTTATATTCGTTTTTTTATAACAAAAAGTTTTCGGGTTTCGTGTTGGGTTTGGGTTTGAACAACCACCATTTTTCGGATTCGGGTCGCATCTGGGTTTGGTATGAAGTTATTATTTCGGGTTCGGGTCAGGTCCGGTTTCGAAAATATAAAATAAGTCGAGTACGGGTTTCTAAAATGTAAAATTCGACCACCTAACACGTACCTATAATTCAATATTGATGTACGTAATGAAGGAATTACAGTCAACTCGATATGACTGTAATTCCTTCAGTAAACTTCTGTATGGTTTTTTTTTCCAAATACTCCTCTACGAAACCTTCTTATGATGATACACAATTATAAATATTAGCATGAATTTTATTGATTTACCATAGCATAGTTTCCGTATTTCCATGAAACTTGTTCTGTTTTATTATACAACTATAAGTTAGATCGTCCCTTTTTGATTCAATTGAAAGATTCTTATCTATTCTACAAAGTAAAAAAATGTACATATTATTGCTTAAGCCAATATGGGCACATGCAGTGGTGCGAGAAGTGGGTAGGACAGGAAGAGTACGCACCACAAAAACGATTCGACAAAAACAAAATCAAAACAAGATTAGCAGGAAACTTGAAAAATAAATCAAACTATTTATCATCTGTTCAATACACATACAAACTCGATCAACGTCGTACTTATTCCTATGAAGAATGGAAGACATGATAAGATTTTTCATGGTGCCCCATGCCCAGTGTTGACCAGACTCATTTCCCCGAAATTCGAATTGTGAAGCCATGAACTGTTATAACTGTGCGTTGTATTCCTGAGATGGAGGGGGAGGTGGTTGGGCTTGAGTGTTGCACATGGGATCCGACAGTTTCGATCTCGGTGGGCCGCAATTCAAGTTTCGGTGAAATGATTCACACTCACTCACTCACTCATTTCATTTCATCGAAACTTGAATTGTGGCTCTCTGGGATCAAATTGATCGATTTTGTGTGCAGTACTCAAGCTTAACCATCTGCTTTTCTATCTTATGAGGATAGAGCATGGTTGTAGTAATTCGTGGCTTCGTAGTTCGGAAAATGTTATTTTCGGGGAAATGAGTCTGTTCCGTCCCGACGTCACAAAGAAGCAGTTCGAGAAACGCTGGTAGCAGGCAGCAGCGGAATATTCCATCATCAACATCCTTGCATTGTGCTACCCGTTTTGCAGCATCAAAATAGGGAGCGAAAAATACCCCAAAGGACAATTTGCGTCCCTTTTCTGTTCATTTAATTGCCATCCATCTAGCCAGCTATGTATAGCGTGAACGCATCAACCAAACAGATTGCACCACCACTAGCACAACCTTCAGCATCATCATCATCATCATCGAACCCACTGCAGCATCTTCCAGGCAGTGGAAATTCCCATCATTCCCCACACCGTTGCGCATGCAAGACTTTGTTTACCTGCAACCTATATAAGCAGCTTGCATGCGCAAGAACATCATCAGTTTCGATTCAGTTTCAATCAGTTTCGTTTGAGTTAACATTAGTTTCCTTTCAACCTGTGTAACATAAGCAAGTTAAGAATACAGTAGTTCAAGTGAATCAAATCGCCTTTTCCTCCTCCATCAGTGGAAGCCAAAAACCAGCCTTCCGTGAAGGCTTGAGTCATCAGTAGTCCATTTCAGTCGAGCTATCGGTCCTTGCGCCCTGTTGCACCAAGCAACAGGTTAGCGGACGATCAACAGATCGTTCCGTTCAAGCTCAACAGAGCAAACCCCCGTTGCACGACGCAACATATGGTCCAATCGAGCCGGATCAAGGAGCCAGTTCCTTGAAGGCTGCAACAGCAGCATAGTGTGTCGCCAATCAACAGATTGGGACAATTCCATTCCAATTGCTATCGCCGATAGCAATCAGCTTTCCTACCAAGAGGATTGCTGTTGTTCTTGCCCGGTAGCTCGAGACAAGAGCATAGAGAACATATTCTAGGTTTCCATTGGCGGAGAGGAAACGAAATTGCCAAGCAAGCAAAGTGATAGTGAAGTAGTGAAAGAGTCCAAATCAAGACAAGAAGCGTGCGTGTGAAGTGTGTCCCGAAATGGCCAACGTGAAAAGGCTGTTCGCTGAACGTAGCCTCGTCGAGGCCAAAGTGAAGAAGATTCAGCAGCAGTTAGTGAGAGACAGTAACGATCAACCCAGTTTGGCACATGTGAAGATGTATCAAAGAGAACTCCAGTTCCTCTACAAGCAATACCAACGAGTGAACGGTGAGATCTTGTCCGCAGTCCCAGTCGACAGGTACTCGGATGTGGACAAGGATTATGAGCGCTTCGATGACCTCCACGATGATGCCTGCTTACTGGTGGAAACCTTGTTGCATTCATTCCCGAGCACCAGTGACAGGTATCAGATGTATCATTCACCATCATCCAACTACTTCGCTGCGACCACTGCGCCACGTTGGCGCACCCCACTGATTCGAAGCCGATCACCGAGTCCACCGCCGGAACAGTCCGTTCCGATTTCAGACGTGATGGAGAAGCCAAACACGTCGCCACCGAGAGAACTGTCCCCAGAGCAACTGTTTCCAGATCAAGCCAACGAGTTGAAGGTGAGCCATTTTGCCATCAACCCAATCCATTCCGTGCAGCCACCAAGCGCTGAAACTTCAGCCATGAAGTTGAATCCTGTGTGTGGAGCAGCCCTGGTGCATTCCGAGGGTGATCTCGCCGAGGTCATCAAGAGCAAGTCGGCACCAACGCCGAGTGTCCCGCCTTCTGTTGCTCCAATAGTTCAGAAGTGCCACCGAGAAGAAGAAGCAACACAACGAGAGAAAGTATCAACCCAACGAGCAGGTGTGCCAATCCAACAAGGAGAGGTGCTAACCCAATGTGAGCTACCAAAGCTACCAACCCATGAAGATTCCACCCACCGTGGAAAAGTGCCAAGGAGATGTGTAGAGGTGACAACAGTTGCCTACCAACACAAATCCAACCCTCCAAGCAAGCAGAGTGAGCATCAAGCTAATCCAGCAAATCCGACACTAGCAGCGGATTTCAACGTCGGCAATGAGACAACCAAGTTTGTCGACAGCGAGCGCAACATCCCATCATGTGAAAGCAATCAATCATACGATGATGATCCTGCAGCAATTCATCAAGCGACGAACAGGTTTCCAATTCCAATCAACCAGGTTGGAATCCATCCGAGGCCGACAACATTCGAGAGAGCTACCGGATTTGGTGCGTTGCCGAAGACATTCAGCGTGCCACCCGGTTTCCATCCAACGCCCAGGTTGGCACCGATGCCAACAGAAGTACTTCCAGTGCCCAAGCTAATCCAGTATCCAGCAGTAAGTTCGTTCCATTGCGCAACCGGTTCCTGTCCGGTGCTCCAGCGGATCCCTTGTGTGACTGGATTCCGCTCAATCAACAAAGAGTTCCCAAGTGCGATCGGATTGTGTCTGGTCGCGAAGCGATTCCCATGCAGAACCAGATTCCGTCTAGCGTCGAAGCAATCATCCCGTTTGATCGGATCTCGTGGAACGCCGCAGCGATTCCCATGTGTGGCCGGATCCATTCCGGCACTGAAGTTTTCCTCCAGCCTGACCGAATCCAATTCGGTAGTGCAGCCTTTTCAGCGTGTAGCAAGATTCCAACCAGTGTCGAAGCATCCCAGCTTTGTGACCGAGTTACGTCCGGTACTGAAGCAATCGTCCTGTGAGACCAGACACCAGCTAGTGATTCAGCGATTTCCAGCAGCAAGCGAATTCCATCTGGTGCCCAAGCAGTTCCTGTGTGCGTCCAGAAACCATCCGATCCATCCGTGTATTGTTGGAACCCATCCGATTCCAGAGAAGCCTCCAGATTCGACCGGTATCCCTCCTCCGGTTCCCAAGCTGCTTCGGTCACCAACCGAAATATTTCCAGTGTTCAAGGCGTTCCTGTTGCTGACCGGTATTCCTCCGGTACACAAGCAAACTCCTGCGAGTCTAAAGCCGAATCTGATGTCAGCAGGCATCCCTCCGATAATCAAGCCAATTCCAAAGATGAACGAGATCTGTCCAGCAAAGAAGTCGTTCCCAGAGCCAACCGGAAGCCATCCGGTATCCAGGTGGTTCCAGCATTCAACCACAATTCCACCGATCATGATGTCAATCCTGACGACAGCCGGAATCCGTCCGGTGAGGGAGACAATCCTGATACCCACCGGATCATGTCCGGTGTTGGGAGAAGCGCCGTACCAGAGTTCGATCGAGATGATGCCACCGGTCAAACCGACTAGTGGTTCAAGCACCCTCATATCAACTCAAGGCAGGAGAAACCACCAGATGAATCCACCATGCAATGTCGAGTCAGCGAAGCCATCCCGGAGTGCGTATTCCGTATGCATCCACCCAAGCAACCGAGAGATCATCCAGAGCATAGTAACCGAGGATCGTGAGCAGGAAGTACCACTCAACGAGTACGTCAGTAACATAGTCTTCAAGCAACACCAGCCATCAGATGCGAGTCAATCCTCCAAGCATTCCGCCACCATCAAGTCATCAGCAGAAATTCGTCCAAGAATCAACCAGCGATGTTTATGCCAGCAGTTCTACACTTCATCATTCAATCAACAAGATTCCATCCTTCCCATCGAGGACAACATCAACCTTTCGCTGCAAGAAATTGTTGATATGAGGTCTCAACCGGGGGGAGAATGTTCCGTCCCGACGTCACAAAATTCAGTTCGAGAAACGCTGGTAGCAGGCAGCAGCGGAATATTCCATCATCAACATCCTTGCATTGTGCTACCCGTTTTGCAGCATCAAAATAGCCCAGACAACCAGAATGTACGTATAATGAAATCACCTTTTGCATTATGCGATGCTTATGTGTGCAAAGTTTCACGTATAAGATGTCGTGAAAAGGCCTTATACGTACAAAAGTGGAGGCGATATACGTGCATATTTTATATGATGAAAAATAGCATGCTATGCGAGTGTGCAGATTTTATTGTGAACTAATCTGTACTCTTATGCGACTTTATTTATGATAACAAAATTTATTTGACAGCTGCTACGGATTGATCCGATTTACTTTGTACGAGTATACGGGACGAAACGAAATGTACATATGAACTCATAAAATTGCATTTTATGCGAGAAAACTCATCGAAGAAACGATTTCATCCACCATTTAGTGCGGTTGTGATGCAATTTGTATGAGTAAACGACTTTGTTCGTAAATTGTTATGCGACTTCTGGTTGTCTGGGAGGGAGCGAAAAATACCCCAAAGGACAATTTGCGTCCCTTTTCTGTTCATTTAATTGCCATCCATCTAGCCAGCTATGTATAGCGTGAACGCATCAACCAAACAGATTGCACCACCACTAGCACAACCTTCATCATCATCATCATCATCATCGAACCCACTGCAGCATCTTCCAGGCAGTGGAAATTCCCATCATTCCCCACACCGTTGCGCATGCAAGACTTTGTTTACCTGCAACCTATATAAGCAGCTTTCATGCGCAAGAACATCATCAGTTTCGATTCAGTTTCAATCAGTTTCGTTTGAGTTAACATTAGTTTCCTTTCAACCTGTGTAACATAAGCAAGTTAAGAATACAGTAGTTCAAGTGAATCAAATCGCCTTTTCCTCCTCCATCAGTGGAAGCCAAAAACCAGCCTTCCGTGAAGGCTTGAGTCATCAGTAGTCCATTTCAGTCGAGCTATCGGTCCTTGTGCCCTGTTGCACCAAGCAACAGGTTAGCGGACGATCAACAGATCGTTCCGTTCAAGCTCAACAGAGCAAACCCCCGTTGCACGACGCAACAGAGTCTGAACAACACTGCTCATGCCTAGTGAAGCGTGACATGGTGTGCGCATGATCCCCAAAACATTCTGGCTCGTATGAAGAACGATTTAGAATATCTATAGTGAAAATCTTAGGAAACTAATTGTAAAGCTTGTAACAAGAAACTCCTTTAATCGTATGAATAAGCTTATGTAGCAATCCTCTATGGCATTTCTGAATGAATCAATGGATGGTTTCTTAAAAATATAAACGACAGTATATGTCCTGGGACAATTTTCCTTATTGTTTTCTGTAAGTAATTCATGAGAAGTTTTAGGAACATCCAAAGAGAATTATCATAATATTCTTCAAGAATCTTTGGAAGAAGTTATGAATTAATCTGAAATCACCCTTGATACAATCTATCGAAGCATGCTGAACCTCTTGACGATTGACGAACAATTTCTATAGAACTCCCAGAGTGTCAAGAAATTACTGGCTGATGCAGAATTGCCGTAGAAATTCTCTGGAACAAGTTCTTAGTTAATTCTTGAAAAATCATCGCACATGCAGTTTTTTTTCGAATATTTTTTTAAAATACAGTCGACTCTCCACATCTCGATGTTCAACATCTCGATATCTCTCCCTATGTCGATGATTTTTTCGGTCCCTTCACCCTGCATACATTTTCACCCTCCATATCTCGATATCCTCCTTATCTCGATATCTCCCTATCTCGATGTGATTTTCGTTCCCAATTTTCTCTCCGTATGTCGATATGCTCATTATCAAAGGTTACTAGACTAGATTTTAGAGATTCAAAACAATTTGCGAAGACGAAGTGACATCTGTTTGTTGTTGATTTTCCTGGCAACGGAGTGATTTTCAATCTAGTATTCGTTAAAAATGTGTTCTATGTCTCGATCTTTCCCTATCTCGATGGTCCCTTCGATATCGAGATGTGGAGAGGCGACTGTATTTCCCAAAACATTTCCATACAATCTTCAAAAGTCTACTCAAGTCTCACTACACCAGTAATTACTACAGCAACTTTCCCAATAATTCTTCCAATCATTTCTATACAATTTCTTTCGCGATTCTGTTCAACTTTTTCGAGAAATTCCTTTAGAAAATTCTGCGACATTTGATTCGATTCGATTATTTCAGAAAATTATCTATGTAGTCTTTTAAAACTTCCTCGTAAGTCTAGGAGTTTTTTAGAGGTTCTTGTTCACTAAAAGTGACTTTAGAATTTACACAGGTTTCATCAGAGGTTACTTTAAGATTTTCTTCAGAAATACCTCACGGATTTATTTTGCAGGAGAAAAAAAACTTGGCATTTCCTTGGAGACATTCCAGAACGAGTTCTTCAAATAAAAACTTTCAAGACTTTCTTTAGAAAATCTCATAGAATCAGTGGAGCAATTCCTGTAGAAATCTTAGAAGGAATCTCTGAAGCAATTGCTACCTTCCTTCATATAAATATCTAGTTAAAATCTTATATAGATCCTGAAAGACAATTCAATAGGAAATCCCTAGAAATTCCTGTTGGCATTTCTGGAGAATTGTTGATTAAATTTAAGAAGATTTTCTGACCAGGAATCCTAGAGGATATCCCAGAGAGTCTATGGATTAATCATTGAATAACATTTTATATCCTGCAAATAAAGAATAAAATAATATGGTAATCAGTCCACAGTCCGGGAAGTCTCTCACTTCTGCACCTACGGCAGCCAGTATATATAGCATAGAAATCCAGTAGGTACGAACTAGTAAGATGTACCAGAATAGTAAAGTAGTGTAAAAAGCTTTCTTAAGATAGGTAGATACAACAGTCCTTTCCCCTTTAGAAACTTTCTAATAACTCTTCAAAAAGGTAGTTACGCGTTAAAACAACTCATACAATGAACAACCGGAAATTTATCCAGAAAATTCCATCATTTTATCTTCAAAAAGTGCCTTTTTGTTCATTTCATGGCTACAATAAAGCATTCAAATCTTTGGATATTACTCTCAACATTACATTTGACAACTTCATCAACACTAAAGAACAATTTCATTCAACTCATGATACAGCAATCGCTTCTTAAAAGAACAACTATGTTCACAATACGACAATTTCGTCAGCTCTAAAGAACCATTTAGTTCAACTCAAATTGGCAATTTCACCATACTTTCCACAAACAAATAAAATTGGCAATTTCAACATACTCAGATAAATAAAATTGGCTAACTCGCCACCTCAAAGAAAAACAATAATCGTCAACGCACGTTTCCATGATCCTCGTCGCCACTTTTATATCCTGCAAATAAAGAATAAAATAATATGTTAATCAGTCCACAGTCCGGGAAGTCGCTCACTTCTGCACCTACGGCAGCCAGTATATATATAGCATAGAAATCCAGTAGGTACGAACTAGTAAGATGTACCAGAATAGTAAAGTAGTGTAAAAAGCTTTCTTAAGATAGGTAGATACAACAAACATCTTGGAGGAAGTATCACTTTCGTGGAAAATTTCTCAAGGAATTTTATGATTTTCGAAATAATCTTTGGATAGTTCCATTTCTTTACTCCTGGGGAAAATTCAGACTGAATTTGTGAGGCATCCTAAGCAAAATTTGTAGAGAAATTCCCTAGGAATATTCGTGGAGAAATTCCTTGGGAAATAATAGCTAAATGTACACTTTTAAAAATTTCCGAAGTAATATCTTAACATACCTGAAATAATTTCTGATGAAATTCTTAGGGAAGATCATGAAAATACACATACAGTTTTTTTCTCTGTTCGAATGCGCCACTGCGACCAGTATTTAGATCTATTGTGGCATTACCCGTATCCTTAGTGTATAGTGCATGTCGCATTACTCCATTTCCATTGACAGGTAATGAAGCATCGATTTCTGTACAGTTCTTGTTTTGATTCCTCAGATATTGATGCAAATCGACTGTTCGAGCGTGGAGCTCTAGTTGCCGGCCACCGAAGGTTTTTCTACCCGCTATACTCAATAGCGGCGCACCAAATCACGGGAACGTGAACTTCACTACTACAGCACTTCACCGCGTAGTTAAAATGGCAGTTATCCACCGAAATCGGATCCACAGTTTGCACTAAGTTTCACTGATTGCCGCGAATAATTAGTGCGCGATCTCTTCTCGAGAATGGGATTGATTAATTGCCACCGTTGGCCACAGCCGCAGATATAACTTCGGACATAGATAGAAAATTGAGATTGGTTCTATTTCACTGCACTACTTGTCTTCTTTATTGGGAGCGATCGACGATCGAAGAACAACGCGGGCTTGCTACCGAACGATTCGACTGTATATTTTGCACTGTTCTTTATTGGATTGGGTGTGGGGTTTCATTCTTCTTTGCGGATTGGGTATGGGATTTACAAATTGCTCCTATTACAGTGGTTATGATGTTTGTGGTGACAGTTTGTAAACTAATTCAATGGATTTGATTTCAGTTTGTGGTGGAATTCAGGGTTACTTAAATCTAAGACTATTTACAATTATTTACACATATGTACAATTGCATACAATTGATCAGCGTACTGATCATTCCGGCCACCTTGAAACGGCCACACTGTTTCAACTCTCTCAGCATGCTTCCTCTCTCACTACTCTCTTCGAAATCGGCTGACTTCGGATGGCGAACACGTTGAGCTTCGTCGCGCTGTCGGATCTCATTAATCAGTTGGATGTTGCCTGAATGGGCTCATTCAGCAGATGGCGAACGGGATGCGAACGAGAGCGGCAAGTTGATGAGATGACGAGAGCAGAAAGGTTCTGTAAAAAAAGAGACCCGGTAGAACGAACAGGGACTGGTAAAATGGTTGGAACGCTAATCACCTGTTAGCTATTCAAACATGCGTTGAGACAGTTTCGGACTGCTCTACCGATCTTTGAAGAATCTGCTCACGGTTTGGTTGATTGCTGATCTTCTTCGGTTTGAATTGGCAGGAGGGCCACCTTGGCCACTGGGCGTACGACGTTCTCCGCGGTAGCTGTCTTCAGACTGACTACACGGACGATTCCATCCTTGCCTGGGTGAAGCTTTGTAATGCGGCCTAAAGGCCACTGCGCGGGCGAAAGGTTTTCCTCCTTGATGACCACAATCCGTCCCAAATGAATGTTTACCGGAGACTTGCATCCTTTGTTGGCACGTGCTTGAAGCTGGGCGAGGTATTCCGGATACCACCTGGTCCAGATACGCTGAAGCTGTTTCGTTGTACGCTGCCAGTTATCCAGACGGTTGTCAGGAATATTGGTAACATCAGCTTCCGGAACTGCTTGTAGGTTCGAGCCAACGAGAAAGTGCCCAGGTGTGAGCGCTTCGAGGTCGGTGGATTCTGTTGGGATCGGAGTTAGTGGACGGGAATTCAGACACATTTCGATTTGTGCCAGCAGGGTTGTCATGTCTTCCCAGCTGAGGGACGTCTGACCGACTTCTCGGAGAAGATGATGCTTGCACGATTTCACCGCCGCCTCCCATAATCCTCCGAAATGTGGGGCACGTGGCGGAATAAACTTCCACTGGATTTCCTGGTCTGCACACCAACGGATGATTGCCTCACGATCGCTGTTGTTGATCTTCAGCATTTCATAAAGACGGTGCAACGAATTTGCTGCACCCTTGAATGCGGTTCCGTTATCGGAGTGGAGCTCCTGGATACGGCCGCGGCGAGCGATGAAGCGACGTAGAGCGGATAAAAATGCTGGCGTGGACAGGTCGGAAACCAGTTCAATATGCACTGCTCTTGTGGAGAAGCACACAAAAATGGCTATGTAAGCCTTGGTCGGCGATCGGTTTCGAACGGGAGACTTGAGGTACACTGGGCCACAGTAATCCACTCCAGAAATGGAAAACGGGAGCGCCGGTGTGACACGTGATATCGGCAAATCTGCAGTGCTTTGCTGGATGAGGTTCGGCTTTATGCGGAAGCACTTGACGCAACGATGGTAGGTCGAACGAGTCAGATCTCTCCCTCCAAGGATCCAATACCTTTGCCGCAACGTGGATAACATCAGTTGGGGACCCGCATGGAGGAGAGTTTTATGATAGTGATCGGCAAGCAAGCGGGAAAATTGATGTTGGGCTGACAAGATTATGGGATGTTTGCTTGCTTCTGATGCATTAGCGTTGTCAAGCCGGCCTCCAACGCGAAGGATGCCGTCATCGCTTAGACGCGGCTTCAACCATTTTAGCGGTGCGCCTTTCACGACACCGGTGGCATGTAGCTCGGATAGTTCTTCCGAAAAGGTTTGTTGTTGTGCTAAACGAGCTAGGGCTTGGTCGGACTTCATCAGATCTACCGTGGTTAGAATAAGCGATCTGTCTTCGGTAGACTGCTGTACTACGGCTTGGAGGGAACGGATGTACTTGATGCAGTACGCAACCACACGACGAAGTTTGGTGTACGTGGAGAAGCGTGAAAACAGATGATCGGCAAACTGGACTCCTTCACTCTCCAACGATACCAGCGTAACCTTGCGTGCTTCTTCAGCGACTAACGAAGACTCTTCTTGTGGGATGCTTGCATCGGGCCAATGACTGGGAGATTGTGAGAGCCATGCCGGACCGTTCCACCATCGAGATTGGTTTGGCAGTTCGGTTGGCATCAGGCCTCGGGATAGTTCATCGGCAGGATTGTCTATTCCGGGAACATGTTTCCAGGAATGTCCTTCTGTGTTTGATTGGATCGTTGATACTCGATTTGCCACGAAAGTTTTCCAACGATTCGGGGCGGAATTGAGCCATTGCAGAACGGTGGTTGAATCTGTCCAGAAGAAGACATCAGCTGCTGTGCGTAATGATTGTTCAACCTTCTGGAACAGTCTGGTAGACAGGACGGCTGCGCTGAGTTCTAGGCGAGCGATGGAATGCTTGGTGGCGAGAGGTGCGACTTTCGACTTGGACGTGAGCAGTCTCACTGTTATACGATCATCGCCTTCGGAACGAACGTAGCAACAGGCACCGTAGGCCAACTCTGACGCATCGGAAAAGAAGTGTAGCTGAATATTGGGTGTACCGGCAAAGGAAACGAATCGAGGAATCCGAAGTTCGGAGAGAATATCCAACGTGGCGTGGTATTTCTTCCATTCTTCCTGCAATTTGGGTGGAAGTGGTCTGTCCCACTCGTAGGGATGATTGCCCTCGGTCTTCAGCTTCCAAAGCCGCTGCATAAACATCTTGGCGGTAGCTATCACAGGGCCGACGAGGCCCAACGGATCGAATATTCTGGCGATGTACGAAATAATCTTGCGTTTGGTTAGGATCGGTGCTGGAAGTGGCATTTCGACGTTGAAACGTAGCATGTCCGTCCTTGTGTCCCAAACAAGTCCCAATGTTGAGACGGATTGATCGTCTTGCAGATCATGGAGTGGTTTAATTGCCAGATCCTCGGTTGGTACTTCGGCCAGTGCATCTGGTTCGTTGGAGGCCCACTTTCTCAACGGGAATCCAGCGGATGCAAGCATATTGGTGATTTGTCAACGTTTCTTGATGGCAGCTTCCACATTGTCTGCTCCGGAGAGCAAATCATCGACGTAGAAGTCTTCAACGACGGCTTGAACGGCATCTGGATACTTATCTCCTTCATCCTGGGCCAACTGCAGCAGGGTTCGAGTGGCCAGGTATGGAGCAGCTGCGGTACCGTATGTGACGGTGAGAAGTTCGTAGGTAGCGAGCGGCTCGGATGGATTTCGACGAAACAGGATACGCAGAAAATGCTGATCGACGGAATGATGGAGGACTTGTCGATACATTTTCTCCACATCTGCCACAAATGCGACTACGTGGAAACGGAAGCGAATGATGGTATTGACTAAAGGCTGTTGCACAACTGGACCGAACGAGGAGTGTATCGTTCAGAGACACAGCGGAAGATGTCTTGCAGGACGCGTCGAACACTACGCGTACCTTGGTGGTGGTGCTGCTCTCCTTAAACACTGGATGGTGGGGCAGGTAACAGTGGGGCACATCGTCGTCAACAACATCGAGTTTGCGCATGTGACCGAGGTGAAGGTATTCGTCGATGAACTCGTGGTAGGTTTGCTTTAAGGCGGAATCTTTCTCAAGGCGTCTCTCGAGGCTGTAGAAGCGGCGAGTGGCAATTGTTCGAGAGTCGCCGAGGGTGACTTGCGGATCTTCGGACCGAGGAAGGCGTACGACGTACCTTCCGGAGTGAGTTCGGGTGGTAGTATTGGCATAAATTTCTTCGCATCGTTTTTCCTCAGTGGAATACGTAGGGCCATGATCGACGGCTTCGAGTTCCCAGAATCTCTGAAGCGCTGTTTCTAGAGATCGATCGACTGTCGACAGGTAGCACACCGGTGGTGCAATGGAGGAGTTAATGGCAGTTTTTCCAGAGACTGTCCATCCGAAAAGGGTGTCAACCAAGAAAGGTAGACCGTCACCGAGTGACAGACGGTTACCTGTGTGGATTTCATGGTAACATTCACCGCCGATGATAATGTCGATCATGCCCGGAACATTAAAGTTCGGATCTGCTAGTGGAAGCTTTGGTATGTTCCATGATGCAGTATTAATAGCGATAGTGGGTAGATTGGCAGTAGGCTTCTTCATGATTAGGAATTCGAGAGTGGTGGAAAAGGGTTTAGATTGGGATTTGATCGTTGCGGAGATCTGCCGCTTGATCTGCTTCATTGATTCTCCGATTCCAGCAACTGCAATATCTACGACGGCTTGACGGGTGGCAAGAGCATTTGCCAGCTTCTTGGTGATGAAGTTTGACATCGCAGCGGAATCAAGAAGTGCTCGGGCGGTGATTTCTTTGCCGTGCTTGTCGACTATGGAGAGAACAACCGTTTCCAATAGGACCGTGCTTCTACTTGATTGAACGGATAGATTCACTTCGGGTGGATTCGACGATCCAGCGGTCCCAACGTTCGCTGACGTGGATGGAATTGGTTGCTGCATAGACGTGTTCGACGAGCCGGCAGGGTTCGGCGTGGATCTTGCTGGTGCAACTTGGTCGTGCAATAACGTATGGTGCTTGGCGTGGCACGTTCTGCACGAAAACTTCGACTTACACACCTTCGCTTGATGGTTTGGGCGGAAGCAGTTCCAACATAAACTTCGCTGTGAAACCAACTCTCGACGTTGCAAGACTGGCATATTGGCAAACGTCGGACATTGGAACAGCTGGTGCTTTTGTGGGCAAGCATGGCATTGTGGAACGTTGGATTTGGGTTCGTTGGTAGCACTGTTGACGATGGACTTGACTGTGGAGGATTTCTTCGGAGCTGGGCCGGCCACCTTGATGCTGGGCCCTTGGGAACGATACTGCAGATCACTAGAGACGGACTTCAGCATCCGGACTTGTTGCGTGAGGAACTCGATCAGTTCATCATACTTGACTTCGTCTTTCTGTCGAGTTTCCTGCTCCCAGGCACGCAACGTGTAGGAATCGAGCTTGTTGCAGAGAATGAACGTGAGCGGGGTGTCCCAATGCTGAATTGGTTCACCAAGTTTCGCTAAAGCCTTCACGTGTCGTTGGAAGTCGTCCACCAGAGTGTTCAGCTCCTGCGCCGACTCACGCTTCATCGATGGCAGTTCGAATAATCGCCGAAACAACTCCTTCCGCAAAAACCGCTTGTTGTCGTATCTCTTCATGAGCGCATCCCAGGTTGGTGCGTAGTTGTCCGCTTGGATATCGACACTCTCAAACGGCTTCCTGGCATCTCCTTCTAAAGACTGCAGCAGATATTGCAACTTGTTCACCATAGGAATGTCATCGTTGCCATGGATCATGGATAGAAAATTATCCCGGAACGAAATCCAGCGCGATTCGTCTCCAGAGAACTTTGGCAGGTCGATTTTCGGCAAACGATGATGGAATCCAGTCACGTTATGAAGCGGCGCTAGTGTTGATGACGTCATCGTTGAATTAAGAAGCGGATGATTCCGCTCCGTGGGTCGCTTGGCGAGAAGAAAGCCCTTCATCTTGCAGAACCGGTTCTCAAACTCATTCCGCATCGCCATGTGGTGTTCGAAGTTTTCCTCATCATCTAGCTTCTCGATTTCGGACTGGATATGCAGAAACTCCTTGTTGGTTCTGTTCAGCGTTTCCAGCCGCACGACGACTTCACCAGAATCCCTTTCGTGGTCGTATTCGCTAATGAACCTTTCCACCACATCTCGCGTTGCCAATACCCGTTTGAGAATCAGCTTATCCTCCGCCAACTTCTTGTCCTTCTTGCCCGTCATCACTTACTACCACCACGAATCACTTGACTGCGCGAACCGAAACGTGAACAACACAAAATCGCACGAATAACTCCTTCCCGTCGCGTTGTGCTGCTCGTACGCGAACGACGGAAACACCACGGATAATCGAACGTGTATCTCCTTCCCGTCGCGTCACGTGATGCTTCTACGCGAACACGGAACGAACGACCGATAGAGAACACGTAAAATCGTAACGATTAATCCTTCCCGACGCGGTTACGTGTCTCCTTAAACGATTCGCGGATCCGCTAAAACGCCACCGCGCAATCGTAGGAAATTGAAAATCAATTAAAAACTAAAGGATTTATTTGGGTTTGCCACCGAACCAACAAATGTGTGCGACACTGTATAGCGCACCTAAGGCAATTATCAAACAGGCTAATTGGGTGAGCCTATATTCCACCGCATATGATTTTGCCAAACTTCTACGTGCGCTAATTCTACATACAAACGATTCGATCGTTCTTCGCCTAGCAATACAAGCATGCAACGTTACACGTTATTCCTCACACAGTACGTACTATGGGCTTCTGTACTGGGGGCAAAGGTTGGCGCCGATCGTGTGTGCAGCAATTTGCTGATCAATAGAGATAGCTTGAATGGCCTACCTTCTGTGGTCAACGTCCTCTGACCACTTACCACAATGGCGAATACCACCAATTCGCGCGTCGATTTGGGCTTGGATGCTTCCTCCGATCCGGTTCGAAGGACCAATGTTCGAGCGTGGAGCTCTAATTGCCGGCCACCGGAGGTTTTTCTACCCGCTATATTCAATAGCGGCGCACCAAATCACGGGATCGTGAAATTCACCACTACAGCACTTCACCGCGTAGTTTTAGTGGCGGTTATCCACCGAAATCGGATCCACAGTTTGCACTAAATTTCACTGATTGTCGCAAATAATTAGTGCGCGATCTCTTCTCGAGAATGGGTTGATGATTGCCACCGTTGGCCACAGCCGAAGATATGTTTTCGGAATCGAGAGAGAAATTGTGGTTTAATTGCACTGCACTGTACTTCAATTTATTGCGCGGAAGAACGGACGAGGGAAAATAATACACGCTACCGGTCGCTTTGGTTGTCTATTTTGTACTATTTCTTGATGCTGAGTATTGGGTATGTTACGTAACAATTTGCATTTGATTGAATGGGTACGGTGGTGTGTAGTGTGTTAACAATTTGCCTTTACAGTGGGTCATACAATTATGGTGACGGGTTGATTGTTTCAAATTCAGGGTCGTTTTTGAATTCAAAGAACTTAACTCTAGAACTATTTATAACTATTTACAATTATATACATTTGATCAGCATACTGATCAAGGTCCCGCTATTTACACCCTTCATAGAAATTTACATCTCAGCGAAGGCGCGCCTCTCTTTACTACTGATATTTGACCATGCAACGGAACTCTAATCCCGTCCTTGTTTCGCTTTTAGTTTAGTCCTAGAAAAATACTAGAAAAAAGGGGCTTTATGCTAGCAGCAAAACCGAATCAAGCTAGAAAATTTGTTTAGTAATCAGAATTCACGTGAGTCCTTGAATTGCCAGAACTTTCAGTCCTTGTTCAGTTAATACTCATGATTGTTATCCTGGCTTCAAGTGTAGTCTCGGGACTGACCAACTCCGAGTCTTTAACCATCTGCTAGGTAAAATAGATTAACTTTCAGAAGCTGTTACCAGTAACAAGGACTTTGCTCCGCGAATCCTTGAATTACCAGAAAATAAAACCCTAGCCAGACAAACAAGATGAGACTAGGATTCAAATTGGTAGATCTTACCCCGTAACGCACCACGAAAAGGTGATCTACCCACGTTACACATACAGTAATACAAGCAGTAATACTTGTCGTAATATCACGAGGAATTTTAAAAAAGACTAAAATCTTAGAGCAATATCTGCTCTGAGTTGGTATATATAATCAAAATCAAACTTTTATTTCCTGGCTCCTATTAGGTTTCGTTTTGTCTGCTTGCTTCCTGTTCGGGCTCTTTGCGGCCGCTTGGATTCCTTTTAGGTATATTTTTTTAGGCAACAGAGTAGACAGTCAACAGGGTAGACAGTCGCAGCTTTGAAAAAACGGAAAGAGTCCTTGGTTTTATGGTACCCTTTGCGTTTGATCCCCTTAAATGTAGTTACTATTAATTTTCAGTTTCGGAATCCATAGGGTTAATATTTTTCTTAGCTTCACTGTGCACAATATATTTGCCAAACTCTGTCCTACCCATGGTTTTGAACGTGGACGCTCCTCTGGGCACATGTGTGCCAGTAGTTGTGTTAGTGGTCCATTTTAATACATCTATTAAAAAAATCTGTCTGTTGATCCGTTACTGGATCGCGACGGTGACTACTGGTGTAAGAGAACTTTTTTTGTAAAAACTTAATTATTTATATGAATTTTGGGTTGAATATGCGATATTGGTTGAATTATTCGACAAAAAATGTCGTTTTCATAAAAAAAAACTTATGTTTTATTCCACTGTTTAAACTATTGGTACATGCGCAATCATTGGTACCAGCATCCAAACCTTTAAATTCCTAGTATAAATCTATGGAATTAGTATGCCATTAAGAATCCGACCAGACATTTCTCTAGGGATATTTCCAAGAGGATTTTGGAATTTCCTTACGACATTACAATAAGTACTAATGTTCGTATGTACTGTATGCCTAAGGACTTCCTGCAAAAGTTTCTTCTGAGATACCGTTACGCTTGGGCCTACTTCCTCCCTCCCCCTAGAGCGTTACGAAATTTGTGGACGGTACCTAACGGACTTTCAATGGGTGCTGATGTTCGAGGTCAAGTGGAGTAACAAAATCTGATCGGTATACAGTATCTTCATGATTCCCTCACGATATTCAAATAAAGAAGTGATCCTATTAGCAAGGAATGCTTCCAATAAATAAATGTAAAAGAGCTCATAGACCAGTAAAGTAAGGTGGGGCAAAAGTTCGACCTTAGTGGTATAATCAAAGTTTCCAGAAAAACAATAGCAGTTGAAACAAAACAAATACTATATAGCGAACCTTCAACATATTGGCAATAATTTTGCTGAACATACTTGTATAAAAATATTTACTCATTTTTAAATATAACAGTTTTGGGGCAAGAGTTCGAATCTAGCATGGGGCAAAAGTTCGCTGGCTAAAACACAGCATATCGATACTTTTATGACAGGCATACCTCACACCAGCCGTGAACTTAAGTTTGCTGAAAAATACACACTAAATTGTCATTAAAAAATTGCCCAGAACAGGGATAATTGTATTATACTGAAAAATAGCAGTTGTTCGCAAAACCTACAATTTGGAAACCTAAAATTTGGTGACATTTTTCGCACGATCAGACAAATTTTGATAAATTTGAAGATAATATGTGGATTTTAGGAAATTTGCATTTTTTTTACTTTACTCTAAGCATAATAGACATAACGCCAATATTTATAACAAACAAACAACAAAAAATGAAACGTCTACTCTTAGATCAGTTAATTCAATCATTTGAATGGCTCATTTAGTTTAGTTTGGCAACCTTTAGACTATTATTGGTGTTGCTCAGAACTATACTAAGAGAAATTTCGTCAAAAGAGTAAATACTACACGAGGAACAATTTTGCACTTCTCTCTTCGGTTCTCTTGCTCACACATTCACTCACACAGTATCGCTTTCACGATGTTGCTTACTTTGCTGCACGATTTTCCGCTTGTCGTTATTTTCTCGTGCGTCCTTCACCCCCTTTTGACAAATTTCCAAAATATACACAACATGTCCCTTGTGCTAGCGTGCAGCCAGCAGAAGTATAAACTACTATTGGGCTTGCTCTGTCGCCGTGTGAATGCCGCTTGAATAGCTGGGACGCGTTTCGAAACTTGTTGGACCAGGAAGGTACTTGTGGCTGTGCCTCCTCGTCGTCGTGCTAATAATGCACATTTCTGTATCTCGCCTGGCTGATTGTTGGAGGCCTAGACTTGCACCAATTAAAAAGACATGAAGGTGGGCCATGCCGCTGTCAAATTAGCACATCGTTTCAATGATGCTTTTCTCTTACAGTACTGACTGGAACGGCACTTCCTTTCCGTAGTATAGCATAAACGAAGGGAATTCATTGCAAAAGTTCTGCAGAACAGAAATTACGAATCCTCTTTGAATGTTCACGCTTGGCAAGCTGACAGAGCTACTTCTCGTAATCCGGGGTATCATTGATCAGCGGGGTAACATTGATCGGAATGACCCATCTCGTAAAAAGTTCATGTCATAATTTATTGATCAAATATTTCCAAAGCATAAATTGCGCTTCTCCTTCTTATATTCATAAACTAATGAAAATTAAAATGATTTCGAAAATTGCATTTACTTAATTTAATTTAAAAACTATTTGAAACATCGATTTCAATGGTTAAGGATGACTCTACTGAAGATTCATATCCCACATAAGTTGTGCAAGCGATATAGGCAAGGAAAATGTGATTCATACTAAAAATGGCATCGCCAAAAATGATTCCGTTGTCAAAACTTCCATAGGAATGTTCAGTTTGGCAACGAATGACTGTTAAGAATATAGAATTTCCTTTGGAAATCGCCTACCTTTAGGCATATTCCGCGGTTCGAGGTGTTTTTAATTTTAAAATAACTCAAAAAGTAAATGACTTGTAAGCATTTAGCCATCATATTCAGCTTCAGAAACCATGATTTAAGTAAGTAACAACATTTTCAATATTACCGAACGTTGGTTACATAAGTGATCAATGTTACCCCATATAAGCTAAATCATAAAATCACCAGAAACATTTTTCAAAACATGCTTAAATCTTTCACCAAACAGAATACAGTATACGAGCTATTGGTGGCAGTACTTGCAGCATTTGCATTTTCAAATGAAATATTTTAGAAATATCCTAAAAAAATGTTACCCTGGATTACAGTACTATCATTTGCAAACTCTGAAAAGGCAATATTTGCTGCAGTAACACGACTTTTCACTTCTTTAGTAACACTAAATTCAAAACTTCAACTGATTGCGTGTAATGTAACACATACAATTTTCGCATTGTCTGCAAATTTTAACCTTGATTTCGAATCACACAGTTTTGCATGTATTAGCCTAAACAATTTCTTCTTTTTCTAGAATCGTACACCGCTTTAATATCAATTAAAAATGTGAGGCTGTATTTATATTTACCGTGCGAATTTATTTTTGCATGTCGAGCATCTGTGCGTATCAGCTCTCAATAAAAATCGCCTAATGTTCACTGAAGAAGATCTCTATAAGCATATTTAAAACGGAGTATTTTTTTTTTTTTGATAATGCAGGTAACATTGATAGTGCGATACCCACACTATAGTAAACCAAATTAACCCTTCAGTCGTCGCGCGGTTTGCCACCGTCAAAACCACCACGCTGGTGCTGTGTACGATAAGCGAGGTTTTTTCACCACTGTTGTACAAAAGACAACAGCGCGACGACTGAAGTGTTAAATAATTCCGGTTGGTCAGATGAGCAAAACCAACGCATCAGTGAATAATTTTCTCGATTTCCAGGGCATAGAGTAAGCTCTCAGTTAATAACTGTGGAAGTGCTCATAAGAACACTAATCTGAGAAGCAAGCTTTGTCCCAGTTGGGACGTAACGCCAGAAAGAAGAAGAAAAAGTGAAGAATATTAGTATGACACTTCATGTCAGAACTATTTTCGTTGAAATTGGGAACATTTAAGGCTTTGAATTCAAATGTTGTGAGATTTCAGTATTTCTGAAACGATAACAATCAGTTGTACGGTCACTTTTCGATTATTTTCTTTAAAAAAAATCGTCACGTTTAACACCGAGTTGAAGTAGAACTTGAATACTGTCTAAAATTTTTTAGCGATAGGCATTTTTACAATCTGGGGTTATTTTTCCATACAATGTCAAACGCCTAGAATCATACGGCTTATACACTTTTCGTAATTTATTTGATTTTGTTCAATATATATACCTAACATCAAAAACTGATTAATTTATTTTGAATTCATTGTCGAAATATAAGAATCAATCGATATCGATTCAGAAATATAATTTATTATAAATTTGTATTGTCATTCGTATGTGATATATTGTGACATCATTTGATCTCCCCAGAAACGTCTGAAGGAATCAATTAAGTTTAAAAGGTCCTGCAAAATGAATTAAATTTCTGAGAGAAACAAGTATCGTAAAATGGGGAATCTTTGATAATATCCCGGTCAACCAGTCAGTGATTTTCGATAGCGATCGATACCGATTCGTTTTGAATCGTTGGCGATCGCCATCGTTGGACAAAGATCTATAAAGAAATCGGAAAACTGGTTGTTCGGGATGGGCAACTTTGATAGTATGGAACCCACAACACCACTAAAGGAAATAACAAAATTTATGTTATTCAGTTAAGCAAACCGAAAGGAATAGAAAAAAGTATAATTATGACACTTAATGACACTTTTCAGGCTGGAATCATAACCATTTGAGGCTTTATTTGCAAATATTGAAAATTGAGGAGGTTTTAGCATTTTTGAAACGTTTACAAACAATCTGTTCTACGATCATTATTTTAATGTTTTAATGAGTTTCTCACTTATCCTTGACAGCATAGTTATAGTTGAACTTGAATTCATCCTCAAATCTCTTAGCGAACAGGATTTTTACAAATTGGGACAATGTTTATAAGAAGATTCAAACATTTCCATATAACGTTAAACGTCTGCAGGTATGCAACACCCTTTATACTTTGCGTACCGTAAAATGGGGTAACTTTTATAGTTTTTTGGAATAAAATTTGAATGTTTCTGCATTCTGTTTAAAATGTTTTTATTTCATATACTTAAAACAAGTACTGGTATCTCAGTTATCGATTGCAGTTGAAGGATTGTATGACGATTCATAATGAATGGAATGATAATTTTTCAAATAATTGAAATTCGATATTCGGTTTTGAGGTAAATTTGACAATGGGTATGTAAACACATGAAAATGGTCAACCATCGTTGCAGTTGGAACTGGAAAATATTAATAGAGAACGTGGATATTAGATTTTGTTCATAAAATAACAGAATTTATAGAAAAATCACCTGATTCAATATCAAATATGCATGACAAACACTTTTATAAGCCGGTATAAAGTTATATAAAATCATATTTCTGAAAAAATAACGATTGTTATTCACTTTTTGACATTGAATTCATCATAGATCAAACGGTTTCATAATTTAAAAAATATATTCCGAACGAGTTCGAATGAATTACTTAAGCAAATAGGGCGTTACATACCTCTAGGCGTTTCACATTATATGGAAATTTCTGACTTCGATTACATGGTCCCAATCAAATGGCTCCAATTTGTAAAAATGCTTTTCGATAAGAGATTTAGAACCGAATTCGTGTTCAACTATAACTGGAATATCGGGGATAAGTGACATACTTATACAAAACTATCAAGTAACGATCGTCGAACAGATTGTTTGTAATGATTTCATAAATGCTAAAATCAAATAAATTTTTAATGTTCCAATACAAAAGTTTAAAGTTAGCGATTCCTTCGAAAATATCTCTGACATAAAGTGCCATACTAATACTCTATACATTTGCATTCGTTTTGCTTAACTGATTGATAGAAATCATGTTATTCCGTTTAGTGTGTTGTGGGTCTCGCACATTTATAATTTATTTCCAAAACCTTTAATTTATGTCGAATCTTCGAAACATGACAATAATTCGATATTAATTCAAAAAAAAAAAATATACATATCTACAAGACTTAGAAGTCTATTTTATAAATCGAGTAATTCAGTGTGATTCTTCTGCAATCACTGTCGATCAATGCTTGCTTTGCCTATTTCAGATGTCACCCATCGACTTCTATAGTAATCCAGCCACATAGAGTGACTGCCGTCGAAAAACTCGAGTGACAGAGTCGTGTCGAGTAAATTATTTGGTCGACAGTGACTCCAGTCGAGTCATTGTGTTCGACTCGACTTATGAAATAGGCTCATTAGAATAGCGTTTGATAAGTTTGTTTCAACTAAATACACTATTGTGGGTGATTTTTTTTTTCAATAAACTCCGTTTCTTAATACAGATTCTCTATTAGTCTTTTCCAATCCAGTTGCAACAGCGATGATGTCAAACAAAAGTTAGGTTGCGGATTTCCATGTGTTTACATACCCATTAGCAAAGTTACCCCAAATCCTAAAATCAAATTTCATTAAAATATGGAAAATTCTAGGTTCGTTCTGCAATCTTTTATCCGCAATCGATAACTAAGATACAAGTACTTGTTTTACAAATATAAAATAAGAAATAGAATTTAAAAAAAAATCATAGGGGTAACTCATCACAGCAAGCCGTGGGTGGTTGCGTTTTGAATTTTTGTCCCGTTTACTTTGGTTCCCCGTTGTTTTCAATTCAGCTCGTGAACAATAGAATCGGCTGATGGTGGTATGCCACTAGCAAATATTCTTGTAAAAGTTTTGTTAAGTGATTTTTTTTCGTTTGTGAAAAAAAAACTTGATTCTGATAAAGTCAAAATTGATAGCGGTTATGATTGTGAGAACTGATAGTGCCGTTTGGTGCCTTCGACGGAAGGAATTATGTTTGCACGCGTGTTAATTATGACACGGAGCCCGAGCAAAGTTGAGTAGCAAAATGATAACAAATCTTGTTACCTGGTTATTTCATTCATATCTGATTTTGTTATAATCTTGGCTGAATTAACAGCCAACATAACAAAAATGAGAACTCAAATTTGTTTGTCGAATGACAAAGTACTAGTGAATTATGTTATCACTGAGGTCAAGTTGATAGCTAAATTTACAACACCATATTTTTTTGAAGATTACTGTCATAAGCCACGGAATCTTTTTTTGGGAGATTAGTGTTTTGGATTAAACTTACGCTGCAAACAATTTTACAAAATTTTGTATGACGAAAAAACAACTTTGTTTATCAACACACGCTCCATAAAAATGTTATGGAAAAAGATTATGATAATTTTTTTTATCAACCTGTTATCAAACATGTCTGTCACGGATACAATGATAATAAATGTTGTTATCATTGATAACAGAATATCAAAATGATAACAGCGATAATTAAAGTTGTTCTCAATCTGATATTATCCAGTTTTCCGTCATTGCTCGGGTAACCGTCTAGTCTAGACTCTAGAGGAAGTGCATTCCGTTTTCAACAGAAAGATTGATTTGACTTCATGAGTTTGTTTTAATGAAACTGCTCATTCTCAATGTGATGAGGACTATTGCTGTATCGTTTCAGAGAGCTAGTAATGTCGCTCAAACCTAAGCTTATTAGTTAGGACACAAGGTGGAAATACCTGTGCCCCATCTCTTGAAGACTAGCTCGCATGGAGCGACATTAACATTCTTAGCTACGTCCTTCCATCGTTGGTAAAACCATTGCATTCACATTTGAAACCAATAATAAAATATACACTCAACTACACTACACATACACTAAATTTGGATCCGATCTTTTTAGGTACCTTAGTTACCTTGACATCTATGAGGGCGTTGGTGAGTCACTAGCCTCTCATTAAGTAGGTGCCGTACCATCAGAATCCCTTCCTTCTCTCGTAATGGAGAAGATGTGCGTGGCCGGCAAAATTAGTGCTCACATAATTTTTGTTTTCAAATTTCGTTGTTGGTATTCATTTCGTTGGGAGAAACATACATCGCAGTTTAAAAATGAGATATTATTAACTATAATTACTGCTCAACTGTATACCATATCTTTAGTATGCTATTCAACGGCTTTTCCAAGGAACGAATAAACTTGAGTTGGGGATCGGTATCAGATTTTCGTTTCTTTTTTGTTTGAGTCCAAATCAGGATCAAATACCACAAACCCTTAAATTTCCATAACGATAATCCTGGGATGAATAAAAGATGATTCACACCACGTAAATGTGCGATTGACCTGAGTTACGGGTCAAAGGTTATATAGGCTTATTGGGAAACCACTATGCTTTAAACATGTTAGGATTAGTGGTAACGTTCCAGGATGAATTGTATGAATTGTAATCCGTCTTCTTCTTTCTGGCTTTATCATCTCAACCGGGAGAGAGCTGCTTTTCAAGCATAGTGTTTGTTTATGAAAACTTTTCAAATTATAAACTAAGAGATTACTTTGTTTGTTGACCATTTATGCATTCCTATATCGTGTGACAAGCACAAAGATATTTAATGCCCTAAAAAGTCAAGAAAATTTCCATGACGAAATGATCCTTGACCGTTAGGATTGGAACCCATGACCTTCAGCTTGATACTACGGTTATTTGTAGGGATTGAATCCTGAGAAAATTAAGAGAATCTCTCACGTATCGCTATCTGTAACTATCATAATATGCTGCACATTATGAGCGACTGTTTATCGTATACTGCTACAACTTTGATCAGATTGGGGGGATAGTAGTGCATGATAAAACCCCCCCTCTAAACAAGCTCCATACCTGGGGGACACTATTGCTTTTGGAAGTTCGTAGATTGTTTATCGTGAAAGTAAAGTAAAACACCTACCCCCAACGGTAAACGAGCGAGACATATGGATTTTATCATCGCTCTCTCTTTGGGGCTCTTGTTCGCTGCTTCCATTTATCAGACTTTTTACAACTTGCGGTACATTGCCGATCGTGGACCGCAACAGATGGGATGTTTTTCTTTGCTTGCTTTGATCGTGATTCATACTCAAATGAGAGCGAATTCTGCAATGCCTGGTTGTTTGGGTCCCTTTGTGTTCTTCATAAGGTATCAATGTAACTCATTAACTATGGTAAATTAAAAATGGAGATAAAGTATATAAAAATGATCAATTCTCTTCTATCACTTTTTCATAGTGGATGATTGCCATGATTTTTTCCATTATCTTCAAATCCTATTTTCCGTGAGCGTGCTGAAAATATTAAGGCTGGCAAGAAATATTTTCCGATATTCCCAGGATGCTTTTTAATAGAGTAAGGTGGGGCAAACGTTCGACCTTAATGGTATAATCGAAGTTTCAAGAAAAACAATTGCAGTTGAAACAAAATAAATACCATACAGTGAACCTTCAACATATTGGCTAAAATTTTGCTGAACAAACTTGTGTCAAAATATTTACCCATTTTTAGTTATAACAGTTTTAAAATTGATTGTCTTAAACGAACTTTTGCCCCACCGGTGGGGCAAGAGTTCGAATCCAGTGTGGGGCAAAAGATCGCTGCCTAAAACACAAAATATTGATACTTTTATGACAGGCATACTTTATACCAGCCGTTAACTTATGTTTGCCGAAACATACACACTAAATTTTCGTCAAAAAATTGTCCAAAACAGGGTTAATTGTAATATACCCAAAAATATGAGTTTTTCGCAAAACTAAGTAGAAATGTAAAATTTAACATTTTTCACACGATCAGGCAAATTTCGCTAAATTTGAAGATAATATGTGGATTGTAGGCAAATTGCAATTTTTTCTATGAGTTACATGGCTACAGGGTCGAACTTTTACCCCGCTGATTCGAACTTTTGACCCACTATGGGCCAAAAATTGTTTCCAAGCATTTATGCAAATACAAATATACCTCAAAGCATCCTTATGCTAGGCCTAGTAACGCCCTCAAATAAGATATTGAAAAAGATTATAACTTTATTTGGTTCCATGCAACGAAAGTTTGTGCTTCTACAAATTATCGAAACAAAAACCCAGTTGATCACATAGTCATCGAATAGTGAGACTATTTATGTGTGTATTTATTCATAACACTGAAAATACTCAAAATATTTGCAACTTATTGTATGGTTATAATTTTAGAAACTATTGTTTTATTGTTTTAATATTTAGAAGCTATTGTTTGTTGTTTTAGTACTATTGTTAATAAAAATACATAAAGTGACTTTCAAAATATTGATACAGAATTGACATAGAGGAAAGGCATTTATTAACGTTCCAGCAAGAGTAAGAGTTGTAATTACTTATGTATCTGGCTCGAACAAGTGCAAGAACGTGGTCTACAGTCCGATCAACTCTGTTGAATATTATTAATCATCGCCGTCAAATAGAAGAGACGGACCCATGCAGAGTTTGCTATTCCTGAAGCTCAACGGGCACTTACTGGAAGGTTCATCACTTTTATCACATGTGACACTAATTGAGCCGTCTTTATGGTAAAAGGCAACACAAACTATGGCATCCGTCTAATGAACCATACACAACCGTGTGCAATGTGCATCATATGCAACTAACGTGTCGCGTAGCTGTAGGGGCAAGAAGGTTCAAAATGTTTCTTTTTTCTTCGCAGTAACAAGGAGCATTCTACATATCTAATTTGAGCACGATTCGCACAAACTCTAGATATGAAAATGAGCGTATACGATGATATATGTTCGTCTCCTCCAGTGATCCGGTGGGGCTCGCTTGCACGTGTTTCATTGTGGGAGGGTTAGATTGAAAAGTGCATCCGTTTGGTTGCTTGCTGCCAAACCAGAAATTAAAGTGCATCCATAATTCCCACGGGGAGCTCGAGTATGCAGCCTCGTGCTTCGCCTATGAATCAGGGTGGCCAAAAAGAATCAGTTTTGGAATTCTTGCATTTTTCCCGACTTTCATATTTACGTTTTTTTAATAATATTTCTCACTTCTTTCAAAAAAGTCTCCCTAGAATTTTCGAAAACGTTCTCTTGATTAAGAATGCTTGTAACTTGATTTTCAATTGGACTAGATAGTCCTAAATTAAAATTGTGCGCGCTTTCGAACTGCATAGTCAGTTTTTGAGCTTTTTCACAATTAGTTAGTAATAATATGTTTTCCTCTTTCAATGCCGGAATTGGCTTCCGGAATTGTTTTTTTTTTCAAAATTTTCGACAACTTCCAAAAAAGCTCAATGGAGAAATTTTATTTTCAAAATTGTAGTTTCTTTATTGAGTAAAACGTGTTTTATTTTTTTTTTTTTATGCAGATCCTGCCATATAATTTTCATAGCAGGATCGCGCGTGCGTTGAAATTGCCTTCTCCTTACGTTTTCAAGACGGATCAAGAATATAAAATCACGGATTCGAATCAGCAAATTTTAATTTTTCCACTTTTTGGCTATTTTTTTATATAAAGCCCATGAAAATCACGAAAATTTAATTCCTGCGCATTTCAGCCCATACAAAATGTATGGACAAAATTTCACCGATAGAATATTTTAAAATCTTTCGATTATGAAACTATAGACCAAATCCGAGGTACATTCGAACTTCATAATCTGCCCCGAGCAGAAGAAAATAGCTACTGAATACCAAATTGAGGTATTCCATACCAGATAATTTCCAATACTTACAACCTGGAAGAGGTATGAATGAGCCCTGCATAAGAGGTAAAATACCTCAAATAATACCTTCTGCATACTCTACAAATACCAAGCTGAAAATTAGATCAGGTATTGTAATACCTAAATAATACTTGATGGATTTCCATATAAAAGTGAAATTTTTCAATACTAGTTCAATACCTCCTGTGGTATGATACTAACATATGGTATGCATAAGTTATTGCGAGTTATTCTTTCCTCCTCGGGGCTGGTTTACACATAGCGTGAGCAGTCATCTAATAAAGTTCTGCCATTGGAATTGCTTTGCGCATTATTCCACAAGCGATGTTTGGCATTACAGTCACCAATGACAAAAAATAACTTATTGCGAGTCAACTTCCGTATGTCAGTTTAAAACAAATTAACTTGTTGTCCAGTGCATTGTAAGGACAAACAGGCAGCTGTGATAGTATATTTACCAAGCTGTGTTTCAACAGAAACTCTCAATGTTTCAAAAACTTTGATTTCAAATGACAAAACATTTATACGCCTATGAATGATGATAACAACTCCACCACATGCTCCATCCGGTCGATCATTACGATGCACAAAAAAGTTTGGATCCAGATTTCAAATAAGTTTCAGTAATAACTGCTATACAACATACATTACATTAGCTGTTGGAAAATTAAACGCCATTTCATATTTAATGTATATAATTCATTATCTATTAGTATAAGAAACTTATTTCAATACCCGATTTTGAGCTAATGTTTGTAGTTTTGAAATCACTTTCTTGTCGCTATTTTCATCATTTTAGTCACTAAAGTCACTATTATTCTGATGCATTTCCGCTAGCAGCCCAACATTTATTAAGGAAGTCCTCTAGTAACTTATTCAGAAATTGTTCCAACAGTTTCTCCTGGAATTCTTCTAGGAGATTTCCAAGAAATGTTTTCTGAAATTATCGAAAGAATAACTGAAAAATAATAAATATTCTGTGAAGTTCTTTAAAAATATCTGATGAACTCTGACAGAAAACTCCTAAAGATCTTATGAGCCCTTGAGTAAGTCTGGGGGATTGTCTAGATCAATTGTTGGAATAATTATGGAAAGAAAACATCAAACAAAACTCTAGAAACACAATTGGAATCTTCCGAGAAAAATCACTGAAATTACTAGAACAATTACCGTTGTATTTCCTGGTGGAATCCTGAAATAGGCAGCAGAAAATCCCTTCATGAAATATTAGGAAATCCATAAAGAAATATCTGAAGGAAATTCCTGGAGGAATCATTGACCGAATTCAAAGAAGTATCTTAATGAATATCTGTAGAAATTCCTGTAATACCTCGTGTAAGAATCTTTGAAATAGTTACACAGAGGTCTGAGAGCTGATAATTTCCTGATCGAAAATTAAATTACCCCCTTTTCCCGCATATTTCTCGATGGTTTCTAATTCCCGATTTTCTTCCCGCATTTCCCGAGTATGTTGGTCCACCCTGATGAATATTCCGTCGCATTCTGACTCATTATGTCCGTTTCCATTCGAATTTGGCATTGAACCGAACGTAGCATAGTGTTTTCCGTTGCGTTTTCCCTCCCACAGGGCTCGAATCGGTGTCGGCTTGTATTGCTTTTTCTTTTATTCTTTTCACTCGTGGAAAACAAGAAGGCAAATCGAAATCATAGCGACATGTTTCATTTGGATTTGCAGCATTTGGATGAATCACATTTGATTTGACGTTGATGCTGGGCTGCCGTTGTTCGATGGAATATCAACGTGTATATAATTTGCAATGTGACTGGAATGAATCCTCATTTTTATTTTCTAGGACGCAGTATGATCTAGCACTGACCTATAAACAGAACAGAGCAGTGATTTTTAATTTGACTCGAGATGGTCAGGGGGCCACAGCTTTGCCTGTGCAATACGATTACCAGTTTGAATAAATAACGTATGATTAGATAAAACGAAGATAGCGATACGCTTCTGTCTAGCATTATAAAGCGGCTCTCAATTTTATCTTAAAATACGTATGCAGTTTGCTCTCGAACGAAAGGAATGGTTTGCATATATATATATATATAACAAGTTTAATGTGATTTTCAACACAGTTTTCGTGCTATTTAATATTGTATGTTGCAAACATCAAATGATGGGATATACATGAATTATAATTATTTTCACGATGTATACATCTTCTAGAACCCTGAGAATAATTTAAAATCAATGCAATCGATCCTTAACATTTTAAAACATTTCAAGTTAGATTTGAGAAAAAATAAACGAAATATAAGCAGTATAGTATAGGTAGTACAGCTCTTTGAAAGAGGCACACAAATTATCAAGAAAGCCCCATATAGAGATATATCAACCGAGTTCTGTACTAATAAGAAGTTAGTCATTGGGCTTATTATGGAAAGCATTTTCAACTATGATTGTCTACCTCGATATCGTGATGTGATGAGTTGACTTAGAATCTGTAGTGCGATGGGTATTAGGGTAGGTAATTGTGAACATTTTTTCCAGATCAAACTTTTCTCGATTTCATTCTGGATCCCGAACAACTAGTTAAAGTTTGGGCGCAATCGATTGCGTCTACGCCAAACCATGCATTTCAAAATTGCAGTTTGTGAGAAAATGAATGTGGGATAATCTTGTTGTGTTTTTTTGTATTATTGTTTCAAAAAATACAAAATGCTCTAATTTTAACGTGAACCCATATTATTACATGGAACTTTCAGGATTGCTTTACTATTTGATGTAGTTTATAAGTAATAGAAAAACATAGATGCTTCAATGTGGGCAAAGTTGTTGAACAATATTAAAAGGAACTACAGAAACCAAATAATGTTAGTCTTGCATCTCTTGTCATCCAGTTTTTAACAAAGAGATTTACGTTATTTTCATATGTGTCTCTCAAAATGCAATCAATGTTCGTTGTTTTCGATGATCGAAATGTGACACAAATTTCAAAACTTCGAGACAATTCAAGATTGTGGCTGGTAGAGGAGACCTTCCAAGATTGATCCAAAACACATCATCGAAATACAATGCCAATTTGTATTGATATCAAATCTTTTTTATATAATACACAAGTGGCCATATTGAGTATGAATGGCCTAGACTGGATAGTTTGTTAGTTATACCATAATATTCAAGTACAAATTATGCTAAGACTAGGTTTGCAAGATTTACAAAATCTGATGGTACACCTGCAATGATGTTGAAATATGATTTGAAAATTCAAGGTCATTTACTCCTTAACACTTCAGTCGTCGCGCTGTTGTATTTTGTACAACACCGCTGAAAAAACCTCGCTTTTCGTTCACAACAACAGCGAGGTGGTTCTGACGGTGGCAAACCGCGCGACGACTGAAAGGTTAACCGGATGAAATGTGATGCGTATCATAATGGGGTAAAACCCGTAAAATCCGGTGTAATTGATCAGAAGGGTGAAATTGATCATCGTATCACACGATTTTATTATTTATTCGTAATAGAGCACAAATATCAATGTAAGCTGCAGTAAATGAACATTGTTTGTCGTAGCTATTGTCGAATTGTGTGTTGTGAAGTTTTTTGCGTTAAAGAATGTTTATTACTATAAAAATAATGTAAAATTTGAAAATCGTGCACGGTGCAGTATTGATAGGCTGACCATAATCTAACAGGATAAATATGGGACAACACAAGTGACCATGACGCTCTGAATTTATTGTTTATTTAATGTGGTTGTATTACGTTAAGACAACCGTTGAGGTACCTTTTAAATCGTAAATAGGCATTTATACGTCTGAACTTATGCAAAAACATCAATTAAGCAATCAAGAATTGATAATATAACATAAGTACATACGTTCATAAGGGTTCACGCATTACTGCTTGACACCTCTTGACTATCGTTCAATAAAAAGCTATGTTTCATTCAGAATGTGGTGCATTACGTGCAATAATGTTTGTGGTTAGACCTGTTCCTCAGATCTTTTTTGACTAGGATAGGAATCCTGATACAATTTTTAAATCCACAATGTATAAAGCTATTCTTTTAACTTTTAGGCTTTTATCTATACATGCTGATTTTGAAGTTAAATCTGACTCATACAAAATGTATAGGAAATTTATAGCCGCCAGATTTATTTTTAACCATCCAACTAAGAAGTTTAAGCTCAAATGCTGAACGTTTTCGCAAAACGCAATGGAACGAGCTTCATGGAAGTATAATAATAATCAAGATTTTGACACCGTGAGTCAACATGCGTGTATGCATTAAAAGTTTAGTTTTTCTTTATGAAAATTCTGTCCAAAAGTAAACGAGTTTGCCCGGTTTCCGAAATTACCCAACCGTGAAATTTCAGAATTGTTGCAAGGAAATTATCCCTAACAATGGTCGTCCATGTTCTTTTTCTACTGGTAACTTCTTCAAAATGTATTCTAACTCTGAAGTTTGAAAAATTGGAAAATATACCATTTTTAGATTAATATCGTGAAACTTGTATTCTTTAAAAATAAATTAATTCCTCAAAACCGTTACAATTCTGAATGAACTGTTTCTTAAACGCAAAACACATTTTTTCTGGTGAGCATGAAGGGCAGGCGTTATCCTAAGAGAAAGTTACATAAACAATATTTTACTACTATCCTAATATACTACGTGAATTCACATGAGATTTTAAGGTATAACCTTTTTTAAATAATCCACGATTGATCACAAGATGTTATAAAATGACACATGAATCACACTTATCTAAGTGGTTGATTAAAATAGTGAATGATTAAACTTCTTTATGATGATATCAAAAAGCGTTTCAAAAAATAATGTTTAAGTTTGGGAAGGTTCCAAGTTTTAGAAAAATCAGTCTCAATTTTATCACCGACACCAATTTTGGAAAAGGTTGAAAATGAAAGTTAATTTTTACATTAACTAAATGTCGAACATTATTTTAATCATTACGGAAGATTTCCCACGCTGGTGCACCTGGTCAATCCACCTAGCTCGCTGCGCCCCACGCCTTCTTGTTCCGACCGGATTCGTAGAGAACACCATCTTTACAGGGTTGTTGTCCGGCATTCTTGCAACATGCCCTGCCCAGCGTATCCTTCCAGCTTTAGCTACCTTCATGATACTGGGTTCGCCGTAGAGTTGAGCGAGCTCGTGGTTCATCCTTCGCCGCCACACGCCGTTCTCCTGCACGCCGCCGAAGATCGTCCTTAGCACTCGGCGTTCGAAAACCCCAAGAGCTTGCAAGTCCTCCTCGAGCATAGTTCACGTCTCATGCCCATAGAGGACTACCGGTCTTATGAGCGTTTTTTTACATCGTGCATTTGGTGCGGGGGTGAATCTTTCTTGACCGCAGTTTCTTCTAAAGCCCATAGTAGGCACGACTTCTGCTGATGATGCGCCTTCATATTTCCCGACATTGTTGTCAGCCGTCAACAATGATCCTAGGTAGATGAACTCTTCCACCACCTCCCTGGTATACCAGAAATATTTCTGGACGAATTGAAAATACTTTGTTCACTCATCTCAAGAAACAATTTGTAGCGCGTTAAAAAATCGAATGTCATTACCCCGAATAAACCATTTTTCCCGAATTCCAATATTTCGAAAAGTGATGCAGTTAAAAATGCGCAAGAGACAGGGTGGCAAACCAGAAAGAACGATAAGCAATCAAAAGAAGGAGGAATATCTCATTCACGACTTAACAGATATTGCAAAAATGCTGAGGACGGTAAAACTCGAATGAACCGCCAATCAATTGAATAAGAGTGCTCACCTCACGTTGATCACCTTGAAAACATATGACAATTAGAATTATGAGTGCCAAAAACTTTTCGGCGAAATGGCTATCCGGGGAACTAGCGTTCGGGGAAATGACATTCGGGGAAAAGTAGGACAACGACAACCTATGTTAACATTAGGTTAAAAAAGATACATTCGATATTCTAACACCAGGCGAATGATTATGGCAAACGTCCATATCCATTGTGACTGTTTCAACCAAATTCTTCTCAGAATTGTTATTATGACTGACATCTGTTATGGCAATCATGCATTATGGTTGTCGTCTAATATGGAAAACTTGTGTTATACTTAACATAATTATGGCAACTATCCGTATGGCTAACGTATTTATGCTTATTATCTCGTTCCCAATATTAGAAATACGGTATTTGGTCCAATTATTAATCTCTTGGAATTATTTGGGTATCTTTGAGACGGTATTTCTGAACAATCAGATTTCGGTTGGAAATTCTGATGAGAATTGATGAGAATTCTGGTGTCAATTCCCATAACAATCTCAACATTTATTCAACGAATTGAATGAAATAAAGAGTTTGAATAAAACTCAACAATCTCACTGGGCTCATACGAGTTTTTAACGGAATTGTTAGAGATTCCTACCAGAGCTCCAAAAATCCTTCCTCAACACATACGGAGAATATCACAGAAATACTTAGAATCCCGTTATCAGTGAATCAAACTGTCATCAAAACATACGAAAAACAAACAACAAATCAAGCTCGCTCACAACCGTGTGTCCCAACTTTTGTGGATAGGGATACAATCAAAAGCAAAATTGTCATGACAATCACAGAGCGCAACTTTGTTGCAATCTTTTTAACTCGCGATTAATCAGTTATTCGATAATGTACCAATGTTTACCAACACGGAGGAAGTTCTCGAAAATTGCAATGCGCCCAGAAAATCGCTGCGCTCGTGGTGATCGGTCATTGTCATATTCTATTCAAATGATGATAAACTGATGTTGCGGAATAAAATTGTTGCAACAAGAAGAGGACATGACAATATCTTTGTTGTTGCGTGTTGGGTGACAATTGATTCACTGCCCGTTATCAATCATCGGAATTCAACTTGCTGTTAAAAATCGCAGAGAAAGTTAGAAATTCTATCGCAATTTCTTCAGAATCTCAGTACTTATAATCTAAAAAATGCAAGGAATATAGTTTATTTTATGATTGTTGTAATGACAAGATCTCTTCATAGGACACAGATTTGACTAAAATTCAAATACAGTCGACTCTCCATAACTCGATATTCAAGGGGCCATCGACTTATAGTATTATCGAGTTATAGAATATACCGACACAAAAAATCACATAATTGAAGGAACAAATTTTTGTATTTTCAATACATGTATGATCCCTTCTGTAAGAAAAGAATATTGTTTTGTTGTTAGTATTTTAAAAACAATTTTTTGAAAACTTTTTTCGAAATGCTCGAAAATCAAGTTATTTTTACTGACAATATTTTTTTTTACTTTTCATGTATTTCAACTTTTATTACAACTTGCAAGTATTTATTCAGCTCCGAACAAGAATTATACAAAGTTTCCTTAAATAAGAATGATTTGAAAATAGATATCGAGTTATGGGAAGAAATTTACCTCTCACGTGACATCGACTAGTCGAGATATCCAGTTATAGAAATATCGACTTATGGAGAGCACGAAGTATGGAATTTATGGAATATCGAGTTGTGGAGAGTCGACTGTATTCATTATACCCAGGAGTTGGCGAAGACGGAAAACCACTTAGAAGAATCTTTGATGTTAAATTTTCATAAAACCAGGCACATAAAGAAAATGACAGATTTATCGCAAATTTACTCTACACATCGTGTAAAATTACATAACCTACGTGAATTTGTGCGTATTGTCGTTGTCGTAATTGGTTGGAAGACTGGCCCAGCTCAGTATGGGCAGAAAATTAAAGTTGTATAATTCCATGGGAAGAATCTTTGATGTTAAATTTTCATAAAACCAGGCACATAAAGAAAATGACAGATTTATCGCAAATTTACTCTACACATCGTGTAAAATTACATAACCTACGTGAATTTGTGCGTATTGTCGTTGTCGTAATTGGTTGGAAGACTGGCCCAGCTCAGTATGGGCAGAAAATTAAAGTTGTATAATTCCATGGGGCACCCCCAGGATTATTTCTTAGGGTTAGAGGAAGACATACTGATAATTTCAGCTTTTGGTCGTTCCATTTAAATTTTAAATTAATATGTGATTTGCACCTCAAACATATGGGAAACAGCACATCTTCTACTGTTTGGTTCTGAAAAATTACTGAAAAAAATTGAACCCAGAATGTCAAAAACACTACTTGATACTACCATAGAGAGCAATATTGTAGAAGGTTGTATCATGATTGAAATTGATAAAGTTGGTGTTTTAAATACCTTAAGTAGATTTGTGAGGCTCATCTTCTTCTTCTTGGCATTTATGTCCTCACTGGGACAGAGCCTGCTACTCATCTTAGTGTTCTTATGAGCACTTCCACAGTTATTAACTTAGAGCTTTCTTTGCCAGAGTTAGCATTTTCGCATTCGTATATCGTGTGGCAGGTACGATGATACTCTATGCCCAGGGAAGTCAAGGAAATTTCCATTACGAAAAGATCCTGGACTAACCGGGAATCGAACCCAGACACCTTCAGCATGGCTTTGCTTTGTAGTCGCGGACTCTGAGGCTCATACAATATTGATTTGTGTTCCTTCAACGTAGCCCCTATTACGCTGGGCGAGCTGTTGCACAAGACGCACATGTGATCGTACGGGAGTGCTGATCCAAATTTAACTTTCAACAACTAAAATGTTAATGAAAATAAGCTTAAATCCAGATAAAACCTTATGTTGTTATGTTCATTGGGGTATCAACTAATGAATTTGTCATTCTTGGGTCAATTGAACGCGATTGACTGGTACATGGAACGAAACAGTGACATTGGGTCGAATATCCCATACAAAAGTCGAATTGAATGCACCAGCTGGTGGAGTAACCAATCGAGTTGAAATTTTAAGAAAGCTTTTCCAATATCCTAAGACACATATCTTTTCGTTCTTTTGTTCGAAAGGTATTTTATTTAAACCAAAAGTGTAGAGAACTCTGTGGATTTTGTTCTTGAGTAGATGCTACTAGTAGTAAAGATCTGGACCGTCCAGAAATGAAACCCAGACACTTTCAACATGACATTTCTTTATAGTAATGGGCGTTACAGACTCATGAAAAAGGGGGGTCAACAGCGCAGCTACTTAGGTAAAATAAATTTTGAGTGAAATTTATTTTCTTATTCATACATCTTCACTCGATTTCTACAATTAATTGTATGTCGAATACATTAAACTTCATTGCTTTGAATGTTGATCTAAAAACAGGTGAAAAAAAATGTTTTTTTTATAGATTTTAGGTTAAACAAATTTAAGTGTTTTCAAAAATGTATGTATCTAGTCAAATTTATGACCTTGACTTCTACAATCAATTTTATGGAGAAATAACTACATATCATCACTTTAAAATTTGTATTACGGGCAAACGGGAGTAAGAAATAGGTCATACCCCTTAAAGCCTTATATCTTACTAAGACTATATGTAATATTATTTTTCTCTGAAAGACATTACTTTGAGCATTCAAATGGTAAAAGAAAATAAAAAATCGGTTTGTTCATTATAAAATTATGATTTTTTGAAGTTTTTGGACAATTTGTTTAATGGAAGCCGCTTACTACTGTTATTCCAAGCTACGACCACGTTAAGTATTTTTCTATTGAAGATCTGCACTAGAAATGTCGAATCGTGAAACAAAATCAAAAATTGATTGCACAGTGGCACGGAAATATTTTTTATAGGTTCACATGTCAAATAGGAGCCCCCCATTCTATATTGACCTTGCTACGACTCTGTTTGATATTTTCCCCTGCAACGCTGGTCTTTAATGTTTCCAACGGTGAAATAAAATTATAGTATTTTTGTCGGATGGCTGAGATATGAGCTCAAAACCATTATAATGCGGTTTTTTTAGGAAGACATATTTTCATACCTCTCTTAGGACTGTTTGTTCCTTGCTATGACTATGTTGAGTATATAGCTCTATGACAGTGAGAGAAGATTCGAAATCAAATTACTAGTTTTAGAGTAATGACTCTTCAAAAATTCGTGTAACGCTAATATTCAGCATGGTTTCCTGACAGTTAAAACTTTTTTTTCTTCAATTTTTGATGGGAACTGTACAGTGTACATGCCAAAGACGTATACCACGGTAGATTATAATTTTTAAAACCTGTTCTAAAGTTTTGTGGCACGTATATCACAAAAGAGCCATAAGGATCAGAGGAATTCGTGTATAATATTCGTATTGCTAGATGTATGTACCATGTCATAAATAATATCTCCCAATTCTCTCCTTCCGTTTCAGAACGATCCACCACAAAACCGCGCACATTCGATCCAGTATGGAATGAGAGCTTTATACACGAGGTGGAAAATGCCAGCGCACTCGGCATGACGATATTCCACGAAGGTCCCCTTTCAGATGTGTTCGTAGCCAACACGACGATTCCCTTCGACGATCTAGTCTCACGAAACGAATCTGACCAGCAGGATTTTTGGGTAAGCTTTTTGTAGTGTACATGTTGTCTACTATAATGGGAGCATTCGTATTTTAAAGACTTAAAAGCATGGAATACATATTAAATATTTAAAAAAAACTCAACCGTCTCGATTTTTTTAGATATTCAAAATTATAAATATGCTCAATATAACAAAAAAAAACTAAGGTATTTTAACATATTATTTCTTATGCTTTTTTTTTTTTTGAAAACGTGTGTAGTGGCACAATTTGGCCATTCTGACGATAATTTTTGTATTCCCAATGGAATATTTGTTAAGTTATATTTTTTCTTTTGAGTTGTAAATTTCATTATTTGTATCAATGAGGTACAAGTCTTATTTTGATTTGAAGCCCACTTGTGGAGTACTCTAGAGTGGATTTAAATAACTAATACTGCAAAAGTTTGAAACAGTGGTTGTTTTAAATCGCTAATGTTGCCACCAGCAAGTTTATTACTCTTTGTCGTATGTATGATAACAAAGATGGAATAAGATTATACGATGCTCAGTAGCGGATAAGGTGCGTGATCAAGGTCACGTCTTTATGCGCTATCTTATTTCTACATACTATACACAGCATCAGCAGGTCCGTCCCACTCGAGCTCAGATTAGGTACCACTTTCAATACTGCATTCGGTCCCTCGGTAGTGCAAAAGGTACCCAAGTTTGACAGATCGCAGTAAACTTTTCACGGCATTCTAGATTACCTTATGAGCCATAAAATTTTGGGCAACTGTAAGGGACATCAAGGTCTTTAATTTGTCTTTGGCATCAGCGAGGTGCTTCTGGCGGTGTTCATCACTGTAGGGTAGATGCACTGGTATTCGTTACAGTACTAGTACTCGCAACCCTGGATTATATACCGCTTTAGAACACAAGTACGAATAAATCGTTTAGTGTTCATTAAACCACATTGAAAGGATTTGCTTAACAATTAACATTGTTGATCCTTTGCCCCTTATTTCACAATGGGATTCCCAAATCCGCCTCCTTTCATAAGAATTCAATGTATGTGATGAATTCAGGAATAGAAATTAAAAACACGACGAATACTGATGCAGGTGATCCAGTATTCGCCACCTCAATTTTCAATACAAAAACAAAGTTTGTAACCAGGTTCTATTTTTTCTGACTGAAATTCCATATTCCGTTCGTCTAAAGTTTTGATAGTTTTGAGAAGTCCATTGAGTGATTAACGAAAAATATGTATTACTAGTGGCGAATACTGTTACTCCTACCCTATCAGAATAAATGTTGAATACGAATAATTGTTTTAATCTATTTGCACAAGAAGCCAATAATGCTCATAAAAGCGTCTGAACTTTTTTTTTGTTAGTAGTGGATTCGCGATAATATTAGATTTTTGCAATAATGTGGTACTTGCCAAGTATATTCTAAAAACATAAATCCATTGGAGAATGATGATACAATTCACAGCTAAACGATTTCATCTCTTTTCGAATGGAATACGGTTTGAATGGTTTTATTGCACTTTAAAAAAAAGAACTGGTCTCTAAAGCAGCGACACGCTGAAATTGTAAAATTTATACATGTTTTTTTCCTATTTATTTTATTATTTATAATAAAATGTATCTTCGCCGATATGTTGAGACATAAACAATATTTCACCTTCAATTTGAATACTCATGCTCTGTAAATTACTATTTCAGGTGGATTTGGAACCACAGGGTCGGTTACACGTCAAAATCGATCTAAAATGGAACCAGGACTCCAGCAGTATTGCGTCGCAACAGATGCTGCAGCAGACGACGACAAATTCCTACCGACGGATGGGCGGCAAAGACCAACCATTCCTAAACCGACGACGCGGTGCTATGAGGAGGCGTGTTCACCAGGTAATGTATCATTTTCGAACAACCAACATGTTCATATTCTTCCAAGAATTAGCCAACATCTGCCAGGTTTTCTGTTCTTGGAACAATTGGAATTTGTGATTTCTTTTTTTTTTAATAACAATGCATCAAAGAATTTTCTATGTAAATTTGATAGACATAGGGGCTGTAAGACGTAAGATAATTTTGGCGGTTTTGGTATGATTTTTTGTATGAAAATAAAAAAAAAAATTGTATGGCACGTAAGATATCTCAAAACCATACCTCCCCCACCATAAACCCTTACGTGACTAGTGGATAATCCAATATATGATCAGTTCTTTTTTACAAGGGATGCACTTGGGAATGAACTCAAGAATGTTTGGGCATTGGCAAGAGACTTGATCGAGTTTATTTTATTTTTTATAAGACTGTCGATCCCGTCGTACTTTGGACATTATCTTCTATCTCTCAAATTCGAGAGCATTACACAAATTAAAGCAAATAGCCTTGATTAGATCCTATTCCAACGGGTAGGGGAAGAGGTCTACCAAAACTAAACAATCTATAGACAATTTTGGAATTTCCATATAATAAGTTTGCATCAAGTAAGATGGTAAAGGGCTGAAAAGTCTGACAATTTGAGAAACTGTTGATACTGGACGTTCCCACGTCACGCACGTTGCTGTCCCAAATTTGCTGGGATCTTGATTTTCTAGCAGACATGAACTGCCCATAACTGCAAAACAGTCACATTCGACATTTTTGACAAAATGGAGAGTCATCAAATGATAAATACTTTTGATCAACTTACTGAAATCTGTGAGATTGTTTTAGAAAATTCGAAAAAAATTCCAAGTTGTTTTGTCACATTGGTAACTATAACCGCATAACAGTCACATTGAGATTATGAATGAGCCTCGTAATGTGATAGCAATGAAATTTCTCTCAGAATTATTTTCTGACAATTCACCTAATATGCGATATGGGTTGTACAAAATACCAGCCTCAAATAAGCATTTTTGAGTTTCCGGTAATTTTTAGAAATTTTAGTTTCCTCCCATACTGCCATAAAATACACACTTAGTATTACATTAACTCAATGCCTACTTTTGTCGAATGTTACAAATATGCAGTTATGGGCAGTGAACTTCTGCCCCACATGGAGACTAAAAGGATAATTAGGAGTCTTATTCGCTATTCGTAAAATTCGTAAAACTTTACAAAAGAGTTTCTTACAAAAAAAGTTATAATTTGGTGATGCTTGTTCTAGAGTTTGTAAACTTTTGTGTTTTTGATGAACTTCTATCTGTATTAATAAAAATGAAATGGTGTTTGTATGTCGCGAAATGGCTTAAGAACGGACTAATAGACTTACATGATTATTGCACTGTTACATTGTTCAAATATTCCGACGTGTTTAAGTAAAGGAACCGATTTGGAAAATTCTTTCGAATAACTGGAAAAACAACTGAAAACTAATCTGTCGTTTTTTACAGAAAATTACATGTTATTTTTCAGCAGCCTACTTGATAGCAAAACAAAAAGTTTGACAGGACCAATAGTATTTAATTTTAATATTATTTTTGCTTACCAAAAAAACTAGAACTTTAGGTTAGTTTATTGCCATATGTAAAGCTAAAAGGCGAAGGTGGCGCTGCTCTAAATTGGCTATTAGTTCTTCCCTACCGAAGTTGGTATTGCTGTGTGCATTTGAAATGCAAATATCAAATGCGGGAAACCAAACGCGATAAGATTTTTCACAAGAAATGCGATCTCAAAGATCGATTTATCTTGCTAGGGTGGCGGTGACTTATTTAATCGTTGCTAGGTGTCCTTTGATTGAAGAAAACTAAAACTATTAATGATTTATTACAAATTGATTGATACATATTGATTGATAGGAGTCTGCAATCAACTTTCATTACGAATCTATGGGAATGAACAATCTAATTGCTCATCACAACTCCTAAACATCAATACTGTGCATTTATGTGATGAAAATGTGCATTATCCTAACAAAACTGCTATTTTCTTTTCAAATTTGTAAAATATTTTATCTAAGAAAATTAATCAATTTTTGTCAACTGAAAATTGCCGATCATGTCGATAAAAACGGAACTTACCGATACTGTGACTTCTTACATTGATAGCCTGAATTAGAGAAGTCAAATTCATTTTGATTGTTTTGCTGTGAAAATCTAGTGCAATCTTCAGCCCACTTTTGACCCAAAACCAAAGTGGCAACAAAATTGGCTTCTACTGAAAATATTTTAATTTTTAAATCAAACCAAATGCACCCTAACTACCAAAGGGTGGCTCGTAGTTTATAAAAAGGAAATCAAATCTTCGATATCTTTCTTCTCACGGTGAAACACTATCTGTGAACTTTTAAACATTTTTGGTGGTGATTTGAAAGTGGCCCAAAGACAATGTACATAGGTTTATATGGAAATTCTATGTAGACATTTTGAAACCATAATAAAGGAAATTGATGAAGAGAACAATTCAAACCGACAGATAGGAGAGAAGATATTCAAGAATGGAGCTAAATGATAGTAAACAATATAATTTAGCTCCGTATTATAGCTTTGTAAACTTCTGCAGGAATCTCAAACAAAATTAGCTCAATAAGGATTTGTTTCTTCAGAAACTTTCTGGATTGAATAATGATTTAGAACTATTAAAATATAAGTTTGTTCTTACATTACAGTATTTAAGTGCTTGCAACATTTTTCAAAAATTTTATATAGTAATTTTCATATACATAAACCTACATTGTCTTTGGGCCACCTTTAAATTGCCATCGAAAAAGCATAAGCATTGATGACCGTACAATTCGTTGTTACTACTCCGTGATTGACCAGAATAATCGAAGTTGCACAAGGAACCAAGAGATGTAGCTTGGGAGTAGCTTTCCATCTTCAATGTACACTCTAGAGAACTCCAAAAGTCAATAACGGCGTCGGCCACGTCCTTACGGTCATCTGGGGGAACGGAAGGAATGTTAGTATGACATCCATTGTTCTAGAGACCGAGGTCACTTCTACATCTCCATGGTTGTCATGGGAAGGAGTTTTGTTAGTGGGGAGGAATCATGGCTGCATGATCAGGATTCACCTTGGTACGCATCATGCAACCTCAATTCAAAAAATCACCCAACTATCAATACTCTAACGTGGACATACGATAAGTCGACACTCTTAGCATCGAACCATTAAAAAGTTATTTTTTATAATGATAAAAATCAGGTAAAAGTAAAGGTATAGGATAAATGTGTATGTGCAAAAGTCTATGTCGACACATACAGTGACGAACTGTTCATATTTTGTTGACTCAATTCATTTAGGTACTATGTCCACTGTTGTCATGATGAAAATACGGTTCATAATATATTGTACATTTAAAATAAAAGCATGAAACGAGCTCACCAAATTAATCATCCATCCTTGATTGAGCAGCTGTAAGCTACTCTAATCAGCATACTTATTTCACAAAAGCAAAATATCATTATGGCAACGCAAAAACCTGAATTCGATTGCACTCAAAAACGTAAAAACAAAGACGTTTTTTCTAGTGGAGATGAAATAAAGCCAAAACTCAAACCCTAAATAGCGCAAATCTCGACAGGACAGCGGCTCAAGCTGAAAACTTGATCGATTGGTCAACACCAGCGAGTGACCAATCGATCAAGCCCAGGCCCAATCCGCTGTCTGGCACTCCAGACTCGTGCTCCCGAAAATCTGAGGTCCGGCTTCGTTGCTTCTTCATCTTCTGTTTGGGTTTTAACTACCCAGTAGAACGCATGCAGAATCACTATCACAATCACTACCCAGCAGAACGAATGCACAAAAACAAAATATCACTCCGGCGACGTGAAAACCCGAACTCGATTGCACTCAGAACGCGTGCAAACTAAAACGAGAAAAAACATAATACTTCAACGAAGAAAAAACATTTTTTCTGCTTGGGCTTCAACGAAGCACTGCCTAGCAGACCGCGTGCAGAATAAACCGACTTATTTAAATTATAGACAGATTTTTCAAAAAACTGCACCAGCCGTTTCATCCGCCCAATCTAATAATTTGCCCCTTTAAATCGCTACCGAAAAAGCTTTATCGTAAGCAAACAAGAACCATATCATTGGACTTTGAATCTTTTTTTTAAATTTTGATAAAAATAGTTTAAAATCCAATTTGATGTTGTGCAAAATTATCAGAAATTTAGTTTTGAAGAGAATAGTGACAGAAGATTGAAATTAGATTGGAAAATGACAAAATTATGCAAATTTTTTTAAGTTCATATTTTATTATATAAAAATGCGCTTGTGCCACGCTTAAATATTAATATTTTTTGCTCAAATTTAGAGTATCCTCTTCTTATGTGATTTGATTACTAAAGTGGTTTTGAGAACTTTTGAATTATAAATCGCATCTTTCCTACTACACAATTGTTAACTGCATTTTAGAACAGTTTTCAGAAGCAGTTAATTTCGAAACCTCTTATGAATAAGTGAAGCATTTATAAACTAACAAAACCAAAGACTGTGATATGAGAAAATAATTTTATTTTGTGGAGATACAGTCAATTGATTCTTAACCGAATACCTAGTCTACCCAGTCTCCTCTATATAGGCTGCGCCATCGATCGAAATGCAGAGAAATCACATCTTCGAGTGCCTTCGTCCATAGGCCTATGCGCCCTATATTTCAACATGTCGTTTCATCCCGATGCGATGGCACAACTATTGTTGTCTATCAACAAGTGTGTTCTAGCTAGTCGTCAATATGATGCCAGAAGCAAAAACGCTTCAATGGCATCGCATCTACGAGCGAGATGTGTTGTCAGTTAACTTGTAACGTGCATTGCCTTCGCCTGGTGCTCGATGGAGACGCGCGGTGTTTTTGATCCAACAAGTGATAGGTGGAGTGAGAAACTTGACTCATAGCTTTAGCTTGCCAGGCGGCCTTAAAACGGCTGAATCCAGTCAGGATCACCATATTGTGCGGGAAGGATGGTTGTTTTGTGCACATATATACTATGACTAACGTTTACGTCGTCATCTGTGACAACGGACATAGTGTAGTTCATGTGAAGAGCCTAAATCGTCCTAATTTTCACAATAAGAAAATTTTTAGTTTTACATGATCATTCCTTTTGACATGTAGAATTCTATCTAAAATGATATAAACGGCATTGACACAGATTTTGTCCATCGATTCCAACCACAGTTCGGAAGTGTGCCTTTCACCGAGAATGATATTACTGACAGGTAAAACAGTAGCACTGAAACAGATTGGCAGCCATAAGCAACAGCGTATGTAGTCATACAACAACAACGAAAAAAAAGGAGGGAAAGCACAGAGAACTGAAAAGATCGATTCTATTTATAGAGGAAAATATTTTGAATAATGTGTCGAATGATTTATTCGAATATGTTTTGTTCTTGTTCGATCTCAACTGTTGCTTTTTTATGATTGACCCGTTTTGCGATTGGATTACTCATGTTTTTTCTTCATTGTATACATCAATGTTGATGGTTCTCTATGGTCATATCCTTTGAATCGCACACAAAATACAATCGGCTACTCTTTAAGTTGTACGAATGATGTTGATAAGCAAATGAGGTTTCTATTTCTAAATGATTTCTATGTTTTAATGAAAACATCAGAGAAATTTTTTACAGACGACTGCCTTATTGAAACATAAATGTATCTCGGAGATCCTAAACGTACATTATATTGCTAAATTATCATAAAAAAATGAGTCAATTTTTACACAGACATAGTCATATTGATCAGTAATACACATCTTTTGGAGGAAGAATTTGAGAGGTCTAACAACAGATGAGTCTTGGTAGTTTATGAACTTTTAAAAATCACCCATTGTCCACTAGTCCTTCACTTTCTCTCGCTAAATAAACCGTTTTACTCACGTGTTTCTTTTTTTCGTTCTAGGTTAATGGTCACAAATTTATGGCCACGTTTCTACGCCAGCCGACGTTCTGCTCTCACTGTCGAGAATTCATATGGTAATGTTTTGATGTTTTTTTGTGTTTCGTAATTTGGATATCCACTGTGTATGCGCTAAGCAAACTTGTCCCTTGTTGCGTTCCTCAGCGATACATAGGGCAGGAAGGGGCGCAACGATACATAGAGGAGGAGGGGGCCTTCTTTAGCCGTGTGGTTAGAGTCCGCGGCTACAAAGCAAAGCCATGCTGAAGGTGTCTGGGTTCGATTCCCGGTCGGTCCAGGATCTTTTCGTAATGGAAATTTCCTTGACTTCCCTGGGCACACGATATACGAATGCGAAAATGGCAAGTTTGGCAAAGAAAGCTCTCAGTTAATAACTGTGGAAGTGCTCATAAGAACACTACGCTGAGAAGCCGGCTCTGTCCCAGTGAGGACGTAAAAGTCAAGAAGAACAAGAAGGGACGAAATGGGTTGGGGTGTGTTTACAAAATGTTTTCATTTTTTTCTTTAGAAAGATTGATGCCTGCACAGCATACACTGCGGAACACGGTTTTGTCTCAAGCATCAGAATACTGCTATTTACTAAATTAAGATTTGCTAAATCCATTGCCGTTTTCTAAAATATTATAGCACGTCTAGTTTTTTGAGATATTGACTGTTGAAAATGCAAAAAATAACTATTTCAGCCAACTTGCATGCAAGTTTGCCAGCTTGTATTGCAATTTATTCGCTTAATTTGTCACAGAATTCGAACTTCATGTTTATAACAAGCATTATCAACAAAGTTCATAATAGGTACTTTTGATGCTCAAAAGTTATTTTTTTATGGTTTCGAAAAGTATTGCATTTTGCCATACAAGAGAAATGAAGAATCTTGTATGGAGGCTGCAAGCATGGTGAAAAAATTGATATAATCTAAATTTAATCGTTCAATTTCATCAAAATTATATATCAAATGAAAGTTAAAGTCCTGCTTTGCATGCTTAGGGGATTAGATATCAAAAAAGATTGATATATTATACTTTAAATTTTATGTAAACATTAATAAAACCAGTGTTTTATACATCTTTGGCGACCTATAGCTAAAAATTGTGACGTGCTGGAACATTTTTGAGAAAGGCATCAGATTTAGTAACCCCAAATCTACTAGAGACACATAATTTCATTCTTGAGAAACGCAAAAATGTCATTTTTGTGACGCTGTTGATATCATTATAGCCAAATTAACCAAATTTCAATCAGATGCAAATCAATAACTAATTAAAGTAAAGTGTCCGTTTGGAGAATAGTCTTCGACAAGGTTATGACAGTATTATTATACTAACTTCAAGGGCATATTGGAAAAACCATGACTGACTGAATGATTTACTTTGTTTAGTCATAGCAATTTCCATACAGACTTTGACGTGCTTACGTAGGGGAAGGGGTGGTAAAATGAACACCTTAAGGAAATCATCTTGTTTCTGATAGAAAAACGAGAAATTTGTATAGTTCTATCGCACAACATCAAAAATAGGGATGTAATCTATAGCAGCGACATGGATTCAGACTAAAATAGCTAAATTTCCACATATTTTCATCGCTATCAAAAAGCGATGCAAATGTTCATTTTACATGCACTATGTGGGTAAAATGAACAGCGGTTGGTGGTAAAACGAACACCATGCAAAAACGTGAGCAAAACAAATATTTCTGAAAATTTTCATTGTCCCACCGAAAATACATCCAATAATGATTGTAACCCATTCAAAAAGAAAACTAAAGATATCAGATTTGACATCATATCATAACGATATTCACCTCACTGAAAACTTCAAGTCTTCTGAGCTAAAAGTTACGTCAATTCTAATTTTCAAACGTGGTTTTCTAAAATCTTAGTTTTCGTTGATATTTCCACTTCAATTGACATACGTATCAACTCGAACACTCAGATTTATGCTCTAAATCGTCCGTGCGTGATAAAAATTAATTGCTATTTGTTTTTTCTCAGTAAAAGGCACGGTGTTCATTTTACCACCCTTGTTCATTTTACCACCACTTCCTCTATTCTTAGTTTTCACTCAAATGAGCTCAGTCTAGTGGCAACATTCGCAGCTACAAAGCAAGTCATGCTGAATGTATCTGGGTTCCCGGTCGGTTAAGAATATTTTCGTAATAGAAATTTTCTTGACTTTCCTGGGCATAGAGTATTTTTGTGCCTGTCACTCGATACATGAATGCAAAAATGGCAACTTTGGCAAGGAAAGCTCTCAGTTAATAACTATGAAGGTGCTCATTGAAAACTAAGCTGAGAAGCAGGCTCTGTCTGTCAGACGTAAATGCCAAGAAGAAGACAAGGAGCTCAAATTTTTACGGAACAATCAAAATTTAATCAAATGTGAGGTGTGAATCAAAAACCGATTTTTATAACAAGTCTGGTGAAAATGCATTTATGATCTTTGATCAATAGGTTTTATTTTTGTTGTAGACAAACCGGAAAAAATGAAATTATTGTAAAGATTACGGAAATTTCTCAGAAAATTCTTCCAGAAATTGATTTACGAGCTCTCAAGAAACTAGTGCAGGAATCCACTGAGGATGTTTTAGTGATTCCGAATTGAATTCATCCAAGAATTTATCCAAAACTCCTTTTTTCATTGCTTTTGGGAATTACTTCTGGATAACTTAGAAGACTATATGTAGACCATTCTTGAAGAAATCATTGGGGTTTTATAAAAATTTAAGATATATAACTACAAATCATTGGTAAAATCAGGAGAAATATCTGAAAATTTTTGGTTTTGGTCAGACTAAGACATATTTTTAAGTATGTGGAACCCCTAAATATATGTATATGTACGTGAACCGCTGTTGATCTATAAATTTGTGTGAGAAAAGTATCAGAACGGGACGAAAACATTTTTGCATTGGAAATCGCATTCGCCAATAAAGATTACTAGGACAAGTTTCAGTCAATTCCTAATATAACCATCCACATTGAAGCGCCCAATTCGAATTTAAATCTTTTATAAAGCAAACAACAACTTTAATACAAGACTGTTTCAGACTTTACAAAAAATGCGTGCACTGTTTTCTACATATGTACAATAGTTAGCCATTTTCAATTATAAAACAGGGTTTACAAGCTTTGCATTTTGAATATCAATGTTTGTAGATTGAAATTCAAATGCGTTGAACCCCAGGATTGTAAACATGAGTTTCATATTATACCTACCTATATCTGAATAATAGGAGAAGCATGACGTATTGTGTATTGGTCATGTTGAATTCATATCAGGTCATGTTCTTATCCCACAACAAAACAGTTTACCTGCACAATTATTTGTTGCATTCGGTCCTTATAATTAACATTTGGTTGTACTCTGTTTCGTTCTACCTTACAGGGGATTAATAGGAAAACAAGGCTATCAATGTCAAGGTAAGAGCGACACACAGGTTTCACGTTGTGTGTCTTGTCTCTCAGTGTTGTGGTTCTACTTTGCTTATAACCTATCAAATCTGCCCATCAAACTATCATGTTTTATTAAGTTTTTACGTTTTGTGTTCCACAAAACATAAAAGCCTTTGTTTCTGTATTTTATTTCCTATTCTTGAAACTCTATGCAGAATTCAAATAATCGATTTTCACAAGCTTTATTAATATCATGGACACAGATGAAACAATTATTTCATGATCATTTTCTATTAATTTATCTGCACTTTATATAATTTTCAACATATTTCTTTACTGACACGTACTAACTTTCAAAAACTTGTTTTCCAATCGACCGTTGGAATTCATATGTTTCTAATGCCTTTTTTAATTGTTCAAGCTGTAATTAAAACCGTACATAGATTAATGTTTACAATTGTACTGATGTCTCATAATATTCCAGTTTGCACATGCGTGGTTCACAAACGGTGCCATAGTTCAGTCGTGACCAAGTGTCCCAAAAAGAAAGATGAGGTATGGGGCTTTAGCATTTCAGACCCTTCGAAACTAACGACTAATGTTGATCGTTAATCTCTTTTAGCAGACCAGACCCACCCCGGAGGACGCGGCCCAGCGCTTCAATGTAAATATACCACATAGGTTCGCGGTGCACTCGTTCAAGCGGCTAACATTCTGCGACCACTGCGGTTCGCTACTGTACGGCATCATCAGGCAGGGTCTGAAGTGCGAGGTTTGCAATATGAACATTCACCGGCGTTGCGAGGGCAACGTGGCCAACAACTGCGGCATCAACACGAAGCAGCTGGCCGAACTGCTGAACGAGATGGGCATCACCATGGATAAAACACCACCACGAAAATCTAAGGTGAGCATGGGGATTGTATGACCTCCGACCAACCAGGGTTACAATTTCTATATGGATCTTTGTCCAACGATAGGGATCGACAACGACTGAAAACGAATTGCCATCAAAAATGACTGACTAGTTGATCGCGCTATTATTCATTTTTGATAAGACATAAATGCTGTTGGTAGAGGTAGAGGTAGTTATATTTACAAATACACAAATATATCCAGGAGTTAGTAAATCCGCCAAGAATATCTCCAAGAAGAGATTCTTCTAGAAATTCAGATAGTACTACGAATTTCTCCAATGTGTTCTGAACGATACCTCCAATAGGAATCTCACCTAAAATTCCTCTAGAAGTTCATTTATGGATACCTGAAAGCTTTTCTTGTTTTTTTTTGTTTACAAAATTTTCAGAGGCAATTTTCAAAAGACGTATCAAGAAAACCGTGAAAGAATTTTCTTTAACAAATACAAGGATTATTTCAGGAGTTCTTGCAAAGAACATTCTGGATTTTTAAAAGGATTACAGCAAGTATTTGTCATAGTATTCAACTAATAGTACATTGAAGAATACTTTTACATATTTTTCAATATTTATGTCAGGAATTCGTTTTCGAATTCGTAAAGAAACTACAACTTATTTCTCATGAGATTATTTAAGGACTTTTCAAAAATTATTTCAAGAAAAAAACTAGTAAAAACACTTTTTGTCTAGATATTTTTAGTAATTTATAAGCATAATTATTTTAAAAAATAATTCGTAATGATCCTGCATGGCAGAGTCATGAATACAATACTTTTTTTGAAGCTGTCTGACAGTCATCGAAATCAAATCGTCCATACATCTTAGAACTTCTCCAGGAATTATATGAAAAATTCTAAAAATTTTCCTTTTGTAATGCTCTTACAAGCTTGATATTCTAGAGCAATTCCACAAGGATTTTTTACTACAATTGCTGAAGTAAATTCTGACAGGTTTTTAAAAAGCTTATTTGTTCTAAGGACATTGAATCTTGAATTTGCAATGCAGTTTGAAAGAAGAGGACATTCTCAAGCATTGCTCTATACAGGAATTCTTCAAGTTTTACTTCAGGAATTTTCCCTACTTTCTTCTTGAATTCCACGATTCACTCAAGAAGTTCTTCCAGTAAATTCCCTAAATTGGTATTTAAGTATAACTTTACGAACTTTTGCATTAGTTCCTGATGGAATTCCTTTGTCGGCAGAGTACCTTAGGTAATTGGAATTCGTTCAATTCGAAATGAAATGACGAAATGAAACACTGGATTAATTCATTAAATAATTCTTAATGTACTTCTCTCAAAGAAATTGCTCAAAGAAAATCTTCCTTATTATTTAATTATTTATTGTTTAAGATTTCTCCAAGGAAAATTGTCTGAGCAATTTCTTTGAGAGTAAATTGAGAATCATTGAACTAATTAATCCAGTGTTTCATTTGGTATTATTAAGGAGATTTATTCAAGAATAATATCAGATTAACATGAATGCATTTTAATGGACTCCCTAACAAACTTCAACAGTATACCCTGAAAAGTCCCTAAAAAATCAAGAAATGTTTTCTAAAAAAGTGAATGAGAAAATATCTGAAATAGTATGCTAAGAAATATCTGGTTTTCTCAATATAATTCACAGACAATTTTTTAGTAGAATGCTAGAGTAATTCCTTGGAAAATTTTGTGAGTAGTTTATGGAAGAATCTGCGAAAATTTGGGGTAGAGCCTATGAAGCAATTGTTATGTTTGAAAAACAATATCTTTGATGGAATATTTTGAATTATTTCTATAAAAACAAACATGCTGGAAAAGTTGCCTAAAAGAATTCGAAAAGGAATTCCTGTCGGATTTTTTGGAGGTCTCTAACTGACCGCTCAAAAGGAAGCTTCATACTTTTCCAATTCCAGTTCACGGCACAACTGGAGTCTTCGGTGTCAAAAATGATAGTTTCTGCTTGAAATTCATACATTTACCTTTAAGGCCCCTCGAGATCCACTTTCCTCTCACTTGACTTTCTTCACAAGGTTGATAAGTCTACGATTTCTGTTAAGCTTGACCAAAAGTACTGCAAAAAGTCTAAATTCATAAAAAAAAATCTGAGCATAAATTTTGTACAGAATTTCGAATATGATTATCTCTAAAATTAGGTTTAACTTTTAATAAAATGTTTATTATTTGTTATTTTCTGGATAATTTTCTGTACTATAATTGGACTACTAAAGGATTTTCTGGAACAAATTTTGAAGAAATTCCTCTTAACATATCTTAAGAAATCATTTAGACAATTTCAAGACAAATTCCTGTGACCCAAATAATGAAAAAATAGGTGAACTTCTCAAAAAATTGTGATCCTGTCTCTCACAGAATCCTGGTACGACCCCTAAAACATGAATACACTTGGGCAACGTATAAAAAGATTCCTAGACGCATTAAGTGGGGTAGCTAGGGTATTAGGGGCTCGGTGCGGAATCAAATTCGGGGGCCCTTCAAAATAGAAGAATGTGCCAATTGGCTAGTCAATTATTCGAAAAAATAATGCGCTTTCAATCTACATTGATATTTGGGATTGAGAATAATGGACCTTGGTTCATCTATTTTCGTAGTTGTCTTCAATTTTTTTTTAGTAAATAAATGAAAAACCGAATTAGTACTATACCATTTAATTCCACAAGAGTTAGTATCCTTCAACAGATACGCGTATTTCGACCTCAACTGTAAGGCCGTCTACAGTGTCGTATACTAGACTCGACTTAGTAATCAAAATGTAGTTCAATGAAGAGTAATATGTTGCTCTCTAGGGCTAATATCGGCTAAGTGTCTGAAAAAGGAACTTTAGAGACCCCATGTCTGAAAACTGAGAGAGACCAAAAAGAGACTGAACAGGAACCACGCTTCAATAACGATTCCTAAAATAATCCGACCAGACAACTCTTAACCCTCTAATACCCAAATTTTTGTTTTCGATCTAAATATTATTTTTCGTTATCTAAAATCATTCTAAACACGGTTTGGGCAATGATTTATTTTTCTTCGCATATTTATGAATTTTGGTTTTTGATTTTTAATATTTTTATTTTTGAACATCCCTATCCTTTTAAATTTTTTCTTGAAGCCTCTTCTGGTTACTGATTTTTGACAATAATAAAAAATTGAGTTTTTACTATACTTTTGGATATATGATTTTTTTAATTTTTTTCTGGAACATTTATTATTTTCCGTGTTACTAATGAAAATACAGATTTGAAATCATTTCAATACCATCAGGCTCTTCTTCTGTGATAGGTTGATTGTAGAAAAATATAAAAGGTACGATTTTTTATAATACACGTTAAATGAATCCCAGGCATTTGTAGGTTATATAAGAATACAATTTTTCAAACAATTTTTAATAATACAAATAAGTTTCAAAAATCATAAAAAACTTTTCTTATATGCGTGCTATGAGTCAAGGTTTAAGCCAAAAATAAAATCATTTTAATTTCCGAGCTATGAAAAAATACACAAAATTCCAAAGTGTACCCCGTCTAAAGGCGGGGTTGGGTATTAGAGGGTTAAAGCGTCTTTCCAAAAAAATTCTGTGATATTTAATGATTTTCTTCAGAAATTAAATCAGAATGTAAATCAGGTATTTGCTTAAAGTTTTCTACAGCTATTAAATCGAAGATTTCTTAAGGAATACATTGAACGCTTCCTTAACAAACTTCCCAAGTAATTTCTCCAGGATTCAAGGTACCTTCAAGAATTCAACCAGAATTTTCTTCAATGGCACCCTCAGTTTTTTTTTCGATGATTTCTTTAGAAAGTTTTCCAAAGAATTGTTACAATATTTCACTCGGAAATTGTCCAAGAAATGAAAAATACTGAAGATGTTTCTAAACTAAATCCTAAAAATATCACTGATGAAATTCATGAGAAAATCCTACAAGAGTGAAGACCTTCAAAGATCTACGAATCTTTTCTGGACTTTTGGGAAAGTCTTGGATGGGTCTTCAGAGAAACTAATAAAGTAATTATTGTAAAAATTAATCAAACAAAATTTCCTAGTAGAAACCCCTGGAAAATCTTGCGTACAAATTTCGGAGGAACTACATGAATAATTGCTGTAGCATTTTGTGGCTTTGAAAACTAAATAAATTTTTAAACTGAATAATCCAAGAAGAGTTCAATTCAAAAACAATACAAGAAATCTTTGGAAGAACTTCTAACTTATGGAGATTTATGAGGAATCCCTGGTTGTATTTATTGTAATATTCCTGGGAAAATTCCTGATAAATAATGAATAGAGAGCCGGATCCTATTCTTGGCACTTTTGATTCACTTCGGCAGTGAGGTTTTTTAAAAGCTACTGAGCTCATATTTGGCCACAATATGCGTCGTATTAAAGTGCGTCTTATTGCAAAGTTTCAGACAGTTCGGTCGAAAAAAAACCCCCATGCCAAAATTGAGCATCAAAGTGCCCAAGTAGCTCTGCACCTAATACCTACAAGAATTGATGGAACAATTCCTGGGATATTTATGAAAAACTTTTATTTTATTTATTTATTCATTATTTTATGGATAATTTTCTGTACTATAATTGGACTGCTGAAGGATTTTGGCGAACAAATTTTGAAGAATTCCTCTTAACATATCTTAAGAAATCATTTAAGATTTTCAAGAATAACTCCTGGGAGAATTACTAGAAGTAAAGATACCTCTAGTAATTCTCCCAGGAGTTATTCTTGAAAATCCTAAATGATTTCTTAAGATATGTTAAGAGGAATTCCTTCAAAATTTTCTGGTGGGATCCCTGGAGAAGTGAATAAGTATCGAAAAGAATTCCTGAAAATGAAAAGCTATGAGCTCATGGAGTTCATTGCAATGCGAAAAAGGGAACTTTAGATACTATTTTGCGTAAAAAAGAGACTTTTGAGACCTTTGTTTGTGTTATCGTAATAAGCATTGATACTTTCCAGGAATGTATAAAATATTTTATTAAAATGTTTATTTTAGCTAAGTACAGTATTGTGCTCATAATAAAATATTTCCAATCCAGTTCCTGGTTTCTCAAGGCTCAAGTTATACAGGGCCAATATTCGATGATAAACAGAACATTTTTTTTTATTCAAAACCACAATGTTCTGTTAAAAAGTACTGTTCCAGTCTGGAAACTTCATCAATGGGCTACTGGGTGTTTCGTGTGGGCCGTTGCCTAATACCGTTTTGTCTCAAATTCCGAACAGACTCATATTCCGAATACTCGGTTTTTGTATGGTGATTTGGTTGAAATGCTTCGCTGAAATATGTCACCAAATAACAATGAAATGGCAGTCAGTTGCAATTCAATTTTAACGTCTCCAATATAATTTATATCGCGGGAGTAGTGATGATTCTCTAGTTTGAGACCAGTAGAAGAAGCTCATATTAATTTATTTGCTAAATTATTCATTTGAATACGATTTATTCGAGCTGTTCGGAATTTGAATCAAGGTGTTCGGAATATGAGACAGAATGAACACAGTGTTCGGGATTTGAATCAAAATGCTGTTCCATACTTTTACGTAAAAACAATACTAAAACTAATAAAATCATCATTTTTATTGGTACACCCAACAGTTAACCGTTAGACTTTTCGAAGAAATTAAAATTTACACAAATATCAGCCAATGTAAGCCAATCAGATTCATATGAAGTTCCTGTTGGCCTTGACTGTTCGGAATATGAGTCAAAACGGTATTTGTGATTGTTCAGTCTGCGCAGCCTTAAGCTGAAGACGGTGTAAACTATCTCTTTAAAAGAAATAGTCTATAATCATTTTTTTTTGGATTCTGAGATTATTCACGGCAAAAAATCGGGATTCCACATTGGTAATATTCTCACACAGACCGGATCTTAATTTCTACACAGAAATATCGGGAGAGTTTTCTAAGCTGGGATATTAGAGAATTTTTTACCAATGAAATTAAAACATGAATAAAAATTCATAAGAGGTTTTATTCATGAGCAATAATTTCAATTATATAAAAAATGTTCTCATTCACTGATATGTTGCCATTTCAGTACAGGTTTTTAGGGGATATCTTAGTGAAATTGCCTTTGAAGTGGGATTTTTACTGTCCGTCCTAATAAAAAGTTCAAATCAACATTTATTGATAGAACATTTTCAACGTATGTATGGAGCTTTTCTTTCTTATATACATGAGCAAATAAAAATTGAGGTTTTTGTAAAAAAGAAAAACCTCAATTTTTTTTCATGTCTTCATGTGTAAATTTTTCAATTTTTCGAAATCATGTTTTCCATAATTATGGATTACACTACCAAAGATTAATGTCTCACATGAGTTCTGTAAATTATATAAGCAAGGGAAATGCGATTATTACTAAAAATAACATCACGAAAACGATTCCGTTGTCAATTTTTTATAAGTGCTTCCAATTCAGAAAAACTGACGAATGTCTATGAAGAATGCAGAATTTCCTTAGGAAATTGCCTACCTTTAGGCATACGAGTTCGGCCTTCATATTTTGCTTCAGGTAGCATGATTTCAGTAATTAACAACATTTTCGATATTACTGATCATTGTTTACACGGGTGATCAATGTTACCCCATATTAGCAATATCAAAATATCGCATAAAACTTTTTTTTTAATAAATTTAGTCGTTCCGTTATATGTATGTGAATTATTCCGTGTCAAACGGTATATGTGTCTGCAAGACTAATCAACTTCATTCCACTCATAAACTTCACCGCGAACTACAGTACCCCTTATCACAAAACTGAAAATGTTTTTTCGAACAATACATTTGACAAACAGTAATGAATTATAACAAAGCTCAAGTTTTACTCAACACCGTTTGGCAATGACTCCTAATGCAAACATAAGCTACCCATTAGTATACATCTACAACTTTCACCAACTTTAAATAAAAACAAAAATTTCCGACGAGGATGGGATTCGAACCCACGCGTGCAGAGCACATTGGATTAGCAGTCCAACGCCTTAACCTCTCGGCCACCTCGTCGCTTGGCAATCAATCTCACTAGAGCCGATCGCACCCTATGGTGGGCTCTCACTAATCCGATATTCCTCTATAATTACAGTATTTAAATCAAGCGACTAGTGATAACTCGTCCACCTCGGAACGCAGCGAGGACAGTTCACTGGATTCGCTTTCGACCAAGAGCAGCTTGGACACCGACAGTCTATACTCGCAACAGGGCGCACACCAGCCACACTTGGGAGGCCGACCAACTTCTAGTCAACAGCAAAAACTGGTCGGTGCTGTGGGTGCCACGACTCAGGACGATGACCGGGCAGCGAGCGGCGGTCAAACTGTTGGCAAGATGTGCCTGAACGATTTCAACTTCATCAAAGTGCTTGGCAAGGGTTCGTTCGGTAAGGTGATGTTGGCCGAACGGAAAGGTACCGACGAGGTGTACGCCATCAAGGTCCTTAAGAAGGATGTGATCCTGCAAGATGACGACGTAGATTGTACGATGACCGAGAAGCGAATTTTGGCACTGGCGGCCAAACATCCATTCTTGACTGCACTGCACTCGTGCTTCCAAACACCGGACCGTTTATTCTTTGTTATGGAATACGTTAACGGGGGAGACTTGATGTTCCAGATCCAGCGGGCGCGCAAATTTGACGAACCACGGGCGGCTTTCTACGCAGCGGAAGTAACGTTAGCACTGCAATTCCTACACCGCAATGGTGTAATCTATCGAGATTTGAAGCTGGATAATATTCTTCTCGATGCCGAGGGTCACTGCAAGCTGGCTGACTTTGGAATGTGCAAGGTTTGTATCGGCGGATTCAGCATTCGAACGACAATCTAACGAAGATTTCGCTTTTCAGGAGGGCATCATAGGAGAAAATTTGACCTCGACGTTCTGCGGCACCCCGGATTATATTGCTCCGGAAATTCTACAAGAGTTGGACTACGGCCCTTCGGTCGATTGGTGGGCATTGGGTGTTCTGATGTATGAAATGATGGCAGGGCAGCCACCGTTCGAAGCGGATAACGAGGATGATCTCTTTGAAGCAATCCTCCGAGATGACGTGCTGTACCCCGTTTGGTTGTCACGTGAAGCGGTGTCGATTTTGAAAGGTGAGTATTGAAATTATGAAGGTTGACACTGCCCATAAATGCATAATGGTCCCATATAGATTTTCAACATCGTTATAATCTTACAATAGACAATACATTTGCAATATTTCATCTCGATTTTCCATACTAAATGGCCAACTTTAGATGACTTCAGTACATCAGATATAACATGAATTTCAACATATAATTTTGAGTAAGATTGCCGCTTTTAGGGCCACATCCGGGCCTCTTCATCTGCATTCTTGTCTATCGCAACACTGCTTTCTTAGGCGAACCATGTCGTGCTCGGCTCCGTCTACCTACTAGCATATGCTTTGTCTTTATCGTATTTACCACCTGTACGATTTTTGCTGCCCCATGTTTCAGACGGGTGTACAAGTCTGCCACCTTTTTAAAAGTTCGGCTGACAATGCCCATATCATCCGCGAAGCAAAAAAATGACTGGATCTATAAATATCCGTTTCTCGGCTGTTGAATTCTGCTCTCCGCATGACACCCTCTAACTGGAGTGGTCTCCTGAAATCTCTATACAGCTTTACACGCCATTCATTGTCTCTCTTTAAGAGTCTTGTAAGCCTTCCGAAAAAGCTGTTCTCGTCAAGTTTTACGCGGCCAATGTGCAACATTATAATCGATGATAAAGTGGTGCGTTGCGACCTGATATTTACGGCCGTTTTCAAGGATTTGCTGTACAGTAAAGATCTGGTTTGTAACCGATCGACTGTCAAGCCGGTTTGATAACCTTCCACGAACTTATTTACTACAGGCGACGGAAGATAATCACAGTATTCATCCTAAGCGATTTCAATAGTTTTAGTGAAATACATTTTATCGCTTAGACACCAGCCTTGCAGAAAATGCGAATTTTTCTAACCAAACCTTTGTAACGCACTTACAGGATTCATGACAAAGAATGCAGCGAAGCGGTTAGGCTGCATCGATGGCGAAAACCAAATTCGTACCCATCCGTTCTTCAAGGACATGGATTGGGATGCGCTCGAACAGCGAAAAGTTCGACCACCATTCCGGCCAAGAGTGGTAAGTAGTCCGATTCTTCGAATGTATATAAAATGTATGCTAACCTATTTTTTTCTCGTCTTTCAGCGAAGTGCACGCGATGCCCTCAATTTCGATACTGAGTTCACCAAAGAGGACCCAGTATTAACCCCAGTGCCGAATGACATCATCCGTTGTATCAATCAGGAAGAATTTGCCGGATTCTCGATTGTGAACTCCGAGTTTGGTCCGGAGCGTAAGATTGTTTGTTAAAAACAGCAGAATCGCAAATCAACCACAGCAACAAACAGCAAGAACACATATACATTGCGCGCTTTACCGCTTATAAGTGATAAAACCAAAGAGTAAAAACCAACACAAGTAAGCACACAAACAAAACAAACATACACACAACAAATAGGTGTTGCTCCCGTCTTAGGAGCACTATTAGGAAAGTATAAAAACAAAATGGAGACAAGGTGCAGATGTTGTAGGAGCTTTTATAACCACAGGACAGTCCTGATTTTTATTACAAATGCCACCCTAACGGATCGGTATTGAATGAGACTGCATACCGAATATAGTTGGACAAGTGCTCGAAAAGTCACACATGAGATTAGAATGCGTATATGGACGGGCAGGAGCAAAGAAACGCGAAGAAATACGATAGTAGGAGGACGTAGAGCGAAGACCGAAACGAACCAGTCGATTTTAGTAGAAATAACAATTTAGTTGGTAGTTTCAAATGAAAGCAGCATTACAAATGCAGGACACGTTTCGTTGAAGAATCTGTTACTTATATTGAATTTAGTTGCCATACTGATTACGATAGGATCGAACGAATCATCGATTGAGCAGTGATTTTTGGTTTAAGCTTTCGTCGGTTTATTTTATTAGCAAACTAATAGCTTTATTTGGTAGAGTAATTGAGGGCGCTTGAAGCAGGACTTAGGAGTGCAATATTTTGATGTTAACTTTTGTGTTTCTGTTAAGTTTAGAGCTGCTACGTATTTGATTTTTTTGTAATCGTCAGTAAACTATCAGATAGGTTAACTTTACAAATGCATTTCACCAAATGTTGAATTCGTTTTCTAAATGTTGGATCGTTGGAAAGACACTTAAATCAATCAATAAGCTCTGTTTGAAAAGTGTCAAAAACTATAGGAAAACGTCCTACTGTCCAAGAAATGAAAAACAAATACAAAACAATCACAGATGGTTTGTTAAGTTAGTCCCATTCATCCACTAGTTATCGTATTCGAAGGTTAATGAATCAACGCCATGTATTTGGAACATGCTTTCCCCACGCTAGTCATTAGATCACGTTCTAACCTAATAGTAACGAGGTGCATTACGTGAGTACTTTGAGTTGTAGTTATGGTTGTGTTATTTGAATTGTGGCTGGATCCTATCCCCTTGGTTGCCAGGTTGCTTTGTAAGATTTTTGTGTTATTTTTCAGATTTTAAAATTATCGAACCAGGTTGACTGAAATACAGATCTTTTTGTTTGCTTTAAAATTTATAAAACTAATATAAACTTTAACAATTTAGAGAAAACGGACGAATAAATAACAGGTTAGAGCATAGGGAATCAACCTTAGTTCACCTCGAAAACTAACTTGGAGAACTATAAACTTTGAATTTTGAATTATATTAGTCTGAAGTTTTATTCTTGAATTATCTAAATTTTAGTTTGCCTATTCCAGATTGATTATAAAATACATTTGTCCTCAGTAAGATATTTGACCCTGCAAGCAAGCACACACGTATTACTTGTTTACAAGTTTAATTTTTTTTCTCTAAAAATGTTCTTTTGATCTTCTGTGCCAAACTTTTAGCTATATTTAACGCACGGATGAACCTGAAGTATAAACTAATAACATGGATCTAACATTGAATTGAATTCGGAAGTCAATGTCGCTGTATTGATAATCAGCTGCACTATACAGCTATACTGAAGATGTCTGGGTTCGATTCCCGGTCGTGCCTGCCACACGATATGAGAATGAAAAAATGGCAGCTTTGGAAAAGAAAGCTCTCAGTTATCAACGGTGGAAGTGCTCAATGAACACTAAGTTGAGAAGCAGGCTCTACCCCAATGGGGGTCTAATGCTAAGAAGAAGAATAAAGCGAAATCGGAATCGAATTCCGTGCTAGATCCACAATATTGTTCATCATCATTCAAAGCAACCCAGCAGCCATTATAGGGGAAACAAATCCTCTTAAAACCAAAAATGTATTACTTTAGTTTTAGTTTGTTATACTATTATAGAGCGAAGAAATCTCTTCCCATGGAACTCATCAACTATGCCGTAATGCGGAGGTAGCTAGGAATAAGAAAAGTTGTTGTAGGAAATCAAAGGGGTAAGGTATCACTGACGTTTTGCGAGACATACTCTCGATAGTAGAGCTATTTATAATCGAAATCGTTGATAGGACAAATTTGTAGATGGAGAAGGCGATTGGAGAGTATCGTGAAAGGAATCGCGGAGGCATATGTTTCCGTGTTGAGATGGTTTAGTTATTATTGCTATTTGTGTCGTTGAATGTGTATATCCTTGAAATGAGGAGGAAATGTTGGCTACAAATGCAATAATTTGCAGTCAAGCGAACAAACTATTTGTGTAACATTGAGTGCTAGAAAAGTCGTTTTGGTTATAATTTGTAACATTCATCAAAGTTACACTGCATCACATTATAGAATGTGTAGCATTTTAACATAAATTTGAGTGATTCTCGCTGAAATCAGGCTGAAGATTACGAAAGCAATTTTCTATATGTTCAAATGTTTGATTAAAGTTAAAAACAATTTTGGTCGGTATAGCTCATTTATTTATTTTTCGTTTTTCTTTTATAAAAGCGTGTGCTCAGATAGAAAATTGAAGTAACTATTACATGTCATTCTAAAATAGAATATCATCAATGAATTTCCTGGAATCAATTTAATATTTTTTCAAGGAACTCTTTCAAGTTTCGAATCTATGACAAAAGGTCGAAAGATAAATGGTCGAAAGGACAAAAGGTCGAAGAACAAAAAAGAAGGGACAAAAGGTCGAAAATAATTTTTCAAAGAAAGACAAATTTCCCACCAAGCAAATCGTTTTCGACCTTTTGTCCTTTCGACGTTTTGTCTTTCGACCTTTTGTCCATAAACCGACTTTACCATAAACTAGCACGGTTCTCCCATCGATCTAGACAAATGAATTACATATGTTCGAGAGATGTAATTCTTATTTAAAACAAAGTTAAATGAAAATATTTTTCCGGACGATTTCTCAGTGGTTTCTGACTTCTCTATAACATTTTTCGGAGAACTTTTTGAGAATTCCTCAGGAAATGGAAGGAGAAGTCCTAAACTAATTTCGTAGATAACGTTCCTGAAAATATCTCTGAAGGAATCCCAAAGAATTGCTTGGAACAAAATGTGCTTGAATGTCCATATGATATTTTTATGCAATACCTAGAGTAATTTCTGATTTAGAACAATCCTGGAAGAAAGTTAAAAAAATAACAAACGAAATGTTTAAAAAATTTAAACGAATTACTATTATCGGAGGTATTTCGCAAACTTTTTTAAAGAAAATCAAAGCATATTATGAGTAAATTTTAGAATAAGATCAAAAAACTATTTTAGGCAAAAAAATCTTCAAAGAATCCCTAGAGCAATTTCTTAGGGAAACCCTTCCTAAGATAATACTTGGAGTTGTTCCTAATTCCTAATCGAGTGCTTGGAAAATTCTCAGAATTATTCCTGTAGGAATTATTTGATAATCTAAGTAGGAATTGATTACTCACAGATTACTCACATAAAATGAGTTTGGTGTAAAGTCTTCGAAAAATTCAGAAATAGAATTTGTAAAGTTAATGTATGAATCTCAGAGAAGAATGAATGAAAAAAAATCTTAAAAAATGCGCAAAGAATTCATCTTAAACAAAGACATGGGGGAATTTCTTAGTAAGTGCTTTTCTAGAACTCTTGAAGCAATTAATGAAGAGATTCATTTAACTTTGAATAATTTTCTGGCAGGATTCTAGAGATGCATTCAAAAATACCTTGCGGTAGTCGTTGAAGAAACTGAACGTATTTCGAGGAACGATTTCTGAATATAAATAAATTCAGGAGTGGTTGTTCAAAAACTCCTTAAAGAACTGAAAAAAAAATCACCAGGAGAAATCCCAGGGGACCTTATCAAATTCATTGATGCATTCATAAAATAATTCCTTGACGAATTCGGTTTATGATGACTTACCATAATAGATATTTAGCAGATTCCTCTCAAGATATATTGCAGACTGTTGATAAAATTTTCAAAAAACTCAACAGCTAGGGAGGAATTTTGAAACGCCAAATACTCTGATTGATTCTTGGAAAAATCTAGGCAGAAGTTTGATATTTTCACTTGGGCTGGTCAAAACCGGTGCTTTTAGCCTATGTGAACAGTTTTGTAAATGAAACCACACAAGAGGGTCCATAATCAGCCATTCTTGGTGGGTTCATAATCAGAAACGCCAATTTCTATTGTGGACCCAGGCGCACTATGAAGTAAAGATATGGAACTTGTTGATAGGCTGTACAAAACGTTTAGCCATTCAAGATATGATTGCAGAAAAGTGTCAAGAATGAACCTCAGCTACTAAGTGGTCCATTACTAACACTGAATTCTCGGCCAAGAGTTCTTACTCTTGCTAAAGAGCATGTTCTTCGAGATAAGTACGAAAGTTTCATAAAACTGTTGCCAAGGTCACTTGGGCTTCGACAACGGTAACTATCAAATTTTGCAATTAGTCACAATAAAAACATGTTGATTGTTGTGCTCTTATTTGCAACAGTGAAGTGAACTTTGAACACATCATCGAGAAGCGACCGTCGAATATATTCATAACATTTCGGTGAGCTGAGATATCCGGTTGAATTACAGTCAACTCTCCATAACTCGATATTGAAGAGATCATTGAGTTAGGAGGTATTGAGTTACGGAACACAGAACCAATTCAACTGGGATCCAAAAGATCATCGAGGTAGCCTTGAAAACCAATTTTAACTATAAAATGATGCACGCGTTAACTCGATGACGTTTGAGCGGTGCCGTGTTATTTGCATAACACATGGTAACGAGTGAATTTGGCACCGCTCAAACGTTAAATGCATCGGTTCTCTAGCTTGATATCGAAATTCGAAATATCGAGTAATGGAGAGTTGACTGTAGTATTCAATATCGATGAATACGAACACAGCACATATGACAATAAGTACAATATGATGCCATATTACTTGGGATAAAGTCTTGTGGCATAAAGTCATTTGGAGTAATTAAATAAACGGCCAAGGTACCATTTGACATTATGATCATTTGGTGTAATGATATGAAGAACATCCTATTCAGTAAGAAACGTAATTCTAAATGGAGAAATAAATTATTGAAAAGGCATTAAAGGAGTAGTTTTTTTCGATTCCTCGAAAATCAACGTGTTTATGTTAGTTATTTTTCGAACATTTCTTATCGATTGAGCATTAAAAAACAAAAAGATTTCGTAAACTTCACGGCATGCATTTCATGCTAGAGTTGCTCATTTTTATTGTCCAGAACAGCTGGACGTATTTGCAACTAAAGTAAGACAAAAGAAAAACTAAGTTGGTTCCTTGTTCATCGTTTTCTATATGTAGCATTACTTTCTGAGTGGACACATCAAAACAAAACAGAATTGTGCAAAGAAAGGATAATTGAAGGTGGAGGATTAGGAAAAAGAACGGTAACGTTGTTTCATTAGGCATTTACAAAATGATGGAAGAGTATAATGCAGGAATTGTTCAGCGATGAATAAATACAGAGAAAATGAAAATCCGTCTGAATATATGAAGAAGAAATAAAGTACTGTATTAGAAGAGAAAACCAAAAAAAAAAAACTATGAGATTTTAAAATACATAGATTCCGGCGTTAGGCAGGTATAAACAATCGAATTTTTATTATTTTGAAAACTTCGATTAGTGTGTTTAAAATCATGTTGAACGAAGCCAACATGTGCGAGGTAGGTTTTGTTTTGCGAAATGCGTATGCCATCGGAGACAGAAGTTATTACACTGAATCGTACATACTCCCACCACACGAATCATAGAAACCAGTGCGGAAAAAACTGGGTCCTCCAATATTTAGAAGAACACACATTTCCAACACACTAAAATGAAAATCTTCCCATTAGAGCAGGATAAAATCGTTCCCCGTGTTACACACATTTCCATTACGGAGAAGCAAGAAACAAGTCAGAAACATATTTTTGTTGATAGCTTATTGTTGTGTATTGATATGATAACAAGTTTTTGTTCAAGATACTGACAAAGTAACCAAATCAGCCGCAGAAGACAAACAGCAAAACATAAAATGCAGAATACAGTTGAAGAGAAATAAAAGAAAATCCGTGTAAATTAGTTAAATGTTTAGGTAGATTAAAGAACACTATATTATTATTCTAAATCATATTGCAGCAGAAGCAGCATCGTGGTGGAATAACTTTGAGAGAAGAAAAATGAATGCGTAACACATATTACCTAAATAAAAGCTGAAAGATATACATACAGAAATGAGAAAACGAAATTAATGTCTGCGGATAAAGTAACAAAACTGAAAGGTCAAACATATTAAGAAAGCGATTAGAAGAAAGAGTAAACAACAAGTGAATGCACTAAGCAGTATGTATATGAATATATAAATATTTATGATAACATATAATAACTGACAGCAGTAAAATAGTGCACTGGATGTTACAGAGGGTGTAAGGATGCAAACACAATAAAGTGATGAACACTGTCACCAAACCGACATTCTGATCACTTTTATACTAGATCCTTACAAACATGATGGTCGTGGTTTTAAAAAAAAGCAGAGATTAAAAACGTAGTAGACGCAATGTGTAATAAACTAGGATATAACAGACGAGCACAAAATCGAGAAAGCAAAAGGAAAATATTGCATAAAAAGAAACAGAATACACAAAGTTTAACTGTTGTGCATAATTTATCGATGTTGTATTTAGGAGATTCGTGCTATTTATTTACTGTTTTTGTTGACGATCATTAGCGTACAATCTCTCGTATTTTCCGACAACTAGACATGCGAATCACATCATTCTTGCCAGATTTATTTGCGGACAATCTTTTAGTTATGTTTCTACTTTCTAAGACAAACTAATGCTTACCGTTTATTTTCGAAAGAAAAAAATCGAAAATTTAAACAGTAGGGAAACGTCATCAACTGAAAAAACGAATAAATTTCAATCTACCACCCTCTCCCTTTTTGAAAGTATCCCACCGTAATTGAGCGAACAAATATTTCCTGTAAGAACCTTCAAACACGAATCATCATCGAACCTACATCGGAAAGTCTTGCGACACGTTCCGCGAGATGTTTCAATTCTATCTCACCTGCGCATACACACAAACACTTTCTTACATCACGTTCGATGATTCAGTTAATGACGTGCGCTGTTTCGAAACAGCCCACTTCAATCGTATAGAACAGCTCGATTCGATGTGCCCTTACATCTTATTAAATGAACCCGAAGCTGGGTTCCAATCTCAAAGCAAAGAAATAGCCAATGCCACATCCGTAGAGCATGGTTTGATACTTTTGAAGTGTCTGACCGCACAGACCGGGGATCAATCAGGAAGAATTCAAGAATATCACTGAAAAAAAAACAAATGAAAAAAGATGTACGATCCAGGTTATCGTGGAAACAAGTCAAAAACAAGACAACCAAAACCAGAACGGTATAAAAATTTTAACCAAGAACAGTTAAAAAACACACAGACCCATAAAACATGCAACCGACACGATAGAGAACGCGTTATGAGCAAAACAAAATGAAAAAACAAAACATGGAAATTAATATATAATTACCAAAATATTATATAATAATAACAAGAAATAAATATATATAAAATATGTGATTATAACAATACACAATCGTTGCGAGCAAGTGTTGAGATTATTGAAAATCCTTCCCACGTAAGTTTGAGAGTGTACAATTTGAAACATGCGAAATTTGTTTCTTACTAAAACAAAACTGGTGAGAAAGCCAGCTTCAGACATTACGCCTTTTAACCCGTATAGGCGCTCAGCGAATTCTCAACGGATTCTAATGAATGTTTGCCAGTTCACTGGCCAACATATCTAGTTTCTAGAGGTAGCCAGAGGAACTCGGAAATATTCCTGTGGCCGGAGTTATTCCGGTGGGTCACTGGGTCAGGTCGGGTAAAAAAGGGCTATTTTTTGGGACATTCCAAGTTACCTTTATTTTTTTGCAATGCTAATAACTTTAAATTGCATAAATCATTTAGATCTGATATTCAACATTACAAATTAAGAGTTTTGCACCGTTTAAAATGTACCAGATGTCGCCATTTGGACGTAATGCCCGGAAGAACCGACTATAGATTTGTTGGATACTTAATCATTTCAATTCTCGAAAAGTAGAAATAAAACATAATTATGCACTAAAATGCTTTCCCGTAAGCTGGGCACAGATGTTCAGCTAGAAATTGGCCACTTTATTGTAAGTTTGAGGCGTCCTTGGACCCGAAAATGGTCATTTATAGGATCAATCAAATGCAAAACTTATAGTTATCCAATCCAATCGTTTCTCAAAAAGTTTACACTGATGTAATTTTCTTAAAACTCCGTCATGTAGTGCCCACATTATAGCCGATTCCGGAAATTATCTGTGACTTGAAATTTGCATGCCTCCAGGGGCACAAACGCACAGTACCCTTCTCACCCGACCTGACCCAGTGATCCACCGTAATAAATCCAGCCACAGGAATATTTCTGCGTTCCTCTGGCCACTTCTAGAAACTAGATATGTGTACCAGTATACTGACAAAAAATCATTTGAATCCATTAAGAATTCGCTGAGCGGTGAGGGTTTTAGATTTTTTTCATTCACTCAGATCTATACGGGTTAAATGATAATGTTTGTCTATCTATTGATCGAACAAACTACAATATTTCACATGAAATATGTAGGCATATGTCAGCTGATGATCTGGAAAAAATGGTTTGATGTTAAGGTGAAACATCTCAGAATCCAAAGATGGCCGTCACAATGGCCGCCATGTGCCCCTACTCACGTTTTCAAAGGCACAAAACTGGAGAAATAGTTGGCAAACGTTTCTGATCTTCTTATTTTAAACTTTCTGCTAGTGCATAAAGCCAAAATAAAAAGTTCACTGTTGTTGGATGTTTTCTTCGCGAGATTTGTGCCTTTGAAGTTTCAGTACAATCTTAGAAGTTGATTCTATACTGTTTCACCTCAAGTCGGGCGCTCGATTTCCGCTTAACTAAAATATCACAGCTGTTCCTTTAGCTTAACCCATACCTGAACGACAAGGATCTCAAAATTCTACGTAACGGCATTTTTTATAAATTACTTTTTTTCACTCTACCCTTTGTGATTTTCTATACCAGTCATACTCCGAAATAATTTGAATTTGAAATATTTCTTTACAGTTCTTCATCCGAGACATGACTTGACGCCTTTATTTTTTTATTCTATGTATTATTATCAAAGGTATGCGTGGCAGTACGGTATATCCCACCGCATTTTGTATCCTGCGAATATAAGAAAAAGGAAAAAAAATAGGTGGTGTAGAGTTGCGAGATAAATTTCTGCAAAACTTGCTCTGAGTATTACTGGATGAAATCTTGGAAAAGATTGACGAAAAATTTACGAAGATAATTGTGAGAAAACTGATGAATCTCAGAATCATAGAGAACTGGAACTCTAAGCTGAATCACATACTCAGAGTCAGTTGGATCTAAGGTATAGTTTAGAATGTGCTTAACAACATTGCCAAAGCCAGAAAGGTACTAAAATAACTGGGTATGTCTTAAGGAAATCAACAGGTACAGTTGTGTTCAGAATAATAGTAGTGAAAGTTGATTTTCATACAAAATGCTCAACTTTGGCATACTGTAACTTTGATTCCATATGAGCAATCGGCATGAAATTTTGGCAAATATACTCAATTTCATTATCAAAAGATTTGAAAATTTTCACACTACCGGCTAAAAAGTTAAGCACCAGGTAAAATCGCTCAAAATAATAGTAGTTTTTCTTTTGTAAATTTTTGTTCAGCAACAATTTTGTAAAAAAAATGGCTTGTTTATACATTCATGGCTTGGATTGAAATGGTTGAAACGATGAGTAAAAAAAAAATTCAAAAACTTAAAATACAGCAGATATATAAATTATTAAAACTACTATTATTTTGAGCGATTTCACCTGGTGCTTAACTTTTTAGCCGGTAGTATGAACATTTTCAAATCTTGTGCTAATGAAATTGAGTATATTTGTAGTTCACAAAATTTCATGCGGATTGCTCATATGGAAACAAAGTTACAGCATGCCAAAGTTGAGCATTTTGTATGAAAATCGGCTTCCACTACTAATATTCTGAACACAACTGTATGTCGGAATCAAAGGTAACCGACTTGTGCCCCTGAACCTTATACAGTTTCTGGTAGATTTGCTCGGAAAGTTCAGAAATTCTTCAGTTTGTTACAAATTCTGTAAACATTCCAGCACGAAAATTAGTGGTATTTCTGGAAGAATCTCTAGAAGAGTTCTTGAAGGAATTCTCTGACGTATCTCAGAACAAATTCCTTTAATTAATCTCATCTACTTGATGACATGCATCAAGTATTTCCAGAAAAAGGGAGGAAAAATAATCTTCTATTGGGTATTGGGTTATCAAACTTAGTTAGGTATTAGGTATTCTTTATTTATTGGAATATGAAATTTTTTAAGGAAAAACTTTGCCGAAGACATCATACCCCTAACCTTACACGTTTTAGTGGTATTCAAGATTTACTGAGGACATACATGTGCCTTTCTAGATCTTTTTTGCTCAATATCATATAAATATGATACAATCTCCAACATATGATCCCATAAATCGGAGAAAATCCAACGGCACATCGTGTTTCAATACAATTGTTGTTGAATAAGGCTGGGTTTATAATTTGGTGGACAGGTTTTAGTTTGCTTTCGTATTTATTCCATACAAGGACTGACGGTTGGAATAACATAACAGTCATCCATTTTACTTAAAAAAATGCAACTTTATCATCATTTTTTCACCTCGTGACGTAAGATTGCCTCGATGCCAAGCGGTCTGAAGTGGAAAATGCTCACAAACTTGCATCTTGTCACTTTTATTCACAAAAGAGAAGATCGATGAAGAGAAATCGACCATGCGACTTACGCCCTTATTCAAGCACACGCTTGAATTCTAGCGTTAAGTTTGATACCCATTTTTGATGATATAAAATGAAAGTGGACAAAATTTCCGTTCAAAACGTACAGAGAATGATTTTTTTTCAGCATCCTATCTATATCACCCCAATGGATCTGCAAAAATATAAAAAATGTGGGTTTAATGTAATTATGCTGAACTAGAAATATTTGTTTGAAATAACTCACGAAAATCGAACTTTTTTTCAAAAATCTCGACATGGCAACCTCTAAACGCCATTTCTCAGAATTCCCTCATACAAAATTTTGATTGTAACATCCTTAGCTACCATTTGAAGGTTGATCCCTCAAGTTTTCTGACAAAGTTAAACTTTGGGAAACCCTAATGTCCAGTAAACCGTGACCTTTTGCATACTGTCTGGGGACTTTGATTCATCTTTTTTTTCATCTTCATCTTAATCTTCAAGTAACTCAGTCAACTAGGTTCTGATTCGGCATTTTTCGTAATAGAAAAAAATGTTGGATGCTACTCGTTGCAAAACTCTGCAAGCATCGTTGGATAAATGCCACGACTCGTGCTGAAAAAATCATTTTGTAACTTGTTGCATAAATAACAATTGTTTTTATTTTGTTCCATGAAATGAAAGTTTTACCGAAAATTTCAATTTTCACGTCTAAAACCAACAAATGACCATAACTTAATCTTAATCAATTTCTATGATATTTGAAGTGGAAAACTCTTACTTGAGTAGCATTTGAACCACCATAGCATTTAAAAAAATTGTTTTAAATTAAGCTAGAAATCTTGAAAAAAAAAAAATCTTGCCCCACTTTACATCTGAAATATTTTGCACCATAAAATTTTAATGCTCGTAGAGTCTCCCCTAAAACTTTATAGATTTTACAGTAGCTCGAAAATGATGGTAGATTATATGAAAGTTCTCGAAATTAAATATTCGTATGCTCTTTTGCTCTTCGCATAACAAATAAAAACTCACATTTTGAACTAAAATATTAAGATTTAGAGAGAAGCGACTTAAGAGCCAGTTCGCGAGAGCCGCAACCCCTTCTTGTATCGATGTTCTTCGATCAGGCTGAAATTTTCAGGGATTGTTCTTCTATATAAAAGAACGTGTTTTGCAAAATTTAAGATTTTTATATTAGGGGGCAGTGGGACAAAATGACCCCCAATGATTTCATGTCACTAAACATGCTAAAACACAAAAATTATTATAACTATTGTAAAAGTGCACGGATTATTTTGAAATTTGGCATGATTACTCTACGTTATAAAAACTTTAAGGTTGGCATGGTGTTTGGATTTTGAAAGTACTTCAAATCAAGAAAAACGAGTTTATCATAAAAAATTTAGTGATATTCAAATCGATTTTTTTCTTGTCAACCGAACTAGGTCAAAAAACTAAATATGACATTTTGTAGGGCAACTCAAAGGCTTTCATTTGAGGTATGATCCAGATATGCCGTTTCAAAAATTTTCGAAAAAAAAATTTTTTTCGGGGTAGTGTTTGAACTCAAGCCATTTTGCGAGTACCGCAACCCCATTGCATAGAGAGGTTGTATTGATGTTCTCCGATCGAGCTGAAATTTACACGAGTTAATTTCCTATATAAAAGAAGATATTACGCAAAATTTCAGATTTTTATATTAGGGGAAACTGGTATGGAAACTGGTTGTCCCACTTCCCCCTAATATGAAAATCTCAAATTTTGCAAAACATCTTCTTTTATATAGAAGAACAATCCCTGAAAGTTTCAGCCTGATCGGAGAACTTCAATACAACTTCCCTTGGAAAGGGGGTTGCGGTTCTCGCGAACTAGCTCTAAAAGGTGAATTTTCAAGTTATAAAATATGACCTTTAATGAAATTTACACGACTTTGCTATTTTTCAACCAATTTCGAATCTTTAACAAAATCTATTTGGGATTCTGTTGTAAGCCACGGAAAGGAAGACATATTAATTTAAGCAGCTATGCTAGGACTAAGATCAAATCATAATCAATAATCAGTTAAAACGGCCTAATTAACCTAATTAATTGCACTGCACATGGTTCAAAAAAGCCTCTACTGTAAACGCCCCACAAACCAGTATCAAAAAATATTCCTCGACGAGGATGGGATTCGAACCCACGCGTGCAGAGCACATTGGATTAGCAGTCCAACGCCTTAACCTCTCGGCCACCTCGTCGCATGTGCGTTGCCGAGCGCAAAGCCGATTCAGTTTTTAGGGCCTCCCCTTCGGAGCGGAAAGCAAGATATGTGCCAATGAAAGTAAGCATATCGGTTCGCTTGGCATTGTAGTGGTGTGCCCGGAATCCAACGGATGACATCATCGTTACCGAACGCTGTACAAGAGAGAATGAAACAATTTCTTCGGATGCGGTGGTTTGGTGTGTGTTGGGCAGTGTACCTCTATGTACAGATTTATTGGCATCAAACATCTTTATCGACGCCAGCCCGTGAAAGGAAACAGCAATAATAGCATCATCGCGATGGATATCAGTTCACGTCTAGCAATCATTTGACAGAGTCAGAGATGGCAAATAAAAGTAAAACGATTACTCTATTTGTGACCAAAAGAAGTCTTTAAACTCATTTTTCAACTGTTTCACAGCTGTTTGGTTATTCTCGTGAACTGTCATGCAGGCTTTCGTGATATTTATCGCGTACTTTAGTTTTCTGTGACTGGTGTTTCGATGTACAACGCAAAACGAACTAGTTACAGTTTATCAGTTTTATATTCCTTGAAAATTACGGAAATGTTCATTGGTCCTTGATTGGATAGTTGATTGTCAACTTATCAAATTTTCATGATGAGAAGATCGTTGAAATCTCATCTATGAAAAGTTCAAATCTGTACAAAATGTACATTTTCTTGAACGAAACCGTATATCAGTATATCATTTCCGATGCTCGTATCGAAATGTATGCATTTCCCACACTTGCGAACATTCTGCTTCACGAGGGTTTCGTAAATGCTACTGAGTTCGAAATAAATTGTTTATCAAACTCTTCGCTCAAATCCCTTCTCCAGCTTTTCACAACGAATGGAGTTGGCCAAAGTAGTTTCTATGCCCTTTCATAAATTATTCGACTACGAAGACGATGATGATCTCACGAAACGACTATTCTTTCACTCATTCGTACGACTCTGCATTGCAAAGCAAATCAATTAAAGTCGTTCCTACATATCTTCGACAAGGAAGTCTTACGTGTAACCAAAAAGAATTACCGACGAGGATGGGATTCGAACCCACGCGTGCAGAGCACATTGGATTAGCAGTCCAACGCCTTAACCTCTCGGCCACCTCGTCAGATTGGTGAAAATTGAAAGCCAAAATACCTTTATGAACCGGAATCCCCGACGAAAGTCCAAATGGACAAATCATTTCCAGTATGATTCCATACAGCTGATTCAGTAATCTCAGTGATTCAGCTTTGATTGATATTCATTATAAATCATTCACTTTTCTGCAATGATAATGAACAGAGCATTGCAGCCTGATTTTTGACAATGCGCGAAAATCATGAAAATAATGTAATCGGCACACTTCCTAGATAGTTCCCCTTCCCATGATTTACAGTGAAACCTTCATGAGTCGATATTGGAGGGACCATCGACTCATGGAAATATCGAGTCATGGAACAGAAATCCTTTGGAAAGCTGTTTCGAGGGACCATCAGAGTAATCATGAAATTTTGTTTCTAGTGTGGTTGCATGAGTCGATATCAAGTCATGGAACATCGACTCATGGAGGTTTCACTGTAGTTGTTGTTAAAATTGTCCCAACAGTTCCCATCTTTAGTTGCAAAACCTAGTGATTGATTCCCATGCTAATTGTTTGAAAATGTCTCTAGCTTGAAGTTCACTGTATTAATTTTTGAATACAATAATGTTGGATACCAAACCTATTTCGAACAAAAAGGTCAACGACACGCGACGTTCCCAAGCGCTCACCCATCTAAGTACTAATCGCGCCCGATGTTGCTTAACTTCAGTGATCGGACGAGAACTGGTGCTTTCAACATGGTATGATCGTTGACGATTTTCGAAAGAGTGGAAGAGGGTTTTATGTTATGCGTCAAAGTCATAAGATTCATTTTCTAATGATAGTTGACATGTTGTTCCAAACGACCAAACAGAACAAGTGTTAGCTAGGCACTTTTGAGTGTATGTATACTTCGGTTGATGTAAATTTTATGTTGGCAGTCCTGTTTCAAACGATGTCAATTATGGTAAAAACCATGCTCCCAAAGTTTGAATTGATTTTGATGAAATTTGGCTGAGCACACGCTTTTAAAAGTTTATATGGAGATAACTATGGAAAAGTCTAACATCAGCCCTCTAAGTTCTCATCATACTATTCTATGGAAAAGCTCGAATGAATTGACATCTTCCCAGCTACAACTTTGCTGAAAACCACATTTTGGTTCAACGTTTGGATAAATCTTTTTCTATCATTATGAAGCTAGTTCGCTTGTTGCATGCACCAACAATTTAAAAATGGCAGCAAAATTTTATTCGAATCATTCCAAATTTTGAAAGGATGATATCTACCATAAATGGCATCGTTTGAACATAGGGTAGTCAAAACTTCAAAATTTGCAACAGTCGAAAGTACACTGACGTCCAAAAGTTTGTACTCACCCCTAAAAACATACTAAAAGTATTTATCTATATATCTGTGATTACATGTCTGACTCTCTTTCATAGGTATTTTGTTCGAAACAATTTGTTCTCGACATTTAACTTTAAGCATTAAAGTTGTGATATTTTCTTAAATATTATAAAGTTAATTTACTCAGCATTGGATAGACTAAAATTTTTATTTAGTTTGGCAGAAACCAATTTTATTTTGTTGTAACTGAAAAAAAAATATTGTAATAATAACAGTTGACTAACAAAAAGTTGATGGTCAGCATTTTTAAAACCATAAAACTCAATTTTCTTTATCGTAAAACTACCTATCGAAATCTACAATCAGATTAGATGTCAATTGGCGACCTCTGGAGTTTTTTTTTATAGTTTTTCCTATAGTAAATCTTGTATGAACTTTGAAAGGCTGGCGCTAGTTTATTTTACCATCGATCGAGCTGCAATTTTCACAAATATTTTTTATTTCTAATGAGACCTCAAGCGACCTCAATGAGACCTGAAGCGCGAGTTTATTTTTTAAGTATAAGTAATAGTTTCACACTGTTATTAGTAAATAATTTCAACCAATTTCAACGTGTCAATTTGTAGCAAAAACGCCCCAATCTTGCATCTCGTATGGATTACAGCTTAAAAATGACCATGATCTCAACAAAACAGGTGCCGTGTTCGTGTCCACCAGGCGTGTGAAAAGATGACATTCATCATATTCAACACATGTTCGTGCCAAAACGATTTATTACTTACTGAAGAATTACACGCTACTCGCAATGTCAATCTAGTTAGAGAAAAAAAAAGAAAAAAATAAATCGTCGGTATCCTCCTTGACAATGGTTCTAAATTTAAATCTGTTAAACAGTGAATTGAACTAGTGTGGAAAGTAAGTCATAAACGCCACTACATCATATAAATCTCTGTGCAGGGCTGGTAGCGACTGAGTGTCTGAATGAAAACTTTATAGACCTCATGATTGGAAAAAGACCAAACAGAAAAAAGAAAAAAAAAACAACAATAGGAGACCTAACAGGAACCAAGAGAAGAAGCTCTACCAGGAATTCCAGCCGCCATAAAAGATCCGTTTTCTGCTAGTTTTTGCCCACCTTGCAGAGCTTCTCTTAACGATTTCACTTTTCACTACACACTAAACTCATTCAGCAATATTTTGCTGAGTTTCACCGAGCTCAACAAGGAAGTTATCTAAGGATACCTTTACTCCTAAGATTCCTCTAGATAAGTCTTTCAGGTTTTTTTTTTCTGGGATGCCACAAGAGAATTGCCAAGGAAAGTTTTTAGAAGTTATTTGATAAATACTTGAAAAGTTTGGAAGTTAGTTTTATGAAAAAAAAAAAAAACACAAAGTAATCTCTGATGACACTACTGGAGAAATTCACGATGAACACGAAGTCACGAAGTCTTAAACGATTTTCTATACGTCTTCACCAAATTCGGAGTAACTGAATCCATTGCCGCTCTCAAAAAATGTCCGAACACATCATAGCTATGTGTTACAGATCGTCAAAGCTTTATGAAGTACTGGTTTTATTGATGCATCCCTCTAAAATGTTGAAAATTGTGAGGGGGGAACACATTCCTTTTTTATGTACGATCCTATTAGATTTTTTAAGTTTTCAATGCCGAAGAACCCGTTAGAACAACGTGGGGTCCTACGATCAAAGAAGTGTAAGCATATAATTTTTCGCGCTTAATTTAATACAGGCGTATCTGCAGTGATCGATTTCTCTTCGTCGTTTGTTTTGGGTAGTCCACGAAATATAACAGATTTTCGTAATATTGTACGATGCAGAATAACGAAGGATGATGAATATTTAACACTGAATCATAAATACCAGTAAAAAAAAGTCGTCCAGCTAAGTAATTAGCTAAAGAACAACAGGGTGTCGACTCAATTTTGAAAATAAAATTCCCTGACTTTACAGTCGTTTTCCAGAAAAATTCCAGACCATGCTGATTTGTTGGTTTGGTATGTTTTAGATCTGAGCAAAAGCTTTCATTTTATGCACATATATCTGTCATATAACTTTCTTGACCGTTTATTCAAGTTGATATGATAAAACTTAGTACTTGGGAATTTACTTTTCAAACTTGATAATGCGTTTGAATAAAGCGGTAAAAGCTGAGTATAAGCTCAGAAAATCCCGAGTCACTTATTGACCATACTCATTTGAAACCTTCAAGCGCAAAATATACATTCAAAGCTATAAAAAAGGATGTAGGTAATCGGATACTGAAGTACCGTATGCATCAATACCCGGACGCTTAAGCAAAAGCTAATCTTCAAACTCAATTTTGAATAAGTTTTCTTTAAATCAAATTGAAGTTCAATTGTCTTACAGGCAACCTGGGTCATTGATAATTTAAATAAAACGTTTTAAGGCAAACAAAAGGGTATCTGTTCACTTATAACACTTTTTACAATAATGTTGTAGCGGTATTGTATAAACTTTCTTCAAATTCAAGCCCGAACTAGTAAAACATATGAATTTATAATGATGTCCGGATTTAAAGTCACTTGCCTGAGATCCCGGACAGCAATTGTTCACAACTTTAAATGATAATTTACACTATTTTTTAAGACCGCTTGGTAGCCAATTCGTTGGATAATCGTTGCTTTTCACTTATATGTTGAAACAACAATCATAGAAAATAATTTAAGCTCTTTTTCGATGACTAAATATTGTAAAGCGTTCGTCACAGTTTCATTAATCGAACTGGCACTGGCAAAGGAATGAAGTCTAACTCACGGTGTACTATATTAAGAAGGTGATATATTCCGAAAACTGACAGCTACTTGACGACGTCATTCCTATCCACCTCGAACAAATTTGCGAAAAAAATGATCTAGTGGTTCGGAAGGTATATGGTACGATAGGAGTGACGTCACATGTTTACAATCAAACTTGATGTTTACATCAGTAAAGAGCCTGGCTTGTTATTTTTTATGCCGTGGTCTAACTGGGGGTACATTTTTGTTTTTATTTCTTATTAATCATTTGGCAATGATAACTATATTGTAAATGATAGGGGAATGATCAGCGTTTTTAACAGTGCACATTACCATTAACATCAAACATAATAGCATTCCATTATACTTTGTATTTGATGAATATTATCAGAGTGTCCGGATATTGATACCGTCCGGATTTTGATTCACCACGGTACCTCAGATATAATTTCACAAATTTCTGTCATAAACGACAATCCGCTTCCATATTATACAATTTTTTGTAACTTTTTGCGTCTTATAGCACCACTATCAAGATTATTCGCAATGCTTTTTTAGTGGAATTTGAATTATTTATTCATTTTTACAGGTAAAATTTCAGCCATCACCAAAGCGCTTTCTTGAAGAATCTTTTCAATGAATTCAACAGAGATTTCACAGATTTTTTTTTTAATTCTCAATCGTATTTTTTTCAAGTATTCTTACAATAGTTCTTCAGGAACTTTTCTAATTCGTGATGAAAAGTCATCATCCCACCGCGACATCGCTAGTGTTTGGAGGTGAAGTTTACTTTCAAAATGCGAAATCACCACCTCCAACTTAATTCTATTACCCTCCGTTATATGAATGATGGTGGCGCGTCGATCGTCACAAGTTTCTCGTAAAATAGTCAATATTTCTCTCAGAAACTATTTAACCTTTTTCTTCAAATATGGGGAGATTAGGGTCATAATGAAACATGAGCGGGAGTTCCAATCCTTTGAGAATATACATATTTCAACAAAACTTTTTACACTGTATGAAATCTGTATTATTTAAGAACTTTTTGACAGTACATAAGTTTATGTTTTGCTTAAATCGTTGACTTTAACTTTTTGTCAGCGTCAAATAGGCAGCGTGGAATTTTTTTGCAAAGTAACGAACCCAGAGAAGTTTTTTCTTGTTGGTGTGATCAAAGAAGAGCTAGCCATTAAGAATGTTGTATTCATTAAAATTCCACGAAATTGTTCATGTTGCCCTGATACTTCTTCGAACCAAGCGTCGCACATATATAAAACTTGAAAACTAATCGAGTGTATCTAAAAATTGTTTTTTTTATGGACCTAAAATACGTATTCGCTTAACGTGTTCATTATGATTTTTTTAGGATTATATAAATAAAACTTCATTGCCTTTTTTCATTGCAAAGAATTTTTTTGCAAAATGTATTAATTTTTCAAAGAATATTTCTAAAAGCTTTTTATGATGATCCGTCACAGGATTTCGATATATTTTTTTCCTGAAGAATTTATCAAAATATTTTTAACGGTATGTATTCTGAGATTTAAAAACGTGCTAATAATAAGTTTTCTGATGTTCCTCATGCGTCGTGCCTTGGATTAATTTCTGGAAGAATGTTCAATGAGTAACTCCAAGTAATCTCACAAACCGTCAAATGAAAACTGTAGAGAAATGTATGTTTTACCGGTACTTTAATGAACAAAAATCAATTTTATGATGCCAAAACCATCTCTAATCGGCATGCAGTGTTCTCAAAAGTTGTAAAGTACTAATAATACGTTGAACATGTGGTATTTATTTTGATTTTCGTTTTTCCAAATTCTTGTTGAAATTTTTTTAATGTAAAAAATAGCCAAAAAACACAAATTCGGCTTGAGGCACCTCCTAATCTTCTCCAAATTGGATGAAAATTTGCCTGGTACCGTAATCCGGGGTAACATTGATCATTTTTTTTTTAATTTTTCTTGAATATTTCGTTTGAAAATGCAAATGTTCCAAATTTTATATTTTTAAAACAAGTACTGCCGCCCATAACTCGTGACTATATACTGTATTTTGTTTTTCAAAATATTTAAGCATGTTCTTAAAAATGTTTTAATCGATTTTTTTGATAAGAATATTGAAAATGTCGTTTAACGCCGAATATGTAGGCCAAACGCTTACAAGTCATTTACTTTTTGAGTTATTTCAAAATTAAAAACACCTCGAACCACGGGATACGCCTAAAGGTAGGCAATTTCCTAAGGGAATTTTACATTCTTAATAGTAATTCGGTAATGTTGCCCAATTTAGCATACTTATAAAAGTTTTGACAACGGAATCGTTTTCGGCGATGTCATTTTTAGTAAGAACCACATTATCCTTGTTTATATCGTTTGCAGAACTTATGTGAGACATGAATCTTCGGTAGTGTCATCCTTAATTATTAAAATCATTATTTCGAAAAGATGACAAATTTACATATAAGAGGTAAACGCAATTTTCCCAAAAATATCAACTTTTATTAGCTCATGAATATGAGAATGAGAATCACCATTCATGATTTGGAAATGTTTCATCAATAAATGATAATACGAACTTTTGATGAGATGAGTCATTCCGATCAATGTTACCCCGCTGATCAATGATACCCCAGATTACGGTAGTTTGTTTTAGTATTAGGACTAGGGGGTGACTGGTTGAATCCCAGACATTTCGATTTTTGTGAAATGGTCTACTGGACATATTTGTAAGTAAGCTCCTGACAGAAATCCTGAAATAACGCTTGAACTCTGATTCACGACATTTCCAAAACATTGGGGAAAATTGAAATAGAATGTTCGAAATTGACATAGACAGCAAAATAGAAAAAAAATATCACATTGCAATATTATCTAAATTTATACAGTTTCCAGAATCAACCTTATAAAAAAATCAGGATATATCCTGTCCTGCAGATTTGTACACTTGAAAATGAGAACCCGCATTGTTTTTACTTTATTTATCGTTTTATCAGTTTTACTAGGATATTTTGAGCAAACTTGTACAGACTTATATTGTGTATTTCTTTCACTACTGGACTGTGAAGTGCGGCTTCATAAGTGCGAAAATGCGAATAAAAGTGCGAGATTGCATCGAATCATGTTGGTGTCTTCAGAGCACTTATCCGTTGGACTGCAATGAATAACCCCGCTGAAGACACCGACTCGATTTGATTGAGCAATATTAGCAGAACTAGACAGTTGATTTAGGAACCTTTAGAACTAAATATTTTTGGAGCAATCTATGCCAACTTTGAAGATGCTGTTCATGCTTTTCATTTTAAAAAATTTGGAAAATTCTTGATAAGAAAATTCTTGAAAATTCTGAAGATAAGTATAAGTAGTAAAGCACAGTTTACTCTATTATGCATAAGAGCGCTTTCTTAATGGTGTGGTATTTTGAAAGATTGATTATCATTTTTCCCAGTAAACATGATGATTATTAATTATTGTATTGCTGAGTTGGCCTAATCAATAACTTTGCAGATAATCTACTTATTTGATGTTGTAGTATTTATATTTTTCCCGGACCTCTGGTGAAATTCCCTGACTTTCCCTGACTTTCAAGGTCAAAACTTGAATTCCCTGACTTTCCCGTTTTTTTTTTCAGGTAGTCGACACCCTGAGAAAGCGATGAGTGAACTCGATCAGTGCAGTTACGCCCTTATGATACTATACGCTAAAATTTCATTGAAATCCACTTTTTCGCTTTTAGTTTTTGTTTCTTATTTATTTTAATTATCCCATAATTGAATGCTCGAAAATAATCCCTAAGGAATATACCCAGTAAAAAGAGCTGTTTAAATTCCTAGAAAAACTACATGTGGAATTCTTGGTTTGATTTATTGCAGAAATCCTGGAAATTTTCCTTATCGATTTCCTGAAATAATCCCTGGATGAATTTTTGAAATGATTTCAAGGAACATCGTGAAGAAATTCTTGAAGGAATCCATATCCATTGAAAATATTACGTAGAAAGGACTGGAGGAATTCTTGTTGGGGTTCCTAGAGAAAAAATCTTCAGAAACTTTGGAATAAACCTTTGCAAAAGTCCATGTAGGATTCTTTAGGAGATCTAGTAGACCTAGAGTAACAACTGGAAGTATCGGTGGAAAAATCAGTGCAGAAATCTCCGGAGGATATCCCGGTAAAGGTTTTGTTAAAACAAATTAGAGTAATCCGTTAGATTAGTGGGACAGGAAAAATTCCTCTAAGCATGCTTTGAAAAATCACTAGTGGAAGTTCAGGACAAATTCCTTAGAGATTTGTGTAAGAAGCTTGAGGTATATTTCTGGAGGGACCAAAAACTAAAACACTGCGATCGAAAATGTTAGGTTCATTCATGTTTGATAATATCGTGGTTCCAAGTTTGCGTAATGAATCCTTGAGAAAATCCCAGAAGAAATCCCGAAGAACATGTGAAATAATTGCGTGCAAGTCTCTGAAGGTTTCCATGGAGTTTTGGTTAAAAATAGATTTAGAGACCCGCAATCAAATATGAAGACTTGGTTTAACTACCAGCCGCTTCATTTTTTATCACAAAAGTATTTAAATCGCGATAATTTTTTTCATTTCTCGATATTTTGCACAATTTCTCATAATACTCTTATATTTTAAGAATTTGCGTTGATTTTGATCATTAGTAATCTGGTTTTGAAGATACTCTGATGTTCCTTGGAAAGCCGACATTCCCCATTTAACATTTTTGGCCAACATTTTGTTTTTAGCCAATTTACAAAAAAAAAATGTGGGCTAAACAATGTCAGATAATAAGGAGCTTCGCTGAAAAAATCATGCACATCGGTTGAGTTGTCTTAGAGAAATATAAAAATACAATATGATATTTTTTGAAGTATTCAAGATTTTTATACGGCCGGAGTTGTATTAGGAACATAAATGCTCATTATTTCTATTATCAAACTATTGTATCCAAAAGCGAATTACCAAACATGAGAAAACAATTTGTAGCCTGAGATAGTTACGAGGTTTATGGCTACGCGTCAGTTCCCCAATTAATTTCGGAATATCTCCGGATCCAGATGACCAATGATCAAAATCGACAAAGATTCTTCAAGTAGAAAAGTTTTTTCGAGAACTTGTGAAAAATGGTACAAAAATGTCGGAAAAAAATAAAGTTATCAAGATTTAAATATTTTTTTGTTGTTCCATCTTCTAACAACAAGAAAATATTTAAATCCTGATAACTAGTAGAGGGGTTAAAATAATGACCTAATCTCTAAAAGAGACATGCTACCAGCCCTGACTTAGTGCCGTTTCAAAAATAAACAAACGCCAGTCTGTCTCTGGTTACCAATGAAGACCAAAATAAAATCCCCCAACTTCGCGTTTCCCTTGGCCAGCACCTTTATCTATAGCTATGTGTATAAAAATTCGCCAACCTCATATTTTCCAAGAAAAACTGAAAAATCGCATCACACGCTTTTGAATGTCGTGTGTCCTGAGCGCCAGCGCGCATTTACAGTTGGCACCCGGCGACGGCATTGATCAAACGTATACAGCAGGCCTGCCCAACGTTTTTGAACTGCGAGTCAAATCGCAGAAACAATTTTATAAGGCGAGTACCATTTTTAAATGCACAAATATTCGCATGAAGTCTGACGGAAGTCAGTAAATGAAATTCATAAAATCTGACAAAATTAGTGAATGAAACACTCAATAAGTTTTTTCTAGTTCTTTTAGTAACATAAATTTTGAGAGTAATCAAAAATTTATATTTCTGCTGAAACATGTACAGTGCATATTTATGTATAAAAAATTTCATTCATTTTTTTTTCATTGGCCAACATTGCAGAATGAAGATTTAAGCTAGGACGCTTCTCTCGAAGGATAAAACTGATCTAAGTCAGTTATAACTTGTCTTATACTTTGTCGAAGATTCCAAACCTCTAGCAGGCATGCATATCCCTAACCCAAATCCACAGCGATCTACAACATCTGTCTCGGTTTTTTTTTGCATTGTTTTTCTAGTTATCTATGGTCATTCGAATCCGAGAAACATCAAATAATGTTATTATTATGCTATATGATTTGACATAATTTTCATGCAGGTCCAGCGTGGAAAAAAATGTTTTAGTTTTATTACTCCAGGGAAAATTTGAGCACCCCTAGGAACAAATTTTTGCAAACGTACTAAACTATGGAATATGGACATATGATACGTAAAAGAATTTCCAAAATCGGTTGAATCATTGCTTAGATATGGCTGTATGAACATGTAGGTACAACTAATACTTGATCCTGGTGTCCGGAGGAAACATATAAAAAATTTGTAATACGATTTTGATATGTGTATTGCCTATGCCGTAAAGCTAGTGCTACTATAGGAACAGTAATTAGAAATAGTGCTGCCATAAGTACATGCTTTCCTATAGTGGCTCTAGCAATATTAAATACAAAAATATATTATTCATATGTTTTCACAAAACTAAGACAGAAAGCTTTCAGATGCCGCTGGCTATATTGTTTGATTTTCTTCGAATATTTGTTCTTAGCTGTGTGGCTTTTGGTAAAACCGACTCTAGCTTGGAACTAAATAGAAAACTTCTCCCATAATCTGGGATAACGCCCTAAAAACCATTGGTAATCACGTGTGTAGCTCGTTGTTGCTGAGCAAATGAACGAATAAGCATCCAAACCAACACCACTGGCAGGTAGAAAATGAACCTAGGGTGTAGAACCACTTGGGCACTTCCATGATTCACTTTGACATGGAGGGTTTCTTCGGTCGAATTATCTGAAATTTTGCAGTAAGGTGCGCTTCAATACGACGCATATTGTTGCCAAATATGAGCTCTGTAGCTTCCAGAAAACCCCACTGCCGAAGTGAATCAAAAGTGCCAAGAATAGGATCCGCCTCCCTATCTTAACTATAGCCGTTTTTTTGTTATTTTACATACAAAAATATCGACCGTGATATTGAGCATTTTGCACCTTATTAGACTACTGTGCAGAAAATTTTTGCACAGTGAACATTTGTACACCTCTCACATTAGTTTGGCAGCATGCTTGGATACTAACTTTTTTCGTCTTTGTTTTGATTTTGGGTGCCAAAAACTGACTCATCCACCGGAGAATTTAATTCATTCAGTACAGAAATGCAATCCGAACATTGCCATAAACGCCACCGAAAGAATATTACAGAGCTCAGTGTAGAATGACGAGTTAACTTCGTTTCTCAACGTGGAGTACTTGGGTGAACCGTTAGAGAAAGACGTAGATCAAGTTGCTGAAAGTTCTTCCGTTAGGAGGAATGTCGAACTGCTAAACGATTATGTCCTGAATCTGCGAGAAACAGATCTGATTCTGGAGACGAATTGGATGACTCAATTAGTTTGAATCCCACAAACAATATCTTTTCGAAGGAAAGCTTCCCAATGAGCTTTAGCTGCTGGTTATTGGCCGTTCGAGCTTTCAAAGACCATGCAAAAGGAACAATGTAAAATAAGTCTGGTAGTGGTGTGTAGCTGGCAATACGGTGGAGATTTTTTTACATCAATCCTAATTGCTTTCTAATGAACATAACCATAAAGAAACTTTCATGCAATTTATTTGACTGCTTCGAATTATTTTGAAACGTCAATAGCTTTCAAACCATACGCCTGCTAAGTTAATGAGTGTGCAAATTGTATCCAGCACATGAATAATTTCTCTAGAATCTAAAAATTCGTGGAATGGTCAATAATTATATTTGAATTTGTTTATCGGCATATCGGTCTATTTTGCTCGAAGTAAGAGGGAGCATGGAGAAGAAAGCAATGAATACTAGATGAATAGGTACCGTAAGGGAACGGCGAGAGAAATTGGATTAGATGTTGAAGAGGGCATACCATATGAAACAGTATTACTTGAAACGTCCTTCCTTGTGGCTAACGTCCCCTATGGGAACGGCTTGGTGTGTTTTGAGAATGACACTACCAAGACAGCCCATCAGGCTGTGCGGCCCGCGGAGGATTCGAAAATTCATCCGATTATATTTGGCCCGTCGACCTGACTGTTCAAGTCTCGCATATCTTATGAGCTCGCCCTAAAAGCCATTGGCCTATCAGGCTGTCTTGGTAGTGTCATTCTCAAAACACACCAAGCCGTTCCCATAGGGGACGTTAGCTACAAGGAAGGACGTTTCAAGTAATACTGTATCATATGGTATGCCCTCTTCAACATCTAATCCAATTTCTCTCGCCGTTCCCTTAAGGTACCTATCCATCTGCTTTCTTCTCCATGCCCCCTCTTACTTCGAGCAAAATAGACCGATATGCCGATAAAAAAATTCAAACTTAACTATAGCGTTGTTAAATAACGTGTAACTCCATTCAAATGCTCATAAATAACGAGCTACACACATGGTTACCGATGGCTTTTAGGGCGAGCTCATAAGATATGCGAGACTTGAACAGTCAGATCGATGGGCCAAATATAATAGGATGAATTTTCGAATCCTCCGCGGGCCGCACAAAATGAGGTCCGCGGGCCGTACGTTGGGCAGCCCTGGTAGCATTTACCGACGACAGACGGCACCGGACAGAGTTCAGTTCATATTGCAAGTTTGTCTACGTCGGGCGCGCATTTTGAAGATGAAATTCCCCAACACGTTGGATTTCAACACTTACCGGGCGTACTTTTGTTCGCGACACCTGTCACGTGACGAGAACCGACAGGTGGACAGTATCCATCTCGAATGGGACACCTGTAATCCGGAACCGCTGAAAATCCTTTGCCTGAACACTATCGCGAACAATTGGCTATCGATTCCATTCTTCCGACAGATTCCACTCTGTGAGGATAGGCATTTTTTGTTGGATTTACTGGATTTGAATTTTCCTCTGGAAAATTTATGTGCTAGAATAAGAAGTGATGCGTTTTGGAAGCGTGCATTTGTTAACAGATGGAAAAATTACTATCCGGTGAATGTGGATGGCAAACCTTGGATTCGAGTTTATCTGGAGCAACATATCAAAGAAACATTAGAGCAAATGAAGCCCAATGACTACGAACAGGAGAGTGTTCAACAGCTAGTTGATCTCTGTTCGCTGCATGTGAAAGAACTCAAACTGGACCAATTGCAGCCTTCGACAAACGACAATACCGACCATATACCACTGGACGTGGTACTTTCGAATCTGAGAGAACTGCGCAAAGTAGATATCACATACGACGTGAAAAACGCAGGTCACAATTTCTATCTCGGTTGCGGTTCCATCACGGAAAAGGACATCAAACTTATGACGCACGGGATAGAACGTTGCTACGAGCTGACTGAATTTCGGCTGCATAGTACCAAATTGGAACCGATGATGATGCGACGATTGGCGGCGGCAATGGACAAAGGATGTCCGAATTTGACGACGATAGCCTTTCCACACTGCCGTTGCGGTGACGTGGGTATTCGGGCGTTTTTTGATGCCCTCTCACCGGAGTCGCTGCCGAATATTAAGGAAGTGGTGCTCACGAACAATTTTCTTTGTAAGTGAGCAAATTATTATTTTTTATTCATTTCGTTAACATCTAGAAAATTAACATATTGTCGCGTCGATTTCTGCAAAATTCCAAAATCCGAAAAGCAAATGAACCCTGCAAAATTAAAAAAACACTAAAATGCTGTTAGCTATTCGGCAAGCTTTGGGAAAAAAAAATAACTACACAAATTAACAGTTTCGCGTGACCGTAGTTAATCTGGGATTGTTGAATCCAATTTCGTTCTCACAGATGTTGTATAAAATACTGATTTTATTGATTTTGAGTTAAATTGAGACAACGATTTGTTAAGTTTACACTGAAGTTACACTGGGCTTAAATCTGAATGACCAAAAACAGGGCGTCGACTAGTTTTTAAGAATTAAATTTGCTGCATTTGATAAGTTACATCATTTCACAATAAGTTTCTATCGATAGCATGACTAATTTGCTTTTAGCATATTTTATGTATGATTAGCCTTTTTTGAATATCTGTACTATCGCTCCAAATTTCTGGCCTTGAAACCGTGATGATAGAGTCACACTCAAATCTCAATCAAAGAGCTCTCCCGTGAGAGTAAACTCATTAAAGATCTGTTGCGTAAATCTCACGTTTGAGATTTTCATGCCAAATCAATCAATCACATTCAAGCCGTCAAAAATGATTCAGTTATAAATCTGCTAATATCAACGCACCCCCTAGCCATGGCCAATCTGCGTTGTTTACACAAACATCCCTATAAACCCCCACGCTGGGAAATACGTTTACCGAAAAAGGCGTTATGAGGTTCTGCACTGCATTCTTGTATTGGATTTACTTTAATGGCATTGTTGTTAGCAAATTCACAAAAAGTGAAAGAGAAAGAAAACATGATTTGTGCAGGCAGAGCCCCATAGGCCATGCTATACCAGTTAGCACGCCCGACGCCCACCGATGACAGAGTGGGTAGGCTCGCACCATCGTCCCGCCCTTCTCAAAATGCCTCAAAATCCCTTTTCAAAATGCTTTTCATGTGCTAAGTAACTTGTAAACTCCTACTCAATTATGTTTTGTTGGCCTGCACATTTATTTAGACACAATTTTTATTTAGAAAACTATTTGGATCCGAGATTTTAGGTGCAGATTGAGCATGTTTGATAAACAAGCATCCTGTTTTCAGTTAAAGAAAGTTTAAAAAGTTGATGATTCTGTCATTTATACTAGCTATATGCAAGAATTCACTATTGATGTAATATATGGATATTGAATAAGTTTCAACGCGCGATTATAATACTTTAGTTTTTGTGCTGTTGTATTGGTGTATGAGTGGGAAACCAATCAGTTTGGTGATTCTAACGGTAAAAAATAGCACGACGAAAGGAAAGTTGATAATCTATCATCATTATGATTTCAGTCCTAATTTCATGATCCGTTTAATAATTTTTTTTTTAAATTTATTTTATTTTAATTTTTTTTTTAAATTCGGCAATTTTAACAATTTATACATGTGTATTCGAAGAAAACAGACTACGAGCATTTATTACCTTGCAGATATTATATCATTTTCTACAGCCTAATTTAATAATACCTACATTGGTTGTAACAAAAATTTGATCTTGGGATGTTGATTTGCCTCCTAATCATAGTTTCGACAATAGTCACATGCTTACTATCCCTTATGGCAGTGTTGTTGATTCTATTGTCTATCGCTCATCAGTTTCGCGCCACCCGGCAGGGACTTGGTCCTATGTACCCAATACTCTGCTGTGTCTTAACTTCACGCAATACATTCTGTAGATGTGTGATACAGTTTGCGGAATATTATGATTTATCACTTCGTTCAGATGGAAAATTCTGTTATGGTACCATATTCACATATCAGATAACTCCCACCTGGAACGATGTAATACATCGGAGACATGTAGATTCAGATGTATGTATACGATCTATGCCTAGTTCGGTTCTGATCGACAGGCAATCATTGTATTCAGTTTTTCAACTAGCTTGAAGCGATGAACGTTTCAAGACAAACTCTCCACTATATCTGCTAGCAATCACCGGTCGTCGATAGACATTTCGGTTCTTTTCTGCTAAAGAAAGATCCGATTGTATGCCAAAGACTATGGCTCATGCTTTTCAATACAGCTGGAAAAACAAGAACTACACCCAGCACCAAATAGTACGTAACTATGAGGCGGACCGGAAGGTTTGATGAGCAATCCCCATGATTCAGTTATAAAACAAGTCAAAAACTCGTGAAATCTGAATTTTGTTGTTTACGTCAGAAACCAGACTAACAAGAAATCTTTGCTTTTTGCGAGAAAACTGTTGAAATACGAGGCCAACTCATCCGTCATTTTTTGACTGCTGAGTTGCGTGGTTGACATATCACGCATGAAACATATCATGCGCGTGTTATGAGAATTTGAGTTTTTCACAACACTGGCTCACAATAATCTCATAATTTCAAAACCCTAGAGTAAAAGGAAACTCAAAACCAGAGAATATGATTATACTAGAGAAACGCGGAGAGGATTTTGACTTTGTTTATAAACAACATTTGCAATGACTGTCAATAATTGAGGTCATTCAAACAATATTTAAGTGTGCGTGTCATCCTGCCAGTCGCCATAAGAAACCAAGCTCTTTTGCATAACGTCTTTTTGAATCTCATTGATTTTGCTCGATTGGGACCACGTTTGACGGTTCAATTGGAACCTTTGGTTTCAGAATTCGCGCTTCTCTATTATAAACAAATTCTCTGCTCAAAACTACTATACATTAATTCGTCAATTGAACAATAGAGAAAACAGACGGCCAATATTCATAAAACGGCAAAGCTTGCACTGTCGATTCAGTTGAATGTGAAGTCTTCAAACTAATATTACAAAAATAAAGAGAATCGAACGAGTAGATTTGAGTATTGTACTTTTTGATTTCACCTTAATTGCTTATCTTTTGACAGATACGTTTGTTTCGACTACTAATTCTTCTTCACTGTACAAAAAAGTTAAACAAAATCGTTCGATTTTTGCAAGTTTTCAGATAATCAAAGAAGACATTTTTCGTATTCCTTGTGAAGTATTTTATGAGACCCTTGTAGGATTCCTGAAACAATTTTCAGCTAACCCTTTTTAAAAACTTTGAAGAATTCTTAGCAGGATTTTTGATTATACATTTGACGAAATTCTTGGAAGAACCCTGGTAAAATGCTGATAAAGTTATCAGCGGATACTTTTGGTGGAATCTTCAACAAGTTCCTTGGCGCAGATTTTTCTTGTATTTTTAGTTGATTCGAAGTAAGGTCCTTAGCAGACACTACTTAAGCGGATTTATTTATTTATTTTTTTTTTTTTTTTTCAGGAGAAATAATTGCGTATCGTCCAATACACTCGTCAGATTTTTAAAACGTCCTCGTTGGCAGAATCCTGGCGAAATAATTGGCGGAACTATGCGTATCTGTGCAAGATCTCTAGCAGGTTCATAAAACTACCATCTGCGGCAGATGTCCGATTATACCAGACAATGAACATTTATCGTTCAACGCTCCGTCATCGTAATCATCGTCATCATCAAAACTTCAAAAGCAGTTTTTCTGTTCAAAACTAAAAAATATTCGATAAAAATGTGTTCATTATGTTTCGGTTGGAGAATAGAATACAGTGACCATTTTCCTGTAAATTTTCTTGATTTTTAAAGCATAACTTTTAATGAATTGATGGTGGATTCCTGGGACGATGCAAAATATTTAGTAAAATTGTTGGCGTGTACACCAATATACGGTTGTTGTTGGAATACAGTCTTTTTGTTCAACTGCAGTCTTAATTAGGTTATACAAAATGGCAAATCTTCTTTAAAATAATAAAAAAAAACACATAGGGAGTCGGATCCTATTCTTGTCACTTATGATTCCCGTCAGCAGTGGGGTTTTTTGAAAGTTACTGAGCTCATATTTGGCCACAATATGCGTTGTAATGAAGCGCATCTTTTTGCAAGGTTTCAGATGATTCGGCCGAGAAAAACCCCCCATGCCAAAGTGAATCACGGAAGTGCAAAGTGGTTTCTGCACCCTATATTTATCAATCCTAGAGGGTACCGTAAAACTGCGTATCTTTGTTATACGGGTAACGATGATGGTATGCGACCTACAACATACTTCACGAAATAACATAATTTCGGTTAGTCAGTTAAGCAAACCGAATGCTAAAGCAAAGAGTATTAGTATGACACTTAATGTTAGCGCTCTTTTCATTGGAATCGAAAACATTTGAGGCTGAATAATCGAATACCAACAATAACTGAGGTTTTAGCGTTTTTCTTAAAACTCCTTGATATAGAGGCCCCATTATAGCCAACTCTGAAGATTATCTGTGACTTGAAATGTGCCTACCTCCAGGGACACAGAAGCACAGAAACCTTGTCACCCGACCAGACCCAGTGATCCACCACAATAACTCCGGCCACATGAACAATCCCATGAGATCCTTCGACCACTTTTAGAAACTAAATATATGAACGAGCATACTGACAAAAAATAATTAAAATCCGGTAAGTATGCGCTCAGCGGTGAGATATTTAGTATTTTTCTCTTTCACTCGGGCCTATACGTATAAGAGTGGAAGATAGAAGCTAGTGTTTGTGACTCCCTATTTGGTTTGAGACGCATAAATACAGTTATTTGAGAAGTTTTGTAAATGAAACCACACAAGAGGGTCCATAATACGCATTTCCAACTGGGTCCATAATAGGCACGTCGGCAGCGAGCCGAATTACATGGGAATCAAATGGAGGGTCCATAATAGGAAACGTCAAATTTGTAAACATTCCTATTATGGACCCCGGGAGGGTCCATAATAGGCATTCGGACAACAGTTTTCCAAATATATATATCGCTGGAAAAATCGAATGATTTTGTATGTTTCATAGGCATACTATGAAGTAAAGATATTGAACTTGTTGTTAGACTCCACAAAACGTATATCCGTCTGAGATATCATTGCGGAAAAGCGTCGAGAATTAATTTCAGCTACTAAGGGGTCCATTACTAGCATTGAAACCCTAGTTTGCCTGAAACTGTTGACTAACAATGCAATCGAAGTTCCCCCGGTGGATTTTCATAGGAATAAAGTTGCTTTGAGTGTTAATTTTATGTTTTTTTGTAGGGGGTCCATAATACGCAAAGGGTCCATAACCGGCATCGACTCCCTACGATGAAAGCGACGAACCCATGACTTTCTTCTTACGAAGCAGAAACGAAATCCATTAGGCCACTAATCCCGTCAGTTTCAGAAACACGCTCTACTTTGTTATTTAATAAAAAACAAAAGCTTATATCAGACTTTAAACTCATGATATTACTAGATCCTGAAGATTTTGAAGATTGACGTCTTTGGGTAAGTTGCTCAGTAAGTCAAGGGCCAACATGCGGTAGTTTCGTAGATGCAGAATTTCATCACCAGGAGGCGCTAGCAAGCATACAAGATTTGATTCACAGATACCTCAGAGTCCTGCTTACTTTTAGAGCTGGTCAGTAGGTCAAGGGATATCATTGTTTGAGCCAGTAGATTTGAAATTTTGTCACCAGGCAGCGCAAGTGGGCATACAGTTTTTGATTCACAGATATCTCAGGATCTTGACTACCATCAATGCACCAGTAGCCGCTCATGTTCCTATTACCGCTTACTAGTGTAAAAACAGATTTTTCGTTAAATATGCAATCTAGCGAATATCGTCTAGCAACATCAACAACTTTTAAATGAAGCTGTGTGACATAATTTGCATTTGTTTTTTTTTTTTGTATTTGCCACCTTGAGTATTTTTGGGTGTTTCGATAACCACCCGGCAAAAATTCAATTATATTTAAAAAATATCGATTTTAGTATAAAGCCTAATTTAAAGCTGTTGTAGATATGGCCTGACTATAAATAATATCAGGATAAATAACAAAATTCGAAACACGATATTTTTAGTGTGTTCGTCATGAAATCTGTCTACCTTATGCGGAAATAGGAACACTTGGATGCAGTAATATATGCAATTAAATAATTTTCTATAAAAGTTTTTCAAATTCATTATATTTTGCCGCTGATTACCTATACTTTGTAGCAGGCTTTGATGCATATTAGGTAGATAACACTGCGGAACACGATTTTGTCTCAAGCACCAAAATACAGCTAATTACTTAATTAAGGGTTGTTGAATTTATTGTCATTTACAGAAATATCATAGCACGTCTAGTTTTTAAGATATTGGCTGTTGAAAAGGCTAAATTTGACTATAACAGCCAACTTGCTTGCAAGTTTTCCAGCTTGTATGGCAATTTATTTGCTTAATTTGCCTCAGAACTCAAACTTCATGTGTATAACAATACTTATCAACAAAGTTCATAAAACTTTCGATGTTAAAAAGTTATTTTTTGTTGGTTTAGAAAAGTATTGTATTTTGCCATATAAGCGAAACGAAGAATTACGTATGGAGACTGCAAGCATGTTGAAAAAATCGATTTAACCTCAATTCAATCGTGCAATTTCAATCAAATTATATATGAAACTAGTGGCCCCGGCAAACTTCGTCTTGCCATCAAGTAGGCTGTTGAAAAACGCTAAAGATCGTGCCATACAAAATTATAGTCCGTTCACGTTCGTTTTTCCGACTTTCCCGGTGAATATTCTGAGATTTTTATACACACAAACACGTCGGAACACTGACGAACAAAACGGAAAAATAATCATTCAAATCGGTTGACCCGTTCGGAAGCCATTTCGTGACATACAAACATCACTCCATTTTTATTTATATAGATGAAAGTTATAGTCCTATTTTGCATGCTTGGTAGGTTAGATCATAATATTTTTTTGATAAATTAATGTTTAAATTTATTTCAAAAGTGGGATAGAATCCTCAGTTTTTTGGATAGTGAAAGCAAAATTTCAAGTTAATTATAGCGAAACAAGTCGGAGGCGATTGCATTATTTTCTTGAATCTGAGCAATGAAAGTCAAACTATGAAGAGAAATTAAAAATACGAATTGAAGTTTGGAAGAACTGGAGCAAGATCCATTGGAGCATTACTTTCTGTCGAGGAGAGGAGGAACGGAACGAATGAAATGAGAGCTTGAAGTTGAGATTGTTAACAGATCCTGCACTACAAGCATTATAACATCGATGACTGTGTCAACGAGTTGATGACCTGCGGAAGACGACGTCGGAGTAACCGTTTACATCGCGGGCGATGTGTTTTGTCAAGATAGCTGAACTGTTGTAGGCTTTGATGAATATTAGGTAGATAATGTGTCATATTTAATAAAGCAATCCTTGTTCGTAACAACACGTATCTTCCTACAACTTGAAGCTACATTGTGACATAAAAATAGTATTGATCGACTTAATAGTTATTTTATAATAAACTTTTGAACACATAATTTACATTAAATGAGCGGTATCTGGTACACTGATGGTACTTAGAAAATGTTAGAGAACTTAGAGAAGTTGTTCAGTAGGACGAGGACACAGGCGAACTGAAGAAATTCCCATTCTACGCATTAAACGAGCATTAAGAATTTATTTTTTTCTTCCCCATAATCAGAGGAGCGCGTATAATTCTGTTTAGTGTTTGATTTTTCACACTATAGTGTCTTCTACAGGCATAACTGCATATACCCTGGGAGGGAGAAACCAATAAAAAATTTCTGTACGTCATAGTGAGCCGGGATTCCGCTGTCACGAACTGTCACTGTGAGCCCAGATCTCAAACATGGAAAAAGCGCGTAACTGATTAAAACACATTTTCGCATTTCATCAAAAGTGACAAAAATTGAATGAAAATCAATTCATGCACATAATGCAAGTAATGTCACGTGAGCACTTTTCAACTGATTGAATATAAAGCATTGAAAAACGCATGGTTTTACTTTTTCCAATAAAAATTAATATTTGGTGCATAGAAAACTGTGGCCCTTTTTACATGTTTGTCAGGAAAGATCGAAAGTACACAACAAAAGAAAACTAGCGATTTTCCCCAAGCCTGCCTTACAGTAACCCCACACAGTTGAATCACCCACAATTTATGAATCAGCTGATTTAAGAAGACAAAATTATTATCAAACTTATCACAATACATCACAGAATCATTTTTACTGATAAGCAACACATAGTGTTCAGCCATTTCAAGCCTTTTTATCTCAGTGAAAAAGCTCTTGATCGTGGTATGAACCAACAATATTACTAAATTATTTTTGTTGCTATTTGGGCTGTATTTTTTGCCAACTTTGTAAGCCGTGTGGCTATTGACGCTTAGCTTGAAACGACGTTTGAATATTTGTTTCAAAGATTTTTTGTGAGAAATTAAGCCCCAGACAACTTTTACAGATTCAATAAACACAGCTTCGATAGATAAATGCGTATTTAAACGCATTTGGCTAAGATTTTTGAGTAAAATACTTGATCAATAAATTGTGGGAAATATACACACCAGTCACAGTTTATGAATCAGCGTTCAAACTACTAGTGCTTAGTATTTTTAAAACTGATTCTTAGTTTCAAGTAATTTCCAATGTATAATTTTGTTACGGGAGAGCAAAAGTGGTTTGGGACCGTTCATAAACTACGGAAATTTTTTTGTGGAAATGGAATCTGAACATACAAAAGAATTTTCATGATTTTGGAAAAAAACGAATTCTTATGGAAAAAGCTATTTTGGGGGTTAATAGTCTTATATGGCTATAAAAATTGTGGACGTTTTTTATGTAAGGCCTCAAAGATTATTATGTTGAATATATTTTGGATAAATAAAAACAAATAGTATAGACGCAAAAAATGTAAAGAATTTTTTTAATTACTCCTGATAGGTTCTCCATAATTTCGCAATAAAAACGGGGTATTGCTTTTGCAGAAGGACCAAAAGCAACGTGTGGAAAAGAAAAGAACTGGTTTGCATCCTCTCTGATTGATATCAATACCAATTGTTTGTCATTTTATGATCACTTTTGTTGCACGTAAGTTTTTTTAAAATTAACTCCCAGGCTAAACTGTTGGCTCTTTTATCAGACACATGGAGAAGTAAAAGATATTCACACTTTTAAAAAATAAAAACATCGGACAACTTTACTAATAAAAGAAAAATCGGAATTCACAAAATTTCATAAAATACATTCAGCTGCAAAATTTGTTTCTTCTCTTTGGAAAAATGATGATGACTCTTGTTCGACACGAGGTCCAACCGAAGTTTAGTTCGCTATGGGTTGATCACAAACAATTTGGAAGTTTTGCACATGGAAATCGATAGCAAAGCTCATCGATTTCAACATAACAAACTCATAGCGCAAAATCGATTAATTGACCAACTTGAACATAATGATCATGACACAAGCTAACCATAAGCAAAACACACTGAATCCGTGTTGGGTGATGATCTATGCGTCCATAGGTACAATATGAAGGGAAATGACGGTTGATGAATCAATCCATGAACCAAAACAAAGGAATTTAATGTGTAACACACACGATGTTAGCAAGAAAATCACATCAATTCGATATGGACGTTCATGAATCGATCCATAATTTTAAATTAACAAATCGAACTTGTGAATTTTTATCACTGCAGTAAAGGTAGTCGAAAGTTCAAGCATTTACGAGTTCTGCAATCTAGATCTAATGATTGTTTTATTACACTACCTGCCATCATCCTCCAAATAAACATGCTCCAGAAGCATATAAACCCACAAATTCAATGTTCAGTAGTTCAGCCCGCTCAGTAGCAACATTAAAAATCATGCAATGTCATGCAGATTCTTGAAATACTTGGTTCCGGTTCACCTCCGGATATAATTAATGTTGTCCGAGGCAGTGTTCTAATAAACATATAAACTATATAGCATTTAATTGCAAAATAATTGAAAGTAAACAACTGATTCATAAATCGTGTTTACATTGATTCATATTTGTGGTCAACTTTTTTGCCGATTCATAAATTGTGGTTTAAGACAATGTTCAACTAAGTGAAAATTTCAAATGTTTTCAACAATGAATGAACTGCAGGTTTATACCTACCCCACTTTACCGTTTGGCATTGATTTCATAAAAAATATTGTTTATTTTGCTTTCTATAATTAATCAAATTTAAGCTGAGGCTTAAATGATTCATAACTGTGGGCCCAGTGTAATTGTTGTTGGCAAGCTGGAGTTATCTTGCAGTTCAAACAAACTTTGTTCTATATTTCGTGTGTAGTATCGGTGCCTCCCTGCCAGCATATACCTAATCGTCTTCCGTGCAACATGACCACCAGATGATCATTGTGTAGAGTGGGCTATATGAATTATAAACACATCTATTTGCGTCTGTTTGTCTGTGGTCTACGTCTCACTATCCGAATTGTCCAGCCTTTTGCTACTCATGGATTAGAGTTATTAAGTTAATAAATTTAGTTTTTAAATTCAATTAAAAGGCCAAACATTCTGAGTTAGTTGTGTTTGATCTTTCAACCTTAAAGGGCCAAACGCAATGATAGCGGAACGGCAACGGAATGCGGAACCGGTTCGCCAGCATGAACTATAATCAGCTTGTCGACTCAGTGTTGATCCAATTGCATTCGTTGTCAGCTCAGTCGAGATGTTGTGATTCATGCTGGCGAACCGGTTCCGCAGTCCGTTGCCGTTCCGCTATCATTGCGTTTGGGCCTTAACGCTTGCTCCTGCGGGAGCGGGTGACGAGGGCAGGATCAAACATATCGCGCGTCTGTCGAGTGAAGTGAAAAGTATCGCGATCGGTTAGTTGTGTTTGATCTTTCGACCTTAACGCTTGCTCCTGCGGGGGCGGGTGATGCGGGCAGGATCAAACATGTCGCGCGTCGGTCGAGTGAAGTGGAAAGTGCCGCGATCGGTTAGTTGTGTTTGATCATTCGACCACATTCGACCTTGACGCTTGCTCCTGCGGGAGCGGGTGACGAGGGCAGGATCAAAAATGTTGCGCGTCGGTCGAGTGAAGTGAAATGGAAAAGCGCCGCGGATCGTTAGTAGTGTTTGATCTATTGATCGAGTCGCTTGCTCTTGCGTGGGCGAGTGATGAACACTTGTTCGGGTACAATGCGTTTATCGAATTATATCGCGAATCTGATTAGGCGTGATTATATCATGGATCGCATAACCAACCATTGGTGACTCCCAGATCTTTACCTTATCCCACTAACCCAATATCCTTTCCATGACAACTGTGGAGATGCAGAGATATACTCGGTCTCTAGTAACAACGGTTGTCTAACTAACATTCCTTCCCTTCCCCGATGACCGTAAGGACGTGACCGGCGCCGTTATTGACTTTTAAAAATTGAGCTCTCGATTTGTGCACATTGAAGAATGGTAAGCTAATCCCAAGCCCCATTCATAAATTCCCTGTGCAATTTCGATTGTTCTGGTCAATCACGGAGTAGTAACTACGAATTGTACGGTCATCTATGCTCATGCTCAATTAAACGCACAGACATTCTTAGAGCCCATTCACAAATTCCATAACGCGTGATGGGGTGGGTGGGTTTCTTTAAGATGCTATATCAAATTCGAAAAATAATCATACAAAATGTGTTATGAGAGGGTGGACGGGTGTAAAAATGAAAATTTTTTAGCGTTATGATATTTATAATGTTTTAAACATAATAAAATATTCATATTTCTAATAAGGGATGATACACAAATTATGTCACGCTAAATTTGAACTTTGTTGCCCCCCCCCCCCTTTGTCACGTTTTTTTGTATGAGTCCTCTGAAATTTTTGTAAGGCTTGTCACGCTTGTTTGACCCCCTCCCCCCGCTCGGAACGTGACGTAATTTGTGCAGGACCCCTAAGAAGAACTAGCCATAAGAGGAAATAATCATACTAATAATGTTTTAAAAAATTTATGTTTCCAATTGCAGCCTCGGAAAGCATCGTTGACCTAGTCCATCTGATACGTCGCCGTCCGATCGAAAAGTTAGATCTTCGACTGAATCCAATACTTAGCGAGGGAGCAATATGCGTGTTTACGATGATCTTTTACCTTCCCCTGAAAGAGTACGGAAATCATACTGTTATTCCCATCTGGAAAGCACAGCTAATCTAAGTATTGTTTTCTTGCACAGCCTCAACCTCAGCTGCTGTTCGATCGACGAAGAAATCGAAGAATATCTGCTGATGATGTTGCGTTTCAATCAGAGTGTGAAATTTCTGGATATGTCCTCCAACAAGCTGGGACCGATCATGGGAGAACAGTTGATACGACGAGTCCAGGAGAACAAAACACTGCAACGGTTTGACCTACGTAATACGGAAATACCCGCGGATGTGCGCGCCATCGTCGACGAGCTGGTGATGGAGAACCGCGATCCGCATAGTTTGAGTGACTGGTGAGGAGAAGGTCGCTTATTATGGTTTCTTACAGCGCATATGTGAATGGCCGTGATCCAGGATTGTAATGGATAAATATTGGATGTATAGGAACATGTATCTATATTGCGCTTATAAGATTAAGTACATAATAAAGAAATGCAAGTAACGTGGAAGGGAATTTTTTTAATAAATTTCGAGTAAAATTGATCTTTTTTATACAGTTTTTCATACCTAGTTTCTTTTTTTTTTTATTTTCTCTCCTTCAAATTTTCTTTGAAGTCTTATCCTTGTCATCCCAAACGAGTATTGGAACCGTGATTATGTTGAACCTTCAAAAATAGTTAATTATCGATGTGACATTCCACGATCAATAGATTTCAGGCAGTTTGCCAAGTTGTTGACGCCATCCTGGTATTTTCGAGATACAACAACTCTCTTGTACTTCTCGAGATGTTTGTATAAGATGTTAATATCGTAATCCGGGGTATCATTGATCAACGGGGTAACATTGGTCAGAATGAATCGTCTCGTAGAACGTTTGTATCATAATTTATTGATGAAACATTTCGGAAGCATGAATGGCGTTTCTCCATCTCATATTAATGAGCTAATAAAAATTAACACTTTTGTGAAAATTGCGTTTACTTCACGCGTAAATTTGCCAACTTTTCGAAACAACGATTTCAATGATTAAGGATGACAATACCGAAGATTCATGTCTCACATAAGTTCTACAGGCGATATGAGCAATGGAAAAGCGGTTCTCACTAAAAATGGCATCGCCGAAAACGCTGTCAAAGCTTTTATAAGCCTATGTTCAAATAGGTAACATCAACGAATTACTGTTAAAAATGTAGAACTTCATTAGGAAATTGCCTACCTTTAGGCGTATTCCGCGGTTGGATGTGTTTTTAATTTAGAAATAACTTAAAAAATAAATGACTTGTAAGCGTTTGGCCTTCATATTCGTCTTCTGAAGCCATGATTTAAGTAAGTAACGACATGTTCAATATTACCGAATGTTATTGACATAGGTGATCAATGTTACCCTATATCAAATAATCACCTAAAACATTTTTTAAACATGCTTAAATCTTTCAAAAAAAAAAAAAAAAAACAAAATACAGTATATAGTCACAAGCTATGGGTGGCAGTACTCGTTTTAAAAATATAAAACTTGCAACATTTGCATTTTCAAATGAAACATTAAAGAAATATCCAAAAAAATTGATCAATGTTACCCCGGATTACGGTACTAATAATAAATTGAATTTTAGAAAAAATCTTTTTGATAATTTTACGATGTTGAAGTGCACGGAAAACAGCTGCTGGTTTGTGCACACGCAATCTTCTTCAAAAAAAACTTCAAATTTTGGGAGAATGGTTAATAATTGACACCGTTTAAGCCCTTTTATTATTGAATGCGTATTTATAATTGGGTTTGAGCAATGTTGTTAATGAAACTTGTTGGGTTAACACTCAACGCTGGTTTGTTATATTTTTAATACATCGATGCGGATCAGGCCGAATCAGGTAAATGTATTTAAAATTCATGATTTAGGTTATCGACTAAAATAATTTATAATATATAGATCAAGTAATTATTGTCATTCTTGTACTAATCAGATTAAGCTCGAGGTTGTTTAAGCTTGTTGTGATGCAGCCTAAATGTATGCAATATGAGTTAACTTGTAGAAGCCATTTAGGGCGCCAATCCAGGTAGACAAATACATTCATACATATGTGACCTACAAACACGAGGATACGCGTAATTCTGCAAAGTAGGATGATGTGTATGTAGCAATATGTAATGGATTGTCTGCCAGTATTATGAACGAATGTAATACTAGGAGTTGTCAATTTCATTCAGTAGCAAAAACAATGTAAATAGATTCAAATATTGTTTGAAACGTACAAAATAGCACGATAATAACTTCGTCACACGCTGCATGTATGGAGTCGTAATCCACAGAGTATGGAGGTTCGTTTGTTTGAAGATGTATCTACAGGTGAACAGGAGGACAACTTGGAAGAAATTCGGTCAATGGAGGAGGAAATTTCCTCAACTCGACAGTGCGAGGAAAATTTCGAAGATGGATTCGATGATGACTGCGAAACGGTTGAGCCTGACATCGTGACGGTAGATCTAACTGATGATGAAAATGAATCAGCTCATTCAAGTGAACAGCAGTTTAAATCACTTTTGTCCTGGCTTCAGGAATATTTTGAATTGAATCTCCAAGCCAAGCTAACAAACTTGGTCGATTTTACGCTTTGTGAACAATGTAAAAATCCGATAAATGATATCTTCGACATGGTTTTCGTGGAGCAGTTCCATTTGGTTTGTTACTATAAATTTCATCTAGGACAAGATTTGAGCCAGGAAACTGTCGCTAACATACAGATGTTGAAGATCAATTTATTTCAGGCATTCAAAAGCGTGCGAGCATCACAAACTCTTGTTAGAAATCATCCTAAATTCCGCCTATTCCTAGAATCTTTGAAATCAGACATCAGCAAACGAGTGTGTTTTGAATGTGGCCAAACATCTGAAAATGTTGAAGACCATGTACATGAGGCACACTCTAAGACCGATACTAAGCCCATCATAAGCACGAAAGATCGGTACCAGTGTCGATTTTGTACCGCATGCTTCAAGTACGAGTACCTTCAACTGAGGCACGAAATGCAGCATCCCGATCTGGTAAAGGAGAAATATTCCGGTATGGTGCTCCGGAATGAGCAGTTTCTGTGTCCGTACTGCAGGGAAAGATTCGACAAAAGCCATCGCATGCAACAGCATCTGGAAGCTCACGAAAAAGCTATTAAATTTAGCCAACCCAAAAGACTGAGAACCTATCCGGCTGTGACTGTTCGTGCCACGAGAAAAATGACTGTAAAATCCGAAGTGGATCAATCAAAGCGGCCATACTCTTTAAGATGTTATTCAAAATTAAAAAATAAGCCCAAATAATTTTGTTAGTCGTATAGTTCAAGAGTACAAATAGCATGTCTGTTCGTTTAAATAAATGGTGTTTCCAGAAAAAATATCTTTCAATTTATGTCCATAGGAACAAGTAAATCCTTCAATCGTGGGTACAGCGGGTAAATCAAATTTCTACATCAAGCATTGTTAGAAATAACATGCCAGTGGAACTGAGCCCTGCAATAAGCTAAGTATGCTGTTTCGTTAAAGAAAAGATACAAAATCTCGACCATGAATCTTGGTGAAGAAATTTTGTACAAGAGCTCCATTTCAAATGACTTTCCTTTGAACTGCGTGTCAACGATTTTTATTAAATTTTTTTTTAGTATTATTCCAAACATTACATTCATTTCTAATATTTAATATTAACTAAATTAAGCATTTATCAAAACTTTGATAACAACATATTACATTTCATTTGCCGTAGCAGTTCAGAATTTTTACAGGTGAAAACCTACTTATACGAAAAACAGACGCTTTCAATTTACTTAACCTAACTTAACCCAAATAAATAACACATTAATCGTGGCAATAGAAAATTTCAACGATTTTTGTCTAAAATTATTAATTATTTTATTTGACATTTGTTCTAATGCTTCAACATTGGATATTCTATATAACTCATTAGTACTAATACCAAGGAGGAAGCTTCAGAATCATTTTCAATATTTTATTTTGAATCCACTGCAGAGCTTTCTTTCTGGTATTACAACAGACATTTTATATATTTGTTACGTATAGCTTAAATGCCCTCAATGTGGATTTTGAAATTTAAATTTTTATCTAGCATGAGCACTAGATACTAAATTCATCTGATTAATTTATAATTACCCCTCTCAACGTGACTTGAAGGTTTCAAATGAAGAGTTTTTGGTTTATGTGGGAATACTATTAGTAGAGTTTTGGAAGCATTAGCAGAAATCTTCCATTTTAGCAAGCATGAAGAAAAAATATCCAAACTATTTTTGCAATCTACTACAGAACACACGCAGGCTTCGTCCTTTGGCGGAGAGGTCTGTATCATCCGCAAACAAAGATTTTTGACATCCCTGAGGAAACTCAGGTAAGTCAGATGTGAAAATATTGTATAATAATGATCCTAAAATGCTGCCTTGAGGAACACCAGCTCTAACAGCAAGTCTTTCACACCTGGAGTTCTGATAATTAACCTGAAGTGTACGATTTGACAGATACCTAACTTTGAGTTATTCTAACAATGTATGTTGAAAAATTAATTTTTCCATAATATTTTTTTTAAATTTTACAATCAAACCTTCATACCAAACACTGTCGAATGCTTTTTCTATGTCTAGAAGAGCAAGACCAGTAGAATAGCCTTCAGACTTGTTAGACCGAATCTAATTTGTTGCACGTAAAAGTTGATGAGTGGTCGACTGTCGAGGGCGGAATCTGAACTGTTCATTGGCAAAAATCAAATATATCAACTAAGAATGAAAAGGTATAATGTACTTTCTGTAAGTTTCTTGATGAGGATGCAGAAAATTCCATAATCGCCAGGAGCTTTTATATTTTTAATTTTTTAACGTTAACGTTAAGGTAGTTCTCATTTCTTCTAAATCAGTCTTCCAGGAATTATCGAAAACATTCTCTTGATTGAGAATATTTTCGAAGTCCTGAGTAACTTGATTTTCTATTGGACTAGTAAGTCCTACATTAAAATTGTGCGCGCTTTCGAACTGCATAGCAAGTTTTTGAGCTTTTTCGCAATTAATTAGTAATAATTTGTTTTCCTCTTTCAATGCCGGTATTGCCTTCTGAAGTTTTTCCAAATATTTAGATAATTTCCAAAAGGGCTTAGAGCCAGGGTCCATTTAAGAAACTTTGTTTTCAAGGTTTTTTTTTGTATGGTGTTCAGTTGGAGCTGCCTGATTGCTTAACTTGTCAAGGCTGAACCCTCGGTCTGGCTTTTGCCAAGTTTCCCCTCTACCAGGACCAATACTCAGACGGACTAGGCTATGGTGCCCACATGAACACTGTTTTTTTTATTAGTATTGTGACGTGGTAGTTTTTTAAAAATACCCATGTTCCCTTGCTTCTGAGAAAAGGAAGCATTGTGAAAATCAGCAGCTCCATCAGAATTTTTGAAATAGTAGTGTAGTAGTGTCATTATTAATACTGTCTAGTCGAAATGGTTTTGAATAATTTGTCATTTAAGTGCTATTCTGATTACTCCTGTCTTTTACGTAAGATTAGAGTCTTAAATGTCAATTTTCGTCAAGTCTTCACAAAATTAGGCTGTTTAGTAGTAGTTCTAGTTAATTTCAGGTCTTTACGTTCATATATCCTTAAAAAAACTATCTTTCCTTGTCTGTTCAACAATTTCTCGAAACCAGCAAGTGTACCCTAATGATCGATCTCAGTGTCTCGCTTTCCATAGTCATTTTATAGTGAATATTGAAGAGTAAAGTTACCTAAGGCTTTTATAACGGTCTCCTACAAGATTCACTTTTCGGTGGCAAATGCAAAAGAGGTATTTCTTATTATGGCAATGTAAAAACCATATTAAAATAACATTGTCGTCACTTATTTCTACTCAGTGACTCTACTAGTAATTTTCCTCAAAGTAATATTCCTATGAATATGATAACGATGTGTCTAGCTAGCTAATAGTAAGAGTGGTTACGAATCATTCTGGTTAGCAAAAGGCAAACTGATCGTCACCAATAGTATTAATGTCCACTTCGAATAGATTAATTATTTGAAATGGGCATCAATTCTATTAATGACGCAGAATGTCCGTTGGATCACATCCGAGATATTATTGCGTCTTTGCCATATAAATTATGACGCGGCTTTAAGCAAAAAATGCCAAAATGTGATACCACCACTACAGGTTACGCCTTTGGTTTCCATAATATGGGCTAATAGATTATGCCCTCCCATCGCGGCAACGTCGCATAACCAAGGCGAGGGAAACTTTGTTTTCAAGGTTTTTGTTTCTTAATAGTGAAAATAGTTTTTGAATCTCTTTCTACAGATCCTGCCATGTAATTTTCATAGCAGGATCGCAAGTGCGTTGAAATTGCCTGGTTCTTAAGATGAATTAAGAGTTTAAGATCATCGTCTATAATCACGGATTCAAATTTTTCTTCACATTTTGGTGTTGCAATGCCCGGGCTTCTACAATGGAATTTGTTAAAGTTTCAAGAGCATTGTCAATATCAAGGTTTGTTTGTAAAGGAATGTTTACATCATAAAAGTAGGTAAAATCGGTACAAAGTAGGCATTGAGAAAATGAGCTTTGAAGTTTCTAAACTCGTTTTCTATACGAATATTCAAAAAATTCCACAGGATTGGGAAATGTTCAAATGCTAATGAAACTTTCACAATTTGCTTTTCACTACCTTTCCGAGGAAAATATAAAGATGATCAAAACAGGATTCATTTTTGTGTTACACGATGTGGAAAACTGTAGTGAGACTGAATTGCGATTACTTTTCATTATGGGACAATTTGACTTGCTGTTTTTTCCTATTTTTTCCGAACAAATGATCTTAGCTCATTAGTGCAGCTGAAAGAGCATTGGAAGATATGTTGAAAACTGAACTCAACTCTATTTTGACGAAAATGCAGATGGGACTGACTTGCGATTCAGGGCAATGTTACAAATATATTCCAGTCTGCTCGAAAATAATTGAAAGTGGAGCTGATAGGATTGAGAATCGCTTCATGGGATATTTGAAATCCCTGTTACGGACATGATCAGAATCAAAATCAGCATGAGTAACCAGTTGGCTACAAATATGACAAGAGTCGGTTAAGGCCAAATCAATCGTAGAAGAGGTAAAACATGTAGGGCTATCAGGGTAACGAATTGAGAAATTCAGGATAGCACTCATCAAATAAAATTCTGCCGTTGGTATTACTTTGCGAATTATTCCATGTCCGATGTTTGGCATTAACGTCACCAATGACAAAAAAATGACTTATTCCGAGTCAATTGGAGGAAATTAACTTGCTGCCCAGAGCATTGAAAAGGCAAATAGGCAGCTATGAAAGTATATTTACCAAACTGTGTTTCAACAGAAACACCTAAAGTTTCAAAAACTTTAGTTTTAAATGGCGAAAACAGTTGATGTTTTATACGCCTATGAATGATGATTGCAACACCCCCACATGCCCCATCAAGTCGATCATTACGATAAACAAAAAAAGTTAGGATCTCTTTTCAGTTTGAATCCAGGTTTCGAATAAGTTTCAGTAATAACTGCTACATATAGCAGTTGATAAATTAACACATTATTCAGCAATAAATAAGCAATACATAAGGTAACATTAATAACAGAATAACAGCTTGTTCGGCTAAAATGCTCTTTATACAGCTTATTCTAGCTGAATAAACTGTTATTCAACTATATGTATTAATGTTTTACTTAGAAAGGTCAAATTTTCGAAAAACAGACAAAATATTTGAAAATTACGTTGACCTTCTAATGTATTTCAGTCTTCAATTTATTCATAGATAAAACAATAGATACAATCATAACTAATGCTTCAATAATTGTAATTGCTCAATCCACACCCTGGCAGACAATTATCCGCCCATCTAGACACGGGCTGGGTGAGGACCTACCAAGCCTCCCCCGTTAACATGTCCTATACCGTTTAGCACACCGGGATCTTCCACAAGCAGGCGCCGGAATTAAAGCGGTCCCACAAGCTTCAGATACATTAAATAGATATAGTCCCTCTGGCACTAAACCGAATAGCGGCCTTCATATCATCACTAGCACTGCCTATCCCGCACGCCAAACAAAATGCCGGAAGTAGCGTGCCGTGTAGAACATCCGATGTTCTACACAGCACATCACCTCCGACACCATGCTCAACGTACAGCAAAGACATCGCTAATAAAAAGCGGAATGCGTCATTCGATTCAGTGCCAGAGGGACTATAAATGTAACGAAGAGGAAATGAAAAGATAGTAGAGATGGTTTGGTTGTTGGATTGCTGAAACGAGAAGAAATAAAGTCATTACGTTAAAACGTGGTTTTTATAGTTGAATAAATGTATCGATAGTTTCTCATCTGTTTCTTTTCCGTGTCGTAGTTGCGTCGATTCTATCCACCTCGAGTTTTGTCGTCTCCGCTCGAGCAATGAGGACCGCGATGAAATGAAAATATAAAAATATGACCATTAGTGTTTATCTATTATTTAATGTGGTTCTCATTTGCTTTTAAATACCTAAGTAACATGTGAACTCTGCCTCTATCAGAAAATTCTAATGAATTATATTTTGTTCTCCTGCACTTTCCCTAACACAAAGTATTCCTATTTAGTAAGACATTTACAAGTGCAAAAGCGCAAATAAAAGTGTGGGACCTCATCGAATCATGTTGATGCCCTCAGAGCACTCATTCTTCGATTTGCGAAAAATGAGTCCGCTGAAAACACCGACCCGACTCGACGCAATCGCGCACCTCTACCAACGCCTCCGCACATGTAAAAACTTCTGCGATAAACCTGTGGTGTGAAAGAAATGCGCAATATTATTTTAATTTCAATCCTAACTGCATGACCCGTAGGCTCTATGCGTATGATTGTTCATTATTTTAGCTAAATATACCAGTTATTCCTGTACATCAGAAGAAAAGAAAAACGATTAAGAATATCTTGCAGCGTAAAGTTTAAGTGATCAAATATTAATCCTTTCTTCGAACCTAATTTCATTATACATTGGGTTATGCTATGCTTCGCGTGTGATACGAACAATTAGATTTATCAATATAATGCATTAGCATCCAAATAAATACCCTAGAAAATTTTCTTATTGTCCGACAAACATTTCAAAACAATTACGAACTGCAAAAATTCAACAGTAACTTTACTCAACAAAGCTTTCATTCGATCACCCTTAAAATACACAGTCATCAGTAGACCATGCACTATAATATCCTCCTAATATAACGCAGAGCTAAAAATCCTCTCTTGCGTTACCCAATCTGAACAAGAAAACATTTTCAAATACTTCCCATAATTTGTGCACGGCGCCCAACTCTCCAGACCTGCGCCCTCCAAGATCCAAGGTGCTGCTGCCTTACGTTCAAAACTTCTTTCCTCAAAGTCTGTCTATCAATTCCGAACTCTATTGCATACTACCATACCAATCAGACCCTATTCCTGACAAGACACAGAGTCATGACCCCAATGTGATGGATTTACCCAGTAAATCCACAACCTTGTCCTAACCTTATTATCCTTACGTTTCGCTATCCTCGAAAGTCACCCATATTGATGCTTGGCAAAAAATATCAGTATTCAATCCACAAATCCCAAATTACACCACATTACGTTGGTCCGTTTGGCGTCGCCGGTGGATACCTGTTCTGACATTCGTTTAATTTAAACTCCATTTCAACCATGTCCCTCCACTTTATCAATACGGATGTTGACGAATCACGATAATCTGAAGATCGTGACCAGAACGGAGGTAGGATAAATCACTAGGGACCAACTACCACCTACAATCATAACCAGGGATTGAATCCTGAGAAAATTGAGAGAATCTCTCACGTATCGCTCTCTGTAACTATCATAACATGCTGCACATTATGAGAGACTGTTTATCGTATACTGCTACAAGTTTGATCAGATTGGGGGGATAGTAGTGCATGATAAAACCCCTCTAAACATGCTCCAAGCCTGGGGGACACTGTTGTTATTGGAAGTTCGTGGATTGTTTATCGTGCCAGTAAAGAAAAACACCTATCCCCAACGGTAAACAAGCGAGAAAAATAGATTTTATCATCGCTCTCTCGTTGGGGCTCTCGCTCGCTGCTTCCATTTATCAGACTTGTTACACCTTGCGATACAATGACGATCGTGGACCGCAACAGATGGGATGTTTTTCTTTGCTTGCTTTGATCGGGCTTCATTCTCAAATGAGAGCGAATTCTGCAACGCCTGATCATAACTAATGCTTCAATACCTAATAAAATATGAGTTTGAGTCACTGTATCAGAGTGAGTTCGAAAAAAATCCTATAGGGTGCCGGTGCCATTAGTGGACTACCTAAGCTATAAAAAATCATAACAAAATAACGAAAAGCCTTAACAGAGATCTTTTGGCGTCAACAGAAAGATTTCAACCTCTACTATATGGGAAAAATATAAAAAGAGTGATAAAACTAATTTTTTAACATAAAATCGCTTGAGCCATTATTGGTACACGTGTTCCAGTAGTTGCGCTAGTGCTCCAGTAGTAGACGTTCGGGAATGATACAAGGAATTTTAAACAAAATGGTAAATTTTTACACAGGTTTAACATTTTTCCCTTAGAACGGCAACTTATATCTTTCGAATGAAGCATAAAGATCATCTCTGGAGCTTTTCTTCATTTTTATACATCCATTTTTAAAACTGCTTCCACCCGTTGATCCACTACTGGAACACGACGGCTACTACTGGTGCAAGGGAGCAAATTTTTTGCATAAACTTAATTATTTATATGACATTTTGATAAAATAAAAAGCTGAAATTTGGCAAATCGACTAAACTAGAGATGATCTAACCACCAAAAATAGCACATGTCCTTTTTATCGAAAAATGTACGTTTTATTCCATAGTCCAATCTACTGGTACATTACAACCATTGGTACCGGCACCCTAATTGATAAAATTGAGCGACGTAGTTTATGAATGATGCCTAAGCGAAAAATTTGCTGATAGTTATGAAAACTCTTACCCATTATTATATCGAAATTCTTCACATCATCACAATACTTGATTTTTGACTACATAGTTATATGGCTATGCACTACACAATTCAAACTAGGTAATGTCCGCAATGTATTAATTAATAAAAAAGCCCTATTTTTGGTTTTTACGCGCGTAAACTTATATCCGACGTTTCCGAACCGTGCCGGAGGTGCCGAACGATAATAATCTAGTACTTCCTATTTGGCTTAGTTGTCGACTTGAATGCAAGTATGGCATTCAATCCACGCAACTACTTTATCGACTTCATCCGTAGTCCCATGCAGCAATGGTAACATAAAACGTCAGAAATTCAACCAATCAACGTCGACCACATCCAGGCGGCTGTCAAAACTGCTCGACTTGTACCGCTATCTGCAGTGTTGTGTCTCTCGCCAAAACACGTCAGTCGTTCGAAAAACTTCAGCGAATCGTCGGCTCATAAAACCAAATCATCACAAGAAACTGTGATTTTTGTCTGCAGAATTGTTTCTACTATCCGATTAATAACAGGTTCCCGTCAGAATATGAGCTTTGTGTGCTAGAAAGAAAACAAAACCTAATCGGATAACTGTGCGGGCGTATCGTGTGATTGAGAAGATATCTTCCCGACGGACGGACGGATGCTGACAAACATCTACGAAATGTCGCTCCTGGGCGATAGCACTTTTGCGGTGACCTCGTTACTTCTGGTTCTATTATTAGAAGTGCTGTTTCAACGTAAGTTTAGTTAACAGTAATTAAGCAATTTTTTGATTGGTTTAGTTCGCCGAAAATCAATCAAGCAGTTAAGGTAGAAGATAACGATCGTCTTTGTCTCGTCGTCAATCTCCGCAAGCACCATAGACAACCAAACACTGACGTGTCTAAAATTTATTTATGCAATGCGTGTCGTTTCGATCTTGGGCAAAACACAGCTGACACTTCTACTATCTTTGATGAACGGAGTAAAACAGCCCAATTGGTATAACATTATTTTGCAGCAGGACTTTTTTCAATTGAATAAGTTAAGATGATGCATCGATGCCAAATCTCGAATTTTTAAGAGCACAAATATAGAGAATATGACAACCGCTAGTACTGTTAATTTGATCGATTGGTCACTCGCTGGCGATGACCAGTCGATAAAATTTTCGGTGCAGAGCGTTGTTTGTTTCGCCAAATTTGCGCTATTGAAAATTTGAGATGTGGCTTTGATTCATTGTTACAGTGGTGGTAGCAGGTCTCTTTTGTGCCAATGCAATTCTCTATGTTTAATGCAAGGTCTCTAAAGTTTTTATTTTAATCTAAAAGTTTCAAAAATTATCCCAGTGATTATACAGAGATTCTATCTGGAATACTTTCAGGCATGCTCTCTAGAATTAAAGTTTCCTCTACCAATTCTCCCTGAAATTCTTCCTGAATTTTCAAAGATGCTTAGAGAAATTTCTCCAGAATGTGCTTCACTAAGTTCTAGAGCATTTCAACGCTATTATACAGTAATTTCCTCAGGGATCACTTTATTATATTTTTTTAATTATCCTAGATTATGCGCTCCCTAGATCACTAGAGTAACAACTGGAGGAATCTGTTGAAGGATCAACAGATTCCTCCAGTTGTTAATCTAGGGATCTTTCAATGATTCCTATACAGAAATTCTATCCAACCAACAAAGGTCTATTCCATAGTTATTAAGAAATTCGCTTAGAAACTGTAACAATGAACCCAACAACAATCCCTTTAGTGGATTCCTTCAGAATTTATTCATGATTAGGGGGAGATCCCCCAGTGCCGGACAGCACCCAATACCGGACAAAGCCGAAACATTGAGAAATCATGGTCCAATCAAGATGGTGTATTAGTAGAAAAGAAAGCTATTATGTAGACCAATGATTACGTAGAATAACACATCCTTGAAATATGCAAGCCTTTTTAAAAAAGTAGAAAAGTTTGAAAATCATTAAAAAATTGACGTATCTACTTATTTTGAGCCTATTTAGTAAATATTTTGAATATGAAAAAATACTTTGGATCCCGCAAGCATGATCGAACATAATCCTAATTTGATAGTATGAATGTATTTTGTACCTTAATTGAACTAAATATGGACAAATCACAATTTTGGTTTAGCACCTCCTGTCCCTCAGTTTCGGACAACTTGATTTGTTAATATATTTGTAATTATTGCATCAGTGTCTCAGAATACTTTCATTTTTCATGGGTTCCGTCGATCATGGTATCAAATATGCAATAAAATTAAGAATAATGAACATTCAGAACAACATCGTAAAATGTGCTATTTTTCATCATATATGAAAGAGGTTTTTGATAGGCATCTTGCAAACTAAGAAAAACTCAAATTATTCTTGTAAATGTAGCAAATGCATTGAATTGGTAATTATAAACTATTCCTATAGTGTACACATTCGATGATGTTCAAATTTACAGAATTCGAGGCATTTCCAGATCTTGTCCGGTATTGAGTGCCACCTTTCGAGATCAATCAATTTGGTACTAAAACTCATCATCAAAATGCAATATCAAAATTCATATTTATATTTTCAAATTTATTTTTGTACACTATAAAAATGATAATATTTATCATAAATGGGTAACACGAGCCCATAAAATCAATGTTTTTCGAATTATGAATTTAGGGGGATCTCCCCCTATTCCAAGAGTTGCAGCAACAATTTCTCGAAAAAATCTATTCCCCAATTAACTCGATCGACGATCCGTAATAGAAATTGCTATAGATTTTTTCTAGGAATTTCTCCAGCATTTCATCCAAACAAGAAATTTCTCGAAAAAAAATACCCTTGCTTTAAGATTTTTTAAGTTTCTACCCCAGTTAACACTACAGCAATTTTTCCAGTAATTCCTCCGACCATTCCTACAAAAATTTCTTTGGAAATTCCTATCAATGTTTTTGAAGGAATTATTTCCTATGAGATAGCGAACCGGATCCTATTCTTGGCAATTCTGATTCATTTCAGCAGTGCTTTTTTTTTTGAAAGCCACAATGTGCGTCGTATTGAATTGCAAAATTTCAGCTAATTCGGCCAAGAAAACCCCCCCATGCTTATTTGTTTATTTGTTTATACTACATCAACAGGCAAGTAGTAGCCCCAATGATGTCTTAAAATAACATGCTAAAGTGAATCATGGAAGTAGCTCTGCACCCTATTATCCAATGCTTCGATTGATTTTTTAATTCAATTATCTTAGCAATTGATCTTGTAAATCTTCTAAAACTTTCTCAAGAGCCCAGGATTTTTTCAGGAATCCCTGTTCATCAATAGTTATTTTAAAACTTACACAAGCTTCATCAGAGATTACTTTAGGATTTTCTTCTAAAATACAGTCAACTCTCCATAGCTCTATATTTAAGGGACCATCGAGTAAGGGAGTTACAGAACACAAAACTAGTGCAACTGCGATCCAAGAGACCATCGATTTTGCCATGAAAAACATCTTTTACTATGGTTCTCTAGCTCTATATTGGAGAACATAGAATGAGTATGATTGACTGTCCGTAGTTACTCCGTGCAAGAACAGTTGTCCTTACACAGGGAACCAACAGATACTACTCGGGATCAGTTGCATCCTCAATGTGTACGTACTGGTGCTTTTATCATTATAGCAAATAATAACGGCGCCGGCTGCGTCCGAATGCAGATCAATTTGGCAAAGGGAAGGAAATGTTGAGTAAGTAACACTTTGAGGAAGCCGTTAAGCCCTCTGCACTTCCACAAGAAAACACTGGAAGTTTGGATATGGGAAAAGTTTGATGAAGGGTTGGTAAACGATAAAAATGATATATTAACGGCTAATCGAATTTGCGATATTATCATAAAACCGCTTTGTACGCCGAACAAGTGTTTATCACTCGCTCCCGCAGGAACAGGTGACGTGATCAAAAGATCAAACACTACCAAACAGATTCGCTCGTTAACTTCATTTCGCGAACGACGCGTGACAAGTTTGATCCTGCCCTCGTCACCCGCCCCCGCAAGAGCAAGCGACAAGGTCGAAGGATCAAACACAACTCTATATCAGATAACATAAAAGCACCCTGGAGAAGTTACTGGTTGAATTTTCGAAGAAGTTCAAAACGGAAATTTTTGAGGGTGTCCTAGGGAAAGCGATGAAAGAATCACTGCCTAAAACACGGAAGGACTCAAGGCTTTCTTGAAAAAATCTGACAGAATCTTTGGAGGATTTTTTACAATTCTTGAGTTAAAACAGAAAAATTAGAGGAAATCCTTGGAAAATAATCACTAAATGAACAGCTGAAGAAATTTTTGTACTAATATCAAATTCTTTGGACAAATGCCGGTATGTCGTTGAGTTTTAAACATACTTTTGTAATGTCTCGTATGAGGAATCAAATTCTTATTTCATGGTTGCTGTTAGGTCTCCATTTGCTTTCTTGGTTCCTGTTTGGTTCTTGTTTGGTATCTTTTTTCAGAAAAAAAAATTTAAACTTTCTATTTCCAAGACACTCAGTCACTACTAGCCCTGATCTTTACCTTAATCGGCAAGTCGTACAAACATCATTCTGCAACTTGTAATCTGGTCAAGTGTTGAATAAAGTTTTTTTTCTTTTCTTTTTAGCTGCCGAATCTGTAGTGGCATCACAAGCAGAAATCGATAGACATCTGGAAATGGGACGAGACTTTTTGGCCAGAGGGCAACTATCGGATGCCCTTACACATTATCATGCCGCAGTAGGTAAGTTTTGTCATAGTTTTTGCTAGTTACCGATCGTACAATGAGCTTTTTAACTCCCATCATGCAAGTATCATTTCATGATGGAAACGACAGCGGATCTTCTTGTATAATTGTCTCTGTATCAAAAATGTTACGTTGAATGTGCCTTGGGGTTATATTGCCTTCAAATTCGTAACGTAATATTATCAGTGCACCATATGCGGCTCATGTAAGGCAAATTTTGAAAATACTAAAAAATGCATTATGTCGAACTTTATCATTGATCGTAATATTTTTTATGATTAAGATATTGCTACAACAGTGTAGGCGTTATCAACATTTCACGATGATACTTTTCGTTTTCGCATAGCTAAGTTTCTTTATGAATCGATGACAATCGCTATCGATTTGTTATATGAGCGTTATTTGAGCTCAACATAAAGAAAAGTGAAGAATTTTAAAGAAATGGTTAATCGGGTGTATATATCCAGTGATGCCTGCTAAATAGCTCAATATAATCACCAAAGATTATAAATACGAGGCATCCGATTTGAAAACGATATTCAGCAATGTTGTAGCTGATAAGTGAATCTAAATTCTAAACGCTTCAGCGCAATTACCAAACTATGAACAATATGGACAAAACTATGATGAACTGCATGAAGTACTTTGTTTTTCCATAATAATTTCTGTGAAAACTGAGAGTTTCGAATGGGACACTTAATAACACACTCTGAAATACACTTTAACTTTTCATTAATTATCGGCCGAATTACTTAAAAGCACGTTTACTCCGGCGGCGTATTTCAACACTTCTGTTCTTATCGATACCGTTTTCCAACTCCTCCCTTATGGTTACACTGATACAAATATAATCACTTTTTTTTTCTCGTGATCACGTCCCCACTGGGACAGAGTCTGCATCTCAGCTTAGCGTCCAATGAGCACTTCCAATAATTCCCATACAATATTTAAAATATAGTGCAGTCTCAGTTCTCATCCAAAAGAGCTCAAATTTTGAAAGGACGCTCAGAATCTAACTAAAAATCGAAAGAGCAGTGTAAAGCAGAATGGATTTTATGAATCACATAACTAAACATTTTATGAACCACACAACAAACACCACTTCTACTCATGATCAAATGATTGATGTAAATGCATGTTACACATAATCGCGAAGTGAGGGTGAACTCGCCAATGGTGAAAAGCCACGTCAATAAAGATAAATACTAAGCATCGTGAAGTGATACTCATGCTACAGGATTATTGTATAAAATCATTTAACAAATTAACTCATTGCAAACAATTAACTTACTGTTGTAACATATTGCACAAAATTTCTTCTTTCGCAGAGGGTGACCCGAACAACTATCTAACGTACTTCAAACGTGGTACAGTTTACTTCGCTCTTGGCAAAGCAAAATTCGCCATCAACGATTTCTCCCGGGTGCTGGAGCTGAAGCCTGACCTGGTGGCTGCCCGTGCTCAGCGAGGCCTGGTTTATCTCAAAATGGGTGATTTCGATAATGCCGAAATCGATATGATGAACGTTCTGCGGATGGATCCACATAATCACGAGGTTAACTACAAATACGCTCAGATTGACAATGCTCGGAATCAATGGGCTTTTTGCTTGGATGTGCTGGCTCGAGGGGATTATGCTACGGCCATTACGCTACTAACGCAGATGCTGGAAATCTGTCCTTGGTCGGTGGAAATTCGGGAATCTCGAGCTCAGTCCTACATACGAGTTGGCGATCGATTGAGTGCCGTGAGTGACTTCCGTGCCGTAAATCGGCTTTCCCAAGATAGTACCGATGGTTATTACACTCTTGCGAAAATTCTTTACGACCTGGGTGATTCAGGATCGGCTCTCAAAGAGATCCGAGAATGCCTAAAGCTTGATCCAGAACATAAAGACTGCTTCCCACTGTATAAAAAGATCAAGAAAGTAGATAAGATATACACTGATGCTCAGAAAGCATTGGAAGAACAACAGTATGCAAATTGCATTGAACAAGCTGAAAAAATCGTTAAACTAGAACCTAACATTCCAATGATTGTCTACAATGGCAAGCAACTGCTATGTTCATGTCTGGTCAAAGACGAACAGTTTACGGCAGCCATTGGTAAATGTCGAGAGGCGTTGGAAATCTACCAGGATCCAGAGATCATGTGCGATCGTGCGGAAGCCCTTATCGGCGCAGAAATGTACGACGACGCCATTAATCAGTACCGAGAAGCCTTGGAAATTAATGATGGATATCAACGAGCGAAAGAGGGTATTGAACGAGCCCAGAAGCTTCAAAAACAATCTGAACGAAGAGATTACTACAAGATTCTGGACGTGAAGAGAAGTGCCACCAAGCAACAAATTGTCAAAGCTTATAGGAGAGCCGCTCAGAAGTGGCATCCTGATAACTTCCAAGGCGACGAGAAGAAGATTGCGGAGAAAAAGTTCATAGACATTGCTGCCGCAAAGGAAGTTCTGACCGATCCGGAGAAGAGGTCACAGTTCGACGCTGGCGAAGATCCTCTAGATCCGGAAGGGAATCGCAATGGCGGCTTCGGAGGAGGCAATCCGTTCCATCACTTCCAGCATGGGTCACCGTTCCAGTTCAAGTTCCATTTCTCGTAGAGAACATCACACAGTAGCGTTACAGCGATGCCTCAGTAGATGGGTGAGTTCTCTAGTTTTTCTTCTGCCTACTTTTCCTTACCTATACATCCATTGATGTTTTACAGTGCCAGCTTTATTTTTTTTTTTTCGTTACCCACATTTAAAAACGGAATTTTATTACTTTTCCATTCTCATGAAAGTAACTGAGCACAGTCGAATTTACATCATGCAATTAATTTTATTTACATTTATCAAAAACATCAAGAATCCAATCTACAAAACCAGCATAGAAGCTAGTGATTTACAAGAAATCGTGAAAAGATACCGAGGAAACGAGTTTTATTTCTGAAATCTGAAATCGTACAATCCTCAAAATTGCCAGTTTCCTTATTTTTTCATTTTTTCTACGAACTGATTAAGAAAGTAAAAAAATCTATTGTAAATAAATGCTTAATTACAAACTAATAAGTAGTTTACAGATAATCGAGTAGCAGTGTTTCTATTATCCGAAAATCCTTTCTTTTGTTCATATTCATTACACAGCGTAACAAAAATGACATTTTTGCGTGTCTCGAGGATCAAATTATGTGTCTCTAATAGATTTTGGGTCGTTTCAGTTGAAATTGCACGAGAAAATTTAGATTTAATCGATTTTTTCAACATGTATGCAGTGTCCATACAAAATTCTTCGTTTCTTTAATATGGCAAAATACAATACTTTTCTGAACCACCAAAAAATAACTTTTCACATCAAAAGTACTATGGACTTTGTTCATAAGTATTATTTTACACATGAAGTTTGAATTCTGTGACAAGCTGGCAAACTGGCCATACAAGCTGGCAAACTTGCATGTGTTGTTGGACCCGTAAGTTATATTCCAAATGCCGAGCATTTTCTTCTTAATGTGAACTGTGTAATGTACAAATTCAACTCGTGCATCGACTCTGCCAATTATTTGTATTTTTTTCGACACAGGGTAAAAGCATCGGTTTTGGCCATTCTAAGAGAAAACGGTCTTGAAAATTATATCTAAGGTACCGTGGGGCAAGTGGGTAATGGAATTCGCATAGTTGAGATTCTTCCAATTCTAGAGACTTTAAATTGAAACAAATGAGGTTGTGTATATTTTTTAGCTTGACTCCCACCATATATAAGCAGCATGCTGAAATTGATTTTTATGAAAAATTGAAGAAAAAAGTGGCTGAATACGGTATAAATTGTCTTTTCTTTTTAACACTTGTTAAGGCTTCCCAATGAACATTAATATAAGTAACTTGTAAACAAAGAAAATGTTATTCTTTTCACTTCAATTTTTTTCTGTTCAGTTATGTTAGTTGAAATGATTCGACAACATTATAACTGCAACATTTCCTATGTTAGTTCTTACATTATAGGACAGCAATTGCATTTCTGCTCTGTAGAATTTCCACCGCTCGTTATTTGTTTTTGAGAAAGTCGGATATGACGTCGGATAACTCTTCGGGAGAAATCAAACGGAATCCTTCAATAACGTATTTAGGCAATGAGAATATATACTAAGGTGTGGAAAAAGAAGCAATGGCTATATATTAGTAAAGAGAAAAAACGTAAACAAAAATAACTACGTCACTAATTTACACGGCTTCTTATGGGAACTCGCGGGAAGAAAGAGGAAATCTTAGTACATAGTTCTACCAACAACGGTTTTTTTTTCTGTAATGGAGTGTTTGTATTGCCAATCACTAATTGCATTTGAAGAAACTTCAATGAATATAGGGGTGATCGGGGCAATATGGGCCGCCTAAGGAAAACGTCATAAAATGCATAGCAAAACAGCAAAATCTACCGTTTAAATGCAAGTGACTTGAACAACAACATGTGTTCTTCTATGTTACGTCGATAATTAATATTAACATTGACTAGAAAAAAAAAATTAAGAACGTTTTTGAAAACCTTGTTTATCTGCGTGTTCACCAACCATATGGGGCATTATGAGCCACCCAACGGGGCAGTATGAACCACCTCATTCAATTGTATGATTTTCATATAGAACAATTTAGAGATAATCTGATCATAAACTGTACAATATTAGAAAGGAAATTTTATTAAATTTGATTGAAATTATCAAATCTAGCGCCTCATTTTTGATAGATACATAACACATAGTAGACAGACCATGTAATTTTAGTATTAAATTATGACACTTGGTTCAACTTATTTTCTAACGAAGTGTTCCATTTGTAATGATGCACCAAGATTACTATGCAGTTTAAAAAAATCTAGTAAATTTTGGCAATGCATTTTTATGTTCAAAACACCGTTATTATGACTTAAATCTTGGTGACTCATTTTGCCCCGCCCTTTTCCTTTTTAAATAATATTCAGTTTTATAAAAAAAAATTGTTTAATAAAAAATATAATTCAGCGCACGAATTATTCAGTATTATCAGAAGTTTCAATGGATTGGTAAAATTAATCAGAATAATAGATAGAATTGTCTTAGAGCCTTAATTAAAAACTGCCAAAATTATAAGCTTTTCATGACAAAGAAAAAAATTGTACATTTTTGTGAATAATTCGAGTGTTGAAACGAATATTCTTACGGTTTTTATTGTGGTGGCTATTTGAAGCATCCTCTAGCAGATCATAATGACACTAGACATTTAAACACTGTTTTTGATGTCAAATTCGGGGTGGCTCTTATTGCCCCGTATGTTCATATTGCCCCCATTGCCCCTATACTATTGAAGATCAAGTTAGGGGAAATGATAATAGGGTCCTAAAATGTTGAATGAAATCTTGTTTTTATTTAATGACACGAAAGAGCATGTTACTGCAACTATTTTAGTAATTTTCCCGCTCAAATGACGACAACATCATATTTAAACTTTAATTTAAAAATTGGGTCCATAAATGAACCTTGACACTTTTGATCATGTTTGACGTTCGCTTAATCGACAAAAACACCACAGGGCTTTTAGTTTTAACACTGGGGTTGTTCCTATCTGACATTTCGGAAGGGACACGGAAAGCAAAATATACCCAAAATTTGAGTTTAAGCCAAGGAGTGTGACAAAATCTGTTTTGGACTTGAACAAAAGAAAAACATTAAAAAATTGAGTAAACATGTGTTTTTGGTCTAAACTTAAGCGCTTGGCATTAAAATTGGGACAGGCCTTTAGGACCCTATTGTTTTCACTTACCCCATTTACCAACTTGTCCCGCGGTACCTTATATTAAATGGTGTAAGTGGAATTAACTTCTATTATTTACTGAATATGTGAAATAACGTTTTAAACTCATGTGTTAACCTTTGAGCAGGTCCGTCCCACTCGAGCTCAGATTTGGTACCACTTCTAGTACTGCATTTCGTCCGTCGGTAGTGCAAAAGGTACCCAAGTTTGACAGATCGCAGTACACTTTGCACGGCATTCTAGATTACCTTATTGTAGTGAATGAGCTGTATATTTGATTGAAACATATTGAGTGTGCTTGTAAGCTGCGCGTAGGATTGTTGAAACAGCGCCAAAATGGAATCAATGAATAGATATCGAACGTTGGCGGAATAGATTCGAACGTTGGCATTCGTCGTGGAGATGGGGAAGTAGGTCTTCAGTCTAGATTGTAAGTTGGAGAGTGTTGGACGTTTGTTTATTTAGCGTGAGACGGATTGAGTTATTCGTACGCGAAAAGTGTAGATTCTGCTGAAAAACAAAAATAGCTCCGTTTATTACACTTATGAGCCATAAAATTTTGGACAACTGCAAGGGACATGGAGGTCTTTAATGTGTCTTTGCTTTGAGGCCATTCAGAACATTACGATAGTAAAAAAAACCTAAGAGTTTTGAACCATTATTGCATAATAGAGCGAAAGATTGTTAACCTGTCAACTCTTACTCAGTAACAAGTTGACGGCGTGCAATATTATTTTAATATTATAAGTGGAAAAAATATAATTTTCTGTACCACTTTTAAGTTGTCCTCTCTGATAGTTTTGAACTGAAATTAAAAATAAAAATAAAAATAATTTGACGTAGAGCTAAAAATAACTAAATTAAAATACCGTCAATTTTCTAATCACCTGGGGCAAGTGAAAAGTTTTTCATTTGAGATTGAATTTGTATTTGCTTTTATAGTAACTTATAGTAAACAAGGTTTGCAATTATCATAGAAAGGCAGGACGTGCTAATAATTCAAGAAACACTTTACTCAAAGTGTTAAAAACCATTAGAAATCATGGAACTTTTCTAAAAAAGATCGCCAAGCATTACGATATCAATATGTCTAATTAATAAAGCCGATTGAACGCACGGAAATTCCGTGGAATGTCTAAATGCTAAAGCTATTTTTAAACATGGGTACATATTGTGCGTAGTGAACTCAAAAATTAGGTATTTTTCCTCCGTGTATAAACTGCTCGATTCCGTTCGTGCCCTTGCAGCCACATTTCGTCCGCGGTGCAGTACCAGATTGCCAGTTTGACAGCCGCACGCAGACGGAAGTGACCGAAACAGACTCAGAATCTGACAGTTCGAACCTTTTCTCTCTCTTTTTCCGGCATCGTGTATGCTAGTAGACACATTTCATCCGAGGTACGGCGAAAATTATTGCGTTTATTTAGTGAAATCATGGAAATTTTCTGGTGAAAATTGTTCGAAAACTTGCCGGAAGGTGAATCGAGTGGTGTGCCACGGAATTAAATGGAAAAACGGTTCCGAAACCTGTGAAATCGGAAGCTGTTGAAGATTGTTGATAACTGGAGTTCCGTCTCTACTGGTCAGCGGATTGGATGGATTGCCGAACTGTCAAACCTGTGTTGTTTTCTCTAAAAATATGTCTCGATATCGTGTTCTTCGGCAATGAATATCAAAAATTGTGTAAATTTTACGATATTTTGCAGTAAAATGCATCTGTACAATTTGAAACAGAATAGTTCATAGAAAAACGGCGATTCAGATTTTTGTTGACATCCGTTCGTATCTTCTGGGCCTAACCTCGAAACATTAGTTCAGAATGAAGCATCGATTTAGTCGAATTACAGTCACTGACAAAATAAAGTGCTCACTTGCTTGCGGTCACGCAACTTGGCGGAAATACGTGTGTTAAAATAGGAAATAATTCTGTTGAAATGTGTGTACATCATATTTAACATATGATCTCTGATCTCTTTCATCTCCCGCATCCTATTCTTGGCACTTTTGATTCACTTCGGCAGTGGTTTTTTTTTGAAAGTTACAGAGCTCATACTTGGCCACAATATGCGTCGTACTCGAGCGGCAAAGTTTAAGGCAATTCGGATGAGAAAAACCCCCATGCCAAAGTGAATCATGGAAGTGCCCAAGTGGTTCTGCACCCTACATTAAAAAAGTTCTTATTTACTCTTGTCCAACCTTTTTAATTCTAACATGCTGTTTGAGCTCAAAACTTTTGTGAGACGTTTGGTAGTCGTTTGTGACAGTAGTTTACCAATAAATGCCTCGAAAATGGAACTTGAACTTTATTATAAACCTGACAGTTGAATTTTACGTTTCCGTTCAGTGGTGCAGTGATAGGACTTTTTTTTATGCTTGTTATAACACAGATATGTATCGTGACAACGTTACATATATGTAATTGTTAAACTATGGGTGGTACCTTTTTGATATATTTATGGTTGATTCCTGGCAAAAGGTCTTTGAAGTTCCTATTTTCCGAACACTTAGTCGCTACCAGTCCTGTAAATGGAGCATCGGTTTAATAGAAATATTCCATGATTTCACTAATGTTGTATTTCTAAAAGTGGCTTATATTTGAAACTATGCTAATCTATCCCTTCGTATTCCAGCTAGACCACAATGGCCGATACAGCAAAGAAGCCAGCCGCCAAGAAGGCTGCCGGTAAGGCCCCCAAGGCCGCCGCTGCCCCAGCTGGACCCAAGGGTGTGAAGAAGTCCCAGACCAAGGAAGCTATCCTGGCCCGTACTCACAAGCCAAAGGGACAACGCACCGCCAAGGCCGCCCTGCCCTACCAGAAGAAGAGCTACGGACGCCTGTGGGCCAAGGCCGTCTTCACCGGATACAAGCGCGGTCTGCGAAACCAACACGAAGGCCACGCCATCCTGAAGGTTGAGGGATGCCGCAACCGGAAGAACGCTCTGTTCTACATTGGCAAACGGTGCGTGTATGTGTACCGTGGCAAGGCCAAGCTGAACGCACCGGGAGCCGAAAAGAAGTCCAACATTCGCGCTATCTGGGGTAAGATCACCCGCTCGCACGGAAACAGCGGAAGCGTGAGGGCCCGTTTCAAGACCAACATGCCCGGACACGCCATGGGACACCGCATTCGTATCGTAAGTATTGCACTGCATCCCTCTCTGAAGTCGTTCCTAACTTCGTTTCTTCGTTTTTCATTTTAGATGCTGTACCCATCCCGAGTTTAAGATAGGTCAAACTTACTGTGTAAATTTGCAAGAAATAAAAGAAATGAGGGGATAAGCCTAACAAAAGTTTAATTTCTATGTTGGTTTGACCGTATAAAACAGATTTGAAGAAAGCCTACAATTGCAAAATCATGTTTCGTGTTAAAGTGGTGAGTACCGTGAAAAGATCTTCGTCGAAGAGTTATGTTTTCATAAAAAGTGCCCAAGATTTTTTATGAAACTATGTTGATAAAGCTTATGTACTTTACATATTCTATCATGGTAATAAAGTGGAATACACTTTTTCTTACGCCGGTTGACATCAATGACATAGAAAAGTCTTCGTATTTCCGACGCTGGTTTTTTACACCGTTTTTTTTTAATAATGTGGATTTTTACTGTATACTTTTTTCTGAAATAATGCGGTACCGAGTAAATGAAAACTTCAGTGTACACTGTGTACTTTTTTTGAGAGCATAGTTTGGCCATTAGCCAGAAAACATACACTCAAACAAATTTAGCTTCGTAACCTATCGAATTCATAAGTTGTAATTTGTAATTTATTGTTTTATTGATTACGTTAGCCTGTTAGTCATACTGTAAATCTGGTCAAGGTCAATTCATAGTAAAATTAAAAACAACAATAACAATTTTTAACTGATTACAAAAAACGGGGGTGAAAGTTAAAAATTAAAATGTATGTTTAGACAGTGTTACTCAAGCTCATTTTTCAATCGCCTGTATATCTGATTAAGATAGTTATCCGTATATACCAGTGTGCTATTCATGATAACTTTTGGAGTAGTGCAACCTCCTGACGAAGAATTGTTTGATGTTCAGGAGATCTAGAAGAGACGTGCGGCCCGTGAGTTTAGAGTAACATTCAAAAAGGACGATACAGGATCGCAGCAAGCCATGCGCGCGGGCGGCTGCGTTTTTAATTTTCTGTCACGTTTACTTCGGTTCCGCGTTTCGGACGGTGAAAAATAGATTCGGCTGATGGCGCTATGCCACCTTCAATTTTTTTGTGATCTCGTTGTTCTCAAATCCGCCGATATTAGCAGGTGCAACGTAATCCGGGTTGTTGTGCTTTGTACAGTGATAAACAGCTGCAATAAAACTGGCTGATAATGCAGTGATTTACGTGTTATATATTATTTGCGACGATTTTAAAGATGGCTTGTGGCGTGCTAAATTTTTGCATGATTCCGTTAGTGTTACGCCACCCGGATAGTTTTTTTTTTCGTTTGGAATAAGTGTGACTTTGACAAAATAAGATAAAAAATCATACGGTTGTGAGATTTATATTATTTTTAATTTGAAAACCTGTGTTAAGTATGAAAGCCGCCTTCGATGATAATTATTATGCTACGCAGAAATTAGTTCAAACCAAATTCAGATATGAAACCATTCAGAGGATGTCGATTCAAATTCCCAAGTTTTTCAGGAAACGTGTTTTTACTCGGCGTTTCGATAAGTGGACGGATTTGGTGAGTTTGTTCCGATTTAACCGCTATTATTAATTCTGGGCTATTTCTGTAGCATGGGGTTGGGTTACTTTATCTTCTCGTTTCAGAGAGCGAGTAATGGCGCTCAAACCAAAGCTTCATAGCTAGGGCACAAGGTGGAAATACCTGTGTGACTTTAACTTTCTTAGCAACGTCACTCCCAACGATGATGAAAACATTACATTCACGCTTACACTCAATTACAAAAAGTATACTAACCTACACATACACTAAATTTCAATCCGGTCGCATCACTCGCTTATAGTGAATCCTAGACCATTACCCTTCCCATCATCCAACTCCTTGACATCTATGAGGGCGTCGGTGAGTCGCTGGCCTCTCTTCAAGTAGGTGTCATATCATCATTTTCCTTTCCTTTCCTCGTAACGGAGAAGATGGGCGTGGCCAGCAATGGAAATTATCATGTCTTTGCATCTCTGGATTCCGATTGGATAACTATTTGATTCAAAATAGTTTTCCATGAGTAATTGGAATAAGTGTTGTAAAGTTTCTAACATGACAGTTTTCAGTATGCAATCTACGAAATACTCCGTTACCACGCAACGCAACGCAACGCAACATTCAAAAAGGACGATACATTTGCAACTTTTGTTTCTCTAGGTCATTTCAGGCACATCTTTATACTTACACCGCCTTTAAGTATACATGCTAAAATTTAACGAAATGTTCCTTAATAAGCATTAGGGCTGGAGGAAGCACCGTGTTCCAAGGGATTTTTCCTATCTGAATACGTTATTCAAAGCTTTTACCTAGAGTGAAATTTCCAATATCGGCTAATGGAATCATAGTAAAAACCAGGCTATCGACATGGATGGATACACCATCTTCTATGGTGACAGAGGGCTCGATTGGCTTGTCAGATGGATCGGGCCCGGGACATCTTATCTACTGCGAATTACTGCAGTTGATATAGGGCATGTCCAAAAAAAATTTCTTGGTCTCCATGATGGTCATCTGAAACAGATTTCCAAGCATTTCCGCTTCCGATGGTACCTTCAGATATCGACTCATGGAGCCTTAACTGTATATTTTATTCCACGCAAAAGCATTAGAATGATAGTCATTGTATCTTTGAAATTAAAAACACTTGTAATTTGATCCAACTAAAACTATTTTCAAACTGTTTTCATATGGTTTATTGAAAATAAATTACTAGCGCACGGAATTTAATGTTTTCAATGTAGATAACTTCAAGGAACTTGCAGAGATATTCAGATTATGCTTTGGCCTAATGTAATCCCCGACGACGGTATTTTCTTTTTAATTTCAAGCTTTCCTTAAGTAGGCTGGAATATGTGATAAAGTGGGTTGGAGGGGCCTTCTTTTGCTGACTCTACGGCTACATTGCAAAGCCATACTGAAGGTGTCTGAGTTCGATTCCCGGTTGGTCCAGGGTCTTTTCGTAATGTGAATTACCTTGACTTTCCTGGGCATAGAGTATCATCGTACCTTCCAAAAAGGCTACAAATGGGAAAATGGCAACTAGGCCAAATAAAGCTCTCAGTTAATAACTGTGGAAGTGCTCATTGAACACTAAGTTGCGAAGCAGGCTTTGTCCCAGTGAGGACGTAAAGCCGAGAAGAAAAAGAAGAAGAAGGTGGGTTGTAAAGATTGTTACACTGAAATGAATTTTATTATAGAAACTACTGAATCCATGGTAAAATTAGGAACTGCACCAACGATTTTCAACCGACTACATTAATCTATTAACTCTACCAAAACATAGTCAACATCACTACACAAGAAAATATGTTCGGTTTATTTAAGGCTCAAGAATCCATCATTCAATCATCAGCAATCATCAAAAACGGAAAACCAGTTTTTTCGTTCAAATATAAAGAAATTCCCACAAAACTCTATCATCGCAATGCAGATAGCAGAGGTAATGCAATGATAGATTTTCTTGAACATTGCTTAAAATTTGAGCAAAAAAACTAGTTTTGAAAATTTGTAAAACGATGATGGTTATTTTCCTCTTAACCAGAGTTGTAGTATTAATGACTAGATACATTCTTGATTTGACAAGTTTGGTATTATACTTCTGACCACACAGTGTTGTACGGTGCGTGTCACGGATTGGAATACAATGCTTTGTAGTGGATGCTACTAAGGACATGGTCACATTTACTGCACTGCACTGGTGATTTTCATCAGATTATAATAAACTTAACAGATTTTTGTAGTCGGTTGAAATCGTTGGTACAGTTCTTAATTCTACCATGGATTCGGTAGATAATACAACAAAATTTGTTTGCGTGTAGGGGCTGTTCATTAAACCCGTGGTCATTTTTTTAAATCCCAGACCCCCTCTCCTCCTCCTTGTGGACATTTGTCCATACAAATATTTTAAAATTTGTATGAACCGTGATTATTGGCCAGACCCCCCACCCCCCATAAATGTCCACGTGGCATTACGTAACGCTCTAGGGGGAGGGGGGAGTAGGCTGAAACGTTACGGCTCATACAAAAATTTGAAAATTTTCACAAAAAAAGCGTTACGGAGGGGGGGGGGAAGGTATTCGAAAATTTCCAATTTTAGCGTTACGTAATTAATGAACGCTGCCTAAGAGAAGGTAGCGAACGTGATTGTTTTATAGGTAGGGTAAGTGTTCCCTTAGTTGTGGGTGTTCCTATAGTTGCGGTAGTGCCGTTTTCACTGATTTCATTAAACTAGCTACAGAACCGACACTGCCAATCGACGTATTGGCTTGTTGATACACGAAATAGTTTAAAAGAGCGTTCAAATTGCTTTAAAACTGATGAAATACCACTAAAATTGCTAAAACTGTTATTGCTTGTACCAATAGTTGCCATTGGCGTAGCTAGGATTTTTTTCTGGAGGGGGCCTAGAAAATACTTGTTTTACAGAAGTAACGTTGGTCGCAATGATAAGGACTTTCACAAATTTCGTCGTTTCAATACATTTATATTGATTTTATGTACTTGTTATTTTGTCCTCATTCTGCGGCACATCAGTGATATTTGTAAATTTAAATGTTCTCTACGGAAAAGATTAATTCCTCTTGTAATCTAGTTTTAAAATCTTAAAGAATTCTAGCAAAAACAAACTTACAAGGAATATCCTTTTTGACTCTTCCACGTTTTTTCAGATGTTCAACTATGTGCTTTGAAGAGATTTCTTCATGAACTATTTTCGTACTTTTCAGAGCTTTCTTCAAGAACTCATTTAACAGTTTTCCCTGAGTTCATCCTAGGATTCTCGTGGAAAATCATTCCCAGACTTTCTGATCTCACCAGAAAATTTATCGAAAAATCTCTATCGAATTGCTCACAAATTTCTAGAAGAATTCCGCCGGAGAATGCTCTGAAAATTCTTTTATCATTTCCGCTGGAAGGTCCTCTACGTACTTATATAACTTCCAATCGTTATTTGAAAGCAGGTATCTTCCAGTTTTGTTCATTAATAATTTGTTTGGAATTTTCAGATAATCCCCTTAGGATTTCTCCAAAAAATAGTACAAAAAAGTCTAGGAGTCTCACCAAAAGAGATCATCAAGCAAGGATTCATTCCACGAGTTTTTTAGAGAATTCGCCAACAGTTTTTCCAACTGTACTTTTGAAGTCCTTCCTAAAGTTTCTCTATAGGATTGTTTGAAAAAAAAACAGGTGTAACTCTGAGAATTCATAGTAATATTCCACAAGTATTTCATGAACAATTGAAAAGAATTAAATTGGGAAAATGTTATCCATGATTTCTCAAAGAAGTTCCTCGCAGTTCTTTCTGCAATTTTATCACAGATAATTATTTTTTAGATTTCTCTAAAATTAAAATGGAACATCCCACATTCCTTTAAAACCCTCTCGATTTTTTTATCTTAAAATAACTAGCTAAGAAATGGTTACAGAATTCTAACGTTCTTATAAATTTCCTTGCAAAATAGTTCAAATGTTATTTCAAAAGCCCTTCCACGAAAATATTCAAAAATTTCCCGAGTATGATAAAAGGTCTTCGAGCTGTTTAGTGGAATATCTATAAGTGAATGAAAACCCGAGTTTAGTACTATACCATTTAATTCCACTAGAGTGTGTATGCTTCGACAGATACGCGTATTTCAACCTCAATCGTAAGACCGTCATCAGTGTCGTGTACAAGACTCGTTCGAGAGTAATTTATTCAGGGATTTCTTATACAATTACATTGTTATTTACCTAAAATTCTCCCAAAAAAATTAACAGAGATTTTTTTAAACCGAACCTACGATATTTTTGGGATTTTTTGGCAATTTTTCATCAGATTTACTAAGATTTTGCAATTCATTCTTGAACTTCTCAAGAAAATTCTCCAGAAGCTCCATCAATTATTTTTTCAGGCTTTAGAGATAATCTCAATGGTTATATCAGGATTCTTCAATAAATAACATTTAAAAATTTATTCGGCTCTATTTTTGGTTCAAAAACTACTCCAGGAATACCTCAATATTTTATTGATTGCTTTACAAATTCCTCTACGAATAACTCCGTATCAGATTTCAAGAGGAACACATACAAAAAAGGTTTGAAAGAACTTTGTTGTTATTATTTTGATAATTGCAGCCTAAATATAATTCGGAAAAAATACTAAATTCCTGTCGTAAAATTCAAGAATTAAGCCGTAGAATTTTTGACAATGTACCACAGAGAAAAGCCCAAGTGGTCATTGTAGGATTTGTTACAAAAATGCTTGTTATTTTTCTTGTTAATCCACCCTCGTACCCCACAAGAATTCAAACCAAGAATATGGATTCCTACAATAGTTGGTAAAATTATGTTTGAAGAAAATCAATACTAATTTCTTTATGAATATCTTAATTAACCATTTCCCCCATCCCAGTTATTTTGCTAATTCCTTTAATGCTATGCTAATTTTGGAAGCAAAAGGTTTTTTTGGAGTTTTTCAACAATTTTTCTCAGAAGATTCAAAAGCAAGAGACAAAAACAATTTTCTTTACAATTCTTTAAAAAATCCGAAAATTTGAGCAACAATTCAAAAAAAAGAATATTAGATTTGACAGAATCAATGATTTATTGGAGGAGTTTCGAGTTTTTACTGGACTTTTGAAAAATAAATTACCATTTTTTAGGAAAATCCGGGAACATATTCCAGAATTAATTTTCTAATAAAAAGTGGACCAGGAAGAATCCGCTTTGAAAGTCCCACGATATTGTTGAACAAATTTCCAAGAGATTTACAAAAGTACTGAGGTCACCCTTCATTATTCCTTAAGGAATTTGATTATACTAAAATTCTAGAAAGTATATCAAAAAGTTTTTTTTTAATTTTGCTACAAATCTCTTGGAAATTAATCAATATGATCAATTTATGAAATTATAAGTTTTCTTGATAAAAATATAGCTTAAGGCCTTTTGGTGCGTCATCGCAAAATGGCTTCTTCTAAAATCATCAACATATTGTTATGATAGTATTGGTATTTGCAGCATCGATGAAATATAAGTGCTCATCACCTGATTTTATGAATAATTTATACGAAGAAAAATGCTTCAAGTGGTATTTCAATATTTATTCAACACTTTCAGATACAGCATTATCAATTTAGCGGCAATATACATGAGATTTATATTCTCAAAAAAATCTCCGATCTTATGCCGCATTTCATTACCTCACACAACTACATTTGTAGATAGAAGGTGCTTACCTTTTCCATTGTAATTCTACAGCGAGCATTTGTGTTTTGGATTCCATATTACGTTCACAACACTTTCACTAAACGAATTTAATAAATTTATTCATACGATATACTTGGAAAGTTGAATTGAAATGAAAGAGAGAGTTTATTGCAGAAATACAACACCATGGTCGATTTTGTTACATATTTTCAATCCAGGTGAATTTTCTGCCATTCATCTGAAGAAAACTTGGCCAAGCCAAAACTCCTTGAAAGTCAAGCCTTATTTGTCGACAAAAATTCCAGCTTTGGACTAAGGCAGTAATTTTGCTATATTTTTTTCTTCAATTATTTCTTCGGACATTATACGAGTTGAAGTTGTTATATGGATTTCTTTAGTGAAGTCTCATAAGGGAAATCATTATCACCAGACACCTCGAGAAGGGTATCCTTAATAAACATGAAAAATCAGAATGCATTGAGAATGCTGCTTAGAAACAGCATTAGTTGGATTATTCAGAAAACCCGAATTTTGGGAATCAAAATTCCAAGATATTGACGTTTTTTTGTGTCACGGTATTTTTTTCAGCAGAGATGTTGAAAAATTGCGCTTATCGTAAACAACAAGAAGCTAGTTCTAACAATAACTAATATATCGACAGCCGCACAATTAAGCTTCTGGTTGACGCGCGAGTCACCGAAGTCAGAACCGCTACGCTGATGATGTGTAAAACAAGCGAGGTTTTTTTCTAATATATTGTAACTTCTGAAGAGATTGTTGTCAATAACAAGAGTCATGAATATTGATTCAGAAAATTTTTCATCATGTTTAATTGTATATTTTTTTAAATTTTAATTTTTAGTTTCATCAAAAATTCTGGGGGGGGCCTGGATGATTCTGGAGGGGCCAGGCCCCCCTGGCCCCCCCTGTTCCTACGCCAATGATAGTTGCGGTAAAGTGTTCCTATAGTGGAGGATCCCATAAGAAAACCACGGATACCACAACTATAGGAACACAAATTAAAAATATACCGCAACTAAAGGAACAGTGTACCAATAGTGGAGGTATTAGTTTTCACTGACATGCCGTGGATTACTGCGATGAAATATTTTTTCTCATTAAGCCAATGGTCGTTACTTCCCGTTACAACACTAACATGTACATTAATTGCGCTTCTTGAATTTAGGCGGTTAAATGAAGTTCAATAGTGCTTAGTACCTCCACTATTGGTACATCTACCCTATTCTATTTTGTTATGGCTTTATCGGTCATGCGACTAAAAGGTAAAGGGAGTCCATAGAAGATTTTTGCAAATGATAGAAATGAATAGGTTGATAGGCTTCGCAAGGGAGCGACAAGATTCAAATTTAGAAAAAAAATCCTTTTTTATATTTGGGGTGGCGTCCCAGAGATTTCCGACCTGGACTTGCGGATGTTCTAGGAATTGAGAGTGAGGCCGAGTCACTGTTACGTTCAGAAATTCCTCAATCTGGTACAGGATCGCCGAGTTTCATAGTTGTTGACTCCTGAAATTGTGACCAGTCTGCTTCATTGTACTTCCAGCGGGGACGACGTGAGATTGCTTGGGGTTGTTCGTTGATGCTGATTAAGATTGGGTAGTGGTCACTACCCATTGGATCATCGCCTGATGCTAAAAGGAGTTTATTAACTATTCTTGAACTAGCTAGACTGATGTCAACTGTAGAGATCCGTTCGCCTCTAATAAAGGTTGGGGCTCCGTCGTTGAGAACGACTAAATCAAACATTTGAGCAATCTCCACGATCAGTGGTAACTTTGACTGGAGGTTCCACCGGGGATGTTTGATGATTCTTGGAGAGGTTTGGTTTGCGATTTTCTGGATTATTTAGCTTGGATGAGGGTTTGCTAGTCCTCTCTGAACTGGGTTGATGTTCAGGATCGATAATGGTTGGATGCGAAGACATTGGACTGGGTTATGTTCGTTATTTGTTGAGCGGAGGAACAAGAGAGGACTGGAAAGGTGGTTTTCTTTAAGAGTTTGATATGTAGCCGGATGCATTCAGCATCGGTTCATCTCCAGAGGAGATTTCGATATCATCGCTTCCGGCGAATCGACGTATTCATAGGTTCTGAAGCATTTATTGGCGAGACACAGTTTTTCGAGCGCTTGTTCAGTAGCCCGTAGCAGTGAATCAATTGTCACCCAACACGCAGCAACAAAGACATTGACATCTCCTATGGACCAATGCACGAGTTCACTAATCTGACGTTTGAGCGGTGCCAAATTCACTCGTTGCCATGATCACATAAATAACACGGCACCGCTCAAACGTCAACTAGTGAACTCGTGCATTGGACCATTCTGCCCATAACTGCATATTTGTAACATTCGACAAAAGTAGGCATTGAGTAAATGGAGTACCAAGTGTGCATTTTATGGCAGTATGGGAAACAACTAAAATTTCTAAAAAATCACCGAAAACTCAAAAATAATTATTTAAGGCTGAAACTTTGCACAGCCAATATCGCATATTGGGTGAATAGTCAGAAAATAATTTTGATAGAAATTTAATTGCTACTACATAACGAGACGCATTTTAAAATCTCAATGTGACTGTTATGCGGTTACAATTACCAATGTGACAAAACAACGTGGTATTTTTTTCGAATTTTCTAGAACAATCTCACAGATTTCAGTAAGTCGATCGAAAGTGTTTGTCATTTGTTGACTCTCCCCGGTATTAACTCGTATTTGATAAAAATGTCGAATGTGATAAACATGCTGTTATGGGCAGTATTCTTGTTGCAACAATTGTATTCCGCAACATTCGTTTATCACCACTTGAACAGAATATGACAAAGATCGATCACCACGAGCGCAGCGATTTTCTGGGCTTCGCATTGCAATTTTCGAGAACTTTCTCCGTGTTGGTAAACATTGACAACATTTTTGAACAGAATCCATAAAATAAATTTGGTTTTGTGGTTATAATAACTGATAAATCGTAAGTTGAAAAGGTTGCAACAATGTTGCCTGCTGTAATTGTCATGACAATTTTGCTTTTGATTGTATCCATATCCGGCATCAGTTGGAACAAACGGTTGTGAGGCAAGCTTGCTTTGTTGTTTGTTTTTCGTCTGTTTTTATGACAATTTGATTCACTGGTCCCGTAGTCATCAGTTTTAACGACTTTCTTTTTAGTGCTGTTTTTTTTGCTTTTATTAGCACAGGGTTTAGAAACTGCCGCAGGTGTTTTTTGCGGTATTGTTCGCTGTGATATTGAGGGATTTCTTGGGAACTTAAACGTCTCTCATTACTGCACCTTCTTTCTCTTTTCTGGCCAGCTCAGATTCCAGAGAGCGTATCTTTTGACCATATCCTTTATTGTCCCGTGTTCCGTTATCTTTCTTGAGGAGTTAGTTTCACGTAGCTGCTTCTAGCCATTCAATATGGGCATCTTTGTTCTAATTTCGTTTAGTAGAGTTTCTACTCTGTCGTCCTTACGCTTTACTTTACGAGCGTACGAGGTTATCCACTTTGGCGGAGAGCTCAGCGAAACGCTGATCGGTTGGCCAGCTGCCACAACGGATGCCATGACTGTGGGTTGTGCCTTAAGCCGTGTTGTCTTTTAGTTGCGGGTATGAAATTCCCATGTCGACACGTTTGTGCTGAATTTCTCTTCCTTGATGTAGGCTGGGCATTTTCGGCTAGCTATTTGAGTGGTTTGCAGAATTGCATCTCTTGCGAAAGGCACCGGATGTACAAGGATGTTCCCTTAACGATCACATGGTTGCCGGAGAAGTTGCCACATGTGGGTTGGCCGTGTTCTGACAGCGGGTACAGGTGTGCCGAACTCCCAACAACAATAGTCGATCATTGGTGAGGGGTAAAATGGTCGACAATCGGATCCATCCTCCACGAAGATGCTCTCCGGAACATCTGTACCGTTTATTGTTAGGATGGTAGTTGGAGTATTGATTAGCTTTCCTCCATCTCGCCGAGTTATTCGTCGTACTTCTTTGAGGCCTTGGGCCTGCAACTCAGCGGTTAGTTCGTCATCCAAGTACACACACGAGTCGTTGCAACTGATGACACACTTTGAGATGTTAAGTACAGGTGTTCCACTTATTCTGATGGGAAAACCGTCGGCAAGCATTGACATCTTTTTAACTTTTTCGAATGTGACTTGTGCAGTAGTGTGGGACAAAATTTAGATTCTCGCTCCAGTTTCACTTTTGGGATTGCATTTAGGGCCCATAAACAACTGTGCAAAATTCAGCTCGATCAGAGAAACTTTATTTTAGCGCCAGCCGTTCAAAGTTTGTTTGGGATTTACTATGGGAAAACTTACTTTTGCAAAGAAAAACGCCAGAGGTGCCCCATTGACCACTATAAAAATTCTGAACCCAGACCTCGATAGGTATTTTTACGATGAAGAATATTGCCGAAGGACGCGAAACAATCCGACTCTAGCACCGTATACTTCGAAGATGTAGGCTTGTGGCGAAAGCTATTTTTCAAGAAAAATGCCCAACCGGCCTGACTAATAGCGTTCACGACGATACTTTTGTATTAAGATTTCTTCTAGAATAGCTTGAGAGCTATAATAAACCACGTAGCGAACAATTATTCTTGTACCACGCCTGACAAGTATTGCTGTGTGCGTTTGAAATGCAAATATCAATGCGGGAAAACCAAACGCGGTAAGATTTGTAACAAGGAAGGCGAAGTCAAAGATTGATTTTCTTTGCTAGGTTGGCGGTGATATGGTCATGGTTGCTAAGTATCCTTTTAGTAACTTTGTGTTACCGCGATTGAAGCGAAGTTAGACTGGGTTTGCACGTCAAACGCAAACAGCAATATTTGCTCACGGGAGCGATGAAAAAACGCGACCGTTTGCTACCGTAGCAGGCTGTCAACTGACAGTATGCAAGTGGAGTACATCCAGAAGGTTTTTGCTTCTCTGTGCAACCACGGCATAAAAATTAATATAGTACACGTTGTGCAACAATGGGCAGTTTACCCTACCGCCGGAATCAATGATAAACGCGATTCACTGAGAAACGCCGAAAGGTATGCTATCGACAGCGGTTACTGCTAACGCTTACACTGTAAGAGATTTCTACTCAGACCTTCAGAGGTGATTTCCTCCGAAATCGATAAATCTTTTAATCTTCAGCTTATCTTCAATTTAAAATGGAACACCAGCTAACCATATAAGTCTCGCATAACTTGTGATCTCGCCCTAAAAAGCCATTGGTAACCGAGTGTGTAGCTTGTTGTTCCTGAGCAAACGAATAAATTTACACGTTATTCAACAATGTTAGGGATTGTTCAAATATTACGTAACGCAACAGGGGGAGGGAGGGGGTCTTAACTAGTGTTACGGTCCATACAAAAATTTAAAATTTCCCATACAAAAGCTGTTACGTGGGGAAGGGAGGGGGTCCAAAATTGGCAAATTTTGCGTTACGTAATATTTGAATGAACCCTTACGAGGAAGGAAAGATCCTCTTCTATCTCCCAGTGTTGATAGTTTGTATCCCTCCCACCCATGGTAAGACTTTTTGTAATACAATAAAAAATAAATCTCGATTACTTTTTCAAATCGACGTAAGTAACTTTCATACGGTTTTGAGAAAATTAATTCAGAAGAATCACAACCTGTCTTTTAAAACTGTTTTAAAATTAACCAACTTTTTAACATTTTTTCGCCGTGTACATCGCTTAAATTTTGCATACATTAAGCTCGCGTTCAAAAACTAGGGAGTTCCTGTTATTTCCCACAAAAAAAATATTACAAAATGATAAGCCGATTTATTCAGTTACTTTCGACGTTTTTCTACCAGTGTAAAATCGGCTCAAGTAGTGTTTTGTTTTGATTCGTGGTTAAGTCACTTTGTCTCTCCATACAGCGGAGCGGCGAAAGTAGTGGTTAGGTTGCGAAAGTGGAGAATCTTACTTTCGTCGTTTTGTAAATCCTGCAATTAAACGTTTCAAAAGTGAAAAATCGAGTTGGTTCAAAGCGAAACGTGTAGAATGTTGTCTGCGAAACACGTAGGATCCATAAAGTAAGTTTGTATACTTTTTTGACTTGAGTCTATATGAATAAGTTTTCGAGAAATGTCAAACCCCCTCACTCCCATAATCTCTTACATAATTAATGGACGGCATCTTGGTTACCTAAAGAAACTATAGGCAAAGAAACGAAATGTTCCAATTGGAATTCCAAATTCACTGTCAATGTCATTCCAATCGAGCAAGAGACTTGTCAAACACTTTTTCTTACACGCTGAATACGGCTCACACAAAATAGTTACTGTCCACGAAAATTTTGCTTCTTCTGAAGTAGCATTTTTTCTAAATACACGAGTGTCTGTTGCAATTTTCATGTTTTGCATAAACTATGCTCTATTGATTACATTGGTTTTCCACACATTCAGTCAATGTTTCATTCGTTACCCAAACCTGTGTAAACTCAACACATGAAACATGTGAACCACTTTTAGCGTGGGATTCAACATTGGCAGTGCTGCTTCTTAGCTTCGGCATAGTTGCTAGCTAATTTATTTTCAATATGATCAGACTTCGCCGCTTTGTATTTTAGACTCTTTATGGTTACCTAGCTAGGGTCGATGCATCGATGCAATGTGATCTATAAGCAATAAATATAATAATAGCACATTGGGTCGATGTACCATTAGCCGATCATTGAGTCTAATATTCAGATAGGTATATAAATATACGTCATGTATAACAATGAAACACGAAGTGTTTCGACCAGAGTCTTTCAACGAGTTATTGCACAACGTCCATCGTTGCTGTAATCAATCTTGATAGCATATTGCTGGAAACTGTTCTTCATCAAACAAGCTCTATAGGTCAATACTGTCGTATTACGTATTTGTAAATAAATAGTCAATCAAACTCATGGGAAAGAAAAGGTAAAGAATGGAATATTAGGCTGACTGACTAAATTCTAAGATATTTTTTTGCATTCAGTTGTATAAACTGACGATAGAAACTATTCGCAATAATTTACATGATGACAACTTTCAACTGCAATGCAAATGTATAGTTGGCCCTCCGCGAGACACCTGATTAGTTTCACGTGTGTAGTCAAGCACGACGACAAGAAAAAGTGCTTTGGTCAAACAATGCTAACGATCACTCCAATCGATCGTCTCTGGAGTCACATGCGGCAGCAAACGACACAAAGCTTTTTCACCTACCACCCATTGTAACTAGAGGGAACATTCGGGAAAAAAGAGGAAATCTTAGTACATAGTTCTACCAACAACGGTTTTTTTCTTTTTCTGTAATGGAGTGTTTGTATTGCCAATCACTAATTGCATTTGAAGAAACATTCATGAATATATACTATTGAAGATCAAGTTAGGGGAAATGATAATTGCAGTCAACTTGAGGGTTTGCCACAGCAGCACTGTAACACTAAAGAGAATAAATAAATGAATAAATGACAGTTATCTACGGAGTGACTCGACTATAATTTAATAAACTGAATGAATTCGTTACTAACAATTCATTCGAAGCATAATATAGATTATTGAAAATCGTAATAGGCAAATAATCAATTATACATTATTTTCAATACTGAAAAGTAATCAAATCTATCAAACAGTGTTGTTAATTTGAAAATGTTTTATTCATTTTCATTTATTTAGTAAACATCTTAATCGATAACACTGAATCAACAATTTCACGCCATAATATGTATACTCGTTTCTTGACCGCATCTCTCCATCCTCGGTTCTGCCCACGCTCGCCAAATTGCTGTGCACGTGATCCGCCCATCTAGCACGCTGCGCGTCACACCTACTTGTGCCAACCAGTTTCGAGGCAAACACCAACTTTGCAGGGTTGCTGTCCGGAATTCTTGCAACATACCCTGCCCATCGTATCCTTCCAATTAGATATTGGGCGAACTCGTGGTTCATCCCCAGACAACCAGACATCATGTATACGCGCTTCACATCAAGAGCTTGAGATCAGCTTGCCATGAGCTCACAAAAATAACCGCGCGCTTGAGCACGTGCTATGGTGAGACACATGTTTTTAGATCTCATGTAGCAATGTACTAGCTCAAACGATCACATCTGCACTGGCTCATGCGCCGTCTCATGAGAAAATCTCAATGTGACAGTGCATTTGAGACTCGCAGCCGAAGGTTTAAAAAGCAATGCAAAGGGATTAATTTATGGATTGAACTGCCTGTAGGCAGTTTGAAAGGACTGACGCGGTTCAACTCGGTTGAGATTCTATCATTTGAATTGAAAAACTTGTACTGTCCACCGAAGAAGCATAGGCATAAACCGAAGTCGTATGCTTCCGTGGGGTTATATTACTAGGCGGACATAACTGCATAAAAGTACTTCTAGTAAGCGCATGTGACGAGCCTCACGAGATGTCTCATGAGACTCGCTCACTAAGATATATTTTGTACGTATCTGCATCTCGTACCTCACATAATCTGTGAGCTGCGATATGATATTGCTGTTTGCGTTTGACGTGCAAATCCAGTCTAACTGAGCTTCAAATGCGGTAACACAAAGTAACCAAAGGATACTTAGCAACCATGATGCATATCACCGCCAACCTAGCAAAGATAATCAAAATTTTGACTTCGCCTTCCTGTTGAAAATCTTACCGCATTTGGTGTTCCCGCATTTGATATTTGCATTTCAAAATTATTTCAGAAAAATCATGCAGAACGCATTATGCTCAAAACGGACCAATAAACCGTATGATGCGTCAGTAATAATGTACATTGCGAATTCATTGGCATTACTATGTTCCAAAGAGCAGCTTAAATCACAGCTAAAGAACAATAGAAGTAATCCATAGCATGTAAGAAAGTATTGTAATTATTGTATGTAGTCTACCTATGCATACGAAATAAATAAATAAATAAACTTAAAAAAAAAAACGCACACCAGCAATATATCGCATGGCACACTAGCTCATCTAGGTATACACGAGAAATACGACACTCTGGTTACAACTTGTTTATTCATACTAATTACATCAAACCTCGCAAAACACCGTGGATAAACTCGTCAGATTGATGAGTTTCCTCGCATAAAACACTTCTTCTGAGTTTTTTTTTTTATTCTATTTCTTTATTGGAAGGCTCAAGCGCACTAGGCATTACGGAGCCGAATTATCAATCAATTTAATAAAATAAAAATTAAATTGTGTATCCCTGCCTATATAGCTCCTCTATCCTTTGATTTTCCCTCCTCGATGTATTGCTGTCGTAGAACAGGGTCATCGATATGCGAGTATGAACCACGTCGCATCCCAGATCGTCGGGTAGCGGGGGGACATCAGAAACTGCTTCGTTGCTATCACTTTCGCTGGAGACGGAGATAGGTGGCGCGACACGTTTCGATGCGTTGATGCTTGTTGTATCCGAATCGATTGATCTCTGTCGTTTGGCTCCTGTTTATTGCTGATTTGTTTCGAATTGCTTTTGCCTACGGCCTCCCGGCTTGGAGAGCGATGGCCATTGTTTTCGGCAAGCGGTGGCTGGTTTTGACGATTGTTCAATTTGTTTGGCTGTTGTTTGTTGGTAATAGATGCTGCCGCTTCAGAACACCGCAGTTTTGGATGATCTTTAGCACCACAGTTTCGACAGGTGCGAGTTTGCGAAAATAAGACACATGTGTCGTTTCTTCGCAAACAGTGATGTACGACGGGATTGGTACGGTTAGTTCATACGTACTACACGCACACCGTTGCTGAGGCCCGGGAAGTAGCTTCTCCAGACGTCGTTTCGTATAGAGATCACTTCACCATACTGTTGCATATGGCTTACGATAGGTGATTTTCGATCTCCTCCGGAAGATCGTGCAGACGGACATCAACAGCGCAGCTATCAATGTAAATCGGCAATGGAATGGTGAGCCGCTTCCCCTCGCAACTCATGAAATGCTTCAAGTGGTGATTTGATGCGATTTTGGCAGCTACATCCTCACTATGCATTGCCAAATAGACTACGTGCTTCACGTTGTGCATTTGGATGCTTTTCACCACCGTCATATCCAGTTTTAAACTCGCAATCTAAAAATTGCTTATATCGGCGATGCTAGGCCGCTTTGGTAGAACCGATGTGTCCAACACAATGCAGTTTTTTCTTGCCACCGGCATGATTGCAGAAACAAAATAACATCTTTTCTGAGTTCATTTATACATTTTGTTTCGTCTCGTACACTCGTACAAAAAGTCGAATCAAATCCGTAGCAGCTGTCAAATCAACATTTGTTATCATAAGTTAAGTCGCATAAGATCACAGGTTAGTTCGGTAGCATATTTATACTCTCGCATTGTATGTTATTATTCATCACATAATATATGCACGCATATCGCCTCCACTTTTGTACGTAGAAGGCCTTTTCGCGACATCTGAAAATTTTGCACATATAAAGCCTCCAGGTGATTTCGTTATAGGGGAAATTCGGGGTAAAACCGACACCCTAAGCTTATTGATGAAATTTGTGTACTTTCGCTTGTTAAACGAACCTAAAATTGTTGTAGAATCACATATTGGTTTATAAATCTATCAATCCTTGCGATCGCTGGATGATATATTAAGCTTATATAGTGATTTAAATCAAATTGAAATTTCATCATTTTTAGGTGAGACAATTTAGAGTGCGGGTAAGATCGACACCCTGTTGGGGTAAACCGACACTTCCATTTTGAGTAGAATTTATACGTTTGTGAACATCACCATCACAATGCATATTTAAAAGAGTGCTTTAAACGTGACTTTCGACATTTATGATCCCTTACTCCAAAGGATTAATCACATATTACGTAAATTATTGAGGAGAGGCCAAAGATCCACTAAATATATGTGAAAATTTCAAATGTCCCATGATAAGGTTACAAAGTTGGGGTGAATACACATGGATATTATTAATTTGTGTTCATGGAATGCTTACGAAGATGAAGTTGTAGTGATAATTGGTTTTTGAAAATAAATACTGTTTTATTTTAACAAAACAGAAAAGTGTTATTATTTTAGATGATAAAAACTGTCGAACCTCATAGTTTGTAAATAAACAATAAGATTAATTTATGTGAAAATATATCAAATTCTATTAATTCTTCAATTTAAAATGAGAAAAATTTCTGCAAGCTTCATCAAATTAGTTGAAACGTGATAACATAGAAATATTTTTTAATACTTCATGATAGCTTGTGGCAAGTCATATAGTGTCATATTTTACATGTTAACAAATTCGCCATCCATGAACTTCACTGTAATTCGAAAATAAAGACTCACATAAACTACAAAGATAGTCTTCCGATTAGAAAGATTCCCTGAAGTTATATTATGAAGCAAATAAAGGTGTCGATTTTACCCCAAATGAAAGTGTCGATCTTACCCCGAGTGTACATTTATTTTTCAATAGCGTTTTCAGCTGTCGAAAAACCGAAAATTAATTTCTCCTTCATGTTGTATCCACGTAATAATAGTAAATGATGATGTAGACGCAAAACAAAAATTACATTTAAAAAATTTTCACATGCGAAATAGTTAAAGAATAACAGCAAAATATTGCAACTGCTGTTGCTTCTATGTTATCCAATATGGTTTTGTTATTTATTTTGGCAGTTTATTTGTAGCGTCAGTTGTAATGTCATTCGAAACACAACATTTCACAAGTTAAGATAGAGCGTGGTGGAAATTGCATGAAAATCTGCTCAAAACTTGAAAAATCAAAGGGTGTCGAGCTTACCCACAGTGTCGGTTTTACCCTGATTTCCCCTACGTACATTTTGGTTATCTGGGTCCTTCGCCGCAACACAACGCTATCCTATACTCCGCCGAAGATTTTCCTAAGCACTCGGCATTTGAAAACCCCAAGAGCTTGGAGGTTCTTCTCTTGCATATTACACATTTCATGCCCGCCGAGGACTACCGGTCTTATGAGCGTCTTGTACATGGTACATTGGGTGCGGGAATTAATCTTTTCATAGTTCCTTGCGTTGGCCATAGTAGGGCCAACTTTCACTGATGATGCGCATCCGTATCTCACGGCTAACGTTATTATCAGCAGTCAGCAAGGAGTCAAGGCAGACGAACTTGTCAACCATCTCGAACGTATCCTCGTCTGCTTCCCAGGCGAAGTCGGCTATTTATAAATTTTTAACTTTGAGGATTTTCAACTCTAAGATTTATAGATAGATTACTATAAAGCTTGCATATATCTAAGTTGTATATATGCGAAATATAAGGCAAATCTATGAAGAAATTTAAAAAATGCATGGATTGCGAAAATGTGTGTCCTTCAAGACAAAAAAGGGGCTACTTTAGACACTTTTGGAAATCAATAAAATTAGATAATTAAAGATTTTGGCTAATTGACTGTTTGACGAGAAACTTGTGATGATCGACGCGCCACCCTAATTCATATAACGGAGGGTATTATAACTAACTTGGAGGTGGTGATTTCGCAATTTGGAGGTTAGCATCACCTCCAAACACTAGCGATTTTGCGGTGGGATGTTGACGTTTGATCACGAATAAATTTTCAACTATTTATTCAGATTTGCGTCCATTGTGAATGTTTTTTCATTGATATACATAATTGAAGATTTATATGTAAAAAAAAAATTGATGCTCGAAAAAAGAATACACATAGGGAGCCAGATCCTATTCTTGGCACTTTTGATTCACTTCGGCAATGGGGTCTTTCAAAAAACCGCACAGCATTCATATTTGGTCTTAATATGTGCCGTATTGATGAGCTGCTTATTGCAAACTTTCAGACAATTCGGCCGAGAAAAACCCCCATGCCAAACTGAATCATCGAAGTGCCCAAGTGGTTCTGCACCCTGTATAAAACTTTTCAGCGCAACATGCTATTCATAATTTTTAGTTTGCATTGCAAAACTTAGAAATTATGAATTATTATTTTTATTTTTAAATCGAACTGATAGTTATTGATAGATATGTTTCCCAAAATGTATTATAAATTCTTTTGCAAAACTTTCCTTCGGAAACATTTTCATAATATATCACATATTACCCTTGTTCATTTTTTTTTCCTATAAATTCTACTTCAAACCTCGTTTTATGCAGGAATTATCTACGAAAAGGTATTTTGGAATGTCTTGAAACCCCTTAGGCATACTTTTGCTTCCGAAATTAAAAAGATCTGTGGATTCTTTTTGCGTTTAGTAAAATAACTGGGAAAGGATTTATTAAGAAAGTCATAAAAAATTGTAAGGATCTTCCTTAAAACATTACTTTAGAAATATTTTTATAAATTTGTGGCAGAACATTCTGAAATTGAATTCTTGTGCAATTCTCAGAGGTTTTCTGGCAGAATTCTGGGGAATTCAGAAGTCAAAAAAGAAATGCTGCTAGATTTCAAGAGTATTTTCTTAAAAAGATTTTGATACAATTTCTTGAGAATTTTAGTTTTATTTAATTATCCTATAGTCATGCATCTCTAGAGAAAAGATAATAGATTATCGCTTATCTTTAGTTGCTCCATTATCCATCTGTTTTTTACTACCTGCTTGAGGATTTTGTTGTTTCGCCTTCTTGCGCATAACGCTTTCTTGGACAACTCCATGCTAAAAATCTTTGCATACTCAAAAACATTTTGAAGAATCTAAAAAAATATATATTCTAGGAGATCTGGAAAATTGCCTTCTTATACGTATGGTTCCTAACTCTTGAAAGCTCATCAGGAATTCCTCAACACATTTTCTTAATGCAAAAAACTCCTCCAAGATTTAAATTTAGTAAAATATTACATTACAAATTTTACCATTGGCAATGGCAATGTTGGTAATGTTCTTAAAAACACCGCCAATTTTCACGTTAAACTTCTACTGTTCTACCAGAATAGTTAAACAAAGTCCCTCCAAAAAAGTTTGTTTGGATTTTTGCAAGAAAGAATTTTTTTTTATAAAAATCTGTTCTCCATAGTATCATGAAACTTTGGAGTTTATGTTCCTAGATGTTGGTAAAATTCCAACGCAAATCATTGTCCATTTTTCTTTATGGACGAATAAAAAAGAGCAAGGATTTTTTGTAGTAAGTCCTACAAGTTCCGACAATGTCCACGTCATTAGCGAAACAGATGAACTGGCTGGATTTATTGAAGATCGTACCCCGCATGTTGAAGCCCGCCCGTTTCATAATACCTTCTAGCGCAATATTGAACAGGAGCACTATGGGCGGTTTCCATACAGACTGGCGGCCAAAAATATTTTTTCCATCTCATGTTGTATTTATGAGTTTTATGATACAAATTTGATGTTTTATTTTCAAAAACAAGTTTTCGAGACTAACTTTTGAATAGGGCCTATAGCGAAAAATTAAACTTTGTTACTTATAATGCATATAAGCCATTTATGCGATTAACGTTGTGCAAACCATTATAAATATTAAAACTCACATAGAAATGATGATATGAATGATTTAGTGAAATTCAGTTATTTTCTGAATTAGTTTTTAGCTGTTTCAATAGAAAATGGTTAAAAAATATTGGAAAAATTCAAAAAGCATTAAATTAAAAAAGTGCAAAGTTGTGCAGCTGAATTCTTCACGATCCTTTAGTTTACATCTCAAAGTACCCTTGGAACTGAATTTAAGCCTGGGACAACTTGGGACAAAAAAGTACTCGATGTGTTAACTATAAGCTTATTCGATTTTTTTAACCGCTATTTAAAAAAACATCATAAAAGCCACTATTTTGAAGTTTTTTAATTTTTTTTATTGTTTCTAGGAAGCTTTTTTTGTAAGCTTTCAAATGGTGTAAAAACATTTTACGTAAGTATTATAGAAAAAAAGTTATATTCATTTGAGTAAACCATAGTTTTAGTTAATAAAAACAAGTTTTTCTCCATAGGCTTAACTTTGGCACCTCATATCTGAGTGTGCAATGCAAATCATGCCCTAATATTTTGGGGATTTCTTAGCAGACATGTTTACAATGAAATGGCGAACATGAATTGAAATTTGGGGCACATCACTTTTTTGATTATTGGCCACCTGATAAGCCATAGTGAGGAGGCAGGAAAGACAATCGCCTTACCGAAGTCCTTTGCGTGTTTCGAACGGGTCCGATAACGCACCCGATATTTCACACAGCCGATGATATCATAGGCCGCTTTGAAATCAATAGGTGGTGCGTAGGGACTTGTTAACCATGGCACTTTTGGAGGATCTGCCGCAACATAAAGATTTGGTCTGTTGTCGATCGCCCATCCACAGAATCGGCTTGATAACTTCCCACAAATATGGCTAAAGACGGTGTCCGTGTCTTAAAAAAATGTATCCAGAAAATGGACTTCAGTGCCGCCCAACCAAAGACAAATTAAAGACCTTCATGTCCCTTGGAGTTGCCCAAAATTTTATGGCTCATAAAGTAATCTAGAATGCCGTGAAAAGTGTACTGCGATCTGTCAAACTTGGGTACCTTTTGCACTACCGAGGGACCGAATGCAGTACTAGAAGTGGTACCCAATCTGAGCCCGAGTGCGACGGACCTGGCCCAACGCTCTTGTGAGAACATCGCGACTAAGTTGCGGCATACGGCTGATCAGGACCCCTTCTCCAATATTAAAAACCCGTTATAGAAAACAGACCTTAAAAGAACGGTGCAGGAGAACGGTTTGTGGCTCGCTTAACCCTAGGGCAAACTCAGAATCTTGAAAATGGCTGGAGCCGGCAGGATACCCTGGGTAGATCGTGTTGTAAGACTACCGGACAACTACTTTGTAAAAATGCTGTTCGCTTTAAATTCGGAAGGAACAAGAGGGTGTGGAGCGCAGCGAGCTAGGTGGATTAACCAGGTGCACTAGAATCTGGAGAGCGTGGGTAGCAGCCGAGAATGGAGAGAGGCGAAGAAGTTACACGTTTTCTCAGTGAGAATCGAACTCACGACTCCCCGATCTCTAGTTGGGGCGCGTTACCACTACGCCATGAGAGGACTCATGAACGCAGAAGTTAACCTGAATTCGATTTCAGCTCAATAATCACGTGGTCCTTTTTCGCAAAGTGCACCCCTTTCGCCCATTCAAACACAACGCTTTCTATATATTCCAATGCCTAGCCCGAGAGCGCATTGTTTTTTAGGTATAGGAATAGCACACTACACTAGCCAGCAACTGCGCTGGCTGAGGTTTCTATTGTGTGGGCTTCCAATGGGTCGCGACGTTCTCAAACGACCGGTTACGGAACATGAGTCCGTTGTTCGATAAATACTTGTTTTCAATTATGAAACGTGAAACACTACGGCCAACCAGCCGAGTGGAAGTTTAACAACTACCGAAAAGCTAAACATTACATATAATTTGCAATTCTATCCGTGCCCCTATCACAACTGTTCAACATATCTCTACAAGCAGGATCATTCCCGGAATGTTGGAAAAAATCGTTCGTCTTTCCGGTGTTCAAAAAAGGCAACAAACGTGATGTCAAAAATTATCGCGGTACACACTTAAAAAAAATTACGGATTACGGTGAAATTTCACCGTAATCTCAACAGCTGAAGCTTCGGTGAAAAATCACCGAACAATCTGTAAAATCTTTGAACGAGATCATAAAGAAAAATAAGAAAATGGCTCAGACCGGGAATCGAACTCCCGACCTACCGATCAGGAAGTAGGCTTGCTACCACTAAGCCAGCTTACACTGCTTGTTAGTGGTGTGCAAAAACTGCAACAAAAGGAAGCTCATGCCTGCCAGAGCGACTGTCACACGATTTCACAGAAGTTCGGTGAAAATAATGCTGTTACCGAACTGTTCGTTAGTATTTCACAGGGTTACAGTAAAATTGTTTGTTTCACGGATTTTTTCCGGTAAAATAATTGATTTCACGGATTTTCTCCGGTAAAATGATTAATTACACGGATTTTGTCGGTAAAATAGTAGATTTCACAGGAAAATCTGTAATTTTGTTGTTTACAGTTCAATTTCGGTGATTTATTTCACAGGATACTGCGATTTGTTTTAAGTGTGTATATCTGCTCTTTGCGCTGTGTCTAAGTTGTTCGAAAAAGTGGTTCACAACTGTAGTAACCGAACTTAAATGAACCATACGCTCATCCCGCGCAAAAGGACTGAACGACCACTACTCACAACGCTTTAAGTGACATGGTTCATTTAAGTTCGGTTACTACAACAACTTTTTGCTGCACAATTGCCTTCATTTCATATCGGAACACCAACATGGTTTCATGCCGAAGCGTTCAACGAATACCAACTTAGTAGCGTATACATCATTCATTGCAAAAGAGCTTCAAAAAGGTCATCAAGTAGATTCCATCTATACGGATTTCTCAGCAGCTTTTGATAAAATCAATCATCAGATAATTGTTGCCAAGTTTAGTCGTCTCGGTTTCTCCGGATCTTTTATTGATTGGCTGAAATCCTACTTGAGTGGTAGGAAAATGGCCATCAAAATTGGAGATTGCACTTCGCCATACTTTCTTGTTACCCCTGGAGTGCCACAAGGCAGTCATTTAGGGCAATTGATTTTTTAGTGTACCTCAATGATGTGCATTCGCTGCTTAAGTCGTTCAAGCTTTCATTTGCCGATGATTTTAAGCTGTATTGTATCGTCGACGATGTCAACAACGCTTGTTTCCTTCAATCCCAGCTTGACGCGTTTACAGTTTGGTGTAAAACGAACCGCATGGAGCTAAATGCAGACAAATGCTCAGTAATATCATTTTCCCGCAAACGCTCTACGTTTAATTTTGACTACAAGATTGGAAGTACTGTCCTTAGGAGAGAATCGGTGGTTAAAGATCTGGGTGTGTTATTGGACTCTAAGTTGTCCTTCAAAGAACACATTGCTTTCGTAGCCTCCAAAGCATCTAAAACACTCCCCGGTCAACCAGTCAGTGATTTTCGATAGCGATCGATACCGATTCGTTTTAAATCGTTGGCGATCGCCATCGTTGGACAAAGATCCATGAAGAAATCGGAAAACTGGTTGGTCGGGTCGGTTTCATATTTCGTGTTGCAAAGCAGTTTAAAAACATTCAATGTTTAAAGTCTTTATTTTCTTCGCTAGTGAGGTCAATATTAGAATACTCGTCAGTAGTCTGGGTGCCCTATTATCAAAACAGTATTTCTCGCATAGAGGCAATTCAGCGCAGATTTTTACGCTTTGCCTTGCGCCATCTGCCATGAAACAACCCAACTAACTTACCCATTTACGAAGACCGTTGTAAACTGATTGGTTTGGAGTTGTTAAGCGTCCACCGTGAAATTTCAAAATCTTTGTTTGTATCAGATCTTCTGCAATTGAAAATTGATTGTCCACATTTGCTGTCGCTTCTCAATTTCAACGTACCTCATCGTCCTCTTCGTTCTAGTACTTTCATATTTCTCCATGGTGCTCGTACTAATTACGGATATAACGAACCGTTTTCCGCTATGTGTCGTTCCTTCAATCGTTGCTCACATGAATTCGATTTTCATATCCCCCGTACTACGCTCCGAACGAAATTCTCTCAGATTATTTCAGATTCTCATCAAAATTCTCGTTGATCTCTTTTTAAGGCTAGCAAATTAAATCGTTTTTATGTTACTATTAAGAAAATAAGTGTATAGTATTAAGTTAAATTGTATCATTTGGATTGTATGTTTTTCTGTTGGTACTAAAAGATGAGGAGGTTTTGCGCCCATTTGAGATAGAGCTGAGGTGCTCAACTCAAACGGGCTTTTTCCTGCTCCAAATAAAGAATAAAGAATAAAGAATTGGATTCGATGGACAAATTGATGTGAAGATTTGCGAAAAAGTTACACGTCTTCTCAGTGATTATTGAGCTGAAATCGAATTCAGGTTAACTTCTGCGTTCATGAGTCCTCTCATGGCGTAGTGGTAACGCGCCCCAACTAGAGATCGGGGAGTCGTGAGTTCGATTCTCACTGAGAAGACGTGTAACTTTTTCGCAAATCTTCACATCAATTTGTTCATCTAATCCAATTGCAAATTATATGTAATGTTTAGCTTTTCGGTAGTTGTTAAACTTCCACTCGGCTGGTTGGCCGTAAACCACGTTTCATAATTAAAAACATGTAAATAAACAGTACTTTTTTTTTTTTGTTTGTGGTGTCACTTGGACGGCTAAGACCGCTCACGGTCCATCTTGCCAAAAACTGTACTTAATCGTAAATTTGTTCGCATTCAACTGTTCCAATATTAAAATCTCGGTGCCCGCACAAACAAAGCGACCACTGTAATGCTCCGCTCCAGGTGTATAGGTAGGTAAACGTTCCATCCGCGGTGGGTGGCCGGCCAGGCATGGAGCGGCTCTCCATCCAATCGGTAGTAGTGGGCCCCATCGGAGTTTCATTCATTTTGCTGGTGGCTGCTCGTTCAAACCTTTTCTCTCTCCAGCCAGAGCCATTCATCGCGAGCGAGGTGCATCCAGTATCATTCGAATATTTCTACCGATCGGACGTACAAATCGCTGGCACTGAAACTACGGACGTGTGTTTTGGGCTGTGTGTACGTTAACGGACTGTGTTTTACTCCAATGTAATTTATTCTCCTCGAACCGAGACGACAGACGGTACGCGAAAGGACAGTTTTTATTCTTTGTTGAGACCCATTCGGGGTATTCTTTGGGGCGACAGTGCTTTCTTGTGTTGGACCCCTAGAAGGGAACCCCCGTCCCCTCTCTACGAAGACGGGCTCCGTACGTTTTCGGTGCTTTTTCTATGCGTTCACTTCGAATGGACTCTCGTCTGCAGCAACGTCGTGATCTTCGTCGTCTGTGGCGCAAAACATAAACATCATACTTAGTGCTGCTTATGAGGTGAGCAATGCTCTGCGAAGAAACAGCAGAGCCAGGAAAGCGTGAAGCCCGACAACATATACACATAGCCAAAGGGAACAACGGGTCCTATAGATGTAGTGCTGCTTCTGCCTGTTTTGTGTGCCATGTTTTTATGGGTGAAGTGGTGGGAGTGAAAGAGAGAAGTCGAAAACCTGTGGAACCTGATCGAGAAGTCGAACGGAGTCAAGCCACCACAACACTACTGGTGCACAGGAGAATGAACATGGAGATCGAGTTTGCGATCGAACTGCTTGGGCGGGAGAGTGTATGAGTGCTGGGGTTAGGGTGGTCAAACTGTGCGGAAGTGGAAACTTGGTTGCAAATGCGAAAGATGCGTTCTGTGTGGAGTTCTTCAAATACAAATTGTGTGACTTCGTTAGCATCAAATTTGGTAGAAACGATGCGTTTGGAGCGATATATCATATTCTATGGAGTCTCCAATGGTGGCGGAGAAAATAATCATGGTGCAGTAAAAATACTATGGAATGTTAGATAACATTCATTAAACATTAAAAAACACTACGGTTCTAGAGTAGGAGTATCTAGATTATAAATCTATGAGGCAGCGGTAAACCTGCAATTATTCAGCAAGACTTATTGAGGGTCATGGCTTCAAATCCCACCTGTCGAATATTATTTCAAATCTCGACTTCCCAGAGCATATATTCGCGATAACAGTGGAAGTGCTCATAAGAACACTATGCTCATAGAACAGGCTCTATCCCAGTTGGAGTTAAAAAGAAGTTGGTTGTAGCTTTTGATTCAGGTATTTTTTACGGAGATGAACCAGCCACGGGCTGAAAGTCTCACAAATAAAGTTAATAATAATAATAATTTTGATTCAGGGTTTGTCTTGGTTTTATGAACGAGTTAAATCCCAAATATGATCTTTCAAATCGGATTGAGTCAGCGAAAAATATTTTTCGAAGTTGTTTGAGTTTCTGATATTAAAACTACAGATTTAGAAGCTGTAGTTAATTTAAATAGAAGGATTTAAATTTAAATAGAAGTAAGTAACAGATTTGCTGAAAGTACGATTTTTATGTTTTTGATCGAAATTCTATGAAATGATACTTAGCTTCGGTAAAAATGATCGAAAATCTGTTAGTGAATAGCATGATTGTGGGTTCGCTGCGCGATATTTTCAAATGCAGTTTTTTGCCAGAACACTCATAAAGTAAAGTAGGATCAAACACTGATCAAGGAAGAGTAATGGTATTTTAAGTCATTCAAGAACTCTCTGGATAGAATAGATTTTCAGCTCTGCAGGAGCAATTAGTGACCTAATGAAAAGATCTGATGCTTTATACACTAATTGTGGCTCAGAAAGCAAACTATACAAACTATTGAAGACGAAGTACTCATAAGTTATTTGAGATTTTTGGTAATAAGACTTAGACCTGCAAAACACATCATTGTACACAATAGGATATGAGAGTTCAATTGATCTTTAAACTATTTAAACTAGTAGTATGTCCAAGATAATTTTATTGGTTCAAATAGTTTGATTGAAACATATAGTTTTGAAACCAGTCTAGTTGAGTTATTCAACAAACACAACACAAAAACAAGAATGTCTACCAACTACCGGAAAGCTAAACATTACATATGGTTTGCAATTGGATTAAATGGACAAATTGATGTGAAGTTTTGCGAAAAATCTGATCTCTAGTTAGGGCGCGTTACCCTACGCCATGAGAGGAATCATGAACGCAGAAGTTAACCTGAATTCGATTTCAGCTCAATAATCACGTGGTCCTTTTTCGCAAAGTGCACCTCTTTCGGAAGAATTAGATGCCCATCCAAACACAACGCTTTCTATATATATCCAATGCCTAGCCCGAGAGCGCATTATTTTTCAGGTATGGAAATAGCACACTACACTAGCCAGCAACTGCGACAAACGACCGGTCGTTTGAGAACGTCGCGACCCATTGGAAGCCCTCAGCCAGTGTGAATTCCTAGAATGATTCGTGTAGGCAGTCTTGAAGAATCCTTTAAAAATAAATTAAATAGACTTTTTCGGAATCTCTGTGGCAATTTGGTTAAATCCCGTAATGAATTGAATGAATCATAGTGATTTTAAGCCCGAATCAATTCTTCAGAAATTAATAGAAAAAAAAATCCTGATAGCATTGCTCAAAACATTCTGTAGAGTTTCTACATGAAAGCACTTGAAAAAGTGCCCTAAATTTATGGCTAATCTTAATTCTGTAGAAATCTAGTTAGGATTTCTGCAAACATTCCAAACTTGCAATAACTTGCAAAACAAATATTTGTGTAGGTCTGTGGGGGCTCAAAGCCATGGTCCCTCGGGCCCCTCGACCCACTTTAAACCTAGCTCTAAAGTATCAAAAATAAGGGATAATCAAGGAGCCCCTGTACATTGCTGATTCTAGTCTCCTCCAAAAATTATGCTTGTCATGTTCATTATCTTTTTGGGATCTGACAAATTGTCAGTTTCTAACAGGCTATGTCGAACTTTTAATGTTATGAGAAATCCGCCCTGCGATTTTGGGAGCTCGGGGCCCGGAGCGGATTATACCCGCCGCACTCTCTAGCTAAGCTACTGTATAAGAATACTGTTAAGAATTTTGTCACAATTCCGCTCATCACTATTTAACACTCATTCCTAGGGTTGTGACGGAAATCAGCATGGCATTTGCCAAAAAAAAACCAACACAGGTAATACTCTCAGAATCTCCATTCTAAAATCCTGTTACGAAATTTGCAAGATATTTCTCCAGGATTGTATATGGATCCTGTTGTTCGATCAAAAATCCACATAGGATTATGAAGAAACACTGCCCAGCAATTTTGTAACAAACTGGTTCAGAAGATTCTTAATCTAAGGGTTTAGTGAGAATTTTGCCTAAGTTTTCTGTAATTTAATGTTCAGGATTTTGTAAGAATCAAGCCTTTGCCATAAAATTCTGTTCGACTAATTTAGCCTTTTCCCATCATATTTTATTTAAGCTTGATTGACGTTCAGTCTCTCCTATAAAATATTGAAGAAAGCCATGGCAAAGTGTTGTTAAAATTTTGATTAAATCATTGTAATTATTAAATAGTATGAATTATGAACCTCATTATGAACCTCAAATTGATTCTTACAAGCTAGATTTATGCGTAGAATAAATTTAACGCTTATTAACTTGAAGAAGAGTGCTACCAAATTGTCTAGTAACTAATTTATCATGAGTTGAAAAAGTTGTCTCTTGTGTTAGTTGTGACAATTTTTCTTCAGATTGCATCCTAATCCGCAAATGAAGGGACAAACGATTGGGAGAGCGCTAGGTTTATTGCATGTTTTGCTTTTGTTTCGGTGACACATGGTGACACTTTGATTTAGGCGGCGTCCATTTATTACGTAACGCTAAAATTGGAAAATTTTGACCCCCTCCCCCCCCTCCGTAACGCTTTTTGTATGGAAAATTTTAAATTTTTGTATGAGCCGTAACGCTTGAGCCTACTCCCCCCCTCCCCCTTGAGCGTTACGTAATTTGTGGATGCCGCATTACTGAGTATTAGCAAAAAATGACATTGCATCACTTGAATCATTAATGATATCAAGTAAATTCAGAAGATCTAAAAAATAATTGAACCATGATATTAGCTGAAATATTAGCGTGAAATTCAATCGAGACCTTCAATAATGAACATAGTAAAGTAGAATAGTTCCACCCTAGTGCGTGCTGGAGTGGAGTGCGAGTGAGTGTTGCGTATGGGCGCTAAGCTGAGTTGGGTTGGCCGATGATCCCGTATGAGAGAGAGAGCGAGCGGGGGAGTGCATAGGTACTAGCGGAAGTGTCACTCGCGGGCTTTGGCTTTGCGTGTCTAGTGTCTGGTGCTTGGTGCGGAGAATCATAACTTGGGGTCGGCGGCGGCGAAGTGGGCAATCGGTGAAACGGCATGTGTGTATGAGGCTCGGCAAAAGAGAATGTGAGCTTTTTCTGTGTGTCTGCGTCTACAGTACTTGTAGAGGCTTATGTTACGGTTCGTTCGTTATTTCGATGTTGGCTAATGTTGCCGTGTTATGTGATTCATTTTTTTTTCAATGAACCTAAATTCCAGAGTGTGGTTCTCTCTCTGGACATGGCGCGTGAGTGTGGCTTAGGCCTCTAAGACATGCGCACGGAGCCCCCAGAAGAGACGGCGAAAACATTTGTGAAGAAAAGGAATCAACAACGGTGTTAGTGCCTGCTGGTTGCGGCGATAGGTTAGCTCGGAAAGGTGCGCAAAAGGGAGATCTCAATTTGAAACGAGGAAAATGGATCTGTTTGAAGAAAAAAAAAAGAGCCCGTCGCAGTCTGTTTGAAAATGAAACAAAAACAGCAGCAGCGATCGAAATGCATCATTGGCGGAAATTTGAGACCGAACGCTTATTTTTCTTCTGCCAGAAAGGTGGTTCGGGTTCGCCGGATGGCTTAAACTGGCGGAGAGCTATGGAAAATTGAAGAAATTTTGGCTTTGTCAGTACCGTTTTGACTCATATTCCGAACACTTAAGGCCAACAGTGACTTCAAATGCATCTGATTGGCATAAATTGGCTGATATTTGTGTGAATATTAATTTCTTCGCAAAGCCTAACTGTTGGCTGTTGAATGTATCAATAATAATGTTGATTGAATTAGTTTTAGTATTGTTTTTACGTAAAAGTATGGAACAACATTTTGATTCAAATGCCGAACACTGTGTTCATTCTGTCTCATATTCCGAACACCTTGATTCAAATTCCGAACAGCACGAATAAATCGTATTCAAATGCAAAATTTCGCAAATAAATTTATCTGAGCTTGTTCTACTGGTCTCAAACTAAAGAATCATCACTACTCCTGCGGTATAAATTGTATTCGAGACGTTAAAATTGAATTGCAATTGACTGCCATTTCCTTGTTATTTGGTGACATATTTCAGCGAAACATTTCAACCAAATCGCCATACAAAAACCGAGTGTTCGGAATATGAGTCTGTTCGGAATTTGAGACAAAACGGTATGATTTTGCGGAACGGTATGTCGCCTTAGCCACCACCCGCCGGAGATTGGCTTGCGCATACAAATTGTCAGCGAAAAAACCTGTTTCCTTTCTACGTTTTCGTTTCACTCGCAGCAGTTGAAGTAGTTTATTGTGTCAATGAACCTCTACCTATTGGTTGGAATTGCGGGTCTAGGTTTTGAACTCCGATTGTTGATGGGTTTGCTGAAATATGGACAATTTTTATCTTTATTTGCTGAATTGCGAGAATCCATCAACTTTTTACCCGTTTTGAGCTTTAATTCAAATGCTTGAAGATTTAGTGCAATATTACTCACAAAACAAAAATTGCCAATCAACATTCGATTGATGATTCATTTCCATATTCCCATGCTGCAACTTGAACAACCAACCATAAATGAATGGAAATATTTACCCTTCCGATAATCACACTAAATCCAGGCATTTCTTATCGTTTTCTTCATATACCAAACATTTTGATTTGAATCTAGGACAGCAGACAGCTTATAAAATTCGCCTTTAGGAAATGTAAATAACAAATACCGTTATGACTGAATATGACTGAAAGTTGTACATTTCAATGAATAATGATTGAGACCATTTGAAAAGCTTGGTGCAAGCTAAATAGATTACCCGCAATATAGAACTGTCTGGGGTGCGCAACAGAATAGTGACGAATATGAAATAGCGTGAAAATTAAGTTCCTTTTAAAGGGCTGATGACTAAGTATTTCACAATTGATGTTTTAAATAGAATCTTCTATTGGTAATACCGTTTTGATTCATATTACGGACACTTAAGGTCTCAGTGAAGTATAACCCAGTTTGGACCATACAAAATAAATCATTCTGTATGATTTTTTAGCGTTATCGAGCGTCGGAAGCCTTTAACTTTCGAATGGTGGGTAAAGAATACGCGTCCGCAACTTGAATAATTTTAAATAAATCAAAACGTGTGGCCTTTTCATGATTCTTATTCCGGACGCTCCCTCATTTTTGCCTCATATTCCGGACGCTTTTATTCGAATTACGGACAGCTCATGATAATCATTAATGGAACAGTCAAATCATCAATTGAAATCGTTCAACCACTTAAGAGACGTCTATGGTAGTTGGGCATTATAAATTTGCAATGATATTTATGGAAAGAACCTAATAAAACGAGCCTCGAAAATGAGAACTTTTGGACGGCGAAAATTGAAACATTTCGTGTGAAATGTTTCCTATACAAACGAGAGTGTCCGGAATTTGAAGCTATCCGTAATATGAATCAAAACGGTACTTGGATTCTCATCCCCTACGGGTGAATTCAAACATGTTGTAGGACACCTCGTTTTCAAATTTCTTCCGCAAATTGTAAGAAGTTGAACAAATTATTGTCATTATCATATGATGATTTATAAATACAGGTCGGACTCGATTATCCGGAGTTTTTTTTCACTCCGGCTAATCGAATCACAAAAAAAATCAATGAAAAAATAAAACATATTTTTATTTTAGTGCCGCACCCAGGAATTATGTATAGGGAATAAGGTTTCGTTGGAATTGAAACAAATATTTCTAGTATAGTTCGAACTTCAACTACAATACCAGCTGTTTTACCTGTATTTTTTTTCTTGTTTATGATGAATGGTAAATGAACATTGATTTTTATTTCTTAATTAGTTTGGGACAAGCACAATCGACCAAACAAATGACATTTACTGAAGCAGCATCACTAGCACTGCATTAGAGATTTTGGTTTAATGCGCAGTTGATGCGCCACGGCGCTTACGCTGACTGCAACATGTTCAACTGAACACTAGCCTGGGGCACGGCTATATGAAAAATTTATATTCTCGCTCCAGGGAACTTTTTGGATTTTTGATAAGCACTGAGCACAAATCTAGTGAAATGTTTCATGAATTTTGATGAAAATGCTTTGATAAATTCTCGAAAAAATAAGGGTGTTGTCTATGAAAGTGTGACTGTGTATGTATTAGGTATTGGAAAAAGCGCGACAGAGGGGAGAGGGGGTCTTGAAATCTCGAAAAACAATGGACATCATATTTGAATCTTCCCTAAGCAGAAGGTCAAACGTTTAAGCACTAGAAGTATAAACCTAAGAATGCTAATGCCGATACTATTCGTGTTACCAACATCTAGTTTGCCAACGTGCTGACAGCTTGAGTGCCGGGTCTCAAAGTGTCTAATTTATTTTTAAAAACATAACAAATCATCCTTTACAACATGGCATTGACTAAACAATGAAAAACTACAATTAAAGGTATTCATAAATTAATTCAGTACTGTGACCACAGCGCCACTAGCGTTCTACTACTAATATTTTTATTGTCCAAGCTCTAAAGCTTGCATATTTCTTAGCAGCTATCGAGCATAAGTCGAACTAGATTTATCTAGGAATATTCCTAGATGTTTGTTGTAATTCTAGGCGGAATCTTAGACATTGGCATATCTAGCAAAACCCAATTGTAATTCTTCACAGATTCGGTATAGGCTTTTTACTGGATTTCGTGGTTATCAAATTCCTTTTCAAAACTTCAATGAATGTTCTGTAGTAATCTTGACAAACTTCAGAGCAAATCTCCGATGGAATCATAGGTAAACCCATTACAGTCTGTGAGGAAATCTTTACTGGATTTTTCAGTATCTCTCGTCTTGGCATTAACGTCCTCACTGGGACAGAGCCTGCTACTCAGCTTATGGTTCTTATGAGCACTTCCACAGTTATTAACTGAGAGCTTTCTTTGCCAAAGTTGCCATTTTCGCATTCGTATATCGTGTGGCAGGTACGATGATTCTCTATGCCCAGGGAAGTCAAGGAAATTTCCATTACGAAAAGACCCTGGACCGACCGGGAATCGAACCCAGACACATTCAGCATGGCTTTGCTTTGTAGCCGCGGACTCTAACCACTCGCCTAAGGAAGGCCCCAGTATATTCAATATATATTCAAAAACATAAAAAAGATCAAATATGACGAAACATAGTTTATGGACGTTCCCTTCTTCAGACCCCCCCCTTCTTTCTCCTGGCTAAACCCAATACTGTTATAATAATCATATCGTATAGTGTAACACATTTTTCATTTTTTTTTCAAATTTCTGACGAAAAAAAAAACAAAAATCGCCGAGAAAATACTCCGCACAATCGAGTCTAAAATTCAGGATAATCGAATCCCTTAATATCGAATCGCCGGAAAATCCTGTCCGACCTGTAGTACAGTACAAATTACAAGTGGAGCGTATTTTGCTAGTGTACATTTTAGATTCTAATGCAATGCAAAAGTAGTCGCCCAACCTTCAATCTGCTATGAAAGAAGTGTCTAAGACTAAGTTCATTTTGACAACAATGTTGACTTTGCAACTCGTCATTTCGCCCATATTGTTGATATTTATCTAGAAAAGTATCACTATTAGCACTTAGATACAGAAAGTAAGCTGATATTGCTGATAAACGTAATAAGGCAATGTTTTTAAGGAAGCTAAACGAGGATAAAAATTTCGGGCCGGGAAATTCAAAAATATTATTAATTTTAAAACAAACCTGAAAGAAATACAAAATATGATACAAAAATTTTTCAAACTGTAAGATATCAACAGCTTGCCAACGACAATCAATGCAGACTTGATGAAAATCGATAGTTTTCTTTTGTTGTGTACCTTCAATCTTTCTGGATAAGCATCAAAAAAGGGCCATAGTTTTCTGTGTATTTAATTTCCATTTTTATGGAAAAAGTAAAAAGATGCGTATTTAAAAACTTTATATTCAATCAGAATAAAAGGTACTTTCGTTACATTCGTTTTGAATGTGCATGAATTGATTTTCATTCAATTTTGTCACCTCTGATAAAATGCAAAAAATGTTTCGATCGATTACGCGCTTTTATCATGTTTGTCCATTGTTTAAGTTCCCGGCTCACAGTGACAGTTCATGACAGCAGAATCTCGGCTCACTTTGACGTATAGATATTTTGTATCGGTTTCTCCCTCCCAGAAACAAACCAAACAATATTTGTAAATTCAAACATCTCTCGTCCACCTTCGGCACACATTTTTATATATACTTACATCGCTAGTCAAAGGAAATCTGTTGTATCTGCTATTTTTTTTAAAGTTTTCTGAATTACGCTTTTGGTGGTGGAATATTTAAAGATGTTTAAAAATGATTACAATATTGCGAGGTGCTTCATTCAAAAAGAAAACCGTCCACTGGAAGCGTTAACGTGTCGATGTCTTTTTTATAAAAAGAGGTTTTAAGCTTGAAAATCTTTTTTTCAATTTGTGCTCCTGAGGATTTGAAGTATGCCTTCGTTTCATTTTCACCTTAATACGCATCTTGGTTATTTGTTTGACGCCCTGTGAAATTTCAGATTAGGGTAAAGCCTGATGATTTTTATTGGCCGGCAATATCAGCCTAACCAGTTGTTGAAATGGGATGTAAGGATCAAATATTTCCTCCTGAATTCCCACTCGGAATTTTTTTTTACTATTTCGTACAAAAATTCTTCATGGCATACCTTCTAGTATACTTTTGAAATAAACACCAAGAATCTAAGTATTCCTTTCAGATCATCAAAATTCTCACAGAGATTAATAAAAAATTTCTTCATAAATCTCTTCAGCAACTTCTCCAAAAAAGTAACAATAAATTCCTCCTAGAAATATTTCAGTAGTCCTTGCAGAAATTCCACCAAGGTTTTCTACAGGATTTTTTTTTCTAATATCCCTTGAGCAAATCCAAGAAGCAATATGTTGAGAAATTTCTGTTTTTTTTTTCTTCTGTTGATTATTTCCCACAGAACTAATCGTTGAACAAGTTAATGTGATACGTATTAGATGTAGGGAGCATGATTCTATTTTTGGCACTTTGATTCACTTCGGCAGTGGGATTTTTTGAAAGCTACTGAACTCATATTTTGCCACTTTTATCAACGTATCAAAGTGCTTCTTTTAGCAAAGTTTCAGAAAATTCGTCTGAGAAAAACCCCCCCGAGGAGGAAAGAATAACTCGCCAATAACTTATGCATACCATATTTTGGTATCATACCACAATTAGGTATTGTTCAGTTATCAATACCTCATTTTGATATTATAATGGTATTTGAAAAACATGTTTAAAACAATTAAAAATACTTCATTTTGGTATTCGATAGCTATTGAGGACTGCTGGAGGTATTGAACTATTATTGAAAAAAAATCACTTTTGTATGAAAATCCATCGTGTATTATTTAGGTATTACAATTCCTGATCTAGTTATCAGCTTGGTATTTGTAGAATATGCAGAAGGTATTATTTGAGGTATTTTACCACTTATGCAGGGCTCATTCATACTTAATTCAGGTTGTAAGTATTGGAAATTATCTGGTATGGAATACCTCAATTTGGTATTCAGTAGTTATTTTCTTCTGCTCGGGCCCTCATGCCAAAGTGAATCATAGAAGTGCCCAAGTAGCTGTGCATCCTATTTCCTGAATGAAAACAAATTATATCACTTGAGCAATTTTCTCATTGATCCCTTGAATAAATCTTCCGTAGGTGCTCTTGAAAGTTTACGAATTCACTTTTTGAGAAGTCCTTAAGAGAATTCCACTGAGAATTTTCAGATTAAATTCCTGGGAAAATTTCTGATGAAATCTCGGAAAATTATCCGAGATGAAATGCTCAAAAAATATACAAGGGATATTGAACGAATTCTAATTCTTGGAGGTATTCTGCGAAATTCTTCGAAGAAGCTCGAAAGATGTCACTACTGAACACGTTTTTGTGTCAAGAACTAAAATACCGCTATTTACTTAATCTAAGGTTGTTGAATCAATTGCCATTTTTGGAAATATCATAGCACATCTTGTTTTTGAAATATTGGCTATTGAAAATTCAAAATTTGTCTATTTTAGCCAACTTTCATGTAAGTTTGCCAGCTTGTATGGACATTTATTTGCTTAATTTGTCACAGAATTCGAACTTCATGTGTATAACAATACTTACCAACAAAGTTCATGATACTTTCGATGCTCAAAAGTTATTTTTTGATGGTTTAGAAAAGTATCGTATGTTTCCATGTAAGAGGAACGAAGAATTTTGTATGGAGACTGCAAGCATGTTCAAAAATTCGATTTAATTTAAATTTAATCAAACAATTTTTACCACATTATATCTGAAATGAAAGTTGAAGTCCAACTTTTTTGTCATCTAATCCCCCAAGTAGCAAAATACTTGGGGGATTAGATGACAAAAAAGTTGGATGAATTATTCTTCAAATTTCATGTAAACATAATGAAACCAGTGTTTTATACAACTTTGGCGACCTGTAGCTAAAAATTGTGACGTGCTGCAACATTTCTGAGAACGGCATCATATTCAGCAACCCCAAATCTACTAGAGGCACATTATTAGGTTCTTGAGACACGCAAAATTGTCGTTTTTGTTACGCTGTGATTTCCAGTGAAATTCCTAGAATAGTAACCAGAGACCGTCCAAAGCCAATTACTTTGTAGAATCTCAGGAGCAATTTCTCGGAGATCCCCTGCCTAAGGCAATACTTCCTAGTTCCTAATGAAATTTCTGATCGCATCCTTGGAAGGTTCCTGGAACAATTCCTGTATGAATACTTCGTTGATCTTGGCTGTTTGTAAAGGAGTTTGCCAAAATGATCATATACAATTAAATTTGTTGTAAATGCTGCAAAAATGTCCGAAGGAAAATTAGTGAAATTTCTATAAAATCTCTAAAAGAGTTCATAGAGGAGTTGGCATATGTATTTTATTCATGGGTTGCATTTTATAAAGGATTTCCAGAAAAAAAGTCAGGAAATAGGATTTTAGAAGAGAAAAAGGTTATGATGTTGTTCATTGATCCCAAGATAGCTATCAGAAACAACTTCCCAAGGAATAATTAAAGATTTCTAAAGATAAAAATCTGGCCAAATTCCACAAGGAACAAAAGAGAGAACTCCTCAAATGATTGCTATAAATAATTATATCCTAAGGCGGAATTAACTCGAGAGAGAATGCATGAAAAAATAAGTAGAAGCAGAAGGTGCCATTTCTCAAAACCATTCAGAAGGTGCCATCTTATATGTATATTTATTTGAACATGAAATCCCTATAAACGTTTCAGTAAGTTCTTTGCTAGTACTTATGTAAAAAATCAGGGAGCAGTTCCTTGTATTTTAAAATTTCAATTCTGGTACGGTTTTAAAGATAAATTCCAAAAAAAAATACCTTGAGGTTCTGCTGACGATTCGTTGGTGAAATTCTGGGGAACGGTTTCTGGACATAAACCCTGAAGTGATCATCGAAGAAATTCCTTGAAGAATCGAAAAAAGTGCATCTGGAAAAATTCCTAGTAGAATTCCTATGTAATAAGTGAAGCTTTCATTTATCAAATTCTTTGACATATTCTTCCGAAAACTTCTGGATGAATTCATTTGAAGATAACTTGGCAGATCACTGGCATTAACCTTTCGAGTTCCTTATTAGAGGTATGGCCGATTCATTCAATGAAATATTGCGGACTGCTGACAAAAGCTAGAAATGATTTTTAGTAAGATTTTCGGCAGGAAATGATAAAAAACAAGGACGCAATTATTTTATAAATATAAATATGTAGACGATAATTAAATAAAACAAAAAATACCATTGACTAGGAAAGGACGAGGCAACGCCAAATTCTCAAAATGATTTCTGATATTTGACAGAGGCCTTTTTCAAAAGCAAGAGTTATCTACATAAAATGACGCAAATACGCTGAAGACAATTTAAAAAAGTGAACAATATATTAACCTTCGTAGCAAGCAACTATAATTTTGTCAACTGCAATATGATGACGGCCCCCTCTGGCTACGCTTATGATTTTGCTCTTGGGGATTACCTCTCTCCGCTATTTTATGAATTCATATGTACATTTTGTTTGGTCCCGTATACGCGTACAAAGTAAGTCGGATCAATCCGTAGCAGCTATCAAATCAACTTTGTTATCACAAATTCAGTCGATTGTGCGATATTTGCCAGAAAATCATTCGCCAGAAATCTATACGCCAGAATGACATCCGCCATAAAATACCATATGCCAGAAAACCATTTGCTAGAATGTACCTTTCGTCAGAAAACCATTTGCCAGCAAGTACCATTCCTCAGAATGGGCCATCCCCAAGATTTTTTTTATCTTTTAATATAAGTTGTACAGGAAAATATGGTTTGGAAGACTTTACAAGAGATTCTCCCTTTTTTCATCATGAGTTGTTCTTCGAAGTTTTGTTCCTTCTTAAGAACTAGATCATTAGATATTTACGAGATTATGATATACGTTGGAACTATTATCGATAAGATATTATAGCATGAGATTATATATTACTCTATAAGTAATAGCAAATCAGAATTTTTCAGTATCAATAAAAATAGTTTTTGGTATATGTTTCACAAAGAACTATGGTTTGGAAGATTTCACAAAAGATTCTTCCTTCTTTTCATCATAAGCGGTTCTTTCAAGTTTTGTGGCTTCTTAAGGACTAGTTAGATAGATATATACGAAATTTTGATATACGTTGCAACTATTTTTACCATCTGTTCAATAAAGTAATTAATGCCTCCACTCTCAAACCAATAAACCAACCTTTCAGGAGTTTCAGGAATTTATAGGAGCATCCTATTTTTGAATAATGGAGAAATCTTATTAGCCGATATGCAATTAATTTTTGAAAGAGTATTCAATTTTTCATGTACTGCAATTTAAGTGACTCATACTTCTAAAATTCGATTGTGCTACTTTTACCCGAATGTTGCTCCCTCGAATGTCATTTCCTCGAACACCAGCCACACCCGTAATCTATTCCCCAGATTGATCCGAAATTTGTATGGGTCGTGGTGTTTGGACAGACCTCTACTTCCTCTACCACTTAAACGAACACGTGTTTTATGGACGGCCTCAAAATATATGCTGTTCAAAATGGATAAACAATAATCTTCAGTGACAGAGTGGTGAACTAGAAAGAACAATAAAGAAAAGATAAAAGCTGAGTTCGATAAAACTTTAAAGAACCGCTGATGAAAAAAGAAGGGTGCATATCTTATGAATCGTTCATTATCTTGCAATTTATAATGTTATGACAATTATGAGTACCAAAAACTTTTCGGGGAAATAAACCACTAACGAAAACTGGGTATTCAGGGAACTGGCATTCGCAGAACGGCTGTTTGGGGAAACGACACAGGGGGTACTGATATTTGGGAGAAAGAAAGTAACACAACCCTAATAATACCAAAATTACCAGGCAGGTGTACGAGAAATTCTGTGAAATAAAATATTCTCATAAAAAACAGCTAGCGGTAAAAGGAATTGAAGTATATGTAAAACAGCTTAGAATGTTGTATCAAAACTTCATAGGCAAAAATCTCGCAAGAGATGTAGAACAAAAATGTTATATTGTCTCCGCTCTGTGACATAGCAAAAAGCTTAAAATGAAGCAGAACTATTACCAATTTAATGCTCTTAAAGATGTGAATAGGGGAATGGTACTTTCTGGCGAATGGTACATTCTGGCAAATGGTTTTCTGGTAAACTGTACTTTCTGGAAAATGGTTTTCTGGCGGATGTCATTATGGCGAATAGTTTTCTGGCGAATGGTGTTCTGGCAAATATCGCACAGTCATTCAGTCGCATAAGGTTACAGATTAGTTCGCAAAGAAATTAAAAAACTAGTATTGTATATTATTTTTCATCATATAAAATATGCGCGTATATCGCCTTCACTTTTTCGAAACATCTTACACGTGCAACTTTACACATATAAGCATCGCATAACGCAAAAGGTGATTTCGTTGTGTACGTACATTCTGGTTGACTGGGTTGCTTAATTCAGCGCAAAAATGGTATGTGGTCTAATGTGTCCATACCATCCGCGAAGCAAACATCTTGACTGGATATGTTACAAAACGTTCTTCGACTGTTTAGCCCGGCTCTCCGCATTACACTATCATGCACATTATTGAACAACAGGCACGAAACTCTATCACCTTGTCGTAGTCTCCGTCGGGATTAAAATAAATGAAATTTTCACATGAAATCTTCCCGAAGTTTCACTCACCATCCATCGTCGCTTTTGTGAGTCTTGTGAGTTTCTCGAGACAGCTATTCTTCTGCATGATCTTCCATAGTTCTACGCGGTCATTACTATCTTCTGCCGTTTTAAAATCGATGAAAAGGTCGTCCGTTGGGACCTTGGTTGGGACCAGTAGTTCATTGAGTTTTTCGAAGGATTAGCCAACTGGTTTTAGAGAACTTTTCACGAACTCGTTTACTATAAGTACCGTAATTCAAGGAAAAGTTGATAATTCCCGTAAGGCCCGCCAAGGCTATATAACGACACAATTTAAATGATCTGTATCACAAATGATTTTTTTTTCTGAAGTCAATTTCTAATTGCATTGAGGATAAAAATTCATTTACAGGGGAAAAATGGTCCTTTTGTGAACAGATTGTCAATTTTAAATAAAATTGCCTGCCTATAGACTTTTAATGTGGCTTATGCTGTAATTTACAAAATGGAATTTTAAAACTCATGAACAAGTTGTAAGATTTTTTAAACGTTATTCAGATTCAGTGACCCCATATTTAGTGAGTAGCGTTTCGCTTAATTTGTGTAAACCTTTTGCAATAATTGATCAACTTTCTCCCGAAATCAAAAACTTCACATTTTAAATCTCTAAAAATTGGATTTGTTATTATAATATTTTATAGAAACTACGTTTACATAATTTGATAAACAAGCTACCAGTACTGGTTGCCCAAAAGTGATCAACTTCACCCCATTTTACGATAATAAACAACAAAAGATGATCTGGGATAACATTTCGAATGGTGATCGCTTGGAAATAACCACAACCCAACTTGTCGGCATTCTGGAAGATGGGACATACAACCCTTCCCTTCCAATCTTTCTGCAGCTGTTCTGTTTCCCAAATTGTGCCTATCAGTTGATACAGACAAATGGCTAGCTTCTACAGGCCTATCTATATGAGTTAATATCCGATACTATCCCTACCAGTAGCTATATTGTTCTTGAGTCGATGGATAGTAAAGTGGGACTGGTTGGCTTGAGTCTATGACAAAAGATCAAAAGGACAAAAGATTGGAGAGACAAAAGAATGACCAATAAGGCGAAAAAATTTGAAACGAAAAATTTTCCATCATGCAAATCATATTAGATTTTTTGTGCATTCGAAGTTTTGTCTTTCGACTTTTTGTCCTTAAATCGGGTTTAACCGTCCGTAGACATTTTCTCCGTTCGCTTGAACCTCATGACTTTCGCTTTCAGCACCATTCATGTGTTCATCAAAGTGCTGCTTTCATTTTTCGACCACGGTACGTTCGTCAAGATGCTTCCATCTCTATATCTGCACATCTCGACTCGCTGGATGCTTTGTATTTGAGATAGAACTGTCTGTACTCTTTATCCACCCAGTTGTTCCATCGGCTTGTGTATCTATTTAATAGTTTTCGCCCGAAAAATAATATAAACAATCAACTTTTTTTCTTTCATAATTAATAATTAATACATACTTCATCATTCTCTCATTTCAGAACTAGACTGTGACTGAGCGGGATACTCCAGTGCACATCAACCGTTCTCAAAAAGCGCTGATTTGTTGGAACTTTCTTTTCGATCACAAAAAGAAACCATTCCCAAGCAAATCACGCGCCCGAAAATCGCTATCAACCAGGACTTGTGACAGCAGAACTCGGACGGACAAGAACTTGTCAATTGACTTTGCTTCGTTGGCAACAGTGACGATGTACAAGTGCTAGAGACGATCCAACCCGCGCGGAATCAACGGGACATTACGACAGCTATCTACCAGTGAGTGAGTGGCTTCAAACACTTACATATTCGTTAAAAAGAAACAAGGTGCGTGCGCACGAGAATTCTCGAAATTTTACACGCTTCAAAGACCGCGCCGCAGCCAGGTTAGTGCACGCTCCGCTGCACATGTCTTTGGCCAGCCAACGAGGCCCCGGTGCCCAGTAGTGGTTTCTTCGATCTGACCAAGTGAGCATTGAAGTCACTATCTGTAGTTGCGAGGCGGCGATCGAGCGATCGTACAAGGATTTGCGAAACTTTCGTTTTGGACGCCTCCTGCGCGTGTGGCAAGCCTCAGTTCTGGCGCCATCTGAATATCAAAGTGCTAATGATTGGTGTGGTTGGTGTTCTAGGAGGTGGTTTTTAGTCAGTCAGTCATCGAAAGAAATAAATCAAACAGAAGTTAATCGCTTGTAAAAGAAGGAGCGAAAAAGTGAAAATTGATTTTCCACCGTGGATTGCCGATTGATTGCATGAGTTAAGGTGATTGTGTGGAATCAGTGAGCTTGTGTACTATGAAAGCGCCCGAGTAACGAAAAGTGTTTTGGGCTATAGAAGCATAAGAGCAGTTATACATATTGAATATCCAATCAATTTTTAAACAGCCCGCAAAGTCGAGCGGAGTGATACAAATTTATCGCTAATTGATAATTTTCCTCGGGTGCACTAGTGCGCTTTACTGTGCGCCATTCATTCGTCCGGTGGCGTTTTCCCCGATTGGCGTGATATTTTTGTTGTGAGCAGAAAAAAGGGAAAATTTTTCGTTGATTTTTGCTTCTTCTCGCCCGCCAGTGGGAAAAAGGCGCAATTAGACTCGCGAGCACCCCGTGGCCAAATTCAACCGAAACACTGTCGGAAGACCCAAGAAGAGCAGTGGAGGCAAACTGAAGAGTGTAGTGCAATCAATAAAAAAACCGTAACCGCACAGAGGCATCGGAAAGTGAAACAGCCAAATAGCCAAACAGAAGAATACAAATTCGCGTTCAGCTAAGTTTTACATGCACATTGTGTGAAGCGGCTGTCAGTTTTTTTTTTGTATGAATTAGTGGAAGTGGAAGAGTATTGCGTTTTTGTTTCGTTCGTTTCATCATCATTATCGTGCTATTATCAGTGCTGTGCACCGCTTTATCAATGGCGAAGAAAAATTACATTTGAAGAAAAACTTTCGGATTTACATACACTCGCACCAGGGCAGACACGAAACAGGCAGTTGGAAAATTGCGTGCGATGCCATACAAAAGTACAGCTGAAGCTTAGAGAAGCCCGAGATCGAGAGAGCAAGACTCCACCGATGAGGACGTGAACTTTGTGTGAACTCAATGCAAATGGTAATTATACTTAGTACGGTGCGTTTGTTAATCTATATCCAGTCCTGTTGACGTGGGTGTAGCAAGGTATTATCAAAGGGTGAAATTCAAAGCTAATTCACATATTTCAAAGAAAAAATGATCCTTACCACTTTTCCCGCATCAAAATGCGAAAATCAACACATCATGTTTTATTATAGTTTTTAAATGGAAAATACAAATGAATCATGAATTTTATTTATGAGTTTATTAGTTTAATCTGTTTAAACTCTGTTCATTTTTGTTTGTGAAATGATTTTCATATATCACTCTTACGCGAGAAGATTTGAAAGCATTTCTTCTAATCCAGGCCTGCCAAACAGTTTTCGACCACGGGCCAAATCTCAGACAATATTGTGCAGAGGCTCAAATCGCTTCAATGCACATGGAATTCTTAAATATTCGTAAAAACTCACAAAAATTCCACCCATTTAAAAATAAGTTTTTACTAAAATAAGTATCTCTCCAGGAAATTAAAAAAAAATGAAAAAAAAAAATGCGAATTGTTATAAGTTTGTCATTGTAAAGTGCTCGTTTTGCTAAGAAAAAAATCAGGTAAAAATTTGAAGTCTTCATTAAAAAGTTCATACACTGTATGACATCTGTATTGCATTTGACATATTTGACGGTATAAAAGTTTATTTTTTGCTCCAATTTCCCTTGTAATTTGACTTTACGATTTTTTCAGTTTCAATTAGGAAAGGCGGTGGAAGAATCTCATTTTTGAGCAAAGTAACGAACCCAGAAAGTGTTCATTTTGCCCCGATATCTTTATACTAGCCTTGTTTTCTAGCATATTTTCAATCTCATTTTTCTTACATATAATATGATATTTAATACCATGAATGAATGTAGCACGTCGTACTCAAACTTGAAAACTAGCCGAGAAAAACATTGCTTAACATGGTCTTAACAAAAGCATTTGCTTAATGTTTCCATTATGCCCCTTATTTCCCTAGCATTAAATTGAAAATTGAACTTTTTTTAGTGTTGTCCACAAAATAAAGATGATGAACACGGTCGAACGCCTTTTCTAAATCTATGCTCACTACTATCCCCTAAAGCTTTTTTGTTTCCATTGATTTTGTAAGTATCCTACGCAAATCTTGAAGATTGCCTGAGCATGAATTTACAGGAACACATGCGCTTTGACAAGAGCCAAGTAAAGTCTTCATCAAAAGTTGCACCCTGTTCGCCAAAATTTTCGTTAATGATTCATAATCAGTATTCAGCAACGTAAACGGTCGATAGTTTTCAAGATGTTATAAATCACCTTACTTGGCAATTTATGTAACTATTGTTTCGGAGAATTCTATTGGTGGAAGTTCTACGTCAATATCCGTTCAAAAGATTACATAAATTTTCTTTTAACAAATCATAATGTTTAAAAAAAAACTTGTAGCATAGTCCATTTGGATCCGGAGATTTCTTTAGATTACACGTTTTCAAAGTTTCTTTGATTTCGTCAATTGCTATAGGTTTAGCGAGAACGATCGATTCTTCATCTCCTATTGCATTTGTAATATAATCTAACGGATTTCCATTCAGATCTATTTCGTCATCTACTATATTTTGTGGAAACATCTCTCGATAAAACTCGTGAATTATTTTTCCTAAACTTTCTCTATCCGCTACGGAACTGTTCTCACTAGCCAATTTGATCTGTTGATTAGACACACCTCTATGTATTTGTTTGGAAACCTGAAACACACCTACTTTTTCACCTTCGCAGAAACTTGACTCCGACATTTTTTTTGAATAGTTTCTGATCCTATCGTACTATATGTCCATAAGCCTCGATTTTGCTAATTTCATTAGAATCTAAACAGCATCTCCTCTTGCCCTTCTCTCATTCAGCTCTATAAGTCTCCTCAATTTGTTGCTTTTTGCATTTTTAATATTTTTGTTCACCTTCCACGCCTCTGATCTGTAAAACTGCCTGGCCTTCGGTTTGAAGACAAAGTTTCACGAAGAACATAAGTCACTCATGTAGCTTACGCGTATTTTTAACATGTCATACTCTCTTTAAATAGGGTCCTAAAGCCCTGTTCAAATATTAGTGCCTAACGCTTAAGTTTAGGCCAAAAACACATGTTAACTCAATTTTTTAATGTTTTTCGTTTGTTTAAGTCCAAAAAAACATTTTTATGTATTTTTTTTTAGATTTTATCACATCCCTTGGCTTAAACTCAAATTTTGGGTGTATTTCGTTTTCCGTGTCCCTTCCGAAATGTCAGATAGGCACAACCTCAGTGTTAAAGCCCTGTGGTGTTTTGTCGACTAAGCGAACGTCAAACATGATCAAAAGTGTCAAGGTTCATTTATGGACACAATTTTTAAATTAAAGTTTAAACATGATATACCTGTTATTTGTGCGGGGAAAATTGCTAAAATGGTTGCAGTAACATGCTCTCTCATGTTATTGAATAAAAACATGATTTCATTAAACATTTTAGGACCCAATTTCCCGATACTTCATCTGACTCTAAAATACTTGGATTTATTTTCCAATAACCTTTTCCTCTTAAAACAACGTTGCTCTTAGATGTTTTAATCTTCATTACCACCGCCGAATGATCCGAGAAGGATACTGGAATGGTTCGAACTGCCGTGATTCGCAAGTCAGTCCCATCTGTAAAAAGTAGGCATTGTGAAAATAAGCTGTGAAGTTTCTGAACTCGTTTTCCATACGAACATTCAAAAATTACTAGAAAATTGGAACATGTTCAAATCTTAATGAAACTTTCACAATTTGCTTATCACAACGATATATTTCCGAGAAAAATAAAAAGATGATCAAAAGACGGTTCATTTTTTGGTCACACGGTGCAAAAATCTGTGGTGGGACTGATATGCAGTTACTTTTCATTATGGGACCATTTGACTTGCTGTTTTTTTGTAATTTTTCCGAACAAACCATATTATCTCATTAGTGCAGCTGAAAGAGCAAAACTGAACTCAACTCAATTTTGAGAAAAACGCAGATGGGACTGACTTGCGATTTACGGCTGAGCAGGTGCGTCAAATCTATATAGTCTTGAGGCTGATTTACCACGAAAAAACGTGAAATCAGACTTTCAGAAGACTTGCTCATCGATCGGTTTTTGTATACCTGCACAGAATCACTGCATTGCTCTTCGTCCAACGATGCTGCACCTTCGGCACCCACTTCTGTGACAACCGTTGCCTTTTTCACTGCACCATTGGGTGCAGGTAGAATCACACTACCTTCCAATCCTTTTGATTTAATCCGGTACGGTTAACCGGCGGATGCGCGTATGAAGCCAAACGCGTGTTCACCGATCTACGTTTTGGACACTCTACCTTCAAAAGCTCCGTCAAACTACAGACAGATATTGAATGGATCCGTACTTGTCGAAAACCGCTGTGATATGTTTGTCTTCAACCTCGGGAGAGAGACCAAACACACGGACGTAACATCCAGTTCGAAGCTAAAATCGTCACTTGAATTTTTGTTCCCTTTTCGTACTCAAACATAACCTTGCGCTAAAGGTTTTCGAAGAGGCTTCTTAAGCATATCCTGGATCTTTGTGAAAAGGCTGAAATCCTTGCGATACATTGCTGACAGCATGTCGCAATTATATTTCTGCTTCTGGAAGGACGCAAACATTTCCACATTTGTTGGATTCTGTGACTAGAGAAGGGCAAAAAGAATCGGAGCCGTTCAAAAGATCCGGATCACTCAAAATAACGAGTGTTCTGTGGCTCTTTTTGGCGAGAGTCGGTTCATTTGATCAGCAAGGATCAGATAAAAAGTTACCCGAATAAAGGACGAACCTCCTTCGATCGTTTCTCGGCGTTATTACCACGTGCCTTGCTTTGAATGGCACGCCACACTTTCAAGCACATTTTTCTGCTGCTCCGTGCTCTCAGCATAGGCAGACAAATTTGCCCCGCCCACTTGCATACAGATAGATGAAAGATAGTGAAAAAGTATTCACTTGAATGACAAAGCACATTTTGCTTCTTCTTTTTAGTTTGGATAGGAGAAATCGGCCGAGGACATCGCGAGTTTCTGGGGAATAATGAGAGAGTGAAAGATACGACACATGTCGCGCAACAGGGAGTGAACCGCTCTTTTTTCCATTCGCTCGATTCAGTTCGCTCTTTCTTTACAAGCAACTGAGCCACTGAACCGTTCAAAAGATTCGGTTCACTAAAATGAGTGATTCGGAGCGGATCCGTTCACTAAAATGAACCGTTTTGCCCATCTCTGTCTGTGACTGTTCACCAAACTTCAGCTTCAATGTGTTCTCTCGTACAACTTTCCCTTCCATTTCTTTGGTTCAATGGTTCTTCTGTCTTCAAGGTTACACTCCGAACAAAAGAATGCCGGACAATGGTTATGGTATAGCTATTCGTGATCGGGAGCAGGTCGTTAGGCAAAATGGGTCTTTAGGCCCAAAGGGTTGTTAGACCGAAAGAATAATTTACTGCCATTTCAAATAGCGAATACATTCAGCAGTGTTTTTCATTTTTTAATCAAAAGCTGTTCTTTCCAGCTATATTTTATAGCGGATATTGTGGGCTTCTACGTAATGCAAATTATCCTGATCGAACAACTAACAATCCATTAGACCTAAAAATTCAATGCGGATTCTAGGTAATGCAAATTAACCTGATCCATCCTTGTTAGTTACCAATTCGATCTCATTAGAACTATTGGTCATTTTCGGCCTAAAGGTACTCGGCCTAACGGCATTTGGCCTAACGGATAGAACCAGTTGGAGGTGATCATCAATCAATCAACGAGCGAAGTTTGATTTTTGACCAACTTCGTCGCGTCGCAACTCGATTCTCAATAGTGCGCATAATGCACACGGCGAAAGGCATAGATGCGCACTATAGCGAAATGAGTCGCGATGCGGCGAGATTCGCACGCTGGTTAACCCATTTTTCGACGCGAAGCAGTATATGAAAGATGGAGGAGGCGCTTCGATTGTCGCAAGTTTCTCGCAGCTGGATAAGCACGCCTGACCTGCTTAGAATCTGATTGCAAACTGAGCTTAGAAGAGAGTGTATGTAGAAATTTCTTCTATTACTTTATATTCAGGAGAATTCCTGAAAGTGCCATCTTTGACGATTACTTTGAGAGAACTTCATAAATTTCCCATTATTTTTTTTTACTCCTAAAAAAGGAAAGAAGCAGCTGCGTGTATCGAAAATACATTTATTTTATACAACAAAATCGTTCGTTCAAACCTGGGAGGGAGAAACCAATACAAAATTTCTCTACGTCACAGTGAGCCGAGATTTTGCTGTCACGAAATGTCACTGTGAGCCCGGATCTTAAACAATGGACAAACATGATAAAAGCGCGTAATTAGCCTAAGTATATTTTTGCATTTCTTCAAAAGTAGCAAAAATCTAATAAGAATCAATTCATGCACAATCAAAAGTAACGTCACGAGAGCACCGTTTATTCTTATTGAATGTAACGTATTGGAATGAGGCTCTTTTTACTTTTTTCATTAAAACTGAAAATTAAACGCATAGAAAACTGTGGCCCTTTTTAAATGTTTGTCCAGAAAGATCGAAGGTACACAACAAATGAAAACTAGCGATTTTTACTAAGCCTGCCTTGATTGTCGTTGGCAAACTGGAGTTATCTTGCAGTTTGGAAAACAATTGTATCCAATTTCGTGTGTAGTATCGGTGCCTCCCTCCCAGGTTCAAACCATCAAACCTTTCGTTGTTTTCTGCAACAAAGCAGTTTCATACAATTCATGTAACCAATTCCATCTCCAACTTAAAACCAAAGATTCGCTTATTTCATATGGAGAACGAACGTTGAAACACAATTTACGAATTTCTCAAAACAAAATTTCTAATTTTTAGAGCTCTAGTGTATTCGACGAAATGGGTTCGTGTATTTTACAAAAAATGCTACAAGCTAAGATAAAATACAATAACAAAAGGCTCTACAAAAATGTCCGTTGCAGAAAACAACGAAATCATTGCGTTGAGCAAACGAATTTTTCTCTTCTATAGGGTTTAAGTCACCGTCGATTGTTATATTTGAAGATTGTTGATATTTTTCGGTGATTACTACATGAACGATCGATTTGAACAAATCTGATGATGGCTGAAAATCAGTAAGCCGAAACGTTATAATCGTGTTTCAGTGTGTAGTAATCACCGAAAAATATCAACAATCTTCAAATATAGAATATTTCTCTGTTGTGTTTTGTGCTGCATTTCCCTAGCTCATTTTTCGTTGCCTCTCTGCTCAGTATTTTTTCGATCCCTCGCAAAGAGGCAAAAGCAGCACGCTGCTGTAGAATATGTCACCGAACTCTGACGATATTGAGGCGTATTATCAAGCCTGGTTAGAGGAAGAAAAACCAAAAAAAAAAAAAAAAAACGGTATCGATCTATCAATCTATCAATTATGATATGTGTATTTTACGAATATATCATGAAGTTGCTGAATCGCAAGATTGTTTCTAGTACAAATATTTCATGGCTATTGAAAATGGTGAAATTTTGCTTTACGAAATTTATTATAAACCGCGTTTAGGGATTATCTGATAAAATGTACATAATTCAAGAAAAAATAGCGATGAAGTTGTAGCTTTATTGTCTATTCACTGCTCTTCAATTTTTCCCCTACCGATAATTTAAGTATTCAAAAGCATCAAATTTGTAGAAGGCGAAACTTAACTGTTTTTGTTTACGAAAGTAGTGAACGAATTTAAAATCGAAAACAAAACACAGCGAGAGTAGGGGGGGCCTGGTGTAAAATGCACCAGTTAAGAAAGATGCGCCAAAATGAAAACCAAACAATATGCTAGTAGTTTTTTAATACACGAATCTAATTGGTTTATGTCCATCAAACATGGTGTAGAGTGAGTTTTTTTTTCTAACGCACTACAACATTGATGCACTGCACACCTAAACGGAGGGGCATGATGCACTACAACAATAAGGCAAGATGCACCGTTTTGTTCTAAACGTAATTTTATTTATCGAAAAATCAAGAGTCAATTGGATGATTTTTGCTTACAAGATGATACATTTGTGCATAAAAAATGGTGGTAAAGATTTAAAATGATTTAACTTGAATGATTGTAGTTTATTATGGAATTGATCATTCTGCCCCGACCAATGGAGCCCTGAACGCAAATCTCTTTTGAAATAAATTAATTATGAATAGTAATGGATCATTGAAGGTAACTTTTTAAGTGCTTACCGCATCAAAACAAAGGTGCTACTGTATATGCGATTTAACATTGTGACAGCATTGCTGTTCTGTCAAAAACACAATCTATGCTTTGCATAGCGACCGTTTTGGTTATTTTAATGATTTATTCGAAAAGCTGTTTTTTCACAAATGCTTTGATGAAGCAAATCGTCTATTTCATTGACCAGGAGAGGGGGCGTAAACCCCCTGACTTCGCCCATGCCATGATGATAATTTCTTCATATCGTGGGGGTGGTTGAAACAGGCATCAGATATTAGACTCAATAATAAGTGGGTAACAGCAACGACGGCCGTCGCCGCCGCCGCTGCGGTTTGATTAATACGATGGAAATTTCGCCAAGCGGTGGGTGTGTTTGTATGGCTGTGAAATTCAAACAAAATGTGAAAAGCTATACGCGGATTCACTCTAATGAGAGGTTTTGCAATGCTGCGCCGCCGGTGCAGTGTGGGGTTAATGTTGGCGTTTTGGCTGATTGCGTTTCGGTGAAGCATACCTACAATTGAAGACGCAATCGTTGGTTGCCAACAATTTTTCCTTCCATGGCGCATGCTGTCAATATCTTATGCTGATAAACGCCAGTGAACGTAGGATTAGTCTGCGCAATTATCCGGAACTAAATAGAGCGGTGATTGCCCTAAGATTATTGCATCAAACGTTATCGAGCGAACAAATAATGTTTGATGGTATTATTAGTTTTTCATAAATGCAGTATTGCATAATACATTTGCTAATTGCAATATTATCGGGTTTTCATACAAAGTAGTCTTCTTTGTAAGATTATTTGAGTAACTCACGAAGCGCTTTTAATACGGCATACTGAGTTCGCCGTAGAATTGAGTGAGCTCGTGGTTCATTATTGGCCTCCACAAACCGTTCTGCACACCGCCAAAGATAGTTCTAAGCACTCGTCACTCGCAGGATCTTTTCGGCTTGGTAGTTTTCGAGATTTTTCGTGGAACAGAGTACCCGTTTTTACCACTCGATACATAAATACAAAATGGTTAATTGGTCTCTTAGTTCATAACTTTAGAAATGCTCATAGAAAACCCGACTTACTCTAGCGTTGATATAAAGTCAAGAAGTACAAGGACCCCAAATTTCTCTTGAAGTTCATCTAGATCCATTCTAATTGAAATTCTGTCACAAAAAATTGCACCCATTCAAGGAAAGGCCATCCAGACGCTGGTTAAAGGTTCTTCACCTTCTCAACCCAACTTCTAGCGTCCCATAAACAAGCAATCGACGACGGTGACGAGTGTTGGAGACTGTTTTCCTTGGTTTTATTATTTTATACCGTTTTCTGCTACGATGATGTCTCCGCATACCCCAGCTCCTTCATCTCCCCGTCATCTCCATGCGGTGGTGAAGAGGGTTATCTTATTACGATGAGATGTCACTGCCAAGTATGGGTTTCCGTTCGTCTTCAACAACGTAGGCATACTTTGGCGAATAATGGCGAACCTTGTCTGTCTTGTTGTTCGTCCGCTGTGGTAGCTGGGGTCATTTTCGTTATTTCTCTCGGACAACGACCACTTCAAGAACCAAAGCACCATTGAATCATCCATCAACAAACACACGTGCACCTCAAAAGCTACCGTCTTGAATGCGCCAAATGGGTCCTCCTAATTCGCCACAAGTCCACAATGATTGAAGATTGATTTATTTTCCCCGTAATACGATGGTTCACCCGAATCACCTGTTTTTGGAATTCAATTTACGAACCGGACCGTTATAGATCGTTTGAACAGGGAAGGTGGGGTCAATTGCTGCCATGGGGTAGAATGGTTCAAATACTTTGAATTTGAATCATATCAAGAACGTCAGTTTTCACATTTTGAAAATTGGTTAGCCTAAAATGTGGAATAACAGTAAACCATAACTAAAACAACATTTTACGTCATGTACCCCGCATTGTTATCTGTTCCATTTAGAAGGCAATACGAAATACGAATCTTCGCAAATCCCACCATACCCACACACATTTGAACCTTCCCCAAGTGCGGAATTGGGTTTCCAATTTATCTCATTGGTATTTCGCCGGAAAGCTTTTTTGTGCTTGTCGTAGGTACCTACTACTGCTTGCGCTCTCTTTGACAGTGAATGCCGTTCTCGTTCGATCCAACATAGGACCTTATTTTTGCGTAGGACGAGCTCTCAGAGGCGGAGAAGAGGAAGAACGTCTCTTTTTAACGACACCCCTAAACAGCTTCGCATGGCAATCATGTCGCGACCGTCCGAGGTCACCGGTTACTGCCACCCACAGCACAGTGGTTGGATCAAGAACAATTGTCAGCCGAAACCTCTGACTATCATTTTAATTATAAAAATTGTTGATTTTTGCTTATCTTATACATTTAGAATATTTTTAAATTATTCAGGAATTGTGGAATTATATTTTAAAATGTTTTTTTTATATTGGACTTAGTATATAGTAAATATTGTTATTGTTAATTCCGATATAAATTTTCAATTTCAAAATTTGGCTCGAATATGTATTTTATGATTATGATCAATACTTCACTTTAAAAAATGAAGACAAACAACCTCAAAAAAAAGTTATTCAGTCAACTCTTCAGTACTCGATATTTCATATCACGATATCGAGTTAGAGAATTATAGTAAAAGTTGATTTTCATGGCTACATCGAAGATCTCTTAGATTGCATTTGCTTTGGCTTTGTGTTCTGTAACTTGAGAGTTGACTGTACCCTAAAATTACCTTCAAAATTTGACTCAATTCTAGCATCATCCATTTCGTCAGTTTCAGCATCATTATGAAGGCTTTGATTATTTTAGTGCAAATTTGATTATTTTAGTGAACTTGTATGCAAGTTTGTCAGGTTGTATGGCAATTTATTTGCTTAATTGTCACAGAATACGAACATCGTGTGTTAAACAATATTTATCAGGAAAATTCATAATATTTTCAATGCTCAAAAGTTATTTCTTGATGGTTCAGAAAAGTTTTGTATTTTGCCATATACAGTGGCGTAGCTAGGGTTTTTGGGGCCCGGTGCGGAATTCGATTCAGGGGGCCTCAAAATTAAGGTGAACGCCATCTAAACGTAAGACGCTAATGTGAAACCGACTGTTGAAATAAACATTGATTAAATAGCTTTTGTGGAATTATGACTAAAGTGATGGAACTTATGTTGGTATGCTGATATGTTGTTGTAGTAGTTTAATGGCAATTAATGAGCCTACAGTTCTTCTTTTCTACACACACATAAGCACATAAGTTTACTGAAAATTATCGAGAGAACTTCCAATAAATTGACATGTAAGTGGAAATATTGACTGGCGAAGCAGCGCTGGAAAGCAATGATTCATGACAGCATTAATTAGGTATTCTAAGAAACTTTGAACATTTCCTCAATTTTGTATTTTTGAGTAGGGATTGATTTAAAAAATTGCCCTTAATATCGATAAATTTGTCCAAGGTTTGCTTAAAACAAATAACCAAATAAACTCCAATGATTTCTTCAGGAGTTCATTTTGTTATTTTCAAGGACTTAGTAAGGATTTCGTTTCAGACCTTCAAAAATTCAATGTACAATTTTTCTAAGAGTAACCATAGAAGAGATTCCATCATGAATTCCTTGAAAAATTCTTTCAGAATTTTTTAAGAAAATCATAGGTGCTCAAGGAATGTATCGAATAAATTTACCATAATTATCTTGAAATTTCCATTAAGATTCTCGTTTACAACATCTTCGAGTTTAAAAGTAGCTATTCATGAACTCCCACAGAGTTCTGAAAGAACTCTTGGACTATTGAGGAAGTCTCTGTCATGTCTACCTATTTCAAGTGATATTCCTCATGACTCTGGTACTTGTACTTGTTCGTACCTACGGGATTTCTGAGCTATTAATACTGGCTGCCATAAGCGCAGAAGAGGACTTCGTAAGTAAATTGCTAAGATGATAGGAATTATTATAATAATTACTGTAGTATTAGTTGTAGTGTGGAACCTCAGATCAACTTTTGAAGAAGCATTGAAGATTTTACTTGAAAAAATATACGAGAAATTGTTTGGAAAAACTGCAGCAGTAATTTCGCATGGAATATTGGAGAAAGCATTGTATTTTCTGAAGGAGCTTTATGAGAAATACTTTGTCAAATTTTAAGAGGAATTCCTGGAAGAGTATTAATTGTATATCCCTGGATAATTCCAGGAGGAATCTAAGGAGCAACTCCTAGGGAAAATGTGAAGGAATATGAACATATAATGAATCCATATAATTCCTGAAAATATAATTGGAGGAATCGTCGTAGATCTTCCTGGAAAAATCAGATTATCCTCTAATCATCCCTTGAAACAACGCTGGATTTTTTGGGAGGCTTGGTGGTGGAATAATACGAGACATTTCTGAAAGAGATCCCAAGAAGTATACCTGAAGAGAACTTTGTATAAATCACTAGAAGAATTCCTTTAGTTTTCCACAAGGAATCTGAAAAGAAATTCCTGAAGAACCAGTGAAAAATCACGTAATAATCTCTGAAGGAATCTTGAATCATCTTGAAGCAAGATTCACTGCAAGCACAATAAAGAAGTGACTTTAAAGACAATTTTGCTCAAAACAGACTTTCATGACCTACTGTTAAAATGGAGACTTGTATTAAATAGAGACTAAACTACTGAAATGAGATCTATCACCAGTCGAATGCGTACAAACTATGTCCCAAAGATGGTAACTGATTTATTTTCCAAATATAATTGAAATAACAATCGGCTAGTTCAATCGGTTCATTTTAGTGAACGGATCCGATCCAAATCACTCATTTTAGTCAACCGAATCTGAACGGTTCAGTGGCTCAGAAAGAGCGAACTGAACCGAGCGAATGGAAAAGAGGCGGTTCACTTCCTGTTGTGCGACATGTGTCGTATCTTTCACTCTCTCATTCTTCCCCAGAAACTCACGATGTCCTCGGCCGATTTCTCCTATCCGAACCAAAAAGAAGAAGCAAAATGTGCTCTGTCATTTAAGTGAATACTTTTTCACTATCTTCATCTATCTGTATGCAAGTGGGCGGGGCAAATTTGTCTGTCTATGCTGAAAGCGCTGAGAGCACGGAGCAGCAGAAAAATGTGCTTGAAAGTGTGGCGAGGCGTGCAAAGCAAGGCACATAACAAGCGTTTTTAATAAAGCCGAGAAACGATCGAAGGAGGTTCGTTCTTTATTCGGGTAACTTTTAACTGATCTGTGCTGATCAAATGAACCTACTTTCGCCAAAAAAGAGCCACACATCACTCGTTCTTTTGAGTCCGGCTCCGATTCTTTTTACCCATCTCTAGTCTGTAACATACCTTCAAATCAGTTCCAGATACAATTATGGGCTCCGCACATTTAGGTAGATCCTTCTGAATTACAAAATTAAACCGAGTTATCGAGCATGAATTTTGAATAGGTATTAAGGCAACTCTAATCACCAATAACATTGATCATGGGGGCTCCAACACATTGCCGATAAAAGTCACCTTCAAACTAAATTTTTATCTGCTTTGTTTATGTGTTAGTGTTTCTAAAAATCAATATCATAATATTAAATGAAATTCTTATCACAATTTGGGGGCCCTCTATGCGATTCTTCATTTTATGCGATGTAAACATGATGTCATGTAAATTTAAGTCTTAAATCATTTAAAATTGTGTTATATGTCACGTAATTTCAGAGGATTCTGCTGGATTACATGACATATAATTGAAGTTTACATGACAAATCATGTAAATATACATGATTTGCCACTCTCCAATTATATGCATTATATGTCACAGAGGTTTACACGTTCCGTTTGAATCGAGTAAGTTTTATCGTGAAATTTAAATGAAAATTATACCCTAAACGAAAGTTAAAGTCCTTTTCTGCATTCTTAGTGAATAAGATCACTTAACAGTTTGATAAATCATCGTATGAACATCGATGAAGCTAAATGTTTTATACAAATTAACGACCTGTAGCTCAAAATTGTAACACGCTGAAACATTTTGAGAACGGCATCAGATTTAGCAGCCACAAATCTAGAGATGCATAATTTGATCCTTAAGATATGCAAAAATGTCTATTTTGTCACGCTGTGTTATTTTGAATACTACCGAGAATATATTATGAAGCCGAGGGAAATATAACCGTTCGATGAAAGCTACGTTTTTCAAGGTTTTGGCCACCTTCGAACCACAGTGCACCTAGATAAATAGATTGATGTGTCCGTGAACGAAGCAACCGGAATCACTCTCCCTAGGGACTGGGGAGCGGAGGGATTATTATGTAATAAAATATTGAATTCAATGTTGACGTAAGGGAACGGTTCCTTTTTGGGGATGGAGGAAAAGGGCATGAGTCAAGATGAATGAACATAGCACGCCAATCTTAAAAGTGATTGAAATTCATAGCTGAAAAAACTGCGCAAGAACCAAGGACCAAGTTTGGAGGCAAGATATTATCATGATCAGATAGGTCAATTCCATAGCCATGGATTGTAGAAGCTCCTCAGAACCGATAACTTCATCAATTTAAAATGTTTAAAAGCTTCGTCGCGATAAGCACGCGATTTAAACAGCGGAAACATCTACCCACCATGAACCTTCAGTTCAATGTAGGTTAGCAATAAATTTTAAATATATTAATAACCCATCTAGAGCCAGATTACTTCCGCAGCTCGTGCATCAACTCGATCGAGTAAGAGACAACTGAACCCTACCAACCTCGCAACTTGTGTGCTATCGTGCTGCACCAATCTCACATACCTACCTAACGGAAAGAACCGCTCTAGCTGGCTGACACTGACTAGCTGATTGTGCACGCATGCAGGCAACTAAATGCAGTATGGGTACCCGAGCAAAAGAAGATTTCTGCAGAATACCAAACTATGGTATTTCATATCAAATAATTTTCAAAACTTACCACCTGAAAAAGATATCTAAGCGTCCTGCATGAGAGGTAAAACACTTCAATTAATATTTAATACATATTATACAATCGCTAAACAGATAATTAGATCAGGTATTTGCAATACCTTGATAATACATGATGAATTTTCATAAAGACGTGATTTTTGTCAATAGTAGTTCAAGAAGTCCTCAATAGCTTTCGAATATCTCAATTAGGTATTTTTAATCATGATACCGAATTGAGGTGTGCAAAATGTCTTTGAAAACTAAATAATACGTAATTATGGTATAAGACCAAAATATGATATGCATAGATAAGTGCGAGTTATTCATCCCTGCTCGGGTAAACATGCATATCGTCAACGGCAAATTACAAACGGCGCAAATTCTAACTCCAGTTGAGTTGTTAGACTAGAGCCCATGTATTTGCATCCTCAACAGATTGTTCTAGAATCTCTCTCTCCGTGTAACGAACCGGGTAGCGCGTCTCGTTTGGTTGTTGTTACCTTGAGCCCTAGCGCACCGGCATGGTGACCTTTACACAGTGAACCGGTAGCTTGTTAAGTACAACGATCGTAGGTTACCGTAGTGCGTTGAATTTGGATCACTAGAGAGGTGGGGCTGGTCCGTGTGTTTATTCATCGATTTGGTTTTCGAAATTCGAGTATCGGTAAAATATTACATAGGGTAGTAGCACCGGTTTTGGCCAGCTTTAGAGAAAAATAACTTAGTAAATATTTGTGAGGCCATATATGTACTGCAAATACGCCAACGGAACGCTTTCAATTCATATTATGTATGAAAAAGATGACAGGAGCTGAAATAATTTGTTCGCATTTTAAAATCTCCGTGGCCATCCGAACCAGTTTCAGCCCGAGATTTAGATTTGGCTCTCAAATTGGCCAATCACATTGATTTCTTATGAGAGTGGTCATACTAAGAGAACCTCGACCAGATTAGGCGTGTGGGAGTAGAAATTATTAGAGAATGACTTATATTTATTAGTTTTTATTATTAATTTGGGCGAATAAATGAATGTAGCTACCACGTGAATTTTATCTACTGAACACACAATGTTTCATGTTGATTAGTTATATAAAATAGTGTATAATCCAGTATGGCTACGACTGGTGCTCTGACCAAAACCGGTGCTTCTACACTACTCGACTAACATTTACAAGAAACAAGTATGAGATTGCGTTACTCGGCTGTCACGGTTTGTTTGAGCAAATTATGTTGAAATTTCGGATTGCTGATGGTAAAATAATTAAAATTATTACAACATTTCGCCTACATTTACGCAATAGAGTAGTAGTGTAGTGATGTAATAAAATAAATTGATTGTGTAATAAAAATTAAAGTTCAAATCGACATGCCAGGTTCAGAAAAGTTTTGAAAAGGATATTTTCGATTCTTTCAGGTTCGCAATTTAAAACTTCAATTCAGTTAAAAAGAAAAAAGTCCATTAAATCTATCGTCCAGTTTATTTCATCATCACAGACAAACAAACGTCACACTCTCATCATTGTCCATCGACCAAGGGGGATCGACCAAAACTATGCTTTTGTCACTGACGCCTCATTGCTTCTAAGCCCTCATTTTCATGCCAGCCTTTATCGCAAGACTAAGAGTGCTTTTCGTCAGGCTGATAGAGCCTTAAAGATAGAGAATTGAAGAGCACTTGCCAAAAAGAGACCTGAGAGGAACTAAAACAAGGTCGAAAAGAGAACCAAGAAAACAAAATGAAATATAATTAGGAGTCAGGAGATAAGAGTTTGACTCTTCATAGCATCAGAGATGAGTCGACGGGATGTATTAATTTACCAAAACTTGCAGAACCCTAGAAGAAACTATGTCTAATGATATAGAAACAGTTTTCCTACGTTTACCAAAATATGCAGCTACTATATATTTTTTTTAAATAACAGTACCTACTTTAACGTTGAGAACACGGAAATATGTTGAATTTATTATTGTTCCAGAATATCATCATTCTTGGAAAAAACTGCCTCCCAAATGCTCTCGTTGCTTAGGTCTTAAAGTTTCAAGCTCTATAGAATTTATTATCCTTTGAAAATGTCATCGTTCTTTAAAAACTGGTAATCTTTACTGAATGACAGCTTTCAATGTGATTGCTTGAAATATTTTTGAGGTTTAGGTCTTAAAATGTGGTTTTGGGCTTGAGAATTTTGAATGAACCAGACATGAAACGGTTGGGCATAGAACTATTTGGTCATTGTCATTAACTTATTCATTGTAAATCATCCGAGTGACAGAATAAACCTGAATAAAAAAAAGTTAGCAAAAACGTTAAAAACGCAAGAAGTCAATCGATGTTGTGGGAGAGTCTTTATTCACTGGATCCCCGAATATCGCTCGCCGCATAATGAAGACTTGAAGACCATTGATGAAGTTTCAGAAGCAGTGTTTTAAGCAATCATGGTAGTCGACACGTTTTCGATGATATTCGGCAGTGATTCCCTTAAACATTCTCAACACGAGCGATCAAACAAATGTCGACAAAAAATATGTTACTGCCCACGATAGCTTCGCTACGAAACGCTACGGTTATGTTTATTTCTGTTCTTCTTTTACTGTATGTGTATCACATTCGACATTACAGGCAAGATCAAACTATTCATGTTGTTTATGATCCGATGTCTGAATTCTATGTAAAATATATGATTTATGCAAATGCCATCATGTCAGACGACATTCAATTAGCACTTTTTTATGTTTGTCGACGTTCATTCTAAAGCTCGTGCTGTGAATGCTATTCATGGCAACGAAAATGGAAATGTTGCAGTTAATCCTTTTCGACCAAATGTCCATTCGACGAAAATGTCCATTCGACCAAACGTCATTCGACTAAATGTCATTCGACGAAATATCCTAAGGCCTCCTTCGAGGAATGTTTCAAGAAAGTCATAACTCCACCAAGATTTTATCCAGTGATTCATTCATCGTATTCTCTGGAACATCCTCCAAGATCCCCGTTCAAAACGAAGGTTTTTTTTTTTCAGAAATTCTTCCAGGAATGTCTCCAGGAAAAGGCCAAGGATTTTTTTTTCTAAAAAATAAATCAGTGAGTTATTTAAAAAAAATCCTATACCCTCTGATAACACCTGGGCAATTTTTGAAGTCACTCTTAATGAACAAGGGTCTCTGAAATAACTCCTGGACTCTTGAAGAAATTTTAGAAGATTTCCCAGATAATTTCCAATGACAATAGAAAAAAAAATTAACCAAATCTCGGGATAGTATTCCGCAGGATTTTCTAAAGAAATTTTTGAAAAAAAAAACATGTGAAATAAACATAAATTTGTGGAATACTCAGGGGAGTTATTGTAAAAATTGCTGTAGTTATAAGTGGTGTGAAAACTTTAATAAACATGGATCTAGGAGTCAACTTTGGTCGGTGAGGATCCATGGATAAAGAGGAAACATACGATTTTTACTTAAAACTAGTTTTGCATTTTTATCTCGTGGTGAAATGATATTGGTAGAAGAATTAAACAGCTATTTTCAGTAATGACGGAAAAAAAAGTTCTTGTGTTATATAATTTAAATTATATGAAATTCTAGGATTTTTTAGAAATTATAGGCAATTCATTTTGCCAGTTAATGTCGAGTAAGACAGAACTTATAGCGTCCAGTAATCGATACTAAACGGTAGAAACAAGAAATGCGGATGCTTAGGAAGCTCAAATTCACTGTCGCGATAATCACGCACGTTCACAAGCTAATCGGTTGCATTGTTTTGTGTACCTTAACCGTTTTATTTAAGATCATTAGGTACACTGGAATCTCCAGACAGTACAGCCTGCCTGCGCATACGTAGAAAACAGTAAGTGCAGCCCGTTCGGAAACGAGAGAAGATTTTGACCTTTCGGGAGGTCAACTAGATTTCAAATATGTACGACCGACGACGCGACGCTCGGTCAATGGCGAATGGCGACGGCGGCAGTCAAGTTAAATAGCCGGGGCATCATTGTAAACACGCCGAGTTTTGTGTTGTGAATTATAATATTAGCAAGCAGTCTCGGTATTGAGATGGGAGAACCGTGCCTTCGAGGGAGTAGTACGCAAATTGACGGGGAAGTGCACTACGTCGTTATGGCTGGCTACACGACATTAGGTGAACCGGCAAAGTCACGGATCTTAATCTAGCAATAGGTACCTATGGTCAGTGCCGGATTTGGGATATGAGGGACCTGGGACAAATCTTATGATACAAAATTTAACGCATTTTGTCTTGAAACAAACTCTTTGAACTTATTTTGAATAGAATTTTCAGTTCAAATGTATAGGAATGATAACCATTTTATTTTAAATTGTATCAAAACAGATTTAATGCATTAGTTGGTATCATAAGTTTATTATCAAGAATTTAACAAATTTTCTTCAGGTGGGATGATGTTACTTTTCTCTAAGCAACCTGTTTCCCCAGACATTTAATTATAAGGAAAGATCTTGCATAGACGCGAGGATTATATTGGAAAATTTTGTCAATAGCTTATGTGTAGCCACAGCAGTTTTCAAAATCTCGAAAAGAATGATAATAAATCTTCGAGCTAGTACACGACGCTGAAGACGGCCTTACAGTTGGGGTCGAAATACGCGTATCTGTCAAATGATACAAACTGTAGTGTAATTAAATGGTATAGTACTAAATTCGGTTTTTCATCTACTCGGGAGCCCACTGATCAAGAAGCCCAGGGCATTTGCCTTAAAATCCGGGCCTGTGCCTAATAGTGCCCACATGATTATTCTGCGAAGCGTCGTCGTTTCCAGAATCACGTGTTTACGATTCGTAAATCGTGCGGTCACTTTGCATTCAAGACAAATCCTTTATGGCCGCCACTTTTACGACTATTACTAGCGAATAATGAGGATGGGTGTACCAAAATAAAAACGGTCATTCGGGGAAATCCGCAATTCTAAACGAGTCAAGCCAGTAGTCCAAATACTTAACTTTTCCAGACACAGTCAGCGACATCCGCCTCGGGAGCGCAGAGAGAAATAGGAGGCAGGCTGTTGTTTTGCTTCTCGTATCAGATTATCAGCTCGATGATTAGAATAATTATATTTACCTCTATATTTGATTATTGTTGGTTTTATTTGCTTTCTCGTGTATTGCTATTCGCAACGGTGGCGTGTGTATGATTCAGAGGTTTCTATTGTGTGGGCTTCCAATGGGTCGCGACGTTCTCAAACGACCGTTACGGAACATGAGTCCGTTGCTCGATAAATACTTGTTTTTTAATTCGCGACCCATTGGAAGCCCACACAATAGAAACCTCAGCCAGCGCAGTTGCTGGCTAGTGTAGTGTGCTATTCCTATATCTAAAAAAAAACAATGCGCTCTCGGGCTAGGCATTGGATATATATAGAAAGCGTTGTGTTTGGATGGGCATCTAATTCTTCCGAAAGAGGTGCACTTTGCGAAAGAGGACCACGTGATTATTGAGCTGAAATCGAATTCAGGTTAACTTCTGCGTTCATGAGTCCTCTCATGGCGTAGTGGTTAACGCGCCCCAACTAGAGATCGGGGAGTCGTGAGTTCGATTCTCACTGAGAAGACGTGTCACTTTTTCGCAAATCTTCACATCAATTTGTCTATCTAATCCAATTGCAAAATATATGTAATGTTTAGCTTTTCGGTAGTAGAATGAGTTTTTTTTACCTTGCTAGCACTTGTTAGATTTTAATTTTAACTCTTACACTTCTCATTCTTTATTTTCCTGGCGTTTTACATCCTTACTAGAACAGAGCCTGCTTTTCAGCTTAATTAGTTATATAAAAAGGGAATTAAATAGGAATTTTCTTTTATAATGCATAATGGTTTTTTTTTAATATTGTGAAGGAAGAAACGATGACAACCGTACCAAACATTCCATTGAGGGAGATAGTCAAAACCGTTGGGAGTGGCGTTGCTAAGAAAGTTAATGCACACTCCATTGTTGTTTGTGGTTCTTTCCTGGGATAGGACATAGGTATTTCTCCCGTATGTCCTGGCTCTCGAGCCTAGGCTAGGCTAGCCTATGGTCACTTCCCCGAAAGCCATTACCCCGAATGGGTCATTACCCCGAACGCTACTACCCCGAATGAGCCATTGCCCCGAATAATATGAGATACAGTGCAGTATCTTGTTTTGCGGGCAAAAATATGTCTCTAATGAAAACTAGTAATAAATGACGCGTAAAATTCGTCGGTTAAATGTTCATCATATACTTTCACTTTCACTTACTTTTATATTTCATTTCGAAATATCTTATTGGCAACTATCTACTTCTCATTATTTCTGAAACAACGCCTGTTTATCAGCTCAGTGGGCACTTTCGCAGTTCAAGGGTTCATTTAAACATTCCATAACGAAAAAAAATACCATTTTTGACACCTACCCACCCTCTCATTTTTTATATAAATTCTACATACTGTGTATGGGCTTTAACATTTCCAGGACAACCACCCACAACATGTTTTGCTCCCCTTCAGTGTTACAAAATTTGTGAATGGGCTTTTGATAAAATAAGCCTTTCATTGACTGAGAGCATGCGTAACATTTTGAGACTTGTTCTAGTTAGAGAGTGGGGAGATAATTGTACGATTCTTTATGAGTATTTAACGAGTTTAGCTCAACAATGTATTTTATTAGAAGATAAAAAAGCAGCTAGTTTTTCATTCGGCGTAGTGGCGTTCGGGATAATGAACTATTCGGGGTAATGGCGTTCGGGGTAGTGGCATTCGGGGTTTTGACGTTCGGGATAGTATCATAGACTCTCTCTGAAACGATAAGAAAAGTAATTCTGATCTCCCTACTTTTTACAAAAATCTATGATGTATTACAGTAGATAGGGTGCAGAACCACTTGGGCACTTCCATGATTCACTTTGGCATTGGTTGTTTTTCTCGACCGAATTGTCTGAAACTTTGCAATGAGAAGCGTTTCAGTACGTCGCACATTGTGGCCAAATATGAGCTCTGTATCTTTGAAAAAAACACCACTGCCAAAATGAATCAAAAATGCAAAGAATAGAATCCGGTTCCCTACAATAAAAATAAAATGGAAAACTAAAATTACAAGGAACGTTCTCACCAATTTCAATCAGCTACAGTCTCAAATATCCTCTTCAGTAATGAGACTATCGGTTTCCATAATGTTGGCCTAATACTAGTGAAATATTCCACAGTATTTTTCTTCTGCCTAAGCGTCATCATTGTTTAGAACGCATTTAAACACATTTTCATCGAAGTCTTTGATTTTTGTGAACAAAGAAACTCTTTCCCATTTTTCGTGGTATGTCACTTTTGTCAACACTGATCCCAGATTTTCAACTCAAATATTCCACAATTCGAGATTGAACTCATAACAGACAGAAACATAGTTTTTCAAAAGCCTTTTTTCGCACATGTCACCACAACTTCAATCAAACTGCACACAATAATTCACGGTGACTTTCAAACGCATGCGATGAACAAGTGCAATGCTCACGATTTTCTCAACATTTCGGATAAGATATCCGTTTCGCACAATTCATCTAAACTTAATTTTTTAAGCATCACATAATCAAAAAATCAACTTGCTCAATTATCTCAGTTATAGACACTTTTTCCAAAAACTGCACCAGCTGTTTCATCAGCCGAATCTAAAAATTTGCGAAGACGGCAAAAATATGACAGATCAATTTGCAACACATCCATTCGCGCGCGCTGCCTACTGCGATACCTCGATACTAAAACCCTTACGATTTTCGAACGTGACTATTCCTCCTCCGGAAGCTTTCTCAAAAAAGTTTAAGAATAGGTTCGAATGATATTTATGCATCTGCAGATCATGTGATAGGACTTTATTATTTAAATATTTATGTTAAAGATGACTCTATCGATCACACTTCAGAGCCGTAGCTCTTAGTTAGGTTCCTAGAAATTAGAGGCCTCTAGATTGGAAAAAGGGACCAAATAGCGACCAGACAGGAATCAAAAAGAGACCGAAAATGGAACAAACAGGAACTAGAAATACAAAACGTTACCAAATAGGAAGCAGAATATAACAATTTTATTCTTCATTATAGAATCAGGCCAGACATTTATCTTTGTTTGTAATTTCTGTCGGCTTTACGTCAGTATTACTACTCGTATTACTGTACGTATTTTTTCATGATTTTCTCTAGTAAATTCATGATACTTTAAGTATTTTTCTGAATATTTAGAGATTATCCTGAAGACTTCTCCAGGAGTTCAAATTTCTACAAAGATTACTTTTCAGATATCTTTAGAATATAACCTGATTTTTTTTCCAAGGATAACCACAGGAAGAAATTTATTCAAAGATTCTTTTAGATGTTTTCCAAGGAAGTACCAAATCCTCCAGGATTTTATTCATCGTTTTTCTCAGTTTATCCTCCAAAATTTCCGTTACGAACATCTTTAATTTTTTCCGTGAGATCTCCTGGAGAATTCAGTTGAAGGATTAGTACTCGTAGTACAGTAGGGAAAGTGTTCCAATTATGGCCATAGTGGTTCCCTATTTGGACATATGTGAAATTTCGAAAACTTTTCCATTTTAAATCGTTTTGAATACTTCAACATCAAGATAAATCTTAAATCTAACTACTACAACACACAAAAATTTTCAAAATTAGGAGACATTAAAGAAATCACGTATGGCGAAATAGGGAACCACTATGTCCATAACTGGTACACCTACCCTATTAAAAAAAAAAAAACGATGTAATCCCAGACGAAATTAGTGAAGGTAGTTTCGTTGGAGTACTGAATCCAGTGGAGAGTGAAAATCCTCTAAGCATCCGTTGAAAAATCGCTGGGAGACTTGGTAATGGAATCTCTAGAAAAATTTCTGGAGAGATCCATCTAGGAGTTGCTGGAAGTTTTTCAGATAAAACCTCTGAACAAGGTTTCTTGAAGTTTTTTTTTCGATGAATATGAGACAAAATTCTCGAAAAACCTGCTGAATAGTTGCGTTATACTCTTTGGAATGTTTTATTTGGATCCTGTAGAATTTTGCATCATGATCCACTGCAATCAGAATAATGAAAAGAGAGACTTTAAAGATTATTTTGGACTTTAGAGACTTCTGTTAAAAATAGTAACTTGCATTAGAACAGAGACTAAGTTTCTAGAAAGAGACCTGCTACCAGCCCTACACAAATTTATTTAACTCAAAACTGATGAGTAAATCTGTATGTTATTTAGTCTTGCAAAATTAGTAATAGAATAGTAATCCTTTCTAACGTAGCATAAGGTTTTCACGAGTTATTGACGGGTCTTATGACCGAACAGAGAACAGAGTCCGTCTACGTTGGTTACAATCCAGCATGCTGGATTTACATCATCAAATTGATCATATGCTTCCATATGTTTGTGATTTCTGCAGGCATGAACTACAGTCAATGTGAACATTGCTCATGCTCATGCGTCCAATGGTTAAGAACATGAACTTGAATAGATCATGCGTCTCTGCAGGACATGCTGTTTACCCTTGTACCATCATTTGAAATCTCTCTCATTTGTATTTTCTAGTTAAACATACAACTACGGAAATTACTGGGATACTCGAAAATATCCCGTGAATCGGAATTTTTCTGATTTCAGTATTCCCGGAACAAGGCCCTCTAGTTGTGACTGAGTAAAATGACTCAGCTCGTGCCCCATTATATCTAAATTCAATTATTCTTCACGAAACCTCAATTCCATAAAACAAACGTTCAGAAAACCTTACCAACAACAAACCAGCAACTCGTGGCCAATGCAAACCCTCGAAAACGAGAGAATCTCATTATAACGCACTGCCGAAGAACGTGCCGTTGAGTGGCACACAAAAGTAGCACCATTCTTTCCGGAGTATAGCTCATCTTAGCTTACACATCAAACGCTAGCACTTTTAGCTTTTCTATCAAACTGTGTCTAGTTTGTCTATGCTCTGTGGAAGGAACTTTATGCTTGCCGCTGATTGTAATGAAAATTATTTTCTGTTACGCCGTTGGTTCTTCGATAGCTGACTTCCTTCATTCATGCGATTGTAATTCGAGGAAGGGCGTGAAGAAGACAAACCACTCTCGGCAGAAGCTCAAAGTTTTTAGAGCATAAACAGAGTGGCGTAAACCCGTGGCAGTGGTTTCGTTTTGAGCTTGAGGGTAGATGAACAAGCTGTTCTCGGAGATGATGGTAATCACGGTTCTACGAAATGAAGGTGAATGCAGATAGAAGTTGTCTTAGAAAATGTGAAATAAACTAATTAAAGTGTTTCTTTTGGTAAATTGTAAACGAATAATTAACAAACGCATTCCAAGCTGAAGCAAGATGATAAAAAATATTGCTATATGTTGATCAACAAAGAAAAAAGCCACTTAAATTCCTTCTTTGGCAATACCATTCCTCTAGCACACACAAATACTGAATTTTTGTTTCGTTTTTTTTGCTAGTTTAGCACTTTTTCATTAGTTCTCCAACAACTTTTCTATCAGTTCAAATATCTTCGAATCTCTCTCTTAAATCTAAGACTGTGACGAATTTAATTCAGCCCCAGTTTCAGTAAGTTTCTTGTTAAACTTTGTTCCTTTGCTGTAAACTATGATTAGGCTTAAGTTGACATTTTTAACTATCTTATTCTATGAATAGATCTATTTCACATAGACCTACACGAAAGGAAACAGAACGTTATGTCAGAGTGATCAGCTTTACTCCCCTGGCCAATTCCCCCTCACGATTTACGGTACTTTCCCGCACCCGATTCGATACCGCACTGGATCGATCTCGATCTACGTCAATCCGGTGTCCGCTTCCGAAGCGATTCACTTTTATTTGGGCTTCACAATTGTTTTGTTTTTCTGTCGACATATGGCATACATAGAGCGAGCACTGAAAACCCGCTCAAAACCGCAGTGTGAGGTCCAGTTCCGCGAGAATTTGCGCACGCGCAGTCTGCGAAAAGATCGCATCTCGAAACAGCTGTTTGAGTGCTTTTCTTTCTTGAAGAAGATTGTGCGTTACTTAGCGCCAAACTGACTGTATGGTTTGTTTCGTAAGGTGCACTCGTCATAACTCAATTGTAATTCCACGGTTTGGCAAACAACAGTTCAATGTATTTGTAGTGATTTAAGCAGTCAGTCTAATATAATTGAAATATGTTCTCCTATTTATGGCAGAAAACATGTGAGCACCACAAAGGTTCAAATAAACATTGTTGGTATAATGTTAACCCAAATTTGTATTTGTCAATTTATAAAATTTTAGTTTTGGTTTTTCAAATTTTTATTTTTGAACATTCCAAAATAACACAGGGTTTATATTTCTATCTGGCATTTCGGAAGGGATACAGAAAAAAAATTGAGTTTAAACCAAGGGGTGTGTCAAGATCTCAATAAACATAAAATATGTTTTTTAAACATAAACTAACAAAAAACATTTAAAAATTAAGTAAAAATGTGTTTCAAGCCTAAACTTAAGCATTTGGTACTAAAATTGGGATAGGGCATCAGGGTCCTACAAAATTCTCTTAAGAATTCGCCTATCTCTAGGCGTATTGTTTAAGGTGTTCAACCATTTGTTAGCATTTGTCATCATGCTAATCGTTTGTGCCATCATCACTCGTAAACCATTTGTGTAGTGCTAACAATCTTCGCCTACGCAATCATCAGAACTTTTTAATGAACCCTCCACCGGTTGAACCAAGCGTGATATTTTGATTGCCTTCGGCATGTACTTGCCGTTTGATCGTGCTGTAGTAGGGGGAGTTTGGACTCCTGTTTTATATCTTGTCACAATTCAAATCGATGTTCGCATGGGAAGTTAAATTTCGGTTGGGTGTTATTTAATTCGATTCATCTTTCCGGATACCTAATGTTGTTTATTGTACTAACACAATCATTAAATCTGTTTTGATTTACAGAAGTTTCACTAAGTGGCGGAACATTCATGGGGGTTTGTTTGATTTTTACAGCAATATGTACTCTATTTTCGCAACAAAAAAAAAACCCTAACAAACCAGCATAGAAAACAGCCGTTTCGAATCGACTGGTGTGGTTGTGCTGGGCCTGCATATGAATGAAGCAACTTCATAAGCTGTGAATTATATGTTCGTAACAACATTTGAGTTATGTGTGAGAGTTGTGTCCCGTTGTAATGCAGCCACAATGGACAGAACGCTCTTGCATACACACGTGCTCTCCGTCTCTCTCGCTTGCTCTATGTTGGCAACGACTGAGTTTAGCGAATGCAAAAAGCCGTACAAAAAATGATGAAAGTTGAACATACATTTATCGTTGTTGTTATTGTTGTTAAAATTATTGCCGAAGGGAACGATGGCGATCCACTTGGCACAATACCTGTCATGTTTGCACAGTCTGTGGGAAAATTTAAGGTTTGCAGGTGGTCGTCGGTCGGTCGATATGTTGAGCCAGATTTACGATGAGCAACAAAAGAATTCCGATGAAGCGCGTTTTCAATGCATACGATTAATTCGACCCAGCAGTATCAGTATCATTGTGTGCAGAAAGGGTATGAGCATATCGCATGCTCATGTTCAAGTTCTGATTCTGGTTGCTTCAGAATGGTCATTGGTTGAATCTTCTGTAACGGGCTTTGGAGCAAGTGTGCCACCCCTACTTTTTTAAAAACGACAAAATATATTTTCACTATGAGTATACCAATATATTCCCTTATAGTTCTGAATACAATGAATAAGGTATGATTAGAATCATTCTTTTTTTCATATATTTTCATCAACTTCTGTATAAACAATCAAATTTTAGTGGAGTTTTAGAAGATTTCGTTGTTGAAAGTAGAAGGTAAATTATGAACAGATTTTTCTAATGTGCAACTAATCGAATGTGTAAGGTTTTCAGGCATATGAACCAAAAAACACTTGATTCAAAATCCGCTACTTAGCAATGATCAGTTTTTGTCATTATCGTTTAAAAAGTAATCTAAGACGATCTAGGATCAAATAAAATTGTCAAGAATTGTGGCTCTTTCAATAGACTGACCCAGCTTAGTATGGGAGAAAAATAAAGTTGTATAATTCCACGGGGCACCCCCAGGATGATTTCTTGGGGTTAGAGGAAGCCTTTCTGAAAAATTCAGCTCATTTGGTCGTTCCATGAGCTGGCGCATTTGAATTGAAGTTAATATGGGATTTACAGCTCAAACATATGAGCAACAGCATATCATCTACTGTTTGGTTCAGGAAAATTGATGATCGCGTTCAATTGGACTCAGAATGTTAAAAACACTACTTGAGGTAATATCGAATAATATTGTAGAAGATTGTACCATGATCAAAATTAATAAAGTTGGTGTTTTAACCATCTGAAGTATATCATGCAATACTGCTAGTATTTCTTCAACATAGCTTGGAGGTAGCCATTAAGCGCATCATAGCCACCTATGACGCTGGGCGAGCTGAGGCACATGTCGCATGCATATAAGTGACTGTACGGGAGTGCTGATCTAAGCCTAGCTTTCAACAACTGAAAGAGTAATGAAAATGAGATTAAATCAAGATACAACCTTCTGCAATTATGTTCATTAGGGTATAAACTAGTGTATTTGTCATTCTGGGCTTATTTGAATGCGAACAATTAGTATGCGGAACGAAACAGTGACATAGGATCAATTTTCAATATATTGGAGACGAATATCCCATACAAACTTCAAATCGAATGCGCCAGCTGGTGGAGCAACCAATTGAGTTGAAATTTTGAGAGAGCGTTTTTCTTACCCTAAGGCTCATATCTAGGGGGTGCCCCGTTGAGTTTTACAACTTTTTTGTTTTAGGGCCAGTCTACTCTTTCAATTCTTGTCACTTTTTGCTCCACATCCCAGAATTTGGATATACCAGATATCATTGTTGGTTTGATCGGTTTATATCTGAAAACTTTTCAATTTGCACCCCACTAATCTGCACATCGTTATAGTAGTTCAAACTTCAGTCAGCTCATGAAACGAAGTGAAGCGAAATTGAAGAAATTCCGGAATTTAACCTAGCTTTCTACAATTTTTTTTTTCGAAAAATTCCATCATGGAATTCGGAAAAAAAGCTTCAGGAATGTCTCCAAAGATTCCTTCTCCTCTTGTTGCATCAAGTATTCTTCAAGATGCTTCTTCTGATACTCCTCAAGATATTTTTTCATCAAAGGGATTGCTACAAACATCAAATTGAATATTATAATGAATTATTCTAAAATCGAAGATGCCTCCAAAAATTACTCTAAAGATTTCTTCCAGAATTTTTCCAAAATACATATAGGTTAGGTATACCAGTTATGGCCATAGTGGTTCCCTATTTCGCCATACGACAAAACTTGAATGTCTCCACATTTTGAAAAGTGTTGTGTGTTTTAACAGGAAGATATAGGATATATCTTGATGTTAAAACATTCAAAAATATTAGAAATGTGAATGTCATCGAAATTTCACCTATGGCCAAATAGGGAACCATTATGGCCATAACTGGTACACTTTCCCTAACTGTTTTCATGAGCTAAAAAATATATAAAAGGTACGATTTTTTATATTCCACGGTAATTGAACCCCAGGCATTTGTAGGTTATATAAGAATACAATTTTTCAAACAATTTTAAAAAATACAAAAAAGTTTTAAAAGTCATAAAAGCTTTTCTTATATGCGTGTTATGAGTCAAGGTTTAAGCCAAAAATAAAATCATTTCGATTTCCGAGCTACGAAGAAATACGCAAAATTCCCCGTCTAAAGGCGGGGTTGGGTATTAGAGGGTTAAGTCATCTTGAATGAATTCATCCTAGAATTCTTAAAACAATTTGTTAAGGAATTCGATAAGAGATAAATCCACATATTCGACAGGATTTTTTTATGGGATTTTTTGTTATTTACCAAGATTTCTTAAGATTGTTAAAAGAATTTATTTATTATCCATTTTAATAATTTAATCCGGAAATCGTTCTTGGAAGTAACTTGAATTTTAACTTTAAGTCCTCAGAAATATCATAAGATATTTTTTTCCTAGAAGTCATTTTTTGATTTCATCCTAAAATTTCTATAAAATCTGTACAAATTTTTCACAAAGACATAAAGCTGTTGGCATTGCAGGCATCTACTTGGCCAAAAGAAATAAAATACCGTGAATTCAAACATCGCATGAACGATACATGGAAGCCTCGTTAAAGAAAGCAATTTTCAAGTTGAATGATATTTATATTTGAACCTGCCTATATTATACCTGGTTATTGTTTTACTTGTAGTTTAAAATTAGTGTCGTTTCTGTTGTTTTTGTATGTTTAAATTTTTGTGAAAAAAGTAAGGTACCGCGGGGCAAGTGAGAATCCGGGGTAAGTGGGACGTTCCGTCATAGCTTACTTAGGAAAAGTTTTTCATGGGGGTATTCGTCTAGAAAGTTGAAGGTACAATTACAAGGTATGTATTAAGTACAAAAAATACTGTTATTTTTATTACCATGTGACTCATGTAAGAATGGTCAATTCAGCGCCATTTTCAACTTGCATGGTAAATTGTGACACGTTTCACGTCTGGCATTGGCTCGCAAAAAATAAATGTGTTATAAATCGAATATCCATCAGTAAGCTACAATTTTAGGTATTATTACAAGATGCTAACGAATAATCGGTATTTTGATTTCATTTCATATGAAATGTGTGATGGTCTAACTTACCCTAAAATATGTTCATACCTGGGGTAAGTGGGACCTATCAAAACAAGCACCATAATCAAAAGTTTTCCTTAATGTTTCAAACATTTTCTCATAGAGTAGCATCCAAACATTCAAACAAATGATTTTTGTCAAAAAAGATCAATCTCAAATTACGTAATTGCATAAGAGGGAAAAGAAATGTGTAATTCTTCTATATTTTTTTTGTTTTATTAATTTTTGAAATACGAATTCAAAACTGAACAAAGATTGGGATGAAATTTGAAATGCATCATGAGAACGATTACTTTTTTGTTTTTATTGAGCTTTATTTGTTATTTCTACCAAATTTAGTAGTTACGGAAAGCAACTCCATCCCATTAAGTGGATTTCTGCCATGCATATAAATAATAACAGAACATATTACAATTTCGTAAATTATTGAAAGTTCATGGGCTACTTTTAATTAATAATTTTTAAATGATATATTTTGAACAAGTTTTATTCCTTTTTACATTTTTAATGAGAAATTTTCAGTAAATATTAAGTGTGACGTGACATACTATTAAACAAACGTTTTCTTCCAAAAGCGTTACGTATTTTATGATTGATCCCTTATGTACATCAAAAATGTATTCAAAATTATAAATCTATGTTTTATCAATTCTTTTATTGTAATGGTTGACTTACTGATGTGGATTGACGCATGAAACTGGATGTGTCCCACTTGCCCCGCTTAGCGAGGTAACTGCTTCTAATGGCTCATTCTAGAACTTTCTTCTAAATTTTTCACAATTTCGAAATTATTCGATCAAATTCATGTATACACCAACAAATATGTTGCCAAAATGTGATGGTGTTGTTAGATTTGAGAAATATTCACATTTGAAAATTTTATTGAACAATTTGTTTGAACTATCGTTTTTTTATGTCCCATTTGCCCCGGGGTACCTTATGCTATTTTGATTGTTCTGTTGAGATAATTGTAACATAGCTATAAGTAGTTCAATGAGACCAATTGTCGGTCAGTTGAATGTAATAAATACAAATACAAAGAATTGATCTCAAGACACTTCCAAGAATTTACCTATGGAATCTAGCAAAGAATATACTGGGAAGTTTGTAGGGATTCCTCTCAGTATAATTCTATGATGTCATCTTCCGGAATTAAAAAAATATATATATTGCTGTGTGCGTTTGAAATGCAAATATCAAATGCGGGAACATCAAATGCGGTAAAATTTTCAACAAGGAATGCGAAGTCAAAGATTGATTTTCATTGCTAGGTTGGCGGTGATATGGACTATGATTGCTAAGTATCCTTTGGTTACTTTGTGTTACCGCATTTAAAGCCCAGTTAGGATTGATTTGCACGTCAAATGCAAACAGCAATATTTCATTCTTTCTCGATCTTAATCCAAAATGATACCCATAGTTACGCTTATGTTTTTTATGTTTTTATGTTTTTTAAGAATCACTTGAAGATTTTCATTTTATTTTTTTAAATTATTCTGGTTTTTCTTCTTCTTCAGATGTCCTTAGTAATCCCTCAGAATATTTCTTTGAAACTAATACTAAAAACTCTCTCGGGATTTGGCCTCTTCTCTTGAAGCTTGCAGAATCTTCTCTTGCAGCTTGCAGTAGCTTCTTTTGAAGCTTGTAGAAGGTTCTCTTGAATCTTGCCGAATTTTCTCTTAAGGCTTGCTGAAGGTTTTCTCTTGAAGCTTGCTGAAGCTTCTCTTGACGCTTGCAGAATTTTCTGTTGAAGCTTGCTGAAGCTTCACTTGAAGCTTGCTTAAGCTTCTCTTGAAGCTTGCTCGAGCTTCTCTTGAAGCTTGCTGAAGCTTCTCTTGAAGCTTGCTGAAGCGTCTGTTGAAGCTTGCTAAGCTTCTCTTGAAGCTTGCTGAAGCTTCTCTTGAAGCTTGCAGAAGCTTCTCTTGAAGCTTGCAGAAGCTTCTCTTGAAGCTTGCAGAAGCTTCTCTTGAAGCTTGCAGAAGCTTCTCTTGAAGCTTGCAGAAGCTTCTCTTGAAGCTTGCAGAAGCTTCCCTTGAAGCTTGCAGAAGCTTCTCTTGAAGCTTGCAGAAGCTTCTCTTGAAGCTTGCAGAAGCTTCTCTTGAACCTTGCTGAAGCTTCTCTTGAAGCTTGCTGAAGCTTCTTTTGAAGCTTGCTGAAGCTTCTCTTGAAGCTTGCTGAAACTTCTCTTGAAGCTTGCTGAAGTTTCTCTTGAAGCTTGCTGAAACTTCCCTTGAAGCATGCTGAAGCTTCTCTTGAAGCTTGCTGAAGCTTGCTGAAGCCTCTCTTGAAGCTTGCAGAAGCTTCTCTTGAAGCTTGCTGTAGCTTCTCTTGAAGCTTGCTGAAGCTTCCCTGAAGCTGTTCCTGAAGCTGGAATTCTGGAATAAATGCAGATTTTAAACCAAATCAGGAATTCCACTGAGAACTTCAAGCAGCTGGAATTCTTAAAAAAGGTACACAAATATTCCATAGATTTTTACAATATTTGCCTTGATATCTTAGTAATTTCTAAAGGAATGCTTATTGTGCTCTTTAACGAAGATTGCCAAATGCTTCAGTTATTTCTGATCAAAAATTTGTTTGTGGGCTCAACCCAATATTTTTGAGACTGTTTTGAATGTTTGTGACTACTTTTCGATACACTCCTTACTAGGCCTACCCATATTGTCCTGAGCGATTCCATTTTCTGCTCGACAAATTCCATAGACGATCATCATTTAACGGTGGAAATCATCATCTACCCAAGCTGCACAACATCAGCTTGCAAACGTCAAAGCGTGAAGCAATCACCTAAGCTCTGGAAACAAAAGAAACTGTGAACCGTAGCTTTAAAATCTACCTTTAAAAGGTAATCAGTTTTATTCTCTTTCTTTTTCGAGGAAGAGTATTGGAATCGTTCGTTACTCGAATGAGATCTATTCCATCGTTCAACAAGAAAAACTTCACGCCCATCGTAGTGGGATGAATTCACGTTTTTCCTCAATCAACAGGTTGTGAGTGTATTTACTTGTTTTATGCCACCGACAGAGGAGCAGCGTTTTTCTCATCTTCTTTCGCTCGCTGCGCTCACTGACAGGGAAAAATGTTATCGTGCCCAAGGAAAAATATATTCATAACAACAAAAACTGCAATATTATCAATTTCCTAAATAAAAAAAAACACTGAAAATGATATAAATAGCAATGATTTTATACAGTTTGTATTGGAAATTTAATGAATATTTTAGAGTTTTTCGTTTTTCCATTGACGTTCCTCGATTTTTCAAGTGCTTAGTTTTATTTTACCTTTTTTTTACATTTAGTTCTCCTTTATTTTGAATTTTTTCAAATATATTTTAGTTCTTCTTCTTCTTGGAATTAACGTCCTCACTGGGCCAGAGCCTGCTTTTCAGCTTAGTGTTCTTATGAGCACTTCCACAGTAATTAACTGAGAGCTTTCTTTGCCAAAGTTGCCATTTTCGCATTCGTATATCGTTTGGCAGGTACGATGATACTCTATGCCCAGGGAAGTCAAGGAAATTTCCATTACGAAAGGATCCTGGACCAACCGGGAATCGAACCCAGACACCTTCAGCATGGCTTTGCTTTGTAGCCGCGGGCTCGAACCACAACAGCTAGGGAAGGTTTTTTTGTGCTTACTTTTATTTTTCAATTGCTTAGTTTTAATTTTTATTGTTAGTTTAGATTTTTGTATAGGAATTGTTGCTGGCAGCACTGACCATTTTGCATCATTGTATGCGATATTATTATTGTTCTCCTATAGTTCTATCCATGATCAGAACAGATAGAATTGTGACTTGATTGAGGTGATAAAGTGCAGCTCATGCTGAAATGTAGGCAAAAGAGTGTAAAAGTCTAATTGAAACCTAAAATTAAATAGATATAAAGTATTGAACATACATGAGGAATTCCATTTGAACTAAACCTAATTATTATCACAGTAAGTTAGCTAAAAGTTATCACAGTTGTTTTCTTAATCTAAATGCACATTTACCTAACCTAAAACTTTAATACAGGTTGTGAATTATGTATCAAGAGCATAGAGGCAACAATACCATTCGAACATGCGTCAAACCGAAAATTGTAAGTAGTATTAAGTATTTGTAAATCCTAAATCTAATGAAATAAATTTCTACAGCTTAAAGCTGATTCGCACCCAAAACCCGGAGTTTGCGAGCTGCTATAAAGAATTCGGCAAAAATGCCTCTGTGTTCCCGCAACACTTTAAGAATTTTCGTCCTGATGAACTCAGAGTACAATTCCTCGGCTCTGCCGAACGTATCACGAGCGAGAGATTGCGGCATCAATTCGCGCCTCGACTCAAACAACGATCTTCGGAACACCTATCCTAGGGGTTCAGCTGCGAGTATTGCAGCATCTAAAAATGCACGTATCGCTCTCCGGCTGAAGCAACTCGAGGAAGAGCGCGCAATTAAGCAGCGCGAAATAGAAGCAGAGTTAAGAGCTTTAGAACGGGAGAAGAATGCCATACGAGAAAAATACAGATTGCTTGAAGAGCGATTTGCCCAGCGACGTAATGCAACAAAATTCAGCAAGGCTGCGGCTGTGGATAAGCCACAGCGCAGTGAATTCAGTAGAACATCACACCCAATAAAAAGTGCTACAGAGCACACCGATGTAGGTAAAATTGCAACATACCCATCGAGCCAAGTAAATTATTCGAGACACTCAACACAAGAGAATTATTCTCCAATTTATCAATCGCAAATGGACGGGACTCAGCAGCGGAATCAACGCGCGTTTCCCGAAACTATTCCGAATAGACGGCATGTCATAGTGGACGGCAATACGACGCCGACTGATAACAATCTAGCCTCCTTCGTACCTCCAGTACCACACATTGATGAGCATGCAAAAGTTGCACAGTCTGCGAGAGTTTCTAGCGAACTGAACCCTGACCATATAGGTACCATTTCTCCAATATTCGTGGTAACAAATGAATCGGACCTAGCATCTTCACGTCTACTGCTGGATGCTGGACAAGTAGCAGCGTTCAGAGACCGTGTAAATGATCATGTATTGTTAGATAGCAAAACAGAGATGTGTTTTCTATTCTGCATGTTGATGCTCCAGTGTATCAGTCGTTGTTTCGCATTGTTGGCCTGTTGTGGGATACCGTGCCAGAATCGTCGTCGTTTCTAGGCCAAATGAAAAAGCTTTCTTGCTATCGCAATCATTGTGACCATGGTTTCGGCCGTCGAAAATCTCGACCGAAATCATACCATCAGCCGAGACGGTGGGTAAAAGATTTTGGCCAGCTATACGCAGCTAATACCCCACAGTGCGACCGAAAGCAATCGAACTCACGGAGAATTGCATTTGGTTCATCCTTTGTGGCATGGATCCCCCCAGATCTGGATTTGAAACATCAGCTGTTCGGCCGGACGATGAATAATTTAATCAACATTAATCCAGTTAGGCGATATGTTTTGGGAAATCAATTGGATAAAAACTGCGGACAAGTAATCGCTGAGGACGAAGATGAAGGTGCGAACAGGGCAGCAGTGTCGCAGTGGAAAGAGGTTTTGAATCAAGTTACTAAATTTGAAATTATCAAAAAAATCATCATCTGTCCTAAGTTCTCCAAAGATGTTGCTGAAGTATATTTTGAATTCAACTTTCTTCCTTCGTATCTCAAGTCAGCTGAATTTACCTCATCGAGTTCGTCGCTATTCCCGATAAAACCCTCTGACTGGTACCTCAATCGAGATTTCAGGCACGATAGCAGAGATCGCGGTTACGCTAACTTCGATATAATGCAGACGAGCAGTGATCTAAAGTATTTCGGATGTGATAGGGATGGCATAAACTGGTCAAATACTAGCGGAGTGGAGGATTTTAGGAGTTACTGTAACTTGGAGCGGTATGGACGATTTATCGGAAACTGGAAGGATTATGGTTGGTTGAAGGACCGTAATAAAACAGTTATACGAAAGCGAGGCTGTTCAGATAGAGGCGTTAACAGCCATAGAGATGTATACATCAGCAGCTACAGTTCTCTGTCAAATTCCAAAACGGGATTACCGAGAATGGTGGAATTGGAGGGATATTTTGGGAAATGACAGTAAACGAGATGTTAGTTTACTCTAGGGTTGCTTCTAGACAATGTCTATGCAGAGGTAAAACTGGAACCGATGGCCAGTGTTACGGGGGGGAGGATGTTGCTGGCAGCACTGACCATTTTGCATCATTGTATGCGATATTATTATTGTTCTCCTATAGTTCTATCCATGATCAGAACAGATAGAATTGTGACTTGATTGAGGTGATAAAGTGCAGCTCATGCTGAAATGTAGGCAAAAGAGTGTAAATGTCTAATTTAAACCTAAAATTAAATAGATATAAAGTATTGAACATACATGAGGAATTCCATTTGAACTAAACCTAATTATTATCACAGTAAGTTAGCTAAAAGTTATCACAGTTGTTTTCTTAATCTAAATGCACATTTACCTAACCTAAAACTTTAATACAGGTTGTGAATTATGTATCAAGAGCATAGAGGCAACAATACCATTCGAACATGCGTCAAACCGAAAATTGTAAGTAGTATTAAGTATTTGTAAATCCTAAATCTAATGAAATAAATTTCTACAGCTTAAAGCTGATTCGCACCCAAAACCCGGAGTTTGCGAGCTGCTATAAAGAATTCGGCAAAAATGCCTCTGTGTTCTCGCAACAGGAATAGTGATGCTAAAATTGTTAAAATTATCGATTTTGTCTTATTATTTCTTGATGAAACACAGAATGTCTCCCTTCTTTAAATGCTTGTCAATTCTCCTGCCTTCTCAGGCTTTATTTTGTCTGCCGTTTTCTTTTCGGAAACGGTTCTACACTAGCTTGCAGCCGTAATTAAAAGCCATGATGGCCAGCTTACAGAGGAGCAAGCCAAACCCAAGTCGGGGGAATTTCTCCAGCGCTCCCTGGTGGCCGGTTATGTGTTGCACTGCTAGCCTTGGGGAATGGAATACGCGGTTGTATGGCTGCTTCTTCGTAATATAATGAGGCTGTAAACATTTATTTTGATTTGATGTTTTGCTGCTTTCGTCCGACGCGGATTGTTTGTTGAGCTTTGGAAGCTAAGGACGTTTGTAGACGCTGTCATGAAGACTGTACCTATAATAAATAACTTTGGCGGAACATATTGCATTGTCATATGATTCACGTACGACATTCTTCAGATTCTGAGATTTTCGCTGCATATGTAAAAGTGGAAAGCTAATTTGTTTCAATGTCCGACGTTTCGACATATTCAATACGTTTTTCGAGGATTAGAAACAATATTTCTTAGTTTGATGACTCTAACTGTTGAACAACGGCCATAACACTCCCTAAAGTTTGTGTTCTGAAAGGTTAGATGCGTAGATTTGTTTTATCTCCACCCTAATGATAATTAAATTTGCATATTCTTCAAATACTTTTAACGGCAGCGCCCATCTACTTAGTTTATGATTTAGCTATTTTCACTTTTGCTTTTCGTTTTCATATATATAACATATTTTTTTTCTTTTTACAGGTATGTCTGGTGTCTGCAAATATGTTTCAATAGATGATGCAGGTAACGGGAATGTTTTAAGAGTTCTGATATTTACATAGAAATTTCCTGTGAAACACTCTAATAAATATCTACTTAGGTAATGAATAGCCATAAATTATTAGATTTAAAATTCAATATTAATGATATTGTTATTGGATTAGGGTTCGCTAATGGATCCAAGCATTCCATTTTTTGAATGGTAAAGTTGTACGAGTTGTTTAATTTTAGCTGAAACTTTTTTTCAATCTGGAATCAAACTCGAAAGAGATCCATACTTTTTTGTTCATCGTAATGATCGACTGAATGAAGCATGTGGTGGAGTTGCTATCATCATTCATACCCGAGGAGGAAAGAATAACTCACAATAACTTATGCATACCATATATTGGTATCATACCACAATTAGGTATTGTTTAGTTATCAATACCTCATTTTGGTATTCAAATGGTATTTGAAAAAAAAATGTTTAAAACAATTAAAAATACTTCATTTAGGTATTCGACAGCTATTGAGGTCTGCTGGAGGTATTGAACTACTTTTGAAATATTTCACTTTTATATGAAAATCCATCAAGTATTGCTGTTTGTATTTGGGATGCAAATCTAGACTAGACGTCCTCCAAATGCGGTAACACAAAACAATCAAAGGACACCAATTTTTTTGAAACTTTGGGTGTTTCTGTTAAAACACAGCTTGGTAAATAAACTTTCATAGTTGCTTATTTGCCCTTTAAATGCACTTGGCAGCAAGTTATTTGTTTCAAACAGATTCAAATTGTCATTGGTGGCTTTAATGCAAAACAGAAACAGAAAGAAATTATAAACCGATTTAATCAATAAGAAAATAAAAATTTTGAAAATCAATAATTCCTCAATGATGATGGAGTTTTGTACATGCTCATAAAACAAATTTCCAGAGACTTAAATTAAAAAAAATGTTCATGTTATGATGATGCATAAGTTATAAGATTGCTTCTGAATAGAAAAGGTTTCTAATTAATCTATAATTGAACAAAAAATAACATTTGAATCAAGTTAAAACAGCAGAATACACGAATACGTTTGACATTTATACTTCTCATTTAATCCATTGTTTCAAGTTAGGTAACTTCCTTCATTCCCTATGACGCACATTGGTGGCCCTAGGCAAAACAAGTTTCACTTTTTTGGCAACGAATTCCACTTCGCACAAAGCCGGGAGACTTACTGCCAATATCCAACTTTAAAGACTACTTTGGTACAGCGGATGACCATTTTTGCACCACAGGGAAGGACTCGTCATACCACTTTTGGTTTTACGCCACCGGCTCCAACCTGCTGATTAAGTTCTCGTGATTTGCTCTTTTGTTGTGTGTGTCGTTCGTGGGTAATAGCTAGATGTGTGGTGCAGAGTCGATGATGATGGTGCCGGACGTACTGTACTGGATAATATAATCGCAACATTTTTTTTCCATATTTGACCTTTTTGTATTAGATTTGAGTTATTTCTGGGTCGATTTGAATGAACAATTCTTCAGACATAACTAAGATTTCAACAAATATGTTTGAGTGATTCTTCCAATAACGAGTTCAGAAGCGTTTCATTCACATTGACAAATTTCAATTATTTGGAAAAATAAAATAAAATAGAGGGTTTTCTTCATGGTATCTTCAGCAAAGTTATAGTTTTTGACGAAATGAATATATTTGCTAAAAACAATTTTTGTGTGGAGCGTTTAAAATTTAAGGTGAATTGATTTCAATTTTATCAATTCATCTTAAATTCTAAACGTTCTACACAAAAATTGTGGTTAGCAACCTTAATCATCTCGTCAAAATCTATAACTTTGCTAAAGATATCATGAAGAAAATCTTCCATTTTTTTAATTTTTAAAACTTCGCTTTATTCAAATCGTTATTTCTTCTGAACTCGTGATTGGAAAAATTGCTTCAAATATATGTTGAAATTCAAGTTATGTCTGATGAGCTGTATAAATTTCCGTCAAATCAATTCTGTATGAAAATTCGAAAAAGTTGCAACTGTATTGTCCAACACTGTCTGGTGGACAATGTGCGGTATTTCAATCAAACGACAAACCGACAGATTTTCCTTTCGTTCGTGTGTGCCGTCAATCCGTTAGGGGGTTTTGATCCGAACCAGTCAGTGGTGAATTTGTATTGAACACTGTTAAAATTCCAGTTGAAGCTTTTGATGTGTTTATTTATCAAAGGAACCAATCTGTTGCATGACGATCGGTTTTAAGGTCACATACCTATATCAAATAGAAGAACGATGCATCCGTGGCCATCACACTCCAATTACGTTAATATATAAAAATCAAACAGCTGTTGGACTTCATTATAGGTGGTAAATAATGAACATCTTGATACAACAATAGAAAAATTGATGCAGAACAACCTGATTAGAAATAAACCAACATAGTAGCACAGACAAACAGACGTAACACTAGAAGAAAATATCTTCGAAATCCACGCCAGTCACGTTATCATAATCTTGTGAGCATGTTGGAAAAACTATTTCTTGTAACCAGTGTTGTGGAAAGCTCATATTCTTATAAATCACGAGATTTATGAGTGAAAATCATGAATGAGTTGACTCATCTGTTTGACTCGTCAGTTTTCTCGCATAAAGCAATATCTTGTTGTTAGTCTGGTAGAATTATAGTAATCCTTTCATACGTAAACAGAAACATTCGGTTTTCAGTTTTGACGGGCTTCTCGCCTGAATCATTTCTGATGGCTTGAATGTGATTGAGTGATTTTGTATGAATATCTCAAGTATGAGATTTGCGAAGCACATCTCTAATGAGTTTGCTCTCGCAAAAGAGCTCATTGAATGAGATATAAGTGTGCGTGTATCAACACTGCTTGCAACAAGACCTGCAGATGGCGTTAGTATAAAACGACATACACAAAGGTTAACGATGAAAGTGCCTCTTTTCGTGCAGTTTGAAAGCATGAGCATGCACATGATTGACCGCTCGCAGTTGCTACTCCGTTATTGCAAGAACAGCTATACTTACACAGGGAACCAACATGCGGTACTCAGGATCAGTAACATCCTCCATGTGTATGTACTGGTGCTCTCATTATCATAACAAACAATAGCGGTGCTGGCAGCGTACGAATGCAGGTCAATTTGGGGATAGGACGGAAACGTTGACGTGTTACTTGCTTTACGGAAGCCGAGGAGTCATCTGCACTTCCACAAAAAAAAAAAACACTGGCAGTTTGGCTATGGAAAAGGGTTGTTCAAGGGATTTGTTTTGGAAAACGATAAAGATATAATTTAGGGGCTGAGGGTCGTGGGTCCGAATCCCGATGGTCAAGGATCTTTTCTTAAAGAAAATTTTCTCGTTTCCCAGGGTATAGAGTATCTTCGTACCTGTCACACGATATACAAATGCAAAAATGGTCAATCGGCAAAGAAAGCTCTCAGTTAATAACTGTGGAAGTGCTCATGAGAACACTAATCTGAGAAGCAGGCTTTGTCCTAGTTGGGACGTAACGCCAGAAAGAAGAAGAAAGAAATAATTTTAAATGAATACGTGAGCATAAAGCACAGAAGCATGCAACAGAATCAATGGATCAAACACTACTCGCAATCTAGTTGTGAAGTTTGAAATATAACTAGCTGGAAATGTTTGTTTAACAAGTGGTCGATTATTGTTTTTTTAAGTGTTATGTGTTATGATTGTTTGAAAATATGAATGAATAAAACTCCTTGATAGTTTGTTGATCATATAGTTTGTTGATCATATAATTTGTTCCAGACCAACTGTGATGGCATTTGAAAATGCAAAAAAATCCTGGTAGTGAATGCGCCATCAGGATTCATCAGTACTGTTTCGATAATGACTGCTGGCAGTTGTTGTTGCCGGGGTAAAGAGGGGATATATTGCACCAGACAGGAATGTCCTCCTTTTCAGTTTGTTGCACGATTCGGTGGAGCATGAACAAGGTACAAATGAACTGCGCATCGCACTGTACTGCTGGGACTGCATCGTTCAAAGCTACTGTAGTCTACAACAGAGGTTCCCAAACTTTTTGATATCATGATGCCCTAAGTGGTTTTCTAAAAATGGCGGGGGGCACCAAAATGAAAAAAAAAAAAAAAACTGGGGGCGAAATGGAATTTTCTTAAAGATTGATAATTATTTTTTGTGTGTCGTAGTATAAAGTAAAGTGGGGCAAACGTTCGACAGGTGTAAAAGTTTCTTTTCAAGATTTCTAGCTCAATTCAAAAGAAACAATAAATGTTATGGTGGTTAGTAAAATACTTAAACATAAATGAAAACCGAATTTAGTACTATACCATTTGGAATTTGTTTGTATTTATTGACAGATACGCGTATTGGCGTAGTTAGGATTTTTTTCTCGAGGGGGCCTACGGGGGCCTAATAAATTCTTGTTTTGTAGAAGTAATGTCGTCAAAATACCAATTTTTATAAATTTTATACTTCACTTAAATTTGTATTGATTTTTATTTGTTTATTATTTGTCTCATGGGGATTTGTTCATAAATTATTTCCGAACTTTTTCAGTGCTTTCTCCAAAAACTCCATTACCAATTTTAACTGAGTTCTTCCTAGAATTTCCACAGAAAATCATTGCCGGGATTAGTAGCTACTATTCAACAGATTTTTTATGAGGTTTATTTAGGCTATTCTGATCTGAAATTATTTTGAACATTTCTCCATTAAAGTTCTCTAAGTACTTATTACATATAATTTCCAATTGTTAGTTTAAAATATTATTAGTTCATTAGTAATTTGTTCACAAATTTCTGGAATAACAAACGAATTTTCCAAGAAATATTACAAGAAATTCTAGGAGTCTCACCGAAATTCAAGATCACCAAGCAAAATAAATACATAATTTTCCAACTTTTTTTTACTTGTCTCGTTTATTGGGTGGGCTCGGGTGCCGCAGGCCTTAATAGAGCCGTAATCTTTTTTTTATTACATTATTTGTATTTATTTTAAAAATTATGTTAGTTTGGGGAAGCTTTAAGGTTAGGTTCATACAACAGGAAAGAAAAGGATTTTTCGGGATTTATTGAGCTACTTAGACTACTAAGCACATGAAGCTTGATGGGACAGGATGTAATGTAATGAAACTAAACAGAAACGGTTTGTGAGAGACACAACGGGAAGAGGATAATTTGGAGGGGAAAAAAGACAGGGAACGAACGACAATCAAACTCGGATATTGATACGCTTCAAAAACAGGTATTTTTCGAACTTTGCCTATGAAGTTTTTCCTAAAGTTTCTCTTCAGCTTCCTTCAACAAATCTTTCAAAAAACCTGTTGGATTGCTTCAAAAAATTGCAGCAGCATTTTTTTTGGATGTACTTCATAAAATAGAAACACACTTATTCTTCCAGGTTTTACTCTAAGGATTGCACCTAATATTCCACAAGATATTCGTAAGCAATTGAACAGGATTCAATTGGGAAAATATTCTTGGCGATTTCTCAGAGAAGTTCTTCGCAGATCGATTTGCATTTTTTCACAGAAAATTCTTCAAGTGTTTCGTTAAATTTCGTTTAAAATGAATTTGATGTTGCTAACCTCATTCCTCATAACTCTCTCAAAAATAGTATTTCAAAAATTCTTGAAAAAAAATCAAGCATAAAGTTTCTTACGAAATGCTTTCTAATGTTATTTCAGAAACTCTTCCGCGGAAATACTTACAAATCTCCCTACCAATTGGTTCAAAGATTTTTTAAGAACTTGTTCCATCAAAGTATTTTTCACAGATTTTAGTAACTTCAAACAGTACTAGCGATTATTTTGAGAATTTTTTAGAGAAATTTTCAACAGATTAATTCAAGCATTTTGCAATTCGTTCTTGAATTTCTCAAATGAAAAAAAAAAAAAAAAACAAAATTCCCATTAGATATTATTTAAGGTTCAAGAAATCTATCGACTCTCCATTTTTGGTTCAAAAGCTACTTCATGAATATCTCAATTTTTTTAAGAGATTTCTTTGTAAATTATTTTATTAATCACTTCATATCCATATCCAATTTTTATTAGATTTCTAGAGTAAAAATGTGTTGGATAATTTGAGCTTAAATAGAATTCGAGAAAAAATAATAAATTTTTGTAGGAAAAGTTGAGCAAATGCCGTAGTATTTCTAAAGCTTTTTGATGAATTTTCTGAATATTTACATCATAGAAAAACCAGTGGTTTTTGTAGAATTTACTACAAAAAGTATTGTTCCTTTTCTTCGTTTTTTTCTGTTTGCTGAAGATATTTGTTTATAACACCTTAGATTTTTTTCATGACACTATGGAGTACAAATTGGTGTAATTGGTTACTTACTTGCAGAAATTTCCAAACAAAATTTTTTGGAGGGAATTTTTTATTATTGAAGTATAACTGTAGGAGAAAAACGTAAAAATATAGGCATTTTTTATAAGAACATTGCCAAAGATGTCTTATGGTAAAATTCGTAATGTAAGTTTTCACTGAATTTAAAACTTGGAGATTTTTTCTGCATTATTTTTAAAAATTATTGAGAAATTCCTTATGGATTTTCAGACAATAGCAGTTAACTTTTGGAGCATGGAAACATGTGCGGAAGTAGGTAGGAATAACAAATTTAATTTAAAAACAACAAATGGACAACGAAAGATAAGTGATAATTTATAATGTTTTCTCTAGAGGTGATGAATTAAAAGATAATCAAACCCTCGCTAATGAATACAAAAAAAAAAACCAAATTTCTCAGAAGTTCCATCAGAATATTCTCTTAAAACTATTTTTGAAATCTAGCAGAATTCCTTTCTTGACTGCTGAGTTCTTCAGAATTCTGCAAGAAAGCCTTTGGGGATTCCGCCCTGGAATTGTACAGGAATTCAATCCCAAAATATGGCCCAGTAAACACACCATCGTATATGATGGTATATAAGAGTAGAAAGGTGGAGGTGATATACGTACAGCTTGGATGCAGCCTTATGGTGCATGTACGTATATCGCCTCCTCTTTTGTACACTTATGCGTTTTCGTATACGAGTTTGTGTTCAATGGGTGGATTCAATCAAGAATTTATAAAAATATTTCATAAAAATTGTTTTGAGGGAGGCCCTTTTTTTGAATATCCTAATAAAGCAATCCCCCTTCCAAACTATTTTGCTAAATGTTTCTCCACAATTTCCACAAGCAAAAGTATTCCTGGGTATTTTCAACAAATTTCCTCTGAAGATTCTTACAAGATACATTTTAAAAACATTTTTCGTAGATAATTCTTGTAAAGTCTGAATTCCTATACTTAAAAAAACATAAACGCAATTGGTGCTGTATTTTGAACACATTCCAGAAGAACTTCCGTTGAACTTCACGAAAGAATTTTTGTTAAAATTTTTGGGAAAACTAATTGTAGGAATTCATTAAAGTATTTCTGGTGGAATAACCAGCGAAATGTCTCAGTATATGATTTGAACTTTTGAAAAGTTAAGTAATTAAGTAATGGTTTGATTTATTCATTTTGAAGTAATGGTTTTGGTTAATTCATTTTGAAAATATGAACAAATTACACAATATTATATGATTAATTTCCAAGAAAATAAATCAAACGTTCTGAAGCCATCCCTGGATATTACTTGAGAAATTTGATTATTCTTAAATTCATCAATAAAGGGTGGCTTCAAAAAGATCTGTCGGAATTTAGTCTAATAATTCTTGGAATTGCTTAAGAATTTGTTACATAGTAAGTTTTCTATTTTGAGAGTTCTGTTTGATCTTTCGACCTTGACACTTGCTTTTGCCGGGGCGAGCGACGAGGGCAGGATCAAACATGTCGCGCGTTGGTCTAGTAAGTGAAATAGTGGCGTGATCGGTGAGTTCGGTTGAAGAAAGTGAAAAAGTGCCGCGATCGGTTAGTTCTGTTTGATCCTTCGACCTTGACGCTTGCTCCTGGGCAGTGCGTCAAGAAAGCCCGAACAGTTTTTTTTTATTCTTTTTGGGTCGCGCGCTTATTTTTTTTTCCTGAGTGCTTTTTTATAGCCGAGCAAACGAGTGAAGCCGAAAGTGGATTGTGGCTGCTCAGTCAAGGATAACGGATCAATTGGTGAGCTCGTTTCATGCTACTATTTCTAATCTATAAAATATGTATGACTGCACATTCAATCGTTACAATGGTGGGATGTAAATATGATTTTTCAACAAACTATGGATGGTTCGTCACTGTGAGTGTCGACACAAACTCTGATTCATGATTTATTTATGTTTAACATTTTTTTTCAGAACACCTCTTATATACCTTTATTTTTGTAATTAAAAAAAACTTTGAATGGTTCGACACTACAAGTGTAGACTTGCGAAAGGTTCACTTTATTCAACAAACTTTGGATGGTTCGCCACGGTAAGTGTCAGCATAAGAATAAAAGTGTTCCATGATGTCCCAACCAATCGAGTTTTTTGTTTCTTTTCAAATGAGTAAAATATAACAACATATGCTTTCGTCCTGACAGATGTAGGAATGTTACATTTAGGTATTTGTTCAACAAACTTTGAATGGTTCGTCACCTCAAGTGTCGGCATAATTTTCCTCTACATAGAAATTGTTCATATCAAATGAAAATATTATATTTACGTATAAGCATGTATATATCTCACAAATCATTGTTTATCATGGTCTAATCGCTTATCAAAGTGAATCCTGTGACCCAACGATCCTCCCCATTAACAAACATCCCTCCCAGTAACCTTTGTGGAGATGCAGAGGCAAACACGGTCTCCAAAAAGCAAAGGTTACACACTAACATTCCTTCCCCCAATCCCACCTGACTGCAAGGACGTGGCCGGCGCCGTTATTGACCCTGTATAAATAGAGGCACTGAATTATGCACATTGAAGAAGATTATGGCCAATCCCAGCCGAACTTCTAGTTGATTCTTTGTGCATTTTCACTGACTTCGGTCAATCACGGAATAGCAACCATTGATATGTGTAGTCAGTCTAAGCTAAGCTAAGCTAGCATAGTAAGTTTTCTATTTTGAGTTTATTTATATGAAATTACATTAAAAAAATGAAATGAATTTATTGCTGAAATAAAAAAAAAAACATAGCCAGGTGAAACTTTCTTAAAAAGAGCTGTTACGGATTGAACCTTATTTTTTGGCAAAAAATCTCGCTTTCTGTTGTGTAAGAAATTTCTAAGGAATTGTCTAATAAATTTAGTTGGTTAAACTATTTTTCAAACTAATCTATTTGGACACTATACGAGTTGTAGTTAATGCATTCATTTCTATAATGAATTCTTTTAAAGGAAATCATCGCTGGATACCTCCAGCAGAGCATCCTCCAAAACCATGGGAAATCATAATGCAAAAATTTCCCATTTCACCTTAGTTTTGCGAAAAACTGCTGTTTTTAACTACACACTTGACATAAATTACCGAATTCGGTAATTTATTTACTGAAATCTGAACAGCTGACTATTCGGTAATCGATTCGGGATTTTTGTTGTGTTTTGTTGCTTTTTAATCGAGAAAAAAAGTAAAAAATAATAAATTCGGGCCTTTTCCTTCGATGTTTCCGAATCAGGGTACTGAAGTGGCCTTCACAGTGAAACGATGCATATCGGCGGGCTGGATACAGATGAAGCTTTGTTCATGCTGCAAGAAATACAGTTTAGTTGAAAAAATATTAATTGCAACATTATAATTATTATCCAATTACCTTAGCTGCTTAATCCACACTTCACTACGCCACACATCTGAAGGAACTGGGTGACTTGGCAGGACGTAACAAAACAGTTATTTATCCAACAAGTTGCAAAATGATGATTTTTTCAGCACGAGTTGTACAAGCCTCGTTGGATAAATACAACGCGTGCTGAAAAAAATCATCATTTTACAACAAGTTGAATACAACATTTTTGCTCTTTCAAAAAATGCCGTTTCAACTGGATGAACTTTGAAAGCACAAACAAACATTTCAAGAAAACCCACATGGGCATACAGCCATGCGTACTATCAATTCAGTATTTTTCAATCGCGTAGGCTGTGATACAGTAGTACCCATGAACATTGCTGGGAATGATAATAGTAGTAGGCTTGAATTACGAGAAACTCACTCCAAAAACGTGAATCTCATCAAGTAGCCTATGTTGGGTGCATGAATTTTTTAAATCATAAGTGTCATGCCCCGGTATGATCTAGAGCGGCTCAAGCAACCGGATGTCGCAGCGGCATACGCGCAGCAACTCGAGGCTGCATTACCGGAAGAGGGTGAGCTGGACGAAGCCCCTCTTGAGGACTGCTGGAGAACAGTAAAAGCAGCCATCAACGATGCAGCTGAGAGCAACGTCGGGTACGTGGGACGGAGTCGACGGAACGATTGGTTCGACGAGGAGTGCCAGGAGGTTTTGAAGGAGAAGAATGCAGCGCGGGCGGTCATGCTGCAGCAAGGGACCCGGCAGAACGTGGAACGCTATAAACGGAAACGGCAACAGCAGACCCGCCTCTTTCGGGAGAAAAAACGCCGCCTGGAGGAGACGGAGTGCGAGGAGATGGAACAGCTGTGCCGGTCTCAGGAAACGCGTAGGTTCTATCAGAAGCTCAACGCATCCCGCAACGGCTTCGTGCCGCGAGCCGAGATGTGCAGGGATAAGGATGGGAGCATTCTGACGGACGAGCGTGAGGTGATCGAAAGGTGGAAGCAGCACTTCGACGAGCACCTGAATGGTGCTGAGAGCACAGGCAATGAAGGACGGGACAACGGAGGAAATGCCTTCGTCAGTACTGCGGAAGATGGAAACCAACCAGCCCCCACTTTGAGGGAGGTTAAGGATGCCATTCACCAGCTCAAGAACAATAAAGCTGCTGGTAAGGATGGTATCGGAGCTGAACTCATAAAGATGGGTCCGGAAAGGCTGGCCATTTGTCTGCACCGGCTGATAGGCACAATCTGGGAAACAGAACAGCTACCGGAGGAGTGGAAGGAAGGGGTAATCTGCCCCATCTACAAGAAAGGCGACAAGTTAGACTGTGAGAACTTTCGAGCGATCACCATTCTAAATGCGGCCTACAAAGTACTATCCCAGATCATCTTCCGTCGTTTGTCACCCGTAGTAAACGAGTTCGTGGGAAGTTATCAAGCCGGCTTCGTTGACGGCCGATCGACAACGGACCAGATCTTTACTGTACGGCAAATCCTCCAAAAATGTCGTGAATACCAGGTCCCAACGCATCACCTTTTCATCGATTTCAAGGCGGCATACGACAGTATCGACCGCGTAGAGCTATGGAAAATCATGGACGAGAACAGCTTTCCCGGGAAGCTCACGAGACTGATAAGAGCGACGATGGAAGGTGTGCAAAATTGTGTGAAGGTTTCAGGCGAACACTCCAGTTCGTTTGGATCCCACCGGGGACTACGACAAGGTGATGGACTTTCGTGCCTGTTGTTCAATATTGCGCTAGAAGGTGTTATGCGGAGAGCCGGGCTTAACAGCCGGGGTACGTTTTTTACGAGATCCAGTCAATTTGTTTGCTTCGCGGATGATATGGACATCGTCGGCCGAACATTTGAAAAGGTGGCAGACCTGTACACCCGCCTGAAACGCGAGGCAGCAAAAGTTGGACTGGTGGTGAATGCGGCCAAGACAAAGTACATGCTAGCTGGTGGGGCCGAGCGCGACAGGGCTCGCCTAGGTAGCAGTGTTACGATAGACGGGGATACGTTCGAGGTGGTCGACGAGTTCGTCTACCTTGGATCCTTGCTGACGGCTGACAATAACGTTAGCCGTGAAATACGGAGGCGCATCATCAGTGGAAGTCGGGCCTACTATGGCCTCCAGAAGAAGCTGCGGTCAAAAAAGATTCACGCCCGCACCAAATGTACCATGTACAAAACGCTCATAAGGCCGGTAGTCCTCTACGGGCATGAAACGTGGACGATGCTCGAGGAGGACCTGCAAGCACTTGGAGTCTTCGAACGTCGGGTGCTTAGGACGATCTTCGGCGGTGTGCAGGAGAACGGTGTGTGGCGGCGAAGGATGAACCACGAGCTCGCCCAACTCTACGGCGAACCCAGTATCCAGAAGGTGGCCAAAGCTGGAAGGATACGATGGGCAGGGCATGTTGCAAGAATGCCGGGCATCAACCCTGCAAAGATGGTATTCGCTTCGGATCCGGTTGGTACATGAAGGCGTGGAGCGCAGCGAGCTAGGTGGGCGGATCAAGTGCGTATCGATTTGGCGAGCGTGGGGCAGAACCGAGGATGGAGAGATGCGGCCACGAACCGAGTATTGTGGCGTGAAATTGTTGATTCAGTGTTATCTGTGTAGATGTTAACTAAATAAATGAAATGAAAGTGTCATTCCAGGCTCTAAATGCGAGAAATGCACCGGGGAATAGAACATTTTTCTACAGTAATTTTGGGTTGCCCTTAGCAACGGATGTTTTGCTATTTTCAAGGCTTATTTCCTACAGCAGCGATGGTAGTGAGTTTCACTGGCTTCGCTGACTGTGATTTGCTTTACTTGGATACTGTAGAGTGAATTTCAAGGTTTTTCCCAACCCTGCCCATGAATGTCACAATTTTCCTCGGAATCATGCATATCTATATTCCCTATTGGAGGAAAGAACAGACAACATAGCACAAACGATAGCTGACTACAAATGCTGGACGATCCGATCCTAAATCGAAATCGCCAGCCTGTGTCGGAACCACATCGCACAACGTTTGTAGAATCAGAGCAATTGTGCTAATTCTGTGCGGCGTGTGAGGCGAGACGAGTCGAATGAGGTGACAATTGTCGACTCGTTACCATTTGATTAACATTAGCCTCCTCACGTCACCCGCTGAGAGAACGACTCGTCTCGATCCACACGTCGCGCAGAATAAGCACTAATGGCATGAAGATACTGGATTATTCGGTTGACGCCTACCAAAACAGTATTAAAAAGTGCTAATTTTTAGCACCGAAAGTAGCACTTTTCAGCACTGTTTCTTTCGGTAGGAATAGTACGCCGTTATGTTGATCAACATCTCAATGAAAAGTTGATTGATTAACAACGGAATTGCAAAAATGACATTTTTGAGTGTCTTTTCTTCTTTCTGGCGTTACGTCCCAACTGGGACAAAGCCTGCTTCTCAGATTAGTGTTCTCATGAGCACTTCCACAGTTTTTAACTGAGAGCTTTCTTTGCCGAATGACCATTTTTGCATGTGTATATCGTGTGGCAGGTACGAAGATACTCTATGTCCTGGGAATCGAGAAAATTTCCTTTACGAAAAGATCCTCGACCAGCGGGATTCGAACCCACGACCCTCAGCATGGTCATGCTGAATAGTTGCACGTTTACCGCTACGGCTATCTGGGCCCCGTGCGTGTCTCAAGAATCAAATTATGCGTCTCTTGTAGATTTTGGGTCGCTGAATATGATTTCGTTTTCAGAAATGTTCCATCACGTAAAATTTCAAGCTACAGGTCGTCAACAAAAAAAAAACTGGTTTAATTGAAGTTTACATGAGATTTAAAGTATTATTTATAAAACTTTTTTTTGGTTTCTTATCAACCAAGAATGCAATATAGGACTTAAACTTTCGATTCAGATATAATTTAATTGAAGTTGCACGATAAAATGTATATTTATTCGATTTTTTCAACATGCTTCCAGTACCCATACAAAATTCTTCGTCTGTCTTTTATTGTAAAATAAAATATTTTCTGAACCACCAAAAATAACTTTTAACCATCGAAAGTATTATGAACTTTTTTGATAAGTATTGTTTTGCACATGAAGTTTGAATTATGCGGCAAATTAAGCAAATAAATTGCCATACAAGCAGGTAAACTTGCATGCAAGTTGACTAAGATAGTCGAATTTTGCATTTTTAACTGTCAATATCTCAATATTTGCTCTGATATTATTGAAAACGGCAATGGATTCAGCAACCCTTAATTTAGTAAATTGATGTAGTTTTGTGCTTGAAATAAAAATTTGCTTAGGGGCCTTCCTTAGCCGAGTGGTTAGAGTCCGCGGCTACAAAGCAAAGCCATGCTGAAGGTGTCTGGGTTCGAATCCTGGTCGGTCCAGGATCTTCCTTGACTTCCCTAGGCATAGAGTATAATCGTACCTGTCACACGATATACGAATGCGAAAATGGCAACTTTGGCAAAGAAAGCTCTCAGTTAATAACTGTGGAAGTGATCATGAGAAAACTAAATTGAGATGCTGGCTCTGTCCCAGTGAGGACGTTAATGCCAAGAAGAAGAATAAAAACTTGCTCCGCAGTGTAATTTGTGTTTCAGTCAGCGAACTTTTGCCACACCCACACTCGAACTCTTGCCCCACCAGTGGGACACACTATTATTAATATTCTACAACTTCGTGCGATCATATATGACTCTATTATAATCGAATGATCGGATTGTCCATAAATCAACACCTTGATCAGTAAAGAGATATATTACTTCGAGCAAATTTCAGAGTTATGAATCTCCTCGCGGCGCTCCTGAAGATTTGTTTCACGCACAGTTTGGGAAGCACTGGTCTATGTGTACATATCCAGATCATTAGGGAAACCGCAAATCGAAAGAAAAAACGAGTTATAGCGAAATAACCAGTGTGCAGTTAATCGTTGATGGATGGATTTGCATTTTGCAGATTGTCGGGATCCGATCAAGTGTGTCGTGATTGCTCCCTCTCTGGACCAAGTGTAGTGAATTGGTGGCACTCGTGCTAGCGATCCAGGGCGGCTGCTAGAGTTGTAGGAAATTCCTTTGGTTGTGAGTCACATTTCCTAGAACCTAGGTGTAAGCGCGGAACAGAAAAACGTTGGCGGATTGTTTTCAACTTTTGTTGAAAACATAAACACGGTCATTGGGTTCGCATGCAAAAACACACGAGGTGTGAGGAACTGGTTTCGTGTGGACCGGCGATGTTTACGCGCGGAATAAATGAGCGGTAGAAATGCTTTTGACAGTGCTTCTTAGAAGGTCAGTTGGCTACCACTTCTGGGTGTCTAGTGTTTAACTGAGAAAATAATGATTAAAGACGAAGAATCGAAGAAAAACAGCCAAAGAGCTAACCAAGTCACGTTGCTCTTTTGCACTCAAAGTTCAAATTAAAAATAAAACCCGTTGGTTTGCATAAGGTATCGTTAAATTTCCCGATGGATCACAGTACATATAAAAATGATAAACATTTCTCATATTTTTTATATTTATCGCCGAATGGATTAGTAGCTTGGCGATATTGTTGATCATTTTCCAGAGTACATTTTCCCCCCTACAGTTCAAGTCAATACTCGAACTTGGTGGAATGCCTCATACATCCCCAGAAATTTAAGAGGCATTCACGTCAGCGCATGCGTCACTATAAGCTTACCATGACATAACAGTCAATTTCGCAGTCTTCATTCAAATTGCAGCCCTCACCGCACTTGAACACCATTAAAGTTCGATACTCCACATGCAGTATAGGAACTCCCAGATTCGCTTTTCCCATCTAAATTGCACCGCACGAAGATCGCCAGACGGCAATGACCACACGGGTAAAAATCGGATCCCAAAATCATAAAAAAGACTCATGATTTCTGGAGCCTAGGGTAGGGCAAACGCTCCCTTAGTGGAGGTAGCTCCAATAGTGGAGGTAGTGTGTTTTGGCATGTTTCGCGCTAATAAATAATTATGTGATATTTTTGTATTATGTACGATGCGAAAATGATACAAGTGATCGAATAATATTCATGAAATTTAACCGTAAAACTATTTAAAACAATTATTTTGCTTAATTTTTTTGCTCCTTTGCACCTATAGTGGTGCATCAGTACCCATAGTGGAGGGTCCCATAAGAAATCAATGGTTTGCGCCACTAAAGGAACCATCCTTAAAATATACCTCCACTAAAGGAACAGTGTTCCTATTATTGGTGCAAGGCTTTTTGCAGGGAAATTTCAAATGAATCGTGATTTTTATACATTTGAATGATAGAAGGATTTAGGATCTATCGAATGATACGTTAAAATCATATATTTCATGATCTTAACACCGTGTTTTAGCAGTTTTCCCTTAGGTGCACCACTAATGGTACACTTGCCCTATTTTCGGTTTATGAAAATACACCATGATTCGAAAGCATGATATCATGATTCGGTGCACCCGTAACGCAGTCAGTGCGTTATACTTTGGGCAGAATCATAAAGCTAAATCATGATGTTGGGATTTGGAATCATAATTTCCGGTGCGCATCTTTATGATTCTGGTCGGGTTTGCAAGCGCCATAAAGCTAAATCATATATTTAGGCTTTAGAATCATGATTCCAGGTGCGCATGGTTTATGATTCCGGTCGTTTTTTACAGGATCATGCAGCTAAATCATGCCATTAGGATCCCAAATCATGATTTCTGGTGCGCATCGTTTATGATTATCATTATATTTTCGGACCATAAAGTGAAATCATGATACTGGGATTTGGAATCATGATTTTGGGTGCGCATCATTTATGATTCTGGTTGAATTTGTTGGCACCATAAAACCAAATCACGTTTTTGAAATTTGGAATCATAATTTTTGGTGGGCATTGCTAATGACTCTGAGGAGGATGTAACGACAAAATTGCGTTGATACTTTCATTTATTGTAAAGAACTACTGTAGTGTGAAAGACAGAATAATATTTTAACTATTATTGTGCGTAAAGTTGACTTTTCATGTTTGGTGATTTGTAGATAATATTGTATTATTTTCTTGTTTATTGAAATGATGAAGGTTTGTTCTTTGGTAAATGCTACTACACATAGAGTACCTACATACACTCCCGGTCAAAAGTTTGGGGTCACCCCCTGAAAGACATATATAAGTTTTATGGTGATATCTCTGCGAATTTTCATCCGATTTCAAATCCTTTAGGCTCATCTGAAAGATAAAGAATTAAACTTTGTACATAGTTTGCAGATAATAATTTTTACATATGGTCGGTGTTAAGTCAGAGTGAACTAGACGATATTTTGGACAGGTGTAGACAAGCCAACAATTTTGACAACTCTGAACTTTTCGATGCTATTTTGTTAGAGAAGTTTTATTACATAAAAGAACTATGGTATTTCAGAAAATAAAGCGTTTGATGTGATATCCCAAGTGCCTGAAGGACATTTTTCTAAAATCATTGAAAAATACATGGTCCGGTCTGACTGGACATCGACCATATAGTGTATGGAAAAATGACCCAAAATTTTGATATTTTCAATTGCGCCTACCAAATTTTGAGATAAAGGTTGTAATAGAAGCCTAGTTCTATACCCTCTCAGCCACTTTTAAGAGATCATGGCGGAAAAATCTAGGAAAAAAGGTATTCCAAAAAATATCAACTGATGTCATTGATAAAATTTTTGGGTCACCCCTTAGTATGTTGCAATCCTTAAGTTTTGAGTCTCTTTCATAAAAAATGTAACAATTTTTCGTTCATATCTCTATCATTTTTTTTTTTCAAAATTATATTTCTACACTGCTGGTGAAGGATAATGAATAGTACTCATTATAAGTCTTACGAAAAAGAACTCAAACTTTTATGGACTGCTTCATACTAAGGGGTGACCCAACACTTTATTATTATATGTAAAAAAAATATTGCCTGCCAACTATGTACAAAATTAGTTTCATTCCTTATCTTTCAAATGAGCTTAAAAGATTTGAAATCGGATGTAAATTCGCAGAGATATGACCATAAAACTTTTACATGTTTTTCAAGGGGTGACCCCAAACTTTTGACTAGAAGTGTATGGTACTAAATTTAAGAAGTTACCTGTCATTTTAGTACCTTTAGAAGTTGCTTGTAGTACTCCTAATTGGTTATATCAGCTATTAGTAACTACATATGGATTAGCTAGAGCAGGGGTTCCCAAACTTTTTGTAATCACGGCGCCCTTTGACATTTTTTATCAGAAGCGCGGCGCACTATTATCATTTTATACAAAAATATGAATATTTTCGACAAAGTTTCTGCCAGACTTTTCATGCTAGAACAAAATCTACTTTTGCAAAAAGTACGTTCTTTGATAATTCAATAAAATTATTGATATGAAAAACAATTGCACATTTTTTTTACAAAAATAGGAATCTGCAAAAAATATTAAATTATATTTTGAACTATCACAGTTTCTGGTGTTTCTGGATCCTGTAGTGAACTTTAAATTCTTGCTAAATTTGCGCCGCTTGTATTGTAAAAGCATAAAAATAGAAAAAACGACAAATTTTGATCGAAGCAGGATTTAAAAAAAATCATCAAAGGATTCCTTTCAATTCGAGGCTATAAAAATGTCTTTACATTTGCGAAAGATTTCAACATGGTTAACATTTTTGCATCAGAATAAGAAATAAGAAAAGTTGAATTGTTTCTCCCAGTGTTGTGAAACCCCCTTCTCGATATAACTAAGTGACTTTAATTTTGATAAGGAGAATAAAAATTATGGCATTTTCCAGGTAAGTTTACTTTTTGACATATGATCGCAGAAATGAGCCAGCCTAGGGCTGCAATTCTCTTAAACAATTAATAACATAATTCTTCCGTTTCTATGAAAATGTGTAGTATAACACAGGTAAACAGAGGAAGAGCAAGCAAGCAAGATGAAAAAATCATAGTGGAGCTTTTAACAACACAATGTAACTCCATCCAGCCTGAAGATCTGTTTGTTACTGAGATCCCTACCAGCAAGGTTGTGACTATAGCGTAATAACAATTTGATATCATTTATAGAGGATGTTGTTTCAGAACTTCATCAATATATAAAATCTGAGAAAGTTCTAACTAATCCTACAGAAAACTCTATTACAGTAGACGTTCGGTCGGTGCAAACGGTTTAACTGCAATGCTTTTTAACTGCAAGTCCGGTAACTGCAACAATTCTCCAATTATCGCACCACCAAACGTCAAAATGGTGCGCCATGTTAGCCCCTGTTAGCCCAAATGAACAGTCAAATGAATTTCACGTTCATTTTGTTGATGGGTTGTTGACGTTTGTCAGTCGTTGCAGTTATCGAATTTCGTTCGCTAAGTGAAACGTAAACATGTTGCAGTTACCGAACGTCTACTGTATATACCTTTACAATGTTTGTCAACATAAATTAGGAACATGGAATTTGAAAAACTTTGAACATAGATATTATTTTTTTTTTGAACTGGTGAGCGATATCTCAAAGCTATCTTAATGTTTTCACTCCCAAAAAGTTGCATTCAACTTATGTGGCGAGCAGCTTAATTGTCTTCTTTGTTCGATTTTCGTATTCAACTTTCGTCTGATGCTTTCGATCAATGTAATACAATTAGGGGGACATGGGGCAAGAAGGACACCCGGGGCAAGAGTGCCACCTCAAATTTCACGTAGTTCAAATCAATTTTTTGATGTTTAACGCAGGATAAGTATAAATAGAGTACTAATTGAGGGTTGTGTAAATATTACAGTTAAAAATGTTAAGTATAAAAAACTAGAAAAATGTCTTTAACTCTCCAACGCAAAATTTTCAAAATATTATAAGAATGTTAGACTGGAAAACAAGGTTTGACTCCCAATAAATACAAAACATATTGGTTTTTCCGCACAGTATTGATGATTTTCAATTGTTTAATATAGCTGTGAGGAATGTTTTTCGAAAAAGTCCCTTTGACATTAAATTTTACATATATTATAACAGTATGTCTTATGGGGCAAGAGTGACACCGCGATTTTCTCATATAAAATCAAATGAACTTTTATTTTTCTTGTTTAATATTGCATTCAATCAATGTTTCCTACTAAATAAACTCAAAATAAACCTTCTTGGACATTCAAAATGGTTTCTGAAAATTTTTACTATTATTGTTACAGTCAAATAAGATGAAAACTAAATTAATTTCGTAAAATTACTTTTTAACTATAAGTCAACTTTTATCCCTCAGTTTTTATCTTTACTTACTCTACAATTTATCCTTTACGCGAGGAAATAATAATATACAAAATTTGTGGCATTTTGCTCTGGTGGTCTTCTTGCCCCATACGAGTGGCACTCTTGCCCCGTGCCTCGTTTAGAAACCTCATAAGAAGGGACATTTTCAAAAATCTCAAATCATCATGTGTTTCTTATATTTTTGAAATCTATCGATAACATCATTTAGAACAAGAGCTGAGCTTGCCCCTACACTGGAATAATCTTCAAAAATTGTGCTAATCAACCATGATTTGAACCTATATATCTTAAGGTGTCCTTCTTGCCCCCAGCCCCCCTAGTTGAGAAGGTTTGCCAGGCCTTACTTTTAATCGGCCCACGGCGCCCCTGAAAAAGATTTAAGGCGCCCCAGGGCGCCGCGGCGCACAGTTTGGGAAGCACTGAGCTAGAGGTTTTGTCTGTCATTTTTTGCAGACTAAACTACTGTGTGACGGTCTGATTAAGGACATGGTTTGTGAAATCTAAAAATGGCTATCACAATGGCCGCCTCTCATTCTGCTCTAATTCCCATGATCATAAATCTGATCATCCAGCAGGTCTATGAAGCTGAAAATATAACTCGTTGCTCGCTCACTCGCAGTAAACATTGTGGTACATTTTCAGATTGAGGCAGATTTTCAGATTTGTGCTCGAGAAAACGCGAGGCAAAATGCATAGTTTTGAAAGTAAACGCACTGCACCTTCACCTTAAGCTATTTATGAGTACAACATTTATTTAAAACATATTTTGGGGTTTTGAGTTTAATTCATTTATTCTATTCTTTTCACTTGAAAAAAAGATTATTTTAAGAAAAAAAAAAACGATCTTCCAGTTTAATTATCTATACCTTTTAGCAAATCACGTGTGCTCTTCGGGAGTTCAATAATGGACGCCGGGATTTTGAACAGGTATGACTGAACAAAGAGCCACAGCGGTTTGCAGTCCGGAGTATATCGCAAATTTAGCACATAAGTGATATGCATACAAATGCATACAGCATGCACAATATTATCTGCGATATACTCCGCGCCGCCAAAAATAACCATCGTTGCTTTTGTTGAGTTGCTCGTGCCCACTGCTACAATTTGAGGTTGTAGCGATGATTCCCCAAATTTTTCGCGGAGATGGTTCAGTCGCCGCTCGATCCTCCCTTCTATATCACCTGCGTTCTGTATAAAAAAGAAAAAGTAAATACGAAATTAAATAATATAGCATAAAACTATACTCAAAGACAACTTTGTTATGAAGTGCAGCTATAAATTATGTGGTACAATTGATATAATTGTGTTCTAATGAACACTAAGTTGAAGAGGCAGGCGAAGTTCCAGTGGGGACGTTTGAGACAGAAAGAAGAAGAAGAAGAATGTGTAACATCCAGAATATGCAGATGGTCGATAATCATGATTTTCTGTGCTGATATTAACTACATTTATTCGGGCTTCTGTCACTATGAATACAAGGTATAGTTTTATTTGAAGCAAGTAAAATTATATTCTTCTTCTTCTTACTGGCTCGACGTTCCTTACTGGAACTTGGCCTGCCTCTTCAACTTGTTGTAGAGAGTACTTTTACAGTAGTAGAGCACTTTAACAGTTATCAATTGGCTTCGGCTTTATTTGCCTGCCTTTGCATGATTTGTACATTGTGTGGCAAGCACAATAATACTCTATGCCCAGGGAGTCGAGAAAATTTCCCGACCGGACCGGGAATCGAACCCGCCGTCTCCGGATTGGCGATCCAAAGCCTTAACCACTAGGCTAACTGGAGACCCAAGTAAAATTATATTACACTTAATCATTATCTTTATACAACAAACGGACTAATTCTCTTTGAGTGGTCCTCAGCTTGTCCAAAGGTAAATATAGAAACATTTAGAATCAATCAAGTGATTCATTTAGAAGAATACCTGCAAAGAAAAAAAAAAAAATAATATTTTTTTCACTTTTACACATTATTTTTCCCCTTTCCAGAAAGAGGAGGGGCTCCAAACTACCTTTAAAACCTTCCCCGTCCCCAAAAACCCCTGTATGCAAATTTTCACGCCGATCGGTCCAGTAGTTTCCGAGTCTATAGCGGTCAGACAGACAGACAGACAGACAGAGACAGAAATTCATTTTTATATATATAGATATTGTTCAAACAATACAACTGTTTTTCTCTGGAAGTACAACTTTCATTCCGTGTAAACTTCTACTCGCCAAAGAATAACAAGGATATTAGACTCAGAATACTTATTTTTATAATGAAGCAAAAGAAACCATACTTACTCAATGTTTCTCATTACATATTAGCTTTGAATGGAAATTGCCTTTCGACCATCGGGTAGGTTATGAAGATGCCTATGCCTATGCTATTACTTTTTAACTAAAATTTTTATTTCTCCTCAACTTCATCTTCACCTCAGTATCTCACCAACTTCTTTTTTCCATTCCCGTTTCACCAGCTTATTTTCTAACTCACTTTCTCAACTCAAGAATGTGCGTTGATAAGATAGTGAGTTGTGGGTAAAATGAGTTGGTTAAAAAATAATTTTGTAAGAATGTGAGTTGGCAAGATAGTAAGTTGAAGAGAAAATTAGTTGGTAAAAAGTGAGTTGGTGAAAGTTGGTGGTGGAAAGTGAGTCAATAAGAAAGTAAATTGATGAGAATACGTGTTGGTGAGAAAATAAACTAGTAAGTTGGTGAATTGGTACGAAGGTTAGCTTATAGGAAAGAGTGTGGATTGGTTACAATATGAGTTGGCGGGAAGATGAGTTTATGAGAAAGTGAATTGGTGAAAAAATGAGATTGAAAAGTGAGTTAGAAATCACCTTAGTCTAACCCAATTTAACTTCTTACAAACTTACCTTCTAACCAATTAACTTTCTCATTAAATCTCTTTCTCACTACCTCATTTTCGCACCAACTTACTTTCTCGTCAACTTATTTATCACCAACTCATTTTCTCATCAACTTACTTTGTAACAACTCACTTTATTATCAACTCATTATCTCACAAACTCACTTTCTTCCCAACTCATTTTTCATCAACTGACTTGAACTCATATTCTCATTAACTCATATTTTTCTAACTCGCATTCTCCATAACTCATATTCCCACTAACTTTCTCACGAACTCACTTTCTTATTAACTTGCTTTCTTAAGAACTCACTTTCTCATCAACTCAATTTTTCACCAACATATTGTTTTACAAACTCACTTTCTCATCAACATATTTCCCACCAACCAATTTACTTTCTTACTAACGTACTTTCTCCCTGAACTTTTCACAAACTCCACTAACTCACCCAATCACCCATATTCTCACTAAGTCCTTCACTTAATCATTTTATCACCAACTTTCTAATTCGTTTAATAACTCACCTCTGTTCTGTGAACTGATTGGCTTAGACAGAGAACTGCATTCAACTTTTTAACGATGTTTTTTCTACTTCGGCTCCATTATGCTTCCGAACTTCTGTGCCTTTCGATAAAATACTATGTTTGAGTTATTATAAACGATGTTTTTTTTCAAATATCTTGAATGGGATGCAATGTACAGTTCACCTGTCAGCCGTATCAAGCATTCAAATTCTTCTTATTAGATTATTTTTGTGTAATGTATTGCCTGTATCTGCAAAACAGTTCCATATGAAAAAAGTTGGCATTGAGAAAATCGTTATCAAAGTTTCAAACTACATAATTCATGCAAATGTTTGAAAAATCACTTATAATTAGCCAATATACAACATGGACCCGATTTTGTCAGCTCCATTTTGCGACAATCTTATGCTGTCATCATTTTACAAATAAAAATTTTCCAAATCTTTTTGGTTCATCATCAAACTGCTTTCGAAAACTAAAAAATAGAGCGATAAAAAGTTGAAAAATATGTTTAAATTTTAAAGGAGAGCAAAACATGTTCTCCAAACAGGAGCTGACAAAATTGGGTCAATAATGTATGTACGATAATAAAGTTACAGTTACAATGAAGTTAGAATATTATAATAAATTATAGAAAAATAGAATGACCTCGAAAGCAGATCCTTATGATGATTCCTGGTCAGTTCAATTCCATCATGGGGCTGATATGCAGTTACTTTGGGTCTCCAGGTAGCGTAGTGGTTAAGGCTTTGGATCGCCATTTCGGAGACGACGGGTTCGATTCCCGATCCGGTCGAGGAAGAATTTTTCTCGACACCCTGGGCATAGATTATCATTGTGCTTGCCACACAATGTACAATAATTATTCGTGCAATGGCAGGCAAAGAAATCTCTTCAATTAATTACTATGAAGTGCTAAAGGAACACTGAGTTGAAGAGGCAGGCCAAATTTTAGTAGGAACGTCGAGACAGAAAGAAAGAGTCAAAAACTAACATGGGACAATTATGTGTGGAGCGGCAGATTGAATGTCTGCCTGATAAAAATATTTAAATTTGTATTATTTGTTGCTAGACAACAGAGATTGTGTTGAAAACTACAGTAGTGCTTACGTCGACTTTATGATTATGGACAGGATAGTAGGAGTGGGAATGGGGCACCCAAAACAGCAATGGAAATGGAAGCTAATTACGAATTAGAAGGCGGTGGAAAGTGGTCAGCATTTGATTTCCATTGCAGATGCAAAAATAGATTCATTTTGTAACACTTACCGGTAGTTGTGGGGGAAGTCGGAACGGGAACACCTACTGGGCGGAACCAGCCAAGGCTGAAAACGAAACGTCCGGAACGGCAACAAAATCGGGAGCTTATTACGGAAGAGAAGACGGTGAAAAATGGTCAATATTTGATTTCGATTAGAGGAGCAAAAATACATTAATTTTGTATCACTTACCGGTAGTTGGTAGGGCGGAGCTGGTCACTCAATGCGGAGCCGGAACGGATGCACCTATTGGACGGCAACAGCCGCGGCGGGAATGGCGACAGTGGCACTGGGACAATAAAACGGCTAAAAAGAGAAGACGGTGGAAAATGGTCAAAATGGATTTCGATTACAGGCGCAAAAATGGATTAATTTTGTATCACTTACCGGTAGTTAGTAGAGCGAAGCCGGAAGAATTTTCCCTCAATGCGGAGCCGGAACGGGTACACAGGAGCTGGAACGGGCAACAGCCACGGCAGGAAAGGAACAGAATGAAACGGCTAAACAGAGAAGACGGTGGAAAATTGTCAGCATTTGTATTGAATTGCATGCGTTTTTTTCACTTACCGGTAGTTCTGCAGAGCCGGAATAGCTCGATATCAACGGAGCAGGAACGGAATAGTAGAGCAGGAACGACAGTAGAGCAACAGCGGCGCAGGAAACCGGCAATAAAAGTGAACTTTTTTTTTAAAAAAAAGGGCAACTTTTCCGTGAATGCGCAGCCAACTATGCTTTGCACAAGCTTTGCTAAACACGTTTTGACAGGTGCACCGTGTGCGTAACGCTTTTCATGGTCATGATTTGGAGCTCATGAAAATGGTTGCTCTGAATCATGATAGTGGTAGCTCAGCTTCAAAAATCATGAGTCTGAATCATGATTTCGTCCCAAGAGCAATTTATAATTTTCATGATTCGTAAATCATGATAATGGGATCAGATTTTTTCCCGTGCATGATTCATATGCTCCTCGCTCGAGATTTGGGAGTGGGTGCTTGCTGCTAGCGATGAACCTCATCGACATTGACACGTTTCTTCTTTCGTTTTCATGGTGCTCGACTTTGCGACGGAAAGATACGCATGAGGACCTTCACCCAGGCAAAACTTATGATTTTTTCCCAAAAATGGTACAGAGACCGATCCGAAGTTTGGATTTCCTAGGTCGTTCCTATGGAGTGGAAACCGGTTGGCTTAAGAAGTGGAATTTTAAGCTCGTTGGGATGCGCAGGAGGAATTCTTTTTTCGCTCGAACGCCCACGCAAATGGATTGGAGCTAATATCGCTTTTGTGCCAGTCACGAGACTCTCGGAGTTCTGTCTGTCGATCATTGTATGAAGCCGTTTAAGTATGCGTAGATATACCTACTGCACTAAGCAGTCCTCACGACGTGATACGAGAGGAAAACAAGTTTCCATTTTGTCAGACGCGAGGCCTATTGAATATCGAGTACTGTTTAACTAGCTATCTACCGATCGTAAACTTTTGCAGGTTGAGTGAGGTTGATTGGCAAAGCGTTTGGCTGGCGGGTTGCACAGTGGCTCGAAGGCGGCCAAAACCTCAACAATATACGTAGTTTTCTTTGAACGTTAATATTTTTATCGGCTTCTCTAAAACTTTTGTGGTTTAAATCCAAAGTTCTAATGAAATTCATTGGAATATGAATTTTATACCGTTTTGATTCATATTACGGACAGCTTTTAATTCCGGACACTCTACTTTGTATGGGAAACATTTCACACAAAATGTTTCAATATTTGCCGTTCAAAAGTTCTCACTTTCAAGGCTCGTTTTACAAGCATTTTCCATAAATATCTATGCAGATTTATAATGTCCAACTTCCTTATGCGTATCTTTAGTGATTTGACGATTTCATTTGATGATTGGAATTTTCTATTTATGATTTGTTTGACCTGTCCGGAATTCGAATCGAAGTGCCCGGAATATGAGGCAAAAGTAAAGAAGCGTCCCGACCACACATTTCTATTTATTTAAAATTACGCATGTTTCGGAATTTAAATTTTTACTCATCATTCGAAAGTTAAGGGGTTTGAAGGTTCGATAATGTGGAGGAATCATACGGAGTGATTTATTTTTCATGCTTTTTATAAATTTATTATAAATTTCAAACGATGTCTACCCCACAGATGTGGATCAGTGGGAGAGGAGGATTTTTATTATGGATCAAATCGACTCATATTATGGATCAGAAAACTATCAAAGCAATTTATCTGCGAGGTAAACGAATGGTGTGGTAGTGAAAGCATACTTTTTGGCGTTTCTTTAGGAATCGCCTTATATTTGATCCATAACTGTGGTATGAGATTCAATGCCCCACAGTTATGAATCAACGCTACTGGGAATATGGTTGACGGTTGCAATGCTGTACGGATTTATGGTTCACGTAGGTAAAATTTGTTCTGCGAAATTGCAACTGTATTTGGTGAGATATTCCTATTTAAATCCAACCCTGATTCATATCTGTGTGCTATCCATAACTGTGAGGGTAAGTTTGCTTTTTGATTAGCAGACTGCCTATGTATCAGGCGTAAGAAAAGGCGTGCTATAATGATGGAAGAATGGAAACGTAGGGAAACGTTTTTTTTTTCTTTTCCGTCTCTGTTTCTAGCGATTACTGTTAACGAATAGTTTAAGTGTGATAAATTAAGAGTGAAAGATAGAAGCAAGTGAAAGATACAACGAAGAAAGGGACGAGCCTGGGATTAAACCCATGCCTTTCTACTTATGGCGCAGAAGTGGTAGCCATTAGCCCACGAAACAATCCCATAATGCTTGGGCCTGGCGAAAAATATGTCAAATATATAAGTACAGTGGAAATTACACCAATATTTACCACAGGGGCCCAGATAGCCGTAGCGGTAAACGCGCAGCTATTCAGCAAGACCAAGCTGAGGGTCGTGGGTTCGAATCCCACCGGTCGAGGATCTTTTCGGGTTGGAAATTTTCTCGACTTCCCAGGGCATAGAGTATCTTCGTACCTGCCACACGATATACGCATGCAAAAATGGTCATTGGCACAGTAAGCTCTCAGTTAATAACTGTGGAAGTGCTCATAAGAACACTAAGCTGAGAAGCAGGCTCTGTCCCAGTGGGGACGTAACGCCAGAAAGAAGAAGAAGAAGAAGAAGAATTTACCATTGAAATGAGAATTTGAATTTTTGATCGACATTTGTTCTAGATCGAACCACTCAGTGGGCTGCATCGGTGCTTTGTACCTTCGTAATAGTCCACTGAAACCGGTGGTGGCATACAAGCCGTCAATATTGCAAACCACCGAAGGATGAAATAATCGCAACTATAGTTTATACAAAACGCATAATAATTACCTTTGCCGCAGCACTAGTTGCTTGGAGTGGCAGTGTGTGCCGTGAATCTACTACTTACTGATATCTGTACAGCTGTTCCACCAATTGGAACCGGCGGCACGGTGATTTTCAGATCGCTATTATCAGATAAAACCTGCATCAAATTTGTGCTTCCTTTTCGTTCTCTATGGTTAAGTTGTAAGTCGAGAAGTTCGATTGAACTGTAATACTTAGTAGGACTCGAGAAAAAAAATCAACACTAGAAGGAAATTATTTAATAAAGTATGACGGAGAACTAGCCAACACCGAACAGTAAAAGTTCAAAAGTATTGATTGACGTATACTTCCGCTTTGTTGTACAAAATATACCGATGAGCTGCATGTCAAATATATTGAATTGTAAGTATATGAGCCCATTAAACTATGCGCTACGAAAATTTATTTACAGTTAACTCTCCCTTACTCGATATTCCGTATCTCGATCTCGAGTTAGAGAACCATAGTAAAAGTTGGTTTTCATGGCTATCTCGATGGTCCCTTGGAACGCAGTTGCACTGCTTTTGGGTTCTGTAATTCGATACCTCCCTAACTCGATGGTCCCTTCAATATCAAGTAAGGGAGAGATTACTGTAGTTACATGATGAAATCGGCTCCATAATGCCTTAAACATATGAGCTTATAAAAAATCAGTTAATTGTGAAAACAAAACTGTAGAATGGAATCTCGATTTGCAATTGATAACATTAAAACATAATTAAATGTATTGAAAGGCCTCATTTAAAGGAAAAAAAGGTTACGTAATTTGAAGTTTTATCGATCCACTAATTCAAAACTTCGCCCAAATAACTGAACAAACCAACTTTAGACACAAATTATGTTATTTTGATAATCACGATGATTAAAAAACCATTCCTTTGAATATGTGGACTCATGCTATCAAAAGGGTGTAATATCAGAACGGTTGTTTTTAAAACTTCGTTTAGACATGTAGTTTAGCGATAGAAAACGTCGTATATTTGTTTTTTTTTTTCTAATATCAACGATCTTAGAAGCACCGTCAACCAGGTACGCCACCAGCTAGTTTCTAGTTTGTCCACCATCACGTTCGGTTGCAGCTGCGATTCGCTTAGTCGGCTGATTGTAGGTCTTTTTTATTTTATATTCTGTTCATATAATTTTTATGGTCAACCAAGCGATCCAACTTTGGTGGAGAATTCTCGGAGCAGCACACACACCGGATCGGTTCGCATGCGCGATCGATGCACACAAGACACGCGTTGCTCGCTTGCTCGCCGAAGTGTTGTAATTTGAAACTTTTGATTCGGCTCATAAACTGTATGCGATTTGTTCATTGATTGTGCTTTATTGCTTTATCGGTGGGTCACTTCCTGTCTTTTGCTCGTTTTCTGATTGTTTCCTGTATGAGTTTCGATCGATATGAAGGTTCAGTTTTCCGGTGATGATATCCTTGAGAGGAGTTTTTGTCAACCAAAGTTAACACATGGGGTGTCGGTGACAAATTAAGCGTGTTTTGTTGCAAGATACTTCAATGTCGCAATATGCTTAATTAAAAAAGGTCGATGGTATCCGATGTGCTATCTTTCCTTGAAATATTACGTTCATTTCTTGTATCTAGATGTTATGCATTAGGCAATACTTCTATCCTAATTCCGCAAAACTCAATTTAGCTATAATTTTTTTCAATTAGGCTGTTATTTTTAATCAAATTTTGAATTTCATTTGCGATAGTAGTCCAAATGTTTGTGGGTGAATTTAACTTACCTGATTATAAAGATCTAAGAACGGTTTTTACTATACTGAAACTTACATAACTTAAATGTATATAGCACTTATCGTGGTAATGGAAGTTTGCAACTATTATTTGAAAAGTTATATTGTTTGCTAATTGATGGACATTCCATATTTTTGTTACATTTGACTTGAATGTCCTCAATTTGTGAATGAGTATGTTTATAATTTACCTGATGGGTATGATCACCTGATCGTTAACTGAAAAAAAAAAATGAGAATTGTTGGAGATTCTGCCTGGTACAAGCCTCAACGATGCGTTTGCGCAAAGGACAATCCCAAAAGTAAGACTTGTGGTTGCCCCCGCAATTTGCACATACAAACTTTTTGTTTTTTTCCTCCACAGGATAGACATCCTTATCGTGAGAAAAACCACCGCAAATCATGCATTTAGTATCCATATGACAATGTTTAGTACCATGACCCCACTTTTGACACTGACGGCACTGAGTGGGGTTCTAGACATTCACAATTAGTCAAGTTAAAATTCAAGCATGCCAAAGATTTACCCAGATCATTTCCGAAATGAAAGAAATCTATTATTCCTTCATTCTCTCATATGTTGTAAATTCACATGATGACCTAAAGCCGTCACTCTGAATCACCCCCATTATATGCCTTCGCCAGTGTTTGCCAATTAGGCGTTCAAGTGCAAACGTACTGCTGCTGCTTCGATATTTTTGGAAGATGTTCCGGATGATTGCCGCCCGGATTGAACGGAAAATAGAGGGCATTAATTGATGAGGATAATTGATTTAGATCTCTTCGGATCCGATGCTCGATATTGTTCACTCCAGATTTGGAACACTTTACATTACCCAAAGACATGGGCCCCATCAATGACGTGTGGCCCAGTTTGTGCGCCAAAGCGCAGACAACCTAATGATTTAATTAACTCCAACTGCTGTGCTTGCTCAGAGCGACAAATAGCTCAAGTGAATTTGATTAATTGATTTCATCCGAGTCGAGGGAGTCGTTTCCATTGAAACCACACAAGAATCCGAACCGACGCGATACATGCGACGCAGTATTGTTCTTCTATAGGGTTGTGCTGCTGTTCCCCGAATGTCGTTTCCCCGAATGTTGGTTTCCTAAGTATTCCGTTTTCCTGAATAGCCCATTTCCTCGAAAAGTTGACATAATTTCATGCTTTGCATAACTTTGTACGAAAATGACTAAATATTTCCTACTTTAGATAGCTTATCATTCTTCTTAGTTTACCACCTTGTCACTATAGACTATTCATACTTGTTTTGATCTGCATGTATTTTCGGGGAAACGGATCATTCGGGGAAACGACATTCGGGGAAAACGTAACACAATCCTCCTAGATGGATGACACATTGCCGGTCCGTGAGGCCCTTTAACCGGGCAACCCATCCAATTAAACAGAGAGGCCCCATATTTCTAATAGCCATTTCATAAATAACACAACCGACCGATATAGACTTGGTTAGCATGCGATTTGGTCGACAACGACGGATTCATTGTGGTAGAGAAAGGAAAACGCCTGCCGGAAGGTAAGGTCGTTTCAGTTGCATGCATGAACTGTCCTGGATTTCAGGCTCCTCGCTTGGGAGGAGTATTAGAATGGCAAATGTAGATACAAGCTTAAATGATTGAATACTTTTTGGTTAGATGGACATGGACGTAACTAACGCGGGGCAAGCAAATGGGTCTTTAAAACCATCACCTCCCCCGGGCCAAAGAAAAAGAAAGCAACTGGTGTCTACGAAGCTCAAAATACGTTTGAGTTTTTCAAAGATTGTCTCCGGCATTCAAATTCTTTACAATTGCGTCATGACTGAATTCTTGGAGTCTAACTAAACACAGCCCTCTGTCAAAGATCTTATCAACAATAATTCAAATATTTTGTCAAGAATCCACAACTGATCAAGGATTGTTCCTAACTTCACCTGAGTTCTGCCATAGATTTTCAACTATCATTAATTAACACAAAATAAATCTTTTCTAAAAAGATGGACAGTGGAATTGCTGAGGAAGCTTTAAAAGGGGTGCTTATAAATGTTATTCTTAAAAATTTTCCTGGAATTCCTTTATCAATTTTCTTAGGATTTCCTATAAAAATTCATGCACAAAATTCTCCCATGAAATCTTCTAATAGTTTTCATGAAGATAAAAAATCATATAAGAATACGTTGTTTCTGAAACACTGGCATATTACTTCATGAATCTGTTCAGGAATATTTACAAAGATTCCTTTGAAGCATGGCAAACAATTGTTCAAGGATTTTTCCGTCTAGAAATTGGACTATTGACACCATTAGATCATTCTGTACTCAAACAATAAGGTGGGACGTTCACTTTAAAACAAATGTCATAAATGCCATAGTGGTTCGAAAGCTTTTGGAAAAAGAAACTTTTACTCTAAATATTGTAGACATCGATTGAGATTTGTAAAAAAAAAAATACTATTTGTAGGTTCGACCGAAAACTTGGTAATTTTCTTTCGAACTTTCACATTTTTTTTAAGCTGTAAGGCGACAACATATTTTTTTTTGTAAGGCTGCGTTCATTTATTACGTAAAGGTAAAATCGGAAATTGTTCACCCAGTCACTCCTCTCCGTATTTCTTTTTATATGAAAATTTTCAAATTTGTTATGAGCCGAAACGCTTGAGCCTACTTGAGCGTTACGTAATTTGTGAACGGTGCCTAATGGAAACATTTTCAACGAAAGTTAGCCTTGGTAAAATCTTTCATCGGCGAGAATTTGAAAAGGTCGATTTTTATATTTACACTCTTTCCTTATATATGGGCTCATAGAAAAAATATTAGACTTACACTAATTTCGATAAATTTCAACAGTCTTAAGACCGAATCGACATATCTTGAACATTAATGAATAATCAGAAGTTTCAAATTGAGTATAGTTTCTACCTGTACTCATACAATATGATCAGCCCATGGCGGTATGCCGTTTTTAACGACTAACCGTATATAAATTTAGAGTAAGCGCAGTGCCCGCTTCCATCATATTAAATTTGCAACACTCCAATTGAACACCACTGTACATGCCCAGTTTTCTAATCGTACCGACATCTTGCTCATACCCGCTTCTCTTTCCCGCTTCCGAAAGATCACTTTAGTCAGTTGGTGTGGGTAAGCCTCGCAAGCAAAAATTCTCAACATGTTCACCTCTCACACCACACCACATCCACCCGTCCTACCTTTCACTACCACTACTACTGAGACCGCGTTCACTCATACACTAATGACTTCCTCCGCGTATGCTGTCGTCAATTCGTTTTTTTCACATCAATTCCGCTTTTTGAAATTCTAAATTATCAACTTTTAATCCATTTTCCAAGTGAAATTTAACTTGCTTTCGCAACTTTGCTCTTTTCTTCGTTCGGATATGTATTTTTCGTCGATTTTACTTTGATGATTCCACATTTTTTCACTATTTGAGTACCACGGTAAAAATGCACAACCTTCCCTCAGCCAGTTACTAAGGTAACCTCTTCTGAAAAAAAAAAACCATTTTTGGCATATTGTGGGCCAAAAAATTCAGACACATTTTAAGTAACAGAAAAACTTTAAAATTTCCTAGAATATGCATTTTATCTTCAAATTCAGTGAAATATACTACATCGCACAGAAAAAGTCCCCAAAATTTCACTATTTAACTTAGTTGTCTAAGCAAGCCAAAATTAACTTTGTGTTGGGCAAATCTCTTAATCAATCAATTTTTCAGGAATTACTATAGGATTCTATCAGGAAGTAGTAATCTCCACAGAATTTCTATTTGGAATTGTCTCTTGAACCACAAAAAATATTTTTATTAGTATTTTTACATTGAAATTTAAACAGTTGTCTACAGGTCTATGGTAAAGGTCTACATATTCAAAAAGTTTCATTGAAATCTGAGAGGGAAAATAGGATTTAGCACGAAATGGGCCTATATTTCAAAACTAACAAGAGTTCTCCATTGGAAAATGCTGAGTTTCTTCATTTTTGATTGAGTATTTGGAGAAATAAAAGTGAAGCTGTAGACATATTCAGCTACTGCACAGTGAACCGAATGTACAAAATCGTGAACTTTTTTCTATACCGTGTTAAAACAGACTTTTATCGGTATAGTGTACGCGGATGAAAATTTTAAAATAATATGGATCATCGGATGACCAGAATATTTAGTAAAGGACACCAATAGGTACAGGTAGAACTGTTAGAATATGCAACTGATTATAAAGTAGTTTATAACCAGGGAGGTATTATCTGCATCCATTTTCCTTCCTGATAGCAAAACAACTTTAAAAAATGGGCAATTTTTTACTAAAATTTGACAATATTTTTTACTATTTGCATCTTAGAACCTTTATCACTTCCGTTAACTTGTGTATTTTATCTATTGATATCATTTTGTAGAAATTGTTATCATCGAAAACTTCAACTTTTGAATATTTTCGAATAAAATGATATTTTGAGGTTCTTTCATATAATTTCGTTGTTTTTCGTTAGAGTGACCAGATAAAGAGTTGTTATGTTCAGTAAAATTGTTCCAATATCATTAATTTACAACAGTTGAAATAGGCAGCTCCACTTGTGACGAGATTCCGAATTAAATATTCTAGCCTCCCGCTGCTCTATATAATTTGAAAATTTTTATCCGAAGACACCAGACCGACAAAATTACGTTTTAACACGCTCCAGAACAAAGTACACGATTTTGAGTATTAGATGCGTTCCTCTAGATCTCTAGTGAAAAAATTAGGGAGTAATTCATAGTGGAGTTTATGGACTAATTTATATCTGAATCTCAGAAAAATGCTTATGAGTAATCTCTAAATGCCTTAAGAAATATGCTGAGGATATCTTAAAAAAAAAATTAAAAATAATTTATGATATCCTTGAAAAAATAAATAAATAAAATGATTGCTGACAAAGAGGAAATTGCTCCAGAAATAATCTCTAGATAAAATTCAGGTTTAATTCTTGAAGGCATTTGAGAAGAAATATCTGAGGATGTCTATTGGGTACTTTCTGGTAATGAGGAATTTGTAGGCGAATGTTTTGCGAAATCCTTGAAAAAATCCTGGGGAAGTTGTTAAAGTAGTTTCCAATACCAGGAGTTTTTTTTTTCTCAAAAGAACTTCAGAAGAAAGTTCCTGAAAAATCTTTACAAAAAAACCTGAAAAATCTAACAGATTTTTTTTTGTGGAAAGTCCTTTGAAGAGATTTTTGCAGGATGCTTGCAGACATTCTAATGGGAACGATGGAACCGTCTCCATTCAGACGTGCCAAACCATCCAAGACCGTTAGGTGGATCCGTTATCTGGAGTTGTCCTCCCCCACCCTCATAGAAGTCATGGCTACGCCCAAGACAGTTGGTGCATGTTGCCGTAGCAAAAATATTTCAAGGATCAATAACGTACTATTTCTCACTGGAACAATGAAGCTTTTTTGAATTCGAATTAACTGCTGCCAATTCAATATTCCTTATACCTATATGAATACCCATAATTCGAAGCTGTCCGGTATATGAACCAGCACGGCATTAAGTTATGTAACATTCCAGTTAAGACTTTGAGCAAAGGAACCTATTTAGAGCAGCTCTTGCGGTGTTATACATTTTATTGCTATATCGCGACCCTTGTCGATGTCTCGGTAAGGAGAGGCTAGGAGAAACCAACGCGGGGCTGAACATGCAACGCAAAAACCCTTAATAATAATTGAAAATTTTCTCACGGAATGAAGTATTTTCGCATGTATCCTTATTAAACAAACATCTCGGTTCCACAGTGGGGGGCTCGCCATTAGTCGCCGTTTGCTTGCTGTTTGGCTACGACTTGGAGCATAGACTTCCACACTTGCACAGCAAAAAATAAAATAAAATCAACCGACGTTAGCAACACAAAACATAATGCAAAACCAACACACTGCTCTCAGGCTCAGCGTGTTGATATGACTGATAGGTATCTAACGCGGTTGTCACTCGCTTAGATTAGGATTCAAATCCCGCTCAAACATAGTTTTTTGTCAATTTATCAAACATGTTTTATAGAATGCTAGGTTCTAATTTTCAACTGTCACCAGTTGATTTTGTACATAAAAATAAATGCAATTGTCCATCATATTTGCGACGAGACAGCTAAAATGAGGTGATACAACAATTATTTCTTTGCTGTGTAGATAGATGGTAGACGCCGACGACGACGACGGGTGGCACCGCGGCCAATCGAAATCGAAGGATCTTTGAACCGGTCGCAGTCAGCCGGTGCTGCAACAATTCTAACGCAGATTGGTGAGAATGGGAATTTTTACCCAGAATTGAGTACCTAATGCACTGACTGGCGCAAACAGACACTGGATCGCTTCACACCAGCTTATGCTAGAGCTCTGTGGCTCTATGACGACGAACTGCATTAGAGAATGTTGTGCTACTGAGAAACGGCATGTGGTGGGCAGAAGTCCTATCGAACAGGGGGTCTATAATTATTGTAACTAATTCTATTGACATCACTCGGAGTGGAAAACACGTGCAACCACAGTTTTACAATGACCATCCGTGAGAACCAATGGGGATCGATTCCCATGTGCAATATCTGTCGAAAGAACCTTCCTCTGGAATTGATTTTATCACTTAGCCAATGCATTGAAATATTTAAAATTAAGCAAAACTGTGCACAACTAACATTTCAGTGGACATTACCTGTATTTGGCCTAGAGAGGTTAATAAAAAAAGTATAGTCTAGTACACGTCACTGAAGGCAGACTTATAATTGAGGTAGAAATACGCGTGTATGTCAAAAGATATAAATTCTAAAGGGATTAAATGATATAGTACTAAATTTGGTTTTCATTTGCTTTTTCAAATTTGATTGTCAAACAGCATAAACATGATAAAACTTAACTAAATGAACCTATATGGATGCTACTCTAAATTGCAAGGTTCTGATAGGTCACTCGCTACGCTTGTAGATCTGATGACCTGTACTCAAACAGTCCTTGAATAACTTTGAACAGTCGTTGAATTCAAATCTTGGTAGAGTATAATTACATAAGCCCGTATGGGTATCACCCACTTTTAAAATCAACTAAAACGTCACGGTTACGTTTGTAGATCTTTAGGCCTGTACTTGTATAACCTTAAACGATCACTCGTTACACCTATAGATCTGAAGGTCTGGTTTTCACAGAGTTCATGGCTAACATAGATTATGATACCAAAGCTTTTCACAGGCTTCGACAAGCAAATCTGGTTTGTATCATATTTGATATTTATTTTAGAAATTTCATACAACATTAATTTTGCATTTTTGGAATTCAACATTTATGTAACAAAAGTTCAATTTACGTAATGATTACTCTTACGAAAAAATATTTTTACTTATTTTTGACCAAACACGTTTGGTGTATTCCTGTCAAAATCACATTATGGGTCTGGACAAAAAACTTTCAAAAAAATCGCCGATAAACTACTGAAGATGTTATTAAGATACTTTAGAAGAACTTGTCTAGGTTTTTTTTCCTGTGAACTCATAGGAAGTGTAATGTGATTTTAACCAATAATGTACTAATGACTAAATTAGGAATAATTTGAACATGATTTTGGAATTGTATCAGTAAGTCTTTTCTTGTAAGTTATCAAAAAATTGTTAGTATTTTTTTTAAAAGACAATTTACACCGTCTTCAGCCATAGGCTGCACAGACTGAACATAACTAACATTAGACAACGGACACACGGAACGACCAGTGGACCAGTGAAGAATTTTTCGTTTGACGAAAAGTTTTCTCCGACTGGGGCGGGAATTGAACCAACACTCAGTAGCACAATACGACTAAACGACTGACGCCGCTAACCGCACGGCTACAAAGCCCACTGAAATAAGCATTTTACGAACATAAATAAAGTATTTAGACAGAAGTTTCTCCAAACATTCAAAATTCAAAATTTTATTTAATGATAGTTCTTCTATAAGTTACGTCTAATATTATTTCATAATGCCATAATGCCATAATGAATTGCGCATTATTTCAGGAATTCCACCAATGTCTCTTGTAGAAATCTACTTACATGCTTATATTTAAGACAGCATTTCAATGAAAAAAATAAATGATTTCACCAACGAAACTCAACACATAAGAATAGTATGGATAATGCTACAGATCAGTGTTTGGGCGGAAAGATTTCGAATATTTTATCGGTGAAATTTATTTAGCGCGAAGTTTTAGCTCTCGTAACTTTTCCCCAACAACACTCTTAATAATATATTTATATTTGATGGCTTGTAATACTAATGGAATCTCTGCTTCTTTTTTCAGGTACGTTGGAACAGTGGACTCCGGAAAAAGGTGACGGTATAATGTGATCCCATACTGTATATAACCACCTCTTTTTTTTATAAAATTAAAAACATAATTCTAATTGTTCACCAGAGTTCAAGTTTAAAAAAAATTTCAGAGAAGGTGTGATTTTTCATGGTATTCAACATGAAATTTAAAAAAAAATATATTTCATTTGAATTAGCTCATTTATGAAGTGCAATTTGATGTGTTGAATTAATAACTGTCGTATTTTGTACAGCACATTCCTCCACTGTGAAGCATTATTATAAAGCAGCATCCATTTATTGTGCAACGCTAAAATAGTAAATTTTTGACCCCCTTTCCCCCTTCCGTAACGATTTTTGTATAAAAATTTTCAAAAAATTGTATAAGTCGTATCGCTTGAGTCTACTTCCTCCCACCTTCGAGCGTTACGTAATTTGTGGTGGCGTCTAACTACCCCCTGGAATCCCTTCAGAGTAAGAATCATCTGCTTTTCTTTTCCATGATTTAGTACCATTTTCAACTAAATTTGTTCCAATAGAATTTATTTCTGTATTTCTTGGAATAGTTTTCACATGTTCTACTAAGAATCTTTTCACGTATTTCATCAACAAGCCCTCCTCTTAGTGCGGTAAGAATAAAGTCCCGAAATATCATCAAACTGTCTTACAAAGAATTCCATCTAACTTCTAAATCTTGTCTTTTCCAAATGAAGCTGGAAGGGATTTCCATCACAAATGCTGGCAAACTTATTCCGTGACAGATCGATAAAACTTTTATCTCAACAATTCAACAGAATTTTCTTTAGAACGTACACTCGAAATTCATTTTAGGTTAAGCTGCAATTCTCGAATTCAAAAGTACTGTTCAACTGTGGTTCTTAATTTTACTCAGGAAATTTGTAAAATAAATATTAGTGGAGTAATAACTGGTGAATTTGTTGAACTTGTGCATTAAAAAAAATTGAATGAATGTTTGGCAGACATTTTGATGGAGATTTTGATTTAACTAAAATCATTTTAATAAGAAATTTAATTTAAAAACATAATACATAATGTATTATATAGAAAAAAAACAAAAGATTTTTGTAAAATAAACTCGAAAAGCTCTGTCAGAGTTTCATTTTTTATATTTAATCTTACAAGTGAGTTTTTCCTACGAAAGTTGTTGAAACTTGTAGCAAAAATATGATCAGAGCTTTCACCATTAAATCTGGCAGAATCTAGTTAAATATCATGTGAGGAATTATTAGTATTGTCCTTAAGAACTTAACCTAGCCAAATAATTCCAAAAATTCGTCAATGATGCTCTAGAGCATCCCTAATGAACCGTTGTACATTTTACCAGCATAATTTACATGCAAGAAATTTCACATAATAAATAAGATCACCAGGAATTTTCGAAAGAAGGTTAAAATCAGGCTATCTAAATGTCTTGTAATCACATGAAGAATAATACGAGCAATTGTCAAAGACACGCCGGTAGGAGATTGGTCAAGAACTCTTCCTTATTCTACCACCGTCGGTTATACTTTCAGAAATTTCGACAGTAATTTTGCAAAATGAGGATTGTTTTATAAAATTTCTTCCCGTCAGAATTCGCCCAATCAATGAAATAAATATTTCTCTGAACCATTTCCTTTGGCATTTTGTTATACAGGTATGTACATATTCAAGAATAGTTTTTCGCTATACAATCCTTTGAAAATTTTCTCCAATTATCCGATGAAAATTCCTCCAGACTCAAACAATCTTATTTCTACAAGACATGTAATGTTGGCAGAATAAAAACTTGTATAGAAATCTTGCATAATTTCATCATTATTACTATATTTCATGGTAAAGAAACTTGGATGAAGTGTTCAAAAATTCCGTGGAGAGAAATGCCTGGATAATACCTTAAAGATGTTTGAAACCCTGGAAAGACATTTAACCCTCTTATACCCAATCCCGCCAGTAAACCGGGTACATTTTGGAATGTTGTGTATTTTTTCTTAGCTCGGAATTCAAAATAGTTGTTTTTAGCTTGAACCTTGGAGTAATATGCGACTTTTGAAATATTTTTTTATATTTCAAAAAGGTTGGAAAAATTGTATTATTTTATAACCTACAAATGCCTGGGTCTGATTTAATGTGTAAAACAAAAATTTGTACATTATACACATATTTTTCTGCAATCAACCAATCTGCAATATCACAGAATTGAAATAATTTCAAATCGATTTTTTCGTTAGTTCCTACACGGAAAATAGAATAAGTTGCAGAAAAAAATGTTGTTAAAAAAAATAGAATTATCAAAAACCAAAATCATAAATTTGCAAATGAAAGTAAATCATTGTCCAAAACGTGTTTAGATCGTTTTTGATAGCAAAAAATGATACTTCAATCGGAAATAAACATTTGGGTATTAGAGGGCAAAATAAATACCTGGAAACATGCATACATTAAGGAGGCAGGATTTAATTTTTAAATTTAAATTTTAAATTTTTAAGGAGTAATTTTCCAAAATCGAAAAAAACTTAAATGAAAGTGTATTGACTGTATTCTATTCTCCAACCGAAACAAAGTGAAAACCTTTTCATGCAATAATTTTATGTTTTGAACAGAAACACTGCTTTTGAAGTTTCGATGATGAAGATGATTACAATAACAGATTCTTGAACGTTAATTTTTAGAATTTTTTATTAAGAAGTGTTCAAAGCAATCTGTGAAGTTTTTGAAGAAACAGCGGGATGAATTACTGAATAGTTTACTAAAAGTAGAACTTTTAAAGAATTTTCAGAAAAAAATTGTTGTGGATTTCATGAATGAATCATGATTATCTTGTAATGCTTATTTTCTGAAGCAATTATCCACAGATTTCAAAGATTTTTACAAAAAAGTCCTTGAAAAATTCTTGGTTGAATGTCTGGTGAAGTTCATACAAGAATCCTTAGACTAAATTCTACAGAAAACTGATATAACTTACGGATAAATATTTGAAGGAACAGCTAAAACTTCGGTTCAATTTTCATATTTTGCTTGTCTTATGACAGATAGGCCTAATTCATCTGCGCTTTATAGACATTTTCAGTGTCACTGTCACAAGATAAATAAGCTATTTAAATTTATGGATTTTTACTCGTCACTAGGATTTTTAAGTATTTTCATTGTCTTTATCCTTTATGCAAAGTGAAATGAAGTGTTGAAATTCAATATTGTTTTTTTTCAAATATCAACTAAAAAATGCTAATACTATTGATTGACAATTAATTTGCAACATTACTTAAGGAAACATTTCTCCTAAATAATTTTCGAAAGCAATGGAGCAATATCTGATGGATTCAATATAATTACATTTTTTCTAAAAAATATTCTAAAAATCTCTTGTAAGATGTTTAAAACAAAATCCTTCAATATTCTCTAGAGAAAACTCTCGAAAATCGTGAAGAAGCATTTCTAATTCCTAGAGGAATCACTATCCCTTAAGCTTCTCGGATAATACACTTTAAGAACTGATTCGGGAATTTTTTTTAAGATCTGCTGAAAAAATCCGGGAAAATTTGTAGAATATTTGAAGAAAACTCTGGAGAAATCACTGATGGATTATACTCTGTAACAGTAAATGGTGGGTTTCTGGTACATTCGTATGGCATAACGGTCCTGAAAATTTAAAGTTATGTCATTTACTGCACTATTTCTTGAAGAAACTTTTTAAGAAATTGTTAAAAATATCTAAAAAAAACACGGCTGGGGAAACACAAAAATAAATGAAAATTGTGGAAGCTATGTGAGGCCATTCCTGGCGGAATTCATTAATCTATTTCAAGAGCGATTAGTGAAGGAATCCTTTGTATGAATCTCGAAATTAAAGAACGAAATTCTTTCAAAATATATCCGCTGAAAACACAACAAGGTGTAATAACTAAAAATCCCCGAAAACAGTAAGATTTGTGAAAATTATCTGCCTATTGAATAATTTGAAAAGCGATTTGATTAGGATTGTATTTAGCATTGGGCAAATTTAACTAGAACTAGAATGTTTCTTAATTGATTCAAATTCGATATGTCGAATCGATTCACTGATTTAATCGATGTTTTTGAGTCGATTCGATTAAAAAGCTCATATGAAAATTAACAAAAACAAGTTCTCAAAATAATACCAAAAGCAATAGCATATGTTCTTTAAGTTGCTTTAATTGAATTCGGTTTGAGATTAAAAATTCTATAAATAAGACTGCAAGGTTTATCCAAAACTAGATTTGTAGTTCATCAACTCATTAAAAATGCTAATCAATTTCATCCTTTTGAATCGAAACAAGAAATCGAATGAAGAAAATCGATCCACTCGATTTTGAGTGCTCCTACATCGATTTAAAAAATCGATTAATCGGAACGGAAAAATCGATTTCGGAACATCGATTCAAAATCGCCCATTGCTAATTGTACTGCTGTTTGTGAGCAGTCATACTCCTTTATGAAGGGCCAAAAATGGATGTACGGACCCACAAGCAGATACACTTGCACGAAAAACACGTCAGGGAAAGAGAATCTCCTTCCAGAAGAAAGTTTTCACGAACAACTGTAAGATCAACGCTCTCAATAGATGGGGTCGAAAAGCCCGCCCTCGATCCACGAAAAGTTAACAACAAGGAGGAGGCAGTCCCAAACTCCTTGTCCAAATCGCTTCATTCGGGTGCTGATTATTGTGATGGATTTTATATTCCCAACACCAGATGAAGCCAGGCCCTTCCAGAACAAAAATTTCTAGCTACGCCAATTGTCACGACTCTTCACTTGTACTTTAATCTTAGGAAATATCTTTCTGATAAGATAGTATGAGAAGGTGTTTTATCTTAATGAATTTCTGATAAATTACCTGACACATCTTCTAATGGAACTAGGGCAAGCGTACTGAAGAAATATCTGTTGGTACTTTTCATCTACCAAAAGATCTTCGTACAACTATCAACTATTGAATACCCATCTATAGGCAGTTTAATTTTGTTTCAAAAAAAAAAAAAAAAATCGTGATAACGTTTTTTTTTGTTTTTCGAGAGTTTAGCACAATTTTTTTATTGGTTCTCAAAACACAAGATTTTTTAAAATTTGTGTTGAATTAAATTGGCCATCTGGATTTGTAGACATTCTGATACTCTTTGGGAGACCGGCATTTCACGTATACAACTATACAACGTTTCTCGTCTGTGCTATTTGAGCATTATTGTCCATCTTTACCAACTACCCTGTTAAGCTATACAGTCTGCGCAGGCAAATGGCTAAACACAGTGCCCGTGTCTTTTTTAAAGACCACTAGTGATACGATCCCTAAATATTATACCGATGATCACAAGGCCGAAACGGCTCCACCGGAAGTTTGTAATTTGCATTATCGAAATTTGACATTTTTGCCGCTGTGTTATACCGCTGTGCATATCGCTAAACGTCGAATCGCTCGAAGATTCCTCAACCTGTTTGTTTATTTGTTCGTTTGTTTCCATATCTGCATACATTTTGTCGAAATTCCATGCGGCATCCGTTGCTTTGCAGATCATTATGTCGATGACCTAAAGAAGACGGCGGGCGATGACGGCAGCCGCGGCTTTCGAATAGCTCCTGCATAACAACGAAAAAATCAAGAGACCCCTATACCTACCTCGTCATCATCTGTGAGAAGAGACGAAGATACAAGCCGGGCGAGTCAACATTAATTGCGCAGCATCCAACGTCTTCGTCATCGGAATGCTCTTCTTGTGGTGGTTCGGAAAATTGCCAATGGCCCCATTGCACTATGGTCCAGGAATCAGTTTTACGCGGAAAGATGCATTTTGAGCTTTAGAATGAAACATTAGACAAAAACGGTCTTCTACAAAGTTGTTTGTATTAGTTAAGCCCTTTGTTTGGTTTTATTGAAAATTAGGGTGGACCACATTTTCATAGAAATTGTGTAACTAACTTTCTTATTTGTAGAAATTATATTATACATGCTTCAGCAAAGTTATAGACCATTCAATTTCAAGCAACTTTGCCAAAAAAGTTTTTTTGTATCTCTTAAATTGACCGATTTAGAGCTTTTTTTCCTACGGTGACATAGGGTGGTCCGAACAAAACTGGTTTTCTGGCTCTAGAGTTTTCAATTCAAATTTCTCATCAAAGTAGTCTATGAAACACTTTTAGAGCTTTAAAAAATGCGTATTTTGGTGAGTGAAGAAGCTCGCTATCTCCTTCCGTTTAGGAGTTATTGCTGTTTTTCTCTCAAAAACATGCCTACTTTGATTGTGAATATCTCTGATTGGGGCAAACATAAAACATATCTTTTGACGGCGTTCAAAAGACAAAATAAAATTGTATATTATATCAAAAAATTACAGATGTGTTATTTTTGTAACTCTAATAAAACGTCTTAAAAATCAAATATATTTTATCACAAAAACTTTAATAACTTTTGAACCAAAATAGATATCAACAATATTTTTGTATGAAAATTTGCGTTTTGTTAAGTTCTAAATGTCGTTCATAGACGACTTTGACGAGAAAATAATATTAAAAAAACTAGAGTTGAAAAACTTATTTTTGTTGGACCACCCTGCGATGATTAGGAAAAAATGCTCTAGATTGGTCAAATTTTGAGCTACAGAAAAACTTTTTTTGGCAAAGTTGATCAAAATTTCAAGTTCTACCGCTTTGCCAAAGAGCATATACCAGTACTTTTGCAAATAAAAAAGTTGATTATAATATTTATGTGATATTGTGGACCACCCTAGTTTCAAATGACACAGTATGAAAGCTTACATTTTTAAAAACAATTTTGTAGAAGATCATTTTTGTCTAAAATTTCATTCTCATGCTCAAAATGCTAAATAATAAAAATATACATACTATGAAAATCTTCAAAATAGTTTTAGAGCCCTATCTTTCTTATTCCAGATTTCTCGTCAAAGCGGTCTATGAACGACTTTTAGAACTTAACAAAACGCAAATTTTCGTGCAAAAAGCTTGTTGATATCTATTTTGGTTCAAAAGTTATTCTGCTTAAAATCCTCTGTTTTTCAAGGCATTTTATTAGAGTTACAAAAATAACACATCTGTAATTTTTTGATATAATATACAATTTTATTTTGTCTTTTGAATGCCGTCAAAAGATATTTTTTATGTTTGCCCCAATCAGAGATATTCATAATCAAAGTAGGCATGTTTTTGAGAGAAAAACAACAATAACACCTAAACGGAAGGAGATAGCGAGTTTCTTCACTCACCAAATTACGCATTTTTCAAAGCTCTAAAAGTGTTTCATAGACTACTTTGATGAGAAATTTGAATTGAAAACTCTAGAGCCAGAAAACCAGTTTTGTTCGGACCACCCTATGTCACCGTAGGAAAAAAGCTCTAAATCGGTCAATTTAAGAGATACAAAAAAACTTTTTTGGCAAAGTTGCTTGAAATTAAATGGTCTATAACTTTGCTAAAGCATGTATAATATAATTTCTACAAATAAAAAAGTTAGTTATACAATCTCTATGAAAATGTGGTCCACCCTAATTTTCAATAAAACCAAACAAACGGCTTAACTAATACAAACAACTTTGTAGAAGACCGTTTTTGTCTAATGTTTCATTCTAAAGCTCAAAATGCATCTTTCCGCGTAAAACTGATTCCTGGACCACTGTGCATTGACCACCGCACATAAGTCACCCGATTCAGTCGGTAAGAGCGAGGGTTCTTAAACTTTTAACTTATGTAACACTGCATCACGAAAGTACTTATATTTACCTAATTTAGGGTAGCTGAATCCATTGCCGTTTTCAAATATGTCATAATAGGTATATTTAGCTTTTGAGAATTGAATTTTTAACGATATCAGTAAACTTGCATGCAAGTTTACTAGCTTGTATGGCGATTTATATGGTATATTTTCCGCATAATTCTAACTTTATGAGTCGAAGAATACTTATCAATGAAATTCATAAAACTTTTGATGCTCAATTATTATTTTTGGATGCTTTAGACGAAAACTAGAGTTTTGAGTATAAATTTGACCATTTCACAATTAGATTCTCCACAAAATAATAGCGATCGGTGGATTTTAACAGATTTTACAAAACTGTGAGTTGATTTAAAAGTTAGTTGTACATTAATTTGTGACGCACCTGAAAACGGTCTTTGGTTTACAGTTTGGGAAACACTGGGTAAGAGTAAACGGCAGCATTGAAGAAGCGATCCTCAGCGTGAGTTGATAGCCCACCTTGCTCATACAAAAGCATCGACAATGCTGATGAGTAGTCGCAAGCATTCCTGTAAATAATTGGATTCAATTAGCGATCGTTGCGGGTGTCGTCCATCGTTGACAGCAGGGGGATTGTGGCGGAATTTGGTGAATGGGCGATCCGGTGAGTGACTGTTTCTAAGTTCAAACAATTTATGTTGACTGACAATGCCCTGCAGTAGTGGGTGGAGAACAGCCTTGAATGAATCATGGCAAGCAGCCGATCGCTCTATAGGCTAGTAGCGATTATTCTGAATCATTTTTCAGAAAACATCAATGATTGTCTAACCTGTTGTTTAAAGCTCAAGAATTCATCATTCAATTATCAAAAACTGAAGACAAGTTTTTTCGCTCGTTTGTTAATACATCTTTAGATAGATTTTCATGAGCATTGTTTCGTTTTTGAGCAAAAAAATTTGCCCTGAAGCCAAAAAATTTGATTTCGAAAATTCATAAAATATTGATGATCTTTGATGATTTACTTCGCAAAATCCACTTTCGGCTTTGTTTTTATCCATTCCCGTCCTGAAAAAGAACCGGTTTCCGCACGCATTTGGGGTTTTTTGTCGCTCAGAAAAAAAACTTGTACTTGTAAAACTTTTTGCCATACGTACACACTTAACAACCCATTCTCGGCGCAAAGGCACTTGCCAAATTGAGCTCGTGTTCTCCATCAAGGTGGATGCAAAGTTGATTATCAGCAGAATAAATAGCGGGCACAAACATTTGTCTTGGTGGTCGATTGAAAGAAAAAAAAATCGCACGGCGGGACAAGATTGTTTTGCCACGTTGTTTTTCCCCAATTTGTTCCGTCCACAATTCTTGGTATAGCGAGAAAAGGAGTCCTATTAAGTTGAGATGTTGGTTGTGATTAAAGCTGACGTACATACAAAAACAATGCATTCGAAGTTGATTTCTAAAGTGCATTTGAGGACTTAGGTTTCTGCAACATAGCCCAAACGTGTGGATTATGATCGCATGAGATTTCGATTCCAATGTTTGACGTCAGCCGATAAAGCAAGTTTTTGTTTTTGCTTTCCACCTGGAACAGGTTTATTGTTTTTGCGAAAGGTCAGGCTTTCAACCTTCGAATGGTGATTTGTTTCGGGTGCCGTATATTCAAATTGGAATCGAATTATCTGGTCGAAAGTTAGTCATCGGAACGTTTTGCTCATCTAAGATTTGGGCACTGGAATCTGATAAAAAGTTGAACTATTAAGTTTGAATTATTGTTTTAAAACTGTTGGATTGAGGATTACATACAGTTCCTCCAAGAATCCCCTAAGATAAACTGTACCAGCATTTCGTCTATAAACAACTCTATGATTTCTCTAGGGAAAGACATTTTTGCAATATTTCTCCAAATAGACTAAATTTAGGTTAATAGGTTAGTTTAGGTTATATTTTTAGGTCATTGCTCCTAGAATGTTTTCCAAGGTTTCTTCATAAACTACCCCAAGAATTGCTTTATCGACACAATCAAGAATGTCTGAAAAGATACCTTTAAATATTTCCCCTAAAATTCCTTTCCTGTCAATGATTTTTTCAAGTAATTAATTATTTGTAGGAAGTATTTCACAAATTTGTTATTCTCATTTCTTTGGATATTACCGAGATATTTGTCTGGATCTTACTTCTGATAACTCTTCTGGAATCATGATAAAAACTGTACCGTAATTCGGGGTGAAGTTGATCAGTGGGGAGAAGTTGATCATTCATGTACCCACATGTATAAACTGTCAGGAGAGCTATGATTCGATTTTGATTAGCACAATTTATGTGACGTCGTATTACCTGATGGCTGCTCTTGATGTTCCTAAGTTTGGTTTGACATTCAAGATAATTATACCATGGAAAAACAGATTTTTTATGAAATGTTTGATGAACTGTTGAAGGGTTCTTCTCCAAACAATCGACTATTGACAAGGCTTTATAAAGACATCTCTTAAATAAACTGTTTCATACATTCCAGATATGTTCTGTGAATCCAGCTTTGAGTTAGCACTGTGGATAAACAATCATTTTCTGAATAAAAAATGTATTTTTTTGTGCGAGTGTTGCTAATTTTAAAGAAAATTGCATACCTTTAGGCGTTTAATGTGGTGTGTTATGTAATTTACATCCTTCAAATTTAAAATTGACCGATATATCATTAGGTTGTGAGATTTTTGAGAATTGATCCAGATTCAGTGACCCCTAATTTAGTGAATAGCATATCTCTTTATTTTAGGAAACTTATCGCAATAATTGATCAACTTCACCCCGGAATCAAAAACTCCACTTTTTCATTTTAAAAATATATTTTTATTGTTAAATAAACGTTTCGTCGAAATTCTTTTTGTATAATTCGATAGATATCCAACCAGTAAATGTTTTAAAAATATATGGATAATAATGCATGCATTCTAATAGGAGTTACAGCACAGAATCGCTCGAAAGTGATCAACTTCACCCCATTTTACGGTACTCTAAATTCCTTCAAGACGCTTGACCGATTTTCAATTTTCTAGGACGAAATAAAAGGTAAAGATTTTAACTTTTCAAGAAAAATATGAAATTTCAAAAAAACTGTTGTTTTTTACATGAAAAAAAAATCAAAAATTTCCGTTTTTTCGTGTATTGATGGCCTCGGGACCAAAATGACTATTACTGTTCTCATTTTTTCTTGAAAGTTCAGAAAATTTTAAGTTTACTGTAAAAATTTTCAGCGATGTATGGTTTTTAGTTTATGAGATATATTTATTTAAAAATAAAACAATCAGTCATTTTTTATTGGCACACACTGTAGGTCTCAGCGCATTATATTTTTTATTTTTAAATAATAGTAACTTTTGAACAGCTCAACCGATTTCCAATCTTTTTTATAAAATGAATGCTCAAGATTTCAACTTTTTAGAAAAAAATATAAAACACCGAAAACATTGTTCTATGAAATAATAAAAACAAATTCTTAAAAACTAGAAATTTTTATATATTTTCATACGATTTTTTTTTTCAGTGTTTTATTTTTTTTCTGAAAAGTTGAAATCTTAAGCTTTCATTCAATAAAAATGGAAATCGGTTGAGCTGTTCAAAAGTTATGATTAAAAAAATATTTAACGCTCTGAGACCTACAGTGTGTGCCGATAAAAAATGACTGATTTGTTTTTTCAAAAAAATATATCTCAAAAACTTAAAAGCATACATCGCTGAAAATTTGACAGCAAACGTAAAATTTTCTGAACTTTCGAGAAAAAATTAGAACAGCGATAGCCCTTTTTGTCCCAAGGTACTCAAAACACAAAAAACGGAGATTTTTGTTTTTTTTTTCCAGTAAAAAGAAACAATTTTTGTAAAATTTTATATTCTTCTTGAAAAGTCAAAATCTTTAGCTTCCATATATTTTTTTAGAAAATAAAAATTTTGCAAAGTCCCCTTTCTTCTGGTCACCCTCTTTCGGAAATGGTCACCCTAATCAAAAAATCCAAAAACATGTGTATCCTTATTTCGGATAAGGAACATAATAGCTAATTTTCACGGAATTCGGTGACCCATTACATCGGTTTTTCATGGAATGGCTGTATTTGAGAATAACCCTAAATAATGCCTTTATAAATTCCATACAACTACTTGAACATGCCTTCGGTAATTTTTTGGTGCTACGTAGAGGATTTTTACAGGATTTTTTTTTTCTAAAGCTTTGATTACACAGTGCGTGCAATGCACGGACGTTCGTTCAAAATTTGGTAATATTTCTGGAAAAAAGTCCAGGTACTAATTTTTGTAGCGATTTCCCTGGAGGTTTCTCTGGGATAACTCCTGGATGAAACTTTAGGGGAATCTTTTGATAAATCCGTAAAGCAATGTCCAGTAGGATCTCTAAAGGTGGCAAGTATCGTTGGAGGAATCCATCCAGCTGGAAAAATATCTGGAGTAGTCTATGGAGGAGTTCCTGGAGAAATTCTTAGGGACATCTCGGCTAAAATCTATACAGATGGTTTCCTGGAAGAATCCTTGGAGGAGTCTCTAGAAGAATTTCTGGAGGAATCTCACAATGAGAAGTCGTTTCAAGAATCCCTGCATGAATCTCTGGAGTAATCCTTGCATGGTTAATTGGATAAATTTCAGGAGGAGTTCCAGCTAAGATTTTACTGGAGGAATGATTGGAACTTCTGGCAGAACTTCTGAAAAAAAAATACTGAAGGTTTTCCTGGATCTCTATCGGAACCAATCTAAGAAAGGTTTTGTGATCTAAAATTTGGTCTGAAGGAATCTTAGGAAGAAACTACTACTACTCAAACTACTGAAGCATGGAAAGTTTCAAGTAACCTGCCAATTTTTGTATACACCAAAAATGCAATAAAACTACTGTATTTCGATAAATATCATCAGTTCAATTATCCACTTTGCCCTTTTTCACCGAAATCGCATGGACGAACACGATTTGAGAGTAATGCTCAGCAATCGACACCACTTTATGATACAAGTTTCTTCCCGCCCCCTGTATGACTTACTTCGCAGAGCACTTATGTTCACTATGGAAAACCTTCGTACTTTATCACTGAAGGATATCATTCCAATCACACGCCGAAAAAGTTCTGTAATTCACGAAATTTTATGGAATTTCCTCAACGACCGCGTAAAATTGAGAATATAAACAAAATTCAATCCGTCGTACTGAGAAATAAAAAGCTTGTGCGTATCAATGTATGTGCGATGCTTGGCGTAAAAAAGGTTCCTTTGATTGTGTTGTTTTCGCTGCACTGTGAGCAAATTTCATAATTGTTCGGTCAAAAGGAATTGTGTTCATATGTTTGAGCTATGTTTTGATGGCGAACAATGAATTTTAAAGGAAATTAATATATTTCATCATGCTGAAGGAATGGAGGGAGATGGTCGTAGATATAAATACTCTAGTAAAACATTTTATAATAGCGTTTATATGTTGTATTTTGACCACTCACTATTTCACAGTGAGCCGTAAGTTGTGAGACGAATCTGAAAACTGATTGCGACAGAAATGGAAACAATACGACGAATTGAGAATACGACAAAATGCAATTTCATTGCATTATTTCCAAAAAGACGATCAAGATTTATAAAAATTCAATTGTACATTGCGAAAGCCGTTTTGGGAAAGAATTGTTTGGCATCGGTTTGTATCAGCTACCATATCATAGTAAGTATGATAGCAAGCACTTTTAGCATTGTCTTGCTGAATAACCGCGAATTGATAATCCCGCAAAGTTGTATTGAGCATCCATTTCCCTGATTTGACTAATTAACCTTACAAACAAATCACTTCCCTTGGCGTGTCCTTTCTATAAAAGCACAAGTTTACCCGCTTAATGCAAATCACCCACACGCCCAATCAACCAACAGGACAAACGACGATAATGAAATCCGTCAACAGACAGTCGCAGCCGACAAGGTGCGGGCGGTCGACGTGTAAATCGTTCGTTGAACGAGCTTGTCTCCGCACTTCAAGGACGATTTGAACCCTTGATTCGCTCGGCGTGCAAACGCGAGATGTACGAGTGCGAGTATTAATTAGCCGCGCTCCAAGCCCAAACTCAGGCAATTTACAAACGATAGATAGGGGAATATGGGTCAATACGAACGGATGGGATAAAATGGCTCGACTCGTTGAATGATTTATAGAACGGGACGATTTGTATGCTTTGCCAGACAAAAAAACACAATGCAACAGAGAAAACTCATGGAGAAGCTTGGTTGCTAACTTTTTGTTCTCCATACGAAATGGCATTCCACCCACCCATTCTTTTGAACCGCCCCCATTTTGCAAACATATTTTCAACCGCAAAATAGCTCAAATTTCAGAAATGTTTCCATGGTGCTAGCTACTGTAAGCTCTTAATATAGTCTTAAAATGTGGATCTTATTACAAGAAAACGACACAAATCCCCAAAGTGGCACTTCGGACCATTTTACCCTACTCGGTTTCCGTTGACGATGACGACAATGGATCGAAGATCAATTTCCAATGCGAGACTCGACTCCGGTAATGCACAGAGTGTGGGAGACGATGATTTCTGGTCATTAACGCCCCTAATGAATGTCAGACGGGCTATAAACACCGCAGGAGCGTTGACCATAGATGGCGGTTGAGTATCCTCTTAGCTACCGATGGGATGGACTTCCCGACTGCTTCAGTCGGAGATTGCATTTAAAGGCTGTGAACGTTTTCCAGGTGCGTGTATTTATGGGAATTAGTTTTCTCAATTTATACTTGATGCAGATGTAGGCTAATGGAACAAAATTGTGCACTTCGAAAATGTTTCATAAAAGGGTACACGGACAAAAATCTGATTCCCAAATTATGATTTACAAGATTGATAGAGATGAAATGTTCCTTCGCCCACCCAATTACACATATTTCAAAGCTCTTAAATTGGTGCATAGACTATTTTGATGAGATATTAGAATTGGAAACGCTGGAGCCAGGAAACATTTTTTTTCTGTCTTTATTAACGAGATTTTTAGCCCTGGGCTAGTTCATCTCGGGACCAACGGCTTTATTTCCCTTCCGAAGGAAGTCGTCACTGAATTTTTCAAAACGGATCTTTACGCGTAAAACTGCTTTCTGGACTATAGTACACCACGTCAAATCACATCACAGTGAGACGAAATAAAAAAAAGTAGGAAATGTTCGTTTGTCCCGAAACTATTGGGTTTAGCGTTTTGACATGTTCTACAAACTTTCATCAATTGTTGAGTGCTTTATTAAAACATTGCAAAGAATCACTTCAGGTGATATACACTGAGAAAACATATTAACTTTTTTATGTATTGTAAAAATTGAAAACTTTCTAAGAAAGTATTGTGGGCGACATCATTTCATGAAAGTTTGTCGAAGACCAAAAAGCTCTATGTCTTACACCGACGAAGTTAGGAGGTAACAATGATGGGAACATATGCACGCTTCAATTTGATGTGAAAAAATGAGAAAATCGTTCGTAAATCTTTAAAATGACTATTTCTTCATGATTCAGAGTCTTCGGCAAAAATGTGTATTTTCACATCACCTTAAACATTGAAGAACATTGTAAAAATGTGGAAATTCGAATTTAGGAAATATGATTTTTAATGGGGTTCCCATCATTTTTTCCCCAAACTTCGTCAGTGTAAAGGCCCAAACGTAATGATAGCGGACCTGCAACGAAAAGCGGAACCGCTTCGCCAGCATAAACTATAACATGCTAGTCGATTCAGTATTGTTTCACTTTCGTTCGTTGACAGCACAGTCGAGATGGTGTGATTCATGCTGGCGAACCTGTCCCGCGTTCCGTTGCCGTTCCACTATCATTGCTTTTGGGCTTTAAGAGATAGAGCTTTTGCGTCTTCGACAAACTTTCATGCAGTGATGTCGCCTACAATACTTTCTTAGACAGTTTTCAATTTTGTCAATAAATAAAAAAAGTTAATATGTTTTCTCAGTGTATATCACCTGAAATGAAATATTTTTGAGTGTCTAAATGAAGTCCTCAACAAATGATGAAACTTTGTAGAACATGTCGAAACGCTAAACCCAATAGTTTCAGCACAACACACATGCCCCATTTTTTTTATTTCGTCCCATTGTGCATGTGTATGTACTTCGGTTCAATCTTCGGTTTATTCTTAGGTGCAAATAATGGCACAGAGCAGACCGATAGAGAATGATTGAAATCCACCCAGATAAACTTCTACAGTCATGTATAGAACTTTTTGGTTCAAATATCAATTAATGTATTATTTAGGCAGATTAACTAATATCAATATTTTAGGTAACAATTATGAATTTATGAAAAACAAAGGATTTCACTATATCATAAAGTGACCAGATGTATTTTGCTCCAATGCGGGACAATATTTCACCCTTGCACAAATCACTGATTTACAGTGCAAAATATTTCGTAAAAGACAATTGTTTAGAATGAAGTACAACCAAAATTGTTTTGAAATGTTGAAAGTGCAACAATAAACGATAATTATTTTCCACAACGTTGCGAACTCATCAAAGCAATTAATGGCAATTTGTGTTAATAATTTAAGTTGACGACATCTGGCTGTTTGAAAAAAATAAAGCTCAGGACAAGGCACGTCACATTTCTGTGTTCAATGCATTTTGATCAAACCATGAGAACTCCTATTTTCAACTTTTTTGATCTACTGTGTCCAACAGTGTGAAGAGGTATTTTAATTAGATATATTTCATAAGAAAATCTTATTTGGCATTGAACTGAAATCCTGTTATGTTTACTGCAAACGGTACTCAAAATAAAGCAAGTTCCTAACAAAACTAGAGTAATTTTAATACGTCTAAAATATTTGCATGTATATGTCTTTCCCTTCTACGCTTTAGCTGTCCAAAGTGCGGCTTTTACTGAATTTAAAATTTCAATTTAAGTATTCGTTCCAGGACTACGCTTTCGAAATCTTAGGCAAGACTAACAGGACTATTTAATAGAATTCCTTAGAATATTAGTAATTTCTCGTTATCCTTTGCAAGATTTTCAATGAATCCTGAGCAAGTTCCTGGTGGAACGCTATGCCTGATTCCGCAGAATTCAGAGCAAGATTATTACAGATTCTTGGAAGGTATTCTTATAGAATTATGAGCAAAATTTTGCAATAGTTAAGTAAAAACATGAGTAAGACTTATTGAACATACTGTTAAAAATATCAAAAATATCCTATCTAAAATCTTAACAACAAAATTGGTTTGACTGATTCAGCACCGTTCAATACTTATGTTCATTCACAGAGGCTCACAAAGATGTTTAAAAATGTAAGGTTATGATAACTGAATATTTTGACAATATCTGATGCTAAGTGTATACACTGTACACATTATATAGGATGATTTTTTGTGGGTTACACGTTAAAAAAATATGTAGCTTCAAACGAGGATTTCAAAAGCAACGGATGCATGATCTTATTAATTGAAACTTGTAACTCTATCATGTTGACAAACTATTTCTTTATATGTCGTAGATTAGAAAACGTTAATAATTTGCAATGAACATTATTAGAAAATGCATGAAATACATGCTGGGTAAGCAAGTAAGACAATTATAATAACTTATTTTGAAAAGCAAAACATTTCAATGATTGGAGTGAAATGCGGGACATTTCGCGGGACACTTTTCAGCGCGGGACAAATGGTCGAAATGCGGGACTGTCCCGCGAAAAGCGGGACGTATGTTCTCTTTACTATATCATCAAGACAGATAAGTAGAAATTGATAAGCGTGGATTTCATCTGTTTTCTGTCTGTCTGTTTTGTGTCATCGTTCTGAACCTCGGATGCAACCGAAGATTTGTACCAAAATTTGAACCGCAGTTGAAATCGAGGTACAAATGGACTAAGGTTTGAACCGGTGTTTACACCGGTGATCACTTTACACATGTTTGGTTTTATGTACGAAACTCATGTTTTGGTTTACAGTACGAAACCGCCTGAACCAACGTGTTCGGTGTTCGTTTGGAAAGACTGAGCAGAACTATTGATAACAACGTGCTGATATTTTTTACCGTGTAATTATTTTTTAACACCACTTGTCGACTGCCAACCCAAGCAGGAACGAATAAATCGTGCGTATCTATGCTTTGCTTATTGGGTAGTCCAGATATTGTCTACATCTCAATTTGGCATTATTATGGTATTGAAAATATTAAATAAACAACTATTAACAACAAATAACAACAATTCTCTAATCTAATCAGTTTGATGTTAGTAGAATATACATTTGATGAGTAGTGATTGGTCCATCAATTGTATGTTCTTGTGGAAGCACATTCGATTGACATGCAATGCGTAATCGAGTAATATCGGTAATCCCATTAGGTGATTATATCATGGACCATATCACCATTATCACCACCTTACCCTACTAACCCTATATCATTTCCATGAGAACTGTGGACCTGCAGAGGTATATTCGGGCTCTAGTAACAATGGTTGCCTAACTAACATTCCTTTCCTTCGCCGATGACTTTGAACTCTCAATTTGTGCACTTTGAGAATGGTAAGCTAATCCCAATCCCCTTTCATTAAGACTCTGTGCAACTTCGATTGTACTGGTCAATCAAGTTGTACAACTATGAACAACCATGGGTGCATTTTTTGTGGAAAATGTTACCGCGTTCGGTGTGTCCACATTTGATATTTGCATTTCAAACACACACAACAATACTATAAGATGTAAACTAAAGGATAGGGAACAATTTAGCTACACATATTTGCCCTTTTTGCCTTTTGGGATAATTAAATGTCGCCAAATGATTCATATCATCATAACTTTATCAGTTCTCATATTTATTATGGTTTTGAAAGCGTTTATCGCACAAATGGCCTATATGCATCTTAAGTAACAAAATTCATGATTTCATAGACCCTTATCAAAAGTTTGCATCAATCTCTTGTTTTTTTTTTTTGAAACAAACAGTCAATATACATTATTAAACTCATGTATTGCTTTTTGCGTTTGTCACTTTAAATCTTTTATCACTGGTCTTTGAATGTGGTAACACAAAGTAATCTAAGGGCAATGATCCATATCAACGCCTACCTAGCAAAGAAAATCAATCTGTGACATCGCCTTCCTTGTGAAAAATCGTAACGCAATGGGTATTTCCGCATATATTTGCGTTTCATACGCACACATCAATATTTGATATGAGGTAGCAAAAATATTTTTGGCCGCTATTGTAGATGTACCAATAGTGGAATTTAATCGCCTAAATTCAAGAAGTGCAATTAATGTACATGTTAATGTTTTAACGGGAAGTAAAGACCATTGACATAATGAGAAAAATTATTTCATTGCAGTAATCCGCGGCATGCCGGCATGTCAGTGAAAAATAATACCTCCACTATTGGTACCTAGTTCCTTTAGTTGCGGTATATTTTTAATTTGTGTTCCTATAGTTGCGGTATCCGTTCATTTCTTATGGGATTCTCCACTATAGGAACACTTTACCGCAACTATTGGTACAAGTAAAAACAGTTTTAGCAATTTTAGTGTTATTTGATCAGATTTGAAGCAATTTGAACGCTCTTTTCAACTATTCTGCGTATCAACAAGCCAATACGTCGATTGGCAGTGTCGGTTCTGTGGCTAATGTAATAAAATCAGTGAAAACGGCACTACTGCAACTATAGGAACACCCACAACTAAGGGAACACTTACCCTAGTCTATATGGAAACTGCCCATAGTGCGGTCATCCATGTATGAGCAGTAGGATATGCATAAGATATTATAAGCGTAACAACAATGACATGTGCGTGTCTCAAGGGTCAAAAGACACATAATCTCTAGTAGATTTGGTATTGCTGAATCAGTTGCCGTTCTCAGAAATGTTCCAGCACATCACGATTTTAGGCTCCAGGTCGCCAAAGTTGTATAGAACACTAGTTTCATTTATTTTTATAAGGAATGTAAAGTATGATACATCAAATTTTTGAGTTATCTTATCCACCAAGCATGCAAAATATTACTCAAACTTTCGTTTGAGATATAATTCGTTTAAAATTGCTCGATAAAACTTAGATTAAATCGAGCATGTTGACTTGCAGTCTCCATATAATTTTTTTTCGTTTCTCTCATATGGCAAAATACAACACTTTTTTAAACCATCAAAAAATAAGTTTTGAGCATAGAAAATATTATAAACTTTGTTGATAAGTATTGTTTAACACATGAAGTTACAATTCTGTGGTAAATTAGCCAAATAAATTACCACACAAGCTGGAAAACTTACATGCAATTTGTCTGAAATCGTCAAACTCTGCATTTTCAACAGTCAGTATCTCAAAAACTAGACGTGCTATGATATTTAAAAAAAAAAACGGCATTTGATTAGGCAATCCTTAATAAGGTAAATAGTGATATTTTGGTTCTTGAGACCAAAACGTGTTCCACAGTGTTATTTGAGGTATTCTACCTCTTATAAAGGGCGAACACGAAATTATTGCGACACCGAAAATGTCATGCCAAATTTCTTATAATGTTTAGAATCAAACCAAAATTTTAGGGGTGGTTTTATACATATATTTACTTCAAAAATTAAAAGAAAAGGTAATTGATGCAGCCTTGAGTGGAAAATTGAAGGCATTTCCGCTTGATGCCCTCCATCAAAGTCTTTATAGTGTCATCCGGTGCCAGTTTCTCAGTTTTTTTTTCTCCATTTTCTTAACATGTCCTTCTTGTCTTTGACTGTCTTCTTGCTCTTCCGAAGTTCCCGCTTCATTATTGCCCAGTACTGCTTCACCGGGCGCAGCTCCGGACAGTTTGGCGGATTCATGTCATTTGGAACAAAATGGACAGAATTGGCCTTATACCACTCCAGGACACTTTTAGAATAGTGGCATGATGTCAAATTTGGCCAAAATAGCGGAGCTTCGTCGTGCTGCTGCAAGAACGGCAAAAGGCGCTTCTCGAGGTACTAAGATTTGAAGATCTCCCCATTTACTGCGCCCTTTGTCACGAAAGGCTCACTTCTCAGTTCGCAAGAGTAGATGGCCTGCTCAATGAGATATTTGGAGGCGAACTTCGACATTTTCGTCTTCTTAAATTTGTCGTCCACATCGAACCTGCTCTTGCCGGTGAAAAACTCCAACCCCGGAAATAGCTCAAAATCGGCTTTTATATACGTTTCGTCGTCCATCACACAGCAGCCATATTTTGTCAGCATCTTCTCGTAGAGCTTCCGTTCCCGAGTTTTAGCCGAGCTCATCGCGGTTTGGGAATATCTGTACCTTGTATGTATGTAGTCCAGCTCTCTTCTTTGCATTCTGGAAGTAGCTCTGCGACATGCCGATCTTTTTAGCCAAATCACGGCTTGAGACCTTGAGATTTGCTTTAATCATCTGCTTCATCTTTCCCTCCGTCTTTTTGTTCTCCGGTACCGGTTTTCTTCCAGCTCCTTTGCCGTGGTCCAACGTCAACCGCTTCAACACTCTGGAAACGGTTGAATGGTGAATGTTCAACATTTTTCCCAACTGCCGGTGCGACAGGTCAGGAAATTCCAGGTGTTTGGAAAGAATTTGTTCTCTCGACTCGCGTTGGTTCACATCCATTTTCGTTGAATCGAAAAACACGACTTCGAGTTTGACAGCATGTAAACAATACACATCAATGAGAAAGTGTGCAAAATTTGGTTTATTTTTACCCAATGATAGAAAAGTTATGCCCTGTTGAATGTGCCGCAATAATTTCGTGTTCGCCCATTACAGCGTTCTTTCATACCTTATTCAGGAGGTGAGTATTGAAAAATAACTGTTATGGAATACTGCAGCTTGATATTCTGCAGCAGTTTCAAATTTACAATAAGTTTCAATATGTAAAATTTAATGAATGTGAAAATGTTGCTTACTCTTGATTCACCTTTACTCTTCCTTCGTTTCACATAGCAAATGCCACATCGAATAATAATTGAAATTTGAAAATCAATCAGCTAGCTTAATTTTCCATATTAAATGCTTGTCACTCAGTCGGTCCAAACTGTCCTTGATCGCCGTTACCCGATACCAAGCTTTGCAGCGACATGAATAAGCAATGAGGACAAATTTGAAAACGCCGTCCGCGTCAACTGGATTTGCGGCGCGATGCGTTGCACTATGTCCAATGTGCTGCTCGTCCGACCTGTCGAAATGGAAGTCAATTCCAATTAGCTTTTTGTTTTCTGGTTGTCCCGCGCGATTGTGGCTAAGCACTTGTCCATCGCAGAAAGAAAAGGGATAAACTTTCGGTTGACATGTTCCGGGCGAAGCATTACTGCGGGCGGGTAACTCGGTGACACAGTTTTCACTTTTCGCTTCCTTCACGGTCCAACAAATGACGGCGACCGATCAGCGGCGGACGGAAGGAAGGTGAGTGAGTGAGTGACAGACAACCCGAAATGGTTCAATGGTTGGAAAAAATAAAGTTTGATTGCTTGTTTACTCTGCCGAGCGGGTGATCGTCATCGATATCACTCCGGTCGGTCTTTCTCGACGCATTCACTCCGTCTGTCATCGGATATTCCGATTCCGGCAGGGAGCAGAAAAGTTCGTCTTAGAGCCATGGTACAGGGTTTTGATTGGCCGAAATCGTGAACTTAACTCAGTAGCAACAAATGTCATTTGTTATTTTAATTAAACGCATTTCGACCATACCGTTTTGATTCATATTACGGACGCTTAAGGCCTCAGTGAAGTACCGTGTTGATTCATATTACGGACACTTAAGGACTCAGTGAAGTATAACCCAGCATAGAGCATAGAAAATAAATCATTTTGTATGATTAGCGCTAAGGGCTATCGAGCGTAGGAAGCCCTTATCTTTCGAATGGTGGGTAAGGAATACGCTTCCGCAACTTGATTAATTTTAAATAAATTAAAATGTGTGGCTTTTTCATGATTCTTATTCCGGACGCTTCCTCACTTTTGCCTCATATTCCGGACACTTTGAATCGAATTCCGGACAGCTCATGATAATCATTAATGGAACAGTCAAATCATCAATTGAAATCGTCAAACCACTAAAGAGACATCTAAGGTAGTTGGGCATTATAAGTTTTCGAAGATATTTATGGAAAAAGCTTACTAAAACGAGCCTCGAAAATGAGAACTTTTGAACGACAAAAATTGAAACATTTCGTGTGAAATGTTTCCCATACAAAGTAGAGTGTCCGGAATTTGAAGCTGTCCGTAATATGAATCAAAACGGTATAAGTCACCAAAAAGCATGTAAAATAAATCACTCTGTATGATTCCTCCACGTTATCGACTCTTTAAACCCCTTAACTTTCGAATGGTGAGTGAAGATTTCGATTCCGAAACAAGATTAATTTTAAACAAAGAGAAATATGTGGACTTTTCATGATTCTGATTCCGTACGCTTCCTGACTTTTGCCTCATATTCCGGACACTTCGATTCGAATTCCAGGCAGGTCACACAAATCATAAATAGAAAAGTCAAATCATCAAATGAAACCACTAGAGAAACACATAAGGTAGTTGAGCATTATAAATTTTTAACAGATATCTATGGCAAATGCTTATTTAAACGAGCCTTGAAAGTGAGAACTGTTTACCGGCAAGTATAGAAACATTTCGTGTGAAATGTTTCCAATACAAAGTAGAGTGTCCAGAATTTGAAGCTGTCCGTAATATTAATCAAAACGGTATGTCTGTTTGACAAAGTTTTCATTCGACCAAACGGCATTCGACCAAAGAAAAAAAAATGGTGGAAATTTGGTTAGAATTTTTGTAATATTAACTGTTAACGGTACATGTTTTCTAACAACTGGTGATAGAAAAAACTCATATCAGAAAAATAAATTCTGTTATGACCTTGTTTCTTTTGTCTGGTCGGGAAATAGCGAGACATTGAAAGCAAAAATGACTGATGTTTGCACTTATATGGCTATAACTGTTTTTTTTCTGATTTTTTAGAAATATCGTGCTAGATACACTCTAGGTGTCTTTGGCAAAATTGTGTTTTTATTTAAGTTACCTACAAGTTAACCAAAGACAGCATTTTTAAAAATCGTCATTACAAAAAATTCAATTTTACAGCGCCATCTGTGACAAAGTTGCGAACTAACATTCACCGCCAATATATGCGCAATACTTTTAGAAAATTTATCATCTACAGACACAAGTCCAAAAAAATATGTTGATAGTTGCTACAGAATTAAATTCACGATTCCTGCCAATCAAAACTCTGTGCATCGCACTTTGACGAATGCGAATCACTCAGTTCTCTGCTAGCAATCCCGATTCCATTCCGTATGTGTATGCGGAGAAAAGAAGAAAGTTTTTATTTGTTTTCGAAATGTGACCTCGCACCATCATCGCTCGTTCAATGGGTTGTCATGGGATAGGTTAGGTTGTTAGGTAGTGCTTCCATTTTCCGAACTTGGTTAGTCGGTGGTTCGTTTGGAAGCCATCGCATGACTTACACTGGGGGCTTGGTTTGTGTTTTGTTCGATGGCTCCCTCATGGCCTTCATCGTTGTCATTCCTTCGGACCGTGTGTATGATTAGTGAGAGTCAACTGGTGCACCCGGAAATTTGCATTGTTGAGCTTTTCCTTTCAAAGAGAACGGTTTCAACAAGTAACCACTATGGATAGGGTGACAATTGCATGCTTCCATTGAATGAAGTGAAAACCACAACCTTTTCCGGTTTGCTATCTATACCATGTATACAAGTAGAGTAATCGCTTTATTGCACTGTGAGTTGGGTAGGTACAGTATTACATCTTGTACAGAAAAGATCCTTTGAAATTGATTTGTAGACCATTGTGAGCATCGACATGTTCACAATATCCGGGTTTTCAATAGAAATCTCAAAAGGAATATGACTTTATCACATATACCTTCGACATATCAGAGTGCTGATATGGTTTAGGCTCCACATTCTTGGACCCTGGACAAGTTTTACTGGTGCGTGCTCCTGTGTAGTCTTAATTGCGTAGCTACTTCCCTACTCATCTTGCTTTTTCTTTTGGCTGTTGAGGTCGGTTCTGTGATTTCAGTTGATGGTTTTTCTCTGGTTAGCTAGCTCCCCAACGACCTGAATTCTACGGTTAATCATTTTCAATAATATTCGGTAAGCTCCTGACGTTGAAACTAGCCTACTCCAGTAAAGATTTCCCCGAAAATGAGTGGCTTACCGTACAATTGTGTCTACTCCTAGTCTGACGACGCATTTCAGTGGAAGATCTTCCTAAACGATGCAGCCCGGTGCACATTAGGCCGTCCCTTATTTTCAGAAAATACGAAATGTTATAAGCTCGTCATTGCAAAATTGCTCGTTTTGGTAAGAAAAAAAAAACAACAGGTACAAATTAGAAGCTCGTGCGTGGATGCTAAAAGTGGGACCCAACGGCCCTGAAGGTATTAGGCGTAGATGACCCAGTGCGTAAAATCGAGATCGCTGTTCTAGTGCACGCAGCATGAATACGAAAAGTCATCAGTAACAAATTATCCTGTGTCCGTTGATAATCAACATAGTAGTTTGTTTTCTTTGGGATGGTTGAAATATTACGTATTACATATTGCCTCGCACGATATCACTCTGTACGTCCATCAGTCGAAACACGCTGTTTAGTTTTACACGGTTGCATGTGATCTATAGTTTTGTAGCCTATACCGCAGTAATGAAGATGAGATATTAGATAGTAGACGCCTCGTAAAGCTTCTCTGACCACAGATGATGATATTTATTAGCTGGTAACCTTGTATTTGTTCCCTTTTGTGACTGGCCATCTAGCTATCTACAGTTTGACTCCATTCATCCTGTAGCATATATTTTTATTCGGCACCGAAATCTCCTTTTCTTTCAGCCTCTTACCCATCGTCGTTATTGTCACGTCGTTTGCAAAACTAACGATCCTCACCTTCCTGGGCAACCTCAGTGTCAGGACTCAATCATATTACCCGTTCTAAAGAGTCGGACCAATAATGGAGCCTTGATAAACGCCCGCTTTAATGTTCATTGACGTCTGCCCTCCGTTCATCTAATCTCCGTTCAGACCCTGCTCTAGTTGTCCAGAACTTGGCACAGATAGTCGAGGATTTGCTATACCTTCTCAGTATTTTCAAGCGCAACTCGATATGCGTCTTTGCGAAATCCAAACTATACCTATAACTATTCGTGTTCTACTCCAGACTGTCTCCTCATTTACATTGGCAGTTGATGGGTCAATTCGCCGTTCGCAGCGTTATCCAACTAAGCTTAAGCTGTGATCGTGTCAGCACGTACTCTCTCTCGGACACCTCTTATATGGCGGTCCAGCGGTTCTTCGAGAAGATAGCCATTGGCCAATGGGTATCATCCCTGCTATCGCAGAGACTGCTTTTGACGGAATAGTGAGGTAGGAATTTGACTCCCATAGACATAGCCATAGCCCCATAGATATAGCCCCATAGCCATGAACCTTAACGTACTGCTCAGACGAGTTCGATTTTGTTTTGGTTCTCAGCGCCGTCACTCAAGCTGAACCAGCATATCTGAGAATCAAAGTTGTCACTCTCTCTATCATCCGCTTCTTGTTGCTTCTAATCGACAAGTCTTTGGTTATGATCCTAGATAGTAGCCTTTGAAAATCATATTTCAATGCATCAGGCTGTGAAAAGATTCCTGAAGAACACCCATTGTAATTGGAGTACTTTTCATTCCTTCGTCTGTTGTGTCATATGTGATTGGCCGGTTCTATGAGTATTTTTTTTCTATCTTTATTAACGAGATTTTTAGCCATGGGCTAGTTCATCTCGGGACCAACGGCTTTACTTCCCTTCCGAAGGAAGTTGTCACTGAATTTTTTTAGTGACTATCTCGGGGTTGGGATTCGATCCCAGGTCCTCGGCGTGAGCTGCGATCTCATTTTAGAGCTTGACTAAAATACAATATGCACAAGCGGTCCTCATGCTGTGTATTCCAGTCAACATGCTGTGCACAGTGTGCATTCCACATTCGTTCAAGGTGCTGCTTCTTAAAACACGCTTTTGCCTTTTTGTCTGGTCGCCTCAAGTCACTTTTATTTTTTTTTAAAGCGGCCCTTCCATCACACTGTGTATTTCAATATACATCAAAGATGGCGGTTCTCAAAAGCCGCACTCGCGCTATTTTTTTATTACAGCGGTCCTCTCAATCCAATTAATTTTGTTGCGGTCCTATTTGATAGCATAAAAGGCGACGATCCTCACAACTCGCACTCCGATCACAGCGGTCTCCTCGTTATTTGGTTTATGCGGTCCTCTCAACTCGCTAAAAATCTCTTCACATGCGGTCCTATCAACTCGCTTTACAATAAAAAAGAAAGACGGCGGTCCTTACAACGCACACTTATTCAATTTTCCGATCTCAGCAGTTCGCTCAACTCGCCCTTTGTTTGTTTGCAAGCTGTAGCGGTTCTCTCAACTCGCTCTAACGTTATTGAATATACCTACCAGTTAATTTGTTTTGCTATGGCAATGGACAAAATATACATAGCAAACCCTGCCGCGACCGTCAATGTGTAACATCCAACTGCAACTGGGAAATCACGCAGACATCCGCTTCGGAAGTGAACACACACGTCTTCCTTTGTAATCCACACCACTATGACTGATTGATCGGTGAGCCACGATCGGGCCCAGACGGCACAAACACATTATTGCCATTTCTCCCCACTTAGTATGGTTGATCTTATCAACTTTGCCATGGCCCACTATGGGTAGTTTTATTTATTTATTTATTTATTGGGATACATTCATCGGAACACGCCATAGTGAATTTTTCTATTCTTATACAAGACCTTAACTTATTATTACGGTAGTCGCTGAGTGACAATCTTCCTCTTAAAACTAGTTGTCGACATATTAAAATCAAAAAATTGTTGTACTAAATTAAAGTGGTTTAACATGGCAGGAAGTGGAGCATTAGCACCATAGTTAGTCCTATGTTGACCGGGGCGGAGAAGCGTATGATTGCGTAGCATTCTCGATGGAACATGCAGAGGCAGCAAAGAAAGAAGATTTCTTATATTCTTATTTCTTATATTTCTTTTTTTCATATAAACTGGCAGCCAAAAATAATGTTTTTATCTCATGTCATATCTATGAGTTTTGTGATACTATTTTGATGTTTGTTAAAAAAAAAATTTTGAGACAAAGTTTTGAAAAGGGCTTATAGCGGAAAAACTAGTTTTGTTATCATTGATGCATTCATTCACATATGCGATTAACGTTGCGAAAACCATTATAAATATTGAATCTTACATAATAATGATGCTATGAATCATTTCGCGATATTCAAAGATCCCCTAAAAAATCTTTAGCTGTTATTAAAGGAAAATTGTCAAAAATATTGGAAAAAAATCAATGAGCCTTGAACGAAAAAAGTGCAGTATACTCCATTTAACACATAGCTTGTGTTTGCACTGACTGTTTTATGATTCTTAAATAATCTAACTTTGGCATACTGCACACTTAAGGTGAAGATGAATCGAAGCCAAACCTCAAATTTTCAAGAGCACGGATCTGGAGAACCAAACATCCGTTTGAGCTGAAAACTTAATCCATTGGTCACTCGCTGGTGGTGACCAATCGATTAAGTTTTCAGCTCAAACGGCTGTTCGGTTCTCCAGATCCGTGCTCTTGAAAATTTGAGGTTTGGCTTCGATTCATCTTCACCTTAAACGGATTAGCCGAGAACCCACCAGCTGATATCTCGGTAATAGTTTGACGATTCGGTAACGTTCACCGAGATCTCGGCAAAAAAATTGGATTGCCGAAATCTCGGTAAAATAATTACCGAGATTCGGCATTGAAAATTACCGAATTTTCAGCTGTTGGGTTCTCGGCGAAAAATTTTACTGAGGTCGGTGAAATAATTTAAATGTGTGTACCAATGAAATTAAAAAAGATCTTGCTCTAGTATTCCAGGAATAGAATGATGAACAAGAAGAACCTCTCAGATTAAGTCATTTTTTCGATTATTGGCCACCTTATCTCCCATAGTGCATGGTAAGTCTGAACGCATCGCTTCACAGATTTGCCTTTGTTTTGTCGCAAAAATCTTGGAAATAAGGCTATTTTTGTACAATGAACATAACATCACTAATTTTTAGCTTGAGCTTGATTATCCGCCGGTGGTTGCTACTCCAGTATCGCCAGATCAGCTGCACATAAACAACGAACCAGCCAGATCACTGCTTGGGACTAACAGACTCCCTTAGTGTATTGGTGATCTTCTATTTTTAGGCATCAATGGCGTCTGCACGTCAGAATGTAGACCAATAAGAGGAAAGGGGAGGTATAAATATTGCATTTAAAACTGGCCTTCAGTAATACCTCTGCATCTACGTCAGTTCATGTGGGAAGGTGTAGGGGTAGGTCATTTAATGGCAGAGAGGCTTGCTGTAGGTTAGCAGACTATAATGATGAAACAATGGAAGTGTAGGGAAACGATTTTTTGTTCGTCACTGATTCTAGCGATTACTTAGAACGAATAGTTTAAGTAGGATAGATTGAGAGTGCAAGATAGAAGCAAGTGCAACTACAAATTATACGAGAAAAGTGGCCAGAAAAATACAACTACAAAGAATGAGGAAAGGAAAATGAAAGCCAGTTACGATTTCAGAAAGAACCAGCGGAGAATAGTATATCATTGTTTGTTATCAAACCTTGTTGGGGTCAGTCGAGTAATTTTGGCTTATGACTGACTAAACTGCCGTTCTACGCATATTTGTCCCGCTGTCCATAAGTTTTACATAGAACATGGGACAAATAAGCGTAGAAGGGCAGTAAAGTGCATTGAACTATTCAAGTTTGATGGTCCGCATTCGTCCAAAGGATTTGTAGAAAAATCAAGTTGCAATGCAACAACCTACTGTCGTCAGGTTTCAAACAACGCCATTGAGCATCATTCATGCGTTGAGCTTTCGAAACATTTTATGCTACTTATAAATGCATCGGTCGTGGCATGTGTGGGAATCAGTTCAAAAGTTGCAGACTTTTTTTTTCTTTGCTGCCATCAGACGAGGCGAGCAGCCATGAAAGGCGTGTTCTGAGTTCAATTTTCAAAATGCACCTTCGTGCTTTGTCTGATTAGACTGGCCCACCTCAGTATGGGAGAAAAATAAAGTTGTATAATTCCACGGGGCACCCACCAGGATTATTCTTCAGGGTTAGAGGAAGACTTCCTGAAAGTTACAGCCCATTTGGTCGTTCCATGAGCTGGCGCAATTGAATTGAAGTTAATATGGGATTTTCAGCTCCAACATATAGGAAACAGCACATCATCTCCTGTTTGAGTCAGGAAAATTCTTGATCGCGTTCAATTGAACCCAGAATGTCAAAAACACTACTTGATACTATAGCAAACAATATTGTAGAAGGTTGTATGATGATTGAACTTGATAAAGTTGGCGTTTTAACTATCTGAAGTAGATTTGCAATATTGCATAATATTCCTTCAACTTAGCTGGGTGGTAGCCACTAAGCGCATCATAGCCACCTATGACGCTGGGCGAGCTGCGGCACAAGGTGCATGCACATGTGTGATTGTACGGGAGTGCTGATCTAAGCCTAACTTTCAACAACTGAAAGCTTAATGAAAATGAGATTAAATCCAGATACAACCTTCGGCAACTATGTTCATTAGCGTATCAACTAGTGAATTTGTCATTCTGGGCTCAATTGAACGCGATTAACTAGTGTACGAGACGAAACAGTGACATAGGGTCAATTTTCAATATATTTGAGAAGAATATTCCATACAAATTTTGAATTGAATGCGCCAGCTGGGGGAACAACCAAATGAGTTGAAATTTTGAGAGAGCTTTTTTTTACCCTAAGGCACATATCTAGGGGGTGCCCCGTTGAATTTTGCAACTTTTTTGTTTAAGGGCCAGTCTATTGTCTGATGAATAAAACTTCATCAAATAGGTACGCCGTCGTTTTCGATGTTCTGACTGCGTCTGGAAATTTACTGCCTCGAGACATGCGAAAATCGGAAGAGACAAAATTGCATCCTTTCGGGTAGAGTAGGGTGGGGCAAAAGTTCGACCTTGTTATTATAATCAATATTGTTAGCAAAACTATAAAAGTTGAAAAGAATCAAAATATTGACAATAATTTTGCTGAATAGTTTTTCTGCTAGATAATACATGACTCAAACATTTGCCCCACAATGGGCAAAAATTGGTTTCCAAATCCCTGTGCAAAAATAATTATAAAGGTGCTACCAACGGCTTTGCATACTTAATTTAATAATATTTATTTATAAGTTCATAAGTATTTATAAGCTCGACCAAAAGTTACAATTTGTATGCCTATCTCAATCTCAATCGATTTCTATAAAATTTAGGATTAAAGTTTCTTACTTGAACAACTTTTGAACGACCATGACATATATTTGTTTTGAATTGAGCTAAAAATCTTAAAATGAATCCCGAGTTTTTGCCCCGCTTTACCCATAGGGGTTGATTGAGGGAAGAAGCTTCTTTGCAAGATATGTTGCTCCAAGGGCTTTCTCACCGCAACCGATGACTCATCGATGAAACAGTAAAGGGAGCATGCTTCTTGGCGACTCCTTGTTCCAAATAATCGCATTCCACCGCAGGCCAGGTCCCATGCGAAAAAGGTAGATGCACCGGTATTAATCATCTTAGATTAGTAACCGTTTTAAGATGCAAATAGGCTAAGATAGTTTAGTGTTCATTGAAACACTTATAAATGATACAACAGATTTCCTAGAAACTTCAAAATTTGCTGAGAAAATAATAGAAAAATCTTTTTACTTGAAATTCCAGCTCTTTTGTGCCTTATTTCACCATGAAGTTCCGAAATTCGCCACCTCCCATAAGAAATCAACGAACGTGGTGAATTTAGAAATCGATGTTGAATATATGATGAATAGTGGTACAGGTGATCCAGCATCGTAAACTCCCGCTACTGTACCGTAAACTGAACGCTGTTCAGAAATCTTTCGATTGATTAAAAAACCAAGTTGTTTTACTTTATATTGCAAATATTGCTACACCTACCCTAGTTCCCTCAAATACCCAAACCAAGGAGTCAATTATGCAATCTTTCGGAACCAGTTTCGTCCGGGTAATGGCGCCCACGCACTCCAAGTAGCCGATTCGCGGCATCTGGCGAAAATAAGACAACCGAATCACGCGAGCAAGGACCAATAATGTGGATTTGAATTATGTCACTTTCGGCACAATGCGAAGAAAAGGCAATATAAAAATAAAACTGGGGCTGAATTGGTTGAATAACTTACTAAGTTGCCGGTTTATTGCCGGGTTGTTTTCCCTGTTTGAAGCGGTCGTCGTCGGTGGGTCGGTTTGTGGTGGGCAGACTATGTCACCCATAATGGTACTGTCGTCGTGTCTTGCATAATCGAATGCATTCATGCAAGGTTGTCCCCAGTAATTTTAGGGCTTCGCGTGTCTGCTTTTGTTGTTTGTTTTGTACATGTTGGATGATATGTTTTCATTTGAATCATTAAGCTAATTTAAATAATTGCAAGGAATTTAATATGTTTTATTTTATTTTTTTTCAGGTACGATCCATAATTACTTTTATCGGTTTTATGTAAGTAGACGCTGCCTAGAAAAAAAAGGTGATTGAGTGCAGATTTCAGTTCTTTTTCTTGGTCTTCTTGTTTTCATATCACTACCAGGATAAAGCCAGTTATTAAGCTTAGACGAGATTGGTGGTGAGGTTACCGCTTCATCTTCATAAGCAGAAGCTCATGGGTTCAATCGCAGACCCATCCCCTTCCTCGTTGTATCTTCCACTTGCTTCTATCTTCCACTCTTAATCATGCATACTTAACCTTAGTAAGGACCTTGGGTCTTTTTCGACCCATTTCAAAATTCAAAGTTACTTTAGAATTTTGATTTTTTTTGAAAAATCCGAGGTACACAGCTAAAAATGTGTTGTAAATTTCAGTTTATTTTCATGCACATATTTGGAGCATTAAAATAAACTGAAATGTCAACGACAAATCGTTTATTTTTCAATCGAATGCACTTTAAATTTACACGATCATGTATCATTCAAGCATCTTTTGTTGAAAATTAAACGTGATGCTGTAAAAATAGATTTATTTAATTTACTTTTATTATACTCTTTTGTTTACGCTACATTGAAATCTAAATATTTTTATCTGTGTACATTCGATTTGCTTAATCTACTGGTTTAGACACAGCGTGGACCGCTAGGGGAGCATCAATAAAAAAAAGTTACAAATCGTGACTTTGGGTCGTTTTCGACCCGAAAATTCAAGCAGCTCGTATATATCTGTGTGTTGACCGAATTTTGTTCTGTTGGGCTTGAATGAAAGGCACAAATGTCTTGTTTCAGAAACCCTCCCGGAGATCCGGATTTGGTCACCGTGGCTACCGGGAACTTGCTACATCTGAAAAAAAATCCCTTTAGGAACCCTTACTTTGACACTACAGGTTGTTTCTTAACTAAACAAGTAATCTAAACCGTCCTCATATTGTTGAATAGGTATTCACGTGGACTGTAAATAGAGATTCTCAAATCACTTAGTTATTCATTCCAGAAACCCGGAACATCCAAAAAGAAAGTTTCCATCGCAGTTTTGTATATGTAATTCACATTGGTACTATTCGGTTGATGAATATTTTGGCATATTTTTTTTTTGTAATAAGGAACCATGCGGTCCATGCGGAACTCAATCTCAATTCGATGAAATTACTCAGATTTATGCTCCAAATACAAATGAATTGTGACAATTGTTGTTATTATGGTCCTTTTGGACCACCGAAATGGGCACAAGGAAACCCATAGAATGGGACCACAAAGTTTTTGTACCAAAAGTCCATGCCTAGACGGCTCAATCCTGATGATTTTGAATCCCTGTGACTGTGTTAGGTCAATTATAGATAAATGGGCACTTTGGTTCTTCTGGGCTACCGAAATAACCCAGGAATGACCACCGAAGATACTTGTATTGTGAGATATTTCAGTTTTTGTACCAAAGACATCCGAAGATGTTTTAAGCTTGTAACGCTCTGCCTGACCTCCATCACCCCATGGAGCGTGGCTTGATTTGCGTGTGACCCCTATGAAGTATCTAAACTGAGAGCAATAACGTATGTGTGTCCCATACTGAATCGAAAGGGGGTGGGCTTCTATATTAACACCTTCCCTCTCTTTGTACCCCTCCTTTTTAGCACCAGTACATATAATATCTTATGTTAAGAATTGTGGAGATAATTTTTCACATTTCAAATACATCACAGCAAGCGTAAATCGCTACCGCACTGTTATATGCATGGAAATTACACATAAATTTTGATCAAAAAAAACATACACCTCTGGGTTTTTTCATATTTTGTGTTAAACTAGCTCAGCTTTCCAGTGATACAACAACTTTTAGAATCCGTGGTTGCGAACACCATTAAAATTCAATTTTTCCGATAAAATCCAACATGACGGCCAAATTCAATATGGCTGCCAAACATTTTTATTTTTCCAAATGAAGCTCCTATGTTTTCTCTTTTTCAAAACCATGTTATTGGGAAATTTTCGAGTTATGGCAGTATGAGTGAGGCAAGAATTGGCAAAGATCGAGGGGTCCTCAATTACTGCTTTGATTATAACTATCGAGGGGTCCATCAATTCGACCAACCGAATACAGTTTCTTTTGTTACTCAACAGGAGCTTTCGAATGAGCATAAATTCAAACATTTTAAAACACCAAGTGTAAATAGTGGGCCGGTCTCAGCGAGAATTACTCTTTGCCTTAGTCTAGGATTTCCCGATAAATTGCTAAAGGGATTCTTCAAAGTAATTTATTTTAAACATTTTGGTTACAATCGTTGAATCTTTTTCCAGAAATACCTACAATTGAAATTTGTGTAAGAATTTCTGCTGTATACATTTTCGAGCACAGCAAAAAATCAATAACAATTCATGCAGAATGTTCTCTTTGCAGTTTTTTTTTTGGAATTTCGTCAGATATTTTGATAGTTCCTCATCTTCGATAATTCTTAAAGAAAATTCGGAACCTCTCAGTCCTTTCGGAAAATAATTTAAAAATTTATTCGACCGAGAATTGATGCTGTAGTTTCCTTAGAAAAAATCTAAGATTTTTCTAAGGATTTCTCAAAAATTCAGAGGAGGAATCATTCCACAGATCCATCAGATATTGTTTCAGACATTTTTCTTGAATTAATCTTATGCTTCCCTCAGAGTTTACTAATTTATCTATGAATGCCTCCTACAACACCAAAACTTCCTATGTAGAATTCGTAGGATTTGTTTAGAACACTGTTTCTTGGCTCCAACAAGTTACTGAAGGAGATATTATTAGAACAATTTCTGGTTAGATCCTTCGAGGAGTTTCTGAAATAATTTCTGGAGTGTTTATAGAACGAATGCTACAATAGACTCCTCGATGACATTTCGGTGCGTTTTTAAGAGCATTTAATTAGAAATCTGTTTATGAAATTTTAAGGTAATTCTTTAAAATTATCTGTTGTGAAATTTTAAGAAAAGCTCCTAAGGAATTTATTTTAAAAATGTTTCTTTAGAAATCCGTGAAGAAATTCTTATTCGAAAAATATATGGAGGAATATTGGCGATCGGAAAAAAATACTTTTAGTTTTTCTCAAGTATATCTATGAAAAAAAATGATAACTCCCTTGTATAAGTTTTATTAAGAATCTCTAGAAAAATTCCTCATGGAAGACCTCGGAGAAAGATTTTTTTATAGAATAAATGGAAAATTGTTGGCAGAGCTCAAGCATAGTTCTTGGTAATGTTTTAGGAAATATCTTGAGTAGGGTAAGTGTACCAGTTATGGCCATAGTGGTTCCCTATTTCGCCATACGTGATAACTTGAACGTCTCCACATTTTGAAAAGTTTTTTGTGTTTTAGTAGTAAGATATAGGATATATCTTGATGTTAAAACATTAAAAAAAATGAAAACGTGTAAGTTATCGAAATAATGCATATGGCCAAATAGGGAACCACTATGGCCATAACTGGTACACTTTCCCTATATGTAAAGAAAAATATTAGAAGAAATTTGAAAGAGTTTCTTGGAAAGTCTCGAATCGATTTTACGAATACATTGACAACACTCTTGAATATTTTTTCAGAAGAATTGCAAGTGTTATTCCTGAATGAATTGGACGAATCATTGTAAGTCGTATTTGGAGAATTAGATGTTATTTGTTGACCCCTTAAAAATACTAGGTGGAATTCAGAAAAAAAAATCATTTGAATAGTTTGTACAAGTGTAGAATCGACTCAAGTAGTGTATTGTTTTGATTCGTGGTTAAGTCATGTCTCGATTACTTTTTCAAATTAACATAAATAACGATTCGGCGGTTTTGAAAAAAAAAAAACGAGAATGAATTGCAACCTGTCTACTAAAACTATTTTGAAATGATTCCCCTTTATGATATTTTTTCGTCGTGTACTTCGCTAAAATCACTGCTTCTTAACCTTGGTAACCACAGAAGAATGGTTCGCTTAAAGGTGTTCGTTTCAGCGAGCTTTTCAGATGGTCGGGGTTCCGCGGACCTCCTGTTGTGAAACGTGGGCTCAAATCTTGCATGCAATAAAATTTGAATGGTGAAATGATACAACTTTTTGTTTAATTACTTATGAAGTTTTTGTATCAGTGTAAGACGGACTAAAGAAATGTTTTGTTTTGATCGTGGTTAAGTAATTTTGTCTCTCCATATAACATAGCGGTGAAGGTAGCGATTAGTATGCGAAAGTTGAAAATCGTATTTACGTCATTTTGCAGTTCCAAAAATTGAACGTTATGAAAGTAAAAATCGAGTTAGTTCAAAGTGGAAAATGTAAATCTTCGTCTGAGAAACACGTGGGATCGATAACTTGTGTTTTTTTGCTCTTCTGACTTACGGCTGTTCGAAAATGTTTTCGAGAATTTTTTTCATACCCGTATGAAAACTACTTAGGTCGTTTTTAAAAAGTAATACGTAAATTACTTCAGAAACCAAAACTAGCCTTTGAAGCAGTCTCGTTAAGAGCTTTAGAATGAAATTCACAATGCAGCATTAAAAAAAAACATTATTAGCTCTAGCGGGATAATAAATTATAAATTCGGGACATTAATAAATAATATACATAATAGATTCAAGAAGCGGTTTCATAACCAGCTTTGGGAACAATTTTCAAATAAACCCGTGATTGAACCTAAAAAAAACCTTTAATGGATTGAATTCTATGTAAATTCTGAAAGAAGCAGTTCCTGAAGAATTTACAAAGAATTCATTAGATTTTTTTGCGCCAATCATAAGGGACTCTTAGATGAATTCTAGAGTGCTCTTTTTGAGGCATTAAGAAACAAATTTTGACGATTTGCAAATAGGATTCATACGGAATTCGAACCTGGAGAAATTTCAGAGCGAGCTCATAAAAACTAATGGATAAATCTATTTAAATCTCTTGAAGAATTTTTTTGCATCCTGCAGGAACTTCTACTGGATATGTAGGAAAAAACTACTGGATCAAAATTAAGCAGGAAATTTGCGAAGAAACCCTTAAAGGATTTTAATCGAATTATGCAGAAGAATTTAATAGTAAAATCCTGAAGAAATTCAAGGAAAAAACTCTCGGAGCAATTTAATGGGAAACTTCTCGAAGAATTTAAGTAGAATAATGTATTTATATTCTTCAATATTTTTAATATCTTCAATTGCATCACAGAACAACTAGAAACAGCTGTGTGGAAAATTGTGAATGGTTTCATAAGAAAAAGAAAATAAATAGAACCCAGGTAACCAATGAGCACTTGAAACAGCATATTTTCTGCATTGTATACGCCTACACGGCAGTGCATTTAATGCTCATTAACCATATAGCTGCATGGCGTGCTACGCAAAAGCAGGTTTTGGCGAAATAACGGGCTGCTCCAGTGCTGTACCTTCAGGAACGTTCCATTTTACTGTCAAAAAAGCGTAACGCATCCGAAAGGGCAAACCAAAACAAAAGAAGTGTTCACACTTCTTCCTTGTTTCTCACATCTCGCCGTTGCTATTGGAATTTATTGGATACTTTTCGATGTTCTTGTGCATGTTTTTTGCCTCTTTAATTGCTGATTGCTAATCGAACTGATGATCCGGTGATTGCTGATGTTGATAGAAGTACCTCACGCTGCAATGTACGCTACAGATGATGCAGTTTCGAGCATTGATTTTATACTTTCAATAAGCTACGTTCTGCTCAGAGCTTTCAATATTGAGCAGATAACGAACATCTTTGATATTCGATATGCGAGTTTTGATGATTGGTGGACGAATTGGGGAACAAGTTCTAAGTGATACAATCATGGTTAAGTCAACACTCCTTAAAACATGAAAAACTTAAAAAACAGCACGTTCAGGCTAGCTGAGTTCTGCCTCGATAGATGCTTTGAAAATGATTTCCCCTACCCGAAATCGACTCCATCAAATGCTAAAACTAGGCACCGGTGTGAGCGAGAAAACATACAATGTAAAACGTGTAACATACAACCTGCGCTACTCTTTCATTGCATTCGAACAGCAACAAAACAGCATTTTCATTGCTGAATGCCGAAAACATCCTTTGCAGTGAAAATGCCTGTTTACGACTGAAAGATTTTAAATAGCAATGTTTATGCTGATTCAAGACAGGTAAGCAACCAAACTGCTATCAAATGCTATAAGCAGTCTATTGTGTGGCCAATTGGAATGCTTATTGGTTACCTGGGAAGCCAACAGTTTTCGACTTTTTGTCATTCCGACCTTTTGTCTTTCCGAACTTTTATCTTTCGACCTATAGTCTTTCGACTTATTGTCTTTCGACTTATTGTCTTTTGACTTACCTATTGCCTTTCGACCTATTATCCTCTGACCTTTAATCCCCAAATCCCCCAGAACAAAACCAATGAATTTCAACAATGTGATGAGTAACTATTGAATGAAATGTATACAAGATCTATGTCCGAACATATCTTAACCTATCAGTCGTCGCGCGGTTTGCCACCGTCAGAACCTCCACGCTGCTGTTGTGAACTAAAAGCATCGTTTTTTCAACAGTGTTGTAAAAAATACAACAGCACGACGACTGAAGTGTTAAGGAATTACAGGGGGTTGTTTCATAACGAAAGAATAGAACTGCTTGAATATTTCCAAGAGAAACTTGAGAAATTTAAAAAGAAATTATTTCGAAAATTGCAAAAATTCTGAATTTCTGCAGGATTTACGGGTGAAACTACTGGAGGAATCCCAAAATGAAATTTAGAAAAAATACTGAAAGATAATAGCGGTTCAAATTCATAAGGAAACTCTGCATCCAATTCCACAAAAAAAAACTGCTGAGGAATTCAAAGAATTCTCGGAAAAGGCCTAGAAAACACTTCTAGAGCGACTCAACTAAAATACTGGGAAAATAATCTGAATTGAACTATAGAAGAGTAATTTTTCATGAGGAACTAATCATGCGGATTTATCACAATAACGGTGACAATACGTCGAATGCCAAAACATCGGAAGCCAAAACGTCGAAAAGAGATAATGACCTGTTCACTAATTTTATAATGCTGAAAGAGGTGGGTGGGTGTTCTCAAAATGTTACAGCTTATACTAAATTCGTAGAGTTTTCATACAAAATGAGTTACGAGGCGGTGGGTTGGTATAAAAAAATGTCATTTTTGGCGTTATGACATTTGTGAATACACCCTAATTTGATGAAAACGAACATTTCTTGGAAGAAGGATTCTCTTGCGAAAGAATAACGTCAAAAGTACAAAACGTCGAAAGGATGAAATTTTGAAAAAATAGGATTGGAAAAAAAATGAGAAGAATGATTCTCTTTCGAAAGATAAATAATATATGTACCAAACGTTATACAATCGACAACAATGTAGAAAACATATCTGGAAAACAATTTCAAATCGGAATTGAAAAATTACTGCTTTCGACGTTTGTCCTTACATTATGTTTTGTCTTTCGATATTTTGTTCTTAAATTATGTTCTGCATATCATATTTAATAGAACACGAGGCAAAAAGAGAATCTGGAAAGCAACGTTGAAAATTCATCACTTCCGACGTTTTGTCCTGTCGACGTTATGTCCCTTTCGACGTTCTGCCTATCAACGTTTTATCATTCGACATTTTGTCCCTAAACCCAATAACGGTTGGGTTATAAAACGTCGAAAGACAAAATGTTGAATGCGAAATCGTCGAATGCCAAAACGTCTAAAGGAGAGAATGAGAAGGAAACTAAATTTTCTTATAAGAATCATTCTCTTTCGAAAAAAAAAATGGTTCACAATGTGCAATACGAACACGATGTGCTAAAATATATCTGGAAAACGGTAGGATGACAAATCGTCAAATGCCAAAACGTCGCAAGAACAAAACAACGAAGGGACAAAACGTCGCAAGGGTAAAATAGTAAGGAAACGAAAATTTCTTGGGAGAGTGATTCTCTTCGAAAGAATAAATGATTCGCTATGTGGTGAATGTTACTCATAATGCAATTAATCCAACAAGATGTGAAAAAATTAAATTCCAAACCGCTGTTGAAAATTGACTGCTTTCGACGTTTTGTCCCTTGCGACGATTTAGGATTCGACGTTATGGCATTCGACGTTTTGTCTTTCGACATTTTGTTCCTAATCTCTGGAAAATAATCCCAAATCGCTGTGGAAAATTTACTGCTTTCGACGTTTTGAGATATTGGCATTCGACTTTTTGTCTTTTGACATCGTTTCCCTAAACTCAAAAAGTTGGATGACAAAACGTCGAAAGGACAAAATGTCAAAAAGTGAGAATGGGAAGGAAACGAAGATTTTTTCAAGAATGATTCTCTTCCGAAAGAATAAAGAATACACTATATGTCAGACTTTATTCATGGTATATTAAATCGAAAACGATGTAAAAAAGCCGTCTGGTAAACAATGTTAAAAATTGACCACTTTCGATGTTTTGTCCCTTTCGACGTTTTGGCAATCGACGATTTGTAGTTCAGCGAAAGACAACGACATTTTGTTCCTAAACCACGCTGGACGATTGGGTGACGATACGTCGAATTCCAAAACGTCGAGTGCCAATATTCATATGAATAAACAAGAACTAACACATGACTGAACCTTGAATCCAAACTGAACCCATTCTGAAGCAAGAAGCCGTCCAAACCTCGACCACTTCGCGATGTACTTCTGGATGGCTTTCATTACCTTTCATTTTCGCTGACGATGCTCGACACGTCGATCCACTCGGCATGATCTTTCAGTATGACGCGGAACTAAAAGTGACTTCCTACTCAACACCCATATGAAAGAGCCCACTTTGCCCTTTCGACGGCACCAGTAGAGACTTGAGGAAAATGGGGCTTGAAGAATTCTCTATAGTAATTAGTTGATGATTTTAGCTATTATTTTTTTTTCACTGAGCCTTGCTATAAAATTTCTTAATATTAGTTTTTTTTATCGTACACTACTGATTTTAACATAAGAATTATTTGATAAATTATATAAATGTGATTTCTGTAAATGTTTCTTCAAAACTTTTAAAAACTGAAAATTATTAAAAAAATAGTTTTAATTTCGAACTTGTACGCATTTTGCCCAATTTCTCCTGCTCATTGCAATCGTGAGAAGTTCAACAAGCAGGCACCGTCTCAGCTCATCAGCCACCGTTGCTCACGTTGTCGAGTGAGGTATTTAAATCTCACATTTTTCAGTTTTCTTTTGTTCTCTAGTTTTCCGCTTCCTCCATTCACTGCAATACCTACAGTATTGGACAATACATATGCAACTTGTTCGAATAGTGACGAAGTAATTACAATTCGATAAAAGTTAAAAATGTTGATGCAAAATTAAAAATATTTATTTTTTATTTTTCAATATAAACAACTGTTAAAAAATCACTTCCTCAAACTGTTATTGCTTTTGAACTGCTAATTGGAAAAAATACTCAAAAATGTATGGTGTACTTCTGGACATGTATGGAGAAAATTGAAGTATTCATTCAAATCAATCAATAAATAATTCAGCAACAAATGTTTTTTCCAATACTGTATAGTGGATGGCGGGCATGCTTGTATGTCATGCATGTAACACAGAAAAAAACAACATCAACGGCAAAACGGGTGAGGATTGAACAGCATCAGCAACCTCAACAGCATAACAGTTATGAATTGCAGTCTTAGCGTCGTGATGTGATGGATATCTTGGTTGGGTACCGTGCTGATGATGGTGCTACCGCTAGCAATATGATGCGATCGAGATGAGGCAACTAGAAGAGAGCAACAGTATATGTGGAAGTGATAATGAAACCCTCTAAATAAGTTGTTCCAAAAAGACGGATTGGTTGAGTAACTATTTGATGCGCCAAGCATGGCGTTCTCACATTATGACTTTGATGTCATTTTCAATCATCAATTGAGTGTGATCTCGTTTTAGTGCGTCAGCAGAACTGGAAATGGATTCCATTTGCTACTTGCGTTTGCTTGACCAACAATTGGGTAAGCGGTCTACAAACTACACTACACACGTTTTATGACATCTCTTTTTTGCGTAAATTATTTTTTTTTCTGAAAGTTAATTATATGGCCCCATAATGCTTTATATCTACCCTAAATCCCAGAATAGTATTTAAGAGTAGTCTTGGGAATCATAGTAAATAACATATTGCAATATTACTGATGCAATACAAGGTAACTTAATAAATTGAAATTTATGAAGTTTACATTGAAATTGATGAGAAAAATAATTGCAAATAATCAGAGTCATCCAAATACCTTACATATAGGCAAGCTTGATAATACTCCTCAACATCATCAGAGTTCGGTGACATATTCTAGAGCAGCGTGCTGCCTTTGCCTATTTGCGAGGGAGCGAAAAAATGCTAAACAGGAAGGCAACGAAAGTTGAGCGAGGAAGATGCAGCACAAAACACACTGGAGTAAAATTCCATCAAAAAAGAATGCTCTCACAACTCCCCGAGGCCTGCCTTGTTCGGGCGGGACGCTCAAGAGTTCTTTTGAAGCGTGAGTAATGGTGAGCATCGCAAAAAGAGAGGGAGTACCAGAAAAAATCCTCGCATTTTTTTTGCACTCTCACTCGAATCGCTTGAGGATCTGAGTTGAAAATTTTGTGTTCAATTATTTTCTCCTCAGAAAAACGGCAAAATCGTCTCCTCTTTGCATCGTAGAGGAGCCTGCATATAGGTCTTGAAATCTCTTAGAATAATTTATCTTTTTTGAAGAATTTTGAGTTTAGTACATGTTCAGAAAAGCATGATGAACTTTACTGCATATCTTAACGCATACAAAAGTGTTCTAAGTGTTCATCTACTATCTTCAAGAAATCTTGAAAGGCGCTGGTTTTTTAAGTATGAGTGCTACAGTCAATCTTTTATAAATTCAAACACTAGACTTTTTCTCGTCGCAAATTATTATTTCTATCAGACAGAAAGCAATTTCGTTAACTAGACCAAAAATTGAGCAAGGTGTCTACAAACTATCATGACCATTCCTTCAGAGTCGCATTACGGCTTAACGACTCGAAAACTCGAACCAAATCCAGACAGACCTAACCTGCCATCCAATTTGACACAAAGTATCACTTTCCATCATAAAAAATATGAACCATTAAGTTGTGTACATTACCTGCTTGCTGCGTATTGTTGCAATGCAAAACTTTCCGATCCAGGTGTCATCGTCGGTGGCGATAAAACTTGCGCATAGCTCCAGTATCGCGAGGAGAAATTAGAATTCATAAGCGCACACCAGCATCGGTCGGTGTCCTCTTGCCCCCACTATGGCTTATCAGGTGGCCAATAATCAAAAAAGTGATGTGCTCTAAATTTCAATTCTTGTTCGCCATTTTATTGTAAACATGTCTGCTAAGAAATCCCCAAAATATTACGGCATGATTTGCATTGCACACTTAGATATGAGGTGCCAAAGTTGAGCCTATGGAGAAAAACTTGTTTTTATTAACAAAAACTATGGTTTACTCAAATGAATATAACTTTTTTTTTATAATACTTACGTAAAATGTTTTTACACCATTTGAAAGCTTACAAAAAAGGCTTCCTAGACACAATAAAATAAAAAAAAAGCTTCAAAATAGGGGCTTCTATGATGTATTTTTATAAAGCGGTTAAAAAAATCGAATAAGCTTATAGTTAACACATCGAGTACTTTTTTGTCCCAAGTTGTCCCAGGCTTAAATTCAGTTCCAAGGGTACTTTGAGATGTAAACTAAAGGATCGTGAAGAATTTAGCTGCACAAATTTGCACTTTTTTAATTTAGGGCTTTTTGAATTTTTCCAATATGTTTAACCATTTTCTATTGAAAACAGCTAAAAACTAATTCAGAAAATAACTGAATTTCGCTAAATCATTCATATCATCATTTTTATGTAAGTTTTAATATTTATAATGGTTTGCACAAATTTAATCGCATAAATGGCTTATATGCATTATAAGTAACAAAGTTTAATATTTCGCTATAGGCCCTATTCAAAAGTTAGTCTCGAAAACTTGTTTTTGAAAATAAAACATCAAATTTGTATCATGAAACTCATAAATACGACATGAGATGGAAAAAATATTTTTGGCCGCCAGTCTGTATGGAAACCGCCCATAGTGGCCCCCTTCCAACCCACCCCCAACTGTCAACCGCAACCTCACACCACCGATAAAATAGTTTGGCAGAAATTTCACCAACTGATAGGTTAACGTCGTCGCCACACCGATTGGTACGTGCCTTGTGTGGTCAACAGAGAGACCCCCTTTCCCTCGAGGCGCGTGCAGAGGTTGCTCAAGGAAACGGTACCGTTGCACAGTGGTACCCGTTCATAGGGCAAAAATACTATAGCAGCAATATGGGTTTAAAATTTTATCAAAAATCTTTTATCTCGATTATTTTTAAACAAGATCGAACTATGAATCAATAGTACCTAATACAGTGATCCCTCCATGAGTCGATGTTCCATGACTCGACATCGACTCATGGAATCATACTGGAAACAAAATTTCATGGTTACTGTGAAGGTCCCTTCAAACAGCTTTCCAAAGGATTGCTGTTCCATGACTCGATATTTCCATGACTCGATGGTCCCTTCAATATTGACTCATGGAGGTTTCACTGTACATAACTTCTGAGTATCATGGTTTGTTGAAAAACGACCGTCAGAAGCCACTAGTACTACTGTAGTGGACTGTTTACTAAAGAAGGTGGGTCATACACATTAATTATTATGATACATTACCTTCAACGTTCTTCAAAAAGAAATAGAAGAAATGAATTTAATTTGGATCCAAGTCCAAAAGTCTCCAAAGAGTAATCTTTGAAAAGGTACTTTTGTCACATATATCCTTTTAAAAAACACCGCCTTAGCTATATGTGATGAAATGACAACAATCTCGAGAGTGATTTTGATAGTCCAAACATAATCGATTGGACCATTCTCTAATGATATTTTTTATCTGATGTTCTGTAAGGTTTTTTTTTATGATCGCTCGTAGAACAAATGGAACCACTGTGCGTTGTCGTTTTTTGGGATTCGCTGATGACGCAGTCGCGATGCGCTGACCATCGCACACCAAATGTACCGTATGGGGGGCAATATGAGGGTGCTTTCAATGCGCTCTGCAACTGTGGAATAATATTGCGAATGTTTATAGGGTAAACTTTTGGGTATCATTTCCTGTTCAGATTAATATAATTGAGTACAGGAATGTCAAATGTTGACAATGTTTTTCAATATAGCAGGTTAGTTTCTGGGAACTATTTCGAGCTTATCAGAGTGCTATAGATTCCAACAAATTTTAAAACTTTCCAGTTTGTATGAGACACTTCTTTATTTTTCACTTTCAACACTCGGACAAAGTCATGAATAAATGATTTAATCATTTCTCTCAGGTATCACAATTGGTTTTATGTAAAGATGTTTCCAATAATTGAATCCGACTAGGATTTCAGTTATTGGCTAGGCTAGTTTTTCTTGGGATCAACGGCTTTACTTTCCTTCCGATGGAAGTCGTCACTATAACTTTTTGTCAAATGTGACTCTCGGGGATGGGATTCAATGCTAGGTCCTCGACATGAGAGGCTTGTGTTCTAACTACTACACGAGGTCCGTACCCTATACCTGTACTAGGATCTAAATGTTCACATCATTAGCGAAGCAAACAAATTTGCTGGATCTTTCGTAAATCGTACTGTGGCTCTACACAACTCGTCTCCTAGCAAGCTGTATTTATAGATAATTTTCCATAGCCTTGTAAGCTCAACCGTATCTACCTTGAGATATATGAGCAAGGCGACATCAATATTTCACTTGGTGATGCGTGAAGACCTAGTGTTTACGGAATTTTTACAGATTAGATCCGGCACCATATTCAAATCAGTAAAATAACATTATTATCTATCAGATCAAACTTCCTAAGCCACATCAAATGTTTTCCAGCATACAGTCGCCTCTCCACATATCGATATCGAAGGAACCATCGAGATAGGGAGAGATCGAGACATAAAACAATTTTTTAACGAATACTAGATTGAAAACCACTCCGTTGCCAGGAAAATCAAAAAAAAAACAGATGTCATTTCGTCTTCGCAAATTGTTTTGAATCTCTAAAATCTAGTCTAGTGACCTTTGATAATGGGCATATCGACATACGGAGAGAAAATTGGGAACGAAAATCACATCGAGATAGGGAGATATCGAGATAAGGAGGATATCGAGATATGGAGAGTGAAAATGTATGCAGAATGAAGGGACCGAAAAAATCATCGACATAGGGAGAGATATCGAGATGTAGAACATCGAGATGTGAAGAGTCGACTGTATAACAGGGAACCTTATTAGGTAATTTTACTATCAAAATCATTCATTTTTTGTGTGCTTCCAAACTGTGCGCAGAAGATTCCCAGAAAACTTTTATAATTTAGTCCTTTATACTTATTACTTAAAAAAAGTTCTGATAAAAATTACCTAAAATTTGACAGTCGAATAGTCAAAAAACAAAGTAAAAAATATTTCAGGTGATAATAAATCTTCGAGCTGTTTAGTAGAATACCTATAAGTAGATGAAAAAACCGAATTTAGTACTATACTCGACGAGTTTAGTACACGACACTGAAGACGGCCTTACAGTTGAGGTCGAAATACGCATATCTGTGAAAGGATACAAACTCTAGTGGAATTAAATGGTATAGTACTAAATTCATCTACTAATATTTCAGGTAATAAATGCAATGCATCACGTTTTGACAGACGTCAATTTAAACTCCCAATCAAACGCAACGACAGTCAGATCTCCAATTAGACACATGGTTGAGGGGCGTTATAGTAATCCACATTATAGGAGACCCAGGGCTTATGGGATTTCATCAGTTTGGAAACCAGAGCGCATCGTACTTTCCTGCTGTGCGTACACGAATTCTCTCTGATCTTGGAAGTTTTTCAAAAACTACCTGAAGCAATAAAACAGTACTTATGAGTGCTAAAATAAAAAAAAAACTGTCCTCTTCAGTTTTATTCTTTTTCACTTCTTCTTCATCTTTTCGTTCATTTACTAAACATTGTTGCAACTACAAACAAAAGGAAGGGTGAATCTCTGAATTCACAACTTCCTTCCAAAAAAGTGGGATTTAAAACTGTCACTAAACGTGGCATGAATGGAAGAAAGGACGTTTCTCCGGAATGCGAACTTTCTTCCAAGGGTGAAATGAATAATTGTATCGAAATGAGCTATCAGTTCGATGCTCTAGACAAATTTTCCGAACACCAAATCGAAGCAGCCTCTAGCCCAGACTCTTTGATTCAAGTGAGGAAGCAAAGAGTGCCGCCTATCGTGGTCAGTTGTTCCGAATTTGGGGGATTTAGGCAGGAGATCTTGAACTCCATTAGGGGAATCAAGGTTTCCTTCCAAATCGCAAAGAAAGGAGACTGTCGCGTTTTGCCGGAAACTCTTAAAGATCGTGAACTTCTTCTCAAACATCATGAAAAGAAGAAGCACATTTTTTTTACTTATGACGACAAAACTGAACGTTTGTTCAAAGTTGTCTAGAAATGTCTCTCAAGTGACTATCACCTGAAGAGATCAAAAATGAAATAAATGATTTACTTGGATTTTCCCCAGTCCAAGTAATCATTATGAAAAAGAGAACCCAATCTGGCATTGTTCGGAAAGGGCTTTCTCAAGAATATTATTTAGTTCACTTCAATACAAAAAAAACTAAATAATATTAAAGCTTAGAAAAAGCAAGACTTATGTTCGATGTCCGTGTGACATGGGAACATTTCCAAAAACCTGGAGGAAATTTCCAGAACCCCATTCAGTGCCGTTGGTGCCAAAAGTGGGGTCATGGAACAAAACATTACCGCATGGATGCTAAATGCATGATTTGCGGAGGTTCTCCTCACGATAAGCACGTCTGTTCTGTGAAGGAAGATACCGATAAGTTCATATGCTCAAATTACGGGGGCAATCATAAGTCAAACTTTTGGGCTTGCCCTTCACGTAAGCGAGTCGTCGAGGCTCGTACCAGGCAGATTAAGGGTAATGTCCGTTACGATAACGGTCGTTTCCGGAATTTCCCTGGTAGAGTATCGAATAATGCTCATTTTTCAGTTAACGATCGCTTGATTAGGAATCATACCCATCAGGTGGATTATAATCATGCTCTTTCACAAACTAATGATATTCAAACGGGTAGCCGTTCGAATCTTTCAATTTCGAATGGATCCACTCAAGGAAAATCCTATGCCGATATCGTAGCAGGTAATTTGAACTCCTCCCCTCTACATACTATGAGAACCCGTTCGACTTGTTGGGTTTTAAATTTTCAACTGAACAATTGAATCTAATGATTGATGCAATGTTCAAAGCCACCACTATGACTGAAGCAGTCTAAGTTGGTGTAAAATTTACTAATCAAATTGTTATTGGATTACGTTTTTCTAATGGATCCAAATAATAATTTAAATATTTTAAATTGGAGTGCTCGTTCTCTGAATGGTAAAGAGGACGAACTGTTTAATTTTCTTACAGTTAATAACGTGCATATAGCAGTTATTACCAAAACGTATGGATCTAAACTCAAAAGAGATCCTAACTTTTTAGTTTATCGTAATGATCGACTAGATGGGGCATGTGGGGGAGTTGCAATCATCATTCATAGGCGTATAAAACATATTTTTTCCGTCATTTGAAACTAAAGTTTTTGAAACTTTAGGTGTTTCTGTTCAAACACAGGTTGGTAAATATACTTCAATAGCTGCCTATTTGCTTTTTCAATGCTCTGGACAGTAAGTTAATTTGCTTGAAACTGATTTGCGAAAATTGACACGCAATAAGTCATTTTTTTGTCATTGGTGACATTGATGCCTAACATCGGTCATGGAATAATTCTCAAAGTAATTCCAACGACAGAATTTTGTTTGATGAGTGCTCTTCAGGATATTTCTCAATTCAATACACTGATAGCCCTACATGTTTTTGCTCTTCTAGTATTTCATCTACGATTGACTTGTTTTCAACCGGCTCTAATAATCTTTGTAGCCAACTGATTACTCATGCTGATTTTGATTCTGATCATTTCAAATATTCCATGAAGCGGTTCCCAATACTATCAGCTCCCCTTTCAATTATTTTCGAGCCGACTGGAATATATATGAAACATATATTGACTCTAATCTTGATGTTAATATTCCCTTACAAACAAAACTTGATGTTGACAATGCTATCGAAACTTTAACAAATTCCATTGTTGAAGCCAAGAGCATTGCAATTCCAAAATGTGGAGTAAAATTTGAATCTGTGATTATAGACGATGATCTTAAACTCTTGATCCATCTTAAATCGTGAGGAGAAGGCAATTTCAACGCACTCGCGATCCTGCTATGTAAATTATTTGGCAGGATTTGCAGAAAGAAATTTTAAAATCGATTTACACAATTAAGAAACAAAAATATTAGCATAGCATAGCATAGCATAGACTGACTGTACATGTCAATGGTTGCTACTCCGTGATTGATCGGAACTGGTAGGAATTGCACTACGATCAAAATGAATAAGGGATGGGAGTTTCCGCTTACTCTCGAAGTGCAATTTTAGCAGATCTAATATTATTGATCAATAACGGCGCCGGCCAAGTCCTTACAGTCAGTTGGGAAGGGGAAGGAATGTTAGGGTGTAATGATTGTTGCTTCTAGAGACCGAGAATACCTCTGCATCTCCACAATCACCACGGGAAGGGTGTTTATTATTGAGGGAGGAAAAGATCTGGGAGTCACCTCTGGTCGATGATGCGATCCATGGACAAGGGGGAAATATACGACTAATATTTAAAGCTAGTGTTGTATTTTTGTCTCGAGAAGTTTTTGGTAGAAGCTTTAAAAAATACGTCAACATCTATAATGTCGAACAATTTAAAAGATGTTTTTATTAATGACGAAAACTTAAAAATTCATGTATATATTTTAAATTATATGAAACAGGAATAATGCCGACACTTGTAGTGACGAACTATACATAGTTTGTTTGAAAATTACATATGAGTATTACTGTGCATTTTGTCTCGATATGGTAGAAGTTTTAAAAAATACGTCAACATTCACAATGTCGAACAATTCAAAAGATAATTTTTAATAATGTCTAAAAGAGACAAATATATGTATATTGAAATTGTATAAGAAAAAAGCATAATGCCGACACTTATAGTGACGAACCATACAAAGTTTGTTTTAAAATTACTTAAAAGTTACGCTTTCAAGAAAATATGTGTTATCACAAGCATGAAACGAACTCACCAGTTGGTAATCCATCCTCGACTGAACACAAAACTGATACTGACAGCAAAACTTCTTGGCGTCCCGAAAACAAACCGTCTTGCATGTGCCTTCCATATACCTACCCAGCAAGACGCTCCAAAACAGAAAAAAAAAATCTTTGAAGACGAAAACACGCGCGAAACCGTGAGCCAAATCTATCGGACGACGCAAAACCGAACTGTCCTGCTTGGGCTTCACGAAGGATTCTATGACACAACCCCGAACGCCACTACCCCGAATGCCACTACCCCGAACGCCATTACCCCGAAAGCCATTACCCCGAATGGGTCATTACCCCGAACGCCACTACCCCGAATGGGTCACTACCCCGAACGCCATTACCCCGAATGGATAACATTTTGAGACATATTCTAGTTAGAGAGTGGGGAGATAATTGTACGATTCCTTTTGAGTATTTCACGAGATTGGGTCAAAAATATATTTTTCAAATATTAGGAGATAAAAAAGCAGAAGGATTCTATGACACTACCCCGAACGCCACTACCCCGAATGCCACTACCCCGAACGCCATTACCCCGAAAGCCATTACCCCGAATGGGTCATTACCCCGAACGCCACTACCCCGAATGGGTCACTACCCCGAACGCCATTACCCCGAATGGATAACATTTTGAGACATATTCTAGTTAGAGAGTGGGGAGATAATTGTACGATTCCTTTTGAGTATTTCACGAGATTGGGTTAAAAATATATTTTTCAAATATTAGGAGATAAAAAAGCAGCTAGTTGTTTAGCAAATAGTTTTTACACACTAAGTTTTGTCCTCTAATTTTGGGAAGATTCACACAGCCACATTGCAAAGCTTTGAAGAACAGCCTATTTCGAAAAGAAGGGTGAATTTATTATGAGAAGGATAGCTATGATATGCACAAAATTAGGATGTAGTAAAGTCTATTATTGGACGTCGGCAGCCACTTCCTTTACTCATTTTTATAGGTGTCGGGCATTAAGATTAAGATCTTCATAAAGATTTTGTTTCGTAAACGATGGTAATGGAAGTTCACCCTGAGATAGTCGCTGCAAGTGTTGTTCTGTGGAACCCGCCTAAAATCCAACCTAATAGACGACCGTTCCGCTATCGCACTTGTACACTTGTACATGTTAGAAAAATCGGCGGCCTCTGATTGACGCTACAGTAAGAACTTTTGTTAATTTGAGGGATCATTAATTTGAATTTCTGTGAGATAACCACAAAAATATATTTTTTTGATTCAAGATAATGAAGAAATTATGATGGCAGAAAAGTGGTGAGTAAATCCATAAGAGACCTGTCTGTTTCAATACAAGAAGATAAAAGAAAGGGAAAATTTCCGATTAGAATTATAGCAGGAATCACTTTAGTGAATGCTTTCAAGATATATTCCTTTATAAAAAGTTGTTCTATATGGAAATATTAGTGACTACACAGTTCGAACGAAACGTGTAAATTTCTGAGACATATAATGCACATAATTGGAGCGTCGAATATCATAGATATTTACATGATATGTCATGTAAACTTAAATTATATGTCATGTAATCTAGCAGGATCCTGAGTGATTACATGACATATAACACATTTTTACATGATTTCACACTGAAATTTACATGACTTTATGTTTACATCGCATAAATGAAGTTTACATGACGTGTAATCTTCATTATTTTTAACTGTGTAGCTTATCCAACAAAATCGTGAAAGAACAGCCTATTTAAAAAAGAAGGGCAAATTTCTGGTGAAATGTTTGCAGCTATGACGTGAATGATCACTGTAACAACGTGATGCTATGACACAACCTATATTCATAGGAAAGAATAATATTTGTTCAAAAACAAAATTGAAATATGAACACCACCAACAAGTCCAAATACCGGTGATTACGCATCTGTTGAGCAACACCATATTGAGGGTTATGGATTCGAATTCCTTTCAGTCAATAAAAGGCTTATTTTATTAAAGCTAATTAAAAAAATTCGTAACGCTGAAGGGAGCAAAAAAGTTTGTGGGTGGTTGTCCTCAAAATGTTACAGCCCATTCATATGTAGAATTTCCCTACAAAAAAAAGTACGAGGGGATGGGTAGGTGTTAAAAATGGCAATTTTTGGCGAAATGAAATTTGTGAATGAACCCTTGAATTGCGAAAGTGCCCACTGAGCTGATAAACAGGCACTGTCTCAGAAAGAATGAGAAGAAAGTAGTTGCCATCAAGATATTTCGAAAGAATAGCTGGCATATAAAAGAAGGGAAAATATATGATGAACATTTTACCGACGAATTTTACGTGCCATTATTTACCAGCCTTCATTAGAGACGCATTTTTGCACGCAAAACAAGATACTGTACTGTATCTCATACTATTCGGGGTAATGGCTCATTCGGGGTAGTGGCGTTCGGGGTAATGACCCATTCGGGGTAATGGCTTTCGAGGTAGTGACCCATTCGGGGTAGTAGCGTTCGGGGTAGTGGCGTTCGGGGTAATGGCGTTCGGGGTAATGGGATGGAGCCTCACGAAGCACTACCCAGCAAGACGCTTGAAAACAGGAAAAAAAAAATCTCCGACGACGAAAACGGCTCCATCCCATTACCCCGAACGCCATTACCCCGAACGCCACTACCCCGAACGCCACTACCCCGAATGGGTCACTACCCCGAAAGCCATTCCCCCGAATGGGTCATTACCCCGAACGCCACTACCCCGAATGAGCCATTACCCCGAATAGTATGAGATACAGTACAGTATCTTGTTTTGCGTGCAAAAATGCGTCTCTAATGAAGGCTGGTAATTAATGGCACGTAAAATTCGTCGGTAAAATGTTCATCATATATTTTCCCTTCTTTTATATGCCAGCTATTCTTTCGAAATATCTTGATGGCAACTATATTCTTCTCATTTTTTCCGAGACAGTGCCTGTTTATCAGCTCAGTGGGCACCTTCGCAATTCAAAAGTTCATTCACAAATTTCATTTCGCCAAAAATTGCCATTTTTAACATCTACCCTCCCCCTCGTTCTTTTTTTTTGTATGGAAATTCTACATATTGTGAATGGGCTGTAACATTTTGAGGACAACCACCCACAAATTTTTTTGCTCCCTTTGTAGCGGTCCTGCCGACCCGTATTGAATAGTTCGAAAGATCAGTGTTCACCATTGAGTTACGAAATTTGTGAATGGGCTTCAATAAAATAAGCCTTTTATTGACTGGAAGGAATTCGAATCCATAACCCTCAATATGATGTTGCTTAACAGATGTGTTATCACCGGTATTTGAACTTGTTGGTGGTGTTCATATTTCAATTTTGTTTTTGAACAAATATTTTTCTTTCTTATGAATATAGGTTATTTCATAGCATCACGTTGTTACAGTGATCATTCACGTCATAGCTGCAAACATTTCACCAGAACTTTGCCCTTCTTTTTAAATAGGCTGTTCTTTCACGATTTTGTTGGATAAGCTAGTCACTAATATTTCCATATAGAACAGCTTTGTATAAAGGAATATATCTTGAAGGCATTCACTAAAGTGATTCCTGCTATAATTCTAATCGGAAATATTTCCTTTCTTTAATCTTCTTGTATTAAAACAGACAGGTCTCTTATGGATTTACTCACCACTTTTCTGCCATCATCATTTCTTCATTATCTTGAATCAAAAATATATTTTTTTGTGGTTATCTCACAGAAATTCAAATTAATGATCCCACAAATCAACAAAAGTTCTTACTTAGCGTCAATCAGAGGCCACCGATTTTTCTAGCATGTACATGGGTACAAGTGCGATAGCGGAACGGTCGTCTATTAGGTTGGTTTTTAGGCGGGTTCCATAGAACAATACTTGCAGCGACTATCTCAGGGTGAACTTCCATTACGATCGTTTACGAAACAAAATCTATAAGAAGATCTTAATCTTAATGCCCGACACCTATAAAAATGAGTAAAGGAAGTGGCTACCGACGTCCAATAAGAGACTTTACTACATCCTAATTTTGTGCATATAATAGCTATCCTTCTCATAATAAATTCTCCCTTCTTTTCGAAATAGGCTGTTCTTCAGAGCATTGCAATGTGGCTGTGTGAATCTTCCCAAGATTAAAGGACAAAACTTAGTGTGTAAAAATTATTTGCAGAACAACTAGCTGCTTTTTTATCTTTCAATATTTAAAAAATACATTTTTGACCCAAACTCGTGAAATACTCAAAACGAATCGTAAAATTATCTCCCCACTCTTTAACTAGAATATGTCTCAAAATGTTATCCATTCGGGGTAATGGCGTTCGGGGTAGTGACCCATTCGGGGTAGTGGCGTTCGGGGTAATGACCCATTCGGGGTAATGGCTTTCGGGGTAATGGCGTTCGGGGTAGTGGCATTCGGGGTAGTGGCGTTCGGGGTAGTGGCGTTCGGGGTAGTGTCATAGAATCGACGAAAACATGCGCGAAACCGTGAGCCAAATCTATCGGACGACGCAAAACCGAACTGTCCTGCTTGGGCTTCACGAAGCACTACCCAGCAAGACGCTTCAACAGGAAAAAAAAAAAATCTCCGGCGACGAAAACATGCGCGAAACCGTGAGCCAAATCTATCGGACGACGCAAAACCGAACTGTCCTGCTTGGGCTTCACAAAGCACTCTCAATTAAGAAACAAAAATATTGAAAAAAAAAAAAAATCAAATGGACCCTAGCGCTAAACTCTTTTGTAAATTATCTAAAATTTAGAAAAAAAAAAACTCAGAAGCCAATACCGGCATTGAACGAGGAAAACAAATTAGTACTAACTAATGGCGAAAGAGTTCAAAAACTTGCTATGCAGTTTGAAAGCGCGCACAATTTTAATTTAGGACTCACTAGTCCAATTGAAAATCAAGTTACTCAGGACTTGAAAATATTCTCAATCAAGAGAACGTTTTCGAAAATTCCTGGGAGACTGATTTGGAAAAAGATAGAACTATCATTAAACAAATAAAAAATATGAAAGCTCCTGGTGATGGTGGAATATTCTACATCCTAATCAAGAAACTTCCAGAAAGTAGCTTATCATTCTCAGTTGATATATTTAATAAATGTTTTCAATTGGCATATTTTCCTGACAACTGGAAAAATGCTAAGGTTGTACCAATTTTGAATCCAGCCAAAAATCCTGCAGAAGCTTCTAGCTATTGTCCAATCAGAAAGCTTTCCTCCATCAGTAAACTTTTTGAAAAGGTCATTTTGAACAGAATGATGGTTTACATCAATGAAAATTCAATTTTTGCCACTCATGGCCACTCATCCACTTTTACGTGTAAAAAATCGATTCGTTCCAACAAATCTTAAGACTATTCTACTTCTAGACATAGAAAAAGCATTCGACAGTGTTTGGCATGAAGGCTTGATTGTAAAATTAAAAAAACTTCTTTTTTTCAACATACATTGTTAGAATAATTCAAAGTTATCTGTCAAATCGTACACTCCAGGTTAAATATCAGAACTCCAGGTCTGAAAGACTTCCTGTAAGAGCTGGTGTTCCTCAAGGCAGCATTTTGGGACCAATATTATACAATATTTTAACATCTGCCACACCTGAGTTACCTCAGGGATGTCGAAAATCTTTGTTTGCGGATGACAAATGGCTGTCCGCCAAAGAACGAAGCCTGCGTGTCATCTGTAGTAGATTGCAACAAAGTTTGGATATATTTTCTTTATTTTCATTTTCATTTTTCATTTTGCAGCGTTTGGTGGGGCAATGAGAGCGCAAGTCAGTCCAAAGCCGGGGGAAGGGATAGGTAATGGCCGTAATAGTCTATGCGGACCACTTGAACACCATCGGAAAGGATAAGAAGGGTTGGGGTAGGGTATAGGGAATTGGAGAAGACTTGACACAGTAATGCGATTAATGCTGCAAAATGTAAATGTGCTGAAAGCAATTTAATTTGAGTTTTGAAGTTTGATTTGACTTATTAAAATTCCAGATAGATCGGCCATTGTACAATTAAGAAAGAGTATGCTGATCGCTTTCTTCAAATATTATAAACAACAAAATAATAACAATATGAGAGTGATGCTAAGGGCTGCTGATGGCACGATGCGACGCTTTAGGAGATTTTGATACTGATTGAACATTACTATAAAGAGCGCAATTCAATCAATGGTGATAACTTTACAAACATTATCTGTTTTTGCACTGATTGACGATGCTGATTTATATAAAAATATTTGATAAGGTACCGCGGGGCAAGTGGGAACGAAAAAAACGATAGTTCAAACAAATTGTTCAATAAAATTTTCAAATGTCAATATTTTTCAAATCCAACAACACAATCACGTTTTGGCAAAATATTTGCTGGTGTGTGCATGAAACTAATAGAATAATTTCGAAATTGTGAAAACCTTGGAAGAAAGTTTTAGAACGAGCCAATGGACGCAGTTACCTCGCTAAGCGGGGCAAGTGGGACACATCCAGTTTCATGCGTCAATCCACATCAGTAAGTCAACCATTACAATAACGGGATTGATAAGTCATACATTTTTAATTTTAAGTACATATTTGATGTACATAAGGGATCAACCATAAAATACGTAACGTTTTAGGAAGAAACCCTTCATTTAATAGTATGTCACCTCACATTTAATATTAACTGAAAGTTCCTCAATAAAAGCGTAAAGAGGAATTAAACATGTTCAAAATATATCATTTATAAGTTGTTAATTAAAATGTAGCACATAAACATTAAATAATTGACGAAATTATAAATATGTTTTGTTATTATTTATATGCATGGCAGAAAACCATCTTATGGGATGGAATTGTTTTCCATCACTACTTAATTTGGTAGAAATAACAAATAAAATTCAAATAACATAGAAAAGTAATCGTTGTCATGATGCATTTCAAAGTTCAGCTGTGTTTTTGTTCAATTTTGAAGTCGTATTTCAAAAATAAAAAAAATATTAAAAAAAAGAATAATAACACTCCCTCTTATGCAATTACATAATTTGAGATTGATCTTTTTTGATAAAAATCATTTGTTTGAATGTTTTAGTGCTACTCTCTAGCAAAATGTATGAAACGTGTACGAAAAGTTTTGATTCTGGTTTTTGTTTTGATAGGTCCCACTTACCCCAGGTACAAATATATTTTGGGGTAAGATAGACCATCGAAATTTTCATATGAAATGAAAACAATACTGGTTTATCGTTAGCAGCTTGTAATAATACTAAAAATTATAGCTTACTGATGGAAATTCGATTTAAAACACATTTATTTTTTGCGAGTCAATGCAAGACGTGAAACGTGTCACAATTTGTCATGCAAGTTGAAAATGGCGCTGAACTGACAACTGTCACATGAACCACATGGTTATAAAAATAACAATATGTTTAGTACTAAATACATTCCTTGTCATTGTATCTTCAACTTTCTAGAAGAATACCCCCATGAAAAACTTTTCCTAGTTGAGCTATGACGAAACGCCCCACTTACCCCGGATTCTCAATTGCCCCGGTGTACCTTATTATTAGTTCATTTGTTTGTGTGATCTTTGAGTTATTAATGGAAAAATTTTACATACCCTTGGTGATAATACTTCCCTGACCAGAAATATTCTATTTTGAGCATCCTTTTCGAAGCTATTCTATCCAGGTATCCATGTACTGCTTTCAATCCTGAAATTATTCTTATTGTGCATGCTCATGCATTATATTATTGATGCTCATAATCATGCAACAGATAAGAAGGAGAGAAAAAGAGAATATAGGAACAGTGATTAGTAATGAGTTAATTATGTAGTTTTGCTAGAATTATAAACAATTAAACAGTAGTGATGAATAGCTTACAAAAACTTTGCAGCATAGCTGAGCCTTTCGGATCGTAAGACCGATGTACAAAAATAATTTGTTTCGAAATTGTCCGCGTGGTCTTCTAGTGCCCCTATTAGATAAGAATCAGTCATAGACATACATACCGAATGCTCGCCATGACCCTATGACCAACATTTGTATATGTATAGCCTTAGCTGATGTGGCTTTTCTAATAGGTAGTTCTTTCATTCATTGATTGTCTTCAAAACCTTGTCAAGTATAGAAAATTGATTTTATTTCATTTATTACTACATTGAAGCTACATTGTACTTATTAAGTATTAGGTATTATCTTATGTTTTTATCACTATTGATATTATCAAGGCCAGAATTCCCAGTGAGTGAAGAATTTTAAAGTACTAGAACACCATAGAAGATCGCTAAACATTACCTAATCATGGAACGGCTTTTTGCTCTATTATTTTAGGTAGATGCTATTGATCTCCATTTGCTCCTATCCGCAACCCGGTGCACGCGCCCTGTTGGTTTTCGAAAACCTCGTAGAAGATTACAAACCGTCAATGGCATTCCCAATTACTACCCCACATTGCACATTCAAGGGTCTGATTGTGCTCCTAACCCACCCTCAGTTCGTAATCTTCTCGCCAGTTTGAAATTATATTTTCCCGAAGTGAAAGTAATTTTGAATATGTACTAGCAGTTAGAAATAATACCAGCAAGAAAGCTCATTGAATCTGCAGCATTCAAAATAATATTTTGAAAATGATTCTGCAGCTCTCTCTCTAGTGATCAATAGTTCACCAACATAGGTACCCGCTTAGTTTTCCTATTCGATACCATACCTAGACTATCCATATGGGCAGCTCTATGTGAGTCGTAAGTACACGCGCGAAAGTTCTCCACTGCCCAGCGGCAAAAGCGCGATCCGTTCGAACGTAATTTGCATGATCATTAGTGACAATTGCTATTCATTGTCCCATTGGAAAGCCTCCTCTGAGTCCCATCGGTTCCTCCCTTTTTCCCCCAGTAGGGAGGGATCATGCATATACCCACCCCAGCTGGGATTGCTTTGAAGAAGAGCTCTCGTCGAACACACCTTTCGAGAGTTCGCCTTAAGTACCGGGCGTTTCATCTCTGCTTACGTAAGCTCGCTGCGATTGCGATTGCGATGCCAAGCTGTGTCCCGGTGAGCACTTCTGGGCTTTACGGATTTGCGCATCGTGCGGCGAACGACGCGGTGTCATCTTCCACTTGCATATTATTAACCCCTCTACCGGCAGAATCTTTTTTTTGTCGTCGCATTAAAACTATTGAAATCGCTATAACTTATACCGTTTATGGATATTTTAACATTTTTTTTCACAAGTATAAAAAAACTCTTCTGTTTTAAGAAACAGTGTAGATTATCCAATACCCATTCATTAGAACAAGATTTCAAGATCATAAGTGACTATCTCGGGGATGGGATGCGATCTCAGGTTCTCAGCGTGTGAGGAAAATGTTCTAACCATCACATCCGTCCCCATAGCGTTATATCTATTTTCATTCACAATTTCAACAAAAATTCACAATTTACAAAAGGTTTGGTTCAAAAATTGTGCTGCCGGTACAGGGGTTAAAGCCGACCAAACGACAACGATCCCGGGTTTGTCGTGTCGTGACTGACCCTATCTATCGAAGGCGCGGGTGCTGCTTCTGGCAGGGTTATCAGATTGTTTTGATTCGGTAATTTCTACCGTGCGGTGATTTTCCATCTCTCGGTGATTACTGCGCTGCGGAACTGAAATTGCAATCAAGCCCGCAAATTTTTGCGTTTTAACTCTGCTACTGTCTTATACAATCTCGGGATCACCATATGGGAGCTTAACCTTGAACGCTCCTCTGTGCCAAGCCTTTCAAATCAATCATCCATGCTAACAAGAGAGTTATCACGCAAAATCGGTGTCAAGCAAACTTGGAAAAATTCCCCACAAACAATGAGCCACGAAGGTTCCATGAGACACCACGGTGTGTCTGGCACTGTTATTAACGAAATAAACTGACTATCAAATCTGCATCAACCTTTCGAAAACGGCATATGGCATTATGCCGTTTGGCGTTATATGGCGTTATATGGCATAATGGTCAATTGGTAGAAAAACCATTTGGCATAACGGCTTATTGGGCACGAATTTCAAAAATTTCGACTTATTTTGGATGAAATTCGTCTATATGTATCACTTTCGTTCATAATCCTCTGAAAAATCACTGGCTACGCTTGTAGAGCTGAAAGCCTATACTCAATAAAGATCTTGTATAACCTTAAACGGTCATGGTATACAAAAATTTATAAGATATATCTTTATGGGTCTATATGGAGTAAGGGTTGTACACAAGTTAAGAACTTTCACACAAACTGAATTTCGTGGGTATAATAAGATAATGCTGGATTCCATTGATGAGTGCAGAGTTCATTTAATTTTTTCCGTGAAATCGTTCGGACACACCGTGACATCCGTTTAGATCCGTGACCTTAGCTTAGGAAACAAGCCAAAACGCTTCTGTCACCTCAAGTGTCGCCGCGAGACATCTCGCGCCTGGCGTAGTGCTGTTCTTATTATTGCTTTTCGACGCGAAGACAATTTACTTAGCCAAATTGGCAATTGTTGACTGAATCGTTTGGTTGTCATCCAGCCAAAACGGAGCCCCCTCCAGCCGGAGCAGAGAATGTATTTTGGGCACGCACCTGCGCCTAAAAAGCGAACGGGTTCAAAGTGCCATTTTTGTTTGCCAGAGTGAGCGCCATCACGACGACGACGCATAGCTTTGACAGAGGGTTGAAGGTTATCCACTTTTTGAGAAGTTTCCATTTTCTACTTAGAGCTTTTAAAGTAGTTGAATTAGTCTGATGACAGTGGCTTGCCATACGGTGCAGCTCGAGGGGTGACGTGATCGGGTTGTTCCATCCGGCCACATCACAGAGGTCCAGTTTTTCGAAAAGCTGGCAAAAACCCAATTTCAAAATATGTATTCAAGTTGAAATACTAAGTCAAACATTCATCTACAATATCAGACAGTTAAGAAAACATGCGAGAATTTGAAGAGAAAATTGTTTATCTTCATATCTGAAAATTCTTAATTTTTGCTTAAAATTCAACTATTTCTTCTTCACTAAAACCAATGCAAAATAAGTTTGCTGCAAATGTTTGGATTGGATTGGAGAATAATCCTCTTTCCTAAGTTTGTCTTAGCAATAGTATTTAGGAACACTTGGGGCCTCAAAATGTATGACAAACAGCAATATTGTTCTATGAATCCAAAATAATGTAAGTATGTCTAAAATAAGATCCGCAATCCTAAAATATATTCCTCAAAACTTATCATGAACAGACATAGTTAAATATTAATAATCCGATTGTTTTTGCCATGAATTTAAAAAAATTGGACCACTGCGCGCTTGCCACCCGATCTTGCAGGTGACAATGGTGGCAGTGGTGGTGCATTTTAATCAAGATTGGTTTGTTGAATTGAATGACAAAATGCTTTTGTTTGGCCTCGGAGCAATGTTAATTATGTCGTATTTGGTGGCCAATTTGTACCAATGCAAAGGCAGCAGCCGAAATACGGACAGTTAATTGAGTGATGGAGTTTCTTCCGCTGACTTGTTGAGAATTTTGATTGGGATAAGCTGTCGACTGATTTTGAATTGAAGTATGTGATTTTAATCAAAATATTTGCTACTATAAATAAAAAATACGGTGTTTGGGCCTATGACAGGGATTGAATCCGGAGACAATTGAGAGAATCTCTCACTTATCGCTCTCTGTACACAGAAAAAAATCCGTTCTCGTATCCGTGAACAGCAGGCGTGAACTCGTCAACAAGCAAAAATACACCGTGTACTAGATCATGTATACGAGACCATTCATGGTAGTTCACGGTGTATTTTTGACAGTTCACGTTTTCCAGAACGCTTTTTTGAGCGTGTAACAATCATGATTTGCAACACATCATAAGAGACTGTTTCGCTATCCAGCTTTTTACGCTGACTATAAAACGAAAAGGGGTGAATCGATTTTGACATGCTTTGCTTGCGTTTTTATAGCATAGTCTTAGCAGGCCATGATCTAAGTTTATTGAGCTTAGTGACATTTGAACACACGTAGACTAGCATACGCTCGTCATACACAGTTTGTTTTTGTTTTCCTCAAAGAAACTTGCACACGCTTTCCAGACTCATCAAAATGCATATGGAAATATTACCCAATTTGGAAAATTTACACCCGGATTCTGGGTGTTTTTCGAGACAGAGTGCATATTGTTTTCCTCTAAGGTTCACAACTACATCTACACGAGGGCACCCATACCATTGGGCGTGATAACCACTATTGATTGGATTGTCAAAAATTTTCACAATATTTGTTGTGAACTTTTAAGTATTAAAGCTTTACAATTAGTTTCAATTTTTAGCTATTTCAGGCGCCTTTAATCTATTTTTTTATATTTTAGGCACGCAGAAGATCAAGAACAAACTGCTGCATTAAAATTCGAATAACTAATTGACGTAGGGAGCCTGTTGCAGAAGACTCTTAAATGCTGATTTGATTTGATAGGAGAACCCTCTTCGATGTTTATTATTTTTTCCAAAAACGGATACTGCAGTCTACAAAGTTTAATCATATGTTGCGTCCATAACGCATTGGCTATGGGCAAAGAATTAGGCTCAAAAGTCAAATTGCAAACTAAACTATGCTCATACATAACACCGAGCTTTGTGGAATCCACAAAGGTCACAAAGACATACTAAAAGGCGTCCAGCTTCGCCAAATTCGGCCAAATCGTATAGCTTCAAATTTAAACGATAAACTCTTCTTTAAACTTAGCAGTATTACAAATCTGTGTAGATCGCAATGTAAATCCGATAAAATTTGTTGAACCTTTGTGGATTTTTTTGGTAGATCCGAGTATAATAGACCTATAGATTAAATTGGCCATCACAAATTCCAAACATCCGATGAAGATGTAAAAATTATTATGCAAGAGACAATGAATGGCATGAAAATATAATTTGTAATCTATCTATTTTGACCAAGTATTGCTCCCTACATCCTTTAGAACCTTTCCACAATGGCTAGAATGTTGAATGAATGTTGACGGTTTGGATTCCAGCCAGTAGTGGCAGTATCAGAAGTAATCCGTCGATTGGTCGATTGGTATCTATTGGAAAAATGTTCCAGCATATAGTCGCTTCAATTTGCATTCCTGGTTTGTAGCTCTTGCTCCCAAGCTAAAATATATAGACAAAAGGTTATATTTTTGTTTCTTAATTTGATTACGTGAGAAACCGGTTCGAAAATTGTGACATTTAATCGTCAACATCAAAAATTTTCATGATCGCAAAGCTTGCTTGGATTAAACCATAAAAATTATAGTGTGGGCATGTAATGTCTAAAGGGGGTGATTCGCAATTTATGGCAAGCTAAGCGTAAAAAGCTGGATAGCTCTGATTAGATCGGGGGATAGCAGTGCATCATAAAACCCATCTAAACAAGCTCTAAACCTGGGGGACACTATTGCTATTGGATGTTTGGGGAATGTTAATCGTGACAGTAAAATAAAACACCCATACCCAATGGTAGACAAGAAAGAAAAATTGAATTTTTCATCGCTCTCTCATTGGGGCTCTCGTTTGCTGCTCTTATTAATCAAATTTGTCACAACTTGCGATACCTACATAGCCGATCATGGACCGCTATAGATGGGATGTTTTTCTTCACTTGCTTCGATCGTGCGTCTAAATCAAATGAGAACGAATTCTGCAATGCCTGGCCTATGATGTTTTGATACAATTTTCTGCTGTTTTGCCTTGATGAAGATGAATCGAAAACAAACTTAACAAATTTGAGATTTGGCTTCAATTTATCTTCATCTTGAATTTTTCACTTTGTTATTATGATGTTTTGATACAATTTCCTGCTGTTTTGCCTTGATGAAGATGAATCGAAAACAAACTTGACAAATTTGAGATTTGGCTGCGATTTATCTTCACCTTGACTTTTTCACTTTGTTATTATTTTACAAAAGTCATCATACATTTCGTATGTGCCATGTCTTCAAGCGACAGATTACTCCCCCATTGAGAAAGCACATTACTACCCTGGAGGGACGTATCAGTGGATGTTACGTTCGCGAAATGATACATTCGTAGAATTTCATCATGTTCTCCCGCTGTTCAACGGGATGAGCAGAAATTCCTTTATGCTTTTTGCAAATTGAAAGCTGAGTGAAACGGAAAACACATGCAGTCGGGATAGATTGAATTTTACTGCGAGACGACAAATTCTAAATCATCCCGAAATTACCAAAATGATTAGTAATACCAAAGGGGGAATGAATAGCCCTTGGCTTTAGGCCAATTATAACTCATTTGGTATTATTTTAGGATAATTTACAGAGAAAATCCTGTGAAGAATAAATATCCTGTGAGAAAATACAGTGAAATCCTCATTGTTCACTTACATACAATGTGTAAGTTACTTATAAAGGGTGTCCACGATGAAATTGCTACACACAAAATTGATTCGCAAAATTCGAGTTTTCATCCGATTGTTATCAAATTTTCAGGGATTGAAAAATAACTATTAAACTTCATTTTACCATTTTAGTCGTATTTTATTTACAGTCCATACGCAAATGCCTGCACCTTGGCCTTAACTCCTGCCATAATATTCTGCACAACCTGGGAATCAACCGTTTTTTTGTATGTAAACCCATACTTTCTTCAGTTCCTCGACTGTCTTCACTACCTTAGGTCGTTTAAGAAGGTGCCGTTTCATAATTAGCCAGTACTTCTCGATGGGGCGGAGCTCCGGAGTGTTGAGAGGGTTGAACATTTTCGGCACGAAATTGACCTTATTGTCCGCATACCACTTCAGCACGTCCTTGGAGTAGTGGCATGAGGCCAAATCCAGCCAGAAGATTGTTGGGACGTTGTGGGCCTTCAGGAGAGGAAGCAGCCGCTTGTGGAGGCACTCTTTCATGTACACTTGTCCGTTCATCGTGTCCTGGCTCACGAAAGGTGCACTCCGCTTCCCGCACGTGCAGATGGCTTGCCAAACCAGGAATTTTTTCGCAAATTTGGACATCTTCTGAGTGCGAACATGCTCCGAAACGCTGAACTTATCCTTGGCCGTGAAAAACAGGTTGCCGGGGATCTGTTTGAAGTCGGCCTTCACATATGTTTCGTCGTCCATGATGCAGCATTCAACTTTTGTCAGCATGTTGAAGTACAACTTCCTGGCACGGGTTTTGGTGGACTTGTTCTGCTTCTCGTCGCGATTAGGGGCCTTTTGTACCTTGAACGTTCGAAGCCTAGCCTTAGTTTTGGCCTTCTGGACAAAACTTTGGCTTAAGTGCAGGTTCGGGTTTCGATTTGGGGCTCCAACTACGCGGTTGTGATTTTTGGTGTTGTACGGAATACTTTTTCCTTCACTTCTAGGCATCCGATCGGTGGTCAATCGTTCCTCGAACCGCTTAATCACTCGTGACACCGTGGAATTCGCGATTCCCAACGTTTTTGCGATGGAACGATGCGAGAGATCCTTGTTCTCGTGATGAATGCTCAAGATTTTATCACGCACGAGCTGTTCTTTCGACTCCATTTCCGCGAGTTTTGGTCACACGACTTTAAAACATGCAGAAGTTTGAGCGGAAAAAATGCTCAGCAACATAGGAATGGTCTGCAACTGTAATTCATATTTTCATGAAGATACCGAAATGTGTCGTAACTGGTAACACTGATCAAGTAAAATCGATCAAACTCAATATAAAAAATGTTATGCACGTTTTTAAAATCGAATCTTGTGCAAAGTTTAAATATGCATTTTGTGTTACAAATTGCGTTCGGGAAAGCGAAAGGTAATCATTACGGTATTGAATTCCCAGGTCTTATGCAATTTCATCAATTTATGGGTATTATTGAATATCTCGTATGCGTCAAGAAATAGCACAGCGTCTACAGTGAAGTTCAAGTACTTAATACTATATATTTTAAGTGGTTGAAGATCATCCTTTTAGTTGACAACTTGGTCGGTAGGGGCGATGTTGCACTATATGAACCCTGAGGAATAAGAATGTAACCTTTGGATCTAGAGATAAAAAAAAACAAAACAAAAGGCTTACGAGCATCAGAGTGCTGGTTGACTCGCATCTGTCTTGTTCGTGAGTAAACGAAGCTTAAGTGATTCGTCAACGTGTTCGGAGCTGTTCAAAGTCAGTTGCGCTTTCGAGAAAATAGCTATTTTTCCTCCAAGATTTGTGGTTTCCAAGGGTTCTTGACTACAAACCGTTAGTTTACTATCAATTCTTAATATTCAAAGAAAAGAATCTATGACAAAAGGTTGAAAGACGAAAATTCGAAGGACAGAAGATCGAAAGGACAAAAGGTCGAAGAACAGAAGAGAAGGGACTAAAGGTAGAAAATCTTTTCTCGAAGAAGAAAAACTCCCACCAAACAAATTTTTTTGGAACTTTTGCCCTTTAGGCGTTTTGTCGTTCGACCTTTTGTCCTTTCGGCATTTTGTCTTTCGACATTTTGTGCATAAAATCCTAAGGAAATACTTAAACATGGGTTAACGAAAGATCCACAATCATAATAAGTGAATTTGATTAGAAAGCAAGAGATCTATTGCATTCCGGTCTGCCTCTTTCAACGTCCACGCTTCGTGCCCGTAGAGAGCCACCGGAAGAATCAATATTTTATAAAGGGCGAATTTTGTTTCCGTTTGCAAGCTGCGGGACCTAAGCTGGTTACATAGTCCGTAAAAAGCCCTATTCGCAGCCGCAACACATCTTTTCACTTCGCGGGAAACGTCGTTGTCACATGTCACAAGTGTTCCAAGGTAAACAAATTCTTCAACAACTTCAAACACATCCCCATCAAACACTACTTCAGCACCTACACTAACAAGCCTGACACTATCTCTACCTGCGACCATGTACTTCGTTTTGTAAATATCATGGTCAGGCCTATCCTCGCTGTCTCCCTCTTCAGAGACACGAAGGCCTCATCCACTGACCTGCGATCGATTCCAATTAGGACTAAATCCTCTGCAAAGCCAAGGAGCATGTGCGATCTTGTGATAATAGTGCCATTTCTCTGCACGCCAGATCTCCTAATAGCACTCTCGAGTGCAATGTTGAACAGTAAATTCGAAAGTGCGTCTCCCTGCTACAGCCCGTCTAACGCCACGAACGAGGTGTACACCTCGTCTGCGATCCGAACACTTGATTTCGAACCATCCAGCGAAGCACGTATCAGCCTAATTAGTTTCGTCGGAAAACCATATTCAGACATTATCGGCCACATCTCATTTCTTTTCACTGAATCGTACATCGCCTTGAAATCAATAAACAGATGGTGAGTCTTCAAGTTATATTTATCTAGGATCATTCGCAAGCTAAACATCTGGTCTGTTGTCGATCGGCCTTCACGAAAACCAGCTTGGTATTCGCCGACAAAGGACTCCTCGAGCGGTCTCAGTCTGTTAAACAGGATGCGCGACAGAATTTAGTACGCCGAATTCAGCAGGGTAATTCCTCTGTAATTGGCACACTCCAGTCTGTGCTCTTTCTTGTAGATTGGGCGTATGAGGCCATCCAACCAGCCGGTGGGCAATTCTTCGTCCTCCCATACCTTCATACCGTGCTTGAGAAGCTCGACCAGGATCTCATCCTTCCCAACAGCCTTACAGTTATTCAGCTCGCTGATAGCCTTTTTAACCTCTCGTATGGTCGGTGGGTCCACAGCTTGATCGTCATCATCAATGTGCATCCTGTTCCTCGCTACATTTCCATTTTCACCGTTCAATAATTGCTGAAAGTGCCCCTTCCACCTGGCAGCCAGCGCCGTTTTATCGGTCAGCAAATTCCCTTCTCGATCATTGCACATGGCGAGCACTGGGACGGTGTTGTGCCGCGCACCATTGACCGTTGCATATAATCTCCGCATATCATTCCGGCTCATGCTTTCTTGAGCTTCAGCTACCACACTTTCTTCGTGCTGCCCACGACATAAAAAATAACAAGGCAGGCTCTTTACTGATGTAAATATCAAGTTAGATTGTAAACATGTGACGTCACTCCTATCGTACCATATACCTTCCGGCTCACTAGATCATATAGTACACCGTGGTGCTGCCTTTTCTTTCTGCGGTGGATTCACTTTTCTTCGGCACTCGCTGCCCTGTACCGCTCTCTGTTTTGTCGGGTACCGACCACAAGCATACGGCTTCATGTCTTTCACTCTCTGGCAGTGTTCATCGAACCAGTTGTTTCGTCTTCGTCGTTGACCGGTGCCAATCACGTCCCGCGCCGTTGATGTCACAGCTCTGTGGAAAGGGTCCCACAGGCTGTCCACATCTCCAGCAACGTTGATTCTTCTTGCTGCTGGCGGTACTGTGCAGCTACCCCATCAGTCGACAAGCGTTGTACACCCGATTCTGTTTTTGCACGGGGGATGCGTACCGTGCACAAAAAGTTTTCAGTTAAAAATTTCAAAAACCGTGTAAAAAAGTAACATCATTTCTCGACGTTTCATGCAAAAATAAAGTTTTGGCGGAAAAATTTGTATGGAAACTTTTTTTGCACGGCCGTGTAAAAAAAATCCGTGCAAAAACAGAATCGGGTGTATGTTGAAGCGCAGCGTTCTGTTTGTTCTGGAACTCGTGATGCTGGATAACCGCGCCCGCATTTTAGCTACAACGAGATAATGATCCCAGATATCCCAGATAGGGCCCAGATAGCCGTAGCGGTAAACGCGCAGCTATTCAGCATGACCATCCTGAGAAAATGCAAAGAAAGCTCTCAGTTAATAACTGTGAGTGCTCATAAGAACACTAATCTGAGAAGCAGGCTTTGTCCCAGTTGGGACGTAATGGCAGAAAGAAGAAGATAGAAGTCATCCAATGATTTCTCCTGATTTTTCTACTGCAGTTCCGTATCTGGATGACTTCTATAAAGAAACTATAAAATAATTACTCAAGTATTTTTAGAGGAATTTCTGGTTGGATTACTGGGGAAAAGGTGGAACATAAAAAAAATATATTCCTGAAGGAATGAATGCAACAAATATTGTTACTATCACGGTATGTAATCAAGGACTAGAACCTGGAGGAATTTCTGCTTTGGATTTTTTTCTGGATTAGCTCCTCTGGTGAGCTCCTGAAATCTTTAGCAAAAATCTCTTTTTTTTTTCAAGATTTCATTAGGAAGTATGAAGAGAACTTTTGTAAGATTTTTAGATAGAATTTTTTATACCGTTCTCATTAGAATTCCAGATACCTACTCTACTTTGCGTGGGAAACATTTCAAAAGAACACCAATTCAGCTCCTTTATTCAAGGCAGGAGCCTTCCTTAGCCGGTTAGAGTCCGCGGTTACAAAGCAAAGCCATGCTGAAGGTGTCTGGGTTCAATTCGCGGTTGGTCCAGGATCTTTTCGTAATGGAAATTTCCTTGACTTTCCTGGGCATAGAGTATAATCGTACCTGTTACACAATATATGAATGCGAAAATGGCAACTTTGGCAAAAAAAAGCTCTCAGTTAACAAGCTGAGAAGCAGGCTCTGTCCCAGTGAGGATGTAATGCCAAGAAGAAGAAGAATTCAAGGCTCGTTTTAATAAGCATTTTTGGATTTTGAAATGCTCAACCGCCTAAGACGTGTTTCGAATAGTTTGGTGATTTTGATTACCGATTTGACTTTCTTATCATAATTTTCACGAGCTGTCCAGAATTTAAGGGAAAATTTAGGAAGTATCCGAAATAAGAATCATCAAAAGTCCACACATTTCTGTTTATTCCAAATTGTTCATGTTGCATATCCTCAAACTTGGGCCTTTTGTCCGAAAAAACAGCATTTGGTTGCTATTTTTTTGCATTTTGCTATTCACCGACTGTATATAAAATAAAAATTATTGAAGTATTTCTGGTTTACACAAAATAATTCAATACTAATAAAACTAACAACCAACAGTGGATTGTAATCTTTGGCAACTTCGTTAGTATGAGATGATGTATTTTTTGAACTGATTGATCCACACAAGCAAGGTACTTATTCATAAAGTATTTAAATTCCCAGAGGTGATTAGCATACATTCGTTCGTCAAATGCCGTACTAAATGAGCACGAATAAATCATCCTCCGGTTTGAAAAGATGCACAGCAAATCGCTTCGGTAGTTTTGCGCTTAACTTTGATTGATGCACTTCATCCGGGCAGAGCGCTGCAATTTGGGCACGAATCAAGGACGTGATCAGTATTCGAGTGGGCAACCCGCTTGATGAGATGTAAGCCGCGGGACGTGACAAATTATGAAGCTTGATGAAGATGGAGGTAGCTGTCGTATAGATGAAAAAATAAAACCTTCAGAATGTCGTAAATTCTACAATCATCAACCACGTTATTCTGAGAGAGTACAACAGAACCGAACTGATGGCCGGTATCTACCGTTTCCCTTTGAGTCACGTGTTCATTAATTGCCCATAAAAGTGACAACCGGCAATGGAACGACTGTTCCGGCGGCGGAGGCAGAAAATCATTATTCAATCTTGGACATCGTCGTCGTCGTTGTTTTCGTAGATCTTCAACGAGAGACAACTGCATGACCCCTTGGTGACATCTATCGGTCATTAGTGGGAGCTTTCATGCCAATTCACTAGAACGTGTTTAGCTTCGTGGCACCAATGAGGAATCGAATAAGTTGTTTCTACTGTCAAACATATGTCTACATAGGTTCATCTGGTTTTCGAAATGAATCCTCTTTGATGGTGTGAACTGGACTTAAATACCTCTGTACTAGTTCTGATCCCCGTAAGCAACGTTTCCATTTTATTTTACTCGTCAGCTATCAACAGACCTTATTACACATGTACATGGCTTAACAGCCCGGGGCCTCAATCTGGCAAAATCGTACTATCAAACGATGAAATCCAATCGGACAAGTTCTTGTTGCCCTCATCAGCATTTTCATCGATATGAAGCGATACCAGTTATTTAGTTGGACTCTTTCCCTTATATCTGATCGAAGCTGATTTGCAGTCAGTTAAGTGGAGAACCACCCGTTCAATCAGACTCCTTCGTTAGCATCTTTGTGCAGTATCATCGGTACTTTAAACACAGGGATGATTGGATAATCTTCATAATTAACCAAACGAGTTTGCTCAATCAAGTGATCTCACACCCAGGGGAATGTCAGTGGTTAGGAGTGCCTACAATAGTAATCGGACAGCGTCGTCGATCGAGTGAGTCACCGCGCACGGGAACGTGACCACGACAAATTGTAAGCGACAAGTTTATTCACTTGGGTGGATGTGCAACGAAGCTTGTGGAAATTTTCTGAATTAGTTTCATATTTGAAAAAGAATGTTGATTTTCCTTGTGCCATAATGTTAACAGTCAAATACGTTGTTCTACAAACTGTCTGATATGTAACATTTACATTTCCTGATGTAGCAAATTCTACTAAATTTGCATCTTCATTACAAAATCGATGTCAGTTATGATACTTATGCCCTTTGTAGAAAACATTTTATTTGACACCAGTCTCCCATGATTGGTTTAGGACGAAGCCGGCGCCCTTAATGGGTTTTTAATTTTGTACCTTGTTTTTGATTTTCTTATAATACTTTACTTTAGGACTCTAAGCTAAACTGCGCACTATGGCCCTCCGAACATTTAGGGGGAATGGTCCTCCGGAAATCTAGGGGGTTGGTGTCAGGCCCTGCAAGCCAACCGTAAAAATACATCAGCACAGGACGTCAACGAGAGAATACGGACCAGAACAATCGGCAAAGACCACAGCGACGAAAAAGGACTAGCGATTGGAAACTCGATACGTGGAACTGCAAATCTCTCAACTTCATCGTAGCGCTGCAGGAGGTGTGCTGGACAGGAGCATTGGTGCGAACGTTTAGAGGTAATCATACCATCTACCAGAGCTGCGGCAACACACGCGAGCTGGGAACAGCTTTCACAGTGATGGGTGATATGCAAAGGCGCGTGATCGGGAGGTGACCGAACAATGAACGAATGTGCAAGTTAAGAATCAAAGGCCGATTCTTTAACTTCAGCATAATCAACGTGCATAGCCCACACTCCGGGATCTGGGATACAGAACAGCTACCGGAGGAGTGGAAGGAGGGAATAATATACCCAATATACAAAAAGGGTGACAAGTTAGAATGTGAGAACTATCGAGCGATCACCATTCTTAATGCAGCCTATAAAGTGCTTTCCCAGATCATCTTTCGCCGTCTATCGCCACTGGCAAGCAGATTTGTTGGAAGTTATCAAGCCGGATTTGTGGACGGGCGATCGACGACAGACCAAAGCGAAGAGCTATGGAAGATTATGGACGAGAACGGTTTTCCCGGGAAACTGACTAGACTGATCAAAGCAACGATGGATAGTGTACAGTGCTGTGTGAAGATATCGGGTGCTTTATCGGACCCGTTTGAAACACGCAAAGGACTTCGACAAGGCGATGGTCTTTCCTGCCTCCTGTTCAATATTGCGCTAGAAGGTGTTATGAAACGGGCGGGCTTCAACATGCGGGGCACGATCTTCAATAAATCCAGCCAGTTCATTTGTTTCGCTGACGACGTGGACATTGTCGGAAGAACGTTCCAGGTGGTTGCTGAACAGTATACCAGGCTGAAACGTGAAGCAGATCGGGTTGGATTGAAGGTAAATACGTCGAAGACTAAATATCTGCTGGCTGGAGGAACCGAGCGCGATAGAGCTCGCATAGGCAGACGCGTGACGATCGACGGGGATGAGTTCGAGGTGGTGGACGAATTCGTCTACCTCGGATCATTGATAACGTCGGATATCAACTGCAGCAGAGAAATTCGAAGACGTATCATCGCCGGAAGTCGTGCTTACTATGGACCTTGCGGTCTGGTAAACTTCACTTCCGTACTAAGTGTACCATGTACAAGACGCTAATAAGACCGGTAGTCCTCTACGGGCATGAGACGTGGACAATGCTCGAAGAGGACCTGCAAGCGCTAGGAGTTTTTGAACGACGTGTGCTTAGGACGATCTTCGGCGGAGTATGTGAGAACGGCGTATGGAGGAGAAGAATGAACCACGAGCTTGCGCAACTCTACGGTGAACCCAGTATCACGAAAGTCGCCAAAGCTGGAAGGGTACGATGGGCGGGACACGTTGTGAGAATGTCGGACAACAATCCCGCAAAAATGGTGTTCAACTCAAATCCGGCCGGTACAAGACGAAGGGGAGCGCAACGAGCTAGGTGGTTTGACCAAGTGGAGCAGGATCTTGGAAGTGTGGGGCGATCGAGGAATTGGAGGTTAGCAGCCATGGACCGAGTTAGTTGGCGTAACATTGTGGCGCAGGTCATGCCTTGAAGGACGTAGAGCCAGCAAAAGGAAAGGAAGCCCACACTCCGGAAGCACTGATGATGACAATGACGCATTTTACGCGCAGCTCGAACGCGAGTACGACCGCTGCCCAAGATCATCATAGGAGATTTGAACGCTCAGGTTGGCCAGGAGGAGGAGTTCAGACCGACGATTGGAAAGTTCAGCGCCCACCGGCTGACGAACGAGAACGGCCTACGACTTATAGATTTTGCCGCCTCCAAGAATATGGCCATTCGTAGCACCTATTTCCAGCACAGCCTCCCGTATCGGTCACCTCAGCAGACATAATCGCAAATCGACCACGTTTTGATCGATGGACGGCACTTCTCCGACATAACCGACGTCAGAATCTATCGTGGCGCCAACATTGACTCCGACCACTACCTGGTGATGGTGAAACTGCGCCCAAAACTATCCGTCATCAATGATGTACGGTACCGACGCCCGCCCCGGTACAATCTCGAGCGGCTGAAACAACCGGATGTCGCCAATGCGTACGCGCAGCATCTTGAGGCAGCGTTGCCGGATGAGGGCGAGCTCGATAGGGCCCCTCTTGAGGACTGCTGGAGGACAGACAAAGCAGCCATTAACGACGCTGCCGAAAGCATTGTCGGATATGTGGAACGGAGCTCAAGAAACGATTGGCTAGACGAGGAGTGCCAGGAGGTTTTAGAGGAGAAGAATGCAGCGCGGGCTGCAATGCTGCAGCATGGTACGCGGCAAAACGTGGAACGATACAGACTGAAGCGGAAACAGCAAACCCGCCTATTCCGGGACAAAAAGCGCCGCCTGGAAGAGGTGGAATGCCAAGAGATGGAGTTGCTGCACCGTTCTCAAGAAACGCGGAAGTTCTATCAGAAGCTCAACACATCCCGCAAAGGCTTCGTGCCGCGAGCTGAGATGTGCCGGGATAAGGATGGGAGCAACTTGACGGACGGACGCGAGGTTTTGTTTTTTTTTTTTTAATTTCTTGTGGGTACAAACCCACGATTTATTAGGCAATTTAGGTTAGTTGTAACCATTTCGTAGCCGATACATCGAGTTTTGACGGACGCGAGGTGATCGAAAGGTGGAAGCAGCACTACGATGAACACCTGAATGGCGTAGAGAACACAGGCACAGAAGGTCTGGACAACGAAGGCTATGGCTACGTCAGCACAGCGGACAGCGGAAACCAACCAGCTCCCACGATGGGGGAAGTTAAGGATGCCATTCAACAGCTCAAGAACAACAAGGCCGCTGGCAAGGATGGTATCGGAGCCGAACTCATCAAGATGGGCCCGGACAGGTTGGCCGCTTGTCTGCATCGGCTGATAGTCAGAATTTGGGAAACGGAACAACTACCGGAGGAGTGGAAGCAAGGCGTTATATGCCCTATCTACAAAAAGGGCGACAAACTGGAGTGTGAAAATTTTCGTGCAATCACCATCCTATCAGGTATCAGGTATCAGAAGGCCGGCTACAAAGGCACGTTCCCCACCAGTTGGGAGATTTGTGCCATCGCCATATTTGAGCCTATTTCATCATCTACCCGATGGGAGAGGAAAGGGAAGGGAAAGATGGGATCATCATCCTAAACGCCGCCTACAAAGTGCTATCCCAGATTCTCTTCCGTCGTCCATCACCTATAGCAAACGAGTTCGTGGAAAGTTATCAAGCAGGTTTCATTGACGGCCGCTCGACAACGGACCAGATCTTTTCCGTGCGGCAAATCCTCCAGAAATGCCGAGAGTACCAGGTCCCTACGCACTATTTGTTCATCGATTTCAAGGCGGCATACGATAGTATCGACCGCGTAGAGCTATAGAAAATCATGGACGAGAACAGCTTTCCCGGAAAGCTCACAAGATTGATCAGAGCAACGATGGACGGTGTGCAAAACTGCGTGAAGATCTCGGGCGAACACTCCAGTTCGTTCGAGTCTCGGCGGGGACTACGACAAGGCGATAGACTTTCGTGCCTGTTGTTCAATATTGCGCTTGAAGGTGTTATGCGGAGAGCCGGTCTTAACAGTCGAGTATTGGGAGAAAATTTGAAATGGTGGCAGATTTGTTCACCCGCCTAAAACGCGAAGCAACCAGAGTCGGACTAATGGTGAATGCGTCGAAAACAAAGTACATGCTGGTTGGCGGAACTGAGCGCGACTGGACCCGCCTAGGAAGCAGTGTTACGATAGACGGAGATACCTTCGAGGTGGTGGACGAGTTCGTCTACCTCGGATCCTTGTTGGCGGCTGACAACAATGTTAGTCGGGAAATACGAAGGCGCATCATCAGCGGAAGTCGTGCCTACTATGGGCTCCAGAAGAAACTGCGGTCAAGAAAGATTCACCCCCGCACCAAATGTACGATGTACAAAACGCTCATAAGACCGGTAGTCCTCTATGGGCATGAGGCGTGGACTATGCTCGAGGAGGACTTGTAAGCTCTTGGGGTTTTCGAACGCCGAGTGCTAAGGACGATCTTCGGCGGCGTACAGGCGAACGGCGTGTGGCGGCGGAGGATGAACCACGAGCTCGCTCAACTCTACGGTGAACCTAGTATCGTGAAGGTAGCTAAACTTGGAAGGATACGCTGGGCAGGGCATGTTGCAAGAATGCCGAACAACAATCCTGCGAAGATGGTGTTCGCTACGAATCCGGTCGGAACAAGAAGGCGTGGGGCGCAGCGAGCTAGGTGGATTGACCAGGTGCACCAGGACCTGGAGAATGTGGGTCACAGTCGAGGATGGAAAGAAGCGGCCATGAACCGAGTGAATTGGCGAATTATTGTTGGCGAGGCTTTATCAAGATAATTGATATAAAGCCAAATAAATATAAATAAAATATATAATACTTTCAAACATTACATTCATTTCATTCAATTACGATTATAGTGTTTTCTACACTATAGTGTTTTCTACACCTACATCAACATCAAGGTGATCTGTGTAGGAAAACACTATGATCGTAGTTTTGTGAAACTAACTTAGGCTTTTTGTTAACAACATATTACATTTCATTTACCGTAGCAGTTCAGATTTTTGACAGGTGAGTTGATTTCACGCATTCAATTTACTTAACCCGTTAACGCCCAAGGTATCTCACAATTGGAATTCAGCTCCGTTTTTGTTATTCATAGTCGTATTCCCATAAATTAAACCTTATTTCACCAAAAAAAATCAAGTCTATGGTGGGGATCCAAAAAAATTCTTGAAAGTGTGTCGTCCATATCTAGCTGTTCTATAAGTTTATTTTCGAAATTAATCAAATATGTTTTCATGCAGTTCGACCCATTACAATGTAAACAAGTTGGAAAAAACTGCTGGTGAGGGGTAATTCATAAATTACGTCACGACAGAAGAGGAAGGAAAGAGTTACAATGAAACGTGACTACCCATATAAAAATTGGAATCAATACAAAAAGTGTGAAACAGAGGAAAATTGAGCAGGATGAATATGGCAAAACTTTGCGTGACGTAATTTATGGACGTACCCTGATAAAGAAATTGCAACATAAAGAATAAAAATTTCAGAGGCGAAAGGTGTATGCCAGAATTAAATCATTTAGTGACTTCAATTCAATTTTCTGCTCTACCACGTAAGTAAGATACAGACAAACATACATTTCCATTCATGTACATGTACAATTATGCACACTTAAACCATTTATACCAAAAACAAAATAAAATCTTACATCAAATATTTTGATTTAACAAAAAAACCTAAAGATGTTTCAGAATAGTCTTCAAAAAGATTATATAAAACTTGCCAGCTTATAAAGGAAACATAACTATCAAAATACTTTTTATCAATCAAGTTATTAGTATACAATGTGGCTCGGATCTGACAGCGATTCAAATCCTTTATATTTGAAAATATCAAAATTTCGTTAGTGCTAATCAAAAGTTTGTCGTTCAGTCCAATGACAGTCAAATATTGGACTCCAACTATTACATGCTTTACAGATGTGAATATTTGGAGCTAACATTATTTGGCTATAACGTTGAAGTTACTGCAACACTGATGCATATAGTCTTATTCACCGATAGAACCGAATCCACGCGGTTCAAGATTTTTGACACTAGAGCTGGCCAGAATACCTGGGGAGCATACTGAAGCGTGCCCGCTCAAAGGTCACAATTCTTGGTCCGAGTGAGTTCTGCAAGGAAGGCTCTTTACTGCTACCTCAACGCGTCGCTGGTTCTAAAAAGTAAACAACCATACAAAACTACAACCAAACAATGGTGAAGGCGTAATCAATTTTCTCGAAAACATTCATTTTGGGAATTAAGTAGAATTTTCTGATTAAATTGGCAACAACGCACTGCAGTAGCGCGTAGTAAATAACTGCTTGAAACAATATCTTTCAAGCGCATTTATTACCTGTAATTTTGCGAATAATAATTTTTACTTTTCAACCTTTAAGTCATAAAACTGGTTCTGGACTTAGGTTGGCGGCTATTCAATTTTACTCTCATTTGACAGCCGCCCTTCACCCTTGGAGTTCAGTTCATGGATGGATAAGTCAATTTGTCGGTTTTTTCGTTCTTCACTCTCTTCAAAAGATCAAAAGATCTAAATGGTGTCAAGGTTCATCTAAAAATGTAAGGAGAATTGCATCCGAAATAAGCGATTGTTGCTCGAATCGATAGAAAGTATCCATTGTTTTGATCTAGGCAGACCAATTTCTTATTGGTTGTTTTCTTGATGTTTCGCACATATTAGCAATTCCCAGCTAATATGTTTTTTTTTTTGCGAAAATATCTCCTTTAGTTGATCATCGTTTTCCAGATACCAAATTTTTCATCACTGGACTTCAATCATGAGAATGACTTCCGAACTAAGAAGGTTTTAGGCGAATAGTTTTTTTTTTTTGATTTAATCAGTGGACTGATATATAAGCGAATAAAATGTGTGCCCAGTAGTGCCATTTAGGTGATTTCCGAAGTAATAAGTTTCCAGGCGAATAGGTCTCATTCCGATCTCCAACTTTGTCAAAAACGCTAACTTCGTATCCAATCTTTAGATTGAGATAAAAGCAAATAATATGTTTGCCTGGGAGAATTTTCCAAACTACTATGTTTCTGGGCGAATAAATCCCATTTAGTTGAACACTTTTGTCGAAGATACCAATTTCGAGAGTTCGATTTTTTTCAGTCTCATTGCTGGACTGATATAGAAAAAATAAAATATTTGACCACTAGCGCCACCTTGTGAGTGTTTTTCGAACTAATATGGGTTTAGGCGAATAGGACTCATTTAGTTGTTCAACATTGTCCATGATACAAACTTTTTATCTAATCACTTGACTGAGATATTAGCAAATAAAATCTTTGCCCACTAACGCCATCTTGTGAGTGTTATAAGGTTTTATGTGACTAAGTATCATTTAGTTGTTCAACATTGTCGAAGACAACAATTTTGTATCTTATAACAGAACTTAGATGCAAGCAAATACAATATTTGCCCACTAGCTCAATCTAGTGAATGTTTTCCGAACTAATAAGTTTTCGGGCGAATAGATCTCATTCAGTTGAACACATTTGTCGAAGTCACCAATGTTGTATCTCATCACTGAACTGAGATATAAACAATCCAAATGTTCGATCGCTAGCGTCATCTTTTGAGTGTATTACGAACTAAAAAGGTTTAAGGCGAATATGTCTCATTAAGTTGATCAACTTTGTCGAAGACATCAATTTTGTATCTAATAACTGGACTGAGATACAAGCAAATAAAATCTCTGCTCACTAGCGCCATCTAGTGAATGTTTTCCCAACTAATAAGCTTTCGAGTGACTAGATCTCATTCAGTTAAACACATTTGTCGAAGACACCAACGTTGTATATCATCACTGAACTGAGATATAAACAATCAAAATGTTACACCATTAGCGCCATCTTTTGAGTGTTTTCCGTACAAATAAGGTTTTAGGCGAATAGTTCTCATTTAGTTGATCAACTTCATCGAAGACACCGATTTTGTATCTCATAACTTTGGCTCACTAGCGCTATCTTGGGAGTGTTTTCCGAATTTGTAAGGTTCTATGCGAATAGGTATTATTAAGTTGTTCAGCTTTGTCGAAGACACCATTTTTGTATCTCATAACTGGGCTAAGATATAAGCAAATACAGTTTGAGCTCACTAGCGCCATCTTGGGAGTGTTTTCCGAATTTGTAAGGTTCTATGCGAATAGGTATTATTTAGTTGTTCAACTTTGTCGAAGACACCAATTTTATATCTCATAACCGGGCTAAGATATAAGCAAATAAAGTTTTGGCTCACTAGCGCCATCTTGTGAGTGTTTTTCGAACTAATATGGGTTTAGGCGAATAGTTCTCATTTAGTTGATCAACTTCATCGAAGACACCGATTTTGTATCTCATAACTGAACTAAGATATAAGCAAATAAAGTTTTGGCTCACTAGCGCCATCTTGGGAGTGTTTTCCGAATTTGTAAGGTTCTATGCGAATAGGTATTATTAAGTTGTTCAGCTTTGTCGAAGACACCATTTTTGTATCTCATAACTGGGCTAAGATATAAGCAAATACAGTTTTAGCTCACTAGCGCCATCTTGGGAGTGCTTTCCGAATTTGTAAGGTTCTATGCGAATAGGTATTATTTAGTTGTTCAACTTTGTCGAAGACACCAATTTTATATCTCATAACCGGGCTAAGATATAAGCAAATAAAGTTTTGGCTCACTAGCGCCATCTTGGGAGTGTTTTCCGAATTTGTAAGGTTCTATGCGAATAGGTATTATTTAGTTGTTCAGCTTTGTCGAAGACACCATTTTTGTATATCATAACCGGGCTAAGATATAAGCAAATAAAGGTTTGGCTCACTAGCGCCATCTTGGGAGTGTTTTCCGAATTTATAAGGTTCTATGCGAATAGGTATTATTTAGTTGTTCAACTTTGTCGAAGACACCATTTTTGTATCTCATAACCGGGCTAAGATATAAGCAAATAAAGTTTTGGCTCACTAGCGCCATCTTGGGAGTGTTTTCCGAATTTATAAGGTTCTATGCGAATAGGTATTATTTAGTTGTTCAACTTTGTCGAAGACACCAATTTTTTATCTCATAACCGGGCTAAGATATAAGCAAATAAAGCTTTAGCTCACTAGCGCCATCTTGGGAGTGTTTTCCGAATTTGTAAGGTTCTATGCGAATAGGTATTATTTAGTTGTTTAACTTTGTCGAAGACACCAATTTTGTATCTCATCGCTGGACTGAGATATAAACGAAGCAAATATTTGTACGCTGGAAAGTTGTTTCATATGTTGCTTATAAATGCGACATTTGTTGGCGTCTGTGCGCCACCTGGTGAGTTAATTCTGAATTAAAATAGTTACCAAGTGGAAGTCAGCAGTCCTGTGATCAACTTTGCAGAAGACAGTTTTCTCCTAAACCTCTTTATTTTCAAGATATTTGCACTACAAGTACTGTCCTATTTATAGGACGCTGGGCGTTCGGGGCTTCTGTCCTATTTTTAGGACGCTGGGCGGATATGGGTTAAACTACAAATATAACACATTAATCGTGGCAATAGAAGATTATCGTCCATTGTTTTCCATAGCTCTTCGCGGTCGATGGTATCATATCGTTGGTAGTTCGACTGTAGTTCACGATGTTGATGATAGATAGTCTTGACAAAATTAAAAAAAAAACTGTTATTTTAACAACTACCGAAAAGCTAAACATTACATATAATTTGCAATTGGATTAGATGGACAAATTGATGTGAAGATTTGCGAAAAAGTTACACGTCTTTTCAGTGAGAATCGAACTCACGACTCCCCGATCTCTAGTTGGTTGCTGTTATTTTATTTTGTCCAACGTTTCGGTCCAATTGAGTCCCTGAGGAAGGTCCCAAACGGACCGACACGTTGGACAAAATAAAATAACAGGTTTTTTTAATTTTGTCAAGACTGAAAAGCCAATCTATCATCAACAAAGATGGTATCATAGGCCGCTTTGAAATCGATGAATAGATGGTGCGCAGGGACACTTTTGGAAGATCTGCCGTAACATAAATATTTAGTCTGTTGTCTTGTTGTTCGTCCGTCCACGAAACCGGCTTGATAACTTCCCACAAATCTGCTTGCTAGCGGAGATAGCTGCAGCTGCAGCATAAGCACCCACGCTGCATTCCTCTCGTCCAAAACCTTTTGACACTCCTCGTGGAACCAACCATTCCGTCGATTTCCTTCCACGAACCCAATGACACCTTCCGCTGCGTGCTGCGTTGTTCATGGCTACTTTGACACTACTCTAGCAGTCCTCAAGAGGGGCTTCGGTGAGCTGTCCCTCATTCGGCAACGTCGCCTCAAGGCTTTGTGCGTAATCAGTTGTGACTTCGGGTAGCTTGAGTCGTTCCAGATTGTACCGTGGCAGGCATCGGTACAGAATGTTGTTCACAACGGAAAGTCTTTGGCGCACTTTAACCGTCACAAAGTAGTGGTTCGAATCGGTGTTTGCGCCGCGATAGGCTCTGACGTCGATAATATCCGAGATGTGTCTTCCATCAATCAAAACATGGTCGATTTGCGATTCAGTCTATTGGGGTGATCTCCAGGTGTACCGATACGGGAGACTGTGCTGGAAGTAAGTAGGTACTACGTATGGCCATGCTCTTGGAGGTGGCGAAATCAATCAGTCTAAGGCCGTTTTCTTTCGTAAACTGGTGAGCGCTGAACTTCCCTATAATCGTTCTGAATTCCTCCTCCTGGCCAACCTGAGCGTTGAGATCTGCGATAACGATTTTGACATCATGGCTTGGGCAGCTGTCATATTCAAGTTCCAGCTGCACGTAGAAAGCTGATGATTATTACGGATGGCTTGTAAGGCCTGCACCAACCCCCTGTCTCTTCGGAGGACCATCGTACACAGCACTGTTTATAGTCCCACGCTAGCACTAAGACGATGATCAGCCGCTCCTTATATGGAGAACGGACGCTGTTTTGAGCCGTCTCTAGCATGGAGAACAGACGCTCTGGTAAGCTACACCCTCAGAAGAGATGAGCCCTCTTTCCCTGTAAGCATACGAACAAGGTCCCACCGGGGTTGATTACCCGATTTTCCCTACGGTTACTCGGCACCACGGGGAGGTAGGGATAGTAGTTACTGGACAAGAGGCTAAGGTCCACAAATGGGGTATATTTTATACCTGCAGGTACGCAAAGTACCAATGGTATGCATTGTCCAGTTATTTACCACCCAAATGGTTCAAAGGTCAATAGTCAATAGTCAACCTCTAACCTGCCTTTAGACGCTGCTGAAGGAGAAGCACTCACTCCAAATCATTTTCTTCTTGGAAGCTCTAGAGATGTTCGACAGCCGCAGTACCATTGAATGATCCAGCTGTAGCTCTCAAGAAGTGCTGGAACCTAATACAACAACAACTTGACGACTTATGAAAGCATTGGATTCGGGAGTATCTCCCAATGTTAACCAAGCGAATGAAGTGGTTCGGTGAAGAAACGTCCATAGCTGGATTTGGTTCTGATGGTGGATGATGGCCGAAGGAACGGTTGGATTCGTGGAATAGTTAAGGAAGTCCTCGCTGCGGCAGACGACAGAATACGCCAAGTTTCAGTTACAGCTAGTTTGCGGGGGGGATATTGCGTATATCAAAGTTGGCCGTGTTGGAAGTAGAGTTAGGTGGTAAAACTGGAACCGATGACCAGTGTTACAGCGGGAGAATGTTGCTGGCAGCACTGCCCTGCAGTGTTGACGTGACTGAACGATGGTGATGCGCTGAAACCTCGTCCATGCAAAGATATGACGCATAGAAAGTCGAGACAAAGCGAAAGAAAGTAAAGACGGTTCTTTGTTACTCTTCGAAGCAGCAATTCGATTAGTGAAAATGAGTGAAAATTTAATTAATATAGTTTCTAAAATTAGTGCATATATTTACAGTTAATTCCAAAATTGTTTAAATCTAGCTTAAAACTAGTGCTATCACAGTTCACTATCACAAAAAGTAAGTCGTTGAATTACATTGAATGACTAAATATAACCTAAATCTAAATCACAGGTTGGTAGTCAAACAGACAATTGGTGAACATAGATCTATTTGTTACAAGCTCAAACCGAACAATTGTAAGTTACCTTTATACGTAGTTAAGGTGAAGATGCATCGAAGCCAAACCTCAATATTTCAAGAGCACAAATCTAGAGAACTAAACAGCCGTTCAAGCTGAAAACTTAATCGATGGGTCACCACCAGCGAGTTGTCGTTTCCAGTTCAAACCGCTGTCTGGTTCTCTAGATTTGTGTTCTTGAAAATTTGAGGTTTAGCTTCGATGCATCTTCATCTTAAAAAAACTAAACTAATTCAAATAAACATTGCAGCTTAAAGCTGATTTCGCATCAGCATTTAGAGTTTGCGAACTATTTAAACAAGTAGGAACAGAGCTCCCGTTTGTTCTCGGAACGTGGACAACTCTGGAAGAATTTGAATTGTATGCCTAAATCTGATGCATAAATTTAGTCGAATAAGCAAAGTGAACACGTTTTATTAAAAAGCTCACCAGCATCTACTATTTGATTTGTTTATAATTTATTCCTAGTTTGATAACTATTTACGTTATTCATTTTAAATAGTATAATTAGAACAGTATATATAAAAAATAACTTTCTCAACATGCAATTAAAAGTATTGCATTTAAAAGCAAATTTGAAATTCGATTCAAAAAATAACTAAGGCACACCACGGCAAGATGAATAAACTTATTTTCATTGTGTTATTCAACTTCGATGGACAAATGTTCAACTGGAGAATCTACTTTACAGTCAAACCAAATCCCGTGCGTAGAAAGTCTACTGAAATGTATTACTATCCCTCCGAAAACATTGCATTTATCTTCAACGTTAACTTTAACCCCGGTGCTAACCACACATGCTTCCTTTTAATTATATGTTAAACTGATTTAAATTTTGTTTTTAATGAACACAATTTCCTATTGAAAGTCGTTAATGTTGACCTTGAACAGGACGTGACAGTTCAACTAAGACTGTCCCGTTGTTTTTTCAGTCGATAACCTTGACGATACTAAATCCAGTGTTACCAGTATCCTTTTTAACACTTCAGTCGTCGCGGTGCAGCGCGGTGGTTCTGACGGTGGCAAACCGCGCGACGGCTGCAAGGTTGAGCAAATCTTTGAAACAAATTTAAACATCACGGCTCATAATTAGTTGCCAATTTCGCATTCGTATATCGTGTGGCAGGAACGATGATAATCTATGCCCAGGGAAGTCAAGGAAATTTCCATTTCGAAAAGATCCTGGACCGACCGGGAATCGAACCCAGACACTTTCAGCATGGCTTTGGTTTGTAGACGCGGACTCTAACCACTCGGTTAAGGAAGGCCCTAATAAAGGATACTATATGTAAAAAAAATCAGGGTAAAATTAAAAATCGTATTTTAAGAGAGAATTGACATAATTTCCATTATATTTATTACAATAAAATATTTTCAATTCATTTTTGCATTGTAGGAGCACCTGCTTTGAACTATCGAATATAAGTAGATTTGAAACAAAAATATTTCATGATAATTTTCCTAGCTATTGATAAAAACTCTTATCTATAAACTAGCAACACGGCCGGGCTAGCAACAAAGTGCCCTGTGGCAATCCAACTCAACGATGTAAAAGTAGGCCTTTGCCAAAATGACCAATGAGAATAGTGGTCTTCTTTGACAGGCAATTGGTTTCGTTTTTGCACTTTGACTTGTCACGTCTTGTCTTAGATATTGACGTATTTAAAAGGCCTGAATAAAATACAGCTATTTTTGACTACTGACTTCGGTAAAATTTTTCTGGGTTTTTGAACTACGGAATTTTCTGTAATTTTTGACGATTACAAAAAAAAAACAATAAATCAAATTATGTTTTTCTTAATGTAAATTTCTGACTTAGTCAGTTAAACTAGAAGAGCATTTTTACTGTCTTTCCCAGTACACCATGCAGCGCCTTGCATGCTCTCGAGGTTTCTGGTTTCTGGTTCATATATCTAATTACAATTAACTCATCGGCATAGCATGTCCCTAATTTACATGTATGTCCGCTATCGCAGTTCAGTAAAAAGTGAAAATTATTACTGAACCTCAGCAGTTTTTAATTGAAAAGTTGAAAGTTTGATGTATTTTATGATTTACAATTCATGCCCAGTATGAAAAAATACCGAACAGAAATAATGTGATTGAATTTGAACATAACGTAGTAGCTAAGTTCTGCTGGATATAAATGGCCCCTTTTTTGCGTGACACTTTTTTCCACTTGAGATGTGGATTCTTGTTTTGTACGTGTCGACAGTTTTCTTTATTATGTTTGCAAAAATGTAAAGTTAATAAAATTCCGTACAAGACCTTTAAAACTATTACAAAACTAAACGTTTTAACATCTTATTGAGATTTTCATGCAAAGTGCCAAAAATACACATAAATACATACAATTCTGTGTATTTTGTCAGTCTTATTACAAATAGAAGGTAATAAGAAAGTTCCGTTAGTTCGCAAAGCAAACAAGGAAAACTTTAGCAACATCATGATTCGAACAAAACGTTTAAACTTCTATGACATAATACCACATTATTGGAGCGTGACATGTCATGGATATGATGCATCATGTGAACTTCAATGATGTGTCATGTAATTTAGCAGGAGTCTGTGAGTTTACGTGACATTATTTCAAACTCAAATTTGCATGACTTTATGTTTACATCGCAGTTACGAAGTTTGCATGACGTGTAATCTTCATTACATGGTCGGAAAAATAAAGTGTTGCCAAAACTAATTACAGTAGTAAACCTATTTTGTCAGCCCACGATTTTGTCTACCTCCGATTTTAGCACCGTTTTTGACCCGATTTTGCCTACCCCCGATTTTGGCATCCTTTTTACCTTTTTAGCCTAAAATTTATATTTATTTTAATCAGACTAAAAACGTCTATACTGGCAATATTGGGTACATAAAGTCAATTATGACCTGGGCCACGTCTATACAATCATCTAAAGACCGAGATTTCCTTTATATCGTGACAGTTGTCACGGGACGGTGCCATTACGCGGTTATTATATAATAACAATAACATAATCGGACGGCAAATTCTTAACTTATTTTTGTAAAATTTATCTGTTTAACTTGTTTGATATTAAAAATTATGTAATGAACGAATTAAAATATCCAGATAAGGTTCATTTTGAAAAAAAAAACATATAGTTGTAATTTGAGAATCTGTGTCAATTGTGATAAGATATACACACTATCGGAATATATAATTAAAGTATTACATTCTTTGTATATTTAATGATGATAAAGAATTGGAAAAGAACTATAAATTTCAAAACAGGGAAACTCCCATGTTGTTCCAGAATTATTTCCCTATCAACTTTTCCATAGTCTTTCTAATCCATCGAAGTAAAATGACTTCGTCGATCGTTAAACTCGTTTAAACAGCCCAGTCCACTATTTAATTCAACATTCGGGATTTTGCAACACAAATTCTTCGAAAAACATGTTAATTCTCGAAATATAACGACACAAAATAGAGTATGTACAAGTTCTTCTGAACCTACAAAATATATGTAAAATTTCAATACATTCTGATCAAGTACTCATGGAATGATTGTTTCTCCTTTTTCGCAAAAATATTTGTCACATAAAGAAGTTTGTCAAAACTAAAAATCTCCATGTGTCGTGAAATTTAGAAAAAGGGTAAAAATTATCTCATAATCAATGTTTAAAAATTGCTCCAGGCAAGCCCGATTTTGTGTAAATTTCTCTTGGAGTGTACAATGAAATTAATAAAAAATGCATGAATGGTGATTTCCTTTGAATTAATCAAAAATGCATGAATGGTGATTTACTTTCCTTTACTTAAGGTTTTATAAATTATGAGTTTTGCTTATGTGTAAATTTTTCAACTTTTTATACAATGGTTTCTACCAATGAATCACGTCTCACTTGAGTTCTGAAAATCGTTTTCGTCAATGCCGTTTTTAGTGAAAACATTTTTTTCTTGCTTATAGTTATGAGCAAAAAAAAAAATTTTTTTTTTCACTAAAAACGGAATTGCTGAAAACGATTCCGTTGTCAAAATTTTCATAAGTATTTTCAATTCAATTTTTTCTTCCAATTTTTTTCAACCATAAATGCAGCATGGGGCTGACAAAATCGGGACATTACTGTATATTGCCTGAATAGAGGATAAATATATTTTAAATAAACTTAGCTCCAACCTGGAAATCAGCATATTTCTGCAACAAACATAAACGATTTTTGTAAGATCTAAAGATGCTTTTTGATCTGCACTATTCGAAATGTCGGCGACATGACGCGACAAGAGTTGTTTTCAAATCATTAAAATTACTTTAGTTTAATATTTATTCAAACTACAACTTCAACCAAACATTTTTTTTTCCATCCTCATGCTCGATAAAAGTGCTGAACCATAAGCTTTCATATGGCGCATAATACGAGGAAAATATTGCATTCCTAAAATGTAAATTTTATGCTTTATTTTATCATCACATTTATAATTTGTTTGACCTCAGAAAATTGAACAACCATTTAATTCCACTAGAGTTAATTTTAGTTCGGTTTTTCAATTACATAGTTATAGGTATTCCACTGAACAGTTCAAAGATTTTTTATTATGAACCTTTTGTTTGCTAATTCTATACGGGAATCGTTTCCGTATAAAAATAATCAAAAAAATCTTTGTTGTTGGAAAAACAAGGATGAGAGAGAGAGCCTTATGGAAGCAATTGGATTCATCAATTTTTGTGTTGCGGGCATGATTGCGAAGTGGTCAATATGCATAGAAAGCTATTTGTTACTAATTGTAGAGCTCCTTAGAAACAAACAAAAAAAAAAACAGAAATATGTAGATTGTTAAACCAATACAAATGCCACCACTGGATTAAATTAGACTAGAGAGACCCATGCCAATTCAATAATTCATCTCACCTAAATTGTTTAAAAAAAATACACTAGACCTCCCGATAGATTATTTTGATCAAAAGAGGATAGTCTTGACTTTCATCGCTCCAAATTTGAGAAATACCGATTTATTTTTGATAATAACTTTTTGTGATCAATATTCAGTGAAATATGACAGAAAAGACATTTGTAACTTAAATTTACGTCATTTTATCTGCTTCAATATGTCAGGCACATATGACGTAAACTCCAATGATTTTTTCTAAGCATGCATGATCGGCTTGCCATCGAAAACAAAACACTGTTTGGCCCTGCATGTTACATCATCTCATTTTCCACCCTACTGCCCCGAATGACCACAAATCACCGATCATACGTCGATTTCGACCGCTCTACTAGCAAACTAATGTTCTGTTTTCGCAATTTTTTTCGTCCACAGATTGGAGCTTTACCCCTGAACGCTTAATTCCCCGACCTAAACCTTACCTGAATCTAAACCAAAACCACATCGGCTACGAATTTCGGTAACATTCCACCCGGGGAACGAACCAGCAACGCGAAAAATCAAACATCTGTATCTAAGCTTGCAAACTTTCCTGCAATAATCTACCTGCCCAACGACTAATCTGAACGCTCCCAAGCAGAGCAAGAACCGAAACTGCAGTTGCGTTTACAGTAGTGCAGTGGCGGACGCAGTGGAAACAACAAGCAGCCAGGCCAACCACCGCAGCTGCAATCGAGTTCAAGGCCTGCCTTCGACCAATCAATCGACACTTTGCTGTTGGCGCCCAACGAGGGCCCATCAACGGAGCTGAAGAGTTATTTGCAACACTGAGCGGGAGGGCGCCGGTTCGTGTCTGCTGCAGCGTGATTGATATGAATCGCGCGTAATTTAATCTAGAGCTGTTTTCGAAAAAAGCCCCCCTCGCGGTATTGTGTGTGCTGGGGCGTGCGTGCGTGTGTGTATGTATGTATGTGCAAAACTTGGGCAACATCGCTGGGCTTATGGTAGTTGGCGCTCGAGTTACGTAAAACAACCAGTGGCAGTGAGTTGTGAGAAAAAAATAGAAGTTGGAAACTGCTAATTTCCGTTAGGTAATCTTCCATTTCCAAAAGCACGGACGGGAAGGCAAAAATGTGAGAGCCTTACCCGAGAGAGCACCCAGCCAGATTTGCACTGATATTATTTGTGTTTAAGTTATGTGATTCAATTAGTGTACTCCTTTTGGGGCTTTAAGCATGAAATATCAAGGACCATGTGATTTCCATACCAAGTGAAGAAGCATCGAACGAGCATCTGAAAAAAAAGTTAATTTCCGCCTTTTAAACGGAAATTTCAACCGTAACATGGCTTCAAGTGACAAATCAACGTCGGCGAGCGAATCTTCGTCCGGAGATCAGCAGCAGCCGGAAACGACCGCCGGAGCAGATGTAGGCAAGGATGAGGTGGACTTTGTGATAAAGGTGCCCACTTCTGCGAACAGTGAAGCATGTCTAACCTGCAGTAAAAATCAGAAAACCGGTGGGACCTTGAACAACAACTGCTCCCACGGCAAGACCCTGGACAAGTTCAACATATTCCATCTGAAACGTCGACCGAAAAGTGACCCTGGAACGGGAACTATCGCCAAGCATGCTCAACAACGGAGCGAAGAAACCAACGATCCCAACACGAAAAAGAAGAAATCGCGTTTCGTGAAAAGTGCGTCGATTGCGCGGATTTTCGGCAATAACTACAATACCAAAAAGTACGAACAGGACAGTGGTGCGTTGCTCAAGCTGCAGCAGTTGAAGCGTAGTTTCCTGAACAGCGAAAGGTTCCACAAGAAGGATCCTTCGACTGTGGGTAGTGATAATCAGCAACAGCAGCAGCAGAATCATCAGGAGCTGGAACCTCATATCGGAGATGCGTGCTACGTGAACGACAGTGAAACCAAGGCCAAAGCGATTCGGTCCATAACGCGAGGGCTGGGTCGACTGTGGAGGCGGAATAGCCACAGCATCGAAATTAGCCGTCCGGATCCGGAGTACAAGGTGTCCTATTTGGGGAATGTGCTCACCGGCTGGGCCAAAGGTAAGTGTCTTAGAAATTTATAGGATTGCGGTGGAAGGGAATTGGGTTTGCGACACGGTTTCATAAGCGATTCATTCACTGTGGTAGCGCACTGATGTTGGCAGAGCTCGGGGGACACTTCTACACAATGCACGTGTTTGTTATTATTCATGAGGGGGTCGCCACTTGCCCAATGGGTGTCGTGTATTGAGTATGGAACGAGTAGGGGGATCTGGGGTAAAATGCACTAAATAAGAAAGAATTGTCGACATAACGATCAAACATCATGTGTGAAGAATTTCAACACGCGAATCTATTTGACTTGTGACAATCTTACATGGTTCTAAGCTAGTTTTAATCCTAATTACTGTAGATTTTTCCGAAAATAGAGCTTGTTTCAAGCACAAATTTTGCATGTAATAATCGTTTATGCGGGATACTTAATTTTTGGATAAAATGCACCACAATATTGAGGCAGACCACACCAATGTGTTTTAGATTTATTTAAATTATCAAAAAAAAAACAATCGAATTTTAGGTGATTTTTGCCTACCATATGATAAAATTGTGCATAATTTAGCCGACAAAGTCTTTTGATGACCAAACTTTTATAATTTTAATTTACTTCGAGATGGATCGTTATGCTTCAACTAATTGAGGGCGTGTTGTTCGAATCGGAAGTTTATCAGAAAATTATAAATAAAATAGGAAACTTTGTGTTATTTCGTCAAATCATCTTATTAACAATTAACCTAGCCTTTAAACACCTGTTTTATGATGAAAGCTTGTAGAAGATTTTAATTTATCATTTTCAAAACGATTGAGAAAGTTACATCAGATCCGCGCTTTACGAATTTATGGTTCTGTTACCCTTTCTAGTTATTCAAAATGTGTTAAATTCCCAGGATGTGAACAATTTATAACTTTTCATCAATCTGCATTGTATTCTTACTTAAAGTTCTGTATCTCAGACACATTGACACGGTGCGTTTTACCCTAACAGTGCATAGTACCCCAGGCACCCCATCTTCATCAGCATCGTTTTCATCATAATCGTCAATATCATCACCATTAGAGATGTCGTATGCCACACCTATGGTGTATCACGAAGTTTACATTTTTTTTTAATCGGTCAATGCGTTACTGCTGTAGTCTACTGAGTGACGATTGTTGTTTCAATTCACTTAACATGGAAAACGTAGGTCTAGTTTAAAGTCAGGATGCAACAACTGGTTTTCGAGCTACAGAAATGATCATAACCCACCGTTGATACAGACCTCAAATTCTGATTCTCAAATACATATATTTTTCATCAATAGTAGATTTAGCTTCCGAAAAACGAAAAAAAAAACTTCCGAACTTGTTTTTTTGCAGTGATTTTCGATCAGTGACTTCAGTGACTTACGATCAATTTAGTTACCAGCAATGTTCAAGTTCGGTGTTTTTCAAAATAGGGCAGTTATTTCGAATTATTTACTTCTTGTAAATATTAGTGTCAATGCAACTAAAAATTTAGTTTGAAACTTTGCCTGCATGAAGTGACAAGCAGTTCTTTTAAGATATATAGGTCTGGTGATAATGTGCGTTATAGCTGCATTAAATTTCATCATATTTCATTCCTTCATGTAATGCACTTGCTAATACTCAGTTAGATATTTTTTCTTAATGTATTCGCACAACAAAATCTGGCCTTAGAAAAACTCACTAAAAAAAAAGAATTTTCTTTCGAAATACAATTTTATGACAACAAAAGAGTGGTTAGACGAAGCATTTACGTAAAACAATTTTGATTCTGCCTTGTTATATTCAAATGCTCGAACTTTTTATTTGGTTCCGTGCATAATGTTTTAACAGTGCCCTTAGTTACGGTTTTGGAATATTTTCCACTATTTTTTTGCAAAGTCTATCACATTATTTGTCGCTTCTTTTATTTGCAAGCAATTATGCTTCACTATAGCAAAATATTTTTCAATTGATCGTAGCTCAGGGGTGGTAGAAGGATTTGCATTTCTGAATATCACCTCTGAATCACTTTTCCTTAATAGCATGACGCTAAAGGCCAGAGCAACATGCAACTTGTAGACTACTGATTTAACGGAATGATCCATTTCTGCATAATCTTTTTGACTTACTCTTACTGATTAATTGTACTAGTGGTTATGAAGACCATGCTATTTATACCGATTGTACCCCGTTTGGCATAATGGTCGTTTGGCATAAAAGCCGTTCGGCATAATGGCTGACTTAGAATGAATATCGGCATTTTCGAAGCTTTTACCGAGATCAACACCACCGAGCCCATAGCAAAACATTTTCGTAGGTTCTAAACAAGCGTGGTGGTTGTTCAGAAATATTCCAAGCTATGAATGCCAAAAATTGTAGTGACGAATTCTTCGTGACGTTACGTCAAAATTGTTACATGTGTTTAAAGATCTTCTTCAGCATCAGAATGTTATTCAGGTATTTTGTTAGAGTTAATTTCATCCATTAATTTTAAGGCTTTATTGAGCGAATTGAGATTTCCAAAATAATTGCACGAATAAATTCTCAAATATTTCTTACAGGATTTCTCTAGGAATTTATGCAAGCAAACTAAAATTAAAAAAAGCAAGGAAATTAAAAAAAAAAATAAGACACGGACAATTATTGGTGGAAATTCCTGACAAAAAATGGATAGATATTCCTAAATGAAATCCTTAACATATCACTGATGAAATACACGATAAATCTCGAAATCTCGAATGAGAATCTCGAGTGAAAATCTCGAATAGAAGAATTACAGGAATAATTTCTGTAGCATTTTGTGGTTTCAAATCCTGAATGGAATTTGGAATGAAAAATCCATGGAGAATTTGCTTCAAAAATAATTCATGGAATCTTTGAAGAAACTCCAAATTTTGGGAGAAATTTATGAGGCAAACCCGTTTGAATTTATTGTGAACTTCGTAAAAACATTCCTTATTAGATTTTGTGGAATAATCCATGGAAGAGTTTATGGAGTAATTCCTGAAATATTTTGTTGGGCAAATGTTGAAGGATTGGTACTGATAACGACTGGAAGTATACCTGAAATATTACCATGAGACCTTCATTTCTAGAATTTGAAGAACTTTTGTTGTTTTTTCTAGAAGAATTTCTGCATAAATATTTTTATGGTGTCTCAAAGTAGTAACTAAAGAAATAAATGCATACATTTCTGAAAGAATTTTTCTTGGAAATATTGTAGGAATTTTCATTGTTTATCCATTATTGAACAGCCTAAGCATTTTCTGGAGCAAATTTTGAAGGAATTTCACTAAGCATACCTCGAAGCCACGGGATGTTCGATGATTAATAGTACAATGTATTTTCGAATAAAAAAAACGATGTTCTGTTAAAAAATATTATTCTATAACGCGCCCTTATTTGCAAAGCGCCACTGACGTTTTCAACACAAGTTTGTCGTTTTATCGGCAATTTACATATACTTCAAGATTTTTTCCTAGTACATAGGTATCTAGATGAGGGTTGAAACAAACGCCTCATCGATTTTGAATCATAGTATTTGCTATCATATGTTCAATGATGTGGTTTGAATGCTGAAAATGACAATGGCGCTTACGTCGACTATGCAAATGAGGGCAGTAGGAGCCCATTATCAATTGGCAACCTAACCTGAGTTTTCCTGCCTGTATTTATTTTAATTGGGCTTCAACCATCAATCATTTCGAAAATTTACAATTTTAGCGTTACATAATAAATGGATGCTGTCTTAGTGTCATTTCCGAACAAACGACATTCGGTCAAATGGCATTCGGCCAAATGACCTTTTTGGCCAGATGGCGTTCAGCTAAACGGCAAAAAGCGTTCGAACCTGGATGTTTTTCTTGTGAATTCCTCAAAGCAGCATGTTTGGATTATCTGAAGGAATTCTTGGAGGATTCCCTGTAAAAATGTTTGACGTATTTCTGAAAGAATATTTCACTAAATGCCTTAAAAAAACTTGAGATTTTAGGAAAGAAATTTAAAAAGGTTCTTTTGGGGGGTTTCTTTATTATTATTATTATTATTGTCTTTATTTAAGAGATTTTCAGCCCTAGGCTGGTTCATCTCGAGGGGGGTTTCTTAGGTATACTTGAAGGAACACATGGGAAATTTTCTGTAACAGCTCTCTAGAAGAGGAATTGGTGCCTAAATCCTAAATGCCTAAAGAAATGATTCTTAGATGATATTTCAGACAAAAAATGGAATCGCATAAGGAATATAAGGAATTTAAAAAAAATATTGATGGAATTTCTGAGGGAAGTCTTAAAAGAATACCTCAATAGAAAAATTTTATGTTGAATTAAAAAAAAATCCCTGCTGTATGACGTCCCAAAAAATCCCAAAAAATATCGTCGAACGAAGTACTCGAGGAAGCGATAGAAAAATGCCTTCGGGAAAATCTGGAGGTGTTTCTGAACTCCTGGTTCACTTAAGATGTCTTTAAAATCCTTTGAAAAATCTTTGGATTTTTGTTGAAAACCCAAAATGAATCAGATTTAATCCGAGGATGAGATGTTGGAGTAACTTTCAAGAAAATTCCTGGAGGAACCTCTGGATAAGTGATTCTTGTAGAAATTTGAGAAGGCATTCCTGAAAAAAAAAATCTGAAAAATGAGAATCAAAAACATTTTAAGGAATGCTGGAAGCAAATCTGAGAATATCTATTGTTTAATTGCTGAAGAAATCTATGGATTTCTGAATAAACAACTGTTACTATCTTGTCAGGTTTTTCTCGTAACATCCTTGAAGAATCTGCTAAAGGAGTTCGGAAGTCCCACTGGAAAAGTTTCTCAGAGAAAACCTTGATGAGTATATGCTGGAAAATCTGTAAGAATATCTGAATGAAATCTAGAGGGAGTTCTTCGAGAAATTCCTGCAAAACATTCTGTTGAATTTCCACGAGGTGTCTCTGGAGATATTCTTTGGAAAGTGTTTTGACCAATTCTTGGAGGTATCCTTGAAGAAATATTTAGAATATTCAATGAACATATTTCTGGAAAAAATCCATAGCAATTTCATTTTTCTGAGAAGGCTTCATTGAATTTCGAGGAGAGAGCTATAAGGATTAGAAATAATAGCCGCAGATTTTACCGAGAATTCTTCCAAGATTTCCTTCGGAAATTTTTTCAGCAGTTAGTTCAAAAATTGTTTTAGACCCCTTTTCAGGAGTAAATCAGGCATTTCTCCATGAAAAGGGGTCTAAAACAATTTTTGGACTAACTGCTGAAAAAATTTCCGAAGGAAATCTTGGAAGAATTCTCGGTAAAATCTGCGGCTTTTATTTCTAATCCTTATAGCTCTCACCTCGAGGATTGAACGAAGCCTTCTCTGAAAAATCTGTAGTGAAGATGCGTAGGAATCTTTTATGCCTCAATGATCTACACCAGGAATCCACAAAAGGTTTTTTTTGCAAAATAAAATAGAAATCATTGCTGAAGGGATTTATGTAGAGATCAACACGGAATTATTCTTGAATTTCTTCAACATTTTTTGTAAAAGTTTCTCCTTAAATCATACAATACAAATCATTATTATTATTATTATTATTATCTTTATTAAAGAGATTTTCAGCCCTATGGCTGTTCATCTCCGTACGAGAGACATACAATAATAGTATATTTATCTAAAGATATAGCAAAATATTTTGTTGTTTTTATTTTGCTTATAATATCTTTAAAGGATTACTTGTGTGAAATTTATGTAAAAGGTATTTTGTTTTGTCTTTCATATATTAAGAAGACAACTTCAACAAAAATTAAAAAAAGTGACTTTAGAGACCATTCCTCTTAAGGAATTTTAGAAACCGTACATTGAATACCTATTTAGACTTTGCATTCAAATAATGACCAAGACTCTAAAACGAGACCTGCTTCTTGTCTTGTATGTCAAGTAATCCAGCAGGGGTCATAGGGATAACATGTATAAAACACAAAGGAACATGATTTCAAATTTTAAATTGCATGACTTTATTTTTACATATGAAGTTTACATGATGTGTAGTTCTTATTAGTTTTAAAAATGTTCACAAATTATTTTAGGATTTTTAAAAAATTTCTTGAAGAAACTTCTGCAGAAATATATGCAATGCAGGTATTCCTCCAGAAATACTTGAAAAAAAAAAAATACCCCGAAAAAGTTTTGGAAGAAATACTGGTGAAAATTATGAGGACAATTTTTGGGAAAATTAAGAGTGATTTCGGTAAATAAATCATAAAAACGGCGGAAGGAATCCTGAGAGAATTCCTAGATGAATTCATGAACAAAATTCTCGGTGAATTCTTGGAGGAATCCTAGAAGATTTCGAAAATTTGGAGTTATTTCGACCAGCAAATAAAAAAATGTTATGTTACGTCGTTCTCGCTGCACATTACTAACGTCGTGAATATTGCGGTAAATTACATTGAAATTCTTGTCATGTAAGGTTCCCGGGGCAAGTGAGAACCCGGGTTAAGTGGAACCTTCCGTTATAATTCATTTTGGAAAACTTTTTCAAGGGGGTATTCTTCAAGAAAGTTGAAGATACAATGATACGGAATGTATTTAGTACAAAAAATATTGGTATTATTAATAACATGTGCTCCATGTAACAGTTGTCAACGCCATTCAGCGCCATTTTAACTTGCATAATAAATTTTGGCACGTTTACCGTCTTGCATTGGTTCACAAAAAATAATTGTGTTCGAATCGAATTACCATCAGTAAGCTACAACTTTGGGGGCCCAGATAGCCGTAGCGGTAAACGCGCAGCTATTCAGCAAGACCAAGTTGAGGGTCGTGGGTTCGAATCCCACCGGTCGAGAATCTTTTCGGGTTGGAAATTTTCTCGATTTCCCATGGCATAGAGTATCTTCGTACCTGCCGCACGATATACACATGCAAAAATGGTCATTGGCATAGTAAGCTCTCTGCCCCAGTGGGGACGTAACGCCAAAAAGAAGAATAAGAAGAAGAAGCTGCAACTTTAAGTATTATTACAGATAAACAGGCGTTTTGTTTTCATTCCATATGAAAATTTCTATAGTCTAACTTACTCCAAAATAGCTTTATACTCAATGTAAGTGGGGCCTATCAAAACAAACATCAGAACCAAAAATTTTCCTATGCGTTTCAAACATTTTCCCAGAGAGTAGCACAAAACATTCAATTTTAAATTACCGTTTTGACTCATATTCCGAACACTTAAGGCCAACAGTGACTTCAAATGCATCTGATTGGCATAAATTGGCTGATATTTGTGTGAATATTAATTTCTTCGCAAAGCCTAACTGTTGGCTGTTGGGTGTACCAATAATAATGTTGATTGAATTAGTTTTAGTATTGTTTTTACGTAAAAGTATGGAACAACATTTTGATTCAAATGCCGAACACTGTGTTCATTCTGTTTCATATTCCGAACACCTTGATTCAAATTCCGAACAGCACAAATAAATCGTATTCAAATGCAAAATTTCGTAAATAAATTTATCTGAGCTTGTTCTACTGGTCTCAAACTAGAGAACCATCACTACTCCTGTGGTATAAATTATATTGGAGACGTTAAAATTGAATTGCAATTGACTGCCATTTCCTTGTTACAGGGTGGCCACCGAACCGGGAAAAACGGAAAAAGCGGGAAAAAGACGGGAATTTGAATCCATCGGGAAAAAGACGGGAAAAACCGGGAATTTGAGATGGTCACCGGGAAAATCATTCTGAACGAACATCTTCAAGCTCTTAATCTACAAACCATCAAAAATAAGTTGTAGAAAGCTTATATGGTTGATCATATAGCCATCTGTTTTCTTGGATAAATAGGTTTTAAACATGATTTTCTTGAAGAAATAGTCTAGTTTGCTACACTAAAGTTGGTTGGTAATGTTTCGTAATACTTTATGATTTTTTTCTCTTACTAACAGGGCTTGATTTTTACTTTAACTTATCTGACTCAGAGTTTTAAAACTTTTTACAGAAGGTTTGAGCACTCAAACATATTTGATTCGTAGTTTTAGTTATTTTAGTATTTTATTTTAGAGCGGCTTTGTTCCATCCTCACCTTAAACTTATTTACTTTAGTGAACTCTTCATATATATGAAGAAATAAAAGAACAAACATTAAACATTGAAATACTTTTAATAGGGTAATAGGATGCCCAAAAGGGATATATCTAGGTATTTAAATTAAAAATGGAATGGTGTTTGTATGTCAAGAGTTGACTTGAGAAAGGGACGACTGGTTTGAATGATTCTTTTACTTTTGTTTTCCTCGAGGGTTCCGACGTGTTTGAGTGGAAGAACATTTTTCAAAATCCTCCAAGAGAGTTGAGAAAACGGGAAATGCGAATTTGACATAAAATCGACTTTTAAGTTTTTTCAACATTTTTTCATTCCATACTAATTGTATGAGAGCCAAAAAAACACAAGTCAATCTGCTACGAATATTATTTGTTTCTTATTGGACGGAAAATCACCTAAAATACCGTTTAAAAGCTTAATGTTGAATTTTTTGGTATATTCAACTAAAAAACCTATTAATGGGTTACTTTTTTTTTTTTGCGTTCGGGCTCTTCAATAAAAAAAACCGGGCAAATTTTGAAAATTATACCGGGAAAACCGGGAAAAAAGCGGAAATTTCAAAACGGATTTTTGGTGGCCACCCTGTAATTTGGTGACATATTTCAGCGAAACATTTCAACCAAATCGCCATACAAAAACCGAGTGTTCGGAATATGAGTCTGTTCGGAATTTGAGACAAAACGGTATTTGCTTTTTAAAGAGGGTGAGAAAATGTCTAATTTATTGCATTTTTAAGTTTTTGAAATTCAACACAAAGACAAAGATTAAATTTGAAATGCACCATGAGAAAGGTGCGATGTGAAATACCCTTGAATGAACGTTTTCTTCCTAGAGCGTTACGCATTTAATGGTTGATCCCTTATGTACATCAAATATGTACTCAACATTAAAAATCTATGATCTATCAATTCTATTATTGCAACGGTTGATTTACTGATGTGGATTGACGTACGAAAATTAATTGGTCTCACTTGCCCCATTTAGCGAGGTAACTGCGTCTGATGACTCATTTTATAACTTTCTTCTACGGTTTTCACCTTTTCGAAATTAGTTAATCAAATTCGTGCATGATGTAGTACATATGTAGCCAAAATGTGACAGTGTTGTTGGATGTGTAAAATTTTGAAATTTGAGAATTATATTAAACTATCGGTTTGAACTATCCTTTTTTGAGTCCCACTAGCCCGGGGCCTTAAAATACGACGTGATTGGTGATTTTCCAAGGATATTGCCATAAAAATTTGGCTGTTGCTTCTTAGCTGCACCTCTATCGGCACATTTTCCTTCTACCGACATACACGTGCCTTAAAATACACATCTACATTTCCCAGTCTATCTAGGATTTACAACCGCGTTCAAATCTGACCGATTGATCTCTAACACAGCCAGGGAACTGGCGACCCTGACTTGTATTGTTCTAGTCAGTCAACTGCACACCATATCAGAGAGATGCTATATAATCTCCTCACGACATCTCCCACTGCGTACCTACAATGGTTGACCGCAAATCTATGGGCCATCTGTCTAAGTACAGACTACATTTGACTGACTGCGAACACACAGCACCAGCTCTGGAATTGCATACACATGCCCGGAAAGGTTAGGATGTCAATTTCAATTAAAGTAATTAATGCTTCGCCTTTAGCATCTCTGACTCTCATTCGTCGTTGGCGTTGTTCGTTATCCGCTATTACAGGCCTGATGACGGTTGAGATGTCATCTAGTTGGAGAACTGGGGAATGTCATACAAGTCGGAATTGTTGAGGTCCGGAGGCTTTGGACTTAGCCAAGAGGCGTATTCATGAATTCTTCTGCATATTCTTAAAACATAAAGTATTAGTTTAAAAAGAAATATTTGAAGCCATCTGTTGAGAAATTTGATATATCATTAGTTGAAATCTTAGAAAAAATAATTAGTAGAACTTAGTAGAAAACTTGAGAATCGTATGGAGTAGTTTGCAGGAAGTTTGCTACAAAAGCTTTTTTTAATTTTTTTATTAGTATCATTCCAAACATTGCATTCATTTTTTATGTCTAGGTGTTCTGTGTTATTAGACAACACTATCACCCTAATTTAGTAACACAAATTCAAGATTGTATTAACATTTTGTTAACAACATATTACATTTCATTTACCGTAGCAGTTCAGATTTTTTTTCAGGTTAGTTGATTTCACCTACTTATAAGAGAAAAAACGCTTTTAATTTACTTATATATAACGCATTAATAGTAGCAATAGAAAATTGCAACGATTTTTTCCTGAAATTATTAATTATTTTATTTGACATTTGTTCCAATGTTTCAACACTGGATATTCTATGTAACTCATTGGTACTATACCAAGGAAGAAGCTTACAAAAGCATCTATAAAACTCATGATCTCATGCCTTATGTTTAAAATGCAGTGTATTTGAGGAGTTTATGGAAGCACTTTTTGAAGAACCTTAGAGGAATATTCCGAAAACCTTGAGAAATTCGGGTGATATTCCTGGAACAATGTTGGTGGAATCTACTTGAGGAAATTCTTTTAGGAACTGTAGTAAATTCTTATATCTAGTGTCAAAGCGCCAGGCTCAAATGGATGGCTACGCTCAGGGGAAGGGTATTTGATTCCGTCCGATGTGTGTATTTTGGTCATCCTAGTATATGTATCAATCCAGGACAATTCACAGTTACACACATTGAAGACCGGTCGAGAACGAAATTTTTGAACCACCGGATGTGTAACGAGTTGTATCGATTGTAGAAATAGAAAGCATGCCCGGTCGTGACGGCATCGTCCACAGAATCACTTCCTATTGCAGCACCATACAAACCGAACCGATTGTTGATAGAAGGGGAACATTCCTCTTCGGGTTTGCTGCCTGCCGGTGATAATTGATTGGGACACGTTGTGTGACGAAACGCCGGCTGATGCACTACTAGTGATGGGACTAACTGTAAAGCACTCCCTCTTGCAGGTGCCGTAGGGTTACCAGATTACATGATGTTTGAATATTTGAGGTAAAACGGACAACCAGGCCTCAGAAATCTTTCCAGAAATTATTCGATTAACTCTTCGAAAATGTAAAATTTAAAGGTTTCTGTAAAGAATATTGCCAGCATATTAATTAGTTTATTGAAATTATTCTGGGTTAGATAGCACACCTATTCAGCAAGATCAAGATAGGTCCCCATCTTCAAGTATTATTTCATAGTGAGAAATAATTCTACATATTTCTTCATACATTATTTTTCCAATTGGTTCAGTGATTGCTGATCCGCAGTTTTTATCTACATAGCAAGGAATAATTTCAATATTTATTTTCTCTTATTCTCTTATTTTTTTTCTGGGGCCAAAAAAATCTAATTTTATGGAAGTAATGCTGATCGCAATTATCACGATTTCTACAAATTTTGTAGTTTCCATAGATTTGTATTGATTTTGTTCGTTTTTGATTTCACATGTGTTTGGATTTTGATCCGAATAAGCCGATCGGACCATATTAGAGAGTGTAACAGTTCATGAACCATCACAGTTCGTGGCACATCGCAATTGGAGAGCTCCATGAATGTTAACATTCACTCTCTCGTTTGGTACGTGGCGAGAGAGCGTTCAAGAGCAGCAACTCTCACAGACTACAATAGTATCGAACCATTCGGGTGATTTATGTTTTGCATAAAATTGGTAATAACTTTCATATTTTCTGGTAATGCAGCCTTCAACAACCTAATTATAATCTATTGGATTATCAAACACCCCTTTGGTTGTAAACATAGCACAGAAAATGACAAATACTCCCCTCTGTTTATTTATCGGAATGAGAGTGTGCCAGCGAATTTGGTGACACATAGTGATCGGCACCAAATAGTGGGTAGTGTGTGTCTTGTTTTCGTTCATGACTCGACGAATGATAAATGTCATGCATGTTGTATGAATGCAGGCGGATAAATAGGATGATTTTATGGCTCGTGTGTCAGTTATTGTTAAATTTTACAAAACCTGGATTTTACCCCATATTACTGCACACCAGTTATATTTATAAATTTCCAATTTCACTACTTCAAAAATTCTTCCAAGAACATACAAGAATTATCCATTGTTATTCTTCCAAGAACTATTTCTTCATGAATTATTTCCGTGCTTCTTCAGTGCTTTCTCCAAGAACTCCTTTAGGGGCCGTCCATAAATGACGTAGCATTTTTTCACTGATTTTTTACACCCCCCTCCCCCCTCGTAGCATTTCGTCACAAATTCTGATACCCCCCTTGGAAAATACGTAGCGTATCAAGCACCCCCCCCCTTATTTTTTTCTTTGTTTTCCTCAGCTAAAACAAAACAATCCTGAAATTCAAAACAAAGTTTTACATTAATATATATTAACTACTAACTGAAACGTCAGGATAATCAGACGAATGATAGCGTTGAAACCGTAGCGCTCAAAAATCATTTTGAAAACAGTTTAAACTGATATACTTCCTGTTTAAGTTACATAATTGTGGTTGCCAGTTTTTTTTTCTCAATGAGGTTAAATTTAGGTTACCGTAATCCGGGGTATCATTGATCAGCGGGGTAACATTGATCGGAATGACTCATCTCGTAAAAAGTTTGTATCATCATTTATTGATGGAACATTTCCAAATCATGAATGGTGCTACTCTTTCTCATATTCATGAGCTAATGAAAGTGAAGATTTTTGCGGAAAATTGCGTTTACTTTATGTGTAAATTTGTCAACTTTTCAAAACAATGATTTCAATGGGTAAGGATGACACTACCGAAGATTCATACCTCACATAAGCTCTGCAAACGATATGAGCAAGGAAAATGCGGTTCTTACTAAACATGGCATCGCTGAAAACGATTCCGTTGTCAAAACTTTCATAAGTATGCTCAATTAGGCAACATTAACGAATTACTGTAAAGAATATAGAATTCCCTTTGGAAATTGCCTACCTTTAGGCGTATTCCGTGGTTCGAGGTGTTTTTTATTTTAAAATAACTCAAAAAGTAAATGACTTGTAAGCGTTTGACCTTCATATTCGGCTTCGGGGGTCATGATTTAAGTAAGCACCGACATTTTCAATATTACCGAACGTTGTTTACATAGGTGATCCATGTTACCCCATATCAGCTAAATTAAAAATATCATTTAAAATATTTTTTTAAACATGCTTAAATCTTTCAAAAACGAAAATGCAGTTTATAGTCACAGCCTATGGGTGGCAGTACATTTTTTAAAAATATTAAAATTTGCAACATTTGCATTTTCAAACGAAATATTTAAGAAATATTGAAAAAAATGATCAATGTTACCCCGGATTACGGTACATTTAATTTGTAGTACTTTCGCTTATTATTCTCTAGATTGAAATCCACAAAAATTGTAATACTAGGAATGTTTCAAAAATCAGCTATTTTTAATTTCCTATACCGAAATATTATTTAATAGCTCATAATGAATCAATGTAATAATAAAAATGGTCTTTTGCTGAATTATCGAGTGATTTAACAACTTAATGATAGGACAATTAACAAATTAAGTATATCACTCGAAATTGTTTTCATCATTATTATACAGGCTGTTCCATTGAGCATTGATATATCAAAACAAATCATTGAGTTGGCTGAGTGGAGATCTTCTGCAACATTAAACGCACTGAATATTTTTTGATCTTATCATATTAATGATTTGAAACTGAATCATAATTTTATAAAAATAAGTTTGATAATTCAGACAAAGGAGTTTGATAAAAAAACTGTGTGTCATTTTTTTCAGCGCTACTCTTTTTACCGAAATTATTTAAAATGCTACGTCCATAAATTGGGACCCCTCCCTCCCCCTCGTCACACATCGTCACAAATTCGTGAAGACCCCTCCCCCCCTAAAATGCTACGTCATTTATGGACGACCCCTTACCAGTTTTCACTGAGTTCCTCTTGAGATTCCTACAGAAATTCATTGAAACTAAGCCTGCAGTTATTACTCAACAGATTTTTTGATGTTTTGTTAGGCTTTCTGATCTTAACATAAAATTTCTCAAACAATTTCTATCAGATTTTTAGAAAAATCCCGTGAAGGATTCTGCCAGAGATTGCCCTAGATTTTCTTTAATTTCTCTAGCAAGGTCCCCTACGTATGTTCGTACTTACCACAGACAAATTTAAATTGTAATCTTAAATTATCAACCAGTCGTTTCTCTTAAAATTTGTTTAGGATAAAAAAAATCAAGAAACAGTACAAGATATTTAATGAGTCTCATCCGAATTGTCTTCATGATCAAAGAGTTCTCAAACAAGTCATTGTTGCCTATGAGATTCTTCATAAAGTCCTCAGTTTTTTTCCACAAGTATTTTAGAAAATCTAACAGAATTTCTTCAAGGAAAGCCTAAAAAATTTCATCAAAAATGAACCAGGATTTTTAACAAAAATCATCCCCATTAGGAATCCAAAGATTCCTAATATTTTATTATATTTTTCATAAGCAATACCACATGATTCAATTTGGAAAATGCTCTAAGCAATTTGCATTCTTTTACAAAGAATTCTTCAAGTTATTCCTCTACAAATTTTTATGATGTTGCTCTCTCGCATCCCTTCGAAACTTTTTTGATAAAAAAAATTCCATCTAAAAATATTCTATGAAATTTCTAGTGAAATACGTGTAGTTATTCTTTCAAACATTTCCGAGAAAATACTCAAAAGCTTTCCAAGTAATTCGTTCAAAGAATTCTCAAAACGTTCTCCAGGAATTTTACCAGATATTTTTTTAGGACCTAGACATTATTTATATTTTTTTTCTGAATGTTTATCCCGGGATATTTCCTAGAATATCTTCTGGAAATCCATCCAGTCTCCTTTTTTATTTTAGAAACATTTCTAGGAATAACTCAAAAGATTCCTCAAGGATTTTTTACAGATTATTCTACTAATCAATGCCTAAATTTGTGCAAGTATTTCAAATAATGAATGGATTTCTAAAGCAGTACATAAAAATAAAGTTTTAAAAGAACTTATAGGGAAATTTGTTGGATGGATCGGTGGAGAATTTCAGCTGACATTGAACTTAAAAAAAACTAATTTTCTGGCAAAAAAACTTAAATATTTCACCGTAGAATTTCTGGATTTTTTCACGAAATTCTTGCCGACATGTGTCACAGAAAAACTGAAGTTTTTTTCCTTTGTCTTTCATAATGAATAACGATTTGAACGGTGGCGTTATTACGGACAGAACTACTGATGGTATTTATAGCACAGATCGTAGAAAAAAATCTGCCGGAACTCAGAATAATCCTGATACTAGGACGAATAGATTGGATCAATAACAGAATTTTCCCTTCTTTTGGAAATTTCAAACGACCTTTTGAGTGTAACTTTTTTCAAATACTATGGTTGACCTATGCAAGATTTTTAGACGTTTTAAAATTAAAGTTCTAGGAGTACCAGTAAACGATTAAAGCGAATATATATTTGCAATATTAGGAACATTGCCAAAGATATCTATCATCAGAATCATTTCATTTAATTCTCCTAGAAATGTATCAGAATTCCGTATTCGACCTCTGGATTCCCCAGAACTCTACCAAAAAGCCTCTAGGAATTACACAAGAATTGTCAAAAATTAGCTAAATATCCCTCCACAGATTCCATTACCACTTCGCTAGTTTCAAGTATAAGTATTCCTTAGGGTTTTCAACGATTTCCCTCGTGATTTTCTTTCAACGAAATATCTCGGAATTAGATTTATCGAAATTCATTGTTTGGTTTTTAAGAATCGCTAAATAAACGTTGAACTTGTAATAGTAGACATTGAAGTAATAATTGAACTCTTGAAGGAATTGACGTTGAAAATATGAGAAAAAAAAAATGTGAAAATCATTTCAATAATTTCCGACAGATTTGTAGCCAATGTCCGATAGATTTCTGAAGCCACCTTTCGATATTCCTGGAGAGATTTACACTGTGACAGATAAAACTGTTTTTAAAATTCCCAAGAATTAAAAAAAAAATCGTGGAAAAATGTAGGTGGAAATTCATGCAATTAGTCAATTCATGCAGAATTACTTGAAAAAATAAGAAGAGAAAGAACTGATTGCCGGAATCGAAAAAAAAAAAAAATTGTCGGTTATGTTCGACTTTTTCACACCACGGTTAATTTCTGCCATCTATCTGAAGAAAACACAGCGAGGTTGAAATTCCTTGAAAAGATCTGTTCAGGTGAAATTTTGATACAAAAATATAAGTATTTCACGAGTTTTATCAAGATTGATATTTCCATAAGTGTTGAACTTGTGGTTAATCCATTGAAACACATTAATTAAGGCATAAAAAAATAAAATATATTGCTGCAGAAAATCGCTTAGTTGTTCGGGTTCAGATCGGGTTTCGGGTTTGAAAACCCGAGATCCGACCATCTCTAATTTTTATCCGACTTGACCCAGTGGCTCACCGATATAACTCTTAACAGGTGGCTATATCCGAAAATTGAAATGATGATTAAAAAACTAGGCATCCAGGCAATTGCATTCGAACTAAAACGAAGACAATCCGTCAGGAATTTCCAAAATGACGGCAATTTGAACCTTTTTAGTTTGCTGGGTGAATACGGTCTAAAAATATTGAAAGATTGACCTACATAAATCTTACTTCATTGTTTTTTATAAAATTATAGGGTCAATTTAAGCATGTAAAATATTACGTTTTCAATCGAAGTTGTGATGGAAAACTGGTGCTCTACGCAACAATTTTATTTCAAAAATTACTCCGCGAGATAAATAAGCTGAAACCCCCTGATTTAGGTCATTTATCCAGGAACACTTATGAAACTTAGAACACACGTCGAAAAATGTATCTACAATGTCTCTAAAAAAAACTACTTTTTGGATTCTACAAATTGCTGCAAGAAATATTTTAAGGTAAAATTCCTGTACAAGTCCTCAGTGTAGTTCTTACTAGAAATGTGCTTGGAGGTAGTTCTAGATTAAATCACTTCTGGATGAATTTATAGAGAATTTTAAATTTAGTTCGAAGAAAAAACTATAAAAATTTCTGGATGAGTTGCTTGAGAAATTCTACGCAATAAGCTTAAAAGAATTTCATGAAGAGCTCCTGAGGAAATTATTATGCAGGAGTTTTTATAGAAACCCTTAGAAAATTTCAATATGAATCTCTGTAAGAACTATGGATATCTGGGGTGAATTCCTTGATTTTCAAAGTATTTTGTGATGTTTATCCTAAAAGAGTCTCAGATGTTATATCTTTAATGATTTCTGTAGGAAATTCTTAAAGAATATCAAGAAGTTTTCGCAAAGACAACTCAAAAAGAACTTTTGGAAAAATGCCTGAACATGTCACAGGAAAGAAACTAATGGAGGAATCTTTGGACGAGTTCATGGAATATTCATGGCAGAAACTTAGATTAATTATCAGCCAAACAATAAGAAATCACATAGCTGTATACGTGCAAAGCCATTTATTCGTACATACTGCATCAGTTCCGCACTACATGGTGGATGAAATCATTTGATTTATGAGTTTCCTCACATAAAACGCTATTTTATGAGTTCATACGTACATTCAATTTCGTCCCGTATACTTGTACAATGTAAGTCGGATTAATCCGTAGCAGCTGTCAAATAAACTTTGTTATCATAAATTAAGTCGCATAAGAGTACATACTAGTTCGCAAGAAAATCTACACACTTGCACTGCATGTTAATTTTCATCATATAAAAATGCACGTATATCGCCTCCACTTTTGTACGCATAAGGCCTTTTCGCGACATCTTTTACGTGAATCTTATCAAAAACAGTGCTGGAAAAGATCGCATCACGAAGCAGCTCACGAGTGTATACCAACGCATAACAAACGTTACAGACTCGCGAACTGGCTAGGTGTGAGTAAATCCGCACCCGCCTGCTCGGGAGAACATGTCAAAAGAAGTAGCAACAAGCTCGGGAACGTTTACTCGCGAGTAACCGAGCAAGTTGTGATTTATTATGGTTCTTACAGACTAATTAATTGCATAACCATCAAGTCGACAGTAATCTACTAGTTTGTAGTCAAAAACCCATGGAAACCATAAATCTTGGCGGGGAAGCAGCTTTTTTCCCAAAAACACAATTTGACTCTGAACAGCTCCGAACACGTTCGCGAATCACTTTTAGCTTCGGTTACTCGGGAGCACGACGGATGCGAGTAAACCATCGCTCTGACGCTCGGGAGCGTTTGGTTTTGTTTTTGTCGCAGTTCAGCAGAAATGATCGCCACTTTCCATCACTGATCAAAAATTGATTTGATTTGATTCGAAAAACATTGCTGGTATCAATCAAACAATTCCTAAATAAAATCCGAGTGTTGTCCCCAAAATATAAAAGTAAACTTTTGAAGTAATCTTTGAGAGATTCATCGAGGACATTAGTAGAAGTCTTAAAAATAACTTAGTGGAATGCTTGAAGCTTTTTCGAAGTTCTCCTTGGAATTATGAATTATATAAATTATGGTGTGATACACTTGATACGAGAGGATTATCTAGTGGAATTTCTGTCAAAACCTTGAAGAATACTTCGAGGGATACCTGGAGAAATAAGAGGAAAAATAATATTTATGAATTACTATTAGACAAACTTTTTTCTTCTGCTCTTTTCTTTGCTTTTGACTGGGAGAAACTGCTTTTCAGCATAGTGTTCTCTGAACATTTCCATCATTATTTACTGACAGCTTTCTGAACTAAAGTTGCTAAGTTTAAATTTTTATATTGTGTGACAGACACGATGATACTCTATGCCCTAAATAATCCAGTAAATTTCCATTATGAAAAGACTCTGGACCGTCCGGGAGTCGAACTCAGACACCCTCAGCATGACTTTACTCTGTAGTCGCGGACGTTACCACTAGGCTAAGGAAGGCCCTATAGAATATCAAATGTTAAAACTTCTGGACCAGTAGTTCTGGTAACCCTATCCAACGATACACATTAGCCCTATTGTTGCAGTCTGATTGAGGAAATGGTTTCAGCTGGTGCAGGGTAGATGATGATGGCGACAGGCAACAGAACGACCTTAATTGTTTCGCTTCCCACATTACCGCGCCCATTGCATTGTAGGCTACAGGTATGGCTCTTCCCTGTTAGTACTTGGAGAACGTTACGTTTTTGTTCGATCCGGAGCTGATAAAGAGAGGAAGCAAACCGACCGACATGTGGCGCGCTTGATGAATGGCTCCGCAATGACTTCTTGGTGGGTTGACAAACAGGTGAACGCTGAATGGCACTTTCTTCACCCTTTTCTTCGATTATTGTGAGCATTTCCAGCTTGGAACGCAAATCCTATCAGAATTCTTCATTTTTTTTATTCCGTTTTGAAAAGAGCCTGTCAACTACGAGGAATTTAAAAATTCCAAAATATGAACGCCGGTGATGATTGCTTTTTTTATCCTCATCAAGAAACTTCCAGAGGGTAGCTTATCATTCTTAGTTGGCATATTTTCCTGAGAAATGGAAAAATGCCCAGATCAAAATGCCCCACTCATCAACTTTTACGCTGAACAAATTTGATTCGTTCCACTAAATCTGGAGGCTATTCTACTGGTCTTGCTCTTCTAGACGTAGAAAAAGCATTCGACAGTGTTTGGCATGAAGGCTTGATTGTAAAATTAAAAAACTTTAATTTTCCAACACACATTGTTAGAATAATCCAAAGTTATCTGTCAAATCGTACACTTCAGGTTAATTATCAGAACACTAAGTCTGAAAAACTTCTTGTAAAAGCTGGTGTTCCTCAAGGCAGCATTTTGGGGTCAATATTACCACATCTGACTTACCTGAGAGCCAATTTACGTAAAATAACATAAAATTACGTTTAAAATAGTTTCATTAATACAGTTTCATTCATTACAGACAGGATAAGCCATTGATTTCGGAATTTTCAAGAGCAGTTTTTTCTTTCAAAATCAAGACAATTCACACGAATATGTGTTCACTGTTTTCTATACTCCAACCGAAACATAGTGAACACAATTTCATCGAATAATTTTTACTTTTGAACAGAAAAACTGCTTTTCAAGTTACGATGATGACGTTGATTACGATGACGGAGCGTTAAGTTTGAATTTATTGTTCAGATTCATCATTTGCGTTCTCGGCTGGAAATGCTCTATTACGATTAATACGGCGTACAAACCGTTGTCACCACAATCGCGTGTCACCGCCGCGGAAGAATGGCTAATGACACTTGTTAGATGGGCTCAGAAAAAGGAGCTTATTCGGAGGACAAGAGCACATTTCATAAAGCTAGTGCCATAGATGGAAGCTTTTGTTTACCTTTCTGGAGGCGCCTCTGATGATAGAGAGGCACCTTGTGTTGATAGCAATAATGATGGCAGTAGTGGCAGAAGAATGAATGAATTGCGGCGCAGTATTAAAGTAGGGTAATTCGGTGTAATACGCCCCAACGGGACAATACGCCCCTCTTCATTTTCACGGGATTGAGGGTTCTTCCACACGTAAATATGACTACATATCTTAAATATTCGCGAAAAAATGATGTTGCGCATATATGTTCTTTGAAAAGTATAAACAATCAATAAAAATTCTAAAAATATCGAAAATCAGGTTTTTGGTTTAAAATTTTGCTTTTGATTAGCAAGCCTCATGGGGGGATGAAGCCCATTCTTTACTATTGTACTTAATACAAAAACTTTTACCGGGAGACGAGGTGGTGGAATTCTCCTTGAACACATTTCTACAACGCTGTGGACCTTTTTTCTATGGGAGGAGCATATTGCCCGGGTTGTTTTGAAACGTAAACATTGGGACCGTTCACAAAAAACATCGTGTACACATTTTTGAAGCAACCTGGAAAGAGAAATTTGCTTGCAGAGCATGGCCAACTAAGTAAGCAACACATTGACATAGAAAACTTTAGAAGTGATGCATTTGCTACTGCAATAGATCAATTTTTCCTTAAGGGGGCGTATTACACCTTTTTACTTTATAAGTGCAACGCGCGAGGAAAGGCACTCTTCTAAAGTAGAGCACGGATCGCCTTCGTGCGACTGACTGTCATCATTATCAACGTGATCGTGATCGAGCGAAACGAAGGAACGCATAGTGGGTCCCGGTGTTTTGCGAAGCGATCATAAATGTTTTTTTTGTTTTTAATTCTTTATTAGTATCGTTCCAAACATTACATTCATTTTTTATATCAAGGTGTTCTGTGTTTTTAGACAACACTATCATCTTAATTTGGTAAAACAAATTTAAGATTTTATTAACATTTTGTTAACAACATATTCCATTTCATTTGCCGTAGATCATAAATGTTCTTACATAGCATCTTCCTGGTATTGCAACAGCTAGTCCATGTTGGTACAGCTGGCCTGAAAATTTGTTCGAAGATCAAAGGATTGTTCTTAGGTCAAAGTTTCGATTTTTTGTTAATAAGTGGATACAGACATTGACCAATTTATTGGAACCCCTCTCATCGTAACAACATGTCTACTTGAAGGTTTCAAATATAGAGCCTTCGATTTATATGTGAATATTATTACTTGAGTTTTTGAAGCATTAGCAGAAATCTTCCATTTTTGCAATTATGAGGAAAAAAATATCCAAACTTTTCTGCAATCTACTACAGATGATACGCAGACTTCGTCCTTTGGCGGAAAGACTTGTGTCATCCACAAACAAAGATTTTTGGCATCCCTGAGGTTACTCAGGTAAGTATTGGCCCCAATATGCCACATTGAGGAAATATTTGGCCAATTAGCGATACCACTGTGCAACGTTGCCCGGTGTGGTTGAGGTAGGACGAGTGCACATTTAATGGACTAATCATCCAGGAGAGGGATAATATGGTATAAACGGCGATGCGGTGGAGGCTTCGATGGCGTCGGCGACAACGTCCACAACGATACCGCCGCTGCCGCCATCAGTTATGGAATGTTAATTGTGAGCATGGCTTTGGGTGCGCTTTTCCCTTCTTTGTTTCCGTTCGGACACTGACTGCTGCTGATGCGATGATTCGATGGTTGAGGAATTTAGAAATGCACTGCACTAGTGAACCGTTCATCAAACAAACACACATATTCGAATGAAAGAACGATGGCTCAAGAAGCGCCAATTTCGTAGACTGACACTGTATCAAATTCTTTAGGCTCAACAAAGTTCAATTCTTAAAATTATCAGTGAAAGAATTTATGAAGAAAGTTACCAAACATAAACCGAAGTCACTGACAAAGTTTCTGAACGAATTCGTGATAGAGTGCTTGAACACACGTTCGAAATATTTTTGAGACTTTTACTTTTGAAATGGAGCAAATCTGAAGTGTATACATGAATTGGTTTCAATGTTACGGTTGTTTGAATTTTACATATTAAATTCGTCACAGTCTTTACTACACGTTCAGAAATTCTGCCAGTTTCTAAAAATGTAGATGACGATCCCCAGGCGGGTCGTGAGCCTATGTTAGGGGTGTCGAGGAAATGTTCGAACTTTACCTATATACCTATATACTATAGTTATATTGTCAAACATGTTTCCGAATGTTATTTTAAAACTTTTATATGTGGAATAGCGGTATTTTCTTCGAAGGTCACTAAATGTAAAGTAAATTTTAATGAAAAGAAACTTATTCTAGTTAATGAACTGCGATCCCAATTTTTAAGATCGTCAAAGCTCTTCAGAAATTTGAACTCTTACTTAAGGATTTGTTTTTATAATGATTGTTTTTCTGTTTGAACTATTGATTATCAATTGAAAATACAGTCAAAGCTCGTTATAACGACAACTTTCATAACGACAAAAGCTCTCTATAGCGACATTTTTCGGTCCCATGAAAACCATTTCGATGTCATAACTATTCTCTATAACGACTTTTCCCTACGGTCCCTTGCGATGTCGTTATAATGCGCTTCGACTGTATAATATTTAATGGTGAGATATTTACAAGAATAATCCTTATAATGAGTTCTGTTTATTTATCTTCATATACTTGAAGTTGAAATTTTCCTCAGAACTACATATATGTTCAATATAGTAACCATTTCTCCGAGCCCCTATCGGAAAGTGTGACACAGGGTAAAATTTATCAAAAAAAAAGCATTCTTTCATTTTATTTTTCTTCTACACATTTTTTTATCATTATTGGTTAAGGTGTACGTGGAGGTGGAAGTTGTTCAAATAGTAAGTGATATAAAATTTAAAAACTCAAATTTTTATTTCCAAAACTGCTATTTTTTCGAACAATTTCACCTAATATCTCACTTTCCGGTAGGGGCTTAGAAAAAATTTGTATGAAAATCGACATTTGCTGCTATTATTCAGAACAGTACTGTAGATACCAGGATTTGGAAATTAAAAAAAATTAAGATGATCAAACTGACCTTTCTGAATGTGCAGCACGTCATTTTTGTCTATTTACGTGTTCTCTTCGTTTTTTTTTCAATGAAATGCTGTTTTACAACAGTTAGTTATGAAACTTTGAGCATGTTTCATGTAAAAGTATTTTTTTACAAATTAACAATGGTGGCTCGCGAAAAATAATCCGGATGGCTAGGTGGGTCGCGCATTGTAAAAGTTTGGGAACCTATGTCCTAGGTGAATACATAAAACTATCCATTAATAAAACCTAATACATTCCGAAGGAAGCTTTGCTCTAGTCAGATTCATAAAGTTGTTCCCTTGTGTTTTTGAATAAAATTATGAAGATGAACTTTTTAAGTGTCTGCTGATAAGTTCATTGAAATTATTTTGAAAAAAGTCCACAAAAATTATCGTTTGTATCATTTGTTTGATTCAAGAAATTACAGCTTTTGCTAAAATATGGAAATATGATGATCTCGCCCAACTTTTCAAAAGGACCTATCGAACAGTCAGAAGCTCTCTTTATTTACTTTCTCTTGAATAAATAACTGAGCCTTTAGTTAAAAGACGAATGCCCTTTCTGGGTAGAGTCTCTTTAAAAAAATATATAACTGAGCCGCATTATTCTCTTCTGTACACGTCCTCTTCGATTTTCGGTGCTGCTAATGGAAACCTTCTCGCTCATCGATTGCTATTTATTTCAAGGTTCGAGAGGCAAGATATGGTGCGGATTTGGTGCCGTACGTCACAGTTAAAGTATTCCACAGGATGCATTGTAGCGGTGTATCCTCCAAACTCGTTTGTCTCTAAATTTGCCGAAACATTTTCTCGACATCAGCTTCGACCATCACCTAACGAATTCTACTGCGGCGAACGATCGACCTCAGATCTTGCTGGAATGACTTGTCCAACATACAGTGCGTCGTTCGACGATACACCCGTTGACTTTTAGCTGGACGCAGAGAAGACCGCTCTAACCTTCGTCGAAGTACTCGACTCCTTGACTACTGGATGATGGGGCAGAAAACATCGTTTAACTGCCTTTTCTTTGATTTCGTCCACCATTCGCATGTGACCGAGCTCCGGATATTCGTTCATGAAATCGCTATACTGTTTCCGAAGATGTTCGTATCTAGACAACCTTCGTTCCACCTGCAGCTGCTTCAGAGCGATGTCCTTCGATTCATTGAGTCCTGCCAAAACCTTGTTGTTTTGTAAAAGACAAACCGCGTGTCGTCCATCCTTGTCTCGCTTGACCGTGCGCTCGTACTACTCCTCGCAGCGCGCTTCTTCTGGAGAGTGTTTGCTGACGACTCCCATTTCCTCGCAGGACCGAAACCGTTCCTTTTTTTCCTGTCACTATCTACCCAAAAACGGACTCACTGAGTACAGGCAGGCGCATGCCCAACTGAATTTCCCTTCCGGACGGGGAGAAACTGAAGAAAGCTTGGATTCCCGACACCAAGTCGACCTTTCTTGATCGAATGTCCCATCGGTATGTCCAATCCATTTAACTATAGAGGCAAGCATAGGAAACATTCACTTGATTATTGCGGTCCCCTCGCTCACTTCCACATGCAGTCAAGAGCAAGATTGCCGTTTCTCCAACCAAGCTGAGCATTTCAATTTCCAATGCGCAACAAGTCGAAATGTTCAGACAAAAACGGCAACAGAATTATTCACTAGCGACTCCGTGTGCCGAAGGCATCTGATTGCTCTAGCGAATTCTTTTCATTCCGATTCCCCACGAGTGTCATTCGTGCTTGAGACTTGATAAGCGTTAACTAACTGGGAACACACCCTGCGAAATGATTCAGTGAACGCGAAATCCGTACATTTCGGAAAGCATTCGGTGATTGAATGGCAAACGAGTTCTTTCGTGTCGAGCGGATTGGTGCCCTCTCCGCTCCGTGAATCTTTTGATTTTCGGTTTATCTCAAATCTCAATTGTTTGCGATTCGTCGGGATTGCGCTCACCTTAGTAGCGTTCGGCAGTTACTGAACATTCGGTGGAAGCAGATACTTTGCAGATCGGTAGCGTTCGGGTGAGAGAGTGAGTTTTCCCGACACGAAAACTTCTATGTACATTCTCGGGCTAGATGACCACGCTCTAGGACACTTAGCGTTGTTCGACTGTACGGCACTGAGTCCAGAAATAAATTGGCTCATCCAAGTCCAATTTGCATCAAAGTGGTTAAACTTTATTTAGTTTGTAGCACCATAAATCGGACTGGGCATATACTTGTGTATTTACCTGACCGGAAAGGTCCATCCGTAATGCCCAAGCCCCTCTTGAAGTCGATCGTCGTCGCGTCGCGTTCATAAATCGTCACAGCACCAGTAGCCAATGAACTTTCTGGACTACTGTGCAATGAGAGGATTCGTTCGAGCTCAGTTCTTCGCGAATCGATGCACAGCAATAAATCGTTTATAAATCTTAGGGCTTGTATCAGTGATATATCTTGTAAAGCTTCGGCAAGACATACTCTGGTTCTTACATACCTGAGAGGTAGAAGAACAACGCTCTGGTTATTCTACAATCCAATCGAAGCACCATATATACTGGATGAATCCCAAACTTGTTATCGATGGCGAACGTTACTCACTGTTGAGGATGAAGGCAAATGGTACTGCACCCCTTCAGCAATTGCATACTGTCTACAGCAAGAGCAGACGATGGTGATAGATTCCTTGCACGAACTCGGTGATGGCTGCAGTATCTATTCAGAAGGCTTGCGATGGCTTCTGTTTCCTTTGTAGACCCTTGAGATGGCGATTAGTCCTTTCAAGGCAGTCCTAGTATGGCGATTATCCTTTGTCCAAAGATTGGCTTTCTAATGGACGTTCTTGGCGCGAAGTGATCGAAGCATCGAGATTCGACCGATCTGAGGTCTGGCGGTAGTGAGCGCTCGAAGGACCAGCTTATGTCAGGTAACCGTCCGATCGAAATAGTGATTCGACCTTTACTTGACCTTGCCAAAAATATACCTCCTTCCCTAGAGCCAATCTAATTTCCTTGAATCCTTCTTTATCCTCGATCCTTATGCTTCAGCCATTTCTGGGCCTTCCTTCCTCGCGTGAAGATGATTAACTAGATACTAATTTATTACGTAAGACGGGTAAAGTTCCTCGAATGACCTAGAATATATTTTTTTGGACCCAAAACATCTTTTGAGTGGAGGGTCTAAGAGCATTATCATAGCAATTTGAATTCAATTGAATTCGAACAACTAAGATATGTCGATAGAGTTTTGAATTCAACGCATATTTAAGATCTAGAACCTTCTTGAATACCTAGATCTTCAGATCAATATGCATAACCAGTGACCTTCTTCTCCTTGGCATTAACGTCCTCACTGGGACAGAGCCTGCTTCTCAGCTTAGTGTTCTTATGAGCACTTCCATAGTTATTAACTGAGAGCTTTCTTTGCCGATTGACCATTTTTGCATGTGTATATCGTGTGGCAGGTACGAAGATACTTTTATGCCCTGGGAGTCGAGAAAATTTCCTTTACGAAAAGATTCTCGACCAGCGGGATTCGAACCCACGACCCTCAGCATGGTCATGCTGAATAGCTGCGCGTTTACCGCTACGGCTATCTGGGCCCCTCGAACCAAGACACCTTCAGCATGGCTTTGCTTAGAAGCCGTGGACTCTAACCACTCGGCTAAGGAACGCCCCCAATAACCAGTGACCTATCTGAGGTTAATTGAAAAGGTTTACTTCCAAACTGCCTGCTCTATAAAGCGATTGTTTACAGTTGGGGATTGTACACAAATTATGCCACGCTGAATTTCATCTTTTTCAACCGGGGAATATTATTATTAAATTATTTTACGGATTCCTGTGAAAACTCAAAAGCTGAACGGTACGGTAAAAGAAATTAACGGAGTACGGTAAATTTTCACAGTATTCGGTAAGAATTCACCGGGATCCGTAAAATTCCGACGAAATTACGGTGTTTTATTTCACCGAACTGTTCAGCTGTTGAGATTACGGTGAAATTCACCGTAGGAGCGTAGTGTGCTCCTTTTGTCACGCTTTTTGTATGGGTCCTCTGAAAATTTGGCAAGGCTTGTCACGCTTAGCTTGACCCCCTTCCCCCTTGGTGCGTCACGTAATTTGTGCATGACCCCTTACACAAAGCTACCTTTTTCTTCTGCTCTGCCTTAATTGCTTTTAAAGGTGATTGAAAAAAGGTTATTACTTACATAGTATCTTACAATTATGTTCATATTATGTTTTGATTTCAACTACACCTTTATGTTATGTTTGATTTTTCTTGCCTTCAGATCTACATAAGGATAAGGTTTATACTCCGGAAGGCTCAAACGTATATAATGATTTGAGTATGGAGACCAAACATTTTTCAAATTAGTCTGAGCACTCCTTGCAGGACAGTACAGGACTTTAAGTCTAAGGTAAAACTATTAAATGTGTACTTGGACATGAGTAGACTTAAGCAAACTCCAAGTTTATATTACCCTTTCGCTTTTATATGATACAAGACAGTGGCACGGGAAGTGGGTAGGACAGGTAGGACAGATAGGACATGTACTACGCACAAAAACATCTGAGAAGGACAGTCAAAGAATTGTCCTACCCACGATTCATTCTTTTGTTATCTAGAAATAGGTGAGGAAATTGGAACAATCTCACTGGTTGTAAAGGCAAGCAGTTTGGTTCATTTCTTCCAAATTTGTTTAATGAAATTTATTGAAAAATGATTTAAATATAAAGGTTATTCTTGTTAAATATATATGAATGATAACAAATGTTGGTCCAATGAATGATCCTAAAGGCAGGACTGGTCGTAGGTTTCTTAATAGAGTCTTGGTCTCTATTTCAATACAAGTTTCTAAAAAGTCTCTATTTTCAATGCAAGGTCTCTAAAGTATCTATTTTAACCACAATGGTGATTGCCTTCTATCATTATGCAATATTTTACAGGCTCCAGAGAAACCTTCAAAGACTATGATGGGTTCAATAGGCTCTTCAAGAATTTCGTATCAGATTCCCCAAGGAAAAGCATCACAAATTTTAATAGTTTTTTTATTTAGAAAACTTCCAGGGTCTCCTACAGGAATTTCTCTTGAAATTTAACTACAGATTGCTCTACCAATTTTACTAGAAATTCTTCCAGTGATTTTTCAAAGAATTCTTAGAAGAATAACCCTACAGTTTGCTCGAGAAAATCTTTGAGAACTACAAAGCTACTACCTCTAGTAACTTCCACTGGCATTACTTTGATTTTTGTCCTTACACTATCCTAGAATTTCCTTCAGATATTTTTTTTACTATTTCTTCAACCGAATCCGGCAATTGTTACTCTAGGTGATCTCCCAAAGATTTTTACAGAATTTCGTCCGAGGAAGCCAAAAAATGCTTACCAGAGTGTTTGAAAAAATGGCTAAGGTTTTTTTTAAGAAACTCTGCAAGAATTCCTCCGCCTGTTCATATGGATTTCTTCAAGAATTCATCCACGTTTCACACAAATCCAAAACTCTTTGATGGTTCTTCGAACATTTTTTTTTTCATTTTTCAAGCATTTCATCCAAGTATTACCAAGCATTTCTTACACAATATCTTTAAAAAATCCCATGCAATCTTCTAAAATTTATTAAATTTTTTTCACCAGTTTATAAGCATTTTTTCCAACAAGGAGGATTTTCTTAGACAAATCTTTTTCTTAGAAAATCATGCGGAATACTATTCCGAAATTTGATTGATTTTTTTTCGATTATCTTAGTCTTATATAGGAAATCTTCTAAAAAATTCTCAAGAGCCTAGAAGTTATTTCAGGGATCGTGAAATTCAAAACATACACAAATTTTATCAGAGGTTACTCTAGGATTATTTAAAATACCTCCTAGATTGTTTTTCCAGACAAATTTATTTGGCATTTCCTTTGAGACATTCCTGGAAGAATTCATGAAAAATAAACTTCCAAGACTTACTTTAGAAAACCTCAAAGAATTACTGGAGAAATTTATGTAGAAATCTTAGAAGGAATCTTTGAAGCAATTGTTGAAATGGTTTTGAACGTGCACTTTGCGAAAAAGGACCACGTGATTATTGAGCTGAAATCGAATTCAGGTTAACTTCTGCGTTCATGAGTCCTCTCATGGCGTAGGGGTAACGCGCCCTAACTAGAGATCAGGGAGTCGTGAGTTCGATTCACATCGATTTGTCCATCTTATCCAATTGCAAAGTATATGTAATGTTTAGCTTTTCGGTAGTTGTTTAAAAAATCCCTAGAAAAGTTCGTGGAGATGTTCCTTGGCAAATAATCACATCTTGAACTCCTTTAGAAATTTGCAGAGTAATATATGAAAATTTGGGCAAATACCTGAATAAATTTCTGATTAAATTCCTAGAGAAAATCATAAAAAAAAACACATGCAGTAATACATGTCGTAATGTCACGAGAAATTCTTGAAGAAAGTCTTAGATCTCCGGAAAATGTCTACTTTTATGCTATGGAGAATCACACTCTTACATCATGACTCCTATTAGGTTTCGTTTTGTTTTCTTGATTCCTGTTTGATCTATTTTGGGTCTCTTTTTGATTACTTGTTGGTATATTTTTGGTTTTTTTTTTTTTGGTGAGTGGTCTCTAATTTTCTCAGTCGCTACCAGCCCTGTAAAGGTGAAAAGCTTTTTTAGTCTTGTGGTAACGACTGACAGGAAAATGAGGGGGTGTTAATTACATAATTTAGTTTTGAGAAAATCTACTTTGAAGTTTTTTCAGCCATTTTTCATTTTATACATATTGTATAGGAAACAAAAAACAAGCCAGTCTTCTAAGAATATGTTATTTTTTTTTGCTGTTGAGCAGAAAAATCAACTGATAATATCGTTAGAACGCTTGGAAACAGTAGAATTTTATTCAATTCAAAACCCACCTAAATGAAACTTACACCCCTTAACGTCAGGGCTCAATTCATATTTAGTAATTTACAGTTTCCAGCCTAGGGTTAAACATTTTTTTAGCTTCCCTGTGCTCAAAATATTTGCCAACGTTTGTCCTACCCATGGTTTTGATACTTTTTCAATTCAATATAAACTATCACGAATGAGTTTTATCACTTTGAAATGCAAGCTGAAAAGTCATCATTGCTGCAAAAACGAATGACGGGCTACTTAGCCTTAAGTATCCAAAAGATTTGTGGGTCCTGTTTTCAACTTGTCCATGAGACAGAGTGAGACAGCACCAACACACCGCGCACAGTAAAAGTCAAAAAAATTTACATCACGTACAAAAGCTCATAGTGGTGATCACGCTCAACAGTATGGGTACTCTGGTGTAAATGTGGTTGGGAAACTCAGAGGAAGACAATATGCACTATGTCTTTAAAACACCCAGATTCTGTGTAAATTAATAAATTGAGTAATATTTCCATATGATGAGTCTGGAAAGCGTGTGCAAGTTTCTAAGGGAAAACAAAAACAAACTGTATGACGGGTGTATGCAGTTCGTGTGTTCAAATGTCACTAAGCCAGTTAGAATCAAAACTTTTTACAGAATAATTTCGTGAAAATAAATATAACTATCTATAAACTAAGCTAAGGTTTTTCCACTCATCAGAAAGAAAAAAAATCCCCAGTTTCTGAAGTGATAGGTAAAACCCAATTCTAACGACTATTCCCATTCCCATTCCCGACTATTCACAGTCGATAATCCAAACTTGCCGCACCTGTCCAGTAAAACCAGAATGTTTTGTAATTCCCAAATGTCCCAGATCGAAAACATTATATGCGTCCAAATGCCACCTGGATTTGCATATTAACTTGTTTTTGTGGGTTGGAAACGCAAATACTCCGATCGACCTGACCCATCGCAATGGTCATCTCACAAGGGTTGCGCAATTCACGACTTAAATACGGGCCGGTCAAACAAGTGTCGTGGATGCGACGACGACGACGACGACGATGACAACCGTCAACAATCGATTGACCCCAGCCTCGATCATCGAACATTAGAGAATCATCGTTTACCGTGGATCGTGGGCAAATTGATCACTATTTAACAGCTTTGTTGAGCCTTCCTTAGCCGAGTGGTTAGAGTCCGTGGCTACAAAGCAAAGCCATGCTGAAGGTGTCTGGGTTCGATTCCCGGTCGGTCCAGGATCTTTTCCTAATGGAAATTTCCTTGATTTCTCTGGGCGTAGAGTATCCTCGTACTTACCACACGATATACGAATCCGAAAATGGCAACATTGGCAAAGAAAGCTCTCAGTTATAACTGTGGAAGTGCTCATTGAACACTAAGATGGGAAACAGACTCTGTCCCAGTAAGCGCGTTAATGCCAAGAAGAAGAAGAAGAAGTTTTATATTATCTCTAGGAAATCAGATATTGTCAATTCCAACAAAATATGTACTTCATTGATCTCAATCAGTTTACATAATAGAGTTTTGAATTTAATCACCATATTATTATCTCACTTGTTACTATTATGTTTTTGTCACTTACACCTCTTTGCTTCTGACCTAAGCCTATAAAGTTAAAAACATGGAATGCATGATGCATCCTTGGAATAAATTCACCCCAGTGATCAATTTCACCCCGGCTTACGGTACCTGACTTCCAATCCAAGTTTTCCATGTTAAAAGCGGGCGTGAATAATAATGTTGAAATGTTTTAACGAAAAACGTTAAGTAACGATTAGCCCCGACGGCGATCGCGAAGTGGTCGAAGCTGAAAACGGGCCTCTGAACCGGCTTGGCTCGAATCGAAGCTTGTGTTATGATTGATGGATTCAATCGATGATCGATGGCAAATAAAAGTTCGAGTTAATGTGTCCGACAGTCAACACATCATCTTCAGAAAGAGCAGTGGAAAGGTCTGCTGTTGATTCGCACTCTTGCCTACATATGTTTTTTCTGTCGGTTTTTTTTTTCAATCAGCGTGATTCGGTTTTTTTCTGCTTCCACTCAACCGGCTGGACAGGTGCTTGCTCACTCTATACCGACCAAACCTGCCTACCGCAAATGTGTTGCGTGATGATGATCTTTGATGTAAATGAAAACAAAGATTGACACAGTTTTCACAGGTTATTTTCGTGCGTCGTACTTTTTCTGGGGCAATAACCGCGAGGGAAAAACAGTTTGTCGAAATTATTATTGAGGAGTATGCACGTAATCGTTAGCATAGTAATTTGGACGGCACTAGTGTTTTGGCCCTATGGAAATTAAAATAACTGGTTGTTAGATTTTGACCGTTTGTTGGTGTATATGCACAAGGGGCCTTCCTTAGCCGAGTGGTAAGAGTCCGCGGCTACAAAGCAAAGCCATGCTGAAGGTATCTGGGTTCGATGCCCGGTCGGTCCAGGATCTCTTCGTAATGGAAATTTCCTCGATTTCCCTGGGCATGGAGTATCATCGTGCCAGTCACACGATATACCAATGCGAAAATGGCAGCTTTGGCCAAGAAAGCTCTCAGTTAATAACTGTGGAAGTGCTCATAAGAACAGTGAGGACGTAGAGCCAAGGAAAAGACATAGACATTATCAACAATATTTAATTTATTAACCACCACAGAGTAATCCAAACAATAAGCCCTGATATAAATCTCATCACTTGAAAGCTCAAAAACTTAATAGAAATGGAAAATTATGGAGAAAATTCAATTTATTTATTCATGATACCACGAGCAGTTGACATTCGCGTATCGCGCCCACGCCTCATAAATTGTGAAACATGCCAGACGCGTAATACCTGACGGAGATAAGAATCTGTTCCGAGAAGATCTCTCTGTCCCTGACCTTCACTCCTGTAGCTCACTCCTTCCGTTGCGTTGGATATCATCCGTCAGTCCCATCATCTTGATTCTCATACCTACCTGGCTGCCACAGCCAGTCAACTGGCCTACGGGAGGTTGTCGTGAGCCGTATTGTTTGTTTAATTTAATTTCCGTTATAATCGCACAAACCGCACGACGACAATGACGAGAAGATGACGCCTACGAAGGGGTCTTCATTAGCCTAGTGGTAACGTCCGGGGCTACATAATAAAGCTATGATAAAACTGTCTGGGTTCAATTTTTTTCCAGGATCTTTTCGTAATGAATAGTTTCTTGATTTCCATGGCATAGATTATCATCGTGCCTGCCATAATATAGGAATACGAATGTAAAAATGGCAACTTTGGCGAAGAAAGCTCCCAGTTGTGGAAACCCCAAGCTGAGGCTCTATTCAAACGGGGACGTAATGCCAAGAGAAAAAAGACGATGATGCCCACGATGGTGATTCTGCCGGGCGGTGCTGACTTCTACAAACGATGATATCAACCTCGGAGAAAAGATGGTAATCTCGCACGGTCGGCCAAGAAGGGGCTTATTCTGTTAAACGAGCGGATCTGGTCTGTCCCAGCCCAGCCGGAACTGCTAATCATGAATCATGAAATAAAGCAGAGATAGATTAGTCCGTAGCTATAAACCGCAGAATGCGGTGAATTGAAATGTATGCATACATAATAATCTACATGATTTAGGGTACAGTGGTTTGAATCCGTAGTACAGGATTTAAGCTTCGAAATCCCCAAGAAGGGATAGTCAAAGGATAGTCCAGTCCAAGATTCTTTGGACAGTCCTGTCCAAGATTCTTTGAACAAAAATTTACTAAACAAACTGTTATTGAATTACGTAGATTTTTTTTAAATATTTTGAATCGGAATGCTCGTTCTTTGAATGGTGAAGAGAACGAGCTGTTTTAACAGCCAATAACATACATATAACAGTTATTACTGAAACTTATTTGAAAGCTGGATCCAAACTCAAAAGAGCATGTGGAGGGCTGCTATCAGCATTCATAGGCGTATGAAACATCAACTTTTTTTTTCTGTTGCATTTCAAATATTCCATGAAGCGATTGTCAATCCTATCAGCTACACTTTCAATTATTTTAGAGCCGACTGGAATTGGATAACGGTCGTATTTTGGACCCCCTAATGAAATGATTTTAGTTTTATGTTCCAATTAATCAATTGCACAGTGTAACCAAGTCAAAGAACATGGCAAAATGTAGAGAAATACTTCCTCTACGAGATAAAAATGTTCATATGGTCATGTAGGATCCAAAAAACGTAGTAAATAATTGAATTGTGAAAAACTGTTTTTCATTATTTTGGAGACACCAATACATTTTGGAATCTCAAGGTATATATTTTGGACACCCGGCATTTTTTATCGTTTGGCGACAAAGTCCACGACATTTGTTGTATAATATGCTTGCCCATAGTCTAATTTAGGCCTGCCCAACCTTTTTGGCTGTTTTTCGACATAAATAGTTGGTGCGTTCGCAAGAATAGACCGATATGAACAAAATTAGTCTCAAATAAAAGCTTGGTAGTATATTTGTCTAATCCATGCTGAAAATTTTAAATTTATATCAAACTCTTTGCTAGCAATGCAAGCAAAGATAAAAATCAGTCCGGTGCTCACTCTATCTCTACCTGCAATAATGTACTTCGTTTTGGTATAATTAATGGTTAGGCCTATCCCCGCTGTCTCCCTCTTCAGAGGCACGAAGGCCTCTTCCACTGGTTGACACCTCTTCTGCGATGCGAACACTTAATTTCGAACCTTCCAGCGTAGCACGTGTCAGCCTAATTAGTTTCGCCGGAAAACCATGTTCAGACATTATCTGCCTCAGCTCATTTCTTTTCAATGAGTCGTGCGCCGCCTTTAAATCAATAAACAGATGGTAAGTCTCCAAGTTGTACTCCCGGAATTTTTCTTGGAACATTCGCAGGCTAAACATCTGGTCTGTTGTCGAACGGCCCCCACGAAAACAAGTTTGGCATTCGCCGCCGAAGAACTCCACGAGCGGTCTCAGTCTGTTAAACAGGATGCGCTACAGAATTTTGTACGCCGAATTCAGCAGGGTAATTCCTCTGTAATTGACACACTCCAGGCTGTGCCCTTTCTTGTAGATTGGGAGTATGAGGCCATCCAACCAGCCGGTAGGCAATGTCCTCTCATACCTTCAGAAGTACTCGGTAGATCGACTGATAAAGCTGCTCACTGCCGTGCTTCAGAAGCTCGACCAGGATTTCGTCCTTCCCAGTAGCCTTACAGTTCTTCAGCTCGCTGATGGCCTTTTCAACCTCTCCTATGGTCGGTGGGTACACACTGAACTGTACTACACAGCTTGATCGTCATCTTCAATGTTCATGCTGTTTCTCGCTACATTTGCTACAATTGCTGAAAGTGCTCCTTCCACCTGGCAGCCACTGCCGATTTATTGGTCAGCAAACTCCCTTCTCGATCATTGCACTGGTACGGTATTGTGCCGCTTACCGTTGACCGTTGCATAGAATCTCCGCATATCATTCCGGTTCATGCTTTCTAGAGCGTCAGTTACCACACTTTCTTCGTGCTGCCTTTTCTTTCTGCGGTGGATTCGCTTTTCTTCGGCTTTCGCTGCCCTGTACCGCTCTCTGTTCTGTCGGGTACCGGCCACAAACATACGGCTTCTAGCGACATTCTTCATGTCTGTCACTCTCTGGCACTCTTCATCGAACCACTCATTTCGTCTTCGTTGTTGACCAGTGCTAATTACTTCCCACGCCGTTGTTGTCACAGCTTCGTGGATAGGGTCCCACAGGCTGTCGACGTCTCCAGCAACGTTGATTCTTCCCAACTGCTCGTCTAGTTGCTGACGGTACTGTGCGCTACCCCATCAGTCGACAAGCGTTGTATATTGAAGCGAAGCGTTCTGTTTTTTTGTGGAACTCGTGACGCTGGATAACCGCGCCCGAATTTTAGCTACAACGAGATAATGATCCGAGACGATATAAGGGCCTCGGAAGGTCCAGACATCCATGACATCTGAGAAATGTCGCCCATCAACCAGCGCGTGGTCTAATTGGGAGCAGGCATCGCCACTCGAGTGTCGCCAGGTGTTTTTGCGGATATTCTTTCTTGCGAAGTAGGTACTGCTGATTGCCATCCGTGTAGCAGCTGCGAAGGTTACTAGCCGCAGGCCATTATCATTGGTAACGGAATGAAGGCTTTCCGTTCCAATGACGGGTCAGAAGAAAACTTCTTCCCCGATCTGCGCATTTGCGTCGTCGATGACTATCTTGACATCTTGTTTTGGGCACTCTCCGTAGGCCTTATCCAGGCTCTCATAGAACTCATCCTTCATGTCATCAATCAATCAGTTTGCTTTACTTTTGCCTTTCTTGGTTGGTGAAGAGTCTTCGATAGACCACCTAACCTGGGTTGCGCTACCTACATCGTGGTAGAGGGGCTGCCTCATCGGTGCTGACACGATACAGCATTGTCCGTTTGTTCTTTACAAGATGACCACGGTCATAGCCATCACAACCATCCACCTTTATCAGGGCTTTGGACCTGTAGCTCTGGCTCTCAATAGTTTCAAGTTCTTTCGGACATGCTACTATAGTGAGCCGTCATGCGCTAGCAGAGTTAGAATGATGGTCCACATCAACAAAAATTCAATTTTTGCCAATGAACAGTTCGGAAAACTCATCAACTTTTACGTGAAACAAATTTTATTCATTCCAACAAACCTGAAGTCTATTCTACTGGTCTTGCTTTTCTTGACATAGGAAATGCATTCGACAGTGTTTGGCATGAAAGTTTGATTGTAAAATTAAAAAAAAATTAACCAACATACATTGTTACATAAATCTAAAATTGTTTTTCAAATCGCACACTTCAGGTTAATTATCAAAACTCCAAGCATAAAAGCTTTCTGTAAGAGCAGGTGTTCCTCAATATTTTCACATCTGTCATACCTGAGTTAGCAGGTAAGACAGATGATCGAAGTCTGCAGATCATCTGTAGAAGATTGTAAAAAAAGTTTGCATATATTTTCTTCATACTTGCAAAAATGGTAGTTTTCTCCTAATGCTTCCAAAACTCAACCTTTAATATTCCAACATAAGCCAAAAGCTCTCTTTTTGAAACCTTCAATCTATCTACTGCCCATATGCGCATAACGGTCCCATTTCTATAGAGATGCGTTATGCGATTGGAGGCAATAGAGGCAATATTTGACTCATAAAAGATAAAAATTCAGCTTTCACAAATCACATTGAGGGCATTCAAGCCAAATTGTAACAAATATATAAAATGTAATATATTGGCAGAAAACAAACCTTTCAGGCCGCCCATATTCTATGCTCAATATGGACTACATTGCACTGTGTTTTATTTTCTCGATTTCATGCGCTTTTTGAATAGCGCCCAAACCGTTGATTTTAGCGATATAGTTTGTTCGGAGAAGTTTCTTGGTATATTTAAGCGCAACTTTTGACGAAAAAAGTTTTGTGATCAATCCACCCAAGTAACATTTTTAGTTTTTTCATTTACTACAAGCTGTTGTTACCACCACATCGTTAAAACTCATTTTAGAACTTATTAGACTTAACAACCTTAATAAACCTTTGATAAAACTCCGTTAAACCCGAAGAGGCCCACACTACAGGAGGTTGTTAAGACTATACCTTAAAACCGCTTCTAACCTTTTTGGTTTAGCATCGTATGCATACATCTACTCTTGTAGTGTACTATAAAACATACATAAGAGCTATTGTATAGTCTTATTGAGCACAACTGGCGGTATTAGATCTTTTGCGATATCCTTATATATGGAATAAAACCAACATTAAGAGCTTATGATTGAACAAACATCAGCCAACAAGTTGTTTATTAGTCATAACCTTTTTTATAATATTGAAATCATTATGATGTCTGCCGAATCATAATAATAAAATAAAATCATCATATTTTGCGTGCCAGTAAATTTCTTTTCCATTGCGTGAAATTCATGCCAAAGAAAATTTACTGGTGGAACGACACAAAATTTTTCGATTTACAACAACGCGCCACAATTACGACATCATAATTGACTATCTAATATTTTGTTTCATTCCATTTTCAGAATGATGGCATGCTCATCACAATCACAAATTGAAATTTTACCACGCATGAACCCGAAATGGCGACAGTAGAAATGGATTCCACCCATTTAAATCTTGTTGGTTTTGTCTGGGGTGGTTTAAGATCAATTGATGATTAGTCCGCACAATATAATCATTAACGAGAGCTTTTGATCTTATGAATCCTTTCGCTAAACCCTCCACTGGCTAAAATATTCCTAAATCAGATTGTTTGTTCTGCGCTAAGACAAATAAGTTTTTGGGACCCTTGGCTTAAACTTAATGCGCTCAGGAAAGCTAGTGTTGTCAAAAAGGTAAACAAACCGGAAGATATGATTTTGTAATATAATTTAATGAACTAAATTTGCTTTGTTACGTATGTAATTATGGTTTTACTTTAATGAATTGTTGTGATAAGACCCGTGGTTCATCGGTTGTACTGATGCAAAAAACGGTAAGTGTTAGGTGCCTGAAAAGTGAAAGTTTGTTCATGTAGCTCATCTGTTGTGTGCGGTATCGTTGTCTCACTAGAACGGGAAGTTCAGGCAAGCATGGCAAATATGCTACATACAGTAATCAGATAATTGGACGAAATGAATATTTGCCAGTTCTATTTTCATGTTCTGGTTAACTCATATTCCATGTAGAGAATTATCATTATCGACATAATGATATTGGTAATCACACGCAGACTGCATTCCGATAACATCAGGCAGTTGAGATTTAAGAAGGTTTTAACATGACTTAGAGCAGTCTTGTCAGTTTTATCGATGTTTTTGAAAGACAAATATGATGAGGTTTTAAGTATAGGTTTTAATAGACACTACACAGCTCCTTCGAAATACAATTTATTATCAACAAGTTTGGCCAACAAATAAGTTTTAACGGAAGCACTTATAGGTATCAACAGAGCATTTTAAAGTGGTTTTTGCTGAAAAGACCATTTAGCACTTTTCAATGCTGTATAAAATCTATCAGGATTTAATGCATCTCTAATAAAACCTCCATAAATAACATCTAAGATCAAAAAGCATTGAAATTGTTACTTGGGCACCTAGCAGTGAGATAGAAAAACTATTTTTTCAAAACATTCAGATAGACATATGGTGTCTTCGGCAAAGTTGTAGAATTGTTAATGTGAAACAACTTTGTCGAAGACACAATTTTTCAATCTCTTATACTTTTTAAGATATATGCCGTTGTATGTGAATGGCCCCTAAAAATCATATATTTTATCATAACTTTTTTAAGATTAACATTTTTATTAAGATTAAGATTTTTAACATTTTTTGTGTTTTTTACAAAGTTGTTTGTCATGAAAAAACCCGTGTTTTTGCTGAACATATCATCACCCTATCTTTTGAAATAACAAAGTTATTCATGAATTACTCTTTTTTCAAGGGGTAGTTTAGGCCTCTATAACTGGCTTCGGCGCAAAATGGCGCAAACAACTTTTACAAATCATGAAAGTACCATATCTCCCCTTTCGGCAGTTGATAAAAACTTTTGTCTATAAGCGTCTTTGCATGGGTTTTTACTATCAAACAAATAAGCCTTATTAAAACGAACTCGACTGATAATTCTTTTTCCTTAAGAGATAGAGAGGTGCAATGTTCAGCAAAAACACGCGTTTTAAGATGTTTAACAACTTTGTAGAAGACATGAAAAATGTTAAAAATCTTGTAAAAGAGTTACGATTTTTTTAACATAAAGTACACAAATTTGTATGAAAAAACTCGTTTAAAATCATTTTTGTTCATAACTTTTTACTTAAATTTTTAACATTTTTCATGTCTTCTACAAAGTTGTTAAATATCTTAAACGCGTGTTTTTGCACCATCGCACCTCTCTATCTCTTAAGGAAAAAGTCGAGTTCGTTTTAATCAGGCTTATTTGTTTGATAGTAAAAACCTGGGAGGGAGAAACCAATACAAAATTTCTGTACGTCATAGTGAGCCGAGATTCCGCTGTCACGAACTGTCACTGTGAGCCCAGATCTCAAACATTGGACTAACATGAAAAAAGCGCGTAACTGATTAAAACACATTTTCGTATTTCTTCAAAAGTGATAAAAATCGAATAAAAATCATTTCATGCACATAATGCAAGTAATGTCACGTGAGCACCATTTAATCTGATTGAACATAAAGCATTGAAAAACGCATCGTTCTACTTTTTCCAATGAAAATGAATATTTAGTGCATAGAAAACTGTGGCCCTTTTTTCATGTTTGTCAGGAAGATCGAAGTGCACAACAAAGGAAACTACCGATTTTCTCGAAGCCTGCCTTGATTGTTGTTGGCATACTGGAGTTATCTTGCATTTCAAAATAACGTTGTCTTATATTTCGTGTGTAGTATCGGTGCCTCCCTCCCAGGTAAAAACCCATGCAAAGACGCTTATAGACAAAAGTTTTTATCAACTGCCGAAAGGGGAGATATGGTACTTTCATGATTTGTAAAAGTTGTCTGCGCCATTTTGCGCCGAAGCCAGTTAAAGAGGCCCAAACTACCCCTTGACAAAAGAGTAATTCATGAATAACTTTGTTATTTTAAAAGATAGGGTGATGATATGTTCAACAAAACACGGGTTTTCTCATGACAAACAACTTTGTAGAAAACACAAAAAATGTTAAAAATCTTGGAAAAAAGTTATGATAAAAAATATGATTTTTAGGGGCCATTCTCATACAACGGCATATATCTCAAAAAGTATAAGAGATAGAAAAATTGTGTCTTCGACAAAGTTGTTTCAAATTGACAATTCTACAACTTTGCCGAAGACACCATATGTCTATCTGAATGTTTTGAAAAAATAGTTTTTCTATCTCACTGCTAGGTGGGTTGATCACAAAACTTTTTTCGTCAAAAGTTGCGCTTTAATATACCAAGAAACTTCTCCGAACAAACTATATCGCTAAAATCAACGGTTTGGGCGCTATTCAAAAAGCGCATGAAATCGAGAAAATAAAACACAGTGCATTGGACTAGCAAGAATACATTTCTGGTGGGGGCCTTTCAAATTTATTTATTACATAAGTTATTTCGGTCGCGTTTTCACGATTCCACAAATTTCGTATTTAGCATAGATTTGTAATAATTTTATTTATTCGTTATTTGTTAATTTTAATTTTCACTACAAAAAATATTCATTAATTGTCTTATACAGTAAAACCCCTTTATCACAATTAGCATTTATTGGCTTTTCTCGGTGAAAGCGATACTTCTCAAAGTGGAAGGGAGCTAGGAAAATAATGAAAGAATATGATGAATAGAACTGAGGGCCATAAATGAACAACAACATCGAAACGACAAATCGTTGCCTAACGTCCTGGTTTTTGAACGGCTATATGTTGAAGCGTTGGTCACTACTAACACTAGACAGGCAAAAATTTGTCGCCTCGACCTGTTTAATATATTGTTCGACGGATGTTACAGCTCTATCGATCTGTGGCATATTTTCGGGGATTCATACGAAAGTCGCGTTACTTATTGGATTTTTTTCGCGCCTCGTCTCATGTGCATTTTTCTTGTCGCTCGCTTGCGATTCTATCCATAATATACTTTCATTACTTTCATTGCTCCCTTCCACTTTGAGTAGTATCGCTTTGACCGAGAAAAGCGAATAAATGCTAATTATGATAAAATCATACGATGATTCAACTTTGGAACCTAAAACCCCTTCAACATTTCTTGCAAAGAACTCGCAAGGTATATCCTATGTGTTTCTTCCAAGAACTTTTAAGGTATTCAACTATGTGCTTCTAAGAGATCCTTTTCAGGCTTTTTCACTGCTTTCCCTTTCTTTACTAGTTTCCAGTTACTAAGGACTTCCTGGGATTCCAAGGGAAGATTATTCCCGGGAATAGATAATTATTCAACAGATTTTTTCCTGAAAATTCATTACGCTTTTAGATTTTACCAGGAAATTTCTCAAAAAATCTCTTGAAGAATATTCTCTGGCGAAATTCTTCAAGAGATTTTTTGAGAAATTTAGAAATGTTTTTACACATTTCTCCAGGAAGGTCAACTACGTGCTTGTTACATATTATTTCCAATGGTCAGTTTAGAATATCATCCTGTTGTTCATTAATAGTTTCTTTTGGATTCTCAGGGATTAATGTGGATTTCTCCAAGAAATAGTACAAGAAATTCAAGGTGTCTCACCAAAATTGTCACCAAGATCTCCTAGCAAGCATACTCTCCACAAATTTTTCAGAAAGTTCCTCATTTTTTTTTTATCCAAATTTGACTTTGCGGTTCTTCTTGTAGTTTTTCTTCAGATTCCTTCAAGAAATCTTTCAGAAAATCTCTCGAAAATTCGCTTGAATTGCTTGGAAAATTTGCATAAAAATTATCCAGGACTTCCTGAGAAAAAAATACTAAATTATACACACAGGTGTTACGCTGAGGATTTTTCTTATTTTCCACAAGATTTTCATGAGCAATTAAACAGAATTTAATTGGGAGAACATTCTAAGCAATAACTTCTCTGAGTTGTTTGTAGATTTACCTGCATTTTTTTCAATTAAATTTTCTTTTCATTTAGTTTTACAGAAATTCTTTCAGGTATTCTTTTAGGTTTTAAAAATTACTCCTTCAAGTTTTCCGAATGTAATGCCTGGGATTATTCCATACATAACTTCCAGAATCCATCCATTCTCCATATTTTGGTTTAAAAATATAACCAGTAGCTGGTGGTGACCAACCGATTAAGTTTTCAGCTCAAACGGGTGTTTGGTTCTCCAGATGTGTGCTCTTGAAAATTTGAAGTTTGGCTTCGTTTCATCTTCACCTTAATGTATGGATGATAGTATAAAACAATCACATAGAAAATTGAATCGTTTTCAAAAGGCGTTCCAAGGAACGCATTTTCTGTAGCATTACTGTATTGGTCAATGTCTCTACGCGATTCCATCAGGTGGTTTTACGTTTCTTTGAGCTCTCTCTGATAAAGCTAGAAACGACTCCCGTCCACAAGCGGCAATGAAGACAATGATGGGTTCTAATCGCATGACACATGTAGAAGAAGACTATGCGTGACAAAAAGCGGATATCTAACCTTGGTTTGAACTCTGTATCGTCTTTCGAGGATGAGGAAGTCGGAATTAAAACGTCAATCATAATTATTTTGAAGGGACGTTTAAGAGACAAGCAAAACAAATTTAACTGGTTGTTTATGAAAAGTTCGATGAACGCTCTACTTCAGTCAACCTTTGACTTTTAATTAAATATCTATTGCGTGACCGTAATATAATTTTGACGTATAAATACGATCATTTTCTACTACAATGTTGTTATAAATTTGCAAGAAATTTTGTTTTCAAATGCAATATATAACATATTTTGATTTATAGCTGTAGTTAATTGAGGTGATCAAAGCCTAGAAAGATAATATTGTTCCAGAAAGCCTATAACATGAGAAAGAAAAAAAAAATATGTGGTTAAATTTAACTTTTCAAACCTTAAAGCAAACCTGCGAGAACCCAAAGATTTTCCATTACACAAATTTCTTCGTTCAAAATATCTGCAAAATTTAGGAAGGCCACTGATTGTATGCGTCATTTTCTTTGAAATTTTAGTAGTATTTTTAGAGCAATGGATAATCTATCTTAAATTTTGGAGAAATTCACTGTATCAATCATATAAAAAATATCAGCATCAGAAATATCATTATATCATCAGGCATTTTTGAGAACCTCTTCAGTTCAGATCGCATTGATGGCTCTAAACTAATTGGTTGAGTATAACACAGAAGTATTCTTTGTTATTGCATACATATCACAAGTAAAAGTGTTTCCTGCTTCAATTGTAGTTTTTTTAGTTGTTTCGGTTTATCTCGTTCAAAGATTTCTATTAATTAACCCAGTGCTTGAGAACTAAAATATGGCGCTGCACCACAGCATGCACCACTCGTGTAATCATAGTGCATCGGGACAGGGAGCCAAGCCCCTGCTTGATTTAAGGGAGTGCCCAAGTATGCATCGGACAACGTTCGTTCCCAACCCACCAACGAACAAAACGACAACAACATACAACGTAATCATCTTCCGGGAACAGTTGTTACCCGATCAGATGAAAACTGCTGCAGAATACCAAACCAAGGTATTCCATAACAAATATTTTTTCTTCACTTTTTTTTCATCTACTTTCAACTCTTACCACCTGAGTAAGGTACCAGTACCTCAATAATACATAACGAATTTCAATAAAGAAGTGAATCTTATCAATAGTAGTTTAATATCTCAATGGCTTTCTAATACCCCAATAAGGTATTTTATTTTCTTAATTTCTTTCCATAATAATACGAAATTGAGGTGTGGACAATACCTGTTATTCATTCCTCCTCGGGTACTGCTGGTCCATCGAGTTCTCTCGATATGCTTGGCACGCGATGGCCAACTTTTACCCAGATCTTCCTGATCGCCCTGATATCTACTTGGTTACTTGGTTGGTTGATCCATTTTCTGGGAGCGACACCACTCCCAGCTGATTGCTACCCAACGACTCGATTGGACGTGGATTGCTGTTGTACTTGGGCACTACTTGGGCACAGGTTCAGCCGGTTTCCGTCGAAAAAAGTAGATCAATTGAACTAGCTCAAATCGATTTATGTGCAGCGAGCATCGTCAACTCACCCGGTCCGTCCCGTCCTTATGCAGCAGCTCGCAAAACTGGGATTGGAGGACCAGAAATCGCATCGGCGCAGAATGCAGGTCAGAGCACCAGGAATGTTAATGATGCGTTGGAACATGCGCAGCAGCAGCTTGGCACTTTCGGTAGATTGAGGAAAATATGTTCGCTTCAAGGCTCATTAACCGTTGCTACTTGCTGATCTGGATCCTCCGCCCTAATGGACTGTGGATGTGTTTCTGCCAGTGAAGAAAGCCCATTCGGATTTAATTTAGATAAAACAATAGTTTGGCAGCTCTCGTAGTATAAATAAGGTATAAGGGCTGTGCAGAAAATAAATTAGTAACATTCAAGATGCTTGCATTCCAAGCCTAGGGCATCTCTCTGTAACAAATTAAACAAGAAATATTTGAAAAAAAAAAACAAACAAAACAATCATAATCAAAGAAACAGTCATTCAAGTCATTGTGCAAAAGTTTGGGTTCACATGAACTTACTTAAAACGCGACAATTCTGTAAAAACTGAAACCATGTACACACCATTGTTAACGTTTGAAAAAGCTAAGAATGAAAAATCATGAATAGAAAAAAAAAACTCATGAAACCATGAATTAAATTCATGATATCATGACGAAAACACAATGTACAAAATCAAATGTTTCCATTATTAATAATCGTAAACACTCTGGGCGTTACGCGCGTCTGTCAGTTTTGTCAGTTAGAATCGGTTTGAAAATTTTCTGCGTCGGTGGCAATCGTACCCAAATAATCATAAGTCCCAAAAATTTGACTTATGATTGGCCCCGCAGTTTGAGCATATAAACTTGGTGGTATCTTCCTTTACTGGATAGACGTCCTTAGCGTGAGAGGAACCTCCGCAAATCATGCATTTTGCATCCATGCGACAATTTTTTGTACCATGACCCCACTTTTGGCACCGACGGCACTGAGTGGGGTTCTGGTAATTTCCTCCAGGTTTCTGGAAATGTTCCCATGTCACACGGACATCGAACATAAGTTTTGCTTTTTCTAAAGCTTTAATATAATTTAGTTCTTTGTTAAAGTGAACTAAATAACATTCTTGAGAAAGCCCTTTCCGAACAATGCCAGATTGGGCTCTCTTTTCCATAATGATTACTTGGACTGGGGAAGATCCAAGTAAATCTTTTATTCAATTTTTGATCTCTTCAGGTGACTTATAGTCATTTGAGAGACCTTTCAAGACGACTTTGAACAAACGTTTAGTTTTGTCGTCATAAGTAAAACAATTGTGCTTTTTCTCTTCAAGATGTTTGAGAAGAAGTTCGCGAAGTCTCCTTTCTTTACGATTTGGAAGGAAACCTTGATTCCCCTAATGGAGTTCAAGATCTCCTGCTTAAATCCCCCAAATTCGGAACAACTGACCACGATAGGCGGCACTTTTTGCTTCCTCACTTGAATCAAAGAGCCTGGGCTAGAGACTGCTTCGATTTGGTGTTCGGAAAATTTGTCTAGAGCAATCAGTTTGCTCATTTCGCTACAATTATTCATTTCGCCCTTGGAAGAAAGTTCGCACTCCGGGGAAACGTCCTTTCTTCCATTCTTGCCACGATTAGTGACAGTTTTAAATCCCACTTTTTAGGAAGGAAGTTGTGAATTCAGAGATTCACCCTTCCTTTCATTTAGTGAATAAACGAAAGAAGACGTGACCTTTAAGAGTTTTTTTTCCAAGACGGTGTCCAAGAAGGATTACCACCGCTAGCTTTCGCCAACGGGTCCAACGAAAAATCGAAGGCACGAGTCCAAACAAGGATCGTAAAGGGATCAATAGTAGAAAAAATAGTACTGAAAAGTACTGTTTTATTGCTTAAGGTAGTTTTTTGAAAAAATTCCAAGAGCAGAGAGATAATTATTACTGATTTCCTTCATTTTAGAGTGGTTCAGGTCTGTTTCACTTCATTTACAAGTGATTCATGTCTGATTCACTTCATATTCAAGTGTTTCAAGTTTGATTCAAATAATTTTTTGTCTGTTTACTTCATCTTAAAGGAATTCAGGAATGTTTTACTTCATTTTCAAGTAATTAAGTACCGTAATCCGGGGTAACATTGATCAGTTTTTAGGATATTTCTTAAATATTTAATTCAAAAATGCAAATGTTCTGGGTTTTATATTTTTAAAACAAGTACTGCCACCCATAGCTCGTGACTATATACTGTATTTTGTTTTTTTGAAAGATTTAAGCATGTTTACAACAATGTTTTATGTGATTGTTCCATTTAGCTGATATGGGGTAACATTGATCATCCATGTAAACAACGTTCGGTAATATTGAAAATGTCGTTACTTACTTAAATCATGGCCCCTGAAGCCGAATATGATGTCCAAACGCTTACATCTCATTTACTTTTTGAGTTAATATAAAATTAAAAACACCTCAAATTGCAAAATACGCCTAAAAGTAGGCAATTTCCTAAGGGAATTTTACATTCTTAACAGTAATTCGTTAATGTTGCCTATTTGAACATACTTATAAAAGTTTTGACAGCGGAATCGTTTTGGGCGATGCCATTTTTAATGAGAACCGCATTTTCCTTGCTCATATCGCTTGCAGAACCTATGTGAGACATGAATCTTCGGTAGTGTCATCCTTAACCATTGAAATAATTGTTTCGCAAACTTGACAAATTTACGCATAAAGTCAACGCAATTTTTGCAAAAATCTCAATTTTTAATAGCTTATTAATATAAGAAAGATAAGCAACATTCATGCTTTGGAAATGTTTCATCAATAAAGGATGATACCAACTTTTTACGAGATGAGTCATTCCGATCAATGTTACCCCGCTGATCAATGATACCCCGGATTACGGTAATGTAAAAAAATGTTCAAGTGTCATAGATCTGATGATAATTCTTGATTTAGGCAAAAATCTTTTCATAATCGAAACTTATTTGCTTTCTATTCAAACAATTAAGGTCTGATTCATTTCGAGTTTAAGGTATTCATTTTTGTATAACTCCGCTTTCCAGTGATTCATGTGTTTCAAGCAGTTTAGTACTGATTTTTTTTATGACTCAGGTCTGATTCACTTCATGTTCAAATAATTTAAGACTGATCACTTCATTATCAGAAGATTCTGGTCTGGTAAATAACTATCGAAAAACTAAACATCATATTACTCTACAATTAGATTAAGGCGAAGTAGGCCGTCATTGAAATTTGTACGCGTCGTTGATGATTGTAGCTAATTCTTCTCACGATTTCGAATCAAAGAAAATCAGTTGATTTTGCACTGACACAGCTGAAAAAGTATCAGCATACGTTATGCATGTTACGTTATGCGTACAGTGATACTTTTTCAAGTCAATATAAACTATCAAGATTGAGTTTTATCACTTTGAAATGCAAACTGAAAAGTCATCATTGTTGCCAAAACGAATGACGGGCTACTTAGCCTTAAATGGACAAATTGATGTGAAATTTGGCCTTCTTAGATTTTAGCAAATCATGTGATCATTATCCAGTATATCAGTCCTGATTTACTCCATTTCCTAGTGATTCAGGTCTTAATCATTGAATATTCGAAACACCATTTTTTTAATCTTATCTAGATCAGAAGGGATAATTCTCTTGAAATCTTTAATTTTATTGGCTCACTAGTGACACCAAGCGGAAATTTTTGAATTAAAGGGTCTGTTTTCTGGTTATCCTTGAGATTGAGGGCAACTTTGTCGAACACTCCAGCTTTCTAATTCATGTGAATCACAAGAAGGACTTATTATTATTAACTTTATTTACGAGACTTTCAGCCCGTGGCTGGTTCGTCTCGGATAAGAAGGACTTGTTTAAAATGCGAAGACTCGAACTTTCAATCTCATGTGGATCACAAGATAGAAGTTGCTTAAAATGTTCAATTTTATATGCTTACTGGCGCCACCTAGCGACAAAATTTCGAACCAAACTGTTTGTCTTCCGAATGTCCTTGACTTTCTGAACAACTATGCCGAAGACTCGATCTTTATATCTTATTTGGATCATTAGATAGAACTATTTAAGAACGATCAATTTTGCATGCTTACTAGCGGCGAAATTGCGAACCAAACTAACTTTTTTCCGGAAACCCTAGACTTTGTGAACAATTTGCCGAAGACTCGAATTGTCTATCTCATATGGATCACAAGATAGAACTTGATTAAAGTGTTCAATTTTAAATGCCCACTAGCGCCACCTTACGACAAAATGTTTATGTGTTATGTCTTATGTCTACACAGCAAAAATTTGTGAATATCAAGTAGCACGCAATTTGGACATCGACGGAAAATTGTGGCAGGTATTTGAAAATTACAAGCATTAGCCAAAAGCTGAAGCAATTCTGACCATCTGTCAACCAATCAAGGCCCTTCCAACTAAATTTCAGTTTAATCCGCTAGAAATTTACATGAATCTGCCTCAAGATAAACCCAGCCACGCTCAACAATCAGGCAACCGAGAGGAAGCTCCGCATTGTTGACTGCTCTTCCAATCACATGCATTTAGGCAGAACGTATTCAACTTTCATCAGTCACTTGCCAAGATTGTGAGACAGCTGAGAGAGCTAGGGTGTTTAGCTTACGCTCATGAGGTTGTAAATTCGATTCCCAAAAATATCTCTTTCAGTTTGCGCACCATTTATAGCTCATTTTCAAACCAGCAGCAATGTAATTTTAAGATCGCACATAAATATTTTCATATATGATGGATGCCATTTGTATTATCGATTCCGACATAATTTTACAAGCTTCGTTCGTAAATGAAATGAAACGGTGGTGAATTCAATTATATTAAAAAGAATTTATACATACTTAGAAAAAAAACATAAAATATTGTAAATTAAACCCTCTACCGGCAGCTTCATTTTTTTCCGCAAGAAAAAAAAATAAAATCGCGATAAATTTTTTGTTTCTTGGTATTCTTGCGCCATTTTTTCACAAGTTCTCAAAAAACTCTTCAAGTTTTGGAATCCGTGTCAATATTGATCATTGGTCATCTGGATCCAAGGATATTCCGAAATTCCTTGGGGGACGCTTAACCATAACTCACGTATATATCTCAGGTTATAGAATATTTATCGTATTCAGATATTCACTCTTCGGAACAATACATTAATGAGAGTATGTTGTGAAAAAATAAAGAAATTGGGAGTAGCCGTATTTGATTAATGAGCATTTATGTTGCTGGTACCACGCTGGCCAAATAAAGATCTTGAAAACATCAAAAAACCTCATATCGTAAGTTTCAGATATCTCTAAGAATTCTTAACCAATTTGTATGATTTTTTCAGAGTGGCTCCTAATTACATTGCATTGTATAGTCCACATTTTATTTTTTCGATAAGTTGCCGTAAAACAAAATGGCCGCCTAAGATATTTTGTATGGAAAATATCGGTCCCCCAAGGAACATTGGAATATCTTTAAAACTAGATCACCAAACATCAATATCGATACGGATCCTCAAACTAGAAGAGTTTTTTGAGAACTTGTGAAAAAATGGTGCAAAAATATCGAGAAACAAAAAAGTTATCGCGATTTGAATTTTTATCTTGCGGTAAAAAATGAAGCTGCCGGTAGAGGGGTTAATAAAATTAAAATGAATTTCTTCACACTAATGAAAAAAATAAATAACGTAAATTTGACAGAATTTGAACTTAAAAATACGTCATTCTTGTGAAATTACATTCAACGTGATTGAAATTGTGTGTATGAAAATTGATGTAAATTTCAATGATTTTTTCTTAGTGTGCACTTCTAAATGTAGTAGGTTTTGATATGCGGTTTACTTCAGGAATGTGTTTTTTCATAATTGTGATTCAGTTGTTTAAAAAATATAATCAACTTATGTGGGCCTCGTGGCCGTGCGGTTAGTGTTGTCAGGCATTTAATCGCATCGTGTCATGGGGTGCGGGTTTGATTCCCGCTTCAGCCATTGAAACTTTTCGTCAGTAAATATTTCACGGTTGTGCCACTGGAGCATGCTTGCCCGTAGTCTAGTGTTAAGTTACAGTCTGTGCAGCTAAATGGCTGAAGACGGTGTCCGTGTCTTTTTTTTAACATGTTTCGGCAAAGCAAAAGTATACTCATATAGACATTTTGATACACAGCTTGTCAGCAACGAATTATAACAGGAAGTTTCCACTATTTGTGCCTCCACAAGATGAAAAATTCACATTATATCACAAGAAATAAATATTAGTTTTAAACTATTGGGTTGATTATATTAAAAAATAAGAATTTTTCAGGGGGGGTTACTTGAACAAAAGTAAAACACTAAAATATTTCATTTCGAAACGTTACGCATTTGCGCAAAATTCTGGGTGAAAAACTTTTAAACACTTCAGTCGTCGCGCTGTTGTATTTTGTACAACACTAGTGAAAAAACTGGAAGGTTAAGTAGATGAAAAAACCGAATTTAGTACTATACCATTTAATTCCACTAGAGTTTGTATCCTTTGACAGATACGCGTATTTCGACCTCAACTGTAAGGCCGTCTTCAGTGTCGTGTACTAGAAGTCGAGTCTAGTACACGACACTGAAGACTCGCTGAAACCAGGCCGCCATCGGCACTGATCGCTAGTTTTCGATAAAACTGAAGGGTGGTCCTTTCTGTTTTCTCAAATTGGTGGACCCCTCGTACGCCAGCTAGCTGAACAGTTTGCGAAAAAGCCCATTTTTTGATAAATCTTGGGTATTTCTTCACGTGATATGTCTCATATTTAGCTTGGAACACATAGCAAACTAAGTGGTATCGTATAGAGAAGGAATATAACTTTCATTTGAAATCGAAAAAAAATTGGCGGCCATTTTGAATTTGGCCGCTATCTTGAATTTTGTTAGAAAAATCGTTTTTTCACCACTAGCGCACCGCTAGTTTTGAATTCTGAGATCACCATCAGAAAGCTGAGGAAAAATTGCGTAAGAAAGGCTACAGAAACTAGGTGAGCAATGGTATTTACCCTATCAAATGAGCGATTTTCTAAATCATGTTTTACGATTTTGATGTATATGGCGAGTGTAATCAATACAAAAATCTTTTTTTGTACTACAAAGAAACAAGTTTTCAATCTCTGGCGTTTTATTCGAGTCGAGCGAAGAATAAGAATATTATTTTAAGTGAAAAAATCTGGCGGCCATCTTGGATTTTGACGCCATCTTGATTTTAAGTAGAAGAATGAATTTGTCACCTTGATAGCACTCAGCATGTCGAATTTAGTGGCTACCAATAAAAAAGGTTACGTATACTCTTTTTTTATTATTCTTCATTTTTCTGACGTTACATCCCTACTGGAACCGAGCCTGATACTCAGCTTTATTAGTTAGTTATAAATCCAGGTTATTAGACAGGATATTTCTTTTATAATGCGATTTCTGACAACAGAATAATTCTACGACATATCTTTGAATTCAGTAATAATGAATAAATAAATTCAATAAATGAAAACCAGCCAAAAACATTGATTGTATTAAACAAACATTTTTTACCAACAACAATGCATATTGTTCATTGAATGAAGTTTATAGATAGGGCAACGGGCCATTAGCAAGTCTTGTGGTAATATCTGTAGTTTTAACGTAAAACATTGACAAAAGTGCATTGATTTAGAATGGAAATCTTACATTATGAAGCAAAAAAACATCCTTGATTTGCTGAACCATAAAGTATCATGTATGTGAAAAATAGCGAAATTGAATGATGAGAAGCAGGTTTTGTTCTAATGTGGACGTAATGCCGAAACGCAGGTGTATTATTTCCAGTTTGGAAAATCTGGCGGCCATCTTGGATTTCGACGCCATCTTGGTTTTTAGCAGTTAAATGATGTTTTACCATATCAGTGCTCATCATGTTGAACTATGAAGTCTCCGTTAAAAAATAACAATCAGATTCTATACTTGTTTTTAATTATGAATCGTGGTTTACGGCCAACCAGCCGAGTGGAAGTTTAACAACTACCGAAAAGCTAAACATTACATATAATTTGCAATTGGGTTAGATGGACAAATTGATGTGAACTTTTTCGCAAATCTTCACATTAATTTGTCCATCTAACCCAATTGCAAATTATATGTAATGTTTAGCTTTTCGGTAGTTGTTAATCAGATTCTATTTTTCTTATCTTATCTCAGTTGTTCAACTGATTGTTCATTTCTATCAATGGTTTAGACCAGATGAATGAAAGAAATAATGGTATTTTTCAACTCGAATATATGCAGAAGAATCATTCAAGTAGCAAATAAGCGTTAAAAATCATATTTGATCATTTGTTTGGCTGAGGGGTTGGCTCTGTTCCAGTAGGGACGTAACGTTAGGAAAAAGAAGAACAAGAAGAATAATAAGTGTAATGGTAGCATTGAAATTCAACATGTTGAGTGCTAACGAGGTGAAAACTCATTCTACTACTTAAAACCAAGATGGCGTCAAAATCCAAGATGGCCGTCAGATTTTTTCACTTAAAATAATATTCTTATTCTTCACTCGACTCGATAAAACACCAAAGGTTGAAAACTTGTTTCTTTGTAGTACAATTTTTTTGTATTGATTGCACTCGCCATATACGTCAAAATCGTAGAACATGATTTAGAAAATCGTTCATTTGATAGGGTAAATACCATTGCTCACCTAGTTTCTGTAGCCTTTCTTACGCAATTTTTCCTCAGCTTTCTGATGGTGATCTCAGACTTCAAAACTAGCGGTGCGCTAATGGTGAAAAAAAGATTTTTCTAACAAAATCCAAGATTGCGGCCAAATTCAAAATGACCGCCAAAATTGTTTCGATTTCAAATGAAAGCTATATCCTTTCTCTATACGATGCCACTATGTTTGCTTTGTGTTCCAAGCCAAATATGAGACATACCACGTGAAGAAATACCCAAGATTTATCAGAAAATGGGCTTTTTCGCAAACTGTTCAGCTAGCTGGCGTACGAGGGGTCCACCAATTCGAGAAAACAGAAAGAACCACCCTTCAGTTTTATCAAAAACTAGCGATCAGGGACATAAAATTGGAATTCTAACGATGGGTGCCGATGGCGGCCTGGTTTCAGCGAGAATTGCTCAGCTGGTATAGTGGGCTTCGTAGCCGTGCGGTTAGCGGCGTCAGTCGTTTAGGCATATTGTGCTACGGAGTGTGGGTTTGATTCCCGCCCCAGTCGGAGAAAACTTTTCGCCAAACGAAAAATTCTTCACTGGTCCACTGGTCGATCTGTGTCTCCGTTGTCTAATGTCAGTTATGTTCAGTCTGTGTAGCCTATGGCTGAAGACGATGCAAATTGTCTTTTATAGTTGTCGTTATAGGCATACACGTGGATCTATAGAGTAGCGTAAAAAGAAGTATGTTAAAAATAGCTCTTTTTTGTAATATTTGTTATTGTGCTAATATGCCTCTAATTTTTTTATAAGAATAATATTGCCATATGATTAGAGACACTTTTAAGAATAAAAAAAAAGCAACATTTACTATAAAAAGTTCAGATTTCATTCCATAGTTATTCTATTTTTTTTAACTCTCTGAGGTGTGAGATAATTGTTAAAGATATTTGCTTATTATGAATGGATTCCAAATATTATGACAAGTATTGTATATATAGGATAAGAATCATAAGAAGGTGATAAGTTGTATGCTGTGTATGGTATGGTGCCAATTATTTTTCGATCCAGTCCTTAAGAGAAAGACCAATGTGCACAAGTAATGAATTAAATGGGCATCGAAAACCGAGCGCCAATTAACGCTTTATCGGAGCAAAAACCGACGGGCCTCTTTCCGTGCTCCTAGTTCGGGAGGTTAATTTGGCCATAAGAGCAGCGCGGATGTTCCGTTATGTGTGGGCTTGGTATGGAACAAAACATGTGTTAACCCGAAGTTGCCTTGCTGCGCATGTTGGCAGATTTAAATCGGCAATAATCATTTCGACATGCAGGGGAAGTGAAAAAGTTAAAAGGCAGGTTATTCCCATTGGGAGCATCATATGTTTAAAGATAGAGTGCAAGTGGTAAGTTATGATGGATTGTTTATCGCTTCGGGTTATGATCCACTTTTGGTTAGCTGGATAAAAGCAGGTCAATGCATTTCGGACGATTGATGGTTTATGAGTTTCCTTATAGGCTAAAGGAATGAACAGCTTGTAACATGTAGCACAGCTGAAGGTAATTCTTGTTTTTATATTTTGTTTGAGGTTGAGGTTTAATTAATAACAAAATTTGTACCCAGGAAAATGCGAGTTGAAAGTTGGACAACCATCGTTGGATTTTAGCTCAATTGGTTTTAATGTTTCAGATATTTTTATTCAATTATATAAGTTCTTATAATATCTAAAAAATATCTTTGGAGGTTTCAAAAACCAGATTTTAACAAGCATGAAACGAGCTCACAAGTTGGCAATCTATCCTCGACTGAACGCGAATATCTTTTCCACTAAGATCTCAAGAATATGTTGATAGGTTAATAACCCAATATCTGGGTTGTTTGATTAGTGTAAAACTAAAAAAAATGCTGCATTGCTACTCCAAACAGCGGAAATCTTCAGTCCAAGAAATCCCATTATGCATAGGACAGAAGACATGCATCGGCGTCAACAACAGCCACCGGTATCGACGACGTGTTAAACTGCTCGCACGTTTTCAAATTTCAACAGCACATACCGCCTGAACCTGAATGAAGATATAAATTAGGTGATATATACTTATTTTACGCCAACTGTCATTGCACGTGGCTGTTTCGAGACGTTTCGTGAACTGGATTTGATTGGGCGTTTTATTGCTTATGATTCGGCGTACTCTCAAGTATGGTTAGTAGCGATGGTCGCCATCGGTTTAGCGTTTGCGATCATGCTCACGACCGGGGGCAGGTTTTATGGCGTAGAAAGCTACCGGCTGCATTCTTCAGGATGATGGATGCATACGATGCAGCAGTATGAGGGGAACAGGGGTGTAAAAAGCGCCACCGCAATGTCTCCAAGATAAGAGGTATTGTAGTAAAACTCGATCATTCGATCTTATGGAAAACGTTTCCCAATTTCCACATTTAAAAATTAAGAACGCTTCGGGTTTGTGACGAAATTCACCTTAAAATCAGGCTTTTGTTTCGGGGACCCATATTACCCCGTCGTCCCTTACCAACCGTCCGTGCGCTTATCCAGTGTAATGTAATCGACCGATTAGTCGTGAATGCGTGATTTATTACTATATTGTTTTTCGTTGCGATTGCGATGACTATTTATTAATAGAGGCGTATAATTTTCACTTTTCTTTCTCTCTTTCATTGCAGGTAAATGACAACCGCTAGGTTTTGCTAGTCGTAGAAGTTGATGAGCAATTTGGTGCTCTGGGAATTTGTGGTAAGTTTGGTGCAATTCACTATCACTGCAAATTATGGGCGCGAAATCGAAAGTCGAAACTTGTTACTTGATATTCCGGAGTTTTATGGGGATCATTTATCAATTGCTGCAATGTTGCAAAAATAGTACTAGTACCGGTATCGTCGGTTACATGTTTGATTGCTAGTGAAAGTAACAGTTGAAGCTCGAATCATATTTCATAACTCACAAACTGAGCAATTTTGAAATGATCTCTTAGTAGAAATCCAAATCAATCTAATCATTCATTTCAGTTAAGTTTTATTTCGCTTTAGCTTAGAGCTTTTGTTTGGGAGTTAAGTTTGCAGCTCCTAATTTGTTTGTACATCAAATTCAATGAAATTATTATCAAAGTCAGTATGACGACGGATAGGGAAAACAAAAATTATAGAGTCCTCCAGGGATTTATCCAAAAACTTCTCAAGGGATTTCTTCAGTGATTCATCCAATTCTTTCTTCAATAACTCCACCACAAATTCCTCCATAGATTTATTTAGGAATTCCTCCAGCGAGATTCTGGGAATCTCTCCCAAGAGATTCTGGGAATCTCTCCCAAGAGATTCTGGGAATCTCTCCCAAGAGATTCTGGGAATCTCTCCCAAGAGACTCTGGGAATCTCTCCCAAGAGATTCTGGAAATCTCTGCTGAGAGAAAAAAAAAATCCTTGAGAAATTCCGGAAGGAATCTCTTGAGTAATTACGGTAGTAAAATCCTTATAAAAAATTTCTGGTAAAATCCCAGGAGGAATTCCTGACGACCCTTTAGGATCCTTGGAGATATTAATTCCTTGAAGAATTCCTGGAGGAATCCCTCGAAGAATTCTCTAGAAAAACCCCTGAGAGAAAATTCTGGTAGAATCCCTTAATATATTCCGGGAGGAATCCGTTGTAAATAGCCTTATTAAACGCAGAATAACCCAAGAGGAATTCCTGAAGGAACCTTTGGAAGAACTTCTGATGGAATCCCAGAAGGTGTTTAAGGTAGAGTCCCAGGAGGATTTTATAATGAAATCTTAGGAGTATTTCAAAAGGAATTTCCATAGAAGATCTTTTGATAGAATCCCTGCAGAAACTGCTAATGAAATTTACTGAAAGACTCCTGATGAAGTCCCTAGAAAAACTTGTAGTGGAATCTTTGGAAGAAATTCTAATGCAATCCATCGAGGAATTTCTGATGGAACTCCTAGAGAAACTCTTGATAGAATTCCTGTAGGAATTCCAGATGGAATCTTTGAAGGAATTACTAAAGGAATATCTACAGAAACGTTCGATATTCTTGTAGGATTTCTTGATGAGAGGAACTACTGATAAAATTCCTAGAAATACTCCTACTCAGGGCGTGAAATCATCGGTCACGGTGATAATCATAAGCCTATCTTTCAAGCCGATTTTCCTGAGCAAAGAGTCTTGCGATAATATCCTACCCGTCCAGCAATGTGAGAGTGTGCTCTCACTCTTTCACTTTTCGTTCAGTTGGTGTGTCCGAGTGGTTATGGCGCGTGAGCGTTTAGAAAACGTTTTTGCTCATCGACATGGGTTCGAACCCCGGCGGCAAACATTTTTGTTATTTCTTCTTTTCTAATTATCGCGATAAGTTTAGAGCCGATAAAGTTGGATCAGTGCATATGATCGGATTGATCTTAACTTTTCGCCAGTACAATGATCAACAATTATAGCAGCTCACGAAATCTGTTTCTCGCAGATAAAGGCGGCAACTAATTGTCGGGTAGCTTGAAGAATGCCTATTTTCGTCTCATTTCCGCGATAATTTCATTCACTGCTCCTACTGGAATCCCTAGAGGAACTCCTGCAGTAATCCTCAGAAGAATTTCTAATGTAATCTCTGGAAGAAACCTCAATGCCAAGGAACCAATAGTAATATAGACAATATAGGCCCATTCAAGCGGCTCAGCAAAATGAAAGAGAGAAAGATGTAAATCAATTCCGTGGTGTTGTTGCTGGAACAAATGTAGTTTTCATTGTCAGCCAGTGCACAGTGGGAGGAAACTCATATTAGACGGTCAAATCCTCTTAGAGCTACACATATTAGCTCAAAGGTATTTCCGGGACAATATTTTTAAATAGCATCCCGAGTAAAAAAAACCTTGTTTGAAAACTTGAAAGTAACTTCAAATTTGCTAACCTGGAAATTCAATAATTTTCATACATTAACTCTTAAGTTACCGCATATTTCAAATCTTGACAAAAATGATAAAATCTTCAATTACAAATAATTTCTGAATGAAATTACTTAGAGCAATGTGCTCTTCTGTAAAAATGTGCAATTTGTTAAGACGAACAAGTTTAAAGATTAAAATTTTTCAATAGAACTAATCGTTCTCAAAATATTTCCAGTGGGACGGATCTGGTGTAGTGGTTAGAACTCTCGCCTCTCACGCCGAGGACCTGGGATCAAATCCCATCCCCGAGAAATTCATTCATGACGTTAAAGTTGTGTACTGACGACTTCCTTCGGAAGGGAAGTAAAGCCGTTGGTCCCGAGATGAGTTAGCCCAGAGCTAAAAATCTCGTTAATGAAGATACAAAAAAAAGTTTTTATACATTGCAAGAAAAAATCAAGTGGTTCAGTCCCACTGTACATCGTTGGTCGGCGATGTGGGACAATAGTTGAGCTCTACCCCGGCATTTCGACGGATGAACTCATTCCAGCGAACGAAAGTCTGCTGCACACCATTCAAATCAGGGTACAAAACAAATTATTATTTATGCGGCAGCTAGCTGATGAATGACTAATGAAGCGCGTCAATAAGGTGAAGCAGAGAAATCTCCATCTCCATTGCAAGAATGTCACTGCAGAAAACGCGACTACCTATGTATTGTCTGGGCCGGCCAGAGCAGAGGCGCAAAATTATTCATGGAACAGTTGTTGGAGCTAATTAAAATGGCACAAAAAAATAATGGGTAAGGAAATGCAAATGTTGCGCCCGGAAGGAAAAGATATTATCTACCGGTGTTGAGTAGATTTTCAGCCGAGGCTGTCAGTTGCTGTTGTGAAGAAGATGGGGACTTTTTTTCTGTTAAAAACATGGTTGAGAACTTCAACCCTTTTGTACCCCAAATTTAACTTCAATTTACGAATATTGTTAAGCGATAGCTAGCGAAACAACTTCAATTATTTTGCTTTGACATACTTATAAAAGATAACATTAAAGTGTTTCTTACAAATCAAAATATTCGAAAAAAAATACGCCTAATCTAATAATTACTCGTGAAAGTTGATAATATCTAGAAGTTGTTTGCCAACAGATACCAAGTTTCCAACAATATTTTGATGGTCAGGTATCATGATCCTGAATGGAAAAAGTTTGTATAGCCGTTTGAGTTAATATTGACAGTTTTGTAGACAATTGTTTGTATATGTTCTGTAAGTTTATGAAGGAAGTGCTGCATGCAAACTTGATTGACAGATTTGTACAACCTATAAAAAAGACGCCTTGATAATTTGAGTTGAATATCTAGGGAATTGCTGAAATTTGTAATTGGATGTTATCGATATAATAACCTGTTTTGCTTAAAAACCCTTGGAGAAATTCCCGAAAAAAAAAACACATTTGAGAAATTGCCGATAAACTCACTTGAAAAGCTTTGGAAAAACTTTGCACACTATGCCACTATTGCATCTTTGCCGAATGACCATTTTTGCATGTATATATCGTGTGGCAGGTACGATGATACTCAATGCCCTGGAAATCGAGAAAATTTTCTTTACGAAAAGATCCTCGACCAGCGGGATTTGAACCCACGACCCTCAGTATGGTCATGCTGAATAAGGAGTGTATCGAAAAGTAGTTACAAACTTTCAAAACATTCTCAAAAATAATGGGTTGAACCTACAAACAATTTTTTGATTAGAAATGCTTTACAATGTATTTAAAAATGATGATGCGGTGATATTGTTTCTGTGAACTGTCCTAGTGAACAGCGCGCGCCCATTATGTTTGTGCCTCCTAACAGGTCTGGCCATGCTGCTCTGGGTGCACTGATTCGGAATGACAGAGCTGCCGCCTGTCACGAGCGTGAGTAGACAAGAAACCGAAAACAAGAGAACGAGTGATACAAGTGAAATACCTACTGCTAAATTAAGTTGAATTTGGTAATAATCCTGTTAAATTAATACTTAAACCTAAAATAAGTGTATTGAAATCAGGTACATGAGCCATTCGCTTATATATATACCCAAAACTAATGTATTTCTATAACTAGTGCTTTAAACTATTGTACAAAGTATTGTGCCAACCGTTGAATCCCCAACCTACAAGATCCTACACCTAAGTCGATACGGGTAAGAGTATTTAAACTATAAAACTGCTTCGAAATACTTAAAAAAAGATCATTGTAGCTGCACAGGAATACCAACACCTTTTCCAAACCCTAAGACCCATCCGGATTAGACTAGGGGAATTAAACGTAAGTCGAACCTTTGAACTTAAATGAATTATCTACAGCTAAACTACCTATATAATATAATATGTACTTATGACTACACTTATGTTAAAAGTTATATACCAAATTACCATGCAATCTGTATTCTTAAACAAAATTTATATTTCATCCTTCATTCCATGCAGGAATTTATTAATCTCCCGTAATAAAGAGCTGTAAACTACAGATTGCTCCGGAGGTTAACTATACGGAAGAATCCCCCTTTCAGTCTGAGTGACTGTTTGTCGTGACGAAATTCGACAAATTAATAAATTCGTTTACGCGAACAATGTCGGGTCGGAAAACTGGGAAGGATAAAAATGGTTCGAAAGGTACGCGGTCGAAGGAAAAGCAATTAGAAGTGTTCAGTACTAGTGGTGATGCAAATGTAGTGGTGGTGGTCACTGAAGAAGATAAGGAGTCGTCTGGAGATAAGAAAGATCCTGAGCAAGCTGGAGAACAGAGCTGTACGTTCTGCCAGGAGGCGGACAATGACGAAATGGTCCAATGCGACAAGTGTGACAGGTGGATCCACTTTGCGTGTGTTGGCGTCACAGAAGGAATAGCGGATGAGAGCTGGAGTTGTCCCAAATGTGTTACTACAACCGGGATCCAGCAGCCGTCTTCTTCTGCCATAAATCGCCTTCCGATCATATATTCAAGCCGCGCAGGACAACAGAAGCCAGCTGCCACAAAAGATCAGTTCACCTCGAAAGCTTCTCTTGAAGTCGGTAAGAATATACACTGCCACGATAAGACGGCCCATTCGTTGAAGTCATCATCATCGCGGAGATCCCTTTTGCAACTACAGTTACAACGGCTCGAGGAAGAACGAGAACACGAGAAGCAACAAGCGGAAAAACATCGGGCTTATCTGGACAGAAAATACGAACTACTAGAACAGATGCACAGTCGGACCGGATCCGAATATAGTGGATCACAGGAACGGATTAGACAGTGGGTTCAGGATACAAACAATATCCGTACGGAAGACGCCTTAGATCCCCGGTTTGCTGAAGTTTTCGAGCCACAGAGGCACTCTACGCAGAACTATTCCGGAGAAGCACAGGTCGGTTCCACTCCACCAGCGACTCGGTTTCGTCAGAGCGATTGCAGAATTGAAGAAGTTGATGGACGATAAAGATCTGGACTTGACACCAGAAGTGAGCACCGAAAAAGTCTTGGGAATGTGGTGGTGTACTGCCTCAGACACATTTATGTACAAAATCGGATGGAATCGCTACGACCGTGCCCTCATGGAAGGGTGCAGACGCCCAACAAAACGAGAGGTGCTACGTGTGCTGATGTCTATTTTTGATCCTCTTGGGCTAATCGGTCACTTCCTGATGTTTCTGAAAGTACTGTTACAAGAAGTGTGGCGGTCTGGTGTGCAGTGGGACGAGGGAATAACCGACGATGCGTTCACGAAGTGGAAACAGTGGCTGAAGTTATTACCTCAAGTAGAGCAGGTTCATGTCCCAAGATGTTATCGATCGCCATCCCATGACATCATAGACAGAGCAGAGCTTCATACATTTGCGGATGCCAGTGAATGTGGCATGTCCGCTGTCGTCTTTTTGCGTATTATCAGGAACGGAACCATCGAATGCAGAATCGTGGCTGCAAAAACGAGAGTTGCGCCATTGAAATTTGTATCCATCCCTCGTATGGAATTACAAGCCGCTTTGGTAGGCACTAGACTGGCACATACCATTACAGATTCCCTGTCCATAGAAATATCCAAGCGGTACTACTGGACCGACTCCCGCGATGTGCTTTGTTGGTTGAATTCTGACCATCGGCGATACACACAGTACGTTGCGTTCCGTGTCAGCGAAATTCTGGATAGTACCGAAGCTAACGAGTGGTGCTGGGTACCGTCTAAGATGAACGTTGCGGATGACGGTACTAAATGGAACTCTTGGCCAGACCTCTCACCTAATAGTAGATGGTTTGCAGGTCCGGATTTCTTACGGCGACACTCGAAGGACTGGCCACGCCAACCATCAAAGAACAATTCTACGGACAAAGAACTCCGTCCTAATTTGCTCGCGAATCACACTCCATGTGAAGCTTCCATCGATGCTTACAAATTCTCCAGCTGGAAGCGCATGCTTAACGTGACAGCCTTCGTTCTCAGGTTTCTGGCCAATTGTCGTCAAAAATTGGACGGAGCTCCGACTACCACCGGACCACTAACAGCGGTCGAATTAAGTTCCGCTGAAGCATATCTTCTACGATCAGCGCAGCGTGATGGATATCCTGAAGAGATGTCCCACTTGGAAAAGTTAGGACAGAAACACAAATACTCAGAAACGTTATCCAAGCAAAGCAGTCTGTACAAATTAACTCCGTGGCTAGATCGCCAAGGACTCATGCGAATGCGAACGCGAATTGCAGCCTGTCATTACGCTACAGAAGACGCTAAAAAGCCAATAATCTTACCGCGTGACCACCCCACTACCAACTTAATAATTGCGCACTATCATCGAAAATTTCATCACCAAAATCATGAAGCGGTGATCAACGAACTTCGTCAGAGATTCAACATCCCGCGTATCCGCTCAGCCTACGCCAAAGTGAGAAAAAACTGCCAACGATGCAAGAACGATCATGCCAATCCACGTCCACCAATCATGGCAGACCTTCCATCGGCGCGACTTGAAGCATATTCGCCACCCTTCACACACACGGGTATAGACTTTTTTGGGCCATACGAAGTAGCAGTTGGAAGACGCACTGAAAAACGATGGGGAATGCTCGCAACTTGTCTAACCATTCGTGCCGTTCATATCGAAGTCGTGGCCTCTTTAAGCACTGATTCTTGCATAATGGCAATTCGCAACTTCATGTCGCGTCGAGGTACACCCAGGGTGATTTACAGCGATAGGGGAACCAACTTTATCGGAGCGTCTCGTCAAATGAAAGAGGCAGCTGCAGCAGTGAATGTGGACCAAGTTATGAAGGAATTTGTAAACGTGGATACAGCTTGGTCCTTCAATCCACCCCTCGCACCACACATGGGTGGGAGCTGGGAGAGACTGATAGGAAGCGTCAAGAGAAATCTTCAAACGATAAACCCACCTCGAAACCCAACTGATGAAGTACTTCGCAACCTACTGATCGAAGTTGAAAACATCATTAACTCCAGGCCGCTCACCCACGTCCCGGTTGATGATGACTGTGCTCCCGCGCTGACACCAAACCATTTTCTCCTTGGTTCCTCAAATGGTATCAAGCCGTTCTCTACTATCGACGAAAGCAGTGCTGCTCTTCGTCAAAATATACTAGCATCGCAGGTGCTAGCCAACAGGTTCTGGAAGCGTTGGCTAAGCGACTACCTTCCCGAAATCACCAAGCGGTCAAAGTGGTTCAACCGCACCGATCCAGTAACCATAGGTGATCTGGTTGTGATAGCTGACCCCAAACTACCCCGTAATTGCTGGCCCAAAGGTAAGGTAATCGAAGTACACCCAGGCAAGGACGGAGAAGTTCGCTCGGCCACTGTACGAACATCTACTGGAGTATACGTTCGAGCGGTCACCAAATTAGCAATTCTGGACGTGAGGCGCGATGAAAGTAAGCCAGTCTGAACGCTGGCGTACCTGGGGGGAGTGTGAACTGTCCTAGTGAACAGCGCGCGCCCATTATGTTTGTGCCTCCTAACAGGTCTGGCCATGCTGCTCTGGGTGCACTGATTCGGAATGACAGAGCTGCCGCCTGTCACGAGCGTGAGTAGACAAGAAACCGAAAACAAGAGAACGAGTGATACAAGTGAAATACCTACTGCTAAATTAAGTTGAATTTGGTAATAATCCTGTTAAATTAATACTTAAACCTAAAATAAGTGTATTGAAATCAGGTACATGAGCCATTCGCTTATATATATACCCAAAACTAATGTATTTCTATAACTAGTGCTTTAAACTATTGTACAAAGTATTGTGCCAACCGTTGAATCCCCAACCTACAAGATCCTACACCTAAGTCGATACGGGTAAGAGTATTTAAACTATAAAACTGCTTCGAAATACTTAAAAAAAGATCATTGTAGCTGCACAGGAATACCAACACCTTTTCCAAACCCTAAGACCCATCCGGATTAGACTAGGGGAATTAAACGTAAGTCGAACCTTTGAACTTAAATGAATTATCTACAGCTAAACTACCTATATAATATAATATGTACTTATGACTACACTTATGTTAAAAGTTATATACCAAATTACCATGCAATCTGTATTCTTAAACAAAATTTATATTTCATCCTTCATTCCATGCAGGAATTTATTAATCTCCCGTAATAAAGAGCTGTAAACTACAGATTGCTCCGGAGGTTAACTATACGGAAGAATCCCCCTTTCAGTCTGAGTGACTGTTTGTCGTGACGAAATTCGACAGTTTCAATAAAGTGGCATTTTGCATGATAATTTTGCAAATTACTAACAGATGTCGATGAAAATCTTGCACACCTCTGAAAAAAATGTTATGTTAATAAATGTGTTAAATTTTAAGAAAAATTGTTTTTGTTTATGCTAATATATTCTGTGCCACAACTCTCATAACATAGTGTAAAAAATATTTTGAAAAATTCATTAACAAGCATTTGAGAGCAAATACAAAAATCGAAATAAGTAGATTTTTAAGGACCTTGTTTTTTGATTTTTTCTTTCTATACGTTAATGGTAATATCGAACGATTGTAATGAATAAAAAATTGTTTTTTGATTGGAAAAGTTCCTATGCATATTTATGAAGTAACAACGTAAGCAAAAAATGTTACTCTATATAATTACCGCTGTATATGACAGAGCTTCAAAAGTTGATTAAACAAAAGTGACTTTCTAAAACTGACCTTGTTCCAATAATTGAGCTTTTTTAGAGCAATAATTTATTTTTTTGAATTTCTTTTTACGTGCTGTGTGAAGTAAACATATTTTCCGATAGAATAAGCTTTTTATCCTATTTTGTTTGATATACATTTTGTTCAATACAAATCATCGAATCTTCAGAAGACACTTCAAAACTATAATTTTGTGCAAGATTTTTTTTCCGTGCTTTATAAACCTTGTTGTATTTATATTAAAACTGCATATTATTCAATATTTTTTTAGCTGCTTCAATATTTGATGACATGATGAAGATTTGCGTGGAAAAAGTTTTTAAAAAGATGAACTATGCTCTGAGATATACCTTTTTGAATGTTTGCGACTACTTTTCGATACACTCCTTAGTTGCGTGTTTACCGCTACGGCTATATGGGCCCCATAGAATTGAAGGCTACTGAATCTGTTTTCGCTACTTAAAATGTTTCAGAACGTCGCAATAAGTTCTATAGAATACTTGTTTCACGATGTTTATTTAAAATTTAAACTATTATAAATTTGTCTGCTCTTTTTATGTTCGGTGACATGCAAAGCAGGACTCAAACTTTCGAATAAGGGAAAGTTTGGTCCAAATTTACATAATAAAATATTGAATATTAATATGAATGCAGCGTCGATACAAAATTCGTAGTTTTTTATATGAACAGGTAAAATACTTTTCAAAATAAACAAAAACTGCCTTTTAAGTAACGAAAGTTTTACAAACTTTATTGACACCACCTACAAAACTGATTTCTGTGTCTAAATAAATCAGCATACAAGCTGGAAAACTTGTATACAACTTGATTAAAGTTGATAAAGAATACAATTCAACAATCAATATTTCAAAAACCTGATGTGTCATGACATTTTTTAGTAGTATATTTTGAAATACTTGCAGTGTTATATATCTTTGAATTTCAAAACATCTCTACTAGGTTTTACTAGGTTTTAAGTCAAATTATTGGAGAAATTTCTGCCAAGCTTACAAAAATAAAATGGTTTTGCATTGTGTTTGTATTCTGTACTATTTGTTTTTTTTATTATTTAATTCTAAATAATTTGGTAAACCTGAATGAATTTTTTTTAAGAAGATTCAATAATCTTTCCAGGATAATTTGAGAATCCCCATTTAATGATTCGATAATAGTCCAGACTGATTCAAAAATCCTTCCAGATTGAATCCGAAATACTTCCAGGATAAGTCGCGAATCTGTATAAACAGATAAGACAACCTCGGGCTATCTATCCTTCCTATCTATCCATTAGAGAATCCTTCCAGGATGATTGGAAAACTCTTCCATGATGATACCAGAACCTTTCCAAGATGCATTCAGGATCCTTCCAGGATGATTCCAGAATCTTTCCAGGATGATTCGAAAATCGTTCCAGGTCGATTTCATCCTTACGGTATGATCCTAGAATACTTCCAGGATGCTTCAAGAACCCTCCCAGGATGATTTGAAAATCCTATTAGGTTGATTTCCTTAAATGATGAACCTAGAATACTTCCAGGATGATTCAAAAATGCTTCCAGGATAATTCGAGAATTCTTCCAGGATTATTCAAGAATCGTTCCAAGTTGATACTAAAATCCTACTATAGGAATCATACGATGATTCGAAAATTTATCTAGGTTGATTCGAGAATCCTTCCAGAGTGATTCAGAAATCCTTCCAGGATGATTCCAGAATATTTCCAGGATAATTCGAGAATCCTTCCAGCATGATTTGGGAATCCTCCCAGGATGATTCGAGAATCTTTTTTGGATGATTCGACAATTTTTCCAGGATAATGCGAGAATCTTTCCAGGCTGATTCGAGAATCATTACGGGATAATCCTAGACCCAGGATAATTCACGAATCCATCCAGGATGATTCGAGTATCCGTCCAAGATGATTTGAGGTTCCTTCCAGAATTATTCAAGAATCCTTCCAGAATTCGAAAATCTTTCCAGGTTGATTTCAGAATCCTTACAGGATACTTCGAGAACCCTTCCAGGATAACTCGAGAATTCTTCCAGGATTATCAATGAATCCTTCCAAGTTAATACTAAAATCCTACTAGGATGATTCGAAAATTTGTCTAGGTTGATTCGAGAATCCTTCCAGAATTATTTAAGAATCCTTCCAGGATTCTTCCAGAATCCCTTCAGAGTCTTTCCAGGATAATTCGAGAATTCTTCCACGATGATTCGAGAATCCGTCTAGGATGATTTAAGAATCCGTTAAGGATCCTTCTAGGTTGACTTCAAAATCCTTACAGGATGATCCTGCAATACTGCCAGCATAACTCAAAAACGCTTCCAGGATAACTCGAGAATTCTTCCAGGATGATTCAAGCATCTTTCCAAGATTATAATAAAATCCTACCAGGATGATCCGAATTCTTTCAACAATAATTCCAGAAAGATGATCCGAGAGTTCTTCCGGAATCTTTCCTGAATGATTCCAATTCAAAAATCTTTTCTGGATGATTCCAGTATCCTTCCACGACAGTTCAAGAGTTGTTGCCAGGTGATTTCAGAACTTTGTCAGGATGCTGGCAAGGTCCCCTGTCAAATGCTTCTAGAATCCTTGGAAGCATTTCAGAATCATCCCAAAAGGACTCTCTCTTAGTACCCAGGATGGGCTCTGGAAGCATCTCAGAAGGAAAATCCTTCCAGGTTGATTTTAGAATCCATACAGGATGATTCTAGATCCCTTCCAGGATAACTCGAGAATTCTTCCAGGGTTATTCAAAAATCTTTCCAAGTATGTATGTATGTAGGTAGCCACCATCCTTGCTTGAGTCTTGCTCTGCTTGCGGTTCCACTCAACAGTAAGGTCAAATTTCATTACCAACCTGATTTCAACATACTGCTGTATGAAGGGCCAAAAGGGGGGTGGCGGACCCGTAAGCAGAGACACTTACGCGAAACCCGCGGGAAGTAGAGAATCTCCTTCCAACAGTGTGATCCAACAGATTGAGTATTGGAATTTGCAGTACTTGTCGAGCTTTCCACGGGATGGTTTGTTAATAGAAGGGCGCGTCAAATCGATTACAACTGTTGGAGAGAAAAGTGTTGATCGCTAGCGACTAACATTCTTCCTCCTGACTCCGATTGGCACTCCACTTCATTGTCCAGTTGCAACTTCAATGATGCCCTGATGCTCCCTCCCTTCCCCGTATATTGTCAATGTTATATAGTATAATATTATATGATATAAATATAATATGATATATGTAAAACATAATAAAATATAATATAATAAAGCATAATATAATATAACGAAACATTATGTAATATAATATAGTATTTATAATCTGCCAACCCAGTATCCTGAAAATGATTAATGCTGTAAGTATACGCTGGACAGGGCATATAGTAATTATTCCATATAACAATACCGTACAACCAAAGTTCACGTCACTTCAGTAACTCCATTTCATTGTCCTGTTGCAACTTGAATGATGCTTTGGTACTCTGTCCCTTCTATTATATTTTCAGTATATTATATATGTTATTTAGTAAATAGTATTTAAATATGAAATAACTTAATACAATATAATGTAATATGATATATAAAACATCATATATTATAGTAAAACAAAATATAATATTATAAAATACACCAACCTCAGTATCCTGAAAATGACTAGTGGTTGAAGTGTACGCTGGACAGGGCCAATGGTAATAATTCAAAATAACATTCTTCTAAAAACAAAATTCGCGTCTCATTCAGGAACTTTCATTCATTGTAAAGTCGCATCTTCAATCTTGCCATGATGATCCTTCCCTTCCCGGTATATTGGTAATATAATATATATGTTATATGGTATATATTATATTATGAAATAATATAGAACAGTATAAAATAATATAATAAAATATAATATAACATTTTATAAGGTTATACGCCGACCATGGTATACTAATTGTCTGTCTAAAGCCATGGAACGCAGTGGAATAGGAAGATTGACAAGGCGCAACTGGTTCTGAAGAATGTATTATGTGGCCGAAGATAAAGGATGGCTGCCAAGATCCAAGTAAATTGGCTAAATATTATGTGGTTTTATATGGATAATGATGTAGAACTAAATGAATAATAATTTTTAAAAATTATATTAACTAACATAACTACTTTTGAAAAAATTACCAAATCAACCGAAAATAAATAATAGTAAATATTGATATAATATGGTCTATCGCTTCCAACGTGTCCATACAACACGTGAGTTTAAACAGCTATTTAAATTCAACATTCTGTTTTATTAAAGACATTTATACAAACTCCTTCCAACGTGGTGATCCTATACTATGAATGCTGAAATTGAGAATACTTGAAAATATCATTGTAATTCAAATGGTATAAATATTATTATTTTGTTTATGGTGTATAAAAGTGTACCTTTTCATTAGAAAAAAAGTTCATATGATATCTACGCATAAGCCTGAAAATCTTTTTCTCCATATGCTCCTGAAACAGAAGTGTTGTGAAATCTGGATATTTTAAACAAACATTATATGTAATATAGATATGTGGCATCGTTCCAAATTACGAATCGCTAACACTGATTGCCCCATTCCTACCCTACGTCATATATTTTGTTTTGATTGTAGTGCCACCGTAAATTGTATACGATGCCTATATGAACTAATCTACGATGACGTCACGCTGCAACTTCCAGCGGGAAGAAAACCTTTACTGCGGGCCGTGTTTACAAAAAATGAACGATCCACTCAATGTTCATCCGATGAACATTCCTTCACTGGATGTTGGTCCGGATGTCATTTTACGTTAACACGGCCCGCATTTAGAGTGGAAAAGAAAAAGAAAATCGCTAATAAAAGAAGACCGTGGATAATTCCATATGTATTCTACGCCTCTCCGGCCGACAAGGTACCTAAACATACAAAAATGCTGAAAGAATGAAAGCGATATTAGCTTCCCACCACCATCAAACCGACAAAACAGAGAGCATCACATTGCAGCAACTACCTACATGCATCAGCTCTGCAAAAGAAAATAGAGATTCAGACGAGCAAACTATCACGCACACCAATTGATTTCTGTTTATCTACGTTTTAGCGAAAAATTAATGACGCTGATGATGATGATTATGGTGATGTGCAGGCGCAAGCGTTGCGGGGGTTTGTCGATATGATACTAGTCATTTGTAATTTTGCGACACGCTTTGGAGATGTGCCCGCTAATACGTAAAAAAATATGAAAATATACTTAGCTTCCGGCCTTCTATGAATTGCCTGCCGTGCCATAAGCACTCCAATTCCTCATCTCCTAGACGCCACGTACTGGTGTCGTAATCACGCTGCATTCATCGTGATTTCCACATACTGATACTTCACGCATACCCCCTAATCACTTCTTCCGTCATCTCTCAACCCAAACGGCGCAATATCTATGGATGATGAAGATGATGATGATCTCACCACTGCACACACACTACAACCGTCACAACAAGTAGCTTATATCCGCGGATGTTTTTTTTTTCACTCTCACTAACAGCGCTCTGACGCCTTCAACCTTCATTTTTTCTCAACTTAATATATCACTTTTCCACATTTTATTCACGTTCATCCACACAATTTCTGTTATTTTCAAAACTTTCCATCTTTTCTACTGCAATCCAACTATGTAACACTATTCACAATCATACAATTAAACTTCATCGATGCGAAAAAAAAGTTGCAGTGAGGAACAACACGCACACACGACTTGATAGGTTGAGAGAACAAACCGAACTGTATTCAAAAATCTTTCCAAGTTGATACTAAAATCCTGCCAGCGCGATTCCAAAATTTGTAGAGGTTGATTCGAGAATCCTTTCAGAATTATTCATAATTACTTCCAGGATAATTCCAGAATCCTTTCAGGATGCTTCCAGAGTCCCTCCAGAACGATTCAATAATCTTTTCATGATGATTTGATAATCCTTTCAGGTTGATTTTGTAATCCTTGCAGGATGATTCGATATTACTTCCAGGTTGAATTTATCCAAAATGGTTCAATAATTCTTCCAACAATCATTCCAGGAAGATGATTTGAAAATTCATCCTAAATCTTTCCTGGATGATTCCGACTCAAAAATCTATTGAAAAGATTTTGGAACTTGGAATCATCCTGGAAGAATTTTGGCATTCCGATACGATACTGCAATGATTCCTTAAGGATGATTGAATGATTTTTTAAGTCCCCCAGTAGGATTGTGAAAGCATTCCGGAAGAATATAATTCAGGGAGCACTCCAGAAGGATTCTGTTTCTAAAAGCATTCCGGAGGAATTCTGGAAGCATTTCGGAAGAAATATGAAAGCAATCCAGAAGAATTACACAGCGTGACAAAAATGAAAAATCAAAATCGATAGAGTTCTTGACTGATTTTTGTATGACCAAAATATCATCTTGCCATCCAAGCTGGTAAACTTGCATGCAAGTGTGCTGAAATATCAAAATTTTGCTTTTTCAACAGTCAATATCTCAAGAACTAAACATGCTATAATGGAAATGGATGCAGTAACCCTTAATTAAGTAAATAGCACCAAAATATGTGCTTGAGACAAAAACACAGGGTCATGAAAAGCAGATTATTCTGGAAGTGTCGTTGAAGAATTCTGGAATCATCCTTAAAGGATTTTAGAACTGAAATCATCCTGCGAGGATTCAGGAAGCATCCGAAACGATTGTGGAATCTTTCCGTAATGATTGTAAAATGATTCTGTAAGCACTCCAGTAATCCATGTTTAAAGTATTTCGGAGGGATCACGGAAGCATACCGAAGCATCATTGAAGGTTTTTGAAAGTATTTCGAAAGAACTCTGGAAGCCGGATCGAAAGCTTGGTTTTATCTTCGCGGTTTTCTGAGCTTCTTGTTGAACAGTCGAGGATGGAATATCAACTGGTGAGCTCGTTTCAAAGAGAATCCTCAAAGTTTGAGCCAAAAATATTAAGATGTAGATGTGGGGCAAGCGACTTGATATTGAATTTTCAAGTTATACAATATGACCTTCAGTGAAGTCTTAATAACTCTGTTATTTTGTAATTTTTCATAAGTGTTTTTTTAAAGTTTGTGGAACATCAAAAAAGTCTAAAATTAAAACAAGTCTAAGTTAGAAGTAGTTTACTCCAATGTTTCCTCATTATACTAAGAAAGGCAACTTTATTTTACCATAATTTCATGAAAACTCAAACGATTTTAAATCTTTCTACATGATTTTGTAGCTAATTTAGTTGTTTTTAAATATTGTATACAACACATTTTATTTAAATATTGGTTTTGTCTAAGTTAGTTAGCAAAAACTGACCAAAACTATGAATTTATCTCGAAAAATCCAAAATTTTTAAATTTTTGGCGGGTTAACGTTAATTATTAAGCTGAAATGGGGTTTTCTCATCCTTTAAACCTCTGTGAAGTTCTGGGCAACAATTTTTAATGAGTTTCATGACAAAAACATTTTTGCATTCATCTAAAAAAATGTGCACTTTTCAACTCATAGTAACATTAAGATGCTTTATAAACTTCAGCTTAATGGTAACATTCTTATTTTCGCAAAAAAAAAAATTTAAAAATCGAAAAAAAAAACATTTTTTTCATGAAAAAATCATGTTTTTGGGTTGTTTTTGTTGATTAACTTAGCCAAAACAATTATTAGATTAAATGTTTTGTATACACAGTAAATTTGAGTTTTGAAGCCCTTAAGTTATGTTCAAACAAAGATGTTTTTATTTTGATAAAATGAGGAAAAACGTGGAGAAACCACGTTTAACTAAGACTTGTTTCGATTTAAGACAAATTTGATGTTGTACAAACTTTTGATAAATTCAGTTTTGAAATGATTGGTGCTAAAAGCCTAAAGATTGGTTGGAAAACGAAAAAGTTATGGAGACTTTTCTAAAGGTCATGTTTCATTACGTGAAAACTTACCTTCAAGACCAGGGATTGAATCCTGAGAAAATTGAGAGAATCTCTCACGTATCGCTCTCTGTAACTATCATAACATGCTGCACATTATGAGAGACTGTTTATCGTATACTGCTACAAGTTTGATCAGATTGGGGGGATAGTAGTGCATGATAAAACCCCTCTAAACATGCTCCAAGCCTGGGGGACACTATTGCTATTGGAAGTTCGTGGATTGTTTATCGTGCCAGTAAAGAAAAACACCTATCCCCAACGGTAAACAAGCGAGAAAAATGGATTTTATCATCGCTCTCTCGTTGGGGCTCTCGCTCGCTGCTTCCATTTATCAGACTTGTTACACCTTGCGATACAATGACGATCGTGGACCGCAACAGATGGGATGTTTTTCTTTGCTTGCTTTGATCGTGCTTCATTCTCAAATGAGAGCGAATTCTGCAACGCCTGTTCAAGACGCTTGCGCCACCTCTAAATTTTAATATTTTTGTCTCAACTTTTGAGGTTCTCTTTTCATGTATATTTGAAATCAGAAGAGCCCACGATTTTTTGGTTTTGAGAGACTTTGAAAAATAAGCCGCACCCTAGTGAACAAGCATTAATTTGTATTGTTTGCAGATAAGCCATTACGTTCTTGGCAAAATATTATGTTTATCATTAAAAGTGTTTTTTCTTATAAATCATTATTTAGCACTAGTAACCATCTGTTAGTTGCTTCTGCCGAATACCGTTTTGATTCATATTACGGACAGCTTCAAATTCCGGACACTCTCGTTTGTATGGGAAACATTTCACACGAAATGTTTCAATTTTTGCCGTCCAAAAGTTCTCATTTTCGAGGCTCGTTTTTTTAGGTTTTCTCCATAAATATCATTGCAAATTTATAATGCCCAACTTCCTTAGACGTCTCTTAAGTGGTTGAACGATTTCAATTGATGATTTGACTGTTCCATTAATGATTATCATGAGCTGTCCGTAATTCGAATCAAAGCGTCCGGAATATGAGGCAAAAGTGAGGGAGCGTCCGGAATAAGAATCATGAAAAGGCCACACGTTATGATTTATTTAAAATTATTCAAGTTGCGGACGCGTATTCATTACCCACTATCCGAAAGTTAAGGGCTTCCGACGCTCGATAACGCTAAAAAATCATACAGAATGATTTATTTTGTATGGTCCAAGCTGGGTTATACTTCACTGAGGCCTTAAGTGTCCGTAATATGAATCAAAACGGTATTTGCTTTTGAAATTAACACCTCTCAAGGATCTAAGACGAGAATCTTGTTCAACCTATGAATGGCATGATTTTATCTGACTATTCTACGAAAACAATGTACCACCAAGCAAGTAAACAGCTGGCACTTTTCTGCCCGACTTAGCTATTTCGTTTCAGAACCACATATGAATGAGCACATGCCAAACTCACGTTCTTCTCCATCTCCAAAGAAAACCACATCTGCAATAGAGTGTGGTAGCTTCCTTGGAATACTCTATTGAGTATTCACAGAGAGCCAGTGATACCATTTTTCAAATTGACTTGTTAGTAGTTTAGTTAGTTTAGATATCCGATCTCATTGTAGAGAATCATGGTTTGTGAATTTGCTTCTTGGTGAAAAGACATGAGTTACTGACCAGTGTTGCACAGACTCATTTCCCCGAAAATAAGATTTTCCGAACTACGAAGCCACGAACAACTACAACCATGCTCTATCCTCCTACGATAGAAAATCAGATGGTTAAGCTTGAGTACTGCACACAAAATCGATCAATTTTGATCCCAGAGAGCCACAATTCAAGTTTCGGTGAAATGAAATGAGTGAATGAGTGAGTGCGAATCATTTCACCGAAACTTGAATTGCGGCCCACCGAGATCGAAACTGTCGGATCCCATGTGTAACACTCAATCCCAACCACCTCCCTCTCCATCTCAGGAATACAACGTACAGTTATAACAGTTCATGGCTTCACAATTCGAATTTCGGCGAAATGAGTCTGGTCAACACTGTTACTGACAACTGTTATTTGTTTGATGATAAGGTACCGTGGGGTAAGTGGATACGGAAAAATCAATAGTCAACTTCATTGTTATGTACAGCTAACGTTATTAATGTTAATCAAACTTTTTTCTGTGGATGACAAGTGAGGGACCAATATACTTCAAATCACCATTTATTTTGATTTTTTTTTGATTGTTATGTAATGAGTATGAGGAACTTGAAAATTTGCGCCAAATGATCCACTTGCCCCACCATGGTGGGGTAAGTGGATCACCAATAAAAAAATCTATTCTCAAAACAAATGTGGTGTAATTATGTATAATATGAATGACATTACTTTTGTTCTTGTTATTAGTGCTATTTATGTTACTTTTTGATACCTTTAAAATTAAAAAGTAACTTTATTTTACCAAAATATTATGGAAAATATTTAAACATTAGTTTACACTAATTCGAACAAAAAAAAATATTGTAACTAGAGTAATTTGGAGAAAATTCATCCATTTAATACTCATAAGTTGTACAGAAGTATTGGAGGATTATTCCTAACGATGTTTTTGAAAAACATTCATAGTTTAAAAATATTAGTTACATTTACTTTTGATTAACATACTGAAATCTTTTTATTCTATTTATTAATTTAGTTGTTCCATCTGTCTAGAACAATTAAAATGGTCAAATAAGGTTCCTTAATATGCTTTCAATTGAAAAATTTGTATACTTTGCCTTTTTTGCAATTAAACAAAATATATACCACAAAAAGTTTTGTTTGAATTTTGCAATATTCATTCTTTTATATTTTTTATACCAGAAAGATTGATATACCTTTTAGGTGGATTAATTCAAATTTTCTATGGCCACTTTGACAAATTTAAGCTAGGAATGGACAAAGTTAAAGGAAAACAACATTTGCGGATATTGAAACTTATTTAATTTCTTGTAAGTAGTCTGCCAACAAATGATAATAATACTTGATCCACTTACCCCACCCCATGAACAAGTAGGGGTAAGTGTACCATGTCCAATATATCTGTATTTATTTATAAAAATCACATATTTTTCATCGATATTCATTAAATTAGAACTGAAATCCTCACCATGTGTTGAAAAAACTAATAGTATTCGATTTTAGACTGAGATACAATGGATTTTTGATTGGTAGAAAACAATTTTGAAACTAATTGATTTTTGCTGCTAACAAGTTTGCTTGTGTTAGTGTATGTGTAGTACCAGTTTTGCAATAGTATTAGTGTGGGCGTAAGAATATAACCTAAAACGAAGCAATGGTGCGAAAACATTCAACATATTCAAGTATTTATGCTTAATATGGACAAATGATCCACTTACCCCATTGATACACTTCCCCCACTGTACCTTACCTCTAGAAATTCACGTGGAGCTCAAATATCCGTAGATGTAAATGCGCACCCAGACAAGCCGAAGTCGCATAAAGCTTTACATAAAAATTCGTTTAATTGTACGAATTACATCACACCCGCACAACATGGCAAATGAAATCGTCTGATTGACAAGTTTTTTAGCATAGAGTGCTTTTTTCTGAATTCATATGTGCATTTTGTTCAAAGTAAGTTGAATTAACCCGGAGCAACTGTCAAATCAAATTTTTATCATAAATGAAATCGCGTAATAACATAGATTAACTCGCAACACTTGCATTGTATGATGGTTTTCGTCATATAAAATGTGTCGCCTCCAGTAGTGTGTGTGTATAAGGCCTTTTGTCGACATATAATCTTTGCACATATTAGCATCGTATAACGCAAAAGGTGATTTCGGTATACGTACATTCAAGGTGTTTGGGCAACTATTCAGCAAGACTATGCTGTAGGTGCACGGTTAGAAACCCACTGGTCGAATAATGAATATTTTTATGCGTTGTAAAGTAGCTACACTTCGCAGGACACAAAGTACAGATCTGCGTGCTTGCCACACGATGGTCAATTATCAAATACATTTCTCGGGTAATAATTGTCGAAGTACTTACAATAACACTAAGCTGAAAAGCAATAAAGATATAGGGCTAGAAATAATGAAAATCTTATATCTAATAACCAAAATAAAATTACTTCGTAGCTGTGCATGTTTCACTGAACTGTGAAAGAGCATCAAGGTTCGTAAATTTGTAATTCTTGTGATATTCCATAATCCATCACATAGAATTGAAATCTGAGGATCCCAAACAAGTTAAATCGAAATGCAATAAAATTTTATAAAAAATAGCGTCAAATCATCTACCTAACTTGACCAAGCTTATAGCATTCATGATGGCAAAAACAACAAGCCTTCAGCGCCACTCGTGACAAATTGGCATACCTCTAACACAAAGGAAGTTCATAGACGAAACTTTTGTTTGACCAATCGTTAAACCGGGCATATCGTCTCCTCAATCAACCATAGTTTCTACACTTGCTGTCGCTGTCGTCGTCGCCTATAAAACGCAATTTCAAGGTCAAACACATTCAAATCTAGCGCAATCACCTTTTCTCCCCACGGCTCAGTTCAAGCTTGCTTATGGATAGCAAATATGTTCATGGTTCGAGTTTACGAATCGCCAAACGTTCCCCGACCAAACCAAAGCAACGCAACGGGCCTATGTTTAATTTTCGCAACCATTCGAACCGGCTACTTTTTATGGACCTGCCTCGTGAGCGCGCTTATGAAACTTGTTTTCCCATAACTTCAGTCAGTCGGTGTGGTTAGCTGAGTTAGCTTGACCAAACCGTCCGTCCTCGTCGTCGGTTGGGTGGCTCATCAACCTGTAAGCCTGTATGGATATATGCTACTGCAAGCTGTGCGGGCCTGAAATGGACCTGCTCTGCCGCACTGACTGCAGCCAGACTCGCTAAATTGTTGGCAATAAACCTGCACCGGTTGTGGCACTGGAGTTGTTCACTTAGAAACCTCACAGACCGTTCCATCCTTTGTGCTGTGTTCGATGGTTGGGATGTGCTGTTGTGTCGAGGCTTTTGCAAGAGGAGTGGTAACCATTAGACATGCTGTGGTTTACTACAAAGGATTAATGTGCATTAGGGTGTTCTACATTTTAGCGGTAAATTAATACTTTGCTATTGCTATTTATACTTTGATTTGAATCAAAGAAGAGCAACATGTGCGTTGTATTTATGGGAGAAGGCATGATCAAGGTTACAGAAAATGTTAGTATTAGATTTTTTTGAATTCCTGCTTGGATGCGCCACTGTGACCAGTTTGAAAATCTACTTTGATATCACTCGTATCCGCATGTAGCGCATGTTGTATTATTCAATTGAATTTGATTGAACAGTGAAGTTACAGTTTCGATACAGTTTTCGATTTGTTTCCTTAGAAACATCTTCATAGAGACACCGAGAAATAGCATAACGAAATTGCACCCCTTACTAATCATAATTGATTCGTTTTCTGAGAATAACAAATCATTAGCACCACAAAGTGACACACATGTTATAATACAGTAATATCAACTTGTATATGATCCAATCTGGTCATATATCAGTTGATAATACTGAATTATAGCAAGTGGACTGCTGATGTGTATATCGTGTGGCAGGTACGAAGAAACTCTATGCCCTGGGAATCGAGAAAATTTTCTTTACGAAAAAATCCTCGACCAGCGGGATTCGAACCCACGACCCTCAGCATGGTCATGCTGAATAGCTGCGCGTTTACCGCTACGGTTATCTGGGCCCCTTCTTTAACATTATATATTATATTTTAAAAAATCGAGTGTTAATAAACCAAGTAGACTTTTTCTCACACAAAATTTTGTAAAATTGTTATTCACCTGATGATTTTCAATTTCAGCCAAGATGATAACAAAATCAGTTATCAAATTTTGATAGTCAGGTAACAAGATTTCTTATGATTTTGTTATCAATTTCTGCTGGGGAAGCCTCATCCTCACCCAGCTGTTCAACTATCCCCAGTAGACTACAGAAAACCCGGGTCTTAACATTGACAACAAGAGCATTTCAAACTAAGAGGTTTGTTCAGTAATAAGGATGTTGAAGAGTTAGTTCTAGAACTTTTGTTAAAATCAAAAAATCAAGAGCAGCGGTTTTCATATCGTGCTCCACGGAGCCAAGTCCAAATCCAAATCGAGCCATACCTAGAATTTTCAAGAGTACAAAATTAGAGAATAACACAACTGATCGCGCTGCAAATTTGATCGATCAGCTACTTATTGTTCTGCAAAAATGGATTTTCTTTCATTTAGTATGGAACAACCTTAACAGAGTGTAACAGTAGTATCGATCCGAAACAAACAAAAAATCCAATTTTCTTTGACAAAATATTTTGAAGCTTTCAGGATAGGACTTTTTGTGTATTATTCATGTCCAAACAAATCTGAGGTACATGCAACTTCAAAAACAATCGAAATCTGACACCGTGATACAAAATAAGGAATATTTCACAAGTTTTACCAAAAAATATGAATATTACCGGGTACGTTTATCTTATGGTTTACCCATTCAAACACTAAGTAAAAGCTACGAAATATATTTCGTTACAGAACTTTGCTCAGCTGTTTGAACGAAAAACAAAAGTCGGAAATTTTTCTGGATCCCTTATGGAATATTGTCGTTTTGAAGCCTCAAATTTAAAAATATTTAAAAAAATGCAAATCTATATAAATAAAATAGGAATGGTGTTTGTATGTCACAAAATGGCTTGAGAACGAGTTAACGGATTTTCTTTATTATTTTACAGTTGCATTCGTCAAGGGTTCAGACGTATTATGCGAGAAAAAGCTTTACAAAATTCACCGACAAAGTTATGAAAAAAAATATAGCAAAAAAAAACCTATTATTCTGAATGAAAGATTCTTTGGCGTTTTACAATAGCCTACTTCATGGCAAGGCAAAGTTTGCAGAGACAACTAGCTTATGAATAAAAATCAAATATTGCTGTTTGTAATTGAGCTGCAAATCTTGACTAATTTCCTCCAAATGCGGACAATCGAAGGACACCTAGCAACGATTGTAGAAATCACCGCCGCCCTAGCAAGAAAAATCTATTTTTGACACCACATTTCTTGCGAAAAATCTTACCGCATTTGGTCTTCTCGCATTTTATATTTGCATTTCAAATGCACACAGCAATGAAATGCCATTTGGATGCCTAATTGTTTCAATTGGTGTCCGGCCATTTCGTCTAACGCCGTTTGGCCGAATGCCGTTTGGCCGAATTACGAACAAAAAAAATCAAATTACTACAATACTTTTGTGTAAGATTCTTAGGTGTTGCGCAATTATTGATCTGCTAATTAATAAACTTTAATGATGTGACGAGACGTCATGTTTGCCACTATATAAGTGCTCCAAGAGCATGATAAAATTGACCCGTTAATTTAGGACTAATTTGTGAACCCTACTCATTGCGTCAAGATTCAAAGCTCATGATTGCTTTATCTGGGGCTACTATAGGGATAGGGTTCCAGTTTTTTAATGACTTCATTAGAAGTTTTTCCTTCTATTAGGCATAGGCTATTCTTTCGAGTTGTACTGGTTTTGTTACTATTGGCAATAACTCAGTTTATATTTTAATTGAGAATTTTACCTTCTTTAAATCATCGGCAGTTCTTTGTAGTTATACTCATTAGCGTCACTTGAACTCAAACCTAGAGGGGGCTTGGCCCATTCGATAAAAATAAATTGCTTAAGCAAAATGCGACTTTAGCATGAGTGATATATTTTTCTAGGGGGAGGGGGTGGGGGGCTTGAACTTTTCTAGGGAGGGCTTAGACCCCCCTAGCCACCCCGTATTTACGCCAATGGTTATACTAACATATAAATTGTTTGCATCGCACTTGCTTAAATTTCCATAAGAGATTTTTCCTTCTTTTGATCATAGGCTGTTCTATCTGTTTCACCTCCAATATTAAGATTGCAACGTATGAACTGAGCTCTGTACCATTGCTTGCGTATAGCAGTAAACCGAATGACTCGGTGAACAATTTTGTGGAAAAAGCTCACAGTTTCTCCATTATGAAAAGAAAAAGCCAAAATTGGCAGAGACGGCATTCCTATCGCAAACTCGAACGAGTGCAAAAGAAAGCAAGGCTTGCTCTCTTTTACTATCCTGTAAGCCTCATGCTTGACGATGGGAATGACGACACATGTTCTGATTCAAAACCGTTGTTTACACGTGGGAATAGCCTACCTTGTTGTGTCTATCGTACAGCAGGACTAATAAGTCGTGAACCGTTTAAGTCACTGTCAAAAGCTGACTACAAACACAATGCAAAAACTTCTGCTGGCAGCTATTACCGCTAGCAGAAAAGTGAATATTTGCTTACATTTAGGATGTTCGTTTTTCAGCACTGAGTTTTTGTTGAACTTACACCAAAGTGCCAATTATGATGTGTACATCAGTGATGATTAACCTTCTTTAAAAATAAGCTGAATAAGTTTTTTGAAATTCAATTTCGAAACTCACTACAATAACATGCTAACTGTATTTCTTATTTCTTATTTCAGCCAAACAGCATTCGGCCAAATGGCATTCGGCCAAATGACCCGGAACCGTTTCAGTTTATGCCTGAAAAAAGCTTGCTCAAATAGGTTGACTTATATAAATCTTACTCTATAATTTTTCAGTAGGGTGGCTTTAAGCGTTTAAAAATCCGGATTTCAAACGGAGTGTTGGTGAAGAACAGGTGCTCCAATTTTGTTTTAAAAATGTGCTCCGTGAGCCAAAAATGTTTAATACGTTAATTTGAAAATCTAAATTTCGGAGGAAGGGGGAGGGGGGGTTAAAGTACATATAAAGTTCTCACCAGTAAAGGAGATAGGGTAAATCTGGGCTCAGAATGTACACGGATGACTCATATACCATTTGGAACACTGATATGAGATAGGAAAAAGATGGTATGGGGCCAAGAATATCCGTCGTGGGAGAAAAGAGTAATGCCGCATGGTTTGAGATGAATTTTTGATATATTAGACTTTTTTGATTTATTTTCAGATGATTGACAATATACTACACTTTTGTATCGATGAATAGCTTTATGTTTTTAAAAAAAGTGATATAAGAGGTGTTAGACGGCAATACATTGAAAAATTTAAATACAGTTAACTTTATTTATTAGAATTGCACTTACATTGCATTACCACAATTGCTTTGCTGTTTTGTAGCCGTTTTCTTAGGTATTTTTTGTTGGCAATAAGCTTATATGAGTATTAAACTTCAAATAAAAAAAAACAACTTCATTCGATGAAAAACCACTGAGAAACTGTGGCTTGAGAAAAGTGGGTCGTGTCTTATAAGAGAACTGTCTGTAACTGATTTTGCTAAAGTACATATTACTCCAGAAGAGATTCTACAAAAAGTTCAATAAAACCATCAGCTCAACCTCTTTAAGCAGCATCATCAGTAACATAGATCATAGAGTAACATAGATCTTAGAAGATTTCATGTAAAACATTTCATGGGTTTAAACGGCAATCTAACTTCAGAACATCGCTGGAATCATCCCACTTGCACTGTATACTGTATACTAAATGTTGCATGCACTCCTTTCTCTTTCTTTCCTTCTAAGTATTACCCTTTAGTAACTTGTCTGTAAGCCTTGACATCCTTTATGCAAGTATTGCTGATAGATGAATTGCTCTGAAGCCAATGCTTTGCCGCTAATGTTCTAAAACTAATACGCCAAAGCTAACGCTCTATGGCCAATGCCTTTTCTTGTTCTTCTTCTAGGCATTACGTCCCCACTGAGACAAAGCCTGCTTCTCAGCTTAGTGTTCTTATGAGAATTTCCACAGTTATTAAATGAGAGCTTCCTTTGCCAAATTTGCCATTTTTAGCATTCGTATATCGTGTGGTAGGTACGATGAAACTTTATGCCCAGGGAAGTCAAGGAAATTTCCATTACGGAAAGATCCTGAACCGACCGGGAATCGAACCCAGATACCTTCAGCATGGCTTTGCTTTGTAGCCGCGGACTCTAACCACTCGGCTAAGGAAGGCCCCTTAGTGAATATTTCAAAGTTATTGCTGTAATACTTATGCCGTAAAGCTAATTAGCTAAAGTTATTGCTGTAAAGCTTATGCACTAAAGTACAAAAGCTTTACAAATAGATGATACTTTTTAAATATGTAATAGGTTCAAGTGACATAAGAAGATGTTTTCTTGCGTTTTAAGGTATCCAAACTTTACAAGAGTGAAGAGTATGGAATCTACACTTGTTTTTGATGCACACAGCTATAATACGTATCTGATAGTGGTTATTGAGGATTCAAAAATTCAATATGAGACAATCTGAGACATTCTGGATTATCCTTATTGTTCTGGAGCTTAGAACATAGAATGTATTGTAGTATCATTAACGTGTTTCGCTATATCTTCTTCTTCGTCTTCTTTTTTGAATTACGTCTTCACTGGGACAAAGCCTGCTTCTCAGCTTAGTGTTTAATGAGCACTTCCACAGTTATTGACTGAGAGCTTGCTTTGCCAAAGTTGCCATTCTCGCATTCGTATATCGAGTGGTAGGTACGATGATACTCTATACCCGGTCTAATGTTCTTATGAACACTTCAATAGCTATTAACTGAGAGTTTTCTTTGCCAATTGATATTTTTTGCATGAGTATATCGTGTAGAAACTACAGGATGTTTCTAAAAAGGATGATACAAGCTTTCGAAGAAGTTCAAACACTTTAAAAATCATTCATCGTTTCGGAACAGCAGTCTCTAATTTCTTTGTCTTGAGCCTCGTAGTATTGAACCCACTGCCAATCTTCCAACCTGTCTTTCAATCAACTATCAATCACAACGCGTTGCACAACGTAAATCACTCGGATCAAATCAATTCATTGGCACGTGCCAATCGCGAATCAAAAGAAATCATAATTATAACCGAGAGGTCCAAATCCTTGAACCGACACTTAAGTCTTGTCGCGAGTGCACTTCCATCCACAAAACCACCCCCTCCTCCTGCTCCCGCTGCCAGCGATAACGTGTTCGATTGCACATTTGCCAACTCCCACTCATAATTAGCCTTATTGGTTGGCCCTTTGGTAATTACCGGTTGTTGCCGATTCGAACCGTGTGGTAGCGGTTTCGAAATCACTCTTCGACGGCGCACAGCAGCCCAAAGGTGGAAAAATGACAAAAATATGAAGTTTTCATATTGTTCCATAATATTTTTTTGAAATTGAATAGTAAATCCCCAAAGTTTCAGATCAAATGTACATACATGCCATCGAATTGTTAATCACAGAGAATATGATTGAAAGGTAATCTTTGACTTCTTTACTTTGAATCACACGCTTATAATCTGTGAATATCTGGCAGATTTAATTGAGATTTATCTTTTGACGAATTGAATTCTAAAAATCAAAAATTTCGAGTTATCTAGTTGTAGCATTAAGGGGACGATATGTGCCCGATATATTGAAGCAAGTAAAATAAAAAAAACAAGTAGGACTTGCAAAAACTTGTAAAAAAAAACAAGTATTTAATTGAGAAATATCCTGTAGAGCACTCTTTAAAAAAAATCTGTCGTTGGAATTACTTAGAAAATTATTCCATGAGCTATGTTTTGCATTAAGGTCACCAAATGACAAACAAATTTAACTTATTGCGAGACAGTTTCTGCAAGACTGTTCAAAGCAGATGTGCATTGACAAAGGCAAATAGGCAGTTATGAAAGTATATTTACCAAGCTGCGTTTCAACAGAAATACCCAAAGTTTCAAAAACTTTGGTTTTAAATTACGAAAAAAGTTTATGTTTTATGCGCCTCTGAATGATGATTGCAACTTCCCCACATGCTCCATCAATTCGATCATTACGGTAATCAAAAAAGTTTGAATTTCTTCTTAGTATGACACTAGGTTTCAAAAAAATTTCAGTTGTAACTGCTATATGTAAGTTATGAGCTGTTAGAAAATTAAACAGCTCGTCCTCTTTACCATTCAAAGAACGAGCATTCTAATTCAAAAATTATATAAAGAAACATCTGAATTCCTTAGAGAAACGTAGTTCAATAACGATTTTGTTTGTATAAAATTGCCTTTAAAAAGCGTGTTTGGTCTGATAAATTTAGATTTGTGAACGATTTGTGTGGTATGCGTACTTTTGGTTATCATTTATATGAAGTACGGTCACTGTGCATCGACGGTTCAGTTGGTGGTGGAACAACGTCACTGCTTGCATCACGGCCCTCCTCCGTCAATCGCCTCATCAATAAAACGGGTGGTATCGGCAGCTCTTAGTAGTGTGGCTGGCAGCGCCACAATAATTATGCCAATGATTGTATAGCTTGGGGGCACCGCAATGTACGTCCCTCGCATATTTGAACGGCAGTAGGTACCTACTTGGTACTGGTCTAGTGGATGCATTTGCGTTCGTTGCTCAACGAGAGGCCCTTTACGCCTGACGTCGGTCTACGCTTAGAGTATAGAGAAAACAGCTGAGTGACCTTCTGGAGTGGCACTTGTACACTATGGAGATCAGACAGTTTAGAACAATGAAACAATATGATACAGGTGTATTAACAATTATGTTATAGTTGTATCAAAGACAAATTAAAGACCTCGATGTCCCTTGCAGTTTCCCAAAATTTTATGGCTCATAAGGTAATCTAGAATGCCGTGAAAAGTGTACAGCGATCTGTCAAACTTGGGTACCTTTTGTACTACCGAGGGACCAAATGCAGTACTAGAAGTGGAACACTATCTGAGCCCGAGTGTGACGGACCTGGTTGTATTCTAAGTGATGGTTAAGGATATAATGTGAAAAATATGTTCGTTATTTATACACTCGGATAGTAGTTTCAATAAAACATTAACATTGTACAAGATTTGTTGAAGTACCGTCAAAGGATATGACTTGCAATACCTTTTCAACTTCAATCATCCAAAACCATGATCTAAACGTCATCTAAAACTTAAAGTTCTTTTTTTAACGTGTAATACCCTACCGAAAGAGATGACAAAAGATTGAATCGAAGTATTTTATCACATCCAATATCATAAAAAATGTCCTTGTGCGGGGTGGACTTCTCTTTCCTGCCATTACGTCCTCACTGGGACAGATCCTGCTTAGTGTTCAATGAGCACTTCCACAGTTGTTAACTGAGAGCAGTTTGCTTGCCAAAATTGCCATTTTGCACATTCATATATTGTGTGGCAGGTACGATGATATTTAATGCCCAGGGAAGTCAAGAAAATTTCCATTACGAAAAGATCCTGGACCAACCGAGCATCGAACCCGGACACCTTCAGCATGGCTTTGATTTGTAGCCGCGAACTCTAACCACTCGGTTAAGGATGGACCCGGGGGGTGACTTGCAACACTCGATTATGATTAATATTTTTTTTCCAACGAAAAACATTTAGAGAAAAAAATGAATTTATGAAAAGACTTTCACGCTATAGGGAAAGTGTACCAGTTATGGCTATAATGGTTCCCTATTTGGCCATATGTGTTTTCTCCAAAGCTTTCACATTTTGAATATTTTTGAATGTTTTAACATCAAGATTCATTTGATATCAAACTTCTGAAATATACAGAATGATTGAAAATTTGAAAATAACCAAATTATCACGTATGGCGAAATAGGGAACCATTATGTCCATAACTAATACACATACCCTACTTCATAAAAGCTTGGAAATTGATTAAAGAAAGATCGAAATTATTATGATAGTATAGACTTACATATATACTGCCCATAAACGCATGATTGTCCCATGTGAATAGGAAATCCAGCATGTCAGTACCGTGCCTAGAACAATTTTTAATTATTATTTTTATTATATTTAACTTAGTGATAGACCTGTTTGACCGGTATGCAAAACGTCTCACTCGAAGCTGATTGACTTCAAATATGACGTCCAGTCAAACGTTATGTTAGTTAAATATAATAGTTAATAGTTAAACGAGTTATGGATTCCACAATGAATTCCACAATAAATTAACCAAATTTGACACCTTCACCCACGAGTTTAGCCAGCAACGTCAACCAAAAATCAACCACAAATCGATTCACTCATTGCAGGTCATCTGAAATCGATATCCATTTTTAGAAATTTCACTGAAGTTAAATTTACACTTATTCAAATGTAGATTTAATGATCCCTATAATTTCTTAAAAACATGAATTTTCAAATTTTCATAATTAAAATTATTGCTTTCTGTTCTGCTCCTGCTTCAAAAATTATTGATAATTTTGCGATCTTTTTATCCATTTTTGATAAAAACTATCAATTTTGTAGCATGCAGAAAATCAATTTAAAATTATAAAAACGAATTCAAATATTGCATTTTTTAAACTCGTGATTAGAAAATCGCTCGAAAATATATGTTGAAATTCCAGTTATATCTGAAGAACTGTAAATCGGCTCATAAATGGGTGCAAGTCGTTAGATCGAATGCCAAAAGGGTAGTAAGGCCGAAAGGGTCGTTAGGCCGAAATAGCATTTGAGCATTTACTACTATTTCAAAAGGCTAACACATTAATCAGTTTATTTTTTTTTTTCTTCCTTTAATCAAAGGCTTTTCTTTCTATTTATATTTACAGCGGTTAATAAGGTTTCTAGATAATGCAAATTATCCTGATCTAACTATCCGCTTCGTAGCCGTGCGGTTAGTGTTTTCAAGCATTTAGCCGCATCGTGTCAAGGAGTGTGGGTTCGATTCCCGCTTCAGTCCGGAAAACTTTCGTCAGGAACGTACTTCGACTGTGCCACTGGGTGTTGCATGCTAGTCCGTTATCTAGTGTGGTGCTTCCTTCAAAGGACATATTCGTCCACTGGAAGCAATAACGTGTCGGTGTCTCTGAAGAAAAAAAAAATCCAATCGACCTGAAAAATTATCCGGCGACTAGGTGATCCAAATTATCCTGACCAATCTCTGTTAATTACCAATCCGACCTTACGGTTCATTAGAACTATCGGCCTAATGATCCTTTTGTCCTAACTACTCTTTCGGCTTAACGGCATTCGGCCTAGCGACATTCGGTCAACGGTATTCGGCCTAACGGAATAGAATCGTAAATTGGTACTTGAGTCGAAAAAAAAAATGTTCCGCAGTGCTTCATATCGGGTTTCAATATTTTTTTCAAAAAAAAAATTCTTGCTTAAGATACCGTGGGGCAAGTGGGGCAAATCGTGTAGTTGCAATTCTTTAAATTCTGAAGAATTTGAATTGATATAAATGAGGTCACGTTTATTTTTTACCTTGACTTCTACCAAAAATAAACGGTATACTGAAATCAATTTTCATGTAAAATTGAAGATAAAAATACAGGAAAAGGTTTTGAAAAATTTATCCTTCGTTTTCACATGCCACACAAGTAGAGTAAATGAAAAGTTCGTCGTTTTGAACAATAAATTTAAAAAACTAACAGTTATATTTACGACTTTTATTAACTTTAACATTTGTTAGGGAGTCCAATAAACAATAACACAAGAAACATGTAATCAAAGAAAATTTTATTTCTGTCATTTCAATTTTCTTCTGTTCAGTTATTTTGTTTGTTCAAATGATTCGACAGCATTATAACCACAACAATTTCAATTTTAGTTCTTATATCATGGGACAGCATTTCCATGTTTTAATTTAGTTATTATTAGATCCACGTCAAATTAATTCTAAAACTTATTTTTTATTTAAGTTTGTAGCTATCAAAGAGGACAACTTAGAAGCGGTACAGAAAATTTTCCAACTGAAAATATTAAACTACGATTTCACGTCACATAGCATGTTCGAGTCAAAACATGCGAGGAAAAGGTTTGAAAAAGTCTCTGGAATCGGAAGAAGACTTATGTGTCATTTTGTATGGACCGATGCACGAGTTCACTATTTGACGTTTGAGCGGTGCCGTGTTATTTACGTGACCATGGCAACGAGTGAATTCGGCACCGCTCAAACGTCAAATTAATGAACTCGTGCATTGGTCCATTGGGGATGACATATCATTCTATAGCAGCCTACTTGATGGCAAGACGAAATTTGCCGGGTTCACTAGTACTCCATAATTTTTATTTTATTTTAACTTTCTAAGTTTCGCTATGAAATTTATTTGTGGTATAAAATTTGTTCGAACGCACCTGTTTTCCATGAGTTTTTGGTTTTGTTTTTTGCTTTAAGTAGTTTTTAAAGTTCATTTGAAAACCCTCCAAGTGCTAAACTTCAAACCATAGAGATGCTTTCGAAGCCATTTCTAGGCCAAGGTTGCCTAAACAGAACGGCTTAAATAGCTTCCATCATCTTTATCACGTACATCAGCAGCAAAAAACATGAACGATTGTCATGCATCATCACACAACATAGAATCTGTGATTGGTTCGAACCGAATTTTACTAGATATGTACAAAATGACCGAGAAAAAACCGGTTCCTGATTGAATATGTTGTGGTGCAACCGAGCCGTTGGTTGATGGAGCGATCTGTGAGAGGATGTGACTCTTTTACGCATCCCAACCCACTGACTGCTGCCGGCACCGATCTGCACCGTCGCATATCTTTAGGGTATAGGCACAGGTTTAGGGCTCAGTGCCAATTGTAGCCATGGTGGATTATACGCCGTTTTACATTTAAAAAAAAGCATGAAACATTTTCTGATAGCTCAAACATTTATACACCTAATTTGGCTACTTTCATAAGAAGTCAAGGTCGGCTTGAATTGAAAATCGGGTTTTTCAGAGCAATAATAAGGTTTATGCCAAGTTCTGATAATTTTCATCCAAACCGGTGCTTCCACCCTAGACTCTTAGGACAAATCGCCGCAGATAATGAGACCCAATTGGACCATAATGATGGCTGGTTGATGCGGTCTCTTCGGTTGACCGTCCGTCTTTCGATGACTGTTTTGTTTCATTGAATATTATCACTTCTCGACCGCAGCTATTTTTAGTCTCGGTATCCAATTGGGTCAGATGGTTCAAGTAGCTTTGGCGGTAAACGCACCAGCAAGACCATGTTGAGGGTGGTGGGTTCGAATCCCGATGTTGGTCCAGGATCGTTTTCTACTTTCCGAATATCATCATACCAGTGGACATGCTCATTGAACATTCAACTCAGTAGAATCTGTTCCTGTTGGGGCGTAGCACCAAAAAGAAAAATATCCAATTGTGTCAATTGCTCAGCACATGATTGTGATGGAGTTGACCGAATCAGCATCCCGGTGCAGAGGTTATTTATGTTTTGGAGTGTAAAATTATGGAATTTGTTCGAATTTGCCTCCTGGTCCGAGTGAACTTCGAAAAGGCGGCTCAAGTTGCGGCCGGGAAAGTCAAGTAGGTATGCCAACAGCACTTTGTGGCACGCCGCGTCTTTGAAGGTGCTTCACCTTTACCGAAGCAAAACATCAAAGCTTTAAGGGTGCGGTACGATTGCTCTTTCCAAAAGAGTGAGAAAAAGTGCTCACTGATTGCTGTTTGCTTCTGGGTGGCGTTGGAGTTGTTGTTGCTGTTGTTTCCACAAAGCCCCCGTTGCTGCGGTAATTATAATTGTTTTCGAAACAAACGCGGTGCAGCTATAAGTGTACTCACGCAGCAGAAGCTCACTGAACCCGAACTTGGACTATTGACGACTAATGAGAAGTTCGCGCTTTTGTTGCATATACCTACGCTTCCATCATACACAAGTTTGAAGTATGAGATAAGGTGAAAGTGAGAAAAACTATTGCGTGAATGTTGTCTGATGATGTATTTGGAGGGTGGTATCTGATTTGTGTTGTAAACTTGAACCTAGCCTACATACCTACACATAGAAGAAGAATTGCAAACGTGCTGAATGCGGTTCATTTCGAAAAAAAAAAACTTAAGGATTGCTACCAGATTGTACGATTGGCGTATTCAGTTACTAAAGCACGTTATGCTGGAGATTGATAAATCGTTCCCCGCTTCCCGGTACTTCCTTTAACGGACACAAATTTATCACCTGGATCATTAACATGTCAGAGTCTTCACGCTGATACATCGAAGATCAGACCCCGCAAAATCACACCATTATCTGAACTGTTGGCTCAGCAAGACAAATATTAGTTGATCAATCTGTAAACACAGCCAAGCGCTGGAAGTGAATGCTTCCAAGATTTTTAACAGCACACGCCTCGATATGATTAGAATATTTTGTTCGCATATTTGACTTCTTCGGAGGTTATGTATATATTTGTGTCGTGATTATTAAGCATTACACTGATGAATTCAAAGAATAGAATGTGTAAAACAAGTCGGTTTCGAGATTTTGTTTGTTCGATGACATTCAACGAATAACATTGTGATGACGCAAATGAGAAATCAAAGCTGGATTAAACTCTATATTTTTTCAATTGTTGTGTTACCCAAAAACGGAATAACTTTGCTAGGTTTTCAGATAACAATTGTAATAAATCATTTGATAGGCATCAAAGTCTTCAGTAAACATTGTTTGGATTTTGATCCGAATAAGCCGATCGAACCATATTCGGAGAGTGTAACAGTTCGCGAACCATAATAGTTTATGGCAAATTGCATTCGGAGAGCCCTATGAATGCACACAATCACTCTCTCATTTGGTACGTGTCACGAGAGCGTTCAAGAGCAGCAACTCTCACATACTGCAACAGTATCGAGCCATTCGGGTGATTTAATTTTTGCATAAAATTTAACTTTCATATTTTCTGGTAATGCAGCCTTTAACAACCTAATAGTAATCCTAATAATAATCTATTGGACCATTTAACACCCCATTGGTTGCAAACATAGCACAGAAAATAAAAATAAAACATTCGCCTCTGTTTCTTGGTCAGAATAGAAGTGGGGCAGCGAATGTTACAAGTGTTGACACCAGTGATCGATGCCAAACAGTGGGTGGTGTAAGTCTTGCGTGTTGTACGAATGCAGGCGGATAAATGGGATGAAATAATGGCTCGTGTGTCAATGATCGTTAAATTTTCCAAAGCCTGCCCCTAATACTCTGGATATGCATCCTAGAGGTTTGGTGTTTGGTGGATTGTCCGACATTTCCCCGAAAATCATTCCCCCGAATGAACTGTTTCCCCGAATGTACTATTTCCCCGAAAGCTTTTTCCAAACATATTTTTCATTTTCTTTTTTCAATCATCGATGTAATAGACTATATTCAGCAAGTTTGATAATCGCTTCAAACGAATGATTCTCTTATGAATGATATTGATCTAAAAACGAAAGATGAGATATTTGGATTCGATTTCTAAATGACAGTTTTTATCGCTTGTCCGCCATTTCCCCGAATGAAATTTCCTCGAATGACGTTTTCTCGAATGAACTATTTCCCCGAAAATTATTTTCCCGAATGTACCATTTCCCCGAAAAAATCGTAATGTAATTGACATACTGAAAGCTATCCATGATGCTGCTGCCAAAAAGTATTTAACTTGCTAGCTGATGTTAGATTAGAGGAAAATTGATAAATTTGTTATAAAAATCCATGTGTTTAAAGTAACAGATGTTCAAAATAAGCTTCGTGGCCGTGCGGTCAAGGATCGGGTCAAGAAGTGTGGGTTCGATTCCCACTTCAGTCCGAAAACATTTCGTCAGGAATGTATTTCGACTGTTCCATTGGGCGTTGCATGCTAGTCCGTTGCCTAGTGTGGTGCTTCCTTCAAAGGGCAAATCGTCCACTGGATACATTAACGTGTCGGTGTCTTTAAAAAAAAATGTGCCACGTGCATTTGACTCAAAACACCTTAGATTTATTTTTGTGATAGGCTGATGAAAAAGCGAGCACATGGTAGTCAGTTTCATTGGAAGCGCTATCTTTGGAGTATTGATAATAAAAAGCATAAGCATAAGCAAAAGTCCACAAGCAAAAGGACACTTGAACGAATGAACATTCGGCTTAGTTTTGCCTTCTTAGAATAATAGGCTGTTATAGGCTTTATATTTAAACTATTCCAATATTTAGTGGCACTTAGCTGATAATCTAAAATTTTCCCTTCTTGTAATAAAAGGCTGTTCTTTCACAATGTTTTGCATTATTACACAAAGATGCCTTATTTGGTTAAACGTCTTCACGCCATATGTCCTCTATATTTAGCGTAATTTCATCATACTTAGTGACAGTAGCTACAGTGAGTCCATTGATCCTTAAAATCCATTAAATCTTGCACTACATAAATCAACCTCCAGTCTTTCTTCTAGATACTTCTTAAAGACAACATGCTTCTTTATCGATTTTCTGACAATCAATATCAGTTTTCCAGATAAAAATCTTTTTTTATGTCTTAGAAAGAAACATTTTTTCCGAACGTCATTTTTCCGAAACGTTCCTAAAATGGGTCATCTAATCAAAAACGTTAAATACAGTCAGCATGTTAGTAATGAATACTGAAAATGCTAATAATCTCTCATTAAATAGAAAGAATCACCTTTTTTGAAAAAAAAAAACAAATAATTAAGAGTTGATCAAAAGCATTAAACATGTTGGATCAAAATTTTCAAAGAACAGCCTTCTAATAAAAGAAGGGCAAATTTCTGATGAAATCAGAAGCAGCTACAAGCAGAACAATATCAACACTGAAAATTTCAAAGAACTGCCTAAAATGATAAGAAGATGAGACTAATTTTAAAATTATCAACTTTTTTGATGCCAATGATAATTAGACCAGCAATATAAGGAAGAAAACCCTATGTTCTAAAGAAGGGGAATTAATAAAATTGAAAGCAAGCCTTTAATGTTATCAATAGCAATTGAAAAAAATATTTGCTTTTGTTTTAAGAACCACAAACAACTAACCCGGAAATAATGATCGAATGATGGCCTAGACACGGTGTGCTGAGCTGTCAGATGTGGCCCAAATCAACTAAAGTCGAATTCGTTTTTGAACTTGGGTTGGAACTGGCGAAACCCGTTCGACCGAGCTACAATTTGTTTGACGTTGAAGATCTCATTTGGTCCACGTCTTTGAATCCTGCAAACTGTTTTCAACCAGTTAAACTTTATTTTATTATTCTCCTTTTGCCCGTTTATCCAGATGTCATTAAGATGAATTATGTTCGGACAAACAATATTAAGCGTCAGATTTGTTCATCTCTTTCAACACATTTTATGTATTTTCATAACGATTCTTAGCATGATAAAATTTGAATACCAAACTTATTTTTTTAACGTATTTTCAATAGAAGATCTGCCAGTAAAAACTACCATCGCTTTCCAATCCAAACATCTCAACTTTCGTTTTTTGATTCAATTTATTCATAAAAGAATCATTCGTTTAAAGCGATTGTCAAATTTGCTGAACATAGTTTGTTACACCGATAATTATGAAAAGTAAATAAAAAATGTCTCTGAAAAAAGCATTCGGGGAAACAGTTCATTCGGGGAAATGGTTTTCGGGAGAAAATCCTTCGGGAAGAAATCATTCGGGGAATTGGTTTTCGGGGAAATGTCGGAGAATCGTTTTTATCGGCAGGTCTGCTATGAAAAATATGTCAACAAATTAACTTCAGTATTGAAATTTTATTTTTCTAAGAATTGTTATAAAAATGCATCGAAAACGACGATGTGCCCCAGTGTGCGTGGGGCTTCTTTGTTATGCCATTTTGAAATTTTGATAAAAATATGTCAAAATACTTATATCTGATTAAATTTTAATGCATTTTTATCACTAAAATGTACTTAAAACATATCGAATGATGACAGGTTTATCACTGAACGAATGTTTTAATGAACATTTGAACGAAATCAAGATTATACGTTTCATATTTGTATCTACACCCTTTGATTTTTATTAAGAGAAAAGTGATGTGTTGAATCAAACCTTCGTATAATAGAAGCGAAAAAAATAAAATACGTGAATTCTTAGAATTATATAGTTTTTTTTCTAAATCTGATTATTCTTTAGATCTGAAAGTAGGGTAGATGTACCAATAGTGGAGGTACTAAACACGATTGAACTTCATTTAACCATAATAACCAGCATGTCAGTGAAAAATAATACCTCCACTATTGGTACACTGTTCCTTTAGTTGCGTTATATTTTTAATTTGTGTTGTTATAGTTGAGGTATCAGTTGTTTTCTTTTGGGATCCTCTACTACCCGAGCAGAAGAAAATAACTGCTGAATACCAAATTGAGGTATTCCATACCAGATAATTTCCAATACTACATACCTGAATGAGGTATGAATTAGCCCTGCATAAGAGGTAAAATACCTCAAATAATATCTCAAGCATATTCTACGAACACCAAACTGATAACTAGATCAGGTATTGTAAAACCTCAATAATACTTGATGGATTTTCATATAAAAATGAAATTTTTCAATTATAGTTCAATACCTCCAGCAGACCTCAATAGCTGTTTAATACCTCAATGAAGTATTCTTAATTGTTTTAAAGATTTTTTTCAATACCATTATAATACCAAATTGAGGTATTGACAACTGAACAATACCTAATTTTGGTATGATACCAAAAAATGGTATGCATAAGTTATTGGGGAGTTATTTGTTCCTCCTCGGGTACCCGAGGAGGAAAGAATAACTCGCCAATAACTTATGCATACCATATTTTGGTATCATACCAGAATTAGGTATTGTTCAGTTATCAATACCTCATTTTGGTATTATAATGGTATTTGAAAAAAATGTTTAAAACAATTAAAAATACTTCATTTTGGTATTCGACAGCTATTGAGGACTGCTGGAGGTATTGAACTAGTATTGAAAAATTTCACTTTTATATGAAAATCCATCAAGTATTATTTAGGTATTACAATACCTGATCTAAGTATCAGCTTGGTATTTGTAGAATATGCAGAAGGTATTATTTGAGGTATTTTACCTCTTATGCAGGGCTCATTCATACCTCATTCAGGTTGTAAGTATTGGAAATTATCTGGTATGGAATACCTCAATTTGGTATTCAGTAGTTATTTTCTTCTGCTCGGGTATAGGAACACTTTATTGCAACTATTGGTACAAGTAAGTAAATGTTCAGCAATTTTAGCAATTTAGCAATTTGAACGATCTTTTCAACTATTTCTGTCCTGTCCTGTAGCTAATGCAATACAATCAGTGAAAACGGCACTACCGCAACTATATGAACACCCACAACTAATGGAACACTTACCCTATATTAAATAATAAATCTCCCATTTTAAATCTCATATTGATTTTTTTTTTGATCCTATTATTCTAGCAAGCCCCATGCTGCCCCACTTTTCTTTTTTTGCGGAAATGTTCTATACAGAAAATTAGCTGTAGTCATTTGCCGCTTTAGGAGTTTTCCAGAATCTTGTAAAACACTGTTTTTGAGCTGTTTTTACTGAAAGCATAATTAAATCTGAATTTTTTGCTAGTAAATTATGTAAAATTGCCTTTTTGCAATTTCTCATCGTAATAGGCTGTTTTTCATCACGCCAATCTGTCAAGAAACGGCAAGCCTCGTTGGATAAATGTACAACTAGCATTGTAAAATTCTGGAACTTGTTCGGTAAACAACTATTTTATAGTTAAGATATGTAAAGTTGATAACAAAATATTTTTTAACAATTTTTACTTTCAAAAAATGATCTATATCGATTGTTTGGCTATTTTTAAATGTTATAGAGCGCCAACAATTTATTACAAAATACTTTGTCGAAGATACCAAACCTCTAGGATGCATATCCAGACCCAAGTAACATTGATAGCAGAACAACAGCTTATTCGGACAGTCCTCCCACTCAATGCAACTCGACAATCTTAAGGCTAAGTAGTCCGTCATTCGTTTTCACAGCCATGTTTATTTTGCAGCTTGCAATTGCATAGTGGAGCGGTTCCACAGAAAATGACGACTTTTTTCCCAAATTTCATTTTTATATTTTTTGATTTGGATGAAATTTTGCACATGCTTTCTTTATGCCCAAAAATGCCTTTTTGCATCATCGGCTCGCCATTTTGACTCTAGCCTTACTTTTGAGAAGGGCCTAAGAAAAAAATCCTTAATAATTTTCAAAAAATTATAACTTAGAAACGGTTTATCCGATCAGTTTGGTGCCTTCCGCAAATTTTTTGGTTACTGTTGGGACTATCTGGAAAAAAATATACACTGTAAAAAAAATGTTGTAATTTTTTATGTATCGAAAATAAAGCATAAAAATCAATTTTCTCAAAAATCGTATATTTGATTTTTTTTTATATGTTAAAGTAGACAAAAAATGAAGTCTTTTGCACAGTGGGTCAAGATGGAGAAATCATGGACAGAAAAGTTATGATTTTTTGAAAATAGGTGAATTTTTGAAAATGGTCCTAATAAACTTTTTAAATATTTTTAAACTCGATTTTATGAAAGTACGCAAAATTTACAATAAAAAAGGTATACGGAAAAATCAGGCTAACTTTTACCATTTTAAAGATACAGCGATTTTAATACAAAATTATGATATAATTTTCAATTTTCGGTCATTATAATATAACTTAGAAACGGTTTGTCCGATCAGTTTGGAGTCTTCCGCAAAGTTTTAGGTTTGTGTTGGACTATCTGGAAAAAAATATACACTGTAAAAAAAAACGTTGTAATTTTTTATATATCGAAAATAATGCTTAAAAATCAATTTTCTCAAAAATCGTATTTTTGATTTTTTTTTATTTTTTTATATGTTAAAGAAGACAAAAAATGAAGTCTTTTGCACAGTGGGTCAAGATGGAGAAATCATGGACAAAAAAGTTATGATTTTTTTAAAAAAGGTTGATTTTTAAAAATCATAACTTTTTTGTCCATGATTTCTCCATCTTGACCCACTGTGCAAAAGACTTCATTTTTTGTCTACTTCAACATATAAAAAAAAATCAAAAATAAGATTTTTGAGAAAATTGATTTTTAAGCATTATTTTCGATATATAAGAATTACAACGTTTTTTTTACAGTGTATATTTTTTCCAGATAGTTCCAACAATAACCTAAAACTTCGCGGAAGACACCAAACTGATCGGACAAACCGTTTCTAAATTACATTATAATGACCGAAAATTGAAAATTATACCATAATTTTGTATTAAAATCGCTGTATCTTTAAAATGGTAAAAGTTAGCCTGATTTTTCCGTATACCTTTTTTGTTGTAAATTTTACGTACTTTCATAAAATCGAGTTGAAAAATATTTAAAAAGTTTATTATGACCATTTTCAAAAATTCACCTATTTTCAAAAAATCATAACTTTTTTGTCCATGATTTGTCCATCTTGACCCACTGTGCAAAAGACTTCATTTTTTGTCTACTTTAACATATAAAAAAATAAAAAATCAAAAATACGATTTTTGTGAAAATTGATTTTTAAGCTTTATTTTCGATATATAAAAAATTACAACATTTTTTTTACAGTGTATATTTTTTTCCATATAGTCCCAACAATAACCAAAAAAATGTTTTTAAAATTATTAAGGGTTTTTTTCTTAGGCCCTTCTCAAAAGTAAGGCTAGAGTCAAAACGGCGAGCCGATGATGCAAAAAGGCATTTTTGGGCATAAACAAAGCATGTGCAAAATTTCATCCAAATCAAAAAATACAAAAGTAAACCGACATTCGAATTCAAATGGAACCGCTCAGTGATAAAACTCAGTCATCATAAGTAATATTGATTCATAAAAGTATCACTACTTGCGCTTACATGCAGAAGGTATGCTGATACCTTTTCAGCAATGTCTATACAAAACCATGTGATTTTCTTCAATTCACAATTGTTAGACAAATTAGCCATAATCATCGATGTTCAGTACAAATTTAAATGACGGCTTACTTCGCCTTAACACTTCAGTCGTCGCGCTGTTGTATTTTGTACAACACTGGTGAAAAAAGCTTGCTTTTCGCTCACAACAGCAGCGTGGTGGTTCTGACGGCGGCGAACCGCGCGACGACTGAAAGGTTAAAGGTTGAGATTTTTTTCTTTCTAATAGCTCAGGTGGAGTGCATGCCCGGCCGGGCTCCATAGCGACTTGAAAGGTGTTGTTAACAGAATCAATTGCGTCCTTTTGAAATGTTGTAGATTCTATTGTCACACACACATCCCTACGGAAATTGCATTATGTTCAGGGATTGAATCCTGAGAAAATTGAGATAATCTCTCACTTATCGCATTAGTAACAATCATAACATGCAGCACATTGACAAAACTTCTCTAAACAAGCTCCAAACCTGGGGGACACTATTGCTATTGGAAGCTCGGGAAATGTTTATCGTGCCAGTAAAGTAAAGCACCTACCCCCAACGGAAAACAAGCGAGAAAAATGGATTTTATCATCGCTCTCTCCTTGAGGCTCTTGTTCGCTGCTCCTGTTTATCGGACTTGTTACAACTTGTGATACATTGCTGATCATGGACCGCAACAGATTGGATGTTTTTCTTCGCTTGCTTTGATCGTGCTTCAAAATCAAATGAGAGCGAATTCTGCGATGTCTGATTGTGTTAGATTCTAATCAAATGTGCTCTAACCTGGAGTATTTGTTAATAAGAGTAAAACTACTGGAGTGAAGCAAAATTGCAGCAATCTATTTCCTTCAGTGCCCATGACATTGTGAATCATTCTAAATAAATTGAACAGCTACCGATCCTACTTTTATAACATTGTTACTCGATTGCCTCATGTGGAATGATTCAGCATAAACGAAAACAGAAGTTTAATAATTTGAAACATGAATATATATTCAAAAAATTCTGGATCCACATTTGGATGCCTATGTGTTACTTCAACCTCCTCAAAAAATGCTTAAAATAGATTGCGGTTGACCTGCGGTGAACGAAGCTAATGTTTGGTTAGCGTTGCCAAATACAGTCTAGTATGAAGGTGTCAAAATTTGCTAATTTGCATCTCATCGTGGAATTCGCCGCTAGTTTTCGCAACACAGGATAGCAGACAATATATTTATGGTGAATACTGAGAAGAAAAGTTAGAGAGTTGAATACAAGTTTTTCTTTTTCACAGTAATTTCCATATTAACATTAACTGACGTTTTTGCAGCACAATTTCTTCTTAATAATCAAAAATTTTGAAAACTCATTTTCTGAAAGCAGTAAATAAAGTTAGCAACTGACATTTCCACAGAATTAAAGAGCTTTCCGAGATATTTTGAATGTAAATTGTTCTCAATGTTAGGTCTACTTCTCTGTGATGGGAATATACAAAGCAATTATGATCGTATCGTAGTCGTTCATGTCCGAACTTTTCAGATTTCGAATGCTAAGTAATTGATTACACAGAAAAACGCATGTCATGCAACTGATAAGGAAATAACATCATATATTGATCACAATCACATGTTGGTTTGAATCAGCCGAGAAATTAACTGTGAGAGATGATGTCCGTTTGTTCTGCAAGCAACAACTTATGAGACAATAAGTAAAAAGATAATCAATTCAGTTGACATTTATGTATAGCCTTACCTGTACCTTCAGTTCAGCTTGTCTGCAAGCTAATCAATTCAACATACTAAATGGCAAATCCCTTTTTAATTATTCATGGGAATTCAATTAGACCCGTGTTGGCGCCTCTGCTCTGTTTTAGTCAGAACGAAGGCTAAGGAAAGGATACCACAGAGCTTAGAGTCAAAACCAATACCTAAAATAAACTCCCAGTACAGAGCTTTCGCTTTTTACTCTGTTCTATGCGTTCCGGAGACGAGCCTTATCGGTCCCTTTCCAAAGCGTCTGCGATTACCTTTAGAAGACGCACGCGTCTCCACACCGTGTGCCATACCGAGTGATACCTTCTGGCTTTTTTGTTTCACCGCCGACAACACCTTTACCGACAGTAACTATGAAACGAAGCGACGACGTGGAAGTGCGGTGGCACAGGGCGGCAAAAAATTAATTTGTAATGGAGCCAGGTTAGTCTATTTAATTCGCTATTAGCATTAAATCGCAATTTTCCTTTCATCTCAACCGTCCATCGCCGGGCCCGCCAGTGCTGTCGCACTCGTTGTTACTGTATCCGCTCGTCTCGGCAGCATCACCGCTTGTGCGTTGTCAACCTTTGCGTGCTCAGCGTCTGTTTTTCGACGATTTTTCAATCAAGTTTTTAAACAACTGTTGAAATATTTGTCATTATTTCATCCGAGTCTGTGGCACCCAATCCATATTTGTCACGAGGGAGGTGAAATCTTCAAATTTTGAAGCGTCGCAGTACCTCAAACGAGAATTTGTTTCCTAAAAAAAGAAACACGGGTGGAATTACTTCTCCACTGAACACTACTTTATTACTTCACTAACAGAGCTTTAGCCTGCTCATAATTCACTTTACACTTCACTGTTACACACTAATTGACCGTTTGCCGGGTCAGAAAATACTGGTGCCTCCACTCGCCTTATAGGGCAAATGGTGCACCTGAGGGAAATCTGCTATAATATGGTGATAAAATCATGAAATATGTGATTTTAACGTATCAGTCGATAGATATCAAATCCTTCAATCATTCAAATGTATAAAAATCACGATGTATTTAAAATTTCCCTGCAAAAAGCCTTGCACCAATAATAGAAACACTGTTTCCTTAGTGGAGGTATGTTTTAAGAATGGTTCCTTTAATGGCGCAAACCAATGATTTATTATGGGACCCTCCACTATGGTTACTGATACTTGATACTTGATGAGCAACTATTCCTTGCTATTGCGTTGAATCTACGCCGAATGAAGAAGCCTTCTCCATTGGACCCGGTCCTGGGTCAATCGCTTCCAGTCGTTAAGCGACCTTAAATCCTCCTCAACTGCAAAAAGTCATCTGGTGCGCGGCCTTCCACGGAGGCGACGGCCTCTCCCTGGTTCTCTGCTGAATATTAGTTTAGCTTGACGTTCCTCCGACATCCGAGCTACATGCCCAGCCCACCACAGCCTGCCGTGTTTTATTCGCTTAACAATATCCATTTCATTATAGACTTGGTATAACTCGTGATTCATGCGACGCCACCAGATGCCATTGTCCAATTTACCGCCGAGTATTGTTCGCAGCACTTTACGTTCAAAGACCCCAAAAGCTCTCCGGTCGACCTCTTTCAACGTCTAAGATTCTATGGGTACTGATATATCACTATAGGTGCAAGAGAGCAAAAATTTTAAGCAAAATAATTGTTTTAAATAGCTTAACGATTAATTTCTTGAATATTTTTCTATTGCTTGTATCATTTTTGCTTCGTGCATCATAGAAAAATATCACATAATTATTTATTTATGCGAAACATGTCAAAACACACTACCTCCATTATTGGAGCTACCTCTACTAAGGGAGCGTTTGCCGTATATCATGCCAGAGGGAAACTAGAACAATCTAGACAAGTCCCAACTTTGAACATTCCAGAACTGTCGGGAATCTGGGTGCACTGGCACTCACGCTGTCCTATCCGTTGCGCGCGATGACAGTGATGATGGTAATGATGACGGTGAGCTCCCTCGACGGTGGTTATTTACATCAGTGAGTAACCGCGCGCTGCTTCTGGCTTCGAGTAGGTTAACTGCTGCTGATTGCTATAAGGGACAGTGGGGCAATATTTCCATCGGAGTGGTCGATTCGGGCGCGAACATGTTCCTGTCGTCCTGGCAAGAACTCTTATCGAAGCTCTGTCATACTGATGGCAGTTGTCTTCTCGGGGTTCCGGTTGATCATTGCAGCAGAGTCTTTTTTCCTTCGTCGTTTGAAGGACAGAAAGCGGTAAAGGGTTCCGACGATGGATTCGCTGAGCTACACACCAGGTTTGTCCATTTCCGAGCTGATGCAAGAATCGATACGGTTCACTCTGCGGCTGCGCAGCATAACACAACTGATCTATGGTATGCCTGTTGTATGACGTCCTTTGCTCGATGGAATGTAGCTGGATTCTACTCCAAAACTTCTCGGCAATCGACGCTGGATGACACGTTGCTATGTGTTAGTTGGTGTCTCCGGTCGTCCCTTCATTGATGAGCGCACACTGACGCTGATCGAGAGCTGTGAGACGCAAGCTATTGCCACTCGATGCCGGGCTTAGTGAGTTGGTGTCCTCATCAGTTGGACTCATCTGCTTGGAAGAAGTCGTATCGCTGTTCAGCATACTCAGTGCCGTAGTGGCCGCACCTAGAACAAAAGCTGGCCAAAAGTAAAAAAGTGCTCAAAAATGGTTGGAAATGTATCCAAATCATAGTCTAAGCCTAAAAAGTATTGAATCACACAAAAACTTTGAAAACCCCATGCTGCAAGCTTTCATTTACATGTATTGAGTAGTGAATCAACACGTTAGCTTTAAACAATACTAAGCTATTTGACAACATAAAATTGAACCAAGTACTGTGCTGCCCTCGTCGAGGTGTGTGGTGGATCCTTAAAGCTTATACAAATGTCACTTCGGAGCACGTGTTGGTCGAATTGAAACCAACAGTTCTTTTTTGTTTGCTAGAAAATTGTGAAAAAAAAAGTTTGTGGAAAAAGTTTGATATTTGTCTTCAGCAATGGCTTCAGCGAATGGTAATTTTTTATAGAATATATATTATTATACATACGTCTTATACCTTTATCTTAAATAGAAATTTTCTTAAAACGAAAAGATGTTCTGGATGCTGTTTACGAGCATTCTTCAGTAGGTGGAAAACGTGATGCAGTCATAAAGTTTATATCAAAGTACGTTGATATAGACGCAAATGCCGATAAAACAATAAACGTGTTTTTCCATGACTTTAAACGTCGGTGGAAAAATGCATCACGTAAAAAAGATAGATTTTTAAAACACAATTCCGAGTGGCTAGATGATTATTTAGTTTTTTCTGGGCCCACTACTTTTTCATCAACTATAACGAAAAATGTGTTTGGTCGACCTAATAAAACATTTGACGAGAGTAGCGAACGTAGTAAACGGCGTAAAACTGAGGAGTTACGTCGAACTTGTGGCTCAGGTAAACTGAATAAATGTTTTCTTTATATTATTTAACATAACCTTTCGTTCAGGTGAACTGCAATATGCTGCTGGTATGGCGTTAAGAGCAGATGGCAATAAAACGTTGGCTGATGTACTCAAAAAAGGTATTATACCTAGGATGTTATCCGATGAAAAAGCTTTGGCAATTTTGATTGATGCGAAGCTGACTAAACGTGGCTATTCAATAATAAGAGAGCCAGCAATGGACGTTTTTCCTCCATACAGTAGAATCACTGAAGCTAAAGTAAAATGTTACCCTCCAGAAGACCAATTCGAATTTTCTGAAGTGTTCGCGAAAGTAAAACTGCAGTCGATTTTGAATCACACTATTTCTAGATTGTTAGATTCATGTAAATTTGATTTCGATCCTTAAATTCATCAGGATTGGCGACTGATTTTAAAATGGGGCATGGATGGAACTACATTAACTGAATACAATCAGAAATTTGAAGATTCGGATTCATCTGATTCTAACGTAGTGCTGACATCGTTTGTGCCGCTTAAGTTAATGGCAGGAGATCATATTATATGGGAAAACTATCAGTCGTCCTCTACGCGTTTTTGTCGTCCGATATTCATAAAGTTGGGTAAAGAAACAAAGGATTCAACTATTGCAGAGTACCAACGAGTGATTCACGAAATAAGTGATCTACTACCATATGTTTTTAAAAACGAAAAATTTGAAACCCCCATCAAATTTGATATGATCATGACAATGGTTGATGGTAAAACAATTAACAATGTAACAGAATCATCCGGGCAAAGATGTTATTTATGCAGAGCAACATTGTCACAATTTAACGATATTACCAGAGTTTCACAATTAGACATTGTCAATGACAATTTTCTCGAATTTGGTGTGTGCAATTTACATTGTTGGATTCGATGTTTCGAATGTTTATTGCATATAGCTTATAGGCTAGAATTTCGTAAGTGGATAAAAACGGCGCATATTGATGTGTACAATAGCACTAAAAAACGAATTCAAAGTGAGTTTTTTAAAAGACTGGGTCTACACGTTGATAAGCCCCGCGCTGGAAGTGGATCGAGTAACAATGGAAATACAGCGAGACGTTTTTTTGCGGAAGCTGAAGTTTCGTCAGAGATCACAGGTATCGATAGAAACCTAATCAAAAGGTTCAAGTTTTTATTGATAGCAATATCAAGTGGAAAAACTATAGATAGTAACAAGTTCAAGATGTATGCTTTAGAAACTGCACACCGTTATGTAGAATTATATGGTTGGTATCATATGCCCACTACAGTGCATAAATTACTAATTCATGGTCACGAAATTATTGACAAGGCTTCCATTCCAATTGGAAAACTCTCCGAGGAAGCGCAAGAAAGCATGAACAAAGAAATACGAAGATTAAGGCAAAATCACGCTTTCAAAGGATCTCGAGAAAGAACTATTCGTGACGTGTTTTATGGATTATTAGTGGCATCCGACCCAATTGTCTCTAGTTTTAGAAGCAATAAACAAAAACATTCCAGTGATCTACCGGACGAGGTAATAGATTTGTTACTTATTGAGGATAAAGAAGACGAAAAAGATGAAAATGAATGATGTTATAGTGAACTGAAAATTGAAATGTAAAATAATTGTTTTTTTATTAAAACTACAGAAAAATAAAAAAAAATAAAAAAGATACTGATGAAAAAAAATTATTTCACCCCTTGGCGCAAAAATGCACAAGTGAAGACAATGTGTCCCAAAAACTTATGACTATTTACTATTCACCAAGTGTTAAATGATCGTTTCCAAGCGTTTCCCTCATAGTTGAATTAAGGTTCAAAAAACACGAAAATACGCTTAAATGCTAAAAATCCCGCATAATGAATTCTACATGGAAAATAATAAGCATTTAAGACGTGAAAATACAGCTATTTTGAAGTTTTATTATCCCTTTAGTTAACAAAATTTGTTTGGGGTAAAACGGTTTTGATTTGGCGGAGATATATTTTTTTCAAAATTGGGATTTTTTGTAAATTTTTAACTCAAATTTTTACAAAATGCTCTATACCCACTACGTCACATCAACACATTAAAGTGATAAATACACTCTGAAGCCCAAGTGTTGATGAATTAAGATTATTCAAGGTATAAGAAAACAAGGAAAAATATAAAAAATGCATATTTGAAACATCAGTTTTTTGACTTTTGACCAGCCTTAGGCCACTGTGCGGCAGGTTGCTACACTGCTTGACCGGTTCAGAGAGGCACAGGTTGAGACATCCCTCCCTTTGGTTAACCTGTATTAGCCAGTTGAACAATCTAGTGTGCTCTGCATATCTCGGATGGCTCTCATAAGTCACAGGTGGTGGTTTGGCAGGTTTTGTGTGCCATTTCCTCGCTGTTCTTGGTTGATGGTGACTTGGAACCCCATATCCGAAGCGTTGCCACTTCTTTCCAGAAACTCAACAGATTTGGAAGTGTCAACTCCCAATGTTCCGAATTAGCGCGTTTCTTTCCGGTTCGACGAGTACGAGCCGCTAATCAAATCCCGAATGAGTGAAGAGCTTGTTGGTCTTCTCTTGTTGGTCGGTGGGCTCCTCCTGAGCAAGCTCCATTTTGTTGGTAGCTGTTGTTACACACAATGGCCTTACAAACAACAGCCTGCAGTGCTCATCCTGAGCGAACTCGAATTGGTTGGTAGCTGTCGTAACACACAATGGCTTTACATTAGACGGCCTAGTGTACTCCTCTGGAATGGGCTCCATTTGGTTGGTATTAGCCACAGTGTCATCCCTTGGATGCCCACTGGATGCCAGGTAACGCTCTTCATGGTCGAACTCCGGTTGTACAGCAGATGTCTCCTCGGGAAGAAGTTGGGTCGCACAAGATTGATCAGAAAGTTCCTCCCGAACAGACTCTGATATCTCCTTACAAGTCGAAGACTCGTTGGTAACCATATCGAGATACATTGGCACCAATTCGCACTTATTGGGTTTGCTGTATTCTTTCGGAATGAAGTCCAGTTTATCGACGGAAGCCGCAATGTGGAAGGGCTGGTTAACACTAGACGGATCAGAGAGGTCCACCAAAGTGGACTCCGGATTTACCATAGCTGCAGCTATCCCTATCACAGTCCCAGCGACTGAATTGTGTGACTGCTCTGACGGTGTTCAAGGCAATCACTTCGCTGATGTGCCCTGATTGCTGGCATATTGGACGTCACAGTTTGTTTCGGTAACTCTGCTCTGGGCGAATCGGAGAATACTTTCTCCTCTTGAGCTTTCTTCGGTTCGATATTGGTCTGGATGCCATCGTGTGAGTCGGCCCTGCATGACTCGGAGACCTCTTCGAGTGGCAGACGTTGAATCCGGGATGCCTTTGGAAGTCGGAATATTTCACTAGCATGGGACTTGGCTACTCGAACAGGTACCGCATACTCGACGAACGCGCGCACGCTGGACGGCTTGACGAGTTGCTGCGGATTATACTCGGACAGGATCTCAGGTTTCATAGCAATGTACGGCGTCTTTGCTCTTGGTGTGGCAAGGTTGATTCCTGCTGGACTGATGAGAGTGCTTGAAGTCCATTTGATTTTTGGTCGTCGTAATGTGATGTGGTGTTTCAACACCGGACGTGTCAGAGCGCTTCTCCTGGCCGTACTCTGACCGCTGCCTATTTTGGAAGCTTTCCAAAACTAGGCGTTCACTCTCACCTATTTCCAACTTACCAGCCAGGCTCGCGGTTAACTGCTCGATCCTCAGCAGAGCTTTGGTATAAAGCTGATCGAACCTTAGATGCTGCTCTTCGCACTCCGTCGTTGGAACCCATTTCAGGGATGATCTCATCTTGGATAGGTCATCCTTCGACTCATCCAGGTTACGGATAATGTACGTGACCTTGCGGGTGACTTGGTCGCGTAGATGGATAAGTTTCTGTATTTTATCCATGCAGGGTGTCACACCTCTTGTCGAGTAGTAGCTCATGGGGTAGATCGACCGGTATTCTTCACTGTTAGTCGGCTCACTGACTAGTTGTACTTTCTCGAATGGTCACCTTGTTGACCACAGGACACAGATGACGTATCTACTGCTCGCCTTGTTATGCACCGAATGAGGTCTGCTTCTACTGATACCCTCGTTGATCAGCAGAAAGCTACGTTGTTACCGATCGCCTCACAGACCGGTAGATTCCTCTCACTCCTTTGGTATTCTTGCGGTTGCAAGAATCTCGCAGATTGGCGGGAATTCCTGGACTGGTCGCCTCGAATACCTGGGTAAACGGGTCCTGCTTCTACTGTGCGCCTCGTTGACCAGTAGAAGGCTTCGATGGTGTCGTATCTCTCGATGTTCGATAGGATTTCCGCGACTGGTCACCTCGATGGCCAGGGAGAACGTATGCTTCTACTGTGCTCCTCGGTGACCAGTAGAAGCCTTCGACGGTACCGATCCTCTCGCTGATCGGTATGAACCTCTCACGGTCTGTTGTGCAGAGATTCACCACTCTATGGTGTTCCTGCCGGCGACAAGAATGTCACATTCGGCACCAATCCTCACGTTGATCGGCGGGGATTCCTCGGCTGGTCGCCTCTATGACCAGGGAAGAGCAGCAATGAGACCGATCGACTCCTTGATTGGCGGGGATTTCTCGGATGGTCGCTTCGATAACCAGAGTAAACGGATGCTTCTACTGTGCGCCTTGTTGACCAGTAGAAGGCTTTGACGGTACCGATCCGCTCGAAGATCGGCAAGAATCTCGTACGCTCGGTTGTGACAGAGATTCCACGCTGTTTGGTATCCTCGCCGGCGGCGTACCGATCGACTCTCTTATCGGCTGGGGTTTCCTCGTCTGGTCGCCTCGTTGAGAATAAAAGAGAGAACTAGTGGCACGCACCAATGATCTGCACCACCTGAGTAAAATCCATCACATTGGGTTGCGTGCGCGTCACTCATGAGTGGTTGTTTACATCAGTGAGTGACCGCGCATTGCACAGTATTTCAATCGGCCGAAATCGTGAACTTAATTCTGTAGCACCTTTAAACGTGATTTTTTCGGAATGGTGTCTTCGGACGAAAATTTTCTAAAAATATAGCGCATATATTGGCGGTAAATGTAAGTTCGCAAATTGACACGGGCGGCGCTGCGAAAATATTTTTTTTGAAATGACGATCTTTAAATATGATGTCTTCGGAAAAGTTGTAGATAATCTAAATACAAACAACTTTTCCAAAGACACCTAGTGTGTATTCAGCCGCATTTCCAAAATACGGGAGTATTTTATGAACGACCCCCTAAAACTAGTTTCTCTCGTTTATTTTGAAAATGCGAAGTTTCCGGTAGCAACAATGTTCTACAAAATTGTGTTAACAGTCAAAATTAATCATTCTCTAGAAGACACTAGGTTTCTAAAGGCCAAGGAAAAGCAGTTATAACCGTTTAAGTGCAAAAATCAGTCATTTTTGGGGTCCGTGTATTTATTCGGGTAGCAGCTGGTGGCAGATGAAACCTAGTAGGATACAAAATATATCATTAGTAGTTGTAAATGTCGATAGTGTCATTAGTATCCACGAGTATCCCTTTTACTTAGAGGAAGTTTCATCAATGACTCTTATTACCCTGTAGTAATTAGTTATACGATGGGTAGAGGGCTATGACTCCAAACTTCTTATTTTTCTTCTCCTTGACATATTCTTCATCTTTATACATACACTCAATAGGTTCCAAATACTTTTATGAAGAAAGTTCTCAATTAGTCTTTACAAAATGACTCACCATACAACTATTTTTCGCGTCCAGTTTTAACTATTTTTCGTACTTAGACATAGTAAGTGCAAGCTATGCAAATTTGGTGAAATATTCTGTTGAGAAAAGAGTAAATCATTGAATCACTATTCTGTGAATCAAATCAGTGTTTAAATGTTAACGCAGTTCTTATGGTTGCAACACTCTTTTACAAAATGATCTGATATTGAGATACTTGCCTGATTTTGGATTTGAATTTGATTATTACATTGGCATTGCTTCTGGCTTCGGGTAGGTTGACTGCTGCTGATTGCTATAAGCGACAGTGGGCCAATATTTTCACCGGAGCGGTCGATTCGGGCGCAAACATGGTCATTCCCAAAATTTTATCTAAACCATTCGTGTAACACCTCAAACTTCATTATGCGTTAGTAGAAGTGGTCGTTACAAAGTCCAACAACCGTTCAGGATTGACCTGGTTATACCGGACATGTTTCGATTATCCCGTAGGGGACAGCCAATTCCATAATGCTAAAGAAACCATCCATGCGACATATCGAGCGTCACGATTTGTTGAAAGAAGAATGGAAGATGTCCTGGAGTTCAATGACCATTTAGGGTCAATCTAGGTTGACTGCATAGGTTCCGGCCATTTCAATGTTTTTAAACAATTTGTGTGACACCTCAAACTTTACGATTCGTCAAGTTATGAGTTTGGGACCTTCCTTAACCGAGTGGTTAGAGTTCGCGGCTACAAAGCAAAGCCATACTGAAGGTGTTTGGGTTCGATTCCCGGTCAATCCAGGATATTTTCGTTATGGAAAATTCCTCGACTTTCCTGGGCAAAGAGTATCATCGTACCTGCCACACGATATACGGATGCGAAAATGGCAACTTTGGCAAAGAAAGCTCTCAGTTAATAATTGTGGATGTGCTCATAAGCACACTTAGCTGAGAAGCAGGTTCTGTCGTAGTGAGGACGTAAATGCCAAAAAGAAGAAGAAGAAGAAGAAGATCCTTGCAAATTGCGGCAAATTGGAATCAAATGAAATTTTCCTAAAAAATCAACTCGACAATGACTATTTAACAGCTGATTGAAGCTTTGGGAATCTTCAAAAACAGACGTTGGGAACGCAAAGGTTAACGTCGAGAGATGGATGCAAAATGGGCGCCAACCGGAACAGCGCAGGCCCAACCCTCAACCTTCAGTCCAATGGGTACTGGTAGAGGTCCAAGGCAGGTGGCGGCAGTTAGCTTGAAAATTGAACTACATAGTAAAACAAAATCGCGGCCACAGAGGCGCGCGCTTCGCTTTTGTTGGGAAATTCAATTTCCCTATGGTGCATTATTTTGCAGCTGTTGGCGAATCACGACGCGATTAGCGGTTGACCGAGAAAGGTTCGTGGTTTACCCGTCTAGTCGTTTGAAAGTGTGCTGATGAAAATTGATTCAACGATGGTTATGACGATGCTGATCGAGTTATTTTTCTTCACGATTCAGTCTCAGAATTATATCTACTTCAGTGTTCTGAAAATACTCGCTTCAAATTCGGTGGAACCTGACAATTAGCATACCTGCGCCGGTCATCGTTTTTAATACATCATTCTTGAGATTCTCAGCGAGGCGCCAAGACGCTGCAGAGAAAAAAATGCAACTCATTCACTTATTAGGCTCAATTATCAAATTTTATTTTGTTTGGTTTCAACCTGTTCGAGTGGATTGCTAATGAGATTGTACAGCCAACGCTAATCGTCACTTTTCAATTAGCACTGCTAACAATCCATCACGAGTGATAGTTTCGCGTGAAATTCGTTGGAATGTTTTGAGCTAGAAAGAGGATTTGTTCGCCGCAGAATAATTTGATTAGCATAATTTGGCTAATTTTGTCGCAACTCAAGCGGAAGGAAATTGATGAGAGTGCAATAATCGGAGCAAAGGCTAGGCACGATACATTTTCAAGCCTACATTGGACTTTTTGCATCAGAAAACATCATTGAAGGTCGTTCATAAACTACGTAGACTCCTTGGGAATGAGTGAAGCTTCATGTAAAGAGGTTCGTTACATCATGGGTCATAGACAGACTATGCTTCTCAACTTAGTGTTCTTCTGAGCACATCCACAGTTATTCATTTAGAACTTGCTTTGTCAAAGTTGCCATTTTTGCATTCGTATATCGTGTAACAGGTGCGATGATACTTAATGATTATATGAAAAGATTTCCATTAAGAATAGATACTGGACCAACCGAGAATCTTACCCAAACCCCTTCAGCAAAGCTTTGCGTTGTACTTCTGTACTGTTAAAGAAGATTGAGACATAAACTTTCACTCAACTTGTCATACACGTCGAATGCTATTAGATATCATTTTCATCAAGTTGTGGGAACTACTACATCAGTATTATCATTGTCAAAGTTGCACAATACCGAGGGAGGTACAATGAACTGTTGGGAACTACTGCCTTGCAGAAAACTACTAATTACGAATGTGCACTTAGGAGACATTATTATAGCTTAATGCCTCACATCATCTGCCATTGCTCCTACAGAAACAAAATCCAATAAAAGACCGCGAAAATAAAACGAAACCACCCCACATTTCAGGCCAAAACACGGCAACTGGATCATTAGGTAATAGATTTGCGTTTGTCGCTGTTAGCGAGCCACTTCTTTGAAAATGCTTCATTTCTTGCGCGCTTTGCATACCTACATCTCCGCAGACCGTTGGGGCGGAGGAGGTGGACAGTAAGTACCACTACGGCATTGCTCCTCCGATACTCCGATTTGGAATGCAAAGAAAACGCGACGACTGCCAAACGGTTTGCTAGACACCACCGTCTGAATCTATCATGTTTGGTCGATTGGCATGATTACGCGAGCAAGCGGGTGAGGAATGAATAGACGATGGCAGTCATGGGTGTAGGAGGGGGCTTAACCCCCTGGCCGTCCGAAAATAAATTAAAAAAAACTGGTTTGCAATAAAGACTAATATTTTGTTTGCATTTTCAGAAGATTGTCTCTTAAAAATTGCATCACAATGAATTCCTTGTAGTCTCTGAAGATCCTTTCAAATATTTCGTCAAAAACCCACATGGAATCTGCAGCAAACTATAATTTTTAAATTCTATACACTGCTGACAAAGATCTGGCCAAAATTCAATGGACGTTAAATTCTACAAATAAACTTTTAAGTGTTTCTTCCAATAACCTCTAAATGTTTTTTTTAAGAACTTTCAAGAGTGTGTCATTTTGTTGATTTTTGAATTTAACGAGTTATAAAAAAAAGATGAGTGTCTAGAAATTTACGAGAAATTGTAGTGATCTTGAAAGTTGGTTAGAGCTCAGTTCTTATTTGATACTACCATAGTTAATCTTGCATAAGTTGCAGATACAACGAACGTTCAATTCTCAAGTTTAAATCGAACGAGTGCAAGAATTTGATGACACAGGTCAGGCATCTGGAGAAGTTACTCCTGGAAATATTATTATGAATGAAGTGATTGTTCAATTAGAACAACTGGCTTCTAATGCAATGGAGTCAGACAACAACTTCCCATATAACGGCAAGAATGTTGAATTATATTTAAACTGCTGCTGATGTGAATACTCTTTGTTTGAATATGGAATACTACAACATCAATAACAAGTGAAAATAAAATGGGAAAATACACATCTGTCACGTGAATGGCCATCGCCATTTTGACGTTTTGCACGAAAAGTGTTGGTTTTCATCCAACAGAATACTACACCGCGACCAAAAAAATGTTGAAAGATTGTGTCAACTATAGAGCTCATAGATTGCAGTTCGGAGATGAACCAGCCAAAAGCCTGAAAATCTTCTTAAGAATATATAATAATGGGGATTATGCACCTGAAAAGAAAAGTAATCACCTCCCTCGATGCGTGTGAAAGTCCTTGCAAGAAATGGTCAAAAAAAAAAATCATTATTTTTTAATCACAGTACACTGTTGAGAAAACATGGCGCTTCACACGTTACTCGCTGTAGAAAATTTCTTATACATATCTGTCAGAGAAACTTACTTTAAATTGAAGTTTACAGTCAAATAGTCTGAATATCGATGCATTGCTTGAGTTCAGATCGTTTTGACCAAGAAATATCACCGATGCCAAAACAAAAATTGTGGAAATTTTAAAGATCTTTTCCTTAACTCATGAAGGGTGTGCTTAACACTTCAGTCGTCGCGCTGTTGTATTTTGTACCACACTGCTGAAAAAACCTCACTTTTCGTTCACAACAGCGGCGTGGTGGTTCTGACGATGGCAAACCGCGCGACGGCTGAGAGGTTAATGAGGAAACAAAGAAGAACCGATCAAAAATATGAAAATTAAACAACAATAGGATATCGTGAAAGGGGTAAAAAAATGAATCAAAACATCATCAGATGATTAATTGCATTGAAATATCAATATTGATAACAGTAGAACGGCGTCCATGTTTTTTTTCGGAGAAGAGGGAGAATGTGGGCAATGAGAATAGGGTAACCAATATATTTTGGACCCCCTGGCCCATTTTCCTGCAAATTTCCCAGTTCAAATCGAAAGACCAACTCAATTTGCATGCCATTTGAAAAGATAGGACTATTCCGCACTTGCATCTACCGTTGGTATACAGAAAATGTGTTTATTTTATCTGAAATTAATTTTATTTAATCGGCTCATCCATGCAACCGTTACAATACGTTACACACAGAAATGGAAGCCGTCAGAAATTTTGCAAATGTAAACAAAAATTTCAAATTTCTGAACTAAAAGCGAAGAATTTATTCGGTTTTCCATTGTCAATCGATTGATTAGACTTTGGGCAAGCATATGTCGTGGACTTTGTCGCCAAACGATAAAAAATGCCGGGGGTCCAAAATATATACTTTGAGGGTCCAAAACATATTGGTGTGTCCAAAATAATAAAAAACAGTGCTGCACAATTCAATTATTTTCTACGTTTTTTGCATCCTACATTACCCTATGGTCATTTTTATCTCAGAGAGGAAGTTTTTCTGTACATTTTGGCATGTTCTTTGACTTGGCTAGGCTGTGCAGTTAATTAATTGGGTCAAAAAACTAAAATCACTTCCTTAGAGGGTCCAAAATACGACTGTTACCCTATATACCGAGGTGAGGAAAACACATATAGTGTGCGTGATATCCGTGTACGGTGCAAAATGTTTCACAACTACAAGCGAGCGGGCTTCCATAAGAAGCCGTATTGATTAGTGACGTAGTTATTTTTCTTCACCTTATTTCTCTTTACTAATACACAGCCATTGTTTCTTCTTCCACACTTTTATATATATTCTCATTGGAATGTGGGGTGTGTATGTTTAATACCTTTCTCCTTACATAGAGGTCTCCAAGCAAACTGCCACGAATACCAACGAAGAATCAATCTTACACGATTCGATTTCCTCAAAACGAATCGATGTTTGTTTGATGTCATTGAACTTTCGGTCAACGTCAGTCCAACAAGGAAGTGGTTGTTTTGCAGTAATTCTGTTTATATTTGTATTCTCACAGCAAACACAAGCAATATTGTGACAGTTCTCACAGCAAACAAAGAAAATTTTGTCAACATTGCACTACTACGCAGGCAACTGGATTGGTCTATGCGATACTGGCTGACAGCTGAGACGGTAACGTATGCGTATGGTATGATCGTAACATTAGTGTGTGCGTGATGTCAGTCTTCCAATCGCCTCAAGCCAGTCAGTGTTAGATCTCTGGTTAAGTAAGTAGCATTCCGGGTGATTCTTCCACAGTGTTATAAGATGGCGGACAGTCTCCACATTTCTGATAGTTGAATATTTACAATTCTGATGAGAACTTTGAAAGGATTCTGATGAGAATTCTAGGAAGATTTCTGATTTTTACGAGGATGGGAGGATTTTGAAGAAAATCAATAATAGATTCTGATGAGAATCCTGCTAAGAATCTTAAGCGAAACCTGCGAGGAATCCATGAGAGGAAAGAATTATGAGAATTCTGTGAGCATTTTGAGAGATAATGTGCCTGAGAGGATTAATCAGATTTTTTTTAGGATGTTCATCCTTTCTTCCAGAATGAAATCAAAATAAAAAAATATCGCTGGAACTTCGTTAGTACATCTGAGTTTCAGGTTTTATCTCAACGAAACAGTTGAACTTTATATTTCTCGTAATGAGAATTATAAATTATAAACCAATTCATATATTGTTAAACATATGAATTTAAAACCAGAATGCAAATACCGGAGCTAATAACAAATCCCTTATTCGCTTTTCAAAACAATACTTTGATTAGAGTCTGAGGTGAAAAAATGAAGTAAAAAAAATTGCTGCAACCATATTCGAGTAATAAGCATTTATGTTTCTGGTACAGCTCTGGTCTCTATCTTCAAAACTTCAGAAACAAATCAATTTTTGTACTTTCGAATTTCTCGATGACAACTCAACCGATTTGTATAATTTCTTGAAAAGAGCTCCTTTTAATCTGACATTGTAAAGCCTATAATTTTTTGAAAAATTCAGTAGATATCTTTACATTAATTTTGAAAATTCTTAGAAATTCCTGATGGATTGCCACCGATCAAATTTTAGATTCCATTGAAAACCTTCAAAAGACCTATTGCCTGCCTCGATAAATTGAATTAAATATTATTTTTGACTTCACTCAAACGATGGTAATACAATCGGAAAGATGTACGCCTTTCATAGTAGGTATTACGTTAAATCATCTTTAGGTTCGTTCGGCCCCTTATGGTAATCCTGGCTACGCCCATGGTGGCACTGGTCTTTCATCGATCACGGATATAGCTCAACGGCAACGAATTGGTAATTTCAAACATTGGGTGGGTGCTGCAGAGCACAGCAAAGAGCAACAATTTAAGGAAATTGAATCAAAGAAATGAAGCAATATAATTAAGGTTTGAAATGGAACTCAAATCTGGCGAGAGAGAAAGAAAGTCGCATGCCTTTGTTGCATCCTAAATAGCGACCCGATTGAGTGACATAACCGTTCGGAATGATTTGCTTTGTGTAATTTGCTTTTATCTACCGCGCTGACCTCAGATTACGCCAACGATAGATTACTGAATTTGCTTTCGTTTTTTGTTTCGTTGCAGGTGAAGGTTGTGTGGAAAAGCCATTGGCCACGCTCTGGAGGAACTACACTCAAAACAGCAAACCGGACGTGCTGATGAAGCTGTGCTTGTGCCCTTCCGGGCTGAAAGCTACCACCAGGCAGCATGGCCTCACGGAATACTGGTCCCATCGAATAACGTACTGCACGGCGCCAAAGAACTACCCGAGGGTCTTCTGCTGGATCTACAGGCATGAAGGCCGCAAACTGAAGCACGAGTTCCGTTGTCACGCGGTCATCTGTACCAAAGAATCCGTTGCGAAGGATATCAGCTCTACGTTGAAGGTAAGTTGCGGTAGATCACGAACGTTCAATCAACCTCAATAATCATTTTAATCTATTTTAGGAAAATCTAGCCAAAGCTCTACAAGAGTTCAAACGGGACAAGCTGAACCGGCAGAATGCTCGGCTTAGTCTGGCCAACAGCGTGTATGACAACCCGAGCATGCCTCGGCGGAAGATCATGCTGAGCGTCGGTGCCAATAACTATAGACCGCCACTGGAACGATCCAAATCCGCTCCGAAACTGATGGCAATCGAGGAAATGATTGCTGAAGAAGACGAAGAGGAAGATGAAGCCGCGGGAAGACCTGTAAGCAAGAGCACGGGAGAAGAGATGCGGGCATGCTGCAAGGAAGATTCGCTGTTCCCATCAACCACGCTGGGTAGACGAAGATGCCGTCGAGGTCATTCGATCAGGAGGACCAGACTGAGAAACTCCTTCAAATCACCCAAAGCAGTCGAAGCCAAAGTACCTTTGAAGAACGAGAACGTCGTGCAGGATAATCCAATGAATAAGTCGGTTGATTCTATCTTGGATACAATCAAGCAGGAAGAAGAGGAAGATCAATTGGCTGAAACGGAAGAATGTACGGATGATAGTCAAACCATGGTAAGACCAGTTCACCACTCCGATTCCTCTGAAGATGACTTTGAAGCATTCCTCTTGAACTATAACTACAACTCCAAAGAACCTCTAACGTCGGAACTAATCTCCTATTTGGATATGAAGCTAAGTCCCAAAGTAACGGCCAGCATGCATGATCTAAGTAGCAACCTGCGAGAAGGCGAAGCTGAACCCAGAAGGCGACTAGACGAAGCAAGGCTGGCGCTTAGCTTGGACGATTTGGATAACTACGACGAAGGCCATGACAATGAAGATACCGAAGACGATGTATTCTTTAATCAGAATGATGTGCTTGAAATACTTCGCAGTACAACCAAATCGTTGAACGGTTACGGTTCCGGAGAGAAATCCAGTCTTACGGCATGCGGTATGAATGGTACTACTCCTCCGTCGATGCTTTGCGTGACGAATAAAATCGCTGGCAATTCGGATAGCGACGAAGGTTCCATTTCCAGTGGCTGTGAAACATCCAGTACTGTTACCACCAACACGGACGAATCCGCTGCGGCCATTCTCATTAAACCATGCTCCGTTCTGGAGCGAGTTCGAAGCTTCGAGCAACTCGCTGAACATCCAGTCATCCACGAGCCACTTGGTGAAAAGACTCCTCTAGGCAAACAGGACTTTGATACAACTATCTTCAAGCGAAGCATTACGTTTCCTGCACCTGGTGTTAAGACGAGCTTCCTCCTTCCGCTCTCCTCATCAATCGTTCACGAAGAAGAACCCTTGTCGGAAACTCCGATAGATTCGCTCTCTCCCTCACCCACACCTTCCTCAACAAAACCCTCAACGTCTGCCAATGGAGCCATTCCCACGGCTCGTCGCCTCAAATCCACGGTAGCTGCCGTCAATACTGAACTGATAAACCACCTCCAGGCAATCGACTCCGATTCGGACCTCAGCGATGAATCCGGTTACGTCGAGTTCCAGGATCATCAGCCTTCCAGAAAGTCCGTGACGGCCTGAGATGGCTCTTCGAGGAAATGAGCGTCGAGCTGAATCGACGTGTCAGATCCTCGAGCGAATGAATCTACGGCTAGCAAACGGGTTCGGGTGCAAAGATCTAGTGATTTAGCTTTATATCTGTTATAACTTACTGCATCTAGAATTGTAAGCAGAGAGAAGCATCACAAAATGTTAGGTATCATTGTTTTCGGTCGCTCTCGAGCTGATGAATCTCGTGCTACAGCTTCCAGATGGCACATTTCAGCGAGAGCGTAACCCATATACCAAATAATTTATTACAGTAGTCGTACAAGTGTCGATCATTGCAATGAGAGATCAAACCAGTTGGTTAATAGTTAGATGCGAGAACTAGAAGAAGGAATATAAATTGAATTATCATAGTAGGAACCAAGTGATTAGGTGTCACGTCACAAATGTGGGAAGGGACTATGTTTAACTAAGGACTTTACAGGTACCTTTTTACCTAAATCTAATTGATTCCAACTAAACAATTGCAAACAAACAATCACAAAACTTCCTCACCACAATCACAACACCTACAAACAAATGCATACACACATTCACGTACAAGTTGTCTTATCTGATAGAAACTAACCCAAGCATATGTACCAAATCTGATTCTAAAATAGAGTTGTTAGGAAAACCATACACGCACGAGAGAGATGTCTTCAGAGTGTTGTCTACCATAGAGAGTGACACTGATCGAAATTCGTAAATGTAATCTCGAGAACAAATGTTAGAAGAATCAAAACAAATGGACTTAAATCAGTAAACTGTGAAATTATACTAACAAAACGAGATGATTATAAACTAGTGGTTATTGTACCAAGATAGGAGAGAATAAATATGGATGACTATATTTATTGCGATGCAAGCAGATGATATTATTATAAATGTTTCCAAATTTATGGCAAAAAACTGCAAAATAAACCATTGGATGAAAAATTGAAAAAGTGTTGGGTCAATTTATTCCAGATGATTTTCCGTGTGTTCTCTTGTTTTTTTTTCTTCCTTTCATTTATTTAATTCACATCTTAAACGAATTTCTTCTTCTTCTTCTTCTTCTTGGCATTAACTTCCTCACTGGGACAGAACCTGCTTCTCAGCTTAGTGTTCTTATGGGCACTTCCACAGTTATTAAGGCCTTTTGGTGCGCCATCACAAAATGGCTTCTTCCAAAATCATTAACATATTTTTATGGTAGTATTGGTATTTGCAACATCGATGAAATATAACTGCTTATCACCTGATTTAATTGATAATTTATGCGGAGAAAAATGCTTCAGGTGGTATTTCAATATTTAATCAACACTTTCAGATACAGCATTATCAATTTAGCGACAATATACATGAGATTTATATTCTCAAAAAAAATCTCCGATTTCATGCCGCATTTCATTGCCTCACACAACTACACTTGTAAATAGAAGGTGCTTACCTTTTCCATTGTAATTCTGCAGCAAGCATTTGTGTTTTGAATTTCATATTGCGTTCACTACACTTCCACTAAACAAATCTTTCATTCACTTTCCTTAAAGGAACACATTTCAAACGGGAATCAAATATTTATAACGTTTTATCAACCGCATCACTCAAAACTATTATGGCGATGGTTTTCACTCGCTGCGAATCGACGCCGCCACCGCACACTGAGACATGCCTGTGTTTATAGTCTAAAATACCCAACTTTTTTTTCTGTTGTATTAATTTTCATTGCGGAAAGGTTGGGCAAAGCATAGAAACTTGAAACTCTTACGCTGTTTGTTTTTTGATTCTCTAATACAGGGCTGCCCAACGTACGGCCCGCGGGCCGCATCCGGCCCGCGACCTCATTTTGTGCGGCCCGCGGAGGATTCGAAGATTCTTCTCATATTTGGCCCGTTGACTATTCTACAAACCCAAACTTACAACATACCAGGACTATTTAGTTTTCAATTTAGTTTCAACCTAATATTTTAGCTAGGTAATTATTTAAATTGTTTTGTTTGATTGTTTAGTTTATATATTTAATTTTATGCATGATTCAAACTCTAAATCTTAAATTCTGTGAATGTTTTTACCATGATTTTCTTTGAAATAAAAAATGTGTAACCTGTACAAAACTAATGGGCAAAAGGCTAAATTTTCATACATGATTGCACTGATTCATAGGCTAATATTCTCACAGAATCCTGGCGTAATTCACGCAGAATCATTGAAAAGTATTATAAACAATACGGGCTTTTTACAAAACCTTGAACAGGATTTGAATAAGAATTCTGGATTCGACTTTGATGGAAAACATTAACAAGATTCTCACAGAAATTCCACCAGGATTATAAGGACATCTAGCCAAGATTTTCAACGAATTCAATACATAATTTTCTAAAATTCTGGGCTAGATTTTTGAACAGGTTTCTTTTGAATTACTGTTTACCACTCTCAAAGATTTCAAGCTTTCGAAATGATTATTGGTCATTTTCGGCGCTATGAAATTTGAGAATGAACCCTAGGTGATAGAATTTAAGTATGATTTTTATAAAATCCTGGGCATTTTCACACAAGATCCAAGATTCTAGATTTTTCAAAATATTCTGAACTGGATTATTATTTAATTTTGAAAGGATTACCTATAATAATCTGCAGAATTCCTAGCATCAATTATCTGTTTTTTGATAACTTAAAATAAAATTTGCTTTATTCACAGATGTTTGTCAGATTTTATGAATTTCATTTGATGACTTTTGTCAGATTTCATGCGAATATTTGTGCAACTAAAAATGTGGCCCGCGACATGAAATTGTTTCTGTGATTTGGCCCGCGGTTCAAAAAGGTTGGGCAGGCCTGCTCTAATATAACAGAAACCATCTCTACGAAGCATAAAATCATACCAAGTGTTTATCATTTTGGACCACCCAAAATAATTGAAAAGCTCCACAGTGCGATGCGTCGGGACGCGTCTATCGTGTGTGCACAATCATCGCAATTGTTGAGCGCAGTGATGTCAGAGTTGCTAGCATTTAATGTGGATTGATCACAAAAATCATAAAAATTTTTATTAAATCAGTGATCTTGTGATGGAAAACTATTTTCAAAATGATAAGTTTTTATAATATGCAGCAAATGTTCCGAAAACAAGCATATAACAATTGCAAGAAAAATCTGTCACCAATCACCTGGCAACACCGCCATCCCTTGCAAACATAAACCGTAACGATGCAAAACAAAAATATGTGATAAATCCAATTAAAAACTGAGAAATTCCGTTGCCCTTCATTAAATTATAATGTTTTCTTTTGATACGTACGATTGAACAGTTGATTTTGATTTCCAGTACTCGTCAATCTACTAAATTTCCCATGTGTTTACATACAAATATGCTTAACACAAATGTTATATTTTTTGTTTGTTTGTTTTGAAAATATACATGGAAAGACGACACTACTACTATAACATTAATGATGATTCTAATGATTCTTTGAGTTACACGCCGCTTCACCTTAACTGAGAGCTTTCTTTTCCAAAGTTGCCGTTTTCGCATTCGTATATCGTGTGGCAGGTACGATGATACTCTATGCCCAGGGAAGTCAAGGAAATTTCCATTACGAAAAGATCCTGGACCGACCGGGAATTGAACACAGACACCTTCAGCATGGCTTTGTTTTGTAGCCGCGGACTCTCACCACTCGGCAAAGGCTAATCTTAACTGTACTGCCCATAAAGGCATACATAATTAGTAGGCATTGAGAAAAAAGGGGTTAAAGTATGAAGTTTGCATTCTCATACAAATGTTTATAATTTTCTAGTAAATTTTTGAATGTCATATTCTTTTCGATCCACCCCACAGAATACTCATTTTATTAATATTGATAAGTAAAAAATATAAACTTGAACATAATTCCAGGTTTGTAATTGCTATTGAGCTCCAAAGTTCATATAGAGACTGTTATGCCTATATTTTTCAATATGGGACTGCACCAACTTCATATTTTACACAACATTTTCGAACAAAGTGTATACATAGTGAAGTGTATATTAAAACATGAATGTTGCGATGAAAAAAGGTGTTGGTTCGAAAATCAATATGGGACAGTTATGCTTTTATGGGCAGTGTGGCTCCATCCCATTACCCCGAACGCCATTACCCCGAACGCCACTACCACGAATGAGCCATTACCCCGAATAGTATGAGATATAGTGCAGTATCTTGTTTTGCGGGCAAAAATGCGTCTCAAATGAAAACTAGTAATTGATGGCTCGTGAAATTCGTCGGTAAAATGTTCATCATATATTTTCCCTTCTTTTATATGTCAGCTATTCTTTCGAAATATCTTGTTGGCAACTATGTTCCTCTCATTTTTTCTGAGACAGTGCCTGTTTATCAGCTCAGTGAGCACTTTCGTAGTTCAAGAGTTTATTCACAAATTTCATAACGCCAAAAATTGCCATTTTTGACACCTACCCACCCCATCGTACCATTTTTTGTATGGAAATTCTACATATTGTGTATGGGCTGTAACACTTTAAAGGATGGATGGTTGCCACAACATTTTTGCCCCCTTCAGCGTTATGAAATTTGTGAATGGGCGTTTTATTGACTGAGAGATTTCCTTGTAAATTTACCATTCTTGCACATGTGCCTCTATGCCCAGGGACGTCAAGGAAATGCTCAATGCATGAGATCGGCACCGGAAGAATTCGAACCCATAACCCCATATTTCTGAACAGCTGCGTGATCACCGGTATTTGGACTTCTTGGTGGTGTTCATATCTCAATTTTGTTTTGAAACAAATATTTTTCTTTCCTATGATTATAGGATGTGCCATAGAATCTCGTTGTAACAGTGATCATTCACATCATAGGTACACATTTTTCACCAGAAATTTGCCCTTCTTTCTTAAATAGGCTGTTCTTTCAAGTATTCGTTTCTAATATTTCACTAATATTTCCATATAGAACAGCTAAAAACAGACAGGTATATAATGGATTTGCTCACCACTTTCCTGCCATCATAATTTCTTCATTGTCTTGAATAAAAATAAATATTTTTTGAGGTTATCTCATCGAAATTCAAATTAGAGATCATTACAACGATCAACGAACGTTTTGACTGTAGTGGCAATCAGAGGCCGCCGTTTTTCGAACATGTACAAGTGTATTAACGTTTACTTGCCATAGCGGAACGATTGTCTATCAGGTTGGTCTTTAAGCGCGTTCCATAGAACAACACTTGCAGCGACTATCTCAGGGTGATCTTCCATCATCATCGTTTACGAAACAAAATCTTTAAGATCATCTTAATGCTAGTAGCCCGACACCTACACAAATAAATAAAGGAAGTGGGTACCGACGTCCAATAAGAGACTACTACATTCTAGTTTTATGCATATTATAGCTATCCTTTTCATAATAAATTCACCCTTCTTTTTGAAATAGGCTGTTCTTCAAAGCATTGCAAAGTGGTTGTGTGAATCTTACCAATATAAGAGAACAAATCCAAACAAAACTTAGTAGAGGGATTCCACGGAGGCATGCAAGTCGATTCTGATCGACCATTTCAAAACTATCTGAAACTTTGCACAGTTTTTCAGTTCCATCTAAATCGTCATTTTCCGATATCAAATCTTCAAGTTGAGTCACGACTAACTTTTCAAAAGGGTGTATGTGAAAATGGTTCAAAAATATTCAAAAAGCTGCACAGCAAAAACGGTTCGTTCGATTGTTAGACAACTAAAGAAACAAAGTTAGACAACTAAATAAAGATTCCAAAAAAAATACACACAGTAAAAAAAATTTTTTTTTGCATTAAAAAACATCATTTTTGTCACAAAAACTCAAATATCTCAAAACCCTATCGGAATACCAACGTAATTTTTTGAGGGAAAACGGTCCATTATATTAGCTACCTACCATAAAAATTTGGTGATGGTAAGCCAATAAACAAAAAAGTTATGACATTTCAAATATTTCACAAATTTGACACTTAGTGAAATTTTTTTTTTTTCATTGTTAATTTTTTTAGGACCGCAGTTTGTTGCTGAATTTTTTGTTAAGGGTACCACATGAGGTTAACAAGTTGTTTTCATGATATTTTATTTAATTATTCATAACTATTATAGCTTCTATTAGAAAGTTAGACGCGATCCAGTGTTGTGATCTAAAGTCTTGATAGTGTCATATTTTTTATCGTACGTAACTGAAGAAAAATTCTCTCAATAGTGTTGAAACCTTTTAATAAAAGAAACCTATAAGAAATCTAATATTGAAGACAAAAGCTACAAAAAAAGTTTTCTATACAGGTATACGACTAGTTTACCTGCAAAAAGTTTACCTCGTAGAGAACAAGGCGGATCTATACCCAGGTGATCTAGTATACGTAAAGCAGGTCGGATTTCCCGGCGCTGGTTTTCTCCACAAAATCTGATTACACCTGGGTATAGACCCGCCTTGGTAGAGAATAGACTTTGTTAATCATATTTGGGAGAAAGCGAGTAACTTCAACAACATCAAAAACATGATAGGTACATACCATGAACATACTCACGAAAAAGCTAAAAATATACTACCACTATGGTTATAAAGGATTTAATTGTAAAATTTTTCTTCAGTCAAGCAAACGACACCAAACTAGTCAGTAAAAACTTAAAAGTGATTTTGTTTATTAAAATCTAACGAGCAACATGAGTAGTCGCTTTCTCAACTGTTGCCGGCCGTTTGCAGAAAAAAAGTGTTCGAAAGAGCTACGAAATCTCACCGAAAGCACCATAGATAAACTGAAAGCGGCTGGTTATGCTCCAATGTCTACATTGAATACAAATTTACGCATTTGTACGTCCTGCCGTTTAAACGTTGACAAACGGGCAATCTGTACATCATCGGTGGATCAGGTTGCAGGAAGTTCGAAAACAACAACAACTGAGGAATTACTAGATGCATCGACAACAGCTGAGGAGTTACCAGAAGTACCAAGTGCAGATAGTCTTGCCACGGTACCATCAGCGACATCTGTTTCAACAAATCAATCAGAAGATGAGTGCATCCAGAAGGTCAACATCGAACGCTTCAACGAAGGGATAGCTGGAATAAAAGTTACTCCGATTAAATGGACGAAGATGGGTTACCGTAATCCGGGGTAACAATGATCATTTTTTTGGTTTTTCTTAAATTTTTCATTTCACAATACAAATGTTACAAGTTTCATATTTTTAAAACAAGTACTGGCACCCACCGCTCCTAGCTATGTACTTTATATTGTTTTTCGAAAGATTTAAACATGTTTAAATAAATGTTTTAAGTAATTTTTTGATTCAGCTGATAGGGGGTAACATTGATCACCCAAGTAAACAACGTTCGCTAATATTGGAAATGTCGTTACTTACTAAAATCAGGGCTCCTGAAGCCGAATATGAAGACCAAACTCTTACAAGTCATTTACTTTTTGAGTTATTTCAAAATTAAAAACACCTTGAACTGCGTAATACGCCTAAAAGTAGGCAATTTCCCCAGGTAATTCTACTTTCGTAATAGTATTTAGTTAATGTTGCCTAAATGAATAAACTTATGAAAGATTTGACAACGGAATCGTTTTCGGCGATGCCATTTTTTAGTAAAAACCGCATTTTCCTTGATCACATCGTCTGCAGAACTCATGTGAGACATGAATTTTCGGTAGTTTCAGTGAAAGTGATAGAAATCATTGTTTCAAAAAGTTGACAAATTTGCGCATGAACTAAACGCAATTTTGGCAAAAACCTTAATTATCATTAGCTTATGAATATACGAAAGAGAGGCACCATTCATGGTTCGCAAATGCTTCATCAATAAATCTTTATTTGAACGTTTAACAAGATGAGTCATCCCGATCAATGTTACCCCGCTGATCAATGTTACCCCGGATTACGGTACGTCAATTATCCCGAGAAAAAATACCGTGAAATCAACGAAGCTGTACGAAGAAACCTCTTCAAATTAGGACCTGAGGATGTGGAAAATACAGACTACGATGAGGTAATTATGAATATGAAGGAAAGGTTCTCGAATCTAGCCACGACAAGGAAAGAAAAATTATTGATTTTGTCGATGCTGCCAAGCTCGTGGTCTATTCAAGACGCCATTGATGAGTTCAAAACCAATAGAAATACAGCAAAAGAGGCAAAATAATTCAAAAATAACTGACTTGCAACCAAAAATGCAAGGTCGAGTACTTTATTAACAGATGAGACAAAAGAAAAAATAATTCAATATTTTGAAGACGATGAAGTAAGTAGAGCTATGCCTGGCCAAAAAGATTATGTATCTGTAAAAAAAGATGGAAAGCGTCAAGCAATCCAAAAACGATTAATGATGACTATTTTGAAAGAAGCGTATACACGCTTCAAGGAAATTAACGAAAATATTACGGTAGGTTTTTCCTCATTTGCAAGCCTTCGTCCAAGGCAATGCAAGCTTCTATCCAATTCAGGAACACATAATGTTTGTGTGTGCACAACACACGAAAATATTAACCTAATCTTACATAGTTTGAAAAGAATCAATTTATCAAAGGATATTAAAATGTTAACTGGTAGTCTTTTGTGTGAAAATACAACATCAAATTGCTATCTACGATCTTGTTCGGATTGTCCAGATTCTTCATCATTGGAAAATACTTTATTCGCTGAGTTTGAAGAAAATTATATTGATCAGTTATCATTTGAGCAATGGGTGACCACGGATAGGTGTGACCTAGAAACTATTGTAAAACCTGTAGATGAGTTTGTGTCATTTTTTTGCTTGAAATTAGAAAGTTTAATTCCTCACGACTTTATTAAAACAGAGCAATCCCGCTTTTTAAACAATACGAAAAATACATTACAAGATGGTGAATTTTTAGTCATTAGTGATTTTTCTGAAAACTATAGCTTTGTATTGCAAGATGAAGTGCAGTCCCATCACTGGAACGTACAACAAGCTACAATTCATCCATTCGTTATTTATTTCAATGGAAGTACGCAAATTGAACATTTTAGTTTTATTGTAATTTCCGAAGATTTAAGACACGACAGTATCTGTAAATTTGTTCATTGCCAAAATGATTAACTTTTTACGCGTTGATAAGGATAAAGAAATCAGAAAGATATATTTCATGTCTGATGGAGCAGCATCGCAGTACAAAAACCGTAAGAATTTTTCGAGCCTATGTCAATTTAAATGAAAGTACGGAATTGATGCAGAATGGCATTTCTTTGCTACGTCACATGGCAAAGGTCCTTGTGATGCTATTGGAGGAACCATAAAGCGCATGGCCACAAGAGCAAGTTTAGCCAAAGAACGTGAGCATCCAATTAAAACTGCAAAAGAACTATTTGATTGGGCGAATCGCAGAAAAGAAGAAGATTTAACAAAATTATCATTTTGTTTTACTACTACTGAAGAGTACGAATTAACGGCATCAGAGCTCAGCGAGCAATATAATAACGCGAAAACGATCCAAGGAACCCAAAAATTTCACTGTTTCATTCCATTGTCAGAAAATAAAATTAAAGCAAAACTATACTCGAACTGTACTGATAATGATGCAAAACTGTTCGATATTGTAAAAAAAATGAATAACAATAAATAAATAAATAAATAAGTATTAATAAAATGTTTTCATGATCTCATAACGCATACCCAAATCCAAAACTTTTAAAGTTTATATATAACATTTAGAAACTCATCGATCATACTCTAAAAAAAAATATCCCGGTAAAAAAAAAATTATTTTCGTGTAATCTGTTAATTTATTTTAATTTATACATATATACATATACATATAATATTTATACATATACATAATATTTATACATATAATATACATAATACTAATGAATACATGAAAACGACTTGTTTAATTCACGCAAGGCCCTTAACAATAAAATCAGCAACAAACTGCGGTTCCCGTAATAATTTACACCGAAAAAAAAATTTTTTTTCTACTAAATGTGAAAATTGTGACATGTTTGAAATGTCATAACTTTTTTGTTTATTGGTTTACCATCACCAAATTTTTATGGTAGGTAGCTAATATAATGGACCGTTTTCCCTCAAAAAATTACGTTGGTATTCCGATAGGGTTTTGAGATATTTGAGTTTTTGTGTCAAAAATTATGTTTTTAAATTCAAAAAAATTTTTTTTTTACTGTGTGTATTTTTTTTGGAATCTTTATTTAGTTGTCTAACTTTGTTTCTTTAGTTGTCTAACAATCGAACGAACCGTTTTTGCTGTGCAGCTTTTTGAATATTTTTGAACCATTTTCACATACACCCTTTTGAAAAGTTAGTCGTGACTCAACTTGAAGATTTGATATCAGAAAATGACGATTTAGATGGAACTGAAAAACTGTGCAAAGTTTCAGCTCAATAGAAAAAAAAATGAATTAAAAAATTTACCAAATTTTGGTGCTGTTGCTTGGAATCACTCAGTATGAAAAAAAATGCTAAAAACTAGCTGCTTTTTTATCTTCTAATATTTGAAAAATACATAGTTGAGCCAAACTCGTTAAATACTCATAAGGAATCGTACCCGCTTTCTATCTAGCATAAGTCTCAAAATGTTATGCATTCGGGGTAATGGCGTTCGGGGTAGTGACCCATTCGGGGTAGTGGCGTTCGGGATAATGACCCATTCGGGGTAATGGCTTTCGGGGTAATGGCGTTCGGGGTAGTGGCATTCGGGGTAGTGGCGTTCGGGGTAGTGTCATAGAATCGGGCAGTGTACTACTGGTACAAATTTACGCCACAATGGACCGATGCACGAGTTCACTATTTGATTTTTTAGCGGTGCCGTGTTATTTACGTGTCCATGGCAACGAGTGATTTCGGCACCACTCAAACGTCAAATTAGTGAACTCGTGCATTGGTCCATTGTGGCGTAAATTTGTACCAGTAGTCAGCGTTACCAACCTTCCAGGTTTGCCTGGAATATTTTAGATTTTTGAGGCCCCATTTTAGAAAAAACTGGAAGATCCAGATAAAATTTTAAATGAAGTTTGTAAGGTTTTGTAAATAATTTGTAAGGTTCTCCATGTATGACATAAGCGATCCAGACTTTTCCAGGCAAATTTTCAAAATCTTCAAGATTTTTGAAAAATTCCCAAACAACCAGAAATTGCATGAAAGTTCACGTTATAACTCGTTTATTCATACTAATTACATCAAACCCGCAAAACACCGTGGATAAACTCGTCAGATTGATGAATTTCCTCGCATAAAATACTTTTTTTCTGAGTTCATTTGTATATTTTGTTTCGTCCCGTACACTCGTACAAAGTAAGTCGGATCAATCCGTAGCAGCTGTCAAATCAACATTTGTTATCATAAGTTAAGTCGCATAACAGAACAGGTTACTTCGGGAGAATATTTATACACTCGCATTGTATGTTATTAATCATCACATAATATATGCACGCATATCGCCTCCACTTTTGTACGTAGAAGGCCTTTTCGCGACATCTTATAAGTGAAATTTTGCACGTACAAAGCCAGTAGTACACTGCCCATAAAAGCATAACTGTCCCATATTGATTTTCTATCTTTACACTGCTTCCTTGACGAACTCTGCATGGTATGAGCAGTCTGACTTTTGCTACCTCACGTTTCAGCCGAATGTGCAGGTCTGCCACCTTCTCAAATGTTTGGCCGACTAAGTCCATATCATCCGCGAAGCAAACACATTGTCGGGATCTGTTAAGAATAGGTCCTGTCCGCTGTTAAGCCCGGCTCTGCTCACACCTAATATGTCTTGCGCAATATTGAAAAAAGCACAAAAGGCACCTTGTCTTAGTAAACGGCGGGATTTCAATCTGTTACACCTGTTCGCTTGATATCTTCACACAATTTGGCACACCATACATTGTCATCCGAATCAACTTGATGAGCTTCTCGAAAAGGCTATTATATTAGTATTATATTCATCTTTTCTTCTTTCTGGCGTTACGTCCCAACTGAGACAAATCCTACTTCACGACTGATGAGCACTTCCACAGTTATTAACTGAGAGTTTACTTTGCCAATTGATCATTTTTGCATGTGACCATCTTGTGACAGGTACAAAGATAGGGTGATGTGCTAGTATCCATCGTATTAAGCATTGATCAGAGAGAACTGCAATTTTCCCAGTATTGCAGTGAATGATGCTGACACAAACCGATGCCAAACAATTCTTTCTCAAAAAGGCTTTAGGGGCGATCCATTAATTACGTAAGGGTTTATGGGGGGAGGTGGGGTCTGAGATTTCTTACTTGCCATACAATTTATTTTTCATTTTCATACAAAAAATCTTACCATGGGGGGAGGGGGGTTGAAAAACCCCAAAAATTGTCTTACGTAATTAATGGACAGCCCCTTAGCATTGTACAATAACATTTTGATAAATCTTGATCTCTTTTTGGAAATAATGCAAAGAAAATGCATCTTACCGTATTCTCAGACTGTCGTATCGTTTTCAACTCCGTCGCAATCAGTTTCCAGATTCGTTTCACAACTAACGGCTCACGGCTCACACATATCAACGCTATAATAAAATGTTTTACTAGAATATATAGATCTACTGGCATCTCCCTCCATTCCTTCAGCATGATGGAATATACTAATTTCCTTTAAAATTCATTGTTCGTTATCAAAATTCAGCCCAAACATATGAACACAATTCCTTTTGACTAGGCTGACCATAAGGTTAAAGGATAAAAACGGGACAATTTTTAAAACTTATAAATAGCCTTCTTTTGAAAGTTTTAAGAAAATTTGTAACAATTTTTAGCTTTTTGGAACTTACGGAAACATGTTTATTTGGTGTTAGTAGAATTATTTAATGTTTTCGTTATGATGATCAATCATGAGTTAAAGTAGATTTTTGAGGGTGTTGAGATTATTGAGCTTTGGAACTTTTTTGATTTTGGCATGAACCTTTCGAATATCTGTAGGAGTCTTCAGAATTTGTAAGAGTAATCCCAAAGTCACCCAAGAGTCCTGGGATTTGAAATCTCAAAAATTCCAGCTTCATTTTGTTTCAGGAATCCAGGAATCCAACTTAAATCTTCAAATTTCTATCGGAATTCGACATACTATCTTTGAATTTTTCAAGATTCCAACCACCGCTGCATAATGTTTAATCCTGGAAAAAATCCAGAAATATTATCACAATAGCAGAAATGCTACCAGAATACCGAGAATACAACCTTGATATGTAGAATCCAGAATATAAAAAAAAAAAAACGATATTCGATCTTCCATACAAAATGAGAGATTAGTTTTCTCCCGTTTTTACGACCATTTCGACATTCATAAACTTTTAATACGCAAAATCTCGTTCGAGTCCTGGATAAATTCAACAGTTAAAGTATCACGCAAATCCAATGACCAGTTTTCGAGCCAACTCGTGACATACAAACACCCTTCCATTTTTATTTATATAGATAGGCACAAATAACATAACGTTCTAGGGGGAGGAGGAAGTCAGCTCAAGCGTGACGGCTCATACAAAAATTTGACTCTGAATCAGCATCTGTTAACCGCCTGAATAATAGATGAATATGATAAAAACTTGCAAAAATAATTTGAGTCTTTTTACTTTACTGCTGTTATGCACTGCGTTTTTTTGGGGGGAATATCCTCAGTTCTTAAAATACGGGACAATTTGAGTATTTTCAATGAAACGACGGGACAGCTCGTCAAGGTGGTGAAAACGGTACTGTCCCGTAAAATACGGTACGTATGGTCAGCCTACTTTTGACCGTACAATTATGGCATTTGCTCACAGTACAGCGAAAACAACACAATCAAAGAAACCGTATTTTTACATCGAGCGTCGCGCACACATTGATGCGCACAAGCTTTTTTTTCTCAGTACGACGGATTACATTCTCAATTATACGCGGCGGTTGAGGAAATTTTGTAAAATTTGGTTATTTATTGAAGTTTTACGGCGTGTGATTGGAATGAAATCCTTCAGTGAAGAAGTACGAAGGTTTTCCATAGTGAAAATAAGTGCCCGGTGAAGTAAGTCACCCACGGGGGCGGGAAGAAACTCGTGTTGGAAAATGATGTGGCTCAGTCGATCGCTAAGCATTTCTCTCAAATCGTGTTCGTACATGCGATTTCGGTGAAAAAGTGCAAAGTGGATAATTGAACTGAAATTATTTACCGAAATACAGTAGTTTTATTGAATTTTTGGTATACAAGTGTACAAACCATAACAGCTTTCACAAAATTACACTTGGATATTGAATCTATGTTGCAGGTAAGTTTGAATATCCGCCGTAGTGGAACATTTAATGTTTGATACGACGAGCAGTAGCGCTTACGACGAAGTAGAACAAAACCCTACCTTTGTTTTCAATTTTGCCAATGTTCGAATATTCTTTGAACTCAATGTTTATGACTTCCTAATGAAAATCAAGTGATAATAATTTTTATTTTCGATAATTACAGATGATTGCCTTTAGGAACTCTAAAATGTTAGCTGAATCCGTGACAGCCGATCATTCAGCATTCAGGTCGTCAGCAAATTCCAAATCTGGATTTTTTTTATTCCTAGTACCGCAATTTCTGCTCTCGAGATCATCCCATCTACACTTCAGAGTCGATGATCTGTATAGTCACAGTTCTACACTGGATTCAATGAACCAGCAGCTCGTGCTAAAAATAATAAAACTAAACTTTGTTTAATCTCATACCGAAATAATTCCTTTTTTTAATATTGGCTTCGATCTGAGCAAAGTCCCACTAGAGAGGCAAAAAAATAGATTTAAGTACCTTGTACCTTTCTCAAAATAATTACTTCATCTTCCAATTCACTAAACTCGTGTGACATACATTAAGTACAGCGAAACATGAACTACATTGCATCAGCAACTAAAGCGGTTTTAATGTTATTTTCGCAGAATACTTTCCATTGCAACGAATTTCAGCAGTCAATATTTAATGCTACAGAACTTATCTGTCATGAATCATGTATCATTACTCTGCAATATAATCAAAAAACATTATTAACATATTCAATTTCAATAATTTCGAACCACAACTCTCTTAAATAGTGCCGAACCATGCTTAAATTTGTGTAGATCATAACACTATGACAATCAAAATGTCTCCATGGCTTAGATTTTTTCCTCAGTAATAACTGTACGGTTGCATTTTCAAAACCCACACAAGAGTTCACTTTCAATATAAAAAAATATCAGTTGCATTCAATATATGAGCATTTTTTCTTTTCTATAACAGTCACTCGAGTATGTGCAAATAAATTGTATTAGGTATTGGTTACTCTGCCTTCACTATCAGAAATCATTCATACTCTTTCTGAATTGCCTTCTCTATCAGAGCCTTACATGATCTAGTTTTGGAGCTTCGCCTTCTCTATCAAAGTCCAATTCGAAAGGAACCTTCTCTATCAGAGCCTTATATAATTCTTTTGGTACTTTGTCTTCTCTATCGAAGTCCAATCTATAAAAACTATCAGAGCTTTATAAAACATTTCTTAAAAACTTAAAACAGTTTAAAACTACAAAATGTTGGAGGCTAAGGTTTTGGAGCATTTTGGAGACAAACTTATAACGCCAATCGAAAGATCAGACATTTTACAATCGAAATAAGTGTAAAAACTTTGAGTTTTGGTTGAAAATTGCGGCTATATGACAAAAAACAAAATTGTCCTACCAACTTGTATGCAAGTTTGGAGGCTAACTACAGAAATCACGAAAACTGTGGAGGCTAAGGTTTTGGCAGAGTGAATTGATGAATCCAATACACGGAAAGTTAGCTGGGATCCAGACGAAACGATTGAGGCTAAGAAATCGAAAATCCGTTGATATTTAATCAACTTTTAAGGAAATTTACGGATTTTTATAATTTTATTGGATTTTCAAGCATGGTTCCCACTAAAAGTTGAAGGCTAAGGATTCGGTAGAGTGATAAATCTAGCACACGGAAAGTTAGCTGGGATCCAGACAAAGCGATTGAGGCTAAGAAATCGAAAATCCGTTGATATTTACTCAACTTATCAGGAAATCTACGGATATATATACGTTCTTCATTCATTGGGACTGCCGCGTATTCAAGGGAACGGAGAGTGGATACATGCGCTCCACATTCATTGAGACTGTCACGTATTCAAGGGAACGGTGAGAAGGTGACTTTACCACTTTACCACCACGGAAAAACCACTTATGTTGAAGCACAGAAAAAAAACAGTTTTTTTAAATTTATGGAGGGATTATTTGAGTATGTTTAAGTAAAACTGTTAATTGAACTTAACACTTCACTTCACTTTTGCAAAAGAAAACATAAAATACTAAAAATCACTAGTAAGGCGCCTCTGATATGTTCGAATTTTTAGGTATTTACTAGTGATTTTTAGATTTTTTTTCTTTTGCAAAAATGAAGTTCAATTACAGTCAACTCTCCATAACTCAATATTGGTCCCTTCGAACTAGGGAGGTATCGAGTTACAGAACACAAAAAAGTGCAACTGCGATCTAATCTCGGTCTAATCATGGTAGCCATGAAAACCAACTTTTACTATGGTTCTCTAACTCGATATCGGAATACGGAATATCGAGTAAGAGAGAGTTGACTGTAGTAGTTTTTTTTACAATTAAAATTTATTAATAAAAATGAAGCAGACGCAAACTTGCTCAGATTAATATTTATGCTGCAAATAAATACAAAACGTAAGCATTCTAAATAGCGCCCGGAATCAAAAGTAACTCTGTCTGACGGTAGGGGAAGGGGTATTAAAATGAACATCTTAAGGTGCAGATGAATCGAAGCCAAAGTTCAATTTTTAAAGAGCACGGATCTGGAGAACCAAACATCCGTTTCAGCTAAAAACATTATCGATTGATCACCACCAGCCAGTAACTAATCGATTAAGTTTTCAGCTTAAACGGAAGTTTGGTTCTCCAGATCCATGTTTTGATAATTTGAACTTTGGCTTCTATTCATCTTCACCTTAAGGAAATCACATCACCGAGGAATTTGAATAGCTCTATCGCACAACATCAAAAATAGGGATATTATCTAAAGTAGCGACACGAATTCAGACTAAAATAGCTAAATGTTCACATATTTTTATCGCTAGCAAAAAACGAAGCAAATGTTCGTTTTAGCTGCACTATGTGGGTAAAATGAACAGCTGTTGGTGATGCAATGAAATAAGATTTGACATCATATCATTACGATATGCAACACGCTGAAAAAAAACTCAAGACCTCCGTGCTAAAAGTTAGGACAGGCGTATTTTCAAAGGTTGTTTTCTAAAATCTCAGTTTTTGTTGATATATATTCACTTCAATTGACCTCCGTATCAACTCGAACACTTCGATTTTTGCTCTAAATCAACCATGCGTTACAAACATTTATTGAAATTTGTTTTTTTCTCGGTAAAAGGCACGGTGTTCATTTTGCCACCACTTCCCCTATTGCCTATTGCACCGTGACGTCATCAGAAAATCGCTCTCTTTCTCTCCTTCGGGAAATCTGAAAACAACGGTGCCAGTACCTGTCAACTTTAACAGGCACTGGCACCGTTGTTTTCAGATTCCCCGAAGGAGGGAAGAGTGATTTTCGGATGATGTCACTGTGTAATGGGCAATACGGATCCCTTTTAGAATCCGCCTTATTGCAGACAAAACAAAATATTCATTCAGGAGTTTCTCTAGGATTCCATTTGTTATTTCCGTAACGATTAAAGTACAAAAATTGGTAGCAAAAACTTACATAATACAAAGCCGCACGCTTGTTATTTTTGTCGCGTCCTCCCACTCCTATCGAACAAACGCTTCCACGCGTTTTCGTTCCAGATCTGGGATTCCGGGCTATCGGCATCCTGAAAATATAATTTACTCGATATATTGGACAATTCATTAGCAATTAAATGTAGAAAATATAACTTACCTAGCAAATTATCAGCACAAATGTTGACGAAATTTCTCCTTCACCGAAAACGTTTTTGTTTTTCGCGCTTGCACCGCTTGCACGAAGAACCAACTGTCAGAATCATCTCTCAAGAGACTGAAAACAAAGAGACGAAATATTCCAACTGGAAATCCATACGAAGAAAATTGTTTGCCTAAATTTTGATTTTATTACCCAATTTCGAAGAACTATTCACAAATTTCTCAAATTTAATAACGCTAATGGGAGAGGGTGGGTGTTTTTAAAATGTTACATCTCATACCAAATTCTAACAATATTTATACAAAATGCCTCGGGTGGGTTATTATTATTATTGTCTTTATTAACGAAACGAGGCTTTCAGCCCATGGCCTCTGGTGGGTGTTGTAAATGGTCATTTTTGGCGTAATGAAATTCGCGAATAAACCCTGAGATGTCGGCCAGGGTAGACGCGTCACACAAAGCGTATTCAACTTTTTAAAATGTCAAATTATCGAAAAACACGTAGAAATTTTAATAACCTTTTATTGAATTTTGACGGTTTTCCGCGCTCTGTCCTTTAAGCCAGCTGTCACCTCACTCTCGACTCATAATACATAGGAACCACTTATGAAAACTCGCCACTCTTCTGTTTCGGTTCCATGCATGCATTTTAATAATTTTCCCCGTGTAGTAAAACGGTGTTTCAAGACCCATATTTTGGTTTGTTTGTTTTTAGCGTGCTATTCCGTATAATTCCTACCTTTTTGAATGACCATGGTTTATTTTCGGTTGAAATTCGAATTGCCAACTGCCAACAAGTGAGCAGTAAGTATTATTCAATTTGAAAAACCCAACGCGAGAGCAACGTTATTTGCGATTTTTTTTTCTCGAAAATGGCAACCTTTGCCGTATTGTGCCGCGAGTGCGCGTTCGAGGAGACTAAGTACTGCTGCTGGGAGTGCGCCATGCCGCTATGCCAGGATTGTTATGCCAAAGGTAACGCTTTGGCAAAACGGCAGCAAACATCAGCTTGGTTTGCTGGATGTCAGCCTGACAAAGTCATCATGTGATGACCAGACGGAAAATTTATTCCGTCTCCTTTTTGCGCGAGGTGGTGGACTACAGGTAAGTTTGATTGAAGAAGGTGAAGAGAGCGATTCAATTAGGCATCGCACGGTGAAATTCTCTCTCTTTCGCTCTTTGTGTTAATTTTGACTTGAAAACAATGGTGCCCAGTACTTATCAACTTTGACTATGGTCAGGACTGGTAGCGGACCACTTATTAGTGACTTGGTCACTTTTTTCAACGTGGTCTCTAAAAAGTCATTACAGATGTCAGAATATGGCCAGGGCTTGTAGCGGATCACTTATTAGTGACTTTTTCTTATTAGTCACCGACTTGTCCAAGGGATGGATCACTTCTTTAATTTTATAGTGAGGTTGTGGTCTTGAAGACAAAGTCTGTTATTCGACGACTTACACAATTTAGCCCCTTTATCTATGTTGGGACCCTAGGCCTAATGATTTCTTCGGTAGTGAACGTTTTCCAAGGCCCAACACGAATTAAAATGGGATGCCAAACGACTGGTAGATATCCAAACTCTTTTGTGGTTGGGGAATAATTGCTGTTAATCTTCTTGCATATTATAATCCACATAGTTCAGTTTAATCCATATATTATTCACAGTTTTACAATAACAATCATAATTAATTTTATTACACAAATTATACTACACATTCATTTACATTTATTAAGTACTATTTACACACAAAGAACATGTAAGACAAATAGTCGTACCAGTCCATGAGCCTATGCATGCTATAAAACGTTTAACTTTTACTGTGCGCCCTGTTTTCAAGTTGCCCGTGAGAGTGAGCGAGACAGCACCAACACACGGCGCACAGTAAAAGTCAAAAGAACAAAAGAATTTATGGCACGTACAGAGGCTCATGTGGACTCCGTCGGGGCTTTAAACGCACTGAGAAGTGCTCGCATTCAAAGTATACTGCGATGTAAAATCGCGGTAATCTTCGGGAAAGAGAAATTCACTACCCTATTTTGGGGATCTTGGGGTGATATAAGATCGGATGAGTTTTTATAATTTTTTGTATGTTTTTGCCTGCTTTACTCCCAAGCAACCTACATCCATGTCCTTGATCTTATCCAATAGTTGCAGTGATTCAACGTTCCGGTGAAGATATATTCTTCTTCTTGGCATTAGCGTCCCCACTGGTACAGAGCCGGCTGCTCAGCTTAGTGTTCTTATGAGCACTTCCGCAGTTATTAACTGAGAGCTTTCTTTGCCAAAGTTGCCATTTCCGCTTTCGTATATTGTGTGGCAAGTACGATGATAATTTATGCCCAGGGAAGTCAAGGAAATTTCAATTACGAAAAGATCAATCGCTTCGTCTGGATCCCAGCTAACTTTCCGTGTATTGGATTCATCAATTCACTCTGCCAAAACCTTAGCCTCAAAGTTTTTACAATTATTTCGATTGTAAATTGTCTGATCTTTCGATTGGCGTTATTAGTTTGTCCCCAAAATGCTCCAAAACCTTAGCCTCCAACATTTTGTAGTTGGCCTCCAAGAACCAAGAAACCCTACAACAGCAAGAATTGTTTTGGAGGCTAACTACAAATCGCTCACTGGGGTGAATTTGATTAGGTCGGTTCAAAAAACTATTTCCTCCCAATGATGCTGAAGGTTTCGTTGGCACCACATATATTCCATATTTTCTAGTTTATAGATGTGTTATGATGATTTTAATCTATTTCTTTGTTATTTAGACCAGTTTCGCATAGAAATATTCACAGTTTTTGAAGGTGTAAGCAATACAATTAGAAATATCGATGCTAAACAATGCACTAGTGCTATGTCTACATGTTCACTTCCAGTGCTTTTTAATTTTGTATGAGCTTAAGTATGGGGCGATCCATTAATTACGTAAGACAATTTTCGGGGTTTTTCAACCCCCCTCCCCCCATGGTAAGATTTTTTGTATGAAAATTTAAAATAAATTGTATGGCGCGTAAGAAATCTCAAACCCCCCTCCCCCCATAAACCCTTACATAATTAATGGACAGCCCCTATGAACTACTGAACTCATTTTTGTTATCATACAGCATAGCAAGTTAAGTTTTGACGTAGGACTACGTCTTTGTTTTATATATTGGGGTGCACTTTAAGAGTACAAAAAATGAGACATGTAACGAAATTAGGGGAGATTTTGAACGTTAATAACTCAGTTGTTTATGAACCAATTATTACGATTTTAGTATCATTCGATCAGAAATGTATCTACGCATCGTTAGTAATATATCCGATAAGTGAATTTTGTTGTTAAACTATTGAAAATTTGATAAATGTTGACCCCTCTCTTATTCAACCAATCACGTTCGAGCATTTTTCGACGGTATCGCTTTCCACTATAAAAGCAAACGGGTCCCTGGTTTTTCTGCGGTCGGACTGTGAACACGATCGGGCGAGTCATTCTCGCTTTGCTTTTGCACCCGCGTCACAGTCCAATTTGTGTCGTCGGAAGAGGAAGACACAATATTGATTTGCGGCGGCGATGACGATGGCTTGGGCGCTTCTCCGAGCGGAGAAGCGTCCAAGCCATCGTCATCGCCGCCGCAAATTTAATCGCGCTCCCAGATTTCGACTCGTGATAAATAAATTCAGCATCGGTGGTCAAGAAGCAAGCCCGTTAGGAGCCAATTACCAGAAGCCCCCAGAGTTGCTGATCCGAGGAGCTGCAGCTATTCGAGCGTCGGACTAGTGAAATCGCTCAAGATTTCAAGAGTGAGCATCGTTTCCAGATTTGGACTTGTGCCCGGGGATCCAATACCCGTTGCTGTTTTGCGCCATCCACGTCTCAAACCATTCAGCTGGTTCGTCGTATAAGCAAACTCCCCGTTTCACCATGGCAATCAACCGTATCGAGACTAAAAAGCCAGAAAATCGACCAAAGCCGCCAAAATGTGTCCGTGTTACGCAAATTCAACAATTCAATCGGCCCTTTTCAGAGCCAACAAATGTGTTTTAAAGAGTTATTTGTGTATTATTCCCTAATGTGTTTACCACATACTTGTTATAATCTCTTAATTCGTCTCATAGCATCATACAATAATTGATTTATTACGAATAATTGATAATACGGCAATTTGAGGATGTTTCCGAGAACGCTGCTGCAGTGCCGTCGGGATGCAATATATTTTCTATTGTTACGTGGTCCTACGTCACCAGTTCGTACAACCTCATAGGGATGTACCCTTATAATTTTTTGCTCATAAAATCGACTATTCTCAAATAATGTGCTTATTTCAAGAAAAATTGCATATATTTGGGCGTATTAGGCAGATTTTCAAAGTCTAATTTTGCAATAAAATGATCAAATACTCGAGCTCCAAGAATTTGGACATCATTTTCAGATTAAGATTGGTCTTGCTATCAAGTAGGCTGTTGAGTAGGTGGTTTTCCTGACTTTTCCAGTGAATATCCTGGGATGTTAATACCGTAATCCGGGGTAACATTGATCATTTTTCTGAATGTTTCTTCAATATTTTGTTTGAAAATGCAAATGTTGCAAATATTATATTTTTAAAACAAGTACTGCCACCCATAGCTCGAGACTATATACTGTATTTTGTTTACTGAAAGATTCAAACATGTTAAAAACAATGTTTAAGGCGATTTTTTGATTTAGCTGATATGGGGTAACATTGATCACCTACGTAAACAACAATCGGTAATACTGAAAATGTCGTTACTTACATAAATCGTGGCCCCTGAAGCCGAATATGAAGACCAAACGCTTACAAGTCATTTACGTTTTGAGTTATTTTCAAATTAAAAACACCTTGAACCACGGAATACGCCTAAAGGTAGGCAATTTTCCAAGGGAATTTTACATTCTTAACAGTAATTTGGTAATGTTGCCTAATTGATCATACTTATAAAAGTTTTGACAACGAAATCATTTTCGGCGATGTCATTTTTAGTAAGAACCATATTTTCCTTGCTTATGTCGTTTGCAGAACTTATGTGAGACATGAATCTTCGTAGTGTCATCCTTAACAATTTAAATAATTATTTCGAGAAGTTGACAAATTTACGTATAAAGTAAAAGCAATTTTCGTAAAAATATTAACTATTATTAGCTCATGAATGTAAGAAAGAGAAGCACCATTCATGATTTGGAAATGTTTCATCAATAAATGATAATACGAACTTTTGATGAGATGAGTCATTCCGATCAATGATACCCCGGATTACGGTACGCAGAACACATTTTACCTAAGTGGAGCATAAATCTGTACAGTATGGCAATCAATTTTAATATGCTCAAGCATATTTTTCCGTCCGTAGGGAATAAAATCTCTACCGTATTCCTTGAAGCGTTGATTCATAACTGTGGGGCATTGAAAACAATACCACAGTTATGAATCAAATATAAGACGATTCCGAAACAAACGCCAAAACGTATGCTTTCACTAGCATACCATTCGTTTACCTCGCAGATAAATTGCTGTTATAGTGTTTTGATCCATAATATGAGTCGATTCGATCCTAATAAGAAACGTCTTCTCCCACTGATCCCCATCTATGGGGTGGACATCGTTTGGAATTTCTATCGAAATCGACACTTTTTCGTAGATAACCGGGTATTTTGAGGTGTACTCTCAAAAACAACTATATTCTACAGTGCCTGGGAGATAATTTTGTTTTGTACAGCATCACCATGTTTTTAATCATAATTTGTATTTGAAAAATGACCCTTAGTTGATCCATAACTGTGGGGTGACTGTATATATATTTTCTAAATCGAAAAAAAATCCATGATGAGCAAAGAAAGGTAAGTAATGAATTAAAAAAAGTGCTATTCAGAAGTTGTATCCTCGTCCAGTGGGGAAACAAAATATATCTTCAACCACTGGAATTCGATTGAGCCTTCAGTTTAACTAGTTCTATCGAAAATAGAAGGAAAACTTAGCTTAGCTTAGACTGACTACACATATCAATGGTTGCTATTCCGTGATTGACCGAAGTCAGTGAAAATGTACAAAGAGTCAACTAGAAGTATGGCTGGGATTGGCCATAATCTTTTTCAGTGTGCATAATTCAGTGCCTCTTTTTATACAGATTCAATAACGGCGCCGGCCACGTCCTTACAGTCAGGTGGGATTGGGGGAAGGAATGTTAGTGTGTAAACTTTGCTATTTGGAGACCGTGTTTGCCTCTGCATCTCCACAAAGGTTACTGGGAGGGATGTTTGTTAATGGGGAGGATCGTTGGGTCACAGGATTCACTTTGATAAGCGATTAGACCATGATAAATAATTTTTTGTTAGATATAAACATGCTAATCAAATCCTACCCGTGCTTTTGATTGTGGACGTGGCTCTGAATATAATTTATTATTATTATTATTTATTATTACATTTTGAGTGAGCCATAGAGAGTTTCAATTGGAGATGTAATCACAGAGATATGGACAATACATTTTTGTATTTTTTTGGGGCTGATCCCAAACTTTTGTCAAAATATCGGGAGACCAATCTTATTTTTGTACCTTGCAAGGAAGTTTTTTCAAAACTACTTAGTTCATATTTACCCACAAAATGCATTGTACTGAAGTACTTCTCATGGAAAAGTTTTGGACAATTCGGCCGATTAATCATGCCAAAATGAATAATGAAAGTAGTCTAGTGGGTCTAGCGGTTGTTAAGCCGAATGAGCTCAAAACGAAGACAGAAATCTTCCATTGCAAATCGATTGTCGTAAGAGACATATTTTACAAGATCCTAAATTTAGAAGAGGGCATAGTTTAAGCCTTTGCTAACTAAGAATCTGACGCCAGTTTAAGTATGTGAAAGTAAATTTCTGTGTCAATATTCACTGTAACAACAAACATTGATAGTACAGCAAATATTTAAAAAAAGGAAAAAAAAATCTTTAGAGTTATGAGCTAAACATTGTTCATGAAAGCACAATTACTCGAAAGAACATACATACAATGTTTAAGAAAATCTTTCATTCATTTTTCATCTTGCTTTTCTAAAAAGATGCTTGACCAGCCCTTTCCAGCTGAATATACTGTTATTCTGAAAAACAGACTCTGTCTCAGTGAGGACTTAATACCAGAAAGAAAAGAAGAAATTAAATGCAAAATTTATCATCAGAATAGTTACAACTGCATAACTGTTTGGTGATGAATAGAAGTCATTATATATCTATATAACAGCTTGAATCACAAAATGCATGGAGCTTTATGGCTTAAGCGTTTGTTTCGAGATGCGTAGCTTTTCGCTCAGACATGGGAGCTTTCGAAGCGCAGCATAAAAACGCTTTACCATTTGATAGCTTTTTATATGGAAAGCTCGCGCTTGAAGCTTAGTTCACCTTGGGTAACTGTTACGGACCTGATATGAGAGAAAATGGTAACACCATAATATAACGCTTAAGAACTGTGAAATACATTTGAACTCAAAGAGCAAAAGAGAGTTGAGTCGTTTCGCGAGTTCAAATTTTAGCGCATAAGCAAATGTACAACGCGTCTCCATTCACTTCACGACTTTAAATGAAACGGAAAATCCTTTTAGATGTTTCAATAGAAAATTATGATTCTTGATAGATTCAAGCTTCAAATTAATTCACGTTTATTGTAAATTTAAAAAGCATTCGTATCATATGCTAATTTCCCGCATTGCCGTAATGAATTATACATTGATGGATGTCAAGATTGATCGATTTGACTCTCATTTATCGTATCTTCCACAAGTGACTAATCACAGTTTATGGGCAACTGTTGGTGTAGCTGGTGCTGCCGGTAATTAAAGATCTAGAGCGTTGCAGAGATCGAGCATCTTCCACCTGGGTCCGCCTGAAAGCATGAAGCGCCCGGAGAGAGGAACCCGTTCCAATGGATACCTTATGTCTCATGCTCCGATCGCCTGATATATTATGTTGCTGCTGGTATGGATGTTGCTGTTTGATGCGTTCGGTGTCGCTTTTATTGGTGCGTTTCGTGCGTGCTTTGCTGGAGATTTGGTTCGCTCACCTACCGCATATGTTGCTGTAGTGCTTGGTTTACATTTTTAGCGGCAGTAAATAAATGGGGCAACTAAGCCGTAAATGTGTGCTTGCCGGTTTTGCGGTTAACCAGTGCCCTAGCGATAGGAAAAGAAGTGTGGACATGACTGAGTATTATTCAAACTTATTGATAACATATCGTAACAAAAATGACATTTTTGCGTTTCTCAAGGATCAAATTATGTGTCTGTAGGAGATTTGGGGTTGCTGAGTCTAATGCCATTCTCAGAAATTTTCTAGATCGTCACAATTTTCAGCTACAGGTCGCCAAATTAGCATAAAACACTGGTTTTACATGAAATTTGATGTATAATTTATCATACTTTTTGCATGCACGATTAGCACGATTAAATTAAGATTAAACCGATTTCTTCTTGCTGTCTCCATACAAAATTCTTCGTTTTTCTTATATGGGAAAATATAATACTAAACCATAACTTTTGCACATCGAAAGTATTATAAACTTTGTTGATAAGTATTATTATACATATACAATTTGGATTCTTGGCAAATTAATCAAATAAATTTCCTCAAAAGCTAGCAAACTTTACATTTTCAACAGCCAATTTCTCAAAAACTAGACGTGCTATGGAATTTTTGAAAACGCCAATGGATTCAACAACCTTAATTAAGTAAATAGCGGTATTTTGGTGTTTGAGACAAAAACGTGTTCCGCATTGTAATCCAATCCGCAACTTTCAAATTGATTAACTCATTACGCGTGGATTAACGTCATTAATATGGATAAATCATACGTGAAATTATGAAAAAAATCCACGTGCTGAGATGGGATTCCAACTCATGACTCTTGTATGCTAGACAAGTGCTGCAACTCCTGGCTCAGTAACTTATAACTATAGTTAATAGTTTATCCATCCTTATCAGGCGTAAATAAAAAAAAACAGATAATTGAGATTAAATTTACTATTTTTTACATCCTGATCACAACATGAGATCATAATAACATCAAAGTATCATTATGTTGATTACGTTCTATGGAAAATTGTGTGGAAAATCAATTTGAGACAACATAAAAAGCATACCGCAATCATACATCAAGTCAATTCAACTAGACTTTCTCTCCCAAGGTCATAAACAACACCCCTGACTATCTGTGTCAGCAGCGCAAATGAGTTCACCGCGAGGCATGTCAAAGCGATTGTTTTATTGCAGACCACCTATCATCAGGCCAGTCAGTGGCAGGCATGTGAAGCTCCCGACACGACACAATCAATCACGACGCGAACCGGGACATCTGGTCTGGTTACTTCCCTGAAAGCCTGCGATAGACCTCAGCCGGAGCCGTGATGGCATGTGAAGTACTAAGTTAAGCTGACCGGCTTCTGCTTTTTCTGGGTTGAACCACTTGTGGCAATAATGATGTATGGTTCCTTCGGGAGGGTGCGGTGTGGCAGCAGCGCAAAATTTGAAAACCAAAAACCGTGCTCCCACCTAGCGGGCCACAGCACTAATCAAGTTCAACAGCAAAACAATCGAATATTCGTGACCAGAATCTCATTACCGAACGGTACCGGTCGGTTGGAGGCAGTGTGGATACAGCCCATTTTTCAGGATAGTGTTGCCAGGTATAGCACCATGTGTGTAGCCAGATGATGGCAGGACAGAACGTTGCGCGTCATACCAACACCCCCAACCACCCCCCCGCTTTAAGATTGGTGTAATATAGATTTTAGAAAAAAAGGTTTATCTTACTAGTTCATTTGCATGGTAACTTACTCACATTTGTATACCCCATTGTATTAGTTGAAAGTTTCAATAATTATTAAAATATATTACCAGCTATAAAAGGCTTTTTTATTTCCGTAATTTTCAGTCACATTTCACTTTTTCCCTTATTCAGTTTGACAGTTTTTATTGGTTTCTATCTACATCATCGGTGACAATTGATCTGTCAAATTGACAGTTTCCCTGTTGTTTTTTTTTTATATAACGTCAACGGTCGTAACGCCTCTAGAAACAACAGTTATTTTGGAAATTGTAGAGTGGGAAGTTGCTGATAGCTGATTTTTGCCAGAAAGATACGACACAAAACACAATGGATGAAAATTCCATAAAAAAATAGTGCCATCCGCGAGGCCTGTTTTGTTCGGACGGGTTACTCAAGAGTTCTTTAAAAGTGAGAGTAAGGGTAGGTCAAGAAGCAAGTAAGATAGAGTATCAAAAAAATCTCGCATTTCGATGCACTCCCACTCGAATAGATTGAGGATTCGTGTTGTGAATTTTGAGTTCATATTTTACTCTTCAGAAAAAACCTCACCTCACCTCATTTTTGCATCGCAGAGAAGTTTTTGTCATGTTTGCTCTCAACTACATCTTGACCTATTCTCGATTTAATAATACCTGCATTCTTTAAAAAGACACCGACATGTTTTTTTACTCTCGAATAGTCCTTGACTAGTTGTTTCATACACAAAATTTTAATAAAAAATCAAATTTAAATTAAAAATTCAAATGCATTGTATATGAGATGTTTTACAAATATACAGCCATTCCATGAAAAAACGATCTAGTGGGTCACCGAATTCCGTGAAAATTTGCTATTTTGTTCCTTATCCGAAATAAGGATACACGATTTTTTAGATTTTTTGATTAGGGTAACCATTTCCAAAATAGGGTGACCAGAAAAATCGCGATTTTGCAAAATTTTTATTTTCAAAATAATTATAACTTTTGAACCGTTCGACCGATTTTCAATCTTTTTGGACGAAATGAAGAGATTTTGACTTCTCAGGAAAAATATAAAATTTCACAAAAATTGTGTTTTTTACATGGAAAAACTCAATAGTTTCCGTTTTTCGTGTTTTGAAGGCCTCGGGACCAAAGGGGCTATTGCATGTTCTCAGAAAATTTTACGTTTACTGTCAAATTTTCAGCGATGTATGTTTTTTAGTTTGTTAAATATATTTTTTTGAAAATAAAAAATCAGTCATTTTTCATCGGCACACACTGTAGATCTCAGCGCATTAAATTTTTAATGTTAAAAAAAAATCATAACTTTTGAACAGCTCAACGGATTTCCAATCTTTTTTTTTATGGAATGAAAGCTTAAGATTTCAACTTTTCAGAAAAAAAATAGAAAAAATAGAAAACTTTTAAAAGTTATTCCTTTTCCATTAAAATATATTAAATTTTCTAAAAAAAATTAGTAATTTTAATATTTTTTCACGTTTAAACATATTTTTATCAGATTTTTCAATTTTGACTGAAATGTTGAAATATTAAGCTTTTATTCCATAAAAAAAGATTGGAAATCGGTTAAGCTGTTCAAAAGTTATGATTTTTTTTTTAAATAAAAAATCTAATGCGCTGAGACCTACAGTGTGTGCCGATGAAAAATGACTGATTTTTTATTTTCAAAAATATATATCTCAAAAACTTAAAAACATACAACGCTGAAAATTTGACAGCAGACGTAAAATTTTCTGAACTTTCAAGAAAAAATGAGAACAACAATAGCCCCTTTGGTCCTGAGGCCTTCAAAACACAAAAAAAAACGGAAACTGTTGAGTTTTTTTTTTATGTAAAACACATTTTTTGTGAAATTTTATATTTTTCCTGAAAAGTCAAAATCTCTAGCCTTCATTCGTCCAAAAAGATTGAAAATAGGTCAAACGGTTCAAAAGTTATAATTTTTTTGAAAATAAAAATTTGGCAAAATCGCGATTTTTTTGGCTTTTTTTAGCTATTTCGGAAATGGTCACCCTAATCAAAAAACCAAAAAATATGTGTATCCTTATTTCGGATAAGGAACAAAATAGCAAATTTTCACGGAATTCGGTGACCCACTAGATCGGTTTTTCATGGAATGGCTGTATATTTATGGAAAAATATTTAGCTTGGCTATAAAATACTATACAAAATAATACAACTCGAAAAAATGTCCAAATTGACTTTTGTGTCTACGAACTTCAGGTTATTTTCAAAATACCGTCGGCTGGTTTAAGCCGTAATAGACATGAAAACCCTAGTTGCGAAAAAAATACTATTTTTTCTCCACATAAGACAGCAACACAAAGGCATATATTTTTAGGTATTTCAAAATAACACATGTCAGATTTACAGAAGTCAAATTCCTCTACTTTTGGATAGGCAATATTAAGTTTTGAATTATACTAGTTTTAAAGCAAATGTAAGGACTTGTTTCTGGTAATTATAGTATCAACTACAGATGGAATCGACTTTTGTGTTTGTTATAATTTCTTATACCGTGAAACAGCGGCAAATTTATCAACATCTAGGAACTCTATGGTATACCCAGCAAACCAGAGATCATATAAGGATGTTAATTTCAAACTGAATAACTGTGCAGTTTACTTTGGAATTTGATATGATGTTGAATTGATTAAAATTGTTTTTGGAGTCAGTAATTTGACCTGATTTCAATTTGCATCTAAACAAATTACAATTTCATATAACTAAATTTACACACTTAGATTTATTTCACAAGCTCGGCTGTGCGAATCTCGGTTTCGCAAATTTAACCGGGATTCCGATAACAAATTGTCCGGTTGCTTAGTAACGAAGCATGATAAACTGATACTCGGCTTTTAAGGACTGTTCATTTTATAAAGTGGACACCTTGTGCATGCTGTATCTTTTTAATATATGAATTAAATTTCAAGTGGTTTTCTGCACATCGTTCAACTAGTATTGTACAATGTTGTGATAATAATAATTCTGCAAAAAAATTGAATTTCACACGAATATGGCACAAGGCACAACTATTAGAACGATCGATTTTTGGAGGTTATCAAAACCAATGATTGTTAGCAATTGGCTGGTAAATTCGACAATTTGTATTTTTTATTTACAAAAAAGGAAAAAATCAAGCTATTTTTGGAACAACAATTTTACAAATATAATAAAATCATTTTTCTCCTATATTTTTAAGAGAAAACTATTTCAAATTTGAAGGGAACTGATATGAGTAGAATTTTTTGGTTAAAAGCTTGTCCTGACGGAAATCCTAATATAGTATGAATATGACAAATTACTTACGCCTTCATAAAGTTACTTATCTAGTCCCCACGTCACAGTTAGAGAACAATAGAAACACAATTGCTTTATTCTTAGAAGACCTCTCAAAGTACATTGACAATCATCAAAGTTGGCAACATTGCTGTAAAAAAATCGATTTAATTTTCGACATATTATTTTCATAATATGTTATTCTGAGATTACCAATTGAAATATTTGGAGAAAACCATTCACAATTTGCTGTAGGTCGATAAATATGCGTACACGATTCTAAAAGTTTGAGACTTTTCAGTAAAATTACCATACACATTAACATTAGTACTTTCGACTATGGTTTAAATGCACGATTTAGCTCTTGTTTGTACAAATAGTTTGTTTGCCGGTTGTGCAAAACTCGGTTAAAATTAGCCGAGATTCGGCATTCCAATTTAAGTGTGTATAACTTCAAAATGTAATTCCCTTGCGATTTCTACTTTACTAGATTTGATTATATTATACAGGGAAAGACCACACAACGCTGGATGCAACTCAAACACCGAGCATCAACGAAACAAGAATATTTTTTACATAAATAAATTGACAAACATGATGAAACATCTAAATTTGACAAAATCACAGTGACATCACTTTATTTACGCATTATTGCGTCCGATAGGCAAACCTTGATTAGTGAAACTATTTTTTTACTATTGTACTGATTACAAAAACTTTTACCGGAAGACGACTGCTTATGGACTCTTTTAAGCTTAGCAGGCGTGTGGACTTCTCTTTCGAAACAGTTCTATGGGGCTCTGCACAAAAATCATCCTCTCTCTTTCACTCTAACAAGAAATTAGTAAACAACAAGGCCAGTAAACGTCAAAATCTCATACATTATCAAAACAGTGCAAAATTCCATAACGCTGTGAAAGTTTTTTTCTACGGGAGAGGCATATCTATTGCCCAGGTTGTTTTGGAACGTCAAGATTTTGTAAACGTTTCAATAACATCTTGTACCCTTCTTAGGAACTATTTGGTAGGATAAAGTGGCATGCAGAACATGACTTACTAAATAAATAACACTTTGGCATCAATAACTATTGAAGTAATACATTTGCTACTGCGATAGAGCAATCTTTCCTTAGGTGGTGCGTATTATACCTTTTTACCTTATTGGGTGAGCGACTGGGGCCACAAGTCTATTCCATCAATTTAAGCTGCATCATGTGTCATAACCCGTTTAAAACTACTTAAATTAGCAAAAAGAAGGTAAATTTGCATCTGTTGGACAGATTTATGTACAAATTTCTCCATTACAATTGTTTCTTTTTTTTTTTTGAAAATAGCCTTTTTATTCGATACGGAGATAAATCAGCCTTAGGGCTAAAAATATCCCTTATAAAGATAATAAAAATAATTTTTATTCGATTGGATGAAAAAACCTAATATGGAAAAATTTCACTAGAATATTAATTTCCAATTTAACAGGTATCACAAATTTGTAAGTAGAATCCAAAATAGTTAGTAGAATATTAATATCAAGTGATTTGGCGTATTTGAGGTTTTGCCCGACCTTTGTATTGGAAGGTCCGTCACTTTGCGTACCCGCAGATGAGTTATATTGTTGGATTTGTACTTGCGAGATTTCCGTGTCATTTTCAGTGACTGAACGGAACAGTGGTAGCCAATATGATTAGCGATCTGAAGTTCATTGCGTGGAGGCTACTCGTCTTACCTTTTATATTTATTGTTTGTTTGTTAAAACAAAGTCAAATAAAGTGCAACATACTATTATATACGAAATTGTAGAAAGCTTCAAACGAACTCGTCTGAAGTTGTATTCACCACACTGCATTTCCTGGAATCGTTCACATAGAAGGAATCTATGCATTTTAAACAATCTTATGTTTCCGAATAAGCTCCGTTCACTTTACTGATTTTAATCTTAATTATGTGATAATTAAATATGTTTGCTGGGTATTTTTATTCAGATTTCAGATATTGATAGAATAATTTTGATAAAATCAGTGCTCCTGAATTATGTCTTAATTGATTTTTGATAAAACAACTTTCAACCGACCGATCGGATTCGAACCCACGACCCTCGACTAGGTCTTGGTGAGTAGCTGTGGGTTTATCTACACGTGGATTTTGCCAACAATGTTGGTTTTTATGAAAAACAAAGTAGTTTGTAATCATCATTGGACATCCAAAAAACAGAAAACATTCAATGTCCGTGGTGCGAAAGAAATGTTTAGAAACTTAGAGCGGAATTACAGTTCGGTTCCGAACTGGTCAAACTCGGCCCAGTGATCAATTTGCCCTTGGATTACGGGGAATTTTCATTCGAATAATTTTATTTCTTATCAATAATCATATCGGCTCTGATGAATTTTGTTAAATGAGTGTCCGGTTATAAGGCCGAAGTTTGTTAGGCCGTATGGGTCATTAGGCCAAAAACTGATGAAAAGCAATCGTGAGCCTGATTTTGCTCATCATGGTTTTATATCCATTTACTTACCAGTCAGGCTATTGCTTGAGTGGCTACTGCTGTACGTAGCAGACGTCTCCATTCGACTCGGCCATTGGCTGCGTGACGCCAGCCACGTATTCTGCGAAGGGCCCGCAGATCGATCCATCTTGTTCGCTGTGCCAACTTTTACGTGTAACAAATTTGATTCGTTCCAATAAATCTGAAGGCTATTCTACAAGTCTGGCACTTCTTGACATAGAAAAAGCATTCGAAAGTGTTTGGCATGAAGGCTTGATTGTAAAATTGAAAAAAAAAAACTTTATTTTTCCAACATACATTGTTAGAATAATTCAAAGTTATCTGTCAAATCGTACACTTCAGGTTAATTATCAGAACTCCAGATTTGATAGACTTCCTGTAAGAGCTGGTGTTCAAAAATCCTCATTTGCGGATGACACAGGCCTCTCCGCCGAAGGACGAAGTCTGCGTGTCATCTGTAGTCGATTGCAAAAATGTATGGATATTTTTTCTTCATACTTGTAAAAATAGAAGCATGGGCATGATTGACCGCCCGCAGTGGCTTCTCCGTTATTGCAAGAACAGCTGTACTTACACAGGTAACCAACAGGTGCTACTCAGGATCAGTAGCATCTTCAATGTGCAAGTACTGGTGCTCTCATTATTATAACAAACAATACCGGCGCCGGCTGCGTTTGAATGCAGGTCAATTTGGGGATGGGAGGGAAATGTTGACGTGTTACTTACTTTACAGAAGCCGATGAGTCCTCTGCACTTCTACAAGAAAACACTGGGATTTTGGATATGGGAAAGGATTCGTTTTGGTGAACGATAAAGATAAAGTTTGAAACGAATACGTGAGCATATACACGGGTGACCGATACCGATATTGTGATTACTAAGCGAACCGGACACAATTGATCCGGATTCCGTCACTCGCCCACAAAGTAGCAAGCAACAGATTCAAACACTACACAAAAAGAAAATTCCATGTAAATTTCAGCGTGAAATCATGCACATGAGAGGAATGCTAGATTTGTTGCAAATTTACATGACACATCGTGTAAAATTACATCAACATCATGTTAATTTATGCGAATTGTCGCGTAATCGGTTAGAGTCCATGCTAGATTACACGATGTATAGCGGAAGCTTACATGATGTTATTGTAGTTTTACATGATGCGACGTGTAAATTTGCGACACATCTGGCATTCCCTTCATGTGCATGATTTTACGCTGAAATTTACAAGGATTTTTCTTTCTGTGTAATCAATGGAAGATTTCTCATAATGCTTCCAAAACTCAACTAATAATATTCCCACATAAACCAAAAGCTCTTTATTTGAAACCTTCAAGTAGACTTGTTGTCACGATGAGAGGGGTTCCAATATGTTGTATCTAGGTATCAGGTCCTCTAACTGATCGTCATAATAAACTATGGAAAAGTTAACATACTCTTCTTATGTGTTGGTACATTCCCAGCTGACATTTTGATGGGGCATAAGGATAATTTGTTATTATTGATATTACGATTTTTTACCACTTAGACTTCAGTGAACTGAATTTTGGCTTTTTCAGATTTCACTTTGGATTACCGCCGCCCATGCAGTTATCCTGTTGTTCATGACAGTTTTCTCCGGCCGGCTCAGTGTTTACCATGTTCTCTTTGTTCTCGACTCATCAGCTGGTCTTGTTTACACAACAAAACCAGCTGGTCTTCCGATGTTCTCATGCACCAGCCGGTCGTGTTCTCTTGTCAAAACTAGTTGGTAGTGACTAAAATCAAGGATGCAATGTGAATGGTGTTCGAAAATGTACCATCAGTATAATAAGTCTAATCATTCGTGAAAATTACTATATGTTTTACAGCAAAAAGCAGTTTAGCTCTGAATGTAATTGAATGATCATCTCAGCATGATTTCTTCTTCTTCTTCTTTCTGGCGTTACGTCCCCACTGGGACAGAGCCGGCTTCTCAGCTTAGTGTTCTTATGAGCACTTCCACAGTTATTAACTGAGAGCTTACTATGCCAATGACCATTTTTGCATGCGTATATCGTGTGGCAGGTACGAAGATACTCTATGCCCTGGGAAGTCGAGAAAATTTCCAACCCGAAAAGATCCTCGACCGGTGGGATTCGAACCCACGACCCTCAGCTTGGTCTTGCTGAATAGCTGCGCGTTTACCGCTACGGCTATCTGGGCCCCTCAGCATGATTTGGACTTTGGTATTATAATTTTCACGAATGATTAGACTTTCATGACAAAATTGAGAAGCTGCCAATAATGAGGAAGATAGTTCTATTTTTTTTTCTTCTATTCAGACCCATGCGAGTTAAGTCGCATCTTGGACTCCACATGCAAAAAATTAATTTGACCAGTCAACCGTACTCAAAAATGCAAAAGGTGACAACAAGTGTAATTTGTTTGACGAAACTGCCCTCGATCGAAATCCTGCCTACGCCCATTACGGTGAAGGCAATAAATCTCTTGTTGTATTCATATGACTTCATAGTCTTCTCTCAGCTGCTTTGGCGCCAAGCCAAATTGATTCAAAGTTAAGTCGGTAGATTACCAGATTTTCTAACCTGTCTTTGATGCCTTTGGCTTTGCGCTTCGCCCTGCTGAAACACCCCATCCCGAAATCAATTCCTAATTAAATTACCAACGGTGATCCCAGATACATAAAAAACAAGCATCAAAATTGATGAACGTATAAAATTATCATCAGCGAAATGATCCACACCAGGGAACCTCAATTGAATTGCCCACGGCAGAAACGAAACAATACTAAAAATGGGTCAGCTCAAGTTATACAGAAACGGTACAAACCTCTGGGGGAAAGGCTGAGGAACGGATCAGGGGGCACCCGAAGGTGTGAGGAGAATGCGTTTATTGCTCTCCTAAAGTACCGCCAATGTACGCACCAACGACCTCAATGCGCATGAGGTTGACCAACGCAATACCGAACCGACGCGGCGGACGAAGCGACCGAGACCCACAGCCTTTGATTTGAAGGTGAAGAGAAATGAGCAAGACCGCGAAAATTGGCTTTGGACGTGTCATCACCCAGTCACGGGGTGGCGATCGCGACGGAGACTGTTGTTCACGGTACAAGATCAATGACGACCAACGGAACGTATTTTGAAAGACTCCACGCTGAGGTCGGAGGTGTGCGGGTGGGTTTGGTAATTTTGAAGATTGAATTACGAAAAACATAGAATAAGGTGGAGCAACAGTTCGGCCTTTGTTGTATAATCAATGTTTTCAGAAAGCTACAACAGTTAAAAAGTAATAAATACCCCACAGTGGACCTTCAATGTTGCTATGTTGTTGAACAAACTTGAGTCAAAATTTACTAATAATATACCTATTTTTAGATATGAAAATTTCAAAGTTGATTGTCTCAAACGAACTTTTGTCCCACCGGTGTGGGGTAAAAGTTCGCTGGCTGATACACAATATACCGATACTTTTACTACAGGAATATCTTTTGGTTGCCATAAAGTGATGATTACTCAAACATACAAACAATGTTTCGATAAGAAATTTGTCCAAAACAGAATTAATAGTAATATACCGTAAAATGGGATGTTAAGTACACATAGTTTATTAGGGGATTGAAGTTCTCTATCAAGCTTGACAAGTTACAGAAATGCCGCAAGTTTATATAGGGTGCCAATTATGGATGCAATATGTCACCAATATACAGTCGACTCTCAACAACTCGATATTATATAACTCGATAAACTCTATAACTAGATGGATTTTTTTAGTCCCTTCAAATTTCCATACATCGTACTCTCCATAAGTCGATCTTTCTATAACTCGACATCTCCACTAGTCGATGTCACATGACAGGTAATGTTTTCTCCATAACTCGATATCTATTTTAAAACCTTCTTAAGTTTTCAAATCATGTTTAGCAAAATACTATTGTAAATTTTGCACCTTATCGGACGCGACGATTTGTAACCGTCGCCGGTGAAACCGTCGCCAAAATCGTCGTCAGGCAAGCAACCGCTGTGTATTTGACATTTCACCAGTCTTACCAACACAATGGCAAATCACCTCCTTTGATTTTTTTTCTGGCATTTGACGTTTCACCAGTCTTGCCAAAGGCAAATTACCTCCTTCGATTGGTTTTGCTGGCGACGATTTTTTTCAGTCTGTTCGAAAGTTGGCGGCGCGTTTTGTTGCGAATGAAACAGACAATATCAACAATATAATATTGTTTTATTACAGAACTGATCATATATGTACTGGAAATACATAAATTTGTTCCTTCAATTTTATGATCTTTTATGTCGGTATATTCTATAACTCGATAATTCTATAAGTCGATGGTCTCTTGAATACAGAGTTATGGAGAGTCGACTGTAGATGTAAATCAAATGTTGGTCATGTTTCTAAAATGTAAGCATGGCTTTTTAATGTTAATTACTAGTTTGAAGTTTGAAACGAAATTAAGTCAAATTTCACCCAGTGTAATTAATAATGCAACGCTTATAAGAAATAAAGTGATTGCTTATAACATTTTCCAACAATGATTTGTAATGCGTTGATGGGAGCAATAAATTTTCAAAAAGCTTTAACGAACACATAACTTTCCCGGTTCACGATTTTAGGGGTAAAAAGAGCGAAAATTGAAAATCTAGTATTGCTGAAACTACCCTTTCTACTGTGAAATTAGCAGCCACCGCTTGCGAACGTTTTCGAACGTAAGATTGAAAAATCCTAGTAATTGAGCTAGATAATGCCTAACCGTACTCCCAAGAAACCAACTAGCACTTTAATTCGCCTTTTTGGCCTTTAGCACCTAATAGCACTATTATACAGCTGACAAGCTTTTTATTAGCCATATAATAGCTCTATAAGGCCAAAAAGGCGAATTAGCGGGCTAGTGGTTACTTGGGCTGTCTCGCCATAGAAGTCATCCGTAAAAGAGCTTTACTTCTTTTATAGCTTCGTCAGTCGAAAACATAAATTTCGGTACGGATTCCTTTAGCAAACTGATAAGTAGGAGACATTTGCGTTTTGCTTCGAAACGTTCATTTTTCGAAGAGTATTGTATCTAGAGTATCTATTGCACGATTGTTTTTTTTATCAAGACCCAATAATCATCAAAAACAAATACGCAACTAGGGTTGTCTATTACGGCTTAACCCAGCCGACGGTGTTTTGAAAAAAATAAGAAAAACCTGACACAAAAGTCAATTTGGACCTATTGAGATGTAAAATTGTTAAAAAAATAATGAAATCGTTCTGGTGGGCTTCGATTATTCGATACATCTCAATAGGCTCCTTCAGCGGGTTAAAATTGGTCTAAAATGGCTTAAAATGGCCTTAAACGGTTCAAAATGGCCTAAAACTGCAAAAACGGCTTAAAAATACTTAAAACGGCTTAAAAAGGCTGAAAATGGCTTAACAAAAATAGACTAAAGGCCGACATCTACTTCCATAGTCGCATTACCTGCTTCGAGCACTCTATTCAATAATCCCCATACAAACGATGAAATCACGGGCACGGAAACTGACTCTTGGTATACCGGCCAAAATGTACTCTCAGATTCCGACACAACGGCCAAAATGTACTCTCTGACCGCAGCGTTAATGTTGAATTTTATTCACTTCATCCGATGAAAACCATGGTTTCACCGCAAACAGCAAAACCGAAACGTGACAGAACCTCTCTTCCGAGTGGAAATGAGATAACCAGCAAACAAGTTACACCTTCAGTGAAACGTCCAATCAGAGCCGTTTCTCGAACGGAATCGTTGTTCCAACAACAAAAAAAAAAACGAAAAAGATGGTTTCCGAGGGTCTTGGGACCATTCCAAAGAAGCGGTAAGTCCATCAAACTTTTTTTTTCACCGCCACCCCAACCCCAAACCTGACACCCCCAGAAGAGCCTTCCTTCCTGATACCGTAAATAGCAGCCTACAGCCCAATATCGATTTCATGGCTTCTGATCGTCGGAGCGCCGGCGAACTGGAAGTCTTACACCAACCAGCATCGCCAGACCGACTCCGGCATCACGCCCAACGTATCAGTCCTCTTACCTCTCTTGACAGTTGGGGCACCAACGTACCGGACGCTCTACCCCAACCGGAATCGTTGTGACGACTCCGACGTCTTGAAAGAGAAATGGACGAAGAGCTCCAGCTTCTTTCTGTTCGTTGCCCAGCTAAAACTCCCGGTAGCCAGAGCCCCGTCAGTGCGATCGTTTCCCACCCCGGAACTGGCGGACAACCTTTGGCGTTGGGAGAAGACCTGGAAGAGGGAAATCAAGCCTCTGAGCCTAATTCCCTGGACGACGTGGGAGGTGAAGGTTTTCAAGTAATCGGGAGGCGCCCCCAATGGACAACGTGGGAAGTCAAGTCCTTTTACTCCAAACGAATGCCAAAGCAACAAAGACCAGCAACTCTGAAGCCTTATTACCCTCCAGTATCCCTGCCGGCTTCTTCGTGAAGCAGCCTGGGCACCCCGGGCACTCCAACCCGGGTGAAGTCCCACTCTGTCAATAGTTTTTTCGGTACTCTTAGCTCGCCTAACTCTTCAGTACCTGCGCTCTCTGTTATACATCACAAGCAACGCTACTTAAAAAGGGCCGAAACTTCACTGTCACTCGCTGCTCTTTCAATGCTATCGTCAGGGCTTTCCGGAACATCCCTTTCAGACAACCAGTCCCAGCGGATAGATACCCCGTAGATTGGTGCCCGTACAATAGAGTTTGGAACGATCGTTTCGAGGCTGTGCAACGGAAGTTCGTGCGACTGGCTCTCTGGTGCGCTTCCGGGTTGCGCAAGCCATAATTGATAGCCGGCTAACATACGGGTTAGAACTCACTTGCATAGCATTAGACCGACTCATTAACACTCTCGCTCCCGTGTACCACGGGTACATACGTATAATATCAGGGTTACTCCCATCAACTCCGGCGGACTCAAACTGCGTTGGAGCAGGTCTTCTTCCCTTCCGCTTTTTCATTTGCACGACTGTCTGCAGAAAAGCTGCTGCTATTACCGAAAAAAACATTTGGAGACCACAGGATCTTTATTGTTACTGAAGGGTGCAGAATCCTTCGGACGGCCGCTAACGTGGAGCTCCCCCCAGTGGCCAAGGCTCATTGGTACGGAGACATTTGTTGGCACTCATCGAAACCAAACATAGACAACACGATTGCAAATCAATTTCGCGCAGGCGATAATTCATCGATCCTTAGGGCTACCGTCCTCGACTGGCTACATACCAAGTATCTAAGACACGAAAAACGCTACACCGATGGGTCACTCTCCAATCTCGGCGTCGGTCTGGGAGTTTCGGCCCCCGAAATTTCACTAAGCCTCAATCTACCTCCTATACGCTCCGTTTTCTCCGCGGAAGCCGCTGCTACTTTCACAGCAGCCACCATACCATCCGACCAGCCAGTAGTAATACTTACAGATTCAGCAAGCGTTGTTTCTGCCTTGCAATCTGAAAGGCCCACACATCCATGGATTCAGGGGACGCTGGAAAATGGTTTGCCGAACACAACCTAAGCCTGGATCCCCGGACATTGTAGGATACCTGGAAATGTAGCTGCCGATAACCTTGCTGTCTCTGGCTATTCTTCTCCTCGTTTCGAAGAAACGGTTCCCTTCGATGACGTCAAAACATGGATTTCGAAAACCTTCAAAAACGTATGGGGTGCTGAATGGGCTCAGTCTTACTCTCCACACATACGGAAAATCAAGATCTCAACCAAAAATTGGGTCGATTGCCTCCTTCTCCACGATCAACGAATCTCATGTTTGAGAACAGGGCATACACGGGTTTCACATAACATGGCAGCACGTGGTCCCTTCAGACGGAAATGCTCTATTTGTGGCGGCCAAAACTCCGTCGAGCACTTTATATGTACATGTCCGCAATACGAATGAGCCCGAAGATCATTCAGAATTTCAGGAAGTATTCGCAGCACCGTAGGAAATGATGCTGCCACCGTATCAACTCTAATAGGTTTCCTCAAAGCTATTAACCTGTACGAACAAATCTGAGCCTACAATCCAAGCCAGTAATCAAGAACCATTTCATCTTGGTTTCGCAGCTCTATCGAGATTTCGAATGTGAACATTCACACAATAAGGTTATCAAATTATTTCAAAATAGGGAGGTTTCGCATTTTGCGGCACGCATTTTCAATTAGGATTTTCAAATTTAGACTGTCTATGGATGTAGCATGCATAACTACGACTGTCCAACAATGTAGCTAAAACAGCTTTACCGTATGATGGCGAGACCCCATGGTTGGGCTCGAAAGGGGCACCCCCTAAGGGTCCTTTTCTACTCTTTAGAGGCACCGTTCCGGTGACCTCTCTTGACGAGTGTTGAACTAGTTGTAAGTTAAAAAGCATTAAAATAAAGGAAAACAAAATCTAAAACGTCTTAAAACTACTTAAAACGGATTGAAACGGCTTGAAATGGATTAAAATTTAAATTAAAATTTAAAGCTGTTTAATTAAGCTTAAAACGGTCTAAAACGGTTAAAAATGACCCAACATGGCTTAAGTGGCTTAAAATGGCTTTGAACGGCTTGAGCTCGATTTGGAGCATCTTGCTGGGTAGTGCTTCGTGAGGCCCCAGCAGGACAGTTCGGTTTTGCGTCGTCCGATAGATTTTACTTACGATTTCGCGCGTGTTTTCGTCGCCGGAGATTTTTTTTTTCCTGATTTGGAGCGTCTTGCTGGGTAGGTATTTATGAAGGCCCAAGCAAGACGGTTTGTTTTCGGTACGCCAAGAAGTTTTGCTGTTAGTGTCAGTTTTGTGTTCAGTCGAGAATGGATTACCAACTGGTGAGTTCGTTTCATGCTTCTGATAACACATTTTGTCTTGAAAGCGTAACTTTTATGTAATATTAAATCAAACTTTGTATGGTTCGTCACCAAAAGTGTCGGCTTTATGCTTTTTTCTTATACAATTTCAATATACATATATTTTTCTCTTTTTGACATTCATAAAAATTATCTTTTGAATTGTTCGACATTGTGAATGTTGACGTATTTTTTATAACTTCTACCATATCGAGACAAAATGCACAGTAATACTCATATGTCATTTTCAAACAAACTATGTATGGTTCGTCACCACAAGTGTCGGCATTATTCCTGTTTCATATAATTTAAAATTTATACATGTAATTTTCAGTTTTCGTCATTATTAAAAACGTCTTTTGAATTGTTCGACATTATAGATATTGACGTATTTTTAAAAGCTTCTACCAAAAACTTCTCGAGACAAAAATACAAAACTAGCTTTAAATATAAGTCGTATATTTCCCCCATGTCCATGGATCGCATCACCGACCAGAGGTGACTCCCAGATCTTTTCCTCCCTCACTAATAAACACCCTTCCCGTGGTGATTGTGGAGATGCAGAGGTATTCTCGGTCTCTAGAAGCAACAATCATTACACCCTAACATTCCTTCCCCATCCCAACTGACTGTAAGGACTTGGCCGGCGCCGTTATTGATCAATAATATTAGATCTGCTGAAATTGCACTTCGAGAGTAAGCGGAAACTCCCATCCCTTATTCATTTGGGTCGTAGTGCAATTCTTACCAGTTCCGATCAATCACGGAGTAGCAACCATTGACATGTACAGTCAGTCTATGCTATGCTATGCATGCTATGCTTAAAATGGCTTTGAACGGCTTGAAACGGCTCAAAATGGCCTAAAATGGCCTAAAATAGCTAAAACCGGATTAAAATGGCCTAAAACAGCTGAAATTAGCTTAATGACCCAAAATGGCTTGACATGGCTTAATAGTATGGCTTAAAGCGGCCTAAAAAGCTCTAAGGGCCGATTTCTTCACCTTCGCTTAAGCCGTAAACCACGTTTACCCATACGATTAAACCAGGTTTAAGGCCTAAGCTGTGGTGAAGAAACCGCTAATAAATGGCTTAAAACGGCTTAACATGTGTCGAAAAGGCTTAAGGTGAACATGAATTGAAGCCAAACCTCAAATTTTCAAAAGCAGAAATCTGGAGAACCGAACATCAGTTTGAGCTGAAAACTTTATCGATTGTTCACCACCAGCACCTGACCAATCGTTTAAGTTTTCACTTCGAATGGATATTCGGTTCTCCAGATCCCAAGTAGCAAAGTTAATTTTATGCTATTCTTGAAGTATTCTCTTACACCAATTCTATAAAACTAGAAATAAAACCAGTAATTCTACAAACCAAAACCTACCCAATGATAAACCTCTCATAAGACTAAAGTGGCCCATACTAGTGACGGTGTAGGAGAGCAACTATCAAGTATCTCTTAAAACTTGTAATCATGCGCTTATGACAATCCTCAACACTTCAATAAACCTTCCAAAAGTAGTTCTCAAGACAAGTTAAACTCGCAATATGTTTAGTATGTTGGTTTGGATAACGAATTTATAAATACTTCTTCATAAAATTGTCAATCAATAATAAAACAAAATGCAAATTAAAACATCTGTGATGATAACTTTCCGTATTTTTTATTTCGATACCTACCTGTGTTTTCGGTTGTCACGCTTATTACATCGTAAGTATCATGCATAAAACACCCGAAACGCACAATGCGCCTCGACAATATTGCATTTTCAGAAAAACATTTTCATCAATTTGGTGTTCGAAAATGTTGAACAATCCAGCATACATGGATTCTTCCATCATGGCTGCCTTGCCAAAGCATCTATAATTACAATCATGGTGGTAGTTTTACTCAACACCTTCAGAAAACCCTGATAAATTTTGCTGAACTCGGGTAAGCGTAACAAACATCATTTGAGAGTTCTTAGGCTTGAGGCGATCTTGATGAAGACACACTGATCTTCTTGAAGAACGTGATAAGATTCGTTTGATTTATTCAAGAGAAACGCATTTTGACGTTTGTTTATTTACATTTTTCGTTTTTAGAGAAAAGCGTTCATGCTGGATTTTGTAACGGCACGAAATTTAAAGCTATCAAAAGACTAAAGGTAAGTATTCCCAGCTGTGGATAACTTCTTAATAAGGCCCAGATGTTGGGCTGGGAAAGCAATCGGACATTTAACCACATCCAGAAGTCCACCTTACAAGGAGGTGTCCAGTGGTCCAGCTCCGCTCCTATATCATGGTCAAGGGGAGAAATACCCCAAGTAACACCGGAAACATAAATCCAAATTTAAAAATACACAGTTTGTCCTACAATGATTGCTAGAAAGTTTTTGAAACATGTCATGTCTCACGTAAGTCGCTATTTTGTTTTGTTAAACCTTTCAATATTGAACTTGAATGGAGATGTTCTACTATGGCATATAATTTGTTTTGGAATACAAATCTACCATTTTGATGAAAATGTTCTAATTATGTTTACTATGTTTCAACCATATTATGTTTTATATTTGTCTTCTTATGATTATCAAAACATGTGTTTGGTTATATGTCTTATTTCGGTTGTTTTAGACATGCACGACAAATAAACAGTCTCAGTATGTCATATTCATGTTACATGTATGTCATAATATATACTCTTTTCAAACATGTTCTGAATAAACAAGTTGTGTTTCCACTACCAAATGTTCTCAGTATTTTGTTGCGTTAATGGTTTGTTGAACAAAATATAATACATAATTATGTAGGGGAACTGGGGGTAAAATGAACACCCTAAACAATTTTCATGTTTTCATGTTTATGAAGCTGCCAGATTCTTTTTCAATAGCTCAGAATTGAAGAAGGATTTTTATGCAATGTACCAAGTTGAAGTATTGTGATGGAAATAGAATTTCATCAACATTATTATAATTTTGAAAATTTCTTTCTACATTGTCAATGTTCCAAACATGTGGGTAAAATGAACATGTAAGGGGGTAATGTGAACATATATTTGGGGGTAAAATGAACATGCAGTGGGGGTAAAATGAATACCATTCAAATTGAACGGGTTGCGGCATGTTTCTCGGCATCTAGTACATGATCAATGCGTATCTCACAGACATTCCGGAATCAATGGAACGTTTAGTTGCGACCATTTGGATGGCTGTCCATGTCTGTCTTTGTATTTTCTCCGGAAAACTCTCGGCACCTGAAATGATATCCGGTAGTATTCGCCCTACCAATGCACTATGGTCCAGGAATCAGTTTTACGCGGAAAGATGCATTTTGAGCTTAAGAATGAAACATTAGACAAAAACGGTCTTCTACAAAGTTGTTTGTATTAGTTGAGCCCTTTGTTTGGTTTTATTGAAAATTAGGGTGGACCACATTTTCCTAGAAATTGTGTAACTAACTTTTTTATATGTAGAAATTATATTATACATGCTTCAGAAAATATGTAGACCATTCAATTTCAAGCAACTTTGCCAAAAAAAGTTTTTTTTGTATCTCTTAAATTGACCGATTTAGAGCTTTTTTCCTACGGTGACCTAGGGTGGTCCGAAAAAAACTGGTTTTCTGACTCTAGAGTTTTCAATTCAAATTTCTCATCACAGTGGTCTATGAAACATTTTTAGAGCTTTAAAAAATGCGTAATTTGGTGAGTGGAGAAACTCGCTATCTCCTTCCGTTTAGGAGTTATTGTTGTTTTTCACTCAAAGACATGCCTATTTTGATTGTGAATTTCTCTGATTGGGGCAAACATAAAAAATATCTTTTGACGGCATTAAAAAGACAAAATAAAATTGTATAATATATCAAAAAATTACAGATGTGTTATTTTTGTAACTCTAATAAAACGTCTTGAAAGTCAAATATTTTTTATCACAAAAACTTTAATAACTTTTGAACTAAAATAGATATCAACAATCTTTTTGCATGAAAATTTGCGTTTTGTTAAGTTCTAAAAGTCGTTCATAGACGACTTTGACGAGAAAATAATATCAAAAAAACTAGAGTTAAAAAACTTATTTTTGTTGGATTACCCTGCGATGATTAGGAAAAAATGCTCTAGATTGGTCAAATTTTAAGCTACATAAAAACTTTTTTTGGCAAAGTTGATCAAAATTTTATATTCTACCGCTTTGCTTAAGAGCATATACCAGTATTTTTGCAAATAAAAAAGTTGATTATATGATATGTGTGATATTGTGGACCACCCTAATTTCAAATGACACAGTATGAAAGCTTACATTTTTAGAAACAATTTTGTAGAAGATCATTTTGTCTAAAATTTCATTTTCATGCTCAAAATGCAAAATAATAAAGAAATACATACTATGAAAATCTTCAAAATAGTTTTAAAGCCCTATCTTTCTTATTTCAGATTTCTCGTCAAAGCGGTCTATAAACGACTTTAAGAACTTAAAAAAACGCAAATTTTCATGCAAAAATATTGATGATACCTATTTTAGTTCAAAAGTTATTAAAGTTTTTCTGCTTAAAATCCTTTGTTTTTTAAGGCATTTTATTAGAGTTAGAACAATAACATTCTGTAATTTTTTGATATATTATACAATTTTATTTTGTCTTTTGAATGCCGTCAAAAGATGTTTTTTATGTTTGCCCCAATCAGAGAAATTCACAATCAAAATAGGCATGTTTGTGAGAGAAAAACAACAATAACTCCTAAACGGAAGGAGATAGCGAGTTTCTCCACTCACCAAATTACGCATTTTTTAAAGCTCTAAAAGTGTTTCATAGACCACTTTGATGAGAAATTTGAATTGAAAACTCTAGAGCCAGAAAACCAGTTTTGTTCGGACCACCCTAGATCACCGTAGGAAAAAAGCTCTAAATCGGTCAATTTAAGAGATACAAAAAAACTTTTTTTGACGATGTTGCTTGAAATTGAATGATCTACAACTTTGCTGAAGCATGTATAATATAATTTTTACAAATAAGAAAGTTAGTTACACAATTTCTACGAAAATGTGGTCCACCCTAATTTTCAATAAAACCAAACAAAGGGCTTAACTAATACAAACAACTTTGTAGAAGACCGTTTTTGTCTAATGTTTCATTCTTAAGCTCAAAATGCATCTTTCCGCGTAAAACTGATTCCTGGACCACTGTGCAATGTGTTCATATTACCCCCATCTCGAGTGGTTCATTTTACCCCCAAAGAATCAACATAATCAAATCATTTGTTCTAAGAATTTAGAAGATAAAAATACTTTCAATTTCCGTCGTCTTATCATAAATACCTTAAAGATATGATGTGCTGCGCAGTTTAATAGATTATTGATGATTTTAGTCATAAAAACCTTAAATTCCACGAGTGAAATTTTACATTGTATGAGAAAACGGAGAGGCGTACTTTGTTTTTGTTTACTTTTCTAGCTTTTGACAGTTCTAGATCACGCTAGAGTTGTCGAAATAGTTTCTTAGTCATAGGATTAAGGATGGTGCTATGTTTTGCATAGTTTTTTAGCATAATTACCGTAAAACACAAACCTGTCCATTTTACCCCCTGTTCATTTTACCCACAGTTCCCCTATACCTTAACCCATATGATACATAATTTTGACAACAAAAATATGTTGCACAAGCTCCACCTTCTGCGCTTTTCCAGACATATAGGGTCGATGTACCAATAGCCGCATAGCTAAGAACAAATATTCATTTAAAATCGAAAAATAACGCTAGCGTAATTATTTTTACATCATCTGAAAGCTTTTTATCTTGGTTTTGTGGGAAAAATATGAAAACTACGAAAACTCATATGTTTGATTTATCATCGCTTGTGCCACTATAGGAATACATGTACCTATAGTAGCACTATTTCTAATTTCTGTTCCTATAGTAGCACAAGCATCACGGCGTTGGCAAAATACTTATCAAAACCGTATTTTTATAAAACTTTTATATTTTTCCTACAATATGTTTGTACTTTCGTTTGATGTAAAAAAAAGTTCTTAATTCATCAATTTTTTCGTGTAATAAAAAATAGTTTCTCTCAGTAGTGCTACTATAGGAACAATAGGTTTACTATAGGCTCAAGGGAGCTAAAATTTTAAACAAAACTAATTTTTTCGATCATTTTTTGAACAAAATCAAGCTGTGTATCAATGGTACTTAGATAGATTGCTCCTGAACTTCATGTCAAAAATTATTTTGAAAAGATTTATAGCAAAACGGCCGTAAACAGCCACTAGTGCGACTATAGGGGACTGTCCACTAAGGGAACACCGACCCTATATATAAGTATGAATTCTCATTAGTCATATTGAAGTCATTGTGATTTATATGAGACACGTTGTGTTACTTGGGACCACTGGAACTGGTAAGCAATATTGTTTGCGTTATTAGTTAATTGTGTACCGTGAATTCAACAACGTGCCGTGAAGAACATATCGAAAATCCATGCAAGACGCCCCCGTAGACGATAGGATTCATAATACTACAATCAATAATGTACATACATACCGTAATTTCGGGTGAAATTGATCACTTTTCACGGTTTTTCTTGTCTGATTTCTATAATGTTGACAATGCCAAACAATTGAATGCAGGAAAACAAGTATGAAGGTGAGCCTCATTGACTCAAGTACCGAAATTTTCTAACAAATGGTATTTTAGTGCTAAAAAATATGTCTAAAATAAAAAAATCGAGAGATCTCATTTCGGGGTGAAATTAATCACTTATCAATGCCATTATTGTTAGTTTTCAAAACAACTTTACATAATAAATTTAAGCTCCCAGAATCTGAAAATGCTTGCCAAATTCTTAACAATACAATATTTATAGAAATAATGAATGTTTAAATATCAAGAATAACGCAGAAAACGCCTAAATGTATGCAATTTCTTAAGGAATTTCCTGATATATAGCAGAAATTCAATTATTTCAACCAAAACAACGAATTGGTACGAGTTTTGGTTATGAAATCTAGTTTGGGAATATATCTTAAGTATCCTTACAAACTTTCAGGATTATACCATGTCCAAATCCTTGTCTAGAATTAGAAGTTTATTGATGTTTGTCAACACTGCACCGTACAAGATTTTGAAATTTTACATTATTTTCGTAGAAATAAACATTTTTGAACGCAAAAAACTTCACAACACACAATTTGGACATACTAACGACAAACAACGTTCATTCACTGTAGGTTACATTGATATTTGTGCTTGAATTTATGAATGTTCTCGGCCAAGAGTTCTTACTCTTGCTCGAGCGCGTTCTTACAGATAAGTACGAGAGTTTCATAAAATTGTTGCCAAGGTCACTTGTTCTTATTGAAAATGAAGTTTTATGTGATGCATCCGAAGTGTTCTTGAAGAAATATTTAAAACTAAAAACGGTTCAAGATCATTTCTACTGGGTTGAAATCATTATAAAACCTAGAAGAATGTGCAAATCCACGATAAAACTATCATAAAAATGAATAAAGCCAGTTAGAATCTTAATTGTTACTTAGGATTTGTGCTCTTGAAAATTTGAGGTTTGGTTTCGATGCATCTTCACCTTAAATTGGCATGAAACGGCATAAAACGGCTAAAATGGCTTGAAACGGATTTAAAATGCACTATAACAGCTTTAAATGGTTTGAAACGGTCTCAAACGACATAGAGTGGATTAAAATGACCCAAAATGGCTTAAAATGGCTTGAAACGGATGGCAAACTGTGGAATGAATAGCGTCTGACATGATGACATTTTCATAAATCATAAATTTTGCTCAGATTTTAGATATGTCTGATCATAAAAAACAACAATAGTCGAATCTTGCTTGTTATGTGAAGTATGACACACATACAGACTGTATGATACAGTGAAAGCAGCTCTGATTACGGAAAAAGATTTATTTCTATCAAAATCGTACCATTTTCTGGCGTCGCCATCGTGGTCAACTGCACTCATTTGACATTTTTCTTTAGTTCGTCCGATGGACCGCTCGTGTTGTGATGCTGAAGGAAAAAACTGACGAATTTTAATGAAAATGTGACGACTACCTGACAACATTTTTCAACATTTTTTCAACATTCGATTACTTCAATAATATTGCACTGGGTAAATGGAGGATGTCTTACAATTTATTTCGAAAAGTAAACTATTGTTAATTTTCTGTCTATATTTCAAAGTAGACAATCAAACGCAAAATGAGCTCAATTTGAAACCATCAACACCCCAGTCCAATTCAGTTCACCAGCAGGTGCATGACCCATATCTGAAACCTAGTTCCCCACATAGCAAAATATCCTATCATTGTTGCGTCTGCTCTGAAATTAAATCATTCTCAATTACATGCAGCGATTTCCATAAATTACGAAATCAATCTCCCATATCCGTCCGTTTTGGTCGGTCGCTTGATTGAACGAACATATGGCCTCAAAATTTCCGTACCCAAGATCACCTGGTGGCCACCATAAGGCGGACGAAGACGCACGCATCCGAATCCAAACACACGGCCACAATCTTGAGACCTCGGATTTCCATCTCGCATCTTCATCGGCTCCCCATTACCCATTGCCCCATAGAGCACAGTGCACTGTATTTCCCGCCCATTTTCTCATTTTCGGCGTTGCATCGCTCCAAGCGTTGGGTGAACTATTTTTAAATGGTCATAATCATGGAGCGGTGTCCGGAAAATTAAGGTCACTCGCAGAGCGCATTGATTTTTCGGCGCCGCCATCAATCCACAATGGGCCAGGATCAGAATTAAGCTGGACAGACCACTCTCTTTAAATTATGTTCCTGGCGCAGTGTGCAATTGCCGCCTCTGTCACCGCCCATGGAAATGGGGCCCTCGGTTGAAATCGAATTTGTATTGAAAAATTGCTGCTGGCCGCGGACTGACAGACTTGTCTGTTCCACTATATCACCTCCTGTCGATTCCGGAGTTCTCTTCCAGTAGTGCCATTGTGGTGGAAGGCATCGCCAACTGGCAGCCGCCACGATGATTCACCTCAATTCGAAAAGAAAGTGAATTGATTTAGGCCCCAAACTGGTCAGTCTGACGGTTGGAAATAGTCGGGGCCGAACGGCCATAAAGGCAGGCTGAAGCTAACGGTACCTTCCCGAATTTTAGCGCACGTTAAGTCGAGGGAACGCGCAATCGTCAAGTCTCAAGAGCTCGCAACTATACAGTTGGGAATGGTCACGGTGCTCCACAGGCCGCACAGCAAGAAAGATTTATGTAAAATCATGCAGATAATGACAGATTTTATGCAAATTTGCACTAAGAATCGCGTAAAATTTCATTAATAATATGTAACTTTCTACTACATATTGCTTAATCATGCATGGACTCTGACTGATTACGCGACAATTAACATAATTTATCTGATCCCAATGTAATTTTACACGATCTGTTGTGTGAATTCGTGATAAAGCTGTCATTTTTCTTATGCACATGATTCAACGCTGAATTTTACATGAAATGTAAACTAGTGAGATAACCTTTGTTCCTGCCACATGATATACGCATGGAAAATGGTCAATTGGCTAAAAAATGTCTTAGTCCATAACTGTGGAAGTGCTCATAATAACACTAAGCTGTAGAGATGGGCAAAATGATCAAATTCTGGAAGCGAATCGTAGGTGACTCACTCACAAAAGTGAATCGATTCGGTGACTCATTTTTTTAAATCACAAATGAGTCATGTATTTCACACAAGAAACGAAAAATATATTAACAATTATTGAATTAGAATATTTTCCATACAGCTACTTTAACTATTCATATATGTCCAAGTTATCTCTTATGTCGTTTTTGTTTTTAGGAACTTATTCGGTGATCAACACATAAACAAACAAACGTCGAGCAATCTGTAGTTCGGTCGCACCTGAATCGGGTTGGGGTTGAACCTGTGATTCAGAACGGGTTTCGCCAGTTCCAACCTAGGTTCAAAAACGAATTCGACATTAGTAAATTTCTAGGCCCTCTTCTAAAATTGTCGGTGCAAATGAATCGTGAGTCTTTTGAAAAGAATCGTGATTCGTTCACTCTATTTCTAGAGTCGTTTCTTTTGAATGATTCATGAGTGAGTCGCTCATGTCTACTAAGCTGAGAAGTAGTCACTGTCCCAGTTGGGACGTAAACGCCAAAAACAAAAAGAAGATTTGTATACTAAAGCCATCAATAAGGCGTATATATACGGCCCCCTTTATTTTTTTTTTAATTTTGTGCAGACTTACAACTTAACCATCGAAAACGACCGAATCTGTGATGATGATTTTTTCCAATAACAACGGTCTGGGGAGCACCGTGAACGGATAGTTGCTGGGTGCGTAGTTTTTTTTTTCTTCCATGACGGGTGCTCCTCTTGGGGAATCTTGTACATACATACGTAGGGTACACGTGTTGTAGTGTCGGTCAACGGGACGTGTTGAGTCAGGTTATAGACATGCTCAATCACCAATTCGACATGTGGTCAGAAAATTAGCGAATTGCCGCGAATTGAGTCCAAATTTGGGCAACTGAGCCGCCGGGCGAGGCAGATGAATGAACAGTTTGGCTTACATTGATGACGCGCGGGAATAGCAATCACGGTGCAGAAGGTTGTGCGTTGGAACTTTTTGGATGTTGGGCGTTAAGAGTTGGTAAATACAAAAAAAAAATAAACGAGAACATTTTCTGTCGTCTGGTGTCTGGAGCATCCCGCTATTTTCAAATTATGCATATTTGCAAATTAAATGCATTAGCCATGAAAGCCCATCAGGAACCTTCCTTAGCCGAGTGGTTAGAGTCCGCGGCTACAAAGCAAAGCCATGCTGAAGGTGTCTGGGTTCGATTCCCGGTCGGTCCAGGATCTTTTCGTAATGGAATTTTCCTTGACTTCCCTAGGCATAGAGTATCATCCTACCTGCCACACGATATACGAATGCGAAAATGGCAAATTGGGCAACGAAAGCTCTCAGTTAATAACTGTGGAAGTGCACGTAAGCACACTAAGCTGAGAAGCAGGCTCTGTCCCAGTGAGGACGTTAAGGCCAAGAAGAAGAAGAAGAAGCCGTGAAAGGTTAACGTTGAAAAAGTTTGTGAGACATACTGTGAAGCATTGTATTCAGAATTCGTAGAAGGTTTGCTTGTTATTTTGTTGGAAAAACTTCAAAGCTTAGCTTAGACTGAATACACATACACTACCCACCATAAGTATGGAATCGTTGCAATACTGAGTATTGCAGCATTTTTAAGTTTAGCATTATCGGGGACGGACCTGGTGTAGTGGTTAGAACACACGCCTCTCACGCCGAGGACCTGGGATCGAATTCCATCCCCGAGATAGTCACTAAAAATTCTGTGACGACTTCCTTCGGAAGGGAAGTAAAGCCGTTGGTCCCGAGATGAACTAGCCCAGGGCTAAAAATCTCGTTAATAAAGATAGAAAAAAAAAAAAAAGTTTAGCATCACTCAAAATCCAGTGATAAAAGTTTTTTCAACAAAAAAAAAGCAGGGGCTCAAAAATGTATTTTCTAAGATGACCTCAAAATTACATTGGTCTAGCACTTCAGAATCACGAGATAATATTCATTTTAGGTGATGCTAAACTTTGGAGGCACTACACGTTAGAATACACGCCTCTCACGCCGAGGACCCGGGATCGAATCCCATCCCCGAGATAGTCACTACACATTTCAGTGACGACTTCCTTCGGAAGGGAAGTAAAGCCGTTGGTCCCGAGATGAACTAGCCCAGGGTTAAAAATCTCGTTAATAAAGACAGAAAAAAAAACTTTTCAAGATGCTGCAATATTCAGTATGAGTGTTGCAATACGCGATTCCATACTTATGGTGGGTAGTGTATCAATGCACAGTGGTCCAGATAGCAAGTTTACGCGGACATGAACTTTACGACGTCATTTTGTGGTTAAAGAGTCTCGAAATTAGTTGTACTACAATTCGTACGAAAGGGATTTTTTTCTGCACTAATCGCAATAGTGTCCTACACGCCAACTTTTTTATGTTATTAGATAGCAATTTGGTATATTCAGCTAAGTTGTAGCATATTTTAATACAAAAAAAATTGTAGAACCAACTTTTTCTCTATCTCTTATACTTTCTGAGATAATTGACTTTTTATATAAAAAAAATGAAGAAAATCATTTTTTCAATCATAAGCCATTTATTTACAAATTTTAGCAGCCTACTATTTTCGAGAATCTAACAAGATCCATAGCAGCGCAAGAACCTTCCGATGATACTCAAATTGAAGCGGAATACTCAGCGGAAGATGCCTTGGGGTTCATCTGTAGGAATAATTTCACGAGAGCGCAGTACCAGGATATTAGAGTGACTACAAAGGAGTATCCAAATAGTACACAAATTATTATACAAGTTTCATTATGTTTTTCAATCCATTTCTATGTCATTTTAGATATCTCCATAAAACCATCATGTGCGGAAGTTTACAAAGTCTAGTAGATCACACAATTCAACGCCTCGTCGAATTCCTGAACATGAACATTCTTTCAGAAGATTCAATTCGAGTGATTTTTAAGTGGGGTTGTGACGCGGTAGCAGTAACCATTCAAGGTATAAACATGTACACTTTTCATTGTAAAAATTTATAATGCCCAACAACGTTACAGATACAAGCAACAATTTTTCGATGAGGATAGCGATGGTGAAATCATAGAGTACAACGACTCCCACATATTCGCAATTTCACTGGTCCCAGTTTGTGTCGTTCGAAGGCGACGCAAGTGATAAAATCATTTGGAACAACGAGCTTCCATCATCTGTGTCACTTTGTCGTCCACTCAAGTTAATTTTCAGCAAAGAAAATGCTGAGCTGACAAAAAGCGAAGTAAGTAAGATGGAAACCAGTATTGAAAATTTGGTGCCAACAAGAGTCGAAGTTGGTGAAGTAGCGGTAGAAATTGCAGCAACTCTGGTATTGACCATGGTAGACACAAAAGTGGTCAACGATGTGGCGGGATCTCATTCCCAGCAGTGCTACATATGCCATCGATCGGGAAAACATTCAAATGAACCATTTAATGGACAAAAATTTGACGCCCCAGATCTGCTGAAGTGTGACTCAATCGAAACTTCCTATCTCGATTCGCAACACTGCTTTTTACAGTCAACCGTAACAAGGAGTTCGACGAAGTAAGTTTCGAGAATTATGCTGCCGAGACGCATCGAATGTACTGCAAGCTGTACGGCTGGTATGTGCTGTCTCCTAATAATGTGCATAAGGAAATTCAGGGAGCACCATTCCCGCAAGTTCAGTCGACTGGTGAACTTGACTAACGTGTTCCAGCGATTGCTACTCACATCTGATCCAGTGATCTCACTGACAAATCGTCGAATCGCACAGAAGCATTCGGAATTGCACGAAGAAGCGCAAGAATTATTGAAATTTTTTGAAAGTTATGCTTTTTAACAAATATAGTACACTCTACAAAATCTTAACAGGTGTTGATTATTTCATGCTGAATCGCGGCGGCCATGATTTTTGTGTGTTTTATAGAAAAGATGACTAATTAATGTGTTTTAATTGCAATTCACCCGTCATTAAAAATAGTCTTTAAAATATATATAAACATAATATATTCACCAAATTTCACTCAAATACTCTTTAAGGGGTGTAGAGCCACGGTGTGACAGGTAGGTTTATTTTCAAGTGCATCTTTGCGAGTTATTTGGCCTGTAATACGGCATGTTTTTAAATTAATATCTCCTACAATAAGAAAACCAGAAGAAATACAACTGTGAGCATGAGCATGAGCATGAGCATGATTGACCGCTCGCAGATGCTACTCCGTTATTGCAAGGACAGCTGTACTGACACAGGAACCAACAGACACTACTCGGGATCAGTAGCATCCTGAATGTGTACACTCTTCGAAAATATCACGTAAAATTAAATTCATTAAGATGCACATAAAAGAAGCGAACCAATTGACACTATTTTACGTCCGTTCTTAAAATTACATGACACAGAAAAACGAAAAAAAAATATATATACACGCCATGACATAAAAGTAAGATTTAAGACTTACTTTTACATCACGGCGTGTAATCTCTCTAGAGGCTTTTTTCATGAATGCATGCCTGTCACATTTATATATAATGTACTATAATGTACCAATAGAGAAAAGAAAAACTCACCAATTAATTACCAGCAACGAGATTTCTGCCTCCCAGAAATATCCGATATAAGCCATCGAACTGTGTTAGCAGAACTGCACTAATATTTTCGACCACAGAACAGTTTAGAAACACTCGCATTCATTTATTTTAGAATCAAGATGGAACTTCGGTTATCATGCGCAAAATATATTCTTGTATAAGCCGTCTTCGGGGAGAACACTGCACTTTTATTCTGCTGGTAATTTGGTTTGGTTGGATGCAAGACCTTCACTATGATGCTTCACTACAACACATTTTAAAAACCATCATCACAGGGCATAATGGAAAGCATCTTTTAGTGTCACACAAAGCGAAATTAAGAGGAAAACAAAAACATCTTTCACCCCAACAAATCACCAATAGTTAGCGAACACCATTTGCTCACCGGTATCAAAATCAGCACAACTCTCACTACAAATGATTTTTTGCAGAAGTTTCACAAGTTCTTACGAATAATGATAATTTTTTTATACATGACTTTTGCTTTAAATATTATACACCCGAGAACGTTTAACCGCGGCCATGTTCGAAAACAAACTGGATGGTTCGTATGACGCCGTCAACGAAGTTGATAGTAATGTAAATTCACGTCCTTAGGTACTCAAATTTAAGTGTTACGACAAACTTTCATGACTTCAAATATTTGAATTTATTACCCTGACATTTATTTTTTATGATAATGTAAAAGTAGGTTATAAGACATTAAAATTTTCCAATACATCAATTGAAACGTAAAATTTAGTTATATTTGAGTTTAGGTCACATGATAATTAATTGCAATGAGGTTTACGTCACCCGTAAATCTCATTATTTTTAAGAGTGTAAGTACTGGTGTTCTCATTATTATAAAAAAACAATAACGGCGCCGGCTGCGTCCGAATGCAGGTCAATTTAGGGATGGGAAGGAAATGTTGACGTGTTACTTGCTTTATGGAAGCCGAGGAATCCTCTGCACTTCCACAAGTACACACTGGGAGTTTGGATATGGGAAAGGTTTGGGTAAAGGATTCGTTTTGGTAAACAATAAACATATAATTTGAAATGAATGCGCCTAACCGGATTCGTGATATTACTCGATAAAAGCATTAAACGCCGAACAAGTGTTCATTGCTCGCCCCACAGGAGCAAGCGACAAGATCAAAGGAACAAACACAACTAACGCGATCCGCGATACTATTCCACCGTGGTATGCGAACGACGCGCGACATGTTTGATCCTGCTCTCGTCGCCCGCCCCCGCAGGCAACAAGGTCGAAGGATCAAACAATACTCCCCAGTAGAAATACAACTGTGGTATATTTACCAAAGTGGTAGAAGTACCAAAAACTTTGTAGAATATAGTAGGCTGCTAACATTTGTAAATAAATGACTTATGAGTGAAAAAATGATTTTCTTCATTTTTTTTTATAAAAAAAAGTCAATCATCTCAGAAAGTATAAGAGAGAGAAAAAGATTGTTCTACAATGTTTTTTGTATTAAAATATGCTACAACTTTTCTGAATATACCAACTTGCTATCTATTAACATAAAAAAGTTGGCGTATAGGATACTATTGCGATTACTGCAGAAATAAAAATCCCTTTCGTGTTTAACCTTTGCTATTTGGAGACCGTGTTTGCCTCTGCATCTACACAAAGGGGAGGAAGGATGGGAAGGATGTTTGTAAATGATAAGGATCGTTGAGTTACAGGATTTGTGGGGTACACCCTATGGCTTCGCCGAGTGTATGCTACGATGCGTCCCTTGGGAAGCGCTGTCAATTGACATTATAGTTGTGAAGAGATGCAGAGCGTCTGCCAACACTGCTCTTACCGCTGCGTGCACAGTCGGAGAACAGACACTGCCTCTTTCATCGACACACTGTTGGCAGGCAGAAGCTGAGAAGCAGGTTCTATCCCAGTGAGGACGTAGTGTCAAGAAGAAGAAGAAGAAGAAGAAGAAGAAGAAGAAAAAGAAGAAGAAGAAGAAGAAGAAGAAGAAGAAGGGACGCATCCGATGAAAAATTGAGTCAACTTCAAATGAAATTGTTGACGCAATTGTATTACAGTCGTTGTATTACAGTAGGACATCTATGAATGAACAAGTATAGTCAATAAAAAAACAAACGCTCAGTCTCATCTAAGATTTTTCATCAATTTTCATAAAACAGTATACTTCTCCCATTTAGATCCTGCAGCGGTCTGTAATTGTTCTTCATCAAACCATGTTTTGCCTTCAGGCTGTTGAAAAGCTTCATCTGTGCCGGGCTGATTGTCAATGGTGCTTTCTGAATAATCCATGATACCGTTTCGTAACACAGTGGAGTTGTTAAGCTTCCTGGATAGTAGAAGTACGATTTTACTTTACGCCCAATAATTTTTGCTAGGTTCATGTAGTTTGGATGGACAAAAGTGTATTTAGATCCTGCGGCCTTCACTGATTTCAAAGAGTCTATCCAGCGTCGTGCTTCTGCTCCCGAGCGTTCAGCGAAAAAATACCCCAATACCGCCAATCCGTTCGGTTGAAATTGAGCCTTGTGCACAGAACCGTACTCCTGGTTGTAGAAAACCATGTGCATTTCGAGAGGGAACCTCTCCATATCTACCGTGTGTTCTGCATCCCAGTGAAAATGTAAGCTGGAGAATTTGAAAGTCCCTTCTAGTGGACCTCCTTGAAGAATAACACCCTTTGACGCTGGATACGACAGGCTGAAAACAACTTAAACCGAGGAATCAAAAAATGAAATATTTCGTGATTAAAAAAACCGATCGTCACCTGTGTGGCCATTGTTGTGCACGCGAACCTTAGTCGGATTCTCACAAACGTTTGTCAGTTCCAGGGGTTTTCCTCCCGCCACAGTTTGCACCAGCTTCGAGTCCAAATCGATAGGGCTTTGCCTGTCTCCGTCGCAGAATTTGCTGATTAGACCCCATTGTTCGACTCCAGGACCGTATGTGAAGTAAACTATAGAAGAGGAAAGTACTGTTAAATTCTCATTGCAAAAACGGCACAGATCATGCCACACCATCACAGTTGACAGCAACGCACAAGAATGCGAGCACTGCCAACGCTGTACAGCTCATTTTTGAATCTGCTCTTGGATAAGGGTTCTTTGAAACTGTAATTACGATAGGTATGGAAGGCAGCTGGGATGGCACAAAGTTATAATTTACAAAGGGTTGATTTAGGTTATCACTTTTGGATAAGGAAGTGAACATTTAAAGCTGATAATTTCCATATAATTACTTGACTTTCCTACTAAATAAATATAACTGGCACTACTTTCGATTGTCATAGCTGATGTTTGGCTGCGGCAAATACTACAACTAACTAACTAATTACTAACTACTTACTAACGTTACTAACGTTCAAATCATTCGAATTTCCGAAATAAACGATCAATTTCTGCAAAGTACATAATTCTTAGAAGTCATCTCATAAGCTCATTCACGAATTTAAGGCAAAGATAATCTGTCTCTGCACCCTTTTTACAACGGGCCTAAGCCAAATGATTAGAGTCCACGGCTACAGAACAAAGCCATGCTGGATGTCTGGGTTCGATTCCCGGTCGGTCCAGGAACTTGTAATGGAAATTTTCTTGACATTCCTACCCGAGCTTAAGAAAATAACTACTGAATACCAAATTAAAGTATTCCATACCAGATAATTTCCAATACTTACAACCTGAATGAGGTATGAATGAGCCCTGCATAATAGGTAAAATACGTAAAATAATACCTTCTGCATATTGTACAAATACCAAGCTGAGAATTAGATCAGGTATTGTAATAGCTAAATAATACATGATGGATTTTCATATAAAAGTGATTTTTTTCAATAATTGTTCAACACCTCCAGCAGTCCTGAATACCTATCGAAAACCAAATTGAAGTATTCTTAATTGTTTTAAATGGTATGCATAAGTTATTGCGAGCTATTTTTTCCTCCTCGGGTAGGCATTAAGCATCATTGTGCCTGCCATACGATATACGAATGCGAAAATGGCAATTTTGGCAAAGAGAGCTCTCAGTTCAAGTTAATACCGTGGAGAGTCATCGAACGATTAACACTTTTGATCAACTTATTGAAATCTGTGAGATTGTTCTGGAAAATTCGAAAAAAATGTCAAGTTGTACATTGGTAATTGTAACCGCAAAATAGTCACATTGAGATTATACATGAGCCTCGTAATGTACCTAGTAGCAATAAAATTTCTATAAAATTTATTTTCTCACCACAAACCCGCTACGCAGTATGAGCTGTGCAAAATTTCAGCATCAAATAGGCACTTTTGGGGTCCTGGTAATTTAGTTTCCTTCCATACTGCTATAAAATGCGTACTTGGTATTCAATTTACTCAATGTCTACCTTTTCGAATGTTACATATATGCGGATAGGGACAGTATAACAGCAGTCGGAACTATACTAGCAAATACCGTTTGATAACTGTCCTGGGTTGTTTACGATGTAGGAAGTTTGGAGGTTTTTGTCTAAGATGTCACCATTGGGAATTCTTTTACATATTATTTTCACTTCTTTTTGGGATCTTTGTTCCACAATTACGATCAAGCATTTTTTTTAATCAATTAAACATTTTTTCCTGTATCTTCTAAAATTCGTCCATTTTATTATTATTTTTTAAGATATACCTACCTTAAAAAAATGATCCTGATAACTCTCTCGGGATTTTGTTGTCAATGACTTCATAAAGTCCTCCGACGATCCCTTCAAAAATCTAGTTTCTAAAATGTCTCTCTGGAAATCCTTGATGAAATGCAACCTGCGACTATTCACAAAGTTTGTTCAGAGAAAGCACTAAGAACTCCTCCAAGAACTCTTTAAGACATTCTTCGAGAAATTCAATATCTATTCTGAAATTAATATTGAATTTACACCAATCCAAAAAGTTCACTGAGAACCTCCACAACCATTATCACTTCAGTCGTCGCGCTGTTGTATTTTGTACAACAGTGATGAAAAATCCTCGCTTATCGTACACAGTATCAGCGTGGTGGTTCTGACGGTGGCAAACCGCGCGACGACTGAAGGGTTATCTTAGATAGGAATTCCTCAAGGATTTTTCAAGTAATTTACATTAAAAAAGTTTAAAGATATTATCCTAGCAATTTCTCTTGAAGTTCTGTTTGATCTTTTTCAAGGAAGTTTGCCAAATTCATCAGATGTTGGAAATAAGTTTAAGATCATTACCTGCATATTTTTCTGAGCATTCCTTCTTGGATTACTCAAGGAATTACTTGAAGTATCACATAAAAAGATCTTGTAATGATTCCTCCAATAATTTCTCCGAGATTCCATGAAGAATTTTTTATAGAATTTTATTTAGTAATCCTCCCTGGAATTATTGTAGGGAGTCTTGGAAGTCCTTGAATATTAATATATTGCGTTTCTTTTGAAAATTTTCCGTTCTGCGGTAACCACCAAGTTCTATAGCAACTGTCAAAGTTCTACCGTAGGCTTGAAAATAATTGTATCATTGAACGAAACCACCTAATCAAAGTATGCCAATAAAGTCAAAAGCGTTGAAAAACAACAAAAATAACAATCATTAGCATGGTTTCTAGGGTATCATCACTGCCGATCGATGTTTCTTTGTGGAAATCAGTAACGTGAAAGCTGCGGAAGCTTTCTGTTCAACCGTAGAACGGAAAGTTATCTCTAAAATTGCAATATCTATCACCGCTAGCGCATGACGGCTCACCATAGTAGCATGTTCGAAAGAACTTGAAACTATTGAGAACCAGAGCTACAGGTCCAAAGCCCTGATAAAGATGGATGGTTGTGATGGCTATGACCGTGGCCATCATGTAAAGAACAAACGGACATTGCTGTATCGTGTCAGCACCGAGGAGGCAGCCCCTCTAGCACGATGTAGGTAGCGCAACCCTGTTTAGGTGGCCCATCGAAGACTCTTCACCAACCAAGAAAGGCAAAAGTAGAGAGAAAAGGCAGCACGAAGAAAGTGTGGTAGCTGACGCTCAAGAAAGCATGAACCGGAATGATATGCGGAGACTCTATGCAACGGTCAATGGTGCGCGGCACAATACCGTACCAGTGCCCACCATGTGCAATGATCGAGAAGGGAATTTGCTGACCTATAAAACGGCGGTGGCTGCCAGGTGGAAGGAGCACTTTCAGCAATTGTTGAACGGTAGAAATGGAAATGTAGCGAGGTACAGGATGAACATAGATGACGACGATCAAGCTGTGGACCCACCGACCATAGGAGAGGTTAAAAAGGCGATCAGCGAGCTGAAGAACTGTAAGGCTGCTGGGAAGGACGAGATCCCGGTCGAGCTTCTCAAGCACGGAAGCAAGCAGCTTTACCAGTCGATCCATCGCGTACTTCTGAAGGTATAGGAGGACGAAGAATTGCCCGCCGGCTGGTTGGATGGCCTCATCCGCCCTATCTACAAGAAAGGGCACAGACTGGAGTGTGCTAATTACAGAGGTATTACCCTGCTGAATGCGGCGTACAAAATTCTGTCGCGCATCCTGTTTAACAGACTACGACCGCTCGAGGAGTCCATCGTCGGCGAATACCAAGCTGGTTTTCCTGAGGGCCGTTCGACAACGGACCAGATGTTTAGCCTGCGAATGATCCTAGACAAATTCTGGGAGTATAACTTGCAGACTCACCATCTGTTTATTGATTTCAAGGCGGCGTACGACTCAGTGAAAAGAAATGAGCTTTGGCAGATAATGTCTAAAAATGGTTTTCTGGCGAAACTAATTAGGCTGATACATGCTAATTAGGCTGATACGTGTTCGGATCGCAGACGAGGTGTCAACCTCGTTCGTGACGTTAGACGGATTGAAGCAGGGAGACGCACTTTCGAATTTACTGTTCAACATTGCACTGGAGGGTGCTATTAGGAGATCTGGCGTGCAGAGAAATGGCACTGTTATCACAAGGTCGCACATGCTCCTTGGCTTTGCGGACGATATAGATTTAACTGGAATTGATCGCAGGTCAGTGGAAGAGGCCTTCGTGCCTTTGAAGAGGGAGACAGCGAGGATAGGCCTGACTATTAATTCTACCAAAACGAAGTACATGGTTACAGGTAGAGATATAGTCAGGCATGGTGGTGTAGGTGCTGAGGTAGTGTTTGATGGGGATGTGTTTGAAGTTGTTGAAGAATTTGTTTACTTTGGAACACTTGTGACATGTGACAACGACGTTTCCCGCGAAGTGAAAAGACGTGTTGCGGCTGCGAATAGGGCCTTTTACGGACTACGTAACCAGCTTAGGTCCCGCAGCTTACAAACGGAAACAAAATTCGCCCTGTATAAAACATTGATTCTTCCGGTGGCTCTCTACGGGCGCGAAGCGTGGACGTTAAAAGAGTCAGACCTGAAAGCTCTCGGTGTTTTTGATCGTAAAGTGCTGCGGACAATACTCGGAGGGAAACTCGAAAATGGTGTGTGGCGCAGACGCATGAATCATGAGTTGTATCAAGGGTACAAAGATGCGAATATTATCAATCGTGTAAAATACGGCAGACTTCAGTGGGCTGGTCACTTAGTGCGAATGTCGGAAGAAAGAATTGCGAAAATAATATTCAGCAGGGAACTAGGTAGAGGTCGGCGGCTTCGGGGAAGACCACGAATACGCTGGCTGTACGCAGTGGAAGAGGACCTGGCGACCCTAAACGTTCGGGGCAACTGGAGAAGTTTCGCCCAAGACCGACGAAGATGGAGCTCTACAATACGCCCGGCAATGGCGTGACGCTACGCTGTAGCCATCAAGGTATCAAGGTAGGTATCACTATTTGTTTTACCACCTACTCTACACCAATATGGAAACTTCAGTGGAAACGGTACACCTATATATCCCTTAAGATGGGCAAATCCAGTGGCCGAAACGTAGGATTTAAAAAAAAAACGTAGCGTTTTGATTAAACCGTAAGATTGAAAAGCCGTTAATTTTAGAAGTTACAAAATAGTCGTATTCTAATAAATACTACAAAATTCTTGAATAATTTTCTCCGAAATACCTACCGGCATTCATTTGAAAATTTCTCTGAGGATTTCGTTAGAAACTTCTCTGTAATAGCAACAATAGTTTTCTAAACAGCGCATTCGGGAATAACTTTGAGAATAATTCCGAGAATTCCTCTAAAAACTCATCCAAAGCCATACAAATTTTAAAAAAATAATCGTAGGAAGATAAAAAACCGAATTTAGTACTATACCATTTAATTCCACTAGAGTTTGTATCCTTTGACAGATACGCGTATTTCGACCTCAACTGTAAGGCCTGTAGTGTCGTGACACTGAAGACGGCCTTACAGTTGAGGTCGAAATACGCGTATCTGTCAAAGGATACAAACTCTAGTGGAATTAAATGGTATAGTACTAAATTCGGTTTTTTATCTACTTATAGGTATTCTACTAAACAGCTCGAAGATTTAATATAATCGTAGGAAATTCATTCACATGTTTTGTACGAAATAGCTTCTAGAATTGCTATAGATTTTTTCAAAAACACTACCAAAGAAATGCATGGATTAATTTCTGCATCAATTGCTGTAGATTTGTTTATGTTATGCCTGGAGTAATTCCTACCCAAGTAGCACTGGTAACAAATGCAATATTTTAGAAAAATAAAACAAGTTACATTGCCGTTGCATTTCAGATAATTTGAAGCACATCTTATTGATGATTTTCAATTTTGGTTTCTAAACTATTACATTGTAACTTACGCTTTGTTTACATTACATAGGTGTTGCATTTTTACTTGCATGTAACTTAACCTACATTGGAATTGAATCTGTGGTTTTAAAGAAACCAATAACACGCTAGGTTACATACAGATTGCTAAGTCACATGTGTGTAACAGCATGAAGTTTGTTTACCATTTGTCATAGGGGAAGGGGTGAAAAAATGAGCAGGATAGTAAAATGAACACCGAACTTGTTACACATGAACAACAAATTTAAATAATTTTACTACGCACGGATGATTTAGAGCATAAATAAGAGTGTTTTTGTTGATACAGAGATAAATTGAAGTCAGAACCACGTTCAGAAATTAAAACTAATGTAATTATAGGCACAGAGATGTTGAGGTTTTTTAATGAGGTGAACATCGTAATGATATGATGTCGAAGCAGAAACCTTTAGTACTGTTTTCGAAGGGATTATAATCATTCATAGATGTTTTTTTTAGGACTGTGATAAAAAAAAATCAATAATGTTTGTTTTGCTCGTGTGTTTTACCACCAACATAAAATGAACATTTCCATAATATTTTAATGACGATGAAAGTATGTGAAAATTTAGCTGTCTTAGTCTTAATTCGTTTCACTTCGTTAATTAACATCTCTATTTTTGATGTTGTGCGATAGAACTAGATATAATTAATAAACAAATTAATAAATGAAGGACAATTTATGCGAGTAGATATATCACAGAACATCGAGTTATATTTGTAATGTTCTGTTTACTACTTTTGTGGGGCTATCCATTAATTACGTAAGGGTTTAGGGGGGGGGGGGGGGGGGGGTTGATATTTCTTACGCGCCATACAATTTATTTTTAATTTTCATACAAAAAATCTTATCATGGGGGAGGGGGGGTTGAAAAACCCCGAAAATTGTCTTACGTAATTAATGGACCGCCCCTGTGGGGAACGCCAATCTTTGAGCTGATGACACGGAATGACGAGAATTCGGTTAAGGGGTCAGGATCCGTCATCAACTCGATAATTTTCAAAAGCAGTTTTTTCGTTCAAAATCATGAATATATTCATGTATTCACTGTGTTTTATTCTCCAACCGAAACACAGTGAACACATTTTCTAAAGTCAGTTTTGAACAGAAAAATTGCTGTTGAAGTTTCGATGATTACGATGACGGATCCTTGAACGTTAAAGTGTTTGGATCCTCTAGACAATTCGTAATCAAACGTCAACATTTCACCGGAAAATCGCTAGTGTTTAAAGGAGATGTTTACTACAAAATATCGAAATCAACATCTCCAACTTAGTTCTAATACCCTCCGTCCACGAATTATTGTGGCGCGTCGATCGTTGCAAGTTTCTCGTTAAACAGTCAATCCCGTAAATGATTGTGTTTTGGGGATTTTTTTTTATTATCGTACAAATTGGGCCGAAGGGTCTCAGATTTTCATGAAACTTTTTCCACAAGCAGGGCTCATGGATATATGAATGAAGAAAAATTGAGAAAAATTCAGGGTCGCCTATTTTTCCGGAAAACTCAGGTGGAATTTTTTTGTTTTCTATTGACACTACTTACTTTGAAAAATCATAACTCAAGAACGAAGCATCGTAGCAACAACGTTTTTATATGAAAATTTAAACAAATTTTCTCAAAAATCCAAAAAAAATATGAACTGGAAAAATTTTTCCACAAAGTTTTCCACCGTTGGGAAAATTCGTAAAGAAAAGCCGGAAAAACTATGCCCGAACTCGTGGAAAATTTTCAAAAAAATATTTTCGAGAAGGTAATTTTATAAGCTTTAATCACTGAAATTTTTGGAATGCACTTTTTTTTTCGTTTTTGAGTTATGGCCAATTTTGTGAAAATTGTCCAGATGTGCCATATAAGACTTTTCTTTGAAAAATCATAACTCAAGAACGAAACATTGTAGAAACTAAGTTTTTGTATGAAAATTTAAGCAAATTTTCTCAGAAATCAAAAAAAAAAAATATGAACTGGAAAATCTATGCCCGAACTCGCGGAAAATTTTTATTAAAATATTTTTGAGAAGGAAACTTTATAAACTTCAATTCTAGTAACTTTTAGGATGTACTTTTTTTTGTACCTGAGTTATGGTCAATTTTGTAAAAAATGCAAAGATTTGCCATACATGCCTTTTCGTTTAAAAATCATGACTCAAGACTCATCATGACTTGTCGAACTTCACGCAAATTTTCATCTTTTCCGTAATCCACCGAACTCCATTCGATTGAAGCTTACTGATGAGGCCTTGGCTGATCGATCGTAGATTTGTCATTACTGATTTGTGGCCGTCCAGTCCGAAGGGGTTACAGCACAAAGAATTGTATTCGTAATATTGAACTTTGTCCATTTCAACAGCTTCGGGAAAACTTTTTTCACTTTCCAAAAATTAATAACGAGGAATATACAGCTGATAGACAACACTTGCACTTTCTAACTGCTCTTTGTTAGTTTTTGGTAAACTTATGATTCTCAAGCCATTTAAACGCTTTAAACTTGAATTGGTAAATACCTATTTGTCATATTGTCTACCCATTTATTTAACTGTCAATTTTGTAGTTACCTAACAGGAAAAATTGCCTACATTCTGATTGAAGGAAACTTTGTTTCTATGTAGTTTCGTCCTTAAGAAATTTTGTTTATGAACTTATAAATTTGAAAATGTATGGTTCAAACAGCTCATCCTAGCAATATTTGATCATGTTTTAGGAACAAAAAATGAGCGTATTGAAAAATATTGTAGGATTGGAGCTTATTGATCGCTCTTTTCAAAAAACTTTGTTTGAAAGCTGGAATAGCTAATCGGGTTTTCATTATTTATTTTCATAAACAGTGAAAAATGTCCTAGGAAACTGATTCCATTTCAAAAATTTCATATTTTTGAGATAATTTGAATCCGGTTCGACAAGTCATGATGAGTCTTGAGTCATGATTTTTAAACGAAAAGGCATGTATGGCAAATCTTTGCATTTTTTAAAAAATTGGCCATAACTCAAAAACGAAAAAAAAGTGCATTCCAAAAATTTCAGTGATTAAAGCTTATAAAATTACCTTCTCGAAAATATTTTTTTGATAATTTTCCACGAGTTCGGGCATAGTTTTTCCGGCTTTTCTTTACAAATTTTCCCAACGGTTGAAAATTTTGTGGAAAACTTTTTCCAGTTCATATTTTTTTTGGATTTTTGAGAAAATTTGCTTAAATTTTCATATAAAAACGTTGTTTCTACGATGCTTCGTTCTTGAGTTATGATTTTTCAAAGTAAGTAGTGTCAAGGGAAAACAAAAAATTTCCACCTGAGTTTCCCGGAAAAATAGGCGACCCTGAATTTTTCTCAATTTTTTTTAATTCATATATCCATGAGCCCTGCCTGTGGAAAAAGTTTTATGAAAATCTGAGAACCTTCGGCCCAAACCCGTACGGTAATAAAAAAAAATCCCCTTTTGTTAAGCTTAATTACTTTAAGACGAAAGCAGTCAGTGGCTGTCTTCTTTGTTGAAATTTGTTCTGGGATTCCAACTCCCACAAGGTCCACTTATGCACTGTCATAGTTTGTATTACGTGCAATAAATATGTTAAATTTGTCCTTGAAAAACTTATCGAAGGACCTAAACTTTAATCAACTCGTGGGGGCAAAACCCCCACCCCCTATTTCATAACACCAAAACAGCTGTTGAATTCCAATTCTACCAAACGTAATGCCACGCTGAAGTAGAACCTTACAAATGTAAATCTTTCGCATCAGCATGTATCTATTATTTATCTAAATGAGACTGTCTATAAACACGTGGTCATTAATAGGAACAGGGGAGATCTGGCCAAAAACCACGGTCCAATAAGAAAAAGGGTGTAGATAAAAGACCACGAGGGGAGCGAGGGGTCTTGAATTGTAAAAAATCTTGCGTTCAGTATTATAAGAGCATATATGCAGTTATCGTTTTTCTTTTAAGCAATTACTAGGCCAGACATTTTAAACCGCAATTTTCGTTTAAGTAGTAATTAGTCATTGCTCTTCATCATGCATCATGCATCATGAAATGTAACGAAAATCGATTGAATTCCATGTAAACAAATAGAAAATCAACGAAGAGGAATTGATCATTGCGGATATGCTTGCATGAAACTAAACGCGAGAAATTAAATGGTTTATGGACTGTTTTATATTATTATAAAATTAACTTGTATTTCGATAAAAAAAATCCTACAATTGTTGTTCAAACATTGGTTTACGATATATCGGAAAGAAATATCGATATCATCGATATATTGAATGGGAAATATCGATACCAATATAATGAATATCGAAAGCAAAATATCGATATTCCGATATATAGGAAGTATCGGAACATCTCTAGTTACACATCAGTTTCAAAATAACCTAAGATTTCTGGGTAACGAATGTGTAACAAACGAGTAACTTGCTGACAGTGGTCAACACTACATGTCAAAAATGTTTGTACGTATTTAAATTTTGATATAAGAACTTTACTATTTTATGACTAGTTATTGTTTTCATAGATATTTTTCCACAATCACAATCTTCACAAACAATTAAATTAACATCAAAAACACTGCTGATTTGGGTAACAGTGTCAATTTCCATTTTTTGTGTCAGTTCTAATGGAATAATATCTCAACAATCCAGGTATCATGTGTTTTTCAATATAAAATTATTATCTATTTTATGAGTGCGTCATTTTTGAGCAAGTAAAATGATTGATTTCTCCACAAATTCAAATCGGCATGTTAAATCTATTATGTACTTGTGAATAATTACGCGTTCGAAAATCATACGTATTATTTTCATTGACATTCAATTCTGAAATGGTTGTTCGGTTTCAAAACTGTCAGAAAGTAACAACAACTTCTACGCCGTTTCATTTATTTTGTCGCAGGAAAACCCATGCGTAATCAACAAATTACATAGCATTCGCTTGTAAACTTCTTATGTAACGAACAAACAAGTTACATAAGGCTCGACTTTTTGCGCTTTTTCGGTTACATTGCAGTATTTTTTCATGTTGCAAATGTATCATATTGTAACTATTGAATATGTGAAGTAGCCTTTGCTGTAAGCTACTTGTAACAATATGTGCTGCTTGGGTTGTATGACGAGCACTCATCAAATAAAAATTCTATAGTTGGGATTGCTTTGCGAATTATTCCATGAGCGATGTTTAGCATTAAAGACACCAATGATAAAAAATGACTTAGTGCTAGTCAATCTCCGCAAATCAGTTTGGTATAAAAATCACAGATAATCACAAATATTTGATGTCATTCTCTCATCGATTGTCTGGATCTTAAGCTCACAATGCGTTGTTATTGCTAGCCTCTAAAGAGGTGCATTACTCTAGTCCAGTGATTCCCAAAGTGGGTGAATTCACCCCCTGGGGGCGATTTTCAGGTCAAAGGGGGAGAAAATTTGTAAAATGGAATTTGGGGGCGAAAAATCTGAAAAGGGGGTGAAAGTGTGAGAAACTGAGGAACGATTCATAACATTTTATTCGCGCAAATGTGTTGTATCCATGAATGTTACTTGTATTACGTATGTCCTTTTGTATGTATTGTATTGAATAGAAATAAATCAGTTGCAACTCTCTAACAGCCATGGCAAGATGTAAATCCAAAAGTTTTACTATTGTACTGTGAAATCTGTAGGAATAAATCTCGACCAAACACATTTAGAGAAGACACTCAATTTAAGAGAGGATTAAACTCTAATAAACTGAAAATAAGTTGATTACATATTAAACTTTTTCCCTCTATTTGTTTGTCTTAACATGCTCATTTTATAATCACGATCAGTGCCGTAGCGTGCGGTTGGCCAGGTTGGCACCCGCCAAGGGCGCCAGCTTGTTGAGGACGCCAAAACGCGTCACGCATGTAGTAGATTTTAATAAAAAAGGGCGTCTCGTAAGTCACAATTCCAAAAGAACGTGACAGTGGAAAATTATAATGAAAAATATAAACCATTCCTGAATCATTTCCAAAGAATATTTGATGTTTTGGACGATTCCCATAAATTAATTTCAAAGTTCAACATTGGAGCTTGTATAGTTACTTATTATATCTCTAAGTGATCTTCGTTGTAATTTTAATCACCGCTAAAACTGATTCAAGCATAAATCATGTTTGTGATGTTCAATTGGAGGTTCTCACATAATCACAGCTTGGATTTTCACAAAATCCTGAAAGATACTCACAGAATTTTTCACAGGGTTCTCATAGTACGGTAAAAACACAGGAAAACAGCCGTAACACTCTAATTATTTTCATCGCACAGCAGATTGTGCCCAATTTTAATATTTGGTAGTTGGCCGACGGACCACTCGTGGCGCTCGCATCGCTTTTGTTCGAGGTTGACGTTTGCTCACTACCGCCACCTAGTTCACGGTTGGCCACATAAAGTATTTTTAGCATTGCGCGTTAATGTTAACGTGACTATGTTTTAAATTGATAATTGTTCAAGCTGTTACGTCTGTTTGTCTGTGGTAAAAAATTATCTCAGAACAAGCCTTTCACATGATGCAAAGTGAATTTCTTGTGGATTTTTTTTGTAAACTTCTTCACAACAGAATATTCAAAAATCTAAATTTGGAAAAAAGAATCACATATTCTACACCTACTGACAGTCTTATGTTTTTTGTTTGAATGTTTGAATTAGTGAAGATGATTTAGCACTAACCGATTTTAGATCACCTTACAATATCATTTCTAAAATCCAACCTCAAGAAGGGAAAGTGTTGGGGGTTCAGGAACAGTTGTTATCTTCTTTTTGTAAATTACTTACACGAGTATCACTAAAAAAAAGGATATTGAGTAAGCAGTATTAAAAAAATCGTAGCAAATTCCGCGCTTGTTTCTAAGCGTTTTTTTACGAGTTTTAATGAAAACTGAAAAAAGGCTTTTTAAATTTATAACTTAACGGTATTCAGAAGATTTGACGAATTTGCTTCCATTCATTGGAAGGCTCTAGACAAAAAAACTAAAAAAATGTTTTCTGAAGGAGTTGTTGAGCAAAATCATCAGAACTTTACTAGAAGCCTCTTAATTTGTTTAAGAAACAAATAACACGATAGTAAGCACATGGTATTCAAAAGAAAAAATAAATGGTCGTTTATGAAAAATAATTTTCTTCTTCTTATTTCTTCTTCAAAATATCTTCTTAATATTTAAAATAATATTTTAGATTAAGGAGATCTGTATTGTGAAACTTCTAATAACATTTCTCTTAAATATTGATGTTATCTTAATGAGTGAATAATTAAATCTCAACATAATATTTCATACATAATATGGATTTCGATAATAATTTCATACAGAAGCCGTCCTTATATTTTAAAAAGAATCTTTAATGACAATTGGCGAATATCCCAAGTAAACATGATGCTGAAGCTGTCATTTATATATAAAAAACTGCTGTTTAACTCCATTGCAAGTTGATATAAAATGGGGAAAAGCCCCTCTAGAGCCATATTGATGTTTTGGTTTATAACATTTACTTGACATTTTTGGGGCCTTTTCATATTCTAATTCCATTTTAACGGTAGTTAAACTAAATTACAGCTTGAGCAGCATTGTTACTTGGTACGTTTTATGAAAACTTTAATCACAAATAAACTTGCATAATGAAAACAAAATTGACTTAGGGGCGCCCAAAGGAAGGTTTGCCAAGGGCGCCGTGAGGTCACGCTACGGCTCTGATCACGATAGACATTTCTTGGACAAACAATGTCAATGATTAACTAAGTTTTATAAGCATTCAATTTTTAAAGCTTTCTTGTTCACTAAGAATTATGAATTTTGAACAAAAAAAAATACATTGGGTTCCGATCAGCACTATCTATTTGTAGTCAAAGTTTCATTAAAGTGAACAATATGTAAAAAGTCTTAGAAATTGTTTCGAAAAAACGAAAAGAAATAATTTGATGATTTATTTGTAAAGGAACCTTTGAATTGGTAATGTTACGATTATTGACATCCGGGTCATCACAGGCAAAGTTTATGACACAACTTGTTTTTATATTTTGTTATGATAAATTCAATAATTACTTTTATTACATTTTTTTATGGACTAAATTCAGCAAACTTGGTCAGTAAAAAGTTTTTTTTTTTAATTAAATAATCTTTTTCGCAACATTGCAGTGAAAAATTTAATAATAAAGTTGATAGCATTTTGAAACTGTCAAACATTTATTGCATTAATCTATGAAACTATTTCTAGAAATTGTAAAGATAATAGATAACTCAACAGAAAATAACTTTTAACCAATCAAATTGAATAGATTCGAATTGAATTGAATTGAATTATAAATTGAATAGAGAAAGTTAGCCAAATCTATTTAGTTCATGGAAGTCTGGGCCAGTAGCCTGTAATGCACATATTTGCTATTATAATTTACTGACAAGTACATAATTTAAAAAAAGAAATTTGAGAAAGTGTTTCAGATAGATTTGTTGATACAGGAAAATCAAGGAATACGAGTTTAAGGGATTTTTGGTGTATTAAATGATTCAAAACCACATATGTTTCATATTTTCGCACTAATAATTTTTAAAATTTGACCAATTTTCGATACACTGATGGTAATATATCGATCACAACTTTATCAAAGTAAAGCGTTCGATACAAATATTTCAAAAGCATATCAGGGGGCGATTCCAAAAATATATTGGCCTCAAGGGGGCGAAAGTCAATAAAGTTTGGGAAACACTGCTCTAGACCTAATAAAAACCTATTCATTGAGATACTCGTATAACTCTTTTATAGTATAACCCAAGTTTTTTGTTTCTGAAATCCAAAAAAAAAACAGCATCATTAATATTAATCTTCGATCAGTACCTGCCCTTAACGAACACCGTTAAACATTGTGCGATCAATAGCATATCCTACATTTTCCGGTCCTCATCCAAACCATTAATATTGTCTGCTGGTGGGTTTTTTCGTTGAGCATCATCATTATCATCGTCCAATGAGCAATGTGGCTACCCCGAATCTACTTCGACAGTGGAGCAACAAATTATTAAATACTGCAGTTGTTATTTATGAAATTCGTTTCCGAAAAAGAAGCGATAAATTTCCGCGCGGATGCTCGTCCCTTCGCCGGGACTCTACACCCTTGTGTCCCCACGCCCAGCTACGGACGGACGGTTCCACCAAGCCGAGCATAGTTGACCTCAATTTCTGACCAACGGATGCCTGCCTGGGGGCGCGGTGCGTTCATCATGGGATCCATCTTTTGGAGATGGCCCGAAAGGCACTGAAGAACCGTAACGAGAAATTGCAATGCCCAGGAAACTGACAGGTAAAATTATGATAAATTACATTATCGAAAACATACCAGAGATGACCAGGAAATTGTCTGCAGCATGGTGTATGCTGCAAAATCTTGGTAGAGGTCGATCCGAAGAATGTGATGTGTTCCTTGATTTCGAAAAGTAATTCAACGAAATTTTGAATTCGTTAGTTGTCAAATCCCTGAAAATATATTTTCTTCCGTTTTTTTTTTGTAATTTGTTTTAGGTATTCAGAAAGTATCCGTTTTAGGACACAGTGTTGTCAAATCTTGATTTTTCAATTATTAAATCTAAAATCAAAATATTTCAATCTCATCTCATTTATCAAACATTTTCAAATTTGAAAAACACAGTTTACGGTTTCTAGTGAACTTCGACTAAACTTTTGTATGTTCTCTTCTTGTTGAGGCTATTCGGCATATAAAAAAAATAATGTATAGGAAACATTGATTGAATTCTGAGAAAATTGAGAATATCTCTCACTTATCGCTCGCTGTAACAATCATTATCCGCAACACATCTTACGAACCTGTCATTTTTGCTACAGCTCTGATTAGATCTGGGGGAAAACAGTGCATGATTAAACCCATCCAAACAAGCTACAAACTTGGGAGACATAATTACTATCAAATATTCGAAGATTGTATATAATGTCTTTTTACAAAAACATTATCTTGAAAACATCTTCTAGATCATCCAAAAGCATTATACAAATTTCTTAAACACATAACGATCGATTGTATTGGTCAATGAACGTTCCAATGCAATTCAATCAATCTCAAAGTCAACGGTTCAAGATCAAATGGTAAGTTCCATCACTGCAGTCGATGGCTGCAGCCTTCAGCACTTGCCCCATCCAACATCCGGTCGAGCCATGTCCTATGCTATGTTTTAGATATAATTCGTACTAATGCCCGCCCCCGCTGTCTAGAGCTGACGTTTCTAACGCGCATCAATCGCAGCTAGACTTTGCCACTCATCGAAACGCGAAGGCAACAAAGGAGTTTCCAAACAAGCGCAGCATTGCACAAATTTCGAAAACAGCATCGACACGCATCAGCTGGACACGCTTCAATTAGTTTTCCACCGTAGACCGGCTCTCTGTGCAGCGCAACATCCGTAGACTACAGTGACTGAAACTCATATTCACTTAGGGCACTGTTTTAACTTCAAGATGGTTGAAAACTATCAACTAATACATCAATATCCAAGTACTGTATCATTAATGAAAGTCGTATGTGCCATATATTGTTCGACAATCATAAAATGTTTGTGTTTATTGAATGATAGTTGACATCTATGAGCTTCATTATTGATAAAATATTTGAAATTCGATGTATCACTTGCTAGTTTTTCACCAACTTAATGTAAAACAGTATCCTGTACAAATATGAAATCAAGTCACTGTATGTAGGTGATGGCGTGCATCGAGCCTGTCGATTTCCGTTTTCTGGCGAAGTGAGAGGATCACTTGCTTTTGCACTTTTTGCCGAAGACGAGCATATTGCGATAGGCGTCACCAAGAAATACACCAAGTCATAAAGAGCGACTTGTTGGCGCGCGTCACCTTGCGGATTGATTGCACATTCCTAGCAAGGTCGTGAAGGGCAGAATGCAGTCGAATGCAGCGCCTTGTTTTCGCTTGAATGCTCTGCTACTGGGTGTGAAGAACCCGCGTGGTTCATGTAACAAGTGTTTTCCAAATGGTAGAACAAATTGCTCGCGTTGAGGTTATTCACCGAGTCAAGGTCAATATTCTTATAAAACATCCAAAAAATTGATTACCAATTCAGCGGGTACGCCTTCTTATATAACCGAGAATGGAGAAGATGAGATTGAAATCCTGTTTTCCTCCATCTACTGCGATCGGGATGAGCGGACATCAACTATCCGATACAGAGGTTTCCAAACTTTTTTAAATCGTGGTGCCCTTATCGATTTTTTTATGAATGACGCGGCGTACCACTATGGTAAAACCTGAAGGCAAAAAACTTTATTGTAAGTAGTGTATGAGTTTGTTTTTGTTCTTCGTATATACGAGATATTTTTTTTTGTACGATGTACCGTTTTGATTCATATTACGGACACTTAAGGCCTCAGTGAAGTATAGCTCATCAGAAAGCATATAAAATTAATCATTTTGTATGATTGTTCCGCGTTATGGAGCCTTCAAAACAATTAACTTTCGAATAGTGGATGAAGATTTTGGTTTCGCAACATGAAAAATTTTAAATAAATAGGAATGTGTGGACTTTTCATGATTCTTATTCCGGACACTTCCTTACTTTTGCCTCGTATTCCGGACACTTTGATACGAATTCCGGACAGCTCATGAAAATCATAGATAGTAAAGTCAAATCATTAATTGAGATCGGTAAACCACTAAAGGCAGCTGAGCATTATAAATTTTCATAGATATCTATGAAAAATGTTGATTAAAACAAGCCTCGAAAGTGAGAACTTTTGAACGGCAAAAATTGAAACATTTCTTGTGAAATGTTTCCCATGCAAACTAGAGTGTCCGGAATTTGAAGCTGTCTGTAATATGAATCAAAACGGTATTTTAACAAAACCAACATTGCAATAGCTTGGGGCTAAGAAGTATAACTGGAAATACAATTACTATGCGTTGCTTTGCTTGATTTTGTCAGCCTGAATTAATTGATTCGGAGTTACTTTTGAAATTTCAGAACAAGTTTTTTATTCACTATCGAGTATTGAACAATTTTGAGATTTTTAGCCAAGAATCTAATTTCACGAAAAGTTATCTTTGAAATCTCAAAACAAATGCTAAAACAAAATATAAAGTAAATTTTTCTCACTCGCCTTTCAAAAAATATTGGAGCACCAAGCAACTACTGAAATGTTAAAGCTGTTAATTTAAAATATCAACGTTTGATCCATCACCTTTCTCCCCTGTTAAGGCTATCCAAATAATAAGGATTTAAAACAAACCAGTTACAATGCCAATATGAGCAGAAGTAATTGCTGAGCTTCTAGGAATACCGGTGCTTTTTCTTAGCCAGTTAAAAGCTTTGAATCTTAGCATATTTCAAAAATAATACTTTCATGAGGACTTCAAATATTTCTGCGTAAACATTGAAAACTAATTAAAATCATTGAAGTTCCAACAAACGTGCAAAAGATTGGAGTAACCCCTCAGTATGGTGTCACGCACAAAAGTTTGGTATACTGATATCGATTCATACACGGATAAAAATTTGATCCCCACACCATGATTTACAAATCATGAAATTCATAAATTGGTTAGGTCATAATATCACAAATCATGGTTCCTGGAGTCATAATCATGATTCCTCATAAGCGTAACATCCAGTGTGAAAACACTAAGCGGCGCACTTTGCTTCATCTCATTCGTATCAATCACTCTAAATTCAAGATAACAAAGTGGTTGAGTGGTAGAGTACGTGGCTCACAATCGGAAGGTTCTTGGCTCGAATCTCAATGTATGCTATTTTTAACTTTTTTTTATTTTGTCGATCATAAACGGATGCGCGACTCAGCATTTTTGGCATTTGAATCATGATTCTGAGCAATCAGCTACAAAAACCTAACGCGTGTGTAGCGTTACGGCAATCTGACTCATGATATCATGAGTCCAAATCATGGTGTATTTTCAAGACGAAAACACGCTGGAATCATGATATCATGAGTCATAATCTTGTTTTTCTGAGTTCTACCCGTGTAGATGAGATAATTAGTCATTTTACCGTGTGATGAGAAAATTAGAGAGTTACACTGCCCATTTTCTCATGGTCGACGTAAGAGTCATTGGTAATTTCTGCATTCTGACTATATTACTCATCGTTTGATTATTAATACTGTGAATTTATATCGAGACGGCGTTGGTTTCAATCTTAATATTGATACTTGTATGAGAAAAATCTTCGAACACTCGTTATTTGTCGTATTCCCGTGCAAAAGTTTGGCACCACCCCCTATAACTCTTTATGGCTCATCCGGAAGGTAATAAGTTTATCCAGACGTGGTTGAGGTTCAGGTGGCTCAAACTACCTTTAGGTTAAGCCGTTCAAGACGTTCAAGACGAAAATTCAAGCCGTTTCAAGTCGTTTTCAGCCATTTTTAGTCGTTCTTGTCAATTTGCCGTTTGAATCTGTTTTATGCCATTTCAAGCCATGTAAGGTCAATTGTTGGCAAATTTAAACCATTTTAAGCCGTGTAGGGATGTTTTCGTAGTTTTTAAATGTTTTGACTCTATTTCAATTTCAGCCGTTCAAGCCGTTTAAAACTGTTCTATGCCGTTTTAAGGTTTTAAGCCGTTTCAAGGCGTTTTATGCTGTTTGAATCTGTTTTAAGCCTTTTTAAGTAACTTTTAGTGGTTCTAAGCCGTTCTAAACCACTTTAAGTTGTTTTAGCCATTTAAAGGCAATATAAGACTTTTTAAACCGTTTCAAGCTGTTTTCTGCCATTTAAAGCCGGTTTTGTTCGTTTCAGGCTATTTTAAGACGTTCTAAACCGTTCCTTGCCATTTTAGACAGTTTAATGACGTTTTGTGCCGTTTGAATCTGTTTAAAACCATTTTAAGTAAATTCTATCAATTTTAATCCGTTTCAGGCCATTTTTAGCAGTTTCAAAATATTTTAAGCCAAAATCAACTTAAGCCGTTTTTACCCTCCAATACCCAACCTCGCCTTTTAAAGATGTACACTTTGGAATATTGTTTATTTTTGGTAGCTCGGAAAATAATTTTATTTTTGGTTTAAACCTTGGCTCATAACAAGCATATAAGGGAAGTTTTTTACGATTTTTGAAACTTTAGTGTTTTGCCTGGGGTTTATTTTACATGTAATATAAAAAAACCTTTTATATTTTTCTACAATCAGCCTATCACAGAAGAAGATCCTGGTGGTATAAAAATAATTTAAAACCGGTTTTTCCTTTAATTCGACGGATAAAATAAATATAATAAATAATAAAAAAATGTCCCAGAAAAAATATTAAGATTTAATGTTTTCAAAAGTACCGTAAAAACTTGAATTTTTATTATTGACAAAAACAGTTACAGGAAGAGGCTTCAAGAAAAAATAAAAAAGGACAGGGATGTTCGAAATAAAAATTATAAAAATCAAAAACCAAAATCATAAACATGAAAATAAAAATAAACCATTGTCCAAAACGTGTTTAGAGCGATTCAAAAAAAAAAAAAAAAAACACAAATTATATTTTAAATAAAAAACAAAAATTTGGGTATAAGAGGGTTATGCCGTTCAAGCCGTTATGAACTGTTTTCAGCCGTTTTCAGGTTTAAGTTGTTTGTCATTTTGTGCCGTTTTTTACGTTTTAACCCAGACAACCAAAATGTACGTATAACGAAATCACTTGGAGGCTTTGTATGTGCAAAATTTCACTTATAAGATGTCGCGAAAAGGCTTTCTACGTACCAAAGTGGAGGCGATATGCGTGTATATATTATGTGATGAATAATACCATACAATGCGAGTGTATAAATATTCTAACGAACTAACCTGTGATCTTATGCGACTTAACGTATGGTAACAAATGTTGATTTGACAGCTGCTACGGATTGATTCGATTTACTTTGTACGTGTGTACGAGACGAAACAAAATGTACAAATGAACTCAGAAAAGAAGTGTTTTATGCGAGGAAATTCATCAATCTGACGAGTTTATCCACAGTGTTTTGCGGGTTTGATGTAATTAGTATGAATAAACGAGTTGTAACGTGAACTTTCATGCGATTTCTGGTTGTCTGGGAAGGCGTTTGGAGCTGTTTTAGGTTATTTTTATGCGTTTTGAGTCGTTATAATTTATATCAAGCCTTTTTGAAGCCGTTTAAAGTCGTTGTTGAAAATTTGAAGCCGGTTTTAGCCGTTTCCACAAGTAAAATTAGTAGCTGAATAATAGATTAAGCTTGATAAACATAATTTTATACCAAACGCTCAAAACGCTGTTGATTGTTATTCAGCTACCAATGTTACCTGAGTTAAGCCGTTTTAAGCCTGTTATAGCAGTTTTAAGATGTTTCAAGCCATTTTAACACGTCAGTAGTCGCGCTGTTGTATTTTGTACAACACTGCTGAAAAAACCTTGCTATTCGTTCCCAACAGCAGCGTAGTGTTACTGGCGGTGGTAACCGCGCGACGACTGAAAGGTTATTCCTTCAAAATCAATTTTAAGCTGTTCAAGCCATTTTTCCCAAAGAACCACTAGTACGCTAATTTGCCGTTTTGGGCTTATAGGGCTATTATACGGCTTATATAGGACATGTCAGCTGTATAATAGCACTATATTAGTAGATAGGGCGAATTTAAGTGCTATTTGGTTACTTGGATTAACGAATTTTAGCCGTTTTAGGCCGCTTAAAACCATTTTAAGCCATTTCAAGCCGTTTTGTTATGTTGCTGTTCAATGAAAGTTCATAGTCGATTTAGGCCGTTATTAGCCGTTTTATGGCGTTTTTAGTCGTTTCAATTTCTGCATTCTCACACTATTTTGAGGAATTTTCTAGGTGTTGAATGAAGTTCACTTTGGTTTTACATGACCTATGTTTACAAATAGTATAGATTGTAACGTGATTACAATATCCTTTGAATCCTTCCACCGTATATAATACAAACAAAAAACAATATATACCATTTAATATTTATAAAAATAAATGGTTGGATCCAATTTACTGCCTCTACTGTATATAATTTAAATTTGCGTTCCGGGTCTCTGAATAGTCGTACAGAATCCACTGACAGAGTTCATTATTCAAAAAAACCTAAAATCGGAATTAAAGCCCCGAGGATAGCCAAGCCGAGCAAAATAGCTTGGGTTGATATGTTTGGTAAATGATTCTCAAAATTGGTTTGAAGATTCTCTTGCATTTCAACCATAGTCAGAAGAAGTGCTTCCTGGTGGCATAGTAAAAGTCCAGAGTGGCATTGAGAAGAGAAAGTTAACGTGCAGTGAGTAGATTTATAAAGAAGGAAAGCAAGAAGATAAAACTAAATCAGAACTTATGTTAATAGAAATTTTGTATTAGTCATATTGCAGCGTGAGTCAGATTGTAAAGATCTAACTTGGAAAGTGACATTAAACACGTGGGTCGACCGTATTATATTAGTAAATTGTCCTTAAGCTGCAATATAATAGCATGCCTACTTCATGATCAGGCAGCAGTCATCTTATTTTGGAATCGCAGTCATCCCAAAGTTGAATTCAGCCCAAATAACACCGGATCTAAATTGTTAAACGCACTTTGTGATACATAAATGTAATATTTGGAATAATTTTGTAGTTGAACAAAACGTTTAATGCTAAATCGTTTGAAGTTCCCTTCAAACCAGGGTACCACCCTAGGGTAGATGTTGGGAGACCCATCGGATTAACTTCGACCGTGTTTTTCGAGTGTGCAACGCTTGGGCCGCTGAGGCTACTATATCCTGCAACTGTACATCATGTTGCCAGCATAATTTGCGACATCACAGACATAGCAATCTAACCACGTGGTGTGATCGGCTGCCAATCGTGTAGTTCATACACAAACCAACAGACGGCCGGTAGCAAGTTGGGCTATACAAGAAGTTGCATGCAAGCCGCTCGACACAGCACGCTATCGACGCAGCATATTCAATCAACTTTACCGTATGCGCATACAACTTCGGCACGTGGTAGCCCGAATTACGCCTTTTCATCAGTAAGCGCACTTACTAGCTTCCGTTGGACACCGAGGAACACCTACAAGTAAGATCCACCCAAATGTAAACTACTAACCCAAAACAGCCCAAATGTAAAACTTTTGTTACCAAATTTCTGTAAATGATCATTTGAGTAGTGGATACAGTTTTTCTTGAGTAGAATATAAGTAGGCAATGAACGTTATTTGTACTCAATTTGAAGTAATTGAAAGTTCTGATGGTTTAAGTAAAAAAGGAAGTTCAACTCAAGTCGGGTTTTAGCTTCGTTGGTTAGTATAGGCTCTGGGGAGGAAATCCAAATTGGTAACAAACCCACCCTGTGATTTTTACATAATTTCTTGATAGTTATTTTTTTTTTTTGGTTTGGTTTTGATCACGCTTAGGTTTCGAAAGCGGGTTAAGGTTTGAAGAAAGGACTCGCTCTGAGGATTCCTGGCCGGGTACGAGACTAATCTAAAGAATTTTGGACACGCATCTTCACGGTAGGAACTCGTCTACCAGCGCTTAAGTGGAGATTGTATTTTTCGAACCTTTTCTTCCCTTTTCCCATGTCCCGTTACAACATAAAGCTGTTTATAAGCTTGAAGATATTTCAGCAATAAACAATGTGTGGAACGTCAGTCATAATTAACATTATGGGTCTATAGATTTTTAACATTGTCTTATTTTACGGAAATCTGCTTCGAAGTTGGCCGTTCAGAAGGGTGGCCATCATTTGGTTCCATAATGATGATGGAACAACATCCAAATGAATTATAAAAAAAAATGGATTCCGGATTTGGCACGGTCCCGTATTTGGCAACTGAAAATTTTGACATTGATGTCAAAAACGGAGTCACACTGTATTATGTTTAAAGCTATTTTAAACGGGTTTTAGCAATTTTTAGCTGTTTTAGCCGTTTAAAACCATTTTAAGCCATTGTTTCTGTTTTCTTGTATTTTTTTGCAATATTCAGGCGCAACAAAACTGAAAACTATTTAAATTATTAAAATAGCCATATTAGTCATCGTGAAAAAGTTTGATATAACCCCTTAGTACGGTGTAGAGTAAAGTCTGGCAAAAGTTCGAGGGGGGCAAGAGTTTCTTTTAAAATTAAAAAAAAACTTATAAATGTCATACTATTTATGTAAGAGATTTGCAGTACACATATAATAGAGATTTGGAAAAGATATGACTATTTGTTCTTTTACGTAAATATTGTAATTTATGGTTGAATTTTCAGTGCATGGAACCAAATAGAGATAAAATTCTATTCGACTTTTTAGGTTCGGGTGTTTTGAGGCATATCATAGGGATGCTTTGAGCTGTATTAGTTTTTGCATAAATGCTTGGCAACAGTTTTTAACTCATAATGGGGCAAACTCATATATAAAAACGTAGAAAAAAATGTAAATTGGTTAAATCTACATATTTGTTTCCAAATTCTGGGGTACCCAATTTGAGAAGTACTGAATCATAATCCCATCGTATGAATGCTCGGACATCCACCGACCCGTCCCGATGATTGCGTTGCCGCCAATGACTGGCCCAAAACTGCATCGTAAATCCTTCGTTCTTGTTTTGGTTTCCCTCGATGCCGCTTCCAAATAATAAATGTCTATCACCACGGGAGTAGAGATGAGCCCAAAACTGTATCTATCCATCTATAAGAAGTTCTACCCTTGTTTCCTCCTTGAAGCACAGGGTTTTATGCATACAGCTCTTTTCTTCAATACCGCTCCCAGCGCATCACATCCGTAAAATGTTTACGAAGGAGTCAACAAACTCTAGATATTCTATGTTTCGACCCACCGAATCTTCTTCATCGGACCGTCGTCACTGACCAAGCGACCTGGCCCGGCGAATGGGTCGCTGTTTCTTTTCCGAGAATGTTGTACAATCCTTAATCATAAAACAAATGTGAATAACCTCTAGCCAAGGCATGCTACACGATGAACCCAAGATATAGCGAAGGAAAAGGAATACGTCCAATCAAGAGCAAAAGAAAACCGGAGGGAATTAGAGGAAGAGAATCAAGAATCACCTATTAACACACTGGCCTAAAGGTAATAATTTTATCATCTCCTCTGCGCATCGGATCGGAGCTCATCCCGCGCGCTTGTAGGATTGTGCATCGGATAATACATCTAAGGGCAAAAGTTTGGGGTCACCCTTCAAAAGATATACAAAAGTGTATATCTCCGGGATTACACGACTAATTGAATCGTTTTATTGCAAAAAAAAGGCAACGGATTAATGTCACTTTGGAGGAATTGCAACAATAACACCTTTTAAATTTGGTTCAAAAAAATTTTAATTGAAGTTGAGACATATTCTTGAAATTACACTGAAAAACCATGGTCACAGGTTAGAACCGAAATCTAATAATCTTTAAAGAGCACTTGAATGAGAAAATTAGTTACGTTTTTCAGTGTCATTTTCGAAACATATCACCAATTCATCAAGCAAAATTGGTAAACAAAATTCAAAACATGTTTTCGATACAAAACGAAGTAAACAGTATGAATATTATAAGTAGGAATATGTAAGATTTACCTATTGCTCTTTGAATGAGCCTGAGCCGCAGAGAGTTTCAATTATGGACAAACCACCTGTGCATGTCTATGAGGGAGTCCCCAAACTTTTGCACCGGAGTGTAAATGGCTTGTGGGGACGCGCTCGACCTGCTGTGCATTGAATTGAATGTGGTCTTCATCCCAGAGTGGGTAGATAAACGTATATTTGGGAAGGATTTTCCACTTGATTCAATCCGAAAAGGAGGGTAACAACCGAAGCACAAAAAAACCCTTTTAGAAAAGGACATTGACCTTCTCTTGGGTCTGCTGTTTAGGAATGCTAATTTATTGCACCAATTTAGTTACGTATCCGGGAATGCATACCGGATTATGAATCTATTTCATTTGAAATACACAACTCCCCTTAACTCGATATATTCTAAAACTCGATAAATTTTTCGGTTCAGATTGCGACGAAAGTTGAAAAAACATAGAAAAAAAAAACTGATTTTCAGTAAAAAAAAATAAATGATTTCGAGTCTAGTATACGACACTGAAGACGACCTTACAGTTGAAGTCGAAATACGCGTATCTGTCAAAGGATACAAACCCTAGTGGAATCTAATGGTATAGTATTAAATTCTGTTTTTTCATCTACTAGGGTAAAAGCACCGGTTTTGGCCAGCCAAAAGAAAATGTCAATAAAAATTAAATGAGAAGCCGTATTTATACTACAAATATGTCAAACGTAAGCTTTCAATCCATGTTACGTGTGTAAAATATCAAAACTGAGCTATAACCATTTTTTCGCTTTGAAAATCTCGTTGGTCAATATAGGCCAACGGAACCAGTTTCAGCCAGAGATTTAACTTCGGTTCTTAAATTGGCCTATCGCATTGATTTCTCATGAGAGCGGCCAAATTAGGAGTGCCCTGGCCAAATTAGGTGTATGGGAGTTAAAATTATAAGGAAAATTAATTGTTTTTCTTATGTTTTGAATCAATTTGGATAAGTAAATGAATGTAGCTCTATCATGTGAATGTGATCTACTGACCACAAAAGGTTTCATGCTGATTGGCTGTGTAAGACGGTGTATAATCCCCTATGGCTACAACTGGCGTATGGCCAAAACCGGTGCTTCTACCCTAATAGGTTTTATACTAAACAGCTCGAAGATTTATTATGATATTTCTAGCTTGACTCAATTTATTTTCCTAAAAATACTGTCCAAAATATTATCAACAAAAATTATACTAAGCTGGCTGTATAAGTTCATCATAGAAACATTGAAAATAGAGAAAATTGGGCTTTTGATTTTGGGATTTTTTGTTATGGTATGTTCTATAACTAAATAACACAGTGTAATAATGTGAATGTGAATAACAATCTAAAGATCTAAAGATCTAAAGATCTAAAGATCTTGAAAGTTAGCAAACCCCTAGTTGGGGTTTGGAAGATTGGTTCGAAATTTGGAGTATCGCCCTTTTAAGTTTTCAGCTTGATTTTTCCTGAATACCGCTATATCTCACAAACTAAATAATCTAACAAATAGACAACGTTACTGACGGTAAGTTTTAAAGGCTGAAGCGGGAGTTAAACCATGACCTGATGCGGTCAAATGTCTGACGACACAAGCCGCACGGCCGAGAAGCCGTCAAAGCATACAACCCGGATTTTGAAATAGAGTAGTTCCGTAAAAATGTCACGTTTGAACCTAATCACTAGCAGATAGATATTGTTCATCTGAACAACTTTTCCAAAGACACCAACTATCTAGTTTATGTTATGCAAGATAAGATAAGCTTAAAACTTCAGTCAACTCTTCCTTACTCGACATTCCGTATTTCGATATCGAGTTAGAGAACTATACTGCCCATAAACGCATGTCAGTCCCATGTTTGCTGGATTTCCTATTCACATGGGACAATTATGCGTTTATGGGCAGTATAGTAAAAGTTGGTTTTCATGGCAAACTAGATGGTCCCTTAATCATAAAGTTATAGAGAGTATTTATAACTCGATGTTGAAGAAAAAATCTAGTAATTATATACGTTTTGACAGCCTTGCCGCCCCGGTGAGACGTGCGCCGTGAGTGACAGTTGACAGCGAGAGGCGGAGTCTGAAGGAGAAGAAAAGCTGTCATAAAACTGTCATCTGTGATAAATTTATAATAAAAACAAAAACATCAACAGGGAGAAGTAGTAAAAAGAAAGAGAAAAGTGCGCGTAATTTGATTAGCAAAGGATTTAAGTAGTAGAAGCATTAACCTAAGGATGTTAATGTTGCTAGCGTGAGTACCGGGCCAAAATGTCAAATACAGGGTGTCCGCAAATTATCCGTACAAACTATGAAGGCATGGCTTTATACAATCAAGCATTATAAAGGCAATATTCTTGTATGGTTTTAAACATTAGCTTATTATATTCTTAAGAAGTAAGTTTGACACATTTATGATTTCATATAATTGCAAAACCATCCCAAATGTATTGAGGCGTCTTAAAAGGAGCTGTTTTTCGAGCTTTATGACGGAGGAGAAATGTCCATAGAATTCACTGGATTTGATCATTTCATTTTTTTATTTCCAGTCTCACTTGAAGTCACTAACCTGTAGATTACTTCATATAATAATAGGACATTTGGATTCATCTCTTTTAGGTTTTAGGGATAACACATCTCCAATATGACTAGCAGCCCTCAGGAAAAACGTCTCCGAAAAAAATAAATTTGCCTAACTCAGTTTGAGAATTAAGAACTAAATACCGAACATTTTTAAAATGGTGACCAAATGCATTAGGAGATAGTGCAAAGCCCATAACGAGCTTGGAGAAGGAAAGCTAAGGGAAGGAATCAAACTAAAATTGTAAGTGGGATTTGTCTAGTACATGTAACACGCAAAATTTGCACACTTTAAAACAAAAACTTTAATTACAGTTTGATCTGGCAACATTAAAGGCTGATTTGCAAAAATCGTTTGTTTTAGGCGACTTGATCCGAAGAATTAAAAAAAAAAAACAACCACTACGCTACATATTGGGTAAGACATGCAAGCCATTTATACTATGGTTCTATAACTCGATATCAAGTGTCTGAATTTCATTTCAAGTTATGAAGAGATGGCTGAAACGCCATCTTTCAGATCAATCTCTAATTAGATTCCATCGCCATATGACTGAAGAACTTTGCTGAAGACACGAACCTTCTAGCTGAGGTACTGAGGATTGAAGAAAATTTGTTATTAGCGTCACCTTGCGGTTAGATTCCAAATCATTCTTTTTCCATTACCAGATGGCGTGCAGAACATCTTTGTCCAAAACATCAACATTCTACCTTATAAAGGTCTTGATATACAGAACATTGAAACTTTTTTACTAGCGCCGCCTGTCGTACGCATTGTCAGTTAGCCTCTTCACTATCAGATGGCGATTCAACCTGCAAACAAGACACAAACCTACTAGCTAATAAGAATCTTGAAATATGGAAAATTGAAGAAAATTGATTACTAGCGCCACCAAGCGGTGTAATTCTCACTCACATTCATCATCGCCAGAAAGCTGCTGAACAGCTTTGCCCAAGGCACCAACCTCCTAACAGATAGAGTAAAGTGGGGCAAAAGTTCGAGTGGGGTAAGAGTTTCTTTTTAAGATTTCTATCTCAATTCAAAACAAATCTAATAAATGTCATGGTGGTTCGAATACTATTCAAGTAAGAGACTTTCACTCCAAATATCATAAAAATCGATTGAGATTTGGAAAAGTTATGGCTATTTGTTGTTTTTTGACGTGAATATTGTAATTTTTGTTCAAACTTTCGTTGCATGGAACCAATTCAAGATAAAATATTTTTCAATATTTTATGTAAGGGCGTTTCTAGGCCTATCATAGGGTTGCTTTGAGGTGTACTAGTTTTTGCATAAAGGCTTTAAAACAATTTTTGGCCCATAGTGGGGCAAAAGTTCGAATCAGCGGGGCAAAAGTTCGACCCATGTATAAAATCACGGAAAAATTTGCAAATTGCCTAAAATCCACATATTATCTTCAAATTTAGTTAAATTTGTGCGATCGTGTGAAAATTGTCACCAAAATTTTACATTTCCACTTAGTTTCGCGAAAAACTGCTATTTTTGAGTATATTACAATTAACTCGGTTTTGGGCAATTTTTTGAGGATAATTTAGTGTGTATTTTTCGTTAAACTTAAGTTTACGGCTGGTGTAAGGTATGCCTGTCATAAAAGGATCGATATTTTGTGTTTTAGCCAGCGAACTTTTGCCCCACACTAGATTCGAACTCTTGCCCCACCGGTGGGGCAAAAGTTCGAATAAGACAGTCAATTTTGAAACTTTTATAACAAAAAATGATTAAATATTTTGACACAAGTATGTTCAGACAAATTATAGCCAATATGTTGAAGGTTCACTGTATGGTATTTGTTTTGTTTTAACTGCTATTGTTTTCCTGGAAACTTTGATTATACCACTAAGGTCGAACTTTTGCCCCACCTTACTCTAAGGATATAGACGATTGTAAAAAATTTGTTACTAGCGCCACTTAAGAAAATTTGTTACCAGCGCAGTCTAGAGGATATAATCTCCAGAAGATGTTTTGCCTCCAGATAGTTTTTGATTTGCTGTACATCTTTGCTGAAGGCACCAACCTTCTTGCTGTTATAGCTAATAAGGATCTTGGTTGAAAAATATTTGTTACTAGCGTCACTTAGTGGACAAATTCTCAATTAAATATCCCACCTACAGATAGTTATCGATCTACTGAGCATGTTTGCCTAAGACACGAACCTTCTAGCTGATAAGCATCTTGAGATACAGATGATTGAATGAAATTGATCACTAGCTTCTCCTAGGGGATAAATTCCTAATGAGATTTTTCATTGCTAGATACATAGCCCTTGATCTGCTGAGTAACTTTATCGAAGACACCAACTTTTTAGTTTTTCTTTGATCTTTAGATATCCGTGTCCACGCTTACCAAGAAAAGGGAGAGGAGTCATAAGGGTTGTCTCACCTAGGGATTGTAAGATCAGCTAACCGCATTTATATTAATTTATATCTATTGGTTATTGGTCTATAGGCAATTTATATCTGTTGGTCTCCAAATTGTGGCCATTTAAGGTTTGTCTAGGGCTTTTGAGGGCTAAGATAATCTTTCAGAGATTATGCAAAAAAAAATCTAATGCTCCTATTATCCAACAGAACTTCATTCCTCTATGGATTTTTCCTAAAATTCTAAGAGGTGTTTCAGAAATTTCTGCAAGGGTCCCTTAAAAATATATTCTTGCAATACTTCTAGAAATATTTCATATGCTTCTTTCTCAAATTCCTCCAGGGATGGCTGCATGTATTCTTCCTGAGATTCTTCAAGGCGTCTCTCCAGAGAATCTTTCAGGAATTGTTCTTGAAATTTCTTCATGGATTCTGCAAGATACTTCTTTTGGAATATCCATCCGAATTTATCCAGGTATTTCTGCAGGACTTTTCCCAGTTAGTGTTTCTTATCCATACAGGAAATCTTCCAGACATTACTTCAGGAATTCGTCCAATCATTTTCCATTTAATGACTCCTCCAAATATGCATTTATGAAATCCTAATGAGATACCTTCGAGAAAATCTATAGGCATTTTCCCGGGCTTCGATCCTAACACTCTTCCAAATAATACTTTACTGCCCATGTTCACAAAGTCGATGTAAGCGCCACTAAAGTTCTCGACATATTTTCGGTATTTGAACGTCAAAAAACAAGTGTTATATCAAATCATAGTATTTGCAATCATACGCTGAAAAATGAAGTTGCTGATCATACGCTGCAAAACAAATACTGATATTGTCAATTGCGCCTGCGCCTATCCTGCGAACAGGGGCAGTTTATGATTTCATCTATAGTTTTATTAAGAAATACAACTCTCTTGATTATTTTTATAAAATTTTTCAAAATTTCTACCCAGAGTTGTCCAAGAAATTTCATTTGGGATTTAGATTTTCCAGGAATTCTTCCGATAATTTCTCGAGGGATCATCCGAATATTTTTCAGAAATTTCTCTGGCTGTAACATATGTATTAGGTTCTTTCACATATAACCTCAGAATTTCCATCAGAAAATCGTTCATTGACTTCTTTAAAATTTCTTCCAAGAATTTTTTTCATAAATTCTCCCGAAATCCAACAGTTTTATCGGGGATTCTTCCAGGAATTTATTCAGTTATTTTCCAGGGATTTGTAAATGAAATCCTCACGATACTTCCTCGAGTATTTTTCCTGAGAATTCCTTTGTTTCTGTTCGGAATGAACCACTGCAACCAGTTTTCTTTGATCTTTTGTGGTTCCTTTAGGAACACTTCTAAAGATAGATAACCTCAAAAATTCGTAATTTTTTTCCCCTAAAAATTCTTCCAATGATTCTGTTTGGAATTCTTACAAATTTTAATCAGATTTCAACAATTATTTCAGATATTCTGCCAAAAAAATTTTCAGGAATTTGTAAAATATTCCTAACGAAATTTTTCCAGGTATTTAACCAAATAATTCCTACTTGAATTCCTTCAGGAACACCTCCAACAAGTTATTATGGAGCTTTTGGTGGATTTAAAAAATCCTCCTGGCATTCCTCAAAAGAATTTTGACGGAGGTTACTTGATCGAGAGGTGGGAACAGCACTGAACATATAAATGGTGATCAGAATGCAGCCGTAGAAATTTTTCTGCGCCGGTTGATAGGCATAATCTGGGAAACACAATATCTACCGAAGATGTGGAAGGAAACGTTAATTTGCCCCTCCTACAAGAAAGGCAGCAAGTTGGATTGTGAGAAGCTCTGAGCAATCACCATTTTAAATACAACCTACAAACTGTTATTGCAGATCATGTTTTATCGTTTGTCAACTGTACTGAACGAGTTCATGGAAAGTTATCCAGCCAGTTTTGTGATCGGCTGATCAACAACGCACCTTTTTTTCAATGCATCATTTTTGGTATGGAAAACCATGGACGAGAATGTTTTGCAGATAGCCTGATTAGACAGCTGAGGTACGATTTTCAACAGAACCAGTTAATTTGTTTGCTTCGCAGATGACATGGACCATGTCGACCGATCATTTTGGCTTATCCTTGATGTTATGTTGATTCAATTATTAAGTTTCAAAGTGCGGATACATAAATAGTAGCGTGAAACATCATTGACTGATGTGCTACGGCTGAGCACGCCTCCTTCTGTTGGTGGCACGTGAGTTGCAGCAGAAGTGATGGAATTTGAAGTGATTGTCAAATTTCACGGCAACTTAAGATTCAATATTACAACCCACATAAATAAATATACATTTGCCATCCGATACGCGCGAGAAACTCATAGTCATCATCCTCTTCGAAAGGCTCTGACTGATGGCACGAGACGTCATCAGCACGGGTTCCTCGTCGGCTTCGACATCAAAAGACGAAGAGTTGATCAAAATAAGAATGCTGAAAACTCTTTCTTCGCCCAGCTCGATTTTGACCGTGGGCTGACGTGAAATGGATAAAAATTATAAACCCTTGGGACGTTAATCTGATACGGTAGATTCTCACATCGATTAATTGGATGGACCAACAAAACGGCAGCAACCAGGGCGTTCAAACGAATGCTCTCAATATGCTTCTGTTGGGTTTGGGTTTGGTAACACATTCTTGCAGGAGAATTTCAAAAACACGAATTTAATAATTGGAATGTCTTCAAGGAAATTAAATTTACCACTCACAAGAAAAATCGATCGTCCCATTTCAAGGTGAACCATTTGCCATTAGTCTTCTTTCCGGGCGATGGCTGCATAAAGCTACCGTTAAGTGGCAACGAGACCATTCAGTCCGAATGCATATTACGGTCACCACCAATAGACCAGTAGTTGAAGCAAAAAAAAACCCTATCATCATTCCATCCATTCCAAGAGCATTCAGCAACCTCATCAGCACCTCTGTTCGCAGCTCGACCACAGTGGCACAAAGCTGATCAGAGTCAAAATACGAAGTTTGTAAATTCCTTCACGGACATTTTTTCCTTGATTTCTTTAGTATTGAATAACAATTTTCCATCGTATAACAAGTGTTTAACATAGAACTTCTTCAAAAATTATAATCTTTTAATTTTTACTAGCGTAAGGTGTCTATGAAATGCTCTGAAATGATCATTTACCCCTTAATGTTTTTTTTGAATATTCCATAGTAGACTGGCCCACCTTAGTATGGGAGAAAAATAAAGTTGTATAATTCCACAGGGCACCCGCCAGGATTATTCTTTAGGGTAAGAGGAAGACTTCCTGAAAGTTTCAGCTCATTTGATCGTTCCATGAGCTGGCGCAATTGAATTGAAGTTAATATGGAATTTTCAGCTCCAACATATAGGAAACAGCACATCATCTCCTGTTTGAGTCAGGGAAATTGTTGATCGCGTACAATTAAACCCAGAATGTCAAAAACACTACTTGATACTATAGCAAACAATATTGTAGAAGGTTGTATGCTGATTAAAACTGATAAAGTTGGTGTTTTAACTATATGAAGTAGATTTGCAATATTGCTTAGTATTCCTTCAACTTAGCTGGGTGGTAGCCACTAAGCGCATCATAGCCACCTATGACGCTGGGCGAACTGCGGCACAAGGTGCATGCACATGTGTGATTGTACGGGAGTGCTGATCTAAGCCTAACTTTCAACAACTGAAAGCTTAATGAAAATGAGCTTAAATCCAGATACAACCTTCGGCAACTATGTTCATTAGCGTATCAACTAGTGAATTTGTCATTCTGGGCTCAATTGAATGCGATTAACTAGTGCATGACACGAAACAGTGACATAGGGTCAATTTTCAATATATTTGAGACGAATATTCCATACAAACTTTGAATTGAATGCGCCAGCTGGGGGAGCAACCAAATGAGTTGAAATTTTGAGAGAGCTTTTTTCTCACCCTAAGGCACATATCTAGGGGGTGCCCCGTTGAATTTTACAACTTTTTTGTTTAAGGGCCAGTCTATTCCATAGTATTCGATGTAGTATGGCTTTTAAAGCCAATTTACCGACTTGTCGAGTCAAGTACACGACACTGAAGACGGCCTTACAGTTGAGGTCGAAATACGTGTATCTGTCAAAGATACAAACTATAGTGGAATTAAAATTCATTTTTTCATCTACTTATAGGTATACCACTAAATAGCTCGTAAATTTATTAATATAAATTAGGATTTTTTAGCATTTTGAGTGAGATTTGTACTTTGACCAACATTTTTATAGAGTGCGGCCACTGTGCGACGACGAAGATCAGAGCGGTGTCGGATTGCATCAACGCTTTCAACGCACGAGAGTTGCGCTCTTGCAAAGAAAATTCATTATCACGGCCATTTCCATTATTCTCCGTGGCATTGTGTGTGTCTCTTTCTTTCTCCCACCCGCGTCATACCTGCCCAGTTGCAACATCTAGGTACAGTCGTCCCTGAAAAAGTGCTGTTAACTATAAATTATTCAAGTAACAAAGCACTTAAGGTGAAGATGAATCGAAGCCTTACTTCATATTTTCAAGAGCACAAATTTGGAAAACCGAACACCCGTTTGAGCTGAAAACTTAATCGATTGGTCACCACCAGCTAGTGATCGGTAAAGTTTTCAGCTCAAACGGATGTTCGGTTTTCCAGATTTGTGCTCTTGAAAATTTGAGGGTTGGCTTCGATTCATCTCCACCTTAAAACTCCAAATCAACGATAGTGCAAGGGTAGAGCTTTTAAGTCGTTAAAAAGTTTTATAAGAGCACTATATGCGGGATTTGACGAAATATAGGACTCCGAGTGCTAATTTATTACCTGAGTAATCGAATATTCTTTCATGGATGACTATTTGCCTTTTCAATGCACTGGACATCAACTGACTTGCCTAAATGAACATGCAATAAAACCATTCTTTTGTAATTGGCGACTTCAATGCAAAACATCGCTCATTGAATAATTTGCAAAGCAATTCCAACGGTAGAAGTTTATTTGAGGAGTTACTTTCAATTCCCTGATAGCCCTACTTCTTTTCTTCTTTTAGAAATCCTTATATGGTCTTAATCCACTCTAGTCACCATTGTAGTTATTCATGGTTATTCATGCTGATTTTTATTTCTGATCATGTTCCTGTTTCATTTCAAATATCCCGTGAAGCGATTCTTAATCCTATCAGCTCCATTTTCAGTAATTGACGAGCCGACTGAAATACATATGCAACATATATTGATAGTAATCTTAATGCTAATATTTCTTTGCAAACAAAATTTGATATTGGCTATACTCTCGCTTGCAACAGGGAGAAACGAAAGAATACGGAAATTTGATAATAATCGAGATTTTGAAACCCTGCTTGAATGCAATCTTCATGAGATCAGTGTAATTCTCGCAATGATAACATCCTAAAAGCATTGTGTACGTATTCAGCTAAAACAACTTTGTTTTTCCTTTATCCTTATCAAACAAAAACCGCGTTCCACGGAGCAAATACTGTATCTGCAATGTTATTGAATCACTCTCGCCTCTTGCCGTGGCGAATCCGTTTGCTTCCCCATATGGAAGGAGCTGCACATGCACAATGTGTGCACTTTCTTTCCTATAGTTTGGAGATGCCATTTGCAAAGTGAATAAAATGTAGGTGCAGCAGTCGGCCCAGCTCCGCATATTGCTGTCGCTACAAGCCGATCCGATGTGTGCATTTTTGCGCATGACTCCGCCATTAGCAGTAAAAAAACTAGTGACACACAATTTATGCAACGGTGTCCCCCAAGGGTTAGATCTAGGGAGTTCATTTGCGCGGACGGGTATTTTGCATTGGGTTGAACCTCTAATCTCACACATATGTGTCAAGTAGTTCAGTAATTTTTCTAGCAAGGGTGCCTCGTGGTCGAAGGTTATAATTAAATACATTCTAACGCTCGAACTGTATTATTATTAGATAAATTGCACATAGGGATTATTCAAACATGAGATCAACCACTAGTTTTTTGTTACTAATTTAAACATGTTGAATAATAATTGATTTAGTAGGAAAAGTTCTTATTTTATTATACCAAAAACAATTTATCTTCTTAAGTATGGAATGTATTACATATCCTTGTCAACTCTGTGTTTAGAAATATGCTTGTAATCCTCGCCAAATGTAGATTACTTTGTTATACTGATCCAATTTGTATCGGTGCTGTTTCATTCGTTTTTCTCATCAAATAATTCATCCAATATTAATTCATTCATGTTTCCAAATTATCCGGCAATAATGTAAGAATTTACTCAATGAAATATTAATCAAATTCTTCTCAAATAATTTATCAAATTATTTTAGCTGCTTGATCACACGATATATATTCTTGAACATGATATCTGAATTTAATAAAAGATCTGTAAGCAATTCTTGCTTCAGTCCACTTTTAAGGATCCATTTGGATTCTATAACAACTGTGCAAAATTTCTGATTGATCGATTAAATTGAAGTTTAACGATATCCGTATAATCTGGATATACAAAACGAGATTATAAAAAATGTGACGGGTATAAAATGTTAGCAAGATATGTATATGAATTGATATTCGCCACTCTGAATCATACACCATTTTTCGATGAAAATATGATAACAATTGTTCAGTAATTTAAACCGGCGCAAATTGATCACTATTTACAACTTTTTGTTATGCGACCTTAGCGCGATGGGAGGGCACAATCCATAAGCCCATTAGATGGAAACCAAAGGCGTAGCCTGTAATGGTGGTATCACATTTTGGCATTTTTGCTTTAAGCCGCGTCATAATTTATAGGACATAGACGCAATAATTTCATGGATGTGATCCAACGGATATTCTGCGTCGTTGATAGCATTGATGCCCATTACAAATAATTATACTATTCAAAGTGGACATTAATGCTTTTGGCTGCGATCATTTTGCATTTTGTTCACCAGAATAATCCGTAGCCACTCTTACTATTACAGTCGCCTCTCCACATCTCGATATCGAAGGAACCATCGAGATAGGGAGAGATCGAGACAAAGAACAAATTTTTGATCAGTGCGCATCGTACCTTCGTGCTGTGCGTACACGAATTCTCTCTGCTCTTGGAAGTTTTCTTAAAAACTACCTAAAGCAATAAAACAGTACTTTTAAGTGCTACAAAAACAGTACTTTTCAGTGCTAAAATTAAAAACGGTACTTTTCAGTGCTACTAAAACAGTACTTTTCAGTACTATTTTTTCTACTATTGATCCCTTTACGATCCTTGTTTGGACCCGTGCCTTCGATTTTTCGTTGGACCCGTTGGCGAAAGCTAGCGGTGGTAATCCTACTTGGACACCGTCTTGGGAAAAAACCTTTCGAAGGTCACGTCTTCTTTCGTTTATTAATTAAACATGGTATCAACAACAAACAAAAGGAAGGGTGAATCTCTGAATTCACTACTTCCTTCCAAAAAAGTGGGTTTTAAAACTGTCACTACACGTGGCAAGAATGGAAGAAAGGACGCTTCCCCGGAATGCGAACTTTCTTCCAAGGGTGAAATGAATAATTGTATCGAAATGAGCAATCAGTTCGATGCTCTAGACAAATTTTCCGAACACCAAATCGAAGCAGCCTCTAGCCCAGGCTCTTTGATTCAAGTGAGGAAGCAAAGAGTGCCGCCTATCGTGGTCAGTTGTTCCGAATTTGGGGGATTTAGGCAGGAGATCTTGAACTCCATTAGGGGAATCAAGGTTTCCTTCCAAATCGCAAAGAAAGGAGACTCTCGCGTTTTGCCGGAAACTCTTAAAGATCGTGAGCTTCTTCTCAAACATCTTGAAGAGAAGAAGCACAAATTTTTTACTTATGACGACAAAACTGAACGTTTGTTCAAAGTTGTCTTGAAAGGTCTCTCAAGTGACTATAAATCACCTGAAGAGATCAAAAATGGAATAAATGATTTACTTGGATTTTCCCCACTCCAAGTAATCATTATGAAAAAGAGAACCCAATCTGGCATTGTTCGGAAAGGGCTTTCTCAAGAATTTTATTTAGTTCACTTTAACAAAAAAGAACTAAATAATATTAAAGCTTTAGAAAAAGCAAAACTTTTGTTTGATGTCCGTGTGACATGGGAACATTTCCAGAAACCTGGAGGAAATTACCAGAACCCCACTCAGTGCCGTCGGTGCCAAAAGTGGGGTCATGGTACAAAAAATTGTCGCATGGATGCTAAATGCATGATTTGCGGAGGTTCTTCTCACGCCAAAGACGTCTGTCCAGTGAAGGAAGATACCACCAAATTCATATGTTGTAATTGCGGGGCTAACCATAAGTCCAATTTTTGGAATTGTCCTTCACGCAAAAAGGTCATTGAGGCTCGTGCCAGGCAGATGAAAGATAATATCCGTTACGATAACGGTCGTTTCCGGAATTTGCCTGGTAGAGTATCGAACAATGCTCATTTTTCAGTTAACGATCGCTTGATCATGAATCATACCCATCAGGAAGATCATAATCATGCTCATTCACAAACTAATTTTAATCCGTCGGGTAGCCGTTCGAATCTTTCTATTTCGAATGTATCTACCCACGGTAAATCCTTTGCTGATATCGTAGCAGGAAATTCGAACTCCTCCCCTGTTCGATCCATGGGTACCCATTCTACTTGTTTCAAATCAAATGGAAAAAACCCTACCGCCACAGGTAACTCCGCTTCTTCGTCTACCGGAAATTCCAATGGGAAATCACATGACATGTCTGCCTCTGATTTTAATTTTCTAACTGAACAATTGAATCTAATGATTGATGCAATGTTCAAAGCCACCACTATGACTGAAGCAGTCCAAGTAGGTGTAAAATTTACAAATCAAATTGTTATTGGATTACGTTTTTCTAATGGATCCAAATAATAATTTAAATATTTTAAATTGGAATGCTCGTTCTCTGAATGGTAAAGAGGACGAGCTGTTTAATTTTCTTACGGTTAATAACGTGCATATAGCAGTTATTACCGAAACGTATTTAAAACCTGGATCTAAACTCAAAAGAGATCCTAACTTTTTTGTTTATCGTAATGATCGACTTGATGGGGCATGTGGGGGAGTTGCAATCATCATTCATAGGCGTATAAAACATCAACTGTTTTCATCATTTGTAACTAAAGTTTTTGAAACTTTAGGTGTTTCTGTTGAAACACAGTTTGGTAAATATACTTTCATAGCTGCCTATTTGCCTTTTCAATGCACTGGACAGCAACTTAATTTGCTCCAAACTGACTTGCGAAAATTGACTCGCAATAAGTCAAAATTTTTTGTCATTGGTGACTTTAATGCCAAACATCGGTCATGGAATAATTCTCAAAGTAATTCCAACGGCAGAATTTTATTTGATGAGTGCTCTTCAGGATATTTCTCAATTCAATACCCTGATAGCCCCACATGTTTTTCCTCTTCTAGAAATCCATCTACGATTGATTTGGTCTTAACCGACTCTAGTCATCTTTGTAGCCAACTGATTACTCATGCTGATTTTGATTCTGATCATGTCCCTGTTACATTTCAAATATCCCAAGAAGCGATTCTCAATCCTATCAGCTCCACTTTCAATTATTTACGAGCCGACTGGAATATATATAAAACGTATGTTGACTCCAATCTTGATGTTAACATTTCTTTAGAAACTAAACTTGATATTGACAATGCTCTTGAAACTTTAACAAATTCCATTGTTGAAGCCCGGAGCATTGCAATTCCAAAATGTGAAGTAAAATTTGAATCTGTGATTATAGACGATGATCTTAAACTCTTGATCCGTCTTAAAAACGTGAGGAGAAGGCAATTTCAACGCACTCGCGATCCTGCTATGAAAATTATATGGCAGGATTTGCAGAAAGAAATCAAGAAACGTTTTGCTCAATTAAGAAACAAAATTTTTGAAAATAAAATTTCTCAATTGGACCCTGGCTCTAAGCCCTTTTGGAAATTATCGAAAATCTTAAAAAAACCTCAGAAGCCAATACCGGCATTGAAAGAGGAAAACAAATTATTACTAACTAATTGCGAAAAAGCTCAAAAACTTGCTATGCAGTTTGAAAGTACGCACAATTTTAATTTAGGACTTACTAGTCCAGTTGAAAATGAAGTTACTCAGGAGTTCGAAAATATTCTCAATCAAGAGAACGTTTTCGAAAATGCCTGGGAGACTGATTTGGAAGAAGTGAGAACTATTATTAAAAAAATTCAAAAACATGAAAGCTCCTGGCGATGATGGAATTTTCTACATCCTCATCAAGAAACTTCCAGAAAGTAGCTTATCATTTTTAGTTGATATATTTAACAAATGTTTTCAATTAGCATATTTTCCTGACAAATGGAAAAATGCTAAGGTTGTTCCAATTTTAAAACCAGACAAAAATCCTGCAGAAGCTTCTAGCTATCGTCCAATCAGTTTGCTTTCCTCCATCAGTAAACTTTTTGAAAAGGTTATTTTGAACAGAATGATGGCCCACATCAACGAAAATTCAATTTTTGCCAATGAACAGTTCGGATTCCGCCATGGACATTCGACCACTCATCAACTTTTACGTGTAACAAATTTGATCCGTTCCAACAAATCTGAAGGCTATTCTACTGGTCTTGCTCTTCTAGACATAGAAAAAGCATTCGACAGTGTTTGGCATGAAGGTTTGATTGTAAAATTAAAAAACTTTAATTTTCCAACATACATTGTTAGAATAATTCAAAGTTATCTGTCAAATCGTACACTTCAGGTTAATTATCAGAACTCCAGATCTGAAAGACTTCCTGTAAGAGCTGGTGTTCCTCAAGGCAGCATTTTGGGACCAATATTATACAATATTTTCACATCTGACTTACCTGAGTTACATCAGGGATGTCAAAAATCTTTGTTTGCGGATGACACAGGCCTCTCCGCCAAAGGACGAAGCCTGCGTGTCATCTGTAGTCGATTGCAAAAAAGTTTGGATATTTTTTCTTCATACTTGCAAAAATGGAAGATTTCTCCTAATGCTTCCAAAACTCAACTAATAATATTCCCACATAAACCAAAAGCTCTTTATTTGAAACCTTCAAGTAGACATGTTGTCACGATGAGAGGGGTTCCAATAAATTGGTCAGATGAAGTTAAGTATCTAGGGCTCATGCTAGATAAGAATTTAACTTTCAAAAATCACATTGAGGGCATTCAAGCCAAATGTAATAAATATGTAAAATGTCTCTATCCCCTTATTAATAGAAAATCAAAACTTTGTCTTAAGAACAAGCTGTTGATATTCAAACAAATTTTCAGGCCAGCCATGTTGTATGCTGTACCAATATGGACTAGCTGTTGTAATACCAGGAAGAAAGCTCTGCAGAGAATTCAAAATAAAATTTTGAAAATGATTCTGAGGCTTCCTCCCTGGTATAGTACCAATGAGTTACATAGAATATCCAATGTTGAAACATTGGAACAAATGTCAAATAAAATAATTAATAATTTCAGGCAAAAATCGTTACAATCTTCTATTGCCACGATTAATGCGTTATATGTTTAGGTTAAGTTAGGTTAAGTATATTAAAAACATTTTTTTTTCTCTTATAAGCAGGTGAAATCAACTCACCTGTAAAAAAAAAACTGAACTGCTACGGCAAATGAAATGTAATATGTTGTTAACAAAATGTTAATTAAATCTTAAATTTGTTTTACCAAATTAGGATGATAGTGTTGTCAAATAACACAGAACACCTAGATATAAGAAATGAATGTAATGTTTGGAATGATACTAATAAAGAAATTAAAAAAAAAAAAAAAAAAAAATGTTTGATGAATACTAGATTGAAAAACACTCCGTTGCCAAGAAAGTAATACACAAACAAACGTCATTTTGCGCTTCTAATTTGTTTTGAATTCCAAAACTTTGGTCTAGTAACCTTCGCAATTGCTCATATCGACATACGGAGAGAAAAATGAGAACGAAAAATCAACAGAAACACATCGAGACATGGAGATATCGAGATAAGGAGGATATCGAGATATGGAGAGTGAAAATGTATGCAGTCTGAAGGGACTTATGAAATCATCGACATAGGGAGAGATATCGAGATGTGGAGAGTCGACTGTAGTTAGCTACATCGCTACATCGTGTCTACATTGCTATCATATACGACGTAGGGAAGATTACTGTGAGGAAAATGACTAGTAGATTCACTAAGTAGAAATAAGTGGCGACAATCTTATTTTAATGTAGTTTTTAACATTCCTTTAATAAGGAATACCTCTTTTGAAACAATGGTATAAACAATCTAATTCCAGCTTCATTTTCGCATAATATAATTCCAGCTTCATTTTCGCATAATTGTTGAAAAGACAAGGAAAGTGACTCATTTACTTAAGGACATATGAACGCATTGACCAATGAATACTTTCAATAACAAGAATAACGAAATGAAATAAACTAAGACTAAACAACCTCCTGGTGAAAACCATAAGCGGTTTTCTGAAAAATCGTACTAACGCAGTATCAGAAAAGATACCGTCAAACGGGGTAACTTGCAACAATTTTCAACTTCAAAGCTATATGGGCGAAAAAATTGAGAATTCAGATGAGACAAAAACCATCTAGTACCCTGAAGTACACTATTAAAAATTTATCCTATATTGTGTTATTATGGTCATTTAATAATTGTCTACAGTAAAAGCATGACAATTATTAGAAACAGGCTGCTTTTCTCTTAGAAAACTTATTATTATCGATTGTATTATGAGTTTTGAATCAATTTGATTGAAAGCTTCATTGGCATTGTAAAGGTTGTCCACACTGGAAAATTCTAGCATATAAGCATATATATAAGTCTTGACAGTTATTGGAAAGCCATCAAAACTTTTTAATGCATTTTTTTACAAATACAATGGTATTTTAGGCTTTACTTCACATAACTTATTTTTAGACATATTTAAATCAAGGCAACGTATAACATATTGCCCCAGCAACACACATGCTATAATTGTGTATTATCAACTGATATAGGACCAAAATTAGTCATATATTAGTTGATAATACACAATTATAACATGTGTGTTGCTCGGGTGATATGTAAAATTTGTTTGACATAACTTTCATCATATTTCATGCAGAGAGTTCCCAATGACTGATCTGTAAGTTAATTTTTTTTTGCAGATTTTCTAAATTATTCTTTATTTTCATGAAAAATATAAGACTAAATCTAATAATAATACGATTTATTTAAATTTTTCATAAATTAATACAAACAGTGTATTGAATTGATTGAGGTACAAACATTCTAATGTTACTGTACAAATATATGTTCAATTTTGCCTTTCCATGTGTTTTCGATGACAAACGGCAGGAAATATCAAACAATTGAGATCAAAATTGCTGTTGCAAGTTACCCCACAAGGGTAGTCAAGAACGTTTTTGAATTTTAATAGTGTTTAAGCAAAAAATTATCAAAACTTTTATGTTGTCAATTTGTACACTACTAAGTACTGTAACTGATAGCAAATGCCTCGAATGACATATTTCTACCGTTTGTGTGGTACGAAGAACGTTTTTCAAGATTAGTTTTATACAATCCAAATTTTAATATGATTTTCACCTCCAGCAAACTCACCAAAAAAGAAAAGATACCCAAACCCTTGTCAAAACCTTCTGTTGTATACCTAAGGTCAATAAACGGCGGAATAAATCATAATAATTCAACTCAATGCTGAACGAAACGACTATTCGGTTACATGTCAAAGTGTTGCAAGTTTAACCCCTGTTGCAAGATACCCCGTTTGACGGTATTCAATAAAAGAATAATAGAATCTAATAACCTGTATTTATAACTAATGAAGCTGAGTATCAGTTCATTTCATAGGGTAAATACCATTGCTCATCAGGATTCTGCAGCCTATCTTTCGCAATTTTTCCTCAGCTTTCTGATGGTGATATCAGAATTCAGAACGAGCGGTGCGTTAATAGTGAAAAAACGATTTTTCTAACAAAATTCAAGATGGCGGTCAAATTCAGAATGGCCGCCAATTTTTTCTTAACTTTCAATGAAAGCTATAGCCTTTCTCTATACGATGCCACTAAGTTTGCTATGTGTTCCAAGCGAAATATGAGACATATCACGTGAAGAAATACCCTGTATTTATAAAAAAATGGGCTTTTTCGCAAACTGTTTAGCTAGCTGGAGTCAGTGCCGGATTTGGGCTTCGGGGGACCCGGGTCAGATCTATTGACGGGGGCCCTTAGCACAAAATGAGCGAGGAACGCTAAGCATAAGAAAGTTAAGTATTATGAAAATAAAATATCCGGAAAACTCCAAAAAATTGTAATATGTATTACTCGAATTTGACTTTACCCATATAACTCCGTGAATATTGCATAAAATAAATCCTCTGTATAAAATACTTGAAAAATCGCATATAGCACATGATTAGATTAATTTTTGACTGAATCGTTCTCAACCAAGTTCAATTGATGTTCCACTTGAAATCAAGACTTATGATTAATTGAGACTTGGATAACATTTTATTGTGTAGAAATATTATAGCAAATATTACATTCATATTTTTTTTCACAATTTTACTGCAGATATTTCCAATAAATGCAATTGAACGACAGTCAATATTGAAGCAATAAGCCAATCGTTTAACTATTTTATTTTATTGTGTAGAAATTTACTGACTTCCTACATTTATTGTTAAAAATGATCCTATCGCGACTGTATTGAACAGTATGCTTTGAAATGCTCAATTTGATTTTCATAACAGAAAAGGAACACACGATTGTCTAACTTTAATAGTCAGATATTTTACTAGTACTAGTGGACAAGGAGCAATTGCTTTTAAGAAGCACATAGGTTTCACTCTCGGTCAACTAACAACTTCTAGAATTAGCTAGTATGAGCTTTTTCCAACGCTCATGTCCTAGTCCCTTGCTTTATAATTCCAATGTTCCAGATATTCACAAAAGTTTTGAAGAACTATGCACGCTTCGACAAATTGCAGATGATGCTATAGTTTCTGTAATTATTTAATTTCTGTAGATTTTGGTCAAATTTATGGTATATTTGAAGCACAAAGCCATGAAAATATTCAAACAAAATCAGAAAAAATCTGTCACAAATGGAAAAAAAAGCCAGTAAAATATGGAAATATCGTATTTCTGGTATAATTTCAGATGTGTTTGATAGAATAGTAATTTCAGTATCCCGATGGTAAAATCAAGAAAATGTATGAATTAGCGAGCATTTTTATCTTATCAAGATCATTCCAGGACATAGGGCACAGTTATTTTGACAAAATCGTTCCAGAAAGCTGTGTAAATTTGCTGTATATTAACCCGAGAAGAGTATTAAAGTTTTCTAATTTTATAAGCGAATAGAAGGATTTTTATTGAAACTGAATAGTTCAGATTAAAATCATTTGGAATTAGCTTTAAACTATCAAATAACATAATCTCTGTAAGAAATCGTATTGGATTTGTATATTACATATAAAATCATTAATGTAAAAATTATTCATTGAATTGTCTTTAACTTTTTTGACTCCTCGGGGGGGCCCCTTAATCGGGGGGCCCGGGGCATTTGCCCCCTCGGCATCCCCCCAAATCCGGGCCTGGCTGGAGTACGAAGGGTCCACCAATTTGAGAAAACCGAAAGAACCACTCTTAAGTTTCATCGAAAACTAGCAATCAGTGACATAAAATTGGAATTCTAACGATGGGTAAGAAGTTGAACTTTGGCTGCCACGTGACAAACTGCATCCGGAAGTGTGATGGGTCCGAGTGGCCCTCCTCTCCTTCGCTTTCATCTTCTTCTTCTTTCTGGCATTACGTCCCCACTGGGACAGAGCCTGCTTCTCAGCTTAGTGTTCTTATGAGCACTTCCACAGTTATTCACTGAGAGCTTACTATGCCTATGACCATTTCTGCATGTGTATATCGTGTGGCAGGTACGAAGATACTCTATGCCCTGGGAAGTCGAGAAAATTTCCATTACGAAAAGATCCTCGACCGGTGGGATTCGAACCCACGACCCTCAGCTTGGTCATGCTGAATAGCTGCGCGTTTACCGCTACGGCTATCTGGGCCATACTTTGTTGAAATTTGTATTGCTTTCACAACTAAGTATGCCAAACAATCTCTATCAAAATTTGGTTTGTAATTCAAAAGCAATATTCATCTTCCTGCCTAGGGTAAGGGACAAAAAGTTGAAAGTCAAAAGGTCGAAATAACAAAAAGTAAAAAAACAAAAAATTGAAAGAAGAAGTGTTCGAAAATAATTTGCATTTTTGGAAGTTTGTTCATCTTCAAAATAATATTTTTGCCCCCTCTTTATTCTTCTTCGACCTTTCGTCTTTTTGACATGCCGAAATTCGACCGTCTGTCTGACAGCCGCAATACAAAATTTCATGAATTCAGTATTCCAACCCAATCGCCTGCATAGTAGTGCAATGTTGACACAATTATCTTTGTTTGTTCTGGAAATTGACAGAATATTGTTATGAAACAGAAAACACAAACAGAATTGCTTACTTATACACATTTTCTTGTTAAATTTACGTTAGAAAAAGTGCAAATAAATTCTAACAAACATCGATATGTTTCAAACATAGAAAATCTACCGACGAAAGAGCTATCGTGTGATAGTGTTCGTAATATTTTGTTTGGAAACCTCAATAATAATAATAGGGTTGTACGGTGTTCTAGTACTATAACATAAAACATGAATAAATCCAATCAGGTTGGAAAATATAACTCAGAAACTTCACGTGTTCATAAGCTTAAATGAAATATTGACAACTCATGCGAAGCTGCTAGAACAAACATCTCAGGTGAATTAGAAAAGTTTCCAATCACACCAAAAAGGAGAAAAAACTGTGATTTTTGTGCAACAAAACTTGTTTGTCATTTATATCCATCAGATCTCATGTACGTATAGTTGTGTTGTATACTAAACTTATAAAAGCGCCAACTCGATCGTATGTTGAAGGAGATTAGGCCTTTTGAAAACAACATAAAAATCAGTTCTAGTCTGAAACCAAGAAGAAAACAGAAATACATACCGTCGATGGGGGTGACAATGGGTCTATGGGGTGAGATTGGGTCAAAACGGAAAAATATGATACACTAAAACCTCAATTTACGAAGTCTTTTTTTACGCTACCTCAATTTAAGTCACTTTTTTTACGAAGTAAACTCAATTTACGTCACTTTTTTTACGCAGTGCGTAAATTGAGTTTTGACAATTCTGTAGGAAATTATTGATCTACAATATGGGTATTTTCGGAACGGGCACGACGAGGGGATAACGAAAAACGATGTCCGACGCCATTTTGGAATCCAAGATGGCGACATCTGGTTTGGGAATATCGTTGGAAACTCATGCAATATGAGTATTTTCGGAACGGGCACGACGATGGGATAACGAAAAACGATGTGCGACGCCATTTTGGATCCAAGATGGCGACCTCTGGTTTGGGAAAACCGTTGGGAAATCGTTGTAAACTCATACAACATGGGTATTTTCGGAACAGGCACGACGAGGGGATAACAAAAATCGATGTCCGACGCCATTTTGGAATCCAATATGGCGACCTCTGGTTTGGAAAAACCGTTGGAAAATCGTTGGAAACCCATACAATATGGGAATTTCCGGAACGAGCATGACTAGGGGATAACGAAAAACGATTTGCGACACCATTTTGGAATCCAAGATGGCGACCTCTGGTTTGGAAAACCCATACAATACGGGTATTTTCGGAATGGGCACGATGAGAGGATGACGAAAATCGATGTCCGACGCCATTTTGGAATCCAAAAACTTAAAAGACTGTTAAAAGACTGTGCCATATTAAAAAAAACTACCTATAGACCATTAATCACGTTTGTAGATTCAAATATATATAGGCCATTCAATGAAGTCTTTGGAAAACCTAGGATATCGGTACAAATTATAACAATACTAATTTTACTGCTACATACAGATAAGGGCCTGTGCCATATCAAAAAAGCATCTATTGATAATTGGTTACGCTTGTAGATCCTAAGACCTATATTCGATATAGATCTTGGAGGACCTTGGACATCCACACAAATTAATACAATACACTGTTTACTCACAGGAATGGTTAGGGGTCTGTGGAGTATCTGAAAGCTAACCTCTAATCACTTATTACAGTCGGAGATCCCAAGGCCTATATTCAATGGAGTCCTTGCAGGACCTAGGACATCCACACAAATTATTACAATACACCGTTTACTCACATGAATGGTTAGGGGCCTGTGGAGTATTTGAAAACTAACCTCTAATCTCTTATTACGGTCGTAGATCCCAAGGCATATATTCAATGGAGTCCTTGGAGGACCTAGGATATCCACACAAATTATTACAATACACCGTTTAATCACATGAATGGTTAGGGGCCTGTAGAATATTTGAGAATGAATGAATGGATTGTCTTTATTAACGACACTTTCAGCCCTTGGCTGGTTCGTCTCTTCATATTTGAAAACTAACCTCTAATCTCTTATTATGGTCTTAGATCCCAAGGCCTATATTCAATGGAGTCCTTGGAGGACCTAGGACATCCGCACAAATTATTACAATACACCGTTTACTCACATGAATGGTTAGGGGCCTGTAGAGTATTTGGAAGCTAACCTCTAATATCTTATTACTGTCGTAGATCCCAAGGCCTATATTCAATGGAGTCCTTGGAGGACCTAGGACATCCGCACAAATTATTACAATACACCGTTTACTTACATGAATGGTTAGGGGCCTGTGGAGTATTTGAAAGCTAACCTCTAATCTCTTGTTACGGATGTAGATCCCAAGGCCTATATTCAATGGAGTCCTTGGAGGACCTAGGACATCCGCACAAATTATTACAATACACCGTTTACTTACATGAATGGTTAGGGGCCTGTGGAGTATTTGAAAGCTAACCTCTAATCTCTTGTTACGGATGTAGATCCCAAGGCCTGTATTCAATGGAGTCCTTGGAGGACCTAGCACATCGGCACAAATTATAAAAATACTCATTTTACTACTATGAATAGGTAAGGGCCTGTGCCATATCAAAAAAACATCAAAGGATCGTTAAATATTCCAGTACATTGCAGGTATATTTTCCAGGAAGTTTTTGGATGAACTAGAACACCTGTTGTAGTCACTTAATTACCAAAACTTGGATCTGACAATACAAACGCTTCTTAAAAATATAACAATCTTCTAGGGTCCAGTATTGTGAGACATTCTTCTACATAGAAATAATAAATTGATCTCCGGTAACTCATGTAGAATCACATGCCCAAACTCAAAGAGATCTTAGAAGACCTTCACTTACAGACATTCTAGCCTGATTTAGAACCCAATGTATTAATAACATGTCAATGGTGCTAAAAGAACATATTTTTTCTAAATAATATAAATTAATTTCATACAAGTAGACACCAAATGGCAAAACCTCGTTTTACGAACTGAGCTCCCTCGTTTTACGCACTGATTCAATTTACGCACCAACTCAATTTACGCACCAACTCAATTTACGCACCCCCGATCTAGTTCGTAAATTGAGGTTATAGTGTATATGAAATATTTCAGCCAATAACGCTGATATTATTAAAATTTGTAATTCATATGTTAGGGAACATATGGTTACACGTAATTCATCACAATATACATTTTTATAAATAGTAGTTTTTGTTTACTATATCGATAAACTTGTATGTTGAAACTAGATAAAATTTACAACATTGGATTTCTCCTGTGCAAAGTATCACGCATGTACTTTAACGTCTATAGTTATATTAGAAGAAAGTTGAAAGTCTTTCCATTACACTTCACATGTATTTTCCGGATCTATTTGATTTTTCCACAAAAAAAATTTTTTTTCGGTACGGTGTCTAAAACATTAAAATGGGGGTGAGATTGGGTCAAGTAAGAACGATAGAGTGAGGTGGGGCAAAAGTTCGACCTTAATGGTATAATCAAAGTTTCCAGGAAAACAATAGCAGTTAAAACAAAACAAATACCATACAGTGAACCTTCAACATATTGGCTATAATTTTGCTGAACAAACTTGTGTCAAAATATTTTCCCATTTTTTGTTATAACAGTTTCAAAATTGATTGTCTTAAACGTACTTTTGCCCTACCGGTGGGGCAAGAGTTCGAATCTAGTGTGGGGCAAAAGTTCGCTGGCTAAAACACAAAATATCGACTCTTTTATGACAGGCATACTTCACACCAGCCGTAAACTTAAGTTTGCCGAGAAATACAAACTCAATTTTCATCAAAAAATTGCCCAAAACCGGGTCAATTGTAATATATTCAAAAATAGCATGTTTTCGCAAAACTAAGTGAAAATGTAAAATTTTGGTCACAGTTTTCACATGAACAGACAAATTTAACTAAATTTGAAGATAATATGTGGATTTTAGGCAATTGGTAATTTTTTCCGTGAGTTTATACATGGGTCGAACTTTTGCCCCGCTGATTTGAACTTTTGCCCCACTATGGGCTAAAAAATGATTCCAAGCATTTATGCAGAAACTAATGCACCTCAAAGCATCAAAGGCCTAGAAACGCCCTTACAAAAATATCGAAAAAGATTTTATCTTCAATTGGTTCCATGCAACGAAAGTTTGACCAAAAATTACAATATTCACGTCGGAAAACAACAAATAGCCATAACTTTTCCAAATCTGAATCGATTTTTATGATATTTGGAGTGAAAGTCTCTTACTTGAATGGTATTCGAACCACCACGACATTTATAAGATTTGTTTTGAATTGAGCTAGAAATCTTAAAAAGAAACTCTTACCCCACTCGAACTTTTGCCCCACTTTACTCTAGTAAATGAAATCACAAGTCCACTTTTTTGACATTTTACGGTGCCGGATGTTCTCTTTTTTCATTAAGATTTGTTTATTCTTTCTAAATACAGCATCTCTGAAACATCAAACAAGCCTACTTGAGTATTCCGTGCATTGAATAACAATTCAACGCATCCTGACAACTTCTCAAACCAGCAACTGCTATTCGTGCGCAGCAACATCGTAAAATTTTAGTAAATGAATTTTTTCTTCAATTCAATTTCAAATTCAATCATATTTTAGAAACATCTCACGGAAGTACAAATGAGTTTGATCGCTGAAATACCGGGGATTATGACGTCAACATCTGCTGAAACGTATTGATCATGGAATGTCGCACCGAAATTTAACTATTTGCGAAGGTTTAAAATAATCACTGTTTCAGTATACCTTTGAGAAACCTGAATAGGCTTTATTGCAATGGGGATGAGACTTTGAAAACAATTTGATGGAAACAAAACAAGAAAATTTATGTAAAATTACCGATTAATGTTAGGTTTACATATTTATTCTCATAGCTCTTCAATTTTTTGGTATAATTGTTTTTTTAAGTGGGTTTATCATACTTGTGAAACATCTTAGATATCTTTCCGTCTTTTTTGCATCGTATTTCATCAATATTTTTCAGCTGTGAATGGTTTTGAAATATTTTTTTCAAAAACAAGTTATTTTAATTACAGTGACCCAATGTCACCCCCTCTATGGGGTGAGATTGGGTCATTTTTTATTCACTTGTGGTGCCACTGTGAGTAAATATTTTTCTTTAATTTTTTGAACAGTTGTTAATGTACCATCAAAGTACATACACACCAAATTTGAAGTTAATTGGAGTTAAATTACGATAGTTATTCAATAAATAATTCGTATATATCCCTTTTTGACACATTATCACCCCCAACGACGGTATTTTGTTTATTCAATTTGGCTGAAAATTTGTTATAAAATTCAATACTTCCATGCACTGTTTTACATGCACTGTTTGCATCTCACTATTTTGAGTAAACTACTTTGAATTGTTACAATTATAAATGGTGCTATAAAAAAAAACAATGCTCATTTAAATTTTACACCAAAATTAGCATATTTGAGCTGTTTTTATTTTTTTATTTTTATATCTTTATTAGTATCATTCCAAACATTACATTCATTTCTTATATCTAGCTGTTCTGTGTTAATAGACAACACTATCATCCTAACATGGTAAAACAAATTTAAGATTTTATTAACATTTTGTTAACAACAGATAACATTTCATTTGCCGTAGCAGTTCAGATTTTTTACAGGTGAGTTGATTTCACCTGCTTACAAGAGAGAAAAAAAATAACGTTTTCAATTTACTTAACCTAATTTAACCTAATCATATAACGCATCAATCGTGGCAATAGCAGATTGTAATGATTTTAGCCTGAAATTATTGATTATTTTATTTGACATTTGTTCCAATGTTTCAATAATGGATATTCTATGTAACTCATATGTACTATACCAGGGAGTAAGCTTCAGAATCATTTTCAAAATTTTATTTTGAATTCTCCGCAATGCTTTCTTCCTGGTAATACAATAGATAGTCCATATTGGTACAGCATACAACATACGTGGCCTGAAAATTTGTTTGAATATCAAAAGCTTGTTCTTAAGACAAAGTTTTGATTTTCTATTAATAAGGGGTCTCTATTTTACATATTTATTACATTTGGCTGGAATGCCCTCAATGTGATTTTTGAAAGTTAAATTCTTATCGAGCATGAGCCCTAGTTTGGAGTTTTGGAAGCATTTGGAAAAATCTTCCATTTTTGCAAGTATGAAGGAAAAATAATCGCCAATGATGATCCATCATTTTTAATTATTTGTTTTGCGCAAAAGTACATTCAGCTTCATTTTTCGAACACGTTGCTTAAAATTCCAAACAGCACAGTTTTAAAAGGGAAAATGTTGAAAATAAATACAGCTGAGCTGGGTTTTCTGACCTTGGACAATACAACTACCACGGTATAAACTAAGTTTAAATACATTCAAATTGAATTGCAATTGACTGTCATTTCCTGGATATTGAATGGCATATTTCATTAAAATATACAAACTAACTAACTAACTAAAAACTATTTTTTGAGACAAATGGTATTAAAATATTGTTTCCAACGAAAATCAGCTATCTCAACCTGCTGATAATCGAATCCTCCAATGCCCATGATCCCGAGAAATAAGACACAGAAAAAAAAATCAATCGACCGCACTGCCGGAAAGAGATGCTGCCGAGCCGCCGTCGATTCGAATGGTTGTTTTTGTTGTTGTCCGATCGTAAGCCGGTGGATTGATGGGGGAAAGAGGAAGAAAAATCTAGGTTACGACACACATTTTCCACCGCTGCCTGCTGGCTGGCTGACTGACTGACAGACTGTCGCTGGTGGTTAGCGTGGTTCGTTCACGGCGGATCCCAATCTGCGGGCTTGATGCGAAGTCGAGTTGGATGTAGCTATCTACGGAAGGCATGGTTTGTTGCGGCGCAGACACTCCGGGAGTTTGAGTGCTGGAGTTGTTTGTCGACAATAGTGCTTGAGAAATGGCTTCAAGAGGGCCGTTCGAGTATGTGTTTGCGATGGAGTTTGAGTGTTGATAAGTTGTGGGGATTTAGGCTTTTAATTACATTTATAGAAAGAGGTTAATGAGCTCATGATCAGTTGGTGAAACAAAACATAAACTTCTTTATATTTAATCATGACATAAAAGTTCTCAATTTCATTAAAAATAAGTGGGATTTGAAACTGTCACTAAACGAGGTGAATGAGCGGGTTGAAATGGTTAATGTTGATAATTTCATCAAAATCAGCAATCAGTTCGATGATTTAGAGACAAATTTTCCGTACATCAAGTCAAAGAGGCCTCTAGTCCAACCTCTTTAGGTGAAGAGTCAAAGGATGCCGCCAATCGTGGTAAGTTGTCCTGAATTTGGTAGATTTAGGACGGTTATCTTTACCTTGAAACGCTCAGTTATTCAGCAAGACCAAACTGAGGGTCGTGGGTTCGAATCCCACCGGTCGAGGATCTTTTTGGATTGGAAATGTTCTCGACTTCCCAGGGCATTAAGTATCATCGTACCTGCCACACGATATGCGCATGCAAAAATGGTCATTGGCATAGTAAGCTCTCAGTTAATAACTATGGAAGTGCTCATAAGAACACTAAGCTGAGAAGCAGGCTCTGTCCCAGTGGGGACGTAGCGCCGGAAAGAAGAAGATCTTTACCTTAATTAGAGGAATCAAGGTTTTGTTTAAAATCTTATACAAGGATCAACATGATTTATTTGGAGTTCCTTCAGTCCAAATAATCAAAATGAGACAGATAACTCTTTCTGCCATTCGCCGGAAAGTTATTTTTTCGAGAATTCTATTCACACGCAAAATAAACCGTTCCGAAAAGAGAGAACATTCAGTCACGAAACCCAGAACAAGCTGTTTTTCGCTTTACGAATATACACCTTGGCGTCGGCGTAACGTAATATGAATCAGCGGTGGCGGCGGGGCGCGACGGCGCACAGGTCTAGTTGGATCATTGGATCTACTCGGAGATTCATGGATTCTCTTCGCATAAACAATTTTAAAGTTCAACATCATTTAGATCAAAGCAAGAGGCAACAGTAAATCTTTGAACCATACGAAAATCGGCTGACGTTCGATACATGTCAAAGCTGTCGAACTTCTCAATTCGGTTCATTTGTTTCCATCAGCGGGAGTGGTTGACTTGCTGCTAGCAACAGCGCGCACAACAGTTGCCCAGAGTTGGTCCGGAATCTCTCGGAGCCCTCTTTGGGTCCCCCGGTCCAGGTTAAATCCCCGTGGCGCGAGAACATGCAAACATTACGCGATTACCCGGACCCGAAAATGGAACTCAAATCAACTGACAACCGAAAATTGGCGGCCCAATTGAGCGAAACCGGTCTCAACGAAGGCCCCTGAGGGTATTTTCGGGAATCCAGAAAGTAAGCCAACCAAACACGCACGTCATCGGCGACCGTTATGATATGGGAGCAATCGGTTTTGTGATCGCTTTATTGGGCAGGCCGTTAAAACACTGGCCAAGGGTCGTAACAGAATACTTCAAACCACACATCCACGGTGGTCCTCAGACTGTTATCAATAATAAAAAACTTTATTCTAATCTGTGCTCAGTTGTTTTCTGTGACATAGCTAGACAAATTTCGTATTTATTTCGAGCAATTTGTGCGTTCATTTTCATCATGACATCATTTCGACAGTAAACATTCCAGCTTCTTCTTATTCTTTGCATTACGTCCCCACTAAGATAGAGCCTGCTTCTCAGCTTAGTGTTGAATGGGCACTTCCACAGTTATTAACGGAAAGCTTTCTTTGCCAAAGTTGCCATTTTTGCATTCGTATACCTTGTGGCAGTTACGACGATACTCTATGCCCAGGTAAATCAAGGAAATTTCCATTACGAAGAGATCCTAAACTGACCGGGAATCGAACCCAGACACCTTCAGCATCGCTTTGCTTTGTAGCCACGGACCCTAACCACTCGGCTAAGGAAGGCGCCATGTTGCAGCCTGTCAGAATCGAACCAGGACCATGCGATTGTCAAGCACGAATGATTACCGCATGACTATTGGTGCGGTACAGAGCCAAATTCCATTTTTTTTTTGTAAATTAACTAGTGAGCATAGCTCTGATGAAGATTTTTTCTGACATCAACGGTCTGGGGAGCACCGTGGCACCGTGAGTGCTCGATAACCCAGTTCTCCAATTCAAGTGATACGCATCGCACGCACGTTCGCCGTTTCGTTAATCCACTTGCTGACGGGTAACGGTTCTTTCCCGTCAGGATTGCCGTTTTTGCCCGCAACTTGTTTTAGGACTTTTTATGAGCCACCCATATAATCGGCTTATGGTGGCAGTCGGAGCACCTAAAAAACTGCGCTGGGAAATTGAGGGCCGCGCGATCGATTGAACGTTGATAACAACAGTCGAAGGAACAACTTGTCAAGTGACATTCAATTTGTCGGGAACAGTTATTTTTTGTCACCGGTTTGATTGTAATGATCAAGATTTTGCACGTTGAAATGAATTCTTGTCACTGGGCATTGTACATTTTCTCTGTTGAAGAAATTTTTGAATCTAAACTAAAGCTAGAAAACATTACTGCTTAGATTACTTTATATACCTATGATCCTTTGTTCGATCCTTGTTAGAACCCTTGCCTACTAATTTTCTTACGACCGTAACATAAGAAACAATTTTGGACACCATCTTGAAAAACACTCATAGGAACCTTTTTGACTATGCTAATTACCACGAGCAAAAGGAAGGGTGAATATCTGAATTCACAACTTCCTTCCAAAATAAGTGGAAAACTGTCGCACCATAAGCAAAAAAAAGCAACAAGATTTGCCGGAAACCATAAGGGATCGCCGAATACGGTTTTGAGAGGCGACATTAGGTCTTTTTCCAAAGTCGCATGGCTGTTATGGGCGTAGAAAAGCTAATCTATGACCCTCCAGTAGCTATTTCAAATGTAAACTTGAAATAAATATTTTGATTCCTGATTCTTTAAATGGTTAAAGCGATGAGCTGTTCAATTTTCTAACAGTTGCTCTGGACAGCAAGTTAATTTGCTCCAAACTGACTTGCGATATTGACTCGCAATAAGTCAAAAAAAAATTGTCATTGGTGACTTTATTGCCAAACATCGGTTATGAAATAATTCACAAAGTAATTCCAACGGCAGAATTTTATTTGATAAGTGCTCTTCAAGATATTTTACAATTCAATACGCTTCGAAAATGAATTTTCACCTTCTTACGAAAGAGCCATGGCATATTTCGTATGACAATTGAAAAATAGTGACAACCTATTGCTCTCCATTTCAGGACTCGACCAAATCTCCCATACTGGAATGCAAACAGCATTTCAAATAAAACCAAATGGAAGCAAATAAAGCAACCATTAATGTCGACGGATTTCCTCAGCGCATAAAATTGATCCCATCAACAAACCAAGCAAACGCAGCATCCATTCAGTGGCGGCCCCACGGAGCGAATCTTTACCCTAGTGGAGTAGTGCAGGCCCCATCAGTGCCCATTACGTGGATAATTTCCCACTAAAAGCCATTCCATTCCAATTCTAAGCCATCGCGCATCGGAACCCAACTCTATGCGGGCAAAGGGCTGGGACTGGGGCACATAAATCATCAAACCTGTTCCGATCCCAGCCATTCCGGACGAGGCGGACAGACAGACGCACAGTGGCCTATAGCGGGTTAAAAGGCAAGTAAAAAAAGGTTTACATTTTTTTCATTATTATTTTTACTTGCTTTCTTTAGTATTGAATTATAACTCCCCAAAGTTTCGTATAGATTGGCAGTGCCAGATTTGGGCTCCATGGGGTCCGGGTCAGATTTCTTCATGGGAGCTTTTGGTACAAAATGTGCGGGAAACAATAAGCATATTATAAAAAATATCTGGAAAACTCCAAAAACTGAATTAAACAATATTCTTTTGATTACTCAATAAGATTTTCACAATGGTAAAAGAATCAGTGGAATACTTTCAATGCATCCATGGTGCTTCTCTTTTATATATACATAAGATAATAAAAAAAGCTTTTTTTTTTTTAATTAGTTTTGTTCATGTGTAAATTTTTCAACTACAGTAGTTTCTAGATTTTATCACTGCTTTTTTTTTAATATCGCTTCATTATATCACTCTTGATTTTAGCACGGTTTTCTGTTCGATTTTATCACGCCACAATAATTGTATGAATTTCATACACTTTACATTGAAAAATAACCCTCAACAATCGATTTATACCTTTTTGGCGCAGCTCCCACGTGCTTTTCATTTCATTCGCTATATTTCTGCAATAAAAAGCTAAAATTTGGCTGAAAATTATATGGCAGAAAAACATTTTTATTATATCACGCATCGGTATATCATTCCAAAAATTTTTGAATCCGTGATATAATCGAGCAATTACTGTATATGCAACAATGTTTTCCGTGACTATGGATGAAACTGCAAGAGTCATGTGTCACATGAGTTCTGCAAATGATGTTAGCAAGAAAAATGTGATTTTTACAGTTTATGGCATCGCCAAAAATTCCATAAGTATTTTCTAATCAGCCATATTAACGAATAACTATGAAGAATGCAGAATTTCCTTAGGGAATTGCCTTCCTATAGGCGTAAATAACTTAAAACGTAAATGGCTTGTAAGAGTTTAGCCTTCATATGAGAGCACCAGTACTTACACATTTAAGATGCTACTGATCCCGAGTATCATCTGTTGGTTCCCTATGTAAGTACAGCTGTTTTTGCAATTACGGAGCAGCATCTGCGGGCGGTCAATCATGCTCATGCTCATGCTCATTAAATGAATTAGCCAGGAATTCGTCAAGGAATTCCTTCTGGAATTTCTCTTCATTGTCCACTATTTTTCTTTCAATTCTTCAAGGTATTGCTTAAAAAAAAGTGAATTTCATCCAGCATGCGTAGTGAATGATCCTACGGTAGTGTCGCTTGTCCCTGCGGGGGTGAGCAGAAGAAGCAGGATGAATCCACTATGGGCGATCAGGTGGCCAATAATCGAAAAAATGGCATGTTCTGATAGGTTTTTCTTGTTCATCATTCCATAGAAAACACTTCTATTAAGATAATCCTGGAATATAAGGGCAGGATCTTGTATAGTTTAATTGATACAGTATGTCAAAGTTAAAGTTTTTAAGAAAAATAAAAATAACTGTGAAAACACAAGGTACACGTTGAATACAATATATCGCACAATCGTTATATTTTATACAGATTTTTATACATTGTCCGAAAGCTTATTAAAAAAGCTATCTTAGAAAAATGAAATGAAATAAAAATTCGTACCTTAATTGCATAAATGGCTTATATACATCATTAGTAATAAAACTTATTATTTTGCTATAGGCCCTTTTCAAAAGTTAGTCTCGAAAACTTGTTTTTGAAAATGAGTTATCATATTTGTATCACAAAGCTCATGAATACCACATGAGTTGAAAAAAATATTTTTGGCCGCCAGTCTGTATGGAAATCGGCCATAGTGGAATCGTGTTACGCGTCTCTGTTTGGGCAAGCTTAATCTTGAAGAAAAGAGGCTCGCTGATATTAGTGTCATTAGTGTTTTATTTCTATTGTACTATAACAAGTTCTCTCTCAGAAGTGATTGGGTAAATCCAAAATCAGGTAAATTCAAAATCAATACATATTATTAATTCCATTGCCAAAAATGCTCTGAGATGTCGAATTGAGCTGATCCTTATATACACCCTACCCAACAAACACAATCTCCTTATAGATTTCTCAAAATCAATCGAGTTGAGCATTGTACAGCCACCCATGATTTGTACAGTCGTTAATGCTATGCTATGCTATACTGTGCTATGCTATACAAATAAAGGTTTATTTCGTCCAGCTATATTTCAGATATCTTCTGTAATTGCTTAAAATATTCTTTGAGGAATAATTTTGATAAATATCTAGTCCTTCTAAAAGCCCATCAAAAATTCAATTTGTTACCATTTTACCTCGAATCCTTAGATTAAGTGCAACTAACGACCAATGAAAAAGTTTGTTAAGAGAATCTTCTAGGAAATCCTCAGAAAATTAGAATAGTTTTTTTTTCAGAAATTCAATTTGTTCTGAAATCACATAATACAGAATTACACTCAACCAAAAATTTCACTGAGAACATCTCAAATCTCCATATTATCCTGGCAATTCTTCCTGGAATGGTGATTGGGCTTCTTAAAACAAGTTTGCTGAAGTTTCCAGATAATTTTGAATTTGTTCAGAACGTTTTGAATCACCGAACAAGCTGATTTGATTTCTTGTGTTATTACGCAGATAGCCGTAGCGGTAAACGCGCAGCTATTCAGCATGACCATGCTGAGGGTCGTGGGTTCGAATCCCGCTGGTCGAGGATCTTTTCGTAAAGGAAATTTTCTCGATTCCCAGGGCATAAAGTATCTTCGTACCTGCCACACGATATACACATGCAAAAATGGTCAATCGGCAAAGAAAGCTCTCAGTTAATAACTGTGGAAGTGCTCATAAGAACACTAATCTGAGAAGCAGGCTTTGTCCCAGTTGGGACGTAACGCCAGAAAGAAGAAAGAAGAAGTTATTACGCATCTGCTCAACAATTTTCCCTGTAATATTTCTATGCATTCCTACTCGTATTATTTTTGGAAATACTCTTGACATGATTGTGCGATATTTTCCAGAAAACCATTCGCCAGAAAACTATTCGCCAGAATGACATTCGCCAGAAAGTACCATATGCCAGAAAACCATTTGCCAGAAAGTACCATTCGCCAGAAAACCATTCTCCAGAATGTACCATTCCCCAGAATTTACCATCCCCTAGATTTTTTTTTCAGGTAAATCAAGTTTGCAATTGTAGAACATTAAAAATGTGTGGGATTATTTTAGTTGATATACTCAAAAAAGTACAGGGTCTCTTGGACACAACCTACCGTTGACTTAGTGAGCCAGCTTCGAATATCCATATTTTAATTGTTGGACTAGGTACATATAATAAAAATATCGATTTCTCGAGCATTCAACGATCAACAGCAATATTTGAAGTTTTCTGAATATGAATTGAAAAGGCAACACTTAATACTGGGGGACCGTGGAACTCGAAAGAAAAAAATATACAATAGAACAGTGATCCTCAGCCACGGCAATAGAATAACAATTGCATTCATTAAAAGTTGCTTCACTATGTAAGAAAGATACTGCTTACTGATGTAAAGAATGGATATTTAGCATGACGGATAGTGAAGTAAGTTTTTTTTAAATATATGTTGTCCCTGTAAAATGGTATTGAGGTTTGAAAGGCTTCACAAGCGGTTCGCCCTTCTTTTCAGCATAAGCTGTTCTTCAAAGTGTTGTTGCTTCTTATGGACAAATTTATTTAATAGATTTCAATATACGTTGCAACTATCATTCTACAGATGTTATAGCATGAGATTATGCTATTTAAAAATTATTAAATTCCATCTTTCTGTTTTTTTCAGTTTCAATTGAATTTTTTTTTTAATATTATTAAGTTTTACAGGGCATAATAGTTTAAAAAATATTTCACAAGTGGTGCTCCCTTCTTTTCATCATAAGCTGTTCTTTAAAGTTTTGTTGCTTCTTAAGAGCTAGTTCATTGGATATTTATAAGATTTCGATATACGTTGCAACTATTTGTGCCGTCCATTCGATGATGTAATGAATGCCTCCACTCGCAAACCAAAGTTACATTTACTATAACAACTTCCAGGAGCTTTTAGACAAATAAGACAGCTGTAAAATCAATAAGAACATCCTATATAAGGGGAATGGAGAATTCTTATTTGACAAAAACCATGTCAAGTAGCGGTAACCAAATACTCTTTTTGGAATACTTTTTCATGTACTGATATTTAGGTGACCATTATTACTAAAAACCTTTTGGTCTATTTTTACCCGAATGTTGTTCCCTGGAATATAATTTCCCCGAGCGCCAGATACCCGAATGACACTTTTTCCTGCAATCCATTCTCCCGAATGACCCAAAGTTTGTATGGATCGTGGTATTATGATAGAACCACTCACTTCTACTCCCTCTTGAACGACATGTTCATGGACGGCCCCAAAATAGATGCAGTTCAAAATGGATAAGAAACAATCTTCAGAGACAGAGTGGTGAACTAGGAAGAACGATAAAGAAAACAACAAAAAATGCTGAATTCGGAGAAACTTTAAAGAACCGCTGATCAAAAAAGAAGGGTGCATCTCATATGAACCGTTCATCAGCCTGAAATAATCAATAAGTGCTGATAATTATGAGTGCCAAAACATTTTCGAGGAAATAGGGCATTTGAGAAAACGGGGTATTCAGGGAAGTAGTTTTCAGGGAAACGACATTCGGGAGAAAGTAGCACAACCCCAATAAACTGTCCATTGAAAAGCAAAAACTAACTGGTAGTTGTACGAGAAATTCTGTGCAATACAATATTCTGATAAAGAACAGCTCGCGGTGACAGGAAATGAAATTTTCTTAAAACTAGGTTAAACAGCTTAGAATATTGTATCAAAACCTCATAGCCAAAAAATCTCGCAAGAGATGTAGAATAACAGTGTTATATTGTCTTCGCTTTGTGCACTAACAGAAAGCTTAAAATGAGAAGAACGAGATAGTTACCGTACTATTTGTTCAATTTAGTGCTTTTGGACAAGTGAAAAGTGGCACAAGTCGAATATTGTGACGACAATCCTTGGATTCCGAGTTATTTCATGATCAAAATCGAAAAGAAAAATAATTCTGGGGAATGGTACTTTCTGGCGAATGGTACATTCTGGCAAATGGTTTTCTGGTAAATGGTACATTCTGGCGAATGGTTTTCTGGCAGATGTCATTCTGGCGAATAGTTTTCTGGCGAATGGTTTTCTGGCAAATATCGCACAACCCTTGACATTTCTCTATTATTCCATCGGAGATTTTCCAAGGATATTATAAAAAAAATTACATACAGTTGTTATAAATATTTCTAGAAAAGCTTTTTGAGAATCATGTAGAGATTTCCAAAATTTGGAAATTTCCAAAAAATACAAGCATTTAACCAGAAGTTTCTAAAATATTGTGTTTAGATTTCCTTCAGATACCGCAACATTTTTTTTTTATAATCCGTATTGATTTCCCAACGAATTATTTCTGTGGCTTGCCCAGAATATTTTTCTCGGAATTCATCCAAATTAAGAAACTTGAAATATTCCAAGAACACATGGAAGAATACTCAGAGATTTTTTCAGGATTTCATCTAATGATTTTAGTGTTTTTTCATGACCATCAATATCTATATCCCTAAGAATTTTGATGATTCCAATACAAATTTTTCAAGATGTTATGTACTTCTACATGAACTACAAGGGATAATCTTAGAAAAAAGTCCGGATATATTCTTGTAGGACGTCCTGGGAGAATTTCCGATATGTAAAAAAAACTCGGAAAAATTCATGAATAGGAATTCTTGGCAAACTTATTAACAACTACCGAAAAACTAAACATTACATACAATTTGTCTTCTCGGTGAGAATCGAACTCACGACTCCCTGCTCTCTAGATAGGGCATGTAACCCCTACGCCACGATTTCAGCCCAATAATCAAGTGGTCCTCTTTCGCAAAAAAAGTGAGTAAGTACGCTTCTTTTCGGAAGAATTTGGTGCCCATCAAAACACAACGCTTTCTATTTATACCTGATGCATAGTCCGAGAGTGCATTATTTATTAGGTATTGAAATACAACACACCACCCGCCAACAACGTGCTGGCTGAAATTTCTATAGTGCGGGCTTCCAATGTGTCGTGACGTTCTCAAACGATCGGTTAAATACTTGTTTTAATTTATTATGGTCGTGGTTTACGGCTAACCAGCCGAGTGGAAAATTAACAACAATCGAAAAACTAAACATTACATATTATTTGCTCATTGCTCATAAGCTCATTAAACAATACTGCCCTTCTACGCCTATTTATCCCATGTTCTGTGCAAACCATATGGACAGCGGAAAATATGCTTAGACCAGCAGAATAACTGTTAGAAGTTTTTGAAGAAATCCACAGAGATGCTCTTATGTAAACCGCTGTCTGAATTTTAGTGTTGTAAGAGTCATTTATGATTCATTGAGTAGTTATTTGTGTTAATTCTGAAAGGATAGTAGAAAATATTCAAGAGAGAGAGAGAGAGCTTCTCTAAACGAATGTGCGACAGAGTCTCAGCATCAAAATAATGGCACTTCTTGAAATTAATTTTGATTTGATTTCTAAAATAAACATTGACAGTATCTCTAAAACAATCGCAAGAAGAAGTCTGAGAAAAACTGCGGAAGGAATTCAAGAGCAAATACACAAAGAAGTTTTTTGACGAAACGAATGCATAGTTAGTGGAACACGTAAAAATATTGAGAAAAATCAATTGAGAAGTTGTAGTAGTTTACGGAGGAATCTTTGCAACAAATATAAATTTATATTTCATAAGATGTTTCATGTTCTTGAAATTTTTATTTGATAGAAAACAGAACCGAAGGAAAAACTTACAGACAAATCCTGGACAAATGGAATGAAATCGAGATGAAATTTAGAGACATTTTTTGTCGGATATCTTAGAGGCACATATCAAATTTGTCAGTTATTTGTAAAAGACATTTTGGTGGAACATTTTTTTTTAATTCTCGAAGGAACTGTATAAATTTGTAATATCCCGTGTCAGTAACTGGCCAAGGGGAAATTGCTGGTCACCAGGATCTTCACTGGGTTTTCATGTCAGGGTGTAATTGTCAATATTTTGCCTAATATTTGAAATTTGTAAAATGAAACCTGTTGTTGAATGAATATGGAAAAAATAAACACTATTAGGCGAATATTGCAGTTTGAACAAAAGTATTCTAAACGACATTTAAAATTTTCCTACCTTTTTTTCAAAATGTCGTTTTGGCGAGCTTCGACTGTAGCTGGCTGACTACCTTTTTTTGTGGTAGTCAAGAACTTTTCACGTCGTACATTTTCAAAATGATCGTGTCGCTCACACCATTATGAGCAACTGACTCTAAATTTTTCTTCGCTTTGAAAGCCTGTTGAGTAAGGATTGTAATGGATTGATTTTTATTTTTTCATTTGTATTTTAAATTTAGTGAGCACAATTGCAAAAGACAAAATTGATTCCAGACCATTAAAATCCTTTTTTCATCTAAATGTTAAGAACTTGTGTCAATGCCTAAAATTTCTAGAAAATGTCAGTACTTGACCATAGCCGTATTTTTTTACTCTTTGCTCAGGAGTTATGAAATTGTTTACACACAATGATCTCCTTTGAACTGGTACATTGTAGAACCATTTAGTATTGATATTAAATTTTGAATCAAATGGAAGAGAAATGCATTTTAAACCGATTGTTATCAAAATTTGATAACTAACAAAAACATATTTTGATAACAAATTTTCACTTCATTTATTATCCGTATGTGTGTAAGTATGTAGATAACCACCATACTTGCTTGAGTCTTGCTCTGCTTGCGGCTCTACTCAACACTAAGGTCAAATTTCATTACCGATCCGAATTCAACATACATAATTGTATGAAGGGCCAAAAGGGCGGTGGCGGACCCGTAAGCAGAGACACTTACGCAAAACCCGCAGGAAGAAGAGGATCTCCTTCCAACAGATTGAATATTGAAATTTGCAGTACTTGTCGAGCTTTCCATGGAATGGTTTGTCAGAAGAAGGGCGCGTCAAATCTTTTACAACTGTTGGAAAAAAAAGTATAAGACGCGAACGATTAACATTTTTCCTCCTGACTCCGATTGGCACTCCACTTCCAGTTGTATATTCAATGATGCCTTGATGCTCCCTCCTTTCCCAATATATGGTTCATATAAAACAATATAAAGTAATGTGATACAATATGATATAAAATAATGAAGAATATAGAGTAATAATATATAATATAGTATGATATAAAATAATATAATAAAATTTGACAATACAATACAGTCAGCTCTTCCTAAGCTTAGCTTAGCTTAGCTTAGACTGACTACACATATCAATGGTTGCTATTCCGTGATTGACCGAAGTCAGTGAAAATGCACAAAGAATCAACTAGAAGTTTGGCTGGGATTGGCCATAATCTTCTTCAATGTGCATAATTCAGTGCCTCTATTTATACAGGGTCAATAACGGCGCCGGCCACGTCCTTGCAGTCAGGTGGGATTGGGGGAAGGAATGTTAGTGTGTAACCTTTGCTATTTGGAGACCGTGTTTGCCTCTGCATCTCCACAAAGGTTGCTGGGAAGGATGTTTGTTAATGGGGAAAATCGTTGGGTCACAGGATTCACTTTGATAAGCGATTAGACCATGATAAATAATGATTTGTGAGATATATACATGCTTATACGTAAATATAATATTTTCATTTGATATGAACAATTTCTATGTAGAGGAAAATTATGCCGACACTTGAGGTGACGAACCATTCAAAGTTTGTTGAACAAATACCTAAATGTAACATTCCTACAGCTGTCAGGACGAAAGCATGTGTTATTATATTTTACTTATTTGAAAAGAAACAAAAAACTCGATTGGTTGGGACATCATAGAACACTCTTATTCTTATGCCGACACTTACAGTGGCGAACCATCCAAAGTTTGTTGAATAAAGTGAACTTTTCGCAAGTCTACACTTGTAGTGTCGAACCATTCAAAGTTTTTTTTTTATTACAAAAATAAAGGTAAAAAGGGGTGTTCTGAAAATAAAAAAAATGTGAAACATAAATAATTCATGAATCAGAGTTTGTGTCGACACTCACAGTGACGAACAATTCATAGTTTGTTGAAAATTCATATTTACGTCCCACAATTGTAACGATTAAATGTGCAGTCATACATATTTTATAGATTAGAAATAGAAGCATGAAACGAGCTCATCAATTAATCCTTTATCCTTCACTGTGCAGCCACAATCCACTCTTAGCCTCACTCGTTTGCTCGACTATATAAAAGCACTCAGAAAAAAATAGGCACGCGACCCGAAAAGGAAAAAAAAACTTGGCTTTCTTGACGCACTGCCCAGCAGCAAGCGTCAAGGTCAAAGGATCAAAAAGAGCTAACCGATCAAGCCACTTTTTCACTTACTAGACCGACGCGCGACATGTTTGATCCTGCCTCCATCGCTCGCCCCCGTAGGAGCAAGTGTCAAGGTCGAAAGGTCAAACAGAACTAACCGATCGCGACACCTTTTCCACAATACAGTCAGCTCTTCCTTAATCAATAAATACTGAAATAAGGAAGGTATAGACTTATCAGGAATTGCAAGCATGCTTGATTGATTCGCCAATTAAAATAAGTTTAGGGGATATCGAGTAAAAGAGAGTTGATTGTACAACAATATGATATAACATAATAGAATACGGTATAATCACATTAAAATGTAACATGAATGAATATGTGACATTGTAGATAATCCAGTATCATGGGTGTCCATCCAAACAGCGTCCTGCGGTTGAATGTTTACCGTACATAATTTTCAAATTTAATATGGTGCGTTTTGTATATATATATATAAAGTTATGGTATTCGTCCGGTATCCCATTTGTCCATGTTTCACTAATCCTGAAGAAATATATATTGTAAGCGATATAATTATTCATTAAAAAATAATTACAGTTAACTCTCCCTTACTCGATATTCCGTATCTCGATATCGAGTTAGAGAACCATAGTAAAAATTGGTTTTCATGGCTAACTCGATGGTCCCTTGGATCGCAGTTGCACTGCTTTTGTGTTCTGTAACTCGATACCTCCCTAACTCGATGGTCCCTTCAATATCGAGTAAGGGAGAGATGACTGTATTCAATAAAGTCGCCAACAATAACCATTTTTACTTTTGACTTTTTCGCTAAATTTTCTTGTAATTTATGATCTTGCCCTAAAAGCCATTGATCACCAAGTGTAGCTTGTTGTTTCTGAGCAAACGAAATGATTTACACGTTATTCAAACATGATACAATAAAGAGAAGATCCTCCTCTACCCATCTTTCGGTGATGAAATTTTTTATTTTGGTACATTCATTTGCTTAAAAACAACGAGCTCCACATTTGATGACCAATGACTTGTAGGGCGAGATTACAAATCATGCAAGAATTAGGGGTTTCAAACCGTTTAAGCAAGATATGTAGGGGAAGGGGTGGTAAAATGAACACCTTAAGGAAATCATATTGTTTCTGATATATAAACGAGGAATTTCTTTAGTTCTATCGCACAACATCGAAAATAGGGATGTAATCTATAGAAGCGACATGGATTCAGACTAAAATAGCTAAATTTTCACATATTTTCATCGCTGTAAAAAGCGATGCAAATGTTCATTTTACCTGCACTATGTGGATAAAATGAACAGGGGTTGGTGGTAAAATGAACACCATGCAAAAAACGTGAGCAAAACAAATATTTCTGAAAATTTTCATTGCCCCACCGAAACTACATCTATTAATGATTGTAACCCATTTAAAAAGAATTCGAAAGGTATCAGATTTGACATCAAATCATAACGATATTAACCTCACTGAAAAACCTCAAGTCTTCCGAACCAAAAGTTACGTCTGTTCTAATTTTCAAACGTGGTTTTCTAATATCTTAGTTTTTGTTGATATTTTCACTTCAATTGACCTACGTATCAACTTGAACACTCAGATTTATGCTTTAAATCGTCCGTGCGTGATAAAAATTTATCGAAATTTGTTTGTTCTCTGTTAAAGGCACGGTGTTCATTTTACCACCACTTCGCCTACTCTTGACAAACTTTTGCATGAAGTTCGACCACTGTGAAATGTGCGCACGCCGCCTCTCCAGCGCGTCGAGCCTAAAAATCCATCACGTCGAGATTGGACCGGGTTTGACGCGAGGGGGAATTAGAAGAACTGGAGGAAATCGTAGCAGATGACGGTGATGGTGATGAGAAAGAGGTCAGATGTTGACTTGCGCTCAATGGTGTTGGGGTCTGAGCTGAGCTTGATTGCCGGCTGGAGGTGCATTGCATGGGACACTTTTTTGTGTTCCAAGTCGGCATCTAGCTTTTTGCTTGAGCTTCAATCTAATCCAATAGAGTCCGTGTGCTGTGATTGATGTACCGTATCCAATGTTGTGATCGTGGTTTAACTGAAGGAAATCAATTTACTGTCGTCGAGGTAAATTAACACCGATTGGGATGGGTTGAGGGGACAGTTGCATGTGCAGTGAGGGTTAGTGTGAAATTCATAGGTTCGTATAGTGGTATTCTTCTTCTTTTTCTTCTTGACATTACTTTCTCTGGACAGAGCCTGCTTTTCAGCTTAGTGTTCTTATGAGCTCTTGCACAGTTATTAAGGTCGCACGGGACGTCATCATAATAACCCTCTCCATTTCAAGAAGCAAATCTCAAGAACCACTCCATATATCGATGCGAAAAATATATCACTACGATTCAATTTATGTAGTGCACAACCCATTAAATTGTCAGCTTTATCGGTTCACTAAAACTCGAGATTTGCTTCCACAAAGTTCTGATGAAAATTGTTAGAGTGAGACAAAAGATAGGCAAAATAACACGGTCTCCCGTGTCACCTTAACTGAGGAGTTTCTTTGCCAAAGTTGCCATTTTCGCATTCGTATTTCGTGTGGAAGGTACAATTATACTCTATGCCTAGGGATCGACCAGGAATCCAACCCAAACACTTTTAGCATGGCTTTGCTTTGTAGCCGCGAACACTTACCACTCGCTTAGGAAGGCCCCGTGAACAAACAATCTCTATTAACATTGTTAAATCCTTCACTTAAAAAACGTACAAGTGTTTTTTCGATATCTTCATGACATTCAAATGATAATGGGTTGATTTTACTTCATAGATATTTTGACGAGAATATTTTCACTCTTTGTTTTACTAATTTTTCACTTGTTTTGTTTTTATTCGGCATAAATTAGTTGCTAATATTTTTAGATGCTAAATGTAATTACGAACGTGTCGTTCTACGTATAATTGTTCCTCTTTCTACAAGATTTTCATTGCACATGGGACAATTAACGGCAGTACACGGAATTAACCAAACTTAATTATTTTTTGAATATTTTGCTACATTTTCAACCATTTCGCCTTATTTCCGAAATCACCTGTTGGAAACAAATCGCAACTTCTACGAGCGGTACCGAAAAAAAGCCTCCAATTATTTCCGAACCGCTGGTACCGATCATCGTCGTCGTCGTCGTCGCCACCGGTCCATTTTGGATCAGTAGGAAATGATAATCGTTTAAAATTGTTGAGAAATTAGCGCTGATTAGCTTCTTTCATTAAGCCGAGAAATAGAAAACTTTTATGGCCGCAGCGCACCGCGCGTGGTTGGTGTTTCCCATTTGTATCACGATCAACGTGTGGAGATCTGGATTCTGGTGTAATATTTGGAAAGTGACTAAATGGTACAACTTCTACGGAAATCTAATAATGTAATTTCTAGTTACTTACGACATGATTCAAACAGATTTATGTTACAATTTACAGGTTTCCAAACTTAACAATTTTGAATTAAAATTGACATCTGTGTATTTCGTGCCAGTAATGTAAATGTAAGAATGTAAGCTTTATCTTTTCTCAAATGTAACACTACTTGCCTCATGTTCCCTTGTTCCCCCATGTACGGTGAAGCAGTGGTTTGTCTCGGTGGTCACCGCGTTCTCTTCACCACCATCCGCAATGAATCATGCGGAAAGGTGCGGAAAGGCTTACACTCGGTTCGGATAGGAATGGAAATCATAATAAAAAAAACTATACTGAGCAATAATCATAACAATCGCGATTTGACCGCGCGCGCTCCATTGGCAAAGTGGTGCGCAACCGGAGCGCGCAGCTTCCCACCAGCCATAGACCAAATTGAAACCAAGCTAATCGAAACTGAAACATTTTTTTCTACCTGGTCGTTTCTATCCTCGCACTTCGAGTAGTTTCGATATAGTCTGGCGGTCAAAAAATAAATATAATACACTGTATTAGACCTGTTTTTTTTTCAAGTCTTTATTAGTATCATTCCAAATATTATCTGACATTTGTTCCAATGTTTCAATATTGGATTAAGTATGTAACTCATTAAAATATACCAGGGAGGGAGCATCAGAATCATTTTCAAAATTTTATCTTGAATCCTCTGCAGATCTTTCTTTCAGGTATTACAACAGCTAGTCCATATTGGTACAGCATACAACATGGCTGGCCTGAAAATCTGTTCGAAGATCAAAAGCTTGTTCTGTTAATAAGTGGATAAATGCATTTTATATATTTGTTATATTTGGCTTGAATGCCCTCAATAAGATTTTTGAAAGTTAAGTTTAAATCTAACATTAGTCCTATATACTTAACTTCATTTGACCAATTTATTAGAACTCCTCTCTTTGTGACAACATGTTTCAAATAAATAGATTATATGAGAATATTATTAATTGAGTTGTGGAAGCATTAGGAGAATTTGAATGTATAAAGAAAATTTATGCAAACTTTTTTTCTACTACAGATGACACGCAGGCCCTTTGGCGAAGAGGCCTACGTCATCCGCAAACAAAGATTTTTGACATCCCTGAGGCAACTCAGGTAAGTCAGATGTGAAAATATTGTGGTCCCAAAATGCTTCCTTGAGGAACACCAGCTCTTACAGGAAGTCTTGACTTCGAGTTTTGATAAATAACCTTATTTATTTAGTTAACATCTAAACAGATAACACTGAATCAACAATTTCAAGCCATAATACACGGTTCGTGCTCCATCCTCGTTTTTGCCCTACGCTCGTCAAATCGATACATAAGTCCACCTAGCTCGCTGCGCTCCACGCCTTCTTGTACCAACCGGATCCGAAGCGAACATCATCTTTGCAGGATTGCTGTCTGGCATTTTTGCAACATGCCCTGCCCATCGTATCCTTCCAGCTTTGGCCACCTTCTGGATACTGGGTTCGCCGTAGAGTTGGGCGAGCTCGTGGTTCATCCTTCGCCACCACACACCGTTTTCCTGCACACCGCCGAAGATCGTCCTAAGCACCCGACGTTCGAAGACTCCAAGTGCTTGCATGTTCTCCTCGAGCATCGTCCACGTTTCATGCCCGTAGAGGACTACCGGCCTTATGAGCGTTTTGTACATGGTACATTTGGTACGGGTGTGAATCTTTTTTGACCGCTGCTTCTTGTGAAGGCCATAGTACGAACAACTTCCACTGATGATGCACCTCCGAATTTCATGGCTAACGTTATTGTCAGCCGTCAGCAAGGATTCAAGGTAGATGAACTCGTCGACCACCTCGAACGTATCCCCGTCTATCGTAACACTGCTACCTAGGTGAGTCCTGTCGCGCTTGGCTCCACCAGCTAGCATGTACTTTGTCTAGGTCGCATTCATCACCAGTCCAACTTTCGCTGCCTCGCGTTTCAGGCGGGTGTAAAGGTCTGCCACCTTTTCAAATGTTCGGCCGACAATGTCCATATCATCCGCGAAGCAAACAAATTGACTGGATATCGCAAAAATCGTACCCCGGCTGTTAAGCCCGGCTCTCCGCATACCACCTTCTAGCGTAATATTGAACAACAGGCACGAAAGTCCATCACCTTGTCGTAGTCCCCGGCGGGATCCAAACGCTGGAATGTTCGCCTGAAACCTTCACACAATTTTGCACACCTTCCATCATCGCTCTTATCAGTCTCGTGAGTTTCCCGGGAAAGCTGTTCTCGTTCATGATTTTCCATGGCTCTACGCTGTTGATACTATCATATGCCACCTTGAAATCAATCAAAAATGGAGATGCGTTGGGACATGGTATTTACGACATTTTTGGAGGATTTGCCGTACAGTAAACATCTGGTCCATTGTCGATCGGCCGTCAACGAAGCCGGCTCGATAACTTCCCACGAACTCGTTTACTACAGTTGACAGACGACAGAAGACAATCTAACTTATCGCCCTTCTTGTAGATGGGGTGTATTATCCCTTTCTTCCGCACCTCCAATAGCTATCAGCCGGTGCGGATAAATGGCCAGCCTCCTTATGGTCATCGGGAAAGGGAAGGAATGTTAGTTAGACAACCGTTGTTACAAGAGACCGAGTATACCTCTGCATCTACACAGTTTGCATGGAATGGATATTGGGTTAGTGGGATAAGGTAAAGATCCGGGAGTCACCAGTATTTGGTGATGCGATCCATGATATAATCACGCTTAATCGGATTCGCGATATGTTGTGTATTTCTTTCACCACTGGAGTGCGAAAGTGTGAATTGAAGTGCAGGATTGCATAGAATCAAGTTAGTTTCTTCAGAGCACTTATTCTCTGATTTACAAAGAATAAGTCCAAGTCACCTACCCGATACGATGCCTTTGCGCACTTTCATTGGCTTTTCCGCATTTGTAAAAGCTTCTTGCGATAGTACAGTGGTGAAAGAAATGCGCAATAATTCGATAATCGCATTGTGCGCCGAACAAGTGCTATGCTAATCACTCGTCTACGCAAGAGCAAGTGACGCGATCAATAGATCAAATACAACTAACGGATCGCGTCACTTTATCAAATTACTCGACCGAAGCGCGACATGTTTGATCCTGCCCTTATCATCCGTCCCCGCACGATGCTGGTCGAAGGATCACACAGAACTAAACGATCGCGGCACTCGCTTTCTTTGTTAGCTGAGTCTCGGTTAAAATTATAAAACCGAGATTGGCACAGCTGAGCTCGTGAAAAAAATCTTAGTGAGTGATTAGAATTTGGGGATTGGGAAAATTATCCAATAGATCGTAGATCTGTATCCGGATATGTGTCGGGGCCGTACTAGGCTCCGAGAAACGAACGATGAACTTCCATGCCCTCTTGCGACATGACGAAAAACATCCTGACACGTCAGGAAAGGAGAGGGTGCCGCACGAGCAGGAAGCCGGGAAAGCGTGAGTGTTTTTCTCGGGAGCTTGTGGGGGAGGGAACAAATAACTTTTCTTGCCCTGAAAAGGGCGGATTGGGTTCCACAAGTCCATTGAAGCTAACAACTCGGGAACTCTCCTCGTCGGGTGGTCTTCTGGTAAACTGGCCCCTTCACTCCACCTTTTTGAGCATTTTATTCTTCCGATGTTTACACTTCGATTTTTGAAAAAAATACTGATACGCGCAACAATTTTATCCGATTAAATTCATATTTTTTTTCATTTGGTTTTCACATTTGATTACATTTAACATTTTAGTGTTTAACCGAGGGGTCCTTCTGCTTTGATTGCTTTAATTGTTTTTGGACAGGTTGAGTTTTGTGGTTTCAACCTGGGAAAGAGAAACCGATACTAAATTTGTGTACGTCATAGTGAGCCGAGATTATGCTGTCACGATTTGTCACTGTGAGCCCAGATCTTAAACAATGGACTAACATGAAAAGAGTGCGTAATTGATCAAAACCTATTTTTTGTATTTCATCAAATGTCACAAAAATCGATTAAGAAGCTATTCATGTTTATTCAAAAGTAATGTCACGATAGCACTTTCTATTCTGATTAGCATAGCATAGCATAGCATAGCATAGACTGACTGTACATGTCAATGGTTGCTACTCCGTGATTGATCGGAACTGGTAAGAATTGCACTACGATCCAAATGAATAAGGGATGGGAGTTTCCGCTTACTCTCGAAGTGCAATTTTAGCAGATCTAATATTATTGATCAATAACGGCGCCGGCCAAGTCCTTACAGTCAGTTAGGATGGGGAAGGAATGTTAGGGTGTAATGATTGTTGCTTCTAGAGACCGAGAATACCTCTGCATCTCCACAATCACCACGGGAAGAGTGTTTATTAGTGAGGGAGGAAAAGATCTGGGAGTCACCTCTGGTCGGTGATGCGATCCATGGACAAGGGGGATATATACGACTTATATTAAAAGCTAGTTTTGTATTTTTGTCTCGAGAAGTCTTTGGTTTTTGGAAACTTTAAAAAATACGTCAACATCTATAATGTCGAACAATTCAAAAGACGTTATTATTAATGACGAAAACTGAAAATTACATGTCTATATTTTAAATTATATGAAACAGGAATAATGCCGACACTTGTAGTGACGAACCATACATAGTTTGTTTGAAAATGACATATGAGTATTACTGTGCATTTTGTCTCGATATGGTAGAAGTTTTAAAAAATACGTCAACATTCACAATGTCGAACAATTCAAAAGATAATTTTCAATAATGTCAAAAAGAGAAAAATATATGTACAGTCGAAGCTCGTTATAACGACAACTTTTATAGCGACAAATCTCTCTATAACGACATATCCGATAGTCCCTTCAAATTCCCATACTAATTTCAACTTTTATAGCGACATTTCTCTGTTTCGACCGTTCTCTATTGCGACATTAGTGTTATATTCAATAGTCACTCAATATAACGACATTCGTTTAGCTATTTTAGTACATATTATGATCGTTTTATTCCTCCATGCTCCATAACGACATCCAACTTCTTTATAACGACGATTTTATAGCGACATCTCCGTATACCGACGGTCCCTTGCGATGTCGCTATAACGAGCTTCGACTGTATATTGAAATTGTATAAGAAAATAGCATAATGCCGACACTTATAGTGACGAACCATACAAAGTTTGTTTAATATTACATAAAAGTTACGCTTTCAAGAAAAAATGTGTTATCATAAGCATGAAACGAACTCACCAGTTGGTAATCTATTCTCGACTGAACAAAAAACTGACACTGTCAGCAAAACTTCTTGGCGTTCCGAAAACAAACCGTCTTGCTTGGGCCTTCCCAAAATCCTACCCAGCAAGACGCTCCAAAACAGGAAAAAAAATTCTCCGGCGACGAAAACACGCGCGGAACCGTGAGCAAAATCTATCGGTCGACGCAAAACCGAACTGTCCTGCTTGGGCCTCACGAAGCACTACCCAGCAAGACGCTCCAAACAGGGAAAAAAAATCTCCGGCGACGAAAACGCGCGAAATCGTCAGCAAAATCTAACGGACGACGCAAAACCGAACTGTCCTGCTTGGGCCTCACGAAGCACTACCCAGCAAGACGCTCCAAAACAGGGAAGAAAAAAAAAATTCTCCGGCGACGAAAACGCGCGAAATTGTGAGCAAAATATATCGGACGACGCAAAACCGAGCTGTCCTGCTTGGGCCTCACGAAGCACTACCCAGCAAGACGCTCCAAACAGGGAAAAAAAATCTCCGGCGACGAAAACGCGCGAAATCGTCAGCAAAATCTAACGGACGACGCAAAACCGAACTGTCCTGCTTGGGCCTCACGAAGCACTACCCAGCAAGACGCTCCAAACAGGGAAAAAAAATCTCCGGCGACGAAACGCGCGAAATCGTGAGCAAAATCTAACGGACGACGCAAAACCGAACTGTCCTGCTTGGGCCTCACGAAGCACTACCCAGCAAGACGCTCCAAACAGGGAAAAAAAATCTCCGGCGACGAAAACGCGCGAAATCGTCAGCAAAATCTAACGGACGACGCAAAACCGAACTGTCCTGCTTGGGCCTCACGAAGCACTACCCAGCAAGACGCTCCAAACAGGGAAAAAAAATCTCCGGCGACGAAAACGCGCGAAATCGTCAGCAAAATCTAACGGACGACGCAAAACCGAACTGTCCTGCTTGGGCCTCACGAAGCACTACCCAGCAAGACGCTCCAAAACAGGGAAGAAAAAAAAAATTCTCCGGCGACGAAAACGCGCGAAATTGTGAGCAAAATATATCGGACGACGCAAAACCGAGCTGTCCTGCTTGGGCCTCACGAAGCACTACCCAGCAAGACGCTCCAAACAGGGAAAAAAAATCTCCGGCGACGAAAACGCGCGAAATCGTCAGCAAAATCTAACGGACGACGCAAAACCGAACTGTCCTGCTTGGGCCTCACGAAGCACTACCCAGCAAGACGCTCCAAACAGGGAAAAAAAATCTCCGGCGACGAAAACGCGCGAAATCGTCAGCAAAATCTAACGGACGACGCAAAACCGAACTGTCCTGCTTGGGCCTCACGAAGCACTACCCAGCAAGACGCTCCAAAACAGGGAAGAAAAAAAAAATTCTCCGGCGACGAAAACGCGCGAAATTGTGAGCAAAATATATCGGACGACGCAAAACCGAGCTGTCCTGCTTGGGCCTCACGAAGCACTACCCAGCAAGACGCTCCAAACAGGGAAAAAAAATCTCCGGCGACGAAAACGCGCGAAATCGTCAGCAAAATCTAACGGACGACGCAAAACCGAACTGTCCTGCTTGGGCCTCACGAAGCACTACCCAGCAAGACGCTCCAAACAGGGAAAAAAAATCTCCGGCGACGAAAACGCGCGAAATCGTCAGCAAAATCTAACGGACGACGCAAAACCGAACTGTCCTGCTTGGGCCTCACGAAGCACTACCCAGCAAGACGCTCCAAACAGGGAAAAAAAATCTCCGGCGACGAAACGCGCGAAATCGTGAGCAAAATCTAACGGACGACGCAAAACCGAACTGTCCTGCTTGGGCCTCACGAAGCACTACCCAGCAAGACGCTCCAAACAGGGAAAAAAAATCTCCGGCGACGAAAACGCGCGAAATCGTCAGCAAAATCTAACGGACGACGCAAAACCGAACTGTCCTGCTTGGGCCTCACGAAGCACTACCCAGCAAGACGCTCCAAAACAGGGAAGAAAAAAAAAATTCTCCGGCGACGAAAACGCGCGAAATTGTGAGCAAAATATATCGGACGACGCAAAACCGAGCTGTCCTGCTTGGGCCTCACGAAGCACTCAATGTCACGATAGCACTTTCTATTCTGATTGAATATAAAGTATTCAAATACGCATTACTTTAGTTTTTCCAACAAAAACGGAAATGGAATACATAGGAAACTTTGGCCCTTTTTCCATGTATGTCTGAAAATATCGAAGGTACACAACAAAAGAAAACGAGCGATTATCATCAAGTCTGCCTTGATTGTCGTTAGCAAACTGAGTTTTCTTGCAGTTTGAAAAAAAAAATTGTGTCAAATTTCGTGTGTAGTATCTGTGCCTCCCTCTCAGGTTTTAACCTAGTATTGCTTGGCCTTATGGGCTCTGGTTGTTTTTTTAAGTACAATTTGTTATTCTAACAACTACTTCTTCTTCTTTCTGGCTTTACGTCCCAACTGGGACAGAGCCTGCTTCTCAGATTAGTGTTCTTATGAGCACTTCCACAGTTATTAACTGAGAGCTTTCTTTGCCGATTGACCATTTTTGCATGTGTACATCGTGTGGCAGGTACGAAGATACTTCTATGCCCTGGGAATCGAGAAAATTTCCTTTACGAAAAGATCCTTGACCAGCGGGATTCGAACCCACGACCCTCAGCATGGTCATGCTGAATAGCTGCGCGTTTACCGCTACGGCTATCTGGGCCCCTAATTCTAACAACTAATTACGCTAAAAATGTTAGTACCCAAGGGGAACGAGGTCCCGGATGACCTGCTAGCCAGATTGTTGGCAACGAGCCCTGTACCTATCGACAGTGTTGTGAAAAACTCAATTTCTGATAACTCACGCTTGAGTTTTTTCATGCTTGTGTTGTCAATCACGCAACTCAGCAGTCAAAAAATCATGGATGAGTTGATTCACCCTTTTGACCCATTGTCTCGTATTTCCACAATTTACTCCCACACGGCAATAATTTCTTGCTAGTCTGGTAAAATTATAGTAATCCTTTCTAATGTAAACAACAGCATTGGGGTTTCACGAGTTTTTGACGGGTTTTGCAACTGAAACATTTTTTACGGTTTGATTTGCTTGAGTGATTTTGCACCAAAAACTCAAGCGTGAGATTTGCGAAGCAGATCTCTAATGGGGGCCTTCCTTAGACGAGTGGTTAGAGTCCACGGCTTCAAAGCAAAGCCATGCTGAAGGTGTCTGGGTTCGATTCCCAGGTCAGTCCAGGATCTTTTCGTAATGGAAATTTCCTTGACTTCCTTGGGCATAAAGTATAATCGTACCTGCCACACGATATACGAATGCGAAAATGGCATGTTTGGCAAAGAAAGCTCTCAGTTAATAACTGTGGAAGTGCTCATAAGAACACTAAGCTGAGAAGCAGGCTCTGTCCCAGTGGGGACGTATAATGCCAAGAAGAAGAAGAATCTCTTATGAGTTTGCTGTCCAGGAAGAACGTATTGATTGAGATTTGAGTGTGAGAAAAGTGCTACTAAATACCAAACTAAGGTATTCTATACCATATAATTACTAATACCGTTTTGATTCAAATTCCGGACACTCTTTTTTGTATGGGAAACATTTCACACGATATGTTTCAATTTTTGCCGTCCAAAAGTTCTAATTTTCAAGGCTCGTTTTAATAAGAATTTTCCATAGATATCTATGAAAATTCATAATGCCCAACTTTCTTTTGCGACTCTTTTGTGGTTTAATGATTTCATTTGATGATTTAACTTTTCTATTTATCATTTGGTTGACCTGTCCGGAATTCGAATCGAAGTGTCCGGAATATGGCGCAAAAGTAAGGAAGCGTCCGAAATAAGAATCATGTAAAGTCTACACATTTCTATTTATTTAAAATTAATCATGTTTCGGAATCAAAATCCTCACTCACTATTTTGAATATTAAGGAATATAAAGGTTCAATAACGCGGAGGATTCATACGGAATGATTTATTTTACATGTTCTTTTGTGAATTATACTTCACTGAGGCCTTAAGTGTCCGTAATATGAATCAAAACGATACTTACAACCTGAATGAGGTATGAATGAGCCCTGCATATGAGGCAAAATACCTAAAATAATAATACCTAAATAATACATGATGGAGTTTCATATAAGGGTGAAATTTTTCAATAGTATGTAGTTCAATACCTCCAGCAGTCCTCAATAGCTAGCGAATACCAAAATGAAGTATTTTTAATTGGTTTAGACATTTTTTTCGAAAGCATTATAATACCAAAATGAGGTATTGACAACTGAACAATACATTATTATGGTATGATACCGAAATATGGTATGCATAAGCTATCACGTGTTATTTTTTCCTCCTCGGGTAACCAGTCGAGTGATAGCCGGAAGATTAATCTTTCGATTGCCGCACGTTTAACCAAAATCAGAACCGCTACACTGAATCTGTGTACGACAAACGAGGTTTTACTACTATTTGTGTACAACAAAAAAAAACGTAGGAGCCGAATCCTATTCTGACAAACTGTATTAACAAAACTCGATTCCTGCTCTAGTCTAGTCTATTTGTCAAACGGAAAATTTACCATTGGGCTACTGGATGTTTCATGTACGTTTCCTAATGTAAATGATCGTTCTCTTTGAAAATTTTGCGTTGCTATTCCAGGAATATCATACAAGGAGTATTTACTATTAAATGTTCAACAAGAAAAACCTAACAAAACATTAAATTTCTCGATTTTTGACCACCGAAACACCCATAATGTCTCGCCTCGCCGAGGTTTTGGGAGCGAAAATCAATTTCATCTGTTCGGAGGGGCCTAAATCGCGCGTGCCATAAAAACACTCCCCTTGCTGCCCCCCTAGTCCTAATGGAAAGAATCGAAACATTATTAGGCTTTATGGATGCACATTTGAGCACAATCGGTGTCGGAGCCTGGCCCATATGGCTCGGCAGTCAGCAGCAAGCAGCTTCAATTTGGGACAGTTTTTGTTTTTCTCCGGCTGAATCGGCTGAACATGTGGTGCAATTTTCGGATCAAACCATTTGGGCGGAAAATGAGTAGCGGTGGTTAATTTGGTTACACTGTTTTGCGGTGAAAATGCGCTCAGCTCTCCGAATAATGGCGGCGGCAAGGTTTGTCGCTTGCGAAGCGTTTAAGTCGTTTGGTTTTAGCGGTTTTCGTCGGGTTGGGTTGGGTAAGAGCGCTCATAGCTGTGGCAAAATTATGTTGGCTAACGTTTTGGAAATTGAGTGGAGATTATCTGGCTATTGGACATAATTGCCAAATGGAATTATGTTGGCATGCTTTTCAATAGACTCCATAATGGAATTCACATCTTTCACACTCAAATTTATTTTTGCCATGTGATGGTTGAGTCGACAGTGGCCGATGATGCTAGAATAGATGTATGAATTGCTCAGTCACCTTTGACAGGCACATGACTCAAATTCCGAAGAGTGGTGATTTCAAGGGTAAAAATTGATATTTTCACAACTTTTGAAGGTAGATGACATGCATCATAGAAGGATTGACGATCCATTATAGAAATTTGAGTGGTTTTCTTGAAAAGTTGTTATAAAAAGTCGAATGTTCGATATGTGAGTCAAGTTCAGAATTTGAGACAAAACAGTATATTGATGAGTAATATTCCAAATTTGGTAAGAAAAGGCTGCAGAAGATAAAGGGTTTACTTCTTCGTAAAATCAAGTTCGTTTGTTTAACTTTTGATTGTTGGTATCAACATTAAAAGCCACATACTACAGATACTTTGAGTAGCGTCGATAGTACCAGTTGGTAGGTCTCTAGATTTTTAGCTACCTTAAAATTTCTTGGTGAAGAATTTTGATTATTATTATTTGGTTTTTTATTATAGTGGCTTTCACCCTTGCCAAATTCAATACTCAATAAGGCGCAGTATTTCAATATCCGACGTCATAATTATGTGACTAATAGCAAAGCCTTAGATTTGAAACAAAGCAAAGCTCTAGATTTGAAATAGTGATTCATTCCCTTACCCATCGATAATTTGTCAGTTATTCTCAAAATCACTTAATAGAATAAACTGTACTTTTTTCAATAAATCCCAGAAGAATAATAGCATGAATTTCTGTTACAACTCTAGTAGCTATTGTGAAAAGAGTTTCTGAAATAATCCTTAGCAGCGTCTCTGGAGAAAAACCTTTATATTTTTCTCTTAGGAATCTTCAAAGTTATTCCTGTTAAACGTATTTTTTATGTGTTGCAACAAAAAATACAAATTCGACTAGCATACTAATCACTTTCCGTTCTAACGCCCCTAAAGACTCCATTTCACAAGCAGCAGAGCATAAATAAGCGTTCCAATAGGTGACGAGGCATATCAGAATGACGTCTCATGCATGGCAAACGCCCAGCCGCTCATTAGAGCACAACGTGCGACAAAATTATTGGCATTAGCATTTCTACGGAAAGTTTCACTTTTTTCTTCGTCTATCCAGCAATCGTCGATCTTAGTCGTAGCCTTATCATAGACAAACAAACTCGGCACTTAAAATTTAATCGTCCCGAGAACATGTGCGCCTAACACTTAAAGCATGATTTTTAGTAAAAAAAAAGAATGATGTGACAGTAGTGTGCAAATCTCGACAGATCAGTCGCCTACCACGTATTTTAAAGAACTTTTCAAACAATCATAGTATGTACCATTATAAACTAGCTGTTGTAATACCAGAAAAAAAGCTCTTCAAAAGATTGAAAATAACATTTTGAAAATTATTCTGGAGCTCCCTTCCTGAATTACATAGAATATCTACTGATGAACATTGGAACAAATGTTGAATAAAATTAACAATAATTATATCCATAAACCGTTGCAATGGTATATTGCCACGATAAGTGCTTCATTTATCTAGGTTAGGAATAGACTTACCTATTATGAAAACAATTTGATAGTTTTTCTTTTAGCAATGCACCATTCAATTATCCCAAAAAGTACAGAACTGCTACAACAAATTAAATGTAGTTGTTAACAAAAAGTAAATAATAGCTCAATTCATTTCTACCAAATTGTGATGATGGTGTTTTTCAACACAGAACACCTAAATATATATAAAAAAACGAATGTAATGTTTGAAATGAAAAAGTCATCAGTGGACAGTGATGAGTATGTGACGTTTGTCTGTCTGTGATTTTATCTTGGAAATAGAAGAAAAGAGAACGAAGTCAGTACAAAGCCTAATTTAGCCACTCATTTGATTGTGTTTCGATTATTGTTCAATCAGTTCATTGGCAATCATTCTCCATTGGCACAACTGATCTGCAGATATTGCCACCAACAGACTGAACAACGTCCAATCTGTGCCCTGGTGCTAATCAATATCCCCCCCATAAGCCTGGATGAACACGATCCAGTTATTGCTGCGAGATGTCAAAAGTGGTTGACAAATTAACGACCTGTTCCCACAACGAAACGAACAACCAACGGTTCACTGGTTGGTGTCTTTGCAGACTCACGGCACGGAGCGCGTTTGTACCTTACATGTCAACTTATTGGCCCTATTGGGGCCGACCAATACGCAAACAATCGCACCTCGTCGACAACATCAACAGCGAACGGTAGACTTTGTTCCAATGTCGTCGCCATCGTCTCTTGGGCTGCAGCAGGGAGAGAAGAAAGCCCAATAACCTAAACTGGGTCAATTTCTAAATTTGTATTCCGTACTCGAGCAGCAGAGGAGGAAAGACACGGATTGGCTGAAGATTGTTGCGCATGTGTTGCGGTACGGTGCGGTGAAGTGGAAACTAATCGGATTGGGATTTGGACGGCGTAGTCATCACCGTCGCCGATCGCGTATTCATATACGTAGTCATGTTTGCCACCATTAGGTCACGCAAATATTGACTGCGGGACAGGCATATCGTTCTGGGAATTGCAATCGATTGAGTAGTTTTATTGAATTACTACTTATTGAGCTTCTTTCAACCGGGATGCCGCTAAAATGATATATTTTTTGCATTCAACTCGCACTTCAGGGTATAACTACAGAAAACTGATGTGTTCCCAAGATAATTTGAGACCTTGAAAAATGATATTTTTTATATAAAGTTAGAGTGACCAGGTATTCATTCATTCAAAAAACATTTCATTTTAAATTCAGTGAATCGATCAAGCTAATAAAGTTATCGACACATATAATTTCTTACTTACTTTACTACAGCGTCCCTCAGAACCGCACCTACATTACAATGTTCCTCCGATTCACTGGACTAGCTAAGCGTCAAACACCACACGGCTTACAAAGTTGGACAAAAATACAGCCCAAATAGCTACAAAAATAATTTAGTAATATTGTTGGTTCACACCGCGATCAAGAGCTTTTTAACTGAGATAAAAAGGCTTGAAATGGCTGAACACTATGTGTTGCTTATCAGTAAAAATAATTCTGTGGTGTTTTGTGATAAGTTTGATAACAATTTTGTCCTCTCAAATCAGCTGATTCATAAATTATGGGTGATTCAACTGCGTGGGGTTACTGTATGTATAGTACGAGAGTCACAAATTATCTCGCTCCCATCGGTCTGAACAATCCGATTCCAAATCATAATCGGAAGTTAGATCCGGATTACACAACGGATGGTGCATATGCCCAAAGAAACAAATCAGTTGGTGCCTCCCATAACTTTACCGAAAACTGCTACTTTTCAACATCGCAGAGTGCTAAAAAGTAGCACTTTTCGGCATTGTTTTTGATGGTAGGAAAAGTAAGCCGTTATGTTGCTCGTTTCCTTGATAAAAAGTTGGCTGATATGCAATGGAATTGCAAAATAGTTAATTTTGCAACAAGCTGCAAATTGACCATTTTTTCAGCACGATTCGTACATTTATCTAACGAGGCTTGCCGAGTGCTGAAGAAAATAGAGTTTTTCGACGATTTGCATACAACATTGTTTGCAATAATGAACAATTTCGTTATAGTTCGATTATTTTTTCAATACTACAATAAAATCCACATGAACTTTCATGCGCAGCTAGGGGGTGCGAACTGGATATCAACAAGCAGTCAGGCTGCTGTCAAGTCTAAATTTTCATCAAAATGATCCGAGTATGCCTAGAAGTGTGTGATCTTTACTTCGTCACGCTTAAAAAAAGTATACGTTTTCTGTTACACAAAAACTATCAACTGTTAAAAGCGTTGAAGGAACGTTCTACTTGGTCTTATTAATGCGTATATTTTTTTTTTCAAATATTTGTGAAATATATTTTAAACTAAAGTACGGTCAAAAACTATCGATTCTGCTGATTTATTGGACTTATTGCATGCATCAAACTGTAAAAGTTTTGTGTGAAGTATTTATGGTGTGCACTTTGAAAATGGTCTCCTGCGAGATAAGCAAACAAACAACGGTTAGCACTGGTGGAAAAAATGTGTTAAAATTGAAAGACCAAAATGTTCGAGACCGCACCCCTCAGATGCCGAGTAACAGCTCGATTTTTTTGAATAGGTAGACTGTCACATATTTTCACACATCTATAGTCTATTTTACGAGACGTTTTTGAACAGCTGATTGCTTATTTTATGAATGAAATTTTGACAGAAGGCGGTGTCGTAACGTGTGAAAGTAACAGCAATATCATCAGTGTTGTCGTTTCGTAAAATGAACAATTGCTGATTTCATTTTCATTCTGACCAGGAAAGACGCTGAATACAATTTTTCCACATTATCGAAATTTTTATTTTGCGCTGAATTGCCTGCACAAACTACCACAAAAAGCCCCGTTTTTTTTTGACAGTGAAATAAACAACTTTACGTCCACAAGAAGATCCTATTCCTCAATTCGAATCATCACCCACGAATCCACGATCCTCAGCTTGGTCTTGCTGAATAGCTGCGCGTTTACCGCTACGGCTATTTGGGCCCCTAGACATCTCTGGCCAAGAATAACTTCATCTTCTCTTTGTCCCACAGGCGATAGGCGTCCGACGCGTAGCCGCCGCCTTACCTCCAAAAGCAGCGTAAGCTTCAGCGTGCCCATCCGTTTTCAAATTCACACGACAGTCCTCGGCTCTGTGCCCCTTCTTCTGGCAGCGGTTGCACTTTTCGATGAATTTTCCTGGTTTCTGCTTTGATCCTTGAAGTGTTGTTGGTTTTTCTTGGTAGAAATCCGCTACCCGATCGGTTTTCTCGTGCTACTCGGTAAGAAGACGCTCGCGAACAACATCCAGCTCCAGATTTTCCTCACCCAGATTTCCCAACGCCGTAACTAATGGGTCGAACGACTCGGGAATGGTAGCAAACCAAGGGACTGACCCGGCTGTCATCCTGCATACATTTCGGCCAAAAAATAACCAAAAAATTCTATGCTTTGTCAGTCCCAAAAGAATCAAAACAAAGACGATGTACGCCATGTTGAATCAATGTTGAGTAGCTAATTATTTGCTCATTTCACCCCCCTGTAGCAAACAGTTGGGGCACAATATCGTTTTCTTCAAGCTTCCTTCCAGCTTCAGTTACCGGATCAACTCTTCGAAGATATTCAGGTGATCTTTTACGAACCTTCCATCATCCGCAGCCTCGCAAGTTACTTCCTTATGAACTATTGCGACGAGAAGGACTTCTTAGCGTAAACGGTTTCAAGGCTTTTCCAAAAATCCTTGGACGTCTCCCTGACCCGCACCAGATCCAGCAGATCGTCATGGACGAATGAGATCAGCAGGTACGCCGTCTTACCGTCATCTTCCTGAAACTTCGTGAGCTCGGCCGCTTCCGTCGGAGGATCGTTCTTGATGACATCCAATAGTTTCACGTACTTCACAAATTTCTCCACTCGAAAACGCCAAATGTCAAAACCAGTGCACGAGAACAGCGGAATCCCGTGGGCCGAATCCTTGGCTAAGTCTCCCATAATTTATGATGAGAAATATAAATTTCGAGTTCATTGAATTCGTAACATATTTGCTTATGATTAGCTCTCACCCTACTTACCTGATAAAATTTCCCAACAAAAATCCCAAGAATTCTTCAATTCGGTTCGTCAGCTTCGAAAAAACACCGCAACGGCCAAATTATTGTTCAACATTTTTAGGGTAAACATTTATTTCCTATCAATAGATAGACTGTCATTTGTCGTCAAACGCATTTCGCTCCAACACAGACCTGTGTTTGGAGGGTGAAAAAATAAATAAGAGTTCCTTTCCTAAGACCAGTCCGTACAAGTGTGAAGATTTCTCTTTGCCTCTGTGGTGCTGCAAATTCCTACCCGAAGACATTTGAAAGCCAGATGCAGAAGATTCACATTTCATTTTTTTTAGCTTTGTAGTATTTAGGGTTGGAAGCAGAAACCGTTTGACATTCACAATAACTTAAGGGGTAAACGTATGAGTAGAAGAAGGATCAACTATTCTCGCAGCTTGTTTCACTACATAAACTTACTTCGTTACAAAACTAGACTCGCTGAATTTGATACAATTTCGATTTCGGGGTAAGCGGGGGGAGTGACTTACCGAGTAACTAACTGAGTAATTCTTCAGATAACTTTCCATTTATTTTAAAAATACACAGATCTATTTTGCAATTTATTCTATCTACAAACGTCGTCGCACCGAGGCGAACCCTAAATCATCTATAATTTACTCTTATGTACAGAAGCGGGGAAAAAATACTTGTTCTCGTAAATCTATCAACACGCACTCGCACTAAACGAGAGGCTATAGGAATAAACGGAGCGACCGGAGCGGAGTACAGCAGCGGTGAGTTAGGAAAGTGGTGTGGTTAAACGCTTACAATCTAAACAACAGCAGATCACTATATTCTATACATAGAGAAAAAATAATTAAAGTTAAAAATTGCACTTGTGTTTTTCGTTTTTCGCTTGCGTCTTCCGATTCACTTTTAGATTTTTGATTTGATTTTTCACGCACTCGCTTTTGCTACCTAATAACTTTGAGAATTTTTATGGCGCACAAAACTTTTTCGGTGTGTATTTTTGTGTCAGTGTGTGAGTGTGTTTCTCTTCTTTGATTCGGTGTCGGTGTGTGTGCGCGTGTATATCGCGTATCACGCGTTATGTGGTACTTGTTCTTATTCGTAGCTTTTATTCTTTTTATTATTTATACCTAGTTTTGGGATTGAGTTTTTCGAAGAGAGAGTGTGAAAGGGGGTTTTCGAAAAGAAACAGACGCGCCTTTGATTTTCGCGACAATAATTGCGCGCATATAGCTGGGACGGATTACATTTATCAACGATAGATTTTTTTTTTGCCATAATTTGTCAAATAATTTACCTAAAACTACTAAACGCTGTAAGATTTGAGATTACCGGTTTCTCTGCGCGCTTGGTGACCGGGATTTTGACTTTTCGTTCCAATAAATTAGTTTTACTATGTACAAAATTGGGGAGTTTGTTGAGCAAGTTATACACTGGAAAAGCGTTGTGAAGTGTGAGGAGTTTTAAGTTGTTGCATTCGTTTCATTAAAAATAAAACGCTTTGAGGAGTACAGTACCCGAATCTTCTTAGAATCACGTTATCCAGAGTCAAAGGTTGAATTCTGAGAAAATTGAGAATATATCTCACTAATCGCTCTCTGTAACAATCTTGATCCGCTGCACATCTTGAGAATATGTTTACAACAATGTTTCTCGTGTGAAGACCAAAAAAGATAAATCCTCAAAACGAGCATAGAGCTCGGTGTCCACAGGGGTCTCCACAGTGCTCTAAATACTAGTATCTACAGCATTTTCTACACAGAACTCCACAAAGACTTTGTAGAGGTCTTCACATGGTTATCCACTGAGGTCTCCACAGAAGTTTTAATCGAAGTCTACATAGAAATCTTCTTCTATAGAAGTCTCCAGAGAGGCTTTCTCATAAAATTTTTCCTCTCCACAGGAAGACTCGACAAAGAATTCCTAGAGGTCTTCACATAGGTATCCACCGAGATCTCCACAGAAGTTTCAATTGACGTCTGTATAGAAAGCTTCACAGAAATTTCCATAGTAGTCTTCAGAGGGACTTCCACGTGAATTTGAACAGACGTCTCCCTAGGAAGACTTCACAAAGAGTTCCTAGATGTCTTCACATAGTTCTCCACCGAGGTCTCCACAGAAGTTTAAATCGAGCTCTGTGAAAACTTCACAGAGATGTCCATAGAATTCTCAAGAGATGCTAACAAATGAATTTAAAAAGTTTTCTCCTCGGGAGGACTCCACAAAGAATTCCTAGAGGTCTTCACATGGGTATCCACCGAGGTCTCCACATAAGTTTCAATCGAAGTCTGCATAGAAAACTTCACAGAGATTTCCAGAGAGGCTTCTACATGAATTTAAACAGACGTCTCCACAGGAGGGCTCCACAAAAAACTCGTAGAGATCTTCACATATGTATCCACCGACGTCTCCACATAAGCTTCAATCGAATTCAGCATGGAATGCTTCGCAAAGATTTCCATAGAAGTGTCCAGAGAGGCTTCCCCATGATTTTTGACTGACGGCTTCACAGGAAGACTCCTATAGAATTCCTAGAGGCCTTCACATGGATATCCACCGAGGTCTCCACAGAAGTTTCAATCGGAGTCTGCATAAAAATCTTCACCCACATTTCCATAGAAGTGTCTAGAGAGGCTTCCACATGAATTTCAACAGAAATCTCTTTAGGAGGACTCACAAAAATTCCTAGAGATCTTCACGTGGGTATTCACCGAGGTCCTCACAGAAGTTTCAACCGAAATCTGCATAGAAAGCTTCGCAGAGATTTTCATAGAAGTCTCCAAAGAAGCTTCCGCATGAATCGAAACAGACGTCTCCACAGGAAATTTCACAGAAGTCTCCACAGAAGTCATAAGAAAGGATTGCATAGTTATTTTCACGGAAGTCTCTTCTCGAGTTTTATAGAAGACTTAAAAATATGTCCACAGAAGCCCTTGCAGAAGCCATAAAAGAAGTCTTCACGTAAGTCTTACACAAAGACTCCACAGCGGTCTTCATATGAATCTCCAGAGAAGTTACACATAGAAGTTTTATCAGATGCCTCCACAGAAGTCTCAAAATTGTCGAGTCAACATAGGTTTCCAAAGAATACGGTAAAAACGGAGCTTTTGATACCTGTTCAAAACACAATGCTTATAAAAAGGAAGATTTTTTGTAGCTTTCGAAGTTATGAAGAAGCAAACCTTCAAATTGAGCGAGTTAAAAGGGAGCGTAGGTTAAAATGCCGAACGTTAAAATTCCAACAAGTTTCCTCATAAGCCTCCAAAGAACTCTCCGCTGATGTTTTCAAACAAATTGCTACATATTGGAACTTTCAAATCGGGGATTCCGCAGAAGTTCTGCACAAAGGTGGAGATTCTATAGGGCTACAAGTGTCTCTACAGTGATTCCATACAGAGGCTTCCACAGGCTTCTCAACAAGGGTCACCACAATAGTAGTTTCTAAAAATCTACGCTGATGTTTCTGTTATAGTTTTCACAATACTTCCGTCAAGAGTCTACACAAGGATCATTACATGAATTTTCAAAAGAATTTCAACTTTTATATTTCATAGGAATCTACATAGGGGTCTACATATGGAGTAGAGATGGTTGGGTTTCACATTTTTCAAACCCGAACCCGACCCGTACCCGACTTATTTTATTTCTTAAAACCCGGACCCGACCCGAACCCGAGACTGTAATTGAAAAGCAAACCCGGACCCGACCTGAACCCGAAAAATTTTCGCTGTTCAAACCCGAACCCGACCCGAAACCCGAAAAAGTTTTCTAAGAAAAACCCAAATAGAACCCGAGATGAAAGGATGATAAATTCAACGTTTCTGATGCATAGGGAAGCTTTTAGGTTGTTACTCTGTTTACCATTCTCACCAAACCCGACCCAAACCCGACTTTTTTCAAGCCCGAACCCGACCCGTACCCGATAATTTTGTAGCACTCAAGCCCGACCCGAACCCGAACCCGAAAAATTTTAAATTTTCAAACCCGAACCCGACCCGAACCCGTCGGGTTCGGGTTCGGGTCGGGTTTCGGGTTTGAAAACCACAAGACTCTACCAGGGCTTCCTTGAGGTCTTCACATGAATATCCACCGAAGTATCCACAGAGGTTTCCACAAGTTCCATCACAGAAGTCTTCACAGGAATTTTAGTAGAAGACTTCAAAAAATGTCCTAGCCTCCACGTAGGTCTCACATGAATCTCCACAGAACTTACACATTGAAGTTTCCACAGATACCTCCACAGAAATCACAGAAACATTGTTGAGTTGAGACAACATGGTCAAGGTTCCCAAATGATGTCTTCAAATATTCAAGAGCATTAGAGAACCAGTGCGATTGGTTATCCGCTGGTGTTGAAAAATCGATCAAATTATCAGCATGAATCGCTGTACAGTTCTCCAAATGTGTGCTCTTGATAATTTGAGGTTTGGCTTCGATTCATCCTCACCTTTAGAAGAAGCATACCTTTATATCTAGAGCATTTAAAACTCTTTTTGATCGTAAAAATTCAAATAAATCTCTACATAAGTTTTCAAGAAAGATCTCCATATATTGTTAAAAAGAACATGGAAAACGTATACAAAGCGCGACTACTGGAACACATTTTTTGTATATTTCAGGTGTAGTAAACGATGAAGTTTTTCAATTAACATAAAAAGATCATCCATAGGACTTTCCATTATTTTGATATATATGTCCCTCCATAGGTCAAGCCTATTGATGTAGGTTGCCTAATTTAGTAATAGAAGCGTGAGAACAGTTTGCTAAATAAATGCTTCCTAGCAGTTCTTCACAGATATGTATTTTCTATAAGGCTCTCTACAGGCCCTTTCAAATGACTTTCATAGAACTCTTCTTGGAGGCAAACGTTTTAAAAGTGGATTCCGACTTGCATAGATTTCGACAAAGTTTTCCATAGCCTTTTACTCAATTTAGAGTCCAATAAAAAACATCTTAACGAGCCCGAGGATCTTCACAGCGCTCTTCACAGAGGTCTCTATAGATGTATCTGAAGAAGTGTCTACAAAGGCGTTTTCAAAGATTCCCACAGGGGTATCCAAAGCCTCCAGGTCTCACAAAAGTCTGAATTGGAGTCTCCAAAAAAGTCTCCACAGAATTCAAAGATGTCTTCACATTAATTTGTGGAGTTTCCACGGTAGTCTTCACTGCAAGCTCCAATATTGTTTTACAGAAGTCTCCACAGGTCTTCATTGGAATCTACAAAAAAAAGCCACCACAGAGATCACTACATAAAAACATTTTCGGGTAAGTTTGCAGAGATGTCTCAAAAGAGATCTTTCAAGAATGCAGTATAAACGGAACCTTGAAAAATGTGAACAGAACTTCTAAGAGGAAACGTACATTATTTTTTTTGTGTCTGATTAGAAGTGATACATACGTATTTTAAACCATTAAAGGTTTTATCAAATCAAGTGTTTCGAAGAAAAGAATCTGCTTAGAAATGGAGTCTTCACAAAATTCTTCACAGGGATCTCCAAAGTAACCTTCGAAAAGGTCTCCATAGAGACAGAGGATTCAGCAGAGGTTTCCAAAGAACACCTCACAAGGTTTTCCACGACGTTTGCAACAGGAACAGAGGTTTGATATTGGAGCTCAATAGAGGTCTTTAAATGGGTCTCCACAAGAACACAGGCGAATCTGCACAGAAATATCCACAAAAGTTTTAACAGGATTCTTTCCATAAAACGATAAAAGTTATATCCTATATTATTGTTTCGCAGAAATTGTTACTGAACTTTCCACTTAAGTCTTTGCATAAGGCTCAAAAAAGTTCCTACAAGAGTTTCATCGTGTTTTCCAGAACATGAGACATAAGACTCAATACGTGCAAAAAAATATTTAATAAATGCGGTCTACCTTTGTGGAGATTTCAGCGGATAGCTTTTAGGTTATGCCTGATAAGAAAAGGCCATTCGATATCATACAGAGGCAACGATGGTATACTATTTTGAACCTCATCACTGCAAGTCGTTTGCAGAAAAATCCCAGCTCTGTGAGTAAATTTTCAGGATTCGTCCATTTTTATGGATGTTTCAGATCTTCCGGAGGACCAAGAAATGGCCATTTAAGATCATAAAAAAAATCTTAGCTCTCTAGCTCATTTTTCAAGAAACGTGACCTAGACCGCAATCGATTGCCCTACGATATCACAATACTAGCCGAGGGTACGAAATTTCCGTTAAATAAGAGCAGTTTAAACACCATTTATTATGGTTAATCTATTCATAAAAGGAAGTTGATCGATTTTTTACCCAACCAAAGGGACACTGGAATAACTCTGACCATAGGAAATAAGTTGGTCCACTTGTGCCAGCATATGAAACTACAAACCTTTGGATTGCATTTAGTGGAAACCGTATCTAAATCAGTTAAATTGAACGTTCACAATAAAAAATTGAAAAAAAAAATCGTATCCCGGTCGAATACGGTTTAACGGCCTTCACACAAGACTCAATATGAAATAAAAGTATTCTAATATAAGGTGTCGTCTATGTTTGTGTAGATTTCAGAAGATACCCATGTAATAACCTTTTTGTTAAGCTTGATGAGATATTTGGGGAAATATTTTTGGATATCTTTGTGAAGACATGAATCTGAGTATTGTGGAAATCTTCATGTGTGATAATCTTTATGCGATTTTTGTAGCGATTATGGATTATGGAGACTCTGTTCTTATGGAAGCATCCATGTAAATCTCTGTGAAGTGGTTGTGTTGTCAATGTGGAGACTTTTACCGACATTCCTGTGCAGAGCTCTGTGGAAACATCTGATTACATCAGATCATTGTTTTGTGTCCTTTCTGTGAAGAAAACTCTATATAGCCTCCATCATTGAGCAGAAGCTCTATGGAACCCTTGATTTGAAAAAATCTTCTTGTATTGTTTGAAAAAGGGTAATTTTATTTTACGCTGGAAATATCAACTCACGCTAACTTCTTCAATGCACCATTTTATCTTACGATTGCATGTCACACGCAAAATTGACATGAATGCTCCTTTGTAAAGGCTCTGCGTTTAAGGCATCGTTTTTACCGCCTTCTGAAAACTTTTTGGGAGATTACTGTGAAAACTTTTGTGACTCCTATGAATATCCCTGTGGAGACTTCTGTGGAGACCTCAACGGACATTTCAAATTAGGTTTCTGTTAAGGTTTCCATAAATACCCCTTTTAACATCTCTATACAATCCTTTGTAAACTTCTTAAGAAGAAACTTTTAAGGATTTTTGTAAACTACATATGCAGACCCCATTTTTGTGGAGACTTTCATGTAAATCGATGTGAAGACCCTCGTGGAGTTTTCTGTGGTAAACCACTTTTAGCAACTTTATGGAGACCTTTGTGGGCTCCTCTGTGTAGATCTCTGTAGAGATTTTTGTGGAGAAACCAGTAGAAATTATTTAAGAGACCTCTATGAAAACTTCCTTTGGGTTCCATAAGGAAAAACTTTCAAGGACCCTTGCTTAGCTACTTATAGAGACCCCATTATTGTGGAGGCCATAGAGTTCCCTGTGGAAAACCACTCTTAACAGCTCTATGGAATCCTTTGTGGGCTCCTCTGTGTAGACCTTAATGAAGACCTCTGTAGAAATTTTGGTGGAGAAACCAGAAGAGATGCCTCTGGAGACCTCTATGAAAACCTCTTTTGAATTTCATATAGAGAGACTTGTAAGGACCCTTGCTGAGCTACATATAGAAACCCCATTATTGTGGAGGCTGCTATGTGAATCCCTGTGGAGACCCCATAGGTTTTCCTTTGGAAAACCACTTTTAACAGCTCTATGGAATCCTCTGTGTATACCTTAATGGTGACCTCTGTAGAGATTTTTGTGGTGAAACTAGTAGAAATTACTGTAGGAACCTCTATGAAAACCCCTTTCGAGTTTCATATGGAGAAACTTGTAAGGATTCTGAGGATGCTGAGCTACAAATGGAAACCCCATTATTGTGAAGGTCTTTTTGTAAAACCCTGTGGAGAACTCCATAGGGAAATCACTTTTAACAGCTCTATGGAACCCTTTGTGGGCTCCTCTGTGTAGACCTGAATGGCAATTTTTTTGAAGACACCAGTAAAGATTGCTATAGAGACCGCTATGTAAACCTCTCTTGGGTTTCATATGAAGAAGCTTGTAGGCACACTTGCTGAGCTACATATGGAGACCCCATTATTGTGTAGGCTTTTATGTAAATCCCTGTGGAGACCTCCATAGAGATTTGTGTGGAAAACCACTATTAACAACTCTATGGAATCCTTTGTGGACTCCTCTGTGTAGATCTTAATGGTGACCTCTGTAGAGATTTTTGTGGAAACACCAGTAAAGATTACTATGGAGCCCTCTATGATAACCTATTTTGGTTTTCATATGGAGAAATTTGTAAGAACCTTTGTTGAGCTACACATGGAAGCCCCATTATTGTGGTGGCCTTTATGTAAATCCCTGTGGAGACTTCAACAGAGTTTCCTGTGGGAAATCACTTTTAACAGCTCTATGGAATCCTTTGTGGACTCTTCTATGTAGTCCCTAATGGTGACCTCTGTACAGATTTTTGTAGATAAACCAGTAAAGAATACTATGGAGACCTCTATGAAAACCACTTTTTGTTTTCATATGGAGGAACTTGTTAGCATTCTTGCTGAGCTGCACATAGAGACCCCATTATTGTGGAGGCCTTTATGTATCTGGAGACCTCCATAGAGTTTCCTGTGGGAAACCACTTTTAACAGATCTATGGATTCCTTTGTGGTCTCCTCTATGCTGAACTTAATGGTGGCCTCTGTAGAGATTTTTGTGGAGACACCAGTAAAGATTACCCCATTATTGTGGTGGTCTTTATGTAAATCCCTATTAAGATCCCCATAGAGTTTCCTGTGGGATCGTCTTGGAAAATTTCTATTTTTTTGTGATTTCTGTGAAAATTCACCCAACTTATAGATTGTCTGAACTATTTTTTAGCTTTGAATTAGCGTTGGGCAAATATGTCTATAACAATTACTGAATTGATTCATATTTGAACTGCAGAATCGATTCATCGATTTAATCGAATCCTTTGAATCGATGTTTTTGAATCGATTCGAATCAAATTTTAATTACATTTTATTTAGTTTGATATTAAACCAAAGAATTTCAACATTTTAAAATTAAATCATTTTTGAAATATTCTAGAACAGAGCCTTCACTTCAACGTCAGTTCAATGTTCGGTTTCTTCTTCATCAGCTTTTTAGCAAATATTCATCAATTCCAACAAAATGAATCGAATCAGAAAATCGATTTAAGGAAATCGATTCACCAAATTTCAGATGCCCTTAACATCGATTCAAAAAATCGATTAATCGGAATGAAAACATTGATTTTCGGAACATCGATTCAAAATCGCCCAACGCTACGTTGTATTCAAAACAGCCCTTTAAATTTACGTTCAAAATTTATACTTATGCTCCCTATTTTTACGCTTCAAATATGAACTTGGGCTCTCTTCTTAAGGCGCTCTCTTTCCATACATTCTTCACAGAGGATTCCGAAGAAGTCTTTGCAAAGGTCTTCTTAAATGTCTCCACGAAAATCTTTACAGAAGTTTCAATTAAAGTCCAGACAGTGCACAATGGTCCGAATCGAAATTTTAGTAGGAAAAAAGTGTTTTCTCTGTCGATTTTAAACGTTCGATGTCTTCAGAGAAGTTATTCGTAAGCGAGTTTTGCATCTTCTAAGAACAATGTTGAATAGGGTGGCTCTTATTTAAGTTTAAATTTTGATTCAATCTTTTTTGTTTGGTGAAATTTGTGGCTGTGCTCTTCTGCAAACTTTTAGAAAATGGTTTTTTGAACAACTTTGTCGAAGACACTTTTGATCTAACTCTTTATTTGAGCTGAGTAAATTGATTTTGAAAGATTTAACCTAGGGTGGACCCGAAACATCAGTTGTTTTGATCTTACTTTTTATTTTCAGTTTACGTGAATGTGGTCTTCAGAAGAGTTGCAGAGGACGTAATGATTCACATTTTTGCTGACCTTCGCAAATTTGTAATTATTGTAATTTTGAAGTAATAGGCAAATTTAAGTAATAAACTATGACATTTTAAGATGTAACTCATGGTGTTGGTTTGATTTTTTTTCTTTTAGCGGCATTTGAAAGGCCATACAATAGGCAACTGCAAAATCTGTGTTTTCGTAGTTGTTTTTGTAAATTGAGAAAATTCACTTAAAAAATAAACCAAAATAATAGATTTGTCGGGTCCACCCCAAATTAAAACTTTCAAAATCAATTTACTACGCTCAAATGAAGAGTTAAATCAAAAGTGTCTTCGACAAAGTTGTTCAAATTAACATTTTCTTAAAGTTTGCAGAAGAGCGCAGCCACAAAATTCATCTAACAAAAAAAAATGAGTCGAAAATTAAACTTAAATAAAAGCCACCCTATTCAACTTTTTTCTCAGAAGATGTAAAACACAATTACGAATAACTTCTCTGAAGACATCGAACGTCTAAAATCGACGAGAGCAGAGAAAACACATTTTTCCTGCTAAATTTTTGATTTGGACCATTGTGTAGTGGTATCTACAAAAGTTTTCACAAAAACTGTCAGAAAAGTGTCCCAGAGACCCCCACAGAAGTTTTCGAATATTTATCTACAAAACTCTCTACAGAGTCTCAACATGGGTAATCATATAGCTCTGCTTATAAAAAGGGAGTGTGAATCTAAACTCAGAGTGTTGATTTTGAGAGTTAAACAAAAAGATCTGTTAATAGACGGAAGTTCTCAACAGACATATTCAAAAGGATCTCCAAAGTAATCTTCATAGTGATATATGTTTCTGCAAATGACTCTACAGAACTTTCCATAGGATTGTTCACAAAATTAACCACACGGGTCTCAACAAGCTACACGGCGCACAAAATTGCAACTGTGGCAATGGTGTTCTTCATTAATAACTCTGAAACTGCTTTTAGAACACCTAGTCGCATAGCTGCCTTCACAAGGGACGTAACAACTGTTACATTCTTGCTACGCTGTACGAAGTTTTGAGCCATTTTCATTCTAACTCCATAAAACTTGCTCCAACCTTGTACAAACTCACACTTTCACTACGCCCTCAAGATCATTTCCAGTATACAACTTCCACAACCTTCAAAACCAAGGAAGAACAGCGCTTCAAGACAGTGAAAGAATCCAATTAGAACGCTAAACATGAGGTACACCTTTAGGAGACCGCGCCTCCATATTGGCGAGTAAATCTCGACCGCTGCGCCGCCAAACGGTCTTCCAGTTCCAGCGTGGCTCATTGTCACGCAAACGGCACAAACCGGAACTTTTTGCTTATACTGGCATCACCGGCCAGTCCCACGCCAATGCCATTGCCGGAAACTCCAAGCGCGCTCGCCAGCAGTTGATGCTGGGAATGTTGCTGCTGTTGCTGTTGTTGTTGGTGATGGTGATGGGAGGAATTGCCATTGAGATGATCATTCAGAGAACTGCTGCTCTGGTTCTGGTTGTTGTTGTTCTGGGCGCAGTAAGCGGCAGACGACCGTTTCCGGCCCGGACCGGATCCGGAGCCGGAGGAGGTCGTCGAAACCACCACTGCTGCTAATGGTCAATCCCTCCCGATCCGTTTGTGTATCTGCTGGTGCTTGATCAGGTGGGCCTTCTGCCGGAAGGCTTTGGCGCACACTTCGCAACGGAACGGCTTCTCGCCGGTGTGCGTCCGCAGGTGCACCTTGATGTTGCTCTTGTTCAGGAACCCCCGGTTGCAGATGTTACACCGGTGGACGGGTTTGTCCTTACCGAGTAGCAGGTCGCTAGCTCCGGGGAAGTTCATGGATTGGGATTGGGCGGCTGCTGCCGCTGCTGCTGCAGCTGCTACCGCGGACAGTTGCTGCTGGTGTAAGGAAGACTGCTGTTGAGCTTGCTGGGATTGTGCCTGGTGCACTTGGTGACCGTGGCCATTGGTTTTGCCCTGTTTGTGAGGTCTTCGTTTGTTTTTTGGTGTCGTTGGGGTCGTGGTAGTGGTATGTGGGAAGTTGCCTATGAGCTCCGGACTACACAGGCCATCCGATTTGAGGCCCATGTTGAGAGCAAAATGAGCATTCTGATGATTTTGCAGGTACCTTCCGTTGAGAATCAGGTTCTCGGTTGTGGAGACTACCGAGCCTGGAGGACTAGTTGAAGTCGATATCAGCTCGCCGCAGTAGGACGTCGAGGTGGGCGTTTCTATTTTGATCGGTGGCCCATTCTGTAATCGGTTCTGCAGCAGGGGCATGTAGGTGTGCGTCAGCAAGCTTTGTAGCGTTGACCCGGACGTGTGTCCCGGGGAGTGAGGTAGGATCAGTTCACTGAGGGAATCCTGCTGGGAAACGATCAGTTTGCTATCGGGAGTTGTGCACGTTCCTTCGATCCATGCATCCAGATCCATCCACGAATCCCTCGTGTCGTTTCCGTCTTCTTTTTCGATTTTGTTCGGTACTGTCGTGTCCGCAATGGCCGACCCTATAATCGCTGCTATGTCCTCGATCGAGCTCATGTCGTACTCGGACAATTCTTTGGAATCGACAAATATTTTCGCCGCGGAAACCGAATCCGCCCCACTTATCACGCACCCATCCGCAGTGGCCGAGTATATTTTACCGTCGATCGAACTGTCCGAAAACAACTTCACATCCTGCAGACAACTGTCCGCTCCGTTTCCGTCCGGGTTCAACACGGAGTCCGGTAGACAGGTGGATGACGACACGATGTTGTTGTCTCCGTTGTTCCCACTGTTCCCCCCATTCGTGAACGAATTCTGCGGGTAGTTGTTGTTCTCCTCGGGCATCCGCTGCGCAATTGCCGTATACGAATACCCCGAGATGCCGTTGATCGACAAATGTCCTGTGTTGAACGAGGTAAACGACGGTAGCGGCTTGACGTCCCCATCGTTGCTGGAGCTGTTGCTGTTGATGGAGGTCGAGTTCAGCAGCAGGTTTTCCAGCACATCCATCGAGTTCTTCTGCGTTTCGGAATCACTCGGTAGCGATTCGAGGTCCGTGTCCAGGAGCAGCTTCTCTCCGTCCAGCAGATACTGGTCCTGAACACTGGTCGATTGGTTCCAGCACGGGCTCATCAGCAGGCTCTCGACCTCGGATTCGTTCTGTGCACTCATCATGTGGTTGACCATTTGTCGTTTGGTCAATGGCCAGTTTTTTTGGGTGAGTGTGCTTGTTATATTTCCTATTCTTCTTTGTAGTTCACGTTATTTCTCCTATCGTCAAGAGCAATGACAATTTCACTAAAGATTTGATGAGCAGCTCTCAGGGGGTCCTAAAGAAAGTGACCGACGTCAGGAGCGGTATCCGGTAATACATGGCCAGACCTGGAAGACAAGAGGGAAAAGAGATACAAACTCATTAGCATGGTCGTATTCAGCTATTCATGGAAGAACTTAATTAGGTTAGATATTTGCACAGCGCCGCGGATCTGGCTACAAGCGATACGCATCGGCGACCAACTGGTTTAGGTTTACGAGCATGAGCATGTGCGAGAGGGGGAATCGGTGTAGGAATTGGCATTCGCTCGTGCTCCAGATGCCTATCGTAAACTAACCGTCAAATTTGAATCCCATGCTGCCGAGGCTTTTAATATGCTAATTTCGAATGAATGGTTAATTATTCTGAGAGCGGCATGCGGATGATCCGGTGTGGTCAAGTTTTTATGGCGGGGAGTTACCTGAAATGCACCCATCTCAAGCAGGTTGACCTAATTTTGGCCGTGGTGTTTTATTTCGATTGTCATTCTGATTAGGAGCTCTATAGTTTTGGCGGAAACTGAAGTGGGATGTTACTGAATAAATTATTGTATCCCAGAATTGAGGTCTCGCTGTTCCGTTTTGATTATTTTCGTTGCGAGACATTGTGCAGGAAATGATTGAATTGAGGATTTTTCATAAAACATGTCAATTTCGACCTGTCAATATATGTGGGGAAGGAGTCTTATAGAATTCACTGTGATTTTGCCAGCTCAATTCTTTTGTAGAATAGTTTTTTTTCTTTAATCTTTATTAGTTTCCTCTTTGCAAACCCTATTACAGGTAAAATGTTATAAGGAAAATAAATATCTATGGTAGCTAAAAAATATGTTGATACACGTGTTTCAAAAAATTGGAGGAGTAACAAATCTTCTTGCATGCTCTCTTGAATCATATTAGCATTCACAATTCAATAAAATAACGCCGTACGATCAACAGAAAACTAAGAAATCCAGATAGGTTCAGTTTGTAATTATATTTAAATCAGATAAAGATAATAAATCTTCGAGCTGTTTAGTGGAATACCTATAAATAAACGAAAAACCGATTTTAGTACTATATCATTTAGTTCCGCTAGAGTTTGTATCCTTTGACATATAAGCGTATTTTGAACTCAACTGTACGGCCGTCTTCAGTGTCGTGCACAAGACTCGTCTTCATTTTTGTGAATTTGTGCATGTTACAGTTTGAAAACAATATCAATCAATATTTATCTGAGCAACCGACAGCAGTGCTGTTAAGATACTGGAAGCGAAATTCCTCAAATAAAGTCTCTTAAAAACATCTCGGACTATTCAACCCATTCAGCTAACGGTTCATCGGAGCACCACACGTGTTAGCCATTTATTTTAAACGCTCATAGTCAAACTGCTAAAAATACGAAATGCTAATCCGCGAAAGGCCATTTACAAAACAAACAAAATGTGTCATCGATCGCAGCGCAAAAGCTCCTCCAAGCAGCTGACCGACCGATCGCACCACGCCGCCGCGCCGACCGGTTACTGAACCTAGCGAGCACACGCAGCTTCAGGTCGCACCGATCCATATCAGTATTCATATTTATTCATATTTTTTCCGCATTAATTCTGGTGGCTTTGCGTGGTTTGGGTTCGCATTCATTCCATTCGCAGTGGATCGGAGTCACTGACCAAGAGTGACACACACAGTACCAGCACCACCACACAGTGGTCCAGATTTGAAAATCCATTGCTAAAATTCACATGTCTAATATTTTAATATGTTTTATGCCTTTTGAAGCTCTCAAATTTTTCTAAAACTTGGTATATTTAGGAAAGATAATTCTTCTCTTATCGATTCCTTAATTAAGTCCAAGAGAATTTGAGAATAAAATCTCCGCATGGCATAACGTTAGGTAACATTTGACAGTATGACTGTATCGAAACTCTAGGGAATTAGTTAGTTTTGTCTGGTTAAACATTCATATTATACTTTTTTATTCATGAAGCATGTATTCAAGAACATTTGAGCATTTGTTAAACATTTTTGCATACTTATATTTTTTGTTACCAAAAAAAGGTTCAAGAAACCTCAAATTTGGTGGTCATCATAAAGCTAGCGGCAGTGGGGCAAAGTGAACATCTCTTCTGGGCAGAATGAACACCTTAAAGTTTGAAGGAAGTATTTAGGAAATTTGTGACACGATCATTCACAGAACTTCAGAAAAAAGAGTCACTCAGACAACGGTAGTGATAAACAGACATGACAGAAACTTCTCTGCAATGCAAAAATAAGGCGATTTTGAATTTTTTAAGGAGAAAAAATGGAACTCACAACAAATTCACAACTCGAATCTTCTAATGATTCGAGTGCAAGTGCATACAAATGCGAGGATATTTTCTGACACTCTTTATCTCTCGCTTCTATGCTCACCTTTACTCATACTTCAAAAGAACACTTGAGTGACCTATCCGAACAGCACAGGCCTCGCGGAGTTGTGATGGATCTCGTTTTTGATAGAATTTTCCTCCGTTGTGTTTTGTGTCACGTCTTCCTCGCTCATTTTTGTTGCTTAGTATTTGTTTGACTCCCTCACGATGAGGCAATGACAGCATGCTACTCTAGAGCGAGCCACTGAACTCTTGTGATGTCGAAGAGTATAATCAAACTTGGTGATAGGTCACTATGCCACTAGAACACCTTTTAAGCCAATTGACGCCATTTTCGTTGTGATGCGTTCAATGCACTCTCGAGCAGCAACAGAATTTCACTAGACAAAACTTATAGCGCTTTGAAGTGTATTTTTTCTGGATGATATCTTCAGAGACTTAAATTGAATTTATTTGTACTTCAATGGGATGATAAATTTTAATAGGAAATTACGCCGCATAGACGATCCTGCGAAGCAAACTTTGTTTTATTTCTACGTCTACAGCAAAGATATAAAACGTTAAGCAATACGATAGGTTGTCGAAGACACTTAAGTTCTTCGACTTCAAATTATAATTTTATTGTAAAAAACTAGCAAAAGTGACTTAAATTCAGTTTTATGAAACTTTCCACGTCAGATTCATAAAAGGCTTCATTTTAAGTTACAAGCAGCACTTAAGTTTGATAATTTGCATGTACTATATAAAACATTCTTATTGTTGATTGCAAAATCCAATATTAGTACAAATTTTTATTGATAGTTTACTCTACAAATTGCTAGTTTTTACAAAAACTTATCAATGTTCTGAAGTATGATATATTTCATCCACTAAATTTCAAACTTCGCCGGATACATATTTTGACTTATTGGATACATCTGCATTCAAAATACATAACTTTTAGTCCGATACAAATATGACTTTAACTTTTTGTCTCTCCCCTTCAGTGCTGTAAACATTCGACACTTTATGCGACGTTCGCTTCGTTGCCATGATCAGCAGTTGGTGTATTTTTCTGCATTCATCCGCTACCGTCATCTCTCACACGCAGCACGAGCGGTAGAATGAACATCGAAAACACAAAAAAAACTGTCAATTGAATGTCGTATGACACGATGACATTTGAATAAATCATAAGTTTTGCATAGAATTCTGACATGTTAGATCATAAACAACAAGAATAGATTGATCTTGCTTGGAAAGTAGCCCCTATCACTAAAAATGACAGAAACAAACAAAACCGTAACGTTCCCCAGCAAAGCTATCATGGTCAGAGACATTCAATTGACATTTTTCTCTCCCGACATTCATTCGATCGCTCGTGTTGTGAAAGTTTACGGGAAGCGCATCGGAACATCAGCGAAAACGTGTCGACTACCGTGATTGCTTACAACACTTCACCCCTTCATAATTTTTGGGTTTTAGTTTGCATTTTGGAAGGCAGTCCGAAAAATATTTATCAAAATATTAAGGTTTCCTGAAAAAATATTAACAAATCATATGAAAATTAATTAACTCATTACGCGTGGTAAAGATGGACAAATTATGGGTGAAATTATGAAAAAAAATCCACGTGCTCGGCTGGGATTTGAACCCAGGACTCTTGTATGCTAGGCGAGCGCTTTACCAACTAAGCTACCGAGCCACTTGGTGACCCAATAACTGAGTTGGTTACAAGTTTAGAATTCAAATCCCTACAGACCATGCGGACCCCTTTCATAACCCATATCCATCCATCTCATGTTAAATACACACGCGAGAAGATCAAGTGCGATTTATTTAGTGTTGAAACTGTTTGCCTATCGAGATTATCGAGCACTATTTTATTTTATTTCGGCTCATTCTTGATGCAATTCTTGTACTATTTTTGTCGGTAATTAATAAACCAACACAACTATTTTTGTCATATTCAAGAATATATGTAGTTGTTTTTTTTTTCTACCACTTTGGAACATTAGAAAAAATATTATATGAAAATGTTATCTGTTTTGGGGCAAAACCAGAGTAAATCGAATACTTAAAAAACATAACTTCAAATATAAAACTAGTAATATAATAAATTCAGTGATATATAAAATTATACTAATACAGAAACACAAATTGGTTGAATATTGTCAACTGTGGATTAAAACTCACCTGGGGGCAGCAATGCACACTGCATCAGGAACAGGATTGAGCCAGATAAATCCTCTAGCGCTTTAGGAGTGCAATTTCCGGGTTGGTGTCTTCAGAGACTTATCATGAATTTATTTGCTCTCCAATTTGATGATTAAAAATGGTTGAAAATTTTGCACATAGGTGGCGCTGCGAGGCATTCTTTGGTAAAGAACGCTGAGATATATGACAAGTTATCGAAGTCATCATAGCCTGACTTCAATCAACATTGTTATGGTAAAAAAATGAAAAAAAAAAAAAATGCAAAAATGTTATGTTTTTATTTTAAATATTACTATTTTAATTATACCATATTATATTACTCAAAATGTTGCAATTTTCATAAAAAAAAATTTTGTTTTGATACATGCTAAATTTTGTCTGACAAATGTCAATGATTGCCGAATACATATTTTAATATACGGACTGTACCAAACTGCATTTGAAAAATTCAAAGTTTTGCATTTTTTCCAATAGCTTTATTTATATATTTATTTATTTTTTTGAATTATTCTACCACAAGTGAAGGTTTTTTGCTCTTTTAACTGAATATCGTTCAAACCCCAGCCACGAGGTTCGCAACATCGTATTTTTTTAAATATTATTTGAAGTTGTGTTTTTTAAGTATTCGCTTTACTCTGGTTTTGCCCCAACAAGATAATATTTTCATACAATATTTTTTTAATGTTCCAAAGTGGTAGAAAAAAAAAACAACTATATTCTTTAATATATTTATGACAAAAATAGTTGTTGTTGGTTTATTTATTACCGACAAAAATAGTAGAAGAATTGCATCAAGAATGAGCCGAAAAAAAAATAAAATAGTGCTCCATAATCTTCGATTTTGATTAAAACTTGTACATTCGGTATGAAAGAATAAGTGTTTTCCATAGAAAAATCGATCATTGTGAATCAAGAATAACTTTTGAACATGAGCCATACGTTTTTGCATGCCTTTTTTTTTATTCCAACTCCAAAACAGTTGGTTTTAAGGAAAATGCTCTATGAAGAAGTTGTAGCGAACCATTTGGACTACAAAAAAATAAACTCTGAAAAATATTTATTGATATTTCATGAAAAATTCAAAAGTAATTCTTAAATTTTAAAATACACAAAAACTCCCTTTTTGGTTTTCACCATTGAATATTGATAGGAAACAAATGTTTGGGACAAAGTTTCATAATGCCGAATCTATTAATATACAGTTTTTCTAAGATCAACTTTAAGTCGATTATTAAAATTTTGATTTTTTTTTTTGTCAAAATAAATATGTTCTGTTGATATGAAATCTCTCGAAACATTACTAAAGGACCTATGTACAAAGAGAGGCTCTCTTTGTTTACTTTCTCTTTGATTAATAACTGAGTCACATTAACCTCTTGTGTTGCGTTTTTTGTATGAAACGTTAGTCAAGGAAATTGCCTTTCGATCTGTAGTGACAAACTTCCCAAAAGCTTTAGTATTCCACTGTTATAATCGAAAGAGAGCGATAGAGGAGAGAATCTCTCATTTGTACATAGGTCCATTAGTAATGTTTAGCGAGAAATGAATCTTGAAATCATTCTAAACCATATTGATTATCATGATCACTTCTTTAGAAGTAGACATTTTCGAATTACATCAAGTTGAATGCAAAAAAAATAATAATTCAATTATATAATAGGCTATTCTAATTTGTTATTCGTGATTCTCCATAAAAAAAAATAGTAAATGAAGATATATACGGCCTAAACTCTCGAAAACGTATTTTTCGATACGGAGAAACGCGGATAACCAATGAAAATGGCATACTTTTTTTAAATCATTTTTTGCATTGAGTTTGATATTAAATTGACCAAAAGTTGTTATTAGAAAAAAAAAATTATTAATTTCTCCATCATTTGATTTTGTCTCAATGTTTTGTTTTTCATCATGATTTTATGGTGAAAATTATAAAAACATATTAAAAATGGGGTTTTTGTGTAATTTAAAATGTAAATTTTACTTTTGAATTTTTCATGAAAAAATCTTTAAATGCTTCGCTACAACTTCTTCATAGAACTTGTATTTTAAATCATCAGTTTCGGAGCAAGAATTTATCAAATAATTTGCATGTCAAAACTCTTAGGCCATTTTCAACAGTTATTCTTGAGTCAAAATGATCGATTTTGTTATTGTAAACGTTTATTTTACCGTACCGGAAACATGTGCAAAATTAAGTGCATATCGAAGATGGTCGAGTTCTGTGACTGACCTATATTATGACGAATTAATGTCTGAATATTTCTGTAAGAGTAACTTATCTACAAGTTTTGACATTGTTACTCAACAAAAATTTCACATGATTTTTAGTGAAAAAACTCAAATTTCTTTGTACTAGGTATTTAAGTTTTTTCGTCTGGAAACATTAGCGTGTAACAATCTTGTTACAATTACGAGTTAAATAGTGCATAGGTTTTGTAATTTATGCAGACATATATTTGTATGAACGAAAATTAAAAATAATTTCAAAAACCTTTAAAAAAGTTTAACAAAAATAAGCAATAATGTTGAATTGGAAAAATGAGAAATTTTGTGTTTTTTGTTAAAAATTCATGTTTATTTGAAATCAGAAGTTATAGTGTAACAAAGATGTTGTTTGTAAAATAATGAAATAATTGGAGAAAATTACTTATAACTAAGACTTACTTTAATATTACACAAATGTTATACCTATTTTACAAAAATTTCATAGATTTCGTTTCAAAAAAAATGATGTCAAAAGTTTCAAAGCTGGTTATGAAATGACAAAGTTATGAAAATTTTACTGAAAATTCGCCTTCAAGACGCTTGCACCAACTCTAAATCTTAATATTTTTGGCTCAAACTTTGATGTTTCCATTTTGAGTGATTTGATTTCGAGGGGAAAATTAACACTAACAGGAATTTATGGTTTTCAAACGCCTATTGTTGAACAGTTCGTGTATTTCTTATGGAGTGTTCGACAATTAGCGAGCATTTTAACCGCTCAACAATGAGCGAATTACCCTAACTGACACATTTCCGCTCTGCCCGGGTGTGTGTACTGCCCTCGGTAGCCCAATTTACAAAAACAGTTGTCAATTCAATAAGGTTAATGTCAGATTAAAATAAATTTGCACTTGTTTTCGTGAATATGAAACAGCCAAGTTTAAATTAAAAATGAAGGTTTTTGGGACAAGTGCACCTATTTTAGGCCCAAACACAAAACAAATCTTTTCTAATTTTTGTAAGTGCTCTTAACTATTCAATATTCTAGACGTTTGTTTGATTTTGTATTTCAACTTAAAACATGTTTGGAAATGTGTTTTTATTGACTCTTATATTGAGCGGTTTGGTAATCCAATCTGCATGGTTTATTAAGTAATTTAGGTTGATGTACCAATAGCCGCATAGCAAAGCAAAAATATTCGTGTGAAATCGAACAATAAATCAACGGTATGGTTTCTACATCATCTGAGAGCTTTTCGTCTTGGTTTTGTGGGAAACGAATGAAAACTAGGAAAACTCATTTTGATTATCGTTTGTGCCACTATAGGAAAACATTTGCTTATAGTAGCACTATTTCTAATTTCGGTTTCTATAAGTTGCACTAGCTTCACGGCGTAGGCAAAAAACGAATCAAAACTGCGTTTTTACAAACTTCCATATTTTTACTTTTAAGTGTGGATCAAAAACTTTCGATTGATGTAAAAAGTTTATTATATCGTCAATTATTTCATTTATTAATAAAAATAGTTTTCTTAGAACTGCTAATGTAGGAACAAAAGGTTGAAAAAATCTAGCTGCCAATGAATTTTACTTAGATAAATAGGTCCTGACCTTTGTGTCGAAAAATATTTTGCAACGATTTGTCATGTTTTGCTTAATGGTCGTGTGACTATGGGGACTGTCTACTAAGAGAACACCGACCCTAACTCATTACGCGTGATAAGGATATCCATCTGAAGTGGCTCGGTAGCTTAGTTGGTAAAGCACTCGTCTTGCATACAGGTGTCGTGGGGTCGAGTCCCACTTGAGCACGTGATTTTTTTCATAATTTCACTCATAGTTTATCCATCTTTAGGGGAAGGGATGGTAAAATGAACATCTAAAGGATATCATCTTGTTTCTGATAGAAAAAAAAACGAGGAATATGTATCGCACAAGATCAAAATTCACTTTAATTGACCTCCGTATCAACCCGAGCACGTTGTTTTATGCTCTAAATCGTCAGCGCGTGATCAAAAATCATTGAAATTTTTTTTTTCTCGGTAAAAGGCACAGTGTTCATTTTACCACCACTTCCTCTACCACGCGTAATAAGTTTAATAATTTAATTGTGTTTTTGTTAACTTTTGAAAAATCTGAACCTCTGTGCGCCAGTCACCTCTTCCTCGATAACACTACGCGACAGCTTACCTGTCGATTGGCTTCCTAATTTCACCACTTTGCGCAGTCAGTTACTGACCAATCGATGAATGACTATAGGAGGTCGACGGGGTCGGGAGTGGTACGAGGGTAGACGTGCTTTTATTTGCTTTGGTCATTAGAACTGCCTAAATTTCGATGTGCGGCGTGGCCGATGGTGATCGCGAGCCAGTCCCGTCTGTCTGGACTAACTTTATGGGTAGAGAGGAACAAACACTTTGCACAAAATGGTGTCACCCCGATAGCCATAACGGGAATCGCGGAATGGGACAACATTTTTATCGATTCTGGCTGGCAAAGTTTGGGGCTATTGGGCGATAGAGCCAGACAGTCGATGCGTTCTTTGCGAAGAATTTTGCTGGAATGTTTTCTTGTTCTCTGTGAAGCTTGCGAATTTTTTTCACACTTTACTGGGTGAAGGTCGTATTTTGGCTGGACAATGCGAGAAAGTTTGATTAGTTTAGGTATTCATTGGTGTTTTGACGAGAATGAAACAACTTTCTCTAATGGTATATTGTGATGACTCAGGCATCGAAGGTTTATGTCTCATTTTTTCTCGTTCATCATACATTGTGGGCGAGATTTCAACAATTGTATTTTTTTTATTGAGGAGTGTACAGCCCGTGCAAAATTTTTCGGTCACACAAAAAGCGAAGAAAACTAAAATGTTTTGTCCAATGTGGCAAACGTGACGAGAGTCAAAAATTGTTAATTTTTGCGTGAGATAACAGACGCCCCCTAGAAGTAACTCAACATTTGCACGATGACTAGAATGACTGTTTCATTGACTTTGAATAGTTTTCAGAGTTCTCAGACAAAATTTTGAATGTGCTTATCAAATTTAATGTTGAGAACATTGTCCATGTTTTCCAATGTTATTTTTAAAATTCCAAAACTCAATTCTTGTCTAGTGTAGTCTACTCATACACAGCCAATACTTGAAGGAATCCTGTAAAATGATAAAATTGAAAACTTCTATCATTTTTCTTGTCATCATTTACGTGGTTAAGAAAGTTAATGTCACTCTTTTGATGCTGACCTCTCTGACCGCTAAGGCTTGAGTGCCGAAGTGAATCAAAAGTGCCAAGAATATGATCCGGTTCCCTCTGTAGCTTCTTCCTTCATTCACCTCAAGTAAATCTTTAATATCAAACTAGAAGATGTTGAAAAAAAAGTCAAAAAGTTAAAACCTAAACTTTGAGTACGGTCCCATCTTTTAGTTCGATTGAACTTCAACCTCTCGACGGTGATTTCAAAAGATCATGCGGGGGTCATTTTCATTTACGTTCATTCTTTTTCGCACACCAATCCATCATTTTTCTTTTCTCTCCGGACATTCGTCGGGTTCCCTACTCAATCTCCCCTTTAAATCTTTTGTACCTCTTTCATGACGCTCAGCGTCCACAACAAGCCCCAATCCGCGTCGATGAACGATTGTTCCCAGCCGTATCGCAATGGAACAACGAGGAATAATTACTTCGTGGTCCGGTATGTATAATTTACCTCGGACACAATCAGGTCTGAGAACACCGCTGCCGAGTAAATTCTCTTTCATTTCGGCCATTATCTTTGGTCATCTCGATTATCACATGCTTTCTCCGTCATTCCTTACTCCATTCGGGAATTCAGGTCATGATCCAGACTATGGCCGTCTCATATAAAAATCGAAAAAAAACACCTTTAAAAATATACTTTTGCGTTTAGATATAAAGCTCTAACAAAACAACTTTAACCCGTGATTTAAGTGGAGTTACTTGACAAATTACTGCCGGACTTCTTTAAGATATTACTAGAATTTATGTAGAAGTTTTTCGTGAGATTCCTGAACGATTTTTTCTGCACATCTCCGTTTTTCCACCGGTACCTTGGAGTGCCAGCTGGAGTCAAGGGTTGAAGTAACCGTAACATCCTTGTAGATGGGTTCTTCTATCCCAACAGTTGTAATGGATTTGACGCGCCCTTCTTATAACAAACCATCCCGTGGATAACTTGACAGGTATTGCAAGTTTCATTATACTTTGCGTTGGATCATATTATTGGAAGGAGATTCTCTATGTCCCGCGGGTTTCGCGTAAGTGTCTCTGCTTACGGGCCCGACACAACCCATTTTGGCCCTTCATACAGATTGATAATGAAAATTGACTGTACTGTTAAGTGGAATCGCATGCAGAGCAAGACTCAAGCTAGGATGGTGGCTACCTACATACATACATACACATACATGTCTAGCGTACACTTCAAGTATTGATCATTTTCAGGATGCTTGGATACAGTTGGCGTATTTTATAATATTGTATTATGTTTTATTATAATATATTATAACTTATATATCATATTACATTATATTGTATTGAGTTATTTCAAATTTTAAATCGATTAACTATATTACAATATAATGGAAGGGACGGAGCACCAAAGCATAATTCAAGTTGCAACAGGACAATGAAGTGGAGGCACTGATCGTGACGCATACCTTTGTTTTACACTTTTGTTATATGGAATTATTACTATATGCCCTGTCCGGTGTCCACTTATAGCATTAATCATTTTCAGGATACTGGGTTGGCGGATTATAAATACTATATTACATTATATTATGTTTCATTATATTATATTATGCTTTGTTATATTATATTATGTTTTTCATATACCATATTATTTTTACATCACATTATTATACTACACTCTTGGAAAATATCATGTAAAATTAGGTTCAGTAAGATGCACATAAAAGAAGCGAACCTTTTGACGTTATTTTACGTCCGATCTTAAAATTACATGACACTGAAAAACCAAAAAAAAAATACACGCCGTGACGTAAAAGTAATTTTTTAAACTTACTTTTTCATCACGACGCGTATTCTCTCTAGAGGTTTTGTTATCACATAAGTTAGTCGATAAACGCACTGGATTTTATTGCTCTGAACAGCCACTAAACATCACTTCTACATACCATCTAGAGCGATCCCATTGTGTCGAATTTCCTTCTTACGTTACTCGTGCACGGAATGCAGGTGTAGTCTGTAGTTCCATAATATATTTGCGCGGCAGAAATATCGAAATCGATGCAATTAGAGCTGTGGTCACTAGTCTTCAAACATTAACTTTGATATTATCTGCAAACATTTTTGCCCCATAGTTTTATTTCACAGTTGGACAAATTTATAAGCTGGGTTTTTCACGTTGCACAGACTCACTAAATAAAGCTTTGCTGCCAATGTATCTTCCACTTATTCTGTACGCGCTCCAAATCCAGCTATAATATTCTCCTGACACCGCAACGGTTTAACTGGAGTTTTTGATGAAAATCACTCGCGCACCGATAGTAATTTAGATTTTGGGAAATCAAACTGAACGGCAGGTCCAAATGAACAATAAGTCCATCTACAATTCACGAGCAAATTATGTAGAACACTGAAAAAACGACTTTCCGGCGGATCGTATTTCGCTTTGCATGTTTTCTGTGAAAAATTGAACTCAACTGTCAGCGCCCAGCAGCGGTCTTGTGCCTGTTTGAACAAAGTACAAAATCATGTAATTTTAAATCTTTTGAAACTCGAATTCAAGTCTCGCGACATTTTTACACTTCTTTAACGCTTTATTGCGCGATGAGCTGTTTTTTCAATGCCGATCAAATGTATTATTATGCTTGAGAATCATGGCATTATGATACATCCAAAGAAACAGAAAATAATGTCATATTGAGGATTACGTCATGAAATATTTAAGTGCTCCAACGATTAAGTTACCAGTAAAATTCATATTTTTTAAGAGTGTATATAACATTGTCAATCTACTGGGAAGGGAGGGGGCATCAGGGCATCATTGAATTTACAACTGGACAATGAAGTGGAGTGCCAATCGGAGTCAGGAGGAAAAGTGTTAGTCGTTCGCGTCTAGTACTTTTCTCTCCAACAGTTGTAAAAGATTTGACGCGCCCTTCTTTCAACAAACCTTTCCGTGGAAAGCTCGACAAGTATTGCAAATTCTAATACTCAATCTGTTGGATCATATGGCTGGAAGGAGATTCTCTATTTCCCGCGGGTTTCGCGTAAGTGTTTCTACTTACGGGTCCGCCACCCCCCTTTTGGCCCTTCATACAGCGATATGTTGAATGCAGATTGGTAATAAAATTTGACCTTACTGTTGAGTGGAGCCGCATGCAGAGCAAGACTCAAGCAAGGATTGGTGGCTACCTACATACATACATACATCTCCGTTTTTCCACCGGTACCTTCGAATATTCAAGACACAATCCGCAGAGTTTTTGGACGTATTTCTGGCAAAATACCAACAAGAAGCAAAACATTATTAAACGAACAGATCCAGAGGAAACACTTGAAGAATTAATAAGAGGCATTCCTGAGTTAACTATTTAAGATTTTGTGTGTATTTCGCCATACATTTTACAAATCAGTCAGTAGAGCTGGAAGGAAGTCATCAATAGATTTATTTGTACAATAAAATATTTCTTTTCTGAAATTTTTGTCAGTAGTTTCACCAAGAAATTCTTACACATATCACATCATATTGCAATTCTACACATCTATAAATTTCTAAAGAAGTTTGTTCAAATATATTCTTACTGATTCAAAAAAAAAAGTAATTCATTCCACAAATTTCGTTTAAAGTTTTATATCCAAAGAGCTGCACTCCATGTTCCTTCGGAAAATAATCAGTAAGCAAATGCTCAAAAATTTGCCAGGTCGTATGTCACATTGAATGAAAGGAGAATCGGGCAACTCTTTGCAGTTTTATGTTAAAGTGATGTGCAATGTTTGAAAGCATACGTTTTGAGTAGAGTGTCCATCCCGGGACAAAAAATCCCGGGACAAAAAATCCCGGGATTTGACAAATTTCGGGATTTCCCGTTTCCCGGGATTTTATTTCTTATATCCCGGGAATCCCGGGATTCCCGAAATGTACGTAAAATTTAACGAAAACCACTAAATTTCAATGAAAAACAATGTCATTTTTCCTCACTATCAACCTTATTTGATAAAGTAGAAAAGCATATTGAAAAAGAGAATAAACGAGTAATTAGTTTCATGAAAAGATCCATTTACCAAGTAAGAAACACAAATTTTTATTTTGTCTTGTTATAAAGTTTTAATGCTTTTCTTTTCAACATTAGCCATTTTTATATGCCTGTGCTGAGATAACAAATTTGAAAGTACACCTAAACTGCCGCAAATCGCAAATCGGTACCATCTGTAAAAAGTAGGCATTGAGAAAATGGACTGAGAAGTTTGTAATCCCGTTTTCCATGCAAATACAGGTCGGACTCGATTATCCGGAGACTCGATTATCCGGGGACTCGATTATCCGGGATTCGATTATCCGGAATTTTAGACTCGATTATCCGGAATTCGTTTTTTGATGTTCTTGTTTTTCAATTTTTATGCAAAAATCTGAGATAATTTAGTATTACAATATACAATATGAATGGTTTTGCAGTTTAGAATGTATTAAAGAAAAGGGGTGTTTAAAAAAGTGTTTTTTTTTGCGTATGCCGGTCAAAATTTTTGTTTTCTTGTAAAGACCCCTACTGTTCTTAGAAAAAAAAAATCTGGCCACGCCACCGCATCATATGAATAAAATAACGAAAATAGATAATATTTAAATTCTTTTATCAAAGATATTTTTTTTTTCTTTGTGATTCGATTATCCGGAGGATTCGATTATCCGGAGTGAAAAAAAAATCGACACTCCGGATAATCGAGTCCGACCTGTATTCAAAGAAATCCAGGAGATTGGAACATGTTTCGATTTCAATGAAACTTTCATAATTTGCTTCTCACCCTGTTACCTTTCCAAGAAAAATATAAAGATGACCAAATAACGATTCATTTTTGTGTTAAACGATGCGAAAATCTGCTGTGGAACTGACATGCATTAACTTTTCATTATGGGACAATTTGACTTGGTGTTCTTTCCTAATTTTCCTGAACGAAAAGTGATTTCTCGTTAGTGCAGAAGAAAGATCATTAGAAGATATAATGAAAACTGATATCAACTCAATTTTGACCAAAATGTAGATACCACTGGCTTGCGATTCACAGCTGTAAACTTCAGCCATTAATTTTTAGTAATTAACTTTTAGCATGATCTTTGATCGTTTCTTTTGTTCTTAAGGTTTTTATGGCTTCTCAAATGTTAGAAGCAAATTGCTTTAATATTAGGACTTAAGTTTCTATCATACTTCCATTCATAAGTGTTATAGAGAATTTGATAAAAAGAACCATGATAAACCCGTAATTAGTCAAACTAGGTTTTGATTTTGTTAGGTTTCTTCACCAGAATATCTGAAATGTGATTTTCTTTAATTAACATATTATTTTACATTATCTGTTTATTTCATTGAAATAAACATTGTATTTTTAAATTTGAACTTACATTTTCAACCAACCAAACCAAACCATTAAACCAAAATGCTAGTTTTGTTGAAAAGTTGATAAATCCCGGGATCCCAGGATTTCCCGGGACAAGCATAGATTTTTGTCCCGAATCCCGGGACGAGCAAAATGGCCGGGAAATTGACACTCTAGTTTTGAGGAAATTATCTAGATTTGTACTTTTGAATAAAGAATATGTTATCTTAAAGAAGATACCAATCATGGGATGGACGATAGTTATCATTCTTCTAGATTAGGCTATTTACGAAATCACCTTTTATATTCGTTGTTTTTGAAATATACCATGTTCTCTCATTTCAAATGATTTACCAAGGGTGACCGATTTTGAAAGTCGAATATATGTCAAAAGGATAAATTACGCTTGAAAAACTTCAGGATATTCTTCACGACAAAATTAATTATGTCAATAGGAATATTCAAATATGAAGCAAAACAATCTACAATAAAAAAATATGACATAACATTATTATTGATTATAAGATTCAGTTCAACCTGTAAGATTTTGAGAATTGTTAGCAAGTTCTTAGAAAATAATGTGTCTTGAATAAGATTCATGATGATTACCTTTAAACTGAGGGGTGCGGTCTCGAACATTTTGGTTATTTAATTTGAACACAATATTTCCACCAGTGCTAACCGTTGTTTGTTTGCTTGTCTCGCAGGAAACCATTTTCAAAGTGCACGCTTAAAATACTTCACCCAAAGATTCTATAGTATGGTCCAGGCAATAATTCGAATAAATTGGTTGAATCAGTTAGATTTTGACCGTATATTATTAAAAAATATATTTTATCAAAGCTCTGACAAAATTTCTCATAAATAAAATCAGGTAAAATGTGCCTTCAAAAGTTGACAGTTGACAGTTTTTCCACTACATAAAATTTGTAACATTTTTCAGCGTGACTAAGTAATGACCGCATCCCCCGTAGGTATACTCGGATCATTTTGATGAAAATTGAAGCTTGTCAACAGCCTGGCTGCTTTTTGATATCCAGTTCGCACCCTCAGCCTTAAAATACTGTTGAAAAGCATAACATTAGTTTCTCAGCATATTTGACTCAAAATCTGCACCACGGTTTACAATATTAATAAGGGTATTAATTCCGAAAACTGGCAGCTACTTGACGATCCTATTCACACGGAGAAATCAGACTACCCAAAAAATGTTCTTTAAACTCAAATTTGGGTAAACTGCATTTAGTGTTTACCCACGGTCTCGCAACAGCAATGTTGTCAAAAATAGAAAGAGACGCACCGACCCATCGTCGAAGTTCAATTTTGAGTTCTTTCGAGTTTACCTAACATTAATTTGTTTTAACCCACTACGGAGACTTCGAAACCTAACGGAGGGTAGATTTTTTTGCACTGTGTTGTTTTTTCGCTGCTGTCAAAGGAGAACTACCTAACGATAGCTAAATTTCAATTTACCCAAATATGGGTTATCCCACGGAAGAGCTGAATTGCGTCAAAATAAGTCACAGTTGGGTTGTTTTGTGGCTCCGTGTAGCTTCAACAAATTTGTTGATAAAATAATCTAGTGATCCAGATCGTAAATGTTACGATAGGAATGACGTCACAGGTTTACATTCAAATTTGAGTATACACAAGTAAAGAGACATCCTTATTTTGTGTTTGCCGTGTTCTGTACTATCTGCACCGCACGGTATACACAAAACAAAGTAGGCTATTCTCGCGTGTAAACAACACTTTTGAATCAAAACATGTGTCGTCATTCCTATCGTCAAGCATGAGGCTTGAATGATAGTAAAAGAGAGCAGGCTTCGCTTTCTCGTTCGATTTGACGATAGGGATGACGTCACTGCCATATGTCTTTTTTCGGAATATAATACCTTGTATATATATCGATCGCCTTCGCTACCTCCGGAAACTGTCCGGCAAACTCCTCCGCATTCAAACTTTTTCAGGGAGGTCGTACCCTAGACCACGGTATACTCAACAAGGTAGGCTATTCCCACGTGTAAACAACGGTTTTCAATCGATACATGTGTCGTCATTCCTATCGTCAAGCATGAGGCTTAAAGGATAGTAAAAGAGAGCAAGCCTTGCTTTCTTTTGCACTCGTTCGAGTTTGCGATAGGAATAACGTCACTGCCAAATGTCATTTCTCGGAGTATAATACCTTGCTTCTTTTTACCGTGCCCTAGACTACAGCAGCCTTTAAGCTCCACGTTTTCATCGACGCGAGCCAGGACGCGTCCAGTACAGCAGCATACGTCCTCATCGAGACGACAAACGGGCCGTTATGTTTCCTATAGTGATGTCGTGGTCAAAGGTGGCCCCGCTAGATCATCTGTCAATTCCCCGCTTAGAGCTGCAGGACTGTTCTGTCGTGGATACAAGTAGTAGCACGATAAAAAGAAACAAGGTATTACATTCCGAAAAATGACACTTGGTAGTGACGTCATTCCTATCGCAATCTCAAACAAGTACAAGAGAAAGCAAAGCCAGCTCTCTTTTGCCTACTATCCTTCTAGCCTCATGTTTGGCGATAGGAATGACGACACATGTTTTGATTGAAAATCGTTGTTTACACGTGGGAATAGCCTACCTTGTTGTGTATACCGTGAGTAGTAGGATGACGAAACTTGAGGAGTAGCGCTGGGTGCCAACAAAGTGCTACGTGGTAGATGCGTTGACCAAGTGGGGGAAAGGGAACACCTTCCGTTTCAATGGACCGTGCTTCCATGCCAAAAGTTCCTCTATCAATCGGTGGACAATTGGTCGGAGCAAGAGCACATAACACCGAATGTCCCTGAAGAAGTTCGAGCAGTTCTACGAATTTGCCGTGACCGAACCGACAGTTGATCCGCTGCGGTTCTCGAAGGTCCTTGTACGGACGGTAGCATGAGCCTACCGGTTCGCACCGAACAGCAGGAGGAAGCGAGATGGTGTGGAGATCGAGGCCGTTACAAACACGGCGAGGGAGGTAGTGAAAAAAAGAAGTTTACTCGGCTGAATCGTGGGGAGTACCGAAAAGCGGAGCTGTTCCTTTGTCGGTTCAATCCGATCACTTCGAAGACTAAACTAGGACGCTGAAATAAAATCAACAGTTCCCAACACATCAACGTCACCAGTCCAGCAGCTTGTACAGCCTGAGTCCAATGCTATACGATGATGGAGTGTTGCGAATGGAAGGCAAAGCGGCGCATGGATCGTCGTTACCTTTCGAGCTGCGTTTCCCGACAATTTTACCGAAGCAGCACCTTGTGACCAATAAACTGCTAGAGTAACACCATCAGCGAGTAGCTCACGGGAACATGGAAACCGCTGTCAACTAGTTCCAGCAGCGGTTCAGCATCGCGGACTTGAGAGCAGAGATAAAGCGCATCGGGTGCAAAGTGAACAGTTGTCGCCTGGCGAACCCCACATTGGTCCCACTATCGCTCAAATCCTGACGACTCAAGCGTGTCTGTTGGCCATACGGCGATTTGTGTGCCGTAGAGGAAAATCACTGGAGTTCTACTCCGACAACGACACGAACTTCCAAGCAGCAAGCAAGGTGATCGTGCAGCAGATTCAAGCCGTAAGCGAGAACGAGTTCACGGATTCCAGAACCCGGTGGAATTTTAACCCTCATACACGCCTCACATGGGAGAAGTTTAGGAGCGACTGGTTCGCTCCGTGAAAGCAGCACTCACCGTGCTGAACGACGATCGGATGCTAACCGACGAAGTGTGAGTGACAACGATGTTGCTGACGTACGTTGGCCTAGAACTGGGAGCGAAAGAAGCGTTGCCGCCGAACCACTTGGTTCATGGTGTCGGTGTAATCGAGATGGAACAAGGCGTTCCACAAACCAGCGTGAGCAAAGCTCTTCCAGATCACTACAAGCCGTGACAGCATCTAGCGGAAGCTCTGGGCTCGCCGGGAAACCGAATATCTACCGACAATCAACCGAAGGACCAAGTCACACTCGGAGTCGCCGCCATTAGCCTGTGGTGATATGGTGTACATCGTTGAAGAAGCCGTACGGAAGAGTTGGATCCGTGGCATCGTGACCGAGGTCTACCCGAGAGCAGATGGTCGAATCCGGCAAGCCTTGATCAAGACAGCGACCCTCACCAGAGTTACGGGAAGGGGTATGTTCGCACCGCCTCTCACAACACTGCGGTAGCATCACGACTCCGTATCTGGCTGCGTACGAAGCATGGATGTCAGAGAGTATGTTGGTACGCAAGAGGGAGAAGGCAAATAAACAAACGTACCTGAAACTTATGAGTCATATTAGAAATATCAATCGGATGTTCAACAATTTTTACGGAATAGGTATGATTGCTTTGAACCCGAGCATGCAGAAAAGGCAAGATTATAATGTGATGTTATAAAGTAAATAATTAACGATCATAATCAGCTGTGGGTTTGTTGCAGATGAGAGATAAAAGATCAATGATAATATAAAAAATAGTATAGAGAAATATTGAACAATATTTTCTTAAGATGTTATAAGATCAAAATAATATCTTGAATGTTTGGGGATTGGCCACTTGTTGGTCTTAGAGAAAGGCCCATTATTACACTGTTCGATCACGCTATTTTGCGGATGAATGTGTTTTGTTTCGTTTGAAAGAACTAAATTTGATCTTGTGAACACATTTTCAGATTTCATTGTGAGAATTATCAAATTTTCAAACATCTTTCGAATACCAGATTGAGGTAAGAGATCGAAATTGTTCGAGTCGGTAGTGTTCTGAAAAAGTTCTATGATTCCTGAAGTAATTGTCAACACTTTGCGATATTCTTTGATAATTTTCACGGCAAGGTGAGCTGTAAGGGTTGTTATATGAAACTTGGGAGTCTTCCTTAGTCTAAAGGTAAAGATCATAGCTACAAAGCTAAGTCACGCTGGGTTCGATTCTCAGTCAGTTCAGAATCTTTTCGTAATGGAAATTTCATTGACTTCCCTGGGCATAGAGTATTATCGTACTTGCCACACGATATACGAATGCGAAAATGGCAACTTTAGCAAAGAAAGCTCTCAGTTACTAACTGTGGAAGTGCTCATAAGAACACTAAGCTGAGAAGCAGCTTCTGTCCCAGTGAGGATATAATACCAAGAAAAAGAAGAATTAGAAGGTTTTAATATATTTACTGTTATTATAAAGTATCTGTAAAGTTTTTGATGCATAAATGTATTCAAATGTTACATCGCTTGTTGTTTGTAGAAGCATTCTAATAGTATAAGCCAAATGATGGCAAACAAGGAATGTGTACAATCTAACACACATGTAATCAAAACTCTTGCTTTCAACTCCAAAGCTAATAGAATAACAATCCAGAAATCGAAACCACTCCGGCACACCGGAGTGAAAGTGAATTCTGCAGCCAAATACCCAACAAACAGGGAAAAGCCAATCACCATCAACGTCATCTTCAGCGCCAGAGTGCGCCTCTCGATTCTATGCCATCGGACCAGACGTCAGACTGCACATACAGAGAGGGCCATTATAATACCGGAGACGTCAGCAGCATAGCTTCCTTCCGAAGTTCACAAGCTCCGCATTTTTCTCGTGGCAAGAAAAAGCAGGAAAAATTACGCGCTTCCATCCGCCACCTTTAACTCCTCCCCAAGGTTCGGAACGAACCGCCGACAAACGGGAAGAGGCAAATCGGTTTACGACGACGACGACCACGACGAGGAGGAACAAAACGAATCCAAAACAGTGAAACAAAACGAAAAGCCCCGCAGCGGAGGACGATTAGCGAGCGCTTCCATCCGCGAGTCGGTTGTCTCGTGTTTGCGAGATTAGGGTTACCTTTTTTGTTGTAAACTTTATAAAAGAGTACAAAAGCACATCTTGATTGAAAGATTGTTATTTATCGACTATTTTTGATTTTCACATGTTGAAATCGTTGATTACTTCAACCCAAAAATAGTAATTATTGGAGTCGCCAGAAGAGTACCGTAATATAGGGTAAGAGATTAACCAGTGTTATTTGAAAGTGCATCTTGTATTTTCTTGGGATCAAGGATAACTTTGTTAGATGAGAAACATGTAGCTACTTGAGTGCTACATATTACAGTTGACTCTCCACATATCGATATCGAAGGGTCCATAGAGATAGAAAGAGATCGAGACAAAAAAAGAACACATAGTACACCATTTTTTTTAAAGCAAATATCAGTACGCATGGTAACCCTACGCAAGAGAGCACGAACGGTATTCTTTGTAGGTAGGCCGGTAGGGTACTTACTTTTCCCAGACACAGAGAGCTCGCGCGATCAACACTGAAGCACGATGCGCAAAATCGTTTTTCCCAAGCAACAACAACAACAGTAACGCCAGACCGAAGACGTAAAAAACGATTGACCCATTTTTTCGCTTTTCATTTTGTTCCATTTTATGCTGCTGTGTGCGCGTCGTGCGCTAGTGGAGAAATAAAAAAAAATCTTCATCATCATGCTCGGTTGGCGGGCGAGCAGCGGTTGGTTGGGGAGGTTGACCGAGCTGCCAAGTCGGGCGGGCGAAAGCAGAACGGGGAAAAATTCGCTTTCAACCCACCGACTCCTCCTCGCTGCCACCACCGACACCAAATCAACTCGAGAGATGACGACGACGCTTATTCGCCGTCATCGTCATCGCCAAGCGATGTTCGTCTTTGTGGCGTTGTGGCTATTGCTGTATGACTGACTATACATGATCAAGTCAAGGGCCAAATACTTAGTCTTTGGGATATTTGTGGAATTCAAGGTAGGCTTCGGCTTCTTTGCTTTGTGTTTCCGTGAGAAGAGGTTTAAAAACCTCTTGAGTTCTAGTTTAACCTTGTTACAAAAGTTTTGGAAGCAAAGCTATTTATGACCCAATTTTGAAATAAATGGCTACAGGTTTGTGCTGCCTTTCCCCGAATTTCGTTTCCCCGAATGTAATTTCCCCGATCGCCAGTTCTCCAAATGACCCGTTCAACGAAAATTGATGTAGTTGACAAATGTACAAGAATTATCTTCAGGGACAGGTTGATGAACTAGAAAGAACACTTAATAGAGTCCTAAGCCCTGTCCCAATTTTAGTTTCAGTCGCTTAAGTTTAGGCCAGAATCACATGTTTACTCAATTTCCAAATATTTTTTCGTTTGTTCAAGCTGAAAGATCATTCCGATTTCTGTGATTTTGTCACACCCCTCGGTTTAAGCTCAAATTTTTGGGTGTATTCAGTTTTCCGCGTCCCTTCCGGAACAACCTTAGTGTTCAAAAGTCAGATAGGAACAACCCCTGTTGCGTTTCTCTTTCGTTTTATTCAATAAAAAACTAGATTTTATTAAAAAATTCAGGACCCTATACACTTAGAACAAATTACCGAAGTCGGTAATATATTTACTGAAATCTCAACAGCTGAACAATCGGTAATAGATTTCGTAAATGAAAAGATTACCGAACGATCTGTTATTTGCGTTTGGCATAGCAGCTGTCAAAATTACTGATTGTTCAGTATTTTTTACCTTATAACTGTAGCTTTGGACTAGCGACGTTTCCTCGAGAAGTTGTTTTCAACAAGAATTTGGTGTTATAATTACACATTATAATATTCAACTCAACTTTATTTCTTTAGGAATGCAATACATACTTGTTAATTTCATTGCAATTTACTATTATCACCTGGCTGGTCGTTGAAATTCTATTATTGGTAGCAGAAACGACATGCCGCCGCTGCATTCGTTGGTTTCGACAGTAGAAGCATTAACCTAAGAATGCTAATGTCGCTACTGTTCGTGTTACCAACATCTAGTTTGCCACGCGCTGACAGCCTGAGTACCTGGCATCAAAGTGTCAAATCAATTTTACAGCCCAAAACAAATCATTGGCATTTAACAAACAGTGAAAACCAATAACTGAAGGTAAAAATAATTAAAATCAGTTTTGTGATAACAGCGCCACTAGCGTTCTACTGCTTATATTTCTATTGTTTCGACAAAACGTAGAAGATGAAGCTTTAATGATGAGCCTATGGTATAGTGCTGCAAAAATCAGAGGATAGGCAGCAGACCGTCGTGAACATGTGCTGTAAATGGCGTAAAATAGTATATCCAATTCAAGCTTAACATTTTGTTTTACTTACTTAACGTAATATCAGCAATAACACCAAACTTTTGTTCTGGTAGATGAAACCAAACTCTACTGGTGAATTGCAGAAGTTTTGACGTTTCGAACGGCCAGATTACTGAACTCTCGGTAGTTTTACTCATAGATTACCGATTTGTCAGTGAAATATTTTACAGACTTCGGTGATATCGTAGATTCACAAAATTTTCGGTGATTACATTCCACAGCTCACCAAAATTCAGTAACTTTGCTTATGACGCACTGTCAAAAACTGGTCAATTACCGAATCGTCAGTATTTTTAAGCATTACATATCAGTTTCGGTAATTTCATTTACCGAACTCAAAAGTCTGTTTAAGTGTGTATTGTTATATCAAATTGTTTTCGCCTGCACATTGATTCCCTAATGCGCATTACGTAATAGTAGTTAACGCAACAAGGTGCAGAATAAAGATTTTTACAGCACGAGTCGTACATTTATCCAACGAGGCTTGCCAAGTTGGATATTTTTGAAAATATTTCTCATCAATCTGCACATTGTCGTTCGTAGCCATGTTTGAGAAATTTTCTTTTCTGTGAGAATTTTCTGATCATAGTAGGTTGTACTGAGCAATTGTCACAATTTTTCAAACCACCGTCCTTGTAGCATCATTATTTGGAACAATGAGCGATTCCGAAGCCACCAGCAGATTACACAGGACACTGCTTTCGTCGATCGTCCGCGTCTCTACTGGCAGATTCTGGGGTACACACCAAAATTATCTTAGATTTAAACGTAACGTAATATTAGCTTCAATCATGCAAAACCATTTCTCATGTATTATTCAATGATGAAACCTATAAGCACACCTATTATTGCTGTTTGCGGGCAAATCTTGTTGAACTTAACTCCAAATGCGGTAACATAAAGTAACCAAAGGATACTTAGCAACCATGATCCATATCACCGCCAACCTAGCATAGAAAATCAAAATTTGACTTCGCCTTCCTTGTGAAAAATCTTACCGCGTTTGGTGTTCTCGCAATTGATATTTGCGTTTCCTTTAATATTGAACGCGAAACGTCTTTTTTTCAAAGATTGTTACATGCAAAACGGCTCGGTTTACATGATTTTCACGCTGAAAATTCAATCATAAATAATGCACATGGAATGACAAGCCGTCGATCCATCCATATGCATTATATAGAATCGAGTAAACCGAGCAGTCTTGTTTGCAATTTCCCTTTCAAGCTGCAAGAAAGTATGCAATGTTGGCTAATGTTGGATGAAGGATTATGAAATGATTCAGTTTCACTCAAGATTGCAAGCATTTTCAAATGCAATTAGACAGTTTACATTATGTTTGCTTAAATATTCAGTTATGACTCGTTTTACATGATTATTATAAAAATGCACGTGCCATGTAAATTTGAGATATTTTTTGCTGTGTGTTCTAAAGAGGCATAGGGGATGAAAATATTCATCTGTTGCTGGAAGGACAAAAACTTGTTATGGGAATATTTTAAAAATAATCAGTTTTACTGAAAATTATTGTTCTACAAACTTGAACAAATTGAACAATTGTACAAAAGATCATATTATTCCAATTTATTCCATTTGAGAATCATTTCTAATTTGAAATTTCTTAATTTTTCGTCAAAATTGCAGATTTGCGGTAGCTTAGCAGTTTGTTCGTGAAAAAATTTGAATCTCCAGATAGGTAAATTTTAAATTATTTTGATGTTATGGTTAAAATTTCAGGTCATGTGGACCACTAGAAGCCGAGATTCAAGCTTCCAAACTTGATCATTTTGTATGGAAAAAACGGCCAATGCGTTCGTTTTTCTGTCCAGTACTGTACTGCCCATAACTGCATAACAGTCACATTCGACATTTTTGACAAATTGGAGTTAATACCATGGAGAGTCGTCAAATGATAAATACTTTCGATCTACTAACTGAAATCTGTGAGATTGTTCTAGAAAATTCGAAAAAAATACCAAGTTGTTTTGTCACATTGGGAATTATAACCGCATAACAGTCACATTGAGATTATAAATGAGCCTTGTAAAGTAATAGCAATCAAATTTCTATCAGAATTATTTTCTGACTATTCACCTAGTATGCGATATGAGTTGTACAAAATATCACCCTCAAATAAACACTTTTGCATTCCTGGTGATTTTATGAAATATTAGTTTCTTCCCATACTGCCATAAAATGCACACTTGGTGTTCAATTTACTCAATGCCTACTTTTGTCGAATGTTACAAATATGCAGTTATGGGTAGTGTACCTTCCATGCGTAATTTAGCTTGCATTAGAAGTATTGTCTGTACATGCTTTGGAAGTACCAAATCACATTAAAATTTGCCAATTAGTATGTGCGCATTTGCCTGGGTGTAGTATTGACATTGGAAAACAAGCTTAAACTGTTAAAATCATGAAAATAGCTAGCGACTACCATACATGTGCAACTTTCCCCATAACTCCAGAAGAGTAACATTTGCATTTTTATATATTTGAAATTCATATCGCTTCATATGGATTTTGTATCAATGCTTCAGTTTAAGTATGACTCAAAGATAAATAAAAAAAATAAAAAACACAGATCTTGAGAAACATATATTAAGCCAATAACGTTGAAAATTTGATCGATTAGTCATTACCAGTTAGTTCAAGTTTCCAGCATGTGGTTCTAGCAGTTGAAAATTTGAGGTGTGTCTTCGTTTTATCTCTTTTAAAATTTTTAATTCCAATTCAATTAAATTTAAACAGTTTCAAGGCTTGGACATGGCATAATAAATACATAAAGAAAATGCTTGTGTATTTTCGCCGGTTTTTTGTCATCGTCATTAGGGATTTTGAAGGTCTAATACTTTGATATTTGGCAGAACGATGCACTTTCGTGTAACAAATATTGGCGCGAATTTCAAATCTAATAAGTTCCCTATGACCAAGAGAACAAACAGACTGCTGAAAATACGACAAGTCACCCTTCGTAACAGATAACATTGCAGGTGTCCAAAAGTTTCATGTAGCCAAGAAGTTCTGTCAAATTTTCAGCCATTTTGTTAGGATTCAAAGATGGTCATAAGACGTCAAAGATTTATATAAAAAAAAACTGCAACCATACTTCCGAAATCGGTACAACTATCATGCCCAGGTTGATGATTCAATACACTACATAATCTTTTCACTCCAAATTCTTCTACGTTGGATTTTTAAAATATTTTCATCAATTTTCTTTTCTGTGAGAATTTTCAGACTTAAAGAAATGATCTTCAACAGAAAGTTAATTGGTGATATGTTCTGGTAATTCAAGGATTCGCAGTATAAATTCCTTGATACTGCTAACAGTTTCTGAAATTTAATCTTTCTTACCTAGCAGATGGTTAAAGACTCAGAATAAGCTAGTCCCGAGACTACACTTGTGGCCTGGATAACAATTATGAGTATTAACTCAACAAGGACTGTTAAGTACTGGTAATTCAAGGACAAGGTAATTCAAATTTACAAGCTTGATACGGTTTTTCTGCTAGTACAAACTCCCCTTTTTCTAGAATTTTTCTGGGTTTAACTAAAACCAAAACAAGAATGGGACTAGAGTTCCGTTGCATGATCAAATATCAGTAGTACCGATTTTTTTTGTGTCGTTAATACACAAAAAGTAGTGCCGATTTGGTTCCTCAGCAGTTAAATTGATAATGTTTGCTAAGGGGCGTGCCTTCGCTTTAGATGTAAGTCTATATGAAGGGTGTAAATAGCGGGCCCTTTTCATCACATCTGATTTTTATCAATATCTGAGGAATCAAAACAAGAGCTGTCCAGAAATCGATGCTTCATTACCTAGCAATGGAAATTGAGTATTTGTACATGCACTATACACTAAGGATACGGGTAATGCCAAAATAGATCTAAATAATGGTCGCAGTGGCGCATCCGAACAGAAAAAATATCTTCTAGTAGAGTATTTGAAAAAATAATCCTAGAAAAATCTTGACAATCTTATCCGAATTGTGAAAAAAAAAAGTTCCCGAATTAAGAACTGCAGAATAGGTAATGTGAACATTCTCTCAGGTTAAACTCTCTAAGGAAATTTATTCTTTGCGAAGTTTCAAAAGCTTGTCAAAGAAATTCTTCGTTAAACACCTTATAAATTTCAGATATATGAGGGGCATACCTACGGCTATCTATGTAGCGGCAAACTCGCAGCTTTTCACCAAGAACAAGCTTATGGTCGTGGGTATTGAATCACCGGTTAATGAAATTTTCTCTAGGCTTCCCAGGGCATAGAGTATTCTTGTATCTGCTACACGATATACAGATGCAGAAATGGTAAAATGGCAAAGAAAACTCACAGATAATATTTGAGAGTTTCAGTTGGGACGTAACGCCAGTAAAAAAGAAGTGATATCAGAAATAAATCTGGGAGGATACGAGGTAGAATACCTCGAACATATTTCATTTGATGAAATTTTACTGCATATTTAAAACAAGCTCATTAGACCTACAGAAACAGCAGGAAACTTTTTTTTCTCCCTAAACAGTCTATTTTGTGAAAAATTCTAATCTATATAAATAAAAATGGAATGGTGTTTGTATGTCACGAAATGGCTTGCGAACGGGTCAACGGATCTTCCTGATTCTTTCACAGATGGATTCTTTAAGTGGTTCAACGTGGTAGTGTGTTCAAAAGTTTAAACACTTCATGGGAAAATGAAGAAAAACAGGGGCAGGCAACTGTCACTTTTTTTTAGTAGAATTTTGTTTCACTTTATTAACCAGCCTACCGTTTTGATTCATATTACGGACACTTAAGGTGATTATAAAACAAAGCCAAACTTTGAATTTTCAAATGCACAAGACTGGAGATTCTGACAACAGATCGCGTTGAAAACCAACCAAATTGCTTGCTTGCTGGTGGTGATCAATGGGATAAATTTTCAACGCGAAGCGCTGATCCGTTCTCAAGCCTTGTGCTCTTAAAAATTTGAGGTTTGGCTTCATTCTATAATCACCTTAAGGCCTCAGTGAAGTATAACCCAGCTTGGACCATACAAAATAAATCATTCTGTATGATTTTTTAGCGTTATCGAGCGTCGGAAGCCCTTAATTTTCGAATGATGGGTAGAGTAAGGTGGGGCAAAAGTTCGACCTTAGTGGTATAACCAAAGTTTCCAGGGAAACAATAGCAGTTAAAACAAAACAAATACCATACAGTGAACCTTCAGCATATTGCCTATAATTTTGCTGAACAAACTTGTGTCAAAACATTTACCCATTAATAGTTATAACAGTTTCAAAATTGACTGTCTTATTCGAACTTTTGCCCCACCGGTGGGGCAAGAGTTCGAATCTAGTGTGGGGCAAAAGTTCGCTGGTTAAAACACAAAAATTCGATCCTTAAATGACAGGCATACTTTACACCAGCCGTAAACTTAAGTTTGCCGAAAAATACACACTAAATTTTCATCAAAAAATTGCCCAGAACCGGATTAATTGTAATATACTCAAAAATAGCAGTTTTTCGCAAAACAAAGTGGAAATGTAAAATTTTGGTGACAATTTTCACACGATCAGACAAATTTAACTAAATTTGAAGATAATATGTGGATTTAAGGCAATTTGCAAATTTTTCCGTGATTTTATGCATGGGTCGAACTTTTGCCCCGCTGATTCGAACTTTTGCCCCACTATGGGCCAAAAACTGTTTTCAAGCATTTATGCAAAAACTAATACACCTCAAAGCAACCTTATGATAGGCCTAGAAAACCCCCTAAAATAAAATATTGGAAAAGATTTTATCTTCAATTGGTTCCATGCAACGAAAGTTTGACCAAAAACTACAATATTCACGCCGAAAAACAACAAATCGCCATAACTTTTCCAAATCTCAATCAATTTTTATGATATTTGGAGTGAAAGTCTCTTACTTGAATAGCATTCGAACCACCATGACATTTATAAGATTTGTTTTGAATTGAGCTAGAAATCTCAAAAAGAAACTCTTACCCCACTCGAACTTTTGCCCCACTTTACTCTAAAGAATACGCGTCCGCTACTTGAATAATTTTAAATAAATCAAAACGTGTGGCCTTTTCATGATTCTTATTCCGGACGCTCCCTCACTTTTGCCTCATATTCCGGACGCTTTGATTCGAATTACGGACAGCACATGATAATCATCAATGGAACAGTCAAATCATCAATTGAATTCGTTCAACCACTTAAGAGACGTCTAAGGTAGTTGGGCATTATAAATTTGCAATGATATTTATGAAAAAAACCTAATAAAACGAGCCTCGAAAATGAGAACTTTTGGATGGCGAAAATTGAAACATTTCGTGTGAAATGTTTCCCATACAAACGAGAGTGTCCGGAATTTGAAGCTGTCCGTAATATGAATCAAAACGGTACTTCGGGACAAAACAAGGTTTGTCGGTCATATAGTAGGTATAGAAAACATCAACCACCATGAGTCAATGGTCCATTACTCGATTTCGACCCAAAGAAACACACTAAAAACTTTTCAAAAATATGTGTATCATGATTGGATATTTCTTTGAGTTGATGGACCTTTCGATATTGACTCTTGGTATTTGACTGTATTATGGAATGTTTCCACTGTAGAAATGTAGAAATTTAGATTGAACAAGTTCAAGTTTTTGATATTTTTACTCCATAGTTTCACAAACTTTGGAAAAATATCTTCTAATTCTCTAATCTAACGTACCCCAAGCATGCGAAACATATTTTGTTTTGCCATATTTGCTGTAATAATGGAAGTTAACTATTTGATACACTCGATTAAAATAGCATTGGAAAAACAAGAATTGTTTGTAAGAGTCCTTATCATACCTTAAGAACTCCAAAATAGTATCTAGTCCAGTATGTCTGAACACCGACCAAATAGACATAAAATAAAATGACTGTTGTAGAAATTTTGAATGAGGGGATGTGAAATTTCTGAATGTATCCAAAACTCTGTGACCAACGAAACCTGTGAAAGAATGGTGCAAAGTTATAAAAAAAAGCCATCGCGATTTTTTTTGTAGTAAAAAATTATTCTACTGGTAGAGGCGTTGACTTGAATCGTTTGAGGAAGATTTATCTGAACCCATTATTTTGAAACAAGTTTAGGGTTTTCTAGAACGAATTTCTGAGAGATTATCTATATGACCAAATAAAAATCTAATTAAATTTCTACAATTCAAATTCACTCGAAGAAACAAGACTACCCACTATAAAAATATAAATTTTGCCACCACTGCCACAGCTTCAACTCACTCGCATCGTTTCGCTTCAGTTGCAAACGATCGCCGCTCGTCGCCACCATCAAGCACTACACTAGTTTAAAAATCGCAACGACCAAGTCCCTCGCTCTTCGCATCGCATGGCAACCCACCGCAGAGAGCATAAAAGTACCTCCCCTCGCCATTCCACCCATCCACCTTCTCAACTTCAGCCATCACGAACCGATCGAAAAAATCCGACCAAACAACCAAAACGAAGGCAAGGCAGAAAAAAATCTACCGTTATCCACGAGACCTGCTAACACACTTCCGTGCGAGAGATGATGCTGGCTGGCTGGCTGGAAAGGTTTGCTGTAGGGAGGCCAGCCGCCCGAGCCCCAAGCTACCCACATTTCCACCTCGTTTGTACCGAGTACCGACCGAGCCAGAGCGAGACAACCGGACGAGAGAGAAAGTATCACTGTCTCTTTCGTTCGGAAAGCGGCAGCGCAGACGGCCGCCGCCGCCGCCCGTGCAGACAAAACAACAACCGATGACGACGACCGGCACCTGTAAACACGACCCTGATCGTCAAAAGGGAGCCTGGCCCCCTTCGCGTGGATAAATCAACCGATGATCGTGCTCTCCCGCCCCGGAGCTTTGATTGGGCCGTTCGGGAGAGTAACAAAGCGATCGCGACGGAGAGAATGAGAGAGTGCGTGGTTGCTTGATGCTGATCAGCGATGCCAGAACTACGAAAATTTGCGTAGATCTACCGGATTCAATAGTTTCTACGAATCTACGGAAATTAACGTATTTCATTTTCTACATCATACTAACAAGGAGACATTTCTATTGCTCAAGTCGATTGAGAGTCAATTCAATTCGTAATCCGAGTACCCATGCTTAACCATTGAAAACATTGTTTCAAAAAGTTGTAAAATTTACGCATAAGGTAAACGCAATTTTTGCAAAAATCTTCACTCTCATTAGCTCATGAATATGGAAAAGCTATGCTACATTCATCATTGACATTGACTTCTATTGAGATGTGGGTATTTCCATGTTGAAAAAAGGCCAGCTACACATTTTAGCAACATACCTCCTGAATTTATTGCTCACGTTATTCTGAAAATTCACTTTCTCTATAGATTCTTTTAAAAAAATATACGGGCAATCTTTAAAAAAACGTAAATAAATTCATCTTAAATTTATCTTGGTCCACAAATTGTTTTCGACACTTCCTTTAATTATTTCTCCAACTTATAATTTCTCAAGTGTTCTTTAGGAATTTCTAAAAGATGTATCCAGCAAAATTTTCAGTTTATTCTTCTAATAATTACAGCAGGCACCTTTTATTTAAATCACTCCATAGAATTATCTTGCAATTTATTCTAGACTTCCTCTATACATTCCGTCAAGAATGGATCATTGAAGGTAACTCATTCTACACTCACCGCATCCAAACAGCGACGTTGGCGTTTATTGCATAAATCATTGTGACAGCATTATTGTTTTGTCCAAAACACATCTAATTCTTTAATTATTTTTCATGAAATTAGAGTTCCCTAATTTTCTGATACCGTTTTGTCTCAAATTCCGAACAGACTCATATTCCGAACACTCGGTTTTTGTATGGCGGTTTGGTTGAACTGTTTTGCTGAAATATGTCATCAAATTATTAGGAAATGGCAGTAAACTACAATTCAATTTAATCATATTCAAATCTTCTTCATACCTCGGGAGTAGTGCTGATTCCCTAGTTCGAGGCCAGTAAAACTAGCTCAGATAAATTTATTTGCAAAATTATTCATTCGAATACGATTTATTCGTGCTGTTCGGATTGGATTTGTTGCTTGGATTTTAGCTTTTTTCCATCTTCAATGTACAATCACACTAGCCCTGGGCTTCGTGGCCTTGCGGTTAGAGGCGTCAGTCGTCTAGGCGTATTGTGTCACGGGGTGTGGGTTCGATTCCCGCTCCAGCCGGTGAAAACTTTTCGTCAAACGAAAAATTCATCGCTGGGCTTCTGGGTGTTTCGTGTTGCCGTTGCCTAATGTTAGTGATCGTACAGTCTGTGCAGCCTATGTGCTGAAGACGGTGTAAATTGTCTTATATTTCTCGATTGATAACGGCGCCGGCCACGTCCTTATGTCCACTGGGGAGAGGAAGGAAGTTAATTAGTTAGCCGTTGTTATTATAAAACTGGAGAATCTCCTGCACTTCCCACAGCTACCTTGGAAGTAGGAGTGTTTTGTTAGTGATGGATGAGGTACTCGACCGTATGGATACCACTGTAGTAAGCGGTTAAGCCGTTATATTCAATTCTAGCGATGGATAGAATCTCATCAAATTATTTTCAAAACCTCCTGTGCAACTTTTACTGGGGTTCTGGCAAGATGTTTTCAATGGATGCTACTAGGAATTCTTCCAAGCATTTGACAATAGCTAATTTCTTCACACATTAGACAAGAGTTGAATAATATATTAAAACTTGTCTCGAAAATCTCATTATAATTAAGGTATCTCTGGATGCATGCTTGTACCAACCTTACAGTCAGTAACACTTAGTCTTTAAAATATTCAATGTTAAAGCCGGGACACTCATCTTTCAAAAAATTTCTGTGATTCATGACCATAGTATTAAACAAAAAATTATGCACATTTCATCCAAATGAAATTATTTAAACCCCTGAATAAATATCAGAAGGAACCCTTCAAAGATCAAAACAAATTTAAAAAAAAAATCCTAACAAATTCCTGTGAGAAAACCTGAAGAATTCCCCAATAAATTCTTGGAAGAATCATGCTTAGAGAATTCCAATGAGAAATTGTTGAAGTTTGGACTAACTAATATTCTTTTAGTCCATTTGAACGAAGGATTTTGTTTTGTAGTTAGGATCTCTCTATGAAGAATCTCTGAAGAAATCATCAGATAATTTCTAGAGGTATCAATGAATGAATTACTGAATTAGTCCTACCAAACATTACTGTAACACTTTCAAAAATTCTTTAGAATTCTTTATTAGTTTGTAGGAAAATACCCAGATATTATCTGGGATCATTTATTTTGCGGAAACAAAAGTTTTGTATGTCCTCTTAGGGAGCTTCCATAAAATATAAGTTACAAATTGTGACTTAGGGTCGTTTTCGACCCGAGAATTCAAACAGCTCGAAAAATTCAGTGTGTTGACTGAATTCAGTTCTGTTGGGCTGAAATGAAGCACATGTCAATTTTCGGAAACCCATCCGGAGATCTGGAGTTGTGTCATTGTGGCCACCGGGAACCTGCTACATCTGAAAAAAAAAAGACCCTTTAGAGACCCTTACTTTGACAACCTGTAGTTTCGTAACTAAATAAGTAATCTGAAGCGTCCTCATATTGTTGAATAGGTATTTACGTGGACTGTAAATAGAGATTCTCAAATCATTCAGTTATTCATACCCAGTTCCGGAAACCCGGAACATCCGAAAAGTAAGTTTCCATCTCAGTTTTGTGTGTGTAATTCACATCAGTACTCTTCGGTTGACGGATATTTTGTCATAAAATTTATCTGCAATAAGGAACCAATTATCGGTGCACATCCCTTGAAAAACTCGATGTAATATGGTCCATGCGGAACCGGTTCCTGGAGACCCGGAAGGTAGCCAATCTGCACAATTCGATGAAATTACTCGGATTGATGTCAAAAAACCAAATGAATTGTGTCCAACTCATCATGTTTGTTTTATCATGTTTGAATGTATATTGCCAAAAGAATGAATTGATGGTTTTTCTGGTCCTTTTGGAGCACCGAAATGACCACCGGAAAACCCGTTATATGGGACCACTAAGTTTTAGCACCAAAACTAGGCATGCGACAGCTCAAAACTCATGATTTTGAATCCCTGTGACTCTTCTAAATCAATTATAGCGCCAACTCGAACGTCGTTTGATGGAAGATTAGCATCAAAAGTCGTTCGAGCTGGCGCTTTTATAAGTTTTGAACACAACAAAGCTCTACAAAACATAGTAGGGAGCCGGATCCTATTCTTGGCACTTTTGATTCACTTCTGCAGCGGTGTTTTTCGAAAACTACTGGGCTCATATTTGGCCAAAATATGTGTCGCATTGAAGTGCCTTTAATGGCCCTTTTTGGTTCACCTTTTTTGGTGTAATCGATTCACTTGATATATTTGTTAAAGCTTCGTATGATTTCGTTGTTAAGCTAGTAAAATCGTAAAAATACTGAGTAACATTTTCTAAGCTGATTGAATGTATTTGTTCTATGAATTAGTATAGAATTTCGTACAACTCCAATAAAATTATGCTAACACTAAACATTACAGCACTCATTGAGATCTCTAAGCAAATACACGATCACACAATCACACGATCAATCTTTCACAGGTAGATTTGTTATGAATAAAACCTTTCGATGTTTGTATGAATTCATTTGCACTTTATCTACCATCAATTTAAAAAGTAAGTGTTATTCGTCAGCATTATTATTAGTAGTTTTATCTTTATTTACGAGATTTGCAGCCCTAGACTGGCTGCTAATCTGAGAATATTTGTCAGCAATTCTGTTTGTTTTACCATCGCAAACAAAAGCAATGTTTCGTCAATTCTCACAACAAACACATGGACATTGTGATTTGCTTGCTTTTCCCATAGTAATTCCCATATAAACTTTGAAGGGCTTGTGCAGTCTCAACTTTCATCCGAATGAGCTCAAATTTTGGGAGGACACTCAGAATTAGGTCTTGAATCGAATAAGCTGTGTGGAGCAAAAACGATTTTTTGAACCACTCTAATGGACAATAGTGTCAACATTGCATTGCTATTGCAATTGGGTTGGAATATAAGGCTAACCATGAGGACTTTTCGTGATAGGAGTGACAGCTGAGAGTGTGAATGCAACGGAAATGAAAGAGTAAACAAATCATGCGAGTGTTATCGGAGCTTTACATTTTCCTTTGTAATCGAAAGTCACACATTGCGTCTGTCATTGGCACAAATGTGAACTTGTCAATTTTCTAGAATCTATGACATAAGGTCGAAAGGGCAAAAGATCGAAGTGAAATAAAGAGGGGATAAAAGGTCAAAAATCTTCTTTCAAAAATGATTTAATTTCTAATAATGCAAATCACTTTCAACCTTTGGTCCTTTTGACCTTTTGCATTTTCAACCATTTGTCTTGTCTTTTTTTTGTCCTTCGACTTATTGTCCTTTCGACCTTTTGTCTTACGATCGCTTGTTCCTAAACTAAGTCAGAAAGATGAATATTGCTCTTGAGTTACAAATAAATATTGAAAAGAGGTTGTTTGACATACTTAGTTTTAAAAGCAATGCAAATTTCTACATTGGATAAAAGTAAAAGAGAGGCAACTCAAAACTTTAAATTTCGGCCTTGGCCTGTTAAGTTTTAGGCTGTCTAGTTTATAATCTACATAATATTGACACTGAATTTTTGCAACATTTACATCTAAATCCGTTTAAACAGTTCACCTCACCAAAATTTATTAATTTACGGTGCATTTAAAACGATATTACAAACAACAAAATTTCAAAAAAAAAATTGCACTAGACTCCCCGATGGATTATTTTCATTTTAGCAGCAAATGAAAGAGGAAGGTCTTGTCTTTCATTGGTCCAAATTTGGGACATGCCGAATTTTTTGTTATAAAGTTACATGAAAAAGACACCGTGCGGATTTCTCACAATATAGGTTCATATAATCCTTGGAGTGATTCTAACAAAACCCTTGACAGGATCTTCAGAATCTATTGTTACCAGATGAAACTTTTGTTACAGACTGAATTTTGTTGTACTTAACAATGTTTTTGAATAACTTTTTGCACTCAAAAATTGGCTCGCCGCCAAAAATTGTTTCCAAATTTTTTTTTTTTTTAAAAGACACCGACACGTTAATGCTTCCAGTGGACGATTTGCCCTTTGAAGGAAGCACCACACTAGACAACGGACTAGCATGCAACGCCCAGTGGCACAGTCGAAATACTTTCCTGACGAAAAGTTTTCCGGACTGAAGCGGGAATCGAACCCACACTCCTTGAAACGATGCGGCTAAATGCTTGGTAACACTAACCGCACGGCCACGAAGCCCACAAAAATTTGACCCGTCACAATAGAATTTGACAGGTAGGTGAACTATGAAATCTTCAAAAAGGGTCCCAAATAGCCGTAGCGGTTCAAATCTCACTGGTCAATGATTTTATTGGGTTGGTTCTCGTCTTCCCAGCATACAGTATCATCGTGCCTGCCACACGATATACACATTCCTCCGATGAAGTTACTTGATGTAATTCCGGGGGGGATCGCCTAACGGGAGTCCCACACCGTGCCAGCACACAATTAGGGTTACCATTCGTCCTGATTTAGCAGAACATGTCCTGATTTTGAGTTTCTTATGAGGCGTCCTGATTTATTTTTCATATTTTAAGATTTGTCCTGCTTTTTCAGTACAGATAGTAGCAACCACAGCATTTCCTATGTTTGTTTCAATATTTTGATGCATCGGGATTTCCTCCATTTAACATCTCGTGCTACACACCATGTCTAATCAAAGTTTCGGGAGAGATTCTTTACGAATGTTTTAAAGAATCGTGTAGAAAAAACTGTTGGATTCTAAAGAAAATCTTTGACGGATTTCTCGCAAAAACTTTGATTGATTTTTTGAAGGGCTAAGCGTCATTCTTACGAGACCTTCAAAGAAACTATTTGGAATCCCATGTGCAACACTCAAGCCCAACCACCTCCCCCTCCATCTCAGGAATACAACGCACAGTTATAACAGTTTATGGCTTCACAATTTGAATTTCGGGGAAATGAGTCTGATCAACACTGGTTATTACCTAGCAAAATCTTGATCTGACACAATTCTTTTTATTCTAATTATCGGTAAATTGCTGCAGTAATCTGCTGGATATCTTGGGATATCTTAATTAATATTCTTAGACCTTCGGCAGATTCCTAAAGAATTCTTATTGTCTTAGCAAAAGACAACCTAGTTATATTTAAGAATTTGTACGTATACTCATACCTGTTAATCAGAAGTGTCTCGTGATTTTATATTACATTACAAGTTCTTGACATTAAAATTGAGAAAAAATCTTTGAAAATGCTATTGGGAATTGGGAATATGAGTCACATTTGGAATTTCAGCTAAAACAGAACTTGCACAGGTAGGGCAGGATTTTATTATTTGCACTTTTGATTCACTTTGGCAGTGAGTTTTTTTTTTGAAAGCTGCTGATCTCAGATTTGGCCACAACATGCATCGTATTAAAATGCTTCTTATTGCAAAGTTTCAGACAAATCGGTCGAGAAAAACTCCCAATGCCAGAGCACCCTAAGTTGTGAAAATTTCAAAATGTCCTGATTTTGAGTCTTCAAGAAATGGTCACCCTACACACAACAGGCCAGGCTTTTGAAACTTTTTTTGTATCCTACTATAAAAAACACGATATACACATGCAAATTGACAGGAAAGCAATTAATAATTGTGGAAATGCTCTTTAGGACTTTAAACTGAAAGGCAGGCTCTATCCGAGTCGGAACGTAATACCAGTAAAAAAAACATTAAATTTAAAATATTTAACGATCAACGCTCCGTCATCGTAATCATCGTCATAATCGAAACTTCAAAAGCAGTTTTTCTGTTCAAAACTAAAAATTATTCGATGAAAATGTGTTCACTGTGTTTCGGTTGGAGAATAGAAAACAGTGAACACATTTTCCTGTAAACATTCTTGATTTTGAACGAAAAAACTGCTTTTGAAAATTCCGAAATCAATGACGGATCCTGCCCCCTTAATCTTCAACCATGTTAGTCAATGCGGCGAAAATCTGGCATCGCTGAAACTGATGGATTTTTGACTTCTTGATTCGTCATTCCACAACCATTCTTCGCGAGAGCGCGAACAGCATCATCGGGTTCTCTCCGAAACAACGCTTACCCTCCGATCGCGATGTTTTCCGCATTCGTTCGGGGACTCTCTCCTCTCTCTCGCTGAAACCCCACACGATCTCGCCGTCGGAAGGTGGTCGACTCTTGGATGGGGGGCATGTTTTTCATCCGATTCCTCTGTGGGCACTTTCTTCGCGTTTTACTTTCAACATAGCTTACCGTTGTGTGAGTGAATGTAAGTGCGTTGCGGTGGTTGTTGGGGCCAAGCGCGCTCGCATCGGAAGAGTGAAGCATAAAATTATGGATTTTCTCCGCGTTGCATAGCAGAAGCAGCAGCAGCGAAAATTGGTCGACGAGAAAAGTAGTAAAAAATCCAACATGAGCAGAGGAGAAATTCCAACTGTGCGCGACGCGAGTCTTGTTTCATTTCTAGGTCAACATGGCTTTTGTGCTTGTTGTTATTGTTGCAAGTTCAGCGCGGCACCAGCAGCAGCATTGTTTCCAGTTTTGCGTTCCGTGGATTGAAAGGGTGCACAGTGGCCGCACTTCATAGAAAAGTTGGTTGAAAGTACAAATTTTACTCAGATTGTTTGAGAACTTAATTAATTTAACTTTCAAAAATCGCATTGAAGGAATTGAGGTCAAATGTGGCAAATATATAAAATGTCTGTAACAGAAAATCGAAAGTTTGTCTTAAGAACAAGCTTTTGATCTTCATACAAATTCTCAGGCCAGCCATGTTGCATGCTGTACGAATATGGACTAGCTGTTGTAATACCAGAAAGTGCTGCAGAAGATTCAAAATAAAATTCTGAAAATAATTCTGAAGCTCCCTCCATGATATATAGTACTAATGAGTTACATAGAACATGAAGTGGTACATTGGAACAAATGTTGAATAAAATTAATAATTTTAGACAAAAATCGTTGTAATCTTCTATTGCCACAATTCATGCGATAAATATTTAAGTAATGATGATGTAATATGTTGTTAACAAAATGTTCATAAAAGCCTAATACCAAGCTAGGATGATAGTGTTTCTTAACTTAAAACACCTAGATATAATAAATGAAAGCAAATTTTAAAATGATACTAATAAAAGAATTTAAAAAAATAGTTTGAGCTTCTGTACACAAACAGCGGTTGAAAAAACCTGCAAAATCTTAGATTTTTAATTTTTTGAATTTTAGCTGACATCTTAAGAGATCGTATGATGCAAAAATCTAAATATACTTAAATGAGGAGTTTCCAGCAATAGACCACTGTGTCCTGGTCTCCGAGTACAGAGGATGCTGTTTTTTTTTTATTTTCTAGCCACCAACCACAACAATGTAATGACCTGTTTTATGATTATTTTTATACTCGTGTGCGCTGTCGAAGAAGTTGGAAATATGCATATTTGAGGAATGGTTCGGCAGCCGGGTGGTTCACTGTTTTCGGGTTTTGGGAACGTGACCTTAGACATTTGTAACCGATGTCGTTCGTGATCAAGTTCAAGTGCCTACCGAAATGTCACGACTTTGCTGCGAGAGCCGATGATCCATGGGAAAATTGATGGCAGTTTGATGGTAATTTTATGGAGAGGGGACCATCGAGCGCGAAAGGTTACGGCGAAGATCTTCTTCATGTTCATAAATTTATGAGGTCGCAGAAGGAAGCCGTGTCAACGTATCATTCATGATCGCAGAGGGTTTAACGGTTTTAACCCTCTAATACCCAAATTTTTATTTTCGATCTAAATATCATTTTTCGTTATCTAAAATCGTTCTAAACACGTTTTGGGCAATGATTTATATTTATTCGCAAATCTATGAATTTTGGTTTTTGATTTTTATAATTTTTATTTTTGAACATCCCTATCTTTTTGTATTTTTTCTTGAAGCCTCTCCTGAGTACTGATTTTTGGCAATAATAAAAAATCAATTTTTTACGGTACTTTTGAAAATATTAATTTTTTAATTTTTTTCTTAAGCATATTTTATTTTCCGTGTAACTAACGGAAAAACAGATCGGAAATTATTTCAATACCATCAGGCTCTTCTTCTGTGATAGGTTGATTGTAGAAAAATATTAGTGATACGATTTTTTATATTACACGTTAAATTAACCCCAGGTATTTGTAAGTTATATAAGAATACAATTTTTCAAACATTTTTCAAAAATACAAAAAAGTTTCAAAAGTCATAAAGAACTTCCCTAATATGCGTGTTATGAGCCAAGGCTTAAGCCAAAAATAAAATCATTTTTATTTTCGAGCTACAAAAAAATACACAAATTTGCAAAGTGTACCCCGTCTAAAGGCGGGGTTGGGTATTAGAGGGTTAAGGTATATCATTCGAAGAGGTATAGCATTCAACTTATTAACATAAATTATAATGTAGCTTAAACGTAAGTCTTTCCATGCCAAGTTTTACCGTCATGTGTAAAAGACCTTCACAAACTTTGACCAAATTGTGTCCTCCAGATTAATACAAGAGAACCTATTATGATTGAAGTATCAATTTACCTTTTGCTACGCATTTGTTATCGTACGATTTGATATTGTTGCTCATGTTTCGTAAATCCATTTCATAGTAACTCTGATGATATACACACCTGGAAAGAGATTGAAAAATGATTGTTATTAAATTATCGTTTAAGGTTGAAAGATCACTTATATGAAATTAAAAATGTAAATTTTCTCTCCTTTATTCAATATGCGGATTGCAGGTTTTTTAACTTTTTCGCAATTACTTAGTAAAAATGAGTTTTCCTCTTTCAAGGCCTCCTTATTCCAAATCCTCCTATTGGTTTCTGAGTTTTTTTTTACATTTTTGATAATTTTCAAAAGGGCTTAGAGCCAACATTGAATTAAAAAATTTATTTACAAAATTTTTGTTTCTTAATGGCTTTTAATTTCTTTTTGCCGGTTCGGCCATATAATTTTCATAGCAACATCGCCAGTGGATTTGAATTTCCTTCTCTCGTCTTTAAGATCATCGTCTATAATCACGGACTCGAATTTTACTTCACATTTTGGTATTACAAGGCCTCTTGCTGCAACAATGGAATAAGTTAAAGTTTTGAGAGCATTGTCAATATCAAGTTTTGTTTGCAAAGATATATCCAAAAAAGCTGTCATCAAATAAAACTCTTCCGTTGGAATTATTCTATGAGCGACGGTTGGCATTAAAGTCACCCATGACAAAAAAATGGCTTATTACGGGTCAATTCCCGCACGTTAAAGCCTGATATGCTACTTAAAAGGAATCGCTAAAGAAATTTCTCGCCGATTCCTTGCAGAAATTTTCAACAGCGACTTCCATTTGAATTGACATTTCTTTTCAACTGCGTTCTGCGATCAGAAAAAAGCGCATTCTCGATCGATTCCTTGCAGAAATTCTCCATGCATCAAGATAGGCCGAGCAATAACTTGTCAGCAGCGAATCAGGCTTAATTCGTAGCAAATAAGATGGCAGCCCAGGCATTGAAAAGGCAAATGGCAGCTATGATAGTATTTTTAACAAGCTGTGTTTCAACAGATACACCCAAAGCTTCAAAAACTTTGGTTTCAAATGACGAAAAAAGTTGATGATATGATGATTGCAGCTCCATCACATGCTCCATTCAGTCAATCATTACGCTAAACAAAAAAGTTTGTGTCTCTTTTGAGTTTGGATCCAGGTTTCAAAAAAGTTTCAGTAATAACTGCTATATGTATTAGAGCGGTTCAAAAAGTCGTTTTTGCTCCATACCGCTCATTCGATTCTAGATCAAATTCTGAATGTACTCCCAAAATTTGAGCTCATTTGGATGAAAACTGAGACTGCACAAGCCCTTTAAAATTTATATGAGAATTACTATGGGAAAAGTAATCATTTCATTCAATCGATTATAGTGTTTGCCCATGTGCTCTTGGGCAGTGTTGATAGACTCTCACTCAAAATATCAATCAATACGCTCTCCCGTGAGAGCAAACTCATTAGAGATCTGCTTCGCAAATCTCACGCTTGAGATTTTGATGCAAAATCAACTCAATCAACTCAAACTGTAAAAAATGATTCAGTCGCAAAACCCAGCAAAATCTCGTGAAACCCGAATGTTGTTGTTTACGTTAGAAAGGATTAACATAATTTTACCAGACTAACGAGAAATTTTTGCCGTGTGTGAGTAAACTGTGGAAATACGAGACAATGAGTTAAAAAGGTGAGCCAACTCATCCATGATTTTTTGACTGCTGAGTTGCATGATTGACAACTCACGCATGAAAAATCTCAAGCGTGAGTTGTGAGAAATTGAGTTTTTCACAACACTGCTCTTGGGGATTAGAACTACGTCGATACTGTGAGATACAATATACAGCTACAACTTTGCCGAAGACCGTTTTCAAATCGGACACCCCAGTAATTAGTCATTGATTTTTGAATGAGTTGTAAAACTTTGGCTATTATTATTGGGCTGTTTCGTAAGCATCACTGGATATATGCAGTAAAACATAGTAGCCATGATTTGTACGTGCTATCTTTCGCGCCAGGTGCAGCAATGTTACCTGTTCAGAAGTTAAATGAGCACTGCTGAAGAATTTGTGACTGGATATAAATCAATAACTAATTACTGAGGTGTTAGAAAACTAATTGCACATTTTTTATTATTGTTATTCCTTTATGTGATTAAAATGTCACTTTGCCAATAGGTTTTCATTAAATAACTTTTTTCACAAGTGTTTCATTGTTTCGCGGTCCTTGGCAATATTCTTCATCGTAAAAACTCCTATCGATGTCTGTGTTCAGAATTTTTATAGGGGTCAAAGGGCGAACTCTAGTGATTTTTTTTACAAAAGTTAGTTTTTCCACAGTAAAGCCTATCCCAAATTTGAGCAACTGACGATAAATTATAGTTTCATCAATCGCGATGAAATTTTGCACAGTTTTTATGGAACATGTAAGACATTTTAATGCTGATGGATTACAACTTTTGACAGGATTTAAAATTATGGGTCCTGTTCAAAAGGAGCTCCAGTAAATCTTCCAGGAAAATCTCCAGATATTCTCTCAAGAATTCCTCTCAAAATATCTTTTAGAGGGAGGACAGGGATTTTACAAGAAATTCCTCCAAAATAATCTTTATTGTTATACCTTCAGCAATTTCTCCAGGAATTGCACATTCGGTTTTTCCAGAGATTCCTCTAGGAAAAAATTTTGTTTTCTAGAACGGTTACGATAGGGCTCACTTTCAGAAATACATTCAGGAGTTCTGCCAGGAATTTCTGAAAGGATTATTCCAGGAATTTTGCAAGGATTTTTTACAGGGATGCCTAGCGATGTTGGAAGAGTTTCTGAAGGAGATGCTACCGGAAAGACTCCAGTGATTCTTCCTGTTACATCTTTACTGGGATTTTTCTAGGAATTTCTACAATGATCAGGGAACTTTTCCAGGGCTTATTGCAGAGATTTCTTCAAGGGCTTCTCCTGATATTCCTCTAAAATTCTAAGTTAAACGGGTTTCTCCTGGATACACTACGACAATTTCTTCAAGGATTATTTCAAATATTTCTCCTAAAATTGCTTCGGAAATTCCACAGGTTGCTTACTCGAAGAGTTCTCCAAAAGATACCACCAGGAAAACTACTACATGAATTTTCTAAATAATCCTCAAAGGATTCCCCTCGTAATTCCTTCAGAGATGCACCCATGAATTTCTCCTATGATTTCATCGTAAAGATATGAATTCCTCCAAAGTTTCCTCCGCGATCCCTACAGGAACCCCCGGGTAAAGTCCTGAAGAATCCTTGGGGAAATTCTTGCAGGGGCCCTCCATAGGATTCTCAAAGAAATCTCTGAAGGAATTCCTGAATAAATAACCAGGATATCAAATGTGCTTTTCGGAAACGTAGTCTTTATTTAAATAACAAATACTGCGTAGACGAAAGGGGGTTTCATTTTAATATACAGTCAATTATCTACCCTGGAACAATTTCTAGAAACTATGTAGAGATTTTTCTGGAGCAATCTTTGGTGGAATTCCTAAAGAAAAAGCTGGAGGAATCTCTGCAGGAATTCCTTGTCCGGAGAAACCCTTGGAGTAAGTCAAGTAGTGATTATCCTGGTGGTAACTCTGGGAGAATTCCTGAAGAAGATTCTTGAGGAATCCCTTGCGAAATTGATACAGTACCTGAAGGATCCGTAGATGAATCCTGGAAGAGTATCCAGAATAATTACTGAAAGAACCTCGATAGGACTACTTGGCGATACCTTGCATGCATACGCGGAGGAATACTCGGAGGAAATTTTGGAGAAATCCTTGAAGAGGTCGCCCAGACAACCAAAATGTACGTATAACGAAATCACCTGGAGGCTTTGTATGTGCAACATTTCACTTATAAGATGTCGCGAAAAGGCCTTCTATGTACAAAAGTGGAGGCGATATGCGTGCATGTATTATGTGATGAATAATAACATACAATGTGAGTGTATAAATATTCTACAGAACTAACCTGTGATCTAATGTGACTTAGCTTATGATAACAAATGATGATTTGACAGCTGCTACGGATTGATTCGACTTACTTTGTACGAGTGTACGAGACGAAACAAAATGTACAAATGAACTCAGAAAAGGAGTGTTTTATGCGAGGAAGCTCATCAATCTGACGAGTTTATCCACGGTGTTTTGCGGGTTTGATGTAATTAGTATGAATAAACGAGTTGTAACGTGAACTTTCATGCGATTTCTGGTTGTCTGGGCGTCCTAGTATAACTCCTGGGGTAAGCCGTAACCCTCTAATACCCAAATTTTTATTTTCGATCTAAATATCATTTTAAGTTTTTTGTCGTTCTTAATACGTTTTGGGCAATAATTTATTTTTAATCGCAAATCTACGAATTTTGATTTTTGATTTTTATAATTTTTATTTTTGAAAATTTCTATCTTTTTTCATTTTGTCTTGAAGCCCCTTTCTAGTAACTGATTTTTAGCAATATTTTTTTTCTTTTCCGTGTAATTAACGGAAAAAACAGGTTTGAAATTATTTTAATACCACCAAGGTCTTCTTCTGTGATAGCTTGATCGTAGAAACATAAAAGGTACGATGCGTTATATTACACGTTAAATGAACCCCGGCATTTGTAGGTTATATAACAATACAATATTTCAAGCAATTTTCAAAAATACAAATAAGTCATGAAAAACTTTTCTTATATGCGTGTTATGAGCCAAGGTTTAAGCACAAATAATATCAATTTGATTTCCGAGCTACGAAAAAATACACAAAATTCCAAGGTGTACCCCATCTAAAGGCGGGGTTGGGTATTGGAGGAATAAAGATGCATATCTCTGCAAGAATCCTTGTAGAGATTTTCCTGGAAGAATCCTTGGAGAAGTCTCTGGAAGATATTCTAAAGGAATTTCTGAAGGAATACCAGAAAAAATCGCTAGAAAAATCCTTGGAGAAGCTTCCATTGAAATTCTCTAGCCTTTCCGTAAGAAATCCTGAAACAGATTCGGAAGGAATCCTTGGAGAAATTCTTAGAAGAATCCCAGTAAAGATTTTACTGGAGGAATCAAAGAAGGAACTCAAGCACTCCTTACCAAGTTTTTACAGGAATCCCCGTAGAAATATTCTTGTAGGAATGCTTGAAGGAATCCGTTGTCGAATCCCTGGAGGAACTCGTAGAGGAATTTCTGAAAGTATTCCTGCGGCCCTGACAAAACTGGTCAAGAATGTCTCACGACGAACAAAAGTACTTCCTGGAGAAATCTTTGGAAAAAACGCCAAGTGAAATCCCTGGAAAAAACCTCTGTAGGGTTTACGGTAGAGATTATCATTGAGAAATTGCTGGTATAATTCCTAAGGAATCTTCGAATGAATTCCAGAAGAAATCTCTGGTCTCGAGTCTGATCTCGAGTCTCAGGAGATATTTCGAGAGGAATTTCTTGTAGGTATCTCTGGGGGTTTTCCTGAAGGAACTGCTGGAACTTTATTTGTACTGGTCCCAAAATTTCCAATCCTGTCAAAAGTTATGACTTTTAAGATTTCCTCCAATGTTACAATAGATGCCTGGAAATTTCATTGTTGTATTCCAACCTCTTGGTGAGATTCTTGGCGTATTGCTTGCTAGATGCTCTTTACATTGTTGGCTTCATATTTGACTGATTTCTTTATGAGATAGTAAATCAGCCATTCCATGAAAAATCAATCTTGTGGGTCACCGAATTCCATGAAAATTTACTATTTTGTTCCTGATCCGAAATAAGGAAATATGTGTTTTTGGATTTTTTGATTAGGGTGACCATTTGCGATATAGGATGATCAGAAAAATCGCGACCCTGTAAAATTTGTATTTAAAAAAAATCCTAACTTTTGAACCGCTGGACCGTTTTAATTTTCTTAAACGAAATGAAAGCTAAAAATTTGAGTTTTCAAGAAAAATATAAAATTTTACAAAAATTGTTTTTAACACGAAAAAAATAAAAAAAAATCCATGTTTTTTTGCTCAAAATGCCACGGGACAAAAGAGGTTATATCTGTTCTCATTTTTTCTTGAGAGTTCAGAAAAGTTTACGTTTACTGTCAAATTTTCAGCGATGTCTGTTTTTTTAATTTATTAGATATATTTTTTTGAAAATAAAAAATAAGTCATTTTTTATTGGCACACACTGTAAATCTCAGCACATTAGATTTTTTATTTAAAAAACAATCACAACTTTCAAACAGCTCTACCAATTTTCAATTTTTTTAACATGAATTTACATGATTTCAATTTTTTTACATGAAAATATAAAAAAATCCTAGAAAACTTGAAATTTCTATATTTTTTCATGCCATAAAGTTTTTTTCCAGAGTTTTATTTTTTTTTCTGATAAGTTGAAATCTTAAGCTTTCATTCCATAAAAGAGATTGAAGATTTTCAATTGGTTGAGCTGTTCAAAAGATATGATTTTTTTTAAATAAAAAACTTATGCACTGAGACCTACAGTGTGCCGATAATTTTACTTTCAATATTTTCATTTTCAAAAAAATATATCTCAAAAACTTATGAGTTTTTGTTTTTTTGCTGAAAATTTGACAGTAAACGTAAAATTTTCTGAACTTTCAAGAAAAATGGGAACAGCAATAGCCCTTTCGGTCCCAAGGCCTTCAAAACACAAAAAAAAACCGGAATTTTTTTTTTTCATGTAAAAAAACAATTTTTGTGATTTTTGGATTTTTTTTAAAGTCAACATTTTTGGCTTTCATTTCGTCCAAGAAAATTAAATATTGGTCAAGCGGTTCGAAAGTTATGCCTTTTATAAAAATTAAAAATTTTGCAAAGTAACGATTTTTCTAGTCACCTTACTCCGGCAATGGTCACCCTAGTCAAAAAATCCAAAAACACGTGCATCCTTATATCGGATAAGATAAGTTACAGAATAGCAAATTTTCACTGAATTCGGTGACCCACTAGATCGGTTTTTCATGGAATGGCTGTGGTTCCTAGTGGGGAGTCCCTTAGCCGCGAAGGTTACGCTTTCGCTTTCTAAGCCAATGGTCATGGGTTCGATTCCTAGCCCTTAAACAAAAAAAAAAACGCCCAGCCATTCGATTTATATTAATTCATTTTTTGCTCTGAAGACCGACTTCACCCTTGCGTTACAGAATGCAAACAGAAATTATGATCAATTACTTTGTTATAAGCGGAAACTGGACCAAAAGCATAAATACGTGCTCTGAGTGCAAAAAAAAATCAGTGGCAAGTCTCTTGTGTTATTCTCAAACAAAGATGTGATCCGTAATATACATTCAAAATAACAACATGTTTCTCTTAAAGTTGTTCTTTTTACTTCACATTATTTTCAGTACTGAAAAATCATCATCACAAAATTAAGAAATTGGGTAACTTTTTTAAATTTTCCCAAATGGCCGCTATGCCAAATGGATATTATGGCAAATAGCTATTATGCTTAATGGCTGTTTTTCCAGAAGGATATTATGCCAAACGGCTGTTAGGTAAAATAGCTATTGTGATAAATGGATATAATACCGAATGGCATTATGCCAAATGGGATAGGGCCTTTTGGGTATGTTTGAGGATAATGAAGAAGTTTCCCTCGATTTTGACTTTTCCGGTCAGGAATAAAAATACAACAGATTGATTACACCACATCCAACGTTTCGACCCTTGGTTGGGGTTTTCTTCAGGGATGTCTATTTTTTAGAGAGATTATTTTTTGAAACAATTTTGTGAATTGCAATATATCATACAATAAGAGTACCGCTTTGAGTCCATTGTCAATTGTCAGGCTTTAAAATATTTTACAAATAAAAAAAAGATGTTAAAAAAAAATCTTTCAAACAAAATACAACAAAACCCTGCTGAAGGTTGCAACCAGGGATCGAAACGTTGGATGTGATATAATCTACCCACTGTATTTTTACTTCCTGACCGAAAAATCCAAAATCGAGGGAAACTTCTTAATAAATTTTAAGGTAATGTTGAACTTAGGGTGAAAATTCATGTCAGCTAATGGATCGCGGATTTGTTATTTTTTAGATAAGTTCGCAATGTTTTAATTCTTCTAGTAACAAAAAACTAACCTGCTAGATGCTCAACGCTGCACATGAACTATCGGAAAATAGGAATAATGGAAAACATAAAATTTTAATCTCATGGCATTTATAATGATAGCGCTCTAGCTACTGAGCAATTTTGCCGAACACGCCATCTTTCTATATGGTCAGGATCATGAGAGACCCGTAAAACAAAAGTTTTATACTCACTAGCACCGCTTGGTGGCTAAATTTCGAATCTCATGGCCTTTATAATGATAGATAAGATTTATAAGTGCCTAAGATTTCCGCAAAACAAAATTCTCGATATCGAAGGGACCATCGACATACGGAGAAATCGAGACCAAGAACAACCCAAGCAACACAGTTTGTTTCAACTCAAGAATAAATATATCTCTTGAAACTAATCGGAGTTGAAAATCGTTGAAAATATGACTTACAATTGCACTGATTAGCAACGCAAAAAGCGCAAGAGGCGGAGCAAAATGCATATATGTTGCAAAATACTTAAGAGGAAAAAAATGAAAACAAAAATATAAACGAGAATCGAACTTCCGACTTCTAGATCATAAATATTTTCCTCTACTCACTACTCCACCAGCTCTTACAAAAACTGCTTCACCAATGCACTATATAAGCTACCACATTGCTTTGTTGCTTATTACTTTACTGCACTCTTCGGAATACAAGTTCATTACTGGCAAAATATGAACACGCCCTACAGAGCTAAAGTTTTTGCAAAAACTTTCGCGCAACATATGAGAAACACCATGAAACAAACAAACTGTTGCTAGAACATGTTTTCGTTGTTACACTATACGTGAGGTGCAACTCAACTAAACTGCAACTTGATTGAAACAAACAAACTTTCAGCTGTCAAACACGTAGTTTAGTGCAACTTTCATGCAACTGGGATGAATCTTCTTGAGTTGTAGGTACTGAAACGCAGCTTGCATGCAATGAAGTTATGTTGGGGATGTTCTGAATGAAAGTATATTGAAACATAACAATAAAATTGGCATTTTTGGAAAAGTTGCAAGAGTTTGTTTTAAAAGTTCCAGAACACATCTTGATAAACTTGACTTCTTTGTTGCTTGCAGAGGACATTTGTAACAAATCTCGCCATTTCAATCATGTTAGACGTCAAACAAGGGGTTAAATGCAAGTTCATTTGAACGACAATGAAACCTTATGAGATTTTGATTAAAATGCAACGGAACTATAAGTTAAGGATGCTTTTATTGATACATCTTTGAAACCATTTTTGGGAAACATTCATTTGAAAGATGTTTCGTGTGCTACTTGGGAAATTGTTAAAGAATACTAGTTTGAAAATCACTTCGTTACCAGGAAAATATTAAACAAGCAGACGTCGTCTCTCGTTCTGGAATTGTTTGAATTACTCAAATCTAGTAAAGTCACCTTTGATTATGGTCATATCAACATACGTAGAGAAATTTTGGAACAAAAAATCAACACGAGCGCATAGGGTATGGAGATATCGAGGTAAGAAGGATATCGAGATATAGAACATTGAGATATAAAGAGTCAACTGTATGCTGATTTTTCAAGATAAAATGTTAAGTAAATGCGGTTTGGTGACTTGAAGTTTTTTTCAACTTGTTTATTTCTTTGAAATAATTATTCATTGAAATTACGTGGAAACAATTATAGATGATTTTCTGAAATTTCAAACATTTTACCTACTGGTCAATATTTGCCTTTCTTTAATACTTTATCGATGCTTACTTGAATAACATAGTTTTAAATTCGTGAGTTGATTTAGCTAATAGCCACTGAACTTTAGACGATTTTCTGATCATCACTTTTAAGTCATGAATAACAAATATTTAAATTATAAATTGTTGGAATAATTTCTTACAAGTAAAAAGAGACAAATATGATTTGTGTTATATCTAAACCGAATTTTTCTTCCATTTATGTCATTAGAGTTGACCAAAATCAATTGAAAATAATTCATTCAAATTCAATAATAAATATTCATGCTATGAACTACATAAATGATCTTGACATGTGATGTTATGAAAAAATGAAGAAAAGTTGAAAACAAAAAACACTTCAAAGCTTATTTCCATAAAACTTATTTCGGGAGTTTCGGCCTACAGTATCTCAAAATTGCGTTGATTAATTATTTATCATCGCCAACGTTTCGGCCCTGCTATTGGTCCATCTCCAGGGCTCGATTATTTCCATATTTAAACAGAATGAACTGTTATTCAGTAATCGAGTGAATCTTGCGTGGTGACTCAGAAAAAACATTTCTTTAAGCGCCCAAATAGCCGTGGCAGTAGCCGTGCAGATAATCAGCAAGATCATGTCAAGAGAGGAGGTTATGGACTTAAATCCCGCCTGTCGTGGATCGTTTTGTATTGAAAATTTTATCGACTTCCCCTGGCATAGAGTATCTTGCTTATCACATGATATGCACATCTATAAATTGGTCAATTGGCGAAGAAAGCTCTAAGTTAGGACCTGGGGAAGTACTCATAAGAACACTAAAATGAGAAACAGGTTCTGTACAAGTTTGGACATAGCACCAGAAAGAAGAAGAATAAGCTGTTAATGTAACTTGAGAATGTTTTCAAATAGAATATTCGTACATTATAGCAAACACCCCTTCATCAATGAAATAACTTTTAAGTTTTGGATTATGGAAGATGTCCATTTTGGCAAACGTACTTTATGTCTAATGTCCTTTGTGAAATTAAGTTTATGGCAATCGTTTGTATGGTAATCGCCCCTGTGGCTAACGTGTTTATGTCAAATGGGGTGTCTTCTTTATTAGCTATCCCATATGGTTGTGCCACTTTTCCTCGAATGCCGTTTCTCCGAATACCAACTTTCCAAATGCCACACTCCCATTTTCTAAATAGCCCTATTCTTGAAATAATGTTGACAAAAATTGAAGGAATTAGAAGCAAAGGGAGTGAATGGTACAAAAACTTAATATCTGATAAACTACTATGTCTCTTAAGACTTATTTGTACCTTCTGTTATATAAAAGTATTTAATATCGGCAGATAAACGTACGTAAGCCATAACAAACTTATTACTGACTTACATACCGTTCACGAAACAGTTCTTGGACATGTCCGTTATCAAAAATTGTAAGGAATTCGTAAAAGTTTGAAACATCATAAGAGTTCATCAAGTTCGATACAGAAGCGTCGAATCATGATGGGAGAAATGCACAATGATTTTGTTATAAAGTCTTCTAAAATTCTTCGGAATCCATCACGGATCTTGAAAGATGAGAATTTGTTAAAAGCATGAAGAGATCTTCAAAGATCTTATTTAAAAATTCCATTAAGAACTTCGGAGCTAGTCCAAAACGGTAGTATGAATCTGTAAAGGTTAGAACAACACATCTACCAAACGTTTTGCAAGGAGTTCGTTCGACAAAAGCCACACATCGTCACTACATCAGTCAACGACAAATCAACTCCATCCATTTCGCAAACTTTACACTCAAAAGCGAAAGATCGCATCATGTCCTACCCATCCCGTCGTCACGCCTAGCGGAGCACATCCAAGTTTATTAGAACATGTCTTCGCGCGAAAATTTTACAACTTCTAGCCTGTTCATTTGACGAAAATTATTCTCCCCGCACCAAAAAAATTGATGAACCCCACGGATTGAACCATAAATCACACCTCAGTTGCCCATTTTATTAATTAGTCCTCGCCCACCGTAGCGGCGAGTGCACAGCACTTGATCACCAGGGTGGTTCAAATAATAAAAAAGGTTGCAAAAGCCATCTCCAATATGTTTCTTACAATCACAAAGAGGTCCAAAGATGTTAAATATTTATATAAAAACTTTTCTTTTCTAGAAAAAGAAAAATGATGAATAAACAAATTCATTTTGAGCTACTTTTGGGAATTTTGTAGAAGTTTATTGAACTATATCCCCATATATAACTAAAAAATAGCAATTACATATATTTGCCATTTTGCCTTAACCATTTTTTTCTCTATGGTTGAAAATGGAGTATAAAAATGCTGGAAAAGGTAAACAATCTAATAACAAGTTTCTACTAAGAGATGATGCTGACATAAAATAACTGTTGTGCTGGGATAAAATTTTCAAATTTCTTCAATAATTTCACTATATCCTACATCGTCTTTAAACCATCTTCTAATCTCTACAAAACCGGCTGAACTTTTGATAGAACTCTGTTTTCATCATGAGGATCTGAAAAAAAAATATATGGGAGATTAAATTTTCAAGCTTTTTTGTTATCTGAATCGCCCTAATGGCCAAAGTAACGGACCAGCTCAACACATCCACCACCTTCACGGCCTGGACCGGCACCGCTATGATTGAATTTATGAGAAAAAAAATCCTACCGTACTAACGTGATTCATTTCATCGCAAAAACTCACTACCCACATGGCGATGATGGTCATGATGATGAAGCTGATGATGATCAAGGTGCGATGGAGGCTTCGGTAGCCACCGACCATTCGGAGGGAAGTTAAGAAATTTATCCACCTTATTAAAAAACTAACAAGCAGTGCAAAGCATACCCGCCGCGAGCAGCCACTAGCGTTAAACAGAGCATGAAGCTTCTCGATGGTTGCTATATGACTGTTAGTTTAGGTGTTACTTTGGCTGAGCTTTCAAAACGTCGGACCGGACCGGACGGATGGCTGCCAATACCGAACCGTGCAATATCCGAGTGTAGAGGCATTGAGCGTTGCACTGTGGTCTCAACGAAGCGGTCATAATCCATCTTGTGCATTGGTTGATGAAAAATGCCATAAGAAATTGACGAATTCCATTTTTGCAAGTGCAAAGAAAACATATCCAAACTTCTTGCAATCTATCGTAGATGAAACGCAGGCTGCTTTGAGGAACAACAGCTTTGACAGAAAGTCTTTCAGACTTGAACTGCTTCAGCCATTGAGGATCATTTTGAACATTGCATCAATCATTTGAAGGATTACCACCGATAACTTTCGCTGACGAGTCCAAGGACAAAGAAAAGCTCTGAAAAGTACTGTTTTTGTAGCACTGAGAAAAACTATTTTTTTTTTGCTATAGGCAGTTTTAAAAACTTCCGAGAGCAGAAAGAATTCGTAAACGATGCGCACTGTGAAAAGAGAACATTTATGTTTCGATTTTTAGCCACCGGCGGTACCACTGTGCATCGCTGAGATTTGTTAGTTTTGAAGGAAAAGTTAAACCCGATAGTGGCAGCGATTTGGTAAATCTTCACGAGGATCGTATTGGATTGTAGTACTAGTACTGGTTGGGCTACTGTTTCCAAGCCCCATTTGGCCAAGCAACAACAACGTCGGAAGCTCGCCGAGGCGGTTGATGAAAGCAGCTAATGGATTGATGAGGTCTGGCCTGATGATGTACCGATAATGATGATAATGATAAATGATGGGCAGGAAACTGGGTCCAATTGGTGTGGTGTTATCATTATCATCCACGCCACCAATTGATGATCGTTGGCATTTTCCCTTCAATACTTAAAGCTTAAAGGGAGAAGTTGGTGTTCTCACGGAGACCGTTCAGTTACGGCGATCGAAACGGTTGAGGGCCGCCTAGTTGAGGGCTGTTTGGTTTGGGTGGAGCGGCTGTATAACAGCAATCGTTGTGGGAGATTCATCAATCATATTGTATGTGTTTAAAGGGATCGAACAAACAATGTGGCTTCGTTTTTGCGTGTCTGAGAGAGCTCAAGACTGCATGAAATTTTTTCTTAGCGGATTGTCAGGTTTACATGCTTGAAGTAAATAATTGAACAACATTTATGTTTACAGTTCATCCGTTGGGCTCTTTAAATTAAATCAAGGGTTTGGTTGGGATCTTTCATGGGAAAATTTCCAAGATCAAGGCAACACTAACCTAACTTTGTTCCAAAATGAACATATCACATGTGCTCGTACAAGATTTTTTAGTGAAATAACGGGTTCGCAGTTATTTTTTTAATTTGACATGGATAATACCGATTTGATTCATATTACGGACAGCTTGAAATTCCGGACACTCTACTTTGTATGGGAAACATTTCACACGAAATATTTCAAATTTTGCCGTATAAATGTTCTTATTTTCGCGGCTCGTTTAAATAAGCATTTTCCAAGAATATCTAAGAAAATTTTCAATGCTCACCTGTCTTAAACGTCTATTTAGAGCTTTCCGGGATTCGAATCAAAGTGTCCGGAATATGAGGAAAAAATGAGCGAGTGTCTGAAATAAGAATCGCAAAAAGTTCACACATTTCTATTTATTTTAAATTATTCATGTTGTGGAATCAAAATCTTCACTCGACATTCGAAAGTTAAGTGTTTCGTATACTCGTTAATGCGGAGGAATCATACAGAATGATTTATTTTATATGCTTTTCGATGAGTTATACTTCACTACGGCCTTAAGTGTCCGTAGTATAAATCAAAACGGTGCAAATAACAATTTTTATAATTACTCCATATGGATCAGACGGATAATTTGATTCAAAATTTTGCAGCTAGGTGGTACTAGTGAACATGTAAAATAGACCAGTTTAAGCATGTTCTATCTTGTGAACCACATGAGATAGAAAGTTCAAATCTTCGGCAAAATTGTTTAGAAAATTAAGGCCAACATTTTGGTTCCATGTTTTGCCGCTAGGTTGCGCTAGTAAGCATATAAAAATGAGCATCTGTCCCATGATCCAGATAAGAAATTTCGAATTTTCGGCAAAGTTGTTCAGAACGTCAAATACATCCGAAATGAAAACAGTTTCGTTTGAAATTTTGCCACTAGGTAGTGCTAGTGAGCATGTGAAATTGAGAATTCCGAACTTGAAATTAAAGTGATCATCCCGTTATAAAACACATAATCAGTGTTGCTGCGACCCAAGGTAGCCATGAAAACCTACTTTTACTCTGGTTCTTCACCTCGATATCTAGAAATGTAACATCTAGTAATGGAGGGTTGATCTCATGATTTCGAGAAGATAGAATATCCAGAATATTGTTCAGAAAGATTTTAGCATTTGGAAGTGGAAATGATTATGGTCAAAATCCGCGATTCATGTTTGATTAACTTCATATCCATGTGTTTCAGGTTTGATTAACTTTTTATTAAAGTCATTCAGGTTAGATATTCAATATAATCAGATCAGATTGATTCTACGATCAAATTACTCACGACTAATTTACTTTATATTCAAGTGATTCATATCTCATTCACATCATATTCGACGTTTCAGGTTTTATTCACTTAAGATGAAGAAGAATCGAAGCCAAACTTCAATTTTTCAATAGCACAAATCTAGAGAACCGAACACCTGTTTCACCTGAAATCTTTATCGATTGGTCACCACCAGCTAGTCACCAATCGATTAAGTTTTCAGCTTGAAAAGATGCGTGGTTCTCCAGATTGGTGCCCTTGAAAATTTGAGGTTTGGCTTCGATTCATCTTCACCTTAATATTCAAATGATTTCAAGTGACTGCTTAATTTCATATTCAAGTGCTTCAGGTCTGATTCACTTCGTATTCGAATGACTAAGGATTGTTTCACTTCATATTTTAGAGATTCGTATTTGATTCACTCCATATCCAAGTGATTCATGTTGGATTCACTGTATATTCATGTGACTCACATCCGATTCTCTTAATATTCAAGTAATGCAGGTCTGACCTACTTCATATTTACCTGACTATGATGAACTACCTTTCACCTTCAATTTTGGTCGTTCAGTTTTGTTTCACTGCATTTTCTAGTTCCATCAATTCATGTTCAAGATATTTAGAATAGACTAACTTTATATTCAAATGATTCATATCTGATTTATTTTATATTCGTGTATTTCAGATACGATTGACTTTATTTTCTAGAGATCCAGGGTGGATTTACTTCATATTTGAGGAATTCACTTATTCACTTCATATCTAAGTGATTCAGGTCAGACTCCCTTCAATTACAAGTTATTCATGTCCGATTTACCGTTTTGATTCATATTACGGACACTTAAGGCCTTAGTGAAGTATGACTCATCAAAAAGCATATATAATAAATCATTCTGTATGGTTCCTCCGTGTTATCGAGCCTCCAAAACACTTATCTTTCGAATGGCGAATGAATTCCGCAACATGAATAATTTAAAATAAATATAAATGTATTGGCTTTTCGCGATTCTTATTCCGGACAGATGCTCACTTTTGCCTCATATTTCGGACACTTTGATTCGAATTCCGGACAGCTCATGAAAATTATAAATGGAAAAGTCAAATTATCAATTGAAATCATCAAACCTCTAAATAGACGTCTAAGGCAGTTGGACATTATAATTTTTTATTGATATTCTTGGAAAATGCTTATTAAAACGAGCCACGAAAATAAAAACTTTCAAAAGGCAAAATTTGAAACATTTTGTGTGAAATGTTTCCCATACAAAGTAGTGTAGTGGTTGGGTCTATTTCAAAAGTTATTTCAGCAATCGAGCTTCATGCAAGAACAACGTCCATTCCAATTGATTCTTAATAAATGCGTCTACACAAAGTTATTTATCAAAAGATCCTTATTAGCATTTAGGAAAATACTTTCAACGATACGAATACATAAAACGAAATTCAAAGCGATGACATATAGTTTTATCGACATGAAAGTTTTTGTAGAAGTGCAGTGAAATCTTTTTAGCAGAACACGAGTTGTTTGGTTACACTCAAAATTTATTTTACTAAAAGATCATAACAAAAACTCTTTATATGAAACTGTTTGCTTATAAAACAAAATTCAAATCGATGATATGTGATTTATTGACATTAATTTGACTGAAGTAGTCCAGTGAATACTTTTGGGTAGAAATATAAATTATTGATTACACCAAATTCATAGCAATGATATCTAGCTTTTTAAGTATAACTTTGCTTGTACAAGTCCAGTGAACATATTTGAGCAGACGTTATTATTTTGGAGTACACATAAAAGCTTTTTCACCAAAAACGTACGAAAAACCCTAGATTATCAAACTCTTTGCCTTTAAAATCAATACAGGGTAAGTGATTCATTATTTGTGGGTATTCCTATAGTTGTGGTAGTGCCATATTCACTGATTTTATTACATCAGCCACAGAACCGATATTGCCAATCGACGTACGTTAAAAAGCGCATTAAAATTGCCTTTAAACTGATGAGATATCACTAAAATTGCTTACACTATACTTACTTGTACCAATAGCCGCGGTAAAGTGTTCCTATAGTGGAGGATCCCATGAGTAAACAACGGATACCGCAACTATAGGAACACAGATTATAAATATGCCGCAACTAAAGAAACAGTGTTCCAATAGGCCTCTGCACTGTTTTGATTTTGTATGGGATTTTGACGTTTACTGGCCTTGTTGTTTACACAATTTATGGAAGAGTGAAAAAGAGAGGTTGAGTTTTGTGTAGAGCCCTATGGACCAATGCACGAGTTTACTAATTTGACGTTTGAGCGGTGCCGAATTCACTCGTTGCCATGGTCACATAAATAACACGGCACCGCTCAAACGTCAGATAGTGACTCGTGTATCGGTCCGTAGTGGAGGTATTATTTTTCACTGACATGCCGTGGGTTACTGCGATGAAATCATTTTTTCAGTAAGTCAATGGTCGTTACCGTAATTTCGGGTGAAATTGATCACTTTTCACTGTTTTCCATGTCTATTTTCTATGATGTTGCTAATTCCAAACAACTTAATGCAGGAAAACAAGTACGACGGTGAGCCTCATTGGCTTATATACTGAAATTTTCATACAGTTGTTATTTTAGTGCTGAAAATCGTCTCTGAAATAAAAAATCAAGGAATTCCATTTCGGGGTGAAATTGATCACCTGTCAAAACAATTATTGTTAGTTTTGAAATCAACTTTACTTATTTGATTTGGGCTTCCTGAATACAAATATGCTTGCCAAATTCATAACAATGCAAAATTTATGGAAATAATAAACAATTAATTTTCAACAATACCGCAGAAAACGCCTAAATGTAGGCAATTTCCAAAGAAATCTTCTGATATCTATAAAAAATTCAATTATTACAACAAAATGAACAAATTGGTATGAATTTTGATGATAACATTCGTTTTGAGGATATATTTCAAGCATCCATTTCCCTCTATAAGAGGGATATGAAATCGTATGTCACGGTGATCAATTTCACCCGAAATTACGGTACGTCTCGTTACAACATTTACGTGTATCGTGAAACGGGGTAACTTGCAACACTTCGACATGTAACCGAATTGTCGTTTCACCCACCATTGTGTTAAATTATTATAATTTATTCCACCATTTATTGACCTTGGATATACCGTGATGCATCAATACCCGGGCACTTAAGCAAGACCAAATATTCAAACACTATTTTCATTAAGTTTTCTTCAGATTAAGTTGAAACTAAATTGTGCTACTAACGGTCTTACATCAGATCTTGGAAGTAAAGATGAATTTCATAGTAAAAACAACTATAATATAATGAAATTCGTTTAAACAATGTCGTATGTCTTGTTCATAAATCCGGACATCTGAAGCAAGCTTTGGCTTTAAATCCGGACACTACTGAATCAAAATCCGGACAGCAGCATTTTACCACTTAAAACTCGTGCATCAATCCGTTTAACATGTCTCAATTTAGTTGTATATAACTTCCATAAGAGTTTCAACCATGCATGGTCTCTAGAATATTTTATAGAGCTGTATGTATGCGAATTTATATCGTAATTTGAATTTGAAGTCACTTGCACATGTTTCCGGAGCAGGTTTTATCGCAAATTAATGCATATTCACAAACTATTTCGCAGCAGTTGTATTGCCAGATTGTTAAATTATCACTTTGTTCGTTTTTACGATGAAAAAGTTGCCAAAAAATATACTATAAACTAGTTATCATGAATTACACGTCATAGTACTTTTGAGCGAGTGATAAGCACAAAAACTTGCACAGTAGAAGAATGACGATCAACTGGAGGAAAATTTCTGTATTTATTTTCTTTTATTTATTTTGTTATGGTAACTAGATTATAAACGATAGTAAAACGATCAGCATTATTAAAAGTTGAAATTATGAATATATATAAGCAGTTTAACATTCAATTATACCTTCAATTAATGAATAATGTTGGAGTGTCCGGATCTTGGTACCGTCCGGATTTTGATTCATCACGGCACAACAGAAGATTTTGGCAAAGGTTTGGGTATTGTTTCTTTTTTGGTTAGTTTGCTGGAGGTGAAAATCGTATAAAACGTTGGGTTGTATAAAATTAATGCTGGATAACGTGGCTCATACCACACAAACGGCAGAAATATGTCATTCGAGGCATTTACTATCAGTTCTAGAACTTAGTAGTGTTGAAATGGACAATGTAAAAGTTTTGACAATTTTATGCTGAAAAACTATTAAAAATCAAAAACGATTTTGACAACCCTTACGGAGTAACTTGCAACACCGATTTTTATCTCAATTATTTGATATGTCTTGCCGTTTGTCATCGAAAACACATGAAAAGGCAAATTTGAACATTGAAACATTAAAAAAATTACATGAATTGCATTATTATTAGATTTAGTTTTATTTTCTACTAGAAAATAATGAATGATTTTGAAAATCTGTATGTAAAATAACTTGCAGTTCTGCCATTAGGAGCTTTCCGCATGAAATATGCACGCCAAAAAAAGAGTTACGAAAAACTTGAACTGTCAAATATACACCGTGAACTACCATCATGTTCACATGAACGTTCCCGGTACTAGGCAACGTGTTTACACAAACATGATCTAGTTCACGGTGTATTTTTGCTTGTTGACGAATTCACGACTGCTTTTCACGGATGCGAGAACGGATTTTTTTCTGTCTGATGAAATTTATGTCAAAAAATCAACAAAGACTTTTTTAACACATACATATCAGTATGTGATACGTCGCTTTGATTTAAAAATATATAAAAATAAGTTATGTGAAGTATAATCTAAAATATCATTGTATTTATAGAAAAGTTATATTTAAACGTTTTAATTTCATTTCATTTATTAAATTTATCAACAGGCTTCGTGGCCCCAATGATATTGTTAAAACTAAGGACAGCAATACAAATTAAAAAAAAATTCAATCACGAACATAATCTTGGTCACAGTCTCAAACATAATCATAAACTTTGTCAGGCAATTAAAAAAAAAACATTTAACATATAATCGTTGTCGTTATCCGCTTCTACCAGCAAAAAACTCCGAAAATCTTCGACGAAGCGATTCACGGGTGAGGTGGAAGTCAAATAGTAGGGCAATCCTGTTGAAGAAGCGCTGGATACCGATGATCGCCCCATGCATTCCGTAGTTAGTTCTTCGTAATGGCAAGCGTAGCATAACATTGTTCCGGAGTGATCGTGACTGGGCGTGTAAATCATTTTTTTCCAGGATGAAGGCACAATCTATCCGTCCTTGTAGCGTGTCTGCAACCGTAAGAGCTCTGCAGACGTCCCTTCTGGTGCGAAGTAGCTCTAGATCAATCAGCTGGCATCGACTCTCGTAGCTCGGCAGTTGGAACGGGTTTCTCCATGGCAGTTTCCGAAGTGCAAACCGAAGAAAGCGGTGTTGTACGGACTCAATCCTTTCGGAGCCGTTGTCGTAAGCGGGGCTCCAGACCGCAGAACAGTATTCCAAAGTCGAACGCACGAGCGAGCAATATAGGGACTTTAAGCAGTAGACGTCTGTGAAGTTCTTTGCAATCCTTCCTAATGACTTTCCAATAACTGTCAAGATTTATGATATGATAGAATTCCTCCGAGTGGACACCCTATGCAATGCTAATAGAATTTCCAATCAAATTGGTTTGATACTCATAATTGAATCTATAATAATTAGTTTTCTAAGAGTAGAGTAGCCTGTTTCTGATTATTGTCATGCTTTTACTGTAGAAAACTATTATATAATCATAATAACACGATATAAGCTAAGTTTTTAATAGTTTATTTTAGGTAGCACTTTTAATGTTACCTCTAATCAGGGGTTGCATAAAAATTTCTATTTTCCGTCTCTCCTTATCCCAGAAAACCAGGGTACCAGATGCTTTTTGTCTCATCTGAATCCTCAAATTTATCAACCATACAGGTTTGAAGTTGAACATTTTTGACGGTACATTGATTGCGATTTTTGAATTTAGGTGGTTAAATGAAGTTCAATCGTGCTTAGTACCTCCACTATTTGTACATATACCCTTTAAAGCCATGGCATATTTTTTTGGCATTGTAATCGCGCCCGTCGACCAGCGAGCCCATTGTGTTCAGCCTTCCACCCTGCTACCTAAAAATGCTACCGTAATCCGGGGTAACATTGATCAGCGGGGTAAAATTGATCGCAATGACCCTCTTCGTAAAAAGCTCGAATCAACATTTGTTGATGAAATATTTTCAATGCATGAATGGCGATTCTCTTTCTTCTAATCATGAGCTAATAAACAATAAGGTTTTTGCGAAAATAAAGTTGTGTTCATGTGTAAATTTTTCAACTTTTGTAAACAATGATTTTCATGATTATGGATGACACCATAAAATAATCATGTCTCACATGAGTTCTGTAAACGATATGAGCCAGAGAAATGCGGTTGTTACTAAAAATGACATCGCCGAAAACGACTCCGTTGTCAAAATTTTCATAAATATGTTCAATAAAACATAATTCACAAATTATTATAAAGCGTGAAGATTTTCCTTAGGAAATTGCATACATTTAGGCGTATTCCACAATTCAAGGTGTTTTTAATTTTAAAATAACTCAAAAAGTAAATGACTTATAAGAGTTTGACCTTCATATTCGGCTTCAGGGACCATGATTTTAGTAAGTAATGATATTTTCAATATTACCGAACAATGTTTTCATGGTGTGATCAATGTTACCCCATATCAGCTAAATCAAAAACTCACTTAAAACATTTTTTTAAACATGCTTTAAACTTTCAGAAAACAAAATACAGTACATAAACACGAACAATGGGTGGCAGTACTTGTTTTAAAAATATAAAATTTGCAACACATGCATTTTCAAATCAAATGTTTAAGAAATATTCAAAAAAATGATCAATGTTACCCCGGATTACGGTACCACCACTTGACACGACCAGTCAACGATCTACGATCGTAATCTGTCATGAAGACATGGTACAGCAAAAACTTCCATGTAGTGCCTAGTACCACAATATATTGAATTAGATCTCTTAAAATTAGTGCTTAAACTATTGTGAACTTGAACTAAATTGTCACTTAATACCTAAATTATCAAAAGTGGTTGAATTTTGATGAACTTAGAATCTAAAACCGCTCATATGGTGAGAAAAGTTAACTATTTGTTTAGAAATTATTAATAACTCGTGAGCTTACGATTTCTTCATGCAATAGTAAATACGTTTAGGAAATGGTGGGAATAACGTCAAAATCCACGATTTGCAATTGCCCTATTGTTTGCCAATTACCATTCGCTAATTGCATTTTATTATGCAACAACATAACAGCTGCAAGTGTACGACCGATAGGGATGCTTAAGAAGAACTTGATGTAAACGTGTAGCGAATTACTGAAAGTAAGTAAAATTATAAAAAGTATGCTTCGTGAACTGATTTATATGTTACATCTAGGAATTTATAACTCTCTCTTTGATGATGTTTAATTCTGGCGACCTTCGCAGCTATTCTTCCAACAGGCATGAACTTACTTGTTGAAATTCAGTGACCATCTTTGGGAAAAAAGTAAATTTTGAAAACAATCAAAATTTATTTTACCAAAACTAAACATAAAAAAACTTATTTTGTACAACTGTATTACTATAAATCGAGTCGTAAAGCAATGACATGTAGTTCTTAGTAATAAATTTGATTGCACAAGAACAGTGAAAACATTTGTGCAGAAAGAGAAACTTTAGATTACACTCAAATGTTCTTTACCTGGAAAAACTACAAAAAAAAGTTCCGAACTAATTGGCCTATAGATCGAAATTCAAAGCATTTATATACACATTCTATTTTGGTATTTATTTGCTTATACCAGTTTGGTTAGCATGTTTCGGGTGAAATGAAAATTTTAGATTACACTCAAAACTTATTTAGCTTAAAAATAGTAGAAACCCTCATTGTTTTAATTATTTGCTAATTAATCCAAATTTAAAGCGATGGCATTCAATTTATTCGACATAAATTTCATTCTAGAAATCTCAAAATATGTTTGAGCAGAAAAATAATTACTATATAACACTTTAAATTTATTTTACCTTAATACGACTTAAACTATTTTTTCTTTTTAGGTAGTTTGCCAGTAAATCACAATTCATGGTAATGTCATGTATTTTTTCCAGAGCAGTGATAAAGCTTTTTGTTAATACTTATTTTTCTACCTAAACAGCTACTAAAGTATTAGGTCTGTAAATCAAAATGCAAAGCAATTATATGTTAACAATAATTTGTATTTAGATGTCTAGTGAACATGTTTGAGCAATAATTAAATAAAAGAAAACACCCAAATTTATTTTACTATCAAAACTAGGAAACATGCAACTGTTTAACCTTTTTACCTTAAACAATTTGCTACGAAAATACTCTCGTCGCAATCATAATATAAGAAATTTAAGTTTAATAAAAACATTCTTTTAAAACCAGAAACTTTCAATGAACTTCTATAAGCTGATTGATGTGAAAAAAGTAGCAAGTCTTTGTTGCATTTATTTAATTGGGTGACTTCAAAAGAAAAAAAAGATCTCAATGATGTATAACTCTTTCTAGTTTAAAAAACTAAAACACAATTTATGACAAAATTACAAATTCAACTTCATAATTCGCCAAGGAATGGAAGAAAAACAGCTTCAAACTTTCTTCGGATCGTTTGCCAGGGTGCGTAGATGTCGTAAAATTAGTTTTTTTTTCTATTTTATTTGCTGGAAAATCGTTTAAAAAAGGCTTTTCGTAGTTTTTGAAATACAATAAATTTTTAATGCATTATAAATTTTATTTTCTGGACTAACTTGTTCACCAGATTTCTATAATAAAATTTATAGCGATAAAACAAGATGTTCTCGCATTATATTTTGATTCATTGGCAAATGGTATAATGTTTTTTTTTTTGAGTAAATCAAATTTTGAGTGTAATCAAAAATTTATATTTCAACCCAAACATGGGAATTGTGGTTCCGAGACTTATTTTCCACCAAGAAAACAATAAATTATCAACTTAAATATTGTTACATTGTTTCATTCGTACCACATATCCCTATCAGATTACACTAAGAAGCACAACTTTGGGTATACCATCTTTTAAAATACATTTTTAATTTTTGGGCCTAAAATATCAAGACTCAGAGGTTGCGCAAGTGACTCGTAGTTAAATTTTCAAATATTAAAATATGACCTTCAGTGAAGTCCTCATAACTTTGTTGTTTTGTAATCAATATTGAAGCTTTTGTCATCATTCACTTCAAAATCATATATATGAACAGTTTGTAGAATATCAAATCTGTCGAAAATCAAAACTAATCCTAGTTAAATATAGTTTTTTTTTTCTATTTTTTTCTTCTCTTGTACTAAATCAATCATCTTCGATTGACCATAACTTCATGAATACTCATCCGATCTCAGAACTTTCTACAATGATTTTGAGGCTAAGTTTGTTTTTCAAACTGTGCTTGCAACAAATTTATTTATAAAATTGTTTTGATTTAGTTATTTAACAAAAACTACCCAAAATATGTTTTTTTCAATGAAAAACCATAAAATTTTATAGAGTACTAGACGCGACTAACGAAATCGTGTACACAGAGCCGTAGCGTGGGTTCATGGCGCCCTTGGCGAACTTCCATTTAAGCGCCTCTCAATCAAAACTGTACACATCTATTTAACATGGTGAGAGTTAACGTGAACTATATCATTAGAATTCATTAGAAAAGAATCGTAGGATGCTAGAAATTTAGAACATATTTGATTATTGAGTTAATTCCTGCAGGACAAAACGCAAATTCTTTTATCTATTAGGGCAGATTGCCAACTATTGCACAGACTAAAAACGTGCCAATTATTGAACAACCCGTGTATTCCTTATGGATGTGCAATAATTGGAGTGTTTTTAGTCTATGCTATATTTTGCTATTTATCCTAAATGTTATTTGAAAAATTCCCAAGAATATTACAATTTATATAATAAGAAACAAATATGAAATATCGGTGTTCTAACAATTTTTTGGTGCCAATTTTAGTAAAATGTTTATTTGAAGAAAAATTCTTCTAAACATTTTAAAAATATTGATTAAAAAAAATAAAAGCTTCTTTATCCGATATTTATATCATATGACACTAATAGTACAACCTTGAAAAAAAAACCAAAGCCATACGCTTATGTGTTACACTTTTCACCACACTGCTGCCGTATAAGGCTTGCGAGCTTTTCTTAACAGTGTTGTACAAAATACAACAGCACGACTACTGAAGTGTTAAAAACGTAAATAAAAAAAATCATTTTTCATAAAAAAAAATTAGTGCTAAAAAGATTTTTTTTCAATTCACGTTGTCTTGGTCTAGACATTTTCATAAAGTATCATTTAAAAAAGTAATTTTAAATGAATTTTTAAGGAAAGGTACGATGGGTTACGTCATCTATAGCTTTCTGAAAACCAAAAATGAGTATATCAATCCTACTGATTCCATTTTTTTTGGAAAATCAAATGGCTATCAGCTAGCGTACAATATTTTTAAGTGTTATTAAAAATGTACCACTGATTTGGGAAGAATAATTCGCAGAATGCTGTGCGGATTTGGCCGGAGTTAAATTCTTAGAAAACCACACCCTGGATTGAATATGTCATCAAGATGGTTTAAAAAGTTCAAAAGTGTCGGTGAACCGCAAAGCGTTCTATCATAACCACACATAGTTTATTATATAGAAGACCTTGATTATTTGAGAATCTCGACAATTTTTTGGTTGAATCCAGTCAAATACTATGTTAGATTCATGCTCAGTATTTCATGAAAATTTCTTTCAGGATCCATATTGTGATTCATAGAGATTGTGTTTGAATTCAATATGTATTTTCAAACTTTACCATTTGTGTCACGCGTGTTGGCGCCCCCTTAAGGCTGGCGCCCTTGGCGGGTGCCAACCTGGCCAACCGCACGCTACGGCACTGCGTGTACACGACACTGAAGACGGCCTTACAGTTGAGGTCGAAATACGCGTATGGTATAGTACTAAATTCGGTTTTTCATCTACTTATAGGTATTCTACTTAACAGCTCGAAGATTTATTACAAAGAATTGTTGATTTTTTCCGCAAATTTCGTTTCTATTGTTTACTTCAAGTTTCAAAACCATTTTGTAATAACTACAAGTTGAAAAATGCACGTATTTTTATATTTTAAAAAGAACATGTTATCAAATTTATAAATGATTGCCGATGATTCGAAGTAGAGTAAGGTGGGGCAAAAGTTCGACCTTAGTGGTATAATCAAAGTTTCCAGGAAAACAATAGCAGTTAAAACAAAACAAATACCATACAGTGAACTTTCAACATATTGGCTATAATTTTGCTGAACAAACTTGTGTCAAAATATTAACTCATTTTTAGTTATAACAGTTTCAAAATTGATTGTCTTATTCGAACTTTTGCCCCACCGGTGGGGCAAGAGTTCGAATCTAGTGTGGGGCAAAAGTTCGCTGGCTAAAACACAAAATATCGATCCTTTTATGACAGGCATACTTTACACCAGCCGTAAACTTAAGTTTAACGAAAAATACACACTAAATTTTCAACAAAAAAAATTCCCAAAACCGAGTTAATTTTAATATACTCAAAAATAGCAGTTTTTCGCAAAACTATTATCTATTATCTATTAACAAATGAAAAAACCCAGTTTCAACTGAAGTTTTGACGTTAAACTGACAAAAATTTGAAAAAATATAGTATTTTCCTTGAAAAATTAATGTTTTTGTTCAGTCTTTGTCAAATAATTTAGTCAAAACTATTTTAAATTAATTTGTTGTACCAATAGTTTAATAACTACTAAATTTGATTCAAAAGCATGTTAAAATATTTAGAATCGGTTAAGTTCATGAAAAGTTATGTTCAAACAAAGACGATTTGTTTTAAGTAAGCAGAGGAAAAAAAAAACTGCTTGTAGCTAAGACTTATTTTGATTTTAGACAAGTGTGATATTTCACAAACTTTTCATAAATTTAATTTTGAAAAGAATGATGCTAAGAGCTTCAAAATTTGTTGAGAAATAACGAAGTTATGAAGACTTCACGCATATTTCAATACTTGAAAATTCACCTTCAAATCGCTTGCGCCACCTCTAAATCTTAATATTTTGGCTTAAAATTTGAGGTTTCCCGTTTAATTTAGTTTATGTTAAGAAGAGCACAGGAATTTTTGGTTTTGGAACTTTCGAAAAATAAGCCTCATCCTAATGAATACTGATCTCCAAAAGTTTTTTAATTCGATTGCTGCAAAAAATATTAAAATCGCTTCGAAAACGACGGAGATATGCATTGTCAAAGCTGGACTCTTAACCTTTTCTGGAACTTTTGTTGTAAGCGTAAGTTTTCTTCCCCGTGATAGTAAAAGAGTAGAACGTTTCCAACTGAAAGTATTTTTTACAACGCTTACTATTTCTAAAGGATCAACTAGCATTAATCTTGTTTTATAAAAAAAAGCAAAATTTAAGAATTTTTTTGGATTTTCACCATAGATTTTATTTTATTTTCTTTGCTTAAGCACAATTGTGGGATACCTTGGGCATTGTCGGGTTAATAAAGATAAAAAAAAATCATATATTATATCAGTATACAGACTTTCTGGACAATCATTAGATTTTCTGAAAATTATTACAGAAATGAATATTGAGAAATCTCAGATTAACTTCTCCAGATATTTCACTGGATTTTGTTCAAAAAATCCACGGGCAATTCTTAACGATTATGACAAGAAATATGTCTGAAATTCTTCATATCTATTCTAATTCCGGTTGGAATTTCGTAGTGAGCAATTCTCGCTGAAACCAGGCCGCCATCGGCACCCATCGTTAGAATTCCAATTTTATGTCACTGATCGCTAATTCTCAATAAAAAATAAGGGTGGTCCTTTCGGTTTTCTCAAATTGGTGGACCCCTCGTACGCCAGCTAGCTAAACATTTTGCGAAAAAGCCCATTTTATGTTAAATCTTGAGTATTTCTTCACGTGATATGTCTCATATTTCGCTTGGAACACAAAGCAAACTTAGTGGCACCGTATAGGGAAAGGATATAGCTTTTATTTGAAGTTAAAATACTTTTGGCGGCCATTTTGAATTTGGCCGCCATCTTGAATTTTGTTAGAAAAATTGTTTTTTCACCATAAGCGCACCGCTCGTTTTTAATTCTGAGATCACCATCAGAAGACTGAGGAAAAATTGCGTAAGATAGGCTACAAAAACTAGGTGAGCAATGGTATTTACCCTATGAATTAAACGATTTTCTGAATCATGTTCTACGATTTTGACGTATATGGCGAGTGCAATCAATCCAAACATCATTTTTTGCACAACAAACAAACAGTTTTTCAATCCTTGGTGTTTTATTCGAGTCAGAAAAGTAAGAGTATTATTTAAAAACCCATGATTTATAGAAAAATGGACTTTTTCGCAAACTGTTTAGCTAGCTGGCGTAGGAGGGGTCCACCAATTTGAGAAAACCGAAAGGACCACCCTTAAGTTTTATCGAAAACTAGCGATCAGTGACATAAAATTTGAATTCTAACGATGGGTGCCGATGGCGGCCTGGTTTCAGCGAGAATTGCTTAGTAACATTTTACAAGAATTGTCAAAAAAAACTTACATGGAACTTTAAGGCAATTCAGCAAAAAACCTTGCCAATAGTGTACATTTTGAGAGTTCTGTGAGAAATGCTCAATAAATAGTCCTGACAACTCTTCAAGAATACCCTAAGTTGCTACTCTTGGTTTTAGCCCATTACTCCGAAATGCATAAATAAATTTCCCCAATAGGTCTTTCAAAAATTTCAAACGAGGCATCATTATTTAGTTAGTCTTTGAAGTTCACGCTGCTTTTTTTTTTTCTTCTTCTTTTTTTGTATTACGTCCTCACTGGGACAGAGCCTGCTTCTTAGATTTACGTTCTTATGAGCACTTCCACAATTATTAACTGAGAGCTTTCTTCGACAAAGTAGCCATTTTCGCATTCCTGTATCGGGTGGCAAGATGATACTCTATGTTCAGGGAAGTCAAGGAAATTTTCATTACAAAAAAATTCTGGATCAACCGGGAATCGAATCCAGACAGCATGGTTTTGCTTTGTAGCCGCGGACTCTAACTACTCGGCTAAGGAAGGCCCTCCTCAAGCTTTGAATTGTCCAAATAAGCCGTTTCTGTGCAGAAGCATGTGTAAATTAAAAAAAAATCACCACATCCTACCGTTAGCCAATAACGCCAACAGCAGCTAGTTCTAGGGCTCACTGAAGCGCATCTTCGACTTTACGGCAACGGACCAGCCATTCATATTTCACTGCCCTCCGCACCGCAGGCCATCATTAGTCTCATCAGCTGGTTGTCATAATTAGTCGTTAGCCATCGCGACGTGCTGCCCACACGTATGTGTACACTAGGGTGCGACTTATTTTTTTGAAAATTCTCGCGATCTTTTGCGTGTTTTCTCCTGATTCGATATCACATAGCATAGCAAAGCATAGCCTAGTATAGACTAACTATACATGTCAATGGCTACTACTCCGTGATTGATCCGATCTTGTAAGATATGCGTTTTGATTTAATTGAATAATGGATGCGACTTTCCGCTAGTTCTCGAAGCGCACATTTTATCAGATCTCATATTATTGAGCAATAACGGCGCAGGAGTGTTAGTGTGTAGTGATTGTAGAGACCGAAAACACCTCTGCATCTCCACAATCATAGATAATGAGGGAAAATAGGCTCTTACTCAAAACTAGTATAGGATTTTTGCTTCCCTGTGAAATGCTGCTAAAACATTTAAAATTGGTTGAAAAATAACGGACGTCTGTTTATTTCACGGAAGGTAATATTTTGTATTTTAAATTCGCTTGAGCCAATTTTCTTATTTTTGGCACAAACTTTGAGATTTCCCTGTTGATGTGATTTGAAATCAAAAGAGCGCACTGACTTTTAGTTTTGAGCCGCACCCTAATGTACACCTTCTTCTGCTAAAGGTGCGTTAGCTACCTAGCGCTTCTAACAGCTCCTACACTGTCTGTTCTACTTCATAATTTCGGAGGTTCGTGTTTCATCAAATACCGCGCAACCTTCTCCTCTACGGTTCCCCGCTCGCGAAAAGTCGAAATCCAGGCAGCAAAACCAACAACGCAGTCGGTGCCCGTTTACGACCCAGAGCCCAGCGAATTAACTGTTGATTTACGAGGTGCTGCCGAAATGATGACCCGACTGATGAATGCGGATTGCAGGAGTCATACTTACGGGATCGTCAACGTCAGCTATGCTTTCCTGGTGCGTTTTTTTTTTTGGTGCGGGGGTGTAGAGAGGCATCTTGTTAGCGAAGGAACGGATCTTGTGGCGTGTGGATTGTGGGTGAAGTAACGGGAAGTGATTTCTGGGATGGGTTGGGTGTTACTGGTTTAAAAGTTTGGAATGCTTGAATGGGTGCGGGGAGTAGGTCGGAGCCAGTTGTAGGTGTCTACTACACTTTTTATTGTCACTTCATTGTTATCAGTTGGCAAGGCCCAATCAATATGCATTGCTGGATGCATAAGTTAATCATGTGGTCGAATCCATGACATATAGTCGAATAGTTTTTCGTTGAATGACGTTTAGTCGCAAATACGTCGAATAAAAATAAAGTGAAAATAATATGTAACATTGGATCGGAATATGAGATTAAAAAAAATCTACAAAGATATTGGGTGATCTTCCAGTACCGGACAGCTTGATTGTTTTGAAATTTTTTCACTAGTGTCTCAAAACAAATTCATTTTTTTTATGAATTTCGTCGATCATGGTATCAAATATGCAATAAAAATAAGAAGAATGAACATTTTGAACAACATCATAACATGTGGTATTTTTCGTCATGTATGAAAAAGGTTTTTGATGGACATTTTGCAAACTAAGTAAAACTCTCTTATAAATGTTGGAAATGCATTAAATTGGCTATGAAATACTATTACTGGAGTAAACACATCCAGATTATGTCCGATATTGGGAGCCAACTTTCATGATTGGCAATTTTGGTACTAGAATACGTCATCAAACTGTAATGTCGAAATTCATATTTATTTTTGTTATTATTTATCATGAATGGAGAACTGAAACATATAAAACCAATGCCTTCTTAATTATCAATTTAGCTTAGCTTAGACTGGCTACACATATCAATGGTTGCTATTCCGTGATTGACCGAAGTCAGTGAAAATGCACAAAGAATCAATTAGAAGTTCGGCTGGGATTGGCCATAATCTTCTTCAGTGTGAATAATTCAGTGCCTCTATTTATACATGGTCAATAACAACGCCGGCCACGTCCATGCAGTCAGGTGGGATTGGGGGAAGGAATGCTAGTGTGTAACCTTTGCTATTTGGAGACCGTGATTGCCTCTGCATCTCCACAAAGGTTAGTGGGAGGGATGTTTGTTAATGGGGAGGATCGTTGGGTCACAGGATTCACTTTGATAAGCTAAGAGACCATGATAAATAATTATTTGTGAGATATAAACATGCTTATATTTAAATATAATATTTTCATTTGATATGAACAATATCTATGTAGAGAAAAATTATGCCGACACTTGAGGTGACGAACCTTTCAAAGTTTGTTGAATAAAGCGAACCTTTAAAAAGTCTACACTAGTAGTGTCGAACCATTTTTTTTTTATTAAAAAAAATAAAGGTAAAAAGAAAAAGGAGTTTTGAAAAAAAAAAGTTTAGTCATAAAAAATTTATGAATCAGAGTTTATGTCGACACTCACAGTGACGAACCTTTCAAAGTTTTTTGATAAATCATATCTACGTCTCACCATTGTAACGGTTAAAGGTGCAGTCATACATATTTTATAGATTAGAAATAGTAGCATGAAACGAGCACACCAATTGATCCGTCATCCTTGAGCATCAACAATCCACTTTCAGCTTCACTCGTTTGCTCGGCTATATAAAAGCACTCAGAGAAAATAGGCACGCGACCCGAGAGGGAAAACAACTGACGACTGCTCGGGCTTTCTTGACGCACTGCCCAGGAGCAAGCGGCAACGTCGAAAGATCAAAAAGAACTAATCGAATGCGGCACTTTTTCACTTTCACTCGACCGACGCGCGACACGTTTGATCCTGCGCTCATCGCCAGCCCCAGCAGGAGCAAGCGTCAAGGTCGAAGGATCAAACACAACTCAATACGTTCTTAGTTATCATTTTAGTGGCTTAAGTATCCGGTAATGGGGGATAAGGGCGTCCCTTCTCCCAGATCTTTTTTAACATTCTTACCATGAAAATAGTGATCTGAAAGCTGAAAATTTCAAGCTTTCTATGTGGTGATTTAAAGGTGGCTCAAAGACGATGTAGGTTTATTTGGAAATTACTATGGAGAAATTTTGAAAAATGTTCCAAACACGTTAGTACTGTAATGTAAGTACAAACTTATCATCCCATAATGAAGATCCATTCTTCAAATCTTAATAAAGAATGTTGCTGAAGGAACAATTCCCTGTTGAGCTAATTCTGAATTTTTTTTTTAAACATTTTTCAAAATTTCTCTATAGTAATTTCATATCGTCTTTGGGCCGCCTTTAAATCACCACCTAGAAAGCTGAAAATTTCACAGAACACTATGTTTATGGAAATAATGGTAAAAAAAATATGGGATAATGGATTTTCAAACTTTTTTTTTTATTTTGGACCGCTCTACTGGGGAATTTCCCGCTAAATACTTTAGCTGTAGTACTAAACACTATTCCAGAGGCACTTACTTGGATTTATATTTGAATCAAAGACATTTGCCTCTCATGAGAATAAAATATTCAAGTTTTCAAAATTTTATGTAAAATAATTAAAACGAAACACTCCACCTTGACAGCAGTCAACGCGTTGCAACGATTGTGGAGTTAGATTGTTGAAAAAAGAGTAATCGTTTCAAGAAATCTTTACACATGCTACCGTCTACAAAATGTATGGAATAGTTCTGAGTTCTACCATGAATTCAATTGATTAAAAAAAATCAATTTTGCAATCATTCATTTGCATGGTCCCACTGAACATAAACCCTCGACTTATTTTCTGTTCGACTAAATGTCGAACACTTGGTCACTTTGATTATATGTACCGTTTTGTCTCAAATTCCAGACATGACTCATATTCCGAACAGTAGCGATTTAAAATGTTTAGACTAATATTTTCAAGCCCATCAAATAATGAGGACCCGCATTGTAAAAGAATTTATCATCCTGCTGAGGAATTTTGAAGATTTAATGAAAAATCAATATTTAAAGCCGAGTGATCCGAATTTGAGACAAACCGGTACTTTCAATTAAATGTCTTTTCGACGCCTAAACCCATGTGGTCTGCTACTTATTTTTTCATGATACATCAAGGTATCAAAAAAGAAGCGCTCGATGAAACCAACTTTACTATGGCGCATATCGTTATAGTCCATATTTCTTTGATTGGTTGCTAGAAAGCGAATATTCTTTACGAATAATTGATTTTTAGAATCGACATTGGTATCATTTTACGAATCAGATTGACATTTAAAAGGATAAAACTGATTAGATTTTTTTAATGAGTTGATGGACCATAAACCTCGCATTATATTTCTGAAAGGCCAATAATCAAATTGAAAACATATCTGGTGTCATACCATTTTAAATCATCTTTCAACACTCACAAACCATGCAAACACTGTCAACAGAATCATAAAACTTTCCATTATAAACTCGATTTTTTGAACTTTTTTTCAAAACAAACAAAGGCCTCCGGCTCAAAACGGCCACTGAATGGATCTCTCCTTTTGGAAAATGGTCTACGATCGAAAATGTTCGAGAACTGTCATTGGGTTCAACTTGGTGTGAGGCCAATGACTCTCTCATGTTCATTTAAAGCAAACGGAAAGGGCCAAGTCTTGAGCCAATGCACGCTAATATAAAATTATGTTGGCCTATAAGAAGGCCAATCCTTGGTTTAAAATTGAAAATAGGATGGTTCCATAATAGTTTCCACATTATTGGCAGTTTGTAGAATAAAATAGATTATTAACGTGTATTTATAACCCATCGTCACTCAACGAACATCTTGGTGGACATGTTCCATTCCAGCTTGAGCTTGAGCTTGATTGGCCACCCGTGGTTGCTACTCCAGTGTCGCAAGATCAGCTGCACTTACACAAGGAACCAATCAGATGACTGCTTGGGACTAACAGGCACCCTCACTGGTATCTTCTATTACTGGTGATCTTCTATTTTTAGGCGACAATGGCGCCTGCCATGTCAGATTTCTGACGAATGTGGGGAAGGAGGAGGAATTGATGGTGCATTAAACTGACTCCCACAGTGGACGGGGGATATATACCTGCATCTACGCCAGTTCATGCGGGAAGGTGTAGGGCTGGTATGATTTTTATGGCAGAGAGGCTTGCTGTTTGGTTGGCAGACGGCCTAGGAATCAGGCGAACCCATGACCTGCTGCTTATGAAGCAGAAGCGGTAGCCATTGAACCACCAACACCGTCGCACAATTGTCTAAGACATGTTCTACTGACTTGCACATTTTGGAAATTCAGTCTGCTTTCGGATACTTTGAGGATTATCAACTGGGAGTTTTCTTTTATAATGCCTTCTTTGTACCGAAGCGGTTCTTCGACATCTTCAATGTCTTCGAACACAACGAACTACAAAACATAGGATCAGTTGTATTGAACTTGTTTTACATTTATTTGATCCAAAACGTCTTATTGAAATGGAAAACCTCTGATTAAATTCATTAACATTGCTGTTCATTGAGTGACGTATTTGGAAAGCGCGTTACGGCATTTGTCAACCTTGTAGTCTGCACTGACAGGCAAGTACTTCTTTTTTGATTGCCTCATGAAAAAGTGAAATTTGATTAAAAAATTGAGGTGAGAAAAGTAGAAAAAAAATTGAGTGAGACAAAAAATCGGCCTCAGTTCAACCAAATATAGTATTTCAAATAAAAGGAAGATTTTTTTAAAGGAAAACTGAATTTAACAAACCCCAACAACACCAAAATTTCCAAATTTCCAATAAGGCCCAAGACATTTGCATTATTTCAATGATACAAAAAATATACACTAGACAATTGGTTTAACATTATTGAAAACAAGACAGGAAAAGTCTTGTCAGCCAACTATGGCCGAAAAAGTTGATTCCAAAGAATACCTAGTTATTTACTAAGTCGTTTCTATTCTTAGTCCTTTCTACCATTTGCCGTTCTACAAAAATTTATTTGACTAAGTGTTCCAAAGCCGTTTTGGTAATATTCACAGAACATTGTTCAGCGAAATTATTGTCCAACTTTACAATCATATAATTTAATTTACTTTTGAAAGTATTTCTGATGAATGGCACTAGTCGAATCAATGATGACATTTTTATTCCTGAAATTTTCATTACATTTTGCAAGCTTCTTTCAGTCTTGTTTTCTTCAGAAACTTTGACAGAAATGTATCGATCTTCGTGGCAAAAGCAGCGTCTATTTATAACTTAACGCTAACATTAGAAAATTTTACCTCCTCTCCCTCCTCCTTTGTATGGGCCGCAACGCTTCAGTAATTATTTAAGCGATGAATCTTCAAAAAACCTTATCAAAATTATAAACATTTTCAGAATTTTTCAAATAAAAAAATGTACCACTTTTATAAATTGGCGATAAAGAGTTCTTGATTCAAGAAAAATGTGTTGACATTTTCGCAAACATATGTTTACATTCGAACAATTCAATTTTCCATTTTTTTACAATGAAAAATCATATACAGTCAACTCTCCATAATTCGATATTGGAGGGACTATCGAGTTAGGGAAGTATCGAGTTATAGAGCACAAAACCAGTGCAAATGCGATCCAAAGGATCATCAAAGTAGCCATGAAAACCAACTTTACTATGGTTCTCTAAATTGATATCTGGATACCGGGTACCACCGTCGATTTGACCACATTTAATCTGAACACTTTTTAATTTGTATCCCGCTAATTTCCACACGGAGACGGACCTGGTGTAGGGGTTAGAACACACGCCTCTCACGCCGAGGACCTGGGATCGAATCCCATCCCCGAGATAGTCACTAAAAATTTCAGTGGTGACGACTTCCTTCGGAAGGGAAGTAAAGCCGTTGGTCCCGAGATGAACTAGCCCAGGGCTAAAAATCTCGTTAATAAAGATAGAAAAAAAAATAATAATTTGCACATCGTTCAGATTAAAAATGGTTCAAACGTCATTTAACTCATGGAACGGAGTAAAGTGAAATGGAACGCTGTGCAACGGAAGGCATAATCAAAACAAAACAGCCAAAAGGGTAACCAGAATTACGATTTTCTATTGTTCGTAGGGTGACTAGAAATTCAAATTAAAAATGAGCCCCGATGGTTTGCATGAGGTACACACTTAGATTTTTCTCACGAGCTCGGCTGTGAAAATCTCGGATTTTCAATTTTAGCCGAGACTCAGCCAAGCATGGGAAAATTCACTCACTCACCCGAACGCTACCGATAAAATATCTGCAAAGTATCTGCTGCCACCGAATGTTCAATGACTGCCGAACGCTACTAGGGTGAGCGCAATCCCGACGAATCGTAAACGATTGAGATAAACCGAAAATGAAAAGATATACGGAGCGGAGAGGGCACCTATCCTCTCTTAAATTGGAGACACGAAAGAACGCGTTCGCCATTCGATCACTGAAAGCTTCCTGCGAAATGTACAGATTTTGCGTTCACTGAAACATTTCGCCATTACCAGTCAGTGAACGCTCTTCAGCTCTCAAATACGAATGCCACTGGTGCGGAATCGGAATGTAAAGAATCATTCGCTACAGCAATCGGATGCCTTCGGCACGAGGAGTCGGTAGTGAATCATTCTGTTGCCGTTTTTTCTAACTTGTCACTCGGCAAACAAGAAGAAAGCGCATTGGAAATTGAAACACTCAGCTTGGTCGGAGAAACGGCAATCTCGCTCTTGACCGCTTGTGGATGTGAGCGAGAGAAATGCAATATTCGAGTGAATGTTTCCCATGCTTGGACTCAGCTAACAGGTGGTCAGGTTGCTTAGCAACGAAGTAAGATTAACTGATACTCGGCTTTTATTTACAAAGATCTCATGAAATTCGTTTGCCGACTGCTCGGCTGTTCAAATCTCGGTTAAAATTAGCCGAGATTCGGCATTTTGAATTAAGTGTGTTCCGTTCAAATTAGCGGGGGTGCACGGTACCGAATATCGAGTAAGCAAGAGATGACTGCATTTATTTTTTTGATAAAAAACCTGAAAAAATGTGAAACATTAAGGAGTATATTTTTCACTTTGACTAACTACAGTTTTGATTCTAATTCCAATTACTCTTCTTTGTAGGGGAAATTTTCAATAAAAATGTTTCTACTTGGGAATGCTGGTTGAGCTCATTTGGTTAGATCAATTGATAATTTTATGTATCACTAGTGGTCCTGGCAAACTTTGTCTCACCATCAAGTAGGATGTTGGAAAAGGGAAAATCCCATACAAAATGATAATTACATTCACACTTGATTTTTCTACTTTTCTGGTGAATATCTTTAGCTTTTTGCACATACAAACACGTCACAAACACAGCTCTTCAGGAACATAACTTTGAAACAATAAATTGAAATTCGATAGCCCGTAATATGACGACCATTCCATTTTTATTAGTATGGATATAGATTAAACATTGTATAAGCTGTCCGAAATTTAAAAATAAAGTATTAAAAATTGTAGTGAATGAGCCGTAAAATTGTTCAGAATTCATTATGCGTGTACAATTCAGCCAACTGGTAGTTTGTAAGAGTGTTCGAAGAACGTCAATGAGCGTCACATCGGAATCGATGATGATCGTGAATGAGTAAAGTGGTATGCGTAAATGGGCGATGAAGGAAAACGAATGAAATGGATGGTGCGAGAAGGTGAAAACGCTACAGGCGAGTTGAGGAGAAGCAGGACGAAGTTTTCAGTCTTGAAAGTACTTTTGCGTGGTGTAGCCGTCGGTTCGCTTTACGTGAGACGGAATCAGAATCATGATTTCTAAGTGCGATTTTTGAACTTCGTTACGGTCACTACAAGAATATGAAGCCAAAGTTAAGAGCATTCAGAACAAAAGTCAAGAAATGGGCAGACAGTTTAATTTAGATTTAGATTCATACAGCGAAATCGAAACCACTATTCGATAGCCTAATGTTTTAACGAATATGTATTTTTTTGGTAAAATTTCACTATCCCACAAAATAATGCCATGAAGCTCAAAGTTTTTTGATCATTAAATTACATTATATATTTTAAATTTCAAATACGTGTATAAATTTTACGACAATTCTGTCACAGTATTGAACCCTTAGAAGAACAAGTTTAATTATGTCATAGTTTCTAGATTTGTTCGAGATGGGCAAAAAGAATCGGAGCCGTTCAAAAGATCCGAATCACTCCAAAGAACGAGTGATCCGTCGCTTTTTTTGGCAAGAGTCGGTTCATTTGATCAGCACAGCTCAGACAAAAAGTGACCTGGAAAAGAGCGAATCAATTCATTTCCCCTATTATCTTTCGTTCATTTCTCAGCTTCACTATAACGCTTGACACGTGCTTTGCTTTGCACGCCACGGCACACGTGCACACACAGTTAACTACAGCTCCGCACTCTCAACATGCACAGCTAAACAACTAATTTGCCCCGCCCACTTGCATAGAGGGCTCTTAATGTAGTCAGAGAAGTCACCTTGAAGAAAAGATAGAGAGAAAGTCAACTTGAGAGGCAAAGCACGAAATTCTTCCCTTGTCGCGCAACAGTTACAGTGAGTGAATCGCTCGGTTCAGTTCGCTCTTCCTTAGCTCAGTGGATCGAGCAATTGATCCGTTAAAAAGAACCGGTTCTCTAAAACGAGTGATTCGGATCGGATATGTTCCCTAAAATAAGCAGTGTTGCCCATCTCTAAGATTTGTTCATATGTTTTTATTTTGTATCCAAATTACTTCTGATTGGATTTCGAAAATTTATGGGAAGTTTTTTTATCGTTATGTTAAAAATGCAGTAGAGTTGTTGGAGAAACGTCCGATGGATTTATAGGATGACTATCTGTGCAAACCTAGGAACAAAATTTGGCCGGATTTGTGAAATGAATTTTGAAGAAATACTTTGATGAGTTTTTATAGCAACTCAAGAAAATTTCTTGTGAAAACCTTACAGGAAAACAAAAAAAAAAAATAAAATATCTGGACTTCTTCAAAAGCACTTTCTATCTTGATAATCTGAAATCCAGTGGAAAGATTTATAAGAAGAATGTTTCCTGTAAAAAGCTATAAAACTATGAACCACGAAGATAGAATTTAGTTGATATATCCTTCTTCAGGAAAAACCTTTTGGAAATTCATTCTTGCTAAGCCCAGTAGAAACGTTCACGACTCCAAAGCAAAGTCATGCTGAAGCTGTTTGGGTTCGATTCCCGTACGGTCAAGTTTTTTTTTTGTAATAAACATGCCTTCGTAAGCCTTCCTGGGCGGCAAAAATGGCCACTTTGACAAAAAAAAGTTGATGAAATGTACATAAAACATTGCTGAGAAGCAGTCTAAAGACTCTTTGGAAAATGCAATATTTAATTAACGATTTGCAAAATTCTTGTGGTAATTTTACAGAGATTTCTCAAGCACTATCCCTGAAATTCATTCCAGGAATTTCTACAGAAAATAGAACACAATAAACTTACCTATAAAGAAAAACGCTGATCATCTTTGCAAATCATGCGGTTTACTGGCACTCTGTAAAGAAAAGAAAATGGAACTGTCAGTACATAGTTTTTTTTTCCTAAAAAGGACATCTATCGTTAAGGTAGAATCCTTTGAATAAATAAATCATAACCGTTTTCGGTTAGATGAGTTAATCTAGCTTTGTCTGTCTGTTGGTAGCAAGCAGATGATTCGAGATGGTTCACAAATAATGTAACGCTCAATTTCAACTTTTCTGACACCCTAAAATATTTTGAAAGGAATATTGGATAACTTATTGCATTTTCTGAAGCTTCGTTTTTCTTCGTCATGAGTGATTTATAATAATCCATATGGCGCAACATGTTCATTAATATTTTTAGCATACAAGCGCTTACTGCTGAATTTTATATAAAAACATATCACTGCCAAAATTATGTTAATTTCCCTGATTTACGAAAAAATGTTTTTCGGATAACTTCCCAAATTGAAAAAAGTTGCTCTTGCCCTTTTTTTTCTGAAGTCTTGAAATCTAACTGTAAATATTAAAAGTTAACCAATTTGAGTGATGTTTCTATCACGGACGCATAATATAAATTTTGTATTCGAAAAAAAAATTAAATTGTTTTGGCCATTTGTTGTGCGTTCTTGCTCAAACTTTCAAATTAACGAACACACAAATTTCAAGATTCAATCGTAACTGTTTGCTTATTAAGCTTTTTTATCAAAAAGATAGATAAACCACAAATTTCTTAGGTAAGCACTAATTACCAAAATCAGCTCTGTCCCCCATTTCCGCGCGATATCATTTACCGTACCATTATCATGCCCTAGTAAGTTTCGAAGCCCACGGTCCGTTGTTGCCGCTGAATCTGGCCATTTATCCAATCGGAAGCCTCCAATCAACTGAGCGCCGCTCATCTCTAATTGAAGACTGCACCGCCTCAGCGCCGACCGCCGTAGAAAACACAGTGGAAATGAATCGCTCACCGCCCGCTTGCCATATCGCCATTTAATTACATTATCAATTTCTTTAATCTCGTTTTGGTGTATTTTCATGGCGGTCATGGCCAATCCACACCACTCCATTCCGGATTCGAGAGTCTATGAGAGACCGCGTCAAACAACAACCGAACCCCGCGCGGAGACCCAAAAGCCCACTTTTTCCATCCTCTTTTGTTGGGGATCCATCGCACAGTGGGACTGTTTCGGAAAAAAGGCGATCAAAACTTCTAAGGGGTTTAAGATGGAAAACAAAACTCGATATTGATAATGTTCTCGAAACATTTAAATTAAGAAATTCCATTGTTGAAGCGAGGGGCATTGCAATACCAAAATGTGAAGTAAAATTCGAATCCGTGATTAAAGATAGCGATTCTAAACTCTTGATCCGTCTTAAAAACGTGAGGAGAGGGCAATTTGAACGCACTCGCGATCCTGATAAGAAAATTGTATGGCAGGATCGGCAAAACAAAAGGAAATAATGTTTTACTCAATTATGGATGGTTGAATTTTCTACATCCTCATCAAGAAATTTCCAGAGAGTAGCTTATCATTCTTGGATGATATATTGGCATATTTTCCTGACAAATGGATGAAAAAAATCCAAGGTTGTAACAATTTCGAAACCAGACAAAAATACTGCAGAAGCTTCTAGCTAACGTTCAATTAGTTTGCTATCCTCCATCAGTAAACTTATTGAGAAGTCATTTTGAACAGAATGATGGTCCACATCAACGAAAATTAAATTTTGTGCCAATGAACAGTTCGGATTCTGCCATAGACATTCGACAACTCATCAACTTTTACGTGTAACAAATTTGATTCGTTCCAACAAATCTGAAGGCTATTCTACTGGTCTTGCTCTTCTAGACATAGAAAAAGCATTCGACAGTGTTTAGCATGAAGGCTTGATTGCAAAATTAAAGAACTTTAATTTTCCAACATACATTGTTAGAATAATTCAAAGTTATCTGTCAAATCGTACACTTCAGGTTAATTATCAGAACTCCAGATCTGAAAGACTTCCTATAAGAGCTGGTGTTCCTCAAGGCAGCATTTTGACACTGGCCTCTCCGCCAAAGAACGAAGCCTGCATGTCATCTGTAGTCAATTGCAAAAGAGTTTGGATGTTTTTTCTTCATACTTTGAAAAATAGAAGATTTCTCCAAATGCTTCCAAAACTCAACTAACATTATTCCCACATAAACTAAAGGCTTCTTAGTTGAAACCTTCAAGTAGACATGTTGTTACGATGAGAGGGGTTCCAATAAGTTGGTCAGATGAAGTTAAGTATCTAGGGCTCATGCTAGATACAAATCACATTGAAGTTGAATGTCCTGCCAAATGCAACAAATATATAAAATGTCTGTATCATCCCATAAACAGAAAACCTGAACTTTGTCCTTAAAACAAGCTTTCGATCTTCAAACAAATTTTCAGGCCAGCAATGTTGGTTTTTGTACCAATATGGACTAACTGTTGTAACACCAGGAAGAGAGCTCTGCAGTGGATTCAAAATAAAATTTTGAAAACGATTCTGAGGCTACCTCCCTGACATAGTACTAATGAATCACATAGAGCAGCGGTTTTCAGATCGTGCTCCGCCTTGGCAGATGCTCCGTGTTAATTTGAATTTGAAATATCTCAACTTTTTGCTTTAAAATATGATTTTAGTTATATCACCCAAGCCATACGTAGAATTTGGTTGACATATTGTAATTAAAAGGTTATAAGTATTCTGTCGGCGAATGTCTGATCATATATTTTGTATGGGATAGTTTTGGCTGCAAAATTGGGTTTTCCTTGATTTAGATTTATTTTTTTTTCCGAAAGAACAATTTGAAACTTTCAGGGTTTTCAAGTATTGTTGGGATACGCCTTGTTACGCAGTAACTGACTTTCTGGTGTTGTATTGCTGTTTGCATTTGAAGTGCAAATCTCAACTAAATGAGGTCCAAATGCGGTAAGACAAAACAATCAAAGGACACCTAGCAACAATTACTCATATCACCGCCAACCTAGCAAAAAAAAAACTATATTTGGCATCGGGTTCCTTGTGGAAAATCTTACCGCGTTTGGTGTTCCCGCATTTGATATTTGCATTTCAAACGCACACAGCAATACACCTTGAATGCTTTATTGTCACAGTTTAATTTCGAAATAAAAAGCTTGCTCAATTATATTAAACAAATGTTTTGAGATTAGGATTAAGATATTGAAATAAAATAAAAATTAATGATAGATTTACCAATATAAGTCAGTGACAATACTTAGTAACCATTTTTCCCGTACTAAGGGTCGATTTCTTCACCATGGCTTAAGCCGTAAACCACGCTTACCCATATAGTTAAACTAGGTTTAAGGCCTAAGCGAGGGTGAAGAAATCGACCCTAAGTGCTTTAGTTTGGGGCTCTGTATCTCAGCGTCTGGTATTGCGAATAGGCTGAAATGTGGATGGCAATCTACAAATAACCTGAAATTTTTGTCTGCAGTGAAATCATTACAATGCAGTCATTTTTCAATGAGTTTCAGAGGGTTTATTTTCAATTCAATTAAAAAAAATGTGTAGCTAACTTTTTGTGAGTTAAATAAAAAAAAATAACTCAATTACTTACTGTGTGTACTTGAACAACTCTCTGAAACTCATCGGAAAATGTAGTCGTATAATGAATTAATAAAATTTCAGGTTTTGTAGTTCGTCATCCAAATTTCAGTCAATTCGGACTACTAGAAGCTGAGGTACAGAGCCCCAAATTTGGGCGTTTTGTATAAAAAAGCATTTGATAACTAAGTTCTGTCACTGAATGTCAATCTCACTTCACGATTTTAGTAGGAATTACTGGGTCGATTTAAGCGTGTTAAAAATCGTATATCAAACGGAGATGAAGAACAGGTGCTCCACGAAGCGATTCATTTAGTAAAAGTGCTCCGCGAGCCAAAATGGCTGAAAACCCCTGACATAGAGTATCCGATCTAGGAGCCTTCCTTAGCCGGGTGGTTGGGGTCCGTGGGAACAAATCAAAGCCATGCTGAAGGTGTCTGGGTTCGATTCCCGGTCGGTTCCGAATCTTTTCGTAATGGAAATTTCCTTGACTTCCCTGGGCATAGAGTATCATCGTAACTGCCACACGGTGTACGAATGCGAAAATGGCCACTTTGGCAAAGAAACCTCTCAGCTAATAACTGTGGAAGTGCTCGTTGAACACTACGCTGAGAAGCAGGCTCTTTCCTAGTGAGGACGTAATGCCAAGAAAAAGAAGAAGAAAAAGAAGTTGAATATTGTCGAATTTTCTGTGGTAAAAGTTTTTGTTCTAAAGAACTTTTATTTCTATGAAAATTATGTAAAATCCCTAATTATGTTTGATGTAGTATTGCCAGGCACTGAAGGTCAAATTTTATAACTTAAGAATTCAACTTCGCCTGGTGGAGGTGCTCTGAATCTATCCCTTTTATTTTTTGAATGGACAGAGTCAATAGAGCTCACATTTTTTTTGGTTTTGAGAACTTTCGTAAAATAAGCTACATCATTTTACACTACCATGCAACGCCCAGTGGCACAGTCAAAACACGTTCCTGACAAAAAGTTTTCCGGACTAAAGCGGGACTGAACCTACACTTCTTGACTCGATGCGGCTGAATGCTTGATAACAGTAACCGTACAAAGCCCATCAAAATATGTCCTACTAAAATTGGAGTTCATAAACTATGTAAGGTTATCCAAGAACCCTGTTGAGAACAGAATATCAGATCTACAGATGTAAACAGCTATGTTTATAATATCTTGGTAACCTGCACCGTAGCTGCAATGATTGCTTTCTGTGAGCCCTATTCGATTGAAGTGCGAGCCTAGAGAATAGTGCTTGGACATAAGTCAACACATTACCTTAATCAAATCTCGACTTAAGTCCAACCTCTTGAACCACGGCTTCTTCGATACTTGTGGGATACCTGCCCAACTCTTCGGCATCCCATTTTTGTTGCCAGCTGACACATCAGAAATTTCGTCTTCCATACCCGAGCAGAAGAAAATAACTACTGAATACCAAATTGAGGTATTCCATACCAGACAATTTCCAATACTGCATACCTGAATGAGGTATGAATTAGCCCTGCATAAGAGGTAAAATACCTCAAATAATATCTCAAGCATATTCTACGAACACCAAACTGATAACTAGATCAGGTATTGTAATACCTCAATAATACTTGATGGATTTTCATATAAAAATGAAATTTTTCAATTATAGTTCAATACCTCCAGCAGACCTCAATAGCTGTTTAATACCTCAATGAGGTATTCTTAATTGTTTTAAAGATTTTTTTCAATACCATTATAATACCAAATTGAGGTATTGACAACTGAACAATACCTAATTTTGGTATGATACCAAAAAATGGTATGCATACGTTATTGGGGAGTTATTTGTTCCTCCTCGGGTAGCGCCCACCATGGCAAGCGTGTCCGCTTTCTCATTGTCCGGAATCGAGCAATGCGAATGGACCCACGCCAAGGTGAAAGTATATAACTCATTCGATAGAACACTCAATGTATATCGTTCTTCTTCTTCTTTCTGGCATTACGTCCCAACTGGGACAGAGCCTGCTCCTCAGCTTAGTGTTCTTATGAGCACTTCCACAGTTATTAACTGAGAGCTTACTGTCCAATGACAATTTTTGCATGCGTATATCGTGTGGCAGGTACGAAGATACTCTATGCCCTGGGAAGTCGAGAAAATTTCCAACCCGAAAAGATCCTCGACCGGTGGGATTCGAACCCACGACCCTCAGCTGCGCGTTTACCGCTACGGCTATCTGGTATATCGTATTTCATCGAGAAATACGAGGAGTGCTTTACCGGCCTCATTGAACAAATAGACTCTTTGGACCTAACACTTCCACTGTTATTAACTGAGAGCTTTCTTTGCCAGAGGTGCCATTTTCACATTCACAAGGGAAGTCAAGGAAATTTCCATTCAGAAAAAATCCTTGACCGACCGGGAATCGAACCCAGACACCTGCAGAATGGCTTTGCTTTATAGCCGTAAACTCTAACCACTTGGCTAAGAAAGGTCCCCTAAGCTTAATGTATAGCCGTTAATTCTTCGATATTTGTGGGACAACGGATCTGGAATTCCACGGATATTTTGCTTCATGATCAGCTGAAAAACTCAGTGGAACTTGAGATGTCATGGAAGCAACCGTGATTTATGAGGTTCAAAGAAGGATTAACCTCCAGAGTCATGCACGCGTAGTACAATGTCATAAATCTTGTTTGAGGATTTCGTAGGGTTCATACTGAAGTAGGCTCAAACAAACATAATCTATTATGTTTTAAGGTTTGCTTATAATGATTCAAAACCTCTTTCGAGTACAAACCAATAGCCATGGAACTTTGGAACGTGTTAAAACCAATAATCAGTGGACACAGTGATCGTAACCAGTGAATTAATGAAAGTTTTTGAACGAGGTTTACGTTCAAGTAACATCAAACAAATATAATCTCTCCAGTTTTAGTTAAAGGAAAATGTAAAGTTACCTATCTGACTTTAATGAACAGGATTTACACTCAAACAGGATCAATAAAATGTGTCCTATCATGCTTTGTAAAAAATAGACTGTACAGTCAACTCTCCATGAGTCGATATTGAAGGGACCATCGACTAATAGAAATATCGAGTCATGGAACAGTAATGCTAGGAAAGCCGTTTGAGAGGACTACCATAGTAACCATGAAATTTGATTTTCAGTATGGTTCCATGAGTCGATAGCGAGTAATGGAACATCGACTCATGGAGGTTTAACTGTATAGGCATATCCTAAGACTTCTTCGAATATAGGCTTAATAATTTACAGACGTAACCAAAACGCTCGAACTATAAGGAATGAGCTGCTTCATAGTTATGCAAGGCATGTGTGGTCATGAGTTTTGTGCAGAATTCTTTGGGAATTCATTGGTTAAGCTTGTATATCTGAAGACCTAAACTACATGGAATTATTCGATACTTAAGTAGCTGTTGAACTCAAAACATGGTAGTTAGTATATGAAACTTGAAGGGTATTATCATTGCTCGCAGTGTCCTGAGAGGTAACTCGTCACGCTAGTTGATTTGATGACCTGTACGCAAAGTAGTTCATGGATAATATTGAGTAGTCCTTGTACTTAAATCTTGAGTCGGTTTAGGTATCGACCTTCTTCATAATCCTTCGAAAGATTACTTGTTTTACTTGTAGATCTGAAGGCCTATACCCAAAAGAGGTCTTGTATAACCTTAAATGGTTGCTAAACTCAAAAGCTGATAGAATACATTTTATTAATGTGCTACGTACACCTTCGGAAGATCACTGGCTGTGTTTGTAGAACTGAAGGCCTGTACTCCAGAAGTTACTAGATAAAATTATAATTAGGTGGGTCCGTATGGATTGGACCATGCTCATAATCCTTGGAAAGAATACTGGTGACGCTTGTAGATCTAAAGGCCTATACTAAAATGAGTTCTTGTTCGAAAGATTTTTGAACTTGAAACTTCATAGACTATATTTTGTCAAAGGGGCCCAGATAGCCGTAGCGGTAAACGCGCAGCTATTCAGCATGACCATGCTGAGGGTCGTGGGTTCAAATCCCACTGGTCGAGGATCTTTTCGTAAAGGAAATTTTCTCGATTCCCAGGGCATAGAGTATCATCGTACCTGCCACACGATATACACATGCAATAATGGTCAATCGGCAAAGAAAGCTCTCAGTTAATAACTGTGGAAGTGCTCATAAGAACACTAATCTGAGAAGCAGGCTTTGTCCCAGTTGGGACGTAACGCCAGGAAGAAGAAGAAGAAGAAGACTATATTTTGTACGAATGCAATGTATAAACCTTCAGGAAATTACGCTCGATAATCTGAAGGCCTTCATTAGGAATACCGCTTGTAGATCTGATGAGTTGTATTCCAAATAGTTCTTGGATAATCTTGAACAGTCCTTGTTTATTATCCCTCGCTACCCTTGAATATCTGAAGAACTATACTCAAAAGAGTTCTTGTATAAACTTGAATGATCGTGGAACTAACAAAATTGGCATACTTAGCAAATATTTTCATGGTTTCTTGGTACTATTGGCAGCTCTTTTCATGGCACTTGCCAAATATTGTTCAGATTGTAATGAAAGGTCAGTCGTACCGCTTGTAGATCCGATGAGTCGTATTCCAATCCAAGTTGTTCTTGGGTAAACTTGAACAGTCCTAGTTTAAAATCCCTCGAGCGATCATAAGCTATGCTTGAATATCTGAAGATCTCTACTCAAAAGAGTACATCTTAACCTTAAGAAGTCGTGCAGCTTGAAACTTGCAAGATAATTTCATAAGTCTTTATTGTTCTGAACCGTCGGAAGAACACTGGTTTTACTTGTAGATCTGAAGGCCTCTTTCGGACGGTGTTCGTGGCTGATCTAGAACAAAAAGGCAAATTAACTTAAAGCAGGTATAGTTTTTCGCAAGCTTTGCCACACTAGTCTCATTTTAAGTGTATTTGATATCAATATTCGGCAATTCATGCAAACTGAATGTCGAGGGCATGAATTCAATTTACGCATAGCATAGCATACACTGACTGTACATGTCAATGGTTGCTACTGTAGATCTGAAGATCTATACTAAAAAGGTTCTTGTTTAAACGTTCGATGAACTCAAAACGTAACAAAATATATTTTCATGAGCAGAGTTTAAACTTTCAGGAAATCACGGGTTACACTTGATGATCTCAAGGCCTGTACTAGGAGTACCGCTTGTAGATCTGATGAAGCTTTATTCCAAATAGTTCTTGGATAATATTGAACAGTCTTTGTTTGAAAGATCATTGGGTACGTTTGAAGATCTGAAGAAATATACCCAAAAAGATTTCAAGTTGTATGACCCTAAAAGGTCGTGGACTTTAAAACCTGGCAGACTACATTTTAAAAGCTATTTGGCATAATTAACAGCTCTTTTCCTGGAACTTGGCAAATATTGTTCACAATGTACTGAAAAAGCACTCGTACCGCTTGTAGATCTGATAAGTTGTATTCCAAGTTGTTCTTGGGTAACCTTGGACAATCCTTGTTTATAGTCCCTCGGAAGATCACTGAATACACTTGAAGATCTGGAAAATTCTGTTCAAAAAAGTTCTTGTATAACCTTAAAAACTCGTGGAACTTAAAATTTGGCAGATTTGATAGGTATTTTCATGAGCCAATAAAGGTGTAATTGTTGTCCATAAACCTTCGGAAAACACCGGTTTCGCTTGTACATCTGAAGGCCCTTTTTCACACGGAGTTCATGAATGATCTAGAACAAAAAGTTTTTTGCCAGCTTTATCAAACAAGTCTCATTTTAAGTGTTAAGCGTTGATATCGAACAATTTTTGAAATTGAGCTTGAGCTTGAGCTTGATTGACCGCCCGTGGTTGCCACTCCAGTATCGCCAGATCAGCTGCGCTAACACAAGGAATTAACTGAATAACTGCTTGGGACTAACAAACACCCTCAGTGTATAAGTGCTGGTGATCTTCTAATTTTAGGCAACAATGGCGCCTGCCACGTCAGAATGCAGACCAATGGGGAATTGATGATGCATTAAACTGACTCCCACAGTAGACCGTATATACCACTGTGTCTACGCCAGTTCATGCGGGAGTGTATGGGTTGGGGGAAAGGCATGGCAAAGAGGTTTTCGCTCTTTGGTTAGCAGAATGCCTATGTATCAGGCGTAAGGAAAGGCGCACTATAATGCTGATAAAGTGGAAGCGTAGGGAAACGGTTTCTTGTCCGTCTCTAGTTCTAGCGTTTGCTATGAACGAACAGGGTGATAGATTTAGAGTGGAAGATAGAAGCAAATGAAAGATACAACTACAAAGTACGATGAAAGGGACGGGCTTGGGATTGAACTCATGACCTTCTGCATATGAAGCAGAAGCGATAGCCATGAGACTACCAACCCCGTCATATCGATATCGAACAATTTTTGAAATTTCATACGAACTGAATGTCTCTAAAATAATACAAATGGTACAAGGATGAAGACAAACGTTCTGGACATATTCTCTAACAGCGCTTAAATGCAATGTAGAACCATTCAAATGTTTTGGACGTCTATTTCTGTAATTTTCCTATTGTGCACCGCTTCTTGTGACTCTCTCAAACGAGTCCGTGTCTAAGTGAACAAGGAAGATGAGCACAAACAGGGAAAAATACAACGAATTAATTACGGAAAATGGCATAAAGCTCGGCAGATGGGGCCCAAGCCGACAGTCGTCGAGGGCATTAATCACTTTGAACACCGCGAAGAAAGAGACCTGGGAAAGGAGAGAGATTAGATGGAGCCCGATGTTTGGGACGGGAGAAATTATGTTTGGAGAAATGGTCTCTGCCTTTCGGATGGTTTCCCGACCAGTGGATTGGAGCAAAAATTGAATCACAATTATATCTAAATTTGTAATTTATAGTAAACTTAGTTATATTTGTTAGAAATTTTTACATAATGATAACAAAGTCAAAGCTGTTTTAAATTTGTTTAATTTAATATATTATTGTAACACAAATTGTTTCGAAGAATCCATGATTTGGTTACTTATACATGGATAGTTTCATTTTACGTAAGGAAAATAACAAATTTTGTAACTTTTCTGTTATCAAAAATTATAAAATGATATATATTTGTTTAACTAAAACAAAGACAGCATTATTTTTATTTAAATTTTAACATATTTTGTTTCAATTCTATTTAATGTAAAGAAAATGTAGTTTAAATTTTCGTAAACTAACTACGAACCAGCCGAAATTATAACATATTTTGTCATAAAACATGCTAACTGAGTGAAAAAAAACCTGTTGCAATTCTGTTGTAATCCACGGATCGGGTCGCTGGCTAAGACTGGAGAAGATGGACTGGGTGGATGGGTGTGGAATTTTTTGGATAAATAAAGCACTGTCCACACTGTAAGGTACCTCTGAATCAAAGCGATTCATTAGCATTTTGCCGCCTTAAAAGTGGGAATGAAGTGCGGTGAGGAAATGGAATGAAACAAAGTCGGAATCGAGGTGCGTTTGGGAAATTTATGAGCCATTGATTGCTTTCTGGTTTTGTTGGTTAATGGATCAACGGTCTTGTGAAACAAATCAAATTAAGGTTGTCGGAGATAATCTAATTAGGGCTACCGATGAAGGCTTTTAATTCAATATTGTGGAACTGTCTCTTTTTTTTGTTTTGATTGTTTCGAGATGATTATTTAAAACATTGCTATTATCACGAAAGCCATAAAACAAAACTAATCAATTTTAGTTTGAATGAATAAATTTTTCTCTAAATCTAAATGACCACAAAAGAATATCTTCAGCAAACGTTTTCAATTCATCAAAGCTAAATCTACAAAGGTATATCTCATAACGAATGCAAAAAAAAGTTGTTTTAAAAATAGCATTTAAGCTCCCAAAGAATCACACCACCGGCGACGACAGCGACCAGAAACCACACGGAAATGAAATCGGCACCACCAAAGACGACACGCCCTGAATGCGGCTGATGGGATCCACAATGTGGCCAGCTAGATGGCCGTAGCGAATGTATTTTCATCGCTGTGGAGAAACACCACCGCAGACCATCGGGAATGGGGTCAACAAAATGTGCACGAACGTGCCTCTCTACAGTACCCTCGCGCTGGACCTGGGGAATAGAAATCGAAGCTTTGCGCAGCGATATTGTTTTGCGTTGTATTTTTTCTGTACGAACATGGTTGTTGGCCGTATCGATTTCAAATAGTTCATTTTTAGAAACAAAAACTAACTATCCAATTGAAAAGAATTTCTTGAAGAAAAAAGGATTCTCACAGAATCCTGACAAAGATTCTCTTAATCATGAGAAGGATAATCAAAAACTCCTGAGAAGGATTCTCTTAAAAACCTGAGGGGGATTCTCTCAGAATCCTGAGAAAGATTCTCCAGAATCCCTGGGAAGGATTCTCCTAGAATCCCTGGGAAGGATTCTCCTAGAATCCCTGGGAAGGATTCTCCTAGAATCCCTGGGAAGGGTTCTCCTAGAATCCCTGGGAAGGATTATCCTAGAATCCCTGGGAAGGATTCTCCTAGAATCCTTCGGAAGGATTCTTCTAGAATCCCTGGGAAGGATTCTCCTAGAATCCTTCGGAAGGATTCTTCTAGAATCCCTGGGAAGGATTCTCCTAGAATCCCTGGGAAGGATTCTCCTAGAATCCCTGGGAAGGATTCTCCTAGAATCCCTGGGAAGGGTTCTCCTAGAATCCCTGGGAAGGGTTCTCCTAGAATCCCTGGGAAGGATTCTCCTAGAATCCTGAGAAGGATTCTCCTAGAATCCTGAGAAGGATTCTCCTAGAATCCTGAGAAGGGTTCTCCTAGAATCCTGAGAAGAATTCTCCTAGAATCCTGAGAAGAATTCTTCTAGAATCCTGAGAAAGATTCTCCTAGAGTCCTGAGAAGGGTTCTCCTAGAATCCTGAGAAGGATTCTTCTAGAATCCCTGGGAAGGATTCTCTCAGAATCCCTGAGAAGGATTCTCCTAGAATCCTGAGAGGGATTCTCATAGAATCCTGAGACGGATTCTCTCTGAATCATGAGAAGGATTCTCTTTGAATCCTAAGAAGAATTATCTCAGACTACTGAGAAGGATTCTCCCAGAATCTTGAGCAGGATTTTCTTTCAATTCTGAAAGGGATTCTCTCAGAACCCTAAGAGGGATACTCTCAGAATCCTGAGAGGGTTTATTTCAGAATCTTTAAAAAGCATTCTCTCAGAATCCTGACAGGGACTTTCTCAGAATACTGAAAGAGATTCTCTCAGAATCCTGAGAGGGATTATCTCAGAATACTGAGAGGAATTTTCTCAGAATCCTGAGAGGAATTTTCTCAGAATCCTGAGAGAGATTCTCTCAGAATACTGAGAGGAATTCTCTCAGAATCCTGGGAGGAATTCTCTCAGAATCCTGAGAGGGATTCTCTCAGAATCCTGAGAGGGATTCTCTCACAATCCTGAGAGGGATTCTCTCAGAATCCTGAGAGGGATTCTCTCAGAATCCTGAGAGGGATTCTCTCAGAATCCTGAGAGGGATTCTCTCAGAATCCTGAGAGGGATTCTCTCAGAATCCTGAGAGGGATTCTCTCAGAATCCTGAGAGGGATTCTCTCAGAATCCTGAGAGAGATTCTCTCAGAATCCTGAGAGAGATTCTCTTAGAATCCTGAGAGGGATTCTCTCAGAATCCTGAGAGGGATTCTCTCAGAATCCTGAGAGGGATTCTCTCAGAATCCTGAGAGGGATTCTCTCAGAATCCTGAGAGGGATTCTCTCAGAATCCTGAGAGGGGTTCTCTCAGAATCCTGAGAGGGGTTCTCTCAGAATCCTGAGAGGGATTCTCTCAGAATCTTGAGAGGGATTCTCTCAGAATCCTGAGAGGGATTCTCTCAGAATCCTGAGAGGGATTCTCTCAGAATCCTGAGAGGGATTCTCTCAGAATCCTGAGAGGGATTCTCTCAGAATCCTGAGAGGGATTCTCTCAGAATCCTGAGAGGGATTCTCTCAGAATCCTGAGAGGGATTCTCTCAGAATCCTGAGAGGGATTCTCTCAGAATCCTGAGAGGGATTCTCTCAGAATCCTGAGAGGGATTTTCTCAGAATCCTAAGAGGGATTCTCTCAGAATCCTGAGAGGGATTCACTCACATCTTGAGAGCGATTCTCTAAGAACCATGAGAGAGATTTTCTCAGAAGCCTGAGAAGGATTTTCCCAGAATTTTTAGAAGGATTCTCTCAAGATCCTTAAAATAATTCTTTCAAGATCCGGAGAAGGATTCTCTCAGAGTCCTGAGAAGGATTCTCTTCCAGAAATGTACTTATTCTCAACTAAGAATCCTAAGAATAATTCTGTTTTAGAATTCTGCGAAGAGTTTTCTCTGAGTACCCTGAGGAGAATTCTTTCACAAAATTAGTCATGTTTATAGAAATATTTGTATTCAAAGATGCTCTTATCATTGATTTGAAAATCATCAATTTACTTTATCTCAAGGTACATACACATTGAATCACATTCCGTTAACCTTCCGTTGAAATCTGTTCCAATCGTCAACTCGTAGGAAACCGCATTCCATAATCAACTCGAACCAAACATTGCGACACGTCCTTACAAAGTCCATGTCAACGCGGAAAAATCCGATGCACCAATGGTCCATAGATTAAGTCAAAGGTCGTGATAGTGGCTAACTTTGTCACACAGAATGTTTATCTACTATCAATCGATGCGGTCGGTTTCGAACCTCAATTCGAAACAGTCAGAAGCATAACTGCATTTTTAAATGGACTCATCTCGGTTGAGCGAATCGCAAGGGGCCCAGACAGCTATAGCGGAAAAAATCAGGTATTCACCAGAAAAAAAGCTGAGGGACGTGGACTCAAATTCTACTGATCGAGGATCTTTTTAAAAAGGAAAATGGTCAATTGGCAAAGAAAGCTCTCAGCTAATAACTGTGGAAGTGCTCATAAGAACACTAAGCTTTAAAGCAAGCCCTGTCCCAGTTGGGACTTAACGCCAGAAAGAAGTAAAAGAAGGTGCTGCACACGCATAGCTTTTTTCGACGCGCCGTAATGTGGAGCCTCATCCTCACCACCATTTCAAAACCCATCATCAACGTACACTCTCGTGCAAAAGTTTAAGGACACCCCCTAAAATACGCACACAAAATTATTTTGTCCATCTTCTTCCTGTTCTTGGCATTACGTAAACACTGGGACAGAGCCTGCTGCTCAGCTTAGTGTTCTAAGGGCACTTCCACAGTTATTAACTGAGAGCTTTCTTTGCCAAAGTTGCCATTTTCGCATTCGTATATCGTGTGGCAGGCACGATGATACTCTATACTCAGGGAAGACAAGGAAATTTCCATTACGAAAAGATCCTGGACCGCCCAGGAATCGAACCCAGATACCTTCAGCATGGCTTTGCTTTGTAGCCGCGGACTCTTACCACTCTGCTAAGGAAGGTCCATATCTCTGTGAATTTGAAAACTGAAACTATGTCAGAATACAAACAAAGTAAAGTAGCTCATAGCCTTTCGAATTAGCTATAAAGAGATTCAAATAGATGGGGGCCCAAATAGCCGTAGCGGTAAACGCGCAGCTATTCAGCAAGGCCAAGCTGAGGGTCGTGGGTTCAAATCCCATCGGTCGAGGATCTTTTCGTAATGGAAATTTTCTCGTCTTCCAGGGCATAGAGTATCTTCGTACCTGCCACACGATATACAAATGCAAAAATGGTCAATTGGCAAAGAAAGCTCTCAGTTAATAACTGTGGAAGTGCTCATAAGAACATTAAGCTGAGAAAGCAGGCTTTGTCCCAGTTGGGACGTAACGCCAGAAAGAAGAAGAAGAAAGAAGAAGAAGATTCAAATAGATTAGTTATCACAGAGATAAGGACAGAATGTGCTTTTTAGGGGATGTCCCCAAACTTCTGCGCAGGAGTGTAAAATCGATCGCAAACGGATGGACCGTGTGGATGAAGGTGTGGCAAGTTTGGTGCGCTGGACGGCTTACCTTGAAATCATCTGTAAGAAAAGCGCCCGTCCGGCCGTCTTGTTCGTTCGTTTGGACTGGCCGATGCACCGGTTGTTGGTGCGGTACCGCAAATTGTTGGACGCTAGGGTGGATCAAAATGGGGAAATGATGAAAAATGAAGCTAGATCTGATTCCAGACGACTAACGGTATTCAAGTAAATGGTCAAAAATAAAAGATTCGTGTGCACATTTTAACGGCTCTCATATTATTGAGCAATAATGGCGCTGGCCAAGTTCTAACAGTCAGTTGAGATGGAAAAGGAATGTTGGTGTGTAGTGATTACTGCTCCTAGAGATCTGTAATACCTCTGCATCTCCACAATCACCACGAGAGGGGTGTTTATTAGTGAGGGAGGAAAAAGATCTGGGAGTCACAATTCATAATGTCTATCTAAAGATTGGACTCGGAAAAAATACGACACTTTGTTTTGGGTATAACTTTTTAACGCGTAGGTAAAAATTAATGAAATTTTGAGTAATACTAGCTTAGAGTGTACTATTTTATCGCGATCTGTCAAATAGTTTTCAAGATGCAATCGAAATAAGAAGAGCCACGCCAGCAAATCTTGGGCGCGGTGATCGATAATCCTGGTCAATCACTCAGATGGATCGTCAAAAGGCTTGGAATCCACCATTCTACCGTATCCCGCGTCATAAAGATGTTCTAAGAGACGAAGACCGTTGAGTGGCACGCTGGAAGCGGCCGAAACCGAGATCGGAATACCCAAAGAAGGCGCGGAAGATAAGGCAGTACTTAAAGAATAAGCCGAACCTTTCCATCCAAGACGTGACCAAAAAGGTAAATTCGTCGCAGTGGATCGTCCAGCAGACCATGAAGCGGGCTGGGCTACGTGTTTTTAAGTTCAGGAAGGGGCCAATCCGGACTGACAAGCAAAACACGGTGGCCGGATTGCGTGCGCGGAAGCTGTACCTTGAGTGGCTGGTGAAGCCAAGCATCAAGGCGGACAACAAACAAATCCCCGGCCTTGAGTTTTTTGTTGGTACGAGGCTGGGAGGAGGAAATTCAATAATCAAATTATGCCAAAACATAGCTAATATATAGTTATTCGATCCCTGAAAACTTGAGAAGTATCCGATTTAAAATGAATTTTTTGTGATTATTTTTGTGCGTCTCGTTTTTTCCGTGTCCAGTTTTTAAACATAATTTTGCCACGATAAAAATGAGTTACAGTAATTGCTCGATTATATCACGGATCCATACATTTTTGGAGTGATATACCGAAGCGTGATATAATGAAAATGTTTTTCTGCCATATAATTTTCAGCCAAATTTTAGTTTTTTATTGCAGAAATATAGCGAATGAAATGAAAAGCACGTGGGAGATGCGTCAAAAAGGTATATATCGATTGTTGAGGGTTAGTTTTCAATGTAAAGTGTATGAAATTCATACAATTATTGTGGCGTGATAAAATCGAACAGAAAACCGTGCTAAAATCGAGAGTGATATAATGAAGCGATATTAAAACAAGCAGCGATAAAATACTGCATCATTAGGATGAAACGAGCTCACCAGTTGGCATTCTACCCTGGCTGAACACGAATATCTTTTCGCACTCTCACAACGCGATACAATACGATTGATCTCGATTCCATCGTTCACCCCAATGGAGCATGCAGCTGAATCTAAAGACCACACACTACCCATTTTCTTTCAGGATTTATTGTTGCGCAAACTGATCACATATAGTTCAGTTAGAATCAGAACACAGAACAAATGTTTTTGTACTAAACTAACTAATCTTTGAAATACCTGGAAGTAACATCGTTTATTTGTGTCTGCTAAAACAATGATTCGTAACATTTATAACTGACCGTTATAAATGTTATTATAATGTGACCGTTATTAGGAAATAAGCGTAAAGTTTCATATTGCAAATTGAAAAAGTGCATGTAGTTATTTTGTATAAGCTGTACGATTCTATTAATTATGTTTATCAATACAGAAACTTTGAAAAACGTCAAAATCGACGATTATTAATAATGTCAGCTTAAAGTTTTTCAGTGAAAAATCAATTATTCGTCAAATTATTTTGATTCCTAAAAGTCTTCAAAGTAGCCTCTCTTTTGTCATGAAAGACACAATTTTTATATTATTAATACATTGTTTTATTTCATTTTTGGTGGATTCGCATCATATTTTGCCCATTTGTTACTTGGATAAACAACTTAGATAACTGCAAGAATTATTGAAACCTTTCATAATTATTACAGTTACGACTTCTCAAAGTTGAAGAATGTCGAAATAGTGTCAAAATGGTGTCCGGCCATTTGGCTGAACGCCGATTGGCCGATCGCCATTTGGCCGAACGCCATTTGGCCGAATTACGAACTAAAAATAATCTAATTACTTCAACGCTGATGTGTAGTATTTAGAAGAGCGGCCCAATAACTGTAATGGGATGGAACGTCATGTTTGTTGATCGACTTGTTAATTCATGGCGAAGTTGTGAACTCCACACACCGCGTCAAGACTCTAAGTTGATGATTGGTTCATCTCTAGGTTACCAACGGTGTGCTGAAGCCAAAAGAAATTTTCAATTAGAAAATTCGAATTCGAAGGCTATTTCTTCAAGTTCTACTGGTTTCATTACTGTTGGCAACAATTTCGCTTACATTCTGATTGGAAATTATATCTTCTTTGAATCATCGGCAGTTCTTTGTAGTTATACTAATATAACGATTTTTTGCGCTACACTTGCTAATATCTACATAAAAGATGTTTCCTTCTTTTGATCAAATTCTGTTCTTTAAAACAGAAGTATTTCTCATAACTATTGTAATTAGGGCTTATAATATGTTCATAAACAGTTTTATTCAAAACAGCATAAAGGTTAATGGAAATGTCGAATCGCAGCATGCTTGTGTAAATTTCGTTAATAATGTTCTGATTCATAATATGAGCAGGCTTGATAGAAACTCCTCTGCGAGGCAAAGAGGAGGCGATTTTGCCGTTTTTCTGAGGAGAAAAAACTGAACTCAAAATTTGCAACACAGATCCTCAAGCGATTCGAGTGAGAGTGCGAAAAAATGCGAGGATTTTTTCAGGTACTCTCTCTCTCTCTCTCTCTCTTGTTGCGATGCTCACCTTTACTCACACTTCAAAACAACTCTTGAGTCTGCCACCCGAATAAACAGTCCACAATGAGTTGTGAGAGCACCCTTTTTTGATGGAATTTTACTCTGTTGTGTTTTGTGCGGCATCTTCCTCGCTCATTTTTCGTTGCCTCTCTGCTTACCTCTTTTTCGCTCCCTCTCAAAGAGGCAAAGGCAGCACGCTGCTCTAGAGTATTTCACCGAACTCTAATGATGTTGAGGAGAATTATCAAGCCTGAATATGAGTCTATTTGATCCATAATAAAGACCCTCCTGTTCCACTGCTCCACATCTGTGGGATGGACAACGTTTGAAATTTCTATTGAAATCGACACTTTTTCGTAAAACAACTATATAACTATATATAAACAACTATATTCAGCACTACCATTATTTGTAGTCATATTTTATTCTGAAAAATGACCCTTAGCTAGTGCGCATCGTACCTTCGTGCTGTGCGTACACGAATTCTCTCTGCTCTTGGAAGTTTTCTTAAAAACTACCTAAAGCAATAAAACAGTACTTTTCAGTGCTACAAAAACAGTACTTTTCAGTGCTAAAATTAATAACGGTACTTTTCAGTGCTACTAAAACAGTACTTTTCAGTACTATTTTTTCTACTATTGATCCCTTTACGATCCTTGTTTGGACCCGTGCCTTCGATTTTTCGTTGGACCCGTTGGCGAAAGCTAGCGGTGGTAATCCTTCTTGGACACCGTCTTGGGAAAAAACCTTTCGAAGGTCACGTCTTCTTTCGTTTATTAATTAAACATGGTATCAACAACAAACAAAAGGAAGGGTGAATCTCTGAATTCACTACTTCCTTCCAAAAAAGTGGGTTTTAAAACTGTCACTACACGTGGCAAGAATGGAAGAAAGGACGCTTCCCCGGAATGCGAACTTTCTTCCAAGGGTGAAATGAATAATTGTATCGAAATGAGCAATCAGTTCGATGCTCTAGACAAATTTTCCGAACACCAAATCGAAGCAGCCTCTAGCCCAGGCTCTTTGATTCAAGTGAGGAAGCAAAGAGTGCCGCCTATCGTGGTCAGTTGTTCCGAATTTGCGGGATTTAGGCAGGAGATCTTGAACTCTATTAGGGGAATCAAGGTTTCCTTCCAAATCGCAAAGAAAGGAGACTGTCGCGTTTTGCCGGAAACTCTTAAAGATCGTGAGCTTCTTCTCAAACATCTTGAAGAGAAGAAGCACAAATTTTTTACTTATGACGACAAAACTGAACGTTTGTTCAAAGTTGTCTTGAAAGGTCTCTCAAGTGACTATAAATCACCTGAAGAGATCAAAAATGGAATAAATGATTTACTTGGATTTTCCCCAGTCCAAGTAATCATTATGAAAAAGAGAACCCAATCTGGCATTGTTCGGAAAGGGCTTTCTCAAGAATTTTATTTAGTTCACTTTAACAAAAAAGAACTAAATAATATTAAAGCTTTAGAAAAAGCAAAACTTTTGTTTGATGTCCGTGTGACATGGGAACATTTCCAGAAACCTGGAGGAAATTACCAGAACCCCACTCAGTGCCGTCGGTGTCAAAAGTGGGGTCATGGTACAAAAAATTGTCGCATGGATGCTAAATGCATGATTTGCGGAGGTTCTTCTCACGCCAAAGACGTCTGTCCAGTGAAGGAAGATACCACCAAATTCATATGTTGTAATTGCGGGGCTAACCATAAGTCCAATTTTTGGAATTGTCCTTCACGCAAAAAGGTCATTGAGGCTCGTGCCAGGCAGATGAAAGATAATATCCGTTACGATAACGGTCGTTTCCGGAATTTGCCTGGTAGAGTATCGAACAATGCTCATTTTTCAGTTAACGATCGCTTGATCATCAATCATACCCATCAGGAAGATCATAATCATGCTCATTCACAAACTAATTTTAATCCGTCGGGTAGCCGTTCGAATCTTTCAATTTCGAATGTATCTACCCACGGTAAATCCTTTGCCGATATCGTAGCAGGAAATTTGAACTCCTCCCCTGTTCGATCCATGGGTACCCATTCTACTTGTTTCAAATCAAATGGAAAAAAACCCTACCGCCACAGATAACTCCGCTTCTTCGTCTACCGGAAATTCCAATGGGAAATCACATGACATGTCTGCCTCTGATTTTAATTTTCTAACTGAACAATTGAATCTAATGATTGATGCAATGTTCAAAGCCACCACTATGACTGAAGCAGTCCAAGTAGGTGTAAAATTTACAAATCAAATAGTTATTGGATTACGTTTTTCTAATGGATCCAAATAATAATTTAAATATTTTAAATTGGAATGCTCGTTCTCTGAATGGTAAAGAGGACGAGCTGTTTAATTTTCTTACGGTTAATAACGTGCATATAGCAGTTATTACCGAAACGTATTTAAAACCTGGATCCAAACTCAAAAGAGATCCTAACTTTTTTGTTTATCGTAATGATCGACTTGATGGGGCATGTGGGGGAGTTGCAATCATCATTCATAGGCGTATAAAACATCAACTGTTTTCATCATTTGAAACTAAAGTTTTTGAAACTTTAGGTGTTTCTGTTGAAACACAGTTTGGTAAATATACTTTCATAGCTGCCTATTTGCCTTTTCAATGCTCTGGGCAGCAAGTTAATTTTCTCCAAACTGACTTGCGTAAATTGACTCGCAATAAGTCAAAATTTTTTGTCATTGGTGACTTTAATGCCAAACATCGGTCATGGAATAATTCTCAAAGTAATTCCAACGGCAGAATTTTATTTGATGAGTGCTCTTCAGGATATTTCTCAATTCAATACCCTGATAGCCCCACATGTTTTTCCTCTTCTAGAAATCCATCTACGATTGATTTGGTCTTAACCGACTCTAGTCATCTTTGTAGCCAACTGATTACTCATGCTGATTTTGATTCTGATCATGTCCCTGTCACATTTCATATATCCCAAGAAGCGATTCTCAATCCTATCAGCTCCACTTTCAATTATTTACGAGCCAACTGGAATGTATATAAAACGTATGTTGACTCCAATCTTGATGTTAACATTTCTTTAGAAACTAAACTTGATATTGACAATGCTCTTGAAACTTTAACAAATTCCATTGTTGAAGCCCGGAGCATTGCAATTCCAAAATGTGAAGTAAAATTTGAATCCGTGATTATAGACGATGATCTTAAACTCTCGATCCGTCTTAAAAACGTGAGGAGAAGGCAATTTCAAAGCACACGCGATCCTGCTATGAAAATTATATGGCAGGATTTGCAGAAAGAAATCAAGAAACGTTTTGCTCAATTAAGAAACAAAAATTTTGAAAATAAAATTTCTCAATTGGACCCTGGCTCTAAGCCCTTTTGGAAATTATCTAAAATCTTGAAAAAACCTCAGAAGCCAATACCGGCATTGAAAGAGGAAAACAAATTATTACTAACTAATTGCGAAAAAGCTCAAAAACTTGCTATGCAGTCTGAAAGTGCGCACAATTTTAATTTAGGACTTACTAGTCCAATTGAAAATGAAGTTACTCAGGAGTTCGAAAATATTCTCAATCAAGAGAACGTTTTCGAAAATGCCTGGGAGACTGATTTGGAAGAAGTGAGAACTATTATTAAAAAATTCAAAAACATGAAAGCTCCTGGCGATGATGGAATTTTCTACATCCTCATCAAGAAACTTCCAGAAAGTAACTTATCATTTTTAGTTGATATATTTAACAAATGTTTTCAATTAGCATATTTTCCTGACAAATGGAAAAATGCTAAGGTTGTTCCAATTTTAAAACCAGACAAAAATCCAGCAGAAGCTTCTAGCTATCGTCCAATCAGTTTGCTTTCCTCCATCAGTAAACTTTTTGAAAAGGTTATTTTGAACAGAATGATGGCCCACATCAACGAAAATTCAATTTTTGCCAATGAACAGTTCGGATTCCGCCATGGACATTCGACCACTCATCAACTTTTACGTGTAACAAATTTGATCCGTTCCAACAAATCTGAAGGCTATTCTACTGGTCTTGCTCTTCTAGACATAGAAAAAGCATTCGACAGTGTTTGGCATGAAGGTTTGATTGTAAAATTAAAAAACTTTAATTTTCCAACATACATTGTTAGAATAATTCAAAGTTATCTGTCAAATCGTACACTTCAGGTTAATTATCAGAACTCCAGATCCGAAAGACTTCCTGTAAGAGCTGGTGTTCCTCAAGGCAGCATTTTGGGACCAATATTATACAATATTTTCACATCTGACTTACCTGCGCTACCTCAGGGATGTCAAAAATCTTTGTTTGCGGATGACACAGGCCTCTCCGCCAAAGGACGAAGCCTGCGTGTCATCTGTAGTCGATTGCAAAAAAGTTTGGATATTTTTTCTTCATACTTGCAAAAATGGAAGATTTCTCCTAATGCTTCCAAAACTCAACTAATAATATTCCCACATAAACCAAAAGCTCTTTATTTGAAACCTTCAAGTAGACATGTTGTCACGATGAGAGGGGTTCCAATAAATTGGTCAGATGAAGTTAAGTATCTAGGGCTCATGCTAGATAAGAATTTAACTTTCAAAAATCACATTGAGGGCATTCAAGCCAAATGTAACAAATATGTAAAATGTCTCTATCCCCTTATTAATAGAAAATCAAAACTTTGTCTTAAGAACAAGCTTTTGATATTCAAACAAATTTTCAGGCCAGCCATGTTGTATGCTGTACCAATATGGACTAGCTGTTGTAATACCAGGAAGAAAGCTCTGCAGAGAATTCAAAATAAAATTTTGAAAATGATTCTGAGGCTTCCTCCCTGGTATAGTACCAATGAGTTACATAGAATATCCAATGTTGAAACATTGGAACAAATGTCAAATACAATCATTAATAATTTCAGGCAAAAATCGTTACAATCTTCTATTGCCACGATTAATGCGTTATATGTTTAGGTTAAGTTAGGTAAAGTATATTAAAAACATTTTTTTTTCTCTTATAAGCAGGTGAAATCAACTCACCTGTAAAAAAAAACTGAACTGCTACGGCAAATGAAATGTAATATGTTGTTAACAAAATGTTAATTAAATCTTAAATTTGTTTTACCAAATTAGGATGATAGTGTTGTCAAATAACACAGAACACCTAGATATAAGAAATGAATGTAATGTTTGGAATGATACTAATATAAAAATTATTAAAAAAAAAAAAAAAAAAAAAAAAAAAAAAAAAAAAAAAAAAAAAAAAAAAAAAAAAAAAAAAAAATACCCTTAGCTGATCCGAACTTGTGGGATGACTGTACTAATTTTGAAATCAAACAAATCGTAAACGCCGTTGAATAAATACTAGTAGAGAAGGGAAAAGTTGCTTACATTCAGGATATTCTCCTTTCAGCTCTGACTGTTTTTTGACCTGACAAGGAAAAGCTTATTATTTGTATAATGATGAGTTATTCTTCCATAAGGGTAATTCTATTCTTTGAAATTTATTACAAATGCATGCTAACTGTAGTTCACAATTTTTTGTTTTTCATTTTCTTCCTAACGGCATTCGGCCAAATGGCGTTCAGCCAAATGACCCGGAACCGTCAAAAAAGCCCTCGTCTGAAGGTGTTCAAGAAGTTATAAACAAAAAGAAGAACAGGACAACGTTGAAAGGCAACTATATTTGACATTTCCAATACGTTTACAATCAGACTTGACGAGTTCCATGTCAAATCAGTCAGTTACAGGACTCGATCATCTTCGATTTGCTGTTAATTTTTCACATGTTCTCGTTACGATGTTATAATTGTTGTTTATAGATAAATAAATATTTTTAGCTCAAGCAAAACTTCTAAAAATGGCCTGTGAGTTTGCAATTAATTTGAAAAATTATGACTCAAAAATTTTTGATTTTAGAGGATAACGTTGTATGGAGAGGTTGTAGTGAACCGCTTGAGCTACAAGACAAAAATATACACCGAGAAATTATTTTATTTTTATCGTAAAAAAATCAAAATTGACACTGAGTTTTTAAATAACATAGAAATCCCCTTTAAAATATGACGGGGTTGGTGGTCTGATGGCTACCGCTTCTGCTTCATATGCAGAAGGTCATGGGTTCAATCCCAGGCCCGTCCCTTTCCTCGTACTTTGTAGTTGTATATCTCTTACTTGCTTATTTCTTCCATTCTAAATATATCACACTCAAACTATTCGTTCATAGCAAACGCTAGAACCGGAGACGGACAAGAAACCGTTTCCCTAACGCTTCCATTCTTCCACGCGCATGCCTCTCCTTTCGCGCCTGATTCATAGGCAGTCTGCTAACCACAAAAGCAAGCGTCTCTGCCATGCCTTTCCCCCAATCCACAAACTCCCGCATGTACTGGCGTAGATGCAGTGGTATATACGGTCTACGTGGGAGCCAGTATAATGCATCATCAATTCCTCCCCCTTCCCCACATTGGTCTGCATTCTGACGTAGCAGGCACCATTGTCGCTAAAAATAGAAGATCACCAGCATTTATACACTGAGGATGCCTGTTAGTCCCAAGCAGTCATTCGGTTGGTTCCTTGTGTAAGTGCAGCGGATCTGGCGATACTGGAGTAGCATCCACGGGCGGCCAATCAAGCTCAAGCTCAACACAGAAATCCCCTTTAAAATATTTTTCAAATTTAGTCTTAGAATCTTGATAGAAATCAGACGTTAGAGGCAAAATTTTATGATGAAGAAATTTTTAATAAAAAAGTTTTTCAAAGAACAACCTCTTGTCAATTTTCAAAATTTCGACTTAACAATTAAATAAATATATGTTAGTGATACAGTAAGAACCTTCAAATCAGTCTGAACCATAACACATAAGTGATTACGACAATAATCACTGCTCTAGAAGTAGCCACTTTCGGATTTTTTTTTTCAAATTGGATGCAAAAATATGAATTAAGCAATAAAATAAGCCATTTTCATTTGTTATTCGCGATTCTCAATCTAAAGCAGTATCAGTAGATGGAAATATGACTCATGCTATTCAGTTAATAAGTTTTTAAATTAATCTTGAAACACTCGAAAATGGCTACTTCTAGAGAAGTGATCATTTAAAGCAATATGGTTGAGAATAACTTCAAGATTCTTAATCAGTCATCAACACATATTTATTTTTTTATGACAAAAAGCAAATATTTTGAAAATCAGCCATAAGTTTTGTCTCAAACATCTATTTCCTATTAAGATTGCAAATCAAAGAATATTAATAATGGAGTTTTTGTATTATGTTAAAGTAAAACCTAGTTTTGAATTTTTCATTTGAAAAAAAAAAATTTCAGTTTATGTTATTTTACTCTAGCTCAGTAAACCTTAATCCCTCCATAAGAAATTTCTCTCTAAAATCTACAATTTTTAAGCTAGAATTTTTCAAATAACAGCAAACCTGTGTATTGATTTATTATAAGCGACAACGTTATTTTGCGATGTTTGCATAGCTTTTTCTTTATAACAGCTCAATATTTTGGAGCTCTGGCATGTTTGGAGGATTAAGATCAGATCCTTAGGTAAAAAAATCGACCTTATTATCCTCATATCATTCCTACACCTCGTTTGAGTAGTGACAGGAAGCCAATTAAGGCAAAAAATAGTGGGCTTTTGTGCAACCTCTTCTACGTACATTTCGATGTTCGTGGTTGAAGTCTTCTCGAAATGAGCACTACGCAATCCAGACGTACCAAACCATGAACATCTTGAAATTTTTTGATGTATTTTGCTTTTGTTAGTACTCTGGAACATCGAACCTGTCTCTTGTAATGTAGAACTATTAACCAGAAATCTGCTGAATGTTCATCTTTCACGGGTTCAAAATTTTCAGAATTATCGCAAATTTGCACTTCAGATAGTGTAAAATTACATAACCTAAATGAATTTGTGATCATGCTCGATTACGCGATGTAGGGTAAGTGTTCCCTTAGTTGTGGGTGTTCCTATAGTTGCGGTAGTGCCGTTTTCACTGATTTTATTACATTAACCACAGAACCGACAATGTCAATCGACGTATTGGCTTGTTGATACACGGAATAGTTGAAAAGAGTGTTCAAATTGCTTTAAAACTGATGAAATATCACTAAAATGGCTAAAACTTTTCTTACTTGTACCAATAGTTGCGGTAAAGTGTTCCTATAGTGGAGGATCCCATAAGAAAACAACTGATACCGCAACTAAAGGAACACAAATTAAAAATATACCGCAACTAAAGGAACAGTGTACCAATAGTGGAGGTATTTTTTTCACTGACATGCCGTGGATTACTGCGATGGAATCATTTTTATCATTAAGTCAATGGTCGTTACTTCTCGTTACAACATTAACATGTACATTAATTGTACTTCTTGAATTTAGGCGATAAAATGAAGTTCAATCGTGCTAAGTACCTCCACTATTGGTACATCTACCCTATAGCGGTAAAGTTGTAATATTCATATTTTAACATGATTTGTCGTGTGAATAAGCGGGAAATTTGGCATCCCCTTCATATACATGAATTTATTCATTTTACGCTGCATTCTGAAAAGATTTTTCTTAACGGGTAGCATCACTCTGCATTCTAAATGGATTTTTCTTTTTTATTTATATCGAAAGTGTAGTAAACTTCGTGGATTTGGTTTTTGAGTAGATGCTATATGTAGTAAAGATCAACGCGTTTTTTTTTTTCATACCACCCACTGTCGAATTATTTTCTATGTTCAACAGGGTTAGACCAGTAGAATAGCCTTCAGATTTGTTGCAACGAATCAAATTTGTCACATGTAAGAGTTGATGAGTGGTCGAATATCCATGTTGGAATCAGAACTGTTTATCTTCAAAAATTTAATTTCGTTTACGATGGTCCACTGTGGCCCGTTCTGTTCAAAATGACCTTTTCAAAAAGTTTACTGATAGAGGACAGCAAACTGATTGGACGATAGCTAGAAACTTCTGCATGATTTTTGTCTGGTTTTAAAATTGGTACAACCTTAGCATTTCTCCATTTGTCTGGAAAATATGCCCACTGAATACGTTTGTTGAATATATCAACCAAGAATGATAAGCTACTTTCTGGATGTTTCTTGATGAGGATGTAGAAAATTCCATCATCACCAGGGGCTTTCATATTTTTTTTAAAATAATAGTTCTTCTTCTTCTTCTTCTTCCAAATCAGGAGTTTTCGAAAACGTTCTCTTGATTTAGAATGCTTTCAAAATCTTGAGTAACTGATTTTCAATTGGACTAGTAAGACCTAAATTAAAATTGTGCGCACTTTCAAACTGCATAGCAGGTTTTTGAGTTTCTTTGCAATTGGTTAGTAATAATTTGTTTTCCCCTTTCAATGCCGGAATTTGCTACTGATTTTTTTTTTTCAAAATTTTAGATAATTTCCCAGGGTTAAATTGAGAAATATTATTGTCAATTTTTTTGTTTCTTAATTGAGAAAATCGTATTTTAATTTCTTTTTGCAGATCTTGTCATATAATTTTCATAGAAGGGTCGCGAGTGCGTTGAAATTGCCTTCTCCTCTCGTTTTTAAGACGGATCAAGAGTTTAAGATCATCGTCTATAATCACGAATTCGAATATTGCTTCACGTTTTGGTATTGCAATGCCCCCCTTGCATCGAGAATTAAATTTGTCGAAGTTTCGAGAACATTATCAATATCAAGTTTTGTTTGCAAATAAATATTAACGTCAAAATTATTATCGATGTTTTTTTCTTTTGTATTATCGGAATTAGCATCAAAAACTTTTTGTGTAAATTGCAAACATGTTTAGAGACAAAATCCAAAAAACAAATGTTATATTCAACATTTTTGTTCCTCAATTCAGAAAGTGCCTTTTTTGCAAATCCTTCCAAAAATTTGCATAGCAAAAAGGCTAAGAAATGCAATGTATCACCCTAACGCCGCCACCCATTAGTTCAGAGTGATGCTGCTGCTGTTGCTTCTTCGGTTGCCTCCAACAATGATGACGGGTGTAAGTTTCAATGAGCGAAGATTATGGATCATGCGTCTCACTGTCTGCTGACGATGGTTTCTCCGAGTGCAACGCAACGAGCAGAGGGAGGGGGAGGCCAAACACATTTTGCCGTTATGATGGGGGCCGTGTTTCACAGTCGTTGGCCATGATCATGATCATTTCATTGCCGTGGTCGTCTCCTTGTATGGTTGTTTGGTCTGTTTCGTGAGAGACGACGGTGCTTGTTCATGGCCAAACACGGGCGATCGTTTTGTTTTTCTGTTGTTGACGATTTGGTTTCTATGTGTGCCGACAGTCAGTGTTAAGGGCTTGGTGATAAAAATGATAAACTGGAAGTTTGTAAAGGGTCAGATCTGTGAGAAGAAGGACAGATTTTTTCTCATCGGTACGTTGTAAAATGGGTCGAAGGGTATCGATTTCAAAACGGAGTGGGATGCATACAAGTTGATATTAATGAGAGACCTTTTGATTTGGTATTCAGATTTAATCGATGCCCAGTTATTGAATGCACACAAATTTGAGATTTAAATGGTTCTGACATTGGCGACGAGATTTAACTTAGCTTTTGGCTACAGTTTCAAACTTAGAAACAAATAAATTAAACATACAGATGGCAAATAAGTAGTTGTTTTTAGATAATAATCAATTCTAGAAAATAAATTCACTTTTTTGTTGCTAATATTTCCTATTTTTACGGCACCCTTAAACTTGAGTTGTTTTTTAAGTCAATATCAAATAAAATTGTAAAAGTGTTATCCCATATATTCTTACTATGCGGTACGAGTAAATGTTAAATATGTATGGGAAAATAAAACAAACAAATTTTGCAAGCGCTTAACCGTTTGACACACGACGCATAAATCACGCTCATACAAAATAAAAATCCCAAAAAAACCGAAACACTTAATGACTTAATATCAACTTTGAATAATGTCACGCTTTGAATAGGAGGAACAGAGGTGTTCCAGGGAAACGTAATGTTCCATACGAAATTCCCAGTTTCCATTCTGAAAAGTCGAAAAAGTGGAGAAAGGAGAGTTAAAAATAGTATAATTTTGCATGCCGTAATTTATGGACGACCACTTGATTGGTCAACGAGAGCTCTGATGCAAGATCTCGCTGACGAAAGCTAACATCTATTACGGAACAACAAATCTTGAATCGGGAATATCCCCTTATAATCTGTATAAAGAGCATTGGGCGGGTGTACTTTTAGAAGAATAAAGTGGATAGTATGTGGATGTCAAGTGTTTTAAGAGCCATTAGAATTTTTGAAAATATCCACCGATCCAGACTGGTTCAGATAGGTCACTGGGTCAAATCAGGTTAACCCCAATTATTTTTTTCAATTTTCGTCATTTTTTTGTAAATCTCAATCCAACTCAAATTATTCTGCATGTTTCATCTTAATTAGACAATGGGACCAGCATTGGTTTAGAATAGTTTATCGGTTGTTCGAAGGACTTCCATAGAACCGGGCCCAGATAGGTCAGTAATGTTTTTCTTTCGAACTAGAAGATTTGAGGGTCGAACTACATCATTTCCAAAATCTAGCACAAATTTGTCCAAGCGAAATCATTTTAATATATTTAGTTCACGCAGAAATCGTTTGATAACTAACAGTGTTCCCTGAGTTCAGAATATCCGCATCTTGTTACATACACACTAAAAAAAACTATTTTGACGTAAATTTGATGGTTAGCAAAATAGTCGATTTTTTATGTAATCACAGCAATATTCAGTCCAATATGACGGAAAATTACGCTACTTTGTAACTTAAACTTACGACACTTCACTTGTTTTAATATATCGGGCACATGTGACGTAAATTTCAACGACATTACCTTCATAAAAAGAGAAAACTAATATTACACATAACGTAAACTTCATGGTTGCAAAATACGCGATGTAAAAAATGAATTGACGTAAATTTAATGGTATTTGAACTTAAAAATACGCCATACCAAAAAAAAGTTATGTCCTTTTTAACTTGAATTCACGTAATTTTACTTGCTTTATTATATCGAGCATTTATGACGTTAATTTCAATTATTTTTTAGGTCACTTGGAAGACAAAATCTTCTGAAGGAATTCTCAGCAGGATTTCAGCTTGAATCAACGAAAAAACATGTGGAAGATTCGGTTTTCTTCTGTCTACAAAACAATCTGTTAATTTGGGACTTTCTATATTTGCTAACGGCGGGGAAGAAGGGAACCTTCATTCAATAGTCTGGAATGGTACCACCTCATAATTTGTTCAACCTGTGATTTGTGGGAAAATTTACCAATGAAACAGTTAAACAAATACGAAGGATACGTTTTTAATCGATTACCATCTTTACAATGCTTAAAAGTACTAAATATAGTGAGAAAAAAGAGTAAATGAAGGGTTAAGAAGCAAAGGGTTGTGTGTGACAAAAATCTGCTTTTAAGAAACGAGGTTGAGTTTTTTCATGATTTTTCTCTTTCCGTGCGAATTGTATGGAAATTGATTGAAAAAAGCCAATCTTCTACGAATTATGTGATTGTACATGTTGGGTGGTAAAAATATTAATAAATATAGTAAAAAAAAACTTTGAAATAGTCGAATATTTTAAAAGCCTTTTGTCTTAAATTCCGAACATGACTCATATTCCGAGCATTCGTCTTTTGAAGGGATTTCTTAATAAAACCACTCAAATTTCTTCACATGATAATCACTTTTTTATGATTCAAGTTCGCTTCTCTCAAAAGTTGTGAAAATATCAATTCTTACCTTTGAAATTGCCATCGTTTGAAATATGAGTCATGTTTAGAATTTGAAACAAAACGGTATATCTAAAAAAACTTCAAAATGTCACTTCCATCCCTTTGCGTTTAGGCCTTTCAAATATTCCAACTCGAACATATGGTAGCAGCTCCCTCCCAGATTTCAATGCAACTTTCTGGATGTGTAGACCTTGACTAGCTAAGCCACTTTACACACTAAGTTCTTCCAAAAATTATCTGCACTACCTTTTGAAAAGGGCTAAACTTTTCTATGCCATTTTTTTTTTCTAAAATATTGTTATCGAAAAATGTCTACTCCTACAAAAAAGTGTTGTCTTGATGACTTGTAGATAATTGTCTAAATTATGAATACAAATACTAAAAAAATTATTTCAAATCAAATGACCATTTTTTTATATCGAATTAAGATTTTGAAAACCATTTTTTTCAGTGTATTGAGACCTACTGCTGAGATTTTTATAGTATTTCCATTAAAAAAATATCATGAGCAATCGTCTACAAGTCATCAAGACAGCACTTTTGTAGGTGTTGTCATTTTTCGATTACTTACTATATCCATAAACTGATTGTAGAAGTCAAGTTATAAAATTTGAATAGAGACATTCATTTTTGAAAACACTCAAAATTTATTTTACCTCAATACTAAGGTAAAACATTTTTTCTCCTTGCAATTACATGTAATTTTTAAATATAAATGAATTGTAGATGTCAAGTAAAGCTTTGTCAATAAGAAAAGAAACTTCTGATTACACTCAAAATTTATTTTACCTAAAACTGATAAAAACCCTATGGGGTCATGCACAAATTACGTCACGGGGGAGAGGGTAGAGCCAAGCGTGACAAGCCTTACAATATTTTCGGAAGACTCATACAAAAAGTGTGACAAAGGGGGGGGGGGGCGGTCGAAAAAGTTGAAATTTAGCTTTACATAATTTGTGTACCATCCCTATTTTATGAGTCTGTTTGCCTGTCATTCGAATTCCAAAGCAATGACAAGTAGATATTTCGGCATGAACTTGCTTATAAACGTTAAGTGAAAACGTTTGAGAAGAAATAGACGTTTTCTTACAACACTTCAATTGTAATTCAATCTAATAAACTACGAGAAACCCTATCTCATGAGCATATTTGCCTGAAAATTAAAACTCAGAGCGATGATATGTAGATTTCTCGGAATAAATTTGCTTAAAGAAGTAAGATAAACATGTTTAAGTAGGTATAGAAGTTTCTGATTACACTCAAAATTTATTTTACCCAAGCAACTACGTAAATCCCTCTTGAATAAACATATTTGCTTTTGAATGAAAATTCAAAGCGATAGTGTGAATTTTTTCAACATGAAATTGAGAAGTAGTAAACATGTTTGAGAAGTAATGCAAATTTGTGATAACATTCGAATTTTATTCCACAAGAGTAACTAAGAAAAACCCTCTTTCAGCCTGTTTGCCTTCAAATCATAATTGAAGGCGATGACATTTAATTTTCTCGTTATTAATTTACTTATAGAACATATATTAACATGTTTAGGCTAAATATATAATATTTGATTTCACTCAAAAGTCATTATGCAGTACTGACCCGATTTTGTCTGTCCCCGATTTTGTCTACCCCCGATTTCGTCAGCTTTTTGACCCGAAGTCAGCCTATTTTAAATTTGTAAAAAAATTGTTATCGTCATGTTTTACCACGTTTACATTAAAATTGAAGATGATTTTTGATGTTATGCACGCATGGGCGTAGCCAGAGGGGGCAATGGCAATGCCTTTTATAAAGTGTTAAAAATTGCTATTACCAATATAAGGGGGGGGGGGGCAGATATAAAAAACTGGCTACGCCCATGTCCATCGCCCTCTTAAAAGTCCATATAACCATGTAACACGTTAAAATTTGAAGAACAGGAACAAAATAAAATGACCCGATTTTGTCAGGTTCCCCATTTTGTCAGCCTAAAATTCATCGAGGGGCTTACAAAATCGGGTCCTCACTGTATTTACAAAATTACTAAAACAAAAGTCCAATATTTTACTTTTTTTTCCTTTAAATGAAATTTAAGGCGATGATATGTAGTTTTTTTTTACATTTATTTGATTGCAGAAGTCAAGTGAACATTATTGAGTTGAAATAGAAATTTGTGATTACACCCAAAGTTTATATTACCTAAAAAACAACAAAAATCCATATATCATTAGTTTGTTTTCCTGTAAATCAAAATTCTTAGCAATGATAAGTAGTTTTTTCGGCAAAAAATTGCTTATAAAAGTTATGTGAACTTGTTTGAGAAGAAATATAGATTTTCTTGTAACACTTAAAATCTATTTAACCTGAGAAAATACGAGAAACCATATCTCATGAACTAGGTTGCCTGTAAATCAAAGTAAATCGTACCCTTTTTGGAAAAAAAAATTGCTCATAGAAGTTGGGTAAACATGTTTAAGTAGATATAGAGATTTCTGATTACACTCAAAATTTATTTTCTCTAAGAGATCACGTAAAACACTGTTTAATAAAGATATATGCTTGAGAAAAAAAAACTGGAATCGATAGACTGCAGTTTTTTCAACATAAAAAATGTCAAGTAAATGTGTTTGAGAAGTAATGCAAATTATACTTACACTTAATATTATTATTTTACTCAAAAAAAAAAAAAAAAAACTAAGTGAAAACTAGTCCAGTATGCATTTTTGCTTGTAAAGAAGTAAGCAATGCAGTTTTTTTTAACATCAAATCGATTGTAGAAGTTAAGAAAACATGTTGAAGAAGTAAATAATGGAAATTTTTGATTGCACTCAAAATTCATGTCACATACGAAACTAAGAAAAATACTCCTTCATTAGCATGTTTGCCTGTAAATCATAATTCAATGCAATGACATTTAATTTTTTCTTTATAATGTTGGCAATAGAAGTTATATTAACATGTTCGAGTTTAGATTATAATTTTTGATTGCGCTCAAAAATTATTATACTAAAAAGCTATGAATATTCAAATTTTTCAAATTCTAAGCTTCTAAATCAAAATCTAAGGCGATGATACGTTGTTTTGTTTGACATTAAATGTATTGTAGAAGTCAAGTGAACATCATTGATTATAAATAGAAATTTTTGAATACACTCAAAAATTATACTATCTAAGACACTTCGAAAAACAATGTTTCATAAGACTGTTTGCATGTAAATGGAAACTCAAAGCGATGAGATTAAGTTTTATTTTTCAAGATAAATTTCTTTAAAGCAGTTAAGTGAACATGTTTAGGAAAAAAAATTGTTCTATTGTAGTTCTTAAAAAAACGTAGTTATTTGAAAAAAAAAAAAAACACCTGCTGCCGTAAACATTCACAGAATTGATTGTTATAGTTTGAGATCACTTGTTATAATTTAGATTAGGGGAGACTAAGCTCAGTGTGTCATTTTCATTTCTAAACTTTCGTTGTAATAAGCTGATCAATTGGACCTCAAATGCTATTGCGATTTTATGTAAATAATTAATACATACATGCTTAAAAGTTTTTAAATGAAAGCTCAGTAACGTTAACTAAGATTGATAAACAAAGTACTGGTATAGTCGAAATTGTTAAAAGTTTTTGCAACAAACATATGTAAAATTGTAATGAATTTTGCCTTGGATTACGGTACAAAAGCTTAAAAAGCAAGTAAGTGTATTTATTATTTGGATTTTGTGAAAAATAGCATGTTCAAATCAAGGTTTATTTCAAAATGTAAGTAGTTTAATTAAAAAGGGTTTGCAAATTTGCATCTGGGTCATTACCCAGATCTTGACTTCCAAAGTTGCACATAAACTATATAAAAAATTTATCAATACCGTGGTTAAATAAAGCTATAATATAAACTAGTTCTTTGACACGCTTAATTCTGGGAAAACTCAACAAAATAAATTTACTAAAATAGATGGACAGTTTTCGTTGGCCAAAAACACTAAGATGAGCAACGAACTTTAGAAAATAGCTGGCATCACCGAGTTCGTCTCCTGCAGCGGGCACCCCGTATTCAAGTCACTTGATTGAGCATCATAAATCACAATACTAAACATAGGGCCATCTTTATTGCTGATCCAGTTGTCAGCGTCAATGATAAAAAACAAATTAAAATTTATTAAGGAACTTGTACATTAGGACGGTTCAAAATTTAAAAAAGTTTGAAAATGACATATTCCATATCTTTCTTACTATCCTTACCAAAAAATAGTGTTCTGTAAAATCTTTAGCTTTGGGATGGTGCACAAATTATGTCACGATAAATTTAGATTTTCTCGACACCCCCCCCCCCCTCCTTGTCACGCTTTTTTTATGGTGAAATTTTGAAAAATGTTCCTAATACGTTAGTACCGGAATTCTACTACAATCCGATGGATAGGAGAAAAGATCATCATGAGTTTGTTTGCTATTATGGGATTATAGCCCTGCATACATCTTAAAAAATCCTAAAAAAATAGCTCAAAAGGAATTTGTTTCTTCAGCAATATGTTTGTAGAATGAGTGTTTACTATGGGATGATAAGTTTTTTCTTACATTACAGTACTAATGTGTTTGGAACACTTTTCAAAATTTCTTCATAGTTATTTCCATATAAACCTATATTGTCTATATAAACCACCGAAATAGCTGAAAATTTTAAACAACACTTTTTTATGGCAAAGATGGTAAGGAAGATATGGGAATTTGAATTCTAAATAATTTTTAAATTTTGAATCGCTCTATTATACATAACCATTTACGACGATGCATGATGACTTATCACGGTACTGAATTTTCCTATTTGTCATCAGGTCCCATGCTGTCATGACATAAGCATTTATTGCTCCTCCCAAAGCATCGATACCGAATATGAAAAATCAAAACTTGAATCATTTCCACTATTTGATATGTGTTCATTACACAATTTCTTCGCCATCTCCTCAACGAACTCGCCGCGATCGAGACCGATACACACAGCCAGAAGTCGAGATTCATTAGGTCAATCCAATTCCATAAACCGAACCCAACCTAAGCCAAGTACCTACAAAGCGCTACTCAGAATGCGAATGCGGGGCAGTAAGCAAAATATACTTGCATAATGAAGGTGGCAGAGCAGGTTGACGGCGACGACGACGACCACGACGTTCGTCAATCGACCACAATCGTCGGTCGATTCAGTTCGGCGACCTTTCCGCTGTTCGTTGTTGTGGCCAAACCGCTCCAACAGGTGCTAGCTACCGTTCAACGACTGACTGGCGGCGACGCAGGTCAAAATCCTAAATCACTTTTGCGATACCGCTTTGGCGATACGGATGGGTTCCGTGCAAATATGAGTTTAAGCGTTCTATTCCACTACTGGTGCTAGTGATTTTGCATCCCCGAGAAACATTTCCTTGAGTAGAGTTTCGGGTTATTGGGTGCAAGCCGTCACACATCCATGAAACCACGATATTATAAAACTTAAATGAACCTTAACCTTCGGGGTGTTAGTATCTTATCTTTCAGAAAATCTTTAGCAAAAAATTATCCTGCCGGTGAGAAATCAAAAAACTCTTTTTTTTTTAATTTTTCATAGAAAGTTCAAGATAGCAAATGCGTACATGTTAGTAACGTAATCCAGGATAACATGCTCAGTTTTTTTATACTCGTTAAACATTTCATTTCAAAGTGCAAATATTCTATATTTTTAAACACTTATCGGTAGAAACTATATACTACATAAAGCTTCCTTATGCTAAATTTTGTTTCATTTATTATGGGGTACCTGAAATATTTGATATTTTGTTGTTTTTCACTTAAGGCTCATGAACCATTGATATTGTGGAGCTAAATTCATAAAAAACTGACATATCATGCTATCTGTAACATAGCCATCTATGTTAGGTTGGGGACTTGATGTATCCCGAATTTTTACCTTAGTTAAAAAAATATATAAAAAATTGAAAAGATAGCCGTCGTTCGATGTTTTCTTTAGAGTATAGCAATGGTGGTTTCTCAACTTTAAATCAACCTGTTAGAAGAAACAGAATTCATAAAATCTAACAATAAATTTGTATCTACAGAGAGGAGAAGTGATCTCATAGGGAGACGGATCATATTCTTAGCACTCATACTCATATTGACCTGATAATTAATCCAATATAAGCCATGTTGAAGTTGGTTTACTGGAAAACTTCAGATAGTTCAGCTATGAGAAAGTCCTTATACATAAAATTATTATTAAAGTAGGTCTTAACCTTACAAAATTTCCCTTAAGGATTGTAAATTATCCATTATATAATAACGCTTCCAAGAAACTTGAAGGTTGTGTCCAACTTCGGAAACCACTTAAGGATTAGTATTTTGTACTAAAACATATAAAAAACATTACATGTAGAAGTTCACTATAATGTTTCCAAATATATTTTTGTATGGAATATCACTGATCATATTTATCAATAACGTGTAACGATATTGCATGAAGGCAATAATTTTCGGGATTTGAATTTAACGGTTTAAGTGTAAATTGCTTCAAATCAGTTTGGCTCCGTTATGCCAAAAATCTCATGAACCTTAAATGAAAGTTGCAACAGTATTCGATAATACCTTCCAATTTCCTTCTTATTTATATTTTGTCTCACTAATTAAGATGCTAAGAATCATTAAAGGCATGGGCGTAGCCACAGAAGACAGTTGAAGCATACGGCATTGAAGATGGCCTTACAGTTGATATCGAAGATTGCACCCAACTACAGTGGGATTCCGTTTTTGGCATGCTCCATTTTTGGCACCCCTCCCCCAGATTTTGGCAATAAAATGGATCCGTCTTTGGCAACATTTTTGAGTGCCATTAAAAATTATAAGTTTTTGTAAATATTATCGTTGCCCTTAGTCACTAGATGGTGGCGACCAATCGATTAAGTTTTCAGCACAATCGGATGTTTGGTTCTACAGATCTGTGCTCTTGAAAATTTGAACTTTGGCTTCGATTCATCTTCACCTTAAAGGAAATATCCAATTCTTGAATAAAGTTCACTTATGCGATTATTGATTCTACATGACCCACACATGAAAAATGGTATACATAAAGCTTATAAAAATCATTGAGGATAATTAAAATGTTGAGACAATATTAATTCACTTTGAATTTATGTATGAATTCCTAATCAAGTTTGTTATTCAAACCACAAATAAATAACTTCATGAATCTATCAAATAACGTTTACGAAAATTTCTTCGAAACATTTCCACTAATGGCACCTCCGGGCGTTTCTTTACATATTCTGTAGGATTTTTCATACATTCTTTGTCAATCTTGTGGAAATAAACATATGCCGTAAATGTGTTATGTTTGTTTTTCTTTCATACAATGATTTTTTTTATTGAAATTAAAAAAAAAATGAATCAAAAAATCACCCAGAGAAATCTTACAGAAATCTCGAAAAAAGTCTTTTAGAGCTTTCTCCAAGTAGTCAATTTAGTCTTCGTCAAAATTGATCATTGGTCATATGGTTTTGAAGATATTCGAATCTTCCTTGGCGGACCGACATTCCTCATACATCAATTCTTTGGCAGCCATTTTATTGTTAGTCAACTTTTCAATAAAATAAAATCTAGCCTATAAAATGTCAGCTTTTAACAAGCTTCTTTAAAAAAATCATTAAAATCGATTGAGTTGTCTTCAAAAAATCTGTAAATTACAAAACGATGTTTTTTTGAAGTTTTTAAGATCTTCATACGGCCGGATTGGTACCAGATACATAAATGTTTAACAACTCCCGAAAAACTAAACGTTATACTTTGCAATTGGATTAAATGGACAAATTGATGTGAAGTTAGCGAAAAAGTTACACGTCTTCTCGGTGAGAATCGAACTCACGACTCCCTGTTCTCTAGATAGGGCGCGTTACACCTACGCCACGAGAAGATTGATGGACGCAGAAGTTAATTTCAATACCTCAAATAATGCGCTCTCGGGCTAGGTATTAGATATAAATAGAAAGCGTTGTGTTTGGAAGATCATCTAATTTTTCCGAAAGAGGTGCGCTTTGCGAAAGAGGACCACGTGATTATTGAGCTGAAATCGATTTCAGGTTAACTTCTGCGCCCATGAGTCCTTTCGTGGCGTTGGAGTAACGCGCCCTATCTAGAGAACAGGGAGCCTTGAGTTCGATTCTCACTGAAAAGTCGTGAAACTTTTTCGCAAACTTCACATTAATTTGTCCATTTAATTCAATTGCAAAGTACACGTAATGTTTAGTTTTTCGGTACCGTAATCCGAGGTAGCATTGATCATTTTTCTGAATATTTCTTTAATATTTCGTTTGAAAAGGCATATGTTGCAAATCTTATATTTTTAAAACAAATACTGGTACCCATAGGTCAAGACTATATACTGTATTATGTTTATTGAAAAATTTAAGCATGTTAAAAAACTTGTTTTAAGCGATTTTTTTATTTAGCTGATATGGGGTAACATTGATCATCTATGTAAACAACGTTCGGCCATTTGAAGGCCAAACGCGTACAAATCATTCACTTTTTGAGTTATTTTAAAATTAAAAACACCTCGAACCACGGAATACGCCTAAAGGTAGGCAATTTCCTAATGGAATTCTACATTCTTAACAGTAATTCGATAATGTTGCCTAATTGAGCATACTTATAAAAGTTTTGACAACGAAATCGTTTTCGGCGATGCCATTTTTAGTAAGAGCCACATTTTCCTTGCTTATATCGTTTGCAGAACTTATGTGAGGCATGAATCTTCGATAGTGCCATCCTAAACAGTTAAAACATTATTTTGAAAAGTTAACAAATTTACGCATAAGATAAACGCAATTTTCGCAAAAATATTACCTTTCATTAGCTCATGAATATAAGAAAGAGAAGTACCATTCATTATTTGGAAATGTTTCATCAATAAATGATACTACGAACTTTTGATGAGATGCGTCATTCCGATCAATGTTACCCCGCTGATCAATGATACCCCGGATTACGGTAGTTGTTAAACTTCCACTCGGCTGGTAAGCTGTAAACCACGAATCATAGTTAATTAAAACAAGAACATAAATGTTCATTACTCCAAAACGGTTGCACAAAATCATTTGTTTCACAACTAACTCTCATTGAAGTATTGTTCCGAAAAGCGAATGAGTGAACTTGGCAAAAAAATCTGTAGCCTGATATATTTACGTAGGTTATAAAAAACGTCGGTCCCATGAAGTAATTTGATCAATATCGACACGCTGATTGAATATTTTTTGTTGTACAAAAATGAAGCTGCCGGTAGAGGAGTTAAAGTACAACTTTTTTCTGTCATTCTCTTCAAGACATTGTATTATCAAGAGTTTGACATACGGCAAACTTCAGTGGGCCAGTCACTAAGTGCGAATGTCGGAAGGAAGAATTGCGATAAAATATTGCAGAAGGGTTGTTGGAATTCTTTCAGGAAACCCTCGAGCTTATTTTTCTAAAGTTCTTAAAACAAAAACTGGTGCAACATAAGAAGCAAAACCGTGAAATTTGTGCCAAAAACATTGAGATTCAAGATGGCGCAAGCGACTTGAAGTTGAATTTTCAAGTTATAAAAATGACCTTCAGTGAAGTCTACATAAGTGTGTTAAATATCAACCAATTTTGAATCTCTGAGCATCATTCTCCTAAAAATTGAATTTACGAAAAGCCTGTGCAACATCAAAATTGAGGACCCCAAACGCAAAGGGGTGTAAGTGACATTTTGGTCGGTTTTGATTTAAGTAAGCTGAAAAAATCTACAGTTTGCAAGCCTACCGTTTTTTAGGTGATTATTCCATTTAGATAAAAAACATAATTCGTGGAAGATTGGCTTATTTTTCAGACTTCCATAAAATTTGTATTAAATGCTAAATTGATGCAACAACTTTGAATTCGTTTTTCTCAAAAGCAGATTTTTGTCACTTACACCCCTTTGCTTATAACCCCCTCAATTGTCTTAAATCAAAACTAGTCTTAGTTTAAACTAGTTTATAGTCTTAGTTTAAATGAGGTTATAGTCATGCATACTCAACCAGTTCCATTTTTTTACATGTTTTTGTAGCTTAATTAGCTGTATCAAACTTTGTGTACATTACAGCTAATAAAAATATGACTTATAGATTTATCTAAAAATGACCTTAAACATGAGTTTTTAACCATGGATATCACATTTTAAAATGTGTTGACAGTTAAACGGTAATGTCAGAGCTGAAACTGACTTTTCTCGTATTGTTGTTCTTAATAAGGATCTCAGCAACAATTTTCCATGAATTTTATGACAAACATTGATGGAACATATATGCACTTTTCAAGTCGTAGTTATAAAAAGATGCACTACAAACTTGAATTGAAAAGTAAAAATGCAATTTTCGTCGAAAAACATTGAAAAAAAATCTGGAATAAATCTCTTTGTTTCTATGAAAAAAAAATGTTTTTAGCAAATTTTTTTCATTGACTACATTATTCAAAACTATTTTTAATTATATAGGTTGTATGAATAGTCTAAAACATCAAAATTGGCTTCAAAATCAAGTAAACATATTTGGAATCGATTGAGTAAAACGTTTTTTAAATAAAATCGAGGAAAAATTTCGAGAAACCTACTTTTAATCAAAACTTGTTCCGATTTAAAACAAATTTTTGAAAAAAAAGGTCCTAAAACCTTCCAAATTTGTTAGATAATATAAAGTTATGGAGACTTTTCTGAATGTCATATTTTGTAACGTGAAAATTATTCTTCAAGTCGCCATCTCTAAACCATAATATTTTTGGCTCAAACTTAAAGGTTTTGCTTTTTATGTGATTTGAATTCAGATGAGCACACCAATTTTTGGTTTTAAGATATTTAGAAAAATATGCCGCACCCTTCTGTTTGTGCAGAAATTTGACAAGGAGATTCCCAACGTTTACATAAAGTTTTTTTTTCAAAAGACTTGTCAAAACATTTTTCTTTTTCTGTGGAATCCTGAAGATGTTCCTAAAAAAAATAATCAAAAATCGAATTTGTTCATTTTCTTTTTTTCCTAAAATTTATCTTGATTTGAATATTTTTCTGAAATTCACTGTAGCATCTTATTGATTGCTCCCCTAGGACCTTCTCAAAAAGTCTTAAAACATGTGTTTTTAGATTTTTTTTTTCGTAGATGAAATATTTTGCGTCAAAGATTTTCTGAAGGAATAGATCATATCGCAGAGTTTAAGTTCCGAAGGAATTTATTTTGGTTCATTCAAGTTCGATAACATCATGGTTCCAGCTAAGCATGACTCGATTCGTTAGTTCAAGGTTAGTAGCGCGCGTGGAAAGCATGGAAGCGTTAGTAAATTTGGGGCGTTCCATCGAATGGGAAACGTTAGTCATGATAGTTGGTTACATAGGGTCAACGGATACTCACTGGGACTATGGATAGAAATACTGAAGGAAGGATCCTACAAGCCGGAATTTGATCGATCCAACAGGCAGAATAGATAGGCGTCCGAAAAATTTGGGAAAAACCACTGAAATATTTTCCGGGGATGTCCAAATTTGGCCTATTTATGTACAATGTACTGTTGAGCGGTTTTTATTGCTGAGTCAGCGTCAGTTTGCAACACTTGTGTATCCAGGAAGTTTTCTTCACGATGTATCACTTTTCACTTTCGGTTGATTCCAGGTAGCTTATCATTATCATGTCAACACACTCGTAACTATCTATCGATCCGTTTCGATCTAGATCACTGTTGTCACACGGTTCACACTGGTTAGTTGTTTTGCTCTCATTAGGTTCACCTCAATACATTTTAATTTTTCTCATTCTCTTTCACCAATTTCACCGCACTATACTCTCATCGCACAGACAGTTCCGCAGCAGACACAGACTCCACGCAATCGGAAGGTGCGGGGTGCGGTTCTTAATCAGATCACTGGTCGTGTACGTTTTTTTGTGTATTTTCACTCACAGCCTGCTGCTCTCACGGCTGTCGGCGTTTCCTCTTTGCTATCTTTCTTCTTGGCTCTCCGCGAGCAAATCTAATTAACACATATCCCCACGACAAGCGCAATACGTCGGACAGCTTTGACACAATTAAATGCAAATCGCAACAATGGCGTGTAGTCTCAGTAGTTTTAATATCCGGGTCATCTGCATTCATAAATTCATTACTGACACATTGTTGGTTCTGCCGCCGTTGTTGTTGTCATTATTCGGTTCTTCGTTTTGATGCTCCCTTCGTGTGTCACTAATGCCGTTGCGGAAAGGTAGCGAATTCAAAATACTTCACACGCAACGTGCCAACCCTATTGGGAAACCACACCACACTCTACGCACAGCATGGAAACTTTCTTCCACTTCTCTCAATTTCTCTCATGGCTCTCAATGAATGAAAATCACGATCAAGGCAACGGCTGCCTCCACTAATCCATCCGTGATGACGTAGCCGCGTGCTAGCTGAGAGACTACGGCTCCACTCGTTCGACTAATATCTAGGTCAACCCACTACAGTGAGATAGTTTCAAGTTTTCTTCCACCACTGCGCGACTTGACACCTTTCCAGCAGCTTTTTCTTCCACACATCAAACGTTTCACCACTCGGAAATTATCCAAGTTCTCGCTCCACTTGCGGTTACTCAGCTATTGATTCTACTGATCAACACCTGTCGAATTCTGTATTGGCCTACTAAATCTTCTCGTATCTGAAAACTCACTTCACATCCAAAATTCCTCAGAATCTCTTTTTCAAAACCTTAAGATTTATCCTCGGCAATCTTATCGATCAATCACATTCCACTAGGTCAATCTCAACCCGATCACTCCGGCTATCCCATTCTTCTGGGGTCGCACCTCGCACATGAACAGGTTCCGAAGTAGGTCAACGGAAAACTGGGTTACTTCAAGCCACTTCAAACCGTGTTCCACAGTCGGTGTTTTCTTCGATCGATCGCACCCAAATCTGATTTCCCAGTCGGTGGTATCTATTCTGAACAACCACCCCTTAGAATCCTTGATCAGGACCTCACAAAGAATTCACACACGCACGCACGTTACGCGGAAGGAGCAGGCTTCGGGTAGGCAGGCCACGCGGACATCTACGAGCTACGGGCATGGACTGGGCGCGCGCACAAACGCATATAGCAACGATCGACAACAAACTGGCTGACAGACCCACAAAACTATGATCATCAACCTCGTTCCTCCTCGCACTGCTTGCTGCTGCTACTACTCTCTCTTGCATTCGTCCAATCCGAACCACGGCAAGGGTCTCTGTTTACTCTTTTGCGCTCTCTTCTACCATTGGCTTAGTTCTTCGGCCCGCAAGCTTCGCGTGGCGGTGGCTCTCAGGGCGCTGCCATAGTAAACGCGTCGAGCGACGCGTCCGCGTGTGCGAGCCCGCAAAGCAGAATATCAACAACAGGAAATCCTTTGATCGCATCGCGTTCGCGGACGCAGACGCGTTACTATGGCCTCACCGTCACCCTGAACTTCAGATTCCATCCAAAGCTTCCACGTTCCATGCGCAGCGTGCACAGGAAGAAGGGAACGAACAGCGAGAAAGCCACGCAAGAGCACACGATCATGCGGAGAGCACCCCGGTGGCGTCGGAGAGAGCATTTCCCGAAGAAATGGCTTTCTTCTTTCTCCGGTTGGGTCGACGCCGGAGCTTCGTGTTAACATCTCCCGGGAGTCGGACGTGGGGCTCTGTGGGTTGCGATCGGGTGTTGGTCGGTGGGTTGGGTGATGGGGCGAGGGCGGAAAGCTGCCGCAGCAAACCAGATTCATGCAATAATGTGCGCAAGCTGAATCGACACGGCTGCGAATGGGTTTCTGTGTTCGGGTGCGCGTGATTGATAGTGACTTGCTCGGATGGAAATCAACTATCAAATGATTGATAGTTAGCTTTAGTATTGCTTATGCGTTGATAAAACTGATTTTATTAGTGAAGCTATTATTGTTTTCAACCAATTTGTATTCATATGTTTTAGTAAAAAAAAAGAAAGAAATGGATCTCCAATTTTTTTTTTCAATCTAACTATGCTATTCAAATTTGATGGAGACACGGTTGTGATATATTTTCATGTGTGGTTATATAAAATTTTAATAAATGATTTAATGTAGCATGAGAATATTTATTTTTTGGAAGCACCCTCTGATTGCTGATTTTTTAACCATATTATAATTCAAGTTACAGTGGTACTTGTAAATATTTGCCAATTTTCATATTCTCTTAAAAAATAATTAATGTTTCGTGTACCGTAAAATGGGGTGTTAAGGACTCGTGGGGTTTTAAGGGAATGAACTTCTCAATCAAGTTTGACAAATCACAAAAACGTCGGAAGTCGATATATCAGTCATCTGAAATGCTCGATTTGTTCGGTGGATTGTGAGCTGCGTTATGTGATAGAGGATGTCTATTAAAATAAAGTATTGTGGAGTCCAGATATTGAAAACGTTCCAAAACATTTTTGTTCGAATTTCATAGGGTAAATACATTTAACTACAAAACTATGAAACAATATTAAGTGGAGTCCAGATATTGAAAACGTTCCAAAACATTTTTGTTCGAATTTCATAGGGTAAATACATTTAACTACAAAACTATGAAACAATATTAAGAAAAATATGTGAGTAACTTAGAAGGTAGGTATTTTTAATTGAGGTCATAACGCAGACGAAAGCTTTTGAAAATTTCATCTAGATTTAAACTTCTGATAAATTTTATGGAAAAAGTCTCTTTTTTTTTAAATAAGAGGGGTGTTAAGGGATTATCCTTTTTACTTCTTCCACGTTACTAAACTTATTCGATTTATGCCGTAATATATTCCAATATACTTTTGGCTTGTTCCGTGAATTAAATCTACGTTGTCAAAGTTAAGGGGTCTAGTTTGAATATCACCAAACATGTCTTATCTTGAAAAATGGTAAAACTGATACGACTACCTTGATAACAACGCATTAAAGTGAATATATGATTTCTCTTGATACTGTTACAAAACCTGTTCCATCACTCTGGTAAAATGTTTGGAAACAGGAATGATTCTTTTTTAAGAATGGTGTTGAAGCCATTGATCCTCTAAGTCAGTGCTTCCCAAACTTTTTCAACTTTCACCCCCTTGAGGCCAATATTAATCTGGAATCGCCCCCCTGATATGTGATTCAAATAATTCAATAAGGACAAAAAATGTCTTCGACTCGCATATCCAAAGAATCATAATGCAATAACTATTATGTACATTTACAAACATTTTCTTAAATATCGGTAACCTGGGCTGTAAATTATAATATCGATTTTAAGAATATCTTGAGTACATTACAGGCTACCGATTTAGTTGGTAAAAGTTTGGTCCAGTTTCAACTTAACAAATGTAATGTATTCATAGCCGCCTTGTGACGTAGTTGAGGGCAAAGTTCTCCAAAACTGAACCAAATGCAATGTTTTCCAAGCAAACGCATTTATTTTTGCATGAATATGTCATATATGGGTGAACTGCAATGATTCTGTTCGCAATTGTTCGTTTTTGGAAGATCTCACCCCGTGAATTGTGATTTATCTGCTATTTCTAAAATTACTGGAATAATTTTCAGAAATTGTGAGTAATAAATGCCTGGCGTTTCCAACGCTTTTCGTTATCCAATCCAGAAACCCAAAAAACTATATAAAAATCCAGAATTTTTTTCAACTCATTTATCAATTTAATTTATGAAAAGGGTGTTTTTCTAACACCAAGGAAAACTCTAATTTTTCGGACGTTCTTCAAATCTAATTATAAATTGAGTTTTTTTGTCTTTGGCATCGCTGGAACGCGATTTTTGTAGGCTGAATTTTCCAAAAGTTGGTTATAAAATGATTAAAAACATCACAAATGGTACTGTAGATTTTTTTTTGAAAAAAGCTGGATGCCAGAAATATTAACTTCCAAACCTTAAAGATCACATACAAAAAAAGATCCTTATATATATATTGGGCATCTGCAAAATCTCGCGAAAATCTCAAATGCTGACTTAAAACTCACATGATATTTAAAAAGATCAATGAATAACACAAATATTTTGTGTTTGACAATCATGTAATGCTGTCTATAATAATTTTAAAATTACCATGATTAGAGATATAACGATCTAAGGTAAAATAGTCCTGGAAATATTCAAGTTTGGAATTGATTAACCTTCGGATGTGTGTCCTCCAAAGGTTATGAATAAGTATTTTCAAATGCTCCCATGTTAGGTTTATCGCCCCCTTTCTGGATTTTTCAATTGGACAAAACATTTGCAACTTTTTCGATTTTCCATACAAAATGACCAAGCTATACCTTAGTTATTTATGGACCGATTTGAATGATATTTTGTCAGAACATCAGACGTAACTTGAATTTTAACATTTACTTTTGAGTGATTTTTTCAATCACAAGTTTAAAAGCAGTAACGGTTTGACTAAAGTGATTTTTTTACGGTTTTTTATAAATGACATAACTTAACATATTAAAGGAATAGCTTTATGGTATCTTCAGCAAAGTTGTAGATTTTAATGAGATAAACAAGTTTGCTGAAGACAGTTTTTGTGTAGGGCTTTCAGATTTTGAGATAAATAGTTTTGAATTTTTAGTCGAAAATTACATTTTAGTTAAACCGTTATTACTTATAAACTCGTGATTGGAAAAATTAATCAAAAACTAGTGGTCCCGGCAAACTTCGTCTTGCCATCAAGTAGGCTGTTGGAAGATGTCAATGATACCTCCCATACAAAGTGGTATATTAGTACTCTCCCGTTTTACCAAATTACCCGAAAACTTCTCTAAACTTTTTCGTCACACGAACACGTTGGAACCCTTCAAGAAAACAACAGTGAAAGAATAGTGTAAATCGGTTGTCCCGTTCTCAAGCCATTTCGTGACATAAAAACACCACTCCATTTTTATTTATATAGATATATGTTAAAATTCAAGTTATATCTGATGATCTGTGAAAATTTCATTCGAATCGGTCCATAAATAACTGAGATCTAGCCTTCCAAAGTTGGCCATTTTGTATGGAAAATCGAAAAAGTTGCAAATGTTTTGTCCAATACTGTACACGACGAGAGAATGGTAGGGCTGTCGTTTGTTCAATTATTGACATACTCGAAGTTGCTTGAAATTGAGTTGAATTTTTTTTCATCCCTTAACACCCGTAACGTATGGAAAGAATGATTCAGAATAAATGAATTACAATTTTTATTCTGTGATATGTTGGTTACAAAGTATAATCGTATACACTTATGGCCCAGCGTTAGCATAGTTACGGTACACTTCGTGGATTAGATACTAGCAATTTGTTTCTTCTGTTAATATCATCCATACATCCAGAAGAAGCACAAAAATATCAATTTTTTCAACAATTGAAAGGCTCAAACGCAAAGTGTAAGTGACATTTTGGATGGATTAGAGCTAAGTATATTGATTTTTTCTGTTGACAAACTTTAAAACGTTTAAACGTTTAAAAATAACAAGATTTATAGAAGATTGGCTTAATTATTTGGGATGGAATGAAAAAATGTGTGCAATGAAAATTAGCTGAAAGAACTTTGAACTCGTTGTTCATAAGAGCAGACTTTTTCTACTTACACTGTTTTGCTTCTAATCCTGCAATTCAGTGACAAAATTCTAGATTAGAGAAAATCGACTTTAATTATTTTTCAGCTATTTTTTTTCTATACTACGTATTAGAGTTAAAAAACAAGCCTAAAGTTTGGCGAATTAAATATTTTTTCAGTTGGACGGAAATATCGTCTTAAAATACCATTGGAAAGAATAGAAACCATTGGAAGAACGAAAAGTGGTGGACTAAGCTTATGATTTTATTTTAATAAATATGTATTGCTCATTCGTTCATTTTTACTTCAAAACTAGATTTTTTCGATTTTGTGTAGTAGTTGAAATGTTAACATTTCATTAAAATAGTGTATTATTAAATTACGAACAAAGTACCATCCGTTTTGCTTACTGCGACCAGCTGTAATCGTACGAATTTGACGAATTTGAGGCCGACTGATTTTTTTGGAAAATCGTGTTTCAGTCCTTTAATTTGATGATAGCCACGCAGACTTTAACGGAAAAAAAGTATTATTTAATCTCATGCTTAAATTTTGGAAAATTTCCGAATTTCATGTATTATCCATTAAGAAGTTAAGATTAATAAGATTAGCAGTCGTCCCGGTCCTGTGTGTGGGAGCGGTGTAAAGGGCTTCCAAATCGATATTGCAGGCAAGTACGATTTTTCAATGATCTCGATGACTTCTGATCCGTTCATCGATTCCAGCCTATCTGCATCAGCTTCATCTCGTTCAACAATTCAAACTTCACCACTGGGACGCAACGATGTTAGCTCTATGGAAGTTCCGAAGCCCCAAACCGCAGTCGAGTTTTTCCTGCCAGCGTTCAGCAGTCGTCCCGGCCCTGCGTGTGGGCGTGGTGTAAGGGACTTCCAACCCGATCTCGAAGGCAAGTTCAATAACGTCATGCAATCAACGATACTTGATTCGTCCATTGCTTCTAGCCAATTTCCGACTGAACCAGTCCGGTTCTGTAGTAACGATGTTGACCACGATATGACTACTGAACCGATGCTTCAAATCTGCAACGACGACGAACAAGGCACTGGGGTCTCGATTTATTATCAAAACGTCAGAGGACTACGGACAAAAATCACGGACTTCTACACTTCTGTTACTGCTTCGCTCTACGATGTGGTCGTTTTGACTGAAACCTGGTTGGATGAAGTGATTCCATCATGCATGCTGTTTGGTAATGATTACGTCGTTTATCGTGGTGATCGTACACCGCTAACAAGCACCAAGAAACGTTCCGGCGGTACTCTTATCGCAGTGAAGCGCACAATCCCGTCCAATTTGATCCCGATTAACGACGAGGGACTTGAGCATGTGTGGGTGTCCCTGAGAATGAAGAGAAGTAGTCTTGCTATTGGAGCAGCATATATTCCTCCGGATAAAGCGTTGGATGTGCAATTGACGAATCGCCATATTACAAGCATGGAATCTGTTATCCCTAAACATGATGCAGTTGCTGTATTTGGTGATTACAATCGACCAGGTCTTCGATGGATAAGAAACGTAAATCACACATGTTCAGTGGACGTCACTTCATCTTCTTCTAGACGGAATGAGCTCAAACAATATGTGGCAATTGAACTACATAAAAAACTGCTACGGAAACACGTTGGATTTGTTATTCGTTAGTGAAGAATTGTTGAACGGTTTGACTATTGAGGAAGTCGACGATCCTCTGGTTTCAATTGACATTTGCCACAAGCCTTTTTCTTGTACCATCGAAAACTGCGAACCCTCGCAAAATACCTTCGAGGACGAGTTTGACATCAATTCGTTGAATTTCCGAAAAACCGACTTCATTGGGTTGAGCCAGCACTTGACGCTAGTGGACTGGGCGGTTGTCATAGAATGTCCGACTATAAATGAAGCTGTTGAAAGATTCACGACTATCCTTCAGAACGCTTTTGCTATTTTCGTTCCACGTCGACGTTCTCCGAAAAAGCCAGCTTGGTCGAACACTGAGCTGCGTCGTTGGAAAAGGCGTTGCAGCACAGCAAAAAGATTGTATCGCAAAAATCGCACTGCAGCAAACAAGTTGGCATTTCAGTTGGCGAGTCGCCAATACCGCAGTTTGAATTGCAGATTGTACAAAGAACACACTGCCTCCACAGAACAGAATTTAAAACACAATCCGAAATGTTTTTGGAACTTCGTAAAATCCAAACGCAAAGAAACTGGTTTGCCGTCTTCAATGTATCTGGATCAAAAACGTGCCAATACTTCGTTGGACAAATGCGAATTGTTCGCTTCTTTTTTTAGTTCCATGTTTGATTCGAACTCTGGAAGCACTGATGCTGCCATGGAATTGACTCCTGCTGGATGTGTAGAAGTAGCTACATTCGAAGTCTCAATTGAAGCAATGCAGAAAGCGACGAAGAAGTTGAAATCATCATATCTTCCTGGACCTGACGGAATTACCTCGTGTATCCTGAAAAAATGCAGTCAAGAATTACTGGAGCCTCTAGTTCATCTTTTCAATCTTTCACTGAGAGTCTGTACCTTCCCTACACGCTGGAAAGCATCGTTTATGTTTCCGGTGCATAAAAAGGACAGTAAAAATGATGTACGGTGTTATCGTGGTATTACGTCGCTTTGCGCGTGCTCAAAGTTATTTGAGATTATTGTGTCGGATTACATGTATTGCCAGACGAAACATTATATCTCTACGAGCCAGCATGGATTTTATCCAGGAAGAAGTGTATCAACAAATTTGAGTGAATTCGTCTCGTTTTGTCTACGGAATATCGAACAAGGCCGGCAGGTAGATGCAATTTACACGGATCTGAAAGCAGCGTTTGACAAGGTTGATTACAACATATTGCTTGCAAAGTTGGGCAAGCTTGGATGTTCGCCTAGTTTTGTTGAATGGCTTCGTTCGTACCTCTGCGATAGGAAGCTGGCTGTAAAAATAGGATCTTCTATTTCACGATGGTTTGTGAGCAGTTCTGGTGTTCCTCAAGGAAGCAACTTGGGCCCGCTTTTGTTCTCGCTGTTTATGAACGACGCTATTATACATATTGGAGACGGCTTCTGCCTGGTATATGCAGATGATTTGAAGCTTTACGTTCTGATAAATGGTAAAGAAGACTGTCATAAGCTCCAAACTCTCCTTAACAAGTTCGTATCGTGGTGTCGTGTCAACAGGATGCAGCTTAGTATTTCCAAGTGCTTCGTTGTTAGCTTCCATCGAAAAATGAGTCATGTGTCGTTTGACTACACTATCGACGGAGAGTTGTTAAACAGAACTCAAATTATTCGAGACCTTGGCGTGTGTCTGGATTCCACTCTTTCATTCAGAAATCACCATGAAGAGATCATCGACAAAGCACGTCGCCAATTAGGGTTTATGTGCAAATTGAGCAAAGAGTTTAGAGACCCGTACACGCTCAAATCGTTGTACGTTAGTCTTGTTCGACCAATCCTTGAAACCGCTTCAATTGTTTGGGATCCCTACCACAGCACTGTAGCTTCCCGTATAGAATCCATTCAAAAACGGTTCATCAGATTTGCACTACGAAACTTGCCATGGAGTGATCCACTAAATCTACCACCGTACGAGGGTCGCTGTCTTCTGATAGGAATTGAAACATTGGAGCAAAGAAGAAAACGGGCTAAAGCTCTGTTTGTAGCTAAACTAATAGCTGCGGAGATTGATGCGCCGAACTTGCTTCAAATGATTAGCTTCAATACTCCAAACTACGCCATTCGCCGTCCCGAGTTTCTTCGATTGCCATTCAGACGACGAGACTACGCTTCCCAAGAACCAGTGCGATCAATGATGGAGTGTTTTAACGAAGTTGTTCATCTGTTCGATTTTAATATTACGACCAACAAATTCAAGACAAGGCTTTTGCGATATGTTTATAACTAGTTCTAAGATTTTATTCATTAAGACTCAAAAGTCGGATGAAATATACAAATAATAATAATAATAATAATAATAATAATAATAATTATTCCAATAGTAAATTTCTTGACGAATAAAACTTTTGAAAATCAACTCTTTTTTTTACAATGATTTCGTAAAATTTATTCCATTTGCAACATTGTTTGTTCCAGTGCTTTCCATAAAAACAGTTTTTTTTGTAGAGAAATATCGATCGAAGTCGTGGGGAGACAGGGTTAAAACTCTAGAGTCCTCATAGAAAATAACCAGCTTTGGTAAGCTAAATCTCAGTTATTTATGGACAGATTTAAATTAAATTTTTAACAGCACATCAGGTATTTAAATTTAAATTCCAACATATAATTTTGAGTGATTTTTGCAATCACAAGTTTAAAAGTAACAAAGACAAAGGGATTTAGACAAAAGTGAAATGCGAAACTATTAAACAGTCAACTTTCCCTTACTTCATATTCTGTATCTCGAAATCGAGTTAGAGAACCATATCGAATATTGGTTCTCATGGATACCTCGATAGTCCATTGAACTGCAGTTGCACTGGTTTTGTGATCTGTAGCTTGATATCTCCCTCACTCGATGGTCCATTCAAAATTGGTTTATGGAGAGTTGACTGTATCTTAAGAATTTAAGTGTCCTACATAAAACCTGTCTTCAGCAAACTTGTTTACCTCTACAATTTTGGTATAATGAAGCTATTAATTCAATTTGTTTAATTTTATTAATTATTCAAAATCGTCAGAAAATCACTTAAGTTAAACCGTTATTGCTTTTGACCTTGTTTTCCAATCACTCAAAAATAGATGTTGACATTAAAGATAAGTGAAAAGTGGAAAGCTGTGGAAATTTTATTCAATTTTATTTTATACAATTTTATTCAGTCAGTTAATATATAGCGGATCTCTCTCTCTCTCTCTCTCTCTCTACAATCGACTTTTTTGTTTCAAATATCGAAAAATTTGCGAATATTTTGTCCAATACTGTATGCATATGTTCTCTAATAAAAATATTTAGATAAGCCTTTGCGGTCCGCATCTATTACGAAATAAGGAGACTTGCAAATTCAAAAAGCTGCACAGCAAAAACGGTTCGTTCGATTGTTAGACAACTAAAGAAACAAAGTTAGACAACTAAATTAAAATTCAAAAAAAAATACACACAGTAAAAAAAAAATTTTTTTTGCATTAAAAAACATAATTTTTGACACAAAAACTCAAATATCTCAAAACCCTATCGGAATATCAACGTATTTTTTTGAGGGAAAACGGTCCATTATATTAGCTATCTACCATAAAAATTTGGTGATGGTAAACAAATAAACAAAAAAGTTATGACATTTCAAACATGTCACAATTTTCACATTTAGTAGAAAAAAAAATTTTTTTTTTGGTGTAAATTATTACGGGAACCGCAGTTTGTTGCTGATTTTATTGTTAAGGGCCTTGCGTGAATTAAACAAGTCGTTTTCATGTATTCATTAGTATTATGTATATTATATGTATAAATATTATGTATATGTATAAATATTATATGTATATGTATATATGTATAAATTAAAATGAATTAACATATTACACGAAAATAATTTTTTTTTTTACCAGGATATTTTTTTTAGAGTATGATCGATGAGTTTCTAAATGTTATATATAAACTTTAAAAGTTTTGGATTTGGGTATGCGTTATGAGATCATGAAAACTTTTTATTAATACTTATTTATTTATTTATTGTTATTCAATTTTTTTACAATATCGAACACTTTTGCATCATTATCAGTACAGTTCGAGTATAGTTTGCTTTAATTTTATTTTCTGACAATGGAATGAAACAGTGAAATTTTTGGGTTCCTTGGATCGTTTTCGCGTTATTATATTGCTCGCTGAGCTCTGATGCCGTTAATTCGTACTCTTCAGTAGTAGTAAAACAAAATGATAATTTTGTTAAATCTTCTTCTTTTCTGCGATTCGCCCAATCAAATAGTTCTTTTGCAGTTTTAATTGGATGCTCACGTTCTTTGGCTAAACTTGCTCTTGTGGCCATGCGCTTTATGGTTCCTCCAATAGCATCACAGGGACCTTTGCCATGTGACGTAGCAAAGAAATGCCATTCTGCATCAATTCCGTACTTTGATTTAAATTGACATAGGCTCGAAAAATTCTTACGGTTTTTGTACTGCGATGCTGCTCCATCAGACATGAAATATATCTTTCTGATTTCTTTATCCTTATCAACGCGTAAAAAGTTAATCATTTTGGCAATGAACAAATTTACAGATACTGAGTCGTGTCTTAAATATTCGGAAATTACAATAAAACTAAAATGTTCAATTTGCGTACTTCCATTGAAATAAATAACGAATGGATGAATTGTAGCTTGTTGTACGTTCCAGTGATGGGACTGCACTTCATCTTGCAATACAAAGCTATAGTTTTCAGAAAAATCACAAATGACTAAAAATTCACCATCTTGTAATGTATTTTTCGTTTTTTTTAAAAAGCGGGATTGCTCTGTTTTAATAAAGTCGTGAGGAATTAAACTTTCTAATTTCAAGCAAAAAAATGACACAAACTCATCTACAGGTTTTACAATAGTTTCTAGGTCACACCTATCCGTGGTCACCCATTGCTCAAATGATAACTGATCAATATAATTTTCTTCAAACTCAGCGAATAAAGTATTTTCCAATGATGAAGAATCTGGACAATCCGAACAAGATCGTAGATAGCAATTTGATGTTGTATTTTCACACAAAAGACTACCAGTTAACATTTTAATATCCTTTGATAAATTGATTCTTTTCAAACTATGTAAGATTAGGTTAATATTTTCGTGTGTTGTGCACACACAAACATTATGTGTTCCTGAATTGGATAGAAGCTTGCATTGCCTTGGACGAAGGCTTGCAAATGAGGAAAAACCTACCTTAATATTTTCGTTAATTTCCTTGAAGCGTGTATACGCTTCTTTCAAAGTAGTCATCATTAATCGTTTTTGGATTGCTTGACGCTTTCCATCTTTTTTTACAGATACATAATCTTTTTGGCCAGGCATAGCTCTACTTACTTCATCGTCTTCAAAATATTGAATTATTTTTTCTTTTGTCTCATCTGTTAATGAAGTACTCGACCTAGCATTTTTGGTTGCAAGACAGTTATTTTTGAATTGTTTTGCCTCTTTTGCTGTATTTCTATTGGTTTTGAACTCATCAATGGCGTCTTGAATAGACCACGAGCTTGGCAGCATCGACAAAATCAATAATTTTTCTTTCTTTGTCGTGGCTAGATTCGAGAACCTTTCCTTCATATTCATAATTACCTCATCGTGGTCTGTATTTTCCATATCCTCAGGTCCTAATTTGAGGAGGTTTCTTCGTACAGCTTCGTTGATTTCACGGTATTTTTTCTCGGGATAATTGACGTAACCCATCTTCGTCCATTTAATCGGAGTCACTTTTATTCCAGCTATCCCTTCGTTGAAGCGTTCGATGTTGACCTTCTGGATGCACTCATCTTCTGATTGATTTGTTGAAACAGATGTCGCTGATGGTACCGTGGCAAGACTATCTGCACTTGGTACTTCTGGTAACTCCTCAGTTGTTGTCGGTGCATCTAGTAATTCCTCAGTTGTAGTTGTTTTCGAACTTCCTGCAACCTGATCCACCGATGATGTACAGATTGCCCGTTTGTCAACGTTTAAACGACAGGACGTACAAATACGTAAATTTGTATTCAATGTAGACATTGGAGCATAACCAGCCGCTTTCAGTTTATCTATGGTGCTTTCGGTGAGATTTCGTAGCTCTTTCGAACACTTTTTTTCTGCAAACGGCCTGCAACAGTTGAGAAAGCGACTACTCATGTTGCTCGTTAGATTTTAATAAACAAAATCACTTTTAAGTTTTTACTGACTAGTTTGGTGTCGTTTGCTTGACTGAAGAAAAATGTTACAATTAAATCTTTTATAACCATAGTGGTAGTATATTTTTAGCTTTTTCGTGAGTATGTTCATGGTATGTACCTATCATGTTTTTGATGTTGTTGAAGTTACTCGCTTTCTCCCAAATATGATTAACAAAGTCTATTCTCTACCAAGGCGGGTCTATACCCAGGTGTAATCAGATTTTAACTTTGTGGAGAAAACCAGCGCCGAGAAAACCGACCTGCTTTACGTATACTAGATCACCTGGGTATAGACCCGCCTTGTTCTCTACGAGGTAAACTTTTTGCAGGTAAACTAGTCGTATACCTGTATGGAAAACTTTTTTTGTAGCTTTTGTCTTCAATATTAGATTTCTTATAGGTTTCTTTTATCAAAAGGTTTCAACACTATTGAGAGAATTTTTCTTCAGTTACGTACACTAAAAAATATGACACTATCAAGACTTTAGATCACAACACTGGATCGCGTCTAACTTTCTAATAGATGCTGTAATAGTTATGAATAATTAAATAAAATATCATGAAAACAACTTGTTAACCTCATGTGGTACCCTTAACAAAAAATTCAGCAACAAACTGCGGTCCTAAAATAAATTAACAATGAAAAAAAAAATCACAAAGTGTCAAATTTGTGAAATATTTGAAATGTCATAACTTTTTTGTTTATTGGCTTACCATCACCAAATTTTTATGGTAGATAGCTAATATAATGGACCGTTTTCCCTCAAAAAATTACGTTGGTATTCCGATAGGGTTTTGAGATATTTGAGTTTTTGTGACAAAAATGATGTTTTTTAATGCAAAAAAAAAAATTTTTTACTGTGTGTAGTTTTTTTTGGAATCTTTATTTAGTTGTCTAACTTTGTTTCTTTAGTTGTCTAACAATCGAACGAACCGTTTTTGCTGTGCACCTTTTTGAATATTTTTGAACCATTTTCACATACACCCTTTTGAAAAGTTAGTCGTGACTCAACTTGAAGATTTGATATCGGAAAATGACGATTTAGATGGAACTGAAAAACTGTGCAAAGTTTCAGATATTTTTGAAATGGTCGATCAGAATCGGCTTGCATGCCTCCGTGGAATCCCTCAAGGTGTTTTTTTTTCGTCCATCACAAAAAATATCATGATTTATAGAAAATTGGCTTAATTATTTGGGATGGAATGAAAAAATGTGTGCATTGAAAATTAGCTGAAAGAACTTTGAACTCGTTGTTCATAAGAGCAGACTTTTTTCACTTATACCGTTTTGCTTCTAATCCTGCAATTCAGTGATGAAATTCTAGATTAGAGACAATCGACTTTTATTACTTTTCGGCTGTTTTTTTTCTATACTACGTATTGAAGCCAAAAAGCAAGCCAAACTTTAACGAATTATATATTTTTTCAGTTGGACGGAAATATCGTCTTAAAATACCATTGGAAAGAATAAAAACCATTGGAAGAACTAAAATTAGTGGACTAAGCCCATGCTTTTTTTTAATAAGTATGTATTGCCCATTTGTTCATTTTTACTTCAAAACTAGATTTTTTCAATTTTGTGTAGTAGTTGAAATGTTATCATTTCGTTAAAATAGTGTATTATTAAATTACGAACAAAGTACCATCCGTTTTGCTTACTACGAACAGCTGTAATCGTACGAATTTGACGAATTTGAGGTCAACTGCATTTTTGAAAAAACGCGTTTCAGTCCTTTAATTTGATGATAGCCACGCAGACTTTACCTTTAACGGAAAGAAGTATTTAATCTCATGCTTAAATTTTGGAAAATTTCCAAATTTCATGTTTTATCCATTAAGTGGTTGGGATTAATAAAATTATTCAAATAGTAAATTTCTTGACGTATAAAACTTTTGAAAATCAACTCATTTATTACAATGATTTCATAAAATTTATTCCATTTGCAACATTGTTTGTTCCAGTGTTTTCCATAAAAACAGTTGTTTTTGTAGAGAAATTTCGATCGAACTTGTGGGGAGACAGGGTTAAAACTCTAGAGTCCTCATAGAAAATAACCAGCTTTGGTAAGCTGAATCTCAGTTATTTATGGACAGATTTAAATCAAACTTTTAACAGCACATCAGGTATTACTTAAATTTAAACATATAATATTGAGTGATTTTTCCTATCACAAGTTTAAAAGTAACAAAGACAAAGGGATTTAGACAAAAGTAAAATTCGAAACTATTGAACAGTCAAGTTTCCCTTACTTCATATTCTGTATCTCGAAATCGAGTTAGAGAACCATATCAAACATTGGTTCTCATGGATACCTCGATAGTCCCTTGAACTGCAGTTGCACTGGTTCTGTGTTCAGTAGCTTGATATCTCCCTCACTCGATGGTCCATTCAAAATTGGTTTATGGAGAGTTGACTGTATCTTAAGAATTTAAATGTCCTACATAAAACCTGTCTTCAGCGAACTTGTTTACCTCTACAATTTTGGTATAATGAAGCTATTAATTCAATTTGTTTAATTCTATCAATTATTCAAAATCATGTGGAAATTTAATTCAAATCAGTTCATATATAGCGGATCTCTCTCTCTCTAAAATCGACTATTTTGTTTCAAATATCGAAAAAATTGCGAATATTTTGTTCAATACTGTATGCATATGTTCTCTAAAAAAATATTTAGATTAGCCTTTGTGGTCTGCATCTATTATGAAATAGGGAGACTTACGGCTTCGGCGGTGCTATCCCATTAGGCTGAATGCCGTTAGGCCGAAAAAGTAGTTAGGCCGAAAGGGCCATTAGGCCGAAAATGAACGATATTTCTAATGAACCGTAAGGTCGAATGGGTAATTAACAATGATAAGTCAGTCTTGCTGTGGTTTTGATCACCGTTCTCTTAATCGTTTCCACTTTATTGGTGTTTTTCGGTGATGGGTAATGATTTCCGATATAGAAATTTTACGTTTCGACCTGCTTTATTTCGGTCATCTTCAGAAAAAATTCTGCCGGCCGTTCGTTCGTCTCGGCGGTATACTTAATTATTAAGAATTAATAATTAAGAATTAAGTAAACCGCCGAGACGGACGAACGGCCGGCAGAATTTTTTCTGAAGATGACCACAATAAAGTAGGTTGTAACGTAAAATTTCTATATCGGAAATCATTATCCGTCACCGAAAAACACCAATAAAGTGGAAACGATGATAAGTCAGGCATCACCTAGATGACGCCGGATTAATTTTCAGGTCGAATGGATTATTTGTTGTTAGAAGCCCACAATAACCGTTGTGAAATATACCTAAAAAGAACAGCCTTTGAAAGCAGGAAAAGAAAGAAAAACACTGGTGAATGTGTTATCCATTCGAAACAGTAGTACATGATCAAACATTATTTCGGCCTAATGACCCTCTCGACCTAACGGTATTTGGCCTAATGACCTTCTGCTTAACGACATTTGGCCTAACGGCATCCGGCCTAACGACCTGCGCCCCATGTTTTCTAGTATTTAAAAAAAAAAGCCTTTGCGGTCCGCATCTATAATGAAATAGGGAGACTTACGGTTTCGGCACTATTCGACTATAATTGGCAATGCCAAATACACAGTATTTTTCTATCGAAACACACCATTGAAAACATTCAGATGATTCATTTTTCAGTCAGTATCCCACTGACGAGATTCTCGAGACTGCACAAACAACATCGCCAGAGATGCAATCAATTAAAATGAACAATCCTCAAAATGCGACTGATTTGAAGCTGCCGAAGTGATTGACAATAGTCACTAAAGATGCTTGCAGCATTGTAAAATCGTTTCCAAAAACATTTCAACAAGTCTGTTGGTGTGAATCGATAGAGGATTGAGCAGCGCATAAATGGAAACAGACGAACACGTAATTTGTCTGCTGACGTTCGAGAAAATTACAATAGAAGCGCGGTATCGGCTTAGACTGCTTAGAATACCTTTGTTCCCCTATCACGATTTAGCCTAAGGGGAAAACTTGAAGTAATTCTTAGATTTTTTTTTCGGAGATCTCTAGATTTTGTTGAGGTTTTCTGAAGGATTCATTTAAGATATTGCAGGAGTTATTTGGTGGCAGAGTAATATGATTAACTATAAAAATTCGTATAACTTTGAAATAGTTAATTTTACAAATCCCGCATGTCGTTTAAGAAAACTTTTTTAATTTTCAAAATATCTTAACTAATTTCTACGCCATCTCCTTCAGAAACTGTCAGAGCATTTCACAAGGCAATGTGACTGATTTTTATCAGAATTATTTCGTGAATAAAAACGTCAACAAAATTTTGTAACTGAAATAAGCTAGAAAATTTATGAAGGCTGGTACTATTTCGAATTGAGAACTTCCTTCATTATTTGTACATAAGGTATCGCGTGATAAACGAAATTGTAAAATTTCGAAAATATTTCATATCCCAAACAATTCTCTCATACATTTATCACATCACTCGTAGTAGTTGTCATGCATTTTCTGTTATTTCTTCAGTGATTAAAATAATAAAAACATGAGCTTCTTTAAATTCCCGAACATAAAATTAACGCCTTGTTGCCAAAATTGGTAAGCCACTGTATAGTGTACTACTACTATTACGTAGAATTATTTAGAAAAATCTAAATAATTCCACGTAAGTAGGATTCGGCTTCGTAGCCGTGCGGTTAGTGTCACTAGGCATTTAGCCGCATCGTACTAAGGAGTGTGGGTTCGATTCCCGCTGCAGGCCGGAAAACTTTTCGTGGGGAATGTTCTCCGACTGTACCACTGGGCGTTGCATGCTAGTCCGTTGTCTAGTGTGGTGCTTCCTTCAAAGGGCAAAATGCCCACTGGAAGCATTGACATGTCTTTAAGCTCTATTCAATCATTTCACATGTTTAAAACTTAGAAATTTGAATAATGATATTTGAATGCATAATATGATATCCACAGGCAATGGAAGTTTATCTGCGCAATGAAATTCAATCTCAACCAACATACGAGCATAATGTTTGCGATGGTATGAAATTTTATTAGAAAATTTTATAATATTTATCGAAGTATGAGTTCTCTGACTTTGAACTGTATTTGAAAATATTTCTTATTTTGGTATTAGTGCGTATCGCAAGAAAGTGATCAAGTATCCTTTAATGAAAAACAACATAAGCATTTTTTAGAAAACTTTGACCAATCTTTTTTCGGACAGATAGATAAATCAAATTAAAAAAAATTGTTTTGATTACTCAATATTTTATTTTCAAGTCAAACATTATAACTAAAGTAGGAAAAGGAGATCAAGATTACATTCAATTAAATTTTGATTCAGATTAATTTTGACCTACTTTCCCTCCGCATCTTATTTAAATATATTGTCAAATTTTGCATTCCATTTTTAGAAAGAAGCTCATGAATATTTATCCAAGTCATCAAAATTTCTTATTTTCTAATTTCAAATAGCCCGCAGAACACTTTTAGAACTTCATATATATTCAAAATATGTATTCCAAACATTTAGCTCAAATAAATATTCCACGTACATGTCCATTGTTGTATAAGATCATTAATTATTCTTTATTATTCAATAGGAGTTTATGTCAAAAAATAAGATAGATATTTTACGACACAATACTACATTATGCAAAACATACCAAATTATGTAAACTGTTTCACAAACACTATGGACGACTTTCAGAACTCAATATTAGAATAAGCAAGTTTTTATGAAAAAAGATTGTTGATAGCTACCGTTCTGCCTAAAATTGCGAACAGACTCATGTTCTGATTACTCGACTGTTGTATGGCGATTTTGTTTATATGTGTCCCCGAAACATTTCATTGTAAGGAAATGGCAAATGTTCAGTTCAATTTTAATGCCTTTTAAGTTATAATATACCTTGGGAGTTGTTATCATTCTCTAGCTCGAAGTCAGTAAAACAAGCTCGGAAAAATTTATTTGCGTAATTATTCCTTTGAAAACGATTCATTCGTGCTGTTTGGAATTTTAATCAAGGTGATCGGAATATGAGACAGAATGGACATAGTGTTCAGAATTTGAATCAAAATATTGTTCCATAATTGTATGTAAAAAAAACTATATATAAAACAAATTTAGTACTATACCGTTCAATTCCAATAGAGTTTGTATCTTTTGACAGATACGCGTATTTATAGGAATTCCGCTAAACAGCTCGAAGATTTATCAAGACTATAACTTTTAAAATCAACATTTTGATCAGCACACCCAACAGATAACAGCTAAATTTTGCAAGGAAATCGAGATTACCAAGAAATACTAGCTTATTCATGCCTATCAGATGCATTTGAGGTCGCCATTGACCTTATATGTGCAGAAATTGAATTAAAATGGTATTTCGGTTCAAAAGTTGTTGAAGTATTTATGATAAAATTGCATTGTTTTTTCAATGCAATTTTAAGAGGTACAAACATAACTTATCTGCGATTTTTCTATATACCGTATATAGAAATTTATTTTATCTTTTGAATACCATCAAAAGATATATATTCTAAATTGCTCTAATTGGAGACGTTCACAATCGAAGTGAATGTGTTTCGCAAGAAAAGCAACCAAATCATCTGCACAAAAAGAGAACCGGTAGTGCCATCTATCCGCTTATTGCCACTCGTAGATCTGGTGGCGGCCATGTTTTCACACAACATGATAAGTCTAGCTTGAACGTCTGTCTGCGTTTGCACAATAAGAAAAATCATTCGGATTTTGTCTTTGACTTCACGGTATAATAACATATATATTAGATTATCATGAGAAAAAAATCATGATTATCTAAAGTTAAAATAATGAAAACCGGCGCTTATTTAATACGAATTGTAGTGGGTTTAGATAGCCATGTGTGACAGAACATGAATGTCGTGAGAATAAGAGAAGAAATTTGGTAGCAGAGCCCTTGCTCTCCAAAGTATGGATTCAAGGCACCTCTGCTTGTCGCAAGCTAACTTGGATGGGCAAGTAAGTCAGTAGTAATAAGCGGGACCCTGCAAATCCATAATTTGGGAAGCCCGGGATTAGAATATTCGATTTTATTCGAAGCTGAAAACTAGCAACAATCACTATGATTTGAAAAGAGCTTACTAAGGATAAGCACTTATGTCTCTAACACTAGGGATTGAAGTGAAAGTTGTTGATTTTGGACATCAAATCTCTTCTGTGAAAGTATTATTATACAGCTTGTTTTATAAGCATACAAGATTTGAACTCCGAGGATAAAGGTTCAAATCTGGGTCGAGCGGAATCGTGTTTTTGGCTTATTTCCAAATTTAAAACCTTAGCATACAAGCAGTAATGCAAATCCAGGAGCGTAACTATTAATACTAACGTGCGCTTGTTTACTGACGCATCATTTAGCACTGTGATAAATTGCATCGCAATACTTCCCATTTCTTCCCATTGGTAAAAAATCACTGGACCAAGCGCTTGCGAACGCGGCCACTGTGCTAGTAGTAAACGAAACGTGCTGAGACTCTCCAACTGACTGTTGCTGCTCTTGATGCTGTTGATATTACCCGGGCGGTTAGTATCTCTCTACCCCAGCGCCAACCACGCTTTTCTGGGTCTCGCCGCTCGTTGCTGGGGCTCATTCCGACCAACATAACACCAATACCATTCCACCAGAGAAAGAGGTCAACTATTTCTTCGTACGTCCATTCCATCCCATTCCGTGTACGATCCAACGAGAGACTTCATCAACATCCCCAACCGTCCAGAGTCAGACTTCTGGCACTTTGGGTATGGTATGGTATGCCCAACCGGTCGGTCGTCATCGTCGTCGTCGTTGTTGCTGTTGCTTTTGATGATTATGCTGCAGAGATGTGTGGTGGTACTGATCTGTGTGCTCCCCAGTCAGTCAGTCAGTCGGTTAGAGAAACAAGCACAACCAGTTTTTTTTCTATTCCCCACAGAATCCCATTTCGGTCCAGCACTCCAGCAGCTTTTTTTTTCTTACTCTATGCTCACATCGTATGATCCCCGCTGGAGATGCAGACGATGCCTAATTCGTCTATATGCGATAGATTTAAATGACGTCTTAACGATTAGTACTTACTTTCTGGCGCATGCCAATTGTTGATTAGATTCACTTAGTTTTATTTCAATTTATTTTTCTGAAAAGGAATATGCACTTAAACAATTCTTCTTCTTCGCCCATTCATTTGAGCTTTCTGTTTTAAGAACTCTTTTTCAGTAATCGATTGAGTTGTTTTTATTAGTATCATTCTAAACATTACATTTATTTCTTATATCTAGGTGTTCTGTATTATCAGACAACACTATCATCCTAATGTGGTAAAACAAATTTAAGATTTTATTAACATTTTGTTAACAATATATTACATTTCATTTGCCGTAGCAGTTAAGATTTTCTACAGGGTAGTTGACTTTACCTGCTTATGAGAAAAAAAAAGATGTTTTCAATCTACTTAACCTAACTTAACCTAAACATATTACGCATTAATCGTGGCAATAGAAGATTGTAGCGATTTTTGCCTGAAATTATTAATTATTTTATTTGACATTTGTTCCAATGTTTCAACATTGGATATTCTATGTAATTCATTGGAACTATACTAGGGAGGAAGCTTCAAAATCATTTTCAAAATTTTATTTAGAATTCTCTGCAGAGCTTCTTTCCTGGTATTACAACAGCTATTCCATATTGGTACAGCATACAACATGGCTGGCCTGAAAATTTGTTTGAATATCAAAAGCTTATTCTTAAGACAAAGTTTTGATTTTCTATTGATAAGGGGATAGAGACATTTCACTTACATATTACATTTGGCTTGAATTCCCTCAATGTGATTTTTGTTAGTTAAATTCTTATCTTGCATGAGCCCTAGATACTTTACTTCATCTGACCAATGTATTGAAACCCCTCTCATCGTGACAACATGTCTACTTCTTCTTCTTTCTGGCATTACGTCCCCACTGGGACAGAGCCTGCTTCTCAGCTTAGTGTTCTTATGAGCACTTCCACAGTTATCAACTGAGAGCTTACTGTGCCAATGACCATTTTTGCATGCGTATATCGTGTGGCAGGTACGAAGATACTCTATGCCCTGGGAAGTCGAGAAAATTTCCAACCCGAAGAGATCCTCGACCGGTGGGATTCGAACCTACGACCCTCAGCTTGGTCTTGCTGAATAGCTGCGCGTTAACCGCTACGGCTATCTGGGCATGTCAACATGTCTAAATGAAGGTTTCAAATAAAGAGTTTTTGGTTTATGTGGGAATATTATTAGTTGAGGTTTGGAAGCATTAGGAGAAATTTTCCATTTTTGCAAGTATGAAGAAAAAATATCCAAACTTTTTTGCAATCGACTACAGATGACACGCAGGGTTCGTCCTTTGGCGGATTTTTGACATCCCTGAGGTAACTCAGGTAAGTCAGATGTAAAAATATTGTATAATATTGGCCCCAAAATGCTGCCTTGGGGAACACCAGCTCTTACAGGAAGTCTTTCAGATTTGGAGTTCTGATCATTAACCTGGAGTGTATGATTTGACAGATAACTTTGAATTATTCTAACAATGAGCAATTCTCGCTGAAACCAGGCCGCCATCGGCACCCATCTTTAGGATTCCAATTTTATGACACTGATCGCTAGTTCTCGATAAAACTTAAGGGTGGTCCTTTCTGTTTTCTCAAATTGGTGGACCCCTCGTACGCCAGCTAACTGAACAGTTAGCGAAAAAGCCCATTTTTCGATAAATCTTGGGTGTTTCTTCACGGGATATGTCTCATATTTCGCATGGAACACATAGCAAACTTAGCGGCATCGTATAGAGAAAAGATATAGCTTTCATTTAAACTCGAAAAAATTTTGGCGGCCAGTTCGAATTTGGCCGCCATCTTGAATTTTGTTAGAAAAATCGTTTTTTCACCATTAGCGCATCGCTAGTTTTGAATTCTGAGATCACCATCAGAAAACTGAGGAAAAATTGCGTAAGATAGGCTACAGAAACTAGGTGAGCAATGGTATTTACCCTATCAAATGAACGATTTTCTAAATCATGTTACAGTGATACCTCCATGAGTCGATGTTTCATGATTCGATATCGACTCATGGAACCATACTAAAAACAAAATTTCATGGTTACTATGACGGTCCGTAGAAGCAGCTTTCCAAAGGATTGCTGTTCCATTGTTCGATATTTCCATGAGTCGATGGTCCCTTCAATATCGACTCATGGAGGTTTCACTGTATACGATTTTGACGTATATGGCGAGTGCGATCAATACAAAAATCTTTTTTTGTACTACAAAGAAACAAGTTTTCAATCTTTGGTGTTTTGTTCGAGTCGAGTGAAGAATAAGAATATTATTTTAAGTGAAAAAATCTGGCGGCCATCTTGGATTTGACGCCATTTTCATTTTAGGTAGAAGAATGAATTTTTCACCTTGATAGCACTCAGCATGTTGAAATTAGAGGTTATTAATAAAAAAGGTTACGTATACTCTTCTTCTTTTTATTCTTAATTTTCCTGACGTAACGTCCCTACAAGAACCGAGCCAGATACTCAGCTTTATTGGTCATAAATCCAGGTTATTAAATAGGAATTTCCTTTTATAATGCGATTTCTAACAACAGAATAATTCTTCGACACATATTTGAATTCAGTTATAATGAATAAATAAATTCAATAAATGAAAGTCCTTTTTGGACTTGTATTGTATTAAACATTGTATTAAACAAACTTTTTTTTTACCATATGCATTGTTGTTCATTGAATGAAGTTTATAGATTGCACGTCGGGACATTAGTAAGTCTTGTGGTAATATCTGTAATTTTAACGTAAAACATTGACAAAAGTGCATTAATTCAGAATGGAAATCTTAAATGTTGAAGCAAAAACAACATCCTTGATTTTCTTAGCAACAAAGTATCGTTTTAAGTACCGCCCAACATGCATGTGAAATATAGCGAGATTGAAAGATGAGAAGCAGGTTTTGTTCTAATGTGGACGTAATGCCGAAACGCAGGGGTATTATTTCGAGGTTGTAAAATCTGGCGGCCATCTTGGATTTCGACGCCACCTTGGTTTTTAGCAGTTGAATGATTTCTTACCATCTCAGTGCTCATCATGTTAAATTATGAGGCCTCCATTAAAAAAACAATCAGATTCTATTTTTCTTATCTTATCTCAGCTGTTCAACTGATTGTTCATTTCTATTAATGGTTTAAGACCAAATAAATGAAAGAAATGATGCTATTTTCAACTCGTAGATATGCAGAAGAATCATTCAGGTAGCAAATAAGCGTTAAAAAATCATATTTGATCATTTGTTTTCAAAGCTAGTTAAGCTGAGGGGCTGGCTCTGTTCCGGTAGGGACGTAACATCAGGAAAAAGAAGAACAGGAAGAAGAATAAGTGTAACGGTAGCATTAAAATTCAACATGTTGAGTGCTATCATGGTGAAAACTCATTCTACTACTTAAAACCAAGATGGCGTCAAAATCCAAGATGGCCGCCAGATTTTTTCACTCAAAATAATACTCCTATTCTTCATCTGTCTCAAATAATTCACTAACGATTGAAAACTTGTTTCTTTGTAGTACAAAAAATGATGTTTGCATTGATTGCACTCGCCACATACGTCAAAATAGTAGAACATGATTTAGAAAATCGTTCATATCATAGGGTAAATACCATTGCTCACATAGTTTTTGTAGCCTATCTTACGCAATATTTCCTCAGCTTTCTGATGGTGATCTCAGAATTCAAAACTAGCGGTGCGCTAATTGTGTAAAAACGATTTTTCCAACAAAATTCAGGATGACGGTCAAATTCAAAACGGCCGCCAAATTTTTTTTGAGTTTAAATGAAAGCTATATCCTTTCTCTATACGATGCCGTTAGCAATGTGTTCCAAGCGAAATATGTAGCTAAAAATTGTGACGAGCTGGAACATTTCTGAAAGTGGCACTAGATTCAGCAACCCCAAATCTGCTAGAGCAGGGGTTTTCAGCCACTTTAGCTCGCGGAGCAGTTTTTGAAACAAGATTGTTACGCGGAGCACCTTTTGTTTATCACTACTCCCTTTGAAACTTATTTTTCATACGCTTGAATCGACCTATAATTCCTTGAACTGTGACAATTAGGAATCTAAATGGAACTATATAAATGTGTAGCCTGAAACGGCAGAATTGCTTTGGTCATTATATTTTTCAACTTTTGTGTTTAGTTCAAACCACTGAGCAAGTTTCTGTAGCATTTTATTGTTTTCAATCCTACGAAAATTGAGAGTGTGAGTACTTATCGCTCTCTGTAACAATCATGATTTGCAGCACATCACGAGATATACTGGTACAGCTCATATTAGATCGGGTGGATAGCAGCTCATGATAAAACCCATTTTAACTTTTCTAAAACTTTTGGCATCATGTTTGCTGTTACTATTTATCAAACTTGTTACAATTTACAAATAAATGCCGATTATGGATCAATACAGATGGGATGTTTTTCTTCGCTTGATTTGATCGTGATTAAATGAGAACGAATTTTGCAATGCCTGTTGATGTTTTTGAATGAGTTAACCACAAGTTTAACACTGACCTGAATATTTGCGAAACTCGTGTAATGTTCAAAAATTAAAATCGCGGTGTCAAAATTTTGATTAGTATAGAAGTTGCATATTTCTTCAAAATTCAGGGCTGTTTTCGATACTTAATTCAGGAAAACCTTATTTTGCCATCATCACTGTTTCAGACAATATGTATGGAAAAATTGTAGCTTAGAGAACATTTTATAATATTTCAAATTACAAAATCATTGCGAAAAATGTTTAACATTTTCGTAAAAATATCCGAGGTCGATGAATCTACCATAAGGAAAAGATGAATTAAAACCTCCCCTTAATATTCAAAATCACATATCTAGAGGACGAAACGGTGGTCTTGAATGAAAATTCAATCGATTGGTCGGAACCAACGAGTTACTAATCGATCAAATTAACGGCGCGATCAGTTTTTTGTTCTCTAAATGTGTACTCTTGAAAATTCTATGCATGGTTTGGTTATATAAAAGTGTATTTTAATTCGAAGAGATGAGATGTTTGAAAGCATTAGTAAAAATTCTCAAAACTGCCGCGGAACACCTGCCGAGGCGCTGTGGAGCAACAAGTGCTCCGTGGAGCACGATATTAAAACCGCTGTACTAGAGTCACATAATTTGATCCTTGAGACACGCAAAAATGTCATTTTTGTTACGCTGTGCTACCTGCTACGATGTCGGCAAAGGTTTTTCTTTGCGTAGATCCATTCGAAATCAAAAGATACGAACGTCGGATCTGACGGATTAAAATTAGTTTGTGAATGAGCATGATTATAATCTTACTGATGGGTATGATTCCTAATCAAGTGATAATTAACTGAAAAATAAGCATTGTTCGATACTCTACCAGGGACGACCGGTATCGTAACGGATATAACTGTTCATCTGCCGGGCGCGAACCTCGACGACTCGTCTACGCGAAGGGCAAGCCCAAAAATTTGACTTATGATTGCCCCCACAATTGGCGCATAAGAACTTATCAGTATCTTCCTTCACTGGACAGACGTCCTTGGCGTGAGAAGAACCTCCGCAAATCATGCATTTAGCATCAATACGACAATTTTTTGTACCATGATCCCACTTTTGGCACCGACGGCACTGTGTGGAGTTCTGGTGATTTCCTCCAGGTTTCTGGAAATATTCCCATGTCACGCGGACATCGAACATAAGTCTAGTTTATTCCAAAGCTTTAATATTATTTAGAACTTTTTTTGTTGAAGTGAACTGAATGATATTCTTGAGAAAGCTCTTTCCGAGTAATGCCAGATTGAGTTCTCTTTTTCATAATTATTACTTCGATTGAGGAAAATCCAAGTAAATCATTTATTCCATTTTTGATCTATTCATGTGACTTGAGAGACCTTTCCAGACGACTCCCTCACTTGAATCAAATAGCCTGGGCTAGAGGCTGCTTCGATTTGGTGTTCGAAAAATTTGTCTAGAGCATCGGACTGATTGCTCATTTCGATGCAATTATCAACATTATTCATTTCACCCTTGGAAGAAAGTTCACATTCCGGAAAAAGGTCCTTTCTTCCATTCTTGCCACGTTTAGTAACAGTTTTGAACCCCACTTTTTTTGGAAGGCAATTGTGAATTTAAAGATTCACGCATTGTTTATTTTATGGTTGCAACCATAATAAGCGAATAAACGAAAGAAAACGTGACCTTCAAGAGGTTTTTTTTTCAAGACGGTGTCCAAAAAGGATTACCACCGCTAACTTTCGCTAATGGGTCCATCGAAAAATTGAAGGCACTGGTCCAAACAAGTATCGAAAAGTGATCAGTAAATAGACAAATAGTACTTAAAAAGCTGTTTTACTAACCCTGGTTATGTCAGAAAAAAACGTTGACTGCAAAATATTTCCTCACAAGTTGAAACTAGGCTTGTCTCTCAATGTTCCTAAAATCGTTGAAAAAATCATATGACCAACCCGAAGCCAGAATAGCCTTCAATTCCAGTAAGTCCAGTAGGTCCACTAGGGAAACTGCCTGACATTTAACAACAATCGAATGGATCCCTTCAAAAGTTCAAATAACAAAATTGTTGAAGCAAAATACATATTGAAATTTTTATTGATTTCAGATCCAGCCCTCTGGCATGTTTACTGATTATTATTGATTGTGATATATTGATCGTCCAGAAATTTTTTGTTTAGGTTTCTTGATGATCAATTATTTTTATCTTGTGGTATTCCAGTTGAAATATTACCTCTTAGCATTAGCCTGGGTAACAATAAACTCACACGCCTCCATTTCCTCAGATCAAGTGCACCGGCGCTCGATGATGCACATCGATGGCACCAACTTCACCTTAGTTCTTCCATACCGAAAACCATTGGGAGACGCAGAAAAGATGAAAAAACAAACCCACCAAAAGCATCCCTGAAGTGAGAAGCCCCACAAATGATGCGAAAACAAAACGTATTAAGACTCGTTTCTATGCGTATTGTTTGTGTAGATTACCACGGGTTCGTCTGGCCTGGCGGACCCAACCTTCTGCTAAAAGACCCCCAGCCGGATCACCCAAACCCAGCACAGCACATAGCAATGTCTTCGTTGTCGTGGTCCTGGTGAAGTCGGACGGCCCAATTCGAGCATTCTTCTTTTGCCACACGTTCGGTCGAACCGAGCAGCAAAAAGTTGCATGTCTATAACAATTCCATTTCAGAATAAGCTTTAACATAACATAACTTATTTTTGAGTTGGTATTATTTGGATAAGTATGGAGGCCTGTTGATGACCATAATGAGCTCTTAAAACATAATTAAGCCATATTTTGGGATATTTTGCGATAAAATATGATTGAAAGTGAAGATTCCGTTAAAATTTACAGAGCTTGATTTGCATGATGCCGATTTTTGTTATTATGCCGCGTATTACCTTAATTTAATTTTAAAAGCATGATATGGTATTAGTGTGCTTTGTATATCTGCTCGGGAAGCTCGACCATGGCATTGCCACAAGTTCGCTGTGGTTTGGGCCCTGCTCCCGTCTCCCAACAACCTTCTCTAGCTGGGACCTTTGAGACCCAGTGCAACAAATCTTTTCACTCTCCGAGTGCTGCTGTCGGAAGATTGATTTGAGGCTATGTAAGCAGATGCGAATAAGTAACTCGCATCCACGTGACGTTAGCGACTAATTGTATTGCGTTTTAATGCGCTCCAATCATAGTCACACCAAGAAAGATAAATCACAAACGATATCTTCAGTATTGCTTGCCTTTCTTAGCATTGTGGTAAAATCCGCAGATTTTAAAGCTGCTTCAAGTAGAACAGTACCGAAGGGGACTGGGTTCTATTACCAGTGAAGTCTTAGATGTTCTAAGCCATCCGGGCAAATTTCTTTAATAGCACAAGATATAAGAATCGTTCGTGTCCCACGATACACGTACATGTACGTAGCCAGGTTTTCAGGTAAATTTAATTAGTTCCTAAAACGACGCAGTAAACGCAAAATCGTATACGATAGTGTATAAGAGTAACAAACCGGAGGTAATATACATACTTTTCTCACAAGCCTGCGTGTAAAATGTACGTATATCGCTTTTAATCTCTTTAATGCTAACATTGTGTATTTATTGGGGAGGAAATTTAGTTCGTAAAACGTATTTTTGTCTTTTTAAGTCCGTTTTTTTAAATTCATCCTTAAATTATTGTTTTGTTGGCAAAATAAGATAAAACTAATGAAATGAACAAGTTCCTGTCACAATGCATTTTGAAAAACTTAGTTTAAGTAGCCAAAACCATGTGAAATCTGTTTAATATTGAAATTTTTCAACACTCTTAGTGGAAACGCTGAAAATTCACATTTTTCATATTGATGTTAGAGAATCAAATTTTTCATAATTTCAATAAGTTTTCGCTGTAGATACTACTTGTTACATGTATTTCATCGCATAAGCCGTGAGATTTTATGGAAATTAGAATTTTTTACTGTGTTTCAGTCGAAACACAAATGCACGGTAAATGGACCCTTTTTAACCCTCTAATACCCAAATTTTTATTTTCGATTTAAGTATTATTTTTTGTTATCTAAAATCGTTCTAAACACGTTTTGAGCATTTATTTATTTTTATTCGCAAATTTTTAAATTTTGGTTTTTGATTTTTATAATTTTTATTTTTGAACATCCCTAGCTTTTTTCATTTTTTCTTGAAGCCTTTTCTAGTTGTTGATTTTTGACAATAATAAAAATTTTAATTGTTACGGTATTTTGAAAAATATTTAATTTTTAATTTTTTTTCGGAGCGTATTTTATTTTCCGTGTAACTAACGGAAAAACAGGTTTGAAATGATTTTAATATCAACAGGCTCTTCGTTTGTGATAGGTTAATCGTAGAAAAATATAAAAGGTACGATTTTTTATATTACACGTTAAATGAAGCCCAGGCATTTGTAGGTTATATAAGAATGCAATTTTTCAAACAATTTCTAAAAATACAAAAAAGTTTCAAAAGTCATAAAAACTTTTCTTATATGAGTGTTATGAGTCAAGGTATAAGCCAAAAATAAAACCATTTTGATTTCCGAGCTACGAAAAAATACACAAAATTCCAAAGTGTACCCCGTCTAAAGGCGGGGTTGGGTATTAGAGGGTTAATATGTATGGTTCATATTACCGTGCATTAGTGTAAAAGCCATGCAGTTATTGGGTAATATTGGATTTATTATTACTTCATTACTTAACTACTGCATATTTACATTTTAAGGGAGCATGAAATTATTTGAACGATTCAGTAAAACCCCTATTACGATTTTAATTAAAAAATAACAGTTTAGCCATTTTTCGAAATTTCTATGACTTTTATTGTGAATTACCCTTCGAATACCCTTAAAAATGAGTGCACACACTATTAGCAACATTTTATCCGCCAACAACGTTTATTCAAGATACGAAATTGAACCATGACGAAAACTAGACACACGGTAAATGGTCCCATAGCACGGTACGAGGCGACCTTAACATGAAATTTGTAAACACAATTTTTGAATATATTTTTGTTATGAATCATCAATTTATGATTTTTTTTTTCGGAATTATGGATCAATTATACGCTCCGTAGTGGTATTCTAGTTCGATTTAATTTATTTTGAAAAAATGTATAATATTTTGAAGTACAGAGTTTTCTTAAATGCACGATGACTGGTAGCTTGACGATAATTCAATTTACGAGCTTCGTAAAAAGAAAGTTGAGTAAATTTAATTCACGTTGAAAAAAGACTTCGGAGAATATGGATTTGGTATGTTTATCATTTGGAAAAAGTTTTATACGAATCTGCTAAACATAGTCTTTAATATGCTTTAGTTCAATTTAATAATAAGGCAAATGTTCCTTTCAATTCAGATGACTGTGCGATACATGTCAGAAAACCATTCGCCAAAATGGCATCTGCCAGAAAGTATCATATGGTGTAAAATTGTGCTACTTTTTACCGTATGTCGTTTCCCCAAACGCCAGTTTCCCGAATGCCAGATCCCCGTATAACCAATTTCCCCGAAAAGTTTATGGCGTTCTTAATTGTCATAACATTATACATTTCAGGGCCGCTCGTGAATGCTACTCCAGGTATCGCGAAATCAGCTGCACTTACATAAGAAACCAACCGAATGACTGCTTGGGACTAATAAACACCCTCAGTGTGTAAGTGCTGGTGATCTTCTATTTTTAGGCAACAATGGCGCATGCCACGTCAGAACGCAGACCAATGTGTGGAAGGGGGAGGAAATGATGTTGCACTTATACTGACCCACTGTAGACCGTGGAGTCCGACTGCATCTACGCCAGTTCATCCGGGAGTGTATGGATTGGAGGAAAGGCATGGCAGAGAGGTTTGCTTTTGTGGTTAGCAGACTGCCTATGTATCAGGCGTGAGGAAAGGCATGCGCGTGGAAGAATGGAAGCGTTAGGGAAACGGTTTCTCGTCCGTCTCTAGATAGATGAAGGGGGCAGGATCCGTCATTGATTCCGGAATTTTCAGAAGCAGTTTTTTCTTTCAAAATCAAGAAAATTTACAGGAAAATGTGCTCACTGTATTCTATTCTCCAACTGAAACACAGTGAACACATTTTCAACGAATAATTTTTAGTTTCGAACAGAAAACTGCTTTTGAAGTTTCGATGATGATAATGTGATTACGATGACGGAGCGTTGAACGTTAAGAATGGAAGATAGAAGCAAGTGAGAGTTATACAACTGCAAAGTACGAGGAAAGGGACGGGCCTGGGATTGAACCCATGACCTTCTGCTTATGGAGCAGAAGCGGTAGCCATTAGACCACCAACCCCGTTAGTGTTCTCTCGAGAATCACCAAATATATCCTTCTTACAACTGCTTATTGATCTTGCTAGTTCACGACCTCATCAATGAAGACTATTGCTGCACTTTTTTCAACAGCATAATTTTTCGGGGAAACGACATTCGGGTTAAAGTAGTACAATCGTAAAATCTTTTGAAAGAATGGATTATATCCCAGAAATCATAAATTATTCTTGTTTCATAACTGGTTGGAAAGTTTGCTTCTGCATTACATCGTTAATGAAAAAACCGAACCTAAGTATTATAAAACAATCCATTATGACCCAAATAGTAGATTAACGTGGAAATACAGCCCTGTCGTCGTAAAATGTGAGCTTCTTAGTCATCACCTTTTGGGGAGGGCGTTGCTATAGCCCAGAGGGCGGTTGTAGTCCCAGGCGTTAATGAGGGAGTTTCACAAGAAAATTGTATCAAAATAATATATATTCTAAACACATGTTTTTGCTCAATGCTTATCCAATTAAAAAAAACGGAGAAACACCTATATATTTAAAAAAAAACATATGGATAATGTCGAGCCTTCTAGATACATCGGAATATCTTCAAAACCAGGGACAAATGATCAAAATTCACACAGATTCTCAAAGTGGATAGTATTTACTTCAACTCAATTTTTATTTCCTTTCAACATGATAAGTATCATCATACTAAATAACTCATACTTTTGCATAAAATCAAGATGGCGTCATAATACAATATGGCCACCAGATTGTTTACCCAAAATTTAACCCCATTTTACAGTTCACTCGAGGAAAGAACCAGCGATTGAATACTTATTACTTTGTTGTACAAAATATGTTGTTTGCATAAATTTAGAAAATCGTTCATTTCAAACGGCTAATACCTCTGCTCATCTAGTTTTTGCAGTTGTTTTAACTCTGATTTAGGGAAGTTTCAAACATGACGTCCATCATGTTTCGGGATTTCTAGATTTTACGATTTTCGCTTTTTACAATACCCCTCTGTCACGCTTTTTACAAAACCTAATACATGCACTGTCACACTTTCGTAGACCACCCCCTCCCTCAAATGATGGATGTCATTTTTGGGTGACCTTTTACTTAGCTTTTTGATGGTGACCACAAAATTTAAAACGAATGGTTCACTAATGGGGATTTTTTTTTCTGTTAAAATTCAAGATGACCAAATTTCAAATAACCAAAATGATTGCATATGAAAGCTTTTTCAGTTTGATTTGTGTTTTAAGATATATGAAGAGAAAGATACGTGAATAAATACCTGAAATGTATCAGAGTTTCTCTTCAAACTACTAGCTAGCTTAAGAGGGATTCACTAATGTGCATGCTTCCCCCTGACGGGATATTCGAACAAAAAATTTCGCCAGGGATGTCATTGATTGAAATAAAACGCCTCAAAATGCGGTTTATGTGGGATTGCCGAGCAGATTTGCCTGCAGTTCTTATGGGAAAGAGGAAAACAAGGATGCCGTCAATAGTCTCAATTACATGAGATATTTGAAGAATTGTAAAAACGTTTCTAAAAAGTTTTCAACAAGCCTACCGGTGAGACCCAAGACAGGATTGACCAGCGCATAAATGTAAAAAAAAAACATTTTGTTTGTCTGTGTATGTCCGAGAAAATTACAAATGAATCGCGGCATCGAGTTAGACTGATGAAAATTCCCTGATATTATTTTATATAAAAAATAGAATCGTAAAATTAAGTTCATGATCAAATGCTCAAGGTTTCATAAAGCAGAACATCTAGAAAGTTTGAACCTTATTTTTGGATTAAGCAAGAGGTTTGAACTTCAGCCAAATATATCGCTTAATTTTAAAATAAAATGTCGCTCTTGAAGTGATATCAAAGTGCAAAAAAATTGACAATTGCCCTAGAATTCAAAATATTACGCTATTGATTATCATAGTAGTTTGGCGAGGATCTATTAGTGGATTTTAGAATTGTTAATTATTCATTACAGCAGGTTTTCAGACTCATTTCAGCAAATACCGTTTTTGATAATGAATTTTCGTCACTATCACATGAAAACTATTGGCCCAAAATGAACAAGAATACGAACTGATTGTCTTTAGAACATATGAAATGATTTTTTTTTCTGCTTCGAAATTTCATGTATCTCATCAAACTTCAAGAGTTACTTGAAATGATTTGATCGATATTGTTTCATGCTGAAGTTATGTCGCAATTTCAACAAAATTTTTCTTTTCATACGATTCACATGAGCGTAAAGAGAGCCTATAGCTCATTACCACAGCGGGTTAAGAATAACAGAATGTCCAGAAGATTCAGGCTTCTGTATTCAGTTTCACTTAATAAGTGTTTACAAAGTAATTGGATTCGCATTTGCGCAAAAACTGGACAGTTACATATCAGGTGATACGAAGTTCCATAATCGGAGTCACAACTATCACACACAAATGAGTCAGCACGCTGAATATTTGCCATGTGATAGTTGAGTCGGCAGTGGCCTGTCATTGCTCTGACCAAGAGACTGCCATTCTGCTTTAACAGATTTGTTAAATACTTCGCCACCCTTGGAGATGGCTCAGTAATGTACAATTTTGTTTGACGACATGACTCCAAATTATTCCAATATTGCTTGTGCTGAGTTGCCGCCCAAGAATTTATCTGAAGCTTCACCCAGCACTTCGAAATTGGAATAGCCGATGGAGTCATGCGATGCTCCATCGCGAGCTAGCTCATCAGCCAATTCATTTCCAGCGATGGAAGAATGGCCAGGTACCCATACAAGGTTTACAGAGTTGACTGAATTCAGTTCCTCAATTTGAGTTCGACATGCGATAACAAGCTTCGACCTTGAGTTGGCCGAAGCGAGAGCTTTTATAGCAGCCTGACTATCTGAACAGAAGTATATGACTTTACCCATTACGCGCTGTTGAAGTGCTGATTGCACTCCACACATAAGGGCGAATATTTCCGCCTGAAAAACGGTGCAGTTTCTACCAAGTGAGTAAAACTGATTCAGCCTTAGCTCACGAGAATATACTCCTGCACCAGCTCTACCTTCAAGAAGGGAGCCATCAGTGTAACATACTATATTGTTTGATATACTTCTTTCCAAATAGCCAGACGTCCACTCTTCCCGTGAAGGGAATTGTGTGGTAAATGTCCTGTAAGGAAAGTTACAAGCAATTGTGAGATCACTTGGAGCAAGGACAATTTTGTCCCAATTCACCAAAAGTGGAAACAACGAAGTGTGTGTAGATCTACGATTCACTGGATTTTTCTCCAGTAGATCCAGTACCCATAAACGGTAAGAGCAAGAAAAAGCTTCTTGTTTAAGATATATGTGTAGTGGCGCAACGTCGAAAAGGGCCTCGAGCGCTGCTGTGGGAGTTGTAGAGAACGCACCAGACATCGCCATCAAGCACATCCTTTGGAGATGGCCCAATTTTGATTGGATTGTTCTCACTTCGCCCTTTTGCCACCACACAAGACATCCATATGCCAATATTGGTAGAACAACTGTTGTGTAAATCCATTTGATATATTTGGGTTTGAGGCCCCAAGTTTTACCAAAGGTTCGCCGGCATTGACCGAAGGCCATGCAAGCTTTTTTGACTCTGAAATCAATGTGAGGTGTCCATGAAAGTTTGGGATCTAGAATGACTCCGACATACTTTACTTGATCAGTCACATTAATCTTAGTGCCAAAAAGACGTAAAGGTCGAATTCCATCGCGGTTTCGTCTTTCCGTAAACAGAACAATAGATGTTTTATTCGGGTTAACCGAAAGGCCATATTGGCGACACCAACTCTCGACTGCCTGAAGAGCACTTTGCATCAGGTCGAATAGGGTGCTTATGCACATACCAACTATCAGAGCTAGATAGTCGTCGGCAAATCCATATGTTGGAAAACCGCTATTATTGATTATTGAGTTGCCTCAATAGCGTATCTGCTACGAGATTCCACAAAAGTGGTGACAAGACTCCCCCTTGGGGGCATCCGCAAACACTCAATTTTCGAATCGCTGCTTGACGCAATGTCGAGAAAAGATGTCGGTTTTTGAGCATTTGATGAATCCAATTGGTAATCATTGTATGTAACCCATGGTTTCGTGCTGCTTCCAATATGGCATCTAAAGACACGTTGTCAAAGGCACCCTCAATATCCAAGAAAATACACAAGCAGGATTGCTTCTGAGCGAATGCTTTCTCGATATCGTATACAACTTTGTGTAAAAGAGTCACAGTGGACTTTCCAGATTGGTAAGCATGTTGATTGACATGAAGAGGCATCTTTGCCAAATAGACATCACGGATGTGATGATCGATAATGCGTTCCAGACATTTCAGAAGAAAAGAGGTCAGACTGATTGGTCTAAAACTCTTCGCTTCTTCATACGATGCACGTCCTCCTTTCGGGATAAACTTTACAGTAATATCACGCCAGGATCTGGGAATATACCCGGTAGCAGAACTGCTTACAAGTAGCTTTTTCAAAACATGTTTGATAAACTCAAACCCCTTTTGGAGCAGAACAGGATAAATCCCATCCGCTCCTGGAGATTTGAAAGGAGCAAAACTATTAAGTGCCTATTGAATCGATTCCGTAGTTACGATACTGCGAGCCGAGGCCAGAGACTCGTAACTACATGAAAAGACATTTGGTTCATCCGTAGATGCTATGTCCACACATCCGGGGAAGTGTGTATTGAATAAACATTCTAAAACTTCTTCATCGGAAGAAGTAAAGTCACCATTAGGTAAGCGAATTTCGTTCACTTGGAAATCCTTAGATTTTGCAAGGATTTTGTTCAGCCGACTGACTTCACTCAAACTGGAAACATTTGTACAAAGGTTTTTCCAGCCGGATCGTTCAGCAGAACGAAGAGCCTTCTTGTAAGCCTTGCGAGCCGACTTGAACGACTCTGATCCAGCTGAACGGCGTCTGTTCCAACTCCTTCTACATTGTTTCCTGAGTCTAGTCAAATCGGAATTCCACCATGGGGTCCGTCTTGTAGTCTTTACAGACCGCAGAGGACATGCTTCTTCAAAAGCTTCCATAATGTAGGATGTTGTAGTATCAACGGCATCATCCAGATCACTTGGATTTTCAATGGACGGAGAATATCCATGAAATTTGGTCGCAACCAATTCAATATAGAGTTCCCAGTTTGTTGATCGGGGATTCCTAAAACGCAAAGTCTGCGCAATCACATTTGAATTTTCAAAGAAGATGTAGCGATGATCAGATAATGATTCCTCATCTGATACATGCCAATTCGTCAACTCGTGACTGATTCTATTTGAGCTGAGCGTTATGTCTAACACTTCTTCTCTATTAGAAACCATGAAGGTTGGGCAATTGCCTATGTTAAGTAATCCAAGGTCTGTACTACTTAAGTATTCCATCAGACTGGAGCCTCTCAAATTGATATCCGAGCTGCCCTAGATGATGTGATGAGCATTGGCATCACTGCCCACAATCAGCGGAAGGCTTTTTGTTACGCAGTGTACGACAACTCGTTTGAAGTCATCCGTTGGGGATAGTTCATCATGTGATAAATATACCGAACAATAGACGTATTTCTTGTTGAGGTCACCAACAGAAACATCAATTGTGACAGCACATACATCTCTGGTCGTCAACTCAGAAATGAGTAAAGCAACGATTGCTTTATTAACGAGCACGCATGCGCGGGGCATGGAGCGCGAGTTTGCCATTTCAAGTTTGCTGAAAGTAGCAAAAACTGGGTCCACAAGGTTACCTAGATAGAAGTTTCCTCTACGAAAGTAGGGTTCTTGAACTAGCGCCACTTGAGCTGCACCATTTTGCATGAGTCTGCAAAGATTGATCGTTGCTGTTCTTTTATGCTGAAGATTGATCTGAGCTAACCTAACCGTAGCCACTACCCAAACTAGGCATGATTAAGCTTTTTAAAATCTCAGCACAAAAAAAGACCAGCAACGAAAAAACCAGATCGGTATATATTTAAAGTCGCCAAAGGCAAAAAAGCACAGAATACACTGTGTAAAACGCATAATGCGGATCCATATAGGTGATAATTTAAATTAAATGTCAACATATTCATAATCCCACCCTTATTAAGCCTCAGGATAGAGACTGAAGAAGGGCAGCCGATTATCTCGGAGAAACACAAGGTCACCTGCACCATTGCTCCGGGTAGCACAGGAAGGACTCAATACTGTGGAGGGTGCCCTGGTACCCCACAGGTTCCATTTGCGGTTAGGTTTTATTTAGACCCCCCTAACCATTCATTCCTAGGCACGGTACGCATCACACCATAAATTAGGGATCACCTGTGAGGTGGATTTTTACCACCGGAACAGGCAGTCCGTAGTGTTAATTCTTAGCCAGTTGAAACAACCGCTACCGACACTACGCGGCTATCTAGGCTGCACGGGAAAAGGAGGTTAATATTGATGATTAACTCCTGACGTGCCAAAGCAGCCACAATAGAATAGAAACACATCCATTTTGTATAAAGCGTTGAAATTTTGCAGGGGAATAGGAGTAATGGAGATATCCCTTGATACTCATATTTTACAAACTTAGATCAAACCTTGCTAAAAACAAATGAAAAATCGCATTACCACTTAAAAAAATATTTTGTCCGCCTGATTGTACGGGGATCCCCCCATTGAACTATGTAGACAGACTGTTTTCATACCTAATATTTGTCTTATATTTTGACGAATCATTCTTATTCTAAGTACAAATCGAAATGAAATCACCTGTATAAATAAAACATTCCTTTTGTCCATATTGCTACTTCGCATTTGAAACAGATTTTGTATTGAACGATCTACCAATCGTGTTCTTGAAAATGACGCACTGAATGTTGGAATATTTATGTAATCCAGATGTTCAAATATTGCCATTGACATTGAATCCATGAGATTTCAAAATAGCTTTTTGCTGACAAGTGATTCGCTTCCCGTTCAAAATATTTGCATTATTTAGGAAGTGGTGGTCTTGCCATTAGAGTCAGTTTATCATCTGTCTATCAATACGACAAGCAATACATTAAAGCTCATCCTTTTACCTCCATTATTGTAAGTAGTATCTCATTATCGCTTTCCTTCAGTTCATTTGTGCATTGCTCTCTTGCAACCCACCGCCGCCAATGCCGTGAGAGCTTTCTCGCCGTGGTAGAGCGAGAATAATTGCAGCGTGCCATCATCAAACGCCCACTTGAGTGTTTTAGATTCGCTCGTTGCCATCTCACTTGCCCAAATTAGAGCATCTTCTATGGTTGGCCTCAAAGCCATGATCCTCGAGATGGCCTCCACACTATTGGTCGCGATTGGTCATTGCGGGAGGGTTGTCCATGTGGAGGCCCGCAATTATCATCCACCCGCCTCCACCTAATCAATTACTCGACGCGATCCCAGCATACCGTAAAATGGGGTAGACTGGATCAGCGGGGTAGCATTGGTCGATGTAGAAAATTCAAATTGACATTTTTTTTTTGAAATCGTTTCAATCAATGGCGCCTTTCTTTCTCATAGTCATGACTTTAAACGTAATTAATGGCTGTCCATTAACTACGTCAGCCATTTTTTAAGATTTGGTAAGCAACATTCTTTGCTTTATGGAAGCCAAGGAGTCCTCTGCACTTCCACAAAAAAACACTGGGAGTTTGGATATGGGGAAGGTTTCGTATTGGTAATCGAAAAATATATGACTTCAAATGGATACTTGATCATATACCTACACGGATAACGGATCAAACTCTACTCAAAAAATTAAATATTGAAGAAATATCCAAAAACCTGTTCAATATTACCCCGGAATAAGGTATAATCTTATCGTCTGTGATGCAAACGTTCCGTGAAGAGGGTCGTCTGAACCAGAAAATTAACCCATCCGCCGTGAATCCATTGGTGATTAGTTACCGGCCGTGTCAGTCAGTCAATCTCGCGGATGGCTATCGATCAGTGTGCGAATGAGAGCGAGGCCGCCCGACGGGAGGAAGAAATTAACTCAACTTGCTTTGGTAGAGCTGCCCGACAGAGTTAACCCTCTAACAGCCAACCCCGTCTTTAGACATTGCCCGTCTTTAGAGGGGGTACCCTTTGAAATTTCACGTTTTTTTTTTTGCAGCATGAATCAATGATATTTTTGTTTTGAAATCATGATAGTTTTTCAGGATGAAACATTTTTTTTAATATATCATAATTTGAATTTTTATAATCTTTGAATGCAAAGTTTTTATTAATGTCAAAAATCGGTAACCACAAGATGCTGCAATATAAAATATAAAAGAGTGATATTCATAAATATATAGTAGAAAAATCAAGAGATCAAAATTCATAAAATCGAAAATGAGAATAAACTGTTGCCCAAAACATGAATAGATCTATTTTAGAGAACGGAAAAACACATTTGAATCGAAAACAGAAATTTGGACATGAGAGGGTCAAAGACGGTTCGGTTCGGCTGCCTCGCGTTTCGGAAATCTCTAATCACACTACTGGAGGCGGCGCGGCGTTGTGGTTTCTGGAGTAGTTTATCAGAGCATTGGGGCAGGCGGGGTGCTCTCTCGTTGGGGAGGAAAATGCATCGAACCAACCGCGATGATGTAGGTCAAACTCACCGCGAGTAGGCACCAATTGTTCCGACAGAGGCGCATACCGGGCGATGCTGGTTGCCTGTGAACAAGTGGGTTTTTTTTTGTCGGTGGTAGAGATGTTCGGAAAATATAATAATTTCTTATGCACAAGTCTTAATTATAATGCATAGTTTTTTGTAACGAAGACTGTAAGCTGAAGAAGATCAGTTCAGCTGAAGAAGATCAGTTGGTTAAGGAATTCTCGGTGGAGCTCTAGAGTCTTTTCCGGAAAAACTGCTGAGAATCCAGAGGTACTTCGGAGGAATTGGTAGAGGAACTCCAGAAGAATGTATAGAGGAATTTCTGGAAGGAGTGCGGAGTAATTCCTGGAGGAAGTCTGATGGAATTTTCAGAGAAACCTGGAAGAATTTCTGAAGAAACAGTAATCCAGTAATTTCTCGGGGGAACTCCCGAGAAATTACTGGATGAACCATGAAGAAATATGGATGAATTACCGGAGGAGCTCCGAAAGAACTCTAAAGTAATTCCTGGAAGATATCTAAAAAAATACTAGAGAAACTCCGAGAGAATCGATAGAGGAGCTCCGAAGGCGTTCCTTTAAGACCAAGGTAATTGGTTAAGGAACTGCGGTGAACCATAACCGGTAACCATGGAGAAAACCCGAAGGAATTTCCGGTAGAGCTCCAAAGGAACTACCGTGGAATTGCTGGATCAAATCCAGAGTAATTACGTGAAGAACCCCGGATGAATTTATGGAAGAACTTTGAAGCATTTCTCGGTGGAACTCCCGGAAACTGTTGGAGGAACTAAAAAAGAAATTTCTGGAAGAAAACAAAATCCTGAAGGAACTCCGGAGGGATTCAAGGAGAAACTCTTGAGAAATTTATGGAGGAACTCTGGAGGATTTCTCGGAGAAAATCTAGAAGAATTCCCGAAGTAGCTCTAGAAGAATTGCTAGTGGATCTCCTGAGTGTTTCCGAGGAATTACTGAAGGAACTCTGGAGAAACTTTGTAGAAATTCTCGGAGGACCTTCAAAATAAATCCTTGAGGAACACCAAAAAAGTTGCATTAGGAACTGCGTTATACTACCTAGATAACTTCGAAGAAATTCCTGAAGGAGAAAATCTCGGAGAAACTTTCTAGAAATTTCAGGAGGATCTCCAAAAAAAATACTGGAAGAACTCTGAGGAATTTCTGGAAGAACTCTGAAAAATTTCCTGGAGAATTCATAACGGAATTCCCGGCAAAAATTGTAAAAGAATTTTTGGAGGAATTTTTAGAGAAACTATGAAGGAATTCCTTCAGAAACTCAGAATGTATTTTCAGGGAAAATCCAGAAGAATCCTGGAGGAACCCCGGAAGAATTTCTGGAGAAACTCCAAAGGAACTCCTAGAGGAACTCCGAAGGAATTACTGGAGCTACTCCCGAGAAATTGCTGGATAAACAATGGAGAAATCTGAGGGAATTACCGGTGGAGCTCCAAAGGAACTCTGAAGATATTTAGAAAAAAAAAATACTAGATGAACTCCGGGAGAATCGGTAGAGGAACTCCGGAGGCGTTCCCAGTTCTCGTTCCCGGGAATTCCCGGTGGAACTCCAAAGGAATTCCCGTAGAAAATCTTAAGGAATTGTTGAAGAACTTCGAAAAAAATCCATGAGGATCTCTGAAGAAATTCTTGGAGGACCTAAAAACCTCAACTTCAATTCCTGGAGAAACACTACAAAATTTGCTTTAGGAACTGCGTTACATTTTCTATAAAACTGAAAAAAAATTGAAAGAACTTTGGAGGAAATCTTGTAGGATTTTTCCGGAAATTTCTGGAGGATCTCCAAAGGAAATCCTGGAATAATTCCGAGGATCTCGAGGTGAACCAGCCACGGGCTGAAAGCCTCGTTAATGAAGACAATAATAATAATAATAATAATAATAATAAGAATTCCGAGGAATTTCTGGAGGAACTACAAAAAATTTCTTGGAGCAAAAATTTTGAAGAAATTTCTAGCGAAACTATGAAGGCATTCCTTGAGAAACTCCAAAAAAATTCCTGAACAAATTCCGAAAGAACTCCTGGAGTAACTTGGTAGCAAATCCTGGAGGAACTCTGATGATTTTTTTGGAGGAATTTCCGGAGTAACTGGAGGATTTCCAGGAGGAAGTCATAAGGAATTTCTGGAGGAATTCCCGAAGCAAACTCTCTCTTAAATGATCCCTTGAGGAACTCCGAATGAATTGCTGGAGGAACTCCTGAAGATTTGCTGGAGTAGTTGCTGAGGAATTCTTCAGAGAAATTCGGGAAAATACATGGTGGAATTTCTGAAAGAACTACTGAATAGTTTCATAGCTCCTGAAGGAAATACAAAGCAATTGGGTCCTAAAATTTTTAATGAAATCTTGTTTTTATTCAATAACACGAAAGAGCATCTTACTGCAACTACTTTAGCATTTTTTCCCGCTCAAATAATGGCTGTATCATGTTTAAACGTTAATTTAAAATTTGGGTCCACAAATGAACCTTGACACTTAAGATCATGTTTGACGTTCGCTTAGTCGACAAAAACACCACAGGGGTTTTAGTTTTAACACTGGGGTTGTTCCTATCTGACATTTCGAAAGGGACACGGAAAACAAAATACACCCAAAATTTGAGTTAAGCCAAAAGGTGTGACAAAATCTAAAAAAATGTTTTTTTGGACTCAAACCAACGGAAAACATTACAAAATTGAGTAAACATGTGTTACTGGCCTAAACTTTAGCGTTTGGCACTAACATTGGGACAGGGCTTTAGGACCCTATTCCCCTTGGAGCTCTGGAAGAACTCCGGAGGATATGCTGCATAAAATCCAGAAGAATTACTGAAAGAACTACGAAGAAATTTCTGGAGCACCTCAGGAGGAATTACCGGTGAAGATACGAAGGAGTTCTCGGAGGAGCTCTGACGGAATTCCTGGAGGAACTCCGGACAAATTCATAGAGAATTCCTAGGAGGAACTCCGGAGACGTTCCTTGATAAAATCCGAAGACGTTCCTTGAGAAACTCCGGATGTGTTTCTGAATGAACTCCCCGGAGGAGTTTCAAGAGGAGCTCCGGGGTAATTCCTGGATACACTAATGAGGAAATTCTAACGAATTCCTGGTGGAGCTACAGAGAATTTTTTCGGAAGAACTGCTGAGAAATCCCTGGGTGGAGCTCCAGAGAAACTTCGGAGGAATTGCTAGAGGATTACCAGTAACTCTGGAGTAAGTCCGAATTACTGGAGGAATTGCAAAGGAATTTCTGGAGGAAAAGAAATCCTGGAGGAATTCCGGAGGGATTCCAGGAGGAACTCTTGAGAAATTCCTGAAGGATCTTTGGAGAATTTCGTCGAGAAAATCTAGCAGAGTTTTTGGAGCAGTTCTAGAAGAACTCCTAGAGGAACTCCGGAGTATTTCCGAGAATATAACTGAAGGAACTCTGAAGAACTCCCGGAGAAGCTCCAAACTTTGGTTGGAAATTCGAAGGATTTTTCCAATTTGGAGTGGAACTCCAAAGGAATTTCCGTACGAAATCTGAAGCAATTGCTGGAGGAACTCCGAAAAAATCCATGAAGAACTCTGAAGAAATTCTTTAAAAGCCTCCAAAAGAATTCCTGGAGGAACACAAAAAATTGCTTTAGGAACTGCGTCATATTTTCTAGAAATTCCTATAGGAACTTTGGAGGAAATATCCGAGGCTATGTTATAGTTTTATATTTCGTACTAATTGTTTATTTGTAGAGCCTTCGAAAAAGGCACAATAAATGTGACCGAAACGTTCGGTGTAGAACGGAAATCCGTTTAAGATTCCTATAGACTTAAAGTCGAAAACCCATAGAAACATAACTGCGGAGCAATTTCCGGTGGTTCTTCTGGGGAATAGCTGCAGGAACTCCGAATGAATTTCTGGAAGAAATCCTGGAGGAGCTCTTGAGAAATTCGCGGAGGAACTCTGGAAGATTTCTCGGAGAAAATCTAGAAGAATTCCTGGAGTAGCTCTAGGAGAATGCCTATTGGAACTCCGGAGTATTTTCGAGGAATAACTGAATAAATTCTAAAAAGTTCCTGGAGAAACTGAACTTTGAGCGGAAATCCGATGGAATTCTTGGAAGGAATTTCCGAATTGTTGAAGAAACTCGGAAAAAAATCCCAGGGGAACTCTGAACAAATTTTTGGAGGAACGCAAAAAAATGCTTTAGGAACTGCGTAATATGTTCTAGAAAATTTCTAAGCAATTCCTGAAGGAACTATGGGGGAAACCTCGGAGAAACTTTAGGGAAATTTCTGGAGGATCTCCAAAAGAACTCCTGGAAGAACGCCGAGGAATTTCTGGAGGAATTCCGGAAGATTTCCTAGGAGAAACATAAAGGAATACCCGGCAAACATTTTAAAAGGATTCTTGGACAAATTTCTAGAGAAACTATGAAGGAATTCTTTGAGAAACTCCGAAAGAATTCCTGAACAAATTCCTTAAGAATTTGTGGAGTAACTCGGTAGCAAATCACGGAAGAAGTCTGAAGAAATTCTTGCAGAAATTCCCAGAGTAACGAAGTTACTCTGGAGAAATTCCCGTCGGAGCTCTGGAGGATTTCCATTAGAAAGTCTGAAGAAATTTTTTGAGAAATTCCCTAAGTAACTCTGAAGGAATTTGGTAGAAATTCCTGGAGGAACTCCGGATGAATCACTGGAGGAACTCCGGAGAAATTGGAAAATTGCTGGAGGATCTGCTGAGGAATTCATGAAGGGAATTTGGGAAAATCCCTGTAGGAATTTCTGAAACATCTACGAAATAATTCCAAAAGGAGCTATGAAGGAAATCCAAAGCAATTCCCTGAGGAGCTCTGGAGGATCTCCGCCGAAGGATCATCTTCTTCTCCTTGGCATTACGTCCTTACTAGGACAGAGCTTGCTTCTCAGCTGTTCTTATGAGCACTTCCACAGTTATTAACTGAGAGCTTTCTTTGTCGAAGTTGCCATTTTCGCATTCGTATATCGTGTGGCAGATTATACTCTATACCCAGGGAAGTCAAGGAAATTGCCATTACTAAAAGATCCTTGACCGACCGGGAACCGAACCCAGATGGCTTTGGTTTGTTGCCGCGGTCTACCCACTCGGCTAAGGAAGGCCCCTTAACTCCGGAGGATATGCTGGATAAAATTCAAAAGAATTACTGAGAAAACTTCGAAGCAATTTCTGGAGAAAGTTAGGAGGAATTTCCGGTGAAGATAATAAGGAATTGTCGGAGGAACTCTGACGGAATTCCTGGAGGAATTTTGGACAAATACATAGAGAATCTCCAAAGGAAATCCTGGAGGAACTTCTGAGGCGTTCCTGGAGAAACTTTGGATGTGTTTCTTAATGAACTCCCCGGAGGCGTTTCTAGAGGAACTCCGGGGTAATTTCTTGACGAACTCCGAAGTAATTCCTGGAAAAACTAAGGAGGAAATTCAAAGAAATTCCCGATAGAGCTCTGAAAGAATTTTCCAGGAATTACTGGATGACGCTAGAGGAACACCAAAGGATTTTTAGAATGAACTCTGGTAGATTTTCCGGTGGAAATCAGGAGGAAGTTTCAAGTAATTTCTGGTTGAAATCCAAAGGAATTGTCTGAGGACATTCGGAAGAATTTCACGAGAAACTCTGGAGGAATTCAAGGAGAAAGTCTTGAAACATTTCCTTAAGAACTCTGGAAAAATTCTCGGAGAGAATGCGGGGAATTTTTCAAAGTAGCTTCAGAAGAATTCCTAGTCGAACTTCGAGATATTATTTGAGGAACTCTCGAGAATTCCTGGAGAAACTCCGAAATGAAAAAATAGGAGGAGCTCTGGAGGAAATGCGAAGGAATTCTTAGTGGAGCTCCAAAAGAATTTGCGGAGGAATTTCTCTGGGGGCATTTCTGGTGGAAATTACTGACGGAAATCCTCGGTCACGATGGAAATCCTTGTGAAAACCTTAAGAGGATTACTTGGCCGAAATATCCAGATTATCTCCTGGAGAAAATTTCTAGAGGAATTTTTGGAGGAAATCCCCTAAAGAATTCTATGAATAAATCCAGATGGAATTTCTAGAGAAAATTTTCACAGAAATTTTTGGGGGGAATTCCCCGGATAAATTCATGGAGCAAACCCTTGGAGGAATTCTATGAGGAAATCTTGGAGGAATTTCTGTAAGAAATCCCCGCAGAAATTTATGGATTTATTCCCTGGAGAGTAAATTCTAAGAGGAGTTCTTGGAGGAAATCTCCGGAGGAATTTCTGGATAAATTTCTAAAGAAAATATCCGGAAAATTTTCTGGAGGAATTTCTGGAGGAACTCCTGGAGAAACTACCCGGAGGAATTGCAATTGGGAATTCCCGGAGGAATTACTTCGAAAAAATCCCTGAGTAGTTCTTAGGGGATAACCCCAAAGGGATCCTCAAAATCACCGGAGAAATTCTTGGTGCAAATCCTCAAGATTCTCTGAAAAAATCCCCGATAAAATTGCTAGAGAAAATCCACGAAAGAATTTTTGGAAAAACAATTCCGGAGAAATTTCTGGAGAAAATCCCAGGATTATCGGGAGGAAGTCCCCGGAGCAATTCCTGAAGGTAATCCCCGGAAGAATTTCTGGACGAAATCACCAGAGGAACTGCTGTTGAAAATCCCCTGAGAAATTCCAGGAACAAATCGCTGAGGGATTTCTGGAGAAAATCGCCAGAGGAATTTCTGGAGGAAATCCTAGACGAAATTCTCGGAAGAATTTCTGGAGGAAATCCCCTGGGAAAATCTCTGAATGAGTTCTTCAGGGATATCCCCGAGGTTTTTTTGAAATTCTCGGATAAATTTCTGGAGGAAATTCCCGGATAAAATCCCGTGGGAAATCTCCTGGTGCAAAACCCTAGAGAAATTCCTGGTGGAAATCTCCGGATAAATTCTCCAGAAAAAATCCTCAGAGGAACTTCTTTATGAAATCCCCAGAGGAATTCCTGGGCAAAAACCCCGCAGGAATTGCTATTGGAAATTCCTTTGCAAAAATCTACGGAGGAATTCCTGGAGGAAATCCATGGAGTTCTTGGAAAAAATCTCCTGAGGAATTCCAGGACGAAACTCCCGAAGGGATTTCTGCACGAAATCTCCGGAAAAATACCTGGAGCAAATCGTTGGAGTCTCTGAAGGAAGTCCTCGCATGTATTCCTGGAGCAAATCTCGGTAAGAAATTCAGAAGAAAATCTCCAGAGCAATTTTTGTGGAAAGAATTCCTGAAAAAAATCCCCAGAGGAGTTCTTGAGAGCTATGGCCGAAAAAAAATGAAATCTCCGTAAGATTCCCCAGTAGAATTCCTCGGAGAAATTCCTGGAGGAAATTTTTGACAAATTCCTGGTTTAAATCCCAAGAAAAAAATCCTGGAGGTGATCTCTGATCTGAAGAAATTTCGGAAAGAATTTCTTGAGAAAATCTTCGGAGGAATTTCTTATTGGTTTTCTGAACGAAATACCAAGAAGAATTGTTAGACGCAATCCCCGTGGGATTAGTGCCATTAGAAATCCCCTGAGGAATTCCTGGAGATAATAATCGGAGGAGTTTTTGGTGGAAATCCCCGGAGGAATTTTTGGAAAAAATCTCTGGTGCAAATCCCCAGCGAAATTCCTAAAGGACATCACCGAATAAATTCTCTGAAAAAATCCCCGAAGGAATTCCAGGAGCATATTCTTCTGTTTCCTTTGGAATTCTAAACTACTTTCTTCGTTTCTCGAATGTTTCCAATATCGTTAGCTTACTTTCGGCATCGATTGCTCTACCTCCTTCCTTCTTGAATCGTTTCAACTTTTGTACCTCCTGCTGTTAAACAAACATGTCTCAAACCAGATTTGGAACACCTCAAACATTGCTCCAAATCCGACCAAAAATGGACCAGGCAGTTAGCCTGTTCAAAAAAAATAGGCTAGAAATCTGGAATAAAATAAAATTAGAACATCATTTGCAACACCGGAGCAAGCTCGAATTTTTAACATGGTCCAAAAATTTGGACCAAATCTGTGATATAGACCACCGGTGAAGTTGCCCTAAGCAAATATAAAATTGACTAATCACGTCCTGTTTTTGAGATATTGGCTGTTGAAAATGCAATATTTGACTATTTCAGCTGACTTGCATCCAAGTTTACCGGCTTGTATGGCAATTCATTTGCTTAACTTGTCACAGAATTCGAACTTTATGTGTTAATGCTTATCAACAAAGTTTATAATACTTTTGATGCTCAAACGTTTTTTTCTGGTTGTTTAGAAAAGTTTTGTATTAAAGGGCGAACACGAAATTATTGCGACACATTCAACAGAGCATAACTTTTCTACCATTGGGTAAAAACAATCAACTTTTGCACACATTCTCATTGATGTGTATTGTTTACATGCTGTCAAAATAGTGTTTTTCGATTCAACGAAAAAGGAGGTGAACCAACACGAGTCGAGAGAACACATTATTTCCAAACACCTAGAATTTCCTGACCTGTCGTACCAGCAGTTGGGAAAAATGTTGAAAATTCACCATTCAACCGTCTCCAGAGTGTTGAAGCGGTTAACGTTGGACTACGGCAAAGGAGCTGGAAGAAAACCGGGTCGGGAAAACAAAAAGACGGAGGAAAAGGTGAAGCGCATGATTAATGCAAAACCTCAAGCCGTCTCAAGCCGTGATTTAGCTAAAAAAGATCGGCATGTCGCAGAGCTACGTCCAGAATGCAAATAAGAGATCTGGACTACATATATACTAGGTACAGAACTTCCCAAACCACGATGAGCGGCAATAATCGACGGCTAAGACTCGGGCACGGAAGCTCTACCAGAAGATGCTGACAAAACATGGCAGCTGTGTGATGGACGACGAAACGTATATAAAAGCCGATTTTAAGTTTTTCACCGGCAAGAGCAAGTTCGATGTGGACGACAAATTAAAGAAGAAGAAAATGTCGAAGTTCGCCTCAAACTATATCTCATTTGGCAGTCCATCTGCTCTTGCGGACTGAAAAGTGAGCCTTTCGTGACAAAGGGCACAGATCTACAAATCTGAGTGCCTCGAGAATCGCCTTTTGCCGTTCTTGCAGCAGCACGACGAAGCTCCGCTATTTTGAACAGATTTGGCATCATGCCACTATTCTAAAAGTGTCCTGGAGTGGTATGAGGCCAATTCTGCCCATTTTGTTCCAAAGGACATGAATCCGCCAAACTGTACGGAGCTGCGCCCGGTGGAGCAGTACTGGGCAACACTTTTGATTTTTGAAGAAAATATAAGTATAAAAATACCCTAAAATTTTGGTTTGATTCTAAACATTATAAGAAAATTGGCATGACATTTTCGGTGTCGCAATAATTTCGTGTTCGCCCTTATAATGCTCTTATATTGCCATTTAAGAAAAACAAAGAACATAAAAAAAAATCATTTTATTCTAAATTTAATCGTACAATTTCAACCAAATTATATCCTAAATGAAAGATGGAGTTCTATTTCGCATACTTGGTGGATTAGGTCACAAATAAATTTGATATATCATTCATCATGATGTATTTTAGGACACGCAAAAATGTCATTTTTGTTACGCTGTGTAATCGATCAACTATCAATCACCAAACTAGCATCCCCAGATCCTAACATTGTTATGCTGGTTTACTATTTGTACAATATCATTAGCTTAAAGGCGTCTATGTGATTGTCATAACCACAAACTTGGCTAAGCCCTTCCGTCCGCCCGCTGATTTATCTATTACATCCGATTCATGATGTACCGACTATGTTGTGTGGATGTTATTGTCGGCTTAGCAAAGCCCTCCCAAGTGCTCCTCCCTGGCACACCAGCCCCTCCATTCCAACCACAAATGGAGAAAAACTTTCTCTTTATGATTTAATTGCACTTTGGGTACTCCATGATGAGCACTGTGACTGCCTCGAGTGCTTACCTACAACATTGTCACACTTGAAGCTGCCTATTGATGATTGTTGCTAATATGAACTCATAGAAGAGACTCTGATTGCAGTCGGACGGGGAGAAGATGACAACTAGTCAATCGGCGTGGCGGTGGTGCATCAAGCCTTGACGGATGGAGCTGGCTAAAGAGCTTTGGTCGCGGCGGCGCATTCATCCATCGGAGGGGAAGAACCCCAACATTGTTGTTTGCTCGGTGGGAAAGTCGGTCACAGTGAGTCTGGTTGTTTGATTTTCATGATGGGTTTTAGTTTTCACTTGCTCTTGAAAAGCGACTTGACTCTCATCGGACCCGTGGTTGATTCTGTTGGGTCGACGATCAATAGTCTGCATCTTCATTTCTGGAAGAATGTCTTAAGAAATTTTGGAGTATTGTCTACTGAATTCGTGTAAAAATTTAAGTTTGAAGAAAAAACTTAAATTAAGATTTTAGTCAAATTTCACGCAAGCACAACGCTTTCTAGGTGCTAGAGGTATTATATTTTTTTTTTTTTTTTTTCATTATAGACGCTTTAACCATATAGGTCATTCGCGTCTTTCTTTATTGACAATATTATTATTATTACATGAATGTTGATTGCAATAACTTGTTCAAATCTATTGCTTTTACAAAACTTATTATTTTATCTTCGTGTTGTTTATCATTTTGTAACAAATTGTTCAATGTTCCATTAATTCCTATAGCTTTTCTACATCTATTATATTTTTACAGTCTAATAGTACATGTTTAACAGCAAGTTTGCAGTTGCATGTGGAACAAATTGGAAAATCAGAGCACAGAGTAAACAGATAATAGATTCTGATCCTAGTTAATACTTTTTGTTCATAATGGTTAGATCGATCAGTCCATTGATAGACTGTTTCTTTAATAGTGTTAAGTTATGTACCAGGATTAGATGAACTCCATTCTTGTTGCCAACCATTCCAGATTGTTTTTTTTTTTAATAAATAGCTTAGCGTCTTGCCCTGGAAGCTCTTCCCCAGCACAATCAGCAGCCTTACCATCTTTGGTTAATTTGTCTGCCATTTCATTCCCCAATATACTGGCATGTCCAGGAAGCCAAGCCAACCTTATTTCCTTACTTTTAATCATACCTTCACACTGTTGTATCCAAGGATGTTTTGAAAGTCCACATTCTAATGCCCTGATGCAACTAGCACTATCGGTAAAAATCACAATTTTCCTGTTTTTAGGAGCACTTGATATGGCCCATTTGATTGCCATTATTTCTGACGAAAAATCTGAACATTCGTTATGAAGTCGACCATTTCCAAGTAACAATTTTAGTTTTACGAATCACTTTCAGGGTGGTATAAATAAACGCCCATAAAACCACGGTCAAGGCACTGTTGCCTTCATTGCATCTCCCAAAACCTCTTGTAGATTAGAACGTGACTAGTTGGCCCACTTTGAAAGAGGCTATGAAGTTGCATATTTATGTCACATGTTTGTTTACTCTTTAAGAGTAAAAGTGGCGCCAAAACAGGCAACTGCGTTTTCAGTTCTGCGACCCGGATTGTTTTCGGATTTCTACTCCCGTGTAGTACCCGAACGGGGAATTAGTTTTATGCTGTTGGACAAATGTTGCCTATGCTGTGGGCAAAAGATAAAACGGAACACAGCTAATCCTTGAAAAATGCACAATACATGTGTCCGAAACGTCGGTTGTAAGCAAAAATCCGTTTTTGAGTTTTATTTAAGACTGAAAGCCATAACCTCAAACATCAACATAACAGTCGTACCTCCAAAAAAGTTTATTAAAGAAATGGGTCGATATTCGTTAAGACTTCCATGTTTTCTGATTTTCTTGGGAATGGGTATGATTATGGATACTTTCCAAATATCTGGAATCTTACCTGTACGCCAGACGTGATTATAGTAGTTCAATATAGCTGATTAACCAATGATTGGTAGATGTTTTAACAATGGATATCCTATGTTATCAGATCCAGTACTTTTGCTAGTGCATTTGCTCAAAGCCCAGTCAAGCTCACTCAAGAAATATCCTGATTATAAGAGGCAGTAGTATCAACATTGGACTGCAATGCTCATCTGAATTTCTTTCACTGACAGCTATATTATCTCGAATCGAATAATAGTCAGCGAAAGACTCTGATACCTGAACAGGATCGTCAGAAAAACTTTCGTCTATTTTTATGGAAGATTTCGAGCGCTGAGGTCGTTCTTGCAAAGCATTAACTCTTCTCCATAACTCGGAGGAAGATGAGTGTACACTCACACCTTCTACAAAGTTCTGCCAACTGTGCTCTTTGGCATCTGTAATAACTTTTCGTGCATTATTTCTCCCTTTTCGAAACTTCAATAAAGCTTCCTGGTACATGAGACTGGTTTTCTTCATTCGACGTAGGGATCTTAATGCTTTACGACGACTTTTAATTGCGCTTGCAAATGCATCATTCCACCAAGGAACACGCTTATTGCCGTTTCGCCCTGGAGATCTAGGGATACAGGATAATGCTGTGTCAGTTATCAAAATTGAAATTTCAATGGGAGTATAACATTTGTTTGAATCTATAGTTGAGTCTATTATTTTTTGGTACTCAGCCCAATCTGCCTTTTCGAAAATCCACTTGGGTGTTGCGTATTCAGGGGCAATTCAATTATAAGGAGAAAGGAAAATCGGGAAGTGATCGCGACCTCGCAAATTGTTATCGACACTCCAACCAAGATTGTTATGATGGTCAGATGAAATAGTAAGGTTTACGGCGGATTGTTTCCTGTAGACAAACTATATCTGGTTGATGAGTTCCCACTAGAATTTGAAGCTCTGAGCGCCTTGCTCTATAACCGCGCAAGTACCACTGGACGGCATTGACTTTTTTTGAATGTAGTCTGTCTGTGTTAGTACTATTGGTGAGGCTTGTTATCGAGGGATTATCAATTAGTTCGTTATTAGGTTCGTGGTTAGTTGAGTTAGAATCAGACAAACCCACAGAAAGAAAATCATAGCTTTGGTTTCTGCCACACAGATTCACCTGAATCGTGTGTAGGGAGATCAGAAAGTTGTTGGGCTGTAAGTAGTTTTTTCTTAAGTCGTCTTAGTTTTCGTAGAAGTTTCCTTCTTCGGTGTGATTTTTTGTTTGTCCTGGGGCGTTGTTCCAGTCAGCTTTTTCAGCGGTGGAGAGTTTCTACCATTGCCTTGCGAGATGGTCGGTGATGTATCCTTACTGCGTTGACGTTTAGTGATTGTCTGATCTTCACTGGTGTCCATTTTTTGTTCTTCTTCGGATTCTGTGGCCGCTAATTGATTGCATTTTTTAAGCTCTGCTACCTCTTTGATCAAATTTTGTAACAGAGTTCTCAGTTTTGCGATTTCCTGGTTTTTTCCTCCAATTTATTCATAAGATTTGATTCAGCATGCTCAGAAGAGCAATCCGCGCACAATGCAGTCTCTGTACAGCATTTTTGGTGTGTCCAAATCTGTGGCACTTAGTACAGTCACATCACAGTTATAGATCAACTAAGGGTCATTTTTCAGGACAAAATACGATTAAAAAACATGGTGACGCTGTATAAAACAGAATAACCTCCCTGGTACTGCAGAATATAGTCGTTTTTGAAAATACACCTCAAAATTCGCGGTTTTGTATGAAAAAGTGTCGATTTGGATAGAAATTTCAAACGATGTCCATCCCACATATGTGGATCAGAGGGAGAGGAGGATCCGTATTATGGATCAAACTCCTATAACAGCAATTTATCTGCGAGGTAATCGAATGGTGTGCTAGTGAAAGCATACTTTTTGGCGGTTGTTTCGGAATCGTCTTATCTTTAACTGCGGTATGGTGTTCAGTGCCCCACAGTTATGAATCAACGCTTCTGGGAATACGATTGACATTTTATTTACTACAAACGGGAGAAAAATGCTTGAGCATATTACAATTAATTCCAGGTCCCGACGCATCACCTTTTTATCGATTTCTAGGCGGCATACGATAGTATCGACCGCGTAGAGCTATGGAAAATCATGGATGAGAACAGCTTTCCCGGGAAGCTCACGAGACTGATAACAGCGACGATGGAAGGTGTGAAAAATTGTGTGAAGGTTTTAGGCGAACATTCCAGCGTTTGGATCCCGCCGGGGACCACGACAAGGTGATGGACTTTCGTGCCTGTTGTTCAATATTGCGCTAGAAGGTGCTATGCGGAGAGCCGGGCTCAACAGCCGGGGTACAATTTTTACGAGATCCAGTAAATTTGTTTGCTTCGCGGCTGATATGGACATTGTCTGCCGAACATTTGAAAAGGTGGTAGACCTGTACACCCGCCTTAAGAGCGAGGCAGCAAAGGTTGGACTGGTGGTGAATGCGGCTATGACGAAGTGCATGTGAGCTGGTGGGGCCAAGTGCGATAGGGCTCGCCTAGGAAGCAGTGTTACGATATACGGGGATACGTTCGAGGTGGTCGACGAGTTCGTCTACCTCGGATTCTTGCTGACGGCTGACAATAACGTTAGCCGTGAAATACGAAGGAGTATCATCAGTGGAAGTCGGGCTTACTATGGCCTCCACAAGTAACTGCGGTCAAAACGATTCACACCCGCACCATATGTGCCATGTACAAAACGCTTCTAAGGCCGGTAGTCCCCTACAGGCATGAAACGTGGACGATGCTCGAGGAGGACTTGCAAGCACTTGGAGTCTTCGAACGTCGGGTGCTTAAGGCGATCTTTGGCGGTGAGCAGGAAAACGGTGTGTGGCGGCGAAGGATGAACCACGAGCTCGCCCAACTCTACGGCGAAGTATCCAGAAGGTGTCAAAATATGAAGGATACGCTGGGCAGGACATGTTCCAAGAATGCCGGACAACAGCCCTGTAAAGATCGGTCGTAACAAGAAGACGTGGAGCGCAGCGAGCTAGGTGGATTGACCAGGTGCACCAGGACCTGGTAAGCGTGGGTCGAAGTGGAGGATGGATGGAGTTATATGAAGAATACTTCTTGAAATAAAAGTAATTTTTTTTTTGCAAAATTGGGCTTGTAAACCGTGACGGTCGACTTTATCTTGTTGCTAAAAAATAATCATGATTTAGAATCAATCACTCATGTATCAAACCCAAATAATTTTTCATAAATTCAACAATTGTGAAAAATTTTGATCACGCCTAATGCTTCACAAAACGACAAACGATATGCACCGAAAAAGGTTTAACTGTTTCTTGATAAATATAAATTGTTCAGGCGGTTGATTTTGCAAAATCAAGGGTTAGCAGCAAAACATAAATGAAAATCAGCTGATGTAATTTCTAGCTATGCTCTAATCTAGTCAATTTTTTTAACTTCTAAGTTGTAAGTTGTATGTTGATTTGTTCAAGAGGTACTGTACCAACTAGTTCGTTCGCCATTGATAAACTCGAAAATATTTTCAACGACAATATCATTAAATCAATTTATTTGATTTTTGTGTGAAAGTCAAACTTTGACTTATTTATTTATTGAGCCATGAAAACGTACTGCTTTGTATCGACATCCACAGGCTAGAAGACCCATCTCGGTCGACTCAGCAGATCATTCCTAGATAATCCCCACGATTATGACAGATTGTGAAACATGACAAAGCCAAATGCGGGATAATTTGGGTGAACGAATCCAAAACCCCGCCCGGAGGCAAAAGAAGAAGCGCTGCTCTGTACGCACCCAGTTTCGGGAGTGGTTTACCCCCAGGGCCATCGACATCGTGGGGACCAACAACCGAAATGGACACAAATCAGACACACAAGGCACCGCCGGCCGTCGTCAAAAATTGGGCCAAGTTTATAGCGAGCTCGCACGTAAGTAAATACAAATTACGGCTCGGATCTGTTTCATCTGGCTGCTGGGAAGGCCGCCGGCTGGAAACAACCGTTAGTGTGGCCAAATTACTGCCGGAGACAGTTGATCTGCTGGGCGTTCTAGGAATGGAAGGAGGACTTTTTGTTTGCGTTTTTTTGATTCTCAAACTGTGCGTGCGAGTGGCGAATCATAGAATAAAAAGAGAGATTGGGACGGATGTGAGACTAATAAGCTCTTGCCAAAAATGGAAATTACAGATGTTAGAGGTCGCAATTAAAGGGTTAAGTGGATGTGGATGACCTAAGACGGCAGCGATCAACAATCTAAGAGGGTAATGTTGAGATAAGTTAATGGATTTTGTACGTTAATGCGGAATCGTTTATCAGATACATTTAGGGGTTTGGAATTCTATTTTTCTCTACACAGCTAAACAAATGTTGTAAATTTAAGTTTATTTTCATGCACATATTTGGAGCATCAAAATAAACCTAAATTTCAACGACCAATTCATTATTTTTCAATCGAATTCGCTTTAAATTTACACGACCATGTAATATTCAAGCCTTTTTATTTGAAAATTGAATATATAAGCATTTAAGTTTACATGATGCTGTAACAACTCACGAATTTGATTAATTTTTAATTTTCAGTTTACATCACATTGAAAATTAAATTTTTTTTTCTGTGTACATATAGATCCCTTTTCGATACTTGTTTGCACTCGTGCTTTGGATTTTTCATTGGACTCGTTAGGAAAGCTAACGGTGGTAATCTTCCTTGGACACCGTCTAGGGAAAAAAATATTAAATGGTTTCTTCTTATTTCGTATAATCAAGATGGTTGCAATTAGGAACTAAACGAAGGGTCAATCTCTAAATTCACAACTTCCTTCTGAGAAAGCGGGATTAAAAACTGTCACGTAACAATGATGGAAGAAAGGACGTTTCTCCGGATTGCGCACTTTCTTCCAAGAATGAAATGATTAATGCTGATACAGTTAACTCTCCCTTACTCGATATTGAAGGGACCATCGAGTTAGGGAGGTATCGAGTTACAGAACACAAAATCAGTGCAATTGCTATGCAAGGGATCATCGAGTTAGCCATGAAAACCGACTTCTACTATGGTTCTCTAACTCGATATCGAGATACCGAATATCGAGTAAGGGAGAGTTAACTGTAATTGCATCGAAATGAGCGATCAATTCGATGCTCTAGACAAATTTTCAATCAATCAAAGCAGTCTCTAGCCCAGGATCTTTGATTCGAGTGAGAAAACAAAGAGCGCCGCCAATGGTGATTAGTTTTCCGAATTTGGAGGATTTAGACAGGAGATCTTTAACTCCATTAGGAGAATCTTAGGGGAATGTTTCCTTCCAAATCGCAAAGAAGAGAGACCGAAACTTGAACTTGAATTTTCTCCAGTCCAAGCAATCATTATGAAAAATAGAACCCAATCTGGCATTCGTCGGAAAGGGCTATCTCAAGACTGTTATTTAGTTCACTTTAACAATAGTGATCTAATAATAATTTACGCAACAAGTTGCTGAATGACGATTTCTACATCACGTGTTGTAGAGTAAAGTGGGGCAAAAGTTCGAGTGGGGTAAGAGTTTCTTTTTAAGATATCTAGCTCAATTCAAAACAAATCTTATAAATGTCATGGTGGTTCGAATGCTATTCAAGTAAGAGACTTTCAATCCAAATATCATGAAAATCGATTGAGATTTGAAAAAGTTATGGCTATTTGTTGTTTTTCGACGTGAATATTATAATTTTTGGTCGAACTTTTGTTGCATGGAACCAATTGAAGATAAAATCTTTTTCAAAATTTTATGTAAGGGCGTTTCTAGGCCTACCATAAGGTTGCTTTGAGGTGTATTAGATTTTGCATAAATGCTTAAAAACAATTTTTGGCCCATAGTGGGGCAAAAGTTTGACCCATGCATAAGATCACGGAAAAAATTGCAAATTGCCTAAAATCCACACATCATCTTCAAATATAGTTAAATTTGTCTGATCGTTTAAAAACTGTCGCCAAAATTTTACATTTTCACTTAGTTTTGCGAAAAACTGCTATTTTTGAGTATATTACAATTAACACGGTTTTGGGCATTGTTTTGATGAAAATTTAGTGTGTATTTTTCATCAAACTTAACTTAGGGGAAGTGGTGGTAAAATGAACAGGGGTGGTAAAATGAACATCGTGCGTTTTACCGAGAAAAAACAAATTTCAATGAATTTTGATCATGCACGGACGATTTAGAGCATGAATCTGAGTGTTCGAGTTGATACGTAGGTCAATTGAAGTGAAAATATCAACTAAAACTAAGATTTTAGAAAACCACGTTTGAAAATTAGAACTGACGTAACTTTTAGCTCGGAAGACTTGAGGTTTTTCGGAGCGGTGAATATCGTTATGATATGATGTCAAATCTGATACCTTTAGAATTCTTTTTGAATGGGTTACAATCATTAATGGATGTATTTGCGGTGGGGCAATAAAAATTTTCAGAAATATTTGTTTTGCTCACGTTTTTTGCATGGTGTTCGTTTTACCACCAGTCGCTGTTCATTTTACCCACATAGTGCAGGTAAAATGAACATTTGCATCGCTTTTTGGTAGAGATGAAAATATGTGAAAATTTAGCTTTTTTAGTCTGAATCTATGTCGCTGCTATAGCTTACATCCCTATTTTTGATGTTGTGCGATAGAACCATAAAAACTTCTCGTTTTTCTATCAGAAACAAAATGATTTCCTTAAGATGTTCATTTTACCACCCCTTCCCCTACGGCTGGTGTAAAGTATGCCTGTCATAAAAGGATCGATATTTTGTGTTTTAGCCAGCGAACTTTTGCCCCACACTAGATTCGAACTCTTGCCCCACCGATGGGGCAAAAGTTCGAATAAGACAATCAATTTTGAAACTGTTATAACTAAAAATGGGTAAATATTTTGACACAAGTTTGTTCAGCAAAATTATAGCCAATATGTTGAAGGTTCACTGTATGGTATTTGTTTTGTTTTAACTGCTATTGTTTGCCTGGAAACTTCGATTATACCACTAAGGTCGAACTTTTGCCCCTTAATCTGCATTTATTCAACGAGGCTCGCCGAGTTGGATAATAACAAGGAGTGCTGTGAAAATCGAGTTCTGTAACAAGTTGCGTACATCATTTTTTGCAATTTCATAGAAGAATACTTGAGGGTATCAGAAACCATATCAGAATGCATTCAACCTTCTGTTGGAAATTGTTATGTAATGATTCATCACGCAACTCAAATCAGTTTGTACCTATAAACCTAAAGTCGCTTTGATGCTGAGGAATAAAAACATTTGACCACAAACGTGAAATATGGCTCCAGGAGATCCTCAAGAAGTTCCTTCAGGACAATCCCTAATGATTAATTCAAGTATTCCTATCGATATATCTCCAGGAATTTCTGCAAATACTCTTCCTGAGATTTTTCCATGAATTCCTTCGAATATTTTTCAAGCGTTTTACTAGAAATTCCTTCAAAATAATCTACAGTAACCTATATAACGATTTTTTCCGGGATTCGTCTGGGAAGAACTTTTGATCAATCAGGAATGCCTCCAGCGAACCCTTCATAGATTCCTCAAGTTAAATTTTCATTAGGATTCGTCCAGGAATTTCTCCAAGGATTCTTCCAGAAATCCATCCAGCTATTTGTTTAGGATTTTTTCACGCTATTTATCCTGAAATAGTTTCAGAGATTCCCCTAGAGTTTCCTTCAAAGATTCATGCTAGAAAAACTCTATAGAGACCCATGCAGAAATGTCTCTATTACTGGTGTAAGAAAACGACAAAATGATGCCTCCAGTTTATGAATCATGATTTTCTTTTAATAAAAAAATACAAATTTTGCAATTTGCGGATGTTTCTGATGGAAATTATTTTTTAACCAGCAACATTGAATTTTCTGTCACCGAATGTCAGTAGGTGGATGAGAATCAGTGTAGAATAAGTATTTGAAAAACTGAATGCACTCTCTACCAGATTCGTGCATGTATTGTCAAAAAAAACATTCACACAAAGAAGAAATCAACGATGATGGATGCTACTGAGGGTAGGCGTTGTTGGACTGTATAATGAAATATGCAAACCCTGATCATCATCCAGTTATTTTATCAGATAGCTAGATTCCTCTAGGAAAATCCCTTTATGGATTCCTCCAGAAATTTCCCCATGGTTTCCTTCCTTAAACATCCACGGATTTCTCCAGAAATATCTCTGCAGGGATTCCTCCCGCACAATGATTCTTACAGGTATTCCTTCAGGGATTACTTCAGGAATTTCTCCAGGGATTCCTTATGAGATGCTTCCAGCGGTCTCTTCAGCAATTTCAGCTATTTCATTGATTCATTCAGGGATTCAGGAATTCCAAGGGTTCGTCCGGAAAAATCTCAATATGGGTTCCTATGAATATTGTTGCAGGTATTTCTTCATGAATTCCTGCAGAGATTTCCTCGGATATTCATCCAAAGACTGCTGCAAGATTTTTTCCCAAAAATTTTCCAACGTTTCCGCAAGAGATTCTCCCAGATTTTACTCTTAGGATTACTTCATGATCGTCAAAGGATGACTCAAAGAATTTCTACTGCGATTCCTCCAGGACTTCAATAAAGGAGTAGGCACCTTGAGTAATTATCGAAAAATTTTTTTGAGGAATTCCTGAAGGCACTCTTAGAGTCACCATATTTTTTTCTAGAGAATTCATCTTGAGATACCTAGGGATTACTCTAAGGATTTCTTCATGGTTTTTTTTCTAGAAGTTCCTCCAGGGATGCCTCAAAGAATTTCTCCAGCGAATTTTTCTAGGGGTTTTTCAAATACTTCTTCTGCAAAGGATTTCCTCGAACAATCTCGAAAAAATCTTTGAAAAAATCCCTGGAGGCACTCTTAGGGTAATATCTGATGAAATTTTTGGAGGAATTCATAGAGAAATCTTCTCTAGATTAATTCATGTAACGATGTTCTTGGAGATATTTCTAAGAAAATTCTTGAAGGAAAATCAGGTCGAATGCCTGGAGGAATTCCTGGCGGAAACTCTGAAGAAATTCCTGGTGGAATCCCTGGAGGAATCCCTGAAGAAACCTCCGAAAGAATTCTGGAGGAATCTCAAGAGGTCTTCTTGGGGCAATTTCTGTTAGTGGGAAATTCTGAAGAAATGAATGGATAAATAACTGGAGTAATTTTTAAAGATCCCCGGAAGAATTCCAGGATAACCAAGAATCTCTACACAAAGAGATTTTCCTGATGGAATTATTTGAGGAGTCTCTGGAAAGATTTCCCGAGGGTTCTCTATTAGAATATCAGGAGAAAACGTTTCAAGAAATCTTTTATCCCTGTAGCTTGAAAAGTTCCCGATGATTTTTTTTGATAAATTCCAGTAAAGACTACAGTGGAGGAATCACTGGAGAAGCTTCTTGCAAAATCTCTAGAAGAACCATTGTAGAGATTTTTCTGGATAAACTTTTGAAATAGTCAGTGAAGGAATCCCTAGAGGATCACTTGAAAAAAATGTTGAAGGTATTTCTGTAGGAACCGGTCTAAATAATTTAGTAACGATCATAAATTTTCCCTGGTGGAATTCCTAGAGAAATTCTCAGAGGAATCTTTGGCAAAATCCCTAGTAACAATCGCTGTAAGGATTACGGTAGAGATTATATTGAAAAAAAATCTGGTTCTATCGCTAGAGGAATCTTCGAAGGAATTTCTAGAGAAATCTCTGGAAGAGTGTTTAAAGAAATGGCAACGAGAATCATTTGAGATATTTTGGGAGGAGCTCTTTATGGAATCTCTGGAGGTTTCCCGGAATGATTTTTTGTCATAGTGTCTATTGAGATCTTGATAAAAAATTTGTGCCTTTTCAATGCACAGGGCAGCAAGTAAATTTGCTTCAAAAAGGCTTGCGGAAATCGACTCTCAATGAGTCAAAAAAATTGTCATTGGTGACTCATTGCAATGGAATAGTTCGCAATGCAATCCCGGCAGAATTTAATCAAATATATTATATTAACAATATGGTTCACTTTCACTTATCCCATACATAAATTAGGCGACCCGTTTAGCATAGCCAACAGCACAATCTGATAACGGAAAAGGTGAGTAAACCATGCTTGGAATAATTCCTTTCGATCGTGTACACTGCACTATGGGCCAGGAATCAGTTTCACGCGGAAACATGCATTCTGAGCTTTAGAATGAAACATTAGACAAATACGGTATTTTACAAAGTTGTTTGTATTAGTTAAGCCCTTTTTTTTTTTTTACTTATCTCGTTTATTTGGCAGGCTCAGGCACCGTAGGGCATAACAGAGCCGAAATCTTTTCTTTTTTTTTTACATTATTTACATTTTGAAATTTGAACTTATTTTAAAAACTATGTTAGTTTGCGGAAGTTTTAAGGTTAGTGGATACATTTGAAACAGGGAAGGAAAGGGTTTTTTGGAATTTCTTAAGCTACTTAGACTACTAAGCTGATGAAGCTTGAAGGGACAGGATGTCCAGATCTGTAATGAAACTAAACAGAAACGGTTTGTGGGAGACACGACGAGAAGAGGACAATTTGAATGGGAAAAAGAAAGACAGGGAACGAACACAATCAAACCCGGATATTGATACGCTTCAAAAACAGATGGATTAAATTCATATATTCTAAATCAAGGCCCGCCAACACTTCCCTGACAGGTTTCTGCTGTTTTCCTCGGATCCGGAGAGTTTCAGTCAGCTCAGATCTGACGCCACGATGCTCAACGCATCCCCACACAACATGTTCGATATCCTGGTAAGCCACGCCGCAAACACAGAGATTGCTTTCTGAGAGCCCAATACGGTGGGTATGCGCGCTTAACGAATAGTGATTGGACATAAGCCGACACATGACACGAATGAAATCACGGCTCATGCCCAACCCCTTAAACCATGGCTTTTTCGACACCTGTGGAAATATGGAATGCAGCCATCTACCCATTTCTCCGTCTCTCCATTTCTGTTGCCAGCTGATCAAGGTCTCCCGACGGGCCAATGCAAAAAATTCTTCGAAGGCGATTTGACGCTCGTAAACATCGCCTTCTTTAGCGCCTACCTTAGCCAGAGAGTCCGCTTTCTCATTGCCAAGAATGGAGCAATGCGAAGGGACCCAAGCTAGGGTAATAGTGTAAGAGCGAATTGACAAAGCACTCAATGCCTGGCGTATTCTATTCAGGAAGTACGCTGAGTGCTTCACCGGCTTCATTAACCGAACAGCCTCCAGAGAACTTAAACTGTCGGAAAAAATGAAGAAGTGCTCGGGTGGGAGAGAACTGATGTACTCTAAGGTGTAATGTATAGCTGCTAGTTCAGCAACATATACAGAACATGGTTTTTGAAGCATGAAGGAGGCGCTATGAGAAACGTTGTAAACACCGAAACCAGTGATATCATCCATTTTTGACCCATCAGTGAAGAACTGTCGGCTCTCGCTGACATGCCCGAATTTACTTGCAAACATGGGAGGGATAAACTTTGAACGAAAGTGATCTGGTATACCATGGATATCTTGCTTCATGGACAAATCAAATACTACAGAGGAACAGTCGAATTCTAGGAAGTTATCACGATTGGTGTTAACCGAAGATGGGCTAACCTCCAGCGTCATGTACCAGTAGTACACACTCATGAAACGAGTTTGAGGGTTATGTTCAAGCAGCTTTTCGTAGTTTTCAATAACCAATGGATTGAGAACCTCACAACGGATGAGGAACCTGAGTGTTAACTCCGCGAAACGATCTGTCAGGGGCTGTACTCCTGCAAGTACCTCTAAACTCATTGTGTGAGTCGAGTTCATGCAGCCTAGCGCGATGCGAAGACAGCGGTACTGAATCCGCTGTATCTTCAGCATATGTGTTTTCGCCGCGGATTGAAAGCAAAAGCTACCGTACTCTAAGACCGACAAGATGGTTGTTTGGTACAGCTTGATCAGATCTTCCGGATGGGCTCCCCACCATGTTCCGGTTATAGTTCGCATGAAGTTGATTCGTTTTTGGCATTTCTGTGTCAGATACACAATGTGTTTCCCCCAGGTGCATTTGGCGTCGAACCAGACCCCGAGATATTTAGAAGACAAGCTATGAGTGATTGTCTTACCCATGAGTGTAAGCGGAAACTTGGCAGGTTTGTGTTTCTTTGAAAAGACAACCATCTCAGTTTTCTCCGCAGAGAATTCGATACCCAGCTTTAAGGCCCAAGTAGACAAATTGTCCAGAGTATCTTGTAAGGGTCCTTGTAGTTCGGCTGCTGTTGGTCCTGTGACAGAAACAACACAGTCGTCTGCAAGCTGTCTTAACGAGCAATTTTCCATGAGACAGTCATCAATGTCTCTCACATAAAAATTATAAAGAAGGGGACTCAGACATGATCCCTGGGGGAGACCCATGTAGCTAATTCGTGAAACTGACAAGTTGCCATGAGTAAAACTCATATGCTTCTCGGACAACAAATTGTACAAAAAATTGTTCAAAACTGATGAAAGGCCACTTGCGTGGAGTTTGTCTGAAAGGACATCAACACAAACTGAGTCAAAAGCACCCTTAATATCCAAAAACACTGAACCCATCTGTTCCTTTTGGGCAAAGGCAAGTTGAATTTCTGAAGAAAGCAGCGCAAGACAGTCGTTCGTTCCTTTGGCTCTGCGAAAACCAAACTGTGTATCTGACAGCATGCCATTCGATTCAACCCATTTATCCAGCCGAAAGAGAATCATCTTCTCTAACAACTTGCGAATACACGACAACATCGCAATTGGGCGGTACGAATTATAGTTCGACGCGGGTTTCCCGGGTTTTTGGATGGCTATTACTCTCACCTGCCTCCAGTCATCCGGAACAATGTTACACTCCAGAAAGTGATTAAACAAGTTCAATAGGCGCCTCTTTGCGACGTCAGGTAGGCCCTTAAGCAAATTGAACTTGATTCGATCCATTCCTGGAGCGGAATTGTTACATGAAAGGAGAGCAAGTGAGAATTCAACCATCGAAAAAGGTCTATCCATGGCGTTCCTATCCACCGGAATATCTCGTCGCACGCGATCAACAGGAACGGAATCCGGACAAACTTTCTTAGCGAAATCGATAATCCACCGAGGAGAGCTCTCTCGATCTTCATTAACCGACGATGTATTACGCATTCTTCTTCCGACGGTCCAAAGCGTTCTCAACGAGGTCTCACGTGATAATCCTTCCACAAAATGACGCCAATAACCGCTTTTCTTCGCTTTGACCAAGCTTTTAAACTTGCGTTCAAGGGAAGAATAGCGCTCATAGTTGTCAATTGAACCACGTTTCCGGAAGTCTTTAAACGCGGCGGATTTCTCGCGATAGAGTGCCTTACACTCTTCATCCCACCACGGATTGGGAGGCTTCTTGCGAACCGACGGACCAGGCACAGGACGGCGTTGGGCTTGAAGAGCGCTGTTGAGAATCAACTCGGATAAAAAGCGATACTCTTCCAACGGAGGAAGTACTTCTACCGCTTGTTCTCCATCAATGATCGTTTCCGCGTACTTTCCCCAGTCTATGTGCTTTGTGAGGTCGTAGGCGAGATCGATGGATGAAGACTGTTGTGTTCCATTGGAAATTGAAACTACGATCGGCAAGTGATCGCTACCATGGGGATCCTGGATTACCCTCCATGAACAATCCAGCGATAACGAGCTTGAACATATTGAGAGGTCTAAACGGCTATCCCTAGGACTTCCATCTTGAGCTGGAGGTGCCACTCGTGTAACTTCCCCAGTGTTGAGAATTGTCATATTGAAGTCGTCGCAGAGGTCATATATCAACGTTGATCGGTGGTCGTCATACAGTTCCCCCCAGCCTGTTCCGTGGGAGTTGAAATCCCCAATGAACAACCGTGGTTCAGGCATAACAGAGCAGATGTGAGAGAGATCTCTGCGAGATATCGCCGATCTCGGAGGAAGATATATGGAGGCGACACTGAGGCTTTTGCCTCGGATAGTCACCTGACATGCAACGACTTCAATGCCTGACATCGGCGGCAGATCGACTCTGTAAAACGAGTGATGCTTTTTGATCCCCAAAAGCACTCCTCCATATGAGTCGGATCGATCCAGGCGAATAATATTAAAATCATGGAAAGGAAGGGTCACATCAGGTGTTAGCCATGTTTCTGATAACGCAAAAACATCGCACTGTAAATTACTAACTAAAAATTTAAAACTATCTAATTTAGGCATAATACTACGACAGTTCCAGTGTAGAACAGAAATCATATCTTCGACCTCTGTGGATAATTTATCCATCAAAAGATATGATCGTTGCAAGGAGGGGCATTCTAGAAGCCAGTTGCTTCAAAAGAGGAGTCACACATGGAAGCAATCCTTTGACAATGTTCTTCACTGGGTCAGAAGCATTGAAGAAATTAAGGATGGTATCTACAATGCCAGAAAGCGTAAACATTGGAACGCCCTGAGGTTGCCCTAGGGGCTCCGAATGCGAACTTTCTTTTGGCTGAGCAGTTTGAAATTTTGGAATATTAGATTTTCCCGGTAGTGGCGGAAAGTCTCTTTCCTCTTGGAGTTTGAATCCAGGAGGTGAAAGCTTTGAGACTTTCGCGACAGGCTTAGTATTTTTCATGGCTGGTGGGTCATCACTGCTAGACAGATTCCGAGGCTTTTTTGTGGGTCTCTGGAGTCTCACACGCTTCCTCGATGAACCCTTGAAAACGAAGGAAATTCCTTCACCAACCTCAGAGTCGGAGCCCTGATCATCAAGAGACAGAGAAGAGTAGATACTTTGGGATTCAGCAGACGGAGCAGCCTTTTTCAACATCTCGGCAAAACTACGCCGAGAGCGCTGCTCTAATGATCGTCGCTGATGTTGCTGCCGGCGTACGTACGTCGGGCAGTTTTCGAGGGCATGTGGTGGACTTTCGTTGCAATAAACGCATTTTGGCGGTATACTACATGTACCATCCACATGTCTCTCCCCGCAAGAAGCACAGCGAGGTTTATTGCAGCAATACTGGGCAGTATGGCCCAGCTGCTTGCAATTTGTGCAATTCATTACCTTCGGTACGTACAGCCGCACAGGTAAACGAAGTTTGCCGATTACAAGAAAATTCGGCAAAGCAGATCCGGAAAAGGTCACACAAAAGGATTCAGAATGTGAATAGATCTTCTTTTCTCCCACCAGGGATACGGAATGCAATTGCTTACATTCCAGTATGGGGACAGATGGGAGAGAAGGGTTTTTGAAGCGACCACAACCCTGCATCAATTCTTCGCAGGTCATACTGCCTTCGGTGACCACTCCCGCAATCTCAACCCGATGGCTTGGCAGATAAGTTTGGTACTCACGAGTAAAGAGCTCACAGGCCACAATCTCATTGGCCTGTTTACGGTCACTGACGGTGACGCGCAGCTTACCAGAACCCACTGTGTCAATGGCGACAACGGAAGAGAATCGCTTAGTCAGATCCTTACTAATCTGAATAGTGTTCAACCGTTTGCCTTTGGATCGAAAGAAAACAACAAAAGGCCCTCCAGAGTCGGGCGGGTAGGCCTTGAGGCGAGGGGACGTCGGAGATGGTAGAATATTGGTGTCCATTTGAGACACATCAGATTGAGGGGACACACATGGATTGGGCATAGAGGTGTTTGTGTTTTGTTGGTTCAACACATTCGAAGACTCAGTGAGGGGATACGACGTTCCCCCGCCATTATCATCTACACCCATTGCGGTAGCTTAACACCGCAAAGGGCGCACGAATAACTCAAACTACACTATTCACAGAAATGGAAATTGAATCAAACTGAAAAAAAAAAACATACAAAGGGGAACGGGAAGAGGGAAAACTTTCACACGCAGTAAAAACTAATCAAAAAAGACGTGAAGAGGAGAAGGACAACGAGAGGTACTTATCTTTTACTCTATCCACGCTGGCGTCGTCGATGCTGTAACCGATGGGCGTCTACGCTTGGGGAGAGGTAGCAAGTAACGTACGACCATTCGCTGGGACGCGTAGATGTGTGGTTGATCTCCGCTGTCCACGCTATACGCACACCACAGACGATGATCGCACTGATGAACTCTGCACTGCACACAGGTAGCACACGGGACGGGGTGCGAGCTGCCTTCGATGATACACGTGATCAAAAAAGGACGGTCTGGTTCCTGGTTCGCTGGTACGGTGTATGTGTGGTTGGTCTCTCACTGCCTGCCACCAACCAACACAGGCGTCGATAACGATGGTGATCACTGTCGGTGTGGAGAGCGCACCGCTGTGCACGCTATATGCACACCACAAACGATGATCACTCAGGTAGCACACGGGACGAGGTGCAAGCTGTCTTCTACGATACACGTGATCGGAAAATAACCACGCAATGGCGAAAACGTTCAATACTTTTGCGCAAAACTCGATTAATCGGCAACACAATGGCTTCGCCAAAAGTGTTCCGCTTCCAAGCCGAACTAAGGCTCTTCACTGCACTAAAAACACTTTGCAATAGGCGTCGAAATACCAAAGATTTGGAAAAACGGGGGTGAGCCCGGACACACGAGAACTATCGACTGTCTCGCACGGTAGCTCAACAAGGAATGATGGAGTTAAGCCCTTTGTTTGGTTTTATTGAAAATTAGGATGGACCACATTTTCATAGAAATGATTAAACTAACTTTCTTATTTGTAGAAATTATATTATACATGCTTCAGCAAAGTTGTAAACCATTCAATTTCAAGTAACTTTGCTAAAAAAGTTTTTTTGTATCTCTTAAATTGACCGATTTAGAGCTTTTTTCCTACGGTGACATAGGGTGGTCCGAACAAAACTGGTTTTCTGGCTCTAGAGTTTTCAATTCAAGTTTCTCATCAAAGTAGTCTATGAAACACTTTTAGAACTTTGAAAAATGCGTAATTTGGTGAGTGAAGAAACTCGCTATCTCCTTCCGTTTAGGAGTTATTGTTGTTTTTCTTCCAAAAACATGCCTACTTTGATTGTGAATATCTCTGATTGGGGCAAACATAAAAAATATCTTTTAACGGCGTTCAAAAGGCAAAATAAAATTGTATATTATATCAAAAAATACAGATGTGTTATTTTTGTAACTCTAATAAAACGTCTTAAAATTCTAATATTTTTTATCACAAAAACTTTAATAACTTTTGAACTAAAATAGATATTAACAATCTTTTTGCATGAAAATTTGCGTTTTGTTGAGTTCTAAAAGTCGTTCATAGACGACTTTGACGAGAAAATAATATTAAAAAAACTAGAGTTAAAAAACTTATTTTTGTTGGACCACCCTGCGCTGATTAGGAAAAAATGCTCTAGATTGGTCAAATTTTGAGCCACAGAAAAACTTTTTTTGGCAAAGTTGATCAAAATTTTAAGTTCTACCGCTTTGCCTAAGAGCATATACCAGTATTTATGCAAATAAAAAAGTTGATTATATGATATGTGTGATATTGTGGACCACCCTAGTTTCAAATGACACAGTATGAAAGCTTACATTTTAAGAAACAGTTTTGTAGAAGATCATTTTTGTCTAAAATTTCATTTTCATTCTCAAAATGTAAAATAATAAAGAAATATATACTATGAAAATCTTCAAAATAGTTTTAGAGCCCTATCTTTCTTATTTCAGATTTCTCGTCAAAGAGGTCTATGAACGACTTTAAGAACTTAACAAAATTTCATGCAAAAATATTGATGATATCTATTTTAGTTCAAAAGTTATTAAAGTTTTTCTGCTAATAATAACTTTGTTTTTTAAGGCATTTTATTAGAGTTACAAAAATAACACATCTGTAATTTTTTGATATAATATACAATTTTATTTTGTCTTTTGAATGCCGTCAAAAGATATTTTTTATGTTTGCCCCAATCAGAGATATTCACAATCAAAGTAGGCATTTTTTTAAGCTCTAAAAGTGTTTCATAGACTACTTTGATGAGAAATTTGAATTGAAAACTCTAGTACCAGAAAACCAGTTTTGTTCGGACCACCCTATGTCACTGCAGGAAAAAAGCTCTAAATCGGTCAATTTAAGAGATACAAAAAAACTTTTTTTGGCAAAGTTGCTTGAAACTGAATGGTCTATAACTTTGCTGAAGCATGGATAATATAATTTCTACAAATAAGAAAGTTAGTTACACAATTTCTATGAAAATGTGGTCCGCCCTAATTTTCAATAACACCAAACAAAGGGCTTAACTAATACAAACAACTTTGTAGAAGACCGTTTTTGTCTAATGTTTCATTCTAAAGCTCAAAATGCATCTTTCCGCGTAAAACTGATTCCTGGACCTTTGTGCACTGGTTTGACGTCACTTCGGTGAAAATTCTCATAGTTTTGATCTTAGATTTGTAGAGTTTGAGCTTAACATTTGAAAATGTACTGTAAAAACACCGTGCACAATCAATCTTGATGTTCACATTTCTTTAAAAACTAAACTTGATATTGACAATGCTCTTGAAACTTTAACAAATTCCATTCTTAAAGCCAGGAACATTGCAATTCCAAAATGTAAAGTAAAATTTGAATCCGTGATTATAGACGATGATCTTAAACTCTTGATCACAATTTTAATTTAGGACTAACAAGTCCAATTGAAAATCAAGTTCCTCAGGACTTCGAAAATATTCTCAATCAAGAGTACGTTTTCGAAAATGCCTGGGAGACTGATTTGGAAGAAGTGAGAACTATTATTAAAAAATTCAAAAATATGAAAGCTCCTGGCGATGATGGAATTTTCAACATCCTCATCAAGAAACTTCCAGGAAACTTTATCATTTTTAGTTGATATATTCAATAAATGTTTTCAATTAGCATATTTTCCTGACAAATGGAAAAATGCTAAGGTTGTTACAATTTTAAAACCAGACAAAAATCCTGCAGAAGCTTCTAACTATTGTCCAATCAGTTTGCTTTTCTCCATCAGTAAATTTTTTGAAATGGTCATTTTGAACAGAATGGTGGTCCACATCAACGAAAATTCCATTTTTGCCAATGAACAGTTCGGATTCCGCCATGGACATTCGACCACTCATCGACTTTTACGTGTAACAAATTTGATCCGTTCCTACAAATCTGAAGGCTATTCTACTGGTCTTGCTCTTCTAGACATAGAAAAAGAAATCGAAAGTGTTTGGCATGAAGGTTTGATCGTGAAATTAAAAAAACTTCAATTTTCCATCACACATTGTTAGAATAATTCAAATTTATCTGTCAAATCGTACACTTCAGGTTAATTTTCAGAACTCCAGATCTGAAAGACTTCCTGTAAAAGCTGGTGTTTCTTAAGGCAGCATTTTAGGACCAATATTATACAATATTTTCACATCTGACTTACCTCAGGTATGTCAAAAATCCTTGTTCGCGGATGACACAGGCCGCTCCACCAAAGGACGAAGCCTGCGTGTCATCTGTAGTCGATTGCAAAAAAGTATGGATATTTTTTCTTCATACTTGCAAAAATGGAAGATTTCTCCTAATGCTTCCAAAACTCAACTAATAATATACCCACATAAACCAAAAGCTCTTTATTTGAAACCTTCAAGTAGACATGTTGTCACGATGTAAGGAATTCCAATAGAGTAATTCCAAGTAACAGCACCAAAATTTGGTAAACTTTTTAATTCATTTTTTTCTATTGAGCTGAAACTTTGCACAGTTTTCCAGTTCCATCTAAATCGTCATTTTCCGATATCAAATCTTCAAGTTGAGTCACGACTAACTTTTCAAAAGGGTGTATGTGAAAATGGTTCAAAAATATTCAAAAAGCTGCACAGCAAAAACGGTTCGTTCGATTGTTAGACAACTAAAGAAACAAAGTTAGACAACTAAATAAAGATTCAAAAAAAAATACACACAGTAAAAAAAACATTTTTTTTTGCATTAACAAACATCATTTTTGACACAAAAACTCAAATATCTCAAAACCCTATCGGAATACCAACGTAATTTTTTGAGGGAAAACGGTCCATTATATTAGCTATCTACCATAAAAATTTGGTGATGGTAAACCAATAAACAAAAAAGTTATGACATTTCAAACATGTCACAATTTTCACATTTAGTAGAAAAAAATTTTTTTTTTCGGTGTAAACTATTACGGGAACCGCAGTTTGTTGCTGATTTAATTGTTAAGGGCCTTGCGTGAATTAAACAAGTCGTTTTCATGTATTCATTAGTATTATGTATATTATATGTATAAATATTATGTATATGTATAAATATTATATGTATATGTATATATGTATAAATTAAAATGAATTAACAGATTACACGAAAATAATTTTTTTTTTACCAGGATATTTTTTTTTAGAGTATGATCGATGAGTTTCTAAATGTTATATATAAACTTTAAAAGTTTTGGATTTTTAATAATACTTATTTATTTATTTATTGTTATTCAATTTTTTTACAGTATCGAACACTTTTGCATCATTATCAGTACAGTTCGAGTATAGTTTTGCTTTAATTTTATTTTCTGACAATGGAATGAAACAGTTAAATTTTTGGGTTACTTGGATCGTTTTCGCGTTATTATATTGCTCGCTGAGCTCTGATGCCGTTAATTCGTACTCTTCAGTAGTAGTAAAACAAAATGATAATTTTGTTAAGGCGAAGTAGGCCGTCATTGAAATTTGTACGCGTCGTTGATGATTGATCTCACGATTTCGAATCAAATAAACCATTTGGTTTTGAACTGACACAGCTGAAAAAGTATCAGAATACTTTATACATGTTAGCGCGTACAGTGATACTTTATCAAGTCGATAAAAACTATCAAGACTTAGCTATATCACTTCGAAAGGCAAGCTGAAAAGGCATCATTGTTGCCAAAACGAATGACGGGCTACTTAGCCTTAAATCTTCTTCTTTTCTACGATTCGCCCAATCAAATAGTTCTTTTGCAGTTTTAATTGGATGCTCACGTTATTTGGCTAAACTTGCTCTTGTGGCCATGCGCTTTATGGTTCCTCCAATAGCATCACAAGGACCTTTGCCATGTGACGTAGCAAAGAAATGCCATTCTGCATCAATTCCGTACTTTGATTTAAATTGACATAGGCTCGAAAAATTCTTACGGTTTTTGTACTGCGATGCTGCTCCATCAGACATGAAATATATCTTTCTGATTTCTTTATCCTTATCAACGCGTAAAAAGTTAATCATTTTGGCAATGAACAAATTTACAGATACTGAGTCGTGTCTTAAATCTTCGGAAATTACAATAAAACTAAAATGTTCAATTTGCGTACTTCCATTGAAATAAATAACGAATGGATGAATTGTAGCTTGTTGTACGTTCCAGTGATGGGACTGCACTTCATCTTGCAATACAAAGCTATAGTTTTCAGAAAAATCACAAATGACTAAAAATTCACCATCTTGTAATGTATTTTTCGTTTTTTTTAAAAAGCGGGATTGCTCTGTTTTAATAAAGTCGTGAGGAATTAAACTTTCTAATTTCAAGCAAAAAAATGACACAAACTCATCTACAGGTTTTACAATAGTTTCTAGGTCACACCTATCCGTGGTCACCCATTGCTCAAATGATAACTGATCAATATAATATCTTCAAACTCAGCGAATAAAGTATTTTCCAATGATGAAGAATCTGGACAATCCGAACAAGATCGTAGATAGCAATTTGATGTTGTATTTTCACACAAAAGTCTACCAGTTACCATTTTAATATCCTTTGATAAATTGATTCTTTTCAAACTATGTAAGATTAGGTTAATATTTTCGTGTGTTGTGCACACACAAACATTATGTGTTCCTGAATTGGATAGAAGCTTGCATTGCCTTGGACGAAGGCTTGCAAATGAGGAAAAACCTACCTTAATATTTTCGTTAATTTCCTTGAAGCGTGTATACGCTTCTTTCAAAGTAGTCATCATTAATCGTTTTTGGATTGCTTGACGCTTTCCATCTTTTTTACAGATACATAATCTTTTTGGCCAGGCATAGCTCTACTTACTTCATCGTCTTCAAAATATTGAATTATTTTTTCTTTTGTCTCATCTGTTAATGAAGTACTCGACCTAGCATTTTTGGTTGCAAGACAGTTATTTTTGAATTGTTTTGCCTCTTTTGCTGTATTTCTATTGGTTTTGAACTCATCCATGGCGTCTTGAATAGACCACGAGCTTGGCAGCATCGACAAAATCAATAATTTTTCTTCCCTTGTCGTGGCTAGATTCGAGAACCTTTCCTTCATATTCATAATTACCTCATCGTAGTCTGTATTTTTCACATCCTCAGGTCCTAATTTGAAGAGGTTTCTTCGTACAGCTTCGTTGATTTCACGGTATTTTTTCTCGGGATAATTGACGTAACCCATCTTCGTCCATTTAATCGGAGTCACTTTTATTCCAGCTATCTCTTCGTTGAAGCGTTCGATGTTGACCTTCTGGATGCACTCATCTTCTGATTGATTTGTTGAAACAGATGTCGCTGATGGTACCGTGGCAAGACTATCTGCACTTGGTACTTCTGGTAACTTCTCAGTTGTTGTCGGTGCATCTAGTAATTCCTCAGTTGTTGTTGTTTTCGATCTTCCTGCAACCTGATCCACCGATGATGTACAGATTGCCCGTTTGTCAACGTTTAAACGGCAGGACGTACAAATGCGTAAATTTGTATTCAATGTAGACATTGGAGCATAACCAGCCGCTTTCAGTTTATCTATGGTGCTTTCGGTGAGATTTCGTAGCTCTTTCGAACACTTTTTTTCTGCAAACGGCCTGCAACAGTTGAGAAAGCGACTACTCATGTTGCTCGTTAGATTTTAATAAACAAAATCACTTTTAAGTTTTTACTGACTAGTTTGGTGTCGTTTGCTTGACTGAAGAAAAATTTTACAATTAAATCTTTTATAACCATAGTGGTAGTATATGTTTAGCTTTTTCGTAAGTATGTTCATGGTATGTACCTATCATGTTTTTGATGTTGTTGAAGTTACTCGCTTTCTCCCAAATATGATTAACAAAGTCTATTCTCTACCAAGGCGGGTCTATACCCAGGTGTAATAAGATTTTAACTTTGTGGAGAAAACCAGCGCCGAGAAAACTGACCTGCTTTACGTATACTAGATCACCTGGGTATAGACCCGCCTTGTTCTCTACGAGGTAAACTTTTTGCAGGTAAGCTAGTCGTATACCTGTATAGAAAACTTTTTTTGTAGCTTTTGTCTTCAATATTAGATTTCTTATAGGTTTCTTTTATCAAAAGGTTTCAACACTATTGAGAGAATTTTTCTTCAGTTACGTACAATAAAAAATATGACACTATCAAGACTTTAGATCACAACACTGGATCGCGTCTAACTTTCTAATAGATGCTATAACAGTTATGAATAATTAAATAAAATATCATGAAAACAACTTGTTAACCTCATGTCGTACCCTTAACAAAAAATTCAGCAACAAACTGCGGTCCTAAAAAAAATTAACAATGAAAAAAATAAAATTCACTAAGTGTCAAATTTGTGAAATATTTGAAATGTCATAACTTTTTTGTTTATTGGCTTACCATCACCAAATTTTTATGGTAGATAGCTAATATAATGGACCGTTTTCCCTCAAAAAATTACGTTGGTATTCCGATAGGGTTTTGAGATATTTGAGTTTTTGTGACAAAAATGATGTTTTTTAATGCAAAAAATTTTTTTTTACTGTGTGTATTTTTTTGGAATCTTTATTTAGTTGTCTAACTTTGTTTCTTTAGTTGTCTAACGATCGAACGAACCGTTTTTGCTGTGCAGCTTTTTGAATATTTTTGAACCATTTTCACATACACCCTTTTGAAAAGTTAGTCGTGACTCAACTTGAAGATTTGATATCGGAAAATGACGATTTAGATGGAACTGAAAAACTGTGCAAAGTTTCAGATATTTTTGAAATGGTCGATCAGAATCGACTTGCATGCCTCCGTGGAATCCCTCAATAGATTTGTCAGAAAATATTTCGTCTCATAATCAGGAGGATTCAATTCAGCCATTAAAATTCTGAAATGCTGCATCAAATAAAATGTAGTTATCAAAATGTTCATAAAAACCATTTTTGGTTTTACCAAATGAGGATGATAGTGTTGCCTTCCACAAAACACCTGCATGAATGAATTTAATGAATGTAATGTTTAAAATAATATTTATGACAAAACTAGAACAAAATGAATATTTTATAGGAAACGTGAAATGGAACAGTTTTTCAAAACTTTGATTTTTTTGGATAAAATAAAAATGTGAGCGTATATAAATAAACACAATCGTCAAAAGCTGTTTCCAGGCAGCTCCAATCCGATGATGCCGTGTGCCCCGGGCTCAGGTGGAATGGTAAATGAATAATGTATATTCTCCCCTCGGAATTATTTGCTTGCACACCTCGTCCGTCTTCCCCAAAACCGACAAAGACGCTTATGCGATTTTGAGAGCCAACGGGGAGAAATGCTTTTGTGAGTGTTTACCTCCCTTTTGGCTTTTCGATGCTTCTTTTATTTCGCACGAGTTGAGTGGCTGGCAGCTCGCTTGTGTTATGGCACCTTTCCGAAGACAGTCAGTCATACACATGGGCAGAGAGAGATAGAGGTCCAAAGCCAAAGTCAAGTTCAAGACGTTATTTTCTGTGGTCGGACTTCGGGGGGAATTTCTCGGCTATGGTGGAGGAGCTGAAATGTGAGGTATTTGCACAACTGGAGACGACGACGTTTGGAAGCTCGGGAAGAACGGAGTTGCTTGACGGTAACAAATTCATTCCGCACACATATCGAGTTGACATTAATCATGGATTGGAGGCACGCTGACCCACTTACGAGCTTTATTTGAAAGCGGTGCTTGTTGAGTCCCTCGAATTAATACATTGTATCCATTTAAATGAAGAATATTTCGGTAGTCAGAAGAAGAGTATGACAACGGAAAAAGTATCAATGGGTTTGAAAGATTTGAATTGTATTTTGCTTAATTTTGGAACGGATTTGGATTGGATTTGGATTGGATTTGGATTGGATTTGGATTGGATTTGGATTGGATTTGGATTGGATTTGGATTGGATTTGGATTGGATTTGGATTGGATTTGGATTGGATTTGGATTGGATTTGGATTGGATTTGGATTGGATTTGGATTGGATTTGGATTGGATTTGGATTGGATTTGGATTGGATTTGGATTGGATTTGGATTGGATTTGGATTGGATTTGATTGATTTGGATTGGATTTGATTGGATTTGGATTGGATTTTTGGATTTGGATTGGATTTGGATTTTGATTGGATTGGATTGGATTTGGATTGGATTTTGGATTGGATTTGGATTGGATTTGGATTGGATTTGGATTGGATTTGGATTGGATTGGATTGGATTTGGATTGGATTTGGATTGGATTTGGATTGGATTTGGATTGGATTTGGATTGGATTTGGATTGGATTTGGATTGGATTTGGATTGGATTTGGATTGGATTTGGATTGGATTTGGATTGGATTTGGATTGGATTTGGATTGGATTTGGATTGGATTTGGGATTGGATTTGGATTGGATTTGGATTGGATTTGGATTTGGATTTGGATTGGATTTGGATTGGATTTGGATTGGATTTGGATTGGATTTGGATTGGATTTGGATTGGATTTGGATTGGATTTGGATTGGATTGGATTGGATTTGGATTTGGATTGGATTTGGATTGGATTTTGGATTGGATTTGGATTGGATTTGGATTGGATTTGGATTGGATTTGGATTGGATTTGGATTGGATTTGGATTGGATTTGGATTGGATTTGGATTGGATTTGATTGGATTTGGATTGGATTTGGATTGGATTTGGATTGGATTTGGATTGGATTTGGATTGGATTTGGATTGGATTTGGATTGGATTTGGATTGGATTTGGATTGGATTTGGATTGGATTTGGATTGGATTTGGATTGGATTTGGATTGGATTTGGATTGGATTTGGATTGGATTTGGATTGGATTTGGATTGGATTTGGATGGATTGGATTGGATTTGGATTGATTTGGATTGGATTTGGATTGGATTTGGACTTGGATTTGGGATTTGGATTTGGATTGGATTTGGATTGGATTGGATTGGATTTGGATTGGATTTGGATTGGATTTGGATTGGATTGGATTGGATTTGATTGGATTGGATTGGATTGGATTGGATTGGATTGGATTTGGATTGGATTTGGATTGGATGTTGGATTTGGATTGGATTGGATTGGATTTGGATTGGATTTGGATTGGATTTGGGATTGGATTTGGATGGATTGGATTGGATTTGGATGGATTTGGATTGGATTTGGATTGGATTTGGATTGATTTGGATTGGATTTGGATTGGATTTGGATTGGATTTGGATTGGATTTGGATTGGATTTGGATTGGATTGGATTGGATTTGGATTGGATTTGGATTGGATTTGATTGGATTTGGATTGGATTTGGATTGGATTTGGATTGGATTTGGATTGGATTTGGATTGGATTTGGATTGGATTTGGATTGGATTTGGATTGGATTTGGATTGGATTTGGATTGGATTTGGATTGGATTTGGATTGGATTTGGATTGGATTTGGATTGGATTTGGATTGGATTTGGATTGGATTTGGATTGGATTTGGATTGGATTTGGATTGGATTTGGATTGGATTTGGATTGGATTTGGATTGGATTTGGATTGGATTGATGGATTTGGATTGGATTTGGATTGGATTTGGATTGGATTTGGATTGGATTTGGATTGGATTTGGATGATTGGATTGGATTTGGATTGGATTTGGATGGATTGGATTGATTGGATTGGATTTGGATTGGATTTGGATTGGATTTGGATTGGATTTGGATTGGATTTGGATTGGATTTGGATTGGATTTGGATTGGATTTGGATTGGATTTTGGATTGGATTTGGATTGGATTTGGATTGGATTTGGATTGGATTTGGATTGGATTTGGATTGGATTTGGATTGGATTTGGATTGGATTTGGATTGGATTTGGATTGGATTTGGATTGGATTTGGATTTGGATTTGGATTGGATTGGATTGGATTTGGATTGGATTTGGATTGGATTTGGATTGGATTTGGATTGGATTTGGATTGGATTTGGATTGGATTTGGATTGGATTTGGATTGGATTTGGATTGGATTTGGATTGGATTTGGATTGGATTTGGATTGGATTTGGATTGGATTTGGATTGGATTTGGATTTGGATTGGATTGGATTGGATTGGATTTGATTGGATTTGGATTGGATTTGGATTGGATTTGGATGGATTGGATTTGGATTGGATTTTGGATTGGATTTGGATTGGATTTGGATTGGATTTGGATTGGATTTTGGATTGGATTTGGATTGGATTTGGATTGGATTTGGATTGGATTTGGATTGGATTTGGATTGGATTTGGATTGGATTTGGATTGGATTTGGATTGGATTTGGATTTGGATTTGGATTGGATTTGGATTGGATTTGGATTGGGATTTGGATTGGATTTGGATGGATTTGGATTGGATTTGGATTGGATTTGGATTGGATTTGGATTGGATTTGGATTGGATTTGGATTGGATTTGGATTGGATTTGGATTGGATTTGGATTGGATTTGGATTGGATTTGGATTGGATTTGGATTGGATTTGGATTGGATTTGGATTGGATTTGGATTGGATTTGGATTGGATTTGGATTGGATTTGGATTGGATTTGGATTGGTGATTTGGATTGGATTTGGATTGGATTTGATTGGATTTGGATTGGATTTGGATTGGATTGGATTGGATTTGGATTGTTTGGATTGGATTTGGATTGGGATTTGGATTGGATTTGGATTGGATTTGGATTGGATTTGGATTGGATTTGGATTGGATTTGGATTGGATTTGGATTGGATTTGGATTGGATTTGGATGATTGGATGAATTGGATTGGATATTGGATTTGGATTGATTGGAATTGGATTTGGATTGGATTTGGATTGGATTTGGATTGGATTTGGATTGGATTTGGATTGGATTTGGATTGGATTTGATTGGATTTGGATTGGATTTGGATTGGATTTGGATGGATTTTGGATTGGATTTGGATTGGATTTGGATTGGGATTTGGATTGGATTTGGATTGGATTGGATTGGATTTGGATTGGATTTGGATTGGATTTGGATTGGATTTTGGATTGGATTTGGATTGGATTTGGATTGGATTTGGATTGGATTTGGATTGGATTTGGATTGGATTTGGATTGGATTTGGATTGGATTTGGATTGGATTTGGATTGGATTTGGATTGGATTTGGATTGGATTTGGATTGGATTTGGATTGGATTTGGATTGGATTTGGATTGGATTTGGATTGGATTTGGATTGGATTTGGATTGATTGGATTGGATTGGATTGGATTTGGATTGGATTTGGATTGGATTTGGATTGGATTTGGATTGGATTTGGATTGGATTTGGATTGGATTTGGATTGGATTTGGATTGGATTTGGATTGGATTGGATGGATTGGATTGGATTTGGATTGGATTTGGACTAGGACTTGGATTTGGACTTGGACTTGGACTTAGACTTGGACTAGGACTTGGATTTGGACTTGGACTTGGACTTGGACTTGGACTTGGACTTGGACTTGGACTTGGACTTGGAGTTCGACTGGGACTTAGATTTGAATTCGATAATATTCAGATAAAACTTTCAATTATTCATATTAATTTTGTCTACATGGTTCTCGAACACTCCATAACCGACATTCGCAATAACCTACGGTCAACCTTTTTAAATGACCCAACCGCCAGAACTTTCTCACTTATCATTCTGAATCCGTTTCAAGGCCAAGACATTGTTCCACTCCCGGTCAGAAGAGCATCGTAACAGTTTTCACTGAATCATTTTCGATTTGATCATCTTGTGTGATCTCCCGCGTAATCTCCTCTTTTTTATCCCCACTACTCCAAGCACTGCAAAAGCGCGTCATCTCCGACTCCGAAGAAGGAAAGCCGCGAAACGAAAGAGAAGCCCCCTGTGCGCCCAACAACTCAACGGGAAAAAAGCGCACAAGACACAAGACGGGAAACATAACCAGCTTACCTCAGTTGACCTAAATCCGAAGCGCAAAAGAACCGTGCTGTAAATAAAAAAAACCGTCGAAAAATACCACACGATAATCGCGAATCGCGAGACGACTATTAAGAAGAAAGACTACGAAGGCGTTGACGACGACCACGATGACGGCAGCGGGAAGAAGGAATAAAGAAATGCTTTCGCTTCCCACGATCTTGGGCGATTTGGGGTTTCGTTTGAGTTCGGTCTGACTCGGCAAAGATCAGCCTCCCTCTGTGCTCTGTGGTGCGCTTTATTCAGCTAGAAGGCGATTAACATTGGCGCTGGCTGGATGATGGAATTGCTACAATAGGAAAAGGGTGTGGGTGTGGGTTGGGAGAATCATTGAGACGAACAGTTGATCCTGGGGTGCTCGTTGTAGTTATTGATGCTTAACGAACGAATAGGGCGTGTTGAATTAGAATGGCAAATCGTGTACGGATGATTCGTGCGATTATCGAATTAAATTGTATTCATGGGGAAAAGGCAAAAACAAGCAACACTGAATGCACATACACTGAATCATCATCAGAAGAATGACACATGTGATAATTACGAAAGTCAAAACCGTTTGCCTCAAGTGAAGATGAATTGACATTGCTTCTCCTTGAATTCACAAGAACACAAATCTAGGAAACCAAATAACATCTTACGCTGAAAACTTGATTGCTCGATTACTCCCCAAGTAACATTTATAGCAGAGGCGCGTCCACATTTAAAACCATGGGTAGGGCGAATGTTAGCAAAATCTTCATGTTTAAGGAAGTCCAGGAAATTTTCAAATTTATGGAATCATTGACAGAAAATATAAAGTGAATGTATTCATGTCAGTCATTCCTGAGGTTTCTTACAGAGCTTGCAGCAGCGCTGGAAGCAGATCTCTTTTTAGAGACTTGGTCTCTTTTAAAGCAAGTCTCTAAAAAGTCTCTATATTTGACGGAACGTTTCTAAAATCTGTATTTTAACAAGTCACTTTTTCCTTATTCTTCTTTTTTTTATTGTGTGAATCCTAGAGTTCGGTTTTGCGTCGTCCGACTGATTTGGCTGACGGATTCGCGCGTATTTTCGTTGCCGGAGAATTTTTTTCCCCCTGTTTGGGTGCGTCTTGCTGGGCAGTGCTTCGTGAAGCCCAAGCAGGACAGTTCGGTTTTGCGTCGTCCGATAGATTTTGCTGACGGTTTCGCGCGTGTTTTCGTCGCCAGAGATTTTTTTTTCTCTCTGTTTTGGAGCGTCTTGCTGGGTACGTATTTGGGAAGGCCCAAGCAAGACGGTTTATTTACGGGACGCCAAGAAGTTTTGCTGTCAGTGTCAGTTTTGTGTTCAGTCGAGAATGGATTACCAACTGGTGAGTTCGTTTCATGCTTATGATAACACATATTTTCTTGAAGGTGTAACTTTTATGTAATATTAAAACAGACTTTGTATGGTTTGTCACTGTAGGTGTCGGCATTACGCTCTTTTCTTATACAATTTGATTATACATTTATTTTTCTCTTTTTGACATTATTAAAAATTATCTTTTGAATTGTTCGACATTGTGAATGTTGACGTATTTTCTAAAACTTCTACCATATCGAGGCAAAATGCACAGTAATACTCATATGTAATTTTCAAACAAACTATGTATGGTTCGTCACTACAAGTGTCGGCATTATTCCTGTTTCATATAAGTTAAAATATATACATGTAATTTTCAGTTTTCGTCATTAATAAAAACGTCTTTTGAATTGTTCGACATTATAGATGTTGACGTATTTTTTTCCAAAAACTTCTCGAGACAAAAATACAAAACTAGCTTTAAATACAAGTCGTATATTTCCCCCTTGTCCATGGATCGCATCACCGACCAGAGGTGACTCCCAGATCTTTTCCTCCCTCACTAATAAACACCCTTCCCGTGGTGATTGTGGAGATGCAGAGGTATTCTCGGTCTCTAGAAGCAACAATCATTACACCCTAACATTCCTTCCCCATCCCAACTGACTGTAAGGACTTGGCCGGCGCCGTTATTGATCAATAATATTAGATCTGCTAAAATTGCACTTCGAGAGTAAGCGGAAACTCCCATCCCTTATTCATTTGGATCGTAGTGCAATTCTTACCAGTTCCGATCAATCACGGAGTAGCAACCATTGACATGTACAGTCAGTCTATGCTATGCTATGCTATGCTATGCTTTTTTTTATTGTGTGAATCCTACTGTGAAATATAAAAGGTTGTAGAGAAAACTTCAAAGACTATTATGCGTCTATTTCACTGGTCCTCCAGATTTTTTTTCCTCAGATTTCTCGAGAAAGAGTTTTAGGAATTCTGCTAATGTTTTTTTTCAAGATTTCTTCACTTCTTCACATCTGCAATCATTCAAATAATTCCTCCGACACACACCAATTCCTCGTGGTTCACACAACTTTATTCAGCGAATCCATTTGATAGTTTTCAAGGATTACCTGTAGTATAGCAAATAGCATTAAGTTTAAGAAATCCTTCAAGACTTCCTCGAGATTGAAGTAGTTTTACACACAAACTTGTGGGAGTTAATCAAGGGTTACTAAAGAACTCAATCAGGTTTCATCAGATGTTACTTGGGGATTTCCCGGAAAAATTGCTGAAGGAATCTGAACGACAATTTTGCGGAATTCCTGGAAAATGTTTAGGAAAAATACTTCTTGCCCATGTTCTAAACAAGAATCTTGGAGGAAGTTATATAAAAAAGGAGGGTGGAATAATTGAATAAATTCTTGGATGACTTGAGACTTTATTGAAAAATTCTGAAAGTATCTTTGGTAGAATTCCTGATAAAATCTTTGAGAAAATTTCTGTAACTATATTTAGTAGATTCTTTGAGCAAATACCTGAATCAATTCATGGAGAAAATAATGTAGAAATTCATACAGTAACACTTGTTGTAATGTCATAATTAGATAATATCTTTCAAATATTCTTAGAGAAATGTCTGGTAAGAATATCAATCTTATCCTCCCTAATAAGATTCTTCTTATTATCTTGATTTCTTATTGGTCCCTTTTTGATTTTTGTCTGGTCACTTTTAGGCCTCATTTTTCAGGCAATTTCAAGACACTTAGCCGCTACCAGCCCTGTTAAGGAAGAAACTTTAAATTTATCTACTGTCGTGAGTCACAAATCAGTTTCATATGCGAAAAGTAGGTACTAATAAATGGTAGTGAGAAGTTTTTGCGAGTTTTTGCCTAATTTAACCGAAAAAGTCGTGCTGTATTATAAGTGCAACTGAAAGGTCATTGGAAGGGTTGTGCTACTTTTCCCCGAATGTCGGTTCCCCGAATGCCATTTCCCCGAACGCCAGTTCCCCGAATGCCAGTTCCCCGAATATCCCGTTTCCCCGAATAACCCACTTCCCCGAAAAGTTTTTGGCAATCATAATTGTCATAACTTTTTACATTTCATGGAAATGAACCAGTACATGTGATGACCAGTACATCTGATATTATTATTTATTTATTTCGTCAATCAATTGTAGACTACATGTTAGCTTAATACTATGTTAAATTATATCTAAGGGAATTAATATGCACCCTTCTTTATTTGATTGGCGGTTCTTAGGAGTTTTACCGTCCTCAGCATTTTTGGCACTATGTGTATAGTCCAGAAAGACCTAATACCTCCTTCTTTCGATTGCTTATCGTTCTTTCTAGTTCACCATCTTGCTACTAAAAACTATTAGAGCTCCTATTCGAACAGTACCACTTTTCGGGGAACTGAGTCATTCGGGGAAATGGCATTCGGGGAAAAGGGTCATTCGGGGAACTAGCGTTCGGGGAACCGACATTCGGGGAAAAGTAGCACAATCCATTGGAAGATATGTTGTAAACTGATATCAAGTCAATTTGACTTGCAAACATAGCAATGGTGTAAACTGGTTATCACTGAATCTAGGAACTTCCGGGCTAATTGTGATACTACTTATTAAGCTAAAGTTTTTTGGTAAATGGTTCAATTCTTGACTACCCTGTGTATAGAGTATCTTCGCACTTGTCACACGATATATACATGCAAAACCCAGACAAACAGAATGTACGTATAATAAAATTATCTTTGGCGTAATGCGATGCTTATATGTGCAAAGTTTCACGTATAAGATGTCGTGAAAAGGCCTTATACGTACAAAAGTGGAGGCGATATACGTGCATATTTTATACGATGAAAAATAACATGCAATGCGAATGAGTAGATTTTATTGAGAAACAATCTGCACTCTTATGCGACTTAATTTATGATAACAAAATTTATTTGACGGCTGCTCCGGATTGATCCGATTTTCTTTGTATGAGTATACGGGAGGAAACGAAATGTTCATATACACTCGTGATATTGCGTTTTATGCGAAGAAATTTATCGATCAAACGATTTCATCTACCATTTAGTACGGATGTGATGCGATTTATGAGTAAACGACTTTGTTCGTAAACTGTTATGCGACTTCTGGTTGTCTGGGAAATAATAAATTCAGGACTAACAATTCAAAAGGCCTCATCTCCAAAAAGTAAACAATGAGAAAAATGCAATCTTGTTTTGTCAAACAATAAATCAAATGAAAATTATGAATTGAAGCATTGTATGTTATTTTATCGTCCAGAAAGTCGATGGATAAATTGATTTATAGCTATGAATATTCATTATTATCATTTTAGCAAAAAAACCTGCTAAAAAAACGAGTCAAAGAAAATGAGGCATTTATTTCACCAAAAGCTGTGCAGCCCTTTTCATTTGTGCCCATAGACGCCGGCCGACGCTGATGAGGCCTGTGAGTTGACGCCTTTGTTTACTCTAGAATGTGTTGAGGCCTTCTAGTTGTGGCTTGTTTTTTCACCATCTTCAGATGTGCCTTTTGCAAATCATTCAAAATTGATGATGAAATAAAAAAATTGAAGTGTAGAAGAGTGTTAAGTGGTGAAGTTAAGTACATGGAGATCCCTACAGCAAGAGAAGATTCGTGTGGTCGTTTAAATATGTGATTGATTGAACCCTTCCTCATCCATGAACATTATGTATGTGCTACGCGAGTTTGTCGTCGAGAAAATGTATGGAAATATTGGTTCAATTGAAATAATACTGCAATTAAACGTTATTTTTCATGCAATTGAAACCAAATCGTGTTTTTATCGATAAGTTGTGAAGTACAGACAGGCTGACACAGGTATTATTAGGTAGTATGATACAAAATACATCAGTCTACAGGAACCCGACGGAAAACTTGATAATGTTCGCCGTTTAGACAACCACTGTATAAAATAATACAAGGAGCAGTCGCTCCGTAGTATAACCTGCATCTACTTAGTGAATTTGGAAGGTTTTTTGCAATCTACATTGCAATTTTGATGTTTGTTTAATAGGCCTCAACTCGGTTTCCGTCAGATATAGATATGAGGCCTTTTTGAGAAAAGGCCGCATTTGCGATGAATATCCTGGTTAGCGGAAAATGAGATGGGGCCTTTTAGAAAAATGTTATTTTTCAACTTTTATGCATATTTTTGAATGACTTTTGTATGTTTTAGTAAGAATAGGCTCTTATACACTAAAATCAGCAGAAAACCGATTTGTTTACATTTTGGACATGAGTCCTTTTCAATTGTTGGTCTTGAATTGGCAAAGTAAGCTCTCAGTTAATAATTGTGGAAGTGCTCATAAGAACAGCTGAGATGTAGGATTTGTCCTCCTTGGGACGTAATGCCAGAGAGGCGAAAATTTGAAAAATATACTCTAAATTTTAGGAATCAATTTTTTTAAGAATTCATCATCTTGCAGAACTGTTTACGATAATTTAGCAAAGAACTTCGACAAAGTGTACTTTGCGAGTTTTGTAGGAATTGATCAACAAATCGTCAAAAGCTGCTTCCAGGAATGCCTTTTAAAAATCAAAAGCATCATCAGCCATCGCCAGCAGCACTAGGCTAGTGCTATATATAACAAGCGAGCATTGTTCAAGATGCGTATACTCACTACAGCTCACTACCGGTCTTGGGTTAATCCATAAATTGTATCAACGATTCTTTGGGTATTTCTTAAAAGTTCTCCATGCAATCCAGGAATTTGTCAGGAAATACTTCCAAAAATGCAGATGGAAATTTATCGAAGAACATCTACATCTGGCTGTAAAAATTGTGTACAAATAAATAATGATACTCCGTGTTGAATCATGAGTAGGACAATCCTTTGACTGTCCTACCCAGGTATTTTTGTGCGTAGGACATGTCCTACCTGTCCTACCCACTTCCCGCGCCACTGATTTATAGTTTTTCCCCTAACTTCAAGCTATTATGACCACTATGTCGATAAAGCTTATTCAAGAACTTATTAGTTCTTACTTAAATGAAACTTTGATAAAACTCTAAACCCGAATAGGCCCACACTACAAGAGGTTGTTGGGGCTATTCCTTGAAACCGTCTCTAAACTTTTATTAAACTGCTTCAAGATCAGTTCCCGAAGTCCGAACGGATAAATTCATACTGAATCTAAGTGAATTTGCAATTTGTTTGCTATATCATGTGAATTTTATCAACTGTTGGAGCTTATAGAAGCTAATGGCACTTTTTACAGAAAACTCAACAAAAAACCGTTATTTTGCCGTTAAATGTTGTGATCAACGTTCAAGGATCCGTCATCGTAATCATCGCCATCATCGAAACTTCAAAAACAGTTTTTCTGTTCAAAGCTAAAAATTATTCGATGAAAATATGTTCACTGTGTTTCAGTTGGAGAATAGAATACAGTTAACACTGCCGTGTAAATTTGCTTCATTTGGAACACAAACAACTGCGTTTGAAAATTCCGAAATCAATGACGGATTCTGCCCAGTAAACATTACAAATGGTAGAAGACAAATAAAATGACCAATTTATTGGAACCCCTCTAATCGTGACAACATGTCTACTTGAAGGTTTCAAATAAAGAGCTTTTGGTTTATTATTAGTTGAGTTTTAGAAATATTAGGAGAAATTTTCCATTTTTGCAAGTATGAGGAAAAAATATCCAAACTTTTTGCAATCGACTAGGGTAAAAGCACCGGTTTTGGCCAGCCTAAGAGAAAATGTCAATAAAAAATAAATGGGAAGCCGTATTTATACTACAAATATGTCAAATGCCAGCTTTCAATCCATATTATGTGTGTAAAATATCAAAACTGAGCTACGATCATTTTTTCGCTTTGAAAATCCCGTTGGTCAGTATAGGCCAACGGAACCAGTTTCGACCAGAGATTTATCTTCGGTTCCTGAATTGGCCAATCGCATTGATTTCTCATGAGAGTGGCCAAATTAGGAGTGCCCTGGCCAAATTAGGTGTTAAAATTATAAGGGAAATGAGTTGTTTATCTTGTGTTTTGAGTCAATTTGGACGAGTAAATGAATGTAGCTCTATCATGTGAATGTGATCTACTGAACACAAAAGGTTTCATGCTGATTGGCTATGTAAAACGGTGTATAATCTCATATGGCTACAACTGGCGTATGGCCAAAACCGGAGCTTCTACCCTACAGATGGCACGCAGACTTCGTCCTTTGGCGAAGAGACCTGTGTCATCCGCAAACAAGGATTTTTGACATCCCTGAGGTAACTCAGATAAGTCAGATGTGAAAAATGCTGCCTTGGGGAACACCAACTCTTACAGGAAGTCTAAAAGATCTGGAGTTCTGATAAATAACATGAAGTGTACGGTTTGACCGATAACTTTGAATTATTCCAACAATGTATGTTGGAAAATTGAAGTTTTTTAATTTTACGATCAAGCCTTTATGCCAAACACTTCTATGTCTAGAACAGCAAGATCAGTAGAATAGCCTTCAGATTTGTTAGAATGGATCAAATTTGTGGTTCTATACCATTTCCCGGAAAGACATTTCCCGGAAATCATTTCCCGGATACCCCATTTCCCAGAAAGACATTTCCCGGAATGACCCATTTCCCGGAATACCCCATTTCCCGGAGAGATATTCAAGTATCACTAAAATAATGACCGTCAAAGAAATCTATTCAACTTTTTTTATCAGTTAGTACTAACGGAGCTTAAGGTTTGGGCTAGATGTTTTATTAGATCGAGCATTTTATGGGTAGGATTTTTTTTTTTTTTCAAACAATCCGGTGCAATCTTAGTTTAGTCTATGTATATATCATATAGACAAAATTTTCTAGATCTCAAATCCCTTACAACTGTAGACTTACTATAAGACTGAATAATCTCATGTCATTTTTTTTTTTGCGAAGAACTTTTCGGCCGATCTATTTTCGTGTTGTTCTGGTAGAGTTATTATTGTCCATACTATTTATATTTTCATTTGACAATTGTCCTTCTTTCGCTGTCTGGCCATTTGGCCGAATAAAGAACAAAAAAAACATTTAATATTTTCAACGCTTATGTGTAGGATTTATAAGTGTTGCCCTGATCTACAAGCTAACTTATCAATTTATATGATATGGTGGATCGCTATATATGAGCTCCAAGAGAATGCATAAAACTATCCGTTCATTCAGGACGAAGTTGTGAACTCGCGTCAAGACTCTAAGTTTATGGTTGGTTCGTCTCTGGGCTACCAACGGTGTGCTCGGGTTTGCATAGTTTTTGATAGTTTCGTAAGAATTTTTCCCTTCTTTTAAACATAGGCTATTCTTTCAACTTGTACTGGTTTCATTACTGTTGGCGATGATTTAGCTTATATTTTAAATGGGAATTTTCCCTTCTTTAAATCATTTATAGTTATACTGAAATAATAATTGTTTGCATTACACTAGCTTAAATTTTCATAAGAGATTTTTCCTTCTTTTGATCATAGGCTGTTCTTTCATATTTTAATAATTTTCATAGTTAACAGAACTAAGGCTTATGATAAGTTTATAGTCCTAATAAAAATTATACCGAACGACTCGCTGAACACTTACCCCGAGCAAAGTTGGGTAACAAAAAGATAACAAGTTGTGTTATCCGATAACAAGCATTTGATAACATAGTTTGTTCTTATTTTGGTTGAATAAACAGTCAACATAACAGACGTGATAACAAAAGTTTATACTAAAGATATCATATAAATATCTCATTGTGTTATCATTTCAAACACATTGATAACAAGTTTTGTTATCCAGCCAATTTCACTCATTGACAACTCATTATATTATCAGTTAGTTTTAAAGATCGAATCATGATAACAAACAATTGACGTCATTCGCCAGTCGGTGGCCTACTCGATCTGACAGCTCAAAACCCGTTGATAACAAGAGTCTACGTATTGATAACAAAAAACAACAAAATGAAATCATGATGTACATCTTGTTATCACTATGTTATGCGGTTGTTATTCAACTTTGCTCGGGACGTTGAAGAGGCTAACTGTTTCTCCGTTGTAAAAAGAAGAAGCTAAACTTGTGGTTGCTAGAAATTATTTAGTTTACTAAGTACTATCAGAAGGATTGAAGCAAATAGATGCTACAGAAAGACGAATAAGTCGTAAACCGTTTTAGTAACAGTCAAAAGCTGACTACAAATGCAATGCGAAAACCTATGCTGGCAGCTATTAGTGCTAGCAGAGAAGAGACAAATTGCTTGCATTGAGTATTCCTTGAACTTACACTACCTTCTTCTTTCTGGCATTACGTCCCAACTGGGACAGAGCCTGCTTCTCAGATTAGTGTTCATATGAGCACTTCCACAGTTATTAACTGAGAGCTTTCCTTGCCGATTGACCATTTTTGCATGTGTATATCGTGTGGCAGGTACGAAGATACTCTATGCCCTGGGAATCGAGAAAATTTCCTTTACGAAAAGATCCTCGACCAGCGGGATTCGAACCCACGACCCTCAGCATGGTCATGCTGAATAGCTGCGCGTTTACCGCTACGGCTATCTGGGCCCCTTGAACTTACACTAAAGAGCTGTATATCAATCATGATTTATGCTTCTTTCGGAATAAACTGTTCCTTGAAATTCATTACAAATGTATGCTAACTGTAGTTCATGATGGTTTTCAATTTCGGCCAAACGGCATTCGCTCAAATGACCCTTTCGTCCAAATGGCGTTCGGCCAAACGGCATTCGGCCAAATGACCCGAAACCCCTCTTTCATACATAGGCTGTTCTTTTAAGTTGTGTCATGAAAAGAAATGGCAATGTTCAGACTGATAAACAAATACATCAACATGAATTCCAATTATAGCCAATTATGCCATTAGCATAGATAATCACCCTTCTTTTGAACAAGTGTCGTTCTTCCGAAATATACCGACAGAAAAATGTTTGGCAAGAAGGCTGCTAATATTGAACATCATAAATTTTCCCTTCTTTCAAACTAAGGTTATTCTGTTGAGTCATTGATTTATACACAAATTATTTCACTCTAAAACTAGACATATTTGATCAAACCCCCCCTTGTCAATTTAGTAAGGTTTGTGATGCTTCCCACAACTCCTTCTCTACCTTTGGAATGAGATATTAGCATGAACTTTATCCTGTTATGTGGGTTTTTAATTAATATCATCTTCTTCTTTTTTTTCTGACATGACGTTCTAACTGGGACAAAGTCTGCTTATCGGTTCCATGTGCATATTAGTTCTCCCACAGTAATCAACTGATAATATTTTTCGACAATTGACAAAGAAATTCTATACCCTCGAAAATAGAAGAATTTGCCAACCCGAAAAGATACTCGATAGGCGGAATTGGAATCCACGACAATTATCTGTGCTCTGCGTTGATCTTTACACTCAGGCAAATGGAATTGAAATACATACAAACCCTTTATGAAAAGTCGCCATGAGAAATCGGATGGAAATTCACACATTTGACTTGTCAAACAAGATTTGAGAACAAAAAATCGAGTCAAAGACCTTGCGCTCTTTCATCTTTTATAAGAAAAATAGGTTTGAATTTTGATAGTCCAGTTCGCTTCGTGTAGGGTTCTTGTAAGCCGTTCAGTTCTGGCAGTTCTATCGCAAAACAAAATCCGCGAAAGTTTATTATTGGTGCATTCCGGGAAGTGGCATTGCGGGAAATAGGTTTCCGAGAAATGGGTCATTCCGGGAAATGGATTCCGGGAAACGGCATTCCGGGAAATGGTTTTCCGGGAAATGTCATAGAATCAAATTTGTTACACGTAAAAGTTGATGAGTGGTCGAATGTCCATGACGGAATCCGAACTGTTCATTGGCAAAAATTGAATTTTCGTCGATGTGGGCCATGATTCTGTTCAAAATAACCTTTTCAAAAAGTTTACTGATGGAGGAAAGGAAACTGATTGTACGATCCTCAGCATTTTTCAATTTGTCAGGAAAATATGATAATTGAAAACATTTGTTAAATATATCAACTAAAAATGATAATGGGCTTCGTGGTCGCGCGGTTAGTGTCGTCAGGCAATGAGCGCATCGTGTCATGGGGTGTGGGTTCGATTCCCACTGCAGCCATTGAAACTTTTCGTCAGAAATGCTTCTCGGCTGTACCATTGGAGCATGCTTGTCCGTTGTCTAATGTTAAGTTATAGTCTGTGCAGCTAAATGGCTGAAGACGGTGTCCGTGTCTTTAAAAATGACTACTTTCTGGAAGTTTCTTGATGAGGATGTAGAAAATTCCATCATCTCCAGGAGCTTTCTTATTTCTGATTTTTTTTAATAATAGTTCTCACTTCTTCCAAATCAGTCTCCTAGGCATTTTCGAAAACGTTCTCTTGATTGAGAATTTTATCGAACTCCTGAGTAACTTGATTTTCAATTGGACAAGTAAGTCCTAAATTAAAATTGTGCGCACTTTCAAACTGCATAGCAAGTTTTTGAGCTTTTTCGCAATTAGTTAGTAATAATTTGTTTTCCTCTTTCAATGCCGATATTGGCTTCTGAGGTTTTTTTTTTTTCAAAATTTTAGATAATTTCAAAAAGGGCTTAGAGCCAGGGTCCAATTGAGAAATCTTATGTTCAAAATTTCTGTTTCTTAATTGTGCAACGTTTCTTGATTTCTTTCTGCAAATCCTGCCATATAATTTTCATAGCAGGATCGCGAGTGCGTTGAAATTGCCTTCTCCTCATATTTTTAAGACGGATCAAGAGTTTAAGATCATCTTCTATAATCACGGATTCAAATTTTACTTCATATTTTGGAATTGCAATGCTCCTGGCTTCAACAATGGAATTTGTTAAAGTTTCAAGAGCATTGTCAATATCAAGTTGTGTTTGTAAAGAAATGTTAACATCAAGATTAGAGTCAAAATATGTTTCATATATATTCCAGTCGGCTCGAAAATAATTGAATGTGGAGATGATTGGACTGAGAACCGCTTCATGTGATATTTAAAATGTAACAGTTACATGATCAGAATCAAAATCAGCATGAGTAACTAATTGGCTACAAAGATGACTAGAGTCGGTTAAGACCAAGTCGTAGATGGATTTCTAGAAGAGGAAAAACATGTAGGGCTATCAGGGTATTGAATTGAGAAATATCCTGAAGAGCACTCATCAAATAAAATTCTGCCGTTGGAATTACTTTGAGAATTATTCCATGACCGATGTTTGGCATTAAAGTCACCAATGACAAAAAATGTTGACTTATTGCGAGTCGATTTCCGCAAGTCAGTTTGGAGCAAATTAACTTGCTGTCCAGAGCATTGAAAAGGCAAATAGGCAGCTATGAAAGTATATTTACCAAATTGTGTTTCAACTGAAACACCTAAAGATTCAAAAACTTTAGTTTCAAATGACGAAAACAGTTGACCGTCGCCTATGAATGATGATTGCAACTCCCCCACATGCCCCATCAAGTCGATCATTACGATAAACAATAAAGTGAGGATCTCTTTTGAGTTTAGATCCAGGTTTTAAATACGTTTCGGTAATAACTGCTATATGCACGTTATTAACCGTAAAAAAAATAAACAGCTCGTCTTTTTTTCCATTCAGAGAACGAGCATTCCAATTTAAAATATTTAAATTCTTATTTGGATCCAAGAAAAAACGTAATCCAATAACAATTTGATTTGTAAATTTTACACCAACTTGGACTGCTTCAGTCATAGTGGTGGCTTTGAACATTGCATCAATCATTAGATTCAATTGTTCATTAAAAAATTAAAATCAGAGGCAGACATATCACTTGAAGTGGGTACATTTGATGATTTCCCATTAGAATTTTCGGTAGACGAAGAGGCGGAGTAGGAATTACCTGTGGCGGTAGGGTTTTTTCCATTTGATTTGAAACAAGTAGAATGGGTATTCATGGTACGAATAGGGGAGGAGTTCAAATTACATGCTACGATATCGGCAAAGGATTTTCCGTGGGTAGATACATTCTAAATTGAAAGATTCGAACGGCTACCCGACGGATTGAAATTAGTTTGTTAAGTTGATCCTCCTGATGGGTGTGATTCCTAATCAAGCGATCGTTAACTGAAAAATGAGTATTGTTCGATACTCTACCAGGCAAATTCCGGAAACGACCGTTATCATAACGGATATTATCTTTCATCTGCCTGGCACGAGCTTCAATGACTCTCTTGCGTGAAGGGCAATTCCAAAAATTTGACTTATGATTGCAATTAGAGCATATAAACTTGGTGGTATCTTCCTTCACTGGACAGGCGTTCTTGTCGTGAGAAGAACCTCCGCAAATCATGCATTAAGCATCCATGCGACAATTTTTTGTATCATAACCCCACTTTTGGCACCGAAGGCACTGAGTGGGGTTCTGGTAATTTCCTTTAGGTTTCTGGAAATATTCCCATGTCACACGGACATCGAACATAAGTTTTGCTTTTTCTAAAGCTTCAATATTATTTAGTTCTTTTTTATTAAAATGAACTAAATAATATTCTTGAGAAAGCCCTTTCCGAACAATGCCAGATTGGGTTCTCCTTTTCATAATGATTACTTGGACTGGAGAAAAACCAAGTAAATCATTCATTCCATTTTTGATCTCTTCAGGTCACTCGAGAGACCTTTCAAGACGACTTTGAACAAACGTTCAGTTTTGTCGTCATAAGTAAAAAAAATTGTGCTTCTTCTCTTCAAGATGTTTGAGAAAAAGTTCGCGATCTTTGAGAGTTTCCGGCAAAACGCGACAGTCTCCTTTCATTGCGATTTGGAAGGAAACCTTGATTCCCTTAATGGAGCTCATTTTTGTCCTATCGAAAGCAAACTGCCTTAAAAATGTGGACAAGTGCACCATTATTACTAGAGCCTTAACAATTGCATCCATGATTGGTACACCTAACCTATCAGAATATCAGCATGATCTAATTCCAGCAGGAAAAATTGGGTTAAAAAAGAACGTCTTTTTGATAGTAGGAGGTGTCAAACGTTGTATAAAGCATCTGGCAATCATTGTAATGCTCTCGATCTCGATTTAACGATCTGACGACAATATATTTTTCACTACGTCAAAACACGTCAAACCCCCGATTCAATAAAAAGCCTGATGAAGTATTCCAAAGATTTATAACTGTTTGCATAGACCCTATTAAGGTCGTTTCAATACATGAGTCATTTATCATTAGAACTGCGAAACGTCCATTCATTTCTGTATGATTATACAAACAAGAAAATACAATCCAGCGCCTCATCATTCCTCTTACATCAGTCGACGAAACTCGTAAAAAATCACACTTTCCCTAAAAGTCTTCCGCGCGCACTTGTCTCTCAGTCAAAAGAATCAGAAACGAACTCGGCATATGAAAGCGCAAAATAACAGTCCCGACAACAACAACAACGAAACGAGGAAGAAAAAAAAACTATCATTAACCCCAATTCGCGAATGTAGGTATTCATACTGACAAAACTTGCAAGAAGTTTCCCCTTGTCTGGTTTGCTAAAGAGGAACAACATCAACAACCACAGCAACAACAGCAGAGAGCCGAATGGAAAATAATTCGTCATCCCACCGCCAGATTTCAGGGCATTGTTCCAATCGGCATGGCTCTGCTGAGTTTATTTTTTTTTTATTCTTAGCATTACGTCCCAACTGGGACAGACCATGACTCTCAGCTTAGTGTTCTAATTACACTTTCACAATCATCAACTGTGAGCTTACTTTGCCTAAGTAGCCATGTTTGCATTCGTATATTTGTGGCAGGCAAGATGATACTGTATTCCCGGGGAAGTCAAGGACATTTGCATTGCGACCGACCGGTAATCGAATCCAGACCCATTGAGCATGGCTTTGATTTGTAGCCGCGGATTTGACCACAAGACGAAGGAAGACTCTGCCGAAGACCTGCAGAGAACGGAACGAGACAAGATCGACGACGACGAGAATCATCGAGCGTGATGCGTGGCAATGCTCGGTGTCGGTGTGAGGTGACGATGGGTGACTTGAATGAGTCAAGTGACGACAAACCCACTCTGGAGCTCTAGGTTCGCTTCTTGATTTTAGCACACACATCGTTTTCGTCACTTTTCCATTCATTTCACTGTCACTCTTACTCAACCCTTACGCCATCATCCGAACCGGCGGCGAAACATCCCAGCGATCATATTGAGAAAGGACGGAGGAATTGTCGTCGCTGGCTGCCGTTTCTTATCGACGTTTGTCATCGTTCGATGTTTAACGATTTGCAGGGCTGGTAAAAGATGTCTTTTGAGAGACTTGGTCTCTATTTTAATGCAATTTTCTTTTTATTGCGAGGCCTCTAAAGTATTAACAAACAATGATCGCTAAACTCAACATTTTCCTTTTTGTGCTTGCAGTGGATTCTGGCGCAAATTTCTAGAGGTTTCACAAACCATCATATGTTACGCTACTATTTCACAGGATCTTTCGGAATTTATTTTCTTATTCATCGGGGCGAAGTTTCATGAATTATTCTAGTGAGTAACCTAGAAATCCATGGTGACTCAAACTAAAGTAACTCCAGTATTTTGCAGGGACTGTTTTAAGGTTTCCCGTAGATTTCTCCATAGATCCTTACACTGCTTTCTTCCGGTTGGTATTCTTAGAATTGTATTTTTTTTTAGGAAATCTTCCAAAAATCCACATACATTTTCAAATAAGATGCCGCATTAAATTGGTATAAAACACCTTAAGAGTTTATGTAGGAACGTCTCTTAAGTATTGCGTCCAGGGCTTTTCCTGTAGTTTTTCGAAACATTTATCGAGTAATTTCTCCAGTAAAATCAGAATGGATTATTCAAAAGCTCATTTAAGATTTGGTCGGGGTTCTGCTAAACCGCACCAAGTGCCAGCGAATATTATTGTAATTATTCCAGCAATTGCTTAGATCATGCTTACACAAATTACTTTAGGGGTTTCGTCTGATATTTTTGAGCGAATTTGTTAAAAATATTATAGGTTAAATTTATCCGGGGAGTTAATGGATTATTTGTGCAATAGTTATCTGAGAAATTTACCTAGAAAATTATCTAAGAATTTCACAAGAGCCCAGGATTTCCTTCAGGAGTTCAACGGGAATTAAATCAGAAATCTTGGCATTTCCTTTAGAAACACATTCCTAATCAAAAATTGTTTAAAAACACCTTAAATTGTATTCTAAAACAACGTTAATAATTATCTGCAAGAATTCCGGCATCAATTTCTTTAGGGGGGGGGAGGGTTTTTTTTTTTTTGGGAATTCTTGAAGTAAGAATTAATTTCTGGTTAAAATATTATAGGAAACCTGAGAAACAAGTTCGGATGAAATCCTGGAGAAACTTTTGAAGGAATTTCTGAAAAAAAACAAAAGAAAATGCTGACGAGCATCAGAGTGCTGATTTACTCACATCTGTAGTGCTCATGAGTAAATAAAAGTAAAATTATTAGTGAGCGTGTCCGATGCTATTCAGAGTCAATTGCGCTTTAGGGAAAAACGCTGCCTCCCATTCGAGATTTCTGGTTTTCAAGGGTTTTTGACTACCTGTTGTTGACTGTCAATTTGATGGATATAAAATTGAGTTGTCGGTTATTACCTTAACGAATCACACCTTATTTGTGTTACTCAGGAGAAAACGAACTTTTTGCTATTTCTTTTGGTATGTTCTCCCAAGCAGGCGGAAGCGAACTTACTCACACCAAGCCTACTCGCGAGTCTGTCATGCATCTGAGAGCTTTCTATGCCAATGACCATTTTTGCATGTGTACATCGTGTGGCAGGTACGAAGATACTCTATGCCCTAGGAAGTCGAGAAAATTTCCAACCCGAAAAGATCCTCGACCCCACGACCCTCAGCTTGGACTTACTGAATAGCTGCGCGCTTACCGCTACGGCTATCTGGGTATTCCAAATAGCCATAATTTTTCCGAATCTCAATCAATTTTTATGATATTTGAAGTGAAAGTCTCTTACTTGAAAAGAATTGGAACCACCATGACATTTATAAGTTTCGTTTTGAATTGAGCTAGAAATCTTAAAAAGAAACTCTTGCCTCACTCGAACTTTTGCACCACTTTACTCTATGAATTATTTTCAGAGTAGCTCCGAATTACCTGGTATTGAATGGTCCACACACGGATTTTTTTTTATTACCGTACGGGTTTGAGCCGAAGGGTCTCAGATTTTCATGAAACTTTTTCCACAGGCAGGGCTCATGGATATATGAATAAAAAAAATTGAGAAAAATTCAGGGTCGCCTATTTTTTCGGAAAACTCAGGTGGAATTTTTTTGTTTTCCCTTGACACTACTTACTTTGAAAAATCATAACTCAAGAACGAAGCATCGTAGAAACAAAATTTTTATATGAAAATTTAAGCAAATTTTCTCAAAAATCCAAAAAAAAATATGAACTGGAAAAAGTTTTCCACAAAATTTTTCACCGTTAGGAAAATTCGTAAAGAAAAGCCGGAAAAACTATGCCCTAACTCGTGGAAAATTTTCAAAAAAATATTTTCGAGAAGGTAATTTTATAAGCTTTAATCACTGAAATTTTTGGAATGCATTTTTTTTCGTTTTTGAGTTATGGCCAATTTTGTGAAAAATGTCCAGATGTGCCATATAAGACTTTTCTTTGAAAAATCATAACTCAAGAACGAAACATTGTAGAAACAAAGTTTTCATATAAAAATTTAAGCAAATTTTCTCAGAAATCCAAAAAAAATATGAACTGGAAAAAGTTTTCCACAAAATTTTCCACCGTTGGGGAAATTCATAAAGAAAATCTATTCCCGAACTCGCGGAAATTTTTTAATAAAATATTTTTAAGAAAGAAACTTTATAAACTTCAATTCTGGTAACTTTTAGGATGTACTTTTCTTTAGTTCCTGATCTATGGTCAATATTGTAAAAAATGCAAAGATTTGCCATACATGCCTTTTCGTTTAAAAATCATGACTCAAGACTCATCATGACTTGTTGAACCGGATTCAAATTATCTCAAAAATATGAAATTTTTGAAATGGAATCAGTTTCCCAGGACATTTTTCACTGTTTATGAAAACAAATAATGAAAACCCGATTAGCTATTCCAGCTTTCAAACAAAGTATATATGAAAAGAGCGATCAATAAGATCCAATCCTACAATATTTTTCAATACGCTCATTTTTCGTTCCTAAAACATGATCAAATATTGCTAGGATGAGCTGTTTGAACCATATATTTACAAATTTATAAGTTCATAAACAAAATTTCTTAAGAAAAAGTTTTCTTCAATCAGAATGTAGGCAATTTTTTCCTGTTAGGTAACTACAAAATTGACAGTTAAATAAATGGGTAGACAATATGACAAATAGGTATTTACCAATTCAAGTTTAAAGCGTTGAAATGGCTTGAGAATCATAAGTTTACCAAAAACTAACAAAGAGCAGTGAGAAAGTGCAAGTGTTGTCTATCAGCTGTATATTCCTCGTTATTATTTTTTGAAAAGTGAAAAAAGTTTTCCCTAAGCTGTTGAAATGGACAAAGTTTAATATTACGAATACAATTCTTTATGCTGTAACCCCTTCGGACTGGACGGCCACAAATCAGTAAGGACAAATCTACGATCGATCAGCCAAGGCCTCATCAGTAAGCTTCATTCGAATGGAGTTCGGTGGATTACGGAAAAGATGGAAATTTGCGTAAAGTGCTCCATTACCGGTGACCAGAAGGCTCTCGTAACGGATCTTCCAGAAGCAATGGCGTTTGAGGAACAAGTTTCACCACTATCTTCGTTGGCGTCGCCAAAGGAAACTCCTTCCTCGGGTGAGTCAGTTGGTTAAATAATGTACAAAAAATACAAGAGCTTGCTAAATTATTGGAAATTTCTTTTCAAGTAAAATCTTCACGTTTGGATGCTTCTAGTAGTAACTATCGCAATGCTTCTATGGACGAAATGTTCAATCAAATTTTTAGTAAAATAAAGACTTGGTTTCCGCCTGATATTGTCGATGTTACAGAGGATTTTAAATCCGTTTTATTAAATTTGAACTCAGCTGTTACAAAAGCCGAACCTGACAAGCAAATTGAACTTCTAAAATTACTTCCTAGGAATTGGTCATATGTCAAAGTTAATGCTCATTTTGACGTGTCTAAACACGTTATAACTGAATCAAAAATATACAATTTAGGGATTCAACCACTTTCAAAAGCAGGACGACCCTCGGATCAGATGTCCAAGACATAGCTTCAAATTTTTACCTAAGGGATGATATCAGTCAGCCATTTCCTGGCTTGATACATACCATATCTATTAAGTTACCCAATGGAGTGCGCCAAAATGTTCAAAAACGCCTTATGCTTGACCCTTTGGATACTTTATATAAACAATATTTGGAAACCTGTAAGAGTGAACAGGAATCTGTCTCATTCACATCGTTCTGAAAACTTAAACCAAATCAATGTGTTTATACAAAGGATTCATCGGCCATGAATGTTTGTGTTTGCATGATACATGAGAATATGAAATTCATGGTTGATGCATTGAAAAAAACTAATTGCTTTGAAGTTCCTAATACAGAAAAAAACTTAACACCTTTTTGACTAGTCAAGTGATATGTCCAGATAATACAGTAGAGTGTTACTTGAGGTCCTGTGAGGATTGTAAATTAAAGAAATTAGATTTTGTTGCCAATCGTTAAGATGAAAACAACGTTGAAGAAGTTAAGTATTGTTTTTGGATTATTTCTCCTCGTTGTGAAATTATCAACAAAGAGGAAAATGTAAATGATTTTATAGAAAACTTGAAAAATCTCACAGAGAAGTTTCTTGTGCATCAATTCAAAGTAGATAAACAAAATAAATTTATAAGAGCTAAAAAGGAATCACTAGTTGAAAACAAAGAAATAATGTGCCAGATGGATTTCGCGGAAAATTATTCGTGCGTGATACAAGATTCCATTCAAAGCCATTACTTTGTACGACCTCAAGTAACAATACATCCATTTGTAATTTATTACAAAGACAAATCTTCGATCAAAGTCATAAATTTTGTTTTAATTGCTGACATGAAAAAGCAAAAGCACGACATCAGTTTATGCTTTTCAAACAAAACTAATTTCAAGATTGAAAAATAAATTTCCTGAGCTTGAAAAAATCATTTATCTTTCTGATGGTTGCGGAGAGCAGTACAAAAATAAATCAAATTTCAAAAATGTATGCAACCATGAAAATGATTTTAAAATTAGAGCAGAATGGCACTTTTTCCCAAACTCACATGGAAAAGATCCATGTGATGGTATCGGTGGCAATATTAAGCGAATGGCTAGAGATGCTAGTATTAGAAAGTCAGCGGAAATTAATAACGCCAAACAATTTTTTGACTGGGCTGTGTCGCAAAAGGTGAAAGACCAATTTAAAAAAGATTGGGAATTCATCTATGCAACTGAAAATGACTATTCAAGGGCTGAAAAATTACTTCAGGAGAGATTTTCTAACCTTGTTCCAATTCCTGGAACAAAAAAATATCATTCATTTATTCCAAAAGACGAACGAAGCATTTTTGCGAGTGAATGAAAACCAAGAAAATACAACATGCTTTGTTCTTAATACTACAAAGAAACGAAAATCTTCTGGTGGTAGCAACCAAAGGCAATCTTCCCGGTTGAAAAAATAGATAGTTTTAAGATAAAATGTAAGTTATGTACTGAATAATTGAATAAATAAAATTAAAGAAAAATATAAAAAGAATCTTATTTGTTCCATACAAAAAAAAGAATCCCTTGGAATGGAAAAGAAACAGTTTTTTCAGCTTTGCTTAACGGTGTAATGAAACATATAATCCAATCCAACTTATACTTCATTAAAACCAATCCCATATCGTTTCTTTCAGATCTTTTAGAAAATTTGCAATTGCTTTGATAAAAAAAAACCTTGTTTTTCTGATGCTTCGATTGAAATATGGGTTTTCAAAGAAAAGGCTAATATGGTCATTTTTCACAAAATTGACCATAACTCAGCAACAAAAAAAAAGTACATCCTAAAAGTTACTAGAATTGAGTTTCCTTCTCAAAAATATTTTAATAAAAATTTTCCGCGAGTTCGGGCATAGATTTTCCAGCTTTGCTTTATGAATTTCCCTAACGGTGGAAAATTTTGTGGAAAACTTTTTCCAGTTCATATTTTTTTTTGATTTCTGAGAAAATTTGCTTAAATTTTCATATAAAAACTTTGTTTCTACAATGTTTCGTTCATGAGTTATGATTTTTCAAAGAAAAGTCTTATATGGCACATCTGGACATTTTTCACAAAATTGGCCATAACTCAAAAACGAAATAAAAAAGTGCATTCCAAAAATTTCAGTGATTAAAGCTTATAAAATTACCTTCTCGAAAATATTTTTTTGAAAATTTTCCACGAGTTCGGGCATAGTTTTTCCGGCTTTTCTTTACGAATTTTCCCAACGGTGAAAAATTTTGTGGGAAACTTTTTCCAGTTCATATTTTTTTTTGAATTTTTGAGAAAATTTGCTTAAATTTCCATATAAAAACTTTGTTTCTACGATGCTTCGTTCTTGAGTTATGATTTTTCAAAGTAAGTAGTATCAAGGGAAAACAAAAAATTTCCACCTGAGTTTTCCGGAAAAATAGGTGACCCTGAATTTTTCTAAATTTGTTTTTATTCATATATCCATGAGCCCTGCCTGTGGAAAAAGTTTCATGAAAATCTGAGACCCTTCGGCCGAATTTGTACGATAATAAAAAAAAATCCCCACATTTTATGTCAGTCCCCCAAGAGATATCGGAATATCTTCGAAACCAGATCACCAATGATTAATCTCGACACAGATTCTTGAAATAAAACAGTTTTTTTTTAACTGTGAAAAAATGGTTTAAAAAGATTAAGGAACAAAAAAGTTATCGCGATTTGAATGTGTTTTTTGCGGTAAAAAAAATGAAGCTGTTAAGTAACAGTTTCAACAACCTCTTGTAGTATGAGCCTATTCGGGCCTAATGAACACAGATAAAAAAATTCAATTCCAATGTAGTGTAAACAGCAGAATTTAATAAAAATAAACCAAACTCATATATTGTTACAGCATTACGTTTAATTTTCAACTAAGGATGCTAGAATGCCAGATGCTCGTGCAAATTTAAAGTGGTTTCTATTGAAAAATAAGATATTGATCGTTGACATTTCAGTTTATTTTGATGCTCCAAATATGTGCATAAAAATAAACTGAAATTCACAACATATTTTTAGCTGTGAAGCTCTATAAACGTTTGATTAAGGTTGTTGTTAAGATTCATATGGTCCAAACCTGGGAGGGAGTAACCGACACAAAATTTCTGTACATCAAGGTGAGCCGAGATTTTGCTGTCACGAACTGTCACTGTGAGCCCAGATCTTAATGAGTGGACAAACATGATAAAAGCGCGTAAACATATTTTTGCATTTCATTGAAGTTGACAACAATCGGTTGAAAACCAATTCCTGCAAATCCAAAAGCAATTTCATGATAGCACCTTTTATTTTGATTGAATATACAGTATTGAAACACGCATCTTTTTACTCTTTTCCATTACAAATTAAAATAAAATGCTAAGGAAACTTTGGACATTTTCACATGTTTGTCGGGAAGGATCGAAGGTGCACGACAAAAGAAAACCTGCGATTTTCCTTAAGCCTGCCTTGATTGTCGTTGATGAGCTGAAGTTATCTTGCAGTTTGGAAAAGTGTTGTTTCATATTTCGTGTGTAGTATCTGTGCTTCCCTCCCAGGTCTAAACCTAGGGGGTGCGAACTCGAACATTTAGGTTGTTCAAAGTGACCCACACTTTTCCACGAGTGCTAACCGTTGTTTGTTTGATTGTCTCTCAGGAAACCACAGTAAAAGTGCACCCTTAAAATACATCGCACAAGTCTTCGTCATTTTGGTGTAGGCAATCAACCCAATAAATATACTAAATCAGAAAGTTGCTAGCCGTTTGTTAGTTAGAAATATATTTCAAAAAAGTTGTAAAATACTCATGCATAATTTAGACCAAGTACTACTTTTTTAAAAGTTGGTCTTTGTGTATTATAAATTATATAACATTTTTTAGCGTAACGAAATCATGACCGTACATTTCTAGGCACACTCAGATCATTTTTACGAAAATTTAAGATTGACAGCAGCCTGGCTGCTTGTTGATTTCCAGTTCGCATCCCCCAGGTCTAAACTAAGATTTAGCGACTGTTGTTAGAGCTTGTTGTAAGTATTGTATAGTGCACTAAAAATGTTACTTGGGTTCCTATTTCCGAAACAGCCAGTCGCTACCAACCCTGAGTTTGACGAGTGCGCCTATACACCCATCAGTTGGGCTCATTTGTAGCGCCAAGAGTTTTGTAATGGCAATTATGAGCGCCAAATAATCCATTCATTGTGTATGGATGGGTCCGTGCATAAAAACAATTAGTACAATAAGTCACCCGAGTTGAGCCAACACACCGACAAGTCGGAGACAACAGAACCGAAGGCACTGGGACCGAAATGGATGAAGCGCGTTGGTTGCTGTATAGTGTGTAAAGGCAAACCGTTTGGACGCGATGCGCAAATATGCAAAGTATTTTAACGGTAAACGTGTAAAAAAGCCGTCACGATCGAAACGAGGCAACAACGGTTGAGGCGAAGCAAGGGGAGATCGCGTGAATTGGCAGGAAACAAAGGCGGCCACAAGCTGCTGGATGAATGGAGAGGATGATGTCACATTGGGTGGGCAGAAGATGGCGTGGTAATGAGCGATTGATCTATGATGGATGATGGTGATGAAGATTGGTGAACACATATGAAAAAAGACGCGCCGTTCATTGCCCCGTATGTGATTTATTAGATTTGAATCAGATAGAGTGCGTAGTTTTTAAGGCATACATTTTGTTCAAACTGCCACTCATTGAAATGAAACTTTCAATGCATGGAATAATATATAAATGAAATCTTTTAAAATTCTTTATGTAAGGGTATAGGATTCATTGTGGTCTATTAGTTTTCCCATTAAGGTGTGGAAACGATTTTTGGACCACAGTGAGACAACAGTTCGAATCAGCGGGGCAAAAGATCGAGCTATATAACCACGCAGAGCGGTTCCATTTGAATTCGAATGTCGGTTTACTTTTGTATTTTTTGATTTGGCTGAAATTTGGCATATGCGTTCATTATACCCAAAAATGCCTATTTGCATCATCGGTTCGCCATTTTTACCATAGCGTTACTTTTGAGAAGGGCCTAAGAAAAAAGCCTAAACAATTTTCAAAAAAATAACACTCAGAAACTACAGTACTGGACAGAATAAAGTACGCATTGGCCGTTTTTCCATACAAAATGGTCAAGTTTGGAGATCTAAATCTCAGCTTTTAGTGGTCCGATTGATCTGAAATTTTCACCACAGCCTAGATATAACATAGATTTTACTCAATTAAAATATCACTGCATTAGAAACACAATCTTTTAAATTATTGAAAATCTCTCAATTTGCAAAAAATTGCAAAATTTAATATTGAAAATATTTAGAAAACAATCAGTTTTGCCGAAAAATGATGTTCTGCAAACTTGTGTGTCTTATCAAATTGTACATTTTTGCAGAAGGACATATTGCTCTAAATATTTTCATTTAAAAATTATTTTTACTTTAAAATTTTGTCATTTTTATTAAAATTTGAGATTTGCAATAACTTAAAAGTTCGTTAATGAAAAACTACGAATTTCTAGCCTAGCAAATTTGAAGTTACTTTCAAGCTGCGGTGAAAATTTCCGGTCAATCGGACTACTAGAAACCGAGATATAAGGCTCCAAACTTGATCATTTTGTATGGAAAAACGGCCAATGCGTACTTTATTCTGTCCAGTACTGTATATGTCTGATCGGTTTGGTGTCTTCCGCAAAGTTTTAGGTTATTGTTGGAACTATCTGGAAAAAATATACACTGTAAAAATATGTTGTAATGTATTTTTTATTTCGAAAATAAAGCTTAAAAATCCATTTTCTCAAAAATTGTTTTTTTGATTTTTTTTATATTTTTATATTTTAAAGGAGACAAAAAATTGAGTCTTCTGCACAGTGGGTCAAGATGGAGAAATCATGGACAAAAAAGTTATGATTTTTTTAAAAAGAGGTTGATTTTTCAATATGGTCTAAATAAACTTTTTGAATGCTTTTCGGCCCGATTTTAGGAAACTACACAAAATTTGCAAAAAAAAAGGTATAAAAGAAAATTTTGCTAATTGCTACCGTTTCCGAGATACAGCGATTTTAAAATTAAATTTACTGAAAATTCACAACTATTGTTGTTTTCGGATGTTTTTCGAGTTGATAAAATAAAGTATGTTTTTTTTTTTTTTGAAAGCATTTTATTTTATGTTCTTATACAATGATGGAATGAATGAATACAATGAATGGTACATACACAAACGTTGTGAGTTCCCGAGCTAGTAAAGAGTTTACAGTTTTTAGGCCGAAGTTTAGCAAAGCATGAAAATTCGATTTGTATTTCATTGTTCAATTCCTGGAATCGGTTGAAGGCCTCTTGCAATGTGGTAGTCATGAGCCTTTTCTGAACAGCTTGGCGTTTTCCGTCCTTCCTAATTGTTACACAATCACGCTGACCAGGCATTGCTCGACTGGTTTCATCATCCTCGTAAAATTGCATAACCGCGTGCTGGATATTTTCATCCAGTCCAGTGGTTGCCCTCGGACCAATAGTAGAATGCACGCCGCTTTTGTTCAGTAATTGTTTTGCTTCCGTTGCCGTGTTTAAAGTTGTATCAAATGTGTTCTTAATTGTCTCGGCTGTCCATGATTTAGGAAATACAGTTAAGAGTTGAAATTGTCCCTTCACTTGTAAACTTCTCTTTGAGCTGCTCAATTATTTCATAGAATTCGCCGGTTCTATTTTCATCCAATTTAGCTTCCTTATTTAGCGCAAAGATGTTTTGTCTAATGCTGTTGACTATCTCGTGATATTTTTTCGTGACATATTTAGTAGAACTAATTTTTGTCTTATCGATCGGCGCTACGAGTATACTTGATATTGACTCATTGAAAATTGAGACATCTGGGCACGTTACTCCTCTACTCATAAAGCTTTTGTTTGCGAATGGAAATATTTCATTATCTCTAATCGATATAAATGCATTTCACGTATTGATTGCTTTATATTTGTTATTTTGTTATTTCTTAACTTTAAACACTTTGTTCCATATTTTCTTGATAATTACATATCAAAATATCACAATGTTGAATGTTGAAGTTGTGTTTCGTTAAAAAAATAAAAAAACATTCTTACAGGGCACAATTTTTATTTCGCCTCATACCATGAAAAAATACCAAATCAATATTTTTTCAAACATTTTGGTCAAAAATTATCTGCTATTTCAGACAATGAACAAATTTCAAGGCTTATGAGCCTCGAAAAACATTCGAAAATGACCGAAAATTGAAAATTATATCATAATTTTGTATTGAATTCGCTGTATCTTTAAAACGGTAAATGTTAGCCTGATTTTCCCGTATACCTTTTTTGTTGTAAACTTTGCGTACTTCCATAAAATCGAGATGAAAAACATTTAAAAAGTTTATTATGACCATTTTCAAATAATCCCCTTTTTTAAAAAATCATAACTTTTATGTCCATCTTCCATCTCCATCTTGACCCACTGTGCAAAAGACTTCATTTTTTGTCTACCTTAACATATAATAAAATAAAAAAATCAAAAACGCGATTTTTGAGAAAATTGATTTTTAAGCTTTATTTTCGAAATATAAAAAATTACATTTTTTTACAGTGTATATTTTTTCCAGATAGTCCCAACAATAACCTAAAACTTTGCGGAAGACACCAAACTGATTGGACAAACCGTTTCTGAGTTATAATTTTTTGAAAATTATTAAGGATTTTTTTCTTAGGCCCTTCTCAAAAGTAAGGCTAGAGTCAAAATGGCAAACCGATGATGCAAAAATGCAATTTTGGGCATAAAGAAAGCATGTGCAAAATTTCATCTAAATCAAAAAATATAAAAATGAAAAAAATCGTCATTTTCTGCGAAACCGCTTTGCATAACAACATGCAAATTGACTAATATCTTCTACCATATTGAAATGTAGCGACATATGCCTGAACGTACGAAAGAAGTAGTCAAAATTACAAGTTTTACCTTAATTTTAAGAAAAAAATAAGAAAAATAACTGAATAAAATGACTTTAGATCTTTTGGAAGAATTTACGTATGTTTTTTTAATCAATTACCCTTTTTTTTAACAGGTGGTATAAACTTTTAAGAATTTTCTAGGAAAAGTGTTGAAACATCTTAAGAAAATCTTGAAATATTGTTTTCGGGAAAACTTTCTAAGGGAAATTTCCTAGAGCAAATTCTTGAAAAATGTCTCAACGCATGCCTAAAAGAATCCAGTGATGATTTTTTGTAAATTTTTTGGGATAGGGTGCCGGTGCCATTAGTGGACTACCTAAACTATGAAAAATCATAGCATAATAACGAAAAGTCTTAACGGAGATCTTTTGGCGTCAACAGCAGAAAGATTTCAACCTCTACTATATGGGAAAAGTATAGAAAAAGTGATAAAATTATGTTTTGAGCATAAAATCGCTTGTATTCCAATAGTTGCGCTAGTGATCCAGTAGTGGACTTTCGGGAATGAAACAAGGACTTTTAAACAAAATCGTTAATTTTTACATAGGTTTAATATTTTTCTCTCGGAGCAGCAACTAAAATCATTCGAATGAAGCATAAAGATCATCATCATTTGGCAAATCGACTAAACTAGAAGCGATCTATCCACCAAAAATAGCGCAGGTCGTTTTCATCGAAAAATTTACGTTTCATTCCATAGTCCAATCTACTGGTACATTACAACCATTGGTACCGGCACCATAATTGGTGGTAAATATCTAGAGGAATTTCCGAAGGGACCCAGAAGAAGTCTCAAAAGTATTTCCGAATATGAATCTCTGGATGAATCATAAGATTAATTTCAGTATGGCTTTGATTTGTGTTCGTGGACGTTGCCATTAGGCTAAGGAAGGTCCCAAACTTCCTTTGGACGTGCAACTATATTCAGTGATGGCTTATGACGATCATCAAAAGAAATCGAAATGCGCTTGAAATTTTAGCCAAAAGCTGATGTCTATGTGACTGGTTGAAGGCCAAGCCTGCCCACATTTGTTATCTTAATTATTCGCTTAGCTCATCAATCACTTAAGTAATCGAATTATTTCCATCTGCTAATTTTCCCCTCCAACCTCGATCACACGAACAGCCCCAAAGTTCAATGCTCGCCACCCTTCATCGATTCTTAACTGCGCAACACACCGAATGCCTTTCAATCCATCCAAGGTTCCCTTCGCGAGGGTTGAGGATTTCACCTATTTGTTCCTACAGAGGCCGGCTATTCTGCGCTTCGGCCATTTGACCACCCGCTGCTGCTGGCTCGGTTCACTGGTGGTCAAATTCAAGGCATACATAAATTTTCAAACATTTCCATGCACATATCTAACGATTAACCAATCTCGACGCTTCGAGCTACATTTTACTCCGATCGTCGTGTGCTCGCCAAAAAAGAGGTCTTATCAAAAGATGAGCAACAGCAGCAACGATCCTCCTAGAATCGAACGAGTGACCCTCCTCATCTTGAACCCAATCGGAGCTCAAGCGGAGATTGATTTATTGATGCACGCCCTTTTCTGGGTCCAATCTAGGTCAAGTTGGGAACGAGCCTGTCGCGGACGTGCCGTGCAGCGATGCCACATTTTCGGAGGATATTTATCTACAATACTCGTAGAAAATCTTTGATTCCGAAGATCTGGCATCACTGTGGATGTTGGAAACGATCGGGGACGAGGACCCACCGCGCACCAAGCAGCAAAACGGACAGTCAGTGATCCGCGCCCCAGGGCCAGGTCCAGAGAAAGGTTCAGGTCAATCAATTTATCATTTTCAGTTTGTGAGGCAAAGAATGCCTTCTTTGTTTCGGGCTCCTTCCGTACCTACATATCTCTTGTGCGCATTCTCAACAGGTTCAACAGATATCCAGTGGATCGGATCGGCAGCTTCTCTAGTTCCTGTTTCACGTAACCTGGTGGGAAAAAGGGCAACGGTTTTATTGCTGCTCAACCTTATCGGATCAGCTTGCCCTTTCGGTAAATATTTGCGTTTGTTTGTTGGGTGTCCTGCTGGCAAAGCTTTTTACCGGTGCCTAAAAGTCACGCAAATTTATGCTAGATACATACTGAAACAAATTGGACAAGGTGCAAATTCGCAAGAACGAAGCCCGATTGGTACCTGCTGTTCTGTGAGATAGGGATATGAGAAAAGAGACATTGCTCCTGGAAGGATGGGCCGCCCTGTGGTGTGAAGAGAGGATGTTTTAAGGATAGGTACAGGTCAATATTGCGAGTGCCAGTTGCAGCTCAATTTGGGATAATTCAAATAAAATAAATAGCTTCTGGGGACCGCACACGGAACAGAGGATCTGACCGCAAGAGCGAAAATTGTTATGTTGACCTTGATGCTCACCGTACAAGATGTATTGTATTGGGTCAATATTTATCGTTTGCGTGACAAATGTTTGTGGTTTCTTTGCAGTTTTCGGAACTTATTTAACCTTAAAGTTCTTTATGGTTATTTTTTTAAACTCCTAGCATTGTGGTCGTTTGTAAAAAGTCGGCTTCTCAGCTTTGTGTTCTTGGTATTATTATCTTTCTCGAACAGAACGTGAGTATAAGCTTAGCTAAAGATTTTCAGGGAGTAAACATTTTTTTTAAAGAGTTCTTGTGCTCTACATGACAAATATTTTATGATGACCAATGCAAAGAAATCACATGAAATAAACTTATTTATTTTGACAATGTTGTGGACCAGAAAGTAAACAAAAGATTTCCTGGTTATGTTTAATGTTTGACTGTTATAGATTTTACAACATAGAGTACATTAAAACAAAATTTATAGCATAGCATTGCGATCAGCCAAAAATTAACATCTCCACTGGGACAAAGCCGGCTACTCAACGTAGTGTTCAATGAGCACTTCCACAATTATTAACTGAGAGCTTTCTTTGTTAAAGTTGCCATTTTCGCATTCGTATATCATGTGACTGGTACGATGACGCTCTGTGCTCAGGGAAGTCAAGGAAATTTCCATTACGAAAAGAACCTGGACCGACCTGGAATCGAACCCAGACACCTTCAGCATGGCTTTGCATTATAGCCGCGGACTCTAACCACTCAGCTAAGGAAGGCCCACTATTATCCTAATAAATTTAGTAAAACTGAATTAGGCTATTCTTAACATTTTGTCAAATACATATTCCAAATCATTTGCCGTAGCAGTTCAAAAGTTTCACAGCTAGATTAAAATCACCTGATTAAGAGAAAAAAAAACAGGAAAAAATATTCCATGAATATTATTAGTACTATATCTGGTAGAACGCGCATTCAGTTTTCCAATTACTTTTCCTACACTGATTCTCATCCACCTACTGACATTCGGTGGCAGCAAATTCAATTTCGCTTGTGAAAAAAATCATTCCATTGAAATGCCCCACAAAAACATCCGCAAATTTCAAAAGTTATATATATTTTTTAAGACAATCATGATTCATCAACTGTAGGTATCACATTGCCGTTTTCTTACACCAGAAATATAAAATTCATTTGTAATTTTCTATATTCAATTTTCGATTTCAGTTCCTCTAGGTGAAATTGAATTTTGAAATGATACCAACAGTGGGTGAAACTGAATGGGTGCGCGTGTTGCACCCACTCTCTTTCTCGTCGCATTCGCTCTCATAGGCAGATTGGCTTTACGCTAGCGGAGTTTATTTTTGTTCGTTTTCGCACTGATCGGGAATCATTCGGCTGAATTTTTACGACACTGGTCGTGGGAGTCACTACGCATCGTTTTTGAACGAATCAAAAAACACTCATTTTAGGGAATTGCAAAATGATGGTAAACACATCTCAATAAGACTTTTGATACCCGCATGAAACTTTTTGCGTAAATTGCGTATACATGCATAACTAGAGCTGTAAAATCATCATGGTTGCGCAAACTATTATTTCAAAATTACAATTTGAAATATCGCAATCGACAAATGATGAGTCTATACTGCGTACAGATGTCATAGTTTATGCAGCCCACAGACGCTCAGACGGTTTGACCAACATTGACTCCGCCCCCAAGTTGGTCAAACCGACTTATGTTGATACAACCGTTTGACCGACTGTCAAGGTTGGTTGCAGCAACACGATATTTCTTCGCATGTTTTTAGACTTGTCAATATGTGATTATGATTTTTTCGAATGCTGTGGCTGTCAGGGAAAATCTTTTCGCGATTTTCTGGCAATAATCGCAGTAAGGAAAAGAAGAATATTCAACATTTAAGTACCGGAAGAAATAAATATTTTAAGAGGAATTCCAGTTAAAATTCGTACGAAATATTCCAGCAAAATTCAGAAATCATGACGGGTCTCTTTCGGGAAGTATTCAGAGCAGTCCAAGATATGGGAATGGCCGAGGGATTTTTTTCAAACATTCCATTCAGAACCTTAAAGTCGTTTCCTCTAGTTATTCTGCTTGGAAGTTTTCCCAGGAATCAATAAGCTTTACTAAGGATTCCACCAAAAGCTCTTCCTGGGATTCTACCACGAATTTTATCAATAATTCCTTTAGAAATTTATCCATAGATTCAACCAGAAATTTCTCCGGGGAACATTCTTCAGGCATACCATTAGGTGGAATTTTTCCAAGGATTCTTTAGAGGTTCCTCTAGAAATTATTGTGGATTTCAACCACTGATTCCTTCAAAGATCTGTCCAAAAAAAAATCCCAAGGAATTTCTTCAGGGCTTCTCTAGGGCCAAGGCTGCCTCCTAGAATTCCTCCAGATTGTTATAACAATTTTTTCAAAGATTTTTTTCAAAAATTTCTTTAGAAGTTAGCGTTACCCAGGAATCGCATCACGAATTCTATCAGATACTTCTCAAGGGATTTCTAAAAAAAAAAATCATCACCAGAAATTCTCCCAAGGATTTCATCAGGGCTTGCTCCTAAGACACCTCCTCATATTCCTCAAGAAATTACATCAGAAAATCCACCAGGAATTTCTCCAGCGATTCTTTCTAGCAATTTTTCAACAGATTTCTCCAGGGATCTATAAAAAATACTTCCCAAGGGATTTCTTCAGTGGTTCATCCAATGCTTCCTTGAAGAATTCCACCAAAAAATTCTCCAAAGATACATTTAAGAATTCTTCCAGCGAAACTTCAAGCATTTCTATACGGATACCACCCACAATTTATCCAAGAATTCATCAAGTTCCTCCAGGGATTCCACCAACAATTCCTCCAAGAATTCCATCAGAAAGCCTTCAAAGATTTCAAGAGAAATACTGTAAAAAAATCATCAAAACTTGATTAGCAGGAATTCCTTTAGAGATTCCACTTGTAATTTTTTGAGAGGATCCCCCAGGCTATTTTTCGGTATTCCTCTAGAGAGAATCTTCAATAAATTCTTTTATAAACTCCACCAGTGTTTCCTCCAAAGATTCTTCCTTGTATCTTTGAAGGGACGCTACGAGACATTCGTCCTGGGATTTCTGCAGGAATTTCTTCAATAATTAATGGTAATTTCTCCGAGGATTCCTAAAGGAATTTATCTATCAATTCCATCCAGTATTTCTTGAAGGATTTTTTCCAAGGAATCTATCAGGAATTACATTAGAGAATCCTTCAGAAACTTTTTCAGGGATTGCTCTAAAAGTTCTTCCAGAAATATACTAAGGAATCTCTCCAGGAAACTCTCTAGGAATTAATCTATAGATTTCTTTGGTGATACCTCCAAGAATTTGTAGAGATATATCTCCATGGATTTTTTTCAGAAATGAGGCATTTAGAGAAATGTGTTGTTTGAAACTCTGAGTAAATATCAGTTAACTCCCTGGAGGAATTTATGATAATCCTGAAGCACAATCCTAATAACACCTTTGAAGTATTTTATGGTTGAACTTCTGGTGAAACTCTAGTAGATTTTTCTGGTGATAATTCTAGCTTCTAGCGAAACTCTGGTGATATTCCCAGTGTTAACGCTAGAAGAACTCCTTGTGAAATTCCTTACAAAACTTCTCTCGCGGAAAATTACAGGTGATATAATTAGGGAAAATACTGTTTAAGTACCTGAAGGAACTACTAGTGTAAACTTTATAAGAAATTGTGATCAATTTGCATAGGAAATTCATTATTGGATAATTGGAGTTCATCTTGATGGTATCCACGAAGGAACCTCCCAGAGGAATTCCTAAAGGAAATCCTGTTTTGAATCCCAGGAGGAATTCCGGATGGAGTCACTGGATGATATATTGGTAGATTCCCAAATTACAGGTAAAACTATTATAATAAATTTCTGGTAATATCGCTGGAGGGTTCACGAAAACCCCCAAGAATCCCTGGAGTTATTCCACGAGAAGTTTCTTGAAAAATCCGGAGAAATCCCTTGAGGATTTCCGGGATTGATTCCATAAGGAAATCCGGAAGGAGCCCCATGATGAATTCCGCGAGGAATCCTTTGAGAAATTCCAGAAGGAATCTCTTGAGTAAGGCCGGTAATGGAATACTTATAAGAAATTTCAGATTAAATCCCTGGAGGATATCCTGATAATCTTCCAAAATCGTTGGAGATTTTGCTGAAGGAATTATTCTATTCTTATTCTTTAGAAGCTCGGGTAGTATCTCCTAATAAATTTCGAAAAAAAAATCATAATAAATTAACCCAGAATAACCCTAGAGGGATTCCTGAAGGAACCTTTAGAAGAATTCCTGATAGAATCCTTGACAGAACTTCTGATGGAATCAGAGAAGGATTTATAATAAAGAAGTTTTTCTAATGGAATCTATGAAAGAACTTCCTGCAGAAATTTCCAATAAAATCTATTGAAGAACTCCTTCAGATGGAATCCTTGGAAAAACTTGTGATGTAATCCCTGTAGTAATTCCAGATAGAACCATTAGAGAAACTCTTGATAGAATTCCTGTAGAAATTCCAGGTGGAATCTCTGAAGGAACTCCTAATGGAAACCCTAGAGGAACTCCTGATAAAGTCCTTAGAAGAACTCCTTATGGAATCCCTTGGGAACTCCTATTGAAAGACTCAGGGGAACTCCTGATAAATCCTATAGAAACTCTTGATAGAATTCCAGAAAGAATCCCAGGTGGAATGTCTAAAGAAAATGCTTATGAAACCCCTGAAGGAACTCTTCTTGAAATCCTGATGTAATTCCCAGAAGTGATCCTGATGTTATCCCTAGAAGAAACTTCTGATGTCCTCGAGGATCCAGTTAAATTTCTGAAGAAACTTCTGATACAATCTCTAGAGGAACTCCTGATGAAATCTCTAAGGGAACTCCTGTTAAAATTTCTGAAGAATTTAATGATGATTTCTGAAGGAATTTTTGACGGAATCCGGAGGAATTCCTGATGGAACCCTTGTGCGAATTCCTAAAGATATTCTTGCAGGAACTCCAGATGGCATCACTATAGGAACTCCTGATGAAATCCCTGGAGAAATTCTTAATAAAATTCCTGATGAAACTCCTGATAGAATGCTTAGAGAAATTCCTTATGATATCCCTAGAAGATCCTGATTGAATTCTTAGGTGACCTCCTGATATAAACTCTGGAGGAAGTCCTAATAGAATCTCGGAAGAAATGCTAGCTGGAATCTCTGAAGGAACTCTTGGTGGAATTTCTGGAGAAACTCCTGATAAAATCCTCAGAAGAATTCTAATGGTAGCCCTAAAGTTACTTCTAATAGATTCCCTATTGGAATTCCTGATAGAATCCCTGAAGGAACTCCTGATGGAATCCTTGGAGGAATATAAAGATATTGTTGGAGGATATATAGAGGAACTCCTGATAGAATCTCTTGAGGAATTTCGGGTGAAATCTCAGAAGAAACTCTTTATGGCATCCCTGGAGGAACTCATGATGAAATCCTTGGAGAAAATCCTAAATATATTGTTGAAGGAGTTCCTGATGGAATCAATGGAGGAATTTCTAAAGAAATTCATAGAATAACTAGTGATGAAATCTCTAGAGAAACCCCTGATAGAATCTCTGGAAGGAATTCTAGGTGGAAACTCTGAAGGAACTGCTGATGGAATCGCTGGAGAAACTTCTAATGGAATTGCTAGAGGTATTCCTGATGGAATCTCTGGAGAAGTTCCAGTTGCTATCGTTGAAGGAACTCCTTATGGAATCCCTGGAAGAATTTTTGATGGAACTCCTGTAAGAATCCCTAGGAATACTTCTAATATCCCTAATATAATTCTTATGATATCCCTAGAAGGAGTCCTGATAAAATTCCTCAAGGAATTCCTGATAAGATCTCTGGAGGAATTCCTGATTGAATCTTTGGAGGCAATCCAGGTGGAATCTCTGAAAGAACTCTGGAGGAACTCCTGATGCAATCCCCAGAAGAACTCTAATGGAAGCCCTAAGGTATTCCAGATAGTATCCCTATAGGAACTCCTGATGGAATCCTTGGAAGAACTCCTATCTATAGATATTCTTGAAGGAACTCCTAATCATTGAAGGGACTCCTGATAAAATCCCTGGAAGAATTCCTGATAAGTTTCCGGATAGAACTCCTGATAGAATCCCTAGAGGAACTCCTGATATTTCTAGAAAAAACATTGATGGGATTCCTCGAGGAACATCTGATTTAATCTCTTGAAGAATTCCGGGTGAAATTTCAGAAGGAACTCTTGATGGAATCCCTGGAGAATCAAAACACATTTTGACTTTCCACTCCTGATGAAATCTCCAGAAGCCCTAAAGGTACTCCCGATAGAATCACTACAGAAGCTTCTGATGAAATCCCTGGGGGAACTCCCGAAGGAATCCTTGGAAGAATTTGTAGAGATATTCTTGAAGGAACTCTGGATGGAATCATTGGAGGAATTTCTGTTAAAATCCCGAGAAGAGAATCGGGAGTAACGACGGACAGAGTCCATAGAGGAATGCCAGGTGGAATCTCTGAAATATCTACTGATACAATCCCAGGAGAAACTTCTGATGAAATCCCTAGTTGAGTTCCAGGTGCAATCCCTAAAAGAACACCTGATCCAATCTCTGGAGGAATTTCAGATGGATCCCTGAAGAATTCCTGATGGAATCCCTAGACGAACATCTGATGAAACCTCCAGAAGAATTCTTGATGGAATCCGGAGAGGAACTTCCGATGGAATCCCTAGAGCTAGTCCGGTTTGTATCGGGTCTATTTCGCCAGTTTTTACGTAAAGATGGTTTATGAGCAGGCATTGCAGAATTCGCTCTCATTTGAGTATGAAACACGATCAAAGCAAGTAAAGAAAAACATCCCATCTGTTGCGGTCCACGATCGTCATTGTATCGCAAGGTGTAACAAGTCTGATATTGCTGTGTGCATTTAAAACGCTAATATCAAATGCGGGAACACCAAATGCGGTAAGATTTTCTACAAGAAATGCAATGTCAAAGATAGATTTTTCTTGCTAGGTCGGCGGTGATTTTGGAAAACGTTGCTAGGTGTCCTTTGATTGTTTTGTTTTACCGCATTTGGAGGACGTTTAGACAAAATTTGCATCTCAAATGCAAACAGCAATAAATGGAAGCAGCGAGCGAGAGTCCCAAAGAGAGAGCTATGATAAAACCCATTTTATTCGCTTGTTTACCGTTGGGGATAGGTGTTTTTCTTTGCTGGCACGATAAACAATCCACGAACTTCCAATAGCAATAGTGTCCCCCAGGCTTGGAGCATGTTAAGAGGGGTTTTATCATACACTACTATCCCCCCAATCTGATCAAAGTTGTAGCAGTATACGATAAACAGTCTCTCATAATGTGCAGCATGTTATGATAGTTACGGAGAGCAATACGTGAGAGATTCTCTCAATTTTCTCAGGATTCAATCCCTGTTCATGAAATTGGAAACATTACATTTTTGACGGAAGTTGTGGTAGTTTTGATTGCCCAAAAATCATACATTTGTTTTTTTATGGGAAAAAAAATCACAGTAGGCGTAACGAAGTGAACTTCATAGATTGATATACATGCTATAAAAAACACACACTTTTGGCAAATCTGTTGAAATCGGTGCAAAATTTAATGCAGAGTTCTGTCAAGAAGCTTACGAAACGATATCAAAGATCCAGGTTTCAATGATCCTCCTTCGACTTTTAGAACGTAAAAAAACGCAAACTTACATGTAAAAAGATTGATGATATCTATTTTAGTTCAAAAGTTATTAAGGTTTTCGGGATAAAAAATCATTATTTTTCAAGGCATTTTATTGGAATTACAAAAAAAAAAGAAATCTGTAATATTTTGATGTAATATACAATTTTATTTTGTCTTTTAAATGCCACCAAAAGATATTTTTTGCAATTCCGTTGCAAATCAATCATCTTTTCATTGAGAAGTTGATTAACATAACGGCCTACTTTTCCTATCAAAAGGAGCAGTGCTGAAAAGTACTACTTTTCAGCACTTTTTTCGGTGCTGAAAAGTAGCACTTTTCAGTACTGTTTTGATAGGCGTCAACTGAATAACCGCGGCGTGTAAGTCGAGCTAAGTCGTTCTCACCTCGGGTGACATGAGGCGACTAATGTTAATCAAATGGGAGCGAGCCGACAATTGTCACTTCATTCGATTCGTCTCGCCACAGAATATTTAAGCACAATTGCATCTGATTCTTGGGTTTGTTCTACGTCTGGCGTCAAATGCTGGACGATCCGTTCCCACATCAGAAACGTCAGCCTGTGTCGGAGCCAGATCGGCCAACGGATTTCCATTTGGTTTACAAGGCGAATCACTTCACTCGAGTCGAGAATTGTCACTTCGCTATAGGAGACTGACAATTCTGACCTCAAGTCGTTTGTAGAATAAACCCATCTATATCCGTTGTGTGATCTGGTTCCGACACAGGCTGGCGATTCTGATGTGGGATCGAATCAGCCGGCATTTGAAGTCAGCTATTGATGGGAGCGAGAAAATTTGTGACATTGATTGGTACTACTGTATCACAGCCTACGTGATTGAAAAATACTGAATAGAAACTAGGGATGGCTGTATGACCATGTGGTTTCTCTTGAAATGTTTGTTTGTGCTTTTAAAGTTCATCCAGCTGAAACGGCATTTTTCGAAATAGCAAAAAAATTTGTATGCAACTCGTTGCAAAACTCGATTTTTTCAGCACTCGTTGTATTTATCCAACTCGGCGAGCCTCGTTGGATAAATGTACAACTCGTGCTGAAAAAATCATCATTTTGCAACTAGTTGCATAAATAACTATTTTATGTTTCCCCCAATGAGAGATATTCACAATCAAAGTCGGCATGTTTTTGTGAGAAAAACAACAATAACTCCCAACCGAAAAGAGATAGCGAGTTTCTTAACTCACCAAAGTACACATTTCATAAAATTCTAAAAGAGTTTCATAGACTAATTTGATGAGATATTTGAATTGAAAACGCTAGAGCCAGAAAACCAGCTTTGTTTGGAAAAAAAGCTCTAAATCGGTTAAACTTCATTTTTTTGGCAAAATTGCTTGCAATTGAATGGTTAACAACTTTTTTGAAGCATGTATACCATAATTTCTACGAATAAGAAAGTTAGCATCACCATTTCTATGAAAGTGTGAACCACCCTAATTTTCAATAACACCAAACAAAGGGCCTAACTATTACGAACAACTTTGTAGAAGAGCTCTTTTGTCTAATGTTCATTCTAAAGCTCAAAATGCATCTATCTGCGTAAAACTGCTTTCTGGACCACTGTGCAGTGGTCAATAAACGATTTTCAAGTGTTTTTCATAAGTTACCAATACATTCTTGAAGGAGTAACCAGGTGCCGTGCTGCTTCGAATTGCCGGACGCTTCGAAAGCTAGACATTCGCCTTTTTAACGGTATTTTATATTACATATTATTATGTTTATGACGTCTTCTAAATTCTCCATTCATAAAAGTTGACAAAATAACAATTTTTGGGTGAATTAGGGCAAGTGTCCGCCCAGATAGCCGTAGCGGTAAACGCGCAGCTATGACCATGTCGAGGGTCGTGGGTTCGAAGCCCGCCGGTCGAGGATCTTTTCGTTATGAAAATTTTCTCGATTCCCAGGGCATAGAGTATCTTCGTGCCTGCCACACGTTATACACATGCAAAAATGGTCATTTGGCAAAGAAAGCTCTCAGTTAATAACTGTGGAAGTGTTCATAAGAACACTAAGCTGAGAAGCCGGCTCTGTCCCAGGGTGGACGTAACGCCAAAAAGAAGGAGAGGAGGGCAAGTGTCCGGGAAATTAAAAAAAAACATGAAATACCATACCTGCAGAAATTTCTTGGAAACCCATGAGAATGCTATAAAATATCTAGTTACCTGAGAGAATCTAAAGATTGGAATCGAAAAAAAATTCGACATTTTGTTTTGGGTGTAACTTTTTATCGCGTGGGTAAAAGTTAATGATTTTTTTTATTTCTTTATAAGTATAATTCCAAACATTACATTCATTTCTTATATCTAGGTGTTCTGTGTTATTAGACAACACTATCACCCTAATTTGATAAAACAAATTTAAGATTTTATTTAAATTTTGTTCACCACATATTACATTTCATTTGCCGTAGCAGTTCAGATTTTTTTACAGGTGAGTTGATAAGCAGGTGATTATAAAAGAAACAAAAAAAATACATTTTCAATTTACTTAACCTAATTTAACTTAAAAATATAGCGCATTAATCGTGATAATAGAAGATTGTAATGATTTTTGCCTGAAATTATTAATTATTTTATTTGACATTTGTTTCAATGTTTCAACATTGGATATCATATGTAACTCATTAGTACTATACCAGGGAGGAAGCTTCTGAATGATTTTCAAAATTTTATTTTGAATTCTCTGCAGAGCTTTCTTCGTGGTATTACAACAGCTAGTCCATATTGGTACAGCATACAACATGGCTGGCCTGAAAATTTGTTTGAATATCAAAAGCTTGTTCTTAAGACAAAGTTTTGATTTTCTATTCATAAGGGGATAGAGACATTTTACATATTTATTGCATTTGGCTTGAATGCCTTCAATGTGATTTTTGAAAGTTAAATTCTTATCTAGCATGAGCCCTAGATACTAAACCTCATCTGACCAATTTATTGGAACCCCTCTCATCGTGACAACATGTCTACTTGAAGGTTTCAAACAAAGAGCTTTTGGTTTATGTGGGAATATTATTAGATGAGTTTTGGAAGCATTATGAGAAATCTTCTATGTTTGCAAGTATGAAGAAAAAATATCCAAACTTTTTTGCAATCGACTACAGATGACACGCAGGTTTCGTCCTTTGGCGGAGAGGCCTGTGTCATCCGCAAACAAGGATTTTTGACATCCCTGAGGTAACCGAGGTAAGTCAGATGTGAAAATATTGTATAATATTGGTCCCAAAATGCTGCCTTGGGGAACACCAGCTCTTACAGGAATTGAAGACTTCCTGATAATTAACCTGGAGTGTACGATATGACAGATAACTTTGAGTTATTCGAACATTGTGTGTGCTAATGAAATTTTGGGTAATACTAGTTTAGAGTGTTATGTTTATGTGTGCAAAATTTTATGGTGTTTTTTCAAGTAGTTTTCACGATGCATTCGAAAAAAGAAGAGCTACGCCAGCAAATTTTGGGCGATAACCGCCAAAAATCCTGGTCAGTCGCATAGCTCGATCGGTAAAAGACTTGGAATCCACAATTCCACCGTGTCCCACGTTGTGAAGATGTCCCAGGAGACAAAACTCATCGAGTGGCACGCTGGAAGCGGCCGAAAACCTAAAACGGAATACCCAGAGAAGGCGCGGAAGATAAGGCAGTACTAAATGAATTACCCGAACCTTTCCACATGGCCAAAAAGGTCAAATCGTCGAAGCGGTTCGTTCAGCAGACCATGAAGCGGGCTGGGCTACGCGTTTTTAAAATCAAGAAGGCGCCAAACCGGACTGATAAGCAAGACACGGTGGCCAAATTGCGTGCGCGGAAGCTGTACCGTGAGTGGCTGACCAAGCCAGGCTGTCTCGTCATGGACGACGAAACACCAAACAAATCCCCGGCCTCGAGTTTTTTGGCAGTACGTCCCGCATGGAGGTTCCGGAAAAATTCCAGAAGAGAAAGATGGACAAATTCGCGGAGAAGTACGTGTTGTGGCAGGCGATCTGCGAATGCGGACGGTGCAAGCCGTTCGTTACAACCGGCACACTGTTCTGGCCGGATCTCGCTTCGTGCCATTACGCCAAGCCTGTAATAGATTGGTACGAAGTGAAGGGTGTTAATGTGGTCTCGAAGGAGGCGAACCCGCCAAATACACCAGAACTTCGTTCGATCGAAAAGTTTTTGGGCGATAATGAAGAAGAAGTTGAAGAAAAGCGGAAAAACACTCAATACCGATGAAGCTTTGAAGAAAAACTGGGAGAAATTGTGTAAGAAAGATGAGCACAGCCGCGCCGAAGATCTCATTAGCAGTGTTAAGACAAATTTACGAGCATTCAGCTTGGGGGAAGAAATTTTATAAAAAAAAAATATGCCAAAGCATAACTAATATATATAGTTATTTAATCCCTGGAAATTTAAGAAGTGTCCGATGCAAAATGAAGTTTTGGTGATCATTTTGTGTGTCTCATTTATTCCGAGTCCAGTCATTATACATAGCAGTTAAAAAAAACATTCAAATGTCTTGAGTACACCATTACTTGCGGATACCTATAAAAACAACTAAAAAACGCGAGAGAGTGTACAGAATATAAGAGTTCGAGGGAAATCATACAGAAATCACTAATGTGTACCGATTGAAAAGCTCGTCAGATATCTCGAAAAAGTACACAAACTATATTCGAACTTAAAGGTAATTATCAACTGAGAGCTCGCATTGCTAAATGACCATTTTATTTGTGTATATTGTGTGGCGGGTACTAAGATACACTATGATCTGGGTATTCGAGAAAATATCCAACTCGGAAAGATCCTTGATTAGTTTCAATTATTGTAAAGATTTATAAAAAAACTATTTATTTTTTTTTTAATTTTTGAAGGTTTTTTTTAGACTTAGAAAACATTAGTTATAGCAATAAAATGTATAGCTCAAAATCACTCTGCGATTCTAGAAATTTTAATTACACCAAACACATTTATTACGCTCATCCAACAGTATACAAGCTCATACAATAAAAATGCCAATATCATCTGATAATTTGTATTTGTCCACCTTCAAGCGACATAATTGAATCGTAAAAATACCTCACCGACATAATAAACCCGACCGACCGCAAATGAGGTTTATCCCGCTTCAGATCTGTCCATTTCACCACTGATCTTTATTACATCTCGCTTACCTGGAGCCTTCGTATAGCCCTCTGGACCCACACTTGAGTCCAGATGTCCGACTAGTCTGCGGTCGATCCAGACTGTGTAAGTTAAGTAGTCGATCGATCAGAACTGGTCCCCCTGTTTGAGCGACCAAACCGATCCAACTAGTAACCGGAAGTAGGTCAAACCCCTTGCCTGAAACCGGATCTGCTCCGGCTCTCTTGGCTTTTGCTTTGCCTGGTCAGAATAGGACCCGAAGTGCTGTGACTGGTTTGTGAAGGAATCGTATTTTTTATGACGAAGCATTCATGTTTCATTTTATGGTAGCCTTTGTTTGTCTCACAACTATCTACGGTAAACGATGGTTTCCGATAAGGCAGAACCGGAGCGAGGCCAAGCTTTTGCTTGAACTCATTGCCGGATTGCTCTAATGATCTGGATTATAAGCTGGAAATGTCTTCGAGGCTAGTTGTGAAATTAATTACCTTTCTAGGTGTCGGAGCATGAAATGCTGGAAATGGTCAGCGTGATTGGATATTATAAACCGCCAACGAGCAGAATATCCAATCCGGGGAATTGGGTCACGTTTGTGCCCGGAGCTAAAAAATAAAGACATTCCAGTTACCCTCATTGATTTATACGGCGAATAATTTTCCAATGTTTACCGCCGGGACTCATCCCTGTCCCGAAAATCAACCGACAACCCATTCATGCCATGTCTTATGGTGGCCGCCAGGTTCCAAATTTATGACGACCTTTTCGGTACGTCCCATACTTTGCCCTTCAATTCGGAGGATGACCACAATGAATGCGCAGCAACTTTCTTCGTCGGTATGTTTTTTTTTTCGCATCTTCCGGGCACAATACACTGTGGGATGGTTCGCGAATTTTGCTGGTCAATTTTTTTAAGGGTTGTTTAGAATCGGTCAAGGATATTTTTGTAATGGAAATATCCTTGCTTTCTTGGTAATAGAGATTCATTGTACGAATGCGGAAATGGCAACTATGGCAAAGAAACCTCTCAGTTAATAGTTGTGGAAGTGCTCTTGGAACAAGAAGACTTTTCCCCCGTAAACAGAAGAAGAAGAAGCTGTGTCTATGGTTTAGGGACAAAATGTCGAAAGCCAACACGTCTAAACCCAATATGTCGAATACCAAAACGTCGAAAGGGACAAAACGTCGAAAGTAGTACCTATTTTTTCGCGAAGTTTTGGATGACTAGCGCTGCTAAGGAAAAAAGGTTGCGATGCGTACGGCGTTAGAAACAGCAATTTTCATCACAGTAAGCATAGAACAAATTTTCACAAAAATGTCACTTTCACATCCGTTTCTGGCGAGGAGAGAACCATCTTATGAAGCTAATTGAAATTGAAACCGTAAATATGCAGAACTGGTCAAACCAGTCAACCTTGTTGTGAGAGTTATTGGTTTGTGGGTTGAATTATACCTACAGCAACGCATACCGTAGATCCCTACGTTGCGTGAAAAATTGTGTTCTTTTTCGTTCCCAATAATTCATCTTTCAACTCTTCCTTTATACAGCCATTCCATGAAAAACCTATCTAGTGGGTCTCCGAATTCCGTGCAAATTTGCTATTTTGTTCCTTATCCGAAATAAGGATACACGTATTTTTAGATTTTTTGATTAGGATGACCATTTCCGAAATAGGGTGACCAGAAAAATCGTGATTTTGCAAAATTTGTATTTTAAAAAAAAGTATAACTTTTGAATAGTTTGACCGATTTTCAATCTTTTTGGACGAAATGAAGGCTAAACATTTTGACTTTTCACGAAAATTGTGTTTTTTTTACATGAAAAAACTCAATAGTTTCCGTTTTTTCGTGTTTTGAAGGCCTCGGGACCAAAGGGACTATTGCTGCACTCATTTTTTCTTAAAAGTTCAGAAAATTTTACGTAAACTGTCAAATTTTCAGCGATGTATGTCTTTTAGTTTTTGAGATATTTTTTTTTTTGAAGATAAAAAATCATTCATTTTTCATCGGCACACACTGTAGATCTCAGCGCATTAGATTTGTAATGTTTAAAAAAAAATTATAACTTTTGAACAGCTTAACCGATTTCCAATCTTTTTGTATGAAATGAAAGCTTAAAATTTCAACTATTCAGACAAAATTAAAAAATCTGATAAAAATATGTTTAAACGTGAAAAAATATAAAATTTTCTAGTTTTTAAGGAAATTTTCATACATATTAATGTGAAAAAAAATTTTTTCAAAGTTTTCTATTTTTTCTGAAAATTTGAGACCTTAAGCTTTCATTCCATTAAAAAAGATTGGAAATCGGTTGAGCTGTTCAAAAGTTATGTTTATTTTAAACATTACAAATCTAATGCGCTGAGATCTACAGTGTGTGCCGATGAAAAATGACTGATTTTTTATTTTCAAAAAAATATCTCAAAAACTAAAACACATACAACGCTGAAAATTTGATAGTTTACGTAAAATTTTCTGAACTTTTAAGAAAAAATGAGAGCAGCAATAGCCCCTTTGGTCCTGAGGCCTTCAAAACACGAAAAAACGGAAACTATTGAGTTTTTTTATGTAAAAAACACAATTTTTGTGAAATTTTATATTTTTCCCGAAAAGTCAAAATCTTTAGCCTTCATTTCGTCCAAAAAGATTGAAAATCGGTCAAACGGTTCAAAAGTTATATATTTTTTTTAAAATAAAAATTTTGCAAAATCGCGATTTTTCTTGTCATTCTATTTCGCAAATGGTCACCCTAATCAAAAAATCCAAAAATACGTGTATCCTTATTTCGGATAAAGAACAAAATAGCAAATTTGCACGGAATTCGGAGACCCACTAGATCGGTTTTTCATGGAATGGCTGTATAAACACATGCTTATCGATTTAAACCTAACTGACTTATTTTTTGGTGTTGTACAAACTGATCAGTTTCGTCTCTCTTCGTTTTCCGTAATTTTTTTTTTTGTGCGATTGATACAATAATGTATGTAGGGAAAGTGTATCAGATGGCTAAAGTGGTTCCCTCTTTGGCCATACAGTAATGGCCCGATTTTGTCAGCCCCCGATTTTGTTTACCCCCGATTTTATCTACCCCCGATTTTAGCACCCTTTTTTCTCGATTTTGTCAGCCTAAAATTTATATTTATTTTAATTAGGCTAAACACATCTATACTGGCAATATTTGATGCATAAAGTCAATTATGACCTTGGCCACGTCTATACATCCATCTAAAGATCGAATTTTTGAAATTTGAAATTCCTAATAATTATCCAACAAACTTATCAATGTTACCTTAGATTACAGAACATAGAAAATGAAAGTAAAAAAAATAATGTTTATATTAACAAAATCATAAAACTAAGTCCTTAAGTTGAAATAAAACTTGAAACCAGCCGAAAAATTTTATCCCGATTTTAGCGCTTTCCCGATTTTTTCAACCCTAAATGCAGCATGGGGATGACAAAATCGGGACATTACTGTATGAGTTTTCACGAAAACCCTTATATTTCGAATATTTAAACATTAAGATATATTTTAAATCAAACTACTCAAACACAAGGAATGATTAAAAATTCGAAGATAATTAAGTTATCATGTAAGGCCAAATAGGGAACCTTTATGTCCATAACTGGTACACTTATCTGTACTAAACGAAAGATGACGAAATCAAATCAACATCTATTCGTTACCGCAATAGTTACCAGAACGAAGCAACCAGCTTCAACTCACGCTACGATCACAATTTCGCTCAACCAAATCAACTAGGTGTCAGCTTTATCTCCGAAGCTTCACCACTACATAGCTAACCACACACAAATCACTCGCGTTGCGTTTATCATTTCCCGAACACCACACGATTCTAAACGCGTCGGATTCCATTCGTTTTTCTGTAATAGGCTCGCTTCAATCCGAAGCAAGCCTTCGTTTATTTTTCGTTAAATTTTTATCCTATACACATTCAACATAATCATACCATTTTATTTGACATCCTTACCATAACCACTACACTACCCTAGTTCATGTTATGCACAGCCTTCCATACCGATACTCCTGGAGATCACCACAGCAAACTGAATTACAATTCGACCACGTTCTGATTGATGGACGGCACTTTTCCGACGTTATCGACGGATCACTATCTGGTGATGGTTAAGCTGCGCCCAAAACTCTCCGTCGTTAAAAACGTACGGTACCGACGGCCGCCCCCGGTATGACCTAGAGTGGCTTAAGCAACCGGATGCCGCAACTGCGTACGCGCAGCAACTCGAGGCTGCATTACCGGAAGAGGGTGTGCCGGATGAAGTCTCTTTTGAGGATTGCTGGAGAACAGTGACAGCAGCCATCAACAATGCAGTTGAAAGCAATGTCGGGTACGTGGGCCAGAGTCGACGGAACGTTTGGTTCTTTAATGAATGTAGGCAGATTATGGAGGAGAAGTATGCAGCAAGCGACTTGAAAGAACGTAGAACGTTATAGACGGAAACGGCAACAGCAGACCCGCCTCTTTCGGGAGAAATAACGCCGCCTGGAGGAGACGGAGTTCGAGGAGATGCAACACTGCAACAGCTGTAAGGTTCTCAAGAAGCTCGTAAGTTCTATCAAAAGTTCAACGCATCCCGCAACGGCTTCGTGCCGCGAGCAGAAATGTGCAGAGATAAGGATGGGAAATTTTGACGTACGAGCGGGAGGCGATCGAAAGGCGGAGGCAACACATCGACGAACACCTGAATGGCGCTGAGATCACAGGCAATGAAGGACGAAACAGTGGAGGAAATGCTTTTGTCTGTACTGCGGGCTAAGGAAACCAACCAGTCCCCACTTTGAGGGACCTTAAGGATGTCATTCACCAGCTCAAGAACAATAAAGCTGCAGGTACGGATGGTATCGAAGCGGAACTCATAAAGATGGGCCCGGAGAGGCTGGCCAATTGTCTGCATCGTCTGATAGGCACAATCTGGGAAACAGAACAGCTCCCGAGGACTGGAAGGAAAGTGTAAATATGCCCCATCTACAAGAAAGGCGACAAGTTAGATTGTGGGAACTTTCGAGCGATCACCATTCTAAATGCGGCCTACAATTTATTATCCTAGATCATTTTCCGTCGTCTGTCAGCTGTAATAAACGAGTTCGTGGGAAGTTATCAAGCCGGATTCGTTGACGGCCGATCGACAACGGACCAGATATTTACTGTACGGCAAATTCTGCAAAAATGTCGTAAATACCAGGTCCTAACGCATCACCTTTTCATCGATTTCAAGGCGGCATACGACAGTATCAACCGCGTAAAGCTATGGAAAACATGGACGAGAACAGCTTTCCAAGGATGTTCACGAGACTGATAAGAGCGACGAAGGTGTGCAAAACTATGTGAAATTTTTTGGTGAACACTCCAGTTCGTTTGGAACCTGCCGGGGACTACGACAAGGTGATGGACTTTCGTGCCTGTTGCTCAATATTGCGCTAGAAGGTGTTATGCGGAGAGCCGGGGTCAACAGACGGGGTACGATTTTTACGAGATCCAGTCAATTTGTTGGCTTCGCGGATGATATGGACATTGTCGGCCGAACATTTGAAAAGGTGGCAGACCTGTACACCTGCCTGAAACGCGAGGCAGCAAAAGTTGGACTGGTGGTGAATGCGTCCAAGACAAAGTACATGGTAGCTTAGCCGTGAAATACGGAGCTGCGGTCAAAAAAGATTCACACTCGCACCAAATGTACTATGTACAAAAACATGTAGTCCTCTACGGGCATGAAACGTGAACGATGCTCGAGGAGGACTTGCAAGCACTTGGAGTCTTCGAACGTCGGGTGCTTAGGACGATCTTTGGCGGTGTGCATGAAAACGGTGTGTGGCAGCGAAGGATAAACCACGAGCTCGCCCAACACTACGGCGAACTCAGTATCCAGAAGGTGGCCAAAGCTGGAAGGATACAATGGGCAGGGCATGTTGCAAGAATGTCGGACAGCAACACTGCAACGATGGTGTTCGTGTCGGATCCGGTTGATACAAGAAGGCGTGGGGCAAAACCGAGGATGGAGAGATGCGGCCACGAACCGAGTATTATGGCGTAAAATTGTTGGTTCAGTGTTATCTGGTTAGATGTTAACCAAAGTAATGAATGAATTTTTTAAATTAAAAGTTTGTATTTCGACATGTAAATTTTCCTACATGTATCGAAATCTACTTTTTGCAACAAATCTAAAAACTTTTAAACTGGACAGGCTTGGCTGCTCGAGGAGGAACAAATAACTCCCCAATAACTTATGCATACCATTTTTTGGTATCATACCAAAATTAGGTATTTTTCAGTTGTCAATACCTCAATTTGGTATTATAATGGTATTGAAAAAAATCTTTAAAACAATTAAAAATACTTCATTGAGGTATTAAACAACTATTGAGGTCTGCTGGAGGTATTGAACTACAATAGAAAAATTTCATTTTTATATGAAAATCCATCAAGTATTATTGAGGTATTACAATACCTAATCTAGTTATCAGTTTGGTGTTCGTAGAATATGCTTGAGATATAATTTGAGGTATTTTACCTCTTATGCAGGGCTAATTCATACCTCATTTAGGTATTAAGTATTGGAAATTATCTGGTATGGATGAGGTATTCAGTAGTTATTTTCTTCTGCTCGGGTGTCTAACCAGAAGGTCATGGGTTCAATCCCAGACCCGTTCCTTCCTCGTACTTTGTAGTTGTATTTTTCACTTGCTTCAATCTTTCCTCTCTTAATCTATCACAGTTCATAGAATTTGCTAGAACTAGAGAGATGCAAAAAACCGTTTCCTTAAGCTTCCATTCTTCCATAATTAAAGCACGCCTTTCCTTACGCCTAACCAGTCTGTTAACCAAACAGCAAGCCTCTATGCCATAAATTTATCTCTCCTACACCTTCCCGCATGAACTAGCGTAGACGCAGTGGTACATACGGTCTACTGCGGGAGCCAGTTTAATGCACCATCAATTCCTCCCCCTCCCTCATTGGTCTGCATTCTGGCGTGACAGGCGTCATTGTCGCCAGCACTTCACTGAGAGTATCTGTTAGTCCTGAACAATCATCAGATTGATTCCTTGTGTAAGTGCAGCTGATCTGGCGATACTGGAGTAGCTAACACTACCAATCAAGCTCAAATCTAAAAACTATTCAACTGGTCGTGCTTTTCTAGACATAGAAAAAAAAAACATTCAACAGTGTTTGGCATGAAGATTTGATTGTAAAAATAAAAATACTCTAATTTTCCAACACACTTGGAAAATAAAAACAAAGCTTCTGTCAAATCGTACACTTCATGCTAATTATTAGAAGCAGTGAGAGCTGGTGTTCCCCAAGGTACTATTCTGGAATCAATATTGTACAGTCAAATCTCCATTACTCGTAAGATCACAGAACCAGTGCAACTGCGATCCAAAGACCATTGAGATAGCCATAAAAACCAACATTTTACATGGTTCTTTAACTTGATAAAGTGATACGAAATAGTAAAGGAATGTTGACTATACAATATTTTCACATCTGACTTACCTGAGTTACCTCAGGGATGTCATAAATCTTGGTTTGTGATGACACCGGTCTCTCCAACAAAGGGTGAAACCTGCGTATCATTTGTAAAAGTTGTCAAAAGAATTGGTTATATTTTCTTCATACTTGCAAAACTATTTTCTATTGCTTCCTAAACTCAACTTATAATATCTCTATATAAACCAAAAGCTCAATAAATGAAACCTTCAACTAGACAGGTTGTAACAATGTATTGTTCAGATGATATTAAATATCTAGAACCCATTCTAGTTGAAAATTTAGCTTTTAAAAATATATGATGGGCATTCAATCCAAATGTAACAAATAATTGAAATGACTGTAACCAATTATTAACAAAACATCGAAACTTTGTCTTAAGAACAAGCTTTCGGTCTTCAAACAAATGTATAGGCCGGCGATAGTACCAGAAGAAAAGCTCTACAGTGGATCCAAATTAAAATTTTAGAAATATGTCTGAAGCTCCCTTCCTGGTAAAGTGCTAATGATTTACATAGAACATCAAATGTTGAAACATTGGAACGAATGTCGAATACAATTATCAATAATTGTAGACAAACATCGTTGCAATCTTCAATTGCCACGATAAGTGCTTTATATATGTAAGTTAATTGAAATGAATTTAAGGGGTCATGTACAAATTATGCCACGCTCCAAGGGGGAAAGGGAGTCCAGCCAAGGATGAAATGCTCAAAAATTTTCGGAGGTCTCATACGAAAAGCGTGACAAGGGGAAGGGAGGGGGTCGAAAAGTCTTCAAATCAATGTGACATAATTTGTTTACCAGCCCTAATATGTTGGTAACAAATAAATAATCATAGCATAATTTTGTTTTACCAAATAAGTATGCAAGTTTCTTCTAGCGCAGAAAACCTGGATAGAATAGAAGAATGTAGAGTAAGGTGGGGCAAAAGTTCGACCTTAGTGGTACATTCAAAGTTTCCAGGAAAATAATAGCAGATGAAACAAAACAAATACCATACAGCGAACCTTCATCATATTGGCTATAACTTTGCTGAACAAACTTGTGTCATAATATTTACCCATTTTTAGTTATAACAGTTTCAAAATTGATTGTCTTATTCGAACTTTTGCCCCACCGGTGGGGCAAAAGTTCGAATCTAGTGTGGGGCAAAAGTTCGTTGGCTAAAACACAAAATATCAATAATTTTATGCTAGGCATACTTTCTACCAGCCGTAAACTTATGTTTGCCGAAAAATACACACTAAATGTTCATCAAAAAATGCCCAAAACAGGGTTAATTGTAATACACCCAAAAAATAGCAGTTTTTCGCAAAACTAAGGGAAATTTAAAATTGTTGTGACATTTTTCGCACGATCAGGCAAATTTCGCTAAATTTGAAGATAATATGTAGATATCAGGAAATTTGAAAAATTTTCCGTGGGTTTATACATGGGTCGAACTTTTGCCCCGCTATGGGCCAAAAATTGATTCCAACTATTTATGGAAAAACTAGTCCACGTCAAAGCATCCTTTTGATAGGCCTAGAAACACCCTTACATAAAATATTTAAAAATATTTTATCTTCATTTGGTTCCATGCATCGAAAGTTTGACCAAATATTACAATATTTACGTCGAAAAACAACAAATAGTCATAACTTTTCCAAATCTCAATCGATTTTTATGATATTTGGAGTGAAAGTCTCTTACTTGAATAGCATTCGAACCACCATGACATTTCTAAGTTATGATTTGATTTGAGCTAGAAATCTTAAAAAGAAACTCTTGCCCCACTCGAACTTTTGCCCCACTTTACTCTAATGTTTGAAATGCTACAGTCAATTTTTTTTTTTTTTTTTCAAAAGACACTACACGTTAATGCTTCCAGTGGGCTATTTGCCCTTTGAAGTAAGCACCACACTAGACAACGGACTAGCATGCAACGCCCAGTGGCACAGTCGGAAAACATTCCTCTCGAAAAGTTTTACGGCCTGAGACGGGAATCGAACCCACACTCCTTAGCACGATGCGGCTAAATGCCTCGGCGACACTAACCGCACGGCTACGAAACCCACAGATGAGAAATATTGTATAAGGTACAGTTGACTGTACCAATAAAGGAATTAAAAATAAACTTTACAATTTCATCAATATTCGGCTATGTTTCAACTCCATGACCGTTTAACTCACTGTGCTCCCAAGCAACTCAGCCGACCTTAGTGTAAAATTAGCGACAAATTTAATGCGGGAACATGTGCATAAAAATGAAGAATAAATTACTGGCGGGTTCATCGCTGCCGCCATGCGGGCGCAACCGCAAAGCTGTGTCCGATCGTACCTACTCTTCGGCTGGCCTGGGATGGAGAAATTTTGCCCTCCGCCGGAGCCGTTATCGTAAAGATGATTTTTATTGATCGTGCTCTGGTCAACCCAACGGCCACTGACTGGCTGGATCACACACAGAAGTTCCTGAAGACAGTTGCGTGTCACACAGATTCCCCCGCCGGAGTTCATCGCTACCCTGGCGATGGCAAATACAGGTAGTGACCCTTTTCTTGAATGGTGGGGTCATAAACAAGCTGCTGGGTTTGAGACTTTTGCAGGTACCTTTATGTTTTGTGGTGCGGCAGGTTCGTGTTGCCAACACAGTCAGCCCGTAATATTCGAAGAAATAGCACGAAATATCCGATCACTAGCCTCACTGCTCAATTATGCATTCCAGCCCAGGTCGGGAGACACGTAAACAATCTGCAAAAACATGCAATTTAAGTGCCAAAGACTCCGACGTCGTCATCTTCGGCGTTGTCGTTCGATCTTTGGTGTTTCCTTCATGCTGGGTGTATCTCTTTCCATACGATGTTCAGTATTCGAGGGGTTGTTACTCGTTTTAGTATTCATCGTGTATGTATTTCTTTTTTATCGTTGTTTTGATGTTCGGTTCTGAAGATGACGACGGACGACCCACTGACAGACTGACTGAATGACTCCGGGCGTAACAAATTCTGCAGGAGTAAGACCCCCAGTCAATCAGGAACTATCATCCACTATATTGCATACATGACCACTTTTTTTTTTGCTAATTTTATGCAATAAAACATTGCTACAAATAAAGTATGTATGCTTGTGCCAGACATATAGAAGATACTAGTGGCAAGGGAATCAAAGTTTATGGAAAGATGTTTTAATGGATCAACAGATATTTTTAGCAGATACTCCCAAAAGGCAGGAATGTAATCCACCACAGATTATGTTGGACGATGTAATCATCGGTACGACATGATGACCAAATTCTTTTAATTTCTGTAATTGATCCCCCAAGCAAGACTAACCACGTTTCGCAGCCACAAACCGCCTACAAACGCCAAAATTGAGCAGATCGGTTGAGCTCTGCCTCTGCCATGTCATCTCAATTAAAACCCGTTTCAAAGTCAGAGTCAAAGCCAATGCCAACGGAGCAATACGGCCAAAAGGTGGTCCGTCGACGCCCAATTGGTGGTTTGTTGACGAAATCTCTGCAATCGGATCACCGGTGAAGCAAAGCTGAAAACTAAAACAAAAAAGCAAAGCACGTGTGCGTCCACAAAATATACCGTTTGATCCACCAAACCGACTCAACGGACCCAACCAATGGGCAAACCCAGCACCCAAAATGAGAGTCGTGAGCTCTGTCTGATGGTGTAGGGAGGATGACGACAACCAACAAACGGACGAACCGTTTGCTGCTCCGTCACCCGACAAGTAGAGCAGCGAAATGGAGTCAATTCTGCGGAGCTGACGGAAAAGTGACACCACGATTTTGGGTCGGAGCTGTGCGTCGAAACTTTCGAAGGTTCCAACTTCTGCTATTGATTTTTAACTGAATAATTGAATCAAATGATTGGTAAAATTTTCAAAACTAGCACAAGCTAAAGATTTTGACTTTTCAAGAAAAATATAAAATTTCACAATAATAAGTTTTTCACATGAAAATAAATCAAAAATTTCCGTTTTTTCGTGTTTTGGAAGCCTCGGGACCAAAGGGGCTATTGCTGGCCTCATTTTTTCTTGAAAATTCAGAAAATTTTACGTTTACTGTCAAATTTTCAGCAATGTATGTTTTTTTTTAGTTTTTGATATATATTTTTTTTTTTTTGAAAATAAAAATAAAACAGTGAATTTTCATCGGCAAACACTATAAGTCTCAGCGCATTAGATTTTTAATTTTTAAAAAATCCTAACTTTTGAACAGCTTTACCGATTTTCAATCTTTTTTTTATGGAATGAGCTCAAGATTTCAACTTTTCAGAAAATAATATAAAGCTTTACATAAAAATATATAAAAAATTCTAGTTTTAGTTGAAAATCGGTCAAGCGGTTCAAAAGTTTTAATTTTTAAAATTAATAAAAATTTTGCACAGTCGCGATTTTTTTGTCACCCTATTTCGGAAATGGTCACACTAATCAATTAATCCAGAAACATCTGTATGCTTATTTCGGATAAGGAACAAAATAGCAAATTTTCACGGAATTCACGGTGGATCACTAGATCAGTTTTTCATGGAATGGCTGTATGGCAGTTATTACTGATACTTACTTGAAACCTGGATCCAAACCTAAAAAAATCTAAACTTTTTTATTTATCGGAAAGATCGAATGGATGGAGGATGTGGTGGAGTTCATTCATAGGCGTATACAACATCAAATTTTATCGTCATTTAAACATTTTTAAAACTTTGGGTATGTAAGCACGGCTCGTTATGTTGAAGAAGAAATCACGGTTCTTACAGCAATTCATTTATTCATAGAAAAGCTTTAAAACTAAAATATACGTAAAGTTTTAATATATAGATTTGTCAGTAAATACTTAAGTATCAAATACTCACAATTCTGTGACTGCTAGTCAACTTTTTCCAACAACTGTACAATAGTGTGGGACAAAATTTAGATTCTCGCTCCAGTCCACTTTTTGGATTTCATTTAGGTCCCATGACAACTGTGCAATATTTCAGCTCGATTGGTGAAACTATATTTACGCGCCAGTCGTTCAAAGTTTGTATGGGATTTACTATGGGAAAACTTACTACAGGTATGTTCCGTTTTTATCACGTTCCGATTTTGTCACGCTCCGATTTTGTCACGTTCCGATTTCGTCAACAAATTATTCCGTTTTTATCAACACAAAAAAAATGTTTTTTCTTATTTATTTAAAATGCTTGGAATATAAGCTCAAAACTTATTTCAAGCTATTCAAATGTTTTTAATAGCCTCAGGGTTGAATTTTCGACATTATTTTGGTGTTGATCACCTACGATACATGGTAGGTGTCAAGTCATATACGATTCAATAAGGTTTGATTCCTTCCTATCAGCTAATCAATTAGAGTTTTCAAATTTAGTATGGGCTGATGGACAAGATTGATGCATCTTTCAACATTCGAGAGTTGCTCTGGCCACGTCCTAGCAACCAGGCTTGACAGAACTCCTCTGCGATGCAAAAATGAGGCGATTTTGATGTTTTATTGAGGAGTAAAAATTGCACTCAACATTTTCAACACAGATCCTCAACGATTCGAATGAGAGTGCAAAAAAGCACGAGGATTTTTTCCTGGTACTCTTTCTCTCTTATTGCTTAAGTCACATTTACCCACACTTTGAAAGAAATCTTGAGTGTCTTGCCCGAACAAAACAGCACTCGCGGAGTTGTTATGGTACCTTAGTTATTGAATTTTGCTCTGTTCTGCATCTTCCTCGCTGATTTTCGATGCCACTCTGCTTAGTAGCCTGCTAGCATCGTCTGGAATTCTTGTTGCAGAGACCTCTCCTTATTCTTATATAACATGGCACCATATAATTTTCTATGTGAATAAGATAGGCATATATCAACGAGAATGATCAGTTCTTTGTTATAAGTAATGTACCTGAGAATGAACTCAACAATATTTAGGCAATGGCAAGGAATATTATCGAGTTCATTTTATTTTGAATAAGACTGTCGATCCCGTCATATTTTGTGCATTATTTTCCATCTCTCAAGCTCGATAACATTACACAGATTATAGCATAGCCATTGATTAGGTCCTGTTTCGAGAGTAGGGGAAGAGGTCCAGCAAAACTTAACAATCTAATGGAATATTTGGAATCTTCATACAATAAGTTTGCATCAGGGAAGATAGAAAAGGGCTGATGGCTAACAGTTTGGGAAACTGTTGATACTGAATCGTCTCACGTCACGCACGTTCCCATCCCAAATTTGTTGGGATCTTGATTTTTGAGCGGACACACACCTCTTCGTGGAGACCAAAAGTTTAATAAAGAGCTTATACCAACTACCTTACGCTTATTCATAAACCTTAGCAAAAGAGATTCTATCCAAAAAGTTCTATTTTGGTTATGCTTGTTCTGGAGTTTGTACACTTTTGTGTTCTTGATAAACCTATTCAACATCGTTTCACCAAACTAAATAGTAGGATTTTAATTTAGGTTAGTGTTAGCCAATTCGTGATTCAACGCAGATATAAATGGTAAAGGTGGCGCTGTTCTAGAATGGCGTGCATCCCAGTAGGAGTTGGTAGTGATAGTGAAGAAAAATCACCCAATCATTCTACAGAATAGATGTTGACAATTCAAAGCACAAGAAACCGTAAAGCTTGCAAATCTAAAAACATATTCCCACATTTAATCACCATTCGAATTTCAAATGTAAGCAAAATGTACCTTAGCAAAATAAAAAAAAAACTCTCAATTGATAACTGCGGAAATGTTTATAAGAGCAGTAAGCTGAGAAAAAGGCTCTTCCTCAGTTGGGATGTAATGTCTGTATGGCATTACATCCCAACTGAGGAAAAGCCTTTTTGCAAAATACAGTTCTTATGAAAAGCAAAAGGATGAGCATGGACAGAATAAAAAGAAATTGTTTCGTGTCAAATCTTTCTTGAAAAAAAAAGACAATTATCACCTTGACCCACTTCCTTGTAGTTATTTTTACAAATATGACGCAGCTCGTTATGTAAAGCAAATTTATGTAGTTATCGGTTTCATGTTCTATATTAAATACAATTAATATCTAACCAACAAAACCTATACTATTAAATATTTATCGCATTAAATAATCATATTGATTGATTGGAGTCTACAATCAACTTTATATACGATATGATACGAATGAACAATCTTAATATCAATCACAGCTCCGAAACAACAATACTGTGCATTTATTTGATGAAATTGTGTATTATCCTGGCAAAACTGCAATTTTGTTTTAAAATTTGTAAAATATTTTGTGTAAGAAAATTATTCCGTTTTTGTCACGGTTCCGTTTTTATCAACTGAAAATTACCGATCGTGTTGATAAAAACGGAACATACCTGTATTGCAAAGAAAAATCGTCAGAGGTCGCCCATTGACCTCTAAAAAAATTTGAATACAGACCTCGATTGGTATCTCTACGATGAAGAATATTGCCGAAGACCGCGAAACAATCCGACACTTGTGAAAACAGTTATGGTTAAGTTAAGTTTGATCGATGCACGGTCTTTTTCCGATATAACCGACGTCAGAACCTATCGTGGCACTAACATTGACTCTGATCACTCTCTAGTGATGGTGAAACTGCGCCCAAAACTATCCGTCATCAAAAATATACGGTATCGACGCCCACCTCAGTATAACCTAGCGTGACTGGTCCAACCGAACGCGCAGCATCCCGAGGTAGCATTGCCGGAAGAGGGCGAACTTGACGAAGCCCCTCGTGAGGACTGCTGGAGCACCATAAAAGCAGCCATCAACAACGCAGCATAGGGCATTGTCGGGTACGTTGAAAGGTAACGTAACGGTAACGATTGGTTCGACGAAGAATGCAAGCAGGTTTTGGAGGAGAAGGATGCAGCGAGGGTTGCAATGCTGCAGCAAGGAACATGACAAAACGTGGAGCGATATAAAAGGAAACGAAAGCAACATACCCGCCTATTCCTGGACAGAAAGTGTCGCCTGGAAGAAGCGGAATGTAATGAAATGGGCAGCTGCATCGTTCACAAGAAAAGCGAGAGTACTACGAGAAACACAACGCATCCTGAAAAGGCTTCATGTCGCGAGCCGAAATGTGTAGGGATGAGGATGGAAGCATCTCGACGGACGGACGTGAGGCCATTGAAAGGTGGAAGCAGCACTACGATGAACACCTGAATGGCACGGAGAACACAGACACAGAGGGTCACAACAGCGGAGGAAATAACAGCTTCAGCACAGCGGATGGAGGAAACCAACCTGTTCTCACATTGAGGGATGTTAAGGATGCCATCAATCAGCTTAAAAACAACAAGGCAGCTGGTAAGGATGGTATTGAAGCTGAACTCATCAAAATGGGTCCGGAGAGGTTGACCGTCTGTCTGCACCAGCTGATTATCAGAATCACGGAGGAAAGGAAACGGAATAGCTGCCGGAGGAGTGGAAGCATGGGGTCATATGCCCCATCTACAAGAAGGGCGACAAACTGGAATGTGAAAACTATCGTGCGATCACTATCCTGAATGCCGCCTACAAAGTGCCATCCCAGATTATCTTCCATCGTCTATCACCAAAAGCAAATGTGTTCGTGGGAAGTTATCAAGCAGGTTTCATCAACGGCCGCTCGACGACGAACCAAAACTTCACTGTACGGCAAATCCTCCAGACATGCCGTGAAAACCAAGTCCCAACGCGTCACTTGTTCATCGATTTTAAAGCGTTTCATGATAGCATCGACCGCAAAGAGCTATTGAAAATCATCAACGAGAACAGCTTTCCCGGGAAGCTCACAAGACTAATAAGAGCAACGATGGGCGGTGTGCAGAATATCGTAAAGATTTCAGAGGAACATTCCAGTTCGTTCGAATCCCACCGGGGACTTCGACAGGGTGATGGACTTTTGTGCCTGCTGTTCAACATCGCGCTTGAATGTTTTATGCGGATAGCCGGGTTCAATAACCGAGGTACGATTTTCACAACAACCATTCATCGCAAAGCAAACAATTTGCGGATGATATGGATATTGTAGGCAGATCATTTGGAACGGTAGCAGACCTGTACACCCGCCTGAAACAAGAAGCGACAAAAGTCGGCTTGGTGGTGAATGCGTCAAAACAAAGTATATGCTGATAGGCAGAACCGAGAGAGATAGAGCCCGCCCAGGAAGCAGTGTTACGATAGACTTGGGTACTTTTGAGATGGTTGATAAGTTCGTCTACCTCGGATCCTTGTGAACGGCTAATAACAACGTTAGTCGTGAAATAGGGAGACGCATCATAAGTGGAAGTCACGCCTACTATGGGCTCCAGAAGAAGCTGCGATCGAGAAAGATTCACCCCCGCACCAAATGGACCATGTACAAGGCGCTAATAAGACCGGTGGTCCTCTATGGACATGAAGCATGGACCATGCTGGAAGAGGACCTGCATGCACTTGGAGTATTCGAACGAAGGGTGCTTCTCCTAAGTCCTTTGGCGGTGTGCAGGAGAACGGTGTGTGGCGGCGAAGAATGAACCACGAGAACACTGAGGTCTACGGAGAAACCAGTATTCAGAAGGTGGCGAAAGCCGTTGGGCCGGACATGTTGCAAGACTACCGGACAACAACCCTGCAAACCTGCAGAAGGCGGGGAGCACAGCGAGTGAGGTGGCTTGATCAGGTACAACAAGATCTGGTTATCGTGGGCCAAAATCAAAGCTGAAGGGCCATGGACCTGTGGGTATTTCTGCCTCAGCTTCAACGAGTGTAACGCCGCCTGGTACATCCTACTCTCCGTAATTCTGCTCCGGTCCAGCAGGATTACCTGCCGGAAGAATTTTGATCACGGCAAGTTTCGCTGTGGGACGACATAAAACACCAGTTCCAGTCTGAACATCTGCCTTCCGTATTCGACCATCCTTTCCAGGGATCACTCTTATGGCCTTACCTCGAGGCCATCGATTCCATGTTGTGTCACCCACGATAAAAACCAATATCTTCTTTTTGAATGGGCTTCATATCGTTGTGCCATTTGGTTCTCCGAGTCAGGACGGATCTAGTCCAGAACTGAAACTCGGGAGAATAAAATGATTCGGAGTCAAAGCCTCCAAATCCGACGTCTCCAGTGGCACGTATGTCAACTACCTGGAGTTGACCATTGACTCTGCGTCACACAGAATAGTTTGAAAAACTTCTTCTGACGGCTTACGAGAATAGCAAACTGCTTCCAAAGCTGCTTTTAGAGATCTTACCATTCTTTCCCAGGCACCGCCCATGTGCGGGACCATGGCGGGATGAAGAATCAACGTGTTTTAGCGTCGGTGAAGCTCTCCGACAACTCTTTATTCATTGAAGCGATTTGAGCGGCCAACTCTCTACTAGCCCCTACAAAAATCGTTCCGTGATCGGAGTAGATTTGCGTTGGGGTACCTCGGTGCGCGATTAATCATCGTAGCGAATTTACAGGATTCCGTAGAAAGTGATGTGGCAATTTGTGGCGCCATCCTAGGCACTCCAGAACACGCCTTGTACACTATGCACCATTGATACCGTTATGCTACTTGGCGCACCATCGTTCGAAGAGTGGAAATTTGATACCATTGACGGGTTTCGTTGACTACAGTCTCATTGCTCAAACCCTCTATGATATCATTCAACTAGAAGGTCGGTGACACGATAATCTTACGTCAAGATTACTGGGAATTTCACATCATATGCAGCTAACGAGGAAGCTTCTGTTCGACCTGCTATACGAAGAACACCAAAGTCGTCTATGAACGATAATAGTTGCCTGATCGGACTGCTTTTCTAGAGTTTCAATCCTTCTGAACTTTTGATTTTCTGTAGAATGAGAATCTCCTCAGTGTGATCAGCTTGAGCGATTCGCCACAGAGCTCTCTCTGCCGCAAACTAGATCATCCTGCTTCAGTACTTGTTTAGCCGAAGTCCAAATAGCGATCCATGAGCGAAAAGACGTATGACCTGCTCCAGAGCATCCGTTCCCACTTGGAGAACCGAAGCGGCTCGACCCATGGTTGCCGAAACTTTACTCGATGCATGTTCACAGTCCGTATTTTTTCGGTGGTGCTCACTGTAGCATCCTGCTGCTGGGGCCACTCATTCTCCGACAGCACAAGGAACTCTGGTTCTGTGAAGAACCGGTTGTCTGATTGACAAGAAATACCTTTACCTCAATTTGTGGCCTCGCCCGCGACATTGAGCTTAATGGATATCCAGTGCCACTCATCAGTCTGCGTATCTTCCAGAATCTCACCAATTCGTACTACTACATACTGTTTGTACTTTCTAGCATCTGAGGCGATCCAGGAAAGGACAGTTTTAGAGTCGCTCCAAAAGAATCTGAGACTTATAGAAAGGGTGTGGTTCTCGGCGATGGATTTCGCTAATCGGGCTCCAATAACAGCCGCTTGTAGCTATAATCTAGGGATGACTGATTGCGGCTTCAGTGCAGCCACTTTGGCTTTTGAGGCTATCAATGCGCATCGTGGTTGACCACGTTCAATTATCCGGAAATAGCCAACACAAGCGAATACAAACTCACTTGCGTCTACAAATATGTGCAATTGCAGTGATCTGAAGCTGTCCTGATCGTATCCGGGAAAATAACAACGTGGAATAGGGTAAGTGTTCCCTTAGTTGTGGGTGTTCCTATAGTTGGCGGTAGTGCCGTTTTTCACTAATTTTATTACATTAGTCACAGAACCGACACTGCCAATCGACGTATTGGCTTGTTGATACACGGAACAGTTGAAAAGGGCGTTCAAATTGCTTTAAAACTGATGAAATATCACTAAAATTGCTAAAACTTTTCGTACTTGTACCAAAAGTTGCGGTAAAGTGTTCCTATAGTGAAAGATCCCATAAGAAAACAACGGATATCGCAACTATAGGAACACAAATTAAAAATATACCGCAACTATAGGAACAGTGTACCAATGGTGGAGGTATTATTTTTCACTGACAAGCCGTGGATTACTGCGATGAAATCATTTTTCTCATTAAGTCAATGGTCGTTACTTCCCGTTACAACATTACATAACATGTACATTAATTACGCTTCTTGAATTAAGGCAGTTTAATGAAGTTTAACCGTGCTTACTACCTCCACTATTGGTACATCTACCCTACGTATTTCACTCAAATTGGAAAGCTGCTTAATCCATCGTTCCCAGTTCCAGAAAACGTTCGCTGGAATCGCATTGTCCCAACTAACTTGACCCCCCACAGGTCTTGTATGATCTTCTTATCGAGCCAGCTATTTTCATTTATTCATTTATTTTCATTTATTTATATGTATTTCTTCATCTGACCTAGGTCTTAATGAAGTATGGCTGGGAAAGCCTGAAATAGGCATAAAACCCGCATCTTTTTGAAACAAGTAACACAACAAATTACAAGAAAGGACACTTAAAATCTAAAACTAACAAACAAAGTGTTAAAAACCTAATATTACAAGATAAATACATTAAACAAAATCAAACTGTTCGAAAACTTCATTAAAACGAGCAACCATGTGTCTAATAGGATCATGTTGCCCGTATCGGCTATTGCGCGCATCCATATTGAGAAAGTTGCGTCGTCTCAAAGGGCGTTCTGGGACATAGATACGCAACTCGTGGAGTATAGCAGGAGCATCAATTTCGCCTTTGAAGCTCTTTCCTATGAAACTAGATTGCATTGAAACTCTCCTACTTTCCAAAGTATCCAACCCAAGCAGCATACATCGGTGCTCATACGGAGGAAGATGAATTCTATCACGCCACGGAAGATTCCTGAGAGCCAGTCGCACGAACTTCCGTTGCACAGCCTCGAAACGATCGATCCAAACTCTATTGTACGGGCACCAAACTACTACAGCAGCTTCCAAAATAGAGCGAACTAAGGCACAGTATAATGATTTGAAGCACAAAGGATCCGAGGAACATTCTGCAATCTTAAATATGAAACCAAGCTGCTTGTTTGCTCTAGAAAGAACGTCCTCATAGTGCGGCCTGAATGTCAGCTCATTATCCAGTGTCACTCCAAGATCCTTAACTTTGTTTTTACGTTCCAATGTTTGACCAGACAACGAATAATCGAAATGGATTGGATTATGTTTTCTGCTAAAAGTGATTGAGTTGCATTTCCTGACGCAGAGCTCAAGTTTATTACGCCTGCTCCAGCATTCGAAAGAATTTAAGATCGCCTGTAATGCCAAACAATCTTCAACGCTATTGACCACCATGAAAATTTTCACGTCATCTGCATAAAGGACTCGTTCTCCGCGAGGCACAATGAAGGCAACATCGTTGATAAACAGAGAGAACAAGAGAAGTCCTAGATTACTTCCTTGTGGCACTCCTGAAGGAATAGCAAAAGAATCCGAATGAGCTGCCCCAATCCGTACTTTCATAGATCGGCCGGAAAGATACGATTCGAACCATCTAACGAGGCCTGGCGACATCCCTAACTTCTCAAGCTTTCGAAGGAGAATAGCATGATTCACACGATCAAATGATGATTTGAAATCCGTATAGATGACATCGACCTGCTTTCCTGCGTCCATTGACCGAATGCACAGCGAGGTAAACTCGACTAGGTTAGGTTCACTGACCGTTTTGGAAAGAATCCGTGTTGAGCGGAAGAAATGTAGTTCTTGCATGATTCGAAAAGTTCGTTATTCACTATTATTTCAAAAACTTTTGAACATGCTGTTAAAGATGTAATTCCTCTGTAGATGGCAATGTCACATTTGTCGCCTTTCTTAAAAATCGGAGAAAGCAAAAAAGTCTTCCACGCAGCGGGAAAGGTTCCTCTTTGTAACGAGCAATTGAACAATTTCATTAATGGCACTAAAAGGGCAGCTGAACACCTTTTCAGCAAACATGACGGGATTCCATCTGGTCCGGGTGATGCTGAGTACTTAAGCTTTCGTATAGCTTCAAGAACGTGATCTTCAGTTATTTCAAAGATACCGAAATCGAGATTCAGATGAAGAGTATCCACGAATTGAATGATGAACATCACTCTGGTTTGATCCCGCCGATATGTGCTGAGCGAAAGGCACAGTAGTGGCAGAAGCGGGAACACGAGCAACATCTTGGAAGAGACAATCTTGGCCCCCGTCGGACGACAAGCTAGAAGCGGGTAATATTACAGGAAGCGCACTGTTCGTGTGTATATCGTACTTGCATTTGTGATGATTTTGGAAGACCCCCTCTCCTGTCTCAAACACAGGACCAGGACGGCTGTTGAACGCTGGCTGGAGAGGCTCGACTGTGTTGAGCGGATTAGAGGCTTCCATCAGGCTAGAGGCAAGTGTGCGTCCTGGTGGATGATACTGCAGCGTTGAAGATCTTGTTAAGTTACTGGCGTTGTGACTGGAATCGAGAGGCGTTTCAGGCAGTGAACAATTCGTATCGAAGTCGTACTTGCCTGAGTTCCGATTTTGGAAGACCCCTTCTTCTGTCTCAAACACAGGACCGGGACGGCTGTTGAACGCTGGCTGGAGAGGCTCGACTGTGTTGAGTAGAATAGAGGCTCCCATGAGGCTTGAGGCAAGTTTGCGTCCCGGTGGTTGATGGAATAGCGTTGAAGATAAAGTTGTACACGTAGAGTAATGGCTGGAATTAAGATGTTTTTCAGGCGGCGAACAATTCTTATCGAAGACGTACTTGCCTGAGTTCCGATTTTGGAAGACCCCTTCTACTGTCTCAATCACAGGACCGGGACGGCTGTTGATCGCTGGCAGGAGAGGCTCGACTGTGTTGAGCAGATCAGGGGCGTCCATGAGGCTTGCGGTAAGTGTGCGTCCCAGGGGCTGATGGTGGTGCGTTGGAAGTAAAGTAGCATCGTAGGTATCAAAAACTGTGGCTGGTTGAATGTCTTTTATTCCATCCTCATGTTTTCTGCTTCCATCGGAATACTCAGCGGATCGTTGTGTGCAAATGGAGTTCTTGGTCGCCAAAAATTTCATTGGAAAATTCTCGGAAAAAGTCCTTTTAGCCATGTGGAGGTGGAAAGCGCCTTTGGCTTTAATTCTGCATTCATACCAATTTTAAATGATACAAATGACAGGGTGCTAATATCTTTTCCTTTAGCAACCAATAGAATGACTTGAATATCAGCGGTACCCAGACGTTGACATGCAAGTGCAGTTATCTGCTCTACGGAAACATCCCGTGCAACACGAGACAGATAAAGCCAAAATTTCGGTTGTGGTGCTGGAACAGTTTGTATTTCAGTAGATGGGGACAATGTACTGCCAGTTCCTTGCAAAAGTACTGGTTTTGATTTTGGCGCAGACAAATTTGCCGTGCTGAAAAGTCGACGTCCTCTTGTTGTAGGCAAAGCATCCATTTTAACACGTTGAGTTGTTTTCGGAGTAAATGAGTTTGAATTGATCAATGTAGCAAAATTTGTGCGAATCTCATTTTTCAGCTCCATCAAAATTTCTGATGTGAGGTGTTGCAGCGTGTCACTTTGAGAATGAATGGCTTGATCATGTCCAAAATCATGTGCCGCACGAGCAGTGTTCCGAAAACGGACAATCGAGTTATCGATCAACTATCGAAACGGAGACGAAAATATACGGTGCGGAATGATAATAGAAATATTAGTAGTAGAACGCTAGTAGCGCTGTTGTCACAAAACTGATTTTAATTATTATTACCTTAAATTATGGTTTTTCATTGTTTGTTCAATACCTTGTCGTTGTTTATGTTTTTATAATTAATTTGACACATTGATACCCGGTACTCAGGCTGTCAGTTCGTGGCAAACTAGATGTTGGTAACACGAACAGCAGCGTCATTAGCATTCTTAGGCTAATGCTTCTACTGGAATGATAAACAAAAACAACTTTTTGTTCAACTAAAAGTATTTTCAAAATTTCTCAATTTTTTATCACAACTGAGTATAAAACTCCACTATTTAACAGCAGTACTAAACTTAATGAGAAAACGGTACGAGTTGCATAGATAATCACAACATTAACGGTGCGAATATGCATGCGAATATCAACCCGAGCGGGTCAAAAACGCTCATCACGAACCTAAGGACGCTTCGTTACGTTGCAGTAAAATTTGATGGTCCTGCAGTGCATGTTCCTGGTTGTCCGGTAACTTGATTTTCTTAGTCAGCGTTGAACTCCTTCTTCGTATCAGTTGCGCTTTCTCTGATGATCTGCTTTCAACGTGTTTCAACGCCATTTACGCCGCTCAAAGTCTGCATTCTGAAGAATCTTCTGTACGTCAGACGCCAGTATTGCCAATCCTTCTTCTGTATCTCGACTGTCCAAATAGTCATCAACAAAGTGATTCTCAATTATTGCTGTTGCTACTTTTGGTAGTTCTTCTTGCCATCGGGTTCGTATTGTATGTATGTATGTAGGTAGCCACCATCCTTGCTTGAGTCTTGCTCTGCTTGCGGTTCCACTCAACAGTAAGGTCAAATTTCACTACAAACCTGATTTCAACATACTGCTGTATGAAGGGCCAAAAGGGGGGTGGCGGACCCGTAAGCAGAGACACTTACGCGAAACCCGCGGGAAGTAGAGAATCTCCTTCCAACAGTATGATCCATCAGATTGTGTATTGGAATTTGCAGTACTTGTCGAGCTTTCCACGGGATGGTTTGTTAGAAGAAGGGCGCGTCAAATCGATTACAACTGTTGGAGAGAAAAGTATTAATCGCGAGCGATCAACATGTTTCCTCCTGACTCCGATTGGCACTCCACTTCATTGTCCAGTTGAGGGATTCCACGGAGGCATGCAAGTCGATTCTGATCGACCATTTCAAAAATATCTGAAACTTTGCACAGTTTTTCAGTTCCATCTAAATCGTCATTTTCCGATATCAAATATTCAAAAAGCTGCACAGCAAAAACGGTTCGTTCGATTGTTAGACAACTTAAGAAACAAAGTTAGACAACTAAATAAAGATTCCAAAAAAAATACACACAGTAAAAAAAAAATTTTTTTTTTTGCATTCAAAAACATCATTTTTGTCACAAAAACTCAAACATCTCAAAACCCTATCGGAATTTTTTGAGGGAAAACGGTCCATTATATTAGCTATCTACCATAAAAATTTGGTGATGGTAAGCCAATAAACAAAAAAGTTATGACATTTCAAATATTTCACAAATTTGACACTTAGTGAAAAAAAAATTTTTTTTTTCATTGTTAATTTTTTTTAGGACCGCAGTTTTTTGTTAAGGGTACCACATGAGGTTAACAAGTTGTTTTCATGATATTTTATTTAATTATTCATAACTATTATAGCATCTATTAGAAAGTTAGACGCGATCCAGTGTTGTGATCTAAAGTCTTGATAGTGTCATATTTTTTATTGTACGTAACTGAAGAAAAATTCTCTCAATAGTGTTGAAACCTTTTGATAAAAGAAACCTATAAGAAATCTAATATTGAAGACAAAATGTACAAAAAAAGTTTTCTATACAGGTATACGACTAGTTTACCTGCAAAAAGTTTACCTCGTAGAGAACAAGGCGGGTCTATACCCAGGTGATCTAGTATACGTAAAGCAGGTCGGTTTTCTCGGCGCTGGTTTTCTCCACAAAGTTAAAATCTGATTACACCTGGGTATAGACCCGCCTTGGTAGAGAATAGACTTTGTTAATCATATTTGGGAGAAAGCGAGTAACTTCAACAACATCAAAAACATGATAGGTACATACCATGAACATACTCACGAAAAAGCTAAAAATATACTACCACTATGGTTATAAAAGATTTAATTGTAAATTTTTTCTTCAGTCAAGCAAACGACACCTAACTAGTCAGTAAAAACTTAAAAGTGATTTTGTTTATTAAAATCTAACGAGCAACATGAGTAGTCGCTTTCTCAACTGTTGCAGGCCGTTTGCAGAAAAAAAGTGTTCGAAAGAGCTACGAAATCTCACCGAAAGCACCATAGATAAACTGAAAGCGGCTGGTTATGCTCCAATGTCTACATTGAATACAAATTTACGCATTTGTACGTCCTGCCGTTTAAACGTTGACAAACGGGCAATCTGTACATCATCGGTGGATCAGGTTGCAGGAAGTTCGAAAACAACAACAACTGAGGAATTACTAGATGCACCGACAACAACTGAGGAGTTACCAGAAGTACCAAGTGCAGATAGTCTTGCCACGGTACCATCAGCGACATCTGTTTCAACAAATCAATCAGAAGATGAGTGCATCCAGAAGGTCAACATCGAACGCTTCAACGAAGGGATAGCTGGAATAAAAGTGACTCCGATTAAATGGACGAAGATGGGTTACGTCAATTATCCCGAGAAAAAATACCGTGAAATCAACGAAGCTGTACGAAGAAACCTCTTCAAATTAGGACCTGAGGATGTGGAAAATACAGACTACGATGAGGTAATTATGAATATGAAGGAAAGGTTCTCGAATCTAGCCACGACAAGGAAAGAAAAATTATTGATTTTGTCGATGCTGCCAAGCTCGTGGTCTATTCAAGACGCCATTGATGAGTTCTAAACCAATAGAAATACAGCAAAAGAGGCAAAACAATTCAAAAATAACTGTCTTGCAACCAGAAATGCTAGGTCGAGTACTTCATTAACAGATGAGACAAAAGAAAAAATAATTCAATATTTTGAAGACGATGAAGTAAGTAGAGCTATGTCTGGCCAAAAAGATTATGTATCTGTAAAAAAAGATGGAAAGCGTCAAGCAATCCAAAAACGATTAATGATGACTACTTTGAAAGAAGCGTATACACGCTTCAAGGAAATTAACGAAAATATTAAGGTAGGTTTTTCCTCATTTGCAAGCCTTTGTCCAAGGTAATGCAAGCTTCTATCCAATTCAGGAACACATAATGTTTGTGTATGCACAACACACGAAAATATTAACCTAATCTTACATAGTTTGAAAAGAATCAATTTATCAAAGGATGTTAAAATGTTAACTGGTAGTCTTTTGTGTGAAAATACAACATCAAATTGCTATCTACGATCTTGTTCGGATTGTCCAGATTCTTCATCATTGGAAAATACTTTATTCGCTGAGTTTGAAGAAAATTATATTGATCAGTTATCATTTGAGCAATGGGTGACTACGGATAGGTGTGACCTAGAAACTATTGTAAAACCTGTAGATGAGTTTGTGTCAGTTTTTTGCTTGAAATTAGAAAGTTTAATTCCTCACGACTTTATTAAAACAGAGCAATCCCGCTTTTTAAAAAATATACGAAAAATACATTACAAGATGGTGAATTTTTAGTCATTTGTGATTTTTCTGAAAACTATAGCTTTGTATTGCAAGATGAAGTGCAGTCCCATCACTGGAACGTACAACAAGCTACAATTCATCCATTCGTTATTTATTTCAATGGAAGTACGCAAATTGAACATTTTAGTTTTATTGTAATTTCCGAAGATTTAAGACACGACTCAGTATCTGTAAATTTGTTCATTGCCAAAATGATTAACTTTTTACGCGTTGATAAGGATAAAGAAATCAGAAAGATATATTTCACGTCTGATGGAGCAGCATCGCAGTACAAAAACCGTAAGAATTTTTCGAGCCTATGTCAATTTAAATCAAAGTACGGAATTGATGCAGAATGGCATTTCTTTGCTACGTCACATGGCAAAGGTCCTTGTGATGCTATTGGAGGAACCTTAAAGCGCATGGCCACAAGAGCAAGTTTAGCCAAAGAACGTGAGCATCCAATTAAAACTGCAAAAGAACTATTTGATTGGGCGAATCGCAGAAAAGAAGAAGATTTAACAAAATTATCATTTTGTTTTACTACTACTGAAGAGTACGAATTAACGGCATCAGAGCTCAGCGAGCAATATAATAACGCGAAAACGATCCAAGGAACCCAAAAATTTCACTGTTTCATTCCATTGTCAGAAAATAAAATTAAAGCAAAACTATACTCGAACTGTACTGATAATGATGCAAAAGTGTTCGATATTGTAAAAATTGAATAACAATAAATAAATAAATAAGTATTAATAAAATGTTTTCATGATCTCATAACGCATACCCAAATCCAAAACTTTTAAAGTTTATCTATAACATTTAGAAACTCATCGATCATACTCTAAAAAAAATATCCTGGTTAAAAAAAAATATTTTCGTGTAATCTGTTAATTCATTTTAATTTATACATATATACATATACACATAATATTTATACATATAATATACATAATACTAATGAATACATGAAAACGACTTGTTTAATTCACGCAAGGCCCTTAACAATAAAAGCAGCAACAAACTGCAGTTCCCGTAATAATTTACACCGAAAAAAAAATTTTGTTTTCTACTAAATGTGAAAATTGTGACATGTTTGAAATGTCATAACTTTTTTGTTTATTGGTTAACCATCACCAAATTTTTATGGTAGATAGCTAATACAATGGACCGTTTTCCCTCAAAAAATTGCGGTGGTATTCCGATAGGGTTTTGAGATGATTGAGTTTTTGTGTAAAAAATTATGTTTTTTAATGCAAAAAAAATTTTTTTTTTACTGTGTGTATTTTTTTTGGAATCTTTATTTAGTTGTCTAACTTTGTTTCTTTAGTTGTCTAACAATCGAACGAACCGTTTTTGCTGTGCAGCTTTTTGAATATTTTTGAACCATTTTCACATACACCCTTTTGAAAAGTTAGTCATGACTCAACTTGAAGATTTGATATCGGAAAATGACGATTTAGATGGAACTGTAAAACTGTGCAAAGTTTCAGCTCAATAGAAAAAAATGAATTAAAAAATTTACCAAATTTTGGTGCTGTTGCTTGGAATCACTCAGTTGTAACTTCAATGATGCCCTGATGCTCCCTCCCTTCCCAGTATATTGTCAATGGTATTTTGTTTAATATGTAATATAATACTTGCTTTACCTCATTCGTGATACGCCAAATAGAATCTGGTCACCAATTAGACGCGATACACACCGATTTATCGGCAGCGTTTGATAAGATGAACCATCAAATTGCAATTGCGAAATTTGACAAACTGGGCTTGAATGACAACATGCTTCTCTGGCTGAAATCCTACCTGACTGGACGAAGCATGTCCGTCAAAATTGGCGAACATGTTTCAATGCCTTTCTCGGTCTGGTTTGGCGTACCTCAAGGCAGCCACCTCGGGCCTTTCTTGTTTTTGCTTTACATGAACGATGTCAACTTTATTCTGGACTGCCTAAAACTTTCTTACGCTGATGATATAAAGCTTTATTGCACAATCAATAAACCGCAAGATTCTGAGTTTTTGCAACATCAGTTGGAAATATTCGCAGAATGGTGTAATATCAACAGGATGTCCCTAAATGTGTCCAAGTGCTCAGTGATTTCATTTGGCCGCAGACGCACACTTCTACAGTTCAATTATGGTTTGGCTGGTGTCGAACTGCAACGTGTAACTACGGTGAAGGACTTAGGCGTTCTATTGGACACTAAGCTGACGTTTAAGGATCATGTTGCTTACATCGTCTCGAAAGCTTCTGCGCAGCTGGGTTTTCTGTTCCGCTTCAGCAAAAAGTTCACCGATGTATATTGCCTGAAAGCTTTATACTGTTCAATTGTACGCCCTATCCTGGAATACTCATCGATTGTATGGTCACCATTCTACAGGAACGAGATTCAACGAATTGAGGCCGTTCAACGCAAATTCGTGCGCTTCGCCATTCGCCGACTTAGGTGGAGAAATCCACTGAACTTGCCAAGCTATGAAAGCCGCTGCAAAATTATTGATCTGGACCTTCTTGAACCTAGACGCAATGTAGCAAAGGCGTGCTTCATCTCTGACCTTTTGCAAGGATCAATAGACAGCCCTTTGCTGCTCAGTTCATTGGACATCAACACTCGTCGCCGAAATCTCCGGTTTCATCCATTTCTGAACATTCCTTCCGCCAGAACAAATTATGGCCTTCACGAACCAATGCGTAGCATGTCCCGTGTGTTCAATAGTTGTTATCATATGTTTAATTTTAATGTATCGCGTGGAACAAATAAGTGCAATTTTAGACAATTTTTATGTTAATTCATGTGGAATGTTTGTTAAGATTGTTTGTGCTTTTAGACTTAAGATCAATTGTCATTGGGGTGGGAACTTCACCTGTTGACTAAAGCAGTAAATAAATAAATAAATATATAGTATAAAATGTAATATAATAAAATGTTATGTAATTTAATGAAACATAATATAATGTAATATAATATAGTATTTATAATCTCCCGACTTAGTATTTTGAAAACGGCGAATGCCGTAACATTGTACAGCGCAAATAGTGATAATTCCATACAACAATCCTGTAAAAACAAAGTTTGTGTCACGTACAGTAACTCCACTTCATTGTCCAGTTATAACTTCAATGATGCTTTGATGCTCCGTCCGCTTTCCAGTATATTGTCAATATAGTACATATGTAAATGACATAAAGTATTAAAATACTAAATAATTTGATACAATTGTTATGATGTAATGTGATATAGAAAACATAATATATTATAATAAAACATAATATAATATTATACAATACGCCAACCCAGTTTCCTGAAAATGACTAAAGCTAGATGTGTACGCTGGACAGGGCCGATAGTAATAATTCCAAACAACAATCTTGTAAAAACGAAGTTCGCGTCTCGTTCAGGTATTCCAAATCATTGTAAATTTGCAACTTTAATCTTCCCCTGATGCTCCTTCTTTTCCTAGATTCCAGCTGGCAGTCTACTCCATTGTCCAGCTGCAACTTCAATGATGCCTTGATGTACCCTCCCAACACCCAAATATAAAAATAGGAATGATAGCAATATATGAAATAGATGAAGATGTTCAATTTAATTTGATTCTTGAAATGTTATGAATCCAACCTCATTAAGTAATCTCCAAACTAAGGATGTATTATAATTTATATATAGAATGACATGCTGAAATATAAAGAGCAGTTATTAAGTTAGTATCTCAGATATGCAGACTCCATGATGCTTCTGGAAGTTAAACCAATTAATTAGGATAATAAACCAAATATATGTGCGCCACAGGTGGTCCGGTAGCTATAAGAAATTTAAAATTTTCAAGTAAATTTATTGGAGAAAGGTATTATCTGGATACCTTCGTATTACATATAAAAGCTAAATTACAACGCATTAAAATACCTGAATGAAAAACATGAAAAACACAATACCTGCTAAAATGCAAAACCTAAGCCACAAAAAACTTTTATCTTTTCCATTCAGTAAACAATGTATGCTGAAAAAGATTCATATAAGGTTACGAACCATTCTTGGTTGATAAATTTTATTGACAAACTCTTAATTTCTCTGCAATATGCGATCCAATCTTGACTTTTCCGTGGTTTCTGAGTTCTGGTAATTTGAATCCATCATCGATGACACACTAACGACATCATAAATTATGCTGATCAGACCATAATGCATGCCCATCGGCTAACAGACAAAAAAATCTTTTGGGACAGCCAAAATCGTGGTCGAACATTTACACTGTCTGTCCTACATTCGGCAACAATCCCGTTCATGAGGAGAAACAAAAGAAGGAAAAAACTACAACCGCAGGGATCATATCATGTCAATCTAGACACGCACATGACGTGCTGCAAAAATTCCAGACTGTGCTGTGTAGAGTGAACCTCAACGACGCACAGAGGTCCAGTTTTTTTTATAAAGCTGACAACACATGCAAATTTTGTTATTCCCAATATGTGCATATGTCATTTATTGTTTTGATTAAAACTGGTAAAACATTTTTTTGCCATGTTTTCTCAATCTGAACCACTATGCGGCGGCGGTCATTATTCAAGAATAAAGATTGATGCGTTTCGCACGCCATCCACCCTACCCAGCAGAAATTCCCGTACCAATATCTTGCGTGCGCCGGTCCTCATTCGTTTGGTCCAGTTTCCGAAAAACCAAAAAAAATCCTCATCATTTTCGGCAACCACTCACGCGACCCATAGCTCTCATTGAAGCACGAAATGTGTTTCGCATCGTCTACTGCCATCGCCAGTGCCACCGCGGTTCCCAACAGGTTCTTCCCGCCGAACTGGACGGCCCGAGGATGTCCCAAAAATTGCCATCACACGTACGCACGATAACGGATCGGGTCATCGAGACCGTCGCACAATGGTCGTATTCCATACAAATTTTGTCCAAAAATACAAATCAAACCTAAAACTTTCTCAACAACCTATGGCAAGTTGTGAGCAGTTTACCTATGGCAAGTCAGTTTACAGTACAGAAACAACTAGATGAAATATCGTCCACAAAATTTGAAAAAGTCAAAAAGATTTATTTCAGTTGACATATTGTGCTCTGCATGATAAATCCACGTAATGCGATTATCTAAAACTGTCGATATACCGTCGAATAATGAAAATCACCAAATGTTTCAGATTTAGCAAATTTGAAACATTTGCGTCCTTGATGAACGAAAAAATCCAAGCCTACTTGAATTTTGACGTTGCGTTTGAATTACGCGCATATCTTCTGCGCATTACCGCCGCCGCTGGATGTGGATTTAAAATGAGCGCCGTTTTGTACACCAAACGATCTGAAAATTTGAGTCACTGTGCATCGTTGGGGCCAAACCTTTGGCAGGGTTGATCGCGGAAGAAAACTTAGGCGACGCCCGAAAATAAAAGCGAAACATAATTACAGGCCCAGGCAGCGACAACGTGCCCTGAACCACTAGTTGAACGTGTGTGAGAAGTCGTTTCTTATGGGAGCTTTGTTTGGTCCATTTGATTCCCACTTATTTGCGACGCGATGACCAACCTTTTGATTTATTCCTTATTTGCATTTTAATGCTGCGGTCGGTTTCCTGGATTGATATGTGCCATGCAAGCAGGAGCTTCTGAAAATGGGACAAAATGTGTTTTTGGGATGGAAACATTGCTGTTTCTGGCGCGGAAAGTTTGTCTCCTTCAAAGTTGTAGCTGATAGAGTAACCAATATATTTTGGACCCCCTGGTCCATTTTCCTGCAAATTTCCAAGTTAAAATCGAAAGACCAACTCATTTCGCTTGCCATTTGGAAATATAGGACTTTTCCGTACTTGCATCAACCGTTTGTACATAGAAAATGTGTTTATTTTATCTGAAATTAATTTAATTTAATTGATTCATCCATACAACCGTTACAACACGTTACACACAGAAATTAAAGCCGTCAGAATTTTTTCAAATGTAAACAAAAACATTTATCAAATTTCTGGACTAAAAGCGTAGAATTTCTTCGGTTTTCCATTGTCAATCGATTGATTAGACTATGGGCAAGCATATCATACAACCAGTGTCGTGAGTTTTGTCGCCAAACGATGAAAAACACCGGGGGTCCAAAATAGATACTTTGAGGGTCCAAAATGTATTGGTGTGTCCAAAATAATGAAAAGCTGTACATCACAATTCAATTATTTTCGACGTTTTCTGGATCCTACATGACCGTTTGGGCATTTTTATCTTGTAAAGGAAGTTTTCTCTACATTTTGGCATGTTCTTTGACTTGGTTGCGCTGTGCAATTAATTAATTGGGACAAAAAACAAAAATCACTACTCAGGGGGTCCAACTTACGACCGTTACCCTATAACCTCCAAGGATACATAGGAAAACACTTTGTCCGATATCATAAATTACTTGGTTTTCCCGTAGTTTTTCCCATACAAACTTTTTAATTTTTTGTGCAGGCTCAGTTTATACAAAAAAAGCTAAAAAAATTGAGAATGTTTTTTTTTGCATTTAATTTATTTAAAACAAGTATTAGCGAATAACTTCTCTAGTACTCATATATATAACCTTGGATGGAATGTTCACCGGATCACTTGTTTTGCGGAAAAATCCATGGTTTGTAGCAAAACAAAGCAAACAACTACTTAATTTTCCTTTGTTGACTCTGGCGTTTTGTAGCCTTTGAAATGACTGAATAATGAACTCCGAAAATATCTTGTGGCCTAGTATGAAAGGTCATCGTATATATTTTTTTCAGGATTGTTGGAACAATCTGTTATTATGTATTTAATATTTATCATCTTTCATGCAATCATTCTAGGTCAAACAATCGAGTTATTGCATATGTTTTATATTTTACTTTATCTACATTATTGTATTTATTTTTATTACATAACAATCATTTAATTGAACCATATAATACGGGTGATATTGGGAGGGTGCATCAGAGCATCATTGAAGTTACAGCTGGAAAATGGAGTGGAGTGCCAGCCGGAGTCAAGGGTTGAAGTAACCGGAACATCCTTGTAGATGGGGTCTTTTATCCCAACAGTTGTAATGGAAATGACGCGCCCTTCTTATAACAAACCATCCCGTGGATAACTTGACAGGTATTGCAAATGTCGTTATACTTTCCGTTGGATCATATTATTGGAAGGAGATTCTCTATTTCCCGCGGGTTTCGCGTAAGTGTCTCTGCTTACGGGTCCGCCACACCCCTTTTTGGCCCTTCATACAATGATATGTTGAATTCAGATTGATAATGAAAATTGACTGTACTGTTAAAGTGGAACCGCATGCAGAGCAAGACTCAAGCTAGGATGGTGGCTACCTACATACATACAAATGAAATAAATGCTTACGAAATTATCGTCATTCATGAGCTGCCGAATAAAACAACACAAGAACAGCTTACAAAAACTCACCACATTAAAAGGCCCAATTCTCCGCTCCAATGCCGATTTTTTCACAACAGCTACGCACCGTTCACTTATGCACTATTGAATTTTTGTTTTGTATATTAAGCACTGGAAAATACTTAATTTTTATGCTTCTAATCACAAATTAAAATTAATGCACTTTGGTTTCCTGGGCAATCACTTTTTATTACGGGAACAGGTTGCCAGAAAACCATATTCAATTGCGGTGTATTTATTATTCACGATTTAAATTCACAGAAAAAAAAAACCAACATGACTAATTAATTTATTGGAATTTGGCAACAAAGCATGCATTGGTAACAATTGAGTCTTTTAATACATTCTTATTTGAAGATTGTAGTGCATAATCTTCAATATACTGAGAAACATAAAATATACGTCTTTCAATACTTGAACTATTTTGGCAACACTTCTGTTGTTTTACAGGCAATCAGACCATGATGTTTTTGTGTGTCATAAGTGAATTGATTTGCAAAGGGCCTATTCTGATTTTCTCATACACTGAGAATAATAGGAACGCAAATAAATTTTACTGGTAAAGTTTGGATTTCGATCCGAATCCGAAAAAAAATCGTGGAACATCGCAATCGGAATTTTTTTAATGTTACCATTCATTTTCTCGGTAATAACTTGATGATAGAGCGTTCAAGAGCAGCAACCTTCACAGACCACAACCATATCGAGCCATTCAGCGTGTCAGTTCAATTCACGGTGAAATTATTTACCTTTCCAATTTAAAGAAATTTGAAAACAAATGTGTAAGTACCGTCGTTGGGGATGAGATTTGGCCAAAAATGCGTAAGTTCTCATTAATTTTGAACAAATTTCGCAATTTGACTTGATGTGTTCGGCTAAATATGAAAATACATTGCAAATTCTGAATTTGGACACGTAAAATTGGGCCAAATTCACCCTGTCAAGGGGGTGACATTGGGCCAAACAAACTACACGAACGGCGGTAGCGCTAGTGAGCATGAAACTTTTGTTTTTTAGATATCTCAGGAGCCTGACCACTCAGATGGTGTCTTCGGTAGAATTGTTCAGTGGTAGAAATTGACTAAAACATTGATAGCCCTTGGACTATTGAACGACTTTGCCACCTTTCTGAAAGGTCAAGATCCTGAGATCCGCAAAACAAACCTTTCATGCTCACTAGCGCCTCCTCAATCTATTGGTTAGAACAGAACCTTTTTGAACCGCGGGCCAAATCTCTGAAATAATTTTATATGGCGGGCCACATTTTTAAATGCACAAATATTCGCATGACGTCTGACAGAAGTCAGTAAATGAAGATTATGGAATGTGACAAAAAAAAACAGTAGAAAAAGCAAATTTCATTTATAGAAATCGAAAAACAGATTGAGGCTGTTAAGCATCTTGCGGGATATGTGAAAGTCTTTTTCAAAATAATGTTATATGCTAATTTCAAGAATCTACCTCAGAAACTTTGGAGTATGTGGAAATAATGACAAGGATTTAATGAAAATCATACTCCTTATACTGTCAGATTCCGACTTAGCATTATCAGAATGACCTATAATACATTAAAATCCTTATCTTGCTTTTACGAATATATTGGTCAGAATATTTGGATTTTGAATCTCATCCAATAATCATTTCAAAATCCTACCTTGAAATCTTTAAGAATTTTAACCAGTATTTAAAAAGAAACTTCGCTTGAGATTCTGACAAAATTTAACAAAGTTTTATATTGTAACCTTGAATAAGATTTTATAACATAAGTGTTAGGAATTCTTTCGAAATCCGGCACATGATTTTAGGAAAAGCCTTCTTTTTCAGTGATTCAGTGAAATTCTGTTTGAAACCTTGATCTTTTGGCAATGGGCTTTGTTCAGACTTCATTTATTGAATGTTGAAGGAAGTCATAGTAGAAACGTGCTGTTGTAATCCCAATAATATTCATCTTTATTTATAACTTGTATTTTGTAATCAATTTTATCATCCAGATCTGCAGAAACTAAGAAATGCAATCGACAGTGTTTGAAAACTAGCAGTGAAACGCACAGAATTTTAACTATTAATTAAATCATGATTCGAAAAAAAATAAGTTTAATTATTACCGAGCTAAATTATTAGCCTGGAACTAGAATATCAAAAACTAAAATAGTTAGTCTTGGAATGTTCTAGTCAACAGGCTAAACATGAGGAGAATCCTCGAATCTGTGGCGGGCCGCACAAAACGAGGTTGCGGGCCGGATGCTGCCCGCGTACCATACGTTGGCCAGCCCTGAGTTAGAATAATGATAGCCGTTGAGCTACTGAACTGTTTTGCCGAAGACGCCAGCTTTCTAAGTTGTCAGGATCCTGAAATATCTGCAAGCCAAAAGTTTCATGCTCACTAGCGTTGCCTGATGACGAAATTTTGAATCATCTTGCTCAAACAATGATTGCCCTTGAGTTAATGAACAACTTTGTCCAAAACGCCATCTTTCTAAATGAACAGGCTCCTGAGATATCCGCAAAACAAAATTAAAAGTTTTATGCACGCTAGTGCCACATAGCGATCAATTCCCGAATTAAATGTAGTACCATCAGGTACAAAGTACAACAGCGCGACAGCCCGAAGGTTAAGATTCACACTAGACATTTAAAAATCGTTTTTTGTTGTTAAAAGATAAATGTCATCATAGTTGTAGTTCCAAGTATTCTAGATTTGCTACGTGATTTAGCGTCGTGTACAACGTTTGCATTTACTATCGTTTAAGGGGGCAGGATCCGTCATCGATTTCGGAATTTTCAAAGGCAGTTTTTTCGTTCAAAGTCAAGAAAATTTACAGGAAAAAGTGTTCACTGTATTCAATTCTCCAACCACAACACGGTGAACACATTTTCGTCGAAAAATTTTCAGTTTTGAACAGAAAAACTGCTTTTGAAGTTTCGATGATGACGATGATTACGATGACGGAGCGTTGAGCGTTAACATGATTGTGTTACTTTACATCAAAGTCGTTTCCCGGGAGACGGGTCTCCCAGAAAAGTGATGCAGTTCAAAAATGTGCAAGAGTTGTCTTCAGTGACAAGGTGGTGAACTAGAAAAAATGATAAGAAATCATACTTGACCAAATACATGTTGCCAAAAATGACGGTGAAACTCGAAAGAATCGCCAATCACAAAAGGAAGGGCGCATATGAGATAACCAGTTCATTCATTACCTAGAAATGTATAAAGTCGTAATGATTATGAGGGCCTTCCTTAGCTGAGTGGTTAGGGTCCGCGTCTACAAAGCAAATTCATCCTGAAGGTGTCTGGGTTCGATTCCCTTCCGGTCCAAGAACTTTTCATGATGGAAATTTCTTTGACTTCCCTGGGCATAGAGTATTATCGTATCTACTACACGATATACGAATGAAAAAATGGCAACACTAAGCTGAGAATCAGGCTCTGTTTCAGTGAGAACGAAATTCTAAGAAGAAGATGGAGGTTATGAGGACCAAAAACTATTCGGGGAAATGAACTATTTGGGGAAACGGCATACTCGGGAAACTGGCGTTCGTGCAAACGACATTCGGTCGAAATTAGCACAACCGTCTAACATACCTCTGACGATTGTCCGACATTTCCCCGAAAACCATTTTCCCGAATGCATTTTCCTCGAATGAAGTTTTCCCGAATGAACTATTTCCCTGAAAATTATTTTCACGAATGTACCATTTCACCGAAAAAATCGTAATGTAATTGACATACTGAAAGCTATGCATGATTCTGCTGCCAAAATGTATTTAATGTGCTAGCTGATGAAAGAGTAGATGAAAATTTATTATTTTTTTTATAAAATCCATGTTTTTACAGTAACATATGTTCGAAATAATGTGCCACGTGCATTTGACTCAATACAACTCAGATTTTTTTTGTGACAGACTGATGAAAAAAGCGAGCACATGATAGTCAGTTTTATTGGAAGCGGTATCTTTGAAATATAGACATTTGGCCGAATGAACATTCCGCTTAGTTTTGCCTTCTTAGAATAATAGGCTGTTCTTTATATTTGTACTATTCAAATATTTAGTGCCACTTTGCTGATTGTGTTTCAATATAAATTTTCCCTGCTTTTAATGAAAAGCTATTCTTTCACATTGTTTTGCTTTATTACGCAAGGACGCCTTGTTTGACATAATGTCTTCATGCTATATGTCCACTAGTTTAAGCGTAATAATTTCATTATACTTAGTGACAGTAGCTACATTGAGTCCATTGATCCTTAGAATCTGTTATATCTTGCACTACATATTTGAACCTCAAGTCTTCCTTCTTGATCTTCTTAAAAGACAACATTCATTATCAGTTTTCCAGATAAAAATCTCATTAAAATCTTTTTATGTCTTGCATAGAAACCGAACGTACTTTTTTCCGAAACATTCCTAAATAGGTCATATAGTCCAAAACGTCAAATACAGAGATCTTGCTAGTAATGAAAACTGTTAATAATGTTAATAATCACTAATTAAATAGAAAAAAATGTCTAATTGAAAGTATTGAAAATGTGGGATCAAAATATTAAAATCTGTAGTATTTGTTCTTACAATGACTTTTGAAGTAATGGCATATAATTACCGGACAAAATCTGATTGAAGTTTCAGTAGTTCTGTTCAATTTTATTGATATATTTATCTATAAGGAACAGCATTCTAATAAAAAAAGAAAAAAATTCTGATGAAATCAGTAGCAGCTGCAAGCAGAACAATATTCATACAGTAAAGCTTCAAAGAACTGGCTACGATGATAAGAAGGCGAGACTAGCTTTAAAATTATCAACTATATTGATGTCAACTGTTGAAAACAGCAACGAGGAACACCGATATTTTTGCAAGGAAAAGAAAACACACAGTTGTTTCTTTAAGCCTATGCTGCAAGGCTTGGATTTATTGAACAAATAATTGAAATTCTTACATCTTCTTATTATATACTCACAACTTCGGTGCCTTACATCCGTACTGTCGCTTGTTTTTATGATCACTACTTTGATCTACTTTTGACAACACGGGTGCAAAACAGAAACCGGAGAATGACAGACACAACATATTTAGTCCAACAATGACAGGGATTCACAAAACATTTCTCACGTAACACCAACTATTACACCAGTGATGAAAGGGAGAACAACCTTTGTTCTAAAGAAGGGATATTTATAAAATTGAAAACAAGCAATTTTGAACGTTATAAAAAATTTAAAAAAATAACCATCTGCATATTTTTTAAGAAACACTATCGCGGAAGTAATGATCGAAAGATAGCCTGAATCCGGTATGCTGAACTGTCAGATGCGTCCCAAATCAACTTAGTGACTTATTTATTATTTCTAAGTTTTCATGTAGCCTTCACTGCATCTCATTTGTGTCATGACTTTGAATGTTGCAAACTGTTTTCAAGGGTGGTAGGTCATTTTGCATAAAGTTGTTTGGCATAGAGCCGTTTGGCATAAAGTCGTTTGGCATAATGGTCATTTGGAATAAAGTCGTTTGGAATAATGGTCGTTTGGCATAATGAGTCTGAAACCAAGAATTTCTCAATTTTTCGTTTTTACGTTTCTATTGAATCATTCTGATGACATCAGGCTTGTTTTGGAGTCAATTGATACAAAATGTCACTCTTTCCAACAATCATTCGCTCTTGAATAAATATAGGCATATTGGAAAGTTATTACCAATAATATTTTATTACAGTTAACTCTCCCTTACTCGATATTCCGTATCTCGATATCGAGTTAGAGAACCATAGTAAAAGTTGATTTTCAAGGCTAACTCGATGGTCCCTTGGAACGCAGTTGCACTGCTTTTGTGTTCTGTAACTCCATACCTCCTTAACTCGATGGTCCCTTCAATATCGAGTAAGGGAGAGATGACTGTATTTATCCTAAAATTACCCTTTTTTCCAATACCAATTCTTCTTTTGAGTTTCGCTATTGGAACAAATTTTTGCACTGAAGATTTTTATATTTTTAGCACAAATTTGCCCTTCTTTTAATTGTTTTTTTTTCCTTAATATGATGTAACCATAATAATATGTATGAAAACTGTTGATTTAAAATTTCAATAAATTTCTCCTTTTTTTATGCATAGGCTGTTCTTTGGAGTTATATTTTTTAAGTATTTTGTTTTTTGTTTCCAACTGACAAAAGGGTGGCAATCGATAACATTGATCTGCTCAAATTATCAGCGAAAAGAGAAATCGATTACTGCGGTTACTTCGATGGGTTGAGCTACTTTTCTCCGAATGTCGATTCCCCGAATGCCGTTTCCCCGAACGCCAGTTCCCCGAATGCCAGTTTCCCGAATATCCTGTTTCCCCGACTAGCCCACTTCCCCGAAAAGTGTTTAGCACTCATAATTGTCGTAACTTTATATATTTCAGGGTGGTAAACGAACTGACCATCTAATATGCACCCTTCTTTATTTATTTGGCGGTTCTTTCGAGTTTTACCGTCCTCAGCATTTTTGCTAATGTATTTAGCCGAGAATTGCAGAATACTTCCTTTATTGACTGTTTATCGTTTTTTCTCGTCACCACTTTTCGGGGGAACTAGTCATTTGAAGGAAAGTAGCACAATCACTTGTCTTTATGACATTTCGTCGAATGACATTTGGTCGAATGACGTTTGGTCGAATAATATTTGGTCGAAAGTACATTTGGTCGAAAGGACATTTGGTCGAAAGGACATTTGGTCGAATGGGCATTTGGTCGAATGGACATTTGGTCGAATGGACATTTGATCGAATGACGTTTAGTTGACCGAAATTTGGTTGAAACCTTATTTTCAAATGGATTATCGAAAGATCACTTGGAAAAATTGATTATTATTAAAGTTTTGCAGAGTTGGTAAAATAACGTATTCTTTTGAATAATCTAAAACATTAACTGTTGTTGAATAAAAAATAGAACATTTAATGTAGTCTTATTTTTAAATTTCATACATATTTTTATTTTAATTTGAAGTTATGCTAAAATCTAAAATTTCGATGGTTATTCAAATGAACTTTTTAAAAGAAGTTTTTTTTTTTTGTACATTGACTGAAATATTTAGCTCTAGTGAATTTATTATTCTTTCAAAATATGATCATTCTTTAAAAAACTGCTCGACAAATTATTTTATTACTTAACGATTTGAACCTTGTGTTTTTATTGTTAATTATTATTTTGAAATGTCAACGTTATTCGTAATGAACTGCTGATTTTTATCTAATGGAAGCATTCGGGAACAGTGCCCGGGTTCTTTCTTTGAATTCCGGGTCTTGCAGCTTACCGACGTGGGAAAGATTTTTGAATGCTGAAGTCAGAACTAAAACAGCAGAAAAAAATTGCTTTAAGAAAACTCTTTATGGCAAAGTCAATGTTAGATGTCGGTAACTCTACTTATGATCAATAGGCCTATAACATTCCTCAAGCAAATACATGGCTTTACTGACAGTGTTGATAACCTCGGGTGAATAACAGAGTTTGCAGTAGAAGCGTTGAATTATTAAAAATAGTACTTTACTTTACTTACTCTTGCTGGCGCTACGTCCTTCAAGACATGACCTGCGCCACAATGTTACGCCAACTAACTCGGTCCATGGCTGCTAACCTCCAATTCCTCGATCGCCCCACACTTCCAAGATCCTGCTCCACTTGGTCAAACCACCTAGCTCGTTGCGCTCCCCTGAAATTGTATTAATTCTATGTATCGAGAAAGAGAAGACGAGATGAATGATGCTACAAAATTTGGCTTGCTTTCATTTAAGATCAGTTTATCTCGAATTGCAGAACGTGCCTGAACGAAAAAGCAGCATGGAAAATCATCAAAAACGCAAGAGGTTTCTATACATGTTGGGAGAGCGTCCATAGAATTGAATAACAAAATTTTGCTAATCGTATATAGATTGTTGGTAAAATGGCTGATACTTTTTTCAATTATTCAATCACTCTTGTATTAGCGACAAAATGCTACTCTCGACGGTCAAACTAAACGTAAAACTATGTTTCAATACTATTTAGATTCGACCACTATCCTCTCCACGAAATATCAGTTCGACCAAATATCATATGCTTTCTGTTGCAACTAAGCCTTTTCGACCAAATGTCCATTCGACGAAATGTCCGTTCGACAAAATATACTTTCGACCAACCTCATTTGACTAATTGTCATTCGATCAAATGTCTTTCGACCAAATGTCATAGATTCCAATCACTTCGATGATTCTGGACGCATTTTTTTATGTCTTTTCGTTTTATTATACCGCAATAATTTTTGGCGTCCATTCTTCTATTAATTTAATTATAAACTTTTCCTTCTTTTAAAAATATGCTGTTCTTTATTTGGCTATATTATTTCAATCACAAATTTTCCCTTCTCTCGATAATAGACGATGTTTTTGATGTACCCTTCCAATATTAGAATTTATACTGAAACGTTGAAAAGTTTTGCCACAAATATTTTCTTTTAAAGATATGTTGTTCATTTGAGCTATGCTGTGGAAAGATTTTTTTTTGCGTAAGAGCCTTAAAAATTTTAAACGAAAAAATATCTGCTCTCGTATATAGGCTATTTTTGCATTAAGTCGCATTGATAGATCTTTGGATTAGAGCTTTTGATATTTTGCAGAAAAAATCAATTCTTTTATCAAGTAATCTTCATCGAGTGATACGTCCAAACTGGAACAGAGCTTGATCGGCAGCGGAATATTCTATGAGCGTTTCCTTGATGAATAACTGCGAACTTTCTTTGTCATTTAACTGTTTTGAGGTGAAGAAGAATCGAAGCCAAACCTCAAATTTTCAAGAGCACAAATCTGGAGAACCGAACACCCGTTTGAGCTAAAAACTTAATCGATTAGTCACCAGCTCGTGATCAATCGATTAAGTTTTCATCTTAAAAGGATGTTCGGTTCTCTAGATCCGTGCTCTTGGAAATTCGAGGTTTGGCTTCGATTCATCTTCACCTTAAAATATGTATATCGCAACCTAGATCGCAACAAGCTCAAACATACTCTATGTTCTGAGATGTAGAGACCCGTCACGAGTTTTATTTAGTAATGCTCTCTAATGTCAGAACAATTTTTGAAATTCTTTGCTTGGAAAATCTCTGAACGAATACCACGCTTGTTTAGAACCTACCAATATTTTTTGCTATTGGCTCGGTGGTGTTGATCTTGGTAAAAGCTTAAAAAATGCCGAAATATTAAGTCAATCATTATGCCCAACGGCCATTATGCCAAATGACCATTATGCCAAACGACCTTATGCCAAACGGGGTACAATCGTTTTCAAGCATTTGAACTTTATTACATAATTCTGCCGTTGCCATTCAGATGTCATTCAGATGAATTATGTTCGGAAAAATGACATTTAGCATCAGACTTGTTCATCTTTTGAATATTTTTTCAAAATTTTTTCATTACGATTCTTAGCATTATAAAATTCCAATACCGAACTTCATATTTTAACATATTTTCAAAAGCGGACATGCCAATAACTTTCATCGATTTCCAATCCAAATATCACATTTTTTTTCATAAGGGAATCATTCGTTTGGAACGATTATCAAACTTGCTGAATATAGTCTATTACACCGATAATTTAAAAAAACACGAATTAAAACTGTCTTTGGAAATAGCTTTCGGGGAAACAGAACATTCGGGGAAACAGAACATTCGGGGAAACAGTTCATTTGGGGTTATGGTTTTCGGGAGAAAATCCTTCGGGAAAAAATCATTCGAGGAAATGGTTTTTGAGGAAATGTCGGACAATCACCTCTTACTGTTACCTGTTGGCAGAAGCTCTCAAACATAGGCAGCTTATGAAGATTAACATCATCATATGATTGTTGTAATAACAGTACAATAGCCCTTGAAAGAAACTAACATAAGTGAGAATAGAAAACAGCAGAAATAAACCACAACCATTCATTAACTCTGACAACGACCAACCATCAGTCCACCATACATCCACTAAGAGTAGGCAGGTGTAGTGGTGGTCGATGAACTGCAGCGATTGGTGTTAGTTTTTCAAAATTAGGATTAATTATGATCATTATTGCCACAATTTAGTGACGGTTGCGTCTGAACACACGAAGAAGGGCGATTTTTTTTTATATCGTGCATGAATCGGTAATGGGCGATTCTATGTCGGTGATGGCTTTGGGCGGCTAATGAAAATCGATAATGTGTGCAAATTTACTAAACCCACTTATAGGGTTTAGTGTTCTTGGTTGTTGTGGTTGATTTACTGATCATTGGAGGATGTGGAAATCAGTTTCCGTTAGAGTGGTAGGCTCAAGCACCATCGAGCAAAACGTAGCTTAGAGTATAGTTATATAATTAATTTCGAGTTTTGGTTCTCTTCATTAATAATAACTGATGGCATTGAGAGATTCACCCAAAAGCAATTTTTAAGAAAACATATATATTTCACGTTCCAGTGTCTTTTCAATTTCGAACTCAATTTCAATGACAATTGATCCAAAATTTCAAACAAATCCCACTGCCCTCATTCGCTACCCAATCAGTTTCAATTAACCCCAAACGTTTCTGGGACATTCGGAAGAAGCACAAAAATATCTCCTACTCAAAACACCTTGTGCAAGCATCGCATTTCTCTTCCTCCTCCCACCCGATCATCATTCCAACCGGAACCGACTACACAACCACATCCGCACATCAAACGAAGCCAGGCTATTATGAACCCAAATCCCAGGCCACCGCCGATTGCTTAATACCGTGTAATGATGCTGCGCGAAATGCTCGGATTTAATACAATTACCCGAAAACTAGTTCATTCATAAATCACCTGTTGGCCTCGCTTTGCCTGCGGGGCTTTGAGGTCTTCGGGGCAGGTGCTCGCAATATTTACTAGGCAACAACAGGTAGGTAGGTTAGGTAGTGACGTAGCCTTCCAGTCTGGAAAACTTTGCGCCAACATTTTTCTCCATTATTCCATTCATCCGCTTTTGATTACCCATAAGTAATGCGCGCTGCGTTGCAGTGGCTTCTTGTTGCCCCACATTGGAGTTCCCTGCTAACCTGTCTTCCCGAGCTGTGGATTCGGCAATAGATCTGTGCGCCGACAATACATTTTACGACATGGTGAAAAATAGTTCATCTGGGAGAGTTTCTCCAGAATTTCTGGGACAGATTCTCCAGGATCTCTGGCAGAGATTCTCCCGAATCTCTGGGAGAAATTCAACAGTGTCTCTGGGAGAGATTCTTCAGAATTTCTGAGAGCGATTCTCTAGAATCCCTGGAAGTGATTCAGCAGAATCTCTGGAAGAGATTCTCAGGAAACCGCAATGAATTTACCTCGCCGATTCATAAAAGCAAAATGCAAAACATGTCGGCGCACAGGTCTATTCGGCACCCACATTCCCGATAAGTGAGAAGAAAATCAGCACTATTATGTGGGGAGAGCACACATTCCCCTAGCATTTCCCACTACTGCCAGATATGGGGCTCTACATGGTCGGCACGGAAGAAAGAAAGGAAGCAAAAAAAATGGATTGATAGACCTTGCGCGAAATGTCGGAAAGTAGGACAACACATAATTCGCAATTTCCAACTCCACATCGGAAAGATTGTTTGTGGCTCCCGCCCGCATCTTGAAGGTAAAGTGTTTCCAACAATGATCCATTAAATTTACGAGGACTGATGTAAAGAAGATAATGTTGTGGCGTTTCCTGGGGAAGGGAGAATTCGGAAGCTGAACTGGCGTTAAAAGCAATTCTAATACGATACTTCAACATCTAGAGGGGGACTGAGGAGCCTTGATTCCCGTTTCTTTATGTGGATGTAACTCTTAAAAAAATCATAAATAGGCAGCTATAAAAGTGGGTATGATTATTCAACAAACGTGCGTTTACTTAAAAATGAGAATTGTTGAAGATTCTGCCTAGGGAATTCCGGCTACGAAAAACATTGACGTTTATCTGTCTGGTCCGAACCTCAACGATTCGTTTGCAATAAGGGCAATCCCAAAAGTTTGACTTATGAATGCCCTACCGCAGACGTTCTTAGCGTGAGAAGAACTTCCGCAAATCAAGCATTTAGCATCCATGCGGCAATGCTTGGTGCCATGACCCCATTTTGGCGCCGACGGCACTGAGTTGGGTTCTGGAAATTCCCTCCAGGTTTATCGAAATGTTCCCATGTCACACGGACATCGGGCATAAATCTTGATTTTTCTAAAGCTTCAATATTATTTAGATCACTATTTTTATAGAGATTTTTAGCTATGTAACGGTATGTTTCACGATTCATCACGTCCACATTCTTGTTCACCTGCACAACCATTCCGCCGAAGGAAAATCCACCTTCAACTGTCGAGCTTTCGCGTTTCGTCTGACCTTCACGATCCTATTGCCTTCCAATTGCTCAAACCCCATCTTGCAGCGAGAAAAACAAATCGAATTAAAAACTCCACCGACTGACTGACTGGCTGTCGGTTGGGTTGCAAAACATCCTCGGCTTCGCTTCACGATTGGACTTACAATTATAATGTATTGGCCAAGCAAACCGAACCCAAGCCTATTCCGTGGCGGTAAAACTGTTGAAGACGCAAAGAAAAACCATCAGACAAAACTAACGCCACCAAAGGAAAATCAATCAACAATAGAGGAAAATTATAACCCACAATTCGATACCTATCTACCCCACACGGGCACACACCGATCGAGCCAGGGTAAATTTAATATGTAGTGCAAATACCCGAGCAGTGGATTATAACAGAATTGAGCGGTTCCATTTGAATTCGAATGTCGGTTTACTTTTGTATTTTTTGATTTAGATGAAATTTTGCACATGCTTTCTTTATGCCCAAAAATGCCTTTTTGCATCATCGGCTCGCCATTTTGACTCTAGCCTTACTTTTGAGAAGGGCCTAAGAAAAAAATCCTTAATAATTTTCAAAAAAGTATAACTTAGAAACGGTTTGTCCGATCAGTTTGGTGCCTTCCGCAAAGTTTTAGGTTATCGTTGGGACTATCTGAAAAAAAATATACACTGTAAAAAAAATGTTGTAATTTTTTATATATCGAAAATAAAGCTTAAAAATCAATTTTCTCAAAAATCGTATTTTTGATTTTTTTTTTCATTTTTTTATACGTTAAAGTAGACAAAAAATGAAGTCTTTTGCACAGTGGGTCAAGATGGAGAAATCATGGACAAAAAAGTTATAATTTTTTGAAAATAGGTGAATTTTTGAAAATGGTCATAATAAACTTTTTAAATATTTTTCAACTCGATTTTATGAAAGTACGCAAAATTTACAACAAAAAAGGTATACGGCAAAATCAGGCTAACTTTTACCGTTTTAAAGATACAGCAATTTTAATACAAAATTATGATATAATTTTCAATTTTCGGTCATTATAATATAACTTAGAAACGGTTTGTCCGATCAGTTTGGAGTCTTCCGCAAAGTTTTAGGTTATTGTTGGGACTATCTGGAAAAAAATATACACTGTAAAAAAAAATGTTGTATATTTTTTATATATAGAAAAAAAAGCTTAAAAATCAATTTTCTCAAAAATCGTATTTTTGATTTTTTTTATTTTTTTTAATATATTAAAGTAGACAAAAAATGAAGTCTTTTGCACAGCGGGTCAAGATGGAGAAATCATGTACAAAAAAGTTATGATTTTTAAAAAAATAGGTGAATTTGTTGAAAATGGTCATAATAAACTTTTCAAATGTTTCAGTAGCAATTAGCAAAATTTTCTCATATACCTTTTTTGTTGAAAATTTTGCGTACTTTCATAAAATTGGGTCGAAAAGCATTCAAAAAGTTTATTTAGACCATATTGAAAAATCAACCTTTTTTTAAAAAATCATAACTTTTTGGTCCATGATTTCTCCATCTTGACCCACTGTACAAAAGACTTCATTTTTTGTCTACTTTAACATATAAAAAAATTAAAAAATCAAAAATACGATTTTTGAGAAAATTGATTTTAAGCTTTATTTTCGATATATAAAAAATTACAACATGTTTTTTACAGTGTATATTTTTTCCAGATAGTCCCAACAATAACCTAAAACTTTGCGGAAGGCACCAAACTGATCGGACAAACCGTTTCTAAGTTATAATTTTTTGAAAATTAATAAGGATTTTTTTCTTAGGCCCTTCTTAAAAGTAAGGCTATAGTCAAAATGGCGAGCCGATGATGCAAAAAGGCATTTTTGGGCATAAAGAAAGCATGTGCAAGATTTCATCCAAATCAAAAAATATAAAAATGAAATTTGGGAAAAAAGTCGTCATTTTCTGTGGAACCGCTCAATTGTAAAAGGTTGTAACACAGAAAATTCCTTTTGTCTCTATTGATAAGTTTGCAGTTACTATGGGGGTTGAAAGTTCATAAAGTTTAACGTTTTCCAATATGGGACTGCAATAATCTAATATTTTCCCACAATATTTGCAAACAAAGTGTGTTAATTTTTATATGTGTGGTAAAGTATATAATAAAATGTGAATGTAGCGATGAAAAAAAGGCGTTTGTTCTGTATAATTACCTCACAGAAATGAAACAAAATTTGTTGTTTGTAACAAATTTGACTGTAATAGTGTTATAATTTTGTTGCGATCCACTGTTCGGGTAGGCAGTAGCGGAGTCACTGAAGAGTCAGGCAGAACGAAGTGGTGGAGTGTGCAAGCAGTCAGCGTGGCAAACCCTCGTAAAACGATGAAAATCGCGATTTTTATGACGCCCGGTCCGACAGACCAAAGCAACGCCAAGCGATTAGCGAACGGTTAGGAAAATTAGATTGCAGAATTGCTTCTTGATTTATGCTGTTGCTCAAAGCTGCAACTAATCTAAGCTTAGTAGATCGATTGATCGATCCGCCGCATCGCATCGCTCAAGTTCAGCCTGTTTGCGGAATATTGAATTCATTATTAATATGGATCTATTAGTCTAACGTGTTGGATCGATATCAAATGGACATCTTAATCGTTCGGAAAGCATTAGTGAATTGGATTATGACTAAGTATGAACGGGTTGTAGTTTACATAGCTTACTTACTACGCAAGATGAACAGCATTGCATTTATTTTTGGATGAACAATTCAACACAAATGCAAATCGAGACAAACGGGGCATAGGCATTTTGCTTCTTATGGCACTGTTTCCAATTTTCTTTACATTCAAGAGGCAGGTATACCTAGTGCATGTCTTTTGTATTATATGGTATCTTTAAATCCTGAAAATTTGGAACGTTTCAAAACAAAGTTACGCTAAACCAGGCTCTTGTGAGCCAACATGTCATGTGTTTAATTTTAACACATTTCGAAAAATAAATTTTGTGCGAATTTCTGTTCCATTTTCTCATTTCGGGCTCTGTCGCGCTCGGTTCCGCCTATCAGCATGTACTTTGTTTTTGACGCATTCACCACCAGGCCGACTTTTGTCGCTTCACGTTTGAGGCAGGTGTACAGGTTCCAAATGTTCTGCCGACAATAGACTGATGCAAATTTTGAAGTTTTTGCTCCCCTATGCTTAAACGATGTCAATTATGATGAAAATTATCCTCCCAAAATTTGAAGTGACTCGGAAAAAATTTGGTTGTGCACACGCTATTTGAAGTTTATATGGCAATTACTATGGAAAAGGCAAATCTTTTGTGTTCAGTCCTCTAACTGCTCGTCATAATAATATATGGAAAAGTAAACACACTCATCTTATGTGGAAACTTCCCAGCTACAACTTTGCCGAAGACCACATTTCGATGGGACGTAAGGATAATTTGTTATTTTTGATAACAAAGTGTAAATCATGCTGAGATGATCATTCAATTACTTTCAGAGCAACACTGCTTTTTCGCTGTAGAACATAGTAGCCTGGATTACTTTGATCTATTCTTTCCGCCAGGAGCACCACTGTTGCTTGCCGAACAGTTGGTGAAGCATGCTACATGCAAACCAACTTTATGATGATGAATAACAATTTATCCTGAGGTTCAATCAAAAAGCGGTCTTCGGCAAAGTTGTAGCTGGGACTATTCCACATTAGAAGAATTTGTTCACTTTTCCATAAAATATCATGACGAAGAGATAGAGGGCTGAACACAAAAGATTGGCATTTTCCATAGTAATCTCCATATAAACTTCAAATGGCGTGTGCACAGTCAAATTTCTTCCGAATCACTTCAAACTTTGGGAAGATGCTATTTACTATAATTAAAATCGTTTAAGCATAGGGGAGCAAACATTTTAAAATTTGCATCACTCTAGCCGACAATATCCATATCATCCGCGAAGCAAACAAATTGGCTGGATCTTGTGAAAATCGTACCTCGGTTATTGAACCGGAGAGCCGGCATGACACCTTCTAGCGCGATGTTGAACAGCAGGCACGAAAGTCCATCACCCTGTCGAAGTCCCCGGCGGGATTCGAATGAACTAGAATGTTCGCCCGAAATCTTCACGCTATTCTGCACACCGCCCATCGTTGCTCTAATAAGTCTTGTGAGCTTCCCGGGAAAGCTGTACTCGTCCATGATTTTCCATAGCTCATCGCGGTCGATGCTATCATAGACCGCTATAAAATTGATTAACAGGTGATGCGTTGGGACTTGGTATTCACGGTATTTCCGGAGGATTTGCTTCCCAACAAAAGTTGATAACTTGAGCTTGATAACTTCCCACATACTCATTTGTTATTGGTGATAGACGAAGGAAGATAATCTGGGATAGCACTTTGTAGGCGGCATTCAGGATAGTGATTGCACGATAGTTTTCACATTCCAGTTTGTCGCCCTTCTTGTAGATGGGGAATATGACCCCTTGCTTCCACTCCTCCGGCAGCTGTTCTGTTTCCCAGATTCTGACAATCAGTCGGTGCAGACAGGTGGCCAACCTCTCCGGGCCCATTTTGATGAGTTCAGCTCCAACACCATCCTTGCCAGCGGCCTTGTTATTCTTGAGCTGGTTGATGGCATCCTTAACTTCCCTGAATGTGGGGGCAGGTGGTTTCCTTCATCCGCCGTGCTGACGTAGTCACTTCCTCCGCTGTCGTGACCCTCTGCGCCTGTGTTCTCCGTATCATTCAGGTGTTCATCGTAGTGCTGCTTCCACCTTTCAATAACCTCACGTCCGTCCGTCAAGTTGCTTCCGTCCTTATCCCTATACATTTCTGCTCGCGGCACGAAGCCTTTTCGGGATGCGTTAAGCTTCTCGTAGAACTTTCGCGTTTCTTGTGAACTATGCAGCTGTTCCATTTCTTCGCATTCCGATTCTTCCAGGCGGCGCTTTTTGTCCCGGAATAGGCGGGTATGCTGCTTTCGTTTGCTTCTATATCGCTCCACGTTTTATCGCGTTCCTTGCTGCAGCATTGCAGCCCGCGCTGCATCCTTCTCATCCAGAATCTGCCTGCATTCTTTGTCGAACCAATTGTTATATGTCCTCCTTTCCACGTACCCGACGATGCTCTATGCTGCGTTGTTGATGGCTGCTTTTATGTTGCTCCAGCAGTCGTCAAGAGGGGCTTCGTCAAGCTCGCCCTCTTCCAGCAACGCTACCGAGGGATTCCACGGAGGCATGCAAATCGATTCTGATCGACCATTTCAAAAATATCTGAAACTTTGCAAAGTTTTTCAGTTCCATCTAAATCGTCATTTTCCGATATCAAATCATCAAGTTGAGTCACGACTAACTTTTCAAAAGGGTGTATGTGAAAATGGTTCAAAAATATTCAAAAAGCTGCACAGCAAAAACGTTTCTTTTGATTATTAGACAACTAAAGAAACAAAGTTAGACAACTAAATAAAGATTCCAAAAAAATACACACAGTAAAAAACAATTTTTTTTTTGCATTAAAAAACATCATTTTTGTCACAAAAACTCAAATATCTCAAAACCCTATCGGAATACCAACGTAATTTTTTGAGGGAAAACGGTCCAGCTATCTACCATAAAAATTTGGTGATGGTAAGCCAATAAACAAAAAAGTTATGACATTTCAAATATTTCACAAATTTGACACTTAGTGAATTTTTTTTTTTCATTGTTAATTTTTTTTAGGACCGCAGTTTGTTGCTGATTTTTTTGTTAAGGTTAACAAGTTGTTTTCATGATATTTTTTTTTTAATTATTCATAACTATTATAGCATCTATTAGAAAGTTAGACGCGATCCAGTGTTGTGATCTAAAGTCTTGATCACCATATTTTTTATTGTACGTAACTGAAGAAAAATTCTCTCAATAGTGTTGAAACCTTTTGATAAAAGAAACCTATAAGAAATCTAATATTGAAGACAAAAGCTACAAAAAAAGTTTTCTATACAGGTATACGACTAGTTTACCTGCAAAAAGTTTACCTCGTAGAGAACAAGGCGGGTCTATACCCAGGTGATCTAGTATACGTAAAGCAGGTCGGTTTTCTTGGCGCTGGTTTTCTCCACAAAGTTAAAATACACCTGGGTATAGACCCGCCGTGGTAGAGAATAGACTTTGTTAATCATATTTGGGAGAAAGCGAGTAACTTCAACAACATCAAAAACATGATAGGTACATACCATGAACATACTCACGAAAAAGCTAAAAATATACTACCACTATGGTTATAAAAGATTTAATTGTAAAATTTTTCTTCAGTCAAGCAAACGACACCAAACTAGTCAGTAAAAACTTAAAAGTGATTTTGTTTATTAAAATCTAACGAGCAACATGAGTAGTCGCTTTCTCAACTGTTGCAGGCCGTTTGCAGAAAAAAAGTGTTTGAAAGAGCTACGAAATCTCACCGAAAGCACCATAGATAAACTGAAAGCGGCTGGTTATGCTCCAATGTCTACATTGAATACAAATTTACGCATTTGTACGTCCTGCCGTTTAAACGTTGACAAACGGGCAATCTGTACATCATCGGTGGATCAGGTTGCAGGAAGTTCGAAAACAACAACAACTGAGGAATTACTAGATGCACCGACAACAACTGAGGAGTTACCAGAAGTACCAAGTGCAGATAGTCTTGCCACGGTACCATCAGCGACATCTGTTTCAACAAATCAATCAGAAGATGAGTGCATCCAGAAGGTCAACATCGAACGCTTCAACGAAGGGATAGCTGGAATAAAAGTGACTCCGATTAAATGGACGAAGATGGGTTACGTCAATTATCCCGAGAAAAAATACCGTGAAATCAACGAAGCTGTACGAAGAAACCTCTTCAAATTAGGACCTGAGGATGTGGAAAATACAGACTACGATGAGGTAATTATGAATATGAAGGAAAGGTTCTCGAATCTAGCCACGACAAGGAAAGAAAAATTATTGATTTTGTCGATGCTGCCAAGCTCGTGGTCTATTCAAGACGCCATTGATGAGTTCAAAACCAATATAAATACAGCAAAAGAGGCAAAACAATTCAAAAATAACTGTCTTGCAACCAAAAATGCTAGGTCGAGTACTTCATTAACAGATGAGACAAAAGAAAAAATAATTCAATATTTTGAAGACGATGAAGTAAGTAGAGCTATGCCTGGCCAAAAAGATTATGTATCTGTAAAAAAAGATGGAAAGCGTCAAGCAATCCAAAAACGATTAATGATGACTACTTTGAAAGAAGCGTATACACGCTTCAAGGAAATTAACGAAAATATTAAGGTAGGTTTTTCCTCATTTGCAAGCCTTCGTCCAAGGCAATGCAAGCTTCTATCCAATTCAGGAACACATAATGTTTGTGTGTGCACAACACACGAAAATATTAACCTAATCTTACATAGTTTGAAAAGAATCAATTTATCAAAGGATATTAAAATGTTAACTGGTAGTCTTTTGTGTGAAAATACAACATCAAATTGCTATCTACGATCTTGTTCGGATTCTTCATCATTGGAAAATACTTTATTCGCTGAGTTTGAAGAAAATTATATTGATCAGTTATCATTTGAGCAATGGGTGACCACGGATAGGTGTGACCTAGAAACTATTGTAAAACCTGTAGATGAATTTGTGTCATTTTTTTGCTTGAAATTAGATAGTTTAATTCCTCACGACTTTATTAAAACAGAGCAATCCCGCTTTTTAAAAAAATACGAAAAATACATTACAAGATGGTGAATTTTTAGTCATTTGTGATTTTTCTGAAAACTATAGCTTTGTATTGCAAGACGAAGTGCAGTCCCATCACTGGATCGTACAACAAGCTACAATTCATCCAATCGTTATTTATTTCAATGGAAGTACGCAAATTGAACATTTTAGTTTTATTGTAATTTCCGAAGATTTAAGACACGACTCAGTATCTGTAAATTTGTTCATTGCCAAAATGAATAACTTTTTACGCGTTGATAAGGATAAAGAAATCAGAAAGATATATTTCATGTCTGATGGAGCAGCATCGCAGTACAAAAACCGTAAGAATTTTTCGAGCCTATGTCAATTTAAATCAAAGTACGGAATTGATGCAGAATGGCATTTCTTTGCTACGTCACATGGCAAAGGTCCTTGTGATGCTATTGGAGGAACCATAAAGCGCATGGCCACAAGAGCAAGTTTAGCCAAAGAACGTGAGCATCCAATTAAAACTGCAAAAGAACTATTTGATTGGGCGAATCGCAGAAAAGAAGAAGATTTAACAAAATTATCATTTTGTTTTACTACTACTGAGGCTGTGAACCGTTTCACCAGTTCGTTTAACTATTAGTTAAAATTTGATATTTCGATAGTTATTTTCCTTTCAAATGGTTAAATTGAACATCGCAGTTGAACCATTTGAGCTTTGACAGTCGAGTAGTTATTTCAGAACAAAGTTGACAGATGGTTAGTTATTCTCAAATTCACGGGAGCAAAAAATAACTTTCGAACTGTCAAGTTTAACCATGCTCCAGAGCAGGGTTATTTCTAATCGGAGGGGAAATAACTATCGAGCTGTCAAATTTTAACTAAAAGTTAAACGAACTGGTGAAACGGTTCACAGCCTGAAGAGTACGAATTAACGGCATCAGAGCTCAGCGAGCAATATAATAACGCGAAAACGATCCAAGGAACCCAAAAATCTCACTGTTTCATTCCATTGTCAGAAAATAAAATTAAAGCAAAACTATACTCGAACTGTACTGATAATGATGCAAAAGTGTTCGATATTGTAAAAAAATTGAATAACAATAAATAAATAAATAAGTATTAATAAAATGTTTTCATGATCTCATAACGCATACCCAAATCCAAAACTTTTAAAGTTTATATATAACATTTAGAAACTCATCGATCATACTCTAAAAAAAAAATATCCTGGTAAAATAAAATTTTATTTTCGTGTAATCTGTTAATTCATTTTAATTTATACATATATACATATACATATAATATTTATACATATACATAATATTTAAACATATAATATACATAATACTAATGAATACATGAAAACAACTTGTTTAATTCACGCAAGGCCCTTAACAATAAAATCAGCAACAAACTGCGGTTCCCGTAATAATTTACACCGAAAACAAAAATTTTTTGTGAAAATTGTGACATGTTTGAAATGTCATAACTTTTTTGTTTATTGGTTTACCATCACCAAATTTTTATGGTAGATAGCTAATATAATGGTCCGTTTTCCCTCAAAAAAAAAAAACGAAGATGTTGGTATTCCGATAGGGTTTTGAGATATTTGAGTTTTTGTGTCAAAAATTATGTTTTTTAATGCAAAAAAAAATTTTTTTTTACTATGTGTATTTTTTTTGGAATCTTTATTTAGTTGTCTAACTTTGTTTCTTTAGTTGTCTAACAATCGAACGAACCGTTTTTGCTGTGCAGCTTTTTGAATATTCTTGAACCATTTTCACATACACCCTTTTGAAAAGTTAGTCGTGACTCAACTTGAAGATTTGATATCGGAAAATAACGATTTAGATGGAACTGGAAAACTGTGCAAAGTTTCAGCTCAATACAAAAAAATGAATCAAAAAATTTACCAAATTTTGGTGCTGTTGCTTGGAATCACTCAGGAGCAATGTCTCTTATCCCATATCCTTATGTCACAGAACAGCAGGTCCCTTTTGAGGCTGCAGGTACCAACAGAGCTCCGTTTCCGCCAATTTGCACCTTGTCCAATTTGTTTCAGTATGTATCTAGCATAAATTTGCGTGACTTTTAGGCACCGGTAAAAAGCTTTGCCAGCAGGACACCCAACAAACAAACGCAAATATTTACCGAAAGGGCAAGCTGATCCGATAAGGTTGAGCAGCAATAAAACCGTTGCCCTTTTTCCCACCAGGTTACATGAAACCTCGAGATCCTACGCGTATGCGGCGGCGACGTTCACATGGGCCAGTCGCGCTAGGTTATACCGGTCACACGTCTGCTGTGGTGATCTCCAGGTGTATCGATACGGGAGGCTGTGCTGGAAGTAGGTGCTGCGAATGGCCATGTTTTTGGAGGCAGCAAAATCTATCATTCGTAGGCCGTTCTCGTTCGTCAGCCGGTGGGCGCTAAACGTTCCAATCGTCAGTCTGAACTCCTCCTTCTGGCCAACCTGAGCGTTCAAATCTCCTATGATGATCTTGACGTCGTGGCTTGGGCAGCGGTCGTACTCGCGTTCGAGCTGCGTGTAAAATGCGTCCTTGTCATTATCAGTGTTTCCGGAGTGAGAGCTATGCTCGTTCATGATGCTGAAGTTGAAGAACCGGCCTTTGAGCCTCAACTTGCACATTCTTTCGTTGATCGGCCACCAACCGATCATGCGCCTTTACATATCAGCCATCACTACGATAGCTGTTCCGAGCTCAATTGTGTTGACGCAGCTCTGGTAGATAGTTTGGTTACCTCTAATCGTTCGCACCATCGAACCTGTCCAGCAATCTTGTAAAAAAGTTACGAAGTACACAAATTTGTATGAAAAAACTCGTTCAAAATCATTTTTAACATTTTGCATGTCTTCTACAAAGTTGTTAAACATGTTAAAACGCGTTTTTTTGCTGAACATCGCACCTCGCTATCTCTTAAAGTAAAAGAATTATCAGTCGAATTCGTTTTAATAAAGCTTATTTGTGTGATAGTAAAAATCCATGCAAAGACGCTTATAGACAAAAGTTTTTCTCAAATGCCGAAAGGGGAGATATGGTTCTTTTATGATTTGTAAGAGTTGTCTGCGCCATTTTGCGCCGAAGCCATTTATAGAGGCCAAAACTACCCCTTGAAAAAAGAGTAATTCATTAATAACTTTGTTACTTCAAAATATAGAGTGATGATATGTTCAGCAAAAACACGGGTTTTTCTATGACAAATAACTTTGTAGAAAACACAATAAATGTTAAAAATCTTGGAAAAATGTTATGATAAAAAGTATGATTTTTAGGGTCCATTCACATACAACGGCATATATCTCAAAAAATATAAGATATAGAAAAATCGTGTCTTCGGCAAAGTTGTTTCAAATTGCCAATTCTATAATTTTGCCGAAAACACCATATGTCTATCTAAATGTTTTGGAAAAAAAATCTATCTCACTGCTAGGTGGATTGATCACGAAACTTTTTTCGTCAAAAGTTGCGCTTTAATATACCAAGAAACTTCTCCGAACAAACTATATCGCTAAAATCAACGCTATTCAAAAAGCGCATGAAATCGAGAAAATAATACACAGTGCAACGCTATGATACCGAAGCCGCGGATCTTCAGTACATCAGAGCGTATGCGTGTGCTTCCGATGGAGTTTAGAGATTTGCAGTTCCATGTACCGAGTTTCCAATCGCTAGTCCATTTTCGACGCTGTGGTCTATGCCGATTGTTCCGGTCCGTATTCTCTCGTTGACATTCCTGTGCTGGTGTATTTTTACGGTTGGCTTGCGGGGCCTGACACCAACCCCCTAGATTTTTGGGAGGGCCATAGTGCGCAGTTGTGATCCGCTCCTAACATGGAGTACAGACGCTCAAGGTTTGCAGAAGCAAAAGCAAACCCCCCCTTCCCTGTCAGCATACGACCAGAGTTCGTTGGCTACCCGATCTTCCCTAAGGTTACTCGTACCCCTGCCAGTACCACGAGGAAATAGGGATAGAAGGTGCTGGGCAAGAGGCTAAGGACCACACAATGGGGTCCATTTTATTTTTGTAGGTACGCGAGGTACCAATGTTACGCCATGCCCAGTAGACCTATTCAAATGTCTGGAAGTTCCTCAGTCAACCAATATTTTGATTTTGCATGTCAAAATGAACTTCTGGTCAAAATTTCAGTCAATTTGGAGAACATTTAGATGTGCTTCAAATCAATTATGTGTTTTTGGACTATTTTCACGCTTTAAAAATTCATAACTACTGAACGGAACATTAAAACGTATCGAAAATACCTCTACATAGTAGTTTATTCAATTCTACGAACTTTTGTCGAACACGGTTTTATAATTGGAGCAAGTTTAAACATAGTTTGGTTGAGTTTTGTGCTTCAAGGAAAATCACTATTTTTAGGGAGTGTTCTCCCTGAAAAACAAACCTGTATGAAAATTTTGTATTTTGAATTTCCAGAACATGATGATTATGTATTTCTGAAACTCAATCCCGTTTAAAGATACCTTTTATAATTGAAAAAAAAATATGTAATTAAGAAACACATTCGTAAATCCGCTGTGGGTAAGCCAAGAACACCACCGTGAGCTGCAAGGAATGTAAAGCATGAACACATTAGCACTGCTTTTTCTCAGTCGATGATAATGATTGTTTTCAAATCGAATAATAGTCAGCGAAATACGATCAAAACAATCATTACTCGGTAAGAAAAAGCAATGCTAACTTGTTCAGTTCATTCATTCGACGGTACATGTGTCATGCACGATTTAACTATCATCAGGTTAAAGCATAGTAAAATCTTTAACAAATGAGCTGAAAATTTGGACAGACACTGTTCCCGAGCAGTCGAATAACAACCGCATAACATAGTTGTGAGGCATAGATTGCACTGTATTGGGTAGTGGCAATATAATTGATCACAGCAAGCGGTCTGGTACATTGAGCATATTCTTTCTGGCACTTGTGAACTGTCATTTGTCTGGGTAAGTTGTGTGAGCATCACGTGAAGGGTGATTCCTTCTCTAGTTAAATACTGAATCTCCACATTAGCGATCCAGCCAGATTTTCGCTATTTTGCGGAAAAGATACCTGGTATTATTTCTTTTTACAGGAGGAATCACCCTGCAGCGTGCATGCAAGAAATAAAGAATTTTTAAAAGAAGCCCATACTGGAGAATCTGGAAGGTACGTCTTGGTGCTCGATGAAAGTGATAGCTGATAGTATCTGAAGCTGATTGATGTTCGTGGAAAGAAGAATATTGGCGTTCTTGTGTGGAAGCCGAGCGGATAATCTACAGTGAAGGAGTTAGTGTAAAGAACGTATCGGAGAAAACAGTAGCATGAAAAAAAAAACAAATTCCAGTCAATTCTGTTGTTTTACTCTAGCAAATGTCAGAACGATAGCTTACAGTCTGTTGATTTGCTCAATGTAATAACAGACAAATAGCTAACGGCGTGTTGTTGGCAGGAGGGACGAGGAGCCCTGGCAATGTCCGCTGACGAGAAGCTATAATTGTTGATTCTGCTGTTTTGCTTCTAGCAAATGTCAGAAAGGAAGCTTACAGTGTGTTGTTCGTCAAGATGGAAGAGAAACCCTGACAATGTCCACTGACGAGAAGCTAAAGTTGTAGACTCTGTTGATTTGCTCAATGCAAATATCAGAAAAGTAGCTTGCAGCGTGTTGTTTGCCAGTTGGAATGAGGAGTTCTGGCAATGTCCGCCAACGGTAAGCGAAAATTGTCAATTCTGTTGTTTTGTTAAACGCAAATGTCAGAAAGAAAGTTGTCATCATGTTGTTTGCCACGGGAGAAGAGGAATCCGGCAATGTCCGCTGACAAAAATAAAGCGAGAAAGGACATATCTGTTGTTTATCCTATATGCAAATGACAGAACGGAAGCATGCAGCATGTTGTTCACTGTGGGGGATGTCAAGCCCCAGAAATGGTAACTAATTGAGAACAAAATATTGTCGAATCTGTGATTTTACCAGATCAAAAGCTTACAACGCGTTATTGTCATAAGGGAAAGGACATCTGTGGAGTTTGAATTTGTTGCTGGCAAGTGAAAATTCCACGATCAACTTCCCGTTTTGGTCTGACGTTACTGGATGAGTGAAGCGTTGACGCTTTACCATGCCTACTTAGATGTTTAATATGCAATCGGATGGCACTTTCATACATTCTGTAGGTTGATGACTATCATAAAAGTACAAGGAGCTAAGTGCCATAACGATGTTATTTCAGTGTCACACAAAACCATGTCCCGGAAATATCCGTTAACAAAAAACATAAATTTCAGATTGTTTGAATGTAAGATGAAAAAGTACAGCTTGGTATTGCTCTGACTTCCGCTAGCGAGAAATGATAATTTTCGAATATTGCGGTTTGTGTCATGGAAAAAGAAATGGAAATGTCGCAGTGAATAAATGTCAGAATTTTCCATTTTTGTCATTTTGCTTTGAGCAAATACTGTATTAAAAAAGTATTGTTGTTTCTGTTTGCCATAGAAAAAGATGAGTCCCCGCAAAATCCGGGATAGGAGAACGAACAAAAAAAAGATTATCATTTCGTGTCGCTGTGTATAACTGTCAAATTGGAATGTAATGTAAATATGTAATGATTTGAATATATGTGAAGCATAATTAACTATTATAATAGTTTGATTTTTTTTTTTCTATTCAAATGCAAAGTATACACCATATTGCAAACTTTGAGTAAAATCAAGCTCCAGTAGAAATTGCTTATAAAAAGATAGATTTTGTTAATTTAAATGTAAACATTTAATATCGGAAGCCTGAAGTTGCTTGGCGTAGATGAAAACGAGCTTTAGAGATGCTTGCTGACGACAAATGAAGCTATTTTGTTTTGTTTTGTTATATGCCTATAACACTCTGTTATGCAAAAATTATGAGAAATTATGCTTGACATGTTCGCTAGACAAGTCTGTAATATTATTTGTACACACTGAAGAAAATTCGACGACTTTATTGTAAATGCATTGCGTCACGTAATAACAGATTACAAAACAGTAAACATGGAAGTATAGCCATCCTGTAGGACAGAACATTGAGCAATTAATAGAGCTATTAAACCCAAGTGGAGTACTTCTTGATTAGTAAAATTACGATGCTTCAAAAAAAAAAACAAACTTAATAAAAAAATCTGAGAAGAAAACCGCAGAACAAAATAAAAATTCAATATAATAATTGCCCATGAAAAAATATTTTTTCAATCAAAAACCTCATGGAATATTCATGAAAAAAAAATCATATAATGATAGAGGTATTTATGAAATATAATACTTAAGTGCTCTACGTGAGTTTACTGAATTTTCAGTGAAAAGAGTAATTTTATTGACTTATCTTCAAACTATTTTTTTCGATTTCCGGAGTTCTTGAGCTACAGCTTGTCAAAAACGTGCAACGCTTGATAATTTTACATAGTGTACAGTGATTAGGGACAACCAGTTCTAAAAAGAATATTGTAATTGTTTCTAACATTTTTTTGTTTGTTTATCATTAATTGAAAACTAACATCAATTTCTTTGGAGCAGCGGGAGAATGTGAGATTGCACTGTGTTGGGTAGTGGCAATATAATTGATCACAGCAAGCGGTCCGGTACATTGAGCATATTCTTTCTGGCACTTGTCATTTGTCTGGGTAAGTTGTGTGAGCATCACGTGAAGGGTGATTCCTTCTCTAGTTAAATACTGAATCTCCACAATAGTGATAACAAGATAAACATCATGCATTCATTTTGTTATTTTTTGTTATCAATACGAAGCCTCTTGTTATCAACGAATTTTGAACTGTCAGATCGAGGATGCCATCGACGGGTGAATGACGTCAAATGTTTGTTATCATAACACAATTTTTATAACTAAATAATAAATTAATGAGTTATCAATGAGGAAAATTGGGTGCATAGCAAAACTTGTTATCAATGTGTTTCAAATGATAACACAATGAGATATTTTTATGATATCTTTAGTATAAATTTTTGTTATCACGTTTGTTATATTGCCTGTTTATTCAACCAAAATGAAAACAAACTAGGTTATCATATGCTTGTTATCGTATAATACAACTTGTTATCTTTTTGTTACTCAACTTTGCTCGGGTTCTTAGCTAAGAATTCAGAATACTGCTTGACCGGAAGATTTCCAGACATTTTTTCAAATATGAACAGGTCTAATGCCCAGCCGTTTACCGTGCCCCGTACAAATTGCATAAAAGAAAAAAAAAACTGACCAATTTACTTGTCCAGGTTTCTTAGGCAGCGTCCATTTATTACGTAACGCTAAAATTGACAATATGCGATCTCCTTCCCCTTCCCGTACGTAACGCTTTTTGGATGAAAAAAAAAAATGAAACTTTTGTATGGGCCTTACCGTTTGAGCGTATATTGTACTGTGTTGAAGCTTTCCAAAAGTATTTTCAAGTGCTCCGTCTAAAAACTACCATAAATTGTAGAACATTCACTTGTTTTTTTTTGCTCTACCGTACAAATTGTATGAGAGCAAAAAAATAAGATTGTTTTTTTTTTATATTTTAGGGATTAGAAAATGCCTTTCTACAAACATTTCCAGTTATGCTGGTACCAGCTCCTCCTGATCGTGGTTGGTCCACTCTAATACCAAGACTATCGTAAGTCGTGTTTTTACAAGTTGTTTTTTGCATCATATTTTTCTTCAAATAATTAAGTAACTTTCCAATCTTTAAACTCAACTCTGTATAAAATGTGTAATAAGAAAAATCTGCAACCATGTAAGGGAGAAATTCCGTAATTCAAGACTACTTCTTTCGAAGGAAAACCTTCCTTATATTTTTCTTCGCTTGACATACACCAAGTTGCTTTCGGAAGATCAATACTAACTGGTGTCAGTTCATAAATTTCTTTTTCTATTTCAGTTCTTGTGTTATGAATTATTGCTTTACTTTCTTTAATAAATTGAAGCATTATAGGCCTACAGTACCTGATACTTCGTGGCATGGGATTAAGCCAAAACATTTTTGATCTATCGTTTAGCATAAATAACACTGCGGAACACGATTTTGTCTCAAGCATCAAAATTCCGCTATTTACTTAAATAAGGGATGCTGAATACATTGCCGTTTTTTAAAATATCATAGCACGTCTAGTTTTTGTGATATTGACTGTTGAAAGTGCATAATTTGACTATTTCAGCCAACCTGCATGCAAGTTTGTCAGCTTGTATGGCAATATATTTGCTCAATTTGCCACAGAACTCAAACTTTATCAACTACCGAAAAGCTAAACATTACATATAATTAGCAATTGGATAAGATGGACAAATTGATGTGAAGATTTGCGAAAAAGTTACACGTCTTCTCAGTGAGAATCGAACTCACGACTCCCCGATCTCTAGTTGGGCGCGTTACCGCTACGCCATGAGAGGACTCATGAACGCAGAAGTTAACCTGAATTCGGTTTCAGCTCAATAATCACGTGGTCCGTTTTCGCAAAGTGCACCTCTTTCGGAAGAATTAGATGCCCATCCAAACACAACGTTTTCTATATATATCCAATGCCTAGCCCGAGAGCGCATTGTTTTTTAGGTATAGGAATAGCACACTAGCCTACACTAGCCAGCAACTGCGCTGGCTGAGATTTCTATTGTGTGGGCTTCCAATGGGTCGCGACGTTCTCTGGCTAGTGAAGAATGTAGAAGAATGTTGTATTTTGCCATATAAAAGAAACGAAGAATTTTGTATGGAGATTGCAAGCATGTTAAAAAAAATCAATTTAATCTTAATTGAATCGTACAATTTCAACCAAATTACATCTGAAATGAAAGTTAAAGTCCTTTTCTGCATGCTTGATGGATAAGATCATAAAAAAATTGTGATAAATCATACTTTAAATTTTATGTAAATATCAATAAAACCAGTGTTTTATACAACTTTGGCGACCTGTAGCAAAAAATTGTGACGTGCTGGAACATTTCTGTAAACGGCATCAGATTCAGAGACCCCAAATCTACTAGAAACACATAATTTAATCCTTGAGACACACAAAATTGTCGTTTATGTTACTCTGTGTAATTGAATACGAATTAATGTGGATGAGAAAACGTCAGAATGATCTACACATCCTTCTGGCAATGGTTGATTGTATTGGGAAATATCCAGTATGGGAATATCCAGTATGGTTCCATTCCCAAAGAATTCAATAAAACTAAATCTGCAAAATCTAAACTATTGATATCTAAATACTCTTGAACATCATTTTCAATCACTTTACAAATTATTTGAGCTTTCTGTGACTGTAATTAGGGAAAGTATACCAGTTATGGCCATAGTGGTTCCCTATTAGGCCATATGCAAAATTCCGATAATTTTGAAATTTTTAATCTTTTCAAATGTTTTAACATTAAGATATATCCTATATCTTACTGCTCAAACACTAAAAAACTTTTCAAGCAAACCATTTATTTCATTTTGGATCTCTTCAGGTGACTTGAGAGACCTTTCAGGATAACTTTGAACAAAAGTTCAGTTTTGTCGTCGTAAGTGAAAATATTTTTCTTTCCCGTTCAAGTTGTTCGAGAAGAACATCACAATCTCTAAGGAGGGGACGGACCTGGTGTAGGGGTTAGAACACACGCCTCTCACGCCGAGGACCTAGGATCGAATCCCATCCCCGAGATAGTCACTAAAAATTTCAGTAGTGACGACTTCCTTCGGAAGGGAAGTAAGCCGTTGGTCCCGAGATGAACTAGCCCAGGGCTAAAAATCTCGTTAATATAGAAAAAAAAAACAATCTCTAAGGGTTTCCGGCGAAACACGGCAGACTCCTTTTTTGCGATTTGGAAGGACACCTTGATTCCCCTAATGCGGTTTAAAATCTCCTGCCTGAATCCTTCAAATTTGGAAACATGCATTGAAGAGCCTGGGCTAGTGTTTGTTTCTATTCGCTGCTCGAAAAATTTTCGAATCTGAATTTGTAAATCTGAATTGGCAAAAATTTTGACTTATTGATTCGTAATTAGTCAATTTTTTGTCATTGATACTTCAATGCCATGCGATCGTAGAATAATTTGCAAAGTAATTCCAACAGCAGAACTTTATTTGATGAGTGCTCTCCAGGATATTTCTCAATTCAATACCATGTTTTTCCTTTTCTAGAAACCCTTCTACGATTGTTTGGTCTTAACCAACTTTAACCAGTTTTAAAGCTAACTGGTTACTCATGCTGACTTTGATTCAGATCATGTCCCTGTTACATTTCAAATATCCCATTAAGCGATTCTGAATCCTATAAGCTCCAAATTCAATTATTTTCGAGCCGATTGGAAGACTTATGAAACATACATTGATAGTAATCTTGATGATAGCATTTCTTTGCAAATAAAACTTGAAATGAACTAATTCCATTGTCTACTCGATATGAGCTAATTCCATTGTTGAAGCAAAAGGCATTGCAATACCAAAATGTGAAGTAGAACTCGAATCCGTGAGTACAGTATGGCCCCCAAAAAAAGGCGAAAATCATCATATCATGTTTATGGTAGTTTTTATATGGAAAATGTAAACGAAACATAAATGTTATTCATTATTTGTATTGTACAATCTGTTTAGACTCTGTTTTTCGCTATTGACATGATTTTATCTGTGACTATCACATTAGCGAAGACGAATTGGAAACATATATAAATGTTTTATTATGCAGTCATCTAGTTCAATATTTTTGTAATACAAACTTCTGAAACATCAAAGATGGGTTGAGATTCTTCACAGTCTTTGTATCTAGCATTCGTCTATATCAAATGATAGAATGGATTCATATCTGGAGAATTGGAGACTTAAACGTTTTTTAGAAAATACGGCTCATTCTGGAGAGTCGTGGTTGAACCTTCATATAAGTGTAATAAGCGGCTCGGTTTTGCTCAAAACCTATGAGCCAGAATTGATCCAAGTTGTCTATATATGAAAGAACAAATTTCTTCCTTAAAAAACTGTTATAGATCTCTGTATTTATTTTTTAACTAACTTCAACAGAAAATTAAGGCGTGTCAAACCCTTAAGATACAAATGACCTCAAAACTATGACCTCGGCAAAATATTTTATTGTGACCATGAGAAACACGTTCTCTAAGAACTCCTTCATCCTCTGATATCAAACAAACTAATATTTTCAACAATAATGTGTGATTTTCGAAGGTGTGAAGTTCATCACCAGAATATACAACAATCAGACGCTGTTTCTAGCTTTGAGCGAACAAAATCTTTAAACTTATTTTCGTTATTACAATACTTAGAGTAGTAAGAAATATATGACAAAAACTGTCCTAGATGGCAAAGCTATGTCAAAATATACTACAGTAATCAGAAATAACATTCACTCTCAAAAACAATAAAATTAACGCTTGTGGATGTTAAATTCACGTTCAAACAGTTTTCGCATTTTTTTATGGGCCAATACTGTAATAGATGATGATCTCAAACTCTTGATCGGTATTGAAACGTGAGGAGAAGACAATTTCAACGCACTCGCAACCCTGATATGAAAATGACATGGCAGGATCTGCAGAAAGAAATTAAAAAACGATTTTCACAATAAAGAAACAAAAATTTTGAAAATAAAATTTCTCAATTGGACTCTGACGCAAAAATTTTGAAAAAAAAACCTCAGAGGTCAATTCCGATTTGGAAAGAGTAAAACCAATTATTACTATCTAATTGCGAAAAAGCTCAAAAACTTGCTATGCAGTTTGAAAGCGCGCACAATTTTAATTTAGGACTTACTAGTCCAATAGAAAATCAAGTTACTCAGGACTTCAAAAACATTCTCAATCAAGAGAACGTTTTCGAAAATTCCTGGGAGTCTGAATTGGAAGAAGTGAGAACTATTATTAAAAAATTCAAAAATATGGAAGCCCCTTGCGATGATGGATTTGTTTACATCAAGAAACTTCCAGAAGGTAGCTTATCATTCTCAGTTGATATGGAAAAATGCCAAAGTTGTACCCATTTTAAAATCAGACAAAAATCCTGCGGAAGCTTCTAGCTATCTTGATATTAGATTGGCTTTTCAGTCTTGACAAAATTTAAACTGTTATTTTATTTTGGATTTTCGGTCCGTTTGGTATCTTCCTCAGGGACTAATTGTTACAGCTCTCTCATTCAGTGTGGTTCGGTAGAACCTGTAACTGCCTGGTGGATCGATTTTTCCCGCACAACCGCAGCCAGTTTAGGAAGGATTTTCGGTGGGAAAATCTAACTTAAAGCGGCGCACCGGAATTTAGTGCCTGGTCGAATATCGATCACCATTGCTTTACATCGATCGAAACGTTGGACAAAATGAAATAACAGTGTTTAATTTTGTCAAGACTGAAAAGCCAATCTAACATCAACAAGGAACTACAGTCGAACTACCAACGATACAGCTTCTTGCTATTGTCCAATCAGTTTACTTCCCTCAATCAGTAAATTTTTTGAAAAGGTCATTTTGAACAGAATGATGGCCCACATCAACGAAAATTCAATTTTTGCCAATGAACAGTTCGGACATTCGACCACTTTTTACGTGTAACAAATTTGATCCGTTCCAACAAATCTGAAGGCTTTTCTACTGGTCTTGCTCTTCTAGACATAGAAAAAGCATTCGACAGTGTTTGATCGTAAAATTAAAAAACTTTAATTTCCCAACATACATTGTTAGAATAATTCAATCTCCTGGGCTAAAACTATGTGCATCTATAGATGTCAAAATATTAGTAAATAGGTGCACGCAGATTTCTTCCTTAAAAGCACTGCCGGTCAGTGGGAGGTGAATTGTACACACACACATACATTGTTAGAATAATTCAAAGTTAACCGTCAAATCGTACAGTTCAGGTTAATTATCAGAACTCCAGGTATGAAGGACTTCCTGTAAGGGCTGGTGTTCCTCATGGCAGCATTCTAAAACAAATATTATACAATATTTTCACATCTGACTTAGGCATCTGAGGTATGTCAAAAATCTTTGTTTGCGAATGAGGCCTCTCCACCAAAGGACGAAGCCTGCGTGTCATCTGCTGTCGATTGGAAAAAAGATTGTTTATTTGTTCTTCATACTTGCAAAAATGGAAGATTTCTCCTAATGCTTCCAAAACTCAACTAATAATATTCCCACATAAACCAAAAGCTCTTTATTTGAAACCATCAAGTAGACATGTTGTCACGATAAGAGGGGTTCCAATAATTTGGTCAGATGAAGTTAAGTATCTAAGGCTCATGCTTGATAAGAATTTAACTTTCAAAAATCATATTGAGGGCATTCAAGCCAAATGTAATAAATATGTAAAATGTCTCTATCCCCTTATTAAAAGAAAATCAAAACTTTGTCTTAAGAACAAGCTTCTGATATTCAAACAAATTTTCAGGCCAGCCATGTTGTATGATGTACCAATATGGACTAGCAATGGTGATCGATATTGGATCAGGTACTCAATTCCGGTGCGCAGCTTCAAGTTCGATTTTCCCACCGAAAAAGCATCCTAAATTGGCTGCGGTCGTGCGGGAAAAATCGATCCACCAGACAGTTACAGGTTCTACCGAACCACACTGGACGAAAGAACTGTAACAATTGAGTCCCTGAGGAAGGTCCAAAACGGACCGAAACGTTGGACAAAATAAAATAACAGTTTTTAATTTTGTCAAGACTGAAAAGCCAATATATCACCAGTAATACCAGAAAGACAGCTCTGCAAAGAATTCAAAATAAAATTTTGAAAATGATTCTGAAGCTCTCTCTGGTATAGCTTCTCTCTGGTATAGTACCAAGGAGTTACAAAGAATTACAATGTTGAAACAATGGAACAAATGTCAAATAAAATAATAAAAATCGTTACAATCTTCTATTGCCACGATTAATGCGTTACATGTTTAGGTAAAGTTAGGTTAAGCAAATAGAAAACGTTATTTTTTTTCTCTTATAAGCAGGTGAAATCAACTCACCTGTAAAAAATCTGACTTTGTTTTACCAAATTAGGATGATAGTGTTGTCTAACAACACAGAACACCTAGATATAAGAAATGAATGTAATGTTTGGAATGATACTAATAAAAAAAAATAAAATATAGATTGAATATCCCATGTTGAAACATTGGATCACATGTTGAATAAATTTATCAATAATTTGGTTGGATTCAGAATACTATAGAAACTTTGTTTGGTTGTTTTACAGGGTTGTCCAAACTGTAAGTTTTATCTATTGCATCAATGGAACATTTGTAATATCAAGAAAATCCATGTTGAATTTCACTTGGAACATAGGAATGTCATCAAAGCATTTTTTCGTTTATCCATTCAATTGCGTCGCAAACATAAACATATGACCTTAGAGTGATGCAAATTTTGAAATGTTTGCTCCCCTATGCTGAAACGATTTTAATTATGGTAAATAGCATCCTCCATAAGTTTGAAGTGATTCGGAAGAAATTTGACTGTGCACAAGTCATTTGAAGTTTATATGGAGATTACAATGGAAAACGCCAATCTTTTGTTTTCAGTCTTCATTGGGGAGCAAAAACTTCATCATCATCAGTCTAATATGACCGATATAAATATGTTGATTGAGCTGTAAAGCTTGATTCAAATGAGGATCCAGATCAGGGAATCCCGCCTGGAACATTATACTGTTGTAATTGTGTCGGCAAATTAACGTAAACGGTCAAATGATCGTCGAAATCGATGATAACAATTACCTACATTTTGGAGGAAGTCCGGTGGCCAACAACGGGCCAATCGTGTGGACTCGCGAGGGCTTTCCAGCTGTTTGACGTAACTTGCCCAATTTATTTGAGCCCGTGCTGTTTCCGGTCATTTATGATGGACTCCGCAGATATACCGTATGAACCTTATCTTGGCTGGAAATTGCACACCATGTAATTAATAGAATACGCTGTCGATCAAGTGCATCGTGCGCAATAAGAGCACCAGCGGCATGAATGAAAAATCGTGCTCAGGGAAAATTTACGTTTCCCCCCGAAAAAAAAGCCTGCTGCCGGGCAAACCATTCATGCGTACTCTCATTCATCGAATGCAACAACAGCCAAACTCGGCAGATGATATACGACCTCGTTTGCATCTTTTCTGTCTGTGCGCGCCACCGCCAAGCGAAGATTCGAGGCCAGCTGTGCCACTAATTACTGGCCTCGGCATTGATACTGTGTCGTGTCTTCTCCGCCAAGACTGCATCATCTTCCAATGTCAATAGCGGGGCTGTCTTGTTTATGATCATTTTCGGATGGCCCTCGAATGTGCATTGCATCGCAAATTGAAGACGCAAGCAGGCAAGGTATCGCACACAGGACTAATAGGAACATGTTTTGGGCAAATATGTTTAAATGGTCTCATATATATCTACAGGATCGAAAACCTTACACGACCTTGAAGACGCCTTACAGGTACAAACTCTGATTGAATTAAATGGTATACTACTGAAATCGGTTTTTCATTTATTTATAAGCTATCCATTTTTTTTTTTTTTTTTTTTTTTTCACTTATAACCAGGAATATGGTCCAATTGCTCCTATGTGCATCGTAAGGTCTCTCCACTGTGCCATTAATGTGCAAATTCGACTCTCGAGATGCAAGTTTGCGCAAAAGATGACAAACATGTGGCCATATTTTGGCGACAAACCCGAACCGGTACTTCTTTTGCCACTTTGTTCGTGACTGGATGGGCAGGCACACTTCCTTCTTCCTGGGAGAGCCTGATCGTTCCTTTTCGTACAAGCAGCGGGCATCAGGTAATTAGCATTAATGATTTTCTGCAGACATTATCGTCAAGAAGGCAAAACGATTGTCGCTTCTGCCTGGGCTTGCCTTGTGCTGGGGCCATAAAGAGGAATTACATTTATTGCATTTTTGAGGCGTTAACACAGCGCGCGAAAGGACGATGGTCCTCGGGAATGAATGTCTTAATGACTGTTTCCTCAAAACTTCAGCTTTGTTTGAGGTTCAGCTCGGAATGTGTGTCAATGGGTATCTGGGGTCGTAAGAGAATCCTTTCAAATAAATGTTATAAGAAAGATGACTTTGACAAGGTTTCTACTGTCAACAACTGTATGTATTTAATCCTAAACAGCAAACAAAATTAGTATGATTCCACGTCGTATAGATGCACCTCATCATAAACCACTTATTTTTTGTGATTTTATAAACCACTTACGTAAAATGCTGCCGGATGATTTTTGTCCATATCACAGCGTAACAAAAAGACATTTTTGCGTGTCTCAAGGATCAAATTATGTGTCTCCAGTAGATTTGGGGTCGCTGAATCTGATGCCGTTCTCAGAAATGTTCCATCACGACACAAGTTTTAGCTACAGGTCACCAATGTTGTATAAAACATTGGTTTCATTGATGTTTACACAAAATATAAATTATGGTTTGTTATATTTTTTGTGATTTTATCCACCAAGCATGCGAAATAGTACTTAAACTTTTATTACAGATATAATTTGGTTGACATTGCGCGATTAAATTTAGAATAAATCGATTTTTTCAACATACCTGCACTCTTCAAACAAAATTCTTCGTTTCTTTTATATGGCATATTTTCTATTACTTTTCTAATATAGTGTCCATTTCTCGGCCATTTTGTTCGCCTCGGGATTCGGGACAAAAATTTAAGCTTATCCCGGCAAATCCCGGGATCCCGGGATTTCAAAAATTTTAAATAAAACTAGAATTTTGGTTGAAATAAAAGTACAACTTCGACAATACAACTTTCCAAGATAATATCACAGACAAACAGACGTAACACATAGAACAAATCTCGATCAAAATCATAGTCACGAGGACATGTACGCCCAATGCTAAAATTAGTGTGTTTGGCCGACGGGCCAACAGAGGGCGGTAGTGTGTAAACGTCAAACGCGAACAAAAATGATGCGAGCGCTGCGGGTGGTGGATTGGCCACCCAGACAACCAGAAATCGCATGAAAGTTCACGTTACAACTCGTTTATTCATACTAATTACATCAAACCCGCAAAACACCGTGGATAAACTCGTCAGATTGATGACCTGCCTCGCATAAAACACTTCTTTTCTGAGTTCACTTGTACATTTTGTTTCGTCTCGTACACTCGCACCAACGAAATCGGATCACTCCGTAGCAGCTGTCAAATCAACATTTGTTATCATAAGTTAAGTCGGATAAGATCACAGGTTAGTTCGGTAGAAAATTTATACACTCGCATTGTATGTTATTATTCATCACATAATGTATGCACGCATATCGCCTCCACTTTTGTACGTAAAAGGCCTTTTCGCGACATCTTATAAGTGAAAATTTGTACATATAAAGCCTCCAGGTGATTTCGTTATACGTACATTTTGGTTGTCTGGGCATCTACCATATTTTTGAATCGACCGTTAAAAAGGTGGTCGATGGACAATGATGAGAGTGTGACGTCTGTTTGTCTGTGATAATATGTTATATTGATAATATAGATATATGTTAATTATAACAAATCACATTTCATGTATTCTTATGAAGTAACTTGACAAAAATCAAAACTTAGCTTGATAAATTACGGATTTGCTATGGATTTTTCAAATTCTCTACAACACTTAAGCTAGGTATGCTCTTCTGCTTAAGAAAAGTAAAAATTTCTGCGGAAAGAAATGGTCAAGAAATTTTCCTCAGAGAGCCCCATTTGATTTGACTTTTCTTTTGAACTGCATACTGCGATCAAAGACAAATGCTTTTCTTGAGCATTTCTTGCAAGAAACTTCCTACGCATCGAGATAGGCGACTATTTTTCTGTTGAAGTGCATACTTCCCATTATGCTTAAATGTATGGTATGAATATTAGTCATAATATAAAATCAATTTGCTTCAAACATTAGAATAAAGAAACGATTACAGATCATTGAAGATATTGTAGAAGATCATGCAAAAAGTTAATTACTGATGTTTAGGTGTACTTCCAAATTTGCTTGAAGATTATAAGCTATAATTTAAAGCCCCAGCTAATGTTGAAGAGAAAAGCATTAAAACTTTGAAACTAGACAAAAAAAAATATATGTGTTTCTTACTTGGTAAATTGATCTTTTCATGAAAATAATTACTTTTTTTTAATTCCTTTATAAGTATCATTCCAAACATTACATTCATTTCTTATATCTAGGTGTTCTGCATTATTAGACAACACTATCATCCTAATTTGGTAAAACAAATTTAAGATTTAATTAACATTTTGTTAACAACATTCTTCTTTCTGACGTTACGTCCCCATTGGGACAGAGCCTGCTTCTCAGCTTAGTGTTCTTATGAGCACTTCCACAGTTATTAACTAAGAGCTTACTACACAGAAAGAAAAATCCATGTGAATTTCAGCGCAAAATGATGCACATGAAGGGAATGCCAGATATGTCGCAAATTTACATGACACATCGTGTAAATTTACATCAACATCATGTAAATTTGTGCGAATTGTCGCGTAATCGGTTAGAGTCCATGCTTGATTACACGATGTGTAGCGGAAAATTACATGATGTTATTGTAATTTTACACAATGTGACATGTAAATTTGCGACATATCTGGCATTCCCTTTATGTGCATGATTTTACGCTGAAATTTACATGGATTTTTCTTTCTGTGTATGCCAATGACCATTTTTGCATGCGTATATCGTGTGGCAGGTACGAAGATACTCTATGCCCTGGGAAGTCGAGAAAATTTCCAACCCGAAAAGATCCTCGACCGGTGGGATTCGAACCCACGACCCTCAGCTTGGTCTTGCTGAATAGCTGCGCGTTTACCGCTACGGCTATCTGGGCCCAACAACATATAACATTTTATTTGCCGTAGCAGTTCAGATGAGTTGATTTCACCTGCTTATACTTGACCTAACTTAACCTAAACACATAACGCATTAATCGTGGCAATAGAGGATTGTAACGATTTTTTCCTGAAATTACTTATTATTTTATTTGACATTTGTTCCAATGTTTCAACATTGGATATTCTACACGGGTAAAAATGCGGCACTCTAAAACAGGAGAAAGAGTCATGATTTCGGGAGGAAAGTGTGTTTTCATGTTATGAAAATACACCATGACCAAAAGTCATGAAATCATGAAGCATTTTACCGTAACGCCGGCTGTACGTTACGTTTTCAATTTTTAGCGAAGAAAAATGGCAGTTAAAATTCTCAAATCATGAGGCATGTATGCTGGAACCATGAATAAAATTCATGGATTTAGTCATCTGTCATTTATGATTCCTATTTTTGATACGAAAAGCAGCAATTTCGGTCGTGAAATCATGAAGCAGGATCTGATATCATGAACACAGGTCATGAACACATAAGCACTTTTCATGTATTCTGATGCCTGTCATTTATGATTCCAATTTTGGTGCTGAAAAGTGGCAAGTTGAGTCATGAAATCATGAAGCAGGATCCCTGAATCATGAACTCAGTTCATGAAAACGAAACATTGTACGTCAATTTAGATACCAGTTTATATTTGCCATTGGTAAACAAATAAAACAAAGATTAATTTTTTTACTGCTTTTGTGCCGATAGTTTCGTAATAAACCGTGAAAACATTCCGCAAATGTCAACCTAACGAGTGTGACATCTTTAGCAGGAACGCGAAAATTCGGTGGTTAGGTTGGTACACAAAATGTTGTTTCGAGCATCAATTGAATTGGTAAATGGTCCCTGGGCTGGTGGATTGCATGAGTCATGGAACACTCCTTAACAACTCTGCGGATGTGGAAAGTGGAACTGGATCATCCGGCTGCCGAAGGCCTTTTGTGACCTGCTCTGTTATTGGACGTGGGGTATGCATCACTTCCGAACAGTTGAAATCGCCGACGAGCTTGTCAGGCAAAATCTTTGCTCAAAGTGAAACATTGCCCGGTTCTGCAAAGTCAGGATTAAGTAAGTACATTTATTGTGTCGTGAAACAATGTTGGAACTCACGAGAATTTCACCAAGAATGTCATCGATATGATGACAAGGTTCCGAAGAATTTAAACTTTTTCAAAACAAAACTTTTTTTATAATTTCACTAGAAAAGATCACCGATCGCCACGAGACACGTTGACTAAGGTGAAGAAAGTGACAGTTAGATTTGTGTAACGCCCTGAGCATACAAATTCTTGCATAATACTCACGTTTTCATGACTTTTAGTCATGATATCATGAAACATAAAATTTTATGAAATCATGACTTTTTGTTCATGAAGCCGGCAACGGATTTTTTTCCGTGTATGTAACTCATTGGTACTATACCAGGGAGGAAGTCTCAGAATCATTTTCAAAATTTTATTTTGAATTCTCTGCAGAGTTTTCTTCCTGGTATTACAACAGCTAGTCCATATTGGTACAGCATACAACATGGCTGGCCTGAAAATTTGTTTGAATACCAAAAGCTTGTTCTCAAGACAAAGTTTAGATTTTCTGTTGATGTGGATGAAGACATTTTATAAATTTGTAACATTTGGCTTGAATACCCTCAATGTGATTTTTGAAAGTTAAATTCTTATCTAGCATGAGCCCTAGATACTTAACTTCATCTGACCAATTTATTGGAACCCCTCTCATCGTGACAACATGTCTACTTGAAGGTTTCAAATAAAGAGCTTTTGGTTTATGTGGGAATATTATTAGTTGAGTTTTGGAAGCATTAGGAGAAATCTTCCATTTTTGCAAGTATGAAGAAAAAATATCTAAACTTTTTTGCAATCTACTACAGATGACACGCAGGCTTCGTCCTTTGGCGGAGAGGCCTGTGTCATCCGCAAACAAAGATTTTTGACATCCCTGAGGTAGCTCAGGTAAGTCAGATGTGAAAATATTGTATAATATTGGTCCCAAAATGCTGCCTTGAGGAACACCAGCTCTTACAGGAAGTCTTTCAGACCTGGAGTTCTGATAATTAACCTGATGTGTACGATTTGACAGATAACTTTGAATTATTCTAACAATGTATATTGGAAAATTACAGTTTTTCAATTTTACAATCAAACCTTCATGCTAAACACTGTCGAATGCTTTTTCTATGTCTAGAAGAGCAAGACCACTGGAATAGCCTTCAGATTCGTTGGAACGGATCAAATTTGTTACACGTAAAAGTTGATGAGTGGTCGAATGTCCATGGCGGAATCCGAACTGTTCATTGGCAAAAATTGAATTTTCGTTGATGTGGGCCATCATTCTGTTCAAAATAACCTTTTCAAAAAGTTTACTGATGGAGGAAAGCAAACTGATTGGACGATAGCTAGAAGCTTCTGCAGGATTTTTGTCTGGTTTTAAAATTGAAACAACCTTAGCATTTTTCTATTTGTCAGGAAAATATGCTAATTGAAAACATTTGTTAAATAAATCAACTAGAAATGATAAACTACTTTCTGGAAGTTTCTTGATAATGATGTAGAAAATACCATCATCGCCAGGAGCTTTCATGTTTTTGAATTCTTTAATAATAGTTCTCACTTCTTCCAAATCAGTCTCCCAGGCATTTTCGAAAAAGTTCTCTTGATTGAGAATATTTTCGAACTCCTGAGTAACTTGATTTTCAATTGGACTAGTAAGTCCTAAATTAAAAAGTGTGCGCACTTTCAAACTACATAGCAAGTTTTTGAGCTTTTTCGCAATTAGTTAGTAATAATTTGTTTTCCTCTTTCAATGCCGGTATTGGCTTCTGAGGTTTTTTTTTTTAAGATTTTAGATAATTTCAAAAAGTGCTTAGAGCCAGGGTCCAATTGAGAAATTTTATTTTCAAAATTTTTGTTTCTTAATTGAGCAAAACGTTTCTTGATTTCTTTCTTCAAATCCTGCCATATAATTTTCATAGCAGGATCACGAGTGCGTTGAAATTGCCTTCTCCTCACGTTTTTAAGACGGATCAAAAGTTTAAGATCATCGTCTTCGGATTCAAATTTTACTTCACATTTTGGAATTGCAATGCTCCGGGCCTCAACAATGGAATTTTTTAAAGTTTCAAGAGCATTGTCAATATCAAGTTTAGTTTCTAAAGAAATGTTAACATCAAGATTAGAGTCAACATACGTTTTATATATATTCCAGTTGGCTCGTAAATAATTGAAAGTGGAGCTGATAGGATTGAGAATCGCTTCTTGGGATATTTGAAATGTAACAGGGACATGATCAGAATCAAAATCAGCATGAGTAATCAGTTGGCTACAAAGATGACTAGAGTCGGTTAAGACCAAATCAATCGTAGATGGATTTCTAGAAGAGGAAAAACATGTGGGTCTATCAGGGTATTTAATTGAGAAATATCCTGAAGAGCACTCTTCAAATAAAATTCTGCCGTTGAAATTACTTTGAGAATTATTCCATGACCGATGTTTGGCATTAAAGTCACCAATGACAAAAAATTGACTAATTGCGAGTCAATTTACGCAAGTCAGTTTGGAGCAAATTAACTTGCTGTCCAGAGCATTGAAAAAGCAAATAGGCAGCTATGAAAGTATATTTACCAAACTGTGTTTCAACAGAAACACCTAAAGTTTCAAAAACTTTAGGGGTCGTCCATAAATGACGTAGCATTTTAGGGGGGAGGGGGGTCTTCACGAATTTGTGACGATGTGTGACGAGGGGGAGAGAGGGGTCCCAACTAGTGGACGTAGCATTTTGAATAATTGCTAAAAAGAGTAGCGCTGAAAAAAATACGAATAGTTTTTTTGTATCTAAGTTTTTTGTCTGACTTGTTAAACTTGGGTTATAAAATGATGACTCAGCTTTAAAACATTTTTTTTAAGAATGAAACAAATTCTGAATAGATTTAAATTTTCCTGATAAATATGATTAAAAAGATTTTATGAAGCTTTAAATAGTTATGTGAATATTATATTGTATTCGTGTCTAAACTTTTTTATTCATAAATAAACAAATTAAAATATCATTAAGTTAAGTTAAAATCAATGAATTATCGATTTGGAAAATATTGTTTTGCCATTTGTTCACAAGACACATAATCAACCGTTTTAGTTTTATTCATATTTTCTGTTGGAGCTAAAAAAAAGAGCATTTTTATTATTGCATTGTTTCATTATGAGTTGTGTAAGAATATTTCAGTATGGGGAACGATGATGAAGTTTAGTTGAAATATTAACATTTAAAGATGATTGAACAATCGCTGATTTTTTAAACATTCTAAAAATTACTACTATAATTTTTTAACTATCTGGCCAATGTTTGCCAAATGGATTTGTATTTAAAGAATAATGACGAAGATCTATTCCAAATTAAGGTAGTTCGTTGATCATAGTCACTGAAACCTGTTTTTAACCACGAATAATTTAAAAAATATATCCTCCAATATAACAAATGTTTTTGAACCCTTACTCATTGCTGTTAGATTCATCATTCCGAACAAGCCTTTTACCTTTTTTCAACGTTTTCAGTTGTAAACTTATTTTAGGTTTTAACAACACAAAAGTAATACAAAGTAAATTAAACCTGTATAAACTGGATCCCAAAATTATGTAACTTAAATAGGAAATCAGGTTAATAAAACTGTTCTCCAAATTATGTTTGAGCGCTACGGTATATAAAAATATCATTCGTTAGATTATTCTGATGTTTCAGTCAGTAATTAATATCAAATAATATCAAACTTTGTTTTGAATTTCTAGATTTTGATTATTCGTTTTAACCCAATCGCTGAAAAAAAAAAACAATAAAGAATGTAGTGTGGGGGGGGGTTGCTTGACATGCTACGTATTTTCCAAGGGAGGGTATCAGCATTTGTGACTAAATGCTACGAGGGGGAGGGGGGTGATTAAAATCAATGAAAAATGCTACGTCATTTATGGACGGCCCCTTAGTTTCAAATGATGAAAACAGTTGATGTTTTATACGCCTATGAATGATGATTGCAACTCCCCCACATGCCCCATCAAGTCGATCATTACGATAAACAAAAAAGTTAGGATCTCTTTTGAGTTTAGATCCAGGTTTTAAATACGTTTCGGTAATAACTGCAATATGCACGTTATTAACCGTAAGAAAATTAAACAGCTCGTCCTCTTTACCATTCAGAGAACGAGCATTCCAATTTAAAATATTTAAATTATTATTTGGATCCATTAGAAAAACGTTATCCAGTAACAATTTGATTTGTAAATTTTACACCTACTTGGACTGCTTCAGTCATAGTGGTGGCTTTGAACATTGCATCAATCATTAGATTCAATTGTTCAGTTAGAAAATTAAAATCTGAGGCAGACATATCACTTGGAATGAGTACATTTGATGATTTCCCATTAGAATTTTCGGTAGACAAAGATACTGAGTAGGAGTTACCTGTGGTGATAGGGTTTTCTTCCAGCTTTTGCTACATTTAAGAAGCTAGGTTCGCCGCCACATACCGTTCTCCTGCACACCGCAAAAGATCTTTCTAAGCACCCGACGTTCGAAGACTCCGAGTGCTTGCAGGTCCTTCTCGAGCATCGTCCACGTTTCATGCCCGTAAAGGACCACCGGTGTAATCAGTTATTTGTACATGGTACATTTGGTGCGGGGGTGAATCTTTCACGATCCCAGGTTCTTCTGGAGCCCATAGTAGGCACTAATTCCCCGTTTCAAATGTTCTTCCGATTATATCCATGTCATCAGCAGAGCAAACAAATTGACGGGATCTTGTGAAAATTGTGCCTCGGCTGTTAAACCCGGCTCTCCATGACACCCTCTAGCGCAATGTTGAACAACAGGCACGAAAGTCGATGGACATTGTCTTAGCCCCTGGCGGGACTCGAACAAACTGGAGTGTTCGCCCGAAATCTTTACGCAGTTCTGCACACCGTCCACCGTAACTCTAATCAGTCTCGCGAGTTTCCTGGGAAAGCTGTACTCGTCAATAATTCTCCATAGCTCAATGCGGTCAATACTGTCGTATGCCGCTTTAAAATCAATGAACAGGTGATGCGTTGCCCAGACAACCAAAAATCGCATGAAAGTTCACGTTATAACTCGTTTATTCATACTAATTACATCAAACCCGCAAAACACCTTGGATAAACTCGTCAAATGGATGAGTTTCCTCGCATAAAACACTTTTTTTCTTAGTTCATTTGTACATTTTGTTTCGTCCCGTACACTCGTACAAAGTAAGTCGAATCAATCCGTAGCAGCTGTCAAATCAACTTTTGTTATCATAAGGTAAGTCGCAAAAGGTAACAGGTTAGTTCGGGAGAATATGTATACACTCGCATTGTATGTTATTAATCATCACACAATATATGCACGCATATCGCCTCCACTTTTGTACGTAGAAGGCCTTTTCGTGACATCTTATAAGTGAAATTTTGCACATACAAAGCCTCCAAGTGATTTCGTTATGCATACATTTTGGTTGTTTGGGTGCGACCTGATAGTCCCAGCATTTTTGGAGAATATGCCGTTTGCTATTGGTGATAGACGATGGAAGATAATCTGGGATAATACTCTGTAGAATGATGATGAGTTCGGCTCCGATACCATCCTTCCCAGCTGCCATGTTATTCTTGAGCTGATGAACGGCATCCAGTGTTAAGTGTTCGTCGTAGTGCTGGTTCCACCTTTCGATTACCTCGTGTCCGTCCGACTAAATGTTCCCATCTTTATACCTGTACATTTCAGCTCTGCGGGATGCGTTGAGATTTGATAGAACTTACGCGTTTCTTGGGTGCGGTGCTCCGTTTCATCGCATTCCATCTCCTCCAGGCAGCGCTTTTTCTCCTGGAACAGACGGGTCTGATGCTTCCGTTTCTGTCTATAACGTTCCACGTTCTGAGTACCTTGCTGCAGCATTACCGCCCGCACTGCGTCCTTTTCCTCCTGAATCATTCTACACTCCTCGTCGAACCAATCGTCTCGTCGACTCCGTTAAACGTACCCAACAAAATTCTCGCCTGCGACGTTTATGGCTGCTTTTATTGTACTCCAGCAGTCCTCGAGAGGTGTTCTGGCGAGCGAATCCTCTTCCGGCAGCGTTTGTTCGTGATGCTGTGCGTATCCTGGGGCGACAGCTGGCTGCTTCAGTCGCTCAAGGTCAAACCGAGGCGGGCGTCGGTACCGTAGGTTGTTAACGACGGAGAGTTTTGGGTGCAGCTTTGCCATTACCAGGTAGTGGTCGGAGTCGATGTTAGCGCCACGATAGGTCCTGACGTCGATAAGGCGGCGAAATCAATCAGTCGAAGGCCGTTTCCGTTCGTCAGCCGATTGGCACTGAACTTTCCAATCGTCAGTCTGCACTCCTCCTCCTTGCCAACCTGAGCGTTTAAATCTCCTATGATGATCTTAAGCTGCGCGTAAAAAGCATCTTTATCATCATCAGTGCTTCCGGAGTGAGGGCTTTGCACGTTGATTATGATGATGTTGATGAATCGGCCCTTGATCCTCAACCTGCACATTCTTTCATTGATCGGCCACCACCCGATCATGCGCTATTGCATGTCGCCTATCACGATGAAAGCTGTTCCCAGTTCGTGTGTGTTGTCGCAGTTCTGGTTGATGGTATGATTACCTCTAAACGTTCGCACCATTGAACTCTTCCAACAAACCTCCTACAGTCCTTAGTCCTTTTTCGTCACATTGGTCTATGCCGATTGTTCCGGTCCGTATTATTCTGTTGACGTGCCTGTGCTTGTTATTTCGTACGGTTGGATTGCAGGGCCTGACACCAACCCCTTAGATTTGCCGGAGGACCATTCTTCCTAAATGTTCGGAGGGCCATAGCGCTCTGGTACTCGAACGATGAGCAGCCGCCCCTGGCATGGCATGCTGTTGTGAGCCGCTCCTAACATGGAGTGCAGACGCTCCAGGCTTGCAGAAGCAAAAGCAAACTGTCCCTGTCAGCATACGACCAGAGTTCCCGCCGGGGTTCGATCTTCCCTAAGATTACTCGTACCTCTTGAGGAGTTGCTGGGTTCTCATCGGCCGTCGAAAACAGCATCTGCCCCAGTGTGCGCCATGTGCAAGGATCGAGAAGGGAATTTGCTGACCGATAAAACGGCGTTGGCTGCCAGGTGGAAGGAACACTTTCAGCAATGAATTACCTGCTTTGCTCTTGTCCACAGTTGACCAGCAGAAGTTTTCTCGTTTTATTTTGTATGGAGATAGGCATCTAACTTCAAATTTCAAATATTTTTCGCATTACTTTTTAGCGATTTTTCGTGCATAGACACTAGTGCATGTGCGTTACTGTGCGGTAAGTAGCGAATCAGGCCATGCATGTGATCCATTGTTGGACGGTGAAAATGTAACTGTAGCGATGATGAACATTGATGATGACGACCAAGCTGTGGACCCACCGACCATAGGAGAGGTTAAAAAGGCTATCAGCGAGCTGAAGAACTGTTAGGCTGCTGGTAAGGACGAGATCCCGGTCGAGCTTCTCAAGCACGGAAGTGAGCTGCTTTATCAGTCGATCCACTGAGTACTTCGGTATTGATTTGAAGCGGGGTACGACTCTGTGAAAAGAAATGAACTTTGGTAGATAATGTCTGAACATGGTTTTCCGACGAAACTAATTAGGCTGATACATACTAAGCTGGGTAGTTTGAAATCAAGTGTTCGGATCGCAGACGAGGTGTCAATCTCGTTCGTGACGTTAGACTGGTTGGAGCAGGGCACTATGGTCCAGGGAATCTATGACATTTGGTCGAAAGACATTTGGTCGAATGACATTAAGTCGAATGACGTTTGGTCGAAAGTACATTTGGTCGAATGGACATTTCGTCGAATGGACATTTGGTCGAAAAGGTTTAGTTGCAACAGAAAGCATATGATATTTGGTCGAACCGACATTTCGTGGAAAGGTAAGTGGTCGAATCTTAATCGTATGGAAACAGAGTTTTACGTTTAGTCTGACTATAGTCGAGAGTAGCATTTTCTTTCTAATACAAGAGGGGTTGAATAATTGAAAAAGTAGCAGCCATTTTACTAACAATCTCTGAACGATTAGCAAAATTTTGATATTCAATTTAATGGACGCTCTCTCAACATATTGATCAACCTCTTGCGTTTTTAATGTTTCATGCTGCTTTTTCGTTCAGGCATGTTCTGCAATTCGAGATAAGTTCAAGTTTCCTTAGCAAGCCATTTTTTTTCTCCTCAGTAAGCTCGTCTTCCTATACCCGATTCATAGAATCAGCACAATTTTCATTTTAAAAAATTCAAAGCTTCTTCTGCAAACTATGTTATTCATCCGAGGTCATCAAACCCATATGTTAGCTTGAGGAATTTTATTAAGCTGGAAGTAACAATAAGCTAATTGGCCATAAATGTTTTCCTTAAAGCAACTTTTTCCTGCCGTTTTAATTATGATTTCCGCATTCAAAAATCCCACTTCCGTAAGCAGAAAGACCCGGAATTCGAAGAAAGATCCCAAGCACTCTCTCCGAATTCTTCCATCAGATGAAGATCAGCAGTTCATTACAAAGAACGATGACATTTCAAAAGAGTAATAAATAATGCAAGCCTTCACAGCGTTGAGTAATAAAATAAAAACAAGAGCATTTTTTCAAAGAATGATGATAATTTCAAAGAATAATAAATTCACTAGAGCTAAATATTTCAGTCAATGTATAAAACAACTATTTCCGAAAATTTCATTTAATCAAAAGATGTTTGCAATTTGAGAATAAGGCGACATTTAATGTACCATTTTTTATTCAACAACAGGTAATGATTCAGATTACTTAAAATGGCTTTAGGACATTTCGTCGAATGACATTTGGTCGAATGACGTTTGGTCGAATTGCTTTGGTACATTTATTTTGGTCGAATGACGTTGAGTTGAACGGAAATTTAATTGAAAACTTATTTTCAAATGGTTTATTTAAAGATCATTTGGTAAAATTGATTAATTTTTTCTAAGTTTTGCAAAATTGGTAAGATGACGTTGTTGAATAAAAAAACGAAACATTTCATGTAGTCTCATTTTTAAATTTCATACATCCTTCTATTTACAAATTGAAGTTATGTAAAAATCTAGGATTTCAATGATTAATCAAATGAAATTTTTAGAAGAACTTTTTTGTACATCGACTGAAATATTTAGCTGTAGCAAATTTATTATTCTTTCAAAATATCATCATTCTTTGAAAAACTGCTCAACAAGTTATTTTGCTACTCAACGATTTAAACAAAATATTTTTATTTTTTATGATTCTCATGAAATGTCATTGTTCTTCGTAATGAACTGCTGATCTTCATCTGAGGGAAGCATGCGAAGAGAGTACTCGGGATCTTTCTTTGAATCCGGGTCTTACAGCTTACGGACGTGGTGAGTAAAATTTTTGAATGCGGAATCTGAATTAAAATGACAGGAAAAATGTGCTTTCAGGAAAGCCTTTATGCCGAAGTGAATGTTAGGTTTCGGTAACTTTACTTATGGCCAATTGGCTTATTGTGACTTCTATGTATGTAAGGGAAGACGAGTTAACTGAGGCAACAAAAGTTGACTTGCTTCCATTTATGATCAGCTTATCTCGAATCGCATAACTGGCCTGAACGAAAAAGTAACATGGAACGTCAAAAATGCAATATGTTGGGAGAGCGTCTATCAAATTGAATAACAAAATTTTGCTAATCGCATAATAGGTTGTTGGTAAAAAGGCTGATACTTTTCAATTATTCTATCACTCTTGTACTAGAGACAATAGTCAGACTGAACGTAAAACTTTGTTTCCATACTATTTAGATTCAACCCCTTCCGCGAAATGTCGGTTCAACAAAATCTAATATGTTTTTGTTGAAACTAAACTTTTTCGACCAAATGTCCATTCGACTAAATGTCCGTTCGACCAAATGTATTTTCGACCAAAAGTCATTCGACTAAATGTCATTCGACCAAATGTCATAGATTCACTTAAAATAATACATTATCTCACCAGCTTTGCAAAACTTAGAAAACAATAATTAAATTAACTGAGTGATAATACACCATTTAAAAATAAGCTTTCAACAAAATTTCCGTTCAACTAAACGTCATTCCAGCAAAAAAAAAGTTCCAAAGCAATTCGACCAAATGTCCATTCGACCAAATGTCCTTTCGACCAAATGTACTTTCGACCAAATGTCATTCGACCAAACGTCATTCGACCAAATGTCATTCGACGAAATGTCCTAAAGCCTGGTCCAGGAATCAGTTTTACGCGGAAAGATGCATTTAGAGCTTTAGAATGAAACATTAGACAAAAACGGTCTTCTACAAAGTTGTTTGTATTAGTTGAGCCCTTTGTTTGGATTTATTGAAAATTAGGGTGGACCACATTTTCATAGAAATTGTGTAACTAACTTTCTTATTTGAAGAAATTATATTATACATGATTCAGCAAAGTTGTAGACCATTCAATTTCAAGCAACTTTGCCGAAAAAAGTTTTTTTGTATCTCTTAAATTGACCGATTTAGAGCTTTTTTCTTACGGTGACATAGGGTGGTCCGAACAAAACTGGTTTTCTGGCTCTAAAGTTTTCAATTCAAAATTCTCATCAAAGTAGTCTATGAGACACTTTTAGAGCTTCAAAAAATGCGTAATTTGGTGAGTGAAGAAACTTGCTATCTCCTTTCGTTTAGGAGTTATTGTTGTTTTTCTTTCAAAAACATGCCTACTTTGTCTGTGAATATCTCTGATTGGGGCAAACATAAAAAATATCTTTTGACGGCGTTCAAAAGACAAAATAAAATTGTATATTATATCAAAAAATAAAAGATGTCTTATTATTGTAACCCTAATAAAATGTCTTGAAAATCAAATATTTTTTATCACAAAAACTTTAATAACTTTTGAACTAAGATAGGTATCAACAATCTTTTTGCAATAAAATTTGCGTTTTGTTAAGTTCTAAAAGTCGTCCATAGACGACTTCGACGAGAAAATAATATTAAAAAAACAAGAGTTGAAAAACTTATTTTTGTTGGACCACCCTGCGGTGATTAGGAAAAAATGCTCTAGATTGGTCAAATTTTGAGCTACAGAAAAACTTTTTTTGGCAAAGTTGATCAAAATTTCAAGTTCTACCGCTTTGTCTAAGAGCATATACCAGTATTTTTGCGAATAAAAAGTTGATTATATGATATATGTGATATGGTCCACCCTAGTTTCAAATGACACAGTGTGAAAGCTTACATTTTTAGAAACAATTTTGTAGAAGATCATTTTTGTCTAAAATTTCGTTTTCATGCTCAAAATGCAAAATTATAAAGAAATACATACTATGAAAATCTTCAAAATAGTTTTAGAGCCCTATCTTTCTTATTTCAAATTTCTCGTCAAAGCGGTCTATGAACGACTTTAAGAACTTAACAAAACGCAAATTTTCATGCAAAAATATTGATGATATCTATCTTAGTTCAAAAGTTATTAAAGTTTTTCTGCTGGCATTTTATTAGAGTTACAAAAATAACACATCTGTAATTTTTTGATATAATATACAATTTTATTTTGTCTTTTGAATGCCGTCAAAAGATATTTTTTATGTCTGCCCCAATCAGAGATTTTCACAATCAAAGTAGGCATGTTTTTGAGAGAAAACAACAATAACTCCTAAACGGAAGGAGATAGCGAGTTTCTTCACTCACCAAATTACGCATTTTTTGAAGCTCTAAAAGTGTCTCATAGACTACTTTGATGAGAAATTTGAATTGAAAACTCTAGAGCCAGAAAACCAGTTTTGTTCGGACCACCCTACGTCACTGCAGGAAAAAAGCTCTAAATCGGCCAATTTAAGAGATACAAAAAAAACTTTTTTGGCAAAGTTGCTTGAAATTGAATGGTCTATAACTTTGCTGAATCATGTATAATATAATTTCTACAAATAAGAAAGTTAGTTACACAATTTCTATGAAAATGTGGTCCACCCTAATTTTAAATAACACCAAACGAAGGGCTTAACTAATACAAACAACTTTGTAGAAGACCGTTTTTGTCTAATGTTTCATTCTAAAGCTCTAAATGCATCTTTCCGCGTAAAACTGATTCCTGGACCACTGTGCAGGGAGACGCACTTTTGAATTTACTGTTCAACATTGCACTCGAGGGTGCTATTAGACCTAATTGGAATCGATCGCAGGTCAGTGGAAGAGGCCTTCGTGCCTCTGAAGAGGGAGGCAGCGAGGATGGGCCTGACCATTAATTCTACCAAAGCGAAGTACATGGTTGCAGGTAGAGATAGAGTCAGGTATGCTGGTGTAGGTGCTGAGGTAGTGTTTGATGGGGATGTGTTGAAGTTTTTGAAAATTTGTTTATCTTGGAACACTTGTGACATGTGACGACGTTTCCCGCGAAGTGAAAAGACGTGTTGCGGCTGCGAAAAGGGCCTTTTACGGACTACGTAACCAGCTTAAGTCCCGCAGCTTGCAAACGGAAACAGGATTCGCCCTGTATAAAACATTGATTCTTCCGGTGGCACTGAGCGTGGACATTTAAAGAGTCAGACCGGAAAGCTCTCGGTGTTTTCGAGCGTACAGTGCTGCGGACAATACTCGGTGGGAAACTCGAAAATGGTGTGAGTCGTAGAGGCATGAATCACGAATTGTACCAAGTGTACAACGATGCGAATATGATCAAGCTTGTGAAATACGGCAGACTTCAGTGGGCTGGTCACTTAGTGCGTATGTCGGAAGAAAGAATTGTGAAAATAATGTTCAGCAGGGAACCAGGTAGAGGTCGGCGGCTTCGGGGAAGACTACGAATACGCTGGCTGTACGCAGTGAAAGAGAACCTGGCGACCCAAAACGTTCGGGGCAACTGGAGAAGTTTCACCCAAGACCGACGATGATGGAGCTCTACAATACGCCCGGCAATGGCGTGGCGCTACGCTGTAGCCATCAAGGTAAGGTAGGTACATTTTTTTTTTTCAAGGAAAGAATTCTCGCGGAACATTACTAAAGGACCTATGTACAAATGAGAGATTCTCTCCTCTCTCGTTCTCTTTCGATTATAATAGTGGAATACGAATTTGGAATAGATTTTGGGAAGTTTTTCACTATAGATCGAAAGTCAATTTCCTTGACTAGCGTTTCATACTAAAAACGCAACAGAAGAGGTTAATGTGTTAGATAGGGCCTTTAGCAATGTTCCGCGAGAATTGTCCAGAAAATCGTGCAAGCGTTCCCCATTCATTCTTTCACAAAATTATCCTTGAATCACAACAAAGTTTCAAAAAACTTGCTCGAACTCTCTAAAAATTTAAGTAAATCATGCCTGAGGAACCGAACCGTGTTCCTCAATGAGTCTCATAAGATATTTATTCAAGGATGTCTTCAGAAAAATCTCTATGGGTTCGTACAGATTCTCGTCCCCTAGTTTCTCCAAGAACACTTTCAGGAGTGTCTTCATTATTTTCTTCAGAATGTTGAAGTCCCCGTACCTCCTGAGAAAATTTCTCCAAAAAATCAAAAATTACCCCAAAGTAGTCGTTTCCTTAAATCAAATATTTCTGAGTTCATCAAGGATTGCGCCTGATATTCTCCCAAAGATGCTTCCAAGATTTGTTCCAGAGTTTTATATTGATTTATTCATATAATTCTTCTAAAATTTCTATTCCCGCAGAGATAAATTCCTGTGAAAAAAAATCCTGGATGTTTTATCCTAAAACCATTGGCTGTGATAAAAAAAAAATCCAGAGGTTCTTCTAGGAGTGTTTCCAAAAATCTTTCCAGAAGTTATTCAATAAAGTTTGCTAAGCAAAGCAGTTTTTTTGGTTTTCAGGGATATATCCAGATATTTTTGGATACAATATTCCAGGAATTTTAAAAAACGATTCCTTCAGGAATTCTCCCTCGGATTGCATGTGCTTCTCCAAGAATTCTTTCAGAGAATTCTCCTTTGGTTCATTAAGAAATATCTTCAAGAATTCATCTGATTCCTCCCAGTAGTCGAACCACTCTTATAAGAAACCAATGTGTTTGGCCAATAGGGTAACGACTGTTTATTTCGTTCCTAAACGCTAACAGTTGGAGCCAGCGGCAAAAAGTACAGAAAACAACCTTTCGAACATTCAGTTTCACTCGCTGACCACTGAGCGACGACACTGATGTGTGTATTCCACTCACTGATCGCGCTACGCTGGATTCTCAAATTTCTCAAACTTCCAACACAAGCGCATGGAAAAATGGTAGTCGAGAGCTGTCAAAGCGTATGGAAAATAATGAAAAACGTAAATTACTAGCAATTAGGAAACTGGATCGAAAAAGTATTGATTAGAAATCAAGCGTAATGTGAATAGATAACTTTTTGTTTTTAGTTCATCATCCATAGTGGTTTCTTTGCTTCAGGATTTCGTTTTTACTACCACTAAATAAGAGCCATCTATTCGTCATCAAACGTCAACATCCCACCGCAAAATCGCTAGTGTTTGGAGGGGATTTTAACCTCCAAATTGCCAAATAACCTTCAAATCATCTGCACACACTGTATGATTTCGAGAAGGGCTTTCTTTTCATCATTCAGTTCGAAGGACTACTCGAGAGCGCTTCCAGTCAAAAAGACCCCTGTATTCAAGTCAGTCACTTATTTTTATATCGTTTTACAATTGTTCCTAATCTATGGTTTGCATATCGGTGAGCGAGACGGCCGGAGTGACACCTAAAAAATGTTCTTTGCTAGGTCAGTTAATTCGGGCGCACATTTGGTGCATTTTAAGACCTACCGGGTTGCGCAATTTGAAACCCTTCGTTTGAAGTGCGCTTGGGTACGGATCGCAAGCGGGGCAAAAGAAGAACGGATGGATAGCTGCTAGCGTTGAGCTATAAGTGTCGTATATGGATGGAATTTCATTCTCTTGCACTTTTCGAGTGCATTGATCGGTTTGCGGCTGATGGCCTATGGGTTATTTTATGATTATAGGTTTGGGTAGTCAGAGGCTCTCAAATCCCATGACACCTTCCCCCTTTGGAAGAATAATGTATCGAAATGAAATGAAGTGTAATTATTCTATCAGTGTCTTTCTCCGGTTGTCTCAATTTATTAACATTTATATATATCCGGGCGCTACATCCCGATCCCTCCCAGACGAGTTGAGCGTATCGGAGATGAAGCTCAATGGACGTGTGGGTATCTGTTCTTCTTGTCTTAATTTTGATGTTTACTTACGTGGGATTTTTTTTTTTTTTTTTTGACTATGTATATATTGTAACGAGTAAAATTCCCTATCTATTATCCTTACCAATTACCAACTTCATCTAAGCACAAGCTTCATCTCAAGGTTTCGTCATTCGTTTTCGTGTTGTCGTCTTGTCTTGTCTTGGACCTCTCTCGTTCTTGCCCTTCTGGGGAATCTCCAATCTTGGCCTATAATACCTAATTCCATTCATCTTTGTACTTGGCTCCTGATTTTTCTCGCATGATGCCTAGGATTTCTCGTTGGTTGTATGTGTAAACAAAACGTTGCAGATATGTGCTGTTGACCCCGACACCTTGAAGCTAGGAGTTTGATTTTATGTGCAATCATCAAAAAATGAGTCCCATTGTGTGTATCAGGTTTAATTTGGATGTAGTAATTTAACCTGTTATTTGTTGTTGTTGTTGTTGTTGTACTCTGTGTTTCTCGTGGTCGAGTGGTAAACGGTGTCAGTTGCTTTGGCTCATTATGAAGCTCCAGATTCTAAGGGTTCGATTCCCGCTCCAGTCAGTAGAATCCTTTTTTTTCACATGAATCTTGCTTTCACGTTAACTGATGATTCGCTTAAGATGAGGCCGTTCAGTTTTGGTTCCTCATGATTTGATTTCCTTTGATTTTTTTTTTGACTTTTCGAGGAGTTCTCTTCTACTGGATAAAATAAACTCTACGCCATTTTTGGATTTTTATGACAGAGTTATACAGCAAGGTCCTGCAGCTCTTCGGGAATAATGACAGATTTTATCTGTATGATAGTTATGGTGGATTACACGATGGTAATACCTGATGAATTATGTGTCACGGTTGTTTTCTCTCCTTCGATTCGTCTTGTTTTTGTAGATCGTGCTTGGATTTTGAACTATTGCATGTATGTCGATTTTTACATTAGTTTACGTCCATCGGTTGTTTACTTCGATATTCCAGGCCTTGATTGTCGATTCCTCATCCGGGTTATTTGGTACCAAAATGCTACGGTTCCAATTTTCAGAGATGATGATGTCCTTCCTTGCCGTTCCGTAACCAGATGTTGCCTGCTCAGCTCCTCCCCTCGAGAATACTTGTGCTTTGATATTTACGCGATCCTAGCTAACTTCGAATGTACTTACTAATTTCAATCTTAATTGAATCTAACAAGCCAGAGAAAAAAAACCACACGATGCAAACTTAATGTCATTTCACTTAAAACTTCTAAAACAATGACCATTTCTGTTAAAACTTGTTTTTGGATGGAATATTTTTGTTTTCATTCAACCCACTTCCTCACCTTTGTTCTGATGTAAACCCAATTTGAATTAATAAAAATAATCATTTTTTTTTTCTTTTTTCTACGGTAATTTTATCCCAAAAACCCAATTTTCCCTCATAAATTTTCATAAAACCCTCAATTTTTCGTTTTAAATATTTTCAACAACTCAATTCCTTCCCTCATTTTCTCCCCTTCCAATAAAAAGAAAGATTTCATTCAAGCAGCGTATCCGCCTTGCAACATCCGGATTAGACTATTTCCTCTATTGTAAATACTCCGGGCGCGTGGTAATGATTTTGTCGTTTACAAAATTGATCCTCCTCTCCCCCACTGAAGGTTCCACTTAGGATCGTTGCTGTAGGAATTCTTCTGAAATTAAAATTTTTATTAAGAAAATACAAACCCTAAAACGAAATTATATAAAAAGAAATACAATGCATTAATCAATTGTTTTGGTCTGGTGTCCACCGCATGATCTCTGAAACAAACATATTGTTAACAGTTTTATGTTGAACCGTAGATAACTTCCTTGTCGTGGTATAGTTTCCGTGTTTTGCTAAGGTTTGATGGGTGTCCATTCAAAGTTGTTGTGCATAATAACGTAATCTAACCATGACAGAAATATATACTGAGTTCAATTTTTTACGATGGATTCAATAAATATTTCCGCATCGCTTGTTTTTCATTTTCTTTTTATTATGGTTTCTCACCGTATCATTTTCAATTATCACTTTTACTTCTTCCTCCTTTGGAAGTGTTGTTATCGTTTTTATATCTTCTTTAATCTTCTTAATATTTTGATCAATCATCTTACTATTTCCTGTATTCTTGTATTCGTTTGTTTCTTGCTGTTGTTTTTTTTCGGCAATTGTTTTTTCAAGTTTGTATTAACGCATTCATCTTTAACTTTCTTGACCTTTTTGTCTAAATTCTTTCTTTTTTCTTCCTGTTTTCTGGGATTGAATTCCAATTTCCGTGCACAACAAGAGATTTCTCCTTTAAAACAACAGCAAAATATTGCAATTATTCCTCCCAAAATCGCAATGGTTGTCATGCTGAACCATGGATTTTATAATGGTGCATAAATCATATTTTTCAAAACTGTTCTTTGATCTTTAAGTTCCTTGACGTCAATTCCTATGTCAAATAACTGTTTCTTATCCAAGAAGGAGTACACATGTTTTGATTCATTTAAATTAGGAATCTTTTCAAATTTTGGGTTTTCCACGTCATATACTGTTAAATTAAATTCTGGTTGATATATAAGCATATCTGTATCGGAAATTTCTGATTCGAAGTACGAAATTGTTATTTGTTTTGTAGCAATCTTCATATCTGGCTCAATATGTATTTTACCCGTACCTAATATATCCATTGTTGTTACATTTTGCCCATGGGTAATGTTCACGGTTGTAGCAGATGGGGCAACATACAACCATATATTTGGTTTGAGTGTCGCTATCCAAATCACATTTGTGATTTTCAGAACCTTTGTGTCACATTTTGTTGACGCATTTTTGTACAATAGTTCTGTAAGACATAGATCGCTTTCTCTGAGATTCTGTTGTGCCTTCTGGATATTACACAATTTGGAATTTCCCATTTTCATACAATCTGACCACTCGTTTAGAGATAATATATATCCTACTTCTATTTCATTTTCCCTATTAAGAATTAAAATATTCTTATCCATATTTATTAATGTTAGCACCTGGCCGTTTATTCCAGGCGAGATTGTGCCTCTGAAAGTTTCATACTGTATTTTTCTAACTAGTGGAACTATGAGATTTATAAGTATTTCCAATCTATTTGTTATCTTAAAATCGTAGTCGATAACATTAAATATATCTGGGCTTATTTCGCCATTACTTAATCGTGGAAATCCAATGTCTTTTGCAATTTTAATTTCATTTTTCTCTAGTTCGATTAAAAACTGTGTTGGTTCGATGAGTTCTAATAATGAATAACTGTCCATCTTGTTTTGTAACAAAATGTTTATAAAATTTTTCTGACTTTCTTTAATATTATCGGACAGGTGCACCAACCATAATCCCAATTCTATTAAATTTGATTCCAGAAAAATCATTCGTTTAACATCGTTAGTGAAATTCAACCCTCTATTGATTTCGAGTTTCATTGCATCAAAATTTTTCTTAATCCAACCCATTTGTTGGTTTACTTTATCCGAAGCATTATTGAGTAAATCATACATCGAATCTATTACATAATTTTGGCGATCCAAATTATTCTTTATTGTTTCCTCATTGCCTCTAAGTGTATCTAAATTTGTGTCAATTCTGGATCGGTCATCTGAATCCATTGCTCCTAAATATGTCCAGAATCCTCTACCTTTCCGTGTTGAAAAAAAATTTTCTAATAAATTCTTGTTTCGAGCGAATTTTTCTTGAGTCTATGTCAATGTTTGAGCTTAGATGATCACACTTCATGTTTGGTATTCTGGCTCCTAGCATATCGCAGGATTCTCTGTATAGCATGAATGCGTTTTCCCGTTGCTTAACCTTATTTTCTAACATACCGCAATCCAGTTTCATTTTTACTACAAGATTTCCTTGTAAAATTTTTGTGTCCCCAAGCTTCTCCAAGTACAGCTTCGGACTCTCATCAGTTCCCATCTTCCCAATCGTGAGTAAGAGCCAGTATATTATTGGCATCATTGAAAGTTGCTTCATTGTTGTTGTTCCGTTCCTTGTAAATTTCCAACTCGTTTCAGGTTTTCTGGTAGTTTGTTCTGGTCTTTGTTCGTCACAATTTCGTAAAAATTGTTCTAATTGTTTGATAATCACTTTGTCCTTCACTTTTTCATTAACTTCTTCAGATTGATATTCACTTTGTTCTTCACTTTTTCATTAAATTGTTCCACGTTAGTTGTTTGCTATTAAAAAAAAAGTTTTTGGTTTCACTGGTTTTACCCACCAGACAGAAATAGCGTTCCTATGTTCTTAAAATTGAACAGTTTGTTTCCGCTGTCACCATATGCACACACTGTATGATTTCGAGAAGGGCTTTCTTTTCATCATTCAGTTCGAAGGACTACTCGAGAGCGCTTCCAGTCAAAAAGACCCCTGTATTCAAGTCAGTCACTTATTTTTATATCGTTTTACAATTGTTCCTAATCTATGGTTTGCATATCGGTGAGCGAGACGGCCGGAGTGACACCTAAAAAATGTTCTTTGCTAGGTCAGTTAATTCGGGCGCACATTTGGTGCATTTTAAGACCTACCGGGTTGCGCAATTTGAAACCCTTCGTTTGAAGTGCGCTTGGGTACGGATCGCAAGCGGGGCAAAAGAAGAACGGATGGATAGCTGCTAGCGTTGAGCTATAAGTGTCGTATATGGATGGAATTTCATTCTCTTGCACTTTTCGAGTGCATTGATCGGTTTGCGGCTGATGGCCTATGGGTTATTTTATGATTATAGGTTTGGGTAGTCAGAGGCTCTCAAATCCCATGACACCTTCCCCCTTTGGAAGAATAATGTATCGAAATGAAATGAAGTGTAATTATTCTATCAGTGTCTTTCTCCGGTTGTCTCAATTTATTAACATTTATATATATCCGGGCGCTACACATCACCTCCAAGTTAGTTCTAATACCCTACGTTATATGAAATATGGTGGCGCGTCGATCGTCGCAAGTTTATCGTTAAACAGTCAATTGCCCTTTCAGTTTTGAATATCGCCCTATTAACCGAAACCAAATCTTTGGCCGAAACTGGTTCTGGTAGCCTATATTGACCAACGAAATTTTCATATCGAAAAAATGGTTTTAGCTCAGTTCCGATATTATCAGAGGGATATTATACATTCTAATATGTTAATTAGAGCACAATCTCAATCAAATCCTACTTGGTTTAGAATAGAAACTTTTACCGTGTACTAAACTCTAAGTACAAATTTCTTATCGTGTACTTCACCCAGCAGCCATAATTTTGTAGCTACGTGAGCTATATTTTGTACTAGTAGACACTAGAGGGCCGCATAATGAAAAGGCTTCCACTCTAATAAATTTGTGATCAATTCCATCTTAGGCCTTTTCAAAGATTTATAAATTTGAGGCTGATTATCGCCAAAAATGACCCTTTTAGAAAACCATGCACCCTCTCGTGAAGCATTTTGATTATTCAACAAATTTTGTATGAGCTGTAACACGGCAAGGACACCCACCCATCTCCTTCAGCGAAAATTTGAAATTTGAGAATGGGCCATAAGACGTTTATCTCAAAACATAAGAAATATAAATCTTCTTCTTTCTGGCGTTACGTCCCAACTGGGACAAAGCCTGCGAGCACTTCCACAGTTAACTGAGAGCTTTCTTTGCCGATTGACCATTTTTACATGTGTATATCGTGTGGCAGGTACGAAGATACTCTATGCCCCGGGAATCGAGAAAAAAAATTTTACGAAAAGATCCTCAACATGGTTATGCTGAATAGCTGCGCGTTTAATACCGCTACGGCTATCTGGGCCCCAAGAAAAAAAAATATTTATTTAAAATATAAGTAAAAAAATATTTATTATCCCTCTCACAGTTTAACTTCGGTAGCAGACACGATAGTGGAGTTGAAACACGATGGCGGCATGGTTTCAGTGAGAATTGCTTTTATATAAAAACACGTATAAACCGAATGGCGTCAAGTTCAAACTTATTTTTGTAATACAAATGATAATTTGATTCAAAATATTTTATTGTTACAAAAATATTTAAAAATACATGTACAAAATTTGCGAACATTTTTTCTGCACTATCTATGTTTGTATCGTTGGTCTGCTCTACCAAAATATGAAAATTTCTTCACTACATATACCACAATTTACATTCTAGGCTTTTTATGTATACAATATCTATAAAAAAAAATCCATATAAAATCACACAATTGTAACATCCTACACTTGTAACCCTATCTCAATAATGCACCCCTCTTACATCCTAAGAATAGTACCGCCGCACTTCATCCAGCAGTTGCTCGATGCTGGTCTCATCGATCGGAATGAATCTCTTCGAGTTACGACTAAAGTAATAAATGTCACCCGTATAAATGTCGAACCACAGGGCGTGGATGTGCAGATCGTGCGATTCGAGCCGTTTCTTCAGGAACCCGTACGAAGCCACGTTTTCGATCTGCTGCAGCGTGTTCACTTGGGATAGTTTATCCTCCAAGGCGAACTGATTCTCCGGATCGATGTAGGCAACAAACTTGCGCAGCGGCGTTTCCGAAGAGAATATCAACGGTTTGTCCAGCCCGACCTGCCGAAGGTTCTGGAACTTTTCCAAACTGGTGTTGGCATGCTCGCAAAGCCACGCCCGAAGCGGAGATATCCGACGGTTTTTCTGTAAGAAATGAAGTACGATTCATTCTGAACTAGTTCATGAACAACGTTAACTCATTGGAAACTTACTCTCGATGAAAATTCCGGATCCCTCAACTGGTACAGCAGATTCATGGCTTTGCAGTCGCTGTGGCCACATACGATGATATGTTTGATGTTGTTCACAACACAGCCCAGTTCTAGACCAGCCGGTTCACAGCTGAAGTACTCGTCCTGGAAGTGCTCGGCATGTGGCACCAAGTTGCCGGCGTTACGTATCACAAACATGTCTCCCACGTGGGTATCCGTGTATCGGGTGGGGATCATACGGCTGTCCATGCAAGTGAAGAATACCGCTTTGGGCTGTAAATAAAAGAAGAAAAATACTTGTTCTAATTCTTTATAAGTATCATTCCAACCATTACATTCATTTCTTATATCTTGGTGTTTTGTGTTACACTAGCATCCTAATTTCGTAGAACGAAATTAAGCTTTTATTAACATTTTGTTAACAACATATTACATTTCATTTGCCGCAGCAGTTCAGATTTTTTACAAGTGAGTTTATTTCACCTGCTTATAAGAGAAAAAAAAACGTTTTCAATTTACTTACCCTAATTTAACCTAAATACGCATTAGAAGATTGCAACGATTTTTGTCTAAAATTATTAAATATTTTATTTGACATTTCCAACGTTTCAACATTGGATACTCCATGTAACTCATTGGTACTATACCAGGGAGGAAGCTTCAGAATCATTTTAAAATTTTATTTAGAATCCTCTGCAGAGCTTTCTTCGTGGTATTACAACAGCTAGTCCATATTGGTACAGCATACAACATGGCTGGCCTGAAAATGTGTTTGAAGATCAAAAGCTTGTTCTTAAGACAAAGTTTTGTTTTTTTATTAATAAGGGGATAGAGACATTTTACAAATTTCTTACATTTGGATTGAATGCCCTCAATGTGATTTTCGAAAGTTAAATTCTGCTCTACCATGAGCTCTAGATACTTAACTTCATCTGACCAATTTATTGGAACCCCTCTTATCGTGACAACATGTCTACTTGAAGGTTCCAAATAATGAGCTTTTGGTTTATGTGGGAATATTATTAGTTGAGTTTTGGAAGTATTAGGAGAAATCTTCTATTTTTGCAAGTATGAAGAAAAACTATCCAATTTTTTTTTGCTATCGACTACAGATGACATGCAGACTTCGTCCTTTGGCGGATAGGCCTGTGTCATCCGCAAACAAGGATTTTTGACTTCCCTGAGGTAACTCAGGTAAGTCAGATGTGAAAATATTGTATAATATTGATCCCAACATGCTGCCTTGAGGAACACCAGCTCTTACAGGAAGTCTTTCAGATCTGGAGTTCTGATAATTAACCTGATGTGTACGATTTGACAGATAACTTTGAATTATACTAACAATGTATGTTGGAAAATTTGTTTTTTTTTTTAATTTTACAATCAAACGAATGCTTTTTCTATGCCTAGAAGCGCAAGCCCAGTAGAATAGTCTTCAGATTTGTTGGAACGGATGAAATTTGTTACACGTAAAAGTTGATGAGTAGTCGAATGTTCATGGCGGAATCCCAATTGTTCATTGGCAAAAAATTAATTTTCGTTGATGAGGACCATGATTTTGTTCAAAATGACCTTTTCAAAAAGTTTACTGATGGAGAAAAGCAAACTGATTGGACGATAGCTAGAAGCTTCTGCAGGATTTTTCCAACTAACCGGAATTTTTTTTATCTTAGACACCGACACGTTAATGCTTCCAGTGGACGATTTGTCCTTTGAAGGTAGCTAGACACTAGACAACGGACTAGCATGCAACGCCCAATGGCACAGTCGAAATACATTTCTGACGAAAATTTTTCCGGACTGAAGCGGGAATCGAACCCACACCCCTTCACTCGATGCGGCTAAATGCTTGGTAACACTAACCGCACGGCCACGAAGCCCACTTATTATGCTAATTATGCTAATGGATTACCTGCTTTGCTCTTGTCCACAGTTGATCAGTTTTCTCGTTTCATTTTGTATGGGGAAAGGCATCTAACTTCAAATTTCTCGTAAAGAAAGCATGAATCGAAAAAATATTTACGGCCTAAGCGAAGGTAAACAAATTGCCTCAAAATTCGATGAGTGTATTTTAATAAATAAATAAATACTAGCAAAACTTGAATATAGTTCAGCATAAAAAAATCATATCATTATAACGAAAAGTCCTGAAAAAGATGTTTTAGGGTCAGTCGAAAGATTTCAAGCTCTATTATAAGAGAAAAATAAAAGTGCTCCAGTAGTAGCCGTTAGGTAATGATGCAAGGAATTTCAAAATAAATTAGGGCCAGTCGAAAGATTTCAAGCTCTATTATAAGAGAAAAATAAAAGTGCTCCAGTAGTAGCCGTTCGGTAATGATGCAAGGAATCTATATAAATAAAAATGGAGTGGTGTTTGTATGTCACGAAATGGCTTACGAACGGGTCAACGCATGTGAATGATAATTACTCCGTTGTGTCCCTTAAGGGTTCCGACGTGTTTGTATGTATAAAAATCCCAGGATATTCACCGGAAAAGTAGAGAAAACGAGAGTGAACGGAACTGTCATTTTGTTTGGGACGATCCATAGCGTTTTTCAACAGCCTACTTGAAAGCAAGACGAAGTTTGCCGGGACCACTAGTTTCAAAATAAAAAGTTGATTTTCACATAGGTTTAAGGCCGCACGGGACGTCATCATAATCACCCTATCCATTTCAAAAAGCAAATCTCAAGAACCACTCCATATATCGATGCGAAAATGTATCACTATGATTCTATATATGTAGTGCACAACCCAATAAATTTTCAGCTTCATCGGTTCACTAAAACTCGAGATTTGCTTCCACAAAGTTTTGATGATTATTGTTAGAGTGAGACGAAAGATAGGGAAAATAACACGGTCTCCCGTGTCCCCTTAACATTTTTTTTTCTCAAAGAAGCAAATAAAATCTTTCGAACAAAGCAAACAAATAATCAATCGACTTTTCTTCATTTTTATACATCAATTAAGGGAAATGCTTCAATCAGTTGATCCACTTCTAGACTAGAACATGTAAGCGACTACTGGTGCGAGGAAGCGTGATATTATTGATTGATATGATAAAATAAAAAGCTTGAATTTGGCAAATCTAATAAACTAAAGGCGATCTATCCACCAAAAAATAGCGCATACCGTTTTATTCCATTGTCCAATCTACTGGTACCGTAATCCGGGGTAACATTGATCAGTTTTTAGGATATTTTTTGAATATTTCATCCAAAAATATAAATGTTGTGAGTTTTATATTTTTAAAACAACCCATAGCTCGTGACAACGTTCGGTAATATTGAAAATGTCGTTACTTACTTAACTCATGGCCCCTGAAGCCGAATATGATGTCCAAACGCTTACATCTCATTTACTTTTTGAGTTATTTCAAAATTAAAAACAGCTCGAACAGCGGAATACGTCTAAAGGTAGGCGATTTCCTAAGGGAATTCTACTCAGTGTTGTTAAGACTCATTTCCCCGAAAATAACATTTTCCGAACTACGAAGCCACGAACTACTACAACCATGCTCTATCCTCCTAAAATAGAAAAGCAGATGGTTAAGCTTGAGTACTACGCACAAAATCGATCAATTTTGATCCCAGAGAGCCACAATTCAAGTTTCGGTGAAATGAAATGAGTGAGTGAGTGAGTGCGAATCATTTCACCGAAACTTGAATTGCGGCCCACCGAGATCGAAACTGTCGGATCCGATGTGCAACACTCAAGCCCAACCACCTCTCCCTCCATCTCAGGAATACAACGCACAGTTATAACAGTTCATGGCTTCACAATTTGAATTTCGGGGAAATGAGTCTGGTCAACACTGATTCTACTTTCTTAACAGTTTTTGGCGATGCCATTTTTAGTGAGAACCGTATTTTCCTTGCTGATATCGCTTGCAGAACTTATGTGCGACATGAATCTTTGGTAGTGTCATCCTTAACCATTGAAATCATTGTTTCACAAACTTGACAAATTTACGCATAAAGTTAACGCAATTTTTGCAAAAATCTTAATTTTTAATAGCTTATATTAGAAAGAGAAGCAACATTCATGCTTTGGAAATGTTTCATCAATAAATGACGATACCAACTTATTACGAGATGAGTCGTTCTGATCAATGTTACCCCGGATTACGGTACATAGCAACCTTTGGTACCGGCACTTCAATATTCCCACATAAATCAGAAGCTCTTTATTTGAAACCTTCAAGTATACATGTTGTCACGATAAGAGAGATGAAAAAATGACGTTTAAAAATACATTGAGAGCATTCAAGCCAAATATAACAAATATATGAAATCTTTATCCATCCAATAACAGAAAATCGAAACTTCTTCCAAATAACAAGCTTTTGATCCCCAAACAAATTTTCAGGCCAGCCACGTTGTCTGGTGTACCAATATGGACAAGCTGTTGTAATACCAGGAAGTAAACTCTGCAGAGAATTCAAAATAAATTTTTGAAAATCATTCTGAAGTTCCCTCCCTAGTATAGTGCTAAAGAGTTACATACATAGAATATCCAATGTTGAAACATTGGAACAAGTATCAAATAAAATTTTTAATAATTTTAGCGTAAAATCGTTGCAATCTTCTATTGCCACATTAAATGCGTAATATGTTCAGGTTAGATTAAGTTCCCTCTCCTTGGTTATGCGACCTTGCCGCGATGGGAGGGAATAATCCATTAGCCCATATGATGGAAACCAAAGGCGTAACCTGTAGTGGTGGTATCACATTTTGGCACTTTTTGCTTAAGCCGCGTCATAATTCATATGGCATAGACGCAATAATATCTCGGATGTGATCCAACGGACATTCTGCGTTATTGATAGAATTGATGCCCATTTCAAATAATTAATCTATTCGAAGTGGACATTAATACTATTGGTGACGATCAGTTTGCCTTTTGCTAACCAGAATGATCCGTAGCCACTGGTACTACGACGTGGGGAATATTACTCTGAGGAAAATGAATAGTTGATTCACTGAGTAGAAATAAGTGGCGACAGTCTTATTTTAATATGGTTTTTACATTGCCATAATAAGAAATACCTCTTTTGTAACAACGGTATAAATAATCTGATTCCAGCTTCATTTTCGCAAAATTTACAAGCAGATTGTAGGCGTTGTGAAGCATTGCATTTGCCGCCGAAAAGTAAATCTTGTAGGTAGGAGACTGTAATAGAAGCTTAAGGTAACTTTACTCTTAAATATTCACTATAAAAATGACATTGGAAAGTAAGACGCTGAGATCGATCATTAGGGAACACACGCTAGTTTCGAGAAATTGTTGAACAGACAAGGAAAGTGACATTTTTCTTAAAGGATATATGAACGTAATGACCAATAAATACTTTTAACAACAAAAAATTTAATTTACTAAAACTACTACTAAACAGCCTAATTTTGTTAAGACTTGAGTAATCAGAATACCACTTAAATGACAAATTATTCAAAACCATTTCGACTAGACAGTATTAGTAATGACACTACTACACTACTAATTCAAACAAATTCTGATGGAGCTGCTGATTTTCACAATGCTTCCTTTTCTCAGAAGCAAGGAAATATGGGTATTTTTCAAAAACTATCACGTCACAATACTAATAAAAAAAACAGTGTTCATGTGGGCACCATAGCTTAGTCCGTCTGAGTATTGGTCCTGGTAGAGGGAAAACTTGGCAAAAGCCAGAACGAGGGTTCAGCCTTGACAAGTTACGTTGTCAGGCAGCACCAACTGAATACCATACAAAAAAAAATGTTTAGGTTAGATTAAGTTAATTGAAAGTGTCTTTTTATTCACTTATAAACAGGTGAAATCAACATACTTGTAAAATTCTGAACTGCTACGGCAAATTAAATGTAATATGTTGTTAACAAAATGTTTATAAATGCTTAATTTAGTTTTACCAAAGTTTTACCACCTAGATATAAGAAGCGAATGTAATATTTGAAATTAATTTGTAGTGAATAACGCCAACCAGAACAGATTCAATATTAAGGCTACAATAATATTTCACTGAACAAAATAGCATGAGCATCGCCAATATTTGGGTTTCCATAACTGTTTGTAACAGTTATTGCCACAGTGGATATAACATGATGTTCAACTTAAAACGGTTAAACTAAAAAAGCTAAATTTTCTCATTTGGTCGCACTTGGCAATACACATTCGAAAATAAAAATTTTGATACGGGTGTCCTTTAGTAAACTTCTGAACTGCTGTTTCTAAGTGCATTGCACGAATATTCTTATCAAGGCAAAGTTGTCAGTGAAAGCAAATAGTTTTATCATTTTTAAGAATATTAGCCGTGGAGTTATAAAATAAATCAATTTTGTTCCCACTATTGCCATATTTGATACTATAGTCATAATTGCAGCATCTACCTTACTTTGCATTATTTTTCTACGCTACTTCTGCTGTTTGCTTGAAAAATTCTCGCTGATAACAATGACCAACATGTAATCAATTATCTTAAGGTTTAAAAATTTATCCGAATCATTTCTAAATGCGCCGGTATTTATAAGAAACGATTAGAATTTAAGTGCGTCTCTTATCAACCACACAGGGTCGATTTTTATCAGTTGATTGAAATTCGAGCAGCACTCTAATGCGCAAGCCTCCTTCTGACGACAGGCCTCTACCTCCATCTCTTATCCAATGACGACACCATTGGCAGTGTCCAACCGTCGCACCGCACTATCAGTTATTAATACCTGCACGCGATGGGTGCACACCTTGAACCAGTTCGGTGACCTGAAGTTACATTTCTCGGTTACGTCCTACTAACCTGTGGATTGTCTCGCACTTGCTTGAATTCCTTCACCATCTGCTCCCGGGTGGTGTTCCGATATCGCATCACACCTCGCAATATTCGCTCCATGACTCAGTGCTTCCGTATGGCGTATCGACGAGATGGACTCGGTTGCACTTTGTTATCTTATTTTTGGACGCAAAATAGGAAACAAGCCTCTAAAATTCTCAGAGAATCACAGGAATTTGATTATCGGCGTCATGCTGTTTGGACGCAAATTATCACTTCGGTGGTATCAATTAGGTTCGCCTGATTTTAGCAATGTTGTTATGGAGCGATCCAAAAAGTAAACTTTTCGACTAAATCTGTTCGAAAACTGTAAACATTACATACTTGTGCTGTTCGTATTTGTAGAATTGAATACAGTATTGGACAACACAATTGTTACTTTATATATGTTCCATACTAAATGGTCAACTTTAGAAGGTTAGATCTAAATTATTTGTAGACCGATTTCATAGAAATCTCACGTCAGTTTTCAAAACGACCTACCTCATTTTAGGTCTGAGCCGTATCCAAAACTGACGATATAGCAAATAAAAAAGGACCTATTTAACACTGAGAGGCTCACTTTGAAAAAGTAAACAAAGAGAGCCTCTCAATGTTGCATAGATCCTTTTGAAAAGTAACGCGAGATTTCTTTCAAATCGGTCTACAAATAATTTAGCTCTAATCCTCCAAAGTTGACTATTTTGTATCTGAGACGAGACTCGCGGAGACGGTCTTCTTTTACTGCGATTGTTTAGTTTTTTTCTTATTCCACTCATTGTTTTGATCAATCATGCGCATGCCGTTCAAACTCTCACATGAACATTTCAGCAAAAAGCAATTGCGTTTGCATCACACCGAAGCATAAACGGCATTTTAAGTGAAATTCCATGCCAGTAAACGTAGCAGACATTAGAAATAATAAGTCTTGTGTTTAGATCTATCGACATCTTTGGAAAAAAGTGCTCCGCTGACTGAGGTTTTTAACAATAGTTTATTTTGAATACAATACTTTTCACTTTTTCAACCATAAAAACGACGGGCTGCATTTGACGTTTCGTGACAGCGGAATCTGGGCTGCATATGACGTTGAGATTTTTCCTCTTCGCTAGTCTCTCTCAGTTTTGTACGGGAAATATAAAAGTTTCAATTGTGTTGTCCAATACTGTATATGCAGCGTTCCACCAACACAGCACAACGCACGTGTTTATGGAGTAGCGTTGGGCAAATTTTTCTTAAACATCGATGTTACTGAATCGATTCACATTTGAACTGTCGAATCGATTCTCCGATTTAATCGAATCCTTTGAATCGATGTTTTCGAATCGATTCGAATCGGATAAAAATTTACATTTATGAAGCTTGAAGTGACACCAAATGCATTTGCATTCGATTTCAACAGCTTTCAAACAAATCAGTTTCGAAAATCAATCGATCAAATTTACTACATCAAGATTAGTTCAAAATATGGTTTCTATTCCACAAACTCGTTAAGAAATCTTTAACAATTTCAACAAAATGAATCGAATGAAGAGAATCGATTCACCCGATTTTAGGTGCTCCAAACATCGATTCAAAAAATCGATTAATCGGAAAGCAAACATCGATTTTCGGAACATCGATTCAAAATCGCCCAACGCTATTATGGAGGGTTATGAAAATATCACACGACGACGACGAATAGCGGCTTATGGGACTTTGGAGCAACGACGATGCGCTCAACATTACGTCATAAACTCATTCACGTTCGAGTTTCGCTTTCATACACCTACAAAACAAAAACGCTTCATCCGTTTTCTATTCCAAGGCCATTCAACCGTCTGAAATGTGGCCTTGAACGTTACCGGTGAAAAACGAAAAATGAAATAGGTCACAATTTTCTTTGAGCAGGTACTCGTGAACTTCACGAGTGAAAGTAACGAGACACGACACGATCACGCCTGGCTCGTTCCAACGTTCGAGAGTAACTGAGGAAAACATTCTTATCGGCGCCGGCTGTGGCACCTACTTCCTAGCTAAATATGTGTTATCATTAGTCTCCGGACAGCAGCGCACCGAACGCAAAATCAATGAACATGTGCGAGTAATCTATGAGAATGGTAGTAGAGTCGAGCGCATACACATAGTTTATGCTTCTATCGAGTAAATAGAAAATTTGGTTTGAGTTTCTTAATCTTAAAATCAACAACATTCAATCATTTCAATGCACAAGCGATAAGAATTTCGCATTTGAATCAATTAATCTTAAGGAACAAAAGGAACAATTGTCTAGGGATGTGTTTAAATAATCTTAAAATTGTCCAATGAAAAATAAGGCCAATCTTATGAACGATTTGACGATACCTACAGTAGGTAACTGTACTTATCATTGATTGACAATATAGTGATAATTTAATAGGAAACCGAATTTAGTACTGTACCATTTAATTCGAACTAGAAATTAGTATCCTTTGAAAGATATGCACAATTCGATCTCAATTACATTTTCCTACCCTATTACTATACATATACCTATAAGGGTGGGACACGATTATATTAATAATAGAAATTCGAGCTCCAGTCCACTTTTTGAATGTCATTTCGATCCCGTAACAACTGTGCAAGTTTCAGCTCGATCGGTGAAAGTATAATTTGGCGCCAATCGTTCAAATTTTGTATGGAAAAACTCACTTTGACAAAGAAAAGTCACAAGTGTTGTATAATAAGTGCTATTGACATGTCCAACGAGTGTATTATAAGGTAAAGAGTGCATAGCAATGAAAAAAAAAACATTTTGGTGATATTGGCGCTTACGTTTACTCCTTCTCCATAAAGCGTGATTTGTTAGCGGAACATTTCACGTTAAACTGATCCTACTCCAGATATTTTTCCAGAGATTGCTCCAGAGATGCCACCAGGGCAATGTATCCAGGTAATCCCTCAAAGATCCCTTAAGCAGCTAACCCTGGAAACCGTTCATGTCCTTCATTGATTCCTTTAGCAACTTACCCAGGTAATTCTTTACAGATTCTTACAGGAATTTATCCAGAGACTCCACCAAGTATTCTTCCAGCATGATCTCTGCAGGGATTCCTCTAGAGCATAGGTTCCCAGACTTTTCGAGTACGCAACCCATCTAGTTATGAGGCGAATTCGCGACCCAACACCGAAAAATCGTTTGAAAATTAATAAAGCACAGTAATTTCAAAGGTCATCCATCACATTACATATGACATTCAAAAATTGTACGCATCACTACAATCAACTCATAACATCAAGCCAACGAACTAAATTTCATTATTGTCAAGGTATCATCATTTACCATGGAACTGTAGGAAGAATAAATTTAAAATGTGTATTTTTGTATATTGAAAATAAATAATATTTGATGTAACTTCACAACTCTTTTCTAAATTCGACTCCATTAAACAACAATATTTTGCTAAATTTTTCGTACGAACATCTAAAGAATCCCACAAACTTCCAAATTTTCTGATAAAAATTATTAGAAATTCTCCGATATCTTATTCATAAGAAAACTGGGCAAAGTGTTCCTTAAATTTCGAAATTTTCATGCGAGTCTCAACAGGTATCTCAATTCTGAAAACAGCAGTGATAATCCATATGAATTAAACATGTTTTAAACAATTCGTCATGGCTTCTGCCTTATAAGCAGAAGGTCATGAATTCAATCCCAGGCCCGTCCCTTTTCTCGTACTTTGTAGTTGTATTATTTCACTTGCTTCTGTCTTACACTCGAGTGATTCCAAGCAACAGCTAATTTTAATTAATGTAATTTGGTAAATTTTTTAATTCATTTTTTTTTCTATTGAGCTGAAACTTTGCACAGTTTTCCAGTTCCATCTAAATCGTCATTTTCCGATATCAAATCTTCAAGTTGAGTCACGACTAACTTTTCAAAAGGGTGTATGTGAAAATGGTTCAAAAATATTCAAAAAGCTGCACAGCAAAAACGGTTCGTTCGATTGTTAGACAACTAAAGAAACAAAGTTAGACAACTAAATAAAGATTCCAAAAAAATACACACATAAAAAACATAATTTTTGACACAAAAACTCAAATATCTCAAAACCCTATCGGAATACCAACGTAGTTTTTTGAGGGAAAACGGTCCATTATATTAGCTATCTACCATAAAAATTTGGTGATGGTAAACCAATAAAAAAGTTATGACATTTCAAACATGTCACAATTTTCACATTTAGTAGAAAAAAAAAAAATTTTTTTTCGGTGTAAATTATTACGGGAACCGCAGTTTGTTGCTGATTTTTTTGTTAAGGGCCTTGCGTGAATTAAACAAGTCGTTTTCATGTATTCATTAGTATTATGTATATTATATGTATAAATATTATGTATATGTATAAATATTATATCTATATGTATATATGTATAAATTAAAATAAATTAACAGATTACACGAAAATAAATTTTTTTTTACCAGGATATTTTTTTTTTAGAGTATGATCGATGAGTTTCTAAATGTTATATATAAACTTTAAAAGTTTTGGATTTGGGTATGCGTTATGAGATCATGAAAACATTTTATTAATACTTATTTATTTATTTATTGTTATTCAATTTTTTTACAATATCGAACACTTTTGCATCATTATCAGTACAGTTCGAGTATAGTTTTGCTTTAATTTTATTTTCTGACAATGGAATGAAACAGTGAAATTTTTGGGTTCCTTGGATCGTTTTCGCGTTATTATATTGCATTTTTGGTTGCAAGACAGTTATTTTTGAATTGTTTTGCCTCTTTTGCTGTATTTCTATTGGTTTTGAACTCATCAATGGCGTCTTGAATAGACCACGAGCTTGGCAGCATCGACAAAATCAATAATTTTTCTTTCCTTGTCGTGGCTAGATTCGAGAACCTTTCCTTTATATTCATAATTACCTAATCGTAGTCTGTATTTTCCACATCCTCAGGTCCTAATTTGAAGAGGTTTCTTCGTACAGCTTCGTTCGGTATTTTTTCTCGGGATAATTCTCGATTACTTTTTCAAATCGACGTAAGTAACTTCCATACGGTTTTGAGAAAATTAATCCAGAAGATTCACAACCTGTCTTCTAAAACTGTTTTAAAATGAATCACCTTCTTGGCATTTTTTCAACGTGTACATTGCTTAAATTTTGCATACAATGAGCTCGCGTTCAAAAACTATGGAGTTCCTATTATTTCACACAAAATTTTTATGACAAAATGATAAGCCGTTTCATTCAGTTACTTGCGACGTTTTTCTACCAGTGTAAAATCGGCTCAAGTAGTGTTTTGTTTTGATTCGTGGTTAAGTCACTTTGTCTCTCCATACAGCGGGGCGGCGAAAGTATTGGTTAGGTTGCGAAAGTTGAAAATCTTACTTTCGTCGTTTTGTAAATCCGAAGATTAAACGTTCTAAAAGTGAAAAATCGAGTTGGGTGAGAGCAAAACGTGTAGAATTTCGTCTGCGAAACACGTAGGATCGATAAAGTAAGTTTGTATACTTTTTTGACTTGAGTCTATATGAATAAGTTTTAGAGAATTGACGTAACCCATCTTCGTCCATTTAATCGGAGCCACTTTTATTCCAGCTATCCCTTCGTTGAAGCGTTCGATGTTGACCTTCTGGATGCACTCATCTTCTGATTGATTTGTTGAAACAGATGTCGCTGATGGTACCGTGGCAAGACTATCTGCACTTGGTACTTCTGGTAACTCCTCAGTTGTTGTCGGTGCATCTAGTATTCAATGTAGACATTGGAGCATAACCAGCCGCTTTCAGTTTATCTATGGTGCTTTCGGTGAGATTTCGTAGCTCTTTCGAACACTTTTTTTTCTGCAAACGGCCTGCAACAGTTGAGAAAGCGACTACTCATGTTGCTCGTTAAATTTTAATAAACAAAATCACTTTTAAGTTTTTACTGACTAGTTTGGTATCGTTTGCTTGACGGAAGAAAAATTTTACAATTAAATCTTTTATAACCATAGTGTATACTACCAGCTTTTCTTTTTAGCTTTTTCGTGAGTATGTTCATGATATGTACCTATCATGTTTTTGATGTTGTTGAAGTTACTCGCTTTCTCCCAAATATGATTAACAAAGTCTATTATCTACCAAGGCGGGTCTATACCCAGGTGTAATCAGATTTTAACTTTGTGGAGAAAACCAGCGCCGAAAAAACCGACCTGCTTTACGTATAGTAGATCACCTGGGTATAGACCCACCTTGTTCTCTACGAGGGAAACTTTTTGCAGGTAAACTAGTCGTATACCTGTATAGAAAACTTTTTTTGTAGCTTTTGTCTTCAATATTAGATTTCTTATAGGTTTCTTTTATCAAAAGATTTCAACACTATTAAGAGAATTTTTCTTCAGTTACGTACAATAAAAAATATGACACTATCAAGAGTTTAAATCACAACACTGGATCGCGTCTAACTTTCTAATAGATGCTATAATAGTTATGAATAATTAAATAAAATATCATGAAAACAACTTGTTAACCTCATGTGGTACCCTTAACAAAAAATTCAGCAACAAACTGCGGTCCTAAAAAAAATTCACTAAGTGTCAAATTTGTGAAATATTTGAAATGTCATAACTTTTCCCTCAAAAAATTACGTTGGTATTCCGATAGGGTTTTGAGATATTTGAGTTTTTGTGACCAAAATTTTTAATGCAAAAAAAAATTTTTTTTACTGTGTGTATTTTTTTTTGGAATCTTTATTTAGTTGTCTAACTTTGTTTCTTTAGTTGTCTAACAATCGAACGAACCGTTTTTGCTGTGCAGCTTTTTGAATATTTTTGAACCATTTTCACATACACCCTTTTGAAAAGTTAGTCGTGACTCAACTTGAAGATTTGATATCGGAAAATGACGATTTAGATGGAACTGAAAAACTGTGCACAGTTTCAGATATTTTTGAAATGGTCGATCAGAATCGACTTGCATGCCTCCGTGGAATCCCTCACGTTCTTAATATATCACAGTTCATAGCATTTGCTAGATTCCGAACGGACAAACAAAAACGTGTCCCTCAGAAGAAAATAACTACTGAATACCAAATTGAGGTATTCCATACCAGACAATTTCCAATACTGCATACCTGAATGAGGTATGAATTAGCCCTGCATAAGAGGTAAAATACCTCAAATAATATCTCAAGCATATTCTACGAACACCAAACTGATAACTAGATCAGGTATTGTAATACCTCAATAATACTTGATGGATTTTCATATAAAAATGAAATTTTTCAATTATAGTTCAATACCTCCAGCAGACCTCAATAGCTGTTTAATACCTCAATGAGGTATTCTTAATTGTTTTAAAGATTTTTTTCAATACCATTATAATACCAAATTGAGGTATTGACAACTGAACAATACCTAATTTTGGTATGATACCAAAAAATGGTATGCATACGTTATTGGGGAGTTATTTGTTCCTCCTCGGGTAGGCTTCCACATGCCTCTTTGCCATAAAAAATATACCAGCCCTACACCTTCCCGCATGAACTGGCGTAGACGCAGCGGTATCAGTAGCGTAGCTAGGGGGTACGGTGGTTGCGGCCCGAACCAGGCCCTGAGTTCATAGGAGCCATTTAATTTAATATTATGAATTTGATTTCTAGAAAACTAACGTTAGCAAGCAAATAAATAATTCATATTCAGTTTGAAGGTGACCTTGATGTGCAATGATTAGAGTAGCCTAAATACCCATTTAATATTCAATCTGTACGGTGCTCATAATCGAACTGACTTGGAAGTATTGGAAACAATAAATCAGATACCATCTTCGGACATGGTTTGTACACATTCCAGGCTGGTAGCAGATCTCTTGTTAGAGGCTTAGTCTCTATTTTAATGGAAGCCTCCATTTTAAGCAAAATGGTCTCCAAGTCACTTATTTTTATTCTGCTTGCATTATAGCCTGCTCCAACAGATTCCAGAGAGACCTTCAAAAACTATTATACAATTTTTTACAAGTTCTTCAAGAATTTATTTACAGATTCCTCGAGGAATTCTCTTTGTGATTTGCACAAAGAGCTCTTCAGGTATACTTCTGAGATCTCCTTCAAAGCTTTCTCTATTGATTCCACCACCAAGTATTCTAAAATATCTTCCAGCGTTGTTTCAAGGTATGGTTACAGTAATTGCTTCCGAATTTTCTCCAGGAATTGAATGGGCACTACAACGCTTTTCTTGCCTTTTTTGATTTCTCCAGTTGTAACTATAGGAGATCTTCCAAAGTATCCTGAAAGAGTTTTTTTTTCAAAGTCCATCTGAGGTTCCACACCAACTAATACCACAGTAAATATTCTAGTTATTCAAATCATTTAAACAATTTATTTCAAAAATTCTCAAGTCTTCCTTAAGAGCCCAGAAGAAACCAAAAATAACTCTAGCATTTCCTCCAAAATATCCTACAGAAATTTCTTTGTAGTTTTTTCTAGAGGTTCCTACAGGGATTGCTCCAGGATTCTCTCCAGGGAATCCCTGGAAGAGTTCCTGATAGAAACCTTAGAGCAATACCTGAAGGACCCCTGAAAGTTTCGCAATAATTCCTGAAGGAATCTCGATAGAACTATCTTTAGAAATACCAGCAAGTATTCTTGGAGGAAATTCTGGAGAAATCAATGTAGAAATATCTGTAATATCTTCTGTAATATCTGAAAAGATTGTCCTAATATATCCCCCGGAGGAATACCCGGAGAAAACCATGAAGACATCTGTGCGAGAACCCCTGTAGAGAATTTCATGGAGGAATTATTGGAAAAAGCCTTGAAGAAATTCTGGAGGAATCTCTGAAGGCTTTTCTGGTGAAATCGCTAAGAGAATTCTCGGACTCCTTGCAAATTTCTAGAGGAATCCTTGGAGATTATCCTAAAGCAATCCCAGTTAAGATTTTACTGAAGGACGTAGGAATCACTAGAGACATCTCTACAAGAAGTCCTTGCGAAAGTCCTCGCAAGAACTTCGGAGGAACTCCTGAAGAGATTTTCCTGAAAAACAAAAACTGGAAGAATCTTTCGTGGAATCCTTGGGAGAACTCTTGGAGGAATTGCTGAAGGTATTCTTGGAACGCTAACAATCTAAAAAATCTGTTAGCAATTAAAACTTCCTCCTGAAGGAATCCCTGATAAAATTCCTCCTTGAATCCCATAAGAAATTGCTATGGGGATATACAGTAGAGATTATCTTGAAGGAATTTCTGGTACTACCCTTGGAGAATCTTCGAAGGAATTTCTAGAAAAATTCATTGAGATATTTCAGGGGAATTCCTGGAGCCCTATTTGAATCCATAATTACGATTGCAGTTAAAAGTTCTTAGTTCAGCAGTTAAACATTTTGTTGTGTCTAACGACAGGAATTATGACTTGTCGAATAACGATTCCGGGTATTCGGATATAATAATTTAATATTTGGGAGGCCAAGATAGCCGTAGCGGTAAATTTTCAGCAAACAAAAAATGAGGAACATGGGGTCGAATTCCACGGTCGAGGATGTTTTAGGTTGGGAATTTACTCGACTTCACTGTGCAAAGAGTATCTTCATACCTGTCATACGTCATGCAAAAAAGGCCAATCGACAAAGAATAATTTCAGTAAATAACAGCAGAAGTTCCCATTAGAACACTAAACTGAGAAGCCGGCTCTGTCTCCGTTGGGACCTAATGCCAGAACATTTTTTTATGTCTGTTACATTACCGCAGGGATGATGTAAGACTACTATGGGCACAACTTCGATCAATTCTGGGTCAGACTTAAACAACAGTACGGTAGCTTTTTGCAGATGATAGGTTGTTTGATGAGAGATGATAGGTGCTGTGATTGTGAGTATTCAATTATTTACGTTATTGTTTTAAGGTGAAGATAAATCGAAGCCAAAGTTCAAATTTTCAAGAGCACGGATCTGGAGAACCAAACACCCGTTTGAGCTGAAAACCTAATCGATTGGTCACCACCAGCTAGTGACCAATCGATTAAGTTTTCAGCTTAAACGGGTGTTTGGTTCTCCAGATCCGTGCTCTTGAAAATCACCGTGCTCTTGAAAATCACCTGCTTCTCGATCACCTGCAGGGAAGGGTTCCGTTCGTTTAGGGCTGCGATGGCGGCCACAACCATCTCATTCTCCTGTGGACTGCTTCCTCTACTTCTTCTTGGCGGCGGCAGCGGTGAAGGCTTTGGCTTCGGATGACATCTTCTCTTGGTCGGACGACGGTCAGTTCGATTTTAGCGAACGTTGGGGGGAGGGGTTCCCTTCGCTATCAATGTCTGTGCCTGAGAAGCACGCCCGGTCAGAGCAAGCCGATCTGTTGCCTGCTGAGATGCGATTCAAGCGGAGAGTGAAAAGCAAATGACGTCAACATTTCTCTAGTACCCCTATTTTTAGATTTGTTTGAAATCAATGTTTTAAAACGGTTATTAAACTATTTGAACAGGTATGTGGGATTCAGTATGTAAACGACATGAACCTTTGATGCCTTGTCTTTCGAATGAGGTGCTTATCAAGGAATTTAGTTAAGCCAGCAAAAAGTTATAAACTTTTAAAATATTTCATGCCAACGTTTTGGTTTTGAAATTTCAATTTCACTCCTGGACAGGTATGTGGGATTCAGTATGTAAACGACATGAACCTTTGATGCCTTGTCTTTCGAATGAGGTGCTTATCAAGGAATTTAATTAAGCCAGCAAAAAGTTATAAACTTTTAAAATATTTCATGCCAACGTTTTGGTTTTGAAATTTCAATTTCACTCCTGTATGGAGTCCTACGTTAAAGACATGACTTTTGAGCTATCGCATGATGAACCTATATGGTGGTCATGATATTTGAACCGTCACATCATGCATTCATATGAATTAATATTCGAATTCTGAGTATAATATATACCAGTTCCTTCTGAAATAGGTTTCAGGTGCCCTTGTGCCCAGAATGGTCATATAAAAAATGATATATCTGTCATATAAAGCGAAAAGAACAAACATCAGTTAAAAAATGAATTAATAAGAGCGTTTCAAAGTCATGAGTGTACACTGCACGAAAAAAATATACCCCATTTGTGTGGTCCTTAGCCTCCTGCCCAACAACACCTATCCCTACCTCTTCGTGATACTAACCGGGGTACGAGTAACCTTATGGAAGATCGGGTAAGCAACCCCGGTGGGAACTTTGGTCGTACAGACAAGAAAGGGGTGGGGGGGGGGGTGGTTTTGCTTTTGCTTCTGCTTTTGCAAACCTGAAGCGTCTGTTAGGAGCGGCTCACAACAGCGTCTGTTCCCCATGTCAGGGGCGGCTGATCATCGTCCGAGTGCCAGAGAAGGACTCTATGCTGAACTGCGCACTAGGGCCTTCCGAACATTTATTGGGAATAGTCCTCCGGAAATCTAGGGGGTTGGTGTCAGGCCCTGCAAGCCAGCAAGCACTTATGACGATAAAGGCGATTTTAACACGCAGATTGAACTCGAGTACGACCGCTGCCCAAGCCACGACGTCAAAATCATCATATGAGATCTAAATGCTCAGGTAGGCCAGAAGGAGGAGTTCAGATCGACTATTGGAAAGTTCAGCGTCCACCGGCTGACGAACGAAAACGGCTTACAACTATTTGATTTCGAGGCCTCCAAGAACATGGCCATTCGTAGCACCTAATTCCAACATAGCGTTCCATACCGATGCACCTGGAGATCACCACAGCAGGCAGAATCACAAATCACAAATCGACCACGTTCTGATTGATGGATGGCACTTCTCTGACATTATCGACGTCAGAACCTATCGTGGCGCTAACATCGACTCTGACCACTATCTGGTGATGCTTAAACTGCGCCCAAAACTCTCCTTCGTTAACAACGTCCGTACCGACGGCCGCCACGGTATGACCTAGAGCGGCTCAAGCAACCGGATGTCGCAGCGGCATACACGCAGCACCTTGAGGCTGCATTACCGGAAGAGGGTGAGCTGGATGAAGCCCCTCTTGAGGACTGCTGGAGAACAGTGAGAGCAGCCACCAACAATGCAGCCGAGAGCAACGTCGGGTACGTGGGACGGAGTCGACGGAACGATTGGTTCAACGAGGAATGTAGGCAGATTCTGGAGGAGAAGAATGCAGCGTGGGCGGTCATGCTGCAGCAAGGGACCCGGCAGAACGTGGAACGTTTTAGACGGATACGGCAACAGCAGATCTGCCTTTTTCGGGAGAAAAAACGCCACCTGGATGATGCGGAAAACGAGGAGATGGAACAGCTGTCCAGTCTCAAGAAACACGTTAGTTCTATCAGAAGCTCAACGCATCGTGCAACGGATTCGTATCGCGAGCCGAGATTTGCAGGGATAAGGATGAGAGCATCTTAACGGAGGAGCATGAGGTGGAAGCAGCACTTTGACAAACACCTGAATGGCGCTGAAAGTACAGGCAATGAAGGTCCACACAACGGAGGAAATGTCTTCTTCAGTGCTGAAAACAAAACACTTTGAGGGAGGTTAAGAATGCCATTCACCAGCTCAAGAACAATAAAGCTGCTCTTAAGGATGGAGCTGAACTCATAAAGATGGGCTCGGAGAAGCTGGCCATTTGTCTGCACCGGCTGATAGGCACAATCTGGGAAACAGAACAGCTACCGGAGGAGTGGAAGGAAGGGGTTATATGCCCCATCTACAAGAAAGGCGACAAGTTAGATTGTGAGAACTTTCGAGCGATCACCATTCTGAATGCGGCCTACAATGTATTATCCCAGATCATCTTCCGTCGGTTGTCACCTGTAGTAAACGAATTCGTGGGAAGTTATCAAGCCTGCTTCGTTGACGGCCGAACGACAACGAACCAGATCTTTACAGTACGGCAAATCCTCCAAAAAAATCGTGAATACCAGGTCCCAACGCATCACCTTCTCGTCGATTTAAAGGCGGTATATGACAGTATCGTCCGCGTAGAGCTATGGAAAATCATGGATGAGAACAGCTTTCTCGGGAAGCTCACGAGACTGATAAGAGCGACGATGGAAGGTGTGCAAAATTATGTGAAGGTATCAGGCGAACATTCCAATTCGTTAGGATCTTGCTGAGGACTACGACAAGGTGATGGATTTTCGTGCCTGTTCAATTATGCGCTAGAAGGTATTATGCGGAGAGCCGAGCCTAACAGCCGGAGTACGATTTTTACGAGATCCAGTCAATTTGTTTGCTTCGCGGGATGATATGGACATTGTCGGACGAACATTTGAACCTGTACATCCACCTGAAACGCGAGGCAGAGAAAGTTGGACTGGTGGTGAATGCGTCCAAGACAAAGTATATGCTACAAAGTGCAGCACAGCGGGTTCGTCTACCTTAAATCCTTCCTGACGGCTGACAAAAACGTTAGCCGTGAAATACGGAGGCGCATCATCAGTGGAAGTTGGGCAAACTATGGTCTTCACCAGAAGGCCGGCAGTCCTCTACGGGCATAAAACGTGGACGATGCTCGAGGAGGATTTGCAAGCACATGGAGTCTTCGAACGTCGGGTACTATGGACGATCTTTGGCGGTTTGCAGGAAAACGGTGTGTGGCGGCTATAGATGAACCACGATCTCACCGAACTCTACGGTGAGCCCAGTATTCAGAAGGTGTCCAACACTGCGTTCGCTTCGGATGCGGTTGGTACAAGAAGACGTGGAGCGCAGTGAGGTGGGCGGATCAAGTGTGCATCGATTTGGCGAGGGTGGGGCAGAACCGAGGATAGAGAGATGCGGCCACGAACCGAGTATTGTGCGTGAGATTGTTGATTCGGTGTTGTCTGTTTAGATGTTGACAAAATAAATTTAATAAGTGAAGTTTGAAGATTTCAGTGCATTCAAAACAGTATTTTGAAGGTTTTTGCAGCTTCTTACGACTGAAGAAAAAATAGTCGACTAGAAACTGTTGGAACGGCCAATTTCTCTGGCCCAACGTGAGAGACCGTAAAACTTGTAGATGGAATCAAAGTCATTCTTTAATTCGTTGTGAAACTGTCATTTCGTCCTACAAAACTGGCAACAAAACGTACAAATACAAGTTCTAAACTGATGATAGGTCAGTTATGAGGAGTATGTCTTTAAGGACATCAATATATACTGAGTCATCTCGTTTATACAGTCGAAAGAGAATCATTTCTCCAACGACTTGCAAAAAACACGGGTTTCCCGTTTTTTATAGCCATCACCCTAACTCATCACCAACCGTCCGGAACAGTGTTATACTCCAGGAACTGATTAAACAGCAATTTTTTGCAATGAATGGGGGATTCCAAAGCACATTGAACATGACTCGATCCATTTCAGAAGCGGGATAGCTTCCGCACATTTTCCACAGTCAAGAGCTAAATATAAGTATAAGATTCATTTTGAGATACATTAAATGCATTTAATCCAATAGAAACAAGTCCAATGATAATTTCTTTAAAAATCTCTTTATTTCCGTCAGTACAGTACAGTGACATCAAGATCCACCCGGTAAATTGCTTTATCATACATCCCGGACTTTATTTGACAAATCTTTCTGCTTCATCAATAAGGTTTGTTCTGATGTTTCTACAAATTGGTTGATAGTTGGTTGTTGGTTCTCTAGTCGTTGTTCACATATAGTTAAGGAGAATTGAATAAAAAGTCGTAACTAACAGATTTGAGAAAAGCGGAAAAAGTCAATCGTTTCTAGCAACATGGCCACTTGGTAGCATCGGGAGCCAGTTTTTTTGGCTCCATTTGACTGGTTGTTTTTTTATAAGGTTAATGTTTGATTTTTTTTTCTTTGTTAAAGTTGTACGCTAGGCTCTCTAAAACATAACAATTGAATAAACTAAGGAAAATAAATCCGATCGTTGTCGCATTTCAAGTATCGCGAAACGGATTCGATTTGATTGATAACAGCTATTTAATTATAACGCAAGGCTATTGGGATTTAGCTGTCCGTCTCTGTGAGGAGAAAATTGGGAAGAATATTCACAGTTGCAGCCATAACAGACCTAACCAGCAGCGTGGAAGGGTTATTTGAAATAAAAGTACTTTTTCTTGAATAAATATCAGTGGTACGGGTTGTTGGCGTTATGGTACTGCTGCTGTTGTTGCTGCTGAAGGAACTGTTGTGGCAACTGCTGATGGGGATGTTGGTGATGACTGTAATAGTGGGAAGATCCTCCGTTCACCATACCCCGAGCTGCGTGGGCCGAATGGATGGCATTGGCGGCGTTCATGCTATTCGGATTTTCTAGTTCTTCGAAGTATTTCCTGGCATTCCTAATGTTGATCAAGGTGGCTTCCGATGGAATAGAAGGATCCGACATGATCACCATGACGTACGTGTTGCTGGTGAACGTGTCAATGAAGGCCGCGAATATGCTGTTTCGAACTTCCATGGAGGAAAACTTTGCCCCCAGTTTCGAGCAGGACAGTTTGAACTGTTTGATTATGTTGGAAACTTTCTCAAATCGATGGCTATCCCTGTGCTGCTTTCGTTGACAGTGTGAAATCACTAGGAAGGTAGCTCGTTCAAACAGCAGCACTTCATCGGCATCGACCACATTGGCAAAGTAGTTTAACGAATGTTCCAATGCCTTAACGTTCGGAATCAGCTGATACACGATACTGCTCCACGCCCTGTACAAGGTTTCGTCCCAGATGCTCGTCCGAAAGGCGGTACATTCCAGCGGTTTCGACAGCCGCTTCAGGTCCTCTTCGCGCTCCTTAAAGATAATATCACGCTGCTCTTCGGCCACCAGATCCATTTTATGTACCAAGCAGAAAATCTTGGCATCCGGTGAGTTCTGCAAAATCGCCTCCAAGCACGACTGATAGTAGTGCATGTCCTTGTCCAGTTCGCGGCTCTCCACATCGAACACGTAGATGAGGACCTCCACATTGCGGAAGATGTTGTCCTTCTGGGAAGCGAAGTACTGCTCCATGAACGATTCCTGTCCACCGCAGTCCCACAGGTTGAGGACCAGGTTGCCCAGGAAGCGCACGTGCGAGTGTTCGACATCGACTGTGAACGGAAGAAAAGAACAAAAAAAGTCAATGTAGTGTATTGTAAGTAGGAGGATTAGAGGCATAATGGATACATCAAGCAAATGCTTATATTAAGACCATAAAATGGCAATATTTTTCAGGTACCCTCGGCTGGTTTCCAAGTTCTTAATCAGTGCGACGAGCTGCATTCATTCATGGTGAGAAAAATTATATCAAATGTCAAATCATTTTGACCCATAGTGGGTCACACGCGGCGATCTGGACTATAGAAATTCATACATTTTGTTTTAAGAAAGATGAAACGATTATTGCAATACGAAAGTTTTATGTATCGTTGTAGCCACATCAAGGCGTCGATAGACGAGGGGAGTGCGCACGAGCCTATCGATCGCAAGGTTCTAGGTTCAATTCCAGGTTCAGGCATCAAAATTATCAGATAAACGATGATACTATCATCTATCTGATAGACAACTGATACTATCAGTTCAGCCAGATGATACTATCACTTCTTGTCTATCCTGATAGTATCACTGAGAGAATGGTTTCTATCAGAGATAGACGATAGAGTGATAGTATCCCTATCCCAAAAAAATCTCATCATGATACTATCAGTACAACACCTCTCAAATAACAACGATAGAGGTTCTATTTTTATCAATTGATAATATTATAGGATAAAAATTGTTGGACGATGGGTATAGAAAATTAACTAAATTCCATATTTAGCAATCCAAGGTGGCGGCTTCAGGAGTGTAAGAATTGTTGGAAACCCATGCAGTATGGGTATTTTCAGCACGGGCGCAACGAGAGGATGACGAAAATCGATGTCCGACGCCATTTTGAAATCCAAGATGGCGGCCTCCGGATTAGTAAAATCATTGAAAACCCATGCAATATGGGCATTTCCGGAACGGGCGCGACGAAGGAATGACGAAAATCGATGTCCGACGCCATTTTGAAATCCAAAATGACGGCCTCCGGTTTGATAAAATCATTGAAAACCCATGCAATATGGGTATTCTCGGAACTGGTACAACGAACATCGATATCCGACGGCATTTTGAAATCCAAGATGGCGGTATCCGGTCAAGGAAAATTGCTGAAAACCCATGCAATATGGGTATTTTCGGAACGGGCGTCACGAGGGGACAACGAAAATCGATATCCGACGACATTTTTAAATCCAAGATGGTGGCCTCCGGTTTGGTAAAATAATTGAAAACCAATGCAATATGGGCATTTTCAGAACAGGCGTAACGAGGGGATGACGAAAATCAATGTCCGACGCCATTTCGAAATCCAAAATGGCGGCCTCCGGTTTGGTAAAATCATTCAAAAACCAATGCAATATGTGTATTTTCGGAACGAGCACGATAAGGGGATGACGGAAATCGATGTGCGACGCCATTTTGAAATCCAAGATGGCGGCCTCCGGTATAGTAAAATCATATAAAACTGAACATGGGGTTTTAATGATTTTACCAAACCGGAGCCCGCCATCTTAGATTTCAAAATGGCGTCGCATATCGATTTCCGTCATCCCCTCGTCGCGCCCGTTCTGAAAATACCCATATTGCATGAGTTTTCAACGAATTTCCTTAACCGAAGGCCGCCATCTTGGATTTCAAAATGGCGTCGCACATCGATTCGTCATCCCCTCATCGCGCCCATTCCGAAAATACCCATATTGCATGGGTTTTCAATGATTTTACCAAACCGACGCCCGCCATCTTGAATTTCAAAATAGCGTCGGACATCGATTTCCGTCATCATCTCGTCGCACCCGTTTCGAAAATACTCATATTGCATGGGTTTTCAACGATTTTCCTAAACTGGAGGCCGCTATCTTGGATTTCAAAATGGCGTCGCACATCAATTTCCGTCATCCCCTCATCGTGCCCGTGCTGAAAATACCCATATTGCATGGGGTTTCAATGATTTTACCAAACCGGAGTCCGCCATCTTAGATTTCAAAATGGTGTCGCACATCGATTTTCGTCATCTCCTCGTCGTGCCCGTTCCGAAAATACCCATATTGCATGGGTTTTCAACGATTTTCCTAAACCGGAGGCCGCCATCTTGGATTTCAAAATGGCGTCGCACATCGATTCGTCATCCCCTCATCGCACCCGTTCCGAAAATACCCATATTGCATGGGTTTTCAACTATTTTCCTTAACCGGAGGCCGCCATCTTGGATTTCAAAATGGCGTCGCACATCGATTTCCGTAATTCCCTCGTCGTGCCCGTTCCGAAAATATCCATGAGAACATACCTTGAGTTATTTCTATTAGCTTTTTCCCATTATGCGCATGATTTTGGTTTCGGTTTTTTTTATCAATGATAGGATAGATAGGGATAGCTATAAAATTTTGCAGGTAGTGTGATAGAGGTAATATAGACTATCTTCTATCCATCTTTTTTCAAGAAGTGATAGTATCCCTATCACTACCCATAGTATCAAAAGATAGACGTCCAGGTTGCCGTGAAATATATTTTTGTTTTCAAATTTGGTTTTATAACGTTAATTTATGAATTTCAATTCTTTTTCTTGTGGCGAATTTTCATAAGGGTTTCCTATGTTTATCGATAGTTCAATTTTCTGAGTGAAGTTTGTTTGGCCCAATGTTACTTCCTCGAAGGGGTGAATTTGGGCCAATGTTACATCTCAAATTTAAAGAAAAATAATCAAATTTCAATTATTTGTTCAGAATTTGCAATTATTTCTCATATTTAGCCGAACACATCAAGTCAAATTGCGAAATTTGTTCAAAAATAAATGAGGACTTACGCATTTTTGGCCAAATCTCACCCCCAACGACGGTCCTTGCACATTAGGGTGCCAATGAAAATCGATTTTTCGAATTTCAAAAAAAGGTAGGGCTCAAAAGTTTTGTCTCCTCGAATAAAGTTCCCATGCAAAATTTGAGCTCAATCGGACTTCATTAAGTGGACCCCCAAAGCGGTCAAAGTTTGGCTTTTTTGACCCATGAAAAATCTCCAAAGGGGGGGGTACATGAAATTTCCGAAATCGAAATTTTTTTTTTGATGCCAGATGTCTTAGAAATGCATGAAACGTCGAGATCTGGTGTTATTTGGAAATTTTTTTTTTTGAAAAAATCGACCTTTTGGGACTTAGTAAATTTTTGAGTTGGGGGAGTGAATTGAATTTGAAATGAACGATTTGAATTCAATTGCTGAGAAATTCAAGGCAATAGTATTGAAACATATCCTATATGATTGTTGGCCACTGAAAGCATATGATATGTGATATTTCATTAGGGTGGTTCATTTACTTTGCATTAGAGTGGTCCTTTTTGTTAAAAAATAAAAAAAATAAAAAATAGAATTTTAATTAAATATTGAAGACAATAGTATTGGAACATCTCTCACATTATCGTAAGCCATTTTCTACATTTAATATGTGGTATTTTATTAGGGTGGTTCACTTATTTTCCATTCGGGTGGGCTTTTCTGTCGAAAAATCATTATTTGAATGGGATATTAAAAACAATAGTATTTTATCAACTCTTTCATCATCGTAGGGCATTTCCTTCATTAGATTCGTGATATTTTTGTTTAGAGAGGCTTTAAATTCCTCTGAATTCATGCGCCTCTAGTTCCATTTGATATGCGACATCATCGTAGGATACTGTTAACATATTTCATTAGGGAGTTTCTCTAATTTTCCATTAGGGTGCATCATTTTTCGTATAGTTTGAAACCATGATTTCTCGAAAAAGTCTCGTCCACTTTCCTTAATTATGGTATCATTGTAAAAATTTCAACCTTAATATCTACAGACCGTAAGATTATGGTGTGGACTACTACATAATATTTGCGTAATGTTCGACGAAAAATGTAAAGGTAACTTAGTTAACAACAAAAGAGTTTTCCTGAAAGCCTCTCATTGTTAGAAAAGTCTTTTTGAAAAGTTTTGCGTGATTTTCATTCGGAATGCAACACTTCACTAAGCTGAACCAGTTCGGAGTCCTCGTCTCATACAAAATCCGCTTGCTACTTCGTGATTTGAGATGCACTCATCTCAGAGATCAAGCATTGAGCCTCGTGACCTTTCCAATTTAGTTTTGCGAATTCCAAAGGAAATTCTACAGAAAATTCTGAAGGAAATTCTAGAGGAAATACTGAAGGAAATTCCAAAGGAAATTCCAACGGAAATTCCAGAGGGAATTACGAAGGAAATTCCAGTGGAAATTCAGAAGGAAATTCCAGTGGAAATTCCAAAAGAAATTCCAGAGAAAGTTCCGAAGGAAATTCCAGACGGAATTTCTCAGGAAATTCCAGAGGAAATTTCGCAGGAAATTCTAGAGGAAATTCCGAAGGAAATTCCAGAGGAAATTCTGAAAGAAATTCTAGAGAAAATTCTGAAGGAAATTCCAGAGAAAATCCCGAAAGAAATTCCAGAGATAATTTCGAAGAATATTCTAGGGGAAATACGGAAGGAAATTCCAAAGTAATTTCCGAATGAAATTCCAGAGGAAATTGCGAAGGAAACTCCAAAGGAAATTCCGAAGGTAATTCCAGAGGATATTCCGAAGGAAATTGCAGAGAAAATTCCGAAGGAAATTCCAGAGAAAATTCCGAAGGAAATACCGAAGAAAATTCCAGAGGAAACGAAAATTATAGAGGTACTTCCGAAGAAAATTCCGAAATAATTTCAAAGCTTCAAAAGAAATTCCAAATCAAATTCCGAATCAAATTTAGCATGAAGCTCCAAAAGGAATTCCGAAGAAAACTCCAGAAGAAATTCCGAAGCAAATTGCAAAGTAAATTTCGACGTAAATAACGTAGAAAATTCCAAATCAAATCCCGAAAGAAATTCCAAAGCAAATTCAAAAGGAAATTCCAGAAAAATAAATCCGAATGGATTTTTGAAGGATGTTCCGAAGCAAATTCCAAAGAAAACTCGGACGAAAATTGCGCAGAAAATTCCAAATGAAATTCCGAAGCCAGCTCTAAAAGAAATTGCAAAGGAAATTCCATAAGAAATTTCAAAGGAACTTCCGAAGCGAATTCCAAAGGAAATTCCGAAGGCAATTCCAGAAGAAATTCCAAAGGAAACGCCGAAGAAAATTTTGAAGAACTGAAGAAGGAAATTCCGAAAGTAATTCCAAAGAAATCCAAAATAACTTCCTGAAGCAACTTACTGAAAGAAATTCATGAAGAAATTCCAAAGGAAATTCTGAAGTAAATGAGATATGAAGTTCCGAAGAATACAAAGAAATTTTGAAGGATACTCCTACGAAAATTCCGAAAAAAACAATACGAAGGAAATTCCAAAGTAAATTCCGCGAAAATTCAACGAAAATTCCGATGAAAATTACGTAAAACAGTCCAAAGGAAAAAATTCCAATCAATACTTCTAAATAAAATTTCGAAATCTCCATAGGAAATTCCAAAGGAAATTCCGAGGAAACTCTATAACAAATTTGGAAGTAAACTTCAAACGAAATTCCGAAAGAAATTTCAAAGAGAATTTTGAAGGAAGTAATAAAGGAATTCCTAAGAAAATTCTGAAGAAAATTTGATAAGTAGCCCTAAAGAAAACTGCAAAGAAACTTTAAAGGATACTCCTAAGGGAATTTCGACGGAAATTCCAAAGTTAATTCCGAAGGAAACTAAAAAAAATTCAACGAAATTTCCGAAGCAAATTTCAGAAGAAATTCTGGCGAAAATTGCGTAGAAAATTCCAAAGGAAATTCCGAAAAAAACCCAAGGGAATTCCGAAGAAAAATCCGTGGAAAATTCCAAAGGAATTTCCGAAAACTCCATAGGAAATTCCATAAAAAAATTCAAAGCAAATTCCGAATGAAATTCAAAAAGGAATTTTTAAGGAAATTTCGAAGAAAAGATCACAGCTCCAAAAGAAATTCCAAAGGAAACTTCGATGGAAACTTTCGAAAATACAAGGGAAATCCCGAAAATAAAATTTAAAAAAAAATGAATAAAATTGCAAAAGAAATTCTGAAGCACATTCCAAAGGACATTCCGACGACAATTCTGAAAAATATCCAAAGCATATTCAAAAGGGAATTTCTAAGGAAATTCCAAAGAAAATTCCAAAGCAAATCCCGAAGCAAATTGCAATGAAAAAAGGAAATTAAAAGGAAATTTCGTAGAAAATTTCTAAGGAATTTTCTATGGAATATCCAAAGCGAATTTGTAAGGAAATTCTCAAGAAAACTCTGTGGAAATTCCAAAGAATTGTAGAAATCCAAAGAATTGTAGAAATCCAATTGTAAAGGAAATTTCTAAGAATATTCCGCAGTAAATTTCAAAGGTCCAAAAGAAATCCCAAATGAAATTCCGAAGAAAGCTCCAAAGAAAATTTCGAAGGAATTTGCAAAGTAAATTCCAATGCTTCGAAAGAAATTCCAAATAATATTTCGAATACAATTCTGAAGGAAGCTCCAAAGATTATAACACAGGAAATTCCGAAACAAACTCTAGAAGAAATTCGGAAGGCAACTTCAAAGCAAATTTCATTTTTCGTATAGTTTGAAACCATGATTTCTCGAAAAAGTCTCGTCCACTTTCCTTAATTATGGTATCATTGTAAAAATTTCAACCTTAATATCTACAGACCGTAAGATTATGGTGTGGACTACTACATAATATTTGCGTAATGTTCGACGAAAAATGTAAAGGTAACTTAGTTAACAACAAAAGAGTTTTCCTGAAAGCCTCTCATTGTTAGAAAAGTCTTTTTGAAAAGTTTTGCGTGATTTTCATTCGGAATGCAACACTTCACTAAGCTGAACCAGTTCGGAGTCCTCGTCTCATACAAAATCCGCTTGCTACTTCGTGATTTGAGATGCACTCATCTCAGAGATCAAGCATTGAGCCTCGTGACCTTTCCAATTTAGTTTTGCGAATTCCAAAGGAAATTCTACAGAAAATTCTGAAGGAAATTCTAGAGGAAATACTGAAGGAAATTCCAAAGGAAATTCCAACGGAAATTCCAGAGGGAATTACGAAGGAAATTCCAGTGGAAATTCAGAAGGAAATTCCAGTGGAAATTCCAAAAGAAATTCCAGAGAAAGTTCCGAAGGAAATTCCAGACGGAATTTCTCAGGAAATTCCAGAGGAAATTTCGCAGGAAATTCTAGAGGAAATTCCGAAGGAAATTCCAGAGGAAATTCTGAAAGAAATTCTAGAGAAAATTCTGAAGGAAATTCCAGAGAAAATCCCGAAAGAAATTCCAGAGATAATTTCGAAGAATATTCTAGGGGAAATACGGAAGGAAATTCCAAAGTAATTTCCGAATGAAATTCCAGAGGAAATTGCGAAGGAAACTCCAAAGGAAATTCCGAAGGTAATTCCAGAGGATATTCCGAAGGAAATTGCAGAGAAAATTCCGAAGGAAATTCCAGAGAAAATTCCGAAGGAAATACCGAAGAAAATTCCAGAGGAAACGAAAATTATAGAGGTACTTCCGAAGAAAATTCCGAAATAATTTCAAAGCTTCAAAAGAAATTCCAAATCAAATTCCGAATCAAATTTAGCATGAAGCTCCAAAAGGAATTCCGAAGAAAACTCCAGAAGAAATTCCGAAGCAAATTGCAAAGTAAATTTCGACGTAAATAACGTAGAAAATTCCAAATCAAATCCCGAAAGAAATTCCAAAGCAAATTCAAAAGGAAATTCCAGAAAAATAAATCCGAATGGATTTTTGAAGGATGTTCCGAAGCAAATTCCAAAGAAAACTCGGACGAAAATTGCGCAGAAAATTCCAAATGAAATTCCGAAGCCAGCTCTAAAAGAAATTGCAAAGGAAATTCCATAAGAAATTTCAAAGGAACTTCCGAAGCGAATTCCAAAGGAAATTCCGAAGGCAATTCCAGAAGAAATTCCAAAGGAAACGCCGAAGAAAATTTTGAAGAACTGAAGAAGGAAATTCCGAAAGTAATTCCAAAGAAATCCAAAATAACTTCCTGAAGCAACTTACTGAAAGAAATTCATGAAGAAATTCCAAAGGAAATTCTGAAGTAAATGAGATATGAAGTTCCGAAGAATACAAAGAAATTTTGAAGGATACTCCTACGAAAATTCCGAAAAAAACAATACGAAGGAAATTCCAAAGTAAATTCCGCGAAAATTCAACGAAAATTCCGATGAAAATTACGTAAAACAGTCCAAAGGAAAAAATTCCAATCAATACTTCTAAATAAAATTTCGAAATCTCCATAGGAAATTCCAAAGGAAATTCCGAGGAAACTCTATAACAAATTTGGAAGTAAACTTCAAACGAAATTCCGAAAGAAATTTCAAAGAGAATTTTGAAGGAAGTAATAAAGGAATTCCTAAGAAAATTCTGAAGAAAATTTGATAAGTAGCCCTAAAGAAAACTGCAAAGAAACTTTAAAGGATACTCCTAAGGGAATTTCGACGGAAATTCCAAAGTTAATTCCGAAGGAAACTAAAAAAAATTCAACGAAATTTCCGAAGCAAATTTCAGAAGAAATTCTGGCGAAAATTGCGTAGAAAATTCCAAAGGAAATTCCGAAAAAAACCCAAGGGAATTCCGAAGAAAAATCCGTGGAAAATTCCAAAGGAATTTCCGAAAACTCCATAGGAAATTCCATAAAAAAATTCAAAGCAAATTCCGAATGAAATTCAAAAAGGAATTTTTAAGGAAATTTCGAAGAAAAGATCACAGCTCCAAAAGAAATTCCAAAGGAAACTTCGATGGAAACTTTCGAAAATACAAGGGAAATCCCGAAAATAAAATTTAAAAAAAAATGAATAAAATTGCAAAAGAAATTCTGAAGCACATTCCAAAGGACATTCCGACGACAATTCTGAAAAATATCCAAAGCATATTCAAAAGGGAATTTCTAAGGAAATTCCAAAGAAAATTCCAAAGCAAATCCCGAAGCAAATTGCAATGAAAAAAGGAAATTAAAAGGAAATTTCGTAGAAAATTTCTAAGGAATTTTCTATGGAATATCCAAAGCGAATTTGTAAGGAAATTCTCAAGAAAACTCTGTGGAAATTCCAAAGAATTGTAGAAATCCAAAGAATTGTAGAAATCCAATTGTAAAGGAAATTTCTAAGAATATTCCGCAGTAAATTTCAAAGGTCCAAAAGAAATCCCAAATGAAATTCCGAAGAAAGCTCCAAAGAAAATTTCGAAGGAATTTGCAAAGTAAATTCCAATGCTTCGAAAGAAATTCCAAATAATATTTCGAATACAATTCTGAAGGAAGCTCCAAAGATTATAACACAGGAAATTCCGAAACAAACTCTAGAAGAAATTCGGAAGGCAACTTCAAAGCAAATTTCGAAGGAAACTCAAAAAGAAACTCCGAAGTAAATTTCGAAGAAAATTCCAATGAAAAGTTCAGAATGAAATTCCGGAGGACACTTCATAGGAAATTTCGAAGGAAATACCACAGAAAATTCAAAAGGGCACTTCTAAAGATACCGAAGAAAATTCCACAGGATATTCCGAAGCAAATTCAGGATAAATTTCCGATTTTGATAAAAATTCCGTAGAAAAAAAGGAAATTTCGTAGAAAAGTCAAATAAAAAATTTTAAAAGGAATTTCGAAGGAAATTCCGATTAAAATTCAAAAGGAAACTCCAAAGAAAATTCCGTTGAAAACTCCAACGAAAAAATCCATATGAAATTCCGACGAAATTTCTTGAAGGAACTTTGTTACATCTTTGAAGAATAAACGAGAACTGATTGTCAAAACTTGAATTACCTACGTTGTCACAACCGAATCGCGTGTACTATAGCAAGCAGAAGGCAACGTACCTTTGTTTCGGGAATGAAGGAGCCCAAGGCTGAGAATCTCTTTTGAAAATATAAACTAAACACTTTTGTTGCCCTTCATCGTCGCCCATCAAGCTATTGTCATAATTTGTATACGTCAAAAATTATTTCATTCCTTTTTTATCTGTATTTTGATTATGGCAGTTAGAGTTGTGCTTCACTGAATTCACTGATGATTGGAACGTTTTATTTTAACTATTCAAAAGAAACCCTTAATGAAAATAGCTTAACGAAGAGTTGCATGCCAATGAAGAATCATGATTCAAAACTATACAAACAAAGTTGATTTGTTTGATCTGTTGAGAATATTTTACAAATTAAATGATCCTCCTTATGCAAAACTGAGGACAATAGCCCCAATGAAATATCTTATATTATACATTAACAGTGGCCTACGATGACATAGGAGATGTTTAATTACTCTTGTATTTACTATTCCATTTAAATACTCATTTTTTTTTTAAAGAATCACCGTAATTGAATATAAGTGAGCCTTCCCAATGAAATATCACGAATCTAATGAAGGAAATGCCCTACGATGATGAAAGAGGTGATAAAATACTATTGTTTTTAATATCCCATTCAAATTATGATTTTTCGACAGAAAGGCCCGCCGTAATGGAAAATAAGTGAACCACCCTAATAAAATACCACTTATTAAATGTAGAAAATGGCTTACGATAATGTGAGAGATGTTCCAATACTATTGTCTTCAATATTCAATTAAAATTCTATTTTTTATTTTTTTTTTATTTTTTAACAAGAAGGACCACCCTAATGGAGAGTAAATGAACCACCCTAATGAAATATCACATATCATATGCTTTCAGTGGCCAACAATCATATAGGATATGTTTCAATACTATTGCCTTGAATTTCTCAGCAATTGAATTCAAATCGTTCATTTCAAATTCAATTCTCTCCCCCAACTCAAAAATTTACTAAGTCCCAAAAGGTCGATTTTTTCAAAAAAAAATTTTTCCAAATAACACCATATCTCGACGTTTCATGCATTTCTAAGACATCTGGCATCAAAAAAAAAATTTCGATTTCGGAAATTTCATGTACCCCCCCCTTTGGAGATTTTTCATGGGTCAAAAAAGCCAAACTTTGACCGCTTTGGGGGTCCACTTAATGAAGTCCGATTGAGCTCAAATTTTGCATGGGAACTTTTTTCGAGGAGACAAAACTTTTGAGCCCTACCTTTTTTTGAAATTCGATGGCAAAATTTTTCCCATACATTCCATTGGCACCCTATTGCACATTTGTTCATATTTCTTTAAATTCGAAAGGTAAATAATTTCACCGTGAATTGAACTGACACGCTGAATGGCTCGATATGGTTGTGGTCTGTGAAGGTTGCTGCTCTTGAACGCTCTATCATCAAGTTATTACCAAGAGAATGAATGGTAACATAAAAAATTACCGATTGCGTTCCACGATTTTTTCGGATTCGGATCAAAATCAAAACTTTGCCAGTAAAATTTATTTGCGTTCCTATTATTCTCAGTGTATGAGAAAATCAGAATAGGCCCTTTGCAAATCAATTAACTTATGACTTGACACAAAAACATCATGCTTTGATTACCTGTAAAACAACAGGAGTGTTGCCAATATAGTTCAACTATTAAAAGACGTATATTTTAAATGTTTCTCAGTGTATTGAAGATAATGCACTACAATCTTCAAATAAGAAAGTATTAAAAGGCTCAATTGTTACCAATGCATGCTTTGTTGCCTAATTCCAATAAATTAATTAGTCATGTTCGATTTTTTGCTGTGAATTTAAATCGTGAATAAAAAATACACCGCAATTGAATATGGTTTTCTGGCAACCTGTTCCCGTAATGAAAAGTGATTGCCGAGGAAATCAAAGTGCATTAATTTTAATTTGTGATTTAAAGCAAAAAAATTAAGTATTTTCGAGTGCTTTATATACAAATCAAAAGTTCAATAGTGCATAAGTGATCGGTGCGTAGCTGTTGTGAAAAAATCGGCATTGGAGCGGAGAATTGGACCTTTTAAAGTGGTGAGTTTTTGTAAGCTGTTCTTGTGTTGTTTTATTCGGCAGCTAACGAATGACGATAATTTCATAAGCATTTATTTCATTTAACGATAAAACCCATGTTATATAATATTTTTATAGTTTATGTTGGTAATTATAAATTTTTAACTGCTATTGTTTTACTGGACATATTGATTATACTAAGGTCGAACTTTTGCCCAACCTTACTCTAATGGTCTGCCAAAAACACTAAAACACAAATCCATTGTTGATCAAAATTAAATTGAGACAAAATCATAATCGAAATAAAATTGAAAAGAAATAAAATGAGATTGAAATAAAATTAAATCTAAAACAAATTAAATCAAAAACAAATTAAATCTAAATCAAATTAAATCTAAATCAGATGAAATCCAGATCAAATTGAACAGAAATCATTTTATTTGATCTCTGTTCAATTTGATCTGGACTTAGAAGATCAATTTGAATTAGAATAAATTTAATCTAAAATTCAATATTAATCAAGTTGAGTAAAATCAAAATGAATCAAAATTCAACCGAATTGAACGGATTAAAGTAAAATTTAATTTAATTGAATCTAAATTAAATAAAAAAAAATATTTATTTGAATTAGAATCAATCTGTATTCTAAATAACATTAAAAAGAAATCCTACTGAATCAAAACCAAGTTGAACCGAAATCAATTTGAATTGAAATTGAATCAAATAGAATTAAAATCAAATGGGTTCCAAATCCAACAGGGTACTAAAGCTTTTGATTAAACCTTGTTTTTAATGAATAACACGATAAAGCTTGCTCTTACTACTACTTTGGCAAATTTTCTCGCTCAAATAACGGCTTCATCATATTTAAACTGTATTTCAAAAGTTGGGTCCAAATTTGAACCTCGACACTTTTGATCATGCTTGACGTTTACTTATTCGACAAAAACGCCACAGGGATTCAACTTTTTAACACTGGGATTGTTCTTATCTGACATTTCGGAAGAGAAACGGAAAACAAAATACACCTCACATTTGAATTTAAACCAAGGGGTGGAATAAAAATTCAAAAACCGGAAATATTTTTTTTCATGGGCTTAAACCAAAGAAAAACATTTAAAAATTGTGTAAATGTGTGTTTCTGGCCTATATCCAAGCATTTGGTACTGAAATCGAGACAGGGCTTTAGGACCTATTTGGATTGGAATCTGTATTTTACAGATCAAATCAAATCGAAACAAATCTTCGGGAGTTTTTTGGAATCTTTTCATAATCCTTCCAGAGTCAATCGAGAATTCTTCCGGTATTCTTCAAGAATCCTTCGGAAATACTTCAATGATATAAACGGAGCCCTTAGGGAATCCTTAAGGAATCCTGACAATTCTTCAGCGATCTTTCAAAAATCCCACATCCGTTATCATTTTTAAATCCTTTGAAAATCATCAGGGAATCGATCGGTAATCCTTTTGAAATCCTTCGTACTTTTTTTTGAGAATGCTTCCAATATCGTTCGGAAATCTATCCAGAATCTTCTGCATTTTTTTTGGGATCTTTTCTATATCCTTCCGGGAAATATTCGGAAATTCTTAGATAATCCTCCAGGACTTTTTATGAACTTCTTCCAGATTCCTTCCGGAACCATTCGGGAAACCTCCGAAAATCCTTCGAGAATCCTCTAAAATTCTTCTGAAATCTTTAAAAAATGATTCGGAAATTCATCCAAAATCTCTCCGGAATTCCTTCGGTAATCCTTTCGAAATCCTTCATAACTCCTTTGGAAATACTTCCAAAATTCTTCGGGAATGCTACCAAAATCTTCCAAAAATCTATCCGGAATCCTCTGGAGTTTTTTTTTTTTTTTTTTGAATCTTTTTCTATAATTCTTCAGGAGTCCATCGAGAGTTCTACCGGAATCTTTCAGAAATCCTTCAATGATACATACGGAACCCTTAGGGGATCCTTATAGAAGCCTAACAATTCATCAGCGATCTTTCGGAAATCCCTTTGGAATCCTTCTATAAGTTCTTCTAGAATCTTTCGGGGAACCTTTGGAAATACCCAGAGAATCTTTCTGGAATCATTATGAACTTCTTTCAGAATCTTTCCGAAACCATTCGGAAATCCTCCGAAAATCCTTCGAGAACCCTTCGAAATTCATCTGAAATCTTCCAAAAATAATTCGGAAATTTATCCAAAATCCATAGGAAAATCTTCAGGGATCCTTCGGAAACCCGACCGGAATACTTTGGGAATCCTACCGAGATCCTTCGAGGGTACTTTCGCTATCATTCTAAAACCGTTCTAGAATCCTCCGGGAATCCTTCGGAAATCCTTTCGACATCCTTCATACCTTCTTTGAAAATCTTTCCAATTTTTTCGGAAATCTATCCCGAATATTCTGGAGCTTTTTTTTCGCAATCTTTTCATAATCCTTTCGGCGTCCATCCTAAATACTTCGGAAAGCCTTCAATGATACATACGGAGCCCTTAGGGGATCCTTGAGGAATCCTGACAAATCTTTAGCGATCCTTCGGAGATCCTTTCGGAATCCTTCAACAATTTTCCGGAAAACCCTTCGGAAATTCTTCAAGAATCCTTCTGGAATCTTTCCGGATTACTTCCGGATTCTTCAGAGAATCCTTCCAGAATCAAGAAACTTTTAAGAATTCTTTGGAAGACTTTCCAAAATATTTTCTGAATTCTTAAGGAATCCTTCGGAAATTGTTCATGAATCCTTAAAAAAAACATTTCAAGAATCCTTCCAAAATCTATTGGGAATGTTTCCGGAATTGATTTGATATCTTTCATATTTTTTTCAGAATCTTTTTAAAATTCTTCGAGAATTCCTCGAGAATAATTCCTTTTGTAATAATTGCTTTTGTAATTTTTCAGAAATTCTTTAAGAATGCTTCCGGTATACATCCGGAATCATCCAGGAATCCATCGCGAATTCATCGGATTTTTTTTTTTTCAATTCTTCAAGAATCTTTCGCGACGCTTTGAAAATGCTTTCTGAATGCTTCTAGAATCCTCCGAGAATCCGAGAGCACGGATCCTTCCGAAATTCTTCCAGAATCCTTTAAAAATCTTTCAAGACTCCTTCCAGAATCATTCAGAAATCCCTTTTGAATCTTTTTGGAATAGTTTCTGAATTCTTTCGGAATCTTTCAGAAATCCTTCAGGATTCCTTCAAAAATCATTCTGGAGCCCCAAAGAAATCCTTCCGGAATCCTCTCGTAATTTTTCCAAAATCATTAGAAAATCCTTCCATAATATTAACGAAATCCTGTAGAAATCCTACGAAAATGCATTTGGAATTCTCTCGGCATCATTTGGAAACCCTTCGAGAACTCTTACTGAACCCTTCTTAATTCTTCGGAAATCCTTCCGGAATCCTCTCAAAGTCCATCCTGAATCATTCGAAAATTCTTCCGAGATACTTATGGAATTATAGGGGAATCCTGCGGAAATGCTTCAGTAATTCTCTTGGAATCGATTTTACACTGTTTGGCATAAGGTCTTTTTGTCATAATAGTCGTATGACATAATGACCTTTTGGCATAATGGTCATTTAACTCCAAACAAACCTAACTGTCACATACACCCCTTATTAAAGGAAGAATCAAGAGCATGGGATCGTTGAATGAAGTATCATTTTGTTTTGTATCAATTAATTCCAAAACAAGTCACCTTTAAAAAACTGGTTTCAGACTCATTATGCCAAACGACTATTGTGCAAAACGATATAATGCCAAATGACCTTTATGCCAAACGGTTTTATGCTGAACGACTTTAAGCCAAATGACCTACTACCCTTGGAATCATTCGGAAATCCTTCCGAAATTCTTCGACGATCAACTTGGATTTTTTTCGTAATTTTTCGGCAGTTCCTATGATAAGAATAAAATACAATGAACGAATGGTTGTGTCATTCATATTTTTTTATTTTTTTTTTAATATCGTGTTTTTTTTTTGGAAACCTTTATTCAGATTTTTTTTCCAGAATCCTTACAGAAACCTAAATCTACATGTGAGTTTCGTTTAAGCGTTTTGCGTGTGCCATGCATTGGCGTAGCTAGGATTTTTTTTGTGAAGAGTGCCTGGGGGGAGGGGGGCTAGTAAATACTTGTTTTACAGAAGTAATGTCGGTCACAATAATCACGATTTTCACAAATTTCGTAGTATTAACAGATTTGTATTGATTTTATTTATTTGTTATTTTGTCTAATTTTGCGGTTTTTGAACTATGCTATTGAAGTTCTTCCTGAAGTTTCTCTACAAGATTATTTGAAAGATCGCTGCAAAAGTTATCCAGACTTCCTAAAAGGAATAAATGACTTTTCGAGGTGTTACTGTAAGGATTTCTCGTAATATTCCACAAGAATTTTATGAGCAATTAAAAAAAACTCTATTGAAAAAATATTATTCATGATTTTTTAGAGAAGTCCTCCGCAAATCTATCTGCATTTTTTTTTACAATTAATTATTTTTTAATCAACTCAAAAATCAACAGCAACATCTCGCCTTCCATCAAAACTTTCTCGAAAATATTTTTGACTAAGAAATGTTTAAAGAATTTTAACACTTCAGTCGTCGCGCTGTTGTATTTTGAACAACAGTGATAAAAATACTGCCATAAAATGCACACTTGGCATTCCATTTAATCAATGCCTAATTTTGTCGAATGTTACAAATATGCAGTTGTGGGCAGTATATATAACCATTTAATAGTTCGGAATTATGAATGTCGACGTACTTTTTTAAACTTCTACCAATATATTTTCAAAGAGACAAAAGTACACAAGTATTTCAGTAAGAGTCGTAAATTTTCTTTCTTATTCATGGATCAAATCACCTACAAAAGGATACTGCTAGAACTTTTTCCTCCATCATTTCCCGAGGAGGAAAGAATAACTCGCAATAACTTATCCATACCATACCATACCAAATCACTTTTATATGAAAATCCATCATGTATCATTTAGGTATTGCAATACCTGATCTAGTTATCGGTTTGGTGTTTGTAGAATGTGCAAAAGGTATTATTTGAGGTATTTTACCTCTTATGCAGGGCTCATTCATACCTCATTCAGGTTGTAAGTATTGGAAATTATCTGGTATGGAATACCTCAATTTGGTATTCAGCTGAGACGAGACTCGCGAAGACGGTCTTCTTTTTCTGTGATTGCTGAGTTTTTTTCTTATTCCATTTTGTGTTTATACCAATTATGCGCATGCTGTTCAAATCCTCACATGGCCCTCTCAGCAAAAAATGATTGAGTTTGCATCACATCGAATCATAAATAGCCGTTTGAGTGAAATTGCATGCCAGCAAACGTAGCAGACATTAGAAATAATTAATCTTCTTTTTAGATTTATCAGCAACTTTGGAAAAAACTGCTCCGCCGACTGATGTTCTTAATAACAGTTTACTTTGAACACAATACTTCTCACTTTTTCAGCCATAAAAACGGTGGGCTGCATTTGACGTTTCGTGAGAGGGGAATCTGGGCTGCATATGACGTTGATATTTTTCCTCTTCGCGAGTCTCTCTCAGGTATTCAGTAGTTATTTTCTTCTGTTCGGGTTATTAACAACTTTCCCGTGGTGATTGTGGATATGCAGAGGTATTCTCGGCCTCTATAAACAACAATCACACACTAACATTCCTTCCCCATCCCAACTGACTGTAAGAACTTGAACGCCGTCTTTATTGATCAATTAAATGAGAGCTGTTAAAATGTCCAATCACGGAGTGGAAACCATTGACACGTAAAGCCAGTCTATTGCATTACTTTTGCTATCTGTAATGTAATGAGAGATTTTAATGCGGATTTCTTTGAATTTGAACGAAAAAAAAACTGGTTTTCTATTTTAGATGGTTGCTGATGATTGAATGATGGAGCTAATCTTAGCTTAATCGTTCTGATCCAAGTAACCTTCAACAGTATTTGATCTATCCTGTCACCAACATCCGGAAATCCATCATGGATTCTTTGTACGATCGCTGTCGCACAAATAAGCTTATTTTCACCAAGCTGCGACCCCAAACGTCCCCGGAATGTACCGACGATAATCGATCATTGAACGGTGGCCCGAGAAACACGGAACTTGAGGAAATATTCAGCAGAAGAAGCTCGGCAGCTGCCACTCGGCTAACTTCGACCCGCAGACATCCGACCGATGGAGATGGCGGTGAATTGGACTCCGATCTGGACGAGTGTCGTTCCGAGATTGGGTCTGAAGTGTTCTCTGAAGTCAGTAATGTGACACGAAGGAATCCCAAACTAAACCGGCTAATGCACCTCATACAATCGGACAAACCCGCTTCACCGACTTCGCCGGAATCCACCAAGTCACCGGAAACGCCGAACGTAACCTTGGTCCCCACGGAACCCAATGAATCGATGGCGTCGATCAAAAGCGCAGCAACGAACTCTCGCGTCAACAAACTGTGCGGTAATTTCTACTGGAACTTGGTGACGATCATTTCCGTCGCGTTTGGATTCGTGTTTACCGAGCTGGTGCTGAAGCAAACTGTGAAACTGCTGAAAATTGCCAAAGTGTGGATCGAGTACGCCGGGAACTATTTGTGGAACAACTTCATCGCCCCTGTCGGAAGCGCAGACGGTGGACAGGCGAAGGTTTTCGGGAAGCAATGGGGCAAACCAGGCGCCGGATCAAAAAGTGTAGACAATGTTTTATTGGTGGCGCTGGTCATTCCGGCCGTTTTGGTTCTGGCGGTGGTCTACGCGATTGTTTGGGTTCTTTACTTCTTGAATGTAATTTTGTTAACGGAAATACCGCTGTTTTAAATTGTTAAAAATAAAGATGAATAAAACCAGATGCTTATCAAGTAGAATTTTACTGTGTTTGAATTTATGTCAAACAGGAGCAAAACCCTAAATGTTTTAAATTTTAGTTATGCGAATTTTACCAAGAAATACCCTCTAACGCTGTTTGACATTATACTGTAGCGCTGGTGACCGTGCTAAGACACGTGGGATCGACTCAGTCCGGAGAGTGTTTCTTCAAAATTCAAAGTAAAAGATTATGCGGAAATCCCTGCAACATTAGGATTCGGCAGAACCCGTAAAGTAATGACCAGCAAATATTTTAACCGATATATCTCCGAATATGGGGCCGTAGCGGTATACGCGCAGCTATTCAGTAAGACCAAGCTGAGGATCGTGCATTCGAATCCCAACGGTGGAGGATATTTTCGGTATGTTTTTTATTTTTCAACTTCAACACGCAAGTCCGCCATTTCTTTTTTACTGAAAGCATCGAAAACTGGGTCCCCAAATTTACCTAGATAGAAGTTTCCCTTACGAAAGTAAGGTTCTAGAACTAGCGTCTATATCTATATTTACATCTACACTCTCTCCTACTCTTTTACTCTCTCACCGAGCAGGCAGGAGAGAGCTCTGGTGTTAATGAGGCTTGCTGCCTGTGAAGAGGGTCAGTTTGTCTCAGTCACCATCTGATACTGACGGAGGATGGATGTGCTCTCTAAAGCATGGTCCTCCGTGAGGCGTCTTCTGGTGGCTGGACGGGTTTTTTGTGGAGGGGCTGGGAATCGAACCCATGACCTTCCGCTTATGAAGCGAAAGCATAACCTCAAGGCTACAAACCCAATATCGCATCTTATATCACTCTCGATTTTAGCACGGTTTTCTGTTCGATTTTATCACGCCACAATAGTTTTATGAAGGTCATACATTTGTCATTGGAAAATAACCCTAAACACATCATATATCAACGCAACTAGGGTTGTCATGTCTATTACGGCTTAAACCAACCGACGGTGTTTAAAAAAAAAACCTGAAGGTCGTTGACACAAAAGTCAATTTGGACAGATTGAGACGTAAAATTGTGAAAAATAATAGAATCATTCTGGTGGGCTTCGATCCCTTCAACAATTGGTTAAAACGCCCAGTCTAGCGTATTGGGAGTCGTGGGATCGAAGCCCACCATAATGATTCTATTATTTTTCACAATTTCATATCTCATAATTTGCCCAAATTAACTTTTGCGTCTACGACCTTCAGGTTTTTTTTCATAAATATCAAATTTTGATGTTAATACTATAGCGAAAAAATTTCATTTCATTTTCATTTTATTACGCTTTGGTACATAACGCCAATTGTTTTTGTGTGATACAATCGGAAATTACTGTGTTAGAAAAATACGAAAATTTATTTTCAGTGTATATGAGCAGCTGGGAAGAATGAAGGTTTCTAGAGTGAGTAGTAATGAATGCAGGATTCTGTGCACGAATCTGTTATCATAATGGCACGGATTCCTTCGGAAGGGAAGTGAAGCCGTTGAATCTGAGATGAACTAGTACAGTGCTAAGAATCTAGTTAATAAAGATAGAAGTAAAATCTAAAGACTAAACGGCGGATTTGATGCGAGGTGCCAAATAGTGACACAAGTGAAGAATGTAGGCAGTAGCCGTATGTTAGTTATAGATTTTCAAATAGCCGGCAAAAACCCCATTTCCTATCTTAGTTTTTAATCTAATCTAATCTAATCTAAGCGCTTGCACAGCCAATATTGAAAAGCATCCTGGAAATACCTAAATTTATTCAGATATTTTCTTGTCAGTATTAATATTTGCAGAATATCAGCGATATGATACAAATATTAAAATGGCCAGGCCCACTGTGCAGACTTTGGTGTTGAAGACAATTGAAAAAATCATGACGATTAGGTTATTCACGCATGAATAAACTGATAGGCAAAAAAAATTCAATTTTAAGAAAGAAGAAACGGGGACAACCGTACCAACTGTTTCGATTCAGGGTTTCCTATCTTAGTTTTTAGTTGAAAAACAAAGTCAAACATTCATCTACTATATCAGATAATTGAGAATACGTACGAGAAGTTAAGGTGAAGATGAATCGAAGCCAAACCTCAAATTTTCAAGAGCACGAATCTGGAGAACCAAACATCAGTTTAAACTGAAAACTTAATCGATTGGTCACTAGCTGGGTGTGACCAATCGATTAAGTTTTCAGCTCAAAGGGGTGTTCGGTTCTCCAGATTCGTGCTCTTGAAAATTTGAGGTTTGGCTTCGATTTATCTTCACCTTAAAAATAAATATGTTTTTCTGCATGTTCAGACGTTAAATAGTTGTACATGTCCAAAAACGTTAATTATTGCTTCCAAACTCAACTAATCAGTTTTCACCAAAACCCGTGCAAAATTTGGGTTACGGCATATATTTTTCTGATCGATAACTCATTCTCAAATAGATTCAACATCTTCGGATGCAAATGTATATTATAAGTGTAGTTAACCTTATTAAATTAATACTTATTGTTGTAAGTACTTCAAATATTTAAAAAAGAGCTTTTTTATACCGTTCGCTCCCCGCCACTCCCCGCGAAGATATCTTGCTCAAACGCGCGTTTGAGACTAAGAAATCGATTGAAGAAGATTCGTGCCTAAGTTTGCCTAAACGATAGTTGTTTGAAAAAGTTGAGAGCCAAAAAACGTATGAAAAACAGCATTTTTGTTAGAATTTCGTCCTACGACAACCAAAAAATTGTAACTATGCCCAAAATAGAGTCTTGAACCCTAAATCATGTTCCAAAACACTTCTAATGGCTGAAAATAGTGAAATATTGAGAATACGCTATTTCTGCCATGATTTTTCAAAACTGGACCAATGTACGACGCTAGGCATAAGTACGATAAGCATAAATACGATTGGCATAATTTCCGATACGGAAATTGGAATCATTCATGTAAAAAGTGAGCTGACTTTTTCATAATCGTGAAGGACTTCAAAAGACCAAAAGTGTGTCCTATTAAAAGTGGTTGCCTTGCAGTCATCTCATGGTTGTGCATCCTTCGAGCTCAATTTCTAGGACAAAACTTGAATGATCAGCATACCAATGCTGTAAAGTGAATTCATCAGCCATGCTGAACGTATCTCATTCCGTTTCCTAGTCGATCCAGGATTGTTTTGTTTTCTTCACTTCCTTGGCCATGTAGTATAATCGTGCTAAATAAGAATGCAAAATGTATACTTTGGCAAAACAAACTGTTGATTGATAACGGTTGAAGTGCTTTTAGAACACTAAGCTAAAAATTTGTATTGGGAGCGTACTGCCAAGAATAAGAACTACGCTGTACATGTCTTGCTGCTTATCTTTTGAGTTTAGTTGTACAGTACACATATAACCGGCAAATTTTTTATCAGTTTTTAGTCCTTCTTTCAATTGAAGACTGTTCTTTATAGTTATACTATCGACAACATTATTGTATCAATCAGAACATTTTTCTTCTTTTATAAATTAGCTGTTCTTTCGAGACATACTTATTCAATAATTAATGTCATTATTGCCGTTAATATTTTCATAATACATTCTCCTTTCTTTTAATCGTAGGCTAGTCTTTATACTTATACAGTTAATGCAATGATTGGAGGAAAAGGTTGTTAAAACACCTTCTTTCATTCATATTGCTGTTCTGTGAATTCTTGGTGTTCAAATAGTTAGAATTGCAGATGTAAATATTTTGATCCAAACATTGTCGTTTAGACTTGCTCTGCACTTGGGTATCAGATAAGTTGAAGGAGATCTATGCAACGAAATCGGGAATATTATTTTGAACCTGAATGCACGCCATGCTAAATGCTGATTACTGTGCTATGTTTAATTAGAACTTGACTTTTGTATCTCAAAATAAATACTTTATCAAATTTTGCTTTTCAAGCACAAAGAATTTCAAATATTTTCAAAGTGCTTTCGGTATAATTTAAGTATGCGGCTAATGTTGATTAATTGATCGAAAATCATCGAAAATTGTTTGCAAAAGAATCAAAGTTCTCACTTTATTAAAATGATGAGCAAACTCAGAATGGGAATGTAACGCCAAGAAGATGGTTTTCACACTTCTAATTTTTTTTTAAAGATCATGTCACCTGTCACAACATGAATTCTTGACTTGACTCTTGATTGTTAATCATTTGCATTATAGGTATTGATATTTATGTGGAAGATTCACTTTCTTTAGAATTAACGCAATTTTGTATAAAAATATCATGTGCGCACTAAAATAAACATCTCTGTAAACGAATAATTTAATATTTGACACATTCCACGCACATCTACGCCAGGATATCAAAAATTCAAACTCTGAAATGTTTCCAAAGCTCTGCAGAACATGAAAGACAATATGTTAAATTGTATAAAAAACATAAATTTGATTGAAAATACAGTGAAAAACATACCTGAAAAGTTATATAAAGTTTATATAATTTATTGGTGAGAAATTGAGACATTAAACAAATTTTTCATAATAGCCCTGTATCATAGTTTATCAAGTGTAATATGATTGTCTTATCCGTTAACTAGAAGGGTAACAGATGACATTGTTATTTTTTCAAACAAATTATTGGTTCTTTGAAAACGTATTTTTTCAAATAGTCACATTATTATGGTGTCGCGTTACGAAAATAGCCTTATTTTTGACATTGTAAAATAAATACTTCTTATAAAACTCTTATATTTTGGATTCTCTTCCTACTCGTCAAGATACGTGTTTCCATAAAAAAAGATTAAAAATCGGACCATTCTTCGAAAAGTTACACTAGGTGCAAAGTTTTGGTGTCGCGTTACGTTAATTTTCACCGTAAATATTCAGGATGAAACTACAAATTTCAAAATGCTCGTTCTCAGCAATGCTACAACCGATTTCCGAAATTTTTTATTTTTAGTAGAAGGAAATAGTTATACTAGCTTTCAGCGTTGGTGCCACCCCACTAAAACCCTCCCCGTTTTTGTAAAATGTGGGAATGTCTGTTTTCTCTTGTTTTTCACTCAAATCTGATCAAGTAGCTCTGGTTTTTAATGGCTAGTGACCCAAATCTTATCAGACAGGTGCCGTTTAGTGCAGGAATAGTCTCTAACATGTTTTGGAATACTTGGCTTCGATGGTAAACAACGTGGTTCTCCAGCGGATAATCCGGAATATCCGTAAAAATGGTCAATTCATGAAAATAATCCAAGACAGTTTTTTTTTTTGCAAACTCACCAAAACTCCTTACTATAAAACGCAATAGATTATTTGAATTGTTCATGGACCTAGGTGGTCACAATAAGGAACTACGGAAGATCCGGAACATCCGTAAACATGGTCATTTCGTGAAAATTATCCTGGATCACTGCGCTTTTATTCAAAACATATCAGAAATCAATTACTAAACATAACGGAGAGATTGTTCTTGGATATAGGTGGCCATTATAAAGCTCTTGAGAGGATCTGCAGCAACCGTAAAATATAGTCATCTCGTAAAAATCAACTTAGACACGTAGTTTTTTTTTTCAAATCTTTCTTCATGACATTTATCTATGTTGACAATCATCCTTTACGTTGTATAATAATTAATTTGATTAATTTTGCAATAAACTTCGGTGATAAACTGCCCATAACTGCATAACAGTCACATTCGACATTTTTGACAAATTGGAGTTAATACCGGGGAGAGTCATCAAATGATAAATACTTTCGATCAACTTACTAAAATCTGTGAGTTTTTTCTAGAAAATTCGAAAAAAATACCAAGTTGTTTTGTCACACTGGCAAATGTAACCGCATAACAGTCACATTGAGATTATACATGAGCCTCATAATGTAGTAGTAACGAAATTTCTATCAGAATTATTTTCTGTCTATTCACCAAATATGCGGTATGAGTTGTACAAGATTTCAGCCTCAAATAAGCTCTTTTGAATTCTTAATGATTTTTTGAAATTTTAGTTTCCTACTATACTGCAGTAAAATATAAACTTGGTATCCCATTTACTCAATGCCTACTTTTGTCGAATGTTACAAATATGCAGTTATGGGCAGTAAAGGTGGTGTTTAATTTCAATACAAATTATACTTCTTCTTCTTCCTGGCGTTACGTCCTCACTGGGACAGAGCCTGCTTCTCAGTTTAGTGTTCTTATGATACTTCCACAGTTGTTAACTGAGATCTTTTTTTGTCAAAGTTGTAATTTTCACATTCGTATATCGTGTGGCAGGTACGAAGATACTCTATGCACAGGGAAGTCAAGTAAATTTGCTTTACGAAAAGATCCTGGACCGACCGGGAATCGAACCCAGACATGAGTTTGCTTTGAAGCCGTGGACTCTAACCACTCGGCTAAGAAATGACTCCAATTATACGTGTATTACAAATTTTATATGTTCTATAATTATGATTTTTTACGTGTTAAAAAGACGCGCAGTGCTCTAGGATGATTTTTACGACCAGTTTTGTGAATTTTACAAAGGGAGTTGTAGTGGCCCATGGCAGCCCTGATTGGATGATTTTATAAATTGATAATTTTTATGAATATTAACCAACCATTCTTAAAACCAGACCTAAAACCAGAGCTTTGTGCAAAAAAGAAAAAAAGAAACATAGGGAAAGTGTACCAGTTATGGCCATAGTAGTTCCCTATTTGGCCATATGTAAAATTTTAATAACTATCACATTTTAAATCTTTTTGAATGTTTTTACATCAAGATATATGTTAAATCTAACTACTACAACACACAAACATTTTCAAAATTTTAAGACATTAAAGTAATCACGTATGGCGGAATAGGGACTCACTATGTCCATAACTGGTACACCTACCCTATCTACCTCTCACTAAAACGTGGAAGGTTTCAGAAGAATTGCGCCCACGCTTAAATCTGGTACAAGTATTTCCTTTCAATGAAAGCTCAAACAGAGGGCCCAGATAGCCGTAGCGGTAATCGCGCAGCTATTCAGTAAGACCAAGCTGAGGGTCGTGGGTTCGAATCCCACTGGTCGACGATCTTTTCAGGTTGGAAATTTTCTCGACTTCCCAGGGCATAGAGTATCTTCGTACCTGCCACACGATATACACATGCAAAAATGGTCATTGGCATAGAAAGCTCTCAGTTAATAACTGTGGAAGTGCTCATAAAAAAACACTAAGCTGAGAAGCAGGCTCTGTCCCAGTGGGGACGTAACGCCAGAAAGAAGAAGAAGAAAGCTCAAACAATCGGTTGAATAATTGATGAACTGAATTTTATGAGTTGAAATGTATTCACAGTTTCGCCTAATAATCTGATTTAATAACTCTTCTGTGCGGTAGAATTCCATTATATTCAGATCACTATTTTGAGACCATAAACGTCCTTAACAATTTTGCTAAAACATGATCCTCAAAATACTACATGGCTACGTTGAAATTTTATTGGCCCAATATCTGGTTCAATTACACCCCTGTGCCACAAAATTCTGTATCCTTCAGACCACCATTAGTAAATCATAAACACTTGCACACGGTATGTCTGAACCAGCAGATTATAAAAATCGAATGTACATCGGATATTCTCATCATCTTCAAAAGAGATCAAAGGAACGGTTAAAAAATTTAACCCAAAAAAAAAAAGTGCAATTACCCCACTGTACAGCAGCTCTACATATTTTTCGTCCCATCATTGGGAAGCTTTTATGGTCGTCTACAAATTTCTGAAACAATGTTCTCAAAATAATTTATTGAATCTTTTTAATAATTTTACCCATTTATCAGATCCATTAACTCCACTGTGTTATTGAGTTTCGGATAGTTCCGACAATCATAAATGTCTGCTTGTCGACTTTGCCGAAAGCATACTTTTAAAAGATCATCATTTAAAGGTTTACATAATTTTATTTTACAATCAAATTCAATCATTCTAACATGTATCAAAGCTCAAGATTATTCGCGTCGCCATCCGAAAGCACTGTACCGGAAACATTCTTAAAAAATCACAGAAATATCTTAACATTATTGCAAAGAATTTAGTCCAATTTATATGATGACCACAAGTGCCATCTACGCTTTTACAAAGCACGACATTCTCAAAAGGTTTCACAGAAACATTAAAATAATTTTAACCAGTGTTGGATCAAATTACCCCACTTTGAGGCAGAATTTCGAATGTATTAAACAAATAACAATACTAGATATACATTTTTTCTGAAACCCGAAAGCAACATTACCGATTTTATCAATAAAAATAAAAAATGCTTTTTGCGTAACGCGACACCATTTGCAGAACCCTGTTGAAAGATAAACGTAACGCGGCGCTCATAAAATGAAATCAATGATTTCTGCAATTATTCAATATTTCCATCCAGTTTGAAGTCACACTCTGATTCTTATCAATACATAGAAGGATTGCCTAGAACAAACCCGGATTGTAAAAATTATAGCAGAGCAGATATGGGCGATTATAGAGTGACGTTTAAAAAAGTGCATTTCAGCGATGGTGTCGCGTTACGAAATACAACTGCTTTTAATTACCATATATGCAGTGTTATGTTTCAAAATGAATGTCACAACATCAAGTACATTTAATATGCATGATATAAAACCTGTTTTAACACATGGTCACAAGGCATATTTCCGAGAACATGCCTAATTTGATAATGAAAGTCGGTTCCCCGTGGTGTCGCGTTACGCTGGAATGTGTCATTTGCGATTGCACATCGCAAATATTAATGAATACTTACAAAAATGGATTGAGCTGGATTTCAGAATGATAACAATGACCATGACAACAATCTTCTTCCATATTTTGCGATAATGGATTCATTGTCAAAATGCATAACACTGAAAATAGTCATTTATGATCAACCATTCAAACCAACCCCTCGTAACGCTTTTTGTATGAATTTTACATTATTTTTTATGAGCTGTTACACGTTAAGGACACCCACCCACCCCTATCAGCGTAATGGAAGTTGTAAATGGACCCAAGCAATTTTCGATATAAGATGAGTTTCAAATGGTACACATGCAAGTGATTTTTTGCCAAATGTCCATTCTGCCTACGTCCATTATGCCTAACATCCTTATGCCTAACGTATTTTTGCCTTATGGGGTATACTCATATCGTACCCACTATGTGAAATGACCTAAAGGGTTTGAATTTCAGCAGAAAGGGTTTCAATTTCAGCAATTGTTAAATTGATCCATTGAATAATTCTGAAGGTATGTATATGAAAGCAATGAAATGCCCACCAATTAAAAAGACAGTCTCATACACCTGATTGTAGGACACATACTAGGGTAAGTGTACCAGTTATGGACATAGTGGTTCCCTATTTCGCCATACGTGATTACTTGAATGTTCTCAAATTTTGAAAATCTTTGTGTGTTGTAATAGTTAGATTCAAGATATATCTTGATGTTAAAGCATTCAAACAAACTTGAAATGTGAAAGTTATCAAAATGTCACATATGGCCAAATAGGGAACCACTATGGCCATAACTGGTACACTTTCCCTACTCCTAGTTGCAGATATTGCCCTGCTGAATTCGATGTACAAATTGTATCTCGCATCCTGTTTAACAAATTGCTGCCCTTCGTCAGCCGAACACTAGGCTTTCCAGCGTCAACAACGGAACGAACAAAACCCTGCGTATGACCTTGGACGAATTCTTGAAGGCAGCGTACGCATGTCATGACGTCTGGACATGGCTTTCCGGCGAAACTGTTCAAGTTGAAGTGTTCGGCGAGGTGTCAACTTCTTCGGTAGTTTTAGAAAAAAAAGCTTTTGCATGTTTTACAACACAGGTGGAAGAGCCTCGCTCACATTACCGGCGATGTAATTCTGGTGGTATTCAAATGCACGACAACCGGGAGGTTAAACATTTTATTCAAGAATGCGATTGATCCGGTGCGCTGATATACGGCGCTATTTCCATGTTCTCCTTAGAGGTCGATATCGACCTCATTGGAATCGATCACATGGCCATGAAAGAGGCTAGTGCCAACAGGAAGACACAGGACAGTCCTCCACCACTGTATAAGAATTGCCTTCTTCCCGTCCGTTACCAAAGCCAAAGATTTGGGACTAATTTCTGACTCTTAGACAAGATTGACGCATCCTCCAACAGTCGAGAGCTGAGAAGGACAGTGACTAGTGAATTAAACATGATAATTTATTCAACCAAAACAAAGCACATGATTACAGACAGATGTAGAGTAAGGCCTAGTGGTATTGGTGCTGTGACAGTGTTTGAAATGTTAAACTTTTTTTTTTTTTTGATCTATAACATTTGTGACATGTGACAATGACGTTCCCCATGAATTAGCTAAACATGGTACGTCTGCGGAAATAGTTTTTTTACGGATTACGTAGCCAGCTAAGGACCCACAATTTGGAAACGGAATGCATTTGCATTAGTTCTGTGTTCTATAATTCGATACCTCCTTAACTCGATGGTCCCTTCAACATCGAGTTATGGATAGTTGACTGTAATACTATGAAGAAATCAAACTTCGCTTAGGAAATTGTGTATTAGAAGTATTTCGTGGGTCAAGTTGTTTTTGATGATAATGATGGTCCCGCCACATACCCCTACAGAGGTTTGAGCTAGACGATATATCTTTTAGATAATCAATTGTGATCAATGTTAACCAGATTTACAAGCAATATTCGGTCTGATTATTATAACAGGTGTAAACAACATTATAAGTTTCCATACTCTACAGCAAAAATAAACAAATTTAAAAACACTGTTGGTCTCAACCATCAATATTTGTAAGCATTACTAATGATCATGAAAGTTCAACAAAATCCAAAACATTGCCAGATTTGGTAACCCCGCAAGCTGATTTCAAAAACTATCATTTATACCTGTGTACCGCGCGCGGGGCTCAAATCTCTGTAGATTTCACAAAAAAGAGTAAACTATAACTACGTCAAAATATAAAAAATCCATCATCATCATCGAGGCGAACATTATAGTTTATTAGTGCCCCAATAATATTAACACAAATACAATTTAGTCCATACAAAATGTCAGTTAATGACAACTTCGTCAAGATATAAAATTAGTCTAAGTCTAAAAAAACTTATCAGAGTAGCTGTTCAAAAGGCAGCTTTGAAGTGTGAAATACATAGTCTTTTGAACTGTGTTAGTGTTGTTGCACGTTTGATGTGTATAGGCATCGAATTGAAGACATTGATTCCTTTAAAAAACAAAGAATTTTGTGAAGCACTGGTTAAAAAGTACGGTGTTCTTATATCATCCGCGTTTCTAGTATTATATCTATGAACATCACTTCCTCTTTCAATTCTATCACACAAAAATCGAGGCAACAATCCATTTACTACTTTAAAAATAATCACCATTGTCAAATACACAATTCTTTGCTTCACTGATAACCATTGTAGGGCATCTAATAAAAAAGAGGAGGAAGTGAACCGGTTACATCTTAAAATCAAACGCATTGTTTTATTCTGCAAACGTTGCAATCTCGATATTTGAGTTTCATTTGCTAGAAACAAGATGGAAGGGCAGAAGTCTAGATGAGGAGAGATGATTGATTTATACAACTGTATTTTACTTGCAATATTTAAATCGTTTTTCAAGCGACAGAGAACTCCATACTTTTTGGCTATTTTCTTGATAACATTGTCAATATGAGAGTCAAACTTTAACTTGTCATCAATAATCACGCCAAGATATTTAATATCGCGTACGCGGTCGATTGTCTCTTCATCAATTTTCACAGAGACATTATCATTTACTCGATTCCGCGAAATAACCATGAATGTAGTCTTACTTATATTCAATTTCAATTGTTTGTATTTCAACCATCTACTCAGAGAACGTAAATCTGCATTCAAGTATGAAACGGCATACCAACACCAACAACCGAGTTCACAAGCAACGTTTTCCGAGGTGTTAAATTATCGACGATTTTTCGTGCTATTTCCAATCTAGTAATTGAACCGAACGTGGTTAACTTTGAAGTATTACCTGCTAAATAGAATACGACTGAAGGTCAAGCTGTTCCGGCACTTACCGGAGTGCAAAAGTGATTTCTATTTTCTGTAATTCGCTGGAGGATCCAATTAGGAAACAAAAGATTGTACCGTCTCAGTCGATTGTGATAACATTGGATGCGTTATATCAACACATTCACAACGTCAGTGATTCAGTCACTCAGTTGTTTAGTACTGATTCCACCGTTTGTTTTGTTTTCACACGCTTCTTCAGGAGTGGTGCTGCTCTGTTAGATAGAGTAGCGTATCTGGGTGCATTCGGTGGTCTCAAAAGCCGAAACACTTTAATCGAGGCGCACGCTCTGGTTCGATATCGGCTTTGGTGAGAACACATTTGGGGTACGTTTGCACGCTGCTGAGCGGTTCCGTCTAGTTGGATAGAGGAGTATGTCTGGGTGCGTTTGATAGTCTCAAAAATCAAAACATCTTCATTGACGCGCATGATCTGGTTCAACTGCGGTTTTGGCAGATGTACGAGACGCTTGGTTTGCTTTGGGAACACGCTGTGCCTGCTTGAACACTGCTTTATAGTGTCTTTGTTTTTATATCGTTTTCAGAATATTACTTAAATCGCACTGCTTAGGGGAAGTCCATTTTCCTAATTGTTTTCTTCTAGTGTTAGAAATTTAGGAATCATGGATGCATGTAAGGCTTGCGCTAGGAATTTTGTGAGGTCCGATAGAAGTGTTTTGTGCAGTGGGTCGTGCGGATGAGTTTTTCACCCCGGTTGTGTCGGCTTAAACGCGACAAACTTTAAGTCATGGACTGCCAATGTCGGTTTGCTTTGATTTTGTGAAAACTGCCGAGTAAATTTCAACCCCAGCATCATGGACCAAGAGGCAATCATTATGAAAACATTGCGTGATCTCCTTTTACGACTCGGCTCAATGGATCTTAGAGTGGGTCAATATGGAGAAAACCTGAAGGTGCTCAACAGCTTGCTCACAATGTCCACATCAATCAGTCGCGAATCAAACTTTTCATCAAGACTGCAACAATCTGGAATGTCTGGGCCTACCACCTACGATCCAACAGATTTTCACAAAACCATCGATCGTTTCAATCTCGACCTTTCGCTCCCATCAAATGTTGCCAATAATACCATTGTCGATGCAAACGAAGGACTTGATGCTTCTTTGGATAATGATGACGACTGCAACGATCATCAAAGTGGTATCAACTCCACAATTGCTACCACCGCTACCACCACCGTTTCTGCTGTTGCTGCTGCTGTTGTTGCCGGTGCTGCTGCTTCTGCCACTCCCTGTCATGTCACCACCGCTGCGACGACTAACTCCGCTGATACCAACGTTGTCTCCAGTTATGCCAGTATTGTGTCAAGACCCCCTGCTGCTGTTGATACCGCTACCAATAGCAACTCGATCTCCAACAACAATATGACGCATGCCACCGCCACGCACAGTGTCGCATCGACATCGAAAAACGTCATCGTTCAGGATGCCGTACAGGATTGTCGTTTAAAAGTTGTAAACCGAAACCGAACTCTGCGCCAGCGCCAACCGACGAGTGATGTTACGATGAAATCGTTTTATGTAACTCCATTCGATATTGAACAGACTGAAGAAGATGTTATCGAATATTTACGCGAAACTATGAACGTTGATAATTCCACTCTTAATTGTGTTAAACTTGTGCCGCGGAACAGAAATGTTAATGAACTTACGTTCGTATCGTTTAAATTGTCGGTTTCAGAAGATCTTGTATCAGTAATCAGTGATCCATTTTATTGGCCTGAAGGCGTTGAAGTTCGTGAATTTCAGCCAAAAAACGGGAGTTTTCCCAACCGCGTAGTCTCAATTTGATAAATGTAAGTAACTCTAACACCAATGTACCAGTTCTGTCTGAATCCTCCTTGAATGCTGCTCTTTTGGCTCCCTCTCTACCTGAATCAATTTATCAATCAAAGAGCAAGTTGCATTACTTTGATTATCAGGGCTTGAAATGTTTACTCAGAAAGCATTCAACAAATTTCATCAGTATTGGGGTTCACAATGCTCGGAGTCTGATTTGTAATGTTGAGAATTATCGTGAATTGATAGGAAATTCAAATTTAAGTGTTTTGGCAATTGTTGAAACTTGGCTTAAACCATCTCACACTAATAAATCAGTGGAACTTGAAGGTTACACACTGACAAGATCTGATCGAAATAGCAAAACAAAATCTAGAGGTGGAGGTGTTGCGTTCTATTTGAAAAAGAATGTTAAATTCTCAGTCATTGCCAAATCTGAAAATGATAGTGAAATTGATTATTTATTCATAAAATTGAAGCACGTTCATTTGGTTTGTGGAGTTGTTTACAAACCTCCTGATGTGAATGACTCTAAGTTGGAAATAGTATTTAAGCTTCTGTCTGAAATTTCCTCCATTGAGCCTAATGTAATGTTGATGGGAGATCTGAACATAAACCTGGAAGCGATCAAAACATCTAAAACTTTGAATTTCTTTGAAAATTTGAATGCTTTGTCTTTTAAGTTGCTCCCGACTTACCCTACATGTCACAAATCTGATTCTTCATCGACTATTGATCTTTTTTCCGGCAATTGCACACACAACGTGAATAATGTTTATCAATCATCGGCAGGGGGAATCAGTGACCACGATTTTATCTGTCTTGATTATAAATTCAAAAGTTCAAAAGCAAAATCGGAAGTTTATTATACACGAGAATACCACAAAATAGATACTGATTTGTTCATATCAGATCTCCGTGGTGTTTCATTTGAACAAGTGTATAATTGCACCAACGTCAATGAAAAACTCCGTTGTTTTACCAAACTATTTGTTTCAATTCTTAATTCGCACGCTCCTCTTAGAAGAAAATTAGTTACGAATCCGACTAGTCCTTGGATCAATGGTAACATAAGCCGACTATTCAAAAATCGATCAGACGCATATGAATGCTGGAAGCGGGATGAAAGAGATTCTCAAAAATGGAAAAATTTCACACGCCTTCGCAATCTTACCAATCGTGAAGTTGAACGCACCAAAAAAGAATTTTTCGCCTCAAAGCTTAGTGCTGATCTTCCCGCGAAACAGCTTTGGAAAAATATCAAACGACTGGGGTTGAAACAAACAAACACTACTATTGGAAGTGGTGATGTATGTGCCGATTCATTGAACACATTTTTCGTATCCCATAATGTTCCTATCTCGTTCAATCCGAATAACAATTCTTCTGAACTCGAACCAAACTTTTCCTTCCGATGCGTAAACAATGATGAAGTCCTTAAGGAGTTCATTTCCGCTTCATGTGATGCTATTGGTGTTGATAACATTCCGTTAAAAATTCTGAAGATGTCCCTCTGCGTTACATTACCTTACATTACAGATATTTTCAACTTTTGCATTATCACTTGTGAGTTTCCTATTGACTGGAAAGTGGCTAAAGTCATACCAATTGGTAAGATTGAAAATCCTGTATCAGTAAATGCATTCTTCCTGCTCTCTCTAAAGTTTTTGAATCGATTCTTACGAACCAGCTCAACGAGTACTTAAGCCAGGAAAATCTGTTATGTCCTTTGCAATCAGGTTATAGGAAAACATGCAGTACTGTGACTGCCTTGATAAAAATTGAAAATGACATTAAAGAAGCTCTTGACAAAAAAATGATTACCATAATGGCCCTTCTGGATTTTAGTAAGGCATTTGACACCATAGATCATCGACTATTATGCAAAAAGCTGAAATATATTTTCCTGATAGATAATCTTTCCATTAATCTATTAAGGTCCTACTTACAGAATCGTGTCCAGTATGTTGAATTTAACTTCCAACAATCTGAAACGATTAATGTAGAAAGTGGAGTCCCTCAAGGGTCAATTCTTGGTCCGATACTTTTTTCAATGTATATAAACGATTTGCCTTCTGTACTATCCTACTGTAAATTTCATTTGTATGCAGACGATTGTCAATTATACATTTCAGGAAATCATAAAAATATTTCTGACATTGTAAACCTCATTAACATGGATATACGTCGCATCTTGATATGGTGTGAGCAAAACGGATTACAACTAAATGCAAAAAAGACGCAAACTATAATTTTCCGCACCAAGCGAACAGTTCTAACAGATATTCCACTGATTAGAGTTAATGATAATTTGATTAACTATACAGATGTGGTAAAAAACCTGGGTCTTCTTATGGATTGTAATTTAAACTGGAACGCACAAGTTAATTCCTTGTGTAAAAAAGTTTATGATGCTTTGCACTCTCTAGTTATTTTGAGACATTGCACTCCATTGCATATAAGAGTTCATCTTGCGAGATCACTTTTAGTGCCCTTGTTCGACTATGGTGATGTTCTATTTGGTCTTGTATCTAAGAAAAATTTAAATAAACTAAATCTAGTTTTTAATGCGGTCACCAGATATGCATACAACCTGAAAAAATACGATCATATATCACACTTTAGGAAGGCAATACTTGGATGTGAATTCACAACTCATCTAAAGTTCAGAATGTGCATTCAAACTTACAAAATTTTGAATTATCCTCCACAGAACTGAATTAGGATTCTTTTCATTTAGACGAAAAACTAAAATTTACTTGAATTCTGTTTAATATTACATTGGTATTAGAGGTTACTTAGATTAAAATACAGGCATATACTTTGAAAATCATTAGATGATTATTTGTGCTACTGTAGTTTGAATAAATAAATAAATAAATAAATAAATAAATAAATAAATAAATAAATAAATATTCTATGTTTTTAGCTGCAATGAATATCACGGTATCATCAGCAAACAAATTAATATCACAAAATCGTAAGACTCGTCGCATGTCATGAATGAATGAATGAATAAAATAGGCCCTAATACACTTCCCTGTGGCACACCAAGGTTATTCTCAGATAAATAGTTTTCAAACCATTTATATACAGGACACGAAATTCCAAAACGCCTGATTGTTTTTAACAATAAGGGCCGAGAGATTGTTTCAAAGGCGCGCTTCAGATCCAAAAAAAAAACAGCAATAATCGTATCTTTTCGCACCATATGTTCTTTCCACTTGACCAATACCAAGTTCAATGCGGTTTCACAGGAATGACCTTCCCAATATCCCGATTGTTCCGGTATCAGCAAGTTGTTACTATTTAAGTACGTTAAAATCTGGCCTTTAATAACAAGTTCTAAAATTTTCTCTAATGTGTGCAACATGTTGATGGGACGAAAATCCTCGGCTTTTATCGTCCCAGCAACCTTTTGAATAGGGATCACTAAGGATTCCTTCCAAACTTGTGGCACGTGCCCAGTTTGCAGTGATTCATTTATTAGGTCCAGCAAGCTGAGTCCGATAACATGAAAGCAATCTTGAATTATCTTTGAATTTACGTTATCTACGCTAGCCGTCTTTCCCATAGAAAAGCAAATATTTTTTAATTATTCCATCGTAATTGGGTGAAAGCTTTCTAATCTACAATTAATGTTTATCAGCTGTTTTATTTCATCAGGTTCATCAACTAACTCGATGGATCGGTTGATTGATGAAACACTATCAACAAAGAATTCATTAAATTAACATACTATTACTTGTTCAGAATCTTCTAATGTGCCATTGAAGGTTATGGACCGCGATTTAGATTTACTAGGCTTTAACAAAGATTTCAAAATTTTCCATAACTCTCTGCTGTTGTTTTGATGCTGATCAATTTTCCTCTGAATATATTCACCACGTGTTTGTTTCAAACTTTGCGAATATTTGTTCCGCGCGATCTTGTACCTTTTCCAATTATTTTCACTATTATTCCTAAGCACTCTTTTGTACAGTCCCTCTTGCGTTTAAGACGTAAAAGATCTAAATTGTACCAGCTGTTCGAATTTTTCAATGGTACAACTTTTTGTTCAACTAATTGATTGGTACAAGTTTTCAAAACGTCAGTTAGAACAGCTGATTTTTGATCTAAAGAACCGCTATTTGCTTGAAAATCCACATTTCTCTCGATAAGACCCGAAATTGCTTGTTATGAATATTTCCTTTTTAAATTTTTAAATAACTTAAATAGTAAATGATTTGTTCATATTCGGCTTCAAAAGTTATGGACAAAGGTACTAAAGTAGAAGCATTAACCTAAGAATGCTAATGTCGCTGTTGTTCGTGTTACCAACATCTAGTTTGCCATGAACTGACAGCATGAGTACCGGGAATCAAAGTGTCAAATTAATTATAAAAACCATAACAACGATATGGTATAGAACAAACAATGAAAAACTATAATTTAAGGTAATAATAATTAAAATCGCCACTAGCGTTCTATTACTAATATTTTTATTGGTATCAACGACTAAGGAATCGTTACCAAACATTGTCTACATACGTGATCAATGTTATTTTCATTAAACAAGATTACAGATAATGGTCACGAAATGGGTTCCAGTACTTATTTTAAAATAGTTAGATAGATACCTTTATTTGAGAGATTTGCATTCCAAGGCTGGCTCACCTCTTTCGTTCTAATATGAAACTTTCAACATTTGCATTTCCAAATGAAATGTTTAAAGCTAAGTATGCTGTTCCGCTCAAGAAAAGTAAAAATTTCTGCGCAAGAAATGGTCAAGAAATTTTCTACAGTGAGCTTCATTTGAAATGACATTTCTTTTCAACTGCGTACTGCGATCAAAGAAAAATGCTTTTCTTGACCATTTCTTGCAAGAAATTTTCCACGCATCGACATAGGCGATTACTTTTCTGTTGAAGTGCATACTTCGCTTAAGATACGCGCAAAAAAAGATCAATGTTACCCTGGACTACGGTATCATGTTTGCTATACTATGCTTAACCATTCTTGAATTCATGTTTGAATGAGTATTGAGATGATTATTCAAACTTTCCATGAGAATTGCACAACAACCGAACTATTTTAGCTCGCTAATCAATGCTACTCCGTTTCACGGTACCATGAACACACATTTTTCAAGAAATCAAACTAACGAGAAAACAATCATGAACATAATCAACGACGATATGCGCACTCAAATAACAGTGTGATCTACCGCTAGTTAATTGTCGGATATCACTTACTTGTAGCTCCCAGTCTCCTGGTGTCTCTGGCAATGTAGTTGGCGAAGATGATCGATCGCATACTGGTCTTGCCAGAGCCACTCTTGCCCATCAAAAGCACCTAAAAAGCATCACCATTAGTCAGAGAAGACCGTCAGTCAAAAGAAACGATAGGCATTTTCCATTGCATTCCTCGGGATGATTCAGATGCACTTCACGCACAGCTGAGGCGCACCATCAACTCTAGGCATCCACAAAGGACGGCAAAGGAAAACATCACATCAGTATTATTATCAGTAATGTTACCTTCTTCTTCATCTTGCTGTGTCGTACTGCTCCTACTACGGCTGCCTTGCGTTCTTTTCTCCTACGCCCACCCTTTGGTACCCTGACTTGAGCTGAGCTGATCGGATGAGAGATATTCGATCCGTTCGAATCCGTTTACCATTCGACGGAATCCACACAAATCGTCCACTTTCCACACTATTGCCTGCTTACCCTCTATATCAACGACGCAATTGCACAAATCACACCTTTAACTATACCAAAATCTTGCAAAATTGTACGTCCTGAGGACGAATTCCGTCTTGTCTCTGGCGAATGTTATTTGACTTTTGGTGGATTATGGGTTCTTCTCTGCACCACCACCACCAGCAGCATTACTATCTTCCTACTGTAGCATGAGACGAATAGTTACCATACAAATAACGATAGCGACAATGTGTGCGTCAGCTCAGTGATAACCTTTTGACGTTTATTCGCTACCATAGTGAGTATGAGATGGACTATTGCGGGCCGTTTCGAGTGAGAAAATGAGAAGTATTGTTGGTTTCAAGTATAAACTACAATATGTATATTATTTCAATGGTTTAGTCAGCTGAAAACCGCAAACTTGCGCCATGCTTTCAGGATGACTGAAACAACTGATCTTTAGAGATTGACAACTAAGGGATGGTACACAAATTATATCACGCTTAATTTATTTTTTTTTCGACTATATACCCCCCCCCCTTGTCACGCTTTTCGTATGAGACCTCCAAAAATTGTGTAAGGCTTGTCACGCTTGGATTAACCTCCTCCCCCCTTGGAGCGTGACATAATTTGTGCATGAACCCTAAGCAGGTTACCCAATAATTCACATTTGACTTAATTAGTGAACTCAATTTTGGTACAGGTAAATCTAGTTTCAGTGAAACTTTTTCGCTGATTAGGAGAACTCTACGGATTTTAACATAAATTGATCCTCGAAAGAGTAACTCTTGAACTGATCAACAACTAGAAAATTACGAATAAGTTAGTATTGAACTTCTTTCTTACTCGAAGGTAAATATCATTCTCTATAAGCAACTTGAATGAACTTCATGTAAAGTGAAGTTCGGGTAATTACTTGAAAAATAGGCTTATATAGCCAGAAGATGCTTTTTTTATCCGAACTTTTGATTGCTTGGGTAGGGCATAATGTACGCTCAAACTTAAGAAATCTTAAACCTATTTTCGAGTGCTTTGCGAGAGACTTGCATCGACTGAAAGCACATAGAACAGATATCCACGTTCAATATCAAATCTTTGTTGAGAATTTGCCGATATTTTGAAATGGCAAGTAGCAACATCGCACTGGCGCTGATATAGATAAGTTCCCATTACGATATAAGAATTGAATATAAAATTGCAAGATAAGGTAAAAAGATATAATATGCCACTCTAAGAAAAAAAAAACTGCTCTTTCGGAATAGCAAATGCAAGGTGTTATTTCTTTGGGTGGTCACGCTCTGCATGCAACTCTCAACTTCTCTTGCCAAGTAGCTTCTAAAAAGGGTACAATATGTTTTATGAAAACGGACCAAATTCTGACGTTTTAAAACAATCCAGGCAATATGCCCCTCCCGAAGGAAAACATTTCACATCCTTGTACCGCTTTGATTCATACTCCGAAAACTTAATGCATGATTCCTGACAAAACTGCTAAGTTTATATGGATGAAATCTCTGGAGAAATCGACGGAGAATAGCCTGAAGCGATCTTTGACTTTCCTTTTGAAGGAAGCTCAACAAAAGTATTTCAAGACAGAACGTCTTAAAGCCTCTGAAATTTCAACCAAAAAAAATTGATCATATTAGTCAGAAAGTTGTTCAAAAATTTTGTCTATAGTAGTTCACCGAGAAATTTTATTTTATTTTATTGATGTACAAGGGGGTCAGGGGCCATGTCTCCAGTATAAGTTTGAAAACTCATACCGTCCATAATACACCGGGGGATTTAGAGTTTGGGAAGTAGGCAACGCAACATCTTTGACCAGAAGGTTCTTTAAGTTTTGCTTTTACTCTAGACTTCCTCTACACGTATGAATGATGCAAGGTCGAAAGAACATGGAATCAGTCATACATATAGCGGTAGTGAAGTGTTTTGCCTAAGGATTGGGGAAAGGAGGGATTATGTGTGGTGTTTTGTGAATAGCTCTGTGGAACAAATTTGTTATTAGTAAATAGTTAGTTAATCTGATTTACCTCAATTAGCAGTAATGATTAAATAAAAATTATACTCATTATTTTCTAGGCCATTACGCTGCCATGATAAGGGATATCCTGCCTCTCCAATGACTTGTTCCTCCTTCTGTCGGCCAATACGCTGCCATGTCTTTCCTCTCGAATGTTTTTTTCCTCATTGTGATTGCGGGTTAGATATGAAAACAAGGATAAGGAGAGAAAAAATGTTAGTGATTGTTACATGCTTTATTGCTGTATTGGCCTACAATGAAATCATACAAAATTCGCTCTTTGAATTCCCACGAAAACAATCCCCATGCAGCTTTTGAGAAACTCCATGGTAACGATCACTGTACGCCATGTGCGGCATTCAAGACATCTCAACAAAAGTGACGGTAAACAACAAAAATTAATCCGAAAGAGCGAAAACCTCAATGTTTCAATAGGCCAGGGGAAGTGGTTCACCTAGAGTGAATTTCTGTCAAAGAAAAAGTAGATTTTGTATGAGATTTGACAGAAAAATGAATGACAAGTTCATCCACTTCTCCTGGCCTATGTAGGACAACTCAGCTTTACTGCATGTGAGAAGTTATTGGTGATATTCTCACAACGGCCATTCAGAATGGTTCGACGGATGTAGATGAAAGATCATTATGATAAAATTAACGCGACGACATGTTAGTAAGCTCAGAACGATTATTGTATTTGCAACTGTTAATTTAGATAGTTAAGCTAAGGGTCGATTATTGTATATAACTTACTATAGAAGCATAAGTAAAACGCGCACGCGAAGTAATGACCTTCCATCCCATCTTCAAGTGATCCCCACAAGCACAACACTTCATTCTGGCACTTTAGAACGTCCATGTTGTAACTTGCTCACACAAGAAATCTGCCTCGACCGAGTTGGCAGAACGCGCCCATACCCCTTTCTGAACCAAAGGACAGGGGTCTATAGTAGTTCACCGAGAAATTAGTTATAAATTTTACTAGGATATGGACTCACGAATTTTACTATAAATTTCAACAAATGCGCCAAACATTCATTCGTGGATCAAACCTAAATGCCACGGTATGTTTTTACCTAGAGAATTATAAGAATCGAATATACATCGATTATTTTCCCTAGTGAGCAGTATTTGGTCTATGGTTTCATAATCAGAAGGTTTTAAAATATGCTATCGGTGAATATTTTTCCATACATTTTGTATGAGCTAGAATGCGTCCAAAAGCGGTTTTTTATGGATTCTAATGAAAAAAAAATCAAAATTTCACTGATGGAATAGTTTTTTAAACCCAAAAACTGATGTTTTGCGAGAAAATTTACTTGTGCAGTCGTTTTTTATAATCTGCTGGCTTAGACATAGCGTGTAAACCATTTTATCACTATCATTTCGATCACTATAATTATCCCAACTACGCGTTTCAATGAAGATTGCTTAAACATACATGGAACGATTCAAATATGACGTCCATCGTTTTTCGGTATTTCTAGACCCCCCTCTCCCTTCTTCTTCTTCTTTCTGGCGTTACGTCCCCACTGGGACAAAGCCTGCTTCTCAGATTAGTGTTCTTATGAGCACTTCCACAGTTATTAACTGAGAGCTTACTTTGCCGATTGACCATTTTTGCAAATGTATATCGTGTGGCAGGTACGAAGATACTCTATGCCCTGGGAATCGAGAAAATTTCCTTTACGAAAAGATCCTCGACCAGCGGGATTCGAACCCACAACCTTCAGCATGGTCATGCTGAATAGCTGCGCGTTTACTGCTACGGCCCCCTCCCCCCTCTGTCACGCTTTTTCCAATACCTAATACATACACGTTCACACTTCCATATACCCCCCCCCCCCTTCTCCCAAATGAAGGACGATCCCCTAGGCTATTTGTTTCGAAATTATTTTTAAAATAATTGTTCATTGTTAGCATTTAGTGATTGTTTTAGATATGGAACAAAAATCACATTATTCAGTTTTTCTCGAGTTCAACGTATGTAGATGAAGCTCGAAACTACCTTTGGAAAATGAGAGTTAATGTTAAAAATAAATTCTTACTGGGATTTTTTCCTCTTCTATTATGAAATTCTCAATTCTGCCGGGAGGGGCCCAGCTGTACTACCCGATAGGTTCGGAAAGGTAGATCCACCGTTGATGCCATCCAAAAGGTCATGGACGCTAAGGAGACGGCGCTGGTACTGAATCGGTACTGATGATCGATGATCGGCTGAGCTTGTCGATTATGCAGCCATGTCGATTATGCATGTGACAGTAGGGTGGGGCTTATTTCCAAAAATCTTTCGTAGTCAGGATTTACAAAGTGGAAAATGATCATCGGTCCCAAAATAACATCCTGTGAAAAAATGAGAATTTTTGGTGAAGGTTTAGAGGTGGCGCAAAGGGCGTATGTGCAGTTTTCCCATTTTAGTGAACTCTGAAAAATTTTGGTATGCTTTTCAGCTTGTTTTGGTGATTTTGAGACCCTTAAGGGCAAAAAATCACCTCAAAATTGCGATATCTCCACTCCTTTAGATGATATTTGACGAAATATATTTTATGCATGCGATTTTGGCCCTTGAATAGGTTACGCTGGCTGATTGATATGAACCCGAATAAGCATATGAATAGCTGGGGAGAATTCCTATGCTAGTAGAATGGAACAAAGAGCAAAGAAGAATGAGAGAAAGAACAAAGAACACAGAAGAATGTAAGGTGGGGTGAGTTAAACAGGTGGGAGGGTGACTAAGGAATCTAGAAAACGATAATTATATTTATTTACTTCATTTTTTTCATTTTTTTTTCTCGGGGATGGGATTTGATTCCAGATCCTCAGCGTGAAATGTGTGTGTTCTAACCACTACACCAGGTCCGACCCCTTGACTTCTATTTAATATTACCTACTTCAGAAATATTTCGAGCATTTTTTCTTTAAGTAGGGGAAGAGCACCAATTTTTTAACCATCTCTAGTTTTCAACCCATGTATACGATTTTGTTGGAACTTATTGCAACTTTATTGGACTTTATGGAAAAATTTCAATAACGGCTAAAATGTCCTTAATTCCATGCGAAGTTTCATCATTATTCTCCTTATAGATATAGATAAATGCACGTCACTTTACTGCTTTAGTTCAATCCTTTGGTTGTTTTTTTTTTCTGAATGATGATAGATATATTGCTAGGGACGAAAGGGACCGTTGCGAAATTTACATCCTGGAAATTCAGCCTCACGCAGTATCTATTAGATCCATAACTAATTTATATAATTATTTATATATACATTGGACATCCTGTGAAAATTCATTCATGTAGCTCTGTCCTAATAAATATGTTTCAGAACTGTGACGACTTAATTTTGGTTTTATTTGAGAGGTTTTCAACCTGAAGTGCTTTAGCTCTTGCACCCTATAGAAGCTCGTGCACTAATTTGAATTTTGACTACCGATTTTTTTTCCTTCTGCTGTTGTTTATACACATCGATTTCAAATACAGATGTAGAACGATGTATTGAACTTCATCTGCATTTTCGTTTGTCCGATGTTATGTTGAAGGTGTTGTGGCGAAAGTGAAGTATTGGAACCGCAAACGCAATTAATTGCTGAAATGGCATCATAATCCGGAAATTCCTGTGGAAATTCTAACAAGAAGTGTTATTGCTGGAAAGCAAAAATCGTTTATGGATTTACCTAATAAGGATATATCGTGTGGAATCAAAATCCGAACACCTAAGAAATGAATCTAAACTCTTCCACTTCATATGAAACTCCTTCTATTTGTATGAAGTGTACGGATTTTGAGCCTGTATGGATTTGGGCCCCTCTGTAATTTCTTTCAGATTATAAAAGCAATTGCTGGAGTTATATCAAACGGACATTCTAAAATACTAAATGAGTGGTAAACTTGCATATAATCACATCTCATACATCCAACCGAGATATTTTCACGACTCCATAGTTGATTCTATTATAATATCATCAGTTACACCCTCCCCCTTGTTTAACCCACCCCACCTTACATTCTTCTGTGTTCTTCGTTCTTTCTATCATTATTCTTTGCTCTTTGTTCCATTCTACAAGCATAGGAATCCTCCCCAGCTATTCTTATTCGGATTCATAGTAATCAGTCATTGCAACCTATTCAAGGGCCAAAAATCGCATGCATAAAATATATTTCGTCAAATATCATCTAAAGGAGTGGAGATATCGCAATTTTGAGGTGATTTTTTGCCCTTAAGGGTCTCAAAATCACCAAAACAAGCTGAAAAGCATACCAAAATTTTTCAGAGTTCACTAAAATGGGAAAACTGCACATACGCCCTTTGCGCCACCTCTAAACCTTCACCAAAAATTCTCATTTTTTCACAGGATGTTATTTTGGGACCGATGATCATTTTCCACTTTGTAAATCCTGACTACGAAAGATTTTTGGAAATAAGCCCCACCCTAATGTGACAGGGCCGTGAAAGTGACACCAGCTCTATCTCGGATTATGCCCAACAATTCAGCGATCAGCAGCAGCAAGAAGCGACTACTGGCGAGCGTGTCTACATCAATATTCAGATACGCTGGCCCCGTGTGGGTGACAGCACTGCAGACGAAGAGGAACCGCTACCGGCTGAACAATAATAGCCATGCGTGTGTCGAGTGCGTATCGTACGATATCATCGGAGGCAGTCTGTGTGATTGCAGGATTGATCCCTATAAGCCTTCAAATCGAAGAGGACAGCGAGTGCTACAGGGACCGAGGCACGCGGGGAATTCGGAAAATAGCCAGAGATGAAACCATGAGGAAATGGCAACAGCATTGGGATAACGTTGAGAATGGTAGATGGACCCGCCGACTAATTCCGTGCCTATCGATGTGGGTGAACAGAAAACACGGAGAAGTGAATTTCCACTTGACATAGTTTTTGTCTGGCCATGGCTGCTCTAAGAAATACCTGAATAGGTTTGGCCACGCAAGGTCGCCGTTATGCACCGGGCGCGGCGATGTTGACGAAACCTCTGAGCACGTGGTCTTCGAATGTCCGCGCTTCGAGCATGAGCGAGCCGAAATGACATCTGTCGTCGGCAATGGCGTTAATGTGCACAATATCGTCCAACGAATGTGTGCTGATGAAAAGAAATGGGACGCGGTAAACAGAACTATCGTCCAGCTGATGTTTCTTTAACAACGGAGATGGCGAGAGGAGCAGCGGCACTTAACGCAGCGGACAGCACATGGTTCTGAGTTGTAGGGGCAGCCGAAATCGTCGGACCGACCTCGGCACTTGACAAGTCAGTCTGTTGAAGCGAGCCTATGAAGGAGACCAACGGGCGTGACCGGAGTAGGCTAGATCCTTCGCCGGGGACCGAGTAGAGCGGGCGTAGCGTAATTGGTAATAAGTCGTCGAAGCGCCTGCAAACCGGAAGTCATCCTCCAACCGAAATCGCAGGACCGAACCCGGCACTTAACCGACCAACACCGCGTCGGAGTAGGCTATGTCCTTCCACCTGGGACTAGCTGCGTAGATAGCGAAACAACACCGGCCAATGGTCATCGGGGCGCCTGTGAACCGGAAATTTCCCTTCTCCGGAATCGCAGGACCGACCTCGGCATCTGCCCGGCCAGCTTCGGAGAAACAGCACCGGCCAATGGTCATCGGGGCGCCTGTGAACCGGAAATTTCCCTTCTCCGGAATCGCAGGACCGACCTCGGCATCTGCCCGGCCAGCTTCGGAGAAGGTTAAGTCCACTGTCAGGGACTAGCTGAGTAGATCGCGTAGTTGCAACGGCAAATGGTCGTCGGGACACCTGCGAATCGGAAGTTTCTCTTCACCGGAAACGCAGGACCGGCTTCGACATCAGTCCGGATAGCATGGATTCGGAAGATCTTCTGCCGTCGGAAAAATCTTTGTCGGAGTAGGATAGATCCACCGTCGGAGACTAATCTTAGTAGTCCGTAGCGAGTCACCGGCTTAAGCCGTCGGGGCAGTATAAAGAAACCTAGGAAAGTACAGGAGCACATGATGCACGGGATTCACCACAGGAAGCGAAGCAAGAAGCAGTGCTGGTTAGCACAATAGACCTCCCCCCCCCCTGAAGTAATGCCAAGAGGCAGATCCGGGGGAATGGCTCGTGGGCGAAGGTGGATTTAGTCGGTAGAAAAAACGCACACATGACTAACTTTTACGCGCCCCGTGCCAGATTCACTACATTTTTTTAGGCGCACTCTACCCCTTCATGGTGTTTCATATCTATTGCAATTCGGTGAAATTATGTGTATACGTTTAAACCAATTAACGGTTAAAATATGTTTTGAACTACTGGAGCTAATGTAATTTTTGAATTTCACTTATGAAATAACTTATTACGCGTGGTGAAGATAGGCAAATTATGGGTGAAATTATGAAAAAAAAAATCCACGTGCTCGGCTGGGATTTGAACCCAGGACTCTTGTATGCTAGACGACCGCTTTACCAACTAAGCTACCGAGGTGACCCAATAACTGAATTGGTTAAAAGTTTAGAATTCAAATCCATATCCATCCATCTCATGTTCCTACACACGCGGAAAGAGCGAATGCGATTTGTTTAGTGTTGAAACTGTTTGCCTATCATACCTACATCACTACCACAACAGCTGACGAGGTTTGAATAAGTCGGAAGATTCCCGACATGAGGCAGCAACAGCTGTTCAAAATTTCCTTGCGCGGCTGTTGCTGCCTCAAGGCGGGAATCTTCCGGATCAACAGCCAACAGATAGATTTAGACATTAAATGACAAATTTTGCGGCATGCATAGTAAAAACCAGTCTCTAATAGAACTAGCGATAACTTTTGGATGGATGAGATATTTGTTTTTGGGGGGGTGGTTTTGAATTTTGAATCTGTGGCCGAAAATATATTTTCCTACAGGAAGACCTGAATCGGGTTGGGGTTGAAACTGTAATTCTGAACGGGTTGCGCCAGTTCCAACCTGGTTCAAAATTTGAGGTTAGTTTCGTTGGCGCTCCTGTTTGGGGCGCCCTGACCGGGATCACGGTCAGTTTGAGTGCGCACCTGATTTGACGTTTCCTAATGTATACAAGCATCCCACTGCAGGAGTGGAATCGAAAATCTGTTGGAAAATCACCACGCTGATACCCATAGGGTTGAAGCAACTGTGCCGCATCTCGAATTATTTTCAGAATGTAGTGAGTATCCATGTTTTCAAAAATTCATAAGAAAAATAGGAGTGCATATAAACAAAATCGGAGAGCGTTAATATCCATTAAAAATGATTGTCTTTCGAAGAAATATACAAAAACTGGGGGTTAGATCTGATGGAAATGGTCTATTACGTCATATTTGGAGTTCACAGCACACAGAATTGACAGCAGTAAAATTACCATTACGTCTCACAAAACCACGAGTGAAAAATAAAATCAAACGCAATAGGGTCCTAAAGCCCTGTACCAATTTTAGTGCCAAACGCTTGAGTTTAGGCCAAAAGCACATGTTTACTCAATTTTCTAATGTTTTCCGTTGGTTTGAGCCCAAAAAACATTTTTTTAGATTTTGCCACATCCTTTGGCTTAAACTCAAATTTTGGGTGTATTTTGTTTTCCGTATCCCTTACGAAATGTCAGATAGGAACAACCCCAGTGGTCGAACTAAAACCCCTGTGGTGTTTTTGTCGACTAAGCGAACGTCAAACATGATCAAAAGTGTCAAGGTTCATTTATGGAGCAAATTTTTAAATTAAATTTCAAACATGATATAGCCATTATTTGAGAGGGAAAAATTGCTAAAGTAGTTACAGTAACATTTTTTTTCGTGTTATTAAATAAAAACAAGATTTCATTAAAAATTTTAGGACCCAATTTTGCGTCATTTTACTCGCCTTTATATGTCGGTCTTCTATGACACAATATAACATGTTTTTTTCGAAGTGTGTAGGTTAGTTTGGATGATATTTGAGAAGCTCCAAAAGTTATATATTTTGAAGTTATTTTCTTTTTAAAAGACATAGTGCTTATGGAAAGATGCGAAACTAACATCATGAGGCTTGTAGCAACGGAATCTTCGGATTGCGGAACAAATCACAACACTTCGAATAATTATAAATTCTCTATACACCGCGCCGCGAGGCACACCTTTATTCTTTGCCGTCTCCAGTTCTACTCCTCTACACTCTTCGTCGCTCGATCTCTGTACTGCTACTCTACATATTAAGGTATGGTATCGATCCCAATAGTTGCCCGATGCTACAAGGCTAAATTGGTGTTTTTAAGCTTCAGACAAAGTTAGGGGACAATTTGCTTTAGGTGGCACACTTTCCCAAAATTCCGCTACAAATGTTTCAAAAGAGAATTTTCCCACCTACAATAATATTAAAATAGTTTTGTTAAGACTAAGTCTCCAGAGACGCTTTATACAAATTCATTATTTCTTTCATACCAGTAACGCAACAAATTTAATCGAAGCAATAAAATATATTTTTTGTTATTTTTTTTGGTTTTTGTTTTACCATCCTAATCGTTTCCTAAAAGCAGACTTTCACATTAAGTACAGATTTGCTAGTTCCTATCGGCGGTGTTCCAATTTGTTCTCTATTGGCATCCAGCAATGGAACTATCGACGCGACACAGAGCGGCCGGGAAATTTTGGAACGCCAGACTGTTCAGCTCGGCGTCGAATTGCTGCAAAGAAACGTGAATGTTAATTATCAACACAGATTTGATCACAGCATTTGAAATGAAGACTTACATCATTGAATGCGAAGCTCGGCACAAAGGTCAACGGAATCTGCTGGGTACGACGTTCAGCTTCCAACTGCAACTGTATTCCCTGGACACCTTCGACGCAGTTCTGCGTCGACACAAGATCCGCGCCAGATCGGAAGGTGCACTAGAAGGGGAGGCATCAGAAAATTTAAGTACAAAGTCCAGGTCATTAAATCTAGTCTAAAGTAAGTTGACGATAAGAATTGTTCAAAATAAAATGATGAGATAAGATTTTTCTTCAGCCCTCAATACCAACCTCCCATCCCCGAGGATCAGCTTCGAAGCTCATCTGGCAGGAAACGTACGACACCTGTCGATCCTGATCGGGCAGTTGATTCAGGACACACGACTGGATCCTGTTTCCTTCACATTCCAAGGGTCCATGTTGGCACTCGAAAGACGCTCCACCGTTGATACTCTGAGGAAAAAAAATGAAGAAGAAGAAGATATGAATTGATTTCGCAGTTTTTGCACCCATCACAGTAACTTATTTAACATTATCGGTAGGTTAATTGGCAGAAATTTGACGATAAGATTGGCAGCAGACTTCCAATTCGTCCGACGTCGGTAGATAAGTGCTGAATTTTGTCAGCTGGTTTGACAGCTAACATTGACACGATGATATTGCCGTTTAATGAAGCTATGCATTGTTCGGAAGTGATAATATGTGAACAATTCGAATTGGAAGCTTAATTTTGTCGCAATGTCAAGTTTTATCACTTTGATTCTGGGCCATTGTAGGATGTTTCTGATTCTGGATCATTCTGGAGCAAAGAGTATCGACTTAAAACTCTGCAGTGCATAGAAAAACTTTTCAAGATAAGGAACTGCTGAAAAGATATGCTTAAAATATTTCTAAAGTAATGCTCGGAATCCTAGAGTGAGGAATACTTGGAAGAAGGCTTACAGAAAATCCTTAATGTTAAAAGCTTAAAGTAATTCATCTGGGAAATTCTTCCAATATTTCGTCCACAGATTCTATGCTGATTTCTCCAGTAATCACCATAGGTATTGCTCCAAAAACTCTCCTAGGTTCTTCCAAGCATTTCTCTTTGTTATTTGTTAATGAATCTTATTGGACACTACAACGCTTAAAGGTTTTCTTCTGGTTTTCAATGAAACTCATTTTGGGATAATTTCTACATGGATTGTTCCAAGCAATTTAAACACTCCTCTACAGCAAAAATCTTTAATAGATACCATAAGTAATTTTTTCCGGTGTTGCTACGAGTATTTCCTCTAATTTTCTTCAAAATTATTCATTCAATTCAGGTTATTATTCAATTAATCCTTCATCATTTTTCATGGTTTCTCCCGTAATAAACCCATCCATTTCTTGAAGATTTTTTTTAGTAGTTTTCCAGAGGTATCGTGAGAATCTTCTGGAAAATCTTCCAAGAAATCTTGCACAGATCAGTCTACCACTCATATCTGATTACTTATGTGTTTACTCCAAAATATATTATGAGTAGTGCGCACTTGCATGATTAACTTTGGCATATGAGGTTTTTCTCGGCCGAATTGTCTGAAGCTTTGCAATAAGAAGCACTTCAGTGCGACGCATATTGTGGCCAAATATGAGCTTAGTAGCTTAAAAAACCCAACTGCCGAAGTGAATCAAAAGTGCCAAGAATAGGATCCGGCTCCCTATTTATCAAAAAAAAAAAATCTAGGCAAGTATACCTACAGGAATTCCTGTAGGAGAATCGTACAGGAATTCAACAAGAAATTTGTACAGAGACTTCACCAGAAATTTCTTTAGGGGTTCCTCTATCAATTCATCCAGGGTTTGTTCAGTAGTGTGTCCCAAAATTTCACGTTGTTAGAACCTTCAAAAGGTAGCTGAGGATGTCACGATCAAACTTTTGTATGAGGGGAACTCTGAGAAATGACGTTTGGATGTCGAAATTTTCCGAATTCAGCAGTCGAAATTTTCCGAAAAGTCCGATTCAGCAAAATTTCGTTCAACTTATAGGTACTTTTTAAATCTTGGGTTCCAAACTATCTTGATTTCTTACGCGTTTTAGAGTTATTTAAGATTTACTGAGGATAGAAATGTAACTTTTTAGGTGGCTTAGGCTGAATATTATACAAGTGTGATCCAATTCCCAAGATATGGCTTCATAATCTGAAGAAAATCCAATGGTACATCGATTTTCACAAATCATTTAGTAAGGCTGGATTTATAATTTGGTGGACAGGTCTTAGCTATTTAGTTTCGTACAAGGATTGACTATTGAAATAAAATAACAGTCGTTTTTCACTTCATATCAAACGTCCGTTATGCCAAATGTATAACGAGAAACGTTCTCATGTAAAATATGTTTATTGGAAAAGGGTAACCCTCACACTGTTTTAATCAGAGTTGCTCGATGTCACCATCAATGCTTAAAATTTGCTGATTTGTACAGGCCGACTGCGATACAAATCGGATCATTCCATATCACATCAACATCATGCTGTCTACTCCATCACCAGTGCATTGATGGCGATAGACTATGGATATCACTGATGGGTTAAGTTTAGCTTTAAATTGAGCAGATAAAATGGCAATTTATCAGTACGATATTTTCGACAGTGTTGCGGATAGATTGAAACTATGTGTTGGTCACTGAAAAACATCAATAGTATGGATAATGACCACGTGATCACTCATTCTGCAGTGATTTTGATCTAGAGTGCGATGTCGCATCACTGCTGTTGGTTGTCAAATCAAAGTGATATTGATAGCTCGCAAGTGATATTGATAGTTTTAGACCATCAGCCATCAGCTGATATGATTGATATTAAGCAACTTTGGTTTTAATTATTCCGAATACTTTGGAAATAACTTTACAGCTACTGCATAGCTTTGGTTGACCTATAATAATGGTGCTTTCAGCTAACAGCATTACAAAACTATTGATAAAAAAATTAGCATAAAGTGAGCATAAAAATAAGCTAAAAATTGTCTAGCAAATAATAAATCCAGCCTTAACAACAGTTTCAAGTTAATTGTGGGGCGCCAATCGTTTTCCTTTGGTTAGTGGGAACAAATGTTGGATACTGGATCACATTTGTATGATATTTAAAAAAAAAAAAAAAAAACAAATAAGTGGCAATTCTTTCCGCAGTAAATCTCAAATAACTTCAAAACGCATAAAATTAGGGGTGTGATGTTCTCGGAAAAGTTTTCCTTACGAAATTTCCCATATTAATAAACAGAGAATTATTTTAGCATTATGTTTGATACCCATTTTTAGTTATATAAAATAAAAATGTACCGAAAAAAAAACATTGTTTTCGAACAATCAAAAAATAAGTCTGTACAATTTTAGTGCAAAACATTCAGTGAATGATTTGTTTTTTTTTTAGATAGGGAGCCTTACGGCTTCGGCACCATTCGACTATTATCGGCAACCAAATTTCAAACGCCAAATACACAGTATTTTTCTATCAAAACACATCAATGAAAACATTTAGATAGCCATTTTGGATTGAAAAACGAGACGTTTAATTTGTAGAAGTTCAAACATTATGGTGTCTATATATTGCTCAACGTATGCAACACAATGATCTGTTGAATTTATTATTCTTTCAAAATATCACCATTCTTTGGATGAACAATCTTCCAAAAAAATCTCGTCGCTTAGTTATGGAAATATTGAACATTGTTGAATTTATTATTCTTTCAAAATTTCATCGTTCTTTACATAAAACTGCTGATCTTTATCCAATGACAACCTAAAGTGCGAGTGCTCGGGACCTTTCAAGTTTTACAGCGTGATTGTGAGTAAGTCCCTGACCTGATACAGTTGGCAATAAAACAATTTGGTCATCATATAATGCACTTTTATGCGTAGAATAAAATGGCCAATTTTGATGTCCGAAATGCATCAAAAGTCTGTAAATGAAGTTTTCCTACTCTTGGAGAATTATCAAACAAGAGAATTGTGTTTATCCTATGTATCGCGTAAGGTGAGTATAGTTGACTTTGGTGACAAAACTTGACTTGTATGGCAATTTATTCACTTAATTTGTCACAGAATAGAGCTTAGTGACATTTGAACACACGTAGACTAGCATACGCTCGTCATACACAGTTTGTTTTTGTTTTCCTCAAAGAAACTTGCACACGCTTTCCAGACTCATCAAAATGCATATGGAAATATTACCCAATTTGAAAAATTTACACCCGGTTTCTGGGTGCTTTTCGAGACTGAGTGCATATTGTTTTCCTCTAAGGTTCGCAACTACATCTACACTAGGGCACCCATACCATTGGGCGTGATAACCACTATTCAAACTTCATGTGTATTGCAACTATTACCAACAAAGTTCATAATACTACTAATACTATAATACTACTCAAAAGTTATTTTTTGATGGTATCGAAAAGTATTGTATTTTGCCATATAAGAGAAATAAAGAATTTTGTATGGAGACTGCAAGCATGGTGATAAAATCGATTTAATCTAAATTTAATCATTCAATTTCAATCAAATTACATCTAAAATGAAAGTTAAAGTCCTATTTTGCATGCTTAGGGGATTAGATTTCAAATAAGATTGATATATCATATTTTAAATTACATGTAAACATCAATAAATTCAGTAAATTGTGCATCTTTGGCGACCTATAGCTAAAAATGGTGACGTGCTGGAACATTTCTTAGAACGACATCAGATTCAGCAACCCCAAATCTACAGTCACCCCACAGTTATGGATCAGCTAAGGGTCATTTTTAAGAATAAAATATGATTACAAATCATGGTGACCTTGTACAAAACAAATTTAACCGCCAGGCAATGCCGAATATAATTGTTTTCGAGAATACACATAAAAAATCACGGTTATTTACGAAAAAGTGTCGATTTCGAAAGAAATTTCAAACGTTGTCCATCCCACAGATGTGGATCAGTGGAACAGGAGGGTCCTTATTATGGATCAAATCGACTCATATTCTGGATCAGAGCACTATAAAAGCAATTTATCTGTGAAGCAAGCGAATGGTGTATTAGTGAAAGTATACGTTTAGGCGTTTCTTTCGGAATCGTCTTATCATTGATTCATAACTGTGGTACGGGTTTCAATGCCCCACAGTTATGAATCAACGATTTTATGAATACGGATAACATTTTTTTTATACGGATGAATAAAATATGCTAGAAGATGTTATGATTGATTGCAATGCTGTACAGATTCATGGTTCACGTAGATAAAATGTGTTCTGCGTAATTGCAACTCTATTTGAAGAGATATTCGCCGTTTAAGCCAACTTTGATCCATATTTGTGTGCTATCCATAACTGTGGGGTGACTGTACTAGAGACACATAATTTGATTCTTGAGACACGCAAAAATGTCATTTTTGTTACGCTGTGTAATCAGACGTCATTTTGCGTTCCTAATTTGTTTTGAATTTCAAAAAATTGGTCTAGTAACCTTTGATAATAGTCATCGGCATATTAAGAGAAAATTGGGAATAAAAAATCAACAGAAACACATCGAGATGCAGAAATATTGAGATGAGGGGTTAATCGAGATATGGAGAGAGAAATTGTAAGTAGAATAAAGGGACCGAAGAAATCATCGACATAAGGAGAGATACCGAGATATAGAACATCGAAATGTGGAGAGTCGACTTATAACATAATTATAATTTGACCACTTTTAGGTTAAAGAACCCATTTCTATTTTCAAATTATAATTATAATTAATGATTACGCCTACGCAATCCAAATGGTTTTCTCATATTCAAAACCATTATTGATTAAGTTCAAATTTAGGGCGATACGTTCAAATTTGTCGATTTGCAAACATCTCTAATTTTTTTTTAAATGCGTGCATATTTCAAGGATATGTTGTTCTACGCAACCATCACTCTCCATAATAGCTTCCTTTTCTTCTAATACACATTCTTGATTGGACTATGGTATCTCAACTTTTCGACGATGTCCGGTATTGGATGCTGTCCGGTACTGGGAGATCTCCTCCTAAACAAAATGCATTCGGATGGTTGAATTGATGGAACCCCACGCTATGTCTGAACAAGACGATTATTAAAATCGAATGTACATCGGATTTTTTTTTTCGATAGAGTTTAGTATTTGGGATATATTTTAATAATCGGAAAGTTTTCAAATATTCCATCGGTGAAATTTTGATTTTTTCCACTTTTTAGCCATTTTTCATACTAAATCCTTTGAAAATCTCGTTTTCGACGCATTTCAGCCCATACAAAATGTATGGAAAAAGTTTCACCAATAGAATATTTTAAAACCTTCCGATTATGAAAATATAGACCAAATACTGATCTCCAGCGAGAAAAAATCCGATGTACATTCGATTTTTATAATCGTCTGGTTCGGACATAGCGTGAACTCTCGATAGTTATAATCAATACCGTTTTTAAGGACCCCTCCATTTTCGACAAATCTTGGCTTGCTAAAACTGCCATAACTCAGAAATTTCGTTACTACCTATTACATGTTTTCGAAAAGAGAATAAATAGGAGCTTCATTAGAAAAAAAAATCTAGGGGGGCATATTGAATTTGGCCGCCACGTTGGATTTTACGGAAAACCTGAATTTTCATGGTGGTCGTGGTTATGACTTTAATATTATATCTTTGGAAAGTCGTGCTAGTTTAACACTAAGTAGATTTGCCAAAATCCGAGATGTTTGTTTTATAAATTAAATGTTATGTGCGATTTTGTGAAACATTTCTTATCTTACAGGTGCAATTTGCAGTCATATAATGGTGCGATAGCGATTTACGCGATAAAATATGGTCTACAAAACTTTAGTTTGAAAGATCATACAGTATCCACAATTAAGAATCACCCACAATTTATGAATCAGCTGCCTTTAAAGGACAAAATAACAGTAAAAAATAGCACAAAACATCACGGAAACGTGTTCGTTTATAATTTATTTTGAGTAAAATTGTTAACGTGATGTTTTGTGCTGATTTTTGTTGTTATTTTGTCATTTAAAGTCAGCTGATTCATAAAATGTGGGTGGTTCTTAATTGTGGATTCACTGTACAATAGACTGGCTCAGCTCAGTATGGGAAAAAAATTAAGTGGTTTAATTCCACGGGGCACACCCTGGAATTATTCCTTAGGGTTAGAGGAAGACTTCCTGACAATTTCAGCGCATTTGGTCGTTCCATGAGCTGGCGCATTTGAATTGAAGTTAATATAGGATTTCCAGCTCAAACATATGGGAAACAGTACATCATCTACTGTTTGGTTCAGGAAAATTGTTGATCGCGTTCAATTGAACCCAGAATGTCAAAAACACTACTTGATACCATAGCGAACAATATTGTAAAAGGTTGTATCATGATTAAAATTGATAAAATTGATGTTTTAACTATCTGAAGTAGATCTGCAATACAGCTTTGTATTTTTTCAAAATAGCATTACCACTATGCGCATCATAGCCACCTATGACGCTGGGCGAGCTGCTGCGTGAGTTCTGATTTGAGCCAAACTTTTAACATCTGAAAGGGTAATGAAAATCAGCTTGAATCCAGATATGTACATCGTTTTGCAATTATGTTCATTAGGGTATCAACTAGTGTATTTGTCATTCTGGGTCCAATTGAACACGATTAATTAGTATACAAAACAAAACCGTGACAAAGGGTCAATTTTCAATACATTTGAAACGAATATCCCATACAAAATTTGAATTGAATGCGCCAGCTAGGGACTCAACCAAATGTGTTGAAATTTTGAGAGACCTTTTTTCTTATCCTAAGGCACATATCTAGGGGTGCCCCGTTGAGTTTTACAACTTTTTTGTTTTAGGCCAGTCTAATCATACACCTTTCATTTTAACATAGTTTATGTTAAACTAGCTTGGCTTTCCAATAATGCAAAAAAAAATGAATCGTTGGTTGTTATTTTTGCCAATGGGGCTCCTATGTATGAATTTTCCAAAAACATGTTATTTTGAAGGGGTGGTCTAAGAAATTTATGTGTTTTGTAAAATTGCCATTTATGTGTTATGGCAATTTTATTGAGTCAAAATTGTAAAAATCGATGGGTTTAGCTATTTCTTTCTTCACTTCAGTTTCTTCTCTTACTCGACGGGAGCTTTTGAACGAACATGAATTTGAACATTTTGATAGACCAAGTGTAAGTAGTGGGCTGAGCTCAGAGAGAATTACTCAATTTAAAACGTAATGTGTCAATAAAACTTTCAACATGAAAGATGTATTCCTCTTTAGTTAAAGTTAATGCCAAGTGGGTGTTTCAATATGACGCACCTTATGATGGATAGAATTTACTTTGCGAATACCAAAAAGTTATCCAAACGCCAGAACTAAGAAGAAGAACTTTCCGTAGCATGTTCAATTAACCGAAAAGCCAGCCTGAATACTAGTTTGCCAGAAACTGATTTCTGACCTACATTAATAGGTACAGCCAACATTGGGATCATTTGATTGTAAACACGAACACTGCGCTAGAAAAACTAGTTAAATGTGGATCACATAAGACATCGTACACTAGTACCGATCAAAGTTGTATCGTTCTCCTGACAAGACATGAACGATATGGTTTATTAAGTAGTCATGGACCATTATGAAAAACCAACTATTCAATGGTCTGTTACCCTAAATTTCAACAGAAGTATTGATTCTTGCGATGCTCAATCTCCTCGTTACTATTTTTTTAATTCAATAGATGGTCATTGCATTCAACGATGGAATCGATAAACATGGGCTAAATTCGATCGAAAATTTAAACAATTGATTCTTTCAGTTAGCCTGTGCTCCAACCCAATCACTATAAACCCCTTATTTGTAGCCAAATGCATTGAGGTAAAAGAGTCCCAATCCAATCTGCTACTGAATAAATTTAAGCTAAACACACTGTCCTTCACAGTTTCTTTCCCTGGCACTTTGCACCTACAAGTTTTGGAACTAAATTGAATCCTTCAAGGTCAACCGCCGAGCAAATGCTGCACTATGTGCTTGGCGCTTTACCGCCGCGAGTCATTCGCCTTTACAACTAGATTTAGCTTAGCTTTACTTACCCTAGCCTTGCCGAATGGGATGAACTCCAGATCAATATGATCGCGTAAGGCGTTGTAGTTCGGTGCCAGCTGGTTGGATACCCATCGGATGCTGTCCGGACACAGATGCTCGTAGAATACCGTCACTTTGACCTGCCGAAACACACAATCCAGAAGAAGAACCCAAATCAGAACCTATTTAATATTCTCCACAAACAAAGCGAAATGCCCAAATTTTTGCACGTCTCCAAACACAAAGACGTCCAATATTTAGCACTTTGTCCCCCCAGCCAGAAACAATTTGCAGCCACATTTTGGATGTTAAATATTGACTCACTTTGGCATCGACGCTGGCAGCCACGAGGGCCAAAACTAGAATCGGAACGACTCGGAACATGTTTCACTCGAAGAAGTTGCGCGCGCTCAAACACCAGCCAGTCACGGAAAACACGACAAACTAGCTCTGCGGTCGATCAATTACTGTGCAATGGTGTCGCCCCTGCTCTTGTTCGAAGCCGTGTCTTCCAGAAGATTGGCTTCGTCGAGAGTCTAGACTCTAGAGCGACAAAAGCACAAAATGTGATATGCCGCAGCTTTTTTTTTCTTCTGGTATAGAGACGTGGAAGTTTTGGTTTACTACTATCGCTGTACTCGGTATAGCTAATCTACGCTGTGTGTACTACAATCAGCTGAGCCGAAGGTGAGCAATATCAATTTAACGATCGGGAGCTCTGATTTCGGTTGGATATGCGTGAGCGTAGGTACATAGGCACAGCAAAGATTTTAATCTGTGAGGGGTGGGATATTAAAACATGGGGCCTTCCTTAGCCGAGTGGTTAGAGTCCGCGGCTACAAAGCAATGCCATGCTGAAGGTGTCTGGGTTCGAATCCCGGTCGGTCCAGGATCTTTTCGTAATGGAAATTTCCTTGACTTCCCTGGGCATAAAGTATCATCGTACCTGCCACACGATATACGAATGCGAAAATGGCAACTTTGGCAAAGAAAGCTCTCAGTTAATAACTGTGGAAGTGCTCATAAGAACACTACGCTGAGAAGCAGGCTCTGTCCCAGTGAGGACATAAATGCCAAGAAGAAGAAGAAGGGATATTAAAACAAGAATCCCCCTTTTGAATTACGTTGGAGATTAAAAATTATATTTTAAACAATTCAAGTATGATTCAAAATTAGGTTTATAGTTCATCAACTGATTACAATTTTTTTAATCAATTTAATTCTTCTTAAAACATAATATCGATTCATTCAATGTTGAGTGCTCCTAACATCGATTAAAAAAATCGATTAATCGGAACAAAAAATCGATTTTCGGAACATCGATTCAAAATCCCTATCGCTAGTCCACACCTCGACCGTCATCAACTATGATCACTAGGGCAATTCAAAATTTAAAAATGTTTGAAAATCCAATCTCCCATATGCTCCTTTACCATCCTTACCATAAAAATAGTGTTCTGTGAAATTTTCAGCTTTCTACACTGAAACAAGCGTTGCAGTAATGAGAACCATGAACGTGTTTTTAAATTTACTATTCCAACCACGATTGAGCTATCATGAACGCTTTTTATTTGCGTTTCGTTCCCTCTCAATCCAACCGCGTCGACAGCCGAGCGGCTAGCGTTCGCGCTTGGCAATCACCAGATCCTCGGTTCGATTCTGGTCTGCTGCAAGTTTTTAACCATGATATAGTAATTTTTACTATACAAATGGTGTCATGGTAAAATTGAATGCACAAAATATTCTAAAAAAATGCGAATTTAGTCTGCACAAATCAAGTGGCGTTGTGTATTAAATTTAACCCTCTGATAAAGTATTTTCAACCGCAACGCTGTTCTCAGTGTAGGTGGTGATTTAAAGGTGGCCCAAAGACAGTATACAGTATTGGACAAAACATTTGCAACTTTTTCGATTTTCCATACAAAATGACCAACTTTGGTAAGCTAGATCTCAGTTATTTATGAGCCGATTTGAATGAAATTTTCACAGAACTTCAGATATAATTTGAATTTCAACATATATTTTTTAATAATTTTTCCAATCACGAGTTCAAAAGTTATAACGGTTTATCTTAAGTGTAATTTTCGACGAAAAATTAAAAACAATTTATCTCAAAATCTGATAGCTCTACACAAAAACTGTGTTCGGCAAACTTGTTCATGTCGTTAAAATCTACAACTTTGCTGAAGACACAATGAAGCTATTCCTTCAATATGTTTAGTTATGTCATTTATAGAAAAGAATCAAAAAATTCACTTTAGTCAAACCGTTACTGCTTTTGAACTTGCGATTGGAAAAATCACTCAAAAATATATGTTAAAATTCAAGTTATGACTGATGTTCTGCCAAAATTTCATTCCAATCGGTCCATAAATAACTGAGATATAGCTTACCAAACTTAGTCATTTTTTATGGAAAATAGAAAAAGTTGCAAATGTTTTGTCCAATACTGTAGGTTTATATGGAAATTACTATGGAGAAATTTAGAGAAATGTTCCAAACACTCTAGTACTGTAATGTAAGTAGAAACTTATCATCCCATATTAAAAACTCATTCTTCAAACCTTAATGAAGGATGTTGCTGAAGAAACAAATCCCTTTTGAGCTAATTTTGTTTGGGATTTTTGTACATATTTGCAGGGCTATAATCCCATATTAAGCTTAATAATAGCAAACAAACTCATGGATATCTCTTCTGCTATCCTTCGGATTGAATTTCTCTCTTCAGCAAATTTCTTCATTATGGTTTGAAGAACGAGTTTTCAATATGGAATAATAAGTTTGTATTAATATTACAGAACTACCGTGTTTGGAACATATCTCAAAATTACTCCATAATAATTTCCATACAAACCTATATTTTCTTTGGGCCACCTTTAAATCACCAGCTAGAAAGCTGAAAATTTCACAGAACACTATTTTTATGGTAAGGATGGTAAGGAGCATATGGGAGATTGGATTTTCAAACATTTTTAAATTTTGAACCGCCCTAATGATCACCCTGATTCTAGCTATATTTCCAATTTCATCGTTCATCAACTGCTGAAAGTGCTCTGAGGTGCAAATTTTCACTAAATGTCCTTCTAATGCGGTAAGACAAAACAATCAAAGGACACCTAGCAACGATTATACGCATCACCGCCAACCTAGCATAGAAAAGTTTACTTTGACATCGGATTGCCTGTGGAAAGTCTTACCGCGTTTGGTGTTCCCGCATTTGATTTTTGCGTTTCAAACGCGCACAGCAATACCTACCTTACCTTGATGACTACAGTGTAGCACGCTGAGCGCCATTACAGGGCGTAATATAAATCTCTATGTTCGTTGGTCTTCGGCTATACTTTGCCAGTTGCTCTAAACGTTTAGAGTCGCCAGGTCCTCTTCCGCTGCGTCTTCCTGTTTCCATGCTGAATATTATTTTCGCAATTCTTTCTCCCGACATTCGCACTAAGTGACCAACCCACTGAAGCCTGCCGTATTTCACATGACTAATAATATTCGCATCTTTATGCACTTGATATAACTCGTGATTCATGCATCTGTGCCACACACTATTTTCGAGTTTCACACCGAGTATTGTCCGCAGCACTTTACACTCAAAAACATCAAAGCCTTTCCGGTCTGCTCCTTTCAACGTCCACGCTTCGTGCCCGTAGAGAACCACCGGAAGAATCAATGTTTAATACAGGGCGAATTTTGTTTTCTTTTGCAAGTTGCGGGACCTATGTTGGCTACTTAGTCCGTAAATAGCCCAAGTGTTCCAAGGCAAACAAATTCTTCAACAACTTCAAACAATAGAAATAATAAACCATAGAAGAAGAATGCCGGTGGCGTCGCCGTCGGAACATCTTTTGCTGGCGGAGATAGGCTGGGCTATAAATGTCAACGCGAAAACGTATGCAATTTGACAGTTATGTACCCGACATGTTTCTGAGCGAGAACAATGGGAACAGCAGCGACATTCGTCCTCTAAAGTTTTCTATCTCTATTCTTCAAACACATCCCCATCACACACTACCTTAGCACCTACACCTCCAAGCCAATTTCAATCTCTACCTGCAAACATGTACTTCGTTTTAATGGAATAAATTGTCAGGCCTATCTTCGCTGTCTCTCTTGACATCTCGTCTGCAGTTCGAACACATGATTTCGAACCATCCATCTTCCACAACTCATTTCTTCTTATTGAATCGTACGCCGCATTGAATTCAATAAACATATGGTGAGTCTGCAAGTATAAGGATTTATCTAGGATCTAGCTTTACCAGTCGATCCACCGAGTTGTTCTGAAGGTATGGGATGACGAAAAAATGCCCACCGGCTGGTTGGATGACCTCATAGCCTAATCTACACGGATAAAAATCTGATTCCCAAATCATGATTTACAAGCCATGAAATTCATAAATTTATTTCGATATAATCATAGTTTTTGTTTTCATTTTATCGGGTAGACTGACAGAGGAGAAAGCACAGTAGGCTTTGTCCCGAACGGACGTGTTTTGAACTCAGGTCACGTTTGTTTTTTCGCGTCATTTGTGATAATATAGTTTTTTAGTTTGTCATTTTCTGTGCAAAACTTACTCTAACTTGAGTAAGGGCGACTACCTCTAAAAGAGTGCTTTACGAGGTAGTAGTTCTTGGTGCTACAGTGCTAGTTTTTGGATGGAGTTTCACGGCGTACTTTCTAGCAGCTTTCAGGTGCATCTGGTTAGTTTGTTCCTTAACAATGGATATAAGGTTGCATTTCAATTACGGATCCATTATGTATTAATTAGGTATTGCAATAGCTTGGTATTTCTAGAACATGCAGAAGGAATTGTTTTACCTCTTATGCAGGGCTCATTCATACCTCATTCAGGTTGTAAGTATTGGAAATAATCTGGTATGGAATACCTCAATTTGGTATTCAGTAGTTATTTTCTTCTGCTCGGGTAGTTACGTAGCAGACTTTGTATTGTAGTTCGACATTTTTTTTCTCGTTTATTTAGATCATTTCCTTCGATTTGTTCGATTTACGCGTTACTGTCGGTCGTACGTTGTGGAACTCTTTCTGAAGTTTTTTTCGTGCTAACGTCATTTGTTTTTTGTTTTATTCGATGAATGCATCTCGAGCGGCCGTTTTTTTTTGTATTCGATGTAAAACATTTCAATTTTTTTTATCAATCCGATGACCCTGGAGGGATCGGTTCTGCTTTTTACTGTTTACTGAGCAGAAAATCACAACCGCTCAAAAGGTAATCAACCAAACTATAAATATAATATATTTTCCTTCTTTGATTGCCGCCATTCAAATGATTAAAATATTAAAACTTAACCATAAATTATCTGTGTCTATCGCTAGCTTTTCAGGCGAATCCTGACCTCACACCTCTCCTAACTTCCAATTCCGTAGCACTTATGAGGGTGTCGCTGAGTCGGTGGCCTCTCATTAAGTAAGTCCTAAATCAACATTTCCTTCCTTTATCCCAAGTTACGGTAAAGATGGGCGTGGCCAAGAATAGCAATATTCATGCTTTTGGTAACATTGTTCATGATTGGGCCAAGGTTTACTCCCCAACCTTGTCCCTGAAAGCAGTCTGGGTGAGATTATCAAATGACACATGAATATTGGTAGTATCTACGAAGTATACCGTAACTACGCTAACGCTAACGCTATTATATCGGGTTGACTGACAGAACTATGAATAGATCCGAAATGGATGCGCGAATCATGATTTATGGCATTCGATGCATGATTTCGAGCAATCAGAAACTAAAAAATAACGCTTGTTTTGTGCATTTTCATAAGATGAAATCACTCCGGAATCATGGTATCAGGGAATCTTATTTCTACCCGTGAATGGAATCTATGACATTTGGTCGAAAGACATTTGGTCGAATGACATTAAGTCGAATGACGTTTGGTCGAAAGTACATTTGGTCGAATGGACATTTGGTCGAAAAGCTTTAGTTGCAACAGAAAGCATATGATATTTGGTCGAACTGACATTTCGTAGAATAGTGGTTGAATCTAAATGCGCGACTTCCAAGGTTTTGCTATTTAATTTGATGGACGCTCTCCCAACATATTGATCAACCTCTTGCGTTTTTGACGTTTCATGCAGCTTCTTCGTTCAGGCATGTTCTGATGTTCTGCGATTCGAGATAAGCTTATATTAAATGGAAGTTATTGCGGCGCTTATATTAAATCCACATCCAGCGGCGGCGGTAACGCGCAGAAGATATGCGCGCAATTCAAACGCAACGTCAAAATTCAAGTAGGCTTGGATTTTTTCGTCTTTCAAGGACACAAATGTTTCAAATTTGCTGAATCTGAAACGTTGGTGATTTTCATTACCACTGCGACGGTATATCGACATTTTCAGATAATCGCATTACGTGGATTTATCTTGCAGAGCACAATAAATTCATAGAAAGATCCCGACCACACTCTCCGAATGCTTCCATCAGATGAAGATCAGCAGTTCATTACGAAGAACGATGACATATCAAAAAAATAATAAATAATAACAATTTTATGTTCACATCGTTGAGTAATATAATAACTTGTTGAGCATTTTTCAAAGAATAATAAATGCACTAGAGCTAAATATATCAGTTAATGTACAAAAAAAAACTACTTCTAAAATGTGACTGTTCAATCATTAAAATCCTAGATTTTGGCATAACTTCAAATTATTATGAAATTTTAAAATAAGACTACATAAAATGTCCAATTTTAATTCAACATAGTTAATGATTCAGATTTTTAAAAAGAATACGTTTATTTTACCAAATGATCTTTCAATAAATCATTTGAAAATAAGCTTACAACCAAATTTCCGTTCAACTAAACGTAATTGTACCAAAATAATGAATCTATGACATTTGGTCGAAAGACATTTGGTCGAATGACGTTTGGTCGAATGACATTTGGTCGAAAGTACATTTGGTCGAATGGACATTTCGTGGAATGGACATTTGGTCAAAAATAATTTAATTGATTGGAAAAGCGTGCGAAATTTGGTCGAAAGAACATTTAGTAGAGAATTTAGTCGAATGTGGATTTTTCAGATTTTTGAACAGATTCACATTTTGTTGTTAGTACAGTGATTGAGTGATTGAAAATAGGGAGTGCCTATATGGTACTGCTAGAACTACATGATAGAGCGCAAAAAGTCAGCTTTGTTTTACTTCTGAAACTTCAATAATGAGCTTCAAGCCTTAATAATGCGTTGAGCGATATTTCGAGGATCCAGTTAATCAGACTCTCCCACAACATCGATTTATTTCTTGCGTTGTTGAAGTTACTTGCTGACATTTTTTTTTTCATTCAGGCTTATTCTGTCACTCGGATGGATCGCAAAGAGCAGATCTTATAAGGCAGAAGTTAACTTCTGTCAGCACAGTCGAATCATCTCTGAACTCTGATTTTGGTTGAATTATTCATCAACCGATTCAATCGACACGCCTCAAAGAATGTAATAGAGCATGAGGTCACAATAAACTGATTTACCATGAGTAAGACAATGACAATGACAGGTGACCAAATAGTTCTATACCCAAATGTTTCATATTTGGTCACCTAAAACTCAAAAATGATTCAAGCAATCACACTAAAAGCTGTTATTCAACAAAGATTAGCATTTTTTTAAGAACGATTACATTTTTAAAGAATAATAAATTCTATATAGCTTGAAACTTCAATAACTAAGCATTGAAATCTTTTGCAGGCATTTCCTTTAGAATGATGATATTCTGGAAGAATAATAAATTTAACATATCTTCATGTTCCCAACGTTGAAGTAGGTACTGTAGTTTTAAGAGCATTTATAGTAGCTTAAAATTTTGGTTAACATAGGAAATCTATTTCTATAGCATATGACATAATTTATTTCAGGATTCTACAAAATTTGGTAAAATGAAACGTCCCGTCTTCAAATCCAAAAACGGTTGAAAAATAAAATAATTGATAAGAATTATTAATCCTATTTAGGCAGTAGTGAAAAAATCCAGCTTTGTTCTATATTTGTTGGACAAAATTATTACAAAATATTACAAAAAAAATATCCGATGTCCAATAGACAAAATTTCATTTGACTAGAGGTTCCAATGGCATTCGACCAAATGTCCATTCGACCAAATATCAGTTCGACCAAATGTACTTTCGACGAAATGTCATTCGACTAAACGTCATTCGACCAAATGTCATTCGACCAAATGTCCTAAAGCCCAAAATAATTGTTCCAAAGCAATTCGACCAAATGTCCATTCGACCAAATGTCCTTTTGACCAAATGTCCTTTCGACCAAATGTCATTCGAACAAACGTCATTCGACCAAATGTCATTGGACGAAATGTCCTAGCCACTTGAATGAAGTATTGGTGACGAGATCCACCGCTTGGAACTCACGTTCTACGGTTTAGGGCCACATATCCCTCCGTTTTATGCTATCTTGTGCTTCAACTGTCACATTCTCTGCTGTCTTTTCTTTCCGCGAAAAATTCGTTTTTCTTCAGCTCTCTCTCTCTCTCTCTCTCTGTCCTGTACCGGGTACCGGTCAGTAGCATACAGCTTCTGGCGGCGTTCTTCACGTCTGCCAATCTCTGTAACTCTTCATCGAGTAAAATTCCTTTTTATCGGGAACTTTTGAAAGTGCTTGAAATCTCTGCTAGAATTTGTCAGGAATTCCATTAAGAAGCTATTAGAAGAATTGAAAATGGAATTCATGGAATATTCACTGGTGGAATTGCTGAATATTTCCTGGAAAATATCTTCTAGAATCATGGTAGAAATGTTCGTAAGTAATGCTTGGAAGAATCTAGAAGGTAATGATTTGCAAAATGTTGAGACGAATTCCAAACAAAAATCCAATTTCTACTGCAAACTAACAAACAGATAAAATCCGATGGAATGACTCAGAATATTCTGAAACAATTAAAGCTACTGTAACTTCTAGAAGAAATCAAAAACAAAAATGAGGAGAATTCTTCAAAAGAATATTTCAAGGAGTTCTCAGATGTGCTCCAAAAAGTTTTTTCCTTATATATTCAATCATCCATTGCAATTGCATTTCATCAAGATTTTCGAGAAATTTCTTCAAAAAGGGTGGAAGAATCCTAGTAGATCTATAAGAGGCATTGTTTTCTTACATGTAATATCTTACATGCATATCTTCAAATATTAGGAAAAATACTTTGAATGGATTTTTGTGAAGAATGAAATGTAATGATTCCTTAAGAGACTCTTTGAAAATACTAAAAAACACGTTGATATTACGTGGTTGTTACATTGATAATGATAATTGTTGCAACGTCGCTTGAACACACCTAATCGTGAGCATAGGTGCCAGCTGGCGCACAGCTGTAGCCGTTTGCTATCGAATCGAGTGATTAAGTAATAACGCGTTGTTTGTCGTGTTTATTTGCGTTTGAAATCTATTGCATTATTTGCAGAATAAACTAAAATAGTTCCGATGTATCGTAATAAAACCTGTAAGTAGGATAAACATAAAATCAATAATGTAAAAGAAAATGATACTTACCTTGATGTACTTACCTAAAGCAAACTGTGGTGCCGAAGATCATCGTCATCGTTGATTTCTTCTTTGTGTGAATGTTTTTTTGACAATATTGTGGCGCTTATATTAAATCCACATCCAGCGGCGGCGGTAACGCGCACAAGATAAGCGCGCAATTTATACGCAACGTCAAAATTCAAGTAGGCTTGGATTTTTTCGTCCTTCTAGAACACAAATGTTTCAAATTTGCTAAATCTGAAACATTTGGTGATTTTCATTACCACTGCGACGGTATATCGACATTTTCAGATAATCGCATTACGTGGATTTATCTTGCAGAGCACAATACATACACGAATCTGGCAGAGCGTGCATTACGTTTATCAATTACTTTTTCTACACTGATTCCATTCCACCTACAGAAATTCGGTGGCAGCAAATTCAATTTCGCTTGTGAAAAAAATCATTTCCATCAATATGATCCGCCAAATGCAAAAGTTGTATTTTTTTTTTTCTTGAAAGACAATCATGATTCATCAACTGGAGGCATCACATTGCCGTTTTCTTACACCAGCAATATAAAGTTCATTTTTGCAATTCCGTTATAAATCAATCAACTTTTCATTGAGAAGCTGATCAACATAACGGCCTACTTTTCCTACTGAAAAAACAATGCTGAAAAGTGCTACTTTTCAGCACTCTTTTCGGTGCTGAAAAGTAGCACTTTTCAGTACTGTTTTGGTAGGCATCAACCGAACAACCCAGTCTCTTCATGCCATTTGTGCTTATTTGCGCAACGTGTGAGTCGAGACGAGTCCTTCTCACCACGGGTGATGTGAGGCGACTAATGTTAATCCAATGGGAGCGAGTCGACAATTGTCCCACATTCGACTCGTCTCGCCTCACATGCCGCGCAGAATAAGCATAATTGCATTTGATTCTAGATCCGTTGTGCGATCTGATTCCGAAAAGGGCTGTCCATTAACCACGTTATCAGTTTTTTGGGATTCCTGGCCAACCCCCTCCTCCCTCGTGGTCATTTGTCCATACACAAATTTATAAAATTTGTATGGACCGTGATCATTGGCCAGCCGCTCCCTCTCCCCATGAATGACCACGTGATTCTGATTTGGAATCGAATAGTCCAACATTTGTAGTCAGCAACTGTTTGTGCTGTCTTACCTGATTTCAATGGGAGCGTGAAAACTTGTGACATTCATGGGTAGGTACTACTGTATCACAGCCTACGTGATTGAAAAATACTGAATTGATACTACGCATGGATGTGTGCCCATGTGGGTTTTCTTGAAATGTTTGTTTGTGCTTTTAGAGTTCATCCAGCTGAAATGGCATTTTTCGAAATAGCAAAAAATGTTGTAGGCAACTCGTTGCAAAACTCGATTTTTTCAGCACTCGTTGTATTTATCCAACTCGGCGAGCCTCGTTGGATAAATGTACAACTCGTGCTGAAAAAATCATCATTTTGCAACTTGTTGCCTAAATAACTATTGTAATTTTGTATATTCAATTTTCAATTTCAGTGCTTCTACGTGAAATTGAATTTTGAAATGACTCTAACAGTGGATGAAACTGAATGCGAGCGAGTTTTGCATAGTCAAATTGGCTTCGTGCAAGCGGAGTTTGTTTTTGTTCGTTTTCACACTGATTGGGAATCATTCGGCTGAATTTTTACGACACTGGTAATGATACAAATGTGTTTAATAATTTAAAATACATTTGAAATAAAAACACGAAACGAGCTCACCATATTGATAATCCATCCTTGAATGGACAGCCATAAGCTACTTAATCAACATGTTCGACACAAACGCGAAAAAAAACATTCCGGCGACGTGACAACTGAACTCACTTGTACTCTATGGAACAAATGTTGCACCTATATTGATTATGAACTTTTATTTCAGGCTTTTTGAAGTCACAAATCAGAATGGCCTGAAACGATTAAATATGGGAAGCGAGGGCAATTAAAGTGCAAAGGATTTTTATTTTTGGAAAATAGTGCTTAACACTCCAAAAACCATTTCAATATAAAATATTTGGAAAAAAAATCAAAGCTTTGTGATCATAAAGGACAGAACATTCCCTTCACTACGGCAAAAATCACTTTCGATGACCCATCTTGGTTTATTTTTATTTTTTATTTTATTTTTTTCTGCAGTTGACATTTTCATAAATTGGCACACTTGCTTCAAAAACTATAGATTTTAACAAAACAGAATTTCGTTTGTTTAACTAAAGACAGTATCGGATATGTAAAATGCACCAAAGCCGTTTTCCCAAACAAAATGGGCAGCTTCAGATAGCTATATCTCGGCCGTTTCTCAATCGATGCTTTTCACTTTCTCTCTGACGAACTACAAATTTCCTCAATTTTTGATAACTATTGAAAAAGTTGTATAAAAACAATTGATTCAAAAGCTACAGATAGGTTGAATTTTGACAAAAAAAAATGCACGAAGACAATAAGTGATCTAGCAGAGAAACTATGCGTCAAATTATTTTGATATCTTCAGCTCATGAAGAAATGTGCTGAAGACACTAAGTTGATTATACGCATTTTTTTGCTAGAAAACCTTTTGTCTTGGTGCATATTTTTTGTCAAAATTCAACCTATCTGTAACTTTCTAGACAAATGTTGTCAATAGATTGTAGTTCGTCACATAAAAAAAATGAAAAGATTTGGTTCAGAAACAGCGGAGAACTTGCTATCTGAAGTTGACCATTTTGTGTTGTATTTTACCGTAAAAAGCTTGAGTCTGCGAAAAATGGCATTGTTTTGTATTTACAAATTTTCATCAAATTTCAGGGTAAAAAGGTATAATACGCTCCCACTGAGGAAAAACTAGTCAATCGCAGAGTTTTTCCTATTGTTTTTTTTTATGTCAAGGTGTTATTTATTTCGTTGGTCATATTCTGCATGCAACTTTTTCTTACTAGAAAACTTCTCAAAAGGGTACAAAATATTTTTTTGTAAACGGTCTAAATCTCGATGTTTCAAAACAAATCGGACAATATGCCCCTCCCATAGAAAAAAGTTCCACAGCGTTGTAGAAATGTTACCAAGGAGAATTTCACCACTTGCTAAGCTTAAGAGGGTCCATTAGCAGTCTTCCTTTAAAAGTTTTTTTTGTATTAAGTACAATAGTAAAGGATGGACTTCATTTACTACGAGGCTTGCTTATCGGACGCAAATTTTTACGTCAAAAACCTGATTTCCAATATTTTTGAATTTCTATTGGTTGTTTATACTTCACAAAGATCTAATATGCGCAACACAACCTTTCCGCGGGTATTTAAGATGTAATGTAATCATATTTACATGTAAAAGAAGCCTTATTCCCTTGAACGGAAAATTCGTTGGTATAACTGTTGTAAGTTCCTAGGGAAACATCCTGCTGGAACAGTGGTACACATTTTCTAATGTAATGCCTTGAGTAACTCCTGAAAGTATCTAAGAATGGATACTTGAAAAATATACAGGAGAAATTTCTAAAAAAAAACATGAATTCATGTATGGTATATAAGGTTGGTGCCTTCTAAAATATTACATGAAGAATCCTTTGAAACACTCCTTGATGGAACTAGTAGTGCTGCTGTCATAATCTATTGAAATTAATAACATTTTTTAGTAGATTCCTTACAAGATCTTTTGGGGACTGTTTCTTGTTTAATGCTAGATCTTTGGCAGAGGCCTGATACCATGATGTAATTATTTTATTGAACTTGATTTCAAAAACTGTTTAATCAGTCACAGAGCGCACTTCATCCGGTCCCCTCTGGCTACACTCATGCATAGGTACACATTTCGTTGTATGTGGAGTGAATTAGAGCTTTAGATTGGATTGAGCTTGGACAGGGTTGTAGTCAACTTAGTAAACGTGCTCTCAACCTAAGAAAAACTTATCATCCGCCCAGCTGCGTTATTTCGGTTCCAGATCGAGCAGATAGGCGGATATGGGTGTGTAATACTTGTTAGCTCACTATTCCGTACACAGCTCATACCTATGCAGTAGGTGCATTGATTTACAGGTATGACTCGTTAATCAAACGAAACTTGTTGCTGAACACCTACTTACGGGTTGCATCGCTCGCCAGCAGCTTTTCCACGTGCCAGTTCTCAGTCAGCTTGGTTCTGTTTTGATGCACGCTATTTTTCCGGGAACGTGCTTCTCCCTTCCTGATTGGAAACAACAAGTGGGTGGCGCAAATGCATGTATGTAAACTTGCTAAACGGCAGATGGGACTTGCGAGAATATCGCGTCTGGACTTCGCTTCTGGACGTGGACAAAGAATTTTGCTGGATTCCGATTGCAGTTGCAGAACCGGTTAGAAAAATAAAAGAACTGCAACGTACATAGATGTTTCGGGTTTTTATGGAAGATTTTATGTACTGCTCTTCTATGCCTATTCGTCCCACGTTCTATGCGATCGAGACAGATATGAATAGAACAGCAATATGTACACATGGAATGTTTTCAGTGCAAAGCTTCGCGGTTACACAGCAAGATCATGCTGAAAGGTATCTGTTGAAAGTTCGTTCCACTTGCAGATTAGAGAGCAAAACATAAATATTATCTTATTTCTTTTGATTGCTCACCTTACATGTTGTGCGTATTAGCGTTGGGCGATATTGAATCGATGTTCCGAAAATCGATGTTTTGATTCCGATTAATCGATTTTTTGAATCGATGTTTTGAGCATCTAAAATCGGGTAAATCGATTCTCCTCATTCGATTTTTTGATTCGATTCATTTTGGAAAAATCTATGAGTATTTTTCAATGTGCCGATGAAAAAAAAAAATAGAATTTTGAACGAGCCTTGAAGTATGTAGTATTCTCCATTGGATTTCAAACTGATTTTATTAAAAGAGGGTAAAAATGAATGCAAAAACATTTGGTCACATTTCAAGTTCCATAGATTTCAATTCGATTTCGATTCAAATCGATTCGAATTGATTCAAGAACATCGATGCAAAGGATTCGATTAAATCGGTGAATCGATTTGACAGTTTAAATTTGAATCGATTCAGTAACATCGATGTTATGGACAAATTTGCCCAACGCTAGTGCGTACACAGTACTCCTCGAAGCTACTTTGAACACTTACCCCTATTCGATTTTAAGCCCGTTGGGCGGCATCCATTTATTACGTAACGCTATAATTGAAATTTTTTGACCCCCTCCCTTCGCTCCGTAACGCTTTTTGTATGGTTGAACTCGCTTACTCACCGGCTTAAGGGACTGTGATCTTCAGGGTCGTATGGACATTCAATTCACCCAAAACGCAAGCAGGGGATGATTGATTCAAGCAGGAGTCGAATTTCCACTCTTCAAAAGAAGGATGAGTACAGAATAGGCAAATTTATAACATATTAGCAAAGGGGGGGGGGTTCTTGAATGCTTAGTGACCAACGAAGGACAAGGCTTGATGGTTCCTTTTGAACCCGGAGAACAACACAAAGAGAACTTGGTGAAAGGCCTTCAGAATTCTGAGCTGGTTTCTCTACGGATTTAGCTACACCTGAGGCTTTAACATTTTACAACAATTTATTAGTGACGTCACATCTTGGGTACTTAGCTTTTAGGTGTTCTCACGGATCCGGAGTTTTGCTGTGGTGTTGGTGGGTTGGTGCATGGTAGGAGGATGGCAGGATCGCGATGGCCGACGCCGGTAACGCTATTCTTGGCGGCCAAAGACAATGGCGGCACGCACTCGGGTTGTAACACTTTCCAACGGTCACATCAACGAGGTTAACGGAACCAGGGGCAACGGAAGTTGGCTTGATTTTCCCAGAAGGCACTGGCGATCTTGGACTAAAGTACAAAAGAAAAAGGTCCCTTGACGTGGACCTGGCCACCAAGAATTAGCACCCTGCGACGTCACTACCTAACCTCTACTTTTCCGCTGTTTTACTGATAATTACCTTTTTCTATTGTTTTTGCTTGTTTGTTGTATGTACTGCTCGAATGTATATCACATCTTGTCTGCTTGGTACGGTATGAAATGGGAACACACACTCATGACATTTTCGTCAACCAGTGAGTGTGAAAGTTCAACATTTGAAAAAGTCTCATTAAGGAAAAACCTTGTGGTGGCGCCAACAAGTAAATCTTGGAACCGAACGGTTACAATGGAAATTTTTAAACTTTAGTGTGAGTCGTAACACTTGAGCCTACTGCCCCCCTCTCCCTAGAGCGTTACGTAATTTGTGGACGGCGCCTATGATGAAAATTAAATTTCGTTAGCAGACTTATTAATTCAGAGCTTTTAATGAATATGGTTACTACCATGAACAAAACTAAGGACGTGTCTCTGAATTGTTAACATAATACCGTATGGGATCGAAATCCGTACGCCTAAGAAATGAATCTTAATGTAACAACCATGTTCAAAATATATCATTTATAAGCTATTAGTTCAAAACTAGCACGTCAATTTTCAATGACTGACGAAATTGTAAATAAGTTCTGTTATTATCGAATGGCAGAAAACAACTTAATTGGATGGAATTGTTATCCACAACTACTAAATTTTTAGGGGGGTCTGTAGCCTTGAGGTTACGCTTCCGCTTCATAAGCGGAAGGTCATGGGTTCAATTCCCAGCCCCTCCAAAAAATAAAAAAAAACCGTCCAGCCACCAGAAGACGCCTCACGGAGCACATCCATCCTCCGTCAGTATCAGATGGTGACTGAGACAAACTGACCCTCTTCGCAGGCAGCTAGCCTCACTAATAGCAGAGCTCTCTCCTACCTGCTCGGTGTGAGAGTAAAAGAGTAGGAGAAAGTGAATCTAGATGTAAATATAGATAAGTTGAAAATAGATCTGTATCGATAAAGCAGCTACAGATCAACTGAGTCCGGCACAGTAGTGGCCACGAGCACGGAGTACCTATTAAAAAAAAAAAAAAAACTACTAAATTTAGTATGAAGAGCAAATATACTTCTACGCCTACTTGTCCCGTATTCTATGTAAACCTTATGAACCGCGGGACAAATATGCGTAGGACGGCAGTAAAGTTCAATAAAAAGTATAAAGTGATCATTCTAATGATGAATTTTAAATTCATCATCTCTGTTTTTGTTCGATTTTAAATTCGTACCGTCGTTGGGGGTGTTAATAGGTCAAAAAGGCATATGTACGATTTGTTTATTGAGTAACTATCGCAATTTAGCTCCAATCGACTTCAATTTGGTGTGGATGTACTTTGATGGTACATTAACAACTGTTCAAAAAAATAAAGATAAATGTTTATTCACAGCGGCACCACAAGTGAATGAAAAATGACCCAATTTCACCCCATAGAGGGGGTGACATTGGGTCACTGTTATTGAAATAAATTATTTTTGAGAATATGATTGCAAAACCATTCACAGCTGAAAAATATTGATGTAATACGATGCAAACAAGGCGAAAAGATATCTAAGATGTTTGACATGTATGATAAACTCACTTAAAATAACGATTATACCAAAAATTTAAAGAGCTTTGAGAAAAAATATGAGACCCAACATTTATCGTCAAGTTAACAAAAACTTTCTTGTCCCCTCAAATTATCTTCAAAGTCTCATCCCAATTACCATAAAGCCCATTCAGTTCTCCCAAAGGTATACTGAAACAGTGATTATTTTAAACCTTCGCAAATAGTTATATTTCGGTGCGACATTCCTCGATCAACACATTTCAGGCAGATGTTGGCGTCACAATCCCGGTATTGATGAGCTTTCCTTTTCACGCGAACGAATTGTGGAGGTTCGTACAAGATAGATGTTGTACCCATGATTCTGTAATTGTGTGTCATAGAATTTGCTAGGCACTCCCCAGGCTCTCTCCAGAAAGAAGTCGTAGCAACGCCAATTGAAGACGGCCTTAAAGTTGAAGCTGAAATACGTCGAACGATGGTTAATTTTCTATTTACCTAATATAAGGACTGTTTATTTTATAAAGTGGGCACTTTGTGTATGCTGTAAATTTTAAATTTATCAATGAAATTTCAATCGGTTTGCTGTACATTATTTGACTAGTATTGACCAATGTTGTGATAATAAAAAATCTCCAAATTAATTATTTTATACAAAGATATGGAACAACGATTAGAACGGTCGATTTTTGGAGGTTATCAAAATCAATGATTGTGAGAAATTGGTTGGAAAATTCTACAATTTATATTTTTTATTTTCAAAAAAAGCTTGTTCTTCGAAAGCATCATCAATCAGAAGCCTGATGGAAAAAAAACAAGTTATTTTTATAGCAACAATTTACAGATGTAATAAAATCATTTTTCTCCTAAATTTTTTATAGAAAAATATTTTACATATGAGTTGATTTTTTTGGTTTAAAGTACGTCCTGGCGGAAGTGCTAATATAGTATAATATGAAAAATAACTTACGCCCTCATAAAGTTACGTATTTAGTTCCCACGTCACATTCAAAGCACAATAGAAATACAATTGCTTTATTCTTAGAAGAACTTTCAAAGTACATTGACAATCATCAAAATTGGCAACACTGCTGTAATAAAATCGATTTTATTTATCACATATTGTATAATATGTTATTCTGAGATTACCAATTGAAATATTTGGAGAAAATCGTTTACAGTTTGCTGCAGATCGATAAATATGCGTACATGATTTTAAAAGTATGAGACTTTTTAGTAAACTTACCATAAAGAGTAAAATGTATACTTAAGACTGTGGTTTACACTCATGATTTAGCTCTCGTTTATACAAATATAGTTTCTTTAGTAATCTAAACTAGTTTTGAACACGCTATTAACTTTTATCTTTTGCTTAGAGTGAAAGGATGGTGTACAGTCAACTTTCACTCGTTGCACTAAAGCTGTAGCCCACCTAGTGAAAGACTTTCACTAATCGGGCTGAGTTTTGAGCTGTCAATTTATCTAGAACAAAAGAAAATCAGAGGTACCAACATTGATAAAATTCGTTTAATGTCAGAAAGTGACACTTGTCTTCGTTTTAGATGGGCTTTAGCCCACCTAACGGGAGCCCAATTAAAACGAAGTGCAATTAAACATAGTGCAACGAACGAAATTCGACTGTATCAGCAAATTTGGCCATAAATTAATAAATCACTTAAGTTACCTAATGTCAGAAAATGGTGTAATATAATTGATTTTTTTAAAGCTATACCTTTATTTAAATAGTAAAGGATACAAACATACAATTTGTTTATAAAAATAAGAATTTTTGTTTTGCGAAAAATAATGTTAAACTTTGACGAGTTTTTGGAGAAACTATTTAGCTCTTCAACCAAAAGCATTTTCTAAGATCTTATATTTTCATAGCATTGTAGAATAATAGTTGAACAATGCACAGAAAACCGTTTAATACTTTATCAATAAATAAAAAAAAAGATAGAGCATAAACAGTGTCCACTTTATAATGTGAACAGTCCTTATAACAGTTGTTACAGAGTCAACTACTATAAAACAAGTTGTTCAGTGTAGTCACAGACATTCCCAACCATAATAGATCACTAAATAGCAAGATCTCATTCCATAGGTCATAATGAATTCCAACGTCATTCCTGTGCAAACCATATAAGTCCACCCGGACTATGATTCGAAACTAGTTGCATTCGTTACCGTATTTCAGATTACGATCATGAAGTTCATAGTCGTTAGTCTGTTTTTAACGTTGTACTGTACTTTTAGTAATTGTAAATCAGCTACAAAGGATTTCCGTGACATAAATGATACAAGCAATCATTTATCATTGGATGAAATTCTAAAATACGTAGAAGACCTGGTCAAACAGCTGGAAGAATCTATGAAGACACTTATCGATGACATTGAAAAGTGTTTCCCACTGGATGGACAAAAACGACGAGAGATGCCCTTTGTTGATCCGAGAAGTTCTCATTACAGCAGCAGCGAATCTTCCTTGCCGGAATCCAACTTGTGGGATATATTGGAGGAGCTGATGATGGAAACATTGGAAACCGTACGAGATATCATCAAAAGAATTTTAGGCATTCAAGGAGCAACCCGTTTGCTCCACGTGGTATTATGTTACAATTATTTGTTTTAAGGCATAATTCTTGGAATTATGGTTTTTACAGATGAACATGAACGATGGATTTGACCAACAGATCATTGAAGAGAAGGTGGAACAGTTTGCGGTTTATGCTATTGGTCTCCTTAAGAACAGGGTCGAGTTGGATACAGATATTGCAGATCGCTTAGAAGATTTACTGTTACGCGTAAACTAACACTTCAATATTTTCAATTGTCTGCTACAGCAAAAAGATCTTTTACATGCATAAGATAGGTTCAAAAATAGATTTTTAATATCTTTTAAGTTGACATTGGAGAGAGATGACAATCCGGCACAAATATCAAATATCAAATTAGCCATCACATTCGAGAGAAAAAAAATCTTTCATCACATATCTGTGGCCTTTAGGAAATGAGAAGAGATGATTAGTTATGATGACCTTAACCTCTTCATACAGCAATAATGGCAACTTGATTTTATTGAAGGGATGATAATGATTAAGGAATACTATTAGTTAATTATCTCTTTAGCTAATTGCAAACATTATCAATATCTAATGAATTTATCCTCAAAGATCTTGCCAAAAAAAAAACATACATCAACAAAATTCTGGAGGAATTAAGTACGGATGGTCATATGAAGCTAATCATATCATAAAGCTTACCAGATATGTGCCAAAGATTTCTGAAACAAGATGTTTTCGGCCGTTTCAGTCTTAGAGAGCAGCAAGAAAAGTATTGCTTCACTATCCGACGGTTCGGGTAATTTATTTAACTTTTTTCAAGGATTCTAAATTTTTTTTTGAAATTAGATACGATTACATTATTTTGACCCACCCTGTTACTTACAGAAACTATGTTCTCTTGTGTGTATATGGTAGTGCCCTACATACGATAGTCCATACATAATATTGTAATGGTGCCCGCTTTGGCTATTGGGGAAATACGACATTTCTGAAGGTTACGCTGAAGAAAGGATTCGACAAGCACCTCGGGACAAATCTTTACGAAAGCTTTCAAAAAAATAATTTCACAAGTACGTTGCCTAAAATCCCGTCATTAATTTGCAAAAAAAGCTCACCAGTAATTCCCAAAGTGTCTGAACAGGATTTTTTCTAGAATTTAGAAATGTAGTTTATAATTACTTTGTAAAGTTATATCCTTCCAGCGTTGGCCACCTTCTGGATACTGGGTTCGCCGTAGAGTTGGGCGAGCTTGTGGTTCATTCTTCGCCGCCACACACCGTTTTCCTGCACACCGCCGAAGATCGTCCTAAGCATCCGACATTCGAAGACTCCAAGTGCTTGCAGGTCCTCCTCGAGCATCGTCCACGTTTCATGCCCGTACATTTGGTGCGGGTATGATTTTATTTTTGTGGAGGCCATAGTAGGCTCGACTTCCACTGATGATGCGCCTCCGTATTTCACGACTAACTTTATTTGTCAGCCGTCAGCAAGGGTCCAAGGTAGACGAACTCGTCAACCACTTCGAACGTATCCCCGTCTATCGTAACACTGCTACCTAGGCGAGCACTGTCGCGTTCGGCCCCACCAGCTTTCAGGCATCGTTTCAGGCGGATGTACAGGTCTGCCACCTCTTCAAATGTTCGTCCGACAATGTCCATATCATCCGCGAAGCAAACAAATTGACTGGATCTCGCAAAATCGTAACCCGGCTGTTAAGCCCGGCTCTCCGCATAACATCTTCTAGCTCAATATCAAACATCCGACACGAGAGTCCATCGCCTTGTCGTAGTCCACTGCGCAGTTCAAACGAACTGGAATGTTTGCCTGAAACCTGGAAGCCTGAATGGTTCTCCATAGCTCTACGCGGTCAATACTATCGTATGCCACCTCGAAATCGATGAAAAGGTGATGCGTTGGGACCTGGTATTCACAACATTTTTGGAGGATTTGCCGTACAGTAAAGATCTGGTCCGTTGTCGATCGGCCGTCGACGAAGCCGGCTTGATAACTTCCCACGAACTCGTTTACTACAGGTGACAGACGATGGAAGATGATCTGCGATAATACTTTGTAGGCGGCATTTAGAATAGCGATGGCTCGAAAGTTCTCACAATCTAACTTGTCGCCTTTCTTGAAGATGGGCCAAATTACCCCTTCCTTCCAATCCTTCGGTAGCTGTTCTGATTCCCAGATTGTGCCTATAAGCCGGTTCAGACAAATGGCCAGCTTCTCCGGGCCCATCTTTACGAGTTCAGCACCGATATCATCCTTACCAGCAGCTTTATTGTTCTTGAGCTGGTGAATGGCATACTTAACCTCCCTCATAGTGAGAGCTGGTTGATTTCCATCCCCCGCAGTACTGACGAAGGCATTTCCTCCGTTGTCCCTTCCTTCATTGCCTGCTCGCTATTCAAGTGTTCGTCCAAGTGCTGCTTCCACCTTTCGATCACTTCCCGCATTCGACCATTTATGTGACACAGAAAAATCGTATAAGACAATGTTACATAAGACTAGAAATGATTCAATGCAATAGTAAAATAAGCCTTAACTTTCTCATTTCGACAGACAAACGACCAGAGCCTCGACCAAGAATGCAGCGCAGCTGGCAAAAGAACTTGAGCAAAAAAAGAAGCTTCACAGTACTTTGAGCTAGAAGGCGTATCAGATGAATTTACGAAGATGAACATACAGTCAAAGCTCGTTATAACGACAACTTTTATAGCGACAAATCTCTCTATAACGACATTTTCACGGTCCTTTCAAATTCTCATACTAATTTCAACTTTTATTGCGATATTTCTCTTTACCGACCGTTCTCTATTACGACATTTCAGCAAAATATGGTTGACACTCTTTATAATGACATTTTTCAATAACAAGTGTGTTTCACTCATACTTGATAACGAAATTGACTCAATATTTTTTGGTGAATAGAGCACCGTGGTTAATTTATATAGCAATAAGTTTTGTCGTATAAAAGTTATTATAAAATGAATGCGAAGCTACGAAAATCACTAAGCCTGCAAAGTAAATTAGACATTACAAAAAAGTTCGACGCAGGTGCTAAAAACAAACAATTATCTGTGGAATATGGTGTGCCGCACAATACAATATCATCTATTTTAAAAAATAAGGAGCATATTCCGGAAAAGGTAAAAATATTCTGCTAACATGTTATTTCGTTCGGTTCACCTAAAGAAATTATGAATTTCAGGCCAGCAAATTTTCGCTCCACATGAAAAAGTCACGATCGCCCAAATTTACTTTGTTGGAACCCCAGAAACCCATTCCCCAGAATGGGACATTTCCCAGAAATCCATTCCCCAGAATGGGACATTCCCCAGAAAATCATTCCCCAGAAAATCATTCCCCAGAACAGGACATTCCCCAGAATGGGTTTTATACGTTTGTAAAGAGTGAAAAAAAATTGGTAGTTTAGTTTTTTTGTCGTTAAGAAATGTACCTACTGAATTGATTCGAATTCCCAGAAGCTTCGAATTGCGGACACAGACGTCAATTCACCCAAAATATTATTTTGTCAAATTCATTATTATGGATCTCAAGCGAATAAAATCGGAATAGAGTTAAAAAATGTTTTGAACGACGAGTGTTTGCTTTCTTTTTCTCAGGCAAACCATCTAAGCTGCCGTCCATAAATCACTTGGTCTTCTATGGAAGGGGGGGGGGGGGGCTGTGGCATGCAAATTTCAAAAAGTTTGTACGGTCAAAAAATTACGAAGGGGGAAAGAGGTGGTTTTGTGGCTAGGTTCATCGGCAGACCCAACCAAAATCTTAGGAGGAAAATGCTGTTTAAAAATTTTCTTAATTGTGTCTTAACTAATTTCATAATTCCTAACTAAGTCGTTTCCCGTCTTAACTAAGTCGTTTCCCTGAATATCATTTCCCTGAATGTCACCTCTCCGAATGACCCGTTTCCCCGAATAATGATGCAGTTTAAACAGTTGCAAGAATAGTCTTTAAGGACTGGGTGCTGAACTAGAATGAATGATTAGCAATTAAAAGAAGAAGATAATATAGATTTGAACCTCTTCCTCGACTAAATATATCTTGCCAAAAATGCCAATGATGGTGAAACTCGAAAGAACCGCCAATCAAGTGAAGAAGGGTGCATATTAGATGACCGGTTCGTTACCACCTCGAAACACAAAAGTTATGATAATTATAAGAGTTAAAAACTTTTCGGAAACTAGGCTATTCGGGGAAACGGTATTCTGGGAACTGGCGTTCGGGGAAACGACATTTGAGAAACCGACTGTGTTTTATGATCAAACTTGATCCAAGCTATTGTTTTTTTGTTTTCATAGTTATTCTTCCTTCTTTTAAAATTGGCTGTTCTTTCTAATTGTACTTTCAAATGGAGATTGGTGTAGTTTAATATATCACAAAGTAAATTAATGGAATTTGTTTTTCGGCTTTTATGGCATATTCTCCCTTATTTTGAACATAGGCTGTTCTTCCTAGGTTTATTGTCTAAATAATTAGGGATGGTACACATATTATGTCACGCTAAATTTTAACTTTTTCGACGAGAAAATCGTCAAAAAATATAAAAATCGTCCAAATGGTTCGAATAACATTTCAGACCATAGGTGGTTAATTTTAAAGAATTTTTGATTTAAAGATTCTCCATTCAATAAATGAAAGACTGCAACAAACCGAAAGTCCTACCGTTAAAAATAAAAAAAAAAAAAAACAATACGGAAATTTTTTAACTATGAAAATTATGGTTTTCCTCGTTAGATGCATTCACTATTTAATATTTACCATTTCCTGGATTTGAACACATCAAAGATCTCTTGTTATTTTTTTTCTGGGGAATGTCCGATTCTGGGGAATGGTTTTCTGGGGAATGTCCCATTCTGGGGAATGAATTTCTGGGGAATGTCCAATTCTGGGGAATGGCGTTCTGGGGAATGTCGTTCTGGGGAACGTCATTCTGGGAAATGTCGTACAATCGTTAAAAATCTTCCTAAGACTTACAGAAGTAACTCGAAATCTAAGATGGTGAGTCCAATTTTTGAGTAGTGGGCATTAGCATTGAACACAAAAATGAGAAATGAAAATCGTGAGATAATTTTATTTGTCGACAATTGCCCAAGTCACCCAAAAATGCAAACTAAATTGAGAAACATTGAATTACACTTTTTTCCTCCTAATATGACCTCGGTGCTTCAACCCCTCGATCTTGGCATAATCAAATGCCTCAAGGTGCATTACCGCAATAAATTAGTTAAAAAACAACTTGATGCCATGGAAAAACAAGAAGATTATCAAGTAAACTTATTGCAATGTATCAATATGCTTAGCGATGTATGGCACAACAATGTGAAGCAGCCTACTATAGTCAACTGCATTGTCAAAGCTGATTTCACAAAACCCTCTATGATTATTCACATAGACGAGAATGATCTCAATGACGAAAATATAGATGGTCACAGCAGCTTTGAAAAACTTTCGGAGTCTGGATTCGAATCATTTGATGGTATAATAATTTTAATTAGTATCTAAACATTTAAGTTAAACATAAAATATTATATTTACAAATTTTGTTACTTTCGATGACGATATATGTTCAAGTGAACTATTGTCTGATGATGACATAATTCAAATAGTTCGTAGGGAATCATCAATAAGTTTCGCAAGCAGCACAGACGAGCTAGCAGGAAGGAGCGAAATTGAGTTAACCACTCCAACTGATGCCGACTTATCGAAAGCTTTCGAAGTTATTTATTCAGGACTGATGACCAAGGAAGGCATTGAAAAAAATAACTTCAAAAGTTTTTTTGATTTGAAGAAACAACTGTTAAGAAATGAATGAGTGAAACTAATTGGCATTTGAATATATAGTATTGTTATTATTTTTGTTACAACGAACTTAATTCTGAGTGAAATACAATGAAATTGAACAATGATATTAAAATTTCTACCATTGCTCTTAATAACGACATCGATGTTCTTTATAACGACACATTTTTATAGCGACATCTCCCTATAACGACGGTCCCTTGCGATGTCGTTATAACAAGCTTCGACTGTATTCAAAATCAAAGCTGGGGCAAAGTTGTTGGACATCCTCGAAAGAACGGTGTCAAGTATTGATTTACCGGATGAAAGGACTGATTTGTCTTGGTCGTTTTTTGAGAAACGCAGTCTAAATATATTAAATGAGTAATTGCTATAGCAAAAGTATGCGATTTTGATAATGCTATTTTGGTGGAGCAAGTAGCAGACGCATAACACCATAGGGGGCCATGGCCTCCGGGACCCCACAGTTTGGAGGCCCCATAAAATACGACTAAAATAGTTATTATTGAATATTTGAGAATTATTAGAAACCGATCATATGATGCCATTTTTTTCAATCACATCGGAAGTTTTGAAAAATTAAGGTTTTCCATTTTAAAATAGTGTAATCTTTTGGCTTGAAATCTAAATAATTTTTAGGCTTTTCTGTAGTGTGCAGTATATTTGACCTATTAATTGGATCTGAGAGTTTTTGAGTGTTGTTTCTCAGAGTTTTGTTTGGCACTCTATGACATAAATCTAAAAATTTATGAAAATGAAAAAATAATATTGGATAACTGTAGTATTTCTTGAAGTAAAAAGAAATAATTTCGAAAAAAAATGAACTTTAACATTAGTTTGATATATTTAAAAGAAATAAAATTGATACAATGTAGGGGCCAAAAATTAGTGAAAGGAACATTTTGGTTGATTTTGGGTTAAGTGTACCGTAATCCGGGGACAAATTGATCACTGGGGTGAATTTGATCGGGTCGGTACCAAATAGCATTTCCTTTCAAGGATGCTTAATACTTCGTTTCCCTCACAGACATTCCATGTTTTCTAGTTTATAGATCTCTAATGATCTCTAATGATGGTTTTAAACTATTTCATTTTTATTATGGTCAGTTTTGCATAGAAATATTCACAGTTTTTGAAGGTGTTAGCAATACTGTTGGAAATATTGGCACTAAACAATCTGCTGGTGCTAAGCCTGCATGTAAACTTTGAGTGTTGACAATGTTGTGTAAGCTTCAGTGTGAGCTGCTGAACTCATTTTTGAAATCGTTCAGCATTACAAGAATAGTTCTTTTGCTCGTAAAACCGTTTTTTTTGTTGAATAAAGTGCTTATTTCAAGGGAAATTGCATACATTTAGGCGTATTATACAGATTTACAAAGTTTAATTTTGCAATAAAATGATGATATACACGAGTTGCAAGAATTTTGACATCATTTTAAGATTCAGGAGACCCAAATTTAGTAGATAGGGAAATTTATAGAAGATTGGTTTGTTTTATTGCCTCTTATAATCTAATTGAAAGGAGTAAAATATTGTTGAAAAAGTTCAAAACCGTTTTTTTTCCTCAAAAGTGGATTTTGTTACTTACACTCATTGATCTCAACCTGCGCTTGTAAGAGGTTCAAAGCAGTCCAAATCTGACTTCTGATAATTAGAACCTTATCCAAAATATTCGAGTTTATGTAGTTGAAAATTTAATAGGTTGAGTAATACATCTATAGAATTATATATATTTTCACATCAGTATATTGAATGGTTCTTGGGATTTGCTTCTGCAAATGATGATTAGAATGACCTTCAGAGCATAAAATTTATGAGGGAAATCATTAATGACAACATCCTATAGCATCAAAATTGTTTTCTGGAAAAAATGACCCACAAGGCTCTGGCCCCGGGGCCCCCAAATTTGTAAATCCGAAATGCAGAATTACTGTGCATAAAATATGGTACAGATAAGCGACTTAAAGCATACGCATCTTCAGGCAGTATTGATGTAATCGCAACATTCTTGACAGTGCTGACTGTATCCCAAGATCGACCCAGCCACATGGAAAAGTTTGAGGTGATCAACAAAGCACGTGCACTATAGGCAAGGTTACTGCAATCAGTACACTGTATTACTGCAGTTAGGTCTATGTGTTCCGATCCAAACAGGACAGGAAAACTTTCCAAACGTATTTGAAGAGTTTCCAAAATTCAATGCTCTAGCTGTCGTCCTCAGATACGATGACAGTATGTTGCCGTCGAGGAAGATTTTTACAAATATCCCTCCGACTTTTAAAGCTGAGACAGAACGGCGCATTGACGTACTACTTAATTCAGGAATAATTAAACGTGTTACGGATTTAATGGATAAATCATATTGCTCATCCCTTTTAGTGGTGCCTAAGGGTAAAAATGATATTCGCCTAGTGGTAGACCTCAGAGGGTTAAATCAGGCAATTATTACCCATTTACCTGGTTGTAAATGGTTTTCTACCATAGAGTTGAAGAGTCTCTTTTTCCATATCGTTTTGGACGAAAGTTCGCGCCATCTAACAAATTTCTTCGCGGTAAACGCAATATACAGATTCCACAGACTCCCATTCCGTTTGAAAAATGCTCCAGATATATTTCAGAAGATTATGCAGACTATCGTTCTAGTCGGGTGTAAAGGAGTTCGTAACTATCTTGACGATGTTCTTGTATCCGGTAAGACAAAAGAAGAACATGATGGAAACCTGGATGATGAAAACATGACGAATCCGACACTCACTTAGTGTGAATGTCGAAGAAAAAAGGTGTGAGAATAATATTGAGCATGGTGGAAGACCTGGGAACCCTAAAAGCTTTAGGCAATTGTAGAAGTATCGTCCACACAGCCAATTCAGATTACCGACCCCAGTAAAATTTTACTGGGTTTTGGAACTACGGTTTTTTCGGTAATTTTTACGATTACCGAAAAAACCCAGTAAATCAAAATATGTTTTGATTGATGGAAATTACTGACTTAGTCAGTAAAATTGTAAAGCGTTTTTACTGGCGTTCCAGTTTCCCATGCTCCGATTTGCTTTTCCGGATACCGTTTTTTTCAGAAATCAATACAAATTAACACCCAATCGACATGAACATGGACATCGACATGCATTTTTCGTACGAATAAACATCTACGGTATGCTCATATCTCAGTGGAAGTAATCGAAAAATGTGTGACAAAATCATTATTTGGATGGTTTGCATACAAGAGGCAAACTCAATGATGCAGATGACTTACCTGGAAACCATCCGAATTTACCAACGTAAGCAGTCCTGAGCCTTTTTGGTTGCTTAAAATGGTTGAGTTTCTCACTAAATTTCGATTACTTACCACGAGAAAGCGCAAAATAGGTGCAGGAAAAGCTTGGTTGCCAAAGCCGTGACTCCCGGCGCCGGACGATTTTACAGCAGGAGATTCTCATTTGACACTTTCCCGCATGCGCATCAGTTTGTTTTGATTTGATTTTGACGACAAGTCAGTAAAAAACATCAACTACTGAATAGTCGGTAATTGTTTTTACTGACTTTTCGGCCTGTTCGGTAATGTTGCAAAATTGGGTCTGACAGCTACCATAGTTCAGTAAAAAGTAAAATTTATTACTGAACCTCAGAAGTTTTCAATTAAAAAGCCGAAAGTTCGGTATTTTTTATGATTTACAATTCGTACCCAGTATAAAAAATTACCGAACAAGCAAATCGTGATTGAGTGTGTACTGTGGAAGTTTGAACGAAATCCATCACGATTAAGATGGGATTCAACAAGCTCAAAGTAACAGGGTCGATCCACAAGTCTGTTTTAAATCGTCGGTGAGGGAAGTTTAATTGACCAAATGTATATTAATGTTACATTTTAGGCCTTCTTCTTCCTTCTGGCGTTACGTCCCCACTGGGACAGAGCCTGCTTCTCAGCTTAGTATTCTTATGAGCAATTCCACAGTTATTAACTGAGAGCTTACTATTCCAATGACCATTTTTGCATGCGTATATCGTGTGGCAGGTACGAAGATACTCTATGCCCTGGGAAGTCGAGAAAATTTCCAACCCGAAAAGATCCTCGACCGGTGGGATTCGAACCCACGACCCTCAGCATGGTCTTGCTGAATAGCTGCGCGTTTACCGCTACGGCTATCTGGGCCCATTTTAGGCCTGTACTCTATTTTTTTTTGTTAGTCACTAGTTTTCCAATCAAAACGAAGAGACTACAACCAACCAGAGGCTTGAAAATAACTTTATCTGTGATGTTGCCCACTTTATCCCGGGGTAAGCCAGGCTTTAAATACCCTAGGTACACATTCACGGAGAACAAAATATAGTGTTCGTAATCATTTTTCCGGTCAAGTTTACTATATGTTTAGGTTAATTTGGAGATAACGAAAAATATAGTTAATTTGACAGTATATTGTTGAAAATAACTGTACCATATAGTTGTTGACAACTATATTTTTATTGAGTTGTTGGAACGCGAAAGACGTGGAAGAATTTTGCACAATTTCGCTGAAAACCCAACATAATCAGGAGAAATGGTCGTGTAAATTCTTAAATTTGCATATTCCGTATCAAAATTTTACTGTACAGAGTGTAAAGTGGATGTACCGGTTAAGCGTGTCTTTAGAGTAGAATTTTACCATTCATTCAATCGAACAAAACTTATGAGGTTCTAACCCGACTTAGAAAACTGCCATTACCGATTTGACGTCATAGCTATCTGCAGTCATCTATGGTATTAACACAATAATTCCGATTTGAGTGGAAAAGTATTAGTCTACCAAATTGTCCTTATATGTATTAGATCAAAATATTTTGGGCAGTAATCAAGCGTATATCTTAAAAATAAGTCAAAATAATAGAAACATTGTCTGGCTTATGCATTTTCTTCAAAAAATTACAGATAGGGTAGACAATGGCAATTTTGTGTTATATTTTTCCATTAAAGCTTAATAAATGTGCTTATTTTTTGTGTATTTCTTCCTCTTGGAGAAAATAGAATAGATTTTACTGACGCAAATGTAATTGAAACAGTTTTTCCTATTCATTTAGTTGATTTTTTCCATGCAAAACTTCAAACTTATTTAGCTCCTGTTAAGTAGCTTCTGAGGGCTACATAGATAAATGTGGGAGATACAATTTAAGACTTGTTTAATAAGAATATAAACCACTTTAACAGGCAAAATATAGTTATTTGAAAAATTAGAAAACTAACTCTGCACACCGTAAAAAACAATCATTTCAAATTATAATCTCCACCCGCATCACCCCTCGCAGTACACCTTTCGAACAGTTTCGCTATTTCTCACTCTCATTGCATGCTGGCAAATACACTCTAAATATATAGCTCACCCTCCACTAAACGGCCTAGTTCACCAATTCCCCGTTCACAGCTGTCAAGAGGTCGCCACCTACCACAGGGCTGGCACTCCACTCACACACACTGTCGCAAAAAAAGGAAGCAAAAAGCAAGAATTGCCAAGAATCATCTCGCACAGTGTACGGTTTGCGGACGCACCACGGCAGCTAGAAAGAACACACAGCCATCGACGAGACGAGAATCGCAGCCATCTCTCTGTGCACTCTACTAGTGGTGAAGCGACCGACGATCCGAGAAAATCTCCCGAGTGCTTCAAATTAGGACAGGGGCACAGAAGTCGCGCAGTTCCGGTCAGTGGTTTTAAAGGGCCTAGTGTTGTCCCCCCTAGAGGCTTACGGTCGAGACCCCCAGAGGGCTTGCGAGTGGCAATCGATGAAATCCCCCCAGAAGGTTTCCTTGACATTGTGAGGGAGTGAGTCTGTTCAGGTTGAAGTTTTTTCCACCTCTTGGGTTTTCTTCTTTCGTGTATTAGAGGGTCGTGAATGGCTTTTTTCGATGTGAAACAAAGTGGCTTTCTCCTTGGTTTTGTTTTTCCGAAGGATACATAAGCTTGAGGGGTAGATTGTGTACGGTTTGTGAAACGAGCTTTTCGGAAAAACCATCGAAAGAACGGTACCGATTCGATCAATCAATGGAAGCAGCTTGAATGGGCCCAAGGAATAAGCAGACGAGTGAAAAGAGTGAAACGCATGCACCGCAAAGGGGAAGAAGAAAAAGTTGTACCAAAAGAGTAAATGGTGTGAGTGCTAGTAAAAAAATTGCATACATGGCGTATTGCAAATGAGTGATAATCTCCTCCGAAATTGGGTTGGATAATAAGTTTCATCCAGTGATCCAGTGGGTTGTGCGAAGGGAAGGTTCAAGAGATTGTGCAACGATCCATAGGGCCATATTTGGGGCATCGTACTCTTAGTGGTTCTTTCGCTGGAGAACTGTCATTAACCGTATACAAGCACGCACACCACGAAGAGAGAGTCTATATGAGATTCCTATTTGATTGATTTTTGCTGCTGCGACTCTGCTTCTTCTTCGTCCTGTGCTGCTTGACTACAAACTTCGAGCACACATTCCGGTTCTCCATTCTCGGATATAAAAAAAGGAAAAATGAACGGACTACACTAGCCGACTAGGAGCAACAACGGCTGCGGGGAGAAATTCGCAATCGGTAAGTGTCTGAGTCATCATCCCGTTTGCACTGCAATCTAGTCATAAAGGTACATATAGGTATACAAATACAGCTTATCGCAGAAGACCCGGACTCGGAAATAAGACCTGGACACGACTTCCATCATTCCGAGAATCCCAACACTCCAGACAGCTGTCATATGGCTTTCTGCTTCCTACTGGAAACGATCACCTTTGGGACGACACATTTTCACACTTTGGACAATTTCTTCCCGTTTTTCTTCTAAAAAAAGAAAACACCAAAAGGCGGTGACACAGAGTCAACGCCGAGTCGTGAGCCGTCCTGTACCAATGTGCGATGTGTGTGGAATAAGCATAAGGAAAACAACCAAGTTAAAAATATAAATAAATCTCTTAAGTGCTGCGCCGCGAGATCCATCCTGCGTTCCGCCTTCGACATCATCAACGTCGACGTAGTCTTCGTTTACAGACGACAGTCTATATAGCTCTAGTCGGAGCTGACTTAGCCTGGAACATCATCAGCCAAGCCTGACTATATTGCAAACGACTCTTCCTCCAAAGTAATAATGTGCACTAATGCGAGACTCTTTTTCCCTCGGTCGAGTCTCCTGCTGTACCGGCCGGTGGGCTTGCAGTGGTGCATAGAAGAGCTGGAGATTAGTCACACACTAGTGTGGTAGTTACCACTATCGACCGCACAAAGTTCGATTGCCCATCATAATTTGCGGGAAATGAATGAGGCAAAGCGCACCGTAGTTGCAATAAATATCAAAGTGATGGAAGAAATAGTCACCAAATTATAGGCCGCTTTAAGGTGGCATATTGTTCATATCACAAAGGATCATAACCGATTAAACTCATAGGTTGATTGACCAGAATTTTCGCAAACCCATATTTACTGGAAAACTGTACTGATTGAACCTTTGAAAAACGTTCCATACGGACCGAAACGTCCGAAACACTAGTGTTTTTAACCCCTCTACCGTTAGCTTCATTTTTTACCGCTAAAAATATTCAAATCGCGTTAACTTTTTTGTTTCTCAATATTTCTGCACCATTTTTTCACAAGCTCTCAAAAAACTTTTCTAGTTTTAAAATATGTGTCGATACTGATCATTGGTCATCTGGATCCGAAGATATTCCAAAATTTCTTGGGGGACCGACGCGTAGCCATAACCCACGTGAATATCTCAGGCTACAGAATTTTTATCATATTCGGGTATTCACTTCTCGGAATGATACATTAATGAGAGTATGTTGTGTAAATATGAAGCAATTTGGTGCAGCCGTCTTCGAGTAATGAGCATTTATGTTTCTGGTACCACACTGGACAAATAAATATCTTGAAAACTCTAAAAAACCTCATATCGTAATTTACAGATTTCTCCAAGAATACTGAACCGATTTGTATGATTTTTTCACAGTGGCTTCTTGTTACCTGGCATTGTTTAGCATACATTTTAGTTTTTTGATAAATTGACCAAAAATAAAATGGCCGCCTAAGACATTTTATATGGAGAATGTCGATCCCCAAAGGAACATCGGAATATCTTCAAAACTAGACCACCAAAGATTAATATCGACACGGATTCATAAACTTGAAGAGTTGTTTGAGGTCTTGTGAAAAAATGGTTTAAAAATATTGAGAAACAAAAAAGTTATCGCGATTTGAATATTTTTCTAGCGGTAAAAAATGAAGCTGCCGGTGGAGGGGTTAATATCTCAAAAACTGCAAAACCAATTCTTGAAGCAACACAAGGTGCAGAGCTACTTGGGCACTTCCATGATTCACTTTGGCATGGGGTGTTTTTCTTGGCCGAATTGTCTAAAACTTTGCACAGAGAAGCACTTTAATACGACTCGTATTGTGGCCATATAAGAGCTCAGTAGCTTTCAAAAAACTCCACTGCCCAAAAGAATCAAATGTGCCAAAAATAGGATCCGGCTCCCCAAATGTTGAAAAATCAAAAGCATCTCGAGAGTAATGCTCGTATGTATTATGGACCCTTTAACTTTCAGGCTTTCAAGTAGAATAGTTGTGATTTATATGCTATTTTCTTGCAAAAAAGATATCTATCGACACCAAACCAAAATGTATTCCTAAAGAATTTTCTTGAGAAAAATACTCAACAGTTTTTGTTTACCCTTTATAATGCGGTAAAATCAACAAATGCACATATGAGTCGCATAATAATGAACGCACTAAATACGATACGAATAGACTACAATTTGAAATCGTTTTATTTCAAAATACATAAAAATTTCGAAATTTGGCGTCTTCTGTAAAGTTGTGCTGAAGGTAGAGCGCTATCTGATGGTATTTCATTCCAGAACTTTATCGCTAAATGGCACTTTTACTTTTGTTTTGAAGATATCTGAGTAGCCTGTCCATTTAGAAAGATAACGTCCTTGGTGTAGTTGTTCAGTAACTCAATAGCTATCATTGTTCGATATGGTTTATTCAAAATGTTGCCATCAGTGCTAGTGAGCATGTAACTTTTGTTTTGCGGATATCTCAGGATCCTGACCATTTAATAAGATGGTATGTTCGGCAAAGTTGTTCACTAGCTGAAGGGCTATCATTATTTGAGCCAATCATGAATTTCAGGGCTTAAATAATGATATCCTTTGAAGTACTGGTCATTTCTGAAGAAGAAGCCATCTTTCTTAGTGGAAGGGCTCCTGTGATATTTGCAAAAGAAATGTTTCATGCTCACTGGCGTTACCTGGTGGCAAAATTCAGAAACAACTAGCTCAATCAATGATCGCTTTTGGCTTGTTAAACAATTTTCTTTCCAAATGGTCAGTCACTGAAATATCTGAAAAACAAATGTTTTGTGCTCACTTGCGCTGTCTACTATCAAAATTTCGAATTTATTTTCTCAAATAGTAATAGCTCTTGAGTTACTGAACAACTTGGCCGAAGACGCCATCTTTCTAAGGTCAGGCTTCTGAGATAGTTGCAAAACAAAACTAGTGTGCATGAACTAGCGACGCCTTGCCGCGCTCATCTCATAGTTTTAGATAGAAAATTATTGAGATGTGAAAATACATATAAATCTAGTAGAGTATATGAAACAGTATTTTCCTCTGCAATAATATATGGAAATAAGGCAGCACAATTAACAAAGAACAGCAGAAAAAATAATTGTAATCCAATGAATTTGAAAATAAAGAAATCTATTAGATGGGAAAACTTTTTACCAGAAGCGGGGATGGGAAATATACTCTAGCAAACATTTACCACCTCTACATTTACATGTTTCTACACGACCATCAAAATCCAAAGCAAACCATGACTGTTCAAAACAAAACAAAAATGTCACGGCTTTTCAAAACTGTAATCTTCTTCTTCCCAACGTTTATTCAAACCCGTAAATGTATCAAACAGAAATGTCTTTCCCATCAAACACCTCCCAAAGCCGATCGTTTTTATTTAACTCAACCCAATAGATATAATAATTTATTCAACAGATTGAGAAAGATCAGAGACGAATAGAGACCTAGTAGTTGGGTTCAGAATTGGTACCACTTCTAGTACTGCATTTGGTCGATGGGGGTGACAATGGGTCTAGGCTCTAGGGGGTGAGATTGGGTCAAAACAGAAACATATTATTTATGAAATATTTCAGCTAACAACGCTGATTTTACTAAAATTAATAATGCATATATTAGGGAACATATTATTACACATAACTCATCACAACATACATTTTTAGAAATAGTAGTTTTTGTTTACTATATCAATAAACTTGTATGCTGATACTAGATAAAATTTACAACATTAAATTTCTCCCGTGCAAAGTATCACGCATGTACATCGTTGAATTAGTAGAAGGTTGAAAGTCTTTTCATTACACTTCACACGAATTTTCCGGAATCTATTTGATTTTTCCACAAAAAAATCATTTTTTTCGGTACGGTGTCTAAAACATCAAAAATGGGGGTGAGATTGGGACAAGCAAGAACGATGTTAAATGAAATTGCAAGTCCGTTTTTTGACATTTTACGCTGTCGGGTTTTCTCTTTTTTTTTTTCATTAAGATATGTTTATTCTTTCTAAATACAGCATCTCTGAAACATCAAACAAGTCTACTTGAGTAGTCCGTACATTGAAGAACAATACAACGCATTTCGACAACTTCTCAAACCAGCAACTGTGTTTCGTGCGCAGCAAAATCGTAAAATTTTATCAAATGTATTTATATTTTGGAATTTAATTACTTATTAGTATTTCCATATTTTATAAACATCTCACGGAAGTACAAACGAGTTGGATCGCTGAAATATTGGGATTACGACGTCAACATCTGCCTGAAATGTATTGATCAGTACACCTTTGGGGAAACTGAATTGGCTTTACGGCAATGGGGATGAGACTTTGAAGACAATTTGAGGGAAAAAACAAGAAAATTTATGTAAACTTGACGATAAATGTTGAATTTACATATTTTTTCTCATAGATCCTTTTTTGGTATAATCGTTCTTTTAAGTGGGTTTATTATACCTGTGAAACATCTTAGATATCTTTTCGTCCATTATCATCACCCAACGACGGTACTGTAAAAGATACCCTTTTTCTTCTTATTGTTAGCATTAATGTTCTCACTGGGACAAAGCCTGCTTCTCAGCTTAGTGTTCTTATGAGCACTTCCACATTTATTAACTGCGAGCTTTCTTTGCCAAAGTTGCCATTTTCGCATTCGTATATCGTGTAGCGGGAACGATTATACTCTATGCCCATGAAGTCAAGGAAATTTCCATTACGAAAAAATCCTGGACCGACCGGGAATCCTTCAGCATGACTTTGCTTTGTAGCCGCGGACTCTAACCACTCGGCTAAGGAAGGCCCCTATTTTCAACAAATCCAGTCTATTTGTTTATTTCGCGAATGACATGAACCGATCTAAGGGACTGTCCGCTGTGATAAAGTATAGTCATGCTGAAGGTTTAGTTATAGAAGGTAGATCCAATATACACACAAAACGGCTGAAAATATCAGATTGCTCCTATCAAAAACTTTTAAAAGTTTAATATTAATTCAAACATATACATACGAGTCAATTTCCAACGAAAAGAGCATCCTCGTACCATTGTCCCCTTCATGGTTGACTGAAACTTTTATAGTGTGACACATCGAACGACAGACTCACCGACGCTTATGACGCCAATTCATCGACAACTTAGCATTTACAATAAACATCAGATATGCATGTCAGTTCATTTGAATGCATCTTCAATTAGCTTCGTTTATAATATACGCTAAGGGGTACATATGTGGAGTACACCTGTAACTTTCAAATAATTTCTAATCGGTTGTAGTTCTTTTCCGAGCCAAATTTTCAGTTTGGTTGGCAATCCACCACAGAACAAAAATAACACACGTAGAATAAATTCATTCTACCATTGGGCCTACGAAAGGTGTTATCAAAGGGGTTGCCGTTGGCCTGCATTCCCATTGCACCTAAAAAGAGATGATGAGTCATTCTCAAATAACAAACACATAGCAGATGTCGAAAAGATTACAAGGTGGCCGATATCAAATCACCAAAAGCTTAAAAATTGAACACACAATTGTTCCCATCCATATAACTGGTGCGTTTATCGTGTGAAGATTACTTCAACGGAAAGCATTGATACCAAAGCTGATAAGGGCATTGATTTGGCAAGTCATTTGTGTCACATAGTCGCAATTCTTCCAAACATGACCAATTTCAAATAATTTTGAATGAAAGATATGCGAAAAAGCTCGCTCGAAAATGATGACTCCTTGATTCCTGAATCGGTACTTTCTTAGCCCTGTTGACACTCTACCTACCTGGGATCTTGCTAACGGCTGATAATAAAGTTGGTTGTCTAATATGGCGACGCATTGTCTTTGGAAGTGGGGCCTATTACGGGGTCCAGTATAAGCTGTGGTAAAAAAGATTTATTCTTGTGCAAAATACACCATGTACAAATAACTCATAAGACCGGACATAAAATGTACGAGCTGTTGGACTTTTGAACGCTGGTAGCTTTAGAGACAAAAGGTTAAAAGACAAAAAGTCGTAACAACAAACGATAGAAATGACAATAGGTAGAAAATGAATTTAATGGTGGGAAATTTTTCCTTTTTTGAATACAGATTTTCGACCTTTGTCCTTTATTTTTTGCTTTTTAACCTTTTGTCCTTTCGATGCTTTATCTTTTGATCTTTTGTCATAGATTCATACATATTATGCGAAGTACTGATCGATGGACGGAGAAGAATTTTCAACAGATCCAGTCTTTTTATTTGCTCTCCGAATAACATGGGAGCTTGACCTAAGGCATAATCTAAGGTGTCGTGTGGTAACGTTCGCTGCCACAAAGCAATGCAATGCTGAAGGTGGCTGGGATGGATTGTCGAACGATCCAGTATATTTTCGTTATAGAAATTTCCATCATTTCCCTGGAATATATATATAATCGTATCTTCCATACTATTTACGAGTACAAAATGGCGACTATAGCAAAGAAAGCATTCAGCTAATTACCGTAGCTGGCTTACAGAATACTAGGCTAACCTTAGTTGAATTACGTCAATTAAAGTTAGAAGAAGAGTTTAAGTTGTAAAAGACGAACTGCTCTCCATGGACTTTCAAAGCTATTTCTGCTTTTTTCATATCAAAGAACAACCTCATAGTGCGATAAACGAATTGCATACACACTCAACCAAACAACAGATTTGTAATGCAGTTATGTTTCCGCAGAATGCATAGTTTCAGCTACCATAAGTGCCAGAGAAGTGAAAGCAGCAGAAACGAGAATGGTGCTTGGCAATTTGATGAAACTATGAAGCAAAATAGGACAAAACATGTACCAGATGAACGGATGTTTCTCTGGCGAAGGCTCGCTTTCATCGCCATCAAGACTATCGTGTTGAATGGATAAGAATGAAATATTTATAAATGTTGATTCGTATAATATAGGTTTTTATGGCATAGGTTAATAGAGTTTAAATGTAGGTGGATGGTATGAATTGTTCTGAGGACGATGGATAGTTTTAATAGAGGCTACCATTACGTAATTAGTTTTTCTAATCTGTGTCACCTACAATGGGTTATGATGGACCAATCAATCACAACTCATCAAACTGGACAACGCCGTCATCAATGACGAAAAACGTGGTCTACTCTCATAGAAGAATGAATAGAGGAAGCACGAACACTCACCTGGAAGACCGTTGACAAATATGGCTTTCCGGTATGAATAAAGCCTAAAATTTGGACAAATGTTCGTGTTTGGTTGGCTTGAGGTCAATGACTTTTAACAGTAATCAAGTTGTCATTTCAGTAACACCAAAAACACTGTTGTATCACGTACTTTGATCATTCACAATCATTATGGGCCAGCGACGCAATCTGGCGGGACAAAATTAATAACTCGGTAACGAAGCATTTCCGGCATTTGGTGTCTTCGGCAAAGTTTTTTGTGACAATGAGGACCATCTACTGACATAAACGGAACATGAAACGAATGTCAAAATTTCAGAGAGGTATATTTTGGTGTTTTTGAGAGTTTTTAATTTTTCTACAGTTTTTTTTCTCATAACGCGATTAATATTTTCGTCGCAAATATTTAAGTGTAATTTAAAGTTAAAGGATTTTTTTTATTGTTTCATGAAATTATTATATCTGCCTACAGTACAAGCTGGCTTTGGTTTTCATCTGGAATTCATCTGTTACAGTTTTGGAAGCTTTCCATTTAAACAAAGCAACGGAATTCAAACACATATTTAAGCTGTAACAACCAAACAGTTCTCAAAATCGAAGGAATCTTCCAATTGATACCTTTGATCTGAATCCTCTGTTTCAAAACATCCAAGGATTAACGTTCTCCACGCTTAAAACAAAATTTTCAAGCTCATGACAAGAGCAGTGCTGGAAAAGTTCGCATCACGAAGCAGCTCACGAGTGAATACCAACCCATAACAAACATCACAGACTCGGGATCTGGCTAGGTGTGGGTAAGCCCGCACCCGTCTGCTCGGGAGAACATGTCAAAAGAAGTAGCAACAAGCTCGCGAGCGTTTACTCGCGAGTAACCGAGCAAGGTGTGATTTATTATGGTTTTGACAGACAAATTAATTGTATAACCATCATATCGATAGTAAACTACTAGTTTTAAGTCAAATGCCCTTGAAAACCATAAATCTCGGAGGGTAAGCAGCTTTTTTCCCAAAAGCACAATATGACTCTGAGCAGCTCCGAACACGTTCGCGAATCACTTTTTGCTTCAGTTACTCGGGAGTCGACAGATGCGAGTAAGCCAGCGCTCTGCCGCTCGGGAGCGTTTGGTTTTGTTTTTGTTCCAGTTCAGATGAAGCGTTCGCCACTTTCCATCACTGGACAAGAGATCGTGCGCTCTGAAATTTTAGTATTTAGAGATATCGACAGGAACATGTTTTATAATTTGATTTTCTGACATTCACAAAATAAATTCCTTAAATTTGATTTTTTTGGACATTCACAAAATAAATTTCTCGCCTTGGGTCAAGGTGACAATGATTCACTGACACATGATCAAATTTTTCATGGTATACTGTATCATTTGAATAATTGAAGATAAACATACATGTAACCAGTTTTAATTTACACTTTCATCTACATTACTCGATATCAATTCATGGAACTGCTCTAAACTGAATTTCATGGCTACTATGATTCCTTATTTAAACAAATTTCTAAGAGTGTTTGTTCCATGACTCGTTATTTCTTAAAGTCATGGAAAACTCGTCTTAAACTCATGGAAATTCAACTGTATTGGAGTAATATAATCATTGTAAAAAAATGGAAATATCTCAAAAACACCAAAATGTACCTCTTTGAAATTTTGACATCCGTTTCATCTAGTATTGTTCTTTGATGCCTGAAAATTTGAGCTTGCGATTTTTTGGGCTTTTGGAGATATTAGGGTTTAAAAATTGCTCTGCTTTTCAAGTTTCTCAAGTTTTTATTTATTTCATAATTTTTAAGCGTCGTATTATTAAAAATTTTCCACCAGAGTTTGTGTTAGTCATATTTTACCAGCAAAAAAAAATATTTGACATGGTTAGATTGTGACGCCACCTAGGCGGACGATTTACGAACTATTCGTTCATGTCAGTAGATGGTCTTCATTGCAATGCAATGCATTGTTACAAAAAACTTTGCCGAAGACACCAAATGCCGGAAACGCTTCGTTACCGAGTTATTAATTTTGTCCCTCCAGATTGCGTCCCTGGCCCATAGCGCAATGAATTCAATAGATTTCAATCCACTTATTCAGAATATGGTCTCGTTAGCGTTAGCGTTAGCGTTAGCGTAGTTACGGTATATATCGTAGATTGGTCATGATCCACAGTACATCATGAGAGTCTGTTTATCATCTTTTGCTACAGCTCTGATTCGATCGGGCGAATAACAGTGCATGATAAGACCCTTCTAAACAAGCTCCAAACCTGGGAGACAGTATTGCTATCGGATGTTTTTGGATTGTTTATCATGCCAGCAAAATAAAACACCTAACCCCAATGGTAAACAAGCCAGGCAAATGAGTTTTATCATCGCTCTCTTGCTCCCTTTGGGGCTATCGTTCACTGCTGTTATTTATCAAGCTTGCTTCAACTTGCGAAACATGGACCAATGCACGAGTTCATGCATTTGAAGTTGAAGCAGGCTCTGTTCCAGTGAGGACGTAACGTCAGAAAGAAGAAGTGCTAGTGAGTGATTTGTTCAACTCTTGGTTGATTTGGTATAATTCCGAATATCTGAAAAAAAATGCTCAAATCAAACGTGTTTTTTCATATTTGAATATAAAGCCTCAAATGTTATTTATTCCATCTAAAATAGCTCTGATACGAAGTGTCTTATTAATCTTCTTCTTCTTCTTTCTGGCGTTACGTCCCAACTGGGACAAAGCCTGCTTCTCAGCTTAGTGTTCTTATGAGCACTTCCACAGTTGTTAACTGAGAGCTTTCTTTGCCGATTGACCATTTTTGCATGTGCATATCGTGTGGCAGGTACGAAGATACTCTATGCCCTGGGAATCGAGAAAATTTCCATTACGAAAAGATCCTCGACCAGCGGGATTCGAACCCACGACCCTCAGCATGGTCATGCTGAATAGCTGCGCGTTTACCGCTACGGCTATCTGGGCCCCTTATTAATACTCTATACTTTTGCGGATGAAAAAAAAAAGTGTTACGAAAATTTTGAGAGATTTGATATCAGCTAATCGAAATTTAGTGAATCAATTACGAATGGTCGTTAAACATTTATTTGCTAGTGCTATAATTATGTTATAAAGTATGTAACTCTATGAAAAATTAATTTACAAAAAATGTAAAATTAATATCAATAAATGTTAATTACAGTTAACACAGCTCACCCTTACCTTTCTCTATTCTCTTTTCAGACGCGACAACGATTGGATTGCCCCTCTCATCAATAGATTCGAACAAAGTTCCACCAGAGTTGCTCACGAAGATGCAAAACTAAATTATTTACTTTGTGAATCAAATCAAATTCAAAGAAAAAAGTCAACACCACTACCGCGTGTATTTAAGTGTATATCAGTGTTATTTTCGTTGTCAGTATTTCATCCGGGAAAATCAATATCCGTTAGTCTCGAGTGTTCGAATGTTACGAGGTGTGTGTTACCGATAAAAGCGCGGAATTAAGAAATCTCGAGTCTGCAGAAAAAAGAAGCCTATAAGAAGCAAGAAGGTTTTGGGTGTGTATCGTTTTTTTTGTGGTGCTCCATTATCTCGCGTTAGTTTTTGGCAACTCGATTCGATTCGGTTCGGTATCGATAACGACGGGAAGAAAGCAGCGCGAAAACTGCCTCACTCGTGTGGTCTGAGTGGTGCTCGGGTGGTGGTGACAAAAGCACCACGAGTAAGTAAGTGAGTGAGCGAGTGAGTGGGATCCGATTTACGAGGCAGGAAATTAGTGGTGTGCCCTTACTGGCCTATAACACGTTAGAAAGGCCTCTCTCTATCGGTACTACCAGCGCAAAATGTCCAGCGAAGAGGACAAACCACCGGCACCACCGGTTCGGCTTACCAGCAATCGTGGAGGCGGCGATCGGATCGATAGTGCCGCGCCGGTCGACATGAAACCGCTGCCTAAAGGTGAGTTCGGGGATTATTATGGCATCGGTTTTACTACACACGGTATCTTGGGAAATTGCGAGAGGTGTTAGCTCTGCTGGGTAGCATTCGACATTTCACGCAATGAATGGCGTCAAAAATTTATAAATGTGCAAAAAATGTCCCGAGCAAATATTTTTTTAAGCTTCAAATGATAAATTGTTATAAACATGAAAGGTAATCTAATAGATTGGAAATTAATCGCAATTCGCATGGTAGCGTATTATCATTGGTGGGAATTCATGGAAAAGAATGATTATATTCCCTGATACATATTTTTTTAAGAATCTTAGAAAAACTGTTTAGAAAATATAATAGCGAATTATTGAAAAATGAAAAAAAAATTTTTTGGAGAAATAGCTAGAGTGACGAATCAATGGACTACCAGGTGTTTCGTATTGTCCGTATTTTAAATTAGCATCATTTCGAATATAAATTTCTTTTTCAATTATTTATAGTTTTAATGTCGAGCTCCATTATTTCAACATTGGATAGTCTATGTAATTGAGTAGTACTGTACCAGGAAGGGAGCTTCAGTAGAGCTTCCTTACTGGTATTACAAGATTCTATAACATTCCCCAGAAAACCATTCCCCCGAAACCCATTCCCCAGAATTCCATTCCCCAGAATCTCATTCCCCAGAATGTACCATTCCCCAGAATTCCACTCCCCAGAATGAACCATTCCCCAGAAAACCAATCCCCAGAATGGACCATTCCCCAGAAAATTATATACCTACTTTAAAGTTTTGAAATAATCTATTTAAAAAACTTGAAAATTAAACTCCATACAAAGTTGTTTACAAGCACATGAGAAGATTAGCATTGGTGCTGCTAATTATGAACACTTTACGCATAATTTCATTTGCAAATGAACTATCACAGTAGTTTCACTTTTATTGGCACTTATAAAAACTGATAGATCAGTCTATGGGGAAACACAATATCAAATATTTATTTAAAAGAATATACAACTCATCACTACTCTGCACAAAATAGAGCTACACCCTTCTTTTGGTATAGTAGATTCCAAATGTATAATTTCACATGTATGTCCAATTTTTATCAAATGTAGTGATGTATGCAGCTTTTCATCAATGTTTTAAGAAGGTGCATCATCTCTTATAAGATACTTTTTAGGGCTACACCGATTAGAATAAAGACGTTGGTAGTATCATATTATACGTTTCCGATATAATGATTACGTAAACTCGGCAGAATAAAAACTTACTATTCTGCACATTAAAATGATACGCCCTTCTTTGCGTCAAGTCTAAATTACAAATGACTTGTTTAATTTTGCACAAAATAGTGATACACCCTTCTTTCAGTCTTATCATGTTGACGATATAGACAAAATTTTCCGTAAGTATACCAAATGGCAAGAAGGCATTTGGCATGATTGATTAAATGATCAAGGACCATTTGGTATAATGGTCATTTGGCCAATGACCATTTGGCATGACATGAAGAACATCCTTTTTGAAAAGAAGGAGCATAAGTATGACTGGATGGCAAATGGCTTTATACCAAATTATTTTATGCCAAGTGACCTTTTGCTATATGGGCTCTCCATCGATATATTTTGCCTATATCATTAATGAGATAATACTGAAAGAAGGGTGCATCACTATATATGCAAAAATAAACATATAGTCTGTATATTTTATGGGAATGTATTAAAAAAGGGTGTATTATAATAATATGCAAAATACTCATGAATAGGGGGATTAGGGGCATATTGGACACATTAGGTAAATGCTTATTTTACATAAAATGGAAATATGTTTCTTTGCTTTAAAATAAATCCACCGCTTCCTCTGCTTTGCTTATAAACTAATTTGAAGCTGAGAAAAAAATATAGTAGAATTTCAGAGGACAAATGAAGCAAAGCGTAAACTTTTATACCGTCAAAACTTTCATATACAATACAGATTTCGTACAGTTTATAAAGTTTTGCTGAAATATGCATATTCCCAGAGAGTAAGGGGGTGTCCATTTCGCCCCGTGTGTTCATTATGTCCCTAACCCTCCTACCTACATATTTGTTTTGTCATATCAGACCTTAGCCTGTCACATAAGTGACTCTTCTTCCTCTTTTCTGGCGTTACGTCCCTACTGGGACAGAGCCTGCTTCTCAGCTTAGTGTTCTTATGAGCACTTCCACAGTTATTAACTGAGAGCTTACTATGCCAATGACCATTTTTGCATGCGTATATCGTGTGGCAGGTACGAAGATACTCTATGCCCTGGGAAGTCGAGAAAATTTCCAACCCGAAAAGATCCTAGACCGGTGGGATTCGAACTCACGACCCTCATCTTGGTCTTGCTGAATAGCTGCGCGTTTACCGCTACGGCAATCTGCGCCCCCACATAAGGTGACTCACGCAAAGCAATAATTAAAAAAAGAAAAAAAAATGGTATTCATATAGCTTTCTGGGGAATGGTGCATTCTGGGGAATGGAATTCTGGGGAATGTTACATTCTGGGGAACGATTTTCTGGGGAATGGTTCATTCTGGGGAACGGAATTCTGGGGAATGGTTTTCGGGGGAATGGTTTTCTGGGGAATGTTATAGAATCGTATTACAAGAGTTAGTACAAATTGGTACAACATGCAACATGGTTGGCCCGAAAATTTATTCGAAGGTCAAAAGCTTGTTCTGAGCATGAGTATGAATGAGTATGAATGACCGATCGTAGTTGCTACTCCCTGATAGACCAGAACAGTCAAAACAGCAAGCGTCACGATCAAAGGATCAAACAATCTTTGAAGATCAGAAGCTTGTTCCTAAGACAAAGTTTCGATTTTCTGTTAATGTGTGGATACAGGTATTTTAAATATTTGTTTCATTTGGCTTCAATGCCCTCAATTTGTTTTTGAAAGTAAAATTTTTCTCCGTCATGATTCTCAGATGCCTAACATCATAATACCAATTTATTCGTATCCGGCTCAGCAAATGTAAAAAAGTTCAAATTGCTGCCGTTTCTTCAAATCTTGACGGATTGCCGTAGTTTAAGCTCGAATGGAATTCTCTAGATATCTAAATTTTAAAAAGTCATTGGAATTTATGGAAATATCCACCTGCTCGGAGATATTCCGGTAGGTCACTATATCAAATCTGCCCAACTTCCTTTTCAATCAATTGGTATAAATCTTACTTAAATTCAATTTATTTTTAAAGTTTCGATTATGGACCTCGTGTGGTAACTAAATAAGATAATGAGACTATATTTGGCCTTAGGATTTTTTTCGGTTCTTTAAGGGTTTTTAGTGGAACAAGCTCCAAAAAGGTCAAATGGAACAAGCTCCAAAAAGGACAAATCTTAATTGTCAAATTCAGATGTTAAACTTCATTATTGTATAAAAAAAAGTTCCAACCTGTTCAAACTGGTTAATTTTAAAGGTATTGGCTACCTAGATAATAGAATAGTTTAAAATACTCCTTAAGTTCGAAACTTCTCCATTTTATTTTTAAAAAGACACGAACACCGATTTCAGCCATTTAGCTGCACAGACTGTAAACTTAACACTAGACAACGGACAAGAAGCATGCTCCAATGGCACAGCCGAGGAATATTCCTGACGAAAAGTTTCAATGGCTGAAGCGGGAATCGAGCCCACACCCCATGACAAGATGCGCTTAAGTGCCTGACGACACTAATTGCACGGCTACGAGGCCCACTGTTATTCGTATTCCACTAATTAAGCATGGTACGCACGGTTCTCAAGTTTCTCAAACTTTCGACACAAGCTCATGGAAGAATGGTAGTCGGCAAATATCAAATTTTATGCAGAATAATCAAGAACGTAAATTACTTGACATTTGGAAACTACATCAAAAAAAAAAAGATTAGAAATTAAGTGTAATGCAAATAGATATCATTGTGTGTTTGTTTTTATCTTCCATGCCCAAGTAACCAGTAAGCACGATAATGCGGCACGGTAACAGCATTATATGCGCATATAGGGTAATCATTTGATGCATGTCAGTTTTATATAAGCATATAATGCTATTATAATGCCAGAAAAGGCGAAATAGCGTGCCATTATAGTGCAAAGATTTAACCGTACTTCTCTGCACCACTGTAATAGGAATTCTATGCAGCGGAAGTGCTGTTATAAGGTGTGTAAGCATTTGTAGTGCTATTGTAATGCATGTACACATCTATGATGCTGATTAAGGGCTTATTATTAGTGCTTATGGTTACTTGGGTGGTGGTCTCTTTGCTTCATAATTTTGATTTGACTACCACTGAAAAAGAACCCTGGCCAAGATAATAATATCCGTCTGTGAAACATATCACCTTCCCAATAGTTTGGCACACCTCTAACGGTTCATGATTTATCATGAAACGGCTGCATTCAGGCGGAGGATCTGTTAATATGTTTCGGCATATTATCAGGTCCTCTTCGAACGGAGGGACCGCCAGGGCTCAGTAGCTACTTATAAACTAGTGCTGGTTGTTGATGTTTCAGTCCGTTTACACGACCTGTAGCATCCTTTGTACTAATCAGTAATGGTGGTTAAATTTCAAAGCTAACGTGTGATCAATCGTTTTCTAATGCAACATAAGAATGGGTGTTTGGTGAAACTGTGAGTTACACACGTCGTTATAAAATAAGTGATTGTGTAAGTGCTAATAACGATATTTGAAGAAATGTATGGTGATGACAATGGTATTAGAAGAGAATTTGACAGTTTTATTTAAAGCACGTACATAATACAGTCGACTATCCACATCTCGATGTTCTACATCTCGATATCTCTCCCTATGTCGATGATTTCATAAGTCGCTTCTGTCTGCATACATTTTCACTCTCCATATTTCGATATCCTCCATATCTCGATATCTGTTGGTTCTTCGTACTCAATTTTCTCTCCGTATGTCGATATGACCAATATCGAAGGTTTCGAAGGTTACTAGACCAAAGTTTTGGGATTCAAAACATGTATGTCGATATGACCAATATCGAAGGTTGCATCGAAGGTTACTAGACCAAAGTTTTGGGATTCAAAACAAATTAGGATCGCAAAATGACGTCTGTTTGTGTATTACTTTCTTGGCAACGGAGTGTTTTTCAATCTAGTATTCATTGATCAAATAATAAATCACTAATGAAGTTGATCTAAGGTCTGGATTAACCCCAAGTTGATCTAAAGCGTTGGCGCAACATTTTTGGGCCATTTTTTTAGTGCGCTATGAACTCCAACATATTCAAAAAATCGATAAAACCAAGCAGTGGAAGCAGGGTTGTTTAGAAAAAATGGAAGAATACATAAATGATCATTCCCGAAGTTCTGTAAAAATCTTTCCTAGGTATTCAGTTATAATCTTGCGCAGGATTCTGTTAAAGTTGTAAATGTAATCATGAATACAATGAAATCCTTTCAGATTGATGCGTAGGATTGTATTAATAGCTTATTCAGAGTTCAGTAATAATATCACTGAATAAACTTAATTTATCCAACCTGGTAGTATCTTAAAAATTCTGTCCAAAGTTCAGAATCATGCTCTGTATCTTGCCAAAGATTTTTCTAAAATGCCATACAGGTTTTATATAAGAATTGTGCTTAGGATTCCTTCAGAATCTTGCCCAAAAATCCTTTGCTGTAATCTTCAAGAAAGCTACCGAAAAATATTGTGCGGATTTAGTGGTTTACCTAAGATTCTGTGGATTGCTTATAACGATTCTATCTAAATTTTCATGAAAATCGTGTGAAGGATTCTGAGAATCTATTTTTTTTTTGTAATAATTCTGGCCAGGATTCTGAAAAAAATCTACCACAAGATTGTGTGAATTTAATAACCCAAAAACCGGACCGAGGAAGTGTACCAGTATTCACACCCTTAAAGAAAAATATTGTTTCTAAATAAATTAAAAGACTTTTGATTACTGTCAATACGTTAAACGACAGCTTTTAATCCATGCTCAGAAGGAAAAATATGAAAACTGATCAGAAACTTTGTTTTGTTTGAAAAAATGGGGTAGTGAATACTGGACCACTTGCATCAGCATTCGCCAAGTTTTTAGTGTCGGTTCCTGAATTCGCCTCCTACGATGATTTTTTATGCAGGCTGACGCATCAGGAACACAATGCACATTGGTCCCAAAGCCATATCTAGGAAGACAAAAATGATTGTGCATTTTCAATTTTAAATGATTTTACATACAGTTATTCCGGTTGTTCCAGCAAATATCTCTTTTTTCGTTATCTTTATCATATAAAATTCGGTTTATGGTGAATATATCTTAAAGCGTTGATTTTTTATGAATAGTTTGTATGAAGCACTTTCAGAACTTTCAATTTTGCACATTTTTGCTGAAGGCACCAAAGAGCTATCTCGAATATTTTTCAAGTTATGGACAATTTTCGGTTAAAAACATATTATTTTCTATTTTTTTTCAATCGTTTCAAACAAAAAACGTCCTCACAGTTTTTTCACCATAAACAGAGAAAAAGATAATCTTTCTAATGCTGACAAAAGATTGAAAATCCGTTTGCGCCTTTCGGAGATATCGGCATTTGAAAATAACCATTTTTTCGAAGAAAATTTCTGATAACTCTGTAACTATAAGAGATAGAACAGTAGTTTCTTCGGCAAAAAGTTGCGCAATCAAAAGTTCTAAAAGTGCTCGGAACAAAGTTTTTGCGAGAAATTATCGTATAAAAAGTTATCAAGAAAAAACTGATTTTTCAGTACCACCCTAACTTTTTAGATAAAAAAAATCATAACTCGCGAACCATAAGAGATAGAAATTTGGATTCTTCGGCAAAGTTGCTTCAAATCGGTTGTTTTAAAACATTGTAGAACATTGTGTAGTCCTAAATGCGTCAGCAAAAAAGTTTATGTGCTGATCTCGTGAACCATGTGGGCCACCCTGATTTCACATCTCTAATAAAAATGTCTGAAAAATATGGAGAAACTTTGCCGAAGACACCATATATCTAAAATTGACGGTTTAGGCACAATCATTTTTGTCTTCCTAGATATGGCTTTGGGACCAATGTGCAATGGCCAAAACAGGTGCAAAAATGCAACAATTTTAAAGAAAAGTTGATTCGCTTTATGAAGTTCAGAAGAAACCTTGATTCGCTTTATGAAGTTCAAGATTTCCGGCCAAAATTCCTCAAAACCGGAATTACTGACCAAGATTGGCTGCACCCTTTTGCTTCTCCAATTCAATTGTAAAGCTTAGGTTAGAAGCAGCTTCGATTTGCTACTCGGAAAATTTCTTCGATTTGCTACTGGAAAATTTGCTACTTCGGAAAAGACGGTGAAAAAAGTCTTTTAAAGAATCCATCGTTCATCAATCTGGAAAATCATAACAATAAATTTTGTTTCCTTAGCTTAGCTTAACTTAGACTGACTACACATATCAATGGTTGCTATTCCGTGATTGACCGAAGTCAGTGAAAATGCACAAAGAATCAACTAGAAAATCGGCTGGGATTGGCCATAATCTTCTTCAATGTGCATAATTCAGTGCTTCTATTTATACATGGTCAATAACGGCGCCGGCCACGTCCTTGCAGTCAGGTGGGATTGGGGGAAGGAATGTTAGTGTGTAACCTTTGCTATCTGGAGACCGTGTTTGCCTCTGCATCTCCACAAAGGTTACTGAGAAGGATGTTTGTTAATGGGGAGGATCGTTGGGTCACAGAATTAGATTAGACCATGACAAATAATTATTGGTAAGATATAAACATGCTTATATGTAAATATAATATTTGCATTTGATATGAACAATATCTATGTAGAGAAAAATTATGCCGACACTTGACGTGACGAACCTTTCAAAGTATGTTGAATAAAATGAACCTTTCGAAAGTCTACACTCGTAGTGTCGAACCAATCAAAGTTTTTTCAGTAACAAAAATAAAGGTAAAAGGAAAAAGGTGTTTTGAAAATAAAAAAAAGTAGACATAAATAATTCATGAATCAGAGTTTATGTCAACACTCACAGTAACGAACCTTTCATAGTTTGTTGAAAAATCATATTTACGTCTCACCGTTGTAACAATAAAAGGTGCAGTCATACATATTTTATAGTTTAAAAATAGTAGCATGAAACAAGCTCACCAATTGATCCGTCATCCTTGAGCAGTAACAATCCACTTTCAGCTTCACTCGTTTGCTCGGCTATATAAAAGCACTCAGAGAAAATAGGCGCGCGACCCGAGAGGGAAACAATTGACGACTGCTCGGGCTTTCTTAACGCACTTCCCAGGAGCAAGCGTCAAGGTCGAAGGATCAAACACAACTAAGCGATCGCGGCACTTTTTTACTTTACTCGACCGATGCGCGACATGTTTGATCCTGCCCTCATCGCCCGCCCCCGCAGGAGTAAGCGCCAAGGTCGAAGGGTCAAACACAACTCCATAACAATAAATTTTGTTTCCATCCAAGAAGTAAGTTATTGGATGTGTAAAATTTCCATTTGTACTATTTATTTGGTCTTTGGGATAGGGATCATCCTACCATAGGGCATTAACTGAATGTTTGGTACAGTTTGTAAATCTAGAAAATTCGATAAAATTCCTCTAATTTATGCTACAAAACCAAATACATCACGTCTAAGTCTTTAGAACTTTTGGTGTTTGGATGTTTTCCGCCAATAGGTTAAATGAATGCTTATTTTGGTCCTTTTTGGTCACCGGAAGACTAGACATGTGACGGCTCAATCTTCATGATTTTAAATACCTTTGACTCATCTAGTTCCATTAAAAATGACTGTCAAGTAGACAGTGTCCACTCTGGTTATTTTTATCCACCGAGATAGCCAAATATTTTCGGAGAAATTTTGAGAAGAGCAGATGAAAATATTCCTCTCGGCATTCTTGAAGCATTCATTCAAAATACATCTAAGGGGCCTAAACAGTCGTGATCATTTGGTAGAGAAAGCTCTCAAACAACAATTGCGGAAGTGCACTCTTATAAAAAGTCAGGTAAATTTACGTCTTCTTTGATGCATGTATTATCAAAAAAATGATTGGGATAAACATGAAACATACATCGAAAGTAGAGTGCCTGTAAACAAGAGTTACGTCATGTTCCAGTTTTGACAGGTCTCCTGCTCGATTGGAACGCGGATTTGTATGGAGATGACAGTTTGACGCTGTTCCAATTTTGACATTGACGCCACTCTTATCTAGATTCACTCTGATCGAAAGCTATTTTGACATAAACATAGCGTTGCAAACGAAAATTGTATTTTTTTTTAATCTTCAACGAATTCTACTGTTGTAGAAGCATGAGGTATTGCAACACCATTGTGAAATTCAATTCGATTCTATTATAAAAGAGAACGTTCTTAAACTCTGAAGCATCTGAAAAACGTGAGCAGAAGGCAATCTCAACGTAATCGCAATCTATGTATGTGGTTTAACAGGACACGTAAAAAAATAAATTGAAAAACGTTGATAAACCATATGGTCATTTTTTTTATTTCCAGATTTCTTACGGACAGCCCTTTATAAGGAAATATAACCTTTAAACTGAAATCTTACAATTGGACCAAGATTTAATCAAATTTAAAACCAGCAAAAATTCTGCGTTTTCCCTATCTTTCATCTCATCAACTTTCTTTTTTCTACATATCACTAAACATTTTTTAAAAAGCTTTTTGAACAGAATGATGAGTATTTCATAACAACGAAAAAAAAAAAAATAAACAGTGACCAGCTCGGATCGAGAATAGGGTCCTAAAATGTTTAATGGAATCTTGTTTTTATTTAATAACACGAAAGAACACTAAAGCAATTTTCCCCTCTCAAATAACTGATATATCGTATTTAAATTTTAATTTAAAAATTGGGTCCATAAATGAACATTGCCACTTTTGATCATGTTTAACCTTCGCTTAGTTGACAAAAACTCCACAAGGGGTTTAGTCTTAACATTGCACACTGGGTCAGGAGCAGAATTTAGCCAGACAAAACCTCTAGCGCTTTAGGAGTGATTTTTTTCGGGTTGGTGTCAAAGGAGACTTATCTTGTATTTGTGTGTTCTTCAATTTGATGGTAAAAGTTAGTTGGAAACTTCGCCGCATAGGTGGCGCTGCGATGCAAACTTTTTTGTTTTGCGTCCTAGAGCTTTCGCGTCTTCGGCAATGTTTTAAAACGTGTAAAAATACTACAAGTTGCGGAAAACACCAAAGTTCTAGGACCTCAAATAACAAAGTTATGGTAAAAAATGTGCAAATCACTTAAATTTTACGTTTTTTCTACTTTTTACGTCAAAATCGTAAAATGTTTCATTTTAAAAACCAGTCTTCTCTTAATTTCGATAACATGCATGTACTGTATGGAAAAAAATCTTACTTTTATATAAATATTTGATTTTTTGAACAAATTATTGTAAAAATATCATAATTTCTACCAAAACTTTTCTCAAAAATTTGCTAATTTTTGCAAAAACTTATCAATGATCCCAAATACGCTAAATTTCATCTACCAAATGTCAAAGTTTGCCGGAAGTATATTTTGATATATTTGAGATATCTGAATTCAAAATAACCACCTTTTTCATATATAGAGTAAGGTGGGGCAAAAGTTCGACCTTAGTGGTATAATCAAAGTTCCCAGGAATATAATAGCAGTTGAAACAAAACAAATACCATACAGTGAACCTTCAACATATTGGCTATAACTTTGCTGAAAAAACTTGTGTCAAAATATTTACCCATATTTAGTTATAACAGTTTCAAAATTGATTGTCTTAAACGAATTTTTGCCCCACCGGTGGGGCAAATGTTCGAATCTAGTGTGGGGCAAAAGTTCGTTGGCTAAAACACAAAATATCAATACTTTAATACCAGGCATACATTATACCAGCCGTAAACTTATGTTTGCCGAAAAATACACACTAAATTTTCATCAAAAAATGCCCAAAACAGGGTAATACACCCAAAAAATAGCAGTTTTTCGCAAAACTAAGTGAACACGTAAAAGTTTGTGACATTTTTCGCACGATCAGGCAAATTTCGCTAAATTTGAAGATAATATGTAGATCGAACTTTTGCCCCGCAGATTCAAACTTTTGCCCCGCTATGGGCCAAAAATTGATTCCAACTATTTATGGAAAAACTAATACACGTCAAAGCATCCTTATGATAGGCCTAGAAACGCCCTTACATAAAATATTGAAAAAGATTTTATCTTCATTTGGTTCCATGCATCGAAAGTTTGACCAAATATTACAATATTTACGTCGAAAAACAACAAATTGCCATAACTTTTCCAAATCTCAATCGATTTTTATGATATTTGGAGCGAAAGTCTTTTACTTGAATAGCATTCGAACCACCATGACATTACTAAGTTTTGATTTGATTTGAGCTAGAAATCTTAAAAAGAAACTCTTGCCCCACTCGAACTTTTGCCCCACTTTACTCTATGGAATGACTTATTATTAATTTTATCATTGTACTACAACATTGTTGACACATTGCGTCAGTCAAAATTTATTAATCAAATACTTTTTGTTCGTCAGGTGTTTCAGTGTCTAGATATTTCCATATTGTTGTGTGGCTCTTTTGTCATCTCCAGCAACTGTCTAATTAGAACTTCGCTGTGGCTTGCTATAATTTTTTTTTTACATCCTGTTATGACCGTGTCGAGACAGTTCTCTCTGACATAAATCACAATTCACAAATCACAAGTATCAAAATAAAAGTATTGGATTTACAAATCTTAAGTGACGCAATGTGTCAAAAATCTTGTAGAATAATGACAAAATTAATGATAAGTCCATTCCATTTATATGAAAAAGATGGTTATTTTGAATTTAGATATCTCAAGTGTATCAAAATATACATCTGGCAAACTTTGATATTCGGTAGATGAAATATAGCATATTTCGGAACATTGATAAGTTTTTGCAAAAACTTGCAACTTTTTGAGTGGAGTTATGTTGAAAAGTATTATATTTTTACAATAATTAGTTCAAAAATTCAAGTATTTTTATAAAAATAAGATATTTTTTTCATACAGTACATGCATTTTATCGTAATTAAGCGACGTATTTAAGTAAATTTAAGTGATTTACACATTTTTTACCATAACTTTGCTATTTGAAGTCCTAGAACTTTGGTGTTTTCCGCAACTTGTCGTATTTTTACACGTTCTAAAACATTGCCGAAGACGCGAAAGCTCTAGGACGCAAAACAAAAAAGTTTGCATCGCAGCGCCACCTATGCGGCGAAATTTCCAACTAACTTTTATCATCAAATTGAAGAACAAACAAATTCATGATAAGTCTCCTTTGACACCAACCCGAAAAAATGCACTCCTAAAGCGCTAGAGGTTTTGTCTGACTAAATTCTGCTACTGGCCCAGTGTGCATTGGGGTTGTTCCTATCTGACATTTCGGAAGAGACACGGAATACAAAATACACCCAAAATTTGAGTTTAAGCCAAGGGGAGTGAACAAATCTAAAGAAACAAAAAAAAAGTTTTTTGGACTTAAACAAACAAAAAACATAGAAAAATTGAATAAACATGTGTTTTTGACCTAAATTTAAGCGTTTGGATCTAAAATTGGGAAAGGGCTGTAGGACCGTATTATCGACAGCAAAGCACTTCATTCAAAACCGTCAATACTAATTCTGTCACACATCTTTTCTCCCACCCCCACAGAACCGGACGATGCCGACCGCAAGAAGAAAACGCTCAAAAACAAAATCAAAGTCTCCAAAGCGTCCCACAATGACTCAAAACCGAACATCTCCTACCCGACCAACTTCGAGCACACGGTCCACGTGGGCTTCGACGCCATCACCGGAGAATTTACGGTAAGTACCCACCCACCAGGAAAAAGGCACCCATCTGCTACTACATATATTCCTATATACATCTTACATTTTGGCAGTGCATGCATTTCGGATAGGTTTTTCCGTTTGAAAGTTATTCGTTGCCAGTTGCGTTGATGAGTTGAGTAGAATCGAATCGTTGAAAAGCTGTCTTCCTCTTGGGTGGAGTTCTGCACCTACACTGAGACAAAAACAACTGTAAAATTACATCATTCTCGATTCGCATCACTCGCGTTGTAAAGGTCATTCCAAGGAACAATTGAAAATTACATTCGAATTATTGTAATAACGTGTATGGAACAGCGTGACTGGTCAATTCAGATCATTTTGTCTATGTTATTACAATAATTCGAGTAGAATTTCACGTAATAAAAACTTCGCAAGTGATGTGCATCGAAACTGACGTGATATTACTATTTATTTTTCGATGTGTACACCTACAGCGTGTGTGAGTGCATTGGGAAGGGGTCTTTTGCGATAGTATCTTCTTCAAAGGACCAGAATCGGAAAGTAACCTCTCACTCGTTGTTTCGCTGATGCACTTGATTGGCGGCGAGGTATGCTTCAGCCGTGTCGGTTTGTGGTGAGATGATTATTTATGAGTTTTTGCATTTATGCTTCTTCGGTACAAGTATTGTGTATGTGTGACCTTTTGCTTTTGTGCGCGCTTTGAACGTCGGATTTGGAGATCTCGTTGTGAATATTTGATGACGTAAAAGTAAGTTTTCCGTTTTTGGTTCGCGCTTTCCTCCCAGCCAAGCTATTTTTCTCCTCTCTTGACAGAATCACGATAAATTGGTTCGCATTTCGGGACAGGGTATGGGTTATGCTCGATGCTCGAAAAGCGGGGCTTTTGGCTATTTTGGGACTGTTGTCGTTCATTTACTAACGTAAAGGTCATCACTGCACAAATTATCTTTTACCATGTGAGGGATGATTGGTTTACGATGTAATGGAATTCATCAGAGAAATTTCCAACCGCGAAAACAGCTGCTCGTGGCACAACAAATTCGCGAAGTATGAAAGATTTGGGTTGAAATGAACTTGTACTTCATACTCTTATCAGGGAGATTTGTATCCATGGACTGAAGCAATCAAAGGGATGTCACTGCCAACAACGTCCAATCAATGCTGTCGCGACGTATTATCTGAAATTGAAATCGATTGTTGTACAGATTCTATTTTAGAAGTGCTATTTTCGGCTTCACTTCGAGTTAAGCCCTGCAATAAAGGTATGCTGTTTTGGGGTATTGCTATTAATGATATTTTGTGGAAAGAAAATGCATTTTCTCTCTATCAGAGGATAGAAGGTTCTATCAAAGCCCACGTTCTATATGAATTGTAAAAATAATATAACAAGAAAACACCAAAAAAACATGAAATTTTCTAAGAATCTCTAAAACATGACCACTGATGTGATAGACTATTATGATACGTCTTTCTCGACGCCTGATCAGACAATCAAATTATCACTGAAACAGACGCAAAACAAACAACAAAGCAAGCGCACTTACAATCGTTTGTCCCAACTTCTGCGGATTGGGATACAAACTCAAGAAAAATTGTCATGACAAATGCAAGGGCAATATTGTTGCAACTTTTTCAATTCGCGATAAATCCTTTATTTTAAACACATTGGAACACATTGCAATGGAAGGGTTAGAAAATCACTACGCACGCGGTGAGCAATCTTTGTCACATTCTGTTCAAGTTGTGATAAACTGTTGTTGCGTAATAAGATTGTTGCAACAATAATATGAGAGGATAATGTCTTTGTTGCTTCTCTTCCGTTCACTGATCTTCATTTCAACGTGGCAGGATCCTTTTTCTTCTTGTTTTTGGCATTATCCCTTCACTAGGACAGAGCCTGCTACTTACAAGGGAAGGTCACGATGGTGTTACACGGGGTTTTCAATCGGACTATTTTTGTTAGATTCTGCATGTCGAAATATGAAAAACCACAAAGCCTTTCGGGTGATGGGCCAGTGGTGTAGCCAGGAGGGGCTCTGAAAGAGGCAATTTTGTACGAATATAATATTATTGAGTTAATTGAAAATTTGACAAAAAGATTTTTCTCAGTATTTGTTATGAAAGTAACGAACAAAATTAACATTAACGTATGTTTAAAATGTATTTTTATGCCATAGGCGTAACTAGAATAAGTTCTTCTTGTCATACTTTTCCAATAAAATCCAATTGATTTTGGTGTCAATATTCCATGCACTTCATGGTTTTCTATCATCTATCATAGAACCCGAGATAAACTTAATGTTTTTTCTGTAGTGTAGTAAGAAGAGCTTGGAAAGGGCCAGTTGAATAATGAAGAAGATATGGAGATACAAATAGTACTGACAAGATATATTGCCAAGAAAATCCTCCGAGGTCATAAATGGGACTGTTTTCCAGATTGTAAATATGTGTAGAATTCCAAGGTTTGTTGGAACGTTCGTAAACCAGTAGTGTAGTCAGTAAAAGCATCAATGTAAGCAATTTTTGATATTTTTTTTCAGATTATTTTCTAATATTTCAAATATATTAATAATTACAGTTTGCTCGAATTATTAATAATTGTAGCAGAATAAAAGACAGCTGTATAGTAATTGATACATTTTATCATTTACTATATTCAAATACTAGTATTTAACTAATATTTCATCAATTCCCTCACCTCCGCAACATTTTTGTTTGTAAATTTGTTTGCATCGTTTCACTGGTCCATATCTTTCTATTCAGCGTCCTTTCTATTCTACATTTTCTCAAGGAGAATAAAATAGCCTCAGAATTTCAGGGATTGCTTTCGTTTTTTTCCCTTGTCAACCCATCCCCTAAATCGCCTTCAATATATTCTTTCTCTTGATACATTTTTTTCTTAATAGAGAAGGTCACGATGGTGTTACATATGGTGTGACTTTTTATCAGAATCGAATAATCAGAAAGGGCTTGTTTTCAATCACTGGTCAGAATAAAAAAAATCAGAATGTATTGGAGGAGCTCCGAGGTTTTGACGAGCCTAGTTTGTCCAATAATCTACTTGGGAAAATGCAAAGTATTCTGGAGAGAGATAATGACTAGTGTTAAGATACAAACAATCTACATACAAATTGATGCAAAAGAGTAAACATTTGTAATATTTTGTTTGTTTTAATGTTTTGTAACGGCATTATATATTTTTACCGACCTTAACACTCGAATATATCACGAGTGCTTCCAAAAGCGTTACGTAATTTAAAGATAGAGTAAAACCATTTTACGTTTATTTGGCACTGTGTGACGTAAGTTACAATACAGACAATACAACTGTCTCTTATATAGTTTCACCTTAAATTTTATTATTTTGTTACAACTGAAATTAACAAGCATACAAACAGTACACATTAGTTCCATAACAGGCTCAAAAAAAAAAAAACAAAAAAAAATAAAAAGGTTAAGTGGCAAAATGATTCCACATGGACCCTTACTGTCTACACTACTGCTTTATTCTTGACAATCCCTTTCTAATTGCACTATTGAAAAAAATGCATGTCTTCTATGAAAGAAATAAGAAAACCATGAAATGCACGGAATATCAACACCTAAACAAATTTGGTTTTATTTTAATAATATGTCAAGAAAAACCCATACTGGTTACGCCTATGGCATGAAAAAAATACATTATAAACAAACATTAATATAAATTCTCTTCTTTACTATCACAAAAAATACTGAAAAAATCTTTTCGTCAAATTTTCATTTAACTCAATAATATTATATACGCAAAAAATTACCCCTTTCAGAGCCCCTCCTGGCTACACCACTGGTCCATCACCCGAAAGGCTTTGGGGTTTTTCATATTTCGACATGTAGGATCTAACAAAAATAGTCCGGTTGGAAACCCCGTGTAACACCATCGTGACCTTCCCTTGTTAGCTTGGTGTTCTAATAGCATTGCTACTGCTATTGCGTTACGTTAAAGACCCATTTCGCGCCAAATCTTATTCCATCCTGGCAGCACCCCCACAGATTTCAACGAAATTTTCTGGATGTGTAGACGTCGACTAGGTGAGCCACTTTGCACACTTAGTTTTTTCCAAAATTTATCTGGACTCTGTTTTGGAAAGTGCCAAACTTTTTACCTCTTTGTTTTTCAAAATAATCAAATCAAAAATGGCAACTCCTACAAAAAAGTTTTGTATAGATTACAAGTAATCGTCATAATTAAAAAAATGATTTGGAAAATTTGAAGTCGATATTTTAACTTGTTTTTAATTATGAATTGTGGTTTACGGTTAACCAGCCGAGTGGAAGTTTAACAACTACCAAAAAGCTAAACATTACATATCCTTTGCAATTGGATTAGATGGACAAATTGATGTGAAGATTTGCGAAAAAGTTACACGTCTTCTCAGTGAGAATCGAACTCACGACTCCCTGATCTCTAGTTAGGGCGCGTTACCCCTAACGCAAATCTTCACATCAATTTGTCCATCTAATCCAATTGCAAATTATATGTAATGTTTAGCTTTTCGGTAGTTGTTCGATATTTTTGTTTTAACTAAATTTTATCTCAAGCTGGTAATTATGTGGACCAGTAGCGCAACCAGAATTTGGTTCTAGGGGGGGTTTTGCAAAATTTAAAATACTTCTTGAGAAGATATTTTTAGATAAAATAAAATGAGTTAATGAATTTAAGTAATCTGGGGGCAAATTGATCACTTTTTCACAAATTGTTGACATCTTTTCCTTTAGAATCAAAAAAATGTTAAATTTATTTCAGTAAAATCAGTACTTCATTAATCTCTATCAGTTTATGTAAACGATTTTTTATGAAATAAAATTTCACAATTCATAAAATTAGTTTTAATGTCAAAAATTGAAAATGACACATTGGGGCGAAATTGATCACTATATAATAAAGCATATTTTAGAATGTAAAATTTTCCTATCTACTAAATTTGGGTCTCCTGAATCTGAAAATGATGTCAAAATTCTTACAACTCGTGTATATCATCATTTTATTGCAAAATTAAACTTTGTAAATCTGCACAATACGCCTAAATGTATGCAATTTCCCTTCAAATAAGCACGTTATTCGACAATAATCGGTTTTATGGGCAAAACAATATTCCTGTAATGTTGCACGATTTCACAAATGAGTTCAGCAATGCACACTGAAGCTTACACAACATTTTGTTAAGTGTTCAAGGTTTACATGCAGGCTTAGTACCAGCGAATTGTTTAGTACCGACATTTCCAACAGTATTGTTAACACCTTCAAAACTGTGAATATTTATATGCAAAACTGACTTTAATAAAAATGAAATAGTTTAAAATCATCATTAGACATCTATAAACTAAAAAACATGGAATGCCTGTGATGGCAACGAAGTATTGAGCATCCTTGAAATTATTATTATTATTAGTTTATTTGTGACACTTTACCACCAGCGTGGCATTCGTGTCAGATTAATTATTTGTAGTAGTTAGTTACATTGTTACTATAGATGAGTTATTAGATTTCTTTAAATAAATTACAGTCTATCAAGAATCGTATTACTGCTTCCTCTCTGTCTTTGTTGTAGGCTAATATTTCATTGAGCGATCCGGTAATACCACAGCGTTTTCTATTTGGCTCCAATCCTTTGCAGTCAACCAGAAGATGACGTACTGTTATATGCACTCCGCAGAAATTGCATGTTGGTGGGGGGTTGGAACTCATCAGATGAGCGTGGGTGATGCGTGTGTGTCCTATCCGCATTCGTGACAGAACTCGTTGTTCGCATGGAGACTTCCGGTCTGAATACCTAGTGGGTGTTGGTTTGATTTCACGTAGATGCACTTGACTTCGATGCCATTCCAACTCCCAAACTTCCCATATTTTACTTTTCATAGTACGAATTGCGTCTTGGGCTGGTATGGGAATGTCCACAGGCGTTAGAGTCCTTCCTTGCTTCGCTAGCTCATCCGCTTTCTCATTGCCAGCAATGCCGGCGTGTCCAGGAATCCAGCTAAAAGTGATGTCTTTTCCCACAACCATCTCCTCGATGGATTGGATCCATGGGTGTTTGGATCGACCTCCACCTAGCGCGTCAATGCAGCTCGCCGAATCAGTCAAAATAATCGTTTTTGCCCTTTGTACATTAGAGACAGCTATTTTTAAAGCAAAGGCTTCCGCAGAAAATATTCCGCATGAATCTGGGAGGCGGAAGCTCAGATTGCTACTACCCGTGACTACACCGGCGCCGATATGTCCGTTATCTTTGGAGCCATCCGTATACAATTTGTCATGTCTACTGTAGCGAGTCGTGATAAAATCATTGAACTTAGGCAGTACAGTGATCTTGTTTTCACCGGCCTTGATATTACGTTTAAGACTATGATCAATAGTTGGGGATGGCGAGTGCCATGCTCTGTCTGTGGTTCTCAACGTTTTACAGATATCGGGAAGGCACCATCCAGTTAGGTCCATCAGCAGTGTTCTGACCCTTTGAATTAAGGGAAGCCCGGTTACATCTTCAGTTTTTTCAAGTAGTCGGACTGCTAGTTGAGTTAAGCGTTGGATTATCGCAAAGTGGAAAGGGAGACAGCCAGCTTCGGCCATAATTGAGATGATCGGGCTTGTTGCGAATACCCCTGTTGCTTGCCGAATAACATCGTTGTATGTTGGACCTAAAATTCTTTCCATGTCTGCAATGTTACAACTTGTTAGCCCTATGCCGAAGTACAGCTTTGAGTGTACAAGTGCGCTTCCTATTTTCAAGAGTGTTGCTCTGCTGCTTCTTTTGAGGCGATATCCAAGTATTCGAAGGATTTGAGTTCGTCTTTGGCAACTTTGCTTTATAGACGAAAAGTGTTTTATAAAATTTAATTTGGAGTCGATTACTACGCCCAGAACTTTCAAGCTTCGTACTCTTGGGATAGGAATATTGTCTATTTTGATTGCTCGACCACATTTGCGGTGGCGTGAGGAGCAGACATGCATTAACTTGGACTTTGTAGGAGCTATAGCAAATCCCACATCAGTGGCCCAACCGACAGCCGCTTTGACAGATTTTTTCATAATCCTACGAATATCTCCGTGATTTTTCCCCTTCACAATAAGGAGCACATCGTCTGCGTAGAGAAGGATTTCTGTACCGGATGGGATAACGTCAAAAATAGGTTGCATAGCCACAAGAAAAAGTGTCACGGAAAGAATCGAGCCTTGAGGCACACCGTTGTGTGCTTTCCTCAGTGAAGACAACGAGCCATTTGCAGCAACTCGAAAGTACCTGTCGCAGAGAAAACTGGAAACAATGTTCATCATTCTTCCTGAAATACGCCATCTGGATAGTGTACGTAGAATCGCTGGTCTATATGTGGTGTCATAGGCTTTTGAGACATCAAGAGAGACGATTTCAACGTGCTCATCCGATTTGAGGTCAATGTATGATTCTAGTGTGGCCAGATGAGAGTCGACACCTTTCCCAGATCTGAAGGCATGTTGACGTGCATCGAGTTTGCCACTGGTTTCCAGCTCGGTGATAAGCCTACGGTTCACCATTCTCTCGAACAGCTTACCAAGGCAACTTAAAAGGGTTATAGGCCGATACCCTTCAGGTTTACTACGATCTGCATCATGTTTTGGGATTGGTATTACTGTACCAACTTTCCACTGCGATGGGAAGATTCCGCTGTCCCATATTCGGTTGTACAAGTTGAGAAGGACAATTTTTGCAGAAAAGGGAAGGCGTTGCAGGAAGGTGTAGCTCACGTTGTCTGCGCCGGTCGAGCTGCCACCTCGTCGGTTAAGTGCCCAAATCAGTTCATCTATTGTGAAGTCTGTGTTGTAGAGCTTGTGGAGGTTGGACCGCTGATTTTTGAAGGTTTCACAGTTATCTGCTTTGTGTTTTCTTCTAAACTGTTCAGAGTAGTGTTCATCCGAAGATTTTTTCTGATATTCGTCAGCCAGTGCGTTTGCTACTTTCTCTCCATTGTTGGTGTGCCCAGTTGGCAAGTTCAACGCTATAGTGCTGTTTTTTCTTTTGCCTTGAAGTCTGTTGATGTTATTCCACACCTGGGAAGTTGGTGTGTCAGGGTTAATGCTTTCTACAAAGTTCTCCCAGCTTTTGAGTTTCGCATCGTTGATAGTTTTGCGACAAATGGAACGGGCCTCTTGAAATTGCTTCAAAGCGGTGATTTTCCGTGGGTCATTGTCTTCGAGACGACGGAGGGCTCGTAGGCATTTTCGTCTAGCTTTGATTGTTGCCTCCACTTCACTGTTCCACCATGGTACATATTTCCGTCCGATGTTCCCTGTAGTTTTTGGGATGCTGGATTCCGCGGCAGATATAATTTTATTGGTGAATTCGTCCACCGTCAGAATAGCCCCCGAACAAATACTATTTGTGATGATTTGTTCATAGAGCTCCCAGTTGGCTTTACCAAATATCCATTTGGGTCTGTGTTGTGTTTCACCTCTTTTGCTATGGGTATCAATTAGAATTGGGAGGTGGTCGCTACCAGAGTACTCTAGAAGAGTGTTCCATTTGAATTTAGCTGCATGTGTTGCAGAGCAAAATGATACATCGAGGGCTTGCGATGCTCCAGTGGATGGGTCAATACGTGTGTGAGAACCGTTGTTTAGAATAACCATATCGTGCTGCACTATCATCTCCAGTATGGTTTCACCCCTTTTCTTGCATTCAGATGCTGAATTGGACGTCCTACTTCCCCATGCCGTATGATGAGCATTTACGTCACCAAGTATGAGAGTTGGTTTGGGCAGCTCTTTCAAAAGCTCGTCCAGCGCTTCGACAGCATTTTTATCTTTCGGTGGAAGGTATATTGAGGCAACCGTAATTGGTATCGGTGTGTAAAGTTTCACAGCAACCGCTTGAATTTTGGTTTTCAGATTGATTAACTGGAAGGGGGTTCCAATCTTGATGGCCATTCCAGCACCTTGCCTACCGTGCGGGGAGCAGTGGCTTAAGAAGAGTTTGTAATTCTTCCCAAGACAATTTTGGTCTAATCGATTGCTATCAGCGTTTGTTTCTTGCAGACCAATAATGATAGGCTGATGCTTGCCAATCAAGAGCTGGAGTTCGGCTAAGTGCGAGCGAAGGCCACTAATGTTCCACTGAACGGCAAAGGATGGAGCAGCGTTCCCACCAGAGGGAAACGGTTCGGAGTCAGTCGATGCTTGAGATGGTGAGGGTGAGATGGGTCTGCTAGTAGTGTTGTGATTGGTATTCGTCGTTGGGGGTTGCACGGAGCGTCGGTCGGATGTATTGCTTTCGCTGATGACCTCGCCAGTATCTTTCCAGACGGTTGTTGAGTGCGATGTTGAAGTTACTGCTTTGTCGTTCCTTTGATGATGTGTGCTAGCAAGTTGGTTGATTGCATCAGCACTGGGGATGACTTCTGTACTGGATCCTGCATTAGCGAGGAAAAATGCGGAAGTGGACGGATTTTTGTATTGAAATAGTGTTGTGATACTTGCCCGGGTATAGGGCCAGCCCACGCCAACTGCCGCCAGGGGCTCATCGGAGAACTCCGGAACATCCCTGGTCAGGGTCGACGTGGGAAGCCTCGCGCTTGGCGAATCAGGGTGTGGTGGGGTTGCTGTCACTCGTAGTAGAGATGTGATGCTGCTAGGTCTGTCAGTTGGTGCTGAAGACGACAAGGGTGTGTTCTGAGGAAAGTTGATGTTGGTCGTGTGTTTTTCTGCGTTGGTATGGAAAAAGGCGGGATTTGACTGTTCTCGATAGAATAGTGGTGTAAGGATACTTGCCCGGGAATACGGGCGGCCCACGTCAACTGCCGCCAGGAGCTCGTCGGAATAATCCGGAACATTCCTGGTCAGGGTTGACGTGGGGAGCCTCGCGCTTGGCGAATCAGAGTATTGGAAGACTTCAACCGATGATTTTATGCAGGAACGTCCTGAATTAGAGGGAAAAAGGCTGGCAGTTGTCTGTTCTTGAGATGAATAACTTGAAAAAATACTTGCCCGGTTGAGTGGGCTGCCCACGCCAACAGCCGCCAGAGGCTCGTCGGAATAATCCGGAACATCTCTGGTCAGGGTCGACGTGGGGGGCCTCGCGCGTGGCGAATCATGTTGTAAGACACTTATTGTCTTGCTGGTTGATGGGATGCTAATGAGGTGATGAATTCTATCGTATTCGGCCGCTGTTAGGGCAGAATGTTTCGGTACATCAGTTGTGGTGGTAACTTTTCCAATCTTTGTGATTGTTGAGACTGCGGAGGTCCTTTTTTGTTGATCTGAGTCGTTGTCCGAGTTTTTGCAATTGTCGAGATTGTCGAAGGTCGGGGGTGGAAGTCGTTTATTTAGAATCTTGTCATGTTTAGTGGCGGGGTCGTTCTTGTTGGTAGTCTGGTGAATTGCCTTAGGATGATCCTGGTCCATTATTTGTCTCGGTGTTGGTGGATGCGCTGCTTGTATTCGACTGTGCTGATATTCGCTTTCCCCGGTTGTTTACGGTTTCGGTAGGCGATATTTCCATATGCCGCTTGCTACTTCTGCTGCGCGTTTGTACATTATATTGCTCCCTGTTGTTTCTGAGGTTTTCTAGTTGGTCAGTTTGCGGGGTGATAAAACAATGATCTTTTCTAGATAAACGGTCGCGTTGTGCTGGTTGGTTTTGTGGCATCGTAGTGTTCGATGGGTTTTTAGACGACGATCTTTGACGGGTGGTTGCTATTTGTTGATCACGTTGCGATGTTGATTGACTCTGAGTGCTGGATTTTAAAACGTTTCTCAATACGGCAACTTCTTTCGTCAGTGCTGCCACCTGTTTCTGCAGTGTGACTATCAGGACGTCTTTGGCCGCCAGTTGTTGTTGGATTTGTTCCTGGACTACCCCTGAGAATGTTTCCTGTTTATTTTCTTCTGCGAAGATGCGTCTTGCTTCAGTGATAGAAACGTTTCTGTCCACTTTGAGATGGACAATTTTTTCCTCTTGTTGGTATTTTGGACAAACGCGCGAAGTTGCTTGGTGTTCAGCTTTGCAATGAAGACAGCTTGGAGGATTGGTGCATTGTTCCCCTTCAGGCGTATCGTGTTGTACTGAACATCGAAGGCAGATGCTGGGCTGCTGGCAGAATTTCCTGGAATGTCCATACGATCCGCAGTTAAAGCAAATCATAGGGGAGGGGTAGTAGGGACGGACTGGGATCCGAAGTAAGCCAAAGTAGACGTAATCGGGTACTACTGTGCCGTTGAACGAAAGGACCAACAGCGGTGTATTTTTAAGGGTGCCATTCACTCGTTTTTTGATGCGTCTTACTGATTGAACGCCCTGTGGCTTAAGGTAGTCCAGAATCAGATTTTCATCTTTGTTGACGGTGTCCAAGTCATAGACTACACCTTGAACAGTGTTGAGTGTAGGATGGGGAACGATTTCAATCTCAGTGCCGTCAGTTAGATGGGTGATTTTTGTGAGCTTTTCAAGTATGCTTCGAGAGTTAGTTCGAAGGATGTAGCGTGTTCCGCGACCTTCACGAGTTGCATTCGTTGATCTGGCTTCTTTAACTCCTATTTTCAGCTCTATGGATGCTCCCACAATGATTGAATCTGGCAAAGTTGCTTTTTCTTGCGTTTGATCAACAGAGTCATTTTCCTTTAACTTGCGACGCAAAACAAGCACCATCGTTTGTCCCAAGTCATCTGGCCCAAGCATCCATTCTGGCACATTACTGCGGCATATCGTTCTCTCTGTGCCCCCAGGGGGGCCAGGAGATGCGCCGGACATTAGTCCGGATTGTTGAGTACTATCTATTCCACTTTTATTATCGACAAAACTTTTTCAACGAAACTGGATTTGATCCTTCTTCGTTATCACCTATCACTCGGTATATTGTGCTTTGTTTTCACTATACAGCGACGGCGTATGTGTGGATAAATCAATACACTGCGACGCAACCGCGTGATATGTACACCAACAGTTTATTGTAAAAATCACTTCGGTTGCATTAGAATTCACAAAAACTTCACTATACCGGCGTAGATTCACGTAACGTCTATCGTTTGGCCACAAGCGGCGGATATTTAAAGGTGGTAATTATGCAGAAAAGAGCTAATTTAATATGAGCTATCCGCGCGTGATGATGGGTTGCTGTATCCCGAGCACGAATGATCCTTGAAAGGAAATGCTATTTGGTACCGACGTGATCAAATTCACCCCAGTGATCAATTTGCCCCCGGATAACGGTACTTATTTTTGCACAGGAAAATGAATTAAGAAATATTGCAATAAATTAGCGTGAAATATGTTTTCGAGTTTTTTAACAATGTGAATGACTTCGACAATACTTTTCAAGTGCAGCAGTTTGCAATGGAAATCATTGACACTATTGTTGTAGTAGATCAAAGTAGATCAGCATGCAAAACTCAACTGCCGCTAGAATACTTATTGTCACATCTTACAGAATGCAATCTAGAAAATCGAGTCTAAAGGCTAAACATGAGTTCTGCTTTCATTGTGAAGATGTCCAAATATGTGAAAACATGGATGTTTTTGGATGGCTTTGTAATCCGATTGATTGACTATTGCAGTGGAGAGCTAATACATCCATATTTCTAATAGACAAATCCGAATTATAATCATCCAAAATTTTTGAATGCACATCATCTTTTCATGATTAACTAAAAAAGAGTGTTTTTCATGATCCACACCTACAAAATCTCAAATAATAAGTTTCTAATGGGGCCAAAATGATCCACCGGCAGTTAAATACTTTAAAAGCATTCGTAGATTTATATTTTCCGTTATCTTTCAAAATCAAGAAATTTGTATGCTTTGAAAGGTCGTCAAATGTGGCAAAATCCTTGGGCAGCTATAAGAAATTTGATATTTTGAATGCTGCACCAAAGAAAAGGATCCAATACATCTGAAGGTTTGACAAAGTGTTGACACAACGTCATCAGTTGGTTTTTAAAAATATTGTTATTTATTAGCTTATTGTAGTAATAATTCGCAGAAAACTTTGGCTTTTACAAACTTCCTGAAGAGTTTAATAATTAAAAAAACACAAATTAGAAGAGTATAACTGTGAGAACCACTTACATTCCCAGTGGTAATACGAATCAAATTAAGTTACTGCTTTGTAATTGTATGATGTGTAGTGTTGGATTTTGAAAATATTTTTAACAAGCCTTATAATCTTTCGGCTCGGGTGGGGGGTTTGACCCCCAAAACCCCCCCTTGGTTGCGCCACTGATGTGGACTACCAACCACCATGCATCGCGAGTCGGGCACTTTTTAAGAAAAAAAGTTTCCTTGACGAAATCTGTTTCTAGTCTTAAATATAAAAAATTAGCTTGTCATTTTCAAACAAATCGCAGTCACAATTGTCTCAGAATTCAATGAAGCTTAATAACTGAGTCAATTTGGTCTAGTCAGATAACTTTAAATGCAATAATATAATGTGACGAGAAACGCGTCGTAAGCCCTTTTGATATGGAATTCATGAATATTAAAGTAAACTGATTTAGCAAATTTGACGCACTTAATTAGCTTCATTGAATTCTGCGATGATTGTAACTCTCACTTGTTTAGTTTTGTTTAAAAATGGCGTGCTAAAAAATTTAATTTAAAATCTTTTGTTAGAAAAACTTATTTTCCTTAGAAGGGCGTTGTCAGTAGTAAACAGAATTACCTATCTTGAGAAAAAAATTAATCATCCAAATGGAAATTGCCATTTATTTTGAAATCGATTTCAAATTTTGAAAATCATTTGTCTCTTCATTGCACTGTGGTCCAGGAATCAGTTTTACGCGGAAAGATGCATTTTGAGCTTTAGAATGAAACATTAGACAAAAACGGTCTTCTACAAAGTTGTTTGTATTAGTTAAGCCCTTTGTTTGGTGTTATTGAAAATTAGGGTGGATCACATTTTCATAGAAATTGTGTTACTAACTTTCTTATTTGTAGAAATTATATTATACATGCTTCAGCAAAGTTATAGACCATCCAATTTCAAGCAACTTTGCCGAAAAAAGTTTTTTTGTATCTCTAAAATTGACCGATTTAGAGCTTTTTTCCTACGGTGACATAGGGTGGTCCTAAAAAAACTGGTTTTCTGTCTCTAAAGTTTTCAATTCAAATTTCTCATCAAAGTAGTCTATGAAACACTTTTAGAGCTTTGAAAAATGCGTAATTTGGTGAGTGAAGAAACTCGCTATCTCCTTCCGTTTAGGAGTTATTGTTGGTTTTCTCTCAAAAACATGCCTACTTCGATTGTGAATATCTCTGATTGGGGCAAATATAAAAAATATCTTTTGACGGCGTTCAAAAGACAAAATAAAATTGTATATTATATCAAAAAATTACAGATGTGTTATTTTTGTAACTCTAATAAAATGCCTTGAAAAACAAAGGATTTAAAGCAGAAAAACTTTAATAACTTTTGAATTAAAATAGATATCATCAATATTCTTGCATGAAAATTTGCGTTTTGTTAAGTTCTTAAAGTCGTTCATAGACCGCTTTGACGAGAAATCTGAAATAAGAAAGATAGGGCTCTAAAACTATTTTGAAGATTTTCATAGTATGTATTTCTTTATTATTTTGCATTTTGAGCATGAAAATGAAATTTTAGACAAAAATGATCTTCTACAAAATTGTTTCTAAAAATGTAAGCTTTCATACTGTGTCATTTGAAACTAGGGTGATGCACAATATCACACATATCATATAATCAACTTTTTTATTTGCAAAAATACTGGTATATGCTCTTATGAAAAGCGGTAGAACTTGAAATTTTGATCAACTTTGCCAAAAAAAGTTTTTCTGTAGTTCAAAATTTGAGCGATCTAGAGCATTTTTTCCTAATCATCGCAGGGTGGTCCAACAAAAATAAGTTTTTCAACTCTAGTTTTTTTAATATTATTTTCTCGTCAAAGTCGTCTATGAACGACTTTTAGAACTTTACAAAACGCAAATTTTCATGCAAAAAGATTGTTGATATCTATTTTAGTTCAAAAGTTATTAAAGTTTTTGTGATAAAAATCCTTTGTTTTTCAGGGCATTTTATTAGAGTTACAAAAATAACACATCTGTAAATTTTTGATATAATATACAATTTTATTTTGTCTTTTGAACGCCGTCAAAAGATATTTTTTATATTTGCCCCAATCAGAGATATTCAGAATCGAAGTAGGCATGTTTTTGAGAGAAAAACAACAATAACTCCTAAACGGAAGGAGATAGCGAGTTTCTTCACTCACCAAATTACGCATTTTTCAAAGCTCTAAAAGTGTTTCATAGACCACTTTGATGAGAAATTTGAATTGAAAACTTTAGAGACAGAAAACCAGTTTTTTTCGGACCACCCTATGTCACCGTAGGAAAAAAGCTCTAAATCGGTCAATTTTAGAGATACAAAATAACTTTTTTCGGCAAAGTTGCTTAAAATTGAATGGTCTATAACTTTGCTGAAGCATGTATAATATAATTTTTACAAATAAGAAAGTTAGTAACACAATTTCTATGAACATGTGGTCCACCCTAATTTTCAATAACACCAAACAAAGGGCTTAACTAATACAAACAACTTTGTAGAAGACCGTTTTTGTCTAATGTTTCATTCTAAAGCTCAAAATGCATCTTTCCGCGTAAAACCGATTCCTGGACCATAGTGCATTGTAGACCTAATATGAGACAATTATTATATGGAATTCTCGATAAATCAAACTGGTTAGACCCAACTGACTCGCTTATGGAGCTTCATTGAATTCTGAGATAATTGTGGCTTTCACTTGGTTGGTTTTGTTTGAAAATGACACGCTAAGAAAAATGTTTGAGACAAGAAAAAAGTTGGTTTAGATTGTTTTGTTTTCCTTAAAAGTGCCAATCTTGTGATGGGCGGTCGGTAGTAATCATAATTATCTATCTTGATACAAAATTTCATCGAAATAAGAAAGGGACATTTTTTTTAAATCGACTTAAAATATAATTTTTTTTTTCAGTTTGTGCCACAAATGAGTTTTTACAGCATTTTTTTTTTTTCAACAAATTTAGATAATTATCTACAAATCATTCATACAACCCTTTTTTGCAGGAGTTGCCATTTTACGATTGCATTATTTTGAAAAAAAAAAAATCGGGCCCATTCAAAAAGATAGTCCAAATAAATTTTGGAATAATTAAATATGCAAAACAACTTAAGTGAAGGTCTACACATCCAGAAAGTTTCATTGAAATCTATGAGGGTGCTGCCAACATCTGTTCGAGTTTAGCCTTAAGCCTAATTTTGTTCAACATGTATTTTTTATGGGAAATTAAATCTAAAATTTTTGTTATTCAGCTACCAGGCAATTTCAGTCTTTCTAACATACAGTCAGTGACATAAGTTAGTAACCAAATGCTGTTTTTCCATACAAAATGCCCATGTTTGGGGTGTAGTATCTCAGCTTCTGGCAGTCCGAATTGGCTGAAATTTGGATGACGAACTACAAATAACTTGGAATTTTGCCTCTAAGGGAACTATTACATTGCAGTCATTTTACATAGAGTTTCAGAGGGTTGTTCAAAGACAAAAGTAAGTAACCGATAGACTTTTCAATTTAATTCGAAAACGGTAAATCGTGGAAAGTTGGTGTGTTCTGCAAATTTGTGTGGCTTCTGAAATTGAAAAACTTTGTGGAACAGACCAACCACCCACAACTTACCGTTTTAGAATTAAATTACAAAGTCTATCGGTTACTAACTTTTGTCTTTGAACAACCCTCTGAAACTCTATGTAAAATGACTGCAATGTAATAATTCCCTTACAGGCAAAATTTCAAGTTATTTGTAGTTTGTCTTCTAAATTTCAGCCAATTCGGACTACCAGAAGGTGAGATACAGCACCCCAAACTTGGGCATTTTGTATGGAAAAACAGCATTTGGTTACTAACTTATGTCACTAACTGTATGTTTCCCTGTTTTCTTTTTGTTTTTTTATTGTTCACATACCTATTGAAACGGAACATACTTCACAGATACCTAGAGATTACTGGAGTAATCCTTAATTAAATGTATCGAACTATCGGAAAATCCACGGAAAAATACTTGAATACTTGGAGAAACTGTAAAATAGATTCCTAGAAGATCTTTCATGAAGCTTAAACAAAAGTTAATGTTGAGCAGTCCATGGACATTTCTAGTGCACTGTGGTCAAGTTCGACCGAATGTATTGATGGGTTTTCTGGATCAATTGCTGCAGGAATCCTGGAAACAATTATGAAGGAGTCAATTGTAAATTGTAAATTTCTGGAACAAATCCATTTGAAATTTCTTGGAATAATCTATCTGGAGAAATTAAAATGGAATGGTGTTTGTATGTCACGAAATGGTTTGAGAACGAGTGAACGGATTTTCCTGATATTTTCACTGTAGGGGGTCAAGGGTTTTGTGTGGAAAAGTTTAGTCTCCGGCATAATTGAAAAATCGGGAGAAAACCAATCTATCACTTTGTATGGAAGTTTTCATAGTGTCTTTCAACAGGAAGAAAAAGTCAAAGTTTGCCGGGATCACTGGTTTTTGAATAAATTTTCCAAAAGTTCTTTAAAAAAAAGTGCAAAAGAATTTATGGTGAATTCACTAGAGAACTCTATCAAAAAACAATAACTATCATTGAAGGATTTTCCTGGAACGAATACCTGGTAGAATTATCGCCAGTTTTATATGGGAGATTCTGGTAGCGGTGGTAGGTCATTTGGCATAAATTCGTTTGGCATAAAGCCGTTTGGCATAATGGTCATTTGGCATAAATTCGTTTGGCATAATGGTCGTTTGGCATAATGAGCCTAAAACCAAGAATTTCTTAAGATGACATTCGTTCTTACGTTTCTATTGCATCTTTCTGATGACATCAGGCTTGTTGTGGAGTCAATTGACACAAAATGTCACTTTATTCAACAATCATATGATCTTGAATAAACTTAAGCATATTAGGAAAGGTATTGCCTATAGTATTTTCTAATTTATCCAGAAAGTACCCTTCTTTCAAATATTAATTCGTCTTTTGAGTTCCGCTATTGAAATAATTTTTTGCACTGAAGATTTTGATATATTTAGCACAAATTTACCCTTCTTTCAAACTTTCTATATTATGATGTAATCATAAGTGTAAGTATTAAAACTGTAGCTTTAAAAATTAAATAAATTTCACCTTCTTTCATACATAGGCTATTCTTTGGAGCTATATTTTTAGATATATTTTTGTTTCTAACTGACAAAAGGGCGGCAATCGATAACATTTATCTACTCAAGTTATCAGCCAAAAAAAATCGATTACTGCAGTAACTTCGATGGGTTGTGCTACTTTTCCCCGAATGTCGTTACTTCGAACGCCAGTTCCCCGAATATCCCGTTTCCCCGAAAAGTTTTTGGCACTCATAGTTGTCGTAACTTTGTACATTTCAGGGTGGTGAATCAACAGGCTGCTTGGGCACGTCAGGAGTTAATCATCAATATTAACCTCCTTTTCCCGAGCAGCCTAGATAGCCGCGTAGTGTCGGTAGCGGTTGTTTCAACTGGCTAAGAATTAACACTACGGACTGCCTGTTCCGGTGGTAAAAGTCCACCTCACAGGTGACCCCTAATTTATGGTGTGATGCGTACCGTGCCTAAGAATGAATGGTTAGGGGGGTCTAAATAAAACCTAACCGCTAACGGAGCCTGTGGGGTACCAGGGCGCCCTCCACAGTATTGAGTCCTTCCTGTGCTACCCGGAGCAATGGTGCAGGTGACCTTGTGTTTCTCCGAGATAATCGGCTGCCCTTCTTCAGTCTCTATCCTGAGGCTTAATAAGGGTGGGATTATGAATATGTTGACATTTAATTTAAATTATCACCTATATGGATTCGCATTATGCGTTTTACACAGTGTATTCTGTGCTCTTTCGCCTTTGGCGACTTTAAATAGATACCGATCTGGTTTTTTCGTTGCTGGTCTTTTTCGTGCTGAGATTGCAAAAAGCTTAATCCTGCCTAGTTTGGGTAGTGGCTACGGTTAGGTTAGCTCAGATCAATCTTCAGCATAAAAGAACAGCAACGATCAATCTTTGCAGACTCATGCAAAATGGTGCAGCCCAAGTGGCGCTAGTTCAAGAACCCTACTTTCGTAGAGGAAACTTCTATCTAGGTAACCTTGTGGACCCAGTTTTTGCTACTTTTAGCAAGCTTGAAATGGCAAACTCGCGCTCCATGCCCCGCGCATGCGTGCTCGTTAATAAAGCAATCGTTGCTACACTCATTTCTGAGTTAACTACCAGAGATGTATGTGCTGTCACAATCGATGTTTCTGTTGGTGACCTCAACAGGAAGTACGTCTATTGTTCGGTATATTTACCACATGATGAACCATCCCCAACGGATGACTTCAAACGAGTTGTCGTACACTGCGTAACAAAAGGCCTTCCGCTGATTGTGGGCAGTGATGCCAATGCTCATCACATCATCTGGGGCAGCTCGGATATCAATTTGAGAGGCTCCAGTCTGATGGAATACTTAAGTAGTACAGACCTTGGATTACTTAACATAGGCAATCGCCCAACCTTCATGGTTTCTAATAGAGAAGAAGTGTTAGACATAACGCTCTGCTCGAATAGAATCAGTCACGAGTTGACGAATTGGCATGTATCAGATGAGGAATCATTATCTGATCATCGCTACATCTTCTTTGAACATTCAAATGTAACTGCGCAGACTTTGCGTTTTAGGAATCCCCGGTCAACAAACTGGGAACTCTACATTGAATTGGTTGCGACCAAATTTCATGGATATTCTCCGTCCATTGAAAATCCAAGTGATCTGGATGATGCCGTTGATACTACAACATCCTACATTATGGAAGCTTTTGAAGAAGCATGTCCTCTGCGGTCTGTAAAGACTACAAGAGGGACCCCATGGTGGAATTCCGATCTGACTAGACTCAGGAAACAATGTAGAAGGAGTTGGAACAGACGCCGTTCAGCTGGATCAGAGTCGTTCAAGTCAGCTCGCAAGGCTTACAAGAAGGCTCTTCGTTCTGCTGAACGATCCGGCTGGAAAAACCTTTGTACAAATGTTTCCAGTTTGAGTGAAGTCAGTCGGTTGAACAAAATTCTTGCAAAATCTAAGGATTTCCAAGTGAACGAAATTCGCTTACCTAATGGTGACTTTACTTCTTCCGATGAAGAAGTTTTAGAATGTTTATTCAATACACACTTCCCCGGATGTGTGGACATAGCATCTACGGATGAACCAAATGTCTTTTCATGTAGTTACGAGTCTCTGGCCTCGGCTCGCAGTATCGTAACTACTGAATCGATTCAATGGGCACTTAATAGTTTTGCCCCTTTCAAATCTCCAGGAGCGGATGGGATTTATCCTGTTCTGCTCCAAAAGGGATTTGAGTCTATCAAACATGTTTTGAAAAAGCTACTTGTAAGCAGTTTTGCTACCGGGTACATTCCCAAATCCTGGCGTGATATTACTGTAAAGTTTATCCCAAAAGGAGGACGTGCGTCGTATGAGGAAGCGAAGAGTTTTAGACCAATCAGTCTGACCTCTTTTCTTCTGAAATGTCTGGAACGCATTATCGATCATCACATCCGTGATGTTTATTTGGCAAACATGCCTCTTCATGTGAATCAACATGCTTACCAATCTGGAAAGTCCACTGTGACTCTTTTACACAAAGTTGTATACGATATCGAGAAAGCATTCGCTCAGAAGCAATCGTGCTTGGGTGTTTTCTTGGATATTGAGGGTGCCTTTGATAACGTGTCTTTCGATGCCATATTGGAAGCCGCACGAAACCATGGGCTACCTACAATGATTACCAATTGGATTCATCAAATGCTCAAAAACCGACATCTCTTCTCGACATTGCGTCAAGCAGCGATTCGAAAATTGAGTGTTTGCGGATGCCCCCAAGGGGGAGTCTTGTCACCACTTTTGTGGAATCTCGTAGCAGATACGCTATTGAGGCAACTCAATAATTGCGGTTTTCCAACTTATGGATTTGCCGACGACTATCTAGCTCTGATAGTTGGTATGTGCATAAGCACCCTATTCGACCTGATGCAAAGTGCTCTTCAGGTAGTCGAGAGTTGGTGTCGCCAATATGGCCTTTCGGTTAACCCGAATAAAACATCTATTGTTCTTTTTACGGAAAGACGAAACCGCGATGGAATTCGACCTTTACGTCTTTTTGGCACTGAGATTAATGTGACTGATCAAGTAAAGTATGTCGGAGTCATTCTAGATTCCAAACTTTTATGGACAGCTCACATTGATTTCAGAGTCAAAAAAGCTTGTATGGCCTTCGGTCAATGCCGGCGAACCTTTGGTAAAACTTGGGGCCTCAAACCCAAATATATCAAATGGATTTACACAACAGTTGTTCGACCAATATTGGCATATGGATGTCTTGTGTGGTGGCAAAAGGGCGAAGTGAGAACAATCCAATCAAAATTGGGCCATCTCCAAAGGATGTGCTTGATGGCGATGTCTGGTGCGTTCTCTACAACTCCCACAGCAGCGCTCGAGGCCCTTTTCGACGTTGCGCCACTACACATATATCTTAAACAAGAAGCACTTTCTTGCTCTTACCGTTTATGGGTACTGGATCTACTGGAGAAAAATCCAGTGAATTGTAGATCTACACACACTTCGTTGTTTCCACTTTTGGTGAATTGGGACAAAATTGTCCTTGCTCCAAGTGATCTCACAATTGCTTGTAACTTTCCTTACAGGACATTTACCACACAATTCCCTTCACGGGAAGAGTGGACGTCTGGCTATTTGGAAAGAAGTATATCAAACAATATAGTATGTTACACTGATGGCTCCCTTCTTGAAGGTAGAGCTGGTGCAGGAGTATATTCTCGTGAGATAAGGCTGAATCAGTTTTACTCACTTGGTAGAAACTGCACCGTTTTTCAGGCGGAAATATTTGCTCTTATGTGTGGAGTGCAATCAGCACTTCAACAGCGCGTAATGGGTAAAGTCATATACTTCTGTTCAGATAGTCAGGCTGCTATAAAAGCTCTCGCTTCGGCCAACTCAAGGTCGAAGCTTGTTATCGCATGTCGAACTCAAATTGAGGAACTGAATTCAGTCAACTCTGTAAACCTTGTATGGGTACCTGGCCATTCTTCCATCGCTGGAAATGAATTGGCTGATGAGCTAGCTCGCGATGGAGCATCGCATGACTTCATTGGCCCTGAGCCGGCTATTCCAATTTCGAAGTGCTGGGTGAAGCTTCAGATAAACTCTTGGGCGGCAACTCAGCACAAGCAATATTGGAATAGTTTGGAGTCGTGTCGTCAAACAAAATTGTATATTACTGAGCCATCTCCAAAGGTGGCGAAGTATTTAACAAATCTGTCAAAGCAGAATTGCAGTCTCTTGGTCAGAGCGTTGACAGGCCACTGCCGACTCAACTATCACATGGCAAATATTCAGCGTGCTGACTCATTTGTGTGTGATAGTTGTGACTCCGATTATGGAACTTCGTATCACCTGATATGTAACTGTCCAGTTTTTGCGCAAATGCGATTCCAATTACTTGGTAAACACTTATTAAGTGAAACTGAATACAGAAGCCTGAATCTTCAGGACATCCTGTTATTCTTAACCCGCTGTGGTAATGAGCTATAGGCTCTCTTTACGCTCATGCGTTTTGCAGTGCCCTTTTTAGGGCGCTGTTCGAACCCATTGTGGTATGGAGCTACATGCTCTCATTTCGCTTATGCGATCTTCCCTCTTCAAGGGACCCCACTCCTATTTCCTCCCATCTTTCCCTTCCCTTTCCTCTCCCATCGGGTAGATGATGAAATAGGCTCAAATATGGCGATGGCACAAATCTCCCAACTGGTGGGGAACGTGCCTTTGGAGCCGGCCTTCTGATACCTGATACCCCGAATATCCCGTTTCCCCGAAAAGTTTTTGGCACTCATAGTTGTCGTAACTTTGTACATTTCAGGGTGGTGAATCAACTGGCCATCTGGTATGCACCCTTCTTTATTTAATTGGTGATTCTTTCGAGTTTCACCGTCTTCAGCATTTTTGCCAACATGTGTATAGCCGAAAATGCCAGAATACCTCCTTCTTTTGATTGCCTATCGTTCTTTCTCGTTCACCATCTAGCCTGAAGACTATCATAGCACCATTTTAAACTACACCACTTTTCGGGGAAACGGGTCATTCGGGGAACTGGCATTCGGATAACCGACATTCGGAGAAATGACATTCGGGGAAAAGTAGCACAATCACTTTGATGATTCCGAACACAGCTTTTGATGTCTTTTCGTTTTATTATGCCGCAATAATTTTTGGCGCCCAATCTTCTATTGGTTTAATCATAAATTTTGCCTTCTTTTAAAAATAGGCTGTTCTTTATATTTATACTGTTTTGAATTTTATTATTAAGTTAAGCTAATTCTTGCAACACGTGCTGTTAGGATGATTTCTACTTTAGGATCTGCCAATATTCAACATATTTTGTTATTTGCAAATATATGATCTCCTTTCGAGATATGCTGGAAAAAATATTATTTCAATCAAAAATTTTCCCTTCTTTCGATATACAGTGTTTTTGATGTACACTTCAAAATTAAAATTTATTTTAAATCGTTCAAAAGCTTTGCCACAAATATTTTATTTCAAAAATGTGATGTTCATTTGAGTTATGCTGTAAGAAGATTTTTTTGAGTTAGCCTTAAACATTTTAAATGAAAAATATTCTATAGGCTATTAGGCTATTTTTGGATTATGCTTCAATAATAGATCTTTGAATAAGAGCTTTTAATATTATGAAAATAAATTTTCCCATTTTTTACCGAGTAATTTTTATCAAGCGTTACGTCCAAACTAGAACAGAGCTTGATCTGCAGCGAAATATTCTATGAGCGTTCCCTCTATCAATAACTGCGATTTTTTTTGTTAATTTACTGTTTTCAAATATATATATCGCAACAAGCTAAGAGATAAACTATGTTCTGGGATGTGAAGAAAATTATTATTCCGAAAAAGTCTTACACCAGACCCATCACGAGTGCTATGGGCTCGGTAGTGCTGATCTCGGTAAAAGGTTCGAAAATGCCAATATTCATTCTATGTCAATCATTATGCCAAACGGGCATTATGCCAAACGGACATTAAGCCAAACGACTTTATGCCAAACGGCTTTATGCCAAACGGCTTCATGCCAAACGGGGTACAATCTCTGGGAGCTTGATCCGTTTTTGGAAGAATAGTTAGAGATTATCTCTGGAGGAATACTTCAAGCGTCACTGAAAAATCACTGGAAGAACACATTGAAAACTTTCTCAAGAAATTGCTGGTGGAATCAATGAAGGATTTTTGCCAAATAAAATTCTTGAAGAACTTTACGAGCATTATGTGGAATGGTTCTTGCATAAATCCTTGGAGGAACTTCTGCAGCAATTATAATTAAATTGCTCAAGAGGTTCCGGAAGGATTGTTTCTCAGGTTTTTTGGACAAATACTTTCACGAATTTTTGGACTAATTCCTAGAACATTACACGAAAAATTTCCGGATTGTTCTCTGAAAAGGCCGCTGAAAGAAATCATAGAAAATTTTTCGAATGATGCATGAAGGAATTTCTAGACCAGGGTTTCCCAAACGGTGGTCTGCGGACCCCTAGGAGGTCGTGACGATTTTTCAGGGGGTCCGCGAAGCTATTAAATTGATGAATAAGAGAATTACCGGGTCGCACTTAATTGATGTTTAAAATATTATTTACATTTAACATATTTGACACTTAACATATATTAATAATATACTTTTAATGCCCCATTCCATATAAGAGATTTCAAACAATATTGCTGTTTGCATTTGAGATGCAAATCTTAACTAAACGTCCTCCGAATGCGGTAACACTAAGCAATCAAAGGACACCTAGCAACGATTACATAAATCATCGCCGTCTTAGCAAAAAAAATCTTTCTTTGACATCGCATTTCTTGTGAAAAATCTTACCGCGTTTAGTGTTCCCGCATTTGATATTTGCATTTCAAACGCACACAGCAATAAATAATTACTCTTCACGCATTCGTTTCTAGATATATTCTAGGAAAATTTCTGGAATATTTGCGGCTTAAGAGGAAAATAACTATAATCGTTTTACAGATATCCAAATTAGTTTGTGCATTCAAAAACTAAGCAATGTTTATAATACTCTATCACTGCACTACAAATGTTGTCCGGAATGTCGTAAAATAATTTTCATAAAGGTTTGTAGAGTATGAACGAAAAAAACTGATTTTTAATTTCTGATGATTCAATGATTAATTCTTGAATCTTAATCCTTGTTAGCTATTGTTCTGCAAGTTTCCTCTGTACCCTGTCAGTTATCAGTTGGGCTAAAGAAAACTGAAATCCTTCACTGTTTTTCACTACTCGCCAAATCCGTTCGAAATTATACCAAGTGTTTTAGTGAGATTTTTGATAAATATTTGTTATAGTGATCATTGGTAGATTTCTGCAAAGCTACTTGATGGATATCTGACAAGGTTCTCAGAAAGCTCTTGTATTTTTTTTTACGAATTCACCCCACGACCGATAAGTTGCTCCTGAGATGCCAATTAGGTAGTTTCATAAAATATCAATTAAATCAGTCAAAATCCTATTGGACAGCTCTAAAGGGTCATATTAGAGTCTTTACATTATCTGTGGTGAATTGCAAACGAGTTTTTTTATACGCCTGCATTTCATTCTGAGATCTTCGTTAGGTGTGCATCAACATTGATTTCAAGAACATCCATTTTTCAAAAGGGACCGCAGCTTAAAAAAGGTTGAGAACCACTGCTCTTGACAAATTCCTTCAAAAGCTCTGGAAAATTTAAAGTACCGTAAGGTTCCATAGAAAATTGTAGTGAGTGGCAGGATTGGTTCCAATGGGATCATAAATGCGACAAATATAAAGAAGCATGATATTTTTCATACAAATGTACAGCAATGAGAAAATGTTGGTTTTAACTTTGAGCTTATAGATCTCTTGATATCGATTTATGACTGTATTCAGTGAATTACATTACCCCGAATTCCAATATCACGGTGATCTGTCATTCAAGATAATTGTACATTCGGGGAACCAACATTCGGGGTTATGGAATTCGCAGAAATGGTAGTGGCATTCGGGGTAATAAGTTTCGGGGAAATGGAGTAGAATCCGTCAGATAGGCAATCAAAATTTGAATCAGTCATATTACGCAGCAACTTTGGAATAAGTAGCTCCGTTGAAGTTCCAGAATTCATATAGTTTACCTTTGTTTGTGTCACTAAAAAAGTTCCTACCAAACTTTGAAAATATCTGTGCTTCAAATAATGAGTATCTAACTACTCATCATTAGCTTCAAATCACCTTTGAACAACCAAACCAAATACACAATTATTCACCTAGCTCAAGTGGAATTATGGCTTGCAATTAAAGCAAACCACACCGGTAAAGTTTTAACTCGTAAAACGCACATGCCGGCCACCACCAATAAAATTTAAATTAATCTTGCAAAGTAAGTCACCCTGCTGACGACCACACAGCCCGGCCGTTGATCGGAACTAATTACCTCTTCAAACTTTCGGTCGCGTATGCAAGCGTGCAAGCGAGTCTTAAAGTGGAAAACGAAAGTGTTACGCCATTTCGGGAATCGCTTTCAACGAGCCCGTCTGTTTTGTGACACAATCGATGTTGTAAATCTCGAATTAGTGATTCATGTGCCCTGGGGTAACGATTAGAATTCACACTTCAACGCGTTGCTTTTGGCGAAATGCGATACCAAGGAGCCCTCCTCCCCGAGAGCAACTATCTTGTAGGGGATGATGGTTTAAAATTCCTGCTTAAGCTCAAAAGAAAGTCTACCAAAGGGGGTCATAATAGACGTTTATCCCTCTAATACTCAACCCCGCCTTAAAACGGGATACCCTTTGAGATTTTTTGTATTTTTCGGTTTATTTACTTCTATTATAATATATGTTTCAGAAAAAGATAAAACAAAATCATGTTTTTCTAAGTACCGTAAAAATCAGAATAGACTTCAAGAAGAAATAAAAAATGATTGGAATGTTCAAACATCTAAATTGAAAAAAAAAGCAAAATTCATAAATTTGTGAACAAACATAAATTATTGCCCAAAACGAGCTCAGATCAATTTTAGGTAGTGAAAAACAACATTTCAATCCAAAAATATCAATTTGAGTTTTAGAAAGGTAAGGCCTTCCTCAGCCGAGTGGTTCGAGTCCGCGGCTACAAAGCAAATCCATGCTGAAGGTGTCTGGGTTCGATTCCCGGTCGGTCCAGGATCTTTTCGTAATGGAAATTTCCTTGACTTCCCTGGGCATAGAGTATCATCGTACTTGCCACACGATATACGAATGCAAAAAATGGCAACTTTGGCAAAGAAAGCTCTCAGTTCATAACTGTGGAAGTGCTCATAAGAACACTAAGCTGAGAAGCAGGCTTTGTCCCAGTGAGGACGTCATTCCAAGAAGAAGAAGAAGGGTAAGGAAATATGAGTTGGAATTTGAATGAGTAAGAAAGAGAGATGTTGAAAAGATCTAGAAAATTATACAATTATACTTACAGCCTACTGGAATCTTGTATGCTCCTCCCCTGTAAACCCCTGGAACTTAATTTTGCTCCCCTAAAACCCTCTTGGACATATTCTAAGGGGATCATAATAAAGTTAAAGGTTGAAGAAATTGATTAGAAATGGTTGAAAATGAGGGATTTAAAAATAGTATAGAGAAATGCACTATCAAGTAGTTCTCCTCTAAGGATCCTGCTGAAATCTGACATGCCATCCTGCTGGAAAACCCTTCAAATCACCCGGGAATTCAATTTCTAATCCCTTGAGACCCTCTCAGACACTAATAAACTCAATCAGAAGACCTTCTCATAAGAGAACTTACAAAAGGGGTCATAATATAAGTGAGGGGAATGGCATACTGCATTTGAAAGAGATTGTAAGAGATTTGAAATAGAATTTGAATTTGAAACATATTAAAAGGATGTAGAAAACAAAAATTAGCTTCTCTTCTCAAGATAACCTCAAAAGATCCCTTTACCACAATTTTAGTCCCCCTTAAAAGTTTTTGGACACTAATAAACTTCCTCAGAACTTCATAACAGGGAGAACTGTAGCACAATGTTTGTCTCCTTAACACTTCAGTCGTCGCGCTGTTGTATTTTGTACAACACTGGTGAAAAAAGCTCGCTTTTCTCTCACAACAGCAGCGTGGTGGTTCTGACGGTGGCGAACCGCGCGACGACTGGAAGGTTAAAACCTTCTCGGAAAATGATATATTTACTTCCCTTCATAAGGAGGACTAAAAAGCGGGTCATAATGTAAGAGAGGGGGTTATAATGGCTTTAAAGGCATTTAAAGAAATTTACAGTCGAATTTGATACGAATTTATCAAAAGCTACCAATATCTGTAATAAGTTTCTATTGAAGTAGAGTTGCAGAAGTATATAGTTCTTGGAATGATATTATACTTCCAAAGAAGTAATTTTAAGTATTTTCTATTCGGTAAAAACTTTAAATATTATCAGTTTCAATCGTATGTGAACTGGACTCTTTTACCCCATAAGTTCATTTTGAACTACCTTTCCCTTCGCTTGGTTTTGCAATTTGCTCTCGATTGGCCATTAGTGCGAATTTTTACTGCAGCCTAATTCCTCGCCGTGCTATTAGAAGTGTATTTATAAGCCTGTCACTTCACAGCTGGAAAACGAGGAGGGAGGCACGGGTCTGAGAGCATTTGGCATATTTATGGGCTGTTGGAGGAAATACAGCTGCAATTTTGCATTGATTTCAGCGGTTCGGTGCAGCTAGCTGCAGTTCCGAAACTGCACGTGAGAGCAACTTCTCGGTATAATTACTTCAGGGGGGGGAGGTCTTTGGTGACACAAATAGTGGGAATTTTCGAATTTAATAGGCCGTCACTGAAACAAGCGATTTGGATCAGTAACATCGTTGAGCTGCCTCGTAACTCCAAAGTGCTGATTTGAAAATAATTACCTAGGAGCAACTAAGTCACGAGCGTGAGGTCATAACTTGAAACGAGATCGTTAGCGACTGTTTGCGTCGATTTAAGAGTGGATATCAAACCACTGTTCATATCATCCCCTAAGTTACCACCTTTCGCGGAGATTGACACACATGTTACCGAAAATTTGAAGCGTGTCCATTCGATCATAATGGGAAAAGTAGAACACACCCTTGCATATTATCATCTGACAGGTGACTGCATTCCACAGCTGTAGCCGTAGTCGAATGTTAACAAGGGACATTACTTAATCTCGGAAACCACCAAATAAGTGTATGCAAATTAGTTTCAACATTACCTATCTGAGCCCTCAATGTTCAACATAATCCACGACGCGTGTTCGTTTTGTAAAAGGAAGATGACGATCGGTAATGGAACAATTTGTCACACAACATGTTTTCCCCGGTTTAAGTTAGACCAACCAGCTCATCCGAAGAAAGGGCTAGTCGCTACGTAGCATCCATCCAACGTTGATCTTTTACGATCGGTAATGATTACGTTATCGCCTACGCGCTCACAGAGAACATGAGCTTTGTCTCCAATATGACACTACTTTATGTTGGAAAGAGACACGATTGTCGTTGTTGGTTTGTGTGGACCACATTTTAGCGTAGGAAGACATTTGTGGCGATGCATTGTTTGCGGCTATGTATGGACATTTGTCAACGGTCGACATCTTGGGTTAATTTGATTTATTAATGTAACTTTGAATGTCTGGGCATTTGCTTGAAAATGGAGAATAAATTGTCAGGCGTAAAAATAAAATGTTTTTATGAGGAATCGAACTACCTTCCATTTTGCTGCTGAATTTTTCCAAACTTAATTTTAGAGATTTGCTGATTTTGGACTGATTTTTCCGGTTTTTCCCGTTTTTCCAAGAGTTTTCTAGAACATAGATGACAGGTGGACAACATTACCAATTAAAGTATAGAATATTATATGATGTATCTGATATCTTCATACACATTCACATGCATTCTCATTAGACTGGCCCATCTCAGTACGGGAGAAAAATAATGTTGTATGATTCCACGGTGCACCCCCCAATATTATTCCTTTGGGTTAGAGGAAGACTTCCTGAAAAATTTAGCTCATTTGGTCGTTCCATGAGCTGGCGCATTTGAATTGAATTTAATATGGGATTTTCAGCTCAAACATATTGGAAACAACACATCATTTACTATTTGGTTCAGGAAAATTGTTAATCACGTTCAATTGAACCCAGAATGTCAAAATCACTACTTGATATCATAGCGAACAATATTGTAGAAGGTTGTATCATGATTAAAATTGAGAAAGTTGGTGTTTTAACTATCTGAAGTAGAATTGCTATACTGCTTCGTATTTCTTCTACATTGCTGGGTGGTGGCTACTAAGCGCATCATAGCCACCTATGACGCTGGGCGAGCTGCTACATAAGGCGCATACATATATGTGATTGTACGGAAGTGCTGATCTAAGCCTAACTTTCAACAGCTGGAAGGTTAATGAAAATGAGCTTAAATCCAGATACAACCTTCTGCACCTATGTTCATTAGGGTATCAACTAGTGAATTTGTCATTCTGAGCTCAATTGAACGCGATCAACTAGTATACGGAACGATACAGTGACATAGGGTCAATTTTCAATATATTTGAAACGAATATCCCATACAAACTTCAAATTGAATGCGCCAGCTGGTGGAGCAACCAATTGAGTTGAAATTTTGAGAGAGCTTTTTTCTTACCCTAAGGCTTATGTCTAGGGGCTGCTACATTGAGATTTATAACTTTTTTGTTTAAGGGCCAATCTCATTTCTCATTCATTCATTTTCTAACAAAGATATGGCTTAAATCCACTTGATATCCTAAATCTAAATGCAGAATTGTTAGAGTAAACAACCCTAGACCAGTCCCATTATGTACTTAGCACACGCATCATGAAATAAGCTCGTATGTTATACACAGCACGCGCGCAGGCTTGAAAATTTGTTTGAAGATCAAAAGCTTGTTCTTAAGGCAAAGTTTTGATTTTCTGTTAATGAGTGGATAAAGACATTTTATATATTTGTTACATTTGGCTTTAATGTCCTCAATGTGATTTTTGAAAGGTAAATGTTTATCTAGCATGAGCCCTAGATACTTGACTTCATCTGGACCACATTTTAGCGTAGAATATGTACTTTTTTTTGCAAGTATGAAGAAAAAATATCCAAACTTTTTTGCAATCTACTACAGATGACACGCAGGCTTCGTCCTTTAGCGATTAGATTTTTGGCATCCCTAAGGTAACTCAGGTAAGTTAGATGTGAAAATATTATATGTATAATATTGGTCTCAAAATGCTGCCTTGAGGAACACCAGCTCATACAGGAAGTCTTTCAGACCTGGACCTTTGACAGAAAACATTGAATTATTCTAACAATGTATGTCGGAAAATTAATGCCAAACACTGTCAAATTTGTCTTTGGTCAAATTCTTTTTTTATTCAACTAGGGTTGTCATGTCTATTACGGCTTAACAGCCGACGGTGTTTTGGAAATACCTCTTTTTTATGCCTATTTATGCCTCTATTCACAATTTCAAAGGCACTAATCTAAATAATGAGCCAACGAATATTATATGCTTATGTTCTGCTTTCTGCTAGTGCAGATGACTAAAATTTCAATTTCACTGCTGTCTTTTGCATCCTGAATCAGATCAGTGCCTTTGAAGATTCCTGGTGCAACATTGAAGCTGGTTTTAAAAATGTTTCCCCTTGAAGGAAGTTAAACATATAATCAAGCGATCAGGTGAAACGAATCGAATTTTAGTCGAGGTTTGACATCCAATCTCAAGAAGTTTTTTTCGGACTATGTTTCACACGAAAGGTGACTACATTTTCACAATCATAAAAGCCTCCACAAATGCGTCTTTCGTTCCTAGAACGGTTAGCTCACCCGACTAACGCATCAGCCCGGCATTCTCCCAAGCTCGAGTGAGAATTTATGGACAAATAAAACCGTAAAGTTGGACTTTGAGAAAATTCTACACTTGACACAAGAATTTTGTTTTTATTGTTCCTCGATAGGCGTGCCCAAATGATGGAGAGATGGCGTCGCAGTCTTCGTCGTCGTCGCCAAACGTCTAGCTGCGTGTTTGGAAAGCTGCAGCAATTTTCCCGTCGGCAGACGATGAAATGAGTCTGCACTTCGGTGTGAAGGGACACGGTACCTTTACGCACCCGTCTTGACGCGGCTTTATCTTTCTTGTGTCTGAGAAAGTTTGCAATCGGGGTAGTGAACCACATTATCACTCACAGTATTTTTCTGACGCGATTTTAGTGGACCTTTGAATCCTCAAAATGAACTATTTGTTTGAGAAACCACGAAAGTCCATAAGACAAAGGTTCGAAGCTTAATAAAAAATATTTTGGACCAAATAAATCCAATCACTTCTCATATTCTCCTCCTTCTTCTTCTTCGTGTTCTTTTTTATTTTTCTAACGTTACATCTCAATTTAGATTGAACTTATTTAAAGCTCCGAAGTCACCATATTCTTTAATCTGCTTGCAGTAAATCGTGGTGCAGGCACCAGAAAAACATTCAAATACTCTTACGTGACTTCATCCGGAATCCCTTCTCTACGATTCCGGGAGGGAAAATTTCAAGAATTCTACGAGAGATTTCTTCTGGCATACTTTCAAGTACTACTTCAAAGATCACTTCAGAAATTGCTCCAGATACACTTTTACCAGGGGTTGAATTCTGAGAAAATTGAGAGTATCTCTCTTTGTAACAATCATGATCCGCAGCAGATCATGAGAATTTGTTTATCGTCTACTGCTGCAGCTCTGATTATATCGGAGAGATAACGGTGCATGATGAAACCCATCTAACCTAAGCTCCAAACCTGGGAGCAGGCTTGATAATACTCCTCAACACCATCAGAGTTTGGTGACATACTTTAGAGCATCGTGCTGCCTTTGCCTCTTTGCGAGGGAGCGAAAAAATGCTAAGCAGAAAGGCAACGGAAAATGAGCGAGGAAGGTACAGCATAAAACAGAACAGAGAAAAATTCCATAAAAAAGCACCATCACAATTCCCCGAGGCCTGTCTTGTTCAGGCGGGACACTCAAGAGTTATTTTGAAGCGTGAGTAAAGGTGAGCATATCAACAAGAGAGAAAGAGTACCAGAAAAAAAAAATTCTCGCAATATTTTGCACTCTCACTCGAACCGTTTGAGGATCTCTGTTGAAAATTTTGAATACAATTTTAACTCCTCAGAAAAAGCAGAGGAGTTTCAGCCTGCCTCCCTATCGAATGTTCGGGGATAGTTTATTATGCCTTTAAAGTGAAGCAACTATTCTCAATGGTAAGTAAGCGAGAATAATTAGTTTTACCTGAGACGAGACTCGCAAAGACGGTCTTCTTCTTTTTTTTCTTATTCCACTCTGTGTTTATATTGCTGTTTGCATTTGAGATGCAAATGTTGAGTAAACATCATCCAAATGCGGTAACACAAAATAATCAAAGGACACCTAGCAACGATTACATAAATCACCGCTGCCCTAGCAAGAAAAATCTATCTTTGCTATTATTATCAAGCTTGTAACAACTTGCGAAACATTGACGATGCGATGCCGAGATGCGATGTTTTTGAATCGTGCTTCGTTTGCTTGGATCGTGCTTCAAAATCAATTGAGAACGAATTCTGCACTGCCTGCTCAGATATAAATCAAATACTGCTACAATCCTCGATTCTAACAGTATTTCCAGTTTCACCAAAAACTCAGAAAACCTCCACCGAAAGTAGTTTTACGTCTTTTTGCAATATTTATTTTGTAAAACAATACTTCATAGATATAGATTCTACTTTCGTTCATCAAACAAAATAATTTTGTTTGATATAATCTCTATTCTATATATTTACTATTCAAAAACTAGCTTTTTCGCATTTTATGCATTTGTCTTTCACTAAGGCTACTAGCACTGGAGAAACATTGCTTATTATCATGAAATTGATCGTTTGTTCAACGACATCATTCGTTGTTTTCTGCATTGAAATGGTTTCGTAGACTCACTTTGTAAAAAAATCTCTGCTTTATCCCAGCCTATCGCATCTTGTGTATGATGCATGAACCCATTTCAAGAATTCACTAAAGCTCTAAACAATCATACAAAATATGAAACTGTTTCGTTGCAGAAAACATCGAATCGTAGTTCAAACGAACGTTTCGTTTCTTCTTAAGTGTCTTTCACTGGGATAACTCTAAATATTTTCCCAGGCGCTGTCCCAGGATTTCCATCAATGATGTTTCCACTAACTCTTTTGTCGATTTTTAAAGTTGTTGTACCGTCAAACGGGGCTTCTTTTGACATTATTTCCACATTCTTTAATTTTGAGGATTTGTAACTCTTATAATTAAGGATAGATGTTGATAATTTTTGCCTATATTTAAGTTGTATATGTGCGTAACAAATGTGCAAAATATGAGGCAAATCCATCAAGAAATAACAAAAATGCTTGAATAGCGCAAAAAGTGTGTCCTTCAAGACAAAAAAGGGGCTACTTTGGACATTTTCACAATTTGCTAATGGAATGATTTTTCCTTATAACTTTCAAACTGATTCAATAAATTGTCGTCCACTGTGATGTTATTGAACGTTTTTCATTGATAAACTTACTGTAGAAAATTGCAAAGCTAGAATCAATTACACATATATAACAAATTTCAACGAAACATGCCATTCACTATTCTCAGTTTGCTGTATGAAACTTAAATTTTCAACATCCTCTTAAATGGAACTATCAATTACGAATGCTCGATTTTCAAGTTGACATAAACGAACGACGTGACTACTAGGTACTGCGATGATAAATGAATTATGTACAAAAACTCTTTTTTTATTCTAACTGTTATATGAACGATATGTTGAAGGATCACATTAATACCGGTAACTAATTTAATACCAGTAAATAATTTTCATTAAAAACGCAATCTATGAAGTAAAGTTTAGCAAGATCGTAAAAAAGTAATTTTTTGTAATATGCTTTTAGCTTCTTAGCAGTTTAGAACTGGCTTAAGAGTAGTTTAATTTAAGCATTTGAAGGATGCAGCTGTTCTGTACTACAAATTCATGTAAAATATGATGAAAAACTGTTTTTTTTAGAGATTATGTTGTGAATTTGGCATTGGTACGTATTGAAATATGTGTGTTTTATGTCTATTCTAGTGTTCTGACTCTTATTATAGCCTAGGCTTAAGCGCCACTACTCGCTCTCTTTTGTCAGTTTCGAATCAAGTATAATCTAAGACAAGACGTGTCAAGTCGAAGTACAAAAACGAAACCAATTGCCTGTCAAAAAGACCATTTTTCAATTGGTAGTTTTGGCAAAGGCCTAAATCACATCGTTGAGTTGGATTACAACAGAGCACTTTGTTGCTAGCCCGGCCATGTTGCTAGTTCATATATTAGAGTTTTTAGCAAAAGTTTCGAATTTTTTTAAGAAATTTTTTTGTTTCACATCTATTTATAATCGATGGTAAATTTGCTTATAATACTAAAAAAAAAAAGATTAATTGAGAGCAATATATTGGTAATTGTGTCAATTTTATCTAAATATAACGCAGCATTAGACTATCAACCTGATTTAAAAAAAAAAAATGAGCATCTTTTATTACACCAAATGAATGAAGCGTGCAAGAATCAACCAAATAATGAGCTTTGATATTTTAATTTGTTCAAAAGATTTTCTTAAGAAGGATTCTGGTGGCACTTGCTTTAGTATCGTCAAGGTATCTACTGAAAAACAACGGGGCAGTCTTGGTTAAGCTGTCATGTCCTGTCCTAGAGTAAAATCTCTGTGGATTCTTGAAATCATCACTTAAGGTATCACACCTGGAAACACTAAAGGCAATTCTTCCGGTTATTCCTTTGATCATTTCTAAACGAATTTATTCACCAGTTCTGTAATGTTTGTCTCAAAGAATTCCTTTGGAAAATTTGCAAAAAAAAATCATCCGGGCATATCATTTATTGTTTAAAAATGCAGTTTATCAAGAAAACGATTCAAGACTTTCTAAAGAATCCAGGACTTCTTTCAGAAGCCCTTGAAGAAATACATCAAGAATTTCTACAGAATATTCATTAGAGTTTATTTCAGTAGTTCCTTTAGGAGCGCTGACTTGGATACATTACTGTTTGAATTTTTGAAGATATCCTTCACGAAAATCTTAGAGCAATCCTTAGAAGCATCCCTGGATGAATTCCTCGAGAAATTGAATTATCTTGATGTTTTATTGATGTCTGGTTAAAATCTCAAGGAAAACTAGAAGGGAAATTTTGGAGCCAATCCAAAGATATCCCCTCAGGCATCTATGGAAAATCACTGTTTGAATTTTAAAAAATATTCCTAACAAAAACCTGGAAGAAAATCGTTATATGAATCCTGAAAAAGTTCTTAACAAATTTCTGTAACAATCTATGAAGAAATTCCTCCTGAGATCTCTGATAAAGTTCTAAGGGCTATGCTTAGAAAAAAAATCAAGTTACATTTTTGAACGTATATTGAACAAAATTCGTAGAGGAATTTCATAGAAAGCCCGTAACAGAATCATTAAATATACTCCTAAAGATGAAAAAATCAGATCCTCAAGATCCTTGCAGGAGTTCATCAATTAATTCAACAGATTGACATCAGGATTTTCTTTAGAAACGCTTCCTATTCTTTTTTCAAGAGTTTCGGCAAAAATTTCCCTCCTGAATAAATTTTCAAGGACTTCCATGTAAAATCTTAGGAGGAATCTCAAAGATAATTATTGATAGCATCATTAGAAAAATTGCTGGTTGAAATCTTTAGGAAATCTTACACGTCAATTTTTGAACAAATCCTAAGGAAGCCCTAGAGGCATCTTTGGATAAATTACTGTTTGAGTTTTTGAAGATATCCTCAACGAAAATCTGAGAACAATCGTTAGAAGCACCACTGGATGAATTCCTCGATGATTTTAATTATCTTAATTTTTTAATTAAAACTTTGGGAGGAACACCTGGTGAATCTCTTGAAAAATGTTAGGAAGAATTTCAGAAATAATTTTTGAAGGAACTCTTAGAGAAATGTCAGGTTAAAATCTCACGGAAAACTAGAAGGGGAATTTTGGAGCCAATCCTAAGAAATCCCCACAGGCATCTATGAAAAAATTACTGTTTGAATTTTTAAAAATATCCTTAACAAAAACCTGCGAATAAATCGTTAGATGAATTCTGGAAAAGTTCTTGACAAATTTATGTAACAATCTCTGAAGAAATTCCTCCTGAGATTTCTGATGTAGTTCCTAAGGTTAACCTTACAAAAAATATCAGATTAAATTCTTGAACGTATTTTGAACGAAATTCATAGAGGAATTCCATAGAAAGTCCGTAACCATTAAATGAACTACTAAAGATGAAAGACTCAATTCCTCAAGCAGGGAATGTCTGAAAACACAGTGCTGTGCCAAAAACATGCGTGCCACTCTGAAATTAATTGTTCGTTTCCCATTCTTTGCGAGTAAACTCAAGGCAAGGTGCCGGAGACCATTTGTTTTTGTGCAAGACAAAGCAAAGCACAATCTCTTTCGTGAAAGCACACAAATTCACTCTAGAAAAATTTCAGCTAGGTATGCCTGAAAGCGGATAAACTTAATAAGTTCTTTGCAAAAACTAATAGTTTTGGATCTCAATACATTTGGTGAAATCAGCAACATGTTAGGTGGTGATGAATTATATTCATCGTGTTTAAGAGTTTTGACAGTGACATTAGTGAAATGAATCGAAGTAGATTTTTTTACGCGTGTGCGAAACGCAAAGATTCAAAAAGGGGTTAACTCGATACCACGCAGCCCAAAGCACATAGTGAGTCAGCACTGCCAGGATGCATTAAGCATAAGCATAAGCATAGATGACCGTACAATTCGTAGTTGCTACTCCGTGATTGACCAGAACAATCGAAGTTGCACAGGGAATTAATGAATGGGGCTTGGGATTAGCTTACCATTCTTCAATGTGCACAAATCGAGAGCTCAAATTTAAAAGTCAATAACGGCGCCGGCCACGTCCTTACAGTCATCGGGGAAGGGAAGGAATGTTAGTGTGACTACCGTTGTTACTAGAGACCGAGATCACCTCTGCATCTCCACGGTTGTCATGGAGAGGATATTGGGTTAGTGGGATAAGGTAAAGATCTGGGAGTCACCAATGTTTGGTGATGTGATCCATGATATAATCACGCCTAACCGGATTCGCGAAATAATTCGATAATCGCATTAAACGCCGAACAAGTGTTCGTCACTCGCCCACGCAAGAGCAAGCGACGCGATCAATAGATCAAACACTACTAGCGATCCGCGGCGCTTTTTCATTTCTCTTAGCGAACGACGCGCGACAAGTTTGATCCTGCCCCCATCGCCCGCCCCAGCAGGAGCAAGTGTCAAGGTCGAAGGATCAAACACTACTAACGAACCGATCACTTTTTCACCGCTTCACTACCGACGCGCGACATGTTTGATCCTGCCCCCATCACCCGCCCCAGCAGGAGCAAGTGTCAAGGTCGAAGGATCAAACACTACTAACGAACCGATCACTTTTTCACCGCTTCACTACCGACGCGCGACATGTTTGATCCTGCCCTCATCACCCGCCCCAGCAGGAGCAAGTGTCAAGGTCGAAGGATCAAACACTACTAACGAACCGATCACTTTTTCACCGCTTCACTACCGACGCGCGACATGTTTGATCCTGCCCCCATCACCCGCCCCAGCAGGAGCAAGTGTCAAGGTCGAAGGATCAAACACTACTAACGAACCGATCACTTTTTCACCGCTTCACTACCGACGCGCGACATGTTTGATCCTGCCCCCATCACCCGCCCCAGCAGGAGCAAGCGTCAAGGTCGAAGGATCAAACACTACTCAGTCAGCACTGCCAGGATGCATTGTAGAAAAATTACCCGTGCACGTCCTCTTCGAATTTAGGGTGGTGTCTCGCAACACTGAAAGAACTTCCTGCTGAAATCTCTAGAATAGTTACTTGGTTATCATTAGAAAAAATCAGGTTGAATTCTTGAACGATTTCCTTAGATAGCCCGTAACAAAATCACTAAATGAACTCCTAGAGTGTAAAAACTCAGATCCTGAAGATCCTTCGAAAAATCCTTTCATTAGTTCATCAATAATTTCTACAGAATTTACATCAGATCTCGCTTCAGGATTTTGTTTAGAAATTCTTGCTATTTTTTCAGGAGTTTATTCAATGACTCCTAAAAATTCCCTTCCTGAGGACTCCCTTGGAAAATCTTAAGAGAATTCTCGAAATTACTTATTAAAGCATCCTTAGCGAAATCCCAGATTAAAATCTCAATAAAACCTAAAATAAGAATTTTAAGGTTATTTCTTAGTATGGTTGAATGACAACAAGTCGATGAACAAAGCGTCGCATGACAAACGAAAAGACAAGGCATCTAAGAAACAAAACATCGAAAGGAAGAAATGCTGAAAGGAGATTGGAAGTGAACAAAATTCTTGGACGAATGATTTTCTTCCGGAAGAATATATAATTCGAAATTTTGCTCTTTCCAATTTTTGTCCCTTTCGACGTTTTATCCTTTTCTACGTTTTGTCCCTCTCGATTTTCCATTCGACGTTTCGTCTTTCGGCGATTTGTCTTTTAACATATTAAGCCTAAAATCTAGAAAATATCTAGGGGCGTCTCTTCAAAAAATACTGTTTTAATTTTTAAAGATGTCCTTAACGAAAATCTGGAAGCAAATCGTTAGATAAATCCTGGAAGAGTTCGATTATCTTTACATTGGATTTCTGGAGTTGTGCTTGAAACATTCAGGCTGAATTCTTGAAGCTATATTGTGCAAAATTCTTAGAGGAATTTCCAAGATAGTCAATAAAAGAATCTCTAAATAAACTCCTGAAGTTATCTTCGGAATTATATCTGAAGAAAATTTTAGAAAAACGTCTGAATAAATCTTTGATGAAATTCTGGGAAAAAAAATCATGAAAAAACAGTAAAACTTTTCGTAATGACTGAAATGAATGGTCGGTTAAATCCTTATCGAAACTGCTCCGTTCCCTACTAGGTTTCTTAATTATTTCCTTGGTTTCTATTTGGACTCTATTGTATCCTGCTTGCCCTCATTTTGGATCCTGATTTGTTTTCTTTCTAATCTTTTTTTCAAGCATGCTTTCTAAAATTAAGTTACACAAAATCGAGCTCTTCCAAACCACATTAAACTTTCATTTTTACACATCCTGAAAAATCTGTTTTTTTCTGATTTCTGCTTGAATCTCTCAAAGTTTACGACGCACAGAGCTGCTTAGTATTGCAGAGCATCTTTATGTGTCATATACTTTGCAAAAAAAGAAGCAGAATTCCAGGAGCAGGTTTTTTCAGCTTATGTTGAAATGACACACCTGATGTGTAATCGTACTCAATTTTGAGTTAATCCGTTTAAAGGGTGTACGAAATCAAATTGCTACGTACACAAATATTTGGCAAAATTCGATTTAACCAATCATCTTCAAATTTCCAGGGAGTGAAATAAAACATGTTATGGAAAACCATGATTGTTTTATTCAATTTCAATTCCATATACAAATGCACGAACTTTTCTCTTTACACTACTCATAAGCTCCTGTACAACACTTGGACGAACTTTTTTTTGCGTGACAGCCCATTTTTTCTTCATATTCTTCATATTCAAGTTCCTTAGGATGCTTCCGAAGTACTTTTCAATTGGCCGCAGTTCTGGTGCGGGTTAAGATGTTTCGGCATGAAATTGACCTCCTTAGCCTTGCACCACTCCAAACCTCTTTCGAGCAATGGTACGAGGCCAAATCCGGCCAGAAAATCGTAGGATCGTGTGACCTCAGAAGAGGAAGTAGACGCTTTTGGAGGAATTTCTTTAGGAACACCTGCCCTTCGACCGTTCCAGTTGTCTCGAATGGGGTGCTCCGCTTTCCACACGAGCAAATTGCTTGCCAAATCATATATTTTTTGGCAAACTTTGATATCTTCTGCTTCTTAACACCTTCAGAAACATCGAATTTATGATGAGCCGTGAAAAACTGGAGCCCCGCAAGCTGCCGGAAGTCTGCTTTAACATACGTCTCATCATCCATAACGAGGCAATGTATTGTGGTTTCGTCAACATCTGGGTGTAGATCTTTCGTGCACGTGTTTTACCTACGTTTTTTGCATCTTGCACGAAAGTTTTAGATAGATTCAGTTTCTTCGCCACATCTCGAACTGAACTGTTGGGATCACTCTTGAAAGCTTGAACAACCAGTTTGTGATCTTTAACACTATATGGAAATCCATTTTTGTCACTTTTTTCTTTCCGATCGATGGTCAAGCGTTCGTGGTACCGACTTAAAACACGAGACACCGTCGAATGCACCATTCCCAGCTTTCTGCTGATGGCACTATGAGATAGATCCGGATTTTCGAAGTACGTGCGCCAAATTTCTTCGCACCGCTGCTGCTCTTCCGACTCCATCTTCACAAAGATTGCACATCTGCTTGTGAAACTTACACAGCGTAAACAAATACACATTGAACAAATTACAGCACAAATTTCAATAGAAAATACCCAACGGGTAAAAAGTTACAGTCATTTAAAAGGGGTGCGATTTGATTCCGTACACCCTTTAAGCATGTGAAGTCTATACAGTTTATATCTCTAGTCATACCTATCAGTTAGTCGCTACCATCTCTATATACAAAATGATCCTCCACCGTTGGGATTCAAACCCGCAAACATGGTCGTGCTAAATAGCTGCACGTTTACTGTCTAACTTTTTTTTTTTTTACAATACCAATGTTGTTCTTTCGTTCTAATGTTTTGCGATCATATTTCGCGTAACTTTTCAAAAAAAACCTCTGTAACAATGATTAAGATTCAGATTGTACAAAAACCTTAATTTCACCGTGTTTCGTTGTTCGTCAAAAAATAATTTATTTATTCTTGGCCAGAAAAGTTTGAGTGATTCAAATTTCACTCTAAGTGAATCAATCAAAATTTTTAGTAACAATGTCGCCGACGACAACGACATCAACGAGAGAAGAACCCAAGGTTTTTCGGGGTGAATGAGCTGAATTTTCAAAGAAAACAAACAAATGGAATAATACCTAGAGCATGAGAGAACGCTGCTCGCTATACGTATGCTATGCTCACGGGGTACGCTCTATAATGACGGTAACGAGATGCATGCAGTGTTTGAGTTGAGTGTCGTCGTTGGGATATATGTCAGCAAATTGAAATGTGGGAACGTGGAACTACAACGGCGTCTGTCACAGTAGAAGCGGCACCAGAGCCGCACAACAAAGCAAATTAAAATGTAGATGCAAATGATGCGCGCAGCTCGTTATGCTCCTGGCTGGGTGGAACGACGACGATGCACCTTGTAGAGTAAGGTGGGGCTAAAGTCCGACCTTAGTGGAATAATCAATATATCGAACTAGAACAGTTGAAAAGCTTTCAGCTTTCGTCCAATCAGTTTGCTTTCCTCCATCAGTAAACTTTTCGAAAAGGTCATTTTGAACATAGTCAGGATCATCACACATCAATGATAATTCAATTGTTGCCAATGAACTGTTTGGGTTCCGTCACGTGTAACAAATTTGATTCGTTCCAACAAATCTGAAATCTTTTCCACTGGTCTTTGTCTTCTAGACATAGAAAAAGCATTCGACAGAGTTTGGCATAAAGGCTCGATTGTAAAATTAAAAAAAAACTTCAATTTTCCAACATACATTGTGAGAATAATTCAAAGTTATCTGTCAAATCGTACACTTCAGGTTAATTATCAGATCTCCTGTAAGAGCTGGTATTCTTCAAGACAGCATTTTGAGATCAATATTATACAATATTTTCACATCTGACTTACCTGAGTTATCTCAGGGATGTCAAACATCTTTGTTTGCGGATGACACAGTCCTCTCCGCCAAAGGACGAAGCCTTCAAGTAGACATGTTTGTCACGATGAGAGGGGTTCCAATAAATTGGTCAGATGAATTTAAATATCTAGGGCTCATGCTAGATAATAATTCAACTTTCTAAAATCACATTGAAGGTACTCCAGCCAAACAAATTTTTAGGCCAGCCATGTTGTATGCTGTACCAATATGGACTAGCTATTGTAATACCAGTAAGAAAGCTCTGCAGAGGTTGATTTGTAAATTCTAACTATGGACCATCTTTCTGGAGGTTTTCAGGTTTATCTCGTTAAATTTGAAACATTTTCGTTTTCCATTTTCAACAGACATGACTTTGGGCAAAACCTGCAACAAACAATCAAATTTTCGTTCCCTGTGCCTACAATTCATACTTGGAAGACAACAGAAATCCTTTTCCATTCAACTACAGTGCTGCTCTTAATCCCGTACGGAAACAACTGAATTCATAGTATTTATTCTTTAGAGCTTAATTTAGATTACTTTGAAGAAACTCGTTGGTATTGGCGATAAAAAAAAGACATCAAGATTAGCGAAAACACTTCACCATCTGAAATATGCCTCAGTACGGTACTCATAAGCATCATCGTGACAGTGAATTCTCAGCGCTGCTCTTGTCTGCTTGCCTGAAGCTTTGGGATGATAATAAACAGTCCTCTCACCCCCACACCCAATCATACCGCAGAGCTGCACCACTAGGGTAGTTCAAAAGTCAAAAAGTTTGATCATCCAATCTAGCATATCTTCTTTATCAGCATTATGGGGAAAATAATGTCCTGTTGAATTAACAGCTTTTTTGGTGGTGATCTAAAGACGATGTAGGTTTATATGGTATATTCCTCAAACTACAATCAAGAAAGATGCTGAAGAAACAAATCTTTTTGTTTCAGCAACTTTCTTTATTACGGTTTGAAGAACTATTAGACGATAAGCTTGTACTTACGTTACAGTACTAAAATGTTTGCAACATTTGACATAATTTCTTCATTGTGATTTCTATATAAACTTACATCGTCATTGGCCCCCTTTTAAATCACCGAAAATGCTGAAAATTTCTCAGAACACTATTTTTAATGGTACAAAAGATATGGGAGATGGGTTTATCAAACTTCTTAGAATTTAGAACTGCCCTACTGCACCACCTTAGTTCCGTTCCGTGCCGCCTTTTGTGATATGTAGCTTCGAGAATTTGAATGCGTTGTCGTCATAAACAGTCGGTCCCATGAATGGAATGTTCGTCTCCAGCAAACCCACAAACTGCAAAGGAAAAAAAAGTGGGTTCGTTTTGTTGCGTCGCCAGCGATAGATAGCAAAATTACAGCAAAAACCGACAAAATTCTATCTTAAGTTTTTTTTTCTATTTTTATTTACAAGCTGCCTTTGAAAGTAAGTATGGCTGGCGCTTTGTTTCGGTTTTTCACCGTTTGTTGTTGTTGTTGTTACGTAGCACCAACACATGCACAGACTCACATTGCACATACCTGTATCTCAGCACTACCGATGCCATGTTTTGCTTTAATATTTTCCTAGTGTATAGTTTCGGTTATCATATCATTCTCTAATTGGAGTAAAGCTATATTATCATTGTGTTTATTTGCTTGTAATTGCTCTGGTGTTATGATGTTATCTGTTTTATGTAGTGAATTGGCTTTAGATTTAAGAACTATGTAGCATAGATCATTATGTCACAGCATTAGTGATTTGAAACCTGGGTTTGACTTGGATCGGATATAGAAACTGAAACCAATTGAGGGTTCAAATTGCTCCAACTCAGGTTCAAATCTTAATTCGACTAATAATCATCTTTTTTAATTTCTCATAACATACTGTTACATACAAACACATACATCAATTGGCTGTTTGAGTGTGCGACATATTGGGGTTATATTTATTCCACATTGAGTTGTATACATAGTTAGCTCTCCTTAACTCAGCTTCATCGAATTGACTATATAATTGAAAGGATTTTCGATTCTAGATCAGCAATACATTATTGGAATACACTCCATTTAATCCGACACGAATGCACCCTTTTAGTGTAAAGTGTAGTTAGAACAAACAAAAAATCATTTTAACAAATCTAAACAAGTTAATAGGATAAGTATAAGTGAAAATTAAGTCTTAAAAGATACACAGTTAAAAATAATGAAGATTACACGTCATGTAAACTTCATTTATGCGATGTAAACATAACATCATGTAAATTTAAGTCTGAAATCATGTAAAAATGTGTTATATGTCATGTAACCACACAGAATCCTGTTGGATTACATGACATATAATTGAAGTTTACATGACATATCATGTAAATATCCATGATATTCCACGCTCCAATTATGTGCATTATATGTCTCAGAAATTTACACGTTTCGTTCGAACTGTGTACTCACAACCCCTCAGACTTACTTGAGGTAAAGTCTTTTGAATCTAGACCAGGCCCGCCCAACCTTTCAAATACTAATTGCTGCTAAGCTGCCTACGGTATATTTTGAAAATATTTTTCAAAACCATTTAACAATTTACCTGGAATATTTTGAGGCATATTCCCCAGAATGTTAGAACCTTGTAAGAAAAATGCTCAGCAGCTTATTATTTACTCATAATTTAAGGCCACACGGCAAGTCAATGTAATCACCCTATCCATTTGAAGAAGTAAATCTCAAGTACTACTTTATATATCGATGTGAAAATGTATAACTATAATTCAATACATGTAGTCCACAACCCAATAATTTTTCAACTTCATCGGTTCTCTAAAAATCTAGATTTGCTTCAGCAATGTTTTGATTGTGATTTTCAAAATGAGATAAAAGATATGGAAAATATCATGGTTTCTCGTGTTACCTTAACATCGTTTTCGAAATCCTGCTAAGGATTTTGGGATAATCATTACTCGTGTGTGAAAATTTGGGATTTTTTTTTTGCGAAAATTGTGATAATAACAGCGTTTTGAACCGCTTTGCGATTGCTGACTAGTAGCTCTTCCGTTATGTGGTGAGCTATCTTCAGCTTGACTCCATTCATCCAGTTCTCGGCCGTGCTCATTGAGGAAATTCCCAGGGTTTGTGGAAGAGTTCATTAAGATACCCGGAAGAATCCCTTCAAATTTTCCGGAATAATTTCAGAGCGATGCCCGGCAGAACTCTAAAAAGATATGAGGAAGAATTTCAAACGGAATTTCCGGAACTATTTCAGAATATCTTTTCTAAGAGTATAAGAAAGATTTCCGTAAGTATTTCAGTGGTATTTTTTATGAATCCCAGAGGGCTGTCCGGAAGTTTTCTCAAGGTATTTTCATTTCATTTCAAGAGTGATTTTACTAATAAATAAAAAAATGAAGAATCACAGGAAAAAACAAAAAAATGAAGAATCACAGGAAGATTGTACCCGAATCATTTCAAACGAATATTCGAAATTTTACCAAAAAGATTTCTGGAAAAACTTAAACAGGATTTCCGATAGTATTAAGGAAGAATTTCTAGAAAAGGGCCAGGAGAATTTCCAAACAATTTTTGAGAAGCTTTCGGAAAAAATTCCAAGAAAATTCTTAAAAACATCGCCATAGTAATTTTGTTTTTTTTTTTGTTTTCCATAAAAAAAAGATTAGCAAATAAATCCCCAAGAGATATCTGGAAGAATTTCAACATGATTTCTGGAAGTGTTCCATAGGGATCTTCGGACGAATCCCAAAAGTTTGAACGAAATATGCTGACAGTGAAAACTAGATATTTTACTAAAGTTTCAGACGGATTTCAGGAAGAATCTCAGAAGAATCGGAATAATCCTGAGAAAATTTAAGAGGGATAGAAATTTAGAGGGTATGAAATAATAATTTAATTGTAAGAAAATATGAACGATTTCTGAAAAAAATCTTCAAGAGTTATTTAGCAGAATCCCAGATCTTCTAAAAAAAATCCATTCCTCAAAAAAGCAATCATAGAAACGTTTTCAACAGAATTCTAGAAAAATTTTACAAAAAAAAAACTTGGAAGGATTTCTAAACAAAATCCAAGATGATTCAAAAGAAGAAAGATTTTCAGAAGAATCACGGAGCAATCAGAGAAATAATAGTTTTAGAAGGATTTCCGAAATAAAACTAAGAGGAATTTTTGAGGGAATTCTGGAAGAATCCCAGAATGTTTTTTTTTTCTGAAGAATCTCACAGGGATTCTTGAAAAATTCTCTGAAAGATTTTCTGTAGTATCATAAAGAAATTGCTAGAGGAATTCCAAAAGCATTTCCGGAATAATTCAAGCAGGATTTATGGACGGAAAAACTCGAGATAGGTTTATGAAAGAACTACAGAAGGATTTCCTGATAAATTTCAGAAGGATTTCGTATAGAGGATTCTATGAGGATTCCTTAGCCTAGTGGATAGCGTCCGCGGCTACAAAGCAAAGCCATGCTGAAGGTGTCTGGGTTTGAATCCCGGTAGGTCCAGGATCTTTTCGTAATGAAATTTCCTTGACTTCCCTGGGCATAAAGTACCATCGTGCCTGCCACACGGTATACGAATGCAAAAATGGCAACTTTTGCATAGAAAGCTCAGTTAATAACTGTGGAAGTGCTCATAAGAACACTAAGCTGAGAAGCAGGCTCTGTCCCGGTGAGGACGTAATGCCAAGAAGAAGAAGAGGATTGCCGGAAGAACTTTAGAGAGATTTTTGTGATAATCGCAGACAAATTTACGGAAGAATTGATGAGGGGTTCCAGGAAGAATCTCAGTGAGATTTTCCGATGAAACTCAAGAGGATTTCCAAAAGAATCCCAGTGAGCGGTGAAATTTCTTGCAAAATCCTAAAGTTATTCAATTTATGGTCTTAGATGAACTTCCGAAAGAATCCCAAAATAAATTAAAGAAGAATAGAAAATAATCGTTAACGCAAAAACTTTAGTTATTCGATGACTTTTTTTTCTTAGTGTTCAATCACAATTGTTATTTTTTTGTTTGGGTCCCAAATCAACTGTGCTAAATTTCAGATCGATACTATATTTTAGCGCCAGCTGTTCAAAGTTTGTATGGGATTTACTATGAGAAAACTTACTTTTTCAAAGAAAAATCTATTCCTTAGAAAATTTGCTATCATTTTCATAAAAAAAAACTTTGTTTCTACGATGCTTCTTTCTTGAGCTATGATTTTTGAAAGAAAAGGCTAAAATGGCACATTTGCACATTTTTTACAAAATTGGTCATAACTCAAAAACGAAAAAAAGTACATTTCAAAAATTTCAGCGATTAAAGTTTATGAAATTACCTTCTCAAAAATATATTTTTGAAAGTTTTCCACTAACTGGAACATAGTTTTTTCGGTTTTTCTTTACGAATTTTCTCAACGGTGGAAAATTTTGTGGAAAACTATTTCCAGTTAATATTTTTTTTTATTCCTGAAAAAATTTGCTTTCATTTTCATAAAAAAAACTTTGTTTCTACGATGCTTCTTTCTTGAGTTATGATTTTTCAAAGAAAAGGCTCAAAATGGCACATTTGCACATATTTTACAAAATTGGCCATAACTCAAAAACGAAAAAAATACTATTTCAAAAATTTCAGCGATTAAAGCTTATAAAATTACCTTCTCGAAAATATTTTTTTGAAAATTTTCCACGAGTTGGAGCATAGTTTTTCCGGCTTATTTTTTCCAGTTATTTTTTTTTTATTCCTGAGAAAATTTGCTTTCATTTTCATAAAAAAAAACTTTGTTTCTACGATGCTTCTTTCTTGAGCTATGATTTTTGAAAGAAAAGGCTAAAATGGCACATTTGCACATTTTTTACAAAATTGGTCATAACTCAAAAACGAAAAAAAATTACATTTCAAAAATTTCAGCGATTAAAGTTTATGAAATTACCTTCTCAAAAATATATTTTTGAAAGTTTTCCACTAACTGGAACATAGTTTTTTCGGCTTTTCTTTACGAATTTTCTCAACGGTGGAAAGTTTTGTGGAAAACTATTTCCAGTTGATATTTTTTTTATTCCTGAAAAAATTTGCTTTCATTTTCATAAAAAAAAACTTTGTTTCTACGATGCTTCTTTCTTGAGTTATGATTTTTCAAAGAAAAGGCTCAAAATGGCACATTTGCACATATTTTACAAAATTGGCCATAACTCAAAAACGAAAAAAATACCATTTCAAAAATTTCACCGATTAAAGCTTATGAAATTACCTTCTCAAAAATATTTTTTTGAAAATTTTCCACGAGTTGGAGCATAGTTTTTCCGGCTTATTTTTTCCAGTTATTTTTTTTTATTCCTGAGAAAATTTGCTTTCATTTTCATAAAAGAAAACTTTGTTTCTACGATGCTTCTTTCTTGAGCTATGATTTTTGAAAGGAAAGGCTAAAATGGCACATTTGCACATTTTTTACAAAATTGGCCATAACTCAAAAACGAAAAAAAATTACATTTCAAAAATTTCAGCGATTAAAGTTTATGAAATTACCTTCTCAAAAATATATTTTTGAAAGTTTTCCACTAACTGGAACATAGTTTTTTCGGCTTTTCTTTACGAATTTTCTCAACGGTGGAAAGTTTTGTGGAAAACTATTTCCAATTGATATTTTTTTATTCCTGAAAAAATTTGCTTTCATTTTCATAAAAAAAACTTTGTTTCTACGATGCTTCTTTCTTGAGTTATGATTTTTCAAAGAAAAGGCTCAAAATGACACATTTGCACATATTTTACAAAAAATAATACCATTTCAAAAATTTCAGCGATTAAAGCTTATGAAATTACCTTCTCGAAAATATTTTTTTGAAAATTTTCCACGAGTTGGAGCATAGTTTTTCCGGCTTATTTTTTCCAGTTATTTATTTTTATTCCTGAGAAAATTTGCTTTCATTTTCACAAAAAAACTTTGTTTCTACGATGCTTCTTTCTTGAGCTATGATTTTTGAAAGAAAAGGCTCAAAATGGCACATTTGCACATTTTTTACAAAATTGGCCATAACTCAAAAACGAAAAAAAATTACATTTCAAAAATTTCAGCGATTAAAGTTTATGAAATTACCTTCTCAAAAATATATTTTTGAAAGTTTTTCACTAACTGGAACATAGTTTTTTCGGCTTTTCTTTACGAATTTTCTCAACGGTGGAAAATTTTGTGGAAAACTATTTCCAGTTAATTTTTTTTTTATTCCTGAAAAAATTTGCTTTCATTTTCATAAAAAAAAAACTTTGTTTTTACGATGCTTCTTTCTTGAGCTATGATTTTTGAAAGAAAAGGCTAAAATGGCACATTTGCACATATTTTACAAAATTGGCCATAACTCAAAAACGAAAAAAAATTACATTTCAAAAATTTCAGCGATTAAAGTTTATGAAATTACCTTCTCAAAAATATATTTTTGAAAGTTTTCCACGAGTTGGAGCATAGTTTTTCCGGCTTATTTTTTCCAGTTTTTTTTTTATTCCTGAGAAAATTTGCTTTCATTTTCATGAAAAAAAACATTGTTTCTATGATGCTATGATTTTTTGTTCATATATTGATGAGCCCTGCTTGTGGAAAAAGTTTCATGAAAATCTGAGACCTTTCGGCCCAAACCCGTACGGAAATAAAAAAAATCCCCAGGTACGATTATACTCTATGCCCAGGGAAGTCAAGGATATTTCCATTACGAAAAGATCCTGGACCGACTGGGAATTGAATCCAGACACCTTCAGCATGGCGTTGCTTTGTAGCCGCGGACTCTAACCACTCGGCTAAGGAATGCCCCTTAGGCAAGAATGAGCCTATGCTTGCTATAAAACGTTTGACCAAAGACAAATTAAAGACCTCCATGTCCCTTGTAGCTGCCCAAAATTTTATGGCTCATAAAGTAAAAGTCAAAAGAACAAAAGAATTGTTTTGCCATTTTTTGTAAAAATGGTAGATTCATGATAATTCAAAAATTTGTTGATTAAAAGTTTTGATATACCGTTTTGATTCATATTACGGACACTTAAGGCCTCAGTGAAGTATAACCCAGCATGGACCATACAAAATAAATCATTCTGTATGATTTTTTAGCGTTATCGAGCGTCGGAAGCCCTTAACTTTCGGATGGTGGGTAAAGAATACGCGTCCGCAACTTGAATAATTTTAAATAAATCAAAACGTGTGGCCTTTTCATGATCCTTATTCCGGACGCTCCCTCACTTTGCCTCATATTCCGGACGCTTTGATTCGAATTACGGACAGCTCATGATAATCATTAATGGAACAGTCAAATCATCAATTGAAATCGTTCAACCACTTAAGAGACGTCTAAGGTAGTTGGGCATTATAAATTTGCAATGATATTCATGGAAAAAACCTAATAAAACGAGCCTCGAAAATGAGAACTTTTGGACGGCGAAAATTGAAACATTTCGTGTGAAATGTTTCCCATACAAACGAGAGTGTCCGGAATTTGAAGCTGTCCGTAATATGAATCAAAACGGTATCTCTTCAAGTAGTTTTATGTGGAAAAACGGTCAATACGTAATAGTCTAAGCTAAGCTAGCTAAGCTAAGCTATGCGGAAAAATGATCAATACGTATTTCATTCTGTCCAGTATCGTAGTTTTCATCTTAAAATATTTGAAAAACTGTCTCTCTGGAGGATTTTACAGAAAAACACCCATCGGTTTTGATCGACGCCGCCACACATGTCCCCAAGCTTAACGAGACCGACCGGTGTGACCATTCGCGCAAAGATCACAAACTTCATGTGTGACTTTGCTCTTGCCGTCACCCGGTCTCGAGTCTCGGTAGGTAGGTACCTATTGGGCAACCTTCTCACCCGGTCACAGATCGGCGCGCGTGACGGGGATCATAAATCATGGGATTCGAACCCACGATTTCTTCGCAGCATAGGGAACTGGTCAGCATCTGCAGACAGTGACAGCGAGGCCTGTCGTGGCGGCAGCAAAAAAGAGAAATTATGTATGAGCTGCACCTTCTCTGCTGCACTGACTGTCTCTTTTGCGAGGTCTTGTAGGTATGTAGGTAAGGTTAATAGTTACGGCACTCTGCGCACAACAAAAAATAAATGGATCTTCAACTAACCGAAACGGCCGCTATGAAAAGCATAGATATTTAGCGCCACCCTAGTCTTGTGTTTTTGACAGAACAGTAACGCTGTCACAATGTTAAATATGTTCCATATACGGTGGCGTCATTGTTTTGATACGAAAGATTTACAATAACATGTATGAAATGACGTAATTGATAGACTTACGTCAATACAATTACTTTTTATTACAATGATTCAAGTGAGTTGCATCGAAAACGACGTGATATTTCAATTTATTTATCGCTGTGCAGTTTTTATGATAGGCGATCTAGAGTCTGTTGCAGCGTGCGACCACGGCGGGAAAAGTGCTAAAGTGGCTCGGGTAGCGTGCCAGTTGGAGATAATGTGATTTACCCTGTGATGTGTGGTCCCGGGAGATTTCGTCCTTCGCCTACCCCCCTTCTCTCCGAGATCCTTGTGGGCACATTTGGATGGAACGTGATGCGGAATATTTTATAATACTTCGGACTGTAGAGTTTTTCCTTAGTGCAATGCACAGTGGTCCGAGTAGACAATTTAGCAGGAAATAAGTTGTTTTTCTCTGTTCTCATTGGTTTTAGACTTAGCACAATGGTCGAGTTTGAACCCGATCACCGTTTGGAAGCTCATGCTTCAACTCTTTTATCGCGCATAAGAATGGAAAAAATATTTGGTCAATGTTTTTGAAACTATTTAATGTTAGATCTTAGTAATCTTCTGATGTTTATTTTGAAAAACAACTCGTGTCGCACCATGTCGCCGCAATTTCGAACAGCACACATCAAAAAGCATAATTATGTAGATCTCACAAAAAAAAGTTCAATTTTTTGTGCCGCAATTTAATACTTTTTTTTCTGCTAAGTTGTCTATTCGAGCCATTGTGCAATGCCTAAAGATCCCATAGGCCCCCGTATCAGTGAGCCATATGCACTTCACCATTGGAGAGGCGGATTTAAATGCACTTGAAAGAGTAATTGAGTTGTAATCGAGCAGCGCGCAAATAAATTCTGGGATAAGTCGCGCGGCTCAACGCTGGATTATGTAACTCAAATGGCGATACAATGTTAAGGTGAAAGTCTTGATTTTATTTATGGTTGCAGCCCAGATCTTCATCACCGCGTGCAAGACGGACATGTGAGCATTGTAAGATTAGGTTTCAATCCATAATAAAACTTATTCGCTTGCTAATAAACGTCGATGGGTGAAGTAATCGTAGACTATGCGATATTATTGCCATAACATCAGCATTATAAAACCCAAACAACTACAATCCCTCTTGGCGATGAATTAATGCATAAATATGACAAATCGTTCGCTAATCACTCTCTCCAAGTAGCGCGGCACTTCACTCGTGTAATTAAATGTTTGTCAAGCCGCTCAAACCGCGAAGGAGCACCATTGTGTTTGTTTATAATCCGACCACTTCCAAGGGAAAATAAACGCGCTTCCTCTTGTCAACGGTGATGACAGGTACCTATGCGTGGCGTTCCTTTCAATCACCGTGAAAGCATGTTAGCTTTGGAGGCATTGTCGGATGCTGTAGCATCTTCTTTCTAGCGGTGTAACAAAAACCACAGAAATCATTTCAGATGGCTTAGTTCCGTTTTGTATTGACACATGAACGTAGCAAGAGAAAACTACTTTTAATTAAAACTAGTTTTAATTTTAGGCAAATTTGATGTTCAACTTATTTTTTCTTAAATTCAATTTTGATGTCGAAAGCTTCAAAATTGGTAAGAAAATAACAAAGTTATGAAAACTTTACTGAAGGTCATATGGTCGGAGGTTAGACAGACCGGACAAGATGATTTTTTTGGCCCTGCAGAGATATGTCAAGGACTCGATCAATTCTGGCCACTACGATGTAATTTTGATATACACGTTTCATCAGATAGATAAGGTTGAGCTTTGCAGCAAACAAGCATTTTTGAATGCTCGGACACGTTTTTTTCTGAAATCTTTGATGGTCCGGTCAGCCTTAACGCCGACCATATATTATAACTTGAAAATTCACTTTCAAGCCGCTAGCGCCACCTCTAAATCATATAATTTTTGATTCAAACTTTGAGGTTTCTCTTTTTATGTGATTCGAATTCAGAAAAATACACGAGTTTTTGGTTTTGTGAACTTTGAGAAAATAAGCCACATCCTAGTGCACAATCGTGTATTCTTGTTTTGAGCGAAGTTGATTTTGATTTTGAGAATCATATACAATTTAATTATTGATTCTTGAAAATCAAACTGGGTGCAGATTTAAAAGAATTGACAGAATTTGACACATTCTATCTAAAATCATGCCTTGCTGTATATGTTAGTATTGTTGGACCGCATAGCTGCAGTGCAACATTATTTCTTCTAAAAATGGTATAATTGGCCTATCTATATAGAAGAAATGTGATGAGATACATCGGGGTTGATATAAAAGAAATCTGATAAGATACATCGCTCCGTACCGCCGGTGATGAATATGTTTTTTCACGCCGGTAAATATTTCAGCTCAAAACATTTAAAAACATTTTAGAAATGCCTTATAAAATAACACTGCTTTAGATATTTTCCTGTAAATCAAACATAAATGCTCCAAGGAATCTCTTCACGAAATTATAAAGTGGATCCTGAAAATTCTCCCCTATGGATTCCATCTACAATGATTTCAGAGATTCTTCTGAGGGTACCTTCTGGAGTTTCTTCAGAAATTGTTCTATGAAGGTGGATTATTCAGAAACGATTCCGGATTCCAGTTTAAGTTCCTCTAAAGTTCTTGGAGAAATTTCATAAGGTTCTTCTGCCGTTGGTTCTCCCAAGGATTTGCTCTAACATTCTAAAGAATTTATCCAGGAAGTTACATCAGGGATTCTTCTACGAATTTCTTCGAGATTATATCCAGGAACTTTTTTCAATAAATTCTCTTCAAGGATTTCTCCGATGTTTTTATTGGTTCATTGAACGGTTTATTCATAAATTTCTTCAAAAATATTTTTTGAATAATTCCTTAGCTAGTTTTTTTATGGAATTTTAAGGATTCCGCAGCGAATTGTCAGAAGAGTTTCTCTAGTATTGTTTCAGTTTTTTCGGGATTAATGCATATTTATTTTCTTGCATCTTGGATTATTTTCAATATTTCTTCAATTGCTTTAATAATCTTTCAGTTGTTGAATTATTACAATTTCATTCGAAAACATTCCAAAAATTATTCATGGCATTTACCCTTGCAAGGCCTTGTATTCCAAAAAATAGAAAAACATGTATGAATTCTTCCAAAAACATTCCAGGGATTTCTCTAAGAATATATTTAGGATTTTCTGTATGCAATTATCAAATAACCACCCAGACAACCAAAATGTACGTACAACGAAATCACCTGGAGGCTCTATATGTGCAAAATTTCACTTATAAGATGTTGCGAAACGGCCTTCTACGTACAAAAGTGGAGGCGATATGCGTGCATATATTATGTGATGAATAATAACATACAATGCGAGTGTATAAATATTCTACCGAACTAACCAGTAATATTATGCGACTTAACTTATGATAACAAATGATGATTTGACAGCTGCTACGGATTGATTCGACTTACTTTGTACGAGTGTACGGGGCGAAACAAAATGTACAAATGAATTCAGAAAAAAAAGTGTTTTATGCGAGGAAACTCATCAATCTGACGAGTTTATCCACGGTGTTTAGCGAGTTTGATGTAATTTGTATGAATAAACGAGTTGTAACGTGAACTTTCATGCGATTGATTTCTGGTTGTCTGGGCACTCCGAGAGCTTTATCCATTGATTATTTCATACATGTTTCTAGAGTGTCATCTAGAAATCACTCGAGAATCACACACCTCAAAGAATTCGTTCTGAGATTTTTTGTCAGCAGGGTTTTCCTTTTTCAATTTCTCGCGAGATTCTTTCAATGATAACTAGAATATATGAATTGATATATTTTCATACAAAAAGTGTATAGCCCATGTTATTTGTAATAGGTTACGATGCACCAGGGTATTAAGAATTGTATAATTAACCTAGAATAATGCTAATGCCTCCAGAACATTCTGAAGTTTCAATCATAATCTACATAGGTTCATAAATTTTTTTAGGCGAGTGATGTCTACGTTTACTTGTTTACAGCACTCATCAAGCCTTAACAGACGTGTCCACAAATTTTGACAAGTTATTGGATATTGGAAGTCATCCAAATCGTCCTGGAGTTCAGGATCTACCAAATCTACTACATTCTATACTCACACAATTGCCGTGAAACATTCTCAATCCTTTCCAGAAAGCTTCAGATGGCTCGGAAAGTACACAAATAAAAATTTTTAAATTTCAATGCAGCGTAATCAGAAGAGTACAGTAAAAGTAAATCAAATTCATCTATTGTTACAGCATCACGTTTAATTTTCAAATAAAGATGCTTGATTGTTCGGCACTTGAATCAAAATGTTGTTCCATACTTTTGCATAAAATCAATACAGTGGGATTCCGTTTTTAGCATGCTTCATTTTTGGCACCCTCCGTTTTTGGCGACATTTTTGAATACCATTAAAATTTGTAAAACAGGTCAGCAACACACCGACTACATTCCAGAGTTCCAACTTTGTCGATATTTCCCTAATCCCCACCAACTACTAAGGGCTATTGTACGCTCTCATTTACTTCGGGATGGTCATTAGGGTGCGGCTTATTTTTCAAAAGTTCTTAAAGTTGACCATAACTTCATGATTACTCAACCGAATCCAAATCTTTTTACATGATTTTAAAGCTATTTCAATTGGTTTCAAATCTTTCATACATCACATTTCACTAAAAAATGTCTTGACCAAGTTTTTCAGCAAAAACTGAACAAAACATGAATTTTCAACGAAAAACGCCAGTTTTTTTTTTATTTTTTGCCAGTTAAATATTATCTCTAAAGCTGAAACTGCTTTTTCTCATTTGTTTAACTTTTGTGAATGACTTTGCAACAATTTTTAAATAATTCTGCAACAAAAATATTTTTGCGTATGTAAAAATATATATGCACTATTCAACTCGTAATTAAGGTGCTTTATAAATTTAAGTTTAATAGAAAACATGCAATTTCCGGCGAAAAAAACTTTTATAATCGATAAAAATTTGATTTTTTCATTAAAAAATCATGTTTTTTTGGGTAGTTTTTGTTGAATAACTAAGTCAAAACCATTTTTTAGAAAAATGTGTTTTATGAACAATTTAAAAACAAATAAATTTGCTTTAAAAATATGAAAAAAGATTCAAAATCGATTGAGTAATTATGAAGTTTTGGTCAAACTAATAAATGATTTTTTTTAGTGAAATGAGGAAAAATTTGGATAAAAGTATTTTTAACTAAGACTAGTTTTGATTTCAGACAAATTCGATGTTCTACAAAGTTTTTACAAATTTAATTTTGAAGGTATTTATGCTAAAAGTTTCCAAATCGGTTGAAAAATTACAAAGTTATGTTTATTTCACTGAAGGTCATTTTTCATAACTTGAAAATTCACCTTCAAGACGCTTGCGCCACCTCTAAATGTACCTAAATTAAAGACGCCATTCAAACTTATTGAATTTTGTCAAATTTTACGCGAATGCCTGGAAGCTAAGCTGATTTATAATTTTCAATAAATTTAAAAAAAAACTCATGCACATTTATGAAACCCAGAGCATTTTTTTGTAAACACGTCTTTTTGAAAATACAGTAATAGATTTTATTGTTTCTTTTTTGTATTCTTGTTCAATTTAAAAAAATGTGCAGTTGTAGAATAAAGGTCACTTTTACTCGGCTCAAAAATATGAATAGTTGTACACTAAGCTTATACAAATCATTGAAGGCATTTAAGCAGTACATAATAGACAGAACGGATATCGCAATTAACATTACGGGGCAACAGAGTCATAGCATAGTCAAACCCTTCGGAAATCGGCTTCGAAGTGCACCGTTCCAAGTCTCGATATCATATGATATTAAAAGGATGATGTAACAACATTCTAATGATGTTTTTAAACCAATAATTTAAAAATAAAATTTTAAAAATGGGTTTCTAGCGTCTATAGTAGCCTACGGGTTAAAGACTCTTACAAATATTAATTCAACGATTCCAACAATAAACGGTTCAAGTATTTGTCCATACATTTCTCTGTAATTTTGTTTCTTGAGTAAAACAGGAGATCGCAGTAGGCAGCGCGCGCGAACGGATGTGTTAAAAATTTATCTGTCACGTTTTTATCGTCTCCGCAAATGACTAGATTCGGCTGGTGAAACCAGTGTAACGGCTGGTGAAGTTTGCAAAAAAAGTGTCTATATCGAAAATCAAACGGTTATTCAGCACGCGTTCTGCTGGGCAGTGTTTCGTTAAAGCCCAAGCAGAAGATGAATTAAAGCTTGAGGTCGTGGCCGAACCTCAAATTTTCGGGTACACGGGTCTGGAGAGCCGGACAGCGGATCAAGTGATCAAATGCTCGTTTGCTGATGCTGTCTGGATCTCTAGATTCGTGTCTTGAGGGTTTGGGATTGGCTTCGTTTCCTCTTCACTAGAAAAATGGTTTTTTTTTTGCGTCGTCGCATCGCCGGAGTTTTATTTTTCTCGTTTTAGTTCGTACGCGTTCTGAGTGCAATCGAGTTTATGTTCCCGCTTCGCCGGAGTGATATTTTCGTATTGTGATAGGAGCATGCTGATTAAAGTAGCTACAGCTTCTCAATCAAGAACGGATGATGATCAATTTGGTGAGCTCGTTTCATGCTTTTATTTTAAATGAAAAGTATATTATGGAACATCTTTTTATTATGACAACGGTGGGAATGTTACTTAAATGAATTAACTTAACAAAATATGAACAGTTCGTCACTGTAAGTGTCGACATATACTCTTGTACATTAACATTGAAAAGCCCATACCTTTCCTTTTACCTAATTTTTGTCATTTCAAAAAATTACCTTTGAATGGTTCGCTAAAAGAGTCGACTTTTCGTATGTTCACGTTGTCATTAGAGTACTGATAGGTGATGTTTTGAACTGAGGTTTCATGCATCGCATCACTTACCAAGGTGAATCCTGATCATGCAGCTATGATCCCTCCTCACTAACAAAACTCCTTCCCATGACAACCATGGAGATGCAGAGGTGATCTCGGTCTCTAGTAACAATCAGTCTTCTAAGATCATCTTTGTAATCTGAGATATAAACAAGCATGCTTTGAATTCATCTAAATTTGTAGGATCGTTTTGAATCCTGCTTTTTTACAATCTCAGTGAGCGGGATTTGTTCTGGGATTCAATCCTAGGATGAAATCCATACGAATCAATTGACGTTTACTTTCAGCTAAAGCGATAGTATCAGAACGGTTGTAAAAAAGAGTGCATGATCTTTCTCTAGTGGTTAACGATATTTTTTTTCATTTTTAAAGAAAAATATTCTCCGTAGGGTTTTCCTCCTTCTCATTAACTCGGATCCGCTTCCATTGTGACAGGAACAGATAATCCCGGAGGATTCCTTCTGGTGGATAACCGATGTTGAAAAAGATAAACCCAAAAGTATATAGGTAAACGAACTGTCCAGAAGCGATATCCTCCTATCAACCTATGATAGTTAGAAGTTTTGCCAGAGAATTCGTATTATTTTTTTTAATATGTAACTTGAAATGCTAGACTGTCACTTTTTCCCATTTTAGGGCGCATTCATAACTAAATTTATAAATTTAAGAAATCTTGCGGGGTTGTAATCCTTGTTTGCTTTAGCTCTTCATGGGGTTAGACTCCTGCACCACAAATTCTAAACTCCGTGAGCATTTTCGGGTAGATAAAGGGAGCAGCATCCACTGAAATAGAACGATTTAAAGTAAGTTGGTGTGTGTGTGATGATCACGACAGAAACAAAATACTTCACCTAACTAGTACAAATACCGATTGAAATTTCCGCAGTTACAGCTACTTGAATAAAGATAAAAATGTGTGAAGATCCTTTGAGGACAAATATATCAACAGTATTCCGTGTGTGCTGTCAAAGATAATTTTCACTAATGTTTTTCAAGGTTAACTCGATTTTTTTTTCTAGTAATACTCATCAACCAAGGATTGAATCCTGGGATTCAATCCTCTCATACAAGACGCATGATTCAGTGCATGCCTAGATTAGAATATAACGAGCGCACGCATTAGATCTTGATCTGATCGTTTTAAATCTCAGCAGCTCTTGGAGTGAGATTTTTTGAAGACTGGTAACAATGGATGTCACCCTAACATTCCTTTCCTTCCCCCAGATGACCGTAAGGACGTGGCCGGCGCCGTTATTGACTTTTTAATGTCTGGAGTTCTCGAAAGTGTACATTGAAGATGAAAAGCTACTCCCAAGCTACATCTCTTGGTTCCTTGTGCAACTTCGATTATTCTGGTCAATCACGGAGCAGCAACTACGAATTGTACGGTCATCAATGCTTATGCTTATGCTTAATTTTGTTTCTTGAGTAAAACAAAATTTAAAAAAAAAAACAATAAAAAAAATCAAAGCAAATATTGGTGCATTGTATTGTCGCGGTAAAATTTAGAAATTCGAAAAATAATACAGTACAAAAATTGTTCAGCAGCTAAAGAAAAAATAATCTAACGATGCCTATGCAAATACGACCCTCAATGATATGCATTCTTCATCGCGCTTAAACCTGCGATGCGCCGGGTTCAACCGGTTCACAACGCTCACATCCATGTCTCTCCGGCTTAACGCGACGCCGCCGCAATCCGGTCCGAATCAATTTGTTTGTTTTGATTTGAATGCCACTTTGTTTATGGTGCTGTTGGGCCTCGCGCCGAAAGGTTTTTATGAGCTTCATTCACTGCCCCGTGTGCACTCCGGAGTTACTTTTATTAAAGCGTCCCGAATCAAGCGTGGCCAACCTGTTGATTGAAGTTTGGGATGAGTTTTGTTTTTGAAATCTTCTTAAGTTGTATTGTTTGACTCTTTGTGGTATTACACTCAAACTGGTTTAGAACTAGTTGCTCGTCTTAGTGTTCAGTAAACACTCCCAATGTAACTAATTGGGAACATTCTTTGTCAAAAAGTGTTTCAAATGCGAATCAGAGGATATAACGAATAGTATGGAATGAGTTCACCAATTATGCATAGTTTTGTGTACGAAAAGATGCATTTCCAATTTTATCGCTTTAGTTTAGAGACAACAATTTTGAAAAGCGACTCACCCCTACAAAATGCTTGAATCGATCTAAGCTCAGAGATAAAAGGTCGACGCAAAACGACAAAAGGTTGTCAGAGGCAAAAGTCGAGCGGAACTAATGTTTGAACTAAACAAAATACGAAAATGAAAGTTGAGTGGAAGGAAACAACCAAACAAAAAACAAATGTGCCAAAATTGGCGAATTAAATGAAAGTTTTAAAACCCAAATTATAACAAATTTGGCATGATCGAGCCCAGCGATCTTTCCCGGACATGCGTGTTGCACACGCTTCGTGGGCTCAGGGCATAGCATTCTTTAATCTATGCTGCCACCCCACAGGTCTGCCAATTTTTTGTCGTCTCCACCGTCAACAGCCACTCGACCCATGTTTTGACTTGGCTTTTGGAGATCGAACGAACCGAACCGGTGGTCGTCTCGCACAGGCTCCCAAACGGCGAAATATGTACGACTTAGTTTGGGTGGTGGTGGTATTGGCGAAGGTAAGCGGCAGCCAACCGTTCTGGTAGGCACGAAGAGATAGATCGTCGTCAACTGCTCGCGGATCGAGGGATCGAGCCCAGCGATCGCGCGGCGGAAAGCAAAACAAAAACACTCTTCGCCGAGCGATCGTCAGTTTCGGTTACGGTGCGTTTCGGGTCGGTGGTGTTCGAGTGATTTTGGACGACGGAGGAACGCTAGCAAAAAAAAAACTATCGATGTTGTTTTGTTTACTTACATTCAGTGGTTGAGAATAAACGTGAGATTTTCGAGGTTGTCTCGCTGATTGTCCACAAGTCGTGCAAATATAACAACAGGTATCAGAGTGCCATCATCCAAAGATTTTTCTGACAGGTCAGTGTGATGCGAACCGATCACGATCAGTCAAAAACCCAAATCAGCGGTATAGTGCTAGCACAGTGCTTATAAGTCGTTCAATGGTTTTATATACACAATTTGACGAAATATAGGACTTCGCGTACTTATTGGTTACTTGGGAAGTGAAGAAACTCGTAAACGTAAATTGTTGCAGTTGATCAACCGTGTGCAATGAGAGATGAGATAAAGTTCCTGCCGCTGCAACCAACCCCCCAGTAGTGTAGATGCCCGCGCACATGTGTTACGTATAGTGGATATAGGCCGGTGGTGTCGGGTTCCTTAGGTGCGATCAAAAAGTATAATTCAACCAGGCACGAAGCGGCTTCGATCGGCTCATTACCGCCTCGACGATGGCCACAAATACCGAGAAGATTTTCCACTGGTTGCGGTAGACCGAAGAGCAGCGCAGTGCTAATGATGATTTATCGTGATTCAAACAGGTGATTATTTAGCTCTAAGAAAGGGCACAGGCTGGTGCTAGTGAATCTCCAGCTCCGGGTGTTAAAAATTCAGTGAGTACCCAGCTGGGTTTAAGATGAAGACCGGTTCCATTTGTGACAGTGTGATCAGTGCGAGGCGTAGGTGATGCTGATGCTGCGTTCTTGGATTGAACTGGATGGTGACGACTTCTCCTATGATTACATCAGGTAATGATCCATCTATTAGTGCTATGTGGGTTACGGCTCGGAATGTGCTCCGACGACCTGATTCAGAGTTCGGCATTTGGGACTTGCTGTGCAACTAACCATTACTGGTTGGCTGACGGGGGCGCTCGGATGCATTTCAGTAGGTACCTTTTATGAAGCCTAAACCTACACAGTATGGACAGGAAATCAAGAAAAGGCAGAAACAAATTGATTGGTGATTTACATATTTGAGCACAAAGGTAAATGTTCAGAAATTACGACTCCCGTAAATAAAACAACTTGTAAATTTACATATTTCATTTAATTTTACTTAAAAGGTTTTCTTGCGTGTGATACTGTATACTGTATACAAACTCCGTACTGAAACTAACCTGTAAGTTTAAAATGAATGAAAATATGTGGTGAGTAAGATCAAGGTAATTTTGTTACATGCAACTCGATGAAACATTTTTAACTTTACGGTCATCAAAGTAGGGTTCTACCCTAAATGCAGTCATGGAAACGGTTCATCATTATTATAAAAAAAATCAAGATGATCTTAGCAAACTGAGGAAAAAAAGGTTTTTTTTAAGAATCTTGTCGATTTCTAGGATGTCCTTCCAATTCTCCTGAAATTTCCCTTATGATTTCTGCCATGAATTATCCAGGTAAAGCGCTAGTAACCCTACCAGGAATTCCGTGATTTTTTTAACTCCTACTCCGTAAGAAACAGAGTGAATTGCAGCATTACAATACTGCCCATATTTGCATGGTCGACGTAACCACTAGCACTATCTTTGATGGAAAAATGCGTTTTTATATTCACAGCTGCATTTTTGAATCTTTCAACAATGTCGGTCAAATAATCTGTGCATTTGCTAAAGATTGAAATTTAAAAGTTGACTGGGCGACTTTTTTTATTTCTTACTTTTACCATCTACAAACATCGTTTTATCCGTCCAATAAGTGAGTTTGATGAACGATTATGTGAATGAATTGACGTAAAAACCAGGTCAGTGTCATAGCAACCTGGTTTATACGCTAAACTATTCCAAGAAACACTCTGCAAACCGGGTGTTTTTTCGGATAAGTTTGGGTTTGTGCTCATGTCAATCCGTTTTGCTCTTGTAGTCAAAATATTTCAGAACAAATAAGCGCTGTTCGAATGTCTAACCAGTGTATTATTAGGTAAAGGAGGCATATCAATGAAAAAATGCATTTTGGTCATATTGGCGCTTACGTCGTCTATGCGAATATGGCCAGAATAGTTATCACTACATTATTTCTCAGAATTACACGAAGTACTATTTATGTTCCATGGATTGAAACAAAAAACTTCCATTAACCTTATTAAGATCTTATCACACTATAAACATGAAAAAATCTGATAGTCTTTTCATTGAATCTTGCTGATTCGAGTTAAATGCGGAAGAATCAAGGTCATTTTGTTACATGCAACTCGATGAAACATTTTTAACTTTGCGGACATCAAAGTAGGGTTCTACCCTAAATACAGTCATGGAAACGGTTATTATAAAAAAATCAAGATGATCCTAGCAAACTGAGGAAAAAAGGGGTTTTTTAAGAATCTTTTCGATTTCTAGGATGTCCTTCCAATTCTCCTGAAATTTCCCTTATGATTTCAGCCATGAATTATCCAGGTAAAGCGCTAGTAACCCTACCAGGAATTCCGTGATTTTTTTTCAACTCCGTAAGAAACAGAGTAAATTGCAGCATTACAATACTACCCATGTTTGCATGGTCGACGTAACCACTAACACTATCTTCGATGGAAAAATGCGTTTTTATATTCACAGCTGCATTTTTGAACCTTTCAACAAAGTCGGTCAAATAATCTGTGCATTTGCTAAAGATTGAATTCAAAAGTTGACTGGGGTGACTTTTTTTATTCCATACTTTAACCATCTATAAACATCGTTTTATCCGTCCAATCCTTGAGTTGGATGAACGATTATATGGATGAATTGACGTAAAAACCAGGTCAGTGTCATAGCAACCTGGTTTATACGCTAAACTATTCCAAGAAACACTCTGCAAACCGGGTGTTTTTTTCGGGTAAGTTTGTGTTTGTGCTCATGTCAATCCGTTTTGCTTTTGTAGTCCAAATATTTCAGAACAAATAAGCGCTGTTCGAATGTCTAACCAGTGTATTATTAGGTAAAGGAGAATCGAGGATTTCTGAGCAACCATTAGATATACAGCTAATGCTCGATAACTGCGTGCTATTTAACTGGGCTGCTTTTTAACTGGGTGCTCGCTAACTGGGCTGTAGCCCAGTTAAAAAACAGTTAAACGTCAAAAACTTTCACCATCCCGTAACTGACGAGGGGCGTGCAAATGCAAAATAAGGTTTCGGCATTATTTTTTTAATTGTAAATTTGTCTTTTTTCATTTAGATTTTATTTTTTTTTTTCAATTCAATGTGCAATATGTCGAAATGAGAAATAAATCACAAATAGTTATTATTGCTTCATGGTTTTCCTGTTTTCCACGCCATGTTCTCTATAGTGATCCAGTTTTTGTCGTAATTCTTTTCGGTGTTTTAGGAAGCGAGTCACCGAGGAAGATCCTACGCCATATTTTCTGGCGAGCGACTCGTGCGATGCACCTCCTCTTTCGAAATCGTCGATAATTTTAACTTTTTCCACCAACGTAAGGGTTTTTTGTTTCCGTTTGCGGTTGGTGCCCGGTGGGATGTCCATTGCAGGAACGAAAACTGTTTAATTCACCTCAAAATTTACAAGACGGTACGATTAAAACGCGAATTCAATGACGGAATGACACGACGCGATTCCAAAACCGAATGACGCCAACTTTGCATCTAAGTCCCCCTCGATTTTTATTTGAATGTTTGTGTGCGTTGGAATGGCAGTCCAGTTATCGAGCACTGCTCGCTAACTGGAAGGTTCTCTCAGCCCAGTTATCGAGCATAAGCTGTAGCGCATTGCCCCACGTCATTTGCTCCCAGGGTTGCCAAAATATTTTTTGAATGTTTTAATTTTTTGATGATTTGAAATAGAAGTTTTTTTCATGAGAGGCATTAAAATTGATAGACATATCATATGAAATGGTAGAATTTGACTAAAATACCTCTTATCTTGCAGATATTGTGATGGCGCATTTTACACCTAGGAATGGTGTTTGTATGTCACGAAATGGCTTATGAATGGGTGAACGGCTCGGGATGATTCTTTATCCGCTTTGTTCGTCAAGGGTTCCGACGTGTTTGTCTGTATAAAAATCCCATGATATTCACCAGGAAAATTGGAAAAAACGAGAGTGAACACTGTCATTTTGTATGGGACGATTCATAGCATTTTTCAACAGCCTACTTGATGGCAAGACGAAGTTTGCCGGGACCACTAGTCCTAAATAATAATTAATGTCCTGAATAATAATAAAAAAATATCCAAATAGTTTCAATGCAATCAATGCATTTAAGTTGTTAGTAAAATTTTCCAATAGATTCTTAGTTTTCATAAAGAAATACATACTTATACATACTTATAGAATTTCCAACAAAGTATGGTTGTACTGCTTTTCCCCGAATGTCAGTTCTCAGAATAGCTCATTCCTACAAAAAGTTTTTGTTACTTTGTTATTTGTTTATTTTTTGTGAATGTGAATGTGGTGATGAACGACATGGTCATCTGATATGCACCTTTTTTATTTAGTCTACGGAGTTTCACCGACTTTGGCATCTATGGCAATACGTGTTTATTCGAGAATGACACCAAATCGTCTTACTTTGATTGCTTATTATTTTTTCTTGTTCACCACTCTGTCACTAAAGACTATTGTTGCACATCATGCAGTTCAACATCCCTTTTCATTAGGGGAACTGGCGTTTGGGGAAATGTAGCACAATTATATATAATCTGAATTGTTTTTTTTTTTTTTTCTTTCAAGCAGTATTGATAGACTCATACTCAAATCTCAATCAATACGCTCTCCCGTGAGAGCAAACTCATTAGAGATCTGCTTCGCAAATCTCACGCTTGAGGTTTTGATGCCAAATCAACTCAATTAACTCAAAGCGTAAACAATTATTCAGTCGATAAACTCAAAGCGTAAACAATTATTCAGTCGGAACTCGAGAAACCCGAATGTTGTTGTTTACGTTAGAAAGGATTTCTATAATTTTACCAGTCTAACAAGAAATTATTGCCGTGTGTGAGTAAACTATGGAAATACGAGATAATGAGTCAAAAAGGTGAGCCAACTCATGCATGATTTTTTGACTATTGAGTTGCGTAATGGACAACTCACGCATGCAAAATCTCAAGCGTGAGTTGTGAGAAATTGAGTTTTTCACAACACTGCTTTCAAGTATTGCGATCTTTTTCACGGGATTCTGGCAAGATTTTAAGGTGAAAGTAGCAGACTTTGGGGCAAGTGTGCCACCCCTGCTTTTTATAAAAACTACAAAATATATTTTATCTTTGAGCTAAACAATATGTTTCCTTATAGTTCACAATGAAATGATCAAAAATGATGAAATTTACTCTATTTTTCACATATTTACATCGACCTCTGTAAAAATAAGCAATTTTGAGTGGATTCTTATAAGATTTCGTTGTTTTTTAAATAGCATGGTGAAAAGTAAATTATTGACAGATTTTACTAACGTACTGCACATCGTGAAACTATTCAAATGCGTAAGTTATTGTGGCATTTGAACGAAAAAAGTATTTAGTTTTACATACGAAATCCAGTTTGGTTGAAATCTATACTTATTGGGGCAAGTGTGCCACCTATATGGTTAACGAAAATTGTTGGAGTGAAATTTATGAAAATGTAAACATCATCAACAAAATCATAACAATAAACCAAAATAAGACTCCAGTAGTGGTTTCTGAAATATAGTATTGGAATAGCTGACATGTTTGCACCCAAAGTGTTTTTTCTCAATATATTCAATAATAACATGTTTTCCGGCATTTTACTTTTACGGCGGTACTTTTACTTGTCTACATCAGGATTTTACCATTATATAGTGCTGACCTAGTGTAATATGGAATTTTGTGTATTTTTTCGTAGCTCGAAAATCGAAATGATTTTACTTTTGGTTTAAACCTTGACTCGTTATACGCATATAAGAAAAGTTTTTTAAGACTTTTGAAACTTTTTTGTATTTTTGAAAATTGTTTGAAAAATTGTATTCTTATATAACCTACAAATGCCTGGGGTTCATTTAACGTAAAAAATCGAACCTTTTATATTTTTCTACCAACAGCCTATCACGGTAGAAGAGCTTGGTGGCATTAAAATAATTTCAAACCTTTTTTCCGTTAATTGCACGGAGAATAAAAATATTTCTAGCAACTACTTTGGCAAATTATCCCGCTTAAATGACGGCTACATCACATTTAAACAATTATTGATGGTCTAAATTTGAACCTTGACACTTTTGATAATGTATGATGTTGGTCGACAAAAACACCACAAAGCTCAACTTCTTAACTTTTTTTAAGGTTGTTCCTATCTGACATTTCGGAGGACACACGAAAACCAAAATACACCTAAAATATGAGTTTAAACCTAAGGGTGTGACAAAACTCAAAAATAAAAATTTAGCCGTAAACAAACTAAAGGCATTCAAAAATTGAGTAAACATATGTTTCTGGCCTAAACTTAAGCGTTTGGTTGTAAAATTGGGACAGGGCTTTACCCCTCTATTGGAAAGTGAATGACGTGGTTTTCGATTTACCGTGAAGCTTACCATACTAACCTTCCTGGCTCAAACAACTCGACTTTTTATTTAGCATGGCGAAATTAACGATTGAGGCTCTCACTCGCAATATCGAGTTTCAAATCCCAGTTCTTTTGATTGCTAGATCGATTTTTATAAACCGCTGGCCATATTTTCACGTTTAAAACCTTTTTAGAGCTGCGAACCTCTTTGAAGTTCACGAAACATCCCACGGATCTCCAAAAATGTATGTTCTCGAAATAAACGTTTGTGGAAGCCTTCCTGAGCATTATAAAGATATTTCAAAAACCATGTCTGTGAACCACCAAAGCCAATGCAATTATTCTGCCAAGATCATCTGGATCCACTGAGTTTACTAAGAATCTTTCCAGGAGTCTACCAAACTTCTGCCAAGAGTTCAATGAGGGACTTTTCAAAAGGATCTTTCCAAAATCTAGCAAAAAATCTGTTTATTGTGAAGCCAGCGATTTGTCAAAGATATGCCCAATAGTAAACTGATTCTTTTGGAATTATCCCGAAAGATTTACTCCTAGATATAAGAAATGAATGTTATTTTTGGAATGATACGAATAAAGAATTAAAAAAGAAATTGAGCCGCACTCACGAAATCCCAAACTTTTGAAGGATGATGTGAGTGGCTGTTTTATTAGTTTGGAAAGCACAGCGTAACATAAAACACATTTTTGCGTATCTCAAGAATAAAATTATGTGTCTCTAGTAGATTTGGGGTTGCTGAATCTGATGCTGTTTTTAGAAATGCTCTAGCACGTCACAATTTTCGGCTGCAGGTCGCCAAAGTTATACAAAACACGGGTTTTATTGATGTTTACTTGCAATTTAAAGTTAAATTTATCATAAATTAGATTTCAATTTTCATTTAAGATATAATTTAGTTTAATAACACGATAACATTTTGAATAAATCGATTTTTTTAAGATGCTTGCCGTCTTCATACATAATTCTTTGTTTCTCTTACATGAGAAAGTACAATACTTTTCTAAACCATTAAAAAATAAACTGTAAGCATCTCAAATTTTATTAATGTTGTTGATAAGCATTTGTTAACACATAAAGTTTGAAATCTGTGGCAAATTAAGCAAATAAATTGTCATACAAGCTAGTACACTTGCATGCAAGTTGGCTAAAATCGTCAAATTCTATATTTTCCATAGCCAAAACTATACGTACTATGATGTTTTCGAGAACGACAATGTATTGCCCTGGTAGGGCGTATAACACCGAGTTATCCTACATTGATCATGTCAGTAGATTAGATGAACTAAACTTCAGGCAGCTGTTATATGACCAAGAACTTTCATTGAACTCAACTTAATTTTCAATTTTAATCCAGCTGAATGTGTGTCAGTTTTATGAACATTGAAGGAGAAATCATCTGATTACGCATATTGAAATTAAGAAGAGCAATATTTGATACAGGGTTTTGAACGACCTTAACCCGTATCCGCCCATCAAATGGAAAAAAGTTCAAATTGCTGGCAATTCTTGGCGGATTGTTTTCGTTTTAGTTCGAATGAAATCCCCTGTATGTTTTTTGAAATGTCCATCAGTTTGGAGTTATTCCGGTGGGTCACTGGGTCAAGTCGGGTAAAAATGACCCCAACTTTCTTTTCAATCATCTTTTATACAACTTATTAGAATAAATCTGAGTTCAACTCAACTTGTTTTTATAGTGTCATCTACGGACATCATGTGAGAACTAAATTCACTGTTCGACAAATAAAGTCGATCTGAATGCACAGAGACCGGACAACCCGGACTTGAAAGTATAAAAATAAACAAACATAATGGCGTTTTCAGAATGTTAGTGTCTGCCCCAGGTCATTTTTAATATATACTTGAACTTTTTGCATTTTTTATTTAAAAATCTAATCTAATCAATAAACCGACACAGTGTTTTATATTCAGGACAGCGGAATTCATGAGCCATATAATGTTTAAAACGTTAAGTCCAATATGAAGAGTTGTAATAAGATTTGCAGGAAGCCCTCCCCCTTTTTTTGCACCCTCCCCATTTTTAAAGTATCGCAAATGATGGAATATTTGATATACAGGGGGTTGTCAAAATAACTGCGACAGGCAAAAATTGGGCCAACTTTGGAATGCTGTAACTTTGACAAAAATTGACCGATTTCAATTCTTTAAGAAGTAATGGACGGGTCAACTAATCTAGTTTTCCAATTGTCCCCGATCATAGGTTCCCTAGGAGACACCCAGTGGCCACTTTTAAGACCACCGGAATTTCCCGGAGGAATCTGTCATTGGGGACATCACAGCCTCCCTCAGGGATATCCGGTGGTCACAAAAGTGGCCACTGTAGTCAAATATCCACTTAAGGTCTACAATAGCCCTATTTAGCACAAGACATGAATAATGAACCATCGCACGATATGTATTCAGTGCTTCCCAAACTGTGCGCCGCGGCGCCCTGGGGCGCCTTAAATCTTTTTCAGGGGCGCCGTGGGCCGATTAAAAGTAAGGCCTGGCAAACCTTCTCAACTTATGTTATAATTGTATTACATTGATCGAAAGCATCAGACGAAAGTTGAATACGGAAATCGAACAAAGAAGACAATTAAGCTGCTTGCCACAGAAGTTGAATGCAACTTTTTGGGAGTGAAAACATTAAGATAGCTTTGAGATATCGCTCACCAGTTCAAAAAAAAATTAATATCTATGTTCAAAGTTTTTCAAATTCCATGTTCCAAATTTATGTTGACAAACATTGTAAAGGTATATACAGAAGTTTTTCAAATTCCATGTTACAATGTTATGTTGACAAACATTGTAAAGGTATATACGAGAAGGGGGTTTCACAACACTGGGAGAAACAATTTAACTTTTCTTATTTCTTATTCTGATGCAAAAATGTTAACCATGTTAAAATCTTTCGCAAATGTAAAGACATTTTTATAGCCTCGAATTGAAAGGAATCCTTTGACGATTTTTTTTAAATCCTGCTTCGATCAAAATTTGTCGTTTTTTTCTATTTTTATGCTTTTACAATACAAGCGGCGCAAATTTAGCAAGAATTTAAAGTTCACTACAGGATCCAGAAACACCAGAAACTGTGATAGTTCAAAATATAATTTAATATTTTTTGCAGATTCCTATTTTTGTAAAAAAAAATGTGCAATTGTTTTTCATATCAATAATTTTATTGAATTATCAAAGAACGTACTTTTTGCAAAAGTAGATTTTGTTCTAGCATGAAAAGTCTGGCAGAAACTTTGTCGAAAATATTCATATTTTTGTATAAAATGATAATAGTGCGCCGCGCTTCTGATAAAAAATGTCAAAGGGCGCCGTGATTACAAAAAGTTTGGGAACCCCTGGTATTGGAGTTCAATTTCAATTGTCCCTAATTACAGGTTCCCTCTGGAACATCCGGTGGTCCCGGAAGTAGTCACTGTAGTCAACTATCCGTTTTGAGTCTACATCCTAAAGTTTATTGAAAAGGCAGTTGGGACCATTTTTACCCGACTTGACCCAGTGACCCACCAGAATAACTACAAACCGCTGGACAGTTCCAAAATTTGCATAGATGTTTTAAAAACTAGACATCTATTTGAACTAAAACGAAGACGTCAAGAATTGCCAATTTCTGTCAGCTTGTACCCATTTGCGGGGCGGATATGGTCGAGCTCAATGTTTATTTGATTCACAGCTATCATCACTTAAATATTTAAGTGAAACTCTTTTACATTAGGCTCATGGATTCAGAAGGTCGAATAAATAAACAACTGTGGCCAACCTACCATTGTCCGAAGTAATAATCTGTAATCGGAATTTAAATCCTGTGGTTGCTGAATCATCGATCCGTAGTTAATCTGCTCGCACGAGATCATCATTCTCAGCTGTCAATTTGAACAGTTTCATCTATATTAATCCATCGGCGCATTCGACGCACCGTTCGACATCCGATGATCATAGTCCGAAATCTAAATCGCTCAGGCCATCCATCTTCACCCCCATCCATTATTGGAAGCCAAAGCCATTAATTTCCCACACACACTCCGTTCAGCAATTCAAAACGGCAGACGATCTCAAACACTTCATCTTCTGGATTCGGTCCATTCAAGTCGTGGCACGCACGCACGCACGCTTTTAGACTACCGCGGTTGTGGAAAAGCTGCTATTAGGCTACCCGAATAAAAATTTACAATTGATGGAATAGTTTAACTTATTCAAACACCATAAATGGTCTATTATTTGTTAATTGTTCAAAGTTTCAGAAAGGTTCAAACTGTTCTTGTTCTTACTGAAAATTTCAGTCACGATTGTTTCAATTGTATAAATAAATTTAATGTTTCTACTGTTTTTTAGAATATTTTATTGGTAGGTTGTAATAAAAACTTATAAATTTGTACATGTAACAAGAATGATACCTTCAAAGTTTGCTCATTGTTGATGGTCTTCTGAATTCGCAAAGGCAATATCAACAAACAAAGTTAAAACCAAACGATAGATATAATCGCAAGTGAATTCTAAAAAATACATTTCATTTAAACGTAAACCTGCTGGAAAATATGGCATTATTACAAAAAGAAACCTATTGTATTTTTATATTATATTTTTATCAGGGTAGTCAGTCAGCATCACTCGGCAGACAGTCAGTCAGTCAGTCAGTTGCGGTAGGATTCAAGAAATTACACGCAAGCTGTGCTAATCTTGATCGCTTCCCGATCTACGTGTGGTTCATGCATCTCTCGACGTAGTAAATTACATTTCGCAACACCGGCCAAAGTAGATCGTTTTTCCGTCTTTCACCGAGATAAACGCACCGCCGCCGCAACCAAGATTGGCAAGAATTTCCTTCCCGGGGCCTTCTCATGATGGCGTGCGATGGCGATTGGACTGAGACCCAGCTGGAGGCCGCCAGTCCTGCCAGATTGATCAAACATCAATTTCTTAATGTAACACTTCCCGCACGCTGCACAGTGGCCACACTCTATACAAATATTAGTCAAAATTTCAAATCTTACTCAAGTTGTCCAAAGTACCCAGTTCATTGTCAAAACATGATACAAGGAGTATGCCCAGATATCCTTAACGGTAAGCGCGCAGCTAATCAGCAAGACCAAGCTTAGGGTCGTGGGTTCGAATCTTAGCAGTCGAAGATCTTTTCAAGGAGAAGCAGTCTCTGCACCAGTTGAGACGTAACGCCTGCTAAGAAGAAGATTAGTAAAAGGATTTGGAAACTCTTCTTTTATTTTTTGGCCGTTTTTAGGCCACTGTGCGCTGTTGTGCTCACTATCGAGTAAATGGCTTAATATCATTAAAGCACCGATGAATGGGGGCCACGGAAAACTATGGAAAACGACTAAAAGTGATCGCGCGATTAAGGTAGGTCTCATATGGAGCGCAAAACACCCGCCGCTGGAATCTTGATTCTCCTTCGATGCTGGCTGTGTTTAGTTTGTAGGTTCAAATATTTGAGTTGGCAGGCAGTCACTTAGCCACAAGATACGCAGGCTAATATTAACTATAGGCATACAGAGGAATGTAAGCTTTTCGTGTGCTTTGCTCATATGAACAGCCTTGGAATGAACTATTTAAGCTACACGAAGCTGATCGCTAGGATTAGACTATGTTGCAACGAACATTGAGACAAGAATTATGTCTGAACCACTCTTTGGAATGTTGGCAACAGAATTCAGTCCGTGTGACGTAGGATCACAGTTTTTTTTTTCGTAGTATGAGAGTTAGTCATACTGATTTGTCTCAAATTCAGAACAGGCTCATATTTTGAACACTTTTTTCATACTATTTTGTAACTCAATAATTATTTCTTCAAAGCTATTTTTGACACTGTGAGTTGTAATGATTCTTTATTTCGAGGTATTTACGACTAGCTCAGAATATTTCTTCAAGAACCACATCTAATGATTCTTCTGGAATGCTTTTATAAATTCCCCTGAAGGTGTCCAAAAGAAATCCTATAAAAATTTCTCAGAATCTTTGACTGGAGCTCTTCCCGGGATTTTCTGAGGAATTTGGCGTAAATACCTATAAAATTTCTTCAGGAAATTTTCTAAGGATGATTCATGAATTGCATCCAAGTATTTATCCACCAGTTTTTGCAGGGATTCTTCTGGAAATACCTCCATAAGTTATTCTATGGGTTTATCCTGGAATTCTGACAGACATTATGTGGTTGTTTCAGAAGTAACACCATTGACTACTTCTGGTTTTCTTCCTGCAAAAACAGTACTTTTCCCAGAATTCATCCTGAGATAACTCCTGCAGTTCTTTCTCATAATAATTAGAAGAGGAAGAAAGAAGATACTTTGTTCCCAAGACTTAACGAGTAATTATTTTGATAGTTCTCAAAATAATTACTCCAGAACTTCCTGTGAGAATTCCAGCAGGATTTCTTCCAGCTATTTCTCTAAAAATCACTACAGCAACAGCAATTCTCACAATCAGATCTTTAAGGTATTTCATCCGTAATTTTTCTATATATATTCATCAGGAATTTTCAACACATTACACTAATACCTCAATTTACGAACTTTTTTTAAACGCAATCTCAATTTACGTCACTTTTTTACGAAGTTAATTCAATTTACGTCACTTTCTTTACAAAGTTTAGACAATTATAAAGAAAATTATGTAATGGATGACCTCCGGTTGGAGAAAACCATTGGAAACCCATGCAATATGGGTACTATCAGAATGGGCACGAAGAGGGGATGACGAATATCGATGTCCGACGTCATTGTGAAATCCAATATGGCGACCTCTGATTGGGGAAAATCGTTGGAAACCCATGCAATAAGGGTATTTTCGAAATGGGCACGACAAGGGAGTCAAAAATCGATGTTCGACGCCATTTTGAAATCTAAGATAGTGACCTCTGGTTGGGGAACATCGTTGGAAACCTATGCAATATGGGTATTTTCGGAAAGGGCACGAAGATGGGATGACGAAAATCGATGTCCGATGCCATTTTGAAGTCCAATATGGCGACCTCTGGTTTGGGAAAATCGTTGAAAACCCATGCAATATGCATAATCGATCCTTTTTGAAAAGCAATTCACTAAAACCTCAACGAAGTCTTTTTCACGCAAAATCAATTGACGTTGATTATGTTACGAAGGAAATTCAAGAAAATCAGTACAGATTAGTACATTGATCTACACGCTATGTCTAAACCAGCAGATTAAGAAGATCGACTGTACCTCGGATTTTTTTCCCGCTAGAGATCAGTATTTTGGTCTGTTATTTTATAATCGGAAAGTTTTAAAATATTCTATAAGTGATTTTTTTTCCATACATTTTGTATGGGCTGAAATGCGTAGGAAAACGTGATAGAAAGTTAAAAAAATGTCTAAATCATTGATTTTTCAATATAAATCGTTATAGGAGGTTTGACTGTATTGTCCAAACCATTGTGTATTCGCTCAGAAATTAAATATAGAGTAGTTGAATCACGACATAACAATAAATTCAATATTACCCAATAATTTCAAGCCTTTTACACTAAAGCACGGTAATAGGAACCATAAATATTGAAAAGGGTCCATTCACCGTGCATTGGTGTTTCAACTGAAAACAATTAAAATTTCTAATTTGCATGAAATCTCAAGGTTCATACGATAAAATATATCTTACTAGAAGTATCTACAGCGAAAACTTATTGAAATTTAGAACGTTAAAATGAAAAATGTGAATTTTTGGCGTTTCTACTAAGAGTTTTATTAAATCCCATTATTAAACAGAATTCACATGATTTTGACTATATAAACTAGGTTTTTCAAAAGGCTTTGTGACAAGAACTACTTCATTTCATCAGTTTTATTTTATATTGCTGACAAAAGAATAATTTGAGAAAATTGTATGAATATTCTGTAGGAATTTGTATGTGTGCACGGTGAATGGAGGCCGCACGGTGACTAGTGACTTAAGGGTAAGTCCATTCAAAATAAATCGTTAAGCAATTTTTCAACTACAGTCGATAACTGAGATACTAGTACTTGTTTTTAAAATATAAAATAAAAAAAAAGTTTTGAATTGAATGCAAAAATATTCAGCTTTTCTTCCAAAGAACTATCAAAGTTACCCCGTTTTACGATACTTCATAAATTGCTACGATGATTCTTACGAGATTTCCTCTAGGTCCTCGCGAATTGCTTGCTCCAAACATTTCCCAAGGGATTCTTACAGGAATTCTTCCATAAAAATCTACTAGGATTCCATAAGGATTATTGAAAGTTTATTAACAAGTTGATTCAGGGATACCAAGTAAAACTGCTACAATATTTCTTCGTTCCAATGTCCCCTTGTCTAAAGGTTTTTCAAAGGACCAATTCCAAAAATTTCCATAATATTTCCGTCCAGGTTGTTCTCTAGGGATCCTTTCAGAATTTCGTTTAAAATTTCGAACAGGATGCGCTACATTTTTTTTTTTAATTCAATTACAAGTCGTGGAAGTTCGTGGAATCCACCAGGATATTATTAGGAAATCCTGAAGAATGTTATCCAAGGATTTTATAAGTATTTTCTTCAAAATATTTTTGGTGTTGTTTTTTTTTTTTTTTTTCAGGGAACCCGTCAAGTTTTTGTCGAATTGATGCTTGTAGTCTCTCAAAAGATTCTCTATAATTATTAGTATTAGTTCAGAAGCCGCTTCAAAGATTAATTCAGGAAGTCTTCTGTAAATTCCATCAACGTTCTCTCAAAAAAAAATCTCAGATAGATCCAGAAGTATTTCTTAGAGCAATTGCTAGAGGGACTTCTAAAGCAATATTTGGTAGTTTCCGTAAACGATCCCTTTAAGTTCTTCCTTGATAAACTACTGGAAGCACTTCATAAACTGTGGAGAAAGATCTGATAAAAACTAAAAAAAAACTAATATCAAAGTTATTTGGAAAGATATTAAATTCTAGGCGAAATACCTAATGAGATTTCGCGAGAAATCCTTAAAGAAAACTTCCTTTTCGGATTCTTCCAAGTCTTCCAAGAGTCTTCCAAGAGCCACAAGAATTCCTGGATTAGTGGCTTTGACAAATTCGAGTATCTGTGAAATTTTCGTTAACTTTCTGGAGGAATGCATGTATGAAAAACACTGAAGAATCCATGAAGCATCCTGGACGAATTGTTGGATATATTGTGAAAAGACTATACCGAACGCCACTACCCCGAAACCATATTGTTTCGAGATTGATTATTGTGGAGTATCGTGGAGTACAATTTAAATCAATTAGATATCTAATATTGCTGTAGAACCTTGACAGTCGTTTTTGCACCATACCAATCAGGACATGATGATTCTAATATGTATAACAGCAATGTTTCATGATAAGCCCTTGGATAAGCCTACTTTTAAAAGATTAAAAGAAGAAATTTTTCATGTGCGAATAAAAACCATGACATTTCCAAAAATCGCTTTATCATTAAGTCCTCAACACGCATCTACAATCTAGTTTTCTCGCTCACATATTTTTTAGAGTAATAGCAATCAATCTTTACCATGATTCTGTCGCTGTAAGTACTGTTTTTAGGGACTATATAGAGGACCAGCTGGATCAAAATCGCTGGGCTCACAGCGGAAAAATCGTTTTTGTATGTGGGATTCATTAGCTTAAACAGAAAATTAACTCTGTGGGGTTGAGTATTGGAAGAAAACTGTCCTTTACTGCCCCTATTTACATAATAGTCCCATGTTCTATAGGATTTCCTATATACATGGGACTGTTATGTCAATATGGGCAGTATAAGAGACCTTAATTCTACAACATAAACCTAGAAGAAATTGAAAATTTTTACAACTACCGAAACGCTAAACATTACATATACTTTGCAATTGGATTAAATGGACAAATTGATGTGAAGATTTGCGAAAAAGTTACCGTTTTGTCTCAAATTCCGAACAGACTCATATTCCGAACACTCGGTTTTTGTATGGCGATTTGGTTGAAATGTTTCGCTGAAATATGTCATCAAATTACAAGGAAATGGCAGTCAATTGCAATTCTATTTTAGCGTCTCCAATATATTTTATACCGCGGAATTAGTGATGGTTTTCTAGTTTAAGACTAAAAGAACAAGCTCAGATACATTTATTTGCGAAATTATTCAATTTAATATGATTTATTCGTGCTGTTCGGAATTTGAGTCAAGGTGTTCGGAATATGAGACAGAATGAACACAGTGTTCGGGATTTGAATCAAAATGTGGTTCTATACTTTTACGTAAAAACAATACTAAACAAGTTTAAATAAACTTTTTTATCGTTACACCCAACAACTAACAGTTAGGCTTTGCGATCAAATTAAAATTTTCACGAAAATCAGCTAATGTATGCCAACCAGATGCATTTGAAGTCACTGTTGGCCTTAAGTGTTCGGAATATGAGTCAAAACGGTACACGTCTTCTCAGTGAGAATCGAAATCACAGCTCCCTGAAATTTCGATCAAAATTATAGCCTCTCAAGCATTACTGGAGAAGAGAAGGGAACTCGTATCTTTAATCAATTACCTTTAAAGCAACATTAATTGGTCTGTTTTTCATTAGAATTATCAGTGTCTTTCGAAATAATTGTAGCTAGCTCTGTCAGCAATAACTCGAAAGAACAGCCTATTTTAGAAAGAAGGGAATATTTGTGATGAAATGCTTGCAGCTATGATGTCACCAACCACTGTAACAGAATCAATAAATCCACCTATATTGAAAGATAGTCAAATCGTTGATAAAAATCATAGGAAGGAAATATTCACCAACAGCATATTTCGAAAGAAAAACTAATATGTGGATGAGAATAAAAATTTAAATCGTGTTTTACGTACGGTTGTTTACCAGCTGGTTGATTTTTTAATTACAATAAATACCGCGCTGTATTCTGAACTATTCGGAGTAATGACCCATTCGGGGTTGAGGCTTTCGGAGTAATAGGATGGAGCCCGAGAGAAAGTAGGATGAACTTCGGAAAATATCCCTAAAAAGATATTGAACTACCGTTTTGATTCATATTGCGAACACTTGAGGCCAACAGTAACTTCAAATACATCTGATAGGCATACATTAGCATCCTATTATTGCACACTTTGAGCGCAATTATTGCACACATCTTTAATTTTCCTTTTTCGTGTAGTTGACTCGCTAGTGTAATTTAAGACGGCGTGATACAATATTCCAAACAATAAATGTAACGAATAACGATGAGTTTGCATGATAATTCGGTGGAATAATGATTTTATCAAAGAAAAAGCCAGTATGAGTGCAAGACTGCATTTGTTCTGTCATTTTTGTTTATATTATGTAACAATGGGCATTGCATACCTCGCGGCGTTTACTCCATAGCCAATAAATTAGGATACAACTGCAGGTGATGCGCCAATTATTGAACGCTTTAATATTTATAAAAAAAATGTTTTTCTCATAAGTTCTCCTCGCATTACGAAACCAAATCATAAATCTCCATTCTAGTTGAAAAAAAATTGAAATCCATTTAGATTTGACTTCGGTAGAAACTACTTCATTGCGGGAAATATTTGAGTCATGACGTAACAATTTAGGTGCTACTTGAATAGCGCTGCACACGATAGTTTAATTTCGCTTTAAATGCATGATTTTGAACTTTTTAATGAGAAACAAACTGCTGGTAGCTGGAATGAAGTATTCATTAGTTTTTAGCATGAATATTAGGGTTTCAATTCATCGCTATCAGTGTAATATTCCGCGAATATTGGAAAGTGTGCAATTATTGGCAATCTACCCTAATTGCTTGTAGAATTTTTAAAAGACTTCAACAGCTTTTGAGTACCCAGAAGAATTTGCCATTAGTGGGCGAATATATGAAGAATTCTTTGAAAGTACTATATCTGTCATTTACAGAAACACCCTTTAGTTATTCATTGTAGAACTAATCCCCGTCCAACAAAGCTTCCCATTGATTAAGACATCGTCATAACTCCCCAGCCTTTTGTGGCACCATTTCCAAGCGGATTATCCACTGTCCGTTCCAATGCTGTAAACATTTCATTCGAACTCTGTTCTCGACAAAAGGTGAGAGTAACATAATGCTGCTGACTGCGTCAACCTTCGAACCCTTTTTCCATTAGGTACCCTTCCTCGGAGGTCAACCAACATGACACTACTCTCCGCGCTTTCCACCATATTCCCACAGTGCAGTGGTTTGGTGGATGGACACAAGTGTTTGACTTTTTTCTACCGACAGCTACCTTTTCTGAGCATATTTCTCCAAACCAGAGCCTCTCCGTTCGTTACCAGCAAGCATAGGTTCAGTTCAGATTCTAAAGCAGAGTTTCCCAACTGGTGGTCCGCGGAATCCTAGCGGGCTAAGACGACTTTTCAAAGGGTTGGTGGAGCCACTCATTACTGTTTCCACTAATTCTTCTTCCTTCTGGCATTACACCCTAACTGGGACAGAGCCTGCTTCTCAGCTCAGTGTTCTTATGATCACTTCCACAGTGATTAACTGAGAGCTTTCTTTACCAATTGACCATTATTGCATGTATTTTGCGTACTTTATTCTCAGGGAAGTCGAGAAAATTTCCTTTACAAAAAAGATGCACGAACAGTGGGCATTGAATGACATGCGTTTTGAGAGATTCGGGGAAAGTTCGGAAAACTTCTAAGGGGGTAGCAGTTTCAAAATGCTTGGGAGCCACTGTTCTAAAGGTTCCTTACAGTCACCGATAGCCCACTTTATTTGGTGTCTTTATTACTACGAGCAGTAGCATAATGCTTCCCTCGCCGTTGAACTTTGGGGTTCCCACTATACGGCAATCGGCCTTATGGTGAATGCCAACACTGTCAGTGCCGGGGCATTCCAAACACAAACCAGGCTTTTGCCGCCACGTGAGGGAGTGGGTAAGTGTTTCGTGTTGAAAAGTTTAATTTTATTTTATTCACAAGTTAGTAAGTATGACCATTCTTTATTCGGCAGCCTTTTTTTCCTCGCTTTGTCGGATTACTTCTGCGACAAGAGACGGATGGCAGAGAGAGGGTACCGAGTCGTAGATCGGATCTGACCGGAGTTTTCAGTCCGGCTCAAGTTTCAATTCAATTTTCGAGTGCGAGTTATTATTATTGCCATGAGCTTCTTTGAAGAAGGAGAGCTGACAATCTGTACGGAACTGACTTGACTCTGTGAAGTGAGAAGAAGGGCAGGGGGCGGGCTAAGCAGTTTCTCGAGCAGAATTTGTCGGTTAGTCTAATTGAATGGAATAGTTGTTCTGCATGGTCTTGGCATACAATTAGATACTAAATTTTCAACTTGTCAGAAGATAATTAGGATGGTGCTTCCATGCTTCAGTCTTGGTGGCTAACAAAATTTATTTTAAACCTTCGGAAATTTCGCCACCAGCTAAAAAAATAAGGCAGTACTTGTTAATACATCTTTTGAACCTATTGATCCTTTCCAATCCTATGTAGGAACCATGCCTTCAATGTTGCATTGGCCCCGAAAGTTAAATTCACGTGCTCAGCTGGGATTCGAACCCAGGACTCTTGTATGCTAGACGAACACTTTGCCAACTAAGCTACCGAGCCACTAGGTGACGCAATAACTTAGAAGGCTTAATGCCACTGAATAGCATTTCTCAACACCTGTCCGCGTGTCCGTGTCCCCATTTTTCCAAACATAACCCTGATTTTGGTGTCAAGCATGTCCAAACCACTTGGGTCACTCATTCAAAGTGGAACACCTGAAACATTCCAACAGTGTGTTGATATGATGATTAGTATAATGCAGTGCAAAAAAAAGCTGCTCACTGATTGATAGCCAAATGATGAATAGTTATTTTGATAAACCTGCGTCCAAGCCCGTCGGGTCGGGTCTGCAACTAACCAAATCGATCCAAGCTGACCAGAAAGCAAACAAAAACCAAACCAGAAGAAGTGGCAGCAGCTGAACCCAATAATTGAACTCGCCGGAGCGGAGATGATGAATCATCGTCGTCTTGTGCCATTGCCAGACGACCACAATATCGAACGGATGGATGGCTGCAGCGGACGAGCGCGGTTCCATGAACCTTGGTTGCGCTTCATCTAAGCACCATCGCCGCCGCGCCAACCGAGACAGAAGGCCAATTGTAATTCACCAGGGGACTCCATTATTGTGACCCCTCGGAATTCCAGCGGGGTTTTTGGTGGCGATCGATTGCGACCATCCATCGCGCTGAGCCTATCGTGGTACCGCATAGTGGTTCCATTCGATCTACGAAGTGGTAATAAATCAATAATAATATGCCAAAAAGTTTAAGCACATTCAATATTTCGATAGTTTTGGAAATAGATCAAACATTTATAGGCATCCTGCAAGCCTCCAAGCAAGTTATCAGTTATTTTATTGCGACACTTGTTCGATTACGGGTCATAAACATTAAACAAAACTTCGCATTATTATTGCACTCTCGATTCAATTTACCCGAAAATGGGTAAACACATCGAGATGTTGACTACGCAAGAAATCGTCCCTTGCCATGGGCCGAGGAAAAAGCAGGACAAAATTTGAAATACGAAAAATAAATCAGGACACCTCAAAAGAAACTCAAAATCAGGACATGTCCTGCTAAATCAGGACGGATGGTAACCCTAGTCGGGTGTATTGCCATTCAGTGAGCGCTCATCAGCACTCAAACACGAATGTCACTCGAGCGAAATCAAGATGTAAAAAATCATTACTCGAAAACTTATTCATATAGACTCAAGTCAAAAAAGTATATAAACTTACTTTATCGATCCTACGTGTTTCGAAGACGAAATTCTACACGTTTCGCTCTGAACCAACTCGATTTTTCACTTTTAGAACGTTTAATTTTCGGATTTACAAAACGACGAAAGTAAGATTTTCAACTTTCGCAACCTAACCACTACTTTCGCCGCCCCGCAGTATGGAGAGACAAAATGACTTAACCACGAATCAAAACAAAACACTACTTGAGCCGATTTTACACTGATAGAAAAACGTCGAAAGTAACTGAATAAAACGGCTTATCATTTTGTTATAATTATTTTAGTGGAAAATAATAGAAACTACCTAGTTTTTGAACGCGAGCATATTGTATGCAAAATTTAAGCGATGTACACGGCGAAAAAATGTTAAGAAGGTGATTCATTTTAAAACAGTTTTAGAAGACAGGTTATGATTCTTCTTAATTTATTTTCTCAAAACTGTATGAAAGTTACTTACGCCGATTTGAAAAAGTAATCGAGATTAGCTTTTGCAATCGGATGCCTTCGGCACACGGAATTAGTTGTGCACACGAAGACACGATTTTTGTATCTCTTATACTTTTTGAGATATATGCTGTTGTATGTGAATGACCCCTAAAAATCATATTTTTTATCATAACTTTTTTCCAAACACAAAAAATGTTAAAAATCTTGGGAAAAAGGTATGATAAAAAATATGATTTTTAGGGGTCATTCACATACAACAGCATATATCTCAAAAAGTATAAGAGATACAAAAATCGTGTTTTCGACAAAGTTGTTTCAAATTGCCAATTCTACAACTATGTCACCACATGTCTATCTAAATGTTTTGAAACAAATAGTTTTTTATCTCACTGCTAGGTGGATTGATCACAAAACTTTTTTCGTCAAAACTTGCGCTTTAATATACCAAGAAACTTCTCCGAACAAAATATATCGCTAAAATCAACAGTTTGGGCGCTATTCAAAAAGCGCATGAAATCGAGAAAATAAAACACAGTGGAGTGGTGAGATTACCGAGAGGTATCGGGCGATAGATCATTGAACCCTGATCTCGTTTAGACTTTTAAGTTGACAAACCAATTCTATCGATTGCTAGAACTCAATTTTCAGCAGTAGCTGGCTGGTTTATACGTTTAAATGATGTAATTTTTGCATCATATTTGCGACAGAACTGATGTGTAGCTAAAATAATGTGATATTACCATTTATTTTATGCTTTACATCTGTCAAATGTAAACCAGCTCGCGTAGTGCGTATGTGAACGATAGAGTTTAATCAAATAAAATTTAAAAAAATATCAATAATATTATATTACACCCGACTCTGTGTTTGCACGGGGGATGCGTACCGTGCAAAAAAAGTTTTCAGTTCAAAATTTCAAAAACCGTGCAAAAAAAGTAACACCATTTCTCGACGTTTTATGCAAAAATAAGGTTTTGGTGGAAAAAAATGTATGGAAACTGTTTTTGCACGGCCGTGTAAAAAAATCCGTGCAAAAACAGAATCGGGTGTAAGTGCATTTTCAGGAATATTCGATTTCGATTCACCACACAGCAAAAAACAAAATGAGTAATATCGGTCGCCCTAACTTTCAGCTATGTACCAAAATTTGTACGTAACTTTATTCGATCAAATCCAACTTTCTACAATACTGCGCTTCAAATGTAAATGAGCGATATCGATGTGTTTTAAATGTATCATTCCTTCTTCAATGTGGTGAGATGACCGAGAGGTAACGTTGTTGGTTATGACTCGATAGATCGTAGTTCAAATCCCGTTCAATCTTTTACCTCTTTTATGTTCTTTATTCGAATCGGTTCTATCGCGACCGATATTACTCATTTTGTTTTTTGCTGTGTGGTGAATCGAAATCGAATATTCCTGTTTAAATACTCAACATATGGAAATCATGTCAACTACCCTGGTAGGTATTGCACACCTTACTGGACCTCGCTTTTTAGAAGTGCGGGCGGGTTCATAAGTGCGGAAACGTCAAACTCGTTGCTTTCGCCGTTGACGGGCAAAAAAAAAAGTGGATCCGTTTCTCGCCAATGAAAATTGTTTACGTTTTAGCAAAATCATGTGCTTTCAGTCGGGTTGCTAGTCTGTTTGTTTTACAAAAAATCTACTTGTAAAACATTTTTTTAAATATTTCTTAAATAATTTATTGTGGCAATGATGCAGTTAAGTGCTAATTTGCATTTGGATAAAAAATCCACCGTAATTTGTTAGGTAAATGTTAACGTGAAGAATTTTGAGTAGAGGTTCATTTGCATGCCATAATGATGACCTACGAAATGCGATACACAACTTTCAACTTGTTGCATGCTCCTGTGGAGCGAATGACGAAATCAGGATCGTTTTCCGATTCACGTATTACGATTACAATAATATTATCGGTCATATATAATTATGATCTTTATCGTTTACCAAAATCCCTTAAACATCCTTTTCCTATATCCAAACTCTCTATGTTTCCTTGTGGAAGTGCCGAGGACTGCTAGGCTTCCATAAATCAAGTAACATAACAACATTTCCCTCCCATCCTAAAATTGACTTGCATTCGGACCCAGCCAGAGAGCCGGAAAGCACCAGTACTTATACATTGAGGATGCTACCGATCCCAAGTAGCGTCTGTTGGTTCCCTGTTTAAGTACAGCTTTTCTTGCAATAACGGAGTAGCAACTGCCGAGCGATCAATCATACTTATAGGTACCGTAAAACGGGGTAACATTGATAGTTTTTTCAAAGAAAACTTGAATATTTATGCATTCTGGATTAAACAATTATAATTCATATTTTTCAAACAAGTACTAGTATCCTAACTATCGATTGCAGCTGTTTGATTACCAGAAAATTTATTCTAAATGGATATATAATTTTTCATATAATCGAAAGTCGGTTTTCTGTTTTGGGGTAACTTTGATAATGGAGTATAAATCGAACAAAATTGAATGAATTACGGAACATTTATAGGGCATTGCATACCTCTAGGCGTTTAACGCTTTATGGAAATTTCTGACTTAGATTACAAAAATGATCCCAGTTTGTAAAAATGGTGTTCGCAAAGAGATTTGAGGCCGAATTCATGTTCTACTACAACTAGGCTGTCAAGTATAAGTGACAAACTCATTATGACTTCATAAAATAGTGATCGTAGAACAGATTGTTTGTGAGTGCTTCAAAAGTGCTAAGATCTCATAAATTTTTGATATTTGCATATTAATCCTCAAATATACTTGATTCCAACAAAAATAGCTTTGACATAAAGTGTCATACTAGTACTCTTTACTTTTGCATTCGTTTTGCTTAACTGATTAACAGAAACTTTGGTATTTAGTTTAGTATGTTATGAATCTCGCACTATCAAAGTTACCTGCATTATCAAAGTTACTCCGTTTTACAGTACTCATGTTTTGATCGACAAAAAGATTGTGGAGTGAAAAACAAAGCATTCATCGATTTTTCGCCTATGCTTGATACCACTGTGCACCGCGGGCGTACAAGATTGACAACCAACTGTTGCGCCTTGAACTGGGACTGGAAAGTCCGAGGCGGACTCGGGGTACAACGGAATCGATTGCAGCAACCTTGGCCCATATGCTATGCTCTGGTTGAGATTTGAACGCCGACCGTCGTGGAGATATTGGATCAACGTTTGTAGGCAGCTGTTATTGTTGGACACCACCTCCGCCGTCGACAATTGGCGACGCCCGCACCACCACACCGTGGAGGAGTTGTAAAACTCTTGAGTGCGAGAATTACGGCAACTAATAAATTTTTCCGTTCAATCTTCTGTTTTCGTTTACCACACCGCAACGCACCCCCCCTGTGCTCCAATGTCCGATTGATGGGGGGTTTCTTCATTGCAGCAGGTCGGGACGGGAGAGAACGGGCGGAATTGGATCTGACTGTTTACGGCTTGGCATTTCAACAGCATGATGAAACATAAATGGAGTCTTTCCATCATCGGGTTTGCTGCTTCGATTGCAATTGATCGTCTGCGGTTAGGTTAGGACCGGTGCCGAGTTCATGGGGGTTTATTTGCTTTTAACATAAGCATAATCGGCTGTACACATTGCGGTTGAACACCGATTTGAAAAATCAAACATTTCAATAATTGTCGCTAAGAGTTTGAAGATATCCTATCGGTGCATGTTTCAGAAACTGAGATTTTTGGAATCGATAAAGGGGCCCAGATAGCCGTAGCGGTAAACGCGCAGCTATTCAGCAAGACCAAGCTGAGGGTCGTGGGTTCAAATCCCACCGGTCGAGGATCTTTTCGGGTTGGAAATTTTCTCGACATCCCAGGCCATAGAGTATCTTCGTACCTGCCACACGATATACACATGCAAAAATGGTCAATTGGCATAGAAAGCTCTCAGTTAATAACTGTGGAAGTGCTCATAAGAACACTAAGCTGAGAAGCAGGCTTTGTCTCAGTTAGGACGTAATGCCAGAAGAGAAGAGAGAAGAGAAGAAAGGAACGCCCATCCTTATACATTGGCGTTCCGGCGTGGGGGCCTTTCTTAGCCGAGTGGTTAGAGTCCGCGGCTACAAAGCAAAACCATGCTGGAGGTGTCTGGGTTCGAATCCCGGTCGGTCCAGGATCTTTTCGTAATTGAAATTTCCTTGACTTCCCAGGGCATAGAGTACCATCGTACCAGCCAGCCACACGATATACTAATGCGAAAATGGCAACTTTGGCAAAGAACCCTTTAGTTAATAACTGTGAAAGTGCTCATAAGAACACTACGCTGAGAAGCAGGCTCTGTCCCAGTGAGGACGTAAATGCCAAGAAGAAGAAGAAGAATTGGCGTTCTGTTAACCAAAGCAAACTTCTATCATCAATCACCTAACCCTCATTACATATACACTCTCACATGACTTACGTGGAAGCAGTTGTAGGGGAAATTTATGCAGAAATCTATCTTGTATTTGATTCAGGAATTCCATGATTTATTTGCAAAGTCTTTAGAGCAATAATATGAGATATTCCTGGGAGATGTAATGAGAAATTAAACAGATAAGAGATAAGGGTAATTCTCGAAAAAATATTGAAAAAATTCCTTTAGAATCTATTGGAGTAATTCATAATGAAATCATCATTCGAAAATTTGTAAATAAACAGCAAAAAAAACCTTGCCAATTTTTTTGGTTTAACAAAGAACCCTTGCAGTAATTTTTTAGAACAATTCCTGATGAAAATTTCGGTGTGGAATTCTTAACAAATTCATATACAATCGAACTTATTCTCCATATGATGTCGAGCGATATGTTTTCAGCCAGATTTTCAGAGAAAATACTTTAAGCTTTCTTTAGAAAAAAATCGTTTAGGGATTCTTGCAAAAGTTTTAGGAAGTATCACACAGGAATTTTTTTACAAAACATTTTGAAAGTTTCTGGGTGGATTTATTGTGAGACAATTTGTCGTTTTGCCTACAAAATCCTTGAAAGGTACCTAGGGAGAATCATACAAGATTTTTTACGGATTTCTTAGGAAAATTCACAGAAGCCTAAATTTGTCTCCAGCTCGGAGACAATCTTTAAAAGAGTTACATATTGTATCAGATCAGTTGGCGAATCAGTTAAACAATCAAAAGTTCGTTACTGATGATTGCATTCAATCAAGATTACTTAACCCTTTTCTGCAGAAAGAAAAAAAAAAAGCGACTAATTACCGCTCAGAGATGCGGATTTAATCAACCGTACCGTCCACGCACGTGACAGAAAACCCCATCAGCATCCGATTATGATCGGATTGCATCATTGTGTGCCAAGTAGTGTCAAGTCGTGAATCTACCGTTCGCACCAACGCCTGCCAAAGCTGAACTGGACTAGGCGAACCAAGAAGACAAGGGCTTGTTCATATATTTCATAACGCGGAAATTGGTCATTTTGGACACCCACCCGCCCCCTCGTGACGCTTTATGTATTGATTCTCTACAATTTTTGTACGAGCCGTAACAAGATTAGGACACCCACCCACCCCCTAAAGCGTTATGAAATTTGTAAATGGGCCCCAAGGCGGGGACTCGCCGTGCGAAATTATGTTGTGATAGCTGCCATCGTCAAACCGTTAGCACTATGGACCAGACGTTATAATTTTTGGCGACAACATTCCAAGCACCTAATATAAATTCATACATAGATGAGCACTTCCACAGTTATTAACTGAGAGCTTTCTTTGCCTTAGTTACCATTTTCGCATTCGTATATCGTGTGGCAGTTTCGATGATACTCTATACCCAGGGAAATCAAGGAAATTTATATTACGAGAAGATCCCAGAATTATCGAACCCAGACACCTCCAGCATGGCTTTGCTTTGTAGCCGCAGACTCTAACCACTCGGCTAAGGAAGGCCCATTTGGACTTCTGCCACGATTTTTTTTTCTGGCCCATAGTGCATTGCCCACTGATGTGACATAATTTGGCGCTCGATGTGACTCTCGTTTTCGCGCCTTCAGGTTTCGTTGGTTGATTGGTTTTCTTTTTCAATTTTCATGCTGGCGGCACCCGCCCGTCCTTTTGCTGATCGGTGCCCGCGAAAAGTGACGACGCCATATTTTGTCAAAATTTAAACAAAAAGCGTCAAAATTGTCACCCGTCCAATGCTGGAGTATAATTTGATGGCTGGAGGGGTGCGCGGAGAAGGGAAATTATCACCGTTTTAGTGTGCATTTGTTGGCTTGATTGGGCGCCATCGATTGAGTGCTTGCTGAAGGGTGGTTGCAGCAGGCTTTAGTGTCTAACACTATTACGGATGATTTGATAGGTATTGAGGGGAGATACGTTTTTTGTTATATGCTTTCATGAATAGAACGTCGAATTGAACGATGAAGAAGTAAATTAATAAAGGCGGAGCATTATGCCAATCGAAACACCGTATTACGTATGATAAAGGAACAAATCTGGGCCATTTTGCCGTTGTTTATGATTTTACGTAGAGATTATCATGGGAAAGGATTCCCAAGCTCACTGGATTATGTCATTATCAACTTAAACGGGTATTTAGCACTTCGTACTTGACAACAAAAGTAATATCGATAGTTATTCAATAGAGCAGTATTGCAAACTCTGGTGTTAAATTATATTCGTTAAAAAGGATCATCTTAATGAAATATTCCGTTTTTTATATACTTAATAACATTCGATATTCTTTATGCAATTGCTACAACTCGTAGTGCATGCATCTGTGCCACACATAATTTTTCTAACTTAGCATCGAATACACTGCGGAACACATTTTTGTCTCAAGCACCAATATCGATATTTACTCAATTTAGGATTGCAGAACCCATTGCCGTTTTCAAAAAATATTATAGCACGTCATGTTTTTGAGATATTGGCTGTTGAATATGACAAATTTGACAATTTCAGCCAACTTGTATACAAGTTTACCAGTTTGTATGGCAATTTACTTGCTTATTTTGCCACAGAACTCTAACATCATATGTTAAACAATACTTAACAACCAAAATCATGACACTTTCGAGGCTGTTGAAAAAGTCGATTTAATTAATATTTAATCATTCAATTTCAAACAAATTATATCTTAAATGAAAGTTGAGGTCCTATTTTGCATGTTTGGTGGAGTAGATCACTAAAATATTTGGTAAATATTACTTTAAGTTTTATGTAAACATAAATGAAACCAGTGTTCTACACAATTTTTAAGAATCTGTAGCTCAAAATTATGACGTGCTGGAACATTTCTGAGAACGGCATCAGAGTCACCAACCCCTAATTTACCAGACACATATAATTTGATACTTGAGAAACGCAAAAATGTCATTTTTGTTTCGCTGTGACATTGTACGTAACACTTCGTGTTCGAAAACACCAAAATATTTCCAGTTTCAGCGTTTATGCGTAGTATGGACCTGAAACTTATAGCGCTCAAGTAAAATTTATCTTTTTTACTAAAGTAATTTTGACAGCCGATTGCGTATGAGCGAAGTGTCACTTTTACTTGCGGAATAATTGAGCGGCACATTTTTCCGTACAGAAAGTGATAGCTCCATTTGTACAACAGGCGTTACCGACGTTATGAAATCAGCTGTACTTTTCAGCAGCGTACAACTCAAGTAATTTCGGTAGCGGAATCATTCCTTGACCGTTTCTTGTCCTATCCTTTTGCACAGTACTTATGATCAGCGTACCGGCCATTAATAAAGGACTAATTTCATTTTTTGTTGAAAACATCAAACACTACCTCAGCACCAAGGACTCCCTCTATCTCTACTTGCAACTATGTACTCCTTTTTGGTTGAATTAATGGTCAAGCCAAGCTTATCCTCGCTGTCTTCTACTGCAGAGGCATGAAGTCCTCCACTACTGCTTGCGATCGATTCCATTGAGATCAATAAATATCGTCAAAGTTTCGAAATCGATACGATGATCTGATGACCTCGACATTGCACCTCGAGGGCAATTCGAAAACGCATCTTGTATGTTAGAGCTTAATTTTGCGGAAAACATCAGAGTTGCTGTAGATCAGCCCTTACGAAAACCAACCTGATTGACAAAAGACTCCTTAAGTAGCCTTGTAGCGGTGTTTTTCTATGATAATGATAATTCCTATTATTCTTCGGGCCATTTTCGTACCAATGTTTTTTATAATTTGTTCACAGTTTATCTCAAGTATTGCTCGAAATATTCCTACAGAGATTATTCCAAGAAATCTATTAGGAACTCTTCCAAGAGTTCCTCATAAAATTCCTTCAGAAATGTCTCTATGAATTTCTCTAACATTCACGTACGGGACACTGGCGTCAAATCAAGTGAGTTAAAAACTATGAAATGATATATTGAGTTTAAAATGCTTTATCTATATTGATGGCTATAGGTGTCATCTATTATTTGACAGCCATAAAATGTTTTCATTTACATTCATCTTTGGATTAAATGAAAAGTATTGAATTTGTGTCTGAAATTCACCCAATCCCATATTCGTACACCTATAAAAATTTAAACATACAACATTCCAAACTGAATTTTAATGCTCTATTTGATTGTTCAAATACTATATTACGTTGTTTAGACGTAGAAGAGTACATTTGGACAATTTATAAGCGGACATATATGAAACTTAGGTAAAATTTTTAAAAATACAATTTTCATTGATTTTTGCTATAAAATTCAATAATTCTAACAATAGCATTAATTTTTGTTGTAGAATTCAATCTAAAAAATATATCCATGAGCACTAAAAGAGTTTTGGTTAAAATATATTAAGTTTACAGAATTCATAAAAAAATGTATAGAAAAGTATAGAAAATGATTGAGTCATAATTTCAAAACTCTTCTGAAATGTTATTTCAAACAATGTAAACCGAATTTTTGTTCTAAACAACAGTAAAAGGTTAGTTTCAAACTTGTCAGCAGAAAGAATTTTAACAAATAACTTCGTTTTACAACAAAGTACCGTACACTATGCTGTACATACCTTCACATGATTGATGTTATCCCAATATTCAATTATTTTTCAATTCTTATTCTGAGTATACACAAAATATGACCCTATTCTGCGGTTAATTTATTTTATAATAAAAACACAAAATATTCCAAGTGGGCGGAGAGCATTGATATACTTTTTACTAGAATATAACGTGTTGTTTTCATCATTTCAAATAACGCATGTTTTGCGGTTACGGCAATAATATTTATTCTATCAATCTCTATGATAATGTTTGGTAGTAAAATATGAAATAAAAATAATAATTGCGCAATTTCAAGATAGGAACATTAACTATGGATTATGTACATCTATTTAAGAGCCAAACTGAAAGTAATTGACTAAAATTTTTGGTTTTAGATTTGAAGATTTGAAGATTGTGAAGTATGAGATACCGATAACCACTCGTAAGTACTCTAAAACTGATTATAAGTTTTTGAAACTCGTTCAGTATTCGTAGTAATAATTGTTAATGAAGTGAACCTGGAAAAATTACATTATTTTTCGACTTACTAGATTATTTTTAGCAAAAAACATTGGAAAAGAGGTATTTTTCTTAAATTTCCTCAAGTTTCAAATATGTCCGCTTATATTTTTTCCAAATGTACTCTAATACATCTGAACAACGTAATGAAGATATTTAGCAATCATTTAGCACATAAAAAATAGTTTTGGATGTTGTATGTTTGATTTTTGTAAGGTGTACGAATATGGGATTGGCTCAATTTTAGACACAAATTCAATACTTTTCCATTATTCTAAAGATTTGATCGAATAAATATGATTATGATTGCCGAGTAATAGATGACACCTACGACCTACGTAATTGATAAAGTATATCGAAGTCCGTAACTAAATGATTAGTTTTAAACCTACTTGATATGGAAACAGTGCTCCGTACGAAAATGAGGTTGAGTCACTGTAGATGAAATGAAATACGCAAAACATTATGACAGTGGTTTTAAACTGAATTTTAGAAGGATTTTTTTTTATTTTCCGTGCTCTTGACTGTTGGAAGAGTATTATTTTGAGTGATTACTAAAGTTAGTGTCTTTTTAACAGTATTTAGTACTTCCACTTCCCTTTTTTTCATTTCATTTCTGTGAGTTACTGTGTACAGTGGGCCTGGCCATTATAATATTTGCATCGCAAATATTCTGCGAATATTAATACTGACAAGCAAATACCAGAATTAATTTGAGTATTTCCAAGATGCTTTTCAATATTGGCAGTGCAAGCTTAGATTAGATTAGATATTGAACCATGTAAGTAAATGTGTAATCGCTCATAGATCACTAAGCTGAGACGTAATGTCAAGAATGCCATCTTGACTTTTCTTGGTCAGAGAAAGAAAACGAGTGTAAAAAGTGTCATCATACTCAATTTGCACGTCATGACTTTGTTGTTGGGCCAAAGGTTCGCATTTGTTATGTAATACCAATATTTCTCAATCTATTGAAACTTCTAATATGTACTAGAGGAAGAGCACCAATTTTCGACCCAGTACTAGTTTTCGACCCATTCATACTACTTTGTATGAAAATCCGAAAATTGGCACAGAATTCTTGTAGGTCGAAAATTAGTGCTTTTCTCCTACGTTTTGAAAAATTTCACAAAACTAGGTCCAGCCGTTCCCGTGTGGCCCCCCATAACTCAGCCCCGCCAATTTATAGCGCTTTCAAGTGCGTGATTTCACCTTATTTATCGACAAGTTGCGCACTGTGGGTTCGTACCCTGCGGGAGTTCTCTTGTCGTCGCACTTACGCCGCTGCTCCAGTGCGTCTACAGAAAGAAGGTTGACAAAAAAAATGTCGTCACGTAATATTGTGGGGGTTCCGCCATCGATGGACAGAAAGACATGCTGATGGACTCCAGGCTCCGTAGTGGCGCGTAATACCTTGGTAAATGCCTACCAGCCGACACTCGACCGTTGTTGATGCTGGAGCGCTGGAGAGCCCTCGGAGGAGGTGTCTCTCGCTATGAGGGTTGTCACGTTCCTATCCAAAGCGAACGACGTGACACACGGTCGGTAACGTTACAGATACAGGGTCGTGCGTTTTGCCATACAGGACAGTGGTAGTGTCTGTAGGCCATAAATAGAAAAATAAATTGTTTTGTTTCATGATCTCTAACTATATGAACAATGAAGGGATTTCCACACAATTTGAATTAGTACTGTTGTGGTTGAATTAAAACTTTAGAACCACGTTTCTCAACAGGGGGTCCGCGGACCCCCGACCACGTGAAAAGCTCGCTAAAACGAGCATCTTAAAGCGAGCCGTTTTTCAGTGGTTGCCAAGGTTGAGAAACAGTTCTAAAGTTTAGAACATATGTACTGTTATGGACATAAGGGTTCCCTATTTCGCCATACGTGATAATTTTATTTGTTTTCAAATTTTTAATTATTTTGTGTATTTAAGTAGTTCTGAAGCAAAAGCAGGAGAAGCAGGTACCATGTCAATGACGATAACATCCTCGAGTATGATTTAAATATTCGAAATATAATTTATTTGACAGTGTATTATGGTATTTTTATATGATTTTGAATTACATGATTTATGACCGCTTCATAAAACTATTTGAGTCACTGTGCACAGTGACTGAATGCTGTGGTTCATTACTTTATGCACGCCTTCCATATACCTACCGACCGACCGAGGATGAGGGACCAACGATCACCGATCTATTATTGCCGCGGTGCAATATTTTAGCACCTATCGCGTAACTATCGCACCCTCGCAATCAGCGGGTGTTCTTACGATGCTGCGAACCAGTAAACCACTTTTCCCACTGCGGATCATTGCCTGTGAATCTATAAATATTTTATAAGCCCACTACTCTGACTGTCTCCGATGGCGGCTGAGTGCTAAAAAGTTTCTCCAGTTTAAATGTGTGTCGAACAACGCTTATATTGGCGACTGGGTGATAGTTGACGTTTTCTGAGAAACAGGAAGCTTTGTAAGAGAACGGGGGTGGACTACCCAAGTAACCATAAGCACGAATAATGAGCCCCAAATCAGCATCAGAAATACATAAGGGCATTGCAATAGCACTTCAAAAGGAAACATGTCTAATAACAGCATTTCAATAGCTTAGAAATCCCATTACTGCATCTTTGATGCTTATAAATCCGATGCGTACTTCAAATTCCAATCCAAATCCAATCCAAATCCAATCCAAATCCAATCCAAATCCAATCCAAATCCAATCCAAATCCAATCCAAATCCAATCCAAATCCAATCCAAATCCAATCCAAATCCAATCCAAATCCAATCCAAATCCAATCCAAATCCAATGTAAATCCATCAAAACTCGTATCCGATTCAAAGCTACAATTTGGCTCATACATAAAACCAACGGCTCCAGTTGTCACAGCATTTTTCCTGATTGCAAATAACCTGAAGCACTCATGTAATCCAAAGTAAAAGTAAATTCATGCAAGAAATATCCGTCCACTGAAAGCGATATGATTTAGTTGTTCAATCGCAGGACAACCGAGATGACGACGACGAAGGCTAAGCTAAGGCAGTTTTTTTGTCGAAACCGTCCCATTGGCAAGGGCTCGCTGATTGTGTGTGACACCAAGTAACCTGATATGCTTGCTGCACAGCCACCCACCATCTTTGCACATTACGTGTCAACCAATGAATATAGATCAGGGTTTCCCAACCAGTGCTCCGCGGACCCCTTGGTTAACGTGACAACTTCTCAAAGGAGCTGCGAAGGTATTGCGATTAAGTGTAATTTTCCTTAGCCTTCTTCTTTCTGTCGTTACATCCCAACAGGGAAAGACCCTGCATATCAGCTTAGTGTTCTTATGAGCACTTCCACAGTTATTAACTGAGAGCTTTCCTTGCCAGTTGACCAATTTTGCAGTTATATATCGTGTGGCAGGTACAACTATACTTAAGTCAAGTAAATTTCCGAATCCAAAAAAAAAAAGATCGGTGGGATTCGAACACACGAATCTCAGTTTAGTCTAGTAAAATTAGTAAGTCCCCAATTGATTGGCGGCAGGAGTCTAGAAATTTGAATTTATTCATTGATACCACACAATGAATTGGAGGAATCCTCTTGAACTTAGCAGCATTTTGTTTTAGAAAGTATACATACAGTGATACCTCCATGAGTCGATGTTCCATGACTCGATATCGACTCATGGAACCATTCTAGAAACCAAATTTCATGGTTACTATGATGGTCCCTTGGAACTGCTTTCCAAAGGATTTCTGTTCCATGACTCGATATTTCCATGAGTCGATGGTCCCTTCAATATCGACTCATGGAGGTTTCACTGTAGCAGTTTCTAGAAGGTATGCATGGTGCATACCTCATAATATCTTTGGAAAATGTCTGCAAGAACTTTGCGGATTATTGTAGAGAATCATTGGGGGTACTTGAAGATCTCTCAATTCTTGTGAAAATCTTTTTGGAAGATTCGCAAGGAAGCTTTTGGGCATGTCTATCAAGAAATGTTTGCGGTAATTTTGGTTTAAATCTTCTCAATCACTAACCCTGCATGACTTTTTGTTGGATTTTATCAAGATCCATTTTGCCAGTTCGACTCTTGTACCGAGTCTAATAGTCTAATATCTGTTGCGGATTTCAGACATGATTTTTAAGGTACTTGCAAATTATATCTGTTGATTTTTTCGATGATCATTGGCAGGTTTCTCCTGATCTGAAACAGATTCTGTGCTCATTGACGGATTCTTTCCTAGGTTTCTAGTGAGATGGATGGAATCGATCCCTTCGACACAAATGTTGGGAACCACTAATATAGATAATAGCGCGGCAACACACTCAGAGTCACAGTGATGCTGTAATGTTTATTTTTTCCTCCACACTTGATTTGTTTTCTGCCAGCAACAAAAAACAACGACAGCCCGGGAAGTGTGGAGAGAACACACGCAAACTTAGTGGGAAGGGGGAATAGCGGGGTAGTTGTGTCCGGGACCCCTTCGGGGGCACTTGGTGAATGGCCGGCAACAGCCATTCGGAGGAAAACCGATCCCTTCGTAATTACGTTACAACTTGCATATGGGTCTCTCAGATGACGTTTGTGAAATGTGCACCTACCTCGACGACGTTTGTGAAACGTATAGAGGCAAACCAAGCGGAAAGAGAGTGAAATGAATTTTGCAATTTAAATTAGTACAAATCAAGGGTGCAAAAAACGTGCTGCTGCTGTTCACCCATTTAGTTGTGGGTAAGAAGATTTCCTTACATTCCCGAGTAAATGGCATAACTTTAAACTTTAGCAGAAGCGATTTCAGTGGTTTGTTTCACATCAATTTGAAGGGTTTCTCCTTTTCCTCCGGATTCTGGAGAAAAATAAACAACTTGAAAGAATTTCTTGAGGAACACCTACAAAAATATTCAAAAGAATCGCTAAAAAATATGAACAGGAATTACTAAAATCCCCTACAAATTCATACATGGTTCCACAGAAAAATCCATGGAAAAACCCTTGGATGGATATCTGAGGAAATTTCTAATGGAACGAATTTCAAAATTTTCGTTAAATACTCAAAGGTTTCTGCTAAAAATTCCATATTCTATGGGTATAACGCTAAGAATCCTTAAGATTCAGCTGGTAGTTTTCAGAATCATACTACATATCCCCTGAATTCTGTTAGGAAACCCATGGACCCTACTAGGAACCTTCTGGACTCCGTGAGAGAAACTCGAAAACCCAAATCTCAAGAATCATCGCCACTAAAACAATCGCTAAAATTCATCAGGTTTCCGCTAGGACATAGCTGAAATTCTAAATTATCAAATCGTATCACGGCTCAGTTATGGTTAAAAACCGGGAGAACCAATAGTTTTAAGATTTATTGTACATTTAATTGTAGTGATTGTTGGTTAAATAAAATAATAGCTGAAATTCATAGATTCCGCTCAGTATGCTTAAGATTCCTAATAGATCTCAGTGGAAATTCCTTGATTCTGCTGAAATCGCAAGGCTGGAAAGCATCAATGTAAATAGAGGGTGTCGTGCGACTTTTATATAGGTGCTTCCCCTACTGTCATCGGACGGCGAGACAGTGACAGAGATTTTCTTCAAGTTCTCTTTCATTTTTCCGTCGCTACGGTTTGTGACGGAATGGTAAACTTGGTCATTTTTAGTTCATTATCTGGTTTGATTGTTATTTATATCGTTGGAATCAAAAAAGGATATCCACTTCAAGCATCAAGCACATTTACTTCCCAAAATTTTCCAAAATAAGATATAAATTTTAATAGCAAAACAACATTAAAATTGATCTCGTGAGTGCTCCGTCATTGCGACGTAACGAAGTGCGCACATGAAATATAGATTTGTCTAGTGACAGTGAGAAGACTCGCTTCGTAAATGTCGCAAGTTGGTCATCCTGGTTTAGAGTTTTCAAAATTCTTATCTTCTTACTAGGATTCTCCCTGGAGTGCGCTACTAATTTCCAGAATCTCCGCAAAACCTTCAAGATTCCATAGGAAATTGTCCAGCGATGGTAATTCTCAGAAGCACGATGGGTATTGCACGAATCTCGTTAAAAAGCTCCTGGATTCCAGGATATTGCAAGGAATCCACAAAATGACACAGATATTCCTCATCGCTTGGAATCACGTTAGTAAATTCTAAGAGGTTGGTTTGACTTTATTAACGAGATTTTAAGCCCTGGGCTAGTTCATCTCGGGACCAACGGCTTAACTTCCCTTCCGAAGGAAGTCGTCACTATAACTTTTTACGTCATAAGTGACTATGTCGGGGATAGGATTCGATCCCAGGTCCTCGGCGTGAGAGGCGAGTGTTCTAACCACTACACCAAGTCCGTCCCCCTAAATTCTAAGAGTTCAATAGTACTCGTAAGGATTATCCTGGGAATCCTCAGTATATCGCAGAAAATATTCAATATTCTGAAGGGACTTCTCATGAGCCTTTAGAAATTTCGAGGATCCCGCTCGAAATCTTTAAAAAATGCTTGTGCCTGATAAGAAGAAATCAAGATTGCACTTGTATTGCTGTGATTAGGATGTATTGCTGTGATTAGGATCAATAATCCGTTGAAAATACACTACATTCACCTAGAAATCTTCCTTATAGCTGAAAAAATATTAAAATCACGCTAGAATCCACAAGAGCATGCAATGAATGCACAAATTTCGCAAGAATTCTACCGATAATACTAACCATTCCACTGAAACTTGCTAAAAATCCGTTGGCGGCCCCTTGGATCCCGGAAGGATATTCATATTCCGCTAGTATTAAGCTGAAAATCTGAATTGTCTAACAACTACCGAAAAGCTAAACATTACATATAATTTGCAATTGGATTAGATGGACAAATTGATGTGAAGATTTGCGAAAAAGTTACACGTCTTCTCAGTGAGAATCGAACTCACGACTCCCCGATCTCTAGTTGGGGCGCGTTAACCACTACGCCATGAGAGGACTCATGAACGCAGAAGTTAACCTGAATTCGATTTCAGCTCAATAATCACGTGGTCCTCTTTCGCAAAGTGCACCTCTTTCGGAAGAATTAGATGCCCATCCAAACACAACGCTTTCTATATATATCCAATGCCTAGCCCGAGAGCGCATTGTTTTTTAGATATAGGAATAGCACACTACACTAGCCAGCAACTGCGCTGGCTGAGGTTTCTATTGTGTGGGCTTCCAATGGGTCGCGACGTTCTCAAACGACCGGTTACGGAACATGAGTCCGTTGCTCGATAAATACTTGTTTTAATTATGAATCGTGGTTTACGGCCAACCAGCCGAGTGGAAGTTTAACAACTACCGAAAAGCTAAACATTACATATAATTTGCAATTGGATTAGATGGACAAATTGATGTGAAGATTTGCGAAAAAGTTACACGTCTTCTCAGTGAGAATCGAACTCACGACTCCCCGATCTCTAGTTGGGGCGCGTTAACCACTACGCCATGAGAGGACTCATGAACGCAGAAGTTAACCTGAATTCGATTTCAGCTCAATAATCACGTGGTCCTCTTTCGCAAAGTGCACCTCTTTCGGAAGAATTAGATGCCCATCCAAACACAACGCTTTCTATATATATCCAATGCCTAGCCCGAGAGCGCATTGTTTTATAGATATAGGAATAGCACACTACACTAGCCAGCAACTGCGCTGGCTGAGGTTTCTATTGTGTGGGCTTCCAATGGGTCGCGACGTTCTCAAACGACCGGTTACGGAACATGAGTCCGTTGCTCGGTAAATACTTGTTTTAATTATGAATCGTGGTTTACGGCCAACCAGCCGAGTGGAAGTTTAACAACTACCGAAAAGCTAAACATTACATATAATTTGCAATTGGATTAGATGGACAAATTGATGTGAAGATTTGCGAAAAAGTTACACGTCTTCTCAGTGAGAATCGAACTCACGACTCCCCGATCTCTAGTTGGGGCGCGTTAACCACTACGCCATGAGAGGACTCATGAACGCAGAAGTTAACCTGAATTCGATTTCAGCTCAATAATCACGTGGTCCTCTTTCGCAAAGTGCACCTCTTTCGGAAGAATTAGATGCCCATCCAAACACAACGCTTTCTATATATATCCAATGCCTAGCCCGAGAGCGCATTGTTTTTTAGATATAGGAATAGCACACTACACTAGCCAGCAACTGCGCTGGCTGAGGTTTCTATTGTGTGGGCTTCCAATGGGTCGCGACGTTCTCAAACGACCGGTTACGGAACATGAGTCCGTTGCTCGATAAATACTTGTTTTAATTATGAATCGTGGTTTACGGCCAACCAGCCGAGTGGAAGTTTAACAACTACCGAAAAGCTAAACATTACATATAATTTGCAATTGGATTAGATGGACAAATTGATGTGAAGATTTGCGAAAAAGTTACACGTCTTCTCAGTGAGAATCGAACTCACGACTCCCCGATCTCTAGTTGGGGCGCGTTAACCACTACGCCATGAGAGGACTCATGAACGCAGAAGTTAACCTGAATTCGATTTCAGCTCAATAATCACGTGGTCCTCTTTCGCAAAGTGCACCTCTTTCGGAAGAATTAGATGCCCATCCAAACACAACGCTTTCTATATATATCCAATGCCTAGCCCGAGAGCGCATTGTTTTTTAGATATAGGAATAGCACACTACACTAGCCAGCAACTGCGCTGGCTGAGGTTTCTATTGTGTGGGCTTCCAATGGGTCGCGACGTTCTCAAACGACCGGTTACGGAACATGAGTCCGTTGCTCGATAAATACTTGTTTTAATTATGAATCGTGGTTTACGGCCAACCAGCCGAGTGGAAGTTTAACAACTACCGAAAAGCTAAACATTACATATAATTTGCAATTGGATTAGATGGACAAATTGATGTGAAGATTTGCGAAAAAGTTACACGTCTTCTCAGTGAGAATCGAACTCACGACTCCCCGATCTCTAGTTGGGGCGCGTTAACCACTACGCCATGAGAGGACTCATGAACGCAGAAGTTAACCTGAATTCGATTTCAGCTCAATAATCACGTGGTCCTCTTTCGCAAAGTGCACCTCTTTCGGAAGAATTAGATGCCCATCCAAACACAACGCTTTCTATATATATCCAATGCCTAGCCCGAGAGCGCATTGTTTTTTAGATATAGGAATAGCACACTACACTAGCCAGCAACTGCGCTGGCTGAGGTTTCTATTGTGTGGGCTTCCAATGGGTCGCGACGTTCTCAAACGACCGGTTACGGAACATGAGTCCGTTGCTCGATAAATACTTGTTTTAATTATGAATCGTGGTTTACGGCCAACCAGCCGAGTGGAAGTTTAACAACTACCGAAAAGCTAAACATTACATATAATTTGCAATTGGATTAGATGGACAAATTGATGTGAAGATTTGCGAAAAAGTTACACGTCTTCTCAGTGAGAATCGAACTCACGACTCCCCGATCTCTAGTTGGGGCGCGTTAACCACTACGCCATGAGAGGACTCATGAACGCAGAAGTTAACCTGAATTCGATTTCAGCTCAATAATCACGTGGTCCTCTTTCGCAAAGTGCACCTCTTTCGGAAGAATTAGATGCCCATCCAAACACAACGCTTTCTATATATATCCAATGCCTAGCCCGAGAGCGCATTGTTTTTTAGATATAGGAATAGCACACTACACTAGCCAGCAACTGCGCTGGCTGAGGTTTCTATTGTGTGGGCTTCCAATGGGTCGCGACGTTCTCAAACGACCGGTTACGGAACATGAGTCCGTTGCTCGATAAATACTTGTTTTAATTATGAATCGTGGTTTACGGCCAACCAGCCGAGTGGAAGTTTAACAACTACCGAAAAGCTAAACATTACATATAATTTGCAATTGGATTAGATGGACAAATTGATGTGAAGATTTGCGAAAAAGTTACACGTCTTCTCAGTGAGAATCGAACTCACGACTCCCCGATCTCTAGTTGGGGCGCGTTAACCACTACGCCATGAGAGGACTCATGAACGCAGAAGTTAACCTGAATTCGATTTCAGCTCAATAATCACGTGGTCCTCTTTCGCAAAGTGCACCTCTTTCGGAAGAATTAGATGCCCATCCAAACACAACGCTTTCTATATATATCCAATGCCTAGCCCGAGAGCGCATTGTTTTTTAGATATAGGAATAGCACACTACACTAGCCAGCAACTGCGCTGGCTGAGGTTTCTATTGTGTGGGCTTCCAATGGGTCGCGACGTTCTCAAACGACCGGTTACGGAACATGAGTCCGTTGCTCGATAAATACTTGTTTTAATTATGAATCGTGGTTTACGGCCAACCAGCCGAGTGGAAGTTTAACAACTACCGAAAAGCTAAACATTACATATAATTTGCAATTGGATTAGATGGACAAATTGATGTGAAGATTTGCGAAAAAGTTACACGTCTTCTCAGTGAGAATCGAACTCACGACTCCCCGATCTCTAGTTGGGGCGCGTTAACCACTACGCCATGAGAGGACTCATGAACGCAGAAGTTAACCTGAATTCGATTTCAGCTCAATAATCACGTGGTCCTCTTTCGCAAAGTGCACCTCTTTCGGAAGAATTAGATGCCCATCCAAACACAACGCTTTCTATATATATCCAATGCCTAGCCCGAGAGCGCATTGTTTTTTAGATATAGGAATAGCACACTACACTAGCCAGCAACTGCGCTGGCTGAGGTTTCTATTGTGTGGGCTTCCAATGGGTCGCGACGTTCTCAAACGACCGGTTACGGAACATGAGTCCGTTGCTCGATAAATACTTGTTTTAATTATGAATCGTGGTTTACGGCCAACCAGCCGAGTGGAAGTTTAACAACTACCGAAAAGCTAAACATTACATATAATTTGCAATTGGATTAGATGGACAAATTGATGTGAAGATTTGCGAAAAAGTTACACGTCTTCTCAGTGAGAATCGAACTCACGACTCCCCGATCTCTAGTTGGGGCGCGTTAACCACTACGCCATGAGAGGATATATATAGGATTCCTATATCTAAAAAACAATGCGCTCTCGGGCTAGGCATTGGATATATATAGAAAGCGTTGTGTTTGGATGGGCATCTAATTCTTCCGAAAGAGGTGCACTTTGCGAAAGAGGACCACGTGATTATTGAGCTGAAATCGAATTCAGGTTAACTTCTGCGTTCATGAGTCCTCTCATGGCGTAGTGGTTAACGCGCCCCAACTAGAGATCGGGGAGTCGTGAGTTCGATTCTCACTGAGAAGACGTGTAACTTTTTCGCAAATCTTCACATCAATTTGTCCATCTAATCCAATTGCAAATTATATGTAATGTTTAGCTTTTCGGTAGTTGTTAAACTTCCACTCGGCTGGTTGGCCGTAAACCACGATTCATAATTAAAACAAGTATTTATCGAGCAACGGACTCATGTTCCGTAACCGGTCGTTTGAGAACGTCGCGACCCATTGGAAGCCCACACAATAGAAACCTCAGCCAGCGCAGTTGCTGGCTAGTGTAGTGTGCTATTCCTATATCTAAAAAACAATGCGCTCTCGGGCTAGGCATTGGATATATATAGAAAGCGTTGTGTTTGGATGGGCATCTAATTCTTCCGAAAGAGGTGCACTTTGCGAAAGAGGACCACGTGATTATTGAGCTGAAATCGAATTCAGGTTAACTTCTGCGTTCATGAGTCCTCTCATGGCGTAGTGGTTAACGCGCCCCAACTAGAGATCGGGGAGTCGTGAGTTCGATTCTCACTGAGAAGACGTGTAACTTTTTCGCAAATCTTCACATCAATTTGTCCATCTAATCCAATTGCAAATTATATGTAATGTTTAGCTTTTCGGTAGTTGTTAAACTTCCACTCGGCTGGTTGGCCGTAAACCACGATTCATAATTAAAACAAGTATTTATCGAGCAACGGACTCATGTTCCGTAACCGGTCGTTTGAGAACGTCGCGACCCATTGGAAGCCCACACAATAGAAACCTCAGCCAGCGCAGTTGCTGGCTAGTGTAGTGTGCTATTCCTATATCTAAAAAACAATGCGCTCTCGGGCTAGGCATTGGATATATATAGAAAGCGTTGTGTTTGGATGGGCATCTAATTCTTCCGAAAGAGGTGCACTTTGCGAAAGAGGACCACGTGATTATTGAGCTGAAATCGAATTCAGGTTAACTTCTGCGTTCATGAGTCCTCTCATGGCGTAGTGGTTAACGCGCCCCAACTAGAGATCGGGGAGTCGTGAGTTCGATTCTCACTGAGAAGACGTGTAACTTTTTCGCAAATCTTCACATCAATTTGTCCATCTAATCCAATTGCAAATTATATGTAATGTTTAGCTTTTCGGTAGTTGTTAAACTTCCACTCGGCTGGTTGGCCGTAAACCACGATTCATAATTAAAACAAGTATTTATCGAGCAACGGACTCATGTTCCGTAACCGGTCGTTTGAGAACGTCGCGACCCATTGGAAGCCCACACAATAGAAACCTCAGCCAGCGCAGTTGCTGGCTAGTGTAGTGTGCTATTCCTATATCTAAAAAACAATGCGCTCTCGGGCTAGGCATTGGATATATATAGAAAGCGTTGTGTTTGGATGGGCATCTAATTCTTCCGAAAGAGGTGCACTTTGCGAAAGAGGACCACGTGATTATTGAGCTGAAATCGAATTCAGGTTAACTTCTGCGTTCATGAGTCCTCTCATGGCGTAGTGGTTAACGCGCCCCAACTAGAGATCGGGGAGTCGTGAGTTCGATTCTCACTGAGAAGACGTGTAACTTTTTCGCAAATCTTCACATCAATTTGTCCATCTAATCCAATTGCAAATTATATGTAATGTTTAGCTTTTCGGTAGTTGTTAAACTTCCACTCGGCTGGTTGGCCGTAAACCACGATTCATAATTAAAACAAGTATTTATCGAGCAACGGACTCATGTTCCGTAACCGGTCGTTTGAGAACGTCGCGACCCATTGGAAGCCCACACAATAGAAACCTCAGCCAGCGCAGTTGCTGGCTAGTGTAGTGTGCTATTCCTATATCTAAAAAACAATGCGCTCTCGGGCTAGGCATTGGATATATATAGAAAGCGTTGTGTTTGGATGGGCATCTAATTCTTCCGAAAGAGGTGCACTTTGCGAAAGAGGACCACGTGATTATTGAGCTGAAATCGAATTCAGGTTAACTTCTGCGTTCATGAGTCCTCTCATGGCGTAGTGGTTAACGCGCCCCAACTAGAGATCGGGGAGTCGTGAGTTCGATTCTCACTGAGAAGACGTGTAACTTTTTCGCAAATCTTCACATCAATTTGTCCATCTAATCCAATTGCAAATTATATGTAATGTTTAGCTTTTCGGTAGTTGTTAAACTTCCACTCGGCTGGTTGGCCGTAAACCACGATTCATAATTAAAACAAGTATTTATCGAGCAACGGACTCATGTTCCGTAACCGGTCGTTTGAGAACGTCGCGACCCATTGGAAGCCCACACAATAGAAACCTCAGCCAGCGCAGTTGCTGGCTAGTGTAGTGTGCTATTCCTATATCTAAAAAACAATGCGCTCTCGGGCTAGGCATTGGATATATATAGAAAGCGTTGTGTTTGGATGGGCATCTAATTCTTCCGAAAGAGGTGCACTTTGCGAAAGAGGACCACGTGATTATTGAGCTGAAATCGAATTCAGGTTAACTTCTGCGTTCATGAGTCCTCTCATGGCGTAGTGGTTAACGCGCCCCAACTAGAGATCGGGGAGTCGTGAGTTCGATTCTCACTGAGAAGACGTGTAACTTTTTCGCAAATCTTCACATCAATTTGTCCATCTAATCCAATTGCAAATTATATGTAATGTTTAGCTTTTCGGTAGTTGTTAAACTTCCACTCGGCTGGTTGGCCGTAAACCACGATTCATAATTAAAACAAGTATTTATCGAGCAACGGACTCATGTTCCGTAACCGGTCGTTTGAGAACGTCGCGACCCATTGGAAGCCCACACAATAGAAACCTCAGCCAGCGCAGTTGCTGGCTAGTGTAGTGTGCTATTCCTATATCTAAAAAACAATGCGCTCTCGGGCTAGGCATTGGATATATATAGAAAGCGTTGTGTTTGGATGGGCATCTAATTCTTCCGAAAGAGGTGCACTTTGCGAAAGAGGACCACGTGATTATTGAGCTGAAATCGAATTCAGGTTAACTTCTGCGTTCATGAGTCCTCTCATGGCGTAGTGGTTAACGCGCCCCAACTAGAGATCGGGGAGTCGTGAGTTCGATTCTCACTGAGAAGACGTGTAACTTTTTCGCAAATCTTCACATCAATTTGTCCATCTAATCCAATTGCAAATTATATGTAATGTTTAGCTTTTCGGTAGTTGTTAAACTTCCACTCGGCTGGTTGGCCGTAAACCACGATTCATAATTAAAACAAGTATTTATCGAGCAACGGACTCATGTTCCGTAACCGGTCGTTTGAGAACGTCGCGACCCATTGGAAGCCCACACAATAGAAACCTCAGCCAGCGCAGTTGCTGGCTAGTGTAGTGTGCTATTCCTATATCTAAAAAACAATGCGCTCTCGGGCTAGGCATTGGATATATATAGAAAGCGTTGTGTTTGGATGGGCATCTAATTCTTCCGAAAGAGGTGCACTTTGCGAAAGAGGACCACGTGATTATTGAGCTGAAATCGAATTCAGGTTAACTTCTGCGTTCATGAGTCCTCTCATGGCGTAGTGGTTAACGCGCCCCAACTAGAGATCGGGGAGTCGTGAGTTCGATTCTCACTGAGAAGACGTGTAACTTTTTCGCAAATCTTCACATCAATTTGTCCATCTAATCCAATTGCAAATTATATGTAATGTTTAGCTTTTCGGTAGTTGTTAAACTTCCACTCGGCTGGTTGGCCGTAAACCACGATTCATAATTAAAACAAGTATTTATCGAGCAACGGACTCATGTTCCGTAACCGGTCGTTTGAGAACGTCGCGACCCATTGGAAGCCCACACAATAGAAACCTCAGCCAGCGCAGTTGCTGGCTAGTGTAGTGTGCTATTCCTATATCTAAAAAACAATGCGCTCTCGGGCTAGGCATTGGATATATATAGAAAGCGTTGTGTTTGGATGGGCATCTAATTCTTCCGAAAGAGGTGCACTTTGCGAAAGAGGACCACGTGATTATTGAGCTGAAATCGAATTCAGGTTAACTTCTGCGTTCATGAGTCCTCTCATGGCGTAGTGGTTAACGCGCCCCAACTAGAGATCGGGGAGTCGTGAGTTCGATTCTCACTGAGAAGACGTGTAACTTTTTCGCAAATCTTCACATCAATTTGTCCATCTAATCCAATTGCAAATTATATGTAATGTTTAGCTTTTCGGTAGTTGTTAAACTTCCACTCGGCTGGTTGGCCGTAAACCACGATTCATAATTAAAACAAGTATTTATCGAGCAACGGACTCATGTTCCGTAACCGGTCGTTTGAGAACGTCGCGACCCATTGGAAGCCCACACAATAGAAACCTCAGCCAGCGCAGTTGCTGGCTAGTGTAGTGTGCTATTCCTATATCTAAAAAACAATGCGCTCTCGGGCTAGGCATTGGATATATATAGAAAGCGTTGTGTTTGGATGGGCATCTAATTCTTCCGAAAGAGGTGCACTTTGCGAAAGAGGACCACGTGATTATTGAGCTGAAATCGAATTCAGGTTAACTTCTGCGTTCATGAGTCCTCTCATGGCGTAGTGGTTAACGCGCCCCAACTAGAGATCGGGGAGTCGTGAGTTCGATTCTCACTGAGAAGACGTGTAACTTTTTCGCAAATCTTCACATCAATTTGTCCATCTAATCCAATTGCAAATTATATGTAATGTTTAGCTTTTCGGTAGTTGTTAAACTTCCACTCGGCTGGTTGGCCGTAAACCACGATTCATAATTAAAACAAGTATTTATCGAGCAACGGACTCATGTTCCGTAACCGGTCGTTTGAGAACGTCGCGACCCATTGGAAGCCCACACAATAGAAACCTCAGCCAGCGCAGTTGCTGGCTAGTGTAGTGTGCTATTCCTATATCTAAAAAACAATGCGCTCTCGGGCTAGGCATTGGATATATATAGAAAGCGTTGTGTTTGGATGGGCATCTAATTCTTCCGAAAGAGGTGCACTTTGCGAAAGAGGACCACGTGATTATTGAGCTGAAATCGAATTCAGGTTAACTTCTGCGTTCATGAGTCCTCTCATGGCGTAGTGGTTAACGCGCCCCAACTAGAGATCGGGGAGTCGTGAGTTCGATTCTCACTGAGAAGACGTGTAACTTTTTCGCAAATCTTCACATCAATTTGTCCATCTAATCCAATTGCAAATTATATGTAATGTTTAGCTTTTCGGTAGTTGTTAAACTTCCACTCGGCTGGTTGGCCGTAAACCACGATTCATAATTAAAACAAGTATTTATCGAGCAACGGACTCATGTTCCGTAACCGGTCGTTTGAGAACGTCGCGACCCATTGGAAGCCCACACAATAGAAACCTCAGCCAGCGCAGTTGCTGGCTAGTGTAGTGTGCTATTCCTATATCTAAAAAACAATGCGCTCTCGGGCTAGGCATTGGATATATATAGAAAGCGTTGTGTTTGGATGGGCATCTAATTCTTCCGAAAGAGGTGCACTTTGCGAAAGAGGACCACGTGATTATTGAGCTGAAATCGAATTCAGGTTAACTTCTGCGTTCATGAGTCCTCTCATGGCGTAGTGGTTAACGCGCCCCAACTAGAGATCGGGGAGTCGTGAGTTCGATTCTCACTGAGAAGACGTGTAACTTTTTCGCAAATCTTCACATCAATTTGTCCATCTAATCCAATTGCAAATTATATGTAATGTTTAGCTTTTCGGTAGTTGTTAAACTTCCACTCGGCTGGTTGGCCGTAAACCACGATTCATAATTAAAACAAGTACTGAATTGTCTGTTTGATTTCATTTCATAATACATATCAATATTCGTAGATCATTTCGTTGTGATAATAACTTTGTTAAATTTATGTGGCCCGTGGTGATTTATATATCCGTGGTGATAAATCTGGATTAGGCCCGTAGTCTGTTCTAGCTTAAGCACCACTGCCATGAAGCAATCCTAACACTGTATAGACCATATTCTTAAACTAGCCGCTTTCCGTTTCAATTATAGTTGAACTAAACAATCATTTACCATCTTCGGGACATGGTTTGTACATATTCAAGACTGGTAGCAGATCACATTTGAGAAGTTTAGTTTCTATTTTAATGCAAGTATATTTTAACGGTAGGTCTTGAAAGTCTCCATTCTTCTATTGTCCTTGAAGTCACCTTTTTCTTTATTCTGGAGGAACCTCTTTCTTTCGGAGACTATTACGTGATTTTAAAGAATTCTTGTAGTGATTTATAAAAAGATCTCTTAAGGTATGTATAATTCTGGGATCTTCTGCAGAAATGTTGATTGATTCCACCATCAAGTCTCCTAAAAAATCTTCCAGCGTTGTTTAAAGGGATGGTTAGAAGATATTTTTCGTAATTTGTTCCAGGAGATCCATGGGCACTACAACGCCTTTCTTGACTGTTTTGATTTCCCCAGTTGTAACTATAAAAGATCTTCTAAAGTAAATTCTTGGTTGTCGGCTATCTCAGTCTTAATCAGCGAACGTTTTAATTTATTTTGCCCGACGTTTCGGCCATTTATTGTGGCCTTTTTCAAGGGAAAAATGGTCTATCGTTTTTGTCCTTATTGATTTAGCTGTTCTGCGTGTCGAGTATTCATAATTTTGCTTATTTGTACTAATTTTGGAAACAGTTAAACGTCGGGCAAAATAAATTAAAAACGTTCGCTGATTAAGACTGGGATAGCCGACAACCAAGAATTTACGTTTTCAACTTCCAATCGCAACCCCTAATAGATCTTATAAAGTTTTCTATAAAAGTTATCTTAAGAAAAAAAAATCATTCTACAGTTCTTAAACAAATTCATTTGGGGTTTTTTCCGGAAAGATCTAAGAGGATTTCTATGCCAGTTAATTCAAAGAATCCCTCTAGCATTCATCCACATTTTTCCTAAGAATGGTTCCTTACATTCCTTCTAGGATTATCCGTGGTTATATAATTAAATCTTCCAGGAAATCCCTTTCTCAAATTTGTCTTGGGATTACTCAAGAAGCTCCTTTAGATATTTCTCTAAAGATTTCTCCAACATGTCACGTGAGATCACTCCTCCAATTCTTCCAAACAATTTCTCGGGTATTTTTTCAAGTTAAATCTTAATGGTTCCTTCAACAGTTCATCTGAGGTTCCTTCCACATTACAGCTAATTTTACAGCAAATATTCTAGTAATTCCAATCATCTTAGCATTTCACTTATGAAATCCTTCGAGACTTCTTCAAGAGCCCAAGAGTTCTTGCAGTGAACTTTGTGGGAGTTCATCAAGAGTAACTTCCAAACTACATTGAGTTTCATTAGATGTTACCTTGAGATTCCCTTCTGAAATGTCTCCCGGATATTTGAAAAATTTCACCAATAATTTCCGTGATCTTTTTTTATAGATAATCCTGAGAAAATGACTGGGGAAATTCTTTGAAGACATCTTTGAGATATTTCTCTAATTTCTAAAATAATTCCTGAAAGAATCTTAGCAACAATCACTGGAGTAATTCCAGAAGTAATTCTTCGATTAAAATCTAAACCATTATTTTGAAGGAAATTCCAGAAAATCACTGGAGAAAATAAAATAGTTGAAATCTCGAAGATGTTGAAAACAAGAATCTTGATGGAATGATGGTAAAATCATTGGATATATTCTTTGAGCACTTATGATTTAATTAAAAATTATCTGAAAAAATCTTTGAAGGAATTCATGATGGAATCTCTGAGGTAACTTCTATAGTTACTCTTAGGAAAATTCTATGAATTTTTGAAGGTCTAGAACAAAATCCTTAGGGAGTCCGTGAAAATCACAAAGTGAACTTTTGAATCATTGGCGTTCATTCGGTAATTTATTTTAAACAAACCTTGGGCAAAGCAAATTTATCGATCTTTCTTTCATCAAGAATTTCATCGGCATTTCTTTCATAAAGAATTTCAAAATCAATCCCTACTCAAAAACACAAAATTGAGGAAATGTCCAAACTTTCTTTGAATACCTGATTAAAGCTGTATTGTATCATTGCTTCCTAGCGATACTTCGCCAGCTAATATTTCCCCTTCCATATTAATTCACTGCAAATCCTCTCGATAATTTTCAGTAAACTAATGTATTTCTGAACAAGAATTAAGAAAAGAAGAACTGTAGCCTCAATAATTGACATTTTTGTCATTAAACTAAAAAATATCAACATAAGTTCCATCACTTTAGTCATAATTCTACAAAAACTATTTGTTCAACGTTTATTTCAACAGACGGCTTCATCTTACATTTAGACGGCGTTCACCGTAATTTTGAGGCCCCCTAATCCGCACCGGGCCCCAAAAACCCTAGCTACGCCACTGCCCTGCAACAAGTGTTGAAACAATTTCCATAAACCCTCGAAAAGATATCTATAGGAAAGTTCTTGGAGGAATCCTTTGAATAATTTTTAAGTGAATCGCTGGAAGAGTTGTCGGAAGAATCAAACCAAGAGTAACTCATGAATTCCTTGAAAGAATGCCAGAGAGTATTTTTTTCGTAAGCGTTGGAGAAATTTATAGATTATTTCTAGACTATTTCCCACAGGCATTTCAGAGAGAAATAACAATAATCTTTAAATGAAACTTAAATTAATAAAACAGAGCACTTTAGATGAAAATTCCCTGAAAATATCCAGAACGAAAATCTCAATAAACCCCTCAGGAGTCGTTGGAGAAAAATCTGGATAAATCCCTCCTGAAAAAAGTAGAATTCCGCTCATCAGTTTCTTAAAGAATTTAATCCTCTAAAACATTCATCCAAGAACAATTGGAGGATTTCCTAGGAAAAATACCCAGAGAAGCATATTCCTGGATGGATCCTAGGGCCTTCCTTAGCCGAGTGGTTAGAGTCCGCGGTTACAAAGCAAAGCCATGCTGAAGGTGTCTGGGTTCGATTCCCGGTCAGTCCAGAATATTTTCGTAATGGAAATTTCCTGACTTGTACCTGCCACACGATATACGAATGCGAAAATGGTAACTTTGGCAAAGAAAGCTCTCAGTTAATAACTGTGGAAGTGCTCATAAGAACACTAAGCTGAAAAGCTGGCCTGGCTTTGTCCCAGTGGGGACGTTAATGCCAATAATAAGAATAACAAGATCCTAGGAAATATCCTTGTTTTTTTACCAGGAGAAGCGGTTGGTAAAATCTTTGAGGTAGTTCCTGAAGGAATTTCTATAACAATTCCTCCAGTTCCCGGAAAAATATTTTGAAGTAGCTTTAATAGGATTTGAAATTTTTAAAGATACTCAAGATAATCAAGCAATTCACGAAAAAAAATCTATGGAGTATCTGTAAAGGAATCCCTTGAGGAATTCCTTGGGGTGTTCAAGGCGAAATTTTTAGATTCCCGATGGATATGCATGAAATACTCAAAAAATGTCTGATGCTATTCCTGAAGGAATCTCTGCAGATTTCTCTGGAGAAATTCTTAAAAGCAAACACTCATAAATATTCTGAAACAAATAAGAGAAGGATTCTCCCATCAAATAGTGCATAACAAATCCCTGGAAAAACTGAAGGTTGAATTACAAGATGAAAAATCCTGCAGAACTCCCAGGAGCATTTTTTGGCAGAATTCCTGTTTTTTTTTAACCCCTAGAGCATTCTCTGAAGTATTAACTGCAGAATCCCTGAATGCAATCTTAGAGGGACACCCTTATGAAGTTTCTGGACATTCCTGAAATAATCGATCCATCGAGAGAAGAATTGCTGGAAGAATCTCTGGATGTATTTTTGGATAAATTCCCGGTGGAATCCAAGAAGAAATTGCTAAAGAAATTTTTCGAAGGTATATCTCGAAGAATTCATTAGGTACTATTTTTTTTTCGAATGTAACTGCTGCAGGAGTACATGGGGATAAAATTGAAGAGTAATTTCTGTAGGAAATCTCGGAGATTTTTATATATAGGAGTTATTAAAAAAATATCGTAGAAATTGTTGAACAAAAATCTGGATAATTTTTTTAAGATCCATTGAAAGAAAAGCTTGATAGAATTTTGAATACGAAGAATACGGAGCTATCGAAGTACGTCTGTTCAATCAAAATGATTTGTATTGCTCTTTTGTATTCTAATTCAATTCAGATATGTCAAACCTATAAATTGGTTCTGGATAATTTGGTCAAACTCCATTTTGCCGGATGCCGTTTGGCCGTAAAATGACACTGTAAGAAAACTATATACAGCATGCCAAAAAAAAGATCTGAGATAGTGAATACTGATACTATGATGAATACCGGTACATCTTCCCTATAACTACAAAGAGCTACCAATAACTTAAAGAAGGTGAAATACTCAATTGAAATATAAGCGATTTTTTGTCAAAACAAATGAAACCAGGAAAATTCGAAAAAATAGTCTAATTTAAAAAAAAGGTAAAAATGTCTGATGAAATTATTAAAAATCAACTTCAGTACACAGCTAATCCAGTACAGTATCGAAACCAAGTTTGGAATTTGCAGATTCTTCCTAAATTAACAAGTCAGTTTTAGCTTTCTCTTGGAGTTACAAACATGACGTCCGGTAAAATCATAAATATCTACAAACAAAAAGCTGATCATTCGTTCAGCCACAATCCTACACATCAGAGTTGTATCAATCCAATCTATTTTTAATTTATAATTCGACCAAACGACCCATTCAGCCAGATAGCATTTGGCCAGATGGCTGGACACCAGTGTTACATAGTCTTGATCATACCTGTAAAGCTTCTCAAGTCTCAAGATATTCGAACGAAAATCATAATTCGTTGAAAGTCCATGCATTTTGTATGAACACAAAAAGATTCAGAGCAAATGGTTGCAGGAACTATTCACTTTTATAGATGTTCTGAGCCATCCAAAAACTTTCATGAATATATGCCACATGGTCTACAAACATAATCAGGTTGGTTGGTTTGACTTTATTAACGAGATTTTTAGCCCTGGGCTAGTTCATCTCGGGACCAACGGCTTTACTTCCCTTCCGAAGGAAGTCGTCACTATAACTTTTTACGTCATAAGTGACTATGTCGGGGATGGGATTCGATCCCAGGTCCTCGGCGTAAGAGGCGAGTGTTCTAACCACTACACCAGGTCCGTCCCACAAACATAATCAGGAATTTCGCGATATTTCTTGAAATGTAACACTGCGGAACACATTTTTGTCTCGAGCACCAAAATACCGCTATTTACTACTCTAAAAGTTGCTGAATCCATTATCCTTATTGAAATTATCAAAACACGTTTACTTTTTGAGATATTGACTATTGAAAATGCAAAATTTAACTATTTCAGCCAACTTGCATACAAGTTTACCAGCTTGTATGGCTATTTATTTGCTTAATTTGTCACAGAATTCAAACTTCATGTGTATACTAATTATTGTCAACAAAGTTCATAATACTTTCGATGCTCAAAAGTTATTTTTTGACGGTTCAGAAGAGTATTGTATTTTGCCATATAAGAGCAACAAATAATTTTGTAAATATGTATTTGCATGCTGGAAAATCGATTTAATCGAAATTTAATCGCGCAACTTCAACTAAATTATATCTCAAATGAAAGTCATATATTGTATGCTTGTTGGATTCGATCACTAAAATGTTTTATAAATCATACTCTAAATTTCATGTAAACGTTTATGAAAACAGTGTTTTATACAACTTTAATGACCTGTAGCTAAAATTTGTGACGTGCTGGAAGATTTCTGAGAACGGCATCAGATACAGCAACCCCAAATCTACTAGAGACATATATTTTGATCCTTGAGACACGCAAAAATGTTTTTTTTTTTGTTACGTTGTGTAATTTATTACTAAGATTCTCCTGAATCATGGTTTCATTATTATCAAACGTACAAACACTATTTGTTATTGATAAATTATGAATGCAGGACATGCTCAGAAAAGTTAAATGGTACGAACTTTGAACGCAAATTCTAAAACAGGGTCATCTATCGAATTTCAACTCGTTTTCAAATACAAAATAGAGCCATTCATCGATTTCAATAATGATGTCGATCCTGACCTAAGTACACAACCAATAAAACCCGACAAACATTCAAAGTTGGCAATATGTCAAAAAATTCGAAGCTCTCTCCAAAGTCATTCCGCATTCAAAAGCTCAATAAAACCACTCAATTCAAACAGCCAAACAAAATTCACACCATTTGCTGGCCACCGCAAAAAAAAGAGAAGTAGACTACCGGCACCATCCATCTTCATCGAGCGAGCAGCCCTACGGATGCAGATTTCACCCACTCAACCAGCCGCCTGGCGGAAACCTGGCAACATGTCTACCTACCAACCTCCTATTTCCACATTCATTGCACTCGATTGGGTAAGCCCGTGTATGGGGAGCAAGGTGTGAAACGCGCCAGTCTAATATCTTCAAAAAAATTATGTTAAACCAGATTTGATTATTCCATACAATATCTCTACCAATTGGGTCGTAAAATGTTTAATAAATTCTTGTTTATATTCAATAATACGAATGAGCATGTTCTCGTAACTAGTTTAGCAATTTTTCTAGCTCAAATAACGGCTATAACATATTTAAAATTTAGTTTTAAAAATTGTTTCAAATATGAACCTTGACACTTTTGATCATGTTTGACGTTTGTCGACAAAAATGCCACAGGGCTTTTAGTTTTAACACTGGAGTTGTTCCTATCTAACATTTCGGAAGGGACACGGAAAACAAAATATACCCGAAAATTTGAGTTTAAACCAAGGGGTTTGACAAAATCTCAAATACAATTAAAAAAATGTTTTATTGACTTTAATCAAAGAAAATCATTTATAAATTGAGTAAACATGTGTTTTTGGCCTAAACTTAAGCGTTTGGTATCAAAATTGGAACAGGGCTTCAGGACCCTATTTTGAATAAACTCATGGAAAACATTTTCCGATGTTCGCATCAAAAAAATAGAAAAATAAATATTTGAGAAAATCACAAACGAATTTAGTAACTTTAAAAGTAAGTAACGTGAGGGTTGCTCAAGAATCATAGGTCAAAATTTGAAACTGTATGGCTGTTTTGAAAATTTTTGTAGTATTAGGTTTATTTAAAATTTGATTTCTAAGGTTTGATTGCCCCAATCCTATGGCTGTTTTTTGATATCGTAAGCTCATTCAATGGACTTCTCTGCAAAACCAATTAGAACAAAGCTTCCTATGAAATTCACAGTTTTAATTAATTTTTTGCTACGGGAGTGCTATTACTCCGTCATCCCCTACAATGGAGCAAACGGATCGAACTCCCATCAGTCCTTCCGACTCGATGACGACAGACGATGATCAAGTACGGTGACGGATGGCGGTTAGCGGTTGAGGAATCATATCTCTTATTACCACCGATTACGCTGTCGTTCCGCTGAGTGTAGTGCTACATATCTGTCTGAAATGAATTAAATCAACTTTTATAACATTCAATATTGAGATAGATTTGATTTTTTTTTAGTTTTGGTTTTGGGCTTGGGCACTTGGACTTCGACTTTTGGACTTGGACTCTTGGACTTGTACTCTTGTATTTGAACTCTTGGACTTGGACTTTTGGACTTGGGCTCTTGGACTTCGACTCTTTGACTTGGACTCTTGGACTTGGATTCTTGGATTTTGGACCTGTACTCTTGGACTTGGACTCTTGGACGTGGACGCTTGGGCTTGGACTCTTGGATTCGGGCTCTTGAACTTGGACTCTTGGGCTGGGACTCTTGAACTTGGACTCTTGGAGTTGGAATCTTGGACTTGGACTCTTGGATTCGGGCTCTTGGATTCGGGCTCTTGGACTTGGACTTTTAGACGTGGACGCTTGGGCGTAGACTCTTGAACTTGGACTCTTGGATTTGGACTCTTGGACTTGTCCTCTTGGACTTGGGCTCTTGGACTTGGGCTCTTGACTTGGACTCTTGGATTTGAATTCTTGGGCTTGGACTCTTGGATTTGGACTCTTGGGCTTGGACTTAAACTATTGGACTTGGACTCTTGGACGTGGACGCTTGGACTTGGACTTTTGGACTTGGGCTCTTGGACTTCGACTCTTTGACTTGGACTCTTGGACTTGGATTCTTGGATTTTGGACCTGTACTCGTGGACTTGGACTCTTGGACGTGGACGCTTGGGCTTGGACTCTTGGATTCGGGCTCTTGAACTTGGACTCTTGGGCTGGGACTCTTGAACTTGGACTCTTGGAGTTGGAATCTTGGACTTGGACTCTTGGATTCGGACACTTGGACTTGGACTTTTAGACGTGGACGCTTGGGCGTAGACTCTTGAACTTGGACTCTTGGATTTGGACTCTTGGACTTGGGCTCTTGGACTTGGGCTCTTGACTTGGACTCTTGGATTTGAATTCTTGGGCTTGGACTCTTGGATTTGGACTCTTGGGCTTGGACTTAAACTATTGGACTTGGACTCTTGGACGTGGACGCTTGGACTTGGACTTTTGGATTTGGACTCTTGGAGTTGGACTCTTCGACATGGTCTCTTGGAGTCAGACTCTTGAGCTTGGTCTCTTGGAGTTGGACTCTTGGACTTAAACTTTTGGACTTGAACTCTTGGACGTGGACGCTTGGACTTGGACTTTTCGACTTGGTCTGTTGGAGTCAGACTCTTGAGCTTGGTCTCTTGGAGTTGGACTCTTGGACTTGAACTTTTGGACTTGGACTCTTGAACTTGGACTATTGGAGTTGGATTCTTGGAGTTGGATTCTTGGGCTTGGGGGATTGGGATTGGGATTGAGATTGGGATTGGGACTGGGATTGGGATTGGGACTGGGATTGGGATTTGGATTGGGATTGGGATTGGGATTGGGATTGGGATTGGGATTGGGATTGGGATTGGGATTGGGATTGGGATTGGGATTGGGATTGGGATTGGGATTGGGATTGGGATTGGGATTGGGATTGGGATTGGGATTGGGATTGGATTGGGATTGGGATTGGGATTGGGATTGGATTGGGATTGGGATTGGGATTGGGATTGGGATTGGGATTGGGATTGGGATTGGATTGGGATTGGGATTGGGATTGGGATTGGGATTGGGATTGGGATTGGGATTGGGATTGGGATTGGGATTGGGATTGGGATTGGGATTGGGATTGGGATTGGGATTGGGATTGGGATTGGGATTGGGATTGGGATTGGGATTGGGATTGGGATTGGGATTGGGATTGGGATTGGGATTGGGATTGGGATTGGGATTGGGATTGGGATTGGGATTGGGATTGGGATTGGGATTAGGATTGGAGTTTGGAAATGAGAGTGGCCATCGAACCACTGGCAAAGATAAGATGAATTTTGTGATTTTACATTTTGCAGACCAAAACAAATTATGAAGAAAAATCAAAGATAAGATATCCAAAACCGATCCAAAATTAATTGCTCAAATTAAAACCGGGAAAAATGTTTATAATTACACCGAGAAAACATAAAAAACAGGAGTTAGATTTGGATTAGAGTATGGGTTCCAATTTCATATTAAACACTGTTACAAATATTGATTGGAAACCCTTCGTATTACTTCTACCAAGAACAGTAAAAAATTACGCAATACAGCCGCAACAAAATCCATCAAAAATGGCAAACTGACTTAAGCATACCCAGTCAGCCAACGAAAAAAAATCTGCTGAGCTTCGAACTCTGAAGCGAACTGCTCGCTCTTTTCTCGCCATGCTTGACTGCTGGCCTGTGAATACCCCCAGAAGTATTGGTTTTACCTGTGAAGGTATCTATATACATTCTGCTTCGTCCGCACTTGGGCAAACCAAACAACCAGCCTTTACTGCGGGGCCGATGCTCAACCAGCCAGACCCTGAGTGCAACCGAATAAATTACAGACTCACTAGTTTTTGTTTGAATTTTAATCGGAAAGGAATTAAGTCGTTCAGTGCTCCCGGTCTACCGTCGAACACCCTGAAGTAGTAGAGAGCAGCCCTGCAATAAATCTCCGTCTCACGATTCTGTGTTTCACCAACCGCGTCGTCCATAGCTACTTATCCGTTTAAATGTTACGATTAATCTTTTCACCCCCGCGATTGTTGAAACGAAACTAGCAGCATTCGAATTGTTGGCACAATAGAAGCTCGATGTTGCAGGTCAGTTTTCAGCTTTCGACTGCTACCCGAACGGACGGAAGTAACAAAATTAAGGTATGACGGAGTAAATGGATACAGAAAAACCAATGGGTAGCTTCATCTTGTTGTTCAGCTAATGTGAATAAAATAAATTGAACTATATTTTTTTCTTCACCCATATAGGGACTAATATTCCTCAAATCGTAATTTGTTACAATTTGTCTGGTATTTTTATTGAAAGAAATGTGTTATAATCTTGTAATGTGACTCTAGTCGGGACAGCTCTGTTTTATCGGGCGTTGTTTTATTGTCCCAATAAACCAACTAACCGACACCCACAATCAAACGTGCCATCAGAGTTGGTGTTGCTGCTGCTGCAATCTTACCCTTTCACACAACGGAGCTAGTTTCAAGATTGCCGTAATAATGCATGATTGTTATTCCACGATTCTCTCTGCACCCACTCTCAAGGACTCTTGAACCTTCTCCTTTGAACAAAGCCCGGTAGCCGGCTTCCCCTAATGACGACTGTTTCTCTAATGTTGTTTTTTTTTTCTTTTTTCCTATTTTACAGGGTATGCCAGAGCAATGGGCGCTCATGCTGAAGAACTCTAACATTAGCAAACAGGAACAGAAGAAGAACCCGCAGGCGGTGCTGGACGTGCTCAATTGGTTCGACAACAGCAGCAAACAGCGACCCAGTTCCAAGTATATGACCCATGGTTTGCACACCACAACGCACTCTGGTAAGTTGAAAGCTTCAAGGTTTCGACATTTCGGTCGGTTAAAGCTACTCAATTCCTTTCCCAATCCTCTAAACGGCTCAATATTTCGTAAATTATGAAACATGTTGTAGAAGGTCAGTACGCCAAGTATCCGATTCAATGTACTATAAGCTAAGGAAAATCCTTACTTTACACGATATAACTGCATTATTTAGGACCAATCACCAAGGGATGCTCTGTTACGAGCTAACTCATAAGCTAGTTATTCGTTTCCTGTTCTCATCCCGAGCAGAAGAAAATAACTACTAAATACCAAAGTTATTCCATGCCAGTTAATTTCAAATACTTACTACCTGAATGAGGTATGAATGAGCCCTGCATAAGAGGTAAAATACCTCAAATAATATCTCAAGCATATTCTACGAATACCAAACTGATAATTAGATCAGGTATAGTAATACCTAAATAATACTTGATGGATTTTCATATAAAAGTGATTTTTCCTCAATACCTATCGAAAACCGAAATGTAGTATTTTTTATTGTTTTAAACATTTTTTTCAAATACCATCATAATACCGTTTTGATTCATATTACGGACACTTAAGGCCTCAGGGAAGTATAGCACAGCATAGAGCATTCAAAATAAATCATTTTGTATGATTCCTCAGCGTTATCGAGCGCCGGAAACCCTTAACTTTCGAATCTTGGGTAAAGAATACGCTTCCGCAACTTGAATAATTTTAAATAAATCGAAATGTATAGCCTTTTGTTGATTCTTATTCCGGACGAGTCCTCACTTTTGTCTCATATTCCGGACACTTTGATTCGAATTCCGGACATCCCATGAAAATCATTAATAGAAAAGTCAAATCATCAAATGAAATTGTTCAACCACTAAAGAGACGTCTAAAGTAGTTGTGCATTATAAATTTGCATAGATATTTATCAAAATAGCTTATTAAAACGAGCCTCGAAGTTGTGACCTTTCAAACGGCAAAAATTGAAACATTTCGTGTGAAATGTTTCCCATACAAAGTAGAGTGTCCGGAATTAAAAGCTGTCCGTAATATGAATCAAAACGGTACCTAAGTGAGGTATTAACAACTGTACAATACATAATTATGGTATGATACCAAAATATGGTACGCATAAGTTATTGCGAGTTATTTTTTCCTCCTCGGAATGCCATGGATTGACCGAAACATGGGCAGCCTGAATATCCAAACAGAATTACGTTCAATATATATTCGAATATTTTAAAAATTGTCAACTACTCAAAATATTTGAGTCATGGTTAAATTCTTGGAGAATTCCCAGAGTCCACCAAAATGTTTGACTCCTGCTATAGATCGAACCAATAGTTCAATGGTTGCTTTAACCTCAACTGATCTTGTTGGAAATCTGCCAAAAATCTTCAATAAAACTCAAAAGGGATCTGCCAAGGATCTACCAATCATTTTGAAATACAGTCGACTCTCCACATCTCGATGTTCTACATCTCGATATCTCTCCCTATGTCGATGATTTATTCGGTTCCTTCATTCTACATACAATTTCCCTCTCCATATCTCGATATTTCCATACCTCGATGTGTTCCTGTTGATTTTCTGTTCCCAATTTTTTCTTCGTATGTCGATATCACCAATATCGAAGGTTACTAGACCATTTTTTCGTGATTCCAAGCAAATTAGGAGCCCGAAATGACATCTGCCTGTTTATTATTTTCGCTTTTTCCCTGACAACGGAGCGGTTTTCAATCTAGTGTTCATTAAAAGTATGTTCTTTGTCTCGATATCGCCATATCTCCACATCCCTTTGATATCGAGATGTAGAGAGTCAACTGTATTTCTATCCAGAAATTCGTCAAGTCTTTTCAGAGATAGGGTGCCGGTGCCATTAGTGGACTACCTAAGTTATAAAAAATCATAACAAAATAACGAAAAGCCTTAGCAGAGATCTTTTGGCGTCAACAGAAAGATTTCAACCTCTACTATATGGGAAAAATATAGAAAGAGTGATAAAACTAATTTTTTAACATAAAATCGCTTGAGCCACTATTGGTACACGTGTTCCAGTAGTTGCGCTAGTGCTCCAGTAGTAGACGTTTGGGAATTATACAAGGCATTTTAAACAAAAAGGCAAATTTTTACACAGGTTTAACATTTTTCCCTTCGAACAGCAACTAATATCTTTCGAATGAAGTATTAAAAGCATCTCTGGGACTTTTCTTCATTTTTATACATTCATTTTAAAAACTGCTTCTATCCGTTGATCCACTACTGGAACACGACGGCAACTATTGGTGCAAGGGAGCAAATTTTTTGCGTAAACCTAATTATTTATATGACTTTTTGGTGAAATAAAAAGCTGAAATTTGGCAAATCGACTAAACTAGAGGCGATCTATCCACCAAAAATAGCACATGTCGTTTTTATCAAAAAATGTACGTTTTATTCCATAGTCCAATCTACTGGTACATTACAACCATTGGTACCGGCACCCTACCACAGTAACTCTGAATACTTCCTAGAAATTTATTTATATATTTTACTATAAATTGTATCAGGATGTATCTATCCAGTGAGGTGGTATCGCCAAGACCTTCAGGTATTATTTTTAGAAATCTGTAAGATTTTTTCCAGATTCTGTAGATCCAACCAGATATCGTCAAAAATCTTTCACAAATCTCAAAATCCACTATCTATCTACCTATATAAATAAAAATGGAGTGGTGTTTGTATGTCACAAAATGGCTTGATAAAGGATGAACGGGTTGACGTAAATTTGTTACTGCTGCACTCGTCAAGGGATGCGACGTGATCGTGTGAGGAACGACGTTTTACTACAGCCTATTTGATGGCAGTTTGCCGGGACCACTAGTTTTGAAATAATTTCATCCACAAGTGCATTGAAGTATTCGTCAAAAAGTCTTTTCACAAGTTAACCCTGGAATGACTTGGAGCAAATCTTTACATATTCTTTTATATACTTTTCTATGAATTATTCTAAGGAATTTATTCATGATAATTGTATCAGGATACACTTCGATCTATCTGGTGAGTTCTTGGCGATGAATCCATAATATAGGGTGAGCAATAGTAGCATTTATTTCACAGTTTATGGTACTTTCCAGTGATTCCTTCAGGTGTTAACACTTCAGTCGTCGCGCTGTTGTATTTTGTACAACACTGTTGACAAAACCTCGGTTTTCGTTCACAACAGCAGCGTGGTGGTTCTGACGGTGGCAAACCACGCGACGACTGGAAGGTTAATATTTATATTTATCCATGAACTCTAAAAAAAACATTTACAAAAATACTTTCAATTTCATTTTTTTTATGGAATACGTGTTGGAACACCTTTCCAACGAAGTTTGGGAAGACTTTCGTATCGTTTATACGTTTAACCGTTTATTCACTCTTGATATTCGCACTCGTTAGCAACAGGACCGTTCCTTTGCCCCAATATATGAACTGACTCGCTTATTGCCTTGCATGGCCGCGAGGTAGAAATTGGAGGAGGCAAATGATCTGGTTTGTAATTGATTCTCAAAATATTAACGGTTACATCTTATAATCCTAACATACATGACATAATAGAACAAGAATTATCAGTAGTAATGTTTAAAAAGACCTTGAAAATAAAATTTAAAAATCTTTGCCAGTGTCCTTGGAACAATCCCTGGAAGAATCTGAAGAAATTCAAGAGACGCGGAGCTATTGAAATTTTTCGATGTCACATCTGATGATTTCTCAGCTCTAGCATAGTCTTTCGCATTGGCGTAGCTAGAACTTTTTTTCTGGAGGGGGCCTTGGAGGTTCCAGTGTGTTCTAGTGTCATGGTTGTCAAATACCGTCACAGTCGTAGTTTTTACAAATCTCGTATTTTCATGGATTTTTAGTCATTTTACTTTTAAATTTAGACTTCTTTCAAAAAATGTACCCTACATTCGAATGTATTCTTTTTTTTTCCTTTTTTTTTCAATGATCTGCAGACGAAGAATCCACCAAAACTATAGGAGACTTGAAAAGTTTGTTAAAATATCTTTAAATAAATTAATCCAAGGAATTTTTGGAATACTTTGTCAACAAATAAGGCATTCGCCACAAATTTGCCAAAATTTTCTCTAAATTTTCTATTATGTATTTTGCATTAGATTGTTATAAGAACTTCTACTATAATCTTTCCAATAATTTATTCAAAACCGAAATTCAACAATTGATTTTTTCAGGACCTCATGCAATGCTTCCTTCAGGTTTCATTTCTATTATTATAAATTGTGTACGAAAATCTCCAAGAACAGTACATTTATCGGCAAAATCCAAAGGAAATTGCTCTTGAGTGTCATACATTTCAACAAGGATAATACTTAAAAAAAAAAAAATACTGGATAAATCACAGAGGGCTTTCTGAATGAATTCTCATATCGAGTTTTCAAAAAGTTTACGAGTTTCACGATTTTCCAGAAACAATTCAAAGAAATCTGTCCTAGAATTCATCCCAGATTTACTCTAGTGATTCTTGCTGGTATTTCTTTAAAGTTTTCTATAAGGAATCTTACAGAATTCAATTCTGAGAAACCTCGAAGAGATTTCTCTTAATTATTTTGTCTTCAAATGTTTCAACAGATTATTTTACAAGTTTTGTTATATTCCTTTATATTCCATTAAAATCTACTAGTTCTCTAATAGATTCCTGGATTGCTTCTACCGAAAACATTTGAAAAATAAATGAGTTTTTCAAGCTGTTCTTCCGAACTATGGCATTTTTACACATTTGCCCAGAATTCCGTTCTAAGATTCTTCTGTAAATGATCTTCTGATAGGTCGTTGGGTTCCAAGAAAGTGACAATTCATTCATGAAGTCCTCCATCAATGTCTTCTGGAATCTATCAGAAATATTACCTTTTTTGAATTCAAAAATAAATCCGGCTGAACTACTCTAGTACTTCAGAAATTCTTTTAAAGAGTTTTCTGGAATTTATCTAGGTATCATTTCATCAATATTTCTAAATATTCTTGATGTTTTTATGGTTTATTCTAAGGTATTATACTGTAATTTGCCTTTAGAGAAACCAAAAAATTAAAACATTTTTGTGATTTCCACAGGAGTTATGATAAAAAGAAAAACTAGATATGCAAACATGTTGTGAGGAGAGTAGGAATTTACAAAAGAATTTCTAGAGCATTTTTTAAATTTGCTTAGAGGACTTAAGGGAGCGAAGTTATTCCTAGTATACTACATGAAGAAATGTTTTCTTAAGAGAAAGAGAAATATCAATATAAATAATAAAACGATTACGATATTTCTTGAAGAAATATTGATTTTTATCCTTGAGCAATAGCTGGTGGATTAATTCGAGATTGCTTTTCGTGTATTTGCAATACATCTTGGAGAGTTGTTGATGTAATTTCGGTGGTAGGTCATTTGGCATAAAGCCGTTTGACATAAAGTCGTTCTGCATAATGGGTCTGAAACCAAGGATTGCTTAAGATGATATTCGTTTTTCCGTCTCTTTTGAATCTTTTGATGACATCAGGCTTATTTTGGAGTCACAACATTTTTTTAAATCCATACCTTGGAAAATCTTTAAACGAACACCATGCATGTTGAGAACCTACCAATCATTTTTGCTATAGGATCGTTGGTGTTGATCTCGGTAAAAGCTTAAAAAAATGCCGATATTTAATTCTAAGTCACTCATTAAGCCAAACGGCCATTATGCCAAACGACCATTACGCCAAATGACTTTATGACAACAGGGTACAATCGTAATTTCAACTGATATGTCTGGCTGGCACACCATCACTGGCGGAACGCAGGAAGGCATTGGAATGGAAACTTAAGAAGTTAACTTTGATAAAGCGGGTAACTTTGATAGTGCGAGATCCACAACATATCAAACGAAATAACGAAGTTTCTGTCAATCAGTTAAGCAAAATGAATGCAAAAGTAAAGAGTATTAGTATGACACTTCATGTCAAAGCTATTTTCTTTGAAATCAAGTGCATTTGAAGACTTATATGTAAATATTAAAAATTTATAAGATTTTAGCATTTTTGCAACGCTGACAAACAATCTGTTTTACGATCACTATTTGATGAAGTCATTATGAGTTCGTCACTTATCCTTGACAGCCTAGTTATAGTAGAACATGATTTCTGTCTCAAATCTCTAAGCGAAACCCATTTTTACAAACTGGAACCATTTTTGTAATCTAAGTCAGAAATTTCCATATAGCGTTAAACGCCTAGAGGTATGCAACGCCCTATAAATGTTCCGTAATTCATTCAATTTTGTTCGATTTATACTCCTTTATCAAAGTTATCCCAAAACAGAAAACCTACTTTCGATTACATGAAAAATAATATATCCATTCAGAATAAATCTTTTGGCAATCTATCTAGTGCAATCGATAGCTAGTATGTCAGTACTTGTTTTAAAAATATAAATTGTAATTCTTTGAAACAGAATGCATAAATATTGAAGTTTTCTTCGAAAAAACTATCAAAGATACCCCGTTTTACGGTATATAAATTTAATGAGTGCGTTATGAAGTTCACAGAGATGAAACGTGATAAAATTTATTATAGATTTTCCTTCAGAAATTTTTTAGCACATTCTGTTAGAATTTAGAAGAACAATTCTCGAAAAATTCCGATACAAAATTATGCAAAAAAAAAAAGAGATTTTTGACCTGCTATCCTTGATCCCTATCTGCCTGTATTGAATACTTCCCTTTAAAATTATATTTTTTATCATCTCATATCTAATATCCTGAATAATTTGGGGGAGAGCTGCAAGATTCTGGGGTCCTGGCCATACAGCTCCCCCCCTGTTCCTACGCCAATTGACTTTTGTAGAGTTGAAATATTGCACAAAATAAGGCTGATATTGCACATACATTGCTGATACATATTTTTTTCTTTTGATGTAAATCCCCCCTCCCCCTTCAAAAAATCGAAAATGTAAAATTTAATCAAACTGAACAACAGATGAAATGACTGTCCAGAGGACGATTGAAAAATTTGCAAAATTGCGTCAAAAATAAAGAATAAAAAATACAAAAGAAAATTAATGTTTGTTGCAGCTTTTTTTTTTTTTTAACGACCCACCACTGACCCCCACACCAAAGAGCTCACACAGAGAGCCCCCTGGTAGTGGACACTTACTTGTATAAAACAATTTTAAACTAATACGCGGAGGTTTGAACAACATATACAAACAGTGTGAAATCCCAGTGGAAAATTGTTCCTTTGAAGGGATTCACAGACATAAGGAATATATAACAGATTGATTAACATATTATAAACTACAGTGATAACAATTGTGGCTTAATATAACAAAAAGTAAATAACTACGAGTAAGAAAATTATGCAGGTAAAAACTAGCATGAGCCAGAAAAACCCTACATTATTAAATGGTTGACACGTTACAGTAAGTAATCATTTACATTCCTCAGTAAATGTTGCTTCAGCTTGCTTTTAAAATGAATGTTGTTAATTATGTTTTTTAAATCATTTGGAAGTGCATTAAACTTTAAAGGGCCGTAACTGGTGATACGTTCTAGCCCCAGATTCGTGTATGCTCTGCTTCTCGAAAGCTCAAATGAATGTCTAGTATTATGGATATTTAATCTATATGGAAAAGAAATGTTGTGATGGAAACTGCGGTTGTTCAAAGTATTGTGTACATACATAATTGTTTGGCAATCGCGCAATCCAAGTACGGGGATGACTTTGTGATTCAAATTACTGTAGAGCGAAAATGTTGGGAAGAATGGAGATAAATTAAAAATAACTTTCAAGCATCTATTCTGCAAAACCTGTAATCTCCTAATTTTCGATTTTGCGGCATGACCCCAGACAATAATGAGGTACTGAAGAATTGAATGGATACAAGCATAATAAAATTGCATTAGCACATCTTTGTGCACAAAAGAACGTACTCTTTTCACTAGTCCACATAACGACGCCATTTTACCTGATACATTTCTTATGTGGCAATCCCACGAAAGGCAAGGATCCAAATGCAAACCTAAATATTTGAAAGATGAAACTTTTTCAAGATAAACATTTCTGACGCATGGGTCAGGATGTTGCGGTATTGATTTACGGGGAGAATGAAAAACCATATACTTTGTCTTTGCCAGATTTAACGAAAGACGATTGCCGTTGAAGTATTCTATGAGACTCTCAAGATCCTTTTCAATATCGTTGACAATTAGTTGAACATTGGCCTGCGGGTAAAACAATGCAGTGTCATCCGCAAAAAGTCTTGGAATTCCTCGAAGTCTTAAGTTACCCAAATCATTAATAAAAACTAAAAACAATAGAGGACCAATGTTACTCCCTTGTGGCACTCCAATATCAATTGGGCGTAAACTACTACGAACGCCATTTATTACAACAAATTGCTTCCTATTTGAAAGATAACTTCTTATAAGATTGTTTGCGATTCCTCTTATACCACATCTGTCGAGTTTTTTCAGAAGAATTTCATGGTTTATTGTGTCAAAAGCTTTTTTCAAATCAATGAAAAGACCTCCAACAATGTTTTTTTGATCTATTTGACTGATCAACTCATCAATAAGCTCAATAATTGCAGTAGTAGTTCCACAACCTTCCCGAAAGCCGTATTGAAATTTATAAAATACATTGTTGGCACACAAAAAATTTACAAGCCGGCATGTTAGAAGTTTCTCCAAAATTTTGTTCAGGACTGACAAAGTAGAAATTGGGCGATAGTTAGAGGGATCCTGTTTGTCTCCAGATTTGAATACAGGTGTAACTTTTGCGATTTTTAGAATATTGGGATAAGATCCAGTTGTTATCATTTTATTGAAGAGCTTAGCCAAGATTACTGAAAATGGCTCTATGTTAGCTTTCAACAAATCTGCTGGAAAGTTGTCATGCCCTTTGCTTTTTCTCCCATCAAGCTGGCTTATCAAAATACGAACTTCGTTCGTAGTTGTTGGTCTAAGAAATATAGTGTTGCTAACATGTTTTACAGTTTTTAAAAAATCATAATTGTCATTTGGCAATTTATCGGCCAAATTGTTTCCAATGCTGGAGAAAAAGCTATTAAATTCTTCGGCAACATCATACTCTGAATCTAATAACCGTCCATCTTTAAGTAATTTTATTTGATCGGTCTCTTTAGAACGGCCAAATATTTGATTGAGGGTTTTCCACACATTGGCATGGCTAGAACTTTTCAAAATGTTTTCGTAATATACTCTTTTGCATCGTATTTTCGCATTTTTAACTTTTTTAGAAACATGAGCCAGCATTTCAGTATTACGTCTATCATTGGGATTAATTTTGTGTTTTTCAAGATAATTATTTTTTATTTGTATCAATCGCCAGAGGCCATAAGTCATCCATGGGCAATGTACTCCTTTAATTTTGACATTTTTAGTTACGGTTTTAGTACACTCAACCAATAATGAATTATAACTTGTGACAAGAGTGTACAAAGTAGCATCAACATCGTCAGTGATTTGAAGATTATTTAGCAAGATTGAAAATTGGGTTCGCAGTTTCTCGTGATCTACCATTTTTATTTTAAGTTCTTGTTGCCTTTTACCAACACCGAAAGGAAGAGACGAAATCACAGGAAGATGATCACTCATATCGCTAAATATAGTGTAATTTTGGAATTGTGCAGCAAGATCCATTGGACAAATGCAGTGGTCTAAGATATTGTTACTTATTGGGCGCGTTGGAATAGTGTTTGCACATAAATATCCGTAAGATTCTAATAAATTTTTATAACGAATTACTATGTTGTTGTTTTGCATGTTGATTGGAACGTTTACATCGCCAAAAAGAAAAAATGGTTTAGACGGCGTGGAGGTTGATAACCAGCCTTCTAAAATATTTTGAAATTCATTGTAATCAAATGATGGTGGACGATAAACACCGACAACATTGAGAAAGTTGCCACGAAATTTGATTTCTAAGTGCACGTAGTGCAAGCCATCAATAGTTTTGTTGTCTATCAATTTATATTCTAAAGATGTTCTTATAAAAACAGCTAACCCACCAGATGATCTATCACGGCATGAGAAAAAAGCACGGTAACCAGGAATGTTATAAACACAAATATTCTCCTTTTTCAACCACGATTCACCGACAATTATGACATCAATATCTATTTTACACTCATTCACAAAATAAATCAATTCATCAAATTTCTCAAAATTATTCATTCCTCTTACATTCCACTGGATCACATTCAAACAGTTGTTGTTAATCCCACAATTTTGATTAAAAGCATTTAAACTATTATAATACTTGTTTACAATCATATTCGGTAAGGTATCCATTTTAAACATTTAGGTATTTATACAACTAATCGAAATTATTCTTGAAATTATTTTACTGTACATTTTTTCTACGCTTAGGTGACGGAGAATGCCCAGAAGCATTAGCGTCATCAGGCCCGTGTGTAGACAGCAAGAAGCGATTCATAATACGACTAAGATCTTCTCTGGTTTTAACAATCTCTGGTTTACTGCCATCATCTTTCTTAACCAACACAACTCCGCCCCTACCAGCCCAAACGTACTTAACATTCAGCATTTCCTGGTGCTCTCTAAGCTCTTTCAAAAGCTCCAAAGAGAGAGGAGACAACTCATCTCGTAATGTTACGTTCATCGGTTTCCCATTAACATTGAACGTTTTATCGATGGCTGTTGAAAGTAACTTTCCAAACTGTTTTTTCTTATTGAACACTGCCTCTTTTGATTCACTATCATGGAATACAATTCTAATAGGAACCAGCTCGTTACTAGCTTTGGTGTTGACAAAAATACGCTCAGCAGATGCTACAAGTTCAGAGGGCTCTCTGAGTCCTAAGTACAAGAGTATTTTTTCCACTAACTGCAGTACATTTTCACCAGGAACAGCAGGAATACCCCACACAACAGCTTTGTTTACCAAGGATGCTCTGTCAGACCTATCCACATTAGCTTCTAACTTATGTACCATACCCTGTAACTGATGCTGCGATTTTTTCAAATGGTCTATTTCCTCTTTCAACTTTTCATTTTCTAGCTTTAGATCCTTAAAATCGGTGACAATCTCATCAAATTTAGCTGATAAAAATTCTTGGGATTTTTCGATTGAAGTAGTGATTTGTTTAACATCTGCTTTAACCGACAGCATTTCCTTAGCAATAGATGCTGAAATAGTTGCTTTCATTTCAGCAGCAAACGAAGACATCAAGGAGTGATTAGTATTTTGCATAGTTACGATTCATTGATAAATAGCAGAACAATCAGATGAACAAAAATATTCGGTATCCCTCATACGACGCTCAGCATTTCCAACAATGTTTTTACATTTAAAATGAGAACTCGTTAAACAGTACATACACGTTAAAAATTTGGAACCATCCGTATCTTTTTTTTGAACAAATATTGCAGATATAAACGTCATCTGTATCCATTATGCAAATTTTAGATGAAAAAGCAAGCTGAAGCAAAAAAAATAAAATATCAACAAACAGGAATGTAAATAAATAATCTATATGAGGAGCAACACGAACTAATACTAAAACGTAAAATCAGAACAAAATTGAAACACACAAGCTATTTGGTTGAATGGGGTGAAGTACTAGAATAACGACAGATAGGTGTTGCCAGATACAAACATTTAATAAAAAGTCCTACGGTTTTTTTGTGCGTGAATAATAACCACAACAATAACGACAACCAATGCTGAACATGAACTCTAGTATCCACGGCTAGTCTGTAAAACGAACGTTGAAGTTTGTTTTCCAGCCTACCAGACTAAACCGCTCAACCAGGACCAAAGCACTTTGCTCGTCAAGTAGCCGTTTGGGCTGCAAGAAGTATCACAAATACAAGCTTTTTTGTCTAGGGAGCGAGACCACAATGAGCATCAATCAGATAACTAACAAATGTTTTCGCTTGTCAAGTGGCCGTTTGGGCGGCAAAGAATAGCACGATAAACCTTTGAAAGAATCGACGACACTAGCAAAGTGTATCTATAGGTGTACTTACAATTAACTTCTACTCAATTCGTTATATTTTCACCGACAATTTTTTTCGTTTCAATACAGCATCGACAGCATAACAACAGCAGCAACAACAAGCAGGAGCGCGTTCAGAATGAATCACACAAAAAAACAATAGACCCTTTTATCAAAATCACTAATGGGCATAATAATCTATTTTTTCAGTAGTATTCAAATAGTAACCACAACCATAACACCATTTAGCTTGCACAACAACGTTATCACTTTACAATCGCACAAAAATCAAGAATTAATTTAAGTGTATACACAATTAAACTGAATTAAAACGCGGGAAGGAAAAGATTGCGTGTCAACCATACAACAGTGTTGCCAGTATGAATTAACTTCTAATAAAGCTCTTATAGATTCCGAGAAATAAGATCAAGTCTTCCCGAGTCAAGTCTACCCAGTCTCCCCCAAGGGTTTATAGGAGGAGGAGTGATTTGATATTTCTTGCGCGCCATAAAATTTCTTATCATGGGGAAGAGGGGTTGAAAAATCATGAAATTTGTCTTACGTAATTGATAGATAGCCTCTAAGAATCTGGATGTCACTTTTGGTTGGTACACTCACTGGATCCACGAATTATGAACAAGTCTGATAAAGTTTGGCTCAATAAAAGACCCACAAAAGTCTTACAAAACATTCTTCAGCGCTTCCTACAAAAATTTCTCCTTAAATCGTTTAAAATTTTCAAAGCATTTCTCTTGATGTTTATTCATGATATTTTTCATATATTCCTCTGGTGATTCTTCAAGTGGTCACACAAAGAAAACGTTTCCAAGAAGAATGTCTTAAGTAAATTTCACCAGAAAATCCTAAATAAATTAAATTAATTAACTCATTACGCGTGGTGAAAATGGATAAACTATGGGTTTAATTATGAAAAAACAATTTAAAAGGTTACAAGTTTCGAATGCAAATCCCCACAGATCACGCAAACCCTATTCCATCAGATGGTTGGATGTGGGTTATGAAAAGGGTCTGCGTGATCTGTGGGGATTTGAATTTGAAACTTGTAATAATCTAAGTTATTGGGTCACCAAGTGGCTCAGTAGCTTAGTTAGTAAAGCGCTCTTTTTTTTTTTTTTTTGTTTTTTACAAGGGGGAAATCTGCAAACAGATCCCCTGAGAAGATAACTCAGGGAATGCGGGGATGACGCACCAACGACGACCCGCTAAAACCAGCCTATGCACTGTGCATGAGCAATTCATTTAGAATTGCTCAAGTGGTGAACAGTGCATCGACATGACCCTCATCTCCCCGGAACCACCTTACGGTATTTCTTCGGGAAGGGACCAGTGCATATAGCACAACACGTGTAGCAGAAGTAGCCTAGGCAAACTGCTTCTCCTAGCCGACTTAGACAATGTTACAAGGTACCAGCCTCGGCAGGGCTAATCCTCTGCAGCCAACTCTTGGTCGGCGCGCCATAGACGCTGCAATTCTAACATAATGTGAGTGACAGCCGTAGTTACTGCATTCCAGCACTCGGCATCCGCACACATTCTCTCTATAATATTGTCGGGGGACGTGTCCCCTCCGCATGTAGTGAGCATGCGACCTCTCACAACAATGAAACGGGGGCAATCGAACACGACATGCTCCGCTGTTTCCTCTACACCAGCACAATTGGGGCACGCAGGAGATTCTGAGTGCCCGAACCTATGCAGGTACTGTCTATAGCAACCATGTCCTGACAGAAACTGCGTCAGGTGGAAGTTCACTTCCCCATGGCTTCTACCATACCAATCTGACACATTTGGTATTAGTCGATGGGTCCATCTACCCTTAGTGGAGTTATCCCATTCCTGCTGCCAGCTTCTGAGCGTTTCCTCTTTACACGTGTCGCGGACTCCTCTGGTACCCCTTTGGTTGAAGCATTGAACATCTTCCTTGATGATGAGCCCGATGGGCGTCATCCCGGCTATGATGCACACGGCCTCTTTAGATACCGTCCGGTATGCACTTGCTACTCTTAAGCACATTATCCTGTACGTGCTTTCCAACCGCTTTAGGTTTCTGTTCGTTCTAAGCGCTTTTGACCAGATTGGTCCTCCATACCTTAGTATGGATAGCGCCACGCTTGCCAGCAGCTTGCGTTTGCTGGCAATTACAGCAGAGCTGTTAGACATCATCCTCGAGAGCGCCGCTATAGCCGTAGATGCCCTTTTACAGGCATATTCAACGTGGCTAGCGAAGCTCAGCTTGTCATCGATCATTACCCCAAGATGCCTAAGGGATCGCTTGGACTCTATGGTGCAATCACCTACCGAGATAAGCGCCCGTTGCTCGGACTTGCGGTTGTTGACCACCACCACCTCAGTCTTGTGACGGGCCAGTCCTAGTTTCCTAGACTTCATCCATTCCTCAACCAGGGAAATAGAGTGCGCTGCTGTCAACTCTACTTCCTCCATCGATTCACCATAGACCACTAGGGTGATATCGTCGGCGAAGCCAACAATCTTAACACCCGTCGGAAGGGGCAGCCTCAGTACGTCATCGTACATCGCATTCCATAACAGCGGGCCCAGGATTGAACCTTGAGGTACTCCCGCGGTAATTCGAACGCTTTTCTGCCCCTCCTCTGTGTCATACAGTAGAATCCTACCATCAAAATAGCTTTCTAGAAGCTTACACAACTGCACCGGCACCTTGAGGCGGTGAAGCGCGTGTGCTATTGCTTCCCAGCTTGCGCTGTTGAACGCATTCTTCACATCCAGAGTGACAACCGCGCAGTAACGGATGCCGCTCCTTTTATGCTCGATTGCCACCTCAGCTGTTTGAACGACCGACTGGATGGCGTCCAGAGTAGATTTACCTTTTCTGAATCCAAACTGGTTGTTGGACAGGCCGTCCGCATTCTCCGTATACGGTACTAGTCTGTTGAGAATCAACCTCTCCAATAACTTGCCCGTCGTATCTAGTAGACAGATAGGTCTATACGCCGACGGGTCACCTGGTGGTTTCCCCGCCTTTGGTAGTAGCACCAATTTCTGTCGTTTCCATACATCCGGGAAGATTCCTTGATCAATGCAGCGTTGCATCGTGGTTCTGAACATGTCCGGATCCGTGTTCACTGCCGCTTTTAAGGCAACATTCGGGATACCATCGGGTCCCGGTGCCTTGTTTGACGCGAATGATTTCACGACTTCTGCCAGCTCTTCGTTCGGCACTCTCGCCACTTCTTCTCCTTCATCTGCCGCATACGGCGCTGGGGGCCATGGGCTTATGGGATGGTGCGGGAAGAGTACATCGATTATCGATCGCAGCAACTCGGGCGATTTCTCTTGGGGCGCTATGGCTCCTTTGGTCTTAGCCATTACCACTCTGTAGGCGTCACCCCATGGACTAGAATTGGCACTCTCGCATAGACTTTCAAAGCATGCCCGTTTTCGACTCTTGATTTCCTTTTTGAGAGCCAACTTTGCCTCTCTGAATGCTGCACCGCGTTCCTCTCTTTGTGCTTCTGTGCGTGCGCGTTGCATTCTTCGTCTAGCCCGAAGGCAGATTGCTCGAAGATTTGCAATTGATTCGCACCACCAATACACTGGCGGCCTGTTCTCTCTAGGAGGGGCTTTTCTCGGCATGGAAGCATCACACGCTCGTGATATCATAGCAACTAGCTCTTCACCGTTTAGGTCCAGAGTGTTTCGTTCGCGCCTCAGGGCTTCAGTGAATACTTCGCCGTCGAAGCGCGCTGTTTTCCATCCTCGGGCTTGGGTCGAGTTACATCGCGCTGCCTTCTGCCCGCCTGGTATTATACTATAGCGAATCGATTGATGATCGCTATGAGTATAACCGTCATCAACGCGCCAGTTCATGGTACCTAAAAGGTTAGGACTACAAAACGTCACGTCGATGATCGATTCTGCACCATTTCTGCGGAAGGTACTCACTGTACCCACATTTGCCAGCTCTACATTTAATGCGGCCAGGGATTCCAACAATAGCTGGCCTCTTTGATTGGTGCAGCGGCTACCCCACTCCACTGCCCATGCATTAAAGTCGCCAGCTATCACTACTGGCTGCCGATTAGCTAGTTCGGCCATTATCCTGTCAACCATGTGGGAAAATTCCTCAATCGACCACCTTGGGGGCGCGTAACAACTGCAATAGAACACGCCGTTGACTTTTGCTATCGCAAAACCGTCATTTGAGCTAGAGACTACTTCTTGGATTGGGTATCGTCCTGTCGTCCCTATAGCTGCTAGCTGTTGAGACCTATCCGCTAGAGATGGTCGGGTTTCACATTTTTCAAACCCGAACCCGACCCGTACCCGACTTATTTTATTTCTTAAAACCCGGACCCGACCCGAACCCGAGACTGTAATTGAAAAGCAAACCCGGACCCGACCCGAACCCGAAAAATTTCCGCTGTTCAAACCCGAACCCGACCCGAAACCCGAAATAATTTCATAGATAAACCCGAATAGGACCCGAGTTTTAAAAGATTATAAATTCATCGTTTCTGATGCATTGGGAAGCTTTTAGGTTGTTACTCGTTTCACCATTCTCACCAAACCCGACTCAAACCCGACTAAACCCGACTTTTTTCAAGCCCGAACCCGACCCGTACCCGATAATGTTGTAGCCTTCAAACCCGACCCGAACCCGAACCCGAAAAAAATAAAATTTTCAAACCCGAACCCGACCCGAACCCGTCGGGTTCGGGTTCGGGTCGGGTTTCGGGTTTTAAAACCCGAGACCCGACCATCTCTACTATCCGCCACCCAGTTCCCGTTGTTGGCTGGTATGCGGTATGGGTCCGATAATAACACCACGTCAGTCTTGGTTTCCGAGACTGACTGCCAAAGCAGCTGCTGGGCTGCATCACAGTGGTTTAAATTTAACTGTGTTACTTCCGTTTTGGCTGCTTTGATACTCCGCTTGTGCCCGGACATTTGGGTCCGCCCGTTAAGTGTCCGTTGTCTGCTCTGTCGACACATATTAGGCACTTAGCGATTTGCTTACAATCGCTTGCCCTATGGCCTTCAGCGCCGCATTTTCTGCACATCTTACTTCTGTCGGGACCATTGCAATTCCACGACTTATGGCCCTTCCCGAAACACTTGAAGCAAACTTCAGGAGGCTGTTGTATGCTCAGCCGGCAAACCGACCAGCCTACCTTGAGTATGCCCAAGTTCTTCGCTTTGTTGGCCTCTGCGACCGGCAGCCTGATCGCCGCCACCTGGGTGCCCTGCGGGCCCTTTCTAAGGTGAATGGCCTTACTGGCTATGTCGATGTCACACTGCTCTTTGAGGGCAGCCGAGACCTCCGCTGCATCGGTGACCTCATCCAGATTTTTACACTGGAGAGTCGCTTCAGCAGTAAGGGATCTTACATCAACCTCGTCACCAAGTACTTCTTGTGCCAGTTGCTTATAGACTGCACCCTTTTCCTTGGCGTCCTTCTTTAAGACTAGGATCATTTCACCAATCCTAGTTCGCCTTATGCTTCGCACGTCTGCGCCCAATGGCGATAGCTTCTCTGTGCTTCAGAACCTCGGCGTATTTTGCTTCCTCCGTTTTGATAACGAGGGCTTCGCCTAAATTCCTACGTTTCGCTGTTTTCGGTTTAGCGCTCTCCTTGGGCTCCGTTTTCGGTTTCCTCTGTTTTTTCTTATTTCCAACTCGTATCCACGGGTTGCTGTTGCCTTGCGCCCGTGGTTCCTGTGGATGCACTGCCTGGTTCCGGTTAACCCGTGGCTCCTTTTTCTTGGCTTTCTTGGCCTTAGGATTGGTGTTGGCCTCTCCTTTGTTGCCATGTCCTCTTGATCGCGGGGCTTGGCTCGTGCCAGCTTTTCCGCTTTGGAGGACGGCCGCGTAGGTCACTTTTCCCTTAGCAACCATACGTCTTTTCGCCACGTATTCATCCCCGAAAGCTTCCCTCTTCCGCATCGCGTATCGAATAATATCATCAGATATATTCGCGTTGCCTGTGAAGGAAAACACTTCGGTCTGACACGACCTAGTGTCTTTTTGGCCTTCTACCTTGCCCAGTTGTTCCTTGGCTTTCTCGTAGTCCTGCTTTGCAGCTAGGACTGATTGTCGCAGTTTCAGTAGACTTGTTTTCAAGTCTTTGCTGATATTTGTTTTGCTTTTAACATATTCGATGATGACATCAAGTTGCTCAGCAGCTACCTGCATTTTAGGGAGGTACTCCCTATTGCGATCCATGGCCTCGATTAGTCCCGGGCCATCGGTCACCACACATGTTGCACTGGAGCGGCCAGTGCCTGCCGTCGTCACAGTATCTAGGCTTTTGCCCACACTGTTTTCAATAAAGTTGGTCGCCTCCTTCCTTGGCGGGAACCTTAGCCGGTTACTGATAGGTCCAGAAGCCTCTCCTTCACATTCCGCTAGTTGTTTGTTTTGGTTGATCATCTCTTATGGGTCCCCCTAAGAGCCGCTATCCATCTCCGCTGGAATAGTCGCCTTTATAATCCCATGGTTATCTATGCAAGCAGGGAGGCCATGCTAGGGTTGACATAGTCCTTTATGGGGTACTATGTTCAGAGCCGGATCGGCGCAGGTCAGGTAATGGCATCTGAGCCTACTCCCGCCCAGTTGGAACAACCAGGCGACGGATTTGGAACGTACTCTAAGGCCTGCCACGGTTTTACGGGACGGGGGCAGCTTGCCGTTTCGGGCCAGTGTCACCCGACCCTACTAAGGGAGTAGAATGTCGCCGCTGTCAGCCTCAAAGCATATTATCCAGTACATATACCGTTACTTGTCCTTTGTCGTGCGCTGCCAGTATACATAATTGGGGCCGTACTGGCGTTGGTCCCAATGTGCTCGAAGCACTCCTACTCGTAATTCCATGCCTTGTCCGTTTGTATCGCGACCAGTATGCCATAATCAGGATCTCACTGGTATCAATCCTGATGTGCCGGTTGGCACTCCTGTTAGTTTGGGCTAGGGTACTTTAAGCGGCACCGGTCGCTGTGACAGAGTTGCATTCGGATTTTTGTGGTTTTTATGAAGGTTTATCAGAGCCCACTGCGAACTTCACCACATCCTGGGCAACTCCCCAACTCGCAGAGGTCCTGGGGGGGGTCCGTTAAGCCCCTGGACTGTCGTCCCTGCTGCCCCATAGTAAAGCGCTCTTCTAGCATACAAATGTCCTGGGTTCGAATCCCAGCCGGGTACGTGGATCTTTTTAATAATTTCAACCCATAATTTATCCATCTTTACCATACGTAATGAGTTAATTAATTAAAAAATTTCAGGCAAATTACACGGTGAAGTTTACAATCATGTCTTGGAAAATTCCTTCTGATTTCTCTTCCTGGATAAGTCTCTTAAGGTGACACATCTCGGAATCCAAACATGACAGGCACAATGGCCGGCTTGTGCCCCTACTCACGATTTCAAAGGCACTAATCTTCTGAAATAATGAAAACACAAAGTCAATCTTCTTATTTTAAGCTTTCTGCTAGTGCACAAAGCTAAAATAGAAATGGCAGTGTAGTTTGATGCTTCTTTCGCGAGATTTGTGCCTTTAAAGTTTTGGTACATTATTGAATTTTGATTCCAAGCTGTTTCACCCTAATTGATGTGCACGGTGGGATCTTGGTGATATTCCTATTATTTAGCTTGCATGGTAAGAACAGGTTTTTCTCAATCACAAGTATTGAAAAATTGGCACTGATTAACAGACACCAACAGCGAAAAAGCACAGAATACACAGTAAACAACATGGTTTCGTACAATGGGTTATTTTAGTTACTCAGCTTAAATTTAGCCTTAAAAATAAATCAGAACAATAAAAATCATCAATAACAAAAAAATCTTATTGGAATTCAGCCAATCCAAATACCGGAAGTATTGGATCACTATACTGAGCAGCGACGCCCGATCAACACGATGCACATGATTGAACATCATCGCCGATTGCTAACCTTAGGCATCGCTCCGAAGCGACTGACACCGAGGTCAATGCAAACATATTCGTCTCGCAAGCCCTCATATAAGCATAATGTATCCGACATTTTTGAACTCTACTCGGCCTCGCCCTCGAACCGTACACGTAAAGTCGGCTTAAGCCGCACATACAGAAACATCAGAAAACAAAAAAATATTAGTATTACTTCACCTTCTCCCGGGACACGACGATGGCAGTGTAGGGTGAAGGGGGGCAAAATTTCGACTGGTGCAAAGGTTTCTTTTTCCGATTTCCAGCTCAATTCAAAACAAACAATAAAAACGGTCGAATGCCATTGAACTAAGAGACTTTCACGCCAAATATTAAAGATTGGGGATTTAGAAAAGTTATGTCTATTTGCTTTTTGTTTAAAGTAAAAGTTGTTATTTTCGGTCAAACTTTTATTGAATAGAACAAAATAAAAATGAAATCTTAGGGTTTATTCACAAATTGTATAAAGCTAAAAATGGGTATTTTTAACAACCACCCACCCCCTTGTAACCCATTTTGTACGACAATTTTTCAAATTTTGTATGAGCTGTAACATCTTCAAGACACCCACCCACCCTCTTCAGCGTTATGAAATGTGTGAATAGTAACTGCATACCTAGATCTACCATAAGGATGCTTTAAAGTGTTTTTTTTATACATCTGCAGGTGAATTCCGGCGCACATTTTCTTCGAAGAGAAGAAATTTTCTTCCATAATCCACCACCAAGAAAATTTTCTTTTCTTCGATGAAAATACGCGCCGGAATTCGCCTACTGGAAACCGTTTTAGGGTCATAGTTGGGCAAAAATTTAAACCATATAATTTTTCATGGGAAAACCTGTAAATTGCCTGTAATCTACATAATACCAATACCTTTACATTTAGCGAAATATGCATGATCACGCAAAAAAACATTCATAAGAATTGCATGTTTTACAAGACACTATATTTTTGCATATTAGTAATTGTTTCGGTTAAGTTTCTGATCAACATTTAGTTTTTATTTTTATGACTAGTGAAATGTATTCATGTTATAAAATTATCGATAATTTGTGTTTCAGTCTGCAAACTTTTGTCCTACACATCTTTGGAGCTTTTACCCATCAGTGGGGGCGAAACATTGTTCAAAAAAATCAATTTTTAAGCTGTTATAACTAACAATTGATAAATATTTTGTCACAAGTCACTAAGGTCGAACTTTCGCCCCACCTTACCCTAAATACGATTCGCATCGATCGAACGGCGATGCGATGGATGGCCCCGGCAAGATTAGCTAACCGAAGAGCTAATCTCTTCCGTGTGGGCTTGTTTTGTCTGCCCGGGTCGATATACCCAAGTTGATGGCAGTTTTTTTTTTTTTGTTGTTGTTTGGTTTGCTAAATCCCCACGGTCACGAAGCGCGTGGGAAAACACCGATTATCGCGGTCAAGAGATGAACACAATATCGTGATGTCGCCGGCTGCTCACCGTAGAACAGTGGCCCAAAGTGGACCAAAAGTAAAATTAGGTTAAATAAAAAACCTTTCACTAATTTGTTTGGTTCGAACTATTGAGTTACGCTCTTTTCAATTTTTCAGCTAGTAATTTCCTTAGTTCGGCTATATTTCATAAACTGTTGTGAATTTCTGTATGCAACCTTGGGAAGAGATAATCTTCACATAAAAAGGCATAACTTTTGTGAACATGTCGTTGCGGTATTTTCTCTTAGCATTTTAGTCGAAATCTTTTGAAAATTGCGTTTAGTTAACATTTTTTGTTCATAATTAATGAACCGTTTATATTTCGGCACAAGCAGCTTAACTGAATATTTTTATAACCTACAAACAATGTTTCTTCTTGTTTTGGCAAAACTAATATTGCAGTGTCCGTGCTATTATATTTCGTACCCAAACAGGATGACAAACCCAAGTAACCACAAGCACGCTAATTCACCTTTTTGGGCCTATAGGACTTTTATACGGTTCAAATAGAGCTTGCCAACTTTATAATAGCACTATATTAGCACGCATGGCGAATTAAAGTGCTGTTTGGTTACTTGGGAACCTCAATCTTCATACACAGCATGAGCACGGTTCAACAAAATGAGGCTTAACAAATTTTGTAAGGTAACTTGGGGCAAGTGGGTAATGGATTTAGCATATTTGGGATTCCTCAAATTCTAGAGACCTTAAATTAAAACAAAAAGGGTCGTGTATATTTTTTAGCTTGACTCCCACCAAATATAAGCAGTATACTGAAACCGATTTTTATGTAAAATTGAAGAAAAAAGCACAGAAAAAGTTTTTGAAAAACGTCTCCTTACTACCCCACCTGTGGGGCAAGTGAAAAGTTTATCGTTTTGAACAAAAAATTCAAAAACTAACAGTTACATTCACGATTTCTATTACCTTTAACATCTATTAAGGCGTCCAAATGAACAATAACATAAGTAGCAAGTAAACAAAGAAAATGTTATTCTTGTAAATTTAATTTTCTTCTGTTTAGTTATGTTTGTTAAAATGATTCGACAACATTATAACTGAAACATTTCCAATGTTAGTTCTTACATCATGGGACATCAATTACATTTCTGTTCTGTAGAATTTCCATCGCTCGTTATTTGTTTTTAAGAAAATCGGATATGATGTCGGATAACTCTTCAAGAGAGTCGGAGTCGTTCAATAAAGTATTTAGAAACTTTTTTATGTTGATACACCTATACCCCATTTTTTATGTTTTGAACTTGCTTTTAATAGACATTCCACAAGATTTCCGTGCGTTCTCTTATATTGGGACTTTTCAATCAACGTATTCCTTTTAATTGGCTGTCCGAAGTAAACACATTAATATCGTAATAATTGGCAACATTTTTTTAGAGAAGTTCCATGATTTGGCCATGATAATATCATTTAACGCTTTGAGTATAGTGTTTCTTGAATTATCAGCACGTTCTGTTGTTCTTTGATAATTGTGAACCTTGTATACTTATAGCTGCCTAAAGAGAAAACACAATTTCAATCTCTAACGAGAAACTTTTCACTTGCCCTACGTGATCAGAAAATTGACAGTATTTCAATTTAGTTATTTCTAGGTGTATGTCGAATTAATTCTAAAACTTTTTTTATTGCAGTTTAAAACTAACAGAGGGGACTACTTAGAAGTGGTACAGAAAATTATTTTCCGCAACTTTTTTCCACTGAAAATATTTAAATAAGATTGCACGCTGCCAACTTGTTACGGAGTGATAGTTGACAGGTTAACAATATTTCGCTCTATTATGCAATAAAGGCTGAACAATCTCAGAAATCTCTTACCTATCGTAATATTCTCAATGGCCTCAAAGGTTTACGCATGAGTTTATAACGTTAATTCACATATTCAGTAAAATATACCAATTATTTTCACTTACCCCATTTACCCACTTGCCCCGCGGTACCTTATCTAATAAATGCATTTAAGCAATCAACACGATCAACATGCTTGATTTTGGCGGGTTTTAAATTCAAATGAAGAAATATACATTAAACTGTATCTGTCGAACTTACCATAAATAACGCTTTTTTTTCTTCCAATCATTTAAATCGAATAGCTTTCAAAAACCATGTTTTGTCAATGAATTATGGGTTTCAAACGATTTGAGTAAGATTTGTAGTGAAGGTGCGCCACTGTGTTTCGCCGTGTGATCGGTGCTGTTAAACTTTCACCTAAATCAAAATATTTTGTTGCACCCAATCAGAGGTGAGGCAAAATCATGAAACGATTTGTTGCCATGTTTTTTTATGTTACGGGTTAATTAGTAAAACCGTCGTCATCATCGCTGTTTGAATGGTTCTTCCGCTGGACGGCGGCACTTAGGGTAATAAGTGAACAACCAGCGGTGAGATCTGTTGAGTAGTAGAGTCAAAGTGTTCCATAAATGGCGGTATAAAGAAACAATGAGCGCACTAATTGGCTGCAACGATTTCAAATGGCGATGATCACTTGAAATCGTTTGACCTTTCGGTGAAGACCAACTGCTGCAGTTGATAGGATGAAGGTTTTAGCGGCGATGTGTCAGATAATAACACATGTAAAATCTTCTCATGCTCTGAGCCCTGCCAACAAGAAATCATGTATAGATTTCATCAAGAATCTACAATAATATCCCTATATTTAATAACAAAACAATGACTTCTATTACAATCAATCAATAAAGTACAACATAAATCTCATACAAGCAGGTTCTACACCTTTATTTTTTTATTTTATTTTTTTTTTTGTATAGGTGCGCCACACCATTCCCAGAGAATTGGTAAAGGCAAAGTTACAAAGTTTGGGAATCTCTGCGCTATAGTTTATATCAAACACTGAACAATCTGATAAAAAATACGAAGATTTTCATACATAGCGCAATTTGCATGACTATTACATTCCTGTGACCTTTTCATTAATAAGCTTTCAGCTAGGCTCTCAGCCATATTAAACTGCGAGCATTTCCGCAAAAACTCACTTTCCTTCGCGGCAGCCTCGATCCGTTTCCCACACTCATTAGTGCGTAGGATGAAGGAACACCTCGTCAATGAAATTTCATAGTTCAGATTACCCATCGATTGAATGGGGTAATCTTTTGCATTATGCTTCCACTTTAATCCCTGATCCGAGAACTAAGCTTGCTGAAGCGCATAGCAAGGTGAAGGAGCATAGATATTTCTGCTTACAAACGATCTGAATTTTACTATTTGCCTAGAGTAGCTAGGTATCGCTCGAAGAGGATCTTCACGTCGTTGTTGTTGGGAGCCTTTAGTCGAACTTTCACTCTTTGCGGCAAAACGATTCTCAATTATAAGGGACGGGATGCTCTGGCTGGGCACTGTGGAGCAGCGGCAGCACGATCATCATCGCTAGCACCATCGCCATTATTAACAACATGGAAATCATCCTACATCTTATAGGATGGTGTGTCGATATGATATTTTATGCAGCAGTTGTTTGTTCAATATTTTGCATCACTTTTGAATATTTGCTTACATGAAATTAGAATGATTTGACCATTAATCTTTCATCTGTATTCGGAGGTCACTTTGAAGGGCTGTAACTTTTTTGTTAGTGAACTTATTATTTTATCTAGTCGTTCTATGGCATTGCCACAAAGTGGTAGAAGTATGCTTGATGATTGAGGCACAAATCTGTCATTATCCTGCGAAAATGTAGTAAAATATTGTCATGGTATAATAATACAATAAATTACATATGATATATATGACTAATGATTTCTTCGTACATTGCATAATATATCTTCAGCTAAAGTGTAAATAATAATATATTTTACACGTAGCTGAGAGAGGAGACAGCTGGCTTAGATTGTGAGCTCCCAAAAGTCAATGGAACCTGTCACCAACTGTCACTTGCAAATCGCATATTTGAAAGGCAGAGCATCATAATTCAAGTAAACGTTTTTTTTAATTTTCAGATGTTTTTCGATGATTTCACATTTTAAAAAGTTGAATTCCTACATATAGTTGTTTGTTGGCAAACTGCTATTCATTTTTTATGTTCATATCCTTTTTCATAGTGAACAACAAGAAGTGAATATGATTTTGACCAAAAAAAAGTTCATCTGACCGTTGTGCATAACCCAAAAATTAAAGAAAGTGTCAGTGAGCAGTCTCCTCTCTCTCATGTAATGAGTAATTCTCGCTGAGACCAGCCCACTGATCTATCTAAATGTTCAAATTTATGCTCATTCGAAATTTCCTGTCGAGTATGTAAAGAAACTGCATTTGGTTGGTCAAACTGATAGAGCCCTCGATAGTTAGAATGAAAACAGTTTTCGAGGACCCCTCAATTTTTGACAATTCTTGGCTCACTCAAACAGCCATAACTAAGAAATTTCTTTGAAAATTCCTTCACAATAACATGGTTTTGAAAATAGAAAACATAGGAGCTTAATTTGAAAAATTAAAAATAATTGGCCGCCATATTGGATTCTATTGGGAAAACTTAACTTTCATGGGTTCGCAACCACCGTTTTTCACTCCCATGCTTTCGTATACAGGAAAATATAAATGCAATTGGAAAGCTAATACCTATAGTTATAATTCAGGGCTGCGAATATAAATTAACGAGTAGATAGTTATTCCATCATGCTTTGTATGTAGATGTTATAGACATACAGTTAACTCTCCCTTACTCGATATTCCGTATCTCGATATCGAGTTAGAGAACCATAGTAAAAGTTTGTTTTCATGGCTAACTCGATGGTCCCTTGGAACGCAGTTGCACTGTGTTCTGTAACTCGATACCTCCCTAACTCGATGGTCCCTTCAATATCGAGTAAGGGAGAGATGACTGTATATGAAAATTTGAGCTTTTCAAAGTTCAATTTCCACTAACGCTAAATTGCAAGTTAAATAAAACAACATTTCAAAACCATCAATGCTTATGCTGAAGCCGACAAAAATCTTGACAGTTCTCTATAGATTCTCGTTGACAATGTTTCTTGTAAAAAGAAATGTTGTCAGATTGTCAATTACAAAATCATTAAATTCAATAAAAAAATAATTGTACACAGTTAAAATATCAAATCTTGGCTTGTTTTGGTAGAGATTTGCCCAACCGAGCAGTCGGCAACACATTTCCTTTGATCTCAGGAAATATAAGCCGTGTATCAGTAAATCATAAAAATGTGCAGGGCTGATAGTGAGACACTTTTTAACGACTTGGTCACTTTTTTCGACCGGGTCACTAAAAAGTCACTTGTTTGCAACAAACAGCCACTAAAATCACTTTTTCAGAATAATGGTCTCTAAAATCACTATTTTCGTAATTTGATGATAAAAAAAAACTAATGGCTGGATCAACTTTTCAAAGTAAATCAGCAAGGAACAGAAGTTAATGTAAAGACAAACATATTGCAAATCAAAGTTTCAAGAAAAATTTCAACGGAAATACAAAGTGAAAATTTGTTGAAGAATATTTCAACGATACTTGGGAAACGACTTTGGGATATTTATTTAGGAAATATGCGAACAACTTTTGACGATAACTAATATCAATATTTGATAGACTTGATGAATGAATTGCTAGTGAACTTTCTGCAGTAATCTTCGGATAAGGAAAAAAAAACCTGAAAAAACATGTGTTGAAATTTTGTCCGCTATCAAAAATTTCCTGTTGAATTATTCCACAAATTTGGTTAAAAAATGCTGCGAGTAATTTATTTTGTAGCCGTAATACAAATAAAAAACATCAATTTCTGTTCATGACACAAAAAGTCAATACAAATTCTATCATTAGTTCGATTTCCGAAGTGAAATCTCAAATGCGCCATCTTTTTGATCATTTATGGCAACCAAGTCTTACCCTATAACTGTTAAGAAACATTCCAAATCGCTACCGTGCTAAATGAACAATCAAAACATTTGACGGCATAATAATGTTTGTGTGAATTAAGGCCGGGATTCGAAGCGTCCGGCAATTCGAATCAACACGGTACATTTTAAATTTCACACAATATTTAGATGCGTTAATATACGAGTAGAACGTATTTTAATTTCTGATTTTTTAACAAATGCGTGCAGTTTTGAAATCAATTTTTCATCACTATTCAGATCACTTTTTTTAATAATTTAAGTCACTAAAGTCACTATTTCTTTGTTATCTGACCGCTCCCAGCCCTGAATGTGCTTTGTTATTTATCAACCTGACAATTAGTCGGTGTTCAGACAGGACTAGATGATATTTTGGCTTAGTAAAAGTTAGTCACCCTAACAATTCTGATCCTTTTTATGCAATTTAAGTAAGGTACCGTGGGGGAAGTGTCTCAGGTACACACTGATACTACTGCAAAATTGATACTACACGTGTACTAACACAAGCAAACTTGTTGACTCCAAAAATCGATTAATTTTAAAGTTGTTTTCTGTTGATTAAAAATCCATAGCATCTCTGCCTAAAATCAAATACTATTAGGTTTTTCAACACATGGTTAACATTTCAGTTCTAATTGTATGAATCACAATGGAAAAATATAATTTTTATAAATAAATACATATATACTGGCCATGGTACACTTACCCGCACTTTTCAATGGGATGGGGTGAGTGGATCAAGTATTGTTATCAATTACACTGCGGAACACATTTTTGTCTCAAGCACCAAAATACCACTATTCACTCAATAAAGGGTTGCTGAATCCATTGCCGTTTTTAAAAATATCATAGCACGTCTAGTTTTGGAGATATTGGCTGTTGAAAATGCAAAAATTAACTATTTTAGTCAACTTGCATGCAAGTTTTCCAGCTTGTAAGGCAATTTATTTGCTTAAATTGCCACAGAATTCAAACTTTATGCGTATAACAATACTTATCAACAAAGTTTATAATACTTTCGATGCCGAAAAGTTATTTTTTGATGTTTTAAAAAGTTTTGTATTTTACCATATAAGAGAAACGAAGAATTTTGTATGGAGACAGCAAGCATGTTGAAAAAATCGGTTGAATCTAAATTTAATCGTGCAATTTCAACCAAATTATGTCTGATATGAAATTTTAAGTGCAAAATGACATGCTTGGTGGATAAGATCACAAAAAAAGGTTGATAAATTATACCTCAAATTTTATGTAAACATTGATGAAACCAGTGTTTTATACAACTTTGGCGACCTGTAGCTAAAAATTGTGACGTGCTGGAACATTTCTGAAAATGGCATCAGATTCAGCAATCCCAAATCTACTCGAGACACATACACCCGATTCTGTTTTTGCACGGATTTTTTTTACACGGCCGTGCAAAAAAAGTTTCCATACAAAATGTTTTGCCAAAACCTTTTTTTTACATGAAACGTCGAGAAATGGTGTTACTTTTTTTACACGGTTTTTGAAATTTTGAACTGAAAACTTTTTTTGCACGGTACGCATCCCCCGTGCAAAAACAGAATCGGGTGTAATTTGATCCTTTAGACACGCAAAAAAGTCATTTTTGTTACGCTTTGTTATTGGTAGACCACTTACGCGGATTTCAATAAGTTTCAATGTCATCAAGTGTTGTTTTACTTATACATTTTTTTATTCCTAGCATGAATTTGTCAAATTATCCTGAGAAAATTTTCAGGCTCATTCTGCGCGGAGTGGGAGTCGAGACGAGCCGCTCTCACCTTGGGTGACGTGAGACGGCTAATGTTAATCAAATGGGAGCGAATCGACAATTGTCACCTCATTCGACTCGTCTCACTTCACACGCCGCGCAGAATAAGCACTTTAATTAATCCACCGAAAAGTGTTGTACACTCTTTCTAGTATAAAAAATGAAAAATTCAAACAACATTTTTCGTAGTTTATCTAAGCTGAAATGCAAAAGAGCAAAATATACAAATTCTTCAACTGAAATCATGTTATCGTACGTTTTTTGACCATATCGATTGTTCTAGACAGATGATAAAAATATTTTCATAAATAGAACAAATAGATTTCAGTATGTTAAACAAAAGTACATGTAATTAATATTTTTAAACTACGAGTGTCTTTCGGACCTTCCTTAGCCGAGTGGTTAGAGTCCGCGGCTACAATGCAAAGCCATGCTGAAGGTGTCTGCGTTCGATTCCCGGTCGGTCCAGGTTCTTTTCGTAATGGAAATTTCCTTGACTTCCTTGGGCATAGAGTATCATCGTACCTGCCACACGATATACGAATGCAAAAATGGCAGCTTTAGCAAAGAAAGCTCTCAGTTAATAACTGTGGAAGCAGGCTCTGTCCCAGTGAGGACGTAATGCCAAGAAGAAGAAAAAGAAGAAGTCTTTCGAAAACATCATTAGGAATAGTCCTCAATACTTCTCTATAACTCTCTATAAAAAAGATGAATTTTCTCCAAAATATTCTAGTTACAATGTTTGTTTTTGTTCGAATAAGTGTAAGCTAATGTATTCCCTCCCCTTGGTTATGCGACCTTGCCGCGATGGGAGGGCATAATCCATTAGCCCATATGATGGAAACCAAAGGCGTAACCTGTAGTGGTGGTATCACATTTTGGCACTTTTTGCTTAAAGCCGCGTCATAATTCATATGGCATAGACGCAATAATATCTCGGATGTGATCCAACGGACATTCTGCGTCATTGATAGAATTGATGCCCATTTCAAATAATTAATCTATTCGAAGTGGACATTAATACTATTGGTGACGTTCAGTTTGCCTTTTGCTAACCAGAATGATCCGTAGCCACTCTTACTATTAGCTAGTTAGATACATCGTTATCATATACGACGTAGGGAATACATAGGAACTCTTAGAAAAATGACTAGTAGATTCACTGAGTAGAAATAAGTGGCGACAATCTTATTTTAATATGGCTTTTACATTGCCATAATAAGAAATACCTCTTTTGTAACAGCGGTATAAATAATCTAATTCCAGCTTCATTTTCGCAAAATTTACAAGTAGAAAGTAGGCGTTGTGAAGCATTGCATTTGCCACCGAAAAGTGAATCATGTAGGAGACTGTAATAGAAGCCTAAGGTAACTTTACTCTTCAATATTCACTATAAAATGACTATGGAAAGTAAGACGCTGAGATCGATCATTAGGGTACACTTGCCAGTTTCGAAAAATTGTTGAACAGACAAGGAAAGCGACTTTTTTCTTTAAGGATATATGAACGTAATGACCAATAAACACTTTTAACAACAATAAATAAATACTACTACTAAACAGCCTAATTTTGTTAAAACTTGACGACAATTGACATTTAAGACTCTAATCTTACGTAAAAGACAGGAGTAATCAGAATAGCACTTGAATGACAAATTATTCAAAACCATTTCGACTAGACAATATTAGTTATGACACTACTACACAACTATTTCAAACAAATTCTGATGGAGCTGTTGATTTTCACAATGCTTCCTTTTCTCAGAAGCAAGGGAATATGGGCACTTTTCAAAAACTATCACGTCACAATACTAATAAAAAAACAGTGTTCATGTGGGCGCCATTGCCTAGTCCGTCTGAGTATTGGTCCTGGTAGAGGGGAAACTTGGCAAAAGCCAGACCGAGGGTTCAGCCTTGACAAGTTAAGCTGTCAGGCAGCTCCAACTGAATACCATACAAAAAAAAAAAAAAAAAAAAAAAATAAGTGTAAGCTAATGTATAAATATTTTTCATAATATTTTGATAAAATGAAGATTTTTTTTTTAAATTTTAGAGCTATCAAAATATATAACAGCACTTATAACAAGAGTTACAGAAATATCATTTTTACTATACATGATTTCATCGCATTTGTTTTGAGAATAGATTTTTTTTATAGGTGACCCACCATGGTGGGGCAAGTTGATCATTTGGCGCAAATTTTCAACTCCCTCGTACTCAATAAAAAACAATCAGAAAAATCTAAACAAATAATAATTTGAAGTATATTAGCTCCTCATTTGCTATCCACATAAAAAAAGTTAGAAAAACATTATTCACGTTAGCTGAAAATAACAATTAAGTTGACTATTAATTTTTCTGTATCCACTTACCCCACGGTACCTTACAGATGTTTCATCGAATAGATTAGCTCTGATTTCACGGTAAATAATCAAAATATTTTGTTTCAACGAATGCTTGGAGTACATTTTTCAAAAATCATTGAACAGCACTTGGTCCAGTGTATTTTTGACACCTTTCAATTTATTAGTTGAGTCTCAGCTAAAAAGTAGAAAAAAATGGGAATCCTACAGCCAAATACGTGAAATGAATACACACTTAGGGTAGGTGTACCAGTTATGGACATAGTGGTTCCCTATTTCGCCATACGTGATTACTTTAATGTCTTCAAACTTTGAAAATGTTTTTGTGTTGTAGAAGTTAGATTTAAGAAATATCTTGATGGTAAAACATTCAAAAATATTTAAAATGTGAAGGTTGTCAAAATTTCACATATGGCCAAATAGGGAACCACTATGGCCATAACTGGTACACTTTCCCTATATTATAACAAATTTTTCATTGTTATGAAACGTGTGATCTCTGATACGTGTACTTAAAACATGAAATAACATGTTGAATTGACTTACCATTTACAAAAAGTGTATAATATCAAACTAGTTTGGAATGTTTTATCTTAAAACATGCGATACAATTGAATGCTGTTCGATAATGTACCAATGTTTACCAACACAGAGAAAGCTCTCGAAAATTGCAATACAAAGCACCGAAAACCGCTGCGCACGTGGTGATCGATCATTGTCATATTCTGTACAATTGGTGTTGCGGAATAAAATTGTTACGACAAGAATAGGAGATGAGAATGTCTTTGTTGCTGCGTTTTGGGTAACAATTGGTTCACTGGATTTTTCTTAAAAAAATATATTTGTCAAATTACTTACTCTGAGACATTTTCAATTATATTTATTTTATATTATGTATTCGTGATTAATTCCAATGTTATGTTTGCAGGATTTTTCGTCGATTTTTCCCATTTTATTTCCCTGGGAACAGTGTTTTCATGAAATGCCATACATCTTCGAAGTTTGTACAATACGCAAGTATACTATCGATGAAAGTGAAGCATTGATCTGGTTTATATGGTTGTGGTAAATCTCCTTACTCAAAGTGGTAATATAATTTAAAAAAAAAACCTTTTAATAAACCATGAATATATATATATATTTTTTAGTTACCCGATATTTTTATGTTAACTTTATGTTTTATGTCTCAAAGTGAAACTTGGAATCTTACAATGCTAAAATGTTTGGAGAAATTGACATTGTGATTTATTTACACATCTGTTAACACCTCATATTTTGACTTTCAGAAACATCTAACAACTTCAATGTACAGTCTATTTTATTCTGCCTGTAAATTAAAGTTTTAAAAAAATTTAAACTATTTGTCTATGTTTGGACAAGCTTTACACAATAAAATTCTCAAAAACAAACTCTTGGAACAAGTCATTGCCATCTTTGCAATCATTTCCCCATTATTCTTCCCCAAAACCGCTCATTACCTTATTTCCAAATTCTGACCGAAGTCGCCGTAGCAGAGCCGACCAAACTCCACACGGTTCAAGCAAATACAATATTAATGCTCAACTCTAGCTTCGTCCATAGGTTCCTCGCTGAGCCGGGTCAGCAGCAGCAGTCCGAGCAGTACCCCGACAGATTCGGAATCGCACGGCCCGGGTGGAGTTGGCCAGGTGCACCTCTCCAGTTCACACTCGCAGGCGTACAGCTTAGGGCCCCTCTCGTCCCATCACAACTCGGCGAGCGGCGAACACGACAGCGACGAGCTCGGAGGACTCAGCAGCGGCGGAAGCATCAGTGGCAATGGAATACCGCCGCCAATCGCGAGCCGACCGGAGCGGACCAAGTCCATCGTGAGTATCCATTTTTTTATGCTTATTCTACATATTTCATGAAAAGTTAAGCTTGAAAAGTGTACCAGCAGAGGCACTGTCATCCCTTATGCTGTGCATAAAAGCAAATTTGTCTTTTCATACTAATGTTCAAATTTTCCTAGCATTACATGATTGTTATTTTACAAGAAACTTTTCAGTCAGAGTAAACTAAAGCACTGAACGGTGTTTTTAGTACAGTCACAGTGGACCAAGTACACGTAGTTTTCAAAAAATCGCTCTATTAGAAGATAGAAGTTTGAATTATGCTTTCATCACTTCACATTTCAGAATGGACTTCAAAAAAATGAAAAAAAAATAACATTTTGAATTTTTCAAAATGTTGGTGCAATATTTCCATACTTTTTAGTATATTGTTTTTTTCTCAAACAATAAAGTATGTTATGCAAACAAAATGTTTAGCATCCTTGAAGGGAATTGTATGTCGATATTAAGTTGGTTAAATTCGACCCAGTGATCAATTTGCCCCCATATTACGGTACCCTATTCTTCGAGGGATTACTTTCCAACTAGAACCGCGAGCATGCTTAATAATCAGCATAGTATCCTGTTGCCTATAAGCGCTAATGCTATTAGAACTGAGGCTATGAGTAGGCAATAATTTTGAAGTATCTACAACTTGTTCGATTCATGAAAGATGTTCTAATCGGAACGAGCAAACATTAAACGAGAAGAACCTTTTCTACAACTGTTAGGTCTTATCCGTAAGGAAAAGATCCTTTGTCGGAGATAATGTGATGTCTGCTATGAAGAAAAATAAACAAATCTATAAAGATTCAGAAAATGTTGTCTCTTTAAGTATACCCTTATTTATTACCTCTTCCATAGAATCATAAATTCACTACGATGTGTTTATACATTGTCTGTCATTTATTTATTGCGTGCTCAAAATCGATAGGCAATGCACAAAATGTTTTGGTTCAGGTACAGTGAACTTTTCTTAATTGATATGTAGTTCATCTCTAACATCACCTAGATAAAAGTAATAGTTACTTTTTACCACAAGGCTGAAACGGCTGTCATCCACGAACAACTGGAGTGAAGTGATTTGACAGCTCGTTCAAAAATACAGTTTTAGGGACGAGAAACACTAGCTTTAGAATGCGACAATCATATTTTACCAATCATTCTGGTGTTAAATGCGTATTACCTTATCCTGTCTTCTGTAATTGCTAGATAATTTAACCACATTTTATTAGGCACAATGATTTATATGTAACGTAACATTACAAAAACAAATTCTGAGGAATTCTTAGGAAAATTAATCGAAAATACATGTGACCTAGGGAAGTGCTTGGAAGAATCTCAAGGTACATACCTAGTGAAATCTTTGTAGGAATGTAGATCTTTTTCATCACATCACAACGATTTGAAGTAACTGCAAAGATCGTTCAAGGGTTTTCAAAATTTTATGCGTGAGAATACGTAAAAATTGATTGGTGCATTTACCCTACTATCCGGTGATTGCGTGAAACACACTAAAGAACATGAGGTTGAAATCAGATTAACAGGAACTTTCCCTACAGGTTTACAGCCGCTTTGAAAAAAGGGGATCCAATCTCCTCTACAGATTTGAAATTGAAACGAATGAGCCAGAACCTATTATCTTTAAAAAAAAAAGTCCTTGCTTACTTCCTTTCCAAAACAAATCGTAAATGTATCATGCTGTGTGGCCACTTCCGTTTCCAGTTAGAATACCGCTTTGATTTGTTTTGCATCGGATCGAACCGATTTTTACCTGCTCGCTCGAATACCTGTGTCACCAGTTTTTACAACGTAACGCGTCCCAACATTTTCTGCATAGTTTGCATGTTTCCATCGACTGTGCCTTTCTTGTTTCCATTCTTTCATAATCAGCTTAGACTGTTGTTGCGGTGTTTTCTCACAAATTTTGTGCTGGACCTTTTCTTGGAGAGAGGGGTCTTAATCTTCTGTACGCTAGTTTCGAAATTGCCCCGGAAGGTGATGGTTGTGGTGCAGAGCGTGATAGTTTTTTTCCACGGTGTCCAATCCTTTAGAAACGCATCGAACGAAAATGTTCCAGGAAATTTTCGCCGTCACCCAAATGCTTCACCGGAAGCTCAGCAGTTTGATCGACAGGATATCGCTAAGAGTTTCGGTAGGTTTTAAGATTTGAATTTGTTTACGAAATGAATATCTAGTTCTCAAGGGGAAACTGTATGGCAAGGATGAATATGATTCCTGTACAACCAACACAAAATATACAGTGGCTTACTTGTTATCTAATATTTTGGAATTAATTACCGGTGATCTAAGTGTAATGACGCTCCTAATAAGTTGGACCAAGATAACTCGTGTAATCAATATATTGCAAGTGCTTGCACATGTTATCAAAATATTTCAAATCAACAGTTTTCAAATCGTTAACATTAATACATTAATTCACTGATATAAATCGAAAGTTTTAGTTGCAGTTGAATGTCAGTTGGGATTAATTTGGTTGCTTAAGGTTGAACATCTCAGAATGACAATGGTCGACTAGCGCCTCTACTCACGTTTTCAAAGGTGCTGAATTGAAAAAAAAATAAATCAAAGTTAGTGATATTCTTATTTTTCAGCTTTACGCACCAAAGCTAATATAGAAATTTCGATGTTGTCTGGTGCTTCCATTGTGAGATAAGTGCAATATTGATGTTGGCTTCTAAGCTGTTACACCTTAAGGTGAAGATGAATAGCAGCCAAGCCTCAAATTTTCAATAGCACAGATCTGGTGATCCAAAAAAAAACTACATTTTACTTTAAAGTTTAGTGCTAGGGACAGCACTACGGGTCAGCAATCAAAATTTCGCGACAAATTCGTAGCAGCTTCAAAAAGAACAAAAATCAACTTAACAGTATTACAAGTTTAAGAAAACAAGAGTAATACAAGTTTTAGAAAACATGAAAAAGTAGCATTTGGAACGATTAGGATGAATTTTTCATTGAATTGGAAATATTTGTAAGGATTATGAATTATAAAATTTCTCACAATAGTTGTAATGTAATCATGAAGTCATAGTTGTTTGGAATGTATTGTTTTCGCTGTACATAACCTATCAGCCACGGAAAAAAAATCATAGGATCACAGAACCATTGTCTGGACTGGATATCTTCATACCTCTGTCACGATATCTCATAATACGTTGTACTTTTTTGATATTTAACAAAGAACTGAGATATCTTCAGTTACTAGTTAACGATTCGCTACAGTCCAACAGAACTTGTATAACTAGACCACATTACTAAAAGCAGTCTTCTCCTCTTTCCCCGCAGTACACGAGGCCTATCGATGACCCAACGCCGATATCACCACCAGTACCTCCCCATCTCAGCAACAGTGGAACGACCGGAGTGCGCAGTCCCACGTTCGACAAGAACAAGAACTCGACGACGATCCTCACATCGACGGTGAACACCATCAACTCGACGAGCGCCGCGGCCGTCCCCCAAACGCCGACCGTCGCTGCGTGCAATCTGAACAACGCCAACAGCCAGCTGCAAGGTAACGAAGATCATACAATACTAACTCCACTAACACCAACTAGCAATAGAACCGACTCACTAACACCGGAAACGGCAACGACGATAGCCGACGCTCCGACGACGATAACTCCGACTGCAACGCAAACTGCTCCTACTACGACTACAACCACAACTTCAACGACCACCTCATCTACAGCATGTCCATCCTCACCAACAGCGACTCCAACGACGACGACGACGACCGCCGCCACGACCGTGGTGCCCCCTGTGGGCTCCACCACGACCACAACGGCCAACAATGAGGCCCCCAGCCAGCAGCGTACCAATACCAAGAAGAAGAAAATGTCCGACGAAGAGATCCTCGAGAAGCTCCGAACCATCGTCAGTGTGGGCGATCCCAAGCGGAAATACAACAAGATGGAGAAGATCGGCCAGGGCGCTTCCGGAACGGTGTACACAGCAATTGAGAGCTCCACCGGTATGGAGGTAGCCATTAAACAGATGAACCTAAGCCAACAGCCTAAGAAGGAGCTGATTATCAACGAAATCCTGGTGATGCGAGAGAACAAGCACCCGAACGTGGTCAACTACCTGGACAGCTATCTGGTGTCGGAGGAACTGTGGGTTGTGATGGAGTACCTTCCGGGCGGGTCGCTAACGGATGTCGTCACCGAAACGTGCATGGACGAGGGTCAGATCGCGGCTGTCTGTCGCGAAGTGCTACAGGCGTTGGAGTTCCTCCACAGCAATCAGGTCATCCATCGGGACATCAAAAGTGATAACATTCTGTTGGGGCTGGATGGCAGCGTGAAACTGACGGACTTTGGCTTCTGTGCGCAGATCTCGCCGGAACAGTCCAAACGGACGACCATGGTCGGTACGCCCTACTGGATGGCACCGGAGGTGGTCACGCGGAAGCAATACGGACCGAAGGTGAGTTATAGATTCATAATTTTACTGCACATTCATTAGATTTTCATACAGACGCATGTCAATTGGAATGGTGCTATCTCTGCCAATGATCAAGTGGTGCACAGTGCACCGACATTACTCTTGGCCTCAGACCCTCATCTCCCCGGAATCACCTAACGGTGTTTCTTCGGGGAGGGGCTAGTGCATATAGCACTTAACACATATAGCACAAGTAGCCTAGGCAAACTGCTTCTCCTAGCCGACTTAAAAATGTTACAAGGGACCAGCCTCGGCAGGGCTGATCCTCTGCATCAGCACTCGGCATCCGCACACATTCTCTTTATTATATTGTCGGGGGACACGCGTTGCGGACTCCTCTGGTATCTCTTTGGTTGAAGCATTGAATGGGCGTCATCCCGGCTCCTTCAGAAACCGTCCGGTATGCGCTTCCTACTCTCAAGCACATGATCCTATATGTGCTTTTCAACCGCTTTAGATTTTAAGCTCGTTCTAAGCGGTTTTGACCAGATTGGTCCTCCTTACCTTAGTATGGATAGCGCCACGCTTGCAAGGAGCTTGCGTTTGCTGGCAATTTCAGCAGAGCTGTTAGACATCATCCTCGATAGCGCCGCTATAGCCGTAGATGCCATTTTACAGACATATTCAATGTGGCTAGCGAAGCTGGGCTTGTCATATATCATTACCCCATGATGCCTAAGGGATCGCTTGGACTCTATGGTGCAATCACCTACCGAGATAAGCGCCCGTTGCTCGGACTTGCGGTCGTTGACCACCACCACCTCAGTCTTGTGACGGGCCATTCCTAGTTTGCTAGACTTCATCCATTCCTCAACTATGGAAATAGAGTGTGCTGCTATCAACTCTACTACCTCCATCGATTCGCCATAGAGCCATAGACGCCATCTGGGGGGTGCGTAACAGCTACAATAGAACACATCGTTGATTTTTGCTATCGCAAAACCGTTATTTGAGATAGAGACTACCTCTTGGATTGGGTATCGAACTGTCGTCCCTGTAGCTGCTAGCTGTTGAGACCTATTCGCCTCCCAGTTCCCGTTGTTGACTGGTATGCGGTATGCGTCCGATCGTAACACCACGTCGGTCTTCGTTTCCGAGACTGACTGCCAAAGCAGCTGCTGAGCTGCATCACCTTAAATTTAACTGTGTTACTTCCGTTTTGACTGCTCTGATATTCCGCTTGTGCCCGGACATTTGGGTCCGTTCGTTGTCTGCTCTGTTGACACATATTAGGCACTTAGCGATTTGCTTACAATCGCTTGCCCTATGGCCCTTGGTGCCGCATTTTCTGCACATCTTACTTCCGTCGGGACCATTGCAATTCCACGATATATGGCCCTTCCCAAAACACTTAAAGCAAACTTCAGGAGGCTGTTGTATGCTTAACTGATAAACCGACTATCCTACCTTGAGTATGCCCAAGTTCTTCACTTTGTTGGCCTCTGCAACCGGCAGTCTGATCGCCGCCACCTGAGTGCCCTGCGTGCCTTTTCTAAGGTGGATGGCCTTACTGGCTACGACGATGTCACACTGCTCTTTGAGGGCAGCCGTGACCACCGCTGCATCGGTGACCTCATCCAGATTGTTACATTGGATAGTCGTTTCTGCAGTCAGGGATCTTACATCAACCTCGTCGCCAAGTACTTCTTGTGCCAGTTGTTTATAGACTGTACCCTTATGCTTGGCGTCTTTCTTTAAGACCAGGATCATTTCACCAATCCTAGTCCGCCTTATGCTCCCCACATCTGCGCCCAATTGCGATAACTTCTCCGTGCTTCGCATTGCCTTCAAAACCTCAGCGTATTTCGCTTCTTCTGTTTTGATAACGAGGGCCTCACCTAAATTTCTACGTTTCGCTGTTTTCCGTTTAGTTTTAGGCTCCGTTTTCGGTTTTCTCCTTTCTTTCTTTTTTTTCTAACTCATATCCACGGGTTGCTGTTGCCATGCGCCTGTGGTTCCTGTGGATGCAGTACCTGGTTCGGTGTTTGCCTCTGCACCGTTGCCATGTCCTCTTGATCGCGGAGCTTGGCTCGTGCCAGCTTTCCGCTCCGGAGGAGGTGGGTCACTTTTCCCTTAGTAACCATAACCATTAGTGGGCTTCATGGCCGTGCGGTTAGTGTTACCAAGCATTTAGCCGCATCGAGTCAAGAAGTGTGGGTTTGATTCTCACTTCAGTCCGGAAAACTATTCGTCAGGAACGTATTTCGACTGTGTCACTGGGCGTTGCATGCTAGTCCGTTGTCTAGTGTGGTGCTTCCTTCAAAGGACAAATCGTCCAATGGAAGCTTTAACGTGTCGGTGTCTTTTAAGTCTTTTCGCCACGTATTAATCCTCGGAAGGTCCCCTTTTTCGCATCCCGTATCAAATAATATCATCATAGATATTCGCGTTCCTGTGAAGGAAAACACTTCCGTCTGACACGACTTAGTGTCTCTTTTGCTTTCTACCATGCCAAGTTATTCCTTGGCTTTTTCGTAGTCCTGCTTTGCAGCTAGGACTGATTGTCACAATTTCACTTGTTTTCAAGTCTTTGCTGATATTGCTTTTGCTCTTAACATACTCGATGATGTCATCGAGTTACTCAGCAGCTACCTGCATCCCCTATTACGATCCATGGCCTGGAGCGGCCAATGCCTGCCGTCGTTACAGTGTCTAGGCTTTTGACCACACTGTTCTCACTTAAGTTGATGTTGGTCGCCTATTTTCTTGGCGGGAACCTTAGCCGATTACTGATGGGTCCAGAAGCTTCTCCTTCTTACTTACTTACTTGATGGGCTACAATCCGCTACATTGAATCTACGCCGCATGGATAATTTTTCTCCACTGGGCACGAATGCTTCTTCTACGGCTCGACGATCAATCCCTATTATATCGATATCGTCCGCAAAACCCAGGAGCATATGCGACCGGGTGACGATGGTACCGCTTCTTTGCACGCCCGCTCTCCTAATAGCACCTTCGAGAGCAATGTTGAACAAAAGGTTCGAGAGCGCATCTCCTTGCTTCAATCCATCTAAGGTTACGAAGGAGTTTGAAGTCCCATGCGCAACCCATACATTCCATCCATCCAACGTTGCAAGAATCAGTCTAATCAGCTTCGCTGGAAAACCGTGTTCTATAATTATCTGCCATAACTCATTTCTCTTTACTGAATCGTACACCGCCTTGAAATCAATGAACAGTCTGCAAGTAGTATTCCCGGAACATATCAAGGATTTGTCGCAAGGTAAACGTTTGATTCGTCGTTGATCGGCCCTCACGAAAACCAGCTTGGTATTCGCCGACGAAGGACTACTCCAGCGATCTCAATCTGTTGAACCAAACACGCGACATTATTTTGTACGCTGAATTGAGGAGCGTTATTCCTCGGTAATTGGCGCACTCCCATCTGTGTCCCTTTTTATACAGAGGGCAGATGAGGCCCTCCAGCCAGCTAGCAGGCAATTCTTCTTCCTCCCATATCCTTAACAGAGTACGGTGCAGTATTTCGTACAGCTGCTCACTACCGTGCTTGAAAAGTTCGGCCGGGAGTTCGTCTTTTCCAGCAGCCTTACAGTTCTTCAACTCCTTGATCGCTCTTCTAACCTCATCTAGCGTCGGGAGCTCCACAGCTTGTCCATCGTTGCTAATGATTAATCTCTTCTCAGACGCTCGTGTTCTCTCCGTTCAACAATTGCTCGAAGTGTTCTTTCCACTTGGCAGCCACCAAGGTTTTGTCTGTCAGCAAGTTACCTTCACAATCATGGCACATGACGGGAGAAGGCGCTGTTTTTCTCCGTACGCCATTGACAGTTTCGTAAAATCTCCGCATACCATTTTGTTCCATGCTGTTTTGCGCCTCAGTAATGATATCTTCTTCATACTGCTTTTTCTTTCTGCGGTGAATTCGTTTCTCGGCTGCTCTTGCTTCCTTGTACCGCTCTTTATTCTGCCGGATACCAGACACTAACATCCGGCTTCTGGCAACATTCTTCTCATCCGTCACATTCTGGCACTCCTCATCAAACCATCCGTTTCTGGGTCGTCTATGAGCAGTACCTATCACCTCTCGCGCTGCTGTGCTCCGTGGATAGACTCGCACAGATTGTTGAGGTTGTCGTCTACATTGTATCCCCTTTTCCGCTCATCAAGCTTCCGGCGAAGCTGTGTTGGCGACGAGATCCACCGCCCTGAATTCACGTTCTCCAGTTCTAGGCCATCAAACTTCCTGAATAGCAGCCACGCTCACTCTAACCTTCTGCAATTCACGAGCCAAAGGACTCACTCGTCCGGATTCATTTAACGTCCTGACATCCCAGGTTCCGAGTTTCCAATCATAGTCCTTATTTCGTTGCCAGGTCGGTTGCCGAAAATATCGTTCGTTATTTCTTCTTTCTCCATTTTTCGTGGTAGGTAAGAAATTCGATATGCTACCTTACCAGGGTCGCAATACTTACATCACGATGGTGGGGCTGCCACCTTAGGTGTAGCTGACGTGATACAGCATTTCATACTCAGCCGCTGGATGCCAGAACAGACGCTGTTTGAGTCGCACCTCCTCACTCTAGCTAATGTCAGAAGGACAACAGTGCCCAGGCTGCACTACCAGATAAGTACGCAACCCTTAGCTGGCGGTCTTTGTCATCGTTCGACCCGTGACCCGCTTCCTCTTCACATTCCTTTAATTGTTTGTTTTGATGGATCATCCCTTATGGGTCCCCCTAAAAGCCGTTCAGATCCGCATCAGCGCAAGTCAAATAATGGCATCTGAGCCTACTCCCGCCTAGTTGGAATAACCAGGTGACGGATTTGGAACGTACTCTAAAGCCTGCCACGGGATGGGGGCAGCGTGCGCCGTTAGCCCACTCGCCGACGTATTGTAGATCTCCATCTCCGTCGATATTGTGCGATAATTCTACAGTAGCCCCAGACTTTGAGGTTTTCTGGTCTCCATTGGGCACAGGGGCACAGTCAACGTGGTCAACATATTCGTGGCCTTTCATGAAGTCGCCGCCTTCTATCTAGTTCTTCGTTGAATAATTTTTCGAAATCGTTTATTCCGGCATTCGCACTAAGTTACCAGCCCACTGGAGTTTGCCGTATTTCATTACTTACTCATATGCGCTTCTTTATACACTTGATATCACTATACACCATTTTACTGTTAAGTCAATGAAATTTATCCCATTTCGCGGTACTGCAGTTATTTCTAATGTGCATAGACGGCTTTTTCAATCGGTTTGATTCTCCTTCCCTCCCATTCTAGGTCGATCTGTGGTCGCTGGGAATCATGGCCATCGAGATGATCGAAGGCGAGCCGCCCTACCTGAACGAGAACCCGCTGCGGGCGCTCTACCTGATCGCAACCCACGGCAAACCGGAGATCAAGGAAAAGGAAAAACTCAGCCCCGTATTCCAGGACTTCCTCGACCAGTGCCTGGAGGTGGACGTAGACCAGCGAGCTACCGCTTTTGAACTGCTGCGGGTAAGCTGAGGCGTTGATTCTTACAGAACGGCTCCATCAACTAACTATGGCATTGTTTCTGTGCTATTGCAGCATCCTTTCCTGAAGTTGGCGCGACCGTTGGCCAGTCTGACACCACTCATTTTGGCTGCCAAGGAGGCCACCAAGGGACACTGAGACGAACCGAGGGCCAACGAGACAGGCAACAAAACCGAAGCAACATCGACCGAGACGGCGGTTCCTTCAAACAACCAGTGATGGGCTGGTCCTACGCAGGCACGTGAGTCTAATAAATGAGCCTAGAGGTGGTGTTGTGCTCTTGGTTAAACGCATTGCCGTTGGGTAAGAGTCTGGTGTGTTGTGATTGATAATAATGGCAGATTCAGAAGGAGGAACAACACGTGGTGACTGACACTGGGGAGACGACGATCATGTGAGAGCTACTATTAAACAATAAGCTATATTGATACAAAAAGAGTCAACCAATACTAGACACGTAAGCAGCATAAGATAAAGCAAACGCTATATTTAAAACATGTTATAACTGTAAGCCGGAAAGTCTAAGAAGAGTCGTTAGAACGGAAGCATGCTCTTCCCTGTCGGAACAATAACGCAAGAGATTAGGGAAAACGTAAAAGTATTTAATTCTTAGAGCAAATCATGAAATAAGCGTGAAGCGAGCGAACGAGATTATGGTTTTGTTACATGTTCCGTCAAGGTCTGAAACCAATTGTGAATAGAGGAGAGCGGTGTATGTGTATATATAGTTTGTAAAACGAGAAACAGAGGGCTCCGATGGACTTCAAATAATGATACAGTCATCGAAGGAGAGTCTATATTACACATAATTTCAACCATCAGGCAGGGTGTTTTCTTAACGAAGATGGTTGAGAGACTGATTCGTGTTTAGTAGGAGCCAGAAAGAGTATCCGCGCGATGTACAGCAAAACGAAAAAAAAAGTTCAAGCTCGCTCAAACAAATAATACCATAATAGTAAACTACAAACGGCAACTTCCGGATAATAGAAAGCAGAACAACAGAAAAAAAGTATAAAAATATCGATAACAAAAAAATCAGATAACACACGTGAAAAGTGCCTACACCAAGTGTATGTGTCCGCGAGATATTAGGTAACACACACACAAAAACATACCAAGAAAGAGAAAGCAAGCTGAAACGAGATTCAAATCATTTATCTACAACAGTTTATGTGTGAGCTTTTCGGTTTTTCGAAGGAACAAGGACAAAGATTAAACGGTCGTATATACCAGTTAGATCAAGCTGCAAGTATTAACCGTCACTTTTGGCTAACAGTTTAGTTTTACTAAAGGATCGCTTACAATCGCTACGTACTAACCACATTCGACTGCTTAGGAAGAGAAGAACACAGAACGTTCAGAGAAACAAGAACTGTAGTATATGTGCTAAACGAAAATCAAGTATTTAACTGATAGTAAGAAATTATGTCCTATTTTATATTAATGCTAATTTGCCTCCTCATCTATCTATCATGATATCAAACGAGAAAGATACAGCAGATCTTCCTAGAGGCACCCCCCAAAAGCAGCATGTCCCTTCGGATCCTATTTGTTCAACGCAGATCGATCTGCTTCGTGTAAATAACGGAAATTTTCCTATCTGTATCCCCTTTTATTCAATGCATAAGATCCACACCAATTATTTAAAAACGGACTTACTCCTACACATTTCATTCGAGAAGCAAATGGGTAGGATGGATAATGTTAGCTGTATAGATAGAACCGATAGTTGTTGTGCAACCGGACGCAACGTCGACGTGTTTAGAGAAAGCCGTGTGTGTGATAGTGTAACTGTTTAGTTTTATTTTTGTTTTTCGTGCATCTAGGAGTTTAAAAAATGTTCTAAAGACTGGCCTGTTGTGTGTATTGTTCATGCACATGCCAGTATACAGATTTGATTGGCGCTGTGTGGGCCCTCACTAAAAAAACTCTCCTAGGATCCCTTTCACCTGGCTTCCCTACCTTCCCCTTGCAGTATTACTTCGAAGGAGAGGTGTTATGCGCTGTTTGGACCGCTTTGTAAGTTTTCGACGTACTATATCATTGCCATGCTAAGCTCTTTGGCTCCTGTTAGTAGCTAGTAATGCTCTGGTTTTCCGCCATTTAGCGACCAATAATCTCGGATTAAAAGCCAGTGATGCCCTTTTAAAAAACCTTTAATTCCACATAAACAGTTTTCAACTGTCTATTTCACTTCTAACTAATACAAAGGTCCTGGTTGTCCTGTTTTTTTTCATAGAATTTTTGCACTTCTAGCAAAGCTAGAAACTTTCACTTAACCCGCCTATCTGGGGAGCACAAGGGGTTTAGGCTCTATGGTTCTCACTTAACGGTCTATTATTCTACGGTCTACTGCGGATGCACGTCTCGAGTGCGGTAACAGAGAAAAAAAGGGGAAAACAACTCTGTACCACGCCACTTTTCATTGGCTTGGGCTACAAGTCCGATGGTCCCCTGGAACTACCTCGTGGTATTACTTCAGGAGGCAGAGGGCTTGTTGATGCCTCTACGCCTTTTCGTCACCTCTTGCTCTATTCGATCTGACTGCAATTTGTCTCTTCTTCGATTGATGCTACTGTGTTTTGTTGGTGACCCCATTTTTCTACTCGTCATGCTCTACGGGCGGACCGGTTGGATGCCGAGGTCGGTCTTACGATTCCGGTTGAGGGGTAACTTCCGGTTCGCAAGCGCCCCGACGACCCAAAGCCGGTGGTTCGTCGTGATCGATACTACTCGGCTTAGTTCCCGACGGTGAAGCTAGCGTACTCCAATGGAGAGTACCTCGACGGAGGAATATCTCCCGAAACCGATAACGTTACGCGTTGTTCATACTCCGTTGTTGGCCGGTAGAGTGCCGAAGTCGGCCCAGAGATTCCGGTTGTAGGATGCAGTATAACTGTGTGTGCGTGCGTGTGTATGTGTGACAAATGTTAGACTTAAAAAATAAATACCTATTGTCATTAAACTGTTTTCAATTCAGAAATAAATTACGCATTTATTATCTTTACTTGTGTTGTTATGTTTTATTATCTCCTGTTCCCTCTAACCAAAATAATTGAACATTTCTGGAAAAATAAATCATAAAAGGACCCGGGAGGTTGTAACTAATGGGGCGATCTCTGCCCAGCACTGGTGAGACTCCCCTCTCTCCAATTACCTCAGGGTCGGCGTACGCGCTTGACTATTGCGACCAAGAACACACTAAATCACCTTTCCTTAACACAAACCCACCTTATTTCCAATTTTGTACAAACAGGTACCTTTATTTCTACCATTTTCTTAAAGGCTATCTCCTACCTCACTTATCTTCTTCTTCATCATCTTCTTCCTTATCAACGGGACTCCTTCTTCACGCTCCGCTACTCAACCGTATCTTCTTCCTGGAGTACGATTCGCTGCTTTTCGTTCTCGTTCCGGTAGGAACCTTCATTCCTCCGCACAACACTTCTGCTTCCTCTTCCTCGTTCAGGGTGGACGGCCGGCTAGCACTTCACACCTCACGCTTCAGGCCGTGGCTGCCTTTATACACGACGCCTATTGAATTGCGATGTTGCTAGGCAACTGCCAGTTCAGCGATGGCGGTTAATTTTTGTCCGTTTACATCAGCATCACGGCACAGCTCCTTGAAGCAAGTCTTCTTGCTCAGCTTGATTTCGTGCTTCAATGTGGCTTTTGCTGTTCGTAGTTCTACCACAGACAAACAGACGTAACACTTAGAACAAATCGCGATCAAAATCATAGTCGCGAGAACATGTACACCCAATGCTAAAATCGCAGTGTTTGGCCGATGGGCCAACAGGTGGCAGTAGTGTGTAAACGTCAAACACGAACAAAAACGATGCGAGCGCTGCGGGTGGTGGATTGGCCACCTACCATATATTTGAATCGACCGTTAAAAATGTGGTCGATGGACATCGATGAGAGTGTGACGTCTGTTTGTCTGTGGTTCTACTCTCCGTTCTTGTCTCTCGATTCCGGGTTTAGACCATTGCATTCGCCTCCTGGTTCTGAGGCAGATTTCACGGAGGCTGCGAATTGACTCAGTCCACCAATAAGCTGGGCGACGTCTTCGCATGCACGCACCAGCGCAGCCGTCAACTCCTCCGAACTCAAATTCAGTATCGGATCTTCTCTTCGGAGTGCTTCAACAAAAAGCTGTTCATGGAACTGCTTCGTCTTCCACATCATTTCATGTGGTTGCCGTTCGCTCTGGATTTTTTGTATCCATTCATCGATTGTGTAGCGGACCTCCTGGTGATCGCTGTGGGAAAGAAAGGGTTAAAAGCGGCAGTGAACGCGGATCCACTGCAGACATGTTCCGAACCAGGATGCAACGCTGCATAAATCAAGGAATCTTCCAGGATGTATGGAAGCGACAGAAATTGGTGCTACTACCAAAGGCGGGGAAACCACCAGGTGACCCATCTGCGTATAGACCTACCTGTCTACTAGATACGACGGGGAAGTTGTTGGAGAGGTTGATCCTCAAAAGGCTAGTACCGTATACGTTGTGCGGACAATCAGGACTAAGGTAAATCTACTCTGGACGCTATCCAGCCGGTCGTACAGCTGAGGTGGCAATCGAGCTCAAAAGGAGCGGCATCCGTTACTGCGCGGTTGTCACTCTGGATGTAAAGAATGCGTTCAACAGCGCGAGCTGGAATGCGGTAGCCCACGCAGTTCATCGCCTCAAGGTACCGGTGCAGTTGTGTAAGCTTCTAGAAAGCTATTTTGATGGTAGGATTCTACTGTATGACACAGAGGAGGGACAGAAAAGTGTGTGAATTACCGCGAAGGTACCTCAAGGTTCAATCACAGACAAACAGACGTCACACTCTCATCATTGTCCATCGACCACCTTTTTAACGGTCGATTCAAAAATATGGTAGGTGGCCAATCCACCATTCGCAGCGCTCACATCGTTTTTGTTCGCGTTTGACGTTTACACACTAACGCATAGGTTCCCAAACTTTTCTAGTGCACGACCCACCTAGCGATTAGGCATATTTTTTGCGACCCACCAGAAAGTGTGAGATTTTTACTTTAAACATTCAAGATCATTCGTAACTTCGTTATCGATCAGTATCGATCGAAAGTTGATATAGACAAACTCCACATAAAATTTCAAGGTGCGCGATGTTTTCAATATTCACAACTTATCAACTTTACTTACATTAAATTGATTTTTCCTAAATAATTAAATGCATTTAATAAAATCATTTAATTATGAAAAATACAATCGTTATCATAAAATAAAGATAACATATTTAGTTTTCTCGGAAAAAGCAAACTTCCAAGATAAAAGTTCAGTTCCAACATTTTTCGGAAAGCTCGTTTCAGTATTTTTGGCTTCTTAGGTTTAAGACTTACAGTAGAAAAATTGGCTTTAATGGCGACCTTATTTGAAATTAGTTAACTTGTTCCGAACGTAGCTCTACAATACATGTAATTTCGTCTTTAACTACGCTTTTTCGTTAGTTATTTGCCACGCGAAAATTTTCAGCACAAGGAGTGCAGATAGTTCGTTGAAATCCGATGAACCTTTGTGATGATATTAATTGAATTATTTTTCAAAGTTATCATGTGTGAAAATTCTAACTGTATCTTTAAGAAACAACATATTTTTGCAGAGTTTTTCAAATAAATAGCCGATTCTCTTGATAAAAATCTATTTCTCTTGGTCGTATTGCTGAAAAATCCAAAATCAGATATTAAAGTTACAAATCATTTCAAGTAAAATGATCAATTCAATCTTGATCAAAAGTATTAACCAAAATATAAATGAGAACTGTTAAAAACCAGTTGCTAAAAATCGAGAGGACACTAAGAAACCTACAAAATAAATAAGAACAAAATTTTTTCGCGACCCACCAGAGATGAGCCCACGACCCCCCTGGGGGTCGCGACCCACAGTTTGGGAAACTATGCACTAACGCCATCTGTTGGTTCATCGGCCAAACACACTAATTTTAGCATTGGGCGTACATGTCCTCGTGACTATGATTTTGATCGAGATTTGTTCTAAGTGTGACGTCTGTTTGTCTGTGGTTCAATCCTGGACCCGATGTTATGGGATGCGTTGAACGATGACGTACTGAGGCTGCCCCTTCCGACGGGTGTTAAGATTGTTGGCTTCGCCGACGGTATCACCCTAGTGGTTTATGGCGAATCGATGGAGGAAGTGAAGTTGACAGCAGCGCACTCTATCTTCATAGTTGAGGAATGGATGAAGTCTAGGAAACTAGGACAAGTCCGAGCCAAGTGCGCTTATCTCGGTAGGTGATTACACCATAGAGACCAAGCGTAAAAGAGCATCTACGGCTAAAGCGGCGCTTTCGGGGATGATGTCTACCAGCTCTGCTGTAATTGCCAGCAAACGCAAGCTCCTGGCAAGCGTGGCGCTATCCATACTAAGGTATGAAGGACCAATCTGGTCAAAAGCTAAAGCGGTTGGAAAGCACGTACAGGATAATGTGCTTAAGAGTAGCAAGTACATACCGGACGGTATCTAAAGAGGCCGTGTGCATCATAGCCGGGATGACGCCCATCGGGCTCATCATCAAGGAAGGTGTTCAATGCTTCAACCAAAGAGGTACCAGAGCAGTCCGCAACGCGTGTAAAAAGACAACGCTCAGAGGTTGGCAGCAGCAATGGGATAACTCCACTAAAAGTAGATGGACCCATCGGATGATACCAAATGTGTCAGATTCGTATGAAAGAAACCATGGGGAAGTGAACTTCCGACTGACGCAATTTCTGTCAGGACATGGTTGTTATAGGCAGTACCTGCATAGGGGGGCCAGTGCTGGGAATGGTAATAGTAGTAGGCTTGACTTTTTGCGAAAATCACGTGGCTCTCCCAGTACAGTAGTTCAAAAACGTGAATCTCATCAAGTAGCCTCTGTTGAGTGCACGAATTTTCTAAATCATGAGTGTCATCCCGCATAGAAAAATACATTTCGCAATGTGGTTATGACTGTAATCATAATTTAAGCCATACTGTAGCTATTTGTGTTATTGTTCACAATCAGTACCACCATTAGTTTTGCTAGATGTTTTACTGTATAAGACATTGACATAACAATACCACGTACAGTGAGTGTATGATAAACAGGTGTTTAATTGTTTGTAACTGTCCATCTATCTGAAGCTCAACTGTTAATAACATTAAAAATTGTATTAGAACAGTTTCACAAAAGGGTAACAGTTTGGTGAATTGTCCATATTTTGTTCCATACAGTGCACGGGCAAAGCTAAAAAAGCGCGGTGTCACAAAGACAATAAAAAAAATGTATTGTTTCACTGTGAATCAACCATACCTGGTAAGTTGAAACTTCGATAACGGAAAAGTGATTACATAGGTGTTGGTGAGATCGTTATTATCGGTTTCAAGCTCGTGAGAAAAGATTGTTTGTGTCAAGTTGCTGGTAAAAATTCAACAGAGAAGGAGTTTTAGACGTATTTTTCCGAAAAGTGTTTTTTTTTTCGGAGTTTTGGTCTGCTTTCAATCAAGCCTGTGACCGTGTGTAACCGTGTGGGGTTTTAGGCTGCACCTATCATTGGCATCAGCGTTTCGCATCCGGAACAAGGACCAGTTTTGTCAATTCCGCATATCCTCCAGAATGGTATTCGCTGTCTCCTGCTGCAAGTCGAGCAGCAAGCGGTCCGTATAACACAAGGCGACGCATAACAAAAATTTCAACTGCACTATCCTAACAGTAAGTTTTGGTACGATTATACTGGAGTATTTGCCCAATTAATAACATGTTCCTTTACACCCTCTCCAGCTCAACTTGTTTCTCCAGCCACTGCGGACGATGTGCTTTCGGATGCTGTTCGTTATTGATTGCTTCTCCCAAAAAACGACCGGTATGCCGGCTAGAAAAAAGGAAAACCCGGAAGAAAGCTGCAGGTATCCCTATAACGTGGTCACAGGATGTCGGAAATGATCGCTCTCATCGGGGATCTTCCTGAATTGAATTGTTTAGTTGCGTTATGATTGTTCAGAGTGCTATTTGATCCAAAGTTGAGCATCAAAACGGAAAACCGATTGCTGTATGGCCGGATTGTACTGTGTAATTTCATATTGTGTGATATTAAAAACTATCACTTCTAATGTATATTTGGCGTTTGTTTCTTTTTTATTGTATTTATTGTTTAATGCAACAAATAGTGCATGTGGTCTGAATGAAATTCAGATTGTAACAACTACAACCAAGTAATTTTATAATTATCGTTATTATCTGTCATTTTATAAGTATCATTATAAATAACCTACAAGATCAATATTGATGAAGCTGTATCTGTTGCAATCGAAGAAATATTAATCTACTTTTATATTATTGCTTCTTTTTATTTATTCATTATTTTTTGTTTTATGGTCAAAACATATTAGTACAATAAAGCAAAGCATCAAAATACTATAACGCACCATAAACCAATAATTACATGTACATTACTTATTTTTACTCGAACGAAACAGTCCAACCATTCTAAACCTATTTGGTGTACAGTGAATTGGACTGAAAATGGACAGTATTTCGACCATTTGAAAAACTGTAAACGAAAAATTTTGTTCGAGAAAATCGACGGTTTTTTATGGTGACATAACTTAACCGCCTATTCCCCACATTGTAATTTTCTCAATTACCGTTTACCAAACTGTAAAACCCGTTCGGGGTACGGTCGTTTTATTGTTACTTTGGATGTTTTATGGAATTGTGTAGATACTATCGAAAATGGTTGGAGATGTTCTGGGAAATTGTGTCAATATGGTTCATAATTATGCGGGATTGAAGGCTCTAAATGCGGGAAATGCAGCGGGAAATAGAACATTTTTCTACAGTAATTTCGGGTTGCCCTTAGCAACGGGTGTTTTGCAATTTTCAAGGCATTTGCCTACAGCAGCGATGGGCGTGAGTTTCACTGGCTTCGCTGACTGTGATTGGCTTTGTTTGACTACTGTAGAGTGAGTTTCAGATTTTTTCCCAACCCTGAGGGGGGCACTCAGAATCTGCTGCGTGCCCCAATTGTGTTGGTGTGGAGGAAACAGCGGAGCATGTCGTGTTCGATTGCCCCAGTTTCATTGTTGTGAGAGTTCACATGCTCTCTACATGCGGAGGGGACACGTCCCCCGGCAATATATTCCAGAGAATGTGTGCGGATGCCGAGTGCTGAAATGCAGTAACTACGGCTGTCACTCACAATATGTTAGAATTGCAGCGCCTATGGTGCGCCAAACAAGAATTAGCTGCAGAGGATTAGTCCAACCGAGGCTGGTCCTTAGTAACATTGCTTAAGTCGGCTAGGAGAATCAGTTCACCTAGGTTACTTCTGCTACATTCTTTCCCGAAGAAATACTTTAAGGTGGTTCCGAGGAGAGAGGGTCTGAGGCCAAGGGTAATGTCGGTACACTCTGCACAACACTTGGGCAACAATAATTGCTCAAGAACAATGCATGGGATGGTCACCTCCCTGAGTTACCTTCTAAGGCGTCTGTTTGCAAATTTCGCCCTTGTAAAAAATATGTAAGCGAACCGCACCACAACTCCACGGTGAGCCAGAGTGACAAACCGGGCAACTCCATTGCTTGGTGCATCAATCAATGTGATCCATATCTTATTATTAGAACGGTTCAATCGATGTTATGTTTGCTTGTTTTGATGTTCCTACCACAGACAAACAGACGTCACACTCTCATCATTGTTCATCGACCACCTTTTTAACGTTCGATTCAAAAATATAGTAGGTGGCCAATCCGCCACCCACAGCGCTCGCAACGTTTTTGTTCGTATTTGACGTTTACACACTACCGCCATCTGTTGGCGCATCGGCCAAACACACTTATTTTAGCATTGGGCGCACATGTCCTCGTGACTATGATTTTAATCGAGATTTGTTCTAAGTGTTACGTCTGTTTGTCTGTGTTCCTACCCTATAAATCTACGTAGTAAGTGTAGACCAATCTAACTATACTTTTTTCTTATTTCATTCGATTGAAAATTGTTTATTATTTGTTCATTTTAGTTTGTACACATTCTCACACACATATTCAGTCTACCACCGAATGGAGAACAAAGTGCGCTGTACACTAACATAGGTGGAATATACAGACAACCACACAGAAAAGCCGAGAAAGTATATATAAATTATACATATTAGTTGATAGTACGAAATGCTGAATAATTATACCTATAAATTTCAGAGCTAGAAACGAGGTAATACACATGATGAAGCATCGTGGATAACAGAAGTAATATGTACTATTGAATTTAGTTCTCCCTTCTAAAGCACACTTATTGAAAATTGTAAGAAATTATATAAAACAAATAAGAAACAAAAAAGGAAAACCAACAATAACACACTTGTATCAAAACACCCACACATAAACGTTTAGGCGAAAATAAAAGAAATGAAAGTTATAGGGTCAAACAATAAAGGAGATGCATTTTTTTATAAACTGGCTTTGTTATTTCAATATTAAGTGAAAGTAATATCACTCCTATATACGGTAAGTACTGGTAAAATATGGTAGGGTTGCACTTGCCATATATTACATCCCTGAATGTAATGCCATATATCACTGTGGTGGTGGTCACCTCCTCCTCGTCCTCGTCGGTGGCTACACTTTAGCATACACCCATTGTAGGGCGCATTATAGAGCTCTATCTTCTTCGGCATTGGGCAATAAAGATTGGACTCGGAAAAAATGCGACACTTTGTTTTGGGTGTAACTTTTTATCGCGTTGGTAAAAATAATGAAATTTTGGGTAACACTAGTTTAGAGTGTTTCTGTCAAATAGTTTTCAAGATGCATTTGAAACAAGAAGTGCTACGCCAGCAAATCTTGAGCGCGGTGGTGATCAATAATCCTGAGGGCCGTTGTTAATTGTACCACGATTTTCTGGTGAGTTGCAAGCTTAGTGTCAATGATGATGTCGCGCTACACGATGATTGTTCATCTGCAACAACCAGACAGCTCACCAATCCACCAGGAGGTGGATCGTGCTGAGTTGTTGAGTTGAAGGAGAGCGAAAAAAGGAAGGCACAAAAGTCTGTTTGACAGCTCTGCAGAAAGCGCGTGCGCACGGAAAGAGCGCCAGTTCGGCTCGATTTGCAATAAGCCATTTTACGAGATGTTCGAATGACGTTTTCTGGCGGGCCGCTCATTGTTGTTGTTCAAAAAACTAGCCTGATATCTGAATGGCGCTGGTCACATTTTTGTTAGCGATGACGTCCCCGTCTCTTTCAGCGCATGGTTCTACTCGGTTTACATGTATTATATTACCTGTAAATGAAAAATATCTTCTCTGCCTGCTGATTTCAATTTTACATGCGAAAATTAAAAACTTTGTAACACTGCCACCAGCGCCATTGTTGAATAAGCTCCTTCCAAATGTAGCGCTAGAAGAAACGTAAATAAATCGGCCCGCCAGGAACTTTCAAAGCTGGTAAACAAACGGAAACCATATGATTCGAAACGTCTCATAAAATGGCTTATGATCGGTTATTATTATTATTTTTCCGCTATTGAATATTCTATGCTTTGGTTGATCGATGTTAAAGTTTGTTTTAAAAGCAGCTCCACTTATTTTGAAACATGTTGCCGTGTAAAATAGTAGACAACACAACTAATTTAATTGAAATAATTTGAAATTATAATAAGTACATAAACAAAAGGGGAAGAACGTTCAGGCTGGTTGTGCATTACGATAAAATCTCTTAACATAAGCAATTCTCGTTGTTGGTTCTTGTGGAAGGATCAACATGTTCGGCTTAACGAATCTTATTTTAAATATCGAATAACACCACATGCAGTTGAACAAAAAGGATGTGATTATGTGAGGATGTGAGAGGGATAATGTGGTGGAGGCTCATTCTAATTAATATTGTTATTGTTATTGTTCTATACATACTTATTTATTATAATTACCTGTAAATATTGATACAGCACATATGTAAATATTGATACAGCAGATATGGTCGGTGTTCAGACAGACTGAAAATGAAAATATTATAGATATTTACTGTAATAATGGAACATATCTATTTGATGATACATTTGTATCAAAATAACATGGAAGATTTAAAATTGATGGAGTTCTTTACGTATCCTTAGAGCTCCAAAATTCATCTAGTCTGGTCTGTCTAAACACCGACCATATGATCCTCAAAAACTCATAAGAATGGTATTTTACTCTTTGAACTGTTATTTAATTTGGATGTGCTTAAAAGATTTATAAATTAAATTTATTATTGATGTTACAAGCTGTGTCTGCAGTGAAACTTAATGCTACACAAGAAATATATTTGAATCAAAGTATTTTTATGTATAAATCATATGAAAAAAAATTGTTTCGGAAATTACTCTAGAATTCTTTGGGAGCGTTTCCCGGGATTCTTCCTCAAATCACTCATGAATCCTTCAAATCCTCTCTGTGATTGTTCTGAAAATCTTGAGATTATTTCTGGATTTTCTTCCAGATATCGCTTTGGGATTCATCCAAAAAAAATTTTTTGGATTTTTTTGGACATCTTTTTGGATTTTTTTGCAGAACTCTGTATGTGACTTTGCGTGTATCTCCTTAAGGATTACTTTCGAAATCCTGGAAATTAAATTCTTTGAAATTCTTGAAAATTGTTTTCGAAATACTATGGAAGATTTTACCAAAAATCCTGATGCAATTCATTTGGATATTTAAAGAGGATTTTATTGAAAAATGTACGACTCTACTAGAAATTCTTCGGGAATTCCTCCGAAAATAACTCTAGATTTTTTTCCGGAAATACTTCTGGTATTCTTATGAGAATGCCTCTGGTATTCTTCCGGAAATGACCTGAGATGCTTTCGGAAATCTTCCTGAAATTCTTCAAGAAATTCCACCGAGATTTTTACGCCAATATCTTTGAAATACTTCTGGGACTTTTCCAAAAATCCTATTGGAGATTTTTTTCGGATAGCTTTCTATTCTAAATTTTTCAATAAATTTTGCTGGGATTGTGCTGTAAAACCTGCTAAGATTCATCCAAAAATATCCTTCTGAAAAATTTTCTGAGAATTGCTTTGGGATTACAGAAGGATTTCCAGAAGAATTATAAGGCGATTTACAGAAGCACCACTTTTGTATGAAGGATTTTCGTTAATATCTGAAATAATCCCATGAGAGTTCTAAATCCAAATTACAGTGATATTCAAAAGAATCCCAGAAGTTATTTCGCCAGAATCCCTGAAAGATTTAAAGGAAATTCACAGACATCCAGAAGATTTCATGAATATTTTCCAGAATAATTCCGATGTCCAGATGAACTGCAGAAAGATTCACGGAATAATTCGGAATAACGGAATTTTCGGAACCATTTGAAAGTAACTTTTAGAAAATTCTCAGAAAAAGAAATCAGTAATCAAAGTAATCGAAAAAATCTCATCATTTCAAGCAATGCTCGTTGGTTCATGTCGAAGGATCAACATGTTCGGCTTAACGAATCTTATTTTAAATATTGAATGACACCACATACAATTAAACTAGTATATGATTACAGTTCTGAATCATCACAAAAAAAAAAATTGAGAATCACAATCCTTCTGAGAGGGGTGATGTGGTGGCTGCACATTCTAATTAAAATTGTCGTTCAATTATGGCGATAAATTAAAATTGTTACTGTTCCATAAATACTTATTTATTATAATTACTTGTAAATATTGATACAGCATATAAAAAAGACATTGGTCCAGAAATTGCTCCAGAATTCTTTGGAATTTCCCTCCTGGGATTTTTCCTTAAATCACTTATGAATCCTTCAAAACCTCTCTGGGATTGTTCTGGAAATCTTGAGATTATTTCTGATTTTTCTCTAAGTTCTTCTGGAAATCACAGAATACTTCCAGATATCGCTTTTGGACTCATCTAAAAAAAAATCGTTAGCATTCCGGTACTATATCTGAGATTCTTTCGGATATCCTTTGTGATTCTTCTGGACATCTTATTGGAATATTTGCATAAATCTGTATGTGAGTTTGCGTTTATCTCCTTAAGGATTACTTTTGAAATCCTGGAAATTAAATTCGAATCGAAATTCTCAAAGATTCTTTCGGAAATTCAATGGAAGATTCTAACAAAAATCCTGATGCAATTCTTCTGGATATTTTTAGAGGATTTTGCCAAAAAATGTACTATGACTCTACTACAAATTCGTGGAGAATACCTCCGAAAATAACTCTGGCCTTGTCCCGGAAATACTTCTGGGATTATTATGAGAATACCTCTGGTATTCTTCCGGAAATCACCTGAGATGCTTTCGGAATCCCTTTAGAATACTTTCGAGGATGCTTCCGAAAATCTTTCTGAAGTTATTCTAGAAATGCCACTGAGATTTTACGTCCATACTCTTGAAATTTATCTGGGACTCTTCCAAAAATCCTGTAGGAAATCTTCCAGATATCTTTCTAGCATTCTTTCGGGAAGCCTTCTGGGATTCTTTCGAAAATCTTTCTGAGGATCCTTCAAATCCTTCTGTTAAGGGTTCTTGCAGAAATTCTTCCCGAATTATCTCTAGAATCTGGGAGTATCCTGAATTTTTCAAGAAAACTGTTATTCTTTCGACTATCTCTCTAGGATTCTTTCGGAAATTCTTCTAAAATACCACCAGATTTCTTTCTGTTATCCTGCTGGAGGACTTCAAAACATCTTTCAAAGATTCTTCCAGAAATTTTACTGGAATTTTTCAAGAAATTCTGCTGGGATTCTTCCGTAAAACCTGCCGAAATTCATCCGGTAACACGACTGGAATTCTGCTTGAATGATAAGCATTCAAGAATTCCACCGGAAGTTTTTGTGGGATTCAACCGTAAATTGTTCTGGTATTTTGTTTAATTACATTGGGGTTCTTAGGGAAAAATATACAGGATTCTTAAAAATATCCTTCTGAAAATTCTTCTGGAAATTGCTTTGGAATTGGGTCCTAAAATGTTTAATAAATTCTTGTTTTTATTTAATAATACGAAAGAGCATGTTATTGCAACTACTTTAGCAAGTTTTCCAGCTCAAATAACGGCTATAACATTTTTAAACTTCAATTTTAAAAATGGTTTCGAATATGAACCTTGACACTTGTGATCTTGTTTGACATTCAATTTTTCGACAAAAATGCCACAGGGCATATAGTTTGAACACTGGGGTTGTTCCTATCTGACATTTCAGAAGGGACACGGAAAACAAAATATACCCAACATTTGAGTTTAAACCAAAAGGTGTGACAAAATCATAAAAAAATGTTTTTTTGTACTTAAACCAATGAAAATCAATTAAAAATTGAGTAAACATGTGTTTCTGCCCTAAACTTAAGCGTTTGGTACAAAAATTGAGACAGGGCTTTAGGACCATATTGGGTTGTTTAGTGATGAAAAATTCACAGTTTTTTGTAGCTTGATCGAAAGAGCACATTTTTCTAAGTGTAACACGACCTTATTGCGCTTTAATATCTTAATTTTGATATAGTAAATGATTAAAACAGATTTCATTCTGTTGACTGAATGACATTTCATTTTACACAATGACAGCTCGTCCCGAAGTAAATTTTGCCGAGGGGTGATTCATACGCGATTTCCATACTAAATTCAAACGTGTTTTAAAAATAGTTCCAGGGCACTAAAAATTATGAAACTTTGGATTCTGGCTCAGTTTTTAACGTAGAATCAGACTATGTTGAAAATAGGATACCTCTAAACAAGCCAATTAAAGGAGGATTTCCGGAAGACTCCCAGGTCGATTTACAGAAGAACCACAGAGAAATCACTAAAATATTATCAGGGAGATTTCTAAAGGAATTATTTTAAGGATTCTCGTAAATTTCTGAAACAATCTCAGGAGAATTTCGAATGGATTTTGAATGTTTTTACAGTGATATCAAAAAGAATCCCAGAAGTTATTTTGCAAGAATCCCTGAAGATTCCAGACATCCAGACGATTTCATGAATATTTTCCAGAATAATTACGATGTCCAGAAGAGCTTCAGAAATAATTACGGAATAATTTCAAATGGAATTTCCAGAACCATTAAAAAGTCACTTTTAAAAGATGGTCAGAAAATGAAATCAGTAATCAAAGAATCTCATAGGTATTTTTTAAAGTCCCAGTGGCGGTCCGGTAGTTTTTTTTTTTTGGAGGATTTCCATTTGAACTCAAGAGGGATTTTCTGCCAAGGATTTAAGAAAATTTCCAAGGAAAATCACTGATAAATCACGAAAAAAATCAAAAACACTTCCTTGTGAATTTCCAGAAGAATCACAGAGTTTTTTTTTCTCAAAAAATCTTAGAAAAAATTCTAAAGAATCACGAAGGAATTTTCGGAAAAATTCTGGATATACAAAATTATCTCAGGCAGAAACAATAAAATCAATAGCAATAAATCTGTAAGAATATAAGAAGGATTTCTGTAAGAATATAAGAGGAAACAATTACAGAGGAATTTTCGGATGATTTCCATAAATAAAGATTTTAAAAAAATCCCCGTTATCTGGAAGCTTCTTAGCAGGATTTTCGGAAATATTCCACAGGGATTTCTGGGAGAATTCCATTGGCATTTACAAAAGAATTCCAGAGGAATTTCCGAAAGAATTCCAAGAATTTGCACGGAAGAAAGTGGAGTGAAATAATAGATTTTTTTTTATATTATAGTCTCAGGCGTCTTTCCGAGAGTATTCCAGAATAATAGGTATAATCTAAGACATTTTTCGGAAAGAATCTCAAAGGGATTTTTGAAGAACTTTCAAAAAGTTTCACAGAAGAAATACTGAAGGATTACGAGGAAAATATCAGAATTTAAATAATAATTTCGATTGGATTTCCAGAAGAAATCCCGAGAAATTTTGTGAGAATCCCCGAACCCAGATTTTTAAAATAGATTCCATTACACTGGAAAGCAATCATTAAATCATTTTCGGTAGAATTCCAGAATTTTACGGCAGAATTCCAGAATTTTACAGCAGAATCCTGAAAGGATTTCCATAATAACCCAAGATGGGTTTCTGGGATAGTCCAATAGGAAGTCCCAAGGAGGTTATTGGAAAAATCAGAGTGATCAAAGAAATAACTACCGTCGATGGGGGTGACAATGGGTCTGGGGGGTGAGATTGGGTCAAAACGGAAAAATATGATTTATGAAATATTTCAGCTAACAACGGTGATATTACTAAAATTAATAATTCATATGTTAGGGAACATATTATTACACATAATTCATCACAATATACATTTTTAGAAATAGTAGTTTTTGTTTACTATATCAATAAACTTGTATGTTGAAATTAGATAAAATTTACAACATTAAATTTCTCCTGTGCAAAGTATCACGCATGTACTTGAACCTCTACCGTTATATTAATAGAAGGTTTGAAGTCTTTTCATTACACTTCACCCGTATTTTCCGGAATCTATTTGATTTTTCAACAAAAATTTTATTTTTTTCGGTACGGTGTCTAAAACATCAAAAATGGGGGTGAGATTGGGTCAAGCAAGAACGACAGTAAATGAAATTGCAAGTCCACTTTTATGACATTTTACGGTGCCAGTAGTTCTCTTTTTCATTAAGATGTGTATATTCTTTCTAAATACAGCATCTCTGAAACATCAAACTAGTCTACTTGAGGGTTCCGTACATTTAATAACAATGCAACGCATTTTGACAACTTCTCAATCCAGCAACTGTGTTTCGTGCCCAGCAACATCGTAAAATTTTATCAAACGGATTGTTTTTTTTTAATTTAATTATTTATCAGTGTTTTCATATTATAGAAACATCTCCTGGAAGTACAAATCAGTTGGAACACTGAAATATCGTGATTATGACGTCAACATCTGCCTGAAATGTATTGATCGTGGAATGTCGCTCCGAAATTTAACTATTCGCGAAGAATCAAAATAATCACTGTTTCAGTACACCTTTGGGGAAACTGAATAGGCTTCATGGCAATGGGGATGAGACTCTGAAGACAATTCGAGGGGAAAAAATAGAAAATTTATGTAAACTTGACGATAAATGTTGTGTTTACATATTTTTTCTCATATCTCTTCAATTTTTTGGTATAATCGTTCTTTTAAGTGGGTTTATCATACCTGTGAAACATCTTAGATATCTTTCATCTTGTTTGCATCGAATTTCATCAATATTCTTCAGCTGTGAATGGTTTTGCAACCATATTATCAAAAACAAGTTTTTTCAATTACAGTGACCAAATGTCACCCCCTCTATGGGGTGAGATTGGGTCATTTTTCATTCACTTGTGGTGCCGCTGTGAATAAATATTTTTCTTTAATGTTTTGAACAGTTGTTAATGTACCATCAAAGTACATACACACCAAATTTGAAGTTTATTGGAGTTAAATTGCGATAGTTATTCAATAAATAATTCATACACATCCCTTTTTGACCCATTGTCACCCCCAACGACGGTACATATAATAATTTCAGAAGGGTTTCTGAAAGAATCTCAGTGGATTTTCAAGATGTCCTCTAGCACCACACCTAATATATACTAATATATACAACTCAATACTTAATTATAAATTGCGTTGACGGTATCGAAGTGGATTAAAAACAATTTTAGGAGAACGTGTGGAAAACACATATGAACTGCGCAGAATACATCAGACCGATTTACCATTGCTGCGCACTTCTAAAAGCATTTTATTTTTATTAAAACCTTTGATAATAGTAAAACGACAATGATCATCAGTTGATTTTCCTCTACTGTTTTTTTTTAAATCACAATTGTTCTTTCTTTCCGTGCACGCGCTCGGGAAATGAATCTGGCTATGGTGCAACAACCGCGCTACATTCGATGAATCCTATGCGACAAAAATTGTCGGCGCTATCCGTCAAATTCGCTCACCAAAGCTATTTTGGTGACTTTAACATCACAGCTCTGGTCAGTCGCACAGATAGATCGGCAAAAGGTTTGGAATCCACCATTCCACAGTGTCCCGCATTGTGAAGATGTTCCAGGAGACGAAGACAATCGAGCAGCGCGCTGGAAGCGGCCTGAAACCGAAAACTCAGAGAAGGCGCGGTGCATAAGGCAGTACGTTAAGAATAACCTGAACCTTTCCACCCGAGACGTGGCCAAAAAGGTAAATTCGGCGAAGTGGTTCGTCCAGCAGACAACGAAGCGGGCTAGGCTACGTATTTTAAAGGTCAAGAAGGCGCCAAACTAGACTGACAAGCAAAACACGGTTGCCAAATTTCGTGCGCGGAAGCTGTATCGTGAGTGGCTGTCTCGTCATGGACGACGAGACATACATCGAGGCGGACACCAAACAAATCCCCGGCCTCGAGTTTTTTGTCGGTACGTCTCGCATGGAGGTTCCGGAAGAGAAAGAAGGACAAATCCGCGAAGAAGTACCTGTTGTGGCAGGCGATCTGCGAGTGCGGACGGTACAGCAAGCCGTTCGTTACAACCGGCACCATAAACAGGCAGATTTATCGAGAGGAATGCTTGCAGAAGCACTTGCTGTCGTTCCTCCGCTCTCACCGTGGTCCCACGCTGTTCTGACCGGATCTCGCTTCGTGCCATTACGCCAAGCCTGTAATGGATTGGTACGAAGCGAAGGGCGTTAATGTGGTTCCGAAGCAGGCGAACCCGCCAAATACACCAGAACTTCATACGATCGAAAAGTTTTGGGCGATAATGAAGAAGTTGAATAAAAGCGGAAAACATTCAAAGTTGATGAAGTTTTGAAGCAAAACTTGGAGAAATTGTGTAAGAAAGATGGGCAAAGCCCCGCCTAAGATCTCATGAGCAGTGTTAAGAGAAATGTACGAGCATTCAGCTAGGGATAGGAAATTCAATAAACATAGCTAATATATAGTTATTTAATCCCTGAAAATTTGAGAAGTACCCGATTTAAAATGAATTTTTGGTGATCTCATTTTTTCCAGTCTTTACTTCTCCAGGTGTTTCGAACGTTTAGGGTTCACTGCGTATAGCATACGTCTTCGTGGTTTTCAACAAAGTCACCTATCTTTACTATAAGGATACTTTCAGAAATTACTCCTGATCAAGTGAATTCTTGAAAAAGGAATGTATATGAAAAAGGTTAGAAAGATTAACTGGAAAACGAAGTAGGAGCTCCTAGAGAAAATTCTTGGGACTTCCTGGAAATTTCCTTAGCTAAATTCTTCAAAAAATCTATAATAAACCTTTATGGATTAACTAGGAAGAACCACTGTAGAAAACTTTAGAACGTCTTCTAGAATAACATCTGAAGGAATCGCTATTTGTTAAAACAAATAATGGAAAAAATCTCTGGATGAAATCCTGGGATAGTTCCTGAGAAAATACAGAGTATTTCCTGAAGATTTTTTTCAAACTCCTTTGAGCATCCCTTGTGAATTCACAGAAGGAACGACACAGGGAGAATTGGTGGAGGAGTTTCTGGAGTCACCGAAAATACGTAGAATAAAACTCTGTTATTTTCAGGACGAATTTCTGAAGGTGTATTTGGAAGTTATGTAAGTATATTAGTCTGACAGACCAAGCAAGACCTAGAAAAATAGGGAATAATCGGATAAATAAGTTTTGTAAATGCAGAATTGATGTTAACGAAGGTTTTCATATTTGGTAACGAATTCAAAAGAAAGAACAGTGCAACTGCGACAAAAATTAATGGGAATGAATAGAATAGTTCGAAACTAATCTAAGTAAAAAAAAAACACCGGCTTAAAACCTTTTCAGTCACTGGCAACCGCCCCTCCTAGCACCGCTCCGGATCGGCCATCCTAGAAAACGAAAAGAAATGGTTATTTTTCAACGGATCAGTCACAATCATTAGCTACTCACCGATGAATCGTCAGGTCATCGCTCGCTTGAATGTTGCTCATATCCTGCGGTGTCAGGAAGCAGAACTGGCGGTCGGGTCGCTTCTTGGTTTCGTTCAGTAGCAACATGGTCATCATGTGCCGATTGACCTGATCGGTAAACACATCGTACTCGTCCAGGAAGTAGAACGGCGTATCGACACAGGACCAGAGGGCAATCAGGAACGCCACCGTCGAATAGGACCGTTCTCCTCCCGAGAGCGACTTGGTGTTGCAAACCGCATTGGAGATGTTCTTGTCGCGGGGAACGACCGAGAGTGAAAGCGTGCCATTCTTCGTGTCCATCACAATTTCCCCGACGAAGCCTCGCAACTGCATCACCATCTGCGAATAATCGATTTTTTTTTTTTAAATTGCAATCAAAACTGATTTGGATCGAAAAACTGGGAAAATACTTACGTTGAATTTGTGCTTCACCCTTAAAGACATGTGCGATTTGAGCTTGTGAAGATACGCATAGCGCGCCGACCGGGAATTCGTCAGAAGCTTGATAATTTTCTTCAAGGAATCCGTATACCTTAGCGAAGTGTCCCGTTTCAGTATCTTGTTCTCCAGGATGGCCTTCACATCGACAATGTCATCGTTTGCCGAGTTGATGTTCCTAAACAAAGACAAATGATAGTATTTACTATAACTGTCTTGAAGCTAAATCATTAATTCAGAGCTGGTGGAAAAATGGTTTTCACAGGAAGGATTTTTTTAGTGGGAGCGTTCAAAAGCTACATGATCAGGACCAAGTGATGCGAGTGATGCGATTCATGTAGTAGTCAAAAAGTTGTATATCAGTGCGTCGACATTTTTAATGTCGAACAGTTCAAGTCATTTTTAGTAACTGCGACAAATAAATAAAAGAGTAGATACATGCACCACGCCCAGATAGCCGTAGCGGTAAACGCGCAGCTATTCAGCATGACCATGCTGAGGGTCGTGGGTTCGAATCCCGCTGGTCGAGGATCTTTTCATAAAGGAAATTTAAAAGTTCATGAAGTCTTAGAGAATTGTCTAATTGAATTGCTAATAGATAACAATTGAATCTGTGGATAATGTACTTCTAGATTTTCTGAAGGAATTCGTTAAAAAAATCAGACGAAATTCCCGATGAAATTTGTTTATGAATGATCGCAAGAACTACTAGAATAGTTGCTACAGTGTTATGAAACTAATAGTGGTATGACATCTTAAACAATTTAATCCATAAACGACTTTCTTCAAGAACTCTGGAGTACCCTTGTTAAGAAAAGAACTCTGGTAGAAGTTCTTATAAGATCTCATAAAGTAACAACCGGAGAACGTGAATTCCGAGCGGTGGACCCCATCGCCAACACTTCATTCAAATACCACATCTATTACAGCGGTGGCGACAGAGCAGAACGTGGAGTTGGCTTCATAGTGATTGGGAAGCAGATGAAGCGAATTATTCGGTGGAAACCGGTACGCGACCGAATCTGTGTGTTGAGAATGAAGGGCAAGTTCTTCAACTACAGCCTGATCAGCATATATGTGCCAACGAACGATAAGCCCGATGACATGAAGGATGAGTTCTATGAGAGCCTGGATAAGGCCTTCGGAGAGTGCACAAAACAAGACGTCAAGATAGTCATCGGCGACGCAAATGCGCAGATCGGGAAAGAAGATTTCTTCCGACCCGTCATTGGAACGGAAAGCCTTCATTCTGTTACCAATGATAATGGCCTGCGGCTAGTAACCTTCGCTGCTGCTAGAGGGATGGCAATCAGCAGTACCTACTTCGCACGAAAGAATATCCGCAAACACACCTGGCGACACCCGAGTGGCGATGCCTGCTTCCAAATAGACCACGCGCTGGTTGATGGGCGACATTTCTCAGATGTCATGGATGTCAGGACCTTCCGAGGCCCTAATATCGACTCGGATCATTATCTCGTTGTAGCTGAAATTCGGGCGCGGTTATCCAGCGTCACGAGTTTCAAAATAAACAGCACGGTGTGCTTCAATATACAACGCTTGTCGACTGATGGGGTAGCTGCACAGTACCACCAGCAGCTAGACGAGCAGTTGAGAAGAATCAACGTTGCTGGAGATAGCCTGTGGAACCCTATCCATGAAGCCGTGACAACAACGGCGCTGGAAGTGATTGGTATTGGTCAACGACGAAGACGAAACGACTGGTTCGATGAAGAGTGCCAGAGAATGACAGACATGAAGAATATCGCCAGAACCGTATGCTTGTGGCCGGTACCCGACAGAACAGACAGCGGTACAGGGCAGTGAGAGCCGAAGAAAAGCGAATCCACCGCAAAAAAAAAGCAGCACGAAGAAAGTGTGGTAGCTGAAGCTCAAGAAAGCATGAACCGGAATGATATACGGAGATTCTATGCAACGGTCAATGGTGCGCGGCACAATACCGTACCAGTGCCAGCCATGTGCAATGATCGAGAAGGGAATTTGCTGACCGATAAAACGGCGGTGGCTGCCAGGTGGAAGGAGCACTTTCAGCAATTGTTGAACGGTGAAAATGGAAATGTAGCGAGGAACAGGATGAACATAGATGATGACGATCAAGCTGTGGACCCACCGACCATAGGAGAGGTTAAAAAGGCTATCAACGACCTTGTTCCGACGGTAGCTCAGGGGAAATGGGGTTTTCACCGGATTGGAATTAAGTTGAACTGTGAACGCGTGGGTTAATTTTCAATATAACTTTTACTTTATTCACTTTGATTTCTCCGTGAGAACATAACTTCACGAAGCCTGTTAGTGGACTGTTGCTTGTTCATTCATGTCTTCCATCCAGCTGCATTTTCTCTTGAATCGACTGTACCTTTCACCTCTTCACACACGCTAGCAAGCTTTCAGTCTAGGCGCGCAAGCAGTCTACACACGAAAAGCTCTCACATTAAACCCTGCTATCCTGCGGTGCGTCGAGTACAAGATTTTTCTCAAACATACACCCCCCGTTGAGACCTTTGGCTCAACAAAACAGTAACTACTTCACTCTTCATCGATCGTCCAGGCTGAAGTCGCTCACTCATCTTCGTTACAGTACCTGCCGATGCTGGAAACGGACTATCTTCTACCAACACATCTCGCTTCTCTCGAACCATTTCGTTCACTAATTGTTGCTCTTGTAAATCCCTTCGCGTCACTCCATCTTCAACTAACAGCGTTTTCGATTTTGCTGCATCATACGGATTAGCCTTGAATTCGTTACACCATATTCGTTTTCCAGATGATGAAGAGATTGATGGTTCGCAACGGTTCCTCGTCATAACGAAAGAATCACCAAGCTGATACTTTTTGCCGTTGAATGAGAGTTGTTGTACACCACGTCTTCGTCCATTTCTCGCACGCTTTTTGACAGCTGAATCGAACGCTGCTGATTTAATACCGAGAGGATCGTTCTCGATTTCGGAAAACTTTTCCATGATCTTGCCAACTTGTGTGCGATAATTTAGTTGGCACTGTACTGCACGTGATGCATCCTTTTTCAACTGCGCTGATCCTCCAGCAATCCATCCAAACTCTGTTTCAGCCAACGTAATCGCAGTGTTCTCTATTTTCAGGCGTCCAGCCTTCACCAAGTCGAAGAATATCTCGTTGCCAATAATCATATCCACTTCTCCTGGTACATGGAACGATGGATCTGCTAACTGCAAACCTGTCGGTACCCTACAAGAACCGGCTCTGATTTCCACCTGTGGAAGCCTTGCTGAGATTCTTGGTACGACCAAGAAATTCAAATCACTCGTCGCATACGTATTGATTCGGGAGCGAATTTTCGTCGATACCAGATACTTCACTCTGGTCTGGATGTCGTTGAGACCGCTAATCGGAAAGTCGACGCGTTTCATCTTAAGCTTCAGTCTGTTGGCCAGTCTCTCTGTGATAATATGGCTGTCGGATCCTGAATCCAACAAGGCACGGCACTTGATGGTGGACCCTCCATGTCCGACTACCAAGACCTCTGCCGTTGATAGCAGCACTTGCCGCTTCGTTGTATCAATCAACGCGCACATCATTGTCGCACGCCGACCATCTGGCTCCTGTTGATTTGACTCGTAATCTTTATCAACTTCTGGCGTCGGAGACCTCTCTACACTATTCTGCCAAATCTCAGCCTCGGGATGCAAAAGGCTATGATGCTTACGACCGCAACCTTGCACCTTGCACCGTTGATTGGATTGGCAGTCATTGACTCGATGATTCAATTTCAAACAGTTGTAACACAAGCTCATCCTTGCGGCAATGGACTTGCGCTCCGAGAAATTCATGTCCTGAAATTTCATACATCTGTAGATGGCGTGCTCTTCCGGACAGCATGGACACGCTTCGCTACCCGTTTGCATGAACGATTTCAATGCTTGTGTTGGCGCTTTGATACCAGCAACACGCTGTTTCGCTTGGACCGTTGACTGCTGTACCTGCTGCTGTGAGCGGTTCGTACGCTGCAGAACGCGTCCTCGTTCACGAAGGAACTCCATAAACGTTTCGTATTCTGGTACCTCTCCTCTGGGTATCTTCATTTCCCATTGCTCTTGCGTCTCCTTGTCAAGCTTCTTGTAGAGGACGTTAAGCAGAATCAACTCCCCTAAACCTTCGACGGGATAGCTGTGACCATCCAAAGCATCAACATGCTTCGAACAAGTTTCAACCAATTGTGAAATCGATTTCCCACGGTTGTCACTGCTGATGACGGCGCAATCCAGAATAGCGTCAATATGCGTATCCATTATCAGCCGCTTATCCTCGTACGCGTCCTCGAGAATCTTCCAGGCCCTCTCGTAATCGTTGTTATTCACGACGTCTTGGTCGATCTTGCACTTTGCATCGCCTTCGAGAGAATTGCGCAAGTGCAAAATCTTCATCGCTGAAGTCTCGTTTGGGTACTTCGCCATAATGCTCTTGAAGAGGCTCTTAAAGCTGTACCAATTCTCCGGTGTCCCATCGAATTTTGGGAACGGAGCGTGTAGTTGCGGGGCAGCTGCTTGCACTACTATCGGTTGCTGGAAACCTGGAATGCTTAAACTACTTGACGTACCTGAATTTACGCGACATGCTTCTTGCGTTCGTGCAATTCTTGTCTGCAAGTCTACGTAAAGTTCGTTGTGGATATCCTCGAATACCGCGTACTCCTGACGTACTACGGTGCGCTGTTCTTTCGGCAGTAATGCCGAGATTTCGCTATGAATCCTGTCGAATTCATCCGCACATCGTCGCAGTGTTTCAAAGTGAAGGTTGAGCAAATGTATGCTCACACCTTCCCCTCGCAAAGACTCCTTCATTCGTATCAGCTTCTCCGTTATCAGATCTCGCCGATCTGTCAACATTTCCAACTTGGACTCCATCATCTTCTTCTGCTCGAGTACTTGCTTCGCAATCTTTTGATCTGCCACCGACGGAACTGGCAGCACGTTGTCACTACTCGATTCCGTTAGCTCTTCCAATATGTTTCTTTGCGATACACCTTTTAACACACCACGTGGTGTTTCACTTTCGCTCATGTTTGAACTTGTTCACTCTAGTTCAATCGAGTTCGCAATGCGTCACGGACACATTCCCACAAATCACCACTCGTGTCACGAGCACGATAAACGCTTTCAAAATGTTTCGTCTTTGACCTCAGCCGAAATACGCACCCGGTGCGTACGAATGTTCACTTACTCCTGTGCCACGGGCACAATCAATTCCTAAACTCAGCCACGGGCTGCACGAAGCACTCGCCGGACAACATCACGCCACGTACACGCTCACTGATTGTCTTTGGCCACGGGCCACTTCATACATTGTTCGCTAATAGCCACGGGCTATTCCACTGCACACGGTGCAATTAACTTCCGGAAATTCAAACAGCCTACTGCCATTGGTACTACGCACACGGTACGTCGGATCATGCCACGGACACAATCTCAACCAATCATCGATCACGGATCGACGTGAATTCCGATTTGGCCACGGGTCACGCTTCTGCACACGATGCAGTAAATTTTTCCGAACACGCACTATGCCACGGACATAATCATTCGGTCACGGACCGCACTTGTGCACTTGGTGCTCTTCTTCCACACACGAAACAGCAACAACTTCCGGACACAACATCCGGGAAAACCACTCACAACATCCGGTTCGGATGGACCAAAATGTTCCGACGGTAGCTCAGGGGAAATGGGGTTTTCACCGGATTGGAATTAAGTTGAACTGTGAACGCGTGGGTTAATTTTCAATATAACTTTTACTTTATTCACTTTGATTTCTCCGTGAGAACATAACTTCACGAAGCCTGTTAGTGGACTGTTGCTTGTTCATTCATGTCTTCCATCCAGCTGCATTTTCTCTTGAATCGACTGTACCTTTCACCTCTTCACACACGCTAGCAAGCTTTCAGTCTAGGCGCGCAAGCAGTCTACACACGAAAAGCTCTCACATTAAACCCTGCTATCCTGCGGTGCGTCGAGTACAAGATTTTTCTCAAACAGACCTAAAGAATTGTAAGGCTGCTGGGAAGCTTTACCAGTCGATCCACCGAGTACTTCTGAAGGTATGGGAGGAAGACGAATTGCCCGCCGGCTGATTGGATGGCCTCATCCGCCCTATCTACAAGAAAGGGCACAGACTGGAGTGTGCCAATTACAGAGGAATTACCCTGCTGAATTCGGCGTACAAAATTCTGTCGCGCATCCTGTTTAACAGACTGCGACCGCTCGAGGAGTCCTTCGTCGGCGAATACCAAGCTGGTTTTCGTGAGGGCCGTTTGACAACGGACCAGATGTTTAGCTTGCGAATGATCCTAGACAAATTATTGATTTCAAGGCGGCGTACGACTCAGTGAAAAGAAATGAGCTTTGGCAGATAATGTCTGAAAATGGTTTTCCGGCGAAACTAAGGCTGATACGTGCTACGCTGGATGGTTCGAAATCAAGTGTTCGGATCGCAGACGAGGTGTCAACCTCGTTCGTGACGTTAGACGGATTGAAGCAGGGAGACGCACTTTCGAATTTACTGTTCAACATTGCACTGGAAGGTGCTATTAGGAGATCTGGCGTGCAGAGAAATGACACTATTATCACAAGGTCGCACATGCTCCTTGGCTTTGCGGACGATATAGACCTAATTGGAATTGATCGCAGGTCAGTGGAAGAGGCCTTCGTGCCTCTGAAGAGGAAGACAGCGAGGATAGGCCTGACTATTAATTCTACCAAAACGAAGTACATGGTTGCAGGTAGAGATAGAGTCAGGCATGGTGGTGTAGGTGATGAAGTAGTGTTTGATGGGGATGTGTTTGAAGTTGTTGAAGAATTTGTTTACTTTGGAACACTTGTGACATGTGACAACGACGTTTCCCGCGAAGTGAAAAGACATATTGCGGCTGCGAATAGGGCATTTTACGGACTACGTAACCAGCTTAGGTCCCGCAGCTTGCAAACGGAAACAGGATTCGCCCTGTATAAAACATTGATTCTTCCGGTGGCACTAAGCGTGGACATTTAAAGAGTCAGACCGGAAAGCTCTCGGTGTTTTCGAGCGTAAAGTGCTGCGGACAATACTCGATGGGAAACTCAAACATGGTGTGTGGCGCAGACACATGAATCACGAGTTGTATCAAGTGTACAAAGATGCGAATATTTTCAAGCGTGTAACAAACGGCAGACTTCAGTGGGCTGGTCAGTTAGTGCGAATGTCGGAAGAAATAATTGCGAAAATAATATTCAGCAGTGAACCAGATAGAGGTCGGCGGCATCGGGGAAGACCACGAATACGCTGGCTGTACGCAGTGGAAGAGGACCTGGCGACCCTAAACGTTCAGGGCAACTGGAGAAGTTTCGCCCAAGACCGCCGAAGATGGAGCTCTACAATACGCCCGGCAATGGCGTGATGCTACGCTGTAGCCATCACGGTAAGGTAGGTAAAGTAACAATTGGAAGGAACACTAAAGGAGTCCAAGAAATTATTATTATTCAGAACCGGCTGCACCAATTTGCTTCATTTTTTCACAAAATACTCTCATTAATGTGGATATCCGAATACGATAAAAATTCTGTAGCCTGAGAAATTAACGTGGGTTATGGCTACGCGTCGGTCCCCCAAGGAGTTTTGGAATATCTTCGGATCTAGATGGCCAATGATCAATATCAACACAGATTCTAAAACTAGAAGAGTTTTATAAGATCTTGTGATAAAATGGTGCAAAAATATCGAGAAACAAAATAAGTTATCGCGATTCGAATTTTGTTTTTTGCGGTATAAAATGAAGCTGCCGGTAGAGGGGTTTAAATAGAGACCGTTCTATAAAAATTTAGAGACTACCATTTAAATAGTTTCCAAGTCTGCTATCAGCCATGATATCTGAACTTACTTTATGCGCTTCTCCGTGGACGAAATGGCTTTCTTGAGTTGCTCCTGCGTTTCCTTCACCTCAACTCGTTCTCCGAGTTCCTGCGCAGCACTTGTCGCTGCTGCCAGCGCCTGTTTCCGTTCATTGCGTTCCGCTTGCATGGTTTGCACTTCCTCCTGTAGTCGGTTCAATTGTTGCTGTTTAGTTTTGGCATTCGCCTGCATATCGTGTCGCTTTTGCATTTCTGCGTCGATCTTGTCCTGAATTTCCTGTATCTCACTTTCAATCTTTGTCATGTGATCCTTCTTCTCCTGTATGATCCGCTCTTGATCGGTTATTTCGTTCACCGATGATTGCAGCTTGGATTTTTCCTGTTCCAGTTCTTCGTTCAGCTTGATTTGCGAAGCTTTTAGTTCTTCCAGCTCGTTCTGGAGGGTCATGTCTTCGGATTCCGCTGGGTATTCAATCGCTTTTAGCTCGTTGATTTTCAGTTCCAACGAATTCAATTCTTGCTGCTGCTTGGCCATCTGCCTTTGCTTGTCCTGCAAGGCTCGCTCTCTTTCACCCAACTTCCGCGTTTCTTCTTCAATTTGATGTTTGATTTCGTTCAATTCCTGATCCAGTTGTTGCATTCGACGTTCGGTTTGCTTCTTCAACTCTGTCATGTTGACCTTAAAATGAAGATAAATGAATTATAACATAATTCTAATGAACAGTCAATAGATTTACCTGCAAGTAACGTGCCGATTTCTTTTGCAGACCGTAGCTTCTGTAATTTGGCATCGGGAAGAATTCGGAAAATGGTTCCATCACAACCACTTTCTGCAAGTTCTTCGGAACATTTTCCGTGTGGCTTGTGAGATCCATTGCCAAGTTCTGGTCGTCAACGACAAGGATGGTTTCAATTTTAATCTGATCGATCAGGCAGTTCATCACCACCGGATCGCTCACATTGATCAAATTCATCAGCATGTGAGCATTCTGGACCGTTTCAACGCGTCCACTGCGGACATCGTACACTTCCTTGTGGAATCGGCTGGTTATAATCGAACGGCCCCGCATTTCCGGGAATTCTCGTTGGATCAGCTGGTTCAGTGTATTCCGATCGGCGTCCGAATTCACATAGAACGCTGTCAGTATTCCGGGGGAAATGACGGTTTCGATCATGGCAGTCCACTTCTTGTCCTTTACCTTGATGTACTGTCCTAGAGGACCACGAGGAAGCTCGGTAAAGCGACCTTGCTGATGCATTTGTTTGATCTTGGCTACGAAAGCGGGCATATTTTGACCGAATACTGAGAGATTGTCCCGGGAAGAGCTTTCGAATTGCTGGAGCTGCATTTCAGTGCGCGCTAAAAATAAATGGTTGAAACCAATCATTTTTGAATAAGCAGTTCTTAAAATTTCATCACCCACAAGAATGTAGGAATGAATAACAAAAACTTACGCTAACGGGAGGTTCTAAGCTTTTTTAGAAGGTGCAATAATGAAAACGGATATTGCAATGCTCGGTGAAGCGATTCCATTTTGTTGGCAAATATGCTGAGTCAAATGAGCTGTGCAATTCAGTTGAAGGCATCTGAATCAAAAGCATTCCAATTTATCGATGTGTTAAGGTGATTATAGAACGAAGTCAAACCTCAAATTTTCAAAAGCACAAGATTTGAAAACCAAACAGCGCTCCGCGATGAAAATTTATCCCATTTGTCACCACCAGCAAGCAAGCAATTTGATTGGTTTTCAACGCGAACTGTTGTCAGATTCTCCAGTCTTGTGCACTTGAAAATTCAAAGTTTGGCTTCGTTTTATAATCACCGATTTAACGCTCGCTTGAACACATTGAACTAGAAAGTTGATCACGTTCAACTTTCTTTCAGTTCAACTGAGTTGTTCATGTAGGTTGAATGGAAGCGTTCACATGTTCAATTCAGTTGCATTCAAGTGAGTTGCACATTTTACTCTACCTATGTAAACACCCCAATACTGTTAATGGAAAGTATGCCAAATTACTGTTACATCAAATACGTTTTATGCCAAATTTCATTTATGTAAGGTACCGTGGGGCAAGTGGGTAATGGATTTCGCATAGATGGGATTCTTCAAATTCTAGAGACCTTGAACTAATACAAATGAGGTCGTGTACAGTGACGATTCCCTAACCTCAAATCTACCTGTTCCACGATCAGAAATTCTTGAATTTCAGCAACAAATTTGCATGTAATGAGTAAAGATTTGTTGGAAAGGACGATTTCAATAATTAACTTTTAGATTTATAATCTAAATTTGCCGAAATAGCCATTTTTAGAGTCGTAGAACAGGTAGAAAGTGAGGTTACGAGTCGCCACTGGTCGTGTATAATTTTTAGCTTGACTCCCACCAAATGTAAGCAGTATACTGAAATTGATTTTTATGTAAAATTGAAGAAAAAAGTACAGAGAAAGTTTTTGAAAAATGTTTCTTTACTTTTCACTTGCCCCACAGGCGGGGCAAGTGAAAAGTTTATCGTTTTGAACAATAAATCCAAAAACCAACAGTTACATTCACGATTTCTACTACCTTTAACATTTGTTAAGGCGTCCCAATGAACAATAACATAAGTAACATATAAACAAAGAAAACTTTTTTCTTGTTACTTGAATTTTCTTCTGTTCAGTTATGTTTGTTGAAATGATTCGACAACATTATAACTGCAACATTTCCAATGTTGATTCTTACATCATGGGACAGCAATGGCATTTCTGCTCTGTAGAATTACCACCGCTCGTTATTTGTTTTTAAGAAAATCGGATATGAAACTCTTCAATAAAGTATTTAGAAACTTTTAGATGTGGATACACCTATACCCCATTTTTTATGTTTTGTACTAGCTTTACATAGACATAGACATTCCACGAGATTTCCGTGCGTTCTCTTATATTGGATCTTTTTAATCAACGTCTTCCTTTTAATCGGCTGTCCGAAGTAAACATATTGATATCGTAATATTTGGCAACCTTATTTTAGAGAAGTTCCATGATTTGACCATGATAATAGCATTTATCGCTTTGAATATACTGCCCATAAATGCATAACAGTCTCACGTGACTTTTTGTCATTTTTTAGTTAATTACGAGAAACGTCATTAAATTGCATGTACTTTCATTGTATTATAAGAAACTAATACGTTTGTTCTAGAAATGTAAAACAATATCGAACTTGGACTGTCCCACGTTACTAATAAACGCATGTCAGTCTCGCGACTTGTGTGATAAGGACTTGCGACAAATTGTGTTGATAAGTAAGTCAAGTAAAGGAAAATACACTTAGGGTAAACAGGTATAATACGCCCCCCCCCCTAAGGAAAAACTGCTCTATTGCACTGGCAAATGCATTACTCTTATAGTTGTTGGTGTCAAAGTGTTATTTTCTTAGTTGGTCATGCATGCAACTTTCTCTGGCCAGGTAGCTTATAATAAGAGTACAAGACGTTTTCTGTAAACGGTCCAAATTTTAACGTTTCAAAACAAACCGGGCAATATGCCCCTCCCGTAGAAAAAGTTCCGCAGCGTTGTAGAAATGTTTCCATGAAGAATTCCACCACTTGCTAAGCTTTAAAGGGTCTATTAGCAGTCGTCTTCCGGTAAAAGTTTTTGTAATAAGTACAATAGTAAAGGATGGGCTTCAATTACAACGAGACTTGCCTATCGGACCCAAAATTTTGCGCCAAAAAGCTGATTTTCGATATTTTTGGTTTTCCAATTGGTTGTTTATACTTCCCAAAGATCTTATATGCGCAACATCATTTTTTCGCGGATATTTAAGATATGTAATCATATTTACGTGTTAAGGTGAAGATGAATCGAAGCCAAAGTTCAAATTTTCAAGAGCACGGATCTGGAGAACCAAACATCCATTTGAGCTGAAAACCTAATCGATTGGTCACCACCAGCTAGTGACCAATCGATTAGGTTTTCAGCTTTGATGGATGTTCGGTTCTCCAGATCCGTGCTCTTGAAAATTTGAACTTTGGCTTCGATTCATCTTCACCTTAAAGAAGCCTCAATCCCTTGAAAATAAAGTGGGGCGTATTACCCGGTTGGGGCGCATTATACCAATTTACCCTATCCACAATTGTTGCCCTAACCCAGAGTGGTCAGAAAAAATCTACGACACACTTGAACGGAAGAATCGTTTGATTCAGCCAGATGAAATACAAAGCTATTGGATTTCCTTGGATCGTCTTCCTCGTACTTGTACCGACGCCGCCTTTGAACATCTACTCGTTCCACGCACTGGCGTATATAGCTGGTTTGCTCTCGTGAATCCAATGCCTAGAGCAACGTGTTAAGACGAATACGGGTTTTCTTCGGTATTTTAAGCCCGTAGTTCATTATGCACCCACAAGTGACTAGGTTTACTTGGTGCGATAATCGACACTTCTTGGCGTTGTGTATCGCTTTCATTTTGTTGTTCTCTTGCGTTTTTGGCAAATTCATCAACGGCTGTTTTACATCCGTCTGAGTCCATTTCATTACTCCCCTTCACACATATAGTGTCCTCCAAGGATTTTAAATAGCTTACCCAATGCTACGTCTTCGGTGGAAACTGAAATATGCCAGCGAACTTGTCTTCAGAGCCCGCGTCATTGTCCAACGGGACGCCATCGGCTAAATTCCTGCACTCATCCTCGGAACTATCAGAAGTACCATAACTTTTCAAATAATCGAGAGCAGACATTTTCGCGACTTTGAATGTGGACACTAAACTGTCAAAACAACAATAATACACATGTAAAGACCGGTGCATCATAGTAAGCACTGATACTGTTATGCGTTTATTCTCGTACATTCAAGAGCAAATAAACGCATATCAGTCACGCGTACATTTTTCCGTATATTAACTAAATATTTGAGAAAATTAATAAACAAAATGTATGTAATACTGTAATCAATAGTTCATTGCACTATTTGAGTTCAAATTTGGGTGCGAAACCATCGTATCTTCAATATAATTGGAGTAAAGAAAGCATGCAGGTGTTCACGACTTCTATCGCGTTTTTCTTGGGTGCGCTGTTTTGCTAGTGTGACTGGTATGCATTTATGGGCAGTATAGTGTTTCTTGAATTATCAGCACGTTATGTTGTTCTATGATAATTGCGAACCTTGAATACTTATAGCTACCTAAAGAGAAAACACAAATTCAATCTCTAATGAGAAACTTTTCACTTGCCCAACGTGATTAGAAAACTGGCGGTGTTTCAATTTAGTTATTTTTAGGTCTATGTCGAATTAATTCTAAAACTTTTTTATTGGAGTTTAAAACTGTCAGAGGGAACAACTAAGAAGTGGTACAGAAAATTATTTTCCACAACTTTTTTCCACTGAAAATATTCAAATAAGAAATTTCAGAAATCTCTTACCTATCGTAATGTTCTCAGTGGCCTCAAAGGTTTACGCATGAGTTTGAAACGTTTATTCACATATTCAGTAAAATATATCAATTGTTTTCACTTACCCCATTTACCCACTTGCTCCGCGGTACCTTAGTTATAATTTGCAAAACAGTGACATGTTATGTTAGTTCTTTATTAACTTTAAGTCATTTCATTTTCATTTTCATTTTGCAGCGTTTGGTGGGGCAATGAGAGCGCAAGTCAGTCCAAAGCCGGGGTAAGGGATAGGTAATGGCCGTAATAGTCTATGCGGACCACTTGAACACCATCGGAAAGGATAAGAAGGGTTGGGGTAGGGTATAGGGAATGGAGAAGACTTGGCACAGTAATGCGATTAATGCTGCAAAATGTAAATGTGCTGAAAGCAATTTAATTTGAGTTTTGAAGTTTGATTTGACTTATTAAAATTCCAAATAGATCGGCCATTGTACAAGTAAGAAAGAATATGCTGATCGCTTTCTAGAAATTTTATAAACAACAAAATAATAACAATATGAGAGTGATGCTAAGGGCTGCTGATGGCACAATGCGACGCTTTAGGAGATTTTGATACTGATTGAACATTACTATACAGAGCGCAATTTAATCGATGGTGATAACTTTACAAACTTTATCTGTTTTTACACTGATTGACGATGCTGATTTATATAAAAATATTTTAAAAATATTTGATATTAGTTCATTTATTTGTGTGATCTAGGTGTTAATAATGGAAAAATTTTACATACCCTTGATAAAATACTTCCCTGACCAGAAATATTATATTTTGAGCGCCCTTTTCGAAGCTATTCTATCCAGGTATCCATGTACTGCTTTCAATCCTGAAATTATTCTTATTGTGCATGCTCATGCATTATATCAGTGATGCTCATAATCATGCAACAGATAAGAAGGAGAGAAAAAGAGAATATAGGAACAGTGATTAGTAATGAGTTAATTATGTAGTTTTGTTAGAATTATAAACAATTAAACAGCAGTAATGAATAGCTTATAAAATTATTTTGCAGCGTAGCTGAGCCTTTCGGAACATAAGACCGATGTATAAAAATAATTTGTTTCGAAATTGTCCGCGTGGTCTTCTAGTGCCCCTATTAGATAAGAATCAGTCATAGACATACATACCGAATGCTCGCCATGACCCTATGACCAACATTTGTATATGTATAGACTTAGCTGATGTGGCTTTTCGAATAGGTAGTTCTTTCACTCATTGTATGTCTTCAAAACCTTGTCAAGTATAGAAAATTAATTTTATTTCATTTATTACTACATTGAAGCTACATTGTACTTATTAAGTATTAGGTATTATTTTATGTTTTTATCACTATTGATATTATCAAGGCCAGAATTCCCAGTGAGTGAAGAATTTTATAGTACTAGAACACCATAGAAGATCGCTTAACATTACCTAATCATGGAACGGCTTTTTGCTCTATTATTTTAGGTAGATGCTATTGATCTCCCTTTGCTCCTATCCGCAACCCGGTGCACGCGCCCTGTTGGTTTTCGAAAACCTCGTAGAAGATTACAAACCGTCAATGGCATTCCCAATTACTACCCCACATTGCACATTCAAGAGTCTGACTGTGCTCCTAACCCACCCTCAGTTTGTAATCTTCTCGCCAGTTTGAAATTATATTTTCCCGAAGTGAAAGTAATTTTGATGAGTGATAGCCTAGTGCAGCCCAACTGCATAGTACAGTAGTTTAACCAGAATCTTAAGGTCAGAAGATGAAATCTAAATTTTGTAATAAAAAGGTTGCCATTGCTTTGAAATTTACCCAACATCTAATCAAAACTACTAACAACAGCGATCAATCATCAAAATTCATCGCTCCCTGGAAAATATAATCCCAAGCCCAGGGAGTTCTTTATTAACTTTAAGTCATGTCAAGAGAAAAATTGCAAAAAAAAAAAAAAAAAAAAAAAAAAAAAAAAATAGGAAAATACACGTAGGAAAGTCAGTCGAGTATACCCTTTCCCATTAATTGATCTAGGGTGTCTTGTAGTATTTTTGGCAGCAAATTTCAGAAGATTTAGCTGACAAAATAAAACCACGACGAAGATAAAAAAACGTATAAGACATTTTCAACACACATTAAATAATTTCAATCATAAGTATATACGTCTAATTAGAAATTTCAAAGTATACTCAAATATGTACTTACTTCGCTCATGCTGCTTGGAAACCCGTTTACTGTTGGCCTCGTCCTTAGTTTCCCTGATTTGGTTCAGCGTGTTGTGCAAAATATCCACATCTCTTTTAGCGTTCTCCACCATTGCCTGCAAATCGCGCTTTTTCTCGCTCAGTTCAGACAACTGCTGCTCGTTACGACGCTTTTCATCGGCCATGCGATTGGATCCCCTGGAAAGGGTAAAAAAACATTCAGAATTTCATCAACATCAATAAAGTGTCGGTCTGCTTACGACTCGCTACGCTGTTTTAAGTCCGCTTCCAGATTCTTGATGTCCTCAGCTTGTCGTGCCAACCGATCCTTGACCTTCTTCATCTGACGACTCTTGTCCGACAACTGTTCCTGTAAACTCTGGCCCACTCTCCTAGCCTGCATGTACTTGTCCTTTACCTCTGCAAAGCCCGTCTTCTTCGCGTCGATATCGTTTCGAAAGCGCTGTATTACGCGGTCGATTTCTGCTTCGAGCGCCTCCCTATTCTGGATGGCATTCATGTGCTCCTTCATCGTGTTCACCTTCTCACGGAGCTTGTCCTCCACTTGGGAACATTCGGTGAATTGATCAATCACCACTCTCCATCCCAACTTCAGGCGGGCAAGTTTCACTTGATCTTTCCACTTCTCAACCGATTGCAAATTTTCGTACTTTTGTTGCATCTCCTCGATCTCCCGCTCAATGTATTTCAAACTTTTCTCGTTGCAATCCAAATTATGCTTGGCGTTCTCCAACTGGGGAGTGCAACCGTTCAGTTTGGCCGTAATGGAATCGATTTGTGTGGCTTTGAGGAACAAATTGTACTGCTTCTTTTCGTCGGAATCCTTCAAGAACGATCTTGCCAAATCTTGATTCAATACGCAAACGGGATTATCGACCTGGATGTTGAGGAACAAAATCATCTTCAACAGATCGCTTCGGCTCTGTGATATCACTCGCCCTTGCTCGCTCTTCAATTTGTAGCTGGTGGCTCCGGAGGCGTTGATTGTGCGAATAATAATGATTCTGTCCCCGTACACATCTCGCTCATACGCGTCGAAACTATCGTTCCCCAGGTGGATCTCAATGGAAGCTTGCGTTTCTCCATGCTTGATGAGTTCTATCGAAAGGAGATGTATTACATTGGACAAAAGGTTTATAAAACATTTAAACGTATGCCTTCAAGGTTGGTAACGATTGCGTGTTTTAAAAAGAGAGATCTCATGCATGACAACATAAACCAAAAAGAGTAAACAGGAACCAAGAAGAGACCAAAAAATAACCATAAAAATGCACAGGACCACGAAGCTAAACAGAAACCAGAAAATGAGAGTTTTCATACAATTTTACAACATCATTACAATTTAAATAATGCGGCCAGGCCAGACATTTCTACTGTGATATTTATAAGAGATTTTAATTACGCCAATTATTACTTCCCATGTAACTATTTGAAGCTGCTCAAACGCTTTTATAACTAATTCAAATCAGCCTTTGTTTGAACAAAAGCTGTTCATAGCCTCCACACACTTTTATTCAGCTTTTAAACATCTAATTCTAGCGATTTTATTCAGCCTTTAGCTTAATTGAAGCTATATGGAAGGCTGAATAAAGGTCTAGCATGCACTTATTCAAGCTTATTTCAATAACGATAATTCTATTTTTAGAACAGATGGCAACCTTCGAAAGCTTAACAATCGCTTATTTATCCATTATTCAACAATAAACCAAGAAAAATGTTGGTGCATAGTTTTGGGTTCTATCAATGCCACTAACAATTTCAAACACATAGAGAAACGTGTGTATAGACGAAGATTATTAATAATGAACAATTGAGAATTGAGCTCGGATTCACTGATTATAACCACTTACCTTGTCAACTACTCCACACGAGACTGTGTGAACATCATTCAGAGCAAAGGAATGACTTGTCGACGTGTCTGAATAAGGGCTATGTTAAAGGTTGCATTAAGGCTGGAGAAGCGATATCAGTGCCATGCGAAAACACTCAAGTTAGCTGTCAAAAGTGTGTTGTGATTTTTTTTTTTGAATATCTGCTGTTTAATTGTTGTCAACTATTTCTACCGCTTCGTTCAGTTAATGAAAAATGTGACAAAGAAATCTTCGTAATAGAGTGTAGTATTTCATTTTGTTGTTAGCCAAGCTCATCGATGCCGAATTCGGGAGTTTTTGTTTCGACAAAAGATAGGTCTGTATGCGTTTAAAGCATTCCCGCTTCGTGATGTGGAGATTTGTTGTTCAACGAGTTCAATGAAACAGTTTTAAAATAAACATCAATTTCGTGTACGACCCAAACATTTGTGAGTATATTTTTATTAATCTACGACAGGACAATTTTTCTATAGTGGAACATCCATATTTGATTAAAGCACTAAATAACCTTCAATCAATGTCATTAATGCTGGCTGAACAAAAGTGAAAACTGTAGATGGAAAATAGTTTGTTCAGCTTGATATTCAGCTTTGAGTGTACTGCTGAATAGGAGTTTTTTTTTTTCTATCTTTACTAACGAGATTTTTAGCCCTGGGCTAGTTCATCTCGGGACCTTCCGAAGGAAGACGTCACTGAAATTTTTAGTGACTATGGGATGGGATTCGATCCCAGGTCCTCGCCGTGAGAGGCGTGTGTTCTAACCACTACACCAGGTCCGTCCCCGTTTTTAATAGGAGTGTTTAATAAGCTTTTCTTCAAATTATTGTTCAGCTGTCACGGTGTTCAGCCTTGTACACCATTGATCAGCCAATGCTCAGAAATTACTCTTGTTGTTCAGCTTTCATTGTTACTTGGGTTGTTTCTAAATATAATAAAAAACTAATTCAGATAATTGCCAAAGTTTCCTTCAAGTATTACTCCGAAGATTTCGGCAGGAGTTTATTTTGTAATTAGTTTACGGACTTGCTTAAGTTCTTAGCTCTCAGGGAGTTGTTCCATCGATTACGGTGTTTCCAGAGAAATGTCAAGCATATCCGGAAAGTATTCCTAAAAAGAATGCGATAGTGATCTCTGATCAACTATTCCTGTTGAACTTTTGCAATGATCGATAAAAGAAATCCTCGACTCTTAAGGAAGTCATGCTTCATTTTCTAGATACCTAAAATGGCAAGGCAATTTTTGAAAAAAGTATGGGCCACCCAAACAAAATTATTATAGCTGAATACCATTTCCGTTACGGCCAAATTATTTAAAAAAAATGATGAATTACTCATACGAAATTTTATCGCTGACGAATTATAACTTTTGACAGCAATAGCAATTTTCAGACTTGTTCAAATAGGGCTCCAGGAGTTCCTTCAGGAAAATTCCAGAGATGCCTTCAAAAATTCCATTCGAAAAATCTCCAGAAACTCTTCCAGAGATTTCGCCAGGCATTCTTTCGAAAATTTACCCGGAGATTTTACCAAAAAACCTCCAAGATAATCTCCATCGTGAACAGCGATCTAGGGATTTTGCCAGCAATTGATAAAGGAAGATCTTTGGTTCGACATGATACATTCCAGACCGGTCGTTAGCCGAAATGTTGAAGAATTAGATTTTACAGAAAATTTGCAAATGAATCGAAGAAAACGCGTGTGATCCGATTTACGTTTTTTATTCAAACTGATGTTGACTGTACTTTCTCTTTTTCAATTTCAATTTCAATTTACACCGTCTTCAGCACATAGGCTGTACAGACTGAATGCAATCACTAACATTAGGCAACGGACAACACGAAACACCCAGTAGCCCAGTGATGAATTTCTCATTTGACAAAAAAGCTTCCACCGACTGGAGCGGGAATCGAACCCACACCCCGTGGCACAATACGCCTAGACGACTGGTGTCGCTAACCGCAAGACCACGAAGCCCATGTTTGATTTATGTCATGGTGTCTACTTATTTAGATCTGAATGAAGAATCATGTCTTTTGAACTGTCACAGTTTCATTATCTATATGATGGTCTGAAAATGTCCACATGACACCCTACCGGAACCGATCCCGGTATATTTCTATGCAAAACTGCCACTAATATAAATTGGATAGTTTATAATGATCATTAGACATCTATAAACTAGATAGAATGGAATGTCTGTAGTGCCAACAAAACCTTCAGAACTCTAGGGATCAAATTCGCCCCAGTGATCAATTTGCCCCCGGATTACAGTACTTATCATTGAAGCTTTTTTTGAGGAATCAGAGAACAAGAAAACCTGTGGAATAATCAAGTGAATCTTGCAAGGTTGTTCTAGAGAATACAAGATTTTGCACTAGCATTCTTTGTAGAAAAGGGAAAAAAAACCTATGAGGCCTGCAATTTGAGAAGAGACTTGGAATAGTGGCCATTAGAGTGGTTCAAAAAATCGTTTCAATCGAAAACTGAGACTGCACAAGCCCTTCAAAGTTTGTATGGGTATTACTATGGAAAAATTGCTGGCTTTCATTCAATCGGTCATAGTGTTCGTCCATGTGCTCTTGACGGTTAGAGCTACACTGATACTGTTAGACACTTTTATAAGCTACAACTTTGCCGAAGACCGTATTGAAATCCAGCATCTTCTCTTCATCGTAGCATTGTTAAATAACGTGTATATTAATTCATTTGCTCGATAACCACAAGCTACCCACTTGGTTCCCAATGACTTTTAGGGCGAGATCTTAAATCAAGCGAGATTTGAGGATTTATTTTTGGAAAAAAAAACCGGAGGAATCTTTTGAAAATCTTCTAGACTCTAAAGCAACTTGAGAAATCGGCGGACAAATTAGTGGAAATATCTCTAAAGTCTGTAGAATTGTCAAAATAATCCTTGTCGAAATTACTGGGAGAATATTTTGGGGAACAATTGGTAAGAAATCTTTAGAAGAATTCCTGGAGGGATGCCAAAAGTATTGCAGGAGATATTTTTGAACGAATTCCTGAAGCTTTTCCTCCAAGAAATTTGAAAAGTTCCTGAAAAACTTTATAACTCCAGAAAGTGACTTAGGGGCCGCTAGAGACATTAAGATACATTAAAACAGTGACCAAGGCTCTAACAAAAGGCATGCTACCAACCCAGCAAGTGTCGTTTTAATAATTTAATCGTTTGGGAACTTGTGAATGAGGTTGCTACTTACGTTTGACGCTGCTGCTCCGATTGGTGAGATTGGCACTGCAGCCGAGGCCAATTGTGAGAGCCGCCAAGACCGCACTTTTTCCGCTGCCGTTGTTTCCCACCAGCAGATTGGCACGCTTGTTGAACTCCACCACCAGATTCCGATGGCACATGAAATTCTTCAGCTGCATTTTCAGTATCTTGCCGCTCCGTACGTATTTCTCGATGTCGTGGATGATAGCTCGCTCTACCTTATCCGCCTGAGGGGCCACAATTTGCACCTGTTGGCTCGATTTCGATCCCTGCAAATAGTTTCATTTGAATTGATGACCAATTTTTGATAGGCTAGATTTTTAGTTATTTATGGACCGGTTTGAATGAAATTTTCACAGTACATCAGACATAGATAAGTTGAATTTTGAGATATGTATATCGTGATATATCGATCACGTTTCCAAAAGTAACAACAATTGAAATAAAGTGAAATTTTTGAGTAAATTTTATTTTAGTTAAATTGGTACTAATTTTAATTTGAAATAATTATTTAATAGCTGTTTGAAAATGAAAGCTCTATAAAAAACTTGTCTTAAAAAAAAATATTCATCTCGTCTAAAACTAAACTCTGCTGACTAAATAACAAACTAAAAAATAGAACCTGGTACATACCGTCTCCTCGCTTTCGCTATCGCTGCTGCTGCTACTAGTGCTGACCTTCCGGATGCGGCTCCGTTTCCGGGACGAAGAAGTATCCGGCGATGCTCCACGCTTTCGGGAACTCATTATCGAATGTTGATTGTATTTTAACGAGTTTAAACTAATTTAACTGTGTTTTGTACTGATTTTCAGTGGACACGACCAGAAGCGAACTGTATTTAATCGTAAAAACCGTGTTTTAACAGGATTGCGAAAAAAAAACTGCCGAAACTGCTAACGGACGCCGACCGATTGCTGTCAATTTGTTTGTTTTGTTTGGATTCGTCGGCCGTCGCGCGAAATAGCATTGAGCGAACTGTGCTTGTATGATCGATAAACTCATGCTGCACGGAGAAACAAAAGTATTCAAAAGTGAGTTCAATCCACTCAAATGCGTTAACATTATTTCAAGCATTCATAATTGTTCTAGCTGTTACGTCTGTTTGTCTGTGCTTCAACCCAGGCGAAATAACAAAGCTCCTATTCACAAATTTCATAACGCTGAAGGGGATGGGAGTGTGTCTTGAAAATGTTACAGCTCATACAAAATTAGAAAAAAAAAAATCATACAAAATGCGTTACGCAGGGGTGGGTGGGTGTTAAAAATGGTCATATTTGGCGTTAGGAAATTTGTGAATAAACCATAGGGATAAGAGTTGCTGGGCAAGAGGCTAAGGACCACACAAAGGGGTCTATTTTATTTCTGCAGGTACGCGAGGTACCAATGGTACGCCATGCCCAGCCATGAGCCTATTCGCTCCCAATACGACAATTCGTCCGGTGGGGTGTGCTGCTGTCGTCATGATGATGGTTGACGAGAGCAATGTCAAACTCATTCATGGTTTCAAAACATTCGGAACAAAATATTTATTTTCTCCGCTTACTTCACTTATGTATGAAATTGAATGAGATCCAATGGTAGAGGATTCATTTATCTACCCAATGGTATTTTTGTGGGCAGCGGAGAATGCCCCGAAGCGTGTTTTATTCAAGCGCAAAAATCGCTCAGGCGAAAGTTCCAATGAAACTAACCTCACATATCCTGGTTTTCCAACCTCAAACTAGTACTTCTACCAGCCGGATCTCAATTTTTATGAAAGTAGTGCAATAATACAATAAACAAACGTATGTAGAACATAGAGAATGGATATTCCTACCTTTTCCGCCTAACTGTTTCACTGTGAACCGTCTTATATCAGGAAATTAAAACATTTTTCCCCACAGCGGCATGTGATGGATGCGTGAAAAATCAAATCTCGCATCATCTGACTAGTTGCGCTACCAAAGTATAGATGGCAAACAGTATGTTGCGTTTTGCGATTGAAAGCGTATAGGCAAATATAATGCACCACCATCGTAGAGGTCGCTGGGGAAGAATGAGTGAAATGTCACTGAAAATGTTTGTTTACGTCCAAAATTCAATAGACCATTTCCGTCAGACCTTGCCCCCATTTTTTATATTTTTCTTCGAAAGGCAATTATTTTTAATGATTATTGACGCTTTCAGATATTTTTTATATGCACTCCTGATTTTCTTACAATTTTTTGAAAATTTGGGAATTTGAGGTGAATTTCGTCATGCGGCACAGTTGTTTCAACCCTGTGGGTATAGAAAGTGGAGACTTTTCCTAAACTTTACAACATCCCTGCATTGAATGTTTGTAGACCCAACAAAATGTCAAATCCAGCCCAAAACAAAATATTGCCCATTGCACGGTGACGTCATCAGAAAATCGCTCTCTTTCCCTCCTTCAGGAAATCTGAAAACAACGGTGCCAGTACCCGTCAAAGTTGACAGGTACTGGCACCGTTGTTTTCAAGTTTTGTTAAAGAGCGAAAGAGAGAGAATTTGTCCATGAAATGCCTAATTGACTCGCTCCACTAAAGATGGCCATCATTGTAGCTGGAAAAAAAATTAATGGCCTTCTTCAACAATGAAACGACCACAACAAATAACCCATTCATCTCATTATCTGAAGCAGCTGGGGTTCGCCGGATGATCCGCGATAGGTTTCGAAAAGGATCCTGCTCTCTTGTGGTTTTGTAGTCGGCGGCAGACTGGCAACGGAGATTTCACTGTGCGAGAGCGTATCATTGTTATTCCCGGATATCCGTGGAAGCCGGGCGGAAGCTCTTGCAACCTTGAAAGCGGTAATGTTCCGGATTTCCGTTTGAGATCAATGGATTTAATATGCTGCCATGCAGTGAAATCAGTCGCCAATTTTCCACTGGCCGCAAAACCAAGAGAGAGTAGAACTCTTTTCGGACATTATTCAGCTGGAGCACCGCAGCAACTTCATACGAAGGACATGAAGAATTTCGTCGTGACGGCTCTCTTCGTGTCCTGATGATTCCAGTTTCCACTTGCATGGGGTCTTTGGGAATAAAACGGGGAAATATGTCTGCGCACGCAATTAACATAAAGGTTCCGGTGTTGTAACCTGTTAATAGATATTTGAACGGTCAGTACCAGCACCAAGGTCGTTTCCGGGACGGATGAGGGGATTGCAGTCACCGCCATTACCAAAAAATGAAAAAGTAGTGCGTTCAAATCAGAAGCTCAACAAAGTTGAGACCAATGTTATGAATTTACTTAGGTGGCGCAAATCATAGATTCGTGCCACTATTTCTTCACGGTAAAAAATAAGCACCATGCTATCAATAGTTCTGCACTTGGATTTGCACTACTGTTGAATCTTGGCAAAATCAAGGCAACATCACTTGAATTCAACGTTGCATGTTTTGATTTGAAATAAAAAAAAAGTTAAAATAAACATTTCCGCCTGACCCAGATTTGAACTACCAATCTTCGGAGTGCAAGCCTAGTGTCTTACCTTGACACCAACTCGCATCTGTTGAAAGGGGCTGAATTGATCTCAATCACTTTCTACAACGAGCTGTCAATGATTGCTTTCATATAATAGACACGATGTTCAAAATCAACGACTTTTCACTTCAGAGTCTAGTTCTAGAGACAGTAGAGCAAATCCAAAGTTAGAACTCTTCAAATCATTGTGATTGGTGTTTTGAATTGAGTCAAGTGATCAATCTATTCAATCGAACGTGCTGATTTTTTACCGTGTTTCTTTTATTTTCCGGCTGACGTCACTATTTGCTCTGCATAAGAATAGCGAAAGAATAAAAGAGAGAACTAGTGTCACGCATCAATGATCTGCACCACCTGAGTAAATCCAGAAGCTCGAGTGGAGACCGTAGAGGAACAGCGGGAACAGCTGATCAAAATTCACCACAACGTGGAGATAAAATCATAGGGGAAAAAGGGGTCTGATAAAAATCGGAGAGAAATAAATTGTAGGGGACCGTCGGGCGAACTGTCGTGCCGCCAGTTTTTCATTGTTTTTCAATAGTTAGGAGCTTCAAAACATATGGGTTCCTTAGAGAAGTTTGTCTAGTAAATTGAAAGGAAGCTCATGAGCAAAAAAAATTTTTTGACGGAAATGGTCTATTTCTAGAAGAATTTTCAGAAGGATATTTTTGATAATCCTGGATATTTTTCCCTAAGAATCTCATTGCAATTTCTGGAAAAAATACCAGAACGATTTACGGTTGAATCTCACAAAAACTTCCGGTAGAATTCTTGATTGCTTATCATTCAAGCAGAACTCCAGTCGTATTTCCGGATGAATCTCGGCAGGTTTTACGGAAGAATCCCAGCAGAATTTCTTGAAAAAATCCAGTAATATTTCTGGAAGAATTTTCGAAAGATGTTTTGAAGCCCTCCAGCAGGATAACAGAAAGAAATCTGGGGGTATTTCAGAAGAATTTCCGAAAGAATCCTAGAGAGATACTCGAAAGAATGACAGAATTTTCTTGAAAAATTCAGGATACTCCCAGATCCTAGAAGTGATTCGGGAAGAATTTCTGCAAGAATCCTCAGCAGAAGGATTTGAAGTATCATCAGAAAGATTTTCGAAAGAATCCCCGAAAGGCTTCCCGAAAGAATGCTAGAAAGATTTCCTACAGGATTTTTGGAAGAGTCCCAGAAAAATTTCAAGAATATTGGCATAAAAATCTCAGTGGCATTTCTAAAATAATTTCAGAAAGGTTTTCGGAAGCATCCTCGAAAGTGTTCTAAAAGGATTCCAAAAGCATCTCAGGTGGTTTCCGGAAGAATACCAGAGGTATTCTCATAATAATCTCAGAAGTATTTCCGGAAAAAAGCCAGAGTTATTTTTGGAGGAATTCTCTAAGGATTTCTAGTAGAGTCGTAGTACATTTTTTGGCAAAATCCTCTAAAAATATCCAGAAGAATTGCATCAGGAATTTTGGTAGAATCTTCCATTGAATTTCCGAAAGAATCTTCGAGAATTTCAATTCGAATTCAATTTCTAGGATTTCAAAAGTAATCCTTAAGGAGATAAACGCAAAATCACATACAGATTTCTGAAAATATTCCAATAAGATGTCCAGAAGAATCACAAAGGATATCCGAAAGAATCTCAGAAATAGTACCGGAATGCTAACGATTTTTTTAGATGAATCCAAAAGCGATATCTGGAAGTATTCTGTGATTTCCAGAAGAACTTAGAGAAAATCAGAAATAATCTCAAGATTTCCAGAACAGTCCCAGAGAGGTTTTTTAGGATTCATAAGTGATTTAAGGAAGAATCCCAGGGGGAAAATTCCAATGAATTCTTGAGTAATTTGTGGACCAATGTATTTTTTATGCTGTATCAATACAGCATAAAAAATACAAGTAATTATAATAAATAAGTACCATACATACTTTTAACAGTAACAATTCTAATTTATCGCCATACTTGAACGACAATTTTAATTAGAATGTGCATCCACCACATTATCCTCAATATTTTTTTTTTGCGGTGATTCAGAATTGTAATCACATACTTGTTTAATTGTATGTGGTGTCATTCAATATTCAAAATAAGATTCGTTAAGCCGAACATGTTGATCCTTCGACATGATCCAACGAGCATTGCTTGGATTATGAGATTTTTTCGATTACTTTGATTACTGATTTCTTTTTCTGAGAATCTTCTAAAAGTTACTTTCAAATGGTTCCGGAAATTCTTTTTGAAATTATTCCGTGAATCTTTCTGCAGTTCATTTGGACATCGGAATTATTCTAGAAAATATTCATGAAATCTTCTGGATGTCTGTGAATTTCCTTTAAATCTTTCAGGGTTTAGGCTGATACAAATATTAAATTTCTTTTATGTCCGAGACCACTTGGAAGGTACGAGGGGGGGGGATAAAAATAAATAAGGAACAAAAAAATAAAAATGAAAAAAAAGTTATTTTTTCGAATTTTTATTTTCAATGATACCGTTTTGATTCATATTACGGACACTTAAGGACTCAGGGAAATATAACCCAGCAAAGAGCATACAAAATAAATCATTCTGTATGATTCCTTAGCGCTATCGAGCGTCGAAAGCCCTTTACTTTCGAACGGTGGGTGAAGAACACGGTTCCGCTACTTCAATAATTTTAAATAAATCAAAATGTGTGGCCTTTTCATGATTCTTATTCCGGACGCTTCCTCACTTTTGCCTCATATTCCGGACACTTTGAATCGAATTTCGGACAACTCATGATAATCATTAATGGAACAGTCAAATCATCAATCGAAATCGTTAAACCACCAAAGAGACATCTAAGGTAGCTGGGCATTACAAATTTTCAAAGATATTTATGGAAAAAGTTTATTAAAACAAGCCTTGAAATTGAGAACTTTTGAACAGCAAAAATTGAAACATTTCGCGTGAAATGTTTCCCATACAAAGTAGAGTGTCCGGAATTTGAAGCTGTCCGTAATATGAATCAAAACGGTAGTTGTTAAACTGTTTTTAGTCGTCCTCTGGATCATTATTTTACTTGTTTTTTACTTTATAAATTGAAAAAATCTAACTAATGTCAAAAAAATCATGAATCTTTTTTTTTCTCCCCTTCAAAATTTTCGGATTTTCGAAGGGGGGGGTGACATAAAAGAAAATTAATATTTGTATCAGCCTTATTGCGAAATAACTTCAGGGATTCTTTTGAATATCACTGTAATTTGGATTTAGAATTCTCATGGGATTGTTTCAGATATTTACGAAAATCCTTCATACAGAAGTGATTCTTCTGTAAATCGACATGGAATTCTTCCGGAAATCCTTCTATAATCCAAAAAGCAATTCAGAAGGATATTTTTAAGAATCCAAAGAATCTCATTGGAATTTTTGAAAAAATACCAAAACGATTTACGATTGAATCTCACGAAAACTTCCGGTAGAATTCTTGAATGATATCCGGAAGAATGACAGTCGTATTTTTGGATGAATCTCAGCAGGTTTTACGGCACAATCCCAGCAAACTTTACTGGAAAATTTCTGGAAGCATCTTTGAAAGATATTTTGAGGCCTTCCAGCAGGATAACAGAAAGAAATTTGGAGGTATTTCAGAAAAAAAAATCCGAAAGAATGCAAGGGAGATACTCGAAAGAATAGAGAGTTTTATGAAAAATTCAGGATGCTCCTGGATCCTAAAGGTAATTTGGGAAGAATGTCTGCATGAATCTTAAAAAAAATCTAGCACGAAGGATTTGAAGGATCCTCAGAAAGATTTTCGAAAGAATGCCAGAAGGTTTTCCGAAAGAATAGAAAGATATCCGAAAAAATCCAACAGGATTTTTGGAAGAGTCCCAGAAGTATTTCAAAGATATTGACGTAAAAATCTCAGTGGAATTTCTAGAAGAATTTCAGAAAAATTTTCGAAAGTATTCTAAAAAGATTTCCGAAAGCATCTCAGGAGATTTCCGGAAGAATACCAGAGGCGTTTCTCATAAGAATACCAGAAGCATTTCCGGAAAAAATCTAGAGTTATTTTCGGAGGAATTCTCAAAGAATTTCTAGTAGAGTAGTACATTTTTCGATAAAATCCTCTAAAAATATTCAATAGAATTGCATCAGGATTTTTGGTAAAATCTTCCTTAGTATTTCCAAAACAATTTTCAAGAATTTCAAAAAAAATAATTTCTTGGTTTCTAAAGTAATCCTTAAGTAACCTCATACAAAGTTCTGCAAAAAAATCCAAAAAGATGTCCAGAAGAATCGTAAAGGGATATCCGAAAGAATCTCAGAAGTAATACCAGAATGGTAACGTTTTTTTTTTTTTTTGATGAATCTTAAAGCGATATCTGGAAAAAAAAATCAGAAATAATCTCAAGATTTTCAGAACAATCCTAGCGAGGATTTGAAGGATTCATGAGTGATTTAAGGAAGAAACCCGGGAGAAGCTCCCAAAGATTTCTAGAGTAGTTTCTGGAACAATATATTTTTTATATGATTTATATATAAAAATACTTTGATTCAAATATATGTCTTGTGTAGCATTAAGTTTCACTGCAGACACAGCTCGTAACATCAATAATTAATTTAATTTATAAATATTTTAACCTAGTTTCTAGAAGTGGGCAGAGAAACTCGGAAATATTCCTGTGGTCGGAGTTATTTCGGTGGATCACTGGGTCAGGTCGGGTGAGAAGGGTACTGTGCGTTTATGCCCCTGGAGGTAGGCAAATATCAAGTCACAGTTAATTTCCGGAATCGATTATAATGTGGTCACTACATGACGAAATTTTAGGAAAATTGCATCAGAGTAAACCTTTTGAGAAGCGATTGAATTGGATAACTGTGAGTTTTTTATTTCAAGCATGATTTTTCAAATCGGCGTATCTAACACTCGGATGGTTTCGAGAAAAATGCGATGCAAAATATTGTAAAGCATTTTAAATCCTGTTTAAAATGTTTTGCATTTTTTCTATTGCGATGTCTACTATAAGTTGAAAAAAAGAACACTGTTTCTAACCACTATTAAACAAATCCGATTTGTTTTGAATTTAATTGAAAAACAGGTAAAATTAGAGAATAAACCCTTTTGCTTTGTGCTGCTCACATACACCATGGATGATTCGTCGATACCGTACCTTGATTGATACATACACCTTGCTTGATGCGTCGGTTTGACAGTTCGTTTTGCACATCCGTCACGTCATATACACCAGTATTGTTTTGAAGTTGCACATACACCGGTTTGCAAATTCCCATAAAACTTATTAAACTTAGTCAATTCGTCAGTTTCAACTTTCAACGACAACGAATATTAGTTTCCGAATGTTTCCAATTTCAACTCGACTAAGAGGAGCACCGGACGGAGCCGTAAATAACAAAAGCAGGAGGAGAACAGTTCTTGTGCGAAATTTGGTGAGAAATATTGTCTTAAACCGAATACTGATGATGTTCCACATCAGTTTGCCGACCCGTCAGCTCGCTCAACTGTGGAAATCCAATTCTCTCGATTTCCAACATGTTTAGTGATTTGGAAACAGTATGACGTATCTGGTGTTCGAAATTTTATGTTTTGATTCTACATATAGGTCGCTTTACTATGAGCATATGTACGGTGTATGTGCTAGCATGAAAAATGTTGACAGTTGAGTCGCTTTGCAAACGAAGGGTGTATGTAGCCAAATTAAAAACACTGAGTAAAGTGCACATAGGGCATAATTTTAATTTATTTCTAAAAATCAAAAAATGGATGTAGGAATACTTTTATAGACACAATAGGTAGATTATGCGTTTGTCAAGCCCATGCAAAGCAAATCTCGATTTGTTTATTTTTGCAGATACGTCGGATTGAAAAGTTTGGCTTGATTTGATTAATCCTACAAATGACCATTTTTGGGTCCCGGGATGCCTTAAACTTACGATAAAGTGGCCAATTTGTATCTGAACATCTGTGTCAAGCTTATGGGAACGCATTTTAGTGCACAATTACGTTTGATTTCTACTTTTCGAGCATTGAAACGGTTAAGTATCCAACAAATCTATGGCCGGTTCTTCCGGGCAATACGTCCGAATGGCCACATCCGGTATATTTGAAATGGTGCAAAACTCTTCATTTATAATGTTGAATATCAGATCTTAATGATTTATGCAAATTCAAATGATTGTCATTGCAAATAAATAAAGGTAACTTGGCATGTCCCAAAAAACAGCCCTTTTTTACCCGACTTGACCCAGTGACCCACCGGAATAACTCCGGTCACAAGAATATTTCCGAGTTCCTCTGGCCACTTCTAGAAACTGTGGGCCAGTGAACTGACAAAAAATCATTTGAATCCGTCTAGAATTCTCTGAGCGGTGAGGGTTTCAATATTTTTGCTCTCACTCAGGCCTATACGGGTTAAGCACATCCAAATTAAATAACAATTCAAAGTGTAAAATACCATTCTCATGAGTTTTCGAGGATCATATGGTCGGTGTTTAGACAGACCAGACTATATGAATTTTGGAACTCTAAGGATACGTAAAGAACTCCATCAATTTTTAAATCTTCCATGTTATTTTGATACAAATGTATCATCAAATAGATAAGTTCCATTATTACAGCAAATATATATAATATTTTGATGTTTCACATGTTTGGGGTACATTTTTTTTACTCAATTAAAACAACACTTGGTTCAGTCGGTCTGAACACCGACCATATCTATGTTTGTTATTTGATATATAAATACTCAAATTGTGCTGTAACAATATTTATAAGCAAGGATGGAAAAAAATCGTCTCTAGCGACTAACAACACAGTATTTGAACAGTCTAAGAGGGCCGTTGTTCTTGCAAAAGCATGATTTCAACACCTCATTACGCGCGCTGATCACAGATACATGGAGAATCTGATGCACTGTTTGTCGTAGGACAAACCGTTTGTCGGATGTTGTAACATGTTGCGATTAACGTTAATCGGAACACATTCACGGCACTAATTTTCGTCCAAACCATGCCAAATAAACTTTAGGATCAAGAATTCCATACCAGGAGTCAAATCATGGAGTAAAATCACAAAAATCTTTCAAAAGTTACGACTTCGGTTTGCGAACATTTGATCGTTGGCACACATGCGTAATGATGCAATTTTCGCGGAGCGTAGTTTGTTATGATAACTTGACGACGAAAGGTTAATCGTTGTTGCTTTGATCGCAGGATAAAGAACAACCGCGATGCATCATTTATTTTGTCATGATCACTAGATTTCCATCCTTGTTTATAAGTAATTATAATAAATAAGTATGTATAGAACAATAACAATTTTAATTTATCCCCATAATTGAACGACAATATTAATTAGAATGAGCCTCCACCACATTATCTCTCTGAGAAGAATTCTTTTTTTTTTTTTTAATTTTTCTGTGGCACTTAGTTGTGCGCAGTAGTGCGTTCGAACCTGAATTGGGTTGGGGTTGAAACTGTGATTCAGAACGGGTTCCAACTAGTAATCCTTTATAAGAGAGATTCGCGGAAGCTGACATTTCTGTCAAAGTGTGAGCCAATCGAGCAGCGAGAGCTGTCAAAGTGTGAGCCAAACGAACATGCGTTATGTTTGTTTTCAACTTTTCTTGAAGAGTAATGTAATACGCTTGAAATTATTTAGGTAAAAGTAATTTTGCATGAAGCAAAAAAATGAAATATTTTTCTGTTTTAAATTTTTGTCAATGCGATATTTAGTTGTTGATTTTTTCGGCTATTTATTAATTTGGATATGTAGCTCAAAGATCTATAACGAAACAAAATACACTTTTTAGCAATGAGGAAGTCATGTCCGTGTTACAATATTATTCTCGACGCCGAGCTAAATCAGCACTGTTGGTCTGTTGCCAAATCATTCCATTTTACTTCCGCTTATCTCTCTATAAAGGATCACTAGTTCTACCCCTACCCCATTAAACATTTGACAGTTCAACAGCCGACTAAATTGGTTGAAAAATCGGTCGATTGTTGCACCGACGCTTATGGAAGATTAACACAGGGATCAACCGAATATCACCCGATTTACTAGGGTGGGCCGACGCAATCCTACTAAATAGGTGGATAAATCGGTATTTTAAGTAAAATCCAAGCAAGTTGACCTACTAAACATCAGATTTCCTCGGTCACCCGATTTAATCTAGCGATTAGTCAGTTGATCGCTGTGTTAAACTTCCATAAGCGTCGGTGCAACAATCGACCGATTTTTCAACCAATTTAATCGGCTGTTGAACTGTCAAATGTTTAATGGGGTAGGTTCAAAAACGAATTCGACATTAGAATGTATATTCCGATTCTTATTTCTACCTTATCATATCCGCCTGGATTTGGGTTTTAGAGCTCGAGCCAGAGTTCTATCCGTCTAATGAGTCGAGGAGTTATCAGCCGACCGATACTGATTCGTTTCATTGCCAGTAAGGTGAAGTTCTAAGTTTCGAATGTCGAATTCGTTTTTGAACCTAGGTTGGAACTGGCGCAAACCGTTCTGAACACAGTTTCAAACCCAACCCGATTCAGGTTTGACCGAACTACAATTTATTTGACATTGGTTTGTTTATGTGTTGATCACCGACCCAGTTCCTAAAAACGAAAACGACATAAGTTGTTTTGCTCTTTGCTCCCTTACAACAATAGAAAGAGCAAATGAAATAGGGAGAGAAAAATAACTCAAAAGTAAGCTAAAACATACTCAAATATGGGTGTTCCTTTTTCTCCGTGTGCAGTGTTCAAACGGATAGCCTGCTTGTGTGTATTTTAGTAGATTATGGGTCCAGCTACGCCTTGATAATATGCTGAGGCCATTTCGATGAGGGACAACGAGGAAGCAGATCCTGGACGAGGAGGCAGAATCTCGACGAGGGGGTTAAACCTGGACGCAGAGGTGCAGTCTAGACGAGAAGGTAGTTTGAAGGAGTTTGGTGCCAGAAGGAGCTTAGAGGACAGAATGAGCTCGGTGCGGTTCGAAAGTATGAGGAGGAGTATTGCAATGAAGATGTCTGTGGGCAAAAACTTGTAGAGCGAATTAAATTGTAAATATGTATACTCAGACTTGAATAGAAAAGAGCAGTTGAGTTGGTAGCGATATCAGTCAATAGCCTGCGGGATGTGGGACGGATAACCTACCTGTGTTGTTGGTTCAATACAACAGCATGGCGTATACAAATTGTATGGCGAGTTACATATTTTTTTGTAACTCGCCATATGATTTGTAAACTACTGAAGATGCCCTTTACAAAGTTTTTTTTTCTAGGTATTGATGGATATAAAAGTAATGAAAATAGTGGAAGGAAATGGAGTGTTCTCAATCTTTCTATAACTAGTACAAAATATTTGTGTCAAATTAGTATTTGGCTTCATATCTTTATGTTTTCATAAAATTTGTTAGACAATCTTCCTAAGTAGCAGAATATTTAATTATTGCTTGCTGCTTTTGACGGTATGTTTTGTTTTTAGTTTATCGAGTAAATTTTTACAATGCTGCAAAAATATCTACGATTAGTCTTTAAATATCGTATAGAAAGAGTGTTTGTGTGTGTGTGGTAAAAAGTACATTGAGGAACGAGGTAAATTTACAGCACGTTAAGTTATCTGATTTGAGTCACTAAAGAATAAGTTACAGTCACTTAAGAAATCCAACAGAAACTAAAGAACAAATAACGTAAGAGTACGACAACACCAGTGTGTGTCTATCGCTTGCAATCTGTTTGCAGTGAAAAGTGGAAAGGTTGTGCTATCACTAAACCTTCCTTTTGAAACTCTGGGTGATTTTACGAGTTTTCGAACCTTATAGCTTCCATCTATCATCGAAACGCGAATACCTCCTAAATATGTCCACCGGTTCTTACCTCAGTTCTGTGCCCTACGACGCCTCGTCTAGCTAGATTATGGCTGATCTTTGCGTTCCGATCCAGCAGGCATGAACTCTATCGATGCCGAATTTATACAATACCGTTTGCGAGTCGGCGCCGGTCCATCTTCGAACACGTGGCCCATGTGGGCGCCACATTTAGAGCACCTGACCTCGGTCCGCATGCGGCCTGGTTGTGTGATTAACAATAGGAGATTGCCACCTTAGTGTGAGTGTGTTAAGCATATTATTTGGGAAATGGGGAAAGATTTCGGAGCAAAAATTTCAAAACCGAAAAGTTGTATGTGTCCACGTTTTGGGGTAGTTTCGAAATTTCGAGTATGCCAATACAATGATTGTATGGGGAACGGAACAAATGTTGAGATGATAAAAAAGCAAGATATTAAATTCCAATTAGTATGAAATGAAAAATTATAATCAAAATTCAGCCGATATTCAAAGATGCGCCCACCAAAGGGAATTGGTTCCCACGATCACGACGAGGTTCCAGTTAATAGTTACAATTCGCAACGACATTTCAATTGAGAGCAATTTATTTGATTGATATTCAATTTTGCATGTGAGGAAGAAGAGAAGAAAGAAAGAAAAAGAGAAACAACACTTTATTAGAACCAACACCGGTACTATTTTACGAGGAAACTTATGTTTCCCCAAATCAATATGCAAACAAATATCAAAACGTTGAAACTTCAAGAAAAAATAAGCTATTTAAACTCACTTAAAATGATGAACACAATTCCAAACCAATAAACATTAGCAGATGAGAAAATATGTGTCATGGAGTGCACGATGAAGTGCGTCTTGAAGAGCGGTGATAAAGCATATTGAATCGAAAGCTACCATATATTTACAATGAATGCGCGAAACTGATAAGCAAACGTCGTCCTTCTAAGCGTATGTCGTGAAACGGTGAAATAATGACTAGCTGAAATAGAAACAAGGTGAATAGCAGATAGATGTGGTCACAGATTAGTTCAGTAACAGACAGTATGATCCGTTGTGTCGCAGGCGTGATGACTTCTTTTGATGACAAGAAAATGGAACTAGGTAGTAGCGACAACTGATAAAGTACGACGGGGAAATGATACGAATACCTCGTTTGGCGCAATGGTCGTCTGGGAGGATTATTTTTAGACGTTGGAAATTCCATCTAGCGGTAAAAAGTTTAAATTATGTTGTTTGTCTAAATATTCTTCCTCACAAATTTGGAATAGTTCTAGAAATGGCAAAAACTAATTATTTCATGAGAAGTTGGATTGAATAAAGAAATGGCACAAATTCTTAGTTTCAGCCATGTACTAGATACAATGATAAATGAATTCAATCTTAATTATTAAGCTAAACAAAAAAAAATACATCATAGATGTACAGATAGCTCAACTGTGAGCTAACAGTCCGAAAATATTATTTTAAGCAAAGAAAAGTGAAGAAAATTTCAACCGCGAGTGCTTAGAGGGTGTACGGAATCAAATTGCACCACTTTGAAAAGGCTGTAATTTTTTACCCGTTCAGTATTTTCTATTGAAATTTTGTTGTAATTTGTTCAATGTGTATTTGTTTACGCTTTGTAAATTTCACTAGCAGATGTGCAATCGTTGTGAAGATGGAGTCTAAAGAACAGTAGCGGCGCAAATAAATTTTGCGCACGTACCTCGAAAATCTGGATCTACCCCATCGTGCCATCAGCAGAAAGCTGAGAATGGTAAATTCTACAGTATCTCGTGTTTTAAATCGGTACCATCTACCGGCAAGAAAAAAAGGCAAAAATGAATCTTCGTATAGTGTTAAGAATCACAAACGGGTAGTTCAAGCATTCAAGAGGAACCCCAATAGTTCAGTTCGAGATTGAAAAACTTGAAGCACTACACACGTACAAAGTCCAAAAGGGGCCTAAACGCGATGAACGGCAGAATACGGTTGGTAAAACACGTGCATGGCAGGTACACCCAGATGTTGACGAAACCACATTGCCTCGTTATGGATGATGAGACGTATGTAAAAGCAGACTTCCGACAGCCTCCACGGCTCCAGCTTTTCACTGCTCATCATAAATTCGATGTCCCTGAGCACGTTAGAGAGAAGAAGATGTCAAAGTTTGTCAAAAAAAAATGATTTGACAAGCAATTTGCGAGTGGAAAGCGGAGCATTCCATTCGTGACAACTGGAACGGTCAATGGGCAGGTGTACCTAAAGGAATGTCTCCAAAAGCGTCTACTTCCTCTTCTAAGGTCCTACGATTTTCTGGCCGGATTTGGCCTCGTGCCATTACTCGAAAGAAGTTTTGGAGTGGTACAAGGCTAAGGAGGTCAAATTAAACCCCCCGAACGCACCGGAGCTGCGACCAATAGGGTCCCAAAGCCCTGTTCCAATTTTAGTACCAAATGATTAAGGTTAGGCCAGAAACACATGTTCACTCAATCTTTAATTTTATTTTTTCGTTGGTTTAAGTATTTTTCACGTTTTTTTTTTTAGATTTGGTCACACCTCTTAGTTTAAGAGGAAAATAACCATCATCGTTTTACAAATTTTAAAACCAGTTTTTGCGCTCAAAATCGAAGCAATGTTCATGAAAATCTATCATTGCATTCCACTTGCAATCGGTAATGCAATGATAAATTTTCATGAGGATTGTTTCAAATTTGAGCGAAAAAACTGGTTTTTGAATTTCAATGATTACTGATAATTGAATGATGGGTTTGTGAGCCTTAAACTCAAATTTTGGGTGTGTTTTGTTTTCCGTGTCCTTTACGAAATGTCAGATAGGAACCCCAGTGTCAAAACTATAATCCCTGTGGCGTTTCTGTCGACTAAGTGAACGTCAAACATGATCAAAAATGTCAAGGTTCATATATGGACCCATTTTTCAAATAGGGTTCTAAAGTCCTGTCTCGGTTTTAGTGCCAAACGCTTAAGTTTAGGCCAAAAACACATGTTTTCTCAATTTTCTAATGTTTCCCGTTGGTTTAACTCAAAAAACCTTTTTTTATGTTTGTTTTAGATTTTGTCACACCCCTTGGCTCAAACTCAAATTTTAGGTGTATTTTGTTTTCCGTGTCCCTTCCAAAATGTCAGATAGGAACAACCCCAGTGTTAAAACTAAAACCCCTGTGGTGTTTTTGTCGACTAAGCAAGCGTCAAACATGATCACAAGTGTCAAGGTTCATTAATGGACCCAATTTTTAAATTGAAGTTTAAACATGATATAGCCATGATGATAATAAATCTTCGAGCTGTTTAGTAAAATACCTATAAGTAGATGAAAAAACCGAATTCAGTACTATACCATTTAATTCTACTAGAGTTTGTATCCTTTGACAGATACGCGTATTTCGACCTCAACTGTAAGGCCGTCTTCAGTGTCGTGTACTAGACTCGTATGGGCAAACTTACTTTTGCAAATAAATATTGCCAGAGGTCGCCCATTGACCTCTATAAAAATTCTGAACACAGACCTCGATAGGTATTTGTTTAAGTTTAAATCGACTAGTCGAGTCTAGTACACGACACTAAAGACGGCCTTACAGTTGAGGTCGAAATACGCGTATCTGTCAAAGGATACAAACTCTAGTAGAATTAAATGGTATAGTACTAAATTCGGTTTTTTCATCTACTTATGATATAGCCGTTATTTGAGTGGGAAAAATTACTAAAGTAGTTGAAGTAACATGCTCTACGTGTTGTTAAATAAAAACAAGATTTTATTAAAAATTTCAGGACCCAATTAAAGTTTATATGAAATTTCCATTACGAAAAGATCCTGGACCGACCGTGAATCGATCCCAGACCATAAGTCCTTCAATAACCGAATTCTTTAGAAACCTGTATATAAATTAAGATAATTATGATGTGGACGATATGATGATAGTAAATGTTATAGTCATTTCAACCAAAAGTATAACTTTGATTAGTCACAGAGTCGTGTTTTTGGATAACCTTAAAATAAGATTCATGCAAACAGCGAGCAAATCAAACGCATCCATTCATTCCCAAGCAGCAACTGAGTTGGTTTACGAAAATATTTCTTGCAATGCTAGAAACAAACCTCGACGCTATCACTCGAAACACACACCAAAATCGATTCAGACTAGAAAACCATTCCTTACCGGCTAGGCTCGCGTCGGCGTGAAGCGTCACCTTGCCCTTGTCGAGCACATCGTTGAACGCCGGCCAACCGCATCCGGAGTCGTATTTCGTGTCCGAGCTGAACAGCTCCTGGCTGCACACCACACAGATGTAAGTTCCCTTTTCGTAGAATTTGTTGTACTTGCCGGTGAAGGGGCGCTCGGTGCCGGCCTCCTGGGTCACGTGGTACTGCAGTGGAGTCAGCTTAGCCACCAGTTCGGCCTTGTTCTCCACGCTCATGGTGCCGCTGGGGGGTTCGGCACCAGAAGGCTTCTTACTATCTGCAACGGAGAAAAGAGAGAATTTTCAAGTTCTATATGATCTCTAGGGAGTTTCATACATTTTGCTTTCTTCAGTAGCGCGTGATATAAAAAAGATTATTTACAAATGAAAATATAATTTGTTATGTACAGTAATAACTTTTAAAAATATTGGCGCCCAATAACCTAGTATTTCAGATGAATATCAAAAGTCACGCAATCCTACGTACCATAAATATACAGACATTATAGAGCTAATGCAAGATCACATTTCGTATAGATTTTTATTTCTAAATTTTATCAAATCGTAATCATTAAGTTTTCCGTAACATATTTTAATAACGATTTTTCAATTTTGATTTTTTAATCGAATCATGAATCATGAGCAGTTGGCTAACTATGTATTAAATATTAGAATTGAACACTACTTCGCTATACGATGAAACTGATTCGAGTGCATCAAATGGACACTACAAGTAATATTCCATATTACGCTTGTGCTTTTTCTACAATGTGCTTTTTTAGAGAGTGTATGCCCTCTGAACACAATATCTATGCTCTTGGCATAAAAAAGATGCAAAAAAAGGTTGACCCCACCAAGAGCGACAGCTCTCAAGGGGCGCCTAAAGAGGTACGCACTAGTAGAAACTTTGGAAGAAGCAGGTTCCTTATCACAGTTTTACATTATATTCGTAGACATAACTGTATACAATTGAAATACCTCCTTAATCGCTGTTACCAATTTGTGCTATCTCAGAAGATTGCCGGGATAGTAAATTGAAGATGACTGAGAGTATATATTGAAGTTAAGGACTGTTCATTTTATAAAGTGGACACCTTGTTTATGCTATATCTTTTTTATTTATTGATGAAATCGTAAACGGTTTTCTGTGTATCGTTTAACTATTATTCTACAATGTTATGAAAATACAGAAACTTACAAAATGCTTTCGGTTGAAGAACTAAATAGTTTTTGCAAAAACTCCTAAGAAAAACTGTTCGTCAAGTTTAAGCATTATTTTTCGCATTAAAAAAATCCTAAATTTAATGAACAAATTGTATGTTGGTATCCTTTACTATTCAACTTAAGGTAGAGCTTTTAAAAACATCAATAATATTCCATCAGTTCCTGACGCTGAGTCACTTTAGTGATCTATTCCTTATGGTCAAATTTGCTGATACACCATCTTTTTACTACCAGCAAAAAAGTAAAGTAATAAGCGTGTTCAAAACTGGTTTAGATTACTAAAGAAACTATATATGTATAAAAAAAAGCAAAATCTTGAGTTTTAACCGCATTCTTGGGTACCAAATTTACTCTTTATGGTCGTTTTATTGAAAAATCCCATACTTTTAAAATTTTATACGCATGTTTATCGATCTAGAGCAAACTGTAAGCGTTTTTTTTCAAAATATTTTGATAGGTAGTCTAAGAATGACACATTCTGAAAATAATACATGCAAAATAAATTTGATTTAATTCAAGCAGTGTTCCCAATCTTGATGATTGTCATTGTGCTTTGAGTGGTCTTCTGAAAATAAATTATTTGTTTTTCTATTGTGCTTAAAATATGACGTGGGGACTAAATCAGCAACTCTATGAAGGCGTAAGTTATTTTTATTATAAATACTATATTATTACTTCCGTCTGGACGTACTTTAAACCTTAAAATTCTACTCATATCAGTTCCATTTAAATTTAAGATATTTTTCTTTAAAAAATTGATAAAAAATGATTTTATGATATCTGCAAAATTGCTTCTCCAAAAATAACTTGATATTTTTTAGCAAGCTTCTAATTGATGATGCTTTCTAAGTAGAACCATTTTTTGAAAATAAAAAATATAAATTGTCGAATTTTCCTGCCGATTTTTAATAATCCTTGATTTTGATAACCTCCAAAAATCGACCGTTCTAAACGTTGTGCCTTATTAGTGTGAAATCATATTATTTTGGTAACTATTTTATTACCACAACATTGTACAATATTAATCGAACGATGTACAGAAAACCGATTTCGATTTCATTGATAAATTAAAAAGATATTGCATGTCCAAAGTGTCCACTTTATAAAATAAACAGTCCTTAGCATTAAACAATTACTAAACATTGTTTCATGAACAGTGCTGTTCTGAATAATAGCAGCGCATGTTGATTTTCATACAAAATACCCAGCATTGGCAGGCTATAGTTGTGTTTCCTTTCGAGTAATCGAGCTGAAACTCCACAGAACTACAAATATGTTCAATTTGGTAATCACAAAATATTTTTTTTTTTCTGAACCACTGCCGAAAAGTGAGACAGTAGATGATTTTTTTTTTGGAAATAATAGCAGTTTTTCATTTTAAAATTTGTCATTTACAAATATTAAAAAAAAATGTTTGAGTGTACTTTTGATAATTAGGTGGATGTTGTTCAAATGGTATGTAGATAGAATAAAAATCAAAAACTCAATGTGAAGCAGAAGAAATTCTACTTCTTGAAACTACTATTTGTCGAACAATTTCACCTATTTTCTCACTTTCCGGCAGGGACAAAGAAAATATTGAAATTTTGTGATTTCAAAATTGAACGTATTTTTGTAGTTCTGTGGAGAAAGTGTCAGCTCGTTTGCTCGAAAAAAACATAACTTGAACATACCAAAGTCAGGCATTTTGAATGAAAATCGACATGCGCTTCTATTATTTAGAACAGCACTGTAATTATGCATAGCATTGATAAGTAAAAACAGTTCTCGGTGGCTGCGCTAGATTTTTTTCCAAACGACTGTCTAATTAACTAGAAAAGATAACAAATTATAAGTTTATTGCATTTTTAATATATTGTTCTTCGCTTTACTTTTTATTTAAAATTTGAAATTAGTGATTCTTCATATTGTTTTTAACTCTCCTAAGTTTTTTTTTATTTGATTATGACTAATTTAATACGAGTTCGTTTTCTTTAAAATTGCAATAGCCGTTATATTTAAACCTATTTAAAATTGATCGATTTGATAAGAAAAATCAACAAACATTTTTGAAATTAGTTTATTTTAAACGAGAATTACATCTCTCCAACGCTTTTTTTTAAATTAGGAAAGCTGTTTTTATCAATTACATTTGAAGAAAAGTTTCTACCTAACAATCAAATTAGTCAAACACAACTTAATCAGTTCCCGGATACATTCCACCAAAATCCCGATAAATCTTTTCATAGAACCCTGAGTAATAATTCAACAATAATTCAGAAAACGATTATAACAGAATTCTGAGCAGGAATCTAACAGTAAAATGGATATAGTTGATATAAACCCTTGAACAGTACTCTGACATATTTTCCTGACCACGAATAGGATTCTCACAAAATCTAGGGCAGGATTATTACAGGACTTTTATCAGGATTACACAGAATAACAGACAGAATTTTCTTGTAAACTGTACCCAGGACAGGATTTTCGCATGAGCCTCGGTGTAAATGTGACAGAAAACTAGAAATAATTCTGAGCAGGAACCTACTAGGCATCACTCGCGAGTGAATGGACCAATGAACCGATGCACGAGCTCACTATCTGACGTTTGAGCGGTGCCATGTTATTTACGTGACCATGGCAACAAGTGAATTCGACACCGCTCAAACGTCAAATAAGAGAACTCGTGCATTGATCCATGCACAAGTTCACTAATTTGACGTTTGAGCGGTGCCGTATTCACTCGTTGCCATGGTGACATATATAACACGGCTCCGCTCAAACTTCAAATAATGAACTCGTGCATTGGTCCATGTGTTTTTAGTGACAGCACGCTTTTTTCGCTTGCATGAGTTTACATGAAGCATTCAGCCGAAACATCATTTTTAGTGCGAATTCGGAAGATTAGTGTGATAAATAAGGGTTATAATGATCATGGTGAATCTTGGTAACTAGAGCAAGGTTTTCACCCGTATAGGCCTGAGTGAAAGAAAAATTACTAAAACTCTCACCGCTCAGCGAATACTCAACGGATTTCAATTATTTTTTTGGCAGTATACTCGTACACATATCTAGTTTCTAAAAGTGGTTAAAGAATCTCGGGAATGTTCCTGTGGCCGGACTTATTGCGGTGAATCACTGGGTCAGGTCGGGTGACAAGGGTTTTGTGCTTCTGTGCCCCTGGAGGTAGGCAAATTTCAAGTGTGGCCACTATAACAAGGAGTTTTAAAAGCATACACACTAAGATTTGTTTTCGTTGTTCGGTAAATAATATTACCGAAAACGAACTGTAAATAAATAGTTTACTGAAGTTTCGGTATTGCAAACTAAAATTACCGAAAAAACTTGAAAAAATAAGGAGATAGAAAATATATTCATCTTTTTTTACTGACATCGTCGTTTCATTTACCGAAAAACCAGTACATAGTATAGATTAACCGTAGACTGTAACATTTAACCGTACTTCGGTACATAGTGTCACAATGGTTTACTGAACAAATGGTAATTTGGAATGAATGAATGAATGAATTTTCTTTATTAGAGAGACTCTGGTAATTTGGGATTTTTGAGATCAGCAGACATGCCGCCATATTTGTTTTGAAGTGCAAATCGACGCTTTGGATCGTCTCCGATGTTTTTTTTAAATTCTGTGTTTTCGAACGTGGATACTGTTTTCGAAAAAACTGTTGCAGCAAGATGTGCGTCTGGTACTTATCCGTAAGTATGACCAGTGGATTTTTATTGAAGAGCTTATTTTCAATGCAAAATGTTTTCGTTATAGGATACAAGAGCCAAATCTCGTTCCGATTTACAACGTCACGTATAAGGATGTTCCGGAAAATTAAGTGATTCCTTGATCATTATTGTGCTTCAGAACACTGTAGCTGTGGAAATGCATTCCAAATGTCTAGACAGTTCAATATTTTTTTGTATAGAGAACAGAATCCGAAATAAATTTATCGATTATCAAAATAAATTTCATTATTTTTATGTTTTTCAATCATCCGGAATGGAATATTGGCTGTCTGCTGATAAAAACAATGCGTTCGGTAATAATCTTACGATTTGCTCGGTAACCATTAACGAACAGTTTGTAATATTTTGACAGCTGTGTTTTGGTTTGAATTACTGATTGTTCGGTGATTCTTAACTTTACCGAAAGGATTACTGAGCGCTCAGCGGTTTATATTTCGGTAAAAAAATTACCGGAGTCGGTGAAATTTTCTAAGTGTGTATCAGGCAGCATCCATTTATTACGTAACGCTAAAATAAAGTGCAGATACCCGATTTGGGGATATTCAGTATTCAGTTTGTTCCATAATATTCTCTAAATGTTGTTCCAAAGATAGTTAAATCGTAAAAACTGCTACGGTAGCGATTCGTTTGTTTTGTTTGTAAATTTAGCTATCGTCGGTTCGGGATCACGCAAAAACGAGTAGACCGCGTTTGGAAGAAAAATACGTTTCGAATTTGCTACAGTTTTTTTTCACGTGTAGGGCAAATTTGATTTTTTTTTCTTATACTTTGTTTTGGAAAAATCCGATGAGCATAAAAATCGCAGAGCAGAAATTTTTTGATTCGCGCACTTTAATGATTATTTCGTCCTTTTTTTTTTGTTTCGATAACCCTGGAGGGGTCTGATCTGCTTTTAAATTATTACTAAGTAGATTTTTAGAGTTTACTCTTCATTAACAAAACCGATTCATAGTACTATTCGAAACGAAATATTGTATACAACAAATAAAACAAATATCTTCTGTTTTGACTGTCGGCATTCAAAAGATTAAACTTAAAAAACTTAAACAACAATTGTCCTCGGTCTATTGCCAGTCCCCAACTCCGTAGCACTTATGAGGGCGTCGCTGAGTCGGTGGCCTCTCATTAAGTAAGTGCTACATCAACATTTCCTTCCCCCATCCCAAGTTACGGCAGAGATGGGCGTGGCCGGGAATGCAATATTCATGCTTTTGGTATTCCTGTTCAAGATTGGATCAAGGTTTATTCCCCGGCCTTGTTTCTGAAAGCAGTCAGAATGAGATTATCAAAGAGAAACATGAATGTTGTTAGTATCCAATCTACGAAGTATACCGTAACTACGCTAACGCTAGAAAACTAGAAATAATCCTGAGCAGGAAATTTGCAAATTATGCTTGGCATATTCATACAGTCCTACACAGAACTTTCAAATTCAATTAGCCAATGATGGAATTACAATTCTCACTTGATACAATTCTCACAGAACTCTGATCAGGATTCTCAAATAATTTTGTAAAACTTATTTTCTTAAACTATTTTGAAAAAATGTTTTTACACTGACTGACAATGTTTTGACTTAACCATAATTTTGGAATGAGACTGTGTATTAACTAATTGTGTATTAACAAATATCTCTTTCGTCCTCTCTGAAATAATTATAAACAATAAAATTAATTTTTTTTTTCTTGATTTTTTTCGAATACTGCAATGAAGTTACTTGTATTCTGATTAGATGTTTTTTTTTTGCGAAATTGTTCAACAAATTTTGATTATTGGAAAAAGGGGTATTGAAAGGATCAACTGGTAATTTATGTTAGAACATTGACCTAACGGTCCCACAAAATTCCGTAAAAGTAAATATTTGAACAATGCCTTGGAGAATTTCCTTAGGGATACATTATAATACTTGCTGATCTTCCAGAAAACGCGTTTTGTTTCATAAAAGTCTTCAAAAATAAATCTTTTTGATAATATTCAAAAATGCTCAGATCTTTTTTTCTGAACAAGACATTTTAGCCTATTACATAACCTTCACGCCGAGGACCTGGGATCGAATCCCATCCCCGACATAGTCACTTATGACGTAAAAAGTTATAGTGACGACTTCCTTCGGAAGGGAAGTAAAGCCGTTGGTCCCGAGAAGAACTAGCCCAGGGCTAAAAATCTCGTTATTAAAGTCAAATTAATCAATATTACATAACTTTCACCAACAGTTAGATGTATTATATTTTTTTAAATAAAATTCCTAAACTTTATCATGATATTTTGGAGGATTTATGTGATGAATTTTTAAAGCATTGGAATACAAAAAATCTGTTTCGATTTTTTTTTTGTTTTTACATAAATTGGTTCAGTAAAATCAAAAACGAAAATAAGTTTTGTCCAGGGGCAGCTTCAATGAAGGTTCGTCAAGGGCACCATGAGGCAATGCTGCTACGGCTCTGATTGTAATACAGTCGCCTCTCCACATCTCGATGTCGAAGGAACCATCGATATAGGGAGAGATCGAGACAAAGAACATTAATTTAATGAACACTAGATTGAAAATTACGTCGTACTAGGAAAATAATAAACACACAAACTTTCATTATGGCTTTCCAAATTGTTCTGAATAACTTAAATTTGGTCAGTAACCTTTGATAATGTTCATATCGACATATGGAGTGAAAATTGGCAACAAAAAAAAAAAAAAAAACAATAGAAAATATTGTTTGTTTTCGATCTTAACATTATATTTTACTATAATAGATCTGGGGCAGTTTGTTATTAGTGACATTGAGAATTACACCAATTGAGACTAATCCATTTGTGTGATACAAAAATATCAATATTTCCATATATTTTTAAAAGCGAAATGTTATAGGGAGGAAGTTCCAGTACCGGACAGCACCCAATACCGGACATTGTCGAAAAATGTAGAAATCATGGTCTTACCAAGATGTATAAGAAGAAAAAAAAGCTTTTATGCAGAGCAATCTTTGCGTAAAATAACACATTCTTGAAATATGCAGGCCTTTTGGAAGAAAGTGATGGTGTTTAAAAAAAATGTATGTAAAATTCGAATTCACTTAATAATCATTTTGAATGAAACAAGGATCGCGCAAGCATGAACGAATACAATGATTTGAAAGCATAAATTTAGTATGCACAAGAGTCTATGAATGGAGAGTTGCGTAACGAGCGAAACCAAATCTACCTATCGAACTGTCAAACTCGAGCAAACCAGCAAAACGAGCAAAACAGGTAGGAGCTTTTTTCGAAGACGAAGAAGAACAACCATTCTCTTCGCGCAACTCTCTGTATATAGACGGGTTTCCACCATATTCGATTTTTGGTCTTGAATCTACTGTCCCGCAGTTTCGATCAGTTTGATTGGAAGCAGTTATTTTTTTTTTAATTTTTGCGACAATATTCCAAAAACAATACATGTTTTATGGATTTGGTTGGTCATGGTATCAAATATTTATGCAATAAGAATACAAAGAATGAACATCTGGAACAATTACAACGTAAATGTTGCAAATGCTATGAATTGATAATGAAACACTATTAATGGAGTGAACATATCCAATGTTGGATAATTTACAAAATTTGAGACTTTACAGATTGTATCCGGTATTAAAGGCAATCTTTTCAGATTGATATTTTTTTAACTAACATAAATCATCGGAAAGTAATGTAAAAACATACATTTATATTTTCAACTTAATATTTCACACGCTACAAAAACGATAATATTTATTACTAGTGGTCCCGGCAAACTTCGTCTTGCCATCAAGTAGGCTGTTGAAAAACGCTATGGATCGTCCTAAACAAAATGAAAGTTCCGTTCACTCTCGTTTTTCCAACATTCCCGGTGAAAATCCTGGGATTTTTATACACAACAACACGTCAGAACCCTTGACGTACAAAACGGAGAAATAATCATTCAAATCCGTTGACCTGTTCGTAAGCCATTTCGTGACATACAAACACCATTCCATTTTTTATTAACGAGATTTTTAGCCCTGGGCTAGTTCATCTCGGGACCAACGGCTTTACTTCCCTTCCGAAGGAAGTCGTCACTGAAATTTTTAGTGACTATCTCGGGGATGAGATTCGATCCCAAGTCCTCAGCGTGAGAGGCGTGTGTTCTAACCACTACACTTGGTCCGTCCACCACCATTCCATTTTTATTTATATAGATTTCGCATGAAACTAATATTTTTTTAATTTTTAGAATTTAGTGGTTTAGGTGTCCAGTAATGGGGTATCGCCAAAGACAAATTAAAGACCTCCATGTCCCTTGCAGTTGCCCAAAATTTTATGGCTCATAAGGTAATCTAGAATGCCGTGAAAAGTGTACTGCGATCTGTCAAACTTGGGTACCATTTGTACTACCGAGGGACGAAATGCAGTACTAGAAGTGGTACCCAATCTGAGCCCGAGTGTGACGGACCTGGTATCGCCCTCTTTAACAGCTATTCAAAATTACATAGAAAGATAAATTCTGGGCAAACATTAGAAATGGGCACATCGACATTGGTTTGTAAGACGCTGTTGCAATGGCTTTGTTGAGCCCAATTCAACTCGATCACTAACAGCACTATCAGGAAGAGCTAATACTAATCTTCCCGATAGTAGTGTTAGTTTCCGTGGGCGGGCTAAAAAGGGCTCAACAGGGCTGACAAAAGGCACAAGAGGTCTTGAGGTCTTAGGCCCTTTTCAAATGTTTGTACAGAATTATGATTCTATTGCCTAAAACAGACTCAATCACAAAAATGACTCAACGTTAGTCGTCATTAGTCAACGTTATGAACTCGTTTCGTAATTTAAACATCAAAATGATTACTAATATTAATGTCACTTTTTTGTGTCCTCTACAACAAATAATAATCAGATTACTAATTTTGATGTTTGTAAGGAAAATATCATATAACCAACTAAGTTTTTGATTTGGTATAGTGCGATTAAGGATTGTTATTAATTTGTTACGTTCATACAAAAATATTTATTTTAAATTTTGTTCTGATTAAAGTTAACTCGATCAGGTATTACGTATTACCATATTTAGTGATAAACACAACATTGAAATTAATTTCCATTCATTGCTCGGAATCCGACATCAAGTCCCGCTTGAAATAATCTTCAGAGAAAACCATTAAAGATAACCAAATCAAGATAAATTATTCAAAAAACTATTAGCTATCATGAACATCTAACGAAAGAAACAATTTGCAGCACATCAAAACCGAAAGCAGTGGCACGTTTTAATGCAGCAATTATTGGACTCGAAAGGGTTAAAATGCACCTATCGTGCGCGCAAAAAGACCAGTGCAAGCTCATAAGCGATCGACCGTGCCACTTGTTGGCATGTGGCTGATGGCTATTCACTCAGAAGTTAATGTCTGAAAGATGAATTACCCGGGGTCCATCCAGCATAATTGATTGATGTTCCAATTGAGGGCCCACACACCTTGCAGTGGTGATTCACTCTTGACTGATTCTGTACAGTATCGGACAATACAATACACATCTTTTTAGATTTCTCATACTAAACGACCCACTTTAGAGGCTTCCATCGTAGTTAGTGTTAGACTACTTTCGAACTCAGGATTAGAAAAATCACTCATAAACAGGCTTCCGAATTCTCGCTCACTCTCACGGTCACGATAATGGATTTATCCCTCACAGCAATTTTCAACGATCAGCTGCCTTGCGATTTTATCCGTCCACAAAACAAAGCGAAAATAGATAATTGCACATTTCCGCAGCTGTGAGAAGTTTGTTTTCTCTTTCTCCGATCCATGGAGAATTTTTCCTGTATCCATCGCCACGAGCAGCAATTGCTTTTATGCACCAAATTAACCACTCCTTTCGTTAAGTTGGTGTGGTAGTATGGTTAGCGTGCACGCATCGCGGTTGTTTTTAGCAATGTTCTAGGTTCGAATCCCGTCGCCGGCACTAGTTTTTGTTTATCCACATAGTGATAATTCTCGGGAGCAGTTGGTGAGCGAAAATATGATGGAGTGAAAAACAAATTATTCCACAGAGTGGAGTGATTTTCGGTTATCCTCCATCGTAGCTCCAGGAAAATTAGTGTGAGCGATAAAAGATGTTCACGCGAGGAAGCGAAAAAAGCATTCTCCTTACGTGCGAAAAATCGTAGATTTCGCATCATTGATACGAAAATTCAGAACCCTGCTCATAAACATATGTTGAAATTCAAGTTATGGATGACGTGCTATGTAAATTTTATTCAAATTTATTCATAAATAACTGAAATCTAACCTAGCAAAATTGATCGTTTTGTATGGAAAATCAAACAAGTTTCAAATGTGTTGACCGATACTGTAGTAGGTATGCTGACTCGGCGTGACGGGTAATGCATAACAATTGGATCTATTTAACGGCCAGCTGCACTTTTGAAACCAATAATGGATACGTTTGTGGGTCTAGGATAGGTTTGTTTGTAGATCGCTACAATGTACATTGGACAATTGCTGGAAGAAGCTATACGGAGGTGCCTCGCCTCTATCAGGTATACGACACGTGGAGGTCATTATCAGTTCCGCGTTCCGCTGATCTTAAAGTGTACTTTCTTCTCTGATGATACAAGACTTAATACGTTCATACCGAGAAGAAAAGCGTCAGTTTGTAGTTTGTTTTATCACATATGACTGAAAACATCGTATTATATTCGTTCTGCTTCGCTGGTAATATTTGATTTACACCTCTTAAACGTTACTAGCTAATGTCTCCTAAATAGAAAATTACATTATTTATCATTGACAATAGTCAAAAATATCTTCGTAATTGTCAGTCACTAATATCCATTTTACCTCGATAAACCCTTTTTTAATTGTAAACAATCTGTAACTGGATTAAAACTTTAAAATTGCTTCATTATGATAATAAATCTTCGAGCTGTTTAGTGGAATACCTGTAAGAAGATGAAAACCCGAATTTAGTACTATACCATTTAATTCCACTAGAGTTTGTATCCTTTGACAAATACGCGTATTTCGACCTCAACTGTAAGGCCGTCTTCAGTGTCGTGTACTAGACCGACCCATTTCGCATAAAGACGTTTGGCATCATGAGTATTATAGGCCTTCTTCGGAATGCTACCTGATCTTTCATGAAACTGTTTTAAATGGAACGTCCATTATGCAAACGTCCTTATGCAAAATAGGTCACCCCCGGTTTTGGGATATTAACAATTTGGGTAGATTTGTAAAAGAGATTAAAACTTAGTCTATGGTTAATTCTTAATAATCTTCATAATGGATCTAATATTGACAAAACTACAAAAATTTCCTGAAAATATATACGCTCATCAAACCATCATCGGATATGCAATGCAGCTCCATCATTGATCTGTTTTCTTGCTGTTGACCTTTGGGATCACAATCAGCGGCGCGTGTGCAAATAGCTACCTACTTCAAACAGCCATCCCACCGGAACCATACAGACGCACGCAAAATGCAAACGAAAACGTAACGCCAAATTTTCAGATTGTTTTAAATTTAGCAACACGAATGGCCCACTTCGCTTCACATATGCAGCAGGTACACTACTATGAACGGCTCTGTAGGTTCCAGTTCCCCTACATATGTAGGTACATGTCTTCTTCAGCAACCGACCGCAACTCCAGCCAGAGTGAAGTAATATATGCGAAACACGCGACTTCTTTCACTTTCTCGACTGCAAACGGATAGATAGATTTCGACAGTTTTTCGTTATTTCAATGATTGTCTTTTTACGGGCGAACACAACACGGATCCAACATTATCCACCACAGATATAATCCAATTAACGCACTGTCGTCTACCGCAGCGCTCAGGGCAGATACCTACCTTCCAAATCCGTAAAAGGAGCTCGAATGTCGTACCGTAAAAAGAAGTACCTTTGATCTTTAATAGTGCGTGTTGCACATTTTATTAAATTATATAAAAAAAATCTGTTAGTTAAGCAAAACTAATACCAAAATAACCAGTATAGTTTTGAAGCTTCATGCAGGGCTGGTATCGACTAAGTGTCTAAAAATATAGACTTTGTAGACTTTAGAGACTAAACATGAACTAAAAATACTTATATTTTTTATAAGCATTCCTCACAGACTCCGGCCTGACATCTCCCAGAGTTTATCTCTAAGATTTTTTTTAAAGATTCCTTATATCACTTCAATTATAACTCCATGCATTTTTCATTATTCGCTTGCGTAACTTTTCAAAAAGGTCCTTTCTAACATTGAGAAGCTCTCTTTATTTACTTTCTCTTCAATCAATAACTGAGCCGCTTTAACCTCTTATGTTCTATTTTTTTGTATGAAACGCGTGCCAAGGACATTGTCTTTATATTGCACTGTTTATATCGAAAGAGAGAGAGAGAGAGAGAGAGAGAGAGAGAGAGAGAGAGAGAGAGAGAGAGAGAGAGAGAGAAGAGAGAGAGAGAGGAGAAGAGAGAGAGAGAGAGAGAGAGAGAGAGAGAGAGAGAGAGAGAGAGAGAGAGAGAGAGAGAGAGAGACGAGAGAGAGAGAGAGAGAGAGAAGAGAGAGAGAGAGAGAGAGAGAGAGAGAGAGAGAGAGAGAGAGGAGAGAGAGAGAGAGAGAGAGAGAGAGAGAGAGAGAGAGAGAGAGAGAGAGAGAGAGAGAGAGAGAGAGAGAGAGAGAGAGAGAGAGAGAGAGAGAGAGAGAAGAGAGAGAGAGAGAGAGAGAGAGAGAGAGAGAGAGAGAGAGAGAGAGAGAGAGAGAGAGAGAGAGAGAGAGAGAGAGAGAGAGAGAGAGAGAGAGAGAGAGAGAGAGAGAGAGAGAGAGAGAGAGAGAGAGAGAGAGAGAGAGAGAGAGAGAGAGAGAGAGAGAGAGAGAGAGAGAGAGAGAGAGAGAGAGAGAGAGAGAGAGAGAGAGAGAGAGAGAGAGAGAGAGAGGAGAGAGAGAGAGAGAGAGAGAGAGAGAGAGAGAGAGAGAGAGAGAGAGAGAGAGAGAGAGAGAGAGAGAGAGAGAGAGAGAGAGAGAGAGAGAGAGAGAGAGAGAGAGAGAGAGAGAGAGAGAGAAGGGAATCTCTCATTGTTACGTAGGTCTTTTTGAAAAGTTACGCGAGATTGGTCAAGTTTTCACTATGAAGGAATACCTGATTCTCTACATTTGTAATTTTGAAAATTCGAAGTGTGGCTTCGGATTATTTTCATCCTCATGTAAATATTACACTGAACATTCCTTCAGAAGATAATCCAGTGATTCTTCCACATACTCAGAAATTTATCTAAGGGTACAGTACTGGACAGAATAAAGTACGCATTGGCCGTTTTTTCCATACAAAATGATCAAGTTTGGAGTCTTATATCTCGGTTTCTAGTTGTCCGATTGACCTGAAATTTTCACCGCAGCTTGAAAGTAACCTCAAATTTGCTAGGCTAGAAATTCATAGTTTTTCATTAACGAACTTGTAAGTTATCGCAAATCTCAAATTTTGATAAAAATGACAAAATTTTAAAGTAAAAATAATTTTTAAATGAAAATATTTAGAGCAATATGCCCTTCTGCAAAAATGTACAATTTGATTTGCAGAACATCATTTTTCGGTAAAACTGATTGTTTTCAAAATATTTTCAAAATTAAATTTTTGTAATTTTTTGCCAATTGAGAGATTTTCAATAATTTAAAAGATTGTGTTTCAAATACAGTGATATTTTAATTGAGTAAAATCTATGTTATATCTAGGCTGTGGTGAAAATTTCAGATCAATCGGAACACTAAAAGCTGAGATTCAGATCTCCAAACTTGACCATTTTGTATGGGAAAACGGCCAAGGCGTACTTTATTCTGTCCAGTACTGTACCTTCTAGTGTTGCTCCAGAGATTCTCTCATCAGGAACTTCTTGACAGATTCTTCTTGAAACTCACTAAAGAGTTTACCCAGTTTTTTTTTTTAATGTTTTCCAGTGATTATCCCATGTATTGATCAGAATTTTTTAGAGATCCGGGATCCGGTTCAGAGGGTTTTCAAAGGAAACCTTAAAATAATCACTGATTAAATACTTGCTGAACAGGAGAGATCTTCTGCAAATATCGTTTTCTAGGCCATTGAGAATGTCTATGGTGATTCTCCAGTAAAAGAGTTAGAATAATTATCATAACGAAGCCATAGATAATACCCTGCAGAATTCTCTAGAAAAATTACTGAATAATCTCGGGCGGGATACTTGAAGGAATGTATGTAGAAAAATCGGAGGATTTCCAGGATCAATTTCTGTAACATTTACTAGTTTTTGTATTTATGTTTGTCTTTATTACATTGAACTGACCGACAACTGGTCTTATTGGCCTACTCATAGCTACGATACAGTTATCTCAACAGAAACTATTCGTGAAATGAATCCTGAAAGAATACATGAAGGAATTTACAAAGAAAATCCTATAAAAATGGTTGGAAGAATTACTGACACCATCGCCACAGGAACTCTGCGAAGAAATCTTACAAGATTTAACAAGTTTCATCAGCTCTATACAGAACTTTATGTATTTTCAGGAAAAAATCCTTCAATCATATTTGGAGGATATATTAAAGCAGCAAATGGAGAAATTTGTAGACAAGTCACTGGGAGAATGTCTTATGGAATTCCTGAGGAAATTATTGGAAGTATCAGCGTTGGATTGCTGGAGGATTTTCTAGCGCAAAATTTTGTAAGAATCCCTTGACGAATCACTGAAAGAATTTCAGGATAAATATCTGGAGATATTGCTGAAGAAATTTTAAGATAAATTTCTGAAGGGTTCCTTGCAGGAGTCAGTGTTTATTTGTTGTTAGACTCTATTTGGTTCTTATTCTAATTCTTGATGAAATTAATTCAATATTGGCAAACATGATTCCAATTATTATAACACTTGTCGAGAATGAGCATCACTCCTTATTTTATAGCATGGACTTTTGATGAATTTTTAAACTTTTTCGTTTTCAATCAATTTTATTTCGAAACGAAGCCAAGCGTTTTTTTTAGAAACAAAAAATCACGTAGAAAAAAAATAGTAATTTACGGGTTTACAATATAATTTACACGAAATGTGAAAAATTTCGAAAAAATGCATCGAATTTTCTGCATTTTCTCGTTTTTGAGAATTTCCCGGAAATAGCCGAGAAATAACATTTTTATTTCCCGCTACAAATCTCTGGAAAATTGGAAACCTTATTCGCTTACAAACAATTCGTTTTGCGATCACTATGCTATGAATTTATAAAATATTCTCCCCATATTCTTGATTTCTAGTCATAGTTAAACTTGAATTCCCTCTCAAATCTCTTAGCGAATAGAATTTTTACAAGGCCATTTTTGTAAACTAAGTTTTTTTTTTATATGACGTCATACACCTAAAGATATGCAACGACCTATTTACTTTACGTGACCTTTTTAATTGTATTCGAAATATATCCAGTTTAAATCCATAAACGATTATTGATATATGAATTAATCAATATCTTCCTTCTTCTTAATATACCTATAGGCTTATTATGGTTTCTGCCATGATAGTAAATCTTCGAGCTGTTTGGTATAAGGAATGTTACACAAATTATGTCACGCTATATTTCAACTTTTTCGATCCATCTAATCCATGTTTTCTATTAATGTTCTCCAATCCTGTTCCAAACTGCAATGATGTCAATCAATAGTTTGGTTGTAAGTTTTCATGTAATTACGTACTCATTATTAAAATTATTCCAAAAACTGACTTTCGTTTATATGCAAAACTATAGGTACATTCAAAATAAATTGTTATACAACTTTGCCGAAGACCACATTTTGATTGGGCGTCAGGATAAATTGTTATTCATCATAATAAAGTAGATTCGCATTTTACATGCTTCATCAACTGTTCGGCAGGCAACAGTGGTGCTCATGGCGGGAGAATAAATCAAAGTAATCCAGACTACTATGTTCTGAAGCAAAAAAAGCAGTGTTGCTCTGAAAATAATTGAATGATCATCTCAGCATGAGTTAGACTTTGTTATCAATCATAACAAATAATCCTTACGTCTCATCAAAATGTAGTCGTCGGCAAAGTTGTAGCTGGGAAAATTTGACATGAGATGAATTTGTTTACTTTTCCATAGATTTTCATGAAGAGCAGTTATAGGACTGAACACAAAAGGTTTGCCTTTTCCATAGTAATTTCTATACAATCTTAAAATGGCATGTGCACAACTAAATTTCTTCCGAATCACATCAAATTTTGAGAGAATGACATAATTGACATAATTGACACCGTTCAAGCATAGGGGAGAAGACTTCAAAATTTACATCAGTCTAATGCAGATATGGTCAGCATTTCTTTGAAAAAACTGTCAAAGTTACCCCGTTTTACCGTATTAAAAATTGACCGTGTTGTGCCACTTGCCTGTCGTAGCGGATATCCTTCGATCCAAGACGCTATACTAAATTAGGATATGTTTTCAACACCAACAACATTCAGTTGTTTATTCTCACGCTGACGATTTACGACATCCCGTTCGTCAAACTTACACTAAATCCCACGCTTCGTAATACAGCTTTTCGCTTCTGCTACTGTGATTTCCTCTGGCGAGGTATTTTTAGATTCCTTCTTAAATCTCGCGCGTCCCGTTGAAGGAAAAAAAACACACTTGATCGTGAAATTCGCGAGACGCTAAACGCAACCAATCGTATTTCTAATAGGGCACGGAACCGGCTACCTGATATATACAGCTAGTGAACCATTGCTCGCGCGTTGGGTTCCGATGAAGTACTGACCACATGAAAACTAACCAGTAGCGATGACCATACGATGAGCAGTAAGAGCGCGAGAGCCGCTCTGAAGCTGATTGGTTGGAGAGCACATGTACATACCCTATCTGGCGACGATGGTTCATTGCAAGGCCAAATATTGAGATGACCCAGAGAGGCATGCCGCTTAATGGTCAGCCTGTTGTGATGCTTTATTGTGAATTTTTTCGTGTATAAACTTACTTGCGACGAGTTCAATCACAATTCCAAATTGGTAAATGTGTTGATTATTTTGTTATAGAAAGGCACCACATTATTTTATGTCAACTTTTCGCAACGGGCCATCATGTAGTGTTCTGTTAGCTATTCCACTTCACGTTTATGTAGATACATATCTACTCAAAGTTTTATCTGCCGAAGGTTTCGATAGGGTAACCACATATGGGTAAACCAGAACAAGGTAATGAATGTATTTTGGTCCGGTTGGTTGCTATTTTGTACATTTTTTTCTCGTAAGGTATTGTTTGTTTAGTTAAGGAATAGATTCTCGTGCACATTTTCAGCGTAGAAAAATAAACACTCACACGTCAGCAATTTATATTGCACTTTCATAGAAGCACGCACCTTCCATTCAATGTACAATCCAACATAATGCGTTACATGTGCGTTACTTGTTGGTTTTGTTAGCTACGACACCATCCAATATATGGCAAACATGATGGGAGAACATTTTGGTGTGACAAAATTATTTAGGTGTGAGTCTATTAGAGGGCAAAATCCTCAAAAAATCTCAGCAATGCTAAAACACTTTGCAGTTCGCATTTAACGAGATTCAGTCCTCATGATTAACATTGATTCAAAATAATTGTAGTATGCTAATTAGGATGCCCTATAATGATAAAACTACATAGACCTTAGATTACACCCCCAAAATTTGTTCACTTGGTCCCTGAGAAGCTACAGTTAAAATTTGAGCTCAAAACTCGGCTTCTACGGTGAATTTCACCGTAATCTCAACAGCTGAACAGTACGGTGAAATAAAACACCGTAAATTTGTCGGAATTTTACGGATTCCGATGATTTTTTACCGAATACTGTGAAAATTACCGTACTCCGTTAATTTATTTTACCGAACAGTTCAGCTGTTGAGATTTCACAAAAATCCGTAAAATAATTTTAGTGTGTAGTTCTAGATTAATCTGAAATTTTCACCACAGCTTGAAAAAACTTTAAATTTACTTAACTAGTAATCCATGTTTTTCAGAAACAAACTTTTAAAATATCTCAAATTCGCAATTTTGTCAAGAAAAAATAAGATTTTGGATTTGAAATAATTTTTAAATGGAAACACTTAGAACAAAACGCCCTTCTGAAAAATTGAATTATTAGACACACAAATTTGTAGAATAACATTTTTCAAATAACTGATTGTTTTTAAACTATTTCCAACATAAATTTATGCCGATTTCGGTTTACGCCGGGGTGATACGGGTAGAATCGGAAAGACTTCCGGTTCGTTGCAATGCAGTCAAAAATCTTCTAATCACAAAAAGCAACATACTCATTGACTACAGCGCCAGTTATGGTCGAACATGTAATTAGTCGAACCGTTTTCCCATATATTTGGTCGATTACATACAGCTTTATACAAACTTCAAGCTCAACAAATGTTGGGTGTAAAACCAGATTTTTACAAGTTGATTTTTTTTTTCTATATAAACCCTAATGCTGATACTTTTCCAGCTACTTCTTGGCATTATGTCCCACTGGGACAAAGCCTGCTTGCCTGTCTCTCAGCGGTGAGCACTTCCACAGTAATTTACTGAGAGCTTACTTTGCTAAAGTTGCCATTTTCACATTCGTATATCAGGCTAGGGTGTCTACTCGTATACCGTAACGAAATTCCCTGATATTACCAGGTTTTACAAAATAATTCCAAATTCATGAAGTACTCTAATTTTGCACGGCTAAAGCAAACAAATGACAAATTTGGAAGTGTATTTGATTTGCTAACTATTTACACTTCTAATCATTTTTTTAAAGTATGGAGCTATTTCAATATCCAATATTCCAATATGAAGGTGTTAACAATACCAAAGATTAAGATTTAATCAAATGAATTGTATTTGCCAATGATACTTTTATTTCGTTTGTAAGAACACTGTTCGTGAACTGAACGGAACTTTCAAGTGCATCAATCCGGTTCGAAGGACCATATGTTTTGGGCGGACCCATCTATACAGTCCACTCCCAAGGTTCGCGCCAAAACATATGGTCCTTCGAACCGGATTCGACCGGTGGGACTTAGTATCGTAGTCAGTGCAAGTGGCGGTTAATCCGCAATAAATCTGAGCCCGCCGTGAAAGCCTTTGATTGGCAATAAAAAGTGCAACCGAAATCACGCTCCTATCGCGAAGAGAAGAACCATTCTGCTACTGTTGTTGTGTTGTGTACCAATTTCAAACTCGCGCCGTCGAAACGGCTACGCGTTCCCTGTGTTTGGATAGAAGAAAGATAGTGAATTGTGTGCAAACCTCGCCGCCTAAACGGCCAGCCTATCCAACAAAGCAGCAGAGATAGAGCAAAAGATTGCCGCGTGTGTGATATCGTCGGCATTGTATCGCCGTTGTTCGATCTCCTCGACGGTGGAGTACAGTAATCCCCCCGGTAGTGCGTTCAAGTTGGGCTGCTGTTCGGCGAATTAGTTCGCGAAATTCGGCCGACGGCGATTATTTGAAGAGGCCGTTGGTGAAGTGATTGCAAAAATCGATTGCTGCGGAGTGGCCGACGGCACACATCGACGGGGCCACCTACGGACGGGTGGAAACACACCAAGCGCGGAACGAGTTGACGGTGATCATTGGCGAGTCATCGGTGCAGGCCGGCGGCGAGGAGAAAGCTACGGAATCATCCCGATTGCCGTCAGGGAAGTACTTGCATGGTTTTTGGGGTGGTTGGGTTGCATGAGGGTTTGAGTAGATGAGTAGAAAATTCAATAAAAATTGAAATTCGCTTGAGCGTTTTAATTTCTGGGTTTGTGGCTTGGTTGGGTTGGATTGCCCTTGGAACTAGTGCTTGGCCTTTTCTCTGGTTCCGAAATTGCTGTCATTGTCATCGATTCCTTCTGTCGCTTGTCAATTCGCTGGCTTTCGGTCGGTCGCGCGCGTCCGTTGAGTGATCAATCCCAGTAGCAGTGTCTGCGGTCGTGCGGCGCATGGCGAATACAGTGAAGAATAGTGAAGTGCAGTGATCAAAAACTCTTTTCACAGTACTGCTGGCCAGTGATAAGTGACACTCTCGGTGTGCGAAATTGCACCTGGACTTGTGCTGTGAACTGTGAATTGCCAACCGGCAAAAGTGACTATTTCCCAGCAGTATTGTGAAGTTGTGGGTTACAGAAGAATTCTGTGAAGATGGTGAAGCCTGAAGAGTTCAAGGAGCTGAAGAAGCAAGAGAAGCAGCTGATGGGGATCATCGCTGGGATCGCCCGGTTCGTCGAAAAATTCCAGAAGGGAAGGCACGAACCCCAAATCGACGTTCGCTTAGAGACCCTAGAGGAGGCCATCAAGCGGTTCTACAGCGTTCGGCGGAAGATCGAGCTGGCGTACGAGGACGAGGACGGCGCTGGGGAGAAGATCGCCGAGAATACCCGGGCAGAGCGAGAGTAGCGGGAACGGCAGTTCGAGGAGACCTTCGAAGCCGTGCAGGAGCAGTATTTTGAAATGAAAACTGCCCTCATCCAGCTGCGTCCCAAGGTGGAGAACCCACGGCCAGCCGGAGGTAACAATGCGGCCGAAACGCAACCAGCGTCCCGCGTAAAGCTTCCGGAAATCAAGCTGCCGAGCTTCAGCGGAAGGATCCAGGATTGGACCAGCTTCTGAGACACATTCCGTAGTCTGATTCACAACAACCAGCAACTCGCAGATGTCGACAAGTTCACTTACCTGCGGTCCTCCACCTCGGGTGAAGCACTCCAGGAGTTGAACTCGGTGGAGTTGACCGGGGACAACTACGAGGTGGCTTGGAAGCTTCTGGAGAAGAAATACGAGAACAAGAAGCTCATCGTCAAGGCCCTCCTGGACGCACTGTTCGCCGTTGAGCCGATGCGAAAAGAAAGCTGCGAGGCGCTGAACCACGTCATTAGCGAGTTCGACAAGAACCTCCTCATGTTGAACAAGATCGGCGAGCAGACGAAGGGCTGGTCGACGATTCTCGCCTACATGGTGTGCTCTTGCCTCGACTCGACCACTCTCCGTCACTGGGAGACGCACCACAATAGCAAAGACGTCCCCAAGTTCGAAGATCTGATGAAGTTCCTGAGGGATCAGTGCGCAGTGCTGCAGTCGATCACCCCTGCGAAGGCCCCCGCTGGCGACAACAGCCGACATCGAGTGTCCACGACCCACACGTCATCCCAGTCGCAGCGGCGGTGTGAGTTCTGCGGGGATTCCTACCATATCCCGTTCAAATGCGGCAGACTGTCGAATATGACGGTGGCCCAGCGAGCGGTAGAAATCAACAAGAAGCGCCTCTGCCGGAACTGCCTGACCGCTGGTCACTTCGCTGAAGGATGCTCCAGAGGTTCGTGTACCCGCTGTGGACGAAAACACCACACCCTCCTCCATTTCGAAGGTTCTTCAAGCGGCGGTCGTCAACCGAAGCAGTCTGGTCCTGCCAATTCTCCCCCCTCCGGTACGCAAGCGCCGAACCGATCGAACCCAGCTCCAGCGGCAAGCCAGCAACAGTCACAACAGCAAAACCGTTCGAAACCTCAGGGTCAGACACAGACATCCACTCAACCAGCCACACAAACACAACCCACACAAGCATACCCCGTGATTCGCTCACAAGACACTCACCCACCGCCCACCACCAACTCCCAACCTGCAATTTCCCTTAAATCCACCGGATCGTCCCACAGCGGAGGCACAACGCGACAAGTGTTGATGTCAACCGCGATCGTGAAGGTGGTGGACCGTTTTGGCAACACTGCGTTGGCCAGAACCCTCCTCGACTCGTGCTCGGAGTTTTGCTACATGACCTGTAGCTTCTCCAGAAAGTTGAAGTTCCACGAACAGCGGAATTTCCTGCAAGTGCAGGGCATCGGTAACAGCAGCGTGACGTCGACGAAAGCGGTCGAAGCCATCATCGAAGCCCGAAGCCCATCGATTTCCTCGTTCGGGGAGCGCATGCAGTTCCACGTGTTGCCAAAAATTACTCAAACTCTTCCTCTCAAACCGGTACGCGTGGAGCTGTGCGAGATTCCCACCGAAGTGCTGCTAGCTGATCCCACCTTTGGCGAGCCCGGTCCCGTAGATATGATCATCGGTGCGGAGTTCTACTTCGACGTGCTGCGGGCCGGAAGAAGAAAGTTGTCGGAGAGCGGTCCCACGCTGCAGGAGACCGTCTTCGGCTGGGTCGTGTCCGGCAGAGTTCCGGAGACCACAAGCGTCATGCCCACGACAGCGAGCTACGTCAGCACGACCGTCGATCTGCAAGACCTGATCGCCAGATTCTGGGAGCTGGAGACGTGCCACGTGAACCGAACGCACTCGGTGGAAGAAACGGCCTGCGAGGAGATGTTCAACAAGTCAACGGTCCGTGATCAAGAAGGCAGGTTCGTAGTGACGCTGCCGAAGAAGGAGCACATGCTGGAACGCCTGGGAGAGTCCAGAAACATAGCCATGAAGCGGTTCATCGGCTTGGAGAAAAGGTTCACCATGAACGCCGAGTTGAAGGAGGCCTACAAGGAGTTCATCCATGAATATCTGCTGATGGGTCACATGAAGGAAGTCGACGGAGAACAACCCACTGCCGATCCAGTGTATTACCTGCCGCATCACGCCGTGTTGCGGCCCGATAGCACGACAACCAAGCTGAGGGTCGTGTTCGACGCGTCGTGCAAAACCTCTACAGGGATTTCCCTCAACGACGCTCTGATGGTGGGACCGGTCGTCCAGAATGACCTGATCTCCACCATTCTCCGTTTCCGTCATCACCGTATCGCCGTCACTGCCGACGTCGCCAAAATGTACCGGATGGTCCGTGTTCCCGAGCAAGATCAACATCTGCAGCGAATCCTTTGGAGAGACACACCGGAGGAACCTGTGAAGACGTTCGAGCTGCTCACGGTCACGTACGGCACTGCGAGTGCACCGTACCTGGCCACAAGATGCCTGAAGAAGTTGGGAGAAGATAGTGTCTCGACGCATCCGATCGCTAGTCGGGAGGTCCAAGAGGACTTCTACGTCGACGACATGTTGTCAGGCGCGGACACGGTCAACCAAACACGGAAGCTGATGAACGAGGTTATTGAGCTGACTAACATGGTAGGTTTCACTCTGAGAAAGTGGAACTCGAACTCGGCAGGGCTGCTTTCCAAGCTACCCAAGCATCTGCGGGATGAACGAACGGTACTCGACCTGGATTCTTCGAACGCGACGGTGAAAACCCTGGGTCTACGATGGGACACGCAGGCGGATCACTTCTGCTTCTCGTTCCCCGAGTGGAGATCGAACTCTTCCACTATCACAAAGCGCAGCGTTCATTCCGACGCAGCGTGCTTCTTCGATCCGCTCGGCCTGGTGGGCCCGGTAGTTGTCCAGGCGAAGATATTCATCCAGCGGCTCTGGCTGCTGAAGTGTGGTTGGGACGACCCTCTGGACGAGTCACTTCAGGATCTATGGAAGGAGTACAAACAGAACATGATCGCTCTTGAGTCGCTCTCAATTCCCCGCTGGCTCGGCGTCAGCAACGACTGTGCTGATGTGCAGTTGCATGGCTTCTGCGATGCGTCGGAAGCTGCATACGGAGCGTGCCTCTACCTCCGTTGTACCGCGTCGGATGGCACCGTCACCGTCCGCCTGATCACCTCCAAGTCTCGAGTGGCGCCTCTAGAAAACCTCCAGCGGAAGAAGAAGAAGATAACCATCCCACGTCTCGAGCTGTCCTCAGCCCTCCTGCTCAGTCACCTGTACGAGAAGTACAATCAAGTTCGCCCCAACCTCGCGGCGTTCTTTTGGACGGACTCCATGATCGTCAAGTGGTGGTTGGCGTCGTTACCGTCTCGCTGGCAGATGTTCGTAGCGAATCGCATGTCTGAAATTCAGCACATCACCAAGGACCGAGGCTGGAGTCACGTTCCGGGCACCGAAAACCCTGCAGACCTTATCTCCTGCGGAATTTCTCCAGCGCACCTTCAGTACCAAACCATGTGGTTCGAGGGTCCCCGATGGCTATCCCAGGACCAACAGTTCTGGCCGCACGCCAACAATATGCCCGTCGTCGAATTCGATCCCGCACTGCTGGAGGAGCGACCAACGCCGGCCTTTCCGGCTCAAGGCATACCGCCGAGCGAAATCTTCAGCGAACGTTCTTCGTTCATGGAGCTGGTCCGGATCGTAGCGCTGCTACTGCGATTCAGACACAACGCACAGAGGTGCAATCAGCAGTCCAGGAAAACTGGATGCCTGTCGCTCGAGGAACAGGAACACGCAATCGTTGCCTTGGTTCGCTTGTCCCAGCAGGAATGCTATCCGCAAGAACTGCATGATCTCGCCAAGAAAGGTAGTGTCCACGATTCGTCCAATATCGCTGCGCTGCATCCACGGTTATCTGACGGCGTGATGCGCGTCGGCGGCCGGCTCTCTAAGGCATCGATATCGTCCGATCGCAAGCACCCGTACATTCTCCACCACCGCCATCCCCTCGCAACGATGATTGTGTGGCACTACCACCACAAGCTTTTCCACGCCGGTCAGCAACTGCTGACCTCGGCGGTCCGTGGAAAATTCTGGCCAGTTCACATCCACAGCCTGGTGAGAAAGGTGATCCACGACTGCATCCCGTGCTTTCGGAACAAGCCAAAGTTTCTGGAGCTGATAATGGCCGACCTGCCGTCGGTAAGAGTCAACCCCGCGCCACCATTCATGAACGTCGGCGTGGACTACTGCGGTCCATTCTTCGTGAACTACCCCAACCGGCGAGCAAGTCCTGTGAAGTGCTACGTGGCAATCTTCGTCTGCCTAGTCGTCAAAGCCGTCCATCTGGAGCTGGTAATGGACCTAACGTCGCAAGCCTTCCTAGCGGCGTTGAAAACGCTTCACTGCCCGCCGCGGCAGGCCAAAGCTGATAATGTGCGACAACGCAACTACGTTCGTCGGTGCGAAACGCGAGCTGACCGAGCTCCACCGCCTCTTCCACGCCCAGAAGTTCCAGGACCGGCTGATCAAGGACACTAGTTCCGACGGCATCGAGTTCCGTTTCATCCCTCCCCGGACGCCCAACTTCGGCGGCCTTTGGAGGCGCAGGTGAAGTCCTTCAAGGGACACTTCAAGAAGGCGATTGGTACCAAGGTACTGAAGGTGGACGAGATGCTGACTGCCCTGGCCCAGATCGAGGCAGTTCTCAAACTCGCGTCCACTGACTCCGATAAGCAGCGACCCCAACGACTACGAAGCCCTCACTCCAGGGCACTTTCTGGTCCAGCGGCCCCTGACCGCCATCCGGAACCAGATCTCCAAGATGTTTCCACCAACCGGTTGGACAAGTGGGAAGACGCGCAACAAGTGGCGCAGCAAGTCTGGAACCGGTGGTCCACGCAGTACCTCTCGGATCTGCACAACCGCACTAAGTGGACCAAGCAACGCGACAACATTCGCGTCGGCATGATGGTCCTGCTGAAGGACGAAAAACGCTCCACCACTGAAGTGGCACTTGGGTAGGGTCGCCAAGATCTTTCAAAGGGTCGGACGGCAACATCCGCGTCGTCACGGTCCGCACCAAAGACGGATTGCTTCGATCGCGGAATCTCGAAGGTCTGTCCTCTTCCCATCCGCGACAACGAAGATGCCCAACAACTCTCTAGCGCATGAGGCTTACGCCGATTGCCGCTCCGGTGCTTCGGCACCATCCATTTCTCGAAGTCGTCAAGTCACCCCAAGGGCAATCGTCGTAAAGGTCAAGTTGTAATCGTCCATGCATGTTGTATATGTCGTCAGTCCGTCGTCAATGTGGTGAAGGGTTCGGCGCCCCACGGCGTCGGCGTTGACCGAAGGGTCATCGCGAGAATCAGAAAACACTCTAATCACTTCGTCTATCGCCGGTAGCACCACCGCTACCAACTTTTCCCGGAGGAAGCCATGGTAACCCCTCCACCCCGCCGTCGTCAACTGGTTGGCTCTGGGCTTGGCCAGCTCATCCTGTCGGCCAGCATCCCGATGGCTCGAAGCGACGAAGTGATGGTCACCCGACCACAGAAGCCCTCCGCCCGATCCGGACACTACCAACCCAGGCGCACACTCCACGGAGAATCGTCAGGCACCATTCTTGCCTGGGTCGGTAAGTTGTTCCGGTTTTACAGAAATCTATGTCAGCCCACTACATCATATCTTTCCCGAGGAAACCATCACCACCCGAACCACTCCACGCACCACGAAAGACGAAGGAAGCCAGGCATCAGCCGATGCGCTGGTGTACACGGTCGAGACCCGACGAGACTCTACCGATGAAGCCACCCGAAGAAGAAGCCGCCGTGCGTCCGGCACGGCAATCCCGAAGAAGGTCATCCCTAACCCCAAGGCAGCGCACGTGAGCCGTAGCTCGACGTGTGTCGGCGCTGAAGGCGCCTTAAAGCAGCCGCAGCCACTCAGCAGTTCCCACCCCCTCGCGCGAGTCTGGCGAGGTCCTTGTCGACATGGGTCGGCGCAGTTTTATTCTAGTATTAAGAAGGGAACCTTGATTCCAATTTTGTATTGTTAAGCGTTAGTTGTGAAAAGTATGTGTAGCAATGTATGTTAGTCTTGTTTGAAACTCGTCTGGTTTCAAGGCGGGCCGGCATGTTCGGTCCAATAACTAAATTAAGAACCACTGTTGATCTCTTTAGATCACTTTCGATCTAGCTCCCGCTCGCGATAAGAGCTATCGGATCTCGCTTCCCGAGATCCACCCGAAAGCGGGTCTAATGTTTGTGTATATTAGCAATAAAATCAGTTTTGCACCAAACTTTCAAAACAGACAAGTTGTGTCTCCCTGTCGGTCCGCGAAATAAAGTTGTTTGAGTCCCAGTACGGCCGCGTTGTGATTACTTGTGGAGAAAGGTCAGTGATCGGAGGTCGAGGTCCAAGGACCTCGGGAACACCCGTGTTTTGGGCGGACCCCATCTATACAGTCCACTCCCAAGGTTTCGCGCCAAAACAATGCTTCTACTCAAAATTATTTTAGTACTGCGTTCTCGTGCAAAAAAAAAGATCATGCACCATTCATTTCCATGGGTCATTTGGATACTTACCTAAGACAGCTTCATGGGCACAAAAGTGAAACATTATTTGGATTTGTGACAATATTTAAAAATAAAACAAAGTTTAACCGATGTTTTTGCAGGTACTCATACAGTTCCGACCTGCAAAAAAGCCTAATTTTTTTTATCGTGAAAATGGTTGTTACTTACAAAATTCCATCTACTACATACTTGATTAGGTATATTCCCATCTAAATTAATACAAATAATCCGTAAAACTTTTGAACCCGCAGATATTTTTTGTATATAGTAGAAACACGGATGATCAAGCCGGTTGCCCGACCTGTTATAAAATGTAAAATGTGGCAATTTAGATAAATGATGAATTGTTGCATTTTACTTGAAAACGTCCACGTATAAATAAATCATAATTGTTACGACATTTTAGATTTAAAGTTGTTTATATTCCAGAATACTTTTGAGTTTATTTAACGATTGTTTCCCATGAAATCTCTCTAAGAATTTGCGCAAAGAATTCCTCCAAATATTGTGTACTGAATATCTCAAAATAAAACCTGGATTTTCCAAAATCTATCACAAAAATAACCTCCGAGATTATATATCATATATTACTTCGGGTATTGTTAAACTAAGTTCTAAGGCCTCTAGGGTTTTTATCCGGTGATTCTGCCATCGGTTTTTCTAGAACATCCTCCAAGACTTCCGTTTAAATATGTTGGAATGTTTAACCAGAAACTTCTCAAGATGTTCAAGAACTTCCAGAATTTTTCTACAAAATGGTCCTTCAGAATTTCTTTAAGGTTCTAACTAGGAATTGAAGAAGTTTTAGAATATACTAAATTATTGCTCAGATAATTTAAAAAAAAATCAAATTGAATTTCTGGATTATATCCCGCAGGATTTTGTGAAGAAACTTATAAAAAAACATCGGATGAAATCCTCTAAAAAAAAACGGTGTAGGAATAATCGGAAGATTTCTTGAAAAAAAAAATGTGGTAGTGTTAACTGGTGTAGAACTTTAAATATACTTCTGAATATTCTGAATATTCCAAGGTGATTTTTAGGGAAATTCATTGAAAAAATGTTTGGAAGAACTTCAATAATTCTTAGATGAAATGCTGGAGAAACCCCTGAAAAAAATTATAGAAAATCAATAATGAAACGCAGGTCAAATACACGGAATCATTGGAAAGGTTGTTTAATAGATTCACTCGAATAACCTTTAGAGGAATTTTTGGAAAGAACCGTAGATGAAAATTACTGGAGGTTGTAACATTGAACTTCATTTATTGAAGTACTCAAGAAAGCAGATTCTGAAGAAATTCCTTCGATTATCCTTTGAATAATTGCTGAAAGAAGTGGTAGAGGAATTTCTAGAAGAATTTCTGCAGATAACCCTTTATTAGTTTCTGAAAGTATTCCAGATGAAATCTCTGAAGAAACCACTAAGATAATTCCTGAAGCTTTTCTCGAGAAAAATGAGTACAAATGTTGCATCATAATTCACTGCAAGCAAAAATAAGGAAAAAAAAATACTTTAGAGACCATTTTTGCTTTAAATAGAGACTTCAGAGAACTTTGATAAAAAAAATGACTTTTATAGGGACTTGCATAAAAATAGAGACCAAGCCTCTAAAAGAAACCTGCTACCATTGCTAGATATATTAATCCTTCACTGGTTAAATATAAATATATTAAAAACATCAAACAATTTTTTGGTAAGGCGACAGGATCCTAACAGCTCAAATAGCGTTTTGATAGCGGCACAGCCGAGTTTTTTTTTTTTTTTTTGATGAAGGTAGTTTTTTGGGGGTTTGACGCAAAAATCCTTTGACGTGAACATATACTACCATGAATTACTGCCTCAAAACAATTTCCATGATTGTGATCGAAAAGTCCCTGATAATTCCAGTTTTTTTTTCAGGTTGATTAAAATTCCCTGATAATTCCAGGTTTTCCAGGTCTTTTCAGGTAGTAGAACACCCTCTATATCGTGTGACTGGCACGATGAAACGCTCTGCCCAGGGAACTTAAAGAAACTTCTAATACATAAAGATCCTGAACCGACCGGAAATCGAACTATGACACCTTCAGTGTGGCATTAATAGTATATTTTGTTGTTGGTAACGGGTCACTCAAGGTGCATGTATCGCTGTTCTTTAGAGTTTGACTTTTACGCATTATAGTGACTATGTTTTAAAATGGTATATTTTTAGTAGTTACGCCTATTTTTCGATGGTGAAAGTATTAATAAAATTATTTTAAAAAAATACTCGGCGGAATTCCAAGAAGGCATCTGTAAGGGATTCCAACTGGAGCAATTTGTAGAAATTTTTGTATGGAAAGTTCCTATACGAATTCTTGATGGATTCGATCAGAAATCTCTTACAAATACTTGAACAATTTCTTAGAGGAGATCACAACAAATCCATGTAAAACTGTTGACATACACTAGAAAAAAAATCCTACACAAAACTTAGGATATTTAGAGAAGTTGTGGAAGAATCTATAGAAGAACGTATGGGGTAAACATTGGAAAAAATCCTATTGTGATTCCTGCATTGAATTCTTGGCGAAGTCTTAAAAGAATCTCGGATTTCTTAAGAAATTATTTGAATAGTGCATAATGAGATCATGTGATGAAATGAACCTTTGGAAGGCATTTCTAATTAAATTCTATTATCCTATAAAGGATCGCTGGTGCAATCCATTTAGTAATTTCGGAGACGAACAAGCAACGGCATAGAGGGCACCTCGAAATTATTGCACACAAAGTGTGAATAGCTTTAAAAATCAAAGTTTGCAAATGTTAGGTAACCGGTATAATAACAAAAAGTCCTAAAGAGATCCTTTGGCGTAAGTCGAAAGATTTTCAAACCTCTACTGTAAGAATATAAAAAAGTGATAACATTATTTTTTGAGCATAAAACCGCTTGAGCCATTATTGGTACACGTGTTCCAGTAGTTGCACTAGTGCTCCAGTAGTAGTCGTTCTGTAATTATGCAAGGAATTTAGACAAAATAGTTGATTTCTTAGTAGGTTTAGCATTTTTCTCACGAAGCAGCAACTAAAAGCTTTCTATACATCAATTAAAAGAACTGGCGTGCATCAATTGGACCCATTACTGAAACACGAAGTGAAGGAAGCTATTTTTTTGCGAAAATTTAATTATTTATATGACTTTCTGATAAGATAAAAAGCGAAATTTGGCCAATCGACTAAAACTAGAGGCGATCTATCCACCAAAAAATAGTGCATGTCGTTTCATAATGAAACAATATACGTTTTATTCCATAGTCCAATCTGGTACATTACAACCATTGGTAACCGGCACCCTTTTTTTTCGGCTTAATTAAATTCGTAGAACCTTCAATAAGAACTATTGTAAATTTGAGCTTAAGCTTGATTGGCCGCTCGTGATTGCTACTCCAGTATCGCTAGATCAGCTGCACAGGAACCAACCAGACGACTTGAGATGAACAGACCTCTCAGTGTGGCAGGTGATCTTCTAGTTTTAAGACAACAATGGCGCATGTCACGTCAGATTGTAAACAATGAGGGGACAGGGGAGGAATTGAAACTGGCATTTAAAACTGGCTCACTGCAGATCGTATATCCCTGGCATCTACGCCTCAAAAGTGTCCGAGCTTACGGACTTTTCCCCTATAGATCTGTAAAGGAAATTCATGGAAAAGTACTGAAGAAGATTCTTAGAAAATCTATTGAGAGGACTCTTTTGGAACCACGTTTTCTCATGGATTTCCTAGAATATCTGGAGCGTACACTTGGAGTAAACTCCTGTACTTCTTGGAGTAACTCCTGAAGGAAATCATGGATTTTCTGAAATTTCTGATTACATCTCTCTAGGAATCCCTAGTGCCAATCCGTATAGCATTAATGAAAAACCCCTCTGTATGAGTTTTGGGAAGAACTAATCGAGGAACTTTGGGCAAAATTATCTGGTGGATTTGTTGTTGAGGGAATTCATTGAATTAATTTTAGTGCAGTTGAAGCTACATTGTGACATAAAAATAGTATTGATCGACACAATAGTTATTACAGTTGTTTTTTGGCTCTCGTCGCATTCAGACGCAGCAGGCAGCCGGTTCATGGAGTGCTAATGAATAGCCCACGGTAGTTCTTTTCGCCTTTTGTTAAGCAGTAGTGTGCTTTGTATTTCGTTTCGATATAAGTTCGTTTCTTCTTGCCATTCGCAACACAACAGAAGTGAAGTGCCTGGACTCCGATATCATGGGAGATGGGAGACCGTCTACAAGATGAGGGAGGATAGGAGTCTGTGTATTAAGTTCAAAAAACACAGCCGCAATGGAGGAAGCTCTACGGTCGAACTTGGAAATAATCATGTTTAATTATTCCAATGGGAAACGGTTGATGTGCATATGTTCGGCCCGCCGGAGCCCGTTACGTGCGGATTTTTGACGTTCCTCCGGAGGTGTCTGACGAGGATCTACGTTAGTACTAGGATCGTACGGAAAAATTGAACGAGTGACTCGGGAGAAGTTTCCACCGAACCTAGGCCTCGATCATATGTACAATGGTGTACGAGGCTTGTACATGTACATTGAAAAGGATATTCCTCTAACAGTGAATATCCTTCAATGGAAAGGGAAAGTTTTTATGGGAACTGAAAAACAAAATGTTTTTCGTACCAACAGGAAGGCCACCGTAAGAACGCCTGCCCACAACGGTGTACCACGGAGCCAACAATGAGAGCGGAAAGCATGCGGAAAAAGTATTAGCACCTATGCTGGTGCGGTTATCCAGGGTGAGAGTTCAGTCATCGAACAGGAAATAATTGAAGTTGTGGACGAGAATAAACATTTTAACATAAAAACTTCCCTCAAATGAGGCGGAATCTGGTGGCACTGATGGTACCATGATCGAAACTTGATGGCTTTATTTCTCCAAAAGATGCAGCACAGTATGATGTTTTGATGGTTAATACCGTTTTTTTGCAAAATGCACAGTTATCACAAACTGTACCAGATAAACAAACAAAAAGAGAAACAAAAAACGAGAAGAGAGCAAACAGAAACCAGGTGATTGACTGTTTAACGATAAACTTGCGACGATCGACGCGCCACCATATTTCATATAACGGAGGTTATTAGAACTATCTTGGAGGTGATGATTTGGAGGTTATTTGGAAATTTGGAGGTTAAAATCCCCTCCAAACACTAGCGATTTTGCGGTGGGATGTTGACGTTTGATCACGAATAGAAGTTTTTAACTGGTTGAGAGCAGTGCTGAATTTCGAAACTTTGCACGACGTCATTTCGATGCCATGGTCAGCAAGTCATTTTATTTTTCTGCATTCATCCGCTACCGCTTACCACACACAGAACGAACGGTAGACTGAAAAAAAAACTGTTTAATTAAATTATATCGTCTGACACGATGACATTTGCCATAAATCAAAGTTTTGCATTGAATTCAGACATATCGGATCATAAACAACATGAATAGTTGAATCTTGCTTGTTTATGTCGAATATGACACACATACAGTGAAAGCAAGCGCCTTTCACGGAGAATGACAGAAACAAACAAAACCGTAACATTTCCTTGCAAAGTTATCGTGGTCAGAAGCATTCAATTGACATTTTTCTTTCCGATATTCGTTTGATCGCTCGTGTTGTGAATGTTTGAGGGAAACGTTGCCAAATATCAGCAAAAACGTGTCGACTACAGTGATTGCTTACAACTTACTTACTCTCAACCAGTGTTGAGAGGTTTTTAAGATAATTCCATCATTAACATTTTTCTATTAATATTTCTAACAGTGTCTGAGATTTCCTAGTGACATTAGGAAAAGAATTACTGCGCGTATTAGTGCAATGCATTTTTTATGATTTTATCTAGCAAATTAATCAGAAATTAATTTAGACATTTATCCGAAGCTTCGTTAATATGTTACTCCAAAGATTCAGGAGTTCATATAGTGATTTTTATGGATATCCTAAGAAATTTCTCTGAGAATTTCAAGGATGCCTACAAGAATTCAGAAAACACTTCAGATAATGCATCAGGAATTTCTTCAGGAAATCTTCCAAAGCTTCTATCAAAAATTTCTGAAGGGAAATCCATGTTGTTGCCATTGATTTCAATTATTGTTATACTTATTATATTACATAATAATAATTTCATCTAAAATTTTCTTCAATAGGTCAATTTATATTTTTTCCGGAAAAAAGGAATTTCTTGAAAAAACACGGAAAAAATCGGCGTATTGGGAGATCTGGAATAAACCTTGTAGATTTCCTTCGAAGAACTCCTGCAGAAATCGGTAGAATAAGAACAGGGGAAATCTAAGGTAATACCTGGGAAATTTCTTAGAGTATTTCCTGTAGAAATTTGTAAAGGTAGTTAGCGTTGGAGTTGCTGAAGAATTTCTTGTGAAAAATACTGGGGAAATACCCTTAGAGAAAACACTGGAGTTTTTTTTTTAGAGTCGGTGGTGAAATCTCTAGAAGTTTTGCTAAAGAGATCCCTGGAGAAGTTCTTTGAAAGTATTCTGAAGAGACTTCCAGAGAAGAATTCTTGAGGCTTTTTCATCGTAAAGAAATTACAGAAAAACTTGTGGAATAACCGCGATCAAATCTCTGAAGGTACCTCCGGAGCCTCTATAATTTTACTGAGACCAAATCTCTGAAAAGATACCTTCTACGTTACCGTTATCCAAACTCACTTTTTTAACCTGTGCAATGTGCGACAAAGGAAAAATTCATCTTAGGGCCGATTTCGTCACTTTCGGTTTAAACCGTTAACCACGTTTACCCATACGATTAAACTAGGTTTGAGCGCTACGCGGAGATGGAGAAACCGTTTGTTAGTGTTCTTTGCATTGTAGCGCTACTTACTGCTAAATACAAAAAAATGTTATTTTAAAGATTCCCCCTTGACGACAGAAACAACTGCCGGAAAATTTGAGTTCCTCTGTTTAAGAAATTATAAGCATCTATGTTAATCAATAAGTCGAAGGTACACATTTAGTTTTGGTTTACCTCACAGCTCACACCAATAATAAAAATGAGCAAGGTTTAAATGAGCCCCACTAACAGTACCATAAATTTATATTAAAAACAAACATATTATGTAACGACATACAAACCAATTCCCAAGTGGTCAAACCAACCTAGTACCTAGTGCCTACATCACCATCGTATCATTGATTTGAATGGCCACAATGATGCATTGAATTGATGGACGACAGTGCAATGAAGCGTAGAATAATTGAACTATAGTTAAATACATATAGTGCCCACCTTGTCTGCCGGGTGCAGAAGAATGCAGATTGGAGGAGCGGCTCGCGTTGGTTCCCATCACACTCGGAATCGGAATAGATACCACCTGCCTGGATAATGATCGCACTTCCTGCGATGTCGCCGAGGGAATCCGGGTACAATTTCTTGATAACACTATCAATCGTCCACACGCACCTCTCGAGCAGGACACCTTCAACGGGAACATGGTTTCTTACGAGATGTTCTTATAATTGTACAATAAACTGGTTCGATAAGCTGAATAATATTATGAAACACGCAATAGAATCCGGAAGCACATAAAAAGTGGCCCGCAAAGCGAAAAACACAAGAATAACTTTTTCTCGCAAACGTCATCAGCAATAAAATTAGTGGTTCGGTTCTAAAGTTTCGACTTACCGAAGTCTGGCGGTGGTAGGATAAAACTGAGAATTCACTTTATTCACTGTTATATTAGGTGCTTAATCAATAGTTTACATAATAACAACTATTAAACACTTTTAAATAATGATTATTTTCTCTAATTTCCAAATCACTTTCTAAGCGGCACGGCAAACTTTCGGATTGTTTTGACTCCGACCTTTGTTGACAAAACACGCACGATGATGCCACGGTGGGTTTGATGGGAAACTTTCGCATAAAAATTCATTGAAATATTTCAGAACCACCGCAGGGTAGTCGTTACTGTGGGACAAAATGTTGGTCAAAATTCAAGATATCACTGAGTTAAAATCGCTATAAGATTCTTCTGAAAATTCTTCAAAGATTTTTTTTTCGGGAGTTCCTTCAATGAAAATCTAACCAAGTCACTATCAAATATCTGGAAAATGCGGTGTCAATTTCTTCCGAAATTGCTACTGCATTAGAAAGATCCAGGTGAGTGCTGCATGATTGAGTAAATGTTTATAGACCGCAGAAAAATATAAATTTTATATCATAAATCAAGCGAACAGCATCAGCTATTTCACCAATTAGTGTATTTCAGTTGAAAATTTAATCCAACAATGGTTCAGCCGGAGAATTTAAGATTTAGGCTGTAAATTGAGTGGGGCAAAAATATATGGTAAAAAACCACAGACATAACAATCGGATTTATTTCGGCAAAGTAACGCTCAATTCTAATTTTGTTAGTGTGCCACATGCTCACTCGTAGCGCTTTCCCTAAAAATAGATTTTAAACTTTTATCAACAATAATATTATGTCACGTCCAACGTCCAACCATGGATTGAGTCATTCCATGTAGCGGAGGTCAAACGAGCGAATCCTAACTGTAATCATACAAAAAGCTTGACAAAAGTCGGAATTCAGCGTGACATAATTTGTGCACTATTCCATTCCATAAAAGTTGTATGAGAACCAATCTTCTACGAATTATGTTATTTTTTTTTGTTGGAGAAATCACCAAAAAATTTCGTTGGGAAGCTGAGAAACAGTAGTTTTTTTAATATCTAGCTTTTTGAGAGCGCTAATAGCTAATACCGAGTTGTGGGACGTAGAGTCGGAACCTCTACGGGAAGGAGCATTACTCGTTCAACAGAACGATGCACCGGCCCACACGACGAATATAGTCCAATCGTGGTGACGAGTGAAATTGACTGTTTTTCTCGATAAAAATTTGTGGCCTCCCAGCTCCCCGCACCTTAACTTTTATTTATGGTCGAACATGCTGGTCATGCAGAGCATCTAGTGAGCACCAATTTAAGAAGCTCAAGTCCAAGATCTGGGACGAGTTGTCGATGGACCAGATGCGTGCCACGTGCGATTCTTTTGAGAAACGCCTCAAGCTCGTAATAAAGCAAAGGGAGGGGGTATGCTCCCAGCTAATATGCCAAAGGTTCTCAATAAACATTGCTTCAATAGAAATTGATTTAGAAAAAATATATATTGTGTTTTTTTTAAGTGTATTCGAACTTATGCATATTTCTCTAAGAACCACAACAATGGGCCAAACTACCCATGACAGACATATTTAAAAATCATTTAAATGTTAAAAAAAAAATATATGACACACTTTTTTACTTACTTTACACTTACTTACGTTGCTTTTGATTCATTTCAAATCAATTTCAAAGTCGTTAAGTTAACTATATCTCATCCATAAACATTCGATTTTGGACATTTTGTTTAATATTTTGCTTTGAGTTGTATTGTGCAGATATCGACTAATTCTTCGAATCGCTTTGGATAATTTGAATTCAACTTGAATCTTTGACACCTTTGATTATTAGGGGGAGAGGGGGTTCAGCAAAACGTGATGCTCCATACATTTATTTTTAGAGCAAAGAGGAATCGAAGCTGTGGTATCCTGATGAGATGACTTCTAACAGATAAGCGTGCATCTTGATATTTAGGTTGATATTCAAGCATGTCACATAGTTTATATTTAGAGTGTTATTGTTTGGATCTGAATGTGAAGAGACAATCAATGAACGAAGAATTAGAAGAGTCGCAAGAAGTGTAGTGTACGGATGTGAACAATTAGCTTCCGGAAGTTAATAAGAAATTCAGTCTCGGCCTGACCGGCCACTATACAAAGTGGAGAGTATCACAGTGGCGACGAGGATGGGATATCTCAAACAGTTACCGAAATGGTTTGTTAAAACAAAAGCGGTGGTAAGTGGATGTTTTGTTTTCATTAATGCTGCAACAATGAATTCAGACAAAATGTTGGAGGAATATGAATGGGATTGAGGGGATTGAGGGTAACTGATGCAAAAAAAAACTGCTCCCGGAGAGCGATTTAACAAAATTTGGTCCCGGAGACCGTAAAACAAATGAAATGGCTGGTGCAGAAGGCACAGCAGTGCTCTCGGAGAGCGATTAAAAAAGGTGGTCCCGGAGACCGTAGTCTATTAAATAGACAGGTGCAGATGGCACAGTGATGCTCCCGGAGAGCGATCAAACACATGCTGGTCCCTGAGACCGTTAATAATCGAAGCGACTGATGCAATGCACTACGCTGCTCCTGGAGAGCGTACAAAACTAAAAGTACTAGTTCAAAAGCAGATTAGAATCTGTTCGAATTTATGAAACAAAATGGTATTGAGGGACTGAAACTGCGTGACTCGGAAAGTTAAACTTCCAATGCACAGTGAACCAAAAGTTTGATATTATGGTATAAATGAACCAGAGATATGAGAAGGCTGTTGGATGGTGCCTAGGAGGATGTCAAAATTAAACTAGGTTTCTTCTTAGCCATGAGGGCAGGTGTCAGATTGCCTTGCAAACCTAGAGCTGACTAATTGATTGCTGAACCGTTTTCGTGATTTAAGGAAAGAGCAAATGTATTTGCCAAAATGAACATTGTGAAATGGCAATGAGAAGAAACGAGCAAATTAAAAAACTGTGAAAATGAAAAAAGGAAAAAGGCTGACAGGAGCGTGTTGAACGTTGAATAAGTAAATCTACAATATGAAAGCTAAAATACTATCGATAATTTATAAAAGCGGTGTTTACGGTGTTTTACGGCTTAAAAGGCAATGGATCAGGTAGCTTGTTAATTTTAAAGCAAGCTATAATACTTCTTCTGAATAATAAAAGATAAAGAATAAAATAATGCATAACGATTGGAACTTGCTTAATGTGCCTGTAACGTGCTGGGTGTGCCAGTGAACAGAACGACAGGAATTGGTTATAAACTTAACGTATTTGGTTTTCGGAAGAAGTGGTTCTATAAATTTGGTCGTAGTGGTTTCTGCTTCGAGTGCTGTATACGTATACGCGCATTTCACCAATATCCATTCAAAGTTATTGATTGCAAAATAATAATATTTTATATCAGGATATAAATATATTATTTTTTATCAGGAATTTACGCAAGTGTTCATGACACTATATTGGCGGAAAAGTTTTAAGGATATACAGTGATGTTTGCGTGTCAGAAATTTGGACTAAAGATGTTGTGCATAACTAAGCATGAAAAAAGTAAAACGTTAGGAACTGGAGAACTTAAAGTGAAGTAGATAGTGTAAATAATTCATCTTTAATTGAAATTGAAAGAGAAGGAAGTTTCTATTTGGATACCATAGGAGAATTAAACTACTTTAAAAGTATAATAAATTATGTAGTTTTGCAAGTACTTTTCCAAAAAATAAAAAACAAAGTTTTGATGAGCTGAAATGGCCCGAAAGATAATGAAAGCGATTTTTCCAAGCAAATATCGGATACGGAATATTACGAGCTTGGCCTATAAGAGGGCCCAAAGTGCCATGAATACAAACACAAGATCTATTTTACCACAGGTCAGTTTCCTCATAATGTTTTGTTCGACATCATTTGAGCTACCAGTCAACGTCCAGTCAAACCAAAGAAGTGCATATTTATCAGAAAATTCTGTTTATTTTTACTTTCTCACAGCAAACAGAAGAAATGTTGTGACAGGTTTCACAGCAAACAAAGGAAATTTTGTCATTATTGCTCTACTACATAAGCAATTGGTCTATAAGAGCCTGCTCACCGAGTTTGAAATATAGAAAAAGGTAAACGAAGACCTGTTATTGCGCGTAAATCCCAAAGTTTAATTCCTATCTTTTTGATTCTGCGCCAAGACACGGCAACAAGGAAAATATTACGGCAGTAACAGGGGTGGTTGGTATTCCTCATATTTTGACGTGCTACAAAGTGGAGAGCACAGACAAAACAAGACGTAACACTTAGAACAAATCTCGATCAAAATCATAGTCACGAGGACTTGTACGCCCAATGCTAAAATCGGTGCGTTTGGCCGACAGGCCAACAGATGGCGGTAGTGTGTAAACGTCAAAACACGAACAAAAACGATGCGAGCGCTGCGGGTGGCGGATTGGCCACCTACCATATTTTTGAATCGACCGTTAAAAAGGTGGTCGATGGACAATGATGAGAGTGTGACGTCTGTTTGTCTGTGTGGAGAGTATCACAGAAGCCAAACCTCAAATTTTCAAGAGCACAAATTTGGAGAACCATACAACAGGTCAAGCTGAAAACTTGATCGATTGGTCACCAGCTGATGGTGACCTATTGATCAAATTTTCGGCCTGTAATTCTATATAGTTCTTCAGATTTATACCTTGGAAATTTGGGATTTGGCTTCGATTCATCTTTACATTAAATTATTTATAGAAAGTGTGACATTGGTAATTATAAACACTCCGTGCAAGAAGATATGTTTTTTAAAGAATATTTTAACAGTCAAACATCATCATTCTGGAATGATGAAATTTAAAAGAGCCTTTCGGGGCAGTGTCGGATTCACAAGTTCTCACTCTCGACATCTGCTAACAACAAATTTCTTAACGCTTCTTTGGATAGAGCTTATCAGGCTCCAGAAAAATACATAAGCAACCAAATCATGAAATATTCCAAACATTTCATACTCAATGTTGATTTACAAAATTCTAATTATCGACATTCGACAACAACTGATTTCGAAATGCTTTCTTTGGATGGAGCTTATCAGGCTCCAGAAATGTTTTCAAGCAACGAACTCAAAAATATTCCTAACACTTTTTACGCAATATGGATCTACAAGTTCTCACTCTCGACATCAGAAGACAACTAATTTCGCAACGCTTCTTTTGATGAAGCTTATCAGGCTCCAGAAATATGCTTCAGCAACTTAATAATGATATATTCCTTCTTACTCAATTGACAAAATTCTAATTCTTGACATCTGACAACAGCTAAATTCGAAATGCTTTGTTTGGATGGAGCTTATTAGGCTCCAGAAATATCCTAAGGCAACGAAATCAAAAATATTCCAAACACTTCTTACTCAATATGGATCTACAAGTTCTCACTCTCAACATCTGATCTGACAACAGCTGATTTCGAAATACTTTCTTTGGATGGAGCTTATCAGGCACCAGAAATGTTTTCAAGCAAATCAAAAATATTCCCAACACTTCTTACGCAATATGGATGTACAAGTTCTCACTCTCGACATCTGAGAACAACTAATTTCGCAACGCTTCTTTTGATGGAGCTTATCAGGCTCCAGAAGTATCCTTCAGCAACTTAATAATGAAATATTCCTTCTTACTCAATTTACAAAATTCTGATTCTCGACATCTGACAACAGCTAATTTTGAAATGCTTTCTTTGGATGGAGCTTATCAGGCTCCAGAAATGTCCTCAACCAACGACATCAAAAAATATTCCTAACACTTCTTACTCAATATACTCAATTCTCACTCTCGACATCTGACAACAACTGATTTCGAAACACTTCTTTGCATGAAGATTATCAGGCTCCAGAAATTCAAAAGTTGTTATTAGTTAACATTATTTCCACCATGCGGATTTACAAGTTCTCAAAACAGCTGATTTCGAAATGCTACCTTGACTGGACCTTATCAAGCTCTTGAAATGTCCTCAAACAACAAAATCAGGAAATATTCCAAACTATATACAAAGTGGAGAGTATCACAGAAGCCAAACCTCAAATTTTCAAGAGCACAAATTTGGAGAACCATACAACAGGTCAAGCTGAAAACTTGATCGATTGGTCACCAGCTGATGGTGACCTATTGATCAAATTTTCGGCCTGTAATTCTATATAGTTCTTCAGATTTATACCTTGGAAATTTGGGATTTGGCTTCGATTCATCTTTACATTAAATTATTTATAGAAAGTGTGACATTGGTAACTATAAACACTCCGTGCAAGAAGATATGTTTTTTTAAAGAATATTTTTAACAGTCAAACATCATCATTCTGGAATGATGAAATTTTAAAAGAGCCTTTCGGGGCAGTGTCGGATTCACAAGTTCTCACTCTCGACATCTGCTAACAACAAATTTCTTAACGCTTCTTTGGATAGAAGCTTATCAGGCTCCAGAAAAATACATAAGCAACCAAATCATGAAATATTCCAAACATTTCATACTCAATGTTGATTTACAAAATCTAATTATCGACATTCGACAACAACTGATTTCGAAATGCTTCTTTGGATGGAGCTTATCAGGCTCCAGAAATTTTTTCAAGCAACGAACTCAAAAATATTCCTAACACTTTTTACGCAATATGGATCTACAAGTTCTCACTCTCGACATCAGAAGACAACTAATTTCGCAACGCTTCTTTTGATGAGCTTATCAGGCTCCAGAAATATGCTTCAGCAACTTAATAATGATATATTCCTTCTTACTCAATTGACAAAATTCTAATTCTTGACATCTGACAACAGCTAAATTCGAAATTGCTTTGTTTGGATGGAGCTTATTAGGCTCCAGAAATATCCTAAGGCAACGAAATCAAAAATATTCCAAACACTTCTTACTCAATATGGATCTACAAGTTCTCACTCTCAACATCTGATCTGACAACAGCTGATTTCGAAATACTTTCTTTTGGATGGAGCTTATCAGGCACCAGAAATGTTTTCAAGCAACGAAATCAAAAATATTCCCAACACTTCTTACGCAATATGGATGTACAAGTTCTCACTCTCGACATCTGAGAACAACTAATTTCGCAACGCTTCTTTTGATGGAGCTTATCAGGCTCCAGAAGTATCCTTCAGCAACTTAATAATGAAATATTCCTTTCTTACTCAATTTACAAAATTCTGATTCTCGACATCTGACAACAGCTAATTTTGAAATGCTTTCTTTGGATGGAGCTATCAGGCTCCAGAAATGTCCTCAACCAACGACATCAAAAAATATTCCTAACACTTCTTACTCAATATACTCAATTCTCACTCTCGACATCTGACAACAACTGATTTTCGAAACACTTCTTTGCATGAAGATTATCAGGCTCCAGAAATTCAAAAGTTGTTATTAGTTAACATTATTTCCACCATGCGGATTTACAAGTTCTCAAAACAGCTGATTTCGAAATGCTACCTTGGCTGGACCTTATCAAGCTCTTGAAATGTCCTCAAACAACAAAATCAGGAAATATTCCAAACTATATACAAAGTGGAGAGTATCACAGAAGCCAAACCTCAAATTTTCAAGAGCACAAATTTGGAGAACCATACAACAGGTCAAGCTGAAAACTTGATCGATTGGTCACCAGCTGATGGTGACCTATTGATCAAATTTTCGGCCTGTAATTCTATATAGTTCTTCAGATTTATACCTTGGAAATTTGGGATTTGGCTTCGATTCATCTTTACATTAAATTATTTATAGAAAGTGTGACATTGGTAATTATAAACACTCCGTGCAAGAAGATATGTTTTTTAAAGAATATTTTAACAGTCAAACATCATCATTCTGGAATGATGAAATTTAAAAGAGCCTTTCGGGGCAGTGTCGGATTCACAAGTTCTCACTCTCGACATCTGCTAACAACAATTTCTTAACGCTTCTTTGGATAGAGCTTATCAGGCTCCAGAAAAATACATAAGCAACCAAATCATGAAATATTCCAAACATTTCATACTCAATGTTGATTTACAAAATTCTAACTATCGACATTCGACAACAACTGATTTCGAAATGCTTTCTTTGGATGGAGCTTATCAGGCTCCAGAAATGTTTTCAAGCAACGAACTCAAAAATATTCCTAACACTTTTTACGCAATATGGATCTACAAGTTCTCACTCTCGACATCAGACGACAACTAATTTCGCAACGCTTCTTTTGATGAAGCTTATCAGGCTCCAGAAATATGCTTCAGCAACTTAATAATGATATATTCCTTCTTACTCAATTGACAAAATTCTAATTCTTGACATCTGACAACAGCTAAATTCGAAATGCTTTGTTTGGATGGAGCTTATTAGGCTCCAGAAATATCCTAAGGCAACGAAATCAAAAATATTCCAAACACTTCTTACTCAATATGGATCTACAAGTTCTCACTCTCAACATCTGATCTGACAACAGCTGATTTCGAAATACTTTCTTTGGATGGAGCTTATCAGGCACCAGAAATGTTTTCAAGCAACGAAATCAAAAATATTCCCAACACTTCTTACGCAATATGGATGTACAAGTTTCTCACTCTCGACATCTGAGAACAACTAATTTCGCAACGCTTCTTTTGATGGAGCTTATCAGGCTCCAGAAGTATCCTTCAGCAACTTAATAATGAAATATTCCTTCTTACTCAATTTACAAAATTCTGATTCTCGACATCTGACAACAGCTAATTTTGAAATGCTTTCTTTGGATGGAGCTTATCAGGCTCCAGAAATGTCCTCAACCAACGACATCAAAAAATATTCCTAACACTTCTTACTCAATATACTCAATTCTCACTCTCGACATCTGACAACAACTGATTTCGAAACACTTCTTTGCATGAAGATTATCAGGCTCCAGAAATTCAAAAGTTGTTATTAGTTAACATTACTTCCACCATGCGGATTTACAAGTTCTCAAAACAGCTGATTTCGAAATGCTACCTTGACTGGACCTTATCAAGCTCTTGAAATGTCCTCAAACAACAAAATCAGGAAATATTCCAAACTCTTTTCACACAGCGTGGATTTACAAGTTCAAACTCTCGACATCTGACAATAACTGATTTCTAAATGCTTTCTTTGGATGAAGCTCCAGAATTGCCCTCAAGCAACGCAATTAGAAATATCCCAAACACTATTTTTACCATGCAAATGTACAATTGCATTGAGCTTTCCAAGCTCCAGAATGTCCTCAAGCAAAAAAATCTAAAAATATGTCAAACCCTTTTTTTTTCTCAATTCCACTTCATGTTATTTATTTTTTTCCAGATTATCCCTTTTTTATAAATATTATTAAACTCATTATTCCTACACTGAAAATGGCTATTCTTGACATCCACCCACCCCTTCTCGCTTTTTGTAAGAATGTTTTATAAATTTTGTATGAACGTCATGTGGACACCCACCCACCCCTTTCAGCGTTATGAAATTTGTAAATGGGCTCTTGGACTATATCGCAGAAAAAAATCTTAATCAGAAACTTAATTTGAAAATTGTTGATTATCTACGAACTTCTCAAATTGATGAAGTGTAATACTTTCAGAAAATTACGGTTGTTTCCAGATTTTTTTCAAATATTTATGGAAATATTTGGAATTTTCGTAAAATGGAAATATTTGCAATCACGCAAAAAAAAAAACCCAAATAACAAAACGAAATAAAAAGTATTTCTCAAATTCCTTGCATTACTTTTCTGAGATCAAAAGTCACAAAACATTTTCCTTATTTCCTATTGAAATTATAAGCAATAATGTATGTTTTGATAAAATAATGGAATTTATATTATTTTTTCTTCAATTAATTTATTAAAGTTTTTTTTTCCGCGGGCCGCATTTTTGGGCTTTGAGGGCCACATGCGACTAGCAGGCCACAGGATGAGCATCACGCACCACTGTTCTGATTTATAATCATACTTTGTGCTGAAAATTGATTCGTAACTGTGGGATGACTGTACCTTAAATGTATCTGCAATAATTACGATAGGTATACTTCTCTCAACTATATGGTTCATTCAAAATCGAGATAAGGAGATTTAACTGAAATAGAACAACATTCTATTCTTTGGTATAAATCATTCGCCTGAAATGAATACCTAGTGTAGAATAAAGTTAAAGTAATGCATCAGACGAATAATTTGAATCCTTCTTATGAACCTAGTTAAGAAGCCCAACTGCAAATAAAGCGACCGGTTGGGACAGTTTGAATCGGGATAGCAAATACTCGTTAATGTGTATTACAAACCCAGTCGTCTTGTGCATGTTAAGTAGGTATTTGCATACTTATTAGCATTCGAAGAACTGCAAGGGCGATTGTCAGAGCAAATAGTAAGCCAACTTGTTAAGACATTACCAGGGATAGAGAATAATGTACACCGTTACTAATTTTCTTACTATTATGCTTTATTACATTATTTAACGCTCAAAATACATTAGAGTACTCACTCATAAGTCGTTTCTCTCGAAATAATTCGTAGACCAGTTTAAAAGAACTAAGACAATCACCTCTCACTCGAATGGGACAACTCAAATGGCAATAAGAGAACACAAAATACTACCGCTTATAAAAACGCATATCCTCGTACTACTTCGAGCCGACGTGCAGCTTGATCCAGGGATGGTTGGCCACCTGTTCCAGTGGTATGCGCTGCTCCGGTTGTCTCACCAGCAGCCGCGAAATCAGATGAGCTGCTGGCCGGGACATTTCCGGAGGAATCACGTAGCGTACCTTCATAATCTTATTGTAGGTTTCATCATAGCTGGTAGCGTGGAAAGGTGCTCGCCCCACCAGCAGCTCGTACGCTAGCACTCCCAAACTCCAGAGATCGACATTTTTCGTGTGGGGATGCCCCTGGACCATTTCCGGTGAAAGGTAGTCCAACGTTCCGCAAAGTGTGGTCCGAGTAGAGGTAGGCTCGTGAACAGACCATCCAAAGTCCGCGATTTTCAGCTCTCCTCCGTGGCCCAACAGGAGGTTCTCCGGCTTGATGTCCCTGTGGATGACGTTCCGCTCGTGGAGATAGATCAAAGCCGACACCAGCATATTGACGTAGACTGCACACTGTTCTTCCGGGAATTTGTTCCCTGGCTGCGTTTGCAGCTTGCTGAACAGTGTTCCACCGGGTGCGTATTCCAGAATTAGATAGATTCTAGTTTCATCGTGGAAATAGCCGTACATCCGGAGGATGTTCGGGTGTCTCAGATGGGATTGGATCTCAATTTCACGGCGTACCTGGAAATAGAGATATTTTAGTTGAATGAATTTTAACTATACTGCAAAGTGTTTTTAAAATTTGAACTTCAGAGACTATATGCTTGAATTTTTCTAAAAATCCAGGCAAATGTTTCTCTATAGTATTTTTTTGTAATTACGACAAGTATTGATGTTTTTTCATATTGTTAGTTTGATTGAGGCTCTACCAAAGTATTATTTGAAGAAATCCCTGGAAAATGCGAAAGGTATTTCTAAAAGGATTTGGCTATCTATGTTTCAAAATCCATTGAGATTTAAAAATAGCACATAAATTGTTTGGAGTATGTGTGAAATGTTGAAATTCCTCAAACATTATCTTAGCTAAGAATCCATAATACAATTCATGAAAAAATTCTGGTACAATCCATTGAGGAATTCTTGGGCAGTGCCAAAAAAATCCTGGAAGGACTTTGAAACAATTTCTGAAACGAACCGTAAACGAATTTATGAAGAAATCCATATGAAAATGTCTTGAAGATTAACCGGAAAAAAGCGGCTTAGGATAAATCCCTTAACATATTCTTTTAAAAACTCTGGAATGAATCTTTGCGGATTTTTTTTTTTTTTGCGTAGAGCACCTGTCGAAACTTCGGAAGATCTGCTAGAATAACTACCGGTGAAATCGGTTAGAGATTTGGTGGAAAATTGTCAGAATGTGGAAATTACTTTAAGTAGTTACAAGGCTGGTAGCGGTCAGACAGCAAAATAATAGTGACTTTAGTGACCAAAACGATCAAAATAAGGGTTCATTCACATATTTCATAACGCTGAAAATAACTATTTTCGATACCCACCCACCCCCTCGTAACGCTTTTTGTATGAAAGTTATACACATTTTGTATGAGCCGTAACACCAGCAGGACACCCAGCACCCCCTTCAGCGTTAGGAAATTTGTGAATAAGCCCTAAAGACCAGAAAATGTGCTACAAATGGCTTTAAAATTACAGGTATTGGTCATAATATGACGAGAAATGACAGACTGAGACCACTCGAGGAGCCCTTCGTCGGCGAATACCAAGCTGGTTTTCGTGAGGCCCGTTCGACAACGGACCAGATGTTTAGCTTGCGAATGATCCTAGACAAATTCCGGGAGTATAACTTGCAGACTCACCATCTGTTTATTTCAAGGCGGCGTACGACTCAGTGAAAAGAAATGAGCTGTGGCAGATAATGTCGGAACATGGTTTTCCGGCGAAACTAATTAGGCTGATACGTGCTATGCTGGATGGTTCGAAATCAAGTGTACGGATCGCAGACGAGGTGTCAACCTCGTTCGTGACGTTAGACGGACTGAAGCAGGGAGACGCACTTTCGAATTTACTGTTCAACGTTGCACTCGACGGTGCTATTAAGAGATCTGGCGTGCAGAGAAATGGCACTATTATCACAAGGTCGCACATGCTCCTTGGCTTTGCGGACGACCCGAGCAAAGTCCAACATCAAAATGAAAGCAAGTTGAAAACATATATTGTTTTCAGCATCAAGTTGATATCATAATTCGATATCAATTTATCAATGAAATATTCGATATCATATTATGTTTTCGTTTTGCTATCATTTTAAATTTTTGTTTATATTTTTTTTATTTAATTATAAATTTATTCGTGCTACATGTTTAAATACTATGAGAATATAAAAATAAAGCATTTATCTAGTCGCAGCCACATTTTAATATCAATCAAAAATATGTATATCTTAATGAGTTCTCAATTTGCTCTCAATGATAGCAGAAACTGTTTTCAATTTGCTTTCACTGACAGCAAAAAGAGTTTTCAATTTGATATCAACGGAACATTTTTCTGCTCTCAGTTTTGATATTTTAACCGTTAAAACGACCAAAATGACAACAAACTGAGTTATCAAAATCCACGACATCACAACATCAAAATTAGTTTTCAATATGATCTCAAGCTTTGCTCGGGGATATAGACCTAATTAGAATCGATCGCAGGTCAGTGGAAGAGGCCTTCGTGCCTCTGAAAAGGGAGACAGCGAGGATAGGGCTGACCATTAATTCTACCAAAACGAAGTACATGGTTGCAGGTAGAGATAGAGTCAGGCATGGTGGTGTAGGTCCTGAGGTAGTGTTTGATGGGGATGTGTTTGAAGTTGTTGAAGAATTTGTTTACCTTGGAACACTTGTGACATGTGACAACGACGTTTCCCGCGAAGTGAAAAGGCGTGTTGCGGCTGCGAATAGGGCCTTTTACGGACTACGTAACCAGCTTAGGTCCCGCAGCTTGCAAACGGAAACGAAATCCGCCCTGTATAAAACATTGATTCTTCCGGTGGCTCTCTACGGGCACGAAGCATGGACGTTGAAAGAGTCAGACCGGAAAGCTCTCAGTGTTTTCGAGCGTAAAGTGCTGCGGACAATACTCGGTGGGAAACTAGAAAATGGTGTGTGGCGCAGACGCATGAATCACGAGTTGTATCAAGTGTACAAAGATGCGAATATTATCAAGCGTGTAAAATGCGGCAGACTTCAGTGGGCTGGTCACTTAGTGCGAATGTCGGAAGAAAGAATTGCGAAAATAATATTCAGCAGAGAACCAGGTAGAGGTCGGCGGCTTCGTGGAGGACCACGAATACGCTGGGTGTACGCAGTGGAAGAGGACCTGGCGACCCTAAACGTTCGGGGCAACTGGAGAAGTTTCGCCCAAGACCGACGAAGATGGAGTTCTACAATACGCCCGGCAATGGCGTGACGCTACGCTGTAGCCATCAAGGTAAGGTAAGGTATGACGAGAAATGAAAGCACGTTCTATGTGTATATTTACCAATCTACATATTGATTGAATTTAAAATGTAGAGAACTGTATAGTTATCTGTTTGGGATAAGACTTGATTGTCTTAAATGGTCGAAAAGATGACGTATTGGAGATTTATTTTCTTATTTTCTACGAGAATATTAGCTTTGTATAGATTAATGTTTTATAATTATGAATTCAGTAGGAAAAAAACTCGAGGAACTTACTGTCAAAAATACATTAAAGATTTCGAAGTCGACAAAACGAATTACTGTAAGCATTTCTTAAAAAATCTATAAAATAAATCGAGGTTTATGGTTGTCGACAACACATTGTGATGAAAGTCGTAAATGAATTTCAGAACATTCTGAAAAAAATCCTGACTGCAATCAAAATTCGAAAACAATTATAATATAGAAATGGCACAATTTCTGTAAAATTGAACCCTTTTTTTGCAAATAAATAACTTCAGAATACAATTGATTATTGACACGAATTTGAGACAAACTAGTTTTCTTTTGAACAGCAAAAAATATAATATTGAACACAATTCACGTTTTTCAGTTGCTTTTTGGGTTGAAAGTAACTAACTTTATATTCTTCCATAACATCTTCAAAATATGTGTGTAATTTTTATATGGGTAGTAAGGTACATATTGAAACATGAATGTTAAAGAATGAAATGAAAAGGTGTTGGTGCGAAAACCTACATGGGCCAGTTGTGCTCATAAACGATTAGAATCGCATATTTGTGGCTGTTATTGGTGGATTTGGCATTAAGAAATAGCCACTGATATCAGTATTGATTAATTATAATTGTCTTTTTGGACATTTTTAACATTTTTCGTTGAAATGTTTAAGAAATATTCACCAGAACTCTTCCAGAAAGTTAGTCAGGAGTTAATATCTGTGCGCCGTGTGTTGGTGCTGTCTCGCTCTCTCTCATGGACAACTTGAAAACAGGGCGCTCAGTAAAATACAAATGTTTTATAGCAAGCATAGGTTCATGGGCAATTGACTGTTTAACGATAAACTTGCGACGATCGACGCGCCACAATATATCATATAGCGGAGGTTATTAGAACTAACTTGGAGGTGATGATTTGGAGGTTATTTGGCAATTTGAAGGTTAAAATCACCTCCAAACAATTTGACGTTTGAGCGGTGCCGAATTCACGGGTTGCCATGGTCACATAAATAACATGGCACCGCTAAAACGTCAAATAATAAACTCATGCATTGATCCATTGATGTGCGGTGGTTCATTTTGTCATGTTTATGTGTCATGTGAGGCAACAGCCTACAAAGAGGGTCAGTGTGTCTCAGTCACCATCCGATACTGACGAAGGATGGATGTGTTCTTCTCCAATACATGGTCCTTTGTGCGGCGTCTTCTGGTGGCTGGACGGAGTTTTTTGTGTGGGGGGATTGGGAATCGAAACCTTAACCTTCCGCTTGCGAAGCGAAAGCGTAACCTCGAGGCTACGGGAACCCCTTAGTTTGAAAAGTTATGCGAGAATATATAGAAGATTTCCTAATTTTTGTAGGAACTCCTGGAAGAATCTAGTAGTTTCCTAAAAAACAAACCCTAGGCGAATGTCGTCAAAAACTCTGGAATAAATCAATGTGGATTTTATTAGAAAAACTTCTTTAGATCTTTGGGAGATTTCCTAAAATTACAAATTCAGAAATCGGTGACAGAGTTAGTGACAAATTCTTTAGCGGGAATCTTGGGATAGTCCCCGGCAGTAATTTCTGTGGAAGTTACTTGAAGTAGTAGCATTGGAGTGCTCTACGATTTCCTTGACCAATTTCTAAATGAATTCCTCTAAGCATCCTTGAGGAATTTATGTGCAAATTCCTGGAATAATTGGCAGAGGAATTTTTGTTTAATTAACCTTAAATTAACCCTAAAAGAGTCCTAAAAAGTATTCCAGTAGAAATTTCTGAAGTAAACAAATGTAAAAAAAAATACTGAAGATTTTCCTCGAGAAATTGGAGAAGAAATGTTTGAAGCACTTGTGGACTAGACTGATCTACAGAGATTTCTACTAAGATGTCCTTAGTGATTCCTCCAGTGATTCTTCGAGATACATATTAATCAATGAAGACTTCAAAGCTATTTTCCAGGCAATATTTGCAAAAACCGCTTGGATGAAACGCTGGAGAAGTAGGAAAAAAGAGAAAGTTATCGATGAATTGATCAATGGTCAGACAGACCTGACTACATGATTTCTTGGCGTTCTAAAGATACGTTGAAAACTATCTATTCTGTTTTATTCTATGTAGATATGAGCTAGATAATACTCTATGCAGATTAAACTAGATAATACAGATGTATTATCAAATAGTTCCATTATTACTGCGAACAATGTAAATATTTTGATATTTCGAATGCATGGGGCACCTTTTTCTGGAACCATTAAAAACACTTGATCCAGTCTGTCTGAACACCTACCAATTAAAAGTCGAATTTATTGAGAAATTCTTGGAACAAGTTTTTAATGGAGTTCCTGATAATGCGTTGAAATTCTTGTAGGGTTTATTGGAAAAATCCTTAAACTAGTTTCTTTAGAAACTCTGGACTTTGTGAATTTTTTTGGAAGAATTACTTTAGGATTTTTGGAAGATCTTTTAGTACAACAACTAGAGAATTCGATTGAAGAATTAAAAGAAGAATATACAGAATATCTGGAGAAAATACCAGTCTTTGGAAAGACTTGGGGAAAAAGCTATAACTGGAGTGCTCAAGGGCTTCCTGGAGCGAATTCAGGATAAATCGTTCTAAAAATTTCTCGGAGAATTGGTACAGGAATCTCTAGAAGAATTCTTGTAAGGATCTTTGTAGCAGGGCTGGTATCGGCTTAAAATAGGAACTTTGAGAGCCCTTATGTTAGAAAAAAGATACCAAAAAGATACTTTACAGGAGCCAAGAAAGGAAATACAATACAAACAGGAATAAGTAAATTAAAGTGTATATAAGAATTTTTAGGAAAATCTGGCCGGTCATTGTTCGGAAATCATAAGTGTTATTGCTCGTATTATGTTATGCATTTTTTCAAGATGTTTTCAAGGAATTTCATCAGCAACTAATTCAGTAAAATAAATCCTATAGTAATCTTTGAGATGAATCTTCTGTAAATATTCTTGATGCATTTTTGCGAAGAGTTTTGAGAATGGGGAAAATCTTGAGGGTTTTTCAAGATGAATTGCTAAGAAAATGTTTAAAGGAAATAATCAACAGAATTTCAGGAAAACACATTTGCAGAACTTCCTAAATACATTCCTTGAAAACATTGATCAGAATCCCTGAAGAAGCTTATATAGAATGGTCGAAAAAAAAATGCTGTAGTATTCGTTCGGTTAACACAATCAAGTTTGAAGAATCCATGGAGATTACTTGAAAATTCCTTGAGAATTGTTTGAAAAAACTGCTGAAGTAATGTGTTAATGAAATGTTGAAGAAAGTTCCTAGGTAATTTTTTGGATGAATCTAATGTTTAACTCATTGAGGAATTCCTGAAAGACTTCCAAATAAATTCCTTAGAATATATTGTATATTATAATCCCTGGAACAATTTTAAAACAATTCCTGAAATAAATTGTAGAGGAATTCACGACTTAATGTAAAATATCAGCGTAGGAAGTTGAAAAAAAAAACTGTTTTTAAATCTGCTAGAAGGTAAAAAACATCTCTGAAGGAAATCCTGGAATAGCATTTTGAAACATTTTCAGGGATCCTCCTGAAATTCATAGTTAGGTATGTAAAATTAAAACTTACTTCAACGAGAGGTAAATTGTAAAACTTGGTTAGAAAAGATACTTTAGAGACCTGCCATTAAAAAATAGAGACTTGCATTAAAATAGTAACCAAATCTTTACAGAAAGACCTGCTACCAGCCCTGTCAAACTCATCATTCTCACCTGATGTTCGATTCCCTGGGCGTGGACTTCCTTCTTGAACAAGACCTTCAGGGCGATAACATATTTGGTTTCCTTCTCGCGAGCCAGATAGACGTTTCCGAACTTGCCCCGACCCAACGGTCGCCCTATATCGAAGTTGCTCAGGGTCCAGCTCTTTTTCTCTTTGTTCGGTGCCCCGGTTGAGGTGGCCGATTGCTGTTGCTGCTGTCCCTGCGTTGCTGTTGAAGAACCGGTGATAGGTTTCTGCCCTTCTGATCTTGGTTTACCTGTCACTGATGGTGCAGTGGGGACTTTGAACTGTGGATCTTCCTTTGACTGTGGGACACTAATCTGCGGCTTTGTGAAGGTTTTCGGTTGTTCCTATGGTGGATTTTCAAGATTAGATTGTTTCAAATGGGCCTTTGCTATATTACCTTTTTAACGGCAGCACTTGGCGGAGGTGGTAGCTTGAACACATTTTGTGGCTTGGACTCGGATGCCGCGCCACTACCGGACGGATTTATCGGTTTCAATGACCGGGATGTAAAAGTACCGGTTGTTGTTGCACTGCCACTTGCCTGTAGTTTTCCGTTGACTGGCGGTTGCAGGAATAGTTTTCTATTTTCCTTATTTAGCTGCGACATAATTCTATTTCTAAGGCACTTTATGGAAATGATAGAAAGCAGCTCACAGTTTCACCATCAATACTGAATTGAATACTGCTTTTTCAGCCAAAAACGTCCAGACGGCCTGATTCTACCACCGCAAGAAAGTGCATGCAACGAACGTTTGTTTCTTCGGAATCTTTTTATTTTTGCGCTCCGCTGTTTTCAAAAGACGAGTTCGAAAAGAATCTGACAGCTAGCTGGTGAGTGAATTTTCGAATATGAGTTCACCGAGCAGTTAACTCACGTTTGATGTGCGAACGTACTCCAAAAAAAATGATAAAAGAATTATTTCTAGACCAATGTTTGAAAACATTCTATTAATAGATTCTATGCCGCATACTTAATCAAATCTTAAGGATGATATCAAGGGGAATGCCTCTCATCGGTTTGCATAACTACTTTTACTGATTTTAATTAGGAACTCACGTTTTTTCATCTTAATAAATCTTTTCGTGGCTTAGTTCTGGAATAGTAACGGTTATAGAAAACCTTTTCGACTTTCAGACTGTCAGATTCGCCAGGATTCCAGTACAAAAATTTCAGTCGGTTCCGGGTCATTTGGCCAAATGCCGTTTGCCGAAATTGAAAGCAATGGTGGACTATAGGTGGCATACGATTGTAATTAATTTCAAAGCTGAATTTAAAAAAACTTATTCAGCTTATTCTTAAAGAAGGATACAGCGGGGATTCGCTGGTTGGAACACGACTGCCTTCCATCTAGCGAATCCGATCCGTTAGTTGGAACGACTGAGAGCTGGTGAAAATGCTCCACACTAACGCATCTGGAGAGCAAATCGTCACGAATTTCACATATGCATACGCATTTGTGCTATAGTGGTTATCACGCCCAATGGTATGGGTGCCCTAGTGTAGAAGTAGTTGTGAACCTTAGAGGAAAACAATATGCACTCAGTCTCGAAAAACACCCAGAAACCGGGTATAAAATTTTCAAATTGGGTAATATTTCCATATGCATTTTGATGAGTCTGGAAAGCGTGTGCAAGTTTCTTTGAGGAAAACAAAAACAAACTGTGTATGACGAGCGTATGCTAGTCTACGTGTGTTCAAATGTCACTAAGCTCTATATATGGAGACTGCAATGCGACGGTACTCAGACGTTAGAAAATATTCCAACTAAAAAGCATTCGAATGTCAAACTTACTTTGTCGTCTGCCTGTGATGTCTCCATATATAGAACAAATGTATATATATATATATATGCGTGCGAATCGTGATGATTTGCTCTCCAGCTGCGTGTGTAGAGCATTTTCACCAGCTGTCAGTCGTTCCAACTAACGGGTCGGATTCGCTAGATGGCAGGCAGTCGTGTTCCAACCAGCGAATCCCCGCTTTATACGCAAGCAATGGCGTAAAGTTCAGTTCAATCTTAATCTTGGAAGAGAATGACATCTAATTAAGTTAACATTTGAGCTAAAAAATATGATTCAAGTAAGACCTTAATTCTTAAAACTTTCAAAAATAATTTTCTATTAAAAGAACAGTCTGTAATCAAAAGAAGGAAAAATCTGTTATAAACATTTTAGCAAGTGTAATGCAAATAATCGTTATACCAGTATAACTACAAAGAACTGCCAATGATTTAAAGAAGGAAAAATTCTCAAACGATATATAAGCTGAACTATTGCCAATAGGGTCTTAAAGGCCTGTCCCAATTTTAATGCCAAACGCTTAAGTTTAGGTCAAAAACACATGTTTACTTAATTTTTTAATGTTTTTCTTATGTTTGAGTTCAAAAAACATTTTTTTGGATTTTGTCACACTCCTTGGCTTAAACTCAGGCCCCTGACAACCATATATCAATACACAGTGATCTTCGTAGCCATGATGTCCTGGGCGATAAGTGAATATCGCCCACTGTCAGTTGTGACAACTGTGATATAGACCATTTCTTTGTTTAATGTTTGTTATGGTTTGTTTATAAATTTTTGATATCGTTATATCAGCCAATACAGCGTAAAAAACTGAAGCACCTTCAATATTACGGTGGCTTTGGAAGGAAAGCAAACATTTCGATGCATCCTGCGAGCCTCCTAGCATGCAATCAGTTATTTTATTTTGAAGCTTGTTCGATTTCGGATCATAAACATTAAACAAAACATCAATTTATGATTACACTCTCGATTCAATTAACCCGAAAATGGGTAAACACATCAAGATGTTGACTACGCTAGAAGTTGTCCCTTGCCATGGGCCTGCTTAAACTCAAATTTTGGGTGTATTTTGCTTTCCGTGTCCCTTCCGAAATGTCAGATGGACTTATCCACGGTCTTCTTTTATCCTCGATTTTCTTTTTCTTTTCTGCTCTAAATGTGGGCAATGTTTACATTTAATGACATCCGGACCAACATCCGGACAACAAATGTTCACCGGATGAACACGAAGTGGATGAATGCACAACGAAATCGTTCATTTTTTTGTAAACACGGCCCGCAGTAAAGGTTTTCTTCCCGCTGGAAGTTGTAGCGTGACGTCATTGTAGATTAGTTCATAGAAACAGTGTTAAAACTAAAAGCCCTGTGGTGTTTTTGTCGATTAAGCGAACGTCAAACATGGTCAAAAGTGTCAAGGTTCATTTATGGACCCAATTTTTAAATTAAAGTTTAAATATGATGTAGCCGTTATTTGAGCGGAAAAAAATTGCTAAAATAGTTGCAATAACATGCGTTTTCGTGTCATTAAATAAAAACAAGATTTCATTAAACATTTTAGGACCCAATTGGGCTCCCGTTAGGTGAGCTATAGCCCATCTAAAACGAAGACAAGCGTCACTTTCTGACATAAAACGAATTTTGTGAATGTTGGTAGCTCTGATTTTCTTTTGTTCTAGATAAATTCACACACTGAAATGAATGGTTACGTAAATCGAACGACATTCAATCAGTTGAATTTACAATGAGCAAATATTGTCAAAGTTACTATAAAATCAGTTATAATGAACCTCATTATGTTATTTTCAGAATGTGCTCGGTCATTTATGTATGGTAACTTCAAGAACACAATGTCTTCAAAAAGTCCACGCATATTTTGTTATTTTATTGGTCAATCCACTATATTCATTGTTGAATTTAGAATGTATTATGGTACAATTCTCAATTCTACAATAATTAGAATGTAAAATTGACGAACTTCAAAGTAGAAATTTCCATTCGTTTTGTTTACGTTCCACCATTTTATCATTCATCTGTATCCCTAATATTTACAAGTGGAAATTAAGAAAAATTGTTATGTTTCCGTCTTAATAGCATATGAAACCACTGTTATTTGTGAGAATAATAAGCGCAGAGCTAAGAGCCTAAAAGATTATATTGGGTAAGTCAACATTTCATATAAATTACTGTTTTCTTCATCTGTTTGCTGCTGTTGGTATCTTCAGGTCATCCTGGGAACAAGTTCGTGAAGTACAACGATTGTACGTAATATTGTTTTTAAGGCTCCAAGTTACCGGCGTCTTACAAGTGTATCACGGATCCTAATACATAAAAATACCAGCTGACAAAACACCGTAAAATATGCGTATAATTATCGTTAGGTATGTGTAATATTTATCAATGTTTAATCCTGTTGTTGAGCATAAAATAAATAAAAACAGTTTTCAATGACACAGTATTGAAGAATTTTTTTAAAGTGATTGAACGCCATGAACTATGCAGCAGTTTCATCAGCACAGTCCAAATAACAGAGTTTTCTTGTATATTTAACTAATGAATAGTAATATCACAGACAAACAGACGTAACACTTAGAACAAATGTCGATCAAAATCATAGTCACGAGGACATGTACGCCCAATGCTAAAATCGGTGTGTTTGGCCGATAGGCCAACAGATGGCGGTAGTGTGCAAACGTCAAACACGAACAAAAACGATGCGAGCGCTGCGGGTGGTGGATCGGCCACCTACCATATTTTTGAACCGACCGTTAAAAAGGTTGTCGATGGCCAATGATGAGAGTGTGACGTCTGTTTGTCTGTGGTAATATAGTATTCATTAGTGAAGCCAACAACCTCGACAAAATTCTGTCATAATAGTAAAAACTACAACACTTCTTCTTATTGTAATCATGAAATCACTTCGGTTAAAAAACGTTGGTGCGAGTCTGTCAGTTGTAACCCCTATTGTAGTAATTTTCACTACAAAGCTGTTTTCAGTGCAGCTCAAAACTCATTTATACCGGGTACCCCCGTTGGTTTGACCACATTTAATCTGAACACTTTTTAATCTGTACCCCGCTAATTTGCACATCGTTCAAATTAAAAATGCTTCAAACGTCATTTAGCTCATGGAACGGAGTGAAGTGAGATGGAACGCTATGGAACGGAACGCAGAATCAATACAAAACAGTGAAAGAGATTACCAGAAACACGTTTTTAGGGTGACTAGATGTTCAAATTAAACATAAACCCCGATGGTTTGCATGACCCGCATAGAAAAATACACTTTGTCTTATTTTCCAAACACTATACATCTTTTAACTGATACTGTTAATGTATCACAAACAGTCAATATTTCATTTAACAGTATAAATTATAAAGCCTTGGACTATAAGACATTATTTGTTTAATTCATACCAAACTGTGACAATAAATTATACTGTTCAGAAACAGTTCAATTATATGGGGTTGTGAAAATGCGAGAAATAGTAGCAATATAACACCACCTTCTCCCAAATTGTTCGGGCTTTTATAAGCGCAACACACTCATACACAGTACCATTTTACTATATCTAACCAAAGCATAACAGTTTGGCAAACAGTGACGCGCATTAGTATTTGTGAGCGATTTGTATTGCATGCCCAGCTACAAGCTTGAACTTTTTTACGCTTGGGTTGGGTATGCCTCACATTCGTGAAAATGTTTTTTTTGTATTGTAAAGGAACTTAACCTGAAAAGTAAAACAAAACACATTTTGTTTTGTTTCACAGTGAACGATGAGTGTTTTTTTAAATAAAAATTTAAAGGAATAAGTAAAAATGTTAGCAGAAATTTATTTGTTGTGTGAAAACAACGGAGTCAATATATTTGTTTTTAGCGTGTTTGTTTTCGCACCGATTGTCAGTCACGAAAAAATAAAGAAAACCTTATTTTCAGTTGATACTCAGTGCTAAGTTTTGGATTTTAGTTTAAAATGTTCGGAACAACCTGGTTCTACAGCAATACTGGTAAGTAATTCATTTCAATCAATCCACTGAACAGACAATTAATTCATTGTTTCTAACAAATAGGCTCGAATGTACCTTTCTTCGATGCAAGTTTCTGTGGGCTGCTGTGAATCCAACAAATTCAATGAATCGGGAAAAAATGGCCAAAAGGATTTCTCAAGGAAATGCTTCAAGAATTCTTCTAATAATTTCTCCAGAAGTTTTTTTTTTCTGGCCATAGCAGCAAGTTGAATTGATGAAAGTTCTCCCACCTACACCCCACTGACTGTCCAACATAACACCCCACTTTTGATTACAATATAGCAGATTTGGGAATTCCACGTGCATTGTAATTGATTGCATGAATCAAAGCATTCATAGATTGACTTATAATAATTATTATTGAACAGTTAATTTGTTAGATTAGCTTCAAAATGTTAAGTGCCCATTATCAAATAACAATTTTAGATTAGCCCTTTTACCACCCCTTATTTTCAATGCTGTAAATGGGCGAATCAGCACTCTAGGAATAAACTTCTCGAAATCCAATTGGGCCCATTTGTTTTTTATGATTTATTTATAGTAAAATCAAAGAAAATTGAAGTTTCGTGGCTGTTTTTGAAACTACGCAGCGAGCCTATGCATCTACTGGGTATAACTAAATTTGTTTATATTTGTTACTTTCGCCCTTTTGAAGAAAGCACACAGACTTATTTTCAGTTGATACTCAGTGCTAAGTTTTGGATTTTACCCAAGTAACACAACATGTCTCATATAAATCACAATGACTTCAATATGACTAATGAGAATGTTCTGTTTCATAGCGAAATAACTGGAATTCATACTTATATATGACTGGATAAGCGCAGAAGGTGGAGCTTGTGCAACATATTTTTGTTGACAAAATTATGTATCATATGGGTTTAGGTATACATAATTATGTATTATACTTTGTCCAACAAACCATTAACGCAACAAAATACTGAGAACATTTGGTAGTGGAAATGCATTGGATGGTCGACAATGAAAAATGAAAAGTGCAAACATTGACAAGCCTTCATTTTGATTGCAAAACTGTTATTGACTGATAACTGTTAGTTAACACTAAATTGATATGCGAATCAAAAATTATGGTGAAATATGCACTTTTGCTTCGAAAAAATCAATTCGCCCTTATAAATCGTTCAATATACATTTTTCGACATCAAGCCAAGTAAATATTTCCAAAAAGGAATCATCACATTTTGCAAATTGGTTCATTATTTTGTTTTCTACTAATACACTGAACTTTTACTGAACTATTATTACTTTTTTCAAAGCTTCAGAACAAAAATATCATCGTTGTGGTAAATATTCAAAATTAAATTCAAAAATTAAAGATGGTCCCCTTAGACACACTGCATGACGAGTGTTTTGGGAAAAGACAAAAATTTTATTGCCAATCATTAGCCATTGTTTCATTCAAGGCAGTGAAAAGTTTTCAGGGACAACCAATGTGATCATAAATTTACAGTGTGATATAAGTTTGATAAATCACTTGACTATGACAGCATAAATGAAATTTGCTTCTCAAATCTCACGAACCGTTGTTGATTTGTACCCGAAATAAAATAGTCTAATCAGGTTTTTAACAAAAACTATTCCGGCAAACTTTATGCTACAATTTTGTTGACGAAAGCTCCTATACCAAATGACTATGAAGTGCTTTCTAAGTCTTTATATTTTTTCCTACAATTTTTCACAAAAACACGTAAGCCCTGCATGAACACAACTGTAAGCGAGTTAGGTAATTCCATTGAACCTTTTTCGTACTAAACAGTGGCAAACAACCACCACACTCTATTCATTCATATAAATTGATAAATCGGTATTTAGAGCATACCTTAAAATAATAATTTACTCAAAACATTTGCTTAAAAGTATTCAGTGAACACCACATGGCGAATTTCTTAGCCGGCAGTGTATTATCCATGCTATGAAAAGTATTTAATGTCACTTTTGTTGCATTTGTTTTATAGACAACTAGAAAAACTTATATTTGACTGAAAATAAACATAATTCGTTTATTCAGAATATGTTTGAAGATAGTATATATTATGACATACATGTAACATGAATATGACATATTGAGTCTGTTGATTTCTCGCGTAACTTTTCAAAACGTCCTAAGTAACAAATGTAAACAAATCGAGATTATCATTGTAAATCATTTGCGTTGCACCACTAAGCAGCACACTAGAACACTCGTTCTGATATATTAACAATAAATTAATCTATTAAAAGCTTAACAAAATGACCAATGTTCAAAACTGCATCGCTTTTAATCAATTGTTACATTGGACCTTTGATCAGAGAACCAACCACATGTCCTATGTAACATTTATGAATAAACACGATTCTAATGTTACATTGGACATTCCTGAATAAAGCTTTGGAATGGAGTTTAAAAGGTAGAATGATTTGTAGAAGCGTGTCTGAGACACTACTTAGATGTATAGAATGCCACAATAACTGCTTCTCAATCATTTCAGTCGATATTTTCAGAGTCGAACTGCCTCGCAAAATTGAAAACGCTCAAGTGACAAAAACAGAATGAGTTACACAAAACTGTATTTTGGTCTTCTTGCCAAACCATGTTTTACCGTTTCGCTGGATTGGATCAGCTGCAACTTCTCTTTTCATATAATTAGCGCATTGCGTGCATATAGGGGAATGATATTGAGCACAAGATTGAGCATCATGATGTCATTGTATCTATCTGATTCAGATGCATGATCGATCAAGCATATGAATATGCTTCCCGGCAGCAACACGAGCAACGTACATGCGCGACTTGCTCACACATATTTTCAGAGCGATCAATCCCCGACGGGAGGAGAAGCTGTATGTATTTGTTAGGCGTGGGCTCCTTTCTCAAGTTCCTACAACAAGATGGACGGCGTCGTCATCGTCATCATTCCCCACCGCAATTTCTTGTTTCAACCGACGGCTGGTGCTGATTGCAACACAGCCGTCACCACCACCACGTCATGCAGTGGGAAACTCACACATGATCATGTGGGCGAAACCGTCATAAAAACGGGGGGAAAATTGAGGGAGAATCAGTGAGAGAGCAAAATGTCCTACATACAGCTCAACGTTTCCCCTCCTTCTGTTGTTACATAGGACACATAGACGGAGGGAAGAAGTGATGTCGTGGGATTGAATGAATCAAAACAAAGCACAGCTGGTGTCTCCGATTAGCATGCTTGAACTCATTTATACCGGGTACCCCCGTTGGTTTGACCACATTTAATCTGAACACTTTTTAATCTGTACCCCGCTAATTTGCACATCGTTCAAATTAAAAATGCTTCAAACGTCATTTAGCTCATGGAACGGAGTGAAGTGAGATGGAACGCTATGGAACGGAACGCAGAATCAATACAAAACAGTGAAAGAGATTACCAGAAACACGTTTTTAGGGTGACTAGATGTTCAAATTAAACATAAACCCCGATGGTTTGCATGACCCGCATAGAAAAATACACTTTGTCTTATTTTCCAAACACTATACATCTTTTAACTGATACTGTTAATGTATCACAAACAGTCAATATTTCATTTAACAGTATAAATTATAAAGCCTTGGACTATAAGACATTATTTGTTTAATTCATACCAAACTGTGACAATAAATTATACTGTTCAGAAACAGTTCAATTATATGGGGTTGTGAAAATGCGAGAAATAGTAGCAATATAACACCACCTTCTCCCAAATTGTTCGGGCTTTTATAAGCGCAACACACTCATACACAGTACCATTTTACTATATCTAACCAAAGCATAACAGTTTGGCAAACAGTGACGCGCATTAGTATTTGTGAGCGATTTGTATTGCATGCCCAGCTACAAGCTTGAACTTTTTTACGCTTGGGTTGGGTATGCCTCACATTCGTGAAAATGTTTTTTTTGTATTGTAAAGGAACTTAACCTGAAAAGTAAAACAAAACACATTTTGTTTTGTTTCACAGTGAACGATGAGTGTTTTTTTAAATAAAAATTTAAAGGAATAAGTAAAAATGTTAGCAGAAATTTATTTGTTGTGTGAAAACAACGGAGTCAATATATTTGTTTTTAGCGTGTTTGTTTTCGCACCGATTGTCAGTCACGAAAAAATAAAGAAAACCTTATTTTCAGTTGATACTCAGTGCTAAGTTTTGGATTTTAGTTTAAAATGTTCGGAACAACCTGGTTCTACAGCAATACTGGTAAGTAATTCATTTCAATCAATCCACTGAACAGACAATTAATTCATTGTTTCTAACAAATAGGCTCGAATGTACCTTTCTTCGATGCAAGTTTCTGTGGGCTGCTGTGAATCCAACAAATTCAATGAATCGGGAAAAAATGGCCAAAAGGATTTCTCAAGGAAATGCTTCAAGAATTCTTCTAATAATTTCTCCAGAAGTTTTTTTTTTCTGGCCATAGCAGCAAGTTGAATTGATGAAAGTTCTCCCACCTACACCCCACTGACTGTCCAACATAACACCCCACTTTTGATTACAATATAGCAGATTTGGGAATTCCACGTGCATTGTAATTGATTGCATGAATCAAAGCATTCATAGATTGACTTATAATAATTATTATTGAACAGTTAATTTGTTAGATTAGCTTCAAAATGTTAAGTGCCCATTATCAAATAACAATTTTAGATTAGCCCTTTTACCACCCCTTATTTTCAATGCTGTAAATGGGCGAATCAGCACTCTAGGAATAAACTTCTCGAAATCCAATTGGGCCCATTTGTTTTTTATGATTTATTTATAGTAAAATCAAAGAAAATTGAAGTTTCGTGGCTGTTTTTGAAACTACGCAGCGAGCCTATGCATCTACTGGGTATAACTAAATTTGTTTATATTTGTTACTTTCGCCCTTTTGAAGAAAGCACACAGACTTATTTTCAGTTGATACTCAGTGCTAAGTTTTGGATTTTACCCAAGTAACACAACATGTCTCATATAAATCACAATGACTTCAATATGACTAATGAGAATGTTCTGTTTCATAGCGAAATAACTGGAATTCATACTTATATATGACTGGATAAGCGCAGAAGGTGGAGCTTGTGCAACATATTTTTGTTGACAAAATTATGTATCATATGGGTTTAGGTATACATAATTATGTATTATACTTTGTCCAACAAACCATTAACGCAACAAAATACTGAGAACATTTGGTAGTGGAAATGCATTGGATGGTCGACAATGAAAAATGAAAAGTGCAAACATTGACAAGCCTTCATTTTGATTGCAAAACTGTTATTGACTGATAACTGTTAGTTAACACTAAATTGATATGCGAATCAAAAATTATGGTGAAATATGCACTTTTGCTTCGAAAAAATCAATTCGCCCTTATAAATCGTTCAATATACATTTTTCGACATCAAGCCAAGTAAATATTTCCAAAAAGGAATCATCACATTTTGCAAATTGGTTCATTATTTTGTTTTCTACTAATACACTGAACTTTTACTGAACTATTATTACTTTTTTCAAAGCTTCAGAACAAAAATATCATCGTTGTGGTAAATATTCAAAATTAAATTCAAAAATTAAAGATGGTCCCCTTAGACACACTGCATGACGAGTGTTTTGGGAAAAGACAAAAATTTTATTGCCAATCATTAGCCATTGTTTCATTCAAGGCAGTGAAAAGTTTTCAGGGACAACCAATGTGATCATAAATTTACAGTGTGATATAAGTTTGATAAATCACTTGACTATGACAGCATAAATGAAATTTGCTTCTCAAATCTCACGAACCGTTGTTGATTTGTACCCGAAATAAAATAGTCTAATCAGGTTTTTAACAAAAACTATTCCGGCAAACTTTATGCTACAATTTTGTTGACGAAAGCTCCTATACCAAATGACTATGAAGTGCTTTCTAAGTCTTTATATTTTTTCCTACAATTTTTCACAAAAACACGTAAGCCCTGCATGAACACAACTGTAAGCGAGTTAGGTAATTCCATTGAACCTTTTTCGTACTAAACAGTGGCAAACAACCACCACACTCTATTCATTCATATAAATTGATAAATCGGTATTTAGAGCATACCTTAAAATAATAATTTACTCAAAACATTTGCTTAAAAGTATTCAGTGAACACCACATGGCGAATTTCTTAGCCGGCAGTGTATTATCCATGCTATGAAAAGTATTTAATGTCACTTTTGTTGCATTTGTTTTATAGACAACTAGAAAAACTTATATTTGACTGAAAATAAACATAATTCGTTTATTCAGAATATGTTTGAAGATAGTATATATTATGACATACATGTAACATGAATATGACATATTGAGTCTGTTGATTTCTCGCGTAACTTTTCAAAACGTCCTAAGTAACAAATGTAAACAAATCGAGATTATCATTGTAAATCATTTGCGTTGCACCACTAAGCAGCACACTAGAACACTCGTTCTGATATATTAACAATAAATTAATCTATTAAAAGCTTAACAAAATGACCAATGTTCAAAACTGCATCGCTTTTAATCAATTGTTACATTGGACCTTTGATCAGAGAACCAACCACATGTCCTATGTAACATTTATGAATAAACACGATTCTAATGTTACATTGGACATTCCTGAATAAAGCTTTGGAATGGAGTTTAAAAGGTAGAATGATTTGTAGAAGCGTGTCTGAGACACTACTTAGATGTATAGAATGCCACAATAACTGCTTCTCAATCATTTCAGTCGATATTTTCAGAGTCGAACTGCCTCGCAAAATTGAAAACGCTCAAGTGACAAAAACAGAATGAGTTACACAAAACTGTATTTTGGTCTTCTTGCCAAACCATGTTTTACCGTTTCGCTGGATTGGATCAGCTGCAACTTCTCTTTTCATATAATTAGCGCATTGCGTGCATATAGGGGAATGATATTGAGCACAAGATTGAGCATCATGATGTCATTGTATCTATCTGATTCAGATGCATGATCGATCAAGCATATGAATATGCTTCCCGGCAGCAACACGAGCAACGTACATGCGCGACTTGCTCACACATATTTTCAGAGCGATCAATCCCCGACGGGAGGAGAAGCTGTATGTATTTGTTAGGCGTGGGCTCCTTTCTCAAGTTCCTACAACAAGATGGACGGCGTCGTCATCGTCATCATTCCCCACCGCAATTTCTTGTTTCAACCGACGGCTGGTGCTGATTGCAACACAGCCGTCACCACCACCACGTCATGCAGTGGGAAACTCACACATGATCATGTGGGCGAAACCGTCATAAAAACGGGGGGAAAATTGAGGGAGAATCAGTGAGAGAGCAAAATGTCCTACATACAGCTCAACGTTTCCCCTCCTTCTGTTGTTACATAGGACACATAGACGGAGGGAAGAAGTGATGTCGTGGGATTGAATGAATCAAAACAAAGCACAGCTGGTGTCTCCGATTAGCACACCGCAACAAAATGTCGATATTTTCAGAGTCGCTCTGCCTCGCAATATTGAATACGTTCAAATAAATAACAAAAAGAGAACGAGGTACACAAAACTGTATTTTGGCACGGCAGCAACACGAGCAACGTACATGCGCGACTTGCGCACATATATTTGCAGAGCAATCATTCACCGAAGAGCGGAGAAGCTATCATTGTATTTGTTAGGCGTGGGCTCCTTTCTCAAGTTCCTACAACAAGATGGACGGCGCCGTCATCATCATCATTTCCCACCGCTATTTCTTGTTTGCGCCGACGGCTGGTGCAGAATACAACACAGTCGTCACCACCCGTCGTGCAGTGGGTAACTCACACACGAACAAGTGTGGGCGAAACCAGCATTGAAACGGGGGGAAGATTGTGAGAGAAACAGCGAGAAAGCAAAAAGTCCCATGTACAGCTCAACGTTTCCCCTCCTTCTGTTGTTACATAGGACACATAGACGGAGGCGAAAAAGTGACGGCGTGGCATTGAATGAATCAAATTGTTGTTGTTTGTGAGGGACTTTAACCCGAAGGTCATTCGTCCCTTCTTCAAATGAATCAAAACAAAGCACAGCTGGTGCCTACGATTATTACACTGCAACAAAATGAACAGTTCAACTTGAATGTTGAAGCAGTTCAACGCACGTGGATACAAAATGAAATAAAACATGCTTGCTGTGTGCTCAAATCAAAATGTCCGATGTTACTATAACTGAAACAAAATGACCGAAGTGCATGTCCAATGTAACAATTGTTGAAACAGAACGACCTATGTGATTTATCCTATGTACATATTTTTGGTCAAAACGTCCTATCTGATGTTTTTTTAGATTTCAGTGTAATTTCCAAATAAATTGACAAAATTTCATTTCTTACGTTGAACTCTATTACACTGCTTCCCTCTACAAGCAACACAGTGGGGAAAAATTGTTTCATTTTGATACAGTTTCAAAATATATTTTCACAACCTTCAAGCTCGATTTACTCGAAATGTGTGAATTGTTAGATAGGCCGTTTTGAAAAGTTACGCGAGATTTGTCGTACATGTCTAAAACAACCAAAATAAGACATATAACCAAACACATGTTTTGATAAACATAATAAGACAAATATAAAACATAATATGGTTGAAACATAGTAAACATAATTAGAACATTTTCAGCAAAATGGTAGATTTGTATTGCAAAACAAATTATATGCCTTAGTAGAACATCTCCATTCAAGTTCAATATTGAAAGGTTTAACAAAACAAAATAGCGACTTACGTGAGACATGACATGTTTCAAAAACTTTCTAGCAACCATTGTAGGACAAACTGTGTATTTTTACATTTGGATTTATGTTATCGGTGTTACTTGGGTAGTTTAAAATGTTCGGAACAACCTGGTTCTACAGCAATACTGGTAAGTAATTCATTTCAATCAATCCACTGAACAGACAATTAATTCATTGTTTCTAACAAATAGGCTCGAATGTACCTTTCTTCGATGCAAGTTTCTGTGGGCTGCTGTGAATCCAACAAATTCAATGAATCGGGAAAAAATGGCCAAAAGCGGACCAGGCAAACTCACATTGACGGCTGCCTCCATCAGAATAAGGCAAACTACGGTACATATTGAATGGGAAATCGAGACTAGCTGCATGAACTTGAATTTCCCGGGGTGTTCCGCGGTCTGTTTGGCGTTCGGTACTCACAGCTGCAGAATTGGTGCCACCAAGAGCTGAATGTTTCGGATGTTACCTAATCGGATCTCGTACGCTAAATATTGATGTAAATTAAGTTCCGATTGTTTTCAGTACATGCTTATTTATTTATATTTCTTGAGGCTTTAGAAATTTTGAGATAGAACAGCATCCCGCCGGGTTTTTTTCCTTTTACATTCCAACAGTATGTGAACTGTTTGCCTTAATGTATTCCACCGAAAATGTGGATGGTATACCAACCGTTTCCCATAACATAATGCGAAAAATTTGTTCGAGAAAATCGGCGATTTTTTATGGTTACATAACTTAACCGCCTATTTCCCATATTGTGATTTTTCTAATAACCATTCGCGAAACTGTGAAAATTGTTTCTGGTACGGCTGCTTTATTGTTTTTTTTTGATGTTTTACAATATTATTCAGATATGGTCGAAAATAGTGGTAAACAATCTGGGAAATGCTAATAGTATGGTTCTTGATTATGCGGGGAGGTACACAGCAAAAAATAATGTAATATGCATCGACGTAACTCATGCCGATGTATTGAAAATCCGATGTAATCAACAATTTCAGGTGTATAATAACATATTTTCAATGCTATATTACATCGCCCCAAAATTACACGGAAACATCATTACCAATTGGGTCCTAAAGCCCTGTCCCAATTTTAGTGCCAAACGCTTAAGTTTAGGCCAAAAACACATGTTTACTCAATTTTCTAATGTTTTCCGTTGGTTTAAGCCCAAAAATATTTTTATTAGATTTTGTCGCATCCTTTGGCTTGAACTAAAATTTTGGGTGTATTTTGTTTTCCGTGTCCCTTACGAAATGTCAGATAGGAACAATCCCAGTGGTCGAACTAAAACCCCTGTGGTGTTTTTGTCGACTAAGCGAACGTCAAACATGATCAAAAGTGTCAAGGTTCATTTATGGACCAAATTTTTAAATTAAAGTTTAAACATGATATAGCCATTATTTGAGCGGGAAAAATTGCTAAAGTAATTACAGTAACATGCTTTTTCGTGTTATTAAATAAAAACAAGATTTCATTACAAATTTTAGGACCCAATTCTCAACACGTTGCTGTTGTGTAATATTCACATCTGAAAATGTTGAATATTACACAGAAACAGCTGCAACCAACTCGTTCCAACTTACGTTAGTGATATTACACTAATTCGATGTCATTTCACATTCGGCATCTATGCTATAATACATCTCGCAACACTGCTCAGACTTTGTTTTGGTCGGCGGTTGTTGGCCGCCATTAGTGCGCGATCGCGTTTTATTTTGTGGATTTCCGGAGTTTCCGACGCAAAAAACTCCTGAAAATAGTGAATTTAGAAACATCGGCCAGGAAGGCAATCAACGAAGCAGGAAATTAAGACGTCTCTGGAGAAAATGTGCTCCCTTGTGATCCTTCCGGCATAAACGTCTCAACCGGTAAACCAGTCGGGAGAATTCAACCTTTGTCGACGTTTGTTGTCCAGCAAAAGCCATGAAACCGGCCATACCAAAGGAAGTCTGGTGGCTCATTTCAATAATCTGCCCATGGATAGACTTGGGAATAAGTGGAGACGCTCGTAAACGGGATCCGGCGTCCCGTTTATCTGCCATTCCAATCGATCTTCAGCAACTGGCGCGCTGCAATGATGTGAGCTTCTAATGATGAACCTAAATGGAGCTTCGGAACAACTACGGTAAAAAAGGTAACTGTACGTCAATGGGCGAAATTAACTACTTTTTGATTGAGAATTTTGAAAATTGTTTTTAGTGGTTTTTGAGTTGATTAGGGTCTCGGAGAATGATTGAGAATTTTTGTTTAATATCTAGCAATTCACACAATTTTGTAGGTTTCGTGGCCGAGCAGTTTAGTGTCGTTCGGCAGTAATTTGCATCGTGTCATGGGGTGTGGCCATTGAAACTTTTCATAAGGAATGTTTGTCGGCTGTGTCTGGAGCATGTATGTCCGTTGTCAGCTGTGCAGTGTCTGTGCAGCTAGATGGTGTCCGTGTCTACACTTTTTCCTAATAAAGATTTCGACGATACAACAATTTAACACATAGTTTATTTGATCTTACTATTTTTCTGCTAAATTTAAAAAGAAGTAAAACCCTTTTTATTTTATTGTTTTGAATTTTGAACTATTTGAAATATTTAATTTATTTAACAAAATGTGATTTGGTTTTCTATCAACACATTTACATTTTGCAGCGTTAATTGCATTACTGTGCCAAGTCTACACCAATTCCCTATAAGGGGAGATCCCCCAGTGCCGGACAGCACCCAATACCGGACAAAGTCGAAACATTGAGAAATCATGGTCCAATCAAGATGGTGTATTAGTAGAAAAGAAAGCTATTATGTAGACTAATGTTTGCGTAGAATAACACATCCTTGAAATATGCATGCCTTTTTAAAAAAGTAGAAAAATTTGAAAATCTTTAAAAAAATGACGTATCTTTTTAATTTTGAGCCTGTTTAATAATTATTTTGAACATAAAAAAATACTTTGGATCCCACAAGCATGATCGAACAACCCTGGCCACGATCACAGGGTTTGACGGTGCCAAAGTAGAAGGTGCACCATAATAATACCCGTCTGTGAAACATATCACCTTCCCAATACTTTGGCACACCTCTAACGGTTCATGATTTATCATGAAACGGCTGCATTCAGGCGAAGGATCTGTTAATATGTTTCGGCATATTATCAGGTCCTCTTCGAACGGAGGGACCGCCAGGGCTCATTAGTTACTTATAAACCAGTGCTGGTTGTTGATGGTTCAGTTCGTTTACCACGAGCTGTAGCATCCTTTGTACTAATCAGTAATGGTTGTTAAGTTTCGAAGCTAACGTGTGATCAATCGTTTTATAATGCAACATAAGAATGGGTGTTTGGTGGAACTGCGCGTAACACTTGTTGTTATTAAATTTAGTGATTGTGTTGGTGCTAATAGTGTGTTTATAATAAAATCTATGGTGATAAAAATTTGAAATTGAAATTGGAAGTGATTCTGATAGTTTTGTTAGAAATATAATAATGATGATGTATAATGATGTGAATTCTACTAATTTAATAAAGGCCATAATGCCTTTTGCAATCATTTCTCTGAATATAAACATTATTGCCTAGTTCTTCGAACATGCATGATAACAGTGTTAATAATTACAGCGAGTGCCGAAAAACGGATCGAAGTGATTTTGTTCTACTGTAACTTTGTTGATAGTACTAAATTGTAGTTTGAATAGTAATGACTCTACAGCAACAAAAATAATTGAATATCTTTTAATTAGTTAGTAATGCTAATAGATGGTAAATGCTAATAACAATGAATTTATATGAAAATGGTGTGATGTGAAAAGTGATATAATGGAAAGTATATCTGAAGTGTATTACGAAAGTTGATGAGTGATAATTGGTGATAAACGTGATAGTGTCGAAAATAAAAGTGACGATAGTGAGTGATGAAATGAAATGGGGAATGAGGACCTTTTAATAAAACTATTTCGTTCTTCACTTTAACCACTCTAGTAGCATTTCAGGCCTTATCATAGTTTGATAGTAGTCTAAAGTACTAGACTGCAAAACTACGGTAAGGGCTGATTGCTGCTAGGGTACACAGTGACCATTTGAGCAACATTGCTTAGGAACGTCTGTGTGATGAACGCAATAGAGGCTTATAAAAGCAAATGCTGGGAAGGAGCTTAGGGCAGATTAAGAGTGCCAGTACTACCCCTATCGCTACCGACAAAAAAAAAAAAAAAAAAAAAAAAACTGGATCCCACAAGCATGATCGAACATAATCCTAATTTGATAGCATGAATGTATTTTGTACCATAATTGAACTAAATATGGACAAATTACAATTTTGGTTAAGCACCTCCTGTCCCTTAGTTTCGGACAGCTTGATTTGTTATATGATATCTTTGTAATTTTTGCATCAGTGTCTCAAAATTCTTTCATTTTTCATGGGTTCCGTCGATCGTGGTATCAAACATGCAATAAAATTAAGAAGAATGAAAATTCAGAACAACATCGTAAAATGTGCTTTTTTTCATCATATATGATAGAGGTTTTTGATAGGCATCTTGCAAACTAAGAAAAACTCAGATTACCCTTGTAAATGTTGCAAATGCATTGAATTGGAATTATAAACTATTCCTGTAGTGTACACATTCTATGATGTTTAAATTTGCAGAATTCGAGGCATTCCCAGATCGTGTCCGGTATTGGGTGCCTTTCAAGATCGATCAATGTGGTACTAAAATACAACATCAAAATGCAATGTCAAAACTCATATTTATATTTTCAAATTTATTTTTGTACACTATAAAAATGATAATATTTATCATAAATGGGTAACACGAGCCCATAAAATCAATATTTTTCGAATTATGAATTAAGTGGCTTAAGTGTCCGGTACTGGGGGATCTCCCCCTACCCTATCACAACCCTCTCTATGCTTTCCGATGGTGTTCATGTAATCTGCATTCTGCATAGACCAGTGTTGTGAAAAACTCAATTTCTCACAACTCACGCTTGAGATTTTTCATGCGTGAGCTGTCAATCACGCAACTCAGCAGTCAAAAAATCATGGATGAGTTGGCTCACCTTTTTAACTCATTGTCTCGTATTTCCACAGTTTACTCACACACGGCAATAATTTCTTGTTAGTCTGGTAAAATTATAGTAATCCTTTCTAACGTAAACAACAACATTCGGGTTTCACGAGTTTTTGCCGGGTTTTGCGACTGAATCATTTTTTACGGTTTGAGTTGATTGAGTAAGCGTGAGAATTGCGAAGCAGATCTTTAATGAGTTTGCTCTCACGGGAGAGCGTATTTATTGAGATTTGAGTGTGAGTCTATCAACACTGGCATAGGCTATTACGTCTCCTTCATGATCCTGGATCTGGACTGACTTGAACCCCTGTTATGTACAATTAGTAATTAGATCTTAGGTAATTAGTCCGGTATAACAAAAAACTTTTCAGTAGGGGGAGATCCCCCGGTACTGGACAGCACACAATAGCAAAGTCGAAAAATTGAGAAATCATGGTCCAATCAAGATGGTGTAGGGTCGGTGTTCCCTTAGTGGACAGTCCCCTATAGTCGCACTAGTGGCTTTTTACGGCCGTTTTGCTATAAACCTTTTCAAAACATTTTTTGACATGAAGGTCAGGAGCTATTTATCTAAGTACCATTGATACACAGCTTGATTTTGTTCAAAAAATGATCTAAACAATAAGTTTTGCTTAAAATTTGAGCTCCCTTGAGCCTATAGTAAACCTATTGATCCTATAGTAGCACTACTGAGAGAAATTATTTTTTATTTTACAAAATAATTGATGAATTAAAAACTTTTTTTACATCAAACGAAAGCTTTTGATCCACACTTTGTAGGAAAAATATAAAAGTTTTGTAAACATACGGTTTTGATAAGTATTTTGCCAACGCCGGGATGCTAGTGCTACTATAGGAACAGAAATTAGAAATAGTGCTACTATAGGCACATGTATGCCTATAGTGGCACACGCGATAATAAATGCAAACATTTGAGTTTTCGTAGTTTTCATATTTTTCCCACAAAACCAATATAAAAAGCTTTCAGATGATGAAAAAATAATTACGATAACGTTATTTTTCGATTTTTTACGAATTTTTGTTCTTAGCTATGCGGCTATTGGTACATCGACCCTATTCGGAGTAAAGAAAGCTTTAACGGGGAGTAATATTTGCGTAGAATAATACATCCTTTAAATATGCAAGTTTTTTTAAACAAGTAGAGATGTTTGAGAATCGTTAAAAAGTTGTCGTTAAGGTGATAGGTACTCATATTTTTGTATATATTATCGCTTGTGCCACTATAGGAACATATGTGCCTATAAGGGGTCATGCACAAATGACGTCACGCTTCGAGGGGGAGCGGGTCAAGCCAAGCGTGACAAGCCTTACAAAAATTTAGGAGGACTCTAACAAAAAACGTGACAAACGGGTCAAAAAAGTTGAAATTTAGCGTGACATTATTTGTGTACCTTCCCTAAAAGCACAATTTCTAATTTATGTTCCTATAATAGTACTAGCTTCACGGCGATGGCAAAACAAATCAAAATCGTATTTTACATAACTTCTATAATTTTCCTTAACAGATTTTTTTTTTTCAGGGGAGCACGAATGCTTTACAATTTGCATCATGACTGACAATATGATTTTGTAATAGTTGACAGAGTTGGTTCTTTTTTCGAAATACATTGGATTTTAGGAAATACCTGAGGCAGATTTTGCTCACATTTGAAACCGATTTTTGTGAGATCTTTCGTGAATTTCTGCCTGAAAATATTGAGCAGATTCAACTGAAATTTTATGTAATATGATTGGATCCTTGGAAAATTTCCAGTAAAGTACTTATGGATTCCTGGCAAGGATGCTTGAAAGATTTCCATTAAGGTTCGTGACAAATTCTTGACAATATCTTTGCAAGAATCCTAACGGGAATCGAGGCGATAATAATTATTGACCAGATACTTGAAAATTCTTTGGAACATAACTGAAAAAGTAATTGGCGGATTCCATAAGAGATTTTTAATGAATTCTTCAAAAGATCTTATTTTCATGCAACTCATATGCTATGAATCTTAGCAGTTGATTTTTTTTTAATAAATTTCTTAGAAGAGTGGTTTCCTACTAAAATCCTGGATAGTTTCATTAAGGAGCCTGATTGGTGGATTCCTACAGCGGCTAATAGGTTTTTTTTGTTGGTGTGAAGCCTTGTTTGGATTACTAGCTTAACTAGTCCACAGTCTTAATGACTTGACGTGATTTTGTATGGCTTTCCGAATTCTTATGCGAATTTCTAGTGAGATCCGCAATTAATTAATGGCGAGATCATTAATGGATTAATAAATGGCGAGGACACTTAGCTAGTATTGGGCAGATTTTTGTTTAGTTCTCAACGACACAAGCCATCAAATATGTTTGGCGAGATATTGTTTTTGAGTTTGACCAGGACTCAGGAACCAGCCACAGGTCATGTCAAACTTTGCTGTTTTGTAGAACAAATTGACCAGATGGTTTTCATATTATTTCAAAATATCCCAGAAACTTTTATGATTTCTAATTCATGCACGGCATCCTTCACTCTTTCGAATGAATGTACTGTACGTATTGAAATGAAAGGTTATTTTTTCTGTGCCAAATATTTGCTTTAAAGGTTTCAAAATATACATGTGATTTTTCGATAAGAAAGTTGAATCACAGAGAACAGACGTTCATCTTTTCTTGTCAGCGTGTGTAAAGCATTGTACTGGTCAATTCGAAGTATGTCGTTATGCTCCTGTTACGCGGCGCTGTCGTCATATTGAGAACGCTACAAATTTGCCGCTTTTTCCACTTTGGCGTTAGTGTCGATATCAAAAATTGCCACTTGTCGCTAGCGTTGCTTTGTGTACTAATGCATTTTGATGTTCTCTAGTGACATCGTGTTGTCGAAATGAGTTTGTATGTCGGGCTGTCTGCGTTGGCGGCGCTGATGGTTGATTCGAACTTTACACATGATTTAAATGAAATTTTGTTCGAGCCTCCATGTCTGTTCTCTGTGGTTGAATTGATATTTCCTAAAAATCGAAGACCTGGTCCAAAGGTAACTTCAGCAAACTTTCAGTGTAAAGTTTGATAAAAAATTTAGTTGATCTATCAGATTTTCAATAAACTGATTATATCTCTTCGTAACTTGTTGCTTCTTCAGATACTTGTTTTTATTTTCCATTATTGGACAATCTACATACTAACCAATGCAATGGTGTTCTACGGGAATTTGAAAACTTATTTTGAATAGACACCCTGCGATTGGTTTTTAAGATCGAAGCCACGCTGCAAATTTTTAAGGGAATAAATCTATAGAATCAGGCAGCCATTTAATAGGAAAACTTGATTGATTAGTCTCTTCCTGATGATGATCAATCGATCAAGTTTCCAGCTTGAACCACTTGTTGGTTCTTTTGATTAGTGCTCTTGATGTTTTGAAGTATTGCTTTGATTTATCTTTTTCTTAATTATGTCATTATACAACCCATCAAATTCAATGGTCTAGATTTTTTTTTTCTAAAATCGACTGGAAGGTCAGGAAAAATCAGGGAATTTATTCATCAAAATTTGGTTGATACCCTGCTTAGACTATAAAACAGACTTACCCAACCTTTTTAAACCGCGGGTCAATTCGCTGAAACAATTTTTTGTGGGGGGCCATTTTTTACAATGTATAAATATTCGCATGAAATTTGACAAAAGTCAGTAAGCCAATTTCTTTTGAACACATCGAACAATAGGTGATTGCTGCTAAACATCCAAACATCCTACTGTAGATTGTGAGATTCCCTTACGAATTCGTGCAATAATCTTTTTCAAGCTATTTTGAAACTCTGCCCTCTTCCTTCAAAATTTCTTCCAATTTTCATTTCGCAATTCTGAATTAAAATCATTTTAAATACTTTCCAATAGTTCAACTCATAGTTCAACACAGACAAGCAGACGTCACACTGACGCAACTTCCATCCAACAGTATTTCGTGCAACATGCTCACCAGATGATGATGGTGTAAACTGGACGATGGATTTTAATGAAATTTGTTCTAAGTGTTACGTCTTTTTGTCTGGGGTTCTATTATAAATTAATTTGAGAATCATTTTAATCCCTACCTAAGGCTGCATTTTAATCTTTTCCATTATTTTCGAAAATTGGAATTGAATACGTTAAAAATCCTGACCAGAAGTCTATGGAATCTTGTTGAAGATTTTATGAGAATCCTGCTCATGTTATCTCTGAAACTCGTGTCCAGAATTCTTTGAGAATCCTGTCCAAGATTTTGTGCAAACCTTGTCTTTTTTATAATCACACGTATAGGTATCACTCCTAGGAGTTGGTAGAATTAATTTTAAGGTCCTGTGTAAATATTCTAATGTAATTAAGTAAAATCATGTTTGAAAGTTGGACCTTGATGCAATGACTTTTGTTTAACGAAAATTGAAGGAGGTTATTGCACAAAAATGTGTTGTTATAAACCTAGCAAGATTCTCATAAATTTGTGGTTTTTAGAAGTAACCTCAGTTTGGTCTTTTCAAGTTAAATTTCTTTGTGGAATGTTTTGGCTGTGAAACTAAAATCGACAGGGCTTACAATCTTACTGCAAAATATCCCGAATTTTTTTTTAAAATATTTGAAATAAAAACTATTAATAATTCATAAAAGCAAAAATGTTTTCAATATAAAAAAACAAGCTCAAATGTTAACTAAACTAAATTTAAACCAACCACGGTATCTCAACTTCACGTTGTAGAATACTCAACGAGCCAAATATGAAAAAAATCTTCGAAACCTCCGTAGGCCGCACAAAATTTATAGAGCTGATGATTTTTGTAAATATTTGACTATTCTTGGTGTTTATCAAAGCTGTTTTGTTTTGAAAAAGCTAGGGTAAAAACACTTGAATAATCTGGAAATAAAATATATTATTTCTGAAATTACTGTAGGGTTGATAGCGAGTAACTTGTTAAACCCTTGGTCACTTTCTTGAAGCCGGTCACTAAAAAGTTACTGTTTTAAGGCCAGTGGTGGAAAAGTTCGCATCACGATGCAGCCCACGAGTTTATACCAACGCATAACAAACATCACTGACTCGCGAACTGGTTAGATGTGAGTAAGTCCGCACCCGTCTGCTCGGGAGAACATGTCAAAAGAAGTAGCAACAAGCTCGGGAACGTCTACTCGCGAGTAACAGAGCAAAGTGTGATTTATTATGGTTTTGACAGACAAATTAATTGGAAACCCATCAAATCGACAGTAAACTACTAGTTTGTAGTCAAAAACCCTTGGAAATCATAAATCTCGGAAAGGAAGCAGTTTTTATCCTAAAAGCACAATATGACTCTGAACTGCTCTGAACACGCTCGCGAATCACTTTTAGCTTCGGTTACTCGGGAGCACGACGGATGCGAGTAAACCAGCGCTCTGACGCTCGGGAGCGTTTGGTTTTGTTTTTGTTCCAGCTGCTAGATACCTTACCTTGATACCTTGATGGCTACAGCGTAGCATCACGCCATTGCCGGGCGTATTGTAGAGCTCCATCTTCTTCGGTCTTGGGCGAAACTTCTCCAGTTGCCCCGAACGTTTAGGGTCGCCAGGTCCTCTTCCACTGCGTACAGCCAGCGTATTCGTGGTCTTCCCCGAAGCCGCCGGCCTCTACCTGGTTCCCTGCTGAATAATATTTTCGCAATTCTTTCTTCCGACATTCGCACTAAGTGACCAGCCCACTGAAGTCTGCAGTATTTTACACGATTGATAATATTCGCATCTTTTTACACTTGATACAACTCGTGATTCATGCGTCTGCGCCACACACCATTTTCGAGTTTCCCACCGAGTATTGTCCGCAGCACTTTACGCTCGAAAACACCGAGAGCTTTCCGGTCTGACTCTTTCAACGTCCACGCTTCGTGCCCGTAGAGAGCCACCGGAAGAATCAATGTTTTATACAGGGCGAATTTTGTTTCGGTTTGCAAGCTGCGGGACCTAAGCTGGTTACGTAGTCCGTAAAAGGCCCTATTCGCAGCCGCAACACGTCTTTTCACTTCGCGGGAAACGTCGTTGTCACATGTCACAAGTGTTCCAAGGTAAACAAATACTTCAACAACTTCAAACACATCCCCATCAAACACTACCTCAGTACTTACACCACCATGCCTGACTCTATCTCTACCTGCAACCATGTACTTCGTCTTGGTAGAATTGATGGTCAGGCCTATCCTCGCTGTCTCCCTCTTCAGAGGCACGAAGGGCTCTTCCACTGACCTGCGATCGATTCCAATCAGGTCCATATCGTCCGCAAAGCCAAGGAGCATGTGCGACCTTGTGATAATAGTGCCATTTCTTTGCACGCCAGATCTCCTAATAGCACCCTCAAGTGCAATGTTGAACAGTAAATTCGAATGTGCGTCTCCCTGCTTCAATCCGTCTAACGTCACGAACGAGGTTGACACCTCGTCTGCGATCCGAACACTTGATTTCGAACCATCCAGCGTAGCACGTATCAGCCTAATTAGTTTCGCCGGAAAACCATTTTCAGACATTATCTACCAAAGCTCATTTCTTTTCACTGAGTCGTACGCCGCCTTGAAATCAATAAACAGATGGTGAGTCTGCAAGTTATACTCCCGGAATTTGTCTAGGATCATTCGCAAGCTAAACATCTGGTCCGTTGTCGAACGGCCCTCACGAAAACCAGCTTGGTATTCGCCGACGAAGGACTCCTCGAGCGGTCTCAGTCTGTTAAACAGGATGCGCGACAGAATTTTGTACGCCGAATTCAGCAGGGTAATTCCTCTGTAATTGGCACACTCCAGTCTGTGCCCTTTCTTGTAGATAGGGCGGATGAGGCCATCCAACCAGCCGGTGGGCAATTCTTCGTCCTCCCATACCTTCAGAAGTACTCGGTGGATCGACTGGTAAAGCTGCTCGCTTCCGTGCTTGAGAAGCTCGACCGGGATCTCGTCCTTCCCAGCAGCCTTACAGTTCTTCAGCTCGCTGATAGCCTTTTTAACCTCTCCTATGGTCGGTGGGTCCACAGCTTGATCGTCATCATCTATGTTCATCCTGTTCCTCGCTACATTTCCATTCTCACCGTTCAACAATTGCTGGAAGTGCTCCTTCCACCTGGCAGCCACCGCCGTTTTATCGGTCAGCAAATTCCCTTCTCGGTCATTGCACATGGCGGGCACTGGTACGGTATTGTGCCGCGCACCATTGACCGTTGCATAAAATCTCCGCATATCATTTCGGTTCATGCTTTCTTGTGCATCAGCTACCACACTTTCTTCGTGCTGCCTTTTCTTTCTGCGGTGGATTCGCTTTTCTTCGGCTCTCGCTGCCCTGTACCGCTCTCTGTTCTGTCGGGTACCGGCCACAAGCATACGGCTTCTGGCAACATTCTTCATGTCTGTCACCCTCTGGCACTCTTCATCGAACCAGTCGTTCCGTCTTCGTCGTTGACCAGTGCCGATCACTTCCCGCGCCGTTGTTGTCACAGCTTCGTGGATAGGGTCCCACAGGCTGTCGACGTCTCCAGCAACGTTGACTCTTCCCAACTTCTCGTCTAGTTGCTGACGGTACTGCGCAGCTACCCCATCAGTCGACAAGCGTTGTATATTGAAGCGCAGCGTTCTGTGTGTTGCGTAACTCGTGACGCTGGATAACCGCGCCCGAATTTTAGCTACAACGAGATAATGATCCGAGTCGATATTAGGGCCTCGGAAGGTCCTGACATCAATGACATCTGAGAAATGTCGCCCATCAACCAGCACGTGGTCTATTTGGGAGCAGGCATCGCCACTCGGGTGTCGCCAGGTGTGTTTGCGGATATTCTTTCGTGCGAAGTAGGTACTGCTGATTGCCATCCCTCTAGCAGCAGCGAAGGTTACTAGCCGCAGGCCATTATCATTGGTAACGGAATGAAGGCTTTCCGTTCCAATAACGGGTCGGAAGAAATCTTCTTTCCCGATCTGCGCATTTGCGTCGCCAATGACTATCTTGACGTCTTGTTTTGGGCACTCTCCGTAGGCCTTATCCAGGCTCTCATAGAACTCATCCTTCATGTCATCGGGCTTATCGTTCGTTGGCGCATATATGCTGATCAGGCTGTAGTTGAAGAACTTGCCCCTCATTCTCAACACACAGATTCGGTCGCTTACCGGTTTCCACCGAATAATTCGCTTCATCTGCTTCCCAATCACTATGAAGCCAACTCCACGTTCTGCTCTGTCGCCACCGCTGTAGTAGATGTGGTACTTGAGTGAAGTGTTGGCGATGGGGTCCACCGCTCGGAATTCGCGTTCTCCGGTTCTCGGCCAGCGTATTTCCTGGATAGCTGCCACGTTCACGCCGACATTCCGCAGTTCACGAGCCAGGAGCCCAACACGCGCGGGTTCATTCAAAGTTCTCACGTTCCAAGATCCAACTTTCCAATCGTTGTCCTTTATTCGTTGCCGGGTCTGTTGCCGTAAAATCAATCCGTTTGCTCTACTTTTGCCTTTCTTGGTTGGTGAAGAGTCTTCGATAGGCCACCTAACCAGGGTTGCGCTACCTACATCGTGCTAGTGGGGCTGCCTCCTCGATGCTGACACGATACAGCATCGTCCGCTTGTTCTTTACATGATGACCACGGTCATAGCCATCACAACCATCCACCTTTATCAGGGCTTTGGACCTGTAGCTCTGGTTCTCAATAGTTTCAAGTTCTTTCGGACATGCTACTATGGTGAGCCGTCATGCGCCAGCTGCTAGAAAAGAACTTAAATATTATCTTTTTTCGTTGTTTCATTTATATGGTGTAGTGGCGTAGCCAGAAATTAATTCTAGGAACATAAGGGGTCTTGAGAAGAAAACAATTTTTTGACCAGCATACACAAACAAACCATTTTCAAAAACCCTCCTTTTCCTACCTAGGTCCAAAACTGCTAAACCATTCATATTGTATATTGCAATACTAAATTATTTTAATTTTATGCATAAAAACCAAAAAACAAGAATATCAAAAATCATACTCCGAATAATCGAGTCTAAAATTCCGAATAATCGAGTCTCCGGATAATCTAATCCGACCTGTATACCAGAAAAATAAATGTTCATTACTCAAAAAAGTGATACCAATATGATTCGTTTTCTCAGTCTCTCATCCTATTCTAGTTTTGAACAACAAATAATCGAAATGATAAATAATCTGTAGGCTGAAATGTTTAAGATTAAACATCTCTGAATCCAAACATGGCCGTTACAATGGCCGACATGTAGCCCTATTCACGTTTTCAGAAGCACTCAGCTGATGAAATCGTCAGCTAATGGACTAGATCTTCTCATTTTAAGCTCTTTGCTAGTACACTGTTGTTTGATGCTTTATTCGTCAGATTTGTGCCTTTGAAGTTTTGGTATAAGATTGAACTAGAATCTCAAACTGTTTCATCTTAATTACATTATGGATATGCGTCGGGCTCCCAAGAAATCGAAAATTTTGATCATTATGTTTGTAGGGTGATGAACAATGTATAATATTTATTTTTAAATATCACATTTTACACTTAAAAAATACCAAACAGTACATTTTACTCACATTTTATTTTTTTTTGTATAGGCTCAACAGAGTACGAACTTTCCACAATGGTTCACAGTCTAATCAGGAAGTCAGCACACAAGATCGAGCGTCTTCTGGTATTCATCACTCTGGGTTTCATTGCGAAGGCCTATTACTGTTAAAAATAATAATATGTAATAAAAAAATAAATAAAATTTAATACTGTCTGTTTAACCATTCTTTATTTTTATCGTCAAATTCTTTTCAATGGCTGATCAAATTGCTTTTTATCCATTTTTAATATGCAAAAAAAAAAACACTAATATGTAACTCTTGTTCCCGAGTAATACGCGGTTTATATCATAAACGAGATTCAGCTGCAAAAAAGGATAAAAAGGCAATTTGATCAACCATTGGACGGAATTTGCAAACGTTTTGTTGCTAAAATCGTTCTGATTACATAGTTTTCATATTACATCGCATCAATTACATCGTATTGTGTACATGGAATATATTACATCGCAAAAATTACATCGGTCGCATTTTTTACACCAATTGCCCTCGAGTACGTCGGGCTGTGTAATATTCCACAACCGAGGGAACGACTTGGTTGCAGCAGTTTCGATGTAATATTCAACAACTTTTTTTGCTGTGTACCGTTCAAATTAGCGGGGGTGCACGGTAATATGTTAAATGGACCTTTGCATGAGTTCACTAATTTGACGTTTGAGCGGTGCCGAATTCACTCGTTGCCATGGTCACGTAAATAACACGGCACCGCTCAAACGTCAAATAGTGAACTCGTGCATTGGTCCATAGCATTTTCCGATTTATCCGTTTTTTTAGAGTCATGGATTGTTTTCTCCGTGTAGAATGAATTCGAACATTCTACCATCCTACCCCTCATTCTATCAACGCAGTGAACTGTCACGCACACTTCGACAAAAATACGTGAGGAAGGGCAAAAACATCTTTTGTTGACGTTTTCTTTGCTGGCTTTTGATCCATAAAAACGGGAGAAGTAAAAACGGAGCACACGATCTTCGGGAAGCAGCCAGAGTTTGATTAGAAAGTAATAATTATAGTTGCGTCAATGGTCTAATAACGTGCGATAAAAGGTCAAACTTTTGGAGATCAAGTGCTGTGTGGTGTGCCATCACTGAAAATTGAAATCTTGCGGAATCCGTTCCGCCACCACAGTCCAATGAAAATGACCGCTCCGCGACTAGTTGCCAGGGCTAGTCGCAGTAGATTCTTCATCGGGCTTGGCATACTGATACTGATGGCCGGGTTCGTGGCTATCTTCCATAGCTCACAGCAGCAGCTGGACGAATTGCGACAGCTGGGAATCCGGTGCGAGCAGCAGCAAGAAGCCATCTCAGCAAAAATGCAAGGTAAGGTCAACAAATATTATGTTTTGGGTACAACAGGGTTGGTAGCGAGTCACTCTTTTGTTACTTGGTCACGTATTTTGAAACCAGTCACTAATAAGTCACTTCTTTTCGACAAGACTTCATTCATAATAATACCTAAGGTCTCTAGTACCTAAGGTAGCATGTCTCATTTTTGTTGAGTTGGTCTTTCAATGCAAGTCATCAAAAAGCAGGGTTCTGAATTTTCGTTCAATGATGCGAAATCAACGATTTTTCGCACGTAAGGAGAATGCTTTTTCACTTCCTCACGCGAACATCTTTTTTCGCTCACACTAATTTTCCCTAGAGTTACGACGGAGGATAACCGATAATCATTCAACTCTGGGGATAATTTCTTTTTCACTCTATCATATTTTCGCTCACTAACTGCTCCGGAGAATTATCCATGGAATTATCAATATGTGGGTAAACAAAAACTAGAATTCAGCCATTTTCAAAAAGATTGTTCAAATATTTCTTCTGGAAATACTTTCTCATATAGGCATATCTCCAGAAATTTCTATAGAGATTTTCCACGAACTCTTCTAGATATCAGTCCTAATATCCTTCCAGAGATTTTTTAAGGAATAATAATAATTATTGAAGGAATTCATTAAAATAATGTGTCCAGAATTGGATTCAGGAAATCTAAAGCAACTACCTTTCCACAGTAATTACTTCGTATTTTTTCCCAGATTCCAGGATTTCCTCAGTAATTTTTCCACAAATTCTTCCATCGATTCATAGAGTAGTTACTCTAGCTGATCTTCTAAAGCTTTCCACAGTCCATACAAGAAAATCCTTAAAAGTTTATTCAAAAGTTTTTAAAGAAATTCAGAGAGGAGGGTATTTTTCCAGGAAGCCTTATAAGAAATCCTCAAGTAGTTTCTACGACGATTTTTTCAGTGTACTTCTTACAGTCATTTTTATTTTGATTCCTTCACGTATCCATCAATGGTATATCTAAGTACCTATTTATAGTGGTTACACTATTAAGCGTCGCCCACTATTATGAATCATTTAATTCGAATTGCGTGTGGAACAGAGTGACTAGTTGACCCATAATAATGTGAGCACGTCTGTGTGATGAATGTACCGTAAAGACGCCATTCACCGCTCATTTAACAGCATTTCAACACATTAAATTTTGTCAAAAATCGTTTTTTTTTTATTTTTTGCAACTTTTTGCGCTAGATGCAAGATAAAACATTTGTGTTTGTAGGAAAAAAGTATAAATGTGAACAACGTATAATGATACCGAAAAACATGTATGCCAATGATACATGTGTAGGGCGCCATTCACCGCTCATCCTAAGTATGAGGCTCTCTATACACAACCAGTTGGAATTAATTTACTTTCATTAGCTGGTTGTTATCTTTGTACTATAGTACAACAACATATTAAAGCGTGGCAGCTAAAAAGCATTTTTCGATCTGCCATAATAAAATCATTGTTCAACTCATGTTTACCGCCTTTTTTTTTACTTATCTCGTTTATTTGGCAGGCTCAGGCGCCGTAGGGCATAACAGAGCCGAAATCTCTTCTTTTTTTTACATTATTTACATTTTGAAATTTGAACTTATTTTAAAAACTATGTTAGTTTGCGGAAGTTTTAAGGTTAGTGGATACATTTGAAACAGGGAAGGAAAGGATTTTTTGGAATTTCTTAAGCTACTTAGACTACTAAGCTGATGAAGCTTGAAGGGACAGGATGTCCAGATCTGTAATGAAACTAAACAGAAACGGTTTGTGGGAGACACGACGAGAAGAGGACAATTTGAAGGGGAAAAAGAAAGACAGGGAACGAACACAATCAAACCCGGATATTGATACGCTTCAAAAACAGATGGATTAAATTCATATATTCTAAATCAAGGCCCGCCAGCACTTCCCTGACAGGTTTCTGCTATTTTCCTCGGATCCGGAGAGTTTTAGTCAGCTCAGATCTGACGCCACGATGCTCAACGCATCCCCACACAACATGTTCGATATCCTGGTAAGCCACGCCGCAAACACAGAGATTGCTTTCTGAGAGCCCAATACGGTGGGTATGCGCGCTTAACGAATAGTGATTAGACATAAGCCGACACATGACACGAATGAAATCACGGCTCATGCCCAACCCCTTAAACCATGACTTTTTCGACACCTGTGGAAATATGGAATGCAGCCATCTACCCATTTCTCCGTCTCTCCATTTCTGTTGCCAGCTGATCAAGGTCTCCCGACGGGCCAATGCAAAAAATTCTTCGAAGGCGATTTGACGCTCGTAAACATCGCCTTCTTTAGCGCCTACCTTAGCCAGAGAGTCCGCTTTCTCATTGCCAGGAATGGAGCAATGTGAAGGGACCCAAGCTAGGGTAATAGTGTAAGAGCGAATTGACAAAGCACTCAATGCCTGGCGTATTCTATTCAGGAAGTACGCTGAGTGCTTCACCGGCTTCATTGACCGAACAGCCTCCAGAGAACTTAAACTGTCGGAAAAAATGAAGAAGTGCTCGGGTGGGAGAGAACTGATGTACTCTAAGGTGTAATGTATAGCTGCTAGTTCAGCAACATATACAGAACATGGTTTTTGAAGCATGAAGGAGGCGCTATGAGAAACGTTGTAAACACCGAAACCAGTGATATCATCCATTTTTGACCCATCAGTGAAGAACTGTCGGTTGGATGAGTGCTTTGTGAAGCCCAAGCAGGACAGTTCGGTTTTTCGTCGTCCGATTGATTTTGCTGACGGATTCGCGCGTATTTTCGTTGCCGGAGAATTTTTTCCCCTGTTTTGTAGTAGTGTGTGATCCTTTGACTGCGACGCTTGCTCCTGCGGGGGCGGGTGATGCGGGCAGGATCGAACGTGTTACGCGTGGAGTGCGGTGAAAAAGTGTATAGTATTTTACGGAAACCCCAGTGCGGCGACGGAGAAAAACTGCTTCACATCCTGGTAAAATCGTTCTTTATTATTGTTTACTTTACTCACTTATTACCAATTCAAACTAAATACGTGCCAGAGTCGAAAATATAATTTTCGATTCGGGAAGTGTAAAAACATTGCATATATCCATTTGATATCTGGATGTTTTTATGCGGGGCTTACTGTAAATGAAAATGACCTCAGAATGTGTGTGTATTTACTGCCATTCTTGAAATGGGTCGTTGGAATTTCAGTAGAGCTATCACCTTTCATCTCCTGGGCTAAAATTGTCTGCAGATATAAAGATATCGAAGGGTATTATTAAATACATGCATACAATTTTCTTCCATAAAAGCACTGCCGGCCAGTGGGAGGTGGATTGTATCACACACACACACACACATCAGTGAAGAACTGTCGGTTCTCGCTGACATGCCCGAATTTACTTGCAAACATGGGAGGGATAACGAATGAACGAAAGTGATCTGGTATACCATGGATATCTTGCTTCATGGACAAATCAAATACTACAGAGGAATAGTCGAAGTCTAGGAAGTTATCACGATTGGTGTTAACCGAAGATGGGCTAACCTCCAGCGTCATGTACCAGTAGTACACACTCATGAAACGAGTTTGAGGGTTATGTTCAAGCAGCTTTTCGTAGTTTTCAATAACCAATGGATTGAGAACCTCACAACGGATGAGGAACCTGAGTGTTAACTCCGCGAAACGATCTGTCAGGGGCTGTACTCCTGCAAGTACCTCTAATCTAAACTCATTGTGTGAGTCGTGTTCATGCAGCCTAGCGCGGTGCGAAGACAGCGGTACTGAAACCGCTGTATCTTCAGCATATGTGTTTTCGCCGCGGATTGAAAGCAAAAGCTACCGTACTCTAAGACCGACAAGATGGTTGTTTGGTACAGCTTGATCAGATCTTCCGGATGGGCTCCCCACCATGTTCCGGTTATAGTTCGCATGAAGTTGATTCGTTTTTGGCATTTCTGTGTCAGATACACAATGTGTTTCCCCCAGGTGCATTTGGCGTCGAACCAGACCCCGAGATATTTAGAAGACAAGCTATGAGTGATTGTCTTACCCATGAGTGTAAGCGGAAACTTGGCAGGTTTGTGTTTCTTTGAAAAGACAACCATCTCAGTTTTCTCCGCAGAGAATTCGATACCCAGCTTTAAGGCCCAAGTAGACAAATTGTCCAGAGTATCTTGTAAAGGTCCTTGTAGTTCGGCTGCTGTTGGTCCTGTGACAGAAACAACACAGTCGTCTGCAAGCTGTCTTAACGAGCAATTTTCCATGAGACAGTCATCAATGTCTCTCACATAAAAATTATAAAGAAGGGGACTCAGACATGATCCCTGGGGGAGACCCATGTAGCTAATTCGTGAAACTGACAAGTTGCCATGAGTGAAATTCATATGCTTCTCGGACAACAAATTGTACAAAAAATTGTTCAAAACTGATAGGAGATATATTTAGAATTCTTCGAAGAATTCCACAATAAATTCGAGCAGTGATTTATAATTGAGTTCCTCCTCAAATTTGTCTAACACTTCATACAAAAATTACCCCCGCAGCTCTTATAAAAATACTCGACTAATTTTCCAAGTTAAATCTCTATGGATTCTTTAATATTTCATTAGGGCAAACGCTCCCTTAGTGGAGGTAGCTCCAATAGTGGAGGTAGTGTGTTTTGGCATGTTTCGCGCTAATAAATGATTATGTGATATTTTTGTATTATGTACGATGCGAAAATGATACAAGGAATCGAATAATATTCATGAAATTTAACCGTAAAACTATTTAAAACAATTATTTTGCTTATTTTTTTTGCTCCTTTGCATCTATAGTGGTGCATCAGTACCCATAGTGGAGGGTCCCATAAGAAATCAATGGTTTGCGCCACTAAAGGAACCATCCTTAAAATATACCTCCACTAAAGGAACAGTGTTCCTATTATTGGTGCAAGGCTTTTTGCAGGGAAATTTCAAATGAATCGTGATTTTTATACATTTGAATGATAGAAGGATTTGAGATCTATCGAATGATACGTTAAAATCATATATTTCATGATCTTAACACCGTGTTTAAGCAGTTTTCCCTTAGGTGCACCACTAATGGTACACTTGCCCTAAAGCTTTCACACCAAATCCTTGTTAAAAAAACCCAAGGTAATTTCGTTAAGAACTACCTTGAGAAATTTCTCAAAGAATTTCTGCTGGACTTTCTGAAGAAATCATAGGAAATCTGAAATACCTATAAAGGTACCTTAGAGAAAGACTTGGTTGAAATCTTTAAAAAACTGAACTACAATTCTAGAGTAAATCCTAAGAAATCAGTGGAGACATCCCTCGAGAAACTATAACCGTTTAGCACATGGAAATCTTGAACGAAATCTTAGTGAAATCAATTGAAAAATCACTGGATTAATTCCAGTATTTTCACAAAAAGTTGGGAAAGAAGGAATTCCTGAAGAAACTCATGGTGGAGTCTCAGAAGTACTTTCTATGGTTATCTTTTAAAAAATCTAAAATGAATTTTTCAAGGTATCTTTAATTTCACGGTGGAATTCTTTAGAGAGGCCGTTAGAGATTCACTAAATGAATTTTTTGGGCAAATATCTGCATTAGCTTCTGATGAAATTATTGGAATTATAAAATGTATGCAGTAATAGCTGTAATTCTCAAAAAATAAAAATATTTATAAAAAAAATACTGGCGGGATTTTTTGAAAAAAAAAAGAGTCTTATGAGAATGTTTGTCTCCTAATTCCGGTTTGAGTTATTTTTGTTTTAGTTCCTGTATAGTCTTTTTCGATTCCTAGTTTTTTTTTGGTCGTCCAGAATTTTTTCAAGATATGCTTAGAAAAGTTTCTCCACAGAGCTGGCAGCAGGTCTCTGTTTTAATACTTGGTCTCTATTTTAATGGAAGTCTCTTGTGTTAAGGCGAAACATTTCAGAATCCGCACATGGCTGTCACAATGGCCGGCCTGTACCCCTACTCACGATTTCAAAGGCACTAATCTGCAGAAATAATGAACGTACGAAATCGATCTTTTTATTTTGAACTTGTTGCTAGAGCGTAAAGTTAAAATAGAAATTGATTTTTCGTTTTATACTTCTTTTGCGAGATTTGTGCCTTCAAAGTGTTGGTACATTAATGAATTTGGATTCTAAGCTGTTTCATCTCAATGCATGGTTTCTAAAGTCTTTTTTTCACTAAAATGGTCTCTAAAGTACATATTTTCCTTTTTCTCCTTATAGTAGTGAATACTGAATTCTGGTGCAAAATTACAGAGGTCTTCAGAGATTCTAACGTGACTATTCCACGTGACTATTTTTTAGGAATCTTTTCACGGATTTCTCAAGAAAATGCTTCAAGAATTCTTCTAATAATTTCTCCAGAAGTTTTTTTTTTTTCTAGAATACTATCAGGAACTTCTCTAGGGATCTGTCCAGCAATATTTCTAGAAATTTCTTCACCAATCCTGCAAAAAACGGTAATTTTTGAAGAGATGCTTAGAGAAATTCCTCCAGAATTTTCTGCAAAAAAAATCTTCAGCACTCCAACGCTACCTTCTTCAGTAATTTCAACAAAAAATACTCTGATAAATTTGTTACGTATGGTATCACACCAGCAAATAATACAACAGTTATTAAAGTATATCATCTGATCATTCCTACACAAACTTCTGAATGGATGTACAATGTTTTTCAAGAATTTCTTACAGAAAACCCTGCGTGATATTATCTACACGCAGAGAAAACAATTTTAAAATCAAATGAATTCTGTATCATTACAACAATATATCTGTATTATTTGCCGGCTTATAATTGCCTTTCATTGTTTCAATAACAAATCGTAATTTGGTTTAAACATATTTATTGTTGAATTTGACAGCTGGGTTCATTGTGGCGCAACAAAATTAATTTTTGATTCAACTTTCTTTTTCTTTTCAAACAACAATTTTTTGCATTGAAATAAAACCTATCGTTTTTGAAGCAAATAACAATGTTTTTTGATGCGATAACGTTTTTGTTTGAAATAAAAATCCATTTTTGTTGGTCCCAGTCCCCTGATACCTCGTTTTTTTAATGAAATAAATTAGGATAATCGCTTTTAAAAGCCTACTTTATTTATATTTCACGTAAGTTTATAAAACTTGCTCCATAATCCGGTGGCAGGAAGATGATCTTTATCCGCTCCGCGACAAAGCAAAAGGAAGAAATCACCAGCTCATGTAGGAGTTGACTGCAATAATTGCAGATTCTTTAGTGAAAACAAAAATTTTGAACAAAATTATTAAAACTTACCAGAAATAGCTTAGATTATAGTTTATGAATGCTGCGAAGCTGTGATGCAAAATCGATGACCTGAACTTCATAAACATACATTTTCTGCACGTCTTGCACTTTGGTCTAATTCAACGCACTAGAAATATCCACATTCTCGCCGTTTCCAATTAAAACCAAAATGGCAGGCCAGTTTTTATGTTATACGCATGATTAATTGAATCAACGATGAAAGAAATTGAAACAAATAAAACTTTCATTTGATGTAAAGTTTTTCTTTTGTTGTTTCAACAAATTTCTTGTAAGGATTGCTTCAACAATATTTGTGTTTTATTCTGATAAAAAATATTCGCATTTTTTTAATTGCAACAAATTGAAAAGGTTTATTGAAAACAAAAAAAAAATATTTTGAATAGCTGTTAATTCTCTGCGTGTAGGAATTCGATTAACTATTTTTATAATAATTATCTTACCAATTTACCGGGATTACGTTCTTAGGTCATTGCTGGAGTTCTTCGAATATTTCTACCGAAGCTTCATCAGGTATTTAGGATTTCCTTTGGAAATATTTCCAGAATACAGAATGAAAATTCAAGTTTAAATCTTAAAGAAATTTTTATGGGTAAATCGTTGTGGAATTTCGTAAAAATACGTGGAGCTGTCTTTATAATTTGTACTTTAAAAAAATGAAGATAAATTGGTCATTTTAAAAAAGGATTTCAAAAGGAAATGTTGGAGGGAATCCTAGGAAAATCGAGATAATAATCAATGGATTAATTACTTCCTTAAAAAATTTCTGAGAGAATGTTTGGAAGATTTGCTGAGGAAATTCCTGATGCATTTTCTGGAGTAATTCATGGGATGATCCTTGGGAAAAATTCCAGAGTGAATTTTTGTAGGTATATTGAACGAAATTCATGAAAAAATGCACACAGTATGATTGTGTAATTAAAAATAAAAATAACAATAATGTTCTTAGAGAAACGTCTAGCTGGATTCGCTGAGAAAATTCTTATGCTTAATCATGTTTCCTGGTTGGTATTAACTTCCTTAGTTTCTGTATGGTATCTATTTTTAAGACTCAGTCGCTACCGGCCTAGCAATTATTATGATGTATTTGAACTCAATGACTTATTTCACAAATTTTTTTTCAGTGGTGGTGGATCAGAAGCTAAGGCTCGAGAACTCGCTAGCTTCGGAGCGTATGATAAACGAACAGAATCGCCTGGAGCAACAACAGAAGACTCAGGATGAAAAGGAGCAGCACAGCAAGGCAACAATGGAAGCCAACATTCGATACGCTTCCTTGCAGCAGCACTACAATTTGGTAAAGACCCAGAAGGATGATCTGGAAGAGGAATGCTCCAAAGCGAAAAAGAAGCAACTGGAGGAGATCAACTCGCTCAAATTGAAGGTCACGGAACTGCAGGGAAAGGTGTCGCTTCATCAGAAGGCTTCCGCGACGGATGTGGAGCATCTTAAGGTGCGTACAATTTTGATATAGGTGAAGGTCTTAAACACTTATTAGCAAGCAATGTTTCTTCGTCCTTTTAAACTTAAAGAATGAGATGGAATGGGGCTTTTCTTAGTTGAGTGGTTAGATTTCGAGGCTACAAAGCAAAGCCATGCTGAAGGTGTGTGGGTTCGATTCCCGGTCGGTCCAGGATCTTTTCGTAAAGGAAATTTCCTTGATTTCCCTGGGCATACGAATGCGAAAATAGAAACCTTGGCAAAGAAAGCTCTCAGTTAATAACTGTGGAAGTCTATGAGCACTAAGCTGAGAAGCAGGCTAATGGAGTTTTTCGAACGAATTATTTTGAATTTGCTGCAAGGAATTGAGCAGAAACTACTGTAAGAATTTCTTTGCAAATTTCCGCTTGGGTTTTTAGCGGAATTTCCGAAGCATTTCAAGGGAATCCATGGAACAATACTTTCAATGAATCCTGATATACTTCGCAGAGGTTGCAGAAATTCTTCACGATTCTTCCACAGGGTCTTTAGGAATTCCTAAAATGATTCCTCGACAGCTTTTCCTACATTTTGTGACTCTTCCAGAGATAATGTTTCCAATATTAGTTCCAGCAATGTGCGAAATTTTTGAAAGGGATTTCAGTAAATCGAAGATTACTTTAGCAAATATTTCTAATGGAATCGTTCCTGAAGGTTTCCTTAGAAAACTTACAGGCTAAAATTAAAAAAAAAAAATCGCAACGCAACATTTTGAGGAAGTCTGTTTAAATCTGAAGTGATGGACAAGTTTATTAAGCAATTCCAGAATCACAGAAAATAAAAATAAAACTGTAGGAACCTCTACAGAAATTGCTAAAGCAATTCGTAGAGGAATTTCTGAAGTAGTTTCTGAAAATATCATTAGTGAAATTATTGTTTGAACTATTGTAGCAGTCCTACGCGTAAGTCTCGAAGTAAATTTTATGAAAATCGTTAGAAGAATTACTGGATGAATGCTTTGAGAAATTTAAGAAAACTGAAGGAAACATTGGAGTTATTTCTAGGGATATACTTCGAGGAACTCTCGCTTGAATCCTTATTAATATTGGATACATGCATGAAGATCTAATAGTTTCCTTGAGAAATTTCAGGAATAATCGTGGAGAAAAAGAAATATTCTTGGTGAAAGTTTTGGAGGAATTTATGGAGAAATCCGTGAGAGAACAACTGGTTGAATTCCTGAAAAAACCTTTGGAGTATGTGTTGGCGTACAAAAATGGTTTTGGCTTTTTTTCGGACTCTTGGAAGGATATTTGGCGAAATCCTGATAAGATTTTTAATGAACTTAGGAAGCTCCAGATGAGCTTAGTAGAATTCTAACATTATCTGTGGTGTATTACATATGCTACTTTTGGGTATGCCTTCCAAGAATATCTGTTGATTCATAATTATATCTTCCATAAATTTTCATTTCGAGAACATACATTTTAGGGGTCTGTGGGATGTTTACAACTTCGGAGGAGGTCACTGCTTCAAAAAGTTTTGGAACCACTGTTCTAGAGTACCCACTAGTGAAAGAATAAGTGGAAGAATCTCAGGAGTTTAATATTGGAACAGCCCCTGGAAAAAATCATGGTAAACCCAGTGAAAATTTCTGAAAGTAACGTTGAAATACTAAATAAAAATAAAAATTACAATTTCTGACGAATTTCCTCTAAGCATTGCTTGAAACATTACTAGTAGAATTATTGGAAAAATTCCTGGAAGACTCGCTGGAGGAACTTCTAAAGAAGCGGAGTTCCTAAAAGTATTCCAGAAAAAATCTCTAGATAAATCACTAGAAGAATTGCTTATGCCTTTTTTTGCAATTTCTGAAGAATCTGTAAAATAATCGCGTTGGAGATTCTGAAGGTTTGTCTGGAGCCTCTAGAATTTTTGACCAGGATTCACTACAAACAGAAAAAGAGAAGAGACTGTATAGATCGTTTTGATTAATATAGAGACTTAAGAGTTCTTATTAAAATTAGAGTCTTTCATTAGATTAGTTATCAAATCTCTAAATAGAGATCTACAACCAGTCCTGTCTAGTTTATTCATAAACAATCGGTTTGTCGACACGCATTTTTTAATTTAATAAATAACTTTTTTTTCTATTTTCAGAACCAAATCGTCCAACTCAAACAGGAAAAGGCCAACATAGAAAGCACTTACAGGCAAAAGCTTGCATACAAAGATAAAACAATAGATAAATTGAAGGACCACAACGACAAGATGGAAAGAGAGAACGCTCAGTACATCGAGCTGTGCAAAATTCCACCGGAAAAAATGCCTCATCATGTTAAGGCTAGCGATATATTTGACCAGCTGCCTCCTAGCATCCTCGAATCCGGTCCGCTGAGAAATTTCGCTGAGCAGATTTCCGTGAGTCAAGATTTGTACAAAATTCCAGTAGTATTGAGCAACCGAACTAACCGCCTTGGGTCTATACGTGATGGTGATCAAGAACTAGATGGTCGTGGTGTTATTGCTAAGCCTTTTGAAACTAACGATCAGATTAAACCCAAATCAGCCGCTGCCGCAGTCGTTGACGGGGGAGTAATTAATTCTGTGGAAAATTTTCAGATGATTCCTAAGCCTCTGCCGCTCGTTTCGACCAATGAAGAGAACAAGAAGCCAATGGCGCAAGCCAGTAATGTGCTTCAGCAGCCTCAGTTGATGAAAACGTCTACATCCATTCCACCGTCTTTGAATAAGAAAACTTCTGAAAGGAACAGTAATCTGCAGGTTCCTATTCTAGCTGCTCCGACGGTCGTTCCGCCTGGTGGCGCCAAGTCTTCGTCTTCTACCACGACGCCAGCCAATGGTTCAGTCAAAAAGCCCGCCAATAAACTTCGCTCAAAAGCTCTTCCAGTAGGGGTTGTTCCTTTCCCTGATAACATGGAAGATCTGATGAAGGTTGAAGAGAACAACAGCGAGAACGCTGTGAACAAACATTACCTTAATGCGGCATCCCATCAGAATGCTAATGCGAATGGCGAAAAGCGATCTCGCAGTGACAAAGATCTAAACTTCAATAATGCCGACCAGGAGAATGGTGCTCATGAAGTGTTAAATGACAACGATTTCAACCTTGGTGGCGGAGTTGGCGCCAACAACAACCAGCTTCAGCAGCCCAATCTCAAAGATGCCAATCAGAACGGTGAAAACGCTGCCGAAGAAGATACCAATCTGTACGATCAGAGGATATTCGGGAATGCACATCCACAACCGCAGCAGCAGCATGGAGACTACAACGATCTGCACCATCATCTGGGAGAGCAGAGGAAAGGGGTTGCAGGTAAGAACGGTATCGGTGAAAAGTTGATCAATGAGATCGTGCGTGATCATGGCAAGGAAGGCGATAACTACCCGAACGAAATGGAGGAAGATCTGCACCTGGACGGACTACCGGAAGCGGAAGACGAGGGAGACGGTGAGTACGAATATTTGCTTAATTGACTGGGAAAATGATCATTTTGAAGTACGCTTTTCCCAATGTCAAGATTTTAATGGGAGAACTCCCGAAATTTCACACAGATTGTCACATCTTTCAAATCTATTTTACACCGACCAAAACCGTATATAATTTACATATGACGGATTTCACGCCAACTCGACAAAGGGATTGGCAGCACCCCTTCAGAATTCAATGAAACTTTCTGGGTATCAACGTCATATGCAGCCCAGATTCCCCTCTCACGAAACGTCAAATGCAGCCCACCGTTTTTATTTCTGAAAAAGTGAAAAGTATTGTGTTCAAAGTAAACTGTTATTAAAAACCTCAGTCGGTGGAGCAGTTTTTTCCAAAGTTGTTGATAAATCTAAGCAGAAGTTTAATTATTTATAATGTCTGCTACGTTTGCTGGCATGAAATTTCGGCTATTTATGATTCGATGTGATGCAAACTCAATCATTTTTTACTGAGAGGTTCATGTGAGGATTTGAACAGCATGTGCATAATTGGTATAAACACAACGTGGAATAAGAAAAAAACTCAGCAATCACAGAAAAAGAAGACCGTCTTCGCGAGTCTCGTCTCAGATCTAGACTAACATTTGGAAAGGGTCAAAGTTTTTTTTAACTTTTTTTTTGTAAACCCGTATAACTCGAAAACGTTAAGACCTACAAAAAAGTGTTGTATGAGGGACTGTCGTGAAATTTCCTGACGTTTTAGTAAAAAATATTAAAAAAAATAAAAACACATTTTCTACACTGAAAAAAAAAATTATTCAAAACTTCAAAGTCTATTTAAAAAAACGGCCTTCAGATTTTGATCATCCTTAAGCAAAAAGTTTCGTAATTAAATTTACTAAAAGTCGTCCATACATTGCAAATTGGGCATATTTTATAGAAAAAAGTTTTTCTAACATCGAAATTTTCAAGTCCCTAAGATTTTTTTTTTACTTTTTTTTATAAATCCGTATAACTCGAAAACGGCAAGACCTACAAAAAAGTGTTGTATGGGGGACTGTCGTGAAATTTCCTGACGTTTTAGAAAAAAATATTGAAAAAATAAAAACACATTTTCTACACTGAAAAAAAAATATTCAAAACTTCTTCAAAACAACTTTAAAGTCGATTAAAAAAACGGCCATTTCAGATTTTGATCATCCTTAAGCAAAAAGTTACGTAATTAAATTTACTAAAAGTCGTCCATACATTGCAAATCGGGCATATTTTAGGGAAAAAAGTTTTTCTAACATCGAATTTTTTAAGTCCAAAATGAACTTTTTATTTAATTTTTATTTCGCTTCAAATCGTCTAGTATGATCATATTTTCAAGTGATAAATGAGTTTTAATCACAAAATAGATTATATTTGTTTTATTGGGAGTAGTTAAAAGAAATAAAACGGAATTATACAGTTTTTTTTTAAATTAAATTCAATTGATCTCGCACCATACCGCTTATGAGAAAATCAACTCCTTCTAACAATCCGATGGGTTTTTTTATGGTCGGAAAGATATCACAATAATATTTAATTTCTTATTTGGTCAAAGCTAATCTTAACAGGCGTCTGGAAAGGATCTATATTATGCTTATGAAAAAAGTCGTGGTTTGTTTTTATTTTTATTATTGCTATATATCCTAAAACGTAGTACCTGCACATGAATATTTACATTATTTTTGGGCTTTACAGAATAAATTGAATATTTTGGTTCATCCTCTGAATTCGTATAATATTTGGCTGCAATTTGTGTATCACTAGTAGGCATAAAACAATGATATTTTTGGGTACCAGGGACAGCTTTAACCTTATCAAACAATTCCACGAATTCCTCTGACATTTTAACATATTGTTCATTAGATATATAACAGAAATTTAATTTGGTGATACATGTATCAGTTTGTTTCACTGCCCAGTCGAATAGTTCTCGCGGAGTTGCGATTGTGTTTCCATAGTATTTTGCAAGACTTGCTTTTTTTGCCATTCGCTTGAGAGTGCCACCAATAGCGTCACAGGGGCCTTTGCCGTGGGATGTGGCAAAAAAGTGCCACTCTGCTTCCAATCCATGTATTTTCTTGAAATTACATAAGCTGGCATTTTTTTTCTATTTTTATAATGAGCTGCAGCTCCATCTGACTTAAAAATAACTTTTGATTTGTTTAACAAAATTTATCAATTTTGTAATAAATAGCTGAACTGCTACTGTGTCATGGGTCTGATATTATAATAAAACTAACATTTTCCAATTTATTATCTTTTTTATGATAAATTTAGAATTGGGAATTATTCCAGTGATATCCTTGAGCAGCGTTATAATTTTCAGAAAAGTCGCTAATTACCAGTATTTAACCTTGTTTTAAGGAGTCTTTTTTGTTTCGTGAAAAAGAAGACTGTTATTTGCAAATAAAATCATGAGTTATGAGCTTATCAACTTTTTTTAGGTAGATAACAATACAAACATATTCATTACAGTGGGATTCCGTTTTTGGCATGCTCCGATTTTGGCACCCCCCGATTTTGGCAACAAAATGGATCCGTTTTTGGCAACATTTTTCAATACCATTACAATTTGTAATTTTTCGTAAATATTATCGTGTCTGTTGCTTTAGTCATTTAAATAGCATGTCAACTCCACACCGATTACAATCCAGAGCTCCATTTTCGTCAATATTTCCCCAAATCTCACGAACTACTAAGGACTCGCGTACGCGCTTTTTTACTTCAGAATGGTCATTGGTCATACATTGGCAACGTTTCATGAGGCCAATAATCTCCACCAGTAGCTCAACTAAAGACCAATATCTTTTCTTAGGCATTCATATTGAGTGACCAGCCCACTTGAGTCTGCCAGTAGGTGCTAAAATAAAAAAACACTGTTCTTCAGATTTGGAACAGCTTGTTTGAACAAAGCACCAGCACCGACATAAGAGCAACAAAAAATCTATGACTCACACAGAGTTACAATCAGAAATTTTGTTTCATCTGTTTGGCTCACTGTCTTTATAATTATGAATTTACAATCATCGATGTTGAAAAAAACACCGCAGTAATAGTTACAAATATGTACAGCAAAATGTCGCGTATCATAAATTTTAATAAATTTCATTAAATAACATGACAAATGCGAATACAGTCCAAACTACAATTTATTCTAAAGAATATCATTGAAGCGTGCGATAAATATGACTGAGAGTGTTTTAACTTTTTATATTGGTGGTGGTATTGGTGTGTATATTGATCTTTCTGCGTCAACAATTTAAAGCTACCTTCCTTTTTTTCAATAGACTCTGTAAGGAGTTAGATTTGTTGAGAGACGATCCAAAATTTTGTCAAGACTGTTAATCAAGGATACGGGTCTCAACATCATCAAAATGTTCCTTACGAGCTAAGTCTTCTTCTTATTCTTCTTTCTGGCGTTACGTCCCCACTGGGACAGAGCCTGCTTCTCAGCTTAGTGTTCTTATGAGCACTTCCACAGTTATTAACTGAGAGCTTTCTTTGCCGATTGACCATTTTTGCATGTGTATATCGTGTGGCAGGTACGAAGATACTCTATGCCCTGGGAATCGAGAAAATTTCCTTTACGAAAAGATCCTCGACCAGCGGGATTCGAACCCACGACCCTCAGCATGGTCATGCTGAATAGCTGCGCGTTTACCGCTACGGCTATCTGGGCCCCCCACGAGCTAAGTCTATGAGTTTCCTAACTGTGCCCTGGAGAATCATTAAGGGATTCTTGGATCTTTTGGGACTTTTCGGAAATTTTAACGCATTCATGAGGATATCTGCAGATTCCAAGTGGACACTGAGGGCTTGTTGAGGGATCCTTAGAGTGTATAACTGGTCATGGAGGATTATGTCCAAAATCTGATGATTCCTAATAAACTCTAGGGCGTCCTGTATATTTTAAGCGGGATAATGTGAATTTCTAGTAGTATTTTCAATACTTCCGGCGAAATCTTGGGGATTTTGAAAAGGTTCCTAGAGGGATTTGAGGTGTGCTAGTGGTAGCCTAATAATAATAAACTTTTAAATTTTTCATCGGAGAATTGAGAATATTCAGCAAAATTGCAGCGGAATTCCAAGATGTTAACTCCTATCCAATTCCTAAGCAAGATCCTGAGAACTCTATGCGAAATTCTACGGATGCTTAGCAAGATGCATCAGAGCTCATGCGTTTTTGTGTGGATTTCTTATGAGAACCTGAAGATTCCTATAAGGTTCTTGAGGTTTCATAACAGGATCCTGTATATTTCAGTTGATTTCATAAGGTAGGTATAAAACCTATATCTAGCTTTTGCATTTCTAAGAGCTTTTGATTCGCAAATACGTCTTTGAAACAAAGTAAAAAGAAAAAATCATGTTTTTTCATAGTTTTAAGAAAATGTTCAGTTCTTCTATAAAAGTCACTTATGCGATTATTGGTTTTACAAGGCCCTCCTATACAAAAATTATACATAAAGCTTCTAAAAAATAATTGAAGACGTTGAGACGTAAATACGCCACCAGAAAAATGTTTGCCAGATTTAACATTACGGGGCTATAGATTCATAGCATAGTATAACCCTTCGGGAAAATGCTTCGAAGTGAACCTTTTCGAAGTCTTAACGCCTTATGATTCCATAAAAATGATGTTTTAACATTGTGATGATGTTTTCTAAACCAATAGTTGAAAAATAAAATTTTAAATATGGGTTCCAATTTTGGCACGGTTCCGTTTTTGGCAACTGAAAATTTCAACTTTGTTGCCAAAAACGGAATCCCACTGTATTTCTTATTCATCTGGCGTTTAACGCAGGTACGTTTAGTAAGTTATTTTTCACAAAACTTTTTCTAGAAGAGAATTTAATGGGATATGGATAAGGTTGTAACTTTTCAATGTTTGCAATACTGTTGTGATACCTTTAGAACCATAAAAATCCGTCGGATTGTTAGACGGAGTTGATTTCCTCATAGGCAGAGGCGAAGTCCATTGATTGCCTTCATTAAAGAAACATAATCACTGTATAATTCCGTTTTTTATTCTCAATAAAAAATACAATCTATTTTCTGATTCAAACTCATTTATCACTTAAAAACACGATCATATTTGACGGTTTAAAACAAAATCTTTGAAAAAAAATTCGACGTTAGAAAAACGTTTTTCCCTAAAATTTGCCCAATTTGCAATGTATGGACGACTTTAAGTAAATTTATTTACGAAACTTTTTGCTTAAGGATAATCAAAATCTAAAATGGCAGTTTTTTTTAAATCGACTTTAAAGTTTTGAATATATTTTTTTTTTCAATGTAGAAAATGTGTTTTTATTTTTTCAATATTTTTTTCTCAAACTTCAGGAAATTTCACGACAGTCCCCCATACAACACTTTTTTGTAGGTCTTGCCATTTTCGAGTTATACGAGTTTATAAAAAAAAGTAAAAAAAAAACTTTGGGACTTAAAAAATTCTATGTCAGAAAAACTTTTTTCTCTAAAATATGCCCGATTTGCAATGTATGGGCGACTTTTAGTAAATTTAATTACGAAACTTTTTGCTTAAGGATGATCAAAATCTGAAGTGGCCGTTTTTTTAAATCGACTTTAAAGTTTTGAATAATTTCTTTTTCAGTGTAGAAAATGTGTTTTTATTTTTTTAATATTTTTCTCTAAAACGTCAGGAAATTTCACGACAGTCCCCCAACACTTTTTTGTAGGTCTTACCGTTTTTGAGTTATACGGGTTTATAAAAAAAAGTAAAAAAAAACTTTGACCCTTTCCAAATGTTAATCTGATCGATTTTGAAAAAAACAAAGTATGCAAAGTATCTTAGTTTCTTACTTCTTCATACTTTTGACATCCAGAAAGTTTCATTGAATTCTGAAGGGGTGCTGCCAATCGCGTGTCGAGTTGGCGTGAAATCCGTCATATGCTGCTTCATCATTGAGATTCTTACATTATCAATGTCTAAGTTCCCTACGTACCTATATAGACATTGAGATAACATTCTCTGAGTTATTTAATTTGTTCAGGAATACTTTCAGGGATCCAAAAAATCATCTCTACAGTTGTCTTCTCCTTTTTCTTCTTGGCATTAACGTCCTCACTGGGACAAAGCCTGCTTTTCAGCTTAGTGTTCTAATGATCACTTCCACAGTAATTAACTGAGAGCTTTCTTTGCCAAAGTTGCCATGTTCGCATTCGTATATCGTGTGGCAGGTACGATTATACTTTATGCCCAGGGAAGTCGAAGAAAATTCCATTACGAAAATATCCTGGACCGAGCGAGAATCGAACCCAGACACCTTCAGCATGACTTTGCTTTGTACCGCGGACTCTAACCATCTATTCGCCTATTATCCTAAACATTCTTTCAAAGATGCTCACAAGAATTTCTTCGGAACTTGCACCGGTAGATGCTTAAGCAATCCAACGCTACCAGATCCAGTAATTTCCACAGGGAATACTCAAAAAAAAAAATGCCAGGGACTATCCCAGGATTTCCTCAAGATATTTCCACTAATTCTTCCACCGATTTCTCCAGTTATTACTCAAAGAGATTTTTCAATGATTGATACAGTAGTTCTTCGAGTAATTTCTCAATTGACATTTCAATGAATTCTTAAATGTTCGTTTATGGTTTCACATTTGTTAATACTACAGCAATTATTCTAGTATTTTTTCAGTCCACTGCTTAAGAACTTACACAAATTGATTGATTACTTTCTAAGGTATTTTTTCTTCAAAAATACCTCGCGGATGTTTAAAAAAAATTCTATTGAATTCTATTGCATTCAGTAATTTTCACACCCTGAAAATTATCACAGGATTTTTGCCAGATATTTTGCCACCACTGATTTATCCAGTTGTCTCTAAAAGAACTTTCAACCATCAACAACGATTGGTTCGTCGAAGAATGCAAGCGGGTTTTGGAGGAGAAGGATGCTGCGCGGGCTGCAATGCTGCAGCAAGGTCGCAACAAAACGTGAAGCGATATAAAAGGAAACGAAAGCACCAAACCTGCCTATTCCAGGACAAAAAGCGTCGCCTGGAAGAAGCGGATTGTGAAGAAATGGAATAGTTGCATCGTTCAAAAGAAACGCGAAAATTCTACGAAAAGCTTAACGCATTCCGAAAAGGCTTCGTGCCGCGAGCTGAAATGTGTAGGAATAAGGATGGAAGCATCTTGACGGACGAACATGAGGTGATTGAAAGGTGGAAGCAATACTATGATGAACACCTGAATGGCACGGAGAACACAGGCGCGACAGCGGAGGAAGTGACTACGCCAGCACCAACCTGTTCCCACATTGAGGGAAGTTAAAAATGCCATCAACCAGCTCAAGAACAACAAGACAGCTCGTAGGGATGGTATAGGAGCTGAACTCATCAAAATGGGCCCGGAGAGGTTGGCCGCCTGTCTGCACCGGCTGATTATCAGAATATGGTAAATGGAACAGCTGCCGGAGGGGTGAAAGCAAGGGTTAATATGCCCCATCTAAATCATCACTGTACGGCAAATCCTCCAGAAGTGCCGTGAATACCAAATCCCAACGCATCACCTGTTCATCGATTTTAAAGCGGCTATGGAAAATCATGGATGAATACAGCTTTCTCGGGAAGCTCACAAGACTAATAAGAGCAACGATGGATGTTGTGCAGAATAGCGTGAAGATTTCGGGCGAACATTCCATTCGTTCGAATCCCGCCGGGGACTGTGGTGATGGATTTTCGTGCCTAGAAGGTGTCATGCGGAGAGCCGGGTTCAATAACCGAGGTACGATTTTCACAAGATCCAGCCAATTTGTTTGCTTCGCGGATGATATGGATATTGTCGGCAGAACATTTGGAACGGTGACAGACCTGTACACCAGCTTAAAACGTGAAGCGACAAAAGTTGGCTTGGTGATGAATGCGTCACAAACAAAGTACATGCTGATAGGCGGAATCGAGCGTGACAGACCCCGCCTAGGAAGCTGTGTTACGATAGACGGGGATACTTTTGAGGTGGTTCATCAGTTCGTCTATCTCGGATCCTTGTTAAGGCCGCACGGGACGTCATTATAATCACCCTATCCATTTGAAGGATATATTTGAAATATCACCACATACTGCGTAGATTTTTCTAGCATGCACATAGTATTTAAAGTACCAGATTTCTAAACACTTATTGCGATGCTCGAGATTTCAATGGAATGAGCTGAAACTTTGCAGAAAGTATATGTAAAACAAAAGGAAACTTTAAATTGACGGGGAACCCAAATCCTTGATGGTCGCGGAATAATGGGACACCCTAATTTACATGAAGCTTGGACCATGCTAGAAGAGGACCTGCAAGCACTTGGAATCTTCGAACGAAGGGCGCTTATGACCATGTTTAGCGGTGTGCAGGAGCCTGCTAGGCTCTACGGCGAACCCAGTATCCAGAAGGTGACGAAAGTCGGAAGGGAGCGTTGGGCAGGGCATGTTGCAAGAGTACCGGACAACAACCCTGCAAAGATAGTGTTCGCGTCGAATCCGGTTGGTACAAGAAGGCGGAGAGCACAGCGAGCGAGGCAGCTTGATCAGGTACAACAAGATCTGGAGAGCGTGGGCCAAAATCGAAGTTGGAGAGACACAGCCATGGACCGAGTAAATTAGCGTAACATCGTTGACGAGGTTTTATCAAACTAATTGATGTAACACCAAGTAAATAAATAAATAATAGAATTTTCTTCAGAAATGCCTAAACACCGAAATAGATTTTCTCAAAAGACATTTCTCACGAGACATCGCTGGAAGAATGCCGTGAAAAGTTCTTTAAAGATCTTCTTGGGAAACAACAATCAACTGTTTGAGGAATTCCTAAAGGATTGGAGTATTTCCTGAAGTTAGGTATCCTTATAAAAATTCCTACGGGAACCATGGTGAATAACAATATTTTTGTAGGGAATTCTAAGAAATCCCTGAAGGCACTTATGAAGAAATTACTGGCTGAATTCTTTAGGATCTTCTAATCGCGTTTCTTGGAGAAAGTCCTAGGGAAATCTGTGAAAGGATCACTGTTTAAATTCCTGGAGAACATAGGACCTCTTTGAAAAATTTCTAAAGAAATATTTGGAGTAGTTCCTGATGAAAACTATGAGGTAATTTTAGTAGTGATCCTATCTATAACGCAATTCTTGGAGGTATTCTTCAAAAAACGTAAATAAAAAAATTTGCCTAATTAATGTCTGACCAAAAATAACTTCGGATTAATATCTGAAGGAAATTTTGAACAAATTTGTGCCTAAAATAACTTTATAATAAATTTCTGTGGAAATTTCATGAAAAATTACATATGATAATACGAGCAGTAACACAGCAGGAGTTCCTCCAAAAACTCATCCAGGGATTATGCCAGGAATTCTACTAAAAACTCATCTGAGAATTCACTTTGGTTTATAGACTCTTGTATGGTATCTTTTTCCAACCTGGTGTCTCCAAATTCGTATATTCAAGACACTCAGTTGTTACCAGCATTGAATATACCGTCATATTTTGAGAAATTCCGTAAAAACATTCCGATGGAATTTAGCAAAACTAACTTCGAATCATTTCATTACAAATTCCGCGGGGTATCTAATCAATATCCTGGATAACGACATACAGTAATTAGTGAATCTGTTGAAAAATGTCCTAGAGTAGAGTTGTTTCCTAGAATAATATCTGAAGAAATCACTCTTGAAATTTCTGAAGTAATCCCTGTTCGCGCCAACGCGAAGTTTCCATTTGTATGTTTGTCCCTCACACCCTGTTCCATCTAACCTCGAGCCGCCGCGAGTATTTCGGCCTCTCATCCCGACCACTAACAACCACCCAACTGTTAGCGTTTAAGAACGAAATAAACAGTAAACCCTATAGGGGAAGGGGTGGTGAAATGAACACCTTAAGGATATCACCCTGTTTTTGATAGAAAAACGAGGAAATTGTATAATGCTATCGCACAACATCAAAAATAGGGATGTTATCTATGGACCGATGCACGAGTTCACTAATTTGACGTTTTAGCGGTGCCGAATTCACTCGTTGCCATGGTCACGTAAATAACACGGCACCGCTCAAACGTCAAATAGTGAACCCGTGCATAGGTCCATAGCAGACTGAAATAGTTAATTTTTCACATTTTTTCTGCGCTAGCAAAAACCAATGGATATGTTTATTTTAAATGCACTATGTGGGTAAAATAAACATCATGCAAAAAACGTGAGCAAAACAAATATTTTTTAAAATTTTCATTTCATTCCCGAAAATATATCCATTTATGGTTATATTAGTTTTGACATCATATCATAACGATATTGATCTCACTGTAAAACCTCAAGACTCCCGACCTAAAAATTACGTCAGTTCTATTTTTCAAACGTTGTTTTCTAAAATTTTAGTTTTCGTTAATATTTTCACTTCAATTGTCCTCCGTATCAACCCGAACACTTCGATTTATGCTCTAAATCGTCCGTGCGTGATAAAAAATCAATCAAATTTGTTTTTTCTCGGTAAAAGGCACTGTGTTCATTTTACCACCCCTTTCACTAATATCGAACCATGATATAAGATTCCATAAAAAAAAACTCTTAAGAAACACATCTAAGGCGATTCCTGGTAGTATCTATTGAGTTTTTTTTATAAAATCTCTGGAAAGATATTCCGATGATCCGCTAAAAATTTTTGAAAAAGGTTCACAAAAGACTTGTTACCTTAGACGCGATTAAAAAATTAAGGGAAGCATGCTAGCAAACGTAAATGACAATTTCTAACTACGTAACGCTTAAAGGAGGAAAGGGAGTAGGTTCAAGCGTTACGACTCATACAAAAAGAGTTACGGCGGGACGTTTAGCGTTACGTACCTATTGCATAAATAAATGCTGTCTTACTGAACCAACATTTTTTTTCATACTCTATTTTTGTCTATCCAGATGGAGAATATGATGATCCCAATGCACTGAAGCAGGGCCACGCAGAGCGCAACTAAACCATCGTTGAGCAAGTTCTTCTGTTTTGTTGAGAAACTTATGGGTTCTATAGAAATAATAGATTTGAAAGAATGGAGACACGACTTTGCTCGGTTGAGATACGAAATTCTGAATATTGTGGTACAGAATATGTTCTATAAGTTACTAGTAAATGTGCTTGTTTACCCATCACGATGAGAAGAGAACCGTTGCGTGAGTATGTCGTGACATCATTTCCTAAGCCAGGTAGTGTACATGTAGAATTATAGGGAAATGAAATACCTATTTACTCTAAGGCAATCAGCACTGTTTTTCGTACATCCTTAGAATAAAGTGCATATAAACGGTAAAGTGATTGAATCTTTGTAGCAATTGCAATATGATACCAACTTCCGTACTTGTTAAATTTGAGCATATGTCTTAGTTTACTCCTTCTATAGTCTAAGTTAAGCTAAATGTCTTGAATTCGCGAACAAGATACAATTTATCAGATTAATTCCTATTTTATTCTGATATTCAACCACGAAACATACGTCCATAATGTAGATCTCTATTTATTAAACTAATCGTGCTCAAAAGTGATTTAAGGTTATTTAGACTCAATCTTCTTTTAACTACTTTTTTCTTATGTTATAGTTTAAAACGAATCGAATATTGTCTATAAGCTGACTGGTGTCCTAATACTCTTCATTTGCCATACATCTCATACTTTCTTGCCGTGATCATAACTAAGTACTACAAACTTTATTTTCATTTCAACGTACTATCTGTAAAATAACTTTTGAACCCGTTGTTGAGCACAAAACCTTTTTGGTATCCTTTAATTTCGCGTCAAGCATTTGAACATGTGATTACAGTTATAACAATAATCCACCGGATAGTGAGCAGCTCGGTTCGTGTCGGATTATTTGGATAATGCATTTAATAGAACACTATCGGCACCTGCTAACGAAGTAAAGTTATCCAAAATAAACCTCAAAAGAGGAGATTGGCTGAACTTATTGCTAATCCGAGAATTTGACACGTCGTCTAACGAAAATTAATCTCCTTTCCATCAGTATCAGTGTACCGCGCAAAAATCTTTTTCAATAGTCGAATTGTCAAGTTTTCATATGGATTAGCAATGACGGCTTTCATTTTTTACTTATAAGTGTAAAATTTTCCATTCATGTGGCAACATAAACGAAAACAGAATGAATGTTAGGTATTTCTACATTCGCAATAAACACGTTTATTTTTATTATCAAATTATTGGTTTGGTTTTCTGCTGTGAAAATATTGAGAAATCCTTGAACACTTTTCAATGACTTGGTCACTATTTTCGACCTGGTCATCAAAAAAATCACTACTTGCAACTAAAAATCACTTTTATCCGAAAATGATCTCTAAAGTCACTCTTCTTGTGATCTGATAAAAAGAAACTACAGACTGGGTTAGCTTCTCAAACTCAAACAGTAAGACAATAATGTTCGCGTTTCAAATTACTATTTTAAAGACACACACTTTATTTGATTGGAAAATCAAAGAATGAAAACGGTAGGGATTCATGATTAACTTTCTCTGAATACTTTGTGATTTGTGGGGCTCTCTAAAACATTGTTGATGAAAACCGCAAAATTTTGAAAACAATTTTTTTGTGGGAATTTGAGAAATTCTGACAGACCTGTTGAATGAAGCTCTGTAGTTTTTACATGGCTCTTTGGCTGTTAACCCATATCCGCCCAGCGTCCTAAAAATAGGACAGAAGCCCCGAACGCCCAGCGTCCTATAAATAGGACAGTACTTGTAGTGCAAATATCTTGAAAATAAAGAGGTTTAGGAGAAAACTGTCTTCTGCAAAGTTGATCACAGGACTGCTGACTTCCACTTGGTAACTATTTTAATTCAGAATTAACTCACCAGGTGGCGCACAGACGCCAACAAATGTCGTATTTATAAGCAACATATGAAACAACTTTCCAGCGTACAAATATTTGCTTCGTTTATATCTCAGTCCAACGATGAGATACAAAATTGGTGTCTTCGACAATGTTGAACAACTAAATAATACCTATTCGCATAGAACCTTATAAATTCGGAAAACACTCCCAAGATGGCGCTAGTGAGCCAAAACTTTATTTGCTTATATCTTAGTTCAGTCATGAGATACAAAAATGGTGTCTTCGATAAAGTTGATCAACTAAATGAGAACTATTCGCCTAAAACCTTATTTGTTCGGAAAACACTCAAAAGATGGCGCTAATGGTCGAACATTTTGATTGTTTATATCTCAGTTCAGTGATGAGATACAACATTGGTGTCTTCGACAAATGTGTTCAACTGAATGAGATCTATTCGCCCGAAAACTTATTAGTTCGGAAAACATTCACTGGATTGCGCTAGTGGGCAAATATTGTATTTGCTTGCATCTAAGTTTTGTTATGAGACACAAAATTGTTGTCTTCGACAATGTTGAACAACTAAATGATACTCAGTCACATCAAACCTTATAACACTCACAAGATGGCGCTAGTGTATTGTTATTATGTGCGAAACATCAAGGAAACAACCAATAAGAAATTGGTCAGCCTAGATCAAAACAATGGATACTTACTATCGATCCGAGCAACAATCGCTTATTTCGGATGCAATGCTCTTTACGTTTTTAGATGAACCTTGACACCATTTAGGTCTTTTGATCATTTGAAGGGACTATTGAATGAAAAAAACGACAAATTGACTTATCCATCCATGAACTGAACTCCAAGGGTGAAGGGCGGCTGTCAAATGAGAGTAAAATTGAATAGCCGCCAACCTAAGTCCAGAACCAGTTTTATGACTTAAACGTGGAAAAGTAAAAATTATTTTTCGCAAAATTACAGGTAATAAATGCGCTTGAAAGATATTGTTTACAAGCAGTTATTTACTACGCGCTACTGCAGTGCGTTGTTGCCAATTTAATCAGAAAATTCTACTTAATTCCCAAAATGATTGTTTTCGAGAAAATTGATTAAGCCTTCACCATTGTTTGATCGTAGTTTTGTATGGTTGTTTACTTTTTAGAACCAGCGACGCGTTGAGGTAGCAGTAAAGACCCAGGTAACAATTTGATGCTGGATAAACGCTTGTATAACTTATTCAAAGAAGCCTTAGTTTGAATAAAAGCTGTGCACAGGTGCCACACTCGATTGTTCAGCTCCTAAACATCTCATTTTGGCGATTTTAATCAGACTCAAGTTGACTTAGAGCTGTTTGGAGAGCTGAATTATGGTTGAATAAGCGCTCTGTTTTAAATGTCAAAATTCTATTTTTGGAACAAAAATCAACCATGTATAGCTTACCAATCGCTTATACAGCTTTAATTCAACAATTAATAAAAAAATGCAAAAATACATGTTCCTAAGCCCGAGGGTATTTAATGATGCTAACAAATTGTAACTAATTGGATAGATATATGCTGGAATTTAAATGTGTAGATAAATAATTATGAGTGATTGAGAATTGAACTTGGATTCTCTGATTTACGGCCGCTCACCTTACCATCTGCTCCATTTGGGCTTGTACGAGTATTACTAGAAGCATGAGCATAAATCATTGTCTTGTATGAATAACGGCTATAACTATTTTGATTTTAGGTTGCATAGAGGCTGGAGAAGCGATACCTGCACTACGCAAACAATCTTAGGTTAGCTGTCAGAAATTTGTTGTGAATGTGAAGTGTTTCGAAATGATAATTTATCATGCCAAGTTGGCACTTATTTGTTGTGTTAATTGTTATCGGCACAATATATTATCGATAACTTGAGTATACAGTGAAACAATGATTTGTGGGGAGCTCCTTAAGATCACAAAAGAGTTATTCTTATTTTGCGTGCTCACTTCTTACAAAGAGGAAAAATATGGATGAATTCCAGGGGTACCATTCTATTCATGTATCGATGAATGGACTCTGTGCGTCAGAAACAGGTAGGTCAAAAATTGCTTTATGTTGTAGAAAATTCAACCAATTATGAACAACAAAGTGTGGGAGGTTAAGTGGCGATACAATATCTGTATAATGGTTGAATAAACTGTTAAACAACCACCAATAAATTCTATGAAGGATAGCTGAATTAAAGTGAATAATTAAGCTGGATAATGTATAATTCAACTTGGTATTCAGCGTTGAGTGTATCGCTGAATACGAGGGTTGAATAAGCTCTTACTCAAATTAGTGTTCAGCTATCACCGTGTTCAGCCATTAGAACCTGCAACCAGCCATTGTTTAGCAAATACTCTTGCAGTTCAGCTTTGATTGTTACTTGGGGAGCCTTCCTTGCTGAACTCACTAAGACCAAGAACTGTGACATTTGAGCGGGCACGCTTCAGTATGCTCCCCAGGTATTCTGGCCAGCTCTAGTGTCAAAAATCTTGGACCGCGTGAATTCGGTTCTATCGGTAAATATGTGAATATATGCATCAGTGATGCAGTAACTTCAACGTTATAGCCGAATAATGTTGGCTTCAAGTATTCACATCTGTAAAGCATGCAATAGTTGGAGTCCAATATTTGACTGTCATTAGACTGAAGAACTAACTTTTGATCAGCCCTAATGAAATTCTGATATTGCCAAATATATATTTCAATCACTGTCAGATCCGAGGCACATTGTATACTAATAACTTGACCCAGAAAAAAAAATATTTTGATAGTTATGTTACCATTATCAGCTGGCAAGTTTTATATAATCTTTTTAAAGACTATTCTGAAACATCTGTAGGTTTTTTTTTTTAAATCAAAATATTTGATGTAAGATTTTATTTTGTTTTTGGTATAAATGGTTTAAGTGTGCATAATTGTACATGTACATGTATGGAAATGTATGTATGTCTGTATCTTTCTTACGTGGTAGAGCAGAAATTGAATTGAAGTCACTAAATGATTAAGTTCTGGCATGAACCTTTCGCCTCTGAAATTTGTATTCTTTATGGTGCAATTTCTTTATCAAGGTACGTCCATAAATTACGCCACGCAATGTTTTGCCATATTCATCCTCCTCAATTTTCCTCTGTTTCACACTTTTTGTATGGATTCTAATTTTTATACGGGTAGTCACGTTTCATTGTAACCCCCTCCTTCCTCTTCTGTACGTGACGTAATTTATGAATTACCCCTCACCAGCAGTTTTTTCCAACTTGTTTACATTGTAATGGGTCGAACTGCATTAAAATATATTTGATTAATCTCGAAAATAAACTTATAGAACAGCTAGATATGGACGACACACTTTCAAGAATTTTTTTTGGATCCCCACCATAGACTTGAATTTTTTTGGTGAATTAAGGTTTAATTTATAGGAATACGACTATGAATAACAAAAACGGAGCTGAATTCCAATTGTGAGATACCTTGGGCGTTAAAGGGTTAATAAAGAAATCTCCAACATATCGAGTAGTGTTTAATCCTTTGGCCGTGTCGCTTGCTCCTGCGGGGGCAGGTGAAGCGGTCAGGATCAAGCGTCCATTTTTTACGTAACGCTAAAATCGAAAATTGTCGACCCCCTCCCCCCCACCGTAACGCTTTTTGTATGAAAATTTTGAAATTTTTGTATGAGCCGTAACGCTTTAGCCTACTCCCCCTCCCCCTTGAGCGTTACGTAATTTGTGGACGGCGCCTTAGTAGTGTTTGATCCTTTGATCGTATCGCTTGCTCTTGCGAGGTCAAGCGTTCAACATTTGTTTGGCGTGCAATACTTTTATCGAATAATATCGCGAATCAGGTTAGGCGTGAATATACCATGGATCGCATCACCAAACATTGGTGACTCCCAGATCTCTACCTTGTCCCACGAACCCAATATCCTTTCCATGACAGCCATGGAGATGCAGAGGTGATCTCGGTCTCTAGTAGCAACGGTTGCCTAACTAACATTCCTTCGCTTCCCCGATGACCGTAAGGACGTGACCGGCGCCGTTATTGACTTTTAAAATTTGAGTTCTCGATTTGTGCACATTGAGAATGGTAAGCCTCATTCATTAAATCTGTGCAATTTCGATTGCTCTGATCAATCATGGAGTAGTGTGGTTGATAATTGTAGGTCATCTATGCTCATGCTCTAATCTCTAATGTTTAGCAATTAAAAAGTTTTCTGTAGCTTTATCGAACATTTTTTATAAATGATTAATGAAAGTTTCAGTACACATTTCTCCAGAGGATTTGTGTGAAATCCACGAATTTTCTACATAATCCACCAAAATTTTAACTCAATTGTTTCATGAATTTGTCTATAAGCAATCCGTTTTCCATCTCTACAGAACTGGAAAAATCTTCAATGATTTTTTACTGCAAATTGTCCTTTGTACGCGACGTTTATTACCAACTGTAATTAGGTGACCTGACTTCTAATTGAAAGTTTTATTCCGGTTGGATAAGTGTCGGATAATATTTCAAACTACTTCTGTAGTGATAAAAAATGTCGTTAAAGAATCTGTGAAAGGCTTCAAAACCGGCTCGCGCTCTAAAAAGTTTGTCAATGAATACTAACGGGTTTTCAGTAAAAAATGATAATTATTTTAATACCTTTCCGTAATTAAAGTAAATAGCGTAATTTTTTTTTCTCTTCAAGAGAATTGCTCTCTGGACTCCCTAAAAATGAGTGGCATGTTTTTTTTCGCTCGGCTGCCGTTAGTTCAATCGAAGATGGCGTCGAAACAGCAAGTAATCCGTGTAAGCGTGTTGTACGGTTATACGAAAAGCCGTACGCAGCAAATGAAAGGAATCCGATCAACTTGAACCAGTGCCGTCCCATTGAGGATTTGTTCCGGCTCCCTCAGTGCCCTAGTGTACAAAAATATTTGGCAAGCCAATGATACGAAGCAGTTGACGAGGATCCGGAATTGTATCCGGAAGATGGACGTCAGTGCCGTCCAGCGCTCTTGTGAGAGCATCGCGACCAAGTTGCGTCGTACGGCTGATTAGGGCCCCGTCTCCAATATTCATTGACGTTTTTTTGAAGAGCAACATTATGCTTCCAATTTTATTATAATTTTTATTAGTATTAATATTGAATTCGATGAAAAACAAATTACTGTATAAATGAAAAAAATCTAAGATTTTATTGAGCCGATTTTATTGAGCGATTTTCTATTTATTAAAGTTAGACAGCCCTTCTTAGAACTAATCCTATATATGGAAAATGTTTACTAGGCCGTCCCTTTTTTCGAAAAGGCGAAATGTTATAAGTTCGTCATTGTAAAGTGCTCGTTTTGGTAAGAAAAAAATCAGGTAAAAATTTGACGCTAAATGGTCCCCCAACGACCCTAAAGGTATTGGGTGTAGATGACCTCCGTGCGCCAAATCAAGCTCGCTGCTCTAGTGTACGCAACATGAGTACGAAAAGCCACTAGTAACAAATTGATAATCAGCATAGAATTTTAGGTAAAATAATATATTATACTGTGGATATCTTCAAAACATTGCACGCCGACATACAATTCATAACTACAAAGGGATCGTTCAAATATTACGTAACGCAACAAGGGGAAGGAGGGGGTCTTGCGTAGTGTTACGGTTTATACAAAAAAAAATGTTTCATGCAAAAGCTGGTATGTGGGGGCCTAAAATTGGCAAATTTTGCGTTACGTAAATATTTGAATCATCCCAAAGAAAACAAACTTCTATGCTGATTATCAACGCGAGCAGGACAATTTGTTACTGGTGGCTTTTCGTACTCATGCTGTGTGTACTAGAGCAGCGAGCTTGATTTTGCGCACGGGGTCATCTACTCCTAATACCTCAGGGCCGTTGGGGGACCACTTAGCGTCCACGTACGGACTTCAAATTTTTACCTGATTTTTTTCTTACCAAAACGAGCACTTTACAATGACGAACTTATAATATTTCGCATTTTCGAAAAATAAGAGACGGCCAAATGTTTACCTTAACCCTCTAATACCCAAATTTTTATTTTCGATCTAAATATCATTTTGAGTTATCTAAAATCGTTCTAAACACGTTTTGGGCAATGATTTATTTTTATTTGCGAATCTATGAATTTTGGTTTTTGATTTTTAAAATTTTTATTTTTGAACATCCCTATCCTTTTTCATTTTTTTTCGAAGTCTCTTCTAGCTACTGATTTTTGGCAATAATAAAAAATCAAGTTTTTACGTTACTTTTAAATATTAAATTTTTTTAACATTTTTCTGGAAATATTTTTTATTTTTCGTGTAATTAACGGAAAAACAGGTTTGAAATTATTTTAATACCTCCAAGCTCTTCTTCTGTTATAGGTTAATAGTAAAAAAATATAAAAAGGTACGATTTTTATATTACACGTTAAATAAACCCCAGGCATTTGTAGGTTATATAATAATACAATTTTTCAAACAATTTTCAAAAATACAAAAAAGTTTCAGAAGTCATAAAAAACTTTTCTCATATGCGTGTTATGAGTCAAGGTTTAAGCCAAAAATAAAATCATTTTGATTTCCGAGCTACAAAAAAATACAGAAAATTCCAAAGTGTACCCCGTTTAAAGGCGGGGTTGGGTATTAGAGGGTTAAATTGAAATATTGTATATATTACACATTTATATATATTTGTATATACATCTTTGAAGTTCTATAAACATCCACCAGACTCCGAAAATGAGTGTTTTTGAACTCAATATTTATGCCAATGAAATTTTATGCAAACCTGCCGTGAATACTTGACACTTTTCAGGTGAATAAGACAATTACGTTTGTAATTCACTGCCGGATAATGTAAGGATTCTGTTATGATTCTTTGGAGAAGTCCTTTAAGATATAAGCCAGATGTCTACTAAATAGCTTTATTAGAATCCGATAAGGAACTTCTGAAACGGATCTTAATTATATCGAATGAAACACAAATAAATCCAAACAGGGCAGTAGGATGAAGAGTAGAGTGCGGCTTATTTTTCAAAAGTTCTCAAAACCACAAATTCGTGTGCTCTTATGAATTCAATTGACATTAAGAGAAAAACCTCAAAGTTTGAGCTAAAAATATTAAGGTTTAGAAGTGTCTTAAAGGTTCATTTTCAAGTTATAAAAATGGCTTTCAGTGAAGTCACTATAACTTCTTTATTTTCTAACCAATTTTAAAACTGTTAGTACCGTTATCATCAAAATTCATAAAAAAACTTTGTAGAACACCAAATTTGTCTAAAATCAAAACTAATTTTAGTTATAACTAATTTTCTCCAAATTTTTCCTCATTTTCCTAAAAAAAAATCATCTCTGTTTGAGCATAACTTCATAAATACTCAACCGATTCCAAATCCTGTTGTTGATGAAAATTTAGTTGTCTTCAAACTGTTCATACAACACAATTTTCTAAAGAATGGTTTTGATTGAGTATTTCACAAAAACTACTTAAAAACGCGATTTTATAATGCAAAAATCATTTTTTCTGGATTATTTAAGTTTTTTCGCCGGAAATTGCATTTTTTCTACAAAACTTAAGTTTATAAAGCATCTTGTTTTAACTACGAGTTGAATAGTGCACATATTTTTTAACACGTGCAAACATATTTTTGTTTCAAAATTATTTATAGGAAATTGTTTCAAAGTATTTTTCAAAGGTTTAACAAATAAGAAAACACAGTTTCAGCTTTGGAGAAATTGTTTGACTAGCAATAATCTGAAAAAAACTGGCATTTTTCGTTAATCATGTTTTTGTGCAGTTTCTGTTGAAAAACTTGGTCAAAACAATTTTTCAGTGAAATATGTTATATGAACAGTTTGAAAACAACTAAATTAGCTTCAAAAGTATGCAAAACAATTGGAATCGGTTGAGTATTTATGAAGCTATGTTCAAACAAAGATTTTTTTTAGTAAAATGAGAAAAAAATCGGAGCAAGATACTTTTAATTAAAACTAGATTTGATTTTAGACAACTTTGGTGGTCTACCAAGTTTTCGTAAATTGAATTTTGAAGATAATGGTGCTAACAGTTTCAAAATTGGTTAAAAAATAACGAAGTAATGAAGACTTAACTGAATTTTTTATAACTTGAAAATTCACCTTCAAGACGCTTGTGCCACTTCTAAATCATAATATTTTTGGCTAAATATTTGAGGTTTTTTTTAATTGTGATTTAAATTCACAAGAGCACACGAATTTTTGGTTTTTGAAGCGCTTTCAAACAATCTATTCTACGATCACTGTTTAAGTTCTGAAGAGTTGGTAAAATCTAATCCACATACTCTCTACTGCAATGATGTCAAACAGAGGGTTGGTTGTTGATTTCCATGCGTTTGTATACCCATTATCAAAGTTACCCCAAAACCGACTTTTTATTATAATCGACTTTCGATTATAATAAAAATATAGGTGCAATTAAAATTAATCGTTTAGCAATCTTTCATCTGCAATCGATAGCTGAGATGCCAGTACTTTTTCTAAAATTAGAAAATGGATCATTGAATGTTGTTTTTGACAGTGCTCACCGCATCAAAACAAAGGCGCCACTGTATATGGGATTTAACATTGTGACAGCATTGCTGTTCTGTCAAACACACAAGGCTACGGTGGCGCTATCTATGCTTTCCATAGCGGCCGTTTTGGTTATTTTAATGATCCAATGAAACAGAATAATCATATTTTCTTCCAAAAAACTATCAACAAGCATTTAATGGAGTTAACGAAAGACGAAAATTAATTTGCATCCGGAAAAGTTAAATCTAGGTAAAAATAGTTACTGGACAAACAAATTTATGCTGAAAACTAAAATTTACCAAGATTTGATGAAGATAAAAAACATGAGTTTTGAAGCCTAATTAAAGTTTTTGGACATGTGTGTACACCTACTTAAAGTCAAAATACAAAGAAAGCATTTATTTTTAATTCTTGTGTAAGTTCTTAACTATTTGACATTGCAGATTAATGTTTGACTTTGTTTTTCAACTAAAACATGTTTGGATATTGGGATTTGCCAGCTTTTTGGAAAACTGCACCTCTGTGTGACACAAGTAAAAATTGTCTCACTATAAATTGAGTTTTTGTTTGCTCTTTTAAGCTATAAGTAAACAAGGTTCACAATTATCATAGAAAAACTGAACTTATCGATAATTCAAAAACACTTTGCTCAAAACGTTAAAAGCTATTAGAAATCATGGAACTTCTAAAAAGGACGTTGCCAATCATTACGAAATTAATGTGTCTACCTCGGACAGTCGATGCAAAGGAAGATTTTAATTGAAAAGTTCCAATATTAGGAAATACACGGAAATTCCATTCATTGTCGATGTAAAGCTTGTTTTAAACACAAAAATGGGGTGTAGGTCTATCCACACAAATAAGGCTATAAATAGTTAATTGAAGAATTTCCATTTTTACATATAACAAGATATAACTGGTCGCAGTGGTGCATCCCGAACACAAACAGAAAAAAAACATTGTCTTTACATTTCCAAGTAACTTTGACATGTTTCTAGGTTTTGAAGTATGCAGAAATAGATTTAAAAAATGTCAATTTACTTCCGAAACCTTTTCTTATGTAAATATTTTCAATATGCTTAACTCCCTTAATTTTATTGAATCAAATTATTTGATCTATGTTGTGAACAGTAGCAAGTCCAATTTTCGATTAGATACTATCTGTGTCCCACTTTATCCGTTGTAAGCTTATCGAAAATTGTGTTTTTTTTTTATATTAGGCGCATGTACGATTGATTGATACGAATTAATCTTTGTATTACTTCGGGACAATTTACACTACATATTATCTTGAGAACCACTGCTTTTCGCGGCTTGCAAGGGATTCCACATTTCAACAAGAACTTTCGCAATATGCGTTGATATGCTATGCAATATGTTAAGCTCTTCCTATCTTCCCTATACATAAACCCAAAGAAAATATTTACATCTTCGAATGCGGATGGATAGATAGAGGAACTTCGAAATCACACCGCCACCCTATCGTGCTCATAATAGCAGAGGGAACTCGTTCTAAACACAAACTCGCGTGCATTGCGATGCTATGCTAGCATAACAAAGTTTTACTCTGCGTTCATTCAGTACAGAGCGGAGATCGTGACGGACGGAGGTGTTTATGTAAGTGTCCCGATTATTGATAGTGGAGTGTTGTTACATTAGAAGGCTAATGCAAGTATTGCCGTGTTAAATACCTTTGCAATGTTGATAAGAAGAGAGTATTTCAAAGCTACATGATATCAAAGTTGTAATGCTTTTCAAAAATTAAGTTTGTTAGTAAAACCATGTTTCGTAGGTTCAATGGTGTATCTGTATCATTGTATAGGCATATACAGTTTAAAAATAAATTCTTCTGACGAAATCATGCATCATTATGTTTCAATTTTTAAGAACGATACAGATGATGATACCAAGTTGTTTGTCATATATCTACATTGCCAAACAGATTCGGCCAAACAGTAGGTATCAGTCAAAACAAAACATGATGGTATCAGCTATAAATGTGTATGATTATTGTGACGATTTCCTTTCATTGAACCATTTATAAAGGGTACCGGCCGGTCAACGCAAAGTTATGAGGTTAATTCACGTGATGGTGTCAACAGTCTAGTTGTTGTGGAAATCAAGAAAATAGTTTTAGTTTTAACAAACCAAGATTCTGTCGCTCGTTTGCAGAGTCACTGTATGAAATCGAACATTTTGATTGATATAGATGCGCTAAGGTATTTCCTAATTTGTAATTCAGTGTATCGCCTAAGGAGCCTGTATTTCCGCGGGTTTCAAATTTCGTTCACTGTCAGTTATGCGAAACTTGTATGATAAGGTTATTTGAAAAGAGAAGACCGTGTGAAATGTAAGTGCCTTATATTCTGCTCACAGACAACAATGTAGGTACGAAAGTCATGAATGGTCACCTACTTCATCCAATAGAATCTAAAGGAATATTGGTATGCCATTATCCAGCTTTTTACGAGCGCTAATGTCTGCCGCAAGGAGACTCGCTTTCTGGTAGGGATCGGTCGATTTGACGTTTACCTTGGGTCTGCTCAGTATAAAACGACCCAAGCCAAACGTCAAATCGACCGATCCCTACCAGAAAGCGAGCCTGTTTGCGGCGGCCATTAGCGCTTTAAAAAGCCTGATATCATGAACCTAATATTTATGGGCTGATCAGATTAGAATTCAAAGTATGGAGCTTTTGCAGCAATGTCAGCTACAGAGTGGGTGGCCACCAAATTTGTATTTTGAATTTCCCGTCTTTTTCCCGGTTAGCAAAGATTTTTCGGGATTTAATTGTGCTAATAGTGCCATTTTTCTTATTTTCAATTTGTTTTTCCAGTTTGCTAATGCAATGCAATAATGTTACTTGGCTGTAATTTAAGCTTGTAAAATTTTACCGCATATCATTCATGTAATTTATGTTCATTTTAGTTCGCAGCTGTCAAAATAACCGAATGTTGGGTAATCCATTACCGAAAATCTGTAATTCCTTCCACCAGGGTTTTTTCTTATTATTACATTACGATTTTCGGTAATATTGTCAATTCACAGAAATATCGGTAATTTGTTGGCATCTTCTTCTTCTTTCTGGCGTTACGTCCCAACTGGGACAAAGCCTGCTTCTCAGATTAGTGTTCTTATGAGCACTTCCACAGTTATTAACTGAGAGCTTTCTTTGCCGTTTGACCATTTTTGCATGTGTATATCGTGTGGCAGGTACGAAGATACTCTTATGCCCTGGGAATCGAGAAAATTTCCTTTACGAAAAGATCCTCGACCAGCGGGATTCGAACCCACGACCCTCAGCATGGTCATGCTGAATAGCTGCGCGTTTACCGCTACGGCTATCTGGGCCCCAATTTGTTGGCATGTCAACGATAATTTACCGAAATTCTGTAGAATAAATAATTGATGGCTAGCTGTCAAAAACCGGTAGTTTACCGAAATATCAGTGATTAAATAAATTACTGATCGAATTCGGTAATTTTAATTACCGAACACGCACAATCTGTTTAACTGTGTAATATTTCCAGGAAAAGATATATAAACATTATCATTGTTTCTAACATCCTGTATAATCGGATATTATCATTTTTAGATTTTTAGAATTAGAAGAATCCGTGTCAAACATCTAGAGATAAATTCTGCCTTGGACTATAAGAATGATATGCAAAACGTTATGAAAATTCTAAATCTCTAAAATCAGGGTCCTATGAGATTCATGTTTCAGATTAAGTGAAAATCCTGGTTAACATTTTTCGAGAATCCTGCTCAGAGTTCTGTGAGAACTGTGCATAGGAATACATTTTTTTCAGAAATTAACTTAGGATTGTGTGAAAACTGTGTGTCATTCAGTGGTAATCCTGACAAGAAATTTGAGCGTCCTACCCAAGTTTTCAGTGCAAATAAAATCAAGGATTCTGTAAAATTGTGTGTAAACGTGCTCAGAATTGCGTAAATTCATCCCAGGTTTGTTTAATATGTATGACCAAATATCTGTAAGAATCCGGCCAACATTCATCAAGATTGTATTTGCCTATTTATTTATGCAACTACTTTCTATGAAATAATGGAGATATTTTCACTAGAGATATAGTTCTTGTAAGAGACGTATGGCCTTCGGGTTAGCAACAAATAATGTATGTAATCGTTTTTAAAATGAATAGCCTTGATACGTTCTATTTTCAAGTTGGTAGCATAGCTCTAGCTGGCCAGCCGGATATGCCAACGGTGTTTAAGCTTTTCGCCTACCGAAGTTTGATACCGAAGGAAATAAAGGCTTACGAACCTCAAAGAAAACGGTAAAGAACATCTCAGTGAAATCTCCCTAGAGAATTGTCATGTTAGAGAAACCAATATTGAAACATCTAGATATCATCTTAGCATGAACCCTGAACGAATCGCTAGAAGAATATCTGAACGAATATTTCGAAGTTTTTCAACGGATTTCTGATGCTATCCTTGAAGATATCAGTAGTAGTACTCACATGATTTTTAGAGACACACTCAAAAAGAACAACTAATAATAAGAGGAGACGGATTTGGTGTAGGGGTTACAACACACGACACTCACGCCGAGGAGCTGGGATCGAATTCCATCCCGAAAACGTTTGGGATTTACGTATTTTTCTACTTAATAGAAAGAAACAAAACAAGCATCACATTGTATACCTGGCCACGTCTTCACAATAACTGGGGGAAGGGAAGGAATGACAGTTCAACGTCTACTTAAGAAGATACAGGGTGTGTTACATAGTAGGCTAGGGTGTATATGAGGATGGACTCAGATCGACAATTTAGAGCATTGTTGGTAATACCTGTATGATAATAATTACGTATATATTTATTTTGAATTTACCTGATACCGAAGGGAAAATTTTGATTAGTAAAATATAAAATAATACGTTTTTACTGCACTATGCGAACAATACACTTAACGCGATTGATCCTGAATGCATAGCTCAGCACCAGCAGGGACAAACAAGGCGATTCAAAAATCAAGTTTTGCTGACCGCGATCCGTGATCCGCGACACTACACTAGCGCGAACGACGCGACTGACACTAAATCATCAATGTTTAAAAGTTATTTGTTCAAAATTATGGATGCCTGAATGACAATATTGTAGTAATATTTCATCTCCTTTACTACAAATGTCATCAATCATATCAACTTTCTACAACTTATGTTGGTGGTCTCTGTAGATTTATAGCTTAAAGATGTTTGTTCAGAACGATTTCTTCTCAATTCAGAGGCGATCTTCTCAAATTCCCTGTTTTTCCTGGTGGATTCATATTCCCGACTTTTTCCCGTTTTCCCGGTTCGGTGGCCACTGGTCCCGAGATGAACTAGCCTAGGGCTTAAAATCTCTTTAATAAAAAAAGCATTTCCTGAGGAATCCCTAAAGAAACATTCTCTGGATAAGCATTCTGAGAAATTGTTTAAACTTAGTTCTTGAAGAAACTTCAAAAATGTTTGCAGTACCTAATAAATGCAAGAATTTTGATAAAAAATAAGGAAAATTTTAGAAAGCCTGGCCCTTATTGAATTACAAGCAATATATTTTGGAAATTCTTTGATCTTTTGAGAAAATACGGTAGACATTTACTGATGAGTAACAAATCTAGGATCTAGAATCTCTGGCAGGGTTTATGCAATGAAGTAGGGTAGAACTGGCCATACGCCAGATGTTGCCATAGAGCAGTGATTCCCAAAGTGGGCGAATTCGCCCCCCTGGGGGCGATTTTCAGGTCCAAGGGGGCGAAAATTTGTAAAACTGAATTTGGGGGGCGAAAATGCTAGAAAGGGGGCGAAAGTGCGAGCAATTGAAAAACAAAAATAGATTCATTGATAAATAATAGTTTGTAAGAGACAGTAATATTTTAATGATAGCATATACATCTGAGTAAGAATTTACTTGACACCTAACTATTTCTTCAGTTGTTTACCTCTAAACGCGCTAGTTTTTAAATTATGATTGACAAGTTTGACGATTGTCATTGAGACCTGAATATTTTTTACCAAAAATAATATTGCATGCATTTTGAAAGCAGAAAATATGTAAGAACTTATGGTGATGTTTGAAATTTATTTCCAAGTCCAAAGTAAAGTAAAAGTCATCAACTTTGTTAGGGGATTTTTAGAATGAGGCAGCTTAATTTGTCAAAATACTACAGTCGCCTCTCCACATCTCGATATCGAAGGGACTATCGAGATAGGGAGAGATCGAGACAAAGAACACATTTTTGATGAATACTAGATTGAAAAACACTCCGTTGCCAAGAAAGTAATACACAAACAAACGTCATTTTGCGCTCCAAATTTGTTTTGAATCCCAAAACTTTGGTCTAGTAACCTTCGATATTGGTCATATCGACATACGGAGAGAAAATTGAGAACGAAAAATCAACAGAAACATATCGAGATATGGAGATATCGAGATATGGAGAGTGAAAATGTATGCAGACTGAAGGGACTTATGAAATCATCGACATAGGGAGAGATATCGAGATGTAGAACATCGAGATGTGGAGAGTCGACTGTAATTTTGATATTTTGTTAACACGCATACTAATCAGTTTTATAGTACAAATCATATCATAAACAAATTTATGTGATTTTGGTGGACAAAAATCGGGTTCCAATGATAAAATCGCTGAATATCATATACGTAAATCACCTTACTTAAAAATAGGCCTATGCGACATAAAATTGCATGTATCAAAGCTTGCAAATAAAAATCTTAAAATTGGACGTTGTATTCCAGTGAATAAAGAGATGAAAAGTCTGGGATTACTGATTTTTTTTTTATGTTTTGAATATAAGTTGGACTATTTACAGAACAGCTTAAAATGTATCACTCAAAATTTCGTAAATGTATTTCAACAATATAACACTAAAACGAAGACAAGAAAGCATTAAGTGAGCCGAAACTTTTTTGATGATCGCACATAAGCCATGATAATAGATTCGTTGACACAAAAACAGTTGATGCATATGATAGATATTGCATGACTCTTTAGTTTAAGTTTAGGATAGACAAGTAGAAGACACTAATTTTAGGGTATTTTTATTGAAGCATTATGATTGATCATTTAAATTTGATCAATTTTCGGTATACTTATGATGAAATATTGATCAATACTTCAACGTAAGTTTAACGCTCAATACAAATGTTTAACTTTCATATCAGGGGGGCGATTCCAAAAAATATTGGTCTCAAGGGGGCGAAAGTCAAAAAAGTTTGGGAAACACTGCCATAGAGGATTATAAACCATTGTACATAGTCAATCATCATGAAACCTTTTGAGTCCAGTAGTTCACATTCACATGATAGAGCTACATTTATTTACTCGTTCGAATTGATAACAAACATAAGAAATACAATGCATTTTTCTTACGATGTATCATTAATTCTTAACACAATGGACAACGGCAAGCACGTAGAAGGCCCCTACACTGACTTCAGTAAGGCATTTGACCGAATTAACATACCATTATTAATCTCCAAATTGCAAAACATAAGAATGGAAATGAATTGGATCCAGTCATATTTACACTTCTTCTTCTTCTTCTTCTTGGCATTGACATCCTCACTGGGACAGAGCCTGCTTCTCAGCTTAGTGTTCTTATAAGCACTTCCACAGTTGTTAACTGTGAGCTTCCTTTGCCAATGTTGCCATTTTCGCATTCGTATATCGTGTGGCAGGTACGATGATACTCTATGCCCAGGGAAGTCAAAGAAATTTCCATTCCCTTTTTTTTAATTTATTTTTTGGCAGGTTCGGGCGCCGTAGGGCATAACAGAGCCGAAATCTTTTCTTTGTTTTACATAAATTACATTGTAAAATTTGTAATTATTTTAAAAACTATGTTGGTGTGGGGAACTTTCAAGGTTATGGAATATATTTATACAGCAGGAAAGAAAAGGATTTTTGGGATTTCTTAATCTACTTAGACTACTAAGCTGATAAAACGTCATGAGACAGGATGTCTAGATCTGAGAGGCCAATACGGTGGGTATGCGCGTTTAATGAATAGTGATTGGACATAAGCCGACACAATAACGGCTCATGCATAACCCCATAAACCATAGTTTTTTTCGACACCTGTGGAAATATCTACCCATTTCTCCGTTTCTCTATTTTTGTTGCTAGCTGATCAAGGTCTCCCGACAGGTCAATGCAAAAAATCGTCGAAGGCGATTTGACGCTCGTAAACATCGCTTTCTTTAGCGCCTACCTTAGTCAGAGAGTCCACTTTCTCATTGCTCGGAATGGAGCAATGGGAAGGGACCCAAGCTAGGGTAAGAGTGTAAGAGCGATTTGACAACGCACACAACGCTTGGCTTATTCCGTTCAGGATTCTCGGCGGAATTGTCTGAAAATTTGCAATAAGAAGTGCTTTAGCACGACGCATATTGTAGCTAAATATGAGCTTCATAGCTTTCAAAACACCCCACTGTCGAAGTGAATCAAAAGTGCCAATAATAGGATCCGGCTCCCTACTTGTTGCAGAGTTATATATTTTTTGTTGGTAATTTATTACATCTATCTTATTAATATTTGCTGAGATTTTATTCTCACCCCCTAGATCCATTGTCACCCCCATCGACGATACTTAAACTAGCTCAGAAATGTTCCAATAATGTATACAGGGTTCATGAAAAAAGTTTTAATCAGAAATCCTGGCAGCAATTGAATTGTTAACTGTTTTAAAAATATTTCATGCAATCTCTTGAGCAACTACCGTAGAAATTCTTGAATGAATAAATAATAAAAGAAATCTTTCTAGAGTCTCGAGCAGAGTTTCTTGAAGAAATTTGGAGTAATAAAAGAATCACTTAAGGTTACACATATTAGAATACTTATAGCTATCGATGGGGAAACAATCGAAGAGTCCTTAAAAATGCAAATTTTAAAATGGAACCTTTGAAAATTCAGACAGTTCCTAAAAAATGGAGAAATTTCTGATTAATTTCTTAATCAAATCTTTGGAAGAGTCATCAGATAAGTCTTAGATAACCTGAAGAAATGCTGAGAGATCATTATATTGAAAACATAAAAGATCTATAGTTATATATTCCATTACAAAACATTTGAAGCCACTCAAGGCCTCACATTCTGGCCCTCCCGGAATAGCCGTTCTTAGTAAACTATTGCGATGAATCCAAAAACTTCTGAGACAATGCACTGTGTTTTATTTTCTCGATTTCATGCGCTTTTTGAATAGCGTTTAAACCGTTGATTTTAGCGAAATAGTTTGTTCGGAGAAGTTTCTTGGCATATTATTGCGCAACTTTTGACGCAAAAAGTTTTGTGATCAATCCACCTAGCAGTGAGATAGAAAAACTATTTTTTCAAAACATTTAGATAGACATATGGTGTCTTCGGTAAAGTTGTAGAATTGGCAATTTGAAACAGCTTTGCTATCTCTTATACTTTTTGAGATATATGCCATTGTATGTGAATGGCCCCTAAAAATTATATATTTTATCATAACTTTTTTCCAAGATTTTTAACATTTTTTGTGTTTTCTACAAAGTTGTTTGTCATAGAAAAATCCGTGTTTTTGCTGAACATATCATCACCCTATCTTTTGAAGTAACAAAGTTATTCATGAATTACTCTCTTTTCGAGGGGTAGTTTAGGCATTTATAACTGGCTTCGGCGCAAAATGGCGCAGACAATTCTTACAAATCATGAAAGTACCATATCTCCCCTTTCGGCAGATGATAAAAACTTTTGTCTATAAGCGTCTTTGTATGGGTTTTCACTATCAAACAAATAAGCTTTATTTATACGAATTCGACCGATAATTCCTTTACATTAAGAAATAGAGAGGTACAATGTTCAGCATAAACACGTGTTTTAAGATGTTTAACAACTTTGCAGAAGACATGAAAAATATTAAAAATTTAAGTAAAAAGTTATGAACAAAAATAATTTTAAACGAGTTTTTTCGTACACGTTTGTGTACTTACTTACTTTTGCTGGCTCAACGTCCTTCAAGACATGACCTGCGCCACAATGTTACGCCAACTAACTCGGTCCATAGCTGCTATCCTCCAATTTCTCGATCGCCCCACACTTCCAAGATCCTGCTCCACTTGGTCAAACCACCTAGCTCGTTGCGCTCCCCTTCGTCTTGTACCGGCCGGATTTGAGGTGAACACCATTTTTGCGGGATTGTTGTCCGGCATTCTCACAACGTGTCCCGCCCATCGTACCCTTCCAGCTTTGGCGACTTTCTGGATACTGGGTTCACCGCAGAGTTGCGCAAGCTCGTGGTTCATTCTTCTCCTCCATACGCCGTTCTCACATACTCCGCTGAAGATCGTCCTAAGCACACGTAGTTCAAAAACTCCTAGCGCTTGCAGGTCCTCTTCGAGCATTGTCCACGTCTCATGCCCGTAGAGGACTACCGGTCTTATTAGCGTCTTGTACATGGTACACTTAGTACGGAAGTGAAGTTTACCAGACCGCAAGGTCTTGTGGAGTCCGTAGTAAGCACGACTTCCGGCAATGATACGTCTTCGAATTTCTCTGCTGCAGTTGTTATCCGACGTTATCAATGATCCGAGGTAGACAAATTCGTCCACCACCTCGAACTCATCCCCGTCGATCATCACGCGTCTGCCAATGCGAGCTCTATCGCGCTCGGTTCCTCCAGCCAGCAGATATTTCGTCTTCGACGTATTTACCTTCAATCCAACCCGATCTGCTTCACGTTTCAGCCTGGTATACTGTTCAGAAACCACCTGGAACGTTCTTCCGATAATGTCCACGTCGTCAGCAAAGCAGATGAACTGGCTGGACTTATTGAAGATCGTGCCCCGCATGTTGAAGCCCGCCCGTTTCATAACACCTTCTAGCGCAATATTGAAGTCCTTTGCGTGTTTCAAACGGGTCCGATAATGCACTCGATACAAATTTGTGTACTTTATGTTAAAATATTCGTAACTCTTTTACAAGATTTTTAACATTTTTCATGTCTTCTGCAAAGTTGTTAAACATCTTAAAACGCGTGATTTTGCTAAACATTGTACCTCTCTATTTCTTAATGTCGGTCGAATTCGTATTAATAAAGCTTATTTGTTTGATAGTGAAAACCCATGCAAAGACGCTTATAGACAAAAGTTTTTATCATCTGCCGAAAGGGGAGATATGGTAGGGGAAAGTGGGGCAGTTTGGCCACCTTAAGGAAAAGTCGTTAAAAGTGCTGAAAATATTACGAGTTTTTCGAATGTTTGCATGATTTCCAACAATTTTTAGATGAATACACTAGATCCGCATGATTTCCTTTGTCTTATGAAGTTCACGGAAGAATGATTGATTTTTCAACATTTGTAATTTTTCGAGTCGATTTTTTACTGATGGGGTGATATGAGCACCCCATATTTTATTGCAGAATAATCTCATATAATCTAAAAATTGAATTATTTTTATACTACACTCGAAAGTTATTATTATTTATAAACACTCCGTGCAAGAAGATATATTTTTTTAAGAACATTCTAACAGTCAAACATCATCATTCTGAAATGATGAAATTTAAAAGAGCCATTCGGGGCAATATGGGCAGTTTTTTCGAACATTATTTATTTCTTTTTATTTGAGTTTCGAACACTGACTTATGACATGCCTATTGCTTCATTTCCTCATCAGCTTTGGGGTTGCATGTTATTTCAGATGAAATTTCAAGAATTTATGCAGTTTTCAAGGGGTGCTCATTCCACCCCATTGGCCAAACCGCCCCGACTACCCCTACTTTTATGATTTGTAAGAGTTGTCTGCGCCATTTTGCGCCGAAGCCAGTTATAAATGCCTGAACTACCCCTTGAAAAGAGAGTAATTCATGAATAACTTTGTTACTTCAAAAGATAGGGTGATGTTCAGCAAAAACACGGGTTTTTCTATGACAAACAACTTTGTAGAAAACACAAAAAATGTTAAAAATCTTGGATTTTTGATAAAATATATAATTTTTAGGGGCCATTCACATACAACGGCATATATCTCAAAAAGTATAAGAGTTAGAAAAATCGTGTCTTTGACAAAGTTGTTTCAAATTGCCAATTCTACAACTTTGCCGAAGACACCATGTGTCTATCTAAATGTTTTGAAAAAATTGTTTTTCTATCTCACTGCTAGGTGGATTGATCACAAAACTTTTTGCGTCAAAAGTTGCGCAATAATATGCCAAGAAACTTCTCCGAACAAACTATTTCGCTAAAATCAACGGTTTAAACGCTATTCAAAAAGCGCATGAAATTGAGAAAATAAAACACAGTGCAATGTTTTACACACCTCATTCAGTATCTGTGTAACACCCATCAAATGGAAGCCTGAATTTACCCATCTTCTTCTTCTTCTTTCTGGCGTTACGTCCCAACTGGGACAAATCCTGCTTCTCCGATTAATGTTCTTTATGAGCACTTCCACAGTTATTCACTGAGAGCTTCCTTTGCCGATTGACCATTTTTGCATTTGTATATCGTGTGGCAGGTACGAAGATACTCTATGCCCTGGGAATCGAGAAAATTTCCTTTACGAAAAGATCCTCGACCAGCGGGATTCAAACCCACGACCCTCAGCATGGTCATGCTGAATAGCTGCGCGTTTACCGCTACGGCTATCTGGGCCCCTGGATTTACCTTTTCCAACAAATTTCTTGTTGAATATTATTGCGGCAACCATATTAGCCGGACCAGTCCATTTAGGTAATTCGTGATTTTAGTCCTATTTGAAACCTCGCCATTTTTCAATTTATCTATATATTTTTTGAAGCCTGTATTAGATTTGTTATTAATAAACTAGTAACTTTTATTCATTGTTATGTTTTTTCTGTAGAGATTTGGAACAAAATCACTCAAGGTAAATTGGGAGAGTTTTACAAAAATGCGCAAAAATCATAATTTTTCGAAAAAATAATCAGAATCATCTTTACGTAAATGATGAACAATCCTTGTTCTAAGACGTCCATGTGATTGATATCTCAAGCGTGTGGCATCGCTCATAACTACAAATACTCAGTTCGTTGCTGATTATTAATACACATGCATCAAGTACTATCAAGTCTATCTAATTCGATTAGTCTGCAACGAATGTAAAGTCCCATATATATGCACACAGTGTATGTAACTAAACTCATTTGATTCGACACAACGTTCCACCAGGTCTGTACCAGTCAACCATCAGTTGGAATCACTTCGATTTGCGAAACGATGCAACAATGGCTCAAAATATCGTTGATGCTCTGCACCTTCGGTTTCCTCAAGGAAATCCGACCTAGCGAACCGTTCATTGTAGATTACCTGGCGGGACCATGGCGCAATCTCACTATGACACAGGTAATTGAGTGATATTGTTAACGATTTATAAATCATTAAATTACGGCTCGACGTTGATTTCAGGTCATCCAAGAAGCATTTCCGATCGGAACGTACTCATACTTGGCCCAGCTGGTGATCATATTCCTGATAACGGACATGCTTCGCTACAAACCGCTGATCATAGTGAACGGTCTGGCCGGGGTCATCGTTTGGAGCATGCTGCTGTGGACGACGTCGCTGCAAGCTCTCAAAATTCTGGAGATATTCTACGGTACTTATTGTGCAGCTGAAATCGCGTACTTCAGCTACATCTACGCCAAAGTCGACAGGGAGCACTACCAGAAGGTGACATCGCATACCCGTGCAGCAATCTACAGCGGTAGATTCTTCGCCGGGGTCCTAGCGCAAATTCTGGTGTACTTCAACGCTATGGATTACAAAGAGCTTAATTATCTCTCAGTGACGGCGCAAATCTGTGCAACATTGTGGGCCCTGTTTTTACCATCAGTGAAGACGAGCATGTATTTTCATCGGGCATCTCTGCCACCGATATTGGGGAACGGAGCGGATGAGAACCTCAACGGAAACGATAGCTCCAGTGAGAAAATATCTACGACATCTCCATCGCTCCGGAGAAAAATGATATCCGCATTCAGGTTGATCTGGGTACACTTTAAGACATCGTTTACGAATCTCACCGTTCTGCAGTGGAGCATCTGGTATGCCCTGGCTATGGCTGGCTACATCCAAACCATCGCTTACATCCAAGCACTGTGGAGTGAAGTCGATCCCACCCAGGAGGCAATCTGGAATGGGGCTGTCGAGGCTACCCTAACTCTGCTAGGAGCTGTAGTATCCCTGTTAGCCGGCTACATACACAGCGGTTTCTTACAGCCAAGAAGCAGCCTATTTGCCCTCTCCGTGTTGTCCGTCGGACAAGGTGGTGCAATCTTGTTAGCAACAATGACCAATAGTCTCATCACGTCCTACATTGGTTACATTGTATTCGGGGTATTGTATGCCTTCACCATTACGGTTGTTAGTGCCGAAATAGCGAAAAATATCTCGGATGATAGCTTTGGGCTGGTATTTGGATTCAATACTCTGATAGCGTTATCACTGCAAACGCTGCTGACCTTTGCCGTGACAGATGCAGACGGTTGGTTCGCTCTAGATGTGATAGGACAATTCACCGTTTACGGTTATTACTTTGTCGCTCTCAGCGTTATCTATCTGATATTCTTGATAGGTGAGATTTTGAACAGCGTTTGTAGCACGAAGCTGTGAAGCTCTTAGGTAGTTTATTAGTAGACATTCAAACACTGTACTATAAACTCTAGAAATGATGTAGAGAAGAAAACCGTAGACTGATTTACAATAGTACAATAGACTGAATTTCCCTGAGTTACTTACTATGCAATGCTTTCGAAGAAATTCGAAGTAAAAATAAAGATTATTATGGAGAATAGTACTACATATATAGTTCATCATTTTATTAGCCGATGTAATGTAAATTATTTGCATAGCATATCCTGCAATCTCACTCTTTTATTGCCTTGAAAATAAACTTAGCTTTCGTTACATTTTTATACAGGTGTCTTGTTAGCTTGTTAGTGTCAAACGAAAGACATTAGCATCCATATCACCATCTTCAAATTTACACGAGTCTATTACAAAGTTCACATACCTATTGCACAAACGTGACTCTACTTGGCACCGACGACAATTTTTTCGCCTCCAGCTGCTTTGACGCTGCTAGGTCGACCAAGTACACCTCCGGAAACCGCTGCCGCCATCACACTGGAGCTTGCCAGTATACCAACGGGGGTGGGCGATGCGGTCGGAACTTTCTGCTGATCCATGGTACCAATGGAGGCCGTTAGGGTGCCGGCAGCAGGCCATCTGCCCTGGGAGCTGCTGACGAAAGTGTACGCCGGTGGACCAGCCGAAGCAGGGTTGAGCATCTGCGAGAGAGAAGTAAAATCGTACATATAGGGTTAAGCGACATTTCTTAAGGGCCATGTATATAGCAGGCTACTGGAACATGAGCTGGTGCACTAACGGCACAGAACTAATAACAGTAGCGGTAAATGCGCAGCTGTTCAGCGACATCATGGGTTCGAATCCCGCCAGCCGAAGACCTTTTTGTAGAAGGACATTTTCTCGATTTCTCAAGGCATAGACTGTCGTCGTACCTTCGCGCTATACACATACAAAAAATGGCCAATTGGCAAGGAAACATCTCAGTTAAAAACTGTGGAATAGAACGGTTTGTAATGGTTTACTCTGTTGGCTCAAAATGTCCGCCTCAATTAAATTACCCTTATGTGATTCTTTTGATTGCTTTTATGAAATAAGGTACCGTGGGGCAAGTGGGTAATGGAATTCCCATAGTTGAGATTCTTCAAATTCTAGAGACTTTAAATTGAAACAAATGAGGTCGTGTATATTTTTTAGCTTGACTCCCACCAAATATAAGCAGCATACTGAAATTGATTTTTATGAAAAATTAAAGAAAAAAATACAGAAAAAGTTTATGAAAAACGTTTTGAACAATAAATTCAAAAACAAACAGTTATATTCACGATTTCTATTAGCTTTAACATTTGTTAACGCTTCCCAATGAACAATAATATAAATGACATGTAAACAAAGAAAATGTTATTCTTTTCACTTAAATTTTCTTCTCTACAGTTATGTTAGTTGAAATGATTCGACAACATTATAACTGCAACATTTCCAATGTTAGTTCTTACATTATAGGACAGCAATTGCATTTATGCTCTGTAGAATTTCCACCGCTCGTTATTTGTTTTTGAGAAAGTCGGATATGACGTCGGATAACTCTTCGGGAGAAATCGAACGGAATCCTTCAATAACGTATTTAGAATCTTTTTTATGTGGATAGACCTATACCCCATTTTTATGTTTTGAACTAGTTTTACATAGACATTCCACGAGGTTTCCGTGTGTTCTCTAATATTGCAATTTTTCAGTCAACGTCTTCCTTTTAATTGGCTGCCCGAAGTAGACATATTAATATTGGAATGTTTGGCAACATCTTTTAGAGAAGTTCCATGATTTCTAATAGCTTTTGACGCTTGAGTAAAGTGTTTCTTGAATTATCAGCACGTTATGTTTTTTATGATAATTGCGAACCATGTTTACTTATGGCTACTTAAAGAAAAAACACAAATTCAATCTTCAATGATAAACTTTTCACTTGCCCCACCTGATAAGAAAATTGACGCTGTTTAAATTTAGTTATTTTTAAGTCTACGTCAAATTAATTCTCAAATTTTTTTTATTACAGTTTGAAACTGTCACAGAGGACAACTAAGAAGTGGTACAGGAAATTATTTTCCGCAACTTTTTTCCACTGAAAATATTAAAATAAGATTGTACGCTGCCAACTTGTTACGGAGTAACAGTTGACAGGTTAACAATTTTTCGCTCTATTATGCAATAATGGCTGAAAAATATCAGAAATCTCTTACCTATCGTAATGTTCTCAATGGCCTCAAAGGTTTACGCATGAGTTTAAAACGTTAATTCACATATTCAGTAAAATATATCAATTGTTTTCACTTACCCCATTTACCCACTTGCCCCGCGGTACCTTACTTAGTTGGGACTTTTTGTCAGGTAACTTAAAATTATAGCAATTGTCAAATTGTATGCATCTATATTTATTATGGAAGTTTTAAGCTCAATAGCTTCCAAAGAGACAATGACGATGTGACAAAAAGTATGAGGAATAGGATACTTTTCCCTGTTTGTGTAAATAAAAAAGTACAAGATTACAACTACAGATTGGACTCGGAAAAAATGCGAAACTTTGTTTTGGGTGCAACTTTTTATCGCGTGGGTAAATATTAATGAAATTTTGGGTAATACTAGTTTAATTTATGTGTGCAAAATTTTAACGCGATCTGTCAAGTAATTTTCAAGATGCATTCGAAACAAGAAGAGCCACGCTAGCAAATCTTGGGCGCGGTGATCGATAATCCTGATCAGTCGCACAGATGGATCGGCAAAAGGCTTGGAATCCACCATTCTACAGTGTCCAGCGTTGTGAAGATGGTCCAGGAGACGAAAATCATTGAGTGGCGCGCTGGAAGTGGCCGAAAACCGAAATTCCGTTTTCGGTTTTCGGCCGGTTACAGCGCGCCGCTCGATGGTCTTCGTCATCCTGGAACCCAGAGAAGGCGCGGAAGATAAGGCAGTACTTTAAGAATTACCCGACACTTTCCACCCGAGAAGTGTCCAAAAAGGTCAATTCGTCGAAGGGGTTCGTCCAGCAAACTATGAAGCGGGCTGGGCTACGTCCTTTTAAGGTCAGGAAGGCGTCAAACCGGACTGACAAGCAAACACGGTGGTCAAATTGCATGTGCGAAAGCTGAACCATGAATGAGTGGTCAAGCCATATGTCTCGTCGTCCATGACGAGACAGCCATCGAGGCGGATAGCAAGCAAATCCCCGGCCTCGAGTTTTTTGTCGGTACGTCCCACATGGAGGTTCCGAAAAAGTTCCGGAAGAGAAAGATGGACAAATTCGCGAAGAAGTACCTGTTGTGGCAGGCGATCTGCGAGTGCGGACGTTACAGCAACCGGCACCGGAAACGGACGCGGACAGATTTATCGAGAGGAATGCTTGCAGAAGCGCTTGCTGCCCTTCCTCCGGTCTCACCGTGGTCCCCCGCTGCTCTAGCCGGATCTCGTTTCGTACCATTACGCCAAGTCTGTAATGGATTGGTACGAAGCGAAGGGCGTTAATGTGGTCCCAAAGGACGCGAACCCGCCAAATACACCAGAACCAGAACTTTGTCCGATCGAAAAGTTTTGGGCGATAATGAAGAAGTTGAAGAAAAGCGGAAAACATTCAAAGTTGATGAAGTTTTGAAGCAAAACTTGGAGAAATTGTGTAAAAAAGATGGGCAAAGCCCCGCCTAAGATCTCATGAGCAGTGTTAAGAGAAATGTGCGAGCAATCAGCTTGGGGGAGGAAATTCAATACAGTAATACCTCCATGAGTCAATGTTCCATGACTCGATATCGACTCATGGAACCATACTAAAAACAAAATTTCATGGTTACTATGATGGTCCCTAGAAGCAGCTTTCAAAAGGATTGCTGTTCCATGACTCGATATTTCCATGAGTCGATGGTCCCTTCAATATCGACTCATGGAGGTTTCACTGTAAATAAATTATGCCATAGCTAATATATAGTTATTTGATCCCTGAAAGTTAGAGAAGTATCCGATTTGAAATGAATTCTTGGTGATCATTTTTGTGTGTCTCATTTTTTCGAGTCCAGTCTTTATTATAATCTTTATAATTCAATAACGCAATCAGGGCTTATAGCAACTGACTGTCTTCAAAATACGAACTTTTAAGTCTATATGCTTGAAAAGAAGAGACCGATCAGGAATCAAAAAGAGACCATACATGAATCAAGAAAACAAAACATTCCGGGTATCAGGAGATCAAAATTTTGAACAGAATTTTTCTGTGAATCCGGCTAGACATTTCTCTAAACACATGTAACTGCTCGTAATAATGTAGGGTCGATAGGGGCAGTATGGGCCACCTAAGGAAGAGCATCTTGAAAAGTCATAGAAAAATATTACAAACTAATCGTCCCATAAGGTTGATTTGTAGTGTGAAGTGTCTCCTTGCAGGCCACGGTTGTATTTTGTTAAAAAGGTTATTTAGAATTTTCTGGGAAACATTTTTGGAAAACATTACTTTTGGTGGATTTTTCCACAATGGTCCCCCTTCGGAGCAATATGCACCACCATATTGCATGCGATGACTTTGATAGGAAAAAGCGCTTACAAGAAATTATGAACTAGAAGGCTAGATATACAAAATGCTACCTATTAAAAATATTAATACTATACTATTGCTAGGGAAAGTGTACTAGTTATAGCCATAGTGGTTCCCTATTTGGCCATATGTGAAATTTCTATAATTTTCGAATTTTAAATCTGTTTGAATGGAACCCTAATGCCCAACTAGGAACCCTAATGCCAAGTAGAGCATTTTGTGTGAAAATTGACTTTCACTACTATTATTCTCAACACAACTGTATATTCTTTGAAAACTTCCAAAATCGAAAAAAGAATCACTGGATGGACTCCCGGATTTTCTTCAGAAATGTCAAAGGATCTTTGGAGGAGTTAAAATAGATATTTATGGTGAAGTTTCTGAAGTAATTTCTGAGGTTATCCTTAAATAATTCAGTTTGAATTTTTGATGTTATCTGTCCCTATTCTGCAAATTAGGGACCGCGCGTTTCGTCGAGTTAGGGGAATTATCGAGATACAGAATACCGATTAAAGGAAGAGTTGACTATATGTTGTGTATTATCTTATCCCTAACAAAAGAATAACAACCGAACATATTTACTTGGCTAAGTTATTAGAGGAACAAAAAATCGAGTATAAGAATTCGATCACTGTAGATACGTTATGTATCATAACGTCAACTCTCCATAACTCGATATTGAGGGACCATCGAGTTACACTTGTAGTATAAGTACCATGGTACAATTATCTTGAAATGGATTCCATACTGATAATTGTCTTCATTCAAGATAGCCTTGGAACAATTTTCTTGACAACTTGTACCATGGTATATGTATCAGATGTCTGTCCAAGGTATTACAGAACACAAAACCAGTGCAACTGTGATCGGTCCCTTCGATCACAGTTGCACTGGTTTTGTGTTCTGTAATACCTTGGACAGACATCTGATACATATACCATGGTACAAGTTGTCAAGAAAATTGTTCCAAGGCTATCTTGAATGAAGACAATTATCAGTATGGAATCCATTTCAAGATAATTGTACCATGGTACTTATACCACAAGTGTCGAGGTAGCCACATTCACATTTTTCACTGTTGGATTGTTCAACGGCCTGATCACAAATTTCATAACGCTGAAGGGGGTGGGTGGGTGTCATCGAAATGTTACAGCTCATACAAAATTCGTAAAAATATGTATATAAAAAGCGTTACGAGGGGGTGGTTGGGTGCCGAAAATGACCATTTTTGGCGTTATGAAATTTGTTCACAGACCCCAAGGGCTGCGACGTCTTCATGTGTAGAAAACGCTTAGAAAAATCTCAAAAATAATCTGACAACGGAGGAAACTAATCTGTCATTTTGTAAAATTTTGTCCGGACCACTAATTTTAATTGAAAATTCAAAAAATCAGAAAATTGTTTTTTTTTTTATGTTTTATTACAACATTATCAATGTTGGTAAAGTGGTAAAAACATTTCAGTGTGCATCAGTGGCGAAAAATGGTACTATAAATACATATCCGTGACATGAACCATATCAAATCTAGTGTACAGCCCTTGCTGCTAGGTGTCGCCTCCAGACAATGAAAAGAATTGGTATTAAAAGATTCAAATACAACTAAGCAAAGAGAAACGAAATGTGAACGCAGCACGAAAACCAAAAAACGAAAGGCACCGAACACGCAAAAAGGGGGAAGGATATACTAAGAACTTTCTCAAATAATAAAAAAAAAACTACGCTAAATTATGCATATTTACATTGAGATGTATTTTTAAACTTAAGAATTAACAATATGTTCCGCAGAAGTCGTTCTGCAGAAGCTTTACTTGTCCAATGTACATACAAAAGAGTTCAATCGGCTGATACAGTTAAAAACTTAAAAATTAACGCTATGAAATAGAGATCGAACGGGGAGGAAACAAAATAAATTAAAGAAAAACGTTAGATATCTATGAAACAGGGAATAATAGTTCAATTAATTTACCAATCGTTGGTAGGGCTGTCCTTTGCCCAGTTGTGCTCCTCCCCGTGCAGAGGTGATTATCAGCTGCTGCTGCTGTTGTTGTTGTTGTTGCTGACCTTGCGATGCCGGTTGTATCGTCAGTCCAGATCGCCCGTTCAGGTTCAGGGTCTGCACGGTGGTAATTTTCGGCGTGGTGATATGCTGCTGGGTTGTCGTCAGCTTATTGTTGATCACAGTGGATGGCTTCGAGGCAATCGCATTGCTCGGTAGGTTGAACTGGCTCTGGGTGCAGTGGTTCATATGCGTTGCCCAGTGTTGCTGTTGACAAGGATAATCACAGTAGGACGTATTCCAGCAACAGTAGAACAGCGCTTCCTTGCCACAGTTCACACACCACTGCTTCTTCTTGGCTTCCTCCACAGAGCGAATCCTCTCCAACTCGCACTGCTTGCGAACCTCGTTGATAATGCGCGTCTTTTCCACTTCCATGTTTTTGCGCATCTCGCACAACACCAGGTCGGAATTGTGCTTCAGTTTGGTGATTTCCTGTTGGTGGCAGTGTTTGAGCTTCTCTATCTCTAGTTCCAGGACCTTAACCTTGGCCTCCAGGGCACCGCTGTTATTGGACAAATCGGACAACGTGTCCTCGATCACAGACCTGAAGAAATCCGCCATCTAGAAATAACGAGACGCATTAGAAAACTGATCCAATAAAAAAACATTCTGCTGACGGAAGATTTGAAGCTACCTGCAGCAATAAAACAGTGAGGTAGGGCGGGACAAGTGAGCTTATTTTACGAGTGAGGTGAAGTAAGAATTAACGCTTTTCCATAGCTGGTGACAATACTCGAGTCGAGTATTATTGTCATCTCTCTATATGAGGCCGACTATTCTCACCTCATTCACTTGTAGAACAAGCCCAAAGATCGATATGATGAATCGATATTTACAGGATACACTGATGGGAATGTTTATAATTGCTTAATTTAGTTTTACCAAATTGGGATGATAGTTTTGACTAACACAAAACCCAGAACTATAGGTATAAGAAATGATTGTAATGATACTAATGATTAAAATGATATTAAAAAAAGCTTGAGCACAATTTACTACATACCTTGTAGGAATTATTTATCAATATTTGAGATACAGGGCCAGCCCCGGAAGGGTAGACACAGTCTCCCTCGGAACGCAGTGCTCCACTCGGCCGAGACTGCAATTTCGGCGGCGTAGACACAATAGTTTCCGTAACCGCCGCAGCCAGATTGGGCGTGATGAAACCAGCCATCATGTGTTCTCCTTCGTCCGATCTTCCCGCCGCAGACGACGATTGTTCATTGTTCGGCGTTATTGGGTTAGATTGGCCGGAGAATGTTGCTTGGGGAGTTGAATTCGTTGCAGTAGGTTCACCGCTGCTGACAGGCGTGGTGGATGGTTGCTGCTGTTGTAGTGCACCATTCGATTGATCAGATCGTCCAGCTTGATCATTGGTCATAGGAAGTGGACTTGGAATGTGAACCATATGCATCATACTGCCGCCGCTGTTCCTACCAACGGGGAAGTTATTCGTTCCAGATGTTCCTGGAATAGTTGTAGTTCTCTTCATCGCCACCTGTGATGGTTGGATAGAGTTTGTTTGCCCAAGAGGTGGCTTACGCGCCTTTGCGTGGATGATAATTGGCGCCTTGGGTGTTATTTTCTGTGGGACTTTCGATTTGTCGACAGGCGTTAGGACTACTGGCTGTCCGTTGTTGTTATACACCGCATTGGCTCTGGGTGCAGTCTGGTTCGTGAGTTGGTTGATATTTCGAACCATGATCCTGTTGCTAGTACGTATTAAGACTTGGTTTGCATTTTCTGTCGGCTGATTGGTATGCGGGAGAGCTTGGTTTACGGAGGCTTGGTCAGCATTACCATGCGAGGATTCCTCATCGGATACAGGCTCCGATTTGATTGGTAATAATGGTAAGGATGTGCCTGTGGACGAATTATCGTTCAAATTCGCTGTCAATGTGACCGAGCTGTTACTAGTGTTTGCAGGTGATGGTTCCACTGTATTGCTAGTAGCGGATGGTTCACTAGGAGGTGGTGGTTCTTCTTCAGTTGGTTCGGTTTTAATGTCGTCTGCTGCCAGTGGAATCAAAGGCAACAAATTCAACCTGTTTGATCCAGGTGCTTCTACAATCTTAGTCGCTTCATTGACCTTTGAAGCGACCTCTTGTTCCGCCGGGATGCAAACTGGAGCAGTTGCCGATTCCTGTGGATCCTTCTCATCCGGTTTAGGAATTGAGCTGCCGTTATTTTCCGCTACAGGCTCCTCCTTACTCTCCGTTTCTTTCGGAGTTTCCTCTTTATCAGACACGGTGTCTGATGATTTAGTAACTGTATTTGCCTTTTTCCCAGCCGGTACAGTTTTCCAGCTGTCCGATTCTCGCTGTAGCACTACGGATTCAATCTTACTCTGCTTAGGTTCTTTGACATCCCCAACAGGAGTACTCGTTTTGCGCTTCTTACTGGAATAGCACTTGGGAGCCGGAGCCGGTTCAGAAGCAGTTGAGCTACCATCTTCATCCTTGGGTTTGTTTGCCAGACTCGACCGGATACGGCTGCTCTTTTTTCGCGGTTCTTGCGGTGACTCCGGACTTACTTCTTTAGGCTTTGACTCGTCAGTACTCACGCATACACTTCTACGCTTTCTTGTCGCGTAAGTTCGCGCAGCAGTTGACACAGGATCTGGAGTGCCAACTGAGTTTCGAATCTCCTCTTTGACTTGCGTGGACTGCGGCCGGTCCTTAGAAGATGGAACTTCGAATGAATTCATTTCTGCAGTGGATATTTTTTCTGGGCTGCCAAAAATGACTTCCTTCACCTTTTCCGGGGAGATGCTTTCTCTTTGTCTGGCTTTCGGTGTGGATGTTGTCGGAGGATTCGGCGATACAGGCGACACCGACAGCAAGTTATCAGCGGTTTTGATTATCTTTAGCATCAACTTGGTTTTATGAGAATCTCCATTTTCAACTATTTTCCGCAACACTCCCGGAATCATTGCTTCCAAGTGTTCGTCGAGCTTTCCCGGTTCCATTGGCGTTCTAAAATCCGCATAACAAAAGCATCCAAATTTCTTTTTCAGCTTGGAAATATACGTGTCAGCCTCTCGCATACACTCAGCCATGTTTGCCCGACGTTGCTGCTTCGTGTTGGGATCCTTATCACAGAAGAGAAAGCAATCCTTGATCGGCACCCAAGCTCGATCGTGATCACCGAAGAATCGAACATCTGCCAGTTGATTCACGTTCACCGACATGAGTTTTGCCGGCCAGAATGGGAAACCTTTCAACTTGGCCCACACCAGCAGATGAGGCTTACTGCAAACTTCGGTGAACCACGTTTTGCACGTATTGGCGTTGAAGTAGCATTCGTTGCAAGCTTCGATTTCGTTTATTTCCTGCTTGCAGATTTTCATCAATCCCTTTGCAATTGAAAGCAATTTACTATTCACTGAAATTGAAAAGAGGGTAATATATTATTATCTGCACGTACAGTATTGGACATTTGTACCTATTATTGTTTTCCATACAACATAGTCATCTTTAGCCATTTCGATCTGAGTTATTTATGAATTGATTTCAGTGAAATATTCACAGTTCTTCAGGCATAACGTGAGTAACAACATATATTTTTGAGTGATTTTTCCAATCACGAGTTCAAAAGCAATAACGGATTGACTGAAGAGATTCTTTTGACAAAATTTATCTGCCCGTACTCGCATAACAGTCTCATTTACATAGGAAATCCTATAGAAAATGGGACTGTTATGCGAGTATGGGCAGTTATGCATTCAGATAACTTAAAAATTGAAGGAATAGCTTCACGGTCACGGTGCTCCCTAAACCGTTATTATCAAAAAGAAATCCCCATCAAATTTGTGCTCACCAGTCGTTGTATATGGCTAAGCTGCATGACTGCTTCGAAGTTACGCCCTTATGATGATCCACAAATTCAAAGAAAACGGGGTTTCATTAATTTTCTAATGCCCCGCCTTTAGTAATTTCGTGAATTTTCTCAAAGGTCTAAAATCAAAATTATTTTATTTTTGGCTTAAACCTCATGGTCATAACACGTATATTGGAAAAGTTTTATACGATTTTTTGAACTTGTATTTTGAAAAATTGTATAGTTTTATAACCTACAGATGTCTGGGTATATTTTAACGTGTAATACACAAATTTCTACATTTTATATTTTTCTACAATAAACCTGTCACAGAAGAAGAGCCTGGTGAAATTGGAATAATTTCAAATTAGTTTTTCCGTTAGATACACGGAAAACAAAACATCCTTAAAAGTGCCGTTTAAAATCGGTACCCAGAAGAGGCTTCAAGAAGAAATTAAATAGGATAGGGAAGTTCAAAAATAAAGTATACTTACTTAGCTTTATTTCGTTCAAGAAATGTAAAGAAATTCCTTGACTGAATGGGTCAAGAAATTTCCACCAGGAAGGGGGCTTCCTGTACATCTCTTCTTCATTGCTTACTGCGATCAGAAAAATGTGATTTTCTGGACCATTTCTGAGACCATGCCATGCCCAGCGCACCCTTCCGGCTTTCGCAACCTTCTGGATACTGGGTTCGCCGTAGAGCCTAGCGAGCTCGTGGTTCATTCTCCACCGCCACACACCGTTCTTCTGCATCCGCCAAATATCGTCCTAAGCACCCTTCGTTCGAACACTCCAAGTGCTTGCAGTTCCTCTTCCACCATGGTCCATGCTTCATGTCCATAGTCTTATAAGTGTTTTGTACATGGTACATTTGGTGCGGGGATGAATCTCGACCGCAGCTTCTTCTGAAGCCCATAGTAGGCGCGATTCCCAAGTAACAATTTAGATTCTAACTGCCTTTATTTATTTTTATGAAAGTTTTATCGTAGATTTGCATATTCTTGTAGGTTTCATAGTAATTTTCATCCAGTAGAAATGATCTTGAACCGTTTTTGGTTTTAAATACTTTTTCAAGAACACTTCGGCTACATCACATAAAACTTCGTTTTCAATAAGAACAAGTGACCTTGGCAACAGTTTTATGAAACTCTCGTACTTATCTGTAAGAACGCGCTCGAGCGAGAGTAAGAACTCTTGGCCGAGAACATCATAAATTTTTCAACGCACTAATATGTACATTATTGATTGTATTATTATGAATCCTATCGTTTATGGATCGCCTTGCGTGGATTTTCGATCTGTTCTTCACGGAAGTCGTTGTTGAACTTACGGCGCACAACTTATTAATAACACAAATAACCAGTTTCAGTGGTCTTCATCCTCTTGGCCATGATATAGGAGCGGAACTGGACCACTGGACACCTCCTTGTAAGGTGGACTTCTGGATGTGGTTAAATGTCCGATTGATTTTCCTGCTCAACATCTGGGCCTTATTAAGAAGTTATCCACAGCTGAAAATACTTACCTTTAAGCGTTTTGTAGCTTTAATTTTAATGCCGTAACATAATCTAGCATGAACGCTTTTCTCCAAAAATGAAAAGTGTAAATAAACAAACGTCAAAATGTGCTTCCCTTGAATAAAACGAACGAATCTTATCACGTTCTTCAAGAAGATCAGTTTGTCTTCATCAAGATCGCCTTAAGCCAAAGAACTCTCAAGTGATATTTGTTACGCTTGCCCGAGTTCAGCAAAATTTATCATGGTTCTATTATGGTGTTGAGTAAAACTACCGCCATGATTGTAATTATCGATTCTTTGGCAAGGGAGCCATGATGGGAGATTCCATGTATCCTGTATTGTTCAACATTTTCGGGCACCAAATTGATGAAATTGTTTCCCTAAAAATTCAATTTTGTTGAGGCGCATTATGCGTTTCGGGTGTTTCTTGCATGATATTCACGATGTAATAAGCGTGACAACCGAAAACACAGGAGGGTATCGAAAAAAACGGAAAGTTATCATCACATATGTTTTAATTTGCATTTTGTTTTATTATTGATCGATAATTCAATGGAGAAGTATTTATAAATTCGTTAGCCAAACCAACATGAAAAACATATTGTGAGTTTAACTTGTCTTGAGAACTACTTGTGGAAGGTTTATGGAAGTGTTGAGGATTGTCATAAGTGATGATTACAAGTTTTAAGAGATACTTGACAGTTGCTCTCCAACACCGTCTCTAGTATGGGCCACTTTAGTCTTATGAGAGGTTTATCATTGGCATAGTGTAGGTTTGTAGAATTACTGGTTTTATTTCTAGTTTTATATAATTGGTGTAAGAGAATACTTCAAGAATAGCATAAAATCAACTTTGCTACTTGGGTTTCCACTGATGATGCGTCTCCGTATATCGTTGTTATCAGCCGTTAAGGCCGCACGGGACGTCATCATAATCACCCTATCCATTTCAAGAAGCAAGTCCCAAGAACCACTCCATATATCGATGCGAAAATGTATCACTATGATTCTATATATGTAGAGCACAACCCGATAAATTTTCAGCTCCATCGGTTCACTAAACCTCAAGATTTGCTTCCACAAAGTTTTGATGATAATTGTTAGAGTGAGACGAAAGATAGGGAAAATAACACGGTCTCCCGTGTCCTCTTAACAAGGATCCGAGGTAGACGAACTTATCAACCACCTCATGTATCTTCTTCTTCCTCTCGGCATTACCGTCCTCACTGGGACAGAGCCTGCTTCTCAGCTTAGTGTTCTTATGAGCACTTCCACAGTTATTAACTGCGAGCTTTCATTGCCAAAGTTGCCATTTTCGCATTCGTATATCGTGTGGCAAGTACGATGATACTCTATGCCCAGGGAAGTCAAGGAAATTTCCATTACGAAAAGATCCTGGACCGACCGGGAATCGAACCCAGACACCTTCAGCATGGCTTTGCTTTATAGCCGCGGACTCTAACCACTCGGCTAAGGAAGTCACCTCATGTATATTGTTGCTAAATTAATTATGGTGTATCTCAAAGTGATGATTAAATATTGAAATATCACCTGAAGCATTTTTCTTCGTATAAATTATCCATAAAATCAGTCGATGAGCAGTTATTTTCAATCGATGCTGCAATACTATATACCAATACTATTATAACAATATGTTGATGATTTGAGAAGCAGCCATCTTGTGCTGACGCACCAAAAGGCCTTAAGTCCTTTTTGAGACGTAACCATTAAAATCACAAATTCGAAGCAGAACTATTAGATATTCTAATACTGTTAATCATGTTCAAATGATTTCAATGACACTAAAATTGTATGTCGAGAAAGTCTTTCACAATTAACTGAGCTAAAGCGCTTACGTAGCTTAGCGAATCTATGCACTCACAATTCTACATATTTTACATGCAACTTCTTGATACACGCGCGAGTATACGTCAAAGAATACTTTGAGGCTGAGTTTTCGACTGTGGGTCATACCTTGTAGAGTCTTGCATTGTCGGTAGTTTATGGAATAGAAGGAAATTATCGAAGTGGAAAGCATCGCTAGAAAATAGAAAAAAAATTGAAAAGTGTAGAACATTCGTTATTATTTCGTTCCATGGAATTCAAAATCGAAGTATTTACAGAACTTAATTTTGAATGTTTGTCTTCGTTAACTTGGAAAAACTTGTGTAGCTCTTACAGTGCGATTTTTTTAGTTGCCTGCGGCTGACGAGTCTTAACTTCACAGGCACAGTTTGCTACAGATTAAAATAAAAGCTTACAGAGAAACCATCAGTTTTTGTAGGATTCAATCCAGGTTATAGTAGTACGATTTCTCGCTTATTAAAAAAGAATAGTTGTACAGAATCCATTAACAACTCTATATTCACCATATTTATCATATTCTAGCACTACTCCGAATACCATAAAACGGAGAAACATTTTTCGGAATTCCATTATCACATCATTTTTATCAGTGGTAATGGTCAGTTACACATTGGAGAGTCTAAGAGTGCCATAGTTTAAGTTTAAATTCTGAGGCAGCACAAAGTTTGCCGGTATAACCGAGGGTACAGTTATTTATGATAAACAAATATGAGTACAGTCAATTAAAATTTATGAGTACATTCAACTTACTCTCCCTTACTCGATATCGGGTTAAAGAAGCATAATAAAAGTGGGTTTTCATGATTAACTCGGTGGTCCCATGGAACGGAATTGCACTGGTTTTGTGTTTTTTTACTTGATACCTCCCTAACTCGATGGTCCCTTCAATATCTAGTTATGAAGAGTTGACTGTAATCATATTTCAAAATCGGTATCGTAATGTTTTATTGTGCTTGAGTCTATAAAAACAAACAGTAATTTGTGAAAAAACTTATATGGTATGATTCTAGTTTGTCATAGAAAACATTTGAACATGATTAGCAGTATTAGAATGCTTCATTAAACTATCTAAAATTAATGATTTCAATAGTTATGCCTCAAAAGACGCATAACCTAATTTTGTCGATCTCTTCATACAAAACTACACGCACAGGTTACAAATAACTAAACAAACCATTTCTTTCTAACCATGTCATGGTCATGAGTGTATGTTTCTTCTGATATTCACGGTTAACCCCTCTACCGGCAGCTTCATTTGTTACCGCTAAAAAAATATTCAAATCGTGATAACTTTTTTGTTTCTGGATATGTTTGCACCATTTTTTCACAAGATCTCAAAAAACTCTTCTAGTTTGAGCATTCGTGTGGATATTAATCATTGGTGATCTATTTTTGAAGATATTCCGATGTTCCTTGGGGGACCGACATTCTCCATATGAAATGTATTTGGCGGTCATTTTGTTTTTGATCCATTTATCAAAAAAATAAAATGTGAACTATGCAATGCCATGAAATAAGGAGCTACTTTGAAAAAATCGGTACAGTATTCTTGGAGAAATCTGAAAATTACGATATGAGGTTCAAGATCTTTATTTGTCCAGCGTGGTACCAGAAACATAGATGCTCATTACTCATGAACGGCTGCACCAAATTGCTTCATTTTCTCACAACATACTCGCATTAATGTATCATTCCAAGAAGTGAATATCCGAATATGATAAAAATTCTGTAGGCTTAGATATTTACGTGGGTTATGGCTTACGCGTCGGTCCCCCAAGGAATTTTGGAATATCTCCGGATTCAAATGACCAATTAACAATATCGACACATATTCTAAAACTAGAAGAGTTTTTGAGAGCCCGTGAAAAAATGGTGCAAAAATATTCCAGAAAAAAAAAGTTATCACGATTTGAACATTTTTTTAGCGATAAAAAATGAAGCTGCCGGTAGAGGGTTTAATGAAAATACTCTTGAAATCGTGGACTTATGCCACCTACATCATTACGGGCCCTACGATTCTTTTTATTTAAATTTTTCTTAGCCATAGAAAACGACAGATGAGCACAGCTTCAATGTAGACAAGCTATAACTTTTCCTAGACTAACTAGACTGGCCAAGTGCGCCTGAGACAGTTTTTTTGTATGGCTTTTTCAGATTTTCAGATAAATGATTAAAAAAATTTCATGAGAAATTTCGTTTAAATCAAACTATTATTACTTTTGAACTCTTGATTGAAAAATATACTCAACAATATATGTTAAAAATAAAGTTATGTCTGAGGAACTGTGAAAACATTATTCAAAACTATTAATCCATGAGTGATATATAACCTACAAAAAATGATCATTTTGTATGGAAAACCGCAAAAAGTTGCAAATGTAATGTCTTTATAATATTGGACAATACATTAGAAAATTTCAACACCCTAAAATATTTTACTTACATGGATAGATAGATGCATTATGAAGAATCCAGTTAACGTCAGCCTGGAATGCATCTGTTGTTTGATACTTCTGCTCGACGACATTCTTCTGCAAGGTAGTGAGATCGATGTGCTTCGTTACGTACGCATCGTAATTGGGGAAATGTTCTTTATCCAGTGGATTGAGGATTGCGCTCTGAAAAAGAAATCAGCAATATAGGCATATGATAGATATTATTCATTCTGCTTCCAAACGAACGTAACGACATCTAGCGGATTTGATGCACAATCAGAGTATGACTGGTACGTTGGTATGTGTTCGCTCTGCTTCCACGCGTAAACGTTCGCATGTGGTAGTGTGACAAACACATTGAAGGCACATGTTATCTCGCAATAAATTGTTATTATGTTTGTATGTATGTGAGTGATCAGAAAAAAAAACACGAAATCTCCTGCGATATGAATCTCATTGCATTGAAATGGTGAAAATACCTTTTGGCTAATGGACATTTGAACAAAGGCATGGCATATGATGTAGAGGCAATAATTAATGATTTATGTAATCAGATTGTCAAACTTTATCATCATACGTACCTACTCAAATATGCATTAAATATAATGTAAAACTTGATTTTTGCTTCTGTTTCTTACAACCAATTCTAAATACTTTTGTCTTGACTTTAAATGCTTATTGAGCTATTTTCTAACCTATGTAGACAGTGATTTGCTAACCTATTCGAGTAGCATTTGAGCATTTGATTTGAGTTGCATCATTGCGAAGCAGAATATTTAACTTTGGTGCGATTCAGATGGGAATAATGTGTCATTTTAAATGGTTTTGACCTGGGCCTCAAATTCGCCAAGAAAAGAACATCCATACGTGTTACGTAAACTTAACCTTAAGTCTACCTATTCAAAAAATATAGTTATTTGAACCTTAGGAGCAAATATCGTAGAAAAATGCAGAGAATTACAAAAAAATGGAGTTTTCAAGCATCTGCTTAAGAGCAATGCATTTGCTCTCATTTTCGAAATCGCCAACATCATTTACGAAATCGACAAAAGCATCAATTATTGCTTCGTTGAACAGGTTAAAAGTATGTTTACAAAACGCTACATAACAGGGTCTGTTCCCCATGTCAGAGGCGGTAGATCATAATCCGAGTGCCAGCAAAGGACTCTAAATTCAACCGTATACTATGATCCGTCGGAAATTTAGCAGGAATTTTATCATGAGATATTAAGAGTTCATACCATTCATAAGAATGGCCTAAAGCTATCCACCATCAACAATGTCCGTTACCGACAGTCTATGGCCTAGAGTAGTAATCCTTTATAGCCACGTTTCTCAACAGGGGGTCCGCGGACCCCCGACTATGTAGAAAGCACGCTGCAACGAACACCTTACAGCGAGCCGTTTTTTTGCCGTTACCAAGGTTGAGAAACAGTGCTTTATAGAGAGATTCGCGGAAGCTGACATTTCTGTCAAAAGGTGAGCCAATCGAGCAGCGAGAGCTGTCAAAGTGTGAGCCAAACGAACATGTGTTATGTTTGTTTTGAACTTTTCTTCAGGAGTAATGCTATCCGCTTGAAATTATTTTGGTAAAAGTAATTTTGCATGAAGCAAAAAATAAAATATGTTTTTTTTTTAATTTTTGTCAATGCGATTTTTAGTTGTTGATTTTTTCAGCTGTTTATTAGTTTGGATATGTAGCTCAAAGATCTATAAAAACAAAACAAAACAAAATACACTTTTTAGCAATGAGGAAGTCATGTCCGTGTTATAATATTATTCTCGGCGCCGAGCAAAATCAGCACTGCTGGTCTGTTGCCAAATCATTCCATTTTACTTCCGCTTATCTCTCTATAAAGGATCACTAGCCTAGAGCATCTAAAGCAATGACTTCGTTGCTTGAGACGAGATGTGCATGAATAATGATGAATGAGATGATCGAAAGGTGGACGCAGCACTTTGATACCTGAGTAAGATGGGGCCGGAGAGTTTGGTTTGGTTCTCTGTACCGTCTGTTAGAACCGGACGAGTGTAAGGATGGGATAACTGTGCAACAAATCCTTTGAAAATGACGTGAATAACAAATTCCAACGCATAATATGCCAATCAATTTCAATGAGGCTTACGATAGTACCGATGGCTAATCATAGATGAGATCTGCTTTTCCGAGAAATTTGGTCAAATCTCGCCATCAGGGAGTACGGCTCTATGATTTGTAAGTCGAGTAAATTTTCATAACTAAGAGACTCTCAACCGTTGGGAATCGAACCCACGACCCTTAGTTTAGTCTTACGCGTTTAGCGCTGTTTGGGTCCCTTTAATTCGAATATTCAAGGGGTTTCACTACTTCTTATATATTTTTGACATAACGTTATATAATTTCAATCTGATAGCGCAGACAAACGTATACAACTTGCACCATCCATCCCACGCCTTAACAGCCTTTTAAAATAAACGTAGCCTTGCCTGAATTAGCATTTGTTTATAAGATAATTCTAGGCATAAAATATCTAACATATAATTTCAATAGTAGTTAACTACTAGAAGACTTCTTTCCATTTACATTTCAATAAATAATTGTAATCAATTAAAAAGTGAAGTGTTTATTTATTCTGTAAAATAACGATATCTTCAAGTTTTACTCTGAATTTAACAGCTAGATCACATTTTTCATGTTTCATACGTTGATAAAGATTCATTTTGCTACATTTTGTTTATACAAATAATAGGGTCCTAAAATGGTTAATGAAATCTTGTTTTTATTCAATAACACGAAAGAGCATGTTACTGAAACTACTTTAGCATTTTTTTCCGCTCAATCAACGGCTATAACATATTTAAAGTTTAATTCAAAAATTGGGTCCATAAATGAACTTTGACACTTTTGTTCATGTTTGACGTTCGGTTAGTCGACAAAAACACCACAGGGCTTTTAGTTTTAACACTGGGGTTGTTCCTATCTGACATTTCGGAAGGGACACGGAAAATTAAATACACCCAAATTTTGAGTTTAAGCCAAGGAGTGTGACAAAATCTAAAATAAAAACATAAAGAATGTTTTTTAAACTTAAACAAACTGAAAAAAAATTGAATAAACTTGTGTTCTGGCCTAAACTTAAGCGTTTGGCACTAAAATTAGGACAGGGCTTTAGGACCCTATTGACACGCAACACATTTATTCCTGGTTCTTATGTCAGATTTACAACATTCGCACCTTTTCCGTTTGATACTAGGGGTCACCAGATCAAGCACGGTATGTTGTTTTGTATCACATTTTTATTTTGCGAATTAGTCCTATTACTTTCGAAACATGATTACTGCAAAACTGAGCAATATGTTTACTCTTTCGCTGCAAACAGATAGAACAATTATAAAACTCTGAGTAGTACTCTTAAATCAGTTTCTTCAAAAAAATATTCCATATTAGCCTTTAGTTTTGCAGTCAAGAATCTTCCCGACAACCTTTCTTTAACTTGCTGTACTACTAGCTCATTACACCAGTCTTTAACCCTTCTACCGGCAGCTTCATTTTTTACCGCAAAATATATATTCAAATCGTCATAACTTTTTTGGTTTTCAATATTTTTGCACCAGTTTTGCACAAGTTCTCAAACAACTCTTCTAGTTTAAGAATCCGTGTCGATATTAATAAATGGTGATCTGGTTTTGAAGATATTCCGATGTTCTTTGGGGGATCGACATTTTCCATATAAAATGTCAAGGGCGGCCATTTTGTTGTTGGTCAATTTATCAAAAAAATAAAATGTGGGCTAAAAGATTTGAATATTTATTTTGCGGTAAAAAATGAAGCTGCCGGTAGAGGGGTTAAGGAATGTTGATCGCCATTGGGAATTACTCTTGTGATACTGAGGATATTTACGATGGGCTGACATTAAAGCAAGCCATACTCTAGAATTCCATTGCAAGCTAAGATGCTGAGAAGCAGGTTCTGTCTAACTTGGGACATAACATCAGAAAGAATCAGAAACATCCGAATTGCATTTCCAAAGCTTTGCAGATGATTCTGCGATATCAGATGTTAGAAAAAGGAACAACCAATAAGCTTGGTAACAATTGTTTTCAACTACAACGGAGATTTGTGATCACGTAAAACATGTTATTTAAACAATAAGTTGAGCTGCGAATTGACCCTGTCCTTCGGTTCAGAAAGGGATATGGGCGCGTTCTGCCAACTCGGTCGAGGCAGATTTCTTGTGTGAGCAAGTTACAACATGGACGTTCTAAAGTGCCAGAATGAAGTGTTGTGCTTGTGGGGAGCACATGAAGATGGGATGGAAGGTCATTACTACGCGTTCGTGCTCTACTTCTGCGTCTATAAAAAGTTATTTACGATAATCGACTCTTAGCTTAACTATCTAAATTAACAGTTGCAAATACAATAATCGTTCTGAATATACTAAAATGTCCTCGCGTTAATTCTATCATAATGATCTTTTATCTACATCCGTCGAACCATTCTGAATGACCGTTGTGAGAATATCACCAAGAACTTCTCACATGCAATAAAGCTGAATTGTCCTACATTGAAACATTAAGGTTTTCGCTCTTTTGGATTCATTTTTTGTTGTCTATACAAGTTTTGTTGAGATGCCCTGAATGCCGTGCATAGCGTACAGTGATCATTGCCTTGGAGTTTCTCGGAAGCTGCATGTGGATTGTTATCGTGGAAATCCAAGGAGCGAATTGTGTATGTTTTCATTGTAAGCCAATACAGCAATAAAGCATGTAACAATCACTAACATTTTTTCTTTCCTTATCCTTGTTTTCATATCTAACCCGCCATTACAACGAAAAAAAATGCATCGGAGAGGAAAGACATGGCAGCGTATTGGCCGACAAAAGATCACTAACATTTTTTCTTTCCTTATCCTTGTTTTCATATCTAACCCGCCATTACAACGAAAAAAAAATGCATCGGAGAGGAAAGACATGGCCGACAAAAGATAAGTATCATATTTCTTTGAATATTCTTATTACTGATTGAAAGGTGAATCAGATCAACTAAATTTTTAACTAATATCGAACTTGTTCCACAGAGCTATTTACAAAACACCACACATAATTCCTCCTTTCCCAAATCCTTAGGCAAAACACTTCACTACCGCTATATGTATGACCTGTATGACTGATTCCATGTTCTTTTGACCTTGCATCATTCATACGTATATTGGAAGTCTAGGGTAGAAGCAAAACTTAAAGAACCTTCTGGTCAAAGATGTTGCGTTGCCTACTTCCTAAACTCCAAAATCCTCGGTGTATTATGGAAGGTGTGAGTTTTTGAACTTATGCTGGAGACTTAACCCCTGACCCCCTTGTACATCAATAAAAAAAAATATAATAAAATAAGTTGAGCTGCGAATTGAAATTAATGCCCACCACTTCAGTATGTTCCGAAGACCTTAAGATTATCAATATTCATAGCAGTATACTCTGCGAGCCATATGAAGCTTTATGGTAGGAACGATAAAGTTTCAAGAGAATTGGGTTAGTATAGACAGTAGTAGATTTGGTAGATCATTAGTACCTGAATTCAAGGATGATTTGGATGATTTAAAATAAATAACAACGCTAAAATTTGAGAATACGTCTGTTAAGGCTCAGTAAGTACTGTAAACCAGCGTTGGGCAAATTTGACCAGAACATCGATGTTACTGAATCGATTCAAATTCGATATGTCGAATCGATTCACCGATTTAATCGAATCAATTGAATCGATGTTTTTGAATCGATTTGATTTTTAAGGTCATATGAAAATGTAGAAAAACAAGCTCTTAAAATGAAACGAAATTCAATTATTAAATTCCATCAATATAAAAACGTTTGAAATTGAAAATTATACATTGAACGCTTCAAAGCCAGTTCATAACTAGGTTCATGGTTCATCATCTCATCAAAAATTCTAATCAATTTCATCCTTCTGAATCGAAACAAAAAATCGAATGAAGAAAATCGATTCACTCGATTTTGAGTTGTCCTAACATCGATTCAAAAAATCGATTAATCGAAACGAAAAAATCGATGTTTGCAACATCGATTCAAAATCGCCCATCACTACTGTAAACCACCAAACGTAAACATCAGTTACTTACAAATAATTTATGAACGTGTGTTAATTACGGCAAAAATTCTCTGGAGGCCTTAGTCTTACTCTAGGTTATTTATATTTTTTTAAATTTTCACATTTAGTATGAAAACATTTCGTTTCCAAATGATACATGGGTTATAAAAGGAAGCTTATGTGATTTTTACCCTATCTGACCCAGAGATGTTCTGAAATAATTTTGTTCACAATACTCCGAAGCTATACTTTCCCTTCACTCATGAGACTACAACTAATACAGGGTGGCCACTAAAAATCCGTTATGAAATTCCCGCTTTTTTCCCGGTTTTCCCGGTATAATTTTCAAAATTTTCCCGGTTTTTTATTGATGGGCCCGAACGCAAAAAAATAACGCATTAATCGGTTTTTTTAGTTGAACATACCAAAAAATTGTACTTTATGCTTTTAAACGGTATTTTTAGGTGATTTTTACGTCCAATAAGAAACAAATAATATTCGTAGAAGATTGGCATGTGCTTTTGGCTCTCGTACAATTAGTATGGAATGAAAAATTTTTGAAAAAACTTAAAAGTTGTTTTTCTCAAAAGTGGGATTCTATCACTCACACCCTATTGCTGCTATTTTTGGCACTTTTGATTCACTTAAACATTTAGTGTCCCGGCAAACGTCGTATTGCCCAGTAGGCCGTAGAGGCTTTGGGAAAAATTCCCGAATTTTATGTCATTTCCCGTTTTCTCAAATTTCTTGGAGGATTTTGAAAAATGTTCTTCCACTCAAATACGTCGGAACCCTTGAGGAAAACAAAAGTGAAAGAATTGTTCAAATCAGTCGTCCCGTTCTCAAGCCAATTCGTGACATGCAAACACCATTCCATTTTTACACCGTGTCCAATATATTCTCATACACTTTTTCTTTTCTTTGGTATAACTTTACTGAATGTAGGATAATCCAATGTTGTAGTATTTCATTGTAGTCTGGTACTATTATACTAACGTAGAATAGCTTGTTTTATAAATAAGAAAAAATAATTGCTATGATAAGTGATGAAATGTCCATTGAAGTCGTGTTTTGCACTTAAAATGAATTTTTGTTCATATTGGTCTGGTTTACAAAGTGAAAATCAGAGCATTCACAAAAAAGTTTCAGAAACTTTCAGTTAATCATATTGCGTTTTGAATAGATAAATATTGATAAAATTTGATAAATATATGTGCGATAACTGCAGATTGAAATTGGGCTCTGCCTATGAGCGTGCCGCTGGAAATATTTTTCGTAAATTCTTAAGTTGATAAAATAAGTTTATAATTGAAATATTTCCAAAATATTTCCTGTAGTGAATCAGTATTATAACCACTTTCAAAAAATATTATTACCAATGATGTCAGTTAGACAAGCGTAAAGTAATGTTATCTTGAATTTGTATGAGAATATACTGGACACGGTGTAATTTAAATACCTAGATATGTCCCTTTTGTGCATCCTATAATAGGATAATAGGATTCCTATTTGAAGTATTTCAATTTTTAGTGTTTCTTCTTTTATTTCTTCATAAATATGAAGAGTTCACTAAAGTAAATATGTTTAAAATAACTAGAGAAAACTATGAATCAAATATGTTTGAGAGCTTGAACCTTTTGTTAAAAGTTTTAGAACTCTGAGTTAGATAAGTTACAGTAATAATAAAGTCCTGTTAGTGAGAGAAAAAAATCATAAAATATTTCGAAACATTACCAACCAACTTTAGTGTAGCAAATTAGACTATTTCTACAACAAAATCATGTTTGAAACCTATCTATCCAAGATAACAGATGGCATAATGATCAACCATATCAACTTTCTAAAACTTATTTTTGATGGTTTGTAGATTTAGAGCTTGAAGATGTTCGTTCAAAATGATTTTCCCGGTAACCATCTCAAATTCCCGTTTTTTCCCGTCTTTTTCCCGATGGATTCAAATTCCCGTCTTTTTCCCGCTTTTCCCGTTTTTCCCGGTTTGGTGGCCACCCTGCTAATAGTGGAGCAATCCTCAAAATTTCATCCAAAATATGGAGTTATGCTCAAATACGAACAAATTGTGTGTCAGCTCCGTAGCCTACGGGTTAACAGGCCAAAATAGACTTTATTGACAAAAAATGAGCTGTGACAGATAATGTCGGAACATGGTTTTCCGGCGAACCTAATCATACTGATACGTGTAAGGCTAGAGGGCTCGAAATCAAGGGTTAAGCCCTCAGTATACTGTTTGTCAAGTGTGCAAATTTTTCCGCACGCATAAACCAACATGCAAACATCGGTCTCAACAATGACAAAACATCTGAAGTGTCAAGTGGATATTGAAGTGTTAGTTTATGCGTGTGGAAAAATTTGCACACTTGGCAAAGAGTGTACTGAGGGCTTTAGAATTGCAGACGATATATCAATCTCATTTGTGACGTTAGACGGATTGAAGCAAGCAGATACGATTGTGCTACTTTTCCCTGAATGTAGTTTCTTCGAACGCCCTTAATGTTCATTTTCCCCGAGCGACCCGTGTCCCAAAAAAGTGAAATGCAGTTCGAACGAATATTTTTCAGTGAACTAGAAAGAACTAGAAACAACTATGAGTACCAACAACTTTTTAGGAAAACGATCACAAATGCTCCTTCACATTTTAGCCAATATCAAGCTCATTGAAATTCTATTTTTTATTATTTCTTCCAAAATGAAGTACATGATTGCAGGTAAAGATAGAGGGATGCCTAGTGATGTTTGGCAGAACATGCTACTCAGTTTATTTCTTTAAGAACACTTCCACAGTTATTACCTGAGAGTTTAACCCGTAACACGGGTAGATTACCTTTTCGAGGTGCGTTACGAGGTAAGATCTACCATATTGTACTCTTGTTGTATCTGTTCTTGTTTATACTGATAAGTTATGGTTGGAAAAGTATAATGTCTTGGATGATGAGGATGTCGAAGTGGAAAAATGACTCAATCATCATCTGAGGCTGGTTTCAATTCATGAGACAAGTTCTTTCCGAGTTCAAGTGCTTATATTTGGATATATAGGAGGTAAACGATTCCGAATCACTGGAGTAGCAGACCTCCTACATTCTAAAATAAGCTTCTTGTTTCAAGGAATCTAAATGTCTAATGTGAAGCAACCTGTTCACAGTTCGAAAAACGACTTTGAACCTTATTAGTAGATCCAATAATTTGATACGCTGGACTACCGATGCATGGTCAAAATCAGTATCATTCAACCAGCTTAGTGGCCGAACCTAAATGAAGGGCGCGCTTTTGAGAGTTTAATGATGACCCTTAAGGTATAAATAGCAGTATCTTTTTCTAAAGAGGCTCTATGCAACATGGTAAAGAATGATAATTGTATAAAAAACGACTACCTCAGTATTTCTCAATAGTAATGGAGTAGAACGACATGCACTAAACAAAGGACACGGGTATACCACAAAAGATCAAAGAAAACTGGTCGCAGTGGTTCATCCCGAACAGAAACAGTAAAACTGAGGGTTGTCATTTCGTATTTGTGAAGAAAGCACGATTATAAGTGCCAAGAAATTTTTTTATCACAAAAAGATTATGAGAATCAAGAAACTTAGCCCCAGAATCGAACTCAGACACCTTTATCACATTACTAAAACGCCAGTCACCTGAAAGATGTCCATCAACCTAACTTCCCTTTTGTCAATTTTAAGCTCTGATACAAAAGTAGCATAAATTGAATAGAAAAACTTTTTGGTCGAAAAACAAAGTTCTATCTTTAAAATAGAAAAACCTTGTTCGGGTTTAGTAGATCTTATTTTACAATAAATGGCGTACATTACGGCTGTAACAAAAATTGGACATCCAAAAGGTTTGCTATTGATAGTAGTTTTGGATTGTAACAAGGAAATATAGGATTGCTAGAATAGTAAGGATATTACTTCGACTCACCCCTTTCAGCTGCAGCATTCGCTTCATCGTGAACTTTAGCGATATGGTCAAACTGTCCTGCTTCAGTTTCACGTCCTTGCTAGGCTTCTCGTTAGCACCATCCGTCTGGGCCTCCGCTTTGATACACTCCGGACAGTTCCACTTTTTTTCCACGATGAAAAATGCCGGATTCAGCTTGAGGCAAACCGGATGGAAACACCGAATGCACCCGGAGCACGTTTCCAGACCCGGTTCGCAGGTTTTGCACCGCCAGCAGAACTTGTCCCAGCCAAGCTGAAAGGTGAACGATTGCAAGTTAGTACTAAATACGAATCTTTCGTCGGTATTCGACATCTACCTTAGGTGCTCGGGGAGGTACAGGCATTTCAACTCCTTTCTTAGCACCTTTGGACGCATTCGACCGATCTCCTTCATTGTCTGAGTTGTCCGACCCATCGCTGTTGTGATGGATGCTGCTGAGGAACTTCTTTTGCTTCATCGAAAATTCCGCGTTAGCCGAGCGCATACCAGCACGCTTCGTGCACGACGATGGACTGCCTTTGCTTTCGTCCAGGTCATCGTCTTCCCGTCCTGAAACTGAGTATCGCTTTTGGGAGGTTGGCGTCAAACTGCCACAACTGCGGCTATCCTCGCCTTCGCCACGGGAGCGGCAACGCTTTCTCAACTTTTCCGATGAAGCTGAATTCAACATAAACTCCGTGAGAATTTTGGAACTACTTTGCGACGCTTTCAAGCATCGCATTTCCCGGGACATTTTTACGTTTCCGGTGCTAGCACTATCATCATGATCGTCGTGTTGGTCACTCTCTTCTATTGATTGCGATTGATTTTCTTCTGATTGATCCGTTTCTTTGTCGTCGGCCGTGGTTGGAGAACTGGTTTGCTCATTGCCGTTCTCGGTTTCCGTTGAAGTAGTAGTGAAAGAACTCGAAGACGTAACAGTCGTTAGGGTTGAAGACAACGAAGTATCACTTTCAGTTTTCGCTAGTTCCTTAGTTGCAGTTGATTTCTGTTTCTCAGGCGAAATCGACTTTTGAGTTGTAACGTTTGAATTTGAGTGAGAACTAACATGTGCAATAGGTCGTAGACCTTGAACACTTCGAGCAACCGCCAGTGTGGTGGGTGAAATACTACTTCTAGAGGCCTGAGATGCAACGAATTGTGGGCCATTTTGTGGCATTTTCGGCATCATTTTGACGAAAACTATTTTGTTTTGAGGAGTTTTTAGTTGAAATGTTGGCTGCTGTGCTAGATTTATATTAATCTTTTGTGGCGTGGGTTTGTTGTCAGTTTTACCTGAAACAAAGTTAAGGATTTTATTGCTTTTGGTTACGTTTTTAATGTTGGACACTAAACGTTGAGGGTTTCCTGTAGAAGTATCCGTTAGGTTTTTCACAAAGTAATCTTTGATGGTTTCTTGTCTATACGGGGCTAACCGTTTATCTTCACCACTCAATGATAGTTTAGACGCAGTAACGCTACTAGTTTTATTACCTTCTGTCGATTGGGTACTAGTGACGATTGTCTTTGTATACCCAAATCCATTTCCACTGTCATCCTTGGTAATTCTTATTTTAACAATGTCCTGTTGCTGTTGATTCGGAACGACAGGCTTTGTCGGCGAAATTTTATACACGTTTCGACAATCAATCATAGATGTTGTGGGAGCCTGTGTCACTATGCTTTTCGGTATCGGTGGAACGGTGCTACCAGCGTCAGAGTTTATGGCAGACATTGCTGTGTCTAAAATGTAAAATTATGCAATTAGAACTGTTTCGAGATTTTTTTTAGATTTATGCTTGAATGGTACAAGGTTTTATCATTGTTTTGTAAAGCTGTTTTATACCTAAATACCTACAGCCTTGTTGCAAGGACGTAATGTTCGAGAACTTTTACATAGCTACTTCTCGACTGATCTTTGTTTTATATCATGGAGATGAGCTAGCCGCTCTGTATAGTTTTACCGAATATCCATTACGAAAAGATCCTGAATCGACCGGGAATCGTTATTGTTATTGGTAAGTATGTAGTGTCAAACTTGAATAGAGGACGATTCTTCTGGTTTGTTCCTAATGCGGACCCCAATTCCAGCTTCTTTGACTTAATGACACCGTAGCTGTCCAGGCCACGTCCTTGTGAATGCCAGGGAAAGGGAAGTAGTGTTTAATTGAACGCCTACTTAAGAAACATCTCTTTGTTACGGGGGGGGGGGGGGGGGGGGGGGGGGTAAGTACTGTAGCAAACATTTACCGCCTCTACATTTACATGTTTCTATCTGACCATCAAAATCCAAAGCAAACGATGACCGTTCAAAACCAAAAAAATGTCTTCAAAACTGTAATCTTTTTCTTCCCAACGTTTTTCGAACCCGAATGCGAAATGACTCGAGAACAAAGGTAACACGATTTTACCGGTTTTCGGGGTTTTGCATTTTTGCTCGATAAAGGCAGCATGAAATTGAACTTGTTTATATGTATCGCAACGGAATGATTGTGCTCTTTTTGTTAGCGCTAATAGATTTCAATTAGTTGAAAACAAAAGCGAAATATTAGCGATTGAATGATTTAACATTTATTTCAATCATTCACCTCGTGATGGCTGCCCGAAAACGGTCATAGAGGAGAGACAAAAACAGTCAAGCTGTGTGTGAACCGTTGGCAGCGCATCGCCTGATGGTATTGATGCTGCTTGCTGCTGCTTTGTGTTTTGGTTGACTGGCAGAATCGATGAACTGTGGTAAATTGTGGTCACAGTTCCCAAGCCTGATCCTATCACACACGCACACCGACCTGAGAGAGAGGAGACAACTGGCTTAGTTCGCGCGCTCCAAAAAGTCAAGGGAACCTATCATTAACTGTCACTAGAAAACCGCACATCCGAATGGCAGAGCGTTAAAAAGGTTAACATTCATGTAAACGTTATTATAATTCCCTGGGGATGCGAATTGAAAATCAACAAGCAGCCAGGCTGCTGTCAAACTAAATTTTCCGTAAGAATGATCTTAGTATGCCTAGAAATGTACGGTCATGATTTCGTCACGCTAAAAAATGTTAAGCTAAGTATGCTGTTCACCTCAAGAAAAGTAAAAATTTCTGCCCAAGAAATGGTCAAGTAATTTCCTACAGTGAGCTCCATTTGAATTGACATTTCTTTTTAAAGCTAAGTATGCTGTTTCGCCCAAGAAAAGTAAAGAAATTCCTTGACTGAAAGGGTCAAGAAATTTCCTACAGAGAGCCCCCTTTGAAGTGACATTTCTTCTCAACTGCGTACTGCGATCAGAAAAAAGTGATTTTCTTGACCATTTCTTGGGAGAAATTTTCCACGCATCGAGATAGGCGATTCCTTTTCTTGTCAGTAGCGAACCGGCCTTAACAGTGTACTGCGATAAAAGAAATATGCTTTTCTTGAGCATTTCTTGCAAGAAATTTCCCACGCATTGAGATAGGCGTTACTTTTCTGTTGAAGTGCATACTTCGCTTTAAATAATTTATGTAACATAAGGACCGCCATTTTTTAAAGAAAAGATACACGCAAACAAATTTTGTTGTATAATCTATCGAATCAATGGTAGAATTTAGAACTACACCAACGATTTTCAACCGACTACAAAAATCTGTTAAGTTTACTATAATCTAGTAAAAACCACTGAGCAGTGCAGTAAATGTGACTATGTCCATAGTAACTTCGACTACAAAGCATTGTATTTCAATCCGTGACACTCACCGTACAACACAGTGTGGTCAAAAGTATAATGCCAAACTTGTCAAATCAAGAATGTTTCTAGTCATAAATACTGCAACTGTGGTTAAATAAACCGATTATATTTTCTTGTGTTGTGATGTTGACTATGTATCGGTAGAGTTAACAGATTAATGTAGTCGGTCGAAAATTAACCCCTTTATTCACAGAAGAGAGGAACGATGAAGAGAAATCGATCATGCGACTTACGCCCTTATTCTAGAACACGCTTGATTTGCAGGGTTTTGTAAATGAAACCACACAAGAGGGTCCGTAATTAACATTTCCAGGTGGGTCAATAATAGGCACGTCGGCAGCGAGCCGGATGTTAAATTTGTAAAAATTCCTATAATGGACCCCGGGAGGGGAACAACAGTTTTACAAATGCATATTTCGCCGAAAAAAAAAAGATTTTGTATATTTCATAAGCGTACGATGAAGTAAAGACATTGAACTTATTGTTAGACTCTACAAAACGTATATCCGTCTGAGATATCATTGCGGATAAGCAACGAGAATGAATTTCAGCTACTAAGGGGTCCATTACTAGCATTGAAACCTTAGTTTTGGAACAGAGAACTGCACAATTTTGACTCAATATAACCAAATCAAATGCTTCATAATCCAGCAGCTGTTTTCTTCAAATTTTGTCAACACAAAAATGCATCGTTGTACATTAAATAAACTTTATTTTAAAAATTGTTGTTTTAAAAATGAGGCTGCATTGAGCTAAAAGAATAAATTCAATAATTCGATGAACCTTAAACAGGTTGATTATAATAGTTGCGTTTTTAGGATCGACTCAGCAGTTTTATTCTGCACATAAGCGATGTAAATTATGATAAAGACCATTCCCCAAAATTTGAGTTTTCTAAAAAAATATGTTCTATCAGTTGTAATTTCCATGAATCGATGATCAAACATCTACTCATAGATGTTTGACTGTAGCAATGCTTCACCGACTGATCGGCAGGCAACAATGGAGCTCCTGATGGGAACAATAGATCAAAAGTAGTCCAGGCAAAAAGCAATGTCAAATGTTAAGGCCGTAGTAAAACTGGAGCAAATGTCAGAATTGAAAAAAGCATAATTATCGACAAATCAAATTAGAATAAAAACATACAGCTGTTTTTATTTCGAAGATAAAAAGGCCGTGTTTTTATATTTTTTGATTTTTCGATAATTATGGAGAAAACTGCTTTTTCAATTCTGACATTTGCTCCAATTTGACTAGAGCCTTAAAGTGATCATCTCAGACTTCGTAATTAACAATAACACATTATCCAGACATTCAATAAAACTTTGTTCTTCGGCCTGGCGCCTGGAAGCTGGCAAGTTTTAACTTGAAAAGTTCGTTAATTTTTCCATACAATATAATGACGAAAAGTTAGCGGGTTAAACACAAAATATTGGCCTTTCCCATGGTTACAGTAAAACCTCCATGATTCGATGTTTCATGACTCGATATCGACTCATGGAGTCACGCAAAAAAAAAAAAATCATGGTTACTATGACAGTCCCCTCAATCAGCTTTTCAAAGCATTTCTGTTCACTCGTTCAGATATCGACTCATGGAAGTTTGACTGTATTCCCATGTACGCTTAAAATGGCGTGTGCACAGCAAACTTCCTTCAAATATCTTCAAACTTTGGGAGAATGATTTTTGTCATAATTAACTCTGTTTGAGCATAGCGCAGCAAAAACATAGCAAGTAAAAACTAAAGAAAAAAAAAGCGTTTTTTTTATGGAGTTCATAAACTTTGGGAATCGTTTAAATCATGGAAAGATCGATATATACAATATGTTTCGTTTAGTATTCCCCGGATAATGAATTCTTGTTCTATAGAAATGCAAAAGTGTGCATCATGATACGCATTACATACACCTTGAAAGCAACAAACCTAAAAAGGAAATAACACAAAACGTGCATTACCACTGCGGTTTTGTATCTATTTGCATGCGTGTATCGCACCGACAGAGGCAATATCTAGTTCAAACATATTCTTTGAAATACGACTGAATTGCGACTTAGAGCTAATTTTGTTTAGTTTCACAAAGTAGCATCCCGTGTAAATATAGTGCTATTGTCTCTTACATAATAGTAAAACCATAGTATTTTGTACGGCTACTATCATTTTATGTGTAGAGCCGAGAGCCCCGCAAGGTTACCATATTAATACTAATCGATTGTGCTCAGGCGCCACCTTGTGGCTGTTCTGAGAACTAAACGCCCTTGGGCTTCGAACTGAAGACAAAATAGGGAAGCAATAACTTTCATTGAGATTTTGATGTGCCCTATTATACCACGTTTAGTGAATATGCAAATGAAATTACTTACCCAAGCAATTTTTTTCAACTTGTATGAACCGTTTATTACAATGATACTACCAATGACAGCATAGCAAGCGGGTGATAAATTAGTGATCCTTATATTACAGGATTGCTTTGATCAAAAAATTATTGCTAAAAAAAGAAAACAATCTGAGAAGAACCACTTTTCATGCTGAGCAATTTTCCGCATATTGAGAGGTTCCAGCCTGTGGATCCTATAATTTCATTCCACCCGATGCCATCATCTTCCGAAGAAGCATAAAATGGACACTGAGACATAACCAGAAAAGAAGGAAAAATGTAGTGATGATCTTGGCCAGTTTCCTAGCTATGTTTACTCACCTGCCTTTGGGCTGGCGCTGAACCACAACCTGCAACTTGTCTTCAAACTTCCGTACGTTCAGTATCCGTTCGATTCCGGTCCGAAGCTGGATTGCATTTCCTCCTTAATTGTACGAACAAGATTTTTTTCCTCCTGGGACTTCTTTATAGAGGTTGCCTGAACCGAGCTGTGAACTTTCTCTGCTGCGAGTGTGCTGTGCTCTGCGCTCCAAGACCAAGAATAAACTGGTGTTGTACACATGCCAAACCAGGCCTACTGAGCCAGTATACAGTACGTGTGTAGTTGAAAAATTCGTCGACTTCAATGCTTTGCTTCGTACACGGGGCAAATGGCATCACAGCAAGCGTGCTGTGTAAATACGATGCCGAGCTCGAGCAGCCACTACCGGTATGGATGTGTGCTTGGTTGATTGCGTATGTGTTGGTGCGAGGTGTTGTATGTTTTGACGTTTTTTACTGCACACGCACGCCATCCAAGCAATCCTCATGCTAGAGTGAGCAATGATACATCAGAGTCATCTGCCGGATTTAGGTGTAAGCATGCACAAAAGTGGCACACTAATCACAGAGGGGAATAAATTAAATTGATAGGGTTGGTGTTGACTGGGATTTGATTAGATAGAATAATTACACTCCAGTGCAAAAGTTTGGGTTCTCCTGCTAGTATGGGGCTGAGATGCATTACATACAGTCAAACTCTCTATAACTCGATATTGAAGGGACCTTCGAGATAGAAAAGTATCGAGTTATGGAATTCGAAAATAGTGAAACTGTGTTTAAGGGACCATTGGGGTATAGCCATAAAAACAACTTTCATTGTGGTTCTTTAACTTGATATCGTGATACAGAATATCGAGTTGTGGAGAGTTGACGGTATTAATCTGTTTTCTAATCATTTTCATAACCCTCTCTTTCCCACGACTTTGATCGACTATTTTTTTTTACGAAAATAGCGTTTTTACGGAAACTGCTTGAACAAATAATGTTCCACACAAACTATTTTTTTCGAAATCAGTTAAAAAAGTTGTTTTTCAAAACTAAATTGATTGTTTATCAATAGTGTTACTATTGAAACAATTAGTTAGCTATTGGATTAATCATATGGAATCATATTCTAGTGACTGTTAGGGGTAAACACTCAATTTCAACCTACAAAAATTCTGTGACAATTTTAGGATTTTCATACCAAGCAAACCAAAATCGTATGAATAAGTCGAAAATTTGCGCTTTAGCTTAATATAATAGTTAACCGATTCTATTTGTTTCAAGTTCGTCGAAAGTCAATGGAGCTCTTGAGCAACCATGGGAAACAGAGGTTTAAAAAATATACCACTGCCGTTATTCAGCGCAGCCAAGCGCTAAATAGGGTGAGATTTACCGGACAGTACATTCGAAGAAAAGGAAGCTATCACCGAGAGTAATATTTGCCTTGAATCCATTGCCTTTGAAAAAAATGCATGGAGCCGTATCCTATTCTTGGCACTTTTGATTCACTTCGGCAGTGGGTTTTTTTTTTTGAAAGTCACAGAGCTAATATTTGGCTACAATATGCGTCGTACTGAAGTGCTTCTCATTGCAAAGTTTCAGGCAATTTGGCCGAGAAAAACCCCCCATGCCAAAGTGAATTATGGAGGTGCCCAAGTAGCTCTGCAGCCTACTTTTCAAGAATCACAAATGTTTGGATTTCGATAAAAAAAATCGACGTATCGCCTTATATTTCATCATATTTATCAATCCTTTCAAATATGAGATATGAATATTAAAAAAAAAACAAGAATGATCCAACACAATCATTTTTGGGAAAGTATGAAATCATTTAGAATCATATTGAAAGAATCCGTGGAAAAATAGATTTTGGTTTAGTTGATATTTTGGTCGGTTTTGAGTTAAGTACATTAAAAAATTCTAATTGGGTCTAAGCCTTCCCACAGTATATTTAGGTGATGATTGCTGAAAAAACTCAAAAGTCGATTTTTAAGGCTAGGTTATTGTTACTTGTGTCGATAGGCGTGTCGGCCTATCAGTTGCAAGGCTTTTGGTTCGATACCAGGTTGCCGCGAGAACTTTTTTTAAACGTTGGTTTTATGAGAAAAAAATATGAATTTTAACCCGATTACTTGTGATGAATTTCTATAAGTGGTTTCTAAGCTTTTCAATAATCCACCCTCAGTTGGATTATTCCTAGTAACACGAATCCTAATTTCACTCAGAAATTGAGCCAGAATCTCTCACCTGAGTCTAATTCGGATCGTCCATGTCATTGAGAAATCCAGAGCAATTCGATGGAGGCACATACATATTTTTGCAATTCCGCTGCATATCAGCCTACTTTTTATTAACATAACGGCCTACTTTTCCTATCACATTAAACTTTTCAGCACTGAAAACGGTACTGAATAGTAGCACTTTTCAGTTCTGTTTTCGGAGTTGCCAAAATAATATCTGAGTGCATCCATACACAATTCGTTAAATTACTCTGGGCTTCTCAATGACTTAATCAACTAGCTTCAGATTCTACATCCGTCGTAAGATCGAAATCCGATTCAGGTGAGGGATTCTGAGTTGGAATCGGATGTTAAAATATAGACCAGCAATTAGGGCGTGAAAATTTGTGACAGTCTCCTAGGGATATCCATGTGGATTCTCTTGAAATATGTTAATGTTTTGTAACTAATGGGGCGATCCCTGTCCAGCACAGTTGAGACTCCCCTCTTTGCAACTGCCTCAGGGTCGGCGTGCACGCTTGACTATCGCGACAAAGAATACACTAAATTATTTTTGCTAAACACAAACCCACTTTATTTCTATCTTCGCACAAACATCTCCTACCTAAGTTCCCTTCTTCTTCTTCATTATTGGCGGCCCCTTCTTCACGCTCCGCTATTCCACTGCCTCTTCCTCGTTCAGGGTTAACGGCCGGCTGGCACTTCACACCTCACGCTTAAACAAAACAAAATGGCCGCCTCTACCGTGACATGCTCTATTACCGTGAGGTTAAAAAAACTCAAGTTTCAATCGATCAGATAAAAATAACGTATGGTTATTTTCAAGTTTTTCATGTTTTATATAGTAGACCGTTTTATATACTTTGCATAAAAAATATGATTTGATCCATTTTGAAAATTTTAACCATAGTTACAGTTGATGTTGTTAAACATACCAGTGTTCCAAATACCGTGCATCTGACCCCGACTGCCGGGTCACATTTTGAAACACATGTCAATTGAACGAACGAAGCGCATCAAAAATATTTTTTTTGTATCAAACAACGTATTGAGGTTTGCATGATTGATTCGGGAAATAAAATATATATTTTACTTCGCCATTTTGAAATTATAACTGAAACACGGTATTTGGAACACATAAGCAACCGTGCCCTAATACCGTGTGTTGGCCCAAGGCGATTACATTCTAACATTATTTTTGTTTGTTTGTGTGTGCAATTTAAGTTCAAGTTTGTCATGGCTTTCTAAATACTACTTAATGTACTAACGTTTGTGACAATCATTTAGAAAACTAAATAATATAATATGCTATAAATCCACATATTTCCCAAATACACGGTATTAGCAGGGTGCACGGAGAAATATTTTTACCTAATTTTTGAGTTTACTTTACCCAAAATTAAGTATATCGATTATAGTTTCAACCCAAAATCTCTCGGTTTTCTCTTTCTCCCACACGAATGTTGTCAAAAATAGAGAGAGCTGCATCTACCCAATGGGGGTACTTTGGCCCAATAAGCCAAATTTGGGTAAATGCAACTTTTCTTATGTTTGGGTCGAAAGAACTCAATTTTGCGTTAAATCAACCCAAAATTGAGTATATTTTTCTAATGGAATTAAAGCCAAACTACCTAGTGGGGACCTTGAAAATTTAGCCAAAATTGAGTTATTGGGCTCAACTACGGAATTGCGTTGAAACAACCCAAAATTGAGTTGAATTCCGTCTCCGTGTGGCCAGTGACAAGTCAATTTCAAATTCCCGGTTTTCTCCCGGTATTTCAAAAATATTCCCGGTTTGATGATATGCTAAGAAACATTATTGTGATTTTTTTACCATTTAAAAAGACTTTTAAGTACGAGTTTATTGGTCATAAACCAAAGCATTTCTATTAGGGGTAGACGGAAATCAGATATTTTGCTGCGCATTTATATTTTTTGGGCTTATACTGATTCTGATAAATTCCAGTTTGATATAATAGATCTGGCAGAAATAAGGACAAACCTTTTTTTAATTATTATTTTGTCAATCTTCAAGCGTCGCGACTAATATTTCAATAGCGCGCTGTGTTCATAAACATCGTAAGAATGCAGCGCCACATTTAAAAACTAATTTCGAAAAGCGGCGACTTGAGGTGCGTCGCGAGTCTCACTGGCGCGATCCGGATGGGTGGTGACGCGACAATATATGAAACGATATTTTACGACGATCACTTTAAGTAATCGTGGAATTTGTTATAAAAATGTTCAGTGTTAAAAAAGTTTGACCCTTTTTTATATGATGGGATCGAGTCAATCTTTGAATGAATCAAAGTTTAAATTTCAAACGGTCACAGATATGGTAGACATAAAAATGAATTTATCAATTGTTCAACATTTCGTTCCATGGTCATCAGCATAGAATTTTTTGTTATGTTTGATCCCCACAAATCTGGAACATTTTCTCAGGGCAATTATTTCTGATAAAAAATAACAGTCATAATTCTGAAATAAATTAGAATTTTACCAAGTTGAGCAAGCCATTTTAAAGTCAGTAAGCATCGAAGCGTCCTGTATTTTGCCTAGCTTCGCTACTCTACCCTTTTCCAGTAGAGAAGCTAGGTAAAATACAGGACGCTTTGATGCTTAGATACTTTAAAATGGCTTGCTCAACTTTCACCACCTAATTAAATTTCAATCTTGTCGCTCCCTTGCGACGCCTATCCACCTATTCATTTCCATCATTTGTTTCTATAGACTCCCTTTAGCTTTGAGTCGCATGACCGCTACAGCCATGAAACAAAATAATATATAAAGAATATGTTCCTGACTTTATTGATTTGTTCGAATTCATAAGCTTTTGTAAATATCCACTAAAGTTTAGATCGTGCTGGTTAAAACATTACTTGGTATGCAAAAATTTCCCGGTGCCAATTGAAATTCCCGTATATTTCCCGGTTTTCTCCCGGTGATTCGAAATTTCCGGCTTTTTCCCGGTTTTCCCGATTTCCCGGTGCGCTGGTCACCCTGTATTAGGCAACACACGGAATTAGAGCAGGTCACGGTATGCACCAACTAAGTGACGCCTATCCGCTCGCGGTAGCAGTCTACGCGAGTGGCACACTTGTCGGCTCTAGGCAAACTCCAAGATAAGACAATGGCCACGGCGTGCTTCCGGCGGTACTTCGACGAACACAGGTTACGGCCCAGGGCCAAACTCAGGATAAAGCTCCGGTGTACACTGATCCAAGAAACATAAAAAAGTATTAAAAACATCACATACATTCAGAATAATTGAAATCCTATCAATGTTACATGTATCCATTAAAATTCGTGTAATAAGCACATCGAACTCATTAATGTTCATATTAATGTTCATGTGATTTTCAGATATGAAAATTTAGGATTTGAAAACAGTGTTTTCACGATGAAAGTCTACTCACAACCTTTTCAATGTTTTTGTGCAAAATCAATTTGAATTATGCCAAAGGAAGGTAAGTTTGATGACTACATATAAGATAATTAAATATTAATCCGTCGTTCGAATCTGAATTTCATAGAATAATGATGGAACAAATCAACCAAACTCTCACAAATCGCAGATGATGGGCCATGACAGGAAGAAAGATACTTGGAATTGGATAGTTTAAATTTCTTTGTGGAAATAATGTGGAAGCCAAAGATTCGGCCTATATACGAAGTTATATCTAAAGTTTAAATTGTGTTGTATAAAGCATTTAATGCTCATGAAGTTAAATTGTGGGTACATTGATGCTTTCGAATAATATCAAACTTAATCTTTATCTAGTGCAAAAAGGTGTTACGGAGAAACGCAGATAATGTATTAAATAAAAAATGTTAAACACGAATTATATTTTTCTTTTATTTCAGTAGAACAACCCCATAAAACTGAAATATAAGTTTTTATAATGATTAAACGATCATATGAGAATTACGAACAAAAAAATAATTTTCATCTGAATTTCGCATGAAATTCATTAACAAAATCCAATAACTCACATACGTGTTTCTAATAAAATGTATGTGCTTTTCTGATAAATTTAGTCAAAAGGAAATAGCTACAGTTCATGTTGTAAACTGATGAAAGTTATGTGAAAAGCTACATGGAAAAAAACTATGTGTTTTCAGATAAATCTTAAATGAATACTTGGTTCAGTGTACGGTTAGAACTACGGGTGAACTAAAGGGTTTTGTTGGAGAAGGTGGCCGTGGTGGGTTTTGGCGGTTAGTGATGGGGTTCTAGTTTTGATAGGTTGGTGGTTAACCTGGATGACATTCTTTCCTCGCTTCTTCCACTTTCTTTTAACCTTGATTGTTATTGATTTCTAAGCTATCACTTTTATCGTCGTTCTTGCTAGAATGCTGCAAATTTAGTAAACTTTGCGATGGCGGTTAGGTATCGACGATCGCGACCGTTGAAACCTTTTTCCGCCCATCCTTATTCGCCCCATCATTGCCCTTACACTACTTTACACTACTCATAATAGCCGCCCATTTTCCCAGGTAACAGCTGAATAACAGTTCATTCAGCTGAAAACAGGCTGAATAAACAAAATTTTAGCAGAACAAACTGTTGTTCAGCTACCAATGTTACTTGGGTTATGCTCCTGCGACGTTTGGTGGTGAGTAGCGGAACTGATACGATGCGGCAGCGTTCTTCACAGTGGGTGTTGGATGGTGACCAGTTTTAAAAGTTTAATATTTTCTTGGTATGTTTACGAAATTACGATAATCTCACAAATATTGGACACTTCAACACACCACTGGTTACAGTTTCTAGATATTATCCAACTTCAACAGCATTTTTCGTAATTGCAAAAAATGTTGTATGCAACTCGTCGCAAAACTCGTTTTTTTTTACCTTTTTTCATTTATTTATTAGGCTCATGCGCCATAAGGAATTACGGAGCCGAGATCTTTGATTTTATTTAAAAATTCATGATGTTTTCCTATGTTAGCTTTGGGGAACCGAAAAACTCGCGGTTTGGTCGAGGTTAGGGGTAACAATAATTTCAAGGATGGGATAGGACAATGGGATCGTTTCGTTGACAACCTGTACCGATACAAAAAGACGGGTTTCGACAAGGTGGACAAGTGGACCGACAAGAAGAGGACTCAAACAATCATATTAGCTTGTTTCATAAAATCGTACATAAGCTTCATGTGTCAAGTTTACCCAACACATCCCTAATGTCTTTCTTTTCTGGTTTCCCTTGAGCCCTGAGGGATGCACAAAAATTAGATCTGACAATACCGTATTCAAGGCACTCCCAAACTACGTGGTTGATGTCTTGGTAACCCGCACTGCAGCTGCAGTTATTGCTATATGTGAGCCCTATTCGATAGAAAAAGAGCCTAGAGAATAGTGGTTGGACATAAGTCGACACATTACCTTAATAAAGTCTCGACTTAAGTCCAACCCCTTGAACCACGGCTTCTTCGGTACCTGCGAGAGAATGGAATCTAACCACCTGCCCAATTCTCCGGCATCCCATTTTTGTTGCCAGCTGATCAATGCATTTTTCAGCACTCATCGTAATGTATCGTATGTATTATTATGTACCGTAATCCGGAGTAACATTGATCATTGTTTTTAATATTTCTTAAATATTTGGTTCGAAAATGCAATAGTTGCAAATTTTATATTTTTAAAACAAATACTGCCACCCATAGCTCGTAACTATATTCTTTATTTTGTTTTTTGAAACGTTTAAGCATGTTAAAAAAATATTTTAAGTGATTTTTTTATTTAGCTGATATGGGGTAACATTGATCACCTATGTAAACAACGTTCGGTAATATTGAACATTTCGTTACCTACTAAAATCATGGCCCCTGAAGCCGAATATGAAGGCCAAATGCTTACAAGTCATTTACTTTTTGAGTTATTTTAAAATTAAAAACATCTCAAACTACGGAATACGCCTAAAGGTAGGCAATTTCCTAAGGGAAAGTTACATTCTTAAAAGTAATTCGGTAATGTTGCCTAATTGAACATACTTATGAAAGTTTTGACAATGGAATCGTTTTCGGCGATGCCGTTTTTAGTAAGAACCGCATTTTTTTGCTCATATCATTTACAGAACTTACACTCCCGTGCAAAAGTTTGGGTTCACCCCCTCAAAAACATACAAAAGTGTTCTGTCCATATCTCTGTGATTACACGTCCAATTGAAACTCTTTAAGCCGCATTCGAAAGGCAAAGAGTTATTCTTACTTCGTATGTATTTTTCCAAAAACATTTTTTGAATTTTGTATACTAATTTTCTACTTAAAGTTGTGACATTTTTCAAAAAACACACTGAAAATTCATATTCAATTTCCTCAGCATTGGGTCGACCAAAATTTTAAATCAAAGTGTCATTAGAATCGTAATCTTATATTCTTTGAAGAGACCTCACGAAATTTTTGCGGAAAAATCTGGAAAGTATTCAAAGTCAATGAAACAGTCAGTCAAGTCATCGTGCAAAAGTTTGGGTTCACCCCTCAGTATGATGCAAATCGTGCAAAAGTTTGGGTTCACCTGAGCCGCATGCACATCATTTTTGTCAATATCTCTGCCATTTTTCAACCGATTTTAACAGTTTAAAACTTTTTTGAGCGCAAATAATGGCGCGTACATGATCGGTTTGAGATTTCACAGATTTAGGTAAGTTCAGGTGAACCCACACTTTTGCACGATACACCATACTGAGGGGTGAACCCAAACTTTTGCACGATGACTTGACTGACTGTTTCATTGATTTTGAATACTTTCCAGATTTTTCCGCCAAAATGTTGTGGGGTCTCTTAAAAGAATATAAGATTACGATTCTAATGACACTTTGATTTAAAATTTTGGTCGACCCAATGCTGAGGAAATTGAATATGAATTTTCAGTGTGTTTTTTGAAAAATATCACAACTTTAAGTAAAAATTTAGTATACAAAATTCAAAAAATGTTTTTGGAAAAATACATACGAAGTAAGAATAACTCTTTGCCTTTCGAATGCGACTTAGAGAGTTTCAATTGGACGTGTAATCACAGATATATGGACAGAACACTTTTGTATGTTTTTGAGGGGGTGAACCCAAACTTATGCACGGGAGTGTATGTGAGACATGAATGTTTGGTAGTGTCATCCTTAACCATTGAAATCATTGTTTCGAAAAGTAGCCAAATTCACGCATGAGGTAAACTCAATTTACGCAAAAATCTTCGCTTTTATCAGCTGATGAATATAAGAAAGAGAAGCACCATTCATGATTTTGAAATGTGCCATCAATAAATGATAATGCGAACTTTTTATGAGATGGGTCATTCCGATCAATGTTACCCCGCTGATCAATGATACCCCGGATTACGGTACAACTCGTGCTGAAAAAAAATCATTCTGCAACTTGATGCATAAATAACTGTTTTCGCCAACTCACGAAACGGTACCTAAAAGTAGCACCTTCCAATTTTTTTGTATGGCCGTTATGTTGTTCATTCTTTTCATAAAAATGAAGGCTGATATGCAACGGAACTACAAACATATAATTTTGATCAGACAAAGATATTTTTGCAGAACATAATATCATCATTATTATCGCACAACTGTCACGAAATACAATCAATTTCCATTGTTCTTGACAATCGTGGTATAAAATTTGCAATAGACATAGACAAAAAACATTGTAAGAGGTGATTTATTCAGTTCGGCATAAGCCCTTATTCCTGTTTAAAAAAAGGCTACACGTGTGTATTATTTTATTTATTTGTCACAATTACGCACGGCCACGAAGCCCACATAGCATTACATGGAAATTCATTGTTTCCAAATTGGCTGCTTACGTCTAAGGACAGTAAGTTCTATTTTGACGGGTTATTCTTTATTGGAATATACTTACCTGGTAAGGAAAACAAATTTTTAAGTATTTGATTTCATATTCTTGACCATGGTTGGCGCTGTGTGGGATTCACTTGTGTGCCTACCCTCTAAAAAAGCTATCTTAGGATCCCTTTCACCTGACTTCCCTTCCAGCACCACCTGGAAGTATTACTTCGAAGAAGAGGTGGTGCTGTTTACACCGCTTTGTTAGATTTCGACGTATTCTATCATTGTCATGCTAAGCCCTTTGGCTCCTGTGAGAATTCTTGATAACATGCTATACTTTCACCATTCAGCGATCCTGTTAACATCCCAATCTTGAACCATGGAAAAAAATGCTACTGGACCGACAGTTCTCCAAGAAGCTTTTCGAATTTCAATTAATAATATTTCAATACTTCTGAAGTTTCCTCCAAAAACTTCCAGGAAATCGTTGATGTGACCGTATATTCTTCTAGGGCATGTTTTTCTTTCTTGGAATTAGTTGTTCCTATAATTTTCCTGCTAATTCTACAGTTATCCTTACTTCTCTAAAGGGGCTGTCCATTATGTATGTAAGACAATTTTTGTTTTCTGGAATCACTTTATAGTGATCATCATTTTATCACATCCGTATAGGTAGAATGTTCGGTGGATTTAGATTCAAACATGTTTTTTTTTCTAAAATTTATGGGAAGGAACAGCAGCATTTATAAGTTGCAAGTGATGGGTTAAACTATAATGACAAATAATTCCAATTATTGTGACCTTTTATTATTTTTGTTATATAGATCAGATGAATTGGCAGTAATTAATTATCCTAAATTTCATGGCATCTCCGTGCCACAAAAATATCCACAAATCCAAATGCCACAAAATCAAATACTTGCATAAGTCATCAAATTGAATCAGCAGAATGTTGGTGATAATTTGATGATCTCCGACTTTCTTAGGGTCTGTCTCAATTGCGTTGTTAAAACTAGTCCGAACTTAAATTTGACCGTTCGGAAATTATTTTCCCTCTGATTTCGATCTGTCAAAAATAAGTCTGCTTCAGAGGAGACTTATTTTTGACAGACTTATTTTGGTTGAATGTTTAACTAATTATATAAATGAAATTTTGACGAATTATTATCGTAATAACAAAAACAATTTTTGGAGATCAAAAAGTAGTGTTTTTGATTCCGGGGTGAAGTTGATCAATTACTGCGATAGGTTTCCTAAAATAAAGAAGTATGCTATTCACTAAAGTTGGGGTCTCTAAATCTGAATCAAGACTTAAAAATCTTAGAACTTATTGATAAATCGGTTAATTTTTTAATTGAAAGTTGTGAATTACAGATTACACCACATTAAACGCCTAAAGGTAGGCAATTTTCTTTGAAATTAGCAACCCTCTTGCAAAAAGATCATTTTTTCTCTAAAAAAGAATTTGTATCCTCAATACAAATTCGAAACTGGGTACACAAAACATATCTGGAATGCCTGAAACAGTTTATTAAAACTGTAGCTTTGTATAGCCGTGGAAAAAGTCGATTGTTTGGAGAAGAACCCTTCAACAGTTCATGAAAAATTTCCTAAAAAATCTGTTTTTCCATGAAATAATTACCTTGAATGCCAAACCGAATTTATGAAAATCAAGAGTAGCTATCAGGTAATGCAACAACTCAGAAATTGTGATAATTGAAATCGTGTCATAGCTCTTATAACAGTCTATACTTTAGGGGCCCAGATAGCCGTAGCGGTAAACGCGCAGCTATTCAGCATAACAATGCTGAGGGTCGTGGGTTCGAATCCCACTGGTCGAGGATCTTTTCGTAAAGAAAATTTTCTCGATTCCCAGGGCATAGAAATATGTTCGTACCTGCCACACGATATACACATGCAAAAATGGTCAATCGGCAAAGAAAGCTCTCAGTTAATAACTGTGGAAGTGCTCATAAGAACACTAATCTGAGAAGCAGGCTTTGTCCCAGCTGGGACGTAACGCCAGCATAGATAGCATAGATTCCGAGAAAAATCCAACGTCGGAGAGGAACCGTTTCTAGCTTTTTACCAAGCTATAAAGCTTCCCATGGGTGGGACAAGTTGTTCAATCCGGATGGTCACACAAAAAATTTCTGGGTTAGATGAAACGGATAGTTGCAGGGCTGTTAGCGAGTCACTTTTTACCTGGTAACTAAAAAGTCTCTATTTGTGACAAAATTGACTTTTCCGGGTAAAGAGTTATTTAATGGGCCCATTCACAAATTTCATAACGCTGGAGGGGGTGGGTTTTTGCTCTTGGAATGTTACAGCTCATACAAAATTTGTATAATATTCATACAAAATGCATTACGAGGGGGTGTGTAGGATGTCAAAAATTGCCCGCTGAATTAACCCAAAGTCACTATGATAAAGATAGTAAGAGCTGCGCTAGCTCCTCAAACTCAAACAGCAAGACAATATTCTTACCCGGGTAGAGGAGAATAGCAAAAGAATAACAAAATTTACTATTAAAATAGAATGTTCGAATAGCAAAATTTGTTCTTTGTTTGTTTGAAATAAGAGATAAAATAACAAAAATAATAACTAAGTTTGTATGGCATAACAACTAAATAATAACATATTTTGCCATTGTAATAACAAAATAATAGCAAAAATATAGGCAACTGTAAATAACAAAATATGTTATTATTTAGATATTGATAACAAAATAATAACTAAATAAGCTATTCACAAGTAGATCAATATAATGGTAATTTAAGTTCTTTGACTTTAATATCTTAATTTAGCATGATTGAAAAATGAACTTTTTGCTTTCCTGCTAAAAAACTCTTGCTTTTTTAATCTTCAATGAATATCATACGAATAGTAAAATGAGCTATTATGGTAAAATTTGATATTGGTTTGTTATCATGAATTATTTAAATAAAGTTTTGAAATATCAAAATAATGACATATTTTACTGTGATGGCGATATTTGTTATTCTTTAGATATTTATTGTTTTCTAGTATTTTTTGCACAAATAACAAATTTTACCATGATAGTATATTTTGTTATTGATTAGTTATTACATGACTTTCAAGAATAACATATCAATGATAAATTTTGCTATGATTGTATGTTTTGCTATTGATGAGATATTTAATGTCATATATTAATAACATAATAATGGTTAAAGTAGATATGATTGCAAAATTTGTTCTTATTTTACCATTATTTTGTTATTCACCTCTACCCGGGTAGCGATAATGTTTCGAAGATTTTTGTTATTTTTAGGACATTTTAATATTGTAATTGTAATTGTAATTGCTCAATCCACACCCTGGCAGACAATTATCCGCCCATCTAGACACGGGCTGGGTGAGGACCTACCAAGCCTCCCCCGTTAACATGTCCTATACCGTTTAGCACATCGGGATCTTCCACAAGCAGGCGCCGGAATTAAAGCGGTCCCACAAGCTTCAGATACATTAAATAGATATAGTCCCCCTGGCACTAAACCGAATGGCGCCCTCCGCTTCACCACTAGTACTGCTTCCCCACACGCCAAGCACAATATCGAAAGTAGCGCGTTGTATAGCAAATACAGTACACCACCTCCGACACTATGCCAAATGTACAGGAAAAACAGCACCAGTAAGAAAGCGGAAGGCGCACCACTCGGTTCAGTGCCAGAAGGACTATAAGTATAACGAAGAAGAAATGAAAAGATAGTAGAGTTGGTTCGGTTATTTGATTGCTGAAACGAAAAAAACAGAAACAAAGTGTTAACATTAAAACGGGGTTTTATAATTGATAAATGTATCGATAGTTTCTCATCTGTTACGTTTCCTTATCGTAGCGCTGTCGATTTTTTCCATCTCCAGGGTGTTCGTCTCCGCTCGAGCAATGAGGACCATGATGAAATGAGAATATAAAAATGTGAGCATTAGTGTTGATCTAGTAATAGATTAATTTAAACTGCTTTTCATGTGCTAAGTAACTTGTAAACTCCTACTCAATTATGTTTTGTTGGCCTACACGTTTTATTTAGACACAATTTTATTTAGAAAACTATTTGGATCCGAGATTTTAGGTGCAGATTGAGCATGTTTGATAAAACAAGCATCCTGTTTTCAGTTAAAGAATGTTCAAGAAGTTAATGATTCTGTTATTTATACTGGCTACATACAAGAATTCACTATTGATGTAATATATGGATATTGAAAGTTCCAACGCGCGATTATAATACTTCAGTTTTCGTGCTGTTGTATTGGTGTAAGTAGTGGGAAACCAATCAGTTTGGTGATTCTAACGGTAACAAATAGCAAGACGAAAGGAAAGTTGATAATCTATCATCATTATGATTTCAGTCCTAATTCCATGATCCGTTTAATAAATTCCGCGTATGATTCGGCAATTTTAACAATTTATACATGTGTATTCGAAGAAAACAGACTACGAGCATTTATTACCTGTTGCAAGGTTCCTAAGTGATCAGATATTTATCATTTTCTACAGCCTAATTTAATAATACCTACATTGGGTTGTAACAAAAATTTGATCTTGGGATGTTGATTTGCCTCCTAATCATAGTTTCGACAATAGTCACATGCTTACTATCCCTTGTGGCAGTGTTGTTGATTCTATTGTCTATCGCTCATCAGTTTCGCGCCACCCGGCAGGGACTTGGTCCTATGTACCCAATACTCTGCTGTGTCTTAACTTCACGCAATACATTCTGTAGATGTGTGATACAGTTTGCGGAATATTATGATTTATCACTTCGTTCAGATGGAAAATTCTGTTATGGTACCATATTCACATATCAGATAACTCCCACCTGGAACGATGTAATACATCGGAGACATGTAGATTCAGATGTATGTAGACGATCTATGCCTAGTTCGGCTCTGATCGACAGGCAATCAGTGTATTCAGTTTTTCAACTAGCTTGAAGCGATGAACGTTTCAAGACAAGTTCTCCACTATATCTGCTAGCGATCACCGGTCGTCGATAGACATTTCGGTTCTTTTCTGCTAAAGATAGATCCGATTGTATGCCAAAGACTATGGCTCATGCTTTTCAATACAGCTGGAAAAACAAGAACTACACCCAGCACCAAATAGTACGTAACTATGAGGCGGACCGGAAGGTTTGATGAGCAATCCCCACCATTTTTAGGACATTTTAATATTGGAATTAAAAGGTTTAGAAGGTAGGGATTTTTGGCTCTTTCTGGAATGCTCCAGGTGAATATTTTTCAGAGATTCCTGTCGAAAAATTTGAATGTTTTGACAGCGCATTTTTGTTTTGAAGCATTTTTTCGGATAAAAACTTGTGGGTTATAAATATCTACTTTGATCATTTAAGTCCATTGGGGTGAACACAGGGGGCTAGGATGGCCCCAGTAGAAAGTACACTCTCGTGTTAAGTATGCACTTTGCTTAAGGGATTTTTTTTAAAGAATCTCGATGCGTGGGATATTTCTTGCAATAAATGCTCAAGACAGCATTTTACTTTGATCGCAGTACGTAGTTGAAAAGAAATGTCAATTCAAATGGAGCTTGCTGTAGACAATTTTCTTGACCGTTTCTTCCACAGAAATTTTTACTTTTGTTTCTTCTTTAAGTCTGATTTGCTACTGACAAGTAATTTCTTGGCCTATCTTGCTGCATGGGAATTTCCTTTAAGGAACCGCCCAAGAAAACGCTATTTTCTGATCGTAATACGCAGTTTGAAAGAAATGTCAGTTCAAACAGGAATCGCTGTAGAGAATTTCTGCAAGGAATCAACGATAATTTTCTTGAGCGATTCCTTTTCAAGCCTGATTCACTGCTGACAAGTAATTTCTAGGCCTATCTTGATGCATAGGAAATTCCTGCAAGGAAACGATCAAGGAAGTGCTTTTTTCCGATCGCAGTACGCAGTAAGAATCGGCGAGAAATTTCTTTGGCGATTCCTTTTTAGCAGCAAATTAGGCTTCAGTAGCAAATCCACCTTAAAGTCACCTAGCTGATCGGTTTTCTTTGCATAACTTTTTCCACAAGAGTTGGACTGCTTCGTGGTCTTGGGCAATGTTTTTACACATCGTAGTCTGCGTTCAAATTTATTATAGAAGTCGATAAGCATTCTTTAACGATTTTCCTTAGCAAAAGTGAGTTTTGCCATAGTAAATCCCATACTAAATTATAGTTTAACCGATCGAGGTGAAATTTCACATAGGACCCACCCACCCTTTTACCGTTATGAAATTTATGTATGAGATTTATTTTTATTCTGACGAGACATTCATAACATATCTGTCCATTACGCATCCTGTAAATCAGTAATGATTATTAACCATCAGTAGAGGAACAGCAGCCTCAAACTTGTAAAGCAGAAAATAAATTTAAGTAAATGCAAGAATTAGAAACTCTACTTCAAATAACTTTTTTGATGATGTTATGAATCTGGTAAAAAATAGAACAAACACATTTTTCATTTTTTTTATCTTTGTCTGGTTCTTGAGGCAGCGAGTTGAAGCGCGTCACGGGTGAGTTGTTCGCTGTCCGGTTTGGTGGCGGTGCGACAATATTTTTTGTTAACCTGCTTGTACTTGGGGTTGAAATTTCCTGAAAAGGCAACGATTGCGAAATGGACCAGACAAAAATTAAAATTGATGGTTTGTTGATTAATTGGAGGGGAACTAATTTCCGAACTGTCAAATTTAAGTTCGGACTCGTTTTAACAACGCAATTGAGACAGACCCTTAGAGTTCACAATATATTTCTCTGCGTGTACAGCCCAAGTAACATTTTTAGCTGAGTAACAGTATATTCAGCTAAAATATACTCATTTCAGCTGAATAAGCTGTTACTCGGCAACTAATGTTACTTGGGGGGTAACCCGTCTTGCCTCGCTTTGTAGTACACTTTGAGGACTCACAATATGTTGCTTGATTAAAAGGCGGAGTATGATTCAGTAAAGAGAAACAAGTGGTGGCAGTTATTGATATAACATGGTTTTTCTGACGAATCTGATAAGGCACGGCTGAAGAAAAGAAATGAGGTTAAACATGATACAAGCCTTTTTTTCGTCATGATACACGCGAATTGAATTCTTCGGATTTGGAGCGAACAATATTTTGGATTTCCCGTAACAACCCTGTACTGAACAGATCAGAGGTGAACCAGCTCCCTTTGATTTGTATTGAGAAAGTTACAGAAGAACATTTCTTAGGAAACCCATCTTGCCTCGCTTTGTCCTATACTTTGAGGAATCACAATCTGCTTACTAATTTGAATGATTTCATCTGGTGCTTAGCCTTTTAGCTAGTGTTTTGAAGACTTGAGCTTTGTAATAACACAATTGAGCATAGGGGGTGGTCATCAGAAACGACGGCCATCATTTGGAGGACGGGGGGATGTCTATGAAAGTGTGACAGTATTGGAAAAACGAGACAGTGGGGAGAGGGGGTCTAGAAATCCTGCACATCGATGAACGTCACATATTTTAATCGGGTCGTATTCTTTACACTTTTGCTGAGCTTTGGCAGTTTTTTTTGTATGCTTATACGGCTTTCACTCTTTTATTCTTTCAGTTAAGCTCAGAAATAGGCTCTGTTTTAGCGGAGACGATGTGCCAGAAAGAAGAAGACATGACCATCTTAATGGTAAGCTCATATGTTTTGAAGTTATTCATTTGGTACCTAAAATACTAATCAAATGGCCAATTGCCATTCGGCGTAACATGAAGAAGAATTTTAAAAGAAGGAGCATAACTATGATATGAAGGAATAACAGTTATGCCATATGGCAATTACGTCAAAAGTGATCATTTGGTATAACTCTTAGTCCATCATAGTTATGATTTTTTTTTATCAAATAGGCAATTCATAAAGCACGTCGAATCCCTTGACTCTCTCGCGTAAGAACCACTGTAAACCAGTAAGATAAAATCCCAACCCTGGGGCCATTGTGGATACAGAAATAATCATCCATGGAAAAATTTCGGACAAAACACAGGAACGAATGATTTCACTTACATTGAATTATACTTTAATCAACTGTATTATCATATAATTGTTGTTGAATATTTGCTTCTGGTACCTAATAAAATCTACAACACAACTCACAACTGAAATTGTAAAGGGATACGTAATAAACAACTGCATCGGAAACAGAACAAACAAAATATGTATTGCTGTACGCATTGAACTGAATAATTTGGCGTGTTCACGGTACAACCCATCTGAGCAATGCAAAATTTGCTCTCGAATTGGGCCTATGTTTCATGATAATAGTCAGTTGCGAGTGGGTAGTTCGCATCGTAAAAATAGATTGCCAACGAAAAAGTAGCATACATGTTTAAAAAACTAACCTGAAGTGAATCGTCAAGCCATGCTTGCACAGACCATGTACTTTTATTGGGTCTGGGGTTAGGGTCAATAGGGGCAGTATGGTCCACCTAAGCAAAAGTTCTTGAAAAGCATAGAAACAAAAACAATTTAATCGATTCATAAGCTTAATTTGTAGTTTGAAGTATTTCCTTTCATGCCACAATTGTATTTTGGTAAAAAAAATTACTTAGAAGTTTGTTGGGAACATTTTTGAAAAACACTGTTTTGTGTGTGACTCTACACTATACGGGGCGAAATGGTCCCCCCTACGGGGCAATATGAGCCATCATACTAAGTCCTATTATTTTAAATGGAAAACCGTTCGTAAGGCTTACTTTAGAAGAAAGGCAGTATATATGATAGAGTTATGTACAAAAACTGGGTTGAAGTATGTTTTGAATCATGAAAAAGTATGTTTTGCTGACCGTTCAAAAAATCATGGTTCTAAGAGCTTCAGTTTTCAAACATTATCGTTCAAATAAGTTGAACCAGTTAAAAATTCTAGTTTTAATTGAAATCAGGTGCAACGACAATATTGCAATGAAACTGCCAAACTGACATGCCATTTTTGATTATCTATTTTTGTGATAAGATAGCTTTGACCGGCTATGACCATATTGCCCCATTTCTAGATGTTTCATATAAATCATGTTTTATTGAAAATTTATTTTAGAATCTATACAATTCCGTGCGCATAATGCCATTAAATAATGGAAGAACGAACTGCTGTGAAAAAAATTGAAAACAATAAACAAAACTTTATGCAAAGCTTATTTTTACATCCAAAATCTTATAAGATTTTCGTAGTAGCATCAACGTTTCAGATTTTTATCGATATATGAAGTACAAAATCATATTTTCGCGTGATTTTCACGGTGGTGGCTAATTGAAGCATACTTTATGAGGTCCTAAGGTTATCGAGGTCAAAAACTGTTTTTTAAGCTCAAATGGAAGGTGGCCCATTTCACCCCGTATGACCATACTGCCCCGCCTTCCCCTAATTGTTTTCGCTATACGTCAGTCTTTTCTTTGCATTGTCGCGGGATATCGATAGGCGGGGTTTCTAGTCGAAACTTCAAGCATGGTAGTCACTTCAAATTATTTTTCTGCTTATATTTAGCATATTACTGTAAGATTACTGTAAGGTCTTAATCTAAACGTTTACAACGTGATCCCATGAAAGGCTTCCATTTCTAGTTAGCGAGATGTGTGCCTTCTGCGGGCAAAAAGGTTTCATAATTCGATCTGACATGCAACAACCTTGCCAAAAGTCAACGGAAAAACGAGTTTGGAAGGGCTTTATCGAAAGAATCTTAAAAAATGTACATAAAATGTGACGAGCACGGTTTAACTCATTACCAATTATATAATAATTATACACATAAATATAATAACTACTTTTCTTTTGATGGTTACTCACGTCCAGCAGAGGCGTTGTATTAGTCCTGGTCTGGTTCAAGGTCTGGCTTTTGGCGGAGCTTTTCCTGGCATTGCTCCAGCACGGTCCTGAAGGTGCTGGCAATGTCCTCGTTCTTGAATCGTGCTGCCAGTTTCTCCAGCTGAGGTCCCTCTTCAGCATGATTCATGGCACCCCAGATGAATGCCTTGCCTGAGTTGTTCATCGGCGTCACTTGCAGGTCGCTGGAGATTGCGTGGTTTAGAACAAGTTTGAAAATTTGCTCTCGTCTCATCAGCATCCGATAGCTGTTCCGGGCAGGATGGTACAATATTTTCAGCTCACCGACACCTGGCAAGAATAAATGATGTGTATTTCAATGGTTACAATGTCATTAGATATTTTCCGCTGAACAGTTTCTCGCTTACCTCGTTCTTTCCATTCCTTCGTGTCCGCATCGAATCGGTACAGCTTCGCCCTATCGCCGAACAGCTTTGTCTCGTCCTCTTCGCCTGTTCTTACCTCGATTTCGTCTGGTAACTGAATAATGGGTTCATAGTGCGGATCGTAATTCTCGTCACCCCCGGCCGCTTCCTCTTTATCGTCATTCTCTCCGGTGCTGTCGTTTTTACTCTTGTTGGCCATTCTGGTAAAGATATCTTCCTTCACGGTCAAACCTACGAATCCACTGTTCGGTGCACTCTGTTTGGTCAAAAAGTTTCCTGATGTCCCAGTGGCCAGCGATGCAAAACTAACGCCCGTTTCCATCTTTTTCAGGAGATCAGGCTCAGCAGTACTGGATTTTTTGTCAAATCCTTTAGCAGCATCGGCAAAGCTAAATCCACTGATAACATTTGTGCTTGTGGAAAGTGATCCAGTGAAAGTGGGCGTTGAGGTAGTATTTCCAAATCCACCAAATATGTTGCCACTTCCGGTTGACCCAAATGCAGGAGTTGTCGTTATACTACTGCTGACAGGGGTAGTGGTAGTGGAAGTTTCCGACTTCGTTGTCGAGGTAGGCGTTCCTCCGAAGATATTTGTGCTGGAGGTGTTCTGTCCAAAACTGGAACCGAAAAGTTGAACACCTTCGGCCGATTTATTCAAAGCGGATCCTCCGGGGGCTGCACTACCGAATACCGAAGGTTGTAACACCGGAGACTTGGATTTGTCTGCTTGCGATGGTAGAAGTGCGGATTTGGGAGTTGTGTTGAGGGAAGATGAGAAAATTGATCCGGTACTGGGCGTGCCTGAGCTAGCTCCGGAGGCAAAACCTGCAAAACAGGATGCGTAAATTAATGATTATTATTAGCTTTATTAACAAGACATTGCTCTGCTTGGCATGAGGTCAATTTAGAAAAGCCATTTGGCATAACTTGATCCGAGAGTCAGAAAATCATAAGGCTGAATGTCAGAAGGTGAAAACAACACAAGGCGGAATCTTGGAAGACCGACAATACCGGAAAATTGTAATAGAATAAAAATGGGGACGTAAAGGATCTACAGAGCAGTGTGAAATTGATCCCCATTACCATGGATATAATGTTCGTTCCGTTTCTGTACTAGTGAAGCATCGTGATGCGAACATTTCCTCTACTGATTACCAGCTGTCAGCAAGGATCCAAAGTAGACGAACCCATCGACCACCTCAAAAGTATCCCAGTCTATAGGGACACTGTTTCCTTGGTGAAGCCTGTTGCACTCGGCACCGTCCTTATGCTAATTACTTAGTATTTGATACATTCGCCACTAATTCGCCTTTTGCTACAACACAATTCAGGCGGGTGTACAGGTCTGCCGCCTTTTCAAATATTCAGAAACTATGTCCATATCATTTGCGAAGCAAACAAATTGACTGCAGATCGTTCGAAAGCTCTTGCCTTTCTTGTAGATAAAGTATACTGCCCATAAACGCATAATTGTCCCATGGGAATAGGAATCCAAGCAAACATGGGACTGACATGTGTCTATGGGCAGTATATTACTCCTTTTCTTTCACTCCTCCGACAACTGTTCTATTTCCAAGATAGTACTTATCAGCCGATGCAGTTGACCAGTTTGGGGCCTTCCTTAGCCGAGTGGTTAGAGTCCACGGCTACAAAGCAAAGTCATGCTGAAGGTGTCTGGGTTTGATTCCCGGTCGGTCCAGGATCTATTTGTAATGCAATTTTCCTTGACTTCCCTGGGCATAGAGTATCATCGTACTTGCCACACGATATACGAATGCGAAAATGGCAACTTTGGCAAAGAAAGCTCTCAGTTAACAACTGTGGAAGTGCTCATAAGAACACTAAGCTAAGTACCCGGCTCTGTCCCCGTGAGGACGTTAATGCCAAGAAGAAGAATAAGAAGAAGATGACCCTGCTGCTTTTTGTCCTCGAGTTGTTGAATAGCACCCTTGACCTTCCTCGGACTGAGGGCTGGTTATTTTGCATTATTAGCAGCATCGATATAAATATTTGCTCCGTTGTTCGATCCTCATATCCTGCGCTTTCAGCACCGTTCAGATGTTCATCGAAGAGTTGGTTCCATCTTTCGATAACTTGTTTTTTGACTTTAAATAATCTTTATTTCAAAATTTTGTAGGTGGTTAATATGTAAGAATCTTAAGTGATACAGGAAAATATCCTTTTCATCTCCAGTGCAAGTTCTCTGATAATAATGTACATGATTTTAGACAAATTTTCTGTAATTGTAATTGTAATTGCTCAATCCACACCCTGGCAGACAATTATCCGCCCATCTAGACACGGGCTGGGTGAGGACCTACCAAGCCTCCCCCGTTAACATGTCCTATACCGTTTAGCACACCGGGATCTTCCACAAGCAGGCGCCGGAATTAAAGCGGTCCCACAAGCTTCAGATACATTAAATAGATATAGTCCCTCTGGCACTAAACCGAATGGCGCCCTCCGCTTCACCACTAGTACTGCTTCCCCACACGCCAAGCACAATATCGAAAGTAGCGCGTTGTATAGCAAATACAGTACACCACCTCCGACACTATGCCAAATGTACAGGAAAAACAGCACCAGTAAGAAAGCGGAAGGCGCACCACTCGGTTCAGTGCCAGAAGGACTATATGTATAACGAAGAAGAAATGAAAAGATAGTAGAGTTGGTTCGGTTATTTGATTGCTGAAACGAAAAAAAAAACAGAAAAAACAGAAACAACAGAAACAAAGTGTTAACATTAAAACGGGGTTTTATAATTGATAAATGTATCGATAGTTTCTCATCTGTTACGTTTCCTTATCGTAGCGCTGTCGATTTTTTCCATCTCCAGAGTGTTCGTCTCCGCTCGAGCAATGAGGACCATGATGAAATGAGAATATAAAAATGTGAGCATTAGTGTTGATCTAGTAATAGATTAATTTAAACTGCTTTTCATGTGCTAAGTAACTTGTAAACTCCTACTCAATTATGTTTTGTTGGCCTACACGTTTTATTTAGACACAATTTTTATTTAGAAAACTATTTGGATCCGAGATTTTAGGTGCAGATTGAGCATGTTTGATAAAACAAGCATCCTGTTTTCAGTTAAAGAATGTTCAAGAAGTTGATGATTCTGTTATTTATACTGGCTACATACAAGAATTCACTATTGATGTAATATATGGATATTGAAAGTTCCAACGCGCGATTATAATACTTCAGTTTTCGTGCTGTTGTATTGGTGTAAGTAGTGGGAAACCAATCAGTTTGGTGATTCTAACGGTAACAAATAGCAAGACGAAAGGAAAGTTGATAATCTATCATCATTATGATTTCAGTCCTAATTTCATGATCCGTTTAATAAATTCCGCGTATGATTCGGCAATTTTAACAATTTATACATGTGTATTCGAAGAAAACAGACTACGAGCATTTATTACCTGTTGCAAGGTTCCTAAGTGATCAGATATTTATCATTTTCTACAGCCTAATTTAATAATACCTACATTGGGTTGTAACAAAAATTTGATCTTGGGATGTTGATTTGCCTCCTAATCATAGTTTCGACAATAGTCACATGCTTACTATCCCTTATGGCAGTGTTGTTGATTCTATTGTCTATCGCTCATCAGTTTCGCGCCACCCGGCAGGGACTTGGTCCTATGTACCCAATACTCTGCTGTGTCTTAACTTCACGCAATACATTCTGTAGATGTGTGATACAGTTTGCGGAATATTATGATTTATCACTTCGTTCAGATGGAAAATTCTGTTATGGTACCATATTCACATATCAGATAACTCCCACCTGGAACGATGTAATACATCGGAGACATGTAGATTCAGATGTATGTATACGATCTATGCCTAGTTCGGCTCTGATCGACAGGCAATCAGTGTATTCAGTTTTTCAACTAGCTTGAAGCGATGAACGTTTCAAGACAAGCTCTCCACTATATCTGCTAGCAATCACCGGTCGTCGATAGACATTTCGGTTCTTTTCTGCTAAAGATAGATCCGATTGTATGCCAAAGACTATGGCTCATGCTTTTCAATACAGCTGGAAAAACAAGAACTACACCCAGCACCAAATAGTACGTAACTATGAGGCGGACCGGAAGGTTTGATGAGCAATCCCCAACCTACATGATTTTAGACAAATTTTCTTGTATAAATTCACCGAATTAGTGAGTTTGATGGAATTTTAAATTAAAAACTTAAAACTAATGTAAACAACCTAAATCGAGCCTAATCTACTATATATAGATTGCTTATTCAAGCATATTCAAGGATAAGACATTTCTGCCGGATTTGACATGGGTTTCGGTGTTGGCCCCACGTCGATGCTGTGCTTGTCGAAGAAATCAGCAAACTCGATGTTTTTGCTCCTACAGAGCAAGCGTTCCATGTAGCGATAACCAGCGGCTTAGTCAATGATGGAGACTACAGCATGCAGCTGCTCAGACCGGGTCCTGCAGCATCGCTGGATGATGAGCATTTCGGAGACCAGCATGACCAGCTCCTCATCACGCAAAAGGGATTCATCCGTAGCCTCAGTTGGCACACTTGAATGCCAACGCCGGAGGCATAACCAGGTAGAACTCATGACTTTCGGCGCAGATATTGCAGCGTGGTTGGAGGTGGCCAGTTTCTGGTGCCGTGTCCAAAGTTGAGGCACTGCTGACACTGGGTAACATCGCGACGGCCTCCGCGATATGGTTCCCATCTGACGATAATGCATCCGATTGTTCGGACCGTCTGGAGAGCATTCAGCGTAACCGAGCCTTTGCGAAAATGTACCAGATAGAGGCAATCCGGATACTTTTTTCGCGCCATTTTGTAGACCGCGGTTGCGTCCAGCTTGTAGTGATTCCGCAGCTCCGCTTGAATCTTCTTCGGGTCAACGTTGTTCATGCCCCTGATGACGGCCTTGAAGGGTTTGTCGCCAGGGATGTCGTGGGGGAAGGATTCCACCTTAGCGTTCTTCAAGATGGAACACACCCTGTCGTATTCGAGCATTTTGTGCACCTTGATGCCGATCCTGGTTAGCTTGTACTCCGCGCAGACACGCAGAACGGAGATCTTGCTTGTTAGCTGGTCCAGTGGCAGGATTTACACTACCAGCGAAGGAAACTTAACCTACACGGTGACGCCGGCTGCTTGATGTTGGTTGGATGGGTGAGGGGTCGACTCCTCAGACTGGATTTCGACTTCGCTTTTTAACCAACACCGGATGATGATCAGCATCTGAGTATATGTTAGCGCAACGATAGGTCCTGACATTTTTATTTTTTGTTTTTTACAAGGGGGAAATCTGCAAACAGATCCCCTGAGAAGATAACTCAGGGAATGCGGGGATGACGCACCAACGACGACCCGCTAAAACCAGCCTATGCACTGTGCATGAGCAATTCATTTAGAATTGCTCAAGTGGTGAACAGTGCATCGACATGACCCTTGGACTCAGACCCTCATCTCCCCGGAACCACCTTACGGTATTTCTTCGGGAAGGGACCAGTGCATATAGCACAACACGTGTAGCAGAAGTAGCCTAGGCAAACTGCTTCTCCTAGCCGACTTAAACAATGTTACAAGGGACCAGCCTCGGCAGGGCTAATCCTCTGCAGCCAACTCTTGGTCGGCGCGCCATAGACGCTGCAATTCTAACATAATGTGAGTGACAGCCGTGGTTACTGCATTCCAGCACTCGGCATCCGCACACATTCTCTCTATAATATTGTCGGGGGACGTGTCCCCTCCGCATGTAGTGAGCATGCGACCTCTCACAACAATGAAACGGGGGCAATCGAACACGACATGCTCCGCTGTTTCCTCTACACCAGCACAATTGGGGCACGCAGGAGATTCTGAGTGCCCGAACCTATGCAGGTACTGTCTATAGCAACCATGTCCTGACAGAAACTGCGTCAGGTGGAAGTTCACTTCTCCATGGCTTCTACCATACCAATCTGACACATTTGGTATTAGTCGATGGGTCCATCTACCCTTAGTGGAGTTATCCCATTCCTGCTGCCAGCTTCTGAGCGTTTCCTCTTTACACGTGTCGCGGACTCCTCTGGTACCCCTTTGGTTGAAGCATTGAACATCTTCCTTGATGATGAGCCCGATGGGCGTCATCCCGGCTATGATGCACACGGCCTCTTTAGATACCGTCCGGTATGCACTTGCTACTCTTAAGCACATTATCCTGTACGTGCTTTCCAACCGCTTTAGGTTTCTGTTCGTTCTAAGCGCTTTTGACCAGATTGGTCCTCCATACCTTAGTATGGATAGCGCCACGCTTGCCAGCAGCTTGCGTTTGCTGGCAATTACAGCAGAGCTGTTAGACATCATCCTCGAAAGCGCCGCTATAGCCGTAGATGCCCTTTTACAGGCATATTCAACGTGGCTAGCGAAGCTCAGCTTGTCATCGATCATTACCCCAAGATGCCTAAGGGATCGCTTGGACTCTATGGTGCAATCACCTACCGAGATAAGCGCCCGTTGCTCGGACCTGCGGTTGTTGACCACCACCACCTCAGTCTTGTGACGGGCCAGTCCTAGTTTCCTAGACTTCATCCACTCCTCTACCAGGGAAATAGAGTGCGCTGCTGTCAACTCTACTTCCTCCATCGATTCACCATAGACCACTAGGGTGATATCGTCGGCGAAGCCAACAATCTTAACACCCGTCGGAAGGGGCAGCCTCAGTACGTCATCGTACATCGCATTCCATAACAGCGGGCCCAGGATTGAACCTTGAGGTACTCCCGCGGTAATTCGAACGCTTTTCTGCCCCTCCTCTGTGTCATACAGTAGAATCCTACCATCAAAATAGCTTTCTAGAAGCTTACACAACTGCACCGGTACCTTGAGGCGGTGAAGCGCGTGTGCTATTGCTTCCCAGCTTGCGCTGTTGAACGCATTCTTCACATCCAGAGTGACAACCGCGCAGTAACGGATGCCGCTCCTTTTATGCTCGATTGCCACCTCAGCTGTTTGACCGACCGACTGGATGGCGTCCAGAGTAGATTTACCTTTTCTGAATCCAAACTGGTCCTGACATCGATAATATCATACAACTGCCGTCCATTAACAAGAACGTAGTCGACGTGCTGCCTTGCGACAATTGCCCTTGTCAAAGCTGACCAACAAAAAGGCCCGTTGGAAGGATTGGCAGCCGCTATATTTCTTCTAGCGTGACATGTCCGGCTTATCCCAGCCTCCTCATCTTTGCAACGAGAATGATGGCTGGTTTTCCTAGCAGCAGCTGGTGGAATTTCATGATCACCTTCTCCACGTTCCGTCTTCTATTTGCACTCAGCTGCAGATGGTCGACGAATACTTCCGTTCGAAAAACACCAAGGGAGCGATCATAGGATCATGCACATTGCACATAGGATCAATGTTTCCTGCCCATAGAGAAGTATTGATGTAATTAGCGTCTTGTAGATAGTTAACTTCGTGCGATGGCGAACTTTGCTCGATTGAAGAGTTCTGCTGTGTCAAGAGTAGACACAAGGCGCCTCTTGATTTCTCTGCTGGTGACGTTGTCGGTAATCATTAGTGGCGAACTCGCCAAGGGCGGAAAGCCACTCAGATAAAGATAAATAATAATAATGTTGGAAATCACCAGTGAACCCAAGTACATGCATTGTTCGATCACCACGAATTCATCACCGTCAATATAAACTCGAGTTGGGGAATATTCCGTGCTCTATCTTGAGCTCCTCGCTATCATGTACTTCATCTTCGATACATTGATGTCCAGTACGATAGCTTCTAATAGCACTGCGTCGTCCGCAAAGCCAACGATATTTACGCTCCTGGGAAGACTCATTTAATTTCAAGACACCATCGTACATAACATTCCATAGAGCCCGAAAAACGCCCGCCGTAATTGAAGTACTTTTTACTCCTTCGCCTGTGTCGTATATCAGTAACCGATTCTGAAAGTAGCTCTTCAGAATCCGGCAGAAGTACTCAGGTACTCACACGCTACGCAATGATCAGGCGAATGCTTTCCAGTTAGCGCAGTTGAAAGCGTTCTTAACGTCTAGTGTGATCGTCGCACAATAACGGTTTCCTCTCCTTTTCTGCTTCTGAGCTGTCTTAATGGTCTCCACAACATTTGGATCGCATCCACGGTAGAGCTTCTTTTCCGGACGCCGAACTACATATTCGACAGAACGTTCTCGCTCTCCGCTTGCTTCGTAAGCCTGTTCAGAATTACTCGCTCGAGCAGTTGGCTGGACTATCCTGCAAGCACATCGGCCTAAACGCTAAGCGGTTTTGCTGACTTTGACAGCAGTATCACCTTTGGTCGCTTCCAGGAGTCTGGGAAGCTGCAGTTCTGCAGTGGGGTCCTGAGCATATCAGGGTTCTCGAGGATCGCTGTTTTCAGAGCCAGATTTGAAATTACGTCTGGTCTTGGGGCCATCTTAGTGTTCAAAGCTTTCGCCACATCGATCAACGCCACATTTGTAACTCGAGATTCATATCCCGCATACCGTGAGGAGAGTAAGTCCAGATTATAGCTTCATGCTGCAGCAGCAGTCAGTCAATCATAACAATTGTTCTCACCGAGCACCTTTCCGGTGATATGACTCTGCCTTCTAACTCCGCCATGGCTACTCTGTACGCGTCGCCCCACGGACTCACGTTTGCTTTGTCGCAAAGTTCTAGAAAACAATATTTTTTGCTAAGCCTGATTTCGCTGTTAAGCGCGGATCTTGCTGCTCAGTAGACGAGTCTACGTTCTTCTCTTTCAGCGTTGTTGCAAGCCCGCTGCATTCTTCTTCTGGCTCGGAAGCAGCTTGCACGCACAAGTTAGTGCTGCCGTTAACTCATCTGCACTGAGGTTTAAAGTGATGTGCACTGCGACTAACACGTCCTTCTTTTTTTTTGTATTCCTTATGTTTATTTAAAAGGCACTCTGTGCTCGTGGCCGCCACTGTGCCGGAATCATAGTTCATTTGTAGCTTCTTTACCGATACAGATCTATTTTCAACTAATCTATATTTATCATCTACTTTCACTCTCTTCTACTCTTTTACTCTGACACCAAGCAGGTAGCCGGAGTGCTGTGCTGTTAGTCCAATCAATTTCCTTATAAACCAGAGTCCATTGTTCTTGCGGTGATTGATTTTGACGTGTTACTGAGTCGTTTGAGGCTAGCCGCCTTCGAAGAGGGTCAGTTTGTCTCAGTCACCATCTGATACTGACGGAGGATGGATGTGCTCCCCAAAGCACGGTCCCCGTGCAGCGTCTTCTGGTGTCTGGACGGGTTTTTCGTGGAGGGGCTGGGAATCGAACTCATGACCATCCGTTTATGAAGCGAATGCGTAATCGCAAGGCTACGAACCACCCTAACACGTCCTTCTTGAAGTCCGCCGTTTTCCACCTCCGTCCGTCCGTCTGTCTTTCGCAATATACTGACTGGAACCTGCCCCCAATGTGGTACCCCGGGTGTTATACTCGCTTTCTAGTCGACATCAAATGGCCCACGATACTCGATTTTGGCGCATCCGGCTGGAGCAGGCGGTAGGAACACACCATGGATCGAAGTTCAAGAATATAAGGTCAATAGGGTAACGACTGTTTATTTCGTTCATAACCGCTAACAGTTGGCGCCAGCGGCAAGAAGTTCAGGCAACAACCTTTCGAACATTCAGTTTCTTTCACTGGCCGCCGGGCGACGACACTGTTGTTTGTAACGTATGGAAAATAATGAAAAACTTGCATAATGATGAAAATTACTTGCAATTAGGAAACTGGATCAAAAAAGTAGTGATTAGAAATCATGTGTAAAGTGAATACATAAGTTTTTGTGCTCAGTTCATCTCCCGTGGTGCTTTCTTTGCTTCAGGATTTCGTTTTTACTACCGCTTAAAAAGAGCCATCTATTGCCTTTTTAGTTTTGAATATCGCCCTATTGATTTTGTAATTCTCATCATATTCGAACCGCTGGCGTATAGGAAGCTAAACCATTCTGTGTTGTTAACGTCCCATTAAACCAGAAGGATAAATTAAAATTTTGGAAGAAAATGTGGAACGTTTCTTACATTGTAAAAGGTAATGAATTTTATAATCAATTCCTAAAGAATTTGTGAAATATGAACTTACCTCCGAAAATTGATTTTGGAGTGGACTGTTCCACCGCCGCTGGTTTCGCTGCGGCTCCGAATATCGTTGCTGCAGACGATTGTTTTTCAGCCGTCACAAAACTACTGATGGAGAAAGGCGATGACTTGCTCTCAGTTTTGCCGGTGGATGTTGCCGTCGATATCGATCCGAACAGGTTATTCACTTTCTGGCTTTCACCGGATTCGGAAAAACTTACTTTTTTCGGTGACCGTGTAATTTTTCTCGTAATAGGTAACTGCTTCACGTCGTTCACATTCATCGGCAGTGGTTTCTCGTCCAGGAGATCTTTGTTCACAGTAAGGTCATACGTTGGGAAAACGAAGCTGTCCGGATCACAACCCCGACAACCGGGACACGGTTGTTTGGGACTATCGAAGAAGTTTGCCGGCAGTTTGTACTTGTCAAGAAGTTCCTTGTCATTCAGCGAAATATCGCTCAGTTGCGAGAAGTTCAGATTGCTCATCGGCGTCGAAATGGTAGAATCCAGAGTTGCGTTGAATGCAGTGTCGGACTTGCTGCTCACTGGCGAGTCGATCTTCGTTGCCTCACCCGAAAGAGCTCTGTCGACGGCACTCTTGAAGTCGTTCGCAATTTCGGCATTTTTGAAACGCAACGAGAAGTGCATCAACTCGAATACACCTTCTGAGAAATCGTTCGCTATGAAATGCCACGATTTATCGTCCTTCTTCTGGTACTGAATATCTTCGTCCAACGCATGGTTCAAACAAATCTTCAACACCTGATCACGACGCATAACCACTCTAGAATAAGAAATAAATGTATAATCTCTGGAATCAAGCTTAAAACTATTACTGTAGTTTACCTCAGCTTTCCATTCGTTTTGTGCCTCAAAATTTTAACATCACCGATGCCTCGTTCTTTCCACTCCTTGTCCACAAAGCGGAACAATTTAGCCCTGTGCGAATACAGCACATCCTCATCTTCTTCGCCGGTCTTAACATCAACCTATTAGAATATTGGAGATAGAATTTATCAACTAAATTCTGCAGGGAAATTTTAGCAGGACATTCGTTTTAGAATTGGAAAACAGAATTCCGAGTTTTTTTTTTCTAATTTCCCCGATGCTAGTTTTCGTATATTATACCTGAGCGCGATTATCAGAGATTTTATGGATATTGGAAGTTAACATTTCTATGTTTGACAAAATTGCAACGTGTTTTGTCTGAAAAATCGAATGAATTGAGCTAGGTAGTGTTTTGAAAGTTGTAATTGTATTTGAAATTGAAAAAGGGTGAATAATTTCAACTGATAGATAAAAGTCATGACTTTTTTGTTATAACAATTTTCATTGATTTGCTAGTTTTTCAAATTCCCGGTATAACTATGTACAACATACCTTGTCCGGAAGTGGAATCACAGGCGTGAAGTAGGTGTTGTTCTCTTCCTCGGCACATTCCTCAACCTCGCCCTCGCACTCGCCGTCATCGTTGGCGGAGCCGGTGCTTAGCGTACGCCCGGGACTCTTCGGTTTCCCGGGCGATTTGGGTTTGAAAACAAACTCAAAGGTAGGTTTTTCCGGCGCTGCCAACCTGGGGGTCGTATCCACCGCCGTTGGTTTGGTGGGCGAGGGCCCAAAAGACATTGTCGGCTTGGGGAGTTCAAACTTGAAACTGCTCGTTGTGGTGGTTGTGGATGTTACGGTAGCAGCGGGAACTTCTTCGGGGACCGTTGTTGATGTTGCTGAGGGTTTGGAGAGGGGTGTTCCGAACGAAAATCCAGATCCGGGAGTCGATCCGAAACTGAAGCCTCCTGTGGTGGCTGTTGTCGTCACAACGCTGCTGGTGCTGCTAACCGAGGAAGTAGTGGACGTTGCAGCTGGGGTTCCAAACGAGAAACCACCACCGGAAGCGAATGTGAACTTCGGGGCATCTCCGCCAGCGCTGAGGACTCCTTTGTTCTCTTTTTTAGGAACTGTAGAATCTTTCGGGGTATCACAAGCCAAGCAGTACAGATCGTCGGCTTTGTTGTTGATGTAGCATCCAGAACAAGACCAAGACCCGGCCTTCGGTTTGAACTGATCGCCGAAGCCTGATGAAGCAGGTTGATCTTTTTTGGGTGCTTCAGCGATCTTGGCAGGGGCAGGAGCAGTGGCAGATGTTGCAGGGACACCAAAACTGAATTTAGGTGCTTCCGCCGCTGGCTGGACGCCGAACGTGAACTTGCTTGTTGTTTTCGACAAACTGTCCAGCAGGTTGGTTTCCTTTTTCGGAACTGTGGAATCCTTAGGACTGTTGCAAGCCATGCAGTACACATCATCGGCTTTGTTGGTCACATAACAGGACTCGCAAGTCCACGACCCGGCCTTAGGTTTGAACTTGTCTCCGAAGCCTTTCTGTTCAGGTTTCTTGTCTTCTTTCTTATCCTCTTTCTGCGGTTTGTCTCCCATGGCAGCTTGAACCTTCTTGATGATGTTGTGGAAATCGTTACAGATGTCAGCCGTTTTGAACCGAATGGCAAACGTTCCGACGACCAATTCATTTTCGGAATAGTCGTGCCCGATCCAGGTCAGAGAATTGTTCTTTTCGTTTGGAGCGAACTTCAAATCCTTGGTGATCAGTTGATTGCAGCACAGTTTCAGCACCTGTTCTCGTCGCATCAGCAGTCGCGCAGTATTGTTATCGTCTCTCTTGACCAGGACGCGAATGTTGCCGATTCCGCGTTCCTTCCATTCCTTGGCTTCCTTATCCATGCGTAAGATTTTCGCCCGGTGCTCGAAAACGCAATCGAAACCTTCCTCGCCGGTTTTTATCTCCACCAGTTCGGGCAGGGGTATGACCGGCTTGAAGTCCGCGGTAGGAACGAATTCTTCCACCACGTCTTCACTGACGGATGCATTCGAGGGCTGTTGCTCTGGGGTTTTGACTGCGGTGATAGGAGTGGACGTAACCGAAGGAGGAGTAGCGAGCTTGTTCAGGCTACTGAAGATGTCGGTGAACGATTTCTGCCCGGTTGACAAATTGGCGGGGATCGTTGAGGGAGTGGTGGTCACATTCGGTGCATTAGCACCGAAACTAAACGAAGCAAATGGACTTGGTTTGGTCGGTTCTTTTGGTTTTTCCTCGACGGTTGCTGCCGGGGCTTTCGGTGCAAAGCTGTTAGCGAATGTGAAGCCTTGGAAGGGCGTTGAAGTGCTTGATGAAGTCGTTGCAGGTGTGGTAGAGCTTGCGGCTGCGCCGAAAATGGGTTTAGTCGATGGTACGGCTGAGAACGCTGGCTTCGAGACAGGGGTTGAAGTGGTATCGGGCTTGGGAGTACTGAACGCGAAGGTCGATGAAGCCTCCTTTTGTTTCTTCAGTTTGATGATTTCGTTCTTAGCCTCGTTGAACTTGTCGTAGAATTCTTTGGCCAGTTCGGCGCTAGCAAAACGAGCGCAGAACGTCTCCTTCTTGGGTTCCTCATCGGCAAAGTCCATTGCAGCCCAGGTGTAGCATTTGTTGTTCTTCTCCATCGGTTTGATGATCAGCTCCGGCGAAATAGAATGATTGGCGGCAATCTTGTGAACCTGATCCCGCCTCATAACAATCCGGTACTTGGTCGGATCAGTTTTGCTCTTGAGGATCTTCAAATCGCCTAGACCTCGCTCCTTCCATTCCCTGTCGACCATGCGCAGCAGTTTGGACCGCCCGCAGAATATCTGCTCTTCGTCTTCTTCGCCGGTTTTCACCTCAATTTCGTCGGGAAGTGCGATGATAGGTTTGAAGTCCGGTCGAGGATCGTACTCTCCGGACACATTGGCGGTATCATCATCGTCGTCTTCGTTGTCCTCAGCTTCCGCAGTGGTGGTCGTTGCTGAAGCGATGATGCTTTGACTGAACATTCCAGGCGTAATTGTAGGCAGAGTGGCCTTCGGAGCTGGAATTGGGAATTTGGTGTTAATCGGCTGTTGTTCAACCGGAGAGATATTTTCAATACCCGAAGCCGGTGCAGATGGAGGAACGATGGAAGCAACGGATGGAGTATTGCTAACTACGCTGTGCTTGATGTGCTGCGGTGGAATCGTTACGCTGTAGGTTGGTTGAGTTGTTCCCACAGAGATGTTAGTTGGCAAAGGATCGGAGTTGGTTATCACAACGTTGACGGGTGCTGCTTTCTCCAACGGAGTTGGACCGGAAGGAGTTGGAGGAGCCATTGAAACTGCTGGAATAGTAGAATTGTAGGTGGAATTCCAGGTGTTGAGAAGAGTTGGTGTTTGAAGAGCTTGCTCAATCAGGGATGTACCTTTAGGAGTGACGACTGGAATTTGTTGCTGTTGGGTAGGCAATGCAACAGGTGGGAGAGTTGGTTGCTGTTGGTAGTAAGCGGCCGGTGATGCTTGAACGAGCAGATTATTGTCGGGATAAGTGTGCATTGGGGAAGCGATTGCTGCCCCCATTTGTGCTCTTCCTTGTTGAGCGTACTGTTGCATGTACATTGGATACGAAGTGTTGTAAAACTGTTGATAGGCAGCATTTGATTGCTGCATAGCGACTGCTGCTGCAGCAGCTGCGGCTGCAGGATGTGTTGGAGGCAAACGATTGTGTGATTGGGCCAGATTAGGAGTCAATTGTTGCATCTGTTGATTATAGGCCGATTGATTTCCGTATGAAGGGTTTTGAAGTTCATCCAAAATGTACAAATCATTCAGCACAGATGCTGCTCTGGTTGCTTCATCTTCTGTTGGCTTTTTATAGATGTTCTCTTCAATTTTAACAAGTCGCTCCTGCATATCACCCACATCGTTCCTGATGTTCAACACGTCTTCCTTTACAATATTCAGAGTTTCCATCATCTTGCGAATCAGATTTTCCAGCTCATTGGTCTTAACCGTGAAATTGTTCGCTGCCTCACGTTCCGATCTGTTCAATCCAGTATTGGTCGAAGAGCTGAACGATTGGAAGTGATCGCTATCGTCAACGCCGCCAGCGGCTCCAAAGCCATTCAAAGACGTGTTCAAGCTTCCATCCATAGACTCATTGAACTGCAAGCGTTTCATTTCACTGTGAACCACAAAGTGCAACGGATGACTTTTCTCAATGTAGGGAAGCTCTAGATACTTTTGCGTTTGCTTCATACAATCTCGTGCCCTTTCACTATAAAACTTCTTGGTCTTCAGCGGAGTTTTACTCGATTCGTCCAATTTCTTGAACGCTTCAGCCCTGAAATAAGCCGCAAAAGGTAGTGGTATTCCGCCAAAATCATGCGTGAACTCCTCGTATCGCCCATGCTTGAAGTAGACACCGGCCAGATAGGTAAGAGCATCTTCAGCAAGCTTAACTGCCTCTTGACTGCAATCAAACGAGTCAATTCCGTACTTGAAGAAGATGTTCGTGCTGCTAAACGACGCTTCATTACGCATTTTCCACAATAACACCCCCGCCTTATAAACACATTCCGTTCTTAGCTCCAACTGACGACGTTCTTCCGGTAGCATGGTGGAATTCACTCTCTTCGCCAGAATCTTTCCCAGCTTCAACAGGACAATAACGTCCGTAATTGGAGTTCCCGTTCCTCGCACTGCCTGAATGCCATGCTGAAGCAGCTGTTTGTTAGACGATAAGTTTTCCATTTTGGTGTTCTTGAAAACCGCACAAGCAGCGTTCCACCAGTCGACCTTATTCTCCTCACAAAGTGTTGGCATCATGTTAGGTGCAGGCAGGATCAAAGGTTTCCCCGTGTCGATTTTGTCTTGGTATTTCTTTTCGCTCTCCATGCAACTTCTGGCAACCAAAATTGAACAATAGAGGAATGAGTCCACATCCAGCTGGTTCAGCGTTTCCACGCTACAGTTGTCCAAATTGTTGGTGGAGAAGTTGAGTCCGTTGAACGATTTACACTTAAGTTCGGACAGATCTTCCACTCCGAGGCCCAAATAGACCTGGTAGGCCAACGAAGACGGAAACAGGTATTGGGCAATCTCCAGATACATTTGCATGTGCTCTCGCTTGGGAAGCACATACTGAGGCTCCCCGATGGATCCACTTTGCATGAAGTAGGAAGACGACATCTTGGACACCTGATCGCCGTTATTGCTGTACAACGTGCGGAACACGCTCTTCTTCCAACTGACATCGGAGCAAAACTGACGAACCTGAAAGAATAACAGATTTGATTAAAAATTATGCATATATCAAGTTACGTGTCCAGGGCTGATAGCGACTAAGTATCTTGAAAATAAGAGGTATCTATCTTGCCTGATAAAACGAGACCAAACAGGAACCAAAATTGGTCCCAAAAACAAAAAGTATGAGCATAGATGACCGTATAATTCGTAGTTGCTACTCCGTGATTGACCAGAACAATCAAAATTGCACAAGGAATCAACAGACGGAGCTTGGGAGTAGCTTACCATCTTCAACGTACAATTTCGAGAATTTCAAACATTACAGAGTCAATAATGGCGTCGTCCATATCCTTACGATTATCGAGGAAGGAAAGGAATGTTAGTGTGACATCCATTGTTACTAAAGACCAAGTTTACCTCTGCATCTTCATGGTTCTCACGGGAAGGAGATTTTTTTAGTGGAAAGGATCCAGAAGCTACAAAATCTGCATACACCTTGGTACGTGATGCGATTCATGTAACGTCAATTGAAAAAGTAATCCATTAACATAGATGAAGACTAAATATAAAATATTTCGACACCTACGTGGACGAACCATTCAGAAATTTTATAAATACAAAAACAGACATGTCTGTTTTGTGTTTTCACGTTACGGTTGTTAGATAAAGAAAGGAATATTTGTGATTTAGATACCGAGACTACATGATTGGTAGGGGAATGTGGGGCAAGATGAGCACCCGGGGCAAGATGAGCACCCCTAGTTTGTGTCTTTCCTACCGATTTTTTTCAATAAATTATTTGGGGTTCTGATGAATATTATTAAATTGATATGATGGTCATAAATTTCAGCTAAAAAATCAACAGCACAATGTAAATATTGTCAAAAATACATAGAAGACCAAAAATTTACTTTTTCATATAAGATTTGTTCATTTAAAAGTGATATTTTTGTTGCGTAAACCATTAAATTCATACGTTTTTGGCCGTATACTTATAGAATAATCTTCTGTAGATAATCAGGAGCAAAAATTTTATCAAATTTAAAAAATATTTCAATTGTTTTGATTATATTAATAAATTTACACTCTTGGGGCAAGATGAGCACCATGTTCAAAATTAAGTAAAAGTGTAAAATTATAGAACCACATTTAGCTGTGAGCTTGACTTGCGGTATCCTCTTTGCACAAACATTTTTTCTAAAAAAAAATATAAACAAATAACAAATTTAATCGATTTTTAAGTAAAATCTTAGCAATCTATGAAAAGTTATTTATTTTTTGATAAAAGTTTTAAAAACTAAGCTAGTTGAAGATAAATACTATCAGATATTAAAGATAATATCCTGGGATATTGCAAGCATTGAAAAATAATAGTTTTCTTTAGTAAATTGCATCTTTTTATGGGGGTGCCCATCTTGCCCCGCAGTTTTTTTGACCGATGATAAAAAAGCTATTTTTTAACGTATTATTTGGAAAACTATTTATCACTTTTTAAAACTTTCAATGGTTGGAGGAAAAGAAATAATGTAAAAGATTAGGATGGTTACCAATTTTACCAAAATAAGAACGTTTAAGTAGGCTTAAATCGCGCTAATCCTTAGGGTGCTCATCTTACCCCGCCTGACCCTACAGGAAGAGATTTCTTTTAGTAAAGAGGATTCACAGTTACATCATATAGTTTTAACCCGTATAGGCCTGAGTGAAAGCAAACATACTAAAACCCTCACCGCTCAGCGAATCCTTAACGGATTCAAATGATTTTTTGTCAGTATACTGGCACACATATCTAGTTTCTAGAAGTGGCCAGAGAAACTCGGAAATATTCCTGTGACTGGAGTTAATCCGGTGGGTCATTGGGTCAAGTCGGGTGAAAAATGCCTGTTTTTTGGGACATGAAAAGTTACCTTTATTTATTTGCAATGACAATCATTTTAATTTGCATAAATCTTTAAGATCTGATATTCAACATTACAAATAAAGAGTTTTACACCGTTTAAAATATACCGGATGTGGCCACTCGGACTTAATGCCCGGAAGAACCGGTTATAGAATTGTTGGATACTAATTCAATCCTCGAGAAGTAGAAATCAAACATAATAGTTCACTAAAATGCGTTCCCATAAGCTTGGTACAGATGTTTATATACAAATTGGCCACTTTATCGTAAATTTGAGGCGTCCTGGGGACCCGAAAATGGTAATTTGTAGGATCAATCAAATGCAGGACTCATAGTTTTACAATTCAATCGTTTCTCAAAAGGTTTACACTAATGCAATTTTCTTAAAATTCCATGATATAGTGGTCACATTATAGCCGATTCCTGAAATTATCTGACAAAAAATCATTTGAATCCGTTAAGGATTCGCTGAGCGGTGAGGGTTTTAGTATTTTTGCTTTCACTCAGGCCTATACGGGTTAATAGATATCAGTTTTTTAAAGAAAACGTTTACACTCTCAATATCGAACCTTTCATTTTTTATTATTATTGCAAAAATAAAAGTATAGGTATGTACATTTAAATTTGTTATGTAAAACATGAATAAGAATATGTCGACACTTGTAGTGCCGAACTAATCAATGTTTTTTAATAAATGTGTTGTAATGAGCAAAGTAGATTTCCGCATATCTGTGGTTTTAGACGTCGTCAACACACATATAGCAATCATTGATCGGTTATTTATCTTCAGCATCCACATCATCACAATCTACGTTCGAGACATAAAAAGAAGAGCGAAATCCGATAGACAAACCGATAGACAAACCGATAGACTTACCTACTATTAGCAGTTCAGTTCACAAGCACCTATCGATAGTGACAGTTGGGAGCGAGTCTTTACTTGTACCATCGTCATATCACATCTCACATCGCGTCTATCGTTCTATATTTTGTTTTGTGTTTAGTTTTTGCATTAGTTTAATGTGAATATAGTATAAAGTAAAATTAATAGAAAACCCAAAGAAGATTGTCGATCTCAAGAAACCTTCAAGTTTTAAGCTATGCAAACAAAATGCATAAACGTAACATTGAAACCGTTGTCACAAAAGAAATCTGTGTTCACCAATATAATATAACTCATTCGAAATAGTAGCATGAAACGAGCTCACCAATTGATAATCCATCGTTGATAGGGCAGCTGCAAATCACTTTCAATTTCGTCACTAGCACCCCTAAAATCAAATGGATTCGCGATACTTCTTTTGCACCCGCACATCGCGATTGATCATGATTCAGAATGAAAAGAATAAATACTTGGGCTTCCGAAACGCACTGCCCAAAATTGGTCCCAAAAACCACGAAACCTAACGGGAACCAGGTAATAAGAGTTTGTTTCGTTTTTCCCCCTCAATTTTGTTTCTATGAATTTGTCATGAAATTAAGACAAGTGATTCTTGGTGGGGATTGCTCATCAAACCTTCCGGTCCGCCTCATAGTTACGTACTATTTGGTGCTGGGTGTAGTTCTTGTTTTTCCAGCTGTATTGAAAAGCATGAGCCATAGTCTTTGGCATGCAATCGGATCTATCTTTAGCAGAAAAGAACCGAAATGTCTATCGACGACCGGTGATTGCTAGCAGATATAGTGGAGAGCTTGTCTTGAAACGTTCATCGCTTCAAGCTAGTTGAAAAACTGAATACACTGATTGCCTGTCGATCAGAGCCGAACTAGGCATAGATCGTATACATACATCTGAATCTACATGTCTCCGATGTATTACATCGTTCCAGGTGGGAGTTATCTGATATGTGAATATGGTACCATAACAGAATTTTCCATCTGAACGAAGTGATAAATCATAATATTCCGCAAACTGTATCACACATCTACAGAATGTATTGCGTGAAGTTAAGACACAGCAGAGTATTGGGTACATAGGACCAAGTCCCTGCCGGGTGGTGCGAAACTGATGAGCGATAGACAATAGAATCAACAACACTGCCATAAGGGATAGTAAGCATGTGACTATTGTCGAAACTATGATTAGGAGGCAAATCAACATCCCAAGATCAAATTTTTGTTACAACCCAATGTAGGTATTATTAAATTAGGCTGTAGAAAATGATAAATATCTGATCACTTAGGAACCTTGCAACAGGTAATAAATGCTCGTAGTCTGTTTTCTTCGAATACACATGTACAAATTGTTAAAATTGCCGAATCATACGCGGAATTTATTAAACGGATCATGAAATTAGGACTGAAATCATAATGATGATAGATTATCAACTTTCCTTTCGTCTTGCTATTTGTTACCGTTAGAATCACCAAACTGATTGGTTTCCCACTACTTACACCAATACAACAGCACGAAAACTGAAGTATTATAATCGCGCGTTGGAACTTTCAATATCCATATATTACATCAATAGTGAATTCGTGTATGTAGCCAGTATAAATAACAGAATCATCAACTTCTTGAACATTCTTTAACTGAAAACAGGATGCTTGTTTTATCAAACATGCTCAATCTGCACCTAAAATCTCGGATCCAAATAGTTTTCTAAATAAAAATTGTGTCTAAATAAAACGTGTAGGCCAACAAAACATAATTGAGTAGGAGTTTACAAGTTACTTAGCACATGAAAAGCAGTTTAAATTAATCTATTACTAGATCAACACTAATGCTCACATTTTTATATTCTCATTTCATCATGGTCCTCATTGCTCGAGCGGAGACGAATACCCTGGAGATGGAAAAAATCGACAGCGCTACGATAAGGAAACGTAGCAGATGAGAAACTATCGATACATTTATCAATTATAAAACCCCGTTTTAATGTTAACACTTTGTTTCTGTTTTTTCTGTTTTTTTCGTTTCAGCAATCAAATAACCGAACCAACTCTACTATCTTTTCATTTCTTCTTCGTTATACTTATAGTCCTTCTGGCACTGAACCGAGTGGTGCGCCTTCCGCTTTCTTAATGGTGCTGTTTTTCCTGTACATTTGGCATAGTGTCGGAGGTGGTGTACTGTATTTGCTATACAACGCGCTACTTTCGATATTGTGCTTGGCGTGTGGGGAAGCAGCACTAGTGGTGAAGCGGAGGGCGCCATTCGGTTTAGTGCCAGAGGGACTATATCTATTTAATGTATCTGAAGCTTGTGGGACCGCTTTAATTCCGGCGCCTGCTTGTGGAAGATCCCGGTGTGCTAAACGGTATAGGACATGTTAACGGGGGAGGCTTGGTAGGTCCTCACCCAGCCCGTGTCTAGATGGGCGGATAATTGTCTGCCAGGGTGTGGATGGAGCAATTACAATTACAAATTAAGACAAGTGATTCTTGCTCGTATTATTCCATGATTTGTTCAGTAAATTTATCAGAAATTAATTCCGGTATTTACCTGAAGGAATTGCTCCAAGCAGATTTTTTTTCTAATGATGACCACAGAAATTACCTCAGAGATTCTTCCATCTAAGAAAAAAACGATTGATCCAGAGATGCCTCCAGGGATTTCTTAGGGTTTCCGACTTAGGGTTTCTTAGGGCGACTTGTAACCATGCTTGTTAGGGATGATTCAAATATAACGTTCGTCGTTTTTAGGGATTTCTAGACAGGGTGTCTACTCGTTTACCGAAATGAAATTCCCTGATATTTCCAGGTTTTTCCAGGTTTTATAAATTAGTTCCAGGTTCAAGATATACTCTAATTTTATATGACCAAAACAAACTAATGACAATTTTAAAAGTATTTTAAAGTGTATTCACTCTTCTAGAAATTTTAAAGCAATGTGCTAACAATATTAGAGCTCAATTCAAATATTCATATGAATTGCATTTACCTAATAATGACGCTGTTTTTTATGTTGTTTGTTCTGTCCATCATTGTGTTTAGAACACGGATAATAAAGTTCCCGGTTAATCGAATCCAACCTGTATAACATTTACAAATGTGATAATTTAGATAAATGATTAATTGTTTGCATTCCATTCGAAAACTTTCAGTAAAAAATAGTGGAATTTATTTAAATTCTAGATTATTTTTCCAGAATAGGTTTTTCCGAAATTCAATATTTTCCGATAATTTCAGAAATTGTTCGTAAAGCATGGCTGATAGGGACTGAGTGTTTTGAAAATAGAACATTCAGAAAGCTTTTGCTTGACAAAAGAGAAACAGTTATCTACAAACAAATAGAAACTTAACAGAAACCAGGAAGAAAGAGTTTGATTATTTATGGAATCAGACATTTCTCTGAGATTTTTTTTTGTTTGAACTTGCTCGAGACATTACGACAAATAATAGTGTTTGTATTACTGCATTTTCAATGATTTTCTTCAGATATTTCATCAGAAATAAACTCAGTTATCTGCCCAGATAACTCAGAAGATTTCTTCAAATTAGATAAAGGGATAGATATTTCAATTTGAGAGATTTGAATTTTTCTCCAGGAGTTCATTTAGTGATTATTTCCCATAAAACCACTTAAAGAATTTTCCTAAGGAATTTCTCCAAGAATTTTATTCTAAATATTTCTTTCACTACTGAACTGCAAAGTGCGGCCTCATAAGTGCAAAAGTGTGAATAAAAATGCGGGATTGCATTGAATCCAGTGGTTTCTTCAGAGCACTTATTCTTTGATTTACGAACAATAAGTCCCCCAAAGACACCTACCCGATTTGATGCAATTGCGCGCTTTTATTAGCGTTTCCGCACTTGTAAAAATTTGTGCGATAGTCCAGTGGTGAAATAAATGCGCAATATCTTAAAATACAACCTGGATTTTTCCAAAAATAATTACAGAAATTATCTCGAAGATTCCATCAGGAATTACTTCCCTAGTAGCACACATGTTATAATAGATGCAGAATAACTATTATATGATTATATCTTGTCATATAGCAGTTGATATGCCATAATTATAACATGTGTGTCAGTGTTGCATTTGAACGCGTTCAGTTTGCGTTCCAGTTCAAACCTTTGAACGAGGGATCAAGTAGGCTTGAACAATGAGCAGTTCAAAAATTTGAACCCGTGCGAGCTAAAAACTGAATGTGAAATGGAAACTGTCTCTATGGCAGATACACGACATATTTGAATGCGGAAGTTTAGCAAACATGTTAGGAAACTTAAATGGTTCAATATATTTGTAATGTCATGAACGCAATATGTTCTGATGCAGTTTTTTTATGGTTTTCAGCTTCGTTGTGCATTTTGAAGTGAACGGGCCGTTCTTGAGCAGGTGCAGAATCTTGCACAAGAGTTCAATGCTTGCTAGGTTCTCGAGCAAAATTAGAACGCGTTCAGTTCACTTTTGGCTCGCGTTCAATTCAATATGCATCACTGATGTGTGTTATTCGGGTTCATATATAATTTCAGATATGTTTCAAGAAAATCACCAAGGTTCCCGTTTTAAACATGTTGCAGTATTCAACCTGAAATGCCTCCAGGGATTTCTCAGGATTTCCTACATAATTGTCCTTCAGAGTTTCTTTAAGATTTTGACTAGGAATTTATCTGAGTATATCTTCAGAAATTACTCCAGAGATAGCTTCTAAGATTTCTTTGAAAATTCCAGTAACAGGAAATCCCGGAAATTCCAGTAACAGTAACTTTAAGAGATTCCTCAATGAAGTTTTCACAGATTTTTCCAAGCATTCTTCCAAAAGTTTTTCGTGACGAATTTCTAAAGCAAATATTAGAGTAACCTCTAAAAAAACTTGTTTCAGTTTTTAAATCATTCTTGATAAATAAGGATTTTTAGAGAAACTCTTGACAAAACTTAAGAGTAATTGCTAAGATTAATGAAAAAAAGAAAACAAATCAATATTGAATCTCTGTGAAGCAACTCCTTGAAAAACGAAATCGCTAAGAAGTTGTGTAGGAATGATCGGAGGATTTCTTGGAAAAATAGCTGTAGTAGTAACTAGTGTGGAATCTTTAGTGAACTTTTGAGAATTCTATGGTATTTTTTATTAGATTCATTGAGGAATGGTTGGTACAACTGTGATCCTTGGATGAAGTGTTCCTAATAGATTTACTGATTAATTACTAGAGGAATTTTTGTAACAATTCTTTGGAGTGAATGTGGGCATAATGACGTACACATTCTTAAAAAAATCCCTGAACGTGTTTTATTAAGAGCTTATGAATTAACCTTTTCGGGCTTCTTGGAAGATATTCTGTGGGAATCTTTGTAAGATCTGATAGAGTTGCAGCTGGAAAATTCGGTTGAAAAGTTAGTGAAAAAAATATCTGGAAGAAGTCCTAGAATGGTCTTAAGTGCTCAAGGATGTCCTGAATCAAATTCTGGTGACACTTTCTTAAGCATTCCTCAAAAATTGCTGGTTGAATTGGTAATGGAATCTCTTGAAGAATTTTTGGAGAAAATCCTGTATTAGTCCCTGAAAGTATTCCATATGAAACATTTGGAGAAAACACAAGAAAAATTGTTGGAACATTTTCTCTGGAAATATGTGAAGAATTTCTGAAAGAACTAGGCCTTGTAGAATTTTGCATTAGAATTCACTACAAGCAAGATAGGGAAAAGAGATCCTTCAGAGACCATATTGGTTAAAATAGAGACCTTTCATCATAAATAGAGACTTATAAGAGATTTGAATAAAAATAGAGACCAAGTCTTTAAGGTGAAGATAAATCGAAGCCAAACCTAAAATTTTCAAGAGCACAAATCTAGAGAACCGAACATCCGTTTGAGCTGAAAACTTAATCGATTGGTGACCACCAGCTAGTGATTAAGCTTTCAGCTCAAACGGGTGTTCAGTTCTCTAGATTTGTGCTCTTGAAAATTTGAAGTTTGGCTTCGATTCATCTTCACCTTAAACAGAAACCTGCTCCCAGCTCTAGATATTTCAATCATATACTGATCAAATATACCTGAAGATATTTAATGTTTAGATAAGTCGATTAAGTTTCATACCTAAACAGATCCTCACTGAATAGCTTAAGTAACGTTACGATAGTGGCGCAGTCGAATTTTTTTTTAATTGAAGAGAGTATTCTGGAAAATTAATGGTAATCTCTGGATTTTGACGCAAAAATCCTTTGTAGGGAACATATTCTACCATGAATTACTGCCTCAAAATATTTTCCCTGATTGTAATTCAAATTCCCTGAGAATTCCAGGTTTTTTCCAGGTTGAATAAAATTCCCTGATAATTCCAGGTTTTCCAGGTTTTTCCAGGTAGTAGACACCCTGCTAGACCCCCGCGCCCTCTGTCACGCTTTTTCCAATACCTTATACACGTACTGTCACACTTTCCTAGAACCGCCCTCCCCCCCCCCCCCCCCCCCCCTCTCCCCTAAATGATAGTCGTCATTTTTGGACGATCCCTTACCTGTTTAACTTCCGGGCTGTCACGCTGTTAATTTATATGTTATCATTTTGCAACAGATATATCTATCGAAACCAAACCAAAATGTATTCCCCAAGAATCTCCTTAAGAGCAATTCTCAACCATTTTTGTTTACAGGATGTCCCTTTATAATGTGGTAAATTCAACAAAATGCACATAAAAGACGCATAATAATGAAAACACTATACGGTTCGAGTGGAAAACCATTCGAAATCGTTATATCTCAAAATCCTGGTAATTTTGAAACGCGAGGTCTTCAGTAAAGTTGTTTTGGAGGTAGAACTCTATATGATGGTATCTCCACAGACAAACAAACAGACTCGAATTATTTACATCGTTCAACAGAATAGCGCCCAATTCCAATATTTGGTAGTTAGCCGACGGACCACTTGTGGCGCTCGTATCGCTCGCTTTTGTTCCAGTTAGACGCTTGCCCGATACCGCCACCTAGTTCTCGGTTGGCCCAACACAGTATTTTTAGCACGTTCGCGAGACTATGTTTAGAATTGAAAATCGTTCTAGCTGTAACGTCTGTTTGTCTTTGGTATATCATTTAAATCGGAATTCGATCGCTAGGTAGCGCTAGTGGGCATGAAACTTTTACCTTTTGTTTTGCAGATATTTCAGCGTTACCTGGTGACAACATTTTGAATCTTCTAGCTCGATAAATGAAGGCCCTTGGTTTATTGAACAACTTTGCCGAAGACGCCATCTTTCTAAGTGGTCAGGCTCCTGAGCTATCCGCAAAACAAAAGTTCATGCTCACTAGTGCCACCTGATGGCAAAATTTCGAATTTCTTTGCTAAAATAATGATAGTCCTTGAGTTGCCGAACAACTTTGCCGAAGACGCCATCTTTCTGGTCAGGCTCCTGAGATATTTGCAGAACAAAATTTTCAGGCACACAGACAACCGAAAAGTTAACAACTCTAAAAGCGGACATCTCAATTAGAATATTAAATATATTGTAAATGAAATCGTTATTTCTAGCATTTCTCTACTTGAGGAAGGCAAATTTGATGCTAAAATTGATGAATTTCTTTTCGTTAAACAGATGGCTTTGTGGTTTGTGAATGTTGATTTCTTTGATGTTTATACTAAGAATTTCTAAGAATATATCAGGAGATCCAGATTCGGACTGCAAATGAATTTCTTAACCCTCTAATACCCAATTTTTTTATTTTTGGTCCAAATATCATTTTTAGTTATCATTCTAAACACGTTTTGGACAATGATTTATTTGTATTTGCAAATCTATGAATTTTGGTTTTTGATTTTTATAATTTTTATTTTTAAACATCCCTATCCTTTTTCATTTTTGTTGAAGCCTCTTCTAGTTACTGATTTTTGGCAATAATAAAAAATCAAATTTTTACAGTACTTTTAAAAATATTAAATTTCAATTTTGTTTCTGTTTTTTTTTTCTGTGTAATTAACGGAAAACAGGTTTGCAATTATTTTATTATCACCAAGCTCTTCTTCTGTGATAGGTTGATCGGTACGATTTTTTATATTACACTTTTAATGAACCCCAGGCATTTGTAGACTATATAAAAATACAATTATTCAAACAATTTTCAAAATACAAAAAAGTTTCAAAAGACATAAAACACTTTTCTTTTATGCGTGTTATGAATCAACGTTTTAGCCAAAAATAAAATCATTTAGACTTCCGAGCTGCGAAAAAATACTCAAAATTCCAAAGTGTACCCCGTCTGAAAGCGGGGTTGGGTATTAGAAAGTTGAATAAAGATATCTGTCTATCTATCCAGGAATTTCCCAAGGATATCTTCAAAGAATTTCTCTCTGGAGAAATTTTAAAAAAAATCCGGAATTTCTCTACAACATCTGATGAAACTGATGTAAGTTCTAAGGTATCCTTTATTGAACTCCTTCAAGAACACTGAAAGAACATCTAGATTCTCGAGAAAGTTTTTTTTTTGTAAAAATTGCTAAGATAATTGATTTATTTAAATCGAATATCTGGATATTATCCTCAGGGCTGATAGCGACTGAAGAGGCAGAACAGGAACCAAACTAAAAGAAACCAAACAGAAATCTCCTAGAATCCGATCAGACATTTCTCTGAAAATATTACGAAGTTTTTTTTAATTCTTGGTAAATTTTGACAATCTTAGACTCGTTTACTGTTTTTTTTTTAATAATTTTCTCAAGAAATTTCTTCAGAACTAAATTCAGGTATTTGCCTTAAATATCTTTCAGGTATTACTGCAACTATTTCTTAAGGATATCATTTTATTATTTTTTTACGATGTTCCTAAGGAAATCATCCAAGATTTTCGACCGAAAAATCTTCAAGAATTTAACCTGATTTTTTTTCTCTAAGGATAATCCCAGAAATTGCGATATACCACCAAGATTCTGATCAGAAACTTGGGAATAATCTTTCAGATTTGTTTTTACGAAAGACTTAAGCTCTCCAGGAATTTATCCTGTGATTCTCGCTTTGATTTCCCTAGAATTTCGTCCAAGATTTTCGTTTAGGGCATCTCATCAAAATTCATTTTGTGATTCCTCCACAGATGCCTTCATAGATTTCTTCTGAAATTGTTGTTCAGGATTTCTATAAGACTTCAATTTTTTTCTTAAATGAGTCCAGAGATTTCTCATACACTCAGGCAAATGGACTATAGAAATACATAGAAACTATGCTCCTTATTAAAATTCGCCACAAGTAATCGGATTGAAATTCATTAATTTGCCTTATGAAACCAAAATTTGAAAACAAAAATAGTTTCCATGGCAACCTGGAATCGAACCAAGAAGCTTGCGATCGATAGGCCCGAGCGTACACCGCACTCCTATCGACGCTTTGATATAAGGTGATGCTAAAACGGTGCATTGAGCGATCGGATTGCAATAATCGTTTCATCATTCATAAGGCGAAATGTATGCCTTTCGATAGTCCAGTTCGATGCGTGTGAGACTCCAACAAGGATGCTTCCTGAGAATAATTTCAAATCTTTGATAAATAATTTATCCAAGAATGCCTCCACGAAATTCTCAAGGAAATTACCCCGAAATAATGGGAAAACTTTTCTGAAGGAATTGCTTGAGAAACGTCGGACGGATGTGCAGGAATGATCGGAAGAATTACTGTTATAAACGTTGAATGTGGTGTGATACCTTAAATGAACTGTTTACTGTGATTTTACTTAAGAAATTACTCGATAAATGTTCAAGACAACTAGAAGAGTAAGCTGGAGATATTCCTGAACAATTTTTTGAAGAAGGATGGAAAGGAATTCCTGGACAGAGTTAGGGTGGCCACCAAATATACATTTTGAAATTCCCGCTTTTTTCCCGGTTTTCCCGGTATGATTTTCAAAATTTTCCCGGTATTATTTGAGAGGCCCATGTGCAAAAGGATGACCCTTTGGTCGGTTTTTTAACTGAATATACTACTTCAAGCTTTTCAACTGTATTTTTGTATGATTTTTCCGTCCAATAAGCAAAATAATAATATTCGGGTTAGTTTTTTTTTTGGTTCCCGTACAATTAATATAAAAATTGTCGAAAAACTTGAAACTCAAAACTAGGTTTCTGTCACTTACAACCATTTGCTTCTAATCCCCTCAATGGATCATTAATATAACGAAAACGGCCGCTATGGAAAACATAGATTGTGTGTTTGACAGAACAGCAATGCTGTCACAATGTTAAATCCCATATACAGTGGCGCCTTTGTTTTGATACGTTGAGCACTTGCAAAAACTACCTTCAATGATCCATTGTACCAGAGGCGACTCGTAACCTCACTTTTTACCTGTTCTACGCATCTAAAAATGCCTTTTTCGACAAATTGAAATCATAAAGCAAATAGTAAATGATTGGAATCTTCCTTTCTAGCAGATCTTCACTTGATAGATGCAAATTGGTTGCATAAAATCAAAAATTTCTTTTCGTGGAACAGGTAGATTTGAGGTTAGGGAATCGCCACTGCATTGGTTTCTACTCTTGGCACTTTTGATTCACTTCAACAACCGGCAAATGTTGTATTGCCCAGTAGGCCGTAGAGGCGTTGAAAATAATACCGAAGATTATGTCACATTTACATTTCCCGTTTTCTCAACTTTCTTGGGCGATTTTCAAAAATATAATTTCACTCAAACACGTCGGAGCTCTTGAGGACAACAAAATTGAAAAAAAAAAATGTTCAAATCGGTCGTCCCGTTCTCAAGCCAACTCGTGACATACGAACACCATTCCATTTTCATTTGTATAGATATGCCCCTCTTGTACATCCTAATACACTATTTCATATGTTTCAATCTATAATCTATCGATATTTTTTTTTCTGCATAAAAAAGAAAAGTTCAATAGAGCAAATAAAGTTTAAGGTGATGATGAAACAAAGCCCCACTAAACTTAAGTAACTAAAGAAAGTTATGAATACAGCTAATGCTCGATAACTGGGTGCTATTTAACTGGGCTGCTTTTTAACTGGGTGCTCGCTAACTGGGCTGTAGCCCAGTTAAAAAACAGTTAAACATCAAAAACTTTCACCATCCCGTAACTGACGAGGGGCGTGCAAATGCAAAATAAGGTTTCGGCATTATTTTTTTAATTGTAAATTTGTCTTTTTTCATTTAGATTTTAAATTCCTACGCCATATTTTCTGGCGAGCGACTCGTGCGATCCACCTCCTCTTTCGAAATCGTCGATAATTTTAACTTTTTCCACCAACGTAAGGGTTTTTTGTTTCCGTTTGCGGTTGGTGCCCGGTGGGATGTCCATTGCAGGAACGAAAACTGTTTAATTCACCTCAAAATTTACAAGACGGTACGATTAAAACGCGAATTCAATGACGGAATGACACGAACACGACGCGATTCCAAAACCGAATGACGCCAACAAAAACTTTGCATCTAAGTCCCCCTCGATTTTTATTTAAATGTGTGTGTGCGTTGGAATGGCAGTCCAGTTATCGAGCACTGCTCGCTAACTGGAAGGTTCTCTCAGCCCAGTTATCGAGCATAAGCTGTACAATAGGTTCAAAGTTTAATTCTGCCAGAATTTGAAACTCTGATTCAAAACTTTGAGTTATAAGTTAGTGAAAAAAACATATCAAACGAACAATTTCGAAACATTACCAACCATTTGAAGCATCTCTATGAACTTTAGTGTAGCAAAGTAGACCATTTCTACAACAAATTGAAACAAGAATGTTTAAATGTTATTTTTCCAACAATACAGATGCTTAATGGAAATATCATAAACCATATTAACTTTCTACAACTTATATTTGGTGGTTTGAGAATCTAGAGCTTGAAGATTTTCGTTCAAAATGGTTTTTCCGGTGACCATTTCAAATTCCCGGTTTTTCCTGTCTTTTTCCCGATGAATTGAAATTCCCGTCTTTTTCCCGCTTTTCCTGTTTTTTTCGGTTCCGGAAAATGTTAAGATAGTTGCGTTGGAGTTTTGAACAATTTTCTGGAGCTAATTCTAGAGAAATTCCACCAGGCTCTTCGTTGAAGGAATTTCTGGACGACTTCTTGAGAGAAATCATAGAAGAACTTCTCTTGAAAAAACACTAGCAAAATTCCTGAAAACCCTGTGGAATAGTCGCGTAAGAGCCTCTGAAGGCAATACGATTGACCTTCTTGAAGAGACCTGCAACCAGCCCAGTATCCTGCAGCATTTTCTGAATGAATTCGTTGAAAGAATTGCAACAGAATTCAAATTTCATTGTAAATTCATTAATGTAATGTAGGTATAACAATACTTGTCAACAAAGTATGTAATGCTTTCGATGGTCAAAATTTATTTTTCGGTGATTCAAAAAACTCTTGTATTTTGCCATTTAAGCAGTGGCGACTCGTAACCTCACTTTCTACCTGTTCTACGATTCTAAAAGTGACAAATTTAGACTATAAATCAAAAAGCTAATGATTGAAATCGTCCTTTCTAAAAAATCTCTACTCACTACATGCAAATTTGTTGCTCAAATTCAAGAATTTCTATTCGTGGAACAGGTAGATTTGAGGTTAGGGAATCGCCACTGCATTTAAGTGAAACGAAAAATTTTGTATGGAGACTGCGAGCATGTTGCAAAAATCGATTTAATGTAAATTTTATCTTGCAATTACTATATAGATGAAATTCAATACCTATTTTGCATGTTTGGTGGATTAGATGGCGAAAAAGTTTGATAAATCATAGCTTAAATTTAAACATCAATGAAACCTTTGTTTTATACAACTTTGACAATAAGTAGCTTAAAATTGTGACATTTCTGGAAACGGCATCAGATTTAGCGACCCCAAATCTACGAAAGACACATACTTTGATCCTTGAGACACGCAAAAATGTAATTTTTGTAGATTTTCTTGGAAGAACTCCTGTAGGAATCTGGAAAAAATGGTGGAAGAATTAGTGGTAAAATAACCGGAGGAAATCCTGGGGTTATCTCTGGGAAAATTTGGAAATTACTAGAGGTAGTAATGTTGGAGTGCAAACGAATTTACTGAAGCCCATTTTGGGGAAATTCCTCTAAACATTCCTTGAGAAATCGCTTTAATAAATTGTGAAGAAATCTCTAGAAAAGTTTCTGAAGGGATACCTGCAAGAGTCACTGAATATATTCCAGAAGAAATCTCTGTAAAAATCACCAGAAGAATGCCAGAAGCTTTTCCTCGAGGAATCTGAGAAGCAATCTTGAGAACTTCCTCGCAGAATAGTCGCGTAACAAGCTCTGGAGGTGTATCTGGAGCTTCAGAATAAAGAAAAAGTGACTTGTATTTATTTGTATTTATTGTTAGCTATTGGGTACGATAACTTGCTGTTTATACAAACGTTTGCTCAAGTCAAGGAAAAACAATTTTAGGATTAGATTACATTGGATAACAAAGCTTTTAAGACCTGGAGAGCGTGAGTCACAGTCGAGGATGGAGAGAAGCGGCCATGAACCGAGTGAATTGGCGAAATATTGTTGGCGAGGCTTTATCAAGATAATTGATGTAAAGCCAAATAAGTAAGTAGAGCATAATTTGATTACAAGATACTTTTTCCATATTTTGGTAATAAGGCTGACACAAATATTAAATTTCTTTTATGTCCGAGACCACTTGGACGGTACGAGGGGGGGGGGGGGGGATAAAAATAAATAAGGAACAAAAAGAAAAAGGAAAATAAGTTATTTTTCGAATTTTTAACGATAATTGTTAAACTTATTCAAACGTCGTCTGGATCATTATTTTACTTGTTTTTTTTTTACTTTAAAAATTGATGGAAACCTAACTGATGTCAAAAAAATGATGAATCTTTTTTTTTCTCCCCTTCAAAATTGTCGGATTTTTGAAGGGGGGGTGACATAAAAGAAAATTAATATTTGTATCAGCCTAATAGAGACTTTTTGTTACAAGATACTTTTTCAAGAGACCTGCTACCAGCTCTGCGTGCCCCATCTTACCTGGTTAACCAGCTCTTCCGCCGTGTTCCAAATCTTGCTTTCCGTCACACTCTGGATCTGAGCAATCACCGAGGCATCAACACTTTCGTCTATGCACGACAAAATGGTTCCGCCGGCCTGGCAGCACCGGAACGCGGCCTGCTTGTTCCAGTAGCCCATCAGCTGCCGAGTGGTGTCATTGGTGTGCTTCAGCCATGGTTCATCCGAATCCGGAACGCCACACTGGTATGCTAGGAACAGCAACGGCAAACATTTGGCCGTAACGTCGCGTGCTTTTCCGCTGCCCTGTTTCTCGTGCTTGAAGAGTAGGGAGGACGAGTGGAGTAACAGCTGGCCCCGGTAGTGACGAATGAATTCATCAGCGAGTTGTTTCTGTGGACATGCGTTACGTCCTTTGTCGGAAAATTTTCTAAGATTTTGATCTAGTTCGAATATGAGGGTGGCTATTTCTTTTAGATTGTTTTGTTTGATGGCTTGAAGCGACGAATCGGCCAACAGGTTGAGATAAATTTGACGATCAAGAGTCAGAGTAGAAAGAAGCCAATAGCTCCAATTGGATTGGTAAGTGTTTGCGTTTACTTCTACGTACTTGGTCAACATGGAAGAGATAGCGTTGGCCCATTCGATCGACTGTTGAAACGTTTCGGTAAACTTCATTTCAATATCATAGCAGTATTTGAAGGCATCGTCCAACTTTTTCTCATCGACAAAGTGTTTGACGAGACGTATTCTAAGGCCCGGATCCAAAGGACGGGCAACGATTTCTTTGAGAATTATCTCCTTGACCAGTTTATTGTCGGTGGCCACATCCTTGTTCGCCACCTTAAGCTTAAGGTTCAGTACGGCTTCATGGTTGATACGTTCGGTTTCCGCCAGATCGCACCAGTGTTTGGCTTTCGATAGATTTTTACTGAAGTTATCATCCGATAGCAGGAGTTTACAGACTTCGGTAATCAATCCGGTTTGCTTGGAATCCAGCTGGAGCGATCGTTGATACGAGGTGATCGCTCTGTCAATCTTCTTCTGCTTCTCGTAGCACTGGCCGAGTAGTTTGTGCCCGGGAGCGCTGTCTTCTTGCACCGTCAGGAAACAGGAGAGCCAGTGCTCGGCACTCGCGTACTCACCAAGTTTGAAATACTGCCGTGCTATAGCCAAACCGCGAAGAAATTTCTGGAATAGAAAGCGAAACATTATGTTAATTAGCTATATTTATTAGAGATTCAAAAAGATTTGTTTTAAGTTCACCACAATAACATTATTTAAAGTTATCCTGTATAATACAATTGTCTTTAATAACTATTCCAGTTCGTTCAAGTGATGTTGTTGTGTTATTGCTTTTTTTAGATGGACTTTGACCCGAAGGTCATTCGTCCCTTCTTTCTTTCAAGTGAAAGACAAAGGAATGTCTTAAGAGCTGATTTATTGTTCATGAGCTTTTTAATTAAATATCTTGGCTTCTCTCACATTTGAAACTGATTAGTTTCTATCGTTCGCTGACCTGACTTAAGTATCAGTCTTAGCATGGACTATTCAGGTGTTCAGCGAAGTGCTGCGTCCACCTTTCAATCACCACAGTTCATCCGTAAAGGTGCTCTCATATCGGTCACCGCAACTCTCGGGTTCTATACATGCGTTAAGCTTTTGATTGCACTCATGTGAATGCTGATTACTAAACAAATTTTCTAGCTTGATTCGGTTTTGCTGCTAGTACTTTTCTGGGACTAAATTAAAAGCGAAACAAGGATGGGACTAGATTTCCGTTGCATGGTCAAATATCAGTAGTACCGATTTGATTCCTCAGAAATTAAATCGATTATGTTTGTTAAGGGGTGCACCTTTGCTGAGATGTAAGTCTCTATGAAGGGTGTAAATAGCGGGACCTTTTCATCACATTAGATTTTTATCAATCTCTGAGGAATCAAAACAAAAACTGTACAGAAATCGATGCTCCATTACCTATCAATGGAAATGGAGTAATTCGAAATGCACTATACACTAAGGATAAGGGTAATGCCACAAAAGATCTAAAAAATGGTCGCAGTGGCGCATCCGAACAAAAAAACATAACAAAACAAACAACAAAAGTAACAGAAATAATTTGAAATCTTTTTCAGCTGTCAACCTACCGGGATAAATTAAATAGGAACAAATTAGAGTCATATAAATTTATAGCGAACCGTGATACAACACATCCGTCCGACGAAAATGATAGGGTAACGGTCGTATTTTAGACCCCCTAAGGAAGTGATTTCAGTTTTTTGTCCCAATTAATTAATTGCACAGCGTAACCAAGTCAAAAAAACATGGCAAAATGTAGAGATAAACTTCCTCTACGAGATAAAATGCCCATACGATCATTAGGGATCCAAAAAACGTCCAAAATAATTGAATTGCGAAGCACTGTTTTTCATTATTTTTGACACACTAATACATTTTGGACCCCCGGCATTTTTTATCGTTTGTCGACAAAGTCCACGACACTGGTTGTATAATATGCTTGCCCATAGTCTAATCAATCGATTGACAATGGAAAACCGAAAAAAAATCTACGCTTTTAGTTTAGAAATTTGATAAAAGTTTTTGTTTACATCTGGACAATTTCTGACGGCTTCAATTTCTGTGTGTAACGTGTTGTAATGGTTGCATGGATGAACCGATTAAATTAAATTAATTTCAGATAAAATAAACACATTTTCTTTGTACGAACGGTTGCAAGTACGGAATAGTCCTATCCTTCCAAATGACACGCGAATTGAGTTGGTCTTTCGATTTAAACTGGGAAATTTGCAGGAAAATGGCCCAGGGGGTCCAAAATATATAGTATGTATGTATGTAGGTAGCCACCATCCTTGCTTGAGTCTTGCTCTGCTTGCGGTTCCACTCAACAGTGAAGTCAAATTTCATTACCAACCTGATTTCAACATACTGCTGTATGAAGGGCCAAAAAGGGGGTGGCGGACCCGTAAGCAGAGACACTTACGCGAAACCCGCGGGAAGTAGAGAATCTCCTTCCAACAGTATGATCCAACAGATTGAGTATTGGAATTTGCAGTACTTGTCGAGCTTTCCACGGGATGGTTTGTTAGAAGAAGGGCGCGTCAAATCTTTTACAACTGTTGGAGAGAAAAGTATTAATCGCGAGCGACTAACACTTTTCCTCCTGACTCCGATTGGCACTCCACTTCATTGTCCAGTTGTAAGTTCAATGATGCCCTGATGCTCCCTCCCGTCTCAATATATTGACAATGTTATATAATATAGTATGTAATATAATATATAGTTTAATATGTAATATAATAAAATGTAATGTAATATAATGAAACATAATATAATGTAATATAATATAGTATTTATAAACTCTCGTCTCAGGCTAACGAGGTAAATTACGCTGTGCACGGCATATAGCAAAAATTCCATGTAATAATCCTGTAAAAACAAAGTTCACGTCACGTTCAGGAACTCCACTTCATTGTCCAGTTGTACCTTCAATGATGCTCTGATGTTCCGTCCCATATATATTGTCCAATATATTACATGCAATATAGTACATATATTATATGGTATATACTATTAAAATATGAAATAATTTAATACAATTGAATGTAATATGATATAGAAAACATAATATAATAGTATACAATACAGATCCCTAGCATCTTGAAAATTATTAAAGCTAGAAGTGTACGCTAGACAGGGCCGATTGTAATAATTCCAAATAACAATGCTGAAAAACGAAGTTCCCTTCTCGTTCAGGAACTCCCTTGATGCTCCTTCTTTTCCCAGTATTTTGTCAATATAGTCATTATGCTATGTAGTATATGGTATAATACGAAATAATGTAAAACAATATAATATAATATAATCTAAGATGGATATATGTAATGAAATAAAATATAACATTACGTTATATAATATGCCGACTTTGGTATACTGAAAATGACTAAATTTAGAAGCGTACGCTGTACAGAGCATATAGTAAGAATTTAAAATAACAATGACGTAAAAACGACTTTCTCGTCAAGTTATGTGGGTATTCCTATACTGTATGTATGTATGTATGTAGGTAGCCACCATCCTAGCTTGAGTCTTGCTCTGCATGCGGTTCCACTTAACAGTACAGTCAATTTTCATTATCAATCTGAATTCAACATACCATTGTATTAAGGGCCAAAATGGGATGTGGCTTCAACCCTTGACTCCGGCTGGCACTCCACTCCATTGTCCAGCTGTAACTTCAATGATGCCCTGATGCACCCTCCCAATATCACCCGTGTTATATGATTCAATTATATGATAATTATGTAATAATATTAAATACAATAATTTAAAATATAAGAAATCATGCAATAACTCGATGATTTGACCTAGAATCCCTGAATAAAATATGAATAATATTACATACATAATAACAGATTGTTCCAACAAGACTGAAAAAAAACACAATGACAATGTTTAAACTAAATGTTTACGACGGCTTCCTGCAGTTATATTTTGCTTATATATCCTGAAAAAAAAACATGAATTAAAAATAACTTTTACAGGTCCTTCTCGATGATCAGCGGAGATGCTGTAGAAAATCTGTAATCAATTTTTGAATTAATGGTTAAAATTAGCAATTGAATGTGCAAATCAATATGCAATCGAACTATAATATTTAGTAAAGTGTTAACTAGATTTTGACAGCCCGGCTTGTTTATTTTATTTTAAATAAATATTGGTTTCACGAGTCACATCAATTTGCACAATATGGGCGATAACTAGACTGTAGAGGTGCAAAACGTTTGATATGTTTTTGAAATTATGCCGAAAACCAAAAAAAACAAAACAGAGAAGGGGGCTTACTAAATCAGGTCTATACTGTATATGTAACAAATAAAGAATGAATCCATGATAAGTAAATAAACAATAAATTAATGAACTCGTGCATCGGTTCATTCAAATGTCCCGTACCATACTGCTTCATTCGACGCCTCACCTGTAAACTTTGTATATGTATATAAAGAACGGGCAATCAAGAAGATATTTCTCACTATCACACCAAAAGATTATCTAAATCACGCCGCTCAGTAGAACAGCGTGTGATAGATTTCCGTGTTTAGCCGACAGTTGGTAATATGATATAAATCAGTTATCAGCCAGACATCGCACGCGTCGCACGCTCTTCGTTGCCTCTCTCGCTTTCACATTCGCAGTTCGTGGAAAATGTCCGGTACGCGGGTAAACACACTAGTGGTGGATTTCAGTGTTCTTCCTGTTCGCCCTGAAGTGGCGAAGGTGCACCAGTTTTTGGAGGAAGAATTGAAGATTCAATATGAGGACGTTAAGAGTATACAGTTGCATCATGCACGCAACTGTGTACTAATTGAAATGAAGACGAAAGAAATTGTCACACGCTACCAATTAGAGCATAATTGGAAGCGAACAATGCTTTCAAATAATGTGAAATTTCGTATTCCGGTCTACGTTGATTGCGAGGCAGTAACGGTCCGGGTCCATGACCTTCCGCCATCGATGAGTCACGTCACCATCGCGGAGCACATGTTAAAATATGGAGAGGTGATTTCCATACGGAAGGAAAAATGGAAGCATTATTTTCCCGGAATTTCCAACGGAGTGCGAGTACTAAGAATGAACATTCTACGGCATATTCCATCGTTCATAACCATTGAAAATGAAGACACAATGGTCACTTACAATGGCCAGCCAAAATCTGATCAATCGTCCCGTCCTGGCAAGTGTCCGGAGCCAACCACTACTTCCAATGGAAGACCACCATCGTCGACAGCAACAAAATCACCCAACGGTTTGTTCACGCAGGATGATTTCCCGCCGATAGCAAATAGCCTGCAAAAAACTACAACTCCCGTTCCCGAATCAGTGCAAGCTAAACAGAACGACAATAGCGAAAACAACAACGACGATGACTGGACCGATGATGAAAGTGCTTCAAACTCTTCGTCCGAATACAATGGTGCAACATACAAGCGACGGCGATCGAGGCAGAATAACAAAGGGTGTAGAACGAAAAAGGCTTGCTCCAGTCAGTGTTCCCCAAACACGGATCATGCGGAAATGTGTTCGTCGCCAGATGAAAAAGGCAAAAAGAAATAAACTTTTAGTTGTGATTCTTCTATACAATGTAGGAAGTGTTAACCGGCTCTGTTAAGCTGAATACGGCGTGTGAGCCTTAAAATAAACGAATTGGTAAAAAATATGATATAATAAATAATATGCAGTTGATATATCATTAACAAAAAATGGCACCAACGTTGTACTGCTGTGGAAATATTAAAATATTGTGTCAATGAAGTATCCACAAATTACGATTTGTAGATGATTTGTCAGATGAACGGAATGTTTTTAAATCTAGCTTTCATTGAAACTTTGTTGTCTCGATCTTCTTCGCTGGTCCCTTCGATACCGAGATTTGGAGTATGAACTGTTATAATATAATATAATCACAGACAAACAGACGTCACACTCTCACCGATGTCCATCGACAACCTTTTTAACGGCCGATTCAAATATATGGTAGGTGGCCAATCCACCACCCGCAGCGCTCGCATCGTTTTTGTTCGCGTTTGACGTTTACACACTACCGCCATCTGTTGGTCCATCGGCCAAACACACCGATTTTAGCATTGGGCGTACATGTCATCGTGACTATGATTTTTATCGGAATTTGTTCTAAGTGTTACGTCTGTTTGTCTGTGATATAATGCTATACAACCCAATATTAAACAACGTACTTAGGTTATATAAAACCTAGAATACTTGAATCTTCTAATTTAACTCAGTTTAATCTGCAAATACAATAATTATGATGTCCTTCAATGCGTCCTGAGAAAGTATGTATGACTAGAATTTAGCTCTAAATAAGTAGCCCTTGTATGAAAATAAAAAGAACGGTGTATATGATATGCCGGTATGAAATTTGTGAATGAGCCCCTCATCCTCACTTCACCGTGAATCCCTTTCACTATCACTTCAACTGGGTTCAAGCCAATACCTATTATGGATTTCACTCAGCTGGCGCAGAACACTGACGCATGTCACCAGCTCTCCCTCCCACCCCCGCTGCTTCTATGCAACGCAACAGCGGGAGAGTAAAAGAGAGAACCAGTGACACGCATCAATGGTCCGCGCCACCTCAGTAAAATCCATAACCAACCACCAAGCACACATACAGCACAAAAAATAAACGGCGTTTGTCACAACCTCACCCCACATCGATTTGAATGAAAATAGCAATGCTTCACCCACACCACTACATTCCCGCGTATGTACTGCTGTGTAGATTTAGTAATGCCGATGACGCTAATGATGGTGGTGATGGGAAGCACACCAAGAATGCCAAAAAGTTTTTTTTGCTGTTTCTCGTCCGAGTTGCCTAGATTATTCAAATATTAAACCACCGTGCAATGAAACAATTTGAAATGTACTATTGATAAAGGAAGAAGTTTACATCGAAATCACAAAAACGCAAATATTAACATCAAATTCAAATAAACATGGAATAAACTTAATGTTAAATGGTTATTGCTTGCGGTAATTACTGCTATAAATCACAATAAATTAATATTTTAAATAATAAAAAAACACACATAAAATATAGGAAAATAATTTGACAACTTTATCTGTGAGAAAGGTTATTAAAAATAAAACATCTAAGATTATACTTAGCTTCATGCCCTCGTTACTGGTCGCCCTGCTGTTTTACCCTCTACACGATCGGCACTGGTGCTGAAACCAACGCCGCTACGTACGATGAACATGTACAGATATATCACATCACTTTTATTGTCATCATGCAACCCAACCGACACATTTATGTAGGGGACTGTCCATTAATTATGTAAGGGTTTATGGGGGGAGGGGGGGTTTGAGATTTCTTATGCGCCATGCACTTTATTTTTAATTTTCATACAAAAAATCTTACCATGGGGGGAGGGGGGGTTGAAAAACCCCGAAAATTGTCTTACGTAATTAATGGATCGCCCCTAGTTTTAAAATTTTATATATCGTTTTACACTAATACACATACATCGCTTTCGAAATTGTAGCATCTGCGGAACTAGTTTTTCTTCTTCACACCGACACATCTCCTCTGTTATAAAATTAATCAGTTTTCCATTCCTTTCGAACAAAATTTGCTAATTTTTTACGTTTCACTTATTTTTACACCTTTCCACTTAGTCACATTCCACAACCCCTTTTCATGCCCTCACAACACTACAGCGTTAACAGTAAAACCAAATCTTTGGAGCAAAAGCAGCTTGAAGGAGCACATCGCGCACACGTCTTGACTCGGTTATAGAAGAAAGCGAACTGCCAGGGGGTCCAAAATATATAGAGGTCCAAAATGTATTGGTTACCCTATCTTGCATAACATATGACCGCGCCCAAAAAGCCATTGATAGACGAAGGTGTTGCTCGTTGTTTCTAAGCAAATGGGTTGACCAAGATAAAAACTATCACCACTGTGAGATAGAGGAGGATCTTTTTTCAATCGTAGCATTGTTAAATTACGTGTAAATCTATCCATTTGCTCAGTAACAAATAGCTACACTTGGTTACCCATGGCTTTTAGGACGAGATCATACATTAAGCGAGATATAGTTAATTTCTCGCAAAACCGGTGATTTCGCCCTAAAAGCCATTGGTAACCGGGTGTGTAGCTCCTTGTTTCTAAGCAAATGAAAGGACCAGGATGAAAACTATCACCACTGGGAGATAGAGGAGTATCTTCTCTTCATCGTACAAACTTAGATTAAATTACTGAGGTCGGTAAAATTGTACTGGATTTTGGAACTACCGAAAAAGTCAGTAAAATGAAAACTGTCGCCACGCGTAATTGAGAAGCAAATTTAACCATGTTTTATTTTTTATCGATATATGATATAAAAAGATAGCTCTCTGCAAAATTTCAGTGGAAAATCTCTGTTTTTCGATTTCTGACATTTTTTTAGTTTACTGACTTTTTCAATAGTTCAAAAACCCAGTAATTTTTACCGAACAGATTGACTGTGTAGCATTGTTGAATAACGTGAAAATCCATTCGTTTGCTCGGTAACAACAAGCTACAAACTCGGTTACCAATGGCTCTTAGGGCGAGATCACAAGTTATGCGAGATTTCGCATCATCTTGTTCTAACAAAGGTATGATTTCAAAACTTATAAAGTATTATAAGGGAAGATCCAAATATCCCCCCCTCTGCCATCTGTCACGCTTTTTCCAATACCTACTACCTTGTGTTCAGAATAATAGTAGTGAAAGCCGATTTCCATACAAAATGCTCAACTTTGGCATGCTATAACTTTGCTTCTATATCCCTTTCGGGACGGACCATATTTGAGTGATTATTTCAAAATTTACCTTATAAACTCATCATCTCGTAGAACAAAACTTTCTTTATTTTGGCTATTCTAGCAATCCATGAACTTTTTAGGGTCAAGTTCAGACCAGCACAATTGTGCTGGTCCGTCCCCAGGGCGGTCGATGTTCGAAAAAAAAAAAAATATTTGTTTTATTTCTTTAGAAAATTGTTCCAGTCATGCCTTTTTAAAAAATTTTGGACCCGTATTTTTTTTATTTCGTCATTAGGGTGCTCTTTTGTGGAATAGGGTGACCCAAAAATTCAGAAATAATTTTGTTTTTTTTTTATGTACATTAAAATTTAAAAAAAATACTTAAATTACATATGATTAATACATATGATTTTTTTATAAATGGATCGAAAACAATGTACGAGATATAAAAATACTTCATATTCTCTATAAGATTCAAAGCATCAGGTGACGATGACGTTTATCGCTATAATTCAAGAACTAGTCTACGTCACAGAAAAATGAGTAAATACATGTGTGAAAACTAATTGTCTCAACCAAACCATCTTGGTTTCGCTTTGTTTGTATATATCCTCAGAAATTATATAAGATTTTTTTCTCAAAAATAATTTATGGAATAAAAATTAAAATTGAAAATAATAATAAACCTTCGAATTGTTTAGTGGAATACTTATAAATAAATACTGTACCATTCAATTCCACTAGAGTTTGTATCTTTTGACAGATACGCGTTATTTGACCTCCACTATAAGGCCGTTATCAGAGTCATGTACTAGACTCGAAAAGTAATTTTATTTTTTAGACCCTTGGACCCTTTCCCGACAGCTTGGACGTTGATTACCAAGAATGACGCAATTTTTAGTGCAAGTAATTACCATCAAATTTCTTCTTCTTCTTTCTCAGCATGGTCTTGCTGAGTTTACTGTTATGGCTATCTAGCCCCCAATATCAAATTTACTTTATTTTATTTTTTAAATCGAGTGTTTTGCTTAAAATTGAGAGTTGTGTTGGATCCGCTGAATCTGTTGCATGCTCCTTGTGGGCGAGCGACGGAATCCGGATGAATTGTGTCCGGTTCGCGTTGCGCGGAAGAAAAAAACGAAATGCGCCGGTGAAAAACAAAAAAAAAAAAAAACGCGTCAGTAGAGTTGGATACGTTGAACCTGTTGTATGCTCCTGTCGAGCGAGCAACGAAATCAGTATCGTGTCTGGTTTGGATAGTGCGGTCATTCGTGTTCATTTTGAATTATATATTTATCGTTTACCAAAACGAATCCTTTCCCATATCCAAACTCCCAGTGTTTTCTTGTGAAAGTGCAGAAGATTCCTCGGCTTCTGTAAAGCAAGTAACACGTCAACATTTCCCTCCCATTCCCAAATTGACCTGCATTCGGACGCAGCCGGCGCCGGTATTGTTTATTATAATAATAAGAGCACCAGTATTTACACATTGAGGATGATACTGATCCCGAGTAGCGTCTGTTGGTTCCCTGTGTAAGTACAGCTGTTCTTGCAATAATGGAGTAGCAACAGCGGGCGGTCAATCATGCTCATGCTTATGCTCATGCTCGAGTATTTTGCTTAAAATTGAATTTACGTCATTATAATATTAGTTTTAAGTACATTGTACGACTGAAAGAACTAAGACGGATAGCTAACATATAACAGGGAATTCAAAAACCTTTTTAAATACGCATTGTCAAAATCAGATCATCAACCAGATTGAAGCATGAATTTGCTTTTTGCAATTGTTGTATATATTCCAGCTATATGAAAAATTACATGGAACAATCAATTTTTTTTTCGAATGTATTCATAATTATTTAGAAATTATCAGATTTGAAAATAAAGAAACTGACAATGCTTCTAATAAGGCAATCCATAAGACAGCTGCGATCAGCAGGCTTTTTGGTTTGCCACGAGTTTTTAAAGTTTCGCAATCGGTGTGACCTGTATGTTAGATTACAAGGGAAAATGTAAAGCTCTGAGGGACGATTCAAATATGACGTCTATTGTTTTTCGGGATTTCACCCCTCCCCCATCTGTCACGCTTTTTCCAATACCTAATACATGCACTCACACGCTTTCATTGACCCCCCCTCCTCTAAATAATGAACGTAATTCTTAAACCCCTGACCATAATCGTAAGTTTTGTTTTCCCTTTCGTTTCGGTTGCATGGGCACTTTTAGTTGTCAACCCTACCATGAAAAATTTCCTGGAAAGCATCATGTACAATTATGACCTTTGAAGGGAGCATCACACGAATCAACGGACTAGCATGCAACGCCAAATGGCACAGTCGTGATACGTTTCTGACAAAAAAAAAGAGCTGAAGCGGGAATTGAGCCCACATTTCTTTGATCGATGCAGCTAGTTACTTTGCAACACTATCCGCACGGCAATTAAGTCCAGATTTGAATTTTTAATATATTAGTCTCAAAATTCAAGATATGGACAATATACTTTTTAAGGTAAAAGAAACGAACCGATATTTTTTTATATGAGAGGATAATCTTAATTCCAGAATGTCATACATTGCTTAATAGTTTAGTTGAGTATTTCATAGTACTGCAAAAGTTTAAAGCTTCCCAGTTTAAAGCGCATTTCGTAGATCAACACAATAAACAATATTTTAGCAAGTAATACCAGCATGGGCTGCATACATCAACAGTACGCCATTTAAAAGACTCTGCAGTTCAGAAGCAAATAGTAAGTAAAGATTTTCAGCTCCAGTTGTCGAGCTTCATAAATATTATAGCAGATATTGAACCAGCATGCATTGTGAACACCAAAATGGATTATCGATTCAACATGGTATTGACAGATTATCAAAGCAAGGGGACATTCAAATATTACGTCCATTGTTTTTAAGTCTATCTAAATCCTTCCTATGCTCACTATCACGCTTTTTCCCAAGCCCCTAGTACATGCACTGTCAAACTTTCGTACACCCCCACTCCCTTAACTAATTGACGTATTTTTTTAACGTTCCCAAAAAAATTAACTGCTCCTTAAACTTTGCTATAGGCGGTTTAAGACAATAAATGTGATTCCCAATCTATTTTAAATATGGACTTATAAAAAAAGGTTTTAAACCAAAGCTATATGGTTTTCTGTTACATAGTTTTTGTACGGTACATAATTTTTATGATGCGTATGTAATCACTCATTAATGTTCCAATACAATATTATGCACTATTGTTGACATTAGAACCAGATTCAACCACTTATCTTGATTAAAATACTGAAAATGAAAATTGGTAGTCCACAACGATCATCGACCGGGTAAGTGCCGGCACCAGCACAATTGTGCTGGTCCCACTTTGTCCCTCCTGAAATCTTTGCTGAGTTAATCAATTCACATTTGGTCTTCACCATTTCAAAGAATGACTCTTTCACTCTCGATTTGTATCTGTGCATACCTAGAAAAAACGAATAGTTGAAAATTTTCGACAGATAAAACTTTTTCAATTCTTACGGTGTTTGTTTACATTTTGTTTACCCTGAGCTGGTGTTTTCTAAACACGATGTAAACAAAAGTTTTTGTGCTCAATTACAAGTATCAATGATAATTCAATAATCGAAATAAAAAAAGTTTGGTAAAACAATGATTTACTGGCTTAAAGAATCATTCAATGTAATGGGTGCCGAACAGCACAATTGTGCTGGTTCGTCCCGAAAGGGATATGAGCAATTGGCATTAAAAGTTGGCAGTGAACTACAAATCTACTCAATTTCATTATCATAAAATTTGAAAAATTTTACACTACCGGCTGAAAAGTTAAGCACCAGGTGAAATCGCTCAAAACCAAAATTTTATGATAATGCAATTGATTATATTTGTAGTTCACTGACAATATTTCATGTCGATTGCTCATAGGGAAACAAAGTTATAGCATGCCAAAGTTAAGCATTTTGTATGAAAATTGGCTTTCACTACTATTATTCTGAACACAGCTGTACATGCATTGTAACCAAGGATGGAAAAAAATCAGCTCTAACGACAAACAACACGGTATCTGAATGGTCCAAGAGGGCCGTCGCTCTTGCAGCAACATGATTTCAACACCTCACCACGCGCGATGATCATAGATATATCGAGCATCCGATGAACTGTTTGTCGTAGGACAAAAGGTTTGTCGGATATTGTAACATGTTGCGATTAATGCGAATCAATTCAAAATTCACGGATAAACTCTCTCACATACCACGCACGATTGACTTTCAGATGATGAACGACAAGCTAGGAGACAAATCGTGGAATGCAACCAGAAAAATCCTCCAAAATTATGACTTTGATTCGCGAACAATTGATCGTCAGCTCACAGGCCGAGCGATTCATTTTTCGCGGAGCGGAGATTGTTGTGATGGCTTGACGACTAAGGGTTTGTCGTTGTTGCTATGATCGCATGATAAAGAACAACCACGATGCATCATTTGTTTTATCATGATCACTAGATTTCCATCCTTGATTGTAACACTTTCGTAGACAAGCGCCACCCACCTCCCCCGAATGTTAAAAATCATTTTTTAATGATCCCCAAATAAACTTATAGGATAAAAAAAAACAATTGTTAGAAGCGTTAGAATCTGAGGAACTAGTCGAGCAGAACAAAACTCTATATAATTTGTAGAAAGAGGATTAAGGTGACTTGAGGCCTTATTGAATGTCAACTAGTAGTAGTAGTTTAGTAGAATACCTATAAGTAGATGAAAAACCGAATTTAGTACTATACCATTTAATTCCACTAGAGTTTGTATCCTTTGACAGATACGCGTATGTCGACCTCAACTGTAAGACCGTCTTCAGTGTCGTGTACTAGACTCGACTTTACAACTTTAACACAGTCGAGTCTAGTACACGACACTGAAAACGGCCTTACAGTTGAGGTCGAAATACGCGTATCTGTCAAAGGATACAAACTCTAGTGGAATTAAATGGTATAGTACTAAATACGGTTTTTTCATCTAATGTATACCTTTTAATGAACATTGCACGGGAAAAAATTCGGTGGTAAAAATAACTATTTTAGCTGACTACATCCATTCTTGAAACTACCATGGAAATTCAGACCAATTTACTATGTTTATGGTACACCCCACCGCATTACTGGTACATTTGACAGAAATAATTTACAACAATCTGATTCCGACTACAGACATGGTAAAATCAAGCGCATTTCTGGTCTGCTGAAAATTGCCGGTGCGAGCGCTTAAGTTAACCCCCTAAAATGGTAGTTTTTACCGCACAATTTTTTTGCGTGTGTATTCTCATTAACATTTTATTAGAACAAAACTAGTTTTTCTAAGGTACCTAGATAATAGATAATTTCATCTCACTTCGTTGAAGTGCCCATTTAAGGTGAAGATGAATCGAAGCCAAACCTCAAATTTTCAAGAGCACAAATCTGGAGAACTAAACATCTGTTTAAGCCGAAAACTTAATCGATTGATCACTAGCTGGTGGTGACCAATCGATTAAGTTTTTATCTCAAACAGATGTTCAGTTCTCCAAATTTGTGCTCTTGAAAATTTGAGGTTTGGCTTCAATTCATTTTTACCTTAAAATCATTCACGTGAGTTTTTCTTCTTTCTGGCGTTACGTCCCAACTGGGACAAAGCCTGTCTCTCAGATTAGTGTTCTTATGAGCACTTCCACAGTTATTAACTGAGAGCTTTCTTTGCCGATTGACCATTTTTGCATGTGTATATCGTGTGGCAGGTACGAAGATACTCTATGCCCTGGGAATCGAGAAAATTTCCTTTACGAAAAGATCCTCGACCAGCGGGATTCGAACCCACGACCCTCAGCATGGTCATGCTGAACAGCTGCGCGTTTACCGCTACGGCTATCTGGGCCCCAATTCACGTGCGTTGCAAATAGTTTTTTTCACAAGAGGCACTCGTGATAGGGTTTCAATGCTAGTAATGGACCCCTTAGTAGCTGAAATTCATTCTAGACGCTTTTCCGCAATGATATCTCAGACGCATATACGTTTTGTGGAGTCTAACAACAAATTCAATGTATTTACTTCATAGTACGTCTATGAAACATACAAAACAATTCGATTTTTCCAGCAAAATATGTATTTGAAAAACTGTTGTCCGAATGCCTATTATGGACCCTCCCGGGGTCCATAAAAGGGTTGTTTACAAATTTGACGTTGCGTATTATGGACCCTCCATTTGATTCCCATGTAATCCGGCTTGCTGCCGACGAGCCTATTATGGACCCACCTAGAAATGCGTATTATGGACCCTCTTGTGTGGTTTCATTTACAAAACTGTTCAAATATCTGTATTGTTGCGTCTCGAACCAAATATTTTGCCTGAAACTGCTGACTAACAATGTAATCGAAGTTCCCCCGGTGGATTTTCATAGGAATAAAGTTGCTTTGAGTGTTAATTTTATGTTTTTCTGTAGGGGGTCCATAATACGCAAAGGATCCATAACCGGCATCGACTCCCTAGAAATTAAATCATCACATAACAATGGGAAAAGTGATAATTTATTAGGCACTTTAGAAAAATGGATCATTGAAGGTAGTTTTTGCAAGTGCTCACCGCATCAAAACAAAGGCGCCACTGTATATGGGATTTAACATTGTGACAGCATTGCTGTTCTGTCAAACACACAAGGCTACGGTGGCGCTATCTATGCTTTCCATAGTGGATGTTTTGGGTATTTTAATGATCCATTGTGCAGGAGGCCTCTATTCGCTATTAAAAAAAACAACAAATGGTATTGAAACATCCTTTAATTTAAAAAAAAAATACGTATTAAGGTCTATTTAAACATATTGAGATGCATACAAGTGTAGTTTGATGTGTATAACATGTATTTACAGATTTCATATGAAACCTTTATGGAATCTATACTACTGTAACATCTTCTTCTTTCTGGCGTTACGTCCCCACTGGGACAGAGCCTGCTACTCAGCTTAGTGTTCTTATGAGCACTTCCACAGTTATTCACTGAGAGCTTACTATGCCAATGACCATTTCTCGCATAACTTCTGATCTCGCCCTAAAAGCCATTGGTAACCATGTGTGTAGCTCGTTGTTTCTGACCATTTAAATGGAGTTACATGTTATTTTACAACGGTATGGTGAAGAAAGGATCATTATCTACACGCCAGGTATGTTGCTTTGGATGCTGATGCGTTCATTTGCTCAGAAACAACGATCTACACACGTCGTTACCAATGACTTTTAGGGCGTTATCACAGATCATGCGAGATTTTTGCATGTGTATATCGTGTGGCAGGTACGAAGATACTCTATGCCCTGGGAAGTCGAGAAAATTTCCAACCCGAAAAGATCCTCGACCGGTGGGATTCGAACCCACGACCCTCAGCTTGGTCATGCTTAATAGCTGCGCGTTTACCGCTACGGCTATCTGGGCCCCTAACATGTAACTGTAACATTCAAAACTATACTAAAAGCTGATTCCTTCACAGCGCAATAGTATGAAATTCATATTTTCTTCTGGTTAAATTTCATAATCGTTTCTTATGAATCTCAATATATTTTTCCTCATTGTAGGGATGTTTTCCTTAGGATATCCATATTGACCTTCTTTATCCTACAAACTAAGATTCTGTAAAATCTTTCAGAAGATCCCGGATTCATGGATTTTGGCCATGTTTTCCGTGAAAATCAAGTCAAGAAATCTGTGAAAATCCTGTCCAAAGCTTTGTGAGAAGTTTACCCTAATTTTAGTAAGCAATACTGCTTGGGCACCACCATGATTTACTTTGGCATGGGGGTTTTTCTCGACAGAATTGTCTGAAATTCTTCGATAAGAAGCGTTTCAATACGATGCACATTATGGACGAATATGAGCTCAATAGCTTTTGAAATACCCCCTACCGAAATGAATCAAGTATATACCAAGAATAGAATCCGGCCTAATAAATTTATATACAGTCAACTTTCGTTCGTTGCACTAAACCCGTGGCCCGATTAGTGAAAGACTTTCACTAATCGGGCTGAGCTGTCAAAGCCGAACTTGGCTTGAGGGACACTCCGATTGTTTGTTATTGTTGACAACTTTGCAAAATCGTTTAAAAAGTTTTCCCATCTCTCCCAGTTTTTGGATTTGATTTTTGATTATCCGGTAAGTATTCAGTCAATATTTAACAATTCGTACAATACATATGTTTTAAGTTATTCACTACATATTTCATTGCCAGCACGAAGCATGGATGGTTCAAATGAATCCGGATCGAAAATGGCCACAAAGCAAAAGAAGAAAATGTTAACTTTGGTGGAAAAACTTCGCATAGTTGAAGACTTCGAATCCGGTAGTGGAACACATGATGCGCTGGCCTCAAAATATGGCATTGGATCTTCCACAGTAATAGGGTTACCAGGCGTACTCTTTTTAGAGTACAAGTACTCTTTTTCGCCTTAAAAATGTGTGTACTATTCTTTTTTGCATAACGGGCTCAAGTGTACTCTTTTTCAGTTATTACTGACGATAATCGACAAATAAAATAACCTGTTGAAGAAACCAGATCAACAGTTTTCCCAGGATAACACAGATAATTCACCGATTTTCGACAAAAACTGGTTGAATCAAATTTGCACAATTAGCTAAAAATAGTTAGAAACAGAATTATACGCTCGTTACCTCACTCAAAACATTAAATGATAAAACTACTGATATACAATCAACTTACTATTAATCTTCAATTAAAAATAGTCAGTTAAAATTCAAAATCACTTTGTTTCGAACAATTTTATTGAAGCAACTTTTTTTTATCAAGCACTTATTCTAGAAACGTCGTTTTGGCGATGTTTTTTTTTATGAACAAAACTATGGGAATGAAAAAGTTTCACTTTGAAGTGTAGTTTGGAAATCACAAAAATAAACTATTAAATCAATCAGGTTTCTAAATTTTATAATGTTTTAACAAGAGATCAATTAAACTTAAATCAAAGACAATGCTTGAGAGTCTATTTAGATCCACGTTTCACTCTTCTCAGTACTTCTGATTTCTTCACAAACTCATATAGTTCTACATTTTCTTAAGAATATTCTTGCTAAGTACTAAGGAAAGATTTTTTTCAAAAAACCTTATTTGAAAGACAATATTATTACAAAAAGTCGAACGACTTTCGGTACAGTAAATGTAATTTAAAAAAAAATATTGATTGTAAAAATCGATTCACTCAGAGTCCGTGTTGAATATAGTAAGACAGAACATTACAGAATCGGTGAGATAAATAAGAGTTAAATTTCGTAAAATCTTCAATGAAAAGTTGAGAATAGTGTCTCCCTGAAAAACTTAACCTTAATCTAAATGTAGGAAAAGTGGCTGTGAGTAAGAATCAGACATTTTTTGCAAAAAATGTTGAAATTATTAATTTGTAGTAGATTTAAAATTTTTCATGGTAGGCTAAGTGTACTCTTAAGTACTCTTTTACAGAGTTTAAAAAATGTACTCTTTTCACTGAGAGCAAATATGGTAACCCTACACAGTAACCAGAATAATCCATAAAAAGGAAGCCATTCGAGCGGCAGTGGAGAAATTCAAAGAGCATGGTGTTGACAACAGGAAAACGTTGAAAGAGCAGACTTTTCCTTTGCTAGAAGAAGCACTGTATGTTTGGATACTCCAGCAACGACAATCCAACATTCTGTTGACTGTAGACGTCCTGAAAACGAAAGCGGAGCTTTTGTTCAAAATGTTCCAAGAGCGAGGATACTATGTGATGCACAAATTTTCGGCGTCGGACGGGTGGATGCATCGTTTTAAGCAGCGGTTTGGGTTGCGTGTTAGAGCTGTAGCAGGTGAAAAAGCATCTGCGGACGTTGAAGCGTATCATAAGTTTAAAAGGATTTTGGAGGACAAAATTGAAGAACTGCAACTATCTACAGCACAGGTTTTCAATGCCGATGAATCAGCGCTCTTCATCAAATTGCTTGCTACTCGTTCTGTTATTACATCCACTGAAACTGTGGCAAGTGGAAGGAAGCAAAATAAAACCAGATATACATTCATGCCTTGTGCGAATATTGACGGGTCTCTCAAACTTAAACTGCTTTTTATTGGTACGGCTGCAAAACCGCGAGGGCTAAACACAGAAACATTGCCCGTATCATATTGTCATTCTAAAAAAGCTTGGATGACCCGTCAATTGTTTCGCCAATGGTTCCATGATGAGTTTGTGCCCGCGGTTCGAAGGTTTTCTGATGAGCAGGGGCTGGAGCCTAAAGCGCTTCTTGTTCTCGATAACTGCACCAGTCACTACGATCTCGAGGACAGCTTGAAAAGTGATGATGGGCTGATTCAGGTAATATATCTTCCTCCAAATGTCACCTCGGAGTGTCAGCCAATGGATCAATCGGTCATTAATGCAGTAAAGCGGAAATATAAAAGAAAACTTATGCTTAAGTTGATTTTGGAAAATGAACATTTGAAATTCGAGGAACGGTTGAAAAAGATCAACTTACAGCAGTGTATTTCATGGCTGGCTGAGTCTTGGGAGGAAATTTCAGCAAGCATCATCCGACATTCTTGGAGGAAATTGATCACTGATTTACCAGATGATCCTCTAGATGGAGATGTGAAAGAAGATGAGGATATGAAAAAACTTGCTGCGAACATTGATCGTCTTGTGGGATCAACGACGACTGATCAGGACCTTGATCTTTGGATGAAAGATCAGGTATACGATGCTGGCAATAACCCAGAGTGGATTACCAGTGAAATCTTTACAGATGAAGCGATTCTTTCATCAGTCCTCAACAAAGATCAAGCGAAAATGAATGAAGAATGGTTGGAAGAGCCCTCAGAAGAAAGTAATAGTTTCCTCGATACTTCTAGCCACGATGATCCGAGTTTTGGCGATGCAATCAAATCTCTGGATTGTGTGATTCGCTTTATGAAACACGATGCTGCTGAAGTCATCCGGTTGAACGCCCTACGCAAAAAAATGATCGAAGCTGAATGGCTAAAACGAACTTGCTGAAGAATTTTTTATTTCATAGTACTAACATGTTATTTTTTTTAATTTAATTTGTATGAAATACAGTTCGTTTTTCGTTTTCATGTTTTTACTTACCTTACAAGTTGATTTAATTTCCTTGTTTTAAAATATCCATCCGAAAACCCCTCGAAAGAAAATGAGCATTGTCAGATATGACGTTTGGTTTCGATTTAAGTGGGCTATGGACCGATGCACGAGTTCACATATTTGACGTTTGAGCGGTTCCGAATTCACTAGTTTCCATGGTCACATAAATAACACGGCACCGCTCAAACGTCAATTAATGAACCCGTGCATCGGTCCATAGAGCTTAGTGACATTTGAACACACGTAGACTAGCATACGCTCGTCATACACAGTTTGTTTATGTTTTCCTCAAAGAAACTTGCACACGCTTTCCAGACTTATCAAAATGCATATGGAAATATTACCCAATTTGAAAAATTTATACACGGATACTGGGTGTTTTTCGAGACAGAGTGCATATTGTTTTCCTCTAAGGTTCACAACTACATCTACACTAGGGCACCCATACCATCGGGCGTGAAAACCACTATAGCCCACCTAACGGGAGCCCGATTAAAACGTAGCCCATCTAAAGATAGTGCAACGAACGAAATTCGACTGTATTGAAAAATAAACAATACGCGGAAGGCGACTCTTGTGATGTTGATGGTTCTATTGCAACCTAACCTCAAAGTTAGGCAATGACGACGAATGCCGCAACACTTTCAAGGTCTTTTGTACTCGATCCGTCAGTTTTGCGTTGAGGCGTCACCGCAAAAACCCTTCGCCATCAAAAACTCAAAATTGGACCGATAAATTAGCAAAATACTTCAATTTCCGGCAAAACACTCAACTATTTCGCAAATTAGAAACTCACCTCATGCTCCGGCAGTTTTGCAAGCGATGTTTTTACGTGTCGATCAATATCCTTCTTGGTGGAGAACATTTTTTCACAATGATGTCGACACCGGGCCCCACTTTCGGAGTCCGCAAAAACCACAAATTTTCTCCTCACAACGCTGGGAAAAACGGACAAATCACTGCTATTCCTTCCACCGCGGATCCGGAGGAATCTTCCTGTACGATCACGAATCCACAAACACTGCGAACTCGACCGAAAAAACCGAAATTTTCTTTCCTTTGACGATTACGAAGGTGTGCTTTTCCCGTTTTGCCGTGGTTTGCAAATGCCTCCTTCACTTATGGCGGTCGTTTTTGGTTTGAAAGTTGAAATCGTTCGTCGTCGCGGCGTTTCGAAACGAAAATGAACAAAAATTGAACTGTCACCGTGCGGTCCAGTGCAAAAAAGATCGGTTCGGGAAATGAATTTTCGAACATAAATAAATTGGGGCACGCTCACGGAAGATGCACAGTAAAAATTGTCCGTAAAAAAACAACCTTCATCAGGCTTTTTCGCGAGACGTTTCAAATCAACGAATTTGGAAGCTCTTGACATTTTTTCTATGGAAACAATAGCCCTGTATAAATAAAGATCCTTCACCATCATTTTTTCCTTCGAAAATGTTCGTATCTGCTCAAGAATAGTAAAGAAATTCTGTGAATGAATTGGACAAGAAATTTCCTACAGAGAGCCCCATTTGAAATGACATTTCTTCACAATTGCGTAATGCGATCAAAGAAATATTATTTTCGTGACAATTTTTGGGATGAAATCATCCACGCATCGAGATAGGTCCATTACTTTTCTTGTCAGCAGTTTTGAAGTTCCATGGCGCTTGCCAGTGCGCTGGCACGACTGTGTTTTTAGGCCGAGATCATAAGTAATGCGAGGGCCTTTTCAAGATTTAAGCTACGTATGCTGTTCCGCTCAAGAAAAGTAAAAATTTCTGCGGAAGAAATGGTCAAAAAATTTTCTACAGCGTGCTTTATTTGAAATTACATTTCTTTTCAACTGCGTACTGCGATCAAAGAAAAGTGCTTTTCTTCGCCATTTCTTGCAAGAAATTTTCCACGCATCGAGATGGGCGATTACTTCTCTGTTGAAGTGCATACTTCGCTTCAGTCTTAAAATTTTTCCGTGCGCATGTTCATTCTGGAAAATGAACTCGCGTTTATTTTTTATAAACAGTAAACACAAAATTTCACTGTCATTTTGACACTTCAAAGTGCAGCATCGCGTGTTCCTCGTGCGCGCTTCTATCATTCGCATAATCGAACTTCTTCGGGACGATTAGTTTTTCCGCGCGGGTGCATCGTTATTTCATCATCCCGTATTTTCCCCGGTTTTGTGGACGAATTTATAGTGAACCAATTGCGGCAACTTCCGATCGAGTGGAACGTTAGAATTGTGATTCAAAATGTCGTGGTTATTCGGGTACAAAAGCCAAGTACCGCAAGGCCCTCCTCCACCGGGAGCCGAAGGTGGAGCCCCACAGGAACCGAACTCGGCTGGCCAAGCGGCCGGTGATGCCAACCTTACCAAGGCCGAGCGCAAAGCCATGGAAGCGTACCGGTTCGATTCATCTGCCCTGGAGCGAGCTGCCGAAGCTGCACGTACCCTGGAAAGATCAAGTGAGTTTCTGCGTTTGTTGCGTAATGGATTCGTAATCTTCGTATTTATTTATGGAGTTAGTTACTACGGCGGAGGGATGTATTCAGTACCGTAGCGTGCGTTTGGCCTGGTTAGCCCCCACCAAGGGGACGCAGAGAGGCGTGTTGCACTTTGTTAAACTAATAACGGATGTGCTAAAAATTCATTGATTTTTTAAACTGGTTAAGCAGCTCACGCATACCTAGCAAGGTTGCAAAGATTAAATTATATCCGAAATTTATTCGGCTCCGTAACGCCATATGATACATGAGCCCTCTGTTAACAGTAATTAAATGATCTATTTTAATTTTTATCAAATCTTTTTTGCATTGTTTTTGAATTTCAATGATATTTAAGGGCTCTTATGAAAAGTATTCCCATACTCTATCTGATGACTCAGTGATGAGTCGTTCACCTAGGACTTTTTCATATAAAGTATTAAAATTCGAATATTTCAATTTTTCACCTTTACAATATTTTGGGGCAAGCATTTTCTGGAAGGTTAGAATCCTAAGAAGGAAAATTTTAGGTTCATTCAAGTTTGATTATATCGTGATTAAAGGTATGCGTGCAGCTATATCCTACGAACTCTTCTTTTGAGTTTAAAAAACTTGGACACCTATATCTAGCTTGTAGAACTCGCAGAACTGCTTTTAGGTCTCTTTTCCTGTAAATTTTTCCTCGACCTAATCAAAAGTTTTGTAACTAACACGTAATCTTGTGAATAATGAATAATTAAATTACAAATAAAAAAAAGACTTTTGGTCTATATTTTAAGGCAAGTCTCTTAAAAGTCTATGTAATGTATCGAGATGTTTTCAAGAAATTCCTCAATACATTCGAGCAGTGATTTATAATTAAGTTGATACAAAAAATTAATCTAAAAATTTCTCCAACATACTCCAAACAATTATCGAGAAATTTATCAAGTAAAATACCCATTGGTTCTTCAAAATTTCGTTCAAGATTTCCCACCAGCAAATACTACAACAATTAGGTTTTTTTTCGATATTTTTTGCAGGAATTTGCCCATGTCTTAATAAATGTCCTCGAAGATTCCTTAGACATATCCCTGGATAAATCCTTTGAGAACATCTTCGGGAAATTTCTCAGAAAATATATGAAGAAATCATCATAGACTTATCGCTAAACGTCCAAAAGTTAACTAAGGATATTACAATCAAACTTTCGTATAAGGGGAACTCTCGAGAAATGAGAAATAATTTTACAACTACTGTACAGCATAGAGGATAGAGGCTAGTTATTGAAAACTTAAATTTGAAAAATTAAGTGTAATCAATGCGATTAAAAAACGAGTATGTAGGTAGTAATAGGCAGAAAAAAATATCTGAACAGCTATAAGTCGTGTAGCAAATAATAAATGCAGCCTTAAAAACAATTATATGTGAAAAATGGTTTGCCACTCGGTTTTCTACATTCTAAATTCAGGGTGTGTGATGTACCTACTCTCCAACAATTTTTTGGTTCCCATTCGGTCTCATTTTTGTTCCTGTTTGGTATCTCTTTTTTGTTCTTTTTGGGTGTCATTTTGGACTCTTGTTTTTTCAAACATAAAGTTCCTATTTTAAAACCACACAATCGCATCAGTCCTGGTCTTTATTTTTGAAGGAAGGTCTCTAAAGTTTCTTTTTTAATCTAAATGGTCTAATGAGTCTCTTTTTTCGCAGTCGATCTTGGTGCAAAATTCTAGAGGCTACGAAAAAACTTTCAGAGGGTATTTAATTCCACATTAATTCATTCGCGAGTAGCTCGCGTGTTTATTATTTTTTTCCTAAAAAACACTATCATTCCTTAAACAATTATCCCAAAAATTCGTTCAGCAATTTCTCCATTTATCCAACGCTACTATCTCCAGTAATTTTCTGAAGGATTACTGTGGAAATCATCCAAGTATTTACTCCGAAAAAATTTCCTCTAATGTCTGCACTGGTTTATTCGGAAGGTCATCCAACAACTTCCATAAAGGTTTACTCAAGAAGTCATCCAAGATTTCTCCCAGGAATTGCTTCAAAAAAACCTCCAGGAATTATTTCAGAAAATCTATGAAGAACCTTTCAAGAACTTCTCAATAAATTTGTGTTGAGGTGCTATTTTAGAGATCCTTGCAGGAGTTTATCAGCAATGTCTTTAGAAGTTTCATCAGAAGATACTTCAGAATTACTTTGAAAAATGTCACTAGGATTTAGAAAAATCAAATCATGTACGAAAAAAATCCTTAACAGTACCTCGGAGACATTCCTTGTAGAATCTCTGAATACATTTAGTGACCAGTTGCTTGGCACATTTCTCAAAGAATTTCTTCTCTCTCTGAAAGAAAATTTCTGATGTTTGAAATTTGAAAGAAATTCCGAACAATAATTTTGTAAAATCCTAAGATAGCAGTGAAATCATCCCTGTACAAATTACTGTTTGAGTTCTCAAAGATGCCCTTAACGGAAATCTTGCACGAAATCCTAGAAAAATCGATGAAAGATGTACTAGATGAACTCCTGGGGAATTTAGGGCTTTCTTGAGAAATTTCCGAAAACATATTCATGGGATATTTTTTGTATCACTGGAGAAAACATCATTAGAAAAAAAATCCAGCTAAAATTCATGAAGATATGTTAAATGAAATACTCCTAGAGCCCTTAGAAAATCTGCAAGGAATCACTAAATCAGGCTTGCCCAACCTTTTGGAACCGCGGGCCAAATCTCAGCAACAGTATTTGGCGGCGGCTACGAAAATCATACCCTGGATTTTGTGAGAATGCTGCATAAGATTTTGCATGAAACTTGCACAAGATTAAGGGTGAGAAAAGAGATTCATGAATTCTGTGAAGGTTGTGCATAAGATTCTGTCATAATCTTGCCCAAATATATTTTGTGATCCTGCCGGGTATCTGGGAAATTGTTATCTACGTTTTAATATGCATCATGCTAAGAATTCTATCAGAACCTAGGATTTTTTGAGAATAGTTTTACAGATTAAGCTTATATTTTCTGGCGGATACTGCACAAGATATTATAAGAATCATGTCTAACAAAAATTCATGCTTACCGAACTGTGAGAATCTTGCAAATCTTAAGCAAGATTCTCACAGTTCGGTAAGCATGATTTTTTGCAAGAAATTTACCTAATATTTTAGATAACTCTGTTCATAATTTTGCTTAAATTGTTTCCCAGAATTGTGCGAAATTAAAACCAAGGATTTTGTGAGAATGTTTGCCTATAAATCAGTACATTTTTCTTTGAACAATTTGACCTACAGCTATTCTGTATCAAACTTTCATATTAAGAATTTCAAAACGGTTTCTTTAATCTAATTAACTATGAATAATACTTCTAACGGTGATTTCAATTCGGAAAAAGTGATTCGTGAAAGTGAAGTATTTTAACTAGTTCAGCTTGAAATTAAGAAGAAAAAATAAATTATTGGACTTGGTATGTTCTAACTTCAAGTTAGTAAAAAAATCACGGACCGAACAAAATCAAGCCGTGGGCCATACGTTGGGCAGCCCTGTACTAAATGAACTCATGAATAAATCTTGTAGTAATACCCAAAAGAAACTTTGGAAAATTAACTGAATGATTTTCTAAAGAATTTGCTGGAGAAAATCATCAAAAAAATACATACATACATACTTATCGTAATGTTACGAATTCTTAAAAAAAAGAACTCTTTGAAATGTCCAGAGAACTGCCTGGTCGGATCATTTGAGGTATTCTTATTCAAACTCGTTATCTTTTGATTTTAGTTTCATGATGTTTTCTTGGTACTTGTTCGGTATCGTTTTGGTGCAAGTTTTGTCTCTTTTTCTGAAGTGAAGTCTTAAAAAATTCATATTTTTGGGACACTCACTCGCTTCCAGTCCTGTAATTCAATTTGTTATTCCAAATAAGACATATTTTTTTACTAATTACCGTCGCCGGGGACAATCAAAAAAATTGCAGGTGTTGCAATGCTGCAATGCATAGCTGTCCCATGTTCATAGTAAATCCCATAAAACCTGGTACCATTATGTGAATATGGTCAGTATAATGTAAATTGACCTATTGTCACCATCACCAGGGGTGATTTTAGTTCAAACAAACCGGAATTGGTCCGCACTGGTCCTTTGGTTAAGTCTGCTCAAGTTTGATACTACCTACCTACTAATTAATAACGATTAATATGAAATTGCAAATCAATAACTTTTAGAAGGAAAATAAGTGTAATGTTCTATGGCGCTCTAAATTTGGCAATTATTTTAAAAGATTTCTTAAAAAGCCTTTTTTCAGGTTTATCTGAAATGGGTCTACCCCGTTTGGCATAATGCCGTATGGCATAATGCCGTTTGGCATAATAGCTGTTTGGCATAATGCCATTTGGCATAACGGTCGTTTGGCATAATCGCCATTTGGCATAATAGCCGTTTGGCATAATTGTGAAAAAACATTGAATTTGATCAAATTCTTTCCATTAAGCAAAGGGGTGTGTATAAACTGCTCACGATCGTACATTCCGTTGTCTACCACTAACTATAGGACATACTTCTAGTCATCATTTTTCAAGGAAACCAATATCCAATAAAGCTCTTTTGGAATTGCATCATACTGACTTCCGGGGTCGTTAAGTCCGGGATATTATGGCGCATTTTTAACAAAAATATATCCAACGCCTGAGTTATTCCATTTCATTTGAAAAAAAAGGAACATGGCATTTTATGACGCATCTTATGGTACGGCATATTACTGTATCACTGCAGTATCTTCCTTTTTCAAATTATGCCAAACGACCATTATGCCAAAGGACTATTATGCCAAACGATTGTTATGCCAAACGACTATTATGCCAAACGACTTTATGCCAAACGACTGTATGCCAAACGGCATTATGCCAAATGGCATTATGCCAAACGGGGTAGACCCATCTGAAATAACCTACACGTCTCAGAGATCTAATTTTTTGTTGTAATCATTCGACAACTGAAATAAATACAACATCAAAATTGTACATCACTATTCCAAATATTTGCTATGATATTTCAGATAATGTTTTGTTACCCCCATAGATGGTTGATGTTTTATAAATATTGTTTGACTAATTGACAGGCAAAACTATAGCTCTATAAAGCTTAACCAAATGAGAATGTAGAGTATGATTTAAGACAATCCTTAGAGAAGTTTACACCGAATTAAGATTAGGGAAGTATTCTTAAATAAAGTTGTTAAGGATTTTAGCGGAAGCTTGGGCAGGATAATACCAAAATAGTCATCATTTTGATCTGATCTGTAGTATTGTTACTCTGATTTGACCCATGTTTCTTAAAGGTTGAGCAGGCCTGGCCTTGACTATACTTATCGCGTTGGAGCAACGCAATGAGGGAATTCTGTGTTGCCGAAGTTCTATAACATCTATTTCTGTGATTTCTGATACAATTCATGAAATTTCACTTTGAAATGGAGTCAGAGCAAAACTTAAGCAAGGATGGTGGCTAAACTTACACACATATAGACATTTCACTCAAAAACATTCAAGGGAATTAATTCCCTTTTTTGTATTGTGCAATTCACTAAAGCTTTTAATGTTCCTGTGTATAAGAATTCTTCAATCTATGCAGATCTCGTTTCGTTTGTAAATATTTAATGGTGTTCGTATTGTATCGAAATGGTTTGAGAACGGGTTAACGGTAATGACTCCGACATGTTAAGAGAATTTACTGGTAAAATCAGGAACACTGGAGAAACCCGAAAATGTAATTTTGTCCGGCGTTTTACAAAGCCTCAATAAGCAGTCTTCTGCGTGGCAATACAATGTTTTCCGGGACAACTAATTTTTGATAAAATTTTTCTATTTCACTATACGTTGCTATTGAAAAACTGAACTTCTAGCCAAAGTATTCTCGGCCCTTTTTTTAATTGTTGTTTTCACAAATATTTGATAAATTCTTTTAGTTTCTCATTTCTTACAATTTTTAAAAGAATCTAAGAGAAACTTAAAAAAAATTAGATGATCAAGACTTTTACTGAAAATTTTTAATCTCAGGCTCAAGAAAGGTGTCTAACATTTTGTTTTGCTCATTTGTCTGTATGTTTATGATATGTATATATTTGAATGTATTGTTTCTTGTAAATTTGTATAAGAAACTAAGTTAAACTCTGACTGACTGATCTTATGTAACATTTTCAGAACATGCTCGAGAGGCACTTGAACTGTCGAAACTGCAGGAAGCAACTAGACAGCAGGAATACATGACCAAGGTCAAAGAATACGAAGCCCATATAGAAGCCTCCAAGGTGGAACAAAAGCGCGTAGATCATGAAGAACGCCGCAAAACGCTGGCCGAAGAGACAAAGCATCAACAGCAGAGAGCACAGTATCAAGATCAGCTGGCGAGGAAGCGATACGAAGAGCAACTGGCTCAGCAACAACGCGTTCAGGAAGAGAACCTGCGGAAGCAGGAAGAAAGCGTAGCAAAACAGGAAGCCATGCGCAGACAGACCATTGAGCACGAAATGGAGCTGCGGGAAAAGAACAAGATGAAACTTTTGGAAGCTGAACTGCGAGCAAAAGCCAAGGTTGACCGTGAGAATCGCGATTTGACCTTGGAACAGATTCGATTAAAGGCCGAAGAAAATCGTATCACCGTTATGGAGAGTATCAAAACCGCAGGATCAGTTCTTGGGCAAGGTGCCACGGCGTTGCTTACGGATTGGAACAAGGTAGCCACAACTGTCGGAGGGCTTTCTTTGCTCGCCCTCGGAGTATATTCCGCCAAGGGTGCAACTGGAGTCACAGCCCGTTTCATCGAGGCCAGAATCGGAAAGCCTTCTCTGGTAAACGAGACATCTAGATTCTCACTCCTGGAAGCGGTTCGTCATCCAATCCAGACCTTCAATCGGTTCAAAGCCAAGCCCGCAGATGCTCTACAGGGTGTTGTTCTCCAACCAAAGCTGGAAGAACGCCTCCGAGATATAGCAATTGCCACCAAGAACACCAAGCACAACGATGGACTATTCCGGAACATTCTCTTCCACGGCCCGCCCGGAACGGGTAAGACCATGTTTGCTAAGAAGTTGGCAAACCACTCGGGAATGGACTACGCCATCATGACCGGAGGAGACGTGGGTCCAATGGGTCGTGACGCTGTGACTGCGATCCACAAGGTGTTCGACTGGGCCAATACTAGTCGGCGGGGACTGCTGCTGTTCATCGACGAAGCGGATGCATTCCTGAGGAAGCGATCCTCGGAGCACATTTCCGAGGAGCTGCGGTCGGCGCTGAACGCCTTCCTCTACAGGACTGGCGAGCAGAATCCACGGTTCATGCTGGTTCTGGCGTCGAACACACCCGAACAGTTCGATTATGCCATCAACGATCGACTGGACGAGATGGTTGAGTTTGTGCTGCCCGGCATTGAGGAACGCGAACGATTGGTCCGCTTGTACTTCGACAAATTTGTACTGCAACCGGCGTCCGAGGGAAAGAAGTAAGTGATTAAATAATTCTCACTAAGATAAGGTTGGAATCGTCAACGGTAAATATCGTTAGAATTCAATTTTGGTGTCACTGTGCGCTGTAATACGCTAAAACTAAACGGTTTGGTTTACTTAACTGATAGACTTCTTGTAAGACAGCAAGCTAAATACAGGTCTGGAAGAGTAGTCACTTTTTAGAGACTTGGTCACTATTTTAATACAAGTCTTTAAAAAGTCTTTGTTTTTGATGGAAGATCTATAATGTCTCTTTTTATTCAGCAAAACGGTTTAGAAAATCACATTTTGCTTTTTCTCCTTGTGAATGAATCAAGAAGTAGAATTATAGAAACTCCAGAGATACCTTCATGCCCTTCGTACACAACTATTGCACAGTTTCTTCAGCAATTTATTTTCAAATTGTTTGAGGAAAAACTTCAGGAATTCTTCTAACGTTTTCTCCCAAGATTTATTCTAGAATGAGACAAAAATCGTGAAGAAATATCAAATGCTTATCAAAAAATGTATTTTTTTTCGCAAACTTTTTAGCCTGCTTGCTCCATAAATTTGAGTTAACAAAAACGCCTATCATCTAGTTTAAGTATATTCTAGCGAACAGTGACCAAAAATGTATATGGTTTCAGCAAAAATTACTCAATGAGTAACTGTTTTATGGTTCTTGGACCACAACTAACGCGTTGATTCCCCACAGGCGATTCAAGGTAGAACAGTGGGACTACAGCGCCGTATGTAGCAGAATGGCTGAAATGTGCGAAGGCATGTCGGGTCGAGAAATTTCCAAGCTGGGCGTTTCGTGGCAGGCGGCTTGCTACGCTTCGGAGCAGGGAGTGCTGACCGAAAAAATGGTCCTGGATCGATGCGAAGCTGCCGTGCGACAACACAGGCAAAAGGTACGTTTCGCATTACATTTCGAAAATTCAAACGTGAAACCTACAACTCCTTTACCTTTTTCAGATGGCTTGGTTATCGGAACAGGAGAAACTAGATCACAAGTCAATCACAGGTGGAAAAGGATTCATTATGTAACGCTAAGGTAAAATCTATGTTTTTGCAAAAGGGGTTCAAATTCGGAACAGTGTCCGCAATGTAAATTAGACCGATAGTTTTCAATTCAATGAGCTGGCCTCGTTATCCAGTGGAGTGAATGGTGGCATCATTTCTTCAGGTTGTTGAGCATGTTGTTAAATTCAGCATTACAGGAAGAAGGATTGTCCGTTCACAAACACTTGCGGCTCAGCCAACCAGTTCGATTGGAACGGATTGAACAGATTCAAAAAATTCAATCCAACATAGAAGCACCAACCCGCTGTCAGGTCCAAACCCGCTCGCCTCAGGGAAATTTATATTAAACTTCTTCGAGCGGTAATTGGACGATCCTGGCCCACAAGCGGAAACCGATTCCGATGATCACAGACGAAATGAAACTTTTAAATGCATTTACTAATCATCTGCATTGTCCTAACTCGAATGTGTTCAACGACGGCAGTTTACGCTTCCTAATTTTATCGTTTTGTATACCCTCTCAAGTAGCAGATTAGTGATTTCGTTTCATGTTGAAAATCTTCTCCGCGGGGAAAAATAATCTTAAGTTATGGCGATGTGATTGGTTGGAGATCCGAAAAGTTATATATAAATCAAAAACGTTTAATTATTGGATTTGTTATTGTGTAAGTAGAAGTAGAGAAATCCTAAATATTTTTTCCCATTAAAGAGGAATAGCATACACGGTTAAAAAAATATATGCTAAGCAGTGTAAAAGCCATACTAAAACCATATTCGGTCTATTCACCCCTAGCAATGAATATGTACCTAATATGCATCGCTAGTATAAAAAACTTTTATAGCAACGTGTGCATATATCACAGTTAATTTATCCAATGCATAATGAATAATAATTCACTGAATTTCTTAAAATTTAATTTTTCTTTTGTTTTTCTAAACAAATGAAAAATCTCGCGATATTATTCCGCGAATAATTTATATTTATTGAACCAATAATTACACATCTGATTGATGATCACATTACTAAATCCTATTCTAAAATCACATGAGTTGGCTTCACCCGAGTCATATTGATTCATCGCGTTGCTCACCGTGTTCTCGATTCGACATCATCCTGCATAACAGTCCACGTTTTCCCGAATGTCCTTGACTCACTCTTTGGTCCGATGGAGAGCTGCTTGCGTTTATCGAACATTTGAGGAAACAGCTTCAGTAATCCATTGAGAAGAGTTTGAGAAAATTCGACGGAACACGGTCTGCTTCGTGTGGTACTCCTGAAATGGATAAATAGAACGGTTGTATGATAAAAAATCTACAAAAATAATAACTTACGGACTTACCTTGTCAGAATACTGGAAATGCCGCAGAATCGATCGCGCTCTGGAATGGGCTTTCTACTGATCACTTCCGGCTTTAAAAGTCTACCGATGCCACCATTGTAATTCACTCGGATGGTACTTACTGAAACACATTGAATATCCTAAATGATTTGATTTGGAATTAGAACTTTTAATCTTTAAATTACCTCTGCATACAATTTCAGCAGCGGTCCTTTTTTTGCTATTATTTGAAAGTATTTCCAACGAAACAGTCAAAGAAAACGATGGAAAACTATTAGCAAACATGTCGTTGCTTGCTGGTTTGCCAGGAAAATAAAATTAATTTCTACAAGTTCCAAGATTATCAGAAGGTCATGCATATGCACAGGAAAAGATAAACGTTAAATATTCATTACAAAGTATACATTAAAATCATGTAGTGCATGCTTCATATGCATCGCAAGGGATAAACATGAAAAATGTCAAGGAAATATTAAACACTATGCTAATTAGTATTTTCAATTTTCACCGTGTAGCATAAACATCCCCACGTGTTAGCCTTGTTACCCATTGCATTCCGATGATCAACCTTTTTTTATGTCTTGCAAAGAAATAATATCAATATGTTCACAGTTCAGAGAAGTCTTAGTATGCAGTATTCATTGCACTAAAATCTTTATAGATGCAATCTAGTATGTATCAAGATCATGCAGTAGAATGCAGAATACCGTCAGAAGTATGTAGATGCAACACCTAGCATGCAGGGGAACGGTTACGGACGCAGAGTCAGTATTCAAAATAAGAGCAATTTTTGAATCATGTTTTCTGTTGAATAGGTTTCGAATATCAGGGGCCCAGATAGCCGTAGCGGTAAACGCGCAGCTATTCAGCAAGACCAAGCTGAGGGTCGTGGGTTCGAATCCCACCGGTCGAGGATCTTTTCGGGTTGGAAATTTTCTCGACTTCCCAGGGCATAAAGTATCATCGTACCTGCCACACGATATACACATGCAAACATGGTCATTGCTGAGAAGCAGGCTCTATCCCAGTGGGGACGTAACGCCAGAAAGAAGAAGAAGAAGGTTTTGAATATAATCACCATGCTTAAAAGGTCTCGATATCTAATGTAGTCCTCATTTTATACTGAAAAATTTTAGTTTTTAGGTTGTGGGCATCAATAAGATGCACCCTAGATATCCCGTTCTTCAAGAGCCACCCTAGGCTGTCAAGAGAAAACAGTAATGAATAAACACGAATGAAGTGAAGACGCGTTGTAAACATTGGAAGAGAAATAAATCGTTTTATTAGTTAAATCGTCTGACACTCATACACGGGAAAAAAATCTGTGGTAAAAATTACTATTGTAGCTGACTACGCCCATTCTTGAAACTACCATGGAATTTCAGACCAATTTACTATGTTTACGGTACATCCCACCACATTACTGGTCCACTTGACAGAAATAATTTACAACAATCTGATTTCGACAATAGACATGGTAAAATCAAGCGCATTTCTGGTCTGCTGAAAATTGCCGGTGCGAGCGCTTAAGTTAACCCCCTAAAATGGTAGTTTTTACTGCACAATTTTTTTGCGTGTAGTAATCCGTTCCGATCCCCCCACAAGGTAATATTTGCTACAGGATTATTACAATTTATTATTTATCTATCTAAATTTGATCATTTATTTAGTACACATCTACACAAATAACACTAAGTAAATCAACAATTTCTTGTCACGGCTCGGTTTTTGATCTTATATCTCAGCCTTCGTTTTCGCATTAACTGCGTCAAATCTTAGTGCACTTGGACCCACCTAGCTGGTTGTTCTTCACACCCTCTTGCGCTGTATTTTACAGCATCTTTTCTCCATAATTCTTGCAACATGCCCAGCCCATCGTATCCTTCCAGCTTTCGCCATCTTCTAAATACTGCGGTCGCCGCAGAGTTGGGCGAGCTCGTGGTCAATTGTTCGCCCTCCTACACCGTTCTTCTGCAAATCGTCAAAGATAATCATAAACGTATGACGTTTAAATACTCCATGTATTTTCAGATCCAGTTCGAGCGTTTAACATAATTTTTATATTGTTTTCTCTCATCGCAGCCTTCTCACACGATTCAGTCACGTGATGAGCAATCATGATTAAAATCACGTACAGTACAAATATTTAAATAACAATCGTCCAATATCTACACTATCCATCATCGACAAAATTCTCGAAATGTTAAGTATCTGCAACTATTGAATACTTAACTCACTACAACATCTTATTCGAGCGTCAGAAGAAGTATCCAGTAGGTACTGTGATTCTATCGTGTGACTAAGCTGATCGCATCTGCATCTATGATACTTTGTAAAGCAAATAGTACGTGTTCATCGATTTAAAGACATCTTGATTGAGGGGATTAGAAGCAAAGGATTGTAAGTGACAAAAACCTAGTTTAAGGAAACTCGACTTAGAAGTTTTTCCAGCAATTTTCCATCTCATACATAACGTATGGGAGCCAAAAAACAAGCCAATCTTTTACGGATTATTTTATTTCTTTATTGAATGGAAAAATCAACTTAAATTACCGTTGGAAAGCTTGAAAACAGTAGAATTTTTTGTTACACTTAACTCAAACCAACCAAATTGTCAGATTTACCTTTGAGTTTGGGCCTCTCAATCGATTCTACTATGTGTTTTTCTTTCGTTTTCTTTGCATTACGTTCTCACTAGAACAGAGCCTGCTTCTCAGCTTAGTGTTCCATGAGCACTTCCACAGCTATCAACTGAGAGCTTTCTTTGCCAAAGTTGCCATTTTCGCATTCGTATATCGTGTGGCAAGTACGATCATACTCTATGACCAGGGAAGTCATAGAAATTACCTGCATGACTTTGTTTAGTAGCCGTGAACTTTAAGGAGACACGGGAGACCGTGTTATTTTCCCTATCTTCCGTCTCACTCTAACAATTATCATCAAAACTTTGTGGAAGCAAATCTCGAGTTTTAGTGAACCGATGAAGCTGAAAATTTATTGGGTTGTGCACTACATATGTAGAATCATAGTGATACATTTTTCGTATCGATATATGGAGTCGTTCTTGATATTTGCTTCTTGGAATGTATAGGGTGATTATGATGACGTCCCGTGCGGCCTTAACCACTCGGCTAAGGAAGGCCCCAAGATCCACACCGACACACTACGAATCACAAAACAGTCCCAGGATACACACTGAACTACAAAAAAAAAAAACAAATTGGAATCCCAATATCTACATTCTAGGATCCACAAAACAGGATCCAGAGTGAAACAACATTGCATCCACATTGCAATTCCAGGATCATCGACACTCGATTCCCAGCATTCACACTGGAATTCCAGAAACCACAGGATCCACACTAGAATCACAGTATCCACACTGGAATCACAATCACAATCCGCACTTAAATATCAGAATCCATAAAAGAAACCCTAGATCCACACTGGAATCCCAATATCCACGCAGGAAATCAGAATTCATACTAAAATACTAAAATCCACACTAGAATCTCAGGATTGACATTGAAATCGCAGGAACGGGACTGCAATCTCAGGATCCATACTGCAACCCCAGGATCAACACTGGAAGCCCAAGATCTATACTGGAATTCAAGGATTCACAATGGAAATTCAAAATCTCCACTGGTATCCCAATGATCCTAGGATTTACTCTGGAATTCTAGAATCCAACTTGGAAACCAAAGACCTATGTTTCAATCCCAGGATCCACACTGAAATCGCAAGATCCACACTGGAATTTCAAGATCCACACTGGAATTTCAAGATCCAAACGGGAGTCCCAGGATCGACACTGGAGTTCTAGGATGCACAATGAATTGCCAGGATCCACATTACACACAACAATCTTATGATATATGCTACAATCTAAAAATCCACATTCGAAACCAGGATTCATGCTGTAACACCAGGATCCACACTGGAAACCCAGAATCCACATTTACTTCCTCGGATTCATATTATAATTCTGGATCGACACCAGAATCCTAGCATCCACCCTGGAATGCCTGGATGCATACTAACATTCTAGGATCCACACTTAACTACCAGAATCCACACGATAATTCCAGCAGCCACACTGGAATCCTCACACTGCAATCCCACACGGGAAAAAATTGTGTGGTAAGAATAACTATTTTAGCTGATTACGCCCATTCTTAAAACTACCATGGAAATTCAGACCAAATTACTATGTTTACGGTAAACCCCACCGCATTACTGGTACATTTGACAGAAACAATTTACAACAATCTGATTCCAACTACAGACATGGTAAAATCAAGCGCATTTCTGGTCTGCTGAAAATTGCCGGTGCGAGCGCTTAAGTTAACCCCCTAAAATGGTAGTTTTTACCGCACAATTTTTTTGCGTGCAGGATCAATACTGAAATCTCAGGATCCACACTGGAATCCCTGAATCCGCATACCAGGATTCACACTGAAATATCAGGATCCACATTGGAATACTAGCATCCACACAGAAATCCCAGGATTCAAACAGGTATCCCAGCACCCACACTGGAATCCCAGGATCCATTCAGAAAGCTCGGAATCCATACTGCCTTCCAGGGTTCACACTGGAATTTCAGGATCCATTCAGAAGGCTCAGGATCCTCAATGGCTTCCAGGGTCCGCGCTTATTGTAACATAAGACGAGCGTGATGATGTTGAAAAGAGTTGCTGACAAACCAGCTCAAAATATTTAAATAGAGCGCAACCTAGTGGAAGAAATTTGAATTAAAAAACCTGTCATTATATTGCCATTGAGCTCTTTCACAACTTTGCTGAAGATACCAGCCTTCCATTCAGTCTAAAAAACAACTATATTCGTAAAAGTAACTGATCTCGAAGTAGATCACTGGGCGTTAATGGGTTAAAAGTCCTACGCGCATTCCAAAATTACCCCTCTATTCATGTCCTCAGTGCATCAGGAAAACACAAAGAGCATACACTTCGTGTTTAACATGAATGTGAGTGCTGTGCGGCAGCTACACTTTCTCACTGGTTCTCACCTCTTTGAGGCCTCTTTGTGTTTCTGCTCTCGCTGCAATGCAGCCTTCAACACAATTTTTTTCCATCGCGCTTTCCACGTAGCTCCTACGTGAATCATAGGTAGCCCAGAATGAACGCATGAACTTTTGAACTTCGTCCATTCCACCGGCGCTACACGTAAGAGCTACGTGGATTTTCCGGTAGCCTTTACGAAGCGTTTGAATAGGATTTAGATGGTTTTGCATTAAATTTAACTGTAATAAAGACCAACCTTATTTCTAATAGGCTTTGGAAGAAAACTAATTCCCAACTGGAAAATGTAAACAAATCTAAAAGATTGTGATATTATTATATTAAATCTGAGCATTGTGAATCCTGTTTCCCAAATGTTGTAAGTTTGTTCTATCTTGTTGTAGCCTTCGCGTGCTATAATTGATAGAGGTTATAAATCATAAAATATGAAGCAATGCAGGGATTTTTCGGTATTCAAAGCTTATTTACCTTAAAATTCGGCAGATAGCCGTAGCGGTAAACGCGCAGCTATTCAGCAAGACCAAGCTGAGGGTCGTGGGTTCGAATCCCACCGGTCGAGGATCTTTTCGGGTTGGAAATTTTCTCGACTTCCCAGGGCATAAGAGTATCTTCGTACCTGCCACACGATATACACATGCAAAAATGGTCAATTGGCATAGAAAGCTCTCAGTAAATAACTGTGGAAGTGCTCATAAGAACACTAAGCTGAGAAGCAGGCTTTGTCCCAGTTGGGACGTAACGCCAGAAAGAAGAAGAAGAAGAACACCTGTGTACTGTTTCTCTCCGGCATAAATCCTACGAACCAGAATGCCCCAAATGTTCTCGACGAGAGTACGGTCTGGAGAGCGAAAAGGTCAGTTGAGAAGATCGATTTTACGGTCTTTTAACCCCTGTTTAGTTTCCTTACTGGTGAGGATAGCGGCATTATCCTGCTGAAAAGTGAACTTCTTGCGGCGGAATCTACGCATAAATGGCAGCAGACGAGTTTTGAGCACTTGAATGTAATCCTTACTATTCATTTTAAACGACGTGAAAGTCAGGTCTAATTTCCCAGATATACGCACAATCCACATGCATGAGCCTCTACCAAAGTTTAGAGTTGTGAAGTACTGCTCGTCTATCCCCAAATCACGCCAATATCCGTTGAATCCGTCGCGACGTCAATTTTTAATGTTCTGCTGGTAACTTACCATATCCCACAGTCGATTCATGTTATTTTTCGCAAAGTTCAGTCATCTCTCAATGTGAGAAGAAGTCAAGTTTGGAGCTTTCACCTTCTTGGCTCTTTTGATGTGCGGACTTGACCAAACCTGGCAAACTGTCTCCCGACTAACCTCCAAATTGAGTTCCTGTCCGAAGCAGATCGAAGATTTCATGGAATTCGAAGCAATTCTAACAATTTCACATTTGTCACGAGCGGAAAGCTTAGATTTACGTGGTTTAGTCGATTTCTTGCCATATTCTGCGGGTTTTTTAAGTACGATAACACAATTTGATAGGATCCCTGGCCACGATCACAGGGTTTGACGGTGCCAAAGTAGAAGGTGCACCATAATAATACCCGTCTGCGAAACATATTACCTTCCCAATACTTTGGCACACCTCCAACGGTTCATGATTTATCATGAAACGGCTGCTTTCAGGCGGAGGATCTGTTAATTTGTTTCGGCATATTAACAGGTTCTCTTCGAACGGAGGGACCGCCAGGGCTCAGTAGTTGCTTATAAACCAGTGCTGGTTGTTGATGTTTCAGTTCGTTTACACGAGCTGTAGCATCCTTTGTTCTAATCAGTAATGGTGGTTAAGTTTCAAAGCCAACGTGTGATCAATCGTTTTATAATGCAACATAAGAATGGGTGTTTGGTGGAACTGTGCGTTACACTCGTCGTTATTAAATTTAGTGATGGGTGCTAATAGTGATTTTATAGTAAAATATATTCTTGTAGAAGAGTTCAAAACCGAAAACAGTCCAAGATCATTTGTACTGGGTGAAAATTGGGAGAATTATTGTAGTTCACTGCCAAAATTTCATGCCGATTGCTCATATGGAAACAAAGCTACAGCATGCCAAAGTTGAGCATTTTGTATGAAAATCGGCTTTCACTACTATGATTCTGAACACAACTGTATATCGTCTCCACTTTTGTAAGTATAAGGCCTTATGGTCACATCTTATATATCTTATATCATATAACTTGGCACGTATAAACATCGCATAACACAGAACGCCTTCGTTATACGTACAATCTGATTGTCTTGGCCGGTCTTATAAGCGTCTTGTACATTGTACACTTAGTGCGGGGGTGATTTTTTTTGACCGCAGCTTTTTGTGGAGACCATAGTAGGCCCGACTTCGAATGCCCAATGTCCATATTACCCGCGAAACAATCAAATTGACTGGATCTCGTGAAAATCGTCCACCGGCTGTTAAACCTAGCTCTCCGCATAACACCTTCTAGCGCAATATTGAACAACAGGCACGAAAGTCCATTACTTTGCCGTAGTCCCCGGTGGGGTTTAAACGGATTGGAATGTTCACCTGAAATCTTCACACAGCGAATAACCACAAACAACACTGTGTTTTTCTACAAAAGGGAAATCTGCAAACAGACCCCTGTGAAGGTAACTCAGGTAGTGTGGGGATGCCGCACCACCGACGCTTTCCCCCACCAGCCCATTTTTGCTGAATTGCTCAAATGGTGTATAGAGTGCACATACATATATTACCCTTGGCCTCAGACCCTTGTCTCCCCGGAGCCATCTTACGGTATTTTTTCGGGAAGGGGTTAGTGCTTATAGCACTTAACATATCTAGTACAAGTTGCCTAGGTGAACTGCTTCTCCTAGCCGGGGCAGAGCTAACCCAAGTAACCATGGAGCATTATATAATTGCATATATAATGCAGCTGCATTGCCGTAAGCCTACCATTAAAGTAGTTTAAAAGCGGAAAAGGGCACTTTTACAGTTAAATTAATGCAAAAAGGACGATAAAGCAATGAAGCAACTTATAAAGTAATATTAATGCAGCAGTACAATTTATAAAGTGATGTTAGTGCATTGATACATTTGTAATGTAGGGTTAATGCATTATTGCTTGACAGCTCTTGAAATTTGTTGAATAAAAGCAATGTTGCATCAATGGTGTTGATATGCAGTAGAATACGTGCAATGTTATAATGCTTGTGGTTACTTGGGAATCCTCTGCAGCCAACTCTTGGTCGGCGCGCCATAGGCACTGCAATTCTAGTGAATGTGAGTGATAGCACTGCGGAACACGTTTTTGTCTTCAGCACCAAAATACCACTATTCACTTAATTAAGGGTTGCTGAATCCATTGCCGTTTTCAGAAATATCATAGCACGTCTAGTTTTTGAGATATTGACTGTTGAAAAAGGCAAAAAAACGACTATTGCAGCCAACTTGCATGCAAGTTTGCCAGCTTGTAAGGTAATATATTGGCTTAATTTGCCACAGAATTCAAACTTTATGTGTATAACAATACTTATCATCAAAGTTTGTATTACTTTCGATACGGAAAAGTTGTTTTTTGATGGTTTAGAGAATTGTTGTATTTTGGCATATAGAAGAAACGAAGAATTTTGTATGGAGACTGCAAGCATGTTGAAAAAATCGGTTTAATCGGAATTTAATCGCGCAATTTCAATCAAATTATGTCTGAAATGAAAGTTCAAGTTCTATTTTGCATGTTGGGTGGATTAGATTACAAAAAAGTATGATAAATTGTACTTTGAATTTCATGTAAACATTACTAAAACCAGTGTTTTATACAACTTTGGCGACCTGTAGCTAAAAATTGTGACGTGCTGGAACATTTTTGAGAATGGCACCAGATTCAGCAACCCCAAATCTACTAGAGACCAGGGCTGTTAAGTATCATGACCGGCTTGCGACACTGACGAAACGAGTCTTCTCACTGTCGCAAGTCGAAACTATATTTCATGTGCTCACTTCGTCAAGTCGCAACGACAGAGCTCTCACGAGAGTAATTCTAATGTTGTTTTGCTATTAACATTTGTATCTCATTTTGGAGAATTTCGGAAAGTAAATGTGTTTGAAACGTTAAGTGCATATCCTTCCTTGATTCTAACGATATAAACAACAATTATACCAGATAATTAACTAAAAATAGTCAAGTTTGCGATTCCGTCGCAACGACAGAGCTCTCACGAGAGTAATTCTAATGTTGTTTTGCTATTAACATTTGTATCTCATTTTGGAGAATTTCGGAAAGTAAATGTGTTTGAAACGTTAAGTGCATATCCTTCCTTGATTCTAACGATATAAACAACAATTATACCAGATAATTAACTAAAAATAGTCAAGTTTGCGATTCCGTCACAAGCCGTAATGACGGAAAAATGAAAGAGAATTTAGAGAAAATCTCTGTCATTGTCTCGCCGTTCGATGACAGTGAGGTAAGCAACTATGTAAAAGTCGCGCGACGCCCTGTATTTACATTGACGCTTTCCAACCCTGCTAAAGACACATAATTTGATCCTTGAGACACGCAAAAATGTCACTTTTGTCACGCTGTGTAGCCGTAAAAACTGCATTCCAGTACTCGGCATCCTCTGGATTATATTGTCAGGGGACGTGTCTCCTCCGCATGTAGCGAGCATGCGATCTCTCACAACAATGAAACACACCCAGACAATCGAACACGGCATACTCGACCGTTTCCTCCACACCAGCACAATTGGGGTACACATGAGATACTGAGTGCTCGGAATTATGCAGATACTGCCTATAACAACCATGTTTTGACAGAAACTGCGTCAGGTGGAAGTTCACTTCCCCATGGTTACACTGGACCCTCCCCGAAGGAATGTCGTAAGGTGGTACCGGGAAGATGAGGGTCTGAGGCCAAGGGTAATGTCGGTGTACTCTGTACACCACTTGAGCAATTTATCAAGAATTGCTCAAGTACAGTGCATAGGCTGGTTTTAGTGGGTCGTCGTTGTAAAAAAACACTGTGTAAGATGAATGAATGCGAAACCACACAGACGACAATTTAAGATTAACTAAACAAAATACCCATCTTCCCATTCTTATTCAGCATCTGACTTGAGACTGAAATAGAACACCCGATTATCTCGGAGAAACACAAGGACACCTACATTATTGTCCCGGGTAGCGCAGACTAGGCACATTATTATGGAGAGATCCCTGCTTTCACTAAATCTGTTTTCGGTTGGATTTTCATCTAATTTGAATTCATTGAAATTGTGCCCTTTACTGAAGATCCTAGGAAGGAGTTTGGATGTTGTGATCAGCACTGTTAAATGTCATGAATATAACGTGACTTTGACAATTTAATATAGCTAATATATCGTTCCCGTTGTTTTTCCCGAAGACTTTTTTCGAATTATTATCGGTTGGCAATATTTGCTCATGTTATATTTCACATGGGAGAGTGCTATAAGCATTTTATTTTTTCCAAACTTTTGACATTTCACAGCACTGGTTGTGATATTACAGAATAAAAAAACTCATAATAATAGCAACGCATTATAATAGAAAACATTCTATTTCATGACACAATATTATTGTAAAACCTTACGCTAATACAAAAAGTACAAACAACAGATTTCGTTATTGTTTAACCGTCCGATAACGAGAAGTACATATGTGGATCCATAATCCAGACATAAATGACCAGAACGACGAACAAGCTAAAATGACTTTGAAGCATTCTTCTAATCGTACAAGTTTGCACATATCGCGCACCGTTTCGTGACTTTCTTTTTTTTTTTCTTGGCAAACTGATCTGTTGCTGCATTTAATTGAATAGAGTTTTACTTCTACTTGTTTGTTGCATTTGTGTATGTTTTCCATAGAGCTTTTGTTTCGTTTTTTCATCAACCGGTTTCCGGTTGATATGATCAGTTGGAATAAATATTTATAGTTTTCTTTCTGCTTAAGTAAAGTTACTTAAGTAAAATGTTGTTTTTAAAATTCAATTTCAATAGTTGAAATTATAAGTACATTTCAACAAATTAATCATCAATATAAAACTGACTGAGGGTTTCTACGATATCACGTTTGTTCGTGTAGAACAGCAGAGGGAGGAAAACACTGTAACTGAGAGGAACAGTATAGGGAAACGTAGAAAGAATACAGACTATGTTTTGGAGTTTTGACCATTGGAAGGACTTAAGAAAAAGAAGCGAACTGGATTACGGTCTACCAGACCTCGCATTTTTGTGCTGGATTCATCGGTGATCCTACCGGGCAGTTGAAATCTTTCGAGAACTCGACCATGTTGCTCATTGGTCCAAGCACTCGGAACTGACCAGGCGAATGCACTCCTGTGGTGATTCGCATCTTCATGGTTTCCGGCCGATATACTGAGCACCAGGTTTGAGCGGCGGATAGCCAGAACATTTGTTCCGGCGATAGATCGAGTCCAGGAAGGCGTGGTTCCGGACCATTCTTCTCAGCCCACTTTTTGTACGCGTAGTAAGCTTCCTTGATGCCACCGTTGTCCGCAATGTTCTCGCCTTGTGTGTTGATACCGTTCAGATTGAGCTTCACATTCGGCTCAGTGTAGTTACCGTACTGTTCGATAATGCATCGGGCCTTCTCCAAGTATGCCTTCTTCGTATCGGATTGCCACCAGTCGACAAGATTGCCATTTTTGTCGAATTGTCGGCCCTGGTCATCGAAACCGTGCGTAATTTCATGTCCAATCACGAATCCGATCGCTCCATAGTTCATGTACTTTGGTCGTTCATATGAGAAGAATTGACCCTGCAGAATACCGGCTGGGAACTCTGTAGAGGAAAAAGGGAATTATAGAAATGACTCTTCAGAAATGATTATTCTAAACTACTTACGAATACTGTTTTCGATGGAGGAGTAGAAAGCGTTAACAACAGCAGGTCTAGAATGGGTAATCCAGTCGGTCTTGTTGACAGCTTGTCGGAGTTTCTTGAACGCCTTGGTCGTTCCAAACTGATTCATGTAAAGAATTGTGTTCAGGTAATTATCTTCCGGTTGGAATTTCAAGTCCTTATAGTAATCAGCAATTTTATTGTCGTCCATGAGTTCATCTGGATAACCAATATGGGTTACCATAGAGTCGACCTTATCGAGAGCAGATTTGCGCGTAACTTCATCCATCCATTCTACCTTCTTCAAAATATCCACAAACACGCTCTTGATACCGTTGACCATATCCAAAGCCGCGCGTTTGGAATCTTCCTTAAAATACTTTCTGATGTAGAGAGCTCCAACGGAGATTGGTAGACTGCCCGAAGTGATGTCTACACATTCCTTCCAGCGAGGTTCTTGTTCTTGTTTGCCGCTCAATGCCGTACTGTACTGCAGTTGTCGTTTACGTAGATTTTCTGTGAGGAAGAATGAGGAGAACCCACTGATACGCCACATCACGTAATTGGCCATGGTTCGCTTAGGGGTGTTCTGCAGTAGTGGGCCAAGTTGTTCCATAAATGTTGGAACGCTGACGATGATGACTTCATTTTCATCGATGACAATTCCTGTATCCTTCAGGATTACGTTGAAGTACTCAACCCAATCGGTGTACGGATATTTGTGCTGGAACTCTTTCACCGTCATGGGATTGTACAAAGCCGTAGCATTTCGACGTTTCTCGTTCGGTAGCGAAATATTGGCCAGGGCAATTTCGAAGTTAAGCGAATCCATCAGCTCCCGCTTGGCGCGTTCTTCATCGGCTCCTAGCAAAACAGCCATGTCCACCATGTAGCTGTAGTAGGCGGACACGATTGCGTTGTCCATACCCTTGACCAGGTACTCACGGCTAATGCCCAGGGCGGCTTGATCCGTCTGAAAGCAAAAAAAAAAATGGGTTTATGAGTTGTATGGTTGATGAAGTTTTAATTTCTTTCTATTCAGCCCGCAATGGATTTTTTTCGTCAAAAGTTTTAACTGCTTAGCTCGCTTGAACTTTAAACACAACATACAATGAAGCTTATGATATTTTTTCCTGCAATTACCTCAGGGCAGTGATTCCAAACCTTTTTTTCTACAAACATTCCACGGAGCCCTGAAAATTAAGGTTTTTGAAATCAAAATTAGTCAAATCCTTTGTTTCTATTTTTTTAAATTTGATGTTTTTAATGTACCTCAAAATAAGGTTCAAATTAAATTGACTGCCTTTACTTCATCTTTAGTAACGACAATTTTTTAAAGTTCAAATTTTCGAACATGTCCTCACAAAGGATTTGTCAATAATCTTATCAGACATGAAAACAATATTAAGTAGCCTGTTTAGAATTTGAAGAAATACCTGCGAATAATCACAAATAAATCAACAGATATCCTTGACAGGGACAACTAAAGAATCCATGTAATAAATCTGCTTTGATCCTCTCTAGAAATTCACTGAAAATCAAATCAGGAGTCTACTTAATATGTTTCTAAGGGATATTAGAAAAAAGATCTTGTCTAAGTTCTACAAAAGTTGCAAGTTGCAAGTTCTTGGGAAGACTCCTGAATTTCCGCCAGCAATTCGTCATAGGTTTTCCCAAGAATCCGTGTTAAAGGTTTTCTCGATAAGAATCTTGAAGGGGTTTTCAAAATTCCTCAGGTGCCCAAAGGAAATTACCAGAAATTCGCGAAGATTTTTTTTAAGCCACTCCGTGCTTGTGGCCACTACTGTGCCGGAATCAGTTGATCTGTATCTTCTTTACCGATACCGCCGTGCGGGGTGACATTGGGCCAAGGGGGACTTTGACCGCCTGTTTCGATACATCTCATGATTAGTAGGAACGCCAAAAATCTAATCTTTGATCATCTATTGGCTATTTATAACGAGTTCTTGAAGCTTGACGTATTGATTTATTTATTCTTACATTAGCTTGCTGTAAAAATATTGGCCCAAAGTCATCCTTATGGACCAATGTCATCCCGCACGACGGTACAGATCTATTTTTAACTAATCTATATTTACATCTGCTTTCACTCTCTTCTATTCTTTTGCTCTCACACCGAGCAGGTAGGAGAGTGCTCTGCTGTTAATCCAATCGATTTCCATAAGCCATAGTCAATTGCTCTTGCAGTGGTTCGTTTTGCCGTGTTCCTGAGTCGTCAAACGACTAGCGGCTAGCTGCCTGCGAAGTGGGTCAGTTTGTCTCAGTCACCATCTGATACTGACGGAGGATGGATGTGCTCCCCAAAGCACGGTCCTCCGTGCGGCGTCTTCTGGTGGCTGGACGGGTTATTTTTGTGGAGGGGCTGGGAATTGAACCCATGACCTTCCGCTTATGAAGCGAAAGCGTTACCTCAAGGCTACCGACCCCCTCCCCCTGCGAAGGTCTTGCTGTCAAGAAATTTTTTGAAGATTATCATTCGCCTAAGAACACCTGAGGATTTTTTGGAGATCTGAAGATCTGTTGAAAAATATTTTTTGCATGAAAGTCAGGAGCTGTTTATCTAAGTAACATAGATACACAGCTGGATTTTGTTCAAAAAATGATCGAAACAAATAGTTTTGCTTAAAATTTAGGCTCCCTTGTATCTATAGTTTACCTATTGTTCCTATAGTAACACTACTAAGAGAAAGTATTTTTTGTTAAACAAAATAATTGATAAAAAAGAACATTGTTTAATCATTCGAAAGCTTTTGGCCCACACTTTGAAGGGAAAATATAAAAGATTTGTAAAAATACAGTTTTAATTAGTATTTTGCCAAGGCCGTGAGGATAGTGCTACTATAGGAACAGAAATTAAAAATAGTGCTACTATAGGCACATGTGCTCCTATAGTGGCACAAGCGATAATAAATACAAAATTGTGAGTTTGTTCTTAGCTATACGGCTATTGGTACATCGACCCTAGTACATGAAGTTCAATCGATTTTGGTAACCAGGGATGGGGTGCGACTCAAATCTCTTTCGGTGCTACACGCGCTGCTGCGAGATAGCAGTGGCAGTGCTGACTCGCAATGTGCTTTGGGCTGCGTGGTATCGAGTTGTCTCATTTTCCTTCTTTGCGTTTCGTACACGCGTAAAAAAATCCAGTTAAATTTATTTCATTATTATGTGGCTGTCAAAACTCTCAAACACGATGAACATAATTCATCACCACCTTATGTTTCTCACTTTACCAAACATATTAAGATCCACAAGTACCTACACGCAAAAAAATTGTGCGGTAAAAACTACCATTTTAGGGGGTTAACTTAAGCGCTCGCACCGGCAATTTTCAGCAGACCATGAATGCGCTTGATTCTACCATGTCTGTAGTCGAAAACAGATGGATGAAAATGAGTTCTGTCAAATGAACCAGTAATATGGTGGGATATACCATAAACATAGTAATTTGTTCTGAAATTCAATGGTAATTTTAAGAATGGGCGTAGTCTGCTACAATAGTAAATTTTACTACAGATTTTTTTCCCGTGTATAAGTTTTTGTTATGCACTTATTAAACTTGTCCGCTTTCAAAGCACACAATTCGGAAAATTCTTTAATAATAATAAAATATACATTTAAGTCAGAATTCGCAAAGCTATTTGTAAGGAAATTTTACAGTTTAGAATCGTACAAAAGTTTTTTACAACATTAGCCTTTTTTTAACTAATTGTAATACTATCCATAACTGCATATTTGTAACATTCGACAAAAGTAGGCATTGAGTAAATTGTATACCAAGTGTGCATTTTCTGGCAGTATGGGAGGAAACTAAAATTTCTAAAAATTACCGGGAACTCAAAAGTGCTTGTTAGAGGCTGATATTTTGTACAACTTATATCGCATATTAGGTGAATAATCAGAAAATAGTTCTGATAGAAATTTCATTGCTATTACATTACGAGGCTCATTTATAATCTTCATGTGACTGTTATGCGGTTTTAATTACCAATGTGACAAAACAACTTCGTATTTTTTCGAATTTTCTAGAACAATCTCACAGATTTCAGTAAGTTGTTCGAAAGTATTTATCATTTGATGACTCCCCATGGTACTAACTCCAAATTGTTAAAAATGTCGAATGTGACTGTTATGCAGTTATGGGCAGAATAGCTAATGGCATATTTGCTCGTAATTAATGGGGCGAACATGATTGGTATGAGATTTCACAGACTTTTCGTGTTTTAAGTAAGTTCTATTGAACCTAAACTTTTGCACGATGTTTTGAAAAACTATTTTATTATAATCAATTTGAAATAGTTTCCAGGTTTTTCCGCCAAATTTCGCATGTGTTTTTCAATGAATATAAGACCAAGTTTCTAATGAGGCACTAATTTAAAATTTTGGTCAATCAATGCTGAGAAAATCGTCCATTTTTTCAGTGCGTTTAAGTAAAATTTAGTAAATCAATCAAAATCAAAAAATGTTTTTGTCAAAATACCTACGAAGTAAGAATAACTCATTGTCTTTCGAATGCGCCAATTGGACCAAACTTTTGCACGGGAGTGTACATTCTGCAGTGTCATGGAATTAATTTTGTTTTGTATAACGCCACCATGATCTTAAATCATATTTTGTACTGAAAAATGACCTTTAGCTGATCCATAACTATGGGGTTACTGTACCTCTCAGGATTATTTTTCATACAAGGGTAAAATATCTATCGGGAAAAAATATTGGAAAAATTATTTTTACACGGATTATTTGAAGGAAACCTCGAGGAATGCTCAAAAAAACTCTGGAGCTGTTGCTAGAAGCAATCCTGAGGAATTTCCCTTGTTCCCAGAATTCAGGTTGATCTCGATCCTCTATACCTGGAGATGCAAATTTACCGATCAATTGAACGATGATTTGTTTTATCAAGGTGTTACGTTACACTCAATTAATTACAAAAGGAGAAATCGATAGAAAGTCAAGTCGTCCGAACAATACTTACGTCGATAATCCTACGGGTCGAGTTTTTCAAATCGGTTCCTACCGAAAAATCGAAGAAGTAATCGGTACTGTAGCCCTGCATGCGGAAGTCTTTCACCGATTTTGTCCAGGACCAGGAAGAATCTGCGTTCCAGCTGTCACCCTTCAGCACAGGCCAACCGCCCAACGTGTCCAAAATGTCTAACAGTGGTTTGATGCCCTTTTCCTCGATTCTCGCTGGAAAATTGGAATCATTAAAAATTCATAATTACACTGTTTTGCCAAAGGCAGTGAAGAAGTCTACTCACTCTTGTTCATGCACAGCTTGTACATGTTCTTGGCCAGCTTAAACGGAGTGGCCTCTTCCTCGTGGATGTCCTCACTAACGAGCGACCGGAGCTGCTCCTGGAGTCGATCTCCAATCACCGAGAAGGTATTGACCGAGACCTTCTCGTCCGGGATATTGGTGTCCTTAAGGAATTTACCGCAAGCGTAGTTGTAGAAATCGTCACACGGTTCCACGCTGGAATCCATTTGGTCCAGTGCCTTCGATGCTGTTGGCGACATTTTATACTGACCATTAGCCCACAATAAATTTAACGGCTGAAATTGAATCACTAACCTGAATGGATGCATCCTGGCGTGAGACAGAGATTGTCAGTTCCCTTGGAATCATTGGAATTGACTCTCATATTTTTACCCCGGCGAGAACCAGTCAGAGCCAGTGGTGACTGGGAAGAACCGTTATCCGCTGCAATGGGAACGCAAGAGAAAGGATTAATGGAGAGTGCGAATTTATTTGGATAAACATGAGGAACGTATTAAATATTCCAGAGCGATGAAAAGAAAGCTTTGTGCAACTTTCACAGCTTCCAATCCTTCCTGGCCAGGGCGAAAGTTGTGGAGGCGAGATACATTATGCGAATTTAATTTGAATTTTTGTATAGAATAAGTTGGTTTGGATGGAGTCGAACGTCGTTACTGAATCATCGATAATATACTCGTGAAGCACCTCCGCAGGAAATCAACTTCCTACTCAACCATTACAGAGGCAAATAGATTGTCTTGGTAAAGGAAAGAGAAAACGGTCCATTTATAAGTTAATCTCGCTGAATTGAGTAGCTTCTGTTGGAAGACATTCATTTGGTATCCTTGACTATTATTTTGAATGGTGATTAATTCCAATAAACGTATCTCAATTAAAAAGTTTATTTGAATGGATGCATTTCTGGAGTGTTTCTCTTCATGAAGTTCTGTAGTAAAATCCTTTGAATTTGTTATTAGTAAGGGCTTTTGAATGGAATAACACAGAAATTCAGAATGTCTCGCCATGTTTTGTGGAGAACTTCATTTCTGGGGAAACAAAATCATAGAATAACCCCTAGGTGAGCTCCCATAAAAAAGTTACAAATTTGGACTTTGAAAATTTGTTGAGCCGCAATGGAAGGCACACATGTATAAATGTTTCGGAAACCCTATGGGAGATCCAGATTCTTTCATCCAATCCAATCATATACTGTCCAGATTGCATTGGATTGAATTCTCGCTGAAACCAGACCGCCATCGACACACATAGTTAGAATTCTAATTTTATGTCACTGATCGCTGGTATATGCTAAAACTAAAAAGTGGTCGTATCGGTTTTCTCAAATTGGTGGAGCCCTCCCTCGTACGCCAGCTAGCTAAACAATTTGCGAAAAAGCCCATTTTTTAATCTTTGGTTTTTTTTTCGTGTGATATCTCTCATATTGTTCTTGGAACGCAAAGCAAAGTTAGTGGCATCGTATAGAGGAAGGATATAGCTTTCATTAGAAGCTAACCAATTTTTGGTGGACATTTTGAATTTGGCCGCCACATTGAATTTCGTCAGAAAAACCATTTTTCACCATTAGCCACCAACGCTAGTTTTGAATTCTGAGATCACCATCAGAAAGCTGAGTAAGATAGGCTACAAAAACTAGATGAGAAATACTATTTACCCTGTCAAATGAACGATTTTCTAAATCATGTTCTACGATTTTAATGTACAGCTCCGGACTCACGCAGCTGGAGAGCTAATCGTCACGATTCGCACATTCGTTTGAGTCGAGTGAAGAATAAGAGTATTAATTTAAGTGAAAAAAATTTGGCGGCCATCTTGGAATTTGACGCCACGCCTAGTTGAAGGGTAGTATTCGAAGGAAAAGTATATTATTTTCTTAAAACTGTTCGTTATGCCCGCTAGTATTTTGAATACCTTTTCCTCTTTTTTAATTATTGGGCCTTCCATGGCTTAGTTTGTCGAAAAACAGCGTGAATCCCTATTGGAACGTAAGTTATCTTAGACTCAAAACTATCATTTGTAGATCACTATACCGTGCACCCCCGTTAATTTGAACGGTACCTCATGCAAACCATTGGGGTTCATTTTTAATTTGAACTTCTAGTCCCCCTACGAACAACAGAAAATCGTACTTCTGGTTACCCTTTTGGCTGTTTTGTTTTGATTCTGCGTTTCGTTCCACAGCGTTCCATTTCACTTTACTCCGTTCCATGAGCTGAATGACGTTTTAAATCTGATGATTTTTAATCTGACCGATGTGCAAATTAGCGGGGTAAAAATTAAAAAGTGTTCAGATTAAATGTGGTCAATTCAACGGGGGTACCCGGTAATGCAATAATTCATAAAGTAGGAAATATGCTCAATTTCATAAAACGTTTTGGCCAACACTTTCGTGATCCTTACACATTAAAAATACTTTATGTTGCATATGCTAGATCAATATTGGAATATTGTAGTATTGTTTGGTCACCTTACATAAAAAAAAAACATGAAGAACGTAATTTAGAATGGTCTACAAAATGCTTGACGTCAAATAAATAAAAAATATCAACAATATCTTCTTGATGTTCCTAAGAGATGAGCCTCGGACTGCAAATTTGACGTTTATTTAGCGCGAGTTTTTAACTTCAATATGAGGCAAAGATTCGCGTGGGACTGGATATGCTAAACATTATATTATTTGAAATGCCAATGAAACTTTAAAAAAATCTAGTTACACGTTTTGAAGGTAATATTTTGAGTTATAATTTATAACTCAAAATATTACTTTCAAAACGTGTAACTTATAACTTGCCTTACAAGCCGGAGCTTAAATGCTTCTAATTCAAAAGGTATCTTCTGCGAAAAGTGAGGTGCGCACCGTTGCCTCGAAATACTTTACTTTAGATAGGTGTTAGTTGGCGTAAGGTGAGGCGAGAGTTCTTTGTATATACACTGGCCTATTAACTTGACACTGTCCGAGTAGATATCATTCAAAGAATATTGGTCAGTTTCAGAATGATATCTGTCGTTTCTGTAATATGGAACGCGAAACCTCGGAACATCTGCTCTGCAGTTGTAGTGAATTATACAAGCGCAGATCCAAATTTCTTAACGGGGTTTGTTTACAACCAAGTGAAATTTGGACTGGAAATCCCAGTAAGGTTGTGGGTTTCATTAATTCTATTTTGCCTGACTGGGAATACACGCGTCAAAGTGCTTAAGCTGTTCACTTGATTCATGGTAGACAGTTTTAGTTCCTTCAATGATGCGAATAGTAAAAAGGGACATGCAACAAAAGTTCAATTCAATGGACGTAGTGGCTTAACCTTCCCAACAAAAAAAAGGTGGGGCAAAAGTTCGACCTAAGTGGAATAATCAATATATTAGAAAAAAACTATCACCCGTATACAGTAATGACCCGATTTTGTCAGCCCCAGATTTTATCTACCGCCGATTTTAGCATTTTTTATTAACCCGATTTTGTCTACCCCTGATTTTAGCATCCTTTTTTGCCCGATTTTGTCAACCTAAAATTGATATTCATTTTAATGAGAATAAGCACGTCTATACTGGCAATATTGGGTGCATAAAGTCAATTATGACCTTGGCCATGTCTATACAATCATCTAAAGATCAAAATTTTGAAGTTTTAAATTTTAAATAATTGTCCAAAAAACTGGTCAATGTTACCTTGGATTACGGTACATAGAAACTGGAAGTAAAAAAAACAGTGTTTCTATTAAAAAAAATCATAAAACTAAGTTCTCAAGTTAAAATAAAACTTGCAACCCGTCGTAATTTGTTTTCCCGGTCTTAGCTCTTTCCCTAAATGCAGCATGGGGCTGACAAAATTGGGACATTACTGTACTTGTTTACGTTCGAATGCTCTTTCGATCGAAACCCGTTTTGCATTCCCGTTTACGCCAGCAAAGTCAAGTAGGCCATGGATTCGAACGAATAGGATTCGATCAAAAGTTGGATCCGCCGTAAACAAGAATGACGGTGTACCATGAACAGTGGAAATGAAATGATTACCACACAGTTTGGCTACAATTTTGCTGATCGAACTTGTGGCAAAATATTTACCCGTTTGTAGTTATAACAGTTTTAAAATTGATTGTCTCAAACGAACCTTTGGCCCCACCAATGTGGCAAGAGTTTGAATCTAGTGTAGGGCAAAAGATTTTGTCCCACGGATATTGGAAACTGCTCCTGCCTCTCCAACATACGTTAGCAACGATAACAATAGTCATCACTACTCACAAAGTTTCTATTTGTTATGTTCAATAGGATCCAGGTTTGTCGGTTCAATAAGGTATTTTTAGCTTCACACTCTTCGCTACTCAACCTATTCACTCTGCTTTATACCAGCCATAAACTTATGTTTACAGAAAATTACACACAGCATGATAAAATATTGTCCACATAATATAATCTGTCCAGAAGTAGCAGTTTTTCGTAAAACTAAATCAAAAAGTATTATTTGGAGGCTTATTTCGCACGATCAGGCAAATTTTGCTAAAAGTAAATATCTTTAACAGGGCTGGGAATGGTAATAGTAGTAGGCTTGAATTTCGCGAAAATCACGTGGTTTCTCTCACTACAGTAGTTTAAAATTGTGAATCTCATCAAGAAGCCTATGTTGGGTAGATGAATTTTCTAAATCAATCGTGTCATTGAAGGCTGTAAATGCGGGAAATAGAACATTTTTCTACAGTAGTTTTGGGTTACCCTTAGCAACGAGTGTTTTGCTTTTTTCAAGGCATTTTGCCTACAGCAGCGATAGGCGTGAGTTTCACTGGCTTCATTGACTGTGAATTGCTACGCTTGCCTACTGTAGCGTGGATCTCAGAACTTTTCCCAACTCTGATCTTTAATATGTGGATGTTGAGCAATTCGCAAAATTTTCCGCAAGATAATATATGGCTCGAACTTTTCCCCCATTATGGGCCAAATATTGTTTCCAATCATTTATGCAAAAACTGGGGCCTTCCTTAGCCGAGTCCGCGGCTACAAAGCAAAGTCATGCTGAAGGTGTCTGGGTTCGATTCCTGGTCAGTCCAGGAAGGTTTATGGACAAAGGGTCGAAAGACAAAAGGTCGAAAGGACAAAAGGTCGAAAACTATTTTCATGGTGGGAAATTTGTCCTTCTTTGAAAAAAGATTTTCGACCTTTTGTCCCTTCTTTTTTGTTCTTCGACCTTTTGTCCTTTCGACCTTTTGTCTTTCGACCTTTTGTCCTTTCGACCTTTTGTCTTTTGACCTTTTGTCATAGATTCATACGAATGCGAAAATGGCAACTTTGGCAAAGAACGCTCTTTGTAATTAACTGTGGAAGTGCTCATAAAAAGTTGAGAAGCAGGCTTAGTTCCAGTGAGGACGTAATGCCATACAGAAGAAGAAGAAGTAATACAGCTCAAGCATTCTTATGATAGGTCTGAAAATGCCTTTATACAAAAAAATCCAGTGAGATTATATTTTTATTTTGTTCCATGCAATGAATGTTCGACCGAATACTACATTAATCATGCCTAAAAACAAGAAACAATTATAACCTATCCAAAATCTCAATCGATTTATAAAATATTGGTAGAAAATGTATTACTTGAATAGCATTTGAACCATTATGACGTTTAAAACATTTGTTTTGAAATGAGCTGGAAATCTTAAGAAGATTCCAAGTGATTACTTCTTCTTGGCATTAACGTCCCCACTGAGACAGAGCCGGTTACTCAGTGTAGTGTTCTAATGAGCACTTCCACAGTTATTGACTGAGAGCTTTCTTTGCCAAAGCTGCCATTTTCGCATTCTTATATCGTGTGGCAGGTACGATTATACTCTATGCCCAAGGAAATTTCCATTACGAAAAGATCCTGGACCGACCGGGAATTGAACCCAGACACCTTCAGTATGGCTTTGCTTTGTAGCCGCGGACTCTAACCACTCGACCCCATAATCACAAGCATTATAAAATGGCACGTATTGTACTGCATATCAAGTGGAGAGGGTGGAATTAATGATGCATTAAACTGGATCCCACAGTAGACCGGGTATACCCCTGCATCTACGGCAATTCATGCGGTTAGTGGTAAATTTATGGCACAGAGGCTTGCTGCAAAGTACGAGGAAGGGGACGGTTCTGAGATTGAACCCATGACCTTCTGCTTATGAAGCAGCTATTGGACCACCAACCCCATCTCGGATAACAATGTCCGCTTTAGTGTCAATTAAAATAAATTTGATGAGCTCGTTTCCAAATATTTTTCTAAGTTTGACGTATGTACTATCATTATCGTCATATTTATCTGCGTTAAACAGTAGGGCTCAGTTAAACTTTTAACTTTAAGCTTTTTAAATCTGAACCCAAGAAAGAAATGCTGTGTCTCGTACATCTCAACAATGAAGTATATATTGAATTTAATTCAAGAAATACTTCCTAGTGGCTTGAGTATAATGATAAGTTACAAAAAGTATTGTGAATATCGCTGTTCTAAAAGTGATTTGTTGTGTGTAGTATACTTACGTTCCTGTATCCGATCGCTCAGCAACACGGAAACGAGTGAGATTAGTAAAGCTACGACAGCAATACCGCACACGATGCTGACCAACGTGAGCGCTTTTTCGAGCGCTGTCCGGCGCCTCCACCAGCTGGGATTTCTGTAATAGAGCAGAAATAAAGTTGATTAGTGACTGGGTGCAGTAATGGCGCGAAAACGCGATTCTAAACAATTTGAATATACAATAGAGAACACATGGTAATGCGTCATTTAAGAGACCGCAAAAAAAAATGAGAGAGCATGGAACCGACATTTGTTGGGGTTCGTCATCCGCACCCCGGAGGTAAACAACTTTCCTTGTCGATTCGTGAGCGTATTGTTCCCATTGATTACAACAGGGACACGGGCGGTGTTTGGTTTGAATGATTCGTATTACTCTGTTTATACTGATAACGAGGCTAAATGCCGCCATTTAAGCGCCTATTAGTGAAACGATCCGCGGTAGAAGACAACGACGGCGTGTGTGTATCCCTCCAGCGCCTCAATGGTGTTGGCTGTTGATAAACTTCACGCTGACCTCTTACTATGGCACGCTGTCAGCAGAGAATGCTGCCCGCACTATCAGTCAGTGGCGTCCGCCTTAGCGAGCTTTAGACAGCATGATGCCAGCTGTAGAGAAAAAAATGCGCTGATTTCTTACAATTTTAGCGTGCACATGCAAGAACTTGGCTTGGCCGTGAAATGAGTGGCACTCACATGAGGTTACGATGCGTTGCATTTAAAATGCTGCTTGGATGCTTTCTCAGCATTTTTAGCATGTTGTAATTGACTTATGCTACATGGACATAGTCAGAGGACTGAAGATGTTTTTTGTTGTATGATTTGGACATTGTTCTGCATTCGAAAGACTTTCAAACTTCTTGCTATTTAGTTGGAATATATTATTCAGTGAATATATCAACAGACATCTACTTCATGACATTGACAAATGAAAACCTCATGAGTTATGGACATATCCATTTCGATAGAGTTTGTAGACATCGAAAGCCTTAACTTAGGAGTACGTTTAACGGCCTAACTTGCCATTTAGTTGTGACCAATACTATAGATCTGGTTAGTGATCGTACAACAAAAACGAGATTGACTATATAGAATTAAAAATAAATGTCAAAATGTCTAACTAACATGGTAAACATCTATCTGCATTATTTCAAGGTACGAAGTGTATCAAAGAATGTCTACTGCAGGCGCGAAATGAATATTATATACGGTAGAATCTATATCTATATCTATATAAATAAAAATGGAGTGATGTTTGTATGTCACGAAATGGCTTGAGAACGGGACTATCAATTTGCATAACTCTTTCACTGTTGTCTTCTTGAAGGGTTCCGACGTGTTCGTGCGACGAAAAGGTTTCGGGAAGTTTTCGAAAAAATTGCTAAAATAGGAGGGTACTAATATGTCATTTTGTATGGGAGGTTCCATGACATTTTTCAACAGCCTACTTGATGGCAAGACGAAGTTTGCCGGGGCCACTAGTATATAAATAAAAATGGAATGGTGTTTGTATGTCACGAAATGGCTTCAAAACGGGCTATCGGATTTTGAAAATTCTTCCATAGTTATGTTCCTGAAGTGTTTCAACGTGTTTGTCCATATAAAAAGTAAAGGATATTTAACGGGAAAGTTGAAAAAACTGGAGTGAACGGAACTTCCATTTTGCACGGGACGTTTCATGGCGTTTTTCAACCGCCTACTTGATGGCAAGACGAAGTTTGCCGGAACCACTAGTATGTACATAAATCTTAAAGGGCATAACTCCAGAGTTTGGACGGTCTATATTATCCTAAAAGTATCACAATAGCGTTCCAGTTAAGTTATAAAGGTCTGTGTATACCATAAAATCTGTTTCGCAAACTTACCAGCAATATTTTTTGCCGTCAATGATCTGGGGTACAAACTTATCTTATGCCTTAGGACAGGCCTGCCCAACCGTTTTGAACCGCAGGCTAAATCTCAGCAACAAGATTTGGTGGCGGGTAAAATTTTATGTAATTCAGTTTTTTTCATTAAATTGAATAAAAGTCAGTCAATAAAAAAGTTATTTTTGGAAAAATTGAAAAAGAATATTGATACTTAGCACCTTTCCCGAGGATGTGAAGACTGAAATTGTTACAGCTCCTTGATCTGAAATTTATGAGGATGGAGTCCAAGTTTTTATAAGAATAATAGGGTAAAAGTACCGGTTTTGGCCAGCTTAAGAGAAAATGTAAATAAAAAATAAATGGGAAGCCGTATTGATACTACGAATATGTCAAATGCAAGCTTTCAATCCATATTATGTGTGTAAAATATCAAAACTGAGCTAAAACTATTTTTTCGCTTTAAAAATCCCATTGGTCAATATAACAACGACACCAGTTTCGGCCAGAGATTTAACTTCGTTTCCTATATTGGCCAATTGCATTGATTTCTCATGAGAGTAGCCAAATTAGGAGTGCCCTGGCCAAATTAGGTGTATGTGAGTTCAAATTATAGGGAAATGAATAGTTTTTCTTATGTTTTGAATCAATTTGGACGAGTAAATGGATGTAGCTCTATCATATGAATATAATCTATCGAACACAAAAGGTTTCACGCTGATTGCCTATGTAAAACGGTGTATAATCCACTATGGTTACAACTAGCGTATGGCCAAAACCGGTGCTTCTACCCTAGTCAAAATTCTTTCAAAATCTAACCTTTTCCTGAGAACCCTGCCCAGTATTCTAAAGCAATCATGCCCTTCACTTTTTGAGAAAGCTACCTTAAAATTTGCGAGAAATTGCCTTGGAAATTATGCGAAGGATTTTGTGAAAACTGTGTATTGCTTTATGTCAGAATCTTGCTTGAGATTTGTTTTGTAATCCTGACCAGGAATCTGTAAAATTGCACCGTTCATGATTTTGTTAGAATGATTTAGCAAATTTAGTGTTTGTTTCCTCAAGCATATTGTTGAAAATTCTGTATGAACACTGCTCAAGGTTTCTAAAAAATTGATGTCTATGATTTTGTGAGAATTACGCTAATTTTTTTTTCGAAAAATCTGCCTAATATTTTAGATAGTACTGCCCAGTATTTTGCTTGATTTTGTTTGACCAATTTGGCCTATAACTGTTAAAATTCAATGGGGATTCTGTTGATTTTTTGATGGGACTATCTCATTACGAACTTCAAAACGTTAAGTAAATTTATAAGACATATGATTTTAAAGAAAATTTTACATAAAATATTAGCAAAAAAACGCAAACTTGTAACGTTGGGACGTTTTTTTTTTCTTTTTAAGCAAAATAATTTTGCTTTGAATTCGTTGATTTCAAGATAATATTTTGAATTTTAGTTTAATTGAAGTAACAGAAAAACGGTTTGACGTTTTTCTCTTTTTAAGTAAAATTATATTTATTTATTTATTTATTTATTTATTTGATTACTTCCATCGGACATCATGGTCTTAATGAAATACTAATACTAACACAATAAAAAATGTAAACATAGTCAATTTATAAAACGTGTTCTGCTTAAGCGTTGTCTAAAAGTATTTGTCGTCAAGTTAAAATCAAATACACCATAAGCTTGTCGGAATTCATTGCAAATGGAATTTAACGGATCATTTGCTCCATAACCAGTATTCCTGGAAGCTATCTGGATCAGTTGCCTTGTCCGTAGTACGCGCTCTGGAGCATAAAATTGCACATGTTGAAGCAAAGCAGGACAATCAACCTCCGTACGAACAATTTTCGATCCATAAACAGCTCGGCTATTTTTGCGCCGGACGTGCAGCGGTTCCAGTCCCAGCAATCTGCAACGATGGTCGTAAGGAGGCAAGTTCAACGGATCACGCCACGGTAGATCCCTCAAAGCATGTCTCACAAACTTACGCTGAACTGCTTCTATTCTGGTTATCCACACTGCCTCATAAGGTGACCATACTATAGAAGCAAATTCTAAAATGGATCTAACCAGAGAACAGTACAAGGAACGCAGACACATCGGGTCGTTGAATTCTTTTGTAATTTTTAAGATGAAGCCCAGTTGACGGTTCGCCTTGTCAATGATAGTGGCATAATGCAGTTTAAATGTCAATCTGTAATCCAACAAAACGCCCAGATCTTTGACCTTGTCCACACGTTCGAGTTCCTGACCATTTATATTGTAATCGTACAAAATTGGTGATTTACAGCGACGGTATGAAATCACACAGCATTTGGAAACGCTAACAGCCAGGAAATTCATGGTACACCAGCGTGCGAACTGGTTCAATAGCTCCTGGAGGTCTCTGCAGTCCGCTTCAGTTCTCACGACGAGGAAAATTTTTAGGTCGTCTGCGTAGATTAACAAACCGCCATTTGCAAGAACGATAGTCACATCATTGAAGAACAGCGAAAACAATAAGGGTCCCAGGTTGCTGCCCTGCGGTACCCCAGATGCAGGGTGAAAAGGATGCGATACAGTAGATCCAACCTTCACACAGAGACTCCTGTTTCTAAGGTACGATTGCAGCCAATTACACATTCGTGTTGAAACACCGAGTCGGAGTAATTTCGCCAACAGAATCTCGTGGTTCACAGTGTCAAAGGCAGCCTTGATATCCGTGTAAACAGCGTCTATTTGCGCTCCATTATCCATGGACCTAATGCAGGTCGAAGTAAAATCAACCAAGTTACTTTCTACCGACCGCCTAGGGAAGAAGCCGTGTTGAGCCTCACTAATATAGCAACAGAACGAGCTGAACATTACTTTATTAACAATGGTTTCCAAGCATTTCGCACCTGCTGAAAGGGATGTTATTCCACGGTAGTTGGCAAAATCGGTCTTATCGCCCTTCTTGAATACCGGCCGCATGTAGGATGTTTTCCAAGCAGTTGGAAACAGTTGCGATTGCAGCGATTTGTTAAAAATGCTTACCAGTGGAGCCACCAAAGAAGCACCGCATTTTCTAAAGATGCAGGATGGAATACCATCAGGTCCAGGGCAATTCGATAATTTAAGCTTCTGTAATGCAGCATAAACCATTGATTCATTGACATGAAAGATATCAAGGTCAACAACGTCACGTGGCACTATACAAGTGGCAGCTTCAGTATCCTGAACAGTAGGAATGCGGCCAACGAAAACGCTTGAAAACTGCTGTGCAAAAAGCGCACACTTTTCATCTTGACTGCTTGTGAAAACATCTCCTCGGTGCATTGTTGTTGGAAGGCCGTGCTCTTTCCGTTTTGAGTTGACAAAGTTCCAAAAACTCTTCGGATTCCGACGAAGATCATTCTGCTTCCTGGAGACATAATTTTTGTACAGAAAGCGATTGTATCCACGGTATATACGACTAGCCTCGTCCAACTGTCGTTTGAAATGTGCACATTTTTGACGATTGTATTGTTGAAGCAATTTATCACGTCGACGTCGGAGGACACCAAGATGTCGGTTAGACCAAGCCGGTTTTCTTGGCGGTCTGTTCAGCGGAACTGTTTCAGCAATGTAATTATGAATAATGGCATTAAAGCATGTTACTGCACTGTCTACATCAGAGCACTGGTGTACTTCGGACCAATCAACTTGGGAAAGAAGACTGTTTAGTGCATCAAAATTACAACGACGGAAGTCTCGTTCCGAAAGGTCGATGTCCTCGTAGAACGTCATTGATGATGGTATTTGCACGGAGAAATCAAGAGCAGGATGATATCGATCAAGTGGGACAACATGTTCTGTCGCTGGAGTTGCAAGTACACTTTTTTTACTGGAGTCATCGCTAAACACAAGGTCCAACACGCGGCCACTGGAATTACGGATCGAATTACGTTGTCGCAAGCCTTGGAATGCCATGTTGTCGAGAAGAATTTGACTTGCCGATGAAATGTGGGAGTTTAGTGCATCAACGATAGCGTAACCGTTGCTCAATAGCCATGCCAAACGGGGTTGGTTGAAATCACCAAAAACTACAAGCGGACTTGCATCGCTGCGTGAACTGCAGACCTCGGAAATAACATCGAGATGAAGTTGCATAAAAGTTCCGTCTTGACTTTTGTCAGGAGGAATGTACAAAGCACCAATAAAAATATCAGTCACTTGAGTCGACATTTTAACCCACAGTTGTTCAATATTAGCTCGAGTAGAAACAACTGTCGCTCCAAACTTTTCTTTAACGGCGATAAGAACGCCACCACCACGACGGCGAGAACTGTTGGTAGCGCAACGATCAACCCGAAATACAGAATAATCCGGAGAAAACAGCTGACGAGATTCAATGCACTCATCAAGCCACGTCTCAGTGAAAACGTAGACATCGTAGTCTAATTCCGCCGTAGACAGGAACACATCATCAATTTTCGTTCGTAAGCCACGCACGTTCTGATAGTAAATTCGCAGATCGAATGGCATATCACTTGGGTTTTCAGGGCATCGTTCCGGACGTTTATGCTGTGTAGATCCTCCAGAAACATTGAATGGGATCGACGGCTTCGCAGTTAATTGAAGTTTTGGTATCGCAGAAAAACAAGCAGAATTCCGTGAGGGGCCCGCTATCGCCAATTGGGGATCGCCCAATGCAGTCGTCCATAGGTCATACAATCGTGAGTCGGTGAGTGCATCCTTCGGAACGAGGTTTCTGGAATCGACGAACGATACAGCGGACGAAATGCTCGGAAGATCAGTGTACTTGCCTTTCATAGGAGCTCGGAAGACCCCATCTTCCAAATCACACGCAGGACCGGGACGGCTGCTGGTCGCTGGCTGGAAGGGCTCGACTGCGGTGAAAGGAATAGGGGCTTCCTTAAGACTAGCGGAAAATGTGCGCCCCGGTGTCGATTTCAGAGGTGTTGAACGTGAATGGATTGATGACGTTATGCTGGAAACAACAAACGATACAGCGGACGAAATGCTCGAAAGGTCAGCGTACTTGCCTGTTGTAGGAGTTCGGAAGACCCCATCCTCATGCTCACACGCAGGACCGGGACGGCTGCTGGTCGTTGGCGGGAAGGGCTCGACTGCGGTAAGAAGAGTAGGGGTTTCCTTGATGCAAGCGGCAAATATGCGTCCCGGTGTCCAACTTGAAGATGTCGGTAATATTTGGATTGATGGAGATATGCTGAAATCAACGAATGGTACAGCAGACGAAGTTCTTGGAAGGATAACGTACTTGCCTGTTGAAAAATTTTGGAAGACCTCATCTTCCTTCTCACACGCAGGACCGGGACGACTGCTGGTCGCTGGCGGGAGGGGCTCGACTGCGGTGAGAGGAACAGAGGCTTCCTTAATACTTGTGGCAAGTTTGCGTCCCGGAGAGGAGTAAGAGTTGACTTCTTCCATTCTTACTCCATTAAAACAACATCTTCGGTCGAAAGGCTCAGCGGATCGTCGGATGCGGCAGCAGGTACAGGACGCCAAAAATTTTCGTCAGTTCTGTTGTCAGTAAATTCTCTGTAGACCACACCCTTCGGCCACGTTGAAGTGGATAGCGCCTTAGATTTCATCTCCATGTTCATTCCAATTTTGAAAGAGATGAAGGACAATGTACTCATGTCCCTTCCTTTGCCCACCAGTCGGATAACTTGCACATCATCAGTACCGAGCCGTTTTTTAGCTAATGCACATATTTGATTGACTGATACATCTCTAGCAATCCGTGACAAATATAACCAAAACTTTGGTTGATTTGGAGGCACTGTAACGATGTCGAGTGACGGAGAGGGAGTACTACCAGTTCCCAATAACAGAGGTGGTTGTTGGTTCGGGATTGATTTAGCAACAGTACTAAACAGCCTCCGACTCCTGGTGAACCTGGGGTCAACACCAACGCGTTTGGAAGATTTCGGAGTACAAGTACTTGAGTTTATCAGTTTGGCGAAGTTGGTTCGAATTTCCGCCTTCAGTTCATCCATTATTTCTGTTTTGAGATTTTTCATAATGTCGCTATGGGAGTTGAGGGCATGACCTTGACCCACTTCGTAAGCTGCACGTGCAGTATTTCGAAGGCGCATATCCTTCATAAGCGCCGTACATGAAGGACAAAACCAAAACAGCTGATTGTTTCTCATCACTTCTTCAAACACATCGGCAGCAACCGCACAGCATCGAGGATGAAAAATGGCTTTACAGAAGCCTTGGCATTCGACTTGGATATCACCGATATCACCAGCACATGAACAACATACCAGTGACATATTGATAGGATTTTTTCAAATGTTACTCTTGAAATTTTCACTCACGACCAACACGTATCGATAAACTATGATGTCCGATAATAAACAAGACAACACACTCAGTAGAGTTAACCTGTTTTGTACGGGTGTATAGGTACGGTAGCCAGAGCAAAGTGCAGTAAGGGTACACACGAAGCAAAACAACACAGATTTTTGCAAACCGCAGAAACGCGACGAGAGTTTAGTGGATAATATTCTCAAATTATTCCGATCTCTTTCCGGTATCTTCACTTGCTAATGATGCACTCAACGATCCACTACACAACAAAATAAGATTCGACGGAAAAGGGTACTTAAACACGCAAAATATACGATTTCTTTAGCAGCTTTGGAAACATCGAACATGTAAACAAAGCACGGTGATTGAATATTGAAATTATAGTTTGAATTGTTAAATAAAATTTGTAAAATAAAATAACTTTCTGTAAATATCGACGAAAAGTATCTTAGATTTAGTTTTGAATTCTCATTTTGACTTTGCCTCATGGGAACTTGCAATAGAAACTGCATGTAATTGGTTTGTGTCTAGGCTAAATGTATGCCATAAAAAGACGTAGTGAGTGCAGTAATGGCTCCTGAACATATGTAACTCATTTACACCATCTTGACGAACCTACAGGAGCGCTAAGATCGCCATTCGAAAGATTCGTTGGCGCGATTCTGTAGACAAAAAGGGGATTGTTTAATGTAGGTTTCTTTAAGGAAGATTGACTTAAGCTCGTTCATTTCGTTCTTTACTAGGATGGAGATTAGAAGTTATCGAGTTTCGAGTTGTTAGATTTTTCTGTGCCCTTCGTTAACGTACCGAAGGTAGTTTTGTGTAAAGAGGTGCATTTAAAGTGAAGTGTTTAAAACGGTTTTTGTGTCTTTTCTGTAATTTTAGTAAATTGTACGTGTTGTTTCCGGTCACTTTGATCGTGGTCCCGCGAATCTTCTATTCGTGTTTGTGAATTCGTACAAAAAGGTAATTGTTTTAGTTTATAGTTTATTTTCTTGACAATATGCTAATTTTGCCAGTCGCGTTGGACTTTCTAGCGCTTAGGCGCTTTTTGTATTACGGGCTGGTTGAGAGTTTCAACAAGTGGAGTCAACTTGGGGTTTACCCGTGGCGTTTCCGACGCCATCATCGTCAAACATTTGAGCTCGGGCCCGCCTATATGGTAGTTAAACGGAGGGAGGTGAAGTTCGTCAACCCTTCGAACGAAGTTCTCCGACGGTCGCCAAAAACCGTCGTACACTCTTAAAAATAATGAAAATTACTCTGGACGTAATTCTGGTTATGACTGAATGACACATGATGTAAGTGATGGAACGACACAAAAACGTGTCCTTGAAGATGTATTGAACAAAAAATGTAATTTTACATGTTAAAGGACACGAAAACCATGGAACTGTGATCGACATTTCCCGAATCAGACACTAACATATTTGAAATTGGACATAAATTAACGTCATTCGGCTCGCTTCTTTTATGTGCATCCCAAAAGACGTAAATCACATTATTTTTTGGTACTGTGTAAGTTCACCTTACGCTACAACCCCGGTGAACGGAGTCCGAGAGCGCGATTCCCGTACGTAGCCAATTATCGTACGCCGGATCGGACCAAACCTGAAGGTGAGGGGTTTCATTCCATCGCGTCAGAGCCCCCAAGGCAAAGCCGTGCGTCGGTACGTAGCCAATTATCGTACGCCGGATCGGACCAAACCTGAAGGTGAGGGGTTTCATTCCATCGCGTCAGAGCCCCCAAGGCAAAGCCGTGCGTCGGTACGTTGGCCTTGACCCTGAAGAGGCGGTCAAACCCGGGAAGCACGACAATCCGTCGTTACGGCTCTCGAAGAAGACCAAATCGGAAGCCTTCCGTCCAGCCTCCGCCTCCTCCGCAACGTTAATTCGGCCATACTCCCCGAGCTCAGACCCTTCGTCGCTGCCGCCATTACAGCAGCGTCAGCGGACAAGCAACGTTCCCGCCTTTGCTCCGAGGAGCGATCAAACGACGACCGTCCTTCGCCGGCAACCGCCGGATACGTCAAACGTCATCGAGTCACCGAAAATCCTGCGCAGGTACGTGGAAACCTTTTTCATGGCCATGATAGTTTCCCTTAATACCCGTCAGTAAATAGGTCCATCCCGAATGAGTTTCTGTGAATAAAGAGTAGTTGAAGTTCTGACAGCTGATTGATTTTTCCGTTTTGGGCAATTCGAAGAATTCACCCTTTTACAGATATTTAGCTTTTCGTTTTCTGGTAGGTTGGCCTTTCAGACTTCCAAGCTCCATTTAGGTTACGATCGGGTTGAACGAGTTTAAGGTCTTGGAATAAAGGGTTTCGTGGGTCAAAAGAAATTTTTGGCGTGAAGTTAGAAGGTTCGTCAAGGTGAGGGAGAAGTTAGTAAAGCCGTTCACGAGTTCCCTGAGGAAAAAGTCTCAAAGTAGTCGGGCAAAGTTGAAAACGACCGGTGATCTCTCGGTTTCCGGGAGTGGCGCCTAAGCCACCGAGTTTAAGCAAAACCTCGTGCATTTTGGAACGGTTACAAACTAACAGCAAAATAAAGTCACTGTTGATTTGTTCAAAGATAATCTCCAGCACTTAGATTTATAAATGAATTGTACTACAATACATTTTTTTGAGAATGTTTGAAATCCATCAGACAATCAGGCATCTGATATACATCAATAAAATATTAATAATGAAATAAAACAAAAACCTGATCTCCTACATAAATTTAATAATGCTTGAAAAATTGCCTGGATAAATTTCATAATGTTTGATAATATAATGCTCTAGAGCAGCGTGCTGCCTTTGCCTCTTCGCGAGGGAGCGAAAACAAAATGCTAAGCAGAGAGGCTACGAAAACTGAGCGAAGAAGATGCAGCACAAAACACAAGAAAATAAAATTCCATCAAAAAGAGTGCCCTCCAACTCCCGAAGGATTGCCTTGTTCGGACGGGACACTCAAGAGTTCCTTTGAAGCGTGCGTAAAGGTGAGCATCGCAACAAGAGAGAGAATACCAGAAAAAAATTCTCGCATTTTATTGCACTCTCACTCGAATCGCTTGAGGATCTGTGTTGAAAATTTTGAGTTTTTACTCCTTAGAAAAACGGCAAAATCGCCTCATCTTTGCATCGCGTAGGAGCTCTATTTTTTCACCACAAAAAAAGATTGAAATAGTGATAACTTTTTAAAAAGTTATTTAAAACATTTAATTAAAAATTAATTTCAATTAATTAATAGATATATTTTTTTTGCAAAAAAAATAGAAAATTTAAATAGAATAAAAGTAGGTTGAAACGTAAAAATTCATCAATGGGAGCTCTAACCATTACCGAAAAGCACCAATAAACGGCAAACAATTAAGTAAACGGTATTTTTTTTGAAATTTCTGAAAATTGTTGTGTAATGAGTCATTACGCAATTAAAAACAGTTGCTTAATGAAAAAGCGTAGCGTAATATTCATTACGCACTGCATAATTCAGTGCAGAAAAGTAGGACGTTACATTACAGATTGACGTGATGAAAAACAGCCTACTACGATGAGAAATAGCAAAAAATAACATAAAACTTGTGAAGTTCAAGCTTACTACTATTAGGGGAAAAGCACTAATTTTCGACCCACAAGAATTCTGTGGCCAATTTTCGAACTTTCATACAAAGTAGGCCAAAATCGTATGAATGGGTCGAAAATTAGTGCTAGGTCGAAAATTGGTGCTCTTCCCCTACCATTCCCAGCCCTGACCTGGATCCTTGAAGTTTGGTTTGAGAACTCTTTGGAATAGTTAACAAAAAAAAAAATATAAAACTGAGCTCATGTCTTGTGTTTTAAGAGAAATACAATACATTTAGAGAAAAAATCCTTGACGAATGCAAAGTACCCGGAAAAATAAGTAAATAAAGAAATTCTTGTAGTATCCCTACAAAAATCCCGATAAAAAATGTGAGAATATCTGTCGCTTTTCTCTAAGGAACGCTTTGAGAAACTGTTTGAAGCATATTTGATGAAATTTGGGAGTGATTCCTGGATAAAGTGCGGATTATATTTATCTTAAAGAGTTCTTGAAGGAACATATATCATAATATAATTCTTATATAATCAAACGTATAATTGTGTTTAACTGGCTAGGACAGTTAGCTGGCGGCTATTGGGACCGCCTCCAATCGAATCTTCAGAACTTTTTCAATCTGGAATTTTCCAAGCCATTAAATGAACCCCTGCCATTCTTTACATGAACACAATAAACCAATACGCTCTGTCGACTCCAATTTACTAGTTTGAAAACGGTCTTCAGCAAAGTTGTAGCTGACTGATGTATCTAACAGTATCAGCATAGCTCTAACTCTCAAGAGCCATGAACACTATGACCGATTGCATGAATTGCTTGCTTTTCCTTTTCTAATTCTCAAACAAACTTTGTAGAGCTTGAGCAGTCTCAGTTTGCATCCAAATGATCTCAAATTTTGGGAGTACACTCACAATTTGATCTAGAATCGAATGAGCGGTGTGAAGTAAAAAGGAATATTTGAACCACCTTGGTGGAGATCCTTCATAGTAAAACGTATCCTGCCAAAGGGTGCAAAAGCTGTGCTGCTGTTCTACGCATATTTGTCCCGCGGTACTTAAGGTTTAGGGGAATTCGAAGCATAATGGACACATCAAGCAAATGTTTGTTTTAAGACCATACAATGACATTTTTACAAATTACTCTCGGCTAATTTTGAAGTTTGATATCAGTACGACGTGCTACATTCATCCATGGTAATTAAAATCATATCATATGCCAGAAAAGTGAGATAGAAAATTAGATCGGGGCAAAATGAACACTTACATGAATTTTAATGATTCCAAAATATTTAATGTCTCTCAGTCGTTCCGATGTGTAAAAGGGCTCTCCCTTTATCATAAGAGCTAAAAAAAACCTTTCTGGATTCGTTATTTTGTTCAAAAATCAGATTCTCCCACAGCCTTGCTTATATGCCAATTTGAAGCAGAGAAAAACTTAAAATCAAATTTCTAAGGACAATTGAAGCAAAACATAAACTTTTTTACCGTCAAACATTTTAAATGCAATACAGATTTCATGCAGAGTATGCACTTTTGATGAAGTGTGCATATTCTCAGAGATTGACGGGGTGTCCATTTCGCCCCGGGTGTTCATTATGCCCCTAATCCCCCTACATAGAACGTTCTAGAACATGGGACAAGTAGGCGTCAGTGTGTATAATGATCTTTTTGCAATTTCTTATCGTAATAGGTTGATTTTCATCACGCCAATCTGTAATGAAACAGCCAAACTATGAAGTGTTGTAATAGTCATAACGCAATTAAAATCAGTTGCATAATGATTATTACGCAATGCTTTTTCATTACGCATCTATTTTGGGTTGGGTAATGGATCATAACAAAACAATTTACAGAAATTGTGACATAATTTTGAATACAAACTAGACGATACTAGACCCGATGTTGTTTCTGATACCTGCAAGCGATTTTCAACAAAATTGCAAAAAATGTTGTACGCTCCTCGTTGCAGAACTCGATTTTCAAAACACTCGTCGTAATTATCCAACTCGGCAAGTCACGTTGCATAATTAAACAACTCGTGCTGTAAACATCATCATTTTGCAACTTGTTGCGTAAACTACTATTTTGCAAAAATGAACTTTTAAGACTCCACCTCCTGATGGAGATCCTGGTTACGTACTAATTATTTTTTCTGTGGTATGTATCGAATGGGGAAAGATTTTTAGCAGCAATGTGTTAATTTTACTCAATCAATCGAAGTTTACCACTCCTATCTTTCTCTGTGGGAATTCCCATCAACGATGGTGATTTTTCAACCATAGTTGAGGCAACGTGTTTTATAATTTTAGGAAGAATACACCAAACTATAGCACTTGGCTGAGATTTCGAAAACATGAATCCTACCATGACAACTCTCCTCTATCCGGCTCGGTACTTACTTTCGCAATTGCTCCAACATCGATGAAATTCCACTGCTGCTAATCAACGAACACCGGCTGGTACTGATTCGGCGAAAATCCTCTACCGTGGGAACCGCTGTCATTGCCATCATCGCGATTAAGTCATTGAAACATGAACGCGTCTGGCTATATTTGTGCCTAACCGAAACGCACAATTACATTCAATTACACGTGTAGTAGCTATGGCGAGATCGAACGAACAGCGGAACGATTTAGTCAAATCAGGAGTGATGGTGGGCATTGCGTTATTGGGTGAACATATGCTCGATCGTGCGTATCAAAATATAAGGTATTTTTTGAAGTTGTCTACAAATGATTTGCCTCATACCAGGTATAATTTCATTAGAAAAAGTCTAGATCACCCAAGACAATTGATATCGCTTTATAGCAACGAACACGTAGTTCATACAGTGTGTTCTAATTTGGCGTGATTTTGAGTCGGTGTTATCAAGTTATCAGGGTGTGTATCTTGATTGGTATCTAATATCATAATTAGAGTTCGAATAATTACTTTTTAGGCGGTCCGTTACAGATGCTGATCATATGATGCTAGAACTTATTCAGTGGTGTGGACTCTGCTATTGTTTAACAGCTATTTAATATTCAGAAAATGAGCTATTAGCTGTTCTTCAACGTTTTGTGAAATAGACTATTTCACCGCTTTTCATATCAGTTGATCATTTTTCCATTTGAGTATCATGAGGAAAGCTAGGTATGCTGTTCCGCTCAAGAAAAGTAAAAATTTCTGCGGAAGAAATGGTCAAAAAATTTTCACAGTATGTTCCATTTGATTTGACGTTTCTTTTCAACTGCGTACTGCGATCAAAGAAAAATACATGTCTTGAGCATTTCTTGCAAGAAATTTCCCACGCATCGAGATAGGCGATTACTTTTCTGTTGAAGTGCATACTTCCCAGAAAGCACAAAAACACTATGTTTTGAGAAGTCGCGAAAGTTTCCATAAAAAAAATCTTAAAAAGTGGTTTGTAAAGTAATTAATTTTGATAAGGCGCTAGCCAAATTTTAGGGAACGAATTTCTCCAGCAACAAACATTCACATATTAAATTCTAGGCCACCACCCTACCCTTTCGATACAGAAATATGTAAAGTAAAGAAGACTATGCCCACTGCCTCCCAGCCGATCTTCAAGATTTTTTTTATATTATTACTGACTTGAGTGAATCAGAACGTAGCAACCATGTTTGTAACATTTCAAATATATCGGTGGTCATGTAACGGCCTACTTTCCTGCACTGAATTATGCAATATCTCAATAGTCATTACGCAACTGAAATCAGTTACTTAATGACTATTACGCAACGCTTCTTCATTACGCAACTGTTTCGAGTTGCGTAATTAACCATTACACAAGAAGAAATTGCAAAATAATGGTGTATGCATCCTGATACGATTTTTGGTGCCCTCAAGCGATCTTCTATGAAATTGCAATACATGTTGTACGCAACTCGTTGCAGATCTAGACTTTTACAGAACTTGTCCTCTGCCCATAACTGCAAAACAGTCACATTCGACATTTTTGACAAAATGGAGTTAATACCATGTAGAGTCATTAAATGACAAATACTTTCGATCAACTTACTGAAATCTGTGAGATTGTTCTAGAAAATTTGAAAAAAATACCAAGTTGTTTTGTCACATTGGCAATTGTAACCGCATAACAGTCACATTGAGATTATACATGAGCCTCAAGATGCAGTAGCAACGAAATTTCCATCAGAATTTTTTTCTGGCTATTCATCCAATATGCGATATGAGATGTACAAAATTTCAGCCTCAAATAAGCACTTTTAAATTCCTAGTGATTTTTTGAAATTTTGGTTTCCCCCCATACTGCAATAAAATGAAAACTTGTTATCCATTTTACTCAATGCCTACTTTTGTCGAATGTTACAAATATGCAGTTATGGGCAGTCCTGATCATCCAACTCGGCAAGCGTCGTTGGATACATGTACAACTCGTGCTGCAAAAATCATCGTTCTGCAACTTGTTTCGTAAACTGCTAATCTTCCCGTGATTCAAAAAGCTGCTTGGACATAATTTAATTTGGAAGAAAAGTGGAAGTTGTTTGTCTATATTTATTATATTTATATATATATACTAACATCGATATTCCTTAGTATGAGTGTAGAATCCGAATAGATCTTTTGTTCCATAACTTTCATGATACATCAGAACATTTTGAGATTTCTTACGCATCATACAAATTATTTTTAATTTTCATACAAAAAATCTTACTATGGGAGGAGGGGGGGGGGTCTAAAAACCGCCAAAATTGTCTTACGTAATTAATGGACCGCCCCTAACGACGTGTGGATTCACTATCATGGTATACCTGTATCGATATCCTAACCCTTACTATATTATTATCATTCAGTATAGTATTCTATTCTTTCTAGTTCATAATCTTCAAGTTCAACAATAAAGGAAGCATCGCTCATTTTCCCTGTTTCAAGTCCATTCGATATCGCGAGTGCTGACCAATTGCTCTACTGCCGAGTACCTAAACGCTGTAATGGATATTCAACGAGCGTACACGAGAGGAACTCGATTACCGGTGGTGAGCCGGCCGAGAGTTATGCATGCGGCCTTAAACGTGTGAGCGCGAATCTTGCACGATGCGGTGCGTAATATACGGAAATTTGGAATTGAGCAAAATCAGTTTTGCCGTACGTATTGACCACCGTTTTCGACGACGATGACAATGACACATTGCATGGCGATCTGAAAATAGCACTATAGTTACCGGTGCAGTTGGTTCGAAAACTTTACTTTTCCTCCAATTGGGGCCGAATAGAGCAATGAGTCGATGATGGTTTGTTTGGTCATAGACCTGTGCGTCAATTTTTTTTAATCAGCGTCGTTTGAAAGTCACATATCTGACTTATAATTTTTATGATTAAAATTTAGTTCTGTCAAATTCCCACTCCTTTTTAGGACTTCAATAATGCCATACCCACGTTGATGATAAGATACATTACCAAACCTTATTACTCAATATTTTTTGAACAATGTTTAACGTTGCTGAAGGAATGATTTCAAATGCGGCAAACTTTGTTTGGAGGTTTTGTAGAAGTTTATTGGAATATGTCCCCTAAGGTAATAACATATATCACAACAATGTGTGAAAAGTTTGCACTGAAAACTCTTCATGTATCCATCCGATTGATTTGTTCTATTGAAACATAGAGTCAAACTAAGAGATGATAAGTTCATGCTTTCATAAAAAAAAAACATTATAACGTGTTTAGAACGTTTTATCTAGAACCCAGTATTTGAAGCATTTTACAGAATTTACATATAAAAATACACCGTCTTTGAACCACCATTAAATCATCTTCACAATTACTAATTAGCCCGTCATTCGTTTTGGCAACAATGATGACTTTTCAGCTTGCATTTCAAAGTGATAATACTCAGTCTTGATAGTTATATTAACCTCAGTGCAAAACCAACTGATTTTCTTTGATTCGAAATCGTGAGATGAATCAGCAACATTCATCAACGACGCGTACAACGTCTACTTCGCCTTAAGGGGTCTATTTTGAGCATATATTCATGTGACTTATCTGTAATCATTACTGACAGAGCCGTGTCGAGCGAATTTTTTGGTCGACAGTGACTCCAGTCGAATCATTTTGATCGACTCGACTTATAAAATAGGCCCCTAAATCTTGGCAAAACTCTATTTTTATCATAAAAATCGTAAGAAAGATGTGGAAGATGGGAGTTGCAGATTGTATTGTTATATGGACCACCCTAAATCATAAATATCATAAAATAATGAAAGAAGAGGGCCATCAATCAGAATCAGTACACTAAAACATGCATTTATCTGCAAGGTAGGGTCAGATGGGGCAAGATGAGCACCATAAGGATGAGCTTCTTAAACTTAAACATTTTTAATCTGGTAAAATTAGCAATCATCTTCATATTTGACATTATTACTTCACCTTACAACCATCAAAAGTTTTGATAAGTGATCTTTTATTAAAGGAAAATCACGAAAACCATTATTTACTAATGCTTGTAATATCCGACGATATTAGCTTGATATTCTGACGGTATTTGTCTTCATCTAATTTAACTTTCAACCTATTATTGAGAAAAAAATATTCAATACATTTCTGGGATTACTAAAAAAATTATATAAACGTTTGTTTGTTAATTAAAATTGATTTAGTGCAAAGCGGATATCGTAGGCTAAGCTTACAACTAAATGTGGTTTCTAAAATTTAACACTTTTCCTCAATTTTGAACAGGATGATCGTATTGTCTCAAGGGTGCAAACTTTAAAGACACGGACACCGTCTTCAGCCATTTAGCTGCACATTAGACTGATGCAAATTTTGAAGTTTTTGCTCCCCTATGCTTAAACGATGTCAATTATGATGAAAATGATCCTCCCAACATTTGAAGTGATTCGAAAGAAATTTGGTTGTGCACACGCTATTTGAAGTTTATATGGAAATTACTATGGAAAAGACAAACCTTTTGTGTTCAGTCGTCTAACTGCTCGTCATAATAATCTATGGAAAAGTAAACAGACTCATCTCATGTGAAAACTTCCCAGCTACAACTTTGCCCAAGACCACATTTTGATTGGACGTAAGGATAATTTGTTATCATTGACAACGAAGTCTATATCATGCTGAGATGATCATTCAATTACTTTCGGAGCAACACTGCTTTTTTGCTGTAGAACATAGTAGCCTGGATTACTTTGATCTATTCTTCCCGCCAGGAGCACCACTGTTGCCTGCCGAACAGTTGGTGAAGCATGCTACATGAAAACCAACTTTATGATTATGAATAACAATTTTTCCTGATGTCCAATCGAAAAGTGGTCTTCGGCAAAGTTAGCTGGGAGGATTTCACGTTAGAAGACCTTTTTCACTTTTCCATGAAATATTATGACGAAGAGATAGAGGGCTGAGCACATAAGATTGGCGTTTTCCTTAGTAATCTTCATATAAACTTCAAATGGCGTGTGCACAGTCGAATTTCTTCCGAATCACTTCAAACTTGGGGAGGATGCCAATTACCATAATCAAAATCGTTTAAGCACAGGGGAGCCAAAATTTCAAAGTTTGCATCACTCTACTGCACATACTGCAACTTAACACTAGACAACTAGCATGCTCCAGTGGCACAGTCGAGAAACATTCCTAACGAAAAGTTTCAATGGCTGCAGCGGGAATCGAACCCACACCCTATGACACGATACGATTAATTGCCTAACGACACTAACCGCACGGCCACGAAGCCCACCAACTTATTGATATACTCAAAACAAATTAAATAATTTTCAAATACCGTTAAGTCACCAGTCACCGTACGGCCTCCATTCACCGTGCACATATACAAATTCCTACAGAATATTCATACAATTTTCACAAATTATTTTTTTGTCAGCAAAATAAGATAAAACTGATGAAATGAAGTAGTTTTTGTCACAAAGCATTTTGAAAAACCTAGTTTATGTAGTAAAAATCATGTGAATTCTGTTTGATAATAAGATTTTTCAACACTCTTAGTAGAAACACCAAAAAATCACATTTTTCATTTTAACGATAGAGTATGATTTTTTTCAAAATTTCAACAAGTTTTCATTGTGGATACTATTAGTAAGATGTATTTCATCGTATGAGCAATGAGATTTCATGCAACTTAGAATTTTATATTGTGTTTCAGTCGAAACCCAAATGCACGGTGAATGGATCCCTCTCAGTATGTATGGTTCCTATTACCGTGCATTAGTGTAAAAGGCATGAAATTATTCGGTAATATTAGATTTATTGTTATATCGTCATTAAACTACTTCATATTTAGTTTTTGAGTGAATATGAAATGATTTGGACAATACAGTCAAACCTCCTATAACGATTTTAATGAAAAAATAATTATTTGTCCAATTTTTAAACTTTTTATGGATTCTATTGGTAAATGAAGATTTGAACAGTCTTAAAAATGAGTGCGCTCACTATTAGCAACATAGTTGCTCCATCAACAATGTTTCTTCAAGAATCAAAATTAAATCATGACGAAATCTATACGCACGGTGAATGGTGCACTAGTGTGCACGGTAAATGGTGACATAGAACGGTACGAGGCGACCTTAACATAAGATTTTCAAACATAATTTTTGAGTAATTTTTATTTATGCATCACTAGTTTAGATTTTTCCCTGAATTATTATATAATTGTACGCTACGTAGTGGTATTCTAATACGCTTCAAATTATTTGGAAAAGTTATTAGTAGTTTACGTAACAAGTTGCAGAATGACGATTTTTACAGCACGAGTCGTACATTTGTCCAACGAGGCTTGCCGAGTTGGATAACTACGACGAGTGCTGTAAAAATCGATTTCTGCAACGAGTTGCGTACAACATTTTTTGCAATTTCGTAGAACACCACTGGAGGGTATCAGAAATAACATCTGGATGCTTGCACCATCATTTTGCAAATTCTGAAAATAGTTGGGTAATGAGTCATTACGCAACTCAAAACAGTTGCGTAATGAGAAAGCGTTGCGTAATGAACCATTACAGCACTGGTTTCAGTTAGGTAATGACTATTCCCGCACTGCATACTTCAGTGTAGGAAAGTAGGCCGTTTCATGACAGATTGGCGTGATGAAAAACAGCCTATTACGATGAGAAATTGCAAAAATAATTTTTTAAAGTGCAATTTTTTCTTAAATGCACGGTGAATGGTAGCTTGACGGTATGATGAAAGATTTGCTTCAGGTTATCTACAGAAGATTATTCTATAACTATACGGCCAAAAAATTATGAATAAATTTGTTTACGCAACAAAAATATCACTTTTACATGATCAAATCTTATATGGGAAGGTAAATTTTTAAACTTATTTGTACTTTTGATAGTATTTACGTTGTGATGTTGGTTTTTTAGTTGCAATTTTCGTCCGTCATATCAATATAATGTTATTAATCAGAACTCGAAATAATGTATTGCATAACTTCGGTAAGAGCGTCACGAACAAAGAGTGCTTATCTTGCCTCGCATACCAAACCGCATTTCAAAAAAATGTTTCATGTGATTTTATTAGTTTCGCTACTATGGGGTATGGGACGATTCAAATATGACGTCCATCGATTTTTTAAATTTATAACCTCCCTCCCCCCTCTGTCACGCTTTTTCCAGTACCTTCTACACATACTGTCACACTTTCGTTCACCATCCAGCCACTGAAGACTATTATCGCACCTGTTTAAACTGCACCAATTTCGGGGAAACGGTTTATTCGGTGTAATGGTTTTCCTAGAAAAGGGTCATTCGGGGAACTGGTATTCGGGGAAAAGTAGCACAATCACTTCGATGATCTTGAACGAAATTGTTGATGTATTTTCGTTTTATTATGCCGCAATAATTTTTGGCGTCCAATCTTCTATTGGTTCAATCATAAATGTTGCCTACTTTTAAAAATCAGCTGTTCCTAATATTTCTACAGTTTTGAATTTTATTATTTAGTAAAGCTAAATTTTAACCATTTTCATATTTTCTGTTTTATTAATTCTGGCAAGATGTGCTGTTAGTATGATAGTTACCTTAGAGCCTGCCAATATTCAACATATTTTTTTACAAACACATGACGTCCTTTCGAGATATGGTGGAAAAAATATTATTTCAATCACAAATTTTCCCTTCTTTCGATAATAGACGGTGTTTTTGACGACACTTCAAGAATGAAAATGTTTATTGAACCGTTCAAAAGTTTTACCACACATATTTTCTTCTAAAAATGTGTGGTTCATTTAAGTTTGTGAGAAGATTTTTTTTGCATTAGAGCCTTAAATCTTTTAAACGAAAAATAATCTCTAAATAAATCAAGTAATTTCCATCAAGTTATTCGTCCAAACTGGGATAGAGCTTGATCTGCAGCGAAATATTCTATGAGCGTTCCCATTATTAATAACTGCGAACTTTCTTTACCAATTTACTATTTTCAAATATGTATATCGCAACAAGCTCAAACATACTCTATGTTCTGGGATGTAGAGAAAATGATTGTTCGTTTTGTTGCCAAATAGATTAACGTGCAAATTTTCTACGTGGGGAGATAAATACTCACACGTCACTTTATATTGCAAATTAACAGAAGCACGCTCCTTGCAATCAATGCACAATTCAACAGTGTGCGTTACATGTGCGTTACGTGTTGTTTTTTAGCTACGACGCCATCCAATATATGACAAACACGGTTTGAAAATATTTTGGTGGGACATTTTTTTTTAGGTGTGAGACTATTGGAGGGCAAAATCCCCAATATTATTTCGAAAAGATCTTCCATCAGACCCGTCACGAGTTTTATTTAGTTATACTCTCTAATGTCACAGCAATTTTGATATTCATATCTTGGAAAATCTCTGAACGAACACCACGTTTGTTGAGAATCAACCAAACATGTATGCCAAGGGCTCGGTGGTGTTGATCTCGGTAAAAGATTCGAAAATACCGATGTTTATTTCAAGTCAATCGTTATGCCAAACGGCCAATATGCCAAACAACTTTATGGCAAACGGGGTATAATCATTGAAAATATTCATGGACATTTTGACATCGGAATCGTTTTTGCGATGCCATTTTTTAGTAACATCTGCATATTTTTTGTATATATCGTTTGCAGAACTCATCTTCTTCTTCTTTCTGGCATTACATCCTCACTGGGACAGAGCCTGCTTCTCAGCTTAGTGTTCCTATGAGCAATTCCACAGTTATTAACTGAGAGCTTACTGTGCCAATGACCATTTTTGCATGTGTACATCGTGTGGGAGGTACGAAGATACTCTATGCCCTGGGAAGTCGAGAAAATTTCCAACCCGAAAAGATCCTCGACCGGTGGGATTCGAACCCACGACCCTCAGCTTGGTCTTGTTGAATAGCTGCGCGTTTATTGCTACGGCTATCTGGACTATCTGCAGAACTCATGTGAGACATGAATCTTTAGTAATGTCATCAATAATCATAAAAATCTAGTTTAATCTGGGAAAACGCCTTAAGAGCCATTGGTAACCACGTGTTTCTGAGAAAATGAATGAATAAGTGTTCAAACCAATACTACTTGCACCTTTCTTCACCATAGCGTTACCAAATAACTTGTAAATCCATTCAAATACTCAAAATTAACGAGCTACACACATGGTTACCAATGGCCCTTAGGGCGAGATCACAAGTTATGCGAGAAATCATTCTTCCGAAAAGTTGAAACATTTTAAAAACTTCAATTTCACAAACACCTAAATTTTTATTACCTTATGAATAAAAGAAACTGAAGCATCAGTCATGCATATTGCATCGATAAATATTGATTAGAGCTTTTTACTAGGAGGGATATCCTAATCAATATTACTCCGTTTTACGGTACAGTGTCGGTTTCATTTTATCACGCTCTGTTCCAAACACATATCGAAATCTTTCCTTTTTTAATGACTGTTCTATCCCAAGGTTTTTTTTTGTGGTCTATTCCATAGCCTTCAATTTTGATTAATTAGGAAAGTTCGAGATATCAAACTTTGAAAACTGAGCCTGATAAAACCGAAACCTCACTGTATGTGTGAAATCATGAACTTAACGTTTTATTAGAATCGCCTCATCTTCACAGCTTCGAGGAATATGATCGACGTATTTTAAAATATGTACAAAATCCTATCACAACTTATTTTGAAGCTGAAATGCGTAATTGCAATATATATAGATGTATTTCATCAAAAACTAATCCATATCTGTGGGTTATACATAACTGTGGAGCGATCGTACTTAAAATAATATAACGATTGAAATTATTATGCTGTATTTGCTTATCTGGAAGAATCCCTAAAGAAATCCATAGAGTAATCCTTGCGAAAATCTCCTCAAAGTATTGTTTCTGGGATTTCTAGGAAAATTTCAAAAGGAATTCCTACAGCTTTGGACTCCTACAGTTTTGGAAGAGTACTCGGAGAAGTTGCTGGTGAAATCCCTGTGAGAACCTAAAGCCTGTCTACGATAAATTTCGGACACGGATGGCGGGTGTACCACAGAAAGTTCGAGAATTTTACAGAAAGAAGGATTAACATCCTTGTCAACTGTTTATTTTGTAGATATAACTCTTATTCTGAAATAAACAATTGTTTTTGTTGAATTATGAGTAACTTTTTTTTGCTGCCATTATTTGGGTGTCCGAAATTTAACGTGGACAGGCTTTATGAAGGAGTTTTTGTGGAAGGAACCATTAGAAATATTCTTGAAAAAAAATAAGAAGGAACACTAGAAAAACATCTGAGGGGATTCCTGTTATTCGTTCTGGAAGAATATTTTCAGGGTTTGTTCAAGGATGTCATGCTTGAATCCTTGCAGGAATTCTTAGAAAAAAAAAAAATCATTGGGAGTTCTGTTTTTCGAAGATTCTTTTAATAATCTTTGGATGGATCCTAAAAAAACATGGAAAGCTTTTTCCAGAATCCAGAATACCAGGTTGAATTCTTTGAGGATTCCTTTGAATCATTGCAGGATTAATCCCTAGAGGCACATGTGTAGTAATCCCTGGAGAATTCCTTGGATGATTGCATGCAGAAATTCCTGTAAAAAAAACAGAATCCCTGGAGGTTTTTCTTTTGCGTTCTTGAGAGAACTTCTATAAATCTTGGATGAATTTCTGGAACAATTATTAAATTGTCTCAAAAAGGAACTGCTGAAAAAAAAAAATTATGATGGAACACCAAAAAAAATCCATGAAGGAAAATCTAAAAAAAAATTTATGAATTTGGGAAAACAAATGCAACATTACTACAAGAAATTCCACGAAGAATTCATAGTAGAATCCTTAAAAATCAAATCATTGAGTTTCCGGAGATACGTTTCAAGAGAAATTTCTTAGAAAATGTTTCTAAATATAAATCTAAAAGAATTCCTGGAGGAATCCCTGGTGGTACCACTGCAGAAATTTCTGGACAATTACTTGAACAATTTCTTGGAACCCTGTACAAAATCCTTTGAGGAATCCGTAGAAGAGTTACTGAAAATCCTGTGGAATCTTTGAAACTATTCTCGATGGAATCCTTAGATGAATTACTGGAGAATCCACTGTATAATTCAATGGAGAACTTCATGGAGAATTCCTACAGCAATGCTTAAATATTTCATAGTTGTTTTTTATAGTTTTGAATTTTTTGAGCTAAAATACTCATCGGCGAGCAAAAACAAAATCAACGGCGTGATGTAAAACGAATCGGTTCCGGCAGTTCACAGGTCTATGTTTGGATGCTTTGTAGCGTAATGTGTAGAGGTTGCTATTATGGACAGTACGTGCTTTCCTCCCTAAAAGACTGTCGTTCATTGGGTAATAAATGACATTATAAGGTACAGAAAAGTGTCGTTTGATGAGTGCAGGGCTGAGACTGTCGTGTTTTGAAGTGCAACTTGGCTTTCAAAAACAATTTTTATTGTTAATAATTTCAAAATAGTCTCTCATAAACCTTCAAATCGAATAATTTCTCTACAACAAAGTTTTCAAGAGATCTCAAATAGTTCATAGATGTGCGAACTGAAATCCATGTGTGGTGCAGATTACGGTAACCCATGTAACCAGACTAAAGTAATTAAATATTTACCTGTCGTCAATAATTATCGGAATATACTGTTAACAACCCACATAATATGTGCGAAAAGGGTCGTTCGGTCAGTTAATTTGCATGCTAGGCGGGAACTGACCCATTAAGCCTAATAGACTCTAACGGGTTGTGCAGCATCGACTACCGGAGCAGCCAGTGGTGACCAAAGTCCACAAAAAAAGGCGCGCTTAGGTAAATGTCTCGGGAAAATACCGTCAATCAGTGCATTACTTCCGATAGGTGAGGAGCATATGAAGCCCGGGCATGTAATCATATAACGCAATTTGCCATAATGCATAATAAGAGTGGGCTGTGCCAAGCGCAGAGAAGAGACCGGTCTTGAAGCTGCTGCGGTCAGACTGATAATGGGCCGATTAGCCAACTGATCGACTGACGACGACGACAGAGTGGATGCTTTTTTATGTGTTACGCAGCCATTCGGTCATTAGCATAACTCTTGTGGCTTTCCCAGGATGGCGAGTAGTGTTATGAACCCTTCACGGAAGCCAAACGCGTTTTTGCAAACGCAAATTGCGAGAAAGCTAGATGCGAATGGGTTTGAGTGACATAAACCCAGTTTTGGAATGGCTCGAAGTTTGTCAGCGCCATAGAATAAGTTTGATTCTACATTTTGACATTACATCCCCGTATGACAAGATCTGCTCCTCAATTTTGATATATTTCCATACATTTCATACAATTTTTGACTGGTTTTATTAAAGAATGCTCTTAATTAATTACACCTAAATGCAGAGATAGATTTCAAGGGTTCCTACACCTGTCAAATATCTTGACCCAAAACAATCTAACATGTTAAAAGTTTAAATACATAAATTTAAATAAATTCAATACTAAAAGGAATATCTATCGGCGGTCTGATTATCATTAAAGCATAATATTTCCTGTGCAATCTAGGTCGTAGGTAATCACGCTGCAATCATGATATAAAAAGTCATAATCATGATTTTGAAATTCTAATTTCTTCCCTTGTATCAAGGATCCAGCTCAAAAGTTTGGGGGCAATCTGTCAAAGATCTAGGATGCCAGTTACATGCAAAATCGCACTTGTAGTGTTCATTAAGTATGTGAAATAATAACTAAGAACCTCTGGGAAATTATACCAACAATCTCGGAAAAAGACTATAAGTTTTATTCCTAGAGTTCACTGAAGAGTTTGAAAAAAAAAATTGTCAACATCTTTCGTAATTTTTTTTTGTTTTCCTGAGGGCCGCTAGTCATACTAGAGATGTTTTCTCCTTAAAATCTAAAATAGATGTATCTCAATATCCTATTATTATTTGAAGTAGCCAACATTCTAGTGGTTTCAAGTTAGGCTAGAAATAGAAAGTTATACGGTTCAAATCCAGTGACTTCTATGGAGATTTCTCTTCTGTCATAAAGCTTAAAAAACAGCTCCCCTTAAGACCACTCAACACATTTGGCTTGGTTACTTACTGCCTAATAAAATAATATGTACCGTTTTGATTCATATTACGGACAGCTTCTTATTCCGGACACTCTACTTTGTATGGGAAACATTTCATATGAAATGTTTCAATTTTTGCCGTTCAAAAGTTCACACTTTCGAGGTTCATTTCAATCAGAATTTTCTATTGATATCTACAAAAAAATATAATACTCAAGTGCCTTAGACGCCTCTTCAGTGGTTTGCCAATTTGAAATAATGATTTCACTTGTCTTTTTATGATTTTCATGAGCTGTCCGGAATTTGAATCAAAGTGCCCGGAATGTGGGGCAAAAGTAAGGAAGCGTCCGGAATAAGAATCATGTATCAGGAACAAAATATTCACCCACCATTCGAAAGTTAAGTGTTTTGAAGGCGCGATAACGCCGAGGAATCATACAGATTGATTTATTTTATATACTTCCTGATGCGTTATACTTCATTGAGGCCTTAAGTGTGCGTAATATGAATCAAAACGGTACATGTTCTAAACCATGCAAGAATATTGAATTTATTCTGCTTGGATGCATAGAGCCATGCCTTCAAAGTTTTTACGGTTAATTTGCGGACACCCTGTATGGCAGTTAACCTCTAATTAACATAGAGAAATTGATTTTTCTGACAGTAACTTCGCGACCCCCTTAAGGAGTCTTCATGGCTACCTAGATGTCCGCCTATCACTGGTTGGGGAACCGTGCCTATCACAGAGATATGGACAAAACACTTTTGTATGTTTTTGAGGGGGTGAACCCAAACTTTTGCACGATGACTTGAATGACTGTTTGATTGATTTTGAATAGTGTTTAGATTTTTCCGCCATAATTTTGCGAGTGCTCTTCAAAGAATAAATATTACGGTTCTAATGGTCAATTTTGGTCAATCCAATGCTGAGAAAATAAGCCATGTTTTTAGTGTATTTTTTTTTTTGAAAAATGTCATAACTGCAAGTAAAGGTTTAGTGAACAAAATCAAAAAAATGTTTTTGTCGAAATACCTTCGAAGAAAATTTAACTCATTGTTTGTCGAATGCGTCATAGAGAGCTTCTTTTAAGCGAAGTAAGGACCTTTAAAGTAAAGCACTCAAGTAAAATCTCTCCGTTTTACCAAAGTAATTTTGACAGCTTATCCAGTATGAGCGAAATGTCACTTTTACTTGCGGAATAATTGAGCAGCACATTGTTCCGTGCGGAAGAGTGACAGCTCCATTTGAATTACATGGCAGACGTTAACGACGTTATGAAATCAGCTCTACTACTCAGCAGCGTACAGCGCAAGTAATTTCGGTAGCGGAATCATTCATAGACCGTTTGCTATCCTTTTGCACAGCACTCATGAACAGCGTACCAGACGTGTAATTACAAAGTTAAGGCTGGTTAGCTACTGACAAGAAAAGGAATCGCCTATCACAATGCGTGGAAAACTTCTTCCCAGAAATGGTTCATAAAATCACATTTTTCTGATCGCAGTACGCAGTTGATACGAAATGTCATTTCAAAGAGGGCTCTCTGTAGGAAACTTTTGGACTCATTTAGTCAAGAAATTTCTTAACTTTTCTTGAGCGATATTCTGTTTAGCTTTATGGACAAAACACTTTTGCATGTTTTTGAGGGGGTGAACCCAAACTTTCTCATGGGAGTGGACCCATAAAAAAGGCGAACATTTTTCGAAAGTGAATTTGGCATTTATTATTTTTATTCTTTTCGTAGGTTAATGTAATTTCTGATTGCTGTAGTACATTCTTACTTGACTTCGCCATGACAATTTTTATATTTTTTTACTAACCTAGTCAATGTACTAAAAAAAGATCAAAGGTGATGTTCAATAAGAGTCAGAAAAAAACCTTCGATTGTCACATACTCTGGAGACAAATTTCACACTCTAAAAATCAAATCTAATCGTTAAAAATATAGTTTTTTTTCAATCTTAGAGAATGGATGAGGCCTTAGAGAACTTGTTTTTGATGATTACTATAAAATATTATGCTATTTTTCATATTTTTCAAAATGACTAAACAGATTAAACAAATGGATCAAAACATAAAATATATTATTCGTTTTCATTTTCCATATAAAACTATCATAGAATATGATATAATTATTTTATGGTCCATACTGTAAATTTACTTGAACTTCGTTATTTTAGATAACCAAAAAGTTTTGCGTGAATAAAAGTTCTTGGCAGAATATAGAAATCTCAAAACCAAAATCTTCGAATTTTTTGTGATGTATTTCTAGAGAAATCCCTGAACAACCGACAAAGCTTTTCGGTGAAATCTCAAGACAAATACCTGCACTAATCTCTGACAAAAGCTATGAATGAATGAGAAATTGCTGGAGGAACTCTGAAACAATTTTTAGGGAATTTAGTCTTGCATGAATCCTTTAAAAACTTCCAGAGGAATCCCTGCTTAAAGTTCTAGAGTATCCTTAGAAAAAAAACCTTGACGAATTTTTTGAAAAAGGGTATCGTAGAAAAAGTATTTGGAAAGGAATTATAGTACAAATCATGGAGAGGTCGTTGGAGGAATGTTTACAGCAATTGGTGTGAAATCTCTAGAGAAATCCTTGAAAATAATAATAAAAGAATTCGTCGAATCTCAACAGGAGTTGTTGAATAAATCATTGCAGATTATCTTGCGCAGTATCTGAAAAAAAAAATCTTTTAAAAAATTCCTTAAATAACCTACTTAGAAAAAACCTGAAAAAAAAAACTCGATAGATCCCCTTGTAGAAACTCTGAAAGAATTTCTGGAATAGTATCTGCAGAAATACTTGAATAAATTATTTGAGGAATCGCTAAATGCTTAAAAGTCTGGATTCATGGGTAAATTCTTGGTAAAATCTCTGCACTGATTTTTTGGAGAATCTATATCCGGCAAATGCCTTGAGGAGCATTAAATACAGTCTACAAGTATTAAGGGGCCAAAATTGTGTTACGTAATTTATACGTAATGGACAATAACGTAAGATAATTTTGGCGGTTTTTCGACCCCCTCCCCCCATGGTAAGATTTTTTTGTAGTTTTTTGAAAATCAGTTGTTTAATTGCTGCATAAATTCGAAGAGAAAATCCACGGAAGAATTTCTGGAGGATTTACTAATAGAGTTTGTACAACAAATACTGGCAGAATTTTTAAAGGAATCCTGGAAGTATTCCCAAAAGAATGTGGTTTGTGAAGAGTAGCTTATACGGAGAATGAAGGTTTATTGAAAACGTAATAAGCTATCAATAGTGAAGTTCAAGTCAGCTTTTTTAGGTAGCTGAAAACCAGTTGTTTGATTGCTGCTATTTACTTCAATGTTTGCTGCTTCACAAAACAATCTCTGCGAAAAATTCTAGAGGAACCTGTGGAGAAATTCTACATGGAATCTCTACGTAAAAATGCTTGGAGCGTGGAGTAAAAATTCACAAAAGAATTTCTGAAGGATTCCTTGCGGAAAATTCTGGGAGAATTCGCATAGAGGTTCCTGGTAATATCCATAGATTCACTGGAGAAATATGTACAAAATATCCTGGCAGAATATTCCCTATTCTGTATCACTTTCTCTCTTGTTGAGCACCAAACAGGCAACTGCATCAAAGTTTTACGTCCCGATTCGTTATGAATTCTATGCTGGTACAAAGTATTAAAAAGGGGAAACAAACGCATTAAGGCTAACATTAGGTCAAGTTCGAAAAAGGTGCACATCTAATTCTTTGGAAAAGGCACACTAAATAATCCATTTTGCGATCTTAAAGAAACATTACGTAAAAGTTTAACATGTCTAATTTTAAATTTTCGTGATAATTAGATTTACATTGTTTTTATTTATCTTGTAGCAAAAAACTATCGACCTAGAAATGACGCCTCATTGTCAAAGCCTGTAAAACTCCGTGAAATGTTTATGTTAAATCTTTTTGCTCACGTAGGAATCCATCAATGGACAATCGTCTGAATTTTAGTCATGCCCCGGCAGCAGCGGCAGAACCACCTGTTCAAACCGATGACAAACAATGTTTGGGTTTGTGTTGTGTGACGCATCATTACACACGCGCCGAACCCGACAAGGCTTTGCAAAACAATTTGTCACGGTTCCACGGTAGAAAGTATATTACACCCACTGGATGTGACAGTAAGGTGGTCCATTTCTACTGGCGATCAAAAGTGAGGTTAGGTTGCGAAAGTTTTTCAAATTGAAATGAAGATATACAGTTTCCTGTGCCTTCAATTGCAAAAATCTTGTCAGTTAAATGGTTTTGGTAGTTTTTCTTCCAAAGTTAGCACTAGAAATTTTGATTGAGATGCAATAATCCCTAATCTAGAAGAGCGCCATCTACGGATTTTAGCTTTGCGTTGGATCACAAATATGCTTTTATATTTACGTTCAACCCCGAGGGAAAACCGATTTTTAGTTTTCCTAGGTTCAACTTTTTTTTCTAAGAGGAAAGATTTTCGAATTGTTGGAGAATTTTGAAATCAATAAAAAAATATCGACAACAATTTCATCTATATTTCACAATAGCTTCTGAGGGTTTAAATGAACTAACTTGGGAAGTGTAGCTCAAGATTTTTGTAGTTTCATCGTTATAAGCCACCCTATTGTGACAGCTATGGCATTACAATTTTCGGCTATACGTTTGGACGCAATCGGTCACAGTTGGTCGTTTGAATAATGGGAGCGTTTTTTTTTCTATTGATAGCAATTCAATGCACGATGTGCGAAAAACTGCTTAGCAAGTTTCAATGCACATTTAGGTTAATCTGTTGTGGTCACAAATTGTCGCCGGACGACATGAAGTAACAACAATCCACCGCAATCGAGTGAAACTGTCAACCCTATAGATGTAATGGCTAGGGAATGCAAAAAGCATTACATAGTTGCTTGCTTGCACTTATGCAATGTAGGTAACATTTTTCCAATTATGAACACATTAGGTCATTTCAAATCGTTGATGTGGTAGGTACAGTATTGAACAATACATTTGCAACTTTTTCTTTAGAGTGTTTTATCTGAGTTATACGGTATATACCGATTTGAATAAAATTTTCACAAAACTTAAATTTTACATTTGTTATTTATTCAATCCTGGAGTAATGGAACAACAATTATTTTGTTTGCCAAATTTTATAATTGACTAAATGAAATAAAAAATAAAGTGTAGCTTATGGTAGTAAAGTTGTAGATTAGGACCAGATGAAAAAAAATGCTAAAACGGGTTTTGTGTAGGGCTGTCTGACGTTCTGAAAAAATTTGATTCAAATCGATTAATACATAACTAATTGTGAGAGCTAGTCTCCCAAAGCTGATCTTTTCGTAAGTTAAATAAGAAAAAGTTGCAAATGTATTGTCCAATACTGTACCTATTTCCTGTGGATAGTTGAGGCTTTTGAGTGTCGCTTGAATGCTCATAGATTTCTCGGAGGTAAACAACGGCATGGTCTATCATCGATAGATAGCTGCATGTGCATACCGGCATATTTCAGTGATTGCGGAATCATGCATTATCATTGAACTGAACAGCCCTGACCTTCGCTCACATTTCTCTTGGGTGCGTTTTCTGTTCGAAATAAGTACTTATGATCTTTTACAGAGGCGACAAGTTCATAAAAATACACAGTTCGACAAAAAAAGTCGATCTGAATGCACAGAGACCGGACACCCCGGGCTTGAAAGTATAAAAATAAACAAAAATAATGGCCTTTTCAGAATGTTCGTGTCTGCCCCAGGTCATTTTTAAAATATACTTGAACTTTTTGCATTTTTTATTTAAAAATCTAATCTAATCAATAAGTGTTTTATATTCAGGACAGCGGAATTCATGTGCCATATAATGTTTTCAACTTTAAATACAATATGAAGAGTTGTAATAAGATTTGCAGGGAGCCCTCCCACCTTTTTTTGTACCCTCCCCATTTTTAAAGTATCGCAAATGATGGACTATTTGATATACAGGGGGTTGTCAAAATAACTGGAACAGGCAAAATTTGGGCCAACTTTGGAATGCTGTAACTTTGACAAAAAATGACCGATTTCAATTCTTTAAGAAGTAATGGACGGGTCAACTAATCTAGTTTTGAGGTGCATCCACGGAGATGAACTATGACCACCGGATACCGGTGATAATCCGGATTTCCGGAAGCATGTCTTATGCAGTAAAATTATGACGTGATTTTAGCAAAGGTCTCGGCTAAAAAATCAAAATTTTACTACACATGAAGATAGAAGATCAAATTCTGAAGCGATTGGTGCGCCAAGTATTAAGATCGGTCCAGAAACAACCAAGATATGGCCATTTCCCTGGAATCGGTGCCGGTAGTGGATCCGAATTGGGATCAAACAATTTATTCACTCAAAATATATCGCGCAATATTGTTTTCTCCCTAGCTCATCATAAAATATCCTATTATAAATTGAAAATGAGTCTTGTACAGATTTGGCCACTCATGGCGCCGCCAAGTGCCCCGGGGGAACCTTGCATAGGGGACATTTCGATTTTGACACCAAAGCAGATCATGCGACGGCTCATTCTTCATGTCTTGTTGTAAATAGAGCAACTGTAGACTCAAAATGGATAGTTGACTACAGTGACTACTTTTGGGACCACCGGATGTCCCCGAGGGAACCTGTAATTAGGGACAATTGAAATTGAACTCCAATACATATCGTGCGACGGTTCATTTTTCATTTCTCGTGCTAAATAGGGCTATTGTAGACCTAAAATGGATAATTGACTACAGTGGCCACTTTTGTGACCACCGGAATTTTCCGGAGGAACCTGTCATTGGGAACATTTCTGTTCTTACACCGAAACATATCATGCGACGGCTCTTTCTTCATGCCTTGTCGTAAATAAAGTAACTGTAGACTCAAAATGGGAATTTAATTGAATTGGCCACTTCTGGGACCACCGGGTGTCCCCTAGGGAACCTATGATTGGGGACAATTGGAATTGAGCTCCAATACTCATCGTGCAACGGCCCATTCTTCATGTCTAGTCATGAATAGGTCTACTTTAGACCGAAAATTGATATTTAACTAGAATGGCCACTTTGGGGACCTCCTATATTTCCCTAAGTAACCTATCACTTTTAAGACCACCGGAATTTCCCGGAGGAATCTGTCATTGGGGACATCACAGCCTCCCTCCCAGCCTCCCCCAACAAAAAAAAAACGCATTATGCGTTTTTTTTTGTTGGGGCAGCAGGGACGAAAGTCCAGGGGCTTAACGGACCCCCCCCCCCCAGGACCTCTGCGAGTTGGGGAGTTGCCCAGGATGTGGTGGAGTTCGCAGTGGGCTCTGATGAACCTTCATAAAAACCACAAAAATCCGAATGCAACTCTGTCACAGCGACCGGTGCCGCTTAAAGTACCCTAGCCCAAACTAACAGGAGTGCCAACCGGCACATCAGGATTGATGCCAGTGAGATCCTGATTATGGCATACTGGTCGCGATACAAACGGACAAGGCATGGAATTACGAGTAGGAGTGCTTCGAGCACATTGGGACCAACGCCAGTACAGCCCCAATTATGTATACTGGCAGCGCACGATAAAGGACAAGTAACGATATATGTACTGGATAATATGCTTTGAGGCTGACAGCGGCGACATTCTACTCCCTTAGTAGGGTCGGGTGACACTGGCCCGAAACGGCGAGTGGGTTAATGGCGCAGGCTGCCCCCGTCCCGTAAAACCGTGGCAGGCCTTAGAGTACGTTCCAAATCCGTCGCCTGGTTGTTCCAACTGGGCGGGAGTAGGCTCAGATGCCATTACCTGACCTGCGCCGATCTGGCTCTGAACATAGTACCTCATAAAGGACTATGTCAACCCTAGCATGGCCTCCCTGCTTGCATAGATAACCATGGGATCATAAAGGCGACTATTCCAGCGGAGATGGATAGCGGCTCTTAGGGGGACCCATAAGAGATGATCAACCAAAACAAACAACCAGCGGAATGTGAAGGAGAGGCTTCTGGACCTATCAGTAACCGGCTAAGGTTCCCGCCAAGGAAGGAGGCGACCAACTTTATTGAAAACAGTGTGGGCAAAAGCCTAGATACTGTGACGACGGCAGGCACTGGCCGCTCCAGTGCAACATGTGTGGTGACCGATGGCCCGGGACTAATCGAGGCCATGGATCGCAATAGGGAGTACCTCCCTAAAATGCAGGTAGCTGCTGAGCAACTTGATGTCATCATCGAGTATGTTAAGAGCAAAACAAATATCAGCAAAGACTTGAAAACAAGTCTACTGAAATTGCGACAATCAGTCCTAGCTGCAAAGCAGGACTACGAGAAAGCCAAGGAACAACTTGGCAAGGTAGAAGGCCAAAAAGACACTAGGTCGTGTCAGACCGAAGTGTTTTCCTTCACAGGCAACGCGAATATATCTGATGATATTATTCGATATGCGATGCGGAAGAGGGAAGCTTCCGGGGATGAATACGTGGCGAAAAGACGTATGGTTGCTAAGGGAAAAGTGACCTACGCGGCCGTCCTCCAGAGCGGAAAAGCTGGCACGAGCCAAGCACCGCGATCAAGAGGACATGGCAACAAAGGAGAGGCCAACACCAAGCCTAAGGCCAAGAAAGCCAAGAAAAAGGAGCCACGGGTTAACCGGAACCAGGCAGTGCATCCACAGGAACCACGGGCGCAAGGCAACAGCAACCCGTGGATACGAGTTGGAAATAAGAAAAAACAGAGGAAACCGAAAACGGAGCCCAAGGAGAGCGCTAAACCGAAAGCAGCGAAACGTAGGAATTTAGGCGAAGCCCTCGTTATCAAAACGGAGGAAGCAAAATACGCCGAGGTTCTGAAGGCGATGCGAAGCACAGAGAAGCTATCGCCATTGGGCGCAGACGTGCGAAGCATAAGGCGAACTAGGATTGGTGAAATGATCCTAGTCTTAAAGAAGGACGCCAAGGAAAAGGGTGCAGTCTATAAGCAACTGGCACAAGAAGTACTTGGTGACGAGGTTGATGTAAGATCCCTTACTGCTGAAGCGACTCTCCAGTGTAAAAATCTGGATGAGGTCACCGATGCAGCGGAGGTCTCGGCTGCCCTCAAAGAGCAGTGTGACATCGACGTAGCCAGTAAGGCCATCCACCTTAGAAAGGGCCCGCAGGGCACCCAGGTGGCGGCGATCAGGCTGCCGGTCGCAGAGGCCAACAAAGCGAAGAACTTGGGCATACTCAAGGTAGGCTGGTCGGTTTGCCGGCTGGGCATACAACAGCCTCCTGAAGTTTGCTTCAAGTGTTTCGGGAAGGGCCATAAGTCGTGGAATTGCAATGGTCCCGACAGAAGTAAGATGTGCAGAAAATGCGGCGCTGAAGGCCATAGGGCAAGCGATTGTAAGCAAATCGCTAAGTGCCTAATATGTGTCGACAGAGCAGACAACGGACACTTAACGGGCGGACCCAAATGTCCGGGCACAAGCGGAGTATCAAAGCAGCCAAAACGGAAGTAACACAGTTAAATTTAAACCACTGTGATGCAGCCCAGCAGCTGCTTTGGCAGTCAGTCTCGGAAACCAAGACTGACGTGGTGTTACTATCGGACCCATACCGAATACCAGCCAACAACGGGAACTGGGTGGCGGATAGGTCTCAACAGTTAGCAGCTATAGGGACGACAGGACGATACCCAATCCAAGAAGTAGTCTCTAGCTCAAATGACGGTTTTGCGATAGCAAAAATCAACGGCGTGTTCTATTGCAGTTGTTACGCGCCCCCAAGGTGGTCGATTGAGGAATTTTCCCACATGGTCGACAGGATGATAGCCGAACTAGCTAATCGGCAGCCAGTAGTGATAGCTGGCGACTTTAATGCATGGGCAGTGGAGTGGGGTAGCCGCTGCACCAATCAAAGAGGCCAACTATTGCTGGAATCCCTGGCCGCTTTAAATATAGAGCTGGCAAATGTGGGTACAGTGAGTACCTTCCGCAGAAATGGTGCAGAATCGATTATCGACGTGACGTTTTGTAGTCCTAACCTTTTAGGTACCATGAACTGGCGCGTTGATGACGGTTATACTCATAGCGATCATCAATCGATTCGCTATAGTATAATACCAGGCGGGCGGAAGGCAGCGCGATGTAACTCGACCCATGCCCGAGGATGGAAAACAGCGCGCTTCGACGGCGAAGTATTCACTGAAGCCCTGAGGCGCGAACGGAACACTCTGGACCTAAACGGTGAAGAGCTAGTTGCTGTGATATCACGAGCGTGTGATGCTTCCATGCCGAGAAAAGCCCCTCCTAGAGAGAACAGGCCGCCGGTGTATTGGTGGTGCGAATCAATTGCAAATCTTCGAGCAATCTGCCTTCGGGCTAGACGAAGAATGCAACGCGCACGCACAGAAGCACAAAAAGAGGAACGCGGTGCAGCATTCAGAGAGGCAAAGTTGGCTCTCAAAAAGGAAATCAAGAGTCGGAAACGGGCATGCTTTGAAAGCCTATGCGAGAGTGCCAATTCTAGTCCATGGGGTGACGCCTACAGAGTGGTAATGGCTAAGACCAAAGGAGCCATAGCGCCCCAAGAGAAATCGCCCGAGTTGCTGCGATCGATAATCGATGTACTTTTCCCGCACCATCCCATAAGCCCATGGCCCCCAGCGCCGTATGCGGCAGATGAAGAAGAAGAAGTGGCGAGAGTGACGAACGAAGAGCTGGCAGAAGTCGTGAAATCATTCGCGTCAAACAAGGCACCGGGACCCGATGGTATCCCGAATGTTGCCTTAAAAGCGGCAGTGAACACGGATCCGGACATGTTCAGAACCACGATGCAACGCTGCATTGATCAAGGAATCTTCCCGGATGTATGGAAGCGACAGAAATTGGTGCTACTACCAAAGGCGGGGAAACCACCAGGTGACCCGTCGGCGTATAGACCTATCTGTCTACTAGATACGACGGGCAAGTTATTGGAGAGGTTGATTCTCAACAGACTAGTACCGTATACGGAGAGTGCGGACGGCCTGTCCAACAACCAGTTTGGATTCAGAAAAGGTAAATCTACTCTGGACGCCATCCAGTCGGTCGTTCAAACAGCTGAGGTGGCAATCGAGCATAAAAGGAGCGGCATCCGTTACTGCGCGGTTGTCACTCTGGATGTGAAGAATGCGTTCAACAGCGCAAGCTGGGAAGCAATAGCACACGCGCTTCACCGCCTCAAGGTACCGGTGCAGTTGTGTAAGCTTCTAGAAAGCTATTTTGATGGTAGGATTCTACTGTATGACACAGAGGAGGGGCAGAAAAGCGTTCGAATTACCGCGGGAGTACCTCAAGGTTCAATCCTGGGCCCGCTGTTATGGAATGCGATGTACGATGACGTACTGAGGCTGCCCCTTCCGACGGGTGTTAAGATTGTTGGCTTCGCCGACGATATCACCCTAGTGGTCTATGGTGAATCGATGGAGGAAGTAGAGTTGACAGCAGCGCACTCTATTTCCCTGGTTGAGGAATGGATGAAGTCTAGGAAACTAGGACTGGCCCGTCACAAGACTGAGGTGGTGGTGGTCAACAACCGCAAGTCCGAGCAACGGGCGCTTATCTCGGTAGGTGATTGCACCATAGAGTCCAAACGATCCCTTAGGCATCTTGGTGTAATGATTGATGACAAGCTGAGCTTCGCTAGCCACGTTGAATATGCCTGTAAAAGGGCATCTACGGCTATAGCGGCGCTTTCGAGGATGATGTCTAACAGCTCTGCTGTAATTGCCAGCAAACGCAAGCTGCTGGCAAGCGTGGCGCTATCCATACTAAGGTATGGAGGACCAATCTGGTCAAAAGCGCTTATAACGAGAAGAAACCTAAAGCGGTTGGAAAGCACGTACAGGATAATGTGCTTAAGAGTAGCAAGTGCATACCGGACGGTATCTAAAGAGGCCGTGTGCATCATAGCCGGGATGACGCCCATCGGGCTCATCATCAAGGAAGATGCTCAATGCTTCAACCAAAGGGGTACCAGAGGAGTCCGCGACACGTGTAAAGAGGAAACGCTCAGAAGCTGGCAGCAGGAATGGGATAACTCCACTAAGGGTAGATGGACCCATCGGCTAATACCAAATGTGTCAGATTGGTATGGTAGAAGCCATGGGGAAGTGAACTTCCACCTGACGCAGTTTCTGTCAGGACATGGTTGCTATAGACAGTACCTGTATAGGTTCGGGCACTCAGAATCTCCTGCGTGCCCCAATTGTGCTGGTGTAGAGGAAACAGCGGAGCATGTCGTGTTCGATTGCCCCCGTTTCATTGTTGTGAGAGGTCGCATGCTCACTACATGCGGAGGGGACACGTCCCCCGACAATATTATAGAGAGAATGTGTGCGGATGCCGAGTGCTGGAATGCAGTAACTACGGCTGTCACTCACATTATGTTAGAATTGCAGCGTCTATGGCGCGCCGACCAAGAGTTGGCTGCAGAGGATTAGCCCTGCCGAGGCTGGTCCCTTGTAACATTGTTTAAGTCGGCTAAGAGAAGCAGTTTGCCTAGGCTACTTCTGCTACACGTGTTGTGCTATATGCACTGGTCCCTTCCCGAAGAAATACCGTAAGGTGGTTCCGGGGAGATGAGGGTCTGAGTCCAAGGGTCATGTCGATGCACTGTTCACCACTTGAGCAATTCTAAATGAATTGCTCAAGCACAGTGCATAGGCTGGTTTTAGCGGGTCGTCGTTGGTGCGTCATCCCCGCATTCCCTGAGTTATCTTCTCAGGGGATCTGTTTGCAGATTTCCCCCTTGTAAAAAACAAAAAAAAAAAAAAAAGCCTCCCTCAGGGATATCCGGTGGTCCCAAAAGTGGCCACTGTAGTCAACTATCCATTTTGAGTCTACAGTTGCCCTATTTACGACAAGACATGGAGAATGAACCGTCGCATGATATGTTTTGGTGTCAAAATCGAAATGTCCCCTGTGCAAGGTTCCCCCGGGGCACTTGGCGGCGCCATGAGTGGCCAAATCTGTACAAGACTCATTTTCAATTTATAATAGGGTATTTTATGATAAGCTAGGGAGAAAACAATATTGCGCGACATATTTTGAGTGAATAAATTATTTGATCCCAATTCGGATCCACTACCGGCACCGATTCCAGGGAAATGGCCATATCTTGGTTGTTTCTGGACCGATCCTAATACTTGGCGCCCCAATCGCTTCAGAATTTGATCTTTTGTCTTCATGTGTAGTAAAATTTTGATTTTTTAGCCGAGACCTTTGCTAAAAACACGACATAATTTTACTGCATAAGACATGCTTCCGGAAATCCGGATTATCACCGGTATCCGGTGGTCATAGTTCATCTCCGTGGATGCACCTCAAAACTAGATCAGTTGACCCGTCCATTACTTCTTAAAGAATTGAAATCGGTCATTTTTTGTCAAAGTTACAGCATTCCAAAGTTGGCCCAATTTTTGCCTGTCCCAGTTATTTTGACAACCCCAAATATTCAAATATTCCATCATTTGCAATACTTTAAAAATGGGGAGGGTACAAAAAAAGGTGGGAGGGCTCCCTGCAAATCTTATTACAACTCTTCATATTGTATTTAAAGTTAAAAACATTATATGGCACATGAATTCCGCTGTCCTGAATATAAAACACTTATTGATTAGATTAGATTTTTAAATAAAAAATGCAAAAAGTTCAAGTATATTTTTAAAATGACCTGGGGCAGACACGAACATTCTGAAAACGCCATTATTTTTGTTTATTTTTATACTTTCAAGCCCGGGGTGTCGGGTCTCTGTGCATTCAGATCGACTTTTTTTGTCGAACAGTGATATTGAGGGGGAAAAATGATTGACATCGAGAAAATTTTTGTTTTGAGTCGAATGCTAAATACTTGCAAAGATTTGTTTCCAAGTTGAGATAGTAAATTTTGGACTGTTAAACTTTCACAATTTAGTCTCAAACCATCAAAATAGTATGAATTTTTAACTTTTATTTGTGATTTTTTAATGTATAATCAAAACCGAAAGACATTATAATATTTTGAGCAGTCTTTCATATACATTTGATCTATTTTCTCCATACAAATTTCAAACTTGTTGAACCCCACCTTAAATATGATGAATTCCGTTCAAACTTTCACAGTAGCTTCTTGGGTTTCAAAACGATACTTTGCCCTTCTGTAAAATTACTGAGGAGGCAAAAAGTGCTTCCTGTCCCTCAAAGTTGACGGCTATGATCATTTAACTGGTCTTCATGTCTTGTAACATTATGATTTTGGATGCTATGATATCACGGTTCGGAACTCTGCAAGCTCTTAAGATTTCTTCAGGAATTCTCCCAGAGTTTTTTTCACGTGCTCTGGAATTGCTCCAAGATTCAGGATATTATCAAGAACCAGAGCAATTCCAATGATTATTTGAGAAAGTGCTCGGTTCTTCAGGAAATAAAAAAAATATATTCCCTAAAATTTTTTTGCAAGACTCGCCATGGAATTTCCGGAGGCACCATGATTCCCTATAAAAAAAAATCTATGTTGATTACTGAAGGGGATTTGCCATAAATTCATTGATTGTTTTTTCAAGATTTCACGCTGAAAATTATCTTATGAAATTTTGGGATTTTTTTCAAAGCAAACTAAGAGGAATATTTCGTAAAATTCGATGAAAAATTAAAAATCTCTGACGTATCCTTATATGATTGAAAAATTGTGTAGGGTAAAAGCACCGGTTTTGGCCAGCCTAAGAGAAAACGCCAATAAAAATTTTAGGGGATGCCGTATTTATACTACAAATATGTCAAATGCAAGCTTTCAATCCATATTATGTGTGTAAAATGTCGAAATAGAGCTAAAACCATCGTTTCACTTCGAACACATTGTTGGTCAATATAGGTTACCAGAACCAGTTTCGGCCAGTGACTTAACTTCGGTTCCTAAATTGGCCAATCACATTGATTTCTTATGAGAGTGGCCAAATTAGGAGTACCCTGGCCAATTAGGTGTATGAGAGTTAAAATCATAAGGAAAATGAATCATTTTTATTATTTTTTGAATCAATTCGAACGAGTCAATGAATGTAGCTCTACCATGTGAATGTGATCTACTGAACACAAAAGGTTTCATGCTGATTGGCTATGTAAAACGGTGTATAATCCACTATGGCTACAACTGTCTGTTTGCTAAGGACAATGGAAAAAATAATTGATGATTTCATCAAGTCAACAAGCTTAATAGAAATGCCTCACGGTGTGCTGGAACACACATATTATCGAACTTGCATGAACCTCCGATCTTTTTTCACTAAAAGTTAGCCTTGATAGTCAAGAAAAGCTTGCGAAATATTAACCCTCTAATACCCAAATTTTTATTTTCGATTTAAGTATTATTTTTCATTATCTAAAATCGTTCTAAACACGTTTTGGGCATTTATTTATTTTTATTCGCAAATTTTTAAATTTTGGTTTTTGATTTTTATAATTTTTATTTTTGAACATCCCTAGCTTTTTTCATTTTTTCTTGAAGCCTTTTCTAGTTGTTGATTTTTGGGAATAATAAAAATTTAAATTGTTACGGTATTTTTAAAAATATTAAATTTTTAATTTTTTTTCGGAGCGTATTTTATTTTCCGTGTAACTAACGGAAAAACAGGTTTGAAATGATTTCAATACCACCAGGCTCTTCGTTTGTGATAGGTTAATCATAGAAAAATATAAAAGGTACGATTTTTTATATTACACGTTAAATGAAGCCCAGGCATTTGTAGGTTATATAAGAATGAAATTTTTCAAACATTTTCTAAAAATACAAAAAAGTTTAAAAAGTCATAAAAAACTTTTCTTATATGCGTGTTATGAGTCAAGGTATGAGCCAAAAATAAATTCATTTTGATTTCCGAGCTACGAAAAAATACACAAAATTCCAAAGTGTACCCCGTCTAAAGGCGGGGTTGGGTATTAGAGGGTTAAAAAATCTTTCATCGGCAAAAAATTGAAAAAAGTCCATTTTTGTATTTTTACCCTTCTCCCATATATGAGTTCATAGGAGAATATTAGAGTTATACTACTTTTGATGCATTGCAGACTTATTTGATATACCTAGATCACGAATCGATTACAAGACGTTTCAAATTGAGCATAATTTCTACCTACATTCACACAATGTGACCAGCCCATTGTGGTATGCCGTTTATTAACGACATCGCATTTTTACATAAATTTATTAAGGTAAACATACTACAACTTATCAAGTTTCAATCAATGTTTCCTATTCTACTGAATAATTGAAATTGTTGGTGTTCGTTATTGAACATGAAGCTTTTTTAAGATAACAGACAATTGTATAATTACATGCAACCACTAAATAAACCGCCATACAATTATATAGGGCAATGTACTGTTTCAATTTTGTATGGTATGTTCACTCTAGCTGATCTTGTTATTAACATTTGTTGTGATTGAAAGATATTCCTTGTATGAGTAACTTTTCAAATATTATATAATATATATTTGAAAAGTTGTCATGACGATTTATATTGAAATCTTGCAGCCGCTGGTTGGGTGCGTTTGCTAAAACCTCACATCATTAACATATCCTTAGTTACCTTCATATACTTAAAGCTAAATACATACCATAAAACGGGGTAACTTTGATAGTTTTTTGAGAGAAAATCGATTTTTTTTTATTTGTAAAACAAGCACTGGTTTGTTAGTTATCGATTGTACATGAAAGATTGCATAACGGTTCGATCTTAATGAATCTATAGTTTTTCATATAATCGAAAGTCAGTTTTTAGTAATGGGGTAACATTGATAATGAGTAGATAAGCACATGAAAATCCAAAACAAACTATTATTTGACATCATCACAGTTTGAATTGGATTGGAGAATGTTAATAGAGAAACTGGATTAGATTTTATCAATTAAAGTACAGAATTTATTGAACAAAAAACATCTTTAAAAGGGTTTTCAGTCAAAACAAACATAATAAACACCATTATAAGTTGATAATAATGGGTATAAACATATATCTCTGAATAGATATCTATCGATAATCATGTTTCGACATTGAATTCACCATAAATCAATCGTTTTTGGAACATGAATGAGTATAAATCGACTGAATCCCGTAAAGTACATGAGGCGTCGCATACCTCTAGGTTTTCAATGTTATATGGGAATTTGTGACTTTGATTACAAAAATGATTCCAAATTGTAAAACTGTTTTTCGCTATGAGGTTTGATACCGGATTCATGTTCTACTATAGTTAGGCCATCAAGCATACGTACCGAATTCATTATAGTTTCATGAAATAGTGATGGTAAAACAGATTGTTTGTGAGCGTTTTGAAAGTACCAAAATCTCATAATTTTTTAATATTCGAATATAAAGCCTCACATACTCTTGATTGGCACGAAAACAGCTCAGAGGTGAAGTGTCACACTGATACTCCTTAGTTTCGTATTCGTTTTGCTTAACTGAATAACATAATTTTGGTTATTTTGTTTAGTGTACGTTGCGGATCCCGCACTATCAAAGTTACCCGCATTTTCAAAGATACCTCGTTTTACGATAATAAAATTTATGTGTCCATGTTGGTTATTTAAATTGTTGTGTCTATTTCGCAAAATGTGCCCTCCATAAGTGCGAAGTCGTGAATAAAAGGGCTGGATTACGTTGGATCGATTTGTTACCGTCGCCACATTTATCCGAAGTAATCCAGCCCTTTTACTCAAAATCAGGCACTTCAAACCCCAAATATAATGTGCGCATTGCATATAAGTAGATTAATGACTGCACAAAACTTGTATCACGATGAGCTTGAGACCACCTTAAGGCTATATAAGCCATTCACTGTTGATCATGTTATAGTGAACCCGCTTTCAAGAAGTTTGCGCGTATAAGCACATGAATACAGCTTATACTGCCATGTGTATCAATTTCTGGGAATTCCTATTCTGATTAGAAAACTATACCACATACGTAAAATATTACTGATTTGATTCAGAAAGAAGAATACAAAGCGTTCGTATGAGCTTTTCTGAAGTGAAAAGTGAAATTTCCATTATATAAAATACGGCATACCACCATGGGCTGGTCATATTATGTCAGTGTATGTAAGAAATGATGCTTAAATCTAAGAATTCATTCATGTTAAAGATATGTCATGTCAAATTGGTCATTAGGTCGTTAAAAGTCATCATATTAGTGTATCTCCAATATTCTAAAAAAATACAAAAATACAAAAAAAATACAAAAATCGTCTTTTTTCAATTTTTTGCCGATGAAAGATTTTTTAATATTCAGCAAGCTTTTTTTGACTACCAAGGCTAATATTTAGTGAAAAAAGATCGGAGGTTCATGCAAGTCCGATAATATGTGTGTTCCAGCACACCGTGTGCCTCTTTGCAAATATCAATTTGCGTATCAAACGGGTAAATCTACTATTACAGCACTACAGACGCTAGTGAGTAAGATCGAGAAATCACTTGAAGCCAAAGAAATAGCCGTGGTTGCATTTCTCGACATCGAAGGAGCATTCGATAATGCATCCTACAGCTCCATGAGATCAGCAATGGAAACAAGGGGCTTGGATAAAAGCATTATTGAATGGGTAATGGCTATGCTCAGAGATCGGGAGATATCCGCTGATCTGGGAGGTGCGCAACTATCTATAAGATCTAAGAAGGGATGTCCTCAGGGAGGAGTATTATCGCCCTTACTTTGGTCGTTAGTAGTAGACGAACTCCTTAAAAATCTAAAGGATCAAGGTTTTGAGGTTATTGGATACGCAGATGATGTGGCCATTGTGATTCGTGGAAAATATGATGACACAATCTCCAATCGGTTGCAATCTGCGTTAAACAGTACTCTCAAATGGTGTAGAAGTGAGGGCTTAAATGTAAACCCTTCGAAAACAGTTATTGTTCCTTTTACAAGGAGGAAAAAGGTGAACCTCAAACAGCCTTTTTTGGATGGAATTCGAATTCAGTTCTCGGAAGAAGTAAAACACCTTGGTGTAACTCTGGACAAGAAATTGAACTGGAATTCTCATCTAAATAAGATCATAACTAAGGGTACAAATGCCCTGTGGGTCTGCAATAAAGCCTTGGGGAAAACCTGGGGCCTACGCCCAAACATGGTACATTGGATTTATTCAGCAATAGTGCGACCTGAAATTACTTACGCTTCACTGGTGTGGTGGCCTAAAACAAATGAGGTAACCACTCAAAAGAAGTTAGCTAAGTTACAAAGGCTTGCGTGTATATCTATGACTGGGGCAATGAAAAGCACACCATCAGTTGCTTTGGATGCCCTTCTCAATTTACTACCTTTGCATCAATTTGTTAAACTGCAAGCTGCAAAAAATGCCTTGCAATTTATCCGTTACAATAAAATACTAGATGGTGATCTGATGGGACACTTGAAGATCATCAAGGAATTCAACTTGAACTCAGATATAAAAACAGTAGAAGACTGGATGATAACGAAGACAAACTATGATGTGCCCTTCAAAGTGATTAAACCAAACCGCAATACGTGGGAATCTGGTGGGCCAAGTTCACGTCCAGGGTCTGTTGTATTTTACACCGATGGGTCAAAGATGGGCGAAAATACCGGGGCTGGAGTTTTTGGTCCCGGTATTAGTAAGTCTATAGCTATGGGATGCAGCCCCACTGTATTTCAGGCTGAAATTCAAGCAATTTTAGAATGCACAAATGTTTGTCTCAAAAGGAATTGCAGGTTTGCTAAGATCTGTATTTTCTCGGACAGTCAAGCAGCATTAAATGCGCTAAAGGCATTTACATGTCAATCGAAGTTAGTGTGGGAATGTATTCTCTCTTTGAAGCAATTGGCCAGTAGGAACGAAGTAACGTTGTACTGGGTTCCCGGCCATTGTGGTATTGAAGGGAATGAAATCGCCGACAATCTAGCAAGACAGGGTGCAGCTATGAGCTTCGTCGGCCCTGAACCTTTTTGTGGAGTTCCTGAGAGTACTCTTAGGATGAAACTAAGAACTTGGGAAATGTCCATGGTAGAAACTAATTTGAATGCCACGGATACAGCCAAGCAAGCGAAAAGATTTATTAGACCCAGTCTGTCAAAAGCCCGGGCCATATTAAATCTTAATAAAAAGAATACCAGGGTAATAACCGGTCTGATGACTGGTCACTGCCCGAGCAGGTATTACCTTTACAAGATTGGAAAAATCCAATTCTCAGAATGTCGATTTTGTTTGAACGAAAACGAAACCGCTGAACACTTGCTTTGCAGCTGTGGAGCATTGTTCAATCAAAGGTTGTCAATATTTGGAAAAGGGTTATTGGAGCCCTCCGAAGTTTGGCAATGCAATCCAAACAGGGTAATAAACTTTATAAAACGAGTTGAGCCTAGTTGGGATAACGTGCTCCATCAACCATTGTCCACCACATCTCAATTGTGAGAGGATATTTGATGAGCACAAAATTAAATATGGGTCATACCACAATATTCCTAATTATTGGACGCAGTGGGTAAAAGGCTCTACAGACAAGGAAAAAAAAATGGCTACAACTGGCGTATGGCCAAAACCGGTGCTTCTACCCTATTATGTTAATCTCGAACGTCCAATCGCCCTGAGCGGTGGCATGTAGATTATTTTTTATGTTTGAGACATTCTAAAGTATTCTGTAATTTTGAAAAAGAATGATTTCCTACCCGGTAAGTGCAATAAATATTATTAATTTCATTATCAATTTATTTTACCCCATGAGTGTATTTTGGATCTCTTAGTCCTACCCTGAGATCTCATCAAATTCGTTTGCCGACTACTCGGCTCTGCCAATCTCGGTTAAAATAAATCGAGTTTTGGCATTCTAAATTAGGTGTGTATATTGTACAATATCGTAAGCGGAATTTGGGGCAAGTGTGCCACCTTAAGCAAATTGTTCTCTAACATTGTTCAAAGCTTATCAAATCCACCAATTTATTATCACGATGTTAGTTTCTCATCTTCTCATAAACACTAAGCCAGTTAAAAAGAAAATAACTGAAAAAAAGGATTAGTTTTGAAGCTTCTCGAACATCATCCAAATTAACGTACTTGTCAGCGGTATGAGGAAAGTGTACCACCCATATAGAGCAAGACGGCCACCGAACACAAATTTAATGTATTTTTACACAGTCCTAAAAAATCATGTGATTTTACGTATTTGGATGCACATAAAAGAAGCGAGCCGAATGACGTAAATTTAGGTCGAATTTGAAATACGATAGTGTCTGATTCGGGAGATGACGATCACAGTTCCATCGTTTTCGTGTCCTTTAACATGTAAAACTACATTTTTTGTTCAATACGCCTTCAAGGACACGTTTAATGTCTAATCAAAGGCAATCGATGGTGTACTTTTCATTGCCCCTGTCATTGATATACAAGCAAGTCTTTGGAACCTAGCCAGCTTCTTCTGAGCGGTTACCTCATTTGTTTTGGGCCACCATAACAGTGAAGCATAAGTAATTTTTGGTCGGACTATTGCTGAATAAATCCAGTTTACCATATTAGGTCGCAGTCCCCAAGTTTTTCCTAGGGCTTTATTGCAGACCCATAGGGCATCAGTACCCTTACTTATGACCTTGTTCAGATGAGAGTTCCAGTTAAATTTCTTATCCAAAGTAACTCCGAAGAGTAATGAGAGTAATGTTTAACGCAGTTTGCAAGCGATCGGAAATCGTGTTATTAAACTATCCACGAACCAAGATGGCCACATCATCGGCATATCCAATAACCTCAAAACATTGATCTTTTAGATTTCTAAAGAGTTTATCTACTACAAGAGACCACAGTAAGGGCGATAACACTCCTCCTTGAGGACATCCCTCAGTAGATCTTATAGATATTTGCGCAGATCGCTACAGGTCGTGAGATCAAGAACCTCTTGTCGGATAGAGTTTACAAAAGTAGGAGAATCCCCTCTATAACATATGTCTATGGTGTTCGACGATATGTAGTTTAAAAGATCTTCTCCTCTTTTATTAATATCGGTGCTGCTCCAAATTGTATGATGGGCATTCGCATCGCACCCTATTATAAATTGAGCATTAATTTTCTTACAGTAGTTGACAAAATGAACGATAGAACATGGAGGCACATCTTCAACATCTCCAGGAAAGTAAGCATATGCAATACCCAACTGGTGGGGAACGTGCCTTTGGAGCCGGCCTTCTGATATGCAATACATAGCTCCGTTTTTCTCCGGATAGTTTGGCAACTCTACTTTGATCGCAACAATGTCTCTACGGATGGATTCTGTATTTGGGACAAATTTTGGATTGTGCTACTTTTCCCCGAATGCCGTTTCCCCGAAAGCCATTTCTCCGAATGACCCGGTTCCCCGAAAAATGATGCAAGAATAAAAAAGTGCAAGAATAGTCTTTAGTGACATGGTGCTGAACTAGAAATAACGATCAGCAATCAAAAGAAGGATATATGTGATCTTTTTCGATAAAACACATATTGCCAAACATGCTGAGGACGGTAAAACTCGAAAGAACCGCCAATCAAATAAAGAAGGGTGCATATCCGATGACCGGTTCTTTCATCACCTTGAAATGCAAAAAGTTATGACAATTATGAGTGCTAAACATTTTTCGGGGAACTGGCGTTCGGGGAAAAGTAGCACAACCGCTCGAAGGGCAACCAAGTACCCTACCATTATTTACCCAGGGCTCTTTTCTTTGGTGAACTTTCTGCTGAGCACTGCTGATGCGCCCTCTGCATGATGAAGGTTCACTTGGATAATAGAGAAACTTTAAAGTAGATGGAGTACCGTGTAGGGTCGATGTACCAATAGCCGCATAGCTAAGAACAAATATTCGTATAAAATCGAAAAATAACGCTAGCGTCATTATTTTTACATCATTTGAAAGCTTTTTATCTTGCTTTTTTGGGAAAAATATGAAAACTGCGAAAACTCATATGTTTGCATTTATTATCGCTTGTGCCACTATAGGAATACATGTGCCTATAGTAGCACTAATTCTAATTTCTGTTCCTATAGTAGCACTAGCATCACGGCGTTGGCAAAATACTAATCAAAACCGTATTTTTACAAAGCTTTTATATTTTTCCTTGAAAGTGTGGATCAAAAGCTTTCGTTTGATGTAAAAAAGTACTTAATTCATTAATTATTTCGTATAATAAAAAATAGTTTCTCTCTGTAGTGCTACTATAGGAACAATAGGTTAACTATAGGCGCAAGGGAGCTCAAATTTTAAGCAAAACTAATTATTTCGATCATTTTTTGAACAAAATCAAGCTGTGTATCAATGGTACTTAGATAAATAGCTCCTGACCTTCATGTCAAAAAATATTTTGAAAAGATTCATAACAAAACGGCCGTAAAAAGCCACTAGTGCGACTATAGGGGACTGTCCACTAAGGGAACACTGACCCTACCTTTTAATTCCGCTCCTAAATGCTTATCTTTGACAGATACGCGTATTTCGACTACCACTTGCAGTCTTCTTCAGTGTCAGTTACTCGTATCCACTCAACTGACACTGAAGAAGACTGCAAGTGGTAGTCGAAATACGCGTATCTGTCAAAGATAAGCATTTAGGAGCGGAATTAAAAGGTACACGGTACTCCATCTACTTTAAAGTTTCTCTATTTGAGATTCTGCTCAGAGGATTCGAACATTCATTAAAGACTTGGATAATTTTTATTCGATTCATATAACATTGATATGCTCCCACTCGTATCAAGCCTCTGATTTGAGGCTAAGTAGGCCGATTATTTCGGAGAAGTACAATGTCAACTGCGCCATTGCTCCAGCTCCAGGTAGCACAGTAAGGGCATAATACTGTGAGGGTGCCCGGTACTTCACAAGCACCGTTAACGGTTAGGTTTTTTTTTGACCCCCTAACCATTCATTCCTAGGTACGGGATGCTTTTAGCCGCATGACACCATGAATTAGGGGCCACCTGTATGATAGACTTATACCACCGGAACAGGCAATCCGTAGTGTTATTTCTAGCCTTGTTGCATTCGGCTACCGACACTACATGGCTATCTAGGCTATTCGAGTTTAGAAGCTGATATTGAGGATCCACTTCCATTGAGGCCGAATAGCCCCAGAGTTGGATAATTACGACGAATGCTGTAAAAATTGAGTTGTGCAACGAGTTGCGTACAACATTTTTTTCCGTAGAAGACCACTTGAGGGTATTAACAATCATTTCGAGATGCATTCACCATTATTTTACAATTTCTGAAAAAAAATGTTGTGGTGCGATCAACATTGATCTGTATATATGTAGATTATCCTTTACTGCAACCAGTAGGCGAAAAACGTCTACTGAACCAGCATAAACAGCATTGATTTCGTAGATCATCAGGACATTTATATTAAGATTTCGGGCATCCTGATATATCCAATGTATCGAATAATGATTATCACGATATTGTACGATGTTATGACAATCTATCTATATAAATAAAAATGGAGTGGTGTTTGTATGTCACGAAATGGCTTGAGAACGGCTCGACGGATTAGAATGATTCTTCCATAGTTATGTTCCTGAAGTGTTCCGACGTGTTTGTGTATATAAAAAGCAAAGGATATTTAACGGGAAAGTTGAAAAAACAGGAGTGAACGGAACTTCCATTTTGCACGGAGCATTCCATGGCGTTTTACATAATATACATGTAGATGCCATGTGAATTTTGTTGACCTTGTTGACCTTTATGTACTGTTATTGCAGAATAGTTTGGATGGCATACGATATCCAAGAAATGGTTGGGCAGAAAGTTTGTCCACTATATAGAGAATCCACAGCTGCTTTCTGAATATATTGGAAGCTCTTTTTTTATTTCTAAATTCCATAGAGTGTTTGAAGGTCTGAGATACTTAAAAACCTTAAACCACATTACGAATCGACTGGGTTATATTCAATCAGTTGAAAGGTGCTCCCCAGTCAACATTTTGGTTGGTATAACTTTTGTTATACATCGTTCTATATGAATCAATTCAATCGTATAGAATGCACGAAAAGGCTATATACCTACCAAAGTGGAGGCTATATGCGTACTTGGCACGACTTATTCGGACTTTCTGCGATCAGATATACGATGCCACAAAATTTGGATGAAAATAAAAAAAAAATCCAGCGAGTCTCGAACACGGGACCTCTGGATCAGAAAACGGGCACCTTACCACTGTACCATCAAGGGTTACTTATCCAATGGGTGATTATTTGCCAATGTTAATACATGTTTCATGTAAAACGACACATACTTTGTTGTTCTTTGAGGCCCACCGTCAGCAGATAGACAAAGTTTGATGAGCAATTTTTGCTATGTTTTTGCGATTTCATACGATGCTCACTGGATTGATATATGATCTGTCAGTTTGTATAACATAACGTGATTCGATGTTGCACTATTTACGACATGTTTTGTTGTCAACACAGATTGTCATTTATGAATCGTATTGGGGATTTATATACAATTTGTATTGACATTGATAACGCTTAATATGGCATCTTGTGCAATTCTGATTTTGGACGCATTAATATGTGATTTTGGATGCACATTCTTATACGATACGTGGTTCACTGGGATCACGTGACATTACTTGCATTATGTGCATGAATTTATTTTCATTCAATTTTTGTCACTTTTGATGAAATGCGAAAATGTGTTTTAATCAGTTACGCGCTTTGTCCATGCTAGTCCAATGTTTGAGATCTGGGCTCACAGTGACAGTTCGTGACAGCGGAATCCCGGCTCACTATGACGAACAGAAATTTTGTATTGCTCTCTCCCTCCCAGATTGGAACTATGCATTCTCCAAGCAAGTGCGAATAGAGATTATTGCATGCAACTCATTTCAATTTGAATTTCTCCAAAATCAGAAGATATTAATTGTGTAGTTTTGGAAGATTAATATAACTGAAAACAATGATTTGTAGCCTCAAATTGCCAGGGCAAGGAACTTTAATTTTAATGACGGCTATGAGAGAAGAAAAAAAAGATGTGTATTGCATGCCGTCCTAATTAGAACTGATTTGCATCATCATCATCATCATCGAGAACTGGTTATTCATTAGATGTCTTGTTTGCGAGCAGGATTTGTCCAACGAACCCGTCCCCCGTTCATCTTCGATTCAATCGATTGACCTCTCGCGTAGTATCAATTAACCCTGTAAATCGTAAACACTAAACAGGTTCAACTTTGCCGCTCGTAAATAGCCATCACTCTTAAACTGTCGGCACTGCCCCCGTTTTGATTGATATTTACGGTTTCAATTTGATTAAACTGTTGTGATTCAACAATCGACGCGGCGCGACACACGTGAAGATTGAATTGCACTGATGATGGAACAAAACAACTTTTAATAGCTTTGGCAGAATTTACAGCGCTCGGAGATCTCCTGGAACCACATCAAATGCAATAATGGGTGCACTTTGCTGTCGTTTCGTACTTATTCGATTTACTACCGGCACGACACAATACTATTCGCCGCTAATTGCCGGGAATGCCGTTTATTAATAATTTTATGCCAAAAGACGCAATTCACTTGTGGGATGACCGCGAGCGCGAAATGTCGTTCGATTCTTACGAGCAAATCTCCGATACTAACTAAAGTGCACCCTCGTAATAAACTGCATTGTAGGAAGAAAGTCATTTGCGCAAAGTAGTAGACATTCATAATTGGTTTCTGCTTAACACATACCGACATAGGGGCGGTTGAGCAGGTTTTATTGGTATTTTATTAGTGGCACATTCGTCGCGGATTCTTCCGAAGCTAATTGACTTCATTGTATCTTTATTGATGAATGGTGTGGTAAATCATTGATACGAAGTTTCTTTCCGATCTAAGTTGATCGAATGTATCCATATAATCAGTTATTAATTGAAATTCGTTGAACTCATTTGTTCGTCCTCTTAAATCGGTGCTCGCACCGTTGTTGTCTAGATATCACATTTACTACCATACAAGGTAGACACCACTGCTGACTGCACTCGACTGCAAGTGACGTTGCTGGTAGCGGTTACTTGTAAATCTAACATGTAATGTTATCTGATATTGTTGACTCGTATACGGCCTTGAACTTGAAAGGTACGTTCCTGAATTGTAGAAGTAAGCAAAGTAAGTAAGCTTTTAAAACGTTTGCTGTATGCTGGTTACAATCTAATTCTATGTGAATGGTCATAAGAACCAATTCAAGATTCCGCTCCTAGGATAATTTGAATCAAGATCTACTAGGCACCTTTGTTGATAAGTGATTGCCATCACAGCAAAGAGGTCCAGATTTCTGAAAAGCTGGCAAAACCCCAATTTCCAAACTTAGTTTTCAATTGAAAACAAAGTCAAACATTGATTTACAAGATCAGATAGTTAAGAGTACACACAAGAATTCTTAAAGCAAAATATTTTTCTACATGTCCGGACGTTAAATAGTTGCACATGTCTGCTTCAAAGCTCAACTAATTCATATTTACCAAAACCCATGCAAATTTAGGTATATTGATACCTATTATTATAAGTACTTTAAATAATTAAAGGAGAGCTTTTTATATCGTACATATCGCTCCCCGCCACTCCCTGCGGAGTTATCCTGCTCAAACGTGCTTCTAAGGCTAAAGAATCGATCGTAGAAGATTCTTATTCTCTTAGTTTGCCTAAACGGCAGTTTTTTGAAAAAGTTGAAAGCCAAAACATGTTTGAAAAACAGGTTTTTTTTAGTATTTTGCTCTATGAGAACCAAAAAATTGTGACTATGCCCAAAATAAAGACTTCAACCGTAAATTTTCTTTAAAAACACTTTTGTTGGTTGAAAATAGTAAAATATTGAGAATGTACAATTTCTGCCATATTTTTTTTTTAAACTGGAACACTGTACACTGTAGGAAAGATGCAGTTTTTCTATTTGTTTATTAGTTTTATGTTACATGATTTAATAATTCTAGGTAATCTGTATTAGCCAATACACTATCATCCTAATTTAGTAAAACTAAATTATGCTATTGCAAATTGAAATACATTTTTTTTATTACAAACTGCAACAACTTTTTCAATATTTTTAGATGTCATAATTTATTTGTCATATTTTCATGGGCTGTTTAGATTTAGATCTTACAAAAATAATGGTGGAAAAGGATCCGAAATCGGAGGAGAATTGTCTCTAAACGATGGGTCGAAGTCATCTTTTCATGGTTTTCATTAGAGCACTTATACCACAGATGGCAGGAATCAATACTGACTAGGGAAGGTGTACCGGTATTCGCCATGTACCAGTATTCGCCACCCTGGATTATATACCATTTTACGACACAAATGATTGCTAATTGTTTAGTGTTCGTTAATTTACACTAGGATGATACGGAAAAATTCTTAAATTGAAGGCTTTTTCTCAGAAAATAATAGAAAAAAAAAAACAATTTTCTTAAGAGTTTTGCTCCTTTGTTCATGCGTTTTTTGAATAACGCTCAAACCGTGCATTTTAGCGATATAGTTTGTTCGGAGAAGTTTCTTGGTATATTGAAGCGCATATTTTGATGGAAAAAGTTTTGTGATCAATCCATCTAGCAGTGAGAAAGCAAACTATTTTTTTATAACCTTTAGATCAACGCTGGTTCATTGTACTCTGTAGCCAGAGTAAGGTTATCTGACTTGGCGAAAGTGGCTAGGAGGCCATCTTTAACTTGCTGGCCGTTTTGTTTACAAACATTACTGCCAGGCGAAAGCTAGCGGTGGTAATCCTTCTTGGACACCGTCTAGGGAAAAATCCTCTCGAAGGTCAGGTTTTTCTCGTTTATTAACTAAACATGGTATCAACAACTAACAAAAGTAAGGGTGAATCTCTGAATTCACTACTTCCTTCCAAAAAAGTGGGTTTTAAAACTGTCACTACACGTGGCAAGAATGGAAGAAAGGACGCTTCCCCGGAATGCGAAGTTTCTTCCAAGGGTGAAATGAATAATTGTATCGAAATGAGCAATCAGTTCGATGCTCTAGACAAATTTTCCGAACACCAAATCGAAGCAGCCTCTAGCCCAGGCTCTTTGATTCAAGTGAGGAAGCAAAGAGTGCCGCCTATCGTGGTCAGTTGTTCCGAATTTGGGGGATTTAGGCAGGAGATCTTGAACTCCATTAGGGGAACCAAGGTTTCCTTCCAAATCGCAAAGAAAGGAGACTGTCGCGTTTTGCCGGAAACTCTTAAAGATCGCGAACTTCTTCTCAAACATCTTGAAGAGAAGAAGCACAAATTTTTTACTTATGACGACAAAACTGAACGTTTGTTCAAAAAGGTCTCTCAAGTGACTATAAGTCACCTGAAGAGATCAAAAATGGAATAAATGATTTACTTGGATTTTCCCCAGTCCAAGTAATCATTATGCAAAAGAGAACCCAATCTGGCATTGTTCGGAAAGGGCTTTCTCAAGAATATTATTTAGTTCACTTTAACAAAAAAGCACTAAATAATATTAAAGCTTTAGAAAAAGCTAAACTTATGTTCGATGTCCGTGTGACGTGGGAACATTTCCAAAAACCTGGAGGAAATTACCAGAACCCCACTCAGTGCCGTCGGTGCCAAAAGTGGGGTCATGGTACAAAAAATTGTCGCATGGATGCTAAATGCATGATTTGCGGAGGTTCTTCTCATGCTAAGGACGACTGTCCTGTGAAAGAAGATACCAGAGAGTTTGAATGTGCCAATTGCAAGGGCCCTCACAAAGTTAACTTTTGGGAATGCCCTTCACGCAAAAGAGTAGTTGAGGCTCGTGCCAGGCAGATGAAGGATAATATCCGTTACGATAACGGTCGTTTCCGGAATTTGCCTGGTAGAGTATCGAACAATGCTCATTTTTCAGTTAATGATCGCTTGATTAGGAATCATACTCACCAGGAAGATCATAATCATGCTCATGCACAAACAAATTTTAATCCGTCGGGTAGCCGTTCGAATCTTTCAATGTCGAATGTATCTACCCACGGTAAATCCTTTGCCGATATCGTAGCAGGAAATTTGAACTCTTCCCCTATTCGTTCCATGAGTACCCATTCTACTTGTTTCAAATCAAATGGAAAAAACCCTACCGCCACAGGCAACTCCTACCCCGCTTCTTCGTCTACCGAAAATTCCAATGGGAAATCATCAGATGATATGTCTGCCTCTGATATTAATTTTCTAACTGAACAATTGAATCTAATGATTGATGCAATGTTCAAAGCCACCACTATGACTGAAGCAATCCAAGTAGGTGTAAAATTTACAAATCAAATTGTTATTGGATTACGTTTTTCTAATGGATCCAAATAATAATTTAAATATTTTAAATTGGAATGCTCGTTCTCTGAATGGTAAAGAGGACGAGCTGTTTAATTTTCTTACAGCTAATAACGTGCATATAGCAGTTATTACCGAAACTTATTTAAAACCTGGATTCAAACTAAAAAAAGATCCTAACTTTTTTGTTTATCGTAATGATCGACTTGATGGGGCATGTGGGGGAGTTGCAATCATCATTCATATGCGTATAAAACATCAACTGTTTTCGTCATTTGAAACTAAAGTTTTTGAAACTTTAGGTGTTTCTGTTGAAACACAGCTTGGTAAATATACTTTCATAGCTGCCTATTTGCCTTTTCAATGCTCTGGACAGCAAGTTAATTTGCTCCAAACTGACTTGCGTAAATTGACTCGAAATAAGTCAAAATTTTTGTCATTGGTGACTTTAATGCCAAACATCGGTCATGGAATAATTCTCAAAGTATTTCCAACGGCAGAATTATATTTGATGAGTGCTCTTCAGGATATTTCTCAATTCAATACCCTGATAGCCCTACATGTTTTTCCTCTTCTAGAAACCCATCTACGATTGACTTGGTCTTAACCGACTCTAGTCATCTTTGTAGCCAACTGATTACTCATGTTACAGTTCAAATATCGCATGAAGCGATTCTCAATCCTATCAGCTCCACTTTCAATTATTTACGAGCCAACTGGAATATATATGAAACGTATGTTGACTCTAATCTTGATGTTAACATTTCTTTAGAAATTAAAATTGATATTGACAATGCTCTTGAAACTTTAACAAATTCCATTGTTGAAGCCAGGAACATTGCAATTCCAAAATGTGAAGTAAAATTTGAATCCGTGATTATAGACGATGATCTTAAACTCTTGATCCGTCTTAAAAACGTGAGGAGAAGGCAATTTCAGTGTACTCGTGATCCTGCTATGAAAATTATATGGCAGGTATTGCAGAAAGAAATCAAGAAACGTTTTGCAGATTTAAGAAACAAAAATTTTGAAAATAAAATTTCTCAATTGGACCCTATCTCTAAGCCCTTTTGGAAATTATATAAAATCTTGAAAAAACCTCAGAAGCCAATACCGGCATTGAAAGAGGAAAACAAATTATTACTAACTAATTGCGAAAAAGCTCAAAAACTTGCTATGCAGTTTGAAAGTGCGCACAATTTTAATTTAGGACTTACTAGTCCAATTGAAAATGAAGTTACTCAGGAGTTCGAAAATATTCTCAATCAAGAGAACGTTTTCGAAAATGCCTGGGAGACTGATTTGGAAGAAGTGAGAACTATTATTAAAAAAATCAAAAATATGAAAGCTCCTGGCGATGATGGAATTTTCTACATCCTCATCAAGAAACTTCCAGAAAGTTGCTTATCATTTTTAGTTGATATATTTAACAAATGTTTTCAATTAGCATATTTTCCTGACAAATGGAAAAATGCTAAGGTTGTTCCAATCTTAAAACCAGACAAAAATCCTGCAGAAGCTTCTAGCTATCGTCCAATCAGTTTGCTTTCCTCCATCAGTAAACTTTTTAAAAAGGTTATTTTGAACAGAATGGTGGCCCACATCAACGAAAATTCAATTTTTGCCAATGAACAGTTCGGATTCCGCCATGGACATTCGACCACTCATCAACTTTTACGTGTAACAAATTTGATCCGTTCCAACAAATCTGAAGGCTACTCTACTGGTCTTGCTCTTCTAGACATAGAAAAAGCATTCGACAGTGTTTGGCATGAAGGTTTGATTGTAAAATTGAAAAACTTTAATTTTCCAACATACATTGTTAGAATAATTCAAAGTTATCTGTCAAATCGTACACTTCAGGTTAATTATCAAAACTCCAGATCTGAAAGACTTCCTGTAAGAGCTGGTGTTCCCCAAGGCAGCATTTTGGGACCAATATCATACAATATTTTCACATCTGACTTACCTGAGTTTTTTTTTTTTTTTTTTTTAAAGACATCTACACGTTAATGCTTCCAGTGGACGGTTATGTCCTTTGAAGGAAGCACCACACTAGACAACGGAGTTACCTCAGGGATGTCAAAAATCTTTGTTTGCGGATGACACAGGCCTCTCCGCCAAAGGACGAAGCCTGCGTGTCATCTGTAGTCGATTGCAAAAAAGTTTGGATGTTTTTTCTTCATACTTGCAAAAATGGAAGATTTCTCCTAATGCTTCCAAAACTCAACTAATAATATTCCCACATAAACCAAAAGCTCTTTATTTGAAACCTTCAAGTAGACATGTTGTCACGATGAGAGGGATTCCAATAAATTGGTCAGATGAAGTTAAGTATCTAGGGCTCATGCTAGATAAGAATTTAACTTTCAAAAATCACATTGAGGGCATTCAAGCCAAATGTAATAAATATGTAAAATGTCTCTATCCCCTTATTAATGGAAAATCAAAACTTTGTCTTAAGAACAAGCTTTTGATATTCAAACAAATTTTCAGGCCAGCCATGTTGTATGCTGTACCAATATGGACTAGCTGTTGTAATACCAGGAAGAAAGCTCTGCAGAGAATTCAAAATAAAATTTTGAAAATGATTCTGAGGCTTCCTCCCTGGTATAGTACCAATGAGTTACATAGAATATCCAATGTTGAAACATTTGAACAAATGTCAAATAAAATAATAAATAATTTCAGGCAAAAATCGTTACAATCTTCTATTGCCACGATTAATGCGTTATATGTTTAGGTTAAGTTAGGTTAAGTATATTAAAAACTTTTTTTTTCTCTTATAAGCAGGTGAAATCAACTCACCTGTAAAAAATCTGAACTGCTACGGCAAATGAAATGTAACATGTTGTTAACAAAATGTTAATAAAATCTTAGATTTGTTTTACCAAATTAGGATGATAGTGTTGTCTAATAACACAGAACACCTAGATATAAGAAATAATGAATGTAATGTTTGGAATGATACTAATAGAGAAATTCAAAAAAAAAAAAAAATACTGCCAGGCCTGGATAACGCTCAAACTGAAACTAACCATGCTACGCGCAGATGCGGCTGCATTAGAATAAATTCTGAAACCACTTTTTCTCCAACCAATCAGAAGTCATTACTGCTGAAACTAAAACTAACCGTGCTGCCATAAGTGTGCAGGAAATTGTAGAAAAGAGAGAAAGAAGTATACAGCACACATGGAGCAGGTGCGACCGTATTAGAATAATTCTTGATAACACTGTTTCTCCAACCAATCAGAAGTCAATTGTGCGACTACCTGTCTCAGATGTTTGTAAACAAAACGGCCAGCCCTTCCTCACCTACCCTTCCTGGTTTTCTCCACAAAATGAGCATAATGTATCACCTTAGGAGGAGCTGAACCCGTCTTGATTTAGATAAACGTATGGTGTCTTCGGCTAAGTTGTAGAATTGGCAATTTGAAACAACTTTGTCGAAGACGCGATTTTTCTATCTCTTATACTTTTTGAGATATTTGCCGTTGTATGTGAATGGCCCCAAAAAATCATATTTTTTCTATAATTTGTAATTTATTTTGCGTTTTCTACAAAATCACGCGTTCTTTTAAAGCCGTGTTATCTGCATCACGCTATCTTTTGAAGTAACTAAGTTATTTATGAATTACTCTTTTCACAAAGGGTAGTTTAGGCCCCTATAACTGTCTTCGGCTCAAAATGGCGCAGACAACTCTGACAAATCATGAAAGTACCATATCTTCCATTTAACCAAACTAACCATCACAATAAGGTTTTTTCATGGGTTTTTACTATAAAACAAATAAGCCTTATTCAAACAAATTCGACCGATAACTTTGACTTTACTTTAAGATATAGAAATTCGATGTTATCTTGTAGTTCCTGAGAGTTACATAAATATACGGGTGTTTTTGGTGCTCCAAGTTTTATTACTTCAATATTGCAAAGCTTTTTACTATCCATATTAGCAAATGAAGTGTTGTATTGAGTTGTGTCGATGTTTTTGTACTTCCAAGGACTCCACGATACATAGGCCTGAGTATCTACAAACTTAAGTAGTTGTGCATTGATGATACTTATTTATAGCATAAAATCTAAACTCTGAAGGCTAAGTAGCACTCATTCGTTTTGGTTGCCATGTTGATTTTGCAGATTGCAATTTCAAAGTGATAAAACTCAGCAATCTTAAGTAATATTGATTCATAAAAGTATCACTACTGGCGCTTCCATACAGAAAGTATGCTGATACATTTTCAGCAATGTCAGTGCAAAACCTAGTGTTTTTCTTTAATTCGCAATGGTGAGACGGATTGGCCACAATCATCGATGCCCACTACAATTTTCAATGACGGCCTACTTTACCTTAATATAAGCAAACGGATCAATGTACTAATCTGTACTGATGTTTATGAATTTCCTTCGTTAAACAAGTGACGTCAATTGAATTTGCGTAATAACAGACTTCGTTGATTGAGGTTTTGGTGAATGAATTTAAAAATGGCGTCAGACATCGATTTTTGTCAATAATATTCTCCAAACGTAGGTCGCCATCTTGGATTCCAAAATTGCGTCGGACATCGATTTTCGTCATCCCCTCTCCGTGCGCGTTCCGAAAATACCCATATTGCATGAGTTTCCAAAGATTTTCTCAAACCAGATATCACCAGCTTGGATTGCAAAATGGCGTCGGACATCGATTTTCTTCATCTACTCATCGTACCCGTTCCGAAAACACCCATATTGTATGGGTTTTCCCAAACCAGAGGTCGTCATTTTGGATTCCAAAATGGCGTCGGACATCGATTTTCGTCATCTCTTCGTCATGCCCGTTTCGAAAACACCCATGTTGTATGGGTTTCCAACGATTTTCCAACGGTTTTCCCAAACAAGAGGTCGCCATCTTGGATTCCAAAATGGCGTCGGACATCGATTTTCGTCATCTACTCATCGTACCCGTTCCGAAAACACCCATATTGTATGGGTTTCCAACGATTTTCCCAAACTAGAGGTCTTGGATCTTGGATTCTAAAATGGCATCGGACATCGTTTTTCGTTATCCCCTCGTCGTGCCTGTTCCGAAAATACCCACATTGTATGGGTTTCCAACGATTTTTTTAAACCAGAGGTCGCCATCTTGGATTCCAAATTGGTGCCAGACATCGATTCCCGTCATCTACTCGTCGGTCCCGTTCCAAAAATACCCATATTGTATGGGTTTCCAACGGTTTTCCCCAACCGGAGGTCAATAATTTCCGTAAATTGAGTTTACTTCGTAAAAAAATGACTTAAATTGAGGTAGCGTAAAAAAGACTTCATAAATTCACGATTAATTTTTCAAATCGACGTAAGTAACTTCCATACGGTTTTGAGAAAATTAATTCAGAAGAATCACAATCTGTCTTCTAAAACTGTTTTAAAATGAATCACCTTTTTAACATTTATTCGCCGTGTACATTGCTTAAATTTTGCATACAATAAACTCGCGTTCAAAAACTATGGTGTTCCTGTTATTTCCCACAAAAAAAAATTACAAAATGATAAGCCGATTTATTCAGTTACTTGCGACGTTTTACTATCAGTGTAAAATCGACTCAAGTAGTGTTTTGTTTTGATTCGTGGTTAAGTCATTTTGTCTCTCCATACAGCGAAGCGGCGAAAGTAGTGGTTAGGTTGCGAAAGTTGAAAATCTTATTTTCGTCGTTTTGTAAATCCGGAAATTAAACGTTATAAAAGTGAAAAATCGAGTTGGTACAGAGCGAAATGTGTAGAATTTCGTTAGCGAAACACGTAGAATCGATAAAGTAAGTTTGTATACTTTTTTGAGTTGAGTCTATTTGAATACGTTTTCGAGAATTGAGGTTTTAGTGTAATCGTCAACACACGTTTCCATGATCCTCGTCGCCACTTTTATAACCTGCAAATAAAAATAAACTAATATGTTAATCCGTCCACCATTCGGGAAGTCTCCCCTCTGCGCCTACAGCCAGATGATTTGATAGAAAATCTGTATCCACCGGTTAGAAAATCACACAAAAAAATCTGTGTCCATACAAAAATTGTTGAAAGAAAATCTGTGTTCCATACAAATTGAATCTGAGTCAGAATAAAAAATCTATGTAATACAGATAAATCTGTGTATATGGCAGCCCTGCCTACAGCAGCCAGTATTTGTAGCTCAGAAATCTCGTAGGTACGAACAAGTAAAAGGTACCAGAGTCATAAGATAGAGTATCACTTGAGATAGGTAGACATGACAGGAACATGCCTGCAATGATCTCATTTGCTTACTATTCACTTCGATCATCATCCGTCAAAAGCAAAGCAGGTCTTCTAATCTGTCAGCCATTGCGCCGACAGAAACTCTGGATGTTGTAATCGTTTTCTGCGATTTTTAATGGTTCATCTGTAATCCAGAGACGTCAACTACCCAGACAACCAGAATGTACGTATAACCAAATCACCTTTTGCGTTATGCGACGCTTATACGTGCAAAGTTTCACGTATAAGATGTCGCGAAAGTGCCTTATACGTGCAAAAGTGGAGGCGATATACGTACATATTTTATATGATGAAACACAACATGCAATGCGAGTATGCAGACTTTCTTGCGAATTAGTAAGTACTCTTATGCGACTTAATTTATGATAACAAAGTTTTTTTGACAGCTGCTACGGATTGACCCGACTTACTTTGTAAAAGTATACGGGACGAAACGGAATGTAAATATGAACTCATAAAATAGCGTTTTATGCGAGGAAACTCATCGATCGAACGATTTCATCCACCATGTAGTGCGGGAGTGATGCAGTTTATACAAATAAACGACTTTGTTTGAATACTGCTATGCGACTTCTGGTTGTCTGGGTATAAGCGCGACTTGTATACATTGTATTGAGTTTTCAAGGTATCGAAGTTAGGTTTCAAAATTAAAAGCGTAATAAGCATCTTCATGGAAAGCTATTTAGATATCCGAAATACACAGATATATGTCTAATAAGCGGTTTCTTCACCATCGCTTAGGCCTTAAACCTGGTTTGAACGTATGGGTAAACGTGATTTACGGCCTAAGCGAAGGTGAAGAAATCGGCCCTAAGTCATCCAAAAACCCCCAACTCGTCCTTGTTTAAACTTGATTTGCTAAATCGTGAAACCTTAAACTTTGCAAGCCAGGTTTCTAAACCGATCATATATTGGCTACATCTGCTGCAAATCAAAACGTTTCAATACTTGTTTGTATACCTATTGATCCCTTTTATATTCTTGTTTGCACGAAGTTAGGCGCCCTCCTTAGCTGAGTGGTAACAAAACAGAGCCATGCTGAAGGTGTCTTCGACTCTCGGTCGGTCCAGGATCTTTTCGTAATTGAAATTTCCTTGACTTCCCTGAGCATAGAGTATTATCGTGCCTGCCACACGATATACGAATGCGAAAATGGCAACTTTGGCAAAGAAAGCTCTCAGTTAATAGCTATGGAACCGCTCATAAGAAAACTAAGCTGAGTAGCAGGCTCTGTCCCAGTGAGGATGTAATGCTAAGAGGATGAAGAAGAAAACGTAGTTAGGCAGAAGTGAAAGTGGAAAATAGTTTAGAAGGTCATTTCTAAGAGGTTGAATATCTGAATATCTTCATAAAGGTGAGTTTCAAAACTATCACTAAACGTGTAAAAATGTAAGACAAGACGTTTTTTCTAGAACGCTCTCTTCTAACAAGGGAAGGTCACGATGGTGTTACACGGGGTTTTCAACCGGACTATTTTTGTTAGATTCAACATGTCGAAATATGAAAAACCCAAAAGCCTTTCGGGTGATGGACCAGTGGTGTAGCCAGGAGGGGCTCTGAAAGGGGCAATTTTGTACGTATATTATACTATTGAGCTAATTGGAAATTTGACAAAAATATTTTTTTAGTATATATTGTGATGGTAGAGAACAGAATTGACATTAAAGTATGTTTAAAATGTATTTTCCATGCCATTGGCGTAACCATCATGGAATATGGACACCAAAACAAATTTGGTTTTATTAGAATAGTATACCAATACTAAACCCATCTCGATTGCGCCTATGGCATGGAAAATACATTTTAAACATAAATTAATGTCAATTCTGTTCTCTACCATCACAATAGATATTGAAAAAATATTTTTGTCAAATTTCCAATTAGCCTAATAATAAAATATACGTACAAAATTGCCCCTTTCAGAGCCCCTCCTGGCTACACCACTGTTCCATCACCCGAAAGGCTTTTGGGTTTTTCATATTTTGACATGTAGAATCTAACAAAAATAGTCCGGTTGAAAACCCCGTGTAACACCATCGTGACCTTCCCTTGTAAGAATTAAATGGATAATGTTGAAAACTGTATTAAGAAGAGCAATCAGATCGATGCTATGGATAAATTTTCAGAGCAGCAAATCGATGCAGTCTCTAGCACAGATCCTTCGATAAAAGATAGAAAGCAAAGGGTGCCGCCAATCGTATTCAACATTTTTGAATTTGCTGGATTTAGGCAGAGAATCTTGAATCTTGAACACGGCGGTAATGTGAGTGACAAGTCAGTGGCAAACTAGCCATTGACAAAATAGGCTGGGAAGCTAACAAACTCGTTTTCCACACGAACATTAAAAAAAATCGACAAAATTGAAAAACATTAAAACATATTTCCATCCTTATGAAAGTTTCTTCAAACTGACTTGCGGAAATCGCGGAATTTGACTCCAATGAGTCTATTTTTTTGTTATTGAAAACCCCCATGGAACCCAAAAACTTGCTGAGAAGTTGTATAGCGTGCACAAATTTCAATGGATCATTAAAATAATCAATGATCCATTTACGATCCTTTAGGTCAGAAGTAAAGGGCCTTCCTTAGCCGAGTGGTTAGAGTCCGCGGCTACAAAGCAAAGCCATGCTGAAGGTGTCTGGGTTCGAATCCCGGTCAGTCCAGGATTTTTTCGTAATGGAAATTTCCTTGACTTCCCTGGGCATAAAGTATCATCTTACCTGCCACACGATATACGAATGCAAAAATGGCAACTTTGGCAAAGAAAGCTCTCAGTTAACAACTGTGGAAGTGCTCATAAGAACACTAAGCTGAGAAGCAGGTTCTGTCCCAGTGGGGACGTTAATGCCAAGAAGAAGAAGAAGAAGGTCAGAAGTAGTTTTTCGTTCTTGGCAAATGTATAACAAACGTTTTCAGTTATCATACTTTCCTGAAAATGTGAAAATGCCAAGCTTGCAATATTAAAAAAAACCTGACCAAAATCCTGTCGAAGTCTCTAGTCTAGTTTATTCTCCTCAATCAGTAAACTTTCTGACTCCGGAACTAAAAGAAGTTGAAGTGCGATGACCAGCTGGAATTCATCAACACGTTGTCACGTTGTTTTACATAAATTTTAACACATTGAATTCAAAACAGGTAATAAAAGCACAAGTGCGGAACTGTCGATTCGATAAGCGACTTTCAACACTTTTATGACGATACAGATTCGTATTGATTATTACCAATTAGTATAAGTTACGATACTTGTAGACTGTCGTTTTCTGTTCACTGCATTAAGACATATAGTTTTGAGAGTAGATCTACTGAACTCTTCTGAGTGTTGTTGAATCCTCTTCAAAACGGGCCTTGGTTTGAACACCAACAACGGAAAATAGACGACACAATCTTGAAAAGCAAAACATTTTCACCCAGCGAAAGGAAAAAAAAGGCCGAAAACAGGCCACAAGGGCAGTCGCTTCTCGTACAGACAAGCAATATTTCTGCACAAGTTACAACTTTCGGCCTACCATCCACCACCGCCACCGTAGACAATATGGTTAGTAAGCGAGCAGTATAAATTAGTCGTCATTTAGTGTCCAGCATCTGACGGTAATTATTTGCAAACAAAACGGTGTATCGCTTGTTCCTTTGCCCGCGTCACGTGGTCTGCGCGATTTGAGACGAGATGCGCAACTGCCTGATCGCACAGCTTTAAACCCTGATAAAAATATTATTGAAATAGAATAGACTTGATTGTAACAACACCATATTTTCAAACAGATTAACCATAAAACAAATGGCAGTTTTACATTTAAAACGAGAGTCGTTTTTACATATAAATATTCTTACACATTGTGACCAAAACTGGTGTTTGTAAATAACTCTTCCTTATAATTATGACTTCATTCGTAGCATTTATTTATTTCAATATGATTGTTTCAATAGTTATTCTATTGCTGTTTTTGAAACATTTAACAATATGTAAATTGAAGACTATTGTATACCGTAGGTTTAATGGTATTTGAGTATATCCAACTGTTAAATTAATTGTACATTTTAGTCGGGAAGTTAAGCTCAATCGGCGTGCGTTGTGCGACCACGCTCTGATGCGTGGTGACAGATTTCCGATGCATAAATTAACAGAAGATAAACAAGAGCTCACGACGGCGGAGCTGCCAGGCTGTCACCACCTTTCACTAATATTAAACGTTTTTCAAATTCACACGTCAAACAACGTGGTCGACAACAACTGTTACTGGGTGGTAGACATCCATGAATTTACTGTGTGGTACCGGAATGCATGCATCTAATCATTTGGAAGATTTTCACCATTGGCGACTTCAACAACAATTCTCCATTGTTAAAATGTTCAGTTGTTAAACTAATGAACCTTCATATTCCTCCATCGAGAAACGAAAGGTACACCGTATTTAAATTGTGTATTTAATCTTCTGATATAATGTTCGAATTTTGTTTCAGTGTGGATATAGGTCACTTACGGTACGTACGTATTCTCTGGTTTCTACTCTCAAATTTGCTCGTTTCCGATGCGATATGTGGGTTGATAAATTATGTTTTTCGTGTTGGTTTCACTAAACGTCATCGTTCTACTCACATAAATTATTCTGGTTTTTGATTCTGACGAGACTTACCTATGGAAAAGAAAAAGAAAATGAAAGAATGAATTATGTTGTCATAGTAAACTACGTTGTAGAATTAATGAAAATTTGTAACTGAAATGGTATGGATGAGTTATTGCCTGGTGATGGATGCGTAACGTTTCCTTTCAGATTATGAATATGTGCCATATAGCGAGCATTGGGGTTAAAATTACAGTTAATTCTCCCTTGCTCGATATTTCGTATCTCGATATCGAGTTAGAGAACCATAGTAAAAATTGGTTTTCATGGCTAACTCGATAGTCCCTTGATTCGTAGTTGCACTGCTTTTATTTTCTGTAACTCCTCGATGCCTCCCTAACTCGATGGTCTCTTCGAGTTATATAGAGTGGACTGTATTACGACGAACCGATTATTGTAGAGGACATATAATAAAAAAAAACAAGCTGTAAAGAAATTTACTCGAAATAGAGAGTATTTGGTATTAGAAACTAATTGATTAATAGCTACTTTTCATTTCAGTGAGTGCAGATTATTACTAAGGTCCTATTCCTAAACAAACCGCTTTATTATCGTAAACCTTAACCGAAATCCCAGCTGTACAAAATATCACATATACAATCCTGATCGTCGCTTTATTGCCTTTTACTTTCTTTGAACAATTCAAAGGTTGTAATCAATGAGTTTTTGTATATCTTTTTATATCTTTCACGATTTTTTTTTTCGTTTCAGAGAGCGAGTATAGGCGCTTAAACCTAGGCTTTAGAGCTCGGATATAAGGAAGAAATACCTGTATTCCATCCTAAGAGAAAATACATTCGGACTCATTAGAGTGTGCCTTAAGGTGATTATACAACGAAGCCAAACTTTGAATTTTCAAGTGCACAAGACGAGAGAATCTGACAACAGTTCGCGTTGAAAACCAATCAAATTGCTTACTTGCTGGTGGTGAGCAATGGGATAGATTTTCAACGCGGAGCGCTGTTTGGTTCTCAAGTCTTGTGCTCTTGAAAATTTGAGGTGTGACTTCGTTGTATAATCACCTTAACCTTTTTAACTTCGCCACTCCCAGCACGAATTCCCATTTCCCAAGAATGAAACGGTTGGTACGGTTGTCAACGTTTCTTCTGACACCAAATTCTAAAAATCTCATCAATCATGTTATTCATGAGTGAATAATCTGATTGCCGTTAATTTTTTTAATTATCTTAAACTCCATTAGTCCACTGTGCAGGCCGTGACCATTTTAATATTTATGTCATTGATGATATACTGCAAATATTAACACTAACAGGAAAATAGCAGCAGAAACGATGATATTTCTATGATGCTTTTAATTATTGGCTGTGCAAGCACTAGAATAGAATATAATATAAATAGTTTCAGACTCTAAAAGATTTGTAACGGGCCATAAGATAATACACATTTATCTCTTTGATATTCATTTGTACACATACTCTATCACCCGTCTCGCCCTCGTTAAATATTTTTTTCAGTCGTTTGGGATTTTTACTTATTAGGCCAGAACAAATTTGATTTGTTTTTTTAAGCTGAGAAACAGCCTCTATTTCAGTAAAGCGTAATGCCAGAAAGGAAAATAATAAAAAGAAAAGCATTTGGGAGATACAAGGAGAGGTGTTGAGTCAATCCAACCGACACACACTACCCCGTTTGTAAGGGACAAATAGCTCATTGATATTCCAGAAATGTATTATCCGAGTGTAGCTGTTTGTAGGTCAATTATTAGTACCGTCAATGATCGCCATTCGTTCTACTTCATTCCATGACATAAAAAATAAGGCAGAACTTGTAACTCACGGACACGGTTTCCCAGCTAAAGAGTCAATCACTTCGGATCATCGATTTCGCGGTTTTTTATGAGAGTTGTTGTTTCCATTGCCAGAGATCGGTGAAGAAAAAAATAAGTACGATTGCACTTGATTGACTTTTCAGTACGATCAGGTGGTACTATATGGGTAGCAATTTATATCCATGGCTGGACAGACAACAAAAACGAATTGCAAATAGCATCGAATTGAGTAAATAACCGTTCGGTAGCGTCATGCATTAGCATACTGACTCATCGGAGCACAGTCCTCAGAAGTGCGACTAAAATTAAAGAAAACCATCACTTTGCTAATTGGTTGACAAGCTTCCCCTAATCCTATGTATCCTATAATGGATTTTGTTCAGCTGATTTAGAACCGAATTTCTTTTAGGGTAATGGATGTATTTTGACTCGCTTCTGTGGTTAGTCCATTTGCTTCTTTTTGCTTATTATTATTTTTTTTTCGAGATTTTTGAAATATTAGTTATTATTGAATGTGGTTGACTCCTAACAAATCACAAAACGCGCAAAACAGCTTGAGGTCAAATACATCGGATACCCTAATAGATGAGTTCCTCAACACATGGCGTAAGCCTTGAAGAACCATTACTTTGTATTTATGCACACTTCAAAGTGGCAAATCTTCCTTCTAACCCCTTGACGCTCAAGGTATTCTACAATTGTGATTTAGACTCAAAATAGTTATCAAAAGTTATCTTTCGGGAAAATAAAGATAATCTCAAGAAAAAAAAATGTTATAAGGCTATCCATGAGGCTTCCCGCGATAGGAAAGACAACTAAAAGTGTGCATGCAACCGAAACACTAGAGTAAACAAAGCATGTAAGTGTAATCGAAGCTTTACATTTTCCTTTGTAATCGAACGGTCACTGCGACCGCGAAACGTCAAAATCTCATGGTCAACAAAAAACCAGCTGATCACAGCTGTCCCATGGCTTGCCTTATTGTGCGGATCCCAATTAAAATTTAAAGGTGTGTCGTGGTAGCTCTAAGGAATTGATTTTGCATTTTATTAAGGCAAAATTCATGCTAGTTGCTTACCTTACGAACAGTAAGTGTTGTAGAAAATAAATTCAGGTGAAAATTGCCTACAACCAATAATCCATAAAAAAATCCGAAGTCAAATTTTAATCATGCGTATCTTCGACGTTTTCAAAACTAAAAGCCAGTAGTAGTGTCTTTTACAATATTAATTTGGTTGTAGAAGCCCAGTGAACATGTTTGGTCAGAAGCCATAATATTTGGTTATACTTGTTATACATATAAGAAAACCAGCTTTTTTTAATTTGGCTAAACGAATGAATGAAAAAAATAATAATCATATTTATTTGATTTCGCGTTGCACGTTAGATTATTGACGTTCAAGCTGCTAAAAATACATTACAATGATTGATGTCAACTCACATGCAAGCCTTACCAACCTATATGCTGATCAGGCTGCGCTTTATTTTTTCGAAATTTCTTAAACCCAAAACTTCGAAAGCAAAGTTATGGAAACTTCACTAATGATCATATTTTATAACACGATAATTGGAATTTTGGTGTCGATTTTAAACCACGAATCTTAAAATGAAATAATCTCAACATCGCTCAAAACCTCAAATTATCTTCAAGTTGCTTGGTCATCCTTCAAATCTTCGTGTGTTTGACTTTGATGGTTCTCTTTTCAAATCATTTGAATTCAGAAGAACACACGCACTTTTAGCTTGAATTTTATTTCCTCATACAGGTGTTCATAATTTTCTATTGAATTTTTACGTGCCATATTTATTTAGCACCACCAGACTGAATACTCGTTTTGCTTTTATTGATAAGCAAAAGATCTTTTACACAGTTCATCCAAAATCCATATATTACCTTCCATTTTAGCGAAATACATGCAAACAAATTTTGTTTGTACCATCCATCGAATGCATTGTAGAATATTCAGCATTGTTTTTTCATAAGGGCTTATCTGCTTTCATCGATTTCTCTACATCGTTGTTCTATTTGAAGAAAAACTGATTCTCTTTTCGTAACATATGTTTATGCTGTAGGATGAAGAATCACTATATCTTGCTTCATTAACAAGAAATATTACAGATTTATCTAATTTAGCGAAGTTATTTATTTATTTATTTTAACTCACGAATTTTGAAAGAGGGAAAAACCCCTTTGAGTGATATTCTAATGAAATCTTTCTCAAAAAGGCACAAAACCTCTCTATCTTATAGTTATTAGCGAAAGAGAGGATCGATGAAGAGAAATCGCTCATGTCAATCAGACCCTATTGAAGTAACAGTATTGAATTAAGAACTGCACACTGATAAAAAATTAACACGTTCCAACTGTGTGTTTGAATTCAGGGATCGATTCATGAACGACCATATCGATTTGCTGTGATTTTCTTGCAAACTTCGTACATTAAATTTGTTTGTTTTGCTTTATGGACTGATTCATCAACCGAAAACAGGGACTCCATGTTTTTTCCACATAAGTTCCCAAAGCTTTCCCCTTCAGATTCGTATGCGTCAACATATGGGCGCATAGATCATCACCCAACACGGATTTAGTGTGTTAGGCTTATGGTTATCTGGTGTCATGATCATCATGTTCAAGTTGGTCTTGCGCAATGAGTTTGTCATGATGAAATCGATGAGCTTTACTATTGATTTCCATGTTCCAAACTTCTAAATTGTTTGTGATCAACTCATAGCAAACTAAATTGCAGTTGGACCTCGTTTCAAACGACAGTCATCATCATGCTTCCAAAGATAGGTAGCAAATTTTGCTTGAGCTTGAGCTTGATTGGCCGCCCGTGGATGCACTTCAGTATCGCCAGATCAGCTGCACTTACACAAGGAACCAACCGAATGACTGCTCGGGACTAACAGGCATCCTCAGTGTATAAGTGCTGGTGATCTTCTATTTTTAGGCAACAATGGCACCTGCCACGTCAGAATGCAGACCAATGAGGGGAAGGGGGAGGAATTGATGATGCATTGAACTGACTCCCACGTAGACCGTATATTCCACTGCATCCACGTCAGTTCATGCGGGAGTGTATGGATTGGGGGAAAGGCATGGCAGAGAGGTTTGCTTTTGTGGTTAGCAGGCGTAAGAAAGGCGTGCGCGTGGAAGTAGGAAGCGTTAGGGAAACGGTTTCTTGTCCGTTTTTGGTTCTAGCGTTTGCTATGAACGAATAGTTTGAGTGTGATATATTTAGAATGGAAGATAGAAGCAAGTGAGAGATATAACAACTACAAAGTACGAGGAAAGGGACGAGCCTGGGATTGAACCCATGCTTCCAAAGATAGGTAGCAAATTTTGAAGTCAAAAGTGTTGGATGGAAATTTACGAATCCGATTTTTCTGCTATTGATGAAGATGTCTGAAATAAAAGGAGTTCATTCCACCTTTCTATAAAAAAACATTGAATATAGTGTATGGTTTAGAAGAGAAATCGGATTCCATTAAGCAGCGGTTTTCATATCTCCAAATGCTCCGCGAAGCTTTGACAGATGCTCCGTGACAGTTTTGAAAATTTGAACAAATGCCTTGACGCCACACCATACCCAGAATGTCTTTTAAGACCACTGTTTTTTTTTCCTCTAGATAAGTAGGGGGAGATCCCCCAGTGCCGGACAGCACCCAATACCGGACAAAGTCGAAATATTGAGAAATCATGGTCCAATCAAGATGGTGTATTTGTAGAAAAGAAAGCTATTAAGTAGACTATTGTTTGCGTAGAATAACACATCCTTGAAATATGCATGCCTTTTTAGAAAAGTAGAAAAGTTTGAAAATCTTTAAAAAATTGACGTATTTTCTTAATTTTGAACATATTTAGTAATTATTTTGAATACGAAAAAATACTTTAGATCACGCAAGCATGATCGAAAATAATCCTAATTTGATAGAATGAATGTATTTTGTACCATACTTGAACTTAATATGGACAAATTACAATTTTCGTTGGGCACCTCCTGTCCCTCAGCTTCGGACAGCTTGATTTGTTATATGATATCTTTGTAATTATTGCGTCAGTGTCTCAAAATACCTTCATTTTTCATGGGTTCCGTCGATCATGGTATCAAACATGCAATAAAATTAAGAAGAATGAACATTCAGAACAACATCGTATAATGTGCTATTTTTCATTATATATGGAAGAGATTTTTGATAGGCATCTTGCAAACCTAGAAAAACTCAAATTATTCTTGTAAATGTTGCAAATGCATTGAATTGGTAATTATAAACTATTCCTATAGTGTACACATTCAATGATATTCAAATTTGCAGAATTCGAGGCATTTCCAGATCGCGTCCGGTATTGGGTGCCACCTTTCAAGATCGATCAATTTGGTACTAAAATACATCATCAAAATGTATTGTCAAAATTCATATTTATATTTTTAATTTTATTTTTGTACACTATAAAAATGATAATATTTATCATAAATGGGTTACACGAGCCCATGAAATCAATATTTTTCGAATTATGAATTTAGTGGCTTAAGTGTCCGATACTGGGGGATCTCCCCCTACCTAGGATATTTTTACGGAAACTTTCAACAGTACAAAATTTTGTTATTGGATGGTTAAAAATATTCCATACAGAATGGGACAATTTTAGCTCAAAATTTGGTTTTCTCGAATTTAGTATGGAAAACGCCTTTGTAGAAAGTATCCAATTTACCCCGATCGAATATTTTGAAACTTTATGCTTGTGAAAGTATCGGGATACTTATTTTCATCGGAAAATATCTGTGGAACATGCAATTTCGATAATAATTGAAATTTTTATATCGTGTTACAATATTAAGAATATTTCACGAGTTTTAGCAAAATTATGAATATTTCCATGAGTGCTGAACTGCTGAATGGATTAACATTCATTCATATTAATGAAGGCATAAAAAGAACAAGTCGCTCAGTGGTTTGAACCTGAGACGAGACTCGTGAAGTCGGTCTTCTTTTTCTGTAATTACTGAGTTTTTTTTTCTTATTCCACTTTGTTTTTGTATCAATCATGCGCAAGCCGTTCAAACTCTCACATTAACCTCTCTGCAAATAATGATTGCGTTTGCATCACACCGAATCATAAATAGCCATTTGAGTGAAATTTCATGCCAGCAAAGTAGCAGACATTAGAAATAACTAATCTTGTGTTTAGATTTATCTGCAACTTTAGAAAAAACGGCTCCACCGACTGACAATTTATTTTGACTACCCATTTTTTCAGCCACAAAAACGGCGGGCTGCATTTGACGTTTCGTGACAGCGGAATCTGGGCTGCAATGACGTTGATATATTTTTTTTTGTCTTAGCGGGTCTCTCTCAGGTTTGAACTAAAGCAGTTTTGAGAGGATCGCAGCAAGCCATGCGCGCGGGCGGCTGCGTTTTGGATTTTCTGTCAAGTTTACTTCGGTTTTGCGTTGTTTGCAATTCGCGACTACGAAGCTGCTGATGTTTTCTTTAGTTTTCTGTGAGAAAAACAAGGAGAGAGATATTTTTTGCTTTTTTTTCACGCACACGATGACAGTTCCCTACGAGGTTTTCCGTTGGTGCGAGTGCTTTGTGGAATCTCTTTTTGCTTCGTAGTCGCGAATTCGAGGATAAATTCGGATGATGGTGCTATGCCACCTGCAAAATTTGTCGTGCTGCCGTTGTTCGCGATCCCGCTGATATTACAAGGTGCCACGTCCTCCGGGTTGTAGTGATTTGTGTAACGCTGAATAGCATTTGTTGGCTAATGTATTTAGTTGTAGGGGAAATCAGGGTAAAACTGACACTGTGGGTAAGCTCGATACCCTTTGATTTTTCATGTTTTGAGCAGATTTTCATACAGTTTCCACCACGGTTTATTTTAAATTGTGAAATGTTGTGTTTTGGACGACATTACAACTGAAGCTACCAATAAACTGCCAAAATAAACAACAAAGTCATATTGGATAATATAGAAGCAACAGCAGTTGCAATATTTCGCTATTATTCTCTAACTATTTCGCATGTGAAATTTTTAAAATGTCATTATTTGTTCTGCGTCTACATCATCATTTACTATTATTACGTTCATATAACATGAAGAAGAATTTAATTTTTGTTTTTTCGACAGCTGAAACGCTATTGAAAAATAAATGTCCACTCGGGGTAAGATCGACACTTTCATTTGGGGTAAAATCGACACCTCTCTTTGCGTCATAATCTAGCTCCAGGCCACGGTGTACTACATTAAGAAGGTGATATATTCCGAAAACTGACAGCTACTTGGTGACGTCATTCCTATCCACCTCGAACAAATTTGCGAAAAAAATGATCTAGTGGTCTGGAAAGTATATGATACTATAGGAGTGACGTCACATGTTTACAATCAAACTTGATATTTACTTCAGTAAAAAGCCTGCCTTGTTGATTTTTATGCCGTGGCTCCAGGTAATCTTTGTTGTCGGGAGACTTCTTCTGTAGTTTATGTGAGTCTTTATTTTTAAATTCCAGTAAAGTTCATGGATGGCGAACTTGTTAACATTTAAAATATGATACTATATGACTTGCCACAAGCTATCATTAAGTATTAAAAAATAATATTTCTATGTTTCACGTTTAAACTTATTTAATAAAGCTTGAAGAAATTTTTCTCATTTGAAATTGAAAAATTTATAGAATTTGAACATAAATAATCGTATTGATTATTAAATGAATTAATTTTATTGTTTATTTGTAAACTATGAGGTTCGACAGTTTTTAATTACTAAAAATAATAACACTTTTCTGTCTAGTTAAAATAAAACAGTATTTATTTTTGAAACCAATCATTCGCCACAACTTCATCTTCGTAAACATTCCATGAACACAAATTAATCATATCCATGTGTATTCACCCCAACTTTATAATCTTAGCATGGGACATTTGAAATTTTCACATATATTTAGTGAATCTTTGGCCTCTTCTCAATAATTTACGTAATATGTTTATAATCATTTAAAGAAAGGGTTCATAAAAGTCGAAAGTCATGTTTAAAGCATTCTTTTAATATGCCATGTGATGGCGATGTTCACAACGTATAAATTCTACTCAAAGTGCATGTGTCGGTTTTACCCCAATAGGGTGTCGTTCTTACCCGCACTCTCATTTGTCTCACCTAAAAATGATGAAATATTAATTTGATTTAAATCACTATATAACCTAAATATATCATCCAGCGATCACAAAGATTGATAGATTTATAACCAATATGTGATTCTACAACAATTTTAGGTTCGTTTAACAAGCGAAAGCACACAAATTTTATCAATAAGCTTAGGGTGTCGGTTTTACCCCGAATTCCCCTATAGAAGTTTTTCCGAACGATTTTGTTTTTGGCTTTGCCGATTTTCGGACACTTCAGTACCAAGTTTTTTTTTGTTCTCAGTTTGTCTGGTGGTTTTCCAGAATTTGCTGATAATGATGTGCCGCGTGCCTATGATTTATGAAAAATGTGTTGTTGTTTTTTTGCAAAGATTACATTTAAAGCTGGCTTGTGGTGCGCTAGATATTTGTCATGATTCTGCTGGTGGTTCGTCTGCACCGCCTGAATAGTCTTTTGAGAAAAGTGTGACGCTGACAAACGACAAACGAACGGATTTGGTGAGTTTGTTCCGATTTAACTAGTTATTTTCAATCAATCTGGACTTTCTATGTATCATTGGGTATGGTCAATTTATTCTCTCGTTTCAGAGAGCGAGTAATGGCGCTCAAGCCAAAGCTTTTTAACTAGGACACATGGTGGAAATATCCATTAAAGCTGGAAACATGATCAAATAGTAACGAATAACAAGTGCGGGATCAAAATCCGTACGCCTAAGAAATGAATCTAAATCCATCCATTTCATACAAAACGCCCAATATTTGTATGAAGTGTACGGATTTTGAGCCTGTACGGATTTCGGTCCCCCACTGTATTTGATTCAAGCTCCTAAAAGTCTAGATTTCAAACGGAGTGATGATTAAGAACAGGTGCTCTGCGCAACAATTTTATTTCAAATAGTGCTCCGCGAGCCAAATTGGCTGAAAACCCCTGGCCTATAGTATTCTAAGCAAAGAATTCCCGTGCTGGGGTTAAGGTGAAGATGAGGCGAAGACAAACCTTAAATTTTCTAGGGCACAAATCTGGGAAACCAAACATCCATTTAAGCTGAAAATTTGATTGATTGGTAACCACTAGCAAGTAGACCAATCGATCAAGTTTATGGCTCAAAAGGAAGTTCGGTTCTCAAGGTTACTCTTGGAAATTTGTGGTTTGGCTTCAATTCATCTTTACCCTAACAAAACAAATGTTTAACACTTGCGCCTCTTATTGAGTTAGCTCCGAAATAAGGGTTATTTCAATAGACGGTATTCATAGAGCTGGCCAACTATTTCGCTTGAAAATTTTGATACTTTGCACCTATAGTGGTATATCACGTTTGCCTTATGGTAATGGTACGTTTGCCTTATGCTCATTTGAGGACGCTGGGCGTTCTACGCATCTGTCCTCAAAATAGAAAGTTGGGCGTTAATGGGTTAACTTCGTCACATTTTAGTCGCGTCACAGCATTATATTTACAGTAGGTATACAGTTAAACGACATTCTCCAACGACAGACGTCAACTCGCGTCGTCCTTTGTAGCAGAGGTTTGCAGGTCGTGTTGCACAGAACGCTTGACAACCGAAACGTGTCTCATTGGGAAACAATATTGGACACGCCTACCCCCTCTAGACCGTGGACGACTGTAACATCTTCGTCACAGTTATCGTTGAACTTGTGCGACGGCAACTTATCGCATTGATGATGGTATTGACACCGACCGCTAAATGGATGATCGTTCCGAATCGTGCCAGCAGAAAATGCCATTATGAAATGTCTGGACAGGAATACCAATGGGTATTGTCTTAAGGTACACACACTCCGTTGCAAACAAGTAGCGATGCGACTGATATATGGTAATGTTTACCAGAATAAAAAACACAAGTTATCGCACCCCTTTCTGCAGTCCGACAGCGTATGCGGATATTAAACCCGGGTGAAGATACTACCCTACTGGTCGTTGCTGTTTGGGCAAGAATCGCGATACTAACGACACACAGGGTAACAAATACGAACGTGACATGCAATATTGCAATTCAAGACCGCGAGAAAGCATTGAGCGTTTGCTGTGCACTGCAAGGAATCAGTGTCAAGGAGCCGAACTGGCTGCGGCTGTCGTCCGTTACTCCTTGTTGTAAATGAGCACCTTGCTTGATGCACCACCTTCTCGGTCACTTTCAATGATGTTAAGTTTATTAGCAGCCGCTCGGGGTGGAGCCTTATCAAGATATCCTTTGTGCTTGCTGGATCTGATTTTCGGTTGAGTCTTGACCCATTTTCTGTTAATTTATTTGGCGTGTTGAAACCTCATCAGCTTTTGAACAAGTTGAAAAGCAGTGGATTATATACATCGTCAATACATCATTAACATTTGATGAAACTAAATTCCTTATAATCAGGACTTTTTTGTGGTTTAGCCATCTGGTAACATAATGAATAAACCATTTAATAAATTTTACATTCAGGAAGATTTTAATAACGCAGTTTCTATGACTATGTCATTCGTAGCCATCCATAAAGGCAACGGCATCCAAAGCGTAATTCCAACATCATTACTTCTCAACCTTAAGGTGATTATAAAACGAAGCCAAACTTTGAATTTTCAATTGCACAAGACTGGAGAATCTGACAACAGTTCGCGTTGAAAATCAATCAATTTATTTGCTTGCTGGTGGTGATCAATGTGATAAATTTCCAACGCGGTGCGCTGTTTGGTTCTTAAGTCTTGTGCTTTTGAAAATTTGAGGTGTGGCTTCGTTCTATAATCACCTTAAATTGATCATGTATAGTAGTGACGCAAAATCAATTCCTCCATAATGGGTCGTTTCCTCTGCCATAAAACCCGGTTTCAATTTTGGCGCCCGAACAGGCAGAAATCTATTTATTCCCGATTTGTGACCTTGGAAAATATTACCTCAGGCAATCGAAATAAACCGAATGCACACCGAGTCCTATCTAGCGACACCGGAACTCTTGCGGAATGTTTCCCGTTTCTCATCCTTTCAGATGGAAGTATGTTCCCACGAAATAGCTATATCAAGTGTTCCCATTTGCGTTTCCCCATGCACCGATTTACATCCCACCGAACAATAAATCATTTCCTCAATCAATCATTGACATCCCCAGGATTCACTTCTTTGCCACCGTGAGATTGGGGGGTTCTATCTATCCAGGAGCATAACCGACTCGGCTTGGTACTTAATATAGGTGTAAAATAGGAGTACTTTAGTGCAAGTGAGGAACCATCTCAAGGAGTGGGATTAGTTCAGTAAGGACTATGACGAACTAAACTTGGAAAATTCAAAGTTTTGTATCTTTTCAATGAGTTAACTATCCCTCACTAGATATTTCGTTTTTCGGTTTAGAAAACCATACTGCCGTAAATCGCAAGTCAGTCCCATCTGAATTTTCATCAAAATTGAGTTGAGTTCAGTTGCTCTTTCAGCTGCACTAATGAGATAATATGATTTGTTCGGAAAAATAATGTAGTCAAATTGTCCCATAATGAAAAGTAAACGCATATCAGTCCCACTACAGTTTTTCACACAGTGTAACACAAACATGAACCGTGTTATGATCATCTTTATATTTTTCTAGTAAATATATCTTCAATGATTATTTACATTAATAGACGGGGTTGGTGGTCTGATGGCTACCGCTTCTGCTTCATATGCAGAAGGTCATGGGTTCAATCCCAGGCCCGTCCCTTTCCTCGTACTTTGTAGTTGTATATCTCTCACTTGCTTCTATGGACCAATGCACAAGTTCACTAATTTGACGTTTGAGCGGTGCCGAATTCACTCGTTGCCATGGTCACATAAACAACACGGCACCGCTAAAACGTCAAATAATGAACCCATGCATAGGTCCATCCTCGCTAGAACCAGAGACGGACAAGAAACCGTTTCCCTAACGCTTCCTACTTCCACGCGCACGCCTTTCTTACGCCTGATACATAGGCAGTCTGCTAACCACAAAAGCAAACCTCTCTGCCATGCCTTTCCCCCAATCCATACACTCCCGCATGAACTGACGTGGATGCAGTGCAATATACACTGAAACAAGCGTTGCAGTAATGAGAACCATGAACGTGTTTTTAAATTTACAATTCCAACCACGATTGAGCTATCATGAACGCTTTTTATTTGCGTCTTGTTCCCTCTCAATCCAACCGCGTCGATAGCCGAGCGGCTAGCGTTCGCGCTTGGCAATCGCCAGATCCTCGGTTCGATTCTGGTCTGCTGCAAGTTTTTAACCATGATATAGTCATTTTTACTATACAAATGGTGCCATGGTAAAATTGAATGCACAAAATATTCTAAATAAATGCGAATTTAGTCTGCACAAATCAAGTGGCGTTGTGTATTTAATTTAACCCTCTGATTTTCAACCGCAACGCTGTTCTCAGTGTACGGTCTACGTGGGAGTCAGTTCTCAATGCATCATCAATTCCTCCCCCTTCCCCGCATTCTGACGTGCCATTGTTGCCTACACTCAGGCAAATGGACTATCGATAAACATAGGAACCCCTTATGAAAATTCGCCACAAGAAATCGGATTGAAATTCATAAATTTGCCTTATGAAACCAGAATTTGAACACAAAAAACGTTTACACAGCAACCTGAAATCGAACCAAGAACCTTGCGATCGATAGGCCCGAGCGTACACCACGCGCCTATCGACGCCTTGAAGTGGGGTGATGCTAAAACGATACCTAAAGCTTTCGTATTGCAATAAACGTTCCACCTTTCATAAGGCAAAATGTATGAAATTCGATAGTCCAGTTCGCTGCGTGTAAAAATAGAAGATCACCAGCACTGAGGATGCCTGTTAGTCCCAAGCAGTCATTCGGTTGGTTCCTTGTGTAAGCGCAGCTGATCTGGCGATACTGGAGTGCATCCACGGGCGGTCAATCAAGCTCAAGCTCAAGCAAGCTTCAATAATTATTTACATTAATAACCTTAATAATTTTACAATTTTAAATATTTTTGCTCATTCTTTTGGTGGCTATTTTAATACCACAACATCGTGCAAAACTTGTCGAACTTTGTACAGAAAACGGTTGCAATTTCATTAATACATGAAAAATGTACAGCATGCACAATGCGTCCACTTTACAACATGAACAAGTTTATACTATTTTATTTTTCACGAAACATCGCACACACCCCTGCCATGTGGTCCGCAATGTAGCATAACATATTTTTCTGATTATTTGTCTCGAAAAAATAACGATTTCGTTTAAAACATTCGCCAGCTATTCGATTCAATCTTTAAAAATGTGCTAAAAAACGAAACATTATAGATATTGTTATGAGTGTTATGTTATATGTTATGAAAACAAACTGTATGTTTAAATCTTCCTTAAGTTTTTTTCGAGTTTAGTTATGTTATCTTTCTAAACATTACAAACATTCTGAGTCGTTTTGAATAAATAATGGTTTCTGCTACTTTTTATTATTTTTCCTCTAGCGTGTTTGGGGTTTTGAATGGTCGCTTTTGTGATTCTCTATATTTTTGCAACAGTATGGCCCATTAGAAATGTGAAAAATCTTTTAACATGAATTTAACAGGCTGCTGGGGTACGTTGCGAGTTAATCATCAACATTATCGAGCAGCCTAGATAGCCGCATAGTGTCGGTAGCGATTGTTTCAATGGATCATTGAAGGTAGTTTTTTGTCAGTGCTCACCGCATCAAAACAAAGGCGCCACTGTATATGGGATTTAACATTGTGACAGCATTGCTGTTCTGTGTAACAGACAAGGATAGCGCCATTTGTGCTTTCCATAGCGGCCGTTTTGGTTATTTTAATGATCCATTGGCCAAGACTATGGACTGCCAGTTCCGGTGGTAAAAGTCCACCTCACAGGTGACCCCTAATTTATGGTGTGATGCATACCGTGCCTAGGAATGAATGGTTAGAGAGGTCTAAATAAAACCTAATCGCAAACGGAGCCTGTGGAGTACCAGGCACCCTCTGCAGTATTGTGCCCTTTCTGTACTACTCGGAGCAATGGCGCAGATGACCTTGTGTTTCTCCAAGATAATCGGCTGCCCTTCTTCGGTCTCTAATCCGAGGCTAAATATGAGCGGGATTATGAATATGTTGCTTCTTAATTCAAATTATCACCTACATGGATTCGCATTATGCGTTTTACACAGTGTATTCTGTGCTTTTTCGCCTGGCGACTTTCAATAGATACCGATCTGGTTTTTGCGCTGCTGGTCTTTTTCGTGCTGAGATTGCAAAAAGCTTAATCCTGCCTAGTTTGGGTAGTGGGTACGGTTAGGATAGCTCAGACCAATCTTCAGCATAAAAAAACAGCCACGATCAATCTTTGCAGACTCATGCAAAATGGTACAGCCCAAGTGGCACTAGTTCAAGAACCTTACTTTCGTAAAGGGAACTTCTATGTAGGTAATATTGTGGACCCAGTTTTTGCTACTTTCAGCAAACTTGAAATGGCAAACTCACGCTTCGTGCCCCGCGCATGTATGTTCGTTAATAACGCAATCGTTGCTACACTCATTTCTGAGCTAACTACCAGAGACATGTGTGCTATCACAATCGATGTTTCTGTTGGTGACCTCTACAGGAAATACGTCTATTGTTCGGTATATTTACCACATGATGAATCATCCCCAACGGGTGATTTCAAACGAGTTGTCGTACACTGCGTGACAAAAGGCGCTGATTGTGGGCAGTGATGCCAATGCTCATCACATCATCTGGAGCAGCTCAGATATCAATTTGAGAGGCTCCAGTCTGATGGAATACTTAAGTAGTACAAATCTTGGATTACTTAACATAGGCAATCGCCCAACCTTCATGGTATCTACTAGAGAAGAAGTGTTAGACATAACGCTCTGCTTGAATAGAATCAGTCACGAGTTGACGAATTGACATGTATCAGGTGAGGAATCATTATCTGATCATCGCTACATTTTTTTTGAACATTCAAATGCGCAGACTTTGCGTTTTAGGAATCCTCGGTCAACAAACTGGAAACTCTATATTGAATTGGTTGCAATCAAATTTCTTGGATATTCTCCGTCCATTGAACATCCAAGTGATTTGGATGATGCCGTTGATACTGCAACATCCTACATTATGACAGCTTTTGAAGAAGCATGTCCTCTGCGGTCTGTGAAGACTACAAGAGGGACCCCATGGTGAAATTTCGATCTGACTAGACTAAGGAAACAATGTAGAAGGAGTTATGCCTTTACTTCTGTTAAAATTTAAAAAAAATAAAAATAAATAAAAACAGAGGCCTAACGGATTTTTTTAGGAAGAAGTTTGTTTTTTTTTTTTTGTTAGAGACAACTTAGATACTAGCTCAAAGGTTTGTGGCCAAACAGTGCAACTTGTCACACTAATATGAAGGTTCAATTGAGGCTCCGCTTTCATTCTAAAACATGATCAAGTCTTCAACGCTCTAAGTATAAATCCATTCTATCATTCGACATGAGCGAATATTTGAGACAAGACTTGTAAAGAATTTCACAGAATCGTTGACGTTTTAAAAGCTTTTATCGCAAAGATATTGAACTATACGAGTACATGATAAAATTTGAATAATGCTTCTAACACCTCTCTAGTCAGGAAAAAGTGACAGATGAACATCTTGTTCAACGCGAGATACAAAGTCTAAATAGATTCAACAATACAAATAACGAATAACATTTTTGTTTCGTTTCCATTTTCTACATAAAAACCAGGGTTGTTAACGTTAATCAACGATTAACGCCGTTTCGTTAATCCGTTGACGTTAAACTGTAACGGTTAACGAAGCTTGCGTTGATTGCGTTGAAAAACAATTTAACGATAACGTTAACGTATAGCGTTGATTCAACGTCAACGACTTCGTTTTTTCTAACGTTAACGATTTGAAGATTCTAATATCTAAAAAAAATACTGGTTGTCATATTCGATTGTTCAACTCAGACACTGATACATGGCATGTTCAGGAACGATTATGTAGAAGAAAAAAAAGCTTGATCTCATTGCAGGTTTTATGGAATGTGAACTGACTTTCTCTTAGTCGGATTTGGTGGAAAATGCTGTTTATATTAGAGCTCCACAATATCGGAAGTGGGAAAATCTGCTCTACGACCGTTGCCACTTTCGATTGCAATGAAAACTTTTGTCTGCTATGGTATGTTAGGGTATTATGGCAACTTGTATAAGGAAATGAGAAGTCGGGTCATCCTGGGGCGGTCACTCAGAAACATTTGATTGTTGGATGGGTAAAAAAAGGATGCCGTGTGCTGGCTGGAGGCAAAGGAAGCCGCTGTCTGGTAACGGTTTCAGCCCATTGCTGTGGGTTGCTGGAACGGCGAGAGGTACTACGATGGATACAATATTGCTAGGAAAATCTTTGCCATTTGTAAAAGTTCTCTCAAGCAATCACAAACTGACGTTCTAACAGGCTGATTGTTGGGTGTCTGCACAGTTAACTTAGATTTTTTTCAATCAATTTTCCATGGATACGGGGTATCAGCATAGAAACGTGTAGTTTATTGATGTTTCGAAACATTCTCGGAGAACCTTTTCGGAACATAAAATCAACGCTTGGGTTAGCGGTGATCGTTGACGTTGATTCAACGCAAACACGTTAACGTTGACGCTAACAACCATGAAAATTAACGCAACGACGTTGACGTTGATCCAGAGCACAATCAACGTTAACGGCGTTTATCGTTGATTAACGTTAACAACCCTGATAAAAACCCCCAAAAAATATGAAATGACAATTTTCGCATTTTTGTGGGCTATACTGTAGGTATTAGATATTGATAGATAGAAGAATGAAACCTATAAGCCTTTCTGTTGATTTAATACATTTCAGATTATATAAAAATTATTAAAAATATTGGGTGCTCTAGATTTTCTGTTCGTTTGACGAAATAAATTTCCAAACTTTTTTTTATCTATTGTCATGGATATAAAAAGCTTATGATGGTGTTATTTCAGATTATATGAAAATTATTAAAAATATTGGGTGCTCTAGATTTTCTGTTCGTTTGACGAAATAAATTTCCAAACGTTTTTTTTATCTATTGTCATGGATAAATAAAGCTTATGATGGTGTTATTAACGAGTTTGACATTTTTCAGAGATTATTGCTTTCGAATAAAAAAAACATGAATAGTATAGATGAATTCTCGCGTTGAGTATCATACAGGCGTATCTGCAGTGATCGATTTCTCTTCGTCGATTTTCTCTTTGCATTATTACACGGAACTCAATCGGTTTTCGATGCATTTTATGGTGCAGTACGATGAAGAATGATGAGTTGCTACTGAGTCAAAAATAGCTGTTGGAAACAGTCTCCAGACCAAACTATTAGATAAAGAAAAAATCGATGAAGAGAAATCGATCACTGCAGTTACGCCCTTATGATACTGAACGCGAGAATTGAATTTAAAGATATTATTGTTTGAACTTTACAAGTTAAGTTCTTCACAGTCCTTATTTGCGGATTTATGATCGTTGGATAATGGTTTGAGTATGCTTCTTTTTGATATGAAACCCATTTGTTGGATTGATCCGACCAAGACATTTTTTGCGCACTATAGCTAGTGCTTTATGATTTAGACGAGGTGTATGTAATTCAAAAACGAATAACGCGCACCTATTCATGCATACCATATTTTAATGTCAAACCATAATTAGGTATTTTGCAGAAGCCCAGGCATTGTCCACATCTCAATTTGGGATTATTATGGTATTGATAATGTTGTTTAAAATAATAAAAAATTACCTCATTGGAGTACTCGAAAGCTATTGAGGACTGTTTGAGGCATGAGCTATGGCTTGAGGTATTTTACCACTTTTTGTAAGTTATCTGGTTTGCTTGCTCGAATATCCTAGCTTGGTATTACGCAGTATTTTTTTTTTTTATTTTGCTTGTATATTTTTCCCTATGCCCTAAAGGAAAAACTGCTTTGTCCAGAACCTTACTTCAGATTTAGGATGACGTGATAAGTTCAGATTTGTTTTGAATCCGGTTAGAATTTCTCAAAATGTCATAGCAGGGCAGAGCACTCAAATCCAGCGAAACTGGTTTGTTTACGGAGAAAGTTACGTAATTAAACTAGTTTGACGTCAATCGGAATAACATTGACGTCAATCGATTCTGTGAAAAAAAACTGCTTCGAAAATTATCCATCTACGACATAAATTAGTACGCCTTGAAATTTGGTAACACTGCACGAAACTGCGTATTGACATCGATGCCATTGTACAACTTGGAATAAATTATGAGATACTGCAGTAGTATACAGGGTATCGGTAAAGTTAATAATCGTTTTTTGTTTGCAATTTTGTAGAACTTTTCTCGAGGATATCAGTATTATAGTTCGAGTTCCATATAACATTAGTTGCATAAGGAACTAGCGTTGCGCAAGAGATCATCGCGTAACTGATATCAGTTGCGTAATGAACTCTTATGATGCACAGTATCCAGTGCAGGAGAATAGACTGTTTCATAATGAATTTCAGTGATGAAAAACAGCCTATTAGCCCGATCATCAAATCGAAGCAGCCTCTGGAGCAGATCTTTCGATGCAAGTGAGGAAGCAAATGATGTTGGATAACGAACAGATCTTCAAACATCTTGAAGAAAGGCACAAACTGTTTACTTATGACGACTAAGGCAAATGTTCGGTTAAGGTTGTTTTGGAAGGGATCTGAAGTTATAATAAATCACCTTAGGAGATCGAAACTGAAGCAAATGATTTACTTGGATTTCACTCAGTTCAAATAATCGGAATCGGAATTCAATCTGCAAATCGTAGGAAAGACCGAACGTTTCTGCATATATACCCCCAACTGGGCAATCATGCTCACAAAAAAAAAAAAACTCCTTTTGAGACGGGCAACCGTTCGAATTCCATAAATTCGAATGAAGCTAACCAATGTCGCTGCGGGTACGCTCAAATTCCATTCCGACTCTTTACCAACGGAAAATCCCCGTAATGTCCCTACTTCTGATTTGTTATCTGAACTATTGTAACAAATGATTGATATTATGTTAAAACTGCAAATAGGGCTGAAGTATTCCAGAAGTAAAATTAACTATAAAAATAACTATCGCATTGCGTTTTGTCAACGGATCCAAAAAACTTTTTTGATTATTTATCCAAAGGATTGCGCTCTTTGCAGGTTGATCATTAAGGTGAAACAATGTGGAATCAACTTCTAAGATTACACTAAATTCAAAGGCGCAAATCTCGGGAATAAAGCATCCAACAGCAGTGCACTTTTTACTTTGGTTTTGCGCACTTGCAGATAGCTTTAAATAAGAAGATCAGAATCGTTTGCCAATTATTTTTCCAGTTTAGTGCGTTTGAAAACGGGAATAGAGTCGGCCATCTTCAGATCGAGACGTTTCATCTTAATGACACCATTTCGCAAGCATGGATTCATTATTTGCAACCGTGTCAAACAGTTTGTTTACTCTTTAATCATTCCCAACCGTAATCCAATAAACTGAAAAAGAGCAATAAATCCCCGCTACGATGCTTTCGCCATCAAGGAAAAACTTGCGCAGTTATGGATAGATTGCATAACCGCATCGCAGGAATTCACCTGGTTTTCTTGTTTGACGTCTGTCGTCGTCTTCTGCGTGGAGATCTGTGCGGTGTGAACAAATTACTAATTCTCAGTCTATTTGAGCTTGAGGAGAGCTACAAATAGCTACGCACGAAGCTTTCATCGCGTTGATGGCATATTATGACAAACCTATCACACTGCACTATGGACCAGAAATCAAAATTTCTGTACAGGGACCAATCTCTCGCGGCTATTTGCTAATATATGCGAACAATTCTTGTAGCACATTGAAGAGGGGAGTTCAGGCTTCCAGGTTGTAAGGCAAATGTGGAAAAATATTTTAACTTATAAGGTGAGTCGTCGATCAAACACTCCCCTCCTACCAATAATCACCACGTGGTTTATGAACAAATTTTACGATTGAGAATCGTAATTTTCCTGCTTATCCATGAATCGCTTTACCGACCATAGGTGACTCCCAAATCTTTTCACTCCCTCAAAAAAAATCCTGTGGTAATTGTGGAGTTGCAGAGGTATTATCGCTCTCTAGAAGCAACAATTATTACACACTAACATTCCTTCCCCGTCCAAACCGACAGTAAGGACTTGGCCGGTGACGTTATTGATCAATAATATGACAGCTATATGAGAAATCATCTGTATCACACATATTCACAATTATGAGAAATTTTTCTCAAATAATTGATTTTAACAAGTATGACTTTAGATTTTTGTCGCGAAATTTCGATTTCCGGTCCATAGTGCACTGTGCGTGCCAACCGTCCAGCAGTAAGCGATTTATATGCCATGGACCCAATCGTAATCGGACGACAGACCCAATATCAACACTATGGCTCGAAACCGGTTCCGTGACCGTTTAGCAGCGGAGTAGGCAAGGTGCGCTCACCTGCTGCAAAATGCGACAAGTTTGGATAGAAAATCTCATTTTTATATTCATTTCGGCTGCATTCAGGTTTCCTTAGAAGCTTACAGAATGAGGATCTCCGTCAGTTGAAGGCAATGGGGTAACTGTTCCTATTTTGATTCTAAGGATCGTACTTATGTTTCACACTTCATTACATGTCGGAAATCAATGGAGGAACTAAAAATCTTTGGGGTGTAGAGTTTTTCAGCGTTTCTTCCAGATGTTTACAGATAGTAAGCTCCAAGCAATTGTTCGCGTTCTATTTAAAGTTTTACATTTTATGTTTCATTAGGGCATCTTCTAGTGAATTATTAATGAATGACTTCACTCACCATTTTAAACATTTCTTTGAGCGCTTCTTCAAGAATTACATCAAGGATTATAAAATGATCCATAATGAATTCTTCAAAGAATTTCTCCTATTTTTTCCCGCGATTTTTCCGAATACTTTCATATATTTTCCCAATGATACTTACATCACGTCTTCCAGACTGGGAGGTCCAGTGATCTCTTTTGAAAACAACCCAGTACTTGTTACTTAAATTTCTTCAAAAAGAAATCGGCATGGACTTTATCAAACTCCTGCTTTAATTTTTCCAAGGACTAACCCAGAAATATTTCAGGAATGCCCCCAAAGATCGTCATGCAATTCCTTCAAAAATCTCCTCAGTGATTCTGCCGCCAAGAAATTTAGAAGAATTTTGAATTTCTTGAGGAACTTCTCCAAAGATCACTTGATTATATCACGGTGCTCCTCTGACCGTTATTATCAAAAAAAATCTCCATCAAATCTGTGCTCACCAGCCGTTTTCTATAGCTATGCTGCATGTCCGGGCATAATTTCCCGTTTTGAAGTTGCGCCATTGTGATTGTTTAAGTCCAAAATTTCAAAGGAAATCTGGGTTACTTCAAAAGGTTTTCAGTGGCCGTGATTATCAGATGAAATATACCATCAATATTTTGTTCAAAATCCGTTTACCTGATTATTTGCAACATATGAGGGGAGTTTTGAATGAGAAGATCGACGAAATTTCGAGTTACACCCATTTGGAGGTATGATAATTAACAAAAACAATTTTGAATATAATAATTATGCTTTTTAAAAACAGTTAGGCATGTTCAAATGCTTTGAATGACTCATTGCACTTACTTGCCATTAGCGTTTTTTCACAATTTACTGATTTTTCATAGGCTCAAGCGCTATAAGGCATTGCGGAGCCAATTTCATCATGTAACCAAATTAGTTTTTGTAGCACAATATTCTGGATAGTTTGTGAGCCCATTTACTCACGATTCAAATTCTTTTACACGCAACTTATTGGTACCGAAATGTAAGTATTCGTCAAAGAATATTTTAAGGCTTGAGTTTTCTGTTATAAGTAGCAATCCGTCATACTTGTTTTTACTTGTGCATATTACATACTTGGTAAGTTGTTCAGTAGTGTATGGAGTACTATATGGAAGAAAAAAAAAACCAACGACGTAGAAAGCAGCGATACAAAATGAAAGAAAGTTATCCAAAATGTAGACCAATTGTAGCACTTACACAGCTTAATTTTAAAATGTCTGTGTCATCAGCTTGGAAAATTTTGTGTAGCTCCCAAAGTACGTTTTATTCGTTTTCGTTTGGTTATAGAAACTGGTGAGTTTTAACTTCACATGCAAACCGAATAAAATGAAAGTTAACAGAGAAATCTTCAGTTTGTGTAGGATTCAAACCAAGTTATGATAACAGGGCCACAAAACAAATTACGATTTTCCGGTAAAAAAAATGGAAATTACACATAATCTATGAACAACTCGGTATTTACCATATTTCATATATCTTTTAAAAATTATACCATTTAACCCAGAATGCCATTTCCACGAATGCCATAAACCTGAGGACCCTCACCTCGAGTTCCAGTTCTTAGAACGTCATTACCCCGAATTCCATTAGCATGTGGCAATATCATTCAAGTAACTATATATTAGGGGGAATATATTTCGACGTAATGATGTGTTCAGGATGATGGAATTCAGGCTAATGCATTCGAGGAAATGGAATTTTGGTTTATGGGGTAGAATCTTCTTAAGAGAGTTTTTATGTGCGTATTGATTTTTAAGGAAGACGGTTAGGTGAGCACCGTGTATATAATATTTGTATTTATTAATGGAGTTTATAAGAAATACTTTAGTGATTTCTCAAGAAAGTTCCTAATAATCCTCCCAAGAGCTTCTCCAGGGATTCTTACAAGAATTCCTCCAAGAAAGTATTCTTCCAAAATTTTCCAGTAATAGCTCCACTAGTACTTCTTTGACAAATTAGACTTAGATATTCATCCATTAGCTCTTCAACGAAAAGCCCTCCAAGGATAATTACAGGAATGGAATCTAGTGATTTCTTTTCCTTCAGATAATAATGAGAATTCATCCGACAATTTCTCCAGGAATCATTTCAAGAAATTTCTCAATTTTTTTTTGAATAATTTTACTATGAACTCTTGTACAAACTCTTTCAGAATTGTTTCCAAGATTAATGAATCTATTTCAACAGAAATTCTTTCACTTTGCAAATGCCAGGGATTCAACTAAACATTTATCTTGAGGTATGCCATGAGTTTCTCTGAGGTATGATCTTAAAACTTATCCCAGAGTTTGACAAGTTCTCCAAAAAATGCATTACGACATTTCTGCTCATTGAAGGTTCTTTTTAAATTTTCTCAGGATTCCATTGGAAATTCCTACGAATATTTCTAATAATAATACATACAGTTAGTACTGAACAAAATCTCTGGAGATTCTTCCAGCAAATCATTCAGATTCTGGGAGAATTTTCTGGCTGATTCAATGATCAGAGATTGTTGGAGAAATTCACCAAGAATTCTTCGCGAAATTTCTCTACAAACTACTCCAATGCTTCTTCAACTATTACTTTATCAATGCCTGAAATGATTTTTGCAGGAATTCCTAAAATAAATTCTGCATTTATTGCTCTATGATATACTTTAGAAGGAAGGAAAGGAAATTTCTTGGATTTTCTCAGTGTTTTCTGGATTTTTGAATATTTTAATGAGTTCAGATAAGCTAATATGGGAAAACAATTGGATTGGCTGTACTATTTTAAGTATTTTTAAATGTAAATAAATTGCCACAGACATAACAGCCAAATCATAGTTCGGTTTAAAATATAATCTTATCTATCTATCTTCTTATTCTATCTATCTTCTATTAAACCGGAATGGTGTCTGTATGTCACGGAATGGCTTGAGAACGGGTCAACAAATTTCTTTAATTCTTTCACTAAAGTGTTCGTGAAGTGTTCCGACGTGTTTGTGTGTATAAAAAGTTCAGGCTATTCAACGGGAAAGTCGAAAAAAATAGTGTAAACGGAACTGTCATTTTGTATGTGACTTATCACCCTTATTCTTGTTTACGGCGGATCCAACTTTCTATCGAATCCTATTCGTTCGAATCCATGGCCCACTTGATTTTTCTCGCGTAAACGAGAATGCAAAACGGTTTTCGTTCGAAAGAGCATTCGAACGTAATCAAGAATAGGGGTGAATATTCCAAAAAAAAATCTTTGCTTTAAAAATGAAAGTCGCACCAATATATGAATAAATTAAACATTATTATTCTATATTGGTTGTATTCCAAAGTGGTTCTCTAAAATATCATTGACCCATCGCTATCCGGATCAAGTCCACTTCTTATAACCAGTTTGTGCTGTTTTCGGAAACGCTGTGAAGATGTCTAACATCATGAAGCAAGTTTATCGTCGTCCGAACAAACATCATCATGCCTAACACCGCACCGGTCAAAGTATGGGATCCTTTTCGTCATTTCTTCTGAATAAATTTATTTATTTGCCTTCACTTGACCGGTTCGGTGTGTGCAGATCTTCTAAATGAGGTGAGTCAGTTTTTGAATGTCGAGCCTCGGCTCATAAATATTATGCCTAATGGTGATGAATTAGACCTTCTTAATGGTAAAGAAAAGAAAATCGTCTACTAGCATAACTGTTCTTATATTTTTATCGAAAACCAATGAAAAATCTCAAATAAATAGTGTGTTAAGTGGAACAAATGAAACCCAAAAGCCAATAGGCGTACAATCTTACAGTGGCGGATCTTGATTCGTTTGGTCGTTGCGAGCATTATCTAACCGTAGATGCTAAATGTATGCAATTTACCGCTTCTTGAACTTGAATATGTGCATTCCGTAATGAATCGTTTTATCATTTTATTGCTCATTTAAATCTTAAAGGCATTCTTTTGTTTCAGGGTCCGATGGAGCTGATATGTGGTTGAACTACGTAGGTACTCGTGATTGTGCGTTCTTAAAGTGTGCCATCCGAATGTGTTCATTGATGTCTTGCGAAAATAGTGTTTTACTGTTATGATCACAGAAATTACCGAATTTTGTATTTCAACGCATCTTTGGTCTGTCTGGCCACTTACTGATCAGTAAGCATACGAGATTTCTCTCATACTTATTTTACGGCAAATATGGTAGTTTAGGCGCCAAGAACTCGGAACCCGGATTTTTTCAACAGCAAGTGGATGGCTCTGACGATATTTCAGTCAAACTTCTGAAACTTCTTAGCAACATTCTCTCTTGCAAAAATATTGATGCAAACTTCATTATAACATTACAACAGCATTATAACTAACAAATTTATCCAAAATCTCAAAGCCTCTACCAAAAGTTGAAATTTCAAATCCGGATTGACGATGATCTTTCAACGTGTAGAGGAATAACAACAATAATGAAATATTGCGGTTTCTGCAGCGTTGGTTTGGTTATCATAGGCCGTGCGATTTTTTTTTACAGAGCTACTCTTCTCAGTTCTTTATATGGAACTCCAAATTTAGCCATGGTTGACATTGACAACGCTTTTATTTGAAAGCAGGTCATTTCTGCATACATTTGGTTCATTTTCCCATTAAAAACATTCAGTTTATTCATCAGAAATTGGTTCGAATTCGGAGATTTAAAAAAATAATTCTAAGGGGAAATTTTTGTATTTAGTCTTCATGAACAAGGGGTGAGCCACCTTATTGGACGGCTTGCAGATTTTATTTTGGTTTATTGTTGCATAAGTAACAGTTTTTTTTTGTGGCTTGCTTAAATCAGTTTTTTTTTTCGTTCGAACGTTATTATGCTTCAATATCCATTTTGATAATTACTGATATATCATTTATTAATATAGACTATACATAACTATAATTAATATAGACTATACATAACTATATGGGGGCTCAACCATAGATACATTTTCCAAGCAACACTATTTGTGTCCCAGAAAGTATCAGCAACACTAATTAGTTAAATAGGATCGTGAATTTTCTGATAAAATCTTGTTTCTTTTCAACAACACGATAGAGCATGTTCTTGCTACCTTATTGGCAAATTTTTTCGCTCAAATTGCGACTATTACATATTTAAACTTGACAATTTTGATTTGAACCTTAAAACTTTTCATCATGTTTAACGTTCACTTAGTCCAGGGTTTCTCAACCGGTGGTCCGCGGACCCCTAGGGGGTCGTGACGACTTTTCAGGGGGTCCGCGAAGCCATTGCGGATAAATGTCGGTTTTCTTTATTGCTGAATAAATGTGAAATTAATCTCTTTCGTTTACTTACAAAAGTTTATGATTAGCGGGTTCAGGCTTTTGTTATTTCAAAACTTCATTCTTTTCATTTACCTAATTTCTGATTATTCAATGTCATTCTGTCGATAAGCGAATAAAAGCCAAATTTTACCTTACTGATTTGAGTGAAGAACTAGTCAATGGTCAATCAACGGCTTTGCGTGATTTTTTTTCACTGTTAAGAAAATCTCAAATTTTCACATCTTATGCTTAAGATTGTTTAAGCTGTAGTATTCGCCCATTCAACTCAACAATCCTAAAATAATTATTGAGCTGGTTCATCTGTTGGTCTGTATTGTTTCTCAAAAGCTTTCTTGCACCAAGCAACGATTCCTTGTTTGTCTTGTAGAATAACAAATAACAAATTTGGACGGGTTTTGTGACAGTATTATTTTTGTCACTGTGAGCATAATAGGGTTTGGCATGAAAAGCTCAATAGCCGTGATGGAAAACAACGAACATGTTTGCTGAACATTAATAAAAACAAAACATAATGCTCGCGAGCCTCAGAGTGCTGAATTAATCGCATCTGTCGTTCTCGCGAACAAACGAAGCTTAAGTGATTCGTTCACGTGTTCGGAGCTGTTATGAGTCAATTACGCTTTCGGGAATTCTTCCTTCGGCTATTCCCCCTTTTCTGGTTTTCGTGTCGATTTGATAGATACACAATTGATTTGTCTATCAAAACAATAATAAATCACTTTTTGTTCGGTCACTCATGAGTAAATGTTCGCAAACCTTTTGCGATATGTTCGCACGAGCAGACGGGTGCAAACTTACTCACACCAAGTTTGTTCGCGAATCTATCATGTTTGTGATAGTTTACACTTGTGGGTGCCTCAATAGTGAGATTTGTAAGGCACAACTCGAATGATGTTTTCCTTTCCAGAGAGCTCATTGACTGAGATTACAGTGTGAGTCTACTAGAGATGTTCATTAGAAAAATTCTTGCATTATTTCGACTTAATTCTTGCCAGAGTTCCACAAAATTTCTGGCGAGATCATTAAAAAACAATCTCGGAAGATGCAGGACAAATTATTGTTGGAATTGAATCGATTCGACAATCTATTTTCCCCAAGACCATCGGCGAAATATAGTCGAATCTATCATCATGGTTTTCAAGTAGTTATCCTTCAAAGATTTCTACGAAAATTCTTGACCAATAATTGACAATTTTTTTTTGGAGATATTTGGTGAATTCTTCCAAAGATCGTTATTTGGCTAAGAAGCCAAATAGAAAGTTTCTTTAAATATACAAGCTTTTGAAAATTACTCAGCAAACCTCCTGAATTTTTTTTTTGACATGATTTTTACTGGATTCTGATGATCATAGCAAGATTTTTGTTTCATTTTTGGTGGATTACAGACGTGACTTTTGGATTGCCTACTACGAATCACGCTATGTCTGAACCAGACGATTATAAATATTGAATGTACATCGGTTTTTTTTTCACGCTAGAAAGCAGTTTCGGTCTATATTTTCATATTCGGAAAGTTTCAAAATATTCTATCGGTGAATCGATAAATGGGGTTTTCATAAGTTTTAGTGTGAAAAATAGCTAAAAATTAAAAAAAAAAATCCAAATTTCAACGATAGAATATTTTGAAACTTTCCAATTATGAATATATAACCCAAATACTGAACTCTAGCGAGAAAAAAACATGATGTTCATTTGATTTTTATAATCGTCTGGTTCAAACATAGCGTACGAATATCTTCAGATTAATAATGAGATCTTTGGATGACTTCCATTACATTGCATTTCAAGAATATGCATTTTAAGGGGTCCGCGCGATGGTTGCAGGCCTTCGAAGGGGGTCGCAGCTTTAAAAAGGTTGGGAACCACTGACTTAGTCGATAAAAAACGCCACATGAATTTTACTTTTTAACAATGGGGTTGTTCCTATTTGACATTTCGTAAGGGATACGGAAAACAAAATACACCCGAAACTTGAGTTTAAACCAAGAAGCGTGACAAAATCTTAGAAAACCGGAAAATGTGTTTTTTTTTTACTTAAATCAACGAGAAACAATTAAAAGTTGTGTAAAAATGTGTTTCTGCCTTTAAGGCTAAGTAGCCCGTCAGCAATGATGAGTTTGCTACTTGCAATTTCAAAGTGATAAAACTCAGTCTTGATAGTTTATATTGACTTGAAAAAGTATCACTGTACGCGTTAACATGCATAAAGTATGCTGGTACCTTTTCAGCTGGGTCAGTGCAAAAACAACTGATTTTCTCTGATCCGAAATCGTGAGATGAATTAGCAACAACCATCAACGACGCGTACTAATTTCAATGACGGCCTACTTCGCCTTAACTTAAGCATTCGTTACTAAAATTGAGACGTGAATTTACGACCCTATTGATAATCAAAACCAGAGAAAATATACATAATATGCCTTATACATAGGGAGCCGGATTTTATTGTACACACTTTCGATTCAATTAAGCAGGAGAATTTTTTTTATATCTGAGCTCATATTTGGTCAGAACATGCTTCTTGTTGCAAAATACAAGAAAATTCGGACAAGAAGAAACCTTCCATGCAAAACTGCATCAAGGTAGTGAACAAGTAGTTCTTTACTATATTACACTTCTGAATCATAAAGGCGTAAGGGGTACAGCCTTTCTGCAACATAAATTGAGGAATAAGTAAAAAAAAATAAATGAAATAATGTATCCAGACTCACTATTCTAATGGTTCTTCTGAAGGACCTGATGACAAATTAATCATAAAAGCAACTCAAGTTACTTATAACCTCATTGTACCTTTTTAGTCATAAACTAGAGAAGAAAAATGGGGCGTCACCCAAATGAACACAAGGCTTCTTGCAACAAATTTGGAACTTAATCGGGATAAAAACATGCATGTTACATTTTGTGAAACATGGGTGTATTGCTATTTATATGAAATATCTACACCAGTGATCCTCAGCAGCTGTTTTTCAGCTATTTTTATTTCTGCAATTTGATAGTTCTCGTAATAATTTAGTTCAATATTCTCGGCAGTTGGGTGACAAAGTGTCGAATCCCAAAAAGTCGAACGCCAATACCCAGACAACCAGAATGTACGTATAACGGAATCACCTTTTGCGTTATGCGATGCTTATATGTGGAAAGTTGCACGTATAAGATGGTGCGAAAAGGCTTTATACGTACATAAGTGTAGGCGATATACGTGCATTTTTATATGATGAAAAATAGCATGCAATGCGAGTGTATCGATTTTATTGCGAACTAATCTGTACTCTTCTGCGACTTAATTTATGATAACAAATTTCATTTGACAACTGCTACGGATTGATCCGACTTACTTTGTACGAGTATACGGGACGAAACAAAATGTGCATATGAACTCAGAAAATAACGTTTTATGCGAGGAAACCCATCGATCAAACGATTTCATTCACCATGTAGTGCGGGTGTGATGTAATTTGTATAAATAAACGACTTTGTTCGTTAACTGTTATGCGACTTCTGGTTGTCTGGGAATGTCGAAAGGGGAAAGTTGGAAGGAAAAAAAAAATCCTCGAAAGAATGGTTTTATTCCGAAAAAAATAATTCGATGTTTTAAGATTTGACGTTTTGTCTTTCGATATTTTCTCCCTATACCATTTTCGATAAGTTAAGGAGTAAAACAGCTTCCTGGAGAAACAATAAGCGGGAGTTATCAGTTTAAAAAAAATACAAGCATAAACTTTGGCCGCACTTTGGTGACAACGGATCTATAGAGATCTACAGTTTCGAACATATAAAATACACTAAATGACCGATAACCTATTTTCAAAGAAGGAATGTCACAAATTTTCTCGTTAACATCGGTATCATGCATATCTATATTCCCTATTGGAAGAATGAACAGGTAAGACAGCACAGACAGTAGCGGACTTTGGTGCAAGTGTGCCACCCCTGCTTTTTATAAAAAACTATAATATTTATTTACTCTTTGAGCTTAACAATATGTTCTCTTATAATTCACAATACAATGATCAAAATATGATGAAAATTGCTCTATTTTTCACGTATTTACATCGACTTGTGCAAAGACAACCAAATTTGAGTGATTTTTTATAAGATTTCGTTGTTTCAAAATAGCATGGTGGAGGGTAAATTATTACCAGATTTTTCTAACGTTCTGTACATCGTAAAACTATTCAAATGTGTAAGCTATTGTGGCATTTGAACGAAATAATTATTTAGTTTTACATACGAAATCCAGTTTGGTTAAAATGTATACTTATTGGGGCAAGTGTGCCTCCTATTTGGTTAGCAAAAATTGTTGGAATGAAATTTATAAAAATGTAAACGTCATCAACAAAATCATAATAATAAACCAAAATGAGGCACCAGTAGTAGTTTCTGAAGTATTTTTCTCAAAATATTCAATGATAACATGCTTTTCGGCTTATTGAGTACCGTTTTATATAACTTCATCAATATTTTACCGTTATTTAGTGCTGATCTAGTTTAATATTATACATATTCGCCGTGATATTAGAGTAATACATATATTGTATTAAATGGATACAAAAATAACCATTTTAGTTATTCGAATTGAGTAATAGGGAGTTACGCATGTTTTGAACCTCCCCTTATTACGGTAAACTTAAAATTATTTTTTAAACTATCGATTAGCGTCTGCTTTGTAAGTAATATTAAAAGAAAATAAAGAAAATTTCATTGCAAGTAGAATTACATGCGATGTTCATTCGGTGGCCGTCTTGCCCCATATGGGTGGCACACTTGCCCCATAGTGTCGAAAAATGGGTTGTTTTGGATGATATTTGAGATGCTCCAAAACTAATATTTTTTTAAATTATTTTCTTTTTAAATGGCATAGTGGTTATGAAAAGATGTGAAACTAACATCATGAGGCTAAATTGGTGGATTTTATAAGCTTTAGACAAAGTTAGAGATCAATTTGCTTAAGGTGGCACACTTGCCCCAAATTCCGCTAGCTGACTACAAATGCTGGACGATCCAATCTCATATCAGAATCGCCAACCTGTGTCGCACAACAGATGTAGACTCTAGTGAAGTGACTCGCCGTGTAAACCAAATGAAAAGTCACTTCACTCGAGTCGAGAATTGTCACCTCGCTCTACGACACCGACAATTCTCACCTCACGCCAGTCGTAGAATAAACCCAAGAATCAGATGAAATTGTACTTATTCTGTGCGGCATGTAAGACGAGTCGCTGAGGTGTCGACTCGCTTCCATTTGATTAACATTAGTCGCTCACGTCATTTGAACAGAATGATGGCCCACATCAACGAAAATTCAATTTTTGCCAATGAACAGTTCGGATTCCGCCATGGACATTCGACCACTCATCAACTTTTACGTGTAACAAATTTGATCCGTTCCAACGAATCTGAAGGCTATTCTACTGGTCTTGCTTTTCTAGACATAGAAAAAGCATTCGACAGTGTTTGGCATGAAGGTTTGATTGTAAAATTGAAAAACTTTAATTTTCCAACATACATTGTTAGAATAATTCAAAGTTATCTGTCAAATCGTACACTTCAGGTTAATTATCAGAACTCCAGATCTGAAAGACTTCCTGTAAGAGCTGGTGTTCTCCAAGGCAGCATTTTGGGACCAATATTATACAATATTTTCACATCTGACTTACCTGAGTTACCTCAGGGATGTCAAAAATCTTTGTTTGCGGATGACACAGGCCTCTCCGCCAAAGGACGAAGCCTGCGTGTCATCTGTAGTCGATTGCAAAAAAGTTTGGATATTTTTTTCTTCATACTTGCAAAAATGAAAGATTTCTCCTAATGCTTTCAAAACTCAACTAATAATATTCCCACATAAACCAAAAGCTCTTTATTTGAAACTTTCAAGTAGACATGTTGTCACGATGAGAGGGGTTCCAATAAATTGGTCAGATGAAGTTAAGTATCTAGGGCTCATGCTAGATAAGAATTTAACTTTCAAAAATCACATTGAGGGCATTCAAGCCAAATGTAACAAATATGTAAAATGTCTCTATCCCCTTATTAATAGAAAATCAAAACTTTGTCTTAAGAACAAGCTTTTGATATTCAAACAAATTTTCAGGCCAGCCATGTTGTATGCTGTACCAATATGGACTAGCTGTTGTAATACCAGGAAGAAAGCTCTGCAGAGAATTCAAAATAAAATTTTGAAAATGATTCTGAGGCTTCCTCCCTGGTATAGTACCAATGAGTTACATATAATATCCAATGTTGAAACATTGGAACAAATGTCAAATAAAATAATCAATAGTTTCAGACAAAAGTTATATGTTTAGATTAAGTTAGGTTAAGTATATTCGAAGCGTTTTTTTCTCTTATAAGCAGGTGAAATCAACTCACCTGTAAAAAATCTGAACTGCTACGGCAAATGAAATGTAATATGTTATTAACAAAATGTTAATAAAATCTTAGATTTTTTACCAAATTAGGATGACAGTGTTGTCTAATAAGTCGCTCACGTCACCCGAGGTGAGAACAGCTCCTCTCGACTCACACGCCGCGCAGAATAAGCATGGCATGAAGAGACTGGGTTATTCGGTTGACGCCTACTAAAACAGAACTGAAAAGTGCTACTTTTCAGCACCTAAAAAAGTTCTGAAAAGAAGCACTGTTTCTTTTGGTAGGAAAAGTAGGCCGTTATGTTGATCAACTTCTCAATGAAAAGTTTATTGATTAAACAACGGAATTGCAAAATCCATAAATAATGACCTGTGTAGATTATGGCAAAAATTTCTGTATGTTCTGAAGGCCTGTAGGAGGTTTAAAATACTTATCTTAATCTCATGGTCCATCATAACTTATCAGAAACCACGGGTCTTTTCCCTTTTTTTTTGCTTATCTCGTTTATTTGGCAGGCTCAGGCGCCGTAGGGCATAACAGAGCCGAAATCTTTTCTTTTTTTACATTATTTACATTCTGAAATTTGAACTTATTTTAAAAACTATGTTAGTTTGAGGAAGTTTTAAGGTTAGTGGATACATTTGAAACAGGGAAGGAAAGGATTTTTTGGAATTTCTTAAGCTACTTAGACTACTAAGCTGATGAAGCTTGAAGGGACAGGATGTCCAGATCTGTAATGAAACTAAACAGAAACGGTTTGTGGGAGACACGACGAGAAGAGGACAATTTGAAGGGGAAAAAGAAAGACAGGGAACGAACACAATCAAACCCAGATATTGATACGCTTCAAACAATTTTTTTCCCTTTTTATACGAGAATATTTTGTTCCCAAATAACAAAGTTCAAGAGTACTCCAAATTTATTCTTCCCTATCACTTATGAAACTAGGGATGAATCGATTCAAGTAATTCACACCCAACTACTGTTTTACATCATTGCAGTTTGGACAAAATTGCAGAATGTCGATATAAAAAGTGGTGCGTAGGAAAATCCTATGAACTTCATATGAACAAATAGCTAAAAAGTGGAAAAAATGAAAATTTCACCGATGGAATATTTCCAAACCTTCCGATTATCAAAATATAACCGAAATACTGAACTCGAGCGGGACGACGACATTCAGTTTCCATAATCTGCTGGCTTGGACATAACGTGTTTCTTAATTGATTAACTGAAATCCTATATTACGTTTAGTATGCTATGGGTCCTGTACTATCAGAGTTACCCACAGTATAAAAGATATCCCATTTTATGGTACACACTCTTAAAAATACACAATTTTTTAACATGAATATATATTTTATTTGGTTGAAAATCTTCAATTTTAAAGTTCAATATTCAAAACCTCAGAAGTGGCTATGTAAAACGTGTCGACGTTTGCATGTCTTCTTCTTCTTTCTGGCATTACGTCCCCACTGGGACAGAGCCTGCTTCTCAGCTTAGTGTTCTTATGAGCACTTCCACAGTTATTAACTGAGAGGTTACTGTGCCAATGACCATTTTTGCATGCGTATATCGTGTGGCAGGTACGAAGATACTCTATGCCCTGGGAAGTCGAGAAAATTTCCAACCCGAAAAGATCCTCGACCGGTGGGATTCGAACCCACGACCCTCAGCTTGGTCTTGCTGAATAGCTGCGCGTTTACCGCTACGGCTATCTGGGCCCCGTTTGCATGTATATAATTCAAAATTTTTGTCTTTCGAAGAAAAATACAAAATCTGTAGCTAAATGTAGATAAACTTAGAAATACTAGAGTTATCTTAAATGCCTTAAAAGCAGTCAACTGTCCATAACTTGATATTGAAGGAATCATTGAGTTAGGATGGTATCGATTTATAGAACACAAAACCAGTGCAAATACCATTCAAGGGATCATCATGGTAGCCATGAAAACCAACGTTTACTATGGTTCTCTAACTCGATATCGAGATACGAAATATCGAATAATGGAGAGTTAACTATAATTTCAAAAATAAAAAGAATCCCATTGTATACTGCAAAATTGTACATTCTACTATTACATGTGAATTTAACGGACATGATGCGTTTCAAAGTTTACTCATAGTGATGCCATTATATGAATATGATTACCTACATAAATTCATTTAGTTATAAGAGAACATGTGCACGTTAGCAAAGCTACCAAAACTCTTTCGCAGTAAATTACGAACGATACAGTACATCAGTCGCAAACAGCATCCGGTAGTAAAGTACGATTATTTTGAGTTAATGATACCGAGAGTCTGTATGATCGCACTACTGAATTCAACGTGCATTGCGAACTGGTTCCACAGGTATTGCTAAAATGGTTCAAAACAAGCAATTAAACCATCAACGTTGAGTCGTTGGGTGACTCTGGTGGATCTATACTAGGGAAATGAAAAAACTAAATCATCCAAGTTGAGATCGTACTGTAGGCTGACTGGTATACCGGATTTACGTCCACGTCCATTACCATTTCGCTGGGCGATCTTCCCTACCATCACCACAACACCTTATCAGAACACCACAGTTTACGTTTTGCCAATTACCTACCTCCCATATGAATATGAATAAATGAGTATGAATATGAATGCGATTAAAGTAAAACAGCGGCGCAGAGCCGGGTCAAGCTGAGGGTGAAAAGTTTTTGTGAAATAAATAAAATGACAATGCCTCCATAGAAAATCAAAAACTGCTCAATGGTAAATTAAGCGGTGTACCTTTATAATTTACGTCATGTACAATATAAAAACAAAATTTGTCCATGAATTATATCAGTGGCATCGGTAAAATAACAATTTTTCTAATTTGTGAAAAGTGAAAGATTGCAAGTGAAAGTGATTTTGCAAATTAAATAATCATACATGAAAACTCATTTCCTCTTCCTTGTCGATATACTGTCGACTCAGTGCCGGATTTGGCCTTCGGGGGGCCCGGGTCTGATCTCATAAAGAAGGCCCTTTTATATAAAATTCAGCACGTTTTGCTAAACATCTACAAAGCCGTTACAGTCCAAAGCTCTTTTTGATTCCATTTACTACAAATTTCCAATTTGTCTCCGTTACCAACGCCATCAGAAAATCGGGCTACCACGATATATGTACCTCCCGGATGAGCAGCAGAGGACCCTGATCCCAATCCCTACCATGTTCTTCCTTAAAAAATTGTGACCATTAACCTCGAGTTGCCACGAGTACCGTGGCTCCATCCCATATTAAAGTTATACTGCAAAAGTCAATGAATTGTATACACTAAACATTAATTTCGGTTCCTTAAGCGTTAAAAGCGATTGAGCCTCAAATAAACGAAATAGTAAAAAAAAGTTTGTCTCCGTTTGGAGAAAAAGTATTTACAGTACTGGCAAGAATAAAGTGTGTACTTTAGGCTGATTTTCATACAAAATTATCAAGTTTGGAAACCTCTGCTTGTAGCAAACCGATTGACCGGAAGTTTGAACTGTATGTTGGAAATAACTTCAGATTGAAACTGTGAATAAATTATCAAATTCCATACAAAAGCGTCTAAGTTTTTAAGTTTTTAAACATTATGCCGTAAAAATCCATATTTTGATACTCAGATATTTTGGAAACAATCAATTTACGATAAGTATAATCTTCTACCAAGTTTTTCATTTCATCTAAGTGAAAAATATGGCAAAAGCATGCTTACTTCTAAATATCAAATCAAATCAAAAACACTCCAATTTAAATTTTCTGGCACTTTTTTCAAAATAGTATTCATTTTAATCTTGAACAGAATTTGATCAATTTCCCATGAATTTAATTTCAAGTTATTTATTAGATGTAATTCAAATTTCAGGTCAGTCGATTCGTTAAAATCTGTTATACAGTTCCCTAAACTTTAACAATTTGTATGAACATCGTTGGGGCCCAGATAGCCGTAGCGGTAAACGCGCAGCTATTCAGCATGACCAAGCTGAGGGTTGTGGGTTCGAATCCCACCGGTCGAGGATCTTTTCGGGTTGGAAATTTTCTCGACTTCCCAGGGCATAGAGTATCTTCGTACCTGCCACACGATATACACATGCAAAAATGGTCATTGGCATAGTAAGCTCTCAGTTAATAACTGTGGAAGGGCTCATAAGAACACTAAGCTGAGAAGCAGGCTTTGTCCCAGTGGGGACGTAACGCCAGAAAGAAGAAGAAGAATGAACATCGTATGTATATTCCATGAATTACTGAAGCAAAGCTAAGCTTATAATGGATTCAAAGAAAACTTCATCAAGTATGGCATACAAAATAGAATAGATATTTAAGAATATATATTTAAAAAAGAATTCCTCTTACACTTCAAGTTTCTGATAGAATTGCAAATATGTTTAAAGTTTAAAGTTCTGATTAGAGCTCAAAAAAATCTTTGAATTGAACAGTGATTTACAGGTTTAGCCGTACTTTTTTAGGATCATGCAAAACCGTTGAGCGCATTTTAAATTCCAATATATTGTTTTAAACTAATTAGAGAAGAATTTTGAAGATTTTGGCTCAACATTCATATTTTTTTTATACATACTCAGATTAAATTACTGGGGTCGGTAAAATTTTACTGGGTTTTGGAACTACTGAAAAAGTCAGTAAAATGAAAACTGTCGCCACGCGTAATTGAAAAGCAAATTTCACCATGTTTTATTTTTTATCGATATATGTTATAAAAAAAAAGCTCTCTGCAAAATTTTAGTGAAAAAACTCTGTTTTTCGATTTCTGACATTTTTTCTTAGTTTACTGACTTTTTCAGTAGTTCAAAACCCCAGTTATTTTCACCGAACAGATTAAGTGTGTATATTAATTGATCAAAATCATACTGTGAGATTCAGATATTTGGCGAAGAAAAACAATTGGAAAGTTGGCTGAAACGTTTTAGTTATTTTCAAATGTCTAAGAAGAAAATATTGAAAGGTATTTCAAAATGTTTTTGTTTTAAATTTTTCTTCCTCGGGGGGCCCCCTTAATCGGGGGGCCCGGGGCATTTTCCCCCTCGGCACCCCCCCAAATCTGGGCCTGTGTCGACTGGCTTATTGGCAGAAAAGTTTCTACCAGGATATTTTGTCTTCTTTCAAGTTTAATTTAGTTAACTCTTTTGTAACTTTTTTCAAATAAAAAAAAATGAAAAATGTTTGAAAATTGTTATGTATATAAATATAAATTTGGGAACAACTTCATCGAACATTACATTTTCTACAAAATATTGTAGATGCTCCAAATTGTATTGGAGCTCAAATCCTTCAATCTACTTGATCATCTAAGACTTGAAAAAATTTCTTTTTATTTAGCCAAAAAACAATTCCCCGTAACATCGTTATGTTCATTCAATATATCAGCCACCAGCTCAATCAAGACTCGATTAATGGAACGGAAATGCTTTGGGAATCTTTTCAAGGAGACCACCATAGTAACCATGAAATTTTGTTTTAGTGTGGTTCCACGAGTCGATATTGAATTATGGAACATCGATTCATGGAGGTTTCACTGTAGTTTGGTCTGAAGTCCTTAAAAAGAAAATAACCATCATCGTTTTTCAAATTTTCAAAACCAGTTTTTTCGCTCAAAATCAAAGCAATGTTCATGAAATCTATCATTGAATTGCACCTACTATCTGTAATTCAATGATAGATTTTCATAAGGATTTCTTTGAATTTGAACGAAAAAACTGGTTTTTAGTTTTCGATGATTGCTGATGATTTAATGATGGATTCTTGAGCCTTAAGGCCGCACGGGACGTCATCATAATCACCCTATCCATTTCAAGAAGCAAATCCCAAGAACCACTCCATATATCGATGCGAAAATGTATCACTATGATTCTATATATGTAGTGCACAAGCCAATACATCCTTAGCTTCATCGGTTCACTAAAACTCGAGATTTGCTTCCACAAAGTTTTGATGATTATTGCTAGAGTGAGACGAAAGATAGGGAAAATAACACGGTCTCCCGTGTCGCCTTAATGATTTAGTGAACTAATGACATCATGAAACAATTGAACGTTCATGTTTAGAGATGAATACAGACTTAACGACAATAGTTAAACATCTATCTAATCATTTAAAATCTTAGAATAGAAGAATCCAGTCAGAAATTTGTTATATTACCGTTACCACTGCAGTTGTTTGTGATACCATTTCATTCATTCAATAGTTACACATTTAATGCTTTTATTATGGAGCAGTTTTTTTTATTTTCTATAGAGCATTTTAATTTTTTTACAGATGCATCAAATAGGCTGCCCATGCTAAGCCGCCTGAGATATACGTACTTGATTACGGTTTGCATTGTTGTGCTGGTCATATCGGCGGCACGGGGGAAAAAGAGAAACCCACCACCGCGTGCTGCTGCTGCTGCTGGTTTGCCGATCAACTGTGTAGTTACTACTGGCTGTTACTTAACACTTCACTGGATTCACTCACTCACAAAAAAAAAGTTGTTGGGTTTGGGTTTCTTTCTCTCCACCTTTGAATGGGTAATTTTCACTAGCTCTAAACAATGCTAATTTCTATTCATCCAATCCACACTGTTCCACACTTCACTACTGCGCCGAGGTTTCCTTCTCTTTTCGTACACGGAACAGAAATCGATTTCGCGAGCTTCCCTTCCTGTTTCCCTATGTCATCATCAATGAAGTTTCCTGCAAAACAGTCAATCAGATCGGTCCCATCAGTAAGTAATTCATACTAATTATTCCGCGGCGGCGTGGTTCAAAAAACAACACACACTATCAATTTCACGCACTTCGTTTTCGAAGGTCCGTCTTTGGGCGCTCGCGAGGATGGCAGAGAAAGTAACACACATGCGATTACTGGTTATTACAGCGGTTCTCAATCACGCGATGGCTTACAATCGTAGTTTTGGTGGAAAGTGGTTCCTCAGATCAGTCATTAGTTAGGATACTACATCCCTCATCCAATTTGAATTGGTTTTCCTTGAGTTATATAGAAAAAATATCAAATGACTGGGTAAATAATTGAATACTAACTCTATTAGATCATCATAAATTTGGCTTTCTTTACCAAGTGTTGTGAAAAACTAAAATTTCCATTTTTTACCGATTGAGTGATTTTTCATGAAAATTTCAAATATGAGATTATCTAAGCAGATCTCAAATGAGAGAGAGCTCATAAAATCAGATTTAAGAGTGAGTCTATCAACACTATCTTCGTACCATGAGTTTATTATCTGATCGATTCTAGTTTTGCTTCCTAAAATCTCAGTACGGAATTTTGTTGAACAGACATCTTCAATATGACACATATTGTAACCAACCATGCGCTCAGTAGCTTAAAAAAACCTCTGCCGAAGTGTTTTCAAAGTGTCAAGAATCCTGCTTCCTATGGTTTCTATGACTATACAACACTTGGCTTGGCTGAACTGCGCCATTCAAATTTAAGTCGAAAGACTAAATGTTGAATTCCAAAACGCCGAATGCCAAAATGTCGAAAGGACAAAACGTTGAACGGACATTACGTCGAAAGAAGAATGATTTTCTCCCGAAAGAATTAACGATCAACGCTCCGTCATCGTAATCATCGTCATCATCGAAACTCCAAAAGCAGTTTTTCTGTTCGTTACTAAAAATTGTTCGATGAAAATGTGTTTCGGTTAGAGAACAGAATACAGTGAACACATTTTCCTGTAAATTTTCTTGATTTTGAACGAAAAAACTGCTTTTGAAAATTCCAAAATCATTGACGGATCCTGCCCCCTTAATATTTCGAGGTTTTGTCTCTTTCGACGTTTTGCGATTCAACATATTCGACGTTTAGGCATTCGACGATTTGTCTTTCGAAATTTTGTCCTTAAACCCAAATTAATAATCTGAAATGAGAAGTGAATTTAAACTTGTTTGAACTAAAACTATAAACTTTTGCTTTTCTTTTAATATCTTTGCGTGTTTTAAGGCCGCACGGGACGTCATCATAATCACCCTATCCATTTCAAGAAGCAAATCCCAAGAACCACTCCATATATCGATGTGAAAATGTATCACTATGATTCTATATATGTAGTGCACAACCTGATAAATTTTCAGCTTCATCGGTTCACTAAAACTCGAGATTTGCGTCCACAAAGTTTTGATGATTATTGTTAGAGTGAGACGAAAGATAGGGAAAATAACACGGTCTCCCGTGTCCCCTTAATGGACATATTTTCACTTGATTACATCTTCAACATTATATTTCATAGGAATTCAGCTTTTGATTATTGAATTTATAGGCAAAAAAGTTGATTTTTCAATGATATATTGAATTTTGTACATCAATCCGGAGGGAGGACACCATAAAGCTAATTTGATTTTTGAATCCATAGACAAGAAAAAGTTGTTTTTTCAATGATATATTGAATTATGTACATAAATTCTCTCCCTTGGAGGGGAGGACACCATAAAGCTAAGCGAAATATTTTCATTCAAATCTATACAATTATTTTGAAGAATAGATGTAAAATCTAAGCGCAGAAAAAAATGTATGCTGTCCAATTTCGCTTCGTATCGTTAAATTCAAAAGATTTCACCAAAAAATTTCCATAACTAACAAAACAAAACGGAATTCCGTGGAATATTTAGCAGACAAATTAATTCAAAATAATATTGCGCATTTCTTTCACCACTGGACTATCGCAAAAGTTTTTACAAGTGCGGAAATGCTAACAAAAGTGCGCGATTGCTTCAAATCGAGTCGATGTCTTCAGCGGGGTGAAAGCAAAAATACTGAAACCCTCACCGCTCAGAGAATTCTTAATGGATTCAAATGATTTTTTTGTCAGTTCACTGGCCCACATATCTAGTTTCTAGAAGTGGCCAGAGGACCACGGAAATACTTCCGTGGCCGGAGTTATTCTAGTGGGTTACTGGGTCAAGTCGGGTGAAAAAGGGCTATTTTTTGGGACATGCCAAGTTACCTTTATTTATTTGCAATGACAATCATTTTAAGCCTCTAATACCCAACCCCGCCTTTAGACGGGGTACACTTTGGAATTTTGTGTATTTTTTTGTAGCTCGGAAATCAAAACCTTTTTATTTTTGGCTTAAACCTTGACTCATAACACGTATATGAGAAAGTTTTTATGACTTTTGAAACTTTTTTGTATTTTTGAAAATTGTTTGAAAAATTGTATTCCTATATAACCTACAAAAGCCTGCGGTTTATTAAGCGTGTAATATAAAAAGTCGTACCTTTAATATTTTTCTACTATCAACCTATAGCAGGAGAAAAGCTTTGTGGCATTACAATAATTTCAAACCTGTTTTTCCATTAATTACACGGAAAATAAAAATATTTCCAGAAAAATGTTCATAATTTATTATTTTTTAAAGAACCGTAAAAACTCGAATTTTTATTATTGCCAAAAATCAGCAACTAGAAGAGGCTTCAGGAAAAAATGAAAAAGGATAGGGATGTTCAAAAATAAAAATTATAAAAATCAAAAACCAAAATTCATAGATGTGCAAATCAAAATAAATCATTGCCTAAAACGTGTTTAGAACGATTTTAGATAGCTGAAAATGATATTTAGATCGAAAATAAAAAAATTGGGTATTAGAGGGTTAATTTGCATAAATAATTAAGATCTGATGTTCAACATTATAAATGAAGAGTTATGCACCGTTTAAAATATACCGGATAAGGCCATTCGGACGTAATACCCAGAAGAACCGGCTATAGATTTGTTGGATACTAAACCGTTTCAATTTTAGAAAAGTAGAAATCAAACATAATTGTAACTTAAAATGCGTTCCCATAAGCTTGGAACAAATGTTCAGATACAAATTGGCCACTTTATCGTAAGTTTGAAGCGTCCCGGGACCCAAAAATGATCATTTGTAGGATTTATCAAATGCAAAACTCATAGTTATCCAATTCAATCGTTTCACAAAAGGTTTACAATGATGCAATTTTCTTAAAATTCCGTCATGTAGTGGACACATTATAACTGATTCCAGAAATTATCTGTGACTTGAAATTTGCCTACCTCCAGGGGCACAAACGCACAGTAGCCTTCTCACCCGACCTGACCCAGTGATCCACCGGAATAACTCCGACCACAGGAATATTTCTGCATTCCTCTGTCCACTTCTAGAAACTAGATATGTGTGTCAGTATACTGACAAAAAATCATTTGAATCCATTAAGAATTCGCTGAGCGGTGAGGGTTTCAGAATTTTTGCTTTCACTCAGGCCTATGCGGGTTAAAAATGAGCCTCGATGGTTTGCACACGCTCAAAAAAGAGTTCTGGAAAACGTGAACTGTCAAAAATACACCATGAACTACCATCATGTTTACGCATAAACATGATCTAGTTCACGGTGTATTTTTGGTTGTTCACGTCTGCTGTTCACGGATACGAGAACGGATTTTTTTCTGTGTATAAGGTACCGTCCAAATTAGCGGGGGCTACAGAAGGAAGATATCTTGGATATAAAAAAAAACGAATATGGTTTTTCATGCCTTTCCGGAAGTTATTACAAATGAGTCGAACTAAGCAACTGGAAATTTTAATTTTGATACCTAGTGCCTAGTAGGTTCGGTATCGAGTTTCACAAACATATTAAAATTTCGTTTCGTTTCATCTTTGACAGTACATGACATTCCGTGTCATTCATTTCGTTTGGTATCGACATGAAAGTACGAATTTTCGTGAATATGGATCTATGTCGTTTTTCCCAACGGTCTATTGGTTAATTGTAAAATGATGTTCCTTCAAGAAAATCTATGCTGAGATTTTCAAAAGCTTAACCAAAGTTTATAGTTTTAGAGCAAAAAAGTTGTAATTAATTGAAAATCATATTTTTTTTGAAAATACAGTGCTTGATATACAAATTTGCAATGCATAATGTAGTCAAGTAATGTTTTTTTTTTCATTTTTATTTTTTTATTTGTCTACAGTCTTTGATATTTTTACATCGCACAGACTAAAACTTAATGACTAATTACAGTCTTTGAATTAATGTTGAAATGTTGAAAGGCATTTCTTCAACTACAAAGTCGCCTCTGTTTATGGAATCAGCATCACACCGTTACAGCTTAAATGCTAGAAGTGTTAAAGAAGTTAGACTGACTGCAGGCTTTGGACGATTTGACGATCATTGACACACGAGCCATAATTTTATCTCTTTTATGCGCCCGCATTCACACAACACGCATGACTGTTAGCGTTCGTGGAGGATGATAAGTTAAGGTAGAGAAAAAAAAGACACACACTATCCTCTGTTAGGTGCCGATCACTAAGCGTCACCACATTCGCTGACACTCTCTCATTCTGATCAAGAAACATAAGCGAAAATGTTCCCTTTTCTGTGCAATGTTTGCGACCAAAGGGATGTTATTTGATCCAAGTTCTTACCAATTTAGAGCAGAATATACATCTCTCGAATGTCTCGATATTGTTGTCGTCTATGAGACTTAATGCTCTTGAACGCTCTCTCGTAACGTACCATGCTAGAGAGTGAATAACATTCATAGGGCTCTCCGATTGAGAAGTGCCACGAACTTCTATGGTTCACTAACTGTTACACTCTCCGAATATGGGTCATTCGGCTTATTCGGATCAAAATCCAAACTCTGACTGCCTGACATCTTTGACATGGGCTGTTCTGTTACAGTGTTGGATACATACCGAATAGTTCAACAATAGCTGGGTCGATCTTATAGTCATTTTTTATGATTCTAAGTATTGTGCATTTTTATGATTCTATGTGTTGCCATATAGTGGCAGTATTTTCCCAAAATTGTTATGGTATGTATTTGAATTTTTTCAATAATCATCATGCGTCTTATCCAATTTGGATAAATGTTCTTAAATTCAAAATTTCTAAACCAATAGAATTAAACAGTTTCTTTTTTATCACACGGAAACATCAATGTCATCAAACAAAGTTCATCCGCATTTACAAAAATCTGATGAAGTGCAGTTTTTAGGACACTCTCAAATTAGCTACTCTATGAAACCAATAACCAACAACGATCGCTAAAAAAAACAAAATTAAAAATTATTCAATTGTCAAAGCCCCGTGGTGTTCATGACATTCAACGGCACAGTTAAAAATAACAACGAATTTTTTTTTAATTTATATATTTTCTTTTTTCAGTTTGGAAAAAATCGCTAAAAATTTCAAGAAATTTGAGAATCATGTTGTCTCTTAGTTTCTTCATTCAGATTAATAATAATAACTAAGTTTGTCAGTCAAAGATCAAGAGTAAATAATTGTTGCCTCATGCTTTTCACTCAGGACATTACAATCACTTGCAACGTAAAACGGGGGAACTTTGATAGTTTTTTGGAAGAAAAATTTCGCATTCGATTTGAAAGATTTTTATTTTATATTTTTAAAACAAGTACTGGCACCCTCATTATCGATTGTAGTTAAACGATTGCATAACGATTCATTTAAAATGGACTGATAATTTTTCATTGAATTGAAAGTCTATTTTTGGTTCGGGGTAACTTTGATAATGGGTATATAGACACACGAAAAACGGGAACCAAACTATTGTTGGGTATTATTGTACTTGGAACTTAATTAAAGAACAATAATAGAGAACGTGGATTAGATGTTGTTAATAAAATAATAGAATTTATAGAAAAATCGCCTACAAAAGTTTTCAAATATGCGTGACAAACACCATTATTAGTCTGCATGAATTGGTATGGAATAAGATTTCTGAACAGATATCGCTTGATATTAAATTTTCGACATCGAATTCCACATAAATCCAACGTTTTTGAAATAAAAAAAAAGTAAACTTCGAAGAAAACCGAATGAACTCTTTAAAATTTCATCAAATTACTGTTGTAGTACAGATTGTTTGTACCGGTTTCAAAAATGGTAAAACCTCATTGATTTTTAATATTTTTACAAAAATCTGATGAAGTGCAGTTTTTAGGACACTCTCAAATTAGCTACTCTATGAAACCAATAACCAACAACGATCGCTAAAAAAACAAAATTAAAAATTATTCAATTGTCAAAGCCCCGTGGTGTTCATGACATTCAACGGCACAGTTAAAAATAACAACGAATTTTTTTTTAATTTATATATTTTCTTTTTTCAGTTTGGAAAAAATCGCTAAAAATTTCAAGAAATTTGAGAATCATGTTGTCTCTTAGTTTCTTCATTCAGATTAATAATAATAACTAAGTTTGTCAGTCAAAGATCAAGAGTAAATAATTGTTGCCTCATGCTTTTCGCTCAGGACATTACAATCACTTGCAACGTAAAACGGGGGAACTTTGATAGTTTTTTGGAAGAAAAATTTCGCATTCGATTTGAAAGATTTTTATTTTATATTTTTAAAACAAGTACTGGCACCCTCATTATCGATTGTAGTTAAACGATTGCATAACGATTCATTTAAAATGGACTGATAATTTTTCATTGAATTGAAAGTCTATTTTTGGTTCGGGGTAACTTTGATAATGGGTATATAGACACACGAAAAACGGGAACCAAACTATTGTTGGGTATTATTGTACTTGGAACTTAATTAAAGAACAATAATAGAGAACGTGGATTAGATGTTGTTAATAAAATAATAGAATTTATAGAAAAATCGCCTACAAAAGTTTTCAAATATGCGTGACAAACACCATTATTAGTCTGCATGAATTGGTATGGAATAAGATTTCTGAACAGATATCGATTGATATTAAATTTTCGACATCGAATTCCACATAAATCCAACGTTTTTGAAATAAAAAAAAAGTAAACTTCGAAGAAAACCGAATGAACTCTTTAAAATTTCATCAAATTACTGTTGTAGTACAGATTGTTTGTACCGGTTTCAAAAATGGTAAAACCTCATTGATTTTTAATATTCGAAGCTTTATATCCAAATGTTATTGTTTCCAACTAAAATGGTTCTAATATGATGTGTCATACTAATACTCCTTACTTTTGCATTCGTTTTGCTTAACTGATTAATAGAAATGAAATTAGTTCGTTTAGTATGTTGTGAGTCCCCCACTATCAAAGTTACCCCGTTTTATGGTACCTACAACTCGTATTAACCTCCGATAAAATGTGTCTCGATCAGAATTTCTAGTAAAACAAAGCCAAATCACAATGCTGGCTATAAGGCAACCATAATGTATTGATTATATTTTACTGAAATATCACGCACTTCAACAACACATGTTTTGGGTTACAATTAAAATTTCGCTTATCAGTTTGAGCTTCACATCACATAAAATTCATTAGTCAAAACTGTAACACCAGCTTGTAATTAGCAAACCCTTTGGATTGAGAAACGCTGCCTTCGCACTTAAAGCCATTTTCACCGAGCGCCCGTTAAGTTCAGTCCAGCTTATGGATCCATAAGGCACTTCTCGTGCTAATCAGTAATCACAATGCTGCCAACACGCAACCCATTAGTGTCCTGAAGTAGATGAACCGTAGTAGCACCGAAGAAGTGAAAGATTTGCAACATTAACCGTCAGGCTAATGGAAGGTAACATCACCGGGGCTGGAGACCAGCTTTTTATGATTCGTTATGCTCACATTCACTTTACCGTCCCAAAAAATGTGTCTTTCCCGGTGTGGGCAAACTTTCGAAATCTGCAGCCAAGTTCACACGATATCAGAAATCACCACAGGGTCTCTTCTTCGGCCGGATCATCTTCTGGGCTCTGCGAAAACGAGTTTCGTCGGCTTAAAATAAGTCCATATCACTGTGGAGTCCAAATCATGGGCACATGGATCGCCATCGACGAAACACCTGATCACAATCGCATCACGATGATAAGCAAGCACACATTTTCCCCCTCAATCACCAGCAACAGAACGAGAGAGAGAGCAGCCACCGAAAGTATCACGAAGCCAAGTGATACTCAAAGTGATAATCACGACAATCAACCAACAATCGGAACGGACGGTCGGGGGGAAAAAGCTCGACCATCTACTGGGTCGGCTACGGAAGAACTAAACATTCACGTTGGCTGTTGCACAGTTTTATACCACGGGCAGCAGAAAACACTGCTTCTCAAACAGGCAAACAAAACGAATGGATGGCGATGATGATGATGTTGAAGTCGACGACAACGACGACTGAGACCCAGCGTGTTTATAGTCTACATCTTACGCTGCAAAATGCTGCGTTTACTCGCAGACGTTTTTTGCTGAAACACCGCTCGCTCAGTTTCTCATCTGCGCAAACTTTGCACGATCTTCTCCGGATCGTGTGCGAGAGTTCGACCCACATCCTAATCTATATAGGGATTACGATTCTGATTCGAAGGGGATCAATTAATGGCAGTGATGAGTTACTTTCTTTTTAAATTTACTTTTTTTTCATATAACAAAAATTCAGAAGTTAAATCAATAAAGCAGTACAAAAAAACGCGAAGTCTAAGAAATTCAACACAAGGGCAGTTGAATTCTAGAGAAGACTAGTTATACTTGTTCGGCTTTATTTTCTCATATTCTAAAAAAGTTTTATTCAAAGTAATTTTGTGCAGTACTTCGTGCATACAAAAGACAATGGGCGATTTATTCATATTATGAATAGAATGCATTAAAGATGAGTTTACTACATTATCGGTAGTAAATGCCACATTTTGCTTTACTAAATACACCTTTCAAACATACTACGAACAGCGTGTTGGTATGAATTAAAGTAGAATTTATTACAAATTACTGGTTGTTTGCTTCGGGGGCTGCTATTCATGCTTTAAGATTGCGATGTCGAGTGAAATAATTTACGTTTGAGTAAAACCTAAGAAAATACAATGTGAGTTTTGAGATTTCTAAAGGTATTCTGATATTTCCATAGAAAATTCTCGGATTATAATGGGAATATCTACAGGGATTACCGTTGGAATTTTCGTAAGAATTCTTACCTTCCGGTAGTTGGTCTAGGATAGTCGTTGGAATTGTGGACAATGGTAATTTATCAGAAACACTTTGAATGGTTCGTCGCTACATGTGTCGGCATTAACATTAACTCATGATTTTCATGATAAATAGAACATTCATATTTCCTTCGCTTGTTTTTGTATGTGTAAAAATCTTTGAAAGGTTTGTCACAAGAGATGTCAACATACTTGTGGTTTACATTAGAACAAGAAAATTTATGTATTTAAATTTAGGTTGCATAAGTCGCAAGGTGCAATAACAAAATTAATGAATAACTCAATCAATATGAACACGTCACAATTTTAATAAAAAAATACATGGAAGAAACTCACCAATTGATGAGCTGAAACTGGATAATGTGAACCTTGTCGTATGTTGATTGTGCAAAATGATTGGTCAATGCAGAAACCTGACCAAAAAACTTCTCGAAATCATACTAGAAAAAACAACGAACGTTTTCATCGAAGTAGCCAAAACGCACTCCAAAAAGGTTCTCTTCATCTTGTCGCTGATTATGCTGTGTAAATTGGTAAATTTCTGCTAAATGACTAAGCAAAACTTTTTGACTTCAGGTTTTTGATTAGCGAAAACACGTAACATTTAGCAAAAGCACAATCGCACCTCACCAAGCTTGCTGCGATCTCTATTCACCTGAATTCTAGAATTCTCTACAAATTGTCAGAGTGCTCACCAGCACTTGAAAGGTTCTCACAAGAAATCCAAAAACGTTTTAACGAAATATCAGGATCCGGATACCCATTGAAATAAAAAAAAACAGGAATTATGAAAATTCTACAAGAATCTCCCTGTCACTGACATTTCATAAATTTTGTTACCAGAATCTCAAGAACTATCCCTAGTAACATTTTAGATTCTAACTGGTTTTATTTATGTTTATGATAATTTTATCGATTTTGGTTGGAATAGAAATAGTGACGCACCTCAGGTAGAAGAATCGTCGTTTGAGAAGCAAGCGTCGTCGTAGGTAAAAGTGTGGAAGATTTGTTGTGAGGTATAATATTTGTGTAGGATGTTGAATTGTAAAAATAGATACCTGGTTTGAATAAAGAGAGTTGCAGCTGCTGATTGAGGTATCAGTCAGTTAGCTGCCCAGTTGAAGGAGACATCTACTGTATTGTATTTCTTTATGATTTGCAATCGGATGTGGACGGGCTAGCCTCGCTAGGATCTGCGTGGTCTTAGCGGACTAGCACTTCAAAAATACTGCAGATGCACCACATAAAACTTAATTTTTAATAAAACCTTGGTAACAGTTTTATGAAACTCTCGTACAGTTTTATTAAACTCCAAGAACACGCTGTTGAGCAATAGTAAAACTCTTGGCCGAGAATATTGTAGTATAAGAGATTGAGCCATAATGAAAATGAAAAAACAAGCATAAGCTTTTAAAAGATACAGTCTTCCACATCATGCGACTGTTCATTGGTTGATCGACTGAACCAAACAACAGACAGCTGTCAAGGATGAACGGGAAAGCAAACGTATAAAAGAACACCGCCTGATGCGGTCACATCAGTTTATCGACGATAGTTGAAGCGGACGGACGAAAAGGAGCAGCAGTAGCAGCAGCGGAACAACAGTGGAGAAAGCTACACCGCTCCGACGATGAGCAAGCGGGTGGCACCGCCCTCTGTTCGTCGGAGCGTCGAGACACAGCAGAGCAGCAATCGGCGCCCAGTGTGTTCCTCACTGCGGCCGTCGAAAGAAGCGGATTTAATAGAAATAAAGCTGCTCTGGTCACGACATTGGTGCAGTATATTCTCCCAGAAGTAAGTATAATGTGAATTTGGCAGTCTGGCGTGAAAAAGGACAGACATGCTGAGAAAAGAGTTAAACTGGCGAGATAAAGGACAGTTTAACTGAAAAGGCTAATGAATAAGCTATCGGAAATCTGGCGAGAATAAGGACAGATTTGCAGCAAAAATAAGAGTGCTAACTGGCGAGATAAAGGACAGTTTAGCAGAAGTAAAAATGTAGTCTGGCAAGAGAAAGGACAGATTTGCTGAAACAAAAAAAAAAGTTTAGAGAAATGCACAGTATCACTGAAAAATGTGAAAAAATGAATGTTTGGGTTTGCAAACTGGCGAGATTAAGGACAGTTTAGCAGAAGTAAAAATGCAGTCTGGCGAGAGAATGGACAGATTTGCTGAAACAAAAAAAAAGTTTAGAGAAATGCACAGTATCACTGAAAAATGTGAAAAAAAATGAATGTTTGGGTTTGCAAACTGGCGAGATTAAGGACAGTTTAGTAGAAGTAAAAATGCAGTCTAGCGAGAGAAAGGACAGATTTGCTGAAACAAAAAAAAAGTTTAGAGAAATGCACAGTATCACTGAAAAATGTGAAAAAATGAATGTTTGGGTTTGTAAACTGGTGAGATTAAGGACAGTTTAGCAGTAATGATATATGCAGTCTGGTGAGAGAATGGACAGACTTGCTGAAACAAAAAAAAAAGTTTAGAGAAATGCACAGTATCACTGCAAAATGTGAAAAATTAATGTTTGGGTTTGCAAACTGGCGAGATTAAGGACAGTTTAGCAGAAGTAAAAATGCAGTCTGGCGAGAGAAAGGACAGATTTGCTGAAACAAAAAAAAAAGTTTAGAGAAATGCACAGTATCACTGAAAAATGTGAAAAAAATGAATGTTTGGGTTTGCAAACTGGTGAGATTAAGGACAGTTTTGCAGTAATGAAATATCCCAGTGAACCACGTATCGTATAAGGATGTGCGCCGAAAATCTCATATTCATACAGTGCTGTTCTGAATAATAGCAGCGCATGTCGATTTTCATACAAAATGCTCAACTTTGACATGCTGTAGTTTTGTTCCCTTTCAAGCAATCGAGCACAGAACTACAAATATGATCAATTTTGTAACTACAAAATTTCAGTTTTTTCTGTACGTCAAAAATCAGAATCGCACAATATGTCGAATCAAAACGAATAAATGTTAACACAAATTGTATATAACTATCCACTACGATTCATTGTCGACAAACTTTGTTGACAACAAACCATGCCGTAAATAGTATAATCTAGAATCGCATCAAGTTGTATAAACTGACAATATATCAATGACAATATATCAATGCAGATTAGCATCAAATGAAATCGCACTAACTTAGCAAAATTTGCCACCCGAGGTCGGTATCTTCTGGCGGTGGGCTTCAAAGAACAATAAAGCGTGTGTGCTGTATAGCAAACTTCCTTTGATGTTGGCAAATAATCACACCTTATTTATGTAGCGGTCTGTGGTGTAGTGGTATGGTACCGGTTTAGGGATCCGAAGGTCCGGTGTTCGAGTCTCGCTGGAAACTTTTTTTTTATTTTTATCGGAATTTTGTGGCATCGTATTGCTGACCATGGAAAGTCTGAAAAAGTCGTGTGAAGTGCGTATATGGCCTCCACTTTGGTGTGTATATAGCGTTTACATGCATTATATACGAGTGATTTGATTCATATATAATGATGTAAAGCAAAAAAATATACCAACCGAAATGTTGACTGGGATGCAGTCTGGCGAGAGAATGGACAGACTTGCTCAGTAACAGAATCGTCAAGAAAAAAAAACAAAAAAACAAAATGGTAATGAAAAAATGTGTTGAAACGAATAGGTATTTGGTTTGCAAACTGGCGAGATAAAGGACAGCTTTGCAGTAATGAATAATGCAGACTGGTGAGAGAAAGGGCGAACAGGCTGAGAAAAGATCTGACAATAAAAATCACAGTTTTACCGAAAAAATGTGATAAAATAAATGTTTGGTTTTGCAAACTGGCAAGATAAAGGACAGTTTTTGTCAATGAAGAATGCAGTCTGATAAGAAAATAGACTGATTTGCTGAGCAAAAGAATATCAAGAAAAAACAAATAGTTTCAATGAAAATATGTGATTAAATGAATGTTTGGTTTTGCAATCTGGCGAAATAATGGCCGGTTTGCAGTAACAAAAAAAATGCAGTCTGGTAAAACGCAAATTTGCGAGAAGAAAAGAAAAAAACATAACAATTTGTTTTCATGGCATATGCGGTAAAGGATTTTAAAATAATCTAAAGGATAAGGTTGCGATTACTATTGATTGATATTGGATGATATTGTGATTGCACATGATGGAAATATGAGAATATTAGGAAAATCATATGATTTAAAAAAAATCGTATTGTTTATGAGTAAATGAAGGATAAAAATAAGGATATTTAAAAAAAAAATTCTGGCGAGAAGGATGGATTAGTTGCAAAAATAAGTGTACTAACTAGCGAGATAAAGGACAGTTTAGTAGAACTAAAAATGCAGTCTGACGAGAAAAGGACAGATTTGCTGAAGAAAATTGCGTTAAGTTATATTTGAATGAACCCTTACTGAGAAATGTGAAGTAATGAATGTTTAGTTTTGTAAACTGGTAAGATAAAGGACGGCGTTTTACGGTAGTGGTTGATTATAAATAGATCTCAAAGGATAACATTGTTCAGTAGAGTGTAAGGGATGTGTTTCCGGAAAGAATGGTAAAATAGGAATTGTAGTTCGGGAAAACAAGATTGTGATAGAAAAATAGATATTGGAGAACAAATATTTTTCAAATGAACAAAGGAGTAGCATGCCGGCAAGAATGTCCATAAAAATAAGATAACATGAAGCGAAACTTAAAAAAACTGGTGAATGGAATGTTGAATAGTCTAAAGTGTTACAAAGCAAGTAAAAAAATAACCAAACTTTTTTTTCAATAGTATTTTTCTCCATCTAATTTGCATAAGTAGCGGGTAAAAATTAAGGAAATAAATATGGATACAATTGAAAACGATTGTAAATAAAATAGCTACATATTTTAGCGCTTTAAACATATATTTAAGTTCATTCATGAATTATCAGTATTAGATAAATGAAAACAAGAGAGTAGGGATGAGAGGAAATGTAGTATAAGAGATTGAGCCATAATGAAAATGAAAAAAGCAAGCATAAGCTTTTAAAAGATACAGTCTTCCACATCATGCGGCTGTTCATTGGTTGATCGACTGAACCAAACAACAGACAGCTGTCAAGGATGAACGGGAAAGCAAACGTATAAAAGAACACCGCCTGATGCGGTCACATCAGTAACTAAGCCTACCGACTGCGCCAATGTCGTGACCAGAGCAGCTTTATTTCTATTAAATCCGCTTCTTTCGACGGCCGCAGTGAGGAACACACTGGGCGCCGATTGCTGCTCTGCTGTGTCTCGACGCTCCGACGAACAGAGGGCGGTGCCACCCGCTTGCTCATCGTCGGAGCGGTGTAGCTTTCTCCACTGTTGTTCCGCTGCTGCTACTGCTGCTCCTTTTCGTACGTCCGCTTCAACTATTCGAGTGTACGAAGGTACGGTGCTGCCATCTGGGAAAAGTTTGCTCGATGCGTGAAGCGTCGAAAATTTTACCCGGCAAGGTATAGGAAGCGAAATTTCAAATGCTTATATAAAATTAACTACAATAGTTATTTAAAATCTTTTCAGTATATGTTGATATACTTTTGATGGGCTACATTATAGGCATATAATTTTGAGTTTTATATTTTTTTCTCAATATGCTGCTGATTCTATAGTTGATCAATAGTCTAATCCCGTACACTTAACAGAATTTAATTAAAAAGTGTTTTGAATTTTTTAGAAGCATTTGAAAATTGACTTCCTATGCTTTGCCATGTAAAATAATCGGAGCTTCACGCATAGGGTCAACTGTGGTAATTACCTTCGTAGACGCGAATCGTCGATAAACTGATGTGACCGCATCAGGCGGTGTTCTTTTATACGTTTGCCTTCTTGTTCATCCTTGACAGCTGTCTGTTGTTTGGTTCAGTCGATCAACCAATGAACAGTCGCATGATGTGGAAGACTGTATCTTTTAAAAGCTTATGCTTGCTTTTTTTCATTTTCATTATGGCTCAATCTCTTATACTACAAATATAATATTTTCCTCCCCCATCAATCAGCGCATTTTTGTGTATACTATTGATTGTAGCATTATTAATCCTACAGTTAAAGGAGGTGCCTTGCGTGGCCTACCGATCTGTTTCGCACAGACGTCGTTTTTGACCTTACGCCGCACAACTTCCAGATAACATCTACCAGATATTATCGGCCAGTTTCAAAGATCTTCCATGACATAGGAGGATATTCTCCCTGCAAGGGTTCACCCTTCTGGATGTGATCAGATGTTCGATTGATTCATAGCTCAACTTCTACTTTCCCATTATGATTTTCAGGAGCTGTCCAGAATTTGAATCAGAGTGTCCGGAATATGAGGCAAAAGTACGGAAGTGTCCGGAATAAGAACAATAAAAAGTCCACACATTTATATTTATTTAGAATCATTCATGTTGTGGAATCAAGATCTTACCCATCACTCGAAAGTTAAGTATTTTGAAGGCTCGCTAGCGCGGAGGAATCATACAGAATGATTTATTTTATATGCTTTTTGGCGAGTTTTTACTTCACTGAGGCCTTAAGTGTCCGTAATATGAATCAAAACGGTATAAGGTACAGTGGGGTAAGTGGATCATTCGTCAATAACTTGAATATGTTGAATGTTTCCGCACCATTGCTTCGTTTTAGGTTATATTCTTACGCCCACACTAATACTGTTGCAAAACTGGTTTTACACTTACACTAACACAAGCAAACTTGTTAGCTGCAAAAATTAAATAATTTGAAAATTGTTTTCCATCAATCAAAAATCCATCGTATCTCTGTCTAAAATCGAATACTATTATTTTTTTCGACACATGGTGAGCATTTCAGTTCTAATTGAATGTATCACAATGAAAAATATGTGATTTTTATAAATAAATACAGATATATTGTACAGGGTACACTTACCTCTACTTTTTAATGGGGTGGGGCAAGTGGATCAAGTATTATTATCATTTATTGGCAGACTGCTTACAAAAATTTTAATAAGTTTTAATATCTGCAAATGCTGATTTCTTTTTTTTCCATTCCCAGCTTAAATTTGTAAAACTGACCATAGATAATTTGAATGAATCCACCTAAAAGTTTTTTTTGACTTTTGTGGTATAAAAAAATATATAAAAGCATAATAATTTCAAAATTCACACGAAACTTTTCGTGGTTTATCTAAACTGAGTTGCAAAAGAACAAAATGTATTAATTTTTCAATTGAAAGCATAGTATCGTACCGTATTTGACCATATAAATTGTTCTAGACAGATGATACAAATATATTCATAAAAAGAATAAAACGATTTTAGTTCGTTATTCAAAATTGAATGTAACTAATATATTTAAACTACGAGTGTTTTTCGAAAACATCGTTAAGAATAATTCAGAATACTTCTGTATAACTTATGTGTATAAATGGATGAAGTTTCTTCAAACTATTAGAGTTAAAATGTTTTTTTTGTTTGAATTATTGTGAACTAATGTACACAGATTTTTCATTATATTTTGATTAAATAAAGATACTTTTTAATGTTAAAGTATTAAAATGTAACATTACTAGCATTAATAACAAAAACGAGAGTAATATCATTCATACTATACATAATTTACACCACATTTGTTTTGAGAACAGATTTTTTTTATTGGTGATCCACTTACCCCACCATGGTGGGGCAAATGGATCATTTGGCGTAAAATTTCAAGTCTCTCGTACTCAATACAGAACAATCAGAAAAATCGAAATTAATGACGATTTGAAGTATATTAGTCCCTCATTTGTTATACACAGAAACAAGTTTGAATTACATTATTCACGTTAGCTGTACATAACAATGAAATTGACTGTTGATTTTTCTGTATCCACTTACCCCACGGTACCTTAACCCATCAAAAATCATATAAAACAAATCTGTAAATCCTCCGTGTTATCGAGCCTTGAAAAGACTTAATTTTCAAATGGTTGATGAAGATTTTGATTGCGCTACCTGTATAAGTTTAGATAAATGAATAGAATGTGTGAACTTTTCATGATTTTCATTCCGCACACTTCCTTGCTTTTGCTTCATATTCCGGACACTTTGATTCGAAATGCGGACAGCTCATGAAAATCATGAATAGAAAAGTCAAATCATCAATTGAAATCGCCAGACCACCGAAGAGAAGTCTAAGGCAGTGGTACATTATAAATGTTCATGGATATCTATGTAAAATGCTTATTAAAATAAGCCTCGGAAGTGAGAACTTTCTAACGGCAAAAAATGAAACATTTCGTTTGAAACATTTCAAGGATAACACAGCGTAACAAAAATGACATTTTTGCGTGATTCAAGAATCAAATTATGTGTCTCTAGTAGATTTGGAGTTGTTGAATCTTATGTCATTCTCAGAAATGTTACAGCACGTCACAATTTTTAGCTACTTGTCGCCAAAGTTGTATAAAACACTGGTTTTATTAATGTTTAAATGAAATTAAAAGTACAATTTATCTAACTTTTTTTGCAATCTAAACCACCAAACATGCAAAATAGAACTTAAACTCTCATGTCAAAAATAATTTGATTGAAATTGCACGATTAAATTTCGATTAAACCGATTTTTTCAACATGCTTGCAGTCTCTATAGAAAAATCTTCGTTTCTCTTGTATGGCAAAATTCAATGATATACTAAACCATCAAAATAACTTTTCCGCATCGAAAGTATAAAAACTTTGATCGAAAGTATTGTTATACACATAAATTTTGAATTCTGTGGCAAATTAAACAAATAAATTGCTAATAATAAATCTTCGAGCTGTTTAGTAGAATACCTATAAGTAGATGAAAAAAAACGAATTTAGTACTATACCATTTAATTCCACTAGTGTTTGTATACTTTGACAGATACGCGTATTTCGACCTCAACTTGACCGTCTTCAGTGTCGTGTACTAGACTCGAGTCGAGGTCGAAATACGCGTATCTGTCAAAGGATACAAACTCTAGTGGAATCAAATGGTATAGTACTAAATTCGGTTTTTTCATCTACTTAAATAAATTGCGGTACAAGCAGGCAAACTTGCATGCAAGTTGGCTGAAATAGTCAATTTTTGCATTTTCAACAGTCAATATCTCAAAGACTAGACGTGCTATTGTATTTCTGAAAACGGCAATGGATTCAGTAAGCCTTAATTTAGGTAATCAAACTTAACTATTTTCAGGATTATTTACCATGGATGGTCATATTAAATTTAAAATAGACAACATATGATGATTATTGGGATCGATGTGGCGTAGTTGGCTGCACGTTCGCTTCATATGCGGATGGTCATTAGGGTGCGGCTTATTTTTCAAAAGTTTTCAAAACCAAAAATTCGTGTGCTCTACTGAATTCAAATCACATTAAAAGAGAAACCTCAAAATCTGAGCCAAAAATATTAACATTTAGAGGTGGCGCAAGCGTCTTGAAGTTGAATTTTCAGGTTATAAAAAATTACCTTCAGTGAAGTACACATAACTTCGTTATTTTTCAACCGATTTTAAAACTTTTAGCATCAATACTTTCAAAATTAAATTTGTAAAAACTTTGTTGAACACCAAATTTGTCTAAAATCAAAACAAGTTTTAGTTAAAAGTATTTTATTCCAAATTTTTCCTCATTTTACTAAACATTTTAACTTTGTTTGACCATGACTTCATGATCACTCAACTGATTCCAAATCTTTTTACATGCTTTCGAAGCTAATTTAATTGTTTTCAAACCTTTCATATATCACATTTCACTAAAAAAATGTCTTGACCAAGTTATTCAGCAAAAACTGCACAAAAACATTATTTTTTAACGAAAAATGCCAGTTTTGTCAAATTTTCGGCAGTTAAATATTGTCTCTTAAGCTGAAACTGATTTTTCTCATTTGTTAAACCTTTGGGAAGGACTTTGCAACAATTTTTAAATAATTTTGAAACAAAATTATGTTTGCATATGTTAAAAATTATATGCACTATTCAACTCGAAATTAATGCAAGATGCTTTACATATTTAAGTTTTGTAGAAAAAATGCTATTTTCGGCAAAAAAAATAAATAATCCAAAAAAAACAAATATTTTTTCATTGAAAAATCATGTTTTTGGGTAGTTTTTGTTGAATACCTAAGTCAAAAATATTTTTTAGAAAAAAATGTTGTATGTACAGTTTGAAAACAAATAAATTTGCTTCAAAAGTATGTAAAAAGATTTGGAATCAGTTGAGTTTTAATGAAGTTATGGTCAAACAAAAATGATTTTTTTAGCAAAATGAGGAAAAATTTGGGTAAAAGTATTTTTAACTAAGACAAGTTTTGATTTTAGACAAATTCGATGTTCTACAAAATTTTTATAAATTTAATTTGAAAGAAAATGGTGCTAAAAGTTTTAAAATCGGTTGAAAAATAACAAAGTTATGTTTACTTAACTGCAGGTCATTTTTTATAACTTGAAAATTCACCTTCAACACGCTTGCGCCACCTCTAAATGTTAATATTTTTGGCTCAGATTTTGAGGTTTCTCTTTTAATGTGATTTGATTTCAGTAGAGCACACGAATTTTTGGTTTTGAGAACTTTTGAAAAATAAGCCGCACCCTAATGGTCATGGGTTTGATTTATACGGGAAAAATATACAATATCCATGTTGATGTTTCGGTTGCACTCATTATTAACATTATTTGGAAAATTTTATACATTTAAATAGCGCATTTATTTAGGGCTTGAATGTTATGTAAAAAAAATAGATTACATTTTTCCGACTTAAATGTTCCTCAGTTCAATAAAGGTGTTGAAAATTGGATCGAGTGTCACCCAAGTTTTCTTTAAACGCTCCGTCAGACGTGTCATTGGAGAGTGCTTTGAAAAGCCTAAGCAATGTGGTTTGTTAAAGTTTCGGCGGAGAAGTTTTTTTTTCGTTTTCGCGCTTTTTGCTGAGCATATTGTTCTGCGAAAGTCCAAGCAACTGAGTTTGTTTAGCGTGCGTCTTCGGAATAATTTATTATGTACATCAGCTTGTGCGATTTCTGGTGACGGAGTTGAAATTGATTTGTGGCTGCTCAGCCAAGGATGGATTAGAAAACGGTGAGCTCGTTCCATGCTTTTTTCTTTCTATTCTTTCAAATTAGTAAAATATGATAACACATGCTTTCGTCCTGACAACGGTAAGAATGTTGTGTTTATGCAGTTGTTCAACAATCTTTGAAAGGTTCGTCACTCCAAGTGTAGGAATTAATATTCATCTATTTGATTTTTTGACGTAGGACTATGTCTTTGTTTTCTATATTGGGGTGCACTTTAAAAGTACGGAAAATGAGACATGTAACGAAATTAGGGGAGATTTTGAACGTTAATAACTCAGTTGTTTATGAACCAATTATTACGATTTTAGTATCATTGGATCAGAAATGTATCTACGCATCGTTAGTAATATATCCGATAAGTGAATTTTGTTGTTAAACTATTGAAAATTTGATAAATGTTGACCCCTTTCTTATCCAACCAATCACGTTCGAGCACTTTTCGACGGTGTCGCTTCCCACTATAAAAGCAAATGGTCCCTGCTTCTTCCCTCAGTCTTCTTTTTGCGGTCGGACTGTGAACACGGTCGGGCGAGTCATTCTCGCTTTTCTTTTGCACCCGCGTCACAGTCCAATTTGTGTCGTCGAAAGAGGAAGACGCAAGATTGATTTGCGGCGGCGATGACGATGGATTGGGCGCTTCTCCGAGCGGCAAACTACTGCTGCTCGTCGTCGCCGCCGCAAATTTATCCGCGCTCCCAGATTTCGACCCGTGATAAATTCAGCATCGGCGGTCAAGAAGGAAGCCCATTAGGAGCCAATAACCAGAAGCCCCCAGAGTTGCTGATCCGAGGAGTTGCTGCTAATCGAGCGTCGGAATCGCTCGAGATTCCAAGAGTGATCATCGTTTCCAGATTTCGACTTGTGCCCGGGGATCCACTACCCGTTGTTGTTGCTGTTTGCGTTGAGGATTTCCCGTTTGACCATGGCAATCAAGTGATAACTTCCCGCAGTGCTATTTATCTGCCATCGGACCTTGTCAGGACCATCAAATTTGTGGAAAAGAGTTGTAGGAATAATATTTCCGACCTTATTAGATCTTATATTTCTCAATCAATCTCGCAGCTTCATACAAAATTTAATTTGTTATGAGTAATTGACTATTCGTGGACGCTGCTGCAGTGCCGTCGGGATGAGTGCTCAACATTTCACAACGATTGTAAACTAGAGTGGAATTTCCGACAGTGTCTTTGATTTACCATATTTTATGAGAACACTTCGATTACGAAAATGATCACATGTAACAAAATTGCGACATGTTTATAATGCTTTCGAAAAGAAATTAAAGAGTTGTTTGTGTAATATTCCCTAATGTGTTTACCACATACTTGCTATAATCTCTTAATTCATCTCATAGCATCATACAATAATTGATTTATTACGAATAATTGACAATACGGCAATTTGAGGATATTTCCGAGGACGCTGCTGCAGTGCCGTCGGGATGCAATAACAGCATAAAGCTAATCTTGTATATCCCTTACCCAGACATCAGTTCCATATAGCCTATTTCCCAGATAAGAAAACGAAGAATTTGAAAGGAGGAGCATCACCTGCTATTCTAAGGTTATAAAGCATCCCTCCTTCGTTGAATTCGGTTTCATTCTGTTTTCGCTTTCGTGCTGGTAAGAGCTCCTCCAAACCTGCTCAGCTCCTCGCTACCAGAGGCAAGCTGTTTGTACGAGATGGCTGAAGAAAATCGACCAAAGCCGCTTGTTGAAGCGCACATCGTCATCCGCACCGCAAATCTCATCGGGCGAGGAGGATTACAACCAGTGCGCCGTCAAAATGTGTCCGTGTTACGCAAATTCAACAATTCAATCGGCCCTTTTCACAGCCAACAAATGTGTTTTAAAGAGTTGATTGTGTAATATTCCCTAATTTGTTCGAGATGGCAGAAGAAAATCGACCAAAGCCGCTTGTTGAAGCGCACATCGTCATTAGCACCGCAAATCTCATCGGGCGAGAAGGACGCAACCAGTGCGCCGTCAAAATCAAACTCATCATCTGTGGTGCAGTCAAGAATCAAGCCTGTTAGGCACCATTACCACTATTATTAGGCAAATTAAGCGTCCGGCTAGTGAAATTGCTCAAGATTTCAAACTTGAGCTACATTTTAAGATTTCGACTTCAGCCGTGTGGTCCAATACCTGTTGCTGATGTGTGCCATCCACACGATGAAACATTCAGCTGGTTCGTCGTATAAGCAGAGAACTTGTTCATTGCATTGCATTGAGGATTTTTCGTTTAACCATGGCAATCAACTGATAATATCCTGTAGTGCCATTTATCTATAACAGCATTCGTGCTAACAAAGCCTTTGGCTCTTTTTAGGGCCACCACATGTGCGTAAAAGAGTTATCGGAGTAATATTTCCGACTTAATTTATTACATTGCCAAGCAATGAATAATATTTCTCTCAAACCATAAGAACTACAAAGCGATGACTGGATCTACTACTGAATCACTACTGTTCTTTCCAATGCTACTGTATATGTCAGAGGAAGTTATTAATATAATTTCAAAATGATCATACATCCTGAAGTGAAATTTCACATTTTCATAGATAAATATGACGAATGATTGATCAAATTGCAAATCGTTATATGCATTAATATTTACGGAAGTTTCGAGCAGTGAAAACAGTATGAAGTCAAAACGAGCAACAACAATGACATCAAATTCAGTTACATAAACCATCGTGGTCCTACGTCACCAGTTCGTACAACCCCATAGGGATGTACCCTTATAGTTTTTTTTCACGTTTACTGAAAGTATTATATTTACTAGCATGTTTCTATCTCACAAATTATTGTTTATCATGGTTTAATCACTTATCAAAGTGAATCCTGTGTCCCAAAGATCCTCCCCACTAATAATCGTATTCCAGTAACCTTTGTGGAGATGCAGAGGTAAACACGGTCTTCAAATAGCAAAGGTTATGCACTAATATTCCTTCTCCCAATCCCAACTGACTGCAAGGACGTGGCCGGCGTCGTTATTGACCCTGTAGAAATAGAGGTCCAACCTTAGATTTCAATATAGCTGCAGGAACCTGGATACAATTTTAAAGTCTTAGTCCTAGGAGGGATTCCTACAAGATGCCTACACAAAATTCCTACAAGAAAACAAAATTCCTATAAGAAAAAAAATCTTGAGAGAATTCATGAAGAAGTTCCCGGAGCTATGCTCAGAAGTATCTTTCAGAAAATCAAAGGAAAAACCACTAGAGGAATTCATTAAAAATCCTGGAACAATTTAAGTATAATATAATTTTCCTTTCAAAAGTTCCTAAATACCTATCTAAAGAAATTTCTTGAAAAGCTCTGAGAGAATCCTTCAACAATTTCATGAAGGAATCCCTATAGAAATACTGTTTAAAGTCCCTTCAAAAAATCCTTGAAGAATCTATAATGTTTTTTTTTGTTTTGATACATTCTTATCATACATAATCTGGAAAAAAATCCAGCACACATATCCGTGAGAAATCTCCATGGAATTGGAGGATTTCCGGAGAAATCCTTAAGAAATCCCAATATGCATCCCAGGAAAACTATCGGCATAATCACTGAAAGGATTTCTGATGGAATCTCAGAATGAATACTTTAAACATTTCTTGGAGAAACTTGCAAAAAATTATCTTCAGAGAAACGTTTGGTGTAATCCCTGAAGGAATTCCCATTTCTTGAAATGGTCTTGGAAAAATATCTAGGAAAAAAATGTGTATCCAATGAGATTGTTTTTGAATTTGGTGAAATCACTGCAAGATTTTTAGAGCAATCCCTGGAGAAATTCAAACAAAAAATGCTGGATTTTTTTATGCACCACTAGAAGTTACCATGGAATAATCTCTGAAGTATTTTATGAAGAGATTTCTGGAAAATATCTGCAGGGACCTCGGAAAAGTTCTGGTAGAAAATTAGAAAGAATTCCTAAAAGAATTCAACATGTGACCCTTTAAAAATCCTGGAGAAATTTCTTTAAGTAATAACTGCGAAACAATTCTTGAAAAAAAAAAAATCATTGGGTAAAAACTTAGAGAAATCCTTGAAGATAAACTCATTGAAAATGATACTTCACAAACATCTGATGAAGTACTTATAGAAGTCCCTGGTGGAATTCTTGGATATTATTGATCGAACAGAGGAATATATGTTCGAGTTCCAGGAAGAACATCTGCAGAAATTCCTAGAAAAACTAATGGATCTTAGGACAAATTTCTGATGGAATTCTTAGTAATGTTCATTGAAGAATAACTGGAAAAACCAAGGGAAATCTGAGAATCTAAGAGGAGAACCAATGGAGCAATTAATATATAAATTCTTTTATATGGAATTCTTGAAAGAATCAAGAATCTCTGAAGGTTACTACAAACCCTGAAGGTGTCTAAGAAAGAATCCTTGCAGATAATTTAGGATTAGGCTGAATCCCTGCATAAATTATTCGATGAACTGCAAGAGTAATTCTAGAAGAAGGAACATCCTTAGAAATTTCTCGAGAAGGGTTCTCCATTTGAGCCGTAGAGGAAATCATAGAGAAATTCGTAGATATTCCTTTACAAATTTCTACAAGAATTTCATCTAAAAATATGGCTGTTGTATTCTTTCGTAAAAATATTATCAATTTTTGAGATGTATATATTATTGTTCGGCGTAAAAATCCAAAATCGACAGCGCAATGCAGTTCGATACTACGAATTCTTGGCATCTTTTTTTATGCATAACTTAGTTAATTCAATTAGCAAGTGTTTGAATTGATCAATTCATTTAATTTAATTATTTTATTAATGTTTTTATTAATTATCGATTGCCATAATCGCTGATTGTAAGGATCAGGTCAGAGGTCTAACTAGAAAATTGTTTGATAAAAGTACATTATCACATCAGTTATTGATAGCTAGGAAATGTCCATTAAAAGTTGCTGAGGTGGGTCGGACTCCAGTTAAAACGTAGAGCCCAAAAAGAAGAAAAAACACAAATGATAAAGTCATTGCTGAGTGATACAGAACTCCCAGAAAAATGTCTTCCAGTCGATTTGTGGGTCAGAACACTTGGCCAAGAAATGTTTCGTTTGTTTAGCATACAAACCGGTCCTACTCATGTTATGGCACAGCAAAAAAAGATGGTACACAAATTCCGTCACGCAAAATTTCAACTTTTTAGACTACCCCCCTCCCCCCCCCCTTTTGTCACACTTTTTGTATGAGTCCTCCAAAAACTTTGTAAGGATTGTCACGCTTGGCTCGACATCCCCCCCCCCCCCCCTTGGAGCGTGACGTAATTTGTGCATGACCCCAAAGAAAACCACGATCATAATAAAATAAGAACGAAACGATCTGCGAAAAGAAGCTTCGCACAAAATTGGGATGCCGAGCCAATGTTAACTAAAATGACACACATTTCGACGAATCGTCGGGAGGGCGTGTCCATCGAAGAAGTTATGCATTAGCCCAATCGATGGGCATTTCTTTCTCAGAACCGTTATGTGCGGGTTAATCAGAATTGAAGACTCTTGGTCTAATCATTCCGAAGCTGTATACTATTGATTTCGTTTTGATAGGTTCAGAGATAAATCATTCAAGGTTTATTACATGCTATGCTACATGTTGCCAACGTGGAGAAGATATTTCAGATTATTTAATAAATTATAAACCAGATTAAGCCAGATTAATTTTTTACCCTATCTCTGGGATTCCACGTTAAATGGGAACTCTCTATGACTCAATCAAAAGGCAATGAGTATAAGTTAATCTTATTTTGTATGTATTTTGACAAGAACATTGTTACTAAATTTCAACTTGAAGTCGTGATATTTTCCTAAAATTACACTGAAAAACATGATTAATTTTCTCAGTATTGGAATTGGTACGGCATTAGAAATTATATCTTAAAATCTTTGAAATTTTGTCCGAAATTGAAAGGGGCCTGGCAAACTTTAACTTGATATCAAGCAGGCTGTTGAAAAACGCCATGAAACGTCCCGTACAAAATTACAGTTTTGTTCACTCCCGTTTTTTCGACTTTCCTGTTCAATAATCTTGTGCTTTTCATACACACAAACATGTCGGAACACTTTAGTCATATAACTATGGAAGATTTTTTTTTAAATCCGATAGCCCGTTCTCAAATAATTTCGTGATATACAAACGCCATTTATTTTTCAAGCTTACTAAATAAAATAAATAAATAAATGAGCGAAATGCCACTTTTACTTGCGGAATAATTAAGCGGAACATTTTTCCGTTTGAAAATGTGACAGCTCCATTTGATATGCACGGAAGATGTTACCGACGTTTTGAAATCTGCTCTACTTATCAACCGTGCACAACTCAAGTAATTTTGGCAGCGGAATCATTCATTGACCGTTTCTTGTCCTATATTTTAGCACGGTACTTATGAACAGCGTACTACCCATTATTTGTATAGGGAGAAAGTACTGATTTTCTACCTACAAGAATTCTTTGTCAATTTTTGGATTTCCACACAAAGTAGCCTAAAAACGTATGAATGGGTTGAAAATTGGAGCTTTCCTCCTTTTTTGCATACATCATTCTGAGGGGTGAACCCAAACTTTTGCACGATGACTTTAACAATTATTTCAATTATTTAGAATAGTTTTCAGATTTTTGCGCCAACATTTCGCAAGTGCTCTTCAAAGATTATGATAATACGGTAATAATATCGTACCGGTTTCATATTTTGGTCAATCCAATGCTGAGAATAATGACACAACTATCTCTTCATACCTGTCACGGGATATACCTACATATGCGAATGGTTAAATGGCAAAAAAGTTTTTAGTTAATAAATGTAGAGGTGCTCGTAAGAAACTGAAAAGCAAGCTTTATCCTAATTAAGTCGTAATGCAAGAAAGAAGAAGAAGATCACTCAACATCATTAGGAACTAGGCGTTACCTAATGGCATCATTTAGAGTCTCACTGGCATCCGTTTATAAATCACACATCTAGACATTTTGTCAAAAAAAGTTATGTCAAACAAACGTAATGAATGGCGGACACGTGCTAACCGGAAACAGTTATCGAAAAATGATCATAAATATTATTTAATACAAAACTGTCAACATCTTCACGGTCATGTGTTTCAAAAATAAAACCCATTCATTAGTGTTAATTTGTCTGAGAATTTCTCCCGTCACGAGTGTGCCACCACCGTCATCATGTCCGGTCCGCCCGGGAGATCTTCGCGTTGTCCTACACATGTTACGTTTCATTCACAAGAGGGATCCATTATCATCCCACCACGACACAGTCCACAAGCCATCAAAAACAGAAGACAGCGAATTAGAATTGATTAATGTGTGACCTATTCGGCTTAACCAGAATTATTGCAATTTTACGTCTATTGTGCCGTAATCTAGAAAAATCACTTAGGCGCAAAAGTGAGTCTTAAATAATCGTTTTATTTTTCTTTTGCAAAAATAGAACACCTAAACTGTAAAATACTTTGTACTTCCTTAGTCCAATGGTTAGAGTCCACGACTACAAAGCAAAGCCATGCTGAAGGTGTCTGGGTTCTATTCCCGGTCGGTCCAGGCTCTATGCAAAATAGAAATTTTCTTGACTTTGCTGGACATAAAATATCATCGTACTTGCCACACGATATACGAATGTGAAAATGGCAAGTTTGGCAATGAAAATTTTTAATTGATTACTGTGGAAGTGCTCAAAAGAACATAATGAGCGTAATGTAAAAAAAATAGTTATTTAAGCAACAAGTTGTAAAATCATGATTTTTCTGCACGAGTCGTACATTTTTTTTTGCAAATCGCTATTTGCATTTCTTGCAATTAAAAAAAATCCATGGATCTTGGATTATTTCTAGGAACATAAACATGTTTCAAGAGAATCCACATGGACGTCCATTAAGAAGAGCCTAACATGTTTCAATCACGTAGGCTGTGATACAGTTGGAGCATCCTTCTACTCTAGGATTCAAATAAGCATGCTTTGAATAAATCCCAACAAGTGGGATCGTTTTGAATCCTGATTTTCCGATCTCAGTGAGCGTAATTTTGCTAGGGATTCAATCCTGGGATTACTTACTCATGATGTGTCATCATTGAATCTTTGTACGGGACATGTTTGTTTCAATTTTGTGTGGAATTCTGACAGTTGCCCAGCTTTTTGCGAACGCTCATGGCCACAACAAGTAAGCACCCTTCATGGTAGGAATCAAACGATCTGACATTTAGCTTGGGTCGTTTGAAAAATCAAAAGATCAGAATATTAGTGAAGTATCAATTGTAACTCGAATATTCGAGGAATTTTTGCTGTTCTGTGTTCTATCCTACATTGAAACGATATTGTTTTACAGTAAAAAAAAGCTGTTCTAACTGCAAGCCAGAAATTTCTCCATAGATAAGTTAGGTGGTCGACCTGGAAAAATAACGCAGGATCCCTATCAGGAAGAGAGCTCACTTGAAGCGGTCAATGACGTTCTTTAAAAGCTGGGTTTTGCTTGTTTTTTTTTTTTTTGTGAAAAGGTTGAAATTCTTTAGGATCTAGGGACTTCAAGGGGTTTTAGTTTTACATCTCGCTTGCAATATAAGAAAGGGAATCAACAAATAGTTCTTTACAAAACTGATCAATGCTAGTAATTTTATTTTTTTCATTTTCAATTTATTAGTCAATATTTTTGGCGTCCAATTCCTAAGTGTTCTCTAAGGAGCTCCAACTGAACAAGGGACGACTGCATCCTTGAAGCCAATTCGAGTCAGTTTTGCTTGAATTTTTCAATACGGACATCATACGATTCGGTGCCATCATAGTTACGAATAAGACCTTTGAAAACTGCTCTTTTTTGAACATAATTTCCAAAATTTGGATGCGTTAGACTTGAAGGGACTTCTACAAATGTATTTTCTTGAATTAGTCTGAAATATTTTCATATTGGTTAAAAAAAAGCTCAGATATCATGTGAATGGTCTTGCTTATGGATCGCTAGAATCAACTTAATTTCTTCACTAACGTCGCTGAAATATTCAAAAAATTATAAATATACTGAAGTAGGAGCTAAAAGTAAAAATATGTCCTAACAAACCAAATTATTCCTGACACTTATCACCAACGGTAACTAGATACATTTTCATCGTTGCGTCTGACGTAATTATCATCAATGATTCAATCCTGGGATTGAATCCTCTCAAACAAGAGGCAAGATTCAATGGTGCCTTGATCAAAAGAAATTGAGCGCGCGCAAACGATCCCCTTGAAAGATTTGGATCTTAGCAGCTCTTGGAGTGAGATTTTTTGAAGACTGCCACGCCTTCATTGCTAGTCTATATTCTACATACGAAGACGAACCAGGTAAAATGCCGCACACAGTTGTCTACTTTATTTTTCACTTAATTCTCCATGTGTCAAACTGCTTACACGAACGACTGCATGAAGATCACGACTTTTTAGAGAGTAAACTGATTGCCTCCTCTACGTCTGCTAGATGGTCCAATTCCAAACCAGAGTCACACGCTTTATCTGAATCGGATTTAGATTATCCGACAGATGTAAAATCAAAATTGCTAGTTGATGAAGTCATTGAGAAATTGCTAGTTGATGAGTCATTGAGAGGGAGCCCAGAGAGCCGTAGCGGTAAACGCGCAGCTATTCAGCAAGACCAAGCTGAGGGTCGTGGGTTTGAATCCCACCGGTCGAGGATCTTTTCGGGTTGGAAATTTTCTCGACTTCCCAGGGCATAGAGTATCTTCGTACCTGCCATACGATATACGCATGCAAAAATGGTCATTGGCACAGTAAGCTCTCAGTTAATAACTGTGGAAGTGCTCATAAGAACACTAAGCTGAGAAGCAGGCTTTGCCCCAGTGGGGACGTAATGCCAGAAAGAAGAAGAAGAAGAGTGTATGTACGCACTCAGATATTAATTTGGCAACTTCAAACACAGAATTGAAAAGTGTTACTTTTAGCACCGTTTTCAGTGCTGAAAAGTAGCACTTTTCAGCATTGTTTTATTTGGTAGAAAATGTAGGCCGTTATGTTACAACACACATAACGGCCTACTTTTTCAAGTTCAATATGACATTCGGTAAAATAGGAAGACACCGGTTTCGAACATAGAATGTAAATCAAGAATAGTGAGAAAGAGAGATGCATGCGTAAAAGAGAAAGGTATAAAGAAAAGGGAAGATAGAAGACTTTCATCACTTAGTGTAATGATAAACAGGAGAAATAAATCTGGTGAGAAATCATTTGGTACTCAACCGAACAACTTGTGTTTTAAAAACCCCTTTGAGAACAAATTGATAGTTCCCTGACTTAAAACCCTGTTCACGATATTTTACAGTGGCGAACGAGGATAAAGTTGAAGTAGTCGCGTCGCGAGTGGAAGTTTGTGAAAAGTGAAATTTTGTGGAATACTCGGCGTTAGTTGAAGCAAAGGTTTTAGGAAGTGGGTGCTACTGGGCCAATTTTTCTTGAATTTTTTCTGACAAAGCCATTTTGTCACACATTTTCCTAATCTCGACCAAATTTTATAGAGCATATGTGGCGTGCTATATCGGTCACTGTTTAAGTGAATTTTGTTTGGGTTTAGTGCTACGCATTATTTAAAAGGACTTGGTCAAGCAAGATAGAGCTAAGAAAAATGAGTGACCGATCATGTTCCACAGCAACCGTAACACAGGCTCTCCTGTTCTGATACGTGTTGGCTCTCGGTCCGTTTCACTTTGAGCAGCCGATCAGTAGGAAGTGTAGATGTGGTGAATAGGCTTTTTTACCCGATCGCTTCTCGATCGTCGGTCAGCTGGCCGCGCAAAGTAGTGATGGAAATAGACAAGGCAGAAGTAAATATACCGCCGCGAGAACTAGACCTCGTCCGTTTTTCAATAAACCAGTGTATTTTCTGTTCGCGTGAATAAAGTGGTTATTTTTCGATTCCAAATCCGTCGCGAGTTTTTAATACGTGTCCGAAAACCGTGATTAATTAGTGCGCGAACATTTGGTCCTTCGAACCGGATCACGGTTCCGGTGAAGGTTTCCGGACACAGGACAATTAGTGCGTGATAGTTCCTCAAAAGTGCGATGGACGGTATCACTTTTGTACGGTGACAAAGTGACTGAGTAACAAAAGTTACAGTCACCATTTTCGACGCGATTTTGCGCCATCGTGAAAAAACTGCGCGCCGTCGGTAGTGAGGCGGATTTTTCCTTCGAGTGAAGTGGACGAATGGCATAGGAGCGGCCGACGGTGTTTACCCGGCAAAGTGATCGAGAACGACGACGACGACGACGACGAGTTGGAATTGCAGCGCAAGGACGGAAATAATCAGGAGCAAAACAGGGAGTAGTTGCATGTTAAGTGGTGGCGTTAATTGCATGAAACGCCGTTCAAAAAAATCTGTGGCTTTGTGGCAAATATATGATTGATTGAATGCATGTGAGTCCATCTTCATTTTAAGAGCAGTAGCCCTGGTGTCCGCCCAACAAAGTCTTGTTTGGTCTCGGTTTCGCTGGAATTTGTCGGTTTGTTGTTTCTCCTGGTTGGTCCCCCTGCTGCTGTCGAATTTGGGTTGTAAGTCTGTCGCTCCGGGTCGCGTTGGGTGGTTCGTCGAGTCGATCGTGTCAAGTGCAAGTGCAGTGTAGTGGAGTGGTGCAAATTTCTTCAACTGTGCTGTGGAGTGACTTTGTATTTTTCGATTGAGCAGCCTGCTGTTTAATCGGTGGTGGAAGTGCCAGTGAAGTGAGTTGAAATGCCAGATCTCCGTTCATTGAATAAGCTGGAGCATCAGCTGCGGAAGTCGCTCGAAGGAATCGAGAATTTCGTGAAGAGTTTCGACGTCAAGCGAGATGTACGACAAGTGAACGTTCGCATGGAGGCGCTGGAGAAGATTTACAGCCAATTCGTAGAGGTGCGAATGAAGATCGAGCTGCTTTTAGAGGATGCTTTGGAGGATGGCGAAGGCGACGAGGAAACGCTAATGCAGGAGAATGATAAGGTTCGCCAAGATTTCGAGGACAGCTATTATTCGCTGAAGGCAGAGCTGATGGCGTTCCAATCGCTTGGGACCAGCGCTTCGAGAAATTCCACGCTTCAAGCAGCCGAAACGCAAGCGGTGACTCAATTTGCGAAGGTGAAACTTCCCGAAATAAAGCTGCCTTCGTTTGGTGGAAAGATTCACGAATGGGTGCCATACCGTGACAGCTTCCGGAGTTTAATCCACGACAACACTCTACTCTCCGATGTGGACAAGTTCACCTATTTGAGGTCATCGTTGTCCGGTGATGCGCTGCAGGAAATTAATTCCATTGATTTATCTGCAGCCAATTACACGGTGGCCTGGAAGGCGTTGGAAAGTCGCTACGAGAACAAGAAGTTGATCGTCAAAGCGCATCTCGACGCACTTTTTACCGTGGAAGCGCTCAAGAAGGAAAGCTACGAGGGGCTCAACCAGTTGATTGGCGACTTCGAGAAGAACCTGCAGATGTTGGAGAAGATCGGGGAGAAACCATCAGACTGGAGCACCATTCTGGCTTACATGGTGTGTTCCAGATTGGACATGGCAACCCTACGTCACTGGGAGACCCATCACAACAGCAAGGACGTAGCGAAGTATTCGGCACTAATGGAGTTTTTAAAGGGTCATTGCTCCGTCCTGCAATCAATTGCTCCATCGAAGGCTACGAGTTCCGTGCAACAGCGACAGTTTCGCCCAGCGGTGTGTCATACCACCTTCAAGTTCGCCCCTAAGTGCCATTTCTGCAGTGAGCCGCGTCATTCTGTGTTTCAATGCGTGAAGTTCCAGCGGATGAGTATTCCAGAGAGGATTGAGGCTGCAAACAGGAACAAGCTCTGTCGGAATTGTTTGTATCCGGGTCATTTCGCCAGAACCTGCGAGAAAGGGGCGTGTCGACAGTGTCATCAGAAGCATCACACACTGCTGCACACTGAACAGCCTAGATCCTCCGTTCCACCCACGCAGTCAAGATCCCCGACAGTCAACCAACAATCTAGACAGCCACAATCCAAGCCGCCAACACCGAACCAACAGACTCGGACCGCTAACACTGCCAACACCCAAGACTCACACTCTCAGCCAGCCACAGAACACGCCACCACAAGCCAAACACATGTAGCTCTCCCAATTACACCCACACAAAACATCATTCTTTCGACCGCGCTAGTCAGCATTCGGGATCGCTACGGCAAGTCCGTTCCAGCACGAGCACTGCTGGACTCGTGTTCGCAACATTGTCTCATGACAAAGAGTTTCGCTAGCAAGCTCAAGCTAGAAGAAACGCCAGTCTATCTGTCGATTCAAGGCATTGGATCGTCGCAAGCGGTGTCAACAAGGCTGGTCACTGCCGTAGTGGGTCCGAGATCGCCAAATATTTCGTCATTCGCCGAAGAGATGTCCTTCCATGTGCTGCCGAAGCTGACCGTGTCGCTGCCTACCGTCAGTATCAATACCGCTGCGTGGAATCTTCCGAATTCAACGCTTCTTGCGGATCCCAATTTCTTCGAGATGGGACCGATAGACGTCATCATCGGAGCAGAATATTACATGGAGCTGCTGAAGGAGGAAAGAAGGAGAGCAACCGACGACGGCCCAACTCTTCAAGACACCGTATTCGGATGGATTGTTTCCGGTCGTATTCCCGAGGGTCCAGCGGCATCGTACTCCCTTGTTCACGTCTGCTCAACGGCGGAAATTCAAGATCAGCTTTCGCGGTTCTGGGAAGTAGAGACTTGCCAGTCAACCAGCACGCTATCCGTCGAGGAATCAGCATGTGAGGAGTTCTTCGACAGGACGACATACAGAAACGACGAAGGGAGGTACGTGGTCACGCTGCCGAAGAAAGAAAGGTTGATCCAGCAGCTAGGCGATTCTCGGTCGACAGCAATCAAGCGTTTCCTGGGGGTAGAGCGACGATTCGCCATGAATCCCGAACTGAAGAAGCAGTACGCAGAGTTCATGCGCGAATATCTGGCTATGGGCCATATGAGAGAGGTTTCCGAAGAAGGCACGAGCGCCCCGTCGTATTACTTGCCTCATCACGCTGTTCTGAAGCCGGACAGCACGACGACGAAGCTGCGTGTCGTATTCGATGCATCCTGCAAAACGTCCACCGGGGTTTCGTTGAATGATGCCCTAATGGTAGGCCCCGTCGTTCAGGACATGATAGTGGACATCACACTACGATTCCGTACCCACCGATTTGCCCTCGTAGGAGATGTCGCAAAAATGTACCGTATGGTACTCATGAATGCAGCAGACCATCAGCTGCAAAGAATCGTTTGGAGAGACAGCCCCTCGGAATCAACCCGTACTTTCGCACTCACCACAGTCACCTACGGTACAGCGTCCGCCCCCTACTTAGCCACGAAGTGTCTGCAGCGTCTGTCAGAGGAAGGTGAAGAGTCGCATCCTGCTGCTGCTAAGGTCCTCAAGAAGGATTTTTACGTCGATGACATGCTGTCTGGCGTAGACGACATCGAAGAAGGGAAGCGCCTTGTCAGTCAGATGAATGATCTGCTCCAATCGGCAGGATTCTCCTTGCGAAAGTGGAATTCTAACAGCAAAGAATTGCTGTCAGCGGTGCCGGAGGGTTTGAGAGACGAACGATCGATTTTAGAACTGGATTCATCGAGTGCCGCAGTCAAAACGTTAGGTTTAACCTGGGAGCCTAGCACGGATTGCTTCCGATTCAGTTCGCCAGCGTGGAATGAGTCCACAGCGATAACAAAGCGTTGTGTACTTTCGGATGCGTCTCGTTTATTCGATCCGTTAGGACTGGTAGGTCCAGTTATCATCCAAGCGAAAATCTTCCTGCAGGACCTCTGGAAGCACGACTGCGAGTGGGACGAACCGCTCAGCCCGCAGTTAGAAGACCAGTGGCGTGAATATAGACGGAATTTGACCGGCTTAGACGGAATCGCTATTCCCCGTTGGGTTGGAACGAGTCGCAGTACCGAAGCGGTAGAACTCCACGGCTTCTGCGACGCGTCGAACAAGGCGTATGGCGCATGCGTGTACGTCCGCGCCGTAGCTGCAGATGGGAGTGTAATGGTTCACCTGCTAACCTCCAAATCACGAGTAGCTCCGCTCGAGAATTTGAAGAAAAACAAGAAGTCGCTATCCATCCCTCGGCTAGAGTTGTCGTCGGCACTACTTCTAGCACACATATACGAGAAAGTCGCCAAGAACATCACCGTTGCCACCAAATGTCGTTTCTGGACCGACTCGACCATCGTCGTATGCTGGCTTTCATCGTCGCCTTCGAGGTGGAAGCAGTTCGTGGCAAATCGCGTCTCCGAAATCCAGCACATTACAAAGGGTAGTGTGTGGAATCACGTTGCCGGTGAAGACAACCCTGCGGATATCATTTCTCGAGGCATGAGTCCAGCGCAGCTTCATTACGAGTCTCGTTGGTTTCACGGGCCGAAATGGTTGATGTCGGACGAAGATTACTGGCCCAGTTCGGCGCAAATCAACGAGAGCGAGTTCGCTAAGGCAGATCTGGAGGAAAAGTCCATCGTCGCGGCCCTCCCGGCGGTTTCCCCAAGTGAGATATTCGGTCTTCGCTCGTCGCTAGTAGATCTAGTTCGACTGACCGTTTACATTCGACGATTCAAATGGAATACGTCACCGGCGAATCGATCATGTAGGAAAGTAGGCAGCGTCACTTTCCAGGAATATCAAGAAGCGATTAGGGAGCTGGTAAAGTTGTCTCAGCGGGAAAGTTTCCCGCAAGAATTCTCAGACCTTGCTAAATACGGTCAGGTGCAGGATTCCTCAAGAATATCAGCGCTAAATCCCCAGCTTGTCGGGGGTGTATTGTGCGTTGGCGGCCGGTTGAAAAACGCGGCAGTGGCAGATAGTAGGAAGCATCCTTACATTCTCGACCACCGGCATCCCTTCACCAAAATCGTCGTAGTCCACTACCATCGCAAATATCTGCACGCCGGTCAGCAACAGATGGTATCGGCAGTTCGAGAGCAGTTTTGGCCAACGAGCGTCAGAAATCTCGCAAGACAGGTTGTCCACGAATGTGTCCAGTGCTTTCGTGTGAAACCCAAGATCCAGGAGCAACTGATGGCTGATCTGCCCCCCGAAAGAGTCAGGCCATGCTTCCCGTTCCAGAAGGTAGGAGTCGACTACTGCGGACCGTTTTACGTGGTCTATCCGCAGCGCCGAGCTCGTCCGGTCAAGTGCTTCGTGGCAGTATACGTGTGCCTAGTTACCAAAGCTGTGCATTTGGAGCTAGCAGCAGATCTGTCGACGCAGGCATTCTTAACGACATTGCAACGCTTCACCGCACGCCGCGGTAAACCGTCGCTGATAATGTGCGATAACGCGACAAACTTCGTCGGCGCACGACGAAAGCTGGAGGAGCTTGCGCAGCTTTTCGCTAGTCAACAATTCACCGAAGCAGTTCTACGACAGACGATCGAAGACAGAATCGAGTTCCGGTTCATTCCAGCCCGCTCACCGAACTTCGGTGGACTGTGGGAATCAGCGGTGAAATCGTTCAAGACCCTGTTCAAACGAACGATCGGCACGCGCAGTCTGGAATACGACAACATGCTTACGGTGCTGGCTCAAGCAGAGTCAATCCTGAATTCCAGACCGCTGACCCCAATCAGCAACGATCCGGACGATTTTGAGGCCCTCACCCCTGGACATTTTTTGATCCACCGGCCGTTGACGGCCATTCCGGGACCTGATCTTGGCGAAGTTCCGGAAAACAGACTTTCGGCTTGGCAAAGGATGACGGATTTCAACCAGAAGTTGTGGAAGAAATGGTCGGAGCAGTATCTTTCCAACCTCCACAATCGGACGAAATGGACGCGACAGAGGGACAACATAGGCGTTGGCACTATGGTTGTCATAAAGGAGGAGAATTTGCCACCACTGAAGTGGCAGTTGGCACGGGTGACAGAGATTCACCCAGGTTCTGACGGCAACATCAGAGTTGTCACCGTTCGGACCAAAGACGGCAGTTACCAGCGAGCGATCTCCAAGATCTGTGTGCTGCCGATAAGAGACAATCTTTCGTCTGCTGAAGGGGAGAACTAGGACTCCTCCAACGGCGGAGGTCGAAAGGCCTCCGCAACCCCAGTTAAGTTATGTATTTGTTAAACTTTCGAAAAAGTAATCCGTTCATTTTCCTCCAGACATACCTCTCTCCGTTTGGGTAGACCAAACCTACCGACACTCAATCCAAATCAAGAGTTGTCTAGCGTCCAATATCGTTCAAGTTTGAGGTAATATGTGTCGTTTACGTTGGTGGTAGCTGCATGTTCGTCAGTCTTGTCTCGTCAGTCTAGCAAAGGGCTAGATGTCCGGTAGTATGAGTCATGTCCTGATATTGAACCCCAAACCACGTTTGATATTTCGAGGTAAACTTATCGTGACAGCGAGAAGAGGGAGAAGTGCGCAATTCTACCTACAGGATTCATGCCAAAAACGTCCACGAGTAAGGCCAACTTGTGGAAGATCGTTAACGTATATTGGATCCGCAGTCTCAACCGTCATATCGAGCAACGTTACTATCGAATATCTGCATCAAAAGGTATCAGGCATAACATGCTACCGTCGTCAGTAAGAGGGACCGTCGGCGCCGCTCGGGCGTCCACCGGAGGCCTTAGGGCCTCCGTCCAGGCAAGTCATTCTAGTTTCCAAATTTTCATGTAAAAAAGCACCCTCTCATTTTATTTAGAGACCACCAACGCGGCATGAGTTGCCTCCACCTTGTCACATGTCATCTTTAGAGATCAGCCAAGTGCCACGTCGAAGTTCCAGGTCATTGAAGCGTCGTTACGTCAAGATCCGCTGTCGTCTATTTGTCACCAATGGTCCGGAGTCAACCCAAAGTGTTCAACGGAACAAGTTTTCGTCATCGAATCATCGTATCAACCAAGTCATCATCATATACTGTCCAAGATAAGTCAAAGTCATCGCAATCAAGTCGGCAAGCTTAAAGTTGATCCGGAACGCACGGAGACCTGCAAAACTATCACCAGCATTAATCGTCACCAATCCAAAGGTCCACATCTAGTCACTACCAGGAATGTCAACATTCGAGTCAATGCAAGAGTTCCCATCCAGCATCAATTTCATCCACCTCCAGTTCATCCGTAATCCGCATCGGCATCCAATGAGTCCTGGCAGACAGTCAATCGTCCAATGGAACAGATTCTAGTGCAGAAAATTGTCTGCCAGGTAAGTTGTTCCGATTTTACACAACAAACTGCACGACACTACATCCACCTTCAATCTCTTCCGAGGAAAACAACACCACCGATCGTCCTACCCAACAACAGGCTACTGGCATCGAGATCGTTGGTATATAGGCCAAGGTCATTCTCAGTGGCTACCGTCGTCGCAGTATATGGGTCATCAGTACCAACCAGCAGCAGCAGAGCAATATAGTATATAAGCAAAAAGTGAATTTGATAGTGTTAAGGAAGAATTTAAAAACAAATGTTAGTTAGAGTAAGATAGATTGAAATCAAGAGATTCCAAGGCGGCCGGCATATGGTCAAGCAAGATAGAGCTAAGAAAAATGAGTGACCGATCATGTTCCACAGCAACCGTAACACAGGCTCTCCTGTTCTGATACGTGTTGGCTCTCGGTCCGTTTCACTTTGAGCAGCCGATCAGTAGGAAGTGTAGATGTGGTGAATAGGCTTTTTTACCCGATCGCTTCTCGATCGTCGGTCAGCTGGCCGCGCAAAGTAGTGATGGAAATAGACAAGGCAGAAGTAAATATACCGCCGCGAGAACTAGACCTCGTCCGTTTTTCAATAAACCAGTGTATTTTCTGTTCGCGTGAATAAAGTGGTTATTTTTCGATTCCAAATCCGTCGCGAGTTTTTAATACGTGTCCGAAAACCGTGATTAATTAGTGCGCGAACAGGACTATTTAGTGAGTTTTCAGTGCGATTTTAGGGAAAGCTAGCGTGAAAATCTCTGGGAAATCACATTTTATTTGGTGATAGAGAACACCATTTTGTATTACGGCTCAATTTTCCCATTTATATTGAAACGGCGATCGATGCTCATTGTTTTATTGTATTCTTTTCATTCTTTTGTTCGTAGCGCCGTGAATAAGCCATTTTCGTTTCCATCATTTTGAGCATCATTTTTCTCGGGGTGCAGTAAAGAAGAGGGAAGCAGTAGCGCTGTTGTTCCCAAGCCCTTTTGTTTCATCACCGATTTTACCGCCCGCAGTTGCAAAGACGAGCTGTCAGTGAGTCAACTGTGGTAATTTGATCGACGAAGGAGACAGCCGAAACAACCAATTCGCGTCTACGAAGGTAATTACCACAGTTGACCCTATGCGTGAAGCACCGATTATTTTACATGGCAAAGCATAGGAAGTCAATTTTCAAATGCTCCTAGAAAATTCAAAACACTTTTTAATTAAATTCTGTTAAGTGTACGGGGTTAGACTATTCATCAACTATACAATCAGCAGCATATTGAGAAAAATATATAAAACTCAAAATTATATGCCTATAATGTAGCCCATCAAAAGTATATCAACATATACTGAAAAGATTTTAAATAACTATTGTAGTTAATTTTATATGAGCATTTGAAATTTCGCTTCCTATACCTTGCCGGGCAAAATTTTCGACGCTTCACGCATCGAGCAAACTTTTCCCAGATGGCAGCACCGTACCTTCGTTCACTCGAATTTTGTGTATCGAGAGGCAAAAAAAAAGTGCATTTTGTTGTTTGTTGCCTGCCGTGCCAGCCGGCGGAGTGAGGTCAATAAACCTGATCGAAGGTCAGTGACCCAGTGTTTTGTTTATGCAGCAGAATTCCGTAGTGAAATTTGATCACGGAGAAGATCGACGGCGAAGAAACTGAATTGTGGTGTTGGATAGGCGTTTTGGAGGTTGCTGTTGCCGTGCCGGTGCTACCATTTTTCCCGTGGAGTTTGGAGGAGTGCTGGTGCTGCCATTTTTTTTCGCGGATTCCGGAGGTTGCTGTGCTGCTGTTGGGCTGTTGCTGCTGGGAGTCGGTTGCGTTCTCGGGCTGAAAAGCTTTCAGTATGTTGCAAACCACTACTGAGCCTTATTTGCCTGGTACCATACCATTTGCTCAATACCAAGAGCAGTTAGAATGACTGTTTTTGCATAACAATATCAAGGAAGACCAGTACAAAACTTCGTTCTTGGCGGTATGTGGCCGTGAGGTTTTTACCCAATTAAAGCTTTTATTCCCGGGTAAAGATTTTAAAGACTTGACCTACAAGCAAATGACTGAGGAGTTGACAAAGCGTTTCGATAAAAAGGAGTCAGATGTCATACATAGCTATAAATTTTGGACTCGTCGCCAAGGACAATACGAAAAAGCAATCGATTTTGTCCTTGCCGTCAAACAATTGGCCGAAGAGTGCGATTTTGGTGGTTTTAAAGAGAGAGATATTCGCGATGTATTAGTAATCGGTGTTTTGGATCGGCAGTTGCAAAAGCGATTATTTGATGAAGACGATCTCACTGCTTCCAAAGCTGAGCGTATCATCGTCAATCAGGAGATCTCTAGTGACAGGACGCGTTATTTGAAGGAAGACGATGACAAAAGGACCAGTACCCGAGGAAACGTCATTGCAAGACTTGGTGCTAGGGTAGATCGTTCTCGCGTTAGATTTGAACGTAGAAGTCGAAGCAGGAGTAGGAGTTACGGCAGAGATAGATCGTTTTCTAGAGGAGGCCGGAGAAACCGCAGGTTTGAAGAGCGTCGCGAGAACAATGGTGGGAAACCATCATTTTTATGCTCGTTTTGTAAAAGACGCGGGCATACTAGAAAGTTTTGTTACAAGCTGAACCAAAAGAGCCCAAGCAAGGAAAGAAGCAGTGTTAGCCTTATTCAGTCGCCTAAATCCTCAAAAGCTTCTACATCCGCGTTGTTTAAGAGATTAAAGACGGATTTACATGACACAGATACAGAATCGGAAGATGAATCCCCTTGCATGATGATTTCGGCGGTTAAGAAGATTAGCGAACCGTGTTATGTTGAAGTTTTAGCAGACAGGAAGAGGCTAACAATGGAAATTGATTGCAGCTCTGCAGAGAGCGTCATTTCGGAAAATTTGTTTTTGAGAAATTTCAGTACCCGTTCCTTGAAACCTTGCAACAAAAAGTTAGTAGTCATAGATGAAAAGCGTTTGGCGATTTTAGGAAAAGTTTTCGTCCCAGTACAGGTAGGAGACATCAGCAGAGAACTTTCTCTGGTAGTACTCCGGTGCTGGATGTTTTTTATCAGGGATGGAGAAATACTTTTGCTAGACCTTCGACACCATCAGGGAGGATTAATGCTTTGACGGAAGAGGAAACGGTTGACGACATTAAGAGTAAAGCCCCACGCACAATGTGAGCGGCAGCGCGGTACAGCGGCATGACGGCACGCCCATCTTGATCCACACCCCACTTATCAATCCCATGTTGACTAAATCCTTCTCAACATTGACTCGACAAGCAGAGTGTAGCTCAAGATGGGCCCGCCGTCATGCCGCTGTGCCGCGCTGCCGCTCACATTGTGCGTGGGGCTTAAGTTCCCAAACGTTTTTGACAAGGATTTTTCAAATCCAATAGTTGGTTTTACTGGGGATTTAGTTTTGAGAGAGGATCGACCAATATTTAAGAAAGCCTACGATGTTCCTTTGCGTTTGAAGCAAAAAGTTGTTGATTATTTAGACATTTTAGAGAGAGACGGTATGATAACTCCTGTTGAAGCCAGTGAATGGGCATCGCCCGTCATTGTAGTCATGAAAAAGAATCAAGAAATCCGACTGGTCATTGACTGCAAAGTCTCTGTTAATAAGGTTATTGTGCCAAATACCTACCCTCTCCCTCTAATTCAAGACATTTTTGCCGCTATTTCTGGATCGAAAGTATTTTGTTCATTGGATCTCGCTGGTGCTTACACACAGCTTTTACTTTCTGAAAAATCTAAGAAATTGATGGTCATCAATACCATAAAAGGTCTGTACCGTTACAACAGGTTACCTCAGGGCGCCTCATCGAGCGCAGCGATTTTTCAGAAAGTTATGGACCAGGTGTTAAGAGGAATTGAAAGTGTATGTGCCTATTTAGATGACGTGTTGATTGCGGGTAAAAATTTTGAAGATTGTAGGAAAAAAGTTTATTTAGTTTTAGAAAGATTAGCTAAGGCCAACATTAAAGTAAATTTCGCGAAGTGCAAATTTTTTGTAGAAGAGCTGCCATATTTGGGACATGTTTTGACTCAACAAGGGTTACTTCCTTGTCCTGAAAAAGTTCAAACTATTCGAGAAGCGAAAGCTCCTCGAAATGTTTCCGAACTGAAGGCTTTTTTGGGGTTGCTTACATACTACTCCAAATTTATTCCAAATCTTTCATCCCGTATACACTGTCTTTATAGTCTTTTGAAAAAGAATGTTCATTACACCTGGACGCTAGAGTGTAACAAAGCATTTGAGGATTGCAAAAGATTTTTGTTAAAGCCTAAACTCTTGGAATACTTTGACCCAGATGAGCCAATCGTAGTGGTTACGGATGCATGTAACTATGGTGTAGGTGGAGTAATTGCTCATGTAGTAGACGGAATAGAAAAGCCAATAAGCTTCACATCGTTTTCTCTCAACAATGCGCAGAAAAACTACCCAATACTACATTTGGAGGCTTTAGCGGTCGTCAGTACCGTTAAAAAGTATCACCGATTTTTGTATGGAATGAAATTCACCATTTTTACGGATCATAAGCCACTCATTGGTATTTTCGGCAAGGAGGGCAAAAACGCAATGTCGGTTACTAGGTTGCAGCGTTATATAATGGAAATGTCTATTTACGATTACGAGATAAGATAGTGTACAGGCCTGCATCCAAAATGGGAAACGCTGACTTCTGTTCCCGTTTTCCACTTGAACAAGAAATTCCCAAGGAGTTAGCGGTAGAATTTGTGAAGAATTTGAACTTTTCAGATGAGTTTCCTCTTGACTATCGAGAGATAGCTAAAGCAACAGAAAAGGATCATTTCATTCAAAAAATCATTTATTATCTTCACTATGGTTGGCCAAATCGTCTGGAAAAATGTTTTAAGGATGTATACTAGAGTGATGCAAATTTTGAAATTTTAGCTCCCCTATGCTTAAACGATTTTAATTATGGTAAATAGCATCCTCCCAAAGTTTGAAGTGATTCAGATGAAATTTGACTGTGCACACGCCATTTGAAGTTTATATGGAGATTACTATGGAAAACGCCAATCTTTTGTGTTCAGCCCTCTATCTCTTCGCCATTATATTTTATGGAAAAGTGAACACACTCATCTCATGTGAAAACTTCCTAGCTACAACTTTGCCGAAGACCACATTTTGATTGGACGTCAGGATAAATTGTTATTCATCATCATAAAGTTGGTTTGCATGTAGCATGCTTCACCAACTGTTCAGCAGGCAACAGTGGTGCTCCTGGGGTGAAGAATAGATCAAAGTAATCCAGGCTACTATGTTCTACAGCAAAAAAGCAGTGTTGCTCTGAAAGTAATTGAATGATCATCTCAGCATGATAAAGACTTTGTTATCAATAATAACAAATTATCCTTACATCCCATCAATATGTGGTCTTCAGCAAAGTTGTAGCTGGGAAGATTTCACATGAGATGAGTGTGTACACTTTTTCTTAAAATATTATGACGAAGAGATAGAGGGCTGGACACAAAAGATTGGCGTTTTCCATAGTAATCTCCATATAAACTTCAAATGGCGTGTGCACAGTCAAATTTCTTCCGAATCACTTAAAATTTTGGGAGGATCATTTTCATCATAATTGACATCGTTTAAGCATAGGGGAGCAAAAACTTCAAAATTTGCATCAGTCTAATGTATACTCTTTACATCAAGATCTCAAGATCTTGAGGAAGTTGATGGTTGCGTTTTGTTTCAAGACCGAGTTGTGGTTCCTGTAAGTATGAAAGAAAAAGTACTTAAATTATTACACTCCAATCACTCGGGTATCAGCAAAATTAAACAACTTGCAAGACGAACCGTGTAATGGTTTGGCATAAACGGAGATGTAGAGAGGTACGTGAAATCCTGTAGCATTTGTAGTGAGATGAACACCGTTACAAAACCAGCTCCTTATTCTAGTTGGATACCTACAAAAAAGCCATTTAGTCGACTACATGCGAACTTCTTTTATTTTGAAAGGAAGATGTTTTTAGTCGTCGTGGACAGCTTCACAAAATGGATTGAGTTGGAATACATGAGGAATGGTACGGATCATAAAAAGGTAATCAAGGTTTTTCTAGGTATTTTTGCTCGATTCGGATTGCCGGATGTTTTAGTGACTGACCTTTCAATTCGGACCATTTTGTAAAGTTTTTTGAAAAGCAAGGAATCCGAGTCATGAAGAGCCCTCCGTATTACCCTGAGAGCAATGGCCAAGCAGAGAGAACGGTTCGTTTGGTCAATGACGTGTTAAAGAAGTTTCTTTTGGATCGAGAAATCAGGGGTTTGGATACGGACGAGCAAATATCCTACTTTCTTTTCAATTACAGAAACATTTGCCTTGAAAAGGATGGCGAATTCCCTTCTGAGCGTTTGCTCTCATACAAACCCAAAATCCTACTGGATTTGATTAACCCTAAATCTAGTTTTAAGAAGAATCTAACCGAAATTTATGATGATAACCAGCATGCATGCAAGACTAAAAAGGAAAGGAAGCCAGATCATTTTGATAAGCTAATGGCAGGAGACCTGATCTATTACAAAAATTCTAACAAAAGTGACATAAGAAAGTGGATTCCCGCAAAGTTTCTAAAACCGGTTTCTGATCACATTTTCCAGGTTTCCCTCGGGGGCAGGATGATTTGGGCGCCCAAGCGTCAACTGAAAGTGCAGCCTGATTCATACCACAAAAGGGATCACAAAGTAGTTTTTCGAGGAGAGAGTTTGATGGGTGCAGTTGATGCAACGCATCGGCCGCACGCAGATTGTTTACAGCAGCAGGAAGGTGATGAAGAAGAAAATGTAGAAGATAATAATAGAAAAAGAAGAAGAGAAGAAGATGAATTTTCAGAATCAAGTTCGTCGTTCTACGGTTACCCTGCCGATTCGTCTATATTTCAAGAACAAGATTTAGAAGGTTTAAGTTTTGAGGATGAAAATTTAGAGATTCAACAGAATCCTATCAGAAGAAGTGAAAGAAGATCGAAGAAGAAAAGGAAGAAAGATTTTGTTTATTATTAGATAAGCTATCGGAAATGCTAAGATTGATGAATTTTAGTTGAACAACTGTTTGGATAATTGTATATACAAATGTTTAGTAATTTCTTAAAGGGATGAGGAGTTGTTGTATGCAAGTTCAATATGACATTCGGTAAAATAGGAAGACACCGGTTTCGAACATAGAATGTAAATCAAGAATAGTGAGAAAGAGAGATGCATGCGTAAAAGAGAAAGGTATAAAGAAAAGGGAAGATAGAAGTGTAATGATAAACAGGAGAAATAAATCTGGTGAGAAATCATTTGGTACTCAACCGAACAACTTGTGTTTTAAAAAACCCCTTTGAGAACAAATTGATAGTTCCCTGACTTAAAACCCTGTTCACGATATTTTACAATGTGGTCTATTCTGTTAATAAAAAGTAGGCCGATTTGCAACGGAATTACAAAAAAATATTAAGTACTTTGACGTTAACGCCACCTCATCGAAAATTAGTTATTTAATGGATTGCAGACCTGCTTAGTGTTCGGTCTAATGAAATATCTTTAACCGTTTTACCCCAGCCTCAAAATGAAAACTGAACTAAAACTTTTCTGTTGGAATAGAGGTAGTGTCGCACCTCAAGTAGAAGAGTCGTCGGTTGAGAAACATGCGTCATCATAGATAAAAGTGTTGAAGATTCGTTTAAATAGGTATGATATTTGTGTAAGGCTAATAATTTTAAATATATTCCCAGTTTTAATAAAGAGAGTTGCAGCTGCTGATTGAAGTATCAGTCAGTAGCTGTCTAGTTGATAAAAACAACTTCTGTATTGTTTTTCTTTATGATTTGCAATCGGTTGTGAACGGCCTAGCCTCTGTGTGGTCTTAGCGGACTAGCTCTCATCAGTTTCAATTATGTAATGGGTTGCAGCGTACTCGCTTTGACAATTTTTTTAATATGCATAATTAAGATCTGACATTCAACATTATGAACGATGTGACCACTAGGACTTAATTCCCTGAAGAACTGGCAATAGATCTGTTGGATACTAAACCGTTCTCGAAACGTAGAGATCAAATAAAATGATTCACTAAAATCCGTTCCTTTAAGCCTGTCACAGATGTTTAGTTACAAATTGAACAATTTATTGAACACCTCAATCTCGGGGATTCAAAAATGGTCATTTGTAGGATCAATCAAATGTAAAATCACAGAGAAACAGACGTAACACTTAGAACAAATCGCGATCAAAATCATAGTCGCGAAAACATGTACGCCCAATGCTAAAAACACTGTAGTTGGACCAACAGGTGGAGGTAGTATGTAAACGTCAAACACGAACAAAAACGACGCGAGCGCTGCGGGTGGTCGATTGACCACCTACCAGATATTCGAATCGATCGTTAAAAAGTTGGTCGATGGACAGCGATCAGAGTGTGACGTCTGTTTGTCTGTGGTAAAATGTTACGTCTGTTTGTCTGTGATATTCGTTAACACGGTTAGTACCTGTGAGTTTCAATACATGAATATGTGTTTCGGCCACCCAAAACTCCAGGATGTTATTATGCGTGGCGTGAAAAAATCTCGCGCCGACTATTTAAAAAAAAAACGCTTGTAGATCACCGCAGGTACTTCAAATCATTTTGGTGTCTTCTGCGCGATCATTCCTATGGAATAATCGCGCAGAAGACACCAAAACAATTTGAAGTACCTGCGGCGATCTACACGCAATTTTAAGAAGTTTTCAAGATCGCCGTCGCGATAAATAATCGCGCAATGCACAGTAGGGTGATCAAAGTATTTTGGACAGACCATTACGCATATATAATTTGGCCATTTACGGCAAAATCAAATGGAGGTGGCCAAATTATATACACGTAACGCTTTGTCCAAAATACATAAAACACCCTACTATGACGACGAGTAACCCGTGTGTACAGTGAGGAACCGGAGGAGAAGATGGACGACACAATAGAAGAGTGCATGGTGACGTCACGAAAAATTCTCCTTCTCTGTCCCTCTTTCATCACGCTCAATTGACTGTCCTGCTCTTTGACACTCACTGCTGGAATTGTTTAGATTTTTTTAATATGGAGTTGACATTCACTGCTGGAATTGTTGACATTTTTTTTATATGGAGTTTCGAGGTTAGGTCTGGCGTGCAACGATCTATAGGCCTTTTCATGTGACAGGTCCTTCTATAAGCCATTTTACGCGACGTTCGGATGACGTTGTCTGGCGGGCTGAGTCCATTTTACGAAACGGCAACACTGATGATATTGCTGTTACTTTCACACGTTACGACACCGCCTACTGTCAAATTTTCATTCATAAAATGAGCGATCAGCTGTTCAAAAACGTCTCGTAAAATTGACTACACTGTAAACTCGGCATTACCCTTTAATGTGCAAAAAATACCCACTCTTTTCTGATATATGGAAATGTCAAAATAAAGGGTACTTTCAAATTTTGAATAAAGGGTACTTTTCTCCCATTTTGACGTTCAAGGGATTTACCCATTAAAGGGTGAAAAATTTCTTGGAGTTTCTCACTGATCATTCTAGTGATCAATTTTCAGCAACAAAAACTTGTGTAAAATTAAAATGATTAAAATTAAAATTAAATCAAATGGCTTGGTAGGAAAGGTAAGTAATTACAACTTACTTGGCAATTTGTTTATTCTATCACTATTATTTTAAACGAATTTTTTTTTATATAGTTCGAATTTGCTGCTGCTATGATTATTATAATATATATCTTTATGAATAAAGCTACCTAATTAATCTAATCTGAGGTTTGTCATTCAGTTTTCATTTCATGAAATTCACTTATTTTAAAGAAATAAAAATTTGAAAAAGAAAACAGCGTAAATTTTACCCATTTTGACAAAATTTTCATTCGGTATAATGGGTAAAATTTACTCGTTGTTTTGACGTACAAGCTCTTTACTCTTGAATGAGTAAAGGCCCTTTACTCTTTTTATGAGTTAAACTAGTTTCTCTCAAAGAGGGTACTTTTTTACCCTTTAAAGGGTACTTTGGTGTTACAGTGTGATCGTTTCATCAATACAGTTAACTCTCCCTTACTCGATATTTCGATCGTATCTCGATATCGAGTTAGAGAACCATACTAAAAGTTGGATTTCATGGCTAACTCGATGGTCCCTTGAATCGCAGTTGCACTGGTTCTGTGTTCTGTAAGTCGATAACTCCCTAACTCGATGGTCCCTTCAATATCGAATTAGGGAGAGTTGACTGTATATTACTTTAAATATAAATGAAACTCACAGTGTCAATATGATCATCTCAGTTTGAATATGATTCGAAAAAATTGTTTAGATTGAAAATAGAGGATAATAAATAATCGTTCAACAACTAGAATGTACATAGATGCGTTTTGAGAATATGTTTGATAATGAGCCATTTTACGAGACGTTTCGGAACAGCTGATCGCCGTAACGGCGTCAATTGACAGGAGACCTGGGATTAAATTCAGCGTGATTTTCAATAACGCCTCATCTTACCAAACGAGGACATGGAGAAAATGACAAAAATGAGATCCAAAAATGTTCGTTACTGCAACATTACACCTAGTTATTGTATCAGCTACCTCTTTGTTACCCATATTGCACATAAAAAAGCACTTTTGTGATCAGAAATATTTTAATAATTTTTCTCCATTTAAGTTTTCGCCTATATGAAAAGCTACGCTAGAAATGCGCACAGTCATCAACCATCATCATCGCGAAAACTGACGCCGATGATTAAAAAATCCCAGGTCTCCTGTCATTTGACCAGGCTTCGTAAAATGGCTTATACTCTTATTTTTTCGGCTACGTGAAGGAGGGAGGGGGCCTAAAATATACAAATTTTGAGTTACGTAATATTTAAATAAACCCTTTGCTGCAGCTCTAGTACCAGGCTTCTGCCCAACAAACAATTTTGCTGAATAAGGGTTGAACAAATCATTCTCGAGCATATTCCAGTAGAAGAGACTGTTATTCAGCTAGTAAAATGTTACTTGGGTATGCAGCAAATGAAACATTTGGGTTCTAAAGCCCTGTCTCAATTTCAGTACTAAACGCTTAAGTTTAGGTCATATTTACTCAATTTTCTAACGCGTTTCTTTGATTTAAGTCCAAAAAAAAAATTGGGTCTGAAAGCTCTGTCCCAATTTTAGTGCCAAATCAAAGACAAATTAAAGACCCCCATGTCCCATGCAGTTGCCCAAAATTTTATGGCTCATAAGGTAATCTAGAATGAGCCATTTTACGAAGCTGATCAAATGACAGGAGACCTGGGAGAATTCAATCATCGTCGTCAGTTTTCGCGATGATGATGGTTGATGACTGTGCGCATTTCTAGCGTAGCTTTTCACACAGGCGAAAACTTAAATGGAGAAAAAATATTAAAATATTTCTGATCACAAAAATGCCTTTTTATGTGCAATATGGGTAACAAAGAGGTAGCTAGTACAAAAACTAGGTGTAATGTTACAGTAACGAACATGTTTGGATCTCTTTTTTTGTCATTTTCTCCATGTTCCCGTTTGGTCAGATAAGGCGTTGTTAAAAATTATGCTGGATTTAATCCCAGGTCTCCTGTCAATTGACGCCGTTGCGGCGATCAGCTGTTCCGAAACGTCTCGTAAAATGGCTTATGCCGTTTAAAGTGTACTGCGATCTGTCAAACTTGGGTACCTTTTGGACTACCGAGGGACCAAATCTGGAGATCGATTTGAAAAGGTCGAATGTGACATTTTTGACTGTCTGAGATAACTCTCTATGAAGTTTCACAAACGAAATTCAATTCCTATTTCAAGCAAACAGTTAAAAACACACAATATACGTATTAAGACACAAAACGAAATCCATCCCAGTGAACCTTTAAACAAAAGCATAAGAATACACTCATTTTTTTTATTTACGAGCATAAACAAGTTTTCCGTCTATCTGAGATTGTTTGTGTTTCATTCGACCTAATCGATACGACCTAACGCCAGTCACCGCTGCACATCGAACGGGCACGTTCAGACGTTTGACGTCTGAAACTGTCCATACGTCAAAGTACGATCGGGCTGGTTGATGGTCAGTGAAGCACATACGACCCACCGTTGTAAACAAAAATAGAGATTTTCAGAGAATTTCTGGAGTTTTCTGCATATTTATATGTTTTGTATAACGTTGACGAAGTGATTAATGCGATCAGCGATGTTACTCAGTGCAAATTCACATCTCTGCGGAATGTCTACTTTACAGAAGATGAAACGGATGCGGCTGTCGGAGATTTACTTGTTTATATCGTTGGAGAAGTCTTCATAAGGCATCGTCGGTACTTCTGCGGTGATGCTCGGATAGCAACAGGCCGAAGATTAAATCAAAGTTGAACGAAGAGAGCAAAATGTCGCTGTCGGTTTCCCTAAACTTTTCCTTAAGATCTTTCACAATCGCGAACACTAAAACATGAATTCCTAGGAAATGACACAGCATCAGCTGCTGTTTGCCTTCATCTCAATAAATGGTTTGCTCAGTAGCTCAACCAGAGTCTGATTCTGGGGGGATTTTGTAATCTTGAAGATATAAGACAAAAGGTCGAATACGCGTTTTTTTCGATTAAGCTACATTCGACCGAATGCGCAATAGGACGAATGGACAAATTTTTACTGTTCCTAGTTTTTGTTAATTACGTCAAAGTGTTAATTATTTTTGTATTTTTTAAGAAATATAATATCAAATTGGTACTTCACACTCATATTAAGATGAGTAGAATCTACCTAATGGTGAAATAAACACAAATTATTAACTTTTGTTACTTAGGACCTTTTCAAATCGAGCTCCAGAAATGGTACCCAATCTGAGCCCGAGTGGGACGGACCTGGTCAAATGCTTAAGTTTTGGCCAAAAACACAAGTTTACTCAGTGTTTTAACATTTTTTTTATTTGTTTAAGTCAAAAAATATTTTTTTATGTATTTTTAAGATTTTGTCACACCTCTTGGCTCAAACTCAAATTTTGAGTGTATTTTGTTTTTCGTGAAAATTTGCTAAAGTAGTTGCAGTAACATGCTTTTTCGTGTTATTAAATTAAATCAAGATTTCATAAAACATTTAAGAACCCTATTGTTTCCAGTTTTTGAGATTTCGTCCCACTCCTTACTCTTGGTTTAAACTCAAATTTTGGGTGTATTTTGTGTCCCTTCCGAAATGTCAGATAATAACACTCAGAAATAAAAATATTCACAGAATTACTAAAGTTTATGCATTAATGACTATTTTCTATCAGCCTCTCCTTCATTCTGCAGTGAATTTTCACGCTAATTGTCATTTCGACTGGGTTGAAGCTTAGCGATGCTTCAACCCAGGTGAAATGACAAATAGGAATAAAATTCCCTGCAGGATGAAAGAGAGGCAGATAGAAAATAGTCATAAATTACTTAAATTTAGTCATTCTGTGACTACCCGTGTTTCTGAGTGAACAACTTCAGGGGCCCATTCATTAATTTCATAACGCTGAAGGGGGTGGGTGGGTGTCCTCGTAGCGTTACAGCTCATACAAAATTTGAAAAATCTCCATACAAAAAGTGTTACGAGGAGGTGGGTGGGTGTCGAAAATGGCCATTTTTAACGTTATGAAATTTATGAATGAACCCTTCAGTGTTAAGCTGTGAACCGTTTCATCGATTCTTTTAACTCTTAGTTAAAATTTGGCAGTTCAATTGACTGTTTAACTAGAAACTTGCGACAATCGACGCGGCACCATATTTCATATAACGGAGGTTATTGGAACTAACTTGGAGGTGATGATTTGGAGGTTATTTGGCAATTTGGAGGTTAAAATCACCTCAAAACACTAGCGATTTTGCGGTGGGATGTTGACGTTTGATCACGAATAGTTATTTCTAGAACTCAGTGGCGCGGGAAGTGGGTAGGACAGGTAGGACATGTACTACGCACGAATAAACCTGGGTAGGACAGTCAAAGGATTGTCCTACCCACGATTCAACAAAAACAAAATCATCAGAAAGCTTGAAAAATAAATCAAACTGTTCAATAAACATACAAACTCCATAAACGTCGTACTTATTCTTATTCTTATGGAGAATGGAAGGCAGGATAAGCTTTTCATGGTTTTCTCATGCTTAGGCACGACATGGTTTGTGCATGACCCCCAACAAATTCTGGCTGGTATGAAGAACGATTGAGAATATATATAGCGAAAATCTTGGGAAAATGACTGTATGAATTGTTACTAGAAACTTCTTTAATCGTTGGAAAAATAATTGGAACAATCTTCTATGGCGTATCTGAATGAATGAACGGGTGGTTTCTCATAAATATCAACGACCAACCAACCCTATATATGGGAGAAATTTTCGTTGGCATTTATGGAAGTAATTTATGAGAAGTTATTTGGATCATCCATATAAAATTATCAAACACTCTTGAAGAATCTTTGGAAGGAGCTATGGATTAATCTTATTCCTGTTGTATTGCATAGTACAAGGCACGCGTGTGTTAGCAATTTCTTAACGTTCGTTCACTCTGCCTATCAAAGCATTGCTGAATCTCTTGACGATTTACAGAACAATTCCTATATGCAAGTTCCAGAGTGTCATGAAATTCTTGGCTAATTCAGAAATGCCGTAGTAATTTGTGGAAGTAGTCCTTAGTTAATTCTTAAAAAAAAATATTTTACAAGATTCCCCCTTATATTTTCTGGTCTCTAGTTTAATGCAAGTCTCTAAAAAGTTTCTACTTTAATGGAAGATCTCTGGAAGTCTCAGCTTAAACCAAAATGACCTTAAAAGTCTCCTTTTTCTTTATTCTGCTTGCAGTGAAACCTGATGCGAAATTATACAGACTCCAGACAAATCTTCAGGGACTCTACCGGGTTCAACAAGGTCTTCAAGATTTTTTTTGTCACTAGCGATACTACCCCTGTCGACTGGGACTCTTAATCTGCCCTAAGCTCCTTCCCAACATTTGCTTTTATAAGCCTCTATTACGTTCATCACACATACGTTCCTAAGCAATGTTGCTCAAATGGTCACTGTGTACCCTAACAGCAATCAGCCCTTGCCGTAGTTTTGCAGTCTAGTATTCCAGACTACTATTAAACTATGATAAGACTGAAAAGCTACTAAAGTGGTTGAAGTGAAGAACGAAATAGTTTTATTAAAAGATCCTCATCCCCCATTTCATTTCATTAGTCACTGCCACATGATTATTACACTTTTTCCGTCGACACTTGTGTTTTTGAGTGATAGTTTATATCATCGATTACACAGCGTAACAAAAATGACATTTTTGTGTGTCTCAAGGATCAAATTATGTGTCTCTAGTAGATTTGGGGTTGCTGAATCTGATGCCATTCTCAGAAATGTTCCAGCACGTCACAATTTTTAGCTACAGGTCGCCAAAGTTGTATAAAACACTGGTTTTATTAATGTTAACATGAAATTTAAAGAACAATTTATCATACTTTTTTGTAATCTAATCCACCAAACATGCAAAATATAACTTGAACTTTCATTTCAGAATTAATTTGATTTAAATTGCGCGATTAAATTTCGTTTAAACCGATTTTTTTAACATGCTTGCAGTCTCCATACAAAATTCTTCGTTTCTTCTATATGGCAAAGTACAACAATTCTCTAAACCATCAAAAAAAAACTTTTCCGTATCGAAAGTAATACAAACTTTGATGATAAGTATTGTTATACACATAAAGTTTGAATTCTGTGGCAAATTAAGCCAATATATTACCTTACAAGCTGGCAAACTTGCATGCAAGTTGGCTGAAATAGTCATTTTTTTGCATTTTCAACAGTCAATATCTCAAAAACTAGACGTGCTATGATATTTCTGAAAACGGCAATGGATTCAGCAATCCTTAATTAAGTGAATAGTGGTATTTTGGTGCTGGAGACAAAAACGTGTTCCGCGGTGTTATCACTCATCAACTTTCGTAATAAACATCATATATATACTTTCCATTACATCACTTCACTCTCACAGCTACAACTTTTTATCAAAATTACATCACACTGCTTTCAAATTCATTCATATTTATTACCATTTACCATCTGTTATCATTGCTAAATAAATAATCAAAAGATAATCAAATTACAATTTATCACTACGATCAAGAAAGTTACAGTCGAAAAATAAAATCACTTCTATCAATTCTACTGCACTCGCTGTCATTATGAACATTTTTATCTTAAAGGTGTTAAGAGCTAGGCAATAGTTTTTATATTCAGTGAAATGATTGCAGAATGTATTATAACGATCATTAAACTAGTAGGGTTTATATAAGTATTATTATGTTTGTGTTTATAACAAAACTATCACAATCACTTTTAATGCCATTTTCAAATTTTCATCACCATACATTTCTTCAAATATCGTTATTAGCACCCTCACAATCACGAATTTATAACGACACAGAGTTCTACCAAACACTAATTCTTAAGTTGCATTATAAAATGATTGATCACACGTTAGCTTTGAAACTTAACCACCATTACTGATTAGTACAAAGGATGCTACAGCTCGTGTAAACGAACTGAAACATCAACAACCAGCACTGGTTTATAAGTAACTACTGAGCCCTGGCGGTCCCTCCGTTCGTAGAGGACCTGATAATATGCCTGAATGTAGCCGTTCCATGATAAATCATGATCCGTTAGAGGTGTGCCAAAGTATTGGGAATGTGATATGTTTCACAGACGGATATTATTTTGGTGCACCTTCTACTTTGGCACCGTCAAACCCTGTGATCATGGCCAGAGAAGGTCTTCAAGAATTTCGTCGCAAATTCCCAGAGTAAAAGTTTCAGAAATCATCATAGTTATTGTATACTTTCAGGGTCTCCTAATGGGATCTGTTCTGAAATTTATCTAGAGATTTCTCTGCCAATTCTCCCAGTAATTTTTCAAATCACGGTTAGAAAATTTTCTCCAAAATTTCCTCCAGGAAATTCTCCAGTGATTTCCTCATTTTTTCCAAATCTATCCTAGAATTTTATCTAAATATTGTTTTCACCAATTCTTCTACCGAATTCTCCAGTTGTTACTGTAGGAGATCTTCCAAAGATTTCCACAGAATTTCTCCCGAAGAAATCCACAAAGGTTTATTCCAGAGTTTATAGTTTAAGGATTTTTTCAAGAAACTCAACAAGAATTCTTCCGTCTGTTCATGTGGATTCCTTGTACAAGTCATTCAAGTTTACTGTCATAAATCCAGAATTCCTTGAGGATTTTTTCAAACAAATCGATTTTTGTTTTCTAGGAATTTCTCCAGCACTTCATCCATGTATTCTCCAGCATTCCATCCAATATCAAGTTTTTACACCACTTAATATTACAGTCATTTTCCCAATCATTCATGCACAAATTTCATCCGAGATTCTGATTCAATGTTTTTCGAAAAATTCATTGAGAAGACATTTCTGGAAGATTTCATAAAAAAAAACTTTCAAGACTTACTTTAGAAAATCTCATAGAATTAGTGGGAGAATTTCTGTAGAAATCATAGAAGGAATCTCTAGGGTAATTGCTGAAGGCATCTACAGAAAATATATAAATCCTGAAAGACAATTTTATAGGAAACCTCTGGAAGTTCCTGACGGCATTACTGGAGAAGTTATTGATAGAATTTGAGAAGATGTTTTGAACAGAAAGTGCCAGGAATCTCGGAGGATGTCCCAGGAAAATCTATGGATAAATCACTGGATACAATTTTGGAGACACTAGGACTTCCTTGAAAAATTTCTCATAGAATTTTTGAAGAAATTTTTATGATTTCCCAAATAATCTTTGGAGAAATTCTATTTCTGTGGTACTTTTTGAGAAAATCTAGCCTGAACTCTTGAGGTATCCTAAGGTAAAATATTTACCAACGTTTGTCGTACCCATGGTTTCGAACGTGGACGCGCCTCTGCTAGAACTACTATCGACTGTAAAAACTCAAATGGGTCCCCAAGTAACCGTACAGCTGTATATAGTTGTATATAGTTGAGTTTAAGCCAGGGGGTGTGACAAAATCTAAAAACAAACATTAAAAATGTTTTTTGGACTTAAACCAACGAAAAACATTAGAAAATTGAGTAAACATGTGTTTTTGACCTAAACTTAAGCGTTCGGTACTAAAATTCTGACAGGGCTTTAGGACCCTATTGAATGCGATCAACTGGTATACGGAACGAAACAGTGGGCCGTATGAATAAAATGTAGTAAAGTTGAGTTTACTACATTCTCGGTAGTAAACGCTATATGTGGAACACGAGTGGAACATGTTTGTGTCATTTTCCTTTCTACACCTTTCGAACATACTACAAACAACGCATTGCTATGAATAAAGGTAGCATTTACTACAAAGCTACTGGTAGTTAGCTTCAGAGGTTGCTACACATGTTTTGAGTTTGCGGAATTAAATGGAATAATTTACTTTTGAGTAAAAATCATGGGAAAACGATATGAGTTTTGATATATCGGAAGGTATTTTGAGTTTTGCAAAGGAATTCTGAGGTTACGAAAACTTTCGCTCCGCCTATTCTGAGATTCCGGTAAGATTACCGGCAGTAGCAAATTGTAATATCCGTGTGAATTCTGGCATTACGATAATTATGTTATTTTCTAGGAATTTTAGGATGTCGGTAGGAATTCAGATATTGATAAAGTAATTCTGAATTTTACGTGTAAATCTGACATCTGACATCTCAGATTTCCTTTTGAATTCCGGAATTCCTGTAGGAACTTTGAGATTCCGATAGGGATGTCGGATTTTTTATGATAATTCTGAAAATTTAAATACCATTCTAGGAATATTGCGGAAATATTAGGAATCTGTTAAAAACTCTAGAATTGGGGTGGGAATGGGATTCCGAATATTAATCTCTTGGAATTCTGTGGGTATCTTTGAGACGGTATTTTTGTAAGAATCTATGATATTGCGGTGGGATTCCTGCGAATTATTGTGTGAATATTTGTAATTCTGAAAACCAATCTTCGTAATTATTGTAAAAACCTTTAAGATTCCGTTGATCTCCAGTTCCGTTGGAATTTCAAAGCAACGGTTTAATATAAACGATTTGAATGTCGGTAAATATTTTATAGATTTCAATGGGATTTTTTGGGAAATCGACAAGAATTTTGATAATTTCAAAGGCAACCCTGGTGCACAGACAAACAGACGTAACACTTAGAACAAATCTTAATCAAAATCATAGTCACGAAGACAGGTACGCCCAATGCTATAATCGGTGTGTTTGGCCGATGGGCCAACAGATGGCGGTAGTGTGTAAACGTCAAACACGAACAAAAACGATACGAGCGCTGCGGGTGGCGGATCGGCCACCTACCATATTTTTGAATCGACCGTTAAAAAGGTGGTCGATGGACAACGATGAGAGTGTGACGTCTGTTTGTCTGTGCCTGGTGTTTTAGGGGAGATCCTCATTGAATTCTAACGACTACCAATGGAATCACTACAATTCCCATAAAAATCTCGACATTCTAAGTTCTAGACATTCCAAGGATACTATCAGAAACCCCACCAAAATAACGAGAATATCGCAGAAACACTTAGAACTTTCGGAATCCAACATGCTGTTAAGAAAACACACGGGGAGCATCAAAATTCTACCGCAATTTCACCACAATCTCAGTACTGGTGCTAGAAAATATGTGGTTCCTAATTTGATAGCTGTAATCTCAAGATCTCTTCATAGATATTAAGCTAGTATTTAAAAAATCATCAATCACTGGCGTTGGCGAAGGCCGAAAACCACCCAGAAAATTCTTTGATGTACCATCATCATAAAATCATAGACATAAAGAGAATACCAGACTAATCGCAAAATTACACTACAAATTTTGTCAAATAACAGCACCTTCATGATTTGTGCAAATTGTCGCGTAATCGATTAGATTCCATGCATTTTCTTCATATGCATGGATTGTATTAATTTTAGGCGTCACTCTGAATAGATTGTTCTTTACGTGCAGAATCACTCTGCACTCTGAATGGAAATTTCTTAACGTGCAGCTTCAGTCACTGCTCATGTTCGAAAGTAGTAAGTACTACATGTTCGAAAAGTTTTTTATTCATACCAAAAGTGTAGTAAACTTTGTGGATTTTGTTTTTGAGTAGATGCTACATGTAGTAAAGTTCAAAGTTTTTTATTCATATCACCCAGTGACCTAGGTGCAATCTATATAAATAAAAATGGAGTGGTGTTTGTATGTCACGAAATGGTTTAAGAACGGGTCAACGGATTTGAATGATTCTTCCTCAGTTTTGTTCGTCAAGGGTTCCGACGTGTTCGTGTGTATAAAAATACCAGGATATTCACCGGGAAAGTTGAAAAAACGAGCGCGAACGAAACTGTCATTTTATATGGGACGATCAAAAGCGTTTTTCAACAGCCTACTTGATGGCAAGACGAAGTTTGCCGGGACCACTAGTTTTCAATATATTTGAAACGAATATCCCATACAAACATCGATTAGATTGCGCCGGCTGGTGGAGCAACCAATAAAGTTGAAATTTTGAGAGAGCTTTTCCCTTACCCATATGCACATATGTAGGGGGTGCCCTGTTGAGTTTTCCAATTTTTTTTGTTCAAGGGCCGGTCTAGTGCGCATTTATGCCCTCCGTCGTGTGCATTATGCGCACTATTGAGAATCGAGTTGTGACGCGGCGAAGTTGGTCAAAAATCAAACTTTGCACGTTGGTTCACCCATTTTTAGTCGCGAAGCAGTAAATAATATATAATAATATAAATTTCGATAGTCCAGTTTCCTTATTCTTCTGCTTTTTGCGTTAATTACTATCACAGTGTAAAAGTACGCAGCCGTTTGGCTATAAAAATCAGCAGATTGTCGGTATAAACGAAGTCGACATAAAGGGTAAAATCCGAAACAAACGTCAAAAATGTCATTCGGTGAAAATGGTCGCTTCTTTCACGCGTTGGTTTAGTTCTTGTTGAAAGAATTCTTGCAAAAATCGTTCACTTTTCACGAAAATATACAGTTTGGTAGTGATAAATTGAAACTTGAAGTCGCCGCGAGTGTTTTGGTGTGCAAATATTAATATATCTTCATGGAATGGAGCTGAAAAGCGAGTACAATATTCGCGCGTAGAATGTTGCGTTAAGAGTCGAAAAATGGAAAACTTGTAGGAATGCAGCAAAACTCAGTGGATTGAAAATGCATTTTGGTTTGAACGCATTATAGTCTCATATTGGGCTTGTTAAATTTAAAACTATTATACATTAAGTGCTGAAGTGCTAGTTAAAAAACAAAGATGGAGTTTTCGCAACCTCCGCCGGATCCGATGGGAGGGGGAAGTTATGCCAATCCGCCCCCCATTAATCGCATACTGAGCTACCAGAATCCTCAGTCGCAAAAGCCCCAGCACAACTTTTACCATCATCGGCCGTATCATCACTTCAATGGTTTCCGCGGCGGACTTCCCATGACGCAGGATGATTTCGACGGGAAACGGCTTCGTAAGTCGGTGATGCGTAAAACTGTCGATTACAATGCATCGATCATCAAAGCGCTGGAGGTACGTTGACCTTGAACTTTTTTTCCTTTTGTCATTTTTCCAAATGATGTAGCTTAAAATGTGCAGCGAATTAAGTTTATGTCTGCAAATGTTTAGCTTTTCTCAGTTACTAATCTCAAATTGAAATTATCTTTCACTTATTGCTTTCTGTAACAATCATGATCCGCAACACACCATGAGAGTCTGTTTATCGTCTACTGCTACAGCTCTAATTATATCTATACTATATCATACTATATCATGGAGATAATCGTGCACGATAAAACCCATCTAAACAAGCTCCAAACCTGGGGGCACTATTGTTAGGGGAAGTCCTCTATGGCCGGACAGCCTCTATGCCCGGACACTTTGAATTTTCTAAAAACGAATAATGATATTATGATTTTAGTATTCCAGGATTATACCAAAACACTTTTTTGCAGTGTATACAAACTATGACGTTTTTATGTCCAAACGTAAATAAACAGTAGCTGTTAAAAGTTTCACTCTGATACAATCTACCAAAAAAATGTGAAACGATAAAATTTCATACAAGTATAACCACAAATGATTCTTATAATTTAAGCTGAATTGTCTCCGTACGTTGACTGCAGTAAGTTTTGCATCAATCACAATGCAAAATTTATTAGAAAATGTAGAATTTCAAATAAAGCAACCTTTTTTGTAAACCATTGCAAGTCCTCTATGACCGGACAGTGAAAATGTTAACCTAATAACTGGGATGTAATTTATAATTCGCATTTTTCATATGAGTTCGCAGCATAATAATTCGCAAGCAGTCACAAGATATGATGTACAGTTATCTTTATCTCTCCATAACGATAACTCGATAATGAAGGGAGCATCGAGTTAGGGTGATATCGTGTTACATAATACTAAAACAGTGCAAATATGCGATTCAAGGGACCTGGGAGGGAGGCACAGATACTACACACGAAATTTGATACAAAATGTTTCCAAACTACAAGATAACTCCAGTTTGCCTACGACAATCAAGGCAGGCTTGGTGGAAATCGCTAGTTTTCATTTGTTGTGCACCTTCGATCTTTCTAGACAAACATTGAAAAAGAGCCACAGTTTTCTATGCGTTTAATTTTCAGTTTTATTGAAAACAGTAAAAAGAGCCTCATTCCAATACGTTATATTCAATTAGAATAAACGGTGCTCTCGTGACGTTACTTTTGAATGTGCATGAATTGATTCTAATTCGATTTTTGCTACTTTTGATGATATGCAAAAAGATGCTTTGGCTAATTAGGCGCTTTTATAATGTTTGTCCATTTTTTAAGATCCGGGCTCACAGTGACAGTTCGTGACAGCAAAATCTCGGCTCATTGTGACGTAGAGAAACTTTGTATTGGTTTCTCCCTCCCAGCAAGGGACCATCGAGGTAGCCATGAACACCAAATTTTACTATGGTTCTCTAACTAGATATGGACCTATGGACCTATACCGGTTCATTATGTTACGTTTTAGCGGTGCTGTGTTATTTATGCTACCATAGCAACCAGTGAATTCGGCACCGCTCAAACGTCAAATTAGTGAACTCCATGAACGAGTTCACTATTTGACGTTTGAGCGGTGCCGTGTTATTTACGTGACCATGGCAACGAATGAATTCGGCACCGCTCAAAAGTCAAATTAGTGAACACGTGCATTGGTCCATGCACGAGTTCACTAATTTGACGTTTGAGCGGTGCCGAATTCATTAGTTACCATGGCCACATAAATAACATGGCACCGCCAAAACGTCAAAAAGTTAACCCGTGCATAGGTCCATTGAGATACGGAGATCGAGTACGGGTGAGTTGACTGAACCTAAGAGCTGACAAAAAATTGTGGAGCACTATAAACGCGTTGAATTCTCAAAGACATTTTCATCTGAATACGAGCAACCGCTTATGCAACATATACGGCGACATATGGCGAATCGATCTATGGCGCTGACCAAGAAGGAGTTTATGGAACTGACCTATGACCTCGCTAATATGCTTCAAACGCTATACATCATTCAAAGATTGAACCCACAAGGCATGTGCTGACATACGAAGTAGAGATGGTCGGGTTTCACATTTTTCAAACCCGAACCCGACCCGTACACGACTTATTTTATTTCTTCAAATCCGGACCCGACCCGAACCCGAGACAATAATTGAAAAGCAAACCCGGACCCGATACAATAATTGAAAAGCAAACCCGGACCCGATCCGAACCCGAAAAATTTTCGCTGTTCAAACCCGAACCCGACTCGAAACCCGAAAAAGTTTTCTAAGAGAACCCCGAATAAAACCCGAGCTCGAAAAGATGATAAATTCAATGTTTCCGGTGCATAGGAACGCTTTCAGGTTGTTACTCTGTTCACAATTCTCACCGAGCTTGACCCAAACCCGGCTAAACCCGACTTTTTCAAGCCCGAACCCGACCCGTACCCGATTATTTTGTAGCCTTCAAACCCAACCCGAACCCGAACCCGAAACATTTTTAATTTTCAAACCCGAACCCGACCCGAACCCGTCGGGTTAGGGTTCGGGTCGGGTTTCGGGTTTGAAAACCCGAGACCCGACCATCTCTAATACGAAGCACCCCTTGGCCTTTCTGTGGGTTTTGGTGTAAACTTTGATGGTGAAAATCATAGTGTCCGGCCATAGAGGACACATATCAGTGCACACCATTTTTGGTACATAATGTAATGCATCATAAAAATGAATTGTAAAGGTTTATTTTTGTTCTCATGTGAGTTTTTACTTAAAGTAATGTGATTTTTTTATACTGTACAAAAATTAACGGTAAAACTAATGTAGAATTTGAAATATTACCAAAAAACAAAAAGTGTCCGGGCATAGAGGATAGAGGACTTCCCCCTACTCTTCGAACACACCTTCGCAGATACTTTTCATCAAGCTCGTAACAACTTGCGAAACATTGCCGACAATGGACCAATGGATCATTGAAGATAGTTTTTGCCGGTGCTCACCGCATCAAAACAAAGGCGCCACTGTATATGGGATTTAACATTGTGACAGCATTGCTGTTCTGTCAAACACACAAGACTACGGTGTTGCTATCTATGCTTTCCATAGCGGCCGTTTTGGTTATCTTAATGATCCATACAGATGCGATGTTTTTCTTCGCTTGCTTTGATTGCTGTTTGCGTTTGAGGTGCAAATCTTGGCTAACTGAGCTTCAAATGCGGTAAAACAAAGTAACCAAAGGATACGTAGCAATCATGATCAAGGATGGAAGAAAATCGTCTCTAGCGATAAATAACACAGTATGGACCTATGCCAGTGCCGGATTTGGGCTTCGGGGGGCCCGGGTCAGATTTCAGAAAAAGGGCCACTTAATACAAAATTCAGATTTTAGTTTTGAAATTTAAAGGGATGTAAGTGACATATTCCAGTAGTATTTTAGGTGATTTTTCTGTCTAACGGGAAAAGTGGCATAATTCGTACAAGATAGGCTCGTTTTCTGGCTTCTGTATAATTTGTATGGGGTGAAAAATTGTTGAAAACTTCAAAGTCATTTTCTCCAAAGTAGTTTTAACCTATTCATATAGAACATTACATCGTTTCACTTATCTCATTATTCCTTATTTAGCCTTATTTATTAAAAAGAATAAAGGTTAGAAGACAAACACTTTCTTTTTATTGTAAATGATGCTATTTTCATCGAAATTCCACTTCCTCTTCTTCTCAGGACACTGTAATTTCGGGTGAAATTGGTCATTTTTCACGATTTTTCTGGCATCCTTATTGAAAGGTTATCAATATCATACAACTAAATGCTGGAAAACAAGTAGGACGATGAACCTAATTGGTTCATATTCCGAAATTTTCTAACAAACGTGATGAATTAAATTTCAAGAATAATGCGGAAAACGCCTAAATGAAGGCAATTTCCAAAGAATTTTCCTAACACGCAACAGATATTCAATTATTTCAACAAAATGAGCAAATAGATATGAGTTTCGATTGTAAAATCTATTTTATGGATATACGTTAAGCATCCTCACATATTTTCAGGCTGACACCATGTCCAAATTCTTGTTTAGAACTACAGTCGACTCTCCACATCTCGATGTTCTACATCTCGATATCTCTCCCTATGTCGATGATTTCATAAGTCCCTTCAGTCTGCATACATTTTCACTCTCCATATCTCGATATCTTCCTTATCTCGATATCTCCATATCTCGATGTGTTTCTGTTGATTTTTCGTTCTCAATTTTCTCTCCATATGTCGATATGACCAACATCGAAGGTTACTAGACCAAAGTTTTGGGATTCAAAACAAATTAGGAGCGCAAATGACGTCTGTTTGTTTATTACTTTCTTGGCAACGGAGTGTTTTTCAATCTAGTATTCATCAAAAATTTGTTCTTTGTCTCGATCTCTCCCTATCTCGATGGTCCCTTCGATATCGAGATGTAGAGAGGCGACTGTAGAAGTTTATGAATGTGTATCAATTTCACATCAAACATGATTCTGGAATTTTGCAATATTTTCATAGAAATAAACATTGTTTGTCACAAAATCCTTCACTACACACAATTCGATAATATTTGAGACACACAACGTTCATTTACTATACGTTGCATTGATTTTGGTGTACTATTAGTGAGATTTAAAATCGCATGACGCGATCAATTCCACCCTACTGATCAATTTCACCCCGAATTTACGGTAGTCATATCCAAGAAAGCTTCTGGCATTTATCATTATCCCAACATCAAAGGTTTCCAGAGATTAAACGAACTGATTACATCTTAAACATCCTTTTGAAATTGATTAAGAGCTATTTCAGGTTATTCCGTCCGCAAGAATTTAGCACATTTTTTTATAGCCGTTTGACTTCATTAAGCACAAGTTTCCAGATTTTCTCCCGTCGCCGCATGCTTCCATAAAAAATATAGTATTTATATTCTTTGGAAGATATTTAAAAATTACTCTAGGCTTTTACAAAATAAAAAAATCTCAATAATAAAAAGACAATTTACACCGTCTTCAGCCATAGGCTGCACAGACTGAACATAACTTACATTAGACAGCGGACACACGGAACGACCAGTGGACTAGTGAAGAATTTTTCGTTATACGAAAAGTTTTCTCCGACTGGGGCGGGAATCGAACCCACACTCCGTAGCACAATACGCCTAAACGACTGACGCCGCTAACCGCACGGCTGCAAAGCCCACAAATACTGACTACTAACAGAAAAAATCCTTAAACTTCAAGCTTCTGATAGCATTGCAAATATGTTTAAATTTTAAAGTCCTAATTTAAATAAACTCTTTGAATTGCGCAGTACTCTACAGTTCAAAAACGTGAAGCGCACTTTCAATTCCAATAATTTTTTTAAAATTAGCTCGAGAAGAATTTTGGAGATTTTGGCTTAATATTTACGATTTTTTTTTTTTTTTGAAATATGTTGAAGGATCATAGGTAATCGACCAAACCATATTATGAGATTCAGATATGAGAAACAACAATCTACTCAAGTACTCTAATGTTGACTTGAAAGTTTGAATTATATGTCTATATGAAAGTATTTCAAAAATTGTTTTGCTTATTATTGGTTCCTCGGGGGGCCCCTCTAATCGGGGGGCCCGGGGCATTTGCCCCCTCGGCACCCCCCCAAATCCGGGCCTGACCTATGTACGGGTTCACTATTTGACTTTTGAGTGGTGCCGTGTTATTTACGTGACCATGGCAACGAGTGAATTCGGCACCGCTCAAATGTCAAATTGGTGAACACGTGCATTGGTCCATTCGAATGATCTTGAGGGCCGTCATTCTTGCAAAAGCATGATTGCGATACATCATTCCACGCGCGTTGAACCGATATATGGAGCATCAGATGAACTGTTTGTCGTGGGACGAACCGTTTGTCGGATGTTGTAACATGTTGCGATTAACGTGCATCAGAACGCATTTACGATGTTAATTTTCGTTAAAACCATTCCCGATTGACTTTAGGATCAAAATTGGGAGGCTAATTTTGTATTACTGCTTAGAGTTTATTAGACCAACCAGCCCATATAAACATAACAGATGCACCAATTTTCCGTAGCTTGTATGCTTGTTGAAATCAAATGTTACTGGATTGTATTGCTCATTGCTTTATCAAATGGAGCAACGAATAAAATCCTAATCAAGCATCTTCTTGAACCTATAATAATTATTATATAATGAACCAGATGTGTGAAATAGAAAAAATAAGTAGTAAGGTTCCGTGGGGTAAGTGGATACAGAAAAATCAATAGTTAACTTCATTGTTATGTACAGCTAACGTGAATAATGTAATTCAAACTTTTTTCTGTGGATAACAAATGAGTGACTATTATACGTCAAATCGTCATTTATTTCTATTTTTCTAATTGTTATGTATTGAGTATGAGAGACTTAAAAATTTTCGCCAAATGATCCACTTGCTCCACCATGGTGGGGTAAGTGGATCACCAATTAAAAAAATCTGTTCTCGAAACAAATGTGGTGTGTTTATGTATAATAGAAATGATATTACTCTCGTTCTTGTTATTAGTGCTAGTAATGTTACATTATAATACTTTAAAATTAAAAAAGTACCTTTATTTAATCAAAATATAATAAAAAGTATGTATATTTTAGTTAATACTAAATCTAACAAAAAAACATTGACTCTAGAAAAATTTGGAAAAAATTCATCCATTTATACGCATAAGTTAAACAGAAGTATTGTTGGATTATTCCTAACGATATTTGCGAAAAACACTCTTAGTTTAAAAATATTAGTTACTTTTACTTTGGAATAACAAACTGAAATCCTTCTATTTTATTTATGAACATATGTGTATCATCTGTCTAGAACAATTTATATGGTCAAATAAGGTACGATACTATGCGTTCAATTGGAAAATTAGTATATTTTGCTCTTTCACAACTCAACTTAGATAAAACACGAAAAGTTTCGTGTAAATTTTGAAATTATTATTCTTTTTTTTTATGCCAGAAAGGTTAAAAAAACTTTTAGGTGGATTAATTCAAATTTTCTATGGTCAATTTGACAAATTCAAGCTGGGAATGGAAGAAAATAAAGGAAAACAACATTTGCGAATATTAAAGCTTAATAAAATTCTCGTAAGCAGTCTGTCAATAAATGATAATAATTCTTGATCCACTTACCCCACCCCATTAAGTGTAGAACTAGCCCTCGTGCGTTAAAATACACTCTAATAAAGATTTAAAAAAAAAAAAAAAAAAAACCCCACCCCATTAAAAAGTAGGGGTAAGTGTACCATGTCCAATATATTTGTATTTATTTATAAAAATCACATATTTTCATTGTGATTCATTCAATTAGAACTGAAGTGCTCACCATGTGTCGAAAGAATAATAGAAAAATAATAATATATAAATAATAGAATTCGATTTAAGACAGAGATACAATGGATTTTTGATTGATGGAAAACAATTTTCAAATGAATTACTATTTGCAGCTAACAAGTTTGCTTGTGTTAGTGTACGTGTAGTACCAGTTTGGCTATAGTATCAGTGTGGGCATAAGAATATAACCTAAAACAAAGCAATGGTGCGAAAACATTCAACATATTCAAGTATTTATGCTTTATATTGACAAATGATCCACTTACCCCACTGATACACTTCCCCCACTGTACCTTATTTATATGGTGCACATCCTCACATACTTGCTTAATGATCGTTAACATTTCAAATTCATATATAAAAATGATGCCAATATTCTTCTGAAATGGTGCACGTTTCCCTGAAGCGATCTAGTGCTAAAAAATATTGATTTGACTAATTCAATGCTTGAATAATTGAATTTGAAAATATATTAATATTTTGCTTACTACGCTTTTTTTGATAAAAAATCCAAAATTTTCAAACTTTGTCAAAAAATAATCCAAGGGTGCTGCAAATCATTTGAAAACGGCCTCTTTCTACACTTTTCTTGCACTTTAAGACCCATATAAACGCGTCTCTGATCCATCCAAAAAATTTTTTCGTCGAACAGTGTAATTTGACATCTATCATCGTACGATTCCTGTATGTTTTGTTAGACGGCAATTGAATGATTTTTGATTTGGGACATGGTAGAAACTAAAATCCGTCATAAGTTAGATGTTTTTTTTTTGTGTTAGCATAATTCATATGTCTGTGTTACGCAATATGCGAACGCGCCTCAGCTGACGGGGGTGGGTGGGTGTCCTGAAAATGTTACAGCTCATCTAAAATTTAAAAAATACTCATACAAAATGCGTTACAAGGGGGTGGGTGGGTGTCAAAAATTGCCATTTTAGGCGTTATGAAATTTGTGAACAAACCCTATCTATCTGAGTAGGTGTGCGCACTGTAAGGAATTCCAGAAAGCGGAACAAAACAAACAGATTCATTGAGGTGTAAAATGTCGAAATAAGAAGAATGAGGGTGTATAGGTATAGGGGTATAGGGGTAAGTTTGCGGAAATCTGACTACCGTCTTGTTGCCGTTTAGGAACAGTCTGCTTAATGTCATACGGATGTACAGTTGTGTTCAAAATAATAGTAGTGAATGCCGATTTTCATATAAAATGCTCAACTTTGGCATGCTGTAACTTTGTTTCCAAGTGAGCAATCTGCATGAAATTTTGGCAGTGAACTACAAATATACTTAATTTCATTATCACAAGATTTGAAAATTTTCACACTACTGGCCAAAAAGTTAAGCACTAGGTAAAATCGCTCAAAATAATAGTAGTTTTAATATTTTAAATATCTGCTGTATTTTGAGTTTTTGAATTTTTCTTTACTCATCGTTTCAATCATTTCCACCCAAGCTATAAATGTATCAACAAGCCAATGTTTTACAAAATTGTTGCTGAACAAAAATTTACAAAAGAAAAACTACTATTATTATGAGCGATTTCACCTGGTGTTTAACTTTTAAGCCGGTAGTGTGAAATTTTTCAAATCTTGTGATAATGAAATTGAGTATATTTGTAGTTCACTGCCAAAATTTCATGCAGATTGCTCACTTGGAAACAAAGTTACAGCATGCCAAAGTTGAGCTTTTTGTATGAAAATCGGCTTTCATTACTATTATTCTGAACACAACTGTATAACAAAAATCATCACAGAATTGGATGATTTTTGTTCAATTGTCGGTAGTTTCATCATATATTCGAATATTAATTCAAAATGAGGAATGTGAAGATTTATAGACAAGTGAATTACAAATCGTTCAATTCATGGCGGGAGATTTCGTTCAGTGTACAGTGGCGCCATTGTTTTGATGCGGTGAGCACTGACAAAAACTACCTTCAATGATCTATTGAGAACGGATTCTGCAATGCCTGCCTTAGGGCGCGACCAGGGTAGACGTGAATTGCGAAGCGAAGCGAAAATTGCATTCAAAGCAAAGCCTTGCTGAAGGTTTCTGGGTTCGATTCCTGAACATTGTGCCTGCCACACGAATGCGAAATAGCCACTTAGGCAAAGAAACCTCTCAGTTAAACCTTTGTTAGTGTTTGGGATCATTATGACCCCAGAGCACTTTGAGGGACTGTAACTTGTTTGATAGTTAACCAATATTTGTGAAATGTTTTCACACGTTGATGAGTTTTCGCGAGTTATTTGATTTGCACAAGGTTTTTTTTTTTTTGATTATCTTGAAATCGTATGACAACCCGTTCCATCTTAACCACCTTCAATATATATTATTTTGAGGTACAATTCAATAATTCTCTAAAAAAAATAGCTCATTTCAATTATTTCTATTATTGTTAGCATGCTACGCAATTTTCACCCATTAAAATGTTTGTTTTTAAATTTTTGCTAAGCAAATTAAATGCAAAAGCTGTTTGGTGCAACGTGCAATCTGAGACCCAATGCGTTGCGTAATGAGTCATTACCAAACGCTTTTCAGATAGGCAGTAGACTCATACGACAATACGGGAAAGAAAGCCATTCCATGACGGGTTGGCGTGATGAAAACAGCTTATTACGATGAGAAATTGAAAAACAAAGTTTTCTACAGTAATTTTCATGACAGTAGTACATTGTCTATCCCTAGGGGTCATATTGACCCCATATTCAAATCACTGTAATTTCGCGAAATACAAATGGATTTTCGATTTTTCTGCAGTTTTGGGAAGCAAATTTAATTGCATTTTACTATAAAATATAATAAAATTTCAAAGGGGGCTAATTCATTGCGGGTAGGGGTGAAAAAAGGTCCAAAAAACAGTAAATTTTTCAAACTTTGAACGCTTATACTTATCTCAGAAGAAGTTCTATATAAAATTATACTTTCTTCGGTAAAAAATTGCGTCAGGGAAAGGACCAACATAGTACACAATGATAAGTTGGGGATTTCACCGCATGATGGCGCTAGCTTAGAAAATGTTACTATATGGAGCTCATATATTTGTTATGATGTTCAATATCCCAAGATACTGAGTAGGTATTTGGAAGAATGATAACTTCAGCAAAGTTGCTCATTGAATCAAGGGCTATAAGCTGCATGTCTGTTTGACTCAAAAAACTGTCATTTGTTCGACGACAAAAATCTTGTACAGTTGGTTCCATATGTTACCAGTAGAAGGATCTAGTGAGCATTCAAAAAAACTCATACTTCTTCTTCTTGGCATTAACGTCCCTACTGGGTCAGAGCCTGCTTCTCAGCTTAGTGTTCTTATGATTCCACAGTTATTAAATGAGAGCTTTCTTTGCCAAAGTTGCCATTTTCGCATTCGTATATCGTGTGGCAGCTACGATTATACTCTATGCCCAGGGAAGGCAAGGACATTTTCATTATGAAAAGATCCTGGATCGACCGGTATTTGAACCCAGACACCTTCAGCATGGCTTTACCTTGTAGCCGCGGACTCTAACCACTCGGCTAAGGAAGGTCCCGAAATCCGTAACCTGAGAAATGAATCTATTTACGTCCACTTCATTCAAAACGCCTACTATTTGTATGAAGTGTACGGATTTCGGTCCTCAACTCTATGTAACTTAGAAGATCAAAAAGCAGGCAGTGTTTTCAGTAAAGTTGCTAAGGACTGTTCATTTTATAAAGTGGACACCTTGTGCATGCTGTATCTTTCTTATTAATCAATGAAATTTCAATCGGTTTTTTGCACATCGTTCGACTAGTATTGTACAATGTTGTGATAATAAAAATTCTCCAAAATAATTAAATTTCACACGAATATGGAACAACGATTAGATCGGTCGATTTTTTGAGGTTATCAAAATCAATGATTGTAAGAAATTGGCTGGAAAATTCGATAATTTATATTTTCTATTTTCAAAAAAGGCTTGTTCTTCGAAAGCATCATCAATCAGAAGCCTGATGGAAAAAATCAAGTTATTTTTGGAGCAACAATTTTACAGATATAATAAAATCAATTTTCCCGTATATTTTTAAAGAATTTTTTTTAAATTTGATGGGAATTGATATGAGTAGAATTTTTTGTGTAAAAGTACGTCCTGACGGAAGTCCTAGTATAGTATTAATATGAAAAATAACTTACGCCTTCATAGAGTTACTTAGTAAGTCCCCACGTCACATTCAAAGCTCAACAGAAACACAATTGCTTTATTCTTAGAAGACCTATCAAAGTACATTGACAATCATCAAAATTAGCAACACTGCTGTATGAAATCGATTTTATTTTCCACATATTACGATTGTTAGAAAAATTTTCCGTTTTACGGTAGCCGCCGAGTTCTACCGCAGCTGTCAAAGTTCTAGCTGTCAAAGTTCTACCGCAAGCTTCGAAATCATTCTATCATTAAGCAAACAATTCAATCATAGTATGCTTGAAAGAGAAAGCGCTATGAAAAACTCCAACAAACAACAATCATCAATACGGTATCCAAGGTATCATTGAAGCCTACTGACGATTTACCAGTGCAAATCAGTGATGTGACAGCTGCGGTAGCTTTCCATTGATCCGTAAAGCGGAAAGTTTTCTCTAAAATTGCAATATTATTTTCATAATATGTTATTCTGAGATTACCAATTGAAAAATTCGGAGAAAACTGTTTACAATTTGCTGTAGATCGATAAATATGCGTACATGATTTTAAAAGTATGAGACTTTTTAGTAAAACTACCATAAACAGTAAAATTTATACTTAAGACTGTGGTTTAATCTCACGATTTAGCTTTCGTTTATACTAATATAGTTTCTTTAGTAATCCAAACTAGTTTTGAACACGCTTTTTACTGTTCTCTTTTGCTGGGAGTGAAAGGATGGTGTATCAGCAAATTTGACCATAAATGGGTAAATCACTAAAGTTATCTAATGTCATAGAATGGTGGATTATAATTGATATTTTTAAAGCTTTACCTTTAGTAGAATAGTAAAGGATACAAACATACAATTTGTTCATAAGAATAAGGATTTTTGTTTTGCGAAAAATAATGTTAAACTTTGGCGGACAGCTTTTTTTAAGTGTTTTTGGAAAAACTATTTAGCAGTCTTCAAAAAATCTCAGCGGCTGAGATTCAAAACCACCGAAGCATGATTCATTTCGCGCGCATCTTCTGTTCGAATCCAGGCATGCAATGAATCCTGCCACGTGTATGAGAGGATTGAATCCTAGGATTCAATCCTTGATCGATTATTAGCTAGTAGAAATTAATCGAGTTAGCATTGATATTTCTTGAGCGTTTATTGCAAATGTCTGTCTGACAAGACACTTGGGATGAGTCTGAATGGTGTCAGCATACACAGTTGATTCCTGAATTGGAAATCTTGCGACAATTTTTGGTCTTTCAGGTTTCGTTGACAATCCGAGTGAAACTTGGGAGTTCAGCGTCAGTATTCTAATTCTCTGTAAGCATGTCTTGATTTAGCAAAAATAATGCTATGATAGTCAAATCTTTTACTTGATTCACTTCCCCACGAGTAGTATGACGAACATTAAGACTAACTTGCAGTAGTTTGATATAATTTTAGATATTTCCTACGATGTACATAATGTTATTGCCTTCCATACTACTTCACCTCCCCTTTGGTAACACTGTTTGTCCCCAATCGTATTCTAGAAGAGAAGCATTCGTTTGCTCGGCTATATGTTCTCAATGACAGGGATTCAATCCTGGGATTGAATCCTTGCACGAATCACGCACACTGAGATTAAAAAATCATGATTCGAAAGGATCCCGCGATCATTGAGATGAATTCAAAGCATGCTCGTTCAAATCTTGGAGCAGAAGGATGATCTTAGAAGACTGCTATTAAGAGCCAAAAGCATTTTCAAAGATTTTATATTTTTATAGCATTTTAGAATAATAGGTCAACGATACACAGAAAACCGATTACGATTTTATCAATAAATAAAAAAGATATAGCATAAACAAAGTGTCCACTTTATAAAATGAACAGTCCTTAGTTCAGCCAAGAGCAATGGTTGGGAAACCTAATTAGTATGGAATAGTGTCACTAGTTGGCATTTATGAGTGATATGGTGTTATATTGCTTTCTAAAAAGTTATACTTTCGTTCGCCATTATTGAATTCAACCATGCAAAGGCTGCCTATCAAAAAAAAATATACCGAAAACATCAACCTGCATTGGCAAATATATTCTTCTTCTTCTCCTTGCCATTATGTCCTCACTGGGACAGAGCCTGCTTCTCAGCTTAGTGTTCTTCTGAGCACTTCCACAGTGCCAAAGTTGCCATTTTCGCATTTGCCAAAGTTGTTATTTTTTGCATTCGTATATCGTTTGGCAGGTACGATGGTACTCTATGGCCAGGGAAGTAAAGGAAATTTCCATTGGGCGGCATCCACAAATTACGTAACGCTCTAGGGGGAGGGGGGGAGTAGGCTCAAGCGTTACGGCTCATACAAAAATTTAAAATTTTCCATACAAAAAGCGTTACGGAGGGGAGAGGGGGTCAAAAATTTCCAATTTTAGCGTTACGTAATAAATGGACGCCGCCTTACGAAAAGATTCTGGACCGACCGGGAATCGAATCCAGACACCTTCAGCATGGCTTTGCTTTGTAGTCGCGGACTCTAACCACTCGGCTAAGGAAGCCGATAAGGAAGTCCCTAAAAATATCAATAGATATCATGTGTTATAAGCTATTCTTCAATTTCTGATGAAGTCCTTGATTAAATGTTGTGAAACTTTTTTTAAAAAAATCCTGTTAAACTTGAGGCAATCTTTATAAACTCCTGTGAATACATTACTTATAAATCATTTTGACAAGAGATTTTTAGAGATTTTTTGAAATTGCTCATATTTTGCAACAATATGTACCGTTTAAAAATAAATCTTACTAAATTTCAAACAATTTTACGATCACGCGCAATTAGTGTAAAATTAAAATGTTGTTTCCTATACAATCCATAGCATATAATATAAATATTTTCACAGAAACATCAAAAGAAAGGCGTAGGGGGAAGTTCTCTATGGCCGGACAGCCTCTGCCCGGACAGTTTGAATTTTCCAAAAACGAGTTATGATATTAAGATTTTATTATTCTAGGACTATACAAGAACGCATTTTTTAAATGTATACAAACTATGACGTTTCCATGTCCAATCGTAAACAAACAGTAGTTGTCAAAAGTTTCACCCTGATTCGATCTATTGAAAAAATGTGAAACGAGAATATTTCATACAAGTGTAGCCACACATGTTTTTTTTTAATAATTTAACCTGAATTACTTTCGTACGTTGACTTCAGTATGTTTTGCATGAATCACAATGCAAAATTTAATAGGGCAGCGTCCATTTATTACGTAACGCTAAAATTTGAAATTTTTGACCCTCTCCCCCCCTCCGTAACGCTTTTTTGTATGAAAAATTTGAAATTTTTGTATGAGCCGTAACGCTTGAGCCTACTCCCCCCCCTCCCCCTAGAGCGTTATGTAATTTGTGGATGCCGCCTAGAAAGTGTAGAAAATCAAAGAAAAGCAACCTTTTTTTGTGAAACCATTGCAAGTCCTCTATGGCCGGACAGTGAAAATGTTAACCTAATAACTGGGATCTAATTCATTATTCGCTTTTTTCAAAACTTAAGATATAAAAAATAAACATCAACAGAAATGAAGCATAAACAATAAAACTTTAGGTCTTTGGAGGCCTACTAAAAAGTGCTGTAAACATGATGCATTTAAGGCAAATTAATAGTCTGTGCTGACCACGCAAAAACCATGTGAAAATGGTGCTAATGCTGCAAAATGTAATGAATGCGTAGGTCAAACAGTTCTATTGATTACTTCAGAGCCTACGAGCAAAATAATTTAATATTGAAATAGCATTTTAACCATATAAAACCATATTTATTTTACTAATTTTGTTTATTTGGCAGGCTCGGGCGCCGTAGGGCATAGGGTAACGTATATAACTTTGACATGCATATAATTTAGACAGGTTGCTTGTTCTATGCTCATTTACAATGAGATGATGAGGAATTTATGTACGGAAAATCATGTATTGCATTATTAATACACTATGCTACTTAATAATGATGGCGAATTTCATAACAATTACAAATTGGCTTCAAAAATATCAAAACTGTAAATTGTATCAAAAGAACACCTGTGAAACCTACGAATGCAAGAGGATGTATGTTTCAAGAACATACTTTAAACGCAATAATAGCGCTCAGAATAGGCATTCATAAAAAGTTTAAAGGCGGCAATATGATAAAATATGTCTAAAATTTAAGCTAAGTTCATCTAAAATCTTAACCTTAGTATATAAAGCATAAATCAGGTGGTGTCCAAAATAGATTACGGTTTTTGTTCAGTTGACATAATTTGGCCATCTGATGAAACGCACTGGAATGTCGCATGCATGCATACTTGCAGGCGTATTTCGTGGATCTGATGATATTTGCTTGCATTAACGATCAACGCTCCGTCATCGTAATCATCGTCATCATCGAAACTTCAAAAGCATTTTTTCTGTTCAAATCTAAAAATTATTCGATGAAAATGTGTTCACTGTGTTTCGCTTTGAGAATAGAACACAGTGAACGCATTTTCCTGTAAATTTTCTTGATTTTGAACGAAAAAACTGCTTTTGAAAATTCCGAAATCAATGACGGATCCTGCCCCCTTAAATGAAATTATTGATTATCACTAATATACACATCCAATAAGCGAAAAAATGCATAAGTCACATGTAAACTCTTCAAACATTATGATATGATCGTTCTTTTAAGAAACCATTTAATAGATAGTGAGATAACGCCCCTGTCCAAATTATATTCACATAAGGGTGTCCAAAATGTATATTTGGTGTCCGAAATGCATAACAGACAGGCAATTAAAAAACGCTATTTTGGCACCTATTGCTACAGTTTGTAAGCTTTTTCTCTCCAGAAACTCAGAAAACAATGATACATTAAGCATATAAATATCAGAACATGATAAAATATTAGTATCTAAGGCAGTTAATCGATCGCCGTTTCCAGACATATCCTTAGCCTGTCCAAAATACATAATTTACCCTAACAGAGCTCAAAATGTTTTCTTTTTTTTTTAATTATTAAATGAAAAGTTATTATCAAGGCAAGAATTTCCAGAGAGTAAAATACTTTATAGTACTACAACACCATAGGAGATCACATAACATCACTTAGTCACAGAACGGCATTTTGTTGAAATGAATAGGTGGATAGGCGGCGCAAGGGAGCGACATGATTTAAATTTAATTAGATGGTGAAAATTGAGCAAGCAGGCCATCTCTGACTGCGTGTTAATTCCCAATATCAGTCATCGATCGATAGAACCGTTTGGTTGATTGCCGTCAGTATAAGAGCACAATGAATCCTCCTGTATTTTGCCTGTGTTGGTAGCAAAGCTCAAAGCTTTGAGCCAACCCTTCTCCAGTAGAGAAGCTAGGTAGAATACAGGACGCTTCGATGCTGACTGACTATAAAATGGCTTGCTCAATTTTCACCAAAAACATGAAATTTAAATCTTGTCGCTCCCTTGCGACGCCTACAGAAAACATTATTTTAAAATTGAAAATTGTGATCAACTTTGACATCAGCTAATAAATAAATGGTTTCGCTTTGTGATTTCCAGACTCGCACTTGGGCACGTGATTACCGCGATCGACGGGCTCTCCAGCCCGAAAATATCTACATTCCGGAGTTGCTACCGCCACCAAGTTACATGGATAATCCAACCAACGCGGTCACGACGCGCTTCGTCAAAACGGCCACCAACAAAATGCGTTGTCCTATTTTCACGCTTGCATGGACTCCGGAAGGGCGACGTCTTGTGACCGGTGCCAGTTCTGGAGAGTTTACGCTGTGGAATGGACTGACGTTCAATTTCGAAACGATTCTACAGGTAATGTTTCATTGATCGAGTGATCAATGATTGAGCTGTAATAAGCATAGCCTTAAGGCAGAAACTAAGTGTGTTTTATCCTCAGGCCCATGACGTATCCGTGAGAACAATGGTGTGGTCTCACAACGACAACTGGATGGTGACAGGCGACCACAGCGGCTACGTCAAGTACTGGCAATCCAACATGAACAATGTGAAAATGTTCCAGGCTCACAAGGAACCCATCCGTGGAATCAGGTACTACTGCCACTACAGCAGCAACAATATCGGTCAATCGGTGCCAGAAGCTTACCAATGGAGGATTCTCTGTTGGTATTTACTGGCCGCTGGTTCTGTGTATCGCCCTGTAGCAACCTATCTTCTCACAATTAAGTATACCCTCTTTATTCTCTTGTTAATATACTGGTATCAAAAAGTCTCTTTTAAAATGCCAAACATTCCAATACAAAAGCTGGCTCGTGTGATTTGGCGTCGGTCTTTAGAGAGAGAATCATACAATAAAAACGTTAGGGTCCAAATCCTTCCACTCTCTTATCGATTCGATCCCCACTGATTAATAAAATCTACATCACAATCTGCCGGATATAGTCTGACTTTCAAGGAAATAAACTGTGATACAAATAAAAAATGATCCTCGTCCCGTACAGTCCCTGCAATGTGTGAATGGATCAGTATGAATGAATACCGTGTACAGCTTTAGATATGTTTTTAATATCCATAAATTCCTACTTTTGTATAAAAAATTCTTGACAACCAATGACAACGAAAAATGTAAGGAAGTTTCTTTCGATCAAGTTGTCTGGATCTTGGTAAAAAAAAACCCTTTCTTTGGGCTAAATTTTTCGGAATCACTTTGAAAAAAAAGATAGTGATTATCAATAGCTTTACTTTTGAAACAGTTTGTTGACTATTGGATTGATCTGATGAGTATGGAATTATTTTTAGTAACTATCGTTTTCGGGCAGCCATCCCGAGGTGAATGATTGAAAAAAATGTGAAATAATTCAATCGCTAATATTTCGCTTGTGTTTTCAATTAATTGAAATCTATTAGGTATTACTAACAGCAAGAGCACAATCATTCTGTTGTAACAAGTTCACTTTTATGCTGTCTTTATAGAACAAAAAAAAGTCAAAACCCCGAAAACCGAAAAAATCGTGTTGCCACTGTGCTTAAGTCTTTTCGCATTCGGGTTTGAATAAACGTTAGAAAGAAGAAGATTACAGTTTATGACGAGCTGTGACATTATTTTGTTTTGAACGGTCATGGTTTGCTTTGGATTTTGATGGTCGTGTAGAAACATATGCATGTAGAGGTGGAAAATGTTTGCTACAGTACATTTCTCTTCCTTGCTCTAAGAGCTACCATGTGAAAGAATGGTTTTGAAAAATGATGAATCGAATGTCGAGAATAGGATACATTTTTATACGTACCGTTATATCTCGGTTTGCTTATATAGTTTCCTCACATTCCAAACACTGAATTTTGATGAGGATTTTTATGATTTTTAATTATTCGAAATTTATGTTTGATCATCATAAATCTTCCAATGGAAATGGAAACATATTGAAATTACCATTGTTAGGAATTCAAAACAAAAATACCGTAAAGACGCTATTCACCGCTCATTGAGTTATTTTGAAAAATATGAACAATCTTCGCAATAAAAGTTATTAGCATGTATTGGTATACCAAGAAGAGGTGTATCAGAATGAAATTTATGTGATTTTATCTTATACATTTTTTCTAAAAAATAATTTTAGGCTGTTTAAGGCAATAAATATGAGTTCAACAATGATTTTACTATGGCAGATCAAAAAATGCTTCTCAGCTGGTAATGTTAAATATGTTGTCGTACTACACTACAAAGATAATAACCAGCTAATGGAAGTAAATTGATTCCAAATAGTGCTGTGTATAGGGCCTCATACTTAGGATGAGCGGTGAATGGCGCCCTAAACCTGTATCATTGGTATACATGTCATTCGATACCATCATACATTTTTCAGATTTCAACTTTTTTCCTTCAAAAACAAATGGTTTATCTTGCGTCTAGCGCAAAAAGTTATGAAAAATATAAAACGAATTATTTTTGAAAGAATTTAACATGTTGAAATGCTGTTAAATAAGCGGTGAATGGCGTCCTCGCGGTAGTATCTGAAAATGTCAAACTAAGCAATATTTAGTATGAAGTATTGCATTACTGAATTCATATTTTGATGGCTAGTGCATCTGTAATGCTTGATCCGATATTAACCGCAGGTCGCTAGTTGTACTTCTTCTGGGAGGCGGGGAAATGGGGCGAGTTGGAGGAGGTGACAATTATTATTGGCGACTCGGTCCGATCTAATTAGTAAAGGGTGTCCACGATGAAATTGCCACACACAAAATTGATTCGCAAAATTCGAGTTTTCATCCGATTGCCATCAAATTTTCAGGGATTGAAAAATAACTATTAAACTTCATTTTACCATTTTACTCGTATTTTATTTACAGTCCATACGCAAATGCCCGCACCTTGGCCTTAGCCCCGGCCATAAGATTCTGCACAACCTGTGAATCAACCGTTTTTTGCATGTAAACCCATACTTTCTTCAGTTCCTCGACTGTCTTCACTACCTTAGGTCGTTTAAGAAGGTGCTGCTTCATAATCGCTCAGTACTTATCGATGGGGCGGAGCTCCGGAATGTTGGGAGGGTTGAACATTTTCGGCACGAAATTGACCTTATTGTCCGCATACCACTTCAGCACGTCCTTGGAGTAGTGGCATGAGGCCAAATCCGGCCAGAAGATTGTTGGGAAGTTGTGGGAAGCAGCCGCTTCTGGAGGCACTCTTTCATGTACACCTGTCCGTTCATCGTGTCACGAAAGGTGCACTCCGCTTACCGCACGTGCAGATGGCTTGCTAAACCAGGAATTGCTTTGCAAATTTGAACATCTTCTGAGTGCCGACATGCTCCGGAACGCTGAACTTATCCTTGGCCGTGAAAAACAGGTTGCCGGGGATCTGTTTGAAGTCGGCCTTCACATATGTTTCGTCGTTCATGATGCAGCATTCAACTTTCGTCAGCATGTTGAGGTACAACTTCTTGGCACGGGTTTTGGCGGACTTGTTCTGCTTCTCGTCGCGATTAGGGGCCTTTTGTACCTTGAACGTTCGAAGCCCAGCCTTAGTTTTGGCCTTCTGGACAAAACTTCGTCTTAGGTGCAGGTTCTTAGCCACATCCCGAACGGAAGCGTTCGGGTTTCGGTTGAAGGCCCCAACTACGCGGTTGTGATTTTTGGTGTTGTACGGAATACTTTTTCCTTCACTTCTGGGCTTCCGATCGGTGGTCAGTCGTTCCTCGAACCGCTTAGTCACTCGCGACACCGTGAAATTCGCGATTCCCTACGTTTTAGCGATGAAACGATGCGAGAGATCCTTGTTCTCGTGATGAATGCGCAAGATTTTATCACGCACGAGCTGTTCTTACGACTCCATTTCCGCGAGTTTTGATCATAGGACTTTAAAACTTGCAGGATGTAAATAATGCACTATGAACTAAATCCACTCAAATTTTCATTAAAATCTACCCAACGGTTAGAAAGTTAGAGCAATTTCATAGTGTGGCAATTTAATCGTGGACACCCTTTATAACGTCAATCAAAGTGAATTGAATCTTCTACAACTTTGCTGAGGCATTTTTACCAAAATTTCTACAAATAAGAAAGATGACTTTTTTATATAAAAATATAGACCCCTCTAATTTAAACAACACTAAACGAATATCCTAACTAAAATTAACAACTTAGTAGCCTAGCTTTTACCTAAAGTTTCATTCAAAAGATTTGCTTGTAAATCTGGATTGTAGATAGATCATAAACAATTCAGAGTGTCTATGGTAGAAGAACATTATCTAAAAGACAAGTATTTACATCCGAAAACACTTATCAAATAAAAGCTTGTAGAGAAATACCCATCAAATTAAAGCTTGGTACTCAAACGGATCGGAGATCATTTTCCTACATAAACTTTGGAAAGAATTATTGTCGATGGGGCTTACGATGGGTCAGAAGGATAAGAATGGGTCAAAATATAATTTGAATTATCTCAGCAAATATTTGAAATATTGATGTATAATTTTAATAGCTCAAACTTTCCAGATGTCGAGATTTCCCAACGACAAATCGTATCTCTGGGACAAGTGGTTAATTTTAAATAAATAATCGAAAATAACACCTTTATAAATTCATCATTTTAGGGTGTCATAGAACATCTAACTTTTAGAAGGACTAACACCATTTGATTTTTTTAAATGTCCGCCATATTAATTGTTATTAATAAGAAGTATAAAACTTGAATAATGAACGATTCTTCTGACTTCTTCAACATTTGCATAACCCACGAACGTATGTCCAAACTGGATAGAAAATTTGAAGTCAAACTGCGAGATTTATCCAACAATCAACTATTATGTATTTTAAATCCTGAAACCATAGAAAAAAGATCAACGATGTCCAATAATGGGTGATGTGCAGCAGTTAGGCATCCTCTAATAAAAAACCTATCCTCGTTTCTCTCTAAGGAGTGTATCGAAAAGTAGTCGCAAACATTCAAAACAGTCTCTAAACTATTGGGTTGCACCTAGAAACAATTTTTTGATCAGAAATGCTTTACAATGTATTTAAAAATTATGATGCGGTAATATTGTTTCAATAAAGTGGCATTTTGTATGATAATTTTGCAAATTACTAACAGATGTCGATGAAAATCTTGCACACCTCTGAAAAAATTGATATGTTAATAAACGTGTTAAATTAAAAAAAAAAAATTATGTTTATGCTAATATATTCTGTGCCAAATCTCTTATGACAAAGTTTAAAAAATATTTTGAAAAATACATTAACAAGCATTTGAGAGCAAATACAAAAATAAAAAAGTCGATTTTGAAGGACCTTGTTTTTTTATTTTTTCTTTCTACACGTTAATGGTAGTATCGAACGATTGTAACGAATAAAAAAATATTTTTTGATTGGAAAAGTTTCTTTGCATATTTATGAAGTAACGTAAGCAAAAATTGATAGGGTGCCAGTGCCATTAGTGGACTACCTAAGCTATAAAAAATCATAACAAAATAACGAAAAGCCTTAACAGAGATATTTTGGTGTCAACAGAAAGATTTCAACTTCTACTATATGGGAAAACTATAAAAAGAGTGATAAAACTATATTTTTAACATAAAATCGCTTGAGCCACTATTGGTACACGTGTTCCAGTAGTTGCGCTAGTGCTCCAGTAGTAGACGTTCGGGAATGATATAAGGAATTTTAAACAAAATGGCAAATTTTTACATAGGATTAACATTTTCCCCTCGGAACAGCAATTAATATCTTTCGAATGAAGCATAAAGATCATCTCTAGGGCTTTTCTTCATTTTTATACATCCATTTTAAGAACTGCTTCCATCCGTTGATCCACTACTGGAACACGACGGCTACTACTGGTGCAAGGGAGCAATTTTTTTGCATAAACTTAATTATTTATATGACTTTTTAATAAAATAAAAAGCTGAAATTTGGCAAATCGACTAAACTAGAGACGATCTATCCACCAAAAATATCACATGTCGTTTTTATCGAAAAATATTCGTTTTATTCCATAGTCCAATCTACTGGTACATTACAACCATTGGTACCGGCACCCTGCTGTATAATATTACCACTGTATATGACAGAGCCTCAAAAGTTGATTATACAAAAGTGACTTTCTAAAACCGACCTTATTCCAATATTTGAGCTTTCTTAGAGCAATATTTTTTTTTTAATCCGTTTTTCGTGCTGTGTGAAGTAAACATTTTTTCCGATAGAATAAGCTTCTCATCTTATTTTGTTTGATATAAATTTTGTTCAATACAAATCATCGAATCTTCAGAAGACACTTCAAAAATGTAATTTTGTGCAAGATTTTATTTTCTATGCTTTGTAAACCTTGTTGTATTTATATTAAGACTGCATATTAATCAATATTTTTTTTACTTGCTTCAATATTTGATGACATGATGGAGATTTGCGTGAAAAAAGCTTTTAAAAAGATGAACTATGCTCTGAGATATACCGTTTTGAATGTTTGCGACTACTTTTCGATACACTCCTTATCTACACAGCACACACGACCTCAGTAGAATCAAATGCTTGTCCAATGTTTCATACATACAAGATCGATAGTGTTTACGAAGCCTAGAAGAATATATTAATGCAATGTTTCCCAAACTGTTTTGACTTTCGCCCCCTTGAGACCAAATTTTTTTGGAATTGCCAACCCCCCCTGATGTGAAATTTAAATGGTTGCATTAAATGATCAATCTTGCACCGTATCGATTTGAAATGGACTACCTATATGGAGTGTATCGCGTAAGAAAAACAGGTAAAATACATAATTATGTTTTACAAGCAGGAAATGTAAAAATTATAGTAATTAATTGGCAGATCTTAAGTAAAAACATGCTGCTCATCTGACAAAATTATTCATGTCATCAAAAATGTATATTGCGCTCAAATATCTTGCTCCTTGACTCATTTTGCCTAAAGTAACCCTATTACGGATTGTGACCCAAAATATGATTATCAGATTTAAAACTTCAATCAACTTGCACGTTTATGTATCACTATAGTATTTGCAACAATTGGTCCTTGCAAATCAAGATACTTGAGGATTAAATATAGTAAACGTGAAATTTTATCAATATTTGAAAAAGTGTGCGCGTTTATCTTCGAATCTTATTTCGTGCGGAAGTCATAAGATTTCGGTTGAAAATTCTTCGTAATAACGGTGTATAATAATTTAATGTCTTCGGATTGAAACAATTTGATGTCTTTTGAAGTTCTACAAATGTAGTTAGAAAATAAAATCATAATTTAAGTCCAAAAAACATCAAAATAGTTGTGAGAATCGTTCATCGAAGCGTTGCTCTTAACTTCATTACTAAGGGGGTAAAAACATCCAGCTCAAAAAAAAAATTGATCTTTCATTTTCTGATAATTTATTCCGACGTTTTATGTTTCTTTGTCTTAGATTTATTGAAAGAACTTAGCCTGTTTTTCTTGACTTCACTGGGCATACAGAATAATCGTACCTGCCACACGATATACGAATGCGAAAATGGCTCTTTTGGCAAAGAAAGCTCTCAGTTAAAAACTGTGGAAGTGGTCATAAGAACACTAAGCTGAGAAGCAGGCTCTGTCCCAGTAAGGACGTTAATGCCAAGAAGAATAAGAAAAAGAAGCTTGTTTAATCATGGACCGGTCGATGACTTCGGTATTCTTTTCGTGTTGACCAGCAGTTTTGAAAATTTCCTGAACAAACGACTGCTTTGATTAGATTCAATACATCTGACAACATTTTCGCGTTGTGTTTATGTTATTGCTGTGTGCGTTTGAAAGGCAAATATCAAATGCGTAAAGACCAAACGCGATAAGAGTTTTTTTTTTACAAAGAAGGCGAAGTTGAGGATTGCTTTTCTTTGCTAGGTTGTCGGTGAATTTGATAATGGTTGCTAATGTCGAATTCGTTTTTGAACCTAGGTTGGAACTGGCGCAACCCGTTCTGAATCACAGTTTCAACCCTAACCCGATTCAGGTTCGACCGAACTACAATTTGCCTAACGTTGGTTTGTTTATGTGTTGATCACCGACCCAGTTCCTAAAAACAAAAACGACATAAGTTTCACAAAGCATAAACATATTCTCTTGTTCTTTTACGAATAGTATCACACATTTCGCCCTCAATAGCCCTTGACAGCAGAATATGCATTTAGGATAGGTCTTTTCACGAGACATTTCAAATCAGCTGATCCGGAAGCTCTTTGACAGTTTTTCTATGAAAATGACAGGCCCGTGTTAAGCCCCAAGCACAATGTGAGCGGCAGCGCGGTACAACGGCAAAACGGCAAGCCCATCTTGAGCTACACTCTACTTGTCAAGTCAATGTTGAAAAGGATTTAGTCAACATGGGATTGATAAGTAAAGTGTAGATCAAGATGGGTATGCCGTTTTGCCGTTGTACCGCGTTGCCGTTCACATTGTGCTTGGGGCCTTAGCGCCGGTCCTCCGCCGATGTAAACAAATGCATAGACGGACCTGTCACTTGAAAAGGCCTGTTATTTATCTGTTTTTCCTACAGGAGACGCGGGGATGTCAAGATTTTGACACCCCTTTTCCCCGTGGGAAGATTTTTTGTATGAAAATTAAGAATAATTTGTCTGGCACGTAAGAAACAATTCCCTCCCCCTCCTCATGACTCCCTTTCCACATAATTCCTTACATAATTAATTCACGGCCTCTAATAACAAAATAATTTTTGATCATTGTATGAAATGTACTACGCCGTAGTTTGAAATTCACGCACTTGCAGCGTACTTGAGCAAGCAAAAAATGATTCGACACCACCGTCAATCACATTAGTTCTCGATTATGTCTCCTATGAAAAGCACCAAATGAAGCACATTGTGCTTTACTCAACGAGTTTCAAAGAGTAGAGCTGGAGCTATCTTTGTCCTCATAGTCGAATCCACGTGTCATCAACAAAAAAGGAGACGACGCAAGTGTAGCATCAAGTTTCCCATTCTTGGACCTGGATTCGATCCCGCTTCAAATTGTAATCAATTTCAAGATTTCTTATGTGCTGTTCGTGAATAGCACAAAAAACGTTCTTAGGCATTAATCCGTGCATTCCTTTGGTTTATTTTTTTGCTTTCTTGATATGTCGACTTGTTGTAAAATGGCTGAGGTTTTATCTTTAAACTTGGGAATATTTTTTGCATAGAAATTTATGATAGAATCCCAGAAATAATCTTTTAAGAATTTATTCAAAGGAATATTTAGATAAATCACTGGAGGGACTGCAGGAAAAAATGGAAAATTTATCAATAAAGTTTTATATAAATACAACTGAAAACATCACTTAAAATTGTCCGGTCTTCGAGATAGATTCTTTATTATTTTATTTTTTTTTTTTGTAAAATTTTGAGCGTATTGTCTCCTTTTGTTCTACCCGCGGTTTGAAACGTGGTCGCGCCTCTTAGGCTCAAGAAAGGTATTGACGTTGACTTATCTAAAAAAAAAACATCTATCCGAAAAGATTTAAGCCGTCCAAGTAGACATTTAGTGTCCCTGGTAATGTTGTGGGAATGACATAGTCGAACAACTTTTCAGAAGACTCTTTGATGACAGGGAACCTCAAATCTTTAAGAATAAAAATCTAGAGACAGTACTCTGCACTGAAAAGGTTGGTTGTGCATAAGTTGACATCAAATCCTTAGATAACCGGTAAATCACGATTTAGCGCAGAGTTTATCTCGGATGATGATCAGCCACTCTTAACCTGGAGGACAGAATGTTTATTTTATTTAAATTTCAAGCACCACTATTTTGTTTTAACCCTTCATCAACGTTTTTATGAATATGCTGAATTTTTGTATTACTCGTGCCGTGTATTACTCAAAGAGGGGCCTTATTTTTTCTTGCACAATAAACAAACTTATGTCCAAAATTGTCACATTTCTCGACTGGATAACAGGCACGTTATCGGTTTTATTTATCATTTAGAGAAGGCTGCTGAATCCACATATGACGGTCCTATTCGTCAGAGACACAGCTCAGAGCAGTTGTGTGACCCGGGATCTACCTGAACTCGATATGGTACGCGTTTGATGGATTATATAAGGGCATACCAGAAGCTCTTCCAATTTAAAAAAAAATCTTCAGGGATTTCTACGATTTGTTTTGGTAAATATAATCCACTGTTGAACTAAATGAAAATTCATTAAAAATTTTTTCGAGAAATCAAGATAGAAATTAAAAAAATTCTACGAAATTTCGTGGAAGAATCGTCCAGGTTCTTCAAGAAAACCTCCACACATTTCTCGTGCTACAGCATTTTTTCCAGTGAATCATCCAGAGATTTCTTTAGTAGATTCAGGAACTCCTGCAGCGATAGCCCAAGAAATTCTCCCGGTAATTTCCCCGGTATCAGGGCTGGTAGCAAATCACTTTTTAGTGACTTGCTCACTTTTTTTCGACCTGATCACTAAAAAGTCGCTTTTTTCAAAAAAAATGGTCACTAAAGTCACTTTTAGTTTTTCAAATACAAACAGAAAGAAATAGATATTTGTTATTATAAAGACAACTATAGTATTGTTTTGAAATCAGCGAAAGTGTCAAGATTTAGGTGAATATCGTCAACGGAAAATGTAAAATTTTCTGGGAAAAGTATTGGAGAAGATTCTGACAAAACTTGAAAAGCGACTATGGGATGAATTTTTTGTCCGAATTATTTCAATAAATTGTGTCATAAACCAGGACTGATACCTGACGGATCTGCTGAATAAATTACTAGTGAGCTTACTGCAGTAATCTGCGGCTATAGGAGGAATCGTAAACTTGCCTTCTGAAAGAACCTGAATACAACTCCTACAGAAGATTAGCCAGAGTCGGTTAGAAATAAAAACCAAAAAAAAATCCAAGAGTTTGTCAGAAATTCGTCTTCAAAACAGAGTACTAATTTTGCTGGAAATCATTTCCGAAATAAAAATCGAAGTTCCAACAAATAAACTATACATTTTCCATTGATTAACTTTTTAACACTGTTTCGTTAATCGAATATTTCTATATAAAAAATACGTTTCTATAATGAATACTTGAACGTTGTTTGACGACAATTATTATTCAATAGTGATACCAGTGTCTATTACTTAAAGTCAATTCTGCCTGTTCGTGAATTTCAGCATCAAATATGAAATTTTTATCATTTAGGGTCGATGTACCAATAGCCGCATAGCTAAGAACAAAAATTCGTATAAAATCGAAAAATATCGCTAGTGTAATTATTTTTACATCATCTAAAAGCTATGAAAACTACGAAAACTCTATTATTTTGTATTTATTAAAGTGTGCATCAAAAGCTTTCACTTGATGTAAAGAAAGTTCTTAATTTATCAATTATTTCGTATAATAAAAAATAGTTTCTCTCAGTGCGTGCTACAAAAGGAACAATAGGTTTTACTATAGGCGCAAGGAGCTCAAATTCAAACAAATTCAAAATTTATGTGTACAACAATACTTATCATCAAAGTTTATTATACTTTCGATGCGGAAGAGTTATTTTTTATGGTTTAAAAAATTATAGTATTTTGCCATATAGAGAAACGACGAATTTTCTATGGAGACTGCAAGCATGTTGAAAAAATCGGTTTAATCGAAATTTAATCGTGCAATTTAAATCAAATTAAATCTGAAATGAAAGTTTAAACTCTATTTTGCATGTTTGGTGGATAAAATTACAAAAAAGTTAGATAAATTGTACTTTAAATTTCATGTAAACATTAATAAAACCGTTATTTTATACAACTTTGGCGACCTGTAGCTAAAAATTGTGACGTGCTGAATCTTTTCTGAGAATGGCATCAGATTCAGCAAACCCAAATCTACTAGAGACACATAATTTAATCCTTGAGACACGCAAAAATGTCATTTTTGTTACGCTGTGTTATTTATACTGAATTTCTCCCACTGAAACACAGGATTTAAAAAATCCTTCAAGAGATTATTCCAATATATTCAACAAGAATTACAATTTTTCTGTTTGAACGGATGTTTGGTTCTCTAAATTTGTATTGTTGATAATTTGAAGTGTGGCTTCGATGCATCTTCATCATATCTGAAGGATTTATTTGCCACATGCACAAAGATACTTCAAGTCCTGGAATGTCGAGAGAATTTCCAACCCGAAAAAAGCCTCCAGCAACTCACCGCACTTATCACCCTCAATGTGGTCTTGCTGCATAGCTGCGTGTTTACCGCTACAGCTATTGCTGTCCTTCTCTGGACGAATGTCTGAAGTAATTTGTGGAGGTATCCGCAGAGAAATACCTGATTAGGTCTTAAACAAATGCGGAACGAATATTTTAGAGAAAATCCTGTACTCAAATTTTGGAGTAAATCGTGTGATACACAATGTCAATTTATGGAAAAACCGCTGGAAAAAAACATCAATAAAATGTTAGTATGACGAGCAGAGTCATTTCTGTCGTGAAGGGTATCTTCAACAAGAGTTACAAATCGTATGGCGAGTTACAAAATTTATATAACTCGCCTTACGATTTGTAACGCTACTGAAGACGAATGCTAGAAACAGAATTATTCTTATTAGGTAATACTTACAGATTTTGAAAGTTATCTTATTTTCATACTAGAGCTGAACACGGTAAAAAATGTATATAAACGTATGTGTCGATAGGCGTGTGTCTTATGAAAATTTCTTGCCCATAAAAATGTTTTCAAATCATACAAATATTAACTGAACCCAAAAGACTGTATTTGATTGTAATAATAATATATAAGTGAACGTAGATTTTGTACTTTTTGAATGAAATCTTTAATAAAAATGAATCATAGATGAAAGCCCCGTCTCAAAATGCTTCCCTTCATCTTCCAAATGGAATCAATAAATCGAGTTGATTTTACTATAACCAAGGGCTTTTTATTTCTCTTACTGTTTCCTATTCGAAAGAGACCCAATAGAGTTTCATTTGTCCAAATCTCCTGTTGAATAAAATGTTGTCGTTTTTTAAAAAGTCCATGCAAGGGATATCCATGTCGCTTGATTTGAATAAAGAAATAAATAAAACCGTCTCCATCCGTCCAACTCTCGAGTACTCGATTTGATTGCAATGGTTTTGAACTTGGGCTTGGGCATGGACCCTGGATTAGGCAGAAACTTCCAGAGCACCATCCACCGCAAACCGACCACGAGAGGACCAGCTTTTCCCGGCGATTTATTCTACATTCTGTTTCTTAATAAAGTTTCAATAAAATAAGAAATATCCATTCCCCTAAGACTTGGCTGATACACATGTTACTTTGAAATAAAAATAAAGATTGAATATACTAAGAGAATAAGAGACATCCCCCTCCCGAAACTTGGCCTATACACATAAAAGAGAAAAATATCTGTCCCTGACACGGTGTACCTAATCACGAAACGGTCTATCTTTCCCTTTCTCCCACAACCCATACAGCTTCAGTCCGTCGGATTCCAAGTTTGCCAGCTGCAGCGATGACGGCACGGTTCGTGTCTGGGATTTCCTTCGTTGTCAAGAGGAACGTGTTCTGAGAGGTCAGTTGGTTCGATGATCTACAGTTGAGAATTTGACGAACTCAAAGGTTTATTTTATCTTCAAGGTCATGGCGCGGATGTAAAATGTGTCCACTGGCATCCGCAGAAAGCGTTGATCGTTTCCGGAAGCAAGGATAATCAACAGCCAATCAAAATTTGGGATCCAAAGAGTAATGTAGCGTTAGCTACTCTGTAAGTTTAACTGAATCATGTGACCATCTAAACCCCTAATCAAAAATGTTCTTCCATTCCAGGCATGCTCACAAATCGACCGTCATGGATCTTAAGTGGAACGACAACGGAAACTGGCTGGTCACAGCTTCGCGAGACCACTTGCTGAAGTTGTTCGATTTGCGAAATCTGAGCGAAGAGGTCCAAGTCTTCCGCGGTCACAAAAAGGAAGCCAGTGCGGTATCGTGGCATCCTGTTCACGAGGGTCTGTTCGCCTCGGGTGGGTCCGATGGATCGATTCTGTTCTGGAACGTTGGGTAAGGTCATTTCAGTATAACTAATTAGCTGATTGCATCGATCTACGATAATCACGTAACATGCATCTTTCAGAACTGATAAAGAAGTCGGTGGAATCGATAACGCCCACGAGAGTATAGTGTGGACGTTAGCGTGGCACCCTCTGGGTCACATCTTGTGTTCCGGATCGAACGACCACACAATCAAATTTTGGACCAGAAATCGGCCCGGTGATCAAATGCGAGACAAGTACAATCTCAACACATTGCCGGCCAGTTTGGCTGGTTTGGACGAATGCGAACTGGATGATCACGTCGTCATTCCGGGTATGGGCCCAGAGGACAAAATCGACATCGCGGACAGTTTAGGAACGAACAACAATGGCGTCATTCCGGGTTTGGACTTTGCCAACGTAACGAATTTCAACGAGAAGATGAGGGAGAAGAAAATTCCCTACAGCAAACCGATTCCGCGTAACTTCCAAGCTCAGTGGAATGAGGCCAGTAAGTACGAAGAGCACCGCGAAGCGTCCGAAGAAATCAAAGAAGTCATATCGCAGATTGTCGAAAGCAATCCAGGAGCGCTGCCGCTTAAAAAGATGGCACCTACAGCGATTATCCTGTATGATCGAGTCATCCCTATTCTACGTAAGTATATCGTTAACACTTTGAAGAGCTGTAACCTGTTTGTCAGTGATCTGATTCCCAATTTCTATCACTAGAGATTCTAGAGTATTTTTTTAACATTGTACGTTGTCTGTGCCTTGGGTCGTATTTACCCCAAATTTAAAACGCGATCAATTTGCGAAATTTAAACGGATTTTCATTTTGTTTACAGTTTAGTTTACTTTCAAAAATAATTCTATCAAAATTCAAAAAAGAGATGGTGGGGTGCAAGGATGGGTTGTTTTGCAAAAAGATCCAAACATATTTTTTTTAACTTTGGGCGCTCAAACCAGATCAATACAAAATCATACATGCGTCCGTAGAAATTAGCAACAGCAAGAGAGCTGCTATATCGAACATATTAGATAATTGGGATTTCAACGCGTGATGACGCTAATGTCCTGTCCATGAATTAGTTATGACCTCCTATATCTCAAGATTATGAAGATAAGAAAGGATTATGTCTCCAGTAAACCTTTATGCGAAACCAAATACACCTTCAATATTGAAAATTGATTCTTTGTCACGGTTTTGTTCTGTACACTAATTGATCGTGTTCAATTGGGCCCAGAATGACAAACACACTTGTTGATACCCTAATGAACATAATAGCAGAAGGTTGTATCTGGATGTAAGCTCATTTTCATTAACCCTTCAGTTGTCTAAAGTTAGGCTTAGATCAGAACTCCCGAACATTCACATTTACGCATGCGCCTTGCGCAGCAGCTCGCCCAGCGTCATAGGTGGCTATGATTCGCCTTGTGGTAACCATCATGCTATGTTGAAGAAATTCAGAGCTGGTTTTCAGATCTACTTCAGATAGTTTAAACACCAACTTTATCAATTTTAATCATGATACAACCTTCTACAATATTGTTCACTAAGGTATGATGTAGTGTTTCTGACATTCTGGGTTCAATTGAATGCGATCAACAATTATCCTGAATCCAGTAGATGATATACTGTTTTTCATATGTTTGAGCTGGAAATCCCATATTAATTTCAATTCAAATGCGCCAGCTCATGGAACGACCAAATGAGCTGAAATTTTCAGGAAGAATGAATGAGGGTTTTTTTTTCAGGAAATCCAGCAAGAATTCATCGAGATATTCCTATGTCGATTCTTCCATTTATTCTTCTAGCCATTTATGCAAAACTCACATAATTTACGATTTCGCCCTAAAAACCATTGGTAACCGAGGGTGTAGCTCGTTCTTTTTGAACAAATGAATGAACTAAGACAAAAACTACCACCACTGGGAGATCTGACACGAATGCACCCCTCTGATGTAAAGTGTCTTTATTAAAAAAAAAACACTGGGAGATAGAGGAAGATCTTCTCTTTATCTTAGCTTCGTTGAATAATGCGTAAATTCAATCTGTTGCTCAGTAAGAACAAACTACACACTTGGTTACCAATGGCTTTTAGGGCGAGATCATAAATTAAGCGAGAAGTATTCTTTCAAGATTTCATCCACTGATTATCTCAGAAATAGCAATTAAAAATGGAATTTAGTACTAGACCACTTAATAGAGATGGTCGGGTTTCACATTTTTCAAACCCGAACCCGACCCGTACCCGACTTATTTTATTTCTTCAAACCCGGACCCGACCCGAACCCGAGACAATAATTCAGGGTGTCTACTACCTGGAAAAAATCTGGAAAACCTGGAATTATCAGGGAATTTTATTCAACCTGGAAATATCCTGGAATTGTCAGGGAATTTGAATTAAAATCAGGAAAAAATTTGAAGTAGTAATTCATGGTAGAATATGTTCACTACAAAGGATTTTTGCGTCAAAATCCAGAGCTTACCACCAGAATACTCTTTTCAAAAAAAAATTCGGCTGCGCCGCTATCATAACGTTACTTAAACTATACAGTGAGGATCTTTTCAGGAATGCACTCAGGCAAATGGACTATCGATAAACATAGGAACCCCTTATGAAAATTCGCCACAAGGAATCGTATTGAAATTCATAAATTTGCCTTATGAAACCAAAATTTGAAAACAAAAATAGTTTTCGCGGCAACCTGGAATCGAACCAAGGACCTTGCGATCGATAGGCTCGTGCGTACACCCCGCGCCTATCGACGCCTTGATATGGAGTGAAGCTAAAACGATACAGAAAGCGTTCGTATTGCGATAATCGTTCCATCTTTCATAAGGCAAAATGTATGAATTTCGATGGTCCAGTTCGCTGCGTGTAAGGCAAAATGTATGAATTTCGATGGTCCAGTTCGCTGCGTGTGGAACTTAATAGCCCTATCTAAACATCAAATATCTTTAGGAGTGCGTCGTGGAAGTCCAAGCAGTCGTGTTTTTGTCGTGGCGTCGTGTGTGGTTCATGTTGTGTGAGTGCGAGAAGATATACGTGTTCAGTCGAGAATAGATTACCAACTGGTGAGTGCAATTCTTACCAGTTCCGACCAATCACGAAGTAGCAAGCATTGACATGTACAGTCAGTCTATGCTATGCTATACTTATCTAAACATAAAATATCTTCAAGTATATTTGATCAGTATAGGATTCACGTATGTAGGGCTGAGGGGCAGGTTTCTTTTTAGAGACTAGATCTCTATTTTTATTCAAATCTCTAATAAGTCTCTATTTATGATGAGACCTAATTTAACCAATATGGTATCTAAAGGATCTCTTTTCCCTATCTTGCTTGTAGTGAATTCTGATGCAAAAGAAACTTTCAGAGCCTGTTACGAGACTATTCAACTAATTCTATCAGAAATTCTTCACATATTTCTAGAGAAAATGTTCCGAGAATTTTCCTTGTGTTTTCTCCAGATATTTCATCTGGAATACTTTCAGGGACAAATACAGGATTCTCTCCAGGAATTCTTCAAGAGATTCCTCTGCCAATTCTACCAGCAATTTTTCAAAGGATGCTTAAGGGAATGTCATCAGAATTTCGTTCAGGACATCCTTGAGCACTTCAACAATACTACCTCCAGTCATTTCCTTAAGGATTACTTAATTTTTTTTTTCAAAGACTATTCTAGGACTTCCTTGAGATATTTTTTCACTAATTCTTCAACTGAATTTTCCAGCTGGAACTTTATCAGATCTTCCAAAGATTCCCACAGAATATCTTCCAAGAAGCCCGCAAAGGTTAATTCATAAGCTTTCAGGGATTGTTTTAAGAATTTCTACGCTTCTATGTCCACATACACTCCAAAGAATTGTTACAAAAATTCCTCGAGTAATTAATTAGTAAATCTATTAGGAACATTTCATATTCGACCTGTGTTTCGTGGTTCAGTTTCTCTATTATTCATTTTTGGGATTTCCTCTGTATTTCATCCAAGGATTACAGTTGTTCCAAACATTCCTCAATGAATCTAATAAAAATACCATAGAATTCTCAAAAGTTAATCTAAGATTCCACATTAATTACTACTACTACTGTTTTTCCAAGAAATCCTCCGATAATAATAAGAATTATTCTTACACAATTTCGTAGCGATTGAGTTTTTCAAGGAGTTGCTTCACAGAGATTTAATATTGATCTGTTTTTTCTTTTTTTTTTTTTTTGTTTCTATAATTTTAGCAATTACTCTTTAAGTTTTGTCAATAGTTTTCCTAATAATCCTTATTTATCAAGAATGACTTAAGAACTTACACAAGTTTTTTTTAGAGGTTACTCTAATATTTGCTGGAAATTCTTCACGAAAAACTCTTGGAAGAATGCTTGTAAAAATTTGTGAAAACTTCATTGAAAAATCTCTAAAATTTACTGAAGGAGTTACTGTTAGTGGAATTTCCTGTTTCTGGAATTTCCAAAGAAATCTTAGATATCTCTGGAGTAATTTCTCAAGATATCCTAAGAGAAATTCCAAGTCAAAATCTTGAAGAAATTCTGAAGGACAATTATGTAGGAAATCCTGAGAAATTCCTGGAGGCATTTCAGGTTGAATATTGCAACATGTTAAAAATGAGAGCCTTTGGACGATGTTCTAGGAAACCGATGAGAAAATCACCAATAAAACCTTGAGGACTAGAGATTTTCTTGAAAAATGAGGGCTTCGTGGCCGTGCGGTTAGTGTCGTCAGGCATTTAATTGCGTCGTGTCATGGAGTGCAGGTTCGATTCCCGCCTCAGCCATTGAAACTTTTCGTCGTGAATGTTTCACGGTTGTGCCACTGGAGCATGCTTGTCCGTTGTCTAGTGTTAAGTTACAGTCTGTGCAGCTGAATGGCTGAAGAAGGTGTCCGCGTCTTTTTAATATATGAAATTATAGGGTGCAGAGCTACTTGGGCACTTCCATGATTCACTTTGGCATGGGGGTTTTTTTCGGTCGAATTATCTGAAACAGTGCAATAAGAAGCGCTTTAGTAGGACGCATATTGTGGCCAAATATGAGCTTTGTAGCTTTCAAAACACCCCACTGCCAATCACTAAATGAAATCCGGGAGAGAAATTAAAATATCTATCCATGTATCTAATATGAAGAAATCTTCAGAGTTATATCTGTATCTTTGGGCAAATACCTGAGATTATTTCTGATGAAATTCCTTGAGAAAATCATTGAAAATGCAGTAAAACAAACACTATTATTTTTCGTAATGTCTCGAGGAAGTTCAAACAAAAAAAATATGCTCAGAGAAATGTCAGGTCTGATTCCATAAAAAATCAAACTTTTTTCTCCTGGTTCCTGTTTTGTTTTTTGATTACTGTTTAGTCTTTTTCTGAATTTTCTTATTGCAAAACACTCGGCCATGCTTCATGAACAATTTCTAAAATTATTGGAAAATATTCAGTTTCGGAAAAACCAATTCCGGATAAGTAATCTGGAATTTAAACATTTTTGAATTATTTTTTTACAATCATGTTTTATTCAGAGCTCTTGATAGTTTTTGAATGGAATGCAAATAATTAATCATTCACCTAAATTACCACATTTGTAAATGTTATACAGGTCGGGTTCGATTGAACGGGAACTTTATTATCCGTGTTCTAAACCCGATGATGGACAGAACTTTTTCAAGCAAAATAAAACAAAACACCATCTTTATTAAATACAATTCATATGAATATTCGACTTAAGCTTTAATATTTTTAGCACATTGCTTTAAAAAGTCTAGATGAGTGAAGACACTTTAAAAAAAACTTTTTAAAATTGTCATTAGTTTGTTTTGGTCTTATAAAATTAGAGTGTTTCTTGAACCTGGAACTAATTTATAAAACCTGGAAATATCAGGGAATTTCATTTCGGTAAACGAGTAGACACCCTGTAATTGAAAAGCAAACCCGGACCCGACCCGAACCCGACAAATTTTTGCTGTGCAAACCCGAACCCGACCCGAAACCCGAAAAATATTTGTAAGAATACCCGAATAAAACCCGAGTTTGAAAAGATGGTAAATTCATCGTTCCTGATGCATAGGGAAGCTTTTAGTTTGTTACTCTGTTCACAATTCTTACCAAACCCGACCTTAACCCGACTCAAACCCGACTTTTTGTAAGCCCGAACCCGACCCGTACCCGATAATTTTGTAGCCTTCAAACCCGACCCGAACCCGAACCAGAAAAATTTCAAATTTTCAAACTCGAACCCGACCCGAACCCGTCGGGTTCGGGTTCGGGTCGGGTTTCGGGTTCGAAAACCCGAGACCCGATCATCTCTACCACTTAATTCCACTGTATCCTTTGATAAATACGCATATTCCGATCTCAGCTGTAAGGCCGTCTTCAGTGTCATGACTAGTCATACCTATACTGTCGAGACTAGTCTAGTACACGACACTGAAGAAGGATTTACAGTCAAAATCGAAATACGCGTATCTGTTAAAGGATACAATCTCAAGTGGAAATAAATGATATTAAGGTACCGCGGGGCAAGTGGGTAAATGGGGTAAGTGAAAACAGTTGATATATTTTACTGAATATGTGAATTAACGTTTTAAACTCATGCCTAAACCTTTGAGGCCATTGAGAACATTACGATAGGAAAGAGATCTCTGAGATTTTTCAGCCATTATTGAATAATAGAGCGAAAAATTGTTAATTTGTCAACTGTTACTCCGTAACAAGTTGGCGGCGTACAATCTTATTTTAATATTTTCAGTGGAAAAAAGTTGCGGAAAATAATTTTCTGTACCATTCTTAGTTGTCCTCTGTGACAGTTTGAAACTGCAATAAAAAAAGTTTTAGAATTAATTCGACGTAGACCTAAAAATAACTAAATTTAAACACCTTCAATTTTCTTATCAGGTGGGGCAAGTGAAAAGTTTATCATTAGAGATTGAATTTGTGTTTTCTTTTTAAGTAGTCATAAGTAAAAATGGTTCGCAATTATCATAGAAAAACATAATGTGCTGATAATTCAAGAAACACTATACTCAAGCGTTAAAAGCTATTAGAAATCATGGAACTTCTCTAAAAGATGTTGCCAAACATTACAATATAAATATGTCTACTTCGGGCAGCCAATTAAAAGGAAGACGTTGACTGAAAACTTGCAATTTTAGAGAACACATGGAAATCTCGTGGAATGTCTATGTAATGCTACTTCAAAACATAAAAATGGGGTATAGGTCTATCCACATAAAAAAGATTCTAAATGCGTTATTGAAGGATTCCATTTGATTTCTCCCGAAGAGTTATCCGACGTCATATCCGACTTTCTCAAAAAACAAATAACGAGCGGTGGAAATTCTACAGAGCAGAAATGCAATTGCTGTCCTATAGCTTAGCTTAGCTTAGACTGACTACACATATCAATGGTTGCTATTCCGTGATTGACCGAAGTCAGTGAAAATGCACAAAGAATCAACTAGAAGTTCAGCTGGGATTGGCCATAATCTTCTTCAGTGTGCATAACTCAGTGCCTCTATTTATACAAGGTCAATAACGGCGCCGGCCACGTCCTTGCAGTCAGGTGGGATTGAGGGAAGGAATGTTAGTGTGTAACCTTTTCTATTTGGAGACCGTGTTTGCCTCTGCATCTCCACAAAAGTTACTGGGAGGGATGTTTGTTACCTCCCCATTGGGTCAAAGGATTCACTTTGATAAGCGATTAGACCATGATAAACAATGATTTGTGAGATATATACATGCTTATACGTAAATATAATTGTTCATATAATTTCTATGTAGAAGAAAATTATGCCGACACTTGAGGTGACGAGCCATTCAAAGTTTGTTGAACAAATACCTAAATGTAATATTCCTACAGCTGTCAGTACGGAAGCATGTGTTATTATATTTTACTCATTTGAAAAGAAACGAAAGACTCAATTGGTTGGGACATCATAGAACACTCTTATTCTTATGCCGACACTTACAGTGGCGAACCATCCAAAGTTTGTTGAATAAAGTGAACCTTTCGCAAGTCTACACTTGTAGTGTCGAACCATTCAAAGTTTTTTTAATTACAAAAATAAAGGTATATAAGGGGTGTTCTGAAAAAAATGTTAAACATAAATAAATCATGAATCAGAGTTGGTGTCGACACTCACAGTGACGAACCATCCATAGTTTGTTGAAACATCATATTTACATCCCACCATTGTAACGATTAAATGTGCAGTCCAATTGATCCGTTATCCTTGACTGAGCAGCCACAATCCACTTTCAGCTTCACTCGTTTGCTCGGCTAGCACTCAGAAAAAAAAAATAATAGGCGCGCGACCCGAAAAAAAAAAAAAAAAACGGACGACAGCTCGGGCTTTCTTGACGCACTGCCCAGGAGCAAGCGTCAAGGTCGTCGAAAGATCAAAAAGAACTAACCGATCGCGGCACTTTTTAACTTACTCCAACCGAACTCCCCGATCACGCCACTTTTTCACTTACGAGATCGACGCGCAACATGTTTGATCCTGCCCTCGTCGCTCGCTCAGGCAAAAGCAAGCGTTAAGGTCGAAAGATCAAACAGAACTCTAGAAATGCAATTGCTGTCCTATAATGTAAGAACTAACATTGGAAATGTTGCAGTTATAATGTTGTCGAATCATTTCAACTAATATAACTGAACAGAAGAAAATTCAAGTGAAAAGAATAACATTTTCTTTGTTCACATGTTACTTATGTTATTGTTCATTGGGAAGCCTTAACAAATGTTAAAGCTAATAAAAACCGTGAATACAACTGTTTGTTTTTGAATTTATTGTTCAAAACGGTAAACTTTTCAATTGCCCCACTTTTAGGGCAAGTGAAAAGTAAGGAGACATTTTTCAAAAACTTTTTCTGTATTTTTTCTTCAAATTTTCATAAAAATCAATTTCAACATGCTGCTCATTATTGGTGGGATTCACGCTAAAAAACATACACGACCTCATTTGTTTCAATTTAAAGTCTCTAGAATTTGAAGAATCTCAACTATGCGAATTTCATTACCCACTTGCCCCACGGTACCTTATACTAAATTCGGTTTTCATTTTCTTATAGGTATTCCACTTAACAGCTCAAAGATTTTTTTTATGAGAAAGAGCTCCACAATTTCTCCAGAGATTGTTCCAGGAAATTTATTAAGAACACTTCCAGCAATTCACAATTAATTCCACCTGGTGTCTGTAGGGATTTTTACCATTCCATCCAGAGATTGCAGTTCTTTCGAATATTTCTCGAGTTATTTTCCAAGAAGGATACCTTCACGGAAAATTCTATATATTATGTTAGATTTCTCACCAGCAAATGGCTTGCTTTGGAACAACTACATCTTGAGATATATGATCTTGAAATATTTATAGCTCACTAGCACTTCCTAGCTGCAGAAGGATGAGTTAAGCGTACATGAAGTGTGTAGAACAGGCCTGCCCAACTTTTTTGGCTCTTTTTCGACATAAATGTTTGATACGTTTGCAAGAATAGTCCAATCTGAGAAAATATAACCTCAAATGAAAGCTTAGTATTATATCTGATTCATGTATAAATATTCCTCAGACTTGGGTCTAGTTACATGCCTGCCGCCTGCCTGGTATTATACTATAATAGCGAATCGATTGATGATCGTTATGAGTATAACCGTCATTAACGTGGCAGTTCATGATACCGAAATAGGACTACAGAATGTCACGTCGATAATCGATTCTGTACAATTTCTGCAGAAGGTACTCACTGTACCCACAATTGAAGTAGAGCTTTCAATTTAAGGCGGCCAAGCATTCCAACAATAGTTGACCTCACGCCGTAAATTTTTGCTATCACAAAACCGTCTTTTGAGAAAGAGCTGCTAGCTTTTGAGACCTATCGGATCGGCCACCCAATTTCCGTTGTTGGCTGGTATGCGGTATGACTCCAATAGTAATACCACGTCGGTCTACGTTTCCGAGACAGACTGCCAAAGCAGCTGCTGGGTTGCATCACAGTGGTTTAAATTTAATTTTGTTACTTCCGTTTTGGCTACTTTGGTACTTCGCTTGTGCCCGGCCATTTGGGTCCATTCGTTAAGTGTCCTTTGTCTGCTCTGTCGACACATATTGGGAACTTAGCGATTTGCCTACAATTGTTTGCCCTATGGCCTTCGGTGCCGAATTTTCTGCACAGCTTACCTCTGTCGGGAGTATTGCTTTTCCACGATTTATGGTCCTTCCGGAAACACTTGAAGCAAACTTCAGGAGGCTGTTGTAAGCTCAGTCTGATCGCCGCCATCGGGGTGCCCTGCGGGCCCTTTCTGAAGGGGAATGGCCTAACTGAATATGTCGATGTCACACTGCTCTTTGAGGGCAGCCGAGAACTCCGCTGCCTCGATGTTTTCATCCAGATTTTTACACTGGAGAATCGCTTCTGCAGTCAAGGATCTTACATAAACTTCGTCGCCAAGTACTTATTTTGCTTGTTGCTTATAAGCTGCACCCTTTTGCTCGGTGTCTTTCTTAACATCCCCGTGCTTCGTATCGCCTTCAGAAGCTCGGCGTATTTCGCCTCCTTCGTTTTGATAACAAGAGCCTTGCCTAAGTCCCTACGTTTCAATGTCTTCGATTTAGGTTTTTCCTTGAGAAAAAGTTGTTTACTATTTCCAACTCGTATCAACAGGTTGCTGTTGCTTTGCGCGCATGGTTCCTGTGGATGCACTGCCTGGTTCGGGCGATCTCGTGGTTCTTTTTTCTTAGCTACTACTGCGGCTTGTACTACGGTCGCGCTGGTCACTTTTACCTTAGCAACCACATTTCAGTCTGGCACGACTTAGTGTCTTTTTTTTTTGCCTTCTACCTTGCCAAGTTGTGCCTTGGCCTTCTGGTAGTCCTGCTTTGCAGCTAGGACTGAATGTCGCAATTTCAGCAGTCTTCATTTTAAATCCTTGGTGATATTGCTTTTGCTCTTAACAAACTCGATGATGACATCGAGTTGCTCAGCAGCCACCAGTATTTTCTGGAGGTACTTCCTATTGCGATCCATGGCTTTAATTAGTCCCGGGCCATCAATCACCTCACATGTTGCACTGGAGGTAAATGTGTATACGTGTATGTGCAGGAGTAATTCGAAATAATGATTGTAGTACTTTTCCCCGAAGGTCAACGGGGACCCATTTTCGGAATGCCATTTCCCCAAAAAGTGATAAAATTGAAAAAGGTGCAAAAAAGTCTTCAGTATCAGGGTGATGAACTAGGAAGGATGATAACTAATCACAATAAGGACAGCTAAAGAATCGGCAAATCGAATTGCCAAAAATGCTGAGGACGGTGAAACTAAAAAGGACCACCAATCAAATTAATAAGGATCATATCAGATAACCAGTTTATTCATCACCTTGAAATGTATAAAGTTATGACCGCAAAAAGGTATGTACCGCGAAATGGTATTTACTAACCGCAAAATGTTACAAATTACGAAATATTACACCGTGAAATGGTTTTCCGTGAAATGTCGGACAACCAGAACAATCATATTTTCAACGAAGGGATATAATTTTGATTGAGCCAAAGGGCATCTTTTTCTTCTTGGCATTACGTCCCCACTGAGACAGAGCCTGCTTCTCAGTTTAGTGTTCTTGTGAGCACTTTCACAGTAATTAACTGAGATCTTTCTTTGCCAACGTGGCCATTTTCGCATTTGTATATCGTTTGGCAGATACGATGATATTCTATGCCCAGGGAAGTAAATGAAATTTCCATTATGAAATGATCCTGGGCCGACCGGGAATCGAACGCAGACACCTTCAGCATGGCGTTGCTTGATAGCCGCGGAATCAAACCACTCGGCTAAGGAAGGCATAAGCCAAAAGGCCATTATGCCAATTAATTGTTATGAAATGGTTATTATGCCAAATGACCTTATGCCAAATGGCCCGCTACCTTATTTCTGTATAAACCTGTTTCTAAGATATAAGCGTCCAAAGTTTTTCAGTAAAATATGTTTAATTTTTCTTTCCAAAGCAACGATAATCCAACAAAATTTTGTAGTTTTCACGATTTGAATTTGGGAGCAATATGACCCCAAAGCACAGACAACTTATCTTTTCTTGAGCACAGACAGAAGCTTTATAAACATTACTTGAGTTATGCAATATACTCACCCTGAAACTTTCATGTCATTGCCTCTCACAGCTGGTTCCGATTTGGAAGCTGCCATTCTGGAAGGTCCTGCATCGCTGAACAGGTTCATCATAATGGGCAGGATTCCAGATCTTCACGACATCATACCGCCAATCAACGAGGAGGATTTCAACAACTTGGACGATACCAGGATAAAACTGGAAATCGATCCCACCTTCATCTACAACAAAGCGACTGTAATCGAACCATCGGAACCACCAGAAGCGACCGAACCGTTGCTCTCGTCCACATCGTTGATGAAAAGAAGAACTCCTCCACCACCCGCACCAGATCCGACTGCAGGTATACCATCCTTATTACAGCTGGACATATTCCCTCCACCAGACATCAAGTTCAGCACGGATGAAGTTGAAGACGAAATGGCCCTAAGAAACAGTAAAAAGGGCAGAGAACGGGAAAAGCAGAAGGAAAAAGAACGTCGGGAGCAGGAAGAGGAGAAAAAGTTCTGGGCTGAACATAACGAGAAGAACTGGGACGAAGAGGATATGGGTAATAGTGGCTATCCATCGCCTAGGAGGTCCCCTATAGACAGTCATACTACCAATAGTAATGGACAATGGACCACCGCTAAATATAGCTCAATTAATGATGAAGGTTCCGGACTAGGAGGCAACTCGTGGGAGATGGAAGTTGATCGCCCTAGTAGTTTAGGAGGGGACAATAGCAAGGACAACAACAGCAGAGATGGATTTGGGTTTGGCAACCAATCAAAAAATCTCAACTTCAACCAAGGTCCTTCGAACAACTTTGGTGGTCCAAACAACTTTGCTTCCGCAAATTTCAATTCGGGCCCAAATACCTTTGGCCCTGGACCAAACAACTTCAACAGCAGGCCAAACAATTTCGGCTCGGGTCCGAACGCTTTCGGACAAGGTCCACCAAATGCTTTTGGACCCGGACCCAACAACTTTAACCCGAACAACTTCAATCCGAATGGCCCTCCGGGAATGGCACCTAACTTCAATTCGGGGCCACCACCGAACTTCAACTCTGGACCGCCGGGCAATTTCAACTTCAACGGACCGCCGCCGCCGCCAGGTGGTTTTAATAATAACTTCGGTGCAGGCCCTCCGCCGAACAATTTCAACAACTTCGGCAACAATGGTGGCAATTTCGGTCCAGATCACGGAGGAAACAATGACGACGGTGGATGGAATAACAACCGGGGTGGTAATCGCAACAGGAACAACATGAGAGGTGGCCGAGGTAACCAACGGGGTGGATTCCGAGGTGGCAATCGGAGGAACTAAGTCGTGTACTGAATAAGTATTAGGGATGTAATGATTTTGTTTCTCTACCTTTGGTTTGTACAGCTTGATTCGGGTTTTAGCAACCATTACCTACTACTGCTATTCAGATAAAATAGTTCAATATGAGTGTAAGTGCGAAACGTGGTCGAATGCGTGAAGAAGCTGTGTATAAAATATGCTGAGTCAGTCTGCGAAATATTGTGTAGCTTTATTGGTTGAATGAGAAAATCAATGAAAGTCCGTTGGAATGCAACACTTAAGCTGTTAGAGTTTAGAATAAACTAAACCTTTGAAAAAAAATAACCGTGTATCACAGAGGAACGTATGTAGTAGCCTTTTGAAGACATCGTCATGTTTGACGTCGGTTCATCGCTCGAGAACGGTTGCTACTAGTTATGTACGTTTGCCTGTGATATTAGGTTTTCAAATCAATACGAAAGAAATAACCGTAGGCACCAACAAACGTTGGACTGTTATCATACAATTTTCAGGTTTGTTTCACTATTTGTTATAGTTTCAAGAGTGAAAAAAAATCGTGATTTATGATTATTTACGATGAATCACGCAATCACGAAATGTATATTAACCCTAATCATAATGGTTTCTGTGGCCGTGCGCTTAGTGTTGTCCAGGCAGATAAGCGCATCGTGTTATGGAGTATGTGTTCGATTGCCGCTTCAGTAATTGAAACCTTTCGTCATGAATGTTGTACCACTCGAGTATGCTTGTCCGTTGTCTAGTGTTAAGTTAGTCTATGCAGCTAAATGGCTGAAGACGTTGTCCGTGATTTTTATAAGCTACATCTGAATCATTTTAAAGCATACACTGGCTACATTTAGTAATTTGTATCATTTGCCTTAACAGACATGTCAGAAGTTATATCGGTCATAAAAATCACGATTTTCCCAAATTTCGTAGTTTACATAGATTTTATTTGTTTGTAATTTTGTCTGACATCGCTGCACAGCAGTGATATTTGTAAATTTCTATGTTCACTACGGAAAACATTCCTTCTTTATCGAATCCAGTAAAAAATCTATCAAGAGTTCCTTCCAAAGAACGATGAATATATTCATTAGCGTATCCTTTGTGATTCTTCAACATACTTTCCAGGTATACAACCATGTGCTTTTAAGGCGAGTAGGCCTTCATTGAAATTTGTACGCGTCGTTGATGATTGTTGCTAATTCATCTCACGATTTCGAATCGAAGAAAATCAGTTGGTTTTGCACTGACACAGCTGAAAATGTGTCAGCATACTTTATGCATGTAAGGGCGTACAGTGATACTTTTTCAAGTCAATATAAACTATCAAGACTGAGTTGTATCACTTTGAAATGCAAGCTGAAAAGTCATCATTGTTGCCAAAACGAATGACGGGCTACTTAGCCTTAAGAGATTCCTCTAAGAATTTCCACGGGGATTCTTTCGTGAATTATTTCTTTACTTTTTCAGCACCAACAACTCATTTACCAGTTTCACTGAGTTCCTCCTGGCATTCCCATGGAAAATCATTTCCGGGATAAGTAGTTATAATGTATTTAATTTTTTTTCTGAAATTTATTTAGACTTTCTGAGCTTAACAAAAAAATCTCGAAGAATCTCCCCCGAGAATGCTTTAAAAAATCTTTTCAACATTTCCCTAGGAAGGTTCCCCACGTGCTTATATCATATAAATTGCAATCGTTAGATTAAAATATTATCCAATTGTTCAATAATAATTTGTTCAGGGTTTCCTGGAATCACTGAAAATTTCTCAAAAAAAATCTAAGAATCTTACCACAATTATCTTCAAGATCACCACGCAAGGGTTCTTTCCACAAATTCTTCAAAGAGTTCACCAACCATTTTTCTAAAGTTTCTTTTCAGATTCCTTGAATATTTCTTGGCCCCTGGGCTTGGAATTATGTTTTCCAGAGAGCGATGATTTAGGATATTTGATCGCTGTATTTTGTAGTGTTGATTAGAGGTTTCATGAACTTCGAAACAATGGCAAAATGTTCATTACAATAATTAGATTTTGTGGATATTATGATTTAGTAATCCTTTTCAAACTATTGCATACTACGGTTACTATTTATTGAAATGATTTATACTCCAGGAAAACATAATTTCAAGCTGGTGAGAAGATTACAAACTGAGGGTGGGTTATGAGCACAATCAGACCCTTGAATGTGTAATGTATGGGGTAGTATATGGGAATGCCATTGACGGTTTGTAGTCTTTTACGAGGTTTTTCGAGACCCAACAGGGCGCGTGCACCAGGTTGCGGATAAGAGCAAAGAAAGATCAAAAGCTTTCTACCTAAAATAATAGATCAAAGTAGAGACAAATGCCCCTTCTGGGTAAAGTCTATTTTAAACAAAAAAGAGCAAAAAGCCGTTCCATGATTAGGTAATGTTAAGCGATCTTCTACGGTGTTCTAGTACTACAAAACTCTTCACTCACCGGGAATTCCGGTCTTGATAATATCAAGAAAGATAAAAAAAAAATTAATAATACCTAATACTTAATAAGTACAATGTAGCTTTACTATAGTAATAAAAAAAACAATTTCTTATACTTGTATACTGCAACAGATAAGCAGGTGAGAAAGAGAGAATATTGGGACAGTGATTAGTTATGAGTTGATTATGTAATTATTTAATTCTCTTACAAAATCTAAATACAAGTGTATATCTTAATAAATCACTTTGCTAAATATTTTTCAATAGTTTCTTTGCTTTGCTATGTTAATTTGGGAAGCAAATGTATTACTGGGGGTTTCCTCTGAAGGCAAGACACATTTTGAAAACATAGATAGAACGTAGATAATTGTATGATCCGGAGATTTGAACCAGAATTTAAAAAAAAAACGAGAATTACTGACGCAATTTTGGATTTATTTTGGAAATATTACTTATTTTGAAAGAATTAGTTTTTTTTTTGAAAACTAATTTGAAGGATTTACAGAAACTTTCAGCGAAATATCTCAAAAATATTATCAACAAATCTCACAATATTCTTTGACTAATTTGCAAGAGAATTGTAGCAAAAGCTTTGAAGCCACCTTTCGGTATTCCTTGAGGAATTTGATAAAGGTACCATGGGGCAAGTGGGTAATGGATTTTGCATAGTTGGGATTCTTCAAATTCTAGAGACCTTAAATTAAAACAAATGAGGTCGAGTATATTTTTTAGCTTGATTCCCACCAAATATAAGCAGTATACTGAAATTGATTTTTATGTATAATTGAAGAAAAAAGTAAAAAAAAAAGTTATTAAAAAAAGTCTCCTTACTTTTCACTTGCCCCACAGGTGGGGTAAGTGAAAAGTTTATCGTTTTGGACAATAAATCCAAAAACTAACAGTTACATTCACGATTTCTATTACCTTGTTAGGCGTCTCAATGAACAATAACATAAGTAACATATATACAAAGAAAATTTTATTCTTGTTACTTGAATTTTCTTCTGTTCAGTTATGTTTGTTGAAATGATTCGACAACATTATAACTGCAACATTTCCAACACGCAGAGAATTAATAGCTAGTCAAATCAATAAATATTATTTTTGTTTTCAATAAACCTTTTCAATTTGTTACTATAAAAAAATGCGTTGAAACAACAATATTTTTTATCAGAATAAAACACAAATATTGTTGAAGCAATCCTTACAAGACATTTGTTGAAACAACAAAAGAAAAACTTTACATTAAATGATAGTTTTATTTGTTTCAATTTCCTTCATTGTTAATTAAATTAATCATTCGTAGAACAAAAACTGGCCCACCATTTTGGTTTTGAAACAGCGAGAATGTGAATATTTCTAGTGCGTTGAATTAGATCAAAATGCAAACGTGCGGAAAATTTGATTCTATAACATTCCCCAGAAAACCATTCCCCCGAAAACCATTCCCCAGAATTCCGTTCCCCAGAAAATCGTTCCCCAGAATGTAACATTCCCCAGAATTCCATTCCCCAGAATGCACCATTCCCCAGAAAGCTATATGAATATCCATTTTGATGGAGAGCCCATATAGCATAAGGTCACTTGGCATAAAATGATTTGGTATAAAGCCATTTGCCATTCAGCCATACTTATGCTCCTTCTTTTCAAAAAGGATGTTCTTCATGTCATGCCAAATGGTCATTAGCCAAATGACCATTATATCAAATGGTCCTTGATCATTTAATCAATCATGCCAAATGCCTTCTTGCCATTTGGTATCCTTACGGAAAATTTTGTCTATATCGTCAACAGGATAAGACTGAAAGAAGGGTGTATCACTATTTTATGCAAAATTAAACAAGTCATTTGTAATTTAGACTTGACGCAAAGAAGGGCGTATCATTTTAATGTGTAGAATAGTAAGTTTTTATTCTGCCGAGTTTACGTAATCATTATATCGGAAACTTATAATATGATACTACGAACGTCTTGATTCTAATCGGTGTAGCCCTAAAAAGTAAGAGATGATGCACCTTCTTAAAACATTGATGAAAAGCTGCATACATCACTACATTTGATAAAAATTGGACATACATATGAAATTATACATTTGTAAACTACTATACCGAAAGAAGGGTGTAGCTCCATTTTGTGCAGAGTAGTGATGAGTTGTATATTCTTTTAAATAAATATTGGATATTGTGTTTCCCCATTGACTGATCTATCAGTCTTCATAAGTGCCAATAAAAGTGAAACTTCTGTGATAGTTCATTTGCAAATGAAATTTGAATTATTCGTAAAGTGTTCATAATTAGCAGCACCAATGCTAATCTTCTCATGTACTTGTAAACAACTTTGTATGCAGTTTAATTTTCAAGTTATTTTTTTAAATAGATTATTTCAAAACTTTAAAGTAGGTATATAATTTTCTGGGGAATGGTCCATTCTGGGGATTGGTTTTCTGGGGAATGGTTCATTCTGGGGAGTGAAATTCTGGGGAATGGTACATTCTGGGGAATGAGATTCTGGGGAATGGAATTCTGGGGAATGGGTTTCAGGGGAATGGTTTTCTGGGGAATGTCATAGAATCGAAAATTTATGTTTAAGGAATTGAGGTCATCGATTTTTTATCAAAGTTTCGGAGTAACCCATAAACTATAATCTCAGCTAATTGTGGTAAGTTTTGGCCTTTCTTTCTAAATTTTTGTTTTCACTAAAAAAAAATTCAACTATTGCAGTCAACTCCTACACTAGCTGATGGTTTCATCCTATTGCTTTGTCGCGGAGCGGATAATGCTCGTCTTCCAGTCAAATGGATTATGGAGCAAGTTTCATATACTTACGTAAAATAAAAATAAAGTAGACTTTTAAAAGCGATTATCGTAATTTGATTCATTTAAAAACAAGGTTTCAGGGGACTGGGAGTAATAAAGATGAATGTTTATTTCAAACAAAAACAATTTCACGTCAAAAAACCTTGTTATTTGTTTCAAAAAACGATAGGTTTTATTTTAATGCAAAAAATTGTCGTTTCAAAAGGAAAAAAAGTTGAATCAAAAATTAATTTTATTGCGCCACATAAACCCAGCTGTCAAATTCAACAATAAATATTTTTAAACCAAATTACGAGTGGTTATTGAAACAATGATAGACAATTATAAGCCGACAAATAATACAGATATATATTGTTGTGATACAGAATATATTTGATTTTAAAAACGTTTTCTCTGCGTGAATGTTAGTTCTTACATCATGGGACAGCAATTGCATTTCTACTCTGTAGAATTTCCACCTCTCGTTCTTTGCTTTTAAGAAAATCGGATATGACGTCGGATAACTCTTCAAAAGAAATCAAACCGAATCCTTCAATAAAGTATTTAGAAACTTTTTTATGTGGATACACCTATACCCCATTTTTATGTTTTAAGCTAGCTTTACATAGACATTCCACGAGATTTCCGTGTGTTCTCTTATATTGGAACTTTCCAATCAGTCTTCCTTTTAATCGGCTGTCCGAAGTAAACATATTAATATCGTAATATTTGGCAACCTTATTTTTAGAGAAGTTCCATGATTTGGCCATGATAATAGCTTTTAACGCTTTGAGTATAGTGTTTCTTGAATTATAAGCACGTTCTGTTATTCTATGATAATTGCGAACCTTGTGTACTACCTAGAGAGAAAACACAAATTCAATCTCTAAAGAGAAACTTTTCACTTGCCCCACGTGATTGGAAAATTGACGGTGTTTCAATTTAGTTATTTTTAGGTCTATGTCGAATTAATTCTAAAACTTTTTTTATTCCAGTTTAAAACTGTCAGAGGGGACAACTTAAAAGTGGTACAGAATATTTTTTCCGCAACTTTTTTCCACTGAAAATATTAAAATAAGATTGCACGCTGCCAACTTGTTACGGAGTACCAGTTGACAGGTTAACACTCTTTCGCTCTATTATGCAATAATGGTTGAAAATTCTCAGGAATCTCTTACCTACCGTAATGTTCTGAATGGCCTCAACGGCTTACGCATGATTTTGAAACGTTAATTCACATATTCAGTAAAATATACACATTATTTTCACTTACCCCATTTACCCACTTGCCCCGCGGTACCTTATACTAATATTCTTTCACGAATATCGAAGAATAGCTTTTGCTGCAAATCTGTAGGAAATAAGTCAAACAAAATCTCATCTTCGACAAAATTGCACATAGGACACTCATGCGTCCACCGGCAGCCAAGGGACTGTGATACTATGAATCTGAGACTATGAATGTTTGTGTTCGTCTAGGTACATACACGGGAAAAAAATCTGTGGTAAAAATTACTATTGTAGCTGACTACGCCCATTCTTGAAACTACCATGGAATTTCAGACCAATTTACTATGTTTACGGTACATCCCACCACATTACTGGTCCACTTGACAGAAATAATTTACAACAATCTGATTTCGACAATAGACATGGTAAAATCAAGCGCATTTCTGGTCTGCTGAAAATTGCCGGTGCGAGCGCTTAAGTTAACCCCCTAAAATGGTAGTTTTTACTGCACAATTTTTTTGCGTGTATGAATGAAGAGGTAACTTATTCAATTTAGGTTAGGCCATTATATATAGATCTTACCAGCCGATCAAACAGGTTTTTGAGATGGATACTCAAGTCTTATATGTACAAGAAACTCAAGATAGCATAACAGTTGAGGTCAGATCAGAATACGCTTATCAGTCAAATGATAAGATTTCCTAGTTAAAATTAAGGGGACACGGGAGACCGTGTTATTTTCCCTATCTTTCGTCTCACTCTAACAATAATCATCAAAACTTTGTGGAAGCAAATCTCGAGTTTTTGTGGACCGATGAACCTGAAAATTTATCGGGTTGTGCACTCCATGTATAGAATCATAGTGATACATTTTCGCATCGATATATAGAGTGGTTCTTGGGATTTGCTTCTTGAAATGGATAGGATGATTATGATGACGTCCCGTGCGGCCTTAAGGGGTCTATTTTGTAATTCGAGCAAATTCACGTGACTCGTCTGAAGTCATTGTCGATCAAAGTAAGCATGCATATTTCAGATGTCACCCGTCGACTCCCATAGTAATCCAGTCACATAGAGTGACAACTGTCGATAAACTCGATTGACAGAGCCAAGTCGAGCGAAATTTTTGGTCGACAGTGACTCCAGTCGAGTCGTTTTTGATCGACTCGACTTATAAAATAGGGCCCTAAATCGTGCATAATTAAATTCGATTTCTGATTTACTTAATCATCAATACCTTCAGACGTATTCAAGTACTTGTGCTGCAACTTATCATTTATTTTTATCTAAATATGAAATGACAATTTCGAGGATAAATCATTTTATTTTCAGTTTTTTGAGACTGTTATACATTTTTTGATAAAACGAACTAAAACTATCAACTTTTCCGTGCTGTTATGGCACATAAACATTTTCAATAAGTTTACAACTACAAAATACATATGGTTATTATGGGAGTATCTTATTTAATAATTTGGTAATCGAGAAAGAAGGATCAGCTTTGGTATTATGCCAAATAGCACTATGCCATAAGAGGCACTCCCGTAATTACCGAACATGCATGTCAGTCCCATGTTTGCTGGATGTCACATGAGAGAATTATGTGTTTATGGGCAGTAGAGAAAACTTAACACCAACTCAAGCACTTCTTCGCTTATACCAGTAAATTCCACCTCCAATGGCTGCCACAATCACTATGACCGCAGCACCAATTATGACCAGGTGAGAACTTCCATTTCCACCTTCGTTGCTACCATTGGTGTTGTCCTGGGCCTTGTGCCCATCTTCGTGATCAGTTTTACCGGGTTCCTCCGGCGGCGGCTGTGGCGGTGGCGGCGAAGGCGTCGTTTGAGGAGAAGGAACTGGTTCAGGACGAGGTCTAGGAGGCATCGGCCCGGTACAGCACATTCCTTCAACCTCCCGCTCATTCTGTTCGCAGTTGCTGTGCCGATCAGTCGGCGTGGCAATATTGTGTTCTTGGAGGAAATCAAGCATGTCCTTTATATTTCGGCACTGGAAACTGTTTCCGTTCAGGTACACGGCTTTCAGCGATTTCATGTCCAGCAGATGGGCGTAGTCGATGCTGTCCATATTATTGTCATTCAGTTTGAGAGTTTCCAAAGCCGTGAAAGGATAGAAGATTTCTAGTCTCAAATCTGAGGGCAATATGTCGTTTTTCGATAGGTCTATGGTTTTTAACAGAGGTAAACCGATTTTCTTAGTGTTGTCCAGGTATAGCACTCCTGTTCCGGCTAGATTGAGATCTTGCAGTTGAACCATGTTTGAGAATACCGACAGATCGAGAGTACTGTCCTCCCAGAGATCTTCATTTTCACTCAAATTGAGTGTCTCGAGCTTAAGGCAGCTTGTCACATTGGCAACATTTCCCAAACGATTGCTACTTAAATCTAATTCCCTGAGATTTTCGCACTGATTGTTCCGGTACATCAATACCTTTTCGATGTAATTGTTCTTGGCGTGCAGAGCTAACAAATTCTTTGTGATTGTCACTGTTTGCAGTTGACAATTTTCAACCTTCAGTACCTTTAAGTTGTCGGCAAACGCGATCAAGAAGTTCGGAGGAATGGCCACCATATGGCTGTCCTTGAAGGCCACATTTTCCGGCTTTGTCGAGCCGGGTGAATAGAAGGCAATTTGTGTCGTGTTTTTGAAGTATTTCACATTGCGAAATACGCATATTTCCAGATCATTGTCCTTTTCGATGGTGCAGTCGTAGGTTTCCGCTATGGACACTGCTATTACTCCTGCTAACAGTAGTGGGATCACCCAGGATGCCATTGTTGGTCTGAAAAGACATCAGGTCGAATAATATAATTCATATGATACAGAAATTGTTTACAATTGGGTTTATTCTACGAGTGACGTGAGGTGAGAATTGTTGGTGTCGTATGAGCCTATGCGTGCTATAAAACGTTTGACTTTTACTGTGCGCCCTGTTTTCAAGCTTCCCGTAAGAGAGAGCGAGACAGCACCAACACACGGCGCACAGTAAAAGTCAAAAGAACAAAAGAATTTATGGCACGCGCAGAGGCTCATAGCGAGGTGAAAATTTACGACTCGAGTGAAGTGACTCGCCGTGTAAATTAAATGGAGAGTCACTTTACTCGAATCGAAAATTGTCACCTCACTATTATCAAGTCGAAAAGAATTTAAGGCCAAAATCATTAACATATTGTTATGATAGTATTGGTATTTGCAGCATCGATGAAATATAACTGCTTATCACCTGATTTAATGGATAATTTATGCGAAGAAAAATGCTTCAGGTGGTATTTCAATATATAAACAACACTTTCAGATACAGCATTATCAATTTAGCGACAATATACATGAGATTTATATTCTCGAAAAAAAATCTCCGATTTTATGCCGCATTTCATTGCCTCACACAACTACACTTGTAAATAGAAGGTGCTTACCTTTTCCATTGTAATTCTGCAGCAAACATTTGTATTTTGGATTTTATATTGCGTTCACTACACTTCCACTAAACAAATCTTTCATTCACTTTCCTTAAAGGAACACATTTCAAACGGGAATCAAATATTTATAAAGTTTTATCAACCGCAACACTCAAAACTATTATGAGCCTCTGTACGTGCCATAAATTCTTTTGTTCTCATGACTTTTACTGTGCGCCGTGTGTTGGTGCTGTCTCGCTCTCTCTCACGGGCAACTTGAAAACAGGGCGCACAGTAAAAGTCAAACGTTTTATAGCATGCACAGGCTCATGGCGGTTGTTTTCACTTGCTGCGAATCGACGCCGCCACCGCACACTGAGGCATGCCTGTGTTTATAGTCTAAAATATCCAACTTTTTTCCTGTTGTATTAATTTTCAGTACGGAAAGGTTGGGCAAAGCATAGAAACTTGAAACTCATACGTTGTTTGTTTTTCGATTCTCTCAAATAACGAAAACCATCTCTACGAAGCATAAAATCATACCAAGAGTTTATCAATTTGGACCACCCAAAATAATTGAAAAGCTCCACAGTGCGATGCGTCGGGATGCGTCGGGACGCGTCTATCATGTGTGCACAATCATCGCGATCGTTGAGCGCAGTGATGTCAGAGTTGCTATCTGTAAAATCATAGCATTTAATGTGAATTGATCACAAAAATCATTGAAATTTTATTAAATCAGTGATCTTGTGATGGAAAACTATTTGCAAAATGATAAGTTTTTATCATATGCAGCAAATGTTCCGAAAACAAGCATATAACAATTGCTAGAAAAATCTGTCACCAATCACCTGGCAACACCGTCATCCCTTGCAAACATAAACCGTACCGATGCATAACAAAAATATGCGATAAATTCAATTAAAAACAGAGAAATTCCGTTGCCCTTCATTAAATTGTAATGTTTTCTTTTGATATGTACGATTGAAGAGTTGATTTTGATTTCCAATACTCGTCAATCTACTAAATTTACCATGTGTTTACATAAAAATATGCTAAACACAAATGTTATATTTTTTGTTTGTATGTTTTGAAAATATACATGGAAAGGCGACACTACTACTATTACATCAATGATGATTCTAATGATTCTTTGAGTTACACGCCGCTTCACCTTAAGATTCAGTCTAGAAAAATTATAAGCGTATAGATGAAGTTCCGTCAAATGTAATCAGAGTATCGAGTGAAATGTAATTCACAGATCAAAAAAAATCGTGATGGATACAAGTCAAACAGCACTTAACACACTGAAAAACATTTTATTATTGATTATTTGTAGAAAAAATCACTTTGGGAGCAACAATGTCAGCTATTATACTTTAGAAACCACTACTGGTGCCTCATTTTGGTTTATGATTATGATTTTGCTGATGATGTTTACATTTTTATAAATTTCACTCCAACAATTTTGGTTTACCAAATAGGTGGCACACTTGCCCCAAAAAGTATGGGTTTCCACCAATCTGAATTTCGTATGTAAAACTAAATACTTTTTTCGTTCAAATGCCTGTTAATAATGTACCTATTTACCATGCTATTTAGAAACAACGAAATCTTATAAAAATCCACTGAAATTTGGATGTTGTTACAAAAGTCTAGGTAACTACGTGAAAAATAGAGCAATTTTCATCAGCCCCAAAGTTCGCTATGAGTGAAATATGCTTAAAACCGCGTCCTTCAAACGCCGACTAAGGAAGAACAAATGGTTGACATAAGCCTGAGTGACATTGAAATTTTTCATCAGTAATTTTGATGGGAGGTACGTTTGGCCGAATGGACTTTATGAAGACGTCTTTATGCTAAATGACGATAGGCTTAATACGCTGTTCTTCTGACACAGCTGAAAATATGTTGTAAATTTAAGTTTATTTTCATGCACATATTTGGAGCATCAAAATAAACTGAAATGTCAACGATAAATCGCTTATTCTTCAATCAAATGCACTTTAAATTTACACGATCATGTAGCCTTCAAGCACTTTGTTTGATAACTAAACGAAATGCCATAACAATAGATGAATTTGGTTTATTTTTACTCTATGCCATATCTTACACTACATTGGAATTTAAATATTTTAATTATGGGGAGTTATGCTGTTAAAGTAGTTAATAGCACTAAGCATCTAACATTTCAATCAAAATTACTTAGACACTTTCATTATTTACTTGATATTGGGAATTATAGTTTGTCGTATTGTAATAAACTATGCAATAAACAATACTTTAACATTCCAGTCGTCGCGCTGTTGTATTTTGTACAACATTGGTGAACAAACCTCGCTTTTCAATCACAACAGCAGCGTGGTGGTTCTGACGGTGGTCAACCACTCGACGACTGGAAGGTTAATACTGCGCATATTATTATCGAATATAAACTCTATGGCTTTCATAAAACCTCCTGCCGAAGTGAGTCAAGGTTTGGTTACCAAGTAAAGTCTGTCGTTGTTTGTTGCTATTTTTCATAGCGTTTTCTCTTTCAAGCATACTATCAACTATTAATCTCTTAATAGTATTTGGTGTTTTAGTATTTTTGCTTTCACTCAGGCCTATACGGGTTAAGCATGTTCTATCTTGTGATCCTTAGAATCAGAATGAGCCTCTGTACGTGCCATAAATTCTTTTGTTCTTTTGACTTTTACTGTGCGCCGTGTGTTGGTGCTGTCTCGCTCTTTCTCACTGGCAACTTGAAAACAGCGTGCACAGTAAAAGTCAAACGTTTTATAGCATGCATAGGCTCATGTCAAGGACATCCGGAAGGTAGGTAAATCGATTTTATTTTTTTCTGCTGGGTGGCGCTAGTGAGTAGTTTAACATAAGCATTTATCTAATGATCCAGATAATGTAGAAAATTCGAATCTTCGACAAAGTTGATTATAAGGTCAAGGACATCGAAAATGCAAACAGTTTGGTTCCAACTTTCGCCACTAGGTTGCGCTAGTGAGCATGTGAAATTGAGCCTTTTTAACTAGTTTTTTCTTCTGATTCAAATAAGATAGAAAGATGGAGTCTCCGTAAAAGTTGTTGAAAAACAGAGCTACCAACATTGATGAATTGCTTCTTGTGTCAGAAAATGACGTTGGTCTTCGTTTTAGGTGGGCTATAGCCCAACTAACGGGAGCCCAATTAAAACGTAGCCCATTTAAAGATAGTGCAACAAACGAAATTCGACTGTAATTCTATCTTGGTAAAGATAGACAGTTCAGTTCATAATTATGTCACTAGGTAGCGTAAGTAATTGAGTTATGTTTTCACATTTGTTCAAGTAACTCAGGTCTGATGCTTTTAATTTTCAATTGATTTAGATTAAAATCTCCTCACATTAGATACTGATTCACTATATTCAAATGTTTTAGATCTTTTATACTTCATATTTAAGTGATTCAGGACAGATTCACTTCATATACATATATTTCAAGTCTGATGTACTGGATTGGTCTACTTAATTTTTAACAAATCATGTCAAATTCACCTCATATTTAAGTCATTCGGATATGACATCATATTCAAGAGTTTCATGCCTGATTCACTTCATACTTACGATTTCCTTGACCTACTGAATAACTTTGCCGAAAACTTGATCTTTCTATCTCATGTGGGTCAATGTTCATGCTCACTAGCGCCACCTAGCAGCAGGATGTCCTTGATGTGCTGAACAACTTTGCTGAAGATCGGTCCTTTGCTATTCATAAAAATCTCGAGATATAGCAATTTAAATTTAACTATTTTGTGGCGATGCTAAACTTTTTTGGGGGTAATTCAATTGCAATACCTATTTTAGTGAGTCCGTATTTACATACAGTAGTGTATAGACATACAAAATATTTTCAAATGTCTTGGAAAATTTTCCAAATATTGCCCTACATAAGTATAAGCCATCAATAAAACAATGTTGATGTCAAAGCTATAAAAAATACAAAAAATCATGAAGGGTATCCGGTCTCGGAGCATATGCCTCTTCCCTTTCCTTCTCACACGGTACATTGGTACATTTTTTATACGAAACCTTCAAAAAAATGGTATGGACAATTATGTTTTGTTGAACTCGCTCACTCTCTAGTAACCTGTTGTATGTTATGGACGACCCTTGATTTTAACGAAGTGACTTTTAATTTATAATAGAACCTTACCTCATATTGGGCACCTGTCGTTCAACTGAAAAGAAAACAAGCGAAACATAGATGTATAGTGTTTATGGCTATGATTAGCACTGTGCATATTTGTAGTCATAAATGATGTTTCGCATAACGGTCACTTGGCATAACAATTTAACATCAAGAACAGGCATCAAGAAGGGGAATATGTAATTCCGGTTATCGCAAAATGTCCATTGTGCCATATGACCGTTATGTCAAATAACTATATGATAAACAATCTCATGCCAAATGGCCCACTCCCTATTAGCCAGGACTCTGCACTAGGGAAAGTGTACCAGTTATGGCCATAGTGGTTCCCTATTTGGCCATATGCAAATTTCAGATAACTTTTACATTTTTAATCTTTTTGAATGTTTTAACATCAAGATTTATCCTTTATTGTACTGCTAAAACACAAAAGATTTTTCAAAATGTGAAGACATTCTAGATATCACGTATGGCGAAATAGGGAACCACTATGGCCATAACTGGTACACCTACCCTTTTTTGTTTTGTGGGATTTTGACTTCTATTGGTCTTGTTGTTTACAAGTTTTATGCAGAACCCAAAGTATGGAATCGCTTCACCAAGTATTGTAACACTATACTTTGAATAGTGCAACACTTCCCGAAAAGTTTGGAATCATTACATGAGAAACTTATGCTTACCGCTGGTTCTCAATATTTTGATGTGTTATAATATTCTGTGAAGCAATTCCGGACTTTTGGAGGGTAGTGTACATGCTTCGACAACTCTGCTACACGCAAACAAATTTTCTTGTATAATCTACCGAATCCATGGTAGAATTGAGAACTGCACCAACGATTTTCAACCGACTACAAAAATCTGTTAAGTTTACTATCATCTGGTGAAAATCACTGAGCAGTGCAGTAAATTTGACTATGTCCATAGTAGCATCCACTACAAAGCATTGTATTTCAATCCGTGACACCCACCGTACAACAAAGTGTGGTCAAAAGTATGATGCTAAACTTCTCAAATCTAGAATGTTTCTAGTCATAAATACTACAACTCTGGTTAAATTAACAGAAGAATTTTTTTGTGTAGTGATGTTGACTATGTTTTTGTAGAGTTAACAGATTAATGTATTCGGTTGAAAATCGTTGGTGCAGTTCTTAATTTTACCATGGATTCAGTAGTTTCTACAATAAAATTCATTTCAGTGTAACTTAAAATATTGCGTATCAATAGAAGAAAAAAAAAACTAATCATCCGATGACCGTAGTTACCTTGCCTGAAAAATTCTAAAATAAAATATAAGTCATTCGCAGATGCGCATATCTCACATAACTTATGATCTCGCTCTAAGAACCATTGCTAAGTGTGTAGATCGTCGTTTTTAAGCAAATTAACGGACATCACGCTTGGTTAACAATGGCTCTTAGGGCGAGTACACAGCTTCAAAGCTAAAATTTATTTGAAAAATTACATATAATCCTTTCACTTACAATACGTTTAAAATAACTTACATTCTAGTTTTACTTCAAATTTCCCTGAGGAACAAACTCGCCACCCTTTCTTACTCTATTTCAGTTCACAACTAATCCACTTCAATACAATTTTATATATCTACATACAACAAGGTCAGTGTTGCTAGTTTCACCAAAAATCCATCGCAACACGAGATATATCATATATGTTGCCGTCGTTATCGGTTAACAGTGAAAGAAAATATGCAAATAAATAAATTGCTTTTTATATAGTATTTTGTTTATTAATGGCTGTAATATACTTTTTTTCTGCATGAAAAAAATGTAAGATTAACTGATATTTTGCAAATTATTACTACAATGGTAGTAATTCATGATATATCTTCTAATGAATCTATTTAATATAAATTGACTAAGATACATTAGAAAGGTTAACTTTACTAACTTTTAATGAATTCGCGAAGCTAATGAATTGATGCACTATTGCAGTATAATAAGTATTATTTTCTTTTGGCGAGTACACCAATCAGTAAAATAAACCAATTCAAAACATTTCTAATAAAATCGGCTCCGTTATGCCTGATGGCACTTGAGCCTTGTTTAAAAAAAAAAAATTAAAAAAAAAACAATGGCCAGTTTTGACACCCACCCACCCCCTCGTAAGACCTTTTTGTATGGGAATTCTACAAATTGTGATTGGGCTGTAATATTTTGAGGACGCCCGCCCACCCCCTTCAGTGTTATAGCATTTGTGGATGGGCCCTTAGCTTTAGTGAGTGGCGCTCCCTTACATTGCCATTAGCCTATCTGTACGATGTTATGTTACTCTCATCCAAAATTGTGTCTTTAACGCCTACGAAAGTAACACAACATATTTACTGAATACAATAGAACATCAGTAGCTTAAAACAGATCTAAAAACTATTACAAAATACGTACCTTCGCTTTAAATTTTGTTTGAAAAAATGCCTCCAAAATATGCTTTCGCATATCTGTTCGCTAACCGTGCACTGACAATAAATTTTATGAGTCAGAACCAGAGGAGGAGGATGCATTCGGCTGAAACGCTGAATGCAGTTATTATAGCATGCTAAATGCAATCTGTCTAGCACACTAGCACGGTAAAAAATTACGCCATACAAATTAAGTATAGTACAGTACAAGACCAAAGTACTCTTTAATGGGTAAAAAAGTACCCTTTATGAGAGAAACTAGTTTAACTCATAAAAAGAGTAAAGGGCCTGTACTCTTTAAAGAGTAAACGGCTTGTACGTCATATCAACGAGTGAATTTTACCCATTATCCAAAACATATCTGGAGCTCGATTTGAAAAGGTCCTAAGTAACAAAAGTTAATAATTTGTGTTTATTTCACCATTAGGTAGATTCTACTCATCTTAATATGAGTGTGAAGTACCAATTTGATATTATATTTCTTAAAAAATACAAAAATAATTAACACTTTGACGTAATTAACAAAAACTAGGAACAGTAAAAATTTGTCCATTCGTCCTATTGCGCATTCGGTCGAATGTAGCTTAATCGAAAAAAACGCGTATTCGACCTTTTGTCTTATATCTTCAAGATTACAAAATCCCCCCAGAATCAGACTCTGGTTGAGCTACTGAGCAAACCATTTATTGAGATGAAGGCAAACAGCAGCTGATGCTGTGTCATTTCCTAGGAATTCATGTTTTAGTGTTCGCGATTGTGAAAGATCTTAAGGAAAAGTTTAGGGAAACCGACAGCGACATTTTGCTCTCTTCGTTCAACTTTGATTTAATCTTCGGCCTGTTGCTATCCGAGCATCACCGCAGAAGTACCGACGATGCCTTATGAAGACTTCTCCAACGATATAAACAAGTAAATCTCCGACAGCCGCATCCGTTTCATCTTCTGTAAAGTAGACATTCCGCAGAGATGTGAATTTGCACTGAGTAACATCGCTGATCGCATTAATCACTTCGTCAACGTTATACAAAACATATAAATATGCAGAAAACTCCAGAAATTCTCTGAAAATCTCTATTTTTGTTTACAACGGTGGGTCGTATGTGCTTCACTGACCATCAACCAGCCCGATCGTACTTTGACGTATGGACAGTTTCAGACGTCAAACGTCTGAACGTGCCCGTTCGATGTGCAGCGGTGACTGGCGTTAGGTCGTATCGATTAGGTCGAATGAAACACAAACAATCTCAGATAGACGGAAAACTTGTTTATGCTCGTAAATAAAAAAAATGAGTGTATTCTTATGCTTTTGTTTAAAGGTTCACTGGGATGGATTTCGTTTTGTGTCTTAATACGTATATTGTGTGTTTTTAACTGTTTGCTTGAAATAGGAATTGAATTTCGTTTGTGAAACTTCATAGAGAGTTATCTCAGACAGTCAAAAATGTCACATTCGACCTTTTCAAATCGATCTCCAGATATATTTTGGCAAACAGAGTAAAATTTACTCTTTTTCGAATATGAAAATTCAATTTAATTCTATTATTTTTTTTCGTATATAAAATAATCAACCAAAGAAATTTTAATATATTAATTATTTTTATTAATTAAAACAGTTACAATAAATCATTGTTTATTTGCGAAAGCATAATTGACTGATTAATTTTGATGTTACTAGGTTGGTAAACGGGGCAGCTGCTACTGGCGATTTCATGCACCGGGACATGCAAACGGGATGCATATGAAAGCAAAAGTATCCTGTAATATTTAATTGTTTCCTTATTATCAGAATACGACAGGGACAAAAAATTATACCTACTGTGGTAGTTATGTATATAGCTGGGTAGGCCATGCTATACAGAAATGATCATTATCATTCAATCTGTCAAGTGCACAAGTACCACATTGGCGACGAGCAAGAACCCAAGAACAGCGGATAAACCAGTCGGAAGTTGGATCAGAATAGATCTCAAGGCATCTATAAAGGGTAACTATAAACGTCTGATTTTCCGAAAGATAGAATCTCATCGGAACAGACTCGAGGGAAAAAGAAAAGTCTCGCCTCAATTGAGGGAGATGCCTTAACGGTGGATGAAAATCCACCCGGAGAAGGCAAGAAAGTCTCGCCTCAAAGGAGGGAGACGCCTTAACGGTGGATGAAAATCCATCCGGAGGAGGCCAGAATGTTTCGCCTCAATGAAGGGAAACGCCTTGACGGAGGATGAAAATCCTACCGGAGAAGGCAAGCATATCTCTCCTCAATGGAGGGCAATGCCTAAAGGGCGGATGAATATCCATCAGGAAAAGGCAAAAATGGACTCAAATTTGAAAATTTGACCGCACCATCAAAGAGGTAGAAAAGGATACGGATGTCAAAACCGGATATAAATTCGGGTTACTATGGTAATTAAATTTCCCATTGAAGGAATAAGATGAGTAAAGGTTCAAGTGAAAAATTCATAAAAAAAAACCTAAGTTGCAAATATTCATCTTAACGTGCATAAAAGAGAGCAACCACAGGATTGATCTGAATGATTATACGCAGGAAATCGCTAAAATATAATTAATGTCATACAAGACCATCTCTCGTTATAGAAAAGGAGATGTGGTAGTTATGTATATAGCTGAGTAGGCCATGCTATACAGAAATGATCATTATCATTCAATCTGTCAAGTGCACAAGTACCACACCTACTATTGATTTATCCGAATTAGTAAATACTTATTTCAGTTATGACGGCAACAAACTTGAAAGTGTGTCAAACACTGCTCCATTAAGAGTAAGTTCATGGAATTTAAAAAAGGGCAAAAAATACCCTTAATTCGAAAAAATTAAGTACCCATTATTTTGACGTTTCCATACATCAGCAAATAATGGGTATTTTTTCCACATTAAAGGGTACTGCTGAGTTTACGTATACGTGCCATTAATTCTTTTGTTCTTTTGACTTAAACTGTGCGCCGTGTGTTGGTGCTGTCTCGCTCTCTCTTGAAAACAGCGCGCACAGTAAAAGTCAAACGTTTTATAGCATGCATAGGCTCATGAGATTGAGTGTGAGTTTGAGTAGATTTGAACGAGCGTGTCCTATTAGTGAGCCATAAACGCATCAGGGTTGTCTAAAAACCGTTTGTCGACTGGCTGCATACTTTGATGCACGCACACCGTGCGTGACGTGACCAGAAACGTCAAACATAAACAAACCTGATTGTTGAAACTGGAAAAAGACTGTTTTGCGGCGGCGGCGAAATTAAAGTTTGAAATCAATTATTTTCGAGGAAAAACGTTTGCTCGAATTGCTAATCACATTTGTACGGATTGTTCCTAAGATCAGGAACAAAAATCAAGCGGTATGAGCGATCAGGACGTCTCAAAAATGAAGGTAAGTGAAGCATTTGTTTTGCCGATGTTGAGAGCCGAAAAGAAAAATGTCCGACCGACATCACAAATCAGGTTATGAAAGTTCGGGAGTCGGTGGATATCAGCGGCCGTAGATATTCAATAATATTATATCGCATTCTTAATCAGGTTGCAGATTTGAAGAAGGAGCTCAAAAATCGAGGACTCAGCACACTTGGAAATAAAAACGAACTGGTCGATCGTCTTCAAGGTGCGCTCATAGGTAAGAAATAGCGTAAACAGGGCTGGTAGCGAGTCACTTCATATTTATTTGGTCACTTAATTTTTTGACTAAAAAGTCACTAAAGTATTTTTTTTTTCGGTAAAATGGAAACTAAAGACACTACTTTGGTGATGAATAAAAATAAAAATAAGATCTGCCGTAGCTTCTAGAATTCAAAGAATCACAACATTTCTGTTGAAATTTCTGAAGAATGTTATTTAGGAAATGTCGAACAATAGCAAATTACTTTCGTTATTCTTAAAGCAATGATGACTGATGAAATGTATGATTTTTTTTCGATGTTCTAGGAGAAATTTTTGAAGACATTCGTTAATTAACATTTTTCTCCAATGTAATTTTGATCACGTTTTTCTTTCCTTGACCTTGTGTAAAAGTAAACTAATAGGCCCACGTATGATAAATAAATTACAATTACAATTACAATTAAAGATTTTTCAAGGAAGGAGTTCCTAAGTCGATTGTTTCCATCCAATTCTCTATCCGTTTTCATATGAATTTCATGAATTCATGTATAGTTTATCTCAGAAATTACTCTAAAATACTTCCAGAGTTTATTCCTGAAAATCTTTTAAGAACTATCGTTGGAATTCCTCAATTTGGAAAAGTGACCTTCTAGTTCCTTCTGAAATTTATCTAGAAATTTTTGCAATATTTCATCCACGATTACATCTGTAGTTCTTCCAAACATTGTCGATTTTTCAAGTAAAATTTCTACACAAGCAATGAACGGAATCAATGTTTTTCAAAGAATTCCTCCATAAAATCTTGCAGGATTTTTTCAGGAATTCAATGTATTATTTTGTCGATCCAGGATCTTTTCGTAATGGAAATTTCCTTGATTTCCCTAGGCATAGAGTATCATCGTACCTGCCACACGGGGTCTACCCCGTTTGGCATAATGCCGTATGGCATAATGCCGTTTGGCATACAGTCGTTTGGCATAATAGCTGTTTGGCATAATGCCATTTGGCATAACGGTCGTTTGGCATAATCGCCATTTGGCATAATAGCCGTTTGGCATAATTGTGAAAAACATTGAATTTGATCAAATTCCTTCCATTAAGCAAAGGGGTGTGTATAAACTGCTCACTATCGTACATTCCGTTGTCAGTTAGTGATAGGACATACTTCTAATCATCATTTTTCAAGGAAACCAATATCCAATAAAGCTCTTTTGGAATTGCATCATACATGACTTCCGGGGTCATTAAGTCCCGGATATTATGGCGCATTTTTAAGGTGAAGATGAATCGAAGCCAAACCTCAAAGCACGGATCTGAAGAATCGAACATCCGTTCAGGCTGGAAACTTAATCGATTGATCACTAGCTGGTGGTGACCAATTAATTAAGTGTTCAGCTCAAATGAGTGTTCGGTTCTCTAGATCCGTGCTCTTGAAAATTTGAAGTTTGGCTTTGATTCATCTTCACCTTAACAAAAATATATCCAACGCCTAAGTTATTCCATGTCATTTAAAAAAAAAGGAACATGAAATTTGATGACGCATCTTATGGTACGGCATATTACTGTACCACTGCAGTATCTTCCTTTTACAAATTATGCCAAACGACCATTATGCCAAATGGCTATTATGCCAAACGACTCTTATGCCAAACGACTATTATGCCAAACGACTTTATGCCAAACGACTGTATGCCAAATGGCATTATGCCAAACGGGGTAGACCCGCCACACGATATATGAACGTGAAAATGACAGCTATGGCAAAGAAAGCTTTCAGTTAATAACTGTGGAAGGGCTCATTGAACACTAAGCTGAGAAGTAGGCTCTGTCCCAGTGAAGATGTAATGCAAAGAAGAAGAAGGAGAAGAACACTATGAAATTTATTTCAGCGGTAGTTTAAACGATGATCCCTGGCAACATTTCTGAATAAACGCTATATAAAAAAGGTATCTACCGTGATAATTATATTTAATTTGTTTACCGGCATATCGGTCTATTTTGCTCGAAGTAAGAGGGAGCATTATTATTTATCTTTATTTGATTGGCTTTTCGCTCTTGGCGAGTTCGCCACATCAAAGAGGGAGCATGGAGTAGAAAGCAATGAATACTAGATAGATAAGTACCGTAAGGGAACGGCGAGAGAAATTGGATTAGATGTTGAAGAGGACATATCATATAAAAAAGTATTACATGAAACGTTATTTCTTGTGGCTAACGTCCCCTATGGGAACGGCTTGGCGTGTTGTTAGAATAACACTACCAAGACAGCCAAACATCTTCAACATCTAATTCAATTTCTCTCGCCGTTCCCTTAGGGACGGTTCAAATATTACGTAACGCAACAGGGGGAGGGAGGGGGTCTTCCGTAGTGTTACGGTCCATACAACAATTTTATATATTCCATACAAAAGCTGTTACGTGGGGGAGGAATAATATTGTCAAAATATGCGTTACGTAATATTTGAATCATCCCTTATAGTACCTATCCATCTAGTATTCATTGCTTTCTTCTCCATGCTCCCTCTTACTTCGAGCAAAATAGACCGGTATGCCTTTAGACAAATTAAATGGATAAATTTTTTGAAAACATTTTTGAACAACCACGAAAAAATAGGCTGGACTTACAAAACAATTAAAATAGGGAATCTCTGGAGTAATTTCTAAAGGTATCTTTAGAGAAGTTCTTGGTTAAAATGTAGTGAAAAAACGAACGACAATTCTGGAGAAATTATAGTCGAGCTCTTGAAAATGTCCTAAACGGAACTCTTGGTCGCAATCCTAATTATAGTGATCCGTTGAAGAAACACGCCAACTCGACACGCGAATGGCAGCACTCCTTCAGAATTCAATGAAACTTTCTGGATGTCAAAAGTTTGTGAAACTAAGATACTTTGCATATTTTGTTTTTATTTTCAAAATTGATCTAGACTAACATTTGGAAAGTGTCAAAGTTTTATTTACTAATATATGAGTTTTAATCACAAAATAGATTATATTTGTTTTATTGGGAGTAGTTTAAAGAAATAAAACGGAATTATACAGAGTTTTGTTTTAATTAAATACAATTGATCTCGCACCAAACCGCTTATGAGAAAATCAACTCCGTCTAACAATCCGAAGAGTTTTTTATGGTTGGAAAGATATCACAATAATATTTCATTTCTTATTTGGTCAAAGCCAATCTTAACAGGTGTCTGGAAAGGGTAAAAAATCGTGGTTTGTTTTTATGATGCATTATTATTTTCATTATTGCTATATATCCTAAAACGTAGTATCTGCACATGAATATATACGTTATTTTTGGGCTTTTCTGAATAAACTGAATATTTTTGGTTTATCCTCTGAATTGGTATACCGTATGGCTGCAATTTGTGTATCACTAATAGGCATAAAACAATGATACAGTTTTAACCTTATCAAACAATTCCACCAATTTCTCTGACATTCTAACATATTGTTCATTAGATATATAACAGAAATTTAATTTGGTGATACATGTATCAGTTTGTTTCACTGCCCAGTCGAATAGTTCTCCCGGAGTTGCGATTGTGTTTCCATAGTCTTTTTCAAGACTTGCTCTTTTTGCCATTCGCTTGAGAGTGTCACCAATAGCGTCACAGGGGCCTTTGCCGTGGGATGTGGCAAAAAAGTGCCACTCTGCTTCCAATCCATGTATTTTCTTGTAATTACATAAGCTGGCAATTTTTTTTTTTTATTTTTTATAATGAGCTGCAGCTCTACCTGACATAAAGATAGCTTTTGAGAAATTTAATTTTTGTTCAACAAAATTTATCTGTTAAATAGCTGAACTGCAACTGTGTCATGGGTCAACACTTCTGATATTATAATAAAACTAACGTTTTCCAATTTATTATCTTTTTTATGGTAAATTTCGAATTGGTGTATCGTTGCTTGGGAATTATTCCAGCGATATCCTTGGGCAGTTGTAAGTTAAATACCTATATTTCTATACACTCATGCGGTGGTTGTTGAGTAACTCAGATCGTTAACGAAAATTTTAGGTAGATAACAATACAAACATCTTTATTATTTCTTATTCATCTGGCGTGTAACGCAGGTACGTTTTTTTCACAAAACTTTTTCTAGAAGAGAATTTAATGGGGTATGTATAAGGTTGTTACTTTTCAATGTTTGCAATACGGTTGTGATATCTTTCAAACTATAAAAATCCGTCGGATTGTTAGACGGAGTTGATTTTCTCATAAGCAGAGACGAAGTCCATTGACTGCCTTCATTTAAAAAACATAATCACTGTATAATTTCGTTTTTTACCTATTCTCAATAAAAATACAATCTATTTTCTGATTGAAACTCATTTATCACTTGAAAACCCAATCATATTTGACGGTTTAGAACAAAATCTTGGAAACAAATATTTCAGTTTTGGACTTGAAAAATCCGTTGTTAGAAAAACTTTTTTCCCTTGAATATGCCCAATTTGCAATGTATGGACGACTTTTAGTAAACTTAATTGCGAAACTTTTTGCCTAAAAACGTTCAAAATCTGAAATGGCCGTTTTTTTAAATCGATTTTACAATTTTGAATCATTGTTTTTTCAGTGTAGAAAACTTTTTTTTTTAATTTTTTCAATATTTTTTTTTTCTAAAACTTTAGGAAATTTCACAACAGTCCCCCATACAACACTTTTTTGTAGGTCTTACCGTTTTCGAGTTATACGGGTTTATAAAAAAAGTAAAAAAAAAAATTGAAAAAAGTCTAGATCGATTTTCAAAAAACAAAGTATGTAAGGTATCTTAGTTACACATAGTCTACACACTCATAAAGTTTCATTGAATTCTGAAGGTGTCCCTTTGTCGAGTTGGCGTGAAATCCGTCATACAGGATTATCTCCCGTTATTTTCTCAAGAAATCCATGAAATATTCTAAAAAAAAAACAGATAGAACTCTTGCAGGCATTTTAAAATAATTCATGGCGCAATTCCTTAAGAAGCCAGTAACGAATCAATCTTTGGTCAAATATTTCAATTAGTTAACTATGACAATCCTGCAAAAAGTCTTGAAAAATGTTTCAAACAAAGATTCATATTTGTGAGCCGATTTTTTGAAAAACTTCAATCTCGCATCATGGCCTTTTATGCAGTTTGTAAACAAAACTGTACACGTGGTTTGCACTCAAATTTTTGGTTAAAAGCTAGCCGTAGCATCTTTAAATGGACATAGGTACTTTTATTTTCGTGACTTTGATTTTTCGCGATTTGGATGTGCGAAAAGTCTGGGGAAAATACTGTTGTCACTATTATTTTACTGTCTGGCCGCTACCAGTCCTAAATAAATGAATTCAATGGTACTTAAGTCCCCTTTTCTAGACGGAGGTGATCCATTGGAAGATACAGCCATTTCCGAGGATCTACTCGAAGACGACGAACTTAACGATGACATCCTCGAGGACGAGGAAGAGGAAAAGCAACACCATGAAGCGACCGAAGAAGATCGAATACTGAAATCTCCCACTCCAAGCGAACCGTCGAAATCTGAATCACCAGAGCAGAAAAAGCCGGAAACCGTTGCAAAAGATTCAGAAGCAGATAAGAAAGAAGACCAACCAGCAGTTATCCAGAAGAAGGTGGCCCTCAAGCGAAACATTTCAATTTCCGTTCCCACTCCAGCAGCGGCAGCAGTAACGGCCACTCCGAAAGGCACCGATGAGGATAAGAAGCCACAATCTGATGATTCTGCAAAGGAATCTGAAACCGGTTCCAGTGAACCGGAGAAAAAGGTGATCAAACTGACCGAACTGACCGCTCAAGAGAGGCTTGAGATGCGTGCCAAGAAGTTTGGTGCCCAAGCAAACGAAACGCCCGATTCGAAACTGCAGGCTCGAGCTGCCCGTTTCGGACTTACCAACAGCGATTCTTCCTCCGGCGGGTCAGCAACCAAACCGGTCAGCACTCTGGTGAGCGTTGATGCGTTAAAGAAGCGGGCCGAACGTTTCGGTGTAAGCGTGTCGGATAAGATGACTAAACTGGAACAGGACGAAAAGCTGATCAAACGCCAGGAACGATTCGGAGCCGTATCGGCACCTACTCTCACGGCCACCGGTAAAGTGGCCATCAGCAGCAGCAGCACTAGCAGCACAAAGACAGACTACGCTGAACGTGCCCGTCTACGGTTGGAACGCTTCAAGAATACCGCCTAAGAAGCAATGCTCGCCCTCGGGAAAATATGCTGGTCTCTTCTGCAATCAATCATTTTCATAAAACGTTACTTCGGATCAGTTCATGTGAGTGGATTCATCCCCTAGTTCCATACTAAATACACATTGATATTGGGTACAGTATAATCGATTACCCACAGGACGCTAACGATTGTTTTTATGTCACCCGAAATATCCATATATTTTAGGAGAAATAATACGTCTTCAGAAAATATTATCTACCACGTACCTCGTTCTCTACGCCGTTACTGATCGTATTGCAGAGCTCCTTCATCGTTCAAAATTATCCCCAACTACTTCAACGTTAATACTACTGGACCTGCCTCTATCTTTACCTGCTACCATGTTATTCGTGGTGGTAATATTATCATGGCAACCTATCCTCGCTGTCTCCCTCTTAAGTGGGACGAGGTCCTCCTCCTCAGTCCTGCGACCGGTTCCAATGAGATCGATGTCGTCCACGATGCTAAGGAGCACATGTGACCGTGTGATGATAGCACCATTCCTCTGCACGTTCGATCTCCTAATGGCACCATTGAGTGCAATACCAAATCTTAAGCTCAGCGCTGCTCGTGTTGTCATGAAGAAAGGTGAATTTCATGCTTCAACGTCTCAATCCGAGCATTTGTTTTTGAACTATGGGGTGTATCCAGCGGGGCACTTATCAACCTCGGCGGACATCAACGTTTAGGCATTATTCAGCCTAACTCTACGTAACACCATGAAGAACGTAAACGCTTCCCATTTTTTTATTCCCAAAGTTTACAGGGGAAGCTATTTTTTTTTTTCAAAGTATGTATTCTAAAATTCATGCCTGCAAATCTTCTATCTCACATTAACTATATATTATTATCCACATAATTTTCCCAAAAAAACTAAAATTCTATCAAATATTCATTCCCAAGGATAGCTTTATAGACTCTCCTAAAATATTAACAGTAGTTTTCTTAGCAGCTCTAATTGAAATTACTAAAGTAAGAATAACACCAGTTAGGAAAATATATCAAAGAAATACTTTTTGAATTATGGAGAAAATTTATGGAGAGATTTAATAAAATTCATCACATATACCTTATACGGGATTGCTTAGACACACTTCCAGTCTTATGGTCACTATTCTCATACGGACAAGTTCCAACTCTCCATATATAATGCAATTCATAGGATATACCGTGAGGGCCCCTAACTCTGCGCAGCTCCTAACTTTGCGCACTTTTACCAAAAATCCACCAAAATCTGGTAAAATACTTAATATTTTGTTTTAATTTTGTGGGGGTGGGAATGCCAAATTCTTTAGAGCAAACACAGGGTTGTAGTGTACTGCTTAAAGCTACAAATAAATTTTATTGTAAGGTAGAATCTCTTTATGTAAATCTATTGTCACTTACATATTTTGGTGATAACCTCCGAAACGTTCGATTCGTTTCGTCGACTGCTGATGATACTTGCTTCCTACAAATGTTTATTACTTGTAATATTTCTTTTTAGGATCATTTTCTATTACTTACTGCGTGTAGCCAAACTCTAGCCAAAGATTAAACTGTGATCTAGTATTAAGTTGAATTTAGGTTCTAAGTAAACAATATCGAGATCAATAGAAATAGGAATTTAGTTAAGTATTATTTCACAATTCTGCATAAAGGTTTTACTCACTAGGTTTAAGAACACTAACTGCATGAATTCAACACTAGATTAACTTGATAATTTAAGATTTGCTTAAGAAATTTTAGTTCACACTGACTGAAAATAACTTGATTGTTCTATCCAATTTATTTAGCATGATATGCAAAATCACTTATCGATCTGACAGTCCACGTCATCGACCGTTGACATAACTCCTCTTCTTTCATCTACGGCGTCGCTGCAACGAGGGGTTTGCCGTCACATTCCCCCTTCCGTAAATCCTGGAACATCCGAGGATCCGTTACCAGGTTTTGCTTCATCTAAGACGTCCAAAACTGCTAGATTCACCGCCGCTCGTCGATGAACTCCTGAAGATGTTTTCACCATTGCTTGACGAACTCTGCCATCTTTGCCTTTCACGACTTCTACAATTCTCCCGCGCACCCATTGACTTCTCGACGGACCTCCAATAACCATCACCAAATCTCCTACTTCAAGGTCCTTAACATTTTCAAACCACTTTGATCGTCTGGTGATGATTGGAATGTATTCCTTAATCCATCTCGTCCAAAAACTGTCCGTAATGGATTGCGCTAATTTCCAGCTACTGCGAAGATTCCCAATAAACTTTAAAGGTTCCATCGGCATCATTTTTGATCCATTAGAACTGCCCAATAAAAAATGATTGGGCGTTAAAGATTCCTGATCTGCAGAGTCTAAAGGAATGTAGGTGAGAGGACGACAATTGATCATCGCTTCAACCTCGCACAGAATGGTCTCCAAAGTCTCGTCATCCGGTTTCCGTGGCGCTTCTAAAATTGTTCCAGCTGCTACTTTTACAGAACGCACCAGGCGTTCCCAAACACCGCCCATGTGTGGTGTTGCGGGAGGAATGAATCTCCACTTTGTATGCGCACTGGTAAATGTAGTAGAGAGTTTATTACCAATTTCTTCTTGCAATTCCCTGCTGGCACCCTGAAAACAGGTCGCGTTGTCTGTATAGAATTCTGCTGGTGAACCGCGTCTTGCCACAAATCGTCGTACTGCCATAACGCAAGACTCAGTTGAAAGACTATGCACGACCTCGAGGTGTATAGCCCTTATTGCCAGGCAGGTAAATAGAGCAACCCACCGTTTTACTTGACTACGCCCAACTCGCACCAGCAATGGGCCGAAATAGTCCAACCCGACAGATGTAAACGGTTTAACATAAGGCGTAACTCGATACTCCGGGAGTGGTGCCATAATGGGTGGCTGAGGTTTTGCTTTCATCACACGACACCAAACACAGCTTTTTGCTACCTTGTAAATCAGGGAACGTAGTCTTGCAATCTCGAAACGTTGTCTTACTTCATTTGCAATAGTTTCTCTGTTAGCGTGGCGGTAGAACTGATGATACCAGTCGATGAGCAAGAAAGTAATCGGATGGTCATGGGGTAGAATCACCGGATACTTCGCTTCAAAACTCATGAAAGTTGCTGCTCCTGCTCGACTACGTTTCCGTAGTACGCCTTTATCGTCAACGTAAGGCCAAGTTTTATAGATAGGGCTGGATTTGTTCACGGTGAGATGTTGATCGTCAGGACCACCTTTACTGCTAGATAGAACTCTTATTTCATTAGCGAAAACTTCCGACTGTGCTTCTCTCCATAACTCGCACTCCGCACGTTCTAGTTCCTCTTGTTGGAGCGTTCCTACCTGCAGTGGAATGCCCTGTACTTTCCGTTGCACATTGTCAAGAAAGCGCAGAACATACGCCATTACACGGTGTAACCTGATCCATTTACTGTAGCGACTGACGTCAATTATCGGCTGATGATGCTTGTGATGCAACACGCGGCTATGGTTTGGGCGTAATTCTTCTTCGGTTAGTGGAAGTTTTGACTGCCTCGGCCATTCTTCTTCTGCATTATGTAGGAAACTCGGACCTTGGAACCACTGACTGTCCGATTGAAGTTTCGGTCCCTCATTCCACTTGGTGGCTTGGTCCGCTATATTCAACTTGGAAGGTACCCAGCGCCAATTTTTCTGCTCCGTAGACGTTAAAATTTCTCCAATCCGAACGGCTACGAATTTGTTATAACGACGGTGTTCGGAATTTATCCACGCCAACACTGTTGCTGAGTCACTCCACATGTATCGCTGGTGAACTTTGAAGGAATGCTGATTACTGATTGATTCCAAATATCTCACCCCAAGGACTGCTGCCTTGAGTTCCAATCTAGGAATAGACAACGACTTGAGAGGCGCCACTTTGGATTTAGCTCCGATTAGTGACACGCTTACGTCTTCTCCTGTTGCCAGGCGGAAATAGGCAACGCAAGCGTAGGCACCTTCACTTGCATCCACAAACACGTGGACCTGTAGCTGGTTCTTGTCACCTGGAACCAGCGACTTAAAATAGCAGCGTGGAATGCGCAATGCATCAAGTTGTGGAAAGAATCGCGTCCATTGCTTCCAACGAATGCACAAAGCTTCATTGATTTGCTCGTCCCAATCGCATCCTGAGGCCCAGATATCTTGCATGAGCACTTTCCCATGTATAAGAAAAAAGGCAATGAAGCCTAAAGGATCGAAAAGGGTCATAAGTATCTTCAGTACTTCGCGTTTTGTTGGATTGTGGTTATTCTCCAAAATTGTGCGCAGATCATCTCTTAGAGAGAATGTATACGTGAATGTATCCTCGACAGGAACCCATCTCATCCCGAGTATCGATTCAGATATCGCGCTGCGCTCCAACGTCATATCTTTGATATTATTTGAAGTCTTTTCTCCAATGCTGCGCAGCAGTTCAGATGAGTTCGATCGGAAATTTCTTAATTCAAACCTCCTTCTGCATGTATTGTCCTCACCTCCTTCACTACCTGCTTGGCTTCTTGAATAGTCTCAAAGCTATCCAAATAGTCATCTACATAATGATATTTCTGGATGGCAATTACAGCTCGGGGATACTGATCGGAGAATGCCGCCGCGTTGACATTTTTCACATATTGTGCCGACGCAGGGGAGCACGTTGCCCCAAAAGTAGCCACATCCATCACATATATTTCCGGACGTTCCGACGGATCTTCCCTCCACAGGAATCGCTGGGATTGCTGGTCTTCAGCTCGCATTTTTAGTTGGTGAAACATTTCCCTAATGTCACCACTTACGGCAATCGGAAAATGTCTAAACTGAATGAGTACAGCCGTTAGTGACGACAGAAAGTCGGGACCCTTCATCAGTTGAGAATTAAGAGAAATTCCTGATGCTTTTGCGGCTGCGTCCCAAATTAGCCTTATTTTTTCTGGCTTTTTGGGATTCACTACCACACCAAGTGGTAAGTACCACACTCGCCGTGGGTCAGCTGTTTCTAGCTCAGCATTCGTTATCCGATGAGCGTAACCCTTTCGTTCGTATTCCGCTATCTGCTCTCGTATTTTCTGCTTCATACTTGGATCTTGCTTTAACCTCTTCTCCAAGGATTGCAGCCTACGTGCTGCCATCGAATAGCTATCCGGTAGCTCAGGATTATCAGTCTTCCACAAAAGGGCTACTTCAAATCCTGATGAGGTACGCCTGGTAGTGTCTGCCAGCATTCGTTTGGCCCTTTTATCCTCGTCAGATTCCAGTTTCGCTTGCGTACCTTCTGTTCCCATACTTTCAACTGTGAAAAAGTTTTTCAACTGCTCGTTCAACAGCATGTCGGGGTTGTCCACTTCGGTCATGTGGAAGTTTATCACTGCTTTGGGAAGAGCCAGCATCTGGTTTGCTGCCATAAATACCCCAACCTAGTCGGCATTTTGCAGCAATCGGTTCTCCTTGCCGTCCTTGACGGATTTTTAATGGAACACCCAACTGCAGATTATCCAGTCCAATCAAAAGTTGGGGTTGGATCCGTGCATGATCTTCTATCGGAAGACCACGCAGATGAGGGAATTTTTTTGCCAATTCTTGGTATCTCATGGACTGAGAAGGTAGGGACAGACTACTTACGGTATGAGCACCGACCAACTGATGCTTTGTCTTCCCTTTTTTCCCGGAGATCTCCAAGTGCACCTTTTGAGATTTTGCTTCCCTTCGGGTCACGTTTCCAGTCCATTTCAATGTTAACGGTTCATTCTCGCCATTTACGCCCAATTGACTTGCAACGCTCGCATCGAGAAAGGTGAGCTCCGACCCCTCATCAATGAAAGCAAATACCATGACTGATTGCTCTTTATAATGCAGTACAACGGGTAGCACGCGGAAGAAAGTATACGTACCTTCAGAAGACATGGAGACATTAGAAGAAACATTGACTGAGTGCGATGGCGCAGATGGAACTGGACAGTGGAGCAATGTATGGTGCTTATTGCGACAATCTTGAACACCACATCCTTGCCAGGATTTACATGGCCATTTCCCATGATTATTCAAGCATGTTCTGCAAAGTCCTTTGTGTTGTATGGTTTTCCATCGCTCGTCCACATTCATCGCCTTGAACTTGAGACAGTCGCAGACTCTATGACCCTCACAGTCGCAAACTACACAAATCTTACCAGTTTTCCTACTGTTAGTCGAAAATTTGGAGGAAGAACTAGTTTGTATTGCAGACCCTATTGAATGTGCTTGAATATGGGCCTTTTCTCTAGGTTTATATCGTTCATTTTTAAAACCACCGCTAGCGACCGGTAAGTCGAACGTAACTTCACTTGCTGCGCTGACTAATTGGGACATAAATTTACCAAATGTCCGCAGTGTGGGCATGGGGTAATGTTTCTTGTATATTCCCCAGTCTAGCCTGAGAGGACCTGGTAGTTTTTCAACCAATTGTTGTATTAGAATAGGATTGGTTAAATGGCTTTCCTGATGCGCTGCCTCCAGGTGGTCTACTAAGTTTTGTACTGCTAATCCAAACTCCATTACCGATTCTAGACGGTCGTGCCTTGGAGCCGCAACTTGCTGAACCTTTCGTAGCAAAGATCGAATCAGTAACTCTGGACGACCATATAAAGTGCGTAGCGTTTCGATTACCGAGGGAACACTGGACGGTAGCAATAGGCGACTGCGTACTGCCTCTAGTGCAGGTCCTTTCAGGCACCTTTGTAATCGGATTAAATTTTCAGCATCAGAATACCCGCAGGTGATTGTTGTTTGTTCGAAGCAGCAGATAAATATGGGCCAATCTTCGGGATTGCCACAGAACGTAGGTAACTCTTTACCCATCACTTGACGAGCTGCTATGTGTTCGGCTCCAAGCACTGTCGGCGTGTTGTTTTCGACCATTCGTCCTATTGGTTCCTCTGTCGCCATGGCACGATACCTAGATGGAATCCAAGGATTGTCGTGCAATGCGTGTTGATAGTTGAGATCTCTCTGCACTGGATTTGGAGGCGAAAAACGAGTAGAACCGTTTGGATTCGTTTGATAAACATGGTGAACGACAGGATTTTTAACTCCCATTCGCGAGGTAACCTGAGGATTGACTGCATCTACGGGGCCAGTAGGAATGCCAGTAGGGCTTGGATTGACGACTTCCTTATGTCGCCCTTGATTGTCCTCGCCACATTCCAAGGGTCTTCCAGTAAGTTGCAGATCCGCAAGCCACGATGAGACATTATCCTGAACGTCGACCTCGGATGCACATTTGCTGCCAGCGTTGCTTTCTGCGATTTGCCGTAAGAGTGCTTTCCTTTTCGTCAAAGAATCCTGCCGAATCTGCTGCTGCTCTTCTTGAATCTTCCGTTCTTCCGTTAACTGCAGCTGTCGTAACTCGGCTTCTTCTTCCAACAACTTTCTCTTTTCCTCTAACTGACGCTTCCTTTCCTCAATCTCCTTCTTCTTCATTTTCTCCTTTTCCTTCATTTCCTCTTCTTTCGCCAGACGTTCCTCTTCTACTATTTTCAGCTCCGCCTCCAGAACAGCAACCCGTTCAGAAACACGAGAGCCAGCCTGGCTTCCAACCGGAGTTTTCAGCTTTGTTTTACTCCGCGTGGTCATTACGCTACGGGAATCCGAGTGTTTGGGTCGATTTTCGCGTCCTGCCGTTCCTTTATGTAGCTGACCTGATGTTTCTCCTGTACACTCCTTACAAACGTACGATTGATCTCTTACGTTTCCATCAACATTTGCGCAACCAAAATGCTCCCATTCGTGGCATTTGTCGCAAGCTACCATTTGGTCTTCCGCTGAATTCGGTCGGGTACATCGCTTGCCATTGTGGCCATCTATCGAGTCGCGAAGATCTTCCATTTCGGAACCCACGTACAAAATATCTTTAAGTTTGTGGGGGTGGGAATGCCAAATTCTTTAGAGCAAACACAGGGTTGTAGTGTACTGCTTAAAGCTACAAATAAATTTTATTGTAAGGTAGAATCTCTTTATGTAAATCTATTGTCACTTACATATTTTGGTGATAACCTCCGAAACGTTCGATTCGTTTCGTCGACTGCTGATGATACTTGCTTCCTACAAATGTTTATTACTTGTAATATTTCTTTTTAGGATCATTTTCTATTACTTACTGCGTGTAGCCAAACTCTAGCCAAAGATTAAACTGTGATCTAGTATTAAGTTGAATTTAGGTTCTAAGTAAACAATATCGAGATCAATAGAAATAGGAATTTAGTTAAGTATTATTTCACAATTCTGCATAAAGGTTTTACTCACTAGGTTTAAGAACACTAACTGCATGAATTCAACACTAGATTAACTTGATAATTTAAGATTTGCTTAAGAAATTTTAGTTCACACTGACTGAAAATAACTTGATTGTTCTATCCAATTTATTTAGCATGATATGCAAAATCACTTATCGATCTGACAGTCCACGTCATCGACCGTTGACATAACTCCTCTTCTTTCATCTACGGCGTCGCTGCAACGAGGGGTTTGCCGTCACAAATTTGTTTGTTCATATATTGCTACAATAGGGGTACCGGGGGCAGTATGGACACCCGGGGCAGAATGGACACCCCCTGTATCTTTGCATAGGCGAATACTTTTACACTTTCAATGCAAACAATATTTCAGTTGCCGATCGGAAGAGTAAACTATCCACTAAAATTTCAGAAAAAATGTTCAAAACATTGATTTTAAATCGAAAAATTGAGCATGATTTTATTTGGTTCGAAAATTATAACATTCACACCTCACTAAATAAGGTTTCAGAAGCAAATGACTGCAAGTTGACCGATAATGTAGCTCTTGATTGAATCTTCAATTATTTATGCTATATTCAAAAATATAGTAGATTTTTTTCTGGTACTTTAAGACATTGAAAAACTTATATGGAAATTTCTAATACTGTTGGGGCAATATGGACACCGGGTGGCAAAGTAGAGCTGGCACTTCAAAGAGGAAGAAATATAACTTCAAACACAAAATTATCCAAAAATATTTAGCATTCAATGCAATAATTATGAAGTGGAACCCCAAATCGGTTGAAAATCGTCAATTCTTGATTAAAACTAACCTGGAGGCAATATTGAAAGCTTCCCTACGAAAAATGTCGTATATTGATTTTAATCATATTTTCAGTGGCACAGTGACCTGTCACTATGGTTTTCTGAATATGTACTTCATTTTCCGAGGTTTTGCGAACGATCGCAGGACAATTTTCCTATAAACATTGAGGTGTCCATACTGCCCCATGGGGGTGTCCACTTTGCCCCGCTAGCTTGATGGCGACTACGAAATATAAGCTTTTTTTAAACCTTTTTTTGACAACAAAATATGTTTTCCTGATTATGTAACCATGTTTAACAAATGCTCAAGAACTTTAAAAGCAGACTGCACATAAAAACAGTATAATATTCATGTTTTTACAGTCAAAATAGGCAAATTCCTTAGGGTGTCCATACTGCCCCGTGTCCCCCTAGTAATAAAAACGTACGCGAAGAATTTTCTTGATAAATTTACGTTTATTACTTTAATAAAAAATAAAATAGCTTTAAAAATGTTGAAAAACGTCCAAATTTACTGCCCGCTAGCAAAAATGCTAAGGAAGTACATCATCACTTAAGTCATTTGAAGCAAATTGAAGAGAACATATTTCAGATTTTTAGTACCTAGGCACTAGTTTATTTATCGAGCAATCATCACTGGTAAAGTGCAACTTATATTCTCTTCATTTTCGTATTCTTCTTAAGTGCGCATAGTAAGGAACCATTTTTCAACTATGTTCCTTATTATGCGCAGCAGTTAAAACACGTTATTTTCAATATACAATCAATCCTCCAGAGGTCGATATTGTAGGGAACCATCGACTTGTCGACACCATCGAGATATGGAATAGAAATACTTTGGAAAATTGTTTGAGGGGATCATCATAGTAAGGGAAGATTAAAAAACGACGTCCATCATATTTTAAGGATTTCTACACTCCGTCTCCGCAATCCTCTGTCGCGATTGTCATATTTTCGTAGACTCCTCCTCCCCTGAACGATGGACGTAATTTTTGAATGCTCCCTAACCATGCAATAAAATAATTTTGATTTTTTGTATAGTTTCATGAGTCAATTGGGTTAATTCTACGAGTGGCGTGAGGTGACAATTGTCGGTGTCGTATAGCGAGGTGACAATTCTCGACTCGAGTGAAGTGACTTGCCGTGCAAATCAAATGGAGAGTCACTTCACTCGAGTCGATAATTGTCACCTCGCTATACGACACCGACAATTGTCACCTCACGCCACTCGTAGAATAAACCCAAATATCGAGTAATGAAACATCGAGGTTTATTCGTATTTGCTATATAGAAATGCCAATACAGTACTGTTATTGATATGTAATAGGAATCGTTCATTAATTACGTCACGCTTATACAGAGTGACGATACTTCTCGTTTGAGTGATGAACAATACATTAAGAATGGATATACCCTTTCGCTCAAACTATTCTTCGTATTTAGTGAAAATGTTCGGGTTTCACATATAACAAACCAGAACCAGGTTCTTTTTATTTTCTTCAAACCCGGATCCGACCCGAATCCGAGACAATTATTTAATACCAAACCCGGACCCGAACCGAACCAAAGAAAATTTGGTTGTTATATTTTCTAGTGAAAATACATTCGTGCCTATTCTGCGCGGCGTGTGAGGTGACACGACTCGAATGAGGTGGCAATTGTCGACTCGCTCCCATTTGATTAACACTCGTCTCGACTCACACGCCGCGCAGAATAAGCACAATTAACAGTCAAGGCTAATTTTCCTCTACACGCCAAGGGTGAACGCAAAAAGACGTAGTTTGTACCCTTTTTGTATGTTGGTTTAGATTTTAGAAAACTAAGTTAATTACATGTTTTGGAAACCATATGATGATTTCGATTATTTTGAGAGCGACATTCCACGCTCCACTGGGGACGTAAAGCCGTATAAAGCAACAAAATGATGATTAATTCAGAGTTTAAATGCTAATAATGTTTTTAGTAAAATACTTCAACTGTTATAAAGAATTTATCGAGTGTGCAGAGTTAGGAACCTAAATGCGCAGAATAAGGGGCATTGCAAAAATGAGTGCACAGAGTTAGGAACACGAACACCTTTGAGAAAAATTAAAAATTTGCAACAAAAATCATTACTTAGGGAAGCTTTTATATTTTTTCCTTATACATAAGATCAATAAGTATTTGCTCCCAAAATTTCAGAGTATTGTGTTTTGTTTTCAATTAATTACAGCTGTTTGAAATTTGAAAAGCCTTAAGTGCGCAGAGTAAGGGGCCTTCACGGTAATGACCTTTGCAACACGCTAAAGAAACCATCCAACTAAAGGGCATTCCCCAGTATGACAAGAACGTGGGCAAAGCGGATCTCGAATGCAGAAGAATATGTAAATCATGTCTTAGAGCTGAAATGCCAAATCGCTGCTTCGCGGTAATAAAAAAGAAAAAGGCAGCGCTACCTATACAGTCGTCTTATGTTGTATCACCTGAGAATTTGTGCGGTTTGCTCAAGGTTAATGATGTTTCCTCTGCAATTTCGGGAAATTCGACAAATAATCCGGGCCCTGGGATTGTAAAGATCTCGGGAAATCACGGGTGAGACCCTCTATTCCTACGATGTCCTTTCAGAGATTTCAGTTGCAAAAAAACAGCGACATTTATCTGAATGAAATAAGTATATTTGGTAAATGGTGTAGTAAAGCTTACTTCAATTAAACATCAAAAAATGTAATTTAATCACATAGGTATAGCAGAAACGATATAAATACCAGATTACTGTCTTTGTAGAAAATCAAGATGTTCAAAGGTGCGATAAGATTAGACATTTAGGTGTTATATTTGATTCTAAACTTACATTTACTGGTCATTATACTATTGTTCATAAAGCAACCAATATTTTAAACTTTATTAAGCGTTTTAGCTCAAATTTTCGGGATCCATATACGATTAAAACCTTGTACATTGCTTCAGCATAATTATGCAGCACATAATTATGTAAGATCTGTTTTAGAATATTGTGTTTAGAATATTGTGTGGTCCCCAAATATGAAAACACATGAGGATAGAATCGAATCAGTACAAAAGCAATTTATTGAATCTGCCTTACGCAACGTTTCCACTGCCATCATCAATGTGATGGATTTTGCTCAGGTGGCGCAGATCATTGATGCGTGCCACTAGTGCTCTCTTTCATGCTCCCGCTGTTCTTATGCAGCGCAAATAGTGACGTCACTATTTGCGCTGTATAAGAACAGCGGGAGAATAAAAAAGAGAACTAGTGGCACGCATCAATCATCTGCGCCATCTGAGTAAAATCCATAACATTGCCATAACAGGCTCGATGCATGCTTATTGACATTCAAACTTTAAAGAAAAGTCGCGAATCAGCCATGATTTCATTTATCAATGATATTCACGTTCAACTGCCACTTCAATGACATCGTTTCGAGAGCAAACAAACAGCTTGGTTTTGTTCTGAAGGTAACAGAAGGTTTCAGCGACCCACTGTGTCTGAGATCCCTTTACTGCGCTCTAGTTCGTTCGATTTTGGAATTTGCTGAGATAGTGTGGTGTCCGTTCCACGCCAGCTGGATTACCGGAATTGAATCTGTTCAGAGAAAATTCCTGCGCCACGCCCTTAGAAATCTTCCTTGGCGTGATCCCAGTAACCTGCCTCTTTACAAAGACCGCTGTCGTTTATTGGGGGATTGATACTTTGGAGAACAGGCGTTGTGTATCGCAAGCTGCTGTTGTAGCCAAGTTGCTTCAAGGGGACATCGATTCGCCATCCCTTCTGGCTGATTTTAGCATCTACACTCCGGAGCGGAATCTGCGCAGACGAAATTTTGTCAGTCTCGGCAGTCGGAACACTCTATACGGACAACATGACCCAACTAGATATATGGCAACGAAATTCAACGAAATTTATCATCTCTTCGATTTTAACATCACTATGACGACGCTTCGTAATCGATTTGCAGAATACTTTAGACATAGGGGTCATGCACAAATTACGTCACGCTCCGAGGGGGGGTCAAGCCAAGCGTGACAAGCCTTACATAAAATTTGGAGGACTCATACAAAAAACGCGACAAAGGGGGCGTGACATAATTTGTGTACCATCCCATAGTTAAGTATGCATTTCATGTAATGTTGTCGTTTGTTGCTCGTTTTGTTTGTTAGTTTTACTTATATTCATTAAGGCAAATTTTTTGTGAGATGGATCAAATGCAAATAAATAAATAAATATTGTATCACATCGTATTAACTCCACCAATATTTTATCTAGTTTGAATTTCTACACGCCCACCAGACCGTTAATAAATCGGAATTTGCTTGCATGTCTTATTATAATCAGCATGTTTGATGTCTTATTATAATCAGCATTACACAGAAATTGATTTGACCATGTCGTGAGCAAAGGTTAGACAATATTTCAATTCCCTAAGATATAATACAACATAATACTATGCAAACATGGATTCTACAATTGATCGACGAAATAAATAAATAAATTCAGCTTTTTTAAGAATATTCTCATCTAATTCGCACAAGCAAGATTATCGCAAAGTTCGGGGAAAATTCCTTATCAATTTTTTTAAACATTTTTCCTTTGATTTGTTCATTAGAAATTCTGTTTACTGAAGTTTGTTTGTGCACTGAAAAAAATGGCTCACTACACAATATTGTTTCCGAGATTTGGCCCACGCTTATACAAGGTTGGACAGACTTGGACTAAATGAATATGTGAACTATTGATGTAAGAGCTCATGGTGGCTTTATTGTATGATTTCCTGGAAAAATCACTTAACAAAATCCTGAAATTAATGTTTGTTTTTGAAAGAAATCCTGCAAGAGCCTTTGGAGAATCTCTTAGAGTAACAACTAGGTGAAAGAACTGTGAACTGTAAAATTCTCGGGAGAAAATCTAGGAAAATTTTAAAGGTGATTGAGGTTGGAATACTAAAGGGGTTCCTGAAGCAATCTCTCCCAGAAATCGACCGAGGAATTTTTATACGAATTCCAGGGAGAATATGTAGAGAATTTCCCATAGGCATTCTGGAAGAAACCATTGAAGAAATGACTAAATAGGTATTTTTCTTACTGAAACTTTTCCTCAATGTCTTCATGAAAGTTCCAGAATAACAGTCACGTAAGAATCTCTGGAGCCTTTGGAATGTTGCACCAGGAGAAAAAATGACTGTAGACTGTTGAATGAAAAAGAGACTAAAATGACTATCAGTAGGTTTCTTTATAGTGACTTGATCACTATTTTAACGCAAGTTTCTAAAAAGCCTATTTTTAATGAAAGGCCTTCAACTTTTATTGAAAAAAGGCATTTTAGAAACTTGCATTGAAATAGTGACCATGTCTCTATGAAGAAACCAGCTGATTTCCGAAAATTAGGTTTCGAAATGTACCATAAAAATGCACGAGAAATAGTCTATTTGAGCGAATAGAATTCGGCCGATATTTTTTTCAATATGATAGAACTAAGTGTTTTCAAACTGTCGCGTTCAATTTCGGTTCCGCGTTTTTTTTTTTTCGATTTTGCTGATGGGATATCAAAACGGCTGATGGTGCTACCCCTTCCGAAAAACATTTGGAAAACGTGCTATGTGGAAATTGGATCGGAGTTTGTGAAAGTGGTTAGTTTGCTTTTACGCAAACGGTAGTGTCTCATGTTGTACGAGCTATAATTTCCGCGATTTTTGTCGTCGTATTAGCTGGTACCATTTCACTCGGAACCGACGAATGTTTCGTAGTACATTTTACTTTGAGTAACATTCCGCGTGTGGCGCTTCAATGAGAACGACATAGAATGCTGTTATGTTGCAAATAACAGAGGATTTCCAAAGGTTGAATACGGCGAGTTTGCTCCGATCTGGAGGCCAGAGGAACTCGGAAATATTCCTGTGGCCGGAGTTATGCCGGTGGATCACTGGGTCAAGTCGGGTAAAAAAGGGATGTTTTTTGGACATACCAAGTTACCACTTCTAGAAACTAGATATGTGGGCCAGTATACTGACAAAAAATCATTTGAATCCATTAAGAATTCTCTAAGCGGTGAGGGTTTCAGCATTTTTGCTTTCACTCAGACCTATACGAGTAAACTGCGAGCTTTCTTTGCCGATTGGCCATTTTTGCATGTGTATATCGTGTCGCAGGTACGAAGCTACTCTATGCCCTGGGAATTTAGAAAATTTCCTTTACGAAAACATCCTCGACCAGCGGGATTCGAACCCACTACCCTCAGCATGGTCATGCTGAATAGCTGCGCGTTTACCGCTACGGCTATCTGGGCCCCAATGGTAATAGTAGTAGGCTTTATTTCCGCGAAACTCACGTGGCTTTCCTGACTACATTAGTTTGAGGTGAAGATGCATCGAAGCCAAACCTCAATTTTCCAAGAGCACACATCTCGAGAACCAGACAAATGTTTGTGCTGAAAATATAACTCACTCAAATCGATCAAACGAGTGTTTTACTTATTTCAAGGCAATTTACCTACAGCGGCGATAGGCGTGAATTTCACTGACTTTGCTGACTGTGATTGGTTTTGCTAGGCGACTGTAGTATGAAACTCGGAAATTTTCCAAACTCTGAGCTTGAGGGGTTTTCTCGGTCAAGTTGTCTGAATCTTGGCAATAAAAATAAAAGTAAATACTTAAGTCGTAAATACTAACATGTTCTCGTTTTGCCAATAAATTACAATTACAAAAAGCAATTAAATACGACACGTCGCCAAATATGAGCTCAGTAGCTTACTCCAGCCGAAATGAATCAAAAGTGCCAAACATATGAGTCGAGAATTGTTACCTCGCTTCACGATACCGACGATTCTCACCTCACGCCACTTGTAAAATAAGCCCAAGTGACTACAGACGAGTCACATGAATCTGCTTGATTTACTAAATAGGCTCCATAATCCGGCTCCCTACTTTTCCAATAGAAAATCACTATAGATTCGTTTTCTCAAATGATTAATACGTTAGTTTCAGACAAATTAATGCTTTATTTGACAAAATAGATTATCTCTACGATCTACGTTAACACGACACATGTCGCAAAACGCCACATTTATGTATTGGAATAGAACGTTATCAACAGAAACGCGATCATAGTGATAGCTAATTGTAAGAGCAGAACAAGGTTCTCTTCCTTAAACGATACAGCTTTTATTTCTGCATTCGGAATTACGACGCTAGATTCTAAAGATACTTTGTTGGGATAAAACGAATTTATAATTTAAAATGTTACGTTCTCGCGCAAACACGAACCCTACGGGGCTCCCGATTCAATCTCACTGGCCGGCACGTCCGGTTCCTCATCATTGTAGATGTTTTCAGCCATTTGCCAAACCTGCATGATGTTATCCTCGGACACCGAGCAGATGACCCACGGTTCATTGGGGTTCCACGAGAAATCGGAGATCTTGGCCGTGTGGCCACCGTGGATGAAAAGAAGTTCCGGCGGTCCATCCTCGGTGTCTTCGGCGCTTTGCTCTTCGCCAATCTTGGACAGATCCCACACATGAAGCCGCCTATCGGTGCCGGATGAAGCAAGAATGGTTTCGTTATGTGGCGACCATTGGACCTGGAAGATTTCATCCTTGTGCGACTCGAACGAATGCAGTTTGAGCTTGAGGTTGCGGAGATCCCACAGGGCAACGGTTTTGTCTGCAGATCCAGTGGCCAGAATGAATTCTGAATAGGGATTGAAGCTCAGGCAGTTTACTTCAGCCGTGTGCGCGTCGACGGTATGCGATGGCTTGGAGGTGTTATTACAACGGGTATCCCAGATCATCAGTTTCTGATCATCGGCTACCGAACCGAACAGCGATTCATGTAGCAAATGCCAGGCCACGTCTTCAACGACCGCCGTATGACCGGTGAAAATGTTCTTAGCGTCGATAATTCGGTGTTCCTTGGGAGTCGCATTGATATCCCACAAGCAAATTGTATGGTCATCACTGGCTGATAGAAGGTATCCGTTCAGATTAGGATTCCAGGATAGCCCATAGCCTTCTTTTTGATGACCCCGTAGACGCAAATCCGGATGGCATTCGCCACTTGGTTCCGGTTTGCTCGGATGCTTCGTGTAGTCGAACACCAAGACATCACTGGATGGCGTTTTGGTAGCGATAACGCAGGGATTCTGCGGCATGTATCTTGCCCTATTGACCTCACCCTCGTGATTGATCTTGATTTCAATCTCAATCTTACCCGATACGGATCCAAATCCGCCAAACTCTCCCTTCTCATTGTCATAGTGGCTCGCGTCAAACTGGGCGTCCTCATTCGGAAGTTGCACACTGGCAATCAGCAGGTGATTCTGTTCATCCGATGTGTGCGTTCCCAGTATCAACCGATGGACGGAGTAATCTTTGCCTTCCGGTTTGGTCACATCCGGCAACCATTGCGCAGTCAACGAAGGCCACTCCAAAGCATGGGTCATTACCAAATCGTACAGGAAAGGAGTGTTCTTCTTCCATACTTTGTACTCCTCGTTGATGACACGCTCCTCAACGGCATCATCGAAAGCTTCCGCTGCAAAACAATAGTAAATCGAATCAAAATCTTATAAACATTCTGATAGCAAAACCCAATCTTACCTCCATCGCCACGATCACCCATTTTTGCAGATGCTTCCTTTGAAGATCAATCACCCGCCAAATCGTCAAGCTTGCAGCCAGCCGAAAAGTTTCTCTTTTCCTCCCGTCACCTCTTCTTCCACAGACACGCTTGCAAATTGGGGCACTTTGAACTGCAATTAAACGGAGGAAAAACCGTCCAATCGTGGAGATTTTATCGTCATTAGATTCACTAGCACCACATTTATCAATAAAATAGAAAACTAACAGAAATAGTAAGCTATTGTAACAGAAAAATGGAATTATTACCGAGCTGCACAAAATACCACTGCTTCGCTCCAGAAATCGGCGCTTCTTTTGTGCAAAATGCCGCAAAAATGGCTGCGTGCGCAATTGAGTGGTCAGAGAAATTACCTGGTCATTCAATGACATTTGACGTCTTCCTTGCAGTGTTGGCAGTTCTTAGGCTTTGAACCATTTCACCGATTCGTTTAACTTGATATTAAAATTTAAGTTGAATTTTGACATTTCAATAGTTACACGCAAACTATTTTGTTGTATAATCTACCGAATCCATGGTAGAATTAAGAACTGCACCAACGATTTTCAACCGACTACAAAAATCTGTTAAGTTTACTAAAATCTGGTAAAAATCACTGAGCAGTGCAGTAAATTTGTCTATGTCGATAGTAGCATCCACTACAAAGCATTGTGTTTCAATCCATGACACCCACCGTACAACACAGTCTGGTCAAAAGTATGATGCTAAACTTCTCAAATCTAGAATGTTTCTAGTCAAAAATACTACAACTCTGGTTAAATCAAAAGAAGAAATTTTCTTGTGTAGTGATGTTGACTATGTTTTGGTAGAGTTAACAGATTAATGTAGTCGGTTGAAAATCGTTGGTGCAGTTCTTAATTTTACCATGGATTCAGTAGTTTCTACAATAAAATTCATTTCAGTGTATATTTTTGGTTAAATCAAAGACAACTTCGCGGTCGACCCATTTGAGTTTTGTCAGTCAAGTAGTAGCTCTGAACAAAGTTGACAGAGATTGGAAGGTATGAATAAAAAGCGTTGAACCAAAGACAAAATAGTTGAACTCTCGCATACTCTGAGATAACGCCCTAAAAACGATTGGTAGCGCTCGTTGTTTCTGAGCAAAACTTGTATAATTTGTGATCTTGCCCTAAAAGCCATTAGTAACCGAGTATGTAGCTTGCAGTTACCGTGCAAACGGATGGATTTACACCTTACTCAACAATGCTACAATGAAGAGAAGATACTCATCTATCTCCTAGTGGTGATAGTTTTCATCCTGGTCCTTGCATTTACTTAGAAACAAGGAGCTACACACACGATTACCAATGGCTTTTAGGGCGAAATCACAGGTTATGCGAGAAAAGAAAGAACCCAGACAACCAGAAATCGCATGAAAGTTCACGTTACAACTCGTTTATCCATACTAATTACATCAAACCCGCAAAACACCGTGGATAAACTCGTCAGTTTGATGAGTTTCCTCGCATAAAACACTTCTTTTCTGAGTTCATTTATACATTTTGTTTCGTCTCGTACACTCATACAAAGTAAGTCGCATCAATCCGTAGCAGCTGTCAAATCAACATTTGTTATCATAAGTTAAGTCGCATAAGATCACAGGTTGGTTCGGTAGAATATTTATACACTCGCATTGTATGTTATTATTCATCACATAATATATGCACGCATATCGCCTCCACTTTTGTACGTAGAAGGCCTTTTCACGACATCTTATAAGTGAAATTTTGCACATATAAAGCCTCCAGGTGATTTCGTTATACGTACATTTTGGTTGTCTGGGAATAAGCATCCAAACCAACATCAAGGGCAGGTATATAATGATTCTTTCCTCCTCATAGCCTTGTTAAATAGCATGAAAATCTATTCAAATGCTCAGAAACTTTAGGGCGAGATCAGAAGTTATGCGAGAGCTTTACTACATGTAGCATCTACTCAAAAACAAAATCCTCAAAGTTTACTACACTTTTGGTATTAATAAAAAAAACTTTAGAACATGTAGTCACGTATATGGCAACCCTAATCCCACCTAATGGATTTGACAGCAGCCAAGATCTTTTGAGTATCCGCATTGAAATGCATTTGAGTATCCAACGGTTGCTTAGACCATGTTGGATTCGAAAAGATGGCGGCGCCGCATACTGCTGCATGTAGTACCTACTACTTACGAACATGAGCAGTGACTTATGCTGCACGTTAAGAAATTTCTATTCAGAATGCAGAATGATGCTGCACGTTAAGAAAATTCCATTCAGAGTGACACTTAAAATCAATAAAACCATGCACATATGTCAAATTTTTCGCTTATTCACACGACAAATCATGTGAAAATATGAGTATTACTACATTCCCGCTTTACATTGCGTATTCGAGCATGGACACTAAGGGCCAATTTCTTCACCACCGCTTAGGCCTTAAACCTAGTTTAACTATATGGGTAAGCGTGGTTTACCGCTTAAGCCATGGTGAAGAAATCGGCCCTAAGTCATGTAAATTATGTAATTTTGCACGATTTGAAGTATAAATTTGTGATAAACCTACACTGAGCTCAATCTCCAATTGGAATTTATGCGCAGCGACCATAGATTTTTGCAATCCAGCTTGGCATTTGCAATTAATTAGTCACGCACATAAAAACAAAAGTTTTGTCACGCTCATTTTTAAATGCAGTGCACATATAAAGCAAATGCAGGTGCAACTTATTTCAAACGGTCGCGCTAATATATTTTATCTCTGATCGCATGTAGTAAATAAATGAACTAGTCAAATAAATTTTCTATTTTTCTTTTTGTAAAAAAATGATGATGAAAATCAAATACGCATACAGTAATACACATTTATTCCGGAGAATAAAAATTAATACATATTCAAACGGGCCCCAGTTAGAAATCCATGAAATAGTAAATTATCTGGTCGTCTTGATGTTAGCAGCTGCGGGGATGATACCAACAAGAGCGTGGGAGTCTGTACGAGTGCTGCTGGAGAATGTGGAACCACTGTGTTCTTCCATCGCCACCCAGTGCATCGCGTGGTTTGGCAAATAGTCATTGCACGAGCGGGATACATTTCCATTGGAGTTCATCGTCTGAATCGAATATTCGGCTGAAATGTGATGTGTATTACTGTTATAAAAATGATAGTACTCTGGGAAAACTCGTACAGTAGCAGTAAAGAAATAAGATGGCGATACATGTTTGCAACCGTTGGCATACAGGTTTGTGCCTTTCAAAAATATTAGCAGCTTAAATAGGTTGTACCACAGACGTTGTACTAAATTAACCTTTATAATGCATTGCAATGCTAGTGGTATTTACATGCATAGACTTTGAATTTTATTATTCACAAATAAAATTTAAAAGTGGCACATAAAATAATGTTGGAGGCAGAAAATCTGCTTCTATATGGTTTTCGCACATAAATTATAATGGAGTTTTTTGCTTTCCACTACTGAGATTTTGATGTAAAATCTGAAAATCTCAGACATACCTTCTTAGGAGTCATGCACAAATTACGTCACGCTCCAAGGGGGGGGAGGGGGTCAAGCCAAGCGTGACAAGCCTTACAAAATTTTCGAAGGACTCATACAAAAAACGTGACAAAGGGGGGGGGGGGGGAGGGGAGGGGGTCGAAAAAGTTGAAATTTAGCGTGACATAATTTGTGTACCATCCCTTAAAGATAAGGTGGGGGGAAGTGTATCAGTGGGGTAAGTGGATCATTTGTCCATATTGAGCATAAATACTTGAATATGTTGAATGTTTTTGCACCATTGCATCGTTTTAGGTTATGTTCTTACGTCCACACTGATACTGATGCCAAACTGATACTACACGTACACTAACACAAGCAAACTTGTTGGCTGCAAAAATCAATTAATTTTAAAATTGTTTTCCGTCAATCAAAAATCCATTGTATCTCTGCGTTAAATTAAATTCTACTAGTTTTTTCAACGCATGGTGAGCATTTCAGTTCTTATTGAATGAATCACAATGAAAATATGTGATTTTTATAAATAAATACAGATATATTGGACATGATACACTTACCCCCACTTTTTAATGGGGTGGGGTAAGTGGATCAAGTATTATTATAATTTATTGGCAGACTGCTTACGATAATTTGAATAAGTTTGAATACTCACAAATATTGTTTTGTTTTTACTTTTTCTCATTACTAGCTTGAATTTGTCTAATTGACTATAGAAAATTTGAATTAATACACCGAAAATTTATGTTAATATTTCTGGTGCAAGAAAATATAAGAGAATGAATATCGCAAAATTCAAACAAAACTTTTCGTGGTATATTAAAGCTGAGTTGTAAAAGAGCAAAATATAGAAATTTTCCAATTGAAAACATAATATTGTACCTTATTTGACCATATAAATTGTTCTAGACAGATAATAGAAATACATTCATAAATAGAATAAGAAGATTTCAGTTTGTTACACAAACATAAATGTAACTAATTTTTTAAACTACCAGTGTTTTTCGAAAACTTCGTTAGAAATTATCCTACAAGACTTCAGTATAACTTTTGTAAATATATAGAAGAATTTTATCCAAATAATTCTAGCTACAATGTTTTTTTTGTTCGAATTATTGTGAACTATTGTATTAATATTCTTAATCATATAATTAAGACACTTTTTTAATTTTTATAGTATCAAATCATGACATAACTAGCACTAATAATAAGAACGAGAGCAATATCATTCTGAGTATACATAATCACACCATACATATTTTGAGAATAGTTTTTTTTTAGCGGTGATCCACTTACCCCAATATGGTGGAGTAAGTGGATCGTTTGGCGCAAATTTTCAAGTCCCTCATACTCAATACATAAAAATCCGAAAAATCTAAAGAAATGATGATTTGAAGTATATTAGCCCCTCATTTGTTATCCACAGAAAAAAAGTTTGAATTACATTATTCACGTAAGCTGTACATAATAATGAAGTTGACTATTGATTTTTCTGTATCCAATTACCCCACGGTACCTTACCAAAATAATTTCAAAAGATTAATAATCGAATCAGATTGCGGATTTTTAATATTGCCACAAGAATTCCAGAATGCCTTACATAGTCCCAAAATTATTATGAATAACATATTGTGCTTTGTTTTGATAAATGGACTATTGGGAAAGTTGTGTATCGCACTTCGAAGGTCACCAAGCAGTGGTTCCAAATATGTTTCTAAGCAAATTGATCCATACCCAAAGTCCTTCAAATGTACATTTACGCGACAAATTACATTGGATTTTCTATCCAAATGCAGATTTGCACTTGAGTGCATCATTGCCACAATTAATTACAAGCCTATTTCAAATGGCTGACATACTTTTATCAAATGTTTTCGTGAAACAAATAAAACAAACAAACTAGCAACCCTGCTGAGAGCACATGTTTTCGATAAAACGTAAACAATTTTCGTTGGCGCGAAACCGATTCACTGCCTTTTCTTGCCCGCCAACGGCGAAAACAAAGAGTTTGACGTTTCCGCACTTATGAACCCGCCCGTACTTCTGAAGTGCGGGGTCCAATAAGGTGGGAACTGCGCAATATCTAGAATGTATTGGAATCCCAGAATTTCATAAAAGATCTGAAATTCCAAAAGACAACCGAGAATCTTGGATATCACAATTCTCACATAAATTTCTATGGTAATCTTACTGGAATGTCAAAACTCTTATTGAAATCTCAGATTTTTCACGGAAATCTCAAAATTGTAGCATTCGAATTTTCACATTTTTATAACGAATTAAGGGGACACGGAAGACCGTGTTATTTTCCCTATCTTTCGTCTCACTATAACAATTATCATCAAAACTTTGTGGAAGCAAATCTCGAGTTTTAGTGAACCGATGAAGCTGAAAATTTATTGGGTTGTGCACTACATACAGTAATACCTCGATATAACGTAACCTCGATATAACGTGACCTCTTTATAACGTAACTCGATATAACGTAATTTTTACCTCGATATAACGTAACTTTTTTTTGACCCTATTTATTTTTACAATTTTTATTAAAAACATGGTTTATGAACTGCTATAAACATTTTTCAAGATTCAAACACCTACCAATACTAAATCAGAGCAATTCAAGCATTTACTATCACTGAATACAGTCATAAATCGATATCGAAATTTCTCGACGGATTCTGAAGATGCCTCCAGATATTCCGCCAATAATTGCTCCATGGGCTTATCTCAAACTGTCCTGGCATTCATGTATAAAACTTAAAACCTATTCTTAAAATAATTCCGACAGGGATATTCCAGAAATTCCACAAGTTAACCCTCCTGATATTCATGTGTAATTTCTCCAGGATACAAAGTGGATTCAACTATGAATTCTTCAAACAATTCCACATATGATACCTTATATTTTTCCGGAGTCTAAAAATTTATAAATTATTTCAGCATTTTTTCATGAATTCTTCCAGCGGCCACTTTAAAGGACAATCCAGTTATAATTCTTGGAATGCTCTACAAATTATTTAAAAAACCGTACAGGTATTCTTCCAAAAATCTGAAGAACAACTTTCTTGGCATTTCTCCGCCAATTTAATTATGATTTTCTGCAGAACTTTTTACAAATATTTATGCAGAAACCATTCTATATACTACTTTAGGTTCTTCAAGGATTTTATGTGAAATGAAATCTTTCATTGATTCCATCACGAATTTCTTAAGAAAGATTCCAATGATTCTTTTTCATTGGGTTCTTCAAGTAATTCTTGAAGACTATAAGTCTAGAAATTTTTTTATTGATGTTTTTTATTACAAAAACACATTCACGGATTTCAAAAACTGAGCATCCTCCTCCTGAGATCCCCCAGAAATTTCTCCTAAAATACTACCGAAAATTCCACAATGTATTCGTTCAGAAACTTTTGCATGAAAAATTACTCGAAGATAGTTCTTGTTTTTGATAGTTTTCTAGTGATTTCTTCATGAATTCTAACAAAAACATATTTCAAAGAATTCTTGGGTTATTCATTCTAAAATTCTGTCCAGAAATTACAAAAAGATTTGCTTTAGGAGTTTTACCACGAGTTCCTCATAACAAAATTCTTGAAATTCCATAACTGCTTGCTAGAAATGTTCATGGATTGCTCAACACTAACATTTTTAAAGATTTCTGAAAGATCTCATTTATGAATTTCTTCTATAGTTTCTCCGAGTGTTCAAGGATTCCTCCAAAGTTTTTTTCCTGAATACATTTCATTAGGGATTACTGCAATAAAAAGGTAAAAGTAAAAAATAAAACAAAAAGAAAAATATAAAAAAATTACATAGTGAAAAATATTAAAAAAAAAAATATGTGAGATAAACTGAAAATGCCTGCTAGTTCAATAATATCAATATAAGACCCATTTTCTCACCAAACAATACATGGTGAACGAAATTCAGAAAAAAAGTATTTTGCTTCGATATAACGTAACCTCGATATAACGTAACGAAAATAAAAATCGAGTTACGTTATATCGAGGTATTACTGTATATAGAATCATAGTGATACATTTTCGCATCGATATATGATGTGGTTCTTGGGATTTGCTTCTTGAAATCGATAGGGTGATTATGATGACGTCCCGTGCGGCCTTAACTAAATTAGAATGAAAATTGCCCGATCACAAAAATGTCTGCTATACATCATGACTGGATATTCTCTTTCGAAATATCAAAGCTGACATTATTGTCCATGATTTTTACTCACATTATTCCATTCAGTTCAACAAGTGACTGATGCTGCACGTTAAGAAAAGTCCATTGGGCTTGTTCACAAATTTCATAACGCTGAAGGGGGTGGGTGGGTGTCCTCAAAATGTTACAGCTCGTACAATATTTGTAAAATATCCATACAAAAAGCGTTACGAGGGGGTGGGTGGTTTTTGACGTTGGCCATTTTTGACGTTATGAGATTTGTGAATGAGCCCCATTCAGAGTGCAGCGAAAAATCAATTAATTCATGCATATAAAGGGGATGCCAAATTTGTCACTTATCCACACGACAAATCATTTGAAAATATGAATATTACTACATTCCCGCTATGCATCGCGTAATCGATCATGAACACAAATTCATGTAGGTAATGTAATTTTACACGATTTGAAGTGTAAATTTGCGATAACTATTCCCTTTATGTGCATGTGAATTTTATATTGATTTTTCTGTGAATTTTAGAATTTTAGCTAGAAATCTGTATCCTATGAAGTAATCTTGAGATTACAGCAATAAGGTAACAACTGCTTATTTCGTTCTTAAACGCTAACTGCGGCAAAAAGTACAGGCAACAACCTTTCGAACATTCAGTTTCCTTGACTGGCCGCCGAGCGACGACAATGTTGTTTGTATTCCACCCACTGATCGCCCTACGCTGGATTCTCAAATTTCTCAAACTTTCAACACAAGCGCATGGAAGAATGGTAGTCGAAGAACTGTCAAAATGTAAGAAAAAAATGAAAAACGTAAATTACTTGAAATTAGGAAACTTGATCAAAAAAGTAGTGATTACAAATCAAGTGTAAGCTGCCCATAACTGCATATTTGTTACATTCGACATGTTTTACAATTTAGAGGTAATACCGGGGAGAGTCATCAAATGACAAATAGTTTCGATCAACTCACTAAAATCTGTGAGTTTGTTCTAGAGAATCCGAAAAGAATACCAAGTTGTTTTGTCACATTGATAATTGTAACCGCATAACAGTCACATTGAGATTATACACGAGTCTTGTAATGAAGTAGCGATGAAATTTCTATCAGAATTATTTTCTGACTATTCACCCAGTATGTGATATGAGTTGTACACAATTTCAGCCTCAGATAAGCACTTTTGATTTCATCGTAATTTTTAGAAATTTTGACTTCATCCTATACTGCCATGAAATTCAAACTTGGTATTCCATTTACTCAATGCCTACTCTTGTCGAATGTTACAAATATGCAGTTATGGGCAGTAAAGTGAATACATAACCTTTTGTGTTTAGTTCATCTTCCGTGGTGCTTTCTTTGCTTCAGGATTTCGATTTTACTACCACTAAAAAAGAGCCATCTATTGCCTTTTTAGTTTTAAATATCGCGCTATTGTGGAATTATGAAGTTCCTAAGGCCCCAAGCACAATGTGAACGGCAACGCGGTACAACGGCAAAACGGCATGCCCGTCTTGATCTACACTTTACTTATCAATCCAGTGTTGACTAAATCCTTTTCAACATTGACTTGACAAGTAGAGTGTAGCTCAAGATGGGATTGCCGTATTGCCGCTGTACCGCGCTGCCGCTCACATTGTGCTTGGGGCTTAACATTTTCAAGATTCCAGTACTGAGAATTTGATAAAGTAGCGGTAGAATTTTGAGCTTCCTCTGTGAATTAAAAAAAAAACAGCAAGTTGAACTCCGGATATGGGATTCTTAGTATTCCTGTGGACTTCTCGTTATTTCGGTAGGTTCTCTGGTAGTACCCCTGGAATTCTTACACACAAAAAAAAATGTGCGGTAAAAACTACTATTTTAGGGGGTTTACTTAAGTGTTCGCACCGGCAATTTTCAGCAGACCAGAAATGCGCTTGATTTTACCATGTCTGAGGTCGAAATCAGATTGTTGTAAATTATTTCTGTCAAATGTACCAGTAATGTGGTGGGCTGTACCGTAAACATGGTAAATTGGTCTGAAATTCCATGGTAGTTTCAAGAAAGGGCGTACTCAGCTAAAATAGTAAGTTTTACCACAGATTTTTTTCCCGTGTAGAAATAAAAATAAATTCTCACAATAGTGATTGAATTAAGGATTTTCCTTTACATGTTTACATTCAGGCATTGAAAGGTTGATACTATAATTGAAGATTTCCTCTGAAACAGTGTTGATAGACTCGCACTCAAATGTCAATCAATACGCTCTCCCGAGAGAGCAAAATCATTAGAGATCTGCTTCGCAAATCTCACGCTTGAGATTTTGATGCAAAATCAACTCAATCAACTCAAACCGTAAAAAATGATTCAGTCGCAAACCCGGCCAAAACTCGTGAAACCAGAATATTGTTGTTTACGTTAGAAAGGATTACTATAATTTTAGCAGACTAACAAGAAATTATTGCCGTGTGTGAGTAGACTGTGGAAATACGAGACAATGAGCGGTATGAATAAAAAGCATTGAACTTTACTACATGTAGCATCTACTCAAAAACAAAATCCACAAAGTTTACTACACTTTTGATATGAATAAAATACCTTTCGAACATGTAGTACCTACCAGAGTTTATGAATGGAGAGTTGCGCGAAGAGTGAAACCAAATCTACCTATCGAACTGTCAAACCGTCTACCTATCGAGCAGACCAGCAAAACAGATAGGGGCTATTTTCGAAGACGAAGAAGAACAACTATTCAAAGAAGTCGCTTCGCGCAACTCTCCATTCATAGACTCTGGTACCTACTACTTTCGAACATGAGCAGTGACTGATGCTGCACGTTAAGAAAATTATATTCAGAGTGCAGAGTGATGCTGCACGTTAAGAAAATTCCATTCAGAGTGACACTTAAAATCAATAAAATCATGCATATATGCCAAATTTGTCGATGCATAAACGACAAATCATGTGAAAATATGAATATTACTACATTCCCGCTATGAATCGCGTAATCGATCATGAACACAAATTCATGTTGGTTATGTAACTTTACACCATTCCCTTTATGTGCATGTGAATTTTATGATTTTAAAAACAAGGATTTTTCTGAAAATTTTAGGATTTTAGCTAGAAATCTGTATCCTATGAAAGAATCTTGAGATTACAGCAATTGTGACATTAAAAAGTTCCTAACATTTTCAAGATTCCAGTATTGAGAATTTAATGAAATAGCGGTAGAATTTTGAGCTTCCTCTGTGAATTAAGAAAAACAGCATGTTGAGCTCCGATGATGGATATGGGATTCTTATTATTTCTGTGGTATTCTCGTTATTTCGGTACGTTTCCTGGTAGTATCCCTGGAATTCTTAGAAATGAAAATAAATTCTCACAATAGTGGTTGAATTAAGGATTTTCTTTTACATTTTTACATTCAGACACTCAAAGGTTTATACTATAATTGAAGATTTCCTCCGAAATCCCAACGGAACTGGAAATCAAAGGGATCTAAAGTTTACAAGAATTCCAAAGATTCGGACCAGAGTTTGCAGGAATCTCACTGAAATTTCAGAGGTTCTTACAGAAATACCGTCTTAAAGATACCCGAATAATTTCAAGAGATTAATAGCCAGATCAAATACCGGATTTACAATATTCCCAAAAGAATCCCAGAATGGCTTACAGAATCCCAGGATAGTTATAACAAATCTAGAATGCATATCGGAAACCCAGAATTACTATAGGTATTCCAGAATTCCAAAGGAAATCAGAGAATCTGGGATGTCAGGATTTTTACATAAAATTAAGAATTACTTTATAATTAGCTGAAATCCATCCGACATCCGAGAATTCATAAGAAACAACATAATTATCGTAATGCCAGATTGAACATAATAATCGTAATGAGTATCTTCGTATCTGCCACACATTATTCACATGCAAAATGGTCAATTGACATTGAAAGCTCTCAGTTAAAAACTGTGTAAGTACTCATGAGAACACTAAGCTGAGAATTAGGCTCTGTCCCAGTTGGGACTTAACGTCAGAAAGAATACCAGGTCTCTCAAATAAATTAAAAATTCTTTATCGGAATCTTAAAATTCTTTTCGAAATATCAATTTTTTTACGGAAATCTTAAAATACCTTTCGAAATATCAAAACTGACATCGTTTTCCCATGACATTTACTCAAATTTTAATTATTCCATTCATTTCAACAATCTCAAAGCATGAGTAGCAACCTCTAAAGCAAACTACCAGTAGCTTTGTAGTAAATGCTACCTTTATTCATAGCAACGCGTTGTTTGTAGTATGTTCGAAAGGTGTAGAAAGAGAAATGACACAAACATGTTCCACTCGTGTTCCACATCTAGCGTTTACTACCGATCATGTAGTAAACTCACTTTACTACATTTTTATTCATACTGCCCAATGAGTCAAAAAGGTGAGCCAACTCATCCGTGATTTTTTGACTACTGAGTTGCGTGATTGACAACTCACGCATGAAAAATCTCAAGCGTGAGTTGTGAGAAATTGAGTTTTTCACAACACTGCTCTGAAATCCCAACGGAAGTGGAAATCAAAGGGATTTAAAGTTTACAAGAATTTCAAAGATTCGGACCAGAGATTTTGCCAGAGGAATCTCACTGAAATCTTAGAGATTCCTACAGAAATACCGTCTTGAAGATACCAGAATAATTTCAGAAGATTAATAGCCAGATCAAATACCGGATTTACAATATTCATAAAAGAATCCCAGAATGGCTTCCAGAATCCCAGAATGTTATAACAAATCTAGAAGGCCAATCGGAAACCCAGAATTACTATAGGGATTCCAGAATTTCAAAGGAAACCAGAGAATCTGGGATGTCAGAATTCTGACATAAAATTAAGAATTACATTATAATTAGCTGAAATCCATCCGACATCCGAGAATTCCTAAGAAACAACATAATTATCGTAATTCCAGATTGAACATAATTATCTTGAAGAGTATCTTCGTAGAAAATCCTGAGTTTTCGGGGGATATTCCCGGAGAAATTACTGGAGCAAATCTCTGGAGAAATTCATGGTACAAATCCTCAGAGATATTCCTGGACCAAATCTTCGGCTAAATTCTCTAAAAATATCTCCGAAGGAATTTCTGGAGAAAATCCTCGGAGGACTTCTCAATTAAATTCTAGACGAAATTCCCAGAGGAATTCCTGGACGAAATCCCCGGAGCAGTTCTAGGAAAAATCATCGGAGTAATTTCTGGAAAAAATCCCCAAAGGAATTCCTGGAGCAAATTTCTGGAAAAAAAAACCCCGGAGGATTTCCTGGACGAAACCTCCGGAAAAAAAAATCTAGTGCAAATCCTCAGAGAAATTTTTTGGCTTGACCAAAATTGTTTGTCCAAATTTAGTTTTAATATGGTTTAAAACACATTCTTACCACAAAAAAACAGACGTAACACTTAGAACAAATCGCGATGAAAATCATAGTCGAGAGAACATTTACACCCAATGCTAAAATCGTTGTGTTTAGCCGATGAGCCAACAGATGGCGGTAGTGTGTAAATGTCAAACGCGAACAAAAACGATGGGAGCGCTGCGGGTGGTGGATTCACCACCTACAATATCTCGCATACACGGTGAAAATTGAAAATACTAATTAGCATAGTGTTTAATATTTCCTTGACATTTTTCATGTTTATCCCTTGCGATGCATATGAAGCATGCACTACATGATTTTAATGTATACTTTGTAATGAATATTTAACGTTTATCTTTTCCTGTGCATATGCATGACCTTCTGATAATCTTGGAACTTGTAGAAATTAATTTTATTTTCCTGGCAAACCAGCAAGCAACGACATGTTTGCTAATAGTTTTCCATCGTTTTCTTTGACTGTTTCGTTGGAAATACTTTCAAATAATAGCAAAAAAAGGACCGCTGCTGAAATTGTATGCAGAGGTAATTTAAAGATTAAAAGTTCTAATTCCAAATCAAATCATTTAGGATATTCAATGTGTTTCAGTAAGTACCATCCGAGTGAATTACAATGGTGGCATCGGTAGACTTTTAAAGCCGGAAGTGATCAGTAGAAAGCCCATTCCAGAGCGCGATCGATTCTGCGGCATTTCCAGTATTCTGACAAGGTAAGTCCGTAAGTTATTATTTTTGTAGATTTTTTATCATACAACCGTTCTATTTATCCATTTCAGGAGTACCACACGAAGCAGACCGTGTTCCGTCGAATTTTCTCAAACTCTTCTCAATGGATTACTGAAGCTGTTTCCTCAAATGTTCGATAAACGCAAGCAGCTCTCCATCGGACCAAAGAGTGAGTCAAGGACATTCGGGAAAACGTGGACTGTTATGCAGGATGATGTCGAATCGAGAACACGGTGAGCAACGCGATGAATCAATATGACTCGGGTGAAGCCAACTCATGTGATTTTAGAATAGGATTTAGTAATGTGATCATCAATCAGATGTGTAATTATTGGTTCAATAAATATAAATTATTCGCGGAATAATATCGCGAGATTTTTCATTTGTTTAGAAAAACAAAAGAAAAATTAAATTTTAAGAAATTCAGTGAATTATTATTCATTATGCATTGGATAAATTAACTGTGATATATGCACACGTTGCTATAAAAGTTTTTTATACTAGCGATGCATATTAGGTACATATTCATTGCTAGGGGTGAATAGACCGAATATGGTTTTAGTATGGCTTTTACACTGCTTAGCATATATTTTTTTAACCGTGTAATCTGGGATAACGCCCTAAAAGCCATTGGTAACCACGTGTGTAGCTCGTTGGTTCTGAGCAAATGAATGAATCAGCATCCAAACCAACATCACTGGCGTGTAGAGAATGATTCTTTCTTCACCATACCGTTGTTAAATAACGTGTAACTCCATTTAAATGTGCAGAAACAACGAGCTACACACATGGTTAGCAATGGCTTTTAGGGCGAGATCATAAAATATGCGAGATATATTTGAATCGATCGTTAAAAAGGTGGTCAATGGACAATGATGAGAGTGTGACGTCTGTTTGTCTGTGTTCTTGCTTTCAAATTATGATTATCTTCGATCATTTTGGGTAGAATGGGTAGAATGTTAATATGTAAAATACTGGTTACCCCTAAACAAGCAAATTAGGCTTAAATTTAAGGCGATACGTCATTTTTTCAACGATTTTCAAACATCTCTAGTTAAAAAAAAACTCTTGACATTCGAGTGCTTTTTAGTTGGAATTATTGCCAACCAGCGAACATCCAACCCAAGGGTGGAGGGCGGCTGTCATATGGGAGTAAAATTGAAAAGCCGCCAACCTAAGTCCAGAACCAGTTTTAAGGCTTAACGCAGAAGAGTGAAAATTATTATTCGCAATATTGCAGGTAATCAATGCGCTTAAAAGATATTAGGTCGTATGAATAAAACCGAGTACTTGCTCATGCTCAACACGATTTGTGCAAAGTAAAGTCTCTGAGCATTTACTCAAAACCATATGAATAAAACGATACTTTACTCAGAGTAAGTTCGAATTTCGAACTTAGCATTTACTCTGTCAAAAGTATTGTTTTCGTTTTGATTAGGTATCTGATTTTTGCCACGAGAAGAAAGCCAGCGGTGCACAGAAGAAGCCCGTGCCGTTTGTTGCCGGCTGATAACGGATCCACTAACCCCGGCGGAAGATAACTGCCAGCATCACATCTTCCTGGGATGCGTCGATGAGCGCCACTTGGAAGAATGGATAATATGAAATTATGGAATACGTCGAGGGAAATCAACGATGTGGCGCAAAACGATCGGTCACCGCAAAGGTAAGTGTTTGGCACTTATTTTGTTCTGTAATATATTTATGTTTGTCCTTTCTAAATAGCCATAATCGATGAGTGATAAGCTTCAGTGGAATCGGTACTGGAGGGCAAGTCAAAACACCAGCGGAGCAAGAAACGGCAACAAAACCCTCCGAATCAGCTACAAACGGGAATATCCGGTCGACACCGACGAACATCGTTTCCATCATGGTCATTGAACATTTCCATCCGCACATTGAACGGAAGGACTTCGGTGAGGACATGCCACGACCATCCCCAGGAAACTAACGTGTTGCTGCTAGTGTTGTTCCTGCAATCGCTGTTGAAATCCTCATCGGGCTAAATTGGCGTTAGAACAGGATCGAGATCCTTAGGGATGGTGTCCGGTGCTGGAGGATCTTTCTCGTGATGATTTCATGATAAAACGATTTTCATCAAATATCCTTAAACGTATTTAAGAACACACTTCAAAAATCTTCTTACGAATAGATACTGGAACTCGATAGATTTTGAGATAACTTTCTGAAGAATTTTTGAAGAAATTTTCCTATAGGGTAGGTGTACCAGTTATGTTCATAGGAGTTCCCTTCTTCTTTTTCTTCTTGGCATTAACGTCCTCACTGGGACAGAGCCTGCTTCTCAGCTTAGTGTTTTTATGAGCACTTCCACAGTTATTAACTGAGAGCTTTCTTTGCCAAAGTTGCCATTTTTGCATTCGTATATCGTGTGGCAGGTACGATGATACTCTATCTATACCCAAGGAAGTCAAGGAAATTTCCATTATGAAAAGATCCTGGACCGTCCGGGAATCGAACCCAGACACCCTCAGCACGGCTTTGCTTTGTAGCCGCGGACTCTAACCACTCGGCTAAGGAAGGCCCCTTAGGAGTTCCCCTTTTCGCTATATGTCAGAATTCTATTGTTTTCAAATTTTGAACTGTTTCGTGTGTAGTTAGATATCAAATCAAGAGTATTAGAATATTCAAAATATATAGAATGAAATGTAAAAGCATTCGTAATTTGTCCAAATTTCCATTTCCATTTATCCAAACAGGATACAACTATGGTCATTACTGGTTCACTTTCCATGTGAATCAGAAATTTCTTAAAAGGCCTATCAGAAATTCTTCCTGTGTTTCCCATCAAAAAATATTCTCAAAACAATCGATAGAAATTTCGCCGAAAATCTTCAGCATGATGGGTGATCATCTCTAGCTGTACCGGGAAATTTTGGGCTTATTCTACGGAGTGGCGTGAGGTGAGAATTGTTGGTCTCGTGTACTACCCATAAAAGCATAACTGGCCCATATTAATTTTTGAACCAAAACCTTTTTTCATTACAACGTTTATGTTTTCATATATATTTCACTACGCATATACATAATTGTATGAAAATGTTATGGAAAAATATGAAGTTGACGTAGTTCCATATTGAAAAATAGGGGCATTACAGTCTTTTTATATGAGCTTTCAACCCAAATAGCAACTGCAAAATGTGAAATACTACACATATTGGACATTCTCACATCTTTTTATAAATTCTAAAAGGAATTTTTGAAATAAATAATAAAAAGGACAAACAATTACTACATTAGAACATTTTTCCAAATGTTACAGTATTTATTTAGGGCTTCTCAAAAAGTACAATGATTTTTCCAAATATTCTAAAATTCAACTAATCATATGCTTAAAATTTTCTACCATATTTTCGAAGAGTTTCTTCGAGGTTTGGTGAAAAAATTATTCTAAGAAAATCTCCAGGATTCATTTTAGAGATTTTTGCACTAATCTATCCACTGAAAAATAGAAAACCTTCAAAGATATCACCAGAATTTATTTAGAGAGCCTTCGGTAGAAGTTCTTCCAATGTTATCTTGAGGAATTTTGATTAAGTTATATTCACAATTTTCGTAGTAATTGCTCTTGAAATAATTTAAGAATACTTTCAATGATTTCTTTAAACAAATTTCTACGTTAATATAATAATAATTCCATCAGGTTTTTATTTTGTAATATTACAAGCAATAGCATTAATGCTCCATTGCCTGAAAGCTCTTGTCATTTGTCGAATAAAAGCAATGTCGCATCAGTTTTGTTGATATGTACAGTTGACTCCCCCTTACTCGATATCGAGTTAGAGAACCATAGTAAAAGTTGGTTTTCATGGCTAACTCGATGGTCCCTTCAATAACGAGTAAGGGAGAGATGACTGTAGTAGAATACGTGAAATGTTATAATGATTGTGGTTACTTGGAGAGTCTTGAAATAGAAGAGTTTACGAGAACTAGTAAAAAATGGTACAAAAATATATTTAACCAAAAACAACAGCTTAAAGGCGATTTGATTTTTTTTTTTGTAGTCACTATATATAGCAATAACTACAAATAAAATCAAATCGCGATTTAGTTTTTATTTTTGGTTAAATATATTTTTGTACTATTTGTTTTAATCACTGCACAATGGTCGGGCTCCATATAAAGGGGCGGCCAAAACTACCAAAAACTTTTTTGAGATTTTCATTATTTTTCTACCTTTAAAATATACCTCATGTGTTATATTATTATGATCCTCAATTGAAATCTATCTAAAATTTAAATTTCTATGACTTTTATGACGGCAAACCGGCTGAAGTCAAAAAATTGAAAAATGTAACAATAAAATAAAGCACAAAATTTATAGTTTAGGAATGCAATATTTCCCCAAAGTTACCCACTTTCTGAAAGCTTATAGTTCAACACTTTTATCGAGCATGAGGATGGAAAAAAATATTTGGTTGAAGTTTTAATACTATTCAATATTACACTTTAGTAATTTTGATGATATTGAACATGAAAAACATCTCTTGTCGCGTCATGTCGCCGCCATTTCGAATATTGCACATCAAAAAGCATCCTTAGATCTAACAAAAAACCTTTAAAATTTTTGCAGAAATTTGCTGATTTGCAAGTTAGAGCTATTTGAATAATTTAATATTTTACATATTTTTGGACGATATTTTTCATACAAAGTTTATTTGAAATATATTTAACCTCTATTCATACACATTTTGATCTAACTCGATCAAATATAAACAAAATTTGTGCTTTCAGCCCAGTTTGATAACAAATTTAATTTTAAAAAATCCTTTTTTTAAGTTACGTAATTTGTGAATAACCCTTCTGAAACATCGAAAACGCCAAATAACATATTCAGATTACATATTTCATCGATTAAGGCGATAAAAATAGTTTTGGCCAAACTTCATTTTTTCCAGACCATTGTGCACTGGTTGAATTAATCACTGGTTGAAGGTTTCAGCCAAAATTATATAAGTACGTTGCATAATTGTTAATTAAATGTCGAGAAATTCGAAGATGTGTCCTTTGGGTAATTTTAAGCTGAATTTATGGAGGAATCCCGAAAAAATCCTGGAAGGACTCGTCTTAATATATAAAGTTGGAAAAATAACTATTGTAGAAACCTGAGGTGCAAAGCTTGGGTAAATTCTTGAATAAATCAACGAAGTGATATGTTATGTTGTCTTAGAAGGTAGCAACTCAATGAGAAATCCTCAAGGAAATGCCTCAAAATATTTGTAGAGCAATTTCTTGTAAAATTATCTGAGCTCTTAAAATTGTGACCAGTTCTTAAAAACAAATTAGAAAGAAAAATATATAAAAAGTAAGAGTGATGAAATTTTAATGGAATTTATGAGCAAATTTGATTAACGAACTTCTTAAAAAGTCATGTCCAACGATTATTTTTTTCATCAAAAGTTTTAAGTGGTGAATTTTCTTTAAGCGAAAAAACGATCATAGTAAAACTAGTAATAATTGTTCACGCATTTCTCTTAAATTCGTCGCGCTGGGTCTTATTATTTTTAAGAATATACCAGGAATTTCTTCAAGTATTTCTTCTTTGATTCAATTAGATATACTACATACGTTATGATTTTTTTTCCAAGAGGTGAATTTGAAAAAATAAACGTTTTACCTAGAGACTATTCCAAAAATTATTGAGCGTTTTAGTCAAAATATGCTATTTTGGCTCTAAAAAGATTCCAATTCTATCAACTTTGATATTTCCAACGAAATTTTGAGAGATGTGTACGCTTTTTTAAACTCAATCAACAGAACTTGCTCCGGTGTGACTTAGCACCGACCAATTGTTCTTGGAATTCCACCAGGATGTTTGAAAAATTACTCAGATTTCAACTATTTGTTCTAAAAGTCTTTCAGTCTGCTATTTTAAACCTTATTACAAATTTAAAAGTAACTTTCACGCTTGTTTGTTTTCAACTGAGCATGGTCAGTAGGTGACTCAGGATTTTCTGAGCATTTACTCAGCTTTTACCGCTTTATTCATACGAATTGGGATGTTCGAAAAGTAAATGCTCAAATGCTCAGTTTTATCATACCAACTTGAGTAAATGCTCAAGAAAATGATTTGACAGATGGATTTGAGTAAAGTAAAAGCTTTTGCTCAGATTATTCATACGACCTATTGTTTGCAAGCAGTTGTTTGTTACTTGCTACTGTAGTGTGCTGCTGGCAATTTAATCAGCAAATTCTGCTAAATTCCCAAAATAGATGTTTTCGAGAAAACTGATTACGCCCTTATATTGTATGGTTGTTTACATTTTAGAACCAGCAACACGCCGGGGTAGCAATAAAGAGCCGCCAGTATCACACTTGATCTAATGTTTAGTATGCACCTGAAACGTAAAGTATTGCGCATTTCTATTAATCGCAGTCCAAAGAATAAGTGCTCTGAAGACACCAATATGATTCGATACAATCTCGCACTTTTATTCGCATTTTCGCACTTATGAAGCCACACTTCGCAGTCCAGTAGTGAAAGAAATACACAATACTCAAGTAAAATCCTTTTTACCGAAGTAATTTTGACAGCTGATCCAGTATGGGCGAAGTGTCACTTTTACTTGCGGAATAATTGAGCGGCACATATTTCCTTACGGAAAAGTGACAGTTCCATTTGATATGTACGGCAGGCGTTACTGACGTTATGAAATCAGCTCTACTTATCAGCAGCGTACAGCTCAAGTAAATAATTTCGGTACCGGAATCATTCTTTGACCGTTTCTTGTCCTATCCTTTTGCACAGTACTTATGATCAGCGTACCGGCCATAACCATCGAGTCATTCCATGTAGCGGAGCTCTAAGGAGCGAATTCCCACTATATTCACAGAAGAGAGAATCGATCATGCGACTTACGCCCTTATTCTAGCACACGCTATATTTGTTTCTAATTTTTCTTAATGACCAAGTAAATTTCAATTCCCTTCGTCGGCCCACTGTCGCCAGTTTGCATTCTGTCAAAAATCTTCCGCCGCGAAGAAAAGCAAAACGGTGCGTGTGCAGCAGTGAAAGAGTTTCCTTTTTGGAAAATTGGAATTTTATTCCGGAATCGAGGCAGCAAACCTCGTTATAAACCAGTGGCGACAACTTCTACGTAATAATTACAAGGTGCAACAGTGAAAATATGGAATAGTGGCTGAATTGGGCAGTGTTTAGTTGAAACGAACGCAGGGCGAATCGAGCTGCCGCCGTGGATATATTTGGGGCTCGGTCTACGCCTCTTCTCACAAACGCTGCAAACAAACGACGACCCCATTGTTCGAGGCGAAGCATTTCGGAGAGGAGTGGACTTCCCGTGTCCCGTTCGGGAGATCCAGTTGCGGCTACGGATTACTTTTTACAGGAACTGTTTTGGAGATTAACTTTCGGAGTGTAGAATATTAGTTTGCTAATTGTTTTCTAATTTATTTGTCTATTTCATGGGATTTGCTGGGATTTGATTTCGGGCGATTTGGACATTGTATGGAAAATGGTTTAAAATTGTGTAAAATTGAATTCTATAAATTGTGAACAATGATACAAACGATTCAGGATGTCAGTGACTGTGTGCCGCTGTATTTACCGCATAGTCTGTACCTCAAGCCATCGGCCAAGTTCAATGTTTCCGTGGCCCTCCCGAATGCCATCACTGGCAAAACCATCTCCAACTATGAAGTCATGGAGAAGATGCGTCAGATGATCCTGCCGGACAAATTCTCGGTACTGAAGGTAAGTGTCCTATATCCTAGGGGGGATTTGCAGGCTCTACCCTATTTGGCATAATGTTCACTTCCAGCTCAGGTAGCAAGTTACTTTTTAGTGACTTGGTCACTATTTTCGACCTGGTCACAAAAAGTCACTATTTGCAACAAAAGCATTGTTTTTTTTTTTTTTTCAAATGGTAAGCAGCACTGGAAGAAAACCTGTAGTAGCTACTTAAATTCTAAGTATTGAGAAAATAAATGATTCCTGTTGACATTTCTGGGGAATATTATCAATGTATGATGGATTGTATGTCTACCATATTTTTTGAGGTTCTAGGAGAAATTTGAGGTGGAAATTATGGTAAAAATCGCAAAAATGGGTTTAGGCGGAATTTGGATAAATTTTAGCCGAAGATCGGGGCTATTTTAATTGTAGGACCTGTTACATTAATTCCTCATGGGATTTCTAGAGCGGAGCAATCTCCAGCGGAAAAATAGAAGGGATCTTCGAGCTACCCTTTCAAGATATTTTAACAAATTCCTACAGAAATCATGCAGAAATTGTCCCGGAGTTTTAACCAACAGTTATTCAAAGAAATCGATAGAAGTCCCTCCAGAAATTTGAATATTAAATAGGAATAAATTTAGCTAGCAATTCTATCAGTATTTTTGTGGTATGGCTGTTTGAAAATATGAAGGAAATAAATTGGTTATAGTTATCGAAAAATACACAGGCTTTAAACTCTCCAACTAATGCACAGCTATTGCGTATGGATGAGCAAAAATTGGCCTGTGAAATAAGTTGAAATCTACCCCAATGGGTTTATTCACAAATTTCATAATACCAAAAATGATAATTTTTGACATCCACTCACTTTTTGTATGCAACTTCTTCGAATTTTATATGAGCTGTAACATTTTCGAGAACATCCACCCATCCTCTTCAGCGTTATAAACATTGTGGCCTGCAAACAATTTACAAGAAAATCATTCGCAAGTTTGTTTCTTCGGAGTTCAGGGTTTGGAATATTGAAGAATTCTCTATCTTCATGAATATATACGTAGCCATAGGAAACCTCGAAGAAAGATCTCTCATGTAGTATCTTGAGTCACACTCTTTTCATTGATGTTACTTATAATTTGGTGATCCATTCCAGAGACCGAGTTATTTTAAGCAATATTTTTTCTGGGACGAGTGACTGAAAAGAATGGGGCCTTCCTTAGCCGAGCGGTTATAGCCCGCGGCTATAAAACAAAGCCATGCTGAAGGTGTCTGCGTTCGATTTCCGTTTGATCCTGGATCTTTTCGTAATGGAAATTTCCTTGGCTTCCCTGAGCATAGAGCTTAGTGACATTTGAACACACGTAGACTAGCATACGCTCGTCATACACAGTTTGTTTTTGTTTTCCTCAAAGAAACTTGCACACGCTTTCCAGACTCATCAAAATGCATATGGAAATATTATTCAATTTGAGAAATTTATACTTATATATTTCTGGGTGTTTTTGGAGACAGAGTGCATATTGTTTTCCTCTAAGGTTCACAACTACATTTACACTAGGGCACCCATACCATCGGGCGTGAAAACCGCTATAGAGTATCATCGTTTTTGCCACACGATATACAAATGCGAAAATGGCAACGTCGGGAAAGAAAGCTCTCAGTTAAGGTGAAACAGTTTGGAATCAACTGCTAAGATTGCACTAAAACTTCAAAGGCACAAATCTCGCGAAGAAAGCATCCCACAACAGCGCACTTTTTATTTTGGCTTTGTGCACTAGCAGAAAGCTTAAAATAAGAAGATCAGGAACATTTGCCAACTGTTTCTCCAGTTTTGTGCCTTTGAAAACGTGAGTAGGGGGAGAAGTCGGCTATTGTGCCGGCCATCTTTGGATTCCGAGATGTTTCACCTTAATAACTGTGGAAATGCTCATAAGAACACTAAGCTGAGAAGCAGGCTCTGTCCCAGTGGGACATAATGCCAAGAAGAAGAAGAATGACCACAAATGAATCTGCCGAAACTATTAGATTTATTGAACGAAATATTTTTTTATAATGTCAGTAGAGTGCATATTCACAAAGAAATTTCAGTGGACATTGTATAACCACTGCTTTTGGGTAGGCTTTTACGAATTTAGCCCAATTTGAATGAGCTTTTGATGGGCTTGGCAGCATTTATAAACAAAAACTGTAAAACTCTGTCTTTGTTGGGCCAAAACTCTACGAAAAAAATAGAATAACGCCACAACATGTCCACAAAACTGGTGCCTTTTCATGTGAAGAACATTTCGTGCAAATGTTAGCCGCATTAAGGAAAATCAAGCTGAAAAAATAAAAAGGGCGTAACTTCAAATTTCGAACTAATCTTTAAAAACCTAAATAAGATTTTGTTAATATGGTTGTGTACTTTCAAGAACTGCAGTCAGAATGTTGTGACGGTAATATTTTATCTTACCCTGCGTGCGTGGCTACATGCGCCAATATTTTATGTTGACAAATCAGTTTCATAGTTTCCAAGTAATTTTAGGGATGTCGTTTTCACACGCCTATACTCGTGCACAAAACAGTATCCTAAAGTAAAACAAGTTAACAATTAACAACCATCATAAATACACATGTTTGCTTACGTGGGAACGGAGCACTTTTTAAGGCTACTACAAACTCGGTGTATGCAAGTTAGTTTTTCAATAGAGTCAGAACCATTTCAACTCCTATCAAGTGTGCAGTGCCTTCTCCTAAACTCCTGTGCGCGTAAGCGTACGAGGTTTATTACAATGTTGTTTACATTTTGTGTATTGCACTGTGTAATCAAAATGAAATTTTAGTTCATTTTCTTGAATACAATTTGTAAGCCATATTTTTTTTAAAGAAAAATGCCTGGGCAACCGCAGACAATTTCAATAATCTAGAATCTAAGGAGTATTTTCACTGTGAGAGTGAGAGATATAGCTAAAAATTTTATAAGTAGCGTAAAATATTTATGTTATTTATTAGTGGAACATGGTCCATTCGGACCTAGTAACAGTTTTTAGGCCATAACTTTTAACCACGATAGGCATGAACAGTTTTATGTTTATGTCTAAGTGAAAGCCTTATTCAGTGCGCGCACCTACCTCTCAGAAAGTTTTTTGCTATCTTCAACCGGAATATGACTAGAAATGTTTGAACTTTCTTCAGAAGGTCCGAATTGGACCAACCCTGTTTCAATTCGGACCATATTCTAATATTCTAATCCAGACCACCAACAACAAAATAACACTCCGACTTGTTTGCTATCAAGTTTATTTACCTATTTTGTAATAGCAAGACTAAAATTTTGAACTTATTCATTTCATTTATTTAGTTAACATCTACACAGATAACACTGAATCAACAATTTCACGCCACAATACTCGGTTCGTGGCCGCATCTCTCCATCCTCGGTTCTGCCCCACGCTCGCCAAATCGATACGCACTTGATCCGCCCACCTAGCTCGCTGCGCTCCACGCCTTCTTGTACCAACCGGATCCGATGCGAATACCATCTTTGCAGGGTTGCTGTCCGGCATTCTTGCAACATGCCCTGCCCATCGTATCCTTCCAGCTTTAGCCACCTTCTGGATACTGGGTTCGCCGTAGAGTTGGGCGAGCTCGTGGTTCATCCTTCGCCGCCACACACCGTTTTCCTGCATACCGCCAAGGATCGTCCTAAGCACCCAATGTTCGAAGACTCCAAGTGCTTGCAAGTCCTCTTCGAGCATCGTCCACGTTTCATCCCCGTAAAGGCCTTAGGCGCCGTCCCCAAATTACGTAACGCTCTATGGGGAGGGGGGGAGTAGGCGAAAGCGTTACGACTCATACAGAAATTAAAAAAAATCGTACAAAAAGCGTTACGGACGGGGGGGAGGGGGTCCAAAAGGTTGCCAATTTTAGCGTTACGTAATAAATGGATGCTGCCTTATGAGCGTTTTGTACATGGTACATTTGGTGCGGGCGTGAATCTTTTTTGACCGCAGCTTCTTCTGGAGGCCATAGTAGGCCCGACTTCCACTGATGATGCGCCTCCGTATTTCACGGCTAACGTTATTGTCAGCCGTCATCAAGGATCCAAGGTAGACGAACTCGTCGACCACCTCGAACGTATCCCCGTCTATCGTAACACTGCTACCTAGGCGAGCCCTGTCGCGCTCGGCCCCACCAGCTAGCATGTACTTTGTCTTGGCCGCATTCACCACCAGTCCAACTTTTGCTGCCTCGCGTTTCAGGCGAGTGTACAGGTCTGCCACCTTTTCAAATGTTCGGCCGACGATGTCCATATCATCCGCGAAGCAAACAAATTGACTGGATCTCGTAAAAATCGTACCCCGGCTGTTAAGCCCGGCTCTCCGCATAACACCTTCAAGCGCAATATTGAACAACAGACACGAAAGTCCATCACCTTGTCGTAGTCCCCGGTGGGATCCAAACGAACTGGAGTGTTCGCCTGAAACTTTCACACAATTTTGCACACCTTCCATCGTCGCTCGTATCAGTCTCGTGAGCTTCCCGGGAAAGCTGTTCTCGTCCATGATTTTCCATAGCTCTACGCGGTCGATACTGTCGTATGCCGCCTTGAAATCGATGGAAAGGTGATGCGTTGGGACCTGGTATTCACGACATTTTTGGAGGATTTGCCGTACAGTAAAGATCTGGTCCGTTGTCGATCGGCCGTCAACGAAGCCGGCTTGATAACTTCCCACGAACTCGTTTACTACGGGTGACAGACGACGGAAGATGATCTGGGATAATACTTTGTAGGCCGCATTTAGAATGGTGATCGCTCGAAAGTTCTCACAATCTAACTTGTCGCCTTTCTTGTAGATGGGGCAGATTACCCCTTCCTTCCACTCCTCCGGTAGCTGTTCTGTTTCCCAGATTGTGCCTATCAGCCGGTGCAGACAAATGGCCAGCCTTTCCGGACCCATCTTTATGAGTTCAGCTCCGATACTATCCTTACCAGCAGCTTTATTGTTCTTGAGCTGGTGAATGGCATCCTTAACCTCCCTCAAAGTGGGGGCTGGTTGGTTTCCATCTTCCGCAGTACTGACGAAGGCATTTCCTCCGTTGTCCCATCTTTCATTGCCTGTGCTCTCAGCACCATTCAGGTGCTCGTCGAAGTGCTGCTTCCACCTTTCGATCACCTCACGCTCGTCGGTCAGAATGCTCCCATCCTTATCCCTGCACATCTCGGCTCGCGGCACGAAGCCGTTGCGGGATGCGTTGAGTTTCTGATAGAACTTACGTGTTTCTTGACACCGGCACAGCTGTTCCATCTCCTCGCACTCCGTCTCCTCCAGGTGGCGTTTTTTCTCCCGAAAGAGGCGGGTCTGCTGTAGCCGTTTCCGTTTATAGCGTTCCACGTTCTGCCGGGTCCCTTGCTGCAGCATGACCGCCCGCGCTGCATTCTTCTCCTTCAAAACCTCCTGGCACTCCTCGTCGAACCAATCGTTCCGTCGACTCCGTCCCACGTACCCGACGTTGCTCTCAGCTGCATCGTTGATGGCTGCTTTTACTGTTCTCCAGCAGTCCTCAAGAGGGGCTTCGTCCAGCTCACCCTCTTCCGGTAATGCAGCCTCGAGTTGCTGCGCGTATGCCGCTGCGACATCCGGTTGCTTGAGCCGCTCTAGGTCATACCGGGGCGGCCGTCGGTACCGTACGTTGTTAACGACGGAGAGTTTTGGGCGCAGTTTGACCATCACCAGATAGTGGTCGGAGTCGATGTTAGCGCCACGATAGGTCCTGACGTCGATAATGTCGGAGAAGTGCCGACCATCAATCAGAACGTGGTCGATTTGCGATTCTGTCTGCTGTGGTGATCTCCAGGTGTATCGGTACGGAAGGCTGTGCTGGAAGTAGGTGCTACGAATGGCCATATTCTTGGAGGCGGCAAAATCAATTAGTCGTAGGCCGTTTTCGTTCGTTAGCCGGTGGGCGCTGAACTTTCCAATCGTCGGTCTGAATTCCTCCTCCTGGCCAACCTGGGCGTTTAGATCTCCTATGATGACTTTGACGTCGTGGCTTGGGCAACTGTCGTACTCGCGTTCAAGCTGCGCGTAAAAAGCGTCTTTATCATCATCAGTGCTTCCGGAGTGAGGGCTGTGCACGTTTATTATGCTGAAGTTGAAGAACCGGCCTTTGATCCTCAACTTGCACATTCTCTCATTGATCGGCCACCACCCGATCACGCGCCTCTGCATATCACCCATCACTATAAAAGCTGTTCCCAGCTCATGTGTATTGCCGCAGCTCTGGTAGATGGTATGGTTACCTCTAAACGTTCGCACCATTGATCCCTTCCAACACACTTCCTGCAACGCTACGATGCCGAATCCGTCGGCAAGTATGCGTGTGCTCCCGATGAAGTTGAGAGATTTACAGTTCCACGTACCGAGCTTCAATCGCTAGTCCCTTTACGTCGCTGTGGTCTTCGCCGATTGTCCCGGTTCGTATTCTCTCGTTGATTATTCGTTGCTTGATTTTTTACGGCTGGCTTGCAGGGCCTGACACCAACCCCCTAGATTTCCGGAGGACCATTCCCTCTAAATGTTCGGAGGACCATAGTGCGCAGTTTAGCTTAGAGTCCTTCTCTGGCACTCGGACGATGATCAGCCGCCCCTGACATGGGGAACAGACGCTGTTGTGAGCCGCTCCTAACATGGAGTACAGACGCTCAAGGTTTGCAGAAGCAAAAGCAAACCCCCCCTTCCCTGTCAGCATACGACCAAAGTTCCCACCGGGGGTTGGTTACCCGATCTTCCCTAAGGTTACTCGTACCCCGGCCAGTACCGCGAGGAGGTAGGGATAGGAGTTGCTGGGCAAGAGGCTAAGGACCGCACAAAGGGGTCTATTTTATTCCTTCAGGTACGCGAGGTACCAATGGTACGCCATGCCCAGCCATTTGCCAACCAAATTTTGAACTTAATTGAAGACAAATTTAAATATCTATATATATATAAATATTTTAAGTCTGAACTAGCTCAAGTAAAATGTAGTTTGATTTGAAGAACGTAAGGTAAATTCGAATCCGTTTCAAAATTTAGTACAATCAACTCTTCCTGATTTGATTTTGAGGAGACTATTGAGTTAAGTAACATTCGGGGTTAGGATATCAAGACAAGGTTCACATGTTTTGAAGTTTTAGTTAATTTGACAAAATACATTCGAAATAGTTATATTAACGTTAACAATAATAATAATTAAACACACTGAAACTTTTCATGAAAATATGGAGTTAGCGAGTAAACTTGTAAATGAAGCTGTCATCGCGTTAGCAAACATCTAAAAGTTTCTAAATACTTTATTGAAGAGTTCCATATCCGACTTTCTCAAAAACAAATAACGAGCGGTGGGAATTATACAGAGCAGAAATGCAATTGCTGTCCTATAATGTAAGAACTAACATTGGAAATGTTGCAGTTATAATGTTGTCGAAATATTTCAACTAACATAACTGAACAGAAGAAAATTCAAGTGAAAAGAATAACATTTTCTTTGTTTACATATTACTTATGTTATTGTTCATTGGGAAGCCTTAACAAATGTTAAAGCTTATAGAAATCGTGGATATAACTGTTTGTTTTTGAATTTATTGTTCAAAACGGTAAACTTTTCACTTGCCCCACTTTTAGGGCAAGTGAAAAGTAAGAAGACATTTTTTTAAAACTTTTTCTGTCTTTTTTTCTTCAATTTTTCATAAAAATCAATTTTAGCATGCTGCTTATATTTGGTGGGAGTCAAGCTAAAAAATATACACGACCTCATTTGTTTCAATTTAAAGTCTCTAGAATTTGAAGAAACTCAACTATGCGAATTCCATTACCCACTTGCCCCACGGTACCTTACACATTTTTTGAAGTTTTAGTTGATTCGAAGAGAGAGTTAAAGAGATTCGATGAGAAAATAACACAGATAGATTCATTAATTATTGTTGCTTGCAAAAGCTTAGTACAGTCATCTCTCCCTTACTCGATATTTGGTATCTCGATATCAAGTTAGAGAACCATAGTAAAAGCTAATTTCATGGCTAACTCAATGATCCCTTGGATCACATTTGCACATTTGGTCAAATTTGTTGTGTTAGATCTGAGCTAGATGCTGAATAGAAACATGGTACAATTTATATATTACGATTTTTATAGTAGCACCAATGTTGAGAAATACTTGATGGTCCGAATTAGAACAGGGTCCGAATTGGACCATGTTCCCCTAAAGATTTTTAGAAATTCAAAAAACAGTTTTCAGTGAATTTTAACATAGTTTTCATGTGTCAGATCCATTGAAAAGCGGCAGCAAGGATTGTAATGGGAAATTCTGCCATCAGTTAACAAAAACTTTCTTGAAATGTTACTGAATGTTTTATGTAGATTTCAAGAAATGCTTATGAACAATGAATTCTTTAAATTATAATATTGCTTGAGTATGATCATAGATGACCGTACACTTAGTAGTTGCTACTCCGTGATTGACCAGAGCAACCGAAGTTGCACATAGATTAAATGAATGAGGGTTGAGATTAGTTTACCATTCTCAATGTGCACACATCAAGAGCTCATATTTTAAAAGTCAATAACAATGCCGGCCACGTCCTCACGATCATCGGAGAAGGGAAGGAATGTTAGTTAGACAACCATTGCTACTAGAGAACGAAGAATCTTCTGTATTTCCACAGTTGTCATGGGGAGGATATTGGGTTAGTGGGATAATGTAAAGATCTGAGAGTCACCTTTAGTGATGCGATTCATAACATATTCACGCCTAACCGGATTCGCGATATGATTTGATAACCGCATTGTACACATTGTGTTTGTCAACTACCCCTACAGGAACAAACAACGCGAAAAGGGCCAAACACTATACTCAATGACTTCTAATTAGGTATAACATTATTGAAAAAATAAACCAATATTGGTTTGGATTTCATTATTATTATGTGTGTCGGTACTAATGGTTGTGAATGAACCAGTAGATTGGACTATGGAATAAAACGTATATTCTCGCATAACTTCTGATCTCGCCCTGAAAGCCATTGGTAGCCACGTGTGTAGCTCGTTGTTTCTGAGCATTTGATTGGATTTTCATGTTATTTAACAACGCTATGGGGAAGAAAGGCTCATTATCTACCTGTCCGTTATGTTGGTTTGGATGCTTATTCTTTCATTTGCTCAGAAACAACGAGCAACACACGTGGCTACCAATGGCTTATAGGGCGTTATCTCAGAGTATGCGAGATATTATCGATAAAAACGACAAGTGCTTGATACCTTGGACAAGTGCTACTCAGTGTTTGGATTTTGATCCGAATAAGCCGATCGAACCATATTTGGAGAGTGTAACAGTTCGTGGCACATCGTAATCGGAGAGCCCTGTCTATGTTTGATTTGTAGCGAGATAGCGTTCAAGTTACAAGTGTTGAGACACAGTGATCAGCGCCAAACAGTGGGTAGTGTGTATCCGTCTTTTTTCCTTTCGAGGCTCAATTCGTTACTTTCCATGTACAATAAGTGTCATGCATGTTGTGTGAATGCAGGCGGATAAATGGGACAAAATTAAGGCTCGTGTGTCAATGATCGTTTTACCAGAGCCTATAAGGCCAAAAATACTACTGGGGTAAAATCAACTAAGGAACGTAACTTGTACAACAGTCTTCCCAAACGAACACCAAACACATTGGTTCAGGCGGTTTCGTACTCTCCTTGTACTTTGTTTTCGTGTGCAAACTGAAACGCTCGAAACTGAGGCCAAACCCAAACATGTGTAAAGTGAACATCGGTGCAAACGCCGGTTTGAAAACCGGTCCATTTGTACCTCGATTGCAACCGCAGTTTAAATTTTGGTGCAAATCTTCGGTTGCATGCGAGGTTCAGAACGATGACACAAACGGAGAAACAGAAAATTGTTGGTATCCACGCTTATCAATTTCTACTTATCGTGTCTTGTTGTTTGATATAGTAAAATCCTTCGTTTTTTTCATAAAGTTACCGCTAAATGTTTTTTAAAGTATTGATCTTAGTTGATCTGCTTAAATGGAACATTTATTCAAGCCTCAAGGGTCTTGCGATTTGAACTAAGAAGTTCCATATATGATCGTAGAAATTTATTTGCGTGGATTTCAACCGTTCCTTGTCTGCCTGCTTTGTGTCATTATTTGAACCCAAGTTTGAACCGAAGTACCTAGTAATTTGGCCACTTCCATTTGATTTTGCCGTAAATGGCCAAATTATATATGCGTAACGGTCTGTCCAAAATACTTTGATCTCCCTAAACATAATCTTTATGCATCATTCGAAAGATTTAAATTGCTGCTCCGAAAGAAAAATGCTAAACCTATCTGAAAACCTACTATTTTCTTTAAATTTTTTTGTATCATTCCTAAACGGCTACTACCGGAGCACTAGCGCAATTAGTCGAACACGTGAACCAATGGTTCAAGCGATATCTTACACGAACATAAATTTTATCATTCTTTTTTACTTTATCTGTCCGTCTGGTCTTCTTCTTCTTTCCGGCGTTACGTCTTCACTGGGACAGAGCCTGCTTCTCAGCTTAGTGTTCTTATGAGCACTTCCACAGTTATTAACTGAGAGCTTACTATGCCAATGACCATTTTTTGCATGTGTATATCGTGTTAGAGTGGTTCAAAAAATCGTTTTTGCTCCACACCGCTCATTCGATTCAAGATCAAATTCTGAGTGTCCTCCCAAAATTTGAGCTCATTCAGATGAAAATTGAGACTGCACAAGCCCTTCAAAGTTTATATGGGAATTACTATGGGAAATGCAAACAAATCATTCAATCGGTCATAGTGTTTGCCCATGTGCTCTTGGGGATTAGAGCTACGCTGATAATGTAACATACAATCATCAGCAATAACTTTGTCGAAGACCGTTTTCAAATCGGATGCCTCAGTAATTAGTTATTGATTTTTATGTGAGTTGTAAAACTTTGGCTTCAATAATTGGGCTAATCTGCAGGCATCACTGGATATATGTAGTAGAACATAGTAGCCATGATTTATGCGAGCTATCTTTCGCGCCAGATGCAGCATTGTTGCCTGTTCAGAAGATAAATGAGCACTACAGAAGAATTTGCGATTGGATTTAAATCAATAAGTAATTAACGAGCCGTCCGGTTTGAAAACAGTCTTCGTCAAAGTTGTAGCTGATGGTTGTATCTTACATTATCAGCGTAACTCTAATCCCCAAGAGCACATGGGCAAACACTATGACCAATTGAATGATTTGCTTGCATTTCCCATAGTAATTCCCATATAAACTTTGAAGGGCTTGTGCAGTCTCAATTTTTATCCGAATGAGCTCAAATTTTGGGAGGACACTCAGAATTTGATCTTGAATCGAATGAGCGGTGTGGAGCAAAAACGATTTTTTGAACCACTCTAATATCGTGTGGCAGGTACGAAGATACTCTATGCCCTGGGAAGTCGAGAAAATTTTCAATCCGGAAAGATCCTCGACCGGTGGGATTCGAACCCACGATCCTCAGCTTGGTCTTGCTGAATAGCTGCGCGTTTACCGCTACGGCTATCTGGGCCTGTCCGTCTGGTATTGTGTCTGAATTGCCTTCGATTATGTGGAAAGTCTGTGGTCAAAATTTATGAACCGAGATTCGCATAGCCGAGCTTGTGAACATCTTATAGCCGTTCATAAAGCCATGAATGGAAGGGAAAGAGAATCGGGGATGACATAGGGTAACTGGGGATAAAACGCGCCCTCTAAGGAAGGAAGCGTTTTTAGCTATGAAGAACATTATTATAAGCATTTTTTATTCATTACCTCATAGACAAACATGTTTTCTATCAAATAGTAGAAACAGCTATCCATTTCCTTTTTCTGGAGTTAATACCGTGATGCATCAATACCCGGACGCTTAAGTGGACACAAATCTTCAAATTCGAATATGAGTCTGTTGTTTTTGAAAAGCCTCAGTGTAATATTGTTTGAGACATTATTTCAAATAAGATCTTCACGAAAATGATTAGCTTTTAAGTAAAAACAATGATTTTAACATGAAAATCATTAAAATATTAGAGCATGTCTTGTCTATAAATCCGGACACCTGATGCAAACGATGTCCTTAAATCCGGACATTTTTGAATCAAAATCCGGACATCTGTATTGTAGCATGTAAAATTCGTTTATTTTTAATGAAAACCATATCGACACACAATCAAATATAAATATTGAATAAGCTTTAAGTTCGCGTTTGCCCTACAATGTCAAAAAGAATAGCACGTCTGAATTATTAGTGGTTTGATAACCTGAGCCGAAATGCATGTAGCAGGAACTGCAGTCGACGCGGCTCGAGCTGTTATTATTAAAATTATACACTATTTATTTCACTATCAAGTGGATTTTGATAACTCACTATGCTTCCTATAGTTATTTTTCAAGTTTTCTCTTATTTTTTCTTGCTTGAAACTCACTTACACTAGTTAAACGTGGCTCTTTTAGACGATGTCCGAATCTTGAAACACTGGCTCGTAATCCCGGACAGTCTTTGCACACACCAATAAATGTTTATTTCCAGATTATTCAACAACTATTAAAATAAATTTTCTCAAACACTTATGATTTAAACTTGCTCTAAAAATACACTTCATGAACTTTTTCTCCAATCAAACGATGTATGCGCATTCACCGATAGTCAAACTTGAGTTAGAGTTGGGCCGCGACGAAAAGACGTCCAACTCGAACACATTATTTGTTTTTATTTTTATTAATTATATGACGATGGTTACTAGATTAAAATTTAATGTAAAATGATTAGAATGGTTAATATCAAAAGGAGGGAATAAAAACCAAACATAGTGTCACTTAATTCTAACTTTAATTTACTAATATATTCAGAGTGTCCGGATATTGGTACCGTCCGGATTTTGATTCACCACGGTACATCAATTTTTATGAAATGCTTGCTTATTTGCATTTTTATATTTTGCGGGGTGAAACGCGCCACCTGATCTCGGCAGTCTTTCGCACGCGCGTATGCGCAATAATACTTGCAAATACGTTGCATACATAAGGGCGTTTGATCAGATGTTATTGTTAGATTATAGTATACATCAATACAGAGTCAGAATTAGGGCGAATGTGAACACTAATACATTGTCAGTAATATCGGTTAGAAGTTCAGCGGATATAATTTCAATTCTATATTATGTTTCCGATCGATTTAATCGCATGATGCATTTTTGTATGATCCATTACAATATTACTTTTGTAACAAACCATTTGATTTATTTTCATATTATGAACAACATGTTAAAATAAATATAAAAGCATCATGCGCCATTCATCAAAATTGAGGATCGCTGCGCCCCTCGGTTTTTCGTCTTCTTCAGTTTGACAGCAGCGATTGCGCCTTTCTACCTCATCCTTCTGGTTTGACTATAGAAGAGTGCATGGTGACGTCACGAAAAATTCTCCTTCTCTGTCCCTCTTTCATCACGCTCAATTGACTGTCCTGCTCTTTGACACTCACTGCTGGAATTGTTTAGATTTTTTTTATATGGAGTTGACATTCACTGCTGGAATTGTTGACATTTTTTTTATATGGAGTTTCGAGGTTAGGTCAAGCGTGCAACGATCTATCATCAGCTTCGCCGTTTTGCTACGCTCTTTCACACGAACCTTCTTCACTATCGACCTTCTGCACACTCAGTTTTAAATGCGCCCTGCTGCAACACTCAATCGCAAATGCGCCCGGTTACCGTAGGGCAGTGCTGGAAAAGTTCGCACCACGAAGCAGCTCACGAGTGTATACCAACGCATAACAAACATCACAGACTCGGGATCTGGCTAGGTGTGAGTAAGCCCGCACCCGTCTGCTCGGGAGAACATGTCAAAAGAAGTAGCAACAAGCTCGCGAGCGTTTACTCGCGAATAACCGAGCAAGGTGTGATTTATTATGGTTTTGACAGACAAATTAATTGTATAACCATCATATCGACATTAAACTTCTCGTTTGTAGTCAAAAGCCCTTGAAAACCATAAATCTCGGAGGGTAAGCAGCTTTTTTCCCAAAAGCACAATATGACTCTGAGCAGCTCCGAACACGTTCGCGAATCACTTTTAGCTTCAGTTACTCGGGAGTCGACAGATGCGAGTAAGCCAGCGCTCTGACGCTCGGGAGCGTTTGGTTTTGTTTTTGTTCAGTTCAGATGAAGCGTTCGCCACTTTCCATCACTGCCGTAGGGGGAGAAGGTGGGCGAAATTGACATCAGAGTTCGTATCGAAAGAGAATATCAAATGCGCCTTTATGTTTTTCTCACTTATTTCGTGAAAAACGTTATTTTTCAGAAACAGTTGTGCATTATATGATTGTAGTTTATCAAATAAACTGTTAGGTGAATAAAACTCAATTTGTTTACATTTGTCAGTTAGGCCGTTGTTCTGGTACTGTATTGACATGCTGATTCGAAAAATGTGCATTTGTAAGGCTCAAATTGACACGTAACTACAGCTTGGTATTACGTTTGCTGGAATTTGAATTCAAACGGCTGTTTAAGTGTTATGAAATAGGAGTGGCCGTTTTGCCCCACGAGTTGATTAAAGTTTAAGTTCCTCAATACGCCTTTTAAGGATAAATTCAACACTTTTTTTCGCATGTAATGCGAACTATGGGAATGCACAAGCCGATTCTCGGAGATAGTTGCAAAAGTTTTGTTGTTTATTGGCTTAAAAAATGGCCTAGAAAATAACAAAATTACAACGAAAACAACAAAAAATGTTTTTTTTTTTAAGTTTTTTGCGATTTTTGCCAGGAAAACACTTAAAAATATTTATAGAGAAGCATTTCAATACATTTTCCATTATCTCGGGTGAAAAACAGCGTTCCAAAGCACGTCGTTCGTTCAAAACAAGGATGGCGCCTTTTACCCCAACGGCGCATTTTACACCCAGTTCCGCTACATTTTGTTTTAAGTAGATCATCAAAAAGTTCGAAGTTAAAAATAATAATAGATATGAAAACGTGTATTGTTCAAATTATGCCAAACAGCGGTATGACAAACAGCATTACGTATGCCAAATGGGGTAGAGCCGGATTTGCAATGTAGGTCCAGATTGATTGATTCTGAACAGGTGCGATCTTTGTCACAGGTTTCCAAAAGTACGGTTGGATTCATTCGCTTCGAGGGCGAACTGGAAGACCGAAGCAAACTGCGTCATGTGCTGGGACGACTCGACGGACGGCCGATCCGGCTGCCGGGCTTCAGTGAATCGGTGAAACTGCGAGCATCGGAGGCGAAAGACGATTTCCCGACTCGTCACGATTGGGATTCCTTCTTTCGCGATGCTCGGAACATGGACGAGATGAAGGCCGGCGAGCGGCCGGACACGATCCACTTTGCCAACCTGCCGATCAAGTGGTTCTGTCCGAGGCACATGGAAAACGAAGACAACGCCAAACCCAGTGAAAGCATTTTCAAGCGGATTTTCGAAAAGTTCGGCGATGTCCGGTGCGTGGATATTCCTATCTGCGACCCGTACCGTTCACAGATGAAGGCGCATATGTCGGGCATGCAGAAGTTTAGCTTCGATCAGGAAATGTACTTTGAAGGGTAAGTCGGTTTCTATCAAAAATGAATGATCATCTCTTCTTCACCTACACTTCGAACTCCGTGAGGTTGAAAACGTTTCATCGAGAGAAGTGAAAGCAATGTTTTAATGTTTGATAGAAATTCCCGTAGGGGAAAAGCACCAGTATTCGACCTAGCACTAATTTTCGACCCAATCATACAATTTTAGCCTACTTTGTATGAAAATCCGAAAACTAGCACAGATTTCTTGTAGGTCGAATATTAGTTTCTGACGAAATTGTTATCAAACAAGAGAATATTCCTTGAAAATGACTCCAAATCTTGAAGTTATTCAGATCGGAGAGGATTCTAGGATATCATGTCATATAAAAATTGATGATCATTTTTCCGTTTATTACGGTTTTAGACACATCGAGTAGGTATCTCTTAGAGCTAACGGTTTACTTTCCTACTTCTAGCTATGTCCAGTTCAGCGAGTACGTAGGTTTCGTAAAAGCGATGGATGAGTTCCGAGGGATGAAGCTGGTTCATAAGGAGGTGGACAAGAATCTGGCAATTACCATTGCCGTGGACTTCGATCGGACCAAACACTTGAGCGATTCTTCCATCAAGAAGCGAAAGGTGGTACGGAATCGACTGATTGCAGCCGATCGCGAGAAGGAAGAGCTGGAGAAGAAGCGCGTAGCTGAAGAAGAGGCCAAAAAGGATCGCGAGAGGTTTGAATCCGTCCAATACTTTGTTTTCATGCTTCTTTATTCTCTACAATAGTTTAACCTTAGGCTACTGGCCGACTATTGAATGGTAATATCAATTGAAGTAAAAGATGTCTTAGCTTCCACCGACCCGAACGCCAAAAAGCGCCGGGTTCGGATCTGGAAGATTCGATTGTCTTTGCTTTGATCTCCCCTTTCCAGTAGATTCTTTCCAACAGCCGTTAAGCAGACTCTTGTTAGAACCCACATTCTAACGACTGCAAAAAAGTGAAGTGCGATGAAACGAAAAAAAAGTGCGAAGTTCTTGAGGAATCTGAGAAGGTTTCGGCCAACGATGAAAGTTCTGTATGGATGCCACTTGTATATTCCACAGAAAGCGTCAGGAGGAGCAGCGGAAGGCAGAGGAACTGAAACGCATGCAACGGGAGCAACGTCGAAAGGAGAAACATCTGCAAAAACTGCGTCAGAAAGAAACAGATGAAATAAGTTTGAAGATTCTGCAAGAGGAACGGAAGCTGATGGAGACACAGCGGAAACTGGAAAGCATTAGATTGATCGATGGATTATTCGAGAGAATGAAGGTAAGGCTTTACTTTGATACCTACAGGGCTGGTAGCAGGTCTGTTTTTAGAGGTCACTATTTTAAGTCAAGTCTCTATTTTCAATGAGTGTTTTTAAAGTCTCTCTTTTAAGTATAATGTTGTCTAAAGTTACTTTTTTCCCTGGCCAAGATCACAGGGGTTGACGGTGCCAAAGAAAGTATAAGGTGCACCATAGTAATATCCGTCTGTGAAACATATCACCTTCCCAATACTTTGGCACACCTCTAACGGTTCATGATTTATCATGAAACGGCTGCATTCAGGCGGAGGATCTGTTAATATGTTTCGGCATATTATCAGGTCCTCTTCGAACGGAGGGACCGCCAGGGCTCAGTAGTTACTTATAAACTAGTGCTGGTTGTTGATGTTTCAGTCCGTTTATACGAGCTGTAGCATCCTTTGTACTAATCAGTAATGGTGGTTAAGTTTCAAAGCTAACGTGTGATCAATCGTTTTATAATGCAACATTGGAATGGGTGTTTGGTAAAACTGTAAGTTACACTCGACGTTATAAAATAAGTGATTGTGTAAGTGCTAATAACGATATTTGAAGAAATGTATGGTGATGAAAGAAAATGGCATTAGAAGTGATTGTGACAGTTTTGTTTAAAACACGTACATAAAAATGATAATATGAACCCTACTAGTTTATTGATGGTTATAATACATTCTACAATCATTTCTCTGAATTCTTGATAAAAGTGACAGCAAGTGCAATGGAATTTATCGAAATGGTTTTATTTTTTCTGTAACTTTCTTAATCGTAGTTCGATTATCTTTCAATAATTTATTAATGATAACAGATGGGAAATGGTAATAAAAATGAATTCTGAAAGTATTGTGACGTTATTGTGATAAAAATTGTAGTTGTGATAGTGAAGTGATAAAATGGAAAGTATACATGTATGATGTGTATTACGGAAGTTAATCGGTGGTATAAGTGATAGTGTCAAAAACAAAAGTGTGGTAATTATGTGACAGTGACTGATGAAATGAAATGGGGAATGAGGAGCTTTTAATAAAACTATTTCGTTCTTCACTTCAACCACCTTAGTAGCATTTCAAGTCTTATCATAGTTTTATAGTAGTCTGGAATACTAGACTTCAAAACTACGGCAAGGGCTGATTGCTGCTAGGGTACACAGTGACCATTTGAGCAACATTGCTTAGGAACGTCTGTGTGATGAAAGTAATAGAGGCTTATAAAGGCAAATGTAGTGAAGGAGCTTAGGGTAGTTTAAAAGTCCCAGTACTATCCCTATTGCTACTGACAAAAAAAAATGTTGTCCAAAGTTACTTTTTCCAATTTTTCGATGAAATTGTACTCTGGTGTTTGTGAGGAAAAATAATCATAATCTTTCGGTTGTCACGCGAATTTTTGTAACGCGAGTAGTCGCGCTTTGTACTTTGTACAACACACTTGGTTTTGCGAATATCCCAGGAGCCTGACTACTTAGAAAAATGGCGTCTTCGGCAAAGTTGTTCAGTGGCTCAAGGGCTATCATTAATCGAGTTAGTTGATTTTAAATGTTGCCAATAGGTGACGCTAGTGAGCATGACACATTTGTTTGGCAGATCTCAGGAGCTTGACCACTTAGAAAGATGGCATCTCCGGCAAAGTTGTTTAGTAGCTCATATCCTTTCTTTTTTTAATCCTTGAAGTTCGAGACTAGCTAAAATAATGATGGCCCTTGAGCTATGCATCAATTTTGTCGAAAATACCATACACCCGATTCTGTTTTTGCACGGATTTTTTTACACGGCCGTGCAAAAAAAGTTTCCATACATTTTTTCCGCCAAAACCTTATTTTTGCATGAAATGTCGAGAAATGGTGTTACTTTTTTTTTGCACGGTTTTTGAAATTTTGAACTGAAAACTTTTTTTTGCACGGTACGGGGGATGTACAAAAACAAAATCGGGTGTATTTCTAAATGGTTGGGATCCTGAAGTACCAGCAAAACAAACGTTTCATGCTCGCTAGCGTCGCCTAGTGGCAAAATTTTGAATCAACTAGCTTGAACAATGATAGTTCTTCACTTACTGGACAACTTTGCCGAAGATGCCATCCTTCTAAATGGTCAGGATCCTGAAATAGCTGGAGAACAAAAGTAAAAGTTCCATGTCTACTAGTGCCACCTAGCGGTCAAATTCCGAAATAAATGGGGTATCATTAGATAGTCCTCCAATTCCAGAACAACTTTACCGAAGACTCCATGTTTCGAAATAATTTGGATTTTGAGATATACCGATTTAACAATTCAGTCGTCGCGTTGTTGTATTTTGTACAACAGGGATGAAAAAACCTCGCTCATCGTACACAACATCAGCGTTGTGGTTCTGACGGTGGCAAACCGCGCGACGACTGAAGGGTTAAAATTGCGGTCTACTCATTATGCGACTTCTATGCTGCCCATAAACGCATAATTGTCCCATGTGAATAGGAAATCCAGCAAGCACGGGACTGACATGCGTTTATGGGCAGTATGTACATTTGTTGATTTTACCGCATTATAAAGAGCCATACTGTAAACAAAAACTGTTGAGTATTGTTCTTAGGAATTCTTGAGGAATACTTTTTATACAGGATTTTGCTTTCTAAAGTTACTATTTTGTAATTACTCAGTCGCTACCAGCCCTACCTTGGTATACCAAGTATTCGATTTTAAATTCCGTTTTTTTTAGATCAAGCAAGCTCTATTGGAAGGAAAAACGAACAAGGCCCAGTCTTCCAAGAAAACCACTGTTCCTACAAACAAAAAGGTGGACAAACTGAAGGCGGCTCAGCAAAAAGAGATCGAGAAAATGCGTCAAAGAGTTAAGGAGGTCAAGGATGGTAATTTGCTGAAGAATTTCCTAGGAACTTCCGCTCGCAGTCCTACGCCACGATCTCGTTCGCCAAGCATCAATACTATCAGCTCGGACGACAGTATACTGAACGATTTCCCAGCAGATGCGCGAACGAAGAAGAAGAAAAAGAAGAAAAATAATTCGGATGATGAATCCTCCGAGGTCGATTCCGATGATGAACAGGAACCGGCACAAGAAGCACAGCCAGCAGCTGCTGCGGTGCCATATCCAGCGGTTCCGCCCACTATGGCAGCCTACCCAGGAATGTATCCAGGATTCGATTGGGCCGCTATGGGGTATGCATATCCCTATGACCCTTACTATGCACAGAGGGCAGAGTACTACGCTAGTGCAATGGCCTATCGTGGGTACCGTGGCGCACCTCGAGGTGGAAGATATCCGAGAGCACGTGGCCGAGGCGGCTATCGAGGTCGTGGCTACTATAGGGAAGATGGTTATGGTGACTACGACTACCATGATCGTGATCGAGATAGATCCAGGTCATATTCAAGGTCTCGATCTAGGTCGAGGTCAAGATCGCGATCTCGTCGACGAAGATCTCGCTCTAGAAGTCGTGGTCGCTCTCGATCTCGTAGCCGATCACGTCGATCGCGCAGCAGATCTCGATCATCTCGGTCTCGATCAAGATCAAGGACATCATCAAGATCGCGACGATCCCGATCGAGGTCAAAGTCTGATCGTTCTCGATCGAAAACACGCCGATCCGAGTCAAAATCCAAAAAGCCTGTACAGATGTCGAAGCCTACCGCTAAGCATCTGGCTTCCACTATACGAGATTCAAGATCCAAGTCCAGATCAAACTCAAGGTCTAAGTCTCGCTCGAGATCACGATCCAATTACCGTCATCGTTCTCGCCATCGTCATCGATCGCGCCGCCGAAGATCTTACACCAAGGAACCGGAAGATGAAACTGTTCCCGAATCATTCCGGAAGCATCGCATCGTGCTTCAAACGGACAAGCTTGTCAAGAGCGCTAAGGAAATCGAAGAGGAAGTTCGCGAACATCTAAGGAAGCAACAGGAAGAAGAGGATCGACTACTGAAGGAAGCTGAGGAGAATAACCACGATGGAAACACCTCGGAAACTACATCGAGGGAAAACAATATCAACCACAAAAGCTCAAAGCGGTCATCCCGGCGACCTTCGCGTTCTCGAACAAGGTCCAAGTCGCGTCCCAAATCACCTCCGAAATTGTACTCCAAAAGTCCTTCTCCAGCCCGAGTCAAGTCCCGCTCTAAATCCCCGTCGAAACATAGGAAAAATAAAGAACCATCTCGATCGAAATCTCCCCCAAAAGAGAAACGCTCCAGAGACAAACATCGCCGGGAGCAATCACGTTCGAAGTCACCTCCCAACGGACCGGTCAGGGAAGTCCGGAACAACGATGTCGATAGCGAGAGAAGCCACCGACGTCGGCACAAATCACACTCGGAGCGGTCCGACCGCAAACGGAAGTCCCGATCGGTGGACAGTGCCAGGCTGTCATCGCCCAAGCGGAAGCCCAGGGAGCGTAGCCCATGAAAACAAATTACTATTATTGCAGAAATGAAGTAACATAATTAGAGAAGCGATTTTTATCAGAACTGAATATGCGCTTCTAGAAGTAGTAGTAGTTATGTTCGGTTGAATACTGAATTGTTTTAACTTTAGAGACTAAAACGAGCTCTAAGCTTTTATATAGGAACAAAATGATGAATAAAGCGTCTGTAAAAATGAACCTTATTTATTTAAGATCCGGAAATGACGAAACTGTACCTGTATGCTTTGAAAATAATTGTGCTACATACTTTCCGCTGAGTAAGGTACAGAGCTATTCACGTTGGCATTGAAAAGCGTTGCAAAATAAAAAGCACTTTAGTACAACGCATATTATGGCCAAATATGAGCTCTGTAGCCGTAGTAAATCAAAAGTGCCAAGAATAGGCTCCGGCCTCAATGGTAGCTACATTTTCATGTCCAACAACGGTAAGTAGGGTAGGGCGGGACAAGGTGAGCACCTTAAGGGTAAACCGATTTTTGCTGAATGTGATCATTATTTTTTATTTCAAATTATATGGAAGTGTTATATGTATAACATGCTTTCTATCAGCTAAAAACATAACGGGGAATGCTTCGACCGGACGTCGTGGCAAAAAGCGACGGAAGAAGAGTCTCAAATGAACAACGGAAGCTAAGAGTCAACCAATCTTCCGGTAGGACGAAAAGCGTTGAAATGCAAGTGGGTTAACAAGCTGAAGACTAAGGCGGCGTCCATTTATTACGTAACGCTAAAATTGGAAATTTTTGAACCCCCTCCCCCCCCCCTTCGTAACGCTTTTTGTATGAAAATTTTTAAATTTTTGTTTGAGCCGTAACGCTTGAGCCTACTCCCCCCTCCCCCTAGAGCGTTACGTAATTTGTGGATGCCGCCTAAGAGTTTATTCGCAATTTCATAACGCTAAATATGGCTGTTTTCGACACCCACCCAACGCTTTTGTTCTACTAATTTTGTATGAGCTGTAACATTTCGAGAACACTCACCTATCCCTAATGGATCATAATGATCTGATCATTGAAGGCAGTTTTTGCAATGCTCACCGCATCAAAACAAAGGCGCCACTGTATATTGGATTTAATATTGTGACAGCATTGCTGTTCTGTCAAACACACAAGGCTACGGTGGCACTATCTATGCTTTCCATAGCGGCCGTTTTGGTTATTTTAATGATCCATTCTGGACCATAATTCCGACAGATCAGTACAGCGTTACAAAGCTCGACTCGTCTTCATTGCCGTTTATGTCGACGATTTGCTGATATTTTCCAACCCGTCGAGGTGGGTGGAATACGTCAAGAAACAGTTGATGTCCAAATTCCACATGAAAGATCTCGGAGATGCGGGACAAGTTTTGGGAATGCGGATCTCTCGTTCAGGTGATACGGTTATTCATTTATTTATTTGTTTCATTAATTCAACGGACTTATTTAGTCTAATTGAATTTGCTTATTCTAGGCTTACAAACAATTACTTCCGATTGGAACTGAACAACGTAATAAACACATATTTTCATTAACAAATATCTTTCTACAAAACAATATGATCAAACGGCAAAACAATAGTAAAACATCTAACAAAAAGTTTCAACTGAAATGATTTTGACAATGAACAATTACATAACAACAGGTTTCCAAGTACATAGCTTTTTAGTGAATTCTCGAAATTTAATGTTTTTAGGCCATACAGAAGAGGTCATTGCGGTCGATTTCCATTTTCTGTCTAGAACAACTTTAAAAGAAATATAGTCCAAATCGTTGCAAGCAGCCCAGCGTGGAACAAGTTTTCGAACGTTTTTGCATTCATCATTGCAAGCACCCAAACATCGAGACACCATTAGTTGAACATCTTTTTCAGATACGCTTGCATCAATATTCGTCAGTAATAGAGTGAATCTCTCATCCACAGAATCAGATGACTGTCGGGATACTTCGGGTGTAAACGGCATTTCTCTGAGCAGGTTGATACTACTAAGCTCACTCTCCTGTTGTGGAGATGGACGTGGAGTAGAATGTCGATCAGCAGAATGGCATGTTGAAGCAAGAACGGACATTATAGCTTCAACTTTACTTTTCAGCTCCTCAACCTCACGATGCAATCCACCAATTGCTTCCCCGTTGGCATTATCGTTAGCCTCTTTTTGCTTCTCTCTCCACTGCACAAATTTTGATAAGCAATCGTCACACAACCAAAAGCTGTTCCTTTTTGGTGGTGACACAGCAGCAAGGGTTTCACTGTTCAGCCTAACACAAGCAGCGTGATATATGCCAGTACACGATCTATTGCAATAGACGAACGGTTGATCTTTTGTTGCGGCATGATGAAGGCATTTTTTGCATTCCATGTTGTTTGACGCAGTATTTCCAATATTTATTGCAGGCAACAAATTATTCGTAGTACGAGCAATATGAAAACTGAATTCGTAACAGCTACTAATCTGCCCATACTCGCATAACAGTCCCATATGGATTTTAACCATTTTTTAGTTAACTTCATGAATGGTGTTTATTTTTAGTGTACTTTATGAAATCATGCTTAAAATTGAAGTTTTGTATGGACAAAATGCGAAAAAAATACCAAATCATGTGCGTCCCATATTGAAAGTACCCGCATATTAGTCCCATTAGTGAATTACAAAGAAGTTGAAGCAAACCTGGCCCTGTTATCAGTTTTGTAATCTTGCATCGTATTGTTTTTTATTAAAAGGAGAAATAATACAAATTTCAATTACTCAAACCATGTTTATTCATGTAAAGTATTTATGTTTACGTGGTATTAACGTTTTCCCAGAATGACTTCTGTTGCGATGTGCTAGAGCCACAACTCAAAATGTGTGCTTACGAGCCTCTAAACCAAAAATAGTCAAAAAAAATCTTCCTTTTAAGTAAATGCTGCTGCTCTCACTACTATTGTACTCCGGCCAATGATCACCGAACTCTCCGGTAGGCTTAACTTCTTATGGCTTGAAATTGGGTTGATTTTTTTGGTCAGCCAGAGTTTCCACAGTCACCCCTAAGTAGGTACATGCGACTTCTAAAACCAAGTAGTAAGGTGGTTCGAGGCATACAACAGGACAATTCACATATATCTAAGGAATCTTCAACAGCTTTGCCGTCTTCATGCTGGCCAAAAATTGCTTTGTTGCATTGCTTGAAACCAACATCCCCGTGATGGATTCCATTAACTTTCTAGATTGGCTGACCGGAACATGTTCTGCAGTTAAATAAAATCCAGGAGAGTCTTCAACATGATCACTGTTACCACCGAATAGAACAATAACTTTGAAAGACATTTTTAATCCTAATTTATTAGTATTAACAGTTGCAGTTGGAAAATTCCTTGGGATCTAGTGCGAGATCTACTGTAAACTTGAAAACGATTGTGTCAAGGTGCGTAAAAACATAGTAAGCCAGTCCCCCGTAATGGGACTGGTATGCGAGTATATTTGTGTTTGGCAAGAAAAATATTCGGATAACGAGTCCCATCGGATTGAATCTTAGATTAAGATATGGAAAAGAACCACTTGACCTATATTTTATTTCTTGACGGTTTTATAATACTGCAATGATAATGTGTTGAGTAATGCCACCACAATTTACTACTGTCGGAAACGGTGAAACGAAAATGTTATGTATTATGTTTAGAAGCGTTTTTCTCGACATGATGATTTTCCTAATGGGACTGTATTGCGAGTATGGGCAGTAATGTTCCACGACAATAAATTTTTCGAAGCAATTTCAAACAGAATTTCAACAATTTCGGTAAGCGGATAAAGCACAAGTCGATCAACTACAACGTTCACACACAGGACATATTGGACCACACGCTATGTCTAAACCAACAGATTATGCAAATTGGATGTACCTCGGATTTTTTTTTCCGCTAGAGTTCAGTAATTAGGTTATATATTCATAATCGGAAGGTTTTAAAATATTCTATCGATGAAATTTTGATTTTTCCACTTTTTAACTATTTTTCCATATACAGCCTATGAAAACCAATGAAAATCACGTTCAGTCTTCAAAAAATCCCTTTCCAAGAGCTGCTGAGATTTATAATCACCAGAGCAAGATTTGCTTCGCGCGCATTTTTTGTTCAAACCTTGGCATGCAATGAATCATGCCACGTGTATGGGAGGATTGAATCCCAGGATTCAATCCTTGATCAATTGTTTCTAGAAAGATTCGCGAATCAGGCGAAACTGACAAAATGTACACAATAGGGTCCTAAAATGTTTAATGAAATATTGTTTTCATTTAATATTACGAAAGAGCATGTTACTGCAACTACTTTAGCATTTTTTCCCGCTCAAATATCGGATAAATCATATTAAAACTTTGATTTAAAAATTGGATCCATAAATGAACCTTGACACTTGAGATCATGTTTGACGTACGCTTAGTCGACAAAAATACCACAGGGGTTCAACTTTTTAACACCGGGGTTGTTATTTTCTGACATTGCGGAAGGGACTCGGAAAACAAAATACACCCAAAATTTGAGTTTAAACCAAGGGGTGTGACAAAATTTAAAAAAAAAAACTTAAAAAATGTTTTTTGGGCTTAAACCATCGGAAAACATTAGAAAATTGAGTAAACGTATGTTTTTGACCTAAACTTAAGCGTTTGGCACTAAAGTTGGGACAGGGCTTTAGGACCCTATTTAAGAAAATATAGCGTTGAAATTGTAGCTCGATTGTCTATTCACTGCACTTGAACTTTTCCTCTATCGATAATTTAACTATTCTAAAAACGCAAATTTGTAGAAGACGAAACATCACCTCATGCCAAACCACACACTTTATTGATTACGCCTGTGTTTTTGTTTATCAAAGTGATGGGCGCATCTGAAATCGAAATCAAAACACGGCGAGAGTAAACGGCGACACTACAAACAAAAAATAAACAAGGCGTACATGGCGGGCTTAATTGAAACCAGAATGTAAACACCGTAAACACGGCGCAAAAGTAATAGGCGACACTGAAAATAATATCGATTACAGGCTCATAACATTGGGCGATACTGGAATCCTTGAGTGCGTTTAAGGCGAAACCTTATAATATTTTTTTTAGTACGAAATAGCTAGGGAAATTGTAGGAGATGTGTGTGGTATTGATGAGGATTTTAAAACTAGGTTTATGAAATGTGTATTAAAGTGGAAAGGTTAAAGTTTGAGTATATTTTCTCCAATTGGGATTAAAAATTGCACATGAGAATTTCATTGGTTATTTTCTCATTGTTATTGATTTGTCAGATAGGCCCTTGTCGCGAATCCCTCTCGGTTTGATGGTAAAAAAAATCGAGTCAGCATTGATATTTCTGGAAATGTTAACTGAAAATTCCTGTCTGACAGGACGTATCCGATGAGCCTATCGTCAGTCTTTTGACCTACATATATTGCTGTGTGCGTTTCAAACGCAAATATCAAATGCGGGAACACCGGACGCGGTAAGATTTTCCACAAGAAATGCGATGTCAAAGATAGGTTTTTCTATCTAGGTCAGCAGTGATATAGATAATCGTTGCTAGGTGTTCTTTGATTGGTTTGTGTTACCGCATTTGGAGGACATTTAGTCAAGATTTGTACCTCAAATGCAAACAGCAATATGTACTTAGAATTAATTTCCGCAAGAGTATGTCTTGATTTACCAAACATAGTACTGTTAAGGTCAAATATTTGTTTTAATTATCTTTACCAAGGATGATAATGACCGCCAGTAGCGCCAACCAGTAGCGTGGTTCGATACAACTTTTGGACGTGCCTGACGACCAATATAATTTGATTGTTTTCGTTACTACTGCATCTCTCATTCCATAGGTTTGGGGTTTATTCATATATTTCATAACGCTAAAAACGACCATTTTCGACACCCACCCACCCCCTTGTAACGCTTTTTGTATGAATATTTTACAAGTTTTGTATGAGCCGTAACATCACGAGGACACCCACCCACCCCCTTCAGCGTTATGAAATTTATGAATGGGCCCTTGGTTAATCCCTGGGAGGGAGAAACCGATACGAAATTTATGTACGTCACAGTGAGCCGAGATTCTGCTGTCACGAAATGTCACTGTGAGCCCAGATCTTAAACACTGGACTAACATGATAATAGCGCGAAATTGATCAAAACATACCTATATTTGCATTTCATCAAAGGTGACAAAAATCAAACGAAAATCAATCCAAAAGTATTCAAAAGTAATGTCATGATAACACATTTCATTATGATTGAATACAAAGTATTGAAATACGCATCTTTTTATTTTTTGGAATAAAAATGAATATTGAATGCATAGAAACCGCTGGCCCTTTCTCCATGTTAGTCCGGAAAGATCGAAGGTACACAATAAAAGAAAACTAGCGATTTTCATCAAGTCTGCCTTTGATTGTCGTCGGCAAACTGGAGTTATCTTGCGGTTTGAGAAAAACTTTGTTTAATATTTCGTGTGTAGTATCTGTGCCTCCCTCCCAGGTTAATCCCAATCTTCATTGAAACGTCGAATATCCATATTGGACACGAGAAACATTTTGTACTTTATCATCCGGGCAGCATTTTGTATTCTTGTATTCAATTAATCTCCTGTGAGTTTAATGACAGTGATTTAATCCTGAGATTGAATCCTGGCACAAATCACGCACGCTGAGATTGAGAAAATCGGGATTCAAAACGATCCCGCTCATTGAGATTAATTCAAAGCATGCTTGTTTAAATCTTGGAGCAGAAGGATGATCTTAGAAGACTGATCACGTTTTCCTACACATTTCAGCCCATACAAAATGTATGGGAAAAATTTCACCGATAGAATATTTTGAAACCTATGAGCCCAAAAGATAACGATGAAAAGCAGCGTGTGGCTCCGATACCGTTCCGTGAGTTAGTTGGCGGTCTGCAATTTCTGGCTCAAAGCATGCGACCCGATATTGCGTACGCAGTACCGTTGCATGCGGTTGGCAGGTTGGCAACCGCCAAGGACGCAAGCTTTCAGGGGGCGCCAAAATGCGTTATGCATTTCGTCAAACTTTTTGAGATGCTATTGTATAAATTTTTGCAGTAATTAACTTCGCGGTGTACTATTTCGTGGTCAAGCGAAGTATGCACTTCAACAGAAAAGTAATCGCCTATCTCGATGCGTGGGAAATTTCTTGCAAGAAATACTCAAGAAAAGCATTTTTCTTTGATCTCAGTACGCAGTTGAAAAGAAATGTCATTTCAAATGGAGCACACTGTAAAAAATTTCTTGACCATTTCTTCCGAAGAAATTTTTACTTTTCTACTAAAGAATACTTAGCTTCAGTATTAATTCGCGGTTTGTATAGATGCTTCATCTATCTTAACAGTGCTATTTGAAGGACTGCCTGTGTTCAAAAGAAGGGTAAATAGCCAGTGAAAAAGTTATTAGTGCTAATGTCAACAGTTTCCAGTGCAAGCCAAAACGAAGATTCTAGCAAAAGTGCTTGATAAAAAAAAAGTTGCCTAAAGATTAAATTGTTCAAAACAAAGTGATTTGACTGACTTTTTAAATTGAAATTTAATAGTAAGTTGATTGTGTATCAGTAGGTTTATCATTTACTATGTTGAGTGAGGTAACGAGCGTATAATTTTTTTCTAATTATTTTTAGCTGATCGTGCCAATTCAATTTAGCCAGTTCTTGTAAAAAATCGAATAATTATCTGTGTTATTCAGGGAAAAAGATTGATCTGGTTTACTCAACGAAAAACCTGATTTGTCGATTATCATCAGTAATAACTGAAAAAGAGTACACCTGAGCCCGTTTAGCAAAAAATAATAGTACACAAATTTTTAAGTCAAAAAAGAGTACTTGTACTCTAAAAAGAGTACGTCTGGTAACCCTACCTTCCCATCCCAAAATTGACCTGCATTCAGACGAAGCCGGCGTTGTTATTATTTGTTACACTCAAAATAATCCAAACGTCATTGTTACGTGAAAACATACGTGGTTTTTTTCCATCGCACTTTTCACGTACAGTGCTGTTCTGAATAATAGCAGCGCATGTCGATTTTCATACAAAATGCTCAACTTTGACTTGCTGTAGTTTTGTTCCCTTTCAAGCAATCGAGTTGACATTTTCTCCACAGAACTACAAATATGCCCAATTTTGTAAACACAAAATTTCAAAATTTTCTAAGCCCCTGCCGGAAAGTGAGATACTAGGTGAAATTGTTCGAAAAAATAGCAGTTTTAAAAATTTGAATTTCTGCTTGACATTATAGTTTTAAATTGTATATCACTTACCATTGGAACAATCTCCTCCTACTTATCAAACCTACACCTATACCGAAAATGTTTAAAATATTTGTAGAAGAAAAATTTTAAAATGAAAAACTGCTATTTTTTTGAAAAATTTCACCTAGTGTCTAATTTTTCGGCAGGGACTCAGAAAAAACTGAAATTTTGTAGTTACAAAATTGATCATATTTGTAGTTCTGTGGAGAAAATTCCAGCTCGATTGCTTGAAAGGGAACAAAACTACAGCATGTCAAAGTTGAGCATTTTGTATGAAAATCGACATGCGCTGCTATTATTCAGAACAGCACTGTAGCTCTTACGTTAATCATAGGTAGCCCAAAATGAACGCATGAACTTTTGAACTTCGTCCATTCCACCGGCGCTACAAGTAAGAGCTACGTGGATTTTCCGGTAGCCTTTACGAAGCGTTTCAATAGGACCTACACGGAGAAAACGAAGTACTCAAAAATAAGTTTTTTTTTAACTCAAAATTAAGTAATGACGGTCGAACTCAAGAAATGGGTGATTTGCATTCTGTCTAATACGTACATTAAACCCAACTTTTGAGTAATTCGACGAATACCCAAATTTGAGTAAAAAAATACTTATTCAAATTATTGCGCTTTTAACATACAATTATAGTATTTGAACTTGCGTACGTTCTGTGCTAAACTAGTAACGAAATCGCTCGAATTGTCACTTAACGTATTTTATTGTCATAAAAACGCAGTCTAAATAACTAGACACATAAATATGTTAATCGATCATTTATTTCCAAACACTTAAAAAACAAAAAGTTGAGTAAAAACAACTCAACATGTGGTATTTGAGCTGCGTACTACCCGTTGAGTAGTTTTAACTCAATTTTGGATGAAAAAATGTGACAGCCATATTGAAACGTCATTCCAGACTAGTCGTCGTCGGTGTAAGACGTAATCGTCAAGATTAGTTATTGTGTTTATATTTTTCTGAAAATCAATTATTTGTTGATGAAGTTTTATTTAGTAAACTTTTGTTAAAGCTTCGCTACCATTTGTTAAACTGGCCAGCTAATATTCCGGAATCCGGATTTACTGAAGGTATGTAATATTATGTTTGATCTATTCCCTACCGAGCAGATCAGTATGCAGAAAAGTATAATATAAAATGGTCCCTTTCTTATTTTCAGGAATTCAGAATCTGATATCGTTAAATTAGTTTTGGTATACGATTACCGAAGTCGAAAAGTGTCTGATTCCGATAAACTTAGTGCCCTGCTCTCAATGACTACCACTCTATTCAAACTGCTGGCGTTCCCGCCAGCAACCGTTCACGTTTCCCGGAACTGTTACCGACGAACAATTTCTGAAAGTGAGAAGCTGATGGTAGCTGTACCCAATATGTGTCATTTGTTGCCTGCCCACTGCTCGCTGTTCCTGCCATTCCAGTTATCCTGTGCCACCATCAAGGTAGTTGCTGCAAGTATTCTCACCCGGTCCGAATTGTTCCTGCCACCCACGCCGTTGGTTGAAATAAACGAAATGATTGTATCATTGAAGTTGAGTTCAGTTTATTTTCAATAATCACAAAAACACAGCTTGTTCATATTGCATTTCTGACTAATGTTTTAGGTTGCATTTTGATCCGATTAAAAATACCTATTTTTGAGTTTTGACATCCGAGGTGACATTAGGTAAAAATCACCCACTGAGATAATTTTGTACGATAACCCAAATTTGAGTACTAGGCTATTTACTCAAATTTGGGGTAACGCACGAAGGTGCCAAGTTGGGTAGAAAGAACTCAAATTTGAGTACTTCGTTCTCTCCGTGTAGATGGTTTTGCATTAAATTTAATTTTAATAAAGGCCAATCTTATTTCTAATAGGCTTTGGAAGAAAACTAATTCCCAATTGGAAAATGTAAACAAATCTAAAAGATTGTGATATTTTTATATTCAATCTGAGCATTGTAAATCTTGTTTCCCAAATGTTGTGAGTATGTTCTGTTTTGTTGCAGCCTTTGCGTGGTATAATTGATAGATGTTATAAATCAGGTGTAAAATATGAAGTAATGCAGGGATTCTTCGGTATTCAAAGCATATTTACCTTAAAATCAATCTAACACAGGGTTTAAAGCTCAGCAGCTTCTGAAGTTCTGCAAAAATCAAGCGGGCGCCATCTTAGGATTTGCGCTCAACACCGAATGTACGTACAATATGCAGATGTCAAAATGAACTTAGGCACCTACGTGAATTTCACGTAAGTGCGATAGGTAACCTCAGTAACAATTACCGATTCACTATTTGATGGTTATGAATGGCTTACCCGAGGAGGAACAAATAACTCCCCAATAACTAATGCATACCATATTTTGGTATCATACCAAAATTAGGTATTGTTCAATTTGGTATTATAATGGTATTGAAAAAAATCTTTTAAACAATTAAAAATACTTCATTCAGGTATTAAACAGCTATTGAGGTCTGCTGGAGGTATTGAACTACTATTGAAAAATTTCACTTTTTTATGAAAATCCCTCAAGTATTATTTAGGTATTACAATACCTGATCTAATTATCAGTTTGGTATTTGTTGAATATGCAGAAGGTATTATTTGAGGTATTTTACCTCTTATGCAGGGCTCATTCATACCTCATTGAGGTTGTATGTATTGGAAATTATCTGGTATGGAATACCTCAGTTTGGTATTCAGTAGTTATTTTCTTCTGCTCGGGTTAGTGATCTTTATCTTAGTCAGGTGAAGTGAAGGCAAAATGAATTTGGAATGATCTACGTGATTTTTCACGTAGCAATGACGTTTGGATTTTTTTGAGTGTATACTAATGGGATCACCAGTACTTACACTTTAAGGTGAAACTGATCCTGAATAGCGTCTTTTGGTTTTCTGTACACTCAAAATAATACAAACGTCATTGTTACGTGAAAACATACGTGATTTTTTTCCATCGCACTTTCCACGTAGCTTTTACGTAAATCGTAGGTAGCCCCGAATGAACGCATGAACTTTGGAAGTTCGTCCATTCCACCGTCGCTAAACGTAAGAGCTACGTGGATTTTCCGGTAGCCTTTACGAAGCGTTTCAATAGGACCTAGATGGTTTTGCATTAAATTTAACTGTAATAAACACCAATTTTATTTCTAATAGGCTTTGGAAGAAAATTAATTCCCAATTCGAAAATGTAAACAAACTTAAAAGATTGAGATATTTTTATTGTCAATCTGAGCATTTTGAATCCTGTTTCCCCAATTTTGTGAGTTTGGTCTGTCTTGTTGTAGCCTTCGCGTGCTATAATTGATAGAGGTTATAAATCAGGTATAAAATATGAAGTAATGCAGGAATTCCTCGGTATTCAAAGCATATTTACCATGAAATCAATCTTACACAATGTTTAAAGCAACAGCAGCTTCTGAAGTTCTTCGAAAATCAAGCGGGCGCCATCTTAGGATTTGAGCTCAACACCGAATGTACGTACACTATGCAGATGTCAAAATGAACTTACACGGAGAAAACGGAAAACCCATATTTGAGTATTTTTTAACTTACTTTTGAGTTATTTTTCTCTCCCCATTTCATTCGCTCCTTCTATTGTTGTCAGAGAGCGAAGCGCAAAACAACCCAAAAATCGAACCTTAGTGCGTTACCTCAAATTTGAGTAAGTGGCACAGTACTGGAAGTTGAGTTATTTGATCTGCCGGTTGAGTGAAAAAAACTTAGCCAGTAAGTATTAGTTCGCACGGCTGCAAATGAAAACAACTTCTACCCCGTCAACCTAAAATTAGGTTAACGCACGAACCCCCGGAATTGAGTGAAATGAACTCACTTTTGAGTACTTCATTTTCTCCGTGTAGGCACCTACGTGAATTCCACGTAAGTGCGATAGGTAACCTCAGTAAACATTACCGAGTCATTATTTTGTGGTTATGAATGGTTTAGTGATCTTTATCTTAGTCAGGTGAAGTGGAGGTAAAATGAATTTGGAATGATCTACGTGATTTTTCACGTAGCAATGACGTTTGGATTTTTTTGAGTGTATAATTATCTGTAATGCTCGGGGAGAAAGATGTTGTATGCAGGGGGTGAAATGAGCCCATAATTTGCTACCCAACATTGATTCAACAAGGCGTCCAGTGTCTTTGTTTTGATTCTTTTGGTACTGATAAAACATATGATTTTTTGCATATGAGACATCAAGGATACCTCACTGATGCGTAAAACATTCAACAAAATGTTAAAAAGAGGAAAAGCGTCATCAAATACGACGATTCAACGCAATATATTTAATTGCCAGAAACTAGCACTAGCAGCGCATGTGTCGTATACTCGAAAATCAGGAGCAAGTTAGGGCAAACTAGTGATCCTATATAGAGAGATACGCGGAAGTAAAATGGAAATATTTGGCAACAGACCAGCAGTGCTGATTTTGCTCGGCGTCGAGAACAATATTGTAACACGGACATGACTTCCTCATCGCTAAAAATATTATTTTTTTTCGTTATAGATCTTTGAGCTACACATTCAAACTAATAAACAGCCCAAAAAATCAACAACTAAAAATCGCATTGAAAAAAAATATTTCATTTATTTTGCTTCATGCAAAATTACTTTTACCGAAATAATTTCAAGTGGATAACATTACTCCTCAAGAAAAGTTCAAAACAAACATAACGCATGTTCGTTTGGCTCACACTTTGACAGCTCTCGCTGCTCGATTGGCTCACACTTTGACAGAAATGTCAGCTTCCGCGAATCTCTCTTATAAAGGATTTCTAGGGCAAACCGACCAGAAAGTGGGTACCAAAACGCGAAGTACCAAAAACGATGTGAGGAAGAGCCGAAATATATGCAGGATGACAGTCGTGTCAGTCCTCTGGTTGTATGAGACGTAATCGGTGGATCAACTTAGCTACCATCAGTGCGCATCGTACCTTCGTGCTGTGCGTACACGAATTCTCTCTGCTCTTGGAAGTTTTCTTAAAACTACCTAAAGCAATAAAACAGTACTTTTCAGTGCTACAAAAACAGTACTTTTCAGTGCTAAAATTAAAAACGGTTCTTTTCAGTGCTACTAAAACAGTACTTTTCAGTACTATTTTTTCTACTATTGATCCCTTTACGATCCTTGTTTGGACCCGTGCCTTCGATTTTTCGTTGGACCCGTTGGCGAAAGCTAGCGGTGGTAATCCTTCTTGGACACCGTCTTGGGAAAAAACCTTTCGAAGGTCACGTCTTCTTTCGTTTATTAATTAAACATGGTATCAACAACAAACAAAAGGAAGGGTGAATCTCTGAATTCACTACTTCCTTCCAAAAAAGTGGGTTTTAAAACTGTCACTACACGTGGCAAGAATGGAAGAAAGGACGCTTCCCCGGAATGCGAAGTTTCTTCCAAGGGTGAAATGAATAATTGTATCGAAATGAGCAATCAGTTCGATGCTCTAGACAAATTTTCCGAAAACCAAATCGAAGCAGCCTCTAGCCCAGGCTCTTTGATTCAAGTGAGGAAGCAAAGAGTGCCGCCTATCGTGGTCAGTTGTTCCGAATTTGGGGGATTTAGGCAGGAGATCTTGAACTCCATTAGGGGAATCAAGGTTTCCTTCCAAATCGCAAAGAAAGGAGACTGTCGCGTTTTGCCGGATACTCTTAAAGATCGTGAGCTTCTTCTCAAACATCTTGAAGAGAAGAAGCACAAATTTTTTACTTATGACGACAAAACTGAACGTTTGTTCAAAGTTGTCTTGAAAGGTCTCTCAAGTGACTATAAGTCACCTGAAGAGATCAAAAATGGAATAAATGATTTACTTGGATTTTCCCCAGTCCAAGTAATCATTATGAAAAAGAGAACCCAATCTGGCATTGTTCGGAAAGGGCTTTCTCAAGAATTTTATTTAGTTCACTTTAACAAAAAAGAACTAAATAATATTAAAGCTTTAGAAAAAGCAAAACTTTTGTTTGATGTCCGTGTGACATGGGAACATTTCCAGAAACCTGGAGGAAATTACCAGAACCCCACTCAGTGCCGTCGGTGCCAAAAGTGGGGTCATGGTACAAAAAATTGTCGCATGGATGCTAAATGCATGATTTGCGGAGGTTCTTCTCACGCCAAAGACGTCTGTCCAGTGAAGGAAGATACCACCAAATTCATATGTTGTAATTGCGGGGCTAACCATAAGTCCAACTTTTGGAATTGTCCTTCACGCAAAAAGGTCATTGAGGCTCGTGCCAGGCAGATGAAAGATAATATCCGTTACGATAACGGTCGTTTCCGGAATTTGCCTGGTAGAGTATCGAACAATGCTCATTTTTCAGTTAACGATCGCTTGATCATGAATCATACCCATCAGGAAGATCATAATCATGCTCATTCACAAACTAATTTTAATCCGTCGGGTAGCCGTTCGAATCTTTCTATTTCGAATGTATCTACCCACGGTAAATCCTTTGCCGATATCGTAGCAGGAAATTCGAATTCCTCCCCTGTTCGATCCATGGGTACCCATTCTACTTGTTTCAAATCAAATGGAAAAAACCCTACCGCCACAGGTAACTCCGCTTCTTCCTCTACCGGAAATTCCAATGGGAAATCACATGACATGTCTGCCTCTGATTTTAATTTTCTAACTGAACAATTGAATCTAATGATTGATGCAATGTTCAAAGCCACCACTATGACTGAAGCAGTCCAAGTAGGTGTAAAATTTACTAATCAAATTGTTATTGGATTACGTTTTTCTAATGGATCCAAATAATAATTTAAATATTTTAAATTGGAATGCTCGTTCTCTGAATGGTAAAGAGGACGAGCTGTTTAATTTTCTTACGGTTAATAACGTGCATATAGCAATTATTACCGAAACGTATTTAAAACCTGGATCTAAACTCAAAAGAGATCCTAACTTTTTTGTTTATCGTAATGATCGACTTGATGGGGCATGTGGGGGAGTTGCAATCATCATTCATAGACGTATAAAACATCAACTGTTTTCATCATTTGAAACTAAAGTTTTTGAAACTTTAGGTGTTTCTGTTGAAACACAGTTTGGTAAATATACTTTCATAGCTGCCTATTTGCCTTTTCAATGCTCTGGGCAGCAAGTTAATTTGCTCCAAACTGACTTGCGTAAATTGACTCGCAATAAGTCAAAATTTTTTGTCATTGGTGACTTTAATGCCAAACATCGGTCATGGAATAATTCTCAAAGTAATTCCAACGGCAGAATTTTATTTGATGAGTGCTCTTCAGGATATTTCTCAATTCAATACCCTGATAGCCCCACATGTTTTTCCTCTTCTAGAAATCCATCTACGATTGATTTGGTCTTAACCGACTCTAGTCATCTTTGTAGCCAACTGATTACTCATGCTGATTTTGATTCTGATCATGTCCCTGTTACATTTCAAATATCCCAAGAAGCGATTCTCAATCCTATCAGCTCCACTTTCAATTATTTACGAGCCGACTGGAATATATATAAAACGTATGTTGACTCCAATCTTGATGTTAACATTTCTTTAGAATCTAAACTTGATATTGACAATGCTCTTGAAACTTTAACAAATTCCATTGTTGAAGCCCGGAGCATTGCAATTCCAAAATGTGAAGTAAAATTTGAATCCGTGATTATAGACGATGATCTTAAACTCTTGATCCGTCTTAAAAACGTGAGGAGAAGGCAATTTCAACGCACTCGCGATCCTGCTATGAAAATTATATGGCAGGATTTGCAGAAAGAAATCAAGAAACGTTTTGCTCAATTAAGAAACAAAAATTTTGAAAATAAAATTTCTCAATTGGACCCTGGCTCTAAGCCCTTTTGGAAATTATCTAAAATCTTGAAAAAACCTCAGAAGCCAATACCGGCATTGAAAGAGGAAAACAAATTATTACTAACTAATTGCGAAAAAGCTCAAAAACTTGCTATGCAGTTTGAAAGTGCGCACAATTTTAATTTAGGACTTACTAGTCCAATTGAAAATGAAGTTACTCAGGAGTTCGAAAATATTCTCAATCAAGAGAACGTTTTCGAAAATGACTGGGAGACTGATTTGGAAGAAGTGAGAACTATTATTAAAAAAATCAAAAATATGAAAGCTCCTGGCGATGATGGAATTTTCTACATCCTCATCAAGAAACTTCCAGAAAGTAGCTTATCATTTCTAGTTGATATATTTAACAAATGTTTTCAATTAGCATATTTTCCTGACAAATGGAAAAATGCTAAGGTTGTTCCAATTTTAAAACCAGACAAAAATCCTGCAGAAGCTTCAAGCTATCGTCCAATCAGTTTGCTTTCCTCCATCAGTAAACTTTTTGAAAAGGTTATTTTGAACAGAATGATGGCCCACATCAACGAAAATTCAATTTTTGCCAATGAACAGTTCGGATTCCGCCATGGACATTCGACCACTCATCAACTTTTACGTGTAACAAATTTGATCCGTTCCTACAAATCTGAAGGCTATTCTACTGGTCTTGCTCTTCTAGACATAGAAAAAGCATTCGACAATGTTTGGCATGAAGGTTTGATTGTAAAATTAAAAAACTTTAATTTTCCAACATACATTGTTAGAATAATTCAAAGTTATCTGTCAAATCGTACACTTCAGGTTAATTATCAGAACTCCAGATCTGAAAGACTTCCTGTAAGAGCTGGTGTTCCTCAAGGCAGCATTTTGGGACCAATATTATACAATATTTTCACATCTGACTTACCTGAGCTACCCCAGGGATGTCAAAAATCTTTGTTTGCGGATGACACAGGCCTCTCCGCCAAAGGACGAAGCCTGCGTGTCATCTGTAGTCGATTGCAAAAAAGTTTGGATATTTTTTCTTCATACTTGCAAAAATGGAAGATTTCTCCTAATGCTTCCAAAACTCAACTAATAATATTCCCACATAAACCAAAAGCTCTTTATTTGAAACCTTCAAGTAGACATGTTGTCACGATGAGAGGGGTTCCAATAAATTGGTCAGATGAAGTTAAGTATCTAGGGCTCATGCTAGATAAGAATTTAACTTTCAAAAATCACATTGAGGGCATTCAAGCCAAATGTAATAAATATGTAAAATGTCTCTATCCCCTTATTAATAGAAAATCAAAACTTTGTCTTAAGAACAAGCTTTTGATATTCAAACAAATTTTCAGGCCAGCCATGTTGTATGCTGTACCAATATGGACTAGCTGTTGTAATACCAGGAAGAAAGCTCTGCAGAGAATTCAAAATAAAATTTTGAAAATGATTCTGAGGCTTCCTCCCTGGTATAGTACCAATGAGTTACATAGAATATCCAATGTTGAAACATTGGAACAAATCTCAAATAAAATAATCAATAATTTCAGGCAAAAATCGTTACAATCTTCTATTGCCACGATTAATGCGTTATATGTTTAGGTTAAGTTAGGTTAAGTATATTAAAAACGTTTTTTTTTTCTCCTATAAGCAGGTGAAATCAACTCACCTGTAAAAAAACTGAACTGCTACGGCAAATGAAATGTAATATGTTGTTAACAAAATGTTAATTAAATCTTAAATTTGTTTTACCAAATTAGGATGATAGTGTTGTCAAATAACACAGAACACCTAGATATAAGAAATGAATGTAATGTTTGGAATGATACTAATAAAGAAATTAAAAAAAAAAAAAAAAAAAAAAAAAAAAAAAAAAAAAAAAAAAAAAAAAAAAAAAAAAAAAACTTAGCTACCATGGAAGAGGGTTAAATCACTACACAGGGGGAACAGACCCCTTCGTATAGACTAGACCTTCGATACACCTGTTCGTTGTGTCAAAGTATTCAGATGTTTCGTCGTAGTACTCTTTTCATCCTTTCCTCTTACGTTTATCCGTAGAAACTGCAAAATGCAGAAACCAGCCAAGTTCTTTTGATTTTCTCTGTTAAATAAAACTACCGTTCAAAGTCAAAGTGTTTGTATTCACTATAATGAACATGGCATGATAATATACCAATGAAATCTTTTGCATATCACTAGTTTTCTAACATTTTCACTATATCTACACTGAGATAATACTGTTAAGGTAAACGACTGTTTCCTACCATTATACGTCCTACGAATAGAATGTTAGTACCGATGTTTGATTTCCTCGCACTAGCAAAAATGGAGGCATTCCTTTTGTTAGCATCTCCAACCAGGACATGTAGAGTGGTGCCGACACGGTACCCTAAAAAGTAGAGGGAAAACAATTACAACTTGGAGGTTATCATCAGTGCCGTAGCGTGCGGTTGGCCAGGTTGGCACCCGCCAAGGGCGCCAGCCTGTGGGGGGCGCCAAAATGCGTCAAGCATATTTTGAAAGAGATTTATTAAATAAGGGCGCCTCTTACGCCACAATTTGAAAAGAAACTCCTTAACGTAATAACGGAAAAGTTAAACAGTGCCTGAATTGCTTCCATAGACTTTTTTATATTTTGAATGATTTCTATACATTTATTTCTAAAGTTAACATTATAATTATTTGATAAATCTCTAAGTGATCTTGAGAAGAAATAATGAAGTATCCAAATACACTTGATTCAAATTAAACACATAAAAAAAACAAACATTCTATCGAGCGTGATTTTTTTGAAGACAATCTCACTGTATCACAAATTAAATTCTCTTAAAAACCTGAGGAAAACTCATGGAATCTTTCACAGGATTATCAGAGTACGGTACATAATTGTAACAGTAAATCCTGAACATTTCACATGACGCAAGGTGAGTTTCTGACGGATTTCTTTTGTAAACTTCTTTACAGTTGGGCAAAATATTAAAAAAAATCACAACCTGGAAACCCCATAATCCTGAACAACATTTTCAGAGAATTTTGTGTCAGTGAAAAACACACATGAGTTGAAAAGAATGAAATTTGTTTTCCCTAGTATGAATCAAGTTTTTTTTACTGGAGAAGATTAAGCACTAACCAATTTTAGATCACATTACAATATAATTTCTGAAATGCAAAAAAAAATCGTAATGAATTCTGCGCTTGTTCCATAGTACCTTTTATCAATAATTAAACAATTTTCTATTTTTCGTGTTACTATTTGGGAATTAAAATTATAAATTTCATCAAATAAAATTGAAAAAGTTTTTTAATTGAATATTTTCAAAGGATTTGAACAATTTGTTTCTATTTTTCGGAAACATCTTGGCGAAACAAGTAAAACAATGTTTTCTGGAGGAGTTGTTAAGCAAAATTATTATGAAATATCTAGAAACCTCTGCATTTTTCTAAGCAAACAAAAATATAGTTAGCACATTGTGTCCGCTATTTTAAGAAGAATTTCATTAATGCCAAGCTCAGCATTTTCTGCAGATGCGTCTCAAGAACAATAATGTTCTTATGAATTACTTACTTCAAAACATCAGATTTTGAACAGTTCTCAAGAAAATCTGTCTTGTACATCGTCTATTGATATTTATCAAATATTTAGTAAATACTTAAGTCTCAGCATAATATTTTTTATGGTTTCGATAATACTTCCATATCGTAGTCCTTCTAATATTCTAAAAATAATTTTTAATGACAATTGACTAGTTTCCCGAGAAACATGCTGCTGAAGCTGTAACTCAGGTATATAAACGGTAAACATAAAACTGGATTACTTTATAGATACAATCAAAGTTGATTTAAAGGGGGAAAGGGCCCTTCTAGAGTCATATTGAAGTTATAATTTATAATATTAACTCAAATATCTTTGCCATATGAGCCTTTAGTTTTGAGTTTTCTTTTGTTTTGTTACGTTATATAAAAAGATGAAGAGGTTTTGTGCCTTCTTGAGAAAAATTTCGAATGAAAATCCCACTTTCAAAATTTCGTCTAAACTCTAAATTCCTTATAACTGTAGTTATATAGTATAGTGCTAGCTTTATGTGCTTTATATGTTTGTATGCATAAATTACAGCTTGAGTAGCATGGTTACTTGGAATGTTTTACGTAAACGGTAATCACATACAAACTCGCATCATGAAAACAAAATTGGCTTGGGGGCGCCCAAAGGGAGGTTTGCCAAGGGCGCCGTGAGGCCACGCTACGGCTCTGGTTATCATTTATGGAGGCCATGAATCGTTACATACCAATCTGGGCATTGGCATCGACATCACTATCAGATTGGCCTCGTTCGAGTGTTCCAGCAGCATCTCGCGCAACCGCAGCTGCCGACGGGTTTTATCTTGCAGTGCCATCCGTTCGTGCTCGCTTATAGGAATCTGCGTACCGTCGTTGTCGGTGAAATGCTGCAGCAATTTGCTGTGCATGTCAACGGTTTCCTGCCGGGGAGCGTCCGTTACCCCCTGAAGCATCGTCAGCGAGGAGTATTCGATTCGGAGTTTCATGAGGAGGTTGGCCATGCTGTAATGGATGCAGAAGAAAATGATTAGTGAATTGTTCGAAAGGGGTTGATGAAGACGACCAGGATACTCACTTTCGTTCTTCGACTTCCAGCTCGAGTTGGCGATTGGTGAGCGCAAACACCCTAATCTTGCACCGGGCCCATTTGGATCGCATTGAGATAATGTACGGGATCAGCATGGTCAGGCCACCGTCATCGTACAGCCACCAAACGTCGATCGTTCCCTTGGGTTGCTTTCGTTGGAAGACACCGATTCGGTCGAGGATTTCCTTCGGAACGCACGACCCACCGCGGGTTGAGTAGATGATGTCGTCCGCAATGTCTGAGGTTTCGACGGTGGGCGATGGGGCTAAAATGGTGAGATTGAATTATGATTATTAGGTGCGATTCACAATAGACAGACTTGGCAAGGAACGAAGGACAAAAATAAGAAAGTTGACGGCGCGAATATGGCAGCTATCCATTAAATACGATAGCTCCAGACCAGAGAACGTAAATTCCGAGCAGTGCAATTACCACTTCTACTAACTACAGCGACAGCGACAGCGAAAGCGTAGATCGTGGAGTTACCTTCATAGTAATTGAGAAGTAGATGAAGCGAGTTCTTCAGTTAAACTGGTAAGTGAACGAATGTCTGTGTTGCGAATGAAGAGTCAGCTACGGCCTGATCAGCATATATGCGGCAATAAACGATTAGCCCGATGACATGAAGAATTAATTCTAAGGTTACGGAGACTGCTCAAAACAAGATGTTAGGATAATGAGAGACAAAGCGAAAATCGCACATTGGGAAAGACATTTTCATTCGACCCGTCAATGGAACATGAAGCCATTCATTGTATTACAAACCGAAACTTGCGGCTTCACTGCTGCTAGAGTGGTAGACCACGTGGTGGCAGGATGTCAAGACCTTACGAGGTCTCTGATCATTATCCTGTTGTAGCTTATATTCAGGCGCGGTCATTCAACGTTACAGATTCCAAAAATAACAGACATTGAAATATCCAACGCTTTACAGTGGATGGGGACGCTGACAATACTATCAACAACACTAGTCTAGTTGGAAAGAATCAACGTGTCTGGTGGAGTCAACAGCTTGTGGAACCCTATTCACGACGAACACTAAATGACTAATTTGATAAAGAGTGCCAGAGAGTGACATACCTACATGGAGAATGACATTAAGAGTCATGTGCTGCTACCAGGCTGAACAGAGAGTGACACAGGGCAACGAGAGTTGAAGAAAAGTGAATTGAACCCAGCACGAAAAAAATAAATGATAGCTTAAGCACAAATTGGCATGAACCGGGTAGATATATGGTGATACAGTAAGGACCGGATTTTGTCAGCCTCTCGATGAATTTTAGGCTGACAAAATGGGGAACCTGACAAAATCGGGTCATTTTATTTTGTTCCTGTTTTTCAAATATTGACGTGTTACATGGTTACATGAACTTTTAAGAGGGCGATGGTCATGGGCGTAGCCAGTTTTTGTTATCAGGGCCCCCCTCTCCCTTATATTGGTAATATCGATTCTTAACACCAAATAAAAGGCATTGCCATTGCCCCCTCTGGCTACGCCCATGCGTGCATGACATCAAACAGCATCATCAATTTTAATGTGAACGTAGTAAAACATGGCGATAACAATTTTTTGACAAATTTAAAGTAGGCTGACAAAATCGGGTCAAAAAGCTGACAAAATCGGGGGTAGACAAAATCGGGGGCAGACAAAATCGGGGGCTGACAAAATCGGGTCAGTACTGTATTATGCAACGATCAACGGCGCGCGAAGCAATATAGGTACTATCAAGCATTTGCAGTGATCGAGAGGAGAGCTTGCTAACCGATAAAACGGCGGTGGCTGCCAGATAGAAGAAGCACTTTCAGCAGTTGTTAAACGGCGAAAATGGAAATGTAGCGAGAAACAGGGTGAACTTAGAAGATGACAGTTGAGATTGTACTCACCGCTCATCACTCGAGCTGAGGAATGGGAAAGGACAAGATCTCAGTCGAGCATTACTAGCACAGAAGTGAGCAGCTTCTTGAATCAACTCATCGAATACTTCTGAAGGACAGTTGGATTGCCGTATATGCCCAATTTACAAGAAAGGACACACAATGTACTGCGCCAATTACAGAGGGATGATCATGCTGAACTTGGCGTACAAAGTACTGTCGCAAATTCTGTTTAACTGACTGAGACCGTTAGGGCAGATCTTTGTCGGCAATTGCCATTACAAATGCTTTTCATAAGAACCGCTCGAAAACGGACCAGATGTTCACCTAGTGAATGATCTTAGATAAATTCCGGAAGTTTAACTTGCAGATCCACCATCTGTTTATTGATTTCAAGGAAATCAAAAACAAATGAGCTGTGGCAGATAATATTTGTGTGGCACTGAATAAACATTGCTATGGATCTTGGCTTCTAACCCTGTTATGATGGGCGACAATCAAAAGGCTATTAGAAGAATGTAGCATTGGATCGCAAATCAAACGATCTAGTAGGCATGGAACAACTTCGACGCCTCACTCCTATAGTAATGTCAGAGTGGAATGTCAAGTTCTTCGTGGGCTCCCGTTTGTCCACTTCAATTCTGAACTCCACAATATCTGAACATGGTTTTCCGGCGAAACTAATTAGGCTGATAAGTGCAACGATGGATGGTTCGATATCAACCTCGTTTGTGCCGTTAGAAGGAAGGAGACGCACTTTCGAATTTGCTGTTCAATATTGCACACGAGGGTGAGATCTGGTGTGCAGAGAAACGGTACTATTATCACACGGTCGTAAATGTTCCTGAGCACCCCAACCCGGGCGGTAAGCTCCACATCGTCGTAAACTCTTCTGATGCTGTCTTAGCACTCCTCTCGAAAGTGGTCGCTTTCACTCGTGGGAAGTCAAGCTCTCGGGACACATCGGGCTCTACCCGCTTCTCCGAAGGGTAACGCGGGAAGTGAAGCTACCTTCAAACACAGAATCATCCAAGCTCTTTGTTCCAGCAACCCAACCCACCGATTATCGCCCCTTGCAACCCCCTTTATTCCGGCCATCGGGACATCCCTGCATTTGGTGGGCCTATCTTTCGAGCCTATCCGTAGAGCTCTGTCTTGTTCGTACACTTATAGTGATACCGAAATACCATCCGATCTTCATTTAACTGCCATAAGATCTCCGCCGCTCATTGTTAGTTCACCCTCAGAATCTAACGCTGATAGGAATTTGGTCCATCCTTGCAATAACACCACTCGCAATCAAACTCCAAGCGCAAGCAGAAGTCATCTCACTTTAGCTTTAGCGGAAACAGATAGTTTTTGCCTGCAGTGGAACATAAATGGGATCATTAACAATCTTGCGGACCTTGAGATCTTCACAAGTAGCCCACACTCGAACAGCTAAACCGCTCATTCGGCGGTAGATATGTATGGAACTTTAAGCGCGGAAGCTACTTCATTCAACTTGAAGCGTTTGAACGCTCACCATCCGGTCTGGGGTGGATCCCGGTCAGACTCTAGGGGCAATACCCTACTAGATCTCTTTGATGATAGTGATCTTACAATCCTAAACGATGGCTCCCCGACATCCTTCAATCGATGTTACGGACCTCACACAGTCGGAGAGCGAACGGTTCAGCTAATGCGTCATTTCGGATCCACATGGCTCCCGTCACAACCAGGCGTCTCCGCTGGCTGTATGATCAGGCAGATTAGACTGTTTATAATAAAAGCGTCAGTGCATCACTCCGCTCTCCCCACCCGAGTAACATGGCAGAATTCACTGCCGTTCTCACGCAAGTGGCTGCCATTTCGATCCCGGAAACAAGCAGCAAGCCTGGTCGAAAAGCTCTTCGTTGGTCGTCTCCAGAGATCAAAAAAGTGATGAAGCCACGTAGAAAGGCTCTTAGCGCCGTAAAGAGAAAATGGCACCTGACCATCCAAACCGAGATGTAATCGTTGATTGGTATTACATCGAACGCAACACTTGTCGGCAAGCCATCCGAGACGCCAAACGAGCCTGTTAGAAGAGCTCTTGGATAGTATCAACGCAACCCAATCAACCGCTGACATATGGGCCAAGATCAACGCCTTCAACAGAAAAAGAGTCGTCACCCCACCCACCCTCGATATTGATGGGAACTGTACTGCGGATCCAGAAATCATTGCCGATGGTCTGGGAAAATATTTCGCCAAACTCGCAGTCTTTGGGACCTATGATCCGGTCTTCGTCCGCCAAACCGGTGCGACTGCCAACGATATAAACAGTTTCACTGTACCCGAGGATAATGTGCAGCATGACATTGATCAACCTATCCCATTTAGGGAGTTGCAGTATGCTTCGAGTCGCAGTCTCAGACGATGTTGGTTATCCATTATTGCAAATTTTTGAAGGTCATGGTAAGCTCCTACTTGAGCTGATAAATCAACTGTGGACTGATGACTCCTACCCGCTGGAATGGTGAGAGAGCTTCGTTGTTCCAACCGCGAAACCCGCTCGGAGAGTCCTTCGTCGGCGAATACCAGGCTGGTTTTCACGAGGGCCTATCGACAACGGACCAGATGTTTACCTGGTGAATGATCTTAGATGAATTCCGGAAGTATAACTTGCAGACTCACTATCGGTTTATAGGATTCAAGGCAACGTACGATTCGGTGAAAAGAAATGAGCTGTGTCAGATAATGTCTGAACATGGTTTTCCAGCGAAACTAATTAGGCTGATACGTGGTTCGATATCATGTGTTCGGATTGCAGATAAGGTGTCAACCTCGTTTGAAACATTAGAAGAAAGGAGACGCACTTTCGAATTTGCTGTTCAACATTGCATTCGAGGGTGCTAATAGGAGATCTGGCGTGCACATGCTCCTTGGTGATATCGACTTTCTTGGAATCGATCGCAGATCAGAGGAGGAGGTCTGCGTACTTCTGAAGAGAGAGACAGTGATGATAGGCCTGACCATTAATTCTACCAGCCCGAAGTACATGGTTGCTGCTAAAAATAAAGGTGGGCCTATTGATGTTGGTGCTGAGGTAGTGTTTGATGGGGGAAGTGTTTAGAAGTTATTGAAGGTTTGTTTAACTAGTAACACAATTGTGACATGTGGCAATGACATTTCCCGCGGAGTGAAAATACGAACTGCACCTGCGATTACGGTATTTTACGGACTACGTAACCAGCCCTGTGTAAATCATTGATTCTTCCGGTGGCTCTCTATAGGCACGAAGCGTGGACGTTGAAGAGGCAGACCTGAAAGCTGTCAAGGTAGGTAATGCATTGATTCATCAGGTGGCTATCTACGCGCAAGAAGCGTGGACGTTTAAAAAGAGAAATTGGAAAGCCTTCGGGTTTTCGAGCGTAGAGTGCTGCGGACAGTACTATTGGTTGCTTGGGTCTATTCTCGGTAATGGCGTAATGCTACGATGTAGCCATCAAAGTATCGAAGTACGTATGGGCCCAGGAACGCTCTTGATGAACTGCTGAAGCCGATTCAGTGAGGGACCATGAGAAAGCAGAATCTGAACGAGGATGAAGGGTTGGAGGCCTCCGATTGAGCCGAAGAGGCTTGATGAAAAAGGTAGAGTCTGGATGCTTTGCTTGAACATTTAGAACGTTTTCCTAAGGCTGAACTCTCAAAATGATTACAAAATGTCTCGAACTACGCAAATGATCAAAAACTTACCCATCTGAGGAGTTCCCGGCAACTGGTTGGCGCTTCCTCCCAAGCTATCCAAGTTGAGGTTGGAGTCGACATGCATCAGATTCCGCGGCGTTCGCATTCCATCGGAGGAGATCGTCGAAATGGCATTGTCACTTCTGTCCTTGAGGGTGCTGGGTATCGGTACCGTTCGGGTCACAATCTCGGTGGTCAGGTCGGAGAAGTCCAACCCGTTGGGTAGCCGCAGAATCGCCAGCGCCATACGACAGTCGAAGGAATCGCTGTGGACAAAATGGATTACATTAGCTCTTGAGTGTTGTTGAGTGTAAGATTCGGAACTTACTGTAACACGTTGTAATAGGTTAGCAGATCTTTGACGGGACAAGTCATCCAATCGGATTTGTATCCCATGAGGACAATATTGGGTGAGAGTTTACCAACACCAGAAGTTTGGATCAAAGCATGGACGCCTTCTTCGAACGATAAACCGTCAATCGGTTGATAGAATCCACGAATTTTACGAATCTCCAAGAACTTGTTGCATTCCGAATTCATTTCCATTCGTTTTCTATGGGACAGTCGGTCGTGGATGATGTCACCGACGATCATGAGAGAGTGGCTCTTGGTGATTAGGTTGGCCAAGTCGATGAGTGGTGGCCGATTCATGGGGTTCCCAGCGAGGACAAGAACCGAAGGGTGGTAGTTTTTGACGTGGTCACCAATGTTCTGAAGTTTCTGGGTAGCCGAGAGGGCATTCTTGTACGTCTGCTGTTGCGTACTGGAGCCCCAATTGACGTCTGGTCTTCTGTAGACGACTACCAGATAGAGCACGAAAATGATCACGATTGTGACTATGGTGAACGTGTAATCTAGCTGGAACATGATAACTATGCACAGTATGGATCCGACGAGACTTAGCCAAGGATGGTAGAACCTAAAGGTTGGACGCCATCCAAGTGCTTTCACAGTGGCCGCGTGGAACGTACAGAAGTTGATGAGTGCATAAGACGCCAGATAGAAATTCGAGATTAGCGGGGCAATGGCGTTGATGTCCGCGATGAGGACGAACAACACAGATACAATGAAGACGAGTACGTATCCACGGTAAGGTTCACCATGTTTGCCATAGCCCTTCGAGAAGAAGATCAATCCAGGATAAATACGATCAATGCCCAAGGCTTGGATGATCTTCGGCACGGATAACAGGTTAGTCAGCGCCGTACTCAACGTGGCGGCAAAGCACCCAGCGTAGATGATGGCACTTGAAAGGGACATCAGTTGCATCGATGTGTAGTCGTTATGAATGCCATAGTCGCACTGAAAACAGAATCATGTTAAACTTTATCTAACTTAGTCCAGGTTTTTAGATCATACTTACACTTCCGTTAGCACATGCGGCAAATGTTCCATTCACAAGATCTGTCAAGTTTCCGGAAGCATCACGCAACGACGCTGCTCCAGCAAAGAATACAAACGTAATATACGAAATAGCAGAAATTACCAACGCCAGCAATGTGCCCTTTGGAATAGCCGTGGCAGGATCCTTCAAATCACCGCAAATGTTCGCACCAGCCTGTACACCAGTAACGCTGGGGAAGAAGATCGCGAAAACGGTGAAGAAGGTCTGCTCTGTATTCTCGCTGAACCGGTAATCTGGCTTAAGGTTCTCTTGAAATACCTCCGAGGAAAACCCAGTAAACCCTTTCGCAATTTGATCGTCATTCGTCGGCCCAACGATGACCCCAATCAAAAAGTTGAATATCGCTATAAGAATGGTTACGATCAGGAAGTTTTGGGCCTTTGCTTCCCACTCCATGCCGACTGCGCAGATAATCACCATTACGATGATTGCAATGGTGCCAACGATTCGCACATCGTTAACTCCACCATCCACGATTTTTGTTCCGAACGATTCTAGAAATGAAATACAACTACTTAATATTTGCAACTGTCCCCATTTACGCCAAAGTCGTACTTAGCAAATCATTCAACGAGCTGCAGAAACCGATCGTGTTCAGGGATGCCTGGACTGAATTCGCAAAAGCGAACACTATTCCGACGGAAGCACCGAACTCCGGTCCCAGCGATCTCGATATCAAATAGTATATCCCACCGCCTTTCACCTGACCGTTGGTGCAGATGGCAGATAGGGACAGAGCAGTAATTACACACACCAAATACGATATCGCAATGATGATCAACGTTTGGATGATGCCAGCCTGTGAAACCACCCAGCTGAGACGCAAGAACAACATCACGCCCCAGATGTTGAGCAGGCAGGGAATCAGCACGCCCTCGATCCATCCTAGTTTGATACCGTGGCCATGCGCTTCTGGCTTGTCGTCTTCCTGGCTGGCTTCCTGAAAGGGGGAAAGTGTTGGATTAGTTTGCTTTAATCTTTAATCTTTAATCTAGAACGAAGGTCATGAACATAAGTACTTAAAGAGCGTAAGTACTTCAGATAGATTAGCCACTCGAGTGGACATGATAGGTTCCAAGTAGATGCATTTGGATTGGTTTCCGCGTTGATTGCGGACCTGTTGAACTACATGATAAGTTATGCATTGTTACTACATTTGGCGGTTAGCATGATGCATCATCTTGAAACGTTCAGATTTACCAAGGAAGTGCACTTTTATTGCTCCAATAGAGCATGCAAATTAATTTGAGAATATTTTTGAAAAAATTGACTAAACATGTACGATATTGTGTAACGAATTCAAGAAAAATGTATTGACCAAAATCACAATGTCATATTTTGATAGCCTTGGATATACAGAAATTTTTTCACATTCCTCTGCAAACATAACTTGATATTGACAATACTCTTGAAACTTCAACTTATTCCATTGTTGAAGCAATGAGTATTGCAATACTAAAAGGGTGTATTAAATATGTTAAAGCTACTAAAAAGGTGTATTAAATGTGTTAAATTCGAATTCCTAATTATAGATGATGATCATAAACTTTTGATTCGTCTTAGAAACGTGAGGAGAAGGCAGTTTCAACGCACTCGCGATCCTGCTGTGAGAATTATATGGCAGTATCTACAAAAGGGAATTTAAAAAAAATACGCAATTAAGAAACAAAGATATTGAAAACAAAATTTCTCAATTCTCTGGCTCTAAAATCTTTTGAAAATTTAAAAAAATCCGGAAGCCAATTCCAGCATTGAAAGAGGAAAACAAATTATTACTAACTAAATGCGAAAAAGCTCAACTTGCTGTGCAGTTTCTAAGCGCGCACAATTTCAAATTAGCACTCATTAATCCAATCTTACTCAGGATTTCGAAAGAATTCTCAATCAAAGGAACATTTTGGCAAATTCTTTGGAAACTGATTTGAAATTTTTTACATCCCTTTCGAGAAACTTCCAGAGAGCAGCTTATTATACTTGGTTGATATGTTTAACAAATGTTTTCAGTTGGTATATTTTCCTGACAAATGGAAAAATGCCAAACTTGTATCAGTTTTGAAACCGGACAAAAATCCTGCATAAGCTTCCAGCTATCGTCCAATCTACTTGCTTTCCTTTATCAGTAAACTTTTTGAAAAGGTCGTTGTGAACAGTATGGTGGTCCACATCAACGAAAATGCAATTTTTGCCAATGAACAGTTCGGATTCCGACATGGACCACTCAGCAAATTTTACGTGTAAGAAATTTGATTCGTTTCAAAAAATCTGACGGCTATTAAACTGGTATTGATTTGCTAGACATACATATAAAAACCATTCGACAGTGTTTAGCATTAAGGCTTGGATTGTAAAATTAAAAAACTTCAATTTTCCAACATACATTGTTAATCCAGTTCAGAGCTCAGAACTCCAAGTCTGAAAAACTTCCTGTGAGAGCTGGTGTTCCTCAGGGATATCCAAAATCTTGGTTTTTAGATGGCACAGGCCTCTCCGCCAAAGGTCAAAGCCTGCGTGTCATCTGTAATAGATTGAAAAAATGTTTGGACATTCACAATCCAGGATATGAACATGGCAAAATCCCTAGGGGAACTCTTGAAGTAACCTTCTTTGAAGGTTTCATGCAGAAATCCTGTGAGGAATTTTAAAGTTATAATTAGGGAAATGTCTTGGGAAATCCTTTGATTTTTTTCAATATCTCCTACTAAATCTAAAAAATTAGAAGATTCGTGAAAAATCATGGATGAATCTGAAGAAATCTTCACTGATACATTTTGAATAATTTTACTGTGGACTTAGAGAGAATTTACAGAAGATGTTCTTTAAGGAATAGCTGGGAAAATATAAAAAACGGCAGGATTTTGTGAAGAAGCTCCTCGCAGAAAAGCTTCATATATTTTCGAAATTAAAAAATATTAGAAAATTCTATGCTATAGCAGGAATATATGGAGAAGATTCTCTGGAAAAATCTTTTGAAAAGGAATCTTGGAAAAATTTCAGAAGAAATCCCTGGAAAACTCTTGTGAGTATTACTGAAAAATCTAGGATTATTCCTTAGTACATACATGAGAGGAATTCCATGAGAATTTTTTGTAAGAATTGCTCGACAAACGCAAAGCGAAATTGCACTAGTAACCCCTGAAAATTCCTGGAAACATCCATGGAGAATTTGCTCTAGAAATCGCTGGAGTGCCTCTTGAAGTAAACTTGGTAGAAATTCTAAAAATAACCACTTATCAGATTTATTATGCTTTTTTTTGAATACTTGGAGGAACTTTCATAGAAATACTTAGAAAAGATCTTTCAGGTATCTTTGAAAGATTTAATGTCAAGTAATTCATGAAGTCCTCTAGTGTATCTAGGTTATTTGGTGTATACCGTCAACTCTCGTAACACGATATGGAAGGGACCATCGAGTTATGGAGGTATTGAGTTAGAGAATACGAAACCAGTGCAAATGCGATCAGTGTTATGTGTTACCATCAGATACCATCGAGGTAGCCATGAAAATCAACCTTTACTATGGTTCTCTAACTCGATATGGAGATAGGTACCGAATATCGAGTAAGGGAGAGTTGATTGTATTATATGGGGTTGTATAGGCGATATTTTTCTTTTGCATTTGGGAGGGAAACGTATATCTGGAGAAAATGCTGCAGATTTGCTGGAAATAATTTTTAAGGATTTTTTTTTTTGAAAAAATGCGTTTGTTTCCTTAGCGAAGTTTCTGAAAAATCCCTTCGTTCAGCTTTTTTTTAGATTTTTTTTGCGTAAAACCCTGGTGACTCTCAGGAAAAAATAAAATCCCGCAAAAATAACATAACAATGTTTATGCGGAAATAAAAGTTGAACAAATGGCTCTTAAACTAATTTTAGCAGCAGAAACTGTCATTCAGTGTAACCATTCAGCTTCTTCTTCTTCTTCTTCTTGGCATTACGTCCTCACTGGGACAGAGCCTGCTTCTCAGCTTAGTGTTGTTATGAGCACTTCCACAGTTATTAACTGAGAGCTTTCTTTGCCAAAGTTGCCATTTTCGCATTCGTATATCGTGTGGCAGGTACGATACTCTATGCCCAGGGAAGTCAATGAAATTTCCATTACGAAAAGATCCTCAGAATCGAACCCAGGCACCTTCAGCATGGCTTTGCTTAGTAGCCGCGGACTCAAACCAAACTCGGCTAAGGAAGGCCCTCTTAGGCCCCTGTCAAAAACTGATAGAGCCGATAAAACTCAGAAAAAAAGATGCACTTTTCGAAAATTCGGAAAAATATCTGGTGGAATCCCCGGAATCATTTCTGAAGAAATTGTTAGTAGACGTATTGCTCGGGAAATCGCTGATAGCATTTTCTCTAGAGAATTTCTAACCAGTGACCAACCTAAAGAATCCCTAGAGCAATTAATAAAGGATTTTTATAGAATTTCTAAAAGAATCTATGAAATCTTGAATGTGTTCATGCAGATAAATCACTGAAAAAAGTATGAGATGAACCCCTCGAGAAGTTCCAAGAGGCATTCTCGGAAAAATCTCGAAAAGGATTTTTGGATATTTTAGAAAATATCACAAATTATATGTCAATCGCTGTAAATATCAGAATTTTGCTGATAAGCTTGGACGTCTTTCTAGCTGGTGTCAAAAATTGTCCGAAAAATACTACTTCATTTGTAGACGCTGCCTAAGAGAATACTGAATGGAATTCCGTTAAATGTACTCGTATACAAGATATGTTCACATAAAAATATGATCAAAAATATGGGACCGTGAGAGAGCCTCGAAATTTTGGTTTTATCACCTTGGTCGCCTACGAAATTTACAGAATTTTGCCGTGAATTTCCATTGTCCCTACTCATTTCTAGCAAAAAACAGGGAAAAATGACTTTGGACGGATAAACTCGTGCGATCAGGTAGCGCGCTGTGAATACTTAACATACTATCGATATATTCATGGAAACATCTTTATTTTAGGGTAAAAGATCGTTTCTATCGGAGTCCAGAGATATTGATTTGTAAAATATAATTCCAATTCAAAATAGCATTAAATGACCTTCCTTTATTTCAACATAATTTGCCGAACGTACGAAAATATCGGATGTTGGATGTATCATTATTACTTTGGTTACGGAAAAAACTTCGATTTGAGGTAAAAAGATAATTCCTTCCTCAGCGGAATCCAGATATAATGATGTATGAGTATCTCATGCTTATTAAAAAATAGGGTAATATGAAATTTCTATTTTATCTCAGCGAAATTCAAAGATATTGATCTATGAATGTCTACATAATCTCTATTAAGAATCACCTTATTCTTGACATTTAAATATGCACCTCACTATACTTTTGCTGCCAACAGATCGATTCTAGCTAAGTAAAAACCGGAGATATTAATTTATAATTATATCATTATACAGTTAACTCTCCCTTACTCGATATTCCGTATCTTGATATCGAGTTAGAGAACCATAGTAAAAGTTAGTTATCATGGCTACCTCGATGGTCCCTTGGGTCGCATTTTCACTAATTTTGTGTTCTATAACTCGATAGTCCCTTCAATATCGAGTTATGGAGAGTTGACTGTATTAAAAACAGGGTAAAGTAACATTCAAGTGGTCAAAACTGTACAAAAAATCACGTGCCGTAAATACGTACCTCACTATTTGCCTATGAAAAAAAAACTATCTTTTGCTGTAAACAAATCGATTTTATCCTAGCGGAATCCATAAACATAAATATATCATTTCCAATAAAAAAATAGGGTAAATGACCTATATTTTGCCAAAACTGTACAAAAATCACGTGCCGCGAATATGCACTTGATACACATGGAAAAATATATCTTTTGCTGAAAAAAGATTGATTCTATCTCAGAGGAATCCATATATATTGATCTTTGCATATATCATACCCATTAAAATAGAGCAAAATGATCTTGAATCGATCTAAGCTATACGAAAAATTCACGTGCCGTAAACACGCACTTTTCTACCGTTTTTCTCATGGAAAAATCTATATTATGCTATAAAAGATCTATTCTATCTCAACGGAATCCAGAGATAATGTTTTATTAATATATTTAGGAACAATGGAAATTCGCGATTTCGCGGAAGCCGAAATTTGGCCTTCGATACGAAATTTAGGAAATCCCGCGAAATGCCACAAAATTGATTAAATCTGGGCAATTTATATAAAAATCTTGGCAAATTCCAGCATTCCATTTTTATCTGAGGAAATTGTTCATTTCTTTATAAATAAAGTCCACCAACCATTTTCGAATTATACAATTTTTACTTGAACTTTTTCTGGTTTGCTTGTTCCGTTGTAATATTTGAATTTGTCATAAACTTTCTATCATAATCTGTAAAATAAGAATTTTAATTACTGAAACAGTGGTATGTTTACGAATTCAAAATATATTTTAACTGAAAACATGCATTTGAGTGTAAAATTTCACAAAAAGTATGGGACCACGACAAAGCCACGAAACTTTGGTTTCTTCGCTTTAGTCGCCCACGAAATTTTAACAATTTTGCCGCGAATTTCCATTGTCCCTAAATATATTATTCCTACACACGCTCTGTCGTGTTATTGTATAAAAACAATTTTTATTAGATAATTTAGGATCCCATTTCGAAGAATCATGATGCAAAACTCTACAAGATCCAGAAAAAAATCAAAGAATTAAACGCGGCTATTCAGCATTTCGTCTCACATTCCTCGAGGAAAAACTTTTTCATCAGGAATACTTTCAGGGACTCCTACGGGGATCTCTCCAGATATTCTTCCTGAGATTCCTCTACCAATTCTCCGAGAAAATCTTCGAGCGATTTTTCAAATGTGGCTTAGAGGATTTTTCTTGGAAATCCTTGAGCACTCCAACGATACTACCTCCAGTAATTACCTCGATTTTTTCCCAAAGAATATACTAGGAGTTCTTCCAGATATTTTTCACGAATCCTTCAACCGAATTCTTCAGATTCGGTCGGTTTCTTCACCAACGTTTAGGCCTTAAACCTGGTTTAATCGTATGGGTAAACGTGGTTTACGGCTTAAGCGAAGGTGAAGAAATCGGCCCTAAGAGATCTTACGAAGGTTTTTCAAAGATGTTCCAAACGGAAATCTTGGAGTATAAACTATGAAATTCGATAGAAGAATAACCAGATGAAATCTGAAGGACTTAGGACTTCCTTTGAAAATATTTAAAAGCATTTTGGATAAATTCTGATGGAATTTCTTTGTGTATTTTTTATAGTCATCCTTGGAAAAATCAAGGTTATATTTTTGGGACATAAAAGACAATATTCGTGGAGGAATTCCACGGGAAAATAATTACTTTATGAACTCCTAACTATGAAAATCTTAGGAATAATGAAATTCCTAGAGAAAACTATGAAAAATACATAAAAGCAGTAATACTGTCATAATGTTAAGAAAAGTTACAAAACAACTAGAAAATTTTTACCTGATTCTATGTTGAATGTTGGTGCCTATAAGGTTACGTTTTGTTTTTCTGTTTCCTGTTTGGTTTATATTCGGTCTCTTATTGTTTCGTTACTGTTGGAAAAGTCACATTAGAAAATCGTTAGGAATTTTAGCAAAAGTATGTCACTTTACTTGTTTATCCAAATCGTTTTTGAATGATTCTTAATCTTCTTGTTTCTCAGGAGTCAACAAAATTCCATTCTGAGTATTCTAATACGTTGTTTAATTATTTATATTTGAGTTCATTTGCATTATTTTGGATTTACGGAATCACATTCAATCGTATGCAATTTTAAATAGTGTAAACGTACTGATTGCGTTGATTGATTCTTTTTGATTGATGCTAAATATTCGTCGTGATTTGTGGGGGCCCCTAAAATGTGGGGGATCTGGGGGCCATGGTCCCCTCGCCCGTCGAAGATGCGGCTATGATTATTCTGAACACAACTGTAGATAAAATACTACTTTTTCTAAATACATGTTTTCGTTCACAACTTTCTGCCTAAGATTCCAAGTAATTCTTGTTAAATTAAAAAAAAATGTAATCAAACTAGTTTTGAGTATTCTCCACATATTCTAATACATTTTTAGTATCATAAACTATACTTACTGGTTTCCTGTCCTTATCGCCATGCAGTTCACCAATAGATGGTCTTTTAAGTCCTCTTTTCGATGTTCGATAGTATTCTAATCGCGGCAATGGTTCCCTGTGAACAGACAATAATACAGAACATATGAGATAAACGTCTTAAACAAGCACTAGTTAACGATCCCGATTAAGCACCTGGTAACATTGCACACAAACGCTCCGATGTCTAGAATCACAGATCCTCGTTTTTGTCGCTGTTTTTTACCAATGGATCTATCACTTTGAAACAGTCCATACGACTGGAAAAGCTTCATTTTTTTCCTCTCCTGGAGCACAATTACACGAGATCAGATGCGCGAGACGTTCGATTTGCAATATCAGACGCTACTTAATATTCACTCCGATTAAATACCTCTGGTCACAGACAGGCTTGTCTCCCTTAGATAGTTTCCCAACGACTCAGATGCTGCTCGATGAGCAATAGCCTGTCATAGCGCGCGCGAAAAGTTTACACGAAGTTTCACGCGCGCGCGATTCGGAAAGCGTTGACCGATGATTGCAATTAGATTTGTAACAGCTTTAATGTGGGATAGCGATCAATCCCGATTAGAGAGACAGGGCTGATGGTGATGCTCTGTTATCAGCGCAAGGGGCTTCAGCAAATATTATGCGCTAAGTGATATACGTTTATGCACTCGTCATGCTCAGCTGCGTGTGCGTAAGCTATCATATGGAGTTTTCGACTGGTTGGGTTCGCTGCGTATGTGGAGATGGCAATTTCCGCAAACTTGCGGAACCAGATTGATGCAACTGCCAATTCTCATCATCTTCATCACAATTCTTCAGCATCAGCATCTGTTTGGTCTTATCATGCTGCTGAAAATCGAATTTGGGGGGAATATTTAGCACAAGATGAAGGTCGTCATATACAGATGCATGTTCCAGAAGTTTGATATCAATAAATTAGCAGAGCCTCACTAGCATGAGTAATTATTGTAAATCATCATTGATTCGTAATTAATAATTCATATCATATCTACCTATTTCAAGATTATGAGCATCGAATACAGTAGTTTCTCGATTATATCACGGTTGAAAACATCGTTTGTATGATATACTAAATCATGATTTCATGAAAATGTGTTTCCTTGCCTTACTTTTTTCATTCATCATTCTGAGACATATCAGAAATTATGGAAAACTGATAAAAAGCACATAAGATATAAACAAAAAAGAAAAAGTTTAATTCGTTTAGAGTAGGCGAAGATAAATCGAAACAGAACCTCAAATTTTCAAGAGCACAAATCGTGTTGGAGCTGGAAACTTGATCGATCGGTTACCGCCAGAAAGTGACTAATCGATCGATCAAGTTTTCAGCTAAAACAGATGTTTGGCTTCGATTTATCTTCGCCTAAAAAATAATAAGAAAAAGGAAAAATATCAACATGAAGGTAAGTTTTGTCTGTAAAAACATATTTTTTTTTATTTAAATGGGATATTTAACTAAAAAAATAATAACTTTTTAGTTGAATGGGAAATTTATGAAAAAAATCATTGGAACCCTGAAATCAGCGTGCAATTTTTGAGCTTTGGTCAGAATTATAGTCAAACCAGTCACCATTTCCGTAGTGGTTTTAAGTTTCTGAAGGAGAGTATCTTAAATTCAGGCTTTTAGTAATTTAAAATACTGAAAAATGTAATATTTGCAATGTTATGCCTTAAAACTTTCACGAAAACTGGACAGGCAATCAAATTTGATCTAAAAAGTTATCTGCATTAAGGAAAAATCGTGTTTCTTGAATTATATTATTCTCAAAATAGTAGTCTATAAATTATCCTACCAGAATGGGCAATATCATCCTTCTAATGGTGATTTTCATTCATAGAGGGCAGTGGCGTAGCTAGAGTTCTGGGGGCCTGGAACGGAGGTTCATTTGGGGGCCCCTAAAATAAAGATATGCAAAATATGCCTTTTATTAAATAACTCACACACACCTTCAACATGTAACCGATGATTTTTGTTCATCGACGATCATAATTTTATTTGTACCATAGTCCAAATTATGCTTATTCTATTCATGTTTCCATATTCAAGTTGTTGTACATACAGATTTACTTAACAGTTTTGACATGAAGAAATTGGTATTATTCATTAGATTGGTATATTTTATTGAAAGTCTCTATTTTTGATCAAAGGTCTCAAAAGTCTCTATTTTAATCAAAATGGTCTCAAGAGCCATTTTTTCAAATTCTGACTGAAGTTAATCCTAATGCAAAATTCTACAGGTTCCAGAAAAAAAAATCGAAGACTTTAACAGGCTGCGCAAGCAAATTGTTCAAGAATTTCGTCTCCCATGTCTCAATGGAAAACTTCAAGGAATCTTTTAGTGACTTGTCCAGAGATTTCATCTGGAATACTTTCAGAGACCCCGATTTTTTTCTAAAGTCTATGCTATGAGTTCCTCCAGTTATGTTTTTTACTAATCCTTCATCCGATTTCTACAGTGAATCTACAGTACTTTAGGAGAACTCACTCAGATTTTTTGAATATGTCCTAAACGTAAATCTTGGAGGATATACTAAGGAGATCTTTGAAAGAATCTCTGGGTAAAATTCTGGAGAACTTAGGACAATCTTAAAAAGTATCACAAATAATCTTTGGAGAAATTCCTGATGGAATCTTTTTGGTAATTCCTATGGTTATTGTTGGAAAATTCCAAGTTATAATCTTGAGATACTTGAAACATTTTTTTTGGAGGAATTCTTTAGGAAAATCCTTGGAGGAATTTCACGGAAAATAATCACCTAATTAATTCAGTAGAAATCTTCGGAACAATCTCTGAATCTTTGGGAAAATACTTAACTTCTCATGAAATTCCTAAAAATACGTATATAGTAATACGACCAATATTGTCATAATGTCACAAGAAATTACATAATAAGATGAACAGGGTCCTAAAATTCTAAATGAAAACTTGTATTAATTTAATAAGACGAAACAGCATGTTCTTACAATCACTTTAGCAATTTTTCCTGTTCAAATAACGGTTATATCACATTTAAAATTCAATTTAAAAAAGATGTTTAAATTGAATTTTGACACTTAAGATCATGTTTGACATTCACTGAGTCGGCAAAAACGCCACAGGGGCTCATCTTTTTAACATTGGGGTCGTTCCTATTTGACATTTATGAAGGGACACGGAAAACAAAATACACCCAAAATTTGAGTTTAAAGTAAAACAATGTTTTTTGGTCGTAAACCAACTAAAAGCATTCAAAAATTGTGTAAACATGTGTTTCTGGCCTAAACTTCACCGTTTGGTACTAAATTTAGGACAGAGCTTTAAGGACCCAATTGCTAGGCTGATTCTATGATGAAGAAACAAAGGTTGGTTGGTTTGGTTTGACTTTATTAACGAGATTTTTAGCCCTGGGCTAGTTCATCTCGGGACCAACGGCTTTACTTCCCTTCCGAAGGAAGTCGTCACTATAACTTTTTACGTCATAAGTGACTATGTCGGGGATGGGATTCGATCCCAGGTCATCGGCGTGAGAGGCGAGTGTTCTAACCACTACACCAGGTCCGTCCCCAAGAAGAAACAAACTTGTTTATAAACTTCTATCTTCTGGTTCATTATAGGTTATGATTGTTGTTTTTTGTTTCATGCTTGGTCCATTTTCACTCTCTTTTTGGTTTCTGTCTGGTCTCTTTTGGTCTAGAGGCCTCTGAAGTTCCTATATTCAATGCACTTAAACACTACCAGCTTGAAAGTCATTAAAGACACTACACGTTAATGCTTCCAGTGGGCTATTTGCCCTTTGAAGGAAGCACCACACTAGACAACGGACTAGCATGCAACGCCCAGTGGCACAGTCGGAAAACATTCCTCTCGAAACGTTTTTCGGCCTGAGGCGGGAATCGAACCCACACTCCTTAGCAGGATGCGGCTAAATGCCTCGGTGACACTAACCGCACTGCTACGAAGCCCACATTAGGTCTCCTCAATGGAATTCTTAGTTGACCATGAAAAATTCCTAAAATGATTCCTGTAGGATTTCTTGAAGAATCCTAGATAAAATCTGATAGAAATATTCGGAATTTTAAAATCCCCTAGTGAATTGGCGTCCATATAGGAAAGCTATATTGATAATAACTATGTTATAGCGGTTTTACACCCGAAGCAAATCTTTCAGATATTCTTGAACATTTCTAGAAAGGAGTTTTAAACGAATTCTCAGAAGTTTTTTTAAAGAAATTTTTAAAGGAATCTTGAGGAATCGCTGAAGATACTTAATTAAAAAGTGTTGGTAAAATACATAATTAAATATAAAATATATGGAGAAATGTTCAAATAATCCTGATGAATGATTTAAGGGCACCCGAGAAGAAATGTTGATGATTTTGGTAAGTATTTTAGGATGATTTAAAAAATAATACCTAAAGGAATTTCTTAGAGAAATTCCTAAAACAATCTTAGCAAATCAGTGATACCTCTACCTATAGCAAAGACGCTGAAGAAAAAAATGTAGTTTTCTATAAAGGATTGATTTTGATATAAGGCTGATACAAATAGAGTAAAGTGGGGCAAAAGTTCGAGTGGGGTAAATGTTTCTTTTTAAGATTTCTAGCTCAATTCAAAACAAATCTTATAAATGTCATAGTGGTTCGAATGCTATTCAAGTAAGACACTTTCACTTCAAATATCATAAAAATCGATTGAGATTTGGAAAAGCTATGGCTATTTGTTGTTTTTCGACGTAAATATTGTAATTTTTGGTCAAACTTTCGTTGCATGGAACCAATTGAAGATAAAATCTTTTTCAATATTTTATGTAATGGAGTTTCTAGGCCTATCATAGGGTTGCTTTGAGGTGTATTAGTTTTTGCATAAATGCTTGAAAACTATTTTTGGCCCATAGGGGGGCAAAAGTTCGAATCAGCGGGACAAAAGTTCGACCCATGTATAAAATCACGGAAAAATTTGCAAATTGCCTAAAATCCACATATTATCTTCAAATTTAGTTAAATTTGTCTGATCGTGTGAAAACTGTCACCAAAATTTTACATTTCCTCTTAGTTTTGCGAAAAACTGCTATTTTTGAGTATATTACAATTAACTCGGTTTTGGGCAATTTTTTGATGAAAATTTATTGTGTATTTTTCGTTAAACTTAAGTTTACGGCTGGTGTAAGGTATGCCTGTCATTAAAGGATCGATATTTTGTGTTTTAGTCAGCGAACTTTTGCCCCACACTAGATTCGAACTCTTGCCCCACCGGTGGGATATTGACGTGTTCAAAGAAAAGAACGCTGGAACAACGATCCTAAGGACAACCTTAAAACAAGAAGAGCGTTTCATTACTCTTTTGTCACTGTTAAGAAAAATAAAAATAAAATTCGTAAAATATTTTTTTTTTGTTATATTTTCAAATATTTTTCCCCATCTTGGGCCTCCCGAGTGATCTCGGAAATAGAAGTAAATTATTATTTTCAACAGCCAAATAAAAAAAAAATAAAAAAAAATAGTAAATAAAAATAGAAATTTTTGACTTACTCATTCCACAAAATTTATGATTTTGAAAATATTTCAAACGTTAATACCTATCTAAAGAAAGTTTACACCTTTCTTTAACTGTATATAATATTGAGAGAAACTCTGCCCTATTTCTAAAATGAATGACGGAGGCCTGCATATTTGGGCAGATTTGATTGGAAATCTGAATTCATAAAGTAAATATTTATGAATTCAGCGCCGTAATAAAGTTCAATGAGTATGTACATCCGAGCCGCGTTTAGATAGAATAAGGCTTAGCTCTCTCATGCGTGCAACCTGTCGAACTTACAACGATGAAAATAACTTGCAAAACAAATATTTGTGAATGCCCTTAAAAAGAGGGGTCCCAAAGCCACGGTCCTCTCGGCCCACTCTAAACTTAGCATTTTGAAAATAAGGGATAATTAAGAGACCTCTGTACATCGCTGATCCAAGTCTTCTCCAAAGCCAATGCTTGCAATGCTCATTTTCAAAATATCAGTTTCCAACAAGTTATGTAGAACTTTCAATACCTACTATGAGACATTCGCACTACGATTTTGGGGCCCCTAAGAGCGCGGGGCCCGGTGCGGATCGCACTTACCGCACCTCCTAGCTACGCTACTGTAGGGAGGCAAAAATGCATAAAATTATTATTTAAAGGGTGGGAGAGAAATAGGTTAGTTTGACCAAAGATCATGGTTTATACAGCTTTTTTATTTTTTGTGTGGACAAAAGACCACGAATGAGATGAAGGTTTGAAAATCCGAAGAAATGACCACGTGATTTTTTTATGGACTGTCCCTAAGAGGGTCAAAAATTGCTGAGGAATAAAATTGAAAAGTAGGACGTTTCGAATTTGTATTAAACATTGTGAATTTCATTTGGAAATTGCTTACATTAACGCATTTAACGCAGTATTCTCAAAATTTAATTAATAACATATTATATCCATAAATGTTGATTTGGTAAGAGTTTGACAGGCATTTTCGAATTCAGAGACATCAAATTTAGTATATAGACTTGTTTTTAGAACAAACGGTCAACATATGATCGATTTCACCTCGATATTCGATCTATCGATTTGTTTATTTTGAATATAATTTCAGCATTAAAACAGTAAAGTTTACCCCGTAATGAGAGGTGGAATATAATAAAAATTCTCTTCTACGTTTTCGAATATATAAAGGCCCTGTGTCTTACTTCCGAAATTCATCTCGTTTTACGAGAGTAATGTTCTCATGTATGGCATCGAAATAACAGCGAAATCATCAATCTAGTTCTACCGGTTTGCAGAAGTAAGGAAGGCGCGACCCAAATGAAACAATGTTTGCAGAAATGTTAAGGCGGGAAGAATGTAGGTATAGTTTCACAGGTTTGCGGAAGTTGTAAATTAAACTATCGTGTGTTTGAGGCACACACTCACATCTACTTGATGATCGCTTAAACAAATCACTTAACGCATAACGTTGACTGTAGCTGATAACTAGTCTCTCTCTTATCGCAAGATTGATCGCTAAATATACCGCAATAAAGCTGCTACAAAGATTGTGCGAAAATTTTGCATAGGGTAGGTGTACCAATTATGGATGCAATATGTCAACAGTAGTAATAAAAATCAAGTTGTAACCGCGTTTCTAAAACGCAAGCATGACTTGTTGGTGTCAATTACTAGTTTAAAGCCTTGCGAATCTGTTGATTTAAACAGTTTTAGTACTAAATTGACTTTAAGCTTCTAAAAATGGATTTTAAAAAGCGATGTCTTTGTACCAATTATGGCAATAGCGTTCCTAGCATTCGACATAAAAGTGTACCAATTATGGACTATCGAATATTTGCACGAAATGAACTCAAACGCCATAAAGAGCGAATGATAATGCAACGCTAATATGTAATGAAGATATCGCTCATAAAATTTTCCAAATATTTTGGGTTAAATAGATGTTAAATCAATTTTTTGCAATGGGTTCATGGGAGAAAATTTATTTTCGAAAAAGAAGTCAAAATGTAGTGTAAATGCAAATTATGATACAAAACAGCATTAATGATCTCACATTACCTTTCCAGTGCCAATTTTTAACGAAAAAAGAGGAAAAATTCAAAAATCGAGTGTCGCTGAAAACCCCTCTCTATCATGAAATTAGCATCTTCCGCTCACGAACGTTTTCGAACGTGTGATTGAAAAATCTTAGTAATTGAGTACAAAACATGAAGATAATGCCTTACCGAACCGTCCCGTCGTGGAAGTCACCCGTAAAATAGCTTTACTTCTTTTTTTTTACTGATCAAAAAATGTAAACAAACCGCCTTCAGAGTATTGCCATAATTGGGCTCTCATACACTCTTTGTACCAGTTATCGACATAGTGGAAATAACACGATTTCCAACTTAAAACAGTAGAATTGATTGCATACCAGCTAAATTTATTCATTTGTTCTCATTAGGTAACATACATTCATCGGTTGAAACAGTTTATCCGGTAAAAACATACATTTCGTAACGGAGGTCCCTTAGCCAACTGCTAAGAAGGTGACATATATGTGAGGCAAAATTTTCAAATGTTCATTTTTTGAAGCTTATTGCACGAATGTTCTTTTCAAGGTTTAGTTACCATCAAAAACAAATAGTTTAATCATTCCTGTGAATATAAGCCATTATAGTCTAGTGAAACAATAAGAAAAATCTCTTTTTGTTCCCACTATTGCCCTTTTTGTTCCCACTATTGCCATAATTGGTATGCGATTGAGAACTGAATATGAAATCCATGCAGAAAGGTTGGTAGAGAAATGGGAAGATGATTGGTATAAGTACCATGTGCTTTAAAATACACAGACAAACAGACACAACTCTCTTATTCGCATCCATAACACGCTTCAACGGTCATATTGAAAATATAGCGTAGTTGCGACTCTGTTCTCACTTGTCGGAGAGTAAAAAACGCGACGTTGAGCTATGTTTACATTCAATCAGCGATGCCAAGTCATTTTTTCAAAAATCTGGAAAATTTTGGAAATTTGTCTGGAAAAGTCTGGATCGTTTAAGTTGTACATGGAGAACCTTACAAATTATTTACAAAACCTTACAAATTCATTTATAATTTAACACTTCAGTCGTCGCGCTGTTGTATTTTGTACAACACTGCTGAAAAAACCTCGCTTTTCGTTCACAACAGCAGCGTGGTGGTTCTGACGGTGGCAAACCGCGCGACGACTGAAAGGTTAATCTGGATCTTCCAGATTTTTGTAAAATGGGGCTTCAAAAATCTGGAATATTCCAGACAAATCTGGAAGGTTGGCAACGCTGCATACGTGAATATTGATTCATTTTCAATAAACGGATGACAATACAAGTAAATGTCACTAGTATTTTTGCATGTGACTCTACTGCCCATGTTCGCATTGTCGACGTTAGCGTCAATCTGACCAAAATACATGTTTCATTGCTATGCATTTTTTAGCTGATGCAGAGTTGGGAAAAGTTCTGAAATTCACACTACAGTGGGCAAGCGAAACAAATCACAGTCAGCGGAGCCAGTGACACTCACGCCTATTGATGCTGTAGGCAAAATGCCTTGAAAATAGCAAAACACCCGTTGCTAAGGGCAACTTAAAACTACTGTAGAAAAATGTTTTATTTCCCGCATTTACAGCCTTCAATGACACTACTAATTTAGAAAATTCATGTGCCCAACATAGGCTACTTGATGAGATTCACAATTTTAAACTACTGTATTAGAAGAGCCACGTGATTTTCGAAAAATCTCAAGCCTACTACTATTACCATTCCTTACTCTGTGCTGATGATACACTTCCCGGGCAAAGGCGGATAACTGGATGATATCAAAATGATAACAACTTTCATTATCACTGTTATCAACTTGATATTCTGTTATCAATGATAACCGAATGATAACAAAATTGGTTATCATTGTATCCGTGACAGACATTATTGATAACAGGTTGATTACAAAATATCAACCATTTTTACAAAGTGTGTGTTAATAAACAAAATTGACTTTTCGTCATACAAAATTTCGTAAATTTATTTGAAGCGTAAGTTTAATCCAAAACACTCATTCCTCAATTTTTTTACGTGATTTATTACCACAAAAAAATATGGTGTTGTGAATTCAGTTATCAACTTGAACTCAGTATTAACATAATTTACTATTACTTTGCTGTTCGACAAACAAATTTGAATTCTCATTTTTGTTTTGTTGCCTGCTAATTCAGCCAAGACGATAACAAAATCAGTTATCAAATGATGATAACCAGGTAACAATATTTATTATCATTTTGCTATTCAACTTTACTCGGGTTGCTGGACATGCGAACAGTTCTTTGTTCGAAAATATTTTAAATTATTAGAGGAAAACAGATTGACATGAGCATATACACTAACTTATCCAAACAAACATACGTTTAGTCCACTATTTGTTCGGATAATTCAACGTATAATACAGGTCGCTATGACAGTGGCCTGATGTTTACGTCAATTCATGCATATAATCGTTCATCAAACTGACGGATAAAATAATGTATACGTTTGTACCCGATAAAAGCATGACATCAAACAAAAATCTCTCAAAGTCAACATTTCAATTTCACTTCACAGCAAATGCACAGATTATATGACTGAACTTGTTAACAGATGCAAAAATGTAGCCAGGAACACAAAAACGCTTTTTCCCAGCAATGATAGTGCTGGTAGTTACGTCGATCATGCAAACATGGGAAGCCTAGGGCTACATCACCTTCAAATACTTTGACCTGTATATACCCTCTAGAGGGTGCTAGTGTGCAAGAAAGACAAACACTGGTTTTCAAAGCAATTTATTCATAGCGTCTGTTTGGCTGTGTATATAATACATACGAATCGTGTTATTTTTTTAAATGAAATAATCAAATTGATATTTTTACATAAATTTTATAGTTTTTATATTTAGAACGAAAGTTTTCGAGCGGTATAAAACATTTCTTACAATATTTACAAATCTTACCAAGATGAATAGCTCCTTGCATCATTGGCGTTGCTACAGCGGTGGGCGGGGGGTTGGGGGTGATAGGGTATCGAATGGTTTGCTACAGATGGTAAGAGTAATATTATGTTTGAATTTTTAAAAAGATGATCTTCATGTACTCATTAGCCTGAGACACGGTTATATGAAAAATTTAGATTCTTGCTCCAGTCCACTTTTTGGATTGCATTTAGGTCCCATAACAACTGTGCAAAATTTCAGCTCGTTCGGAGAAACTATATTTTAGCGCCAGCCGTTCAAAGTTTGTATGGGATTTACTATGGGAAAACTTACTTTTGCAAAGAAAAATCTCCATAGGACGCCCATTGACCTCTATAAAAATTCTGAACACAGATCTCGATAGGTATTTCTACGATGAACAACATTGTCGAAGACCTCAAAGCAATCCGTTGCTTGTGAAAAAAGTTATTAAGCATAGACTATTCGGAAATTTTGTCCGATTTTGTTATTATTGTTATTCCTTTACGTGTTAATCAACCCGAGCAAAGTTGGGTAACAAAAAGATAATAAGTTGTGTTATCCGATAACAAGCATTTGATAACAAAGTTTGTTTTCATTTTGGTTGAATAAGCAGGCAACATAACAAACGCGATAACAAAAGTTTATACTAAAGATATCATATAAATATCTCATTGTGTTGTCATTCAAAACACATTGATAACAAGTTTTGTTATCCGGCCAGTTTTCCTAATTGATAACTCATTATGTTATCAATTAGTTATAAAGATCGAATTATGATAACAAACATTTGACGTCATTCACCCGTCGGTGGCATCCTCGATCTGACAGCTCAAAACTCGTTGATAACAAGAGTCTTCGTACTGATAACAAAAAATAACTAAATGAAATCATGATGTACATCTTGTTATCACTATGTTATGCGGTTGTTATTCGACTTTGCTCGGGAACGTTGCCTTGCCAATAGGTTTTCATTGAATAACTTTTTTCACAAGTGTCGGATTGTTTCGCGGTCTTCGGCAATATTCTTGATCGTAAAAATACCTATCGAGTTCTGTGTTCAGAATTTTTATAGAGGTCAATGGGCGACTTCTGGCGATTTTTCTTTGCAAAAGTAAGTTTTCCCATAGTTAATCCCATACAAACTTTGAACGGCTGGCGCTAAAATATAGTTTCTCCGATCTAGCTGAAATTTTGTACAGTTGTTATGGGACCTAAATGCAATCTGAAAAGTGGACTGGAGCGAGAATATAAATTTTGTCCCACACTAGTACTCATGTGTATGTTAAATTGCGTCACGATAACTTTTTGAATAGTTCTTGGAGTCAAACTAAAAATCAGACTTTCACCAAAGATCTTACCAGAAATCATCCGAAAGTTGTATCAACAGCTCGCAATTGATCTTGCACGGAATCTACCAAGAATCTGTTACTTAAAAGAGTCTGAAACTCATAAGGTTTTTTCCAAGCATTTGTTAGGTTATCTTAAAATGATTTTAACCAGGAATTATATCAATAGTTCGTCATGTAATACGACAAGGGATACCTACACAAATTTCTTTTGGTTCCTATTATTTTCCAATAGATTTTTTTCTTTATATTCTTCAAGAAGTTCCTTCAATAATTAGGGTAACCAATATATTTTGGACCCCTATATATTTTGGATCCCCTGGGCAATTTTCCTGCAAATTTCCCAGTTTAAAATGAAAGACCAACTCAATTCGCATGCCATTTGGAAACATAGGACTATTCCGCACTTGCATCAAACGTTTGTACATTGAAAATGTGTCTATTTTATCTGAAATTAATATTATTTAATCGGTTCATCCATGCAACCGTTACAACGCGTTACACGCAGAAATTGAAGCCATCAGAAATTTTTCAAATGTAAACAAATTTTCTTTTCAAATTTCGTAGAATTTCTTCGGTTTTCCATTGTCAATCGAATGATTAGACTATGGGCAAGCATATTATACAACCAGTGTCGTGGACTTTATCGCCAAACGATAAAAAATGCCGGGTGTCCAAAATATATACTTTGAGGGTCCAAAATGTATTGATGTGTCCAAAATAATGAAAAACAATGATTCACAATCAAATTATTTTCGACGTTTATTGGATCCTATGACCGTATGAGCATTTTTGTCTCGTAGGGGAAGTTTTACTCTACAATTTGGCATGTTATTTAACTTGGTTACGCTGTGCAATTAATTAATTGGAACACAAAACTAAAACCACTTCCTTAGGGGGTCCAAAATACGATTGTTACCCGAATCTAATAGTTTATTTTAGAAAATGTTCCTGGGAGTAGCTGGAATTTTTGCACCCAGTCCTTAGCACCATCATAAGATATGATTGCATCTCAGATTTTTTCTAATAAGTTTATCTTAGATTTATCAGAGAATTTATCACAAGACACCTCCAAGAACTTATCTATGGAATTCAGACAATCAAATTTCAAACTACGTGGAATTGTATCATGAAGTTACATACTGGGCAATTTTTAGGGATTCCTAAAAGAAGTGTACGATGACACCTTCTATAGATTTTTAAGAAATTTAGTCATCTCGAACTTGATAGGAAATTACACATATAAACACGTTTTAGAAATCAGATTTGTTTATGAACTGCTATAGATTTTTTTTTCATTTATTCTTTAGAAAAATAAACAGGTTTTTTCAGATCTAAAAAAAATCAGAATTTCTCCCTAAAATTGTTATAAGGATGTTTGAAACAAATCATCACAAAATCATATTCAGATTTGGGAAATATGGTAATTTTGAATACGTTCAAGGGATTTAACCGGAAATACATAAAGTGGAATGTTTTGAATATTTTCCAGGTATTACAACAAAGTTTATAAAAAATATCTTACATTGATTTCTCCACTAACTAATCTTGTGATTTCCCCAGTACCCTAATATTTGTTTTCAGAATTCCTTCTTCTTCTTTTTCTTGGCATTAACATCCTCTCTGGGACAGAGCCTGCTTCTTAGCTTAATGTTCTTATGAGCACTTCCACAGTTATTAATTGAGAGCTTTTATTGCCAAAGTTGCCATTTTCGCATTCGTATATCGTGTGGCAGGTACAATGATACTCTATGCCCAGGAAAGTCAAGGAAATTCCCTTAAAGCGAAGTAGGCCGTCATTGAAATTTGTACCCGTCGTCAATGATTGTGGCTAATTCATCCAGCAATTGCAAATCAATAAAAATCAGCTGAGTTTACAACGACATAGCTGAAAAAGTATCAGCATACTTTCTGCATATAAGTGCACATAGTGATACCTTCCTGAATCAATACGAGCTTTGATGACTGAGTTTTAACACTTTGAAATTGCGAGCTGCAAAGTAAATATGGCTGCCAAAACTAAAGAGTGGCTGCTTAGCCTTAACGAAAAGATCCTGTACCGACCGAGAATCGAACCCAGACACCTTCAGCATGACGTTGCTTTGTAGCCGCGGACTCTAACCACTCGGCTAAGGAAGGCCCCTGAGAGAAATTCCTACGAATATTGAATCAGGAATCATTCCAAGAATACATTAGAAAATTGTTCAGAGATTAATCAGGACCTAATCCGATGCTTCTATCTATAACTTATTTATAGATATCTCTAATAACAACACTAAAAGTCTTGTAACAATTCTGAATTGATTTCTGAAACACATTGGTAGTATCCCAGAAACAAATCCGAATGTCTCTTATCAGTGTGACTATTCAGCAGTCTCCTTTTTTGGCAGCTTTCCTTCAGCAGCTCCAAATCAGCCGCATTTTAAAGCGTATTCATTTGAATTGATGACATCTTTGGCGAAATTGTCTTCACTTCCGGAAATCTCGTCAGTGAGAAGCTGACAGAACTAAGAATCGTCTGGATGTTTTTATTTGCGTGTTTTGATAGAAAAATACTGTGTATTTGGCATTTGGAATTTGGTTGCCGATAATAGTTGAATTGTGTCGAAACCGTAAATGTCCCTTCTTTGAAAATTGCTGATTAATAAAATCTTTATCCATATTTTTTTTAACTTTATCAATCTGTAATTTTTTAAACCGTTTTCCTTTGTTTTCCAATGTGTTTTGGACCATACTGTGAACGAAATAGGAGGATGGATGTCTTTTGTTTAACGTTTCATGGGTGCAGAGTGGACAGATGCAAATTTTGAAGTTTCTGCGCCCCTGATTTGTCAGAAATTTGGTTGTGCACACGCCATTTGAAGTTTTATATGGATTGTGTGCAGTCCTCTAACTGCTCGTCATTTGCAACTTTGCAGAAGATCACATTTTGATGGGACGTAAAAATAATTTCTTATTATTGATAACAAAGTCCAAATCATGTTGAGATGATCATCAAACTACCGTTTTGATTCATATTACGGAAACTTAAGGCCTCAGTGAAGTGTAACTCATCAAAAAGCGTATAAAACAAATCATTCTGTACGATTTTTTCGCGTTGACGAGCCTTCAACAAACTGCGTAATGTGATGTAAACTGCAGTCTACTGTAAAAATACATCAAATTTGTGTGTTGTTACAGCATCACGTAAACTTACATCAATATACATTCAGTTTTTAACTAAAAGTGCTTCAATATCATATGATCGTGTAAATTTAAAGTGAATTCGATTAAAAAATAATGGATTGATCGTTAAAAATTAGGTTTATTTTGATGCTCCAAATATGTGCATGGAAATAAACTTAAATTCACAACATATTTTTAGCTGTGCAGGCCTCTCCGCCAAAGGACGAAGCCTGCGTGTCATCTGTAGTCGATTGCTAAAAAGTTTGGATATTTTTTCTTCATACTTGCAAAAATGGAAGATTTCTCCTAATGCTTCCAAAGCTCAACTAATAATATTCCCACATAAACCAAAAGCTTTTTATTTGAAACCTTCAAGTAGACATGTTGTCATGATGCGAGGGGTTCCAATAAATTGGTCAGATGAAGTTAAGTATCTAGGGCTCATACTGAATAAGAATTTATCTTTCAAAAATCACATTGAGGGCATTCAAGCCAAATGTAATAAATATGTAAAATGTCTCTATCGCCTTATTGATAGAAAATCAAAACTTTGTCATAAGAACAAGCTTTTGATATTCAAACAAATTTTCAGGCCAGCCATGTTGTATGCTGTACCAATATGGACTAGCTGTTGTAATACCAGGAAAAAAGCTCTGCTGAGGATTCAAAATAAAATTTTGAAAATGATTCTGAAGCTTCCTCCCTAGTATAGTACCAATGAGTTACATAGAATATCCAATGTTGAAAAATTGGAACAAATGTCAAATAAAATAATACATAATTTCAGGCAAAAATTGTTACAATCTTCTATTGCCACGATTAATGCTTTATATATTTAGGTTAAGTTGGGTTAAGTAAACTGAAAACGTGTTTTTTTTCTCCTATTAACAGGTGAAATCAACTCACCTGTAAAAAATCTGAACTGCTAAGGCAAATGAAATGTAATATGTTGTTAACAAAATGTTAATAAAATCTTAAATTTGTTTTACCAAAATAGGATGATAGTGTTGTCTAATAACACAGAACAAAGAAATGAATGTAATGTTGGGAATGATATAAATTAAAATATTAAAAAAACGACATTCGTATTCTCTAAATTTACGCTCACAACGTTTAGTTTGGTTCTGCTAGGCCTTGCGTTTCCACATGTAAAGCAGGGTCCAAGTTAGGATAATTGCTTAATGTTACCCAGAATACATATATTACATATACTATATGGAAAATAACCGTATGGAAAATTCACTATCCCATATTACCATATCCTTTCTTTCCCACTTAGTTGGTTCTGTGTAGGTGCGCTAAACAATAGAAGTTTGCATCGAATCGTGTCAATCAACCTTCCCCTCCTTCGGATGATCTTTATCATCGTAGGACCCCCCCATTGTTATCAATCGATGGCGTAAATCCATTGATACAGTTGCGACGTAGTTGAAAAATTGGATCGTAACAATGTGCTCATCGTGTAAATGTTTCCATAATTGTCTCATAGCCGAGATCGGCACACACCCCGAGCTGCATTTTCACCCACGATAATCTTGTAGATCGCAATCTTTTATTAATTCAGATCGCTCGGTGTGCGCAGATGAACATCTATCTGAGCCAACGGCAACCGTCCGAAGCATGTGTTTCACCTGTGCGATAGGGTGTTCCAGGAAAAATCAATGTTCGAAAAGGCATCAACTAAAGAATCAAAGATATGCTTTTTTATTAAATTTTGGTTAACATGCTGGAAAAGGACCTGCCAGCACGTGGAGTGTTTGAACAACGGGTGCTTACGGCGAACCCTGTACTCAGAAGGTGGCGAAAACCGGAAGCATGCGTTGGGCAGGGCATGTTGCAAGACTACCGGATAACAGCTTTGGTGTCCTCGTCGAATACGGTAGGTACAAGAAGGCGTGGAACACTGCGAGCGAGGTGGCCGATTAGGCGCAACAAGACCAGAAGATCGTGGGTCAAAATCCCAACTTCGACACAGCCATGGACCGAGTAAATTGGCGTAACATCGTTAACGATGCTTTATCAAACTAATTAATGTAACAACAAGTACCTAAATAAATAAAATAATGTTCTCTGGGGCACCCTATCGTGCAACTTACCTCGTCAGATGATACAAGCTACTGCGCCGCTCACTGCCTTCGGAAGCGACCGAGGAAACGGTATGACCGCCGAAGTCCACCACCGTGCTTGAGTCACTGCCCAGGTTAGCGCCCGTTCCGTTCTCGTGAATGGTGAAAGTAGCCGTCGGTTCGAAACTTTTACCGTTCTGGCCGGCATTTTTACTGTTGTTGTTGTTGCTGCTATTTTTGTTGCTGCTGCTCGATCTTCCCAGAATGCTGTTGCTTATGCGAGTTATCGTGAAACGATCGAGTTTCATTGTGTTCGATGACGTCGATGCCTTAGAATGGTCAACTCTCGCCGGGTTTTAACGTTAACGATAAATTTCGACTCCGAATGCACCCGTTGAGTCGATTTCAGAAAGTAGGCAACATCCCCACTGGTGTCTACCGGGGTTGAACTGTGAAGGGAAGGAATGGTACTATTATACACGTGAAGTAGAGTCATCAATTCCGCCGTTCACGAGATTCCAACGGAATACCTGTAGTAGTTTTCTAGAAAGCATGTCGTGCTGCGGTTCTTGCACGTAATGCCGGGTGACAAGATGATGAGTGATGAGCATTCCATTGGTTTGTTGATTTATTAATTTGTTCTGAAGTGTGGCAGTGTTTGGAATTACAGAAAGGAACGTTCTAAACAGTATCATGTGCTTTTACACTCCGATATTTATATTCAAATGAAACAATGAAGAATAGTGAAAAGATTGAAACCGTAGAAATAATGACAAAATTTAAAAATTTGTCATTAGCGGACGAGTTGGTAAAATTATTACAGTAAACTCTTCATAACTCTGATTATAAATCTTCGAGCTGTTTAGTAGAATACCTATAAGTAAATGAAAAAAAAAACGAATTTATTACCATTTAATTCCACTAGAGTTTGTATCCTTCGAAAACCAACTTTTACTATGGTTCTCTAACTTGATATTCGAATACGAAATATTGAGTAAGGGAGAGTTGAATTTATTGATATTTTGTTAACAAAACGAATACAAATCACTTGCTCATGATATGATAAAACGTGATTTTATAACCTTCACCTAACTATATAAAATATCTAAGCTATTTCTATTCTATTTTATCTATCTAATTCATTCAAAATCATCTTCAAAATGTAATTTTAAACCCTCTGCCCTATAATTCTTCCTGGAATATATTTAAATAACTAATTGTATAGAGCTTAACATGGCCGATCTGAAAATTCGTTTGTACAGTCAGGCCTCATATAAGACGCTGCCACCCGCTTTCCTCCCATTGTAATTTCTAAGTTGTTTCTAGTGGGATGATCCTGAACTTTTGTTTGTTGCTGACACATAGTTTGAACTTTTTACCTACTGAGTTTCATCTGACTCGAATGGACGACAGCTGAGAAATTGTGGTAGGCGTTAAGTGAGTGGCAGCGTGACTTAGATGAAAATGCTTGTTCTTGAGACAATGTTAACATGTTATATACATGTTACAGCTGGCTGGAATGCCCTCAATGTGACATTTGAAAGTGAAATTGAGTCTTAGATACTTAAGTTTGTCTGACTAATTTTCAGGAACCCCTCTCTTCGTGATGACATGTCTACTTGAAGGTTTCAAGAGCATTTGGCTTATGTGGAAAAATTATAAATCAAGTTGCATGTGTGAAGAAAAATTTATTATTATCGAACAAAATACAAGAAAATTCCAAAACGATTCTTTAAGAAATGCTATTCAAATTTGCCCCTAAATTTTCTTAACATTTTATATTAGAGTTCAAGTGTTATCTAAAATTAAAATGCGTCAAACAGCTTAAAGTAATAAAAACACACTTTTTTGGAACCCCCGCCCCCCTCCGTCCTTGTGGCCCTTTGCACATATACACACTTATATTAAATTACTGGGGTCGGTAAAATTTTACTGGGTTTTGGAACTACCGAAAAAGTCAGTAAAATGAAAACTGTCACCACGCGTAATTGAAAAGCAAATTTCACCATGTTTTATTTTTTATCAATATATGATACAAAAAGAAAGCTCTCTGCAAAATTTCAGTAAAAAATCTCTGTTTTTCGATTTTTGACATTTTATTTTAGTTTACTAACTTTTTCGGTAGTTCCAAAACCCAGTTATTTTTACCGAACAGATTGAGTGTGTATATAAAAAAAGGAATTTTGCTTGGGCTGTGATCATTAGCCACAGCCCCCCTCCTCTATGACCACGTGGTTCATGGACAGCCCCTTAGTGTAATGCTTTACTTACAGCGCAAATTGGCCACTTCCCCTGTTAAAACTAAAAGCTCATTGAAACTATCTTTACATAGGATAGGTTAATTACAAGGTTGCCTTTCATAGCTTCTAGGATTTGTCAACTGCAAATATAATGGGTTTGATCCTTGTGCGTTGCAATATTGATATCTTCCCAATAGAATTAATAAGTATGAAAAATTGAGCAGTTAGATTCATGGCTTCGATTCATCTTCACCTTAAGTGGAATAACATGCAGAGCAAGACTCAAGCTAGGATGGTGGCTACCTACATACATACACATTACATTCCTTTGGCTCATAAAATAACAGATAATTTTCATTCCTTATAGCTACTAGTCCAGTGGAGGTGCACGAATTACTTATTTATAATTGGTTTGTTATACTAATTCATTGGCATAATTTCCTGACGCATCATGGAGTCATCGAAGATACTAACATAATCACTGCTATCAATAATTCAGCATGTCGTTCTATTCCGGAAATTGTAATTCGTCCTTATTTTAAAGACTAATGAGGTTCAATTCAACACATTTAAAGAATGAAAATTCTGAAACATCTATATTCATATCATATACAACTATGAATTCCATTTTATATATTTTATTATAATTATTTCATTTATTATATGCTGGGTATTGAGAGGGTGCATCAAGGCATCAGAGAAGTCACAGATGGACGATGTAGTAGGGTGTCAGTCGGAGTCTAGAGGAATTTACCGTAACATCCTTGCACTACATGCTGCTACAATGACCTTAAGGCGACACGGGAGACCGTGTTATTTTCTCTATCTTTCGTCTCACTTTAGCAATAATCATAAAAACTTTGTGGAAGCAAATCTCGACTTTTAGTGAACCGATGAAGCTGAAAATGTATTGGGTTGTGCACTACATATATAGAATCACAGTGATACATTTTTGCATCGATATATGGAGTGATTCTTGGGATTTGCTTCTTGAAATGAATAGGGTGATTATGATGACGTCCCGTGCGGCCTTAATGTAATTGTCCTTGTTTACTACAGTAGGCTACAGCGAATGAAACGAAGCGTCTGATGCAATATTATGTTGGTTGTCCTCCCTAAACATATGGAAGCTGGAATTTTATTTTTGATGTATCCGGAAACTTTATAAACAAATCGCTGATTTATTTATTTTTATTCAAATTATTTGTTTATTTTTATCATTCTTCCCTCGACCAACCTAATATCATCAGTAGGACAAATATTCAAAAGAAAAATATATGTCGGCCGATATAATACTGCATACATTCAGATGCTGTTTCACTGCGTCATATTTTATTGTTACTACCATTTTATTTTCATATTTTATTATCATATTATTATATATATTATAATCTGTTCTACTAAATAACATATCTTTATAATTGAATTTATCATGTTTTGGGGAGGGAGGGAGCATCAGGGCATCATTGAATTTACAACTGGACAATGAAGTGGAGTGCCAATCGGAGTCTGGAGGAAAAGTGTTAGTCGTTCGCGTCTAGTACTTTTCTCTCCAACAGTTGTAAAAGATGTGACGCGCCCTTCGTCTAACAAAACTTTCCGTGGAAAACTCGACAAGTATTGCGAATTCTAATACTCAATCTGTTGGATCAAATGGCTGGAAGGAGATTCTCTATTTCCCGCGGGTTTCGCGTGAGTGTTTCTACTTACGGGTCCGCCACCCCCCTTTTGGCCCTTTATACAGCGATATGTTAAATGCAGATTGGTAATAAAATTTGACCTTACTGTTGAGTGGAGCCGCATGCAGAGCAAGACTCAAGCAAGGATTGGTGGCTACCTACATACATACACATACATACATGAAAAATTAAGCAGTTAGAATAAAGCGGTGTGTGTGCGCAGGGGTTCCAACTTGAATAATATTGAAGAAATATCAGTTATATGCTGACCAAAGCCATGGAATAGAAAGTTTTGCTGTTGGCAAAATAAAGTTTCATTTACAATACTCAAGTAACTTGAGTAACTTGCATTTCCGTCACACATTTTCATAATTATGTCAAAGGGTCGTCATCATCGTTATTTTGATATTCACGTCAGGAGAATAATAGGGATGTCTTTTGTTCAACTATTGTCATACTAGAAGTTACCTAAAATTTGAGTTGAGCTTATCTATTTATCCCTTGTCTCAAGATATCCTTAAAATATTTGACTCCATAAGAGTCTTATTAGAAATTTCTCAGGGGATTCTTATGGAAATGCATTATAGAAAACTTCCAAGCGTTAGTTCTATGATACCTATGAGAACATCTTTGAGAGTTTATTTAGGGTTTATTTCTTGAATTCTTTCAGAATTAACATAAATCACTATTCTAGTGATGCATCTTTCAGATCACTTAAATTCATCCAAAAGTTCGTTCAAAAATTTGTTTAAATGTAGCTTAAGAAAGTCATCTAAAATCCTTACAGAAATTTGTTTAGAGATCCTTTTAAGTATACTTCCAGGAAGTTAAAAGATTTCTACTTCATTTTTTGTCCAAAAAACTACTAGAAAAATTGACAAGAAGTTTCTAAAGGAATTTATTTTAGAATTACCCCGGAATGTCTAACATTTTGTGAAATCCAAAAATCTTCTTCTGTTGGATTGATCCTAATGTATCTCTAGGAGAATTTTCGGTTGAGCTCTTTGTGGAACCGTCAAACATATGTAACATAAATCCCTAGTGAAATGGCTGGAATGTTCGTGAAAAATTTTCTGTAACAAATAATGTGAAAATATCTGTTTAAATTCTGTAGGAAATCAAGCCAAAGTTCCTCGAACAATACGTTAAAAAACATCTGAACTTTTGAAGATTCCTTAGTAGAACTTCAGAAAAATTGATACAATTATAATAATACTCTATAAGAATCTTTTTAAAAGTTCTACATTGTGAAAAAAAACCATAAAGAATTTCTGGAGAAACTTATAAGGTGACTCCCAAAAAATTCTAGGGAATTTCATTGAAGAATAGTTCTTATAGCAAATCAAGAAAAAGGTTTAAAAAATCCTGCTACGAACTTATGGAAACTTCTTGCTTATAAAAATGCTTGAATGTATCCTCGGACAACTTTTTGTAATAATAATAATTCTTTGTGAAATTCTTCAAAGATTCGTGTAAAACACTTCACACGTGTTCGGAAAAATTGCTGTAAATATTTGCTTGATGTTTCTGGAATTTCTTCTGTAATATTGCAAAGTGCTTTAACAAATTGATGAGTTATCCTAAATTGAAGTAGGACTTCAAGATTGTTATGACACATATTAAATATGTGTTTTCTGTTTTTTAGATGACATATTTTCAAGAATCTATGTAAAAATGTTCAGTGAAATTGCCCTGAAAACTTTTAAAAAATCCAGCAGCAAAAATATTAAAATTCTCCATAAGTTTTCTCGAGGTTATCTCTAGACGATTTGTGGGAGTCACAGATTCCTTTTCGTAACAATGCTTTGATGATTTTTTTCCAGGCAGAATTTAACATCAAGTTTATTTGTAATTTATTCATCAACAGGCATTCAAGAGCCCCAGTGATGACCACTTAATTCTAATTGCAATCTAAATCTAACAGCAAGTCTTACAATCTCATAAACTATCACAAAACAAGCTATTCACAAAATACATGACATATTCATCGAAACACGAACAAAACAATCAATATAACCATCATCACAATATCATAACTTCAAAAGTTTCGAGAACACTATTTTTTTCATATTAAATATATTACATAGATGGTTTCCACGACACTTGACGACGAATAAATTTGCGGAATTTAACACCTTTAGGCCACGTCAATGGTTCCAATGCTTTATATTTCCATTTGCTGTTGATCAAAACTTTAAAAGAAACGTAGTCGAGAGTCGCATTATTAATCCATTTCGGAACAAGTCTTGCCTTCCTAAGCCGAGTGGTTAGACTCCGTGGCTACAAAGCAAAACCATGCCGAAGGTATCTGGGTTCGATTCCCGGTTGGCCCAGGATCTTTTCATAAAGGAAACTTCCTTGACTTCCCTGGGCCTAGATTATAATCGTACCTGCCACACGATGTACGCATGCAAAAATGGCAAACTTTGGCAAAGAAAGCTCTCAGTTAATAACTGTGGAAGTGCTTTTAGAACACTACGCCGAGTAGCCGGCTCTGTCCCAGTGGGGATATCAATGTAAAGAAGAAGAAGAATGTTGGAAAATTTAAGTTTTTTAATTTTATAATCAAGCCTTCATGACAAACAAATCGTATTCTTTTTCTATAACTAGAAGATTGATTGATTGCTTGTGCATGTACGACACTTTACACCAGAAAAACACACTCGTGTCGATTTGACAGATAACTTTGGATTATTCTAACAATGTCTTTATGCCAAACTCTGACGAAAGCTTTTTCTATGTCTAGATGAGCAAGACCAGTAGAATAGCCTTCAGATTTGTTGGATACATGTGAAAGTTGGTGAGTGGTCGAATGTCCATGGCGGAATCCGAACTGTTCATTGGCAAAAAATGAATTTTCGTTGATCATTCTGTTCAAAATGACCTTTTGCAAAAAGTTTACCGGTGGAGGAAAGCAAACTGATTGGACGATAACTATAAGGTTCTGCATGATTTTTGTCTGATATTAAAATTGGTACAACTTTGGCATTTTTCCATTTGTCAGGAAAATATGCTAAATGAAAACATTTGTTAAATGTATCAACTAGGATTTTTTTTTTTTTTATTTCTTTATTAACGAGAATTTTAACTTATAAGCTAGTTCTTCTCTAATCAACTAAGAATGATAAGCTGCTTTCTGGAAGTTTCTTGATGAGAATGTAGAAAATTTCATCATCGCCAGGAGTTTTCATATTTTTGATATTTTTAAAAATTGTTCTCACTTCTTCCAAATCAGTCTCCCAGGAATTTTCGAAAACGTTCTCTTGATTGAGAATATTTTCGAAGTCCTGAGTAACTTGATTTTGAATCGGGCTAGTAAGTCTTAAACTAAAATTGTGCGCGCTTTCAAACTGCATAGTAAGTTTTTGAGCTTTTTCGCAATTAGTTAGTAAAAAAATATTTTCTTCTTTCAATGCCAATATTGGCTTCTGAGGTTTGTTTCAAAATTTTAAAATATTTCCAAAAGGGCTTAGAGCCTGGGTCCAATTGAGAAATTTCGTTTTCAAAATTTTTATTTTTAAATTGAGAAAATCATTTTTCAATTTCTTTCTGCAGATCCTGTCATATAATTTTCATAGCAGAATCGCGAGTGCATTGAAATTGCCTTCTCACGTTTTTAAGACGGATCAAGAGTTTGAGATCATCGTCTATAATCACGGATTCGAATTTTACTTCACATTTTGATATTGCAATGCTCTTGGCTTCAACAATGGAATTTGTTAAAGTTTTAAGAGCATTGTCAATATCAAGTTTTGTTAGTAAAGAAATGTTAACATCAAGATTACTATCGATGTATGTTTCATATATGTTTCAGTCGGCTCGAAAATAATTGAAAGTGGAGGTGATAGGATTGAGAATCGCTTCATGGGATATTTGAAATGTAACAGGGACGTGATCAGAATCAAAATCAGCATGAGTAACTAATTGGCTACAAAGATGACTAGAGTCGGTTAAGACCAAGTCAATCGTAGATGTATTTCTAGAAAAGGAAAAACATGTAGGACTATCAGGGTATTGAATTGAAAATATCCTGAAGAGCACTCATCAAATAACATTCTGCCGTTGGTATACTTTGAGAATTAATCCATGACCGATGTTTGGCATTAAAGTCACCAATGACAAAATTTTTTGACTTATTGCGAGTCAATTTTCGCAAGTCAGTTTGGAGCAAATTAACTTGCTGTCCAGTGAATTGAAAAGGCAAATAGGCAGCTATGAAAGTATATTTACCAAGTTGTGTTTCAACTGAAACACCTAAAGTTTCAAAAACTTTAGTTTCAAATGACGAAAACAGTTGATGTTTTATACGCCTATGATGATGAACGATGATTGCAACTCCCCCACATGCCCCACCAAGTCGATCATTACGATAAACAAGAGTTTAGATCCAGGTTTCAAATACGTTTCAGTAATAACTACTATATGCACGTTATTAGCTGTAAGAAAATTAAACAGCTCATCCTCTTTACCATTCAGAGAACGAGCATTCCAATTTAAAATATTATTTGGATCCATTAGAAAAACGTAATCCAATAACAATTTGATTTGTAAATTTTACACCAACTTGGACTGCTTCAGTCATAGTGGTGGCTTTGAACATTGCATCAATCATTAGATGCTATTGTTCAGTTAGAAAATTAAAATCAGAGGCAGACATATCACTTGAAGTGAGTACATTTGATGATTTTTCGTTAGAATTTTCGGTAGACGAAGAGGCGGAGTAGTGTTACCTGTTGCGACACACACTCAATCTGTTCGGTAAAAATAACTGGGTTTTGAAACTACCGAAAAAGTCAATAAACTAAAAAAAATGCCAGAAATCGAAAAACATAGATTTTCTTTTTATATCATTTATCGATAAGAAATAAAACATGGTGAAATTTGTTTTTTAATTACGCGTGGCGACAGTTTTCATTTTACTGAATTTTTCGGTAGTGCAAAAACTCAGTAAAATTTTACCGACCCCAGTAATTTAATCTAAGTGTGCAGGGTTTATTCCATTTGATTTGAAACAAGTAGAATGGGTACTCATAGTACGAAAAGGGGAGTAGTTCAAATTACCTGCTCACGATATCGGCAAAGGATTTTCCGTGGGTAGATACATTTGAAATTAAAAGATTCGAATGGCTACCCGTCGGATTAAAATTAGTTTTTTGAATGAGCATGATTATGATCTTCCTGATGGGTATGATTCCTAATCAAGCGATTGTTAACTGAAAAACGAATATTATTCGATACTCTACCAGGCAAATTCCGGAAACGACCGTTATCGTAACCGATATTATCTTTTATCTGTCTGACACGAGCCTCGACAACTCTCTTGCGCGAAGGGCAATCCCAAAAATTGGACTTATGATTGCCCTTCCAATTGGCGCATTTGAACTTATCGGTATCTTCCTTCACTGTACAGACGTCTTTGGCGTGAGAAGAACCTCCAAAAGTCATGCATTTAGCATCCATGCGACAATTTTTTGTACCATGACCCCACTTTTGGCACCGACGGCACTGAGTGGGGTTCTGGTAATTTCCTCCAGGTCACACGGACATCGAACATAAGTTTAGCTTTTTCTAAAGCTTCAATATTATTTAGATCTTTTTTGTAAAAGTGAACTAAATAATATTCTTGAGAAAGCCCTTTCTGAACAATGCTAGATTGGGTTCTCTTTTTCATAATGATTACTTGGACTGGGGAAAATCAAAGTAAATCATTTATTCCATTTTTGATCTCTTCAGATGACTTATAGTCACTTGAATTCAGTTTTGTTGTCATAAGAAACCAAATTGTGCTTTAATCTTCAAGATGTTTGAGAAGAAGAGAGAGAGTTTCCGGCAAAACGCGACAGTCTCCTTTCCTTGCGATTTGGAAGGAAACCTTTATTCCCCTAATATAGTTCAAGATATCCTGCCTAAATTCCCCAAATTCGAAACAACTGACCACGATAGGCGGCACTCTTTGCTTCCTCACATGAATCAAAGAGCCTGGGCTAGAGACGGCTTCGATTTGGTGTTCGGAAAATTTGTCTAGAGCCTCAAACTTAAGGTACCATGGGGCAAGTGGGAACGAAAAAAACGATAGTTCAAACAAATTGTTCAATAACATTTCCAAATGTCAATATTTTTCAAATCCAACATCACAATCACGTTTTGGCAACATATTTGCTGGTGTAAGATAGACCATCGAAAATTTCATATGAAATGAAAACAAAATACTGGTTTATCGTTGGCAGCTTGTAATAATACTTAAAATTATAGCTTACTGATGGAAATTCTATTTAAAACACATTTATTTTTTGCGAGTCAATGCAAGACGTGAAACGTGTCACAATTTATCATGCAAGTTGAAAATGGCGCTGAACTGACAACTGTTACATGAACCACATGGTAATAAAAATAACAATATGTTTAGTACTAAATACATTCCTTGTCATTGTATCTTCAACTTTCTAGAAGAATACCAGCATGAAAAACTTTTTCTAGTTGAGCTTTGACGAAACGCCCCACTTACCCCGAATTCTCACTTGCCCCGGGGTACCTTATTGCTCATTTCGATGCAATTATCAACATTATCCATTTCACCCGAAAGAAAGCGCGCATTCCGGAGAAACATCCTTTCTTCCATTCTTGTCCCGTTTAGTGACAAATTTAAACCCCACTTTTTTGGATGGAAGTTGTGTATTCAGAGATCCCCCCTCCTTTGGTCTGTAGTTGCAGCCATGTTTAGTGAATAAACCAAAGAAGAAGTGACCTTCTAAGAGTTGTTTTTCCCAAGACGGTGTCCAAGAAGGATTACCACCGCTAGCTTTCGCTAACGGGTCCAACGAAAAATCGAAGGCACGAGTCCAAACACGGTTTGAAATGTGATCAATAGTAGAAATAAAAGTACTGAAAATTTCTGTTTTAGTAACACTGAAAAGTACTGTTTTTTGGTACTGAGAAGTACTGTTTCATCGCTTTGGGTAGTTTTAAAAACTTCAGAGAGCAGAAAGAATTTGTGCACGAGAGTACGATGCGCACTGATTTTTTACTCCTTTTTTCACTAACTGATCCATAATAACAGCTGTGCAATATATATCAACTCCAATATTATATTGCGTACAGAAATTGACTAATTGATTGAAACGATATCTAGGAAGTAAATGCGGATAGCAGTATTTTGGTGGAAAACCATATCATTAAGCACTGTCCAGATATTCCTCTCATACGCATGTTGAACATCTAAACTCCTGCACTGCGATCATTTTAAATTAACTCTCAAACCAGCCAACCTTTTCCGATATTTCTGCTTTCACACTTCAGCTATACAGACATCAAAAAGTATGAGTCCTTCTACTCCTTCTAAGATATTTATTTTTCATTTATATATATTTTTCCGCAATCACATCACTCATCTTCTTGTCCACTGTCAACATGCTGTCGATTTTACTCACACTAAGATCTGAACGTCCAAATTTGCTGTGGAATATGATTGGAATGCGTAAAATTTTCCAATTCACTACGCATAACTTTCCCACGAAGCCCCAAATAAGTCACACACTCGTTTCACTTTTCACACAATAGTTTTTCTCAGGGTTGCTTTCTTCACCTTAGAACACTTTAGGAAATAATCAGGTTCGTGTTAAACGTCCCGTTGCGGTCACTTAACTGAATATCTTCTTATAAACGATCGACTAGACGCAACTCGCCGACTTACAATTTCCCGACGCGCTTTTAGCCAATCACTGAGGCAGCCCACTTTGTCCGCAATCGTATAAATCTCGGATCCCGCAACCGCAGGACAATTGTTACACGCGCTCGCCCAACCGATCAACTGTGAAAAGTGCCATTTGCGGCTACTTCATTATATAGGTTCTCCGGTCATCATCGTAGCTGCCGGGCGGCGATATCCAAGGGGTGTAAATTGAAGCCAAACAAAAGCTCTCTAGAGTTACCCCTTTGGCGTTGATGATGTTGTTGTTGTTGGGGATGTTGCCCGAGGTTCCCGAGAGGAGGCGTAGGTGGTGCTCTCAGATCGCGCACATTCTCGCACCTTGTTTGTGGGTGGTGGAATAGGGTGATTCAAGTATTGTGATTATGGGATTGATCTTATGTGAAGTTTTTAGCTGAACTAGGGCCAGTAGGGTAAATTGGTATAATGCGCCCCAACCGGGCAATACGCCCACTTCATTTTCAAGGGATTGAGGGGGGCGTATTATACCTGTTTACCCTACCAGTGCTTTGTAAGTTAGTTTGTTTGGTTTTTTTGTTTATGGAATGCTGAGCTCGTTTCATGTTGAAAAATACTGGCTGAAACTTCAACTGCAATTCCAGTAAAAACTCTGTATACTTTTAACATATTGAAGATATTATTGTTTTTTACTAAGAAATGGTTTCGTAGAGTCAATTCATATAAAATCTTGTTTTTATTTTTAACCTATCGTGTCTATCTTTGAATGCACGAATCCTTTTTGTCGTATGGTTAGGTTAAGCTCTCAAAATGTGTACTATTTTATAAAGTTTTCATACATTGTGTTCCAACGTTCGTTCTAATTATGAAAAACAAATTATGATGACCTAATGCTCGGTTTAATATAACAATTGTTTGTTTTAAAGTTGGAGATTGTATTTTTGTGAAGTGCATTACATATATGCCCAGCTTGCTGTCTCCTCATTCTATTCTAATAAGAGGCAAGAGGAAAGAAAAAGAATAGCAACAATATCATCAGAAGCCGTTATGAGCCACGTATTATGTGTTTGAGAAAGAAGGAATATCTTGTCAGATTGATAATGTATCACCCACTCTCTTCTCTCTTTGCTATTGGGAAGCAACGGAAGAGCATTTTATCATAAATTTGGTGTAACAACGAATTCATGAACACCATGGCGAAAGTCACCAACATAAATCTAACTTTCACCATTCTTGTTAGAAATATAGGGTCAATTTAGAAGTGTTGAACAATTTCGAATTTCAAATGGAGTTGTGATGAAGAACACATGCTCCACGCAACAATTTCATTTCAAAAAGAGCTCCGCGAGCCTTAAAGGATGAAAACGCGTGGTCTAAGATATAAGAAACTTTATTTTAAAATGAAGTAAACACTTAACGCTCATGAATTATGACAGCTACTTAATCACAACCACAGTTATTAACTGAGAGTTTTCTTAGCCAATCAATCATTTTTGCATGTGTGTGTGACGTGTGGCAGATACGAAGATACTCTATACCTTGGGAATCGAAGAAAATTTCCTTTACGAAAAGATTCGATTCGAACTCACGACCCTCGGCTTGATCTTGCTACGATAAACAAAAAAGTTTGAATCTTTGTTGATTTGGAACTGCAATATATAAGTTATTGATTGTTTCAAAATTAAGCAGCTTGTCCTCTTACTATTTAGAGAACGAGCATTCCAATTCAAAATGTTCAAAAATTTCATTGGATCCGTCAACGAAACGTAATAGAATTACAAATATGTTTTTAAATTTTACACCAATATGTACTCTTTGAGCCATAATTGTAGTTTTCAAAATTATATCAACCGTTTGCTCTAAATCAAAATCAGAGACATACATGTTGCTACAAGTAGGTACATTTCGGAGATTATCCGTTAGCAACGAGGAGGAATTGAAATAATGTGTAATCGCATGGACCGAGTCGACAATTTAGAAATTTGTTTTTTTTTTCTCTGTTTTCGTTAATTTTAGATGTATGATGTTTTAAGGGAAATTGTTCGTAATAGTAGTAGTACTGAACAGAATAAAGTACGCATTTGCCGTTTTTCCATACAAAATGGTCAAGTTTGGAAGCTTATACAGGTCGGACTCGATTATCCGGAGACTCGATTATCCGGGGACACGATTATCCGGGATTCGATTATCCGGAATTTTAGACTCGATTATCCGGAATTTATTTTTTGATGTTCTTGTTTTTCAATTTTTAAGCATAAATCTGAGATAATTTGGTATTGAACTATACAACATGAATGGTTTTGCAGTTTTGAACGTATTTGAGTGATTCCAAGCAACAGCACCAAAATTTGGTAAATTTTTTAATTCATTTTTTTCTATTGAGCTGAAACTTTGCACAGTTTTCCAGTTCCATCTAAATCGTCATTTTCCGATATCAAATCTTCAAGTTGAGTCACGACTAACTTTTCAAAAGGGTGTATGTGAAAATGGTTCAAAAATATTCAAAAAGCTGCACAGCAAAAACGGTTCGTTCGATTGTTAGACAACTAAAGAAACAAAGTTAGACAACTAAATAAAGATTCCAAAAAAATACACACAGTAAAAAAAAATTTTTTTTGCATTAAAAAACATAATTTTTGACACAAAAACTCAAATATCTCAAAACCCTATCGGAATACCAACGTAATTTTTTGAGGGAAAACGGTCCATTATATTAGCTATCTACCATAAAAATTTGGTAAACCAATAAACAAAAAAGTTATGACATTTCAAACATGTCACAATTTTCACATTTAGTAGAAAAAAAAATTTTTTTTTTGGTGTGAATTATTACGGGAACCGCAGTTTGTTGCAGATTTTATTGTTAAGGGCCTTGCGTGAATTAAACAAGTCGTTTTCATGTATTCATTAGTATTATGTTTATTATATGTATAAATATTATGTATATGTATAAATATTATATGTATATGTATATATGTATAAATTAAAATGAATTAACAGATTACACAAAAATAAAATTTTTTTTTACCAGGATATTTTTTTTAGAGTATGATCGATGAGTTTCTAAATGTTATATATAAACTTTAAAAGTTTTGGAATTGGGTATGCGTTATGAGATCATGAAAACATTATATCAATACTAATTTATTTATTTATTTTCATTCAATTTTTTTTACAATATCGAACACTTTTGCATCATTATCAGTACAGTTCGAGTATAGTTTTGCTTTAATTTTATTTTCTGACAATGGAATGAAACAGTGAAATTTTTGGGTTCCTTGGATCGTTTTCGCGTTATTATATTGCTCGCTGAGCTCTGATGCTGTTAATTCGTACTCTTCAGTAGTAGTAAAACAAAATGATAATTTTGTTAAATCTTCTTCTTTTCTGCGATTCGCCCAATCAAATAGTTCTTTTGCAGTTTTAATTGGATGCTCACGTTCTTTGGCTAAACTTGCTCTTGTGGCCATGCGCTGTATGGTTCCTCCAATAGCATCACAAGGACCTTTGCCATGTGACGTAGCAAAGAAATACCATTCTGCATCAATTCCGTACTTTGATTTAAATTGACATAGGCTCGAAAAATTCTTACGGTTTTTGTACTGCGATGCTGCTCCATCAGACATGAAATATATCTCTCTGATTTCTTTATCCTTATCAACGCGTAAAAAGTTAATCATTTTGGCAATGAACAAATTTACAGATACTGAGTCGTGTCTTAAATCTTCGGAAATTACAATAAAACTAAAATGTTCAATTTGCGTACTTCCATTGAAATAAATAACGAATGGATGAATTGTAGCTTGTTGTACGTTCCAGTGATGGGACTGCACTTCATCTTGCAATACAAAGCTATAGTTTTCAGAAAAATCACAAATGACTAAAAATTCACCACCCAAGTAACAATTCAACAGCAATTCAGTATTCGTGTGGATTTATGAATGTTTTATGACAGTTACGTGAATGCTATAATAGTTAGAGGCGACATTTGACAGTGCCAAAAGATGATTCTTTGTAATTCGACTCATAGCTGTTTTTAAAACCTTTAAGAGGCAAAATACAAAGTCAAAATTTTGTGGCTACAAAACCTGCTTTATTGCAGCATACAATACCTTATTTAAAATGCTTGCCGTGGCCGAACGACTCTTATTTGTTACGGCTCTGATAAAAGACTCATATAATACACCTTGTTGTCATAAAAGCTGCTTTTAAACTACATGATTTTCACTCGGTTTTTGCTAACTTACCTTATTTATACCTCTCAAATCAGTATTTGGGCTCCTAAGATGCGAAAACATTGCAAATTAATTATTCTCCGCACCAATACAACATCACAAAAATTGCTTTATTACTGAAGAGCACTCATTTTTAATGTGAAAATGCAAAACTAATTTTTGTTTTTATAGTTTTTGCGTCTATATTTTAAAACAGCACATTCAATCTGTCAAACTTCGTTAAATGCTGCTTATTTATCATAAAAGGCGAAAAAAAGCTGAATCATCTTCAATCAGCATTCATTGAGGCAATTTTTCATCCACAAATGCCGAATCATAGCAGTGTGCTCTCACTTGTGTATTTATGATAACAAAACAGCATTTGTCGATTACACTCTACCAATTATGGTTCCGCCATATAAATTTCTCTCCGGTTTCCACAATTTCACTTTTTTCGAATCATGTTGTCTCCATGAATTCGCTCATAGGATGCAGAGGAATGATAATTAATCTGAATAAATATTATTTAAAGCACTATTACCGCGCAATCAAACCCATACATGTTGAATATGTTTTATTCTTCACCTGGTGATTTATTTTAGCAAATGCTAAATAACTAGATATACATCATTTACAGAGGGGGCACACTCAATTTTACTTCTTTTTCGTCACATTTCACAGTAAATTTCACTCGGCACTAAAGATTTGAGCACAATATAATAATAAATCACTACACTTATTATTACAAGCACTACTATATAAATTATCACAAACGTGTTTTTCAACTTTATTTTGTTTCGTTTACGTTGGAATAAATCCAGCAAGATCGACGTTATGATAAAATCATTTTTGAGATGAAGTGACATTCATCTAGAACAGGTGGCCTCAAAATAGCTACCATTAATGCCCTTTTGCTTTATTTGTGTGACATAAATATACACTTCATAGCCTCTTTCAGAGTGGGCCAACTGGTCACGTTCTTATCTACAAGAGGTTTTGGGGGATGCGATGAAGGCAACAGTGCCTTGACCGTGGTTTTATGAGCGTTTATTTATAGCACCCTGTAAGTAATTCGTAAAACTAAAATTGTTACTTGGGCATCTTGTAATGTATTTTTCGTATTTTATGAAAAGCGGGATTGCTCTGTTTTAATAAAGTCGTGAGGAATTAAACTTTCTAATTTCAAGCAAAAAAATGACACAAACTCATCTACAGGTTTTACAATAGTTTCTAGGTCACACCTATCCGTGGTCACCCATTGCTCAAATGATAACTGATCAATATAATTTTCTTCAAACTCAGCGAATAAAGTATTTTCCAATGATGAAGAATCTGGACAATCCGAACAAGATCGTAGATAGCAATTTGATGTTGTATTTTCACACAAAAGACTACCAGTTAACATTTTAATATCCTTTGATAAATTGATTCTTTTCAAACTATGTAAGATTAGGTTAATATTTTCGTGTGTTGTGCACACACAAACATTATGTGTTCCTGAATTGGATAGAAGCTTGCATTGCCTTGGACGAAGGCTTGCAAATGAGGAAAAACCTACCTTAATATTTTCGTTAATTTCCTTGAAGCGTGTATACGCTTCTTTCAAAGTAGTCATCATTAATCGTTTTTGGATTGCTTGACGCTTTCCATCTTTTTTTACAGATACATAATCTTTTTGGCCAGGCATAGCTCTACTTACTTCATCGTCTTCAAAATATTGAATTATTTTTTCTTTTGTCTCATCTGTTAATGAAGGACTCGACCTAGCATTTTTGGTTGCAAGACAGTTATTTTTGAATTGTTTTGCCTCTTTTGCTGTATTTCTATTGGTTTTGAATAGACCACGAGCTTGGCAGCATCGACAAAATCAATAATTTTTCTTTCCTTGTCGTGGCTAGATTCGAGAACCTTTCCTTCATATTCATAATTACCTCATCGTAGTCTGTATTTTCCACATCCTCAGGTCCTAATATGAAGAGGTTTCTTCGTACAGCTTCGTTGATTTCACGGTATTTTTTCTCGGGATAATTGACGTAACCCATCTTCGTCCATTTAATCGGAGTCACTTTTATTCCAGCTATCCCTTCGTTGAAGCGTTCGATGTTGACCTTCTGGATGCACTCATCTTCTGATTGATTTGTTGAAACAGATGTCGCTGATGGTACCGTGGCAAGACTATCTGCACTTGGTACTTCTGGTAACCCCTCAGTTGTTGTCGGTGCATCTAGTAATTCCTCAGTTGTTGTTGTTTTCGAACTTCCTGTAACCTGATCCACCGATGATGTACAGATTGCCCGTTTGTCAACGTTTAAACGGCAGGACGTACAAATGCGTAAATTTGTATTCAATGTAGACATTGGAGCATAACCAGCCGCTTTCAGTTTATCTATGGTGCTTTCGGTGAGATTTCGTAGCTCTTTCGAACACTTTTTTTCTGCAAACGGCCTGCAACAGTTGAGAAAGCGACTACTCATGTTGCTCGTTAGATTTTAATAAACAAAATCACTTTTAAGTTTTTACTGACTAGTTTGGTGTCGTTTGCTTGACTGAAGAAAAATTTTACAATTAAATCTTTTATAACCATAGTGGTATTATATTTTTAGCTTTTTCGTGAGTATGTTCATGGTATGTACCTATCATGTTTTTGATGTTGTTGAAGTTACTTGCTTTCTCTCAAATATGATTAACAAAGTCTATTCTCTACCAAGGCGGGTCTATACCCAGGTGTAATCAGATTTTAACTTTGTGGAGGAAACCAGCGCCGAGAAAACCGACCTGCTAGATCACCTGGGTATAGACCCGCCTTGTTCTCTACGAGGTAAACTTTTTGCAGGTAAACTAGTCGTATACCTGTATAGAAAACTTTTTTTGTAGCTTTTGTCTTCAATATTAGATTTCTTATAGTTTTCTTTTATAAAAAGGTTTCAACACTATTGAGAGAATTTTTCTTCAGTTACGTACAATAAAAAATATGACACTATCAAGACTTTAGATCACAACACTGGATCGCGTCTAACTTTCTAATAGATGCTATACTGCCCATAACTGCATATTTGTAACATTCGACAAAAGTAGGCATTGAGTAAATGGGATACCAAGTTTGCATTTTACTGCAGTACGGGAGGAAACTACAATTTCAAAAAATCATTAAGAATTCAAAAGAGCTTATTCGAGGCTGAAATTTTGTACAACTCATATCGCATATTGGGTGAATAGTCAGAAAATAATTCTGATAGAAATTTCGTTGCTACTACATTATGAGGCTCATGTATAATCTCAATGTGACTGTTATGCGGTTACAATTGCCAATGTGACAAAACAACTTGGTATTTTTTACGAGTTTTCTAGAACAATCTCACAGATTTTAGTAAGTTGATCGAAAGTATTTATCATTTGATGACTCTCCATGCTATTAACTCCAATTTGTCAAAAATGTCGAATGTGACTGTTATGCAGTTATGGGCAGTATAATAGTTATGAATAATTAAATAAAATATCATGAAAACAACTTGTTAACCTCATGTGGTACCCTTAACAAAAAATTCAGCAACAAACTGCGGTCCTAAAAAAAATTAACAATGAAAAAAAAATTTTTTTTTCACTAAGTGTCAAATTTGTGAAATATTTGAAATGTCATAACTTTTTTGTTTATTGGCTTACCATCACCAAATTTTTATGGTAGATAGCTAATATAATGGACCGTTTTCCCTCAAAAAATTACGTTGGTATTCCGATAGGGTTTTGAGATATTTGAGTTTTTGTGACAAAAATGATGTTTTTTAAAGCAAAAAAAAATTTTTTTTACTGTGTGTATTTTTTTTGGAATCTTTATTTAGTTGTCTAACTTTGTTTCTTTAGTTGTTTAACAATCGAACGAACCGTTTTTGCTGTGCAGCTTTTTGAATATTTTTGAACCATTTTCACATACACCCTTTTGAAAAGTTAGTCGTGACTCAACTTGAAGATTTGATATCGGAAAATGACGATTTAGATGGAACTGAAAAACTGTGCAAAGTTTCAGATATTTTTGAAATGGTCGATCAGAATCGACTTGCATGCCTCTGTGGAATCCCTCATTTGAGAAAAGGAGGGTTTAAAAAAGTGTTTTTTTTTGAATGCAGGTCAAAATTTTTTTTTCTTGTAAAGACCCCAACTGTTCCTAGAAATAATTTCTGGCTACGCCACCGCGTCATATAAATAAAATAACAAAAAAAGGATGTTATTATATTCTTTTATCGAAGGTTTTAATTTTTTTCTTAGTGATTCGATTATCCGGAGGATTCGATTAACCGGAGTGAAAAAAAAATCGATACTCCGGATAATCGAGTCCGACCTGTATCTCGATTTCTAGATGTCCGATTGACCTGAAATTGTCACCGCAGCTAGTAACCTCAAATTTGCTAGGCTAGAAATTCATAGTTTTTCATTAACAAACTTTTAAGTTATAGCAAATCTCAAATTTTGATTAAAATGACCAAATTATTAGAAAGAATTTTTAAATTAAAATATTTAGAGCAATATGTCCTTTCGCAAAAAAAATGCAATTTGATAAGACACACAAGTTTACAGAACATCATTTTTCGGTAAAACTGATTGTTTTCAAAATATTTTCAAAATAAAATTATCCAATTTTTCGCAAATTGAGAGATTTTCAATAATTCAAAAAATGTTTGTTAGTGGGAGGGCTTCAAAGCTACATGATCAGGATTCACCTTGGTAAGTGATGCGATTCATGTAACCTCTGTTTAAAAAGTTATCTATCAATGCGTCGACATCTTAAACATCGAACTAAAGGTTTGATTTTCGAAATTTTGTAAAACATGAATAAGCGCTTATGTCAACACTTAAAGTGACGAACCATTCATAGTTTGTTCAACAAATTCATAAAAAAATACATGTTATGATACAAATGTGTTATTACAAGCATGAAACGAGCTCACCAATTGGTAATCCATCCTCGACTGAACAGTTACAATCGCAGCGTCAACACGTATCCCAGACAACCAGAAATCGCATGAAAGTTCACGTTAAAACTCGTTTATTCATACTAATTACATCAAACCCGCAAAGCACCGTGGATAAACTCGTCAAATTGATGAGTTTCCTCGCATGAAACACTTTTTTTCTGAGTTCATTTGTACATTTTGTTTCGTAACGTACACTTGTACAAAGTAAGTCGAATCAATTCGTAGCAGCTGTCAAATCAACATTTGTTATCATAAGTTAAGTCGCATAAGATAACAGGTTAGTTCGGGAGAATATTTATACACTCGCATTGTATGTTATTAATCATCACATAATATATGCACGCATATCGCCTCCACTTTTGTACGTAGAAGGCCTTTTCGCGACATTTTATAAGTGAAATTTTGCACGTACAAAGCCTCCAGGTGATTTCGTTATGCGTACATTTTGGTTGTCTGGGATAAGTAGGAATATAAAATAACTCCGATGGCGTGCGAATAAAGTGTTAACTGAAAAAAAAAACACTCCGTGCGCGCGAAAATGAATCGAACTGCTTGGGCCTCCGCAAAGCACTCCGCAAAGTAACTTCCCGGTCACTTTATGTCAAAAACATTATGCGTTTTGTTCTTGGAAATACTGTTATTGCGGGAAAATTAAAAATTTTTGACAGGCTCTCGCAAATAACGCGCAGTGGGCTATCTCCGCACAGAACAAAAATCACATAGTGTGCGTTGAAGGCTGATTGAAAAAAAACATCAATCAATCACTACTTTTCACATCGTTGGTTTACCTATCATGTCCTAGGAGAAAACTTGAAATTTGAACTTTATAATTAATTCCAATGCTCTTAGACACCAATCCCTCCATGAGAATGCTAATTGGAATCGCGTAATGGCTGCTTAGGCTGCGTCAGGAGTTAATCATCAATATTAACTTCTTTTCCCGAGCAGCCTAGATAGCCGCGTAGTGTCGGTAGCGGTTGTTTCAACTGGCTAAGAATTAACACTACGGACTGCCTGTTCCGGTGGTAAAAGTCCACCTCACAGGTGACCCCTAATTTATGGTGTGATGCGTACCGTGCCTAGGAATGAATGGTTAGGGGGGTCTAAATAAAACCTAACCGCAAACGGAGCCTGTGGGGTACCAGGGCGCCCTCCACAGTATTGAGTCCTTCCTGTGCTACCCGGAGCAATGGTGCAGGTGACCTTGTGTTTCTCCGAGATAATCGGCTGCCCTTCTTCAGTCTCTATCCTGAGGCTTAATAAGGGTGGGATTATGAATATGTTGACATTTAATTTAAATTATCACCTATATGGATTCGCATTATGCGTTTTACACAGTGTATTCTGTGCTCTTTCGCCTTTGGCAACTTTAAATAGATACCGATCTGGTTTTTTCGTTGCTGGTCTTTTTCGTGCTGAGATTGCAAAAAGCTTAATCCTGCCTAGTTTGGGTAGTGGCTACGGTTAGGTTAGCTCAGATCAATCTTCAGCATAAAAGAACAGCAATGATCAATCTTTGCAGACTCATGCAAAATGGTGCAGCCCAAGTGGCGCTAGTTCAAGAACCCTACTTTCGTAGAGGAAACTTCTATCTAGGTAACCTTGTGGACCCAGTTTTTGCTACTTTCAGCAAACTTGAAATGGCAAACTCGCGCTCCATGCCCCGCGCATGCGTGATCGTAAATAAAGCAATCGTTGCTACACTCATTTCTGAGTTGACGACCAGAGATGTATGTGCTGTCACAATTGATGTTTCTGTTGGTGACCTCAACAGGAAATACGTCTATTGTTCGGTATATTTACCACATGATGAACCATCCCCAACGGATGACTTCAAACACACTGATTGTCGTACACTGCGTAACAAAAGGCCTTCCGCTGATTGTAGGCAGTGATGCCAATGCTCATCACATCGTCTGGGGCAGCTCGGATATCAATTTGAGAGGCTCCAGTCTGATGGAATACTTAAGTAGTACAGACCTTGGATTACTTAACATAGGCAATCGCCCAACCTTCATGGTTTCTAATAGAGAAGAAGTGTTAGACATAACGCTCTGCTCGAATAGAATCAGTCACGAGTTGACGAATTGGCATGTATCAGATGAGGAATCATTATCTGATCATCGCTACATCTTCTTTGAACATTCAAATGTAACTGCGCAGATTTTGCGTTTTAGTAACCCCCGATCAACAAACTGGGAACTCTATATTGAATTGGTTGCGACCAAATTTCATGGATATTCTCCGTCCATTGAAAATCCGAGTGATCTGGATGATGCCGTTGATACTACAACATCCTACATTATGGAAGCTTTTGAAGAAGCATGTCCTCTGCGGTCTGTAAAGACTACAAGAGGGACCCCATGGTGGAATTCCGATCTGACTAGACTCAGGAAACAATGTAGAAGGAGTTGGAACAGACGCCGTTCAGCTGGATCAGTGTCGTTCAAGTCGGCTCGCAAGGCTTACAAGAAGGCTCTTCGTTCTGCTGAACGATCCGGCTGGAAAAACCTTTGTACAAATGTTTCCAGTTTGAGTGAAGTCAGTCGGCTGAACAAAATCCTTGCAAAATCTAAGGATTTCCAAGTGAACGAAATTCGCTTACCTAATGGTGATTTTACTTCTTCCGATGAAGAAGTTTTAGAATGTTTATTCAATACACACTTCCCCGGATGTGTGGACATAGCATCTACGGATGAACCAAATGTCTTTTCATGTAGTTACGAGTCTCTGGCCTCGGCTCGCAGTATCGTAACTACTGAATCGATTCAATGGGCACTTAATAGTTTTGCTCCTTTCAAATCTCCAGGAGCGGATGGGATTTATCCTGTTCTGCTCCAAAAGGGGTTTGAGTTTATCAAACATGTTTTGAAAAAGCTACTTGTAAGCAGTTTTGCTACCGGGTATATTCCCAAATCCTGGCGTGATATTACTGTAAAGTTTATCCCGAAAGGAGGACGTGCGTCGTATGAAGAAGTGAAGAGTTTTAGACCAATCAGTCTGACCTCTTTTCTTCTGAAATGTCTGGAACGCATTATCGATCATCACATTCGTGATGTTTATTTGGCAAACATGCCTCTTCATGTGAATCAACATGCTTACCAATCTGGAAAGTCCACGGTGACTCTTTTACACAAAGTTGTATACGATATCGAGAAAGCATTCGCTCAGAAGCAATCCTGCTTGGGTGTTTTCTTGGATATTGAGGGTGCCTTTGATAACGTGTCTTTCGATGCCATATTGGAAGCAGCACGAAACCATGGGCTACCTACAATGATTACCAATTGGATTCATCAAATGCTCAAAAACCGACATCTCTTCTCGACATTGCGTCAAGCAGCGATTCGAAAATTGACTATTTTCGGATGCCCCCAAGGGGGAGTCTTGTCACCACTTTTGTGGAATCTCGTAGCAGATACGCTATTGAGGCAACTCAATAATAGCGGTTTTCCAACATATGGATTTGCCGACAACTATCTAGCTCTGATAATTGGTATGTGCATAAGCACCCTATTCGACCTGATTCAAAGTGCTCTTCAGGTAGTCGAGAGTTGGTGTCGCCAATATGGCCTTTCGGTTAACCCGAATAAAACATCTATTGTTCTGTTTACGGAAAGACGAAACCGCGATGGAATTCGACCTTTACGTCTTTTTGGCACTGAGATTAATGTGACTGATCAAGTAAAGTATGTCGGAGTCATTTTAGATTCCAAACTTTCATGGACACCTCACATTGATTTCAGAGTCAAAAAAGCTTGCATGGCCTTCGGTCAATGCCGGCGAACCTTTGGTAAAACTTGGGGCCTCAAACCCAAATATATCAAATAGATTTACACAACAGTTGTTCGACCAATATTGGCATATGGATTGTGTGGTGGCAAAAGGGCGAAGTGAGAACAATCCAATCAAAATTGGGCCATCTCCAAAGGATGTGCTTGATGGCGATGTCTGGTGCGTTCTCTACAACTCCCACAGCAGCGCTCGAGGCCCTTTTCGACGTTGCGCCACTACACATATATCTTAAACAAGAAGCACTTTCTTGCTCTTACCGTTTATGGGTACTGGATCTACTGGAGAAAAATCCAGTGAATCGTAGATCTACACACACTTCGTTGTTTAAACTTTTGGTGAATTGGGACAAAATTGTCCTTGCTCCAAGTGATCTCACAATTGCTTGTCACTTTCCTTACAGGACATTTATCACACAATTCCCTTCACGGGAAGAGTGGACGTCTGGCTATTTGGAAAGAAGTATATCAAACAATATAGTATGTTACACTGATGGCTCCCTTCTTGAAGGTAGAGCTGGTGCAGGAGTATATTCTCGTGAGCTAAGGCTGAATCAGTTTTACTCACTTGGTAGAAACTGCACCGTTTTGCAGGCGGAAATATTTGCCCTTATGTGTGGAGTGCAATCAGCACTTCAACAGCGCGTAATGGATAAAGACATATACTTCTGTTCAGATAGTCAAGCTGCTATAAAAGCTCTCGCTTCGGCCAACTCAAGGTCGAAGCTTGTTATCGCATGTCGAACTCAAATTGAGGAACTGAATTCAGTCAACTCTGTAACTCTTGTATGGGTACTTGGCCATTCTTCCATCGTTGGAAATGAATTGGCTGATGAGCTAGCTCGCGATGGAGCATCGCATGACTTCATTGGCCCTGAGCCGGCTATTCCAATTTCGAAGTGCTGGGTGAAGCTTCAGATAAATTCTTGGGCGGCAACTCAGCACAAGCAATATTGGAATAGTTTGGAGTCATGTCGTCAAACAGAATTGTACATTACTGAGCCATCTCCAAGGGTGGCGAAGTATTTAACAAATCTGTCAAAGCAGAATTGCAGTCTCTTGGTCAGAGCGTTGACAGGCCACTGCCGACTCAACTATCACATGGCAAATATTCAGCGTGCTGACTCATTTGTGTGTGATAGTTGTGACTCGGGGGGGGGTCGAGCCAAGCGTGACAAGCCTTACAAAATTTTCAGAGGACTGATACAAAAAGTGTGACAAAGGGGGGTGGAGGGGGTCGAAAAAGTTGAAATTTAGCGTGACATAATTTGTGTACCATCCCTAACCCGCTGTGGTAATGAGCTATAGGCTCTCTTTACGCTCTTGCGTTTTGCAGTGTCCTTTTTAGGGCGCTGTTCGAACCCATTGTGGTATGGAGCTACATGCTCTTAACTCGCTTATGCGATTTTCCCTCTTCAAGGGACCCCACTCCTATTTCCTCCCATCTTTCCCTTCCCTTTCCTCTCTCATCGGGTAGATGATGAAATAGGCTCAAATATGGCGATGGCACAAATCTCCCAACTGGTGGGGAACGTGCCTTTGGAGCCGGCCTTCTGATACCTGATACCTGATACCTGGGATAGATAGCAGCTTTCCTGTTAAAGTGCGTAAAACATAAATACCGAATCAAATTGTACGTCACATTTTACACACACACACATACACATAGAACAAATAGGTTCAAATCCTATTTCCATCTACGCGGTTCGATTGTGTATTCAATCAAAAACTTTAAAGAGTAGCGTAGGTGAATCTATACTGGCAGAACTGCACTTTACAGCGGAATCTTAGATCTTAGATGTTCGTGATAAATGTAATACATTTTTGTTTGGCGATTGGATGTGAACTTGCAAATTGCAAGTTGCAATAATGCATCATGTGTTCATACTTCACAGCGGTGATCTTAAAATTTGTTCCGGATTGTCACGCCAATGGATCATTAAAATAACCAAAACGGCCGCTATGGAAAGCATAGATAGCGCCACCGTAGCCTTGTGTGTTTGACAGAACAGCAATGCTGTCACAGTGGCGCCTTTGTTTTGATGCGGTGAGCACTTGCAAAAACTACCTTCAATGATCCATTAAAACAATCACACTCAATGACGAGCAAGGCTGACTTTGATGTTTTCAGCCTGGAAAATTTAGCAGCCTGAGTGTTTCAATTTTCCAGGATTCAATTTTTTTCTTGCAACGCGTAATATTTATTAGATAAATGACATGAATCCGACATTGTGGTACAAGGAAAGTGCTCGTGTTGTCCAGCAATAATAGTATTGATTGCTCGAGGGGCCCAGATAGCCGTAGCGGTAAACGCGCAGCTATTCAGCATGACCATGCTGAGGGTCGTGGGTTCGAATCCCGCTGGTCGAGGATCTTTTCGTAAAGGAAATTTTCTCGATTCCCAGGGCATAGAGTATCTTCGTACCTGCCACACGATATACACATGCAAAAATGGCCAATCGGTAAAGAAATCAGTCAGTTAATAGCTGTAGAAGTGATCATAAGAACACTAATCTGAGAAGCAGGCTTTGTCCCAGTTGGGACGTAACGCCAGAAAGAAGAAGAAGTATTGATTGCTGGAAAGTTTAAAGGCTGACCACAGTTAACCAATATTCCAAAATTAATTTTCGCTTCTTTTGTTTCCAAAAATGCGGTAGTAAATTGCTTTCCAACCATACATTGTATTTAATTCTGTAGAGCAACATAGAAAAATGAAGCATAATAACAATAATTAGTTAATAAGGTAAATTGGTCCAAACCAGTCCAAACCACCAAAAAGCTGTCAGCTTATCTTTGAATGCTAAAGATTGAGAGATCATATCATGTCAGAGCGCTGTTGGATTACAGATAATATCTTTCCGTTATCCAAAGATGATCTCGTTCATCAGACGAGATTGCAATGCCTGGTTTGTATGATATATTATTTGTGGTATTTTACCTCTTTTGAATGCTCTTTCATATCTGGTTCTGGTTGTAGGTATTGGAAAATATTTGGTGAAGAATATAATATTTTGATATTCAATACAGTTTTCTTTCTGTTTCGAATGCTTCGCAAAGTCAAAAATTACGAGGACATTTATTTGAAATAAGAAAATTTCCTTCGAAAACTCCTTATAAAACTCGAAATTTGCCTGTAACTCACAACGGAGTATGGAAAAAAGCAAAAAAGTAGTTCGCCATCTTTAAGGATTTATGAATTTTTAGGATTTAGTAAAAGGCCGTCTTCAGTGTTGTGAATTGGACTCGACTTCGAGTCTAGTATACACAACACTAAAGACGGCCTTACAAATGAGGTTGAAATACGCGTATCTGTTAAAGGATGCAAACTCTAGTGGAGTTAAATGTTACATGTGTTCATAAGACATGCCATTGGAAGAAAAAATAGATTTTGAAAATTACAAAAATTTCGTATTGTATGATTCTGCAAAACATGTTTAATCGAGAGCCTGAGAGAAAACTCGTCAAATTATGATTTTCCTGCAGAGTTGCAGCCACATTAAGAAAAGAGAATCAGTCTCCACTATTGTCTTCAATTCTTCTTTTTTATTTTCTTAGAAATAAGTTGATTTACCTTTTAAACTTTTATTCCATATGAAACCGTCTTCAACAAAAAACATTCATAAGACTTTTTTTTTTCTAAAAAACGTTTTATTTTGTTGCATGCAATTTCAACAACATCCTTCAGAAGCACTTTCTAATCATGTCAAATATATTTCAATCAATAGGTATTCTAATTGTGGATTTTCATGTGTTTTCGTACCCATTATCGAAAGTACCACAAAACTTGAAATTAGTTTTTGATTGCATGGCAACTGGCTTGGACGATGCAAATACGTAGGATTGTGCAACGTCGTGTTTTCATGACCATATTTTGTGGTATGCTGAGGAAAGATGCGTGGAGGCGTGGTATGGACGACAAGCTCTTTGAACTTTACGGCGAATTTAGTATCTAATAGGTTGTAATATCTGGAATAATGAATTGTACGTGGTGCAATGGAAACAAGAATTAGATTCACGGTTCACCCTACACGTGAGCAGTTGCCGATTGGTGGTGGAGAAATTTTTGAAAAGCGATAATTTTCTTCGCTTGTTAGACATTTGAGATGACTTGGCGCTGCTTAGAGACGTTCCAACTAATTGCTTAGAGAGTGACTATGTTAGATGGCACCATACCTAAGTAGGTACATGGAAAACAGGTAGGCGTGAAAAGTAAGCTTACCACCACCGATGACGTCAGCCTTGTGATAAGAAGCGATTTAGCCATCCCGTCAGTCACTATCTACTGGAAACATAAATGGGTGTGATATGATATACAGCCGCACGTTCATCTCGCGATACGGGATACGGCAAACGATCTTGTTAAATAAATTACAAATATTGGACATATGATTTACGCACGGGTGCCATTTATAGCGAAACGCCGACAAAATCGCCCCGTGATCGATGGATCCGATGGAGATATATTTTTCAAACATTTACTTACAGAAGTATGTCATATCATAAATACCAAATTTGCAGCGCATTTTGCAGTTTTTAGCATCTTTATGATGGGGATTATGCTGGGTAGCTAGTATTTCTTGCTGAAACATTATTGACATTTATAACGCCACGCGGGCTTTCCTTAGCCGAGTGGTTAAAGTCCGCGGCAACAAAGCAAAGCCATGCTGAAGGTGTCTGGGTTCGATTCCCGGTCGGTCCAGGATCTTTTCGTAATGAAAATTTCCTTGAATTCCCTGGGCATAGAGTATCATCGTACCTGCCACTACGAAAATGGCAACTTTGGCAAAGAAAGCTCTCAGTTAATAACTGTGGGAGTGCTCATAAGAACACTACGTTGAGAAGCAGGCTTTGTCCAAGTGAGGACGTAATGCCAAGAAGAAGAACGCCATTATTGTTACTTATTTTATGTTACATTAAAAGTGTTGCTCCAATTGATGTGTTTGTTTATTATCTCCCTGAGATTTTACATGTATTCGTATTGATGAATTATTTCATTTATCTTAATCCTAAGAATAGAACGTAAGTACCGAGGTTTGGTTACCCCGCACCAACAGGAACGGTGGCATATCCTTCGTCAGCATCTCTAGCCAAGACATGTAGAGCGGAGCGGATACGATTCCCTGAAATGAACCCAAAAATGTAATCTTCCAAAAATGGTCCGAAGTTCCTGAAACTTACTTTTCGCGGAATCGGCATGGAAAGGACGATCAGCGAAGCGTTCTTGGAATACTGCTGGAGCAGTTCTCTCAACCGAAGTTGACGGTACGTCTTCTCTTCCAGTTGAGCCTGTTCCGATGCACTCACGAATACATCCGTTTCCTGACCCTCGACGAGGGTACCGAGTAGCGCCTTGTGCGATTGGATTGTTGCTTCTTGCGGTTTGTCCGATAGGGTGACCATGATCAGCGATACGTAGTTGATGCGTAGCTTTTCGAGTAGAATTGTCATGCTGTGTTGATGGGAGAATAAGCATCAGATAAAAATATTAATGTGGATTAGTCACTTACTTTTCGCGTTCCTCCTCAACATTGGTCTGCTGAGTGGCAAGGGCAAATACTCGTATCTGGCATTCGGACCACTTCGAACGAGTGGAAATGATGTACGGGAGCAAAATGGTGAGGCCGCCATCGTCGTACAGCCACCATACGTCGATATATCCGGCTGGTTGCTTCTCGCGGAATATGTTAAGTTCCTGGCTTGGAGCAGCTGCTTCAGGAGTTGTTTTGTTGTCTTGTGCTGAAATGTTTCAAAGTTTTTTGAAAAATAGTAATAAGGGTTAAAAAGTGATCTTTTGTGAGTATATTGGAGACAAAAAACTATAAAATTAGACCTAATCTGAGTCAAATCGAAGCTTTTAGAAAGAAAAAAAAACATTCATAGAATAAACATTTAACGAAAACTACAATCTCTCATATAACGACGATATTGCATTTACGAAGCATACACTTAAATGGAAACTTGAGCTATAGCATACCTTCGTTTGGAACGTTCACACTGATCTGCTCGCTGCTGGGTGCCATTCCATGAAGATCCAAATTCGAGTTGACCGGCATGAGGCCTTTCTGGATTCGCAGTCCCTGTGGGGTGTTGATGTATGCCATCGATGACATGATGGTCAGTGCCGAATCGGCAAGATCCAGTGCGGGTTTCGGTGGAACCAGATGCGAGCAGTCGAGTCCATTCGGCAATCGTAGAATGGTAAGCGCTAGTCGATTGTCGAAGGCGTTACTGCGAAATGAAAAATCAATATATTAGATTAATACAAATGATCATAACCAAGCTTAATACTCACTGCAAGATGTTATAGTAGCTGTGAAGTTCTGCATTGCCGCATGTGCGCCAGTCCTGTTTGTATCCGACCATCAAAATATTTGGCGAAAGTCGTCCAAAACCGGTCGATTGAATCATCGCTCGGACGCTCTCGTCGAACGGAAGCCCATCCAGTACGCTGTAGAATGCCTTGATCTTCAAGTCTTTTAGCACTTTTTTCCCGCTTTGAATGTACGCCTTTCTCTCTTTGTAGTTCAGCTTCTCCTCCACTACGTTGCCAACGATCATCAACGACTGATTCTTGGTTATCAAATTGGCGAAATTCAACAGGTTAGGTCGATGCAATGGGTTACCGCTCAGAACCAACAACTGTGGGTTGTAGTTTTTGACATGATCATCCACCTGTTCCAGATTTAGGGCAGAGTTCAGGGCAGATTTGTATGCCGCAGCTTGAGTCGATGAACCCCAGTTCACATCTGGCTTCCGGTAGATTACCATCAGGTACAAAATGAAGATGATCACAATTGTGATAAATGTTGAAACTACATCGATCAGGAACATGATGGCCACGCATAGTAGCGATCCTCCCATGCTAAGCCAAGGATGGAAGTACCGGAAGGTTGGGCGCCATCCCAAAGGTTTGACAGTAGCAGCGTGGAATGTGCAGAAGTTCACCAAGGCGTACGAAGCCAAGAAGAAGTTCGAGATCAGCGGGGCAATTGTGTTAAGATCAGCAATCATAATGAAAGCAAAGGAAACAAGGAAAACCAGAACGTAGCCACGATATGGTTCCGAATGCTTTCCGTAGCCTTTCGAGAAGAAGATCAATCCTGGGTAAATTCGATCGATTCCGAGGGCTTGGATTAGACGCGGAACGGATAGAAGATTGGTCAACGCAGTGCTGAGTGTAGCTGCCCAACATCCGATGTAGATCAGCATACTAGAGGCAGCAATCAGCTGCATGATGGCGTAGTCGTTGTTTAATCCGTATTTGCAGTTCTGTGAATATAAATTTGGAATCAGTAAACAGTTTTCATTGTCTAAAAGTGTTGTCCTTACGTTGAGTACAGTATCGCAAGAAGTGAAGTTGACTCCAACCAGATCCGTAAGATTTCCGGAGGCATCTCGTACAGCCACACCACCAGCAAAAAGGGCAAATATAACGTAAGATATAGCCGAAACCAGGCAAGCCAACAGAGTACCCTTCGGAATAGCGCTGGCAGGATCCTTCAGATCTCCGCAAATGTTAGCACCACTTTGGATACCAGTAACGCTGGGGAAGAAGATGGCAAACACGCTGAAAAAGTTTTGCTGGATACCTTCGCTGAACCGATACAATGAACCCATGTTTGACGACACGACTTCCGTTGAAAACCCTAGAAAACCTCTGGCTCTATCAACATCACTGCTGGGTCCCATGATCGCTCCGACTGCGAAAGCTCCAATAGCTACCAAGATAGCCACGAGCAGGAAATTCTGTGCTTTAACTTCCCAATCCATGCCTACTGCACAGATGGCCACCATAACTATGAGTGCGATTGTTCCAACGATACGAATATCGTTAACTCCGCCATCAATTATTTTGATACCGTAGGAAGCTAGAATAATGAATATTTCGAAATCAAATTCTTCCCATAACATCGTTTTAATACTCACCGAGCAGATCGTTCAACGAACTGCAGAAACCGATAGTGTTCATGGAAGCATTGACGGAGTTGGCAAACGCAAAGACCACGCCCACCGATGCCCCGAATTCCGGTCCCAATGATCGTGAGATTATATAGTAAATACCACCGCTTTTCACCTGGCCGTTGGTACAGAGGGCCGATAGCGAGAGGGTCGTAATGACACATACCATATAGGAAAGCAGCATGATGAGCATGGTATCGACGATTCCGGCTTCACCCACAACCCAACTGAGACGCAGGAAGAGCATCACACCCCAAATGTTGAGCAGACATGGCGTGAGGACACCTTGGATCCAGCCCAACCTGATGAGATGTCCGGTGGGTTTCGGTTCTTCCGGTTCTAGTTCCTGGCGTTAGAGAGACAAAAGGGAATTTGATGGTTTGGAAATGGTTTGTAAGAACATTAAATTGCATATTTGTGGTATATTCTGTGACTTATATGTACAAAAAATCAAAATCAAATAAAGGTAAAATACATTTGAAATATTTTTATCTTCATTAGAATTTAACTTGTATAGCGCCTGGTTTAAGATTATTGGAAGGCTACTTTCACAGATTGTAATATCGTCGTGTATCATTTTTTATCGTAGTAGGAGTACCGGGGGCAGTATGGACACCCGGGGCATAATGGACACCCCCTGTATCTTTGCATAAGCGAATACCTGTTGCCTGTAGGAAAAGTAAATTATCCACCGAAATTTAAGAAAAAATGTTCAAAACATTGATTTTAAATCGAAAAATTGAGCATGGTTTTATTTGGTTCGAAAATTATAACATTCACACCTCATCAAATAAGGTTTCAAAGGCAAATGACTGCAAGTTGACCTATAATGTAGCTCTTGATTGAATCTTCAATCATTTATGCTATATTCAAAAATATAGTAGATTTTTTTCTGGTACTTTAGGACATTGGAAAATTTATATGAAAATTTCTTATACTTTTGGGGCGATATGGACACCGGGTGACAAAGTAGAGCTGACGCTTCAAAGAGAACGAAATATAACTTCAAACAAAAATTATCCAAAAATATTTAGCATTCAATGTAATGGTTATTATGCAGAACCACAAATCGGATGAAAATCGTCAATTATTGATTAAAATTAACCTGGAGGCAATATTAAAAGCATCTCTACGAAAAATGTCGTAAATTGATTTTAATCATGTTTTCTGTGGCACAGTGAGCTGTCACTATGGTTTCCTGAATATGTACTTCATTTTTCGAAGTTTTGAGAACGATCGCGGGACAATGTTCCTATAAACATTTAGGTGTTCATACTGCCCCATGGGGGTGTCCACTTTGCCCCGCTTGCTTGATGGCGACTACCAAATATAAGCTGTTTTAAAATCTTTTTTGAATACAAAATATATTTTTCCTAATTATGCAACCATGTTTAACAAATGCTTAAGAACTCTAAAAAGCATACTGCGCATAAAAAACAGCATAATATTCATGCCTTTACAGTCAAAATAGGCATATTCCTTAGGGTGTCCATACTGCCCCGTGTCCCCCTATGCAATAAGTTCAGAATAAACCAAGTGTATATGTTCAAACCTTGGATTTTTGTTTTATATTCAAAGTAGCTATATCAGAAGTTCTATCAAATATTTGTTTACTTTTAAAATTTGCAACTTGTTTGATGATTTCACTCGATACTTTTAGCTTCCAATGCAAAATGGTCCGAATCGACAATTAAAAGTCAAAGGTTTTTCTCTGTGTGTAATTGAATTTTGCATCTTCTTAGAAAAAAGTTGGATGTTCTTATTTAGGTATAAATTTTGAGTCCAACTTTTTTGTTGTAAGAAATTAGTGATTAACGCAATCACTTCACCAATTTTTTAGAAAATTTCATTATGAACAACATTGCCGGAGTTATTTTTTTATCCAACTCTTAATTCAAGCTTAGTAAATCGATTCTGAACATTTAAACATAGAGTGAACCCAAAAATATACCTATGTTTATTTTTTTTGCTATCAGTTTTACGTAAATGTTGTCTTCAGAAGAGTTGTAGAGGAAGTTATGGTGATCCATCGTATTAAGCATTGATCAGTGAAAACTGAAATTTTCCCAGTATTGCAGTGAATGATGCTGATATTTACAAACTGATGCCAAACAATTCTTTCTCAAAACGGCTTAAGCATTGTGCAATAAGATTTTAATAAATCTTGATCTCTTTCTGGAAATAATGCAAAGAAAATGTATCTTCCCATTTTCTCAATCCGTCGTATCGTTTTCATTTCTGTCGCTATCAGTTTCCAGTTTCGTCTCACAACTTACGGCTCATAGTGATATTTTGAGTGGTCTAAATGCAACATATAAACGCTATAATATAATGTTTTACTAGAATATATAGATCTACGGGCATCTCCCTCCACTCCTTCAGTATGATGGAATATACTAATTTCCTTTAAAATTCATTGAAGAAACATGTATCAAAAAGTGGTGTGACTGGTGTCGATCGTTAAGCAGTTCTCTCAAATCGTGTTCGTCCATGAGATTTCGGTGAAAAAGTGCAAAGTGGATAATGGAACTGAAGTTATTTAACGAAATACAGTAGTTTTATTGTATTTTTGGTGAACAAGTGTACAAACCATGACAGCTCACTCAAAAATACACTTGGAAAACGAATCTATGTTGCAGGTAAGTTGTAATATATGCCCGGAACATTTTAAGTTTGATACGACGAGGGGCCCAGATAGCCGTAGCGGTAAACGCGCAGCTATTCAGCAAGACCAGGCTGAGGGTCGTGGGTTCGAATCCCACCGGTCGAGGATCTTTTCGGGTTGGAAATTTTCTCGATTCCCAGGGCATAGAGTATCTTCGTACCTGCCACACGATATACGCATGCAAAAATGGTCATTGGTACAGTAAGCTCTCAGTTAATAACTGTGGAAGTGCTCATAAGAACACTAAGCTGAGAAGCAGGCTCTGTCCCAGTGGGGACGTAACGCCAGAAAAGAAGAAGAAGACGACGAATAATAGCGCTTACGACGAACTAGAACGAAACCCTTCATATTTTTGCTCATCATTGCAAGTTCACAATTCTTGTCATTTAAAAGTTATGAGCAAATTCAATAGTAAAACTATGAAATCGTAGGATGCCAATGGCATCCCGGGCAAAGTCCAACATCAAGAAGAAAGTAAGTCGAAAATATAACCTGTTTTCAGCATCCAGTTGATGTCATACCCAGACAACCAGAAGTCGCATAGCAGTATACGACGAAAGTCATTTATTTGTACAAACTGCATCACTCCCGCACTAAATGGTGAATGAAATCGTTTGATCGATGAGTTTCCTCGCATAAAACGCTATTTTATGAGTTCATATGTACATTTCGTTTCGTTCCGCATAGTTTTACAAAGTAAGTCGGATCAATCCGTAGCAGCTGTCAAATAAACTTTGTTATCATAAATAAAGTCGCATAAGAGTATAGACCAATTCGCAAGAAAATCTACACACTCGCATTGCATGTTATGTTTCATCATATACAATATGTACGTAAATCGCCTCCACTTTTGTACGCATAAGGCCTTTTCGCGACATCTTATACGTGTAACTTTGCACATATAAGCATCGCATAAAGCAAAAGGTGATTTGGTTATACGTACATTTTGGTTGTCTGGGTAATTTGATATCAATTTATCATTATTATATTCTATATGATATTTTGTTTTAGATTTGCTAACTTTTTAATTTGTGTTGAAGTAACAATTTTAACAGTTTAAACAAAATATTTTAGTAATTCATCTATAAAAGCTATAACAATTTACATAATAATGCATTACTCTTGTCACAGGCTTGTTTCGGTAACAAACAAAAATATGAATATTTCAGTGAGTTGAGTTCTCAATTTGCTCTCAATGATAGTAGAAACAGTTTTCAATTTGTTATCACTGACAGCAAAAATAGTTTTCAATTTGATTTCATTCCGCAACATCACAACATAAAAATTAGTTTTCAATATGATCTCAAGCTTTGCTAGGGATCTTTGAGACATATTTTTATATAAGAACCTCAAAAACGCGAAATTCGCTTGTAACTTACAAAAATTTAATGTTATCGAGAAACTGTCTTTAGCAACGGTTTAGATAAGATCAAGGTCTACATCTTTTCCAAATACAACTTTCTAGAGAAATGTATAACAAATGACTCAGCCATTGGGTTGGATTGGATTAGAAATTTGGATTGGATATTTGGATTAGAGATTTGGATTGGCAATTTGGATTGGAGATTTGAATTGGAGATTTGGATTAAAGATTTTGATTGGAAATTAGAATTGAAGATTATAACTAGAGATTTGGATTGAAGATTTGGATTGAAGATATGGATTGGTGATTTGGATTGGAGATTTGGATTGGAGATTTGGATTGGAGATATGAATTGGAGATATGGATTGGAGATTTGATTGGGGATTTGGATTGGAGCTTTGGATTTGGATTGGAAATTGGTATTGGAGATTTGGATTGGGGATTTGAATTAGAGATTTGGATTGGAAATTAGGATTGAAGATTTGGATTGGAGATTTGGATTGGGAATTTGGATTAATATTGGAGATTTGGATTGGAGATTTGGATTCGAGATTTGAATTGGAAATTAGGATTTAAGATTTGGATTGGAGATTCAGATTGGAGATTAGGATTGGGGATTAATATTGAAGATTTGGATTGGAGCTTTGGATTCGAGATTTGAATTGGAAATTAGGATTTAAGATTTGGATTGGAGATTCAGATTGGAGATTAGGATTGGGGATTAATATTGGAGATTTGGATTGGAGATTTGATTGGAGATTTGGACTGAAGCTTTGGATTCAGATTGGAGATTTGGATTGGAGCTTTGGATTGGAGAGTTGGATTGGAGGTTTGGACTGGAGCTTTGGATTTGGATTGGAGATTTGGATTGCAAATTAGGATTGAAGATTTGGATTGGAGATTTAGATTGAAGATTAGGATTGGGGATTAATATTGGAGATTTGGATTGGAGATTTGATTGGAGATTTGGACTGGAGCTTTGGATCCAGATTGGAGATTTGGATTGGAGCTTTGGATTTGGATTGGGGCTTTGGATTGGAGATTTGGATTCGGATTGGAGATTTGGATTGGAGCTTTAGATGTGGATTGGGGATTTGAATTAGAGATTTGGATTGGAGATATGGATTGAAGATTATGATTAGAAGAAGCCTTTTCTGTTTTGCGGTAATATAATTTGTAGTGTTTTTTATCATATTTTTTCTGTGCCGCGGTTAAACCGGCCTCGTAAAGAGAGGTTGAAGTGTATTTTTAAATAAATACATCGAGGAGTGATTATTTGTAGAATTTGCTTCAAATTGCGGAATTCAGTTGAAACTGAGAAAATAATTTCTACAAGAATATTTGGAGCTATTTTGAGAATCTTGCGAAATATACTAAGTAATTCGAAGTTCAATAATGAATTCTGGAGTACATATGCATGTGAATCCCTTAGGAATTTCTCAAACATAGAGCGATTCATACAATATTAAAAATCAATTCATGCATTCTTGTATGCATCCCTAGTGGAATTCTAGGAGATCCTACAGAGAATTTTGGTAAAATTTCAAGAAAAAAAGCCCTCACACATTTTTTTAGCAATTCTTGCATAACTTCTGATATCGCCCTAAAAGCCATTGGTAACCATGTGTGTAGCTCATTGTTTTTGAGCATTTGAATGTATTTTCATGTTATTTAACAACGCTATGGGGAAGAAAAGATCATTATCTACCTGTCCGTGGTGTTCATTTGGGTGCTTATTCTTTCATTTGCTCAGAAACAACGAGCTACACACGTGGTTACCAATGGCTTTTAGGGCGTTGTCTCAGAGTATGCGAGAATTAAGCTGAAAGGACTGTTTTGAAATTTCCATTTTTAGTAGGCTGTTTTCCATCACGCCAATCTGTCATGAAATGGCCGACTTTCCTGCCCTGAATTATTTACTATCGTAATAGTCATTACGCAACTGAAATCAGTTGCGTAATTGACATTACGCGACGCTTTTTCATTACGCAACCATTTTGAGTTGCATAATGAATTAATTTTTAAAACTTGCAAAATAATAGTTAATGCATTCCGTGGTAATTTCTGATACCCCTAAGTGGTCTTTTACGAAATTGCAAAAAATGTTGTTCGCAAATCGTTGTACAACTCAATTTTACAGCACTCGTCGTAAATATTCAATTCGGCAAGTCTCGTTGGACGAATCTTCGAATCGTGCAGTTAAAATCATCATACTGAAATTTTTTCCGTAAACTACTATTATCGTTATGATAGAATTTGTTGTATTTTTGTTTTCTTGGTGCACATTTTGTTAAATTTTTTGTTAATTCAAATACTAAGGAAGTATGTTTTATAACGACTGGTGATATAAAGATAGAGAGATCGCAAAGGTATTTCTATAAGAAGTCTGTTAAAGAGTTTTTGCAGAAATCCTTTGAGAAATTTTGAAGTGTATTTGAAAAATTTATGGACCCCGAAGAAAATGCTGGAGGGATATTTTTGTGAAGTCCGTGACTGATTTCTGAGCGAATCCACTCAAAATTAAATGGAAGATTTACCAAAAAAAAAAAATGAAAAATTGTGAAATTCGAGCAGTGAAGAATTCTTCAAAGTATTTCCTTGCATTTTTTAGAGGTTTACCTGGAGATAATACTGGAAGAACTAATTATAATCCTGAGATAATCAAACCTAATTCTTCGAGGTATCCATAAAGGAGCTTTCACGCAATATCAAAAAGGATAGAAAGTTAATTTTTGAAGGAACATCCAGACAAATCTGTGTCGTTATTGTCAAAGAAATGCTGCGAGGAATTTTAGTAGATTCCAGAAAATGTTTGTGGTGGGATCAGTGTCAGAATGCCTTTTAATTCCAGGAATCATGAATTACACAAAAACTTATGAAAAAATATCTTGATAAATACCGTACCTAGTAGAGATGGACGTTCACAAGAGAGGACTCTCGAAAATAAGTAAATGAATCAAGGTTTTTTTATAATGTTTGAATGTTAAAATGTGTTATTAGTTTGTTTGAAATAAGAGTTAAAATAATAATAATTCAGTTTGTATGGCATAAGAGCTAAAGAACATCTTGTTCTGTCATTATAATAACAAACCAAAAGCAAAAGTATTGACAGGGAGAAATAACTAAATAAGTTAATATTGTGATATTGATTACAAAATAATTACTAAATTAGCTCTTCGCGGATAAGGGCAAATTAGTTGTTATTATTCTATTCCTGCACTTTATTTTAGTCTTTATTTTGGATATTACTTTTTATTACAATGGCGTAACAAACAGTTCTTAATTTTTGTGTATGGCACGAAATAAGGTTGTAAAATATGTCATTGGGGTATACGCGCCACCTTCGATTTGAACGATCGACGTGCTTTGTGACGCTGTTTTTCACCCGAGATAATAGAAAATGTATTGAAATGCTCCTCTGTTTATATTTTTAAGTGTTTTCCAGGCAAAAAACTCGAAAAAAGTTATTTGCGGTTTTTGTTGCAATTTTGTAGCTCATTTTCAGGTCGATAAACAACAAAACTTTCGAAACTATCACCGAGACCGAGAATCGCCTTGTGCACTTCCCTGGTTTGTATTCCATACGAAAAAAGTGTTGAATTTATCCTTAAAACTCGTATTGAAGGACTTAAACTTTAATCAATTCGTGGGGCAAAACGGCCACTCCTATTTCATAACACCAAAACAGCCGTTTGAATTCAAATTCCAGCAAACGTAATGCCACGTTGTAGTTACGTGCCAATTTAAACCTTACAAATGCACATTTTTAGACTCAGCATGTGTACTATAATTAAATTGTTGATTCAGTTTAGATTGATATCTGTTTCGATGTTAACTAAATAAATAAAAAAAAAAATGAAAAAATGACTATAATTCTCACGTTGAGTATCATACAGGCACATCTGCAGTGAAACATTTTACGGTTTTGTACAATGAAGGATGATGAATACTTTCTACTGAGTCAAAAATAGCACTCGCAAACAGTCGCCCGCCCAAGAGTGGTTTCTGCGCTCGTGTACATATACTTTACATGTCACCAACACTACTTGAAGAATCGAGTCTAGTACACGGCACTGAAGACGGCCTTAAAGTTGAGGTGGAAATACACGTATCTGTCAAAGGATACAAACTCTAGTAGAATTAAATAGTATAGTACCAAATTCGGTTTTTTTCATCTACTTGAAGAGTGTTGGTGGAAAATATAAACAGAGATCAGCTGCTCCCAGCAAAATCAAATTCCCAGCAAATCAAGCTCAAGTAATTAGCTAAAGAGAAAATCAATGAAGATTTGTTAGCATTTTTTCACTTCTAGGCAGCGATGCAATCTTGCGTACTGGGGCGAAAAAAATATGTCAAATCCGCATCTTGTCACCTTTATTCATAGAAGAGAGAATCGACGAAGAGAAATCGATCATGCGACTTACGCCCTTATTCTAGCACACGCTTGAATTGAACAATAACATCTGATCAAACGCCCTTATGCATGCAACGTAGGGGAACTTACGTATTCTCGGCAGTCTAAGCCGCACTTCTTTTATTATTTTCTTGGCCATCAGCATACAAATTCTGTGTTTGTCTATTTACATTTATGCGTTGCTCAATCTTCTATCGATTCACACCGGCAAACTTGTCAACATGCTTTTGGAAATGTTTTCACAACGCTGCGAACATCTCTTGTCAGTGTGACTATTGTCGGCAATCTCTCAATCTCTTCGGTAACTTTCCCCTACGAACTGCTGGTGAATCTCTTCGGCAGCTCCAAATCAGTCGCATTTTGAGCCGTGTTCATTTGAATTGATTACATCTCTGGCGATATTGTTTGTTCAGTCTCGGAACTCTCGTCAGCGGGACGCGGGCAGAACAAAGAATCATCTGAATGTTTTCACTGATTTGTTTCGATAGAAAAATACTGAGTATTTGGCGTTTGAAATTTGGTTGCCGATAATAGTCGAATGGTGCCGAAGTCGTAAGTCTCCCTATATACCAGCATGATAAAATTGATTTACTAACTCCAGAAAAATGAATATGGCTGTTTCTACTATTTGATAGAAAACATGTTTGTTTATCAGATAGCTAGATCTTAGCAAAAAACGCTTCTTTGCGCGCCGTCTAAGGTTATGCCCCCAGATACCCTATATTTTGTTTGTTATTTTAATTTTTATTGCAAACATATCTTAATAAATAAATATGTATAAATTTTGTCAGTTAGATATTTTTGTTTGGAGGTAGCATTTTTGCTAAGATTGCATATTTCACCATGATAGTATATTTTGTTATTAATTAGTTAATCGACGATTTAAAAGCGAAACATATCAACAACAAATTTTGATCGGATTGCATATTTTGTTATTGCTGTGATATTGAATTTCATTAATAACATAATAATGGTAAAACTAGATATTATTGCAAGATTAACAATTATTTTAGCATTATTTTGTAATACACCTCTACCCAGGATCGTAGTTTTGTAAAGAGAGCTTGAAAATTCAACTACGGTAATATTTTTAAGTTGAATTAATCATAGTCTGGTACACTGGACATAAAAAGCTTAAGTAACTATAAAAAAAAAAAAAAAACAATGTATATATTTTTAGGTCCTATGCCTAGAACATGATTTGTTGTTGTTGTTTTTTTAATGGGTCACTGAATCGATCAAATCCGTTGATTCACTTTTGTGAGTGAGACACCTACGATTCGCTCTCAAAATTGAACCAATTGCTCCTGAAGAAATTTCTTAAGGAATGCTTCAAAACGATTGAATTTGAAAAATGTTTTCAAAGTTGTTTGTGTAGGATTTACCATTGAATAATACTAGAATACTTTAGAAATAATGAATACTTTAGAAATAAGGAGGTAAACTCGCCTAAGGCCTAAAGTCTCTATACATCAGAAATGCACAGCAAAAAATGTCCATGTAAAACTCAGCGTTTTTACGGTGGGTAATTTACGGCTTCGGCACGTTTCGACTATTTCATAACAAATCTCAAACGCCGAATACACAGTATTTTTTATATCAAAACACCCCAATGAAAGCATACAAAACATCAAAACATATCTTTGTTTTGTCAGGCAAAATTTCCGAAACTGAACAAACAATTTCGCCAGACATGACATTAATTCAAATACATACTCCTCAAAATGCGGTTGATTTGGAGCTGCCGAAGAGATTCGCCTGCAGTTCTTAAGGGAAATCTGCCGAAAAGAATAAGGCTGCCGACAATAGTCACACTGATAAGAGATGTTCGAAGCGTTGTTAAAACGTTTCCAAAAATCTTTCATCAATTCTGTCCGTGTGAATCGATAGAGGATTGAGCAACGCACGTAATTTGTCTGCTGATGTCTGAGAAACTTGCAAAAGAAGCGCGGCATCAGCTTAGACTGCCGAGAGTACGTAAATTCCCCTACATAAAGGGAATGTCAGAATAGTTGCAAATTAACACACGCAGGATCACGCGATGCATGTTGGAAATTTACTTGATGTTAAAGTAATTTACATGATGTGTAGTGTAAATTTGTGACAAATCTGGTACCCCCTCAACGTGCATGATTTTTTACAGAAATTTACATATACATTTTTCTTTCTATGTGGCTCTAAATAAGGCCTGCACAACCTTTTTGAACCGCGGGTCATATCTTAGAAATATTATTGCACGGTGGGTCAAACACATGTATAATTTTGTTTACCAACTAAGAAAAACTAAATTTCTTTTGAATACGTTGACAAAATAATTGTTTTTGAGCATCCTGCTAATGGTTCAGTAGAATCCCAATCAAACAACATTATGTCAAAATTTATTTCAGGAATCGTTGAAAGTCGTGCTCTAAATTTTCAGAAACAATGTCAATGCTGCTCAGAATTATTATTGTTTAGAACCTATTATTTGAGAATCTTGAGCCAAATTTTGCGAAAATACATAACAGGTTTCTTTAACTATTTTTCTAGGATACCCTCAGAATCTCCATTTTAATTTCGATTCCTGTTCTGGAATCTGTAAGGTATTTGTCAAGGACTTCATATGAATCCTGTAGAGAATTCGATCGGTAATCCAACCGATTATGAGGTTTATGATTATAACAGATTATAAGGAAACTCTGCCCAGATTTTTTTTTAATTTGATTCCAATAATTCTGAAAAATTATGCTCATGCTTGTGTAAGAATTTCTCCATAGTTTTCCGTTATTATTAAAAAAATATTTCTCAATATCAACCTTAAATTGATTCTCACAAGCTAGAATTATGTGCATTTTTTCACAAGGAGCGAGTCTGCAATCAGATCACTGAGAAGGTAACACACTAGAATAAATTTACCGCTTATTAACTTCAAAGAAAAGTGCTGTCAAATTTACTACTATTATCAAAATTTGAAAGTAAAGTGAAATGGAAGAAATTTGATGAAAGATAATTTTGAAGAATTGAAAACTAACATATTGAATCGCCCAACTGAAATATTAGCTTGAAATTTAATTGGAAGCTTCAATAATCTAACTTTAAATAAGTAGTCAATGGGTCAGGTGTGAGAAGAGTCTTCAACTCTTCGCGAGCCGCACAAAATGATTTCGCGAGCCGAATGAAGCCTACGGACTGTACATTGGGCAACCCTGCTTTACATGGTTGAAGCTAAAATTACACACCTAATCCAAAATGCCTAATTTAATTTGTATGGTGTGTGAAAGCATGACATACTCAAGTGAGTACGTAAAGTCATACTAATCGAACTGATACAACGCTCCAATGCACGCGAAGATCAGTTTTAGACTATGTTTCATGTGAATTGCTCTTCCAACATTACCCAAAACGCATATCATATTCACACCTACTCTTCGTTAGTTTTTCACCACGTGTTTCGTGGTGCAAATCGGGTGTGGATAGAACCGGATCGCAATCCAGACATTTCCCGTTTGTATTTTCGGTTCCGTCTTGTTCTGTCGTTACCTGTTTCTTATCTTTGGCGTCGCTATCTCCATGAAGTTCGCCAATCGAGGGCCGCTTATTTTTTCGCAACGACGTTCGATAGTGATCCAATCGTGGCAGCGGATCCCTGGAAGTGCAGATAGGTACATAAGCACCGTATGAGTGGCATTTTCAAAGCGGCGATGACAACTTGAGCTTGAGGTGATAATTGTGGAGGTTTTTTTTTCTCGGGTATTGCGGTGAAATTTTACACTTGACTAAACGTTCCGTTCCCTACATAAGTAACACTAATCAAATCAACTTAGTGACTAATCATCGCACTTGGTCAGCACAATTCACAAACCACTATGAACCTCCTTGGCTAGAGTTGTCATTTGAAGCTGTTGGTCTTGTTACCTAGTTACTCCCATGATGCTGACTCGACGGTCTTCAGCCGTTGCGGGGGCCGGAGACACCCGATTGTTGATATTGCGGTTTTTCAAGTCTGGCACTTGCAACTTCACTTCGTCATCTAGCCACCGGAACTGGGCCTGTGGTTCAGGGGCACCGGACTGATCGTGACCATTTTGGATCTGTATAACCGTCTGCACTTTGAATCGATTCGGCTCCATGATTGATCACTATGTTTAAGTCTGGTGCAATGACGACACTTGGCACTTGGCAAGGGTTCACCGCAATAGATATGTTTCAGCACAACTCTTCTATCCAACCACACTCACGTTCCGAGGACAAAATCACCGCGGACGGTGCTCACGAGCCATCCGAATTATCCTTGTTCTATACGACCGCAACTTGACCACGATGAATTTAAATTAACACTAAAGATTCGCCCCTCGATCATGGTCCTCTTTTATAGGCTGCGGTTTCACAGAAATTAGTGCATTTCGAGGGTAGTATAATTAGATGGTCTCGATCGGTCAATCGATAACCGCGCGAACTGGGGGATAAAATGCTTAATCAAACAAGACTATTTTACCCCAAAAAACACCCGTTTTATACAGCTCAAAGCAGTTTCTGCAACGTGCGAATCGTACCGACTTAGTGTTAGGGTGAGAAAATCCCAACGAGCGGAACCAACGAACATTTGATCGGAAAAGGAACGATTTTTCGTAATGTCAATGTGCTGGTGTTCATAATGTTTTGGCTATTGAATGCTACATTTCAGTGATTTATTCATGTTAATTGATAGTGTCAATTTAAACAGGTTCCTTACATGTTATGGGCTTCAGAATTATCTGACATGCCACAAACATTCGTAAGGTGATGAGTTTTGATTTGAGGAATTATTATGTTTTATTCACATATTGAGTGAAACGTTTGAATTGTCTTCTATTCTAATGTCTCACTGATAAATTGGGATTAAGTTATCTGAGTCACATCTGACCCTCCACAATTTCACGCAACAATGCTAAGTTCGTGGCCGCATATCTCCATCCTCTTGACAGTGTTGTTTTCCGGCATTCTTGTAGCATGCCCTGCTCATTATATCCTTTCAGCTTTGGCCACCTTCTAGATACTGAGTTCGTCGTAGAGTTGGACGAGTTGGGATATCTTCGGCATGCCACCGAAAATAGTCCAAAGCACCCAGCAATCGAATACACCAAGAGCTTGCAGGTTTTACTAGGGAATAGTTTACGTTTGATGCTCGAAGAGGACTACTGGTCTTATGAGTGTAGAGATTATTATCAGATATTTACTTGACATCTAAACAGATAACACTGAATCAACAATTCTACGCAACAATACCCGGTTCGTGAACGCATCTCTCGATCCTCGGTTCAGCCCCAAATTCGCAAAACCCCTGCGCACTTGATCCGCCAACCTAGCTCGCTGAGCTCCACGCCTTCTTGTATCAACAGGAACCGAAGCGAATACCATCTTTGCAGGGTTGCTGTTCGGCATTCTTGCAACATGCCTGGCCCATCGTATCCTTCTAGCTTTAGCCACCTTCAGGATACTGGGTTCGCCGTAGAGTTGGACAAGCTCGTGGTTCATCCTTCGCCGCCACACACCGTTTTGCTGCACACCGCCGAAGTTCGTCCTAAGCACCCGACGTTCGAAGACTCCAAGTGCTTGCAAGTCCTCCTCGAGCATCATCCACGTTTCATGCTCGTAGATGACTACCGGTCTTATAAACGATTTGTACAGGGAACAGTTGGTGCGCCTCCGTATTTCACGGCTAGCGTTATTATCAGCCGTCAGCAAGGATCCAAGGTAGCTTCCTAGGCGGGCCCTGTCACGCTCGGCTTCACCTATTGGCATGTACTTTGTCTTGGACAAACTAACTGGAATGTTCGCCAGAAAACTTCACACAATTTTGCAAACATTCCATCGTTGCTTTTATCAGTCTTGTGAGCTTCCCGGAAAAACTGTTCTCGTCCTTCTTGTGAATATTACACCTTCCTTCCACTCCTCCGGTAGCTGTTCTGTTTCCCTGTCTACACTGCCGTGAATCGCAAGTCAGTCCAATCTGCATTTTCGTCAAAATTAAGTTGAGTTCAGTGTTCAACATATCTTTTAATGCACTTTCAGCTGCACAAATGATATAATATGATTTGTTCAGAAAAAATAGGAAAAAACAGCAAGTCAAATTGTCCCATATTGAAAAGTAACCGCATATCAGTCCCACTATAGATTTTCGCACCATGTAACACAAAATGAGTCGTATTTTGATCATCTTTATATTTTTCTCGGAAATATATCGTAGTGAAAGGCTAATAGCGAAAGTTCCATTAAGATTTGATCATGTCCCAATACACTGGATTTTTAATTTTTCGTATGGAAAACGATTTTGCAAACTTCACACCTAATTTGCTCAATGCCTACTTTTTACAGATGGGACTGACTTGCGATTCACGGCAGTACAGTGTACAGGAAATGTAACGCGGGAAGAGACCAGATGGAGATCTCAAAATTGTAGATGCACGAACGGTAAAATGTCTTCAATTGCCGTCACAATCGCTGTGGTACCAGAAGTTGGCTAGAAGCAAGCCGACTTCGAAAATGTTACACCGAAACTTCTTATTGGTCTTGACAACGTGGAACTCACGATTCCATTGAAAGTTCAAGAAGGAGGTTGCGACCAACCGAGCATCTATGTTTGCTAGACTGGCCCAGTTCAGTATGGGAGAAAAATAAAGTTGCATAATTCCACGGAGTACCCCCCAGATTAATTCCTCAGGGTTAGAGATTTTTCTTACCGTAAGGCACATATCTAGAGGGTGCCCCGTTTAGTTTTACAACTTTTTTGTTTAAGGGCCCGTCTAATGGCTGCTCACGTTCTGCCAAGGAATCCTGCACTTGCGGATTTCACGTTGGAGGATGGACCAATTTGGAGGGTGAGTTGAACCAGTTCGTCCGTGATTACATAACGCTGGATAATACTGGTGTGCAACCTCCACTAATAACTCTAGCACAGACAAACAGACGTAACACTTAGAACAAATTTCTTCAAAATCCATCGCCCAGTTTATACCATTATCATCTGGTGAGCATATTGCACGAAAAGGTGCCTCGTTCAACAAGAGCGGCAGATGGCGGTAGTGTGAGATTTATAACTGTTGAAGCTAATCAAAGGAGGTGTTGACTATGCTACCATTCAGGGTCCTTAGATACCCTAGATACACTATTGATCATTATTAAACAAGCTGTTAAACTGAACCGACGTGTTTTTTTTTTTCTTGCCTGTAAAAGCCCAATAGTCAATAGGTTATGGGCCCAGGATTTCACATTTGAAGAAGAATAAAAAGAAAGTTGAATTAGAAGATAGAAAATGGCGTCTACGGCTCAGAAGGCAGGGATTACGCAGTTCGCTGGAGAAGGGTTTGATACCTGGCTGTTCCGGGTTGAAACGCAACTTGCGGCGCATAAGGTGAAAAAGGCAATTGTTGAAGACCCACCAGCGGATGGAGCTACAGCTGAAGTGAAAGCGTGAAAGTTTTGAAGAACGAGATGAAAAAGCGAAGGCGTTAATCGTAGGGGAAGTGGTGCTAAAATGAACAGGGGTGGTAAAATGAACACCGTGCCTTTTACTGAGAAAAAACAAATTTCAATTAATGTTTATCACGCACGGACGATTTAGAGCATAAATCCGAGTGTTCGAATTAATACAGAGGTTAATTGAAGTGAAAATATCAATGAAAACTAAGATTTTAGAAAACCACGTTTGAAAGTTGGAGCTGACGAAACTTTTGGCTCGGAGGTCTTGAGGTTTTTTAGTGATGGGAATATCATTGTGATGTGATGTCAAATCTGAAACTTTTACATTTCTTTTTGAATGGGTTACAATAACTTATACATATATTTTCGGAAATGCAGCGAAAATTGTTTAAAATATAAGTTTTGCTCACGTTTTTTGCATGATCTTTATTTTACCACCAACAGCTGTTTATTTTACCCACATAGTGCAGGTAAAATGAACATTTCAATTGCTTTTTGCTAGCGATAGAAATATGTTAAAATTTAGCTATTATGGTCTGAATTCGTGTTCCTGCATTAGATAACATCCCTGTTTTTGATCCTGTGCGATAAAACTATACATATTGTTCGTTTTTCTGTCAGAAACAAGATGATATCTTTAAAATGTTCATTTTACCACCCCTTCCCCTATCCTATATTGCTGACAGCCACCTAGAACATGTTCGCGACATGGATTCAGCTAAAGAAATGTGGACTAGTTTGTCGAGAACGTTTGGTAAAACCGGATTTGCTGCTTTAAATTTAATTCGTCGTTGTTTGCATAATTTAAAAATGACGGAAGGAGGATCATTGAAAGAACATTTTTGTAAGTTTGATGAACTAGTTCGCTAGCTGAAGAACGCAGGATCAAAAATGTGTGATAAGGATGTAATAAGTCAACTATTCATGACGCTACCACCATCATATGACACGGTAACAACTGCATTGGAAAATTTGAAGGACGAGGAACTCAAGATCGACGTTGTTAAGGCAAGACTATTGGCAGAAGAACAGAAGAGAGCGGGACGAGAAGAACATTGCGGAACATTGAATGTCCCAAACTATCGGAGAAAATTAGTAGAGCACATGTAGCTGAGGTACCAATAGATCGAGAAGTAGCGCTGATGATGAGAAGCAATGACCAACCGTTGTCAGAAGAAAATGTACTGGAATGGATTATTGATAGTGGTGCAAGTCGACATATGGTGAATAACGAAGATTTATTTGATATGCTCGAAGATTTGCCTGAACCGGTGAAGATAGAATGCGCCAAGGATGGAGAGAGTATGTTGGCTTCAAAAGGTGGAACTATATCAGCAAGATCTGTTGTCGAAGGAGAAACTACTACATTTAGAGTTGGAGAAGTCGTTTACGTCCCGGATCTCAAGTTTAACCTGTTATCATTGAGGAAGTTGGTAAAAAATTGAATAAACGTTGATTTTCAAGCAGAAAAAGCGGTAATAATGCAAGGCGACCGTAAAGTTGGAAATGCTGAATTTCGTGGAAATTTGTATTATTTTCGAATGTGGAAACTGAGGAAAGATGCTGCCCTGGTTACGAAAAACGAGACTGAAACACAAACCGTTCTATGGCACCAAAGATATGGACACCTTGGATTGAAGAACCTAGAAAAGCTAATGAAATCAGAGATGGTTGCTGGTTTGGAAAAGCTGAAGAAATGTGAGAAGATTTTCTGTGAACCTTGTGCTGAAAGCAAGTTAGTTCGGCTGCCGTTCAATGGATCGAGACCCGTGACAAGTCGAGTGCTGGAAAGAATTCATACTGATGTATGCGGACAAATAACGCCCCCACATATGACGGAAAAAATTACTCTGTATCTTTCATTGATGATTTCTCACATTATGCTGTTGTATTTTTAATGAGCAACAAAGATCAAGTTTTCCAATTTTTCAAAGTGTACGAATCTATGGTTACAGCCAAATTTGGAAAGAAAATCGATTATTTGAGGTGTGATTTGGGTCGAGAATATTTTTCGAGGGAACAACTACTTTTCTATGAAAGCAAAGGCATCCAAATAGAATCTACAGTGGGATATACACCCCAGCAAAACGGAGTAGCCGAAAGATTCAATCGAACAATCGTAGAGAAGATGAGAACGATGCTAGTTTCTTCTGGTGCTCCAAAGACACTATGGGGCGAAGCTATTCTAAACTCTGTATATGTATCCAATAGAAGTCCTTGCGAAACATTAGCAGATTCAACTTCACCTGCGGAACACTGGAATGAAGTGAAACCTGATATTAGTAAGCTGCGTGTATTCGGTTCTTTGGGACTTTCCTGGATTCCGAAGCAGAAACGTGGAAAGCTGGATCCGACTGGACAACGATGCATGATGTTGGGTTATGCTCCGAATGGCTATCGACTATGGGATTATGAAAAACGAAATATGTTTGTAGGCCGTGATGTCAAGTTTATTGAATCTGTATTTCCTTATAAAGAAGATGATACTGTGCCATCTGGGATCACAGTTTCTGCTGAAATACCAGTTATGCAACCCAAGGCAATCTCAAGTAGTGCTGAACTTGGTGCTGAAGTGGATATTGAAATCAGCATAGTGAATTCCATTAAACAAACTAATCAAATTGATGAAGAGTGTGCAGATGAAGATTACACTTCAGCAAACGAGGAAGAACAAGTTGCACTCCCGCCACAATCTAATGGGAACTCTCAAGAGGAGAGTGTTCCGAGGTCCAGTGGCCGAGAGTGGAGGAGAACAGGTTCCTATCGAGCATTCTCTGTTGCTGTAAATGATTCACAGATTTCATCAAAATACTCTGATATAGTAGGTCACCCTAACCAGAACGTTTGGAAAAAGGCAGTAGATGAAGAGTTGAGGTCCCTTATAAAATATCAAACTTGGGATTTTGTCAAATGTCCGAAGAAAGCTGTTCGATTGGTGCCTTGTAAGTGGGTTTTCACTGTCAAATCAGATGCTGATGGGAATCCGGTAAGGTATAGAGCGAGGCTAGTAGCGAAAGGGTTTTTGCAGCGCAAGCACGTGGATTACGAGGAGACATTTGCTCCAGTAGCTAAATTGGCAACAATAAGGACGTTACTTGCGGTAGCAAATGAAGAGGACATGAAAGTTTTTCGTTTTTTGATACAAAAGTTTTAGGTAATTATGAAGCGCTTCGTTCGTTCAATTGAGAGATGTTTCGAAATATCATCCGGCAGTCGGGGTCAGATGCACGGTATTTGGAACAATGGTTTGTTTAACAACAGCAACTGTAAGTATGGTTAAAATTTTCAAAATAATACAGATCATATTTTTGGTGCGAAGTATATAAAACGATCTATTATATACAACTTAAAAAACATAAAAAAATTTGTCATACATTATTTTTTTCTGCTTGATTGAAATTTGAATTGTTTTAACCTCACGTTAATAGGGCATGTCACGGTTAGTCTTATTTTATTTTTGTTTCGGTTAAGTGAAACAAATCAAATACGTCAAGAATAGTATACAGCTCTATACGTGGATTGAAATGTGTTTTTGAAAAATTAAATGAAAATCATTTTGATTCCTGACCTAGTAAACAAAATTAAACACAGACTATGTAGCATTGATACTTTTTCCATTTATTTCATTTCTCTCAGAGATAACAAGCATCTTAGGACAACTCGATTCTTCTGCAATACAAGAATTGATTCTCCATCATCGCCGGGTAACCGGAGACATAATTCGAAAACTGTGTGAATGAAGTCTCAATGCCACCAAGAAGTGTCAATCAAATCCGTCCGTTTTCAATTAGCACTGTCATCCATACTGTTCGATAATTGCCGCACAAGTTCAGCAATCTCCGGTGGCAGCTCCGGAAGTTTGCTGTCCGTCGATCCACTGCGGCTCGCTCTTATGTAGGGTTCCAATAGGATGCCTTCGTCTGCATTGGAAGTCATATCCGAAGATGATTCGCGATAATCATGTTCACCAATCTCCGAACAGCTCGGGAGACTCTTGTTCGATTCGGACGAAAGCAGTTCCGTTGGTAAGCCTTGAGATGTATTGGAACTGGTTCCCTCAGTACGTCCATTAGGTCCCACTCCATTTGCGCTGTTATCACTACTGAGTTCAGAATGATTTTTAATCTTGAGCTGCTTGATTTCTTCGCTAAGATCCAAATCGACCGTTGACGAAGCGTATCCGTTCAGGAGAATTTGAGACGGTGAAAGGCTGGATGTGGGTGCGATTTCATTAGTTCCCGTTAGAGCGAGGATCCGTTGCTCCAGTTCGGTAATCTTTGCAGCTAAAAGTCTGCAATAAAAATGACAGATCATATATCAAAATAAAATACAAATACAAATATTTAGTTGTTGTTGTTTTGCCAAACGGAACGCTTCAGTGGGTGTAAATTGGAAACGAAAACATACTTGTTGGTTTTCTTCTGATGTGATAACGCCAAGCTCTTGTCGTTGACGTTGTCCAGTAGGGCTAGGCAGAGTGACTTCAGCTCCGATATGGTGGCAGCTTTGAGGGGAAGCTCCTCAACGGTTCCGCGTTCGAGTAGATCTTTCACTGTGGAAAGGAAAGGGTGAGTCTGGGTTGATTCTAAGTTGGAATAGAAGGACACAACATATATACGCAGTTCCGTGCAGATATGTGATGAATGGACTTCAATGAGGTGCAAACAAGCTTATCAATAGGCCAGTAATGTATGATATTTGTGTATTTATATAGTTATCACCAAGTCTCAATTTTCCGGCAACGCAGTCTTTATTAAAGTAAAACGAGGTGCTTATTTGCCCGACGTTTCGACACGGGTATTGTGTCTTCCTCAGGGGGTAAATATAGTTTTCGTTCTTTGTCCTATGTTTTGTCGAACTATAACTGTCTGGTGTAGGTTTTTTTGGTACATAGCTACGAAAATCACTTCCTTTTTTGTGCACAACTTGTACTGGCAATGGCGCAATTTTTCTTTAAGATATTACAATTGCGCCATTGCCAGTACAAGTTGTGCACAAAAAAGGAAGTGATTTTCGTAGCTATGTACCAAAAAAACCTACACCAGACAGTTATAGTTCGACAAAACATAGGACAAAGAACGAAAACTATATTTACCCCCTGAGGAAGACACAATACCCGTGTCGAAACGTCGGGCAAATATGCACCTCGTTTTACTTTAATAAAGACTGCGTTGCCGGAAAATTGAGATTAAAACATACAGTCGATACTCCACAAAGTTATCACCAAGGTTTGATGTAATAGTTATATTTAGTCCGTATATCTGTCTTGTGGTTTATTATAAAAAATTCATTTATTGTATTGTGCCCAATCCTCGTTTTGCTTTTCTACAGTATAAGTTAATCGAGGGAAAACAAAACAAAAATATTTTTAAAGTAATTATTATAAATTGTTTTTTTTTTTTGGCATTGACATTGGCATGGCACTTTTGCTAGATAGTCCCCTATAGTTGCTCTAGTGGCTTTTTACTGCCGTTTAGCTATAAATCGATGCAAAATATTTTTTGACACGAGAGTAAGCCACTATTTATCTAAAATATATTGATTCACAGCTCGATTTTATCCAGAAAATGATCGAAATAACCAGTTACGATTAAAATTTTAGCTCCTTTGCACCTATGCTTTGGGCTATTGTACCCATAGTAGCAGCTTCTATTAGAAACTAAATGAAGGAAAAGTAAGAACTTATGACATCAATTGAATGCTTTTGATCTATATTTGATTGGAAAAAATACAGAAGTTTTATGAAAATGTATGCTGCTGATCGACTAAGCCGACTTGTACTCCACAATTGCCATAGAATCTCCAGATCTACCAGTGTAATATATCAACTCATTTTTGTTATGGACCGCTATATGCAACTCAAAGGCATAGGGAGTTATATAGAAGATTTTACAAATGATTGAAATGAACAGGAGGATAGGCGTCGCAAGGTAGCGACAAGATTGAAATTTTATTAGGTGGTGAAATTTGAGCAAGCCATTTTAAAGTCAGTAAGCATCGAAGCGTCTTGTATTCTTCCTAGCTTCTCTACTGGAGAAGGGTTGGCTCAAAGCTTTGAGCTTTGCTACCAACACAGGCTGATTTAAAACAATCACGGTCGATACCTTCTCCTATGTAATATATTAACTTTTGAATGCTGCATTATGTTTTATTTACACGAAACATTCACAGATGTTCTGAGCCATCCCCGTGGAGTGAAGCAAGGCGTCAAAATTTCAATTTTTACCGTAATGTCTCCACCAGTGATGGAAAGCGTCAATGTGAATAGAGGGAGTCGTGTGATTTTTATATAGATGCTTCCATCACTGTCATCGAATGGCGACACAGAGATTTTCTTCATATTCTCTTTCATTTTTTCTGTCGCTAAGGCCTGTGACGGAATCGTAAACTTGATCATGTTTAGTTCATTATCTGGTATAATTGTTATTGACATCGCTGGAATCATGGATGTATATCCAATGTCCTTATCAAGCACATTTACTTCCAGAAATTCTCAAAAATGACATAGAAATTTTAATAGTAAAACTCCATTAACCCCTCTACCAGCAGCTTAAATTTTTACCGCTAGAAAAAAAAAAATCAAATCGCGATAACGTTTTTGTTTCTCAGTATTTTTGTACCATTTCTTCACAAGTTGTTAAAAAACTCTTCTAGATTTAGAATCTATGTCAACATTGATCATTAGTTATCTGGATCCACAGATATTCAAAAATTCCTTGGGGGCCGATGAGTAACCATAACCCACGTATATATCTCAGGCTACATAATTTTTATCGTATTCGGATATTCACTCTTCGGAACAATACATTAACGAGAGTATGTAGTGCAGAAATGAAGCAATTTGGTGCAGACGTCTTTGAGTAATGAGCTTTTATGTTGCTGGTACCACACTGGCTAAATAAAGATCGTGAAAACTTCAAAAAACCTCATATCGTAATTTTAAGATATCTCTGAGAATAATTAACCAATTTGTATGATTTTTTCAGCGTAGCTTGTTATTATTTTTCATTATATAACCCACATTTTATTTTTTCGATAAGACGACGAAAAACAAAATGGCCGCCTATAACATTTTATATGGAAAATGTCGGTCCCCCAAGGAACATCGTAATATCTTTAAAACCAAATCACCAATCATCAATATTGACACGGATTCTTAAACTTGAAGAGTTTTTTGATAACTTGTAAAAAAATGGTGCAAACATTTTTTTTTTGTTTTTAATTTCTTTATTAGTATCATTCCAAACATTACATTCATTTCTTATATCTAGGTGTTCTGTGTTATTAGAAAACACTATCATCCTAATTTGATAAAACAAATTTAAGCCTTAGCAGTTCAGATTTTTTTCAGGTGAGTTGATTTCACATGCTAATAAGAGAAAAAAATAACGTTTTTACTTTACTTAACCTAACTTAACATAAACATATAACGCATTGCCGGTAGAGGGGTTAAAATTGCTCTCGTGAGAGCTCCGTCATTGCGACTTGCCGAAGTGAACACATAAGATATAGTTTCGTCTTGGGACAGGGAAGAGACTCGTTTCGTCAGAGTCACAAGTCTGTCATGATACTTAACAGTCCTGGTCCCCACAGAACATTTAAACCCTGCAAGTTTGAAAATATTGTGTCATAAGGATATTTAATTTCTTCAGCTTTAAAAGCATTTTCCATACTTAATTCAAGAGAAATTGTCGCCAACAGAATATTTTATAATATTTTATAAGTGACGAACCATTCAAAGTTTGTTGAACAAATAGCTAAACGCAACATTCCTATAGTTGTCAGGACGAATGCATGTGTTATCATATTTTGCCCATAACAAAAGAAAAAAAAAACTCGATTGGCTGGTCTATCACAGAACACTCTTTTGCCGACACGTACAGTGGCAAACCATTCAAAGTTTGTTGAATAAAGTAAAACTTTGGCAAATCTACACTCACAGGGTCGAATGATTTAAAGTATTTTTTTTATTACAAGAACAAATATATATGGAAAGCGGTTATTTGAAAAAAAAAAGTAAAACATAAATAGTTTATAAATAAGAGTTTATGCCGGCACTCATAGTGACAAACCATTCATAGTTTGTTGAAAAATCATATTTACGTTTCACCGCTAAACGATTAAATGTGGAGTCATACAAATTTACATATTCGAGATAAAAGCATAAAACGAGCTCACCAATTGATTCTTAATCCTTGACTGAGCAGCCACAATCCACTTTCAGCTTCACTTAACGTAACGATCCAGCGACGCAACGAAAAGACTCATTCTTGTTCGGGCTTTTCAAACCGCACTGCCCGGCAAACGTGAAAACTGAGAAAAAAACCAAAACCGGCGACGCAAGGAAAAAAACTAATGCTTGCCCGGGCTCTTCAACCCGCACTCAGTAGGCCATTGTATTGTTCATCTCCTAGATGAAAAGTAGTTTCATTTACAACGGGATTGCAGAAACATATTTGAATCGATTTTTGGCTTTAGCTTTTTTGAGGTACCGTGAAAAGGGGTATCATTGATCAGCGAGATATCACTAATCAGAATAACCCTTCTCGTAAAAAGATCGAATCAAATTTTTACTTACATCGAAAATACCTGAAAGCTGTGGTTTTGTGAGTTTTCTTATGGGGGGAGAACAACTAGCGATTTTTAAGAATTTTACCATTTATCAAATGTTTTCTAACAGAGCTAAATACAATTTTAAACATATTTTTTTGCGGAGTGTCTTTTATACAATGCACTCGAACTAATCACATTGAAGGATTTTGATAAAAGCATTCATTATTAGAGAAGGTGTACCAGTTATGGACATAGTAGTTCCCTGTTTCGCCATACATGATTACTCCAATGTCTCCAAATTTTGGAAATTGTTGTGTATTGTTGTAGTTAGATTTGAGATATATCTTGATTTTAAAACATTCAAAGAGATTTAAGATGTGAAAGCAATCAAAATTCCATAAGTGGCCAAATAGGGATCCACTATAACTATAACTGATACACTTTCCTAGTTAAATTCCACCAAATCACAAAATTAGGGTCTATGTTGGTTAGATAAGATTTGATTTTCTAAAATCAAAAAGAAATAATTTAAAAAGTAACTTTATCAAACAAAATGTTCACGGGTAGCATTCAAAATGCCCCTAGGAAAAATACAAGAATATAAAAAATATTTATTTGTTTGAAAAAATATTGTGATTCTCGCTTGCAAACTCGTGCCCATACTTTCTGGGACATCCTATATGAAGGCCAAAGTCTGACTAGTCATTTAATTTGTAAATTATTTAAATTCAAATAATATTGAACTGCCAAATACGCCTCAAAGTAGGCATTATGTTGAAGAAATTATGCATTATTCATAGTATTTCGTCAATTCTGATCAATTGAACATATATTTATAACTGTCGCGTTTTACCGGAAACTCTTGAAGATTGCGAACTTCTTAAACATCTTTAAGAGAAGAAGCACATTTTTTTTACTGGTAACGACAAAACTGAACGTTTGTTCAAAGTCGTCTTGAAAGGTCTCTTAAGTGACTATAAGTCAGCCAAAGAGACCAAAAATGGACTAAATGATTTACTTGGATTATCCCCAGTCAAAGTAATGATTATGAAAATGAGAACCCAATCTGGCATTCTTCTGAAATGGCTTTCTCAAGAATATTATTAAGTTCACTTTAACAGAAGTGATCTAAATATATCGAACACTAGTGGGCCCGGCAAACTTCGTCTTGCCATCAAGTAGGCTGTTGAAAAACGCTAAGGATCGTCCCATACAAAATGACAGTTCCGTTTACGCTTGTTTTTTCAACTTTCCCGGTGAATATCCTGGGATTTTAATACACACAAACACGTCGGAACACTTGACGAACAAAACGGAAAAATAATCATTCAAATCGATTGATCCGTTCGGAAGCCATTTCGTGCCATACAAACACCACTCCATTTTTATTTATATAGATAGATAAGACTTGCTTTTTCTAATGCTTTAATATTATAATATTAAAGCTTTAGAAAAAGCAAGACTTATGTTCGATGTCCGTGTGACTTGGGAACATTTCCAGAACCCCACTCAGTGCCGTCGGTGCCAAAAGTGGGGAAATAATGATCGTATAGCAATAGCTGATTGTTTAGAGGTATTCAATAAACCCCAAAAAAATAAAATATATTCATGTTTTGAATAATGTTAAATGTGTTAGCATCTAGATATCTTCTACAGAAACACCAAAAACGTTTCAAAATTTCAAACGACAAAAACCATTACGTGTGACGAAATAAGAAATCAATACGGCCATAGCTGTACATAGCTGTAGCAGGGTAGGTGTACACTCCATTATTTATTCAAAAAGCTTCAAGTGTCTTCAGTTACAAGGTTCTTAACCTTAACCTATTTTTCAAAAGAAAAGGTTTGACATCCAAATTTCCCAGTTAGAAGAAAAATAAACTTGACCCTTCTGGGACCGGTTCCATGTAGATTCCATAAAGAATCGAAAAAAAATATCCATGATCTAAGCTAGTCCCATTGCACAGTGTGACGAATGCTCACTTTTTTCAGTATCGTGTTAAAACATGTTCTGTTGATTTGGCGTTTTCGGATGAAAATTCTCAAAAATTATGGCGCATCGTGTGACCATAATTTTTAGCTCACAATTCCGCCACAGGTGTAGCGCTGTAAGTTACAACTTTTTTATTTGACGATTATCAAATATCGTGTCTTGAACAAAGTTGTAAATTAATCAAATTGAATCGAGTAATTCATCTGGTAACCCTACCGGTATCCATTGATATTTTTAAAAGACTTCAAAATAACGCTTTTTTTTATCGAATATTTTCAAAATTTTTAGTTTTTAATGGTGATGTATTACAAAATAATGGGAATAATCAAAAGACACAACTTTTTGGGAGTTAGTAGTGTTCTGAAACGTAAAGGAAATACAGTCGACTTTCCACATCTTGATGTTCTACATCTCGATATCACTCCCTATGTCGATGTTTGCTTCGGTCCCTTCATTCTGCATACGATTTCGCTCTCCATATCTTGATATCCTCCTGATCTCGATATCTCCATATCTCGATATGTTCCTGTTGATTTTTCGTTCCCAATTTTCTCTCTATATGTCGATATGAACATTATCAAAGGTTACTAGACCAGATTTAAATGATTCAGAACAATTTGGAAACTCATAATGAAGTTTGTTTGTTTATTATTTTCCTAGTAAAAGAGTGATTTTCAATCTACACGCTCAAAAAGAGTTCTGGAAAACGTGAACTGTCAAAAATACACCATGAACTACCATCATGTTTACACAGAAACAACATATCAAACAAGGAAACTTAAATGTGCTAACGTTTCAACTGTATTCGATACTTAAATAACAAAAGCGCGAAATGATATGTTTTCAATTTAAAATCCTGTAAAACTTTCAATTGGATTTGACAACAATTCTGACCTTAATTGTCGATTGCCAAAAACAAAACCGTGCCTGAATAGTTACCCATATTTTTTTTAATTAGGTGATTGATTTTTAAACGTATCATTAAGATCTTGTTATGCCATCCTATGTTACCCAGACTTTGGAACGGTTACTTCAAAATAGATTTCTGTAGAGTACGACTATGCAATGAATCTATAGACACATATTGTTAATTATGGCAGACGTTTCATATATTCACTTAAAATCCTTTAAGGCAAAGTAGCCCGTCATTCGTTTTGGAAACAATGATGACTTTTCAGCTTGCATTTCAAAGTGATAAAACTCAGTCTTGATAGTTTATATTGACTTGAAAAAGTATCACTGTACGCACTAACATGCAAAAAGTATGCTGATAGGTGCTTTTTCAGCTATAACAGTGCAGAACCAACTGATTTTCTTTGATTCGAAATCGTGAGATGAATTAGCAACAATCAGCAACGATGCGTACAAATGTTAATGACGGCCTACTTCGCCTTAATGGTTTCTTATAGGCTTTTTGTTTGCTATTTGTGTGAATGGACCATGTTAAAACAATAATCGCAAAAATGACCTTTATCCAAGGACTTAACAATTTCTAAAAACTGCTGTAAAATACTAAAATACAATACATTAGCTACAATAGCTGGATGAATAATGATTGATCCACAAATGTGGCCCGGTATATCGTTAAATACGCAAATGAGCTTCCAATCATTTTATTTGAAACTAGTGGTCCCGGAAAACTTCGTCTTGCCATCAAGTAGGCTGTTGACAAACGCTATGGATCGTCCCATACAAAATGACAGTTCCGTTCTCTCTCGTTTTCCCTACTCTTCCGGTGAATATCCTAGGATTTTTATACATGCAAACACGTCGGAACTCTTGAGGAACAAAACAGAGCAATTATCATTCAAATACGTTGACCCGTTCGTGAGCCATTTCGTGACATACAAACACCACTCCATTTTTATTTATATAGATAGATACGTTTTAATTTTGTTTAAGAAGTTAAACTTGATGCAAATCATATGAAATCAAAGGAAATTCGCAGGTTCCCGCTATGGTATCTCAGGGCCTGATAGAAATCTTCAGGTGCTCGTTTGAAATCCAAATTCCACTTCCTATTCAGCATTCTCAACATTTTGAAAAAAAAATGAAGTTGGTAGACACAAGAGAAAAAATTGAGATGTAAATTGGAACAAATTGAGATCTAAAATTGTGAAAAATAATAAAATCGTTCTGGTGGGCTTCGATCCCACGATTCCCAATACGCTAGACTGGGTGCGTTAACCAACTACACCACACAACGGGTAAAGATTCTGCAGCGCCAAAAACACCATCGGCTGGTTCAAACCGTAATGGACATGACAATCATAGTTGCGTAAAATCGAGCGGCGATCTCTCTATCGGGTCATTTCGAAGAGATTCGACCGGGACGTAAGCTTCACCCATAATAACCATCTCATTGAGCCAACGTTGGCTTATAAGTAGTATGGTGGGTATAGCGCAACAGTGCGACGCTAAAAATAAATCTCTCACTGTTGTTCGTAGGCATGCTTGGGGGAGTTGAATTCGGCATCTCAGCGAGCCGAAGGAGATGCGAAGTTCTGAAGGATAACGTGGGTTCGTGACGGACTTTGGATTCAATTTGGCGGTAGTTGGTTACGCGCCCAGTCTAGCGTATTAGGAGTCGTGGGATCGAAGCCCACCAGAACGATTCTATTTTTTTTTTCGCAATTTAACATCTCAATTTGTTCAAATTGACTTTTGTGCCTACGAAGTTTTATTTTTTTCTTTCAAAACACCATCGGCTAGTTTAAGCCGTAATAGACATGACAACCCTAGTTGTTCGACATTTGACAGAAACCCTGGAAATCCACAATTTTCTTCACAGGGTTGCCCCAGAAATCTTAGGAGTGTGCTAGGAATCCGCAGATTTTGCACGGCATTTTCAATAGCTAATTATACATCCTTAGGATCCCACGAGAAACCCATGATGTCCGCTAGGAATCTCCAGATTGCACTCAGTATCCTAAAGAATCCACCTAAAATTCTCAGAAGCCCACTAGAAAAACCTAGGATCTTGCAATTATTTTCCAGGATCAAGTTAGGAAACTATTAATCCCAGCTAAGGTTCTCAAGGACAGTTATGAGTTATGACATTGCTTTAAATTTAAAAAATGCGCTCTTTCAAGTATCAACTGAACCATTTTTTTATAGCAAAACGAACTGATTGTTATGTGCACTTCGTACGCGTAACATAAAGCGTTGGAATTTTGCTCAATTATTTTTGACCTCAAATATAATTCTATCGGGAAATCCTTTGATCCGATTGGAATCATATGAAATTGTTTTTTTTGTATTATTGCTCTATAGTAAGGCAGACCTATTTGCATTTCAGTTAACGAGTGAAATAGTGTAAAATTCGATTGAAAGCCTTACAAAATTTGTGGGTTGGTGTGTGCCGGAAATATCGCAATTTAAATTTGAGTTTGGAAAATATCACACATAACTGCAAACTTTTTGCAGTTCAAGAACATTATCTGACACTCATTGTATTTATACTGCATTATAATCAATATGAGTTAGTACCTTGTGAGTGAGACATGACCCTCTGATTGTTGTTAGTGCCAAGCTTGATGATTCCCTTTTTCCGTTTGGTGTCAAGCATGTTCTTTGAAGAAGTTAATCAATAAGGTTAGTTAGAATGACCTTTTATAGAGCGTCGACAATCCATCCTACCTTGTACTTGGTGGCCGACTGTCGGGACAGTTCCAATTCATTTTCCAAATTCGTAATCTTTTCCTGCTGGTACTTGTTCTCCAAAATCAGTCCATCAACATCCACAATCTTCTGCTGCGATTGGTCACCCTTGAGCATCACACTAAGCTCGTGGTTCAGCCTGTGGGCTTTACACTTGTAGGCGTCCCGTTCCATAACTACGTCCTCCTTTTCGTCCAGCAACGATCGAACATCGTACTGCAGTTGAGCATTCTTTTTCTTCAGAGTTTCCATTTGCGCTATCAGCTTGGACTTTTCCTCGTCCCAAACAATACCTTTGCGATCTTTGAGCTTCGTTTCTTCCGTGGACTTCATCTTGTTGAAAGCTGCTTGAAGATCGAAGTTTTTTGTTCGCAGGACGTCTATGTCGCCCTCTAGTTCATGAACACGCTGTCGCAAGGCTTCCACTTCTGTACTTAAAGAAATGTTGCGTTCTCGAGTTTGATTAACCAATAGACTAACGGCGGAACTATTACCAAAGCCTGCGGCTTGGAACTCCGGCGAGTTGAGACTACTTTTCATGGCTGAATATCGCATTTGAAGTGTTTCGGCCATCAGCTTGAACTGATCCCTTTCGGATCGGTACTTTTCCAGTTCATTTCGCATGATCTTCAGCGCTTCCACTTTGCTTTGAAGTTTTCTGTGGATCGCTGAATTCTGCAGATGAAGAAGTGGTCAAACATTGTAAAGACAATTCTCCTATGAAGCCTACCTCCAAGTCGTATTTCTCCATATGCTCTTCGAAATCGAAACTAGATTTCATGGTCATTTTGGAATGCTTTTCTCGGTCCTTAAACCGTTTTTCACTATCTATAAAATAGTTAACTTCGTGTGATATCATTTGTCTGCGATTTTTACATATTTACACTATGATCTCAACAGTAGATCCGGAAAAATCCAATATCTACGTACGTGATGAGAATCACATTAGTTCACTGCAAAATGAAAGCATTGCGATACTATCTCTTTCTATACGAGGGTTGGAAAATCGATTTTCCTTTATGTTTTCATGTTGTCGCACTCTGTTGCTGTTGTGACATGGCAATGTAATCAAGCAGGCCAGAGGGGGTGGATAGAAAGAGATAGAGAGCAAGAGATGGAAAAAGCTAAGCGTCGCTTTATTTTTCGATCAAACATTGCATCCCCTTAGGGCAAACGCTCCCTTAGTGGAGGTAGCTCCAATAGTGGAGGTAGTGTGTTATGGCATGTTTCGCGCTAATAAATGATTATGTGATATTTTTGTATTATGTACGATGCGAAAATGATACAAGTAATCGAATAATATTCATGAAATTGAACCGTAAAACTATTTAAAACAATTATTTTGCTTAATTTTTTTGCTCCTTTGCACCTATAGTGGTGCATCAGTACCCATAGTGGAGGGTCCCATAAGAAATCAATGGTTTGCGCCACTAAAGGAACCATCCTTAAAATATACCTCCACTAAAGGAACAGTGTTCCTATTATTGGTGCAAGGCTTTTTGCAGGGAAAGTTCAAATGAATCGTGATTTTTATACATTTGAATGATAGAAGGATTTGAAATCTATCGATTGATACGGTAAAATCATATATTTCATGATCTTAACACCGTGTTTTAGCAGTTTTCCCTTAGGTGCACCACTTATGGTACACTTGCCCTATGAAGGTTCAGAGAAAATGGACTCGATGAAAAAGGGTGACGCTATGCTGTTGCTCGAGTGGGCCGTTGCAGCATAGGGCTCTGGGTGTTGCGCATATACATGTTATATGTTTACCATTTTGGCTGTGTGCTTAGGTAGCTTCCGCTAGCGCTTCACAGGGGCGCTAGGTGCGAGTGCTGAACTTGGAAGAGCTTTTCGCTCATATATTACTAGAATAGTTGTAGTGCATGATGTCGTAAGACTCGAGACCATCGGTTGCAGCACTGAATGTGAGTGTGACATTTTCAACATATAAATATGTTGCAAACATAGTTGCGACTTGAGAAAATGCGGCAGAGCGGTTTTATGATGGTTACAAACACAGTGCGATTGATGCTGCTGATGAACGACGGCCGTTGACTGTTCTAGAATTCAATGAATCAAAAGCATGGAATACACTTTAAATTGTAGTAGGGTCGGTATTGGACTGATGCAAATTTTGTTTTTGCTCCCCTATGCTTAAACGATGTCAATTATGATGAAAATGATCCTCCCAAAATTTGAAGTGATTCGGAAGAAATTTAGTTGTGCACACACTATTTGAAGTTTATATGGAGATTACTATGGAAAACGCCAATCTTTTGTGTTCAGCCCTCTAACACGTCACCATAATATTTTAGGTAAAAGTGAACAAACTCATCTTATGTGAAAACTTCCCAGCTTTTGCACGTTGACTTGAATGGCTGTTTCAGGGATGCGAAAGATGTGAATGTAGAGTTGGTGAATGTTTGCTACAGTACTTTAGCAAACATTTACCAACTCTACATTCACATCTTTCTACATGACCATCAAAATCCAAAGCAAACCATGACCATTCAAAACAAAAAGATGTCACGGCTTTTTCTTCCCAACTGCTATTCAAACCTGAATGCGAAAAGACTCGAGCACAGTGGTGAAACGATTTTTCCGATTTTCGGGGTTCTGCATTTTTGCATATTAATTAATTGAAAACACAAGCGAAATATTAGCGTTTGAATCATTCAACATTTTTTCTCGTCATTCACTTCGGGATAGCTGTCCGAAAACGATCACCGAGAAGGAATATATCGAGAATATAAGATTACGAATCTAATGACACATTGAGTTAAAATTTTGGTCATTTCAATGCTGAGGAAATCAACCATGTTTCTTCAGTGTGTTTTTTTTAAACGTCACAACTTTAAGTAAAAGTTTAGTATACAAAATAAAGAATATGTTTTGGAAAAAAATTCCTACGAAGTAAGATTAACTCACTGCCTTTCAAATGCGTCATAGAGAGTATCAATTGGACGTGAAATCACAGAGATATGGTAAAAATACTTTTGTATGTTTTTAGGGGGTGAACTCAATCTTTTGCACGGGGGTGTACTTCTCTGGTAGTCAATCCATAAATAAGTGTAGCAACAATTGCGTTATTAAAGAGCACTTATGTATTAGGCATGTCACGCTATTTCACCATTTCATGTTAAATGACAGTAGCAAAAACTGGGTCCACAAGATTACCTAGATAGAATTTCCTCTTGCGAAAGCAAGGTTCTTGAACAAGAGCCACTTGTGCTTTAACATTTTGTATGAGTCTATAAAGTTGATCTGAGCTATCCCGACCGCATCTGATACCCAAACTAGGCAGGATTAATTTTATTTGCGATCTCAGTGCGGAAAAGACTAGCAGTGAAAAAAGCACATAGGTATTTATTGAAAGTAGCCAAAGGCGAAAAAGCACAGAATACATTGTGTAGAACGCATACTGCGAAACAATATAGCTGTTAACTTAAATTATCTAATGACATAATGCATACACAATCTCAAGTTTATTTAGCCTCAAGCAGCCGATTAGCTCAGAGAAACACAAAGTCCGCCTGATCCAGTATTGCAGGAAGGGCACATTTTTGTAGATGGCACCCTGGTACTCCACATACTCCGTTTGTGCGTAGGTTTTATTTAGACCCTTCTAACCATTCATTCCTAGGCACGATAAGCTTGAAACCGCATCACACCATGGATTACACTACGGGACATTTTTAGCATTATATTAGCTGTACAAAATGCATTATTTAACGATTTTAGTCAACTTGCATGCAAACTTACCAGCTTTTATTAAGCTTTATTTGCCTAATTCATTGCAGAATTCAAACTTTATGTGAATCCAAAATATATATATTTGTGATCTAACGAAAAGCTAAAAAGCATAGGTGGCGCTGTTCTAGAATAATTGTTAGTGCATCCAAATTGATCCTTCTGGCGATAAAATTGGAAGAAAATCGTCACAATAATTTCGATGCTTATTTTTGCAATTCAAAACACAAGAAATCCTCAATAACCTTTTTCAAAACTTTCGTTACCTAACCTTACCAATAGCATCTAACGTGTTTCACATATGCAAATGACCAATAGCTATAATAGTATTTAACTCAAATTCGCTACATATATATTACATATACATGATTATCTATTATATGCAAGCGAAACAGCATGGTTGAAGTTGCTTTGATGGGATCAGACATGACAGAATAGTCCCGAAAAGATGTAGATCTATATTCGGGTATTCACTATTCGGAATAGAAATATCTAATCTAATATTATTATCATGAATTAGCGGAGTGAGACGCTACAAATGCCTAATGAATCTATCCCAATTGAACAGCCCATCGTTCGCATACTTTTACCCTAAACGGTGTTATCCAATATTGTGAGATTTTGTCTTGTCTGCTCTTTTCAGCATCGATTGTCCACCCCCGTGAACATAAACAGCAGCATTATTGCTCGTTTGCACGTTATGATGCTTGCACACACGCCACACGACCCAAAGCTTCCGAGTAAAGCTGGGGCAATAGTAACAATTGCTGAATGCTGCCGTCGAGCGAACCGAATGAGATGTCATGCGTGCGTCGTTACAGTGTTAGACTGTTTCAGAATATTGTATCCGGAAACGAAACAGTTCTGTTGCAAAAAAATATACAACGAATATTTTGAGAGGTCTTCTTATTCTTCTTTCGACGCTATTCATGTCGTCTCAAAAAACTGGAGTGGTTTATTTTTTTCCCCTCTAACCATCTTTGATGTTTCTCAGTTTATTAAAAAAAAAATAAAAAAAAATATTTTGAAAAGTATTTTAATTTATATATTTTTTAAAATAAGTTAACACTTACTACCAAGTGTGTGAAAACAACCGATTATGCCTTTTGTTGTATCGAATTTTTGTCTTTCGACCTTCTGTCCTTTTGGGGTTTTGACTTCCGACCTTTTGCCAAACATTCTCAATAAATTTTGATCAGTCTAATAAACTGATATGATATTACGTACCTGTTCCTTCGCAGACAGTAAGAGGAAATACTAAGCACGGAGAAAAGGTACCATTCACAACACCTTCAAGGAATGGTGGAACAATTTGATTCGATTCCATGCCCCGTCATCAGTATGCGTATGTAATCGGTTCGATGCGTGGTCAAAGACGTCAAGAACGGCAGGATTTGAATTGTTCTGCCAGGGGGATGGTGAGCAAAAGAAAATCACACAACATAAAATGAGCCATTTAGGAAACTGCCATGAAGAACAACATCTACAACGACTAGTGGATTTTTCCGGCTTATGTTTCAAGCCAATGGCTTTAAAACTTTGACTCTTGTATGTTCGCATCGTCGGCGTTCTATAATTGGCTCAGTTCGAACTGCTCAACGAAATTTAGACTACGAAGGATACTTATCCCTAGCTATCTGTTTACATTTGCATATGATTTATGGTTCACTGCAAAGTGGATATACAGTAGGAGCTTTATACAGTTCGGAATTCACATATTTTACGCTTCGCTGGATCCCAGGCAGGTTCAGTGGACTATAAATGATTCCGAAAGAATTTTGTCACAAAATGGTCGGAATTCGACAGGATACAAATTCAGAACTGATGAAGCCAGTCGGTTTTTGTCATGCCCATTTTGTCAACTGACGAATTTAATTTTAATCATTATGTTGCTTATCTAATGGCTTTCAGGATCATGCATGAGTGTTTGGCGGATCAACTTAAATAATGATTTTCAATAATTCTTCTTGAATAGTAAGTAGTTGACGCATCACATTGCAGAACGATGATTTGGGTCAAAGTTCGAATCAATCCGATACGATTTTTTACATGAACTCTTATGTTATTTCTGGTTGAGTTGTGTTTGATCCTTCGACCTTGACGCTTGCTCCTGTGGGGGCGGGCGATGAGGGCAGGATCAAACATGTCGCGCATCGGTCGAGTAAAGTGAAAAAGTGCCGCGTTAGACTAATTCTTTTTGATCTTTCGACGTTGACGCTTGCTCCTGGGCAGTGCGTCAAGAAAGCCCGAGCAGTCGTCAGTTGTTTTCCCTCTCGGGTCGCGCGCCTATTTTCTCTGAGTGCTTTTATATAGCCGAGCAAACGAGTGAAGCTGAAAGTGGATTGTTGCTGCTCAAGGATGACGGATCAATTGGTGAGCTCGTTTCATGCTACTATTTCTTATATATATAAAACATATATGACTGCACCTTTAATTGTTACAACGGTAAGACGTAAATATGATTTTTCAACAAACTATGAAAGGTTCGTCACTGTGAGTGTCGACATAAACTCTGATTCATAAATTATTTACTTCTATTTTTTTTGTAATTAAAAAAAAACTTTGATTGGTTCGACACTACGAGTGTAGACTTGCGAAAGGTTCACTTTATTCAACAAACTTTGAAAGGTTCGTCACGTCAAGTGTTGGCATAATTTTTCTCTACATAGATATTGTTCACATCAAATGAAAATATTATATTTACATATAAGCATGTTTATATATCACCAATAATTATTTATCATGGTCTAATCGCTTATCAAAGTGAATCCTGTGACCCAACGATCCTCCCTATTAACAAACATCCCTCCCCAACCAGAACCACATAACACAATTAAAACACATTCCTATCAGCAGCAGTTAAAAGTAACAGAAGTTGATAAAATTTTGTTATCAAGATGGCTTTGTTCTCAACTTGTTACATTTTTAGTAACACATTTATAACAACAATTGTTATAATTTTGACATCGCATTTATAAGTTTGTTGCAAATAACATCCGATGTCATAAACAGTAACATAGTTTGCAATAATTTTGTTATTTTGTAGCATCCTTGCAACACATTCTGTAATAATTTTGATATAATTGTAACAGGGTTTGTTATATTTTAGTTAATTTTGGTGCAAATTTTGTTAGAATTTTTGTTATTTTAACTACTAACGGTACATGTTTTATAACAAATAGAAATATAAAAAAATCATATCAGGGGAACACATTCTGTTATAATCTTGTTTCTTCCGTCTGGTCGGGTCCCAGTGGAGATGCAGAGGCAAACACGGTCTCCAAATAGCAAAGGTTACACACTAACATTCCTTCCCCCAATCCCACCTGACTGCAAGGACGTGGCCGGCGCCGTTATTGACCATGTATAAATAGAGGCACTGAATTATGCACACTGAAGAAGATTATGGCCAGTGCGCATCGTACCTTCGTGCTGTGCGTACACGAATTCTCTCTGCTCTTGGAAGTTTTCTTAAAAACTACCTAAAGCAATAAAACAGTACTTTTCAGTGCTACAAAAACAGTACTTTTCAGTGCTACAAAAACAGTACTTTTCAGTGCTACTAAAACAGTACTTTTCAGTACTATTTTTTCTACTATTGATCCCTTTACGATCCTTGTTTGGACCCGTGCCTTCGATTTTTCGTTGGACCCGTTGGCGAAAGCTAGCGGTGGTAATCCTTCTTGGACACCGTCTTGGGAAAAAACCTCTCGAAGGTCACGTCTTTTTTCGTTTATTAACTTAACATGGTATCAACAACAAACAAAAGGAAGGGTGAATCTCTGAATTCACTACTTCCTTCCAAAAAAGTGGGTTTTAAAACTGTCACTACACGTGGCAAGAATGGAAGAAAGGACGTTTCCCCGGAATGCGAACTTTCTTCCAAGGGTGAAATGAATAATTGTATCGAAATGAGCAATCAGTTCAATGCTCTAGACAAATTTTCCGAACACCAAATTGAAGCAGCCTCTAGCCCAGGCTGTTTGATTCAAGTGAGGAAGCAAAGAGTGCCGCCTATCGTGGTCAGTTGTTCCGAATTTGGGGGATTTAGGCAGGAAATCTTGAACTCCATTAGGGGAATCAAGGTTTCCTTCCAAATCGCAAAGAAAGGAGACTGTCGCGTTTTGCCGGAAACTCTTAAAGATCGCGAACTTCTTCTCAAACATCTTGAAGAGAAGAAGCACATTTTTTTTACTTATGACGACAAAACTGAACGTTTGTTCAAAGTTGTCTTGAAAGGTCTCTCAAGTGACTATAAGTCACCTGAAGAGATCAAAAATGGAATAAATGATTTACTTGGATTTTCCCCTGTTCAAGTAATCATTATGAAAAAGAGAACCCAATCTGGCATTGTTCGGAAAGGGCTTTCTCAAGAATTTTACTTAGTTCACTTTAACAAAAAAGAACTAAATAATATTAAAGCTTTAGAAAAAGCAAAACTTTTGTTTGATGTCCGTGTGACATGGGAACATTTCCAGAAACCTGGAGGAAATTACCAGAACCCCACTCAGTGCCGTCGGTGCCAAAAGTAGGGTCATGGTACAAAAATTTGTCGCATGGATGCTAAATGCATGATTTGCGGAGGTTCTTCTCACGCTAAGGACGTCTGTCCTGTGAAAGAAGATACCAGAAAGTTTGAATGCGCCAATTGCAAGGGCCCTCATAAAGCTAACTTTTGGAATTGTCCTTCACGCAAAAGGGTCATTGAGGCTCGTGCCAGGCAGATGAAAGATAATATCCGTTACGATAACGGTCGTTTCCGGAATTTGCCTGGTAGAGTATCGAACAATGCTCATTTTTCAGTTAACGATCGCTTGATCATGAATCATACCCATCAGGAAGATCATAATCATGCTCATTCACAAACTAATTTTAATCCTTCGGGTAGCCGTTCGAATCTTTCAATTTCGAATGTATCTACCCACGGTAAATCCTTTGCCGATATCGTAGCAGGAAATTCGAACTCCTCCCCTGTTCGATCCATAGGTACCCATTCTACTTGTTTCAAATCAAATGGAAAAAACCCTACCGCCACAGGTAACTCCGCTTCTTCGTCTACCGGAAATTCCAATGGGAAATCACATGACATATCTGCCCCTGATTTTAATTTTCTAATCGAACAATTGAATCTAATGATTGATGCAATGTTCAAAGCCACCACTATGACTGAAGCAGTCCAAGTAGGTGTAAAATTTACAAATCAAATTGTTATTGGATTACGTTTTTCTAATGGATCCAAATAATAATTTAAATATTTTAAATTGGAATGCTCGTTCTCTGAATGGTAAAGAGGACGAGCTGTTTAATTTTCTTACGGTTAATAACGTGCATATAGCAGTTATTACCGAAACGTATTTAAAACCTGGATCTAAACTCAAAAGGGATCCTAACTTTTTTGTTTATCGTAATGATCGACTTGATGGGGCATGTGGGGGAGTTGCAATCATCATTCATAGGCGTATAAAACATCAACTGTTTTCATCATTTGAAACTAAAGTTTTTGAAACTTTAGGTGTTTCTGTTGAAACACAGTTTGGTAAATATACTTTCATAGCTGCCTATTTGCCTTTTCAATGCTCTGGGCAGCAAGTTAATTTGCTCCAAACTGACTTGCGTAAATTGACTCGCAATAAGTCAATTTTTTTTGTCATTGGTGACTTTAATGCCAAACATCGGTCATGGAATAATTCTCAAAGTAATTCCAACGGCAGAATTTTATTTGATGAGTGCTCTTCAGGATATTTCTCAATTCAATACCCTGAAAGCCCCACATGTTTTTTCTCTTCTAGAAATCCATCTACGATTGATTTGGTCTTAACCGACTCTAGTCATCTTTGTAGCCAACTGATTACTCATGCTGATTTTGATTCTGATCATGTCCCTGTTACATTTCAAATATCCCAAGAAGCGATTCTCAATCCTATCAGCTCCACTTTCAATTATTTACGAGCCGACTGGAATATATATAAAACGTATGTTGACTCTAATCTTGATGTTAACATTTCTTTAGAAACTAAACTTGATATTGACAATGCTCTTGAAACTTTAACAAACTCCATTGTTGAAGCCCGGAGCATTGCAATTCCAAAATGTGAAGTAAAATTTGAATCCGTGATTATACACGATGATCTTAAACTCTTGATCCGTCTTAAAAACGTGAGGAAAAGGCAATTTCAACGCACTCGCGATCCTGCTTTGAAAATTATATGGCAGGATTTGCAGAAAGAAATCAAGAAACGTTTTGCTCAATTAAGAAACAAAAATTTTGAAAATAAAATTTCTCAATTGGACCCTGGCTCTAAGCCCTTTTGGAAATTATCTAAAATCTTGAAAAAACCTCAGAAGCCAATACCGGCATTGAAAGAGGAAAATAAATTATTACTAACTAATTGCGAAAAAGCTCAAAAACTTGCTATGTAGTTTGAAAGTGCGCACAATTTTAATTTAGGACTTACTAGTCCAATTGAAAATGAAGTTACTCAGGAGTTCGAAAATATTCTCAATCAAGAGAACGTTTTCGAAAATGCCTGGGAGACTGATTTGGAAGAAGTGAGAACTATTATTAAAAATTCAAAAACATGAAAGCTCCTGGCGATGATGGAATTTTCTACATCCTCATCAAGAAACTTCCAGAAAGCAGCTTATCATTTTTAGTTGATATATTTAACAAATGTTTTCAATTAGCATATTTTCCTGACAAATGGAAAAATGCTAAGGTTGTTCCAATTTTAAAACCAGACAAAAATCCTGCAGAAGCTTCTAGCTATCGTCCAATCAGTTTGCTTTCCTCCATCAGTAAACTTTTTGAAAAGGTTATTTTGAACAGAATGATGGCCCACATCAACGAAAATTCAATTTTTGCCAATGAACAGTTCGGATTCCGCCATGGACATTCGACCACTCATCAACTTTTACGTGTAACAAATTTGATCCGTTCCAACAAATCTGAAGGCTACTCTACTGGTCTTGCTCTTCTAGACATAGAAAAAGCATTCGACAGTGTTTGGCATGAAGGTTTGATTGTAAAATTAAAAAACTTTAATTTTCCAACATACATTGTTAGAATAATTCAAAGTTATCTGTCAAATCGTACACTTCAGGTTAATTATCAGAACTCCAGATCTGAAAGACTTCCTGTAAGAGCTGGTGTTCCTCAAGGCAGCATTTTGGGACCAATATTATACAATATTTTCACATCTGACTTACCTGAGCTACCTCAGGGATGTCAAAAATCTTTGTTTGCGGATGACACAGGCCTCTCCGCCAAAGGACGAAGCCTGCGTGTCATCTGTAGTCGATTGCAAAAAAGTTTGGATATTTTTTCTTCATACTTGCAAAAATGGAAGATTTCTCCTAATGCTTCCAAAACTCAACTAATAATATTCCCACATAAACCAAAAGCTCTTTATTTGAAACCTTCAAGTAGACATGTTGTCACGATGAGAGGGGTTCCAATAAATTGGTCAGATGAAGTTAAGTATCTAGGGCTCATGCTAGATAAGAATTTTACTTTCAAAAATCACATTGCGGGCATTCAAGCCAAATGTAATAAATATGTAAAATGTCTCTATCCCCTTATTAATAGAAAATCAAAACTTTGTCTTAAGAACAAGCTGTTGATATTCAAACAAATTTTCAGGCCAGCCATGTTGTATGCTGTACCAATATGGACTAGCTGTTGTAATACCCGGAAGAAAGCTCTGCAGAGAATTCAAAATAAAATTTTGAAAATGATTCTGAGGCTTCCTCCCTGGTAAAGTACCAATGAGTTACATAGAATATCCAATGTTGAAACATTGAGACAAATGTCAAATACAATCATTAATAATTTCAGGCAAAAATCGTTACAATCTTCTATTGCCACGATTAATGAGTTATATGTTTAGGTTAAGTTAGGTTAAGTATATTAAAAACGTTTTTTTTTTCTCTTATAAGCAGGTGATATCAACTCACCTGTAAAAAAAAAACTGAACTGCTACGGCAAATGAAATGTAATATGTTGTTAACAAAATGTCAATTAAATCTTAAATTTGTTTTACCAAATTAGGATGATAGTGTTGTCTAATAATTCAGAACACCTGGATATAATAAATGAATGTAATGTTTGGAATGATACTAATAAAGAAATTAAAAAAAAAAAAAATAGAAGATTATGGCCAATCCCAGCCGATCTTCTAGTTGATTCTTTGTGCATTTTCACTGACTTCGGTCAATCACGGAATAGCAACCATTGATATGTGTAGTCAGTCTAAGCTAAGCTAAGCTAAGAACTCTTATGTTATTTTTGGTTCTTTGCAAACTTCGAAATTTCGGTTTTGAAGATGACATAAATGAGACAAATGGCTCAATCAAGGTGTTTACTGAAATATGATCTGTGATTATATCATAATGGTCGCAAAACTATAAAATCACCTCCTCTTGATTTTGTTTTTTCATTATAAACGGAATAATTATTGTTTGTATGTTGTTAATATTCCAGAAATAAAAACTCCACGTGAATAAATTGAAAATACATGGATGAACATGAACCAGATCAAGAGACAACATGAGAAAAGTAAGGACAATGTTAATACGCGGAACCCGCCAAATACGCGAAATTTGGCCTTCAACATGAAGTTTAGAAAATTCCGTTAAATTAAACGGAATTTTTCAAATTGGGAAAACTTATATGGCAATCTCAGTAAATTTCTGACTTTTGGTTTAGAAAATTTTTGCATTAAAAATGTTTTAATCGTTTGGTTTCAAGTTGGAAGTTTTTCTGGCTTGCTTGTCTTGCTATAAATTTTGCATCAACATTACGATATTGAACTTATCATATAAATTTGTAAAATTATTTCCTTGCAATTTGAACACATGAAAAATATTTTCACTGTAACAGCCGTATAGTTCAAAAAGGTGAATGAGAAATGAAAATATCTGATATAGAGTTTTTTTTGTTCGGAATTTTCTGGATCTTCAAGCCACCTACCATTTATTTTTAATCCTAAAAATGTGAGTTTTTAAGAAATCGTTCTTTACTCTAGGTGGTTATTGTTAGCAGTCTCGTTTTCTTCGGCACCCTTTCCCATAAGAACTACAGATAAATCTGTTCAGCAACTCCAAAAAATAAAAATCAGCCGCATTTTGAGGCGTTTTAATTTGAGTTGATGACATCTCTGACGAAGTTGTTTGTTCAGTCTCGGGAAGTTGACAGAACAAATAATCCTATGAAAGTTTTGATTGGTGTGTTTTGCTAGAAAAAACTGTGAATTTAGTGTTTTGATTTTGATTGCCGAGAATAGTCGAATGATGCTAAAGTCGTAAATTACCCGAATGCGAAATCTATATAAATAAAAATGGAATGGTGTTTGTATGTCACGAAATGGCTTGAGAACGGTAATAACGATTTGCACAATTCTTTCAGTGTTGAATTTGACAAGGGATGCGACGTGTTTGTGAGTTAAAACAATGGTAAAAATTAACCGAGAAAAGGGGAAAAACAGAAGCAATTAAATTGACATTTTCTAAGGACTTTGGCATGGCCTACTTCACAGCCAAGTGCCAAGTAGTAGGGCAATACGACGTTTGCCGGGCCAACTAGTTTTCAATAAAATCTTATAAACGATTTATCTGATAAGAAAGCCGTACACAAAAAATGTCTTCAGCAAACCTGTTCATCTTGTCTAAATCTACTACTTTTCTGAAATCATTATAAAGTTGCACAGTTAATTAACGGTCAAGTTACAGCATTGGACAAAACATTTGCAACATTTTCGATTTTTCATGCAAAATGACCAACTTTGGTAAGCTAGATCTCAGTTATTTATGGACCGATTTGAATGAAATTTTAACAGAATATCAGATTTAACTTGAATTTTAACATATATTTTTCAATATTTTTTCCAATCACGAGCATAATTTTTGACGAAAAATTCAAAACTATTTATCTCAAAATTTGATAGCTTTACAGAAAAACTGTCTTCAGCAAACTTGTTCACCTCGTTAAAATCTTCAACTTTGCTGAAGATACCATGAAGCTTTATCCTTCTATATATTTAGTTATGTCATTTATAAAAACTCGTCAAAAAATTGATCATTTTGCATGAAAAATAGAATAAGTTGCATTGTTGAATACTGTAAGTTATTGACGTTTTGTCCGGCTATGCTATGCTATAACTGTGCTATGTGGTCACTTTTTTAGTGCGTTGTCAAATCTTATTTTCGAAGAGCTGGTGAAACAGTGCGTAGGAGAAATCCAATGTTGGTTTTTTGTTATGATTTTTTCTTTTTATATTTTTTAACAAATAAGTAATATCACTATATCACAAACAGACTCCGTCTCTGTAAGCTGAAACAAACTGTGCTGCTTGGGCATTTAGATAGAGCCTTGACTCTAACCGACATACCCAACAAAAAATAACGAATCTAGCGAATCGATCTTTTTATTTTGATCTTCTTAGTATTAGATTTTCAATATTTGAACAATTGATAAAGTGGTATATTATTGAATCTTGTAAGTTTTTGATTTGATTGGTTTGACTTTATTAACGAGATTTTTAGCCCTGGGCTAGTTCATTTCGGGACCAACGGCTTTACTTCCCTTCCGAAGGAAGTCGTCACTATAACTTTTTACGTCATAAGTGACTATGTCGGGGATGGGATTCGATCCCAGGTCCTCGGCGTGAGAGGCGAGTGTTCTAACCACTACACCAGGTCCGTCCCCTGTAAGTTTTTGAGAATCCCACAAAAAATCAGGCCTTGAATCATTGTTAGTCACTGTATAGCATACCCAACATAGCATATCAAACAATTCTAACCGGTCGTTGCGTAGACACCAAATTCAGGTTCCAACTTTGTTTGTATTCAAATATGGAAACAAATATCTACCTACCTTGATACCTTGATGGCTACAGCGTAGCATCACGCCATTGCCGGGCGTATTGTAGAGCTCCATCTTCGTCGGTCTTGGGCGAAACTTCTCCAGTTGCCCCGAACGTTTAGGGTCGCCAGGTCCTCTTCCACTGCGTACAGCCAGCGTATTCGTGGTCTTCCCCGAAGCCGCCGGCCTCTACCTGGTTCCCTGCTGAATATTATTTTCGCAATTCTTTCTTCCGACATTCGCACTAAGTGACCAGCCCACTGAAGTCTGCCGTATTTTACACGATTGATAATATTCGCATCTTTGTACACTTGATACAACTCGTGATTCATGCGTCTGCGCCACACACCATTTTCGAGTTTCCCACCGAGTATTGTCCGCAGCACTTTACGCTCGAAAACACCGAGAGCTTTCCGGTCTGACTCTTTCAACGTCCACGCTTCGTGCCCGTAGAGAGCCACCGGAAGAATCAATGTTTTATACAGGGCGAATTTAGTTTCGGTTTGCAAGCTGCGGGACCTAAGCTGGTTACGTAGTCCGTAAAAGGCCCTATTCGCAGCCGCAACACGTCTTTTCACTTCGCGGGAAACGTCGTTGTCACATGTCACAAGTGTTCCAAGGTAAACAAATTCTTCGACAACTTCAAACACATCCCCATCAAACACTACCTCAGCACTTACACCACCATGCCTGACTCTATCTCTACCTGCAACCATGTACTTCGTCTTGGTAGAATTGATGGTCAGGCCTATCCTCGCTGTCTCCCTCTTCAGAGGCACGAAGGCCTCTTCCACTGACCTGCGATCGATTCCAATCAGGTCTATATCGCCCGCAAAGCCAAGGAGCATGTGCGACCTTGTGATAATAGTGCCATTTCTTTGCACGCCAGATCTCCTAATAGCACCCTCAAGTGCAATGTTGAACAGTAAATTCGAAAGTGCGTCTCCCTGCTTCAATCCGTCTAACGTCACGAACGAGGTTGACACCTCGTCTGCGATCCGAACACTTGATTTCGAACCATCCAGCGTAGCACGTATCAGCCTAATTAGTTTCGCCGGAAATCCATTTTCAGACATTATCTGCCAAAGCTCATTTCTTTTCACTGAGTCGTACGCCGCCTTGAAATCAATAAACAGATGATGAGTCTGCAAGTTATACTCCCGGAATTTGTCTAGGATCATTCGCAAGCTAAACATCTGGTCCGTTGTCGAACGGCCCTCACGAAAACCAGCTTGGTATTCGCCGACGAAGGACTCCTCGAGCGGTCTCAGTCTGTTAAACAGGATGCGCGACAGAATTTTGTACGCCAAATTCAGCAGGGTAATTCCTCTGTAATTGGCACACTCCAGTCTGTGCCCTTTCTTGTAGATAGGGCGGATGAGGCCATCCGGTGGGCAATTCTTCGTCCTCCCATACCTTCAGAAGTACTCGGTGGATCGACTGGTAAAGCTGCTCGCTTCCGTGCTTGAGAAGCTCGACCGGGATCTCGTCCTTCCCAGCAGCCTTACAGTTCTTCAGCTCGCTGATAGTCTTTTTAACCTCTCCTATGGTCGGTGGGTCCACAGCTTGATCGTCATCATCTATGTTCATCCTGTTCCTCGCTACATTTCCATTCTCACCGTTCAACAATTGCTGGATTCCTTCCACCTGGCAGCCACCGCCGTTTTATCGGTCAGCAAATTCCCTTCTCGGTCATTGCACATGGCGGGCACTGGTACGGTATTGTGCCGCGCACCATTGACCGTTGCATAAAATCTCCGCATATCATTTCGGTTCATGCTTTCTTGTGCGTCAGCTACCACACTTTCTTCGTGCTGCCTTTTCTTTCTGCGGTGGATTCGCTTTTCTTCGGCTCTCGCTGCCCTGTACCGCTCTCTGTTCTGTCGGGTACCGGCCACAAGCATACGGCTTCTGGCAACATTCTTCATGTCTGTCACCCTCTGGCACTCTTCATCGAACCAGTCGTTCCGTCTTCGTCGTTGACCAGTGCCGATCACTTCCCGCGCCGTTGTTGTCACAGCTTCGTGGATAGGGTCCCACAGGCTGTCGACGTCTCCAGCAACGTTGACTCTTCCCAACTTCTCGTCTAGTTGCTGACGGTACTGCGCAGCTACCCCATCAGTCGACAAGCGTTGTATATTGAAGCGTAGCGTTCTGTGTGTTGCGGAACTCGTGACGCTGGATAACCGCGCCCGAATTTTAGCTACAACGAGATAATGATCCGAGTCGATATTAGGGCCTCGGAAGGTCCTGACATCAATGACATCTGAGAAATGTCGCCCATCAACCAGCACGTGGTCTATTTGGGAGCAGGCATCGCCACTCGGGTGTCGCCAGGTGTGTTTGCGGATATTCTTTCGTGCGAAGTAGGTACTGCTGATTGCCATCCCTCTAGCAGCAGCGAAGGTTACTAGCCGCAGGCCATTATCATTGGTAACGGAATGAAGGCTTTCCGTTCCAATAACGGGTCGGAAGAAATCTTCTTTCCCGATCTGCGCATTTGCGTCGCCAATGACTATCTTGACGTCTTGTTTTGGGCACTCTCCGTAGGCCTTATCCAGGCTCTCATAGAACTCATCCTTCATGTCATCGGGCTTATCGTTCGTTGGCGCATATATGCTGATCAGGCTGTAGTTGAAGAACTTGCCCCTCATTCTCAACACACAGATTCGGTCGCTTACCGGTTTCCACCGAATAATTCGCTTCATCTGCTCCCCAATCACTATGAAGCCAACTCCACGTTCTGCTCTGTCGCCACCGCTGTAGTAGATGTGGTACTTGAATGAAGTGTTGGCGATGGGGTCCACCGCTCGGAATTCGCGTTCTCCGGTTCTCGGCCAGCGTATTTCCTGGATAGCTGCCACGTTCACGCCGACATTCCGCAGTTCACGAGCCAGGAGCCCAACACGCGCGGGTTCATTCAAAGTTCTCACGTTCCAAGATCCAACTTTCCAATCGTTGTCCTTTATTCGTTGCCGGGTCTGTTGCCGTAAAATCAATCCGTTTGCTCTACTTTTGCCTTTCTTGGTTGGTGAAGAGTCTTCGATAGGCCACCTAACCAGGGTTGCGCTACCTACATCGTGCTAGAGGGGCTGCCTCCTCGATGCTGACACGATACAGCATCGTCCGCTTGTTCTTTACATGATGACCACGGTCATAGCCATCACAACCATCCACCTTTATCAGGGCTTTGGACCTGTAGCTCTGGTTCTCAATAGTTTCAAGTTCTTTCGGACATGCTACTATGGTGAGCCGTCATGCGCTAGCGGTGTTAACAAATATCTACAGGTGTCAATTTAGGTTGCACTTTCCTACAGACTGCAACACTTCTTCGTCTGCGCACCTGAATTCAAACTATAACAAACTTTACCCCTCCTCGGTAACCACAGCAAAACTCATTAGAAACTATGCTGATCAAACCACGTGTGGATTGTTTATTATGATACCTTGCGAGCTCCCGGCTAGATGGAAAAACGTGACCCTGACCTAGGACACACAGCCACTGTTGCTTCCTGTTGCTGACATTCGGAATCGCATTTCTTGCCTTGGCATTGGCCTATACCCAGCAGGGAAGCCGGGTCATAAAGTTCGCCTAAGAGGGGCAACAGGTTCTGCAGCAAGGTTGGCTGGCAGTTATATGCAACCAGACGGTTTAATCAATAATTCGATTATATTGTGTTTTCAAATGCAGCCAACAATTCAAACTTGGCGGAGGTGCAGGTCCTTGGTGGATACTACAACATAAAATTGCCGGCTGTTGGGTGTGGGTGATTGCCATTGCTGAAGTTTGGATTTACGCGTCATGACCGGGTTGCACGAACACCGGGATGAGAATAATATGAATGAGAACTTATTTTACGTGCCAAAGTGTGACGCAAAACTACGCTACGATTCAGTGATTGAACATCGGCGGCAACAACGGTGGTCACTAAGCGCCATCTAGATGATGATTATCATTTATGATTACTATTGGTGTTACTTTACAATATGGAAAGAATTTGTTTCTCATCTTAGTTATGCTATAGGCCAGGTGTGGACGCAATCGTTATGATTGTACCCCGTTTGGCATAAAGTCGTTTGGCATAAGGTCGTTTGGCATAAAGCCGTTTGGCATAAAGTCGTTTGGCATAATGGTCATTTGACATAATGGCCGTTTGGCATAATGATTGACTTGGAATGAATATCGGCATTTTTGAAGCTTTTACCGAGATCAACATCAACGAGCACATAACAAACTTTTTTGGTAGGTTCTTGACAAGCTTGGTGTTTGTTCAGAGATTCTCCAAACTATGGAAGTCAAAATATGTTGTGACATTAGAGAGCATTACTAAACTACTGGTGGAAGATCTTTTCAAAATAATAATTTTCACTATACCCCAGAACATAGAGTATCTTTGAGCTTGTTGTGATATACACATTTGAAAAAAGTACATTAGCAAATAAAGTTCGCAATTATTAATAAAGGGAACGCGCATAGAATATTTTGCTGCAGATCAAGCTCTGTCCCAGTTTGGACGTAAAACTTGATGAAAATCACTTGATAAAAGAAGGGAAAATTTATTTGCAAAATATTACAAGCTCTTATCCATAGATCTATTACCGCAGCATATTGCAAAAATAGCCTATATACGAGAGCAGATTTCGTTTAAATTGTTTAAGGCTTTAACGCAAAAAAAATCTTCTCACAGCACAACTTAAATGAACAACACATTTTTAAAAGAAAATATTTATGGCAAAGCTTTTCAACGGTTCAATATATATTTTGAATTTGGAAGTGTACATCAAAACACGCTCTGTCCCAGTGGGGACGTAACGCCAGAAAGAAGAAGAACAGCACGTCTTGCATGAATTGATAAAACAGTTAAATATAAAAGTAGTTGACATTAAGGTTTACCAAAAAAAATAAAATTTAAAACAGAATAAATATAAAGAACAGCCTATTTTTAAAAGAAGGCAAAATTTATGATTAATTCAATATAAGATTGGGCGCCAAAAAATATTGCGGCATAATAAAACGAAAAGACATCAACACTTGCGTTCAGAATCATCAAAGTGATTGTGCTACTTTTTCTCAAATGTCATTTCTCCGAATGTTTGTCCCCCGAATGCCAGAATGATAAGCAATCAAAAGAAGGAGGTATTCTGTCACTTTCGGCTATACACATGTTGGCAAAAATGCTGAGGACGGTAAAACTCGAAAGAACCGCCAATTAAATAAAGAAGGGTGCATATCAGATGGCCAGTTCGTTCACCACTCTAAAATGTATAAAGTTACTACAATTGCAGTGCTAACAACTTTTCGGGGAAATGGGATAATCGGGAAAACTGGATATTAGGGGAACTGGCATTCGGGGAACTGGCGTTCAGGGAACCGACATTCAGGGAAAAGTAGCACAACCCATCGAAATTACTGCAGTAATCGATTTCTCTTTTCGTTGATAAATTGAGTAGATCAATGCCGCTTTTTTGTCAGGTGAAAGCAATAAAATATTTTTAAAATATAGCTCCAAAGAACAGCCTATGTATGAAAGAAGGTTAAATTTAAATAAACAGTTTTTATACCTGTAATATGAGGAAAATAAATAGAACCTTGAAAGATGGGTACATTTGTGTTAAATATATCAAAATCTTCAGTGAAAAAAAATATTCCAATAGTGAAACTCAAGAGTAGAACTAATCTTTGAAAGAAGGGTAATTTCTTCAGAATTCAGAACAAGCCTGATGTCATCAGATAGATTCAATAGAAACGTAAAAACGAATGTCATCTTAAGAATTTCTGTGTTTCAGACTCATTATGCCAAACGACTATTATGCCAAACGACCATTATGCCAAACGACTTTATGCCAATTGACCATTATGCCAAAAGACTTTATGTCAAACGGCTTTATGCCAAACGACTTTATGCCAAATGACCTACCACCATCTTTATCAACAAAAAAACTCATGCGACATTTGCCATTCGAAATATATTATTCAAAATAGCCGAACTAGTAAATGCCTCGCCTTTCAGCAAGACCATGCTGAGGGTGATGGATTCGAATTGCAGTTCTGTCCCCCACGATATACCTACCTTGATACCTTGATGGCTACGGCGTAGCATCACGCCATTGCCGGGCGTATTGTACAGCTCCAATTTCGTCGGTCTTGGGCGATACTTCTCTAGTTGCCCCGAACGTTTGGGGTCGTCAGGTCCTCTTCCACTACGTACAGTCAGCGTATTCGTAGGTTTGCCCGAAGTCGCCTAGTTACCTGCTGAATATTATTTTCGCAATTCTTTCTTCTGACATTCGTACTAAGTGACTAACCCACTAAAGTCTGCCGTATTTTATACGCTTGATAATATTTGAATCTTTGTACACTTGATACAACTCGTGATTCATATGTCTGCACCACACACCATGCTCGTGTTTCCCACTGAGTGTTGTCCCCAGCATCTTACTTTCGAAAACACCAAAGGCTTTCCGATCTGCTTCTTTCAACGTCCACGCTTCGTGCTTGTAAAGAGCCACCGGAAGAATCAATGATATTTTGGACCTCTATATATTTTGAACCTCCTGGACCACTCTCCTACAAATTTTTCAGTTTTAATCAAAAGACCAACTCAATTTGCATGTCTTTTGAAAAGATAAAGGGTGAACACGAAATTATTGCGACACCGAATATATCATTCCAATGTTGATAATGTTTAGAATCAAACCAAAATTTTAGGATAGTTTTATATATACACTCCCGTGCATAAGTTTGGATTCACCCCCTCAAAAACATACAAAAGTGTTCTGTCCATATCTCTGTGATTACACGTCCAATTGAAACTCTTTAAGCCGCATTTGATATAGATTACGATTCTAATGACACCTTGTTTTAAAATTTTGGTCGATTCAATGCTGAGGAAACAATGTTTTTTCAGTGTGTTTTTAGAAAAATGTCACAACTTTTTGTAAAAATTTAGTATACAAAGTTCAAAGAATTTTTATGAAAAAATACATACGAATTAAGAATAACTCTTTCTCTTTCGAATGCAGCTTAGAGAGTTTCAATTAGACGTGTAATCACAAATATATGAACTGAACACTTTTGCACGTTTTTTAGGGGGTGAACCCAAACTTATGCACGGGAGTGTATATTTACTTCAAAAATCCAAAGAAAGTTAATCGATGGAGCCTTAAAAAGTGTAAAATTGAAGGCATTTTCGCTTGATGCCCTCAATCAAAGTCTTTACACGGCACCAGTTTCTCAGTTTTTTTTCATTCTCATAACATGTTCTTCTCTTTTTTGACTGTCTTCTTGCTCTTCAGAAGTTCCCGCTTCATTATTGCCCAGTACTGCTCCACCGGGCGCAGCTTCGGACAGTTTGGCGCATTCATGACCTTTGGAATAAAATTTACAGAATTGGCCTCATACCACTTCAGGACACTTTCAGAATGGCATGATGCCAAATCTGGCCAAAATAGCGGAGCTTCGTCGTGCAAAAGGCAAAAGGCGCTTTTCGAGGCACTCAGATTTGTAGATCTCGCCCCACAGTTCGAACGAAACGTGTAAATTTCTGAGACATATAATGCACAAAATTGGAGCGTGGAAAATCATTGATATTTACATGATATGTCATGTGAACTTCAATTATATGTCATGTAATCCAGCAGGATCCTGTGTGATTACATGACATACAACACATTTTTACATGATTTCGGACTTACATTTACATGACGTCATGTTTACATCGCATGAATGAAGTTTACATGACGTGTAATCTCCATTATTTTTAACAGTGCATTTACTGTGCCCTTTGTCACGAAAGGCTCACTCCTCAGTCCGCAAATGCAGATGCCAAATGAAATATTTAGAGGCGAACTTCGACATTTTCTTCTTCTTAAATTTGTCGTTCACATCGAACTTGCTTCTTCTTCTTGGCATTACCGTCCTTACTGGGACAGAGCTTGCTTCTCAGCTTAGTGTTCTTATGAGCACTTCCACAGTTATTAATCGAGAGTTTTAGCCGTCGATTGTTGTCGCTCATCGCGGTTTGGAAAGTTCTGTACCTTGTACACGGAGAAAACAAACCCTAGTTTGAAACAACCAAAATGTTTGTTGAATTTCAAACTGCAAATTTTGTTATTTTCAATCCAAAATTTGTTGTTTCAAATTCCTTGTTTTGTTTAAAACTAATTTGTTTATTAGGTTGTTTCAATATGAAATCTTGTGTCGTTATAATGTGAATAATTGTTGTTTCAAACTAAACTTTTAGGTTGTTTCTACAAACGGCTGGTTTGATTTTACTAAAAATAAGGTTATTTGGTTCTCTAGGTGTCAAAATAGAATAATGTGTTGGTTCGACCAAAATTGCATGTTGAATCAAACTAAGATTTCATTTGGATTAGAAACAACTAAAATTTCAGTTTGTAACTATCCAACTTCATGTGTTGTTTCTGCGAAAGCAAAATTGGTCAACTCAATTATGTTAAGTAACTGCAATTTGTTCCCAGTGATAAGCATTTTAACTGGAGTTGCTTGTGAAGGTAATTTGAGTGATTATTTATTCTATACTTTGTTCATTCAATACTTTTGTTGCTTTTTTCCAGATCCTATTACGAACGAGAAATGCTGCGGCTAACCCCTCATTTTTCTGTTGAATTCCGAAGCAGAATGGTAAACCAGATTTTGCAGATATGTGCAGATAAAAACATTTAGTTAAATATCATTTCAGATTGGAGAAAGTATGCGTCATGGTCGAAAATTTTCAGAAGAAAAGGGCGTGCAGTTTTCGATAGCAAGAGCCTGGTGTTTCACGCATTATGATAATAATTATCTTAGAAGATATCTATTTAACGAAACTTAAATAAATAACATAATATACCTCATAAAATATGTTTGTTTTTATCAATATTAATAATGAAAACATGAAACACAGATCAGCACCTCATCAAAAATAGGTTAAATCAACTAGCAAATTTGTTTATTTTGAATTGATTCTTGTTTAAATCAAACCACTGTTCTTAGTTTGAAACATCCAACAATATCGGTTGTTTCAAGAACTGTCAACATTTTTTTAATTGTTTCAAACTAAGATTTTGTTAAAATTATCTAGAATGTATCGGTACGAACAACATGAAATCTTAGTTTGTTTCAAACGGTGATTCAAATCATAATTTTGTTTGTACATATTTCAAACTAAAGTTTCGTTTGAAATAAACTGATGATTGGAAGTAATTACTAATTATTTTTCTCCGTATATATATATATAACTTAACACATTTGTCTTCTGAAAAGACTTTTTAAAAAACTAAGTCTAATTTAACAGGAGGATTCGGAATCACAAGTGCACTCTACAACGTACCGACACGAATTGATTTATTGTTTCCTTCTCTAGTCTCTAGTTGCACCTACCTATTTCCCTAACACTCCTGACTCTGCAAATTCCACGATCAGGTGACTCGTCGTCTTTGTTGCCATGCAGTGGTGCTACGTCGGCACGTGGTGACGATCGGTGCATACGGTGCATGGTCAGCATGTTCCTTCTGGTGGTGATTGTCCGGTTCGTCTTGGATTGAAAGGTGTTGGCGTCCATGTGGGTTTGTTTGATGAGGAGTTTTCGTTAACTAGCCCCTCCTGAAGATTGGATCGTCCCGATACAATTTTGCTGCAGTTTGTCGTTTTTGTGTTGTCTCGTGTGTCTACGTTGATGATCAGGCTGGAATCTTCCGGCGACGTCTTTCTCTTACACCGAGTGTAGATAATGATGTAAATGCCTAGAATGATACAAATGGAAGATAGCCCCAAACTGGTGGATGTTCGGAGAGAATGTTGGTATTTGATGATCTGGAGTTGTTCTCGGGTTTCGATGTGCAATTTTTCCAGATCTTTGAGATCTATGGTTGATTCAAAGTCTGTCTGCTGAATTTTTACTCCGTCCATGGGTATTATTGTTGGTATCGTTTTCGATGAAAATGCAGTAGTTGTGAAATTCTTCCCATCTATTGAAATGGTACAGTTTGAGAAGAATATTAAGGTTGTGCCAAAAAGCTTTCGCTTGTTTTGCAGGCAGCTGGATGATAGTGTGACCGATGCGTTTTTAACTATGACGTGGTTATCTGTTAGTCTAGTAACATGGTCAAGACTTCTATAGGCTGTAAAGCTGCATTGTCCGGGGAGTCCTCTTATGATTTTTGAGAAACATTCATCGCCTGAGGTGTCTTCAAGCTTATCTTCCTTGCAAAGAGAGCTTCCTCCAATATTTTGACATTCATCTTTGAGAAAGTAGGTCAGGTTGTTGTGTATTATTGCTTGATTCCAGGGTAATTTAATAGTTCTACCGTTGATTGGTAGGGGTTCCAGTATCAAATTATTGAAATACAAGGGCGAAATTCGTGGGATGCCGATTATTAAGTAGAGTGTTGAGCCCTTAAAAAGAGCACGGATGTTCAGATAATCGTAGACTTGATCGGGATTCAAAACTGTTATGCCCTGTTCTTCTAATTTCTCAGAGATAAATTTAATTTCCTCTGTTTCCAAGAAGTTCTTTGATATAATGTAGATTTTTGATAACTGAATAACTTCAAAAATTGAATCTAGGTGTTTCTGTAGAAGGTCAATGTGATAGGAAATTTTAAAAGCCTGTCGGATAGTCGAAAAGTTCTGATTTATCAGTTTGTTGTTTTTAAATGACTGTCTAGCTATTATTATTTGCCGTTTGATGATACTCTGTTCTCTATTAACCGTGTCTATGATTTTATTGATTCTATTCTCTAAATGTCTATTTAATTGTACTTGTATGTTATTTTGTCTGACTAAATCTTGATTGCTACCTCTTAGTTCTTCGATATCATTATTTATTTGATGCAAATCATTTTCGTATAGATTTCCAGTTATGGCTTTTATGGCTGATCCTAGCAGGTTGAAAGCTCCTCGCCTTCGTCTACTGTGTTTTATCGGGATTAGTTTCCTATATGAGGTTTTAACATCTTCCAACTTTGTTCTTAGCATGGATGTAAGGTCGTCAAAGTCGGTGAAAATTTTGAGTCCATCGACAGCGAGTTCGATGTTGTCCAAAAGTGATTTGTATTTGTTAAAATCGATGGCATGATAGATGCGGTGTCGTCCTGTCTTTATGAGTGTGTTACCAGATTGTATCGTTAGTAGTCCAGGGTTTCTCGTGAGGTCGTATAGCTGTATAGTTTGTGATAATGTAGTCGTAATGGTCAGGCATGTCAGAGTCGTTAGGTGAATCCACATCTGAAATTGTGAATGCAAGAATTTTGTAGTGGATTCAGGTACGCTAAATGTTGTCTTTATGGATCTCTCGGCCATAGTGGTCTTAAAACGTTCTACCGTTATCTTGGACCACTGTGACAGGGAGGTATCTTTCTCGACCCTTATTCCGCACACCCTGCACTTTGTTGTACACGGTGCCTTCCTCCAGTAGGATGGGTGGTTCTTCTCTCGCCTTGTTGTGATACTCCAAATTTTTATTCTGGGTCGATTTCGATTGAGCATTGACCTCTTGATAAAATTTATTTCTATTCTCTATAATTTTGTTCATGTCCAAAGGCATTTCCTCTCCGTCTCTTCTTGCATACATGATTTCCCTTGGTTTTAATTTTAAAGCTGAATGCACTGTATTATTGTATGTAGTGCATGCTATTCTGAAAAGTTCTTTATCATTTAGATCGGGGTATGCGGGTTTTAAGCATCGATAGATTTCACCTAACGTTGAGTGGAATCTTTCGACGGTTCCATTACTTTTACTGTGGTTTGGTGGAGTGAAATGTGTGATATCCTGTCTATTACAGGAACTAAACTGCGGGTTTTTGCACTACAAGCACCATTTCAGTGACCGACTATCTCACGCACTCGTCCAACTTCCTCTCTCTCCACCCATAGCCTGCTGCATACGCATACACTCTAATATTAGGATACCACATCCTCCCTTTGCCACAAATGTTTGAATATCAAATAATTGGCATTGAAATATTATATCGAAACATTTACAATACGAGTTGAACCAAGCGTAAATTATTTATCGCTCATGAAAGATAGTTGTAACATAATTTTCTTAGCAACTTTCTATTCTGTCTTTCTTCCAGCTATTATAAATGTGTCATAATTGTCAATAACACATCTTATTTTTAAGTGCGTAACTTAGTCCAACTGTTCCTCCCCGTTCCAAAATAAAATATTTATAAATCAATGCAGCGATTTTAATTTGCCTACAGCATTGTTGGCAAGCGAATAAGCATATTACTTATTCTAAAACCAAGACAATAAATTCAATGTTCATACAGTACTTAAATTAAAATTACTTTTCTATATTGCCGAATTTATTGCGCCTTTGTCATAGAGTACGCTAGGGAAAAACGTGTGTTTAGTCCAGAAATCCAAGAAATAGCTCAGCAAATTAACTTTGTATCACTTTCTTGCAACTCAATCTCAAACTATTTCAACCGCAATCAATAAATACCCAGCGATCAACTAGCATTCAACAGCACTAAGAAGGGGACCCTACCACTGCATTGTTGTGCATCGATAATTGATTCCCAAACGACTTTTCCTGATGGGACATTAATATAAGGCGAGATTGATTGTGGGTTCTTAACAACTTAACAGCAAATTCAATCATAACATATACCTAATCCGGCAATTTATAACCTTGAAAATTTAGCCAATTTTAGGTTTATGGGTTCAACTACGGTTTTACGTTGAAACCACTCAACGTTGAATAGTTTTTGTTTCTGAACTGCGTGGAGGTTTAGTTTTGAGAAAGCTGTACGCTACTCGAAAGTCTAGTAAATTCAACTTGTGGTTAAGTAAAAACAAACTATATAGTTTTGCGAACAATTAAAAACAATCAAATTCATCATCAATCCGAACAATTCAAATTGAAATTGCCACTCGTAACATCAATGCTGGGAGAATTGAATTCAATTTTTGATTATTGGCCACCTGATCGCCCATAGTGTGTTCTTGAGTCCGACTGCACACACAGCAATCAACACAACCTCTACCCGGCACTCACCGAAAGACATTGATTAGTGTTTACCCACTGATCGGCACTGCTTTTAACAATCAAATACATTCCATCCACGCTACTTTTTTTATTAATTCAGGTGATCCAAGTATATATATATATATATATATATATATATATATATATATATATATATATATATATATATATATATATATATATATATATATATATATATGAAATGAACACTGTTATGTTTGCGCTTCGTCTTTCTTTTTGAACTTGAACAGTGTGGTCAGATGAAATAGTAGAAAATAGAGCCAACATATATATATCATTTTCAATTCTCATAATGTAAAATTTTATCACTTAAGGGATATACAATCTCGATAGGTAATAACTTATGTCTAGACGTGTTTACTTTCATAGATGTCTCCCGCTTTCTGGTTTTGAGCTATACTTGACTCAGTACGTAAGTTGGCCATGGGCTTAACCCGACTCAACTACAGTCAATTCCACATTTACCTAAGTTGGCCATGGGCTTTACCCGACTCAACCACAGTCGACTCCGCTTATACCTACGTTGGCCATGGGCTATACTCGACTCAACTGTCTAAAACGCTTGGTAATGAGCTGAAACTCTACGCAAGCTTTCCACTTCAATGTTTTATTGTATTGGCCATGAGCTAAACTCGACTCAACACGTCCATTTACATTGGCCTTGGGCATCACCTGGCTCAATATTTGATACTTGGTAATGAGCTTAAACTCTACGCAAGTTATCAAGTTTCTGCTAATCAACATTTCTGGCAACCATGCCGCATGAACTCTTACCGTTTTTATGTGAATATGACAGCTTTGAAAACACTCATTTCACTCGCCACCACGAAAAAAAAAAAAACAAACAAACTTACAAATTCTTTTCGATTTCTAAAACCACTTTTCTCGCAGATTCTATTCCGCATACTTTAACCATATTCATGGCAGGATCGCCAATGTGATATCCTGTCTATTACAGGAACTAAACTGCGGGTTTTTGCACTACAAGCACCATTTCAGTGACCGACTATCTCACGCACTCGTCCAACTTCCTCTCTCTCCACCCATAGCCTGCTGCATACGCATACACTCTAATATTAGGATACCACAAAATGTATTTGGACATTTAGATTTTCCAAAAGGGTTCTTATCTCGATAGAACGCATTGCAGGTTCATTATCTGATATGAGCAAATTTGGAGTACCAATCAAGGAAAAGTATTTCGTAAGCCCATTTCTTACATCGTTTATGTTGCGGGATTTGATCGGTATGATCGTTGCAAATCGGGAAAATTTGTCTACGAAAGATAAAAATATATTAGGGTTTTTTTTATAAAAATATCTAAATGTACTATTTCTAATGATTTTTTTGGATTAGGTGTAGAGCCATACTTTATCTTGTAAGGGTGTCTCTCGTATTTGTTTTTATTACAAATTCTACAGAGCCGGATAAACCGTTGGATTGTGGTTTTCATTGATGGGAAATAATAGCGACTGGCTATCTGTTGGTTATTCTCCCAGACGCTGCGGTGTCCGTTGGTATGTGTTTGCTCTATTACCAGGTTTTGGTCTTCCAAGGTTTTTAGGTCTATCAGTAGTTTTTGACTAATGCAGACTTTAAATGGTTTCCCCCTACTGAAGTAGTTTTTGTAAACTATTTGCAATGTTTTAATAACGCTCTCTGGACAGAAAATACAATTGGATCTTTTTACGTCCATGTATTCTTTGAACATTTTTATTAAATAGGGTACTCCAAAATTAATTTTTGTGATGGTACGCCTAAACATTCTTCTCGAACCCTAGAAAGACCGTCAGCCACAATGTTTTGCTTTCCGGGTCTATATTTTATGTCATAATTGAACTCTTCTAGAGATAACCTCCAGTGAATGAGCCTGTGGTTTGTATCTTTTAGATTCAGTCTGTAGGTCAATGGTTGATGGTCCGTATATAGCGTAAATTTTTGCCCATAAAGATACGGCCTGAAATATCTACAAGCCCAGACAATTGCCAATAATTCTTTCTCAATGGCAGAGTATTTCTCCTCTGACTTATTGAGAGTCCTAGAAGCAAAAGCGACTGGCTTGTCCTTGCCAATTATGCCTTGTGATAAGACAGCGCCAACGGCGTAATTGGAGGCGTCTGTTGTTAGAATAAATGGTTTTTCCAGATCGGGATATTGGAGAATATCACTTGACGTTAAGATATTTCTACAACGTTCAAATGCGTCTATGAAATCCTTAGTGTGTATGATTTTCTCTCCCTTTCTCAATGTTTGGGTTAACGGTTTCGCTATTTTCGCAAAGTCCCGTATGAACTTTCGATAATAGCCCAAAACACCTAGGAACCCTCTAAGTTCCTTTTCATTCTTCGGGAGTGGCCAATTTCTGATAATGTCAATTTTATCTTGGTTGGGTTTCACTCCTTCGCGGGTAACGATGTGCCCGAGGAAAGCTACCTCTTTGTGTAGAAATTCGCTTTTATCGGGTTGTATTTTCATATTATACTTTTGTAAACTCGCGAATATTAGTCGCAGATTGTCGAGATGTTCTTTAAGGCTGGTCGAGAACACTATGATGTCGTCCATATAGACAAGACACCGAACACCAATGTGTTCTCGTAACACGTTATCCATAACGCGTTGGAAAGTCGAGGGGGCATTTTTGAGGCCAAAAGGCATCCTCAAAAACTCATAATGCCCATTTTCGACGTTGAAGGCAGTTTTCGCAATATCGCGCGGGTCTACTTCAATTTGGTGGAAACCCGACGCGAGATCTAGGGTTGTAAAATACATACAACGTCCTAGCTTGTCTAGAATATCCGTTATGTTTGGAATGGGATAACGATCGTCAATCGTTTTCTCATTCCATTTACGGTAGTCAATAACTAACCGCCATTTCTTGTTCCCTGAAGCGTCCAATTTTTTTTGGAACGATCCAAACAGGGGACGTCCAAGGACTACTCAAGGGCCTTATTATTCCCTGATCGAGCATTTTTGAAATTTGTCTCTGTACTTCCGCTCTGTGACAGAACGGGTACCGGTAAGACTTAGTGTGTATAGGTATCTCATCTTTGGTATTGATCTTATGTTTAATAGCATTTGTAAACGTTAATTGTTGATTTTCGGCATAGAAGATATGTTCATATTCAGCTATCAATTTCAATAGGTTGATCTTTCCCTCACTATTGAGGTGATCTAGTCTTAATTGATCAAAGACTCGGCCTCTACTTTCATCCAAATTTTCATCTGGGGTTGCTTGATTTGTGATGAAATTATTCAACTCCACTATCAGTGCACTGCAGTGGGTCATTGATCACAACCTTAGTGGGCTCATTTGAGATATTTGATACAGTGGCAAAGACACGATTGTCTGAGCAACTATACACTCCGGCATGAATTATTACTTGAGGCGTTAGTGAGATATCTTCCTCCAAGTAAAATTCACCATCACTCTCGTCTGTTGGTAAACACACGACTCGAGTTTCGTTGCAATTTAGTTGCACGACCACTGAGTCTCACATGTTTACCTCGCCGGTGGGGAATTGAAGCTTGTTTTCGTTTGTAAGAATATCTGCTTTCAAAGATCTTAGCGTCTCATATCCAATGAGACCGTCAAAGTAATCGTGAAAGTCGAAGACAAGGAATTTTTGTTTGCTTGAACCTGGAATAGTTGCAAAAGGGTCAAGCTCCACATATTTGTTAGTGAGATGGTTACCACTAATGTTTTTGATTTTCACTGGCTGAGTTTGTTTACATTTGTCCCAATTGACGTGTTTGGGGCTAATGTAATTTCTATTAGCACCAGTGTCAACTAAAAATTTCAGGGGTCCTTTATTCGTAAATATTTTGATAAATGGTAAGAAATTGTTTATCTCTTCATCGCTGCTTCCTCGGCTATATGAAAATTTAATTCATCTTCTGGAGTATCGGATTCGACGGGAGCTATGTTTATGTTATGTGAGTAAAAATGTTGTGGGTTAGCTTCCATTTCATCGTAGTTCGAATATGGTTGATCTTGGTCATTGTATTTTTTTTTTTGTTTATAGAGACTTTACCCAGAAGGGGCATTCGTCTCTTAATTAAAATATGGTCATTGTAATAATAAGCTCCATCATACTGAGTATTACAAGGTTCGTTACATTGAGTGTGTTCCTTCTTCTTCTTCTTCTTTCTGGCGTTACGTCCCCACTGGGACAGAGCCTGCTTCTCAGCTTAGTGTTCTTATGAGCACTTCCACAGTTATTAACTGAGAGCTTACTTTGCCAATGACCATTTTTGCATGCGTATATCGTGTGGCAGGTACGAAGATACTCTATGCCCTGGGAAGTCGAGAAAATTTCCAACCCGAAAAGATCCTCGACCGGTGGGATTCGAACCCACGACCCTCAGCTTGGTCTTGCTGAATAGCTGCGCGTTTACCGCTACGGCTATCTGGGCCCCTTGTGTGTTCCTCTTCTATTTGGAAGTTTGGGTTTTGATTTTGATACCCTACATGTGTTCTTCCTGATAGAGGTTTTTTTTATAGAAGTTTTGATATGGCCTTGCGCCCGATGGACTTTGTTGCTGATTGTTGCCAAATTTGTTAGGAGAAAACCCGTTAGATTGAGTATTATTATTATTTGATCTATAAAATGGATTTGGGTTTGAATTACTAGAGAAGCCAGGTGGTTTAATCTGATGGGGTGGATTAAACTGTTTTGTTTCGAAGTAGACTGATTTGTTGAAAAAGCCTGGTGGTTTAAAATTCGAATGAGGTGATTGTTTAAATGGGGACGTGGGCGGTTTCTGTTGATTTTGCGTCGAACTAGCAGGTATTTTATTGAACGATTTTGCGAAGTTTTGAACATAGTTATAATTGTCTTCTTCACTACAAAAACGTGAGGCTTCTTTTAATGTTTTTGGTTGTCGTGCCCTGATGATGGGACCTAATGGAGGAAATAGCCCTGCCACAAACACTTTTAAGCCTATGGCTTGATAATTCTGCTGTTTTGCAAGCCTAACATTGATATTTTTCTCATTCAGATTTAACTGATTCATAAGTAGGGAAGTTATGTGGGAAATTTTTTCATAAAGTTCCTGCACCGTTCCCGTTTGCTTCAGCAAGAAAAGGTCTCTAATTAGAGAAACCTCATCTCTCTTGTCGTGGTAATGGGCTATGAGATTATTCTTAATCTCGTCCCAATCCAACTCGGTGCCGTACAGCTCAAGAATTGTGTCGGCGTCACCGATTATTTTCGATCGTATGGTTTGCATCCATACGTCAAACTGAGGTGTATGTCTCGCTTGCTCTAGGATAGGCATAATTCTATCTACAGCTTTGAGAAATTGGTTCAGCTTTATTGGATTCCCATCAAACGGAATCAAATCTCTCAATGTCGATGGCTTTTGAAAACGTCCTCGTCTGCCATCACATTTCTGATCCTAGCAACAGTGTTGTTGTTAGGAGTATTGTCTAATAATTTTGAGCTGAGAACGCTGTAAGATGAGCCACCTCTCTCTTCAATGCATTGATTGTTGTTTCGTGCTCCGTCCGCGAGGAAGGTCCTTCGCTTAGACGGGCGAATTGCTCACTTTCAGAGATTCCAGTATCTTCGTTACTTAGGTTCGAATGTTCCTCTTCGATAGAGGCCATTTTCCTGTTTCTTGTTTCTGGCATCTCCCTGTATTTATCACTATCACTATCACTATCACTATCACTATCACTATCAGCTTTTATTTTTTTGTTGGGTTTTTAGTTAGTTTTTCTTTCTCGGTTTGTGATATATTAGAGATTCGGATACCGTGGGTCGGTCCTCCTCTCTCTGAATTAGTATGGTTTATTTTTTTGTTCAAAGGAATGACGTTTTTATTTTTTTCCAGAAAACGTTAATCCTCAGATTTTAAGATTTTTTTTATAAAGATTTTATATACAAGAAGGAAGTTAGATAGTTAATAGAAAAAGGGGTGACTTACCGCAAAAGATCGATATCCGTTCGATCTTGGAGGAAATTCCGGGTAGCACTGGATGGTACGTAAGGTTCGCGAATTTTTTTTTAACGATGTAACCACTAATCCACGATATGCGTTCGTGGATGGACTGTTCCGAGTTACGATACTTAAAAAAAATCCGCACGACTGCGCCACTTAACACATTTGTCTTCTGAAAATACTTTTTAAAAAACTAAGTCTAATTTAACAGGAGGATTCGGAATCACAAGTGCACTCTACAGCGTACCGACACGAATTGATTTATTGTTTCCTTCTCTAGTCTGAGTTGGACCTACCTATTTCCCTAACACTCCTGACTCTGCAAATTCCACGATCAGGTGACTCGTCCGTCTTTGTTGCCATGCAGTGGTGCTACGTCGGCACGTGGTGACGATCGGTGCATGGTCAGCATGTTCCTTCTGGTGGTGATTGTCCGGTTCGTCTTGGAATATATATATATATATATATATATATATATATATATATATATATATATATATATATATTGATACATTGGAACAAATGTCATATAAAATAATTAATGATTTCAGGCAAAAATCGTTACAATCTTGTATTGCCACGATTAATGCGTTATATGTTTAGGTTAAGTGAGGTTAAGTATATTCAAAGCGTTTTTTTTTCTCTTATAAGCAGGTGAAATCAACTCACCTGTAAAAAATCTGAACTGCTACGGCAAATGAAATGTAATATGTTGTTAACAAAATGTTAATAAAATCTTAGATTTGGGTTACCAAATTAGGATGATAGTGTTGTCTAATAACACAGAACACCTAGATATAAGAAATGAATGTAATATTTGATATATATATATATATATATATATATATATATATATATATATATATATATATATATATATATAATCCTGGGTTTGCTGGCGGTTCGGGCTTTTTAAAAAACACTTAACTGATTTTCCTCACTAAATCACTTTATTACTTAAGCCGAAACGCAATGAAACACGGATAAAAATAAACTGAACACCGGTCACGGTCAGTCCGGTGGTTTTGTAGAATTGAACTGCTGACCTAGCAATTCCGGCTGTTGGGCATAAAGGTGTTGACGTTGCATAGCACGTGGCAGTGGTCCGATCCAAAGGTGATGACGGTGCATGTGACGTTGCACCTGTGGTGGCTGGTTCATGTCGTGACTCCTCCGGGGGGTGAAGAAGTGTCGTCCTCGATACTCAGCTCCTGGTTACCATGTCCTGGTGATTTGGTTTCAGGCTTCCTTTGGTGGGTTTTCCTCGATGTCCTTTTGTGGGTAAACCTTAAATGAATGAAGATAAGGTAAAGGGTGAAGAATAGTAGAGTCGACATCAGAGCGGTTCCTCCTAATAGACTCCATTTCCAAATCTGGTCGGTTTCGTGTTGAAGAGATACTTTTTCTAGTTTGCGTCTGTTCAGAAGGGTGGCTTTTTCTATTTTTGCAACGTCATGATTTTGCAAAATCTCGCTGTTTATCTGCAGATTGTGTAATGCTCCTTGAATAGACTCGCTTTCACTTATTTTTTCGGTAGATGTGAAATTTTGGTCCATAAATTCGATTGTACAATTTGAGAACGATACTATAAAATTTCCAGATAAGTATCTGTCGCTAGGACCGCAATTTGAGCGTAATTCTTGGTTTTTTGCATTTGAGATAAGAATTTTGTTATTGGTTATTAGTTTGGTTGTAGTTTCTGCGTTGATTTCCATGAGACATTGTGGCTCAGTTCCCATGATGAGTGGATAAATACACAGATCCTTGAATTCTTTGATAAAACTGTGTCTTTGGACGTAGTCGTCTGGTTTTGCAGTGGTGAAGAGTTGTTTTGCTTGTTTGATAAGGAATTGAGGGTAAGTCTTAATAATCGAATCATTTTGACTCAATGGGTGGATTCGCATGATTGTCGATTCTTCTGTCTCCAATTCTGGAACATGTAATATGTAGAGTAAAGTATTTTCGCTAGTTGCCATTTTTGGTGTAACAAAATTGAGTGCTTCTTCCGGGATGTCTAGCTGGACTCCTTGATTTCTGAGTATATCCTTGATCAGATGAATTTCTTTGCCAGATAACATTCTGCTGTTTGTGACGTGCATTTTAGAAAAGAGTATCGCTTCTTGAACGCTTGTTAGAATTTTGTTGAGTGTATCTATGTTCAGTATGGTGGTGATGACGTCAAGTTCATCGAGAATGATTTGATTGATTTGTTGTTTTTCGATTAGTTCGTTGATGGTGGTTGTAAGTTCCGAAATTCTTTTGCCGATTTGGTGATTAATTTTTACTTGATGATTATTTTCGTTGACAAGTTCATTGAGGCTTCTGTCGATTATCCGTAGGTCTTGAGCATCTGGGCTGCCCGCTATCCACTTCCACGCTGTGCCGATGATGTCCCATCTTTTGGACCGTTTGTGCGATATTGGTTTGATTTGCATAAAATTAGAGTACAATTCTCGTATCTTGTATTTACTAATTTCAAATAAAGCGTTATTATTTTGTTTACGATACACCAAATTTGTGAGTTGATTGATAGTAATTTCTATGTCTGTTAGGTTGATCGGGTGTACAACTCGGATATTTCCTGTCTGAATTCTACATAGGCTGTTTTTTTGCATCATTATCAAATCATTATGAAGATTCCTGATAGTTAGGTCTTGACATGAGATGTTTGTGAGAATGAGGGTGAATGTGATAAAGTAGTGAAGCATCTGGAAGCAAAAAGTTATAAAAGTAAATGGTGTTACATTTTTTTCGGTCTTTTGATTTTGTTTTTATGTCTTTTAATGTGACGGTTGTTTTTGAATGTTCTGTCTGTGACTTCATTTGCATTTGTTTTATTGGCTCTGGGTTGAGTCTTTGTGCGAATATTTGGAATAACATAAACTTCTTGCCCATCATTTATAATTGGAGGGTCTTCCTTATTAGAATTTTGAGAAATCATTTGTTTTTGTGCTTTACCCATGTTCAATTTTGCTTTAAGGAATAGCTCTTGGGCGTCTCTTATAATTTCTTCCGGGTTAACAATATTATTCTGGTTGAACAATATTTCATTTGGAGTATATTTAGTTGAAGAGTGTACAGAGTTGTTATATAATGCAACGGATAATTTTACAATTGATTTTGTACCCATTCCTCTGAATTTGTGCTTGTTGGTATTAAAAATTTCTATTATAGTAGAATGTGTACGCTCTATTTGTCCATTCGATTCTGACGAAGCGGCGTAATGAATTTGTGCCCCTAGCTGGCTAAGGAAATTTCTTAGTTGAATTGATTGAAAAGTGGTTTCATGGTCGGTGACAATTTCTCTGGGTACTCCAAAGGAGCTGAAATATTTTCCTAGTGCTTTCTGCACATGTACAAGATTTTTCGATTTCAAAACTATTAACTGTAAATGTTTAGAGAATGAATCTATTAGAGATAAGAAGCTGCATTTATCCATGATGAATATGTCCATGTGGACTCTATCTAATGGTTTTTCTGTTATTGGCCTGGGTGAAATTTTTATGTTAAATGGTCTGCGTTCATATTTGTGAGTATTGCATATTTCACATGAGTTTATAAAGGTTCTGATTTTTGAGTAAATATTTGGGAAAAAATATGATCTTTTAATTTTGGCTTCGACTTCAGTTATACCTCGGTGAGCTCTATTGTGTTCATTTATTATTATTTGATTCTGTCTTTCTTCATTTTGCACGTCTTCGACCATATTGTTAGTAAAAACGAAATGACCTTTTTGATTGAAGTTTTCTTTAAAGGACTCCTGTACCGTCTGGATAAGATTTTCTGGTGCCATAAGGGCTGTTTGTCTACCATTGTGGAAGGTTTTCAAAAGATGTGTGATATTTTCTTTTGTGTAGGTTTTCTGAGATACTATTGTTCTATGGTAGTTCTGGAAAAGGGTTTCTTGGATAATAGTATCTATACGGGAAATACGGAATATTATCTGATTTTTGAAATAATTTAAAGGGCGTTCCGTGAAATGAATATAGTTATTAGCTGAATCATCAGCTGAGTGAACAGTTTGGGAATCAAGGGAATCATGGGATTCAGGGGAGTTATTGGCAATGGAATCTGCATCATCTTCAAGATCTTCGGAACCTGAAAAATAAGGAATTTCATCATTATTGGTTTCATTAATATTTACTTCAACAGGCATTCTGCTTAGTGCATCTGCTACTACATTTGATTTGCCTTCTCTGTACTTGACTTCGTAGTCATAATCTTCCAGATCTAGGCGCCATCGCAAAATTTTTTGATTTTTCTCTGAACTTTTAATAAAAGTCAGAGGTTTATGGTCAGTTACTAAAGTAAATTTAGTCCCGTAAAGATATGGTCTGAATTTATTCACGGCCCATATGATTGCCAGCGCTTCCTTTTCGTTGGTAGCGTATCTGGTTTCTGCATCGTTTAGTGTTCTGGATGCAAAGGCGATTGGGCGTTCTATATTGTCTTGTATCTGAGATAGAACTGCACCTAATGCATATCCTGAAGCATCTGTTGTTACGATGAAAGGCTTATCAAACTGGGGATAGACTAAAACTTGATCTGTGGCAATTATCCCTTTGAGCGTATCAAATGCTGTGTGATACGATGAATCATTTATATTGATTGATGAATCTTTCTTGAGATATTTGGTCATAGGTCTAGTTATTTTTGAAAAATCCTTAATAAATCTTCTGTAATAACCTACTAAACCCAGAAACTGTTTAATCTCTTTCTGCGTTTTTGGTAGAGGCCACTTCAGAATTTTATCTATTTTTTCGGGGTTAGGTTTGACACCTTCATTTGAAATTATATGCCCTAGAAATTCGGTCTCTCGCTTGAGAAATTCACACTTATCGAGTTGGATTTTTAAGTTGAAATCCGATAAGCGTTTCAGGATAAGGCTAAGATTTTCTAAATGGTCTTTTAGATTATATCCGATAATAATTATGTCATCAAGATAGACATAACATTTGGTGCCGATATAATCTCCTAGGATATTGTTCATTGCTCTCTGGAATGTAGCAGGAGCATTCTTTAGGCCAAAGGGCATTCTCGTGAATTCAAAATGTCCTTTGTCCGTTGAAAAAGCTGTTTTTTCTATGTGGGCAGGATCCATCGGGATTTGATGGAAACCAGACTTTAAGTCGATCGTTGTGAAGTACGATGACTTTCCGAGGCTATCCAGAATATCCTCTATTTGAGGCATAGGGTATCTGTCGTCAATAGTGAGCTCGTTCAGCTTCCTATAATCTATTACGACGCGTACCTTTCTTTTGCCTGACGCGTCAAGTTTTTTCGGTACTACCCATATCGGTGAAGAGTATGGGCTTTTCGAAGGCCTAATGATGCCATTGTCTAGCATTTCTTCAATTTGCTGTTGGATATCGCCTTTAAAGTGGTGTGGGTAGCGATAGTTTTTTGTATAAATGGGAGAATCGTTTGTTGTTATAATTTTATGTTTTGTAGCTGACGTACATGAAAGTTTTTCTCCTTTCTTTTGGATCACTTCTTGGTGTTTGAAGAGAGTGCAAAGCAGTTCTTGTTTCTCTAGTTTCGAAAGATGATTTGTTCTAATTATAGACTCTATATCATTTTTGGAAATATGTTGAGAGTCAATCTTTTCTGGGAGAATTGTTTCAAAATTGTTTACTGTCAGTTGAAGTTTTGGAAGATTTTCTATGTTTTTGGTTGCAGAAATAACATGGATGGTCGATTTATTATTATGTGCTTTATATAGTCCTGGTTGAATGAAAACTTTTTTATGAAGTTTTTGGTATGTGGGTACCAACCAGTCTCCGTTGTTCATTGTATCGATAGTTATGAAATGATTGTAAAGTTTTTTTGCAGGGTAGAATTTTGAATATGAAAATTGTTTATCCCTTAACGTAATGGTTTCATTCTCATAGTTGATTTGTGCTTTAAGTTTTGCAAGGGATTCTGACCCCAGAATTCCATCAAAGAAATAATGAAATTTCATTACGTAAAATTGCAAAGGTTTAAACGTATTTCCGAAAAGATCGAGTTCTCCTTTCGAAGTGACGTTGTTGACTCCGCAAACATTACTGATTTGTGTATTCGGTACGGTTTTAACGGATTCTATTATGTTTGGTGAAATAATATTTTTGTTTGCCCCAGTATCGATTAATATTTTTAACTGCTTTTTTGTTTTAGGATGATTCAGTTTCAAATATGGGAGGTAATTTAGGTTGTTTTTTGTGTGGGGTTGACCAAGTGAAAATTTAGATCTAGATCTACTTCTTCATCAGATTCAGTTTCTGAATTTAAATGTGATTGAGTTTCCTCTTCTTCCGTTACATGATTATTTATGGTTAACCGACTCCGAGTAGTTTTTGTGTCCATTGGTTCAGTTGTATCTTTATGTTCGGTTTTTATAAAAGGTTTCTTATTTTGATTGAAATTTGATGATCCTTGGGATTTATTTTCAAATATTTTGTTTTTGTTGAATTTTTGGTCTTGATTCAGGTTTCGAGCTACAACTTGTTTAGATTTGAATTTGCATAAGAATGCGTATGCATCCTCAATATCCTTTGGTCGTGCAGCTTGTGCATAACCAAAGTACGGTTCTGAGAGTCCAGATATAAAGGCTGCTAGCGCATCCTCTTCAATGAACTCGTTAATGGCGTCCCAATGATTTTTGTATGTATCTTTTTGTTTTGCTAGAGTCTTAATATTTTGAATTATTTCTTTGGATTTTTTGTAGTAAATATGGATAGACATGTCTTCGGTCATTTTACAATGCCATAATTGGCTCTTGTATGTTGACAATTCGTGTCTATCTCCCAAAGCATTCGTCAATATTTCCTTTAAATCTTCAAATTTGTCCGGATTTCCGGCTAAGCAAAGAATGTCTTTTGCTTTGCCTTGGACTTTATTAGATACCGCAGTAAAGTACATTCTAAACTGCTGAGCTGATACATGTGGTTTTAATACATTAAGGGTTTCTTCTGCTGTTTCCAGCCATGAACTTAATTGTTTTCTATTGCCGTCAAATATGGGGATCATTTTGATCGGGTCTGGAATTTTGAATAGCTGGTCGATGTTACTTACAGGTTGATGTGCGATAACGTTTTCTTGAGTTTGATTTGTTTGCGTTTGAATTTGACTGAAATACGTGGCATGTTCTGTTTGTTGTTTTGCCAGTGCCTCCATCATCTGCATCATCGTTTGCAGTTTGGCATTGACTTCTTCCATATTGTTGTTGTCGTTTAGAGAAAGGATTTCTAGTGAAGGGATGTTCTTTATTGGAATATGTGCTAAGTCTCCCGAATCGGTAGACTCAGAGCTGTCTGAATCTGAAGACACGCACGCGCTGTTTCTAATTTTAGATAACAAGTGGTGAGTTTGCTTCAGACTGTTTCTTACTTTATGCTCCTTTGGCATGACATGCACTTAGAAGATAAAAGCAAGCTATAGTTTTGTTTGTTTTGAGCCGTACGATCTCTCGGAACTCGTATGACTCCCGAAATGTAATTCTCTTAGAACTTCACAATTTCGGTTGGAGGGGAAGCTCTCTTAGAACTCTTCTCACTCCAGGGGTTTAGCAAATTTTAATTTCTTAATGAGTTCGAGCCTTTCTCTTAGAACGGGCTTCAAACTCACGGAAAAATAAAACGCCAACCTAGGCGATGTTTTCACTTTCACTCGTATTTCGGTGTGGAATAGAGGATAAAGAAAAAAAACACTCACCTTGCAATCGTTGTGCGTGGGTTCTCTCGACGTCCAACTTCACGCGGTGGAACCTCAACTCCGCTGCACCCTCGATGTTAGCGAATGCTTTCGCGGGTTCACTTCGATTCTGGCTGGTAGACCAGAGTCACTACACTGTTTTTCGCGAAATTGTTTTTCGAGCACTGCACGGCTGCGCCAATCCTGGGTTTGCTGGCGGTTCGGGCTTTTTAAAAAACACTTAACTGATTTTCCTCACTAAATCACTTTATTACTTAAGCCGAAACGCAATGAAACACGGATAAAAATAAACTGAACACCGGTCACGGTCAGTCCGGTGGTTTTGTAGAATTGAACTGCTGACCTAGCAATTCCGGCTGTTGGGCATAAAGGTGTTGACGTTGCATAGCACGTGGCAGTGGTCCGATCCAAAGGTGATGACGGTGCATGTGACGTTGCACCTGTGGTGGCTGGTTCATGTTCATATATATATATATATATATATATATATATATATATATATATATATATATATATTGAAGTTGTTGATCGTAGCTTTCAATATTAACGTCTTGTTTATTACGTGTCTCGATGGATAATGTACAATCAGTGACAATCTAAGCCTGTGCTAACCTGATCAACCTTTGCCTACGCCTGCTTACCCTAACAAACTGCTACAGCTCGGCCATCCTGATCAAACACATCGACCCGATGTGCATTATGTTTGATCATGCTCCGTTTTCCATAATTTCATATTTGTTGGGTCAAATACACCCGAAAAAGGCAAACGAGTCAGTTGGTATCCATCAATATCACTAATAACATAACGATTATTCGCGAGTACTTTTTTAACTACATAAGGTCCTTTAAAATGTGGTTTTAGCTTGGACGATCCACCGGAATTCGAATGATGAGGTATATACACAAGATCACCTTCTTGATAAACTGAAGTAGATTTACATTTAGAGTCATAAAGCTTTTTATTATACATTTGAACAGCTCTATTAACAGCTATAGCTTTTTCGCGTATTTTCGTCAAATCTCTTTTCATTTCACTGTTCGCATTTAAAACATTTGCAACATCCTCGTTACCAGAAAAACGTTGATTTATGCCAAATAAAACTTGTGATGGTGTATTTGCAATTGATCTACAAAAACTATTATTAATAAAATGTTCTGCGTCTTGCAAAATATTCGAAAATCCTCGACATGGATTTGAATCTACTAATTTCGCTAGCACCGGGGTCAATACCCTATTAAACCTTTCCACTTGACCGTTAGCTTGAGGACAAGCAGTAGCTGTTAAAATATGTTTTATATTAAATTGATGCATACACTCTTTAAAGCTATTAGATGTATAACAACTACCGCGATCAGAAACTATTTGCACAGGAACTGAATAATTTGCGAAATATGATTTCAAATGCTTCAAAACTTCACTTGTGTTGGTTGTTTTACATGGGTATAATTTTAAATATTTTGAAAAAGCATCAACCACAACAAATATGTACTTGAACTTGCAATTGGATAATGTTAATGGCCCGTAATGATCAATATGCACTGTATGGAATGGAACACTGCCTTTATCTACTATATTCAATGGTCCATCTTTCCTAAAATTTTTCTTTGAAAATACAATACACTTCAAACAATTTTCAATATATTTTGATATTTTTTCTTTCATCTTGGGAAACCAATATGATTTGATAATATTTTCATACACTTTTTCAGCGCCAAAATGGCCAATATCGTCATGATGCATTCTCATAATTTGATGTATCATATTTTTAGGAACATAAAACAATAACTGGTTTCCTCTAACTTTTTTGTACACAATTCCATTTCTCATTTCAAAATTTTTGTCTTCTTGGATTTCCAATAGATTTCGAATTCTTTCTATCTCTGGATCTTGAATTTGACTAGCAATAATAGCTCCTTCAAAAGAATCCGTATCATTTCCGATAAAATTAATTTCAGGTATTCTGGACAAAGCATCAGCATGTTTCATATTGTTAGAATTCCTATGTATTATATCGTAATCATACTCTGACAAAAATATTTCCCATCTTGCTATCTTAACATTAATGTCTTTCTTTTTCAAAGTTTCTTTCAAAGCAATACAATCCGTTACAATGGTAAATTTAATGCCTTGTAAATATATATGAAATCTTTTAATACAATTAACTACGGCAAGTGTTTCCAATTCGAATGAATGTAATTTTGATTCATGATCAGTAGTTCTTTGACTGTAATACATAACTGGATGCATATTTCCATTTGGTTGCTCCTGCATTAGCACACCACCAAACCCATGTGAACTGGCATCAGTATGAAGTTCTGTTTTAGCGTAAGAAGAATAAATCTTTAAAATAGGGTCTGCTATTAATTTGTCTCTCAATGTTTCAAATGCTCTCAGTTCCAATTCTCGAAAGTGAAAACCTTTTTTATCTTTTTTTAATAAATCATACAATGGCTTAGCAATAACTGAAAAATTCGCAATAAACTTTCTAAAATAACTGGCCAATCCAATGAATTTATTAACATCGTGAATATTCTTAGGTATTGGGAATTTTTTGATGCATTCTATATGTTTTTCGCTTGGTTGAATACCATTCAAACTTATTTTATATCCTAAATATTCAATATTTGTTTTCAAAAATGAACACTTTGTCAATTGAAGTTGCAGATGATTTCGATTCAAAATTTCAAAAACTTCTTCCAAAATTTCCAAATGTTCTTCAATTGTTTCCGTGGCTATTAAAATATCATCCATGTATACTCTTATTTTACCCTTTTTCAATAAAGGTCTAAGAATAGTATTGATAAATCTCATGAAAGCGGAAGGAGCGTTACATAGTCCAAATGGAACTCGTGTGTACTCGAATTGTCCCATATGTGTAACAAAAGCAGTGTATTTTTGAGAAGAAGGATCGATGTGAAGATGATGATAGCCATTTTTTAAATCTAAAGTAGTGAAATATTTTTTATTTTTTAAACTATCTAATTGCTCTTCTATTATCGGTAAGGGATATCTATCCTTAATAGTTATTTTGTTCAATTCTCTATAATCTACACACATTCTCCAAGAATTGTCCTTTTTCTTCACCAAAACTATTCGACTCGCGTAAGGAGAATTGCTTTCCTTAATTACACCATCTTTAAGTAATTTTTCAATCTGTGACTCGACTTCAATCTTTTGACTATGTGATAAGCGACGCGGAGAAAAATTAAACGGTCGCTTATCTGATAAATCTATTTTCATTGTATATTTAAAATCAGGCCTAACTGGTTTTGTTTGAATGTTACCATAGTTTTCAACGAAAAGAGATTTGATTTTGTTTGTGTCGCGCAATAAAGTTCCACTATCACCTATATCCAATAAATCTACATCAGTTTTCAAAAATGTGTCAGTGCTTACCTCAATATTATTTATTTCAAACAGTGGACCATCCGCGCAGGTTACCATCTTGAAAGAATCTTCTGTAGTTGATTGATTGTTAATAGCAAACTGTAACGATCGACCGTCATACTCAACTAACAAGTTGTTGCTCTTTACGAAGTCTGATCCAAGAATACACGTCGGGCGCATTGTGGAATCTGGCACGATCTTGAACTGCAAGTTATAAATATAATTATCAATTACAATCTCTGAATTAAAAACTCCTAAAATATTTAGCTTAGAATTATTTAAACCTGCATATGAATTTTGAAAAGGAACTTGAAAATTAATTTTATCTGAAACTAGACTTCTTTTGATTAAACATATTGGACTCCCTGTGTCGAATAAAGCTTCTGATTTAACTAAACGATTGTTGAGCCTTACCAAAATATCAAAATAAACCTGTTCTATGCTAACCCTACCATGTTTTTCCGTAGTTTCTCGAGACGTGTAGCAACAATTTTCTCCACTTTGCGTTTCTCCGTCCATAGCCAGAATATCGTTGCCTATTGGTCCCATCAAGCATTCGTTTTCCTGATTCTCGGATACAGTTGTTTGTACATAATTTGGGCTTGGTTGTCGACCACAGGTTTGCGCAAAATGACCTCGTTGACCACAGTTGAAACAGCATTGGATACTTGCATTTTTCACTGGTTTTTCATTATAGCTTGACATCTCTTGTGCTTTTGAATGTAATTTGGTTTGATTTTCATATCGGTAAATAGTATCCAACAAGGTCTCCACAGTATCGTAGTTTGCAGTACACAAAGCCAATCTTAAATTTGAATCTGGAATACCGTTGATGACATATTTGATTATTGCAGCTTCACTTATATTCACCATTCTTGCTTGACAAACAATATCGTAAACGAAATTTTCATATGTTTCATGCGATCTCTTCACCCGCTTCAATAGCACATTATGAATATCTACTTCATCAATTCTTGTTGGAAACGCTCGAGCCAGTCTTAGTTTGAAATCATTCCATCCTGTAATATGCTCTTCAACACCTTCATACCAAATTCGTGATACTGCTCCCAAACACAACGTCGCATAATGTAAAACTGCTCGCTCTTCCCAGCCGTAAATGTTTTTCAAACCATCAATCTTCGTCAACCATTTCAATACGGTTATCTTCTCCGGAATGAATTCAGGAATTAAGGATCGTACATCTTCAGGTCGCAGAATCATCTTTTCGTCACAAGCTCCGGGATCGTTTTCGACTCGATATCTTCCAAAATTAATTTCTCTCAAAATCTTCTGTGATATTAGCGTTCTCAAAGATCTTCTCCAAAATTCAAACTATTTCAGGTTCAATCTTTCTTTTAGGAAAATTTCATTCGCATCCCACTTCTGAATTGAAGTTGTTGATCGTAGCTTTCAATATTAACGTCTTGTTTATTACGTGTCTCGATGGATAATGTACAATCAGTGACAATCTAAGCCTGTGCTAACCTGATCAACCTTTGCCTACGCCTGCTTACCCTAACAAACTGCTACAATATATATATATATATATATATATATTTGCACAATTTTTTTGCGTGTAGCAATAATTTCGTGTTCGCCCTTTAGGACTACTTCACATTTGCATCAACCGTTTGTACATATAAAATATATTTACTTTATCTGAAATTCAATCGGTTCATCCATGCAACCGTTACAACACGGTACACACAGTTATTGAAGGCGTCAGAAATTTTTCAAATGTAAACAAATCAAATTTTTGGATTAAAAGCATAGAATTTCTTCGGTTTTCCATTGTCAATCGATTGATAAGACTATGGGCAAATATTTTATACAACCAGTATCGTGGACTTTGTCGCCAATCGATAATAAATTCCGGAGATCCAAAATATATACTTTGAGGGTTGTGGGCATTTTATCTCGCAGAGGAATTTTTCTCTACAACTTGGCACGTTCTTTGACTTGGTTACGCTATGCAACTGATTGATTGGAATCACTTCCTTACGGGGCCAAAATACGACCGTTACCCTAACTGATTATATATTCCGTAAAATGCCCTATTCGCAGCCGCAACACGTGTTTTTACCTCGCGGGAAACATCGTTGTCACATGTCACATAAGTGTTTCAAGATAAACAAATTCTTCAAACAACTTCAAACGGCTTTAGGACATGTCGTCGAAAGACATTTGGTTGACTGACGTTTGGTCGCATAACATTTTTTCGAAAGTACATTTAGTCGAAGGGACATTTGGTCGAATAACTTTAGAACATTTTGTCAAATTAACAAATGTTCCAATGATGTTTGATCGAAAGGACATTTGGCCGGAATATTATTTTGTATATGTTGGTTCAAAAATCGGGCCGTTTTATTTCACCTGATATGGTACTACTCCGTTTTGGTAAAAATAATGTTTAGTAATATTCTCGCTGTCTCCCTCTTCAAAGGCACGAAGGCTTCTTCCACTGAATTGCGATCGATTCAATCGGGTCGATATCGTCCGCAAAGCCATGGAGCATATGTGACTGTTTCTCTGCACGTCTGATCTCCTTATAGGACCCTGGAGTACAATGTTGAACAGTAAATTCGAAAATGCGTCTCCCTGCTTCAATCCATTAAACGAGGTTGACAATCCGTACTTTTAATTTCGAACCGTACAGCGTAGCACGTAACAGTCTAATTAGTTTGGCCGGAAAAACATGCGCAGACATTATCTGCCACAGCTAATTTCTTTTCACTGAATCGTACGCTGCCTTTAAATCCATAAACAGTTGGGGATCTGCTAGTGATACTCCCGGAATTTATCTAGGATCATAAGCAAAGTTAACATCAGGTCCGTTGTCGAGCTGGCCTCACTAAAACCAGCTTGATATTTAATGCGCGACAGTATTTTGTACGCCGAAATCAGCAGGGTAATAATTTTTTTTAATGATGGTTCAACGACGGGTCGTAAGAAGTTTTCTTTCCCGATCTGCGCATTTGTGTCATCGATGACATTTTGTTTTGTTATGGGCATTGTCCGTATGCTTTATCTAGGCTCTCATTGAACTCATATTTCATGTCATCGGGCTTATCGTTCATTGACGCATATATGCTGATCAAATTGTAGTTGAAGAACCTGTCCTTCATTCTCAAGGAGCGGATTCATGTCCTTTATACGACCCCGGGAGGGTCCATAATAGGCATTCGAACAACTGTTTTCCATATGCATATGTCACTGGAAAAATCGAATGATTTTGTTTGTTCCTTACTATAAAGTAAAAACAATGAACTTGTTGTTAGACTACACAAAACGTATATCCGTCTGATAATGATATCTCAGATAAGCGGAAAAGCGTCGAGAATGAATTTCAGTTACTAAGGGGTCCATTACTAGCATTAAAACCCTATATCCATAAATGAGTAGTGCAATATTTATCATTTGCATCAATTGTTTTCGTAGCAACAAATCTATTATTTTGGCTACTGTGCGATCAACTAAACAATTTCAGTTCACTCTGCTTTTTTGTATTTTTTTTAAAGTTGTTGAAACACATTTACAAATTTTTTGTCAAACTTGAAAAATTATATTTTTTTATACTTTTCTTTTTATAACACGACCAGCATGAGGGGAACATTCCAAAACTATTTTGAGAGGAATCAATCATTTCTTAGGTAGACATTATGCGGGAATGGGGTTGGCTCAAATTTATATTCCATTCAAGTTGTCTACAAGGGCAAGCGTTCATTTCTTTCACCGAGGTGTATGTAATTAATGATCAGTTTCAGCTTACAAGATATAGCATCGCTTTAACCATTTCTGTATGGAACTTACCGGGCATGAAATTGTCCGAACATTTCGATCATCATTTGTTGGGCGACTTTATATGTTTAAGATACAGAAAAACGTTTGACCAAAAAATAGTTTATTTTATTGAATACCTCTCACAACAGCAGTGAGCGTACTACCAAAACGAAAGCCATGGTTTTAAAAGACAATCCGTAAACAATGGCCGATTCTAGGGCTGTTGATTTATATAGAATGTTCTCTAAACTTTCTATATTGCTTTCAAATACTTGTACAAAAATCCTTGCAAAATAAATTGGGCGTTCATTTCGTGACTCAGTTTAGAATAACTTGTGGTAACACCAATTCCCCTTCTGCATCAATCGGAACAATTGACTGTGCGTTTTGTTTTAATGTCAACCCTAAAAAAGTCACAGCTTCAGTATTAAACGGAAAGTTATACAACTTACCGTTTTTTATTTCTGAATGCGAATTTCTGATGCTATTTTATCAAAACGCAAAATTTTCAATCTTGAATGTTTACTACGATCCAACCATAAAAACATTATATTGTAGGCAAGAATTGTCAGAAAGGGGTGATTCAAAGATTATAGCAAGCTAGCGTGAAAAGCTGGATACATTTTCGGCTGTTCTGGAAAAAGTCCAATCTAAAGTCTGTTCTGATTTAAAATTCATAAATTTCAAGAAGATTTATACAAAATATAAAAAACATAAGTAAACTCTGACTATTCTTCGACTCTGCATTCATCGAAATATAACGTTCAGTGCAAATTGTTTTTTTTAGCTTTGATCCATGTAATTTTATGTTACTCAGGCTTATTTTTAAAACCAAAATTTTTATATGAGTAGTGTAACAAATGCGTGAGAAACAGTAAAAACTTATAATAAAGTCTTATTCCAAAGATCGCCTAGCAAAAAGCCACCAAATAATACATTAAACTTGGAAATACATTTCAAATATTGCCAGAAGTATCACACATTTCCTTCTTCCAAAATACATTAAATGTTATATTAGTCAAAAACCATGGAGATCTCAAATAAAATCGTCAAATTTGTATATCATAATCAAAAATCAAGCGCGTTTAGAGGTACACACAAGAACAGATGAAATAGTTAGGAGTCAAATAAATTCTTTTTCAGATGTAAATGTTTCCATTGAAATATCAGTGTCTTTTACAAATTTTCAATATATCATTGTTTTTCAATTGCTGTCATACCATAATTTTCGCCCCCTTTCTAACATATTCGCCCCCCAAATTCAGTTTTATAAATTTTCGCCCACTTTGGGAATCACTGCACTATGGTCCAGGAATCAGTTTTACGCGGAAAGATGCATTTTGAGCTTTAGAATGAAACATTAGACAAAAACGGTCTTCTACAAAGTTGTTTGTATTAGTTGAGCCCTTTGTTTGGTTTTATTGAAAATTAGGGTGGACCACATTTTCATAGAAATTGTGTAACTAGCTTTATTATTTGTAGAAATTTTATTATACATGCTTCAGCAAAGTTGTAGACCATTCAATTTCAAGCAACTTAACCAAAAAAAGTTTTTTTGTATCTCTTAAATTGACCGATTTAGAGCTTTTTTCATACGGTGACATAGGGTGGTCCGAACAAAACTGGTTTTCTGGCTCTAGAGTTTTCAATTCAAATTTCTCATCAAAGTAGTCTAAGAAACACTTTTAGAGCTTTAAAAAATGCGTAATTTGGTGAGTGAAGAAACTCGCTATCTCTTTCCGTTTAGGAGTTATTGTTGTTTTTCTCTCAAAAACATGCCTACTTTGATTGTGAATATCTCTGATTGGGGCAAACATAAAAAATATCTTTTGACGGCATTCAAAAGACAAAACAAAATTGTATATCATATCAAAAAATTACAGATGTGTTATTTTTGTAACTCTAATAAAACATCTTGAAAGTCAAACATTTTTTATCACAAAAACTTTAAAAACTTTTGAACTAAAATAGATATCATCAATCTTTTTGCATGAAAATTTGCGTTTTATTAAGTTCTAAAAGTCGTTCATAGACGACTTTGATGAGAAAATAATATGAAAAAAAACTAGAGTTGAAAAACTTATTTTTGTTGGACCACCCTGCGATGATTAGGAAAAAATGCTCTAGATTGGTCAAATTTTGAGCTACAGAAAAACTTTTTTTGGCAAAGTTGATCGAAATTTCAAGTTCTACCACTTTGCCTAAGAGCATATACCAGTATTTTTGCAAATGAAAAAGTTGATTATATGATATTTGTGATATTGTGGACCACCCTAGTTTAAATGACACAGTATGTTAGCTTACATTTTTTGAAACAATTTTGTAGAAGATCATTTTTGTCTAAAATTTCATTTTCATGCTCAAAATGCAAAATAATAAAGAAATACATACTATGAAAATCTTCAAAATAGTTTTAGAGCCCTATCTTTCTTATTTCGGGTTTCTCGTCAAAGCGGTCTATGAACGACTTCAAGAACTTAACAAAACGCAAATTTTCATGTAAAAATATTGATGATAACTATTTTAGTTCAGAAGTTATCAAAGTTTTTCTGCTTAAAATCCTTTGTTTTTCAAGGCATTTTATTAGAGTTACAAAAATAACACATCTGTAATTTTTTGATATAATATACAATTTTATTTTGTCTTTTGAATGCCGTCAAAAGATATTTTTTATGTTTGCCCCAATCAGAGATATTCACAATCAAAGTAGGCATGTTTTTGAGAGAAAAACAACAATAACTCCTAAACGGAAAGAGATAGCGAGTTTCTTCACTCACCAAATAACGCATTTTTCAAAGCTCTAAAAGTGTTTCTTTGACTACTTTGATGAGAAATTTGAATTGAAAACTCTAGAGCCAGAAAACCAGTTTTGTTCGGACCACCCTATGTCACTGTAGGAAAAAAGCTCTAAATCGGTCAATTTAAGAGATACAAAAAAACTTTTTTTGGCAAAGTTGCTTGAAATTGAATGGTCTACAACTTTGCTGAAGCATGTATAATATAATTTCTACAAATAAGAAAGTTAGTTACACAATTTCTATGAAAATGTGGTCCACCCTAATTTTCAATAACACCAAACAATGGGCTTAACTGATACAAACAACTTTGTAGAAGACCATTTTTGTCTAATGTTTCATTCTAAAGCTCAAAATGCATCTTTCCGCGTAAAACTGATTCCTGGACCACTGTGCACTGCTCTATACGATGCCACTAAATTTGCTATGTGTTCCAAGGGAAATATGAGACATATCACGTGAAGAAATATCCATGATTTATCAAAAATAGACTTTTTCGCAAACTGTTTAGCTACGTTTAGCAGCGTACGAGGGGTCCATCAATTTCAGAAAACCGAAACGACCACTTTTAGTTTTAGCATATAGGTACTAACCATCAGTGACAAAAATTTGAATTCTTACGATGTGTACCGATGGCAACCTGGTTTCAGCGAAAGAATTTTTTAATTTTAATTTTAATTTTAATTTTTTAAATCTAAAGAATTTTTTATTGACAATCTGCTAATATGAGGCGCCTAATAGGTTTATTATAGAATTATTAACATCCTTGATGTAGTTTTGATATAACTTCTATCGTTTTTACGAGGAATATCAAAGACCTTGGTTTTCCCGTGCTTATATTTCGAGTCAAGTGTAAAGAAAATATACAAATTAAAATGTAGAACAGCGTGACTCCGAAGAAATAAACATATTAGATACCATTCTTTGACAGAACGGTAATGCACATTTTAATTCATTGAAAACGTAGCTTATTCAATTTTATTGATATTTGAATTAACACATAAACCTTTCTTCGGTAAATTGTGTTAAGTTTTACTAGAAACCATAACCTTTTGTTGCAATGTCTCCGCAGCCCCTTAGAAACCACTGCTTGAAAAATGATTATCTCTTTTATGTGAAAACTGATGTGAAACTTAGATAGTTTTATCTAGAATAAAACAAAATAAGATATAACAACAATGATTGCCACAATTAATATATTCAATATTGATGTGAAGTTTTATAACGTGCACTTATTATGATCATAACTAATCTTGTAATAATTTGCATACAATGACAAATTGTTTCAGATCGGTACACTGCAAAATATCTAAATGTAATAAAAGTTAATATAAATAACAAATTCTGCTACAATTGCTTTATTTTTCTGTCATGCCTTTCTGATCGGGTTACCATTTAAATGTCAAATCTGATTTATCGATAATATTGAACTTGCGCAGAAAACTTCACCGCACCGAGCACATGGTGATGCGCTGTTGCAAGAGAAATTGTTTGCTCAAATGTCATCTTTGTTGATTTGTTACTCCAGAAACGTATGTTCGTTGGACGATGTACCTATGCACGAGTTCACTTGTTGTCGTTTAAAACGTGCCGTGTTATTTACATGATCATGGAAGCTAGTGAATTTGGCACTGATCAAACGTCAAATTAGTGATCCCGTGCATTGGTCCGTTGTTAAACGAAGTTGATCGTGCCGGTGAAAATGTTACTTCGTATGCCAAATTCAACGATGCGAATTATTGAATGCGAATTTATTTTTCTTATGCCAATTTAGGGCGGAAAGTCATGTGTGGTTAAAAAATATTCGGCAAATTTCTTTTTTTTTAAATTGTCTGCAATTTTTTATAGACTACTACAGTCAACTCTACCTTACTCGATATTCCGTATCACGATATCGAGTTAGAGATTCATAGTAAAATTGTGATTCCATGGCTGCACTGGTTTTGTGTTATATACCTCGATACCACCCTCACTTGATGGTCCCTTCAATATCGAGTTAGGGAGAGTTGACTTTAGTATATTAAACGAACGTTTTTTATAGCATATACGGATTGTAAAATGTCGTATTTTCAGTATCACATGGTCATAACTGAAATGATTGATTTTTTTCACTAATACTAATTACTTGTTTGATGTAATATTTTTTCCTGTTCACTTAGTAAATTTTAACTACTTTCACTGCACTGTGCTGTGAAACATTCTATAACGAATGTGTTATTAAAAAAGAAAAAACATGGTTTGAAAGATTACAGTACTGAACAAATTTTTGCATTTGAGGCACTTGAATTTTTTTGTAACAAAATGGTTTACTTTAGGGTTTATATACAAAAAGGTTTTCTAAGCCGATAATTATGGATTGATTTTAATGAAATTTTCACAAATTTTAGACATAACTTGGATTTTAACATATATTTTTGAGTATGTTGTTCTTTCACGAGGTCGAGTAATAAGGAGTTTGACCATAGTTTGTACAGTAAGTGAGGTTTTATTGCCTTCAAGTACAGTAGAAGCTCGTTATAACGACAACTTTTTTAGCAACAAAAGCTCTCTATAACGATCTTTGTCGGTCCCTTGAAAATATGTTCTAAATTTACCGGTCCCTTAAAAAATGTGTCTGTTAAAAATAAGCTCTAAAATATTTTTTAACTAGTGGTCACGGCAAACTTCGTCTTGCCATCAAGTAGGCTGTTGAAAAACTCTATGGATCGTCCCATTCAAAATGACAGTTCCGTTCACTTTAGTTTTTGCAAAAAAAAAATCCTGGAATTTTTATGCACACAAACACGTCGGAACCCATGACGAACAAAACGGAGAAAGGCATTTCGTGACATGCAAACACCATTCCATTTTTATTTATATAGATTGATAGATAGATAGATAGAAGCTAGATAGATCTATTACGACGGTCCCTTGTTGAAGCTTAAAAATATCATTTGGAATACGTTTTCGATTTCTATCTTAATTGTAAGTTTAGTTAGATCATTCCGTAGGTGTATTTGATTTCAACTTCTAATGCGCTTGCTCCAACGTCAAGTTCTACGGAATCCCATGGAAATGTTGAAAGTTTGTTGATTTTGATTTCGATTTTTCACTCTGGTTGTAACCGTTGCTAGAAACGGTTGTCTTTTAGTGATCCCAACTGAGAAAAGTTATATAAGTCCGAAAATTGAGTCTAGTAAGAAAATAACCGCCACAGTTTGGTACTCTGTGTGGCAAATTCATTTCGATACTTCTCACAGATCAGGAAGAACCTGCGGCTGCGGAATCAGCTGAAGAACAGCCGATCCAAGATGCGGAACCGGCCCAAGAGGAAGCAGTAGCCGAAACGGTACCGGATCCTGAGCCAGCAGCGGAAACTGCTCCTGTCGCGGAACCAGAACCCCCAGCAGGACCTCCGGAAATTGCCGTTGAAGAGGCTGCTGGAGAGTCTGGAGGAGAGAACCTGGATAACGACGATGGAGAAAATGACGACGAGGAAGAGCATGAGCACGCCCATGAAGGTGTTCATGAAACCGAAGAAGAGGATGAACCCGAAGAGGAAATATCCGAAGAAGACTTGCTGCAGGTAATTCCGCATGGGTGGAAGAAGATTTGAGCAACGGGTCCCTTAGGGTATGCTCCAAATCTCCTTGAGGTAATGTAACGGTAGATATAACTATGTAACGTTTTTCTAGGTTTTGTTCCTTGTTTTGTATATTTTTTCAACCAATCGATAAGGTCTTTTGCGTCTTAAAATATGAATCACAGTGAATCTACTACGATTCGGTATCTGTTTATTTGTCTAGCACTGATCGTCAATGAAAGGACTCACTGTGCTTAGGCATGTCAAAGTGACAAGTTGTACTAAGGCGCAATAAACCATCCTTCATACTTTTTCATGTGCATTATATCTATGTAGCCTGTCCTTTTGTAGAGATATTTTTAGCCTTTGCATTTTGATAGATCAATATTTTGCTTGAACAAAAAAGTGGAACAGGATCCTTCAAGTTTTGAATTTTGCGATATGTATTTATTTCTTTCAAACAAATGCCGTTTGATCAAAATTGTGAGTGCGCAGTTGAAATTATTCAAATGCAACAAGTTTTGGCTTGATTGACGACAAGAATAATAAAAATCTATTTGAGCTGATTGAATCCTTAATTATCACGATTATTGTAATTAGAATTTTATTTTATTTAACGATCAGCTCTTGCTTTTTACTCAAATAATATTCAACATTTTTTACGACCTAGAGTAAAGTGGGGCAAAAGTTCGAGTGGGGTAAGAGTTTCTTTTTAAGATTTCTAGCTCAATTCAAAACAAATCTTTAAAATGTCATGGTGGTTCGAATGCTATTCAAGTAAGAGACTTTCAATCCAAATATCATAAACATCGATTGAGATTTGGGAAAGTTATGGCTATTTGTTGTTTTTCGACTTAAAAATTGTAATTTTTGATCAAACTTTCGTTGCATGGAACCAATTAAAGTAAAATCTTTTTCTATATTTTATGTAAGAGCGTTTCAAAGCCTATCATAAGGTTGCTTTGAGGTGTATTAGTTTTGCATAAATGCTTGAAAACAATTTTTGGCCCATAGTGGGGCAAAAGTTCGAATCAGCGGGGCAAAAGTTCGACCTATGTATAAAATCACGGAAAAATTTGCAAATTGCCTAAAATCCACATATTATCTTCAAATTTAGTTAAATTTGTCGGATCGGGTTAAAATTGTCACCAAAATTTTACATTCCCACTTAGTTTTGCGAAAAACTGCTATTTTTAAGTATATTACAATTAACACGGTTTTGGGCAATTGTTTGATGAAAATTTAGTGTGTATTTTTCGTCAAACTTAAGTTTACGGCTGGTGTAAAGTATGCCTGTCGTAAAAGGATCGATATTTTGTGTTTTAGCCAGCGAACTTTTGCCCCACACTAGATTCGAGCTCTTGCCCCACCGGTGGGGCAAAAGTTCGAATAAGACAATCAATTTTGAAACTGTTATAACTAAAAATGGGTAAATATTTTGACACAAGTTGGTTTAGCAAAATTATAGCCAATATGTTGAAGGTTCACTGTATGGTATTTGTTTTGTTTTAACTGCTATTGTTTTCCTGGAAACTTTGATTATACCACTAAGGTCGAACTTTTGCCCCACCTTACTCTATTTGTTTCTTTAAATTTTCTAGCCTTTTCACTCTTATGTATACTCAACGTAGTTTAGAATCTGATTTTCCTCCTCTTCTCTACGCCACTTTCCTTTTCAGAGTATAAACAGTTAGTGTCGCCATTCGGCTTAGAAGTGCCCTTTAGTGTGGATTGAAACTAGTTTTGCATGATGTTCGATATTTTTGTTTTGGCGTGCATCAATAGTTTCATGTTTTTGATAATCGATTTTTTTATTCGCATTTTAATAGCCAAGAAACTCATTTATTTCAGCTAAACACAGTTTACTTCCTCGGCTGAAAAGCATACTGTATGAGCGCATGTGAATAGCTGCTGAAAGTAGTTTATTTGAATCAGACTAAATAGCCAGTCAAGCTGGACTACGAGTGCAAAATTGTGTATGAAAAATGGACATACAAATAACACGTTGAAAACATCACACCAAAAAAGAACAGTCTGAAAGACCACCAGTCCACTCAAAGCGTACAAGTGGACCCTAAACTATTTTTGAACTCTTTTTTCTATTTTTGCCAATCCGTCGATTTGATTTTTTTGAATCCCGCCCGGAACGTGACGTGTTTTTTGTCGTTCGTATTACTGTTGTCGATCGTGTTACTACCGTTTGCGTTGGCTAACCTCGTAAACCCTGGAACATCATGACTGAATCACCTGACTCGCAGCGTCGTCGGGAGGAATGCGAGCGAAAGGCCCGCCGAGGGGAGATGGACCCCAGGTTGGAGTTCACCTTCCAGCTGCTGATGGACGCCACCGGATTGCCTCGGCATCAGATTATGGATCACATCTTCGAGGGAAACATGGTAAGTAGAAGATGACTGCCATATGTTCGTCGTTACCGGGCCACAGTACAGGAGCTGTTAAACACAGCACCGAACAGAGCAAAGAAGAAGAAGAAGAAGAAGATGACTAGCTAGGCTCAGCGTGCCCGAACCTGTGTTAGGCTATAACAACCACGTTCTGACAAAAACTACCTCAGGTGGAAGTCACTTGCCCTAGATTTCTTTAATATCAATCTGATACCTACATTTGGTGATAGGCGATGGGTTCATCTTCCTTTAGTGGAGTTGCACTATTCCTGCTACCAACCTCTAAGCTTTTTTTATCAATTATTTTTGAGAGACTACAACCTGGAAGTCATTCGTCCCTGTCCCAGGTGCAACTTCTAAGCGTTGTCTCTTTACTTGCGGTGAGATCACCTCTGATATCTTCTTGGTTGAAACATACGTCATCTTCCTTGTTGATGGGCATGTTTTTGATCTTTTAAATTTTTAGTATCATACATATTTAATATTTCTCACTTATTTTTCAACTGGCATCTAAAAAGAAGCTTTTGGTTAGCCAATTGAAGTAAGTTTAAACTTTCTAATGTTTTAAGAAAAATCTCTTTACTTTTTACGAAAAGTATGAGAATGGAACCTTGGAATTTTTGTAAGTTTGGCCACGTTCGGATGCAAATTCCCCTATTTCTATTTTAAAATGAACTCGCCCGAGTGCAGATATCGTTCAATTGAGGCATACTAACTGATTTATGACCAGATCTGACCATATAACATAATATAATTCGTCCCCTTGATACTAGAACTAGATAACTCGAAAATTCAAATTTCGAACTATTCATCATTGAAAGTTTGACCGTTTCACTAGGCGTTTCACTAGATAATCACAGAGAATATGATTGTAATATTTTGAATCATACGCCTTCTTCTTCTTTCTGGCGTTACGTGCCAACTGGGACAAAGCCTGCTTCTCAGCTTAGTGTTCTTATGAGCAATTCCACAGTAATTAACTGAGAGCTTTCTATGCCAATTGACCATTTTTGCATGTGTATATCGTGTGGCAGGTACGACGATACTCTATGCCCTGGGATGTCGAGAAAATTTCCAACCCGAAAAGATCCTCGACCAGTGGGATTCAAACCCACGACCCTCAGCTTGGTCTTGCTGAATAGCTGCGCGTTTACCGCTACGGCTATCTGGGCCCCATCACACGCCTATGATCTGTGAATATCTGGCAGATTCAATTAAGATTTATGTTTCGTTGAATTCAAATCTAAAAACGAAATTTCGATTTCGTCAGAAAATCCTCCAGAAATGCCACTAGAGATTTCTCCAGGGGCAAGCATTCTACCTTGGATATTCTTTGAAGTTTTACCAGAAATTCCAACATGGATCTCTCCAGGAATTTCAACAGGGTTTATTTTAAGTATTCCACCAGAGATTCCTTCAAGCATTCCATCAGAGATTTCTCAAGAATTACACCATGAATGTCTCCAGGAATTCTACCAGAGAATTCACCTGGGGTTTTATTAGGTAGTCATATTTCATCAGATATTCGTTCATTAAGACCAGGGCTTGACCAGGTTGGCTTGACACATATGTTCAGACACAAATTGGCCACTTTGTCGTAAATTTGAGGCATCCTGGGGACCCAAAATAATTATTTCAAGGGTCAAACAGATGCAGGACACAAGGTCAATCGTTTCTCAAAAGGTTTACGCTGATGCGTTTTTCTTAAAATTCCTTGATATAGTGGCCACATTATAGCCGATTCAGGAAAGCTTGTAATTTGCCTACCTCCAGGGGCACAGAAGTACAGCACCCTTTTCAACCGACCTGACCCAGTAACCCACCTGAATAACTCCGGACACATGAACATTCCCGAAATCCTTTGGCCACTTTCAGAAACTAGATATGTGTGCCAGTATACTGACAAAAAATAATTTAAATCCGTTAAGTACTCGCAGTTTATTATTCGCGGAGCGAAGTTTGTTATGATGGCTTGACGACTAAGGGTTTATCGTTGTTGATAAATGACGACTAAGGGTTTATCGTCGCATGATAAAGAACAACCACGATGCATCATTTGTTTTATCATGATCACTAGATTTCCATCCTTGCTCAGGCCTATACGGGTTAAAATACTCACCTAAAGTTTAGAACTTTAGAAATTTCTCTAGTAATTCCTCCGGGATTTTCTTAAAAGATTGTTCCAGCTATTCTTTCTGGGATTTCTTCCACATATGCCTCTATGCGTTCATGATTGCTTTTTGAGATTATCGAGGGATTCTGACTGGAATCTATCAAGCTATTTCTTTTATAATAATCTAGATTTTTTCATGGACGGGGTTGGTGGGCTAATGACTATCGCTACTGCTTCATAAGAAGGGGTTCAATTACAGGCCCGCCCCTCTTCTCGTACTTTGTAGTTGTATCTTTCATTTGCTTCTATCTTCCGCCCTTAATCTATAACAGTTGATCTATTCATTCATAGCATTTGTTAGAAACTTCAAATATCTCTTGCATAAAAAACCACCCCTACACCTTCCCGCATGAACTGGCGTAGATGCAGCGGTATATCCGATCTATAGTGGGCCAGTTTTAAATGTATAATCAATTTTTCTCCCTTCCCCTCATTGGTATGTATTTTGACGTGACGTGATAAGCACTATTATTGGATGAATTTTTCGACAAGAACCCTTGAAGAATTTTACCAAGAAGAAATTTCCTTGGACAATTACAATAAGAATTTTTGGAACCATCCTTATTACAGCAACCCGGACTAGAATTCTCGATGAAAATCAATAAGAAATCACAGGAGTTATTAAAAGTAAATTGAGTTGCACAATTTATAAATATCCCTTATAGAAGTTCCTTGATAATCTCTGTTGCGTGGAGGAATTTCTGAAGGAATTCCTGGAATTACACGGGTAGAAATCAGAATTCCAAATAATATAATCATGATTATGACACATTATATCATGATATCAGTGTGTTTTCGTCTTTTGAAATACACCATTATTTGGAATCATGATATCATAAGTCACGCGCGTTATGTTTTTGTAGCTGATGCTCGGAATCATGCATCAAATGCTTAAAATGATGATTCACGCATCCATTTACGATCTACTTATTTTGTCAGTCAACCCGACAAAATAAAAAAAAATCATAGATCGGGATTCAAACCAAAAACTTTTTGATTGAGAGCCAAGTACCTAACCACTCAACCAATTCATTGTGTTTAACAAGCATACAAATTATTTATAATTTTCATACAAAAATCATATCATGAGGAAAGAGGGGTCTAGAAATAGATAAAATTATCTGACGTCCTTATGAAGAATCATGTTTATGTCTCCAGGAATCATGATTTGCCGTATGATTTTAGGTCAATGTGCGTTGATCGCCGTGCAACGTATAATGTGAAAACTTATTGACTTTTCTCGGTTCAAAAGGACGATCTACTACTCTTCAGCCATCTTCAGACGTACCGAGCTGGCTCTGACTTTATCCTTTCGTCGAGCCAAATAAACTGTAAATGATTCTAAATCATATATCTCTATATTTTAAGGAATTTACCAATTTATGTATTTCATGACTTGTAAGCCAAGGTGTGGGAATCATATTTTTATCCGTGTAAACCTGAAATGTAATGACATCTCTGGAGTCATTCACAGAGTTTTCTCTTCTTCAAGTTTCTTGTACGCTTTTAAGAACTGATCAAAAATGCCTAGTAATCGATTCCTCATATAATCGTTCCAGCTTGACGAGATCAACCAGCTCTTCCTCCCAAATATGCGCAACAAGCTGATGTGGTTCTACCAGGAGGTGGACGAGGTCGATCAGCCCGCCGAACGAGACATCAGCAAGCCCGGTCCTTCGAGGGCGGGAGCTTCCAGTTCGTCAAAAACACCGCAAGGTGCATCGGGAGCGGCCCACCACAAGCAGCACAAACTGTTCATCACTGATGGGTGGAGCTGTGCCTTCACCGGAATCTGTATCTACATGTTCCGCATCAACATCCAGAAGCAACTACCGGAGGAAGGTTTCCACAAGGACTTGTGAGTGTTATCTTGGACGATTATGCTTTTTATTTTCGAGCCCACTCGTTTGGAGTTTTGTTTCGTTTCGATTTAGATTCATTAGTTTAGCTGGGAAATCTCGGAAAATAGCCGACACTCTTTCGGAATTGCCTGACTGGAGGCGGTTCACGTGCGGGCAGATCCAATAAGGACCACTCCGTATCGGGCAATATAATCCACTCTGGCTAAATTGGTATCAATGATGGGGAAAAGTGCTGTAGAAAAATGAAAGACCACGTCGCGGGTGAATTTGCATAAAGATTAGTTTTTCTTGTGTCCCCTTTTCACCTGTCGATCGGGTTGACAAAGTGATGATTTTAGCGAAACGACGCGTGAGATGTTGTTTAGTCTTCAATTATGAGCTGCTTCAATTCATTTTGATAACAGTTTTTCAGGAATAGTTGATTCTGGATGACTGAACTTGAGTCATGATAGGATGCTTCTGGTTCAGTGGTTCACAAAGCTGGTCTGAGTAACCTATATTATTACATACAGTTATATTTTTTATTTTGTTCCCAATTAATTATACTACGCAACACTGGTTCACGCACTTTGACCATTTGCAATGCATTCAATAGATTTTGGTTCTCTGATATCAAATCTGTTCACACAATTTTCGTAACACAGTACTTAACATTTTTTTAGAAAAATGTTTTTTAAATCACAAATTTTCATATTTGCGTGGAAACCTAACGGTTTTGTTCCACAACAGTCAATTGCTTCTGCTTTTCGAAATTCGTAATTATGGCTGTTTTGTTGTTGAAAAGAATAGTAATCGCCTACCATGAAGTGTGAGAAATTACTTAGTAGATATGCTCAAGAAAGTCAATTTTCTTTGATCGTAACACGCAGTATAAAAGAAATGTGATTTTAAAAGGAGTCTCTATACCATTCCTTAACCTATTCGAACAAGAATTGTTTTTACTTTTCCTGAGCGAAACAACATACAGCGGGGATTTGCTGGTTGGAACACGACTGCCCTCCAACTAGCGAATGCGACTTGTTTGTTGGGACGACTGACAGCTAGTGAAAATGCTCTAGATTCACGTATTAGGACAGCAAATCGCCACGAAACGCACATATACATATACAATTGTTCTTTATATGGAGACTTCAATGCGACGGTGCTCAGACGTAAAAGTAAGTTTGACATCTACTCTGAAACTGTCGTGTAACGCTGGAAAAAAATGCAAATCAGCGTGCCCAAACTATTACAAATGGTTGAAATACGTGAAAAAAAGGTTGAATTTGTCGTTTAGTGCTACCGCACGTTACTTTCAAAAAGTTATTTACTCCCACCCCATATATCAACCCACGAAATAATAACCCGCGAACATCAGATGACGCACAGGAAACAGAATTCATCGCGCGTTTTTTCTCTGATCGAACCTTGCAGTTACCAAGGTGTTAATTTAAATTTAACTGAAACGAAGTAATTGCTATAACGTTCGATCCAGAAGCGTGATTTGACATTATCCTGGCGGTTCCGATGGTCAACATTCAACAGGTCTCCAGTCGCTAGCCAGTCACTATGGGCGATCAGGTGGCCAAACATCGAAAACATTACTTGTTCTGATAGGATTTTCTTGTTGATTATTTAGTATCAAATACTTCTATGGAGATATCTCTTTCTGATCTTTTGTAGTTTTGTTGATACAGTATGCCAAAGTTGATGTTTTTTTAGAAAAATATAGCTCTATATATTTGCACTTTTCCATTTAGAGCATTACATTATATTTTGTTTAAATATGTAATTTGAAAAAAGAACATCAAATTTGAATCCCAAAGCTCATAAATTTGATGACAAACATATTTCTGGCCACCAGACTACACGGTGTCTGTCCATAGTGTCCAGTCACGGCGAGGCGACGAAGAAACGCGGTCGAGATTAAAAATATGAAAATGTGTTTAATGAAGAGTGAAATGGAAAGGAATGAAATTAATTTATCCACATTTTTACACAGACTTTCTTCCGGAAGATCAAATTAGACACGCCGCTGGACCCGTTTGGGAGCGTCGTCCGTCGTCGCAGCTATAGGGCCCTTAGTAGCGAGTTGTAGTTGTTCGCGATGCGGAGGTGTTGCGTTGTTATTTTTGTAACGAACAATTATCATTGTCGGTCGACTCAATCAGACGAAGGTGCAGCAGCGGTTGTTTAACTTTTTGATTCGTTAATTACTGCTGATGCGAAACGTTCGTGGTAAATGTAGTAGAAGCGGAATGGTTACTATCATCTAGTACTTTCAACAAATTTCAACAAATAATTTGCAAACGTGGTGTCAAAAATTCACAGTTAGAAGTGATGTATGCTTGAAGGTGAGTTTTGTATCAAACTAAAAATAACGAAGATGAGAATCATGTTACCAAAAGGCTTTTGAACGAAGAGATAAAAAATCATAATAAAATTTGTACGAGCATTATTACTTTGTATCCTTTGGCTGTCTTCAGTGTCGTGTACTAGACCCGACCTGGGAGGGAGAAACCGATACAAAATTTATATACCGTTTTGTTCATATTACGGACATTTAAGGACTCAGTGAAGTATAACCCAGCATAGAGCATACAAAATAAATCATTATGTATGAAACCTTAGCGTTATCGAGTGTAGGAAGCCCTTATCTTTCGAATGGTGGGTAAATAATACGCTTCGGCAACTTGAATAATTTTAAATAAATCAAAATGTGTGGCCTTTGCATGGTTCTTATTCCGGACGCTTCCTCACTTTTGCCTCATATTCCGGACACTTTGAATCGAATTCCGGACAGCTCATGATAATCATTAATGGAACAGTCAAATCATCAATTGAAATTGTCAAACCACTAAATAGACATCCAAGGTAGTTGAGCATTATAAATTTACGAAGATATATATGGAAAAAGCTTACTAAAAAGAGCCTCGAAATTGAGAACTTTTGAACGGCAAAAATTGAAACATTTCATGTGAAATGTTTCCCATACAAAGTAGAGTGTCCGGAATTTGAAGCTGTCCGTAATATGAATCAAAACAGTACGTCATAGTGAGCCGAGATTCTGCTGTCACGAACTGTCACCGTGAGCCCAGATCTTAAAGAATGGACAAACTTGATAAAAGCGCGTAATTGATCAAAATATATGTTTGCATTTCATCAAAGTTGACAACAATCGGTTGAAAAACAATTCCTGCACACCCAAAACCAATGCCGACGATAGCACTTTTTAATTTGATCGCATGAAAAGTATTGAAACACGCATCTTTAACTGTTTTCCAATCAAAATTAAAATTCAATGAGCATAAAACTATGGCCCTTTTTCCAAGTTTGTCTAGAATTCACTCAGAAATAAATTGTCATTAATGCATATTTTTCATGCAAAATGCAGGTTTGCCTGAATGAACATAAAATATCTAAAATGCGAGAAGACAGAGTAAACTTTATGCAGTTTAGTTTACCAATGACTTTTTTATGTTATTTTTAATCTAAAACCTAGATTTGTCAGCCATTATAAAATACATAATTTTCATGCATTTTAAGACTTATTTGAGCTGCTTCAGAATGATGATTATTGCGATCGTTAAAAATTCCAAAATTAAAATAACAGCTCATTACGTTAAGCCGATCATGAGTCACACTGTATTTTTATTGACTTTATTCATATACACTAAAAATCACAAAATAAATTACATATATTACCATCATTTCATTTGAGGTGGCAATCAGTAGTACTTTTTTTACAACTACTTGGCTGGTGGATCATGAGCAGGCGATTATTATATTCCGGGTGAGAGCATAACCCCGGAGAGTCCTTCATTGAACAGGTGGTAGCGCTAGTCTATGTGATGTTCATAATCTCTCGTAAAGTATATAGCGGATTGGCGGACCGGTGATTGGAAATAATTGTAATCTGCTCGAACATCCTGACTGAAAAGTGATTTCTGGAAAATAAGTAGTTTTGTTGATAAGGGATTTTATTCAGATGAATTTGACTATCTCTCTTACCATTTTGCTTATTATTTTATGGTGCTTGTGAACCAGATAAACGTTTACAATTTATTAATTACTCTATTTCTTTGCTGCGGAAATTTTTCTATCATGGCGGACCGGCCTGATACTGAATTTGACTATCAATCTAAAATGTATCTATTTTATTTCTTCAACCAATGTAGTAAAAATAAATCTGTAATTTAGTCGAAAAATGCATGTATTGTAGAATTTGCAATGAATAAATCTTGTTAAGTTCTGAAATGCATGAAATTAAGTCACTGAGTGAATTTCGTGATTTCTGAAAGATCGAAGGTACACAATAAAAGAGCGGAAGTTATCTTGCAATTTGGAAAAGTGTTCTGTCATAAAGGGTGTCCACGATGAAATTGCCACAAACAAAATTTATTCGCAAAATTCAAGTTTTCATCCGATTGCCATCAAATTTTCAGGGATTGAAAAATAACTATTAAACTTCATTTTACCAATATACTCGTATTTTATTTACAGTCCATACGCAAATGCCCACACCTTGGCCTTAACTCCGGCCATAGGATTCTGAACAACCTGTGAATCAACCGTTTTTTTGCATGTGAACCCATGCTTTCTTCAGTTCCTTGACTGTCTTCACTACCTACCAGGTAACAATTTGATGCTGCTTAAACGCTTTTCTAACTAATTTAAATCAGCCTTTGTTTGAATAATAGCTGTTCAAAGTCTCCACACACTTTTGTTCAGCTTTTAAACATCTTATTCTGGCGATTTTATTCGGCCTTAGGCCTAATTGAAGCTTTATGAAAGGCTGAACAAAGGCTTAGCATGCGCTTATCCAAGCTCCTTTGAATGACTATTATTATATTTTTAGAGCAGATGTCAAACTTCGAAAGCTTAACGATCGCTTATTCATACTTTATTCAACAATAAACCAAAAAAGTGTAAACATATTTACAGGTTCATGGTTTTGGGGTTTGTCAATGCCACTAACAATTCCAAACACATAGTGGATATATGTGGTGTGATTTAAAGACAAAGATGATGAATTATGAACAGTTGAGAATTGAACTGGGATCCATCGATTTATAACCACTTACCTTGACATCTGCTCCACATGGAACTGCATAAACATTACTCAAAGCAAGAGAATAACTTATCAACTTGTCTGAATAAGGGTTATATTGAAGGTTGCTTTGAGGCTGGAGAAGTGATACTATGCAAAAACTCTTAACTGTCAAAAGTGTGTTGTGATTTTTGTCTTCAAACAAAATCCCCGATAACTTTCGATTACCATTGTTTAATTGTTGTCAACGCAAATTGATAATGATTACGGATAAATTATTTGTACCGTTTCGTTCAGTAAACTAAAGGTGTGATGAAGAAAAGTTCGTGCTCGAGTGTAGTTATTTCAGCTATTATCAAACAAGCCCATCGATGCCGAAGTCAGAAGTTTTTTGCTTACGAAAGTCCTGTTTGCGTTCAAATCATCTAAATGGCGGTACTGTTCGCAATACAAATTACATATTCATCAACCAATTGATGGTTTGGGTTCTGTCACAATAATTGTCTACCTCGCGATTTGCAGATTTGTTTCTCGAAAAATTCGATGAAACTGTTTTTCAAGAAACATGAATTTCGTGTACGATCCATACTTTACTGTGTATATTATTGTTGAACTACGGCGGTACAATAATTAGATTATGGATGATGATTTGATTATATTTTTAAATAATCTTAATACCATTTCATTCGCGTTGGCTGAACAAATGTGGAAAACTATAGATGACAAATAGTTTATTCAGCTTGATATTCAGCTATGAGTGTACTGCTGAATAAGAGCGCTTAATAAGCTCATATTCATTTTAGTGATCAGCTATCAAACTGTTCAGCCTTGTACACCAATCAGGCAATGTTCAGCAAATACTCTTGCTGTTTGGCTTTCATTGTTACTTGGGTTAGGTCTAAGGAGGTGCTGCTTCATAATCACCCAGTACTTCTCGATGTGTTGGGAGGGTTGAAGATTTTCGGCACGAAATTGACCTTATTGTCCGCAAACCACTTCAGCACGTCCTTGGAGTAGTGGCATGAGGCCAAATCCGGCCAGAAGATTGTTGAGACGTTGTGGGCCTTCAGGAGAGGAAGCAACCGCTTCTGGAGGCACTCTTTCATATACACCTGTCCGTTCATCGTGTTCTGGGTCATGAAAGGTGCACTCCGCTTCCCGCACGTGCAGATGGCTTGCCAAACCAGGAATTTCTTCGCAAATTTGGACATCTTCTGAGTGCGAACATGCTCCGGAACGCTGAACTTATGCTTGGCCGTGAAAAACAGGTTGCCGAGAATCTGTTTGAAGTCGGCCTTCACATATGTTTCGTCGTCCATGATGCAGCATTCAACTTTCGTCAGCATGTTGAGGTACAACTTCCTGGCACGGATTTTGGCGGACTTGTTCTGCTTCTCGTCGCGATTAGGGGCCTTTTGTACCTTGAACGTTCGAAGCCCAGCCTTAGTTTTGGCCTTCTGAACAAAACTTCGGCTTAGGTGCAGGTTCTTAGCCAAATCCCGAACGGAGGCGTTCGGGTTTCGGTTGAAGGCCCCAACTATGCGGTTGTGATTTTTGGTGTTGTACGGAATACTTTTTCCTACACTTCTGGGCTTCCGATCGGTGGTCAATCGTTCCTCGAACCGCTTAATCACTCGCGACACCGTGGAATTCGCGATTCCCAACGTTTTAGCGATGGAATGATGCGAGAGATCCTTGTTCTCGTGATGAATGCGCAAGATTTTATCACGCACGAGCTGTTCTTTCGACTCCATTTCCGTGAGTTTTGATCACAGGACTTTAAAACTTGCAGGATGTAAATAATGCACTATGAACTAAATCCACCCAAATTTTTATTAAATTCTACCCAACGGTTAAAAAGTTAGAGCAATTTCATAGTGTGGCAATTTCATCGTGGACACGTGTGTTATTAACAATAATATACATATTTCGTGTGTAGTGCCTGCACGCAGAAAATTCTTGCATGATTGACATGCATTCTTGCATGATTGACAACAAGCGATGTTGGAGTAGATGTAAGTTAATGTGCTCTCACTCTCAAGATAGTGGTTGGAATTCCTGCTCCCATTTTTATTTACATTTTGTCGCATTTTTGCAATGTCGATAAAGAAGATTCGTGCCGGTTTCGACAACACAATATCAACAATAATACCATTGTCATGATTGTATATTAATATTGAGTCAATCATATCTATGATTGATTAGTTAAACCTAGCATAGATATTGTTGAACAATTTTAATGTATGGTTGACTGAAATCCAATGTCAAATATGATTGATCTACCAGCAAATATGATTGACTGGGCAATACTTTTTTCTCCGTGTGTGCCTCCCTCCCAGGACCTGAATAGGCAGCGCTAGTGAGCATGAAGCTTTTGTTTTGCGGATATCTCAGCATCCTTTAAACTTTCGCATCATTGACTGGAGTTAAGCTGCAGTTTGCTCATCACAAAACGGAAGTGGTGATCTGGGCAGTACGAGATCAACTTCGGAGGACACGCAATCTAATCGAAACGCTTTCTAAAGTACCTCGGAATAATGGTCGACGACAGGCTAAACATAAACAGCCACGTAGACTATGCCTGCGAAAAGGCAGCGCAAGTAGCTAACTCTGTAGCTAGGATCATGCCTATAGTAACCGATCTCGAACGAATATTTTGCGGACGATGGACAGTACATCCATTCGCCAAGAAAATCGATCACAGAATACCGAGTGCACGCTTCTCTTCAACAAGCCAGCCTCAACTTTTCAACCGTTGATGAAGACGCGAAGAAATCATACATATACATTAACATAACGGCGGTTATGCACATTCCATTTCGTTTCCTTCTACACACGGCATGCGTGTGAAAATAACAAGCTCATACATCTACACAACTAGCTTGCCTCTAGCCAAAAATGAAAGCTCATTGTAACCGAAGCTTAACGGCGAGACATTCTAGCGATAATACACTTTTAAATATTTTCATCCACAAATTGTTTCAATTAAATCATAAATAATTTACCATATGCATCATTATCACTACAATGCCCAACATTGGAAAACCAAGAAGCAGTACGAGACGTCTTCTGGCGACCATCGTCCATATTGAAATACGGAGTCCCAGCTTGGGCTGCAGGCTCGTTCCTAACGTGTCGGTGTGGACGATCAGAATACATGGAGGAGTTAACTTCGCCCTGACCAAGTTTTTGTCAGGCCATGGATGCTTTCGGAAATATCTGCTCAGATTCGAAAACGCAGTGTCTTTGCATTGCCCGGACAGTTCAAACAATGTGGAGGAGACACCGGAGCATGTTATATTCGACTGCCCCCGATTCGAAGCGAGATGATGTCAGGAACCGCAAGCATCCTAAATCCGGACAACATTGTGCAGAACATGTGCCAGCATGAAAGCAAGCGGTGAACAGAGGGATATTGCAGATTATGTCGTCGCTTCAAAGGAGATGGCTTGAAGTCCAGAGAGCTCCAGGCCGCGAGCGGAGATACCTAGTTCCTCCGTCGGGGACTAGATTGAGTAAAGCGGGCGTAGCATAGTATCAGTAATAAATCGTAGGGGCGCCTGCAAACCGAAAGTCATCATCCAACCGGAATCGCAGAACCGACCCCGGTACTTGGCCGACCAACTTCGAGTCGGAGTAGGCTGAATCCACTGGTGGGGTCTAGCTGAGTAATTAGCGAAACAGCACCGGCAAATGGTCGTCGGGGCGCCTGTGAATAGGAAGTTTCCGTCCACCGGAATCGCAGGAGCTGCCCGGCCAGCTTCGGAGTAGACTACGTCCAACGTCGGAAACTTGTTGAGTAGATCGCTGACCGGAATCGCAGGACCGACCTTGGCATCCGTTCGGATAGCATCGGTTCAGGAGATCTTCCGCTGCCGGGGAAATCTTCGTCAGAGTAGGATAAATAGATCAACCGCCGGGCACTACTCTGAGTAGTACGTAACGTATAACCGGCTTGAGTCGTCGCAATGCCAGTCAACCGGAATTGCTGGACCGATCTCGGAATCCAACTGGTCAACCAGGAGAGCTCGAAAAGCAGCAGCGCAGAACGAGTCGTCGTAGAGTCGCGAAGTGCACATGAGCGTCCACCAGAAGTTCGACAGGGCTCTGACGTGAGGCCAACCTAGGAGTAGAATGCGTTGCCGCACAGAAAGGCGGGTTTGCTACTAACAAGAAAAGGAATCGTCTATCTAGATGCATGGAAAATTTCTTCCAAGAAATGGTCCAGTAAATATAATTTTTCTGATTGCAGAGCCAAACAGCATACTTATCTGAAAGCTGTGCATAGTCCAGGCGAGATTTTCAACCGCTATTTGGCTAATCGAGCAGCGTTTTGACGACATTAAGCTCAAACATTGATCCCTTTAATCGCAATCACCAGTTTTCGCCGATAAAAAAGGAATTCCTTTTTGATATGCGACATGATTTTGTTAGACATTCATGAATATCGATTCAATCTAGCTTTCAACAGGCTTACAGTCTCAATTCAAAACTTGAAAATTCTATTATATAACTGAATACAATACATTTCCAAAACATAAAATGGTACCTTGTCAAGTATTACAAACTTCGTTGATTTGTATTCTTAAGCTCATAAAACAGATTTCTTTGGAAAACAAAATACAGTACTGGACAGAATAAAGTACGCATTGGCCGTTTTTCCATACAAAATGGTCATGTTTGGAGATCTGAATCTCAGCTTTTAGTGGTCCGATTGATCCGAAATTTTCACCACAGCCTAGATATAACATAAATTTTACTCAATTAAAATATCACTGCAATCTTTTAAATTATTGAAAATCTCTCAATTTGCAAAAAATTGCAAAATTTAATTTTGAAAATATTTTGAAAACCATCAGTTTTACCGAAAAACTATGTTCTGCAAACTTGTGTGTCTTATAAAATTGTACATTTTTGCAGAAGGACATATTGCTCTAAGTATTTTCATTTAAAAATTAGCTTTACTTTAAAATTTTGTAATTTTTATCAAAATTTGAGAGTTGCGATAACTTAAAAGTTCGTTAATGAAAAACTATAAATTTCTAGCCTAGCAAATTTGAGGTTACTTTCAAGCTGCGGTGAAAATTTCAGGTCAATCGGACAACTAGAAACCGAGATATAAGACTCCAAACTTGATCATTTTGTATGAAAAAACGGCCAATGCGTACTTTATTCTGTCCAGTACTGTAAATATATTACCAAAAATCTGGTGAAGTTGCTTCCAATTTAAGCTATTTTACTGCAATTTCTGTAATCAATGTCTCGAAAATCTGACCGCCTATGTTTTTGAAAACGACAATAAATTAAGCAATTTTGAATTAAACGAAAAGTGGTATCTTGGTGCTTTGGACAAACAACTATTGTGCAACAGTCATCTAACATATATTATTCTAAACCACCCCAACCATTTTCCTTCAGAAGTCTACGTTGTGTACTGGTTTTAACAAGACAATTTAAGCTGACGAATATACGTTTTTTCTCGAATGAATGTATTATTCCCAAGCATCACAGCTATTAGATTCTCCAGACCAAAAATTAAAATAAAGCAGTACGTGTTGACATTTTTTTCCGTGATTTTCCAGTAACATCAAATTAAATTTTGTATAGTTTAGGGACAAAATGTGGAAAGACAAAACGTCGTAGACAGTGAATTTTCAACATAAATTTATGATTGTTTCCAGATTTCTTTTTTTTTCATATCGTGTTTGAGTTCTAGGAACGGATTTTGGCACATAGTGAATCATTTGCTTTTTTTTATCAGAAAAGAATCATTCTTCTCAGAAATTTTCATTTCCTTTCAATCCTTTTTTTTGGCGTTGTGTATTTTCGACGTTTCGGCATTTGATGTTTTATAATTAGAAGTTAAGTTCTTCAACGTTTTGTCACCCAACCGTTTTAAATAGTTCTAACATAGCTTAATAATCTAGCACTTCTTCACTGCATGCCCAACTTACGTCTTTGCACCCGAACTCTCCGAATAGGTACTGCGGCTACATAGACGCTCACCGCGTCGGCCTGGTGACATCGATCGAGCGCATTGTCGAGCACGTTTTCATGCAAGCTCTAGCCTATCCCAACATCGAATCCGAAGATGAGGAAATGAGCTGTAATCTGATCAAATCCCAACTCCTGCCTGGATTGCGCTCATTCTGCAGTGCACTGCGCGTTTGCGAGCAAGTCTGCAATCATTTTAACGTGTTTGATGATGGGAAGACGATTGTCTGTCGCGTCGATACCCTGGCGGAGGTTAGAGAAATGTCAAAAAGTGCGTCCACCTGTGCAGAGCTGGAGGAACGGGTCAACAACTGGATCAAGGGCATTGCCAAGATCCTGATGGAAAGCGAACAACTTCGTCGGGAGAACGATTCAAGTGGACCCCAAGATGAGCTGGAATACTGGAAGCGCCGAGGAGCTCAGTTCTCTCAACTATTGTCCCATCTGCAGGAACGCGAAGTTCAGTGGACGTTGTACTGCCTGTCGCAGTCTGGCTCAAAAGTGTTGAAGCAATGGAAAGAGACCGACAAGAAAATTACGTTCTGCTACAATGAAGCTCGCGATAATTCGAAGTTTATTCAAGCTATGGAGGCTTGTTGTCACTCGCTTTACCTAGACGATCCCGTTAACATGAAGGAGTCGATCGTAAGCCTCCTGCAAACCGTTAGATTGATCTACAGTGTGTCGCAATTCTACAACACTTCTGAGCGTACGTCCACGCTGATGGTGAAGATCACCAACCAAATGATCGAAACTTGCAAGTCTTACATCACATGCCGAGGCAAAGAAACGATCTGGACCCAGGACCGGGATTTAGTTCGCACCAAACTCACCAATTGTTTGAAGTTGAATCACATCTACAGGGAAACCTATCACGCAGTGAAATCTCAGCCGTTCCTCCCGGATCAAATACCCTTTGCCTTCTCGGAAAACTACGTCTTTGGAAAATTTGACACATTCTGCGATCGTCTATCGAAGATAATTGCCATGTTTAATTTGATCGATGACTACAACCACCTGTTTGAGAGACGCCTCGAAGGGTTGCTCTTGGGCGAAGCTCTAGAAGACGCCATGAACACCTTCGACGAAGCTCGGGTTGAGATCATCATGAAGAAGTACGACTACCTTGACCAACGCAACGTGGACTTCAACAATGACTTCCAAATCTTTATGCAAAAAACTGACACCTTGAAGGAAACGATCGCATCCATGATTGAGCACAACTTCGACAGCGTATGGGAAACACCCCAAGGAATCCGGTTTTTGGTTCGCTTCGAGAAAGTCAGCGAGAAGATTCCCCTCAGCACTATGGACGAAAAGTACCAACGAGTGTCCAAGTATTGCGAGAAGGAAATCGATCGCATATTGAAGCTTTATCGCAAGCAACGGGATGATCCACCATTGCCCAGAAACTTCCCACCAATAGCCGGACGGATTAAGTGGTGTCGTTCGTTGGAGTACCATTTGGAAGAGTTGGTCACTACGGTGACTACTCATCCGGTACTAGCCGCGCTCCCCACCACGAAAGATATCGAGAATCGTTACAGCTCGGCCAAGGTCATCTTGGCGGAGTATGAACAGGAGATGACCCAGATTTGGCTCAGTCAGGATGTTAGTGTGGCGGATGCCTGTCTGGTACAGCCAATATTGGCTCTACAAGGCGACAGACTGGTCGTCAATTTACATCCTACTATACCGCTGCTGATACGTGAAAGTAAGTGCATGGCGAAGATGAAGATCGATTTACCGATCGTTGCGGCCACGTTGCTCTGCAAGCAGACACACTTCAACACCATACAGGATTCACTGAATGTGAGTAACGGGTTGATCCAAATGCATTGTTCTCCTCAGATACTAACGTTTCGTTTCAGAGTCTTATAAAAATGTTTTTGAACACCATAAAGAAGGTTAAGTTGGAGGTTAGACCTTTGTTGCTACCGCAACTCGTACGTTTGACAGCTATGCTGAAGCCGGGACTTAAATCCATTAACGTAAGTATGACTTTTATATGGGCGCTGCGCGGTTCGTATGAATCTTCTACCATTTCCAGTGGACCAGTCCCAGGTGGATCGAGTTCTACGACAATTGTAAGGAAGCCATCGAAATGTTCGATGTACTGGTGGCACGTGTCCACGATATCTACTCCAATCGCATCCTGCACGTGCTGACATCCATGCAGGACATCCAACTGCAATCGCTCCCCAATGACGATGAAATGTGGGCGGTGGATGAGTTTCTAGAAAATACGGAAGAAACATGCCGTCAGGCGGCCACCGAACTTAATCGCAAGAGTCAAATGGTTGAGGAGGCAGTCGAAGAAGTCTTGGATTTAGTGCATCGTGCTTCTCAGATTTTCAAACGAATGGTCGGTGCAGAAAATGACTTTTTCGTTGATGAAGACAAAAAACCATCGGAGAAGTCATCCCCAACTCCGGAGGGAGACAATGATGACGGAAGCGGCCAACAGCAGGATTGGAGCATCCTTTGGTCCTGCTTCGAGAACCCATTGCAGCTACTGTCCCACCACGGTGGGGGCCTTCCGAAAGGAATGCAAGACATGGTATTCAATGCTGTCTCGGAGATGCGGCGCTATTACAGTCGCAAGGTGATCGATGTCCTCATACGTGTGACCCGAACTTCTCTGGACTGCCTGAGGCGACGGTTCATCGAGATCGAAGGCGAAGATCAACCGCGCAAACCGATCTTCATTCTCCAGTCCTTGCTGATGATACCGAACGTGACCATCAGACCGAACCTAGAAGAGCTGCAGGATGCGTTGACGATTGCCGGTAAACAGATAACCGGTGTCTCCAAGGGTGTCGCACAGTGGAACACCGGCAAGGATATCGACGATAAGCCAAGGCCTTCGGCTGCCGCTCTTGCTTCGGCTGCTACGGCGGCAAAGTTGGCAAAAGCCAGCGCCGCTACGCTGGATGACAAGTCTCGGCGGCGCAAAATGTACCGATTGCAGTCGGAGGAGAAACCGAAGATGATACACATGACGAAAAGTTTCTACAGCTACGTGATGGACAACAAGGAAGTGGTGAAGACACTGTCGCTGCTGTCTAGCTGCATCCGAAACATGAAGCCGGAGCTACACCAGTTTGTGGACAAGTGGAAGCCGTATCACTTTTTGTGGAAGAACGATAAAACTATCCGACAGCTGTTGGAGTGTTCCCTGTTTGAGTTTGAAAGCACGCTTCGTCAGCTGGTAGACTTGGAAATGAACCTACTGGTGGAGAAGGATATGCAATACTTTGGACAAAGTATTGCTCTATCTACGGAGAAGCTGAAGTTCGGGTTATCTATTGAAATAAAGTGTAAGTATGGTAGATATGGAAAAAGTTATAATCAGAGACAAATAGACGTATCAGGCATCATGTATTAGAAGGCCGTTCAGCCTTTGCCTTATATTGAGCGTTTTCCATGTTCTCACCAATGTAGTTCTGTGTGGAACATTTTTACGCTTTTCAAAAACTATTTTGTGTGGCATTCGGGGTAATGGGATAGACTCCAACGAATCTCAATGCACCCACCGGCATTTAATTTTCAGTTAATCCTAGTTTACAGGAAAATTATCAACATGCATACAATTTCACAACGCATAAATATCTTCTTCTTCTTCTTGGCATTACGTCCTCACTAGGACAGAGCCTGCTTCTCAGCTTAGTGTTCAATGAGCACTTCCACAGTTACTAACTGAGAGCTTTCTTTGCCAAAGTTTGCCATTTTTGCATTCGTACATCGTGTGGCAGGTACGATTTTAATCTAGGCCCAGGGAAGTCAAGAAAATTTCCATTACGAAAAGATCCTGGACCGACCGGGAATCGAAAGCAGACACCTTCAGCATGACTTTGCTTTGTAGCCGCGGACTCTAACCACTCGGCTAAGGAAGGCCGCATAAACATACAAGTGGCAGAAAACATGACCAACAAGACATGAACATGACCTCGTAAAATCCGGAACATCTCCGGTGTCCGATAGTCATATGCATGGCCAACAAATTGATTCTAAACTCCTAAAGCAATATGGCGCTAAATGCGCAATAAGATCATGCTGACAGATCAGATCAGAGTAACAGGTTAAAATCTGAGGGTTGAGGATTATTTGGAGTTCCCCAGCAACACACATGTTATAATTGTGTATTATCATCTGATATATGACCAAAATAAGTCATATATAAGTTGATTATACACAATTATAACATGTGTGTTACTCGGGTTTGAAGTTTTTGAGTTTGCAGGACATAAAGTATCTTCATACTTGTCACCTGACGTTCTCATGCAAAAAATGATCAATTGACAAAGCTAGCTCTCATTTAATAGCTGTGGAAGTGCTCATGATAATGTTAGACAGAGAAATAGTTTTGTTCCAGTGATAATATAAAGTCAGAAAGATATCGAAGATGATATTGCTGTGTCTAACAATTGGAAGAAGGATAAGGGTATATTGAATATTTATTTGTTAATTTGATCCATTAAATGCGAGATTGAGAAACCGTAATGGAATAACACTAGTGAGATATTCTATAATATATTTTAATTTTGCAACATAAAAATAACAATAAGAACTCTAGGTTTAATAGAAATAAAATATTTTGATCAAAATTATAGCCTTTTGAGCATCACCGGCGAAGAAAGGGCAGGTTACATCTTCAATCAATTACCCTTTCCACAGCGTTACCTATTAATTTTTTTTTTATAAGAATTAACTGTGTATTTTGAAAATATAAGTGACTAGCTCTTCCAGTAATAACTCGATTTGTATGTCAACCGCAAACAGCAGTAGATATTTTGTAAGAAGACAAAAATTATGTGTTGATCGTCATTCTTACATGGAACACCCCCTCCCGGCCTAATTTATGGGCGTTCCTTAAAATTTGAGATTAATGCAGAGTAGAAATTCCAACTCCATCGCTTGCAGTTCCTTTGCTGTCTTTTTACCGACACAAGTATCCTTCAAACGATGTTTTTTGCATCTACACAATGAACATCGCGTTGGTTTGGAGTATACTATGAGACACTGAAGTTATTTTCTTGGGGAAAACTTGATAGACAGTCATTTAAAAAATTGTACTGCAACAACATAAATGAAAAGAACAGCCTATGTTTTAAAGAAGGGAAAATTTCAGGTTAAAATTATAGCTACTTCAACACAAATGAAAGCTAAGCACAGAAGAGCAGCTTATGTTAAAAATCATTGGCCACTATAACAGCATGAGCATGCTTTAAATACATTTTAATGTTCAAATGATTCACAATCTCTAACGAAAGTACCAGTGGGTGTTTTTTTCTCATGCCAAACTCAAAGAACAGCCTATTTTAGAAATGAGCGTTCAGTAGCGATCGGAATAATGGTGTTCGGGGTAATGGGATGGATCCTGTCTAAATTTTAAAGGAAGAGATCAAAACAAATCAAGTTTATTCCAAGAATCATGATTCCAATACAGCCATTCCATGAAAACCCGATCTAGTGGGTCACCGAATTCCGTGAAAATTTGCTATTTTGTTCCTTATCCGAAATAAGGATACACGTATTTTTGAATTTTTTGATTAGGGTGACCATTTCCGAAATAGGGTGACCAGAAAAATCGCGATGTTGCAAAATTTTTATTTTAAAAAAATATATAACTTTTGAACCGTTTGACCGATTTTCAATCTTTTTGGACGAAATAAAGGCTAAGGATTTTGAATTTTCAGGAAAAATATAAAATTTCACACAAAGTGTGTTTTTTACATTAAAAAAACTCAATAGTTTCCGTTTTTTTGTGTTTTGAAGGCCTCGGGACCAAAGGGGCTATTGCTGTTCTCATTTTTTCATGAAAGTTCAGAAAATTTTACGTCTACTGTCGAATTTTCAGCGATGTATGTTTTTAAGTTTTTTTTGATATACAGTTAACTCTCCCTTACTCGATATTCCGTATCTCGATATCGAGTTAGAGAACCATAGTAAAAGTTGGTTTTCATGGCTAACTCGATAGTCCCCTGGATCTCAGTTGCACTGGTTTTGTGTTCTATAGCTCGATACCTCCCTAACTCTATGGTCCCTTCAATATCGAGTAAGGGAGAGATGACTGTATTTTTTTGAAAATAAAAAATCAGTCATTTTTCATCGGCACACACTGTAGGTCTCAGCGCATTAGATTTTTTATTCAAAAAAAAATCATAACTTTCGAACAGCTTAACCGATTTCCAATCTTTTTTTATGGAATGAAAGCTTAAAATTTCAACTATTAAGACAAAATTGAAAAATCTGATAAAAATATGTTTAAACGTGAAAAAAATATAAAAAGTTTTTTTTTTTTGAAATTTTCATATATTTTAATGTGAAACAATTTTTTTTTCAAAGTTTTCGATTTTTTTCTCTTTTTTCTGAAAAGTTGAGACCTTAAGCTTTCATTCCATAAAAAAAGATTGGAAATCGGTTGAGCTGTTCAAAAGTTATGATTTTTTTTAAACATTACAAATCTAATGCGCTGAGATCTACAGTGTGTGCCGATGAAAAATGACTGATTTTTTTTTTATCTCAAATACTAAAAAACATACATCGCTGAAAATTTGACAGTGAACGTAAAATTTTCTGAACTTTTAAGAAAAAATGAGATCAGCAATAGCCTCTTGGTCCCGAGGCCTTCAAAACACGAAAAAACGGAAACTATTGAGTTTTTTCATGTAAAAAAACACAATTTTTGTGAAATTTCATATTTTTCCCGAAAAGTCAAAATCATTTTGTTCAAAAAGATTGAAAATAAGTCAAACGATTCAAAAGTTATAATTTTTTTAAAAATAAAAATTTTGCAAAATCGCGATTTTTCTGGTCACCCTATTTCAGAAATGTTCACCCTAATCAAAAAATCCAAAAATACGTGTATCCTTATTTCGGATAAGGAACAAAATAGCAAATTTGCACGGAATTCGGAGACCCACTAGATCGGTTTTTTATGGAATGGCTGAATATATAATTTGACATTAACTCAATTCACGCAGTTTGTAAAAGAGTTACATAATTTAAATTTCCATAAAAAATAGTCGGTATTTTTTTGTGTATTTATGACTGTTTGTTCTAGACTAGGAAAGTTTTAAAAATTTCAATATAAATCAGGTCGAAAAATCTTTAGAACAGGTTTGATTATTCCAAATGGCATTGATGGAAAGTATAGCTCACTTTACTTGTACAAAATGGTGTTCTATGAAGCATAATCATTAGATAGAAAATTGTGAACTCAGTGATGTGTTCAATGAATGCCTTGCTTCTACGTCTGTTTGTCTCCGGTATAACATTTTGGATGCTTTTGCTTGTTTTTCTTTAGTATGGCGTAAACTGCAAATTACATCGAATGTGTAAGTTTTGTTGTTCCTATTTTAATGTAAAAAAAAAATTCAAATAATATGTTGAGTTCACAATCTTAGATTTCCATATATAAACTTTTGAAATAAAAAAACATATTTTGCTTAACAACTTTAATGACACATACATTTGCCAAATACTAACTTTATTTCTTCCAGCTTGCACTCACAAACTGGGACAGGCGATGAAGAAAAAGTACAAACGCGAAATGGACTACGTGTACGCGGTCATCAACGAGATGGACCGCAAGCTGGACCGGCAGATCCGCGATCTGGACGACGTTCGCACCGTGATGGACACACTGAGCAAGATCCGCGAGCAGGAGGTCGATATGGAGCTGAAGATTGAACCGATCGAGGAAGCATTCAACATGATGCACAAGTATGAGATAGCAGTCGATCGCGAGCAAATGGACCAGGTTGACAATCTGCGCTACACTTGGGTGCGCTTGCAGTCCCGTGCCAAAGAGGTACACTGCAAACTGCTTGAGATGCAACCAGATTTCCAAAACGACCTGCGCGCCAATTTGGAGAGATTTAAGCAGGACAAGATTGAGTACGTTGCCGAGTACAGGGTGTCCGGCCCCATGGAACCGGGCCTGACGCCGCGCGAAGCATCCGACAAGTTGTTGCTCTTCCAAGTGGGTATTGTGGGGTATGGTGCGTTGACACAAGTTGTAATCGTATTTATTCTCCTATTTCAGAATCGATTCGACGGCATGTGGAGAAAGCTCCAGACTTATCAGAGTGGCGAGGAACTGTTTGGTTTACCTCAATCAGACTATCCTGAACTTGGCCAGATCAAGAAGGAGCTGAACTTGCTACAGAAGTTGTACAAGCTTTACAACGATGTCATTGATCGGGTCAGCAGCTACTATGATATTCCTTGGAGTGATGTCGACATCGAAGAGATCAACAACGAACTGATGGAGTTCCAGAATCGTTGCCGCAAGCTACCAAAGGGCCTGAAGGAGTGGCCCGCCTTTTACGCCCTCAAACGAACAATTGATGACTTCAATGACATGTGTCCATTGCTTGAGCTTATGGCAAATCGAGCGATGAAACCACGTCATTGGCAGAGAATCATGGAGGTGACAAAGTATACCTTCGAGTTTGACAGCGAAGGTTTTACGCTGAAGCACATTCTGGAAGCGCCTCTACTAAAGCACAAGGAAGACATCGAAGATATCTGTATATCGGCAATGAAGGAGAAAGATATCGAAGCGAAACTAAAGCAGGTCACAAACGAATGGTCCGCTCACGAGCTCAGCTTTATGACCTTCAACAACAGAGGCGAGCTGTTGCTGCGCGGTGACACAACCGCTGAAACTATCGGTCAACTTGAAGACAGCCTTATGGTGCTGAGCTCACTTCTCTCCAATCGATACAACGCACCATTCCGCAAGCAGATCCAACAATGGGTCTACGATTTGTCCAACTCGAATGACATTCTCGAGAGATGGTTGCTGGTGCAGAATATGTGGGTCTACCTGGAAGCTGTCTTTGTCGGAGGCGACATTGCGAAGCAGCTACCAAAAGAAGCGAAACGTTTCTCCAAGATTGATAAGTCTTGGCAAAAGATTATGCAACGCGCCCATGAAACTCCGGGTGTAGTTGCCTGCTGTGTGGGTGATGATTTGCTAAAACAACTATTACCACATCTACAAGAACAACTTGAACTATGTCAGAAATCCCTGAGCGGTTACCTGGAGAAGAAACGTATGATGTTCCCGAGATTTTTCTTCGTATCCGATCCAGCTTTGCTGGAGATTCTCGGACAAGCGTCCGATTCTCACACTATACAAAATCATCTACTGTCCATTTTTGACAATACTAGATACGTGAAATTCCATGACATCGAGTACAACAAAATGATGGCGATCATTTCCTCAGAAGGCGAGATGATTCCGCTGGATCGAGCTATTCGAGCAGAAGGTTCAGTCGAGACGTGGCTAACGTCATTGCTGCAGTCTATGCAACAATCGCTTCACTCTATCATTCGACAGGCGTACCATCTGATGAACGATCCCAACTTTACTCTGCTATCGTTCCTGGAGAAGTTACCCGCACAAGTTGGGCTGCTAGGCATTCAGATGATTTGGACCAGAGATGCGGAGATGGCGCTGATGCAAGCGCGCCACGAGAAGAAGGTTATGTCCGAGACGAACAACAAATTTTTAGAACTGTTGAACACATTGATCGATCAGACTACACGAGATTTGACAAAGATTGAACGAACAAAGTTTGAAACCTTGATTACGATTCACGTCCACCAGCGGGACATATTCGATATTTTGTGCCGGATGAACATCCGTTCGGCAAATGACTTCGAGTGGTTGAAACAATGCCGTTTCTATTTCAAGGAAGATGTCGATAAAACATGGATTAACATAACAGACGTGACATTCATCTATCAGAATGAGTACTTGGGATGTACCGATCGGCTGGTAATTACACCATTGACTGATCGTTGCTATATTACTTTGGCTCAAGCCTTGGCTCTGAGCATGGGAGGAAGTCCTTGTGGTCCTGCAGGTACTGGTAAGACCGAAACCGTCAAGGATATGGGAAAAACGCTGGCCAAATATGTAGTCGTGTTTAACTGTTCGGATCAAATGGACTACAGAGGTTTGGGACGAATCTACAAAGGTTTGGCGCAATCCGGATCTTGGGGTTGCTTCGACGAGTTCAATCGTATTGAACTTCCAGTCCTGTCCGTCGCAGCCCAACAGGTGGCAGTTATCCTCACTGCCAAGAAGGAGAAAAAGAAACGGTTCATATTCACCGACGGAGACGACATCGAGATGAACTCAGAGTTTGGTGTGTTCATCACCATGAATCCCGGCTATGCAGGCCGTAAGGAATTGCCAGAGAACTTGAAAATTCAGTTCAGAACCGTTGCAATGATGGTACCGGATCGTCAAATCATCATCCGCGTGAAGCTTGCCTCCTGCGGTTTCCTTGAGAATATCACGCTTGCCAGGAAGTTCTATACCTTGTATAAGTTGTGCGAGGAGCAGCTGACCAAACAGGTTCATTATGATTTCGGTTTACGAAATATTCTGTCGGTTCTCAGAACTCTGGGAGCCGCCAAACGTGTGAATCACAAGGACAGCGAAAGCACCATTGTGATGCGAGTCCTTCGTGACATGAACCTGTCAAAGTTAATTGATGAAGATGAACCTCTATTTATGTCTCTGGTTGCGGATCTTTTCCCCAACCAGACGTTAGAGAAAACATGCTACGGGGAGCTGGAGGCAGCTATTCAGTTACGCGTTGAACAAGCGGGACTTATCTACCATCCTCCATGGGTATTGAAGCTGATTCAACTGTACGAAACTCAGCAAGTTCGCCATGGAATTATGACCCTGGGACCCCCAGGAGCAGGCAAAACCTGCTGCATAAGAATCTTGATGAAGTCCCTGACTGACATCGGGCTTATTCACAAGGAAATGCGCATGAATCCGAAGGCGATTACAGCCGCACAAATGTTCGGCAGGTTGGACGTAGCCACGAACGATTGGACCGATGGTATCTTCTCGGCCCTCTGGCGGAAAACGTTGAAAGTGAAGAAAGGCGAACACACGTGGCTCGTACTCGATGGACCGGTCGATAGTATTTGGATCGAAAACTTGAACTCGGTGTTGGACGACAACAAAACCCTAACGTTGGCCAACGGGGATCGTCTTTCGATGGCACCGACCTGCAAGATCATTTTTGAACCGCACAACATCGATAACGCATCGCCGGCTACCGTATCCCGGAACGGTATGGTTTACATGAGTTCGTCAGGTTTGGACTGGAAACCGAGTAAGTGCATCTTCAATAAGATATAATTTCTATTCTACCGCATTAACCTTCCTCAATTTCGCAGTACTTCAAGCGTGGTTGAGAACCCGTAGCCCGTTGGAAAAGAAAGTTTTTAACGAACTGTTCGATGGGTCGTTCCTCAAAATCTACACCTGGGTCACGCAAAATCTGATGCTGATGATGGATGTACTTCAGTGCAATTTTATTCAACAGATGATCTACATTCTGGATGGATTGGTACCTGTGACAGGGGAAAACGAGCAGGAGGTGGCACTGTCTACCACCGGAAGTTTAGACGGTACTTTATTGATTTGAATTCAGCATTCATGTTTATAGGTTGTTTAGAATGTCATGTTGTGCACAATTTATTGTCTTCGTTGTACCATATTGTACTCTTGTTGTAGCTATTCTTGTTAATACTTAAAGTTACGATTGGAAGAGTATAAGAGAATAATAATTCTCTAAGACCCGCCTAATTGTACTAGATGATAAAGAGGTCGAAGTGGAATAACGACTGGTGTAGCAGCCTTCAAAAATATGCAAAACGAAATAAAATTAAACGACTTCGAAGCTTGCAAGTAGAAGCAATAATTTGCAGAGTACCAATGCATGGTCAAAATCAATATCATTCCACCATAACCATCATGATGAAAAACTTTTTTCTTCAAAAGGTATAAATAGTGATATCTTTTTTCAAATGGGCTCTTTGAAAAATGGTAAATAGGGTAGGTGTACCAATTATGGATGCAATAAGTCAACAGCTTGAATGAAAATTAAATTTTGACCGCCTTTCAAAACCGTAAGCATAATTTGTTTCGGGCTGTCGCCCTGTTGTACTTTGTACATAAGTTATAAGGTTATAAGTTATAAGGTTTTAACGTTTTGAAGTTTACTTGTACACGACGAAACACGTGTCAAATGTACAAATTGAAATTGAAACTGCGAAAAGGAACCACGTGCTCCGGTGGGGATCGAACCCACGACTCACGACCCCTTGAGAGACCCCGACGCTCGAAGGCGAACCGAACTCGATTACCCCAAAGCACATGCGATCATCCCCACCGGAGCACGTGCTTTCTTTTCGCAGTTTCAATTCCAATTTGTACATTTGGCGGCATTCAAAAATTATTTAACGCTCTAGGGGAGTATGCTCAAGCGTACGTAAAAAGCGTTACGGAGGGGTTAAAATTTCCAATTTTAACATTACGTAATTAATGGATGCTGCCTTTGAAACGTGTTTCGTCGTGTACATGTAAACATCAAAACGTCAAAACATTATAAAAGCTTTTTGTGGAATTACGCCAATCGAAATAGCAGACAATTGGTCGGTCAGGGATTTCGAATATTCAATCAAGGATTTCTGCAACAATTGATCCCGGAGTTTCACAAAGAATTTCTCCAGAAATTTGTATACACATTTTCTAAAAGGTGGGCTTTCCTCCAGCAATCTCCAGAAATTTAGGCAAATATATAATAACCATGCTGAGGGTCGTGGGTTCGAATCCCGCTGGTCGAGGGACTTTTCGTAAAGGAAATTTTCTTGATTCCCAGGGCATAGAGTATCTTCGTACCTGCCACATGATATACACATACAAAAATGGTCATTTGGCAAAGAAAGCTCTCAGTTAATAACTGTGGAAGTGCTCATAAGAACACTAAGCTGAGAAGCAGGCTTTGTCCCAGTTGGGACGTAACGCCAGAAAGAAGAAGAATAATATTTTTTCATGGTTTTCTTCAGACTCTTTAGCAAATTTCTCAATCGGTTTTGCAATAAGTAGTCCATGTACTCCTCTATGATTTCTTCTCGCGATCTCAAGTTACCTAGAGTTCCTTTTAGCATTCTTCAGGAATTATCTGCACTATTAACTTTAGGGATTCCTCCTTGAATTTCCTGCCATAGATTCCACTATGAATTGTATTCACTAGAGATTTCTCTGAAGGTTCCTGATGAAAAGCATTGAGGGATTTGTCCACAGATAATATATGAAATATCTCTGAAAATTCTTTAAGTGTTTTTTTTACCTTCAATCGTCGCGCTATTGTATTATGTACAACACCGTTAAAAAACCTTGCTTTTTTCCGAAAGATCTGCCAATAAATATTCGGTGGAGCTCCAGATGAACTTTGTAAGAATATCTGGAGAAACTGTGGAGTAAGTCCCGGAGGAAAAATGAAGTACAGTCATCTCTCCCTTACTCGATATTGAAGGGACCATCGAGTTAGCGAGGTATCGAGTTACAGAACACAAAAGCAGTACAACTGCGTTCCAAGGGACCATCGAGTTAGCCATGAAAATCAACTTTTACTATGGTTCTCTAACTCGATATCGAGATACGGAACATCGAGTAAGGGAGAGTTAACTGTATTATTCAGAGAAACTCCAGAGGAATTCCTGGAAAAATCCCGGGAGAATTTCTACTGGAGGAATTTTTGAAAGTAAGGAATCTGTAGGGATTCAAGATGGAACTCTGAATTAATTCTAGGAGGAACTAGTAAGAAATTCCTGGACGAATTTTGGAGAATTTCTTGTAGAAACTCTGGAGGATTTCCCGAGGAAATCTAGAGCAATACTAGGAGTAATTCCAGTAGGATTCCTACTGGAACTCCGGTGGATTTCCGAGGAATTACTGGTGGATTCCTTGAGAAACTCCGATTAAGTTCATGGAGGAACTATGGCTAAAATCCGAAGGTATTCCCGATGGAGCTCCAAAGGAATTTCCGGAGGAGCTCCCAGTAGAATTCCCAATTGAGTCATCCAGAAATTCCTAGGGAGAATTTTTCAAAGAATTCCTCCATTAATTTCTCTAAGGATTTAAACCAGGAATTTCTCCGATTATTTTCTCTGAGAATTCCTCCGGGGTTTCCTTCGAGGATTTCAAGGATTTCTTCGGCGATATCCCTAGGAACTCCTCCGGAAATTTTCTCCGAGAATTTCTCAGGGGATTTTCAATAGCTATTACTCAAGGGATTTTGTGCAGAAATTCTTCCGGGGATTTTCTTCAAGAATTTCTCTGGGGATTTCCTCAAGAAGCACTTCAGAAATTCCTTCAGGGATTTCGCCAAGGAATTCCTCTGAGAATTTCCTTTAGAAACTTCACAGGAAATTTGCTCTAGGTATTCCTCCGTAGATTTTCTCCAGAACTTTCTTCGGAGATTTTTTCCAAGAATTCTTCCGGTGATTTCCCCCAAAAACTCCTCCGGGATTTTCTCCAGGAATTTTCAAGGAGCAAATCTTTCGAGGATTTTGTCCATTTCTGGATTTCACCCAGAAATTCTTCCGGGGATTTACTCTAGAAGTACCTCCAAAGATTTAATTAATAATAACCTCCGGGGATTTTCTCCAGAAATTCCTTCAGAAATTTTTCAGAGAACTTATTTCCTCTAGGAATTTCTCTGGGGATTTGCACCAGGAATTTCACGGGAAATTTTCTCCAGGATGTCGCCCAAAAACTCACTGAGAAATTCATTCGAAGATTTTTCAGTGAATTTCTCCTAAGATTTCTTCTGGAAATTCCTCCAGAAATTCTTCTGGGGATTTCGTCCAGAAATTCCTTCGGGGAATTCATCCAGGAATTCTTCCGAGGATATCATCTGGCGATTTGCTTAAGAAAATCCTCCGGAGATTTGTTTTAATGAATTCCTTCGGGGATTTTGTCCAAGAACTTTTCCGGGGATTTGCTCAAGAAATTCTTCAAGGGATCTCAAATAATAATTCCTCCAGAGATTTACTCCAGAAATAATTCCCCTGACGACCTCAAAGAGATTTTCTCCATAAATTTATCCAGCATATTCTCCGAAGTTCCTCCAAAGCTCCACCGGGAAGTACTTTGGATTTCCTTCGAAGCTTCTTTGGAATTGTTGCGCAGTTCTTTCAGGAATTCCTCCAGGTTTTTTTTCCGGATTTCCCCCATGAATTCCTTTTCGAGTCCTCCAGCAATTCTTCCAGAGTTCCTTCAGCAATTCCTCCGGAGTTCCTCCTGGAGCTTTGGAGGAACTTCGGAGAATATGCTGGATAAAATCCAAAATAATTGCTGAAAGAACTCCTACGGAACTACCGGCGACTCTCCGAAGGAATTCCCGCAGCAGTTCTTGAAATAATCATCGGAGGAATTTCTGGAAAAAAAATCCCCGGAGGAATTGTTGGAACAAATTTCCAGAAAAATCCCCTAGGTAATTCCTGGACTAAAACTCCAGAAATAATCCTGGTGCAAATCCCCAGAGAAATTTCTGAAGAAAATTCCTGGGACTCCTGGAGGAAATCCCCGGAGGAATTTTTGGACGAACTCATGGAGAAAAGTTTCTGAAGGAAATACATACCAGAAAAGATTCCGGGAGCAAATCCCCGGAGGTATTCCTTCAGCAAACTCCCGGATGGATGCCTGAAAGAAATCCCCAGAGGAATTCTTGTTGGGAATTCTGTTGGACAAATCGGAGGAACTTCAATAGAATTCCTGGAAGATCTCCAGGAGATATCTGTAGGCGAACTTCGTTGTGGAATATATAAATATATTCCGGTAGAAATTCGTGGTGGAATCATTGGACGAATTACTAAAGAATTTCCCGGATAAATATTCTGAGGATACCTAGAGGTGTCCTGTATGAGTTCCGAAGGAATCGTCGAATTAATTGCCGGAGGAATCGCTGGAAGAGGAAAAATTATTGCCCTGAAGAACACACCAATCCCATTTCGAAACGTTGGACAAGTAATAAACCTCGTTTTATTCCCGAAAAGATTGCATAGCCGTTAAATCCGAACGAAATATTACTTAAAACAGCTGTGACGGAATATTCTTCCTGTTTTTACTTACCTCAAATGAGTAGGAACTAGAGACGGTGGCAGTACCAGCGAGAAAAATCCGAGCTGATAAGCAAACATGTATCGAACCAGTTTTGGAACAGTTCAAATCTTGGTCCAAATCCGACCAAAAATGAACCAGGCAGTTAGCCTGTTCCAAAAAATAAACCAGAAAACAGGTATAAAATAAAATTTGAAAATATTTGTAATATCGGTGCAAGCTCCAATTTATAACATGGTTCAACAATTTGGATCACTGGTGAAGTTGCCCTAAAGTTAGCCATTGTTGAAGGAATTCTGGAGAAGTTTCAGGAGAAACCGGTGAAAAAATCTTGACAGATTTCCCAAAGATGCCTGGGGTAGTTTCAGAAGCAACAATTGTAGCAATCTCAAGAAGAAAATATATAAGAATCTGTTTACTTTTTTATGAATGCGTAAAAAAACACGAGAAACACTGAAACAGATTTCCAGCAGTCCTTGTAACAATCCTTTAATAATTTTGATGATTCTATGGAATCATACTTAAATACAGTCCTGCCGTTATACGCATGATTGTCCCATGTTACTTTTTGTGCATTTTAACTTTCACACCATACAAATCGCTCTGCTAATCTCGAACAAAATATTCAGTACGCAGTTTTAACTGGCCGCAGTTTTGGGAAATCATTTTGAATATCTTCTTTTTTCGTTGGCTTTACATCCCATGTGGAGAACATCCTGCAACATGTCTTTGTTTTCTTTAGGGGTGCCTGACGTCCAATTCGACTAAAATTTGCAAATTCCAAATATTATCTCCCATCTGTTCTTCAATGAATTTTCGTCGCAATTTCAGGGTCGATGGCAAAAATCTTCTTGTTTTTGGAACCATGGTCATCGATTCGAAAATAAGGTAATTACGGATTTATCACGGGAAGTACTGAGTTAATCCCACTTAAAGAATCAGCAACCACTATAAATTCGAATCTATGGCTTGCAGCACATCAAACTTCATGATTTAGCAAATCAAGTCTAAGTAAGAAAAGTTCAAGAATTTTTGGATTACTCTGCCACATGCTGGGTTGTTCCGAATACCCGGTTGCCTGGAGGAAGTGGTAACTGCGATTCTGAAAGTAACCTTGCGACATATCAATCTTCATGAATTTGCAAATCAAGTCTTAAAGTTTAAACATATTTGGATGACTTGATCACACGCCAGATTGTTCCAGATACCCGGATCCCTGGGGAACTTTCATAAATTCCACAATTCCCCAAAGGCTCAAGACGGATGATTCAAACATTTTTGTGATGTTGTAATCACATGCCAGGTTGTTTTGGATACCCTGTTCCTCAGGGAAAGTGGCCATTATATCATTTTGTTATCATTGGTCATGCGACTCAATGGTAAAGGGACCGGTTTTCATCGGTTCTATCCCGTCTTGTTTTCACCGGTCCTCGTCCCGAATGCCAATAAGCCGAAAGAGTAGCCCAATGAAAGTAGAGTGTCCATTTCCCGGCCATTTTGCTCATCCTGGGATTCGGGACAAAAATCTATGCCTGTCCTGGGAAATCCCGGGATTTATCAATTTTTCAATAAAACTAGCATTTCGGTTGAAATGGAAGTTCAAATTTAACAATACAATGTTTTTTCAATTAAATAAATAGATAATGTAAGTGTTCAAAATAATATGTTAATAATAGCAAATCACATTTCAGATATTCTGATGAAGAAACCTATCACAAATCAAAACGATCAAAGATTATTGAAGGTATTGTAGATCATGCTAACAGTTAATTACTGAAAATCATTGACTGAACTTTACTGCCGTGAATCGCTAGTCAGTGCCATCTACATTTTGGTCAAAATTGAGTTGATATCAGCTTTCATTATATCTTCTAATGATCTTTCAGCTGCACTAACGAGAAATCACTTTTTGTTCTGTAAAATTAGGAAAGAACACCAAGTTGGATTGTCCCATAATGAAAAGTAAACGCATGTCAGTTTCACTGCAGATTTTCGCATCGTGTAACATAAACATGTATCGTTATTTGGTCATCTTTATATTTTTCATGGGAAGGTAACGGAGTGAAAAGTTAGTTATTAAAAAATTTCATTGGAATCGAAACATGTTCCATTATCCTGGATTTTTTTTGAATATTTGTATGGAAAACGAGATTGAAAACTTCTGAGTCAATTTTCTCAATGCCTACTTCTTACAGATGGTACCGACTTGCGATTTGCGGAAGTTTAGGTGTACTTTCAAATTTGTTATCTTAGGCTTATAAAAAAGCTAATGATGAAAAGAAGAGCATTAAAACTTTGCAACTAGACAAATAAGAATATGTGTTTCTAACTTGGTAAACAAAAAATTCATGAAAATAATTACTCGTTTATTCTCTTTTTCATTATGCTTTTCAACTTTATCAAATAACATTGATATTGAGGAAAAATGTCATTGTTGTCAATTTAGAGGTTTTCATCAAATTCTACGTACATTTCGGGAATCCCGGGATTCCCGGGATATCAGAAATAAAATCTCGGGAAAGGGGAGATCCCGAAATTTGCCTAATCCCGGGATTTTTTGTCCCGGGATGGACACTCTAAATGAAAGGTTCATTAAGCCAGAAATGGGCGATAGAATGTGTTGTTAGTTGTTAGGTCAGGATAATTTGCATTACCTAGAAGCTACAGAAAGAATTTAAAAGTCAAGCTATTAGGGTGAAATATAACTCGAAAGAACAGCCTATGTTTAAAAGAAGGAAAAAATACGGATGAATGTGATAAACGGTCAAATGTAATTTCGGCCTAATGACCCTTTCGGCCTAATGAATCTTTCGGCCTAACGGCATTCGGTCGAATAGCCATCGGACTAACGACATTTGGCCTAACGGCATTCGCCCTAACGGCCTGCTCCCCTTTACACCATCTTGTCGCTCCCTTGGCGTCGCGTCCACCTTTATTTGTTTCATTATTTGTAAAAATCTTTTACAGACTCTCTGTACCTTTAAGTTGCATAACCGATATATCAACATCAAAATAATATAAATCAATCACGGTCGATACCTTCTATGTATGCGGCCATTATAGGGTTTCGTTCTACTTCGTCGTAAGAGCTACTATTCGTCGTATCAAACTTAAAATGTTCCACTACGGTGGGTATTCCAACTTACCTGCAACATAGATTCATTTCCCGAATATAATTTTGTGAAAGCTTTTATGATTCGTCCACCTGTACACCAAAAATGCAATAAAACTACTGTATTTCGATAAATAACTTCAGTTCAATTATCCACTTTTCACTTTTTCACCGAAATCGCATGGACGAACACGATTTGAGAGAAATGTTTAGCGATCGACATCAGTCACACCACTTTCGAACACAAGTTTCTTCCCGCCCCCGTGGGTGACTTATTTCCCTGGGCACTTATTTTCACTATGGAAAACCTTCGTACTTCTTCACTGAAGGATTTCATTCCAATCACACGCCATAAAACTTCAATTAATCACCAAACTTTACCAAATTTCCTCAACCGCCGCGTATAATTGAGAATGTAAACAAAGTTCAATCCGTCGTACTGAGAAAAAAAAAGCTTGTGCGCGACGCTCGACGTAAAAATACGGTTCCTTTGATTGTATTGTTTTCGCTGTACTGTGAGCAAATGCCATAATTGTTCGGTCAAAAGGAATTGTGTTCATATGTTTGGGCTGAATTTTGATGACGAACAATGAATTTTAAAGGAAAGTAGTATATTCCATCATGCTGAAGGAATGGAGGGAGATGCCCGTAGATCTATATATTCTAGTAAAACATTTTATTATAGCGTTGATATATTGTGTTTTAACCACTCAATACATCACAGTGAGCCGTAAGTTGTGGGACGAATCTGGAAACTGATTGCGACGGAGTTGAAAACGATACGACGGATTGAGAATACGATAAGATGCATTTTCTTTGCATTATTTCCAATTTTTCCAATCCAAAATTTAATTATTGCATTAAATAAGAATAGTTCAGGAAGTTTTGGATGACCTGACCACATACTGAGTTAATCCGGATTATTAATTCGCCGGTGCAAGTGGAAAACTTTGCTTACCATACCGAACTATTAAATCGTACTTCTTCACTTCCCTACATGTGACGCCGTTTGGCACAAGTCACTTGAGACTTCATTAAATGCCTCAACATAGTTTTGAGCATATATATCCTATACATTCGGTACAATCTATACGTAACCTCGGTCCTGGATCCGGTGTTGTGGAATGTCATGTACAACGAGGTGTTGAGATTAAAATTTCCGGCGGGTGTGGTCATCGTTGGCTTTGCCGACGTTATTACGCTGGAGGTTTACGGTGAATCGATCGAAGAAGTGGAATTGACTGCAGCCCACTCGATCGCAATTGTGGAGGAGTGGATGAGCTCCAGGAAACTGGAATTGGCTCACCACAAAACTGAGGCGGTTGTTGTCAACAACCGAAAGTCGGTGCAGCAAGCGGTGATCAGTGTAGGCGACTGCACGATCACTTCGAAGCGCTCCGTCAAACACTTGGGGGTGATGATCGACGATAAGCTTACCTTCGGTAGCCACGTCGATTATGCCTGCAAGAGAGCCTCCACAGCTATTGTGGCACTGTCCCGGATGATGTCCAATAGCTCTGCGGTGTACGCCAGCAAGCGAAAGCTTCTGGCCAGTGTCGCCTCGTCCATACTGAGGTATGGTGGCCCGGCTTGGGGCACGGCCTTAAGTACCAAGAGCTACCGTAGCAAGCTAGAGAGTACTTATAGGCTAATGTGCATGAGGGTTGCGAGCGCGTACCGTACCGTGTCACACGATGCACTCTGCGTCATCACCAGTATGGTGCCTATTGGTATCCTTATCATGGAAGACATAGAGTGCTTCGAAATGCGCGGCACAAGAGGCATACGCAGGACTGTCAGACTGGCCTCCATGGTCAAATGGCAGCGTGCGTGGGACAGTTCCACCAAGGGAGTGTGGACTCACAGGTTGATTCCGAGGTTAGATATCTGGGTCAATAGGCGCCATGGGGAACTAACATTCCACCTGACACAGGTCCTTTCGGGCCATGGTTGCTTTAGCCAGTATCTACACCGTTTCGGTCATGCGGGTTCTCCCGAATGTCCAGTTTGTGCAGGTTTAGAGGAAACGGCGGAACACGTTTTGTTCGTGTGCCCGCGTTTCCGCACAATGCGTGACCGCATGTTAGCCACGACTCCGGACAATCTGGTTCAGAGGATGTGTGAAAACGAGTTTGGCTGGAATGCCGTTTCATCGGCTATCACCCAAATTGTCTTGGAACTACAAAGGAGGTGGCGAGTGGACTCGAGGAGTGGCTAGTGCAAACGCTAAACAACAGGTGGTCCAAGGGTTCGCAGTTGGCTACGTAGGTCATACCGGTGCCCTACGGTCGAAATCGACCCTTACAGCGATTAAGTGGCCGCGGGGAGAACATCTTGGTAGCGTTGCTGTCGTGGCGCCGGCCTACTGGGTTGGATACGAGCCTCTGGTTGTTCGGGGCAGGTGGAGGCCCCTTCGTCAGCAATCCCAGCTGGTGCTAGCTGATAGGGCCTGAACCTTCAGTAGGTCAAATTGCGAAGCCCGCAGTATCAGTTATTGATACCTGCGGTGCAGCTGGGCGCGGGCGTCGTGGTCGACCCTGCCCGCTTTCAGCGGACAATGGGAGGTAAGGACCACCTGGGAAGCTTGCAAAGCGCCAGCATGCTACCTTGGCGGACCCCCCTAAGCGTGTCATCGATGTTCGTTGCTGCATGGCTACGCAGCTAACCTGGAGGTTGCGATGTGCAATAGCCCCTCTCAGAAGCAATGCCTTCTTGGTGGTCCCGAAGAGACGAAGGGTTTGGCGGCAATGGGAATGGTTTAATTGGTTGGGGGTGTAGTCCTGTTTACTGCTTGCATGTAGTAAATGGTCCCCAACCCCACACTCCCGGACCTTGGTCCGGCGTCTATTGAGCAAATTATCCCCCCATTGCTAAGAAGAAAAAAAAAAACGTAACCTCGGTCATCTACAGTAGTATGCTCAGCACATAATTGATCACTAGTATCAGTGGGACTGTTGTGCGTAGAATCCATCAAAAACCCTATATTTCTAGGCATAACAGTCCCACTTTGAATTTCATAGCAATATTTATGTTTTCCCCACAATACAAACTCTTGATTTTAATTAACACCCTATTCTTTATACTATCACAAAGATTTTATTTAAATTTATCACAAACCTGGTCAATACTAATTATGGCTCAATGTGATACAATCTTCAATCGCGTTTTTCTCGGTTGCACATTTTGGAGCATGGGACAATTATGCGTATAACGACAGTGACAAATCTCTGCAAGAATTCCTAGAAAAAAACTCTGGAAGAATCTTTGTCAGGATTCTCAGATCAATATCTGAAGGAAACGTTAGAGAATTTTCAACGGAATTCGGAGAGGGATCGCTATAGTTTAATTTAGACGTTCTTAATAATAATCTTTGAGAAGAGCTACTTGTAATTTCCAACTCATATGTTTTTTTTCAAGTCTAGGGGATGGTACACAAATTATGTCACGCTAAATTTCAACTTTTTTGCCCCCGTCCCCCCCCCTTTGTCACGTTTTTTGTATGAGTTCTCCGAAATTTTTGTAAGACTTGTCACGCTTAGCTTGACCCCCTTCCCCCCCCCTCGGAGCGTGACGTAATTTGTGCATGACCCCTAGGAATTTTTAAAATGCTAATAATTTAAAATTGTCTTCCAAATGTCTTCAAAAATTCTGAAAAGGCTTACAAAAATCTTCCGTCTTCTAAATGTCTTCCACACTACTCAAATGTCTTCCAATGGAAGACATGTCTTCTAACCTGGTTTAGATAGACCGGACCAAATGATATTTGGTTGTCATAAAGATCTGTTAATAATTCAATCCATTCTGATTATTTCGATTATATATTATTACAAACGTATCATCAAATAGATAAAAGCCATTATTGTACGGGGGCTAAGGTTTCGGCAAAGCCTATTGATAAATCCAATGCCCAGGAAGTTAGTTGGTATTCACATTAAGTGAATGTTGCTAAGAAATAAAAAATCTAGTGAATTATAGCTCGCAGAATAACTTCTATAATTTCTCCAGATATTCTTCCCAAAATTCCTCTAGATACCTTTCAATTCCTTGAGCAAATCTCCCACGAAATATGAGAAAAATCCTTGAAATCCTTCTCGAGCGATATCCGGAAAAACTCCTGAAGTTATTTTAAAGAGACCCTTGAAACAATAGCTCACCCAAAAACACATAAGGAGAGCTATTGCATGGAACTTTGGATGAAATTGGTAGACAATTTATTGTAAGGAATCTCTTACAAACTAAGGAAGAAATAATAGAGGAAACTCCGATGAAATAATTGTTGGAAACATTGGAAGAATTGCTAAAATTGGTCCACCTTTTGGATACTAGGTTCGCCATAGAGTTGGGCGAGCTCGTGGTTCATCCCTCGCCGCCACAAACCGTTTTTCCTGCACGCCACCGAAGATCTTCCTAAGCACCCAGTGCTCGAAAACTCTTAACAACTACCGAAAAGCTAAACATTACATTTACTTTGCAATTGGATTAAATGGCTTGCAAGTCCTCTTCGAGCATAGTCCGCGTTTCATGTCCGTAGAGGACTACCGATCTTATGAGCATTTTGTACATCTAGCATTTGGTGCGGCGGGGAATCTCTCTTGAGCGCATTTTACTTTGCTTTCGACGTTTTGACCACCAGTCCAACTCTTATTGCTTCACGTTTCACGCAAACACTCAGTTTTACCATGAAAAAATTGTCAACGATACCAGTGGTCCAAAAAGCGTTCACCTCCCTTCTATCAATGGATGGTGACACTACCGGAGATTTATCTGAACGACAGTAGTATAACAACGAAAGTATTGATTCTAGGAAGCGATTATGCTATAAAAATTCAAATGCGACTGTTATGCGAGTATGGGCAGTATTGCTGGAGGAGTCTCTGATTAAATTCCTGTAGTAATTCCTGCTGGTTTTCTGGACGAAACCCTAGATAATCTAAGAAAGAGTTCTTGTTAGAGCTTGCAGGAATTATACAAGAGTTTTACACAAAGGCTTTCCACTCTTTTCCACTTTTTTCCACTCTTTAGATTTTTTTGGAATATGTTTAGGTATCATATTCAGAATTCAGCCATGAACTTGCCTTTGATTCTACACCTGTATATATTTTCGTTGATCGACTTGTACTCGATAACGCGCCACGCTTTGTCTGAACCAGGAGATTATAAATATCAAATGTATACCGTTTTGACTCATATTCCGAACATTTAAGGCCAACAGCGACTTCAAAAGCATCTGATAGGCATAAATTAGCTGATATTTGTGAAAATTGTTATTACTTCGCAAAGTCTAACCGTTAGCTGTTGGGTGTACTGATAAAAATGTTTATTTAAACTTGTTTAGTATTGTTTCTACGTAAAAGTTTGGAACAACATTTTGACTCAAATGCCGAACACTGCGTTCATTCTATCTCATATTCCGAACACCTTGATTAAAATTCCGAACAGCACAAATAAATCGTATTCGAATGAATAATTCCGCAAATAAATTTATCTGAGCTAGTTTATGTGGTTTTGAGCTAGAGAATCATCACTACTCCCGAGGTATAAATTAATTGGAAGACTTCAAAAATGAATTGCAATTGTTTGCCATATCCTGGTAATTTGATGACATATTTCAGCGAAACATTTCAACCTTGTCCCCATACAAAAACTGAGTGTTCGGAATATGAGTCTGTTCGGAATTTGAGACAAAACGGTACATCGGATTTTTTCTCGCTAGAGATTAGCATTTGGTCTATGTTTTCATAATCAGAAAGTTTAAATATTCTCTCAGTGAAATTTTAATTTTTTCCACTGCCCATGTATGAAAAAAATTTCACAGATAAAATATTTTAAAATTTTCTGATTATGAAAATATGGACCAAATACTGATACTAAAGCGAGAGAAGTCCGATGTACATTCGATTTTTATAATCTGCTGATTCAGATATAGCGTGCGCGCTTCTGTATGACGTTCTTCTACTATGGGAATTTGCCGATCATTGAAGAATGTGATTTGTGCACAACATGCTCGTCCAAACCTGTTTTTTCGTCATTAAATTAGTCACTATCAAGTTCTATTATTCCAACTAACGCTTTCTCCATTTCCAGACGACATGAACGACGACGAAGCACCGAAGCCGAAGGATGAAGCCTGCACCCCGGAGCACTTGAATCGATTGTACGTATTTGCCATTGCGTGGGGTATTGGAGCGTACCTCAACTCTGCGGACCGCCTAAAGTTGGACGCACACGTCAAGGCCAAGTATCGCAATCTGGATTTTCCCACCGCCGAGGAGAAGCCAGATTCGTCGATATACGATTATTTTGTGTCGGCAACGGGCAGTTGGCAGTTGTGGAAAACTCTGGTGACGCCCTACGTATATCCGGAGCACTCGACTCCGGATTATTTGAGCATTTTGATCCCGATTGTGGACAACGTACGCATCGACTACCTGATCAACGTGATTGTCAAGCAGGAGAAGGCCGTACTGCTGATTGGAGAGCAGGGCACAGCTAAGACGGTTATGATGAAGAGCTTCATGAAGAAGCTGAACACGGAAACGCACATGGGACGATCGTTCAACTTTTCATCCGCTACCAGTCCGTACCACTTTCAGAAGACCATTGAAAGCTACGTGGAGAAACGGTTGGGCAATATGTTTGGACCCGGAGGCGGTCGCAAACTTCTGGTATTTATTGACGATATCAATATGCCTCAGATTAACGAATGGGGCGACCAGATTACGAACGAAATCGTCAGACAAACCATGGATATGCGAGGTTTCTACAGTCTTGAGAAGCCAGGAGAATTTACCAATATCGTGGACGTCCAGTTTGCCGGGGCAATGGGTTTACCCGGAGGGGGTCGAAACGACATACCAGCCCGCTTAAAACGACAGTTTAGCGTGTTTAATTGTAACATTCCAGATAATACGTCGATAGATACGATCTTTAGAACACTCGGCGAAGGACACTACAACGTAAAGCGAGGATTTTCGATGGAGGTGCGAAAGCTTGTTAAACGGCTAGTGCCACTTACTCGAGTTCTATGGCAGCGTACAAGAGAACAACTACTACCAACTCCTGCAAAATTCCACTACATATTTAGCTTGAGAGACCTTTCGCGGATATGGCAAGGAATGATTGGCACTTTGTCAACGGTGATCACATGCGAATCGGTTTTGATCCTACTATGGAAGAACGAATGCACCCGGGTGTTTGCTGATCGTTTTGTATCGATGTCTGACACGGAATGGTTCCTGGAACAGATGCTTCAAGTGCTAGAAACAGATATCGGGCCCGAGTATAGAGAGATGGCCGGACCAAGTCCGGTATTCGTCGATTTTATGCGAGACGCTCCGGAACCAACCGGAGAGGAAGGCGAAGAAACAGATATGGAATTGCCGAAGGTTTACGAGCCAGTGTCAGATTTTAGTATTCTGCGAGAACGTCTTAAAATGTTTCTACTACAGTTCAATGAAATGATTCGTGGAACTGGGATGGACTTGGTATTCTTCCCAGATGCAATGCTACACTTGGTGAAAATATCGAGAATCATCCGTCACCCAAGGGGAAACGTAATGCTGGTAGGCGTCGGCGGATCTGGAAAACAGTCGCTTACTAAGCTCGCTTCGTTCATCGCTGGATATAAAACCTTCCAGATCAGTTTAACACGCTCCTATAACGTAGCAAACTTCCTTGAAGATTTAAAGCTACTGTACCGCTCATGCGGAGTACAGGGCAAAGGAACGACGTTCCTATTCACCGACATGGATGTCAAGGAGGAAAGTTTCCTTGAATATCTGAACAACATCCTGTCATCGGGAGTAATATCGAACTTGTTCAATCGAGACGAACAGACCGAGATTGTATCTGAACTTACCCCGACCATGAAGCGGGAGAACCAGAAGAAGAACGTGACACAAGAAACGGTTATGGAATATTTCCTACAGCGTGTCTGTCACCATCTTCATGTGGTATTCTGCTTTTCACCTGTCGGCGAGACATTCCGACGCAGAATTATGCGGTTTCCTGCATTGGTATCAGGTTGCACAGTCGACTGGTTCCAACCTTGGCCGAAAGATGCGTTGGTGGCCGTCGCTCGACACTTCCTAACAGATTTTTCGATCGAATGCACCCCCGAGGTGAAGGACGAGCTGGTGAGTGCGCTTGGGACAATACAAGACGTGGTGTCACAGACTTCTCTTGAGTACTACCAAAGATTCCGGCGTGCAACGCACGTAACACCCAAGTCGTACCTGAACTTTATAGCAGGTTACAAGAACATCTACACACAGAAACACAAGGAGTTATGCGACGGAGCGGAGAAGATGGATACTGGTCTGGAAAAACTGGCCGAAGCTTCCGAGTCAGTCGAAATTCTGAAACAAGAGCTCGCAGTAATGGAAAAAGATTTGGTGGAGGCTTCCGCCAAAGCCGAGCGCGTATTGGTTGAGGTGACAGAGCGAGCCATGCAGGCCGAGGTCTTCAAGAATCAAGTACAGGTGGTGAAAGAAAAGGCTGAAGCCTTGGTACAAAACATTGCTGCTGAAAAGGGTTTTGCCGAAGAAAAACTGGAAGCAGCCAAGCCTGCACTAGAAGAGGCAGAAGCAGCTCTCAATACCATCAAGCCAGCTCACATAGCCACAGTTCGAAAGCTTGGTAGACCACCTCATTTGATTATGCGTATCATGGACTGCGTATTGATAATGTTTCAACGTAAGCTGCATCCAGTGATTGCAGACACGAGTGCGCCATCACCTAAGCCATCGTGGCAGGAGTCTTTAAAGATGATGGCTAGTACAACTTTTCTACTGCAATTGCAGAACTATCCGAAAGATACTATCAACGACGAAATGATCGAGCACCTGCAGCCGTACTTCCGAATGGAGGACTACAACATGGACACAGCCAGAAGGGTGTGTGGCGACGTCGCAGGATTGTTATCCTGGACCAAAGCTATGGCATTCTTCCATGGGGTGAACAAGGAAGTACTGCCGCTGAAGGCAAACCTGATGTTGCAGGAAGCTCGTTTGAAGATTGCCATGGACGATTTGTCTGCAGCCGAGAACCAACTGGCTGAGCGTGAAGCTGCCCTGCAGAAAGTCAAAGATCAATACGACGCCGCCGTTTCCGAGAAACAACGGTTGACGGATGCTGCAAATAGTTGTCTGCGTAAAATGACGGCAGCCACTGCTCTGATCAACGGTTTGGGCGGAGAGAAAACCCGCTGGACGCAGCAGAGCAAAGAGTTCAAAATTCAACTCGGCAAACTCGTTGGAGATGTTCTGCTAGCAACAGGATTCTTATCATACTGTGGCCCATATAACCAGGAGTTCCGTGGAACTCTGTTCAAGACGTGGATGAACATCTTAAGAACTCGAACCATACCGTATACGACAGGACTAAGTATCATCGGAATGTTGACGGACTCTGCCACCATATCCGAGTGGAATCTCCAGGGTCTACCGAACGATGAACTTTCCATTCAAAATGCTTTGATTGTAACTAAATCAAGCAGTTACCCGCTATTGATTGACCCCCAGAGCCAGGGAAAGATTTGGATCAAATGTAAGGAAGATCAGAATGAATTGCAAATCACGTCGCTGAATCACAAATACTTCAGAACCCATTTGGAGGACAGTTTGTCCCTTGGACGTCCACTGTTAATAGAAGATGTTGGAATTGAGCTGGACCCCGTCATTGACAATGTGTTGGAGAAGAACTTCATCAAATCTGGATCCATGGAGAAAGTGCTCGTCGGTGATAAGGAGTGTGATGTGATGCCAGGTTTCATGTTGTATATCACCACCAAATTACCAAATCCTGCTTTTAGCCCCGAGATCAGTTCCAAAACATCCATTATTGATTTCACTGTAACGATGCGTGGCTTGGAGGACCAGCTGCTCGGTCGCGTAATACTGATGGAGAAGGCCGATCTGGAATCGGAACGAGTGCAACTTTTCGAAAGCGTTATGAAGAACCAACGCAGCATGAAAGAGCTGGAAGCCAATTTACTTCTCCGTCTAACGTCTACCGAGGGATCCCTGGTAGATGACGAAGCGCTTATTGAAGTGCTGCAAGAAACGAAAACTACCGCCGAAGACGTGAACCAGAAGTTGAAGATCGCCGAAGTAACGGAGAAAAAGATTATGATTGCCCGAGAGGAGTTCCGTGCGGTAGCTGCCCGCGGATCAATTTTGTATTTCTTGATCGTGGAGATGTCGAACGTAAATGTAATGTATCAGAATTCCTTGAAGCAGTTTTTGATAATATTTGATAACTCCATCACTAAATCCACCAAGAGTAATATTACGGAGGAACGAATCAACATAATTCTGAAGTACCTTACTTACGAGGTTTGGGCTTTTACGAGCCGTAGCTTGTACGAGAGACATAAGCAGCTGTTTACTCTCATGTTGGCGGTTAAGATTGACTACCAAAAGGGCAACATTAGTCATGATGAGTTCATGGCATTCGTTAAGGGAGGTGCATCGTTGGATTTGAACGGAGTAACTGCAAAACCTTTCAAATGGATACTGGATATAACTTGGTTAAACTTGGTCGAAATAAGTAAGTTGAAAACATTCAGCGGAATTTTGAAGAAGATTGAGTACAATGAACGAGAGTGGAGATTGTGGTACGAGACCGAAAGGCCCGAAATGGAAGTGATCCCTTGCGATTATGAAAATGAATTGGATGTGTTTAGGAAGCTGTTGCTTATAAGATCTTGGAGTCCGGATAGAACAGTGTCACAAGCTAGACGCTACATTGAAGTTTCCCTTGGCAAGGAATACGGAGAGATGCATATATTGGATTTGGACATAACTTGGTCGGAATCGGAGCCTCGGACACCCCTGGTTTGTATATTGTCCATCGGTTCCGATCCGACCGTCCAAATAGCGGCACTTGCCAAATCGAAGGGAATCCCTCTGAAAACAGTTTCCATGGGTCAAGGTCAAGAATACCACGCTCGTAAAATGATGACAGATTGCATGGCCTCAGGAGGATGGCTATTGCTACAAAACGTCCATCTGTCCCTAACATTCTGTAATGAAATAATTGATATTTTAATTGAAACCGAACATGTAGCGGAATCATTCCGCCTTTGGATAACCACCGAAACGCACCAGCACTTCCCAATTGGCTTGCTTCAAATGGCAATCAAGTTTACCAACGAACCACCGCAAGGCATTCGTGCCAGTTTGAAGCGTAGCTATCTTACATTCACACAAGATTATCTAGATTACACCTCCGCACCTCAATGGCCACCGCTTTTGTATACTGTTGCATTTTTGCACTGCGTCGTCCAGGAGCGACGTAAATTTGGTCCCTTAGGATGGAACATACCGTACGAGTTCAACGCGGCGGATTTCTCCGCAAGCGTACAATTCATCCAAAACCACCTAGATGAAATGGATCCCAAAAAGGGCGTATCGTGGCAAACGCTTTGCTACATGCTTGGAGAAGTCATGTACGGAGGAAGGGTTACGGACGACTTCGACAAACGCCTGCTTACAACCTTCACTCAAGTATGGTTTTCAGAACACCTTCTAACACCTAGTTTTGAGTTCTACAAGGGATATCGAGTACCAAACTCGCGGAACATACAAACCTATATCGATTACATCAACCAATTGCCATCAACAGACACCCCAGAGGTGTTTGGCTTGCATCCGAACGCGGACATTACCTACCAGATCAATACAGCTAAGGGCATTCTGGATACCATTCTGAGCGTACAGCCGAAAGAGGGCGGTGGAGGAGCTGGCGAGACCCGAGAATCGATAGTTTGGCAACTGGCTAACGATATGTTGCGCAAACTGCCTCCGCAGTACGTTTCGTTCGAGGTGAAGGAGTCGTTGACCAGGATGGGAGCACTGCTGCCGATGAATATTTTCTTAAGGTAAGTGATATGTATTTCATAGGGTTCAGTGGTCTGAACGCTATCGATTTTAATTGCCAAATAGAACGTCATGAGCTTAAACCCAGATCTGAACCTAAAACGTACCTGAATTTTTTTTATACTAAATGATACTAGCATGGCATGATAATGGCGTTGAAAATCCATGTCTTTGACATAGCGTGTTGGATCGAAATCCGTACACCTAAGAAATGAATCTAAATCCGTCTATTTGTATGAAGTGTATCAAGCTTCCGAATTCTCACTCACTCTCACGATAATGGATTTCTCCCTCACCACAATTTTCAGCGAAAAGCTGCCCTGCGAAAATATCCGTCTACAAAACAAAGCGAAAATAGATAATGGCACAACTCCACAGCTGTGAGAATTTTATTTTATGTTTCTCCTCTCCAAGGAGAACTTTTCATGTGTCCATCGCCACAAGCAGCAGTTGCTTTTATGCATCAAATTAACTACTGCTTTCGGCAAGTTGATGTGGTAGCATGGTTAGCGTGCACGCATCGCGGCTGTTTTCAGCAATGTTGTAGGTTCGAATTCCGTCGGCGGCACCAGTTTTTGTTTATCCACATAGTGATAATTCTCGGGAGAAGTTGGTGAGCGAAAATATGATGGGGTGAAAAAGAAATTATCCCCGGAGTGGAATGATTTTCGGTTATCCTCCACCGTAACTCTAGGGAAAATAAGTGCGAGCGAAAAAAGATTTTCACGTGAGGAATGTTAGATGTACACATCGTGGTAGCCTTGATAAATATTCTTATGCGTTCTATATTGAAATACATTCATTCCTGTACTGATCGTTAAACTAGCAACACGTGTTTTATTCCTAACTTTCTAAGAGGTTATGGGCTTAGTAGGCTAGTAACGAATCAAGTTTGACAGGAAAAAAAAATTTTGCTTGCGAGATGGATGCCAAACTAGGAATTGAGAAATTTACCAACGGAAATTATCAGCAATGGAGTTTCGAAGCGGAAATGTTGTTGGAACGCGAGGACCTTTGGAAATACGTTGCAGAGGATCCACCGGTTGAAGTCACGACTGTTTGGACATCAGGAGACCGGAAAGCTCGGGCAACTATTTCACTGTTGGTCGAAAAGCGGCAACATCCGTCGAAGTCAGCGAAGGAAACCTGGGATCGTTTGAAAGCTCAACATCAGAAGACTACGATGTGCTCTCGAGTAGCTCTGATCTGCCAAGTCTGCGACAAGAAACTGGCGGAATGTGGAGATATCGAAGCTCACATCTACGATCTAGAGGAGTTGTTCTCAAGGCTTCAAAGCGCTGGCAAGGATCTTGGAGAGGACGTCCAAGTATCAATTTTATTGCGAAGTCTTCCGATGTCCTATGAACATGTCCGGACGGCGTTGTTGATTCTGAAGGATGACGAGTTGAAAATGGATTTCGTTAAAGGAAAGCTCTTGGAGTATTCAAAGAAGCTACACGAAGAAGTTGAAAATGGAGAATCGGTCCTGAAAGTTAACGCCGGAAAGAAGTTGACCTGCCATAATTGCGGCAAAAGAGGGCACAAGAAAAAGGACTGCTATGCAACACAAGATTCGAAATTTGGAAAAAAGAACCAAAAGCCTAACGATAAACCGAAGAAGGAAAAACCCTACGCTTTTGTATTGGACGAAATCCGCGATCAGAAGAAGGAATGGATTGTAGATTCAGGTGCTTCTTCACATGTTTGCTGCGACCGTGGTTTTTTCGATAACATCAAGCCAAGTATAGGAAAGAGCGTGTTCATGGCCAACGGAAAAGAAGCGAAGATTCAAGGCATCGGATCTGTTACAGTTCACAGCGTGGACGAACATGGTGATCAAACAGCTATGACGTTATCTGAAGTTTTGTTTGTACCTGGACTGGCGATGAACCTACTATCCGTGAGTAAACTGATTATGAAGAGAGCGGATGTACGTTTTGATCAGCAAGGTTGACGGATAATGGCCGGGAAAGATGTAGCAGTCAAGCGTGGAGGACTATATCGTTTGAAGAAGCATGGTGAGAAGGCGATGGTCATCGGGCATTTGCACACCGAGAACTGTCAACATACATGGCACACGCGCTTCGGACATCGCCACGGTGCGGTAGTACAGAACATTATCGATCGAAAACTGGCGAACGGCATTGAAGTGCAAGACTGTAGCGTACGTGAGGATTGTGAATCTTGTCTCGTGGGAAAACAGACTAGGAAACCTTTCCCCAAAACGACTGAGAAGAAGACTTCTGATGTACTGGATCTGATACATATTGACGTATGCGGCCCGATGGAAACCAAGTCGTTAAGCGGATTCAGGTATTTCATCACACTGACCGACGATCATAGCAGATACTGTATGCTGTATTTTATGAGGAAGAAGTCGGAGGTAGCTGAAAAGATTCAACAGTATGTCAAGATGGTTCAAACGCAATTCAATCGAACACCAAAGGTAATCCGATCAGACAACGGTGGAGAGTATACCAGCGTAAACTTGAAGCAATTTTATCGACAGAACGGAATTTTACCGCAGTACACAACAAGCTATTCACCTCAATCGAATGGAGTTGCAGAAAGGCGTAACCGTTATTTAATTGAAATGGCAAGATGCATGCTGGCGGATGCGGACCTTGATGACCGATTCTGGGCAGAAGCAATGAACATAGCTGTATACTTGCAAAATATTTTACCATCGAAATCAGTTGCGTCGACGCCTCATGAAGTATGGAATGGATGAAAACCGGAAATGGGTCATCTGAGAGTCTTTGGCTGTCAAGTTTTTGTTCACATTCCGAAGCAACAGAGGAAGAAGCTTAGTCCAGTATCAAGAAAATTGACGTTCGTTGGATACTCCATAGATCACAAAGGATGGCGGTTTATGGATACGAAGTCGCTCAAAGTGGTAATTAGCAGGGACGCACATTTCGTCGAACTTTCAAACATCAAAGATCGAGAATCGGATCCACATAGCAACGAGGCAAACAATATGTTGGAGTATTAATTGAAAAGTTCGTGTAATGAGAATCAGCTAGTACGTGACGAAAAAATAAATCATGACGAACAAAATTTGGATGAACGCCATGAAGAAATTCGAAACCAAAGCGAAAGCGAAGATGAACAACAGGAGGAGTTTGAATCAGCAGCTGAAAGTTCTTTTGATACAACACTGCAAAATGAAGATCCTGAGATGAACATCGAAACCAATCGTAGATCTGGACGTACAACGAAGGGTGTTCCACCTCTCCGGTATCCAGAGATAAGTGGAGCTGCTGTACAGATGACAGATGAACCTCGCACCTACAATGAAGCTATAAACGGTTCGGAACGAGACCATTGGATGATCGCTATGCAGGACGAGCTGAACTCACTGGTGGAAAACGAAACATGAGAAATGGCAACGCTACCGCCAGGAAAAACGGCTGTGGGAAGCAGATGGATTTTTAAAAAGAAAAACGATCAAGATGGTGCATTGATACGCTACAAAGCAAGATTGGTGTCTCAAGGCTTTTCTCAACGATATGGCACCGATTATGAAGAAGTATTTGCTCCAGTTGTCAAGCAACCGACCTTTCGTATACTGTTGACCATAGCCAGTCAAAGGAAGCTATTTGTGAAACACGTCGACGTGAAGTCAGCTTATTTGTACGGTGAACTTGACGAAGTTATATACATGAGGCCCCCAGCTGGAATGAAAATTGAATCTAACAACGTCTGCCGATTGAAAAGGAGTATTTACGGATTGAAGCAAGCCGGAAGAGTCTGGAACAAAACTCTAGACAACGTTATGCAAAAGATGAATTTCCTGCCTTGCAAGTCGGATCCGTGTTTGTACAAGAGAGAGCGAAACGGAGAAATTGATTTTATTGCTGTTTATGTAGATGACATGGTGATTGCCTGTAAGAATGAAGCGGAATTCAAAATTATTATGTCCAATTTGAAGAAGAAATTCAAGTTGTCATTGTTAGGAAACCTTACTTTTTTCCTGGGAATGAGGTTGATGAAGTCGACGGAAAGTTCTCAATCAGTCAAACTGCGTACATTTCGAAATTAGCTGCAAGATTTGGATTGAGTGAGGCGAAATTATCGTCCATCCCCATGGATCCGGGATTTGTTCAGCCAAAGGAGGAGAGAAGCGAACTACTGCCAAATGCTGATGACTACCAGAGTTTGATTGGAGGATTGCTTTACGTTTCTGTGATGACAAGACCGGATATAGCGATTGCGGCTTCAATTTTAGGAAGAAGGGTCAACAATCCCACGGTAGCTGATTGGAACGAAGCCAAACGTGTAGTAAGATACCTCAACGCCACTAAAGACTTGAAGTTACAACTTGGAACAACGACCGAGCCCCTGAAATGTTATGTAGATGCTGACTGGGCTGGTGATTGCAATGACCGAAAATCTAACTCCGGCTACCTGATTTTCTTCGGTGGTGGCCTTGTATCATGGGGAGCCAGAAAACAGAACTGTGTAGCACTATCATCAACTGAAGCGGAATTCGTAGCGTTGGCAGAGTCCTGTCAAGAACTGCTGTGGCTGAGAAAGTTATTGGCTGATTTTGGTGAAGCTACTGCACCTATCAAAATACTGGAGGATAACCAGAGTTGCATACATCAACTGGATGGAGAAAAGATCAAGAGAAGGTCAAAGCATATTGACACCAAGTATGCATTTACTAAGGATTTGAAAAAGCAAAACATTATTTCTGTGCACTATTCTCCGACCGCTGAGCAGTTAGCTGACATGATGACAAATCCGCTTTCAAGAATAAAACTTCAACATTTCCGGACAAATGCTGGACTGAAATAATCAAGATATACCACCTGTGAGGAGGAGTGTTAGATGTACACATCGTGGTAGCCTTGATAAATATCCTTATGCGTGCTATATTGAAATACCGTAAAACGGGGTAACTTTGATAATGCGGGTAACTTTGATAGTGCGTAACACACTGCATACTAAATGAAATATCATAATTTCTGTTAATCAGTTAAGCAAAACGAATGCAAAACTAAAGAATATTAGTATGACACTTCATGTAAGAGCGGTTTTCATTTGAATCAAGAACATTTTAGGCTTTTTATACGAATTTAAAAAATTTACACAATTTTAGCATTTTCAAAACGCTTACAAACAATCTGTTCTACGATCACTATTTGATGTAGTTTTGAATAGTTGGCCACTTATCTTTGATAGCCTAGTTATCATAGAACTTGAATACGATCTCAAATCTCTTAGCGAAAAGCATATTCACAAACTGGGACCATTTTTGTAATCTATGTCAGAAATTCCCATATAACGTTAAACGCCTAGAGGTATGCAATGCCCTACAAATGTTCGTTATTTATTCAATTTTATTCGAATCATACTCCATTATCAAAGTTACCCCAAAACAGAAAACCAACTTTCGATTATATGAAATATTATATATCCATTCAAAATGAATCTTTTGCCAATTTATCGACTGTAATCGATAGCTAGGATGCCAGTACTTGTTTTAAAAATATAAATTGTAAATCTTTGAAACAGCATGCAAAAATATTCAAGTTTTCTTCGAAAAAACTATCAAAGATACCCCGTTTTACGGTACATTAATTCCTGTACTGATCGTTAAACTAGCAACACGTGTTTTATTCCTAACTCTCTAAGAAGGAAGTGAAAAAGCATTCTCCTTAGGGTAACTCGGTGTAATACGCCCCAACGGGGCAATACGCCCCTCTTCTTTTTCACGGGATTGAGGCTTCTTTCACACGTAAATATGATTACATATATTAAATATTCGCGAAAAAATGATGTTTCGCACATATGTTCTTTGAAAAGTATAAAATATCAATACAAATTCTAAAAATATCTAAAATCAGGTTTTTGGTTTAAAATTTTGCTTTTGATAAACAAGCCTCAGGGGGGATGAAGCCCATTCTTTACTATTGTACTTAATACAAAAACTTTTACCGGAAGACGACTGCTTATGGACCATTTTAGCAGCTGGTGGAATTCTCCTTGGAAACATTTCTACAACGCTGTGGACCTTTTTTCTATGGGAGGGGCATATTGCCCGGGTTGTTTTGAAACGTAAACATTGAGACCGTTCAGAAAAAAACATCGTGTGCACTTTTTTAACGCAACCTGAAAAGAGAAAGTTGCGTGCAGAGCATGGCCAACTAAGTAAGTGACACATTGACATAGAAAACTTTAGAAGCGATGCATTTGCTTCTGCGATAGAGCAGTTTTTCCTTAAGGGGGGGGGGGGCGTATTACACCTTTTTACCTTACGTGCGAAAAATCGTAGATTTCGCATCATTGATACGATAATTCAGAACCCTGAAGTGTACGAATTTTGATCCTGTACCGAATTCGGTTCCCAATATGATTGATCAACGGTTTAAAAGGGTTTGGATCGGCCACCATTTTGGAATCCAATATATGAATGGTAACATGATGATATTTTCCGGTTTGAGAAAATAATTGGAAATCTATATAGGGTAACTGGGGGCAAAACGCGCCGTCTTAGGAAAGAAGCGTTTTTACCCATGGATTACATTATTATATGCTCTTTTTTTAATATTATCTCATAGACAAACAAGTTTTCTATCAAATGGTAGAAACAGCCATCCATTTTTTTTTTCTGGAGTTGATAAATCAATTTGTAAAAAATGCTTGCTTATCTACATTTTTGTTTTTGCGGGGTAAAACGCTCCACCTGAATTCGGCGTAAGCCGAGCGCGCGCACGCATCCGCAATCATGCTTGCGTATTGGGGAACTGGGCATAAATTGCGCCGTTAGGGTAAAACGCGTCACCCACGATTCGAACGAATGACGTGCTTTGGTACGCTGTTTTTCATCCGAGATAATAGAAAATGTATCAAAATGCTTCTCTATTTATATTTTTAAGTTTTTTGCTGACGAAAATCGTGAAAAACTCAAAAAAAAAAAAAAGATTTTTTGCTGTTCTCGTTGCAATTTTATGCTAATTTCTAGATCATTTTTCAGGTCGATAAACAACAAAATATTTGAAACTATCACCGAGAATCGCCTTGTGCACTCCCAAAGTTTGTATTCCATGCAAAAAAATTATAGAGTTTGTCCTTAAAAAACGTATTGAAGGAATTAAACTTTAATCAACTCGTGAGGCAAAACAACCACTCCGTGTACCGTGCTGCCGTTCACATTGTGTTTGGGGCTTAATGCTACGCTGTAGTTAGGGGTATCGGGGGCAGTATGGACACCCGGGGCAGAATGGACACCCCCTGTATCTTCGCATATGCGAATAATTTTACACTTTAGATGCAAACAATATTTCAGTTGCCTGTCGAAAGAGTAAGTTGTCCACTAAAATTTCAGGAAAAATGTTTTATACATTGATTTTAAACCATAAAATGGAGCATGATTTTATTGGGTTTAAAAATTATAACATTCACACCTTACCAAATAAGATTTCATAGGAAAATGACTGCAAGTTGACCGAAAATGTAGCTCTTGACTGAATCTTCAATTATTTATGCTAAATTCAAAAATATAGTAGATTTTTTTCTGCTACTTTGAGACACTGAAAAACTTATATGAAAATTTCCTTTACTGTTGGGGCAATATGGACACCGAGTGACAAAGTAGAGCTGACACTTTAAAGAAAAAGAAATGTAACTTCATACACAAAACTATCCAAAAACAATTAAGCATGCAATGCAATGATTATGATTCGGAACCACAAATCGGTTGAAAATCGTCAGTTCTGTATGAAAACTAATCTGGAGGCAATATTTAAGGCATCACTACGAAAAATGTCGTAAATTGGTTTTAACCATGTTTTCAGTGGAACAGTGATCTATCGCTATGGTTTCCTGAATGTGTACTTCATTTTTCGAGGTTTGGGAATGATCGTGGGACAATTTTCCTATAAACGTTAAGGTGTCCATACTGCCCCATGGGGGTGTCCACTTTGCCCCGCTAGCTTGATGGTGACTACCAAATATGAGCTTTTGTTAAACCCATTTTTGCAAACAAAATATTTTTTTCAAAATTTTGCAACAATGTTTAACAAATGCTTGAGAACTGTAAAAAGCATACTGCATATTGAAAACTGTATAATCTTCGTGTCTTTACAGTCAAATTAGGAAAATTCCTTAGGGTGTCCATACTGCCCCGTGTTCCCCTACGTGCCAATTTGATCCTTACAAATGCACATTTTTCGAATTAGCATGTATACTATAACTGAACAATAACATCACAAGCATGATTTCTTCGCAGCATTTTCGCAAAAAATAAAAATGCAGATAAGCAAGCATGTTTTTAAAACTGATATATAAATTCCAGAAAAAAAATGGATGGCTGTTTCTACTATTTCCTTCCTTCCTAGAGAACGCTTCCAATCCACATCCAATCCAACAATTCCAAATCCCATCCAAATCAAATCCAAATCCAAATCCAAATCCAATCCAAATCCAATCCAATCAATCCAAATCCAGATCCAAATCCAATCCAAACCAATCCAATCCAATCCAAATCCAATCCCAATCCAATCCAAATCCAAATCCAAATCCAATCCAATCCAAATCCAATCCAAATCCAATCCAAATCCAATCCAAATCCAATCCAAATCCAATCCAATCATCCAATCACAAATCCAATCCAAATTCCAATCCAAATCCAATCCAAAATCCAATCCAAATCCATCCAAATCCAATCCAAATCCAATCCAAATCCAATCCAAATCCAATCCAAATCCAATCCAAATCCAATCCAAATCCAATCCAAATCCAATCCAAATCCCAATCCAAATCCAATCCAAATCCAATCCAAATCCAATCCAATCCAATCCAACAATCCAATCCAATCCAAATCCAATCCAAATCCAATCCAAATCCAATCCAAATCCAATCCAAATCCAATCCAATCAATCCAATCCAAACCAAATCCAATCCAATCCAAATCCAATCCAAATCCAATCCAAATCCAATCCAAATCCAATCCAAATCCAATCCAAATCCAATCCAAATCCAATCCAAATCCAATCCAAATCCAATCCAATCCAATCCAAATCCAAATCCAATCCAAATCCAATCCAAATCCAATCCAAATCCAATCCAAATCCAATCCAAATCCAATCCAAATCCAATCCAAATCCAATCCAAATCCAATCCAAATCCAATCCAAATCCAATCCAAATCCAATCCAAATCCAATCCAAATCCAATCCAAATCCAATCCAAATCCAATCCAAATCCAATCCAAATCCAATCCAAATCCAATCCAAATCCAATCCAAATCCAATCCAAATCCAATCCAAATCCAATCCAAATCCAATCCAAATCCAATCCAAATCCAATCCAAATCCAATCCAAATCCAATCCAAATCCAATCCAAATCCAATCCAAATCCAATCCAAATCCAATCCAAATCCAATCCAAATCCAATCCAAATCCAATCCAAATCCAATCCAAATCCAATCCAAATCCAATCCAAATCCAATCCAAATCCAATCCAAATCCAATCCAAATCCAATCCAAATCCAATCCAAATCCAATCCAAATCCAATCCAAATCCAATCCAAATCCAATCCAAATCCAATCCAAATCCAATCCAAATCCAATCCAAATCCAATCCAAATCCAATCCAAATCCAATCCAAATCCAATCCAAATCCAATCCAAATCCAATCCAAATCCAATCCAAATCCAATCCAAATCCAATCCAATCCAAATCCAATCCAAATCCAATCCAAATCCAATCCAAATCCAATCCAAATCCAATCCAAATCCAATCCAAATCCAATCCAAATCCAATCCAAATCCAATCCAAATCCAATCCAAATCCAATCCAAATCCAATCCAATCCAAATCCAATCCAAATCCAATCCAAATCCAATCCAAATCCAATCCAAATCCAATCCAAATCCAATCCAAATCCAATCCAAATCCAATCCAAATCCAATCCAAATCCAATCCAAATCCAATCCAAATCCAATCCAAATCCAATCCAAATCCAATCCAAATCCAATCCAAATCCAATCCAATCCAAATCCAATCCAAATCCAATCCAAATCCAATCCAAATCCAATCCAAATCCAATCCAAATCCAATCCAAATCCAATCCAAATCCAATCCAAATCCAATCCAAATCCAATCCAAATCCAATCCAAATCCAATCCAAATCCAATCCAAATCCAATCCAAATCCAATCCAATCCAATCCAATCCAAATCCAATCCAAATCCAATCCAAATCCAATCCAAATCCAATCCAAATCCAATCCAAATCCAATCCAAATCCAATCCAAATCCAATCCAAATCCAATCCAAATCCAATCCAAATCCAATCCAAATCCAATCCAAATCCAATCCAAATCCAATCCAAATCCAATCCAAATCCAATCCAAATCCAATCCAAATCCAATCCAAATCCAATCCAAATCCAATCCAAATCCAATCCAAATCCAATCCAATCCAATCCAATCCAAATCCAATCCAAATCCAATCCAAATCCAATCCAAATCCAATCCAAATCCAATCCAAATCCAATCCAAATCCAATCCAAATCCAATCCAAATCCAATCCAAATCCAATCCAAATCCAATCCAAATCCAATCCAAATCCAATCCAAATCCAATCCAAATCCAATCCAAATCCAATCCAAATCCAATCCAAATCCAATCCAAATCCAATCCAAATCCAATCCAAATCCAATCCAAATCCAATCCAAATCCAATCCAAATCCAATCCAAATCCAATCCAAATCCAATCCAAATCCAATCCAAATCCAATCCAAATCCAATCCAAATCCAATCCAAATCCAATCCAAATCCAATCCAAATCCAATCCAAATCCAATCCAAATCCAATCCAAATCCAATCCAAATCCAATCCAAATCCAATCCAAATCCAATCCAAATCCAATCCAAATCCAATCCAAATCCAATCCAAATCCAATCCAAATCCAATCCAAATCCAATCCAAATCCAATCCAAATCCAATCCAAATCCAATCCAAATCCAATCCAAATCCAATCCAAATCCAATCCAAATCCAATCCAAATCCAATCCAAATCCAATCCAAATCCAATCCAAATCCAATCCAAATCCAATCCAAATCCAATCCAAATCCAATCCAAATCCAATCCAAATCCAATCCAAATCCAATCCAAATCCAATCCAAATCCAATCCAAATCCAATTCAATCAAAATATTGTGAGTTATCATCATTGTCATGATTAATAATCTATCGTCATCAACTTCAAGTAAATGAATTGAGAATATTATCCCAATCAATCAATCAATGTTCATGTTCTGGAATCTTTGATCTCAATCACCACCCCCATTCCACTGTCTCTAACTGGGTCATCATCACCCTCTACAGTGGTCCAGTGGACTGCATCCGATTTCAATTCCTCCAATTAGGGTATGATTTCTCGACCTCATTACGCCCTGGCTGCTAATTGCTTCCCAGCAGTAGGTGGTTCGATCCCTGACCTATATCTACCTATATCCCCAGTGTACATATTTATCCTTTTTGATGCCTTCCGAAGATTGTGCACCTTTTTTTTCTCCACTGATGCATAGCGATGGAAATTCAACCTTTTTCTCGATTTTATTCAATTGCAGGCAGGAAATTGACCGAGTGCAGCGAGTAATCAATACCGTTTATACCAACCTGTGCGACCTGAAGCTGGCCATCGACGGGACGATTGTTATGAGCCATTACCTGAGGCAATCCCTGGACGCCATGTACGATGCAAGGATTCCGGAAAAGTGGCAAAAGGTAAAGTTTTCGTTCGGTAACTTCATGTGTTAAGGCTTAAAGTAGCTGGAAGCTTTAAATGTTCGTTGATTTCGTTTGAGTGTCGTTTGTCTTGCAATAATAGCTTGCGGTGCTACGAAGATTACGTTTCAACACGACGTTTGCGGAGGAGGTACTTGTGTTGCAGCACGAGAGGAGTTTGTCGCTTAATATTTAATTTAAATTGCTATTCATTTGCCCATCAACCTGCGCATCGGAAGAAAAAACAAATAACTTGCAGTGCAATCTTGTCGGTTTCTTTTTGTAGAAAATATGGTATGTAGGGTCGATGTACCAATAGCCGCATAGCTAAGAACAAATATTCGTATAAAATCGAAAAATATCGCTAGCGTCATTATTTTTACATCATCTGAAAGCTTTTTATCTTGGGTTTGTTGGAAAAATATGAAAACTACGAAAACTCTAATTTTTGTACAGTTAACTCTCCCTTACTCGATATTCCGTATCTCGATATCGAGTTAGAGAACCATAGTAAAAGTTGGTTTTCATGGCTAACTCGATGGTCCCTTTGATCGCAGTTGCACTGGTTTTGTGTTCTGTATCTCGATACCTCCCTAACTCGATGGTCCCTTCAGTATCGAGTAAGGGAGATATGACTGTATTTATTATCGCGTGTGCCACTATAGGAATACATGTGCCTATAGTAGCACTATTTCTAATTTCTGTTCTTATAGTAGCACTAGCATCACAGCGTTGGCAAAATACTTATCAAACCCGTATCTTTACAAAACTTTTATATTTTTCCTACAAAGTGTGGATGGAAAGCTTTCGTTTGATGTAAAAAAGTTCTTATTTCATCAATTATTTCGTATGATAAAAGATAGTTTGTTTCAGTAGTGCTACTATAAAACAATAGGTTTACTATAGGCGCAAGGGAGCTCAAATTTTAAGCAAAACTAAATATTTCGATAATATTTTGAACAAAATCAAGCTGTGTATCAATGGTACTTAGATAAATAGCTCTTGACCTTCATGTCAAAAAATGTTTCAAAAAGATTTATAGCAAAACGGCCGTAAAAAGCCACTAGTGCGACTATAGGGGACTGTCCACTAAGGGAACACCGTTTTTTTTCACAATTTGCTTTCTATCCTTTCCCTTTTCTGCGAAAACAACTTATCTGATAATGGCGTCATTATCGCTCATCAAAGGAATATCTTTGGCAGCTCAGCTGCTGGATAAAATAGAATTGTTTGTCTAATTTGTTTGGTCTAGATATCATGGGAATCTACCACGCTTGGATTCTGGTACACTGAACTACTGGAACGGAACCAACAATTCCGCGCTTGGATAAGCAGCGATCGCCCTAAGGTGAGTTTTTTTTGTTGTTGAAATTGAAGATCTGTATCAATGTTTCATTGACTCGTTACCCACCTTTTTGCCATGCAGGTTTTCTGGATGACGGGATTCTTCAACCCACAAGGGTTTTTAACAGCTATGAGACAGGTGCGTACAATATTTATTGATGGGGTAGGTAAGTTTATTAGAAAGATCTCAAATTGAATTTTCAAACAGTTAAATATACACTGCAACCTTCATTTACGTATTTGTTAAGAGTTATTGAAATATTAAATTTGACGTAAATGGAATAAGTGTTTAGCTATGTGACAGTTGGATGTAATTTTTGATTGTAAACTGAATTGGAATGCTCATGTTGAGTATGTGACAAGTAAAGCTACCAGTTCATTTTGGACATGCTCTAGAATTTTCCGCAGAAGACGGGGCACGGTAAATGGCTGGGCATGGCATATTGGTACCTCGCGTACCTGCAGGAATAAAATAGACCCCTTTGTGTGGTCCTTAGCCTCTTGCCCATCAACTTCTATTCCTACATCCTCGTGGTACTGGCCGGGGTCCGAGCAACCTCAGGGAAGATCGGGTAACCAACCCCGGTGGGAACTTTGGTCGTATGCTGACAGGAAAGGGTGGACGTTGCTTTTGCTTTTGCTTCTACCTGGAGCGCATGTTAGGAGCGGCTCACAACTGTTCCACATGTCAGAGGCGGCTGATCATCGCCCGAGTGCCAGAGAAGGACTCTAAGCTAAACTGCGCACTATGGCCGTCCGAACATTTAGAGGGTTGGTGTCAGGCCCTGCAAGCCAACCGTAAAAAAATCAAGCAACGAATAATCAACAAGAGAATACCAATCGGGACAATCGGCGAAGACCACAGCGACGTAAAGGGACTAGCGATTGGAAGCTCGGTACGCAGAACTGTAAATCTCTCAACTTCATCGGGAGCCCACGCATACTCGCCGATGTGCTGAAGGACCGTGGATTCGGTATCGTATGATGATGAAAACTACGCTTTTTACGCGCAGCTCGAACGCGAGTACGACAGCTGCCCAAGCCACGATGTAAAAATCATCATAGGAGATCTAAACGCTCAGGTTGGCCAGGAGGAGGAATTCAGACCGACGATTGGAAAGTTCAGCGCCCACCGGCTGACGAACGAAAACGGCCTACGACTAATCGATTTTGCCGCCTCCAAGAATATGACCATTCACCTACTTCCAGTACAGCCTTACATACCGATACACCTGGAGATCACCACAGCAGACAGAATCACAAATCGACCACGTTCTGAATGATGGACGGCACTTCTCCGACATTATCGACATCAGGAACTATCGTGGCGTTAACATCCTTAGTGAACACATAATCATTAGGGCGGTTCAACATTTAAAAATGTTTGAGAATCCAATCTCCCATATCTTCCTTACCATATTTATCATAAAAATAGTGTTCTGTTAAATTTTCAGCTTTCTAGGTGTTGATTTGAAGGTGGCCCAAAGACAATGTAGGTTTATATGGAAATTACTACGTAGAAATTTTGAGATATGTTCCATACAAGCTAGTATTGTAATGCAAGTACAAGCTTATTACCCTATAGTAAAAACTCATTCTTCAATCTTTAATGTATGTAATGCCATCAAAATAAGCGTACACAAGAACATGAAGGGGAATGGACATGATTTTATGATTTTTTTCGTGATTTCATTTGCTTATATATCCTAATTGCATACTAGAACGAACGCCTTATTTTTTTGAATGAAGGAAAAAAAAAACATCGAAATGGAATCTAAACCATTCCTAACCAAACATTATCGATGCAACAAACAAGATAGTCAACTTGACAAAAATAATGATTGGATTAACAAACATGTCAAACTGAGTGAATACAATTGAAACTAAGCGGGAAAGCTTACAGTGCCAGCAAAGATGGTTAAAAGGAAATAGATGATCGACTCTTTATGTTGCCATATATTTTACCGGCGACACGTTATTCAAGTAACACTACTTAATCAAATCAATCATGTAAAAAATCAACAAAACTGTTATCTTGATCTCTTGCTGACAAACGTCTCTGATGACTTTTGTGTTAATGAGGCATTGACTCCACTTTGGAAAAATGAAGTGTTTCATACGGCAATAGAATTTTCTCAGTTTATTTCTAATACAGATTTCTATATTGACAATGAATTTGAGGAAATATTCGACTTTAATTCAGCTAACTATGACAACATTAGAAATAAATTAAATAACATTAACTGGCAATCGATTTTGAGAAGCAAAGATGATGTAAATAATACAACAGAAGTTTTCTACAACTGTTTGTTCAAAATAATATTAGAAGAAGTACCAATCATTAAAAGAAGGTGTAATGGTTTTTCAAAACATCCTGTTTGGTTCAATAAAGAAATAATAAATTTGAAGAATCGTAAACAGAAACTACATAAAATTTACAAAAAGCATAAAAGTCAAGAGAATTTACAAGTATATTTGAATATGAGCGTACAACTCAACTCAGCAATGCGATTGGCATATGAAAGCTACAACTCCAAAACTGAGCAAGAAATCAAAAACTGTCCAAAGAATTTATTCAACTATGTTAAATCTAAACTAAAATCCAATAACTTTCCTTCTACAATGTATTTTAATGAAAAGGTTGGCCATACCTCACAAGATATATGTAACTTATTTTCAAAATTTTTTCAAGAAGTATACACAACATACTCTGAAGCTGATCGTGATTATGAATATTTCGATTTCCATCCTGAATTTCCTAACGATGTTGGTATCAGTCATATAAATGTGCATGAAATATTGAATGGTTTGAAAAACTTGGATGCAACCAAAGGAAATGGACCGGATGGAGTTCCACCAATCTTCATGAAGACTTTAGCAATTGAATTAAATACTCCCTTATTTTGGCTCTTTAATATGTCACTGGAGTCTGGAGTCTTTCCAAAGATGTGGAAAAGCTCATACCTTGTTCCCATTTTCAAATCTGGCAAAAAATCTGATATTATTAACTATCGTGGCATTGCCCTTATTTCGTGCATTCCGAAGCTCTTTGAGGCTATCATAAATGAAAAAGTATTCATCCAAATCAAAAACAGAATAACTACAGCGCAGCACGGCTTTTTTAACGGGCGTTCGACAGCCACTAATTTGCTCGAATTTGTAAACTATTCGTTGAGTGCTATGGAAAATGGAAATCATGTAGAAGCTTTATACACAGATTTTAGTAAAGCATTTGACCGTGTTGATATACCCATGCTTATATTTAAACTACAAAAAATTGGTATTGAAGCCAAATTGCTGAAATGGATTGAATCATATTTAACCACTCGCGAGCTAATAGTGAAATTCAAAGGAAAAAAGTCAACTCCAATACATGCCACTTCAGGGGTTCCACAAGGCTCTCATTTAGGTCCGTTTTGTTTATACTGTTTGTGAACGGTTTGTCGTTTATTCTTGACAGAATAAAAGTATTAATCTATGCTGACGATATGAAACTTTATTTGGAAATAAAAACTGCACAGGACATACATACTTTTAAACACGAAGTACAAATCTTCCACACGTGGTGTCAGAAAAGCCTACTACAACTGAATGTAAAAAATGTAACCTGATATCTTTTAACAGGAAAAGAGACATTCCCAATGTAACGATAACTTTAGGCAATCAAAATATTGTAAAATGTAATAGAATCAGAGACTTAGGCATAATTTTAGACTCAAAACTTACTTTCATTGATCACTATAACACTATGATAAATAAAGTTAATAATATGTTAGGCTTCATTAAACGCTTCGCTTATAACTTCAATGATCCATACACAATAAAAACATTGTTCATTGCTTATGTTAGATCAATACTTGAATATTGCAGCATAATTTGGTCACCTTTTTCAACAGTACATGATGAAAGGATAGAGTCGGTGCAAAAACAATTTTTATTATATGCTCTTCGCAAATTAGGTTGGACAGAATTTCCATTACCATTTTATAAAGCTAGATGTATGTTGATTAATATTCAAACACTAAGAGAGCGTCGTGAATATGCCATGATTTCATTTATAAACGATATTGTATCCCATAAAGTTGATTCACCAGAATTATTATCTAAATTAAACTTTTATGTACCATCCAGACGTTTACGCCATCGAGAACTATTTGCAATCAACTATCACCGTACTAATTATGCAAAATTTGGGCCAATGAACCAAATGATGACTACTTATAATAAACATTACAATTCAATCGACTTAACTTGGTCCAAAGCGAACCTAAAACAATACTTCCGCACATTATCTTAAGAAGAAAAATTAGGTAATTGAATGTAGAAGTGTAACTAGCGCATAAGAAACTCTCTGTAACGGTCTACAAACATGATTGACGACAATAAAAAAATGAATAAAATCTAAACAACCGCGCTTAAAAAGTGTTACATAGAAGTGAATTCGACTCACATAACATCAGGCTCTTCTGGACCAACACAAAATTTGAGTAATTTTTATACATGATAAAAAATGTTCATGTGTTTTTTTTCTTATTTTTGTCACATTTTATGCCATTTAGAGATGATTGGCAATATCAGACATCCCCGTTTGAGCTGAATGTTTTTTTTCAAGCGTGAATGTTATAAACGAACACCTCAACATTTGGTGATCACTAGGAGAAAGCTGCATATTAGTTGGCTTTTGACTCTCCAGAGCGGAGCTATTCATGTCGCCTAGAAAAGACGGGAATCGGTTATCTTTTTTTTCTTCTTACCATCTTTGGTGCCAGGCCAACTCAGGACACAAGAGACTCTCCGGCAATCCCAGGGTCGGCTAGCTACTGGGTAAACAAGGTCTTTTCGCGAATACAAAAACTCACGGAACTTTCACTTTACTTGTGCATTTATTTTAAAATTCCCTAATTGTGACAATGAAGTGTATTTTGTTAAGTGTGTCCTATTCTAATGATCATACCGGTACCACCAATCAGTGACTGGATCAATTTTTATACCCAGTTGTCCGATCTTTACCTTAGGTACATACCGCTGCCGTTGGTTGTTGATGACGGTTGTGCGGCCGGAACTCTCGCCGGAATGGCGAAGCGGGCATATGTACGGAAGGGTTCTCCAACGGGCCAGCGGGCGTTGCTGTTAGACACGTTTGTTATCCCTGAGATGACAAACAGGTTTGTCAAGTTTAACCAAATATTCTGTTGACCTTACAATCTATTTCTCTGTGTGTATGCTTTACCGAATATGATTCAATCCACCTAGCATGAAAAATAAGACTTAATCTTAATCATGTAGAATATAGATTGTTAAAAATTTCACGATTAAATTTTGATTAAATCGATTGGATCAACATGATTGCCGTCTCTATACAAAATTTTGTGAGCTTCACTGCCATGCGGTTAGTGTTACCAGGTATTTAGTCGCATCGAGTCAAGGAGTGTGGGTTCGATTCCTACTACAGTACGGAACTTCTGGGCGTTGCATGCTAGTTCGTTGTCTAGGGTGGTGCTTCCTTCGGTGTCCGGCCATTCAAAACAAAGTTGTGAACTCGCGTCAAGACTTGGATCGTTGGTTTGTTCCTGGGTTACCAACGGTATGCTAGGGGAACAAAAAAGTAGATTGGAGTACTGTAGTGAAACAACGTCTTCAGCTTTCAGTGGTTTATTACAGAATGAACATCCCTTACTGTCAATCTTATCTTTTACCCTAAGTCTGCCTACTATGATCTTACTACATCTCGGGCATCCTGACACTATCGATGTCCTCATCGATATCACTGTTGTCAGATATGTAATCACTCATCCATTTCCTCATATTTTGAGGAGAGCAAACCGAATTGAATGGGATATTTGCAATTTGAAATCCATCTAAATCAGTTACAACGTACCTATCGTTCGGCAAAACTTTATGAATTTTATACGGACCTTTATACTTAGGAGCTAATTTATGTGTTTCGCCAGTTTTCAGAACTATGAAATCACCCTCTGCATATACTGTGCTCTTTTTTCGTTTCTTATCTGCATTTCTTTTGTTACAAAGTTGACTTCTAATATTATGTCTTTGAGCATTTTCTCGGATATCTGTCAAACTCGTTAAACTAGTTGACATCTGCCTATTTGCAATAAAATTCGAAATATTATGACTTTCACAGTCCAAATTATTTTGTTGCACACCAAATAATAACACGCTAGGATAAATACCTATTGACCTATTAAAAGTATTATTAAATATAAATTCCAATTTTGATAACAATTCATTCCACGGTTTAGCTGTTTCATTGCACATTTTTGCAAGCATAGGAGTTAAAGTTTTATTTACACGCTCAACTTGACCGTTAGCTTCAGGAGTATACGCAGCAGTTTTAATGTGTTCGAGTTGATTGATGGTAGTAAAATCTTTGAATTTTTGTGAAGTAAAACAAGTACCTCTATCTGTGATAATTCTGTTAGGTTTACTGTAAAAGTTCATGTAATTTGTCAAATGGCGAATAGTTTCATCTGAGCTTGTTGATTTTGATGGAAAAAAATTCGTAAACTTTGTGAACCCATCTATAATTACCAAAATATATTTTGCTCTATTTGAAGAAGATAATTGTATTGGTCCATAGTAGTCTAAATGAACAGTTTCGAACGGTTTATTTCCTTTATCAATAATATTGACGAACCCTTCTTTTCTCCCAGCAGGGCTGTAAAAAATACATGTCAGACAATTGTTTATATAATTTTTCACCATTTTTTTCATTCTACTAAACCAAAATTGCTTTCTTATTTCATATAAAGTTTTTTCTATTCCAATGTGTCCACAATTGCCGTGACATAGTTTAATGACAGTATCGATCATTAATTTTGGAACAACTAATAAACGTTTCTGACCTTCTTTTCTAAAAAGAATTCCATTGATTAGCTCAAAATCTGGAAATGTAGATCGCTCAAGTAATTCTTTAATATTCAAAAATTTAACATCTTGTTCTTGCGCCACAATAATATTTTGTTCAATATCACAATCATTTAAAATATTAACAGTTTTATTTACATAGTTTTCTTTGCCTAATTTATCTTCTTTTTTATGGACTAATTCCTCCTCAGTAAATTAGTATTTTGACGGCTTAAAGCATCAATATGTTGCATTTTTGAGCCATCTCTGTACTCTAAATCAAAATCATAACTCTCTAAAAACAATGCCCATCTGCAAATCTTCGGATTTACATTCTTTTTTGACAAAGTCTGAACTAATGCATTGCAATCTGTAAAAATTTTAAAATGTGTACCGGCTAAATAAATATGAAATCTTTTTATTGCATAAACCACGGCTAATGTTTCGAGTTCGAAGCTGTGCAATTTTGACTCAAATTCGTCTGTTTTTCTATTAAAATAACTAACAGGATGAAAGTTGTTGTCCTTTTGTTTTTGAAGCAAAATAGCTCCAAATCCAAAAGAGCTTGCATCACAATGAAGTTGTGTTTCAGCCTGTGGATCGAAAGTAGCAAGTATCGGTGACGAAATCAATTTATTTTTCAATGAATTAAAAGCATCTAATTGTTCTTTACCAAAATCGAATTTTGCATCTTTTTTCAAAAGAATATACAAAGGTCTCGCGATGGTTGCAAAATTTTGTACAAACTCCCTGAAATAGCTTGTAAGACCTAAAACCTTTGAACGTCTCTATTATTTTTTTGAACTGGGAAATTAGATATACTATCAACATGAGACTTATTCAATTTCTTTCCAAATTTATTAATTGTGTATCCCAAATAATCAATTTCTTCGAAAAGAAATTGACATTTACTCAAATTTATTTCTAATAAATTATCATTTAATATTTGAAAAACTTTTCCTAAAATATCTATGTGTTCATCAAAACTTGTACTTGCAATAAGAATATCGTCAATATAAACTATAATTTTACCATCATCAATCAATTCTTTGAACATTTTGTTTATAAATCTTTGGAAAAGGGCGTTACACAATCCGAAAGGAACACGCAAATATTCATATTGTCCATTTGGCGTTACAAAAGAAGTGTACTTAGTTGACTCTGTTGCTATTCTAATCTGATGAATGAAACCAGATTTTAGATCAATAATCGAAAATATTTCCTTATTTTTCAGTGTATCAACTAAATCGTCAATAACAGGTAAAGGGTAGTTATCTCTAACGGTGTTTTTGTTTAGTTTCCTATAATCTACACATAATCTAAATTCATTACATTTTTTAGGAATTATTACTATTGGACTAGCATAGGGTGAATTACTTTCTTTAATGATTCCATCTTTCAACAGCTCTTTTATTTTTACCTCAACTTTGTTTTTCTGGTCAATAGATAATCTTCTTGGTTTAAAATGAAAATATTCCTCCTTTTTCAATGCAATAGTCATTTCATATTCTGATACTGGTTTGGATGGTTTGTTGTTAAAATAATATTTAGTTTTAAAACATTCTAAAAATTTTGCCTTTCTATCATCTGATATTTCTCCAATATTCGACGATAGTGTTTGGTACGTATCAGAATCAATATTAAATATTTTGTGTTGTTTTACATTTGTGTTAGATGGATCTTCAATCTGTAAATATCCTTTCTCGACTTCAAAAATCTGAATACCATTTTCGATGACCGTTCGAATATCTGGACGCATGATTACATCTCTTCCAATTATGGCATCGTAGAGTCCCATGTGCTTATCAGCAATAACGTGAAATTTTAATCTTGAAATGAATACTTTGAATAATAACTTCGCTTTGAAAAACTCCTAATATCTTAAGTCTGTTTCCACTAATACTCCGATACATTTGTTTTTCATTGAATTTAGATATTTCTGATTTCTTAACTAAACCTCGTCGTATTAGTGAAATCGGACTTCCTGTATCGTATAAAGCTCTAAAAATGTTATTTATATTAATAAGCTGAAATTCTATCTGTCCGTTACGTCCATCTCCTGAAGTTACTAAGTCGTTCTTTACTGCAGCCGCAATGTTTCTTGATATTGATTGACAGCAAGCGTTCGTCTCACACCGATATGGTCCAACAACATTTCGTTTCTTCCAGCAATAGGCAGCAATATGTCCAAATTGGTTACAGCAATAGCATTTCACAGGCCTCCTTGAAAACGTCTCCAATCTTGAGTCATTTCCTATCATACGAAAAGCTTGAACAATCTCTTCAACCGTTTTGAAATTCATCATTCGTGCTTGATTTTTCAGTACTGGATTCAATATTCTTTCAACTATGTATTCGACAATTTCAGATTCTTGCATCTTCAATTTTTGGGCGATATTTTTTTTGTCTTGACAGTATTCCATAAACGTTTCAAATTTTCCACTCCAGGTCTTCTTTTCCAACAGTCTTCGAATCTCAATTGTGTTCACAGGACTATCGTAAAACTCCCTCAAGCTTCGTATGATTTCGTTGTAATTTTTCAACATAAAATCCACCTGCGAGTGCAACCAGAGTTTAGCCTTCCCTTTCAAATTTTGAATAACGACAAGCTTCATGATGAACTCATTCACACCCAACACACGTTTCGTATTTTCTACAACGGATATGAAATGGCTTACATCTTCTCCAGTGTCTCCAAAAAACGATGGCAACATTGAGGAGATTTCTGCTGGTTTGAAATGGTCAAAAAATTTCACTGGAACAACTCGATCAACTGCACACCTCCGTTATCCGCGCAATTCGACGCTAATCCGGTTGATGGTTGAACAGCGGCAGCAGCAGCATTCATTGCGCTTGAAACGACGATACCTGCAGCAAGTGATCCGCCTACGTGAAGTGAATTTCCCGACATCTTATATCTCTCAGCTACAGTTCAGACTCCAGTTTCCGCAGTGTTTTCTCCGATCGAAGCAAAACTTCCTGATTCCATGAAATTTTTTCGACTCCGTTCCTGCATGGCTTATCCCACTTCTGAATTGTAGTGAAACAACGTCTTCAGCTTTCAGTGGTTTATTACAGAATGAACATCCCTAACTGTCAATCTTATCTTTTACCCTAAGTCTGCCTACTATGATCTTACTACAAGTACCTTGTACCTTTTAATTCCGCTCTAATTGCTTATCTTTGCTATGCTTATGCTGCTAGGGTTTCAAGTGATTTTCATCAGAATTTTTCTTTCTTTTCTTTTGGCTATTCTTTCGTTTTGTACTGGTTCCATAAATATTGGCAATAATTAAGGTTATTTTTAATTGGGAATTTTATCTTCTTCAAATCATCGGCAATTCTATGTAGCTTTACTGATATAATAATTGTTTGCATCATACTCGCTTACATTTTCATAAGAGATTTTTCCTTCTTTTGGCTATTCTTTAATATTTGAATATTTTTCGTAGTTTATTGGACGCTCATAAAGAGTCTCATTAAAAACATATTTTTTAACGCAAGGGTTAGCTGCGATGTTATTTTTCTCCAAGATAAACTCTCACTGTTTTTCCGTTGTGAAAAGAAGAAGCTTAAAATCGCTGTTACTAGAACTATGAATTAATTTACTTAGTACGATTCGAAGCATCAAAGCAAACCGATGCTACGGAAGAATGAATAAGTCGTAAACCGCTTCAGTTACTGTCAAAAGCTGACTACAAATGCAATGCGAAAACCTCTGCTGGAAGCTATGACCACTAGCAGACAAGTAGCATAAAAGCATTTAGTCGCCGCCTTTGTAAAAACTTTGTAAAAATTCTTTGTTTCTTTATATTGCATGCGATACGTTATTAAAAAAAAAATCCAAAAATCACTTTCGATCAACGAAAGTATTATGAATTAGATTTAAAATTAATCTTTCACTTTTAAAGATTGAATGACGCGATAAATTAAACAAATAAATCGCAATAAAAGCTAATAAACTTACGAGAAAAGTATCAGAAATCGTTATATAATGCATTTTCAAGAGCCGATATCTTAAAACTAGACGTAAATACTATGATATTATTCAAACCGGCAATGGATTCAGTAACTCTAAATAATGAAAATATGCGGTATTTTGATGATTTAAACAAGTGTTATATATAATGTTGGCTTTATTGAACCGTAAAAACCGCTGTTTGGACGAAGTAAGCGATAAAAAATGTTTATGGTTAGAAGCATCTTTTCCTAAACATTCTACTGTATAATATTTTTGTTCTTTTGCTGCTGATCAACATTGAGCGGACCAACGATGACCTGTAACGACATAAAAAGATCAAATTTCGAGGGGAACCAAGGCGAGATGTCTCTAAAAATGTACTAAAACATTTTTTTAATTAAAGCAAACATTTCACAATTCTGAACTTGCAACAAATTTATTCCTGGTAAATATTTTTCATAAGAATATCCTATCCAAGAAAAACTATTTCTTGTAGCAAAATTTCATAGTTTAATCTCGTGGTGTTCTAGTATGATCAGTTTCCTCACTGTATATCAAATAACATACGTATATAAAAACAAATTATTTGATGATTTTTTCAAGTCTTAAGTCTTGATAAATTACTATAATATTAACTTCAAAATATTTTGAACAAATTCATTGAGGAATTTTGAAGTCGTTTTTGAAAAAAAAAATTAAACTATGGAAAACTCTTGAAGGGACCTCTGAAAACATCAACGTAAATATCCATTTGAAGTAATTCGTGCACGAACACGGAGAAAAAAATATGGTAAACACAACCAAATATTACTTAATTTCAAACTAAAATTTGGGTTGAATATTGCACAAACAAAATTTTAGTTTGACGCAGCCTTGTGTGGTGGTTGAAACAAACTAATTTTTTGGTTATTTATTTTGAGGTTTCACATATAAAATCAACAAAATTTTATTAGATTCAAACTAAACGTTGGTTGTTTTGTTTGACATTTGTAAAAACAACCAATAGTTTAGGTTGTTTCAAACAGGAAATATTAGTTTGAAGTTACCAGTCTTGAGTTTGTCGCAAACTAATTTATTGTTTGAAATAAACATTTTGATGAGGAAGGACGTGGTGTAAAGGTGAGAACACATGCCTCTCACGCCGAGGACCTGGGATCGAATCCCATCCCCGACATAGTCATTTATAACGTAAGAGTTATAGTGACGACTTCCTTCGGAAGGGAAGTAAAGGCGTTGGTCCCGAGATTAAAAATCTCGTTAATAAAGATAGAAAAAAAAACATTTTGATGACTGTTATTAGATTTAAAAGGTATGTTTTTTTTTTATTTTCAAATAGCAAAAAAAAAACACTAAACACAACATATTTTATTTTAATTTTTTAAAAAATAAGTTGGGCTTATATTAAATCCGTTCATTCCGATGCTGCTACTACTTTTCGTTATGCTTGGCCTTTAGAGTTACGCGGAAGGGTTCTGCTTTGCACTGTTTTTGTGTGCTATGTGATGGAAGCTGTAAAGTTCATCTGAAATTATAATGAAAAATCAACTAATAAAAAATGCATTTTATAAATACCTGTCTATGCTATGGATAAAATGTAGGAATACTCTTGTCATAGTGATATTCCTCAGATCCACTGATTGTGCAACGCAACCTATATAGGTAACAGAGATCTAAAACATTGAAAAAGGTTCTGGAATCATGATATTTATATCTGTTCAATAAAATAGACTGTCTCAATTTAACTTTACCTAGGTTTATGCTTCCAAACAATGATGAACAATGATAGTAATCAAATAAATCAGTTTCTTCTATGATAACTTTGTTTGCTTAGGAGCAAACTAACTAATATTTAGGATGGCGGTGGTGAATAACACTAACCAAAATTTTATTAAAAGCAATGTAAACTTTTGTTGGAAACAAATAGCGTGCCAGTTCAAACTAAACAAAATTTGATTAAAAACAACATTATTTCTTAGGTTGATGCTGGCTATATTTCAAGGTTGTTTCAACAAAAATAAAATTTAATACAACAAAATTTCGACCTTCAATTTCAACCAACGAAATGGTTGTTTCAAACTAAGGTCATTTGTCTCCGTGAATCATTGAAAAAATATATATATATATATAATACTTGAAGAATGCGTGAAAAACTCGGTGTCGTGCTTCAAAAGGAACCTTTAGAAATGAAGAAACTACTGGAATAACTTCAGCAGGTTTGTTTACAAAATTCTAAGGAATGATGCATATGCGTACTTTTTGCCGAGCAGTGCTTCGAGAAAGCCCGAGTAAGCATCAGTTTTTTTTTTCATCTCGGGTTTCGCGTTCTTTTTGCTGTGTAGTGTGTTGAGCAAACTCGAGCAAGCGTCAGTTTTTGCTATGGACCGATGAACGAGTTCACTAATCTTACGTTTGAGCGGTGCCGAATTCACTGGTTTCCATGGCCACATAAATAACACGGCACCGCTCAAATGTCAAATAATGAACTCGTGCATTGGTTCATCGGTTTCGTAACTCGTTAGTGTTGTTTTGTTTTCGTTCTTTCGGTTTGCGCGCGTTTTGCATTCGTGTTTTTGTTTTGTGTCATAAGCAGTGCTGTAAACATTCGACACTTTGCGCTACGTTCGTTTCGTTGTCATGGTCAGCAGTCACAACACGAGCTTTAGAATGAACGTCGACAAACACAAAAAAGTATCAATTGTATGTCGTCTTACACGATGACATTTGCATAAATCATAAGTTTTGTATAGAATTCAGACATCGGATCATAAACAACATGAATAGTTTGATCGTGCCTGTTATGTCACTTACAGTGAAAGCAGAACAGGAACAAACAAACCCGTAATGTCTCTTAGCGATGCTATCGCGGTCATTGGCATTCAATTGAGATTTTTCTTCTTGACATTCGTTTGATCGCTCGTGTTATGCATGTTTAAGGGAACCGCTGCCGAATATCAGCGAAAACGTGTCGACTACCGTGATTGCTTACAACATGAGCGATTTTAGCATGTCATTTTACTTGACGAAAGTGTGATTTTTCTCGCGTCTCCAGAGTGACTATATTTCGTTCAGTGAAGCTGAAAGTAAATTGTTGCTGTTCTCTCAAGGATGAAGGATCAATTGATGAGCTCGTTCCATGCTTCTATTTCAAAATTGTAAAATATCTATGACTGCATATTTGATCGTTACAACGGTGAGGTCTTCCTTAGCCGAGTGGTTAGAGTCCGCGGCTGCAAAGCAAAGCCATGCTGAAGGTGTCTGGGTTCAATTTCCGGTAGGTTCAGGTTCTTTTCGCAATGGAAATTTCCTAGACTTCCCTGGACATAGAGTATCATTGTACCTGCCACACGATATACGAATGCAAAAATGGCAACATTGGCAAAGAAAGCTCTCTGTTTATAACTGTGAAAGTGTTCAAAAAGAACACTAAGCTGAGAAGCAGGCTCTGCCCAGTGAGGACGTTAATGCCAATAACATGAAGAAGAAAAATAAGAAGAAGAAGAAGAAGGTGGGACCCAAATATGATTTCTCAACAAACTACGAATGGTTCGTCACTGTAAGTGTCGGCATTAACACTTATTCATAAATTATTTATTTTTCACACATATTTTGACGTTGGATAACGTCCTTCGGCAACATATGGGGGTACAATTCCAAAAAACGAAAAATTGAGCATGTAACGAAAAATGGTCAGGTTTTGACCGTTGATAACATAGCGATTTATCGATAGATTTTCAATATTTATTCATCATTCGATCGGAAATTCATCTACGCGGCGATTCAAATAGAGGACACTATTGATTATCAGCAACAAATTATTGAAAAATCGTAAAATGTTGACCCCTCTCTTATCTAACCAATCACGTTCAAGAAAAATCAAACTGTTGCAGATCGAGTTTGAATATTCTCTTTTCTACTAACCATCATACGCAACCATCCTTCCCATTTCTAATCTCGTAGCACTCAGTAATCTGTTAGAGGATGAGATTAGCATCTCACTAGCAGCAATGCCTAGTGCACTGACATTGTATCTTATTCTGTGTGAAGCAACCGGCATTTTATTTCAATTAGCAAGATCATTTAGAGGTATTTAGTCGACTGTCTTCGGATCTTTCCAGACGAACAACCTGCCAGTTTGCCCTCATAGTCATATTATCGCATCGACATCATCGGTCGTTGCTATCATGCTACATCAGAGACACAGAGACTGTCTCTGCTCATCGAATGTACAACAGGATGGCCCATAATAATCAAAATGCAAACCTTCAATGACAACCCCCAAACTTCAATAGGTTTTTTTTTAATCGGAGAAGCTTACAGTTAGTTACACTATCTTCTCTATTGATTGGAGAATCTGAATTTAAAAAATGAAAGAAATCCATCGACTACGCCAGCAATAATCAAAAATGTAATTAGAATAGTTTTTCCCATATAATTATTTTGTCCTCATACAAACATTAAGCTCGTTCAGCTCCCCTTCTCCCTTAGAATTGATAGTTTCTGCCAAAATTTTTACAAGACCCTCTGGAAGACAAAATGAATACATTTGGGTGGACTGTAACTTAAGATTTTTACAAGTTGATTTTTTCCATATTAAAATGGGCCACCTCAATGTACATCTATGACCTCATGTGTTGTGTACCTACCGGTTGAAGATGATTGGAGCGGCACACCTTAACGAGAGAATGACGCTACCAGCTTGTTTCTCATTGTGCGTGATGGGATCCGCTTGGATCGCACTAGACCAACCGTTGCAAAAGAGCAACCAGCCGGCTAGAGCACAATGGGTAAAAATTGAGCAAACTGGCTTAAATGGAAGAAATAGAACTATGGCTATGCGTCTGATGTTATCAGACATTAGCTTAATTGTTCTCGGTGTTTCTTAGGCAACCATATTTCCTCAAGTAAAATTTTTCGAAAGCCGTTTTGCATGTTTTGAGGCTGCTTGGGCATGTCGAGAGTTATTCATCAATGTTAACTTCCTTCAATCTCTAGCCTGAGGCAAAATATGGGTGGGATTATGAATATGTTACTATTTAATTTAAATTATCACCTATATCGTTTCCCCTTATGCGCTTTACACAGTGTCTTCTGTGCTTTTTCGCCTTTGGAGACTTTCAATAGATACCGATTTAGTTTTTTCACTGCTTGTCTTTTTCGTGCTAGGTTGGGTAGTGGCTACGGTTAGGATAACTCATGATCAATCTTCAGCATTAAAGAACAAGGTAACCCACCCCTATTTCCTCCCGTCTTTCCCTTCTCTTTCCTTCTCATCGGGTATGTGATGAAATAGGCTCAAGTATGGCGATGGCACAAATCTCCCAACTGGTGTGGAAAGTGCCTTTTTGAGTCGGCCTTCTGAAACCTGAATAGTCTAAGTTTTTTGAGTGACAGACATCAAAAATCATCCGCACTAGGTTTGAAACGATTTAGGGTATAGTTTCTTCTAAGTTTAAAAGCTTACAACTTTAAAACGTTGTTTAAGAAGTGAATACTATAGTCTTTATAAGTTCGTTTTCGTGCGAAACATAAACAAAATATATATTATCAAGATCCCAATACAAAAAAAATTAACCAATTTCCCACAATGCAACGCGTGGGAAGAGAATATTATGTCAAATTGGATATTTCATTCACGCAAAATATACGTTAGCAAAATGAATATCGATCACGTATCGGGCGCTCGGGAGCAGAATGTAGTATTCGTGTGTCGAGTCGAGTGCGACGTGTATGCGAGAATGAGTGCTTGGGGATTACCTTTGCCTGATGATGAAACGGGTTGCTGCTTTGGGTAGACTGGGACAGGATAAGATGATTTGAAGATAAGGCGATTAGTAGAATGATAATTTCGTTTATGCGATAGGGCTTAATGTAGACGGGGAAAACTCCCAAAGGAAAATATAATTTGAATTCATATTTTAAATAAATAAATTTTCTTTCATTTCTGTTGGTACCCCTTATAGGAAGTCACACGTGCTCACAAAGGATGGGCTTTGGATTCGGTGGTTCTGCAGAATCAGATAACCCGTTACAACAAAGAGGACATTCACGACGGCCCGCAGGAAGGTGTTTACGTACATGGACTATTTTTGGAAGGTAAGCAGCCATTCGTAGATAACAGATTATACGACGAATGTTTTTGGTGTAGAACATCGTATGGGAAAAACAAGCCACCGAAAAATTTTGTGCTTTGTTGAAGTCGAAAGAGTCTCTCAAAACATATGAATTGGTCGAAAAATAAAAAAAAAACCTGCAAAACTTGCAAATTATGATAATTGTCAATATTACTCATAATATCATTATAATTGAAAAAAAAATGACCCATCGCAAGACAAAAGTCACCAAAATTTCCACTTTAGCTATACGAAAAATTCCTTTTTTTATCAAAATTTGTAATCAATCAGACTTTTATCATTTTATGAAAGCTCCACTCCACATTTATTTTCAAACACAGTGTATCTGTAGCCGCTTTTATCCGACAAAAAGATCATTAATCCTGCCCTCACCATACGAAAGTCTTAGTATGCTAATATCCTTAACGTAAATTTGAAAATCTAATTAGAAGTAATAGTTATTTGAAAATTTAGAGCCATATTTATAAAGCACACAATTCACTTTTAACAAGACAAGTCAATCGACCATTAATTTCACATTTAACACTCGAAATATGTTTCATCTGAGATTTTTCTTGAAGAAGTTTCGTTGATGGAATCAAATGTTACAGTGCTATTGTTATTTAACACCATATTAATAAGGTTTATTCAAGGGGTCACATACAAAATAACTGGGATAGACAAAAATTGGGCCAACTTCGGAATGCTATAACCTTGTCAAACATTGACCGATGGACAGGTCAACTAATTTAGTTTCTAGATGCACCCACGAAGATGAATTATGAACACCGGATACCGGTGATAATTCGCATTTCCAGAAGCATGTCTTATGCAGTAAAATTATAGTTTTAGAGTGGTTCAAAAATCGTTTTCACTCCACACCGATTTTGATTCTAGATCAAATTCTGAGCGTCCTCCCAAAATTTGAGCTCATTTAGATAAAAACTGAGACTTCACAAGATCTTTAAAGTTTAAAGTTTGTAAAATACATTTGTCATCTACAACTTTGCCGAAGACCGTTTTCAAATCGGCCGTCCCAGTAATTAGTTCTTGATTTTTGAGTGAGTTGTAAAACTTTGGCTATAGTTATTGGACTGTTCTGCAGGCATCACTGGATATATGCAGTAAAACATAGTAGCCACGATTTGTGCGTGCTATCTTTCGTGACAGATGCAGCAATGATGCCTGTCCAGAAGTTAAATGAGCATTGTTGAAGAATTTGTGACTGAATATAAATCAATAACTAATTTCTGAGACGTCCGATTTGAAAACGGTCTTCGGCAAAGTTGTAGATGATGAATGTATCTCACAGTATCAATGTAGCACTAATCCCCAAGAGCACATGGACTTGCTTTTACTTTTCCCATAGTTATTCCCATATAAACTTTCAAGGGCTTGTGCAGTCTCAGTTTTTATAGGAATAAGCTCAAATTTTGGTAGGGCACTCAGAAATTGATCTAGAAACCAATGAGGGGTGTGGAGCAAAAACGATTTTTTGAAGCACTCTATTGTATATAGATATGAGCAATTCTAGCTTAAACCAGGACGCCATCAGTACACATCATTAGAATTCCAATTTTATGTCACTGATCGCTAGTACATGGTAAAACTGACTCAATGACACTACCCCGAATGCCGTTACCCCAAACGCCACTACTCCGAACGCCATTACGAAAGCATATTGATAATTTTGGAGTATTATGGTGTGAAATCTTAATCAATTAGATATTTAATATTGCTGTGAAACCTAAACAGCCATAAGATCATGCTGAGGATTACAGATTCAATTCTGACGGTAGAAGATTATTTAGATTTTCAAATTCTCGAGTTTTCAGGGCATAGAGATTATTTATGCTTTTCACACAAAATACTTATGCAAACATGATGAATTGACAAATCTAGCTCTCAGTTAATAGCTGTGGAGGTGCTCATGATAATAATAGGCTAAGAGGCAGTTTAGTTTAGTGGGGATGTAACGTCAGAAATTTAGAAAGTTGCTATTGCTGTGTCTTACAATTGGAAGAAAAATTGGGTATGTTTCATGTTCATTAGTTAATTTGATTCATTTAATGATCCGCTAGCACCGCACCGATCACGGCATTGTGATTTCAATATTTATAACAGTAATGCTTCATGAAAAGCATACTTTTAAAAAAATGACCTATTGAAAAAAAAACGGGGAAATTTCATATGAGAATAAAAACTATGAAATTTCCAAAAAATAGTTTTTTATTAAGTCCTCAATACGCAACTGCAGTCTCTTTGTTTTTATTCTCCATAATTATGTTGCTGTAAGTACTGTTCTAAGGGATAATCTAGAAGACCAACTGGATCAAAATCGCTAGTGCTGCTTGAAACTTGTGTATGTATCGACACAAAGATAAATTAACGATGGACTTTCATCTCCATCATAGCGAAAATAAAAATCACTTTGGTATGTGGAATTCATTAGCCTAATTCCTAGAACAGCTAAACAGAAAATTAACTGTGGGGGATTAAGTAACTTATTTGAAGAAAGCTGGTAAGCAGCCCTATAAAAAACCTCAATTTTACAACATAAGCCAAACAAAAAGAACAGAATGTTTTAAAGAAATTAACAATTTTGATCAAAATTATAGCCTCTCAAGCATCACTGGAGAGAGAAGGATAGCTTAGTAAACTTGTTGAGTTGCTTAACTTTTCCCAAGCCGCCATATCTATGGGGTCAGGATCCTGAGATATCCGCAAAACAAAAGATTCATGCTCACTAGCGCTGCCTGGTGGAAAAATTTCTAATCTCATAGCTTTTATAATGATAGCGCTAGAGCTACTGAACAACTTTGCTGGAGGCGCCATCTTTCTAAGTGGCCAGGATCCTGAGATTTACGCAAAACAAAAGTTCCATGTTTACTAGCGCCACCTGGTGGCACAATCTCGAATCTCTTGGCTAGAATAATGATAGCGCTTGCAAGCAATAAAATTGCATTGTCAATTTGCCCTGTATAAAACGCTTATTCTTGGCTCTCTACGCACATTTATTTGAGAACGGGAGCGAACAAAATAGGCAAACCTCAGTGAGCTGTTTATTTAGTGCGAAAGCCTGAAAAAAAACATTGCATCAACCAGGTGGAGGTCAGCGACCCCGTGGAAGACATCCGCGTATGTTCATTCTCATATTGACGTGAGCATACCAGTGCAACCAAATCATTCCCGATTTGAAACAAACAATAGGGTAACGACTGTTCATTTCGTTCTTAATCGCTAACAGTTGACGCCAGTGGCAAAAAGTGCAGACAACAACCTTTCGAACATTCAGTTTCTCTAACAGGCCACCGAGTGGCGACACTGATGTTTGTATTGCACTCATTGATCGCGCTATGCTAAATTCTCAAATTTTTCAAATTTCCAACACAATCGTATGGAAGAGTGGTACCGTAAACCGGGGGCAAATTGATCATTATTTCACAACTTTTTGTAATGTTATTCTTTGGAATTCAAATATTGTCAAATTTATTTCGGTAAAATCAGTACTCCATTGATCTCTATCAGTTTATGTAATTGGTTTTTTGTGAAATAAAATTTTACATATCATAAAATTAGTTTTTATATCAAAAATTGAAAATTACACAATGGGGCGAAATTAATCACTATATAATAAAGCAAATTTTAGAATGTAAAATTTCCCTATTTACTAAATTTAGGTCTCCTGAATCCGAAAATGATGTCAAAATTCTTACAACTCGTATGTATCATCATTTTATGGCAAAATTAAACTTTGTAAATCTGCATAATACGCCTAAATGTATACAATTTCTCTTGAAATAAGCACGTTACTCAACAATAAACGGTTTTATACGCAAAAAACTATTCTTCTAATGCTATACGATTTCAAAAATGAGTTCAGCAGTTCACACTGAAGCTTACACAACATTTTTAACACTCATAGTTTGCATGCAGGCTTAGCACCAGCAGATTCCCAAGTAACAATTCAACAGCAACTTGGCTTTCGCGTGGATTTATTAATGTTTTATGAGAGTTATGTGAATGCTAGATAAGTTAGAGACGGCATTTAACGTTGCCAAAAGATTATATTTTGTTATTCGGCTCTTGGCTGCTTTGAAAACCTTTTGAAGACAAAATATCAAGTCAAAATTTTATGGTTACAGAACCAGCTTTATTGGAGCATACAATACCTTACTGAAACTGCTTGCCATTGCTGAATGACTCATATTTATTACGGATATGAGAAAAGTCTCATGTAATGTTGTTGTCATAAAAGCTTCTTTTAAACTACGTCACTTCCACTTGCCTTCTGATGACTTACCTTATTTATTCCTCTCAAACCATTATTTGGGCTTCTAAGATGCGCAAACACCATTAGCATTGAAAATTTATTACTCGTCACACCAATTTAACATCACTAGCATTGTGTTATTACTAAGGAACACTTATTTCTAATGGAAAAATGCAAAACTTATATCAATTTTCACTGTGTTTGTTTATATTCTTCGAAACAGCACGACCAAACTGTCAAACTTTGTTGAATGCTGCTTTAGTTACCATAAAAACCGGAAAAAAGGTGAATCATCTTCAATCAGCATTTATAAAGGCAATTTTACATCCGCAAATGCCGGATCATAACTATTTGCCCTTATTTGTGTATTTATGATGATAAAACAGCATTTGTTGATGGCAATCTATTAATTATGGTTCCGCCATATTAATTACACTCCGGTTGCCACAATTTCACTATATTGAAATCATATTATCTCCATTAATTCGTTCATACGAAGCTATGGTATGATGATTAATCTGACTAAATATAATTTCAAGCACAATTGCTGCCCATGCAAACCAAGAACTGTTGAATATGGTTTTTCATCTCCTAGTGGTTTGTTTTAGCAAATGCTTAATAAATAGAAATATATCATTTTCAGAAAGGACACACGCAATTTCACGTCTTTTTCACTACATTTCACTGTAAATCTCACTCGGCACTAATGATTCAAACACCATATCAATACAAATCACTTCAAATAACAAGCACTACGGAACAATTTTTTACAGACGCGTTTTCAATCTTATTTTGTTTTGTTTACTTTGTAATAAATTCGGCAAGATCGATTTACTTTTATAAATCCTAAAATGTTATGATAAAATTATTTTCGAGATGATGCAACATTCATCTAGAACAGGTGGTTTCAAAATAGCTACCATAAATGCTATTTTGCTTTATTCGTGCGACATAACTATACACTTCATAGCCTCTTTCAGAGTGGGCCAACTAGTCACGTTCTAATCTACAAGAGGCTTTGGGGGATGCGATGAAGGCAAAAGAACCTTGACCGTGGTTTTATGGGCGATTATTTATAGCACCCTGGAAGTAATTCGTAAAACTAATATTGTTACTTGGGTTGTTTAGTACCGATATTTCCAACAGTATTGCTAACACCTTCAAAAACTGTGAATATTTCTATGCAAAACTGACCATAACAAAAATAAAATAGTTTAAAATCATCATAAGACGTCTATAAACTAGAAAACATTGAATGTCTGTTATGCCAATGAAGTATTAATCATCCTTGAAAAGAAAATGTTATTTGGTACCGACTTGATCAAATTCACCCCAGTGATCAATTTGCCCCCGGATTACGGTAGTCGAGAACCGTCAAAACGTATAGAAAATAATGGAAAACGTAATTTACTTGCATTTAGGAAGCTGATTCAATAAAAGTAGTGATTAGAAATTAAGCGTAATTTGACTAAAAAACATTTGTGTTTAGTTCATCTTTCCTGGTGATTTCTTTGCTTCAGGTTTTCTTTTTACTACCACCAAAAAAGATCCATCTATTGCCTTTCCAGTTTTGAATATCGCCCTTGATATTGGCTCTAATCGTCTATAAAAGTATTCACATGGCTTATCTTTTGACTATTATTGTGCTACATTTATTCTCAGATCCTTTTTTATTCTAAACTAGTGGGCCCAGCAAACTTCGTCTTGCCATCAAGTAGGCTGTTGAAAAACGCTATGGATCGTCCCTTACAAAATGACAGTTCCGTTCTTGCTCGTTTTTCAACTTTCCCGGTGAATATCCTCGGATTTTTATACACACAAACACGTCGGAACACTTGAAGAGCAAAACGAAAAAATAATCATTCAAATCGGTTGACCCGTTCGGAAGGCATTTCGTGACATACAAACACCACTCCATTATTATTTATATAGAAGATAGAAGATAACATTTTTAATTGTTGACTTATTTGTTCTACCTTTCAATCTGTTCAACATAGAAAACAACAATCAATTAAATTTAAATCACTGAACTAAAAAAAACATACTCAAGGAGTGGCTTAAGTGGTTAGTTAAGTCAGTTGTAAATATTTTTAATTATAACAACGGTAACAATTTTAAATTACTTGAGAAAAGTTTGGCCAACTTTTTGAGCCGTTTTGTAGGTTTAACAGTGCTATTGCAAAATTTTAATACGTGTTATATTGAATTTTTAAGTCAAAAACTTCAAATCAAGATTTTTCAAGATTCCTCCTACGGATTTTTTTAAAAATTGACCCAGAGGTACAGAATGACCTCAGAAATTGAGGCCTGTGGTCAGATTTGATGGACAATTTTATTTGCATAATAACAGTCTGTCGGGGCACCGTGGCTTGAGCTACTGAACAACTTTGCCGAAGACGCCATCTTTCTAAGGGGTCAGGATCCTGAGCTATCCGCAAAACAGAAATTCTATGCTCACTAGTGCCGTCTTGTGGCAAAATCTCGAATCTCTTGACTAGAATAATGATAGTCCTGAGCTACTGAATAGCTTTACCGAAGACGCCATCTCTCTAAGTGGTCAGGATGCTAAGCTAGCCGGAAAACAAAAATTATATGCTCACTAGCCCCGCCAGGTAGCAAAATCTCGAATTCCTTGGCTAGAATAATGATAGTGCTTGAGCTACTGAACAACTTTGCCGAAGACGCCACCTTTCTGAATAGTCATAATTCTGAGCTAGTCGCAAAACAAAAGTGTCATGCACAATTGTATTACCTGGTGGCGCAATTTCACTTAAGCAGTGTTGCCAGCCACCAAAAATGTTTTAACCCTTCATGAAAAACTAGATTACAGTTGAAGAATATTGCTGTGTTGCTGAACATTCTATTTTTCTATTCCGTTTAAGTTTTATGGTTTTGATCTTATCTTTATTCTTCTTAAACAGTGTTGCTAGCCACATGAAAATTTGCGATTCGGCCGACTGTATGGCATGCAACACTTCCTTCATCTTTGGTGAACATTCGATATCGTTATCTTTATTTTTTTTATATATATTTGCATATCACACCCCCAAGAAATTGACTCTTTTGATAACAATCGAGCAGTGTTGCCATCTGTTACCAAAATATGAAAACTTGAACGGCCATTTTGGAAAGTTCTCAACCCATGCTTCAACTTTGCCGAATATCTCGAATCAGTATTTCCACATCTAGACGTTGCATTTTTTCAAAAACATAATTATAACCGTGATTTTCTTTACGACCGATTAATTTTACGACCCCCCGATAATGGTCGTAAAAAGACGTTGGGGTGTATGTATATGCTGAAAAGTTTCTTCTGGAAATTTAGGAAACATTTTAAATAGTTTCATTCACCAATGCCAATTATATTTCCAATAAAATTATGCTTACAATCACGTATTATTATATCATTATTTGCGAATTTTAAACAAAAACAAAATAAGTTATATATTGAAACCATTTGGTTTTCTTTCAAATATATGAACTACCTACGCTATTATTTTTTTTTTGTAAAATATACCAAGTAAGTGATCCCTCCCATTTATTAAGCACTCAAGAAAAGCGACAATTATTTACAAATGGCTTCGCGGACCCCTTGAGAAATCGTCTCGGCCCCGTGGAGGTCCGCGGATCACCAGTTGGGAATTAGCAGTCTACCGTACCACCATCCCTCCAGAGATCCCGGGCATACCGGCCGGTTAAGTAGATTTAGATTTAATTAATTACACTACACTGCACACCCACCACACAACTATGTACAAATAAGGCAATATACAGCATAAATTTTTAAACACTAAAGCTTTTAATTACACCCAACCCAATATCCGAGGTCTGATTATCCTAATAGAGTACTCCAGCCGACCTTGAGACCAGAGAGGTGCTCCAGATCGCGCTAGCCAAGCACAGAGGTCCTTGACGCACCCAACCTTAAAAGGCAGGCCGTTGCTTAGCCAAGCTTGCCGAGGTCTTTGTTCTGGCAGCCTACGGGTTGCCCTACCTAGCAGTAACAAATGTAATAGGATTTAAATTTTGAATTTCACGAAGACATATAAATAATAACAATAGAAGAAACAAAAACTTACAAACTAACAGGCTTATTGTTACGAACTGTAACAACTTGGAAAAACTATTTTTTATTATTTATCGGGTGGAATAAAACGGCTAAACAATAAGATAATTGACAACAATAATTTACCTTACATATACGAGCCTCATTGAAAACGTAGGTAACTCAAGAGCAGTCGACAATTCAGCCATTGTCAGCACAAACTTGTTTCAACTATGTATGAAAAGCGAGCTTTCTTCAAAGTGCGTGTACTCAGTACACGCATGCGACCGGTCTTGGAAAATCGATTTTTAGTTGTGATGAAAATTGTAATTAAAATAGATCCGATGTGCATCCATTGTGCAAAAATTTCGATCCGGTTGGACCAAGCGATTCTTCAACCAACTTTTACAAAATAATCTCTATCAAAATTTCCGTTCGACCAAACGTCATTGGAACAAATATAATTTACCGAAATATTCTGAAGCTATTCGACCAAATGTCTATTCGACCAAAGGTCATTTCGACCAAATGTACTTTCGACCAAATGTCATTCGACCAAACGTCATTCGATTAAATGTCTTTCGACGAAATGTCTCGAAGCCGGTTTCATCACTATGAAGACTTTTTTCGAATTTTGGATAAACGTTCTTAGAAATAGTTCCAATACCTCATGTACAAAGAATCTGCTTTATTATGACAAAATATTGTCTAAGTTTCAGAGAAAGAGCTTGTTTGTTGTATTTTTCGAATGGTGAATATCAATCTTGAAACATTTATGTTCTGTTCATGGAATGCGTGTATGAATGCTCTAAAATAAACCACATCGTAAATAAATTCAATATACTAACTACTGTTACATGGGTTGTGCTACTTTTCCCCGAATGTCGGTTCCCCGAATGTTGTTTCCTCGAACGCCAGTTCCCCGAATGCCAGTTCCCCGGATATCCCGTCTTCCCGAATAGACCAGTTCATCGAAAAGCTTTTCCCAGACAACCAGAAATCGCATGAAAGTTCACGTTATAACTCGTTCATTCATACTAATTACATCAAACTCGCAAAACACCGTGGATAAACTCGTCAAATTGATGAGTTTCCTCGCATAAAACACTTTTTTTTGAGTTCATTTGCACATTTTGTTTCGCCTCGTACACTCTTACAAAGTAAGTCGAATCAATTCGTAGCAGCTGTCAAATCAACATTTGTTATCATAAGTTAAGTCGCATAAGATCACAGGTTAGTTCGGTGGAATATTTAAACACTCGCATTGTATGTTATTATTCATCATATAATATATGCACGCATATCGCCTCCACTTTTGTACGTAGAAAGCCTTTTCGCGACATCTTATAAGTGAAATTTTGTACATACAAAGCCTCCAGGATATTTCGTTATGCGTACATTTTGGTAGTCTGGGTCACTAAAGACTATTCTTCCACCTTTTTGAACTGCAGCACTTTTCGGGGAAACGGGTCATTCGAGAAACTGACATTCGGGGAAATGACATTCGGGGAAAAGTAGTACAATCGTAACATGTTATTCCATCAACCACCACAGGTAAAATATTAAGATCTTTCGAATAGCATATCCAAAATTTTCAAATTTTAAAATGATAAATTGTATTTTTTTTTCAAATTCTCGGAGAGAACTCTAGGATACTATAACTTTCGAATGGTGGGTGCAGAATCGATAATCATTTTTTTCAGTTTCAGAAACACCTTGCAAATGTTATAGTTTGTCTGGGAATATTACATTACTTTCATGCCAACCTTTTTTAAACCTTAATTTTCTGTTTCATTTCGAGAATAGTTGATACAATTTGTATCATCCTACGTGAATAAATCAAACACATCGTACAAACTGAAACATAGAAACCTTCTTCCCCTAGTTTTAATAAAATTATGAGAATACCTGTTAAACTTCATAACCACTAATGTTTGACATTTTACAAAAATCTCACTGAATTTCTATTTTTAAATTTATATTCTTATCTCAACAACACTTGTGCCATCATCATGTGGACATACCACCGCTAGGAGCGTCCCTCGAGCGCCGAACCGGTAAGCTAATTGAATCCAAAGCAAAGGTCCTGTACGAACAGATGCCCGTTATATACATCTACGCCATCAACACAACCGCCGGCAAGGATCCCCGGCTATATGAGTGTCCAATCTATCGTAAGCCGCAACGTACCGACCAAAAGTATGTCGGATCGATTGATTTCGAAACCGATTTCAATCCACGCCACTGGACTCTACGCGGTGTGGCCTTGTTGTGTGATATCAAATAAACGAGACCACAGGAATGGTCCGTTTTTTATCGATTGTCAATTTCAAATGTTGCACTCGTTTGTTGTTTCTGGTTCAAACCGCACTTTAGTATGAATTTTAAGCAGATGAAAACAATTATATGACTTCAACTACTGCAGAGTATGAAAAGAGAGCACCTTCCTTCACAGACAAAATATGAGAGAACAAGTAATCTTCATTAAAAAATTGTGTAGAAAATAAAACTAAGTGGAAGGTCAGCCTCTGCGAGACATCTTCAACTTGCCATTGTTCAGTGATTAAAAGAAACAAGAATACAAAAGAAAGTTCCCTGTCTAGCTGGCACATTCCTTGGAATGGAAAATAACAACCAGCGCGAATCGTAAAATCGCGACAGATCAATTATTTTCACTGGAAGCAATGTGACGAGCCAAGATACCGTACCACGCATTGAATTTTCCGCATTCTTCTATCGCTCCTCAACTTTTTTTTCTTGTTTCGGTCCGGTTGTACGATTTCAGCATTGATTCCCCATTTGGTAGTCAATAGCAATTAGCTCTCGCAGCAAATCGATGGCACGTTTCCGACAGTTCGACGAATAGTATTGACTCAAGGTGGCTTTAAAGGTGAATGATTTGGAGTGGATTCGTAATTTGAGGTCACGACTTTCGATTTGACCGATTGTTATAGAAATAATGATGGCTGAATAGAAAGTAGGGTAACCAATATATTTTGGACCCCTATATATTTTGGACCCCCTTGGCCATTTTCCTGCAAATTTCCCAGTTTAAATCGAAAGACCAACTCAATTTGCATGCCATTTGGAAAGATAGGACTGTTCCGCACTTGCATCAACCGTTTGTATAAAGAAAATGTGTTTAATTTATCTGAAATTAATTTAATTTAATCGGTGCATCCATGCAACCGTTACAAAACGTTACATTGATTAGACTATGGGCAAGCATATTATACATCCAGTGTAATTGACTTTGTCGCCAAACGATAAAAAAAATGCCGGGGGTCCAAAATATATACTTTGAGGGTCCAAAATGTATTGGTGTGTCCAAAATAATGAAAAACAGTGCTTCACTATTCAATTGTTTTCGACGTTTTTTGGACCCTACATGACCGTATGGGCATTTTTATCTCGTAGAGGAAGTTTTTCTCTACATTTTGACATGTTCTTTGACTTGGTTACGCTGTGCAATTAATTAATTGGGACACAAAACTAAAATCACTTCCTTAGGGGATCCAAAATACGACCGTTACCCTACCTCCTTTGGACTCATTTCACGAAATTTCTTTTTCTTGAGTAAAGGTTCAAGGAATTTCGATCATAACCATTTATTCCATACTTACAATAAATGTCAATTGCGACTATTACAATATTACTTTTAAAGTGGGTATATCTTAATTCTGATTTTTTTTACTTCTTATGTATATATTTAATGAAACAATTTCAGTACATTAATAAAGTTTCTCAATCATTTATTGTTAAGCGTATTGGATCCTCCCAAGTAACCACGAAGCTATATATAAATACTTTATGTTTGCTCTATAGTGTGCTATCAGATTTTGTTTTAAAATGACATAACCTTTAAGAGCTTTATAAAGCATAATTAAAGTGGGAAAGGGCCCCACAACAACCAAATTAATGCAATACTTGGTAAAGCAGTTTTAATGTACAAGCCTTTATGTTTGTATATTTAGGGTTCATGATGTATATTAGCTTAAAATAATGTATGTTTAGGGCTTGCGTTAAAAATAAACAAAACAATGAATCCATTGACTACCTTTCCATGGTTTTCTTTACCAGCTTAATGATTTTTTTTGTTGGAATCAGCATTCGAACACACAACTAGGATCATGGTGTGCTGGATGCCTGGCGCGTTGGTTTCCTGTGCTAAAGCTGCTGATGTAATAAGGTAGGATAATAGTTCCTTATAAATGAAGCCACTGTGTGTGTCAACCATTACTATTCGCCCAGTTATTACGAATAGAAAGAATTCTCTTCGGCGATTTATTTCCTTTCCTCACCAAATGAAACATCAATAGAAATAATTTGATCACCATTCTTTCTCGTAGAGGAAATAACAGAACTTAACCCACAAAACAAAGCCCTAGCGCATTAAACAGATTTCAGGGGAGAGAAATTGATCGACATTTCCTCTCGCTCCTTATAAATAAAAGAGTCTCATAGATAAAATACAACAATTTTGAATGAATACATACCGTGATGAATCAAAATCCGGACACTCTAACAATATTAATAAATTAAAGCTAGTTTTTTACGCTTATATATTTGGATATAACTCATATTCTTCACTTTTATTATTTTAGATTATTTTACTTGTATTTTAAATCTAGTTACCATTGCCAAATAATTAATAAAAATAATAATAAACTAGTTGCACCTGTGGAACATCATTTCGTCGCGATCTATGTAAAGTCAAGTTTGAACATTTATGGATGCACAAGCCAAATCACGAACAACGTTTTGTTGAAGAAAAAAATTGTGAAACATATTTTATGCAATGTTTTGAACATAATGGTTTACAGAAAGCTTTTTTGAATGTTCGATAACCTCACTGTTGAAGAATATCGTGCAAATTTGTGATTTACGGTGTGTAATTGGACTGTCCAGGTTTACGATTCAGTGGTTTTAAATCCGTTAATTGGATGGCGAGATTTTGACTAGTGAAAGTGATTTTTTCAATGGAAAAATAAGAGAAGATTTGAGAAATAAAGTTATGAAAAGCGGTGTGAGTAATCAGGCTTCAATATAATGCAAGAAAAATCGCATATATCTTTCGTTATCGACACTCAAGCCACATGTACTTCAGTTCGAGCTACACATGATCCAGTTCAGGTATTCAAAGCATTATTAACCCCTCTACCGGCAGCTTCACTTTTTACCACAAAATAAATATTCAAATCGTTATAACTTTTTTGTATTTCAATATTTTTGCATCATTTTCTCACAAATTCTCAAAAAACTCTTCTAGTTTAGGAATCTTTGTCGATATTAATTATTGGTGATCTGATTTTAAAGATATTCCGATGTTCCTTAGGGGACCGACATTTTCCATATAAAATGTTTTTGGCGGCCATTTTGTTTTTGGTCAATTTATCAAAAAAATAAAATGTGGGCTATACAATGCCAGGTAATAAGGAGCTTCTCTGAAGTTTGAAGTTTGCTTCTCTTTTTGAAGTTTTTAAGATCTGTACTTGGCCAGCGTGGTTCCAGAAATCTAAATGGTCATTACTTATAGACGGCTGCACCAAATTGCTTCATTTTTTCACAACATACTCCCATTAATGTATTGTTCCGAAGAGTGAATATCCGAATACGATTAAAATTCTATAGCCTGAGAAATTAACGGGAGGTTCTAGTTACGGGTCGGTCCCCAAGGAATTTTGGAATATCTTTAAAACCAGATGACCAATGATCAATATCGACACAGATCCTGAAAGACTTTTTTGAGAGCTTGTGAAAAAATGGTTCAAAAATATTGAGAAACAAAAAAAGTTATAATGATTTGATTTGAATTTTGCGGTTAAAAATGATGCTGCCAGTAAAGGGATTAATACTTACTTGCTGTTATTTACAACACTGTAAGGGAAATACGTATATTGATTAGGTTGTAGAGTAATATTTAATTGAGTTTGACATGATTTTCGTAAGCAATATTCGAATATTTCATGCTTTAACACGGATGCCCGGATTTCGATCCGGATTTAAAAACATCTTGTCCGGATTTTGTCCGGATTTAAAATTAGAGTCGCCTTAAGCGTCCGGGTATTGATTCATCACGGTATATACTTAGATCATAAAATGGGGGCTCGAGATAAAAGAAAGTCATTTTATTATTCTTCCATTGCCCACAAAACGTATTGAGTGAGTGCAAACTTGCTCGATCGTCTTACTTATTTATTACAGATTCGAGTGCGTTTAATGTGGTTATGTAATCTTGTATGACAGCAAATTAATGCAATGGTATTGCTGTGTGCGTTTGAAATGCAAATTTCAAATGCGGGAACACCAAACGCAGTAAAATTTTTAACAAGGAAGGCGAAGTCAAAGATTTATTTTCTTTGCTAGGTTGGCGGTGATATGGAGCCTGGTTGCTAAGTATCCTTTGGTTACTTTGTGTTACCGCATTTAAAGTCCAGTTAGACTGGGTTTGCACGTCAAACGCAAACAGCAATATAATGCTTGTGGTTACTTGGGTATGCCACATTAAGGCGAAGTAGGCCGTCATTGAAATTTGTACGCGTCGTTGATGATTGTTGTTAATTCATCTCACGATTTCGAATCAAAGAAAATCAGTTTTGCACTTATACAGCTGAAAAAGTATCAGCATACTTTATGCATGTTGGCGCGTACAGTGATATGTTTTCAAGTCAATATAAACTATCAAGACTGAGTTTTATCACTTTGAAATTGCAAGCTGCAGAGTCATCATTGCCGCCAAAACGAATGACGGGCTACTTAGCCTTAAAACTAATGAATATTAATGATACGGTCAAAATTTGGTCAAGGAAAAATAGATTTAAATTGGTGATATCGTTTATTTACAAAATTAAATTAAGTTTCTTTTTTCAAATTGAAATAGTATAAAATTCAAGAAAAATATTTAGTTAGGCTTCCTCTTTTCCAAAACCGAATTTCCTGGCCTTTCGCTTGACCCCTACCATCAGATTTCGTACAGCCTTGTACCCGCCTTCTTCGCCGCAGAACGCCAGTTAGCCTAAAAATGCTTCTCGTCACTAGCAGTTTTTTGGCCTTCTTTACTTTCCGCTTGACAATAGCCCAATATTTCTCAATTGGGCGGAACTCTGGCGTGTTGGGAGCTTTCTTGTCCTTGGGAACCACCTGCACTTTGTTGGCGGCGTACCACTCTATGGTCTTTTTTCCGTAATGGTAGGATGCCAAATCCAGCCAAAACAGTATGGAACAACCGTGTTTCTTCAGGTAAGGCAGCAGACTCTTAAACACTCTTTCACATAAATTTCTTGGTTGACAGTCCCGGTTGCTATGAAAATGCTGCTTTTCAAGCCACAGATGGATTCCCAAACCAGATATTTCTTTGCGAGGTTCGGCAGATTCATATGCTTGAAAATATCTGGTACCTAACCTCTTCGTTTTGCTGTTTAAAACTCCTGTCCCAGAAGCTGCTTGAAGTCGGCTTTGACGTGGGTTTCGTCGTCAGCATCGTCGTGTACAGCCTTAGAGATCGAGCTTTGGCCGTCGTATTTTGCTTATCATTGCGATTTGGAGTCACTACCTTCTTGTAAGTCGACAGTCCGGCGTCGCACTGGCATCCGGTTTTGGATTTCCTCCCGATCCAGGCTTCCTGGCTGTCGGCAAACGTTTCCTACACAGTTAAAAATAATGAAGATTACACGTCATGTAAACTTCATTTATGCGATGTAAACATAACATCATGTAAATTTAAGTCTGAAATCATGTAAAAATGTGTTATATGTCATGTAACCACACAGAATCCTGTTGGATTACATGACATATAATTGAAGTTTACATGACATATCATGTAAATATCCATGATATTCCACGCTCCAATTATGTGCATTATATGTCTCAGAAATTTACACGTTTCGTTCGAACTGTGTAAATACTCTAATTAATTTTGTAACGGTTCATTTGGCAGCTAACTTTACATGCGAGTAGCTTGGATTTTCGCGATGCGCGAGCAAAATTTTGATACGCTGCTCTTCCTGCTTAAACAGCATTCTGACAACAGAAGAGTGAATTTCAAAATCAAAATAGGAGCAACATTCCACGCACACACAGAAAAACGTCAAGTTGGAATTGACCAAATTTTGACCGTATCACCCTTCAATCCAAAATGTATATAATTTTCCTCTGCGATTCATTATTGTCAATCTTTGTTCACAACAGACCATGTCGTGAATAGTATAATCTATAAACTGACAGATCATGTATCAATACAGAATAACATGGAATGAAATCGTGGTTACTTATATAAAACTTGCAAACGCGAAAAATTGTGGAAATTAGAACCCAAAGATCACAAGAATTTAAAAAAAAATAGGTTGGGGATGCAAAGGTTAAACAGTATTTTAACTCGTAGTTGCCCAGAAAATAGAAAAAAATAGTTCAAATTGCTGTCATTTCGGCAATGGATTACATGCTTGGCCTGATCACCACATAGTAACGCACTTGCGCTATTGTCTATGCACGAAAACTCGCTAAAAGGTAACGCGAAAAATATTTGTATGCATCTAACGAATTATTTCTCAAAATTGGAAACTATTTAGGAAAAAATATTTGGTACCGGTCGTACATAGTGATAATGACTCGGATTCATAAACTAGAAGAGTTTTTTTGAGTTTGATGCAAACATATCGCGAAACAAAAAAGGTATCGCGATTTTAAAATTTTTTTTTAGTGGTAAAAATGAAGCTGCCGGTAGAGGGGTTAATGCTTTCATTTACGACAAATTTTAACTTAGATGCCTTTCCCCATACAAAATGAAATGAGGAAACTTCTACTGATCAACTGTGGGCAAGAGCAAAGCAGGTAATCCGTTCTTGACGGATTGTCTTCGTTTTAGCTCGAATTGAGACATGTGGAGGTCTAATTTCAAGAGGACCATTGGATTTTTGGGAAAAACTTCCAGGTTCGGAACTATTCCGGTGAGTCACTGGGTCAGATCGGATAAAAATGACCCCAACTTCATTTTTCTTAATTTTTTACTCAAATTATTGGTATAAATTTGACTCCAATTCAATTTCCTTAAAATGTTTGAAAATCCAATCTCCTATATAAGGACCATCCTTACCACTTGGCTTCGTGGCCGTGCGGTTAGTGTTACCAACCATTTAGCCATATCGAGTCAAGGGGTGTGGGTTCGATTCCCGCTTCAGTCCGGAAGACTTTTCGTCAGGAATGTATTTCGACTGTGCCACTGGGCGTTGCAAGCTAGTCCGTTGTCTAGTGTGGTGCTTCCTTCAAAGCGCAAATCGTCCACTAGAAGCATTAGCGTGTCGACGTCTTTTTTTTTAAATAGTGGTCTGTGAAATTTTCAGCTTTCTAGGTGGTGATTTAAAGGTGGCCCAAAGACAATGTAGGTTTATATGGAAATAACTATGGAGAAATTTTGAGAAATGTTCCAAACACGCTAGTACTGTAATCAGAGCCGTAGCGTGGCCTCACGGCGCCCTTGGCAAACCTTGTTTTGAGCGCCCCTTGTTCAATTTTCTTTTCATGATTCAGGTTTGTATGCGATTAAAGTTTTCGTAACACATTCAAGCATGTATATAAACGGTGTACATAAAACTAGCATCACTGGATCTTAATCTACAGCCAAAGTGAATTTAGAGTGGGAAAAGGCCCTCAAATAAATTATATCATCAATGTGGGCCCTTTTCCACCTTAAATCTATTTCAAAATAGCGCTACCGTTATGTATTCCGTTTATATGCCTTAATTTCTGATTCAGCAGGTCACATGAGATAATAGTCAATTGCTTTTCAGTTCCTTTGAAAATACATAGACGACTAATGTGTGAAATTATTATCAAAATCCACAAAAATATTGTTGAGACTTAGATATTCACTAATTTAGAGTAAATTGTAGTTCTTCTAGATAAGTGTTGAAGATTATCTAAAAGTTGTTTTGAAGAAATTCATAACAAAATTATTGTTCATGAGACGTATCTGCAAAATCATGAGCATAACATTTTAGAAATTCTTTTTAAAATCACTGAATCATTTTTTTATTCTCTTGAATACAATGTTCTTACTACATTTTTCCTTGGGTAAGCCTGATTTGCTACTGAAAAGAAATCGCAGAAGAAACTTCTCGCCGACTCTTTGCAGAAATTTTCTTCAGCGACACCCGTTTGAACTGACATTTCTTTTCAACTGCGTACTGCGATCAGAAAAAGCGCTTCCTTTCCTTGCAGGAATTTCCCATGCATCAAGATAGGCCAAAAAATTACTTTCCAGCAGTGAATCAATCAACTTCAACTTTAACAAAAATAAAGAGACTGCTGAAACTTGTATACTGATTTTTCTTATAAACTTCTCAAGAAAACATTTTTACAGCCTAGAATTTTCCCATAAATTGAAGAAAATTCTTCTAATCCTTTGGATAAGTTTCAAAAAAAAATAAAATAAAAAGCTTTTCATATTTTTAAGTACCGTAAGGACGCCATTCACCGCTCATTTAACAGCATTTCAACACATTAAATTCTGTCAAAAATCGGGTTTTCGATATTTTTCGCAACTTTTTGCGCTAGACGCAAGATAAAACATTTGTTTTTGTAGGAAAGAAGTTGGAATGTGAACAACGCATAATGGTACCGAATGACATGTATGCCAATAATACATGTGTAGGGCGCCATTCACCGCTCATCCTAAGTATGAGGTTCTATATACACAACTAGTTGGAATTAATTTACGTTCATTAGCTGGTTGTTATCTTTGTACTATAGTACAACAACACATGAAAGCGTGGCAGCTATGAAGCATTTTTCGATCTGCCATAATAAAATCATTGTTAAACTCATCTTTACCGCCTTAAACAGCCTAAAATTATTTCTAATAAATAGCATATAAAATGAAATCATATGTATTTCATTCTGATACAATCCATTCTGATATACAAATACATGTTGATGACTTTTATTGCGAAAATTTGTTCAGATTTTTCAAACTAATTCGATGAGCGGTGAATGGAGCATGAGCGGTGAATGGCGTCCTTACGGTAGAATCAGATTAAACTGTAAGAAAACTTGTGTTCCGTCTAGATTGCATTTAGAAGTTTAATTTCTAAATAGTAACATGGAAAAATAGGAAATTGTTTAGTTAATTAACTTCGCCTTCTTGGTGTTGGATTTTTTTTATTCTTGTTTGCTTTTTACTAATTCTCCGGAAGTATTGTTAGGAATTCTGTGACAATTTTTCTGAAAGAAGTTTACAAAAGAAATCCGCCAGAAACTCACCTTTATCATGTGAACTTATGAACCGTATATTTTTTGTGATAATTATGTACCGTACTCTAAGAACTCTGTGAAAAATTATGTGAATTTCTTTCTGAATTTTGAGGAAATATAATTTGTGATTCAGTGAGATTTGTTACGCACTAACTTTCGTTCAAGCTAAATAAAATTATTTGTTTGTGTTGTGTTTTCAAAATTTCTTTATAATCTCTTAAAATTTATTTGAGTATTTTCTTATTTCTTCTTAATATGAACCTACAATTAAAAACCACAAACTTGATTTACACTTAAACCAGTTGTAACGGCTATTAAACATACAAGAAAGATCACTCAGAGATTAAGCAAGTAAATATTTAAACTCATCATTAAAATATTGATCAATCTTTTAAAAATTAAAAATTATTACGTTGAAGAATTTCTTTAAAATAGTGTCTGAAGAAGCGCCCTTACTAATAAATATTTTTCAGAATTTACCAAATGCTTGACGCATTTTTGCGCCCCCCTAAGGCCGGCGCCCTTGGCGGGTGCCAACCTGGCCAACCGCACGCTACGGCACTGACTGTAATGTAAGTAGAAACTTTTCATCCCATATTGAAAACTCAGCTGAAAATTTCAGAGAACACTATTTTTATAGTAAGGATGGCAAGGAACGTATGGGAGATTGGATTCTCAAACATTTTTAAATTTTGGAATGCCCTAATGTAGATCTATGCTTTAAGCAGATATTGGAAAAAGTGGATTGGTCGTTGTTTAAGAGCTGGTCCTGAGTTCAGTGAAGATTGTTGTGGACGGCGGTAGTGAAAACGGCAGTGCAATTTTCAGCCGTACTGGAGAATCGGCTGATGGCTGAATCGGCCGAATGTTTTCCAGATGCAAATCTCGGATACTACAGTCCTTACCTTCCTTACGAATGGACTGTAGCGAATCCCTTGGGTGGCTGAAGTGGACGTTCGGGGTTTGGATTAGGCCGTCGGCAGACCTTCTAGGGCACTTTGGTGGGTTTCTCCTGGGGTTTATCCACAAACTCAGCACAGAATTTCAGAATAACACAATTTATTTACGACTGTCCATCACACATTACATAACAAGTTTATTTCTAACGCACAAACTACATTTATTGTACTAACTAACAATTATGATATTTTGGGATTCGGTTCCATAAAATTTGTATCACGGCTCCGTCTGAGCCTTATGCCGACGTATTCTGCACTAACTGTCGGTTGGATGAGCGAAATCACTCGATGTTCTCGGTCTTGGGTGTAACATTTTCCTTTGATAATCAATGAAGGGGCGGTTGGTGATCGCTGATACCCGAACATCCCCGCCCGCCCTGAAATAGCTGGGATTTCTGAAATAAAAGAAAAGATACCTTTCGTGCACACTTGGACGGGTTGACTATCGGTTAACATTTGGCTTGGATTCTTCTTCCAGACCATTACTAGATACCGTGGTGAATCAAAATCCGGACGGTACCAATATCCGGACACTATGATAATATTCGTTAATTTTAGGGAAAACTAATATGCTAACATGTTCAATTTAGATTATAACTTTTGCTTTTAACAACACTGATCATTTGAAATTCATTTATCATCTAGTTACCATTTCAAATCAAATAAAAATAACAAAACAGAAAAGTTGCTCCAGTTGAACGTCACTTCTACGCGGTGCAAGTGATTTCATTGATAGCGTCGGCGAACGCACCCACAACATTTGGTAGTGAAATCATAATGCTAATGTAGTTACTATAACATAATTGTGCTCAAAGTGATTGTTCAAGAGTTTAGCGACACAGCATTACACAAATATGGAGAAACACGCGTTTGAAACAATGAAAACGTATTGAGAAAGGGGCTGTCCGGAACTGGAGCCAAGTGTTTTAAACTGGGACATTGAAATCAAATATTGTGTTTATAAGGTGTAAGAACATAATTCACAAGTAGAACCGGAAGAAAACTTTCAAGACAATCAATACAAGTGAGATTAATGATAAAACATAGTCAAAGCTGTAAATTATGCGGAAAAACTAATAAGTGATTGATGCAGCTCAACCCACACTCGTCTCAGTCCAGGTAATCAAACCAAACATTTGCTCACATTTTAAAGCTTTCAAACAATCAAAAAATAAACGCATTGCTCCAGTTTGCTAGAGCGGGATAAATTTAGTTGATTTGAAAAGTTTTACATTTAGTAATTTATTAATAGTATGTTAATAAATAGCTGTCCGGATTTTGATTCAAGAGTGTCCGGATTTAAAGACATGATTTGTGCTGGTGTCTGGATTTAAGGACAAGATATGCTCCACGGTTTTAATTATTTTTATGGTAAATTCTTCAATTTTATCTGAAAATTTATCATTTTTGCATAGACAAAACATGAAAGTATTCGTTACATAAAAACACTTTGATCACTTTTGAAGAAAACCTATTCAAAACGGATTTTGAACATTCATGGCAACTTAAGTGTCCGGGTATTGATGCAGCACGGTACACTTGCTCCTTTCTGGATTTATCCCTTTACGATTGCCTCTTCGAATTGGCTTGGAGTCTCCGGTTCAACATAAGCTTGACTTCAGACTACTTGGGTTGGCCATTACTGGTTTGTTTGTCGGGTTTGGCCATCTGTTTTTCCTTGCCCACACTAGTCTTAGACTGTTCGATAAGGAGTGTATCGAAAAGTAGTCGCAAACTTTCAAAACAGTCTCAAAAATAATAGGTTGAATCTACAAACAATGTTTTGATCAGAAATGCTTTGCAATGTATTTAAAAATGATGATGCGGTGATATTATTTCAAGAAAGTGGCATTTTGCATGATAATTTTGCAAATTACTAACAGATGTCGATGAAAATCTTGCACACCTCTGGAAAAATTGATATGTTAATATATGTGTTAAATTTTAAGAAAAAATGATTTTTGTTCATGCTAATATATTCTGTGCCACAACTCTCATGACATAGTGTAAACAATAATTAAAAAAAAAAAATTGGGGTGGGTAATGTCTATTACATTACCGCGGGGTTGACGTAGAACTACGATGATTAATTATTTGATTTGTCAAGTGTATGAATTTGTAAGTGTACTAGTTTTATGTTGTTATTGATCGGATGAAGATTTCAGAAGTATACTCTTTTTGGACTCATTTTGGTAGTCCTGAAAAGAACCATTTGTCGTTCTGTGGTTCCGAGAACCATTGTTTGGTGTTCCAGGAATAATGCCAGATGATTGAATTTGTTTTTTGGTCGTTGCTTCCTTGTGTTGCTTGGTTGGGTGATCGGTTTCTGGCTCCAGCTGTAGTTCGCCAAACTCCTCCAGTAGATTAGATGTTTGATAGCTCGGGTGCTTCGATCGTTAGAATCGATAGAATCGGTCCAGTGCTTTGGTCTGTAGCAATATCCATTGAGCATTTAGGCTCTGTACATTGATACTCATCAATATGCAGGCTTGGCCGCTATGATCCAGTATTTCACGCAGTTCGTCTCAAAGCGTCACTAATCGATGATTGCCTAAGCGCTGCAGCTCATTCCTCAAGTCAACCCTCTTGAGAGAATTGCTGCCTTTGGCGTGATGGAACTTAAAAAGTAAGAGGTTGTTTCCGAGATACGACCGCCAAAGTGACGTTGGATAACATTAGTATCTTCTATTTCCTGGCTTGAGACCGTCACGAACTTATGAAAGATTTCTGAGAGAACAGCACCAATTTTCGACCCAACACTAACTTTCGACCGATTTTCGATACGGTTTTGGCCTACTTTGTATGAAAATCCGAAAATTGGCACAGAATTCTTGTAGGTCGAAAATAAGTGCTCTTCTAATCAATTTTCACACTATTTGTTGCATGCCATTGTTGACCTATTATGAACATTTTGTGTTATTATTTGGTTGGTTCGATTAACTCTTCAACCGGTCGATGGAAGAAGAAGCATGAGCGATAACTTTTGCTCAACAAACAAATATTCCGCTTGAAGGTCCACGCATGATCCACTAAGATTGATTGCTTAAGTGGGTTCCGAAGCCTTTCGATACTCGTCGTATCCGTGGCGAACGTGCTGAAATTGCATTGAAGCACAATTTCAAACAACTGCCCTTTTCAGGGCCACAATTGATTCAATAATTTATTTAGTTATCAATTATAGTTTCGGATGATTAGTTTTCAACGGAGATAAATGGCAAACAAAGTTTAACATAGGTTCCCGTCGTTCGGGTCGGACGGCGGTAGCAGTCTTTTCTGTGTGCGTATTTCCATTCGTTCGACAATGTCTTACCAAATCGAAACGTCAACAAAGCTGATGCTTATTAGTTTTAGCTCTGTGTTCGACGAGTTGATACTGATCGCTCTAGTATCATTTAGGTAGCGACGGCGACAACGGCATTATGCGATCATCTCTAAATGCGAAACAAACCGGGAGGAATTCTTCATTCAAGTGCCGTTCGCAATTTATCCGACTCATGCACACACTGTCGAGGATCGCCCCGCGCGCGCACAATGGGAAATTTATTTCCCATTTATGGTTGCGTGCAAATGACTGACCAAAATCTGAATCAATCACATTCAATCATCAGTAATGTCGCTCTTCACGGTGGAAAATTCTCACAACTCTTTTAAAATGAAATTGTCGTCCTGAAAAGGACGGTTGGTGGTAGTCACCGTCGATCAAACTGGGTTTTCATTCCATTGTTAGACAGAAACACACCAAAAGATCACCGAAAACGATTAAATTAAAATGCGGTCGGTAATTTTGTGCTCTCTTGTCCATCCTTGTATTCGATGGTTTGCTCACTCCTCCGACGGTAATTATCAAGGTTTCTGGACGCATTCTCCACGAATTCGATGGGCTAGCTGGATGCCAAGGGCCATGATGAGCAATTACACGGAACCCGCAGCTTTTAGCTTGGGAATAAACAGTAGCAGCAGCGACGAACGTGTAAATTTTATTCCGATATGAGTCCTTCTCCGGTTGCTGGTCTACGACTGACTGATGCGCGCGTGAAGTCGAGTTTGGTTGGCTTCGACTGAACACGAGATAATAAAGAGAAGTAAGAAGAAGACCGAAAGGGGCGTTTCCCTTTGAATGACGAAAGTGGCTAAGATATCGCGCAATGATGTCTGTGTCAGGAATACACAAGAAAAATGTGCTTTTCTATAAAAAATAAGACATGCTTCGATATTTCCCAATTTTTCAATAGTTTAGTCATGATAATCAATAGTTTTCATTGTTGGAGTAGATTCGAAAGATTTCCAATCGATTGGTGCAAGAATCTTGAAAATCTATCCGGGCGTTAGTAAGTTATTAAAAGTCAAAATCTAACAACTTTTCGTGACGCGAGCGATTTTTCGTTTTTCGAAATTGTACCCCAGTATGTTGCCGTAAGACGTTATCCAATCAACAAATTGGAAGAGTTTGTCAAAAATAGCCCTTGCAGTGAAGTAACCCGCGACAAACCAACATATACCAATTGCTGATCCTGGCTTTTGTCATAGTCGTACACGACCTCGGGGAAAGTTCCACCTTGCGACTTATGAACAGTAAAAGCACAGGCACTAACCATCGGGAACTGAATGCGTTTGCATTTGATTATGCCGCACAGTTTGAAAGTAAAATAAAAATTCTCTATACAGGAGTGAAATTGGAATTTCAAAACCAAGAGCCTTACGTTGGCATGAAATATTTTGAACTCTTATAACTGTTTTCTGGTTTAACGAAATTCCTTGAATGGCACCTCAATTGAAAGACAAGACATCAAAGGGTCATGTCGTTTACTTACTGAATCCCACATAACTGTCTAAATAGTTTAATAACTGTTTTAGAAGAGAACGTTGATTTCAAGCAAATCTATAAATAGGGGTGGCTAGAGAAAATTTGACGTCATTTGCTTTCCATTCTCCGCTTGGATCGCATCTCAGCAGGCAACAGATCGTCTTGCTCTGACCGGGCGTGTTTCTCAGGCACAGACTTCGATAGCGAAGGACCTCCCCGTTTGTCTTGCTTCGCTCAAATCAAACTGTCGAGCGAGCGAGAGAAGATGCCGTCCGAAGCCATCACCGCTGCCGCCGCCAAGAAGAAAAAGAAGAAGAAGAAGAGGAAGCAGTCCACAGGAAAATTTGCGGTCGAACTGTGAACACGGTCGGGCAAGTCATTCTGGCTTTGTGCTTCACCGCTTGTTTGCGTTCACCCAGCCATCGTCATCGCCGCCATCATCAGATTTCAACTTAAGCCCGGTGATCCACTACCTGTTATTGTTGTGCGTCATCCACGCCACGAATCTTTCGGTTCGTCGTATAAGCAAATAACTTGCTCAAATTTATACATTTGAGTTGAGGATTCCCCGTTTGACCATGGCAATCAACTGATAACATCCCGCAGTGTTATTTATCTGTAAGAGCATCAAAGCTAACAAAGCCATCGGCCCTTTTCAGGGCCATCAAATTGGTGGAAAAGAGTTAAAAGAGAAATATTTCCGACTTTATATATGACTTCTTATATTCCTAAATCAATTTCACAGCTTTATACAAAATTTCATTTGTCATGAATAATTTATGACTAAACATTTTGAGACTGTAATCGCGGACGCTGCTGCAGTGCCGTCGGGGTGAGTGCTCAACATTCCACAACAATTGTAAAATAGAGTGGCTTTTCCAACAGCGTCTTTGATGTTCCATATTTTGTGGGAAAACTTTGATTAGCAAAATTATCACATGTAACAAAATTGCGACATTTTAATAATGCATTCGAATAGACATTCTCATTGAACAATTGTAATAATTTTGGCACCCATGGATCAAAAATTTACCGTCATAATAAAGAAAACTATTGAATATCATGCGTGATTTTAATTTATTGTAAGCTATTAAAATAATGTTGATATTTTTACTGTCCATACGAACGCGCATGTGAATTTTCCAAGATATGTAAATCCCTAACCAAGACATCAACTTCATGTACCTTATCCTAGATTGGTCAATCAGAAGAAGGCGAAGAATACGAAAGGGAGGAGCATCGTCTGCAATTCAAATTATGTAAAACATACTATCTTTGACAGATTCGGTTCATTTAAGGGACGAATGACCTTCGGATTAAAATCCCTCTGTAACAACAACAGGATTCGGTTCATTTCATTTACACTTTCGAGCTAGTAAGAACTTCTCGTGATAATATAGCTAGTAATATTTCTTAATGTGCTTACCAAAAACTTGCTATAATCTCTTAATTCATCTCGTAGCATCATACAATATCTGATTTATCACGAATAATCGACAATACGACAATTTGAGGATGTTCCAAGAACGCTGCTGCAGTGCCGTCGGGATGCAATAACAGCATAATGCTCATCTTGTACATCACTTGCCAAGAAATCAATTTCATATAGCCTATTTCTCAGATTAACGCAATAGACAACATGTAGAAAAATCAATTCAGATCAATAGTTGCTCATTACAATTGGTCAAGAAACAATTTATTGATTTTAATGTCGCAATTTTAATACATTTTCCAATTTCCGTACTCGAGAATTTTGGAAGCGGGGGTCGTGATGCTCTGGATGGATTGTCCTCCATGACTGGTCCTGGCTGGATATATTCGTGGGGAGAAACTCGACCCTTTACTGCAGGAATTTCATTAACAACTCTTTGGTAAAGCAGAAATTTTCCGAGGAAAATTCTGATAAAAGTGAACTTTTTCAAAACAACTCTTATTGATTGGAATATTTATCAACAACTCTTTGTTAAGTAAAATCATCCTTAATAACTCTTTGCTTCATCGCCAAACCAAACCATTTCATTGAATTCATCAAGTACAAGAATACGAATGGTAAGGAGAGGCAGATGGTGTATATTTCGCTGGCGTTACTTTCCAACAGGTCGCCGGTTCGCGCTGACTACTAATCCGTCCACTGAATGATTTTCAGTTGTTGCTTTCGCTTCGTTGATCTCTGGTTCCGTTCGCTACTCGCACACTGCTGTGGCTTTCACGCGCTCTTCTTTGCTGCTCCGCTGCTTGATCCGTTCATTATGCCGTTCGATTTGTGAATGAGCTGGGAGCAGAACAACCAGTGGTTTTATTTGCTCGAGCTCCGTTCACCGATGGCGAGTGGTGGGGTTCTCGCTTGGTTGTTTCGTCACTCCGTTCGCTACTCGCACGCGATTGGTTATTGCTTTCGCGCTATTTTCGTTGATGGTGTAATTCTTCGCTGAGAAAAAAAAAGGCAACTCTATTGATTTTTCATGCAAAATGACCGACTTTGATAAACTATATCTCAGTTATTTATGGACCGATTTGAATGAAATTTTCACAGAATATCAGACATAACTTAAATTTTAAATTTTTTTTGAGTGATTTTTCCAACCACACGATGAAAAGCAGTTACGGTTTGACTAAAGTGAATATTTTGACGATTTTTTTATGATTGACATAACTAAACATATTGAAGGAATAGCTTCATGGTATCTTCAGCAAAGTTGTAGACTTTGACGAGATGAATAAGTTTGCTGAAGACAGTTTTTGTGTAAGGCTATGAAATTTTAAGATAAAAAGTTTTGAATTTTTCGTCGAAAATTACAGTTTAGTCAAACCGTTATTACTTATAAACTTGTGATTGGAAAAATTATTCAAAAATATATGTTAAAATTCAAGTTACATCTGATGTTCTGTGAAAGTTTCATTCGAAAATATTTCCATAATAACTGAGATCTAACTTACCAAAGTTGGTGATTTTGTATGGAAAATCGAAAAAGTTGCAAATGCATGCGAATAAGTTGGGGCCTTCCTTAGCCGAGTGGTTAAAAACCGCGGCTACAAAGCAAAGCCATGCTGAAGGTGTCTTGGTTCGATTCCCGGTCGGTCCAGGATCTTTTCGGAATGGAAATTTTCTTGACTTCCCTTGGCATAGAGTATAATCGTACCTGTCACACGATATACGAATGCAAAAATGGAAACTTTGGCAAAGAAAGCTCTCAGTTGATAACTGTGGAAGTGTCATAAGAACACTAAGCTGAGAAGCAGGCTCTGTTCCAGTGAGGACGTTATGCCAAGAAGAAGAAGATGTGAATAAGTTCTCTGTTTATTCAACAAACCAGCTGAATAATTCATGGGTGCACAACAGAAACAGGGTAGCGGATCACAGGGATTTAGTTGAAATCTGGAAACGTAGCTCAATATTGAAATCTTGAGTGATTTCACAAACCAGATTCTGGATTAACAGCTCAGCAAGCCTCTAGCAGCGAGGTACTTCTCGCTAAGCAAGTTCGGAGGAGCTCTTACCAGCTCGAAAGCGGAAATGGAATGAAACTGAATCCAACGAAGGCAGCATGTTTTATAACCTTGGAATAGCAGATGATGCTCCTCCCTTTTGTGCTCTTCGCTTTCTGAACGACCAATCTGGGAACTGGGTATGTGCCAATAATGTGTTGGGCTTGGAATTACTTGAAAATTGCGGAGAATACTATTACGTGAGAAATTGGTCGAACATGAATTGTTGGAATGATTGGCATTCCCTAAATATTCAATACGAGCTATTGATAATTAATAGTTTTCTTTATTATGACGGTAAATTTCTGATCCATGGGTGCCAAAATTATTACAATTGTTCAATGAGAATGTCTTTTCAAAAGCATTCTAAATATGTCGCAATTTTGTCACATGGGATAATTTTCCTAATCAAAGTGTTCCCATAAAATATGGAACATAAAAGGCGCTGTTGGAAAAGCCACTCTATTTTGCAATCGTTGTGAAATGTTGAGCACTCACCCCGACGGCACTGCAGCAGCGTCCGCGAGTACAATCTCAAATGGTTGAGTCATAAATTATTCGTGACAAATGAAATTTTGTATGAAGCTGTGAAATTGATTTAGGAATATTAGAAGTTATAAATAAAATCGGAAATATTTCTCTTTTAACTCTTTTCCACAAATTTGATGGCTCTGAAAAGAACCGATGGCTTTGCTAGCTTCGATGTTGTTACGGATAACTAACACTGCTCGGACCAGCAGAACTCAGGAGGCTTCTGGTATTTGCTCCTAACGGGATTGCTTCTTGACCACCAATGATGATTTCATCACGAGTCGAAATTTTGAAGCGCGGGTCAACAGCTTCTCGGCCGATGAAATTTGCGGCGGCATGACGATGGCTGGGTGAACGCAAACAAGCAGTGAACCACAAAGCGAGAATGATTCGCCCGACCGTGTTCACAGTTCGACCGCAATTTCTCCTGTGGACTGCTTCCTCTTCTTCTTCTAGGCGGCGGCAGCGGTGATGGCTTTAGCTTCGGACGGCATCTTCTCTCGCTCGCTCGACAGTTTGATTTGAGCGAAGCAAGACAAACGGGGGCGTCCTTCGCTATCGATGTCTGTGCCTGAAAAGCACGTCCGGTCAGAGCAAGACGATCTGTCGCCTGCTGAGATGCGAGCCAATCGGAGAGTGAAAAGCAAATGACGTCAAATTTTCTCTAGCCACCCCTATTTATAGATTTGCTTGAAATCAACGTTCTCTTTTAAAACAGTTATTAAACTATTTAGACAGGTATGTGAGATTCAGTAAGTAAACGACATGAAGCTTTGATGTCTTGGCTTTCGATTGAGGTGCTAATCAAGAAATTCCGTTAAGCCAGTGCAAAGTTATAAACATTTAAAATATTTCATGCCAACGTAACGCTCCTGGTTTTGAAATTCCAATTTCACTCCTGTATAGAGAAGAAAGACGTACTTCTACGTCAAAACTTTATAATTTCTTATGGAATAATTATGATCTGGCGCCACAACAATTATTGTTGAAATTATTAAGTTTTACTTATGATTTTGGTGAAGAATTTCATTACTAAATTTCAAAAGTCAACCAATGAAAATCTGTAACCAATTTAATGAAAGTTGTCTAAATTATTTTATAAAATATCACTAATGTATGGCTTTCATTTTAGGCGTGCTCAAAAATTGACAAGTTTTAATAACATGTGACCTATTTTCGATTAACTTGTACCCAACATCGATAGCGGGGCAGTTCCTCTAGCGATTGCTAGAAAACATATTTCGAGTGATGGCTTTTAAATAATTCAAAGCTTTCACTTATGAAACTTATGATCCCATATTCAAAATGGTTAAGCGTTCAATGAAACCATAATTTGGCTGGTTCATAAGTAATGATTTATGGAAAACCTAAGTATTTTTTGCCTCAGTGTAAGAACACTAAGCTGAGAAGCAGGCTCTGTCCCAGTGAGGACGTTAATGCCAAGAAGAAGAAGAATAAGAAGATGTGAATAAGTTCTCAGTTTATTCGACAAACCAGCTAAATATTTCATGGGTGCACAACAGCAACAGGGTAGCGGATCACAGGGATTTAGTTGAAATCTGGAAACGTATCTCAATCTTGAAATCTTGAGCGATTTCACAAACCAGATTCTGGATTAACAGCTCAGCAGGCTTCTAGCCCCGAGGTACTTCTCGCTAAGCAAGTTCGGAGGAGCTCTTACCAGCTCGAAAGCGGAAATGGAATGAAACTGAATCCAACGAAGGCAGCATGTTTTATAACCTTGGAATAGCAGATGATGCTCCTCCCTTTTGTGCTCTTCGCTTTCTGATCGACCAATCTGGGAAATGGGTATGTGCTAATAATGTGTTGGGCATGGAATTACTTAAAAATTGTGGAGAATACTAATACGCGAGAAATTGGTCGAACATGAATTGTTGGACTGATTGGCATTCCCTAAATATTCAATACGAGCTATTGATAATCAATAGTTTTCTTTATTATGAAGGTAAATTTCTGATCCATGGGTGCCAAAATTATTACAATTGTTCAATGAGAATGTCTTTTCAAAAGCATTCTTAATATGTCGCAATTTTGTTACATGGGATAATTTTCCTAATCAAAGTGTTCCCATAAAATATGGAACAAAAAAGGCGCTGTTGGAAAAGCCACTCTATTTTACAATTGTTGTGAAATGTTGAGCACTCACTCCGACGGCACTGCAGCAGCGTCCGCGAGTACAATCTCAAATGGTTGAGTCATAAATTATTCATTACAAATGAAATTTTGTATGAAGCCGTGAAATTGATTTTGGAATATTAGAAGAACTTCTAATATTCCAATTTATAATTTATAACTTTATAAATAAAGTCGTAAATATTTCTCTTTTAACTCTTTTCCACAAATTTGATGGCTCTGAAAAGAACCGATGGCTTTGTTAGCTTCGATGTTGTTACGGATATATAACACTGCTCGGACCAGCAAAACTCAGGGGGCTTCTGGTATTTGCTTCTAACGGGATTGCTTCTTGACCATGATGATGATGATGATGATTTCATCACGAGTCGAAATTTTGAAGCGCGGGTCAACAGCTCCTCGGCCGATGAAATTTGCGGCGGCGATGACGATGGCTGGGTGAACTCAAACAAGCGGTGAACCACAAAGCGAGAATGACTCGCCCGCCCGTGTTCACAGTTCGACCGCAAATTCACCTGTGGACTGCTTCCTCTTCTCCTTCTAGGCAGTGGCAGCGGTTAGCTTCGGACGGCATCTTCTTTCGCTCGCTCGACAGTTTGATTTGAGCGAAGCAAGACAAACGGGGGCGTCCTTCGCTATCGATGTCTGTGCCTGAGAAACACGCGCGATCAGAGCAAGTCGATCTGTCGCCTGCTGAGATGCGAGCCAATCGGAGAGTGAAAAGCAAATGACGTCAAATTTTCTCTAGCCACCCCTATTTATAGATTTGCTTGAAATCAACGTTCTATTTTAAAGCAGTTATTAAACTATTTGGACAGGTATGTGGGATTCAGTAAGTAAACGACATGAAGCTTTGATGTCTTATCTTTTGATTGAGGTGCTAATCAAGAAATTTCGTTAAGCCAGCGAAAAGTTATAAACGTTTAAAATATTTCATGCCAGCGTAACGCTCTTGGTTTTGAAATTCCAATTTCACTCCTGTATAGAGAAGAAAGACGTACTTCTACGTCAAAACATTAACAAGCATTTAAGAGCAAATACAAAAATCGAAAAAAGTCGATTTTTAAGGACCTCGTTTTTTTTTATTTTTTCTTTCTACACGTTAATGCTAATATCGAACGATTGTAATGAATAAAAAATTATTTTATGATTGAAAAAGTATCTTTGCATATATGAAGTAACGTAAGCAAAAATTTTTACTCTATATAATTACCGCTGTATATGAAAGAGCTTCAAAAGTTGATTAAACAAAAGTGACTTTCTAAAACCGACCTTGTTCCAATTATTGAGCTTTTTTAGAGCAATAATTTATTTTTTTGAATTTCTTTTTACGTGCTGTGTGAAGTAAACATATTTTCCAATAGAATAAGCTTTTCATCATATTTTGTTTGATATACATTTTGTTCAATACAAGTCATCGAATCTTCAAAAGACACTTCAAAAATGGAATTTTGTGCAAGATTTTATTTTCCATGCTTTATAAACTTCGTTGTATTTATATTAAGACTGCATATTATTCAATATTTTTTTAGCTGCTTCAATTTTTGATGACATGATGAAGATTTGCGTGAAAAAAGCTTTCAAAAAGATGAACTATGCTCTGACATATACCATTTTAAATGTTTGCGACTACTTTTCGATACACTCCTTATGGATCTAACTGGGCTACTTCAAATCCAAATTGGGATGCAGCACCCTTGCTGTTCCTGGGTTGACCCTTATTGGGGAACTGCCTGCTCAAACGCTCAATAGCAGATTTGGCTGCTTTAGGAAATCTGTCTTGACTCATTCGACGCCTTCCTTCGGGTTGTCTACCTTCGCAGGCTCTTTCTTCTTGTCGATCTTAGTTTTGACCATAACTCAGTCATTTTATTGGATTGGTCATCTTCCTTGTATATCACGGATGTTAATCTGGTCCCGTACTTCAGCCGAAAGTTGGAATTGGCTTAACGTCTGCTATCTTGGAACAGCTGCAGGACTATCGCAGGCTGCTTCAACTTGCTCTTCTGGGAAATACAGGATATTCGGTTTTGATTTGTCCAACTACGTGATCTCGATTTGGTGAAGTGCCTTTTCGATCGGGAACAGTTAACCGCTAAACTACAGTTTATATGGTTATTGATTAGACGGGGTTGGTGGTCTGATGGCTACCGCTTCTGCTTCATATGCAGCAGGTCATGGGTTCAATCCCAGGCCCGTCCCTTTCCTCGTACTTTGTAGTTGTATATCTCTCACTTGCTTCTATCTTCCATTCTAAATATATCACACTCAAACTATTCGTTCACAGCAAACGCTAGAACCAGAGACGGACAAGAAACCCTAACGCTTCCTACTTCCACGCGCACGCCTTTCTTTTACGCCTGATATATAGGCAGTCTACCAACCACAAAAGCAAACCTCTCTGCCATGCCTTTCCCCCAATCCATACACTCCCGCATGAACTGACGTGGATGCAGTGGAATATACGGTCTACGTGGGAGTCAGTTCAATGCATCATCAATTCCTCCCCCTTCCCCTCATTGGTCTGCATTCTGACGTGGCAGGTGCCATTGTTGCCTAAAATTAGAAGATCACACCAGCACTTATACACTGAGGATGCCTGTTAGTCCCAAGCAGTCATTCGGTTGGTTCCTTGTGTAAGTGCAGCTGATCTGGCGATACTGGAGTGCATCCACGGGCGGCCAATCAAGCTCAAGCTCTCAAGCTCAAGCTCAGTTTATATGGTTATTGATTTGTGGCCTTTCCACACATCCGGTCACTATCCATCCAAACACCGATTTCTTAAGACTGGGAAGTCCTTCGCCTAACGAAATGGCACCATCTTGGTTGAAAAGGTCGAAAAAACAATGAATGCCCAGTACAAGATCAACCGTCTTGCATTCGAAAAAACTTGGGTCGGCTAAATGCACACCATCCGGAAATTGCCATCCGGTCATGTCTACATTAGTTGTGGGTATATTCGCAGTTACCTTTGGCAGGAGTTTTCGTTTGGCTGAATTCCTGCAGCGTAAAACCAGAGTTCTGGAGTCCCTTCATTTGAATCCACCCGATGGCAAGCCAGAGGCCTCTCAATCGACATCTATCATCCGATCGAGCTACAATCCCACTCAGTTAACAAGCAGACGCTGTGTAGCGTGCTTCGAAGACCATCTTCTTTATCAGTGTTCAGTCTTCCAATGGATGTCCATAGCCGATCGTGACATGGAAGTTCGAAATAACGGTCTCTGTCGAAACTGAAACCACATACTCTTTGCGGCTGGGATAGACTCGACCGATTGGTGGTAGAGAGCTGCTAGTGGACTAGTGACGGTTCGGATGGAGAAGTTAGATGAACTATGGGAGAAGATCAACGATGTTATGCTGGACATCGAAACCCACGAAGATTTCGTAGAGGAGGACGACATCTATTCGAAGAAGCGATCGGAGTTCAGCAGCAAATATTACGATGTGAAGTCTTTGTTTCTGGACAAAACGAAAGAATTGGAGGAATCGTATGGGTTCAATTTGTCCATTCGAAACCTGGATTCGACCCAGCATCCAACCATTGAGCACGTGCGTCTGCCGCAAATTAAGTTGCAAACGTTCGACGGCAACATCGATCAGTGGTTGAGCTTCCGCGACCTGTACAGGTCGCTTATTCACCTGAAGGCTGACTTGCTGGATGTGGAAAAATTCCACTATCTTAAAGGATGCTTGGCAGGCGAGGCCAAGGCACTAGTGGACCCGTTGGCAATTACGAGGGCCAACTACCAAATCGCTTGAAACATCCTAACGAAGCGATACAACGACAGCAAGCAGTTGAAGCGACGACAGGTACAAGCGTTGTTTAGTCTTCCGAAATTGGCCAACGAGTCGGCTACCGAATTGCAGTCGCTGCTAGAAGAATTTGAACGCACTGTACAGACGTTGGACCAGCTAGTTGAACCCGGTGACTATAAAGATTTGTTGCTATTGAATATCCTGTGTACTCGTTTGGATCCAGTAACGAGAAGGAGCTGGGAGGAGTTTTCGTCAAAAAAGGAGTACGATACGATCAAGGATTTGGCTGAATTCCTGCAAGCGTAGAGCCAGAGTTCTGGAGTCCCTTCATGTGAATCCACCCGATGGCAAGCCAGAGGCCTCTCAATCGACATCTATCATCCGATCGAGCTACAATCCCACTCAGTCAACAAGCAGACGCTGTGTAGCGTGCTTCGATGACCATCTTCTTTATCAGTGTTCAGTCTTCCAACGGATGTCCATAGCCGATCGTGACATGGAAGTTCGAAATAACGGTCTCTGTCGAAACTGCTTCAAGCGCGGACATCGAGCTATTGAATGTCCTTCCCGATACGTGTGTCGAAATTGCAAGGGAAAGCATCACATCCTGCTTTGTTTCCGACCAACCTCTATTAATGGTAACAACGAGTCGTCAATCGTACGAACTCCTAAAGTAGGCAGTATCCAATCGCCAGGTAGGCCGAAGATTCCCCATGGAACGCCTACCCTGGTATCATCCAACGTATACGGTGGCAGAATGTCTACAGTGCTTCTTGTGACAGCCGTCGTAATGGTGGAAGGGAATAATGGAGTGAGGATTCCGGCTAGAGTATTTCTTGATTCTGGATCGGAATGCAATTTTATGGAAAATCGATTAGCTGAACAGTTGAACGTTCAACGGCAGCGTTTAGATGTCTCGGTGTACGGCTTCGGGCATTCCAACAACTCAGTGAAGGAAAGGGTGACAGTATCTATAAAATCCCGAGTTCTCGAGAAGAATGGAGTTCCTGTTGCTGCCAAAGGTAACTGCGAATATACCCACAACTAATGTAGACATGACCGGATGGTGTGCAATTAGCCGATCTTTTTTTTTCTTTTTTATTTTTAACTTTCACAAACTACATTTATTGTACTCAGTGCCGTAGCGTGCGGTTGGCCAGGTTGGCACCCGCCAAGGGCGCCAGGCTTCAGGGGGCGCCAAATGGGACATTTTTGAAAATGCTTATAAAGTAATGGGAAGTTTTTGGAGATACATATTTAGTAAGGGCGTTTTTGATGTTATAGTATCTAGAAAATCAAAGAGATAAACAGTGAGCAATGCAATACTATATACGTCGAATGTTGCGTCTTTCTTCCTATATTATTTATTTGCACTGGTCATAAAATGTTAAGCTTAAGCCATTTATGGAATGATTTTAACAAAACATTTTTGAAGAATTTAAGAAAGTATTGAATGATTTGACAACAGAAAATTTCTGAGGTACGGACTTATGCACGGTGCCTATTTAAAAGCATCAACAAAAAGAGTTTGTAGATTCAATTAACTGAGGCTTAGTTAAAATAGAATTGTTGAATGAATTATTACACAACTCGGAACACAATTTAAAAAAAAGTCTTCGGCGGACTAATAACCTTAATCATAGAAGAATGCCTAGGTTCCGGACATAACGTTAAGCAGGATTCTTTGGTACTAGTTAATATTGATTCCACAGAATGTGCGCAATTATCACAGAATCCCGTAAAAGATTATCCGAGAATTATATAACATTGAAATTAAAGCAGGAGTGGAAACAATGGAATAGTATATTTTTTGTAGAAACTGATTTTTTGTTCTCCAAAACAGTTCTTTGAGCTGACTGATAAACGTTTGAATCCATACAAAACTTTTCCTAACAGAATTAATTGATTGATAAAATTTATTATTTTATTCTTTTTTTATAATGTTTTTATAATTTCTGCGCCCTGGTTATTCCTGAGAGTCACTGGGTCAGGTCGGGTGAAAAGGATGCTGTGGTTTTGTGCTCATGTTGGTAGACAAACTTCAAGTCACGCTTAGTTTCCGGAATCGCCACTGTATCAATGAGTTCTAAGAAAAACGCATCGGTGTTAACGTTTTTATGAACGATCAAATTGGTTAACAGTGCTTCTTGCATGTATTTGAACCTGCAAAACATAATTTTCGTGTTCCTCGAGACACCAAAAATTTACTATAAAATGGCCAATTTGTATCTGAAAATCTGTTCATTACAGTGGGACAACATTTAGATTCTCGCTCCAGTCCACTCTTTGGATTGCATTTAGGTCCCATAAAAACTGTGCAAAATTTCAGCACGATCGGTGAAACTATATTTAAGCACCAGTCGTTCAAAGTTTGTATAGGATTTTCTATGGGAAAACTTACTTTATGGGACCCAAATGCAATCCAAAAAGTGGACTGGAGCGAGAATCTAAATTTTCCATATACCATTGTCCATAAAGTACTTTCTGAGCGGTGAGAGTTTTTAATTATTATTTTTTCTTTCACTCAGGCCCATTTCTTTAAAGATGCATAGTGTCCATTATAGAGAAATGAATGTATTAGCAATGTCTACAATAATCTTTCCAGGAGTATGAATTTCACTGAATTTTTAACAAAAGCGCATTCTGAGTAGTTTATCAAGTAGTTCCTTCACATTTGTCTCTACCCATATAAACAGTAATTTTATTTGCATTTTTTTTAATATCTACAAGAACCTCGGGCTATTCAGATAGTTCACTTTTAAAAGAGATTTGAAACATTTAGTATGCCTTCTTGTACATATCTTACACTTTTTGTAATTTATATGCACAATTCTTACAGAAAACGCCCTAGAATCCTTGCAAATCTTCTGGAATTTTACGTAAACATGCAAAACTATAGCTTTGAATAAGGGGCGCTCAAATGGCAGTTCGCCAAGGGCGCCAGAATGCCACGCTACGGCTCTGATTGTACTAACTAACAATTATGATATTTTGGGATTCAGTTCCATAAAATTGGTATCACGGCTCCGTCTGAGCCTTATGCCGACGTATTCTGCACTAACTATCGGTTGGATGAGCGAAATCACTCGATGTTCTCGGTCATGGGTGTAACATTTTCCTTTGATAATCAATGAAACATGAATCGCTCACCGAGGGGATCTTCAATGCGGTTGGTGATCGCTGATACCCGAACAGTCGTGGAACTCAAAACATAAAACATACTTACCATATATTATACAGAGCCCTTGAAGATGACGTTCATTTTTAAAAGGCGAACTTTTACCTATTCAACCGAATTCAATATTCAATCAATTGAAATCAACTCGATACAAAAGATCAAATTGATATAAAGTTGAATATAAGTAAAAAAAGTAGAAGATTTGTGTTTTTTATCATGGCTTTTCATGTCGGTTCAAATCAATAACATTTTGCTCTTAAAAATTAAATACTTTATTAATTTTCAATACTTTAAGTGTATATATACAATACAGATTTTGTTTTACTCTCTTTTGTTTCAGTAGTGTGTTCCACAGTTTGCATCGTTTTTTTTTGTTGTAGGATTAGCACATTTTAGCTGTCATAAGTTTCCAACAATTCACAATTAGGTATTTGATATTATTCGATAAATTAGCATCAATGTGAGTGTGTTTGTGTGTGTTTTTTGTTTACGTGTTTTTTTGCTTGAGTTTTACTTTTCTACATCTCTGCTTCTTAAAGTTGTTTTCTCGCAAACATTGGGAATCATTTATCTTATTATATTACATCATAGCCTTATTTTTTTGTTTCTTTTCCGCTTCATTCGTCACAGTGCCTTCTATTGGTGATTGCAGTGTTGCTTACTTTACGTAGTTTTTTTTAATGATTTCCTTGACTACTCATTAAAACCAATCGCCTCGGCTTCAACCTTTTCAAGTGTTTATGTTGTGGATAATTGATAATTTAATTTTGCGTGTATATTTAGAAATATGCCCTCTAATAGAAGCTAAATGAAAACAGGTTTGCCAAGAGTTCCAGTTTCGTTAGTTCGTTCGTTTTCGTGTGTTGCTTTTTTCAATTCTGAGTCACGAAATACACATACAGCAGTCGTATAGATTTTTTTTTGACTTGAACGGTTATTATACAGGATTCGCGTAAGTTATTTTCTTTACTCTTTTCAAACACATTTGCTCAGTGATGTTGATCGCCGGGAATGTTCCCAAACTGTTTATATGTTTTTTTTTATCTGCTTCCCTGCTCGATTTGATCGATTTTATCGTTATTCCGTTTGCATTTAAAATCCTTTTGAGCCCCTTCTTCCGCTCTATTTCATATATTCAAGCAAATTTTGAAGAACGACCACTCTAAATGCTTTTTATAGGTATCATTCAACCGTTATATTTTTTGTTCTAGTCTTTAGAATTAACTTTGATTCGAAGTGTGGTGACTTTAATTTGCTACCAGCATCATTTCTGCAGTTGCGAACGTTTAACATCAAGATCAACGATAACGAAACAATTTTCCTTCGTCTGTGGTAATGTTACTGATCAGTTATTTGTTTCTTGGCAATTTGAATTGTTTTCGCATATGGGTCACCGTTTTATTATCATTCATTAAACTATAACAAATCGTTGAATTTGGATCTTTTGCTCCCACTATCAGTTCAGTGAATAAAACGATTATACACAGTAGATTGTGATGCATTGGTGTACAATTCTTCTTCTTGGCATTAACGTCCCCACTGGGACAGAGCCTGCTTCTCAGCTTAGTGTTCTTATGAGCACTTCCACAGTTATTAACTGAGAGCTTTCTATGCCAAAGTTGCCATTTTCGCATTCGTATATCGTATGGCAGGTACGATTATACTCTATGCCCAGGGAAGTCAAGGAAATTTCCATTACGAAAAGATCCTGGACCGACCGGGAATTGAACCCAGACACCTTCAGCATGGCTTTGCTTTGTAACCGCGGACTCTAACCACTCGGCTAAGGAAGGCCGTGTACAATGTATGTCCTATCAAAATATTCATTACGCCAACTTCAAAGCTGTAGTGAATCTACTACTTTCGTATCGTACTTTGTAATTCATTGTTTCGAAATAGGAAACACTCGTCATTTAATGAGGTTGAAAGATATACCATATCAAAGAAGAGAAAACGTTCTTGGAAATCCGTTCCTGGAGATTGACACATTTTCCCGCTTTTCCGCAAGGGTAGTGCTTGATGGACAGCGAAGAAAATTGAATGAATTCAATGAGGAAACAATGAAACAATGGAATTCTTCAGTTAAAAGTGAAAAGAAACTAGATACATTCTTTCCGTCTCCATCTTATAATTGATTTCAGCACTTTGTTGCTTTAATCTTCAAACCTTCGTAGAACGGGGTCATTTTGTACGAAGTCACCTAAAACTGATTCGTAAATAGGTAAATGCCAGCAAATAATTTTCATTTACTTGAGGAAAAAATCAAATCAATCAGCTGGATGACACATAGAATAACTAACTGTCAGTAACAGCCCAAAACATGAACTTTAGGTAACAGTACTGAGAAGTTTTTCGATTTCTTTCATCATCAAACTTCAAACAGTTTATATGTGATCAAACATAAATCTTCGAAACGCACGTGTACAGTAGCCGTAGTCAATCCTCAACCTTTATAACTCCATAAAAAAAACTCTATCAAACAAACGACTCAGTGGGGTGCTGCGTAGGCTATGAGATGCGTACGTTAAAGGGAGACCAGCACAAAATAAACTGACAGAGCAAACCTACCGGATTCACCCTTGCTAGCTAGAATCCGATAGGAAATTAAAAAACAGCGTTTTCTTCAGAACTGACACACATTTCAAAGACTGTTTTGACGAATTCTTCGCAGTAATACGTCAGCAACTGGTTATACCTCATGATTCCTGTAGAGATTTCTCCAGTAATACTTTCAGGTATACAGATCAGAAGGCCGGCTCCAAAGGCACGTTCCCCCCCAGTTGGAAGATTTGTGCCATAAAGTATACTTGGAAAAGGAAAGAAATCCTCAAGGTACTACTTCTAAAAGCACAAGGAATTACTTCATGAGCCCTTCCAGGAGTTATAGAGAAGATTCTTCCATGCCATTCCATTCTTCCAGAATTTGACAAAGTATTTTTCTTAGCATTCCACTAATGACTGCTCCACGATTTTTTGAATAGATGGTTTCATGTATTTCCTTTTGAGTTTTGTCTGAAATTACACTCCAAACTAATTCAACCCATTAACGCCCAGTGATTTATTTTGAGATCAGTTACTATTATGAATTCAGTTAATTTTTGAGACAAAAAGGATGGATGGTTTCTTCGATAAAGTTGTAAAATGACAGGTTATTTAGTTCAGATCTCTACCACTGGGTTGCGCTGTAAGCATAGAATATTTCAATTTTCTTAATTGTTTTGCAGCAATACTTGTCGGCATCACCACGTTTGTCTTATGTTACAATAAGCGTGGTTTCCAAACTAGAGAACCATGAAAAATTATAGATTGCATCCTGAAAGCCTGAGTGGTTTTCGGAATTCCAGTGTGAATTCTGAGGTTTCAGAATGGATCCTGGATTTCAGGATATTGAGCTCTCGCCGAGCGGTGTCACGAACACGTGCGCAAATTTGCTGGTTGAAAATACTGCCGTTTGATTTTGCTGGGAACAGCAGATCTTTGTTTATATTTTCAACCAGCACTCTTTAAGTAGTGTTGGTGACATGTAACGTGTATGTACACGAGCGCAGAAACCACTATGTCATGGAATTCCAGTGCGGCTTCTGGGGTTCCAGTAGAGATCATGAGATTCCAGTGTGTATCTTGGAATTTCAGTGAAGTTGCTGCTATTTCAGTGTAAATTCTTTGATTCCATTGTGGATCCTGGGATTGTAGTATGGATAGTAAGATTTCAGCGTGGACCATGGGACTGTAATGTGGATCGTATAGTTTGAGTGTCGATCCTGGGATTCTAGTGTGGATCCTGGGTTACCAATAGGGATCCTGGTTTTTCGGTGTGGATTCTTTGATTCCAGTATGGATCCTAGGATTACAGTGTGGCTCGTAGCATTTTAATGTGGATATTGGTATTTCAATGTGGATTTCAGTGTGGGTCTAATCAGTAAAGATCCTGGGATTGAAGTGAGGGTCGCAGGATTTCAATATGGATCTTGGGATACCAGTGTAGGTCGCAGAAACTCAGTGAGAATTATGGTATTTCAGTAAGAACTCTGGTATTACAGTGATTATTTCACTGATTTGGTATTTCAGTAAGATTTTTTCTTTATTCCAGTGTGAACCCTGGTATTGTAGTGTAGATCGAAGGATTTAAGATTGGATCCTGGGACTGTGATGTGGATCGTAAGGTTATAATGTGGGTCCTGGTATTCTAGTGTGAATCCTTGGATTCCAGTGAGGGTATTGAGATACCTGTGTGAATCCTAGTCTTCCAGTGTGGATCTTAAGATTTAAATGTAGATTTCGGGGTTCCAGTGAGGATCTAGGGGTTACCAGTGTATATCCAAAGATATCTGCCTGTATTTCGGTATTTCATTGTGGATCCTTAGGTAACAATATAATCTTAGGATTAAAGTGTTAATCTTGGAACTTCAGTGCGGATCTTGGAATTACATTGGGGACTCTGGTTTCCAATGTAAATCCTTAGGTTCCAGTGTGGGTTCTGAAATTCCAGTGAAGATCCTGGTATTCCAATGTGGATTCTTAGATATCAGTGTGAATCCTAGGATTCCACTGTGCATGCTGGGATTCCACTGAAGATACTATGATTCCAGTGTGGATACTGATTTTCGAGTGTGGATTATGGGAATCCAGTGTGAATTCTTGGATTCCAGTGTGGATGTTGGGATTCCTTAGCCGAGTGGTTAGAGCTACAAAGCAAAGCCATGCTGAAGGTGTCTGGGTTTGATTCCCGGTCGGTCCTAGATCTTTTCGTAATGGAAATTTCCTTGACTTCCCTGGGCATAGAGTATTATTGTACCTGCTACCCGATATACGAATACGAAAATGGCAACTTTGGCAAAGAAAGCTCTCAGGTAATAACTGTGGAGCAGGCTCTGTCCCAGTGAGGACGTTATGCCAATAAGAAGAAGAAGAAGAATTAGTCCAATAAATCGACTGAATCAGATAGTTTCTGATCGTGCTTTAGTAAGAAATATATTTTACCAGACTTTTGATAAACTTATGCATACATAAGACCGAGTACAGTGAAAACTCCATGAGTCGATGTTCCATGACTCGATATCGACTCATGGAATCATACTAAAAACAAAATATCATGGTTACTACGATGGTCCCTTCAAACAGCTTTCCAAAGAATTTGTTTCTACAACTCGATATTTCCATGAGTCGATGGTCCCTTCAGATATCGACTCATGGAGGTTTGACTGTATATTGTTTTTCAAAAGTTGGAAATTCTTGTGTCACATAAAAAGCATAACATTTTTTAGCATGACCAAGTAATGACCGCACACTCCTTGGCATACTCGGATTATTTTCATGAAAAATTTAGCATGACAGCAGCCTAGCTGCTTGTTGATATCCAGTTCGCACCCCCCAGGTTCAATCATAAATAAAGATAGCCCATTATCAGTATCTAAAGAAAACATCAGCACTCTTAGTATCGAATCTTTCAAAGTTGTTTTTTTATATTAACAAAAACAAAGGAATAGCTATGTTTATTTTAATTTGACACTCGTAGTGACGAAATAATCAATATTTTAAAATAAATGTATAAAAGTAACATTGAAATGGTTGTCACAAAAAGATCTGTGTTCACATATACAACTCATTTGAAAAATAAGCATGGAACGAGCTAGATAATCCTAGATAGAGATAATCCAACGTTGATAGGGCAGTTGCCAATCACTTTTAATTTCCTCACAATCATTGCCCAGCAGAATCCAAAAACCGAAAAAAAAACTTTCGCTCCGACACGATATTTAAGAGACCAAGAGATACCTCAGAAGGTTATTTAGGGTATTCTTTTTGATTTTTTTATACTTAACTACTATCGACTACTATAAACCAGTGCAGTAGTCTAGATTCTATTCACAGATCATCAAAGCTTCACCAAAGATCGATTCCAAATTTCCTCCAAGGATAGCTCTAGATAACCTACGAAATACGATTATTTTCTTAAAAAAGATTCTCTTGAATTCATTTAATCACACATACAGAAATTTCAACATAAATTTATTCAAAGCTATGTACGTCAAATTTTACAACAATTCGTCAAAAATTTCCCACAAGAATTTCTTCAGATATTCCTTGTCTATCTATTTCAGGGTTCAGGTCCATTCTATAGTTATTTATAAAAGAACTTCTACTTGAACCGTTTGTGTACCTGAAATACTATAAGGCGGCATCCAAAAATTACGTAACACTCGGAGGGGAAGATAGGGTAGGCTCGAGCGACTCATGAGAATTTTGAAAATTTCCTTACAAAAACGTTACGGAGAGGGACGTTTGTTGATTAAAATGAACTATTCCTTATTCTAGAAGAGCGCCATCTACGCATTTCAGCTTTGCGTTAGATCGCCAATTGTTGATCTCCTTTCGTTGCATAATAACCACAATAATGTTTGGCGTCCAATCTTCTATTGGTTCAATTATGCTGAAGGTGTCTGGGTTCGATTCCCGGTCGGTCCAGGATCTTTTCGTAATGGAAATTTCCTTGACTACCCTGGGCATAGAGTATCATCGTACCTGCTACACGATATACGAATGCGAAAATAGTAATATTGGCAAAGAAAGCTCACAGTTAATAACTGTGGAAGTGCTCATAAGAACACTAAAACTAAGAAGCAGGCTCTGTCCAAGTGGGGACGTAATGCCAAGAAGAAGACGAAGAAATGTTAACCATTTTTAAATTTTGATGTTTTATCAGTTCTTTCAAGACGTGCTGTTAGAATGATAATTACTTTGAAACCTGCCAATATTCAACACACTTTTTTGCATGATCTCCTTTCGAGATATGCTGTAAAAATATTATGCCAATCACAAATTTTCCCTTTTTTCGATAATAGACGGTACTTTTCATGTACACTTCCATAATTAGAATCGTTCAAAAGATTTACGACTAATATTTTCTTCTAAAAATGTCTTGTTCATTTGAATTATGCTGTTAGAAGATTTTATTCAAAATCAAAGCCTTAAACATTTCAAACGAAAAATAAACTGCTCTCGTAAAAACGCTATTTTTGTATTATACTCAGGCATTGCAGAATTCGCTCTCATTTGAGTATGAAGCACGATCAAAGCAAGCAAAGAAAAACATCCCATCTGTTGCGGTCCATGATCGTCATTGTATCGCAAGGTGTAACAAGTCTAATAAATGGAAGCAGCGAGCGAGAGCCCCAAAGAGAGAGCGATGATAAAATCTATTTTTCTCGCTTGTTTACCGTTGGGGGTAGGTGTTTTTCTTTACTGGCACGATAAACAATCCACGATCTTCCAATAGCAATAGTGTCCCCAAGGCTTGGAGCATGTATAGAGGGGTTTTATCGTGCACTACTATCCCCCCAATCTGATGAAAGTTGTAGCAGTATACGATAAACAGTCTCTCATAATGTGCAGCATGTTATGATAGTTACAGAGAGCGATACGTGAGAGATTCTCTCAGTTTTCTCAGGATTCAATCCCTGATTATACTGCAATAATAGATCTTTGGATTAGAGTTTTTCATATTTTGCAAATAAATCTTCTCTTATTTTATCAAGTGGTTTTCATCATGTGTTACATCCAAACTGGGACCGAGCATGATCTGCAGTGAAATATTCTATGAACGTTCCCTTTATTAATAACAGCGAACTATCTTTGCCAATTTACTATTTTGAATTATGTATATCACAACAAGCTTCTGGGATGTAGAGAAAATTATTATTCTGATTATTATCTCTGAACCAACACCACGCTTGTTGAGAACCTACCAAAACATTTTGCTATGGACTCGGTGGTGGTGATCTCAGTAAAACTTCAAAAATGCCGATATTCAAGTCAATCATTATGCCAAACGGCCATTATGCCAAATGACCATTATGTGAAACGACCATTATGCCAAATGATTTTATGCCACTCGGCTTTCTACCAAACGCGGTACAATCTTAAAAACACCGTTATAAAGTATAAAAACAGTTTTTCAGTATATGTAGCTTGAAACCAACCAAAATGACACCTCTTTGCGTTTGGGCCCTTTTAATGTAAAATATATAAAATGGTGAAATGATTCCAGCTCTGTTATGCTTTATTTCACTCGAGCCTATCAAACAAACGATATATGCGAAAGTCAAGGCAGAATACTTGGAGAAATACACGTGAAGGAAAGTCTGATACAATTCCTGGATTGTAAGAATTTTTTGACGATTTTCTTAAAGATTCTTCAGAACAGCTTCAGGAAAAAATAAATAAAACTCTTGATAAATGCTTATCGATATGACTAAAAAATAAACAAAAAACAATTTTTGGAAATTACCATCAACCTCCTTGTGAAAATACCAGAAAGTAATCGAGTCTAAGGATATCTAAAAATATACTAGGGGAATTCCTTGAAGAATACCTTCGATAATTTTTGTAAGAATTCAAGAGAAAATAGTTGAAAACCTGACGATTTTTCTTGTTGAATCACTGCCTAAAAAGAGAACGTTTGAATCTGACCTTAGTGGGAACAACACTATTCCTCCAAGGTTGACTCCAAGGTTGAATCCTCGAAATATTTCTGTAGGAAAACTTCGATAATCTTGAAAAGAGTTTGTACTAACTTAAAATATTCAAAGATCACTGCATCTATTGCCGTTTTCGAAAACGTCTTTACACGTCTTGTTTTTAGGATATCGATTTCAGTCAACTTGCATGCAGTCAGTTTGTATTTATGAGCCTAATTTATGATAGGGAATAACAATACGATACAACAAAGTTTGCGAGCAAGCCTGTTCAAAAATTCGATTAAATCGGCTCATTTCAATCAAAATATATTGCATATAAAAGTTTAACTCTTATTTTGCTTGCTAGAAGGATTAAATTACCAAATAATAATGTCTCCATATTTCGATATTGAAAGAACCATCGAGTAAGGGTCAGTGGTGGAAATGTTCGCATCACGAATGTTAAGCAATGTAAAAGAAACATGATAGACTCGCGAAAAGACTTGATGTGAGTAAATTCGCATCCGCCTGCTCGGGAGAACATACCAAAAGGAATAGCAAAAAGTTCACGAACATTTACTCGCGAGTAACCGAACAAGGTGTAATTTATTATGGTTTTGACAGACAGACAAATCAACTGTTTATCCATCAAATCGTCAGTAAAGTACAGTTTATAGTAAAAAACCCTTGAAATCTCGAAGAGAAAAGAGCTATTTTTCCAAAAGTGCAATTGACTCTGAACAGCTCTGAAAACGTGCATGAAGCACGTTAGCTTCGATCACGACAGATGTGAATAAATCAGCACTCTGATGCTCGCGAGTAATATATTTCCGCTTCCGTGTCCGGTGAAGACATGTTCGCCAGTTATAGAACACGAAACAAGTGCAAATGCGATCCAAGGGACTGTCGAGGTAGCCCTGAAAACCAACATTTACTATGGTTTTCTTTCTCGACATCGAGATACGAGATATCTAGAAAGGAAGAATTGACTGTAGTTCAAATATGATACACATAACATTGACGACCTGTAGCAATTTTACTGGAGCAAAAACAGCCCCAAATTTTCTTGAGACACTTCATTCTATCTTTGAGACACGCAAAAAAAAAATGCTTTTGTTCTGCTGTGTTATTATTACCCTCATTTTGATTTGTAGTAATTCATTGTAGGCCAATGGAAAATTGTAAACTTTCGATGAAAATGCTAGAAAAACTCAGATAGATGTTCGAAATCCAAATATATGGAATTGCCTTATTTTCTTCGGGATATCTTTGAAAAACTTCTCCTTGGAGTTCTTTAATGCATTTCTGGACGGACTTTTTGATGAGTCGCAGACTACATCTCATTTAAATTGATTGGAATGGTTTTACGGGAAAGAAATATTTGGAGGTATTCTAGATGTAGAATTCATGGAATGGATTAACAGAAAAATCGCAGAAGTATAACAAGTGTTATTTCAAGAAATATCTATAAATATCGTACGTAAATATGAATGTATAACGGTAGAAATCTTTGAAAATTTCTTCAAGTTATTATCGTAATAATATTTGCATGAATATTTTTATTATATTTATTTACTTATTTATAAAAAATACCTGAAAGCAAAGTGTTGTAAGTGACAAAATCCTATTCTTGAGAAAAACGTCTTTGAAGCTTTTTGTGCAATTTTTCACTACATACATTTATGGGTGCCAATAAGACATTTCATTTTTTTTACAAATTTTAGAACTTTTTTCTGTTGGGCGAAAAAATCATCTAAACTATTATTGTTTTTTTTTTTTCTTTGGTGTCTTTTCTGGCATTAGTAGTGGTTCATGGGGGTGTGTTTGAATTTATGAAGAATTCGTCTGTCAAAATGAGTCAGCCCTTCATCACCTCTGGGACCGTCAACGGGCAAATCTACAAGGAGGAATGCCTCCAAAAACGACTTCTGCCCTTCTTGAGATCTCATGATGGCCCGACACTGTTTTGGTCACATTTGGCCACTTGCCACTATGCTCGGCCCGTCTTAGACTGGTACACAGATAATTATGTAGTTTTTGTACCAAAAGACGTCAACCCTCCAAACTCTCCGGAACTTCGCTCAATTGAAAAATGTTGGGCAATCATGAAGGCGAAGCTCGTTAGAACTCAAAAACTGATAGAAAATGAACTTGAACTAAAGAAAGTGTGGTTAAAAGTAAGTAAGCAAGTCACTCCTATCATTGCCCAACATCTGATGAAAGGGGTCAAGGCGAAGGTGCGGGCATTTAAGTTGGAAGAAGAGGTTCAATAAACCAATGATGTCAAAACTCAACCATTTAGCAGTGCTTTATTTTCAGAAAGATTGAAAAGAATAGGGCTCAAGGAAAATTTTTGGTGACCTATTTAGTGTGTCCAAATTTCGTCGAATACAGTCTTTATTATACAAGTTCAGAAACGTAATTGATGCAATTAACAGGTGTGCATCATGTTCGAATCAGTTCCATTGAAATCCATTTCCCACATAGTTACGGGAAAATGGTATACTCTAGTAGTGGCAACCACCTCATCATCAGTTGGTCGAGCGTTAACTTTTTCATTTCCAAATGTGGTCAGCCATTATTTTGATTAAGTCTCTCTATCTCACACCGTACCCCCGTAAACGTGATCGAATGATTGTGCTGCCGATAAAACTTTTCCTACCGAAAAACTCGGGGCTAGCGAAAAAGTTTGAATCGAAATTGAGTGTGTGCATCTGGCCAGTTGACGCTTCGCCGGACAATCGATAGCACTTTAAAATTTCGAACTCTGAAAGTTGAAATTATTATTTCAAATTAAACTACTGTCACCTCACACAGTTGAATCTTTCTTAACGTCTCAATCAGTTGGTTCTTGAGACAAAATTACTATGGAATTTATTGTTGAAATTCAAATTGTATTATAATTGTAGGACCAGTGCAGATAACTTCGTTCAGCAAAAATTCTACGAAACAACCTGGCCGCAGCATCGCCGGCACAAAACAATCACTTTCTAATACCGTTGCAAATCCATTTAATTCACTGAGCTGACAGTTTGACAAATGTGGGTGGTCTTAAGTATTACTAAACGTATCTTTTCCTCTCTCCCCCGCCCCCATTACCATCCAGTTCGGTTTGGTCGTTTGTCTCTTTTTACACCTTGACTTCGCTTGGTTTGTAATTCTGTTTTAAGCTTTTATCTTTGTTATATGCATTGGATGATAGGCTGATTGCGTCGTTTGAGTGTTCCTGTGCTGTTGTGTTGTTTCATCCTAACCGAAATACTTGTCCTGTATTCTGTACAAATACCTTAGCCGATAGTCGTCACTTTTTAGTCGGTCGTCATCTTTTGGTAGGGGCTGTTGTTGTTGCTGCAGCTGTCTTTGCTCACGACCACTTGGAAAATTGCTCTGGAAGTATGCGTCCTCATCGGCAACGTTATCGCTATTCGTGTCGTCATTGTCATCATCATCCTCACGTGGATTGGGTAACATTACCCTTTCGTTGGAAAATCTCATCTCCTGTGGTCCGACAATGGCCACAGCAGAGTGGAGAATTTTATTAGCCTCCTGCTGGGCCTCCTGTTGCTCCAGTTCAAGCTGACGTTGCTCGGCGGCCAACGTTAGCATATCCTCGCTGCCCTTGCCGCTACTGCTGCTGCTGCTGCCTGATGAAAAATATAATGAAAATACAATAGGTTTTATTGTAACAATACCATATTATCAAACAGGTTTACCATAGAACTAAATTTATTATTTACAATTCATTTTTCACCTATTCTATTGTTTTGTATCATTGAATTAACTGTATATGGCATTTTCACAATAATAATGGTGGTTAAACCAATTAAAAAAATCGTGGTAATGTCAAACCAAAATAATACAATTTATGGTAGTTTTATTAGATGGTTTTCAAGGCATTTGCTTATTGTTTTTTATAGTTTTTATTTTTATTTTCGTTTATTAAAAATTGTACCAAGAAATTTACTTGAAAACGATTGAAGATGTCAAAATTTAATGTAAAACATAACGGACTCCATACATGGTCATCAAAATAGCCAACTTGTGCCTCTACTCTCGATTTCAAAAGCCTTCTTCTGGTTGCTAAGGTATAAATTGCATTGTCGTTTAATGTTTCTTTCGTGAGATTTTTGCCTTCAAATTTTTTAAACATTATTAAATTTGGATTCCAAGCTGTTTCACCTTGAGGACTATTAATGTTATAAAATGAACATTTTGTGTTTGATATATACCATCAGTGCGCCAGATTTCTCTCATTTAAGTGTTTTTATCTGTTCAAATGTTCATAATAAAATAACTATTGAGTTCATCAAAACTATGTTTATTAGAGTGATGCAAATTTCGAAATATTTGCTCCCCTATGCTTAAACGATTTAAATTATGGTAAAAAGCATCCTCCCAAAATTTGAAATGATTTGGAAGAAATTTGAATGTGCACACGCCATTTGAAGTTTATATGGAGATTACTATGGAAAACGCCAACCTTTTGTGTTCAGTCCTCTATCTCTTCGTTACTTAGTTTTATGGAAAAGTGAACACACTCTTCTCATGTGAAATTTTTCCAGCTACAACTTTGCCGCAGACCACTTTTTGATTGGACGTCAGGAAAAATTGTTATTCATCATCATAAAGTGGGTTTGCCTTCAGTAAGCTTCACCAACTATACGGCAGGCAACAGTGGTGCTTCTTGCGGGAAGAATAGATCAAAGTAATCCAGGCTACTATGTTCTACAGAAAAAAAGCAGTGTTGCTCTGAAAGTAATTGAAAGATCATCTCAGTATGGTTTAGACTTTGGAATCAAGAATAACAAATTATCCTTGCATCCCAACAAAATGTGGTCTTCGGCAAAGTTGTAGCTGGGAAGATTTTGCATCGGAAGAGTGTGTTCAGTTTTTCATATATTATTATGGTGGGCAGATAGGGGACTGAAAACAAAAGGTTTGGTTTTTTCATAGTAATTTCCATATAAACTTCAAATGGCGTGTGCACAACCAAATTTTTTCTAAATCACTTCAAATTTTGAGAGAATGATTTTCATCATAATTAATACCGTTTAAGCATAGGGGAGCAAAAACTTCAAAATTTGCATCAGTCTAATGTTTATGTCACAATGTAGCTTGAAGTATAAGTAATTACCGGCAAAATGAAATGAGTTTGGAAAGCTTTAACATATTTATTTGCATTTATTTATGCATCTAGGTGTCCTATTTCCACTCAAGGCAAACAAATTTCTTGAAGAACATACTTTAAAAGCATTATTTCGCATTTTGAATGAAAGATATGGTGAATTCAAAGGCATAAGGGCACCTGAAACCTGAAACCTGTTTCAGAAGGAACTGGCACACATCATATTCAGCAGTTTAAACACATGTATAGTACGCATCAAGAGGACCAACAATGAGATTTGACCGGATTTGGTCGGAGTATTTCGGAACCGGGGTAGGGTGTGATGTGTACATTTTCAGACCATCATATAGTTTCATCATACTATAGCTGAAAAGTCATGGTTTACGCTATGCCAAAAGTAAAAAAAAAATCTTCTCATTATTTCTGGCGTTACGATCCAATCGGAAAATAAACTTCTTCTCAGCTTTGAGTATTTCTGAGAACTTCTAGTTATTTACTAAGAGCTTACTTTACTAATTAACCATTTTCGCATGTGTATATAACGTATGGCAGATACGAAGATACGCTATGCTCTGGTAAATCGAGAACATTTGCTATCCAAAAGGATCCTCTACCGCTGGGATTCGAACCTATGCCTCTCAGCATGGTCTAGCTGAAAAGCAGAACGTTTATAGCCCCGGTCTCCCAAACATATTTTTTTATAAGAATACTATTTCCGATAAGGTCAAATTAGAAAAAAAAAGATAATGTAAGGAATCGGCATCATTCGGCAAGTAATAACTCATTTTTTCATGTATAAATAAGAAAAACATCTTATCGTTGACGAATTATAACTTTTGATAGAAATTGAAATTTTGCGAGAAGTTCAAAGAGGACTCCAATGAATCCATCAAGAATTCCTCTCGAAATATCTCCAGTGACCCTTCCAGAGATTTCTTCAGGAATTCTTTCGAAGCTTCCTCCAGGGAGTTTATCAGAAATTCCTCCAAGACAATCTTCACCGTAATCCTTACAGCGATTTCTTCCGGGGTTCTACTAGCGGTTTTGCCAGAGATTCGTCAAGGAAAAACTTTTGTTTTCTACAAGATTTTCTAGATCGGTTCCGATAGCACACCAGAAATACTTCCAGCAATCAATTCAGGAGTGTTGCCAGGAGTCTCTCCAGGGATTCCTCCATGGACTATTCCAAGATTTTTTGCAGATATTTTTCTACAGGAATTTTTCTACCGATTTCGTCCTCATATTCTGCCGGAATGCCTCCTTTGATTACTCCATAGATTCCTCCAGTAAAATCTTTTCTGGTATTTCTCCAAAGATTTCTCAGGGAAATTTTCCAAGAATTATTGTAGAGATTTTCAATTTCTTCAATAATTACATTAACTATTTCTCCAGAGTTTCCTCAGGTAGTCCACTCCATATTCTTCTAGGAATTATTCCTGAGATTTTCTCCAGGAATCGCTCTAGGGAGTCTATCGGTCTATCAGTCCTTCAGGAGGATCTCTATCCTATAGGGATTCCTCATGAGTTTCGTTCAGGAGTTATTTCAGAGATACCTGCAGGAAAATTGCTACAAGACGGTTAGGTATTTTTCCTGTCAGTTTTCCAGAGAATCTTCTCAAAGTTACTCCAGAGATTCGTTCTCGGCCTTCAAAAATCCTACGGAGATTCTTCTAAAAATTCCTACAGAGACTCGCCCTGAGTTCCTTCAGGAATTTAATTTAAATAGTTGGAATTCCTCCAGAGTTTCCTCTGTGAATTTTTATGGAGATTCCTCCAGGAACTCCTTTTTTGAAGTTTTTTGAGAAATCCATAGTTATCCCTAGAGGATTCTTCGTTTAAGTTCCCAAAGAAATTCTTGCAAGAGCCTATAGAGGAATTCCCGAGGAAATCTCTAGAGGAATTCTTAAAGTAATCCCAGGAATATCGAATATGACTGTTTAGCCGAACTATGTTTTCAACGGTTTTTTTATGATAATGACTACGTAGACGAAAAACATATTTCATTAATATATACAGTCGAATCTGCATATCTGTAACAATTTCTAGAGGAAACCATGTAGAGACTTTTCTGGACCAATCTTTGTAGAAGTTCCTAAAAAAAGCTGATAAAATCTCTGCAGGAATCCTTGTAAAGATTTTCCTAGAGAAGAGTCTCTGGACAAAAAAATCTGTAGGAATCTCTGAAATATTATCTAAGATAATTACTGTAGAACTCCTTAAGGAAGAATCACTGAAAAAACCCTGTAGTGATTTTATGGAGAAAACTCTTGAGTAATACTTTGAGGAATATGGGGATATTTCTGGAGAAATCCCAGAAATAATCCATGAAGAGATTTTCCCAAAGAAATTAATGAGAAGAATGTACTGAAGGAATTTTTGAAAATATTTTCATAATGTTATCACTTGTAATTGGGATAATTTTTGATTAAATTCCTGCAGAAATTCATGGAAGAATCTCTGGAGGAAGTTCAAGAGGAAATCATGGAAGAATTCCCGGAGAATTTTTGAAGGCCAAGAACGAATCGCTGGAGAAATTCCTGGAGTATTCATGGAGCATCCTTGGAGTAAGTCATATACCGTTTTTCTTGTAATTCCTGGAGGAAATTCTTGAGGAATTCCTTAGTTGTTGAATATGTGGAGGAATTCCTGAGGGAATTTTTTGGCGGAATCCCGGAAGATATCCCTGGATAATTTCTTACGATAGTGTCTGATGAAATTCTTGCAGAAATACATAATCTCTGGAAGATTTCAAGAGGAGCTATTGGAGGTATACCCGAAGGATTTTTAGCGGCCCAGAACGAGTTTCTGGAGAAATTCCTGGGGTATCCCTGGAGCAATATCTGGAAAATCCTTGGAGTAAGTCATGTAGCGATTTTTCTGGTGGTAGCGCTGGGATAAGACCTGAAGGAAATTCCTGGAGGAATTTCTGATGAAATCTCTGGAGGAATTCTTGGTAGAATCCCAGAAGCAATCTGTGAAGGAATCCCGGAAGAAATCTCCCGAATAATTCCTGGATGAATCTCGAGGGGACTACTGAGGAATATATTTGAATGTATCCGTGGAGGAATTCTCATAGGAAATTCTGAAGAAATCACTAGAGAAATATCTTGAGTAATCCTTGAAGATATTTCTCTAGTGTAACTCTTGGTGGAATTCCTGGAAAAAGTCTTGAACTTATCTCTACAAGAATCCTTATATACATTTTCCTGGAGGAATCATTGTAATATTATTTGGAAGATTTTCTAGCGGAATCTCTGAAGCAATACAAGAAGAATCACTTGGAAAATCCCTAGAGAAATCTCCGAGAAAATCCAGAGTATTCCTGGTAGAATTCCTGAAACAGATCATGGAAGAATCCTTGGTGAAATTCCTAGAAAAATCCCAAGTAAAGATTTCGCTGTAGAAATCTATGAAGGAATCACTGACAACATTCCTGCAGGAACTCCTTGCCAAATCTCTAAGAAAATCCTTGTAGATATGTTCTAGCAGGAATTATTGGAGGAATTCCTTGTCGAAGCCATGAAGGAACTCCTGGAGAAATTGCTAAGATATTCCTGGAGCCTTATCGGAAATGGTCTAAAATGTATCACGATGAACAAAATCTCTTCCTGTAGGAATCTCAGCCAAAAAGCCCTTGTGAAAAAATCGCTGTAGGGATTACGGTGGAGATTAGATGATTTTTTGGTGAAGTCCCTGGAGGAAGCTCTAGAAGAGTCTCTGGAGGTATTTCGAGAGGATTTTAATTTGAAAGAATCTCTGGAGGCTTTCCTGAAGGAACTCTCTCTATCCCCCCACTTGAACAGGTTCCAAAATTGCGATTGTTGGTCCTCTTGATTTGCTTGTAAATCGGAATGAAAATCCATGAAGTTTGAACCACACGTACATATTCTTTTTATTTGTTATAGCGATTCGTAACAGGCACGGTTGGGTGTATTGTTGCTTCAGGCACGACATATTTGAGTTGATCAGAATTGGGCTCCCAATGCAAACCCAAAGTTTTAATGAAACGGTCCTTATCCAAGACCACTGTCGATTGCATGGCACGATTATCATTTATCACTCCCTCGAGTGCACCTGAAACGTTGCTGGCCCATTTGCGTAAAGCGGCATCCACAATAACATTTTGATAAATCTTGATCTCGTTTTGGAAATAATGCATAGAAAATGCATCTTACCGTATTCTCAATCCGTCGTATCGTTTTCAACTCCGTCGCAATCAGTTTCCAGATTCGTCTCACAACTTACGGCTCACTGTGTGTGTTGAGTGGTTAAAACACAACATATCAACGCTGTAATAAAATGTTTTACTAGAATATATAGATCTACGGGCATCTCCCTCCATTCCTTCAGCATGATGGAATATACTAATTTCCTTTAAAATTCATTGTTCGTTATCAAAATTCAGCCCGAACATATGAACACAATTCCTTTTGACCGTACAATTATGGCATTTGCTCACAGTACAGCGAAAACAACACAATCAAAGAAACCGTATTTTTACCTAACACAAGACGTGTCAGGTAAAAGTGCAAAAATGAAACCAATTGCCTGTCAAAAAAGACCACTTCTCATTGGTCGTTTTGGCAAACGCCTACTTTCACATCGTTGAGTTGAATTGCAACAGGGTACTTTGTTGCTAGCCAGGCCGTGTTGCTAATTTATAAATTAGGGTTTTCACCAAAAGTTTGAAGATTTTGCATAAGATCTTTTTGTATCAAATATTTTAGAATTCCATGTCAAGTTTACCGCATGTGCTCCTACAATGCTAAAAAAAATACAAAATATTTAATTGAAATCAAAATAATGGTATTTGTTTCAATTTCCTCTAAAAATATCGCCGGATTTGAAAATAATCCTGATTTTTTTTTTAAAGAGGCGTCCTCTATTGCATTGAATGAATGAAGCGTGCAAAATACTACCAAATTATGAGCCTTGATATATACATTTGTTCAGAAGATTTGCTTAAAAAGGATACTGGTAGCCCTGGCTTCGGCATCGTCAAGGTTATCGACTGAAAACCAACGGGGAAGTCTTAGTTGAGCCAGGTCCGTCACACTCGGGCTCAGATTGGGTACCACTTCTAGTACTGCATTTGGTCCCTCGGTAGTACAAAAGGTACCCAAGTTTGACAGATCGCAGTACACTTTTCACGGCATTCTAGATTACCTCATGAGCCAGAAAATTTAGGGCAACTGCAAGGGACATGGAGGTCTTTAATTTGTCTTTGGTTGAGCTGTCACGTCCTGTCCTAGATTTTTACGTCGAGCGTCACGCACACATTGATGCGCACAAGCTTTTTTTTTCTCAGTACGACGGATTGAACTTTGTTTACATTCTCAATTATACGCAGCGGTTGAGAAAATTTCGTGAAATTTGGTGATTTATTAAAGTTTTACGGCGTGTGATTGGAATGAAATCCTTCAATGAAGAAGTACGAAGGTTTTCCATAGTGAAAATAAGTGCCCGGCGAAGTAAGTCACCCACGGGGGCGGGGAGAAACTTGTGTTGGAAAGTGGTGTGGCTCAGTCGATTGCTAAGCATTTCTCTCAAATCGTGTTCGTCCATGCTATTTCGGTGAAAAATGGCAAAGTGGATAATTGAACTGAAGTTATTTACCGAAATACAGTAGTTTTATTGCATTTTTGGCGTACAAGTGTACAAACCATAACAGCTTTCACAAAATTACACTTGGATAATGAATCTATGTTGCAGGTAAGTTTGAATATCCGCCGTAGTGGAACATTTAAAGTTTGATACGACGAATAGTAGCGCTTACGACGAAGTAGAACAAAACCCTACTGCTATTTTCGCGGATGACGGTATGATGCGGAAGGAAATCTGCAGACCCGGCTGCCAATTCTGATTCGTCGATGCGCCTCTTGTGTCCCAGGTTTTCATAGTCATCCATGAATTTCCTATATTCAGCTACCAAATCAGAATCTCGCCCTAGTCTGAAAGGAATGTGCATATACCGGCCATCTTCGTTGCGAACTGTAGTTTCGGTGAAGAGTTTCAAGCATAAGGCTTCCGCCGGTGAATAGGCTATTGTTGTAATGGCCCAAAAGCGCTCCATATTCCGATAAATGTCAGCTTTTGTGGCAACATTGCATATGATGGAAGAGCTCGATTGTCCTTCAAGAGTCCTTCGACTTATTACCCAACCAAATACCGAATTTATCAGGGATGGCAGACTTTTTCCCAAAAGAATCCGACCAGCTACGCTGAAGAGATAGAAGGATGGGTCTGCTAGTTAAATCCCCGTTGGCAATGTCCAATTCGACGTATCGACAGATATCGACGGAAGATCTACTGTAACTCGGGGCGAATCGAATACCTCGATGGTGGTGGAGTAATTACTGATTCTCGACTTCACAGTGGTTTGAAATTTGCAACAAACTTCGTTAGAAGCTTGGCCGATCCCAGTAATCGGTAGGTTTACACGGTTTCGTCGAACCCTCATCATTTGTGCGACTCGTTCCGTCACAAAACAGCATTCGCTGCCCGAATCTAGGAGAGCACGAACTGTGTGTTCGCAATTGCGATCGTCGATCAGGATTACGATCGCAGTCGCCGAAAGTACCTTCGTCCTGGATCCGTCTGAAGAAATACATCTCGATATTCCCGTGTGTGTAGCTGGCGTTGATGACATCGGTCCGCTGGAGGTACTAGGCACTAACGATGGGCGATTTTGAATCGATGTTTCGAAAATCAATTTTCTCGTTCCGATTATAATGTTCAAATTCAAATGTTATTCATTTTAAGGAATTTTAAAAATCGTAGAGTAAAGCGGGGCAAAAGTTCGAGTGGAGCAAGAGTTTCTTTTTAAGATTTCTAGCTCAAATCAAATCAAAAATTAGAAATGTCATGGTGGTTCAATGCTATTCAAGTAAGAGACTTTCACTCCAAGTATCATAAAAATCGATTGAGATTTCGAAAAGTTATGGCTATTTGTTGTTTTTCGACGTAAATATTGTAATATTTGGTCAAACTTTCGATGCATGGAACCAAATGAAAATAAAATCTTTTTTCATATTTTATGTAAGGGCGTTTCTAGGCCTATCACAAGGAAGCTTTGAAGTGTATTAGTTTTTGCATAATTGCTTGGAAACTACTTTTGGCCCATAGTGGGGCAAAAGTTCGAATCTGCGGGGCAAAAGTTCGACCCATGTATAAACCCACGAAAAAAATTTCAAATTTCCTGAAATCTACATATTATCTTCAAATTTAGCGAAATTTGCCTGATCGTGCGAAAAATGTCACAAAAATTTTATATTTTCACTAAGTTTTACGAAAAACTGCTATTTTTTGAGTGTATTACAATTAACTCTGTTTTGGGCATTTTTTGATGATAATTTAGTGTGTATTTTTCGGCAAACATAAGTTTACGGCTGGTTCAAAGTATGTCTGGCATAAAAGTATTGATATTTTGTGTTTTAGCCAACGAACTTTTGCCCCAGGCGAGATTCAAACTTTTGCCCCACCGGTGGGGCAAAAGTTCATTTAAGACAATCAATTTTAAAACTGTTATAACTAAAAATGGGTAAATATTTTGACACAAGTTTGTTCAACAAAGTTATAGCCAATATGTTGAAGGTTCGCTGTATGGTATTTGTTTTGTTTCATCTGCTATTATTTTCCTGGAAACTTTGATTATACCACTAAGGTCGAACTTTTGCCCCACCTTACTCTATGCAAATTCATTTGGTCTTATTTGTAGAGCATATTTTGTTAATTTTTCATATGAGCTTGAAAATCGAATCGATTCAGAAACATCGATTCAAATGATTCGATTTAATCGGTGAATCAATTCGACGTATCGAATTTGAATTGATTCAGTAACATCGATGTTCTGGTCGAATTCGCCCAACGCTACTAGGCACACTGCACATTGGTCCCAGAGCCATATCTAGGAAGACAAAAATGATTGCGCCTAAACCGTCAATTTTAGATATATGGTGTCTTCGGCAAAGTTTCTCCATATTTTTCAGACATTTTTTTCAGAGATGTGAAATTAGGGTGGCCCACATGGTTTACGAGATCAGCACATAAACTTTTTTGCTGACGCATTTAGGACTACACAATGTTCTACAATGTTTTAGAACAACCGATTTGGAGCAACTTTGCCGAAGAACCCAAATTTCTATCTCTTACGGTTCGCGAGTTATGATTTTTTTTAACAAAAAAGTTAGGGTGGTACTGAAAAATCAGTTTTTTCTTGATAACTTTTTATACGATAATTTCTCGCAAAAACTTTGTTCCGAGCACTTTTAGAACTTTTGATTGCGCAACTTTTTGCCGAAGAAACTACTGTTCTATCTCCTATGGTTACAGAGTTATCAGAAATTTTCTTCAAAAAAATGGTTGTTTTCAAATGCCGATATCTCCGAAAGGCGCAAACGGATTTTCAATCTTTTGTCGGCATTAGAAAGATTATTTCTTTCTCTGTTTATGGTGAAAAAACTGTGAGGACGTTTTTTGTTTGAAAAGATTGATAGAATTTTGAAAATGATATGTTTTGAAAATGATATGTTTTCAACCGAAAATTGTCCATAACTTGAAAAATATTCGAGATAGCTCTTTGGTGCCTTCAGCAAAAATGTGCAAATTGAAAGTTCTGATTGTGCTTCATACAAGGTATTCATGAAAAATCAACGCTTACACATATATTCACCATAAACTAAATTTTGTATGGTAAAGAAAGCGAAAAAAGAGATATTTGCTAGAACAATCGAAATAACTGTATGTATGTCATTTAAAATTGAATACACATGTATTGATATCGATCATAGTAAGCGGAATCTAAGGAGTTGAAAAAAGTAAAATTATTTGCTGAAGCAAGTGATCAAGGCACACTTTCTGGTTCGTTACCTTAGACAGATATTTGGGATTTATATCTGGCTCTTGTTCAAGATTCATGCATTCATCAACAGGCGAATGCTGCCCTGACTAATTCGTTGTAGCAGATTTATAGGATTTGATTGAATTGAATGGGATAAGTTGGATGCCCAGATAGAATAATTGCAGATACTTCTATATTTCTATGGGAGGATATCATGGGAAGTAAGGTTTTGGTAATTTGAAGGAATTCTTCAAAGTATATGTTTTGTTATCGTTTGGGGTTGATAATATAATGAACGGAACCGGTATTGAATGCATGACCTTCTGCTCAGTAATCCGAAACGGTAGCAATTTATAACCAACCACGGCATAGGTTAGCTGGACAAACATTATGTCGCGTGAAATAACAAGACACCGTTTATGGATTAATGTTCCATGGATCACTGTTAAAACTGCTTCAGCAACTAACTTTCCCTAGCTCCAAACATTTCCCTTACTGTGATCGATCTTATTTCATTACATATATTTTCAATTTAAAATGACTTCACATACAGTTATTCCGGTTGTTCCAGCAAATATCTCTTTTTTCGCTTTTTTTACCATACAAAATTCGATTTATGGTGAATATATCATAAAACATTGATTTTTTTATGAATACTTTGTATGAAGCACTTTCAGAACTTTCAATTTTGCACATTTTTGCTGAAGGCACCAAAGAGCTATCTCGAATATTTTTCAAGTTATGGACAATTTTCGGTTAAAAACATATCATTTTCAAAATTCTATCAATCTTTTCAAACAAAAAACGTCCTCACAGTTTTTTCACCATAAACAGAGAAAAAAATAATCTTTCTAATGCCGACAAAAGATTGAAAATCCGTTTGCGCCTTTCGGAGATATCGGCATTTGAAAACAACCATTTTTTCGAAGAAAATTTCTGATAACTCTGTAACCATAGGAGATAGAATAGTAGTTTCTTCGGCAAAAAGTTGCGCAATCAAAAGTTCTAAAAGTGCTCGGAACAAAGCTTTTGCGAGAAATTATCGTATAAAAAGTTATCAAGAAAAAACTGATTTTTCAGTACCACCCTAACTTTTTTGTTAAAAAAAATCATAACTCTCGAACCATAAGAGATTGAAATTTGGGTTCTTCGGCAAAGTTGCTCCAAATCGGTTGTTCTAAAACATTGTAGGACATTGTGTAGTCCTAAATGCGTCAGCAAAAAAGTTTATGTGCTGATCTCGTAAACCATGTGGGCCACCATAATTTCACATATCTGAAAAAAATGTCTGAAAAATATGGAGAAACTTTGCCGAAGACACCATATATCTAAAATTGACGGTTTAGGCACAATCATTTTTGTCTTCCTAGATATGGCTTTGGGACCAATGTGCACTGGGTTCACTAGAAGTAACTGGTTGATTAACCGTAGCTGGTTGATAAGTAGTGGCCTGTAGTACCACTCCATGACATCCAGTTCTCGGTAGATTCGGCTTCCTGCTCATCGCTGGTAACTCTGAGGGCTTGTTGGCTACCGTTTCTAGCACGTTGACTCGGCGCTGCAGGAAATCTATCAACTGCTGAAGCTTCGTGGTAACATTTGTTTCCGCATATTCCTCCCAATCACGCCTCGTCACTGAACTTAACGGCACTTAACGGCTGCTTAACAGATGAATTAGCAACGCATCCCAATGCTCCGTCCTTTCGCCCAATTTCTTGAGGATTCTAACATTGGTTTGAAATTTATCGATCAACGTATGCGATTCCGATGCAGTTTCCCTTTTCATGCTGGGAAACTCGAATAACGACTGAACATAGGTTCTCTTTAGTCGACGAGGGTTCTGGTAATGGCTAATCAGTAAATTCCATACAACTGAATACTGGTCGTTGCTGATTGAAATGGTCTGAATTAGCTTCAGCGCTTCGCTAGCCAAGGATGATCCTAAATAATACAATTTTTGTATTGTGGACAAACTCGTTGATGAATGTACGAGTGACATGAATAAAACTTGAAAATTCAAACAGCAGTCGTAGTCTCCACTAAATACTGGAAGCTTGATATCTGGCAATTTTAAGTGGGCTTGGCCTGAATTGTCACCAGCAGTTGCAGCAGTATTTTGAGCCGTGGTGGGGTAATTAGGTTGATGCAACTGAAGTAGCGTACCCTTTATACGGTAGTATGCCCGCTCGAACTCCGTTCGCTCCTTGAGATATGAGATATCCTCGTAGTTCGATGGCGGTGTTACTGGGTTGGGTGGAATTCACTCGACACCCATCCGGCTCGAAGGCCCTCCGGGGTCTACCGGACCAGTCTAGCAGCCACGCACACGCCAACTTTTCGCAATTCACGAGCCAAAAGGCTCACTCGTCCAGCTTCATTTAAGGTCTTGACATTCCAGGTACCGAGTTTCCAATCATAGTCCTTATTTTGTTACCAGGTCGGTTGCCGAAAATAACGTTCGTTTTTTCTTCTTTCTCCATTTTTTCTTGGTGGGTGATAAATTCGGTATGCAACCTTACCTGGGTCACGCTACGTACATCACGTTGATGGGGCTGCCTTCTTAGGTGTAGCTGACGTGATACAGCATTTCATACAAAGCCGCTGGATACCAGAACAGACGCTGATTGAGCCGCACCTCCTGGTGTAAAGACGCTCAGAACGTACCTCCTCACTCTCGTTTATGTCAGAAGGACAACAGTGCCCAGGCTGCACTACCAGCTTAGTACGCAACCCTTAGATGGCGGTCTTTGTCATCATCTGACTCGTGGAAGCGCGAGGTAGGAACTTGAGAGCACCTGAGCTGTGTTGGTCGCTCCTTCCTGATTGTCAACTCATCATTATGCAGCCTCATTTCAGATATAATATGGTTGTAATGACATGATCAAATTTAGATTTAAGCGATTTCTCCAATATGCTTGCAGTTTCCACGCAAAATTCTTCGTTTCTCGTATATGGCATAATACAATACTTTTCGAAACCATAAAAAAATAACTTTTAAGCATCGAAAGTATTATGAACCTTGTAGATAATAATTGTTCTACACTTTAATACTCAATAAAACAATTAGGATTTTTTACTAAAATCAAAAATTTTACAACTTTGCTGAAAAATTCAACAATAAATAAATTACAGACTCTATTATAGATTATTATTATTATAGATCATAGGTTATATGGTGTTTCAATCAAATGAATAAATTGTATATTTTTATTCGGGCTGCTAATATACTTACGATCGTTAATTTGTTTTCCCGCTTCACTGGTGGCGCTGTCATTGCTGTCTCTACTGCTGGCCATGCTATTAGAGCTGCTGGTACCGGCAGATTTCCTGTTCTCCACCGGATCCAAAACGTCCAGATCCATCTGGCGCAATGGGGCAAGGTGACTGTACCGTCGGATGAACGGCGGGAGCCTTTCGTAGTAGAAACGATCCGGGCTGCCGAAGTGAAGCGGGCTTACATCCTCCTGTGGAAAATCGTCGCGACTTCGCTTGCCGATTTCGCGTAGGATGGCTTGGTTCCGTGCGACCTGTTCGGGACGAGATGGAGAACAATAAAAGGGTTAGGGTGACCATTTGGTTGAGTTTCAAAATCAGGAAAAGAGTATCAGGACTATTTTAACTCTTTATTTTCAAACATTCTTCAAGCTTTGAGTTGCATAAAATTAGTTTGGCTTATGTACAGTGCGCATCGTACCTTCGTGCTGTCCGTACACGAATTCTCTCTGCTCTTGGAAGTTTTCTTAAAAACTACCTAAAGCAATAAAACAGTACTTTTCAGTGCTACAAAAACAGTACTTTTCAGTGCTAAAATTAAAAACGGTACTTTTCAGTGCTACTAAAACAGTACTTTTCAGTACTATTTTTGTACTATTGATCCCTTTACGATCCTTGTTTGGACCCGTGCCTTCGATTTTTCGTTGGACCCGTTGGCGAAAGCTAGCGGTGGTAATCCTTCTTGGACACCGTCTTGGGAAAAAACCTTTCGAAGGTCACGTCTTCTTTCGTTTATTAATTAAACATGGTATCAACAACAAACAAAAGGAAGGGTGAATCTCTGAATTCACTACTTCCTTCCAAAAAAGTGGGTTTTAAAACTGTCACTACACGTGGCAAGAATGGAAGAAAGGAAGTTTCTCCGGAATGCGAACTTTCTTCCAAGGGTGAAATGAATAATTGTATCGAAATGAGCAATCGGTTCGATGCTCTAGACAAATTTTCCGAACACCAAATCGAAGCAGCCAGGCTCTTTGATTCAAGTGAGGAAGCAAAGAGTGCCGCCTATCGTGGTCAGTTGTTCCGAATTTGGGGGATTTAGGCAGGAGATCTTGAACTCCATTAGGGGAATCAAGGTTTCCTTCCAAATCGCAAAGAAAGGAGACTGTCGCGTTTTGCCGGAAACTCTTAAAGATCGTGAGCTTCTTCTCAAACATCTTGAAGAGAAGAAGCACAAATTTTTTACTTATGACGACAAAACTGAACGTTTGTTCAAAGTTGTCTTGAAAGGTCTCTCAAGTGACTATAAATCGCCTGAAGAGATCAAAACTGGAATAAATGATTTACTTGGATTTTCCCCAGTCCAAGTAATCATTATGAAAAAGAGAACCCAATCTGGCATTGTTCGGAAAGGGCTTTCTCAAGAATTTTATTTAGTTCACTTTAACAAAAAAGAACTAAATAATATTAAAGCTTTAGAAAAAGCAAAACTTTTGTTTGATGTCCGTGTGACATGGGAACATTTCCAGAAACCTGGAGGAAATTACCAGAACCCCACTCAGTGCCGTCGGTGCCAAAAGTGGGGTCATGGTACAAAAAATTGTCGCATGGATGCTAAATGCATGATTTGCGGGGGTTCTTCTCACGCCAAAGACGTCTGTTCAGTGAAGGAAGATACCACCAAATTCATATGTTGTAATTGCGGGGCTAACCATAAGTCCAATTTTTGGAATTGTCCTTCACGCAAAAAGGTCATTGAGGCTCGTGCCAGGCAGATGAAAGATAATATCCGTTACGATAACGGTCGTTTCCGGAATTTGCCTGGTAGAGTATCGAACAATGCTCATTTTTCAGTTAACGATCGCTTGATCATGAATCATACCCATCAGGAAGATCATGCTCATGCTCATTCACAAACTAATTTTAATCCGTCGGGTAGCCGTTCGAATCTTTCTATTTCGAATGTATCTACCCACGGTAAATCCTTTGCCGATATCGTAGCAGGAAATTCGAACTCCTCCCCTGTTCGATCCATGGGTACCCATTCCACTTGTTTCAAATCAAATGGAAAAAACCCTACCGCCACAGGTAACTCCGCTTCTTCGTCTACCGGAAATTCCAATGGGAAATCACATGACATGTCTGCCTCTGATTTTAATTTTCTAACTGAACAATTGAATCTAATGATTGATGCAATGTTCAAAGCCACCACTATGACTGAAGCAGTCCAAGTAGGTGTAAAATTTACAAATCAAATTGTTATTGGATTACGTTTTTCTAATGGATCCAAATAATAATTTAAATATTTTAAATTGGAATGCTCGTTCTCTGAATGGTAAAGAGGACGAGCTGTTTAATTTTCTTACGGTTAATAACGTGCATATAGCAGTTATTACCGAAACGTATTTAAAACCTGGATCTAAACTCAAAAGAGATCCTAACTTTTTTGTTTATCGTAATGATCGACTTGATGGGGCATGTGGGGGAGTTGCAATCTTCATTCATAGGCGTATAAAACATCAACTGTTTTCATCATTTGAAACTAAAGTTTTTGAAACTTTAGGTGTTTCTGTTGAAACACAGTTTGGTAAATATACTTTCATAGCTGCCTATTTGCCTTTTCAATGCTCTGGGCAGCAAGTTAATTTGCTCCAAACTGACTTGCGTAAATTGACTCGCAATAAGTCAAAATTTTTTGTCATTGGTGACTTTAATGCCAAACATCGGTCATGGAATAATTCTCAAAGTAATTCCAACGGCAGAATTTTATTTGATGAGTGCTCTTCAGGATATTTCTCAATTCAATACCCTGATAGCTCCACATGTTTTTCCTCTTCTAGAAATCCATCTACGATTGATTTGGTCTTAACCGACTCTAGTCATCTTTGTAGCCAACTGATTACTCATGCTGATTTTGATTCTGATCATGTCCCTGTTACATTTCAAATATCCCAAGAAGCGATTCTCAATCCTATCAGCTCCACTTTCAATTATTTACGAGCCGACTGGAATATATATAAAACGTATGTTGACTCTAATCTTGATGTTAACATTTCTCGCATACTCTGAGATAACGCCCTAAAAGCCATTGGTAACCACGTGTGTAGCTCGTTGTTTCTGAGCAAATGAAAGAATAAGCATCCAAACCAACATCACGGGCAGGTAGATAATGACCCTTTCTTCCCCATAGCGTTGTTAAATAACATGAAAATCCATTCATATGCTCAGAAACAACGAGCTACACACATGGTTACCAATGGCTTTTAGGGCGAGATCAGAAGTTATGCGAGATTTCTTTAGAAACTAAACTTGATATTGACAATGCTCTTGAAACTTTAACAAATTCCATTGTTGAAGCCCGGAGCATTGCAATTCCAAAATGTGAAGTAAAATTTGAATCCGTGATTATAGACGATGATCTTAAACTCTTGATCCGTCTTTAAAACGTGAGGAGAAGGCAATTTCAACGCACTCGCGATCCTGCTATGAAAATTATATGGCAGGATTTGCAGAAAGAAATCAAGAAACGTTTTGCTCAATTAAGAAACAAAAATTTTGAAAATAAAATTTCTCAATTGGACCCTGGCTCTAAGCCCTTTTGGAAATTATCGAAAATCTTGAAAAAACCTCAGAAGCCAATACCGGCATTGAAAGAGGAAAACAAATTATTACTAAATAATTGCGAAAAAGCTCAAAAACTTGCTATGCAGTTTGAAAGTGCGCACAATTTTAATTTAGGACTTACTAGTCCAATTGAAAATGAAGTTACTCAGGAGTTCGAAAATATTCTCAATCAAGAGAACGTTTTCGAAAATGCCTGGGAGACTGATTTGGAAGAAGTGAGAACTATTATTAAAAAATTCAAAAACATGAAAGCTCCTGGCGATGATGGAATTTTCTACATCCTCATCAAGAAACTTCCAGAAAGTAGCTTATCATTTTTAGTTGATATATTTAACAAATGTTTTCAATTAGCATATTTTCCTGACAAATGGAAAAATGCTAAGGTTGTTCCAATTTTAAAACCAGACAAAAATCCTGCAGAAGCTTCTAGCTATCGTCCAATCAGTTTGCTTTCCTCCATCAGTAAACTTTTTGAAAAGGTTATTTTGAACAGAATGATGGCCCACATCAACGAAAATTCAATTTTTGCCAATGAACAGTTCGGATTCCGCCATGGACATTCGACCACTCATCAACTTTTACGTGTAACAAATTTGATCCGTTCCAACAAATCTGAAGGCTATTCTACTGGTCTTGCTCTTCTAGACATAGAAAAAGCATTCGACAGTGTTTGGCATGAAGGTTTGATTGTAAAATTAAAAAACTTTAATTTTCCAACATACATTGTTAGAATAATTCAAAGTTATCTGTCAAATCGTACACTTCAGGTTAATTATCAGAACTCCAGATCTGAAAGACTTCCTGTAAGAGCTGGTGTTCCTCAAGGCAGCATTTTGGGACCAATATTATACAATATTTTCACATCTGACTTACCTGAGTTACCTCAGGGATGTCAAAAATCTTTGTTTGCGGATGACACAGGCCTCTCCGCCAAAGGACGAAGCCTGCGTGTCATCTGTAGTCGATTGCAAAAAAGTTTGGATATTTTTTCTTCATACTTGCAAAAATGGAAGATTTCTCCTAATGCTTCCAAAACTCAACTAATAATATTCCCACATAAACCAAAAGCTCTTTAATTGAAACCTTCAAGTAGACATGTTGTCACGATGAGAGGGGTTCCAATAAATTGGTCAGATGAAGTTAAGTATCTAGGGCTCATGCTAGATAAGAATTTTACTTTCAAAAATCACATTGAGGGCATTCAAGCCAAATGTAATAAATATGTAAAATGTCTCTATCCCCTTATTAATAGAAAATCAAAACTTTGTCTTAAGAACAAGCTTTTGATATTCAAACAAATTTTCAGGCCAGCCATGTTGTATGCTGTACCAATATGGACTAGCTGTTTTAATACCAGGAAGAAAGCTCTGCAGAGAATTCAAAATAAAATTTTGAAAATGATTCTGAGGCTTCCTCCCTGGTATAGTACCAATGAGTTACATAGAATATCCAATGTTGAAACATTGGAACAAATGTCAAATACAATCATTAATAATTTCAGGCAAAAATCGTTACAATCTTCTATTGCCACGATTAATGCGTTATATGTTTAGGTTAAGTTAGGTTAAGTATATTAAAAACATTTTTTTTTTCTCTTATAAGCAGGTGAAATCAACTCACCTGTAAAAAAAAACTGAACTGCTACGGCAAATGAAATGTAATATGTTGTTAACAAAATGTTAATTAAATCTTAAATTTGTTTTACCAAATTAGGATGATAGTGTTGTCAAATAACACAGAACACCTAGATATAAGAAATGAATGTAATGTTTGGAATGATACTAATAAAGAAATTAAAAAAAAAAAGAAAAAAAAAAGAAAAAAAAAAAAAAAACAAAAAAAAAAAAAAAAGTTTGGCTTATGCTGTAAAATTTAAATGAAATACAAATACAAATTGTGTATATATACAGCCATTCCATGAAAAAAACGTCGTGGGTAACCGAATTCCGCGAAAATTGGCTATTTTGTTACTTATCCAAAATGAGGATACACGTATCTTTGGAATTTTTGATTAGGGTGACCATTTCCGAAATAAAATGACCAGAAAAATCGCGATCTTGCCAAATTTAAAAAAAAATCTAACTTTTGAACCTCTCGACCGATTTTCAATCTTTTTGGACAAAATAAAAGCTTATAATTTTGACTTTTTAGGAAAAATATGAAATTTCAAAAAATTTGTTTTCTTACATGAAAACAAATCAATAATTTCCGTTTTTTCGTGTTTTGAAGGCCTCGGGACCAAATGGGCTATTGCTGTTGCTAAGCTGCTGTTCAAAAGCCGAAAGTAGAACATTTTGATATTTACAACAGAATGCAAATTTCAATTGTAATTCAAAATATTGTCAAAAGCGGATCCACTTTGTTGCCAAATTCGAGGGATGTCAAAAATAGGCGCACCGAAAATGGAGTCCCACTGTGCTTTGAATAAATTATAAAAAATGCGGTTTCTTTATAGAGTAAAGTGGGGTAAAAGTTCGAGTGGGGCAAGAGTTTCTTTTTAAGATTTCTAGCTCCGATCAAATCAAAACTTATAAATGTCATGGTGGTTCGAATACAATTCAAGTAAGAGACTTTCACTCCAAATATCATAAAAATCGATTGAGATTTGAAAAAGTTATGGCTATTTGTTGTTTTTCGACGTGAATATTGTAATTTTTGGTCAAATTTTCGTTGCATGGAACCAGATGAAGATAAAATCTTTTTTCATATTTTATGTAAGGGCGTTTCTAAGGCTATCATAAGGAAGCTTTTAAGTGTATTAGTTTTTGCATAAATGCTTGGAAACAACTTTTGGCCCATAGTTGTGCACAAGTTAGAATCAGCGGGGCAAAAGTTCGACCAATGTGTAACCCAAAAATAAATTCAAATTTTCTAAGATTCATATATTATCTTCAAATAAAGCAAAATTTGTCTGACCTTACGAAAAATGTCACCAAAAATTTACATTTCCACTTAGTTGAGCATGAGCATCAGCATGATCAGCTACTCCGTTATTGCAAGAACAGCTGTACTTACACAGGGAACCAACAGACATTACTCGGCATCAGTAGCATCTTCAATGTGTAAGTACTGGTGCTCTCATTATTATAACAAACAATACCAGCGCCGGCTGCGTCCGAATGCAGGTCAATTTGAGGATGGGAGGGAAATGATGACGTGTAACTTGCTTTATAGAAGCCGAGGAGTCCTCTGCATTTCCACAAGAAAACACTGGGATTTTGGATATGGGAAAGGATTAGTTTTGGTAAACGGTAAGGATATAATTTGAAATGGATACGAAAGCATTTTCACGGATGATCGATATCGATAGTGCGATTACTACGCAAACTAACCACAATTGATCCGGATTTCGTCGCTCGCCCACAAAGAAGCAAGCAACAGATTCAACGGACTCAACACTACAATTTACATTTCCACTTAGTTCTGCGAAAACTGCTATATTTGAGTACAATTATCTCTGTTTTAGGTAATTTGTTGATGAAAATTGAGTGTGTATTTTTCGGGAAATATAAATTTACAGCTGGTATAAAGTATGCCTGTCATAAAAATATCGATACTTTGTGTTTAAACCAGCGAACTTTTGCCCCACACTAGATTCGAACTCTTGCCCCACCGGTGGGGCAAAAGTTCGCTTAAAACAATCAATTTTGAAACCGTTATAACTAAAAATGGGGAAATATTTCGACATAAGTTTGTTCAACAAAATTAAAGCCAATATGTTGGAGGTTCACTGTGTGGTATTTATTTCTTTTCAATTGCTTTCGTTTTTTATGGAAATACTTAGGTCGAACTTTTGCCCCACCTTACTCTAATACATTATTTTTTCACGAAATCATAAAATGTCTTTTAATTTTGATTGATTTTGATCAGGACACTTCAAATCAAAATGGAAACCAGGACATGTCCTATTACATTATGACGGATGGTAACCCTGGATGGGATGAATAATAGCACGGTTGGTTATATGCTAAATGGCGGTAATCATCAGCTTATCGCATTGGACATCGACGGAAAGGTTGGTCGGTGAAATCAGTTACGTTTGTTGAGAGAGATAATTGGCCAATAAGGGGATTATACTGAATTACTGAGGCGAATATGACTGATTATATAACAATTCAATAGGTGCGTAACATGCAAGTTTATGGTGGGAATTGGAGGCCAATCCCGATCAGCCGGCATCATCATGTATTAAGTCGTATGCAACCGAACCTATGCGGGACAGATTTGTTACATGTGTCAATTATCAGCGTTGAATTTATTGGCTAGGTAGGGGGATATTGTGGACAAATCTGTTAACAACGATAATTATTTTTGCAAAAAAAAGCTTTACAACTGGTCGTTATGCACATCTCATTTACTCATCAATGTACTTTTTTTTATTTATTTCATCAGCAACTTGTATGAACGAACTAGGACAGAGCTTTGTGTTCCTATGAGTACTTCTACAGTTATTAACTGAGAGTTTTCTTTGACAATTATGCTATGTTCAGACTACGAAGTTGAATCATGTTTTCGTGATATTGGGCCAATATCAAACAGTGCTGGGAATGGAAATAGTAGTAGGCTTGAATTTCGCGAAAATCATGAGGCTCTCCTCAGTACAGTAGTTCACAAACGGGAATCTCGTCAAGTAGTCTATGGACCAATGCACGAGTTCATTATTTGAAGTTTGAGCGGTGCCATGATATTTACGTGACCATGGCAACGAGTGAATGTGGCACCGCTCAAACGTCAGATTAGTGATATTTCTAATATCATGATACAAACTGCTCAAATGTGCTGCTCGACTGCAAATTTTGCAGCAACCCTGCGGGTTTTTGACAGCAATGCCATTCTGAATGATTTGTTTTCATTCCGGAACAGATGGAAGAGAAAATTGAAAACACGATCGCTGGATGTTCTGATGGAGCTGGCGACCAAATAATTAGGGTGATGTGCTAGTATCCATCGTATTAAGCATTGGTCAGTGAGAACTGCAATTTTACCAGTATTGAAGTGAATGATACAAACCGATGCCAAGCAATCCTTTCACAAAACGGCCTTAGCATTGTACAATAAGATTTTGATAAATCTTGATGTCTTTTAGGAAATAATGCAATGAAAATGCATCTTGCCGTATTCTCAATCCGTCGTATCGTTTTCATTTCTGTCGCAATAAGTTTCCAGATTCGTATCACAACTTACGGTTTAGTGTGATATATTGAGTGGTCAAAACACAACATATCAATGCTACAATAAAATGTTTTACTAGAATATATAGATCTACGGGCATCTCCCTCCATTTATTCAGCATGATGGAATATACTAATTTCCTTTAAAATTCATTGTTCGTCATCAAAAATCAGCCCAAACATATGAACACAATTCCCTTTGAACGTACAATAATCGCATTTGCACACAGTGCAGCGAAAACAACACAATCAAAGGAACCGTATTTTTACGTCGAGCATCGCGCACACATTGATGCGCACAAGCTTTTTTCTCAGTACGACGGATTGAGCTTTGTTTACATTCTCAATGTTACGCGGTCGGTGAGGAAATTTCATAAAATTTCGTGAATTATAGAACTTTTACGGCGTGTTATTGGAATGAAATCCTTCAGTGAAGAAGTACGAAGGAAAACCTTGAAACCTTGAAAATTAGTGCCTGGCGAAGTAAGTCATACAGGGGGGATGGAAGAAACTTGTATCATAAAGTGGTGTGACTGATGGGGATTTTTTTTATTATCGTACAAATTGGGCCGAAGAGTTTCAGATTTTCATGAAACTTTTTCCACAGGCAGGGCTCATGGATGTATAAATAAAAAAAATTGAGAAAAATTCAGGGTCGCCTATTTTTCCGGAAAACTCAGGTGGAAATTTTTTGTTTTCCCTTGACACTACTTACTTTGAAAAATCATAACTCAAGAACGAAGCATCGTAGAAACAAAGTTTTTATATGAAAATTAAAGCAAATTTTCTCAACAATCCAAAAAAAAATATGAACTGGAAAAAGTTTTCCACAAAATTTTCCACCGTTGGGAAAATTCGTAAAGAAAAGCCGGAAAAACTATGCCTGAACTCGTGGAAAATTTTCAGAAAAATATTTTCGAGAAGGTAATTTTATAAGCTTTAATCACTGAAATTTTTGGAATGCAATTTTTTTTCGTTTTTGAGTTATGGCCAATTTTGTGAAAAATGTCCAGATGTGCCATATAAGACTTTTCTTTGAAAAATCATAATTCAAGAACGAAACATTGTAGAAACAAAGTTTTTATATGAAAATTTAAGCAAATTTTCTCAGAAATCAAAAAGAAAATATAAACTGGAAAATGTTTTCCACAAAATTTTCTACCGTTAGGGAAATTCATAAAGAAAAGCTGGAAAATCTATGCCCGAACTTGCGGAAAATTTTTATTAAAATATTTTTGAGAAGCAGTGTTGTTCAGACTCATTTCCCCGAAAATAACATTTTCCGAACTACGAAGCGACGAACTACTACAACCATGCTCTATCCTCCTAAGATAGAAAAGCAGATGGTTAAGCTTGAGTACTGCACACAAAATCGATCAATTTTAATCCCAGAGAGCCACAATTCAAGTTTTGGTGAAATGAAATGAGTGAGTGAGTGAGTGCGAATCATTTCACCGAAACTTGAATTGCGGCCCACCGAGATCGAAACTGTCGGATCCCATGTGCAACACTCAAGCCCAACCACCTCCCCCTCCATCTCAGGAATACAACGCACAGTTATAACAGTTCATGGCTTCACAATTAGAATTTCGGGGAAATGAGTCTGGTCAACACTGTTGAGAAGGAAACTTTATAAACTTCAATTCTAGTAACTTTTAGGATGTACTTTTTTTTTGTTCCTGAGTTATGGTAAATTTTGTGAAAAATGACCATTTTAGCCTTTTCTTTGAAAACCCATATTTCAATCGAAGCATCAGAAAAACAAGGTTTTTTATCAAAGCAATTGTAAATTTTCTAAAAGATCTGAAAGAAACGATATGGGATTGGTTTTAATGAAGTATAAGTCGGATTAGATTATATTTTTCATGAAACATTACACCAAAGACAAATTAAAGACCCCCATGTCCCTTGCAGTTGCCTAAAATTTTATGGCCCATAAGGTAATCTAGAATGCCGTTCAAAGTGTACTGCGATCTGTCAAACTTGGGTACCGTAATCCGGGGGCAAATTGATCACTGGGGTGAATTTGATCAGGTCGGTACCAAACAGCATTTCCTTTCAAAGATGCTTAATTATTCTTTGGCATCACAGACATTTCATGTATTCTTGTTTATGAATGTCTAATGATGATTTTAAACTATTTCATTTTTATTAGGTTCAGTTTTGTATAGAAATATTCACAGTTTTTGAAGGTGTTAATAATAGTGTTGGAAATGTCGGTACTAAACAATCCGTTGGTGCTAAGCCTTCATGCCAACTTAAAGTATCAAAAATGTTGTGTAAACTTCAGTGTGAACTGCTGAATTCATTTTTGAAATCGTACAGCTTTACAAGAATAGTTTTTTGCTCATAAAACCGTTTATTGTAGAATAACGTGCTTATTTCAAGGCAAATTGCATACATTTAGGCGTATAATGCAGATTTACAAAGTTTAATTTTGCAATAATATGATGATATACATGAGTTGTAAGAATTTTGACATCATTTTCAGATTCAGGAGAGCCAAATTAAGTAGATAGGGAAATGTTACTTTCTTAAATATGCTTTATTGTATAGTGATCAATTTCGTCCCAATGTGTCATTTTCAATTTTTGATAATAAAACTAATTTTATGAAATGTTAAATTTAATTGCATAAAAATCGATTACATAAACTGATACAGATCAATGAAGTACTGATTTTACCGAAATAATTTTGGCAACATTTGAATTCTAAAGGATAACATGACAAAAAAATGTGAAATAGTGATCAATTTACCCCCGGATTACGGTACCTTTTGCACTACCGAGGGACCAAATGCAGTACAAGAAGTGGTACCCAATTTGAGCCCGAGTGGGACGGACTGGATTACACCGTTAAGCAAAGCTGAAAAAACTGTTTCTTTTCCATTCCAAGGGATTCTTTCTTTTCTATGGAACAAATAAGATTCTTTTTATATTTTTCTTTAATTTTATTTATTTAATTATGCAGTACATAACTTACATTTTATCTTAAAACTATCTATTTTTGCAACCGAGAAGATTGCCTTTGGTTGCTACCTGAGACGAGACTCGCGAAGACGGTCTTTTTTTCTGTGATTGCTGAGTTTTTTCTTATTCCACTTTGTGTTTATGCCAACCATGCGGAAGCCGTTCAAACTCTCACATGAACCTCTCAGCAAAAAATGATAGCGTTTGCATCACATCGAATCATAAATAGCATTTTGAGTGAAATTTCATGCCAGCAAACGTAGCGAACGTTAGAAATAACTAATCTTGTGTTTAGATTTATCAGCTACTTTGGAAATAACTGCTCTGTCGACTGAGGTTTTTAATAACAGTTTGTTGTGAATACAATATTTTACACTTTTGCAGCCATAAAAACGGCTGGCTGCATATGACGTTTCGTGACAGCGGAATCTGGGCTGCATATGACGTTGAAACTTTTCCTCTTCGCGAGTCTCTCTCAGGTTGCTACCACCAGAAGATTTTCGTTTCTTTGTAGTATTAAGAACAAAGCATGCTGTATTTTCTTGGTTTTCATGTGCATCTGAGAATTCACTCGCAAAAATGCTTCGTTCGTCTTTTGGAATAAATGAATGATATTTTTTTGTTCCAGGAATTGGAACAAGGTTAGAAAATCTCTCCTGAAGTAATTTTTCAGCCTCTGAATAGTCATTTTCAGTTGCATAGATGAATTCCCAATTTTTTTAAATTGGTCTTTCACCTTTTGCGACACAGCCCAGTCAAAAAATTGTTTGGCGTTATTAATTTCCGCTGACTTTCTTATACTAGCATCTCTAGCCATTCGCTTAATATTGCCACCGATACCATCACATGGACCTTTTCCATGTGAGGTTGGGTAAAAGTGCCATTCTGCTCTAATTTTAAAATCATTTTCATGGTTGCATACATTTTTGAAATTTGATTTATTTTTGTACTGCTCTCCGCAACCATCAGAAAGATAAATGATTTTTTCAAGCTCAGGAAATTTATTTTTCAATCTTGAAATTAGTTTTGTTTGAAAAGCATAAACTGATGTCGTGTTATGCTTTTTTATGTCAGCAATTACAACAAAATTTAAGACTTTGATCGAAGATTTGTCTTTGTAATAAATTACAAATGGATGTATTGTTACTTGAGGTCGTACGAAGTAATGGCTTTGAATGGAATCTTGTATCACGCACGAATAATTTTCCGCGAAATCCATCTGGCACATTATTTCTTTGTTTTCAACTAGTGATTACTTTTTAGCTCTTATAAATTTATTTTGTTTATCTACTTTGAATTGATGCACAAGAAACTTCTCTGTGAGATTTTCCAAGTTTTCTATAAAATCATTTACATTTTCCTCTTTGTTGATAATTTCACAACGAGGAGAAATAATCCAAAAACAATACTTAACTTCTTCAACGTTGTTTTCATCTAAGCGATTGGCAACAAAATCTAATTTCTATAATTTGTTCCTCACAGGACCTCAAGTAACAATCATCTGTACTATCTGGACATATCATTTGACTAGTCAAAGAGGTGCTAAGTTTTTTTTTCTGTATTATGAACTTCAAAGCAATTAGTTTTTTTCAATGCATCAACCATGAATGTCATATTCTCATGTATCATGCAAACACAAACATTCATGGCCGATGAATCCTTTGTATAAACACATTGTTTTGATTTAAGTTTCCAGAACGATGTGAATGAGACAGATTCCTGTTCACTCTTACAGGTTTCCAAATATTGTTTATATAAAGTATCCAAAGGGTCAAGCAAAAGGCGTTTTTGAACATTTTGGCGCACTCCATTGGGTAACTTAATAGATATGGTATCTTTCAAGCCAGGAAATGGTCGACTGATATCATCCCTTAGGTAAAAATTTGAAACTATGTCTTGGACATCTGATCTATGCGAGGGTTGTCCTACTTTTGAAAGTGGTTTAATCCCTAAATTGTATTTTTTTGATTCAGTTATAACGTGTTGAGACACGTCAAAATGAGCTTTAACTTTGGCATATGACCAATTCCTAGGAAGTAATTTTAGAAGTTCAATTTGCGTGTCAGGTTCGGCTTTTGTAACAGCTGAGTTCAAATTTAATAAAACGGAATCAAAATCCTCTGTAACATCGACAATATTAGGCGGTAACCAAGTCTTTATTTTACTCAAAATTTGATTGAACATTTCGGCCATAGAAGCATTGCGATAGTTACTACTAGAAGCATCCAAACGTGAAGATTTTACTTGAAAAGAAATTTCCAAGAATTTAGCAAGCTCTTGTATTTTTTGTACATTGTTTATAGAACTAACTGACTCACCCGAGGAAGGAGTTTCCTTTGGCGACGCCAACGAAGATAGTGGTGAAATTTGTTCCTCAAACGCCATTGCTTCTGGAAGATCCGTTACGAGAGCCTTCTGGTCACCGGTAATGGATCACTTCACGAAAATTTTCATCTTTTCCGTAATCCACCGAACTCCATTCGAATGAAGCTTACTGATGAGGCCTTGGCTGATCGATCGTAGATTTTTCCTTACTGATTTGTGGCCGTCCAGTCCGAAGAGGTTACAGTATAAAGAATTGTATTCGTAATATTGAACTTTCTCCATTTCAACAGCTTCGGGAAAACTTTGTTCACTTTACAAAAAATAATAACGAGGAATATACAGCTGATAGACAACACTTGCACTTTCTCACTGCTCTTTGTTTGTTTTTGGTAAACTTATGATTCTCAAGCCATTTCAACGCTTTAAACTTGAATTGGTAAATACCTATTTGTCATATTGTCTAACCATTTATTTAACTGTCAATTTTGTAGTTACCTAACAGAAAAAAATTGCCTACATTCTGATTGAAGAAAACTTTGTTTCTATGTAGTTTCGTTCTTAAGAAATTTTGTTTATGAACTTATAAATTTGTAAATATATGGTTCAAACAGCTCATCCTAGCAATATTTGATCATGTTTTAGGAACGAAAAATGAGCGTATTGAAAAATATTGAAGGATTGGATCTTATTGATCGCTCTTTTCAAATATACTTTGTTTGAAAGCTGGAATAGCTAATCGGGTTTTCATTATTTGTTTTCATAAACATCCTGGGAAACTGATTCCATTTCAAAAATTTCATATTTTTGAGATAATTTGAATCCGGTTCGACAAGTCATGATGAGTCTTGAGTCATGATTTTTAAACGCAAAGGCATGTATGGCAAATCTTTGCATTTTTTACAAAATTGACCATAGATCAGGAACTAAAGAAAAGTACATCCTAAAAGTTACCAGAATTGAAGTTTATGAAGTTTCTTTCTTAAAAATATTTTATTAAAAAATTTCCGCGAGTTCGGGCATAGATTTTCCAGCTTTTCTTTATGAATTTCCCCAACGGTGGAAAATTTTGTGAAAAACTTTTTCCAGTTCATATTTTTTTTTGATTTCTGAGAAAATTTGCTTAAATTTTCATATAAAAACTTTGTTCCTACAATGTTTCGTTCTTGAGTTATGATTTTTGAAAGAAAAGTCTTATATGGCACATCTGGACATTTTTCACAAAATTGGCCATAACTCGATAACGAAAAAAAAAAATGCATTCCAAAAATTTCAGTGATTAAAGCTTATAAAATTACCTTCTCAAAAATATTTTTTTGAAAATTTTCCACGAGTTCGGGCATAGTTTTTCCGGCTTTTCTTTACGAACGGTGGAAAATTTTGTGGAAAACATTTTCCAGTTCATAGTTTTTTTTTTTGATTTTTGAGAAAATTTGCTTAAATATTCATATAAAAACTTTGTTTCTACGATGCTTCGTTCTTGAGTTATGATTTTTCAAAGTAGGGTAACGGTCGTATTTTGGACCCCCTAAGGAAGTGATTTTACATTTTTGTCCCAATTAATTAATTGCACAGTGTAACCAAGTCAAATAACATACCAAAATGTAGAGAAAAACTTCCTCTACGAGCTAAAAATGCCCATACGGGCATGTAGGATTCAAAAGGCGTCGAAAATAATTGAATTGTGATGCACTGTTTTTCATTATTTTGGACACACCAATACATTTTGGACCCTCAAAGTATATATTTTGGACCCCCGGCATTTTTTATCATTTGGCTACAAAGCTCACGGCACTGGTTGTATAATATGCATGCCCATAGTCTTATCAATCGATTGACAATGGAAAACCGAAGGAACTCTACGCTTTTAGTTCAGGAACTTGAAAAAAGTTTCTGTTTACATTTGAAAAAATTTCTGACGGCTTTAATTCCTGTGTGTAACGTATTGTAACGGTTGCATGGATGAACCGATTAAATTAAATTAATTTCAGATAAAATAAACACATTTTCTATGTACAAACGGTTGATGCAAGTGCGGAATAGTCCAATCTTTCCAAATGGCATGCGAATTGAGTTGGTCTTTCGACTTAAACTGGAAAATTTCCAGGAAAATGGCCCAGGGGGTCCAAAATATATAGAGGTCCAAAATATATTGGTTACCCTAAGTAGTGTCAAGGGAAAACAAAAAAAATCCTCCTGAGTTTTGCGGAAAAATAGGCGACCCTGAATTTTTCGCAATTTTTTTTTATTCATATATCCATGAGCCCTGCCTGTGGAAAAAGTTTCATGAAAATCTGAGACCCTTCGGCCCAAACCCGTACGGTAATAAAAAAAAATCCCCTGATGTCGATCGTTAAGCATTTCTCTCAAATCGTGTTCGTCCATGCGATTTCGGTGAAAAAGTGTAAAGTGGATAATTGAACTGAAGTTATTTTACGAAATACAGTAGTTTTATTGCATTTTTGGTGTACAAGTGTACGAATCTTAACAGCTTTCACAAAATTACACTTGGAAAATGAAACTATGTTGCAGGTAAGTTGGAAAATCCACCGTAGTGGAACATTTCAAGATTGATACGACGAAAAATAGCGCTTACGACGAACTACAATGAAACCCTACCTTGCCCTAGTAAGCTGAATGGTAAAAGGAAACAAAATTCAATATTTTAGCATGTATGGATGTGGTTTTTATAGATCCAGTGAAGTGATTATGGTGGTTGAAAATTGCAGAGAAAGGAAGTTTAGCAGAGGTACACGCGGGGCAATTTTGCTAAGGTCTTTCTGCTATCTACCCGCATAATTCTGAACCGTACTCTTACTGTTTGCAATACTGTTTACAATTATTTCTCGCATAACTTATGATCTCACCCTAAAAGCCATTGGTAACCATGTGTGTAGCTCTTTGCTTCTGAGCATTTGAATGAATTTACACGTTATTCAACAACGGTATCGCGAAGAAAGGTTTATTATCTATCTGCCTGTGGTGTAGGTTTGGATGCTTATTCATTTATTTGATCAGAAACAACGAGCTACACACCGCGTTACCAATGGATTTTAGGGCGTTATCCTAGATCAAGCGAGATTTGCGACAATATTTGAATGTTTTCGTATAACAGAAAAAATAACAATAAACTCACCCTTTCACGAACGGTTTTAACAGTTTGGTGAATTGTGATTGGGCAAACTACAATATGGGAAATAGGCGGTTAAGTTATGTAACCATTCAAAAACGCCGATTTTCCCGAACAAAATTTTACGTTCACAGTTTGTGTAATTGTCGGTTTACTGTCCATTTTTGGTCCAAACCACTGTAAAGCACAAAAAACAGTTAAACAGTTTTGATACAGGTTAACTATAAATTTGAAAGAAAGTGAAGAACGTATGTGTAATTGTTGATTTACGGTAATTTGAAGTATTTTAACACTTTGTTTCACTGTTCTGTTACAATTATACCATAATGAAAGCATTCATAAATTAACTAAATAAGAAATAATGAAACAAATAAAAAAGCGTGGAAGAAACTTACTTCAATTAGATCTACTAAAGATCCAATTTTAAGTAAATCTACATCACACACACTTGTTTCATTTGTTCTTGTTCAAATAAAAAAGGGGTTTTTTTCAATCCTTTCTTGACCCATAACGTAGTTGGAAGAAAACAATTAACTTTTAAAATAATATTACAATTTTTATTTAGTACATTTTCATTAAACAATTATGCAAACCAATATTTGATTATTTTTCACAGCATTCTATAAAATCCACAAGACTTGTTCATATTGCCACCTTTTCCCCTAATGGAACTTAGTAAAATCGAGACAAATTTATGTAAAAAGTATTATGAAATCATACACATCGTCTGGAAAACCAAATTACTTCCGTTATCTGATGTTTTAGATATGCTTCCCATGAACGTGTAATTCGTACCGAACACTTTTTATTTTCTTCCGGCGGCATGATTCCAGTTCCAAACACTTGATTCTTAAGTTCACTTCCCGTTGCAGGTAGCATAACCCGTTTCATCATCTTGCGGGGATGTCACTATCGGCCACAATGCGGAACGGATCTTATCGGAAGCAACGAGAGTTTTCTTCGCTAGTTTCAAAACCATATTTAATTTTTACTCACTCTGAATTGTTGACAAAAAACAATCAAAAAAGCGCGACGGTTTGCAGCAATACTATAAAAATTTGCATGTACGGATCGGTTACAAATACCAACATGCAAAACAATTTGACAAGCTGTTGAATTTAGGTATCATATGGTTTAATCGGAATCGGCACAGTGCATCTGTATACTGATGCGCGCTCACAAAAAAATTGGACACAATAATGCGTGTAACTGTTTGCCAAACTGTTGAAAAAAGGTAAAATATAGTGAAATGTCCCTGTGTTAGTTTGAAGCGAAAAAATAATCACACACAATTTGGCAAAATGTCATGTTACAATTTCACTGTATTTCATGAGCATTGTTCCCCAAATTGTTCAACATTATTTGGATACTGAAACAAATTGTTACTGTTCGGTATGAAGTATGAAAATCATTTCATACAGTAATAAGCTTTTAGTTCCATATTGTTCAACATAAAAGTAATTATTTGTGGTACATTAACCTTTACCGATAAAATTAACATTCTGTTTGGAATGTAAAGCAAACTATATTTTTCTATGCGGGTAGGAACCTATGATCGTCTCTCCGCATAGGAAAGTTGTGAAGGTTATTTCAAGGAAAATTCTTAGGGAAATTCCGAAGGAAGTACCAAAATAAATTCCGAAAGAAATTCTAAATGGAATTCTGAAATTAATTCCACAGGGAATACCGAACGAATATCTAAAGGAAAATTCGAAGGAAATTACAAACGAAATCACAATTCCGAACAAACATACCGAAAGAACTTTCCGAATGAGCTTCCTGAAGCAAGTTCCTGGAGGAATTTCCTTCAAGAACTTTCGGAGGAATCTCATGGACACACTTCAAAAAGGAACTGCCGGAGAAACTACCAAGAAGAACTTCCTGATGAAACTACCAGTACGAATTTCCGATAAGCATCTGGATGTGGAAGATTTTAGAAAAAAAAAGCTTTCTCGAGGATCTTCCGGAGCTGTAAGATTTTGCCAAAGAAATAGTAATCAATGAAATTTAGTAAGAATAAGAAGAAGTTAAATTATAATATCAGCTGTCAAACAATCAAGGGCGAACACGAAATTATTGCGACACATTCAGCAGGGCATAACTTTTCTACCATTGGGTAAAAATCAACCAAATTTTGCACACTTTCTCATTGATGTGTATTGTTTACATGCTGTCAAACTCGAAGTCGTGTTTTTCGATTCAACGAAAATGGAGGTGAACCAACGCGAGTCGAGAGAACAAATTCTTTCCAAACACCTGGAATTTCCTGACCTGTCGCACTGGCAGTTGGGAAAATGTTTAACATTCACCATTCAACCGTCTCCAGAATGTTGAAGCGGTTCCAGGAGTGGTTGACGTTGGACCACGGCAAAGGAGCTGGAAGAAAACCGGGACCGAAGAACAAAAAGACGGAGGAAAAAGTGATTAAATCAAATCCCAACGTCTCAAGCCGTGATTTGGCTAAAAAGATCGGCATGTCACAGAGCTACGTCCAGAATGCAAAGAAGAGGGCTGGACTACATACATACAAGGTACAGAACTTCCCAAACCGCGATGAGCGGCAACATTCGACGGCTAAAACTCGGGCACGGAAGCTCTACACGCTCGTTCAAATCTACTCAAAAGAGAGTAACTTTGACTCACTTTTGAAGTTTCAAGTTAGTTGTCAAAAGTGAGTAACCTTATTTTATCAAAGTGAGTAACTTTTTACTCAACCATGAAAGAAAACGACCTTACTCACTTTTGAGTAAACACAAACATATTTAACTCACTTTGTAAACGTCAAAGACTTGTGAAAATTTCGCGCGCTCGATCTGACAAATCCTCCGTTGTGGTGAAAATTTTTCCGTCGACGTGATGTCGAACTGTTTTCAAAAACAGTCGAGACAAAAGCCGAGCCGGCAGAGCAATGACAGTTAGTTTGCTTGAAACTTCGCTTCGGAAGTCCAACCGGCGAATTCCAGATTAGTGCTGCGAAGTCAATAATCCTGATATCAAGTGAAGCGAGGTCGGAGTGAAAATGACCAAGTCCTGGTTTTGATCGAACAATCGCAAGAAAAAAATATAAACAGTAAGTTTTACCGTCGTACTTTTTATTGGACTAATTATCAATTCTTTACAGTCTAACCGGGAAGGCTACTGGCACGGTCAAACTACATCCTCCATGGTTTCATCAATCCCCCAGAGATTTATAACATCCGGGGATCCATTCCAGAGCAGCAAAATTTTCAACACAAATATCAATTTTTTTTACTTGTTATCATGTATTATTCATATAGTAATGTGAGAGATAATGAATAAATGTTATGTTTTTTGTATATTTCTCCTGATTTTATGAATAACATAATAAATTTATTTCCATAAATATTATTTCCTAAAGTGAGTGACATCTACTCACTTTCGCAAATTTCAGATTAAACGAAGTGAGTAAGTGTAACTCCTATATTGACATTTGACAATGTTACTCTAAAGTGAATAACGATGGTGTTACTCACTTTTGAGTAGTTCCACTTTGTTCCGAAGTGAGTCGAAATCTACTCACTTTTGAGTAGATCTGAACGAGCGTGTACGAGAAGATGCTGACAAAATAGAGTAAGGTGGGGCAAAAGTTCGACCTTAGTGGTAAAATCAAAGTTTTCAGGAAAACAAAAGCAGTGAAAACAAAACAAATACCATACAGTGAACTTTCAACATAATGGCTATAATTTTGCAGAACAAACTTGTGTCAAAATATTTACCCATTTTTAGTTATAACAGTTTCAAAAATGATTGTCTTATTCGAACTTTTGCCCCACCGGTGGGGCAAGAGTTCGAATCTAGTGTGGGGCAAAAGTTCGCTGGCTAAAACACAAAATATCGATCCTTTTATGACAGGCATACTTCACACCAGCCGTAAACCTTAGTTTGCCGAAAAATACACACTAAATTTTCATCAAAAAATTGCTCAAAACCGGGTTAATTGTAATATACTCAAAAATAGCAGTTTTTCGCAAAACTAAGTGGAAATGTAAAATTTTGGTGAAATTTATCGCACGATCGGGCAAATTATGCTAAATTTAAAGATAATATGTGGATTTTATGCAATTTGCAATTTTTTCCGTGAGTTTATACATGGGTCGAACTTTTGCCCCGCTGATTCGAACTTTTGCCCCACTATGGGCCAAAAATTGATTTCAAGCATTTACGCAAAAACTAATACCCTTCAAAGCAACTTTATGATAGGCCTAGAAACGCCCCTACATAAAATATTGAAAAAGATTTTATCTTCAATTGGTTCCATGCAACGAAAGTTTGACCAAAAATTACAATATTCACGTCGAAAAACAACAAATAGCCATAACTTTTCCAAATCTTAATCGATTTTTATGATATTTGGAGTGAAAGTCTCTTACTTGAATAGCATTCGAACCACCATGACATTAATAATATTTGTTTCGAATTGAGCTAGAAATCTTAAAAAGAAACTCTTACCCCACTCGAACTTTTGCCCCACTTTACTCTATGGCTGCTGTGAGATGGACAACGAAACGTATATAAAAGCCGATTTTAAGCAAATTCCGGGGTTGGAGTTTTTCACCGGCAAGAGCAAGTTCGATGTGGACGACAAATTTAAGAGGAAGAAAATGTCGATGTTCGCCTCCAAATATCTCATTTGGCAGGCCATCTGCTCTTGCGGACTGAGGAGTGAGCCTTTCGTGCCTTTTGCCGTTCTTGCAGCAGCACGACGAAGCTCCGCTATGTTGGCCAGATTTGACATCATGCCACTATTCTAAAAGTGTCCTGGAGTGGTATGAGGCCAATTCTGTCCATTTTGTTCCAAAGGTGGAGCAGTACTGGGCAATAATGAAGCGGGAACTTCGGAAGAGCAAGAAGACAGTCAAAGACGAGAAGGACATGTTAAGAAAATGAAAAAAAAAAAAAAAAAACTGAGAATCTGGTACCGGATGACACTGTAAAGCAGGCCTGCCCAACCTTTTTGGCTCTTTTTCGACATAAATGGTTGGTGCGTTCACAACATTAAACCGATATGAACAAAATTAGTCTCAAATGAAAGCTTGGTGGTATATCTGTCTAATCCATGCTGAAAATTATAAATTTATATCAAACTCTTTGCTAGCAATGCAAGTAAAGGAAAAAATCAGTCCGGCCCGCGGGCTGGATCATTTTTCGATGCAATTAAATCGGTAGCAAAGAGGTTGATGGAAATACAAAGCTTTCATTTGAGACTAATTTTGTTCATATCGGTCTACTCTTGCGAACGCACCAACCATTTATGTCGAAAAAGAGCCAAAAAGGTTGGGCAGGCCTGGCATAGAGTATCTTCGTACTTGCCACATGATACACGAATGCGAAAATGGCAACTTTGGCAAAGTTTGGCTCTCAATTAATAACTGTGGAAGTGCTCATAAGAACACTAAGCTGAGAAACCGACTCTGTCCCAGTGGGGATGTTAATGCCAAAAAGAAGAAGGGTTTCGTGTATCACGTTGCTTGTATCATGATACAACTCCGTAGTTTGAACAAAGCATTAGACATTAGCAAATTTCCAACCCGAAAAGATTCTTGACCGGTGGAATGCTAACTCACGACCATCAGCTTGATCTCGTTGAATAGCTCCACGTCTGTAACGATAACGGCGATTATCTTGAAGGTTTTTCAAGTGCCTATGCAAAGAATGGATTCAACAGCAACATGGTTGTAGATTCAGAACAACAAAAAATCTTATGGATGCTGCGAACTTTGACGTGCGTGACTGTGGGAAGCTCCCAGCAATCCGTATTGCTGAAACCAGTGAAATGTAACTTTTTAAAATTACAAATCTCATACGTTATGCTTTTCACTGAGACCTAAATGTTCCTATGCAACTGTAACTAAATACTTCTTTATTAGGGATGAAAATATTCATTCAAAATAAAATAAAAGATTTATTCTTTAAGACTAAGTAGCCCGTCATTCGTTTTGACACCAATGATGACTTTTCAGCATGAATTTCAAAGTGATAAAACTCGGTCTTTATAGTTTATATTGACTTGAAAAAATATCACTGTACGTGGTAACATGCATAATGTATGCTGATACTTTTTCAGCTGTGTCAGTGCAATACAAACTGATTTTCTTTGATTCGAAATCGCAAGATGAATTAGCAACAATCATCAACGACGCGTACAAATGTAAATGACGGCCTACTTCGCCTCAAATTTCACCGAACTATTGAAGGTTTAGTAAAAATAAGCGCATTCCGTAAAAATGTCAGAGGTCGTTCAACATAGAACACAATATTGCGTTTTCCATAGCCATTGCATTGAACTTAAAAAGCTAAATTCAATTGAAACACTATGAAATTTGATACAAATTATGATACATCCAATAAACTAAAAGGAAGTGCTCATACAAATTATGGAACATTCAGTTCACCGGTTCCTACTTTTACCACTAACTTCCTACAATGTTCCACCTATGATGATGTTTCGCAAAACCACATTTTCTAACCACGAACCAGTTGAGTATCGGTCCGACATCTCCGATACATAATTTGAAACCAATTTTGTCATCGTGTCAACCTACATCCAACCACTTTCTAGACGTTGAACCACAACGAGAACTCCAGAACTGTTTGTATCGATTTTAAATTACGCTACACACTTCCCCAACCACTCATACACGCTTCGTTTGTCCCAGATCATTGGGCAAAACATCCCCCCCCCCCATTGACTACCCCTTTCGGAAGCCACAAAATCCACTCGTACCGTCGTCCTTCTGCCATATCCAATCCCATCATCATGATTTATTTTCGATAGTCTTTCATTCAAGAGAGTGTGGTAAATATAGGTATATATAAACCTACGTTCACTCTTCGTCAGAAAATGTTCAGGCAAGCATAGAGTGGCGTTGCTTCGTTTCAGCAACCTTTCATAAATCGCGTAGAACACGTACAGTACAGGCAGGAAAAAAGTGCCCAACTGAGTAATAAACAATTTTCCGATTTGGCTTTTTTTGTCAATTCTGTACCTTTGATTTTCCATAAATTGTTAGTTTTGATGAAATATTAGTTAACGGAACAAGTTGCAGAATGATGATTTTTACAGCACGAGTCGTAAATTTATCCTACGAGGCTTACCGAGTTACGTACAACATTTTTTTGCAATTTCGTAGAATACCACTTGAGGGTATCAGAAATTATATCGGAATGCATTCACCATTATTTTACAATTTCTGAGAAATTGTTGTGTAATGATTCATTACGCAACTCAAAACAGTTGCGTAATGAGAAAGCGTTGCCTAATAAATCATTACAGCACTGGTTTTAGTTGCGTAATGACTATTGCCGCACTGCATACTTCAGTGCAGGGAAGTAGGCCGTTTCATGACAGATTGGCGTAATGAAAAACAGCCTATTACGATGATAAATTGCAAAAATATAGTAACACACGTTTTCGGCAGAAATGAAAGCCTATGTGAACACTGTTATTAAGAATTCAATTAAATTTGAAAAGTGTTCAAATAAGGGATTAACTAATGTTTGTCAGCCATATTGAGCGTAGCACATGAAAAACTGTTCATTCTGAAACATTCAGAAAAAGCCTGTTTAATGGAGTTCATAAGCAAAACTACTTTCTTTTAAAAAAGGTACACGGGGTAGTCGACACGTTTCCACTGATAGTCGACAGCGCTATCTTTAAACATTCACAACACGAGCGGTCAAACGAATGTCAGAAAGAAAAATGTCAATTGAATGCCTCTGACCATGATAGCTTTGCTAGGAAGCGTTACGGTATTGTTTGTCGTTTTCCGTAATAGGCAATAAAATCGAATGCCCCATGTTTTTCTTCAATCCCTATCAGCTACGTGCAGAATGACCAATATACAATAATAAACTCCAATTTCTAATTTTACAATACTTTTAGTTATTCATAAAACAGAGTATATAGAGACCCTTATTTACTCCAAACTAATTTTGTTTGTTTAATTGACAATTTACGAGAATCCAATATTTTTGGATTGAGCACTTTTTTTTCTGCCAGCACTGTAAATTTCCGATCCCAAAAGATGCTGATGGAAAACAAAAACGACTCCAAAGTTTCCAGCAAGCATGAAGTTGTAAAGTTGAGTCAATCGCTTGAATGGCTTTCAATTTTGTTTGCCAACAAGACGATTGTTCGAGTTGGCACTCCGCAGCCATACAACTGTTTGATTCCGATTGAAATGATTCGAAACATTTTGGCGGGCCATAACCTGTGCCCTTGAGGGGAAGCTAAAATGGACGAAAAATTGTGGAGAAATCCCTACTAAGCGCAACGCATTTCTTGGTGGGCCAAGGAGGAAGCCATTGCCAGACAGAAAGGTTGAGTTATTTGGATTGGGAGGCCAAGAATGTTTGCCCCATAAGTGGCCTTTTAACTAAAACCATAAGAGTGGCATTTTTCGGCCGAAAGCCAGTGGAGTTTCAGGAGCTGCCAGTTAGCAAATTTCATTCGGCTCTCTGTTTATTTGCAAAACGGAATAAATTAAACATTCTTCGCTGTGGATGGTATGCGGTAGAGTCGGAATGGAAATGGAACGAAACTTTGGCTAAGAGTAAAAATTCTTCAGCTCTAGAAGAGCGTCGCAAGAACAATGATTTTCATAATCATCATGGGTATGTGATCTCGACGGCGGACAATGATTTTATACATAATCGGAGTAAAATCTTGACCATGATTATGTGTTGAATATTCGTCATTCCACATCAAATGTCCATAGCGCTTGTAATGAATACACGTCCCAAGCGACCAAAAGTTCGGATAAAAGGGCATGTTTTGGCTTAATCAGCTCACTTTTTAAGTAATTATTCGAAATTTACAGTTTACATAAAGTACGTTTAAGCTGCTTATTTACTTTCAAGTAGTAAAGAAGATCAAATCAAACTTGTTCTGAACTTTCTAGTTGATGATGGGTTTATGAGTTACTTTTCCGAGAATCAAGTTCTGTTATCATTCGTAGTGTACTCTAAAATCAGCGAAAAAGTTACATTTGAACTAGATTATACCAACAGTGAACTCTGGAGTTCACTGCTTAAGTACAATCCGAACTATTGGTTGCTTGGGGTGGCCCCGACAGATCGTTATTATGAAAAAAAAGTCCATCAAATCTGAGTACAGGGCTCGATTCCTGAGGCCATTCTGCACCTCTGGGCCAATTTAAAATTAGAATCCCTAAGAAGAATTTTCAGAAATCTTGATTTGAAGTTTTTTGCTTAACATTAATATAATCCATATCAAAATTACGCAATACCAATACCAAATTGTTCTCAGCTAGTGTATTATTGTTACCGTTGTTTTAATTAGATATATTTACAACTGACTTTGCTTCACACAGTGACTTAAGTATGTTTTTTCATGGTTTACTGGTTTAAGTTTAATTGTTTGTTGTTTTTTATGTTGAACCGATTGAAAGGTAAAACTAAATAAATTAACAATTAAAATGTTATTATCCTATCAGTCCAGTACTGCGAGAGTGTGCTGTCACGCGATCTGCACCAGCAACGAGAAGTTGGCTTCCTTCTTTCCTACTCTTGTTTCGTCGTTTTGAGTGTGCTTCGTTTCCGCATGTAGCTTTTATGTAACTTTTTACGCTGACTGGACTTGGACATTTCTTGCCTTCAGATTTTATAGTTCATTCTTAGTAGGCTGGAATATTATATTGTTGATTTGACTGTCAAATATTTTCACTACGCTTGTTTTGCAGCAAGGTATAATTGCAAAAAATATTCCTCAACATTATTTACCGGATTTATTCATCGACTTTATTTCTTTCAGAAACCAGAGAATAAATACGATACGAAATGAAATATTCCATCGTTTTATGAACATCGTTGATTGGTTAAGTAGATCACTACCACATAACTACGGACACGCTTTGGCAAAGGTGTGAGTCCTTCAAGATTTTCCTGATAGGTATATTAAATATTTTAATATTATCCAGCTTTTTACGCTTAGCCCACACTATAATTTTTATGGTTTAATCAAAGCAAGCTTTGCGATCATGAAAATTTTTGATGTTGACGATTAAATGTCACAATTTTCGAACCGGTTTCTCACGTAATAAAATTAAGAAACAAAAATATAACCTTTTGTCTATATATTTTAGCTTGGGAGCTAAAGCTACAAACCAGGACTGCAAATTGAAGCGACTATATGCTGGAACATTTTTCCAATCACCAATCGACGGATTACTTCTGCTGCTTCCAGCCAGTAAACCGTTAACATTTATTCAACATTCCAGCTATTGAGGAAAAGTTCTAAAGGATGTAGCGAGCAATATTTAGTCAAAATAGATAGATAATAATTTATATTTTCTTGCCATTTATTGTCTCGGCCATAATAATTTTTACATCTTCATCGGATGTTTGGAATTTGTGATGACCAATTTAATCTGTAGGTCTATTTTACTCGGATCTACCAAAAAAAAAATCTACCGCTCCTCAAAGGTTCAACAAATTTTATTGGATTTACATTGCGATCTACACAAATTTGTAATACTGTTTTAAACTTAAGAAGAGTTTATCTTTTAAATTCGAAGCTATATGATTTGGCAAAGCTGGACGCCTTTTAGTATGTCTTTGTGGCCTTTGTGGATTCCACGAAGCTCGGTGTTGTGTGAGCATAGTTAAGTTTGCAATTTGACTTTTAAGCCTAATTCTTTGCCCATAGCGAACGCGTTATTAAAAAAAAATCCGTTTTTGGAAAAAATAATAAACATCAAAGAGGGTTCTCCTATCAAATCAAATCAGCATTTAAGAGTCTTCTGCAACAGGCTCCCTACATCAACTAGTTATTCGAATTTTAATGCAGCAACTATCCCATTTCGTACATTTATCATCGTTTGTTCTTGATCTCCTGTTTACCTAAAATATATAAAAACAGATTTGAGCTTAAGGCGAAGTAGGCCGTCATTTAAATTTGTAAGCGTCGTTGATGATTGTTGCTAATTCATCTCACGATTTCGAATCAAAGAAAATTAGTTGGTTTTGCACTGATACAGCTGAAAAAGTATCAGCATACTTTATGCATGTTAGCGCGTACAGTGATACATTTTCAAGTCAATATAAACTATCAAGACTGAGTATTATCACTTAGGAATTGCAAGCTGTAAAGTCATCATTGCTTCTAAAACGAATGACGGGCTATTTAGCCTTAAAATTGAAACTAATTGTAAAGCTCTAATACGTAAAAGATCACAACAAATATTGTGAAAATTTTTGACAATCCAATCAATAAACTTAGATCATGGCCTGCTAAGACTATGCTATAAAAACGCAAGCAAAACATGTCAAAATCGATTCACCCCTTTTCGTTTTATAGCCAGCGTAAAAAGCTGGATATATGAGAACAGCTGCTTACTGTAAACTGACCGGAAAACAGGGTCATTGAAAATTTATATTATAAAGTAAATCAAGACTTATTTACAAGGTTTTTGATGTTCTAAAAAAAAACGTCAATATGTAAGTTGTTTACTGCAGGCAAGGTAGAGAATTTCGAACTATGTTTTTTTGGATTTTACTCGGAATCTATAACTTCGGAAGGGGTACAACTAATTTCCTATTAGTTTGGTTTGAATTTCGGTTCGATTAGTTTGAATCATGCATGCAACTTTTCAAGAACACCAATAACTATTATGATTCCGCCTATAATTATATAATAATAATAATGATTTCAAACTCTTTTTAACATTATCACATTCACTGTATCAAAAGGAGACCAAAGATTTTTCCTACAGTAGCCACGTATTTTAAAGTGTTATATCCTTGAAAATGTTGAATCTGACATTTTCAAGGATATAACACCTTAAAATACGTGGCTACTGTAGGAAAAATCTATGGTCTCCTTTTGATACAGTGAATGTGATAATGTTAAAAAGAGTTATATTAGCTCAGTTCTAAGCCACGTAACTTCTTTGAAATAGAAATAGTATCATAGCCATAGTTTTTTGCTGGTTATCCGTTGTGTAACAAACTAAAATAGAAAAACAATTAAAATAAAATGGGAAGTTTAAAAGAATATCGTTTTCCATTTCTAAAAACACAAGAACGTATCAGACTTGACTTTTCTATGTCAACAACTAGTTTCTACACCGTAAAGCTTGCTTTGATCAAGCTATAAAAATTATAGTGCATGCAAGAAATGTCAGACGAGGGTGATTAAAAAATTATGGCATGCTAGCGTAAAAAGCTGGATATACCAAATTTCTCTCCCCATTCGTTCAGCTGGCGTGGTCGAGTGGCTATGATGCACGCGCATATTGAAAACGATTTTGCTCATGTACATGGGTTCGAATCCCGTCGGCGGCAAATATATTTTTGTTATTGCCCTTGCGATAATTATCGATATAAGTTTAGAGCCATTTAAGTATTGAAAAGTAAACAAAGACAATTCCAACTCCAAGACAGCTTATTTTAAGCACAAAGAAAACAAGCTAGTCCATTCCTGCAGACAGCTACTGACTCAACTAGCAACTGCTGTTCCTTTTATTCAATCCAGGTATCTACAATTCATACTTCCGCTAAGCATACCTCTGAACACTACCACCGACGATGTCCGCATATTCTACCCACGAGTGCGACACTACAAACCCAACACTCCTTCTAAGTGTCGTCATCCGGATTGCTCCTCATGTCGCCAGACTCATTAGCCAGGTCCACAAAGCTCTTGCAGGTTCCACATCCTTGTTCACCACAAAGTCGTCCGGGTCCTGCCTTCCGAAAATCTCGAAGCTCCTACTTGTCCACCACGAAGTTTAGGTTCTACCTACTAACGCATCATGAAGCTTACGAGAATCACGAAGCTTCTCCTCAAGTCGAGCCCTGTACAAGTGGTCCGACTCCGATGCTTGTATATGCTCCGACCAGCCAGCAGCTCCTCCTACGGATCCCGTGCGGCGTTACACGTCTTATGCGGCCGATCCTCCTGTAGGGCACACTCGCAGATGAATCGTTCCTGGGTCCATAACCTATTGAAATAACTACACAAAAACTACACAAAAGCTACCTTCCCAAACCGCATGTTACTGACTGATATCGCCACCAGCCAGCACCTCTCTTTTAATCCATTTTTGAGTAAATATATCTAAAATTCATTCACTTAAATACTGCCTCTACAATTCTTACCCATAGACATCTCCATTGCAGGGTGTGTGATATACCTACTATCCTCCTCATCGCACAACCTTCAAACCACCGTCTGCCACCGAGCTCTATCTGTCCTCCAAGCCCCTTCTGGCATCGAACTCCTCCTAGTCGAGCTTCTCCTGGCCAGCTGCACCATCGTCCTCTTGGTCAACCGCGCCGTCCTCAATGCTCCTTCTGACTTCGAGTTCCTCCTGCTCTTTAAAGCTCGTCCTCTCCGATCAGCCAGCATCCGCACCTTCATGTAAATAACACGGCACCGCTAAAACGTCAAATAGTGAACTCGTGTATCGGTCCATGTACCTTGAGAATACATTAAGTATTCATCAAGGTTCTACTTATCCCACCAGCAGTGAATAAAATTGTCATCAAAATAGACGGAAAACTTTGCAAGCTCGATCACAACAGTTTGTCCCAACTGTTGCGGATAAGGAAACAATAAAAAGCAAAATTGTCATGACAATCACAGAGCGCAACATTTTCAACATCCGTTATTTTAAACACAAAACCAAATTTGTTTTATGGATGCTGTTTGATAATGTGTCAATGTTTACCAACACGGAGGTAGTTCTCGAAAATTGCAATGCGAAGTCAACAAAATCGCTGCGCACGTGGTGATCGATCATTGTCATATTCTGTTCAAGTGGTGATAAACAGATGGTACGGAAAAAAATGTTGCAACAAGAATAGGAGGTGACAATGTCTTTGTTGTTGCGTGTTGGGTGACAATTGATTCACTGCTGAACGTCAAGCTGAAGTTAACGGTTGATTTTTCTTTATCCACTTTCCCCGCCGTATCCAGTGCTGTTAAGGTGAAGATGAATCGAAGCCAATCCTCAAATTTTCAAGAGCACAAATCTGGAGAACCAAACATCTGTTTAAACTGAAAACCTAATCGATTGGTCACTAGCTGATGGTGAACAATCGATTAAGTTTTGAGCTCAAACGGGTGTACGGTTCTCCAGATTTGTGCTCTTGAAAATATGAGGTTTGGCTTCGATTCATTTTCACCTTAAATTTCATGAATATCACGTAATTTTGACAATTGAATATCGTTTCTGAAGTATTATCGATTGGATATTCCGTATTGGAGATCGCTATATGCAATTTTGCACAAATTTTGACATTCAACAGCACTGGCCGACATTCCGTAGTTGATTTTAAATAATCCTTATTCTTTAATCAAGCTATTTTCGTTGCCTGGGATTCACGGTCTTGAAGAAACATGTTGACAATGTTTCTTTTTTCCTATCACAATCCCTTTTTCGATTTAACTCCTCCACGATAAAATCACGTATCTTTCTAATGGACAATCGTTGCGAAAACACCCACCCACCCATTTGGTGGCAAACATCGTTCATCAAAATTCCCATAAACATTCATTGGCGAGCCACAGCTTAACCTGCAGCTGCAGGTAATGTGCCACGCAGGATACCGGCACCGGGAAAAGGATTTCCTTTAATCCGACCGACGACGTTTGCAGGGGTGTTCTGATCTTTTCACCGTTTATCGCATTAGCTGCCACGGTGCATAATTATGTTTAATGTTAAAAAGAACAAAAAGTTCACGCTTTCAGGAAGATAATACTTCAGTCAGATGAAATTAAATGCAATTCATTCTAATTTATTCGTTAAAGGAGAAATTGAATCTTCTGCATAAAGTGACTCATCTCTTTATGAAAAAAAAACCAAAAGAACCGTAACAGCACATTCCTCAAATTTGTTCGTCGAGAGTTCAACTGAAGGGTGCTTGAATCCTTAGAGTCTAAGTGGAGACTCAACATTTATAAGAAAATCGATTAAATGTGTGGGATGGACTGTTTCAATAACATTTTCGGCAATAGGTGGCGCTATTGTTTTTGGTGACTTTTTATCTTGAAGATTCTCGATTCCTATCCACGAAACTCCTATTAACCGGAAGTGTTTTTGTTCGACAAACTGAAATACTGATTCCCCGGGATGAAACGGGTTAATTCAGAAGAAAACTTTCTTTCCAAACTTTCTGGTTACTGCATTGTCCATTCCGCATAGTCGACGTAATCATGTTTTCATTGATATGCGTTCTTCTACACTGGTTGAACATATGAACAGCGCTAAATTGTTCTGCTTTATGCTTGATTAAGCTGCAATCGGACGTGTTCTGTGTTCAATTTGACAAGGCAGACAAGTGTGAATACGGCGCTGTTATCAAGAAAAGATTGGCATCAGATGAGTTCGTTCCTTTATAATTCAGATGTTACGAAATTCAGATGTTACGATGGTCGTGGTCAGATTTTCGTGTTATATATGGTGATTTTTTATTATTTCCGTACGGGTTTGGGAAGAAAGGTCTCAGATTTTCATGAAACTTTTTCCAAAGGCAGGGCTGAATAAAAAAAAAATTGAGAAAAATTCAGGGTCGCCTATTTTCCCGGAAAACTCAGTTGGAAATTGTTTGGTTTCCCCTGACACTACTTACTTTGAAAAATCATAATTCAACTACAAATCATCATAGAAACAAAGTTTTTTTTATAAAAATTAAAGCAAATTTTCTCAGGAATAAAAAAAAATAACTGGAAAAAGTTTTCCACAAAATTTTCCATCGTTGAGAAAATTCGTAAAGAAAAGCCGGAAAAACTATGCTCCAAATCGTGGAAAATTTTCGAAAAAATATTTTTGAGAACGTAATTTCATAAGCTTCAATCGCTGAAATTTTTGAAATGGTATTTTTTTTTCGTTTTTGAGTTATGGCCAGTTTTGTAAAAAATGTGCCATTTTGAGCCTTTTCTTTGAAAAATCATAGCTCAAGAAAGAAGCATCGTAGAAACAAAGTTTTTTTTTATGAAAATGAAAGCAAATTTTCTAAGGAATAGAAAAAAAAAAATGTTAACTGGAAAAAGTTTTTCACAAAATTTTCCACCGTTGAGAAAATTCGTAAAGAAAAGCCGGAAAAACTATGTTCCAACTGGAGTAAGATTTTCAAAGAAACATTTTTGAGAACAGAATTTTATAAATTTCAATCACTGAAATTTTAAAGATGTACTAGTTTTTAATTCCTGCGTTTGGTCATAGTTTTGTGAAAAATGCCCAGATTTCTCGTACAAGTCTTTTCGTTCGAAAATCATAACTGAAGATAAAAGCGTCACAGAAACATTTTTTTTTGTCAAATAGGAATCACATTTTCTCGAAACTTTGAGATTTTTTGAAATGGAATAAGTTTCTCAGTACATTTTTCACCGTTAAGGAAAATAAATAATTAGCTATTCCAGCTTACAAGCAAAGTATATTTGAAAAGAGCGATCAATAAGATCCAATTCTAAACATTTTTTAAATACGCTCATTTTTCGTTCCTAAAACATGATCAAATATTGCCAAGATGAGCTGTTTACAAATTTATACATTTATAAGTTTATAAAGCTTATTTTCAAATTTATAAGTTTATAAACAAAACTATTTAAGAACGAAACAGAATAGAAACAAAGATTTCTTCAATCATAATGTAGGCATTTTTTCCAGCTACCTGTTAGGTAACTACAAAATCATTTATACCAAAAGACGAACGAAGCATTTTTGCTAGTGAATTCTCAGATGCACATGAAAACCAAGAAAATACAGCATGCTTTGTTCTTAATAATACAAAGAAACGAAAATCTTCTGGTGTTAGCAACCAAAGACAATCTTCCTAGTTGAAAAAATAGATAGTATTAAGATGAAAATGTAAGTTATAGCCACATGTATTCCTATAGTGGCACACGCGATAATAAATACAAACATTTGAGTTTCCGTAGTTTTAATATTTTTTCCACAAAACCAAGATAAAAAGCTTTCAGATGATGTAAAAATAATGACGCTAGCGTTATTTTTCGATTTTATTCGAATTTTTGTTCTTAGCTATGCGGCTATTGGTACATCGACCCTAATTGAATAAATAAAATTAAAAAAAAATAATAATAATCTTATTTGTTCCATAGAAAAGAAAGAATCCCTTTCAGTGTAATGAAAAATTAAGGCAGAAACATTTTTTTCAGTTTTTCTTAACGGTGTAATTTTTCATGAAAAATATCATCCATTCCGACTTATACTTCATTAAAACCAATCCCATATCTTTTTTTCAGATGTTTTAGAAATTTTGCAATTGCTTTGATAGAAAATCTTTGTTTTTCCGATGCTTCGATTGAAATATGGGTTTTAAAAGAAATGGCTTATATGGTCATTTTCCACAAAATTGGCCATAACTCAAAAAACGACAAAAACAGTACATTTCAAAAATTTCAGCGATTAAAGCTTATGAGATTACCTTCTCAAAAATATATTTTTGAAAGTTTTCCACTAATTGAAACATAGTTTTTCCGGCTTTTCTTCACGAGTTTTCTCAACGGTGGAAAATTTCGTGGAAAACTGTTTCCAGTTAATTTTTTTTTTATTCCTGTGAAAATTTGCTTTCATTTTCATCAAAAAACTTTTTTTCTACGATGCTTCTTTCATGAGTTATGATTTTTCAAAGTAAGTAGTGTCAGAGGAAAACAAAAAATTCCAACTGAGTTTTCCGGGAAAATAAGCGACCCTGATTTTTTTCTCAAATTTATTTTTATTCATATATTGATGAGCCCTGCCTGTGTAAAAAGTTTCATAATCTGAGACCCTTCGGCCCACTTTGTACGGAAATAAAAAAATCCCCATGTCACTTTTGAGTCGGCTTTCATTTGTCGTTTCAGCATGTTGCTAGTCGTAGAAATGGCCATGCGTAGAAGCCGTTTTTTGTTTTGCTGGACCGCTTATTTTTCTTTTTTTTTTTGGTTTGCGCGTTTTGACCAGTTTGTTTATTTTAAACCCTTGCTTATTATTAATATTTTTTACGGTTCAATCCGATGAGCCTGGAGAGATCGGGGCTGCTTTTGAATGTATAACGAGTAGTGAATTAATACAGTAAAACGCGTAACTGACTAACATTTCGCGAAAAAATGTTCTCAATACTGTAAATAAAATATGATTTCTCTTTTGATTGCCATCATTCAAAAGATTAAATAACAGACAACTAAGCAACAAATGCTCCGGGCCCATCGCCAGCTTTTTAGATGAATACCACTTTCAACCCCCAATTCCGTAGCACTTATGAGGGTATCGCGGAGTCGGTGATGCGTACTTCATCAACATTTCGTTCCTCTATCCCAAGCTACGGTTAAGATGGGCGTGACCAGGAATAGCGATATTTATGCTTTTAATATTATTGTTCTAGATCGGAACAAGGTGTACTTCCCTGCCTTGCTCCCGGAAGCAGTCTGGACGAGATTATTAAAATAGAAACATGAATGTTGTTAGTATCCAATCTACGAAGTATACCGTAACTACGTTAACGCTAACTGCACTGTCCATTTTCGCATATTCGATGTGAACGCCAATATGATCAAAAATCATGTTTTCATTGATTTGCATTCTTTGCCTAATAATACACTGGTTGGACTTGCGAACAGTGCTTAATTGTTCTGAAATATTTGAACTATAACGCAAAACGGATTGACATGAGCCCATACACCAACTTATCCGAAGAAACACCCGGTTTGCAGAGTATTTATTCGGATACTTTAGCGTATAAACCAGGATGCTTTGATACTGGCCTGCACGTCAATTTATGCATATAATTGTTTGAGAAACTCACTGATTGAATGGGTAAAATGACATATGAGTTTACAGATGTCAAAAGTAAGATAAGTTCCCCAGTTAGAGACGATTCAAATATGACGTCCATAGTTTTTCGAGATTTCTAGAACACCCCTTCCCTCCCTTGTCGCACTTTTCCAATACCGTATACCAGTGCCGTAGCGTGCGGTTGGCCAGGTTGGCACCCGCCAAGGGCGCCAAAATGCATCAAACGAGCTAGAGATTTATTTAATAAGGGCGCCTATTAAGTCACAATTTCAACGGAAATTCCTTAACGTAATAATGAAATATTTGATTCCTTAATAGCTTTCAATAATTGCATGATAGGTGTTGTGAATGATTCTCATACATTAATTTCAAAATTTAACATTTTAATTTGAATGGTTACTTGCTAAATCATCAAGTGATCTTTCTTCCCAGACAACCAGAAGTCGCATAACAGTTTACGAACAAAGTCGTTTACTCATATAAATTGCATCACATCCGCACTAAATGGTGGATGAAATCGTTTCATCAATGAGTTTCCTCGCATAGAACGCTATTTTATGAGTTCATATGTACATCTTGTTTCGTCCCGTATACTCGTACAAAGTAAATCGGATCAATCCGTAGCAGCTGTCAAATAAATTTTGTTATCATAAATTAAGTCGTATAAGAGCACAGATTATTTCGCAATAAAATTTACACACTCGCATTACATGCTATCTTTCATCATATGAAATATGCACATATATCGCCTCCACTTTTGTACGCATAAGGCTTTTTCACGACATCTTATGCGTGAAACATTGCACATATAAGCGTCGCATAACGCAAAAGGTGATTTCATTATACGTGCATTGTGGTTGTCTGGGTTGTTCCTTCAATAGTCTTTAAAACTTGTGTTTAATTATAGGTGCATACTGATAAGGAAATATTCAAATAAACTTGATGAGGATTATGAAGACATTTTGAAAACACAACCCAAAAAACATCTATTTTTTTTTCAAACTCAATCTCACTGAACCACAGAGTGAATTCTCAAAAAATCCTGAATGAAATTCACATATTCTTTTCCAGAGTTCTCAGAGTATGGAACATAGTTATCACAGAAAATCCCAAACAGGCCTTTCACATGATGCAAAGCGAGTTTTGGGAGGATTTCTTTTATGAACTTCTGAACAGCTCGTCAAAATATTCAAAACAAATGAACATGGGAAAACCTTTCACAGAATCCTGAACAACATTTTCAGAGAATTTTATGTCAGTGAAGAACAACCATGAGTTAAAAAGAATTATTTTTTCCCTAGAATGGACACGACTGAAGATTGTTTATTCCTTTTTTTTCTAATTTTATTTATTTAGTGAAGATGATACATTACTAACTAATTACTAACTTAGGTGTTCTAGAACTGTTGCAATATTCCTTTAGTGAATTACTTACACAAACATCACTGAGAAAAGGCTATTGAGTGAACAGTGTTTAAAAATTCGCACCGAACTCTGCTTGTATTCCATCGCTTTTTATCAATTATTAAAATAATTTCCAATTTTACCATGTTACTATTTAGGAATTGAACTTCTTAACAATATCTTGATGAAACAAAAAATATAACGATTTGCTCTAGTTCCACTCACTAAAAAAATTTAGAATAGTTTATTAATTATTTTTATTTAACTTTATTTGAAGAATTTGGTTAATTTGCTCCCATTTATTGGGACTATTGGGAGACTCTTGGAAAACAACTAAAAAAATGTTTTGTGGAGGAGTTGTTATGCAAATTCATCATAAGATATCTAAAGCCTCTGCAATTATTTTTGAAATAAATGTATAAACATGGTACAGCGATTACAAGAACATTTTCCCAATTGATAATATATCTTCGAGCTGTTTAGTAGAATACCTATAAGTAGATGAAAAAACCGAATTTAGTACTATATCATTTAATTCCACTAGAGTTTGTATCTTTTGACAGATACGCGTATTTCGACCTCAACTGTAAGGCCGTCTTCAGTGTCGTGTACTAGACTCGACTCGAGACGTAATTTTTGAATGACCCATTATCTTTTTAATTTCAATCGTTAGCAAATGCACAGATTATTTGACCAAAATTGATGTAAGATTCAAGAATGCAGCTGAGAACACAAAAACGCATTTTCCCAGCAAAGATAGTGCTGTTGGTTACGTCGATCATGCAAACAGGAACATCTGCTGCAGTCTTCTATCTATTGATAGGGGGAGGCTTGAAGTCACTAATCGCAACCAAAACATTGATTACAGCCAACTATTTAACTTAAAATGTAATTGTAACGTATATTTTCTTGTTTTTCTCAAACTTCAAGCTCGTTAGTCCCATCAAGCTAAATTGATCCCTAAAAAAATAGTAGCTTCTGAGGATCGAAATGAACAAATTTGGAGATGTAACTTAAGAGTTTTGCACTTTGACTATAATAGGCAACCCTTGGGAGGAATGCACCGATACAACACATAAAATATAAAACAAAGTTTTTTTAAAGCATAGTCTGGTGGTAATAACAGTTCTCCAAACGATTCGAATAAATTTCTATTTGATGAAAAGGAGTTCACATCCCTGGAAGTTTATCATATGTAGATAGGAAAGAGTTTTCCCTTCTTTTGCATTTTTTTTCTGTACCATAGTCCCCCAGGGTGCCGTGTTTAACCGCCACTTGTACGCCTTCTGTCCCGTAGTCACATTCGTTCATTTGGAGTCTGTCGCTGTCCGACGACGAAAACGACGACACACAGTGGTTCAGATTTGAAAAACAATTAATCTGCATTCTCAATATTGGACTACTTTTAGTCATGAAATGCATTCTGAAGCATGATTCGAAAACTAATGTTGAGACAAAACCGTAGGCAAGAGGAATCTTCTCTAATTGGTTCGAGTGTAGCAATATTTACGGTCCAAAAAGGCTGCCACTTTAATATTTGATAAAAATATAACTGATAATTTAATAAGATTAACGATACAGGAAAAAATGCATCCAAGAACGTTATATCTAGGTAAGAATGAGTAATCGATCAAAAAATATGCTGAAACTAAAATTTGCATGGATTTTGATGACGTTGTAATTGTTGAGTTTTAAATCAAAATTCAAGAGGTTTGAGTTTGTGAAGCTATTTAGTGCCCAAACAAGACAAAAACATCTTTTAAAACTCTCGTAGGTTGCTTTAACTATCTAATTAAGCAGATAAAATTTTTTAAGCTGTTTTAAGCCTTAAGGGGGCAGGATCCGTCATTGATTTCGGAATTTTTGAAAGCAGTTTTTTCGTTCAAAATTAAGAAAATTTACAGGAAAATGTGTTCACTGTATTCTATTCTCCAAACGAAACACAGTGGACACTATTTCATTGAATAATTTATAGTTTTGAACAGAAAAACTGTTTTTGAAGTTTCGATGATGACGATGATTACGATGACGGAGCGTTGAACGTTAAGGCTCAAGAATCCATCATTCAATCATCATCAATCATGAAAACCGAAAAACCAGTTTTTTTTTTAATTTCAAGAAATCCTTATAAAAATCTATCAATGCAATCCAAATAGCAAGTGTAATGCAATGATTGTTTTTCTTGGACATTGCTTAAGTTTTGAGCAAAAAAAAAAACTGGTTTGAATTATTTTTAAAACGATGATGGTTATTTTCCTTTTAAACTATGTTTATAAATAAGGTTTTTGCCAGCTTCCACAGAAACTGCACCTCTGTGCGACGACAGTATCAGATGTAATGCTCAGTCACCCACGTTGGGTGACGCGCTGTCTATTACAATCGCATGGTGATGGAGCTTTAAGCGATGGTAATATTATGGCTTTGTACCTGCGCCGTCAGAAATTCATATGCTCTGGGAAGTGTGCTTGAAAGAGGAAAAAGGGATTGGATTACAACAGGAGTTGCTTGATTGCTGCTGTATATGGTAAACATATTTCCGTTGATTGACTGATATCCAACAATATTCGCGGGGTATAAAATATAGATATTTTAAATTTTATGCGTATCATTACATTTTAAGAATAGACCAATAGAACATATATAGCTGTAGTTGATTTCCATCCACTAATGACATTGTCAACCAGCTAATTTAATGTAGGTCATGTTTTCCGAACAGTATTGAATAAACAAGGCATTCGTCAAACTAATTAAACAAACCAATCCCTTCAACCAGCTTCAATTCAACTAAGCAAAAATCAACTTCCACATTTCACATCATATTCATATCCATCACGCAATTTAGGGATGTGAATGATGAGACCAAACAGGATTATGTCAATGATGCCACTATTTTAAGCAGTTAATTGGATCCAATAATGCATGAAATCGTGCTGATGATGCTGTTACCGATACTGGTTACAATTATAATATTGCAGCTAATAGCATTGAAAGTGATTACAGTAGAGGAAAGTATAATAGGGGTATTCACTAAAGAGCGTAAAGAGCTGCGTAAGTCATGCTAAATTGATTATCTTAAGGCGAAGTAGGCCGTCATTGAAATTTGTACGCGTCGTTGATGATTGTTGCTTATACATCTCACGGTTTTGAATCAAACAAAATAAGTTGGTTTTGCACTGACACAGCTGAAAAAGTATCATCATACTTTATGCATGTTAGCGCGTACAGTGATACTTTTTCAAGTCAATATAAACTATCAAGACTGAGTTTTATGACTTTGAAATGCAAGCTGAAAAGTCATCATTGTTGCCAAAACGAATGACGGGCTACTTAGCCTTAAATGTTTCATGATATTACGTAAATAATCAATGAAATATTTCAGAATGATGACATTCATCGGTCTTTCAATCCAAGAAAGCATAGAACACTGGGAATGTGACAAACGTCAATATTGAAAATCCAAACAAACGTCTTCAAAATTATTTTCGTATTGCGGGGAAATTTAAAAATTTGGATTGCTTCGCGGAAATAACGCGCAACGAGCTATCTCCGCATAGAAGAAATGAACCACAGCAAACATTGCAGACTTGAGGAAAGAAGGTTCAATTCAATGACAGTAAGCAAAAGCTGCATAGCGTTTTTCTGCCTGTTTCCTTTCATTTAAGCTATCATTTTCGTGACAAAGTTTGGAAATAACATCCATGGACGCCTGATTCTGCTCATTTGCTGATCGCCAATCGGTTGTCCATGGATTCAAAAAGTTATCGGAATCAAAGATGGGTAATCTGATTCTGAATCCTCGAATGATATCGAAATCTCTAAATGGAATACTCCGTAAACGATTCTTTTCTAACGAGAAGCAATCACTCATTCAGCATTCTCCTTATGAATCGTAGAAGAATAAATTGCTCATTTGTTCCAACCCTCTATTATGACGTAATTAACCCCCCTAACTTCTCATGAACCATTCCAATTTCATACATTTCTGACAACACAGTTCGTTTTGAGGATATATAACAAAGTTTGCAAGTCTGTATACGCATGTCTATGCTTGTTCAAAAGTTTTTTTTTATTATTCACACAAGAAAGATACAGCATTGGATACAGCAGAGTTATTCCAAGCAACAGCACCAAAATTTGGTAAATTTTTTAATTCATTTTTTTCTTTTGAGCTGAAACTTTGCACAGTTTTCCAGTTTCATCTAAATCGTCATTTTCCGATATCAAATCTTCAAGTTGAGTCACGACTAACTTTTCAAAAGGGTGTGTGTGAAAATGGTTCAAAAATATTCAAAAAGCTGCACAGCAAAAACGGTTCGTTCGATTGTTAGACAACTAAAGAAACAAAGTTAGACAACTAAATAAAGATTCCAAAAAAATACACACAGTAAAAAAAAAATTTTTTTTGCATTAAAAAACATATTTTTTGACACAAAAACTCAAATATCTCAAAACCCTATCGGAATACCAACGTAATTTTTTGAGGGAAAACGGTCCATTATATAAGCTATCTACCATAAAAATTTGGTGATGGTAAACCAATAAACAAAAAAGTTATGACATGCCACAATTTTCACATTTAGTAGAAAAAAAATTTTTTTTTCGGTGTAAATTATTACGGGAACCGCAGTTTGTTGCTGATTTTATTGTTAAGGGCCTTGCGTGAATTAAACAAGTCGTTTTCATGTATTCATTAGCATTATGTATATTATATGTATAAATATTATGTATATGTATAAATATTATATGTATATGTATATATGTATAAATTAAAATGAATTAACAGATTACACGAAAATATTTTTTTTTTACCAGGATATTTTTTTTAGAGTATGACCGATGAGTTTCTAAATGTTATATATAAACTTTAAAAATTTTGGATTTGGGTATGCGTTATGAGATCATGAAAACATTTTATTAATACTTATTTATTTATTTATTTATTGTTATTCAATTTTTTTACAATATCGAACACTTTTGCATCATTATCAGTACAGTTTGAGTATAGTTTTGCTTTAATTTTATTTTCTGACAATGGAATGAAACAGTGAAATTGTTGGGTTCCTTGGATCGTTTTCGCGTTATTATATTGCTCGCTGAGCTCTGATGCCGTTAATTCGTACTCTTCAGTAGTAGTAAAACAAAATGATAATTTTGTTAAATCTTCATCTTTTCTGCGATTCGCCCAATCAAATAGTTCTTTTGCAGTTTTAATTGGATGCTCACGTTCTTTGGCTAAACTTGCTCTTGTGGCCATGCGCTTTATGGTTCCTCCAATAGCATCACAAGGACCTTTGCCATGTGACGTAGCAAAGAAATGCCATTCTGCATCAATTCCGTACTTTGATTTAAATTGACATAGGCTCGAAAAATTCTTACGGTTTTTGTACTGCGATGCTGCTCCATCAGACATGAAATATATCTTTCTGATTTCTTTATCCTTATCAACGCGTAAAAAGTTAATCATTTTGGCAATGAACAAATTTACAGATACTGAGTCGTGTTTTAAATCTTCGGAAATTACAATAAAACTAAAATGTTCAATTTGCGTACTTCCATTGAAATAGATAACGAATGGATGAATTGTAGCTTGTTGTACGTTCCAGTGATGGGACTGCACTTCATCTTGCAATACAAAGCTATAGTTTTCAGAAAAATCACAAATGACTAAAAATTCACCATCTTGTTATGTATTTTTCGTATTTTTTAAAAAGCGGGATTGCTCTGTTTTAATAAAGTCGTGAGGAATTAAACTTTCTAATTTCAAGCAAAAAAATGACACAAACTCATCTACAGGTTTTACAATAGTTTCTAGGTCACACCTATCCGTGGTCACCCATTGCTCAAATGATAACTGATCAATATAATTTTCTTCAAACTCAGCGAATAAAGTATTTTCCAATGATGAAGAATCTGGACAATCCGAACAAGATCGTAGATAGCAATTTGATGTTGTATTTTCACACAAAAGACTACCAGTTAACATTGTAATATCCTTTGATAAATTGATTCTTTTCAAACTATGTAAGATTAGGTTAATATTTTCGTGTGTTGTGCACACACAAACATTATGTGTTCCTGAATTGGATAGAAGCTTGCATTGCCTTGGACGAAGGCTTGCAAATGAGGAAAAACCTACCTTAACATTTTCGTTAATTTCCTTGAAGCGTGTATACGCTTCTTTCAAAGTAGTCATCATTAATCGTTTTTGGATTGCTTGACGCTTTCCATCTTTTTTTACAGATACATAATCTTTTTAGCCATGCATAGCTCTACTTACTTCATCGTCTTCAAAATATTGAATTATTTTTTCTTTTGTCTCATCTGTTAATGAAGTACTCGACCTAGCATTTTTGGTTGCAAGACAGTTATTTTTGAATTGTATTGCCTCTTTTGCTGTATTTCTATTGGTTTTGAACTCATCAATGGCGTCTTGAATAGACCACGAGCTTGGCAGCATCGACAAAATCAATAATTTTTCTTTCCTTGTCGTGGCTAGATTCGAGAACCTTTCCTTCATATTCATAATTACCTCATCGTAGTCTGTATTTTTCACATCCTCAGGTCCTAATTTGAAGAGGTTTCTTCGTACAGCTTCGTTGATTTCACGGTATTTTTTCTCGGGATAATTGACGTAACCCATCTTCGTCCATTTAATCGGAGTCACTTTTATTCCAGCTATCCCTTCATTGAAGCGTTCGATGTTGATCTTCTGGATGCACTCATCTTCTGATTGATTTGTTGAAACAGATGTCGCTGATGGTACCGTGGCAAGACTATCTGCACTTGGTACTTCTGGTAACTCCTCAGTTGTTGTCGGTGCATCTAGTAATTCCTCAGTTGTTGTTGTTTTCGAACTTCCTGCAACCTGATCCACCGATGATGTACAGATTGCCCGTTTGTCAACGTTTAAACGGCAGGACGTACAAATGCGTAAATTTGTATTCAATGTAGACATTGGAGCATAACCAGCCGCTTTCAGTTTATCTATGGTGCTTTCGGTGAGATTTCGTAGCTCTTTCGAACACTTTTTTTCTGCAAACGGCCTGCAAAGGTTGAGAAAGCGACTACTCATGTTGCTCGTTAGATTTTAATAAACAAAATCACTTTTAAGTTTTTACTGACTAGTTTGGTGTCGTTTGCTTGACTGAAGAAAAATTTTACAATTAAATTCTTTATAACCATAGTGGTAGTATATTTTTAGCTTTTTCGTGAGTATGTTCATGGTATGTACCTATCATGTTTTTGATGTTGTTGAAGTTACTCGCTTTCTCCCAAATATAATTAACAAAGTCTATTCTCTACCAAATCGGGTCTATACCCAGGTGTAATCAGATTTTAACTTTGTGGAGAAAACCAGCGCCGAGAAAACCGACCTGCTTTACGTATACTAGATCACCTGGGTATAGACCCGCCTTGTTCTCTACGAGGTAAACTTTTTGCAGGTAAACTAGTCGTATACCTGTATAGAAAACTTTTTTTGTAGCTTTTGTCTTCAATATTAGATTTCTTATAGGTTTCTTTTATCAAAAGGTTTCAACACTATTGAGAGAATTTTTCTTCAGTTACGTACAATAAAAAATATGACACTATCAAGACTTTAGATCACAACACTGGATCGCGTCTAACTTTCTAATAGATGCTATAATAGTTATGAATAATTAAATAAAATATCATGAAAACAACTTGTTAACCTCATGTGGTACCCTTAACAAAAAATTCAGCAACAAACTGCGGTCCTAAAAAAAAATTAACAATGAAAAAAAAATAATTTTTCACTAAGTGTCAAATTTGTGAAATATTTGAAATGTCATAACTTTTTTGTTTATTGGCTTACCATCACCAAATTTTTATGGTAGATAGCTAATATAATGGACCGTTTTCCCTCAAAAACGTTGGTATTCCGATAGGGTTTTGAGATATTTGAGTTTTTGTGACAAAAATGATGTTTTTTAATGCAAAAAAATTTTTTTTTTACTGTGTGTATTTTTTTTGGAATCTTTATTTAGTTGTCTAACTTTGTTTCTTTAGTTGTCTAACAATCGAACGAACCGTTTTTGCTGTGCAGCTTTTTGAATATTTTTGAACCATTTTCACATACACCCTTTTGAAAAGTTAGTCGTGACTCAACTTGAAGATTTGATATCGAAAAATGACGATTTAGATGGAACCGTTCTCAAGAAACGCGGAAGTTCTATCAGAAGCTCAACACATCCCGCAAAGGCTTCTTGCCGCGAGCTGAGATGTGCCGGGATAAGGATAGGAGCATCTTGACGGACGGACGCGAGGTGATCGAAAGGTGGAAGCAGCACTACGATGAACACCTGAATGGCGTAGAGAACACAGGCACAGAAGGTCAGGACAGCGAAGGCGATGGCTACGTCAGCACAGCGGATAGCGGAAATCAACCAGCTCCCACGATGGGGGAAGTTAAGGATGCCATTCAACAGCTCAAGAACAACAAAGCCGCTGGCAAGGATGGTATCGGAGCCGAACTCATCAAGATGGGCCCGGACAGGTTGGCCGCTTGTCTGCATCGGCTGATAGTCAGAATCTGGGAAACGGAACAGCTACCGGAGGAGTGGAAGCAAGGCGTTATATGCCCTATCTACAAAAAGGGCGACAAACTGGAGTGTGAAAATTATCGTGCAATCACCATCCTAAACGCCGCCTATAAAGTGCTATCCCAGATTCTCTTCCGTCGTCTATCACCTATAGCAAACGAGTTCGTGGGAAGTTATCAAGCAGGTTTCATCGACGGCCGCTCGACAACGGACCAGATCTTTTCCGTGCGGCAAATCCTCCAGAAATGCCGTGAGTACCAGGTCCCTACGCACCATTTGTTCATCGATTTCAAGGCGGCATACGATAGTATCCACCGCATAGAGCTATGGAAAATCATGGACGAGAACAGCTTTCCCGGGAAGCTCACAAGATTGATCAGAGCAACGATGGACGGTGTGCAAAACTGCGTGAAGATCTCGGGCGAACACTCCAGTTCGTTCGAGTCTCGGCGGGGACTACGACAGGGCGACGGACTTTCGTGCCTGTTGTTCAATATTGCGCTTGAAGGTGTCATGCGGAGAGCCGGACTTAACAGTCGAGGCACGATTTTCACGAGATCCGGACAATTTGTTTGCTTCGCGGACGACATGGATATTATTGGGAGAAAATTTGAAACGGTGGCAGATTTGTTCACCCGCCTGAAACGCGAAGCAACAAGAGTCGGGCTAATGGTGAATGCGTCGAAAACAAAGTACATGCTGGTTGGCGGAACTGAGCGCGACAGGACCCGCCTAGGAAGCAGTGTTACGATAGACGGGGATACCTTCGAGGTGGTGGACGAGTTCGTCTACCTCGGATCCTTGTTGACGGCTGACAACAATGTTAGTCGGGAAATACGAAGGCGCATCATCAGCGGAAGTCGTGCCTACTATGGGCTCCAGAAGAAACTGCGGTCAAGAAAGATTCACCCCCGCACCAAATGCACGATGTACAAAACGCTCATAAGACCGGTAGTCCTCTATGGGCATGAGGCGTGGACTATGCTCGAGGAGGACTTGCAAGCTCTTGGGGTTTTCGAACGCCGAGTGCTAAGGACGATCTTCGGCGGCGTGCAGGAGAACGGCGTGTGGCGGCGAAGGATGAACCACGAGCTCGCTCAACTCTACGGCGAACCCAGTATCGTGAAGGTAGCTAAAGCTGGAAGGATACGCTGGGCAGGGCATGTTGCAAGAATGCCGGACAACAACCCTGTAAAGATGGTGTTCGCCACGAATCCGGTCGGAACAAGAAGGCGTGGGGCGCAGCGAGCTAGGTGGATTGATCAGGTACACCAGGACCTGGAGAGCGTGGGTCACAGTCGAGGATGGAGAGAAGCGGCCATGAACCGAGGGAATTGGCGAAATATTGTTGGCGAGGCTTTATCAAGATAATTGATGTAAAGCCAAATAAGTAAGTAAGTAGATGGAACTGAAAAACTGTGCAAAGTTTCAGATATTTTTGAAATGGTCGATCAGAATCGACTTGCATGCCTCCGTGGAATCCCTCAGCAGGTAAAACCTGCATAGTGACAGACAGAAGTTGCAACAATGTCACGGGTGACTAGGATGAATCTGATGGAAAATTTTCCGGTAGATTGCTTTGGATTTTCCACAAATCAATTTTTTTTCTTGCAACGCGTAATACTTATTTCGAGCAAAAGAATCTGCAGAAATGAATAAAAATATTCGACTACAAATACAAGTGCAAACAGCTTATTCTTATATGCAATGTACCGTACCTATTCCATCCCCGTTTCTTTTATTTTTAACGTAGTCAAACCGGACGTTTTCCAAGACGTTTTCAGCTTATGGTTGGTTAAATTATATGCCACAATAAGTATGGAGAATACCAAACATCATTTAATGATTTGGAAAATGTTTACAAGCAGTGTCCTCTGGGAGTTTTTTTTCTTGATATACGTATTGGCTAGACAGTGATTCCCAAAGCGGGCGAATTCGTCCCCCGGGGGGCGATTTTCAGGCTGAAGGGGGCGAAAATTTGTAAAATAGAATTTGGGGGGCGAAAAATTCAGAAAGGGGGCGAAAAGGCTAACAAGGGAGCATTTGAAAATAATTACTGATAATTTTGTTAGGACTCTCACCTGAAGGTTAATCAATTCCAAACTGATTCCAGGAATATTTAACCTTGGATCGATATATCTCCTCTAATCAGGGTCATTTTAAAATTATGATAGACTACATTTGATAATTGTCAAACACATGCATTCAGGTTTTTTAATATCATTGAAGTTTTAAGAATGGTCGGTATTTGAGATTTTCACAAGGTTGGATGATAGGTCACAAATCACATTTAAAACACAACATATTTTGGATGTACAAAACAAGTATCTGAGAATTTTTAGAACTTTTTGCAAATGCCCAATATTTTATAAAAGGATTTTTTTATGTGGCAACTTTGAGGTTAGGAAGCTATGTATTTCTTTCATTGGCATCCAGCTTTTTTACAGAAAACAAGAAGATTCGGTTACACTCTTTCTTTTCATTTCTCATGGTACAAATCATTTAAGAGACATTTTTTCTTGGTTACATACCCTTTTATATATTGCATTGAAATATGAGTTGAAAAACATTCTGGATTTTCATATATTCATATATTGGATTGAAAGAAAAAAAAAATCGTTTCCAGATACGTCAAACTTTTATAATTCACAATTTCTTAAAATTATTGCAGTAGTTGTAGAAATTAAAGAGAAATGGTCGGTGTTTAGTCAGACTGGACCAAGTGCTTTTTAGTAATTTCAAGGAAATGTGCTCCAAACATTCGAAACAACACAATATTTGCATTTATTTGCTGTAATATTAAAACTTGTCTATTCGATAAAAGTTCTGTATCAAAATAGCATCGTAAAAACCAAAATTGGCGCAGTAGTTAACGCATCTACACAAGGCCAGAATAACATGTAGTCCGGTATGTCTGAACACCGACCAAATCAGTATGGAATTATCATTAACGAATCATTCCCCAACTACGTCACAAATTACGCTGAACTTGTATCAAAAACTGATTCAGTAGTCTGTAATGCACGCAACATATTGTTAAAATTGCTGTTATAAATTGCAATCTAGTTAATCATTCCTAATAATTTTGAGACATCGATGTTTAAGAAAATATTTTTGAATGTACATAAAAGTAATTGTATGGTGATATGCGAGTCAAAGACATTTTTTGACGTACAGCACTAATTACATAAAATATTGAAATCACCTATCAGGGGGGCGATTCCAGATAAATGTTGGCCTCAAGGGGGCGAAAGTTGAAAAAGTTTGGGAAACACTGGGCTAGAGGGAACAATCAAATTTGGGACGGAGAGGGGGTGGTGTTTGGGGAAACTGGATCAATGATTGACGACATACAATACTGCAATACTGAATGCAGAAGCCTGAAATCGCTATCCGGCTAAACATTTATTAAAAACGATCCACAAAACATATAATTTCATAACACAAATCAAAATCTCAGCAATAGTTGGGTAACTAACGGCATTAAATGAAGGAATGAAAGTTATTGTTGGTCCGTAACCAGCTCCAGAATCAACGGAAGACCTAGAAGCAATCATAAGTGTTATTTTATGAATTTATAGTTCACTTTAGGTTGAATGTTTGCCTTCAATAATAATGTAGGAACGGCAGAATCTTTTCTTGCGATCGTACCTGAAAACATATAAAAAAAAAAGATTTATTTAAAGTTTGAGCTATTTTTGACTTTATAAGTTGACACTTTCAGTGGATGACTAGATTATAAATCTCTCATTTGACATCCGATAGAAACAGAAGAGTAATATTTCATGTGAAATGTTTCTATGCCAAAGCTACGCAGAATTTCACTTTACGCAGCTTTTAGTGAATACCCCTAATGTTTTACTCTAATTGGTGTCGAATGATAAGGTTTACCATCATATATGAGTTAATAATATGCCCAGTAAAAATACAAAAAAAAAAAAAAAAATCAATGTTTTCTACAGAGGGGCAGAATATTTTCTAAATTCAGAGCTTTCTCATCATCATCATCATCACACCATCAAGCTCGATGATAATTGATGATATTACAAGGACTGCAAACCGGTGACTGCCAACTCAGAGAGCAAATGAAAAAAAAAAGTTTTTAGCAGCGTTTCCCAATTGAAATTCAATCTTTGAACTAAAATCTGTCCAAAGAAAATGCAGAAAAATAAAATAATAAAAAAGAAAAAATAACTCAGTAGGTATGTAAAATAAAATGAAAAACTCTTCATTACTGGACATTTGAGGGACCATAGAGTTGAAGATAGATTTATAGAATACAAAATCAATCAACTGCGGTTCAAGGTACCGTCGAGAGCCATGATAACCAATGCCTACAATGGATAGATTTCTATAACTTATTATCGAAACATGAAATTTCGATTGAAAGAGAGTTGTCTGTAATTACAAGAAGCCATGTAACACTACTTTAAAACCCTCAAATATGTATTATAGGTTCAGAATGTTGGAATAGAGGTAGTGTCGCACTTCAGGTAGGAGAATCGTTGGTAGAGAAGCATGCGTCGTCGTAGGTAAAAGTGAGGAAGATTTGTCGAGAGGTTTGATATTTGGATAAGATGTTGAATGGTAAATATATACCTGGTTTGAATAAAGAGAGTTTCAGCTGCTGATTGAGGTATCAGTCAGTTAGCTGTCCAGTTGAAGGAGACATCTACTGTATTGTATTTCTTTATGATTTGCAATCGGATGTGGACGGGCTAGCCTCGTTAGGATCTGCATGGTGTTAGCGGACTAGCTCTTCAACAGGTTATGGGCCCAGGAACGCCTGGAGGATGCTGAGGCAGCTTCAATGAGGGACCACGAGGAAGCACCTGGACGAGGAGACATGGCCTAGACGAGGAGGTAGAGCCTGGACGGAAGGTGGAGTCTGGACGGGAGGTGGCTTGGAAGAGGTGCCCAAGAGTTGGAGGTGCTGAGAACGAGACTGAAAGTGCGGATGCTGGCTGATCGGACGACGAGCTTGGAACAGCTGGAGGAACTCGGAAGTCAAGAGGAGCTTGAAGGACGGCGTGGTTGACCAAAAGGACGATGGTGCAGCTGGCTACGATAAGCTCGACTAGGAGGAGTTCGGTAGCTGGAGCTCGGTGCCAGGAGGAGCTTAGTGGACAAGAGAGCTCGGGTGGCAGATGGTAGAACAGTAACAGCAAAAGGAAGCGGTCAAGGAAAAATCGTTGGTCGCGGATTAGGAAGTGAATCCGTTGATATAAAAGTGAAAGAGTTGTTGTTGTCAGCGAATGTGCTATCAGTGAGCCGGATCACTGATGAAGGTTATTATGTCAAGTTTGGTCCGAAGGATTGCCGTATTATGGATGCTGAAACTGTAATAGTAGATTTTTAATCCAGGAGGAGTCAGGTGAAGATCAGTGGGCTGCACTAAGGAGGAGTGTTGGAGTAGAGTAGTGGCAGCCCCCTGGTAAGATGAGCAATCATTGAGATCAGTCAGTAGCCTACGGTATGGAGGAATAGCCTTGTTGTTTTGTAGTAGTTTATTTTAAACCCAGAAAACTTTTTAATGTGAACTAGCTAAGTACTGACTCCTTGAATGACACCTTGACTAAATTTTACACGGGAAAGTTAGGATTAGTAATTAATTTCCAGCGCCATACATTTAGTAATACAATTACGTAGACAAAGTTTCCTGGACCTCAAGCCGTGGTTTTGAAACATATTTATTTGACTACTAACTTTTAATTTATCAAGAAAACCTAAAATTTATATATATTAAAACAATTTTCACTTTCAACTTTCAGGTAGAATGCGCATCTTTCCTCAATGAAGTAGCCGATCTCATCAAAAGCGTCCAGAGGAATCCAAGCGTTTATTATTGAGCCATAAGAAATATTTAATTGAAACCTTAATGAAAACATATTCCCTACGCGATGTTGGTGGGGGTTTGCCTTATAGCTTCGTCTTGCCGTGGCAGTCATGAATAGTGTCGCATGCGAACGCAACGTAGGTAAGGGAAGTCAGGGTAATAGGCTCCACCCAAGAAAAACTTAATTTCGAATTTCTTTGAAAACTGTATTCTAATACACTGACAATATTGTATTTTTTGGTTAACATCCAGAATTCGAACGCAGCTCTGTTTGGAGCTGCGAACTTATTTACACAGTGAGAAAAAATTGCCCAGAAATAAGTATAAAAACTCTCTTGATTTTTTACTCCACATGCAGCAAAATAAATGAGACTTCACAAAGATTATCAATATTAATAGAGTTATACACATTATAATTGATAAAAAATCGCAGTGCGTATCGTACCTTCGTGCTGTGCGTACACGAATTCTCTTTGCTCTTGGATGTTTTCTTAAAAACTACCTAAAGCAGTGCTTTTCAGTGCTACAAAAACAGTACTTTTCAGTGCTAAAATTAAAAACGGTACTTTTCAGTGCTACTAAAACAGTACTTTTCAGTTCTATTTTTTCTACTTTTGATCCCTTTACGATCCTTGTTTGGAACCGTGTCTTCGATCTTTCGTTGGACCCGTTGGCGAAAGCTAGCGGTGGTAATCCTTCTTGGACACCGTCTTGGGAAAAAACCTCTCGAAGGTCACGTCTTCTTATTCACCAAACATGGTTGCAACAACAAATAAAAGGAAGGGTGAATCTCTGAATTCACAACTTCCTTCCAAAAAAGTGGGATTTAAAACTGTCACTAAACGTGGCAAGAATGGAAGAAAGGACGTTTCTCCGGAATGCGAACTTTCTTCCAAGGGTGAAATGAATAATGTTGATAATTGTTTCGAAATGAGCAATCAGCTCGAAGCTCTAAATAAATTTTTCGCACACCAAATCGAAGCAGCCTCTAGCCCAGGCTCTTTGATTCAAGTGAGAAAGCAAAGAGTGCCGCCTATCGTGGTCAGTTGTTCTGAATTTAGGGGATTTAGGCAGTCATCCGTGGTCATTAGGTGTCATCCGTAAGCAAAGATTTCTGACAATTCTAAGGTAACGCAGGTGAGTCAGATGTGAAAATATTGTATAATCTTGGTTCCAAAATACTGCCTTAAAGACCACCAGTTCTCACAGGAAGTCATTCAGACTTCAGAGTTCTGATAATTAACCTGAAGTGTACGATTTGACAGATAACTTTGGATTATTCTAACAATGAACATTGGAAAATTAAAGCTTTTTTGCAATCAAGCTTCCATGCCAAACACTGTCGAATGTTTTTTCAATGTCTAGCAAAGCAAGGTCAGTAGAATAGTAGAAGTAAAATCAAATATGTTAGGCGAAATGGGGGTGAAATGAACACTTTTCATTTTTTTATTTATTATGAAGGTGTCAAATTCTTTCTACATCGATCAGAATTAAAGAAGGATGTTTATGCAATGTAACAAGTTGAAATATTGTGATGGAAATTGAATTTAATTAACATTATTGCAATATTGAAAAATTCAACAACAACAGATGCTGGGGTAAATGAACATGCAGTGGTATGAACACCATTGAAATTAAACGGGTTATTTAGTAGTGGTTATTTGTATGGCTAGTAGTGGTTATTTGTATGGCTATTCATGTTGTGTATTTATTTTTCTTCAGTATACTCTCGGCATCTCAAATAAATTACGGTAGTATTCGCACTGTCCCGGTGTTCATTACCCCATCTAAAGGGTGTCCACGATGAAATTGCCAGACACAAAATTGATTCGCAAAATTCGAGTTTTCATCCGATTGCCATCAAATTTTCAGGGATTGAAAAATAACTATTAAACTTCATTTTACCATTTTACTCGTATTTTATTTACAGTCCATACGCAAATGCCCGCACCTTGGCCTTAGCCCCGGCTAAAAGATTCTGCACAACCTGTGATTCAACCGTTTTTTGCATGTAAACCCATACTTTCTTCAGTTCCACGACTTTCTTCACTACCTTAGGTCGTTTAAGAAGATGCTGCTTCATAATCGCCCAGTACTTCTCGATGGGGCGGAGCTCCGGAATGTTGTGAGAGTTGAACATTTTCGGCACGAAATTGACCTTATTGTCCGCATACCACTTCAGCACGTCCTTGGAGTAGTGGCATGAGGCCAAATCCGGCCAGAAGATTGTTGGGTGAGGGCCTTCAGAAGAGGAGCCGCTTCTGGAGGCACTCTTTCATGTACACCTGTCCGTTCATCGTGTCCTGGGTCACGAAAGCTGCACTCCGCTTTCCGCACGTGCAGATGGCTTGCCAAACCAGGAATTTCTTCGCAAATTTGGACTTCTTCTGATTGCTGACATGCTCCGGAACGCTGAACTTATCCTTGGCCGTGAAAGACAGGTTGCCGGGGATCTGTTTTAAGTCGGCCTTCACATATGTTTCGTCGTCCATGATGCAGCATTCAACTTTCGTCAGCATGTTGAGGTACAACTTCCTGGCACGGATTTTGGCGGACTTTTTCTGCTTCTCGTCGCGATTAGGGGCCTTTTGTACCTTGAACGTTCGAAGACCAGCCTTAGTTTTGGCCTTCTGAACAAAACTTCGGCTTAGGTGCAGGTTCTTAGCCAAATCCCGAACGGAGGCGTTCGGGTTTCGCGGTTACGCGGTTGTGATTTTTGGTGTTGTACGGAATATTTTTTCCTTCACTTCTGGGCTTCCGATCAATCGTTCCTCGAACCGCTTAATCACTCGCGACACCGTGGAATTCGCGATTCCCAACGTTTTAGCGACGGAGAGATGCGAGAGATCCTTGTTCTCGTGATGAATGCGCAAGATTTTATCACGCACGAGCTGTTCTTTCGACTCCATTTCCGCGAGTTTTGATCATAGGACTTTAAAACTTGCAGGATGTAAATAATGCACTATGAACTAAATCAACCCAAATTTTCATTAAATTCTACCCAACGGTTAAAAAGTTAGAGCAATTTCATAGTGTGGCAATTTCATCGTGGACACCCTTTAAAGTGGTTCATTTTACCCCCCAAGGAATCAACATCTTTAAATCATTTATTTTGAAAAAAATGAAGATAAAAATATCAGTTCCCATCTACTAATAAAAAAAAGAAAGATATGATATGCTACGCATTCAGTCGATTTTTGATGGTTTCAGTCATAAAAACCTTAAATCCCACGAGCGAAAATCTACATCATATGAGAAAACAGAGAGACTTACTTTTTTTTTGTTTACTATTTAAGCCTTTGACAGTTCTAGATCGTTCAAGAGTTATCGAAATAGTTCCTTAGTATGAGAATCAAGGATGGTGCTATGTTTTGTATAGATTATAAACGTAATACCGTAAAACACAAACCTGTTCATTTTACCCACAGTTCCCCTACACGTAGAAGTTGATGAGTGGTCGAATGTCCATGTCGGAATCCGCACTGTTCATTGGAAAAAAAAAATGAATTTTCAGTTTACTAATGGAGGAAAGCAAACTAATTGGACGATAGCTAAAAGCTTTTACAGGATTTTTGTCCGGTTTTAAAATTTGGAATTTTTCCATTTGTCAGGAAAATATGCCAACTAAAATCTTGTGTTAAATATATCAACTATGAAAGATTAGCTACTTTCTCGAAGTTTCATAATTAGGATGTAAAAAGTTCTAGCCAGGGGCTTTCATTTTTTTTATTTTTTTAATAATAGTTCTCACTTCCATATCAGTCTACCAGGAATTTTTGAAAATGTTCTCCTGATTGAGAATGGACGAAATCCTGAGTAACTTGATTTCCCATTGGAGTAGTAAGTCTCAAATTAAAACTGTGCACACTTTCGAACTGCATAGCAAGTTTTTGAGTTTTTTAGAAATTAGTTAGTGATAATTTATATTGGCTTCTGAGTTTTTCTTTTCAAAATATTAGATAATTTCCAAAAAGGCTTAGAGGCAGGGTCCAATTGAGACATTTTATTTTTAAAATGTTTGTTTCCTAATTGAGAAAATCGTTTTTTTAGATTCTACCCCATTACCCCGAATGCCATTTCACCGAATGCCATCACCCCGAATTCCATTACCCCGAATGTATCTTTACCCCGAATTCCATCACCCCGAATGCTGTTTCCCCGAATTTTCAATTATATTGACATGATTATATTGATGACGTTTCCCCATGATATTGGGATTCGGGGTAATGTCATTCGGGGTGATGGGTCGTTCGGATTTTTGGAATTCGGGGTAATGGCGTTCGGGTTAATGGGGTAGAATCGTTTTTTTAATTTCTTTCCATAGATCCTGCCTTCTCCTCACGTTTATAAGAAGGATTGAGAGTTCAAGATCATCATCTATAATCACGAATATGAATTTTACTTCACATTTTGATAATTTAAATGTCTTTTGCTTAAAAAATGAAATTTATTAAAGTTTCGAGAGTATTGTTAATATTAAATTTTATTTGCAAAGGAATGCTAATATCAAGATTACTATCAATGTTTGTTTCATATGTACTCCAATCGGCTCGAATGAATCGCTTCATGAGATATTTGAAATGCAGCAGGGACATGATCAGAATCAAAATCAGCATCAGTAACCAGTTGACTACAAAGGTAACTAGAGTCGATTAAGACCAAATCAATCGTAGAAGGCTTTCTAGAAGAGGAAGAGGAAGTAGGCCTACCAGGGTATGGACCTATGAACGGGTTCACTATTTGCCGTTTTAGCGGTGCCGTGTTATTTGTGTGACCATGGAAACCAGTGAATTCGGCACCGCTCAAACGCCAAATTAGTGAACTCGTGCATCGGTCCATTGAATTGAGAAATATCCACGGTATACACAACAAGATAGACTATTTTCACGTGTAAACAACGATTTTCAATAAAAACATGTGTCGTCATTCCTATCGCCAAGCGTGTTGCTAGAAGGATAGTAAAAGAGAGCAGGCTTTGCTTTCTCTTGTACTCGTTCGAGATTGCAATAGGAATGACGTCACTACCAAATGTCATTTTGTGAGCATAATACCTTGTTTCTTTTTATCGTGGGAAATATCCTGAACAGCACTTGTAAAATAAAATTCTACCGGTCGAGTTAATTTGCGAATTATTCCACGAGCGATGTTTAGCAATAAAATCAACAATGACAAAATATTTTGACTTATTGCGAGTCAGTTCAAGTCAGTTTGGAGCAAATTAACTTGCTGTCCAGAGCATTGAAAAGGCAAATAGGCAGCTATTAAAGTATATTTACCAAGATGTGTTTGATGATTGCAACTCCCCACATGTCCGATCAAGTCGATCACTATGATAAACAAAAAAATTTGAATCCCTTTTGAGTTTGGATATAGGTTTCAAATAAGTTTCAGCATTAACTGCTATATATATGGTCAGTTCTTTGTTTTGTTTGTTATTGGTTTATGCGGCAGAAGCATTTCCGGCATTTGGTGTCTTCGGCAAAGTTTTTTGTAACAATGAAGACCATCTACTGACATAAACGGACAGTTCGTAAATCGTCCGCATATGTGGCACCACAATCTAACTTTTTACTGTGACGATTTAGAGACTTGACATGTTCGGCAAAGTTGTTTATTTCGATAAAATAAACAACTCTCTTGAAGACATCAAAATTCCACAGCCTACTGTTTTCAAGTTATTGGCAAAATAAGACCAAATCAGTGAAAAAACGATTTCTTCATAGAATTTGATAATTTTCTTCAGAACCATGTCATATAACTATTTGCTGGCAAAAATAGGACAATCACAAATTCTCATGGCAAAAGTTTAATAATACGACGCTTAAAAATTAAGAAATTATAAAAAAAACTTGAAAAATAGGGCAATTTTTAAACCTAATTACCTCCAAAAGCACAAAATTCGCAAGCTCAAATTTTCAGGCAACAAAGAACAGATAGATGAAACGGATGTCAAAATTTCAGAGAGGTATATTTTGGTGTTTTTGAGGTATTTCCATTTTTTACAATGATTATATTACTCCAATACAGTTAAATTTCCATGAGTTTAAGACGAGCTTTCCATGACTTAAAGAAATAACGAGTCATGGAACAAACATTTTTAGAAAACTGTTTAAATAAGCCATCATAGTAGCCATGAAATTCAGTTTTAGAGCGTTTAAATGAGTTGATATCGAGTAATGTAGATGAAAAAGTATGATAAAACTGGACACATATATGTTTATCTTCAATGATTCAAATGATACAGTATGCCATGAAAAATTTGATCAGTTGCCAGTTAATTGTTGTGATCATGGCCCAAGGTGAGAAATTTAATTTGTGAATGTAAAACAATCAAATTTGAGAAATTTATTTTGTGATTGTCGAAAAATCAAATTATGAAATATATGCCTGTCAATATCTCTAAATACTAAAATTTCAGAGCGCACGATCTCTTGTCATGAGCTTGAAAATATGATTTTAAGCGGGGAGAACGTGAACCCTTGAATGTTTTGGAACAGAGGATTCAGATCAAATGTATCAATTGGAAGATTCCTTCGATTTTGAGAACTGTTTAGTTGTTACAGCTTAAATATGTATTTAAATTCCGATGCTTTGTTTAAATGGAAAGCTTCCAAAAACTGTAACAGATGAATTCCAGATTAAAACCAAAGCCAGCTTGTACTATAGGCAGATATAATAATTTCATGATATAATAAAATACATTTTTTCCTTTCACTTTAAATTACACTTAAATATTTGCGACGAAAATATTACTCGAGTTATGAAAAGAAAACCGTAGAAAAATGAAAAAATCTCAAGAACACCAAAATATACCTCTGTAATTTTGACATCCATTTCATCTAGTATTGTTCTTTGTTGCCTGAAAATTTAAGCTTGCGATTTTTTGCGCTTTTGGAGATATTAAGGTTTGAAAATTGGTCTATTTTTCAATTTTTTTTATTATTTCTTTATTTTTAAGCGTTGTATTATTTATTTAAATCCATAATGAACTTGCATTATATTTTTGTGAAAATTAGAAGAAAAAACCGTGGAAGGCTTTAAAATTGATAGAGATATCATATAGAATGATCGAATTTTGTAAAAAAAAACTTGTTGTCTTTTAAATAATGTAATGGCCTGTTTTACCCCGAAATCACACTTCACACCTTGTTCCCCTACGATTTGCTTAAGTTCCAATCGGATTCAATCGCTCAAACGTTTGTCCTGTTGCTGCCTTACAATACGTTCGTGTTGCCGTGCCGTGAAAGGATGTGACGAAGAACGTGAGTGAGAAAAGTGGGAACCCTCCAAACGGCAAACGATAGCCAAGCCATGCGACGAAGGAGACATTTACGATCCAACCGATAACGAGGTATAGGGTCTTGTTGGCTTTGCGGCCTTATGATGTGGTTGGGGATGGTTCGGTTTTCCCAGGAATTTCCCGTGGCTGACAATGAGCAGCCGGCATAAAAGTGGCATGTAACTTGGGTAAACGTTTTCTTTTGCAGGATGTGTCACATGGTCTGGTGAGTGCTATCGAAGCGATTTGTTTAAACGGACTGTTGACTGGCGGTGTTAGTGTATCGCACTGAGGATAGGTCATCTTTATGTGACAACAAGTAGTTGACAGATGATGCGTCTCGCCAAATTAAAGTAAATATATTCATTTTTAACACAATGATGGTCCACAATAACGAAAATTCAATCTTTGATAATGAACAGTTCGGATTCCGACATGGACATTCGACCACTCATCAGTTTTTTACGTGTAACAAATTTATGTGTTCCAACAAATCTGTAGGCTATTCTACTGGTGTTGCTCTTCTAGACATAGAAAAAAACCTACGACAGTGTTTGACATGAAGGCTTGTACAGTTAAATAATTGTCATGTTATTGTTAATTCCCACCTAAGGAATCTTTCTGTTTTAAGGTTTTGAAGTGTTGAAATTTATAACATACTAGTGGTCCCGACAAACTTCGTTTTGTTATAAAGAAGGCTGTTTACAAATGACATACAATCTCCCATACAAAACAACAGATTAGTTTTCAGGCGTTTTTCCAGTTTTTCCGGAGAATTTTCCAAAACTTTTCCTTCACACAAACACGTCGGAACACATGAAGAATGCAAAAGTGGAAGAATCATGTAAGTCCATTGGCCCGTTCTCAAATCATTTCGTGACATACAAACACCGTTCCATTTTTATTTATATAGAAGATAGAAGATATAACAGCATAAAGGCTTGCCTGTAAAATTAAAAACTTTAAGGCAGCATTTTCGAACTAATATTACACAATATTCTCACATTTAAGTTACCGCAAGGATATCAAAAACTTTATTTGCTGATGATAAAGGGCTCTCCGCCAAAGGACGAAGCCAGCGTGTCATCTGTAGTAGATTGCAAAAAAGATTGAATATTTTTCCTTCATACTTGCAAAAATGAAAGATTTCTCTTAATGCTTCCAACTTATAATATCTCCTCATAAACCAAAAGCTCTATATTCGAAACCTTCAATTAGACATATTGTTACAATGGACTCAATATCTTCATCCACATTAACAGAAAATCAAAACTTTGTCTTAAGAATAAGCTTTTGATATTCAAACAAATTTTCAGGCCGGCCATGTTGTATGCTGAACCAATATGGACTAGCTGTTGTAATACAAGGAAGAAAACTCTGCAGAGGATTCATAATAAAATTTTGAAAATGAGTTTGAAGCTCCCTTCCTGGTATAATACTAATGAGTTACATAGAATATCCAATGTTGAACCATTGGAACAAATGTCGATTAAAATTTTTAATGATTTTTGACAAAAATCGTTGCAATCTTCTATTGCAACACAGAACACCTAGACATTAGAAATGAATGTAATGTTTGGAATGATACTTATTGAGATTAAAAAAAATACTCTGACAAAAGCTTAAAAAACAAACTTTTGCGGTTTCTATTTTGTATAGTTTTGGGTTTGGCCTTTTTTTAGTATTAGTTTTGTGGGGATTCCATATTATTTTATCAAAATTTGAAAGGTTTTCATACTGAAAATATTCGGCTCCATGAAGCCACTAAACTACCAATTTATCTATGTCATATGTGGCACCATTACTTCATTCACGAGGATGAAGTCACAACCCTCTCTTTGCGTAGGGTAATTTGATACACAAAAATAAGCACGAACCTTTCACAGTAACTACAAAGAAAACGATTTGTTTGCTTTCTGAGTTGCATGCATGTTTGTTCGATCAAGCTGTGTTATCGTTTAATCTCAACCACACACGCTTCCAAGAAACCATTTCTTGCACATTTCTTGAGAAACTACCACCGAATCCATTGATCTTGGAAAATGAAAAATAAGTAATCAAATTTCATGCGTTCGAATGAATTTGTTTTGTTTTTTTTTTATAAAATCATTCATAAAGTATGCATTCAACCAATTGTCGCAACTATGATTGTGTGTTCAATTTATTGATACTTACTGAGAACAGTACGCATCGTACCTTCGTGCTATGCGTACACGATTTCTTTCTGCTCTTGGAATTTTTTTTGACTACCTGAAGCAATTTACCAGTACTTTTCAGTGCTAAAATAAAACAAACGGTACTTTTCAGTGCTACTAAAACAGTACTTTTCAGTACTTTTTTTTCTACTATTGATCCTTTTACGATCCTTGTTTGGACCCGTGCCTTCGATATTTCGTTGGACCCGTGCCTTCGATATTTCGTTGGACCCGTAAGCGAAAGGTAGCGGCAGTAATCCTTCTTGAACAACGTCTTGAAGCACAATGTTTTTACTTATGACGACAAAACTGAACGTTTGTTCAAAGTCGTCTTGAAAGGTCTCTCAAGTGACTAAGGACTGTTCATTTTATAAAGTGGATACCTTGTGCATGATGTATCTTTTTAATTTATCTATGAAATTTCAATCGGTTTTCTGCACATCGTTCGACTAGTATTGTGCAAAGTTGTGATAACAAAAATTTTCCGAAATAATAATTTCACACGAATATGGAACAAAGATTAGATCGGTCGATTTTTGAGGATTGTCAAAATCAATGATTGTTAGAAATTGGCTGGAAAATTCGACAATTTATATTTTTTATTTTCATAAAAGGCTTGTTATTCGAAAACATCATCAATCAGAAGCCTGATGGAATCAAGTAATTTTTGGAGCATCAATTCTACAGATATAACAAAATCTTTTTTTCCCCTATAATTTTTAGAGAATCATTTTATTAAATTTGAAGGGAATTCATATGAGTAGATTTTTTTGGTTAAAAGTACGTCCTGACGGAAGTGCAAAATAGTATTAATATGATCAGTGCGCATCGTACCTTCGTGATGTGCGTACACGAATTCTCTCTGCTCTTGGAAGTTTTCTTAAAAACTACCTAAAGCAATAAAACAGTACTTTTCAGTGCTACACAAACAGTACTTTTCAGTGCTAAAATTAAAAACGGTACTTTTCAGTGCTACTTAAACAGTACTTTTCAGTACTATTTTTTCTACTATTGATCCCTTTGCGATCCTTGTTTGGACCCGTGCCTTCGATTTTTCGTTGGACCCGTTGGCGAAAGCTAGCGGTGGTAATCCTTCTTGGACACCGTCTAGGGAAAAAACCTCTCGAAGGTCACGTCTTCTTTCGTTTATTAACTAAACATGGTATCAACAACAAACAAAAGGAAGGGTGAATCTCTGAATTCACTACTTCCTTCCAACAAAGTGGGTTTTAAAACTGTCACTACACGTGGCAAGAATGGAAGAAAGGACGTTTCCCCGGAATGCGAACTTTCTTCCAAGGGTGAAATGAATAATTGTATCGAAATGAGCAATCAGTTCGATGCTCTAGACAAATTTTCCGAACACCAAATCGAAGCAGCCTCTAGCCCAGGCTCTTTGATTCAAGTGAGGAAGCAAAGAGTGCCGCCTATCGTGGTCAGTTGCTCCGAATTTGGGGGATTTAGGCAGGAGATCTTGAACTCCATTATGGGAATCAAGGTTTCCTTCCAAATCGCAAAGAAAGGAGACTGTCGCGTTTTGCCGGAAACTCTTAAAGATCGTGAACTTCTTCTCAAACATCTTGAAGAGACGAAGCACAATGTTTTTACTTATGACGACAAAACTGAACGTTTGTTCAAAGTTGTCTTGAAAGGTCTCTCAAGTGACTATAAATCACCTGAAGAGTTAAAAAATGGAATAAATGATATACTTGGATTTTCCCCAGTCCAAGTAATCATTATGAAAAAGAGAACCCAATCTGGCATTGTTCGGAAAGGGCTTTCTCAAGAATTTTATTTAGTTCACTTTAACAAAAAAGAACTAAATAATATTAAAGCTTTAGAAAAAGCAAAACTTTTGTTTGATGTCCGTGTGACATGGGAACATTTCCAGAAACCTGGAGGAAGTTACGAGAACCCCATTCAGTGCCGTCGGTGCCAAAAGTGGGGTCATGGTACAAAAAATTGCCGTATGGATGCTAAATGCATAACTTGCGGAGGTTCTTCTCACGCCAAAGACGTCTGTCCAGTGAAGGAAGATACCACCAAATTCATATGCTGTAATTGCGGGGCTAACCATAAGTCCAATTTTTGGAATTGTCCTTCACGCAAAAGGGTCATTGAGGCTCGTGCCAGGCAGATGAAAGATAATATCCGTTACGATAACGGTCGTTTACGGAATTTGCCTGGTAGAGTATCGAACAATGCTCATTTTTCAGTTAACGATCGCTTGATCATGAATCATACCCATCAGGAAGATCATAATCATGCTCATTCACAAACTAATTTTAATCCGTCGGGTAGCCGTTCGAATCTTCTAATTTCGAATGTATCTACCCACGGTAAATCCTTTGCCGATATCGTAGCAGGAAATTCGAACTCCTCCCCTATTCGATTCATGGGTACCCATTCTACTTGTTTCAAATCAAATGGAAAAAACCCTACCGCCACAGGTAACTCCGCTTCTTCGTCTACCGAAAATTCCAATGGGAAATCATCAGATGATATGTCTGCCTCTGATTTTAATTTTCTAACTGAACAATTGAATCTAATGATTGATGCAATGTTCAAAGCCATCACTATGACTGAAGCAGTCCAAGTTGGTGTAAAATTTACAAATCAAATTGTTATTGGATTACGTTTTTCTAATGGATCCAAATAATAATTTAAATATTTTAAATTGGAATGCTCGTTCTCTGAATGGTAAAGAGGACGAGCTGTTTAATTTTTTACGGTTAATAACGTGCATATAGCAGTTATTACCGAAACGTATTTAAAACCTGGATCTAAACTCAAAAGAGATCCTATCTTTTTTGTTTATCGTAATGATCGACTTGATGGGGCATGTGGGGGAGTTGCAATCATCATTCATAGGCGTATAAAACATCAACTGTTTTCATCATTTGAAACTAAAGTTTTTGAAACTTTAGGTGTTTCTGTTGAAACACAGTTTGGTAAATATACTTTCATAGCTGCCTATTTGCCTTTTCAATGCTCTGGGCAGCAAGTTAATTTGCTCCAAACTGACTTGCGTAAATTGACTCGCAATAAGTCAAAATTTTTTGTCATTGGTGACTTTAATGCCAAACATCGGTCATGGAATAATTCTCAAAGTAATTCCAACGGCAGAATTTTATTTGATGAGTGCTCTTCAGGATATTTCTCAATTCAATACCCTGATAGCCCCACATGTTTTTCCTCTTCTAGAAATCCATCTACGATTGATTTGGTCTTAACCGACTCTAGTCATCTTTGTAGCCAACTGATTATTATCTTAAATCTAAATTATCTAAAATCTTGAAAAAACCTCAGAAGCCATTACCGGCATTGAAAGAGGAAAACAAATTATTATTAACTAATTGCGAAAAAGCTCAAAAACTTGCTATGCAGTTTGAAAGTGCGCACAATTTTAATTTAGGACTTACTAGTCCAATTGAAAATGAAGTAACTCAGGAGTTCGAAAATATTCTCAATCAAGAGAACGTTTTCGAAAATGCCTGGGAGACTGATTTGGAAGAAGTGAGAACTATTATTAAAAAATTCAAAAACATGAAAGCTCCTGGCGATGATGGTATTTTCTACATCCTCATCAAGAAACTTCCAGAAAGTAGCTTATCATTTTTAGTTGATATATTTAACAAATGTTTTCAATTAGCATATTTTCCTGACAAATGGAAAAATGCTAAGGTTGTTCCAATTTTAAAACCAGACAAAAATCCTGCAGAAGCTTCTAGCTATCGTCCAATCAGTTTGCTTTCCTCCATCAGTAAACTTTTTGAAAAGGTTATTTTGAACAGAATGATGGCCCACATCAACGAAAATTCAATTTTTGCCAATGAACAGTTCGGATTCCGCCATGGACATTCGACCACTCATCAACTTTTACGTGTAACAAATTTGATCCGTTCCAACAAATCTGAAGGCTATTCTACTGGTCTTGCTCTTCTAGACATAGAAAAAGCATTCGACAGTGTTTGGCATGAAGGTTTGATTGTAAAATTGAAAAACTTTAATTTTCCAACATACATTGTTAGAATAATTCAGAGTTATCTGTCAAATCGTACACTTCAGGTTAATTGTCAGAACTCCAGATCTGAAAGACTTCCTGTAAGAGCTGGTGTTCCTCAAGGCAGTATTTTGGGACCAATATTATACAATATTTTCACATCTGACTTACCTGAGCTACCTCAGGGATGTCAAAAATCTTTGTTTGCGGATGACACAGGCCTCTCCGCCAAAGGACGAAGCCTGCGTGTCATCTGTAGTCGATTGCAAAAAAGTTTGGATATTTTTTCTTCATACTTGCAAAAATGGAAGATTTCTCCTAATGCTTCCAAAACTCAACTAATAATATTCCCACATAAACCAAAAGCTCTTTATTTGAAACCTTCAAGTAGACATGTTGTCACGATGAGAGGGGTTCCAATAAATTGGTCAGATGAAGTTAAGTATCTAGGGCTCATGCTAGATAAGAATTTAACTTTCAAAAATCACATTGTGGGCATTCAAGCCAAATGTAACAAATATGTAAAATGTCTCTATCCCCTTATTAATAGAAAATCAAAACTTTGTCTTAAGAACAAGCTTTTGATATTCAAACAAATGTTCAGGCCAGCCATGTTGTATGCTGTACCAATATGGACTGGTTGTTGTAATACCAGGAAGAAAGCTCTGCAGAGAATTCAAAATAAAATTTTGAAAATGATTCTGAGGCTTCATCCCTGGTATAGTACCAATGAGTTACATAGAATATCCAATGTTGAAACATTGGAACAAATGTCAAATAAAATAATTAATAATTTCAGGCAAAAATCGTTACAATCTTCTATTGCCACGATTAATGCGTTATATGTTTAGGTTAAGTTAGGTTAAGTATATTAAAAACATTTTTTTTTTCTCTTATAAGCAGGTGAAATCAACTCACCTGTAAAAAAACTGAACTGCTACGGCAAATGAAATGTAATATGTTGTTAACAAAATGTTAATTAAATCTTAAATTTGTTTTACCAAATTAGGATGATAGTGTTGTCTAATAACACAGAACACCTAGATATAAGAAATGAATGTAATGTTTGGAATGATACCAATAAAGATATTAAAAATAAAAAAGTAATAATATGAAAAATAACTGACGCCTTCATAGAGTTACTTATTTAGTCACACGTCACATTTAAAGCACAATAGAAACACAATTGCTTTATTCTTAGAAGACCTTTAAAAGTACATTGACAATCAACAAAATTGGCAACACTGCTGTAATTAAATCGATATTATTTTCCACATATTATTTTCATAATATGTTATTCTTAGATTACCAATTGAAGTATTCGGAGAAAACCGTTATCAATTTGCTGTGATTCGATAAATATGCGCACATGATTTCAAAAGTATGAGACTATTTAGTAAAACAACCATAAACAGTAAAATTTATACTTAAGACTGTGGTTAAAACTCACGATTAAGCTCTCGTTTATCCAAATATAGTTTTTTTTAGTAATCCAAACTAGTTTTGAACACGCTTTTTACTTTTTTCTTTTGCTGGGAGTGAAAGGATGGTGCATCAGAAAATTTGGCCATAAATGGGTAAATCACTGAAGTTACCTAATGTCAGAGAATTGTGGAATATAATTGTTTTTTTTAAGCTCTACCTTTAGAAGAATAGTAAAGGATACAAACATCCAATTTGTTCATAAAAATTAAGATTTTTGTGTTGCGAAAAATAATGTTAAACTTTAACGAACAACTTTTTTTAGGAGTTTTTGGAAAAACTATTTAGCTCTTCAACCGAAAGCATTTTCTAAGATCTTATATTTTCATAGCATTGAAGAATAATAGTTGAACAATGCACAGAAAACTGATTATGATTTTATCAATAAATAAAAGATAAAGCATAAACAAAGTGTTCACTTTATAAAATGTACACTCCTTATATGTCACCTGAAGAGATCAAAAATGGAATAAATGATTAACTTGGATTTTCCCCATTACAAGTAATCATTATGAAAAAAAAGAACCCAATCTGGCATTCTTTGGGAAGGGCTTTCTCAAGAATATGATTTAGTTCACTTTAACAAAAAAGATCTAAATAATATTAAAGTTTTGGAGAAAGGAAGATGTCCGTGTGATATGGGAGCATTTCCAGAACCCCATTCAGTGCCGGCGGTGCCAAAAGTGAGGTCATGGAACCAAATCATTGCCGTATGGATGCTAAATGCATAAGTTGCGGAGGTTCTTCTCACGCTAAGGACGTCTGTCCTGTGAAGGATGATACCACAAAATTCATATGCTCGAATTGCGGGGGCCCTTATAAATCTTACTTTTGACATTGCCCTTCGAGTAGGCGAGTCTTCGAGGCTCGTGTCAGGCAGATGAACGGTAATGTCCGTTACGATAACGGTCATTTCCGGAATTCCCTTGGCAGAGTATCGAACAATGCTCATTTTTCAGTTTAAAATCGCTTGATTATGAATCATACCCATCAGGAAGACTAATTTTATTCCGTCGGGTAGCAGTTCGAATCTTTTAATTTCGAATGGATCTACCCAAGGAAAATCCAATGCCGATGTCGTAGCAGGTAATTTGGACTCCACCCCTTTTCATACTATGAGTAACCGTTCTAATTGTTTCTAACAAATAATAACACACATATAGCAGTTATTACTGAAACCTATTTAAAACCTGGATCCATACTGAAAAAAGATCCTAACTTTTTTTGTTTATCGTGATGATCGACTTGATGGGGCATGTGGGGGAGTTACAATCATCATTCTTAGACGTATGAAACATCAACTGTTTTCGTCATTTGAAACTATAGGTGTTTCTGTTGAAACACAGCTTGGTAAATATACTTTCATAGCTGCTTATTTGCCTTTTCAATGCTCTGGACAGCAAGTTAATTTGCTCACAACACTACTGATTCGCGAATTTGTCCATCTTTCTCTTCCGGATTCTCTTCCGCCAAGTCTCGGGTGGAAAGGTTTGGGTTATTCTTAAAGTCGCAGTGAAGATGTTTCGTAGCATTAAAAGTTCGACATAGTTTGTAGGATACTGACAATTTGTAAGATCGGAAAAAGAAAATGAGCATGACAAGCATAAGTTTTGGAGGAGACTTGGATCAACGATGTAGAGGGGCCCCTTGATTATCCTTAATTTTTTATATTTTAGAGCTAGGCTTAGAGTGGACTGAGGGCCTCGGGAGACCGTAGCTTTAAACCCCTAAATTTCGGAGATCTTCGAAAACAAATGTTTTGTAATTTATTTTTCTTGTTAATGTTGCACGCATGAGCAAAATGAGTGTTCTATTAGCATAAAACGACCGGGCCGTAGATACTTAAGTAGGCTTAGGTACCAATTTTGAACATGTTGAGGCTGATAAAGGCTTTGAATGCATGATTTTTTATATCTATATAATACTTCATGAATTCTATTCTTCAATCAAATCTACTTTGTACACATATTCTTACGATCTGAATCATTCTGTCTTCACAAGGTAATATGATTGACTTCTCTTCATCGATCCTCTCTTCTATGAATAAAGGTGACAAGATGCAAGTATGTCAGCATTTTTCCACCTCAAGACGCAAGATTCCATCGCTTCCAAGCGGTCTGGAGTGAGAAATCGATCATGCGACTCACGCCCTTATTCCAGCGCACGCTTGAATTCAACGTTTGAGATGTTTTCAAAATCATGAATTTTGTAGAATGAGTAAGCCAAAGATTTTTTATTTACTATTTTGGTTGATGTAAATAATAATTTTCCTTCATGTCCGATACCACTTGGGAGGCTCAAGGCTGCAAAAAATATGTAGGGTAAAAAAAAAATAAAACACAAAAAAGTTTATTTTACAAATTTTAATGTTATTTTATAATTTTGAACAGTGACTGTAAATCGAAATTCCTTCAGGTATATTTTTTTTCAAATATCCAAAAATACCTACCAGAAATTATATAAATTTATTCTCGGGTGACCTTAGTTGACCCGGCAAACGTTGCACTGCCTAGTATGCTATTTTACAGTCTGCTTTGCAAAAATCTCCATACAAAACGTTAATTCTTTAATTCAAGCTTCCCGATGAATTTCAATAAAATGTATTCTCCACAGACAGCTCGCAGCCCTAATGCAATGCAACAGCGAAAGAATTGTAAAAATCCATTGATCTGTTCTCAAGCTATTTCATGACATACAAAAACCACTCAATATTTATTTATATACATGGATAGATAGATTACGCCATGTATTTTACCAACTTTTTTTTATAAAACGTATATCAAAGATTTAGTTGAAAAAACGAGAATACATTTTTAAGGATTCTTTCAGGATTTTTTGCTGAAATTCTAACTGTATTTCTTCAGAACCAACATGAGCAAAAAAAATACAGGAAACAGTTTTCAGTTCTTTCATGTAGAAACTCTACAGAATATTCTAAGCAATGACACCAGGAATATTTCTAGTAAGGTACAGTGGGGGAAGTGTATCAGTGGGGTAAGTGGATCATTCGTCAATATTAAGCATAAATACTGGAATAAGATAAATGTTTTTGCATCATTGCTTCGATTTAGGCTATCTTCTTACGTCCATACTGATACTATTGCAAAACTAATACTACATGTACACTTACACAAGCAAACTTGTTAGCTGCAAAAAATAATTAATTTTACAATTGTTTTCCATAAATCAAATATCCATTGTATCTCTATCTAAAATCGAATACTATTAGTTTTTTCGACATATGGTGAGCATTTCAGTTCTAATTGAATGAATCACAATGAAAAATATGTGATTTTTATAAATAAATACAGATGTTTTTGACATGGTACACGTACCCCTACTTTTTAATGGGGTGGGGTAAGTGGATCAAGTAGTATTATCATTTATTGGTAGTTTAATAAGTTTAATAAGTTTAACTGTCTAAGTTTAACTGTCCACAAATGTTGTTTTCCTTTTATTTTTTGCATTCCCAGCTTAAATTTGTCAAATTGACCATAGAGAATTTGAATTAATCCACCTTAAATGTTTTTTAACATTCCTGGTATAAACAAATATAAAAAAATAATAATTTCACACTAAACTTTTCGTGGTTTATCTAAGCTGAGTTGCAAAAGAGCAAAATATGTCAAATCTCCAATTGAAAGCATATTATCGTACCTTATTTGACCATATAAATTAATGTAGACAGATGATACAAACATGTTCATAAATAGAATAAAAAAAATTCAGTTTGTTATTCAAGAATAAATGTAACTAATATTTTCAAACTACGAGTATTTTTCGAAAACATTGTTAGGTATAACCCTACAGTACTTCTGTATAACTTATGTGTATAAATGGATGATTTTTCTTCAAATTATTATAGTTATAATGTTTTGTTTTGTTGTTCGAATTAGTTTAAACTAATGTATACATATTTTCCAATATATTTCGATTAAATAAAGATACTTTTTAATTTTGAAGTATTAAAATGTACCGTTACCAGCACTAATAGCAAGAACGAGAGTAATATCATTCTGGCTATACATAATTACATCACATTTGTTTTGAGAACAGATTTTTTCTATAAGTGATCCACTTACCCCACCATGGTGGGGCAAGTGGATAATTTGGCGCAAATTTTCAAGTTCCTCATACTCAATTCAAAACAATCAGAAAAATCGAAATAATCGATGATTTGAAGTTTAAGAATTTAAGAAAAGTAAGGAAGCGTCTGGAATAAGAATCATGGGAAGTCCACACATTTCCATTTATTTAAAATTATTCATGTTGAAAGCTAAGAGTCTTCAAGGCTCGATTACGCGGAGGAATCAAACAAACTGATTTATTTTATATGCTTTTTGATGAGTTACACTTCACTGAGGCCGTAATATGAATCAAAACGGTACGAAACTTTCTTCCAAATGTTCGGTAATAAAAGTCATATTTTGCATATCCTCTCTACGCCACTACTTTTGCCGATCCATCTGTGCTACTAATCAGGATTATCGATCACTGCGCCCAAGATTTGCTGACGTAGCTCTTCTTGTCTCGAATGCATCTTGAAAACTACTTGGAAGATCGCGATAAAATTTTGCACACATAAACATAACACTCCAAAGCAGTATTACCCAAAATTTCATTATTTTTACCCATGCGATTAATAGTGACACCCAAAACAAAGTGTCGCATATTTCCGAGTCTAATCTTTAGTATGATTACTTCTAAACTTTCGCACCATCGCTCCTGTTAAGCACACCCGCTGCTGCGCTACGGTTCCGAAACCTTCAGTACATCGAAAAGTATGCGTGTACTTCCGATGAAGTTGAGAGATTTGCAGTTCCACGTATCGAGTTTCTATTCGCTAGTCCATTTCCGTCACAGTAGTCTTTGCCGATTGTTTCGGTCCGTATTCTGTCGTTGACGTTCCTGTGCTGATGTATTATTACGGCTGTTTTGCAGGGCCTGTCACCAACCCCCTAGATTTCCGGAGGACCATTCCTCTTAAATGTTCGGAGGGTCATAGTACACAGTTTAACTTAAAGTCCTTCTCTGGCACTCGGACGATGATCAGCCGCCCCTGACATGGGGAACAAACGCTGTTGTGAGCCGCTCCTAACATGGACGATTCGGGTTAGCAGAAGCATAACCCCCCTTCCCTGTCAGCATACGACCATAATTCCCATCGGTGTTGATTACCCAATCTTCTCTAAGGTCTATTTTATTCCTGCAGGTACGCAAGGTACCAATGATACGCCATGTCCAGCATTTACTGTGCCAGGTATAATATACACTTTTGTCCGTATCTCTGTGATTACTTGTCTATTCGAAATTTTCTACGGCTCAATCAAAATGCGATGAGCTATTCTTATTTCGTTAGTTTTTTTTGTTTAGTTTTGATTTGAAGATGTTACATTTTTCATAAGATACACATTAAAAGTATGCAGAGAATATTGATTATGCTTTTACATTTGAAAATAATCCTCACATAATTTCAATTAGATATAAAAATCATTCACTGGAATTCAATAAACATAATAAAGAATATAAATTCTAACTGTAAGATATTTGTTGAATATAACCGGACATAATATAACTGTTTTGTTATAAGTCATATTTTCTACTGAACGTCTCAAACATTATGGGTTCATTCACTTATTTCATAACGCCAAAAATGACCATTTTTGAAACCCACCCACCCTCTCGTAACGATTACTGTATGAATCTTATAACATTTTGTATGAGCCGTAACACATGTGGACACCCACCCACCACCTATAGCGTAATACAATTTGTGAATGAGCTCGACAGTCAGAAATTTGTATTAATTCACAATGGAAAGTAGGAATTATGGGCAATATTGAAGATTCTTCATTTGGATTTGCAGTAAACAAGAACATCCCATTAATTCGGTCTCCTACAAAATAGAAGCCGATAAGTTCCTCTAGGACCATTTGATAGAATAAAGTATAACTGAGAGGTGTCATTTATTACAGCCATCAAGATGTAATATGAAGCTTCAAAACGACATTCGCTGTTCATTTCCCATCGTCATCATGAGCATCGTTACCAGATTTATAACTCTTCTTGGAAGGGCTCACCTGCATTGAGTTTTCCTGCATTCGCCTTCGAGCCATCTCGAGGATGATTCGCTGTCGGAGCACATCCAAAGGATTCACTATCGACAGCGACGCTTTTGTCCTTTTGGCGGGGGCAACCAAACTATTGTCTTGTGGCTGGAATGGAACAAGAAGATTGAAGGTAAATGAATACTGTGATTGAAGACGGATGTCGTTGTTGTTTTTGTGATTTATAAAAAGGTCGTAGAAAAAATTAACGATTTCATTTCAGCATTTTCTTTAATGGGTTTAAAACTTGGTGTCCTTAGCAAATATGCATTTAGCATCCATACGGCAATGTTTGGTAGCATGACTTCACTTTTGGTACCAGCGGCACTGAGTAAAGTGCTGAAAATTGCTTCAAGCTTTCTAAACTGTTCTAATGTTAAATGGGCATGAAAAGTAATCTTTGTCTTTTCAAATACTCTGACCATTTAATGCAAACAATAGAAAAACAAATGTTCACAGCTCTCAGGTATCATATAACAGTGAAAGCAATCACAATGATTTCCATATTAAAATATTTCTCAATGCAAATGCAGATTGATTAATTTTCCGCCTGTATGCCCAGATTTATCACAGGTGAAATCCATTTGAAGGATATCTCAGGCCAAGCGTTCTGACCATCAGTAACCACATCTGTGCCGGAGCGATTAATTTATACTGATTGAAAAACTACAGCAATACATCAAAACACTTGGGTTGCTATAAGATAAACACTTGAGAATTCTGATATGGTTCCTAAATGTAATCTGTTATGTAAGAGAATAAACACAAACACATCTAGTACCTATAGTCCAGAAGCATATCGTCGAAACTAGTTGTCAAATCTTGTCCTATGAATTTCCCGGAAAATCTGCACTCAATTCAATTAGCCCTTTTGCAATCAACCAGTCATTGAAAGTGGGTAACGAGTCGGATGAAAATCAATTAACTTGCTTACAAGTGTTACTTTTTCCTTCACTACAGCAGTGATTAGTTACGAGTAGAGTTACTATATCCCAGCAGGACAGCAGGAGCAAGCAAAAGTATAAACGGTAAAAACTAAACTTAACAACGCTCTTCAAGTTGTTGAAAGTTTTAACCCCCGTGGGTCGTATCATCATGCATCGAAAGGGAAAAATATTATCATAACCTAGGAAAACGAAAGCCATCACTAGTTTATCCAAAAACAACCAATACTTTTTTCATTTTCATTTATTTCTTCATTGAATTATCAAGCATTAACAAGTAATAATCGAGTGCTACTTTCTGTGTTCGCATCACCCAACATCGAACATTCTTGAAAATTTTATAATGTCGAGACCAAGTCAGGAAAAAAAGGACAGGTTTCAACTGCGCGGGATGCCAGTTTTTTTATTCTCCATTTGCTTAACTTATTGACCTCTTATTCGCCAGCATGGGCATTACTAGAGCGAATTCAAATTTGACAGTTGCTCTATTGTTTTTTACTACACTGTCCGAATATCTGCTTTATCGATTAAATCTATTTGTGAATCTGATCCGACGTTACCTGCGATGTTGCTTTTTTATCAGTCCAGAGAGAAGTCCATTTTTCTTTGCCGTTGGTCGATCGTCATGTTACCCAGGTACATTAGAGCATGTTCGCTCAGAAGAGAATCAGTTGTCAGTCCGCTTTCAGACGGCCATGGTGTTGGACGGGTGGAGCTCGTATAGTTTTCAAGTGGACTCACGGAAGTTTTTTGTTGGGGGGCCCATGACGATCCGCTTATGAAGCGAACATGTAGCCAACTACGCCACGTTGCCCCCCAAGAAGAGGAGTTGGAAAACTCGAGCAAGAGATGGAGAAGAAAAGGCAGGCCATCGAATTGGAAAAATTCCTTCACAAGAAGAGGCTGGAGCATCAGAAGAAGCTGTTTCTGCTGTGTCAGCCGGCGGAAAAGGAGAAGCGGGATATGGAGTTGGCGTATGACTCGGAGCAAATGGAACTGCAGGTGGCAGAAGAAGAAGCCCACCGAAAGAAGCGCGACGAGATGCCGAGGCAGATGCAAGCGAAGCTGGAGAACGTGAAGGTCGATTCAGCAAGAATAGAGGTAGCACAACGGGAAAAAGGAGCATACGGAGCTAAAAATGGAGAAAACAGGAAGGCAGGAAGACTAAGCAAGCGAAGTCGGTAATGGAAATGCCGGATGAAGATGAGCCTGAGTCCGAAATTCGGGCAAATCAGACCGGAAAGTGGCCGAACCGATAAAAGCAGACCGTGAGGATTACCGTGGAGCTTACAGCAAGTTCTCCACATCGAAAACGTCCAGCGTTGCACTGCCTGTACTGCAGGATTTAACCTCGCTACCTGCTGTGAGCGACAAGCGAACTCCGTACGGGCACCCAGAGTTACAGAAGAAGAGAAAGAAGTTCGTCGAAGAAGAGGCTCGAGGCTTGTATCCAGCCAACGAATCATCCGAGGAAGAGGAGTCCGAAGAATCAGATTTAGATAAAGAAAGCTCGTCGCAGGAGGAAGACTTTGGAATGGGTCCCAAAGTCGTCATGCGTGGACCAGCAAAGGCCAAACTATCCACTCGGCAGTTCCTGTCGAAGTAGCTTCCGACACGCACGGGGCGGCTCGAAGAATGGCCAATGTTCATCAGTGCCTACGAGACGTCCACTACAGCGTGCGGATTTTCAAATGTCGAGAATCTCGCCCGACTTCAAGAGTGCTTGAAGGGTCAAGCGCTGGATGCGGTGAGAAGCAGGTTGCTACTTCCCAGTGCAGAGCCGCAAATTTTCCCCATCCCTTCCGGAGTTTCGCAGGGGAGTGTGCTTGGTCCTCTAATATTCGTTCTGTTTATCACCGATCTAGCGGACCAAGTGTCTTCATATAAATTATTCTTTGCCGATGACCTCAAAATGTTCCGGATTATCGCTTCCGCCTTAGACTGTACAGCCTTGCAAAATGATATTGGTTAACTCACTGACTGGTGCCAAGAAAACGGGATGTTCGTTAACATAAAAAAAATGCAAAGTAATCACTTTCACTCGATGTCATACTCCAATTTGTTTTTCATTTGAAATCGGTTCAGCCTCACTTGAACGGGTTGAATCCATTCGAGACCTGGGTGTGATAATGGATAGCAGATTGAATTTCAACGAACAAGTCTCATTGGCGGTATCCAAGGCGTTTTCTGTGCTTGGTCTCGATCGCCGTCATTCAACGTTCATCACCGATATCTACGCTCTAAAAGCCCTGTACTGAAAGCCTGCTAATCAACCTGGAGACGCTTTCCGTCAGGCGCATAAAGCTGCAACGCGTTTTCATTTTTGATTTGCTTTCAAATCGCATTGACTGTTCAGCTCTGCTTAACAGTATCAATATAAATGTCCCTTCTCGCACCCTCCGAAGCCATAATGCATTGGTTCTCCCAGTTAGTAGGACAACGTACGGGTTTAATAATCCATTTTATGTTTGTATTCATGCTTTCAACACTGTATTTTATCTGTTTGACTTTGATATAAGCAAAAATGTATTTGTTAGTAGAATTAAGAATATAGTCTAGAATAGCATACAGTCTGTACGGCTAAGGCCGAAGACGGCGAATAAATAAAAAAAATTATCAAAACCTTGCGGATGCTGTACGGAAGGCCTGAGCAGCTGCTAAATATGCTGCTTTTGAACATGCGAAAGGCTCCGTCGCCAAAAGCGGATGAATTGGCAACGTTCATTCAGTTTGGTATCGTCGTTCAGCAGCTAACCAACCATTTGGAGGCAACGGGCTGACAGCGCATCTCATCAACCCGATGCTCATCCAGGAGTTGACTGAAAAACTGCCTGCTAGCACTCAGCTGGAATGAGTTCGGTACTGGAGGAAAGCCCAAGTCGTTACGCTTCGAATATTGTCCAACTTTCTCTCGCGAATCGTCAAGGATGCCAGCGAGATCACTGCGTACAGCGAGTCGGCAAGAATCCGGAAGAATCCGAATTTCTACACACGCACAACGTCGAAGACAGTGGAGCAGTCCACCAAGTTCCGCAACGAGAGAAGAAGCCATGCAAAGGGTAGAGATCTTCGTTTCAGCACGAGGATCGACGCAATGTTTCCGCATCAAATCCTCTCATACGGTGGAAAGTTTGAAGTTACTGCAGCAAACGGTCGCTATGTCGGAAGTCGTCAACGGCCATCCTCACCTGCGAGGTCTGCCGGTGACCGAATTCCATCGAGGAGTCCCACAAATCTTGATAGGACTGAAGGACATTCATCTGTACGCGCCTCTTGAATCCAGGATTGGTAAACTGGATGAACCAAGATTGGTTGGACGATCTACCGTCTTACATGTGCAAGCCACGCCGAGGAGTTAAGAAGACAATTCGAGCCAGAAGAGGTGTGGTACTTGCCGATCAGCGTGATGGTGCATCCCAAGAAGCCGGGAAAGTGCGTCTGGTGTGGGACGCGGCGGCGGCGGTCAACGCACAATGGTCCGATGGCGGCCAAAACCTCTAAAATCAAAGTTGTTTTATCCGAACAGTAATATTTTTCCCAACTTCCTCAACACTTCTGTTGTTCAAATCCAAAGTTTGAAGCAGATTCATTGGAGTTTGAATTTTATACAGCTCCTTGAGTGGGCCGTGGACATGATTTTTCAAGAAAATTAATATTTATGATCCATTTTTCACAAGCTATTTATGAATTTAAAGAGAGCTTAAGCCACAATGGTATCTTTAGAGAAGTTGTTTGTATATACATAAAGCACACCTGAGTTGAATAAAAATTTTCATTATATTCATACAAAGTGAATTAAAGTTAAAATTGTTAAAAACACATATTATTTTTTATAAAAGTACCCTAAGACATTAGTAGCCCGCGAATGCCCGCGATGACAATAAGTTCATTCGAAAGCTAAAAACAAGAGCTTTCAAGTAGGGTACAAATTATTTTGCGAAAACTTGCGATAGACCACTTTCAACGCGTTTGAAGGTATACGGAGTGAAATTCTAATTAAATAATAATAATCCTGTAATACGCTATACGCAGTAGCCATGAATTGCATCCCGTCCCGAGAAGAAACGAAAAACTCGCTCCAATCTTCTTCTTCTTCTTTTTATTTCTGGCGTTACGTCCCAACTAGGACAAAGCCTAGTTCTAAGCAGGCAGGTGTTCTTATGACCACTTCCGCAGTTATTAGCTAAGGACTTTCTTTGCCGATTGACCATTTTTGCATGTGTATATTGTCCGGCAGGTACGATACTACTTTATGCTCTGGCAAGTCGAAAAATTTTACTTTACCAAAAGACTCTCAACTGGTGGAATTCGAACCCACGATTCTCAGGATACACACTTAAATTATTTTACGGATTCCCGTGAAATCTCAACAGCTGAACAGTTCGGTGAAATAAATTAACGGAGTACGGTAAAATTTTACAGTATTCGGTAAAAAATCACCGTAATCCGTAAAATTCCGACGAAATACGGTGTTTTATTTCACCGAACTGTTCAACTGTTGAGATTACGGTGAAATTCACCGTAATGTGTTTAGTGTGTAGTCTAGCTGAATAGCTGCGCATTCACCGCTAGGACTCTCTGGGCCCATATGTATGCAATATTTTGGTGTTATACCTTAATTATATATTATCTATACCTTTATTTGATATGATTAGGATATTGAACTACCTTGAATTTAAATTTGAGCTGTAACAACATAAAATAACACAAATTATCTCGGCTTATTAAGATGGTTGAACGAAACTATTTCCTTCGACATGCAGCCTCCAGATAAAATGAAACAAATTGGAAAAATCATTCCCAACGTGGACTTGCTTTAGCTGTTAAAACAAGTATGATAACAGACTGAAGCTAAAGACATGACATGCTGAAACTGATTAAATGGATGATACTTGCATAAAGGCAGGGTTAGATCTGAGATATTTATGAACAAATGTGCATGAAATATTCACTTTTTTATCAGACGTAACATGAATTTCAACATATATTTTGAGTGGTTTTTCTAATCACGAGTTCATCGTAGTGTTTTTTTTTTACAATTTTGAAAAATTTGCGCATTTAATAAATAAGAAGGTGGAAATTAAGACGAGATGAACATGTTTACTTATGATGGTTTTTTTGTAGAGGTTCCATATCTTTGGATGAATAGTTAATATTTTTTGTCAAATATTGCGCTTTAGTCTAATTGTTTTTACTATTAGAGTTGTGCATGGAAAAATTACTCAAAAATATATGTTGAAATTCAAGTAATGCCTGGCATGCTGTGAAAATTTCATTTCAATCCGTCAATAAATAACTGCGAACCAGCCTGCCTAAGTTGACCATTTTGCATGGAAGATTGAAAAAGTTGAAAATGTATTGTCCAAACCTGAATATTTTAATTATCAGTCCAAAACAAGAAAAATTCGAAAATAAAAGTCCATAATAGTTCAATATGACATAAAATATGTCAAATATATGATTTCAGCTATTTTAAAGAGAGTTTGAGGTTTTGTCCGACATTTGTTCTAGATCGAACCACTTTGCAACGGTGTGTCGCTGAACTCGAAGTTGTTGAAGGGGCCGGACATATTGACTCCGCTTCCCAATGTTCTAGCGAAATTCCGTGAGCGAGTAGTATATTTCGGAGGCGACATCAGGAAGATGTATCTGCAAGTGCGAGTGCGTGCAGCAGATAAGCGAGCGCGATTCATTTTCCGCGGAAGAGCGTCAGAGGAGATGAAGATCTACATTATCGACGTGACGATGTTTGGCGCGACGAGTTCTCCATGCACGGCGCAGCTCGTCAAGAGCCGTAACGCAGAGGAATACGCCGGACAGTTTCCGGAAGCGGCTAGAGTGATAGTTGAAAATCATTACGTGCACGAAGAAAATCATTACAAATTCCGGCAACATCTACAGTGCGAAGTTTGGTGAAGAGAACCATACCAGCGGTGGCAGTTCCACTAAACCAGGAAGAGCATCAGCGAGCGGATATCTACCTGTGGAGGTCGACACAGACCTATTCTTACGAGTAGGAAATGAAGACGATGGTGAAGAACCGTGAAGTACCACGCAGCGAGTGGCAACCGATCGAGAAGTGCAGTAGTCTGTACAGCGACAGCCCGTTTTTAGACGATGATGGTTTACTGAGGATGGAAGGCAGAGCAGCACAGGGTTCGTTCCTCCCTTTCGAACTCCGGTTTCCGGTTATTCTGCCGAAAAAGCATCCCATTACCCGAAAGTTGCTGGAATATTACCATCAGCAAGCGGCGCACGTGAACTCAAAGATTGTGGTCAACCAGGTCCGACAGCGTTTTCGGATTCCGAATTTCCGAGCGGTATTAACCTTTACGTTACCGGCCTCTGACAAGGCATTTTCAAGTGGCTACCATTTCGTCAATTCCCATTCGATTTTTTTGAAACCACTGTCAGTTTACTTTAAAAAGGTTTCAGTTATTTGTCATAAATGGAGAATGCTGAATTCGGAACCATGCCGGAGATATTCCGGATTGTACTGGGGTCACGAGGGTGCCAAATTCGGGAAATGTGATTGCAGTGGAAGTCACAAGACATCCGAATGTACGTCAACTGTTTTGAAATGTATCAATTGTATAAAAATGAATAAAGAACGTAAAATGAACTTGGACGTCAACCACGGAGCATTCAGTTATGAATGTGAAGTCTTTAAGAATTTGTATCAAAGAAAAAAGAGCAGCCTACATTTCAATGAATAGCAACCAAGTTCCAGTAGTAATGTGAATCAGTTCGATATCTTGTATTTAAATATAGCCGGTTTATCTACAAACTACGTTGAATTACGTCAGATTGTAGAAGAAAAACGTCCATATCTAGTATTTTTATCAGAAACGCATATTGTTGACATAGATGCATTTGATCAATATAGTATTCCGGGTTATAATGTGGCTGCATGTTTATCACATTCGAGACACACTGGCGGAGTTGCTATTTATGTCAAAGAATCAGTTCAGTACAGGCTTCAATTGAACGAAGTTTGTGATGGTAATTGGTTCTTGGGCATCGCAGTTGATCGTGGCATGAAGATGGGTAATTACGGTGTATTGTATCACTCTCCCAGTTCAAGTGACCAGCGTTTTGTTGAAATTTTGGAAAACTGGCTTGAGATGTTTGTAGATTGTAGTAAATTGAATGTTCTTGCTGGTGACTTTAATATTAATTGGTGTGACAATTCGAATTCGAATCATTTGAAACGATTAGCTGACTTTTTTAATTTAAAACAAAAGGTAAATATTTATACACGTATTTCCAGACATAGTCAAACTTTGATTGATCACGTTTATTCTAATTTGGATTCTGTTAGTGTTATTAAAAATTCTGATTTAAAAGTAACTGACCATGAAACATTAGTTATTAATATTGATGACAATAGTAGATATAAAAGTAACTTTGTAAAATTAAAGTGTTGGAAAAAGTATTCAAAACATGTCGTTTCAAGTCTTGTCGAAAGAAGTGTTGATTTACATACAAACGACGGTTCGTTAGATCAAAAGTCAGCTGTTCTAACTGATGTTTTAAAAACCTGTACCAATAAATTAGTCGAACATAAATTTGTTTCGTTGAAAAATTCGAACAGCTGGTACAATTTGGATTTGTTGCGTTGTAAACGCAATAGGGACAAACTGTACAAAAAATGGCGTAGAAATAATAATAATACAAATTGGAATAGGTACAAGGTCGCGCGTAATAAATACTCGCAAATGGTTAAACAAACTCGTTGCGAGTGTATTCAGAGGAAATTTGATCAGCATCAAAACAACAGCAAAGAGTTATGGAAAATTTTGAAATCCTTGTTAAAACCTAGTAATTGTAAACCGCGGTCCATAATTTTCAATGGCACATTAGAAGAATCAGAACAAGTGATAGCATGTAAATTTAATGAGTATTTTGTGGACAGTGTTTCATCGATTAACCAATCCATTGAGTTAGTAGATGAACCTGACGAAATAAAACAGCCGATTAACAATAATTGCACATTTGAATGTTTTCACCCAATAACGTTGGAAGACCTACGAAATATTTGCTTTTCTATGGGAAAAACGGCTGGCGTAGATAACGTTAATGCGAGAGTAATACAAGATTGCTTTGATGTCATCGGCCACAATCTGCTGGACCTGATTAATGAATCGTTACAAACTGGGCACGTGCCACAAGTTTGGAAGGAATCACTTGTGATTCCTATTCAAAAAGTTGCTGGGACGATTAAAGCCGAAGAGTTTCGTCCCATCAACATGTTGCACACATTAGAGAAAATTTTAGAACTTGTTGTAAAAGGCCAGCTGTTAGCATATTTAAATAGTAATAATTTGCTAATACCAGAGCAATCGGGATATCGGCAAGGTCATTCCTGTGAAACCGCATTGAACCTGGTGTTGGCAAAGTGGAAAGAAAACGTAGAGCGTAAAGATACGATTGTTGCTGTTTTTTTGGATCTCAAACGCGCTTTTGAAACGATTTCTCGGCCCTTGTTGTTAAGAACAATCAAGCGCTTTGGATTTTCGGGTTCTGCATATAGATGGTTTGAGAGCTATTTAACTGATAGAACCCAACGGACTGCTTTCAACGATTCTGTTTCGAGCCCCGTGGTGAACAGCCTTGGCGTACCACAGGGGAGTGTATTAGGGCCCGTTTTATTCATTATGTATATAAATGACATGCGACGAGTTTTACGTTTTTGTGACATTAATCTTTTTGCAGATGATACCGTGATATTCATTGCGGCTAAAAATCTTGATGATGTCGTTGCACATATGAATGCAGATTTACGTTCTCTGAGTAGATGGTTGAAGTACAAACAGTTGAAATTGAATATAAGTAAAACTAAATTTATGTTGATATCGCGGAATCGAACAAATATAGACGTCTCAATACAAATTGATGATGAGACAATTGATCGCGTGCGCGAAATTAAATATCTTGGCGTGATTATTGATGACAGATTAAAGTTCGACGCTCACATCGACAATGTTATCAAGAAAATAGCCAAGAAGTATGGAATACTCTGCCGATTAAAAAACGATTTAACGATTGCTAGTAAAATACATTTGTACAAATCAATCATCTCTCCACATCTGGAGTTTTGCGCTTCCATTTTGTTTTTAGCAAATGAAACACAAATATCTAGAATGCAGCGTTTGCAAAATAAAATAATTCGTTTGATTTTGCGATGCAACAGATTCACTTCCTCGTCTTTCTTATTAGATGCTCTTCAGTGGTTATCGGTGAAGCAAAGAATTGTATTCTTGACGATGGTGTTCATTTTTAAAGTAATTAACGGTTTATTGCCTCGATATTTGTGTGATCGAATTGAAAGAGGAAGTGACATTCATAGATATAATACTAGAAACGCGACTGAATTAAGAACACCACAGTTTTTGTACGGTGCTTCACAAAACTCTTTGTTTTTTAAAGGAATAAATGTTTTCAATTCGATGCCTATACACATCAAACGTGCTGCAACTCTATCACAATTTAAGAGACTATGTATTTCACACGTTAAAGCTGCCTTCTGAACAGCTACATGTTAACCTTTTTGTACTTGACTAATATTGTATCTTGACGAAGTTTTGACTAACGGATATTTTGTATTGACTATATTGTAAAATATGTTTAATAATTATTGGGGCACTAATAAACTACGATGCTCGCCTCGATGATGATGATGGATTTTTTTATATATTGACGTAGTTTTGATTTATTCCTTTTTATGTGTAGTCTACGGAAGTTTGAGTCCCACGCGCGGTACACAGGTATAAACGACTGTTTGATTACTTATTATTTGAATTGAGAATTTATGCTGTTGGTGGATGCCATGCATTAGTAGTAAGTTTTCTGGTTGAATGTCGGAAATTTCTTGAAAATGCAAATGTTTCCGATAGTTTTGACATCATCGGCGGGGTTATCAATTCTGGCAATGTTTTGTATTTTGTTGAACTTTCTTGATCACTATTAAAACTTATGAAAAGTGTGGTTGAGACCAACAGATTTTCACCATTTTTTTTTGCTGTATAGTATGGGAACTTGTAATGTTGTTTATATCTGTTGAAATAATCAGACCGTTTATTGTTTGCAAATCTGGTTAACATTGATCATAATTAATTATCTTAAAGATATATCAAACTCGCTCAAACCTCTGTAGGGGTATGTGGTGGGACCATCATCATCATCATCATCTTCTTTTTTTTTTTATTTATTTCAGCTACAACACTAAAGTTTTTATGTAAAACGTGAGATAATGGTAGATTGTCATCAATTCAACATAATTTGAATAAGTGGACCGTTCCAGAACATCGTAGCCGGTTCCGCCAGAGCCAGTTTGGGGACATTTCTGTTTCATGTCCAAAACATACCGTGCGACGTCTCTATCTTCATGAATTCGGGAGAACATGTCAATAGAGGAAGAAAAAACTAAATTTCAATAGATTTGGCCACTCCAGAGCACCTGACACAGGTTCCGCCAGGGCCTCTTTGAGGACATTTCCGTTTTTTGTCGAAAACATACCGTGCGACGTATCAATCTTCGTGAACATGAGAGAACATGTCAATAAAAGAAGAAAAACTCCGGAAAAAAACAGATGTGGCCACTCCAGATCCTGGCACAGGTTCCACGAGGGCCTATTTGGGGACATTTCCGTTTTATGTCCAAAACATACCGTGCGACGTCTCAATCTTCTTGAATTCAAGAGAACATGTCAATAAAAGAAGAAAAAACTCGCTAAAAACAGATGTGGCCACTCCAGATCTCCTGACACAGGTTCCACGAGGGCCTCTTTGGGGACATTTTCGTTTTATGTACAAAGCATACTGTGCGACGTCTCAATCTTCTTGAATGTGGGAGAACATGTCAATAAAGGAAGAATAAACTAAATATCCATAGATGTGGCCACTCCACAGCACCTGACACAGGTTCCGCCAGGGCCTCTTTGAGCACATTTCCGTTTGTTGTCGGAAACATACCGTGCGACGTATCAATCTTCGTGAATTCGAAAGAACTTGTCAATAAAAGAAGATTTGTCCACTCCAGAGCAATACCTACAATATGAATTTGGGCGAATAAACTGGCTTATTAAGTTTCAAGCATCAAAAATTGAAAAAAGAAAAAAATGCATGAAGAATTTGTAAGTAAAACCTTTGCGGTTAATGAGCATGAGCTCAAGCATAGATGACCGCTTCATAGTTGCACTCCGTGATTGACCAGAGCAGTCGAAGGTGCACAGAGATTTAATGAATGGGGCTTGGGATTAGCGAACCATTCTCAAAGAGCACGAATCGAGAGTTCAAAGACTGAATATACCTCTGCATTTCCACAATTGTCTTGAAAAGTACATTGGGTTAGTGGGTGTTGCCGGTCCCATCGCTCCAGCGGATGCAAGCAATACAATCGATGCACCAAATATTTATGACTGGATTACACCACTTTTTCGTCACACTGCGCAAACGTGACACGTCTGATTTTTATTGCATCGCTCTCCCTCGTAGGGGCAAGCGACACAATCCATGGACCGAACACTAATCTGTAGGAATAGGAAATCTCTTTGCGGGTAATAGATGAAATCTCGAAAGGGTTCCAAATTAGATAATTGCTGGCTAGATTATTGTTTAATTTCTGATGAAATCCTTAACATATTCTAAGCAAAATTTTTATTCTGTTGCAAGTGGAATTCCTCCATGCATTAGTAAGCAATACGATTGACGGAACTGATGTTTGGTCGAATTCACACTTCTTTGAACGGGCAATGGGTTGTTCTTTTTTATACCGTCAAAACAATTATTGGCAGTAAATATGCCAAAGGTCAGTAAGCCAAAGGGATTTCATAAATCATAAGAATGTTTTTATAGAGTATTCATGAGGAGTTTCAAAGCGAATTCATTTTAAGTTTTTATCAACAAATTTATTAATTACTCAATAAATTTGTTGATAAAAACTTAAAAGGAATTAGAAAAAAATTTTCTTCGAAGTTTACAATAGATTCTTGGTAACATTCTAGCCAAAACCTTTTTAGGATTCTTGTTGGAATTCTGATGATGTTCGAAACAAAGTTCTGGTGGATTCCTTGTTAGTTTTCTTCTCAGCTTTCTGCTGAGTTTTAACTAGTTGCACAGTGCATTCCTGCCATGGCGTATTCATGAAGATCTGCATAACAGGTTTTCCAAAAATAGTGGAAAACATACGTTCAGAAAGATCCTGCCTAAGACTGACAGATAAGCCACATCAGTTTGTATGTATTTTATCCTAGATTTATTTGAATACTTTTCAGAATTTTCATTATGCTTTACCCGTGGCACATCATGTTTTGTTCAAATAACGGAAAATTTTCAAAAAAGGTTTTCGGCGAAACCTATTTCTTGTGCTTTGGAGTAGCCAGATCTGTTGGCAGCGAGGGCATTCTTCATTTATTGACATATTCAAATATCGGTAATGTCATAAAATAGGCCTTTCTGGAACCCTTACGTGGTGCTCAGGAGTGGAAACACAGAGTCTATTCCTCATTAATTGACATGTTCTGTCGAAATCATGAAGATTGAAACGTTGCACAATAGGTTTTGGACATGAAACTGAAATGTCCCCTAAGAAGCCTTGGCGGAACCAGTACCAGGTGCTTAGGGGTGACCTAATTAGTTGATACCGAGTTCATACTTCATTAATTGACATGTTCTTTCGAATTCACGAAGATTGGCACGTCACACGGTTTGTTATATATATAAAACAGAAATATCTCCAAGGAGGCCCTGGTAGAACCTGTGCTTGGAGCTATGGAGTGGCCACATCACATGTTAATAAGTTGATTCTTCCTTTATTGACATGTTTTTTTTACAATTGACAAAGATTGAGACAAAAGTAGAAATATCCCCTAAGAAGACCTTATGGAACCTGTGCCAGAAGCTCTGGCGTGGCCAAATCTTTTATTACCATGTAATTTTTCATTTATTGACAAGTTTTTAAAAATTCATTAAGATTGAGATGTCGCACGGTATGTTTTTGGATATAAAATGGAAATGTTCCCCAAGAAACCATCGTGGAACCTGTGCCTGGAAGTCTGGAGTGGCCACATCTGTTCGTACTGAGCTTTTTCTTCTTTTATTGACAAGTTCTCTCGAATTCACGAAGATTGATACGTCGCACGGTATGTTTCCGACAACAAATGGAAATGTGCTCAAAGAGGCCCTGGCGGAACCTGTGTCAGGTGCTCTGGAGTGGCCAAATCTATTGAAATTTAGTTTATTCTTCCCCTATTGACATGTTCTCCCGAATTCACGAAAATTGATACGTCGCACGGTATGTTTCCGACAACAAACGGAAATGTCCCCAAAGAGGCCCTGGCGGAACCTGTGTCAGGTGCTCTGGAGTAGCCAAATCTATGGATATTTAGTTTATTCTTCCTTTATTGACATGTTCTTCTGAATTCAAGAAGATTGAGACGTCGCACGGTATGTTTAGGACATAAAACGGAAATGTCCCCAAATAGGCCCTCGTGGAACCTGTGCCAGGATCTGGAGTGGCCACATCTGTTTTTTCCGGAGTTTTTCTTCTTTTATTGACATGTTCTCTCGAATTCACGAAGATTGATACGTCGCACGGTATGTTTTCGACAAAAAACGGAAATGTCCTCAAAGAGGCCCTGGCGGAACCTGTGTCAGGTGCTCTGGAGTGGCCAAATCTATTGAAATTTAGTTTTTTCTTCCTCTATTGACATGTTCTCCCGAATTCATGAAGATTGAGACGTCGCACGGTATGTTTTGGACATAAAACGGAAATGTCCCCAAACTGGCCCTGGCGGAACCGGCTACGATGTTCCGGAACGGTCCACTTATTCAAATTATGTTGAAATGATGACAATCTACCATTATCTCACGTTTCACATAAAAACTTTAGTGTTGTAGCTGAAATAAATAAAAAAATAATCACATTTCCCGAATTTGGCACCCTCGTGACCCCAGTACAATCCGGAATATCTCCGGCATGGTTCCGAATTCAGCATTCTCCATTTATGACAAATAACTGAAACCTTTTTAAAGTAAACTGACGATGGTTTCAAAAAAATCGAATGGAAATTGACGAAATGGCAGCCATTTGAAAATGCCTTGTCGGAGGCCGGTAACGTAAAGGTTAAAGGCGGTGGTGAAGGCTTGCTTGTGGTGTAGGACAAGGAAATGCGCTCCAAAGTTTCCGCGGATGGCACCTCTCCCCCTGGCGCGGATTACTCCTGGGTGGAGGCCATTCAGCTTCACCGGCGTGGACTTATGTGGTCCGATCATGGTCACGGTTGGGTGTAGATCCGAAAAGCGTTGTATCTGCCTTTCCACGTGCCTGACAACGAGAGCGATTTATCTGAAAGTGGCACACAGCTTGACGACGCAGGCGTGTCTGATGGCGATTCGACGTTTTGTGTGTCGCAGAGGCAAATCGGTTGAATTCTATTCCGACAACGGGACAAACTTCCAGGGAGTGAGTAAGGAGGTAGTTCAGAAAATAGATGGAGAACGCGAAGAAGCGATGACGGATGCTCGGACTCGGTGGAACTTCAATCCACCAAGCGCGCCCCACATGGGAGCGGTTAGTCCTATCCGTGAAAGCAGCACTGGCGGTGTTGAACGATGGCAGAAGGTTGACGGATGGGGTACTGCTGACTACACTGGCCGAAACAGAGGACCTTGTGAATTCACGGCCGTTGACGTACACAGGTTTGGGACCCGAGGCAGGTGAAGCGTTAACACCAAATCACTTCGTGAAAGGTGTGGACCTGGCTGTAGATCAGGTTTCGAAGACAGCGAACGCGGAGGCTTTACGAGACCTCTACAAGCGGTCACAGGTGTTGGACGATTGAAACCAAATAACATTGCTGTGGAAATTTTAGTTCGAGAACTGGTCCGAACATTCTGATAAAACACAGATGTTTCGCTCTCTTTAAATGCCTGTTAATTTGGCTGCAGCATCGGAATGGTGCTTTCTTTCTAGCGGCCTAGCCTAGAGAGACGTGGAATGGCACGTGGGAAATCTCACGAATCTCCACTCGCTGCTGTTGCTTGTTTGCTTTTTAGTGCACCCAAGGTAAGGCGAACCATAGTGTGGCAGTAGTTTTATTTACTTTTGAGAAAGTTAGTCACGGTAACGGCAAAAGTGAACACTTTCGTATGCTGAGTTAAAGTTGAGGTTCAGGCTAGGTGGCGAAAGCAGTTTAAACTGTTTGCCACATTGCACGAAATGATTTCTGACGAGGCAATTATTTTGATTTTGTGGGATAACTGGGATCGTTCTGCAAACTTCAAAGTCATTGCAATTCTGTAGAAAACTGGGTTAAATAGCCATTGAGTCGAAGATCTTTCATGTTGATTTTTTTCTCGAATTATTAAGGCAGAGAGTATTTTTTTTTGTGCATTCCATACGATACACAAATGCAAAATGGTCAATTGGCGAAGAAAGCTTGCAGTTAATACAGGAAAAGGTGCTCAAAAGCACACTCAGTTGAGTAGTTAGCTCTGTCTCAGTTAGAACGTAACACTAGAAAGAAGATGACGAGAAGATGAAAACAAAACTCAAGTTTGGAAACCTCCATTAATTTTGAAAGTGTTTTTTATTCCTTAATAAGAACGATACAAATTTGATTTTGACTTTTTGTTCCTCCCAACGAATTTTTCGAGCCAAATTTGGAACTTTAAGGGCACAATGCAAACATATAACATGTTAATTTTCTGTTGGGAATCACCAATCCCATTATTTCGGTCAACACAAAGGGTCGGACTGTACCGCAATGGCCATTGAATAACAAACGACAAATTGAACCAATTCACGGTGGATCGACGTGTTCGCAAGCAAATAGACAAACAGCTAACGATCAAACGTTTCCACCGTTTGGGTTAAGTCAAGCCTGGTGCTCTATTTGAAGTCAACCATGGGTAAATATTTGCGCCACAATCGCACTATGTACCATTAGAGGCCACCAATGGCTGTTGACTACCAACTATCTATACAAATGTAGTTTCTGATTTGGAATGGGTCGGAAATGCCACATCTGGCTTTATGCCTGTTCGGCATTCGTATGAATCCTGAGGAAGGATGCGGTAAAATGGCGTTGAAAAATGGGGGTGGTAAAGTGGGATTACACATGTTGGAAGCAAGTGTCACAACTAAATCGTCTAAATGCTGATGGTGGCAAAAGCCGACTATAAGCGGGAAAAAGTTTTGCAAGCTACTGGGTTATTTCAGAAGCCAGAACGTCTTCAATCCAACATAGTGCAGGAGTACAGTATCTGTGTCTTCAATTCAACAATCGTAAAACGGGATGTTTTCGATATTATTCAACTCAAAAAGGTTGAAGATTAATAAGATTAATTTAATTTAAGATTAATAATTAATAAATACTATTTGTGAAGAAGGAATGATTCCTTTAAGAAAATCATTGTCTGCCTTTCGTTTTTCAACCTTTGGAATTTCAATATTTTGTCTTTTGCCCTCTTATTCCTAATTTTGATCATTTTTTGTAGGAATTCCTTCTAGGACTTTTTTAGAGTTGTTTCCAGGATGACTGTAGCAAATTTTAAAAATGTAATAGTTCATTATTTACTTCATGTTTTTTTTACAAAAAAATCAGATAGAACTAATCTAGATATTACTATAGAAGTTTCTCCAAGCATTCTGACAATAATTTATTCAAGGGGATCCGTAAGTGATCCTACCAGGGATAGTTCAATACATATGTGTATGGCTGTCGTAACTTCAGAAATTCTTCGCTTCACAAATTCTCTTAACATTCTTTCAGTAATACTTTTGAAAATGTCCATAAGAGTTTCCCGGGGATTATTTCTGGACTTTACCAAGGAGTTCTTAGTTCTTAAGACTTCTTTGGGATTCAATAAATAGATTCCTGCGAATATTTTTCCAAAACATACACAGAAGAAATTCTCCAAATAACTCTCTCTTTTCAATAATCCTTCTTGTAACTATTTAAGACTTTGCCATCAAATTATCATTAGAATTCTTTGGTAATTCTTCGACAAATTTCTCCAAGAACAGCTCTTCTTGTATAATACTTGTAAATTACTCCTGAATATTTTGCTGAGGTAAAACCTAGAAACCAAGGATTTGTGTAGGAACATTCAGCTGGAATTACTCCAGCTTTTACTTCAGCAAAATATTCAGGAATATTCTACAAGTATTCCTCGAGTAATTCAGGTACAGATTAATTAAACAACTCTTTCAAGATTTTATCTAGCACTGGGTTATCAGCATTGGCCAGATTATCCAATCAACGGGTATCTCAAGACCCAGATGAGCTAAAAGGTTAGTGTCTTCAACAAAGTTGTTCAGCAGATCAAGGACTGTCTTACAGTAAGACATCTGATTGGAAATTAATCCATTAGAATGAGCTAGTAATTAATTTCATTCATTCTTTAATACCTCGGTATCCCGATTAGCTAGAAGGTTGGTGTCTTCGGAAAAGTTGATGAACTTGAAAATTCTCTTGGGAATTCATTCGTAAGATGGCGCTAGTTACAAATTCTCTTCAAGGTTATGAATTTCGAGATCCGGAAAAGCTATTCAGCAATTACCAAGATCAAAGGCGGTGAAAAATATGATGCTAGGTGGCTCCAATTTGTCTTCGATAAAGTTGTTCACAGCGTTGCGGAAATACTAAATTCTCATATCTTATGCTTGAGATTTTTCATGCTTGTAATTCAATGCCATAATACATGAGTTGGTTCTTTAATTAGACTCATTGGCTTTTTTCACAGTTTTTTTTCTTTCACTCAAAGCTCATTCTTTGCTCTTCTGCTAGAAGTATAACGATCCTTTCTAATGTAAACAATAACATTCGGGTTTGACAGACTTTCGATGTGTTTTATGATTGAATTATATATGACGGCATGAGCGTGAGCAAGTGATTTTGAATCAAAATATTTTTCCCAAGTATTTCGAAGCAAATCTCAAATGATTTTGCAATTGTGGGAGAACCTCATGATTGAGCTTTTAGTGTCAGTCTACTAACACTGGCTGTTCAAAAGATCAAGGGCCATCTGAGGTGAAAACTGAAAGAATGTGCAAACACTAGGGAAAGTGTACCAGTTATGGCCATAGTGGTTCCCTATTTGGCCATATGTGAAATTTTGATAACTTTCACATTTTAAATCTTTTTGAATGTTTTAACATCAATATATATCTTAAATCTAACTGCAACAACCCACAAAAATTTTCAAAATTTGGAGACATTAAAGTAATCACGTATGGCGAAATAGGGAACCACTATGTCCATAACTGGTACACCTACCCTATATGGTGCTAGTACAAAAATTTATCCAATCTTCTGTATCTGATGATCCTGAACAGCTAACAATTCGATTCTTTTTATATATTCGAATTCTCTGAGCAGAATCCCAATAGAGAAACTTAAAAGTAGATTGGAGTACCTTGTACCTTTTAATTCCGCCCTAAATGCTTATCTTTGATAGATACGCGTATTTCGACTACCACTTGCAGTCTTCTTCAGTTTCAGTTAGTCACATCCACTCGTAATCCACAGTGGATACGAGTAACTGACACTGAAGAAGACTGCAAGTGGTAGTCGAAATACGCGTATCTGTCAAAGAAAAGCATTTAGGGCAGAATTAGAAGGTACAAGGTACTCCAATCTACTTTTAAGTTTCTCTAACAATTTGATGTGTTTAATTGATCCAAATTTTGTTCCTCAGATGTCACTAGTGATAATTTCAGAGAATATAGGAAGCCGGATCCTATTATTGGCACTTTTGATTCAATTTGGCAGTGAGGTTTTTTGAAAGCCACTGTGCTCATATTTGGCCACAATAGGGGAAAAGTACTATTTTTCGACCTACAAGGAATCTGTGCCAATTTTCGGATTCCCATACAAAGTAGACCAAATCGTATGAATGGATCGAAAATTAGTACTAGGTTGAAAATTAGTGCTTTTCCCCTATGCGTCGTATGGCACGGCAAATGGCTGTGCATGGCGTATCATTGACCAACGCGTACCTGCAGGAATAAAATAGACCCCTTTGTGTGGTCCTAAGCCTCCTGCCCAGCATCTCCTATCCATACCTCCTCGTGGTACTGGCCAGGGTACGAGTAACCTTAGGGAAGATCGGGTAACCAACACACGGTGGAAACTCTGGTCGTATGCTGACAGGGAAGGGGGAGGGGTTGCTTTTGCTTTTGCTTTTGTTTCTGCAAACCTGAAGCGTATGTACACCATGTTAGGAGCGGCTCACAACAGCGTCTGTTCCCCATGTCAGGGGCGGCTGATCATCGTCCGAGTGCGAGAGAAGGCCTCTAAGCTAACCTGCGCGCTATGGTCCTCCAAACATTTAGGGGGAATGGTCCTCCGAAAGTGTATGAGGTTGGTGTCAGGCCCTGCAAGCTAGCTGTAAGAAAATCAACGAGAGAATACAAACCGGGACAATCGGCGAAGACCACAGCGACGTAAATGGAACTAGCGCTTGGAAGCTTGGTATGTGAAACTGTAAATCTCTCAACTTCATCGAGAGCACACGCATTCTCGCCGACGTATTGAAGGACCGCGGATTCGGCTTCGTAGCGTTGCAGGAAGTGTGTTGAAAGGGACGTTTAGAGGTAACCATACCACCTACCAGAGCTGCTGCAACACGCACGAGCTGGGAACAGCTTTTATAGTGATGAGTGATATGCAGAGGCATGTGATCGGGTGGTGGCCGATCAGTGAGAGAATGTGCAAGTTGAGGCATGCACAACCCTCACTCCGGAAGCACTGATGATGATAAAGACGCTTTTTACGCGCATCTCGAACGCGAGTACGACAGCAGCCCAAGCCACGACGTCAAAAACATCATAGGAGATCTAAACGCTCAGGTTGGCCAGAAGAAGGAGTTCAAACCAACTATTGGAAAGTTCAGCGCCCACCGGCTGACGAACGAAAACAGCATACGACTAATTGATTTCGCCACCTCCAAGAATATGGCCATTCGTAGCATCTACTTCCAGTACAGCCTTCCATACCGATACACCTGGAGATCACCACAGCAGACAGAATCACAAATCGACCACCTTCTAATTTATGGACGGCACTTCTCCGACATTATCGACGTCAGGACCTATCGTGACGACTCTGACCACTATCTGGTGATGGTCAAACTGCGCCCAAAACTCTCCGTCGTCAACAACTTACGGTACCGACGGCCGTACCGGTACGACCTAGAGCGGCCCAAGCAACCAGATGTCGCAGCGGCATGCGCGCAGCACCTCGAGGCTGCATTACCGGAAGAAGGTAAGCTGGATGAAGCCCCTCTTGAGGACTGCTGGAGAACAGTGAAGGCATCAACAATGTAGCTGAGAGCAACGTCGGGTACGTGGGACGGAGTCGACGAAACGATTGGTTCGACGCGGAATGTAGGCAGATATTGGAGGACAAGAACGCAGCGTGGCCGGTCATGCTGCAACGAGGGACCCGGCTGAACGTAGAGCGTTATAGACGGAAACGGTAACAGCAGATCCACCTCTTTCGGGAGAAAAAACGCCGCCTGGAGGAGACGGAGTGCGAGGAGATGGAACAGCTTTGCCGGTCTCAAGAAACACGCAAGTTCTATCAGAAGCTCAACGCATCCCGCAACGGCTTCGTGCCGCGAGCCGAGATGTGCAGGGATAAGGATGAGAGCATTTTGACGGACGAGCGAGAGATAATCGAAAGGTGGAAGCAGCACTTCGACGAACACCTGAATGGTGCTAAGAGCACAGGCAATGAAGACCGGAACAACGGAGCAAATGCCTTCGTCAGTACTGCGAGCGATAGAAACCAACCAGGCCCAATATAAGGGAGGTTAAGGATGCCATTCATCAGTTCAAGAACAATAAAGCTGCTGGTAAGGATGGTATCGGAGCCGAACTCCTAAAGATTGGCCCGGAGAGGCTGGCCATTTGTCTGCACCGGCTAAAAGGGACATTCTGGGAAACCGAAGGAGGAGTGGAAGGAAGGTATGATATGTCCCATATACAAGAATGGCGACAAGTAAGATTGAGAGAATTTTCGAGCGATCACCATTCTAAATGCGGCCTACAAAGTATTATCCCAGATCATCTTCCGTCGTCTATCACCTGTAGTAAACGAGTTCGTGGGAAGTTTTCAAGCCGGCTTCGTTGACGGCTGATCAACAACGGGCCAGATCTTTACTGTACGGAAAATCCTCCAAAAATGTCTTGAAGATTGGGACCGTATCCCCTTTTCATCGATTTTAAGGCGGCATACGATAGTATCGACCGCGTAGGGCTATGGAAAATCATGGACGAGAACAGCTTTCCCGAGAAGCTTACGAGACAGATAAGAGCGACGATTTAAGGTGTGCAAAACTGTGTGAAGGTTTCAGGCGAACACTCCAGTTCGTTTGTCTCCCGCCGGGAACTACGACAAGGTGATGGACTTTCGTGCCTGTTGTTCAATATTGCGCTAGAAGGTGTTATGCGGAGAGCCGGGCACAACAGCCGGGGTACGATTTTTACGAGTTCCAGTCAATTTGTCGGCCGAATATTTGAGAAGGTGGCAGACCTGTACACCCGCCTGAAACGCGAGGCAGCAAAAGTTGGACTGGTGGTGAATGCATCCAAGACAAAGTACATGCTAGCTGGTGGGGCCGAGTGCGACAGGGCTACCTAGGCGAGCCCAGGGTAACAAAAGACGGGATACGTTCGAGGTGGTCGACGAGTTCGTTTTTCTTGGATCCTTGCTGAGGGCTGACAATAACGTTAGCCGTGAAATACGGAGGCGCATCATCAGTGGAAGTCGGGCCTACTATTGCCTCCACAAGAAGCTGCGATCAAAAAAAAAATCACACCCGCACCAAATGTATCATGTACAAAACGCTCATTAAGCCGGTAGTCCTCTACGGGCATGAAACGTGGACGATGCTCGAGGAGGACTTACAAGCACTTGAGTCTTCGAACGTCGGGTGCTTAGGACGATCTTTGGCGGTGTACAGGAAAATGGTATGCGGCGTCGAAGGATGAACCACGAGCTCGCCCAACTCTATAGCGAATCCAGTATCCAGAAAGTGGCCAAAGCTGGAAGGATACGATAGGCAGGGCATGTTGCAAGAATGCCGGACAGCAACCCTGCCAAGATGGTGTTCGTTTCGGATCCGGTCGGTACAAGAAGGCGTGGAGCACAGCGAGCTAGGTGGGCGGATCAACTGCGTATCGATTTGGCGAGCGTGGGACGGAACCAAGGATGGGGAGATACGGCCACGAACCGAGTATTGTGGCGTGAAGTTGTTGATTCAGTGTTTTCTGTTTGGATGTTAACTAAATAAATGAATGAATATATCTAACAACTTTTCCAAAAATACCTCTTGCACTATAGTAATTCCTCAAAGAAATTCAATCAACTGAATTTCTTTTCAAATTCTAACAAAGATTTATTCAAGACTTTTTCCAGGGATTCCTTTTCAAATATTTATCTCTTCAGATACTAACAATGATTGCTTTAAGGATAGCTCATGACACACTTTTACTTTTAATAAAAAAAAATGATCGCCATTTATTTATTTTTTGAGGATGAAGAAAACTTTGTACATGAACAATGATTTCAGAATTCAACCGCCTATCAATATCAAGTTAAAGCAATGCCATCGCTCACCATCTTTCAGAATAGCTTCATGTTTACCATTTCGGATATTTGGCACTCATCACGGTATACACAACAAGGCAGGCTATTCCCACGTGTAAATAACGATTTTCCATCAAAACATGTGTCGTCATTCCTATCGTCAAGCATGAGGCCTGGAAGATAGTAAAGGAGAGCAGGCCTTGCTTTCTTTTGCACTTGTTCGAGTTTGCGATAGGAATGACGTCACTGCCAAATGTCATTTTTCGGAGTATAATACCTTGTGTCTTTTTACCGTGGCCCTCACCATGTATTCCTCCAGATAAACATTTATTACCCCTTCAAGAATTCGCTTAGGAAAAATTCCAATAACTTCATCAGGATTTTTTTTTAATTTCTTCTTAAATTCTACTAGGAACTTCTTTAGAGATTCTTCCTAGAGTTCCTAAAGGGATTTAATCAGTATTGACTAGTATTGAAATTTTACCAAAATTTCTCCAGGACAATTTTTTCTAGATTATGTACAAAACCAGTCTTCACTGAATTCTTTTGAAATATTTTGTTTTGGGTTTTCAGTGGTTTCATCACAAATACAGGTCGGACTCGATTGTCCAGAGTATAGATTTTTTTTTCACTCCGGATAATCGAAGATCCGGATAATCAAAGAACTAAGAAAAAATTGAAATCTTCAATAAAAGAACTTAAATACTCTCTTTCTTCGTTGTTTTATTTATATGATGCGGTGGCGTAGCCTGAAATTATTTCTAGGAGCAGTAGGGGTCGTTACAACAAAATAAAAGTTTTGATCAGCATACACAAAAAATAACACTTTTTCAAACCCCCCTTTTCTGAAATATTGTATATAGCAATACCAAATTATCTCAGATTTATGCATAAAAATTGATAATCGAGATCATCAAAAATTTCGGATAATCGAGTCTGAAATTTTGGATAATCGAACCCCGGATAATCGAGTCCGACCTGTAATTTTAAGAATCCCTTTGGACGGGTAATCAGAAATTGCACCAAAAGATTTTTGCATTACTGTTTCGGCAATGAATTCTCCCACAAATTCCTCCTGTGATATTTTAAGTTTTTCCGAGATTTGCACGAATTCGTACTGAGATACTTTTAAGGAGTGAAACAGTCTCAAAAATATTGGGTTCAACCTACAAACAATTTTTTGATCAGAAATGCTTTACAATGTATTTAAAAATTATGATGCGGTGATATTGTTTCAATAAAGTGGCATTTTGTATGATAATTTTGCAAATTACTAACAGATGTCGATGAAAATCTTGCACACCTCTGAAAAAAATTATATGATAATAAATGCGTTAAATTTTAAGAAAAAATGGTTTTTGTTCATGCTAATATATTCTGTGCCACAACTCTCATGACATAGTGTGAAAAATATTTCGAAAAATACATAAACAAGCATTTGAGAGCAAATACAAAAGTCAATTTTTAAGGACGTCGTTTTTTGATTTTTTCATTCTACACGTTAATGATAATATCGAACGATTGTAACGAATAAAAAATTGTTTTTTGATTGGAAAAGTTTCTTGGCATATTTATGAAGTAACGTAAGCAAAAAATTGTACTCTATATAATTGAAACTATATATGACAGTGGTTCAAAAGTTGATTATACAAAAGTGACATTCTAAAACCGACCTTATTCCAATAATTGAGCTTTCTTAGAGCAATAATTTATTTTTTTGAAATCCGTTTTACGTGCTGTGTGAAGTAAACATATTTTCCGATAGAATAAGCTTTTCAACCTATTTTGTTTGATATACATTTTGTTCAATACAAATCATCGAATCTTCAGGAGACACTTCAAAAATGTAATTTTGTGCAAGATTTTTTTTTCCATGCTTTATAAACCTTGTTGTTTTTATATTAAGACTACATATTATTCAATATTTTTTTAGTTGCTTCAAAATTTGATGACATGATGAAGATTTGCGTGAAAAAAGCTTTTAAAAAGATGGATTATGCTCTGAGATATACCGTTTTGAATGTTTGCGACTACTTTTCGATACACTCCTTATTAATTACTCCAGATATTCTTCCAGCAGCCTCTTGTGAACAATCCAGAAATTATTTCTAGAATGCCTCCAGGAATTACTCAATTTCTGTAGAATTTTGTACTGGAGTTTTTTCAGACTAAACCTTTTAGAAGTTGAAAGTTTTCCTTCATAATTCCTCCAAACATAATTGATTATGTCAAAACTTTTACTGACAGGGTTTTCATAAAAAAATATCACAAATTATTTCGCGAAATTCATCACAAGTCTTTCAGAAACATTTCCAAAATATATCACAAATTGAGTCAGAAATTTATCAATGGTTTTTGTTTTCTGGCAATTCTGTTTCGAATGTTTTTGATATGTCTTTTTCCTTCGAATCATCAGAGAAAATTTTGTAAAAAAATTTTTTTTTGTTTATGATATCAGAATAGCGAGAAAGAAATATCTTGAAAAGTTTGTGAGGGTCTTCCTTGAAATATTTCTTTATAAATATTTTATATAGAATGCTGGGAAATCCAAAAAAATGTTTTTTAGGGACGAAGCACCGATTGCAGTTGGAATTTCTGCAAGTAGGAAAAAATGGTTTCTACATCAATCTGTTCGCCACAGTATCATGAAACTTCGAAGTTCATGCAAAACTAATATGTTAGATTCAAATACCCTCAGTAAAAAAACATCCGTTTAATGCCAAAGGCGAAGAAAAAAGAACATTATTTTTTCATCATAAGTTCTTCCAAAACTTTTTTTTTGTATCTGTTACTCGTGAAATTTGATATAAAATTGATATGAAGTGATTTGTAGGGTTATTTGTAAATAAATCCATAGTAAAATTATTCAGGTATTCCTGTGTTGTATTCCTGGAGTGTTTTTTGAACCAACAATGGAGAGTGAATAGATTTCTGTATGTTGTTTTTGAAGAATCCCGAAATTGAGAAAAATGTGTACAGTGGTTTACAAAACCTTAAACAATAGCTGATGGAATTTGTTTTTTTTTTCGAGGAGATCAAGAATTAATTATAAAATCCTTTAGTAAAACTGTTGAAAAAATTGTGAATTTTTCAAAGAAATCCTAGAGCGACATTTTACTGGAAACAATAATATAATTTTCGGAAGAAATCCCTGAACAAATTGCTCGGGAAAATTGCGAGTATTTTCGTGGCAGAGGTTTTGAAAACAGTTCAACGTATTTCATTAGAAATTTTAGAGGAATGTTTGATTTTTAAAATCTTGTTGATGAAATTTTAAAATATTATTTTCGAGAGAGTTTCGATTTATAGAGAAATCATAGCATTTATAGAATTTTCTGTGAAAAATCTGTGAGCTGAGAACTTCTTTGAGAAGAACATTTTCCTAATTCGATTTAATTGCTTGTGAAAATCTTTTGGAATATTAGGATCTTTAGAAAAACACCTGGAAGAATAATTTAATGTGTTTGTAGGAAATCCTGGATAACTTTTCAAGCAATCCTTGAAGAATTTCCGAAACAAATGTTCTGACACATTTGGAATCAGAAGAAAAGTTGAAAAACTGTTGGTGAGCTTGTTGAAGAATTTGTGGAAAAAATAGACAATTTTAGTGAGTCTTCTAGAATTGCTTGTACTTTTTTCGGATAATCCTCAGTTATTAATAAACAACTGGATGATATTTTAAAACTCAAAATTGATATTTATTGTAATAAAAACGTAGAGAACTTTTAGGGAGTAATGTTGAAAAGAATGTCTTAAGCATTCTCTGACTTTAGATTTTTGAAAGTAATTTGAAAGAGATCTTTAATACTTTTTATGGTATGATCAGAAAGCCTGAATAAACTTCAGGAATAATTTGTTGAATAATAACTACAAATCTTATGAATGGTTTTCCGCGGGAATCGCAGGGGAACACTGAAAACTGGTAAAGAAGTTGTTGTAGAAAGCACGGAAAAACTACGGAAATAATTCATGACGAAATTACCATGGGAATTCTCAGAGGAATCTGTTGAAATCTCTTAATGCACTTCTGCAAAACAAAACAAAAATTAGGCCCCCCTAGGCCCCCTTCACAAAAAAATCATAGCTACGCCAATGGAGGTTCCTTATTACGCCATACGTGATAGATCAATTGTTCTTCAAATTGAAGGTATTTTGTGAGTTGAAGTAGTAAATAACTTATAATATTTTTAAGTTAAGACAGTGAAAAAGTTTCAGAAATTTCACATATGGCAAAATAGGAAACCACTATGGCTATGACTACATTTTCCCAAGCTGATTCACGCTTTGAATTCTTTCTGAAAAGCTCACCACTAGGCAAAGCCCTTGCTTGTCTGAAAGCCCTTGCTCTACTTTTTCCTGAATATTTTGCCAAACTGACGGTTTTTCCATTACCTATGTAAAAGCTTGAGCTATCATCACATCCACACTATGCAAATGCGCTTAGAATGCTTAGCTGATAAATAGATTCTGTTCTAGGGTGGGATATTTCGCATAAACGCGTTTCGCTTAATTTTAAGAGTGGACGTTTCGTATAACGGACTATTGACATAAAGAAAACTATATGCCTTCTTCAAAATGCTACCTGTTATATGCAACTGCTTCACGCGAAACGTCCATTGCCAAACATCTTTATGCAAAACGCCTTTATGTGAAATGGGTCATCCCTGCTCTGTTCCAATAGAGACACAATGCCAGAAAAAAATCATAGAGATAAAAAAACATGAATTTTAAAAATTTTAAATTTTGAATGATAATGGTAAATGACACAAATTTTGGGTTCGTTATCTTACCAAAAAGTTATTATTATTATCTTTATTAAGGAGATTTTCAGCCCTACGGCTGGTTCATCTCCGTTACCAAAAAGTTTTCTCAAGTAAAAAATCTGTTTTTATAAATAAGAATTGAGTAACGTTATAGTAATAAAATCAAATTTCTACTACAAGAATAATTTGTGGAATCAATTATGAGGACAATGGGCCAATGTTTTGGATCATTTTCACTTCTATTTGGTTGTATGAAGAGATAAGATAGAATATAACAATATTGAACTCATTGAATAGTTTACTTTGAGAATCTCAAATTTTGCAACATTTCCACTATCCCCAAAAAAATGTACATGTTCCATAAGCGCATCATATTGTTGTATATTGCCAGCCAAAATGATACTACTTCACCCAAATTAAAATTTACGATAGTTCTGGATAATCCTGATTGATCGCCTAGGACTGGCATGGCATACAGAGGGCCCATGCTGTGAGCCGTTTGATTCGGCATTCATTGGAACGGATCTCTTCCATACTCCATTGCATTAGATTATTGGTTCCCAAACGTGTTCGCGACCCACAAAAAAAAAGTTTTTATTAAACAAACAAGTGAAACATTTGAAAGAAAGTCGAAGTCTGGTAATGGCTCGGCTTCATATATACACTGAAATTCAATCATCCAGTTCCGAATACCTGCGATTGATTCCTTAGCCTTGTAGAAAAGTCCGAGCCTGATTTTCTTGAATTTCGTATCATCGAACCTTTGGCACATAATATAATATAATATATTATACTATATTACAATACATACAAAATATATAAATGACAACTTTGGCACAGAAAGCTCTAAGTCAATAACAGTAGAAATACTCCTAGAAGCTAAGAAACCGGTGAGGACGTATTGTAAAAATAAAAGAAATATTGTCGCAAATGTTCCAGTTAAAAATGACTCCAGCTTAAACTACAAATTTTTATGAGTAGACGGAATATAATATTATCAGAAGGAATTTTGAGAGTATGTACAGTATCGGACATATAAAATGCAAAAATCCGTTTTCCCATTCGAAATAATCAATTTCAAATACCGTCATGGTTCATATTTCGAACAGTCGGTTTTTGTATGGCGATTTGGTTGAAATGTTTCGCAGAAATTTATCATCGAACCAAAAAGAAAAATTACCTTAATTTCTGATAACTAATAAAAAATGTTTAAAAACTATTGTTTGATAAGTTACCGCAAGGTTGAAATTTGACAAAAAAAACTAATCGAGTCAAAAACTGTTTTAACAAAAAAAAAAAAAAAAAATGATGCGTGGAATCAACTTGGTGCCTTCTGCATATATGTTTATTATGTGATAAGGAACAAATGCGCTGAAAAAATAAAAATTATTCGACGCATTGTTTTTCTACTAGATCAATTTTTTGTCTTTGTTCATTTTTTGTCCAAATTAAACTTACCTGCAACTTTTATATTAATAGTTTTCACGATGGAGATGTAGCTTTCCGAAGTTGATTATGTAGTATGGGAAAACGGCATTGGTGCATTTTATATGTCCGATACTATAGCAAGTAAATGCTCATATTGAACAATCTTATTGTTCAAGAATCATCTGTATCTGCTTGTTCGTTGAAAATCAATACGGCTTAAGAAGCTAGTAAAGAAGACGAATGGTTGACAAAGGTTTTGGAAAAAAAAAATCGGAAACAAATTTCTGAATAAATCATGGCAGGTATGTAGCAGGGATGCAATTTGACTCCGAAAAAATATATTTTTAATGATACTCATTCATTCTCGAAGAAAAAGTTTTAAAATAGAGATGGCAGATGACCCCTCCTGGGGGTCGTGACCCACAGTTTGAGAATCCGGATGATGCGAATATGGTGCCTACCTGTAGAATCCTCCTGTCTGTGTACGGTTCGCCTGAGACCTGCCGACTGACGCATACCAGAGTTGTCAACAATGTGCACAGCCACAGAGTGGCTTTCATGATTCTGCAAAAAAAATAGAGAAATGGAAGCAAAAATAGATTAACTCTCATAGATTCGTCCAGGCACTGGGTAAACACTTTGAAGCTAGTGGCTAAGTTTAGTTTAAGCCGACCAAACCAACGACAGGAGCTTGCAGTTTGCGGCCATGGCTGGAAAATTAATTAATCACATCGAGTTTTCCGAATGGCATAAAGTAATTAAACTGGAGACCAATCAAGCCCCAGGTGGTATCGTTTACCTCGAACCTCTTCTGGGACTTTTCGGTGTCAGAATGTGGTCGGAATTGACCGGGCACAATCGTAAGAGAAACGACCGCCAATGCTCAGGTGGGAGAAGACTGGCAGCAGATTGGCCTAAGCCTGAAAATCAATCTGATACATGGTTCAATTAAGACGGTTAGTGATGGCTTGGTAATTTGTTGATACAAGCAATAAAGAAATGCATTTTTCGGGTTGGAAATTTTCAAGATTTCCTATTGAGTATCATCCTGCTTGTCACACGTTTAACAAATGCAAAGAACAAAATGAGAAGTTTTAAGAGATTCCTTAGAGTATTCGACTATGATGAAATTACTTCCTGTATGATCTCTTGAACTCTTTCAGGAATTAAACCAGGAATTTCTATTAACTAAATATAAAAAGCAGTGTGTTTTGAATCACCTTAATAAGCGTCAATAATGGATGTTCTTCTTCTTCTTGGCATTACGTCCTCACTGGGACAGAGCCTGCTTCTCAGCTTAGTGTTCAATGAGTACTTCAACAGTTATTAACTGAGAGCTTTCTTTGCCAAAGTTGCCATTTCCGCACTCGTATATCGTGTGGCAGGTACGATGATACTTTATTCCCAGAGAAGTTAAGGAAATTTCCATAACGAAAAGATCCTGAACCGACCGGGAATCGAACCCAGACACCTTTAGCATGACTTTGCTTTGTAGCCGTTGACTCTAACCCCTCGGCTAAACAAGGCCCCAAATAATTGATGTTGTTACCTGTTATTTATCATTATGATAACTTAATAGCTTTTTTCGGTGAACGCGATACATACACAGTGAAGGGAGCCACGAAAGTAATGAAATGAAAAGATAGCATTTCAAGCGAGCGACGAGAGTAATCAATCGAAACGACAAATTGTTGCCTAACGTCCTAGTCTTAAACGGCTTGATATTGTAGCGTTGGTCATTACTGAGAACTGGAACGCGCAAAAATTAATCGACAAACTAAAAACATATTTTTCAGTCAAAACTCATAATAATTAATCATTGAATCATTGATTTAATTTGCAGCTCGCTTTCCATGGATAAAGAAGTTTTTTTTTTGATATTCCATCTGACTAAGACCATTCGATAGGGCGGAGTTCTGGTCTGTTATGAGGGTTGTGGTCTTTGGGTACCAAAACAACGTTCTTCGCATCGTACCTCTCGATTGTCCTTTTCCCATAGTGGGAGCCACATGTCAGGTCAGAACAGCACAGGTCTATTAGGTTGCTTCAAGAATGGAAGCAGCTGTTTTTCGAGGAACTCCTAGACGTAGATCTCAAGATGTTTCCCGTAGTGATGAAAATGTCACTGTTAGAGCAGACGTGCATATGGCATATCGGACAAGATATTGTTTCGAGTATTTCGATAATTTGATGGTTTTTTTTTTTAAATTTCGGCCTTTTTCCCTTTTACTGATGCAGTATAAAGCTCCTGTCCCGAAAACTGCTTGGAATTCTCCTCCTTCACATAATATACGTCGGATTATTTTGCTTCGCGAGCAAAATTTTGACACGCTTCTCCTCTAACTTTAAAAACTGGAGAGCAAAAGGTGAAAACTCATCATGACAACCATTTTATATACACTCAACTTTCAAATGTAGCATTTCAGGTTTTTTAATAGAAACACATCAACTTGAAGTTGACCAATTTTTGTGCGTTCTAGTCTTTAATACTGAACAGGCAAAAAAAAATGTCACCTCAACAGGTCGAGGCGATAAAAAATAGTAGTGACCTGGGAAGGAGAAACTGATACGACATTTGTGTACGTCAAAGTGAGCCGAGATTCTGCTGTCACTAACTGTCAATGTGAGCCAAAATCTTAAATAAAAAAACGCGTTCACCGAAAAAAAGCCAATAAATTTTCATAATGATAAAGTCATACAGTGGTTAACCTTGTAAATATTACCTGTCATTTATGATTCTTATTTTTTATATGAAAACTGGCAATTCCAGTCATAAAATCATGAAGCAGGTTCTGAAATCATGCATACAATTCATGAAAACATAAGCACTATTCATGAACATAGATGCCTGCCATTTTCTAATTTGTAGCATAGCATAGACTGACTGTACATGTCAATGGTTGCTACTCCGTGATTGATCGGAACTGGTAATAATTGCACTGCGATCCAAATAAATAAGGAATGGGAGTTTCCGCTTACTCTCGGAGTGTAATTTTAGCAGATCTAATATTATTGATCAATAACGACGCCGGCCAAGTCCTTACAGTCAGTTGGGATGGAGAAGGATTGTTAGGGTGTAATGATTGTTGCTTCTAGAGACCGAGAATACCTCTGCATCTCCACAATCACCACGGGAAGGGTGTTTATTAGTGAGGAAGGAAAAGATCTGGGAGTCAACTTTGGTCGGTGATGCGACCCATGGACAAGGGGGAAATATACAACTTATATTTAAAGCTAGTTTTGTATTTTTGTCTCAAGAAGTTTTTGGTAAAAGATTTAAAAAAATTCGTCAACATCTATAATGTCGAAAAATTTTAAAGAAGTTTGTATTTAAGGCGAAAACTGAAAATTACATGTATATATTTTAAATTATATGAAACAGGAATAATGCCGACTCTTGTTGTGACGAACCATACATGGTTTGTTTGAAAATTACATATGAGTATTACTGTGCATTTTTTTGTCTCAAGATGGTAGAAGTTTTAAAAAATACGTTAACATTCACAATGTCAAATGCTTCAAAAGATATTTTAAATAATGTCAAAAAGAGAAAAATATGTACAGGGTGATTACTAATTCCTGTCAGTAAAGTAAATGATCGTAGATAAAAGATGTATGTATGAATTTTAATGTCCAGTGTACATCCTGTTTTGTACATCTATAAAGTTTGTTTTGAAAAGTAAAGATTAAATCTTTTTTCATTTACCTTAGTTTTTAGTCATATGTGTTGTTTTAAAGGAATTACACCTGGCACGCACGTTTTACACAGATATGTATTTTTGACTAAACTCCGCTGAAAAATTTGCCTGATTGAAACAGTATGCTACCACAATCTTTCAGACTTACTAGGGAATAACATAAGGCTGATTATGGAAAATTTTAACAAAAAAAATATGTCTTTTTAATTAAAATATATGCTTCTGAATAACATGCGTGTTAACTGTAATGCTTCTGAAACAACGCATGTGGCTGGAAATTAAGGTAAAAAATTAATATATTACCTATGTATAATGAAGACAAATGTTATAGATGTCCAAAACTGGATATGCAATGGTAATTAAAATTCATACAACCATCTTTTTTCTATGATTACTTATTTTACTGACAGGACATAGTAATCACCCTGTATATTGAAATTGTAGTAAAAAAAACATAATGCCGACACTTAAAGTGACGAACCATACAAATTTTGTTTTAATATTACATAAAAGTTACGCATTCAAGAAAAAATGTGTTATCATAAGCATGAAACGAACTCACCAGTTGGTAATCCATCCTCGACTGCACACAAATATCTCACACAGTGCGAACAGCAAAACTTCTTGGCGTCCCGAAAACAAACCGTCTTGCTTGGGCCTTCCCAAACACCTACCCAGCAAGACGCTCAACAACAGGGGAAAAAGAAGTTCTCCGTCCACAAAAACACGCGCGAAACCGTGAGAATTGGTGACCATTTCCGAAATAGGGTGACCAGAAAAATCGCGATTTTGCTTAATTTTATTCAAAAAAAAAACAAATTATAACTTTTGAACCGTTCGACTGATTTTCAAATATTGTCTGAAAAGTTGAAATCTTTAGCTATCATTCCATAAAAACAGATTGGAAATCGGTTGAGCTGTTCAAATGTTATGATTTTTCTTAATAAAAAATCTTATGCGCTGAGATCTACAGTGTGTGCCGATGATAAACGACTGATTTTTTATTTTTAAAAAAATATATCTCAAAAACTAAAAAACATCATGTAAAATAACATTTTTTGTGAAATTTTATATTTTTCTTGAAAAGTCAAAATCTTTAGCTTTCATTTCGTCCAAAAAGATTGATAATCGGTCGCACGGTTCTAAAGTTATATTTTTTTTAATAAAATTTCAGCAAAATCGCGATCAAAAAATCCAAAAACACGTGAATCCTTATTTCGGATATGGAACAAAATAGCAAATTTTCACGGAATTCGGTGACCCACTAGATCGGTTTTTCATGGAATGGCTGCAAAGCTATAACATAGTACAGGTATGTTCCGTTTTTATCAACACGATCGGCGATTTTCAGTTGACAAAAACGGAACCGTGACAAAAACGGAATAATTTTCTTAGACAAAATATTTTACAAATTTGAAATGAAAATTGCAGTTTTGTCAGGATAATACACATTTTCATCATATTAATGCACAGAATTTACGTTTGAGAGCTGTGACGACCATTAAGATTGTTTATTATTATAGGCTCGTAATGAAAGTTGATTGCAGATTCCTATCAATCAATATGATTTTGATATAAATCATTAATAGTTTCAGTTTTCTTAGTTAGAATTTCAATAAAAGTAATATAGAATATTGAAACGATAATCACATAAATGTCCTATGCATCACAAGGTACACCATATTTGTAAAAATATCTACAAGGAAGTGAGGCAAGCTGATCACTTTTTTAAAGAAAGATTAAACAAGAAACAACTTCTTTTTTATACTGTTCATCCTCATCCTTCTTCTTCTTCTTCTTCTTTTTTATGGCATTACATCCCAACTGAGAAAGAGCCTTCTTCTCATCTTAGAGTTCTTATATACACTACCGCAATTATCAACTGAGAGCTTTTTTGCCAAGGTACCGTAATTCGGGGTGTAAATGATTCCCGTACCCTCATGTATAAACTGTCAAGAGAGCTATGCTCCGATTTCAAATATCACAATTTATGTGATGTCGCTTTACCTGATAGCTGCGCTTGATGTTCCTAAATTCGGTTTGACATTCAAGATAATTATACCATGGAAAACAGATTTTAAGGAAATGTTTTATGAACTGTATAAAGACACCATTTAAATAAACTGTTTCATGCATTTCAGATATGTCCAGTGAACCCAGTTTTTAATTAGCATTGAGGATTAAAATTAATTTTCAGAGAAACACCATGTTCTTTTAGTGAGCGAGTTACTAATTTCGAAGAAAATTGCATATCTTTAGGCGTTCAATGTGATGTATTCTGCAATTAATAACATTTAATTCTAAATTTGACCTATTTATCAAAAAAAAAATTGGATTTTTCGAGTTTTGATTCGGATTTCGTGAACTCAAATTTAGTGAATAACACATCTCTTTAATTTATGAAACCTACGGCAGTAACTGATCAACATCACCCCGGAATCAAGAACTCCAATTCTGAAAATGTTTCTTTTATTACGACAAGATTTTGTCAAAATTCCGTTTGTATAATTCGATACACATCCATTCAGTACAGGTTTAAAAAATATTTGGATGATAATACATGCATCCTACTTGGAATTATAAAACAGAATCTCTCAAAAGTGATCAACTTCACCCCATTTTACGGTACATTTTTTTGCATTTTTGGTCACAACCTGAGAGAGACTCGCGAAGAGGAAAAATATCAACGTCATATGCAGCCCAGATTCCCCTCTCACGAAACGTCAAATGCAGCCCACCGTTTTTATGGCTGAAAAAGTGAAAAGTATTGTGTTCAAAGTAAACTGTTATTAAAACCTCAGTCGGTGGAGCAGTTTTTTCCAAAGTTGATGATAAACCTAAGCAGAAGATTAATTATTTCTAATGTCTGCTACGTTTGCTGGCATGAAATTTCACTCAAACGGCTATTTATGATTCGCTGTGATGCAAACTCAATTATTTTTTGCTGAGAGGTTCATGTGAGGATTTGAACAGCATCCGCATAATTGGTATAAACACAAAGTGGAATAAGAAAAAAACTCAGCAATCACAGAAAAAGAAGACCGTCTTCGCGAGTCTCGTCTCAGGTCACAACCGATTGATGATTAAATGTGGAGTTATGTTGTGAAAGTTTTGCAATTGAAATGAATACTTACACAGAAAGAAAAATCCATGTAAATTTCAGCGTAAAATCATGCGCATGAAGGGAATGCCAGAAATGTCGCAAATTTACACGTCACATCGTGTAAAATTACAATAACATCATGTAAGTTTCCGCTAGACATCGTGTAATCTAGCATGGGCTCTAACCGATTTCGCGACAATTGGCATAAATTTACATGATGTTGGTGTAATTTTACACGATGTGTCATGTAAATTTGCGACAAATCTGGCATTTCCTTTATATGCATTATATTACGCTGAAATTTACATGGATTTTTCTATCTGTGTACGGTTTCCTGAGCTTTGAATTGCCAAATTTAACATTAAAATGATTGTGGTGATCTTTCTTCTAAAGTTATTACCACCAACTTCGACAAGGATGCACTAATCGCCTATCTAGAACAGCACCACCATCGCCTTTTAGCTTTAAGGATTCCCAAACGCAATGATAGCGGAACGGCAACGGAAAGCGGAACCAGTTCGCCAGCATGAACTGTAGCATGCTTGTCGACCCAGACTTGGTTCACTTTCGTTCGTTGAAAGCTTAGTTGAGATGGTGTGATTCATGGTGGTGAACCGGTTCCGCTATCATTGCGTTTAGAACTGTACGTAAGACCACAAATAGACTGGCAATAAACTAACTTAAGTTGTAGTTTTTTGTTGAGTACAAATAATATTAAATAACTGAGAGAGAGGAGATAGCTGGCTTAGATTGCGAGCTCCCAAAAGTTAAGGGAACCTGTCACCAACTGTCACTGGAAAACCAAAACAGTTATTACAGATAATTTTACAAATCGTTTCCTTCACTCAAACACGTCAGAGCATTTGACCAATGCAAGAGTGAAATAATCATGTAAGTCTATCAGCCCGTTCTGGCAACAAAATCTTCTACAGATTGACAACTACTGAAAAACTAAACATTTCATACACTTTGCAATTGGATTAAATGAACAAATGCAAAGCGTATGTAATGTTTAGTTTTTCGATAGTTGTCAAACTTCAACTCGGCTCATTAGCCGTAAACCACGAATCATAATTAATCAAAAACAAGTATTCTATAAATTGCTTAGTTTTGCTGGACCTCTTCCCCTACCCCTTGGAACAGGATCTAATCAATTGCTGATTGCTATAATTTGTGCAATGCTATCGAGTTTGAGAGATAGAAGGTTATGTCCAAACTATGACAAGGTCGAAGAATAAGGAGAGGTCTCTGCAACTCTTTTAAGTACGTTTTGTTAGGACATGGCCAGAGCAACTCTCGATTGTAGAAAGATGGACCAATCTTATCCAACAGAACATGGTACGTTTGAAAACTCAAATTGAATAATTGCATAAGAAGAAGTCAAACCTTATTTATTCGTATATGACTTGACATTTACCATGTATCGTAGATGCTCAATATTAATAAAATGACGAAAATTCAACTCTGTGGCTATTAAAAAGCATTTCAATTGCTTTTAAATAAGTATTTAGTTTATATTCGAAACATTTTGAGAATTTAAAAAAATCAATTTTTTTGTGTTGATAAAAACGGAATAATTTGTTGACGAAATCGGAACGTGACAAAATCGGAGCGTGACAAAATCGGAACGTGATAAAAACGGAACATACCTGTATTTATTAAAATAAGGATTTTAAATATTTAATGATCATGATCTTAGTGCACTTACAAATTCGGTGACATTATTAGGGATACATCCCTATTTCCTGCAGACCCCTCCACACTACAGCTATTCATTATATCTACTGGCTATGGTTCTGCTGCTCTTAGCAATACAGTAGTGTATCGCGTAATAGTTTTATGGGAAGTTTTGAAAACTTCAACAAAATCTATCGAGGAACAAAAAATGCACATGTTTTTCTGCGTGTGAAAACTATGTTGGCTGGATGAAGGTGAATGATCGCAAAAAGATACTTGACAAATGGTATCCATAGTATATTTTTGTCGAAACCCTCGAAAGATTTTCAATGATGGATGCTACATGTAGTCATTGGCGAATTTCACTAAAAATTCTTGGCGAATGAATTTGGATATAACATTAATTACTAAGTTCCTCGAAGGATCATTCGCGAACCCAAGCGAGATAATTAGCCTATGTCTGATGATATCCCATGTGGATTCTACCTAAGATTATTTGAAACATACGTCTCTCATCAGTTTTGTATTGTAATATCCTTACGTCATTCTTACCACATTACCGATAAGTTTTCCATTAGAATCCTTGGTAGATATTCGGTGAACTACTTTTAAAATCTTTGAGAGATATCTGAGAAAATCTTGACAAATTCTTGGGTATTTCTGGTATGGCAGTTGAACCACAGACACAAAGACGCAACACTGGCGATATGTATACCGACCACTTCTTTAATGACCATTTCAAATTTGCTATGCCACAAACCTCATAACTGGAGGCGGGTACATCGTTTTCGCCCACGTTAGTAATTTCATAATAGTGGCTTCTGATGCTCTCGTTGCAAAAACCAGTGTAACATGCTCAATAAATTATGAAATTGTGAATTGGGCGACAGCCCATTAAAGAAATTTATTTTAAGTGTTACGTCTGTTTGTCTGCAATGAAACCAACTATGCTATTGTAACAATTTTCTTATTTGTAATCAAAAATCGTTCTCTAAAACTTAAAATTTAGTTTATTTAAAACTTTATTGATTTCTTTTAGTTAACTGACTCAAGCACCGCACCATATGCATAACAATATCAACATAATTTGTTTAGCTTTCTCTATAGTTAAAAACCTTAGAACAGCAGAAATCACATACAAATTATCAGCACTCTCACTTCCTAATCGATTTCAAATAATTCTGTTGGGTTGAAAATTCACTAACTTCATCTCAAACGAGACACTGGGGTGCCAGTCGTTGTACCACCTGCTGCCGCTAACTTGTAAACTTCTTAACAGTCTGGGACATCGCCTGCTGTGCTCTATTTAATACCAACGGCAGCGTCAGCTGGTTCCCACATCCGTAACAGTTGCTGGGGCGCATAATATTTACGAGCCCAATTAGGATACCCGCTGATTGACACGTTTATTGGTGAATTTCGGATTGGCAGTGATTTACAGCGAGAAAAAAAAAACATCAAATTGATGAAGAGTGATCATCAGGATGGGCCTTGCTGTAGAGTTATTAGATAATTTTGGGGTGAAGTTAAAAGCGTATTCTTAGTCGCCACAAATGGGGTTTGAATTTGGTATAGGAAAACTATTTTAAGAAGGTTTGGGTTATTTCCGTACAGATATAATTAACTCTATGTGGTAAGCCGGTCTGTCTAGCTGTCTATTTTGGTAGAGAATCCAATTTCCAGAATATACGAACATAGACTAGACAAGAATTAAATCATCCATTAAGGCTAAGTAGCCCGTCATTCTTTTTCGCAGTCATGATTGAATGCACCTCGCAGTTTAAAAGTAAAAAATCTCAGTCCTCATTATTCATATTGCTTCCAAAAAGTATCATTAGATGCGCTTACGTGCCGATAGTATGCTGATAGTTTTCCAGAAATGTCAGTGCAAACCCAACAAATTTCCTTTAATTCGAAACCGTATGATTCATTAACAACGCGTACAAATTTCAAGGACGGCCTACTTGGCCTTAAAAGGTGTAGCTTCATTAGCCGTTTCAATCAGCCATATTTTATGCTGTATCAATATGTACTAGCTGTTGTAATACCAATAAGAAAGCTCTGCTGAAGATTCAAAATTAAATTATGAAAAAATATTTTGAAGCTCCTTTCCCAGTATAGTACTAAGGAGTATGAGTTACATAGAATAACCAATGTTGAAACATTGGAACAAGTGTCGAATAAAATTATTACATAATAATTTTAGTCAAAAGCCGTTGCAATCTTTTCTCGCCACAATTAATGCGTTATATATTTAGATTAAATATGGTTAAGTGATTTGAAAGCGTTCATTTTTTTTGTCCTTTTGTACGTATGTGGAACCAACTGCAAAATTCAGTTAAAATTATGAACTGCTAGAGCAAAGGAAATGTAATATGTTGATAACAAAATGTTAATAAGAGCCTGATTTAGTTTTACCAAATTAGGATGATAATTTTGTCTAACACAGAACACCTAGATATAAGAAATAAATGTAATGTTTGGAATGATACTAATATAGAATAAAAAAATGAATTCTTTAAGTGTTTACCTTCTGTAGTTTCAGTCATCTATAAGCTTCCAAACGGATATCAAAAGTGTGTCATTAGAGTGATGCAAATTTTGGCTTCCCTATGCTTGAACGATTTTAATTGTGATAAATAGCAGCCTCCCAAAGTTTAAAGTGATTCGCTAGAAATTTGACTGTGCACACGCCATTTGAATTTTATATGGAGTTTACTATTGAAAAGACCAACCTTTTGTGTTCAGCCCTCTATCTCTTCGTCATAATATTTTATGGGAAACTGAACAAACTCATCTCATGTCAAATTCTTCCAGCTACAACTTTGCCGAAGACCACATTTTGATTGGACGTCAGGAAAAATATGTTATTCATCATCATAAAGTGCGTTCGCCTTCAGTAAGCTTCACCAACTATTCGGCAAGCAACAGTGGTGCTCCTGGCGGGAAGAATAGATCAAAGTAGGGTAAGAACACAGCCATTCGACGCATTGGCTTGTTGATGCACAGAATAGTTGAAAAGAGCGTTCAAATTGCTTTAAAACTGATGAAATATCACATAAATTGCTAAAACTTTTCTTACCTGTACCAATTGTTGCGGTAAAGTGTTCCTATAGTGGAGGATCCCATAAGAAAACCACAGATACCGCAACTATAGGAACACAAATTAAAAATATACCACAACTAAAGGAACAGTGTACCAATAGTGGAGGTATTATTTTTCACTGACATGCCGTGGATTACTGCGATGAAATAATTTTTCTCATTAAGTCAATATTAGTTACTTCCCATTACAACATTAGCATGTACATTAATTGCGCTTCTTGAATTTAGGCGGTTAAATGAAGTTCAATCGTGCTTAGTACCTCCACTATTGGTACATCTACCCTAATCCAGAATAGACCGATGCACGTGTTCACTATTTGACGTTTGAGCGGTGCCGTGTTATTTATGTGACCATGGAAACTAGTGAATTTGGCACCGCCCAAACGTCAAATTAGTGAACTCTTGCATTGGTCCATAGAATCCTGAATGGACCAATGCACGAGTTCACTAATTTGACGTTTGAGCGGTGCCGAATTCACTGGTTTCCATGGTCACATAAATAACACGGCACCGCTCAAACGTCAACGAGTGAACGCGTGCATTGGTCCATAGATCAAAGTGTTGCTCAGAAAGCAATTGAATGGTCATCTCAGCATGGTTTAGACTTTGGAATTAAGAATAAAAAAAATCCTTACGTCCCAACATAATGTGGTCTTCGGCAAAGTAGTAGCTGGGAATATTTTACATGGGAAGAGTGTGTTCACTTTTTCATATATCATTATGGCGAGCAGAGAGAGGACTGAACAGAAAAGGTTTGTCTTTTCCATAGTAAATTCCATATAAACTTCAAATGGCGTGTGTACAGTCAAATTTCTTCCAAATCACTTCAAATTTCGGGAGAATGATTTTCTTCATAATTGATACCGTTTAAGCAAAGGGGAGCAAAAATTTCAAAATTTGCATCAATCTAGTGTGTCATAGTTTATGTCCATTCCCCTTTCACCAACCGTAATACGGTTCACATTCCACAGATTGTAATGATTCTTCCACAGGCGGCAGATTTGTACTTTTAAATTAAATTTTTCGGCCAACATTCCAACCATCAGTCACCATGTTCTCGCTCGCTCATCGTTAAAATCTGTCAAGATCCATTCCACCCTGAGATGTGTTCCGCTTTGCATGAAGTAACCGAATTCCAATTAGCCGTCACAAGCATCCAATTAACCGATGCGGATAAATGTCATGTTACGCCATTTGTATTCCTGCTACAAAAAATGTGTAATCGGCCGACCATAACAATAACTTTAATGTGCAACTTTTTCGATTATCATCAGTGAGCGCTAGATTCCCACAATCTCAGAAATATATCCTTTTCTCGATGAGACCATTTTTTATTATTTTTCCTACTCAACAAAAATGTCACCTTGAGGAATTCACGGGAAAGCCCTCCCGAGATCAATCTCAACAGGTGGCCAAAAGTATCAACTTTCCTGTTGAGGAAAGGGGAATCCCCCCGGGTTCATTCTGGGAGAAAACATTCAAACGTGCCGTGCTGACCGCATCTTCAGAAATGCTTTGATCTACGTCCACTACCTAAATGGTTAAGCAAATTTGCTGGAATCCAAATTGAATTGACGCAACGTGTTGAATGGAATGAAAATTATGGAAAACAAGGAAATCGTGATAGCGTGTAGGGGTGGCTTCTGCAAATGTCACTCTTATGGACTGCGCGTGATAGGATCTGCAAAATAAGACCGTCTCGTCGTGCCTATCGGGAAAACTCGAATAATCAGAAATTATGCAATTCAAAGACTTTGATGTTCATTGGAGGCGTCAGCCAACAATACAAGTGCTGCCACGTTTGGTTTCAGACAAACTGATGTTTAATTAGGGCAACATAAATCGCGAAATTTTGATTGCTGTTAAAGAGTTTTCTAACAAAGTTCGAATGCTTTCCGTTTGGCAAAATACTGCACCATAAAACTTGTGAAACCGTAGGGTTTCGTTCTACTCCGTCGTTGGCGCTATTATTCGTCGTATCAAACTTTAAATGTTCCACTACAGCGGATATTCTAACTTCCCTGCAACAAAGACTCATTATCCAAGTGTAATTTTGTAAAAGCTGTTATGGTTCGTACAATTGTACACCAAAAATGCAATAAAACTACTGTATTTCGGTAAATAATTTCAGTTTAATTATCCAATTTGCACTTTTTCACCGAAATCGCATGGACGAACACGATCTGAGAGAAATGCTTAGCGATCGACTGAGCCACACCACTTTCCAACACAAGTTTCTTCCCGCCCCCGTGGGTGACTTACTTCGCCGGGCTTCACTATGGAAAACCTTCGTTCTTCTTCACTGAAGGATTTCATTCCAATCACACGCCGTAAAACTTCAATAAATCATTACATTTTACGTAATTTCCTCAACCGCCGCGTATCATTGAGAATGTGAACAAAGTTCAATCCGTCGTACTGAGAAAAAAAAGCTTGTGCCCATCAATGTGTGCGCGACGCTCGACGTAAAAATACGGTTCCTTTGATTGTGTTGTTTTCGCTGTACTGTGAGCAAATGCCATAATTGTACGGTCAAAAGGAACATCACAGTGAGCTGTAAGTTGACGAATCTGAAAACTGATTGCGACGGAGTTGAAAACGATACGACGGATTGAGAATACGGTAAGATGCATTTTCTTTGCATTATTTCCAAAAAGACATCAAGATTTATCAAAATGTTATTGTACAATGCTAAAGCCGTTTTGAGAAAGAATGGTTTGGCATCGGTTTGTTTCACCATCATTCACTGCAATACTGGGAAAATTGCAGTTCCCACTGATCAATACTTAATACGATGGATACTAGCACATCACCTTAAATGGTAAGGCTCAATCGCTATGAGGCGTTACGAAACCGATTGCAATTACCGTAATCCGGGGTAACATTGATCAGTTTTTTTAATAATTCCTAAGAATTTAATTAGATAATGCAAATATTACAAGTGAAAAAAAATACACGTAAACGTTAATGTCTTGTGAAACAATATGCTACTCATTAAGTACATGTTAGAGTTATATTTTTAAGCGCTTGAACTTATGATCTTTGAATTTTTGATTTTTTGGTCTCTCAAGGGGGTCCGCCACTTGTAAATTGCAGCGCCCAAAGCATTAAGAATAAAAGATTTTGTTTTTCTTTGTATTTGTATAAACTTATCAGATTTTGTATTTGTAAAAACTTATAGCTCTGAAATAAACAAATATTTATGGTAAGTTTTATGATATTAAATTATGTTATGCAGTATTATACATTCAGAGACGATTTTTTTGAATACCATCGAATACAAAGCTTATGTACAAAATATCAAACTTTTTTTTGAACTTGGTGCAGAGCTGTAGAATTATCACATAAACAAACTTGCGTTTAAAGATTTCATGATTATCTTTTTTATAATAACGGTAAATGAAGTACTGTGAACTGATTTTAAATTAGTGCAACATAAATCGCGAAATTTAATTGCTTTCAAAGAATTTCCGAACAAAATCCGAAAGCCTTTCGTCTGCAAAGGCCCAAGGCAAAAATACTTCACCATTCAACAAGTGAAAACAGTAAATGTGTCCACAATTGGGTTCGATTCTAATCGTGCAAACTGCCGCACGTGGGCCAACAACGAGATATCACGTTGATATCTTCCTCGTTTCGATGAGGGGTAAGCATAGCTAGGTAATAATTCAATCAAGAGATTACTTGAGCCGAAATTGCTTCCCACGGGTTGTTTGTGTCACGTTTGATGGAACTGCCATTGAAAAAGCTAAATCAACGCCAATCGTCCCTTTGGAGCGAAGGCAATACGGATGGGGGAGGCGTGCGGGGATTATCGGATGCGATATGAACTAATTCGATTGGGGAATTCGATAAGCATTTCCGTCAGAGCCGATACATAATTGGTGAAACGGAGCTTAGCAGTGAAACAAATAATCATTTCCGCGTGGCTCGATGAGCATTCGTGAAATAGGAGAGCAAAACCCTAGCTATTGAAGAATGTTGTGCTTGTTTTCGGGAAAGCAGTTGCAAGCCACCTTAGAATCACAAACTTATTTGATTCATAGATCAATGAATTGCGGGATAAATGATAGGGTAAATGATGGCTTCGGCACCCTAAAGGTATTTTGGCAACACTATCTTATCGTCCTTGTTACAATTTATCTACGGAACAAGGGATACCTTCAATGTACTCAACATGTTCCTTGAACTATAATCTTCCATATAAATCACATTCTTGACGAAAATATTATATAACATGGGTTTTATTATTAAATGAAATAAATGCTTACGAAATCATCGTCATTCGCAGTGTTGCCACATTTGTATCTGTACCGAAGGCTCAAAAATCGTTTTTATCTGTACCAGACATTCTGAAAATCTGTACCCAAAATCTGTACCACACAAGACATAAATTGTTGTAAGAAACTCTTAAAATCCTAATATTTGGAATTTTAGCATAGTTTTAATTGACATTGTTTCACTTATGAAATTGAATTCTATGGAAATAGTATCTTTCAATAATAGTTTTGTGGAAATTAGTTCCAAATTTCAAGCATCTTTTGGATTTTGTGTTACAAAAATCGCCGATTCCAAAAATCTGTACCAATCTTACTTTTAAGTTAAAATCTGTAATCTGTACCGTACAGAATCTGTACCAAAAGCTATCAGAAAATCTGTACTATTCCAGATAAATCTGTACTTGTGGCAACACTGGTCATTCGTGAGCTGCCGAACAGAACAACACAAGAACAGCTTAGGAAAAACTCACCACTTCGAAAGGTCCAATTCTCCGCTCCAATGCCAATTTTTTCACAAAATCTACGCACCGATCACTTTTGCACAATTAAACTTTTAATTGGTCTATAAAGCACTCGAAAATACTTAATTTTTATGCTTCAAATCACAAGTAAAAATTAATGAACTTTGTTTTCCTCGGCAATCACTTTTTATTACTGCACCAGGTTGCCAGAAAACCATATTCAATTGCGGTGTAATTATTATTCACGATTTAAATTCACAGAAAAGATCGAACACAACTAATTAATTTATTAGAATTATGCAACAAAGCATGCATGGGTAATAATTGAGTCTTTCAATGCCTTCCTTATTTGAAGATTGTAGCGCATAAACTTCAAAATACTGAGAAACATATAAACTATACGTCTTTTAATAGGTTAACTATTTTGGCAACACTCCTGTTGTTCTACAGGCAATCAGTGGATGATGTAATTGTGTCAAATCAAAAGTGAGTAGATTTGAAAAGGGTCTATTCTGATTTTCTCATACACTGAGAAGAATATGAACCTTAAAAATTACTGGCAAGGTTTGGATTTTGATCCGAATTAGCTGATCGAACCATATTCGGAGAGTGATATTCAAAAACAAAAAAAAATTAAATCCTGGGACATCGCAATCGGATTTTTTTTTAATATACCCCAACCTCTTTTTACGACCGTTATCGGGGGGTCGTAAAAAAATCTGGGTAATAATTATGTTTTTGAAAAATGCAACGTCTATGTGCGGAAATACTGATTCGGGATATTCGGCAAAGTTGAAGCATGGGTTGAGAACTTTCCAAAATGGCCGTTCAAAATTTCATATTTTGGTAATAGATGGCAACACTACTCGATTGTTATCAAAAGAGCCAATTTTATGGGGGTGTGATATGCAAATACCAAAAAATTTCAAAGATGATGGTACCGAATGTTGACCAAAGTTGAAGGAAGTGTTGCATGCTATACAGTCGGCCGAATCACAAATGTTCATGTGGCTGGCAGCACTGTTCAAGAAGAATAAAGAAAAGATCAAAACCATAAAACTTGAGCGGAAAAATAGAATGCTTAGCAACATAGCAATACTCTTCAACTGTAATCCAGTTTTTCATGAAGGGTTCAAAATTTTGTCGTAGCTGGCAACACTTCTTAAGTGAAATTGCGTCACCGGCAGTACAAGTGTGCATGCAACTTTTGTTTTGCGGATATCTCAGGATCCTGACCACTTAGATAGATGGCGTCTTTGGCAAAGTTGTTCATTAGCTCAAGCGCTATCATTATTAAAGCTATGAGATTCGAAATTTTGCCACCAGGCGGCGCTAGTGAGCGTAGAATTTTTGTTTTGTGGATATCTCAGGATCCTGACCACTTAGAAAGTTGGCGTCTTCGGCAAAGTTATTCAGTAGCTCAAGGACTATCATTATTCTGGCCAAGAGATTCGAGATTTGGCCACCAGGCGGTGCTAGTGAGCGTAGAATTTTTGTTTTGCGGATATCTCAGGATCCTGACCACATAGAAAGATGGCGTCTTCGGCAAAGTTGTTCAAAAGCTCAAGGACTATCATTATTCTGGCCAAGAGATTCGAGATTTGGCTACCAGGTGGCGCTAGTGAGCGTAGAATTTTTGTTTTGCGGATATCTCAGGATCCTGACAACTTAGAAAAATAACGCCTTCGGCGAAGTTGTTCAGAAGCTCAAGCGCTATCATATAAAAGCTATGCGATTCAAAATTTTGCCAAGGGCTATCATTATTTTTGTCAAAAGATATAAGGTTTTTCCCACCAGGCAGCGCTAGTAAGCACGATATTTTTTTTTGTTTTGCGGATGTCTCAGGATCCTGGCCACTAAGAAAGATGGCGCCTTCGGCAAAGTTATTCAGCAGCTCAAGCGCTATCATCATAAAAGCTATGCGATTCAAAATTTTGCCTCCTGGTGGCGCCAGTGAGCATGAAACTTTTGTTTTGCGGGATCCTGACTACATAGACATGGCGTCTTGGGCAAAGTTGAGCTTCTCAGCAAGTTCATCGAAGACGCCATCTTTCTAGGTAGTCAGGATCCTGATATATCCGCAAAACAAAAGTTTCATGCTCACTTGTGCCGCCTGGTGGCAAAATTTTGAATCTTATAGCTTTTATAATGATAGTCCTTGAGCTAATGAACAACTTTGCCGAAGGCGCCATCTTTCTGAGTGACCAGGATCCTGATACATCCGCAAAACAAAAGTTTGATGCTCACTAGCGCCGCCTGGTGGCCAAATTTTGAATCTCATAGCTTTTATAATGATAGTCCTTGAGCTACTGAACAACTTTGCAGAAGGCGCCATATTTCTAAGTGGCCAGGATCCTAAGATAACCGCAAAACAAATGTTTCATGCTGACTAGCATCACCTAGTAGTAGAATTCCGCAATTCAGTGATGGTGGTGCTAGCCCTTGGGGGCCAGATAGCCGTGACGGTAAACGCGCAGCTATTCAGCAAGACCAAGCTGAGGGTCGTGGGTTCGAATCCCACCGGTCGATGATCTTTTCGGGTTGGAAATTTTCTCGACTTCCCAGGGCATAAAGTATCATCGTACCTGCCACACGATATGCGCATGCAAAAATGGTCATTGGCACAGTAAGCTCTCAGTTAATAACTGTGGAAGTGCTCATAAGAACACTAATCTGAGAAGCAGGCACAGTCCCAGTGGGAACGTAACGCCAGAAAGAAGAAGAAGGTGCTAGCCCTTGAACTACTGAACAATTTTGCTGAACATCATGATCCTCTATTTTGAATACTTTGTAAGATATTGGTCATTTATAAAAACGGTCGTTAATCTGAATTTCGGTCGTTAAAAAGTGGTCGTAAAACGAACCGTCGGTAAAAAAACGGTCGTTAAAAGAGGTTGGACTGTAATACCATTCATTCTCTCGATAATAACTTGGTGATAGAGCGTTCAAGAGCAGCAACCTTTACAGACCCAGTGCGCATCGTACCTTCGTGCTGTGCGTACACGAATTCTCTCTGCTCTTGGAAGTTTTCTTAAAAACTACCTAAAGCAATAAAACAGTACTTTTCAGTGCTACAAAACAGTACTTTTCAGTGCTAAAATTAAAAACGGTACTTTTCAGAGCTACTAAAACAGTACTTTTCAGTACTACTTTTTCTACTATTGATCCCTTTACGATCCTTGTTTGGACCCGTGCCTTCGATTTTTCGTTGGACCCGTTGGCGAAAGCTAGCGGTGGTAATCCTTCTTGGACACCGTCTTGGGAAAAAACCTTTCGAAGGTCACGTCTTCTTTCGTTTATTAATTAAACATGGTATCAACAACAAACAAAAGGAAGGGTGAATCTCTGAATTCACTACTTCCTTCCAAAAAAGTGGGTTTTAAAACTGTCACTACACGTGGCAAGAATGGAAGAAAGGACGCTTCCCCGGAATGCAAACTTTCTTCCAAGGGTGAAATGAATAATTGTATCGAAATGAGCAATCAGTTCGATGCTCTAGACAAATTTTCCGAACACCAAATCGAAGCAGCCTCTAGCCCAGGCTCTTTGATTCAAGTGAGGAAGCAAAGAGTGCCGCCTATCGTGGTCAGTTGTTCCGAATTTGGGGGATTTAGGCAGGAGATCTTGAACTCCATTAGGGGAATCAAGGTTTCCTTCCAAATCGCAAAGAAAGGAGACTGTCGCGTTTTGCCGGAAACTCTTAAAGATCGTGAGCTTCTTCTCAGACATCTTGAAGAGAAGAAGCACAAATTTTTCACTTATGACGACAAAACTGAACGTTTGTTCAAAGTTGTCTTGAAAGGTCTCTCAAGTGACTATAAATCACCTGAAGAGATCAAAAATGGAATAAATGATTTACTTGGATTTTCCCCAGTCCAAGTAATCATTATGAAAAAGAGAACCCAATCTGGCATTGTTCGGAAAGGGCTTTCTCAAGAATTTTATTTAGTTCACTTTAACAAAAAAGAACTAAATAATATTAAAGCTTTAGAAAAAGCAAAACTTTTGTTTGATGTCCGTGTGACATGGGAACATTTCCAGAAACCTGGAGGAAATTACCAGAACCCCACTCAGTGCCGTCGGTGCCAAAAGTGGGGTCATGGTACAAAAAATTGTCGCATGGATGCTAAATGCATGATTTGCGGAGGTTCTTCTCACGCCAAAGACGTCTGTCCAGTGAAGGAAGATACCACCAAATTCATATGTTGTAATTGTGGGGCTAACCATAAGTCCAATTTTTGGAATTGTCCTTCACGCAAAAAGGTCATTGAGGCTCGTGCCAGGCAGATGAAAGATAATATCCGTTACGATAACGGTCGTTTCCGGAATTTGCCTGGTAGAGTATCGAACAATGCTCATTTTTCAGTTAACGATCGCTTGATCATGAATCACACCCATCAGGAAGATCATAATCATGCTCATTCACAAACTAATTTTAATCCGTCGGGTAGCCGTTCGAATCTTTCTATTTCAAATGTATCTACCCACGGTAAATCCTTTGCCGATATCGTAGCAGGAAATTCGAACTCCTCCCCTGTTCGATCCATGGGTACCCATTCTACTTGTTTCAAATCAAATGGAAAAAACCCTACCGCCACAGGTAACTCCGCTTCTTCGTCTACCGGAAATTCCAATGGGAAATCACATGACATGTCTGCCTCTGATTTTAATTTTCTAACTGAACAATTGAATCTAATGATTGATGCAATGTTCAAAGCCACCACTATGACTGAAGCAGTCCAAGTAGGTGTAAAATTTACAAATCAAATTGTTATTGGATTACGTTTTTCTAATGGATCCAAATAATAATTTTAATATTTTAAATTGGAATGCTCGTTCTCTGAATGGTAAAGAGGACGAGCTGTTTAATTTTCTTACGGTTAATAACGTGCATATAGCAGTTATTACCGAAACGTATTTAAAACCTGGATCTAAACTCAAAAGAGATCCTAACTTTTTTGTTTATCGTAATGATCGACTTGATGGGGCATGTGGGGGAGTTGCAATCATCATTCACAGGCGTATAAAACATCAACTGTTTTCATCTTTTGAAACTAAAGTTTTTGAAACTTTAGGCATTTCTGTTGAAACACAGTTTGGTAAATATACTTTCATAGCTGCCTATTTGCCTTTTCAATGCTCTGGGCAGCAAGTTAATTTGCTCCAAACTGACTTGCGAAAATTGACTCGCAATAAGTCAAAATTTTTTGTCATTGGTGACTTAAATGCCAAACATCGGTCATGGAATAATTCTCAAAGTAATTCCAACGGCAGAATTTTATTTGATGAGTGCTCTTCAGGATATTTCTCAATTCAATACCCTGATAGCCCCACATGTTTTTCCTCTTCTAGAAATCCATCTACGATTGATTTGGTCTTAACCGACTCTAGTCATCTTTGTAGCCAACTGATTACTCATGCTGATTTTGATTCTGATCATGTCCCTGTTACATTTCAAATATCCCAAGAAGCGATTCTCAATCCTATCAGCTCCACTTTCAATTATTTACGAGCCGACTGGAATATATATAAAACGTATGTTGACTCCAATCTTGATGTTAACATTTCTTTAGAAACTAAACTTGATATTGACAATGCTCTTGAAACTTTAACAAATTCCATTGTTGAAGCCCGGAGCATTGCAATTCCAAAATGTGAAGTAAAATTTGAATCCGTGATTATAGACGATGATCTTAAACTCTTGATCCGTCTTAAAAACGTGAGGAGAAGGCAATTTCAACGCACTCGCGATCCTGCTATGAAAATTATATGGCAGGATTTGCAGAAAGAAATCAAGAAACGTTTTGCTCAATTAAGAAACAAAAATTTTGAAAATAAAATTTCTCAATTGGACCCTGGCTCTAAGCCCTTTTGGAAATTATCGAAAATCTTGAAAAAACCTCAGAAGCCAATACCGGCATTGAAAGAGGAAAACAAATTATTACTAACTAATTTCGAAAAAGCTCAAAAACTTGCTATGCAGTTTGAAAGTGCGCACAATTTTAATTTAGGACTTACTAGTCCAATTGAAAATGAAGTTACTCAGGAGTTCGAAAATATTCTCAATCAAGAGAACGTTTTCGAAAATGCCTGGGAGACTGATTTGGAAGAAGTGAGAACTATTATTAAAAAACTCAAAAACATGAAAGCTCCTGGCGATGATGGAATTTTCTACATCCTCATCAAGAAACTTCCAGAAAGTAGCTTATCATTTTTAGTTAATATATTTAACAAATGTTTTCAATTAGCATATTTTCCTGACAAATGGAAAAATGCTAAGGTTGTTCCAATTTTAAAACCAGACAAAAATCCTGCAGAAGCTTCTAGCTATCGTCCAATCAGTTTGCTTTCCTCCATCAGTAAACTTTTTGAAAAGGTTATTTTGAACAGAATGATGGCCCACATCAACGAAAATTCAATTTTTGCCAATGAACAGTTCGGATTCCGCCATGGACATTCGACCACTCATCAACTTTTACGTGTAACAAATTTGATCCGTTCCAACAAATCTGAAGGCTATTCTACTGGTCTTGCTCTTCTAGACATAGAAAAAGCATTCGACAGTGTTTGGCATGAAGGTTTGATTGTAAAATTGAAAAACTTTAATTTTCCAACATACATTGTTAGAATAATTCAAAGTTATCTGTCAAATCGTACACTTCAGGTTAATTATCAGAACTCCAGATCTGAAAGACTTCCTGTAAGAGCTGGTGTTCCCCAAGGCAGCATTTTGGGACCAATATTATACAATATTTTCACATCTGACTTACCTGAGCTACCTCAGGGATGTCAAAAATCTTTGTTTGCGGATGACACAGGCCTCTCCGCCAAAGGACGAAGCCTGCGTGTCATCTGTAGTCGATTGCAAAAAAGTTTGGATATTTTTTCTTCATACTTGCAAAAATGGAAGATTTCTCCTAATGCTTCCAAAACTCAACTAATAATATTCCCACATAAACCAAAAGCTCTTTATTTGAAACCTTCAAGTAGACATGTTGTCACGATGAGAGGGGTTCCAATAAATTGGTCAGATGAAGTTAAGTATCTAGGGCTCATGCTAGATAAGAATTTAACTTTCAAAAATCACATTGAGGGCATTCAAGCCAAATGTAATAAATATGTAAAATGTCTCTATCCCCTTATTAATAGAAAATCAAAACTTTGTCTTAAGAACAAGCTGTTGATATTCAAACAAATTTTCAGGCCAGCCATGTTGTATGCTGTACCAATATGGACTAGCTGTTGTAATACCAGGAAGAAAGCTCTGCAGAGAATTCAAAATAAAATTTTGAAAATGATTCTGAAGCTTCCTCCCTTGTATAGTACCAATGAGTTACATAGAATATCCAATGTTGAAACATTGGAACAAATGTCAAATACAATCATTAATAATTTCAGGCAAAAATCGTTACAATCTTCTATTGCCACGATTAATGCGATATATGTTTAGGTTAAGTTAGGTTAAGTATACAGTGCCTTCCCGATTTTGGCAACACCCGATTTTGTCTACCCCCGATTTTAGCAACACCCGTTTTTGGCAACAATTTATTCCCGATTTTGGCAACACATTGAAAAATATTTTCAATTGATTATAAGACACTGAAACCTAACATTTTGAATTCAAACAAAGTGACAATGAGTGAAAATGAAACTGGTTGTGAACATTGCGATCTAAGAAAGGTAATCTGGAACTTTCTTATGAGTAGAAATCGTATATTTCAATGTTATTGTTTAACGTATATGAGAAGTCTTATGAAGGCAAGCTATATAAACTATTGCTGAATTGTTTAATAGGCATCATAAGTTGGCGGAATAGGATGGTAATCGACAATAAAAGCAAGTGTAATAAAAGCATCAAATGTAAGGACGATCTGTTTTACTGTATTGATCACAAATGTTTTGTTGTTATTGTGATTTCATTTTTTTAACATATCAATCAGATTGTGTATGGCTTCAAATTATCTCGTGATCATTGATTAGGTTTTATTTAATAATTGGTGTAATTTCTATAAGATATTTATGTAGGCATTTCAGTAACACTTGTTGAGGAAAACATTGAGCACCTTTGCTAATAACTCTAGATGACAGTTTGGGAAAATGTTGAGAATGGGTTTTGACGTAGTCATTGAAAAACGTTTATGAAGGAATTCTAAGAGCGAGTAAAAAAAGAGCCCATGTTTAAAATTCTTTGGACATTTTTAAATTTGTGTAGTCCCTTGCTTAAGAAATTATTTCTAGCATTTGGAAATTATTTCTTGCAATCAATTCCATATTGTTGCTTCTTCAGCAGTCAAAATTTTTTCTGACCACAACCTTGCGACAGTTGGAGAGTGGTATAAAAGAATATTTTGTTGCCTATTCTAAGCACCTTCACAATTGAAAATTTCACCAAAAAAATGTTTACTGTAATCAAAAATAATGTTTAAAGCTCACACATTATTCTACAGGAAGAAAAAAGAAACAATGCTACTACAATTTTGTTTCCGCTGATTTCACAAAATTTAAACTACATTTTTTCTGCTATCAGTTTTTTCTTTCGGAAGTTACACAAAATCCTGCAGAAATGAAATCGAAAATTGAATTGATATTGCAAGCAATTTCTTCAAGAATTCGTATAAAAAATCTAACGGTATTCACGTAAAATGAGAAACGCAATAAAATGAACGAAAATTGAAATTTCAACTGCAAAACTTTCAACCATTATTACTCCTCACGTTGTTTCAACAATTCCGACACACATTTCTTACTTGTCATGATTTTTTTTTCAAAAAAATCCTTTCAATTTTCTAATGATTTAAAATTGCAACTATCAGCAAAATAATTTCTGAATCTCAGCAAACGAATGTAATGCTTGGTGAGATCTCGTCATTAACTCTATTTCTGGGTGCTTGGCGGCGCCAGTCTGGATAAATAGCATCGTAGTTTTATTCCTGACATAACATCTGATAAGCTTTGATTTTGGCGTAGTAATTTATAAGAACTGCCACTGTTCCCAACTTAGAACCTTGTTCACTTTTAAGACGTGTGGTAATCACAATTGCACTCTATGCAGGAAATCCCAAAAATTAACCCACCTGAAAGGATAATCAACCGAACCTGTATTCGAAATCAGCTACTTTCGATATGGTCTGCCTATTTGCTTTCTAGAACAGTCGCATTGGGGCCTTTCTTAGCCGATTGGTTAGAGTCCGCGGCTACAAAGCAAAGTCATGCTGAAGGAGTCTGGGTTTGATTCCCGGTCGGTCCAGGATCTTTTCGTAATGGAAATTTCCTTGACTTCCCTGGGCAAAGAGTATCATCGTACCTGCCACACGATATACGAATGCGAAAATGGCAAACTTAGGCAAAGAAAGCTCTCAGTAAATAACTGTGGAAGTGCTCATAAGAACACTAAGCTGAGTAGCAGGCTCTGTCCCAGTGGGAACGTTAATGCCAAAAAAGAAGAAGAACAGTCGCAAATGGCCACTGAAAGTAATACCACGCGTGTGCTGCGTACAACAAGTGTGCTTTTCAAATGGTGCATGTCATCAGTACATGATTTCTCTGCTTTTGAGTCAAAAGCTGAACTGAAGAAGGCTCCCAGACGTGTTTCACATCATTCGTAGTAGTTGTCATCCATTTGCTGATACTTTTAGAGATTAGAATGATAAAAAACATAAGCATTTCAAAATTCCCGAATTTGGCAACATCCCCATTTTGGCAACATAAAAATCATACCTTGTTGCCAAAATCGGTAAGGCACTGTATTAAAAACGTTTTTTTTTCTCTTATAAGCAGGTGAAATCAATTCACCTGTAAAAAAAACTGAACTGCTACGGGAAATGAAATGTAATATGTTGTTAACAAAATGTTAATTAAATCTTAAATTTGTTTTACCAAATTAGGATGATAGTGTTGTCAAATAACACAGAACACCTAGATATAAGAAATGAATGTAATGTTTGGAATGATACTAATAAAGAAATTAAAAAAAAAAAAAAAAAAAAAAAAAAAAAAAAAAAAAAAAAAAAAAAAAAAAAAAAAAACCTTTACAGACCAAATCCATATCGAGCCATTCAGCTGGTCAGTGAATAGTTCAATTCACGATGAAATTCTTGATATTAAAAAAAAAATGAAAACAATTATGCAAGTACCATCGTTGGGGGTGAGATTTGGCCAAAAATGCGTAAGTTCTCATTTATTTTTAAATAACTTTCGCAATTTGACTTGATATGTTCGGTTAAATACGAGAATACGTTGCAAATGCTGAACAAATAATTGAAATCTAATTATTTTCCTTTAAATAGGAATCATTTGAAAATTGGCCCAAACTCACCCCTTCGAGAAGGTGACATTGGGCCAAACAAACTACACCCAGGAAAACGAACAATCGATAAACATAGGAACCCCATATGAAAATTCGCCACAAGAAATTGGATTGAAATTCATAAATTTACGTCATGGAACCGAAATTTGAAAAAAAAAGTTTTCGCGGCAACCTGGAATCGAACCAAGGACCTTGCTTAGTTTTGTAACAAAAACTACCCAAAAACACGATTTTTTAAAGAAAAAATCGAATTTCTTTGGATTATTTAAGTTTTTTTTGCCGAATATTACATGTTTCATATAAAACTTATGTTTCTAAAGCATTTTGTTTGAATTACAAGTTGAATAGTGTATTTTTTTTAACATGTGCAAATAAATCATTGTTTCAAAATTATTTAAAAAATGTTGCCAAGTCGTTTTCAAAGGTTTAACAAATAAGGAAAACCAGTTTCAGCTTTAAGAATATTGTTTAACTGATAAAAATAAAATGTTGAATAACTTGGTCAAAACAGTAAAATGCGGTGTATGCATAGTTCGAACACAATTAAATAAGCTTCAAAACCATGCTAAAAGATTTGGAATCGGTTGAGTATTCATGAAGTTATGGTCAAACAAAGATATTTTTTCAGTAAAATAAAAAAAATTGGAGTAAACTACTTTTTATTGAAACTAGTTTTGATTTTACACAAATTTGATGTTCTACAAAGTTTTCAAAAAAAAAAAAAGATTTTTAAGGTAATGATGCTGAAATTACCGAAGTTATGGTGACTTCACTGAAGGCCATTTTTATAACTTGAAAATTCACCTCCAAGACGCTTGCACCTCTAAATTTTAATATTTTTGGCTCAAACTTCGAGGTTTCTCTACTAATATGATTCGAATTCAGAAGTGTACACGAATTTTTGGTTTTGAGAACTTTTGAAAAATAAGCCGCACCCTAAATAGACTGTTGCGCATGTGCGAGTAGCAAATAGGAGCATGCATGTAACTCATTCAAACGCAACTCTGAAATTCAAGATAATCGCGTTCCGTGGATTTTTCTTGCAGAGCACAATATTATGAATCAATTAACCATGACGTCACGCTGCAACTTCTAGGTTGGATTCGTACCTGCTGCAAGTTTATTACCATGACATGGCAATTTTTAAAGCCGAAATGCTGCCATAATGAGATTGAATACAAAATTTATTCGATAAAATAAATGAAAATTTTCGACCATTCCCCCTCCGCAACGGTCTTTGCATGAAAAAAAAAAATGTGTTTGAGCCGCAACGTTTGAGCCTAATCCCCCTCCCCCTAGAGCGTTACGTAATATGTGGACGACGCCTTAGTCTGCATAAATTTAGTGGCGTTGTGTATTCAATTTGAATCTCCGCTATTTTATTTCTAACTGCAATTATTTTCTCAGTGTAGTCTGTATTTTTCTGCATTGGCCCTTTCAACGTGTAGAACATAATGATTGACGTTTAATTTCAGGAATTGTCAACAAATACGAAATGTTACCAATACATAAACTAGTTTTTGCGCAGTTTTGGATTGCCGAAGTGAACATATTTGTTGCCGACAATAGTAATTGCATTGCCGATAAAAGAACAAGTGCCTCGTGACTTTGGTGAGGAAAAATAGAAGATAAAGAGAACAAAATAGTGTTTTATTTATAACAATCAATAAATGAAGAGTGCTCAAGTGTAGTTCAGGTATCTCCTGCTAATTGTTGTGCTCCATTGTTGCGTAAAATTGCCTTCTTAAAAGTTCAGCTGCTTAGGCTGCCGACAATACGTAAGTTCCCCTAAATTGAAACAAATGATTGGTGCATTGTTCAAAGCAATAACTATGGCTAAAACAGATTTTGTTTGGGAATTTGGAATCGCTGTCGCATCTCATTAAGGACCATTTCACCTTTGGCATAAAGATATTTTCGATGGTACGACTCTATCGAGCAACATTGTGACTGGGTTATCCTTGGGAAGTACTGTGAGGCCGTGCCTGTTTAAAATTTAAAAATGTTTGGAAATCCAATCTCGCATATTTTTTATATCATTCTTACGATAAAAATAGCGTTCTGAAAATTTTTCAGCTTTTTTGGTGATGATTTAGAGGTGGCCCAAAGACAATGTAAGCTTATGTGGAAATTACTACACGGATAAAAATCTGATCCCCACACCATGATTTACAAATCCTGAAATTCATAAATTGGTTAGGTCATAATATCAGGATCACAAATCATGGTTCCTGGAGTCATAATCATGATTCCTCATAAGCGTAACATCCAGTGTGAAAACACTAAGCGGTGCTTCATCTCATTCGTATCGATCACTCTAATTCAAGATGACGAAGATGTTGAGTGGTAGAGTACGTGGCTCACTATCGGAAGGTTCTTGGCCCGAGTCTAAATGTATGCTATTTTTATTTTTTTTTTATTTTGTCGATCATAAACGGATGCGCGACTCAGCATTTTTGGCATTTGAATCATGATTCCGAGCAATCAGCTACAAAAACCTAACGCGTGTGTTGCGTTACGGCAATCTGACTCATGATATCATGAGTCGAAATCATGGTGTATTTTCATAAGACACGCTGGAATCATAATACCATGAGTCATAATCTTGTTTTTGGATTCTGATTTCTACCCGTGTGTAGAGAAATTTTGAAAAACGTTCCGAATTATGATTAAAAGACAACAAATTTCTTCATTATGATTTAAAGAATGAGTTTCACTATGGTATGATAAGTTTGTACATATATTCCAGTACTAACGAGTTTGGAAAATTTTCTAAATTTCTCCATAGTAATTTTCATATAAACCTATATCGTCTTTGGACCACTTTTAAATCATCACATAGAAAGCTGGAAATTTCTCTGAACTTTTATGGTAAGGATGGTAAGAAAAATATAGGAGAAGTAGTGTTTGATCCTTTGCTCGTGTCGCTTGCTCCTGCGGGGGCGGGCGATGTGAGCAGGATCAATCGTGTTGCGCGTCGCTCGCGCGGCATGAATAAATAGTGGCGTGATTCGCGGGTAGGGTCAGTAGTGTTTGATCCTTTGCTCGTGTCGCTTGCTCCTGCGGGGGCGGGTGATGTGAGCAGGATCAATCGTGTTGCGCGTCGCTCGCGCGGCATGAATAAATAGTGGCGTGATTCGCGGGTAGGGTCAGTAGTGTTTGATCCTTTGCTCGTGTCGCTTGCTCCTGCGGGGGCGGGTGATGTGAGCAGGATCAATCGTGTTGCGCGTCGCTCGCGCGGCATGAATAAATAATGGCGTTAAACGGGTTAGGCGTGAATGTTTCATGGATCGCATCACCAATCGCTGGTGACTCCCAGATCTTTACCTTATCCCACTAACCCAATATCCTTTCCATGACAACTGTGGAGATGCAGAAGATTCTTCGGTCTCTAGTAACAACGGTTGTCTAGCTAACATTCCTTCCCTTCCTCGATGACCGTAAGGACGTGGCCGGCGCTGTTATTGACTTTTAAAATTTGAGCTCTCGATTTGTGCACATTGAAGAATGGTTAGCTAATCCCAAGCCCCATTCATTGATTCCCTGTGCAACTTCGATTGCTCTAGTCAATCACGGAGTAGCAACTACGAATTGTACGGTCATATATGCTCATGCTCATGCTCAGGATGGTAAGAAAAATATAGGAGATTGAGTAGATGAAAAACCGAATTTAGTACTATACCATTTAATTCCACTAGAGTTTGTATCCTTTGACAGATACGCGTATTTCGACCTCAAGTGTAAGGCCGTCTTCAGTGTCGTGTCATTCCTTTTGTTTCCGCCAAAACAAAATTTCCCACAAAAAAAAATTGTCAAAAAATTTCAATTTGCTAGGTTATTTCAATCAAAAGTTCCATTGATTTGACCCATTTGAAATGGGTCGAAAAAGACCCAAGGTCCTTACTAAGGTTAAGGCTCAAGAATCCATCATTCAATCATCATCAATCATGAAAAACGAAAAACCAGTTTTTTTTTTTCAAAATTCAAGAAATCTTTATAAAAATCTATCATTGCAATCCAAATAGCAAGTGTAATGCAGTGATTGTTTTTCTTGAACATTGCTTAAGTTTCGAGCAAAAAAACTGGTTTTGAATTACTTTTAAAACGATGATGGTTATTTTCCTCTTAAGACGGATCAAGAGTTTAACATCATCGTTAATAATCACGAATTCACATTTTGGAATTGCAATGGCTTCAACAATGGAATTTGGTAAATTTTCAAGAGCTTCGTCAATATCAAGTTTTGTGTGTAAGGAAATGTTAACATCAAGGTTAGAGTCAATATATGTTTCATATATATTCCAGTCGGCTCGGAAATAATTGAAAGTGGAGCTGATAGGTTTGAGAATCGCTTCATGGGATATTTGAAATGTAACAGAGACATGATTAGAATCAAAATCAGCATGAGTAATTAGTTGGCTACAAAGATGACTAGAGTCGGTTAAGACCAAATCAATCGTAGAAGGGTTTCTAGAAGAGCAAAAACAACTAGGGCCATCAGGGTATTGAATTGAGATTGAGATATCCAGCAGAGCGATCGTCAATTTAAATTCTGCCGTTGGAATTACTTTGTAAATTATTTCTATAGTAATGTTTTTTTGTTTTCCATAACTTGATATTTAATCGCGACAATGTTATACGATCTTAATCAACTTATGGTGAATCGATTGTTGAAACAAACATAAACTTCGAATCAGAAACAAAAATCAATCTTTTTGTTCGCAGGCAGACGTAACATGCGGCTTGCTTTAAGCGTCACCGCATTAAGGCGAAGTAGGCCGTCATTGAAATTTGTACGCATCGTTGATGATTGTTGCTAATTCATCTCACGATTTCAAATCAAAGAAAATTAGTTGGTTTTGCACTGACACAGACGAAAAAGTATCAGCATACTTTATGCATGTTAGCGCGTACAGTGATACATTTTCAAGTCAATTTAAACTATCAAGACTGAGTTTTATCACTTTGAAATGTAAGCTGAAAAGTCATCATTGTTGCCAAAACGAATGACGGGCTACTTAGCCTTAAAACATTTTTGCCAAAATAAAGTCCGCAAACACTACTACTTCACAAGAATTACCCATCCACGCAGCCAGTTTGCTCAATTCGCCCGAAACAAATATTGCGAGCTCAGATGAACGGAAATCGCTCCACTGATCCGGATTAACGCTGCAACTGGCGTGTGCTTGCCAAAGCTTACCGTCAGGTGAGGCAATATTTTTTATCTACTGTCATCATATCAACGAGGCGCACGTATTGAGCTCTACTAGTTGTACAATAAAATTTTATGTACCAAACTACTCAGAGCGATTGCTTCACTTGCAGATGCCTTCATTCGAAAATTGCACTTCCGATGTTCCGAACGGCTATGGGGGAACGTTTAATTTCGTTATAACGCTTATTCTGTTCTGAAATTAGCTAAAGGGGAAAACTTTGCCGTTCCTCTAGGTTCATTCTATAGACATGTTACGAATCAACTGGCTGGTATGCAAATACTGAAGTTTGTCGATGTAGTCGCGTGCGGGTCCTCACATGATGTAGACCAAGTTTACCAGGTCAAACATAGTGCTAATTCAATCTAGCATATGATTGCAATGTGCTTATATAGTCGGCATGTTTTGGACTAAGCCAGCTTATGAGGAGACCAATAATTGGATTTGGATTGGATTTGGATTGGATTTGGATTGGATTTGGATTGGATTTGGATTGGATTTGGATTGGATTTGGATTGGATTTGGATTGGATTTGGATTGGATTTGGATTGGATTTGGATTGGATTTGGATTGGATTTGGATTGGATTTGGATTGGATTTGGATTGGATTTGGATTGGATTTGGATTGGATTTGGATTGGATTTGGATTGGATTTGGATTGGATTTGGATTGGATTTGGATTGGATTTGGATTGGATTTGGATTGGACTCGACTGCTTGGGCACGTCAGGAGTTAATCATCAATATTAACCTCCTTTTCCCGAGCAGCCTAGATAGCCGCGTAGTGTCGGTAGCGGTTGTTTCAACTGGCTAAGAATTAACACTACGGACTGCCTGTTCCGGTGGTAAAAGTCCACCTCACAGGTGACCCCTAATTTATGGTGTGATGCGTACCGTGCCTAAGAATGAATGGTTAGGGGGGTCTAAATAAAACCTAACCGCAAACGGAGCCTGTGGGGTACCAGGGCGCCCTCCACAGTATTGAGTCCTTCCTGTGCTACCCGGAGCAATGGTGCAGGTGACCTTGTGTTTCTCCGAGATAATCGGCTGCCCTTCTTCAGTCTCTATCTTGAGGCTTAATAAGGGTGGGATTATGAATATGTTGACATTTAATTTAAATTATCACCTATATGGATTCGCATTATGCGTTTTACACAGTGCATTCTGTGCTCTTTCGCCTTTGGCGACTTTAAATAGATACCGATCTGGTTTTTTCGTTGCTGGTCTTTTTCGTGCTGAGATTGCAAAAAGCTTAATCCTGCCTAGTTTGGGTAGTGGCTACGGTTAGGTTAGCTCAGATCAATCTTCAGCATAAAAGAACAGCAACGATCAATCTTTGCAGACTCATGCAAAATGGTGCAGCCCAAGTGGCGCTAGTTCAAGAACCCTACTTTCGTAGAGGGAACTTCTATCTAGGTAACCTTGTGGACCCAGTTTTTGCTACTTTTAGCAAGCTTGAAATGGCAAACTCGCGCTCCATGCCCCGCGCATGCGTGCTCGTTAATAAAGCAATCGTTGCTACACTCATTTCTGAGTTAACTACCAGAGATGTATGTGCTGTCACAATCGATGTTTCTGTTGGTGACCTCAACAGGAAATACGTCTATTGTTCGGTATATTTACCACATGATGAACCATCCCCAACGGATGACTTCAAACGAGTTGACGTACACTGCGTAACAAAAGGCCTTCCGCTGATTGTAGGCAGTGATGCCAATGCTCATCACATCATCTGGGGCAGCTCAGATATCAATTTGAGAGGCTCCAGTCTGATGGAATACTTAAGTAGTACAGACCTTGGATTACTTAACATAGGCAATCGCCCAACCTTCATGGTTTCTAATAGAGAAGAAGTGTTAGACATAACGCTCTGCTCGAATAGAATCAGTCACGAGTTGACGAATTGGCATGTATCAGATGAGGAATCATTATCTGATCATCGCTACATCTTCTTTGAACATTCAAATGTAACTGCGCAGACTTTGCGTTTTAGGAATCCCCGGTCAACAAACTGGGAACTCTACATTGAATTGGTTGCGACCAAATTTCATGGATATTCTCCGTCCATTGAAAATCCAAGTGATCTGGATGATGCCGTTGATACTACAACATCCTACATTATGGAAGCTTTTGAAGAAGCATGTCCTCTGCGGTCTGTAAAGACTACAAGAGGGACCCCATGGTGGAATTCCGATCTGACTAGACTCAGGAAACAATGTAGAAGGAGTTGGAACAGACGCCGTTCAGCTGGATCAGAGTCGTTCAAGTCAGCTCGCAAGGCTTACAAGAAGGCTCTTCGTTCTGCTGAACGATCCGGCTGGAAAAACCTTTGTACAAATGTTTCCAGTTTGAGTGAAGTCAGTCGGTTGAACAAAATTCTTGCAAAATCTAAGGATTTCCAAGTGAACGAAATTCGCTTACCTAATGGTGACTTTACTTCTTCCGATGAAGAAGTTTTAGAATGTTTATTCAATACACACTTCCCCGGATGTGTGGACATAGCATCTACGGATGAACCAAATGTCTTTTCATGTAGTTACGAGTCTCTGGCCTCGGCTCGCAGTATCGTAACTACTGAATCGATTCAATGGGCACTTAATAGTTTTGCTCCTTTCAAATCTCCAGGAGCGGATGGGATTTATCCTGTTCTGCTCCAAAAGGGATTTGAGTCTATCAAACATGTTTTGAAAAAGCTACTTGTAAGCAGTTTTGCTACCGGGTACATTCCCAAATCCTGGCGTGATATTACTGTAAAGTTTATCCCAAAAGGAGGACGTGCGTCGTATGAGGAAGCGAAGAGTTTTAGACCAATCAGTCTGACCTCTTTTCTTCTGAAATGTCTGGAACGCATTATCGATCATCACATCCGTGATGTTTATTTGGCAAACATGCCTCTTCATGTGAATCAACATGCTTACCAATCTGGAAAGTCCACTGTGACTCTTTTACACAAAGTTGTATACGATATCGAGAAAGCATTCGCTCAGAAGCAATCGTGCTTGGGTGTTTTCTTGGATATTGAGGGTGCCTTTGATAACGTGTCTTTCGATGCCATATTGGAAGCCGCACGAAACCATGGGCTACCTACAATGATTACCAATTGGATTCATCAAATGCTCAAAAACCGACATCTCTTCTCGACATTGCGTCAAGCAGCGATTCGAAAATTGAGTGTTTGCGGATGCCCCCAAGGGGGAGTCTTGTCACCACTTTTGTGGAATCTCGTAGCAGATACGCTATTGAGGCAACTCAATAATTGCGGTTTTCCAACTTATGGATTTGCCGACGACTATCTAGCTCTGATAGTTGGTATGTGCATAAGCACCCTATTCGACCTGATGCAAAGTGCTCTTCAGGTAGTCGAGAGTTGGTGTCGCCAATATGGCCTTTCGGTTAACCCGAATAAAACATCTATTGTTCTTTTTACGGAAAGACGAAACCGCGATGGAATTCGACCTTTACGTCTTTTTGGCACTGAGATTAATGTGACTGATCAAGTAAAGTATGTCGGAGTCATTCTAGATTCCAAACTTTTATGGACAGCTCACATTGATTTCAGAGTCAAAAAAGCTTGTATGGCCTTCGGTCAATGCCGGCGAACCTTTGGTAAAACTTGGGGCCTCAAACCCAAATATATCAAATGGATTTACACAACAGTTGTTCGACCAATATTGGCATATGGATGTCTTGTGTGGTGGCAAAAGGGCGAAGTGAGAACAATCCAATCAAAATTGGGCCATCTCCAAAGGATGTGCTTGATGGCGATGTCTGGTGCGTTCTCTACAACTCCCACAGCAGCGCTCGAGGCCCTTTTCGACGTTGCGCCACTACACATATATCTTAAACAAGAAGCACTTTCTTGCTCTTACCGTTTATGGGTACTGGATCTACTGGAGAAAAATCCAGTGAATCGTAGATCTACACACACTTCGTTGTTTCCACTTTTGGTGAATTGGGACAAAATTGTCCTTGCTCCAAGTGATCTCACAATTGCTTGTAACTTTCCTTACAGGACATTTACCACACAATTCCCTTCACGGGAAGAGTGGACGTCTGGCTATTTGGAAAGAAGTATATCAAACAATTTAGTATGTTACACTGATGGCTCCCTTCTTGAAGGTAGAGCTGGTGCAGGAGTATATTCTCGTGAGCTAAGGCTGAATCAGTTTTACTCACTTGGTAGAAACTGCACCGTTTTTCAGGCGGAAATATTTGCTCTTATGTGTGGAGTGCAATCAGCACTTCAACAGCGCGTAATGGGTAAAGTCATATACTTCTGTTCAGATAGTCAGGCTGCTATAAAAGCTCTCGCTTCGGCCAACTCAAGGTCGAAGCTTGTTATCGCATGTCGAACTCAAATTGAGGAACTGAATTCAGTCAACTCTGTCAACCTTGTATGGGTACCTGGCCATTCTTCCATCGCTGGAAATGAATTGGCTGATGAGCTAGCTCGCGATGGAGCATCGCATGACTTCATTGGCCCTGAGCCGGCTATTCCAATTTCGAAGTGCTGGGTGAAGCTTCAGATAAACTCTTGGGCGGCAACTCAGCACAAGCAATATTGGAATAGTTTGGAGTCGTGTCGTCAAACAAAATTGTATATTACTGAGCCATCTCCAAAGGTGGCGAAGTATTTAACAAATCTGTCAAAGCAGAATTGCAGTCTCTTGGTCAGAGCGTTGACAGGCCACTGCCGACTCAACTATCACATGGCAAATATTCAGCGTGCTGACTCATTTGTGTGTGATAGTTGTGACTCCGATTATGGAACTTCGTATCACCTGATATGTAACTGTCCAGTTTTTGCGCAAATGCGATTCCAATTACTTGGTAAACACTTATTAAGTGAAACTGAATACAGAAGCCTGAATCTTCAGGACATCCTGTTATTCTTAACCCGCTGTGGTAATGAGCTATAGGCTCTCTTTACGCTCATGCGTTTTGCAGTGCCCTTTTTAGGGCGCTGTTCGAACCCATTGTGGTATGGAGCTACATGCTCTCATTTCGCTTATGCGATCTTCCCTCTTCAAGGGACCCCACTCCTATTTCCTCCCATCTTTCCCTTCCCTTTCCTCTCCCATCGGGTAGATGATGAAATAGGCTCAAATATGGCGATGGCACAAATCTCCCAACTGGTGGGGAACGTGCCTTTGGAGCCGGCCTTCTGATACCTGATATTCTGTTCTGAAATTAGCTAAAGGGGAAAACTTTGCCGTTCCTCTAGGTTCATTCTATAGACATGTTACGAATCAACTGGCTGGTATGCAAATACTGAAGTTTGTCGATGTAGTCGCGTGCGGGTCCTCACATGATGTAGACCAAGTTTACCAGGTCAAACATAGTGCTAATTCAATCTAGCATATGATTGCAATGTGCTTATATAGTCGGCATGTTTTGGACTAAGCCAGCTTATGAGGAGACCAATAATTGGATTTGGATTGGATTTGGATTGGATTTGGATTGGATTTGGATTGGATTTGGATTGGATTTGGATTGGATTTGGATTGGATTTGGATTGGATTTGGATTGGATTTGGATTGGATTTGGATTGGATTTGGATTGGATTTGGATTGGATTTGGATTGGATTTGGATTGGATTTGGATTGGATTTGGATTGGATTTGGATTGGATTTGGATTGGATTTGGATTGGATTTGGATTGGATTTGGATTGGATTTGGATTGGATTTGGATTGGATTTGGATTGGATTTGGATTGGATTTGGATTGGATTTGGATTGGATTTGGATTGGATTTGGATTGGATTTGGATTGGATTTGGATTGGATTTGGATTGGATTTGGGTTGGATTTGGATTGGATTTGGATTGGATGTAAGAAAAAATCTGATGAGAGCAATAAAATAAATCAAAAATGTCGATAATACAAAAGACAGAATTTCAAAAATGCAAAAAGATAAATAGACGAAGAGGTAAAGATCGAAAGACAAAAGACAAATTGAAAAAAAAAATGGACAAAAGAGAGAAAAGAAAAAAAAGAGAAAAGAAATAAGATAAAAAAGAGAGAAAAGAAGGAAAAGAAAAAAGATAGAAAAGAGAGAAAAGAAAAAAGAGAGAAAAGACAAAAGAGAGAAAATACAAAAGTAAGAAAAGACAAAAGAGCGGAAATACAAAACGTCAAACTACAAAAGCTCGAAAATGATTTTGAATTTCGAGCTTTTGTCCTGTGAAAGGTTTTGTCATTGATTCTCACGCAAATTATACTTCGAAAACAAAAATCTGATGCCAACTCTTCATCGTCTGCTAACATTTATTCAGATTAATGATTCAACTGGACTACTAAAGGTTCTTCTTCAGCCTTACGAATAAAAGATTGACCTCTTTCAAACTGAATAATGACGACCATCTCAGCAAAACCGTGTGCCCCATCTCATAGTTTGCATTTATACCAAGTCACTTAAGCTTGTTCTCCGTCAACCTATAAACGCAATTGCCCCAGTGCCGAAGAGAAAACACATCGACATCCCTGTTGATCATCACAACAATAAAAATAGAATTCAATTTAGCGTTTCACATCCGGCAATCGGATCCATACTTTGCAGCCTCCAGCGCCCTCTCTTAAGGCTCTCCCTCCCAATAGAACGGTCGAACGAACAATGCACTCACTTCTGATTCGAGCATTCTTTGTGGCAAAGTTATCTTTCCATCGCACAGTGGTCTAAAGCTGGACAGAAGTCAAAATTTGATGTTTGCAAAATCATTTCCACCAATTTATCTTCAAAAATCACGTTTCATCGATAAATAGAGATTGTTGAACGATTTGACAGTTATTTTTTTGTTTGGCTCATATTTTCATGGAGCGCGACCACTTTGCATCAGTTCCGTGCCCTGTTTGTGGCTTGGCTGTACTGCGACCAAAAGGGGTTCCAAGGCAAGAACGGCACAGAACTGAAACAGGCTGGTAGGTATCTTCTTCCCCGATGAACTCGACCCCATTTGATTGCTAAATCTGAGAATGATGATGATGATGATGTTCGCCCACCAATTGAATGATTGACTGTTGCTTCAGGAAAGGGGAAAGATTTCTCGGTATTAGCCTGAATGCGATTTACGGCGAAAAAACAGTTCTCATACCGATTCTACACAACCCGGTTAGGTTACAAGAGAAACGTGGAAAAATACCTGACAGAATAATCACTTAAAACACCGGAACAAAAATATTTTTTGTTGGAAGTAGTGCCTAATGCTGATATGAATGTTCGAGTGGAGTACTTTTGAACTAGTTTAATGCATAGGGTTAAATGGCTGGGCATGGCGTACCGTTGGTACCTCGCGTACCTGAACGAATAAAATAGACCCCTCTGAGCGGTCCTTAGCCTCCTGCCCAGCAACACCTATCCTTCCCTTCTCGTGGTACTGGCCGGGGTACGAGTAACCTTAGGGAAGATCGGGTAACCAACCCCAGGTGGGAACTCTGGTCGTATGCTGACAGAAAAGGGGGAGGGTTGTTTGCTTATGCTTTTGCTTCTGCAAACCTGGAGCGTCTGAACTCCATGTTATGAGCGGCTCACAACAGCGTCTGTTCCCCATGTCAGGTGCGGCTGATCATCGTCCAAGTGCCAGAGAAGGACTCTAAGCTAAACTGCGCAGTGCGCAGAGATGGGCAAAACGGCTCATATTACTGAACGGATCCGAATCACTCATTTTAATGAATCGGATCTATTGAACGGTTCAGTGGCTCAGCGGCTTGCAAAGGAAGGGCGAACTGATTCGCGCATGACGCACAACAGAGAGCGGTTCACTCCCTGTTGCGCGTCATGCTTCGTAACTTTCGTATCGTTCGCTCTTTCAAAACCACGAACCCGAACCAAAATGAGAAGCAAAATATGCTTTGCCATTCCAGTGGGCATTTTTTCTCTTTCTTTCATCTGCTTGTACACAAGTGGGTGGGGAAACTAGTTTTTTGGCATTGTATGCTGAGGGTGTTTTATGAGTGCCATGGCGCGCAAATCAAGGCACTTGTCAAGCGATATAATATAGCCAAGAAACGAACGAAAGACAACAGGGAAAAATGATCAATAACACAGCGTAACAAAAATGACATTTTTGCGTGTCTCAAGGATCAAATTATGTGTCTCTAGTAGATTTGGGGTTGCTGAATCTGGTGCCATTCTCAGACATGTTCCTGCACGTCACAATTTTTAGCTACAGGTCGCCAAAGTTGTATAAAACACTGGTTTTATTCATGTTTACATGAAATTTAAAGTACGATTTATCAAATTTTTTTGTGATCTAATCCGCCAAACATGCAAAATAGAACTTGAACTTTCATTTCAGACATAATTTGATTGAAATTGCACGATTAAATTTCGATTAAACCGATTTTTTTAACATGCTTGCAGTCTCCTTACAAAATTCTTCGTTTCTTCTATACAGTGGCCGAAATTCCTATAAGCGCACACGCATTTTTCAACATTTGCGACTAGTTATTACATAAAACATTGACGATCTGTTACTAAAATGATATTTACTATATTTCCACTTGGTTGTATGAAAGACAGTCAAAATTAATAATTTTTCGATTTTGTGAAATAAAAATATCATTTTTTGGCCAGGAAATTCCTATAAGCGCACAGTGTCCAAGCTAACGCCATTTGTGTTTGCTTCACTCACACTACAAAAACTTGTCATTTTTTTTGCTGCCGATGTAAACGAATGCGTGCGGAAAGTTTTGCGATTCGTGCACAGTGTTGTTTGTTGACAGTTTTCAAGATGCCGAAAGGAAAGTTCTTGGACGAAACGGAGCGAAGATTAATCCTTGAATTGAAGGATGTTGGCCAAAGTAACCGTGCAATCGCCAAGAGGATCGGTAGAGGAGAGACGGTCGTGCAAAATTTCCTGAAGAAAGGTGAGAATTACGGCATCCGGAAGAAAAACAAGGGCAACTCCAAGATCACCAACCGTGAGAGGAACCGAATTATCCAGCTTGGTGAAGCCGGGGAGCTGGATTCATCCGGTATTAAGAAGGAATTGGGTCTTTCCATCACAACAAGGCGAGTATCTCAAATACTACGTGGATCTGGACACATGGTGTACACGAAAAAGGCCAAAAAACCCAACCTTACTCCGAGGCATGTTCAGGCAAGACTGGATTTTGCCAGAAACCATATGTCTTGGAAGCGGGAATGGAACAACGTGATTTTTTCCGACGAGAAGAAGTTTAATCTTGATGGTCCTGACTGCTGCGCGTATTATTGGCACGATCTTCGGAAGGATCCGCAAGTGAAGCTGAGCAGAAATTTCGGTGGAGGAAGTTTGATGGTCTGGGCTGCATTTTCACGTAGAGGTAAAACCCAGATTGCAACAATTACTACCAGAATGAAGTCCGAAAACTATGTTGAGCTTCTGGACAGTGTTTTGATCCCATTTACGGAGGATGTGATGGAAAACGAATTTGTTTTTCAACAAGATAACGCTGCGATCCATGTCAGCAAGGCCTCCAAACAATGGTTTTTGGAGCGGGACATCCCAGTTATGGATTGGCCAGCGCGGAGTCCGGACCTAAACCCAATCGAAAATCTTTGGGGAATCCTCGCAAGACGGGTTTACAGTGGAGGACGGCAGTTCGGATCAGTTCGAGAGCTGGAAGCAGCTGTTAGAGAGGAGTGGCGTAAAATTCCTTTGACAATGCTGCAGAACCTCGTCGATTCAATGCCGAAACGAATTTATGAAACAATTCTGAAAAATGGTAAACAAACCAAGTACTAAAGTTGTTGTGTTCTTGTGATATGATTTTTTATGATCTGAAAATAAAGGTGCGCTTATAAGAATTTCCATACTCAAATCCCGTTTTTTCCTCTTCATTCCAAACTGTTTGAAAGAAAAGTCTTAGTAGTTGGTAGAAATATCATATTATCCGAATACCTAAAAGCAGAGATGATTTATTGAAGTATTGGACTTTCATACTACATGTGCCGGTGAAAAATGGTCATGCGCTTATAGGAATTTCGGGCACTGTATGGCAAAATACAACAATTCTGTAAACCATCAAAAAATAACTTTTCCGCATCAAAAGTATTGCAAACTTTGATAATAAGTATTGTTATACACATAAAGTTTGAATTCTGTGACAAATTAAGCCAATATATTACCTTACAAGCTGGCAAACTTGCATGCAAGTTGGCTGAAATAGTCATTTTTTTCATTTTCAACAGTCAATATCTCAAAAACTAGACGTGCTATGATATTTCTGAAAACGGCAATGGATTCAGCAACTCTTAATTAAGTAAATAGCGGTATTTTGGTGCTGGAGACAAAAACGTGTTCCGCAGTGTAATTCGTTTTTTTTTTTTGCGGGCCACTTTTTGTCTGATCCATAATGATCAAATGAACCGACTCTCGCCAAAAATGAGCCACGGATCACTTGTTCTTTTGAGTGAGCCGGATCTTTTGAACGGCTCTGGTTCTTTTTGCCCAATTCTACTGCGCACTATAGCCCTCCGAACATTCAGGGGGAATGGTCCTCCGGAAATCTACGGGATTGGTGTCAGGCCCTGCAAGCCAGCCGTAAAAAAAATCAAGCAACGAATAATCAACGAGATAAAACGAACCAGGACAATCGGCGAAGACCACAGCGACCTCAAGGGACTAGCGATTGGAAGCTCGGTACGTGGAACTGTAAATCTCTCAACTTCATCGGGAGCACTCGCATACTCACCGACATGCTGAAGGACCGCGTGTTGGAAGGGATCAATGTTGCGAACGTTTAGAGGTAACCATACCACCTACCAGAGCTGCGGCAACACACATGGGCCGGGAACAGCTTTTATAGCGATAGATGATATGCAGAGGCGCGTGATCGGGTGGTGGCCGATCAATGAGAGAATGTGAAAGTTGAGGCCCAAAGGCCGGTTCTTCAACTTCAGCATAATAAACGTGCACAGCCCTCACTCCGGAAGCACTGATGATGATAAAGACGCTTTTTACGCGCAGCTCAAACGCGAGTACGACAGCTGCCCAAGTCACGACGGAAAAATCATCATAGGAGATCTAAACGCTCAGCTTGGCCAGGAGAAGGAGTTCAGACCGACTATTGGGAAGTTCAACGAACACCGGCTGACAAACGAACACGGCTTACGACTAGAGATGTACCGAATATTCAGCCGGCCGGTGCTAGCAATAGAATACAGATCCCTTACTTTAGAAATACGAAAAATCTTTGAAATTTACTATTTTTGTGATTTCTACAACCGGTTTCAAAAGCTCAAGAAGACGATCATTCATTTTCAATCATAATCCGTTCAATTTTTCACCGTTGAAGCTTTCCCTACTTTAGCAAATTTTTTTCTTTATCCAGGCTTAAAAATATAGTTTTTGAGAAATTATACGAATAATACGGGTGTTATTCGGCTGAATATTAAGATTTTGTTTGGCCGAATATTAGGTCATTATTCGGCCGAATATTCGTTTGGCCGAATAATAATTTGCCAACTATTCGGTACATCTCTACTTACGACTAATTGATTTCGCCACCTCTAAGAATATGGCCATTCGTAGCACCTAATTCCAGCACAGCCTTCAATACCGATATACCTGGAGATCACCACACCAGACAGATTCACAAATATATCATGTTGTAATTGATGGACGATAATTCTCCGACATTATCGTCGTCAGGACCTATCGTTGCGCTAACATTGACTCTGGCCACTATATGGTGATGGTTAAATTGTGCCCAAAACTCTCCGTCGGCCGCCCCGGTATGACCTAGAGCGGCTCAAGTAACCGGCTGTCGCAGCGGCATACGTGCAGCACGTCGAGGTTGCATTACCGGAAGAGGGTGAGCTGGATGAAGCCCCTCTTGAGGACTGCTGGAGAACAGTGAAGGTTGCCATCAACAATGCAGCTGAGAGCAACGTCGGGTACGTGGGACGGAGTCGACGGAACGGTTGGTTTGACGAAGAATATAGGCAGATTCTGGAGGAGAACAATGCAGCGCAGGCGTTCATTCTGCACCAAGGAACCCGGCAGAACGTGGAGCGTTATAGATGGAAACAGCAGACTCGCCTCTTTCGGGAGAAAAAACGCCGCCTGGAAGAGACGGAGTGCGAGGAGATGGAACAGCTGTGCCGGTCTCAAGGAACACGTAAGTTCTATCAGAAGCTCAACGCATCCCGCAACGGCTTCGTGCCGCAAGCCGAGATTTGCATAGGAGCGTTTTGACGGACGAGCGTGAGGTGATCGAAAGGTGGAACTTCGACGAGCACCTGAATGGCGCTGACAGCACAGGCAATGAAGGACGGGACAACGGAGGAAATACCTTCGCCACTACTGCGGAGGATGGAAACCAACCAGCCCCCACTTTGAGGGAGGTTAAGGATGCTATTCACCAGCTCAAGAACAATAAACCTGCTGGTAAGGATGTTATCGGTGCTGAACTCATTAAGATGGGTCCGGAGAGGCTGGCCATTTGTCTGCACCGGCTTATAGGCACAATCTGGGAAACAGAACAGCTAGGTACCGGAGGAGTGGAAGGAAGGGGTAATATGCCCCATCTACAAGAAAGGCGACAAGGACAAGTTAGATTGTGAGAACTTCCGAGCGATCACCATTCTAAATGCGGCCTACAAAGTATTATCCCAGATCATATTCCGTCGTCTGTCACCTGTAGTAAACGAGTTAGTGGGAAATTATCAAGCCGGCTTCGTTGACGGCCGATCGACAACGGAGCAGATCTTTACTAAACGGCAAATCCTCCAAAAATATCGTGAATACCAGGTCCATCATCTTTTCATCGATTTTTCAAGGCTACATACGACAGTATCGACCACGTAGAGCTATGGAAAATCATGGACTAGAACAGCTTTCCCGGGTAGCTCACGAGACTGATAAAAGCGACGATGAAAGGCGTGCAAAATTGTGTGAAGGTTTCAAACGAACACTCCAGTTCGGAGACTACGACAACGGAGCAGATCTTTACTAAACGACAAATCCTCCAAAAATATCGTGAATACCAGGTCCATCATCTTTTCATCGATTTTTCAAGGCTACATACGACAGTATCGACCACGTAGAGCTATGGAAAATCATGGACTAGAACAGCTTTCCCGGGTAGCTCACGAGACTGATAAAAGCGACGATGGAAGGCGTGCAAAATTGTGTGAAGGTTTCAAACGAACACTCCAGTTCGGAGACTACTATCAAGGTGATGGACTTTCGTGCCTGTTGTTCAATATTGCACTAGAAAGTGTTATGCGGAGAGCCGGGCTTAACAGCCGGGGTACGATTTTTACGAGAATCCAATCAATTTGTTTGCCTCGCGGATGATATAGACATTGTCGGCCGAACATTTGAAAAGGTGGAATACCTGTACACCCGCTTGAAACGCGAAGCAGCAAAAGTTGGACTGGTGGTGAATGCGTCCAAGACAGACAGGGATACGTTCGAGATGATCGACGAGTTCGTCTACCTTGGATCCTTGCTGACGGCTGACAATAACGTTAGTCTTGAAATACGGAGGCGCATCATCAGTGGAAGTCGGGCCTACTATGGCCTCCAGAAGAAACTGCGGGCAAAAAAGATTCACACCAGCACCAAATGTGCCATGTACAAAACGCTCATGAGGCCGGTAGTACTCTACGGGCATGGAACGTGGACGCTGCTCGAGGAGGATTTGCAAGCACTTGGAGTCTTCGAACGTCGGGTGCTTAGGCCGATCTTTGGCGTTGTGCAGGAAAACGATGTGTGGCGATGAAGGATGAACCACGAGCTCACCCAACTCATCGGCGAACCCAGTATCCAGAAGGTGGCCAAAGCTGGAAGGATACGGTGGACAGGGCATGTTGCAAGACTTCCGGACAGCAACCCTGCAAAGATGGTGTTCGATTCGGATCCAGTTGGTACAAGAGGGCGTGGAGCGCATCAATCTAGGTGGGCGGATCAAGTGCGTATCGATTTGGCGAGCGTGGGGCAGAACCGAGAATCGAGAGATGCAGCCACAAACCGAGTATTGTGGCGTGAGATTGTTGATTCAGTGTTATCTGTTTAGATGTTAACTAAATGAAAATTTGTACGTAGAAGGCCGTTTCACGACATATTATACGTGAAATTTTGCACATATAAGCATCGCATAACGCTAAAGGCGATTTCGTTATACAGTCGCCTCTCCGCATCTCGATATCGAAGGGACCATCGAGATAGGGAGAGATGGAGACAAAGAACACATTTTTAATGATAACTAGATTGGAAAACACACCGCCACCAAGAAAACAATAAACAATCAGACGCCATTGCATGTTCGTAATTTTTTTAAAACCCCAAATATTGGTAACCTAGTAACCTTTGATATTGGTCATATCGACATAAAGAGAGAAAATTGCGAACGAAAATTCACAGACACTCATTGAGATACGGAGATATCGAGATGTGGAGAGAGAAATTGTATGCAGAATGAAGGGACATAAGAAATCATCGACATAAGGAGAGATATCGAGATATAGAACATCGTGATGTGAAGAGTCGACTGTAAGTACATTTTGATTGTCTGGTTACTGAAACTATACTTAATTTGCCGTAAAATGCTTATGGAATATATAGTTTTCAAATTTCATACATTATTCAAAAAATCATAAGCATTTGAATTGAGGAAAAAAATTGCGTGTCTCAATCATTTTGTCTATCCGCTGTATTTCCGAATAGTAAACGAGTTTGCATTACTTATCGATCCATCATATTCCACAGACACATTTCTACATATTTCACTTTGGACTACTCGTTTTTTTTTTTTTTTAACGTTTAATTTTTTGAAGTTACAAATCGTGCCAAGTCGGGTTTCAGCAAACGTAACCGAATAATATGGAGTATCAAAGCAACTTAGGCTCGAATCAAAACAACACACTATTTGAGCCGATCACACATTTGTACAAAAACGTCGTAAGTAATTAAATAAAATGTTGTATCATTTTGTCATAAAATTTTATGTTGAAAAATAATAGAAAATCCCTAATTTTCTAACGCAAGCAGATTGCATGCTAAATTTTAAGCAATGTACACGACAACACAATGTAAAGAAGGGGATTTATTTTAAAACAGATGCAGAAGAAAGGTTTTAATTGGGTAAAAAAATGGTCCTATGGTGTTGTGTGACTTGTAGTTGTACAATGGAAAAATGTTTTGTAGAGTGATATAAATGTTTTTTTTTTTCGGTGAGAATAAATTTAAATATGCCTTGTGCCATTCTGCGAGCTAGATTTTTAAGTGAGTCCACTGGTGGTTCGACCGATACTACTCCACCCAAATTGTTTTTATCGTTTGTGATAAGTGTGATTTCTTAAGATGATAAATTATAGTAGTTCAAAAGCCACGTATGATCGACATGAATTTTTCCCGCATTGATAAAAAGAGATCGAAGCGCTGTATGTGGAAGATTACCTGCTGAATACAACACCACGGTTGGCTTCGATAAACTTGGTGAGATTGAACTGAATTGTTTTTATTTTTTAAGGTTTTTGTAATCAAATAGGGAAAAGTGAACCAAAATGCCACTCTTAAGGATTTGTGTCGTTTTCTCGTTGTATCTATTTAAATACATCTTTGAAATTGTTCATTACCCACGTGATCATTTTTTTTAATTTTCAGACCCCTCCCCTCCTCCTCGTGGTCATTTGTGCAAACAAAAAATTTAAATTTTTTATGGATCTTTGTCATTGGCCAGACCTCCCCTTCCCCCAGAAATGCCCGCGTGGTTCATGGACGACCCCTTTCAAATATTGCAAAAAAATGTAACTATATAAATGACGATTTAGTTTAGAAAACATATTTTAGTGATTGCTGTCAAAAAGGAGGGAGGTTCGAATTACTCTTTTTTCGTTTCAGAGAATGTGTAAGGGTGCTTAGAGTTCCCGTAAGGAAGCTCCGGGGAGAAAAGCAACTGAGGCCAAGGGTAATGTATGTACATTCTGTACACCGGTGAGCAATTCAGTTAGAATTACTTACTTACAGTCCATGGGCTGGTTTTAGTGGATCGTTGGTGGTGCGGCATCCCCACACTCCCAGAGTTACCTTTTCAGAGGACTGATTGCAAATTCCTCCCTTGTTAAAAATTTGTGTTTTCTGAAAAGAAAATTCACTAGTGTGAACTTTTATGGGAATTCCAAAAGAAACTCGGCTATACCTCCTAGTTCTAAAAGACTTGGAGATTGTTTTTTCTTTAATGAAGCTTCTAGTTTCTTAACTTTCTTGAAGATTCCGAAGTACAAAAATTGCCGGTTTTGTTTCTTTTATTAGTATTTTTGAAAGATTGTCGAAGGATTCCTTTTAGACTTACTGATCACTTTATTTCAAAAGTTTTATTTTGTTTGAAAGGAATTTGCCTGAGCAACAAGGAAATTGAAATTATTTCGAGAGCAAACTTTATGTTGTCATAAGCGTTACAACGTCCAACACCTAAATTCTTTTACAATAATCCATATCAGCTCATGTATCAAGGTGTTTTTCGTTGCTCCAGATATGTACATATGTATAGCTACCAAACTGCCAAAGTCAGTCTCTGGTATCGTCGTCACCCATTCCGTTCACCTACTAGCCATAGTCAGAGCCATTACTGGCAAGTGGGGCAACGACTTTGATGGTTTGATATTGCTATTAGTTTATGATACCGACGATGATCTTCCAGAGAGACTTCATATGCAGAATGATGAACAAAAAGCCCGCTCCGATAATCCGTGGATCAATTCTCCTTCCGAAGCTATCAAATGCCACAGTCTCATGTTTCTGAACCAAAATATGTAGCTATACATACTACTACTCACATCATGCTAAGGCTCTTCTCCAGCATAAACAGGACACAAGAGCGGGCATCACTTTTGATTATGGATAATGAATTTTATATGAGCAACTTTTGCGCGCTCGTTGGGTGTGTTTGATACTAACGTATTAAGTGTGATTTGACCCCTTTGGTCGTCCACGGATAGCAAATTATTTACACCGAAACAAAAAAAAATGTTTGAATTATTTCAAAACATTAAAGTTTTTATAAGATCTATGAAGTTGCAAACAATTTGATATTCATTTTGATTCTATAACACAGCGTAACAAAAATTACATTTTTGTGTGTCTCAAGGATCAAATTATGTGTCTCGAGTAGAATTGGGGTTGCTGAATCTGCTGTCGTTCTCAGAAATGTTCAAGCACGTCACAATTTGTAGCTACAGGTCGCCAAAGTTGTATAAACCACTGATTTCATTGATGTTTACATGAAATTTAAAGTATGATTTATCGAACTGTTTTGTGATCTAATCCACCAAGCATGGCAAAATACAATACTTCAAACCATCAAAAAATAGCTTTTGAGCATCGAAATTATTATAAACTTTGATGATATGTATTGTACCTATGTAGTTTGAATTCTGTGGCAAATTAAGCAAATAAATTGCCATATAAGATGGCAAACTTGCTTGAAAATTGGCTTAAAAAGTCAAATTTTGCATTTTCAACAGCCAATATCTCCAAAATTAGACGTGCTCTGATGTTTTTGAAAACGACAATGGATTCAGCAAACATTAATTAAGTAAATAGTGGCATTTTGGTGCTTGAGACAAAATCGTGTTCCGCAGTGTAATTCAAGTTTTATGGTGGGTTCTGGAGAAATATTTGTCTAATTGATTTTTTGTCTTCTATCTGGTGAATTTATTTCAATATTAACAATGAAAAATAAAGCAAATAATAACAATATTTCTTTTAAATATAAATATTGTTGACAGCAAAATAAACTTCTTATTGAAACAACAAGAATATTGTAATTGATCAAGCTGTCATGTTTGACAGCGTTGAGAATACTCTTTTTATTTCTAAAATATATATTAATTTTGAAAAATATCTTGTAAGCCAAACAGAGGTAAGCCTAACTGATGACAAAAACTATAAAAGTTTTGTTAACTTTATGTCAAACATTGTAGATTTATCCAACAATTTTCTCTGGGTGTGGGAGGAATACATCCAATCTAATACGTGTGACATGGACCAAACTCGCAACGCAGTGGAATCCACCAAGTGTCCAATTTGATAAGCTAAATCTCGTTAAATACCTTTACTGTAGGGAAGACCGCCATCGAAAGCAGTAATTGCTGACATGACCAGGCAGAAACGTGACATTTTGGTGTCAACTGTTTGTCGGAGATGTCAAACGGTGATAAATCCTTAATTGACCTGTATGACGTGACCGACCAGACTTACTGGTGCTTACTGATGGGGCGCACAAGTGTTATTTGTTTTCAATTACCGATTTTTGGGGCAGGGTTCTTTGTCTTCCCTCGGTGAGGATGGAGTATTGGGGAAATATTTGTAAATAGAAAAGGTTATTTTCGTAATTCCTAGAATCCCCGTGCTACCTCTTCCAGTAATAAAGGTAACAGGGACTGCTTACTAAAATTTGAGATAAAAGGATCCACAATAAAGTGGTAATGCGGATTCAAGAGATTTGTAATCCCATTACTAGGCGTCGCAAGTGTGCCCAACTTTCGTTTTGCAAATACCGCAGAAGCCTGTCCATTTAGAAACATGGCGTCTTCGGCAATGTTATTCAGTAGGTCAGGGGCTATCTTTATTTAATCCATTAGACTCGAGATTTTGCCACCAGGCGGCGCTAGTGAGCAAGAAACGACGCTAGTGAGCTTGAGCTACTGAACAATTTTGCCGCAGACGCAACCTTTTAAATGCACATGCTCCTCACTCCACTTAGCGATCAAATTCAAAAACAATTTCAATGAAGTACCATTATATAGTGCTCCATCTCCAGAACAACTTTATCAAAGACCCCTTGTTCCGAAATTATCTGGATTTTGAGATATACCGGTTTCAAATTGAAGTCTACTCGAACCGAATATAGTGCGATCATTAAAGAGTGTACGGAATGAAATTGCGACACACACAATCATTTTCACACTTTCAGGGAGTAAAATAAAACATGTTATGAATATTTGCCCATGTTTGTTTTATTCAATTTCCATTCCATATTCAAATGCACGAACTTTTCTTTTCACAATACTCATAAGGCCCTGTACAACATTTGCACCAACTTTTTTTTGCGTGGCAATCTATTATTCCTCAGATCTTCCTCCGATTTGCAGAGTTGCTCGATGTCACTATCAATGCTTAAAATTTGCTGATTTGTACAGGCCGACTGCGATACAAATCGGATCATTCCATATCACATCAACATCATGCTGTCTACTCCATCACCAGTGCAATGATGGCGATAGACTATGGATATCACTGATGGGTTAAGTTTAGCTTTAAATTAAGCAGATAAAATGACAATTTATCCGTACGATATTTTCGACAGTGTTGCAGATAGATTGAAACTATGTGTTGGTCACTGAAAAAACATTAATAGCATGGATAATGACCACGTGATCACTCATACTGCGGGTATTTTGATCTAGAGTGCGATGTCGGATCACTGCTGTTGGTTGTCAAATCAAAGTGATATTGATAGCTCGCATGTGATACTGATAGTTTTAGACCATCAGCCATCAGCTGATATGATTGATATTAAGCAACTCTGCCGATTTCACTTCCTTAGGATGCTTCCGAAGTGCCATGATGGCCCAGTACTTTTCAATTGGCCGCAGTTCTGGTGCGCAGATGCTTCGGCACGAAATTGACCTGCTAAGCCATGTACCACACGAAAACCTCTTTCGAGTAATGGCACTTTGCCAAATCCGGCCAGAAAATCCTAGGGCCATCGTCAGAGCCGTAGCGTGGTATCATGGCGCCCTTGGCGAACCTCCATTTTAGCGCCCCTAAATCAAAGCTCATCAAAAATTATTTTTGAAACACTTTGAGCGATTTCTACAAGAATTTTTATGAAAATCATCAAATGTTTTATAATTAATTAAAATATTTTCTTAAGTTCAGAACGCATTACACTATTGACTAAAATCCGCCAAGAAAATATGTTTATTCTATTATTTGTCCAATGAAAATTTTCTGAGAACTTTTGAATGTTATCTGAAAGATGCTCTGAAAAATTCCGAAGAAATTTATAATTCGTATGGTTAGATGTTTCAAATTATGGTGAAATACAATTTTTTAAAGAAATCCACCCAAACATCCATCTGTTTTTGAGCAGCGTTATGAAATTTTTTGCCCTGAAGAACTAGAAAGAATTTAGGAGCTTATGCCCGAAATAGAATTCGAAAAGAAAAAAATTCAAATATATTTCAGTTTTTCAAGATATTCGTACAGAAACCGAAGGAAATTGTTTAAGATTTGAAAAGAACTTTTTTTATAAATTTTGCGTAGATTTAGTCAAGTTTTCCTCTAGAAGTGTTTTTGCAAAACAGCAATGTGGAAATCACAAATTTTGTAACTAATCAATAGTAAATTACTTGAAATAGATCAAAGAGTAGCCCCTCAATTATATATTCAAATAATTGATATAACCATTGTCTTTGAAAGCTGTTTTCTCAGTAAGATATCAAATAAAATGGAAGTATTTACAAAAAAAATAAAAGTTTTTTTAAGAACCTTTTAATTGAATTTCACGGTGGATGAGAAGGTTAACCATATATACTTTCGATGAAAAAAAACACCAAATAAACAAGAAAAATCTCAATCACTGCCAGGTCAAATCCTAATAAAAAATATCGAAGAGGTGTAAAAAGTAACATTCAACCATTCTACTACAATCTTTTATGGAACACCAAACGAGTTTCAGCTTGTATAGAACATTCTTTAGATTATTAAAAATGTATTATAGATTCTAAAATTATGTCTCTGTGGAAATTTTCGAGCAGTAAAAATTCAAATGAAGATTTAAAAATTACTCAGCATTTTTTCAGAATGACACTTGAAATTATGTGTAAGACCGATCAAAACGAAGCGAGAGCTTTGCTTAGAATTTTGTCCTTGATTTGACCAATTTTTTGTTGAAATTCTGCCCAGAGTTTCGTGGATCCCGCTCAGGATTATGTTAGATTCATGCACATTAGGGTGCGGTTTAGTTTTCGAAAGTTCTCAAAACCAAAAATTCGTGTGCTCTTCTGGATTTGAATCACGTGAAAAGGGAAACCTCAAATATGATCCAAATATATTAAGATTTAGAGATAGCGCAAACGACTTGAAGGTGAATTTTCAGGTTATGAAATGACCTTCAGTGACTTCATGAAAGATGATTTTTTACTAAAAAGAGGAAAAAATTAGAGAAAACTACTTTTAACCAAAACTTATTTTGATATTAGGCAAATTTGTACACTTTTCTACGAAAATTTCTCTTAGGATCCAGCTTGGGATTGAGTGACACTGTTTTTTACGAATTTGGTCATGATTCTTCAACCTTTTTCAAGGCTTAGAATGTAGGCGGGAATGTGTTTCTTGTAATTAAAACCCCTCTACCAGCAGCTTCATTTTGTACCACGAAAAAGAATATTCAAATCGTGATAACAATTTTGTTTCTCAAAATTTGCACCATTGTTTTACAAGTTCACAAAAAAAAACTCTTTTAGGGTATGAATCCATTTCCATACCAAACATTGTTGATCTACTTTTGAAGATATTCCAATGTTCCTTGGGGGACCGACGGCTGCATCAAATCGCTTCATTTTTTTTTCACAACCTGCTGTCATTAATGTATTGTTCCGAAGAGTGAATATCCGAATACGACAAAAATTCTGTAGCCTCAGAAATTAACGTGAGTTATGGCTAGGCGTCGGTCCCCCAAAGAATTTCGGAAAATCTCCCGATCCAGATGACCACTGATCAATATAATAAATCAATATCATCAATATCATAGAAGAGTTTTTTTAGAATTTGTGAAAAAATGGTCCTAAAATATCAAGAAACAAAAAAGTTATCGCGAATTGAATTTTTCTTATTGCGGTAAAGACTGGAGCTACTAGTAGAGGGGTTAAAAAATAACTCTAGTGATCGAAACATATAGTCTAACTTCCACCATACATGCAAATCTAAATAATAAAAATCTTTGTTTCTTCTCATTAACAAACTTAATTTAGGTGTAATTATCTGAACTTCAAGCTTCAAAATATATACAAGGTATGAACAATATATTTTGAAATACCTATTGCATATTTTGTTAAAAGCTTTTCATAAATGGTTTCATATTTTTCTATATTATGTCCAATAATTATTTTGAAATTGTTACTGATAAGATTTTTTCAATATTAAATAATTTAATATTCCCTAATTTAATATCTTCAAAATAAATACCAAGTGTTTCACGCATTTTGGCGCCCCCTGTAGGCTGGCGCCCTTGGCGGGAGCCAACCTGGCCAACCGCACGCTACGGCACTGGCCATCGTATGACCCTAGAAGAGGAAGTAGACGCTTTTGAAGGCATTCCTTCCCTGCTTACCTGCCCATTGACTGTTCCAGTTGTCACGAATGGGGTGTTTTTTTGACATCTTCTGCTTTCTAACGTCCTCAAGGACATCAAATTTATGATAAGCAGTGTAAAATTGGATCATCTGGAGCTGCCGCAAATCTGTTTTTACATACGTCTCATCACCCATAACGAAACAATGTGGTTTCGTCAACATTTGGGTGTAGAGCTTCCGTGCACGTGTTTTACCTATCGTATTCTACAGTTCATCGAACTTTGTACGTATATAGTCCTTTACGTTTTTGCGCATCTTGTACGAAAGTTTTGAATATATTCAGTTTCTTAGCCACATCGAACTGTTGGGATTCCTCTCGAAAGCTTGAACTACTCGTTTGTGATCCTTAACTCTATACGGAGATCCATTTTTGCCACTTATTTTTCTTTCCGATCGATGGTCAAACGTTCGTAGTACCGATTTAAAACCCGAGACACCGTAGAGCAGACTTGGGAACTGTGACCACAATTTACCACAGTTCATAGATTCTGCCAGTCAACCAAAACACAAAGCAGCAGCAGCATCAATACCATCACGCGTTGCGCTGCCAACGGTTCACACACTGCTTGAATGATTTTGTCTCTCAACTATGAACGTTTTCGGGCAGCCATCCCGAGGAGAATGATCGAAAATAATGTTAAATAATTCTATCGCTAATATTTCGCTTGTGTTTTCAACTAATTGAAATCTATTAGCGCTAAGAGCAAGAGCACAATCATTCCGCTGCGATACATATAAAAAAGTTCAATTTCATGCTGCCTTTATCGAGTAAAAATGCAAAACCCCGAAAACCGGAAAAATCGTGTCACCACTGTGCTCGAGTCATTTCGCTTTCGGGTTTGAAAAAACGTTGGGAAGAAAAAGATTACAGTTTTGAAGAGCCGTGACATTTTTTGTTTTGAACGGTCATGGTTCGCTTTGGATTTTGATGATCGTGTAGAAACATGTAAATCTAGAGGTGGTAAATGTAGGCTACAGTACTTTTCCCATCCCTGCCGTAGAGTGTACTATTCCCAGCTTTCTGCTGAAGGCACGGGGAGATGAGATTTTCGAGGTACGTACGCAAAATTGCTTGGCGCTGCTACTGTTCTTCCGAAACCATCTTCACGTAGATTGCACATCTGCTAGTGAAACTTAAAAAGCTTAAACAAATCAGGGATATCGTTCACGGCGATAATCGATCGCTCAAGCCGATTTTCCTGAGGAAAGAAAAGTGCGATAATATCCAACCCATCCAGCACTGCGAGAGTGTGCTCTCACGAGATCTGCAGCAGCGAATTGATATTATCGCCAGCAACGATAAGTTGGCTTCCTTTTTTCTACTCTTGTTTTGTCATTTTGAGTGCTTCCGCATGTAGCTTTTATACACCAAATTTCTCTTTACATTCGTTCAACTGGCATTAGGGTTACCAGATGTACTCTCCTTAGAGTACATGTACACTTTAATTTTTTAAAAATTGGTGTACTATTCTTTTTTGCTAAACTGGCCGAAGTGTACCCTTTTCCAGATATTACGGACGACTGTCGAATAAATCAAATAACTTTTCAAGAAATGGGATTAAGTTATTTTTATATTAATTTTAAGTACTTTAGATAAACAATCAATGAATTATCCTTTTTTAAATTGATTGTTATTTTAAAAAGTTAAGCACTTTTGCTTTGTTTAAGCACTTTTCTAAAACTTTATTTTTGGCGTTCCAGTGATTGGACAAAATGTGGGAATTTAAGGTATTAAAATAAAGTTTTGATGCACATGTAAACTATTAAATCATTCCATCTTTGTTAAATGTTATAATAAGTCCTTAGCAAAACTTTTCCTTAGAGACAATGCTTGAGGTTGCTTTCAGTTCGAAGGTTTCAAAATTTTCACCTTTCAGTTCTTCTGTTTTTTATAAACATATATAGTTCGACATTGAAAAAAAAAACAGTTTTGCAAATCACAAAAAAAGTATTTGAGAATTTATATTATTATATTTTTTATGGGTTTTTTTTTTTGAATATATGTGTTTTTATAAAAACATTGTATCAAGTCAATCGATTCGCTCAGAGTCAATGTCCTGTATGAATAGTAAGCAATATTACAGAATTGAGAAGTTGAGAATAGTTTGTTCCGAACCAACCGAACTATGGTTTAAATGTAGGAAAACTGATAATGAATTTGATAATGAGTGATTCCAAGCAACAGCACCAAATTTGGTAAATTTTTTAATTCATTTTTTTCTATTGAGCTGAAACTTTGCACAGTTTTCCAGTTCCATCTAAATCGTCATTTTCCGATATCAAATCTTCAAGTTGAGTCACGACTAACTTTTCAAAAGGGTGTATGTGAAAATGGTTCAAAAATATTCAAAAAGCTGCACAGCAAAAACGGTTCGTTCGATTGTTAGACAACCAAAGAAACAAAGTTAGACAACTAAATAAAGATTCCAAAAAAAATACACACAGTAAAAATTTTTTTTTTGCATTAAAAAACATAATTTTTGACACAAAAACTCAAATATCTCAAAACCCTATCGGAATACCAACGTAATTTTTTGAGGGAAAACGGTCCATTATATTAGCTATCTACCATAAAAATTGATGATGGTAAACCAATAAACAAAAAAGTTATGACATTTCAAATATTTCACAAATTTGACACTTAGTGAAATTTTTTTTTTTTCATTGTTAATTTTTTTTAGGACCGCAGTTTGTTGCTGAATTTTTTGTTAAGGGTACCACATGAGGTTAACAAGTTGTTTTCATGATATTTTATTTAATTATTCATAACTATTATAGCATCTATTAGAAAGTTAGACGCGATCCAGTGTTGTGATCTAAAGTCTTGATAGTGTCATATTTTTTATTGTACGTAACTGAAGAAAAATTCATTATCATTACCTTTATGATAATTATCGCGATAAGCTTAAAGCCGATAAAGTTGGATCAATGCATATGATCGGATCGATCTTGGCTTTTCGTCAGTATAATGATCAACAATTACAGCAGTTCACATAATCCGTTTCTTGCAGATAAAGGCAGCAACTAATTGTCGGGTTGCTTAAAAATGTCTATTTTCGTCTCATTTCCAGCGATAATTTCATTCACTGAAACAAATACACATTGAACAAATTACATCCAAAATTTCAATTAAAAATACCCAACGGGTAAAAAGTTTCCATCTAAAAGTGGTGCAATTTGATTCCGTAAACCCTTTACTTCTATGTTAAGGAAGACATTTTGGTTTGGGGTCGATAGATACCACTGGTGCAAAATGATACTGACTGGTGCGCTGGATATGATACATCGCGCGGCTGTTGTGAAGTTTCCAATAACGCGCATTTTCCCAAAATTCCACATTGCGAAAAGTTCAGGAAAGAAACAGCCGCGTTTGATGAAACACCGCAATGTTATCTCCCATAAGAATGAAGTACAAAGGGAGCAAAAACGCGGTTGTTCCTTTCCTCCGGGGAACGCCGCGTGTCATTTTGAGCAAATACGCTAATAGTATATAAATCACCACTGTTGTACAAATTACAACAGCAATTGATTTGCGTATTGATTTGCCATAAATCAGTGGCGCGGAAAGTGGGTAGGACATTCCTGGAAGTATATCTTGACAAATTACCTTAATATCTATAGGGACGAATGACCTTCGGGTTAAAGTCCCTCTCAAACAACAACAACAACAACCTCAATATGTACTACATGAATACTGTCAAATTGACAAATTACTGGAATATGCCAAGACAGGTTGCATTGTGTACTGAGTATACGCATTTTCAACAAAGCTCGCTTGTTATACACAGCACGAGCGTAGTGCTGCTGGCGATGACCGATGATGTTTTTGATTTTTCAATGCCTTCCTGGAAGAATTAATTGACGATCTTTTGACCAATTCCTGCAGAACTCCCGAAGCACACTCTGTAGAAGTTCTTGACTGATGTTTCTACAAGATATTCCTTAATCAGAAATTGAGTCCGGAGAAAATTGAGAGAATCTCTCACTTATCGCTCTCTATAACAACCATCGTATACTGCTACAGCTCCGATTATATCGGAGGAAGCTTTCTTAGTATTGTACTAATAAACAGGCATGGAAACAGTCACTTTCAATTTGCTCTGTCGGATTGCATAAATTTGAAAATTTTTCTAGACTTCGATATAAGGATTTTGCCAACATTTGTCCTACCCATGGTATTGAACGTTCGTAACGGGTGTTCAGTAAGAAATAAGAATGATTTCAATACCTTTCTGTAATTGAAGAGCTCAGATTTTTTCTCCCCAAGAGAATTGCTCTTTGGACTCCCTAAAAATGAATATCATGAAAAAAAAACCTGAAGTTCGTAGACACAAAAGTCTATTTGGACAAATTGAGATGTAAAATCGTGAAAAATAATGGAATCGTTCTAATGGGCTTCGATCCCACGACTCCCAATACGATAGACTGCACTGCTAGAAGATTCTGCAGCACAGTCGGCCAACCTGAAACCACGACCCCACACTCTCCTTCACAGCTCTACATCTCCTTCGGATATCTGAGATGCCCAGTTCGACTCTTCTAAGCGTGCCTACGAACAATAGCAAAGTTGTAGCTGATTATTGTATCTCACAGTATCAACGTAGTTCTAATCTCCAAGAGCACATGGGCAAACACTATGACCGATTGAATGAATTTGTTGCTTTTCCCATAGTAATTCCCATATAAACTTTAAAGGGCTTGTGCAGTCTCAGTTTTCATCCAAATGAGCTCAAATTTTGGGAGGACACTCAGAATTCGATCTAGAATCGAATTAAATGTGTGGAGCAAAATCGATTTTTTGAACCACTCTAATATTGTATGTTTCTTTTCGCTCGGGTGCTGTCAGTTCAATCGAAAATGGCGTCGAAACAGCAAGCACTCCGCGAGCGTGTTGTACGGTTTTATGAAAAGCGTGGTCATCAACCCGAAAGAAACTCGACCAACCTCCCCCAGTGTCGCCAAAAATAAATTGGCGGTCCTAGGATACGAAGCAGTTTACCACGGGGATACGGAATTGTATCCGAAAAAGGTACGTCAATGCTGTTCAGCGCTTTGTGAGAGCATCGCGACTAAGTTACATCGTACCACTGATCAGGACCCTATCTCGAATACATTGACGTTTTGTTTTTGAAATGTAAAGAAAAATCAAACATTATTTGTATTGTATGATTGAAAAACAAAATGAAAAAAAAAACTATTAGAGTTTTAACGCTATGTATCCAGATCAGTGAATCATTGTCATCAAAACAGACGAAAAACAAACAGCAAACAGACGCGTCGCAAATCGCTGGGCACGTGATGAGCGATCATTGTCATATTCTGTTCAAGTGGTGATAAACTGTGTGATCGCGCTAGTGGTAGATTGACGAGGGTCTAATATCTATATTTCTTCTCCGGAGTGAAACATTTAAAAACTGTTATATTTTTATTCACTAAGTACTGTACAGTACGACATCGACATGTCCTACGTTATGTATAATACAGACGAATGATGGCTAAAATAATGTAGATGCTAATAGTGGTGGTAGAGATAGAGTTCTGCGCCGTATGTCCGAACACTGTGATTGCACAAGAAGTTTGAATAAGGTATTGTTTGTGCTTTTAAGCTGATAAGCAACACAATCTTGACTTTATATTTTGTCTCTGAAAGGTTTTGAAAACAGGTAAGCGGTGAACTACAAAATATCATATTTTAGCAGATTAGCTTGCTGTCTAAAATGGATATAAATTACGAATAGGCAAACAAAATTTTACGCGACTAGAGTTGTAATGCCTATTACGGCTTAAACCAGTCGATTGTGTTGAGAAATAAACTGAACTTCGTAGACGCAAGAGTCAATTTGGACAAATTTAGATGTAAAATTGGATAAATTTAGATGTAAAATTGTGATAAATAATGGAATCGTTGTGATGAGTGCCGATCTAGCAGTACGCTAGGTATATGGCATCTAAGGGAACCCAAGGAGATGCAAAGTTGTAAAGTAGAACGTGGGGTTGTGACGGACTTTGGTTTCAGGATACCTAACGGAGTTGCAGAATAGTTACCCGTTCTATGGCGTACTTGGTTAACGCGTTTTGGCTAGCGCCCTGGGAGTCGTGTGATCGAAGCCCACAAGAACGATTCTGGTTTAAGCCGTACGTCAGTGCTAAAATTGAAATATTTTGACCCCATCCCCCCCCCCCTCCGTAACGGTTTTTGTATGGAAAATTTTAAATTTTTGTGTGAGCCGTAACGCTTGAGCCTATCTCCCCCTCCCCCTAGAGCACTACGTAATTTGTGGACGGCGCCTAAAAGGCAGTACAACCTTAGTTGCGTAAAATTTAATTTGCCTATTTGCCATTTAGATGCACTATAGGCAGCAAGCTAATAAGGTACAGGGGGGAAGTGTATCAGTGGGGTAAGTGGATCATTCGTCAATATTAAGCATTAATACTGCAATATGTTGAATGTTTTCGCACCATTGCTTCGTTTGAGGTTATATTCTTACGCCTACACTGATACTATTGCAAAACTAGTACTGCACGTACACTAACACAAGCAAACTTGTTAGCTTCAAAATTTAATTATTTTGAAAATTGTTTTCCATCAATCAAAAATCCACTGTATCTCTGTCTAAAGTCGAATTCTATTAGTTTTTTCGACACGTGGTGAGCATTTCAGTTCGAATTGAATGAATCACAATGAAAAATATGTGATTTTTTATAAATAAACACACTATACTACATGGTACACTTACCCCTACTTTTCAATGGGGTGGGGTAAGTGGATCAAGTATTATTATTATTCATTGGCAGACTGCTTACGATAATTTTAAAAAGTTTTAGTATCCGCAAATGTTGTTTTCCCTTAACTTTATTCATTCCCAGCTTCAATTTGTCAAATTGTCCAAAGAAAATTTGAATTAATCCACCTAAAAGTTTTTTTAACCTTTCTGGTATATAAAAATAATTATTTTAAAATTTACACGAAACTTTCCGTGGTTTATCTAAGCTGAGTTGTAGAAGAGCGAAATATACAAATTTTCCAATTGAAAGCATATAATCGTACCTTATTTGACCATATAAATTGTTCTAGACAGATGATACAAATTTATTCATAAATAGAATAAAAGGATTTCAGTATGTTATTCAAAAGTAAACGTATCTAATATTTTTAAACTACAAGTGTTTATATAAAACATCGTTAGGAATAATCCTACAATACTTCTATATAACTTATGTGTATAAATGGATGAATTTTCTTCAAATTATTCTAGCTACAATATATTTTTTGTTCGAATTAGTGAGAATCAATGTATAATATATGTATATACATATATCTTGATTAAATAAAGATACTTTTTAATTTCAAAGAATTAAAATGTAACATTACTAGCACTAATTACAAGATCAATAGTAATACCATTCGTACTATACATAATTACACCACATTTGTTTTGAGAACAAAAGTTTGTTATTGGTGATCCACTTACCCCACCATGGTGAGACAAGTGGATCATTTGGCGCAAATTTTCAAGTCCCTCGTACTGAATACATAACAATCAGAAAAATCAAAATAAATGACGATTTGAAGAAAAAAAAAAAGGAAAAACTTTGAATTGCATTATTCACGTTAGCTGTACATAACAATGAAGTTGACTTTTGATTTTTCTGTATCCACTTACCCCACGGTACCTTATCACAGTCAAACAGACGTAACACTTAGAACAAACCTCGATCAAAATCATAGTCACGAGGACATGTGCACCCAATGTTAAAATTAGTGTGTTTAGCCGACAGGCCAACAGATGGTGGTAGTGTGAAAACGTCAAACGCGAACAAAAACAATGTGAGCGCAGCGAGTGGTGAATTGACTACCTACCATATTTTTGAATCGACCGTTAAAAATATGGTCGATGGCTAATATGCTAAAAGAGGAGTTTTTTTTATAATTATTCGCCTCTTAGCTGTATTCAAAATCTTTTAGTAATAAAAGATTCATAAAATACACCTTGTTATCATAAAGTCTCATGTTAAATCAATTGACTTCCACATGACTCCTAATAACTCACTTCATTTATATCTCTTAAATCAGCATTTGGGCTCTTAAGATGCGATAACACCATTAGCTCTGCGAATTTATTACTCAACACACCAACATAGCATCATCCCCTTCTTCCTCCCAGAGCACTACACAGTTCGTGGATGGACTTAACCATAATTCTGAACTGTACACAGCCAATTCAGATTACCGACCCCAGTAAAATTTTACTGGGTTTTGGAACTACGGTTTTTTCGGTAATTTTTACGATTACCGAAAAAACCCAGTAAATCACAATATGTTTTGATTGGTGGAAATAACTGACTTAGTCAGTAAAATTGTAGAGCGTTTTTACTGGCTTTCCAGTTTCCCATGCTTCATGCTTTGCTTTTTCGGATACTGTTTTTTCAGAAATCAATACAAATTAAAACCCAATCGACATGAACATGGCAATCAACATGCATTTTTCGTACGAATAAACATCTACGGTATGGTCATATCTCAGTGGAAGTAATCGAAAAATGTGTGACAAAATCATTATTTGGATGGTTTGCATACAAGAGGCAAACTCAATGATGCAGATGAATTTACCTCTTGTATGTAAACCAACCGAATTTACCAACGTAAGCAGTCCTGAGCCTTTTTGGTTGCTTAAAATGGTTGAGTTTCTCACTAAATTTCGACTACTTACCACAAGAAAGTGCAGGAAAAGATTGATTGCCATAGCCGTGTCTCCCGGCGTCGGACGATTTTACAGCAGGAGATTCTCATTTGACACTTCCCCGCATGCGCATAAGTTTGTTTTGATTTTATTTTGACGACAAGTCAGTAAAAAACATCAACTACTGAATAGTCGGTAATTGTTTTTACTGACTTTTCTGTCTGTTCGGTAATGCTGGAAAATTGGGTCTGACAGCAACCGTAGTTCAGTAAAAAGTAAAAATTATTACTGAACCTCAGAAGTTTTCAATCAAAAAGCTGAAAGTTCGGTATTTCTTATGATTTACAATTTGTACCCAGTATAAAAAATTACCGAACAAGCAAATCATGATTGAGTGTGTAGGACGCATAAAACTATTAAACTGGTGTATCAATTTCAAAGCACCGTAGAACGTTGGTTTATCTGATTATTGTTACAATCTATAATGTGGGTGTAAAACTGTTTATTCTCCGAGTTAAATGGAACGAGTTGAACAGTCAGCATGTAATTAAAATATCATATGCATTGAAAGTATTGCATTGCCTGTACCAGAAATAGATTGTGCGTAGGCTTATGTGCTCGATTTCCCAAAAATGTAGCCAGTGTAATTATAACATCAAATTTGCAAGCCTAAAATATTTTGGTGTGGTGTGTAATGGATGCTAGATTTTTTTTAGGAACCTTGTCCATTAAAACATATATCAGACCTGGGTTATTCCCGTTGATGTAAAAAAAATATGTAGATAACTAGCTCCAAACAGCGATGTTAGAATTTTGATAATATTGTTTGGATTTCCACGTGGTATTATTAGAAATTACTTAATTATTTCTAAGTCCTTCTGATAATTATTGGGTTGTTTGAAGCTTCGTTCCATAAGCCCCTACATGGATATGTGAAAATGTTTTTTTTTTCTTTTCTTTTTATTCGGTAACATTAGAAAAAAAATACATCAAAAACAAAAAAGTTCGTATTCAAAACACACTAATAGCTTGGACACCATCATGATAAAATACTTTTTTAAATCAGACCTAAAATCTTGAAAGAAACTTTAACCTCACCATTATTGTCGGAAATTTTTATAGTCCAGTGGAGAGGAAATTCTCCTTCAGCTGCAGATGAAGCCACTCTATAGCCTACAATGCAATGCGCTGCCACGATGATGGTGTGATGGTAGGGGGTTTTAATAATTTATTGGATTACCGCCAACCGCGTCGTGGGAAAATATACGGTCACATGATTTGACTCCGGTTTGCTTCAGTAGCAATAGATCATATTTATATAGACGTATTCAAGCCAGTGCTTGCGTGAAATATTAGCGGACATGATTAGGAAACTTTAAACACTCCGACCGTCCCCACATAAGGCAGCGTCCATTTATCACGTAACGATAATATTAACCATATTTTACCTTCACCACTCTAAAGCAATTCGTTTTTTGTGGAAGGCACCTGAGACAGCCAACAGCTCCTAAAATTCTACTGATGCTGAAAGTGCTTTCGACATTCTTGTCAAAACCACAAATTCACTTCGCCCACTGCTCGTCGGAAGATACAACAGCCAGCAAGTTATAATACAGTTGTCCAACTTCGACGCTCTCTCTTGAGGCTGAGAGCCGTTGGCCCGTTTAATCTATCGTTAAGCTGCTAGACAAACAGCAGCAGCAGCGAAAGGATTTCTCTGATCGATTCGGCAAACAGTCGACGTGTGCAGACAAACGTTTGGAAATTCGGCGTTTTCACCGCACATCACTCGCGTGCTGGAAATTGTGTAAAGTGACGTTCTTACTCTTGTATTTGCATGTATAAAACGGCGGATAATGATTAAGGTGAAGATGCAACGAAGCCAAACCTCGAATTTTCAAGAGCACAAATCTGGAGAACCAAACATCCGTTTAAACTGAAGATCTAATCGATTGGTCACATGTGACCAATTGATTAAGTTTTCAGCTCAAGCTGATTACGTGTTCTCCCGATTTGTGCTCTAGAAAATTTTAGATTTGGCTTCGATTAATCTTCACCTTAACTTAGGTGGTACCATATATTTCATTGCAATTATTAGAAAGTAATTCGTTCATTAGGGATCATGCACAAATTACGTCACGCTCCAAGGGGGGGGGGTGGTACATGCCAATCGTGACAAGCCTTACAAAATTTTTGGAGGGCCCATACAAAAAACGTGACAAAGGGGGGGGGGTCAAAAAAGTTGAAATTTGGCGTGACATTATTTGTGTACCATCCCTTAAGTTAATTGAGTTCACTGATTTTTTTTATTTACTTGATAACTCATATCATTACCTGAATCAAATTACCCTATTTCACAGTAATTTTTGACTACTAGACACACTCTAGCGTAACGTGACACCACGAGGAACTGACTTTCATTATCAAATAAGGATTGTTCTCGGAATTATGCCTTGTGATCATGTGATAAAACAGGTGTTAAATTTTGCCCATTAAATGTGCTTGATATTGTGAGATTATTTTTATACTTAATACTGTAAATACGTTAAATAAAAGAAGTTACATTTCGTAACGCGAAACCATCACTGAAATGCACTTTTTCAAACATAATTCTATATTCGCCAATAACAGCTTTTATATTAGTTTTAGAGCCCGGATTGTTGTAGGCTATCGTTTTTTAGCTCTACTCCTCAGCAGCGTACAGCTCAAGTTATTTTGATAGCGGAATCATTCATTGACCGTTTCTTGTCCAATCCTTTTGCACAGTGCTTATGAACAGCGTACTATTCAAAAAATCGGTAATACAGCGTTTATGTACAGACAAACAGACGTAACACTTAGAACAAATTTCATTGAAAACCAGGGCCCAGTTTACACCATCGAGTTCTTTACCAGCATATCAGTCTGTTATTGCTCAAAGTAATAAGGAACAAGGAAAAGAAAGCAATAAAAACTAGATAGATAGGTAGCGTAAGGAAAAGGCGAGAGAAATAGGACTAGATGTTGAAGAATACGGTTTAAGGACAAAAGGTCGAAAGGACAAAAAGTCGAACATGATTTACTTGGTGGGAATTTTTTCTTTTTTGAATTTTTTTTTCGATTTTTTGTTCTTTCGACCTTTTGTCTTTCGACCAGCTGTCCTTTCCACCTTTTGTCTTTCGACATTTTGTCATAGATTCGAAGAGGACATACCATATGAAACAGTATTACTTGAAGTTTCTGTGAACAATTTTGAGAATGTTTCCTGTACAGAACCTTCGGATGGTGGTGCGAATAATCTCAAATTTTGTCACATGGTAGAGCGATTGAATTTGAATGCTGAATAAATTTATGTAAACCTTTCAATGATGTATTTTGAAATAATGCTTGCGGCAAAATCGATAAGTAGACGTTTATGGTAACATCAACTAGCCGAAACTGAATCATAATGACGTAAGAATTTATTTGCAAACAAGTAAATTTTTACTCGTAGCTTCAAAAAAAGACTTACACGCCTTTATGCATGGAAACAGCATTTTTAGTTCTTTTTTCAGTTTTTAATATAAAATTTTAATTAAAATCATGGGAACTTCACATATTATTTTAAACATAAACTTGCTCTGGTGTAATGCCTGGTGGAGCTGGTACCACATAGCGTTCTGATTTTTTATCATTCAATTATTAAACTTTATAACTTTTTTTGCCTGTGTAACCGTTCGTAAAACTTTACTAGAGATTATTAGCAAGCTCGGTGGCTTAAGCGCCACTCTCAATGAGAGACCACCAGTCGTGTTCAGATTTGCCCGACGTTTAGAGACTTTTCTCTCTGGGAGAGTTTTGAACGGTTCTTGGTAAACAACTCTAGAAAATCAAACGCAAGAATGACTTTTACTCCTCCACAGCCTTAAAGTTTTAGGGAATTCAGAAGAGGATGCTTACTCAAAAGAGCTAATAAACGGAACGAAACGTAATGTAAGTTAGCGAGCAGTTTTATTTAAGCATAGTTAAACGTAACGGAAAAAGTAACTAATCTTTCTTCAAAAACTTTTATTTTAGGACTCGAATTCACCATTCATTCGGGTTGGACAAAGGAAAACCGTACGGAATGGAAAGAGAGCAAACATGGCCATGTAAAATAAGCTCTTCACGTACCTGCGCAGGATTTTGGCGTTGACTCGATGATAGCTCGTTGACGGGAAACGAAATGTCGACTCCGCAGACTCGATGATGGCGACGGTCGACCTCGGCGATAGCGGTAACGAGATGACGACCACCGGCGTGTCCGTGCTGCAAATTGGCGGGCAGCGATGAGTTGACCCGCGTGCAAAACGGCCGAAATAACGTTGCGGAGGAAGTGGCGGCTGGAACGGAAGCTTCCGATTTCGGATCTCGAGAGTGAGACGGCGATTTCGCCTATTAATACCCGGGACGATCCGCTCCTGCCAATAGAGGAACACGTACCCAGCGACCCGGCTTCGCGTACCTGTCCGCTAATCCGAACGGGGAGTAATGTCGCCCTATCTTTGGGTTAGGATCGAGGTTCGCGGCGTGCAATTGGCGTCACGCTTCAACGAACCGAACTCTCGGAAATGGGTCCACCAGAGATGACGTAATGGGACCTTTACCTTCGGTAATTGGCGTCCGAAGGAGAAAATTCGCTACAGAGCACTTTAGCGACTTCACTCACGCCTCCGTTTAACTACCTTCCAAGGCGGGCCTTTTGCACTGCACACGGGTCTGGACGGTGAACGGATTACCAAATTCTCGATGAATGGACCAAATTCACGATTCGGCGGTGACGGATGCCGAATACCAACGGATAGAAATCCTGCCGTACGAAAAAAGCGCAGAGCGCTGCATGTCCAACGCGAAATCACATTAGTTTCAAGTCTTGATGCTATTAATTAAATATAATTACCTTTTTCCGTGTAGAAACGTAATAAAATCTTTTGAACAGAACCGCGAGTAATTTACGGACCTAGGTCCTCTAAAAGATGAAAGAAATACCAAACGTTTAACACAACTTCTTGCACAAATTCACTCACTAACTTTTACCTTGAATTTAAAAAATCACTTCAAACTAAAATTCAACTTAAACTTCACTTAAATGAGAGTAAAATAATACTTGATTCGCGCACTTCTGTACTCCAGCCAACTTCGTAGCGAAATGAACGAGTTGAAGAAATTCTTGCGCCAAGAAACTGCCTCTTCTAACCGTCCAACTAATCACACAAAAAGCAACTATTATAGAAAATCGCGCCAACTGCTTTTGCATGGCGCTTGGTATGTATGGCGACAAATCTGAATTACGCCTGTAGTCCGCCAACATGTGTACATAGCGCTTTGCGAAGCTTTCATAATTTGTTATGGCAAACGCAATCCACATACGCTTACGCTACATGGATCGCTGCATTTTACGAACGCAAACAAAATATTTTTATTCAACGCTATAAAAACTAAAATCATTTTTTGTTTTATTTTTTTGTTTATTATTAATGTTTTTAAACTACAAAAAACGTAAAACGTTACACCTGATTATTGTCAGGAGTTGGAGATTCCTGTTAAAATCATTGAAAAAATCACAAAAAAGACCGAAAGCGTCGTTGGGTCGAAATGGTCGTTAGGCCGAAATAAAATTTAACTATTTAAGGCTGGCACGCCCAATCTTTTTGAATCTCGAGCCAAATCACAAAAAAGGGCCAAAGTTTTTGGATCACGTGAAATTCATATGTTTTCATAAAACCGAATCAAAGTCAGACAGTCAGTAAGTTTTTCCTGGAGAAATCGATAAAAATATAACCATTTCTGAACATTTTGCTCAGGATTCTATGAAAATTATTCCCAAGATTCAATGGTAATCTTGTCCAGGATTCTACTCTGAATTACATCAGAATTTAGCCGAGAATGTTTATAAAAATCTAGCTATAGATTCTTTGAGAATTATGTCTAGGATTTTATAGGAATCAAAGGAAAAAAAAACTATGTTAAAATCCAAATCTAGAACGTTAGAAATCTGGGCCTTCCTTAGCCGTGTGGTTAGAGTCCGCGGCTACGAACAAAGCCATGCTGAAGGTGTCAGGGTTCGATTCCCGGTCGGTCCAGGATCTTTTCGGTATGGAAATTTCCTTGACTTCCCTGGGCATAGAGTATAATCGTACCTGCCACACGATATACGAATGCGAAAATGGCAACTTTGGCAAAGAAAGCTCTCAGTTAATAACTGTGGAAGTGCTCACAGGAACACTAAGCTGAGAAGCAGGCTCTGTCCCCCTGAGGATGTTAATGCCAAGAAGAAGAAGAACGTTATAGTGCTTAAAATTGCTGGTTAGCTTTTCGTAAGAATCCTCTTCAAAATTATCCCACCTACGATAATGTCATAACTATGTGTGTTATTCTTGTTATTCTATCAAAATAAATATTGGCATTGTTGCTTGACTACCGGACCGCGCACAGTGGATGCATCCCACACAAATGCTGGCCAAAAGTACAATTCTCACTCAAAACGTTCAAAAATGCTAATTATTTGACAAAACATGATTTTTAGAAGTAATTTGATAGGAAAAGTCGCCGAAAAAGGAAATCTATATTTCCGGGACATTTGACAGAATTAGTTTAAAATAGCATATTTTTTTAAATTCAATCAATGGAGTGCGTATTCAGATCAAAATAAAATGGAACGTCATTATTTGGGTGCCAATTTGAAATTAAACATCGTGGGCAAGCTTGAGCTAATTCTCAAACTATTCTGGAGCTTATATTGGTAAAAAATGTGATATTTATAACAAGTATGATGTTGCAACATATTGAGAGGTAAAAGAACATTTTAAAGCGTTTCCTAGAAAGATTGTACAAGGTCAACATTTGAAAAAATGCTTATTTTCGAAGGAGTTCTATGTTATACACTTCTTGACATTCTCAAATGGTATACATCTCAAATATGGCTCCAAACATCTTCAAAACAAATCATAACGTATATTCTTTCGAATGAGACCGGCTGAGAAAGATTAGGTCATGATTTGATACAGAAACGGCAATTTCTATAGAACAACCTTCACGAAATATGAAAAATTCAAACTGTCAATTTCAGCTGACATCTCTCCAAGTCACATGCTGCGAAAAATCGAAATATATACCGATATCTGAAACTTTGGGGAATTATTATTCAAAACTGAAGAAATCGAAAAAAAAATTCGAGAAGGAATTTGAAAACTTCATTTTTTTACTTTTGGCCAGCTTTGGACCACTGTGCCGCGAGGGGTATTCTTTCGTATAAATAACCTCCAGAGCAAATGCGGTTTAGCTCTGTATTGGGTGATTATAAATTTCCTACGTGAGAGAGTTTGGAATACATGGGATGGAATAACACAGTTCGACAAAAAAAAGTCGATCTTAATGCACAGAGACGAGACACCCCGGGCTTGAAAGTATGAAAAAAGACAAAAATAATGGTGTCTATAGAATGTTCGTATCTGCCCAGGTTATTTTTAAAATATACTTGAACATTTTGCATTTTTTATTAAACCCCTCTACCGGCAGCTTCATTTTTTACCGCTAAAAAATATTCAAACCACGATATCTTTTTTGTTTCTCGATATTTTTGCACTATTCTTTCACAAGTTCTCAAAAAACTCTTCTAGTTTTTGAATATGTGTCAATATTGATAATTGGTCATCCAGATCCGGAGGTATTCTAAAATTCCTAGGGAGACCGGCGCGTAGCCATAACCCACGTAAATATCTCAGGCTACAGATTTTTTATCGTATTCGGATATTCACTCCTCGGAATGATACATTAAGGGGAAGCTTCATCACCGGGCCGAAAAAACGGGAAAAACCCCGACTTTGGCGCACGTTTTGATTTTTTAAAATTTAACGGATTAAGATATCAAAAAATAAAACAAATCACGATATTGCTAAGATCTTAGGGAATGTTTTCGTAAAAAAATATTTGATTTTACTCAAAATTTGAAGGAGCTGGACTCTCGGGAAAATTAAAGTTTTTAGATTAAAAATCATCCGCAATCCAATAATTTTTGTGTTTGCACAACGATTTTGTGCATATTATTTCCATTTTCAGGCAAGTTTTTATACTCATTGTAATCAGCAACTCATAACGAGTCTAATGGTATAAGAGTCTGATAATGTTCCATACAAATTTATAGAGTTTGAAGCATTTGTATGAAAACATTCCTGAAATTTACGCGCGCCGCCGCGCACCGATAGCAGATAACGGTTTGTTTGCTTGCATGCTGAGGGCACGCATATTGACGAACAAAAGAAAACGAAAATTAGATTTCCCTTATTGAAGTTTTCGACGTGGGGTCGTTATAAATATATTGCAAAATGAAAATAAATCGAATTATTGAACACATTGTTGGTTACTTCAAACTTCATACAACATGAATATATAAATTGAACTATGGATTAATTAACACACATTTTCGACTTTTACGTTTGTTTAGATTGTGACAAAAGAAAATCGATGTTTTGAAAAATCCAAATTTGATAAGAGTTGGTACAAACGACTATAAACGTACTACGTACTAATAGTAGGGTATCCGTCCTATTATGGAGGACTTAAGCACGGTGTTGGAATTAAAATCGTATTGCAGTGTCCAAAATCTAAATATTATAGTATTTTGCAATGTCAACTGTTAAAACTATCCTTTATCTGGAGTATAGTGAAGTAAAAAAGTAATTTTTGGAATCATACATACATTTTTTTACATAAATCTGAAGCTCTTTCTCTGTCCTATTATTGCGGTATTTTGTCCTATTATTGCGGTAGTGCCGTCCTATTATTGCGGTATACCAAAAATCATAGATTTTATTACAATCCATATACATTCAATACCACACAATGTTCGAACACTGAAATTATGCTCCCTCCATGTTAATGACACTGCACGGAACTGTCAGTTTGTGTGACTTTGGACATATCTATGAGGAAAACTAATTCATTACTTTATGTCACGATTCGAACATAAATCAACAGAATCGAATGATTTTCTACCGGTTTCGTCTCCTCTTTCGTCGTAGGTGGACAATGTTAAAGTGAATAGACAAGGTTCATCCATCTGAGACCACTAGTCGCTATATAATAAATGAATTTGTTGACTTAAGTATAACCTACAATTTTGATGCTTTTAACAATATTTTCCACTAGCAACACAATTTTAAAGGATTGCTTCCTTGCGATCATCTTATATCTTAGTTTGTCAACATATTTTTGGCATATGTTCCGATTTTCAGTCAGTTTACGTGATTTTTGGTAAACATTGTGTTTATTTGCAAAATATTTGTAAATAAGAGGAATTACATGGTAAAAATAAACATAAACCTTTTGTTTGACTAAATAAATGTATGAATAACTCTAAATTATGTCCCTAATTAGTATCTTAATAATATAATTAATGTTTCCAGCAATTACATTTAAAATGACTATTGAAATATCGAATTTTTGAATGAGATTTACAGATACCGCAATAATAGGCAAAAAGCTATTTTAATTGTCCTATTATTGCGGTATATGCTTTTTCTCAAAAATATAGAACTTTTATTCAAAATTAAATATTTATCATGTAACTACATCCATACTGAACTGATATACCCGCTACATATAATTGTTTTGGTTCTAAACTTAAAAATTGAAGCTTATGAAAACCCACCCGTAGATAGAGAGACTGGTTAAAGATATAGGCTTTTCTTGATGCATCATTTAAAACTGTTCTTTCAACGATCAAAATCGTTTAATTTTTAAAGCATTCATTTGGTACAGCTTGGGAATATTATAAACTTTCATCATCATCAATAATATCCATAGAAAATAGAGTTTTCGATTAATAATGAGGGTTTAATTCTTATACCGCAATAATAGGGAATACCGCAATAATGGGCAAATTACCCTATCTAAAACCCAGTGCCACGAACAGTACGCTTAGTTGGTTTCAATTAGCTTTTTTTTTTAGAAACAGATAATAAATAAAAATATTACATTACATATTTGAAGTGCATTGGCATCAAATTATTATAACTGTGAAATTATTGATTAAGAGATAAGAGTGTTGGTACCGAATATGAAAAAAAAACTAAGAAAAAAAACAAAATAATGGAAAATCTTATAAGTTATCACATTGCGTCAATTAAAAAAAATTAACCCGTAGAGGGGGTAAATAAGGGCCTTTCTTAGCCGAGTGGTTAGAGTCCGTGGCTACAAAGCAAAGCTATGCTGAAGGTGTGTGGGTTCGGTTTCCAGTCAGTCCTCGATCTTTTCGTAATGGAAATTTTGTCGTAATTGGAAACAGTGCCTGCTAAACGATATATGAAATGTGGAAATGGCAACTTTGGCAAAGAATGCTCTCAGTTAATAACTGTGAAAGTGCTCATTGATCACTAAGCTGAAGATGGCTAGTAGCGCTGTACCAGTGAGGACGTTTTGCCAAGAAGAAGAATAAGTAGAATACGAGGATGAAGAAGAAGAAGAAGGGAAGAGAAAAAGAATAAATAATGTTATCACTATTAAAATAGCGATAACATTATTTATTAACCTCAAACAGCATTATACACGTGATCTGCAAAAATATCTTCATCAATTTTCTTAAAATTCGAAAACTTTTCTTTGAAACACTGTATCAATCATTCAGACCTTTTTTGAAACACCTCAACTACTGGTGCAAGAGAGCAATTTTTTTTGTGAATGCTTTATTATTTATATGACTTTTTGATGCGATAAAAAGTAAGGTAAATCGATTAAAATAGAAGATCTACTCCATAAAAAATACCATATGTTGCTTTTATTTCCATCTAAAATCTACGTAATAAACTTCCGTTCAAACGTCAGGTGAATACTTTGGCACAGGCACTCTCTCATGTTTATGCATTTTGTTACTAATTGAAAACTAATTTTGATGGTGTGATTTCGCGAATTTTGAAAACTCAGTTTGCTGTCAATTTGGTCGTTTTAACGGTTAAAATATCAAAACTGTGAGCAGAAAAAATGTTCCCATGTAATCAAATTGAAAACTACTTTTGCTATCAGTTGCAGCAAATTGAAAACTGTTTATGCTATCATGAAGGGCAAATTGTGAACTCATTGAGATGTGCATATTTTAGATTGATAATGAAACGAGTCTGCGACAGAATAAATGCTTTATTTTTATATTATCATAGTGGTTATACATGTAGCACGAATAAATTTATAATTATATAAAATGATAATATTACCAAAAACTTAAAATGATAGTCGAACGAAAAAAAAGTTGATATCGAATATTTCAACGACAAATTTATATCAAATTATGATATCAACTTGATGCTGAAAACAGAATATGTTTTCGACTTGCTTTCTTTTTGATGTTGGACTTTGCTCGGGTAATACTATTAATAACCATGCGCCAGGCAGGGCCCAGATAGCCGTAGCGGTAAACGCGCAGCTATTCAGCATGACCATGCTGAGGGTCGTGGGTTCGAATCCCGCAGGTCGAGGATCTTTTCGTAAAGGAAATTTTCTCGATTCCCAGGGCATAGAGTATCATCGTACCTGCCACACGATGTACACATGCAAAAATGGTCAATCGGCAAAGAAAGCTCTCAGTTAATAACTGTGGAAGTGCTCATAAGAACACTAATCTGAGAAGCAGGCTTTGTCCCAATTGGGACGTAATGCCAGGAAGAAGAAGAAGAACCATGCACCAAATAGCATCTAAAAAATAGTCCCGAAGTTGCAGGAAAAAGGTACGTTTCTTTTTGATGATCTTTATATGAAGAAAAACAATACTTCTTCTTCTTCTTTCTGGCGTTACGTCCCAACTGGAACAAAGCCTGCTTCTCAGCTTAGTGTTCTTATGAGCACTTCCACAATTATTAACCAAGAGCTTTTTTGCCGATTGACCATTTTTGCATATGTATATCGTGTGGCAGGTACGAAGATACTTTATGTCCTGGAAATCGAGAAAATTTCTTTTACGAAAAGATCCTCGACCAGCGGAACTTGAACCTGCGACCTTTAGCATGGTCATGCTGAATAGCTGCGCATTTACCGCTACGGCTATCTGGAAAAACAATACATTTCTCTTAAATTCCATGAATAAATTTCAGAGAATTCATTTGAACGCAGTTATGCTTTCTAAGAGTCATGGAATATTGTATTAACAATGTTTATTTTATGGAGCTTATTCCCTTATTATCCTACGCATACTTGTCCCAAGATATTTTAGAATCCCCATATAACTAGGAGAATTAATGGTTAAAGGATATTTTTACGAAAATATTTGAACACACTGACGATTTTCAGAGATATAAACGAACATTCAAGCTTTCATAGATAGCCTGGTTGAAAAGTTGTAAAAATTTCTTGAGTATTCACGGAATTCTACAGACGACCAGAAATTTGTATGTGACCTAGATTGTCTAAAACTGTCTTCAAATTTTCGAAAAAAAATTGTGTACAGGAAAGGTATTGACCGTAATTGTTTCATTTTACTGTATTATGGCAATATTGGTCATGCGACTGCTAGTATATTAAATTAATAGGTTGATAGTCATCCATGTGTGCGACATAATTGAAATTAATCAGGTGGTGAAAAGCATCGATGCGTCCTGTATTTTGCTTAGCTTCTATACTGGAGAAGGGTTGGCTCAAAACTAAATGGAAAAGTTCACTAATGATAGGTCTGTATGGTGTGGATTTTCACTATCATATATGAGCACTCAGTCAATCTCTTAAAAAAGATGAGTATATGTATAACGATTTTTTGTATGGTTTTTCGCATAATACTTCCAAATGTTTGGAGTATGAATGACAATAATTGAGCACCCTTGGAATTTTTGATATTATTAAGGTACCTACTACCAGGATGTTTTTCTTATTTTTATATTGTTAGATAACCAAATTTTTCGAAAAAGAAATATTGTGCAAAATTTCTGAATTTATTTTCCAAATACTAGTACATGCCAAGACCCGTTGGGACAATATTTGTGCAAAGAGGAGTATTTGAGGGTAACGTAAAATTTGAAGATGATTTGAAGACTACTTATGAATGTTAGGGTATAAGGATATTTTTTCGTGACTAACGGAAAAATTACAGGATTTCTAAAATTATCAAAACCATAACAATCACTAGAAATTTCCAGAGCAATTTTTTAGTACAATTTATGGTTCATTGATTTATACATTTTATAAAAAAAGGAAATATAGAGACGTGTTCAGAAAAATAGTAGTGAAAGCCGTTTTTCGCACAAAATGCTCAACTTTGGCTTGCTGTAACTTCGTTTCCCTTCAAACAATCGACATGAAGTTTTGACAGAGAGGTACAAAGGAAAAGTTAAGCACCAAGTGAAAACGCTCAAAATAATAGTATTTTCAATAATTTCAATATCTGCTGTATTTTGATTTTTGATTTTTTTCCTCGCTCATCATTTCAACAATTTTAATTCAAGCTACAAAAGTATAAATCAGCCAATATTTTACAACACTGTTGCAGAACAAAAATTAGCAAAACAAAGACTACTATTATCTTGAGCGATTTTATCTGGTGCTATACTTTTCAACTAGTGAATTGAAAAATTTCATAACTTGTGAGAATAAAATCGAATATATTTATTTCTCTGTCAAAATTTCATGCCGATTGCTCATAGGGAAATAAAGTTACAGCATGTTAAAGTTGCGCATTTTGTATGAAAATTGGCGTTCACTAGTAATATTCTGAACACAACTGTACATGCCAAATGAAAATGATTGAATAATTTGCACAGTTCTGGGATTACCATCAGTGCACCAGTATCCGCTCATGCCCCTATTTCCGCTCACTAGTGTAAAATTTGATGACAACTTTCAAAAGAAGTCGTCTGAAAGTATTTTCATTTGATAAAACAATTCTTGATATTGAAAACATAAGACCTCGTGAGCGGTTATTGGGCCACTAGAAATTTGTGTGTGTTCCAATAACCACTCATGCGAAAAATTGAACAAAATTTTAAAGAAATGTCGATTTTAATTTACAGCCTTTTTTATTGCATTAGTAGATATGGTTTGACCACAGAATATATCAGGATAAATAACGAAATTTGAAATTATGCATTTTTCAGTAAGTTCGTCACGAAATCTGTTTAACGTGAGCGGAAATAGGAACACTTAGATGCAGTAACAAATGCAATTAAATATTTTTTTACAAAAGTTTTTCAAATTCTTTTTATTTTGCCGCTGATTACCTATACTTGGAGCTACACTTAGACATAAAAATAATATTGATCGGCACAATAGTTATTTTATAATACACATTTAAACACATAACTTCCCTTAAATGAGCGGAATCTGGTGGACGGATGGTATTTCTGAAATACTTGTTAATATTGAAGAATTTCAGAAGAATACTTTATTTATATATTATGTTCGAGCACTACAATTGCATCCCAAAACCCCTTGGCATGGCATAAGCTTCAATGGAGCGAACGAGGACGGTGACGAAGCAACGATCGCCTTCGCGTATCAAAATAACAACCAGTTAGTTTAAAATATGTCGGCAAGAGGCTCAAACGGAGCCGAGATCCCAATTTTAGAAGCGAAACCCCAATACATGTATAATTGTTAGTTAGTGTAATCAATGTAGTTTTGTGTGTTGAAAATAAAGTGTATTGTTAATGTGTAATGGACTTGTAAATCAATTGTGAAAGTGTAGCTGATGTTTTAAGTGGATAAAACCTAAGAAATCCCACCACGAACCAGTAAACCAACCGATAAATGCGATCACCGGACGTCCACTTCAACCACCAAAGGATTCGCTATTCAAAAACACCAAAATACAGTCCACTCTGGAAGGAAGATAAGGACCAGCTTTTTATTTTTGTATGATAATGTAGTATAAGGATACACTGTTAAACGGAAATAAATAAATAATAAATAATAATATAATATTTTGTCAGCCCCATTTCACAGAGAACTTTTTGTTGCTACCATTTGTTTGTTACAGAGTTATCTTCAAATCTTTTTTGAACCTGTTCATAATAACTTGTATGAATAGGCATAACAAAGAAAAGAAAGAACTTTGGTACATTGTTTATAAACTGAAGAAGAATCAAAACTTAGTTCCAAAAAGGGACAGACTAAGCGGATTAACTCTGTAAATAAATAAATATTTGTGCCACAGACTAGGGCCCAAGTCGAAGATCTTTTCGTGTTGAAAATCTATTTGACACATTCTACATATGCAAAAAATGTAAATTGGCAATGATAGCTCTCAGTAAAAAGCTGTGGAAATCTTCATGAGAACACTGAGAAACAGACTCTGTCTTAGTTGGGACGTAACGTAAGAAGAAGATTTGTATTACATAAGATATTTAAGGGTTTTTGAGAATTCTGTAAAGATTTTTGAATTATTAATGAATAATCAATTTTTCGAGAACATTTGTGCCAAGTGAGAATGATTGGAGATCATTCATAGGCCTGACATGAATAAGGGATTGCACTTTTGAAAATTTCATTATGACAAACAGTTTCCTTCAGTAGGTATAATAAGCTGTAGGTTTTTCTAAAGACAACTGTATGAAGAAAGAATATATCAACGTCTAAAATGTTTGATTAAAAATTGTCGCAACCAAGCAATTCAAACTATACATGTAACATCTTGGAAATATTATTGGAGAAACTTGCTAAAAAATATCTGAAGTGAATAAATTTCTGGAGAGAATTCCTGGCAAAGCTCCTGACAGGATTCCTTATTGAATTCCTAGAAAAATCACCGACTGAAATTTATTTAGATATATTTGAAGGAATGTAATGGATAAAACCTTGAAGGAAAATTCTGAGCAAAATTTATGTACGAAATTCTAAAGGTGGTGAAATCCTGGGAAAACTTCTAGAGGAACTTTTTGAGAAACTCGTGAAACTTGAAGGAGTTTCAAAAAATAATTCTGAGTAAATTTCAGAGTGGATTCCTTGAGAAAAATTTACAGTATTTTTTGTAAAAATCTTTGATTAATAACTAAAGTAAACATCCGGAAGAATTTTTAGAGAAATTCATGAAAAAAGTCGTTGGGGAGAATACCAGCGCAAATTACTGAAATCTTTAAAGAATTTTTGAAAAAAATCTCTTTTGTAGATACCAGATCAATCTGTGAAGGAATTCCAAGAAAAGTCTCTGAGTAAATTTCTTCAATAATCCATGGAAAAATTCTCTAGGATATCCGTAAGAAAATTTTAAAAGAAATCTCAGACGAAAGATTCTAAAATAAAACTATTTTTTGGAGTGATTTCTGAGAATTTCCTTGATGAAATTCCTCAAAGAATCCTTGAAAACATTACAGGAGTATTAACTATGAATATATTGTGGAGAAATTTTTGGAGCAATCGCTTAGTAAAATACTTGAAGAAATTTGTAGGACAAATTTTTAGTTAAATGAAAGAAATTCCTGACCATGAGGGAAATTATGAAGAAGCTTTTAAATTACACTGAATAATATTTCTTGGGAAACACCTGTTGAAAATATCCCTGAGATACTCAAAAACAATTCACAAATGACTGTCAAAATGAAAGTGAAATATTATATGAATTTCTGGTTATGGTTCAACATTCCTTTTTTATATATTCCCTTTGATTTAAAAATATTCACAAACAATTCGGAAATAATCTCAGAGTCCTCTGCAAAACTTCAGAAATGTTCTAGATTTTTTGGATATACTTTAGCAATTGAAATCCGTCTAGATATTCTCTCAAAATTTCGGAACATTCAACAACAATTCACAAAGCTGGCCAAGAAATAAACTAGGAATCAATGGTCCTCCAACATTCCTAATTTATTCAGACATTATCCAAGAATTCTAAGACATTCTCTTACTACTGAGGAATAAAAATTTTCTGTGATCCCCAAATAGTTCAGCTATACATCAGTAATTTCAAAAAATCCATCAATATTCGTTATTTATTCAGATATTTTCTCAGCGTTCCAAAATATGTACAATCAATTCACAAATTATCTTAGAGGCCCTCAATAATTTCAAATGGTTACACTGCGGAACACGTTTTTGTCTCAAGCACAAAAATACCGCTATTCACTCAATTAAGGGTTGTTGAATCCATTGCCGTTTCCAGAAATATCATAGCACGTCTAGTTTTTGAGATATTGGCTGTTGAAAGTGCAAAAAATGACTATTTTAGCCAACTTGCATGCAAGTTTGCCAGCTTGTATGGCAATTTATTTGCTTAATTTGCCATAGAATTCAAACTTTATCTTTATAACAATACTTATCGCCAAACTTTATAATACTTTCGATGCGGAAAAAATATTTTTTGATGGTTTTAAAAAGTATTGTATTTTTCCATATAATAGAAACGAAGAATTTTATATGGAGACAGAAAACATGTCGAAAAAATCGGTTTAATTTAAATTTAATCGCGCAATTTCAACCAAATTTATTCCAAAATGAAAGTTTAAGTGCAAAATAGCATGCTCAGTGGATTTGATCACAAAAATACACGATAAATTATACTTTAAATTTCATATAAACATCAATAAAATCAATGTTTTATACAACTTTGGCGACCTGTAGCTAAAAATTGTGACGTGCTGGAACATTTCTGAAAATAGCATCAGATTCAGCAACCTCAAATCTTCTCGAGACACATATTTTGATCCTTGAGACACGCAAAAATGTCATTTTTGTTACGCAGTGTTATTATTCTAGGTTGCCTTCAACATTCACAATTTTTCAGACATTCTCTCCGAATTCCAAAATGTTCACCAACAATTCAAAACATCTCATAGTTCTCAGTAAATCTATTATGGTTTAGAAACATTCTAAGAAATTTTGTATATACTTCAAAATTAGTTAAAATCTGAAACATTCACTAACAATTCAGAAATAATCTTAGAATTATCTGTGATCCTGTAATAATTCATAAACGTTATAGGAATTTCGGGTTATCCTTGAACATACGCAATTTGTTCAGACATTTTCTCAAAATTCAAAAATATTCACCAACAATTCGAAATAGAAACGGAGTCAGCTAAAAATATTCTAAGAATTTCTGATTATCGTCCATTCTTTTTTTTTTTTAATTTGTTGAGACTCAAATATAATTTTGGAAACATCTGTGACCATCAATTAATTGGGAAATATGCTATCAATTTCTGATTATTCTTTAATATTTTCAATTAATCTCGACATTTTTTTCCGAGTTCCAAATATTCACTAACAATTTAGAAATACAGTCAGCATTTTCTGTAAGCCTTTAATACTTTAGAAATATCCTGGGAATTTCTGATTATATTCCACATTGAGTTCAATGTGACCATAAATTAAATAAGAAAAGTTCTATGAATATCTGGTTTTGCTAAAATATTATCAATTTGTCCAGACGTTCTATAAATATTCAATGAATTTTTGGATTTACTAAAACATTACAAATATGTCTAGACATTCAGAATCCCAAAACATGCACTTACAAAACATTCAACAAGAATTGATCCTAGAATAATCTGTGATTTTCAAATAGTTCATGAATATTCTATTAATGTATGACTATCCTATTTGTTCGAGCCTTTTATCAGAATTCCAAAGTATTCATCAGCAATTCGAAAATAATCTCAAAGTACTTTGTACAAAGTAAGTTCATATATATTTTGAGAATATCTGGTTGTCCTTTAACATTCGCAGATTGTTCAGACATATTCTCTCATATTCGAATTAGTTCTCTGTAATCTTTGTTAGTTCATAAACATTTTAGAAATTTCTAAATATATTTCAACTTTTGCCAATTTTTTCAGACATTCTTTCAGAATTCTAAAACATTCACAGACAACTCAGAAGCAATCTTCGAATTATCTGTGATCATCGGTAAATATTTAAGGATTCTTATTATTAATTGTCCATATTTTATCAGAATTACAAAGCATTCATCAAGAGTTCAAATTTAATCTTAGGGTTCTCAGTAGGCTTTTAATACTTCAGAAATACACTTTTGTTCATACATTTTCGCTGAATTTCAAAACATCCACTAAAAACTTCGTAATAATCTAATAATTATCTGTGATCTCCAAATTTTTTTTATAAATATTTCAGGGATTTACGGTTATTCATAAATATTCCCAATTTGTTCATATATTTTCTCAGACTTCCAAAATATTACCAATCAATTAATTAATGATCTTAGATTTTTTCTGTGACCCTCATTTAATTCAGAACAATGCATAGAATATCTGATTATTCTTCGACATTCAATAAATTCAGAAATATGCATTGAATATCTGATTATTCTTCGTCATTCCCAATATGTGCAGAAAAATTTGTTTCTTGAAGATTGGTTTGAAGATAATGAAAAACACTGAGATTGTCTCTGCACTCTAGGTGAACTCATATAAATGATGTTAAAAATTTGGGTAACATTAGACAGTCTGAGAATAATGGAATTTTTTATTTTGTTTTACGAAGTGCTCAGAAAAACTTAACGAATAAATTAAACATATGAGATTTTTGCAAATTTCGAGAAATACTCGAAAAAATGTGAATAATTTGTTCAAAATGGGAATGTTTAAGATTTACTTTGAATTTCTTTGATCATTTTAAACTGTTTGTAAACAGAACTACTGGAACAATATAAGGGTCAACAAAATGCTAAAGGATAATGAGAAATTCGTACATTATATTAGAAAAGTTGTAATAAAGTGTAATATGCGAATATGTTAAATTATTGTTGCAGAAAAAACACAGTCCAGAAATATATTAGGAATTTCGTAACCATCAGTATTTTTCTCGAGATGCCCTAATTTCAAAGTATTTACCAATAATTCAAAAATACTCTCAGAGTAGCTGTGACCTTCAATCATTATAATCAGAATTTTAAAGAGCATACCAACAATTCGAAAATAATCTTAAAAACTCAAAAAATTCATAGTGCTCTGTGATTCTCGATAAGTTTAAAACATCATGAGAATCTCTCGGTCTTCTTCATCCCCCCAAATATGTCAAGAGCTCTCTGTGACTCTCAATGAATTCAGAAATATTTCATGGACTCCTTCAACAGTGCTTCAATTCGTGCAGACATTTTCTTTATATTCGAACGTATTTACCATTAATTTAAAAATTATGACAGAATCTCTTTGACCATCCATTAGTTCAAAAATATTCTAGAAATTTCTAGTTATTTTTAAACATTCTCAATTTGTCCAGATATTCTGTCATAAAAGCAAAGAAATTATCAATAATTCATAAATACTCCCAGAGATCTATGTGGTCCTCAATTCTCATAAACAAATTCTAGAAATTTCTGAATATCCTTCTACATTTTGCAATTTGTCCATACATTCTCTCATAATTGCAAAGTATTTTCCAAAACCTTCAGAGATCACTGTGAAGCTCAACTGGTCCAAAAATATTCTAGGCATTCCTAAGAGAATTTAACGTTCTCAATTTATGCAGACATATTGTCTCTGAATTCCAAATTGAACACAACAATTCAGAAATAATCTTGTAGCTCTTTGTAAGCCTCCAATTAATTCAGATATATTCTAGAAACTTCAGGCTATCCTTTTACTTTCAAAATTTATGCAGCACTCCAAAGTATTCACAAACAACCCAGAAATGTTCTCAAAGATCTCTGTGATGCTCAATTTGTTCAGATGTATCTTGGGAGTTCTAGGTTATTCTTCTTCATTCAAATTACACATAATACATACCCTGAAAAACAAAATCTTGGAAATTCCAATATAATGTTTTAATTCTCTGTGATCCTCAGTTCGTTCAAAATCACCATAGAAGTCTCTCGTTATCTATCAGCATTTAAATTTAAACTAGACTTGCTTGTAAAACTTCAAAATATTCACCAAAAATTCCGATATAATCTTATGGTTCTCTGTGATCATCGTTTAGTTTAGAAATATTCTAGTAATTCCTGATAATACTTCAAAATTTCAATTTTGTTCTCTGAATTCTGAAGTATTCGAAAGAAATTCAGAAATTCTCCCATAGATTTTTGTGTTGCTTAATTGGTACACCATCCTCAATTTGTCCACAAATACACTCATAATTACAAATGTTTGCCAAAATCATATGTAACCTCAGAAATCTCTCTGAAAGTCTCTATAATAAAGATATAATAATAATAATAATCAGAGATTTCTTGTGATCCCAGAAATTGATTCTGAAATTTTTTTGTAGAAATAATCTTGTAGCTCTCTGTGAGCCTCAAATAAATCAGATACGTTCTGAGAATTTCTTGTAATCCTTTTACATTGAAAAATAATTCAGATATTCTCTCAACATTCCAAAGTATTCACCAACAACTAAGAGATACTCTCAGAGACCTCTGTGGTGTTTAATTTGTTCAGATATATCCAAGAAATTTACCGTCATACTTCTACAAATTATACAAATTTGTTTTCATCAACAATTGAAAAATAGTCCTGCAAATTCAAAGGAAATCTTGAAGTTTTCTGTAATTCTCAATGAGTTCAGAAACAAACTAGGAATTTTGTTATCCGTAAATATTCCAATTTTGTACATTCGTTTTCCAAGAATTCCAATATATTCATCAATAATTCAGAAGTAATCCTGAAGTTCTCTGTGATCCACAAATAGTTTAGATATGTTCTAGTATTTTCTTGTTATCCTTAAACATTCCAAATATTAGGAGGATTGTTATTCTTAAACATTCCAAATATTATCTCAAAATTCTAAAGTATTCAACAATGCATGAATAAGATGAAGAAATACTCTCTCCACTGCTTGCTCTCACTGCTGAATAAGCTCAGATTTTTTGTTAGTAATTTCTCGTTATTCTTCAACAATCCAAATTTTTCCATACGTTCTCTCAGATTCTCAAAGTATCCAACAATAATTTAATAATAATTTCAGAATTCTCTGAAATCTGGATTAGTTCAGAAATATTCTATGAATTTCTCGTTACCATCAACATTATCAAAGAGTATTTGTGATCCTCAATAAGTTCAGAAATATATTCGATTTTTTTCGTTATCATCATACATGTGTCCAGACATTCCTGCAGAATTTCAAGGCATTTACCAACAATTCAGAAATTCTTTAAGAGATGTCTGTGGTCCTAAATTAGCTTAGAATTATTCTGGGTATTTCTGATAATTTTTAAACATTCAAAATTTATTCAGACATTTTCTCGATTCAGACATTCCAAAGTATTAATTCTTCATTCCAGACATCCCAACAATTCAGAAAAACTCTCATTTATTTCTGTGATTTTCAAAATATTCTAGGAATTTTAGTAATACTTCAACATTCATTATTTGCCAAATCATCAAAAATAAACTTGCGAATTTAAAAATAATCTTAGAATTCTTTAGTTAGTTCAGAATCAACATATTCTGGTTACGGTCAATATTCCATATTAGTCCAAACATTTTCCAGGATTTTTAAAAATAATCACCAATAATTCAGAAAAAATCTTATAGTGACCCTCAATAAGTTCAGAAATACCATCGTTGGTGGTGAGGATGGATCAAAAAAGCATATAAGGTACCGCGGGGCAAGTGGGAACGAAAAAAAACGATAGTTCAAACAAATTGTTCAATAAAATTTTCAAATATCAATATTTTTCAAATCCAACAATACAATCACGTTTTGGCAACATATTTGCTGGTGTGTGCATGAAACTAATAAAATAATTTCGAAATTGTGAAAACCTTGGAAGAAAGTTTTAGAATGAGCCAATGGACGCAGTTACCTCGCTAAGCGGGGCAAGTGGGACACATCCAGTTTCATGCGTCAATCTACATCAGTAAGTCAACCATTACAATAATAGGATTGATAAGTCATAGATTTTTAATTTTAAGTACATATTTGATGTACATAAGGGATCAAACGTAAAATACGTTAAGATTTAGGAAGAAACCATTTATTTAATAGTATGTCACCTCACATATAATATTAACTGAAAATTCCTCAATAAAGCGTAAAGAGGAATAAAACATGTTCAAAATATATCATTTATAAGTTGTTAATTGAAATGTAGCACATAAACATTCAATAATTGACGAAATTATAAATATGTTTTGTTATTATTTATATGCATGGCAGAAAACCACTTTATGGGATGGAAATGTTTTCCATCACTACTTATTTGGTAGAAATAACAAATAAAGTTCAAATAACATAGAAAAGTAATTGTTCTCATGATGCATTTCAAATTTTAGCTGTGTGTTTGTTCAATTCGTATTTCAAAAATAAAAAAATAATTAAAAAATAAAGAATAATAACACTTTTCTTCCCCCTATGCAATAACGTAATTTGAGGTTAATCTTTTCTGATAAAAATCATTTGTTTGAATGTTTAGTGCTACTCTCTAGCAAAATGTATGAATCGTGAACGAAAAGTTTGATTCTGGTTTTTGTTTTGATAGGTCCCACTTACCCCAGGTACAAATATATTTTGGGGTAAGATAGACCATCGAAAATTTCATATGAAATGAAAACAAAATATTGGTTTTTCGTTAGCAGCTTGAAATAATACTAAAAATTATAGCCTACTGATGGAAATTCGATTTAAAACACATTTATTTTTTGCGAGTCAATGCAAGACGTGAAACGTGTCACAATTTGTCATGCAAGTTGATAATGGCGCTAAACTGACAACTGTTACATGGTAATAAAATAACAATATGTTTAGTACTTAATACATTCCTTGTCATTGTATCTTCAACTCCCATGAAAAACTTTTCCTAGTTGAGCTATGACGAAACGCCCCACTTACCCCAGATTCTCACTTGCCCCGGGGTACCTTATACGAATTGTTTATTGAAAAACTATCGCATTTTGACTCCAATAAACTTCAAATTTAGCGTATATGTACTTTGATGGTACATTAACAACTGTCCACAAAATTGAAGAAAAATATTTATTCACTACGGCACTGCAAGTGAATGAAAAATGACTCAATCTCACCACATATAGGTGACATTGGGTTACTGTAATTGAAATACATAACATGCTTTTGAGAATACGATTGCAAAACCATTGACTGCTGAAAAATATTGATGAAATACGATGCAAAAAAGACGAAAAGACATCTAAGATGTTTGAGAAGTATGATAACCCCACATAAAATTACGATTATACTTAAAAATTGAAGAGCAATCAGGAAAAAAATATGCAAATCCAGCATTTTTCGTCAAGTTTACATAAATTTTCTTATTTTTCTTTCTCCAAATTGTATTCAAATACTCATACCCATTCCCTACAAAGCCTATTCAGTTTCCCCAAAGTAAAGTGTACTGAAACAATAATTATTTTAAACCTTAACAAATAGTTAAATTTCACTGCGACATTTCACGATGAAAAGATTTCAGGCAGTTGTTGGTGATCTCTCCGGATTCTCAAACCTTTAATTAACAATTCATAAATATTCTATAAGATTTAGGTGAGTTTTTTAATTTAAAACTATTCTAGGAATTTTTCGTTATTCACTCCTAATTTGTTCGGACATATTTTCAGAATTCAAAAATATTCGTCAACAATTGAAAAACAATCTTGAAAATTCAAAAATAATCTTAGAGATCTCTTCAATTAGAACAGAATTAACATTAAAATCCCTTGTTACTCATCAATATTTCAAATTAGTCCAGATATTTTACAAAAAAAAAATCAATATATTCATAAATTTTTCGTTATTATCCACACTTTATATATGCTCAAATATTCTTCCAGAATTTCAAAGTATTCACCAGATATATGTACTCTTAGAATACGCAATTAGTTTGAATATATTTCAGGAATTTCTCGTTATCATCAATATTTTTAATTTGTCTGGACATTTTAACATAATCCCAAAGTATTAAACTACAATTCAAATACTCTCAGCGTTCTCTATAACCCACAATAGGATCAAAAATTTTCGAAAAAAATTTCATTCAACATTCCCATCTTGTCTGAATATTCTCTCAGATTTCCTTAGCATTTACCAACAACTTACAAAAATTGTTGAACATTTCTACAATCTTTCATTAGTTCAGAAGTATTCTCGGAATGTCTCGTTGTAATCAACATTCTAAATAAGTTCAGACATTCTATCATGATTCCAAAGTAATTATCAACATTTCAACAAAAATCGAAATAAATAAAAAAAAAACCCCTGAAGTTCTCTGTATTTGTATTTTTTTCAGAAATAACCTAAGAATCAGACTCTTAAAATTGGTTCGAATTCCAAAGTATTAACCAACAATCAATAAATACTCAGTGATTTATGTGGTTCTCAATTAGCTCAGAATTATTGTGAACATTTATTAATATTCTTCAGAATTCCCAATTCTCTCATAATTTCAAGATATATGCCAACTGTTCAGAATTACTAATCCTCAATGATTTCAGAAGTATTATAGGAATTTCTGGTAATGTTTCGACATTCCCGTTTTGTTCATGGTAATCATGGAAGTGTTCAAGTTCATGGTAAATCACGGAAGTGCCCAAGTAGCTCTGCGCTTTATTTACCAACAAATCAAAAACAATATTGCAAATTCAAAAATAATTTTAAAGTTTTCTGTAATCCTCAATTAGCTCAGGAATATCCTAAGAATCTCTTGTTATCCGTGATAATTTGAAATTTGTTCAAACATTATATTGCAAAATATTCACTAAAAAATCAGAAATATATTTTTTATGATTCTTATTCAGTTCATAAATATTCTAAATAATTCTCATTATTCTTCAACCATTTTAATTGGTCCAGACTCAGAATGACAAAATATTTATCAAAAATTTGGAAAAAAAATCAGAAACATTTTAGGAAGTTTTCGTTAGCCTTCAACATTTTCAATTTCTCCTAACATCTTATTAGCATTCCAGATTGTTTACCAACAATCGATAAATAATCACAGATATATGTGATTCTTGATATGTTCAGAAATATTCTGACCATTTATTAGTATTCTTCAGAATTCCCAATTTATCCAGACATTCTTTCATGATTTCAATGCATTTTCCAACGTTTCTGAAATACTCTCAGGGATCTCGGTGATGCTCAAATGCTTCAGAATTATTAAATGAATTGCTCATTATCCTTCAACATTTTCATTCTGTTCGAAAAACATCTCAAAATTCCAAATTATTCAACAGCAATTTAAAAAATCTTGATAATGCAAAAATAATTTCGTAGTTCTCTGTGTTCTTCAAGAATTTCCGAAACATACTAGCAATTTCTTGTTATCACCACAAATCCCAATTTTCCCAGAAATTCTTTGGGAATTTCAAAGTATAGCAAACAATTAATTAACTCTTACAGATTTCAGTAGTGCTCAATAAGATAAGGAATATTCTAGACATTTCTGATTATCCTTAATAATTCCTAATTCGTTGAAACATTCTCTCACATCCAGAGTAAATTGCTGATCTCAAAAAAATCTTGCAAATACAATAATAATCTTTGAGTTCTCTGTAATCCTAAATTAGTTTAGAATCAACCTGGGAATATCTTTTTATTCGGTAATATTCCAAATTTGTCCAGACATATTCTCAGAATTCCAAACCATTCAACAACAGTTCTGAAATAATTTTACAAATCTCTGTAATTCATAATTAGACCAGAAATTTTCTAAAAATTGTCGATTTGCTTCACATTTAATTTTTTTCAGATATTCTCTCCAAACTACAAAGTATTTACCAACAATTCCGATATACTTTTAAAGAACTCTGTGATACCCAATTAGTTAAAACATATTTCTAGATTTTTTTATTATTATCAACATTCCCAATTTGTTAAGGCATTGTTTAAGAATTCTTAATTATTCATCTTTCAGGAATAATAAATCAATAATAACTTGATTATCTTTAACAAAAAATACATTAAGCCGCTGGCTTATCTGTCTTTCAATTTTGAAATACTTTCATAGTGCTTCGTGATCGACTATTGGTTCCGATATATTCCAGGAATTTTACGTTATCTGTCTACATCCAATTTTTTTTCCAGACGTCCTCTAAGAGTACCATTTGAATTGAAATTTGTAACTTTTTGAGCTATTGGGTCTCCAAGTGACTCGGTAGCTTAGTTGGGAAAACACTCGTCTAGCATACAAGAGTCGTTGGTTTGAATCCCTTCTGATTCTGGATTCTGGATTATTTTCATAATTTGACTCATTATTTATCCATTCTTACCACGTTTGATAAGTTAATTAATTTTGAAAAGCATTAAAATAATATTTCTTCTCTTTCTGGTTATCCTTCATTGACATTGAAATTTGTCCAGAATTTTTTTCAGCTTCCTAAGCATTTGCCAACATTTCATAAATACTCTAAGAAATCTACTGAGGAAGATCAGAGCAAATTAAGGTTCAGAAATATTCTAGGAGTTTCCCGTTATTTTTCATCATTTACAATTTGTTCAAACAATCTCATAGACTTCACCAAACAATCCAAAAATAATTTAGAAGTTCTCTGTTGTCCTTAATTCATTCAGAAATAATCTAGGAATTACTCGTTATACGTTATAATTTCCAATATGTCCAGGCAATCTCCCAGAATAGCGCAGCATCACCCAGCAATGCAAAAATTATCTGAAAGTTGTCTTTGATCGTCAATTAGTTAATGCTATGCTTCAACTGTCTGAATGAATTGTTATTGTTTTATTTAATTTTTATCAAACGTTCTGCAGTACTTCTTACAATTTATTTGATACTATTAGAAAGGAAAACTAGTCATATGATTTCGAAGCCATGTAGATCGAATTTTCTATTCACAAAATATAGTTCAAATCTATGCAATATAGTTAGTCGGAAAAATCAATTCTCAAAAACACATATCTAGGACTATAGAGATTTTGACTGAAAATTATGGTATTTTGCCACCTTGTATGAGGCTACCACGGTCGTTGAGCCTGAAGTAAGTTATATCAGTTTCTTGAGTAGTTGTTTTGTTAATTTCCACCCGATTATGGCATTCTTATATTTTCCGTTATTTGAATTACACGCGATAGCGGTACTTTGATGAGCTCACTACTACCAAAAAAATTGAATTTGAAAGCGCCTAATGCATAATGTGTAACTTTTTCTTCATGCATTAGGAAGGTTGAAAAAATTGAAAAATCGTATTTCATTAAGTTACGGTACTTTGAGAAATACGATTACGAACTTATTGTCAAAATTCGATTAACAGAAGAGGCTTCGATTAGAAAAGAAAAGGAAAAGGGATGCTAAATAAATGAAAATTAGAAAAATCAAAACCGAAAATCATAGATTTGTGATGAACTATTGCCCAACACATGCTTAGGTCGATTCTAGATAGTAAAAATATCGTTTGAATCAATTGGGAATTCTTTGAGAAATTGCTGGAGGGTGTTACTGGTGAAATTCATGGGGAATTTCTAGTAGAACTGAGAGTTATACGTGAAGATTTAAAAAAAAAATCCCTGAAAAAGTTTCTCAAAGAATCATAATCGCTAGAAAAATTGTGGGGAAAATTCCTGAAGGAACTCTGAAAAACAAGCTTAGTTGTCCTCAACGGAACTTACAATAATTAAAAAAGGCAAATATAAGAAGAAAAATTTTAAGGTTTAAACATTAAATTGTTTAAGACATCTAGAATGTATGAACCAAATGAGAATTATTAAAGGATTAGAGAAAACCCTGGGTTGAATTTTTAATAAGGAATTTATATTAAACTAGTGGTCCCGGCAAACTTCGTCTTGCCATCAAGTAGGCTGTTGAAAAACGCCATGGAACGCCCCGTGCAAAATGGAAGTATCGTTCACTCCTGTTTTTTCAACTTTCCCGTTAAATATCCTTTGCTTTTTATATACACAAACACGTCGGAACACTTCAGGAACATAACTATGGAAAAATTTACAAAATCCGTTAGCCCGTTCTCAAGCCATTTCGTGACATACAAACATCATTCCATTTTTATTTATATAGATAGTATTGAAGAACTTTGGAGTCGAATTAATATTCAATATTCTAAGATAATCCTAAATTATTATCGAAGAATAATCTTGCTACTTTAAACCGTTCAAATACTCTTAAAAAACTGGGATCATTTCAGAAAGAGTAATAGATTCTGATTACCTTGGAAATATGTTATGTGCCAATTGAAAAAGTAAACAATTTCAGGTGAATCAGCTTGTGGCTGAAAGCCTTGCCAAAAAAACAACTTAAATGCTGCAAAACAAAACACCTAAATTGTCGTATCCAAGTCATTTCAACAATACATCATACATCCTGGAAATATTCTTTGAGAAATTTACGGAAAAAACATTTTTCGAAAAATATCCTGAGGAGAATTTTTTATTGAGATCCTAAAGAAATCCCTGAGGAAAATACTTGATGAAAGGAAATTCGTGAGCAAAATTTTTCAGAAAAAAATCATGGGAAAACTTTTTAACTGGTTCCTTGGGAAAAATTGAGGGTATTCCGGAATACACAAATAAAACGGATTGAATAAAAGGAGGCATTTTTTGGTAGATTTCCATACAAATCTCTAAACATGTTTCTATAAGAATCGTTGAAACAGTAGCTGAAGTAACTTCCTGGGCGAATATTAAGAGATACTAAAAAAAGAAATATTGGAAGAACCCCCAAGCAAATTATTGAAAGAAACTTTCAAGATTTTTTTTTGAAAAACAATTCATGAAAGATACAGAATTAAAATCTAAAAGAAATTCATAAAAGAACACCCTGAGTAAATTTCCATAATCCAATCAGATCCATAAGAAAAAATAAAAATTCGAAAGGAAATTTATTGGAGGAATCAGTGTTGTGAAAAACTCAATTGCTCTCAACACACGTTTGAGATTTGTCATGCGTGAGTTGTCAATCATGCATCTCAGCAGTCAAAAAATCATGGATGAGTTGGCTCACCTTTTTAACTCATTGTCTCGTATTTCCACAGTTTACTCACACATGGCAATAATTTCTTGTTAGTCTGGTTAAATTATGTTAATCCTTTCTAACGTAAACAACAACATTCGGGTTTCACGAGTTTTTGCCGGGTTTTGCGACTGAATCATTTGTTACGGTTTGAGTTGATTGAGTTGATTTTGCATCAAAATCTCAAGCGTGAGATTTGCGAAGCAAATCTTTAATGAGTTTGCTCTCACGGGAGAGCGTATTGATTGAGATTTTGAGTGTGAGTCTATCAACACTGGAAGGAATTTTTGATGGAAGATATTAGTGATTCTCCTGAAAAACTCTTGGGGAAGTTTGGTAAAAAATCATATAAAATCCTGGAAGAAATATGAAGCAACATCAAGATAAATTCATTCATTTTAGAAAAATCCCTGAAACTTCGTAAATCATTGAAGGAATTCAATAAAAAAAAATGGAGTAATCCAGGCATGTATATAAAAATTTCTTACTTGCTATAAGACCACGTTTTTCAACAAGAGATTCGTGGACCCCCGATCATGTAAAAAGTACGCTGAAACGAACACCTCACAGAGAGCAGTTTTTCCATTGTTTAGTCCAGGAGAAACCTATGGAAGAATTTCTAAATTTCTGAAAGAATACCTGAGGTGATTTGATAGTATTGAGGTAATGATGATGAAAAGTCATGTAGGAATACTTGAAGCCAATTCCTGGATGACCCACTAAAGAAATTCCCCAAAATAATCAATTTTCAGATACGCGTATTTCGACCTCAACTGTAAGGCCGTCTTCAGTGTCGTGTACTAGACTCGAAGTCGTACAGTTGAGGTCGAAATACGCGTATCTGTCAAAGGATACAAACTCTAGTGGAATTAAATGGTATAGTACTAAATTCGGTTTTTTCATCTACTTATAGGTATTCTACTAAACAGCTCGAAGATTTATTATCAAATAGAGGAAGTTTTTGGAGCAATTCGTTTGGAAATACTTGAGCAATATTCAGCATGACACTCTGAGGGAATTAAAAAAAATCTGAAGGAATCCTGAAAAAAAAACTAAGGAAATTCTTGTAACAATCCTTAAAAAATTTAAATACTGTTGGAGTAAATTTATTGAAAAATTTTGAAGGAACTACAGGTGAATATCTCTAAAGAAAAAATCTTGGACAAGTACCAGATGGAAATTCCTTGAGTAATTACTGAACCCTTGAATGAAATTCCTGAGAGTTCCAAGACGATTTCTTGGAAGAGCTCCTTGATAAAAACATGAATGGATCCCTGAAAAAAATCATAGAACATTCCCTTATAACAATTTTGAACGAATTTCTGAGCAAAATACTGGAGATATATTTCTAGAGTAAAACTCGAAAGGAATTCCTGGAAAGATGGCTTAAGAAAATTTTAGAATGAAATTCTTTGGGATACTTGTGAGAGTATTTCTGTAGGAGCTCTTATAATTTTGAGAAGATCAAAGCCTGAGGAAGACCTCAGGAGAATTTATTGAAGAATCCTTGAAATAATTAACGAAATTATCAGTGAGTAAAAAAAGTCTCAAGAAACCGTCAAGAACTACAGGAGCAACTTTAGAAGAAAGTTTGCTTACATATTCCTAGACTTATTTTTTGAATGAACTCGTTTGAAATTCTTGAAAATTTTCCTGTGAAAATTTCTGAAGGAATCCCTGGTAAAGTCCCTCAAATATCCTCATAGAAATAATCCTGAATGAATTCCTTAGGGGAAAATGGACTTCTCCTAAAAAAAAAATCCTGGAGGAATCACTGAATGTAATCCTTGAAGAAAATTCCTAGAGAAACTCGTGAGGCTCAAACAAATGCTAGGAGAAATTCCTAAAAATAGGCATGCAGAAATCGCGGAGAAATACAAGAAAATTTATGTCTAGTACCATTGAGTTAATTAATGAAGTATATCTGTAAACTTTCTTCTTCTGTTATGTTGATGTTTGAGGTTATGACTTTCAGTCTTAAATAAATCACAAAAACGGATTTTCGCTTACATCCGTCGTTACAGATACATGTATTGTGCCTTTTCCAAGGAATTAGCTGTGTTCCGTTTTATCGTTTGCCCACAGCGTAGGCAACATTTGTCCAACAGCATAAAATGAATTCCTCGTTCCGGGTCGCAGAACTGAAAACGCAGTTGCCTGTTTTGGCACCACATTTATTTAAGACTGAAAGCCATAACCTCAAACATATATCTGTACAAACTTTAAAAAAAGAAATAGTTGGAGGATATTCGTAAAGGAATCACAAAAAAAAAAACTCTGGAGGAAACACCTAGATAACCTCGTGAGGTAATTCCTAGAGGAACATTTGGAGGCAGAAATTTTGTGGTTGAATCTTTTTTTATTTATATTTGAATAAATGAAAAAAAAATGAAAGAATCCCTGAGATAATTTGTGGAGATATCACTGAAGAAAAATTCATGTGGTGTACGAAGCTTCTGGAAGAATCGTTGAAAAACAATCCCGGTGAATCTCGTGGGATAATTCCTGTGAGAAGTCTTGAAGAAATTCTTGAAATAAATCCTGAAACAATCGTTAACCCTCAAAGCCCCGGGACAGACCTTTTATTTTCAATCGACTGATGCTCAGAAACTAATAAGTTTAACGAAATGTGGTTTTCACTATGATCGATGGGATGAGTTAGATTTCCTGCGAATGGGGTTTTCAAACCGGAAGTTCAGGTCTGGACATGTTTTTCAACCGGAAATAAGTGTTCCCTAGTCACATATTTTATAACTTTACCAACGAAACCAATGTTTAACGATAAGTTTTAGCTATGTTTAGACATTATGTAACAGATCAAGGCAAGAATACACTATTTAAAGCCGAAACCTGGTCCCGGAAGTACTTTACGCGTAGGAGCCTAGGTCAAGGAACACATATAAATTTGACCTGAAGCAACATATGTGGCTACTTGAATGTCATGAAATCAGCTCAGGAAGCCAATGCAAGGCATCAACTCTCAATATTGTCAATTGTACCATATGGCCAAGGCTGGGTTGTAGGGTCACTTCCGGTTAACCGGGAGACAAATATTAATGAAGCTCAAAACTAGGCAAGCGACTGCTCAAACTTCATGAAATAGCCTCAGTTTAGCTGTAAGAACATGCTTCTTGCCTATATGGACACTTCGGTCAGATGATCAGACAATGACCGGATTTTGAGGTCACTTCCGGTGAATGAGAAGCAAACATATATAATTGGCAAAACTAGGCATGTGACCGTTCAAATTGTAAGGAATAACATCAGCGTTGTTATAAGAACGTGCTTTTGTTTGTATCGTATACTTGTATACTTCGGCCTGATGAACAGACAATGGCCGGTTTCTGAGGTCACTTCCGGTGATTCAGGGAACATACATGAATAATCGGTAAAACTAGAAATGCGACTACTGAAACTTCATGAAATAACCTCAACGTTGTGGTTAGAACATACTTCTTGCATCATTCGATACTTCCGCCAGATAACCAGAACATGAGCGGATTTTGAGGTCACTTCCGGTGAACCAGAAGACACACATGAATAAAGTATAAAAAGAGGAGCTGTTTGCAATTGTAAAATACGCAAGCTATAAGAATTTTGTACACGTTTTTTGATAAAAGAGAATAGATTTCTTTTTTCATATTTGTTTCCTGATTCAGCAGAACGGATCTCAAAATCCGGACATTTGGCTGAAGTGTTGATACATGAAAGAAACATGTTCTTACAAAAACGATGAGGATAATTCATGAAGTTTGAGTAGTCACATGTCCAGTTTTACTTTATTTGTGCTTGTCTTTTGGTTCACCGGAAATTATCTCAGAAACTGGTTATTGTCTAGTTATAAAGCCGAAGTATGTAAAAAGCATGTTCATACAGCAACGCTGAGGTTGTTTCATGAAGTTTGAGTAGTTGCATTTCTAGTTTTACCTATTATTCAATTTTGTTCCCTGAATCACCGGAAGTGACTTCAGAAACCGGTGATTGTCTGTTCATCTGACCGAAGCATCAATACGTAAAAAAGCATGTTCTTACAGCAAAGCTGAGATTATTTTCTAATGCCTGATGGTTGCATGCCTATTTTTCAATTATCTATGTTTGTTCTTGATTCACCGGAAGTGACCTCGGAATCCGGTCATTGTCTGGTCATCTGACCACAGTGTCCATACAGGCAAAAAGCATGGTCTTACAGCAATACTGAGGTTCTTTTATGAAGTTTGAGCGGTCGCATGTCTAGTTTTACCTTTTATTTATGTTTATCTCCAGATTCGCCGGAAGTGACCTCAGAATCCCGTCAATGTTTGGCAATCTGGCCGAAGTGTCCATATAGGCAAGAATCATATACATACAGCAACGCTTAGACTATTTCATGAAGTTCGAGCAGTCGCATGCTTAGTTTTGAGTTCATCCATGTTTGTCCCCCGGTTCACCGGAAGTGACCCTACAACCCACTAAATTGGGTAAATGTTGACAAAAAAGGACACGGGTTGGAACAATTCAACCGCATTCACTTAAATATTACTAGCCCAAACTGGAATAATATTTTGTACTAGAGACATCTCAATAACAGTGTACGATTACTAAAAATTTATAACTGCAAAGAAAATAAACCTCTCTGCTGACTATCAACGCGCACAGAAGAAATTGTTACTAGTGGTTTTACGTGCTCATTTTGCTTCCTCTAGAGCAGCGAGCTCGATTTTGCGCACGGGAATCATTTACACCCGATAGTATAACATTTCGCATTTTCGAAAAATAGGGGACGGCCTAATGTGCATGTGCATCGTATACTCCATATATTTGGTCACGAGAATTCCGTTGTGCATGCGCTACTACGCTGTCCTAAAACAAATCCATGTTCTCCTATGTTTGCATTCCAGGCGATCAATAATTCCTAGCTAGTGAACCTAAGCAGAGGCAAATCTTTTACATTATTTTACCGTTTGCCGTCCATTCGCATCATCCGTATGCCCGCCACACAACATGCAAGAAAACAACCGTTATCTGCTATCGGTGCGCGGCGGCGCGCCTAAATTTCAGGAATGTTTTCATACAAATGCTTCAAACTCAATAAATTTGTATGGAACATTATCAGACTCTTATACCATTAGACTCGTTATGAGTTGCTGATTACAATGAGTATAAAAACTTGCCTGAAAATGGAAATAATATGCACAAAATCGTTGTGCAAACACAAAAATTATTGGATTTAGGATAATTTTTAATCTAAAAACTTTAATTTTCCCGAGAGTCCAGCTCCTTCAAGTTTTGAGTAAAATCAAATATTTTTTTACGAAAACATTCCCTAAGATCTTAGCAGTATCGTGATTTGTTTTATTTTTTGATATCTTAATCCGTTAAATTTTAAAAAAACAAAACGTGCGCCAAAGTCGGGGTTTTTCCCGTTTTTTCGGCCCGGTGATGAAGCTTCCCCTTAAGGCGAATATGTTGTGAAAAAATGAAGCAATTTGGTGCAGCCGTCTTTGAGTAATGAGCATTAATGTTTCTGGTACTATCCTGGACAATTAAAGATTTTGAAAACTCTAAAAAACTTCATATCGTAATTTTCAGATTTCTCCAAGAAAACTGAACCGATTCGTATGATTTTTTCAAAGTAGCTCCTTATTACCTGATATTGTATAGTAAACATTTTATTTTTTAGATAAATTGACCAAAAACAAAATGGCCGCCAAAGACATTTTATATGGAAAATGTCGGTCCCCCAAGGAACATCGGAATATCTTCAATACCAGATCACCAATGACTAATATTAGCACGGTTTCTTAAACTAGAAGAGTTTTTTGAGATCTTGTGAAAAAATGGAGCAAAAATATCTAAAAACAAAAAAGTTATCGCGATTTGAATATTTTTCTTGCTGTTAAAAATGAAGCTGCCGGTAGAGGGGTTCAATATCTAATCTAATCAACAACCCGACACAGTGTTTTATTTTCAGGACAACGGAATCAGCCCTGTCGTCGTAAAATTTGAGCTTCTTAGTCATCCCCTTTTGAGGAGGGCGTTGCTTTAGTCCAGAGGGCGGTTGTACTCGCAGGTGTTAATGAGGGAGTCTCACAAGGAAATTGTATCAAATTAATATATATTCCAAACTTATGAGAACTAATATGCATTTTCACGTGTTAAGTTAATCTTCAATGCTCATTCAAATTAAAATGTGAAACGGAGAAACACCTATAAATTTAAAAAAATATATGTATAATGTCGAGCCCTCTAGATACATCGGAATATCTTCAAAACCAGGGACAAACGATCAATTCACACAGATTCTCAAAATGGAAAGTATTTGCTTAAACTCAATGTTTATTTCATTTCAACATGATAAGTATCACTATACTAAATAACTCATACTTTTGCTTAAAATCAAGATGGCGTCATAATACAATATGGACACCAAATTTTTTACCCAAGATTTAATTCCATTTTACAGTTTACTCGCGGAAAGAACCTGCAGACGGATTCCATGTCAAATCGGTCAGCCAAAGAACTCGACCATCTTCGATTTGGATTAAATTTTGCATATGTTTTTGGTATGATGGAATAAATGTTTTCCATAGAAAAATTGAATACAATTTGAACTTTAAATTAATCAAAAACCCCATTTTTAATATTTTTGGAATTCTCACCATAGAATCTTGATAGTAAAAAGATGTTCTAGGCAAAGTTTCATGATGGGGAAATTTTTAATAAAAAAGTTTTTCTAAAATCAACTTTTGGTCGACTTTCAAAATTTTGATTTTTTGTCAAAATAAATACGTTCTGATGATACAGTAAACATCTTGAAATGATTCTCAGCTATAATGATTATATAAATAATTTCTCTAGAAGTAGCCATTTTTGAATTATATCAAGTTTAATGCAAAAAATATTGTTTAAATATTAAAATAGGCTATTTTTATAAGTTATTCGCGTTTCTCCATTAATAATAATATGTTTTCGAGAGTAAAGACCATATTTATTTCCACTTACTTATTTTCCTTGATGTAGAATCGCGAATAACTAATGAAAATGGATTAATTTAATATTTAAATAATATTTTTTGCATTAAACTCAATATAATTCGAAAATGGCTACTTCTAGAGAAATTATTAATATAATGAGCAATTCTCGCTGAAACCAGGCCGCCATCGGCACCCATCGTTAGAATTCCAATTTTATGTCACTGATCGCTAGTTTTCGATAAAACTTAAGGGTGGTCCTTTCTGTTTTCTCAAATTGGTGGACCCCTCGTACGCCAGCTAGCTGAACAGTTTGCGAAAAAGCCCATTTTTTTGAAAAATCTTGGGTATTTCTTCACGGGATATGTCTCATATTTCGCTTGGAACACATAGCAAACTTAATGGTATCGTATAGAGAAAGGATATAGCTTTCATTTTAACTTGAATAAAATTTGGCGGCCATTTTGAATTTGGCCGCCTTCTTGAATTTTGTTAGAAAAATCGATTTTTCATCATTAGCGCACCGCTAGTTTCGAATTCTGAGATCACCATCAGAAAGCTGAGGAAAAATTGCGTAAGATAGACTACAAAAACTAGGTGAGCATAGGTATTTACCCTATGATATGAACGATTTTCTAAATCATGTTCTACTATTTTGACGTATATCCGAGATGAACTAGCCCAGGGCTAAAAATCTCGTTAATAAAGTCAAACTAACTAATTGACGTATATGGCGAGTGCAATCAATGCAAACATAATTTTTTGTACAACAAAGAAACAAGTTTTCAATCGTTGGTGTATTATTTGAGACAGATAAAGAATAGGATTATTAATTTGAGTGAAAAAATCTGGCGGCCATCTTGGATTTTGACGCCATTTTGATTTTAAGTAGGAGAATGAGTTTTAACCTTGTTAGCACTCAACATAATGAAAATTAATGCTACCGTTACACTTATTCTGTGTAATTTAAAATTAAGGTTTTATTTTTGAAATTTTTATGAAAATAAATTAAATATTTTTTCAATGTATATTTTTTTCTTATAGTCCAAACGGTTCACTACAACTTCTTCATAGAACATTTTTCTCTTAAATCAACAGTTTCGGAGTTAGAATTTTTCAAATAAAATGCATGCAAAAAATTATAGGCCATTTTCAAAAGTTACACTTGAGTCAAAATTATCATTTTTTCTATGGAAAACAATTATTCTATCATACCAAAAACATGTGCAAAATTTATTACAAATCAAAGACTATCGAGCACGATTTTTATTTTTTTCGACTCATTCTGAGTGGAATTCGTCTGCAATTGAATATTTATTAGAAAATCGTTCATTTCAAATCGCAAATACCATTGCTCACCTAGTTTTTGCAGCTGTCCCAAGAAAAGTTAGATTCTTGGGGAAGTTTCAAATATGACGTCCATCATATTTCGGGACCTCCAACCCCCCTATGTCCTGCTTTTTCCAATACTTAATACATGCACTGTCACACTTTCGTAGACCACCCTCCTCCCTCAAATAATGAGTGTCATTTTTAGGTGACCCCTTAGTTAGCTTTTTGATGGTGACTACAAAATTTAAAACGAATGGTGCACTAATGGTGAAATTCAAGATTTTTCTGATAAAATTCAAGATGACCAAATTTATTGCATATGAAAGCTACATACTTTCTCAGTTTGATTTGTGTTTAAGGATATATGAAAAGAAAGATACGTGAAGAAATACCTGATATGTATCCAAAAATGAGCTTCTCTTCAAACTGCTATCTAGCATTAGAGGGATCCACTAATATGCTTGCTTCCCCCTGACGAGATTTCCGAACAAACAATTTCGCCAGAGATGTCATTGGCTGAAATAAATATGCCTCAAAATGCGGCTTATGTGGAATTGCCGAACAGATTCACGAATAAATGCTCAATGTTTCTTAAAGCAGGACGTCTAGAAAGTTTGAACCTTATTTTTGGCTTAAACATGAGGTTCGAACTTCAACCAAATATATCACTTAATTTTAAAACAAAATGTCACTTTAAAGTGATATCAAAGTGCAAACAATTTGACAATTGTCCTGGATTTCAAAATATTACGCTATTGTTTATTATAGTAGTTTAGCGTTGGATCTATTAGTAGATTTGAGAATTGTTGATTATTCATTACATCAGGTTTTCAAACTCATTCTAGCAAATACCGTTTTTGATGCGTACTTGATAATGTATTTTCAACACTATTATTTCAAAACTATTGGCCCAAAATGAACAAGAATACGGACTGATTGTCTTTAGATATGAAATGATTTTTTTTCTGCTTCAAAATTTCATGTATCTCATAAAACTTCAAGAGTAACTTGAGATGATTCAATCGTTATTGTTTTATGCTGAAGCTATGTCGCAATTTAAACATAATTTTTCTTTTCACACGAAAAAGTGATTTATATACCAAAGTAATATCAGAATTTCAGAATTCAGTGGTGACAAGAGGTCGCACAGCTCGGAAATTTCAATTGATTTTCTACAGGACGTTAATTTGCTCCTGATTACTCCAAGGCGTTTATACAGCTTGACAATTTCGATTGGTGTCCTACAGAGCGTAGAGATGTATCTGATCTATGTGGATTAAGGTCAAATTTCTGCAGGGCGGTGATCAAGCTTTGAATTTTAAATTATTTTTCTACAGATTATTAAGACGAGCTATCTGAGACAATATCAAATTAATCAAATTACAGCTTAATAATTTTCATTAATACTATACAGAGCGTTGATATGCATATAATCTACGTGGAATTAGGTCAATAAACTTCAGAGCGTTGATAAAGTTTGAAATTTTCAATTGATGCCCTACAGGACGATGAGATGCAGCCGATCTACACATAATAAAGTCAAAATACTCCAGAACGTTGATACTGCTTGGAATTTTCAGCTTATGTCCTACAGGTCTGACCTAAATGAGACATAATCAAACTCCATGACGTTAATGAAGCTTAACCATTTTGATTGATGCCATAAAAGGTTTTGATATGCAGCTGATCTATGTACGATAAGGTCACATTACTCCAGGGCCTTGATACAGCTTGACATTTTCAAATGATACAGTGTTAAGATGCAAATGATCTACATAAGACAATGTCAGATCACTCAAAAAGGCACGAAGCTTATACTTTACAATTGATATCGTTCAGGACGTTTAGATGCACCTTATCTTCTTGAAATAAGGTCAAATTACTCCAGGGCGTCGATACAGCTTGGAATGTTTAATTCATTTAGGGCATTAAGGCGCACTTCATCTACATAGGATAAGCTCAATTTTTTGTAGGTATCGCTTAGAATTTGCAATTGATCTTAATCAGAGCATTAAGATGCAGCTGATCCACATAACACAAGGTCAAAAAATTTCAGTGTGTTGAAGCAGCATGGAAATTTCAATTGATTTTCCAAAGGGGTTTTAAGATCCTCCAGATCTTGCAAAGATATAGGTGTAAAAAAGTCAAAATACTCCAGGGCGTTGATATAGCTTACTAATTTTAATTTATGTAGGACCAATTTCAATTTGATACAGAACGTTCAAAGACACCTGATCTATTTGGAATACATTCAAATTTCTCCTGGGTGTTGATACATCCTGTAATTTACAATTGACGTTCTACAGGGCGTTCAGATGCACCTAATCGACAAAGGATAAGAACAAATTACTCCAGGGCGTTGATACAGCAATGAATTTATTAAATGATGTCCTACAGGGCGTTAATATACAGCTCATCTATTTGAGGAGAAATCAAATTACTCCAGAGCGTTGTTACAGCTTGACAATCTCGATTGATGTTGTACAGGGCTATAAGGTGCGCATGATTTACAGGATAAAGTCAAATGACCGTAGGGGTTTGATACAGCAAGAAAAAATCGATTGATTTGCTACAGGGCGTAAAGATGGTTCAGATCTCGCCAAGATCTTTGTGGATTCTTACTCCAGGGCGTTGATACAGCTTGGAATTATCAAATTAAATCCTAAAGGGCGGTCACATGCACCTGATCTACATGGAAAAAGGTCAAATTATTCCAGGGCGTTGATCCAGCTTAGAGTATACAATTAATGTCCTACAGGGCGTTAAGTTGAATCTGATACATGGAATAAGCTCAAATTACTCCAAGGTATATCAACGCCCTGGAACACGTAGGTTTCGATTGATTTTCTACAAAACGTTCAGATGCTCTAGATGTCGCAAAGATCTGTGCGGAATAAAGCATTTTTTCCATGGCGTTGACAACGCTAGGAATTTTTAATTGATGTCCTACAGAGCGTTAAATTGTACCTGATCTACATGGAATAAAGTCATATTACTCTTGGGCGTTAATAGAGCATGGAAGTTTCGATTGATTTTCTTCAGGGCGTTGAGATGCTCCAGATCTCGCAAAGATTTATGTGGAATAAAGCCAAGTCATTCCAGAGCGTCGACACAGATGGATCGATTTATGTCAAACAGGGAGTTAAGATGCATCTGATCTACGTGAAGCAAATTCAAATTACTGCACAGCATTGATAAAACTTAGAATTTTTAATTGATGTTCTACAGAGCGTTGAGATGAACCTGATCTACATTGGGAAAAGTCAAATCACTCCAGGGCGTTTATACAGCTCGGGAATGTTGATTGATTTTCTATAAGGCGTAAAGAAGCTCCAGATCTTGCAAAGATATGTGTGGAATGTAGTCAAATTTGTCTAGGGCGTTGAAACAATTTGAAAATTTCGATTGATGTCCTACAGAGCGTCAAGATGTGCCGGATACTCAAAATAAGGTCAAATAACTACAGGGCGTTGATACAGATAAGAAATTTTGATTGATTTTCGGGGCATAAAGATGCTCCCGATCTCGCAAAGATCTGTGTGGAATAACGTCAAACTATTCCAGGGCGTTGATACAGAATGATCAATTGATGTCATACAGGGCGTTGAGTTGCACCTGATCTACATAGAGCAAAGTCTTAATACTCCAGGGCGTTTATACAACTAGGAATTGATGTCTTCAGACCATTAATATACACTCGATCTACATAGAATAAAGTCAAACTACTCCAGGGCGCTAATTTAGCTTGTAATTATTAAATGATATCCTACAGGGCGTTAAATGCAACTGATCCAATTAAGACAAGGTCAAATAACTCCATGATACAGCTTGACAATTTCGATTGATGTTACACAGGGCGTCTAGTTGCACCTAATCTACATGCAACAAAGCTTTTTTCAACTGATTTCCCAAAGGGCGTTAAGAAAAATATCTGAGAAAAGCTTCTTAGTCGTCGACTAAGCGCGACTAAGCAGGACGACAGGGCTGAGCGGAATTCATGTTCCATATTATGTTTTAAACTTGAAATTCAATATGAATAGTTGTACTAAGATTTGCATGGGGTCCCCCCTTTTCGTACCTTCCCATTTCTAAGGTATCGCAAATGATGGAATACATGATATAAATAGTTGAAATAAGCAATTTTAGTCATACTACAATCCACCAGCTATCTCTTCAGAAATATTGTAGTTTATGAACAACCCCTTGACCATATCGTGGAGCCGTTTATAAATAACGTGTTCATTTAGGGTCTGTTCAGAAGTAACGGCTCATATAAGGTACCGTGGGGGAAGTGTAGCAGTGGGGTAAATGGATCATTCGTCCGTAATAAGAATAAATACTTTAATATTCCGAATGTTTTCACACCTTTGCTTCATTTTAGATTATATTCTCACATACACACTGATACTACTGCAAAACTGATACTACACGTGCACTAACACAAGCAAACTTGTCGGCTGCAAAAATCAATTAATTTTCAAGTTGTTTTTTGTCGATAAAAATCCATTGTATCTCTGCCTAAAATCGAATACTATTAGTTTTTTCAACACATGGTGAACATTTCAGTTCTAATTGTATGAATCACAATGAAAAAAAATGTAATTTTTGTAAATAAATACAGATATATTGGTCATGGTACACTTACCCGCACTTTTTAATGGGATGGGGTAAGTGGATCAACTATTGTTATCAAATATTGGCAGACTACTTACGCGGATTTGAATAAGCTTTAGTGTCATCAAGTGTTGTTTTCCTTTTACATTTTTCATTCCTAGCTTGAATTTGCCAAATTGATCTGAGGAAATTTCAATTAATCCACCTAAAAGTGTTGTACAGTCTTTCTAGTACAAAAAAATGAAAATTGAAAAATTCAAACTAAATTTTTCTTGGTTTTTCTAAGCTGAAATGCAAAAGAGCATAACATACAAATTCTCCACCTGAAAGCATATTATCGAACGTTTTTTAACCATATCGATTGTTCTAGACAGATGATATAAATTTTTCCATAAATAGAATAAAAAGATTTCAGTATGTTAAACAAAAGTAAATGTAATTAATATTATTAAACTACGAGTGTGTTTCGAAAACATTGTTAGGAATAATCATAAATTCTTTTGTATAACTCAGGTGTATAAAATAGATGAATTTTCTCCAAAATTTTCTAGTTACAGTGTTTGTTTTTGTTCGAATAAGTGTAAACTAATGTACAAATATTTTTCATAATATTTTGATAAAAATTTTTTTTTTTATTTTAAAGCTATCAAAATATATAACATAGCACTTATAACAAAAATGACAGTTATATTATTCATACTATACATGATAACATCACATTTGTTTTGAGAATAAAGTTTTTTTTATAGGTGATCCACTTACCCCACCATGGTGGGGCAAGTGGATCATTTGGCGCAAATTTTCAAGTCCCTCATGCTCAATAGATAACAATCAGAAAAATCAAAATAATTGACGATTTGAAGTATAATAGTCCCTCATTTGTCATGCACAGGAAAAAGTTTGAATTACATTATTAACGTTAGCTGTACATAACAATGAAGTTGACTATTGATTTTTCTGTATCCACTTACCCCACGGTACCTTAAATAAAAATAAAAAATTGAAGAGTTGATCACAAGGGGAAGGGGGATGAAAAATACCAAAAATATTTCCACGTGATTATGGAGGATCCCTTGCAGGTAATTTTGTTTCTTGTTTACTATAATGAATTTAAGATCTAACAGACTAACGAACTTTTTACTTATTTCTATCAAATTTGATGCTAGTGTGATGGCTATATCATCTTTGCTTCATTTCTCATATATGAACAGCACAATGCATTACAATGACAATATTTCATTTGGTCACAAAGAGTGCCTTTCAATTGTTATTGAGAATTTGAGAATGTTTACAAATACATTTTCAAAACGAATTTATTGTTCACGGAGATCTACTATATCTTGAGGTAACAGTACAGTAGAGATTATTTTAAGCTAAATTATCTTCTGCTTTATTTTTTGTACATCTCATTTTCATACTTTTGTTACAATTATTTACATTTTTCGGATTTCGAATTAAGAATAATAAAATGGAATATATGTTTCATGATATTTTTTATTAACCTTTTTTCTACATATATTGAAAAACGTCTGAAAAACTTCCAAGGTTTGGAGGAAATCTTGCAAGGTGACAAATCAAAGAATGCATTTTCAATGTAACATTAATGTCTAGCTTTTTATAGCTAGTTATCATGTTACTTATAATTTCTAGTTCTTTGTAGTTGTTAGCTCTATTGAAAATCAGTGCTTTTATATATATATATACGTGGCCGTACGTTAGCCAGTCCAGTTTTAAAGTGAAAAATACCAACTGCTGTTTCAAATGGGTAACATGTTTTTACCTTCTTTTATTCAAAGACAATCCTCTTTGTTATATTTCACAGTATATATTGTAGGTTTCAAGTTAATGCAGATAATTTTGACGAAGTACTAAAAACCCATTCGGTCTACAAATCCATTAAAACTGTCAAGCCGTTTTCGGTCTAATGGCCCTTTCTCTAACGGCATTCGACCTAACGAGATAGAACTCATAGTATGCATGCCAAACCATGGGTTGGATTCCAGATAATATCTTTCCCAAATTCTTGAATGATTCCTGCGGAATTATTCAATGGTTATCAACAGTAGCAATACTACAGATTCTTTGCAAATTTATTAATCACCCAGGAAGCATTCCACTTTTTATCTGTGGCAGATATCTGATTCCGATTAGATTTTTGTGATGATGTTGAACGATTTTTAAGCAAGTCGAATTTTTCAAAGGATGCTTCCCAATCACCTCAAAATAATGTTATTACATGTTCCATAAAACATCTATAGATAGTTCTAGAGTAAATACCTGATATATTTCAGGAAACATCTTCAGAGAATTTCTGACGAGGATTCTGTGGATTTCTGATAATATCCTTAGAAGAAATATATTTTGAAACTTATTAAAGATCTCTCGGAGCTTTCCCGAGGAAACTTTAATGGAATCTCGAAAAAAATCCGATAAATGTTTGGCTGGATCTACTGATAGGATTTTGACAAGATTGCTTTTGAAATTTTTTTAGAAGACTTCAGGAACGGTACAAGGCATAGTCTTCTTTCGATTTTATTGGTGGACTTCTCCAGAGATTTAAAGTACTTTTTACATAATTTGTGATGGATTTCAGAAGAAATCTCGTGTTTGCCTGGTAAGATATCCTGGACATATCAGATTACTAGCGTATTTTTTTAAAATCCTTGTTAGATTTCCAGTGACAACTTTTGGAAATGAAGAAATACAATTTTTATGATATTTCAAGATTTAGTCTTTGTCTTTCATTGGTTACACAGCGTAACAAAAATGAAATTTTTGCGTGTCTCAAGGATCAAATTATGTGTCTCTAGTAGATTTGGGGTTGCTTAATCTGGTGCCATTCTCAAAAATGCTCCAGCACGTCACAATTTTTAGCTACAGGTCGCCAAAGTTGTATAAAACACTGGTTTTATTAAAGTTTACATGAAATTTAAAGTACAATTTATCAAACTTTTTTATAATCTAATCCACCAAACATGCAAAATAGAACTTGAACTTTCATTTCAGACATAATTTGATTGAAATTGCGCGATTAAATTTCTATTAAACCGATTTTTTCAACATGCTTGCAGTCTTCATACAAAATTCTTCGTTTCTTCTATATGGCAAAATACAACAATTCTCTAAACCATCAAAAAATAACTTTTCCGCAACGAAAGTATTACAAACACAGATGATAAGTATTGTTATACAAATAAAGTTTGAATTCTGTGGCAAATTCAGCCAATATATTACCTTACAAGCTGACAAACTTGCATGCAAGTTGGCTGAAATAGTCTTTTTTGCATTTTCAACAGTCAATATCTCAAAAACTAGACGTGCTATGATATTTCTGAAAACGGCAATGGATTCAGCAACCCTTAATTAAGTGAATAGCGGTATTTTGGTGCTGGAGACATAAACGTGTTCCGCAGTGTTATAGATCATACAAATCCTTTGTTTTCATAAATTTTGATTTCGATAACAAGGGGGGGACAGCTTCAAAGGAGTTGTAAACCACTTTTATAGAACGTAATAGATTTGTGGGTGTCCATGGACATAAGTGACACTCTGGAATCCAAAAAAAAACAAATGTTCTTTGAGAACTGTTCATTGTACAATGTTATGAATAGTCAATTTTTGTAACGCGACATTATAGAAATGCGATTATTTGAAAAAGAAAACCTTTTCAAAGAACTAACCATTCAACAATGGCGGCCAAAACTACCAAAAACATTTTTAAGATTTTTATGTTTTTTTCTTGCCAAATTCTTAACGAGACAATATTTATGGAAATAATCAATAATTAAATTTCACGAATACCGCGAAAAACGCCTAAATGTAGGCAATTTTCAATGGATTTCTCTACTTTGTAGCAGAAAATCAACTTCTTCAATAAAACGAACAAATTGGTAAGAGTTTTGATAGTAAAATCTGTTTTGAAGATGTATTGTTAGCATCCTTGCAAACTTTCAGGTTTACACCATGTCCGAATCCTTGTTTAGAATTAGAAGTTTATGGATGTCTATCAGTTTCATACCAAACTTGATTCTAGAATTTTACATTATTTTCATAAAAAAAACATTATGTAACTCAAAAAACTTAACTATACACAAATATACATTATTTAAGACAAACACCATTCATTTACTATAGGTTACAATGAATTTGGTACACTATTAGTAAGAAATAAAATCGCGTGACACGGTGATCAATTTCACCCCACTGATCAATTACACCCGAATTTACGGTATGTGTCTTTAACCCCTTTACCGGCAGCTTCATTTTTCACCTCAATAAACATATTCAAACCTTGATAACTTTTTTGTTTCTCGATATTTTTGCACAATTTTTTCACAAGATCTCAAAAAAACTCTTCTAGTTTAAAAATACATATCAATATCTGTCATAAGTGATTTGGTTTTAAAGGTATTTCGATGTTCCTTGGGGGACCGACATTTTCCATAAAAAATGTCTTTGGCGGCCATTTTGTTTAACGTCAATTTATCAACAAAGTTACATATGAGCTATACAAAACTAGGTAATAAGGAGCTACTCTAAAAAAAAAACATTCAAATCGGTTAAGTATTCTAGGAGAAAATGGCGATTTTTAAAGATCTTTTTTTGGTCAGCGTGGTACCAGACACATGAATGCTCATAACTCAAAGACGACTGGACCAAATTGCTTCATTTTTTAACAACATACTTTTATTACAGTATTGTTTCGAAGAGTGGAAATCCGAATACGTTTGAAACTCTGTAGCCTGAGATATTTACGTGGTTGTAGCTACCAGTCGGTCCCCCAAGAAATTTCTTAATATCTCAGGATCCAGTTGACCAACGAATTATATCGATACAGATTCTAAAACAAGAAGAGTTTTGTGAGAACTTGTGAAAAAATGGTGCAAAAATATCGAGAAACATAAAAATTATCGAGGTTTGAATATTTTTATTGCGGTGAAAAAATGAAGCTGCCAGTGGAGAGGTTAATCTATTGATATTCTTGCTGCTAGGGCCTTACATTTCAGATCTAGATTCTTTGGAATTGAACTACTTCGATTTCGATATACTTTGATTTGAAAATCACTCTTCTGATTTATATCCACTTCATGCCCACACAGTTTAGTATGAATGTTTCTCTTTTGATTTCACCTGTGAACGGAATACATACAATCTACTTTTGGATCTTTCAAGTTCCTTCTTACCAACAAATGGTGCAAACAGCAGACATTTGCGGCAATGTGTGGTTATTTTCCCACGACGAAACATGTATCTAAACGGGTATTGATTCCAATTTCTTTTTCCAAACCATCGGTGCCCACCATGATAGCAAAGTGCACAGGAATGTGCACTTTCCGTCGAAGTTGCCTTATGGTCTGAGACAAACCTCGCAATGCTTTCTTTTAGACACAACTTAGTATGTTCGGTAGGGTGGGACAAAATTAAGATTCCCCCAAATGAGCTTCAGAGATCCTTGTTGCCCGATTTTATTTCGGTTTAATTTACAATTAATATAAATGGATTGTTGGGGCCTTCAGTAGCCGAGTGATTATAGTCCGCAGCTACAAAGCTGAAGGTTTCTGGGTTCAATTGCCGGTCGGACCAAGATCTTTTCAAAATGGAAAATTCTTTGACTTTTCTGGGCATTGAGTATCGTCGTACCTGCCACACGATATACGAATGCGAAGATGGCAACTTTGGCAAAGAAAGTTCTCAGTTAATAGCTGTGGAAGTACTCATTAAACACTAAACTGAGAAGCAGGCTGTCACATTGAGGGCATAATGCCAAAAAGAAGAAGAAGATAGATGGATTTAACCTTGCTACAACGATACATAAATTTAAAAGTATTTTAGAAGAAACACAGAAAAAAATTAGATCGGCTCGGTAAAGCGTTATATACAATTGAGCCTCAAATTTACGGTCTATTATAACAGAGGAAACGCCCGTTTCAAAACGCTAGTTATCGAACTGGACGTCTTTACAGTTGTGAAACACAAATTGAGCCCCAAAACTTCAACTGAAGCGAAAATTTGTGTTTTCGAGACAATTGTGCCCCACGCTAATTTTCAACATTCCTCTGTTTGATACAAGCTCAGGTAAACCCTGAGGAAATGTTCTGCTTACCAATGCCGTGCGATGTACATATTCGATTGAACCTTTTCTCCTTTCTCTTTTTTTTTTCGATGTCTGGGAAAGCCTCTAGAAAAGAACTGCTTCTCATCGACAGTGCGGATCTTTACAGAGAAAGGAATTTCACTTTTTGCAGATATGCACTGCATATGGGATAACGGAAATATAAAATGTAGGTCACAAACAGCATTCTAAATGTACGGTGCAAATCGTTCGATGTAAAGTATATATTGTATAGTACCAGACAAAAACATGTGCATCCGTCAAAAACTTCTTACCGCAAGCCGAAATGGCAGGGATCAAGATAAAATCAACTTGACGAATGAACGTGAGGCGATTAAAAGGTGGAAGCAATGCTTTGATGAACACCTGAATACCTTGAGAGCGTAGGCAATGGTGGATCATACAACGTAGGAAATGTATACGTTAGTTTCGAGCATGAGAATTATTAAAAAAAAAAGTTAAAAAGTTAAACCTCTATGGTGTTTTCTGACTAAAAGTGAACATCAAACATGATCAAAAGTATCAAGGTTGAAAATTGGACCCATTTTTAGAATTAAAGTCGAAATATAGCCGTTATTTAAGCAAAAAAAATTGTAAAAAGTTGTAACTAGAACACGTGCTATCGTGTTATCTAATTAAACCAAAATGGTACCAACAATTTTAGGAGCCAAGCATAGAATTGATAAAGTGAATAGCAGTACATTGTATGGTGTGATTTCGACATCAAGAAGGCGTTTCTAGAATAGTATAGATAAGTTTCTACGGATGGCTGTAACATTCTGTGAGGTACGAGTAATTCACGTAATAATCCCTTTAAGCTCAGCTACGATCTATTTCTTTTTGATAGAACCTTTTACAATAATACTTTACGGTATGATTCAATCTATAAAGATGTTGCCATCGAAGTATGTAAATAAACACAAATCTACTAATAACTATTTGTTGTGAGAGCAATCGAATGTTTTTCTACCCTCTTTACATTCAAGATTATACATTCTAGATGGAAACTCGTTTCGAAATACCGTGCAACCCACAATCATACAATCCAATTGAGCTAACAAACAGTGCACTACCTATAAGAAAACATTGGTTTGAAATTGAAATTCTTGCTGAATCGCACCAACTTCACCATACCACCGTCAGAACTGCCCCTTCCCTACACCCACTTGACTATTTTCCAGAACGGCTAATAATTGTAATACCAACGGGTTGTTTCTAACAATCTGCTTATTGTATAATAAACAGAAGTACTTTGGCGCCCCAAGTAGGTAACGCTCAGAGGGCTTTGCAGCAATTTCACGATTCACCACCTCCGTGTAAATCTTGCCGGAAGGTTCGAAGCTAAGCATCAATTTGATTTTCTCCCTTTGTAATGGGGGAAGGTTCCTGTGATTCTGGCAGCCACAGCATTAACCGACACACGTACGGCGCGCACACTTCTCGCACAATGGAGCTATAAATCTGATAGCAACACACAGAAACTGAGTTAGTTGTACGAAGGCAGATGTTTCCAAAATCAGAATATTATGTTTTGTACCAATATTTTAAGTAAACATAGCATTGCGCTTCAATATCTTCATTTTGTCATTATGAATGATTCAAAAAGATTTAATCTATAAGCTCATTTCATATTAACATTATGACAGTTCACCTCGTGGCAAAATGTACCAGAGATAATTCATACATAATTTTCTTTTTCCTTAGCCGAGTGATTAGGGTCCGTGGCTACGAAGCAATGCCATGCTGAAGGTGTCTAGGTTCGATTCTCGGTCGGTCCAGGATCTTTAAAAATAGAAAATTCCTTGCCTTCCCTGGGCATAACATATCATCGAACCACACGATATACGAATGCGAAAATGGCTCTCAATTAATAACTGTGAAAGGGGTAGAGTAGAAGCATATCTTATTGAAACATCAATTTTGGTTACTGAGCTATTACATTGTGACTACATCTTTGTTGACATTACATATGTGTTGCATTTTGACTCGTATGCAACGTAGGCTAAAGCTGTCGAAATAAATGATTTACATCCAAGATGAATACTCGGTTACACACAAACAAGAAAAATTATGTCACAAGTAGATTTCTAATTCACATGCGCTTTTTTATAGAATTTTCGCACTTCTAGCTAAGCTAGATACTTTCACTTAACCCGGCTATCTGGGAAGCACATGGGGTTAAGGCTCTGTGGATCTCACTTAACGGTCTTCTTCTTCATCTGACCAGTGAGGACGGGACAGAGCCTGCTTCTCAGTTCAGTGTTCTTATGAGCACTTCCACAGTTATTAACTGAGAGCTTTCTTTGCCAAAGTAGCCATTTTCGCATACGTATATCGTGTGGCAGATAAGATGCCCAGGGAATTCAGGGAAATTTCAATTACGAAAAGATCCTGGAACAACCATAAATCGAACCCAGACTTCTTCAGAATGGCTTTGCTTTGTAGCCGCGGACCGCGGATTCTAACCACTCGGCCAAGGAAGGCCCAAACTTAACGGTTTATTAATCAAGGGTCTACTGCGGATGCACATCTCGAGTGCTGACCTACTTACCAGGCAGGCTAAGGCCTGGGTGGCCTCTGCTGTACGTAGGAGACGTCTCCATTCGACTCGGTCCATGGCTGCCCGTCGCCAGCCATGCATTCTGCGGAGGGGTCGCAGATCCTCCTAAACTTGATCGACCCATCTTGCTCGCTGCGCACCACGTCGTCTTATGCCGGTCGGATTGTTATCCGACATTCTGGTGACATGCCCGGCCCTCGGCAAGCTCCCAATTTTTGCGAGGTGGATGATGGTTGGTTCTCCCAGCAACTGATACAATTCATGGTTCATTCGCCTTCTCCACGTTCCGTCTTCCACCTGCACTCCGCCGTAGATGGTCCACAACACCTTCCGTTCGAAAACACCAATGGCGCGTTGATCCTTTGCACGTAGGGTCCATGTTTCGTGCCCATAGAGGAGTACCGGTCTAATCAGCGTCTTGTAGATGGTTAACTTCGTGCGATTGCGACTTTGCTCGATCGGAGCATTCTGCGGAGTCCAAAGTAGGCACGATTTCCAGCAATGATGCGTCTCTGGATTTCTCTGCTGGTGTCGTTGTCGGCGGTCACCAGTGAGCCCAAGTACACGAATTCTTAGACAACCTCAATTTCATCACCGTCAATATGAACTCGAGGTGAGGGGCGTGCCATGTCTTCTCTTGAGCCCCTCACTATCATGTACTTCGTCTTTGACACATTGATGTTCAGTCCGATTCGCCTAGTTTCGGCCGTTAGTCGGATGTACGCATCCGCCATATCGTCTCAAAGTTGCATGCAACAATATCAAAGTCGTCAGCAAAACCAAGTAACTGAACGAACTTTCTGAAGATCGTGCCACTCGTGTCTATCCCTGCTCTTATTATCACACCCTCTAAAGCAATGTTGAACAGTAAATACGAAAGGTCATCACCTTGCCGCAACCCTCTGCGAGATTCGAAGGGACTCGAAAGTGTCCCTAATACTCGGACTATGCACATCACTCGCTGCATCGTCGCCTTGATCAATCTGATATTGCCCAACGAATTCTATAGCAATTGGTGATAGACGGCAGCATAGAATTTGGGGAGTACCTTGCAGGCGGCGCTTAAAATCGCACGATAATTGACGCAATCTAACTTGTCTCTCTTTTTGTAGATGGGACACACGACACCTTCCATCCACTCCTCCGGCAATACTTCCTCCTCCCAAATCTTGGAAATAACCCAGTCAACATTTTGGTCGGTATAAATTTTGTTATTCATCTATATGAATCAATTCAATCGTATAGTATGCATGCAAAGACTATATACCTACTAAAGTGGAAGCTATATACGCACATGGCACGACTTTTTGAGACTTTCTGCGATCAGATATACGATGCCACAAAATTTGGATTAAAAAAAAAAGCTTTTACAAAGCCTCGAACACGAGACCTCTGCATCAAAAATCAGACACCTTACCACTGTACCACCAATAGATACATGTCTAAAGAATGATTAATTGCCAATATTAATGCATGCTCCATGTACAGCGATACTTGCTTTGCTTTTCTTTGAGGCCCATCGTCAGATGTTGCCAATTTTGGGTGTCAATTTTTGCTAAGTTAATGCGACTTTATAAGATGTTTTCTGGATTGATATATGATCTGTCAGTTTTTACAACTTGACGCGATTCTATGTTGCACTATTTACGACATGTTTACTGCCGTGAATCGCAAGTCAGTCCCATCTGTAAAAAGTAGGCATTGAGAAAATGGGCTGTGAAATTTCCAAACTCGTTTTCCATACGAATATTCAAAAAATTCCAGAGGATTGGAACATGTTCCAATCTTAATGAAACTTTCACAACTTGCTTTTTACTACGATATCTTTCTGAGAAAAAATATATAGATGATCGAAACACGGTTCATTTGGGTGTTACACGGTGCGGAAATCTGTAGTGGGACTGACATTTGGTTACTTTTCATTATGGGACAATTTGACTTGCTGTTTTTTCCAAATTTTTCCGAACAAATAATATAATCTCATTAGTGCAGCTGAAAGAGCATTGGAAGATATGTTGAAAACTGAGCTCAACTCAATTTTGACGAAATTGCAGATGAGTCTGACTTGCGATTCACGGCAATTTAGTTGTCAACAAAGATTGTCGTTTATGCATCGTAGTTGGGATTGTGTTGACAATGATAACGCCTTATTTGGCATCTTGTGCGATTCTGATTTTTGACGTACGAATATTTTCCCACAAAATATGAATTGAAAACTTTTTTTGCCGTAAATTTATATATTTTTTTAATAGATCCTCTTAGATACTGTCAGCTACAGAATTTCGTAAAAAAAAAAAGTTTCGAAGGATGATTCAGGATACTACAGCTACTTCAAGGTTCCACAGCTACTACTAATTGGGCTTAAGGCTAATAACTGAAACACACTATAAGACACTGCAATGAATTAGGCTCAGAATCCTTAAACTTACGACGTCCATCGTCACAAGCTCCAACACAAACTTGGCAGAGCGGTATCACAAGAGTAAAAGAGTAAAAATAGCATACAGGGCAAAAGTTCGACCTCAGTATAATAATCGATATTTCCAGAAAACCTTCAACAGTTGAAAATAAACAAATACTACACAGTAAATCTTCAATATATTTGCTACAATTTTGCTGAACGATCTTGGGCCTTGATATTTATTAATTTTTAGTTATGACAGTTTTAAAATTGATTATCGTTAACGAAGTTTTGCTGCACCGATCTGGCCAGAGTTCCCCGGTTCACCCAAACTAGAATGGAACAAATGCAATTGGGTCAAAACAAAAAAATTGGAATTCAGAAGTTCAATACCAAGTTTGATTTTAATTACTGACTGAAACGTAAGGATAATCTAACGAATAATTGTTTGATATACAGAGAGATTTTCCAAATAGTTTTGAATAAACTAAATATGTTGGCTAAATTGTACTACTTTTGCTGTTGTTACCACAAAAAACTAGTTTACAACTGAAATGTAGAAGGAAAAATCTTTAATTGGATTGATGAACCTAACAATAATGTATTCGTTGTTTAATGTAGATTGTTTTTTAAATTATTCGTTGTTAGGAAAAAGATATATGTAGACTAGACCTATTCATTTATCTGGAAATTTCCCAGTCAACCAATACTTTGATTTTTTATGTCAAAATGAACTTCTGGTCCAAATTTCAGTCATTTTGGAGATAATTTAGGTGTGCTTCAAATCAATTATGTGTTTCTGAGCTAATTTCAAGCTTTAAAAATTCATAACTTTCGAATGGAACAACAAAAATGATCGAAAATACCTCTACATAGTAGTTGAATCAATTCTACGAACTTTTGTTGAACACACTTTTATGATTGAAGCAATTTTTAACATAGTTTGGCTGAGATTTGTGCTTCAAATCACTATTTTTAGGGTGTGTTCTTTCTGAAAAACACCCCTGCATGTAAATTGCGGATTTTAAATTTCCAGAACATGATAACTATACATATCTAAAACTCAATCCCGATTTAAGTTACAATTTATCTTGCGAAAATAAATTATAAAAAATTGAAAATTAGGAAGCACTTTTATAAATCCGCTGTGGGTGAGCCAAAAGCACCACCGTGTGCTTTGGCGGGTGTACAAAATGAACACGTTAGCATTGCTTTTTTTCAGTCGATGATGATGATTGTTTTCAAATCGTTCTGAATCGTCAATGAAATGCGATCCAAACAATCATCACTCGGATAGAAAAAGCAATGCTAACTTGTTCAATTCATTCATTGGTTGGTACATGTGTCATGCGTGATTTAACTATCATCAGGTTGCGATGCGGTGTTCGATATTTGGGCATTTTTTTGTAATTTATTGCCTAAAGCATCATGTAAGCTGTTAATGGTAAATGAACTTATAGATTTATTTCGTTCGATTCCTGTTGACTAGGTTCTGAAAAACTAATGTCAATGTGTGTTTTTCTACCATATAAATTCAGAAAACAGTGTTTTTTGGGTACTGTGCAGAACAAATCATGATCAAACAATGTTTAAACTCAATTTGATCTGATTTGCGTTTTCCACAAACTTGAACAGAATAGAATTAGCTTTCAAATAGTGGTAATAGCAAGTGGTTTTGATTTTCCACATGCTAGTTATGATTTTTCAAACCTTGAAATTAGCCCTAAAACACATTTTTAACTTGAAGCATACTGAAATCTTTATCAAATTAGCTGAAAATTTGAACAGACATTGTTCTTAGTATGAGAATTCAGGATACTGCTTGACCGATAGATTTCCAGACATTGTTTTCAAATATGAACAGATCTAATGTAGACACTGTATATGGGATTTAACATTGTGACAGAATTGCTGTTCTGTCAAACAATAGTAATAATAAACCATAGAAGAAGAATGTCACTGGCGTCGCAGCAGGAACATTTTTTGCTGGCGGAGATAGGCGGGGCTATAAATGTCAACGCGAAAATGTATGCAGTTTGACACTTATGTACCCAACATGTTTCTGAGCGAGAACAAAGGGAACACCAGCTACATTATTCTTCTATGGTTTATTATTTCTATTTGTCAAACACAAAAGTTTACAGTGGCGCTATATATGCTTTCCGTAGCGGCCGTTTCGGTTTTTAATGATCCAATAATTTATTTACCCTTTAATTTGTTTATTTTTATAAATTAATTTAATAAGACATAAATACAATATAATGTTTACATGATTATTTAAAGCTTCAAAGAAATCTGTTTGATCGCATTTATCAAAAAAAAATGCCTTAGATTTTTTTTTCAAATTTGTCATATGAATGTTATGAAGCTGAATCATCATTTTATAACCCAACTTTATAGGTATTGTTTTTTTACCTTGATAAATAATAATTGTATGTCATTTTTCAGTGCCTCTATTTTTATCGAAGTGATTTAAAATGCTGCGTCCACTAGCTAGAACTCATCCCTCCCCCTCGTCACATATCGTCACAAATTCGTGAAGACCTCCCTCCCCCTAAAAAGCTACGTCATTTATGGACGACCTCTTATGAAATATGTGAATGGGCCCTTACTCTACAACTGGTTCATTGGCAATCCAGATTGAGAACCCCCAAATGTCGAGTATCGCTTCAAGGACTTAAGCTCTTCAAGAAGTGCCTGCTTGGAGGCAGCCAACAGGTTGTATCGTGTTTTCTGTGTGAATGGGACCGAGCAGCAAGCAGGGACCCCTCTGTCAGCCACTTGGTTTTCGCCGCAGGGGGATTCAAACGACTCGAATCAAATTTGATTTTCTCCTATCTTCATTTTGCAAACCGTCGTCATCGTCGTGCGTCGGTAGCATCTTCAATATTTCATATGGGTGTATAGGGGTAAACAATTGTACAAAATTAAGTCAGTAAGTCAGTTGAAGAGCTAGTTGATATTCTGTTGAATAAATTCACAAAAAAAACGTTATCGGACATTTTCAGTCATCTTTTTAAGCCATATATTTCAGCTGATTACTTTGTCCACGACTCCCCTTCTACTATTCCTTTATAGGATTGCGATTTCATCCTGCTCGGTGAAACGAAGCGTGGAAAATAAGATCAAAATGCCTGTGAAAAAGTCATCTAATATTTTTTCTAATGCTGCACTTTCATTCACGTTATTGTTGCTGTCGACGTCTTTGAAGTGTTTCGTTGCCATTCATTGAGGTGTGCTAAGAAATAATCCGTGCTAATCCGTGTAATCAGTCTTCAAAAAATCCCACTCCAAGAGCTGCTGAGATCAAAAGCCATCAGACCAAGATTTTTTCCGCGCGCATCATTTGCTCAAATCTAGGCATGCAATGAATCATGCCACGTGTACGAGAGGATTGAATCCCAGGATTCAATCCTTGATCGATTATTAGCCGGGTGAAAAAATCGAGTAAGCATTGAAATTTTATTCCATATCGATTGAAAACTTTTGTCTGACAGGAATGTATAATGCACAGCTGTTTCCAGTGAATGGCTTCAGGAAACTAGCGACAACTTCTAGTAACATTCTGACCTGACGTAATGAATTCACATGTATACGGGATTCCAAGCTCCTTAACAGAAAATATGAATCAGGACAATTTAGATTGAATTTCCATTGAAACATGTCAGGATTCAACGAAACTCTGTCTTTCAAATCTTTGTCTTGATTAATATCTCCCTGAGTGGAAATGATCAAAAGTATCTAGTGGAATTTTGCTGTGGTATGATACCATTTCTCCTCTATCCTCATTGCTGAACTTCATTGCCTTCCATCTCACTTCATCTCATGTTCTAGGCAGGCAGGTTCTATTTGTCCCAATTCCCAATGAAACGTCAAAAATTCCAGACGAAGAGCATTTTAGCTTGACTCGATTGCCTATGAGCGTAATGACGAGATTCAATCATGGGATTGAATCCTTGTATGAATCACGCACGCTAAGATTGGAAAAATCGGGATTCAAAATGATCCCACGCTTTAAGATTATTTCAAAGCATGCTTGTTTAAATCTGGGAGTAGAAGGATGCTCTTAGAAGACTGCGTGTAATTGAAATTATGGATCGTTTCATGAACGATAATATCGAGTTGTTGTTGTTTTCACAAACTTCGTGTGTGTTACACATTAAATTCATTAGTTTTACTTTATGGACGGATTCATCAACCGACAACAAGGATTCCATAATTATTACCTAAAAGTTCCAGTAGCCTTCCCGTTTAAATTTGTACGCGTCAACCTATGAGTGCAGCACGGATTCAGTGTGTTTTACTTATGATTATTCTGTATCATGATCATCATGTTCAAGTTGGTCGATTCATTGATTCGCGTAATTACTTTGTTAATAGCGAACTAAACTGGACCTCGGGTCGAACGACAGTCGCCATCATGCTTTCAAAGAAAAGAAGCAAATTCTGAAGCTGAAAGTGTTGGTAGAAAATTTGCGGATTCGATTTTTCTTCTATCAGTGGTCGACTGTCAGCTGGGACGAAATACACTGCGTTCCTTGTAAACGTGCCTACAGTGCGGCATGAAATTATATGGACACTCGCATTTTTTCACGTTTAAAAGACAATTTACACCGTCTTCAGCCAGAGGCTGCACAGACTGATCAATCACGAGCATTAGGCAACGGACAACACGGAACACCCAGTAGCCCAGTGATGAATTTTTCGTTTGACGAAAAGTTTCCACCGCCTGGAGTGGGAATCGAACCCACGCTTCGTGGCACAATACGCCTAAACGACTGACGCCGCAACATCTTGTTTGTTCATTTGGGGTAGGTAACGGGTGACCGTTGCCAGTGGATGTGATTCCGACGTGAAATAAAATGGCGACGACCCAGGCGGGTCTGTTAGACGAAGATTGCCGTAACACATACTCTACCGATTAATCCGTACATTACAGGAAAATCGGCTGAGGCGTGTGCTGGTGGGTCAATCAAGAGTGAAAAATCTCATTGACAGAGCCGAGGTGGAAGTTATCATCTTCCGAATTTGAACGTCAGTAGGTGCGCGATCTAGTAGGGGCGCTCCTTAGCCGAGTGGTTAGAGTCCGCGGCTACAAAGCAAAGCCATGCTGAAGGTGTCTGGGTTCGATTCCCGGTCAGTCGGACTGTGGAAGTGCTCATAAGAACACTAAGCAGAAAGCAGGCTCAGTCCCAGTGAGGACGTTAATGCCAAGAAGAAGATGAAGTAGGTGCGCGATCTCTTGTATCGACTTAATTCAAATGGTGGAGCAGAATATCTGGCAAGAGATGATAAGCGTGAAGGTTATTTGTGTTCAGCGGATCACTCGTAATGAAGGATGCAGAAAAGTTAACACTCCGGCGTTGAATCTTACATTCTGTAAGACAACGTACCCGGAATACCTTGCAGTCAGCTTGCTGCGCATTCCAACATGTCCATATTTCCCCAACCCAATGTTGTGTCATGGTTGCTTTAGCTACAGTCACACCCTCGTCCAATGTACAGGACCCCAGCGCTGCGTAAACTGTTTGTTGAACCTCCACGGGAAAAATTGTGGATGAGCTTCTTTGTGTCGAAATTGTAAGAGTGACCATCGATCAACAAGCCGCCAGTACCCAGTTTATAAGAAAAAAGTGGAAACCATCAAGGAAAAAGTGAGCGAAAACCTGAGTTTTTCGAAGCGAAAAAACGAGTGGTGCAACAATCAGGTGACCGCCCAACAAAGTGTGTTTGAAAAGAGGCTGAAGGAGCTGGAAGCGGCTATGCTAGCCAAAGATAAAGAAATCGCCAAACTAAAGGAAAATAGCATACTGAAAGATGAGATCTAAGGTGAAGATGAATCGAAGCCAAAGTTCAAATTTTCAAGAACACGGATATGGAGAACCAAACATCCGTTTAAGCTGAAAACCTAATCGATTGGTCACCACCAGCTAGTGACCAATCGATTAAGTTTTCAGCTTAAACGGATGTTTGGTTCTCCAGATCCGTGCTCTTGAAAATTTGAACTATGGCTTCGATTCATCTTCACCCTAACATCACCAAACAGGTGAATCAGCAGTCAAATCCAGAGCGAATACACCATACCAGTGAAACCATCGTCGTAGAGAAGCCTCGCCGCAGTCGAGGTTTCGGAGACACCCCCTAACCAGCGTCTTCGATAACCTATCGATAACACTCTCGAACAACGTTCTAAAAACAACGACGACCCTCGCACAAACAATGAGACTTTTTGCTTCTAAAGTTGGGAATGTACCTAAGCACGGTAAGCCGAAGAAGTCTTACTCCAACCCTTTGATGACGAGTTCACCTCCGTAGCCGATTGATCCATCGATCATACCAGGACATCGCAAACTCAATCTGCATCAACATCAAGCATCAGCATCGCATTCAACAATCAACTCACGACTACACAATTTGTTTCCCTAGTGTCAGCTGTTGCCAGTGTTTCTGGATACAATCGTGTAGTACTTTCGGCAATGGCTGGCACTGTGGGGCAATACGTCCCACAGGTCATTCCTAACTATTATCAACCACAAACAAGTACTGTCGCGCCTGATTTTTTTTTCATATCCCAACCAAAGCACAACAACCGTAGCAGCCTCCGATCAGTCAACTCCAACAGCAGCCAATCGCCTCGCTATCAACAATCGCACCGAAGAAACTTCACAAAGTCTTTCCGGCTGTTGCCGGTGTTTCTGGAAGTAATCGACTGGCACTGTGGGGCATGACATCCCTTATGACAGCCTTTCTAATTTCCCATCACAAACGGTTGCTGCTGCGCTTAATATTATTTCAGGACACGTTGCATCACTTCAATCTCCCGAAGAAGGTCCTTCGAGATTTCATCCTAGAAGCATTACACAAAGCACTTCCCCGGCGCTGGCTGTTGTTGGTATTGGCAGAACTAGTGTAATGGTATCGACAGCTGCTGGTACTGTGGGGAAAGGCGTTCCACAAACAAGTGATAGATTGGTTTTTTCGTCGACAGAGGCTATCTTCCACAACAGACCCACCGCTACGTATAATATCAACCTCGTCATCCACCACAAGATCAGCTATAGATAGTCGCTCCGGTGGCTGCTTCGCCCTCCAGTGGAATATACGTGGTCTTAGAGCCAACACTAGCGAGCTATAGCTGCTCATCTCCAACCTCGAACCATTCCTTGTAGCTTTGCAGAAGACCAAAGTGAACCAGCCTGTTGTTCCGTCAGACTTCGTTGGCAGAAACTACAAGTTGTGCTACAGTCGATGAGCGCCAATTATTGGCAACACGGTATAGGCCTTGCCATCCGAGAAGGTATACCGTTCGAACGTGTGCAAATCGACACCCCTTTACATCACGTTGCTATTCGCCTCCACACGCCGATCCAGGCGACTGTGGTTTCGGTTAACATCCCACCGAGTGCACCGCATTGGGTGACCTGTTCGAGCATCTAGAGAGTCCGGTTCTTCTTCTGAGGGACTTTAACGCGTGAAGGTCTCACGAGTCAAACGCGCTTGGCTTATTAATTGCCAAAACAACGTTGGACAAACAACCCACACAACCAGAATGTACGTATAACGAAATCACCTTTTGCGTTATGCGATGCTAATATGCGCAAATTTTAACGTATAAGATGATGCGAAAAGGCCTTATACGTACAAAAGTGCAGGCGATATACGTGCATATTTTATATGATGAAAAATAACATACAATGCGAGTGTGCAAATTTTATTGCGAACTAGTGTGTACTATTATGCTACTTAATTTATGATAACAAAGTTGATTTGACAGCTGCTACGGATTGATCCGACTTACTTTGTACGAGTATACGGAACGAAACGAAATGTACGTATGAAGTCATAAAATAGCGTTTTATACGAGAAAACTCATCGATCAAACAATATTAACCACCATGTAGTGTGGTTGTGATGAAATTTGTGTAAATAAAAGACTTTGCTCGTAAACTGTTATGCGACTTCTGGTTGTCTGGGAACTGGTGATCCTGAATGACGGGGGAGCCGGTACTCGTATCAACCCGCCAACGGGTAACACCTCGGCAATCGACGCGTCTATCTGTTCTGTGAGTCTGGCGCGAAAGTTTCCCTGTCGCACCTTGTCGGACACACACACGGCGACCAGTGTCAAAGCTGTACTACCAAGCTGATTGGTCGTTGTACGAACGCCTAACAGCGGACACCATTCGCCCAGATATCGAGTGGGCTGTAGAAAGCTCCACGGAGAAGATAATTTCAGCAGCGTAGAATTCCATCCCCCTTCTCAGCGGACGTGTTGGACCGAAAACGATACCATTGTGGTGTCCTGAGATAACAGCGACAATTTGCCGGCGGTGAAAGTGTTTACGTTCCTATCTTTAAGTTCAACGTCTTCAGCAGCGAGATCCAAATCAACCCAAAGCATTGGCGAGCTTCCAGAAAGGTAATGCAGCAGCGAAAAAAGTTGTCAATTAATCCAAGCAGCAATCTTGGGAAGATGTCGTGGCGAAAATATCACCCAGCAGCACGACGACCAAACTACGTACTGTTAATACACTGCACGGAAAACGGCAACAGCGACCGGTTATACTCAAGAGTGCGAACGAGTTTACGGGCAATCCTGAAGAAGCGAGAGATCGGCGCACGGCATATTACGCACACTGAAATCGTGGCAAATACGAGGTCGGATGGTCAACATGCTGCACAGTTTCCTCTCAGAACGAACCTTCGGTACAGTCTTCAGTGCGGACGGCCATCCAAATTGCAGCAAAAAGACCTGATAACATCAACTTACCTCTGATTCGGCGAATACCGGATCGTCTGGTTGAACTTACAGAATCAGCGCTCTCCACTGTAAGAGAGAATGATCGCAAGTTGCACTCGCGAAAACCAGCGAAAGCTTGGGATGTCAAGAGAAGTAAGGTACCGCGGGGCAAGTGGGAACGAAAAAAACGATAGTTCAAACAAATTGTTCAATAAAATTTTCAAATAGTGCGCATCGTACCTTCGTGCTGTGCGTACACGAATTCTCTCTGCTCTTGGAAGTTTTCTTAAAAACTACCTAAAGCAATAAATCAGTACTTTTCAGTGCTAAAATTAAAAACGGTACTTTTCAGTGCTACTTAAACAGTACTTTTCAGTACTATTTTTTCTACTATTGATCCCTTTACGATCCTTGTTTGGACCCGTGCCTTCGATTTTTCGTTGGACCCGTTGGCGAAAGCTAGCGGTGGTAATCCTTCTTGGACACCGTCTAGGGAAAAACCTCTCGAAGGTCACGTCTTTCTCGTTTATTAACTAAACATGGTATCAACAACTAACAAAAGGAAGGGTGAATCTCTGAATTCACTACTTCCTTCCAAAAAAGTGGGTTTTAAAACTGTCACTACACGTGGCAAGAATGGAAGAAAGGACGCTTCCCCAGAATGCGAACTTTCTTCCAAGAGTGAAATGAATAATTGTATCGAAATGAGCAATCAGTTCGATGCTCTAGACAAATTTTCCGAACACCAAATCGAAGCAGCCTCTAGCCCAGGCTCATTGATTCAAGTGAGGAAGCAAAGAGTGCCGCCTATCGTGGTCAGTTGTTCCGAATTTGGGGGATTTAGGCAGGAGATCTTGAACTCCATTAGGGGAATCAAGGTTTCCTTCCAAATCGCAAAGAAAGGAGACTGTCGCGTTTTGCCGGAAACTCTTAAAGATCGTGAGCTCCTTCTCAAACATCTTGAAGAGAAGAAGCACAAATTTTTTACTTATGACGACAAAACTGAACGTTTGTTCAAAGTTATCTTGAAAGGTCTCTCAAGTGACTATAAATCACCTGAAGAGATCAAAAATAGAATAAATGATATACTTGGATTTTCCCCAGTCCAAGTAATCATTATGAAAAAGAGAACCCAATCTGGCATTGCTCGGAAAGGGCTTTCTCAAGAATTTTATTTAGTTCACTTTAACAAAAAAGAACTAAATAATATTAAAGCTTTAGAAAAAGCAAAACTTTTGTTTGATGTCCGTGTGACATGGGAACATTTCCAGAAACCTGGAGGAAATTACCAGAACCCCACTCAGTGCCATCGGTGCCAAAAGTGGGGTCATGGTACAAAAAATTGTCGCATGGATGCTAAATGCATGATTTGCGGATGTTCTTCTCACGCCAAAGACGTCTGTCCAGTGAAGGAAGATACCACCAAATTCATATGCTGTAATTGCGGGGCTAACCATAAGTCCGATTTTTGGAATTGTCCTTCACGCAAAAAGGTCATTGAGGCTCGTGCCAGGCAGATGAAAGAAAATATCCGTTATGATAACGGTCGTTTCCGGAATTTGCCTGGTAGAGTATCGAACAATGCTCATTTTTCAGTTAACGATCGCTTGATCATGAATCATACCCATCAGGAAGATCATAATCATGCTCATTCACAAACAAATTTTAATTCGTAGGGTAGCCGTTCGAATCTTTCAATTTCGAATGTATCTACCCACGGTAAATCCTTTGCCGATATCGTAGCAGGAAATTTGAACTCCTCCCCTGTTCGATCCATGGGTACCCATTCTACTTGTTTCAAATCAAATGGAAAAAGCCCTACCGCCACAGGTAATTCCGCTTCTTCGTCTACCGAAAATTCTAATGGGAAATCACATGACATGTCTGCCTCTGATTTTAATTTTCTAACTGAACAATTGAATCTAATGATTGATGCAATGTTCAAAGCCACCACTATGACTGAAGCAGTCCAAGTAGGTGTGAAATTTACAAATCAAATTGTTATTGGATTACGTTTTTCTAATGGATCCAAATAATAATTTAAATATTTTAAATTGGAATGCTCGTTCTCTGAATGGTAAAGAGGACGAGCTGTTTAATTTTCTTACGGTTAATAACGTGCATATAGCAGTTATTACCGAAACGTATTTAAAACCTGGATCTAAACTCAAAAGAGATCCTAATTTTTTTGTTTATCGTAATGATAGACTTGATGGGGCATGTGGGGGAGTTGCAATCATCATTCATAGGCGTATAAACATCATCATTTGAAACTAAAGTTTTTGAAACTTTAGGTGTTTCTGTTGAAACACAGTTTGGTAAATATACTTTCATAGCTGCCTATTTGCCTTTTCAATGCTCTGGACAGCAAGTTAATTTGCTCCAAACTGACTTGCGAAAATTGACTCGCAATAAGTCAAATTTTTTTGTCATTGGTGACTTTAATGGAATAATTCTCAAAGTAATTCCAACGGCAGAATTTTATTTGATGAGTGCTCTTCAGGATATTTGAGTAGTGTGTGATCCTTTGACTGCGACGCTTGCTCCTGCGGGGCGGGTGATGCGGTCAGGATCGAACGTGTTATGCGTGGAGTGCAGTGAAAAAGTGTATAGTATTTTACGGAAACCCCAGTGCGGCGACGGAGAAAAACTGCTTCACATCCTGGTAAAATCGTTCTTTATTATTGTTTACTTTACTCACTTATTACCAATTCAAACTAAATACGTGCCAGGGTCGAAAATATAATTTTCGATTCGGGAAGTGTAAAAACATTGCATATATCCATTTGATATCTGGATGTTTTTATGCGGGGCTTACTGTAAATAAAAATGACCTCAGAATGTGTGTGTATTTACTGCCATTCTTGAAATGGGTCGTTGGAATTTCAGTAGAGCTATCACCTTTCATCTCCTGGGCTAAAATTGTCTGCAGATATAAAGATATCGAAGGGTATCATTAAATACATGCATACAATTTTCTTCCATAAAAGCACTGCCGGCCAGTGGGAGGTGGATTGTATCACACACACACACACATGAGTGCTCTTCAGGATATTTCTCAGTTCAATACCCTGATAGCCCTACATGTTTTTCCTCTTCTAGAAATCCATCTACGATTGACTTGGTCTTAACCGACTCTAGTCATCTTTGTAGCCAATTAGTTACTCATGCTGATTTTGATTCTGATCATGTCCCTGTTACATTTCAAATATCCAATGAAGCGATTCTCAATCCTATCAGCTCCACTTTCAATTATTTACGAGCCGACTGGAATATATATAAAACGTATGTTGACTCTAATCTTGATGTTAACATTTCTTTAGAAACTAAACTTGATATTGACAATGCTCTTGAAACTTTAATAAATTCCATTGTTGAAGCCAGAAGCATTGCAATTCCAAAATGTGAAGTAAAATTTGAATCCGTGATTATAGACGATGATCTTAAACTCTTGATCCGTCTTAAAAACGTGAGGAGAAGGCAATTCAACGCACTCGCGATCCTGCTATGAAAATTATATGGCAGGATTTGCAGAAAGAAATCAAAAAGCGTTTTGCTCAATTAAGAAACAAAAATTTTGAAAATAAAATTTCTCAATTGGACCCTGGCTCTAAGCCCTTTTGGAAATTATCTAAAATCTTGAAAAAACCTCAGAAGCCTATACCGGCATTGAAAGAGGAAAACAAATTATTACTAACTAATTGCGAAAAAGCTCAAAAACTTGCTATGCAGTTTGAAAGTACGCACAATTTTAATTTAGGACTTACTAGTCCAATTGAAAATGAAGTTACTCAGGAGTTCGAAAATATTCTCAATCAAGAGAACGTTTTCGAAAATGCCTGGGAGACTGATTTGGAAGAAGTGAGAACTATTATTAAAAAATTCAAAAATATGAAAGCTCCTGGCGATGATGGAATTTTCTACATCCTCATCAAGAAACTTCCAGAAAGTAGCTTATCATTTCTAGTTGATATATTTAACAAATGTTTTCAATTAGCATATTTTCCTGACAAATGGAAAAATGCTAAGGTTGTTCCAATTTTAAAACCAGACAAAAATCCTGCAGAAGCTTCTAGCTATCGTCCAATCAGTTTGCTTTCCTCCATCAGTAAACTTTTTGAAAAGGTTATTTTGAACAGAATGATGGCCCACATCAACGAAAATTCAATTTTTGCCAATGAACAGTTCGGATTCCGCCATGGACATTCGACCACTCATCAACTTTTACGTGTAACAAATTTGATCCGTTCCAACAAATCTGAAGGCTATTCTACTGGTCTTGCTCTTCTAGACATAGAAAAAACATTCGACAGTGTTTGGCATGAAGGTTTGATTGTAAAATTAAAAAACTTTAATTTTCCAACATACATTGTTAGAATAATTCAAAGTTATCTGTCAAATCGTACACTTCAGGTTAATTATCAGAACTCCAGATCTGAAAGACTTCCTGTAAGAGCTGGTGTTCCTCAAGGCAGCATTTTGGGACCAATATTATACAATATTTACACATCTGACTTACCTGAGTTACCTCAGGGATGTCAGAAATCTTTGTTTGCGGATGACACAGGCCTCTCCGCCAAAGGACGAAGCCTGCGTGTCATCTGTAGTCGATTGCAAAAAAGTTTGGATATTTTTTCTTCATACTTGCAAAAATGGAAGATTTCTCCTAATGCTTCCAAAACTCAACTAATAATATTCCCACATAAACCAAAAGCTCTTTATTTGAAACCTTCAAGTAGACATGTTGTCACGATGAGAGGGGTTCCAATAAATTGGTCAGATGAAGTTAAGTATCTAGGGCTCATGCTAGATAAGAATTTAACTTTCAAAAATCACATTGAGGGCATTCAAGCCAAATGTAATAAATATGTAAAATGTCTCTATCCCCTTATTAATAGAAAATCAAAACTTTGTCTTAAGAACAAGCTGTTGATATTCAAACAAATTTTCAGGCCAGCCATGTTGTATGCTGTACCAATATGGACTAGCTGTTGTAATACCAGGAAGAAAGCTCTGCAGAGAATTCAAAATAAAATTTTGAAAATGATTCTGAGGCTTCCTCCCTGGTATAGTACCAATGAGTTACATAGAATATCCAATGTTGAAACATTGGAACAAATGTCAAATAAAATAATAAATAATTTCAGGCAAAAATCGTTACAATCTTCTATTGCCACGATTAATGCGTTATATGTTTAGGTTAAGTTAGGTTAAGTATATTTAAAGCGTTTTTTTTTTCTCTTATAAGCAGGTGAAATCAACTCACCTGTAAAAAATCTGAACTGCTACGGCAAATGAAATGTTATATGTTGTTAACAAAATGTTAATAAAATCTAAAATTTGTTTTACCAAATTAGGATGATAGTGTTGTCTAATAACACAGAACACCTAGATATAAGAAATGAATGTAATGTTTGGAATGATACTAATAAAGAAATTAAAAAAAAAAAAAAATTCAAATGTCAATATTTTTCAAACCCAACAACACAATCACGTTTTGGCAACATATTTGCTGGTGTATGCATGAAACTAATCGAATAATTTCGAAATTGTGAAAACCTTGGAAGAAAGTTTTAGAATGAGCCATTGGACGCAGTTACCTCGTTAATCGGGGCAAGTGGGACACATCCAGTTTCATGCGTCAATCCACATCAGTAAGTCAACCATTACAATAATAGGATTGATAAGTCATAGATTTTTAATGTTAAGTACATATTTGATGTACATAAGGGATCAACCATAAAATACGTTACGATTTAGGAAGAAACCCTTTATTTAATAGTATGTCACCTCACATTTAATATTAACTGAAAATTCCTCAATACAAGCGTAAAGAGGAATAAACATGTTCAAAATATAGCATTCATAAGTTTTTAATTAAAATGTAGCACATAAACAATCAATAATTGAAGAAATTATTAATATGTTTTGTTATAACTTATATGCATGGCAGAAAACCATTTTATGGAGTGGAATTGTTTTCCATCACTACTTAATTTGGTAGAAATAACAAATAAAGTTCAAATAAAATAGAAAAGTAATCGTTCTCATTATAATCGTTCAAATTTTAGCTGTGTGTTTGTTCAATTTTGAAGTCGTATTTCAAAAATAAAAAATAAATTAAAAAATAAAGAATAATAAGTTGATAATAACACTTTTCTTCCCCCTCTTATGCAATTACGTAATTTGAGGTTGATCTTTTTTGATAAAAATCTTTTGTTTGAATGTTTTAGTGCTACTCTCTAGGAAAATGTATGAAACGTGTACGAAAAGTTTTGATTCTGGTTTTTGTTTTGATAGGTCCCACTTACCCCAGGTACAAATATATTTTGGGGTAAGATAGACCATCGAAAATTTCATATGAAATGAAAACAAAATACTGGTTTATCGTAAGCAGCTTGTAATAATACTTAAAATAATTGCTTACTGATGGAAATCCGATTTAAAATACATTTATTTTTTGCGAGTCAATGCAAGACGTGAAACGTGTCACAATTTATCATGCAAGTTGAAAATGGCGCTGAGCTGACAACTGTTACATGAATGACATGGTAATAAAAATAACAAAATGTTTAGTACTAAATACATTCCTTGTCATTGTATCTTCAACTTTCTAGAAGAATACCCCCATGAAATACTTTTCCTAGTTGAGCTATGACGAAACGCCCCACTTACCCCGGATTCTCACTTGCCCCGGGGTACCTTATTAGTGCCGTGACCCACCGAAAAAAGTCCGCCCGGTAGTGCAACATCTGCTTCCGACCCACTTCCATAAACCGATTTTCGTATATACTTGTGATTCGAAGTCTCAGAACACTGCAGGTGCCGCTTGGCACACTACAGGTCTGGCTTCTACCAGAATCGCCGACCTCGGCATCCAACTGGTCAACCAGGAGAGCTCGAACAGCAGCAGCAGAGAACGAGTCGTCGTAGAGCAATGAAGTGCACATGAGCGTCCAGTAGGAGTTCAACAGGGCTCTGACGCGAAGCCAGTTCAAGGGAAGTATGTGTAGTCGCACAGAAAGCTATCCAAAGCCCCGGCGAGATCTTCAACCGCCAATTGGACAAAACGAGTAGTCGCAGAGACACCGTAGGAATGTCATAGTGAGCAGCGTTTTTTACGATATTAAGCTCCAACAGCGAACTAGCAGAGGCTAAGATTGACGAAGTGCATGAGCACAGCCCTCCCCCGATAAAGTTGCGTGATGTCTGTTCCGGAGGAGATCGATACACATGAGTAGTAGGGAAAGTTTTTTAGTGTCTAAGCACGCCTAGCGTGTTTGTTATTCGATATTGCAAAGTGAGTTTGCATTTTACATACTTCATCAACTGTTCGGCAGGCAACAGTGGAGCTCCTGCTGGGAAGAATAGATCAAAGTAATCCAGACTACTATGTTCTACAGCAAAAAAGCATGATTTAGACTTTGTTGATAATGACAAATTATCTTTACGTACTTTCAAAATGTAGTCTTCGGCAAAGCTGTATCTTGAAAATTTTACATGAGAAAAGTTTGTTCATTTGTCCATAGATTATTATGACGAGCAGTAAGTGGACTGAACACAAAAATTATACCGTTTCCATAGTAATTTCCATATAGAGTAAAGTGGGGCAAAAGTTCGAGTGGGGCAAGAGTTTCTTTTCAATATTTCTAGCTCAATTCTAAACAGAACTTATAAATGTCATGATGGTTCAATTTCTTTTCGAGTAAGACTTTCACTCAAATATCATAAAAATTGATTGAGATTTGAAAAAATATGGATATTTGTTGTTTTTCGACGTAAATATTGTAATTTTCGGTCAAACTTTCGTTGCATGGAACCAAATGAAGATAAAATCTTTTTTCAATATTTTATGTAAGGGCATTTCTAGGCCTATCATAAAGATGCTTTGAAGTATATTAGTTTTTGCATAAATGCTTGGAAACGATTTTGGCACATAGTGGGGCAAAAGTTCGACCCACGTATAAAGTCACAGAGAAATTTGCAAATTGCCTAAAATCCACATATTTTTTTTTTTTTTTGTATGGTATTCAGTTGGAGCTGCCTGACAGCTTAACTTGTCAAGGCTGAACCCTCGGTCTGGCTTTTGCCAAGTTTCCCCTCTACCAGGACCAATACTCAGACGGACTAGGCAATGGCGCCCACATGAACACTGTTTTTTTATTAGTATTGTGACGTGGTAGTTTTTGAAAAGTACCCATATTCCCTTGCTTCTGAGAAAAGGAAGCATTATGAAAATCAGCAGCTCCATTAGAATTTGTTTGAAATAGTAGTGTAGAATTTGTTTGAAATAGTAGTGCATTACTAATACTGTCTAGTCGAAATGGTTTTGAATAATTTGTCATTCAAGTGCTATTCTGATTACTATTGTCTTTTACGTAAGATTAGAGTCTTAAATGTCAAGTGTCGTCAAGTCTTAACAAAATTAGGCTGTTTAGTAGTAGTTCTAGTTAATTTCATTTTTTGTTGTTAAAAGTATTTATTGGTCATTACGTTCATATATCCTTAAAGAAAAAAGTCGCTTTCCTTGTCTGTTCAACAATTTTTCGAAACTAGCAAGTGTACCCTAATAATCGATCTCAGCGTCTTACTTTCCATAGTCATTTTTATAGTGAATATTGAAGAGTAAAGTTACCTTAGGCTTCTATTACAGTCTCCTACAAGATTCACTTTTCGGTGGCAAATGCAATGCTTCACAACGCCTACTTTCTACTTGTAAATTTTGCGAAAATGAAGCTGGAATTAGATTATTTATACCGCTGTTACAAAAGAGGTATTTCTTATTATGGCAATGTAAAAACCATGTTAAAATAAGATTGTCGCCACTCATTTCTACTCAGTGAATCTACTAGTAATTTTCCTAAGAGTTCCTAAGTATTCCCTACGTCGTATATGATAACGATGTATCTAGCTAGCTAATAGTAAGAGTGGCTACGGATCATTCTGGTTAGCAAAAGGCAAACTGAACGTCACCAATAGTATTAATGTCCACTTCGAATAGATTAATTATTTGAAATGGGCATCAATTCTATCAATGACGCAGAATGTCCGTTGGATCACATCCGAGATATTATTGCGTCTATGCCATATGAATTATGACGCGGCTTTAAGCAAAAAATGCCAAAATGTGATACCACCACTACAGGTTACGCCTTTGGTTTCCATCATATGGGCTAATGGATTATGCCCTCCCATCGCGGCAAGGTCGCATAACCAAGGGGAGGGAATTGCCTAAAATCCACATATTATTTCCAAATTTAGCTAAATTTGCCTGATCGTACGAAAAATGCCACCAAAATTTTAAATTTTCACTTGATTTTGCGAAAAATTGATATTTTTCAGCACATTACAATTAACCTTATTTTGGGCAATTTTTTGATGAGCTTTTAGTGTGTATTTTTCGGCAAACTCAAGTTTACGGCTGGTTTAAAGTATGCCTGTCATAAAAGTATCGATATTTTGTGTTTCAGCCAGCGAATTTTTGCCCCACACTAGATTAGAACTCTTGCCCCACCGGTGGGGCAAAAGTGCGTTCAAGATAATCAATTTTGAAACTATTATAACTAAAAATGGGTAAATATTTTGACACCAGTTTGTTCAGCCAAATAATAGCCAATATATTGAAGGTTCACTGTATGGTTTTTGTTTTGTTTCAAATGCTATTGTTTTCCTGGAAACTTTGATTATACCACTCAGGTCGAACTTTTGCCCCACCTTACTCTAAACTTCAAATGGCGTGTGCTCAACCAAATTTCATCCACATCACTTCAAATTTTGGGAGAATGATTTTAATCATAATTGACACCGTTTAAGCATAGGGGAGCAAAAACTTAAAAATTTGCATCAGTCTAATGCACATCCTGTGCCCAATATTTTTTTAGAAAATATTCCGAATTCTTTTTTGAAAACCGATTTTATCGGAAACAAATATCACAAAGCACAATCTGCACGCTTCTCCGAAATTTACACAAAGAAAAATATAAATTGGTAAGATATAACGTCACAGCAAACAAGTACAGAATTTATCCCGTTTAAGCTAGCATACGTCATACTACCTTAGCATGTAAAATGTAATCGGTATTAAGATGGAAACACGTGGAATGCCTACGCAAAGCATAACCTTACCGTACAGGTACATCAAGGTCAATGTAATGCCATAATCTCTCATCTGGAATGCTGCGGGAACCTTCATCAGGTTTTATCATCTTGTAATAACTGCTGGTGGCACCGTTGACTTCTCACGGACTGCGACTTCAGCAGCAGCCGCACGCGAAAAGGGTAATATATTTCGTGGCCATGGCAGTCGCGTCGGGCTTCTAATTTTCCAGTCTAGGATTGTGAGAAAACAAACGTTCACACCCGACGACGTCAGGTGAGAACCTATAGTTTATGCTCTAGTTAGCAGATAAACATGCTTATTTATTAACGCCGCAGTGAAGACTAGAAGTGCAACCGTGGAGGTACGTGGGAAAACTACACAAGAATCCTGGCGATACGTGCGAGGATTTTTAATTGCCGTTCGCCCACGGGCCAGGATGGGAAGTTCATAACGACTGGGGCGATTTGGTGTTGTGTTGCAGCGAAAAATAAATTAATTTCAATGAACAATCATAACTTCCACTTTTCTAAACTACTATTTTCCATTTTAAATAATTGTAATTTATACTTATAACACTTATAATCTATATATATATTTTATATTTTTATATAATTTCTATAATTTCTATAATGTCTTATTTTTTCTACGAGTTTTATATTTCGGATGGGAATGTATCTTCTTCCAAACAATGGATTGAAAATACTCGACCTTTGACATTTTATTGATTCCAAAGATCCGTATATCTTCATCGTGAATCACTCTCTACACTTCGTACGCAGCAGGTTTTTCAGATTGGATTTCTATATTTGATACACTTCCAACAGGCAGGGTGCCGAATTGTGTTCGATTTACTGCCTGGATGCGAAGAATATATATTACAGCTTTCAAGCCAATCTCAAAAGTCAACCGCAAAACCCAGTGCACCGATTTGGTTGCAAATTAATTTACAACCATCACCCATCACTAATGTAATATTGGATTAGGATATATGATCTTGGGGCCGTATCGCTTATCAGTCAGCCAACGTTCACACACAACTGTCAGGAAGCGATGAAAGTTCGGATGGATTTCTTATGCCATAAGGGGTGACTAAAAATAAATTCCACCCAGATATTGATACGAAACGAAATGCGTCGCATTGGCTTGGGGGATTTTCGTTGAATCACACGGAAGAGAATCGGTTCAAATCCTCATTTATCAGAGATAATTGTGATTAGTGTCGATTTATTAGCGTGGTAACCCAAATTAGTTATAGGTAAGAGTGGTTTTGAAAGCATTGGCTTAATCATCTACTATTAGGATGGGTGAACTAAAGCTAGAATGTAGTCTAAAGATTAGCCCAAGCATACTGTGGTTAACGATTGCAATGTTAGTTATGATGCGGTCTATGTTGTGGTTATTTTATATGCCAACGTTAGATGCAGATAATGTCGATGGTTTGATCCAACCAACCTCAGAGAGAGCGAAATAGAAATGCATATATTCGAATGAGGTTTCAACATATCAATTCTCAAAATGTTAAAGTAGTTCAATTGCTTTAAACTACATGGAATCGATCCTTGTTTGGAGCCTTCGTTTTTTTGTAGGACAATGGGTCAAAAAGGCATATGTACGATTTGTTTATTGAATAACTATCGCAATTTAACTCCAATAAACTTCAAATTTGGTGTGTATGTACTTTGATGATACATTAACAACTGTTCAAAAAATTAAAGAAAAATATTTATTCACAGCGACACCACAAGGGAATGAAAAATGACCCAATCTCACCCCATAGAGGGGGTGACATTGGGTCACTGTAATTGAAATAACTTGTTTTTGAGAATATGGTTGCAAAACCGTTCACAGCTGAAAAATATTGATGAAATACGATGCAAACAAGACGAAAAGATATCTAAGATGTTTCACAAGTATGATAAACCCACTCAAAAGAACGATTATACCAATAAATTGAAGAGCTATGAGAAAAAAATATGTAAATCCAACATTTCTCGTCAAGTTAACATAAATTTTCTTGCTTTTTTTCCTCAAATTGTCTTCAAAGTCACATCCCATTTCGCCATAAAGCCTATTCAGTTTCCCCAAAGGTGTAGTGAAACAGTGATTTTTTAAACCTTCGCAAATAGTTAAATATCGGTGCGACATTCCACGATCAATACATGTCAGGCAGATGTTGACGTCATAATCCCGGTATTTCAGCGATCCAACTTATTTGTACTTCCGTTAGATGTTTCTATAATTTGAAAACACTGATAAATAATAAAATTTCAAAAAAAAAAATCCATTTCATAAAATTTTACAATGTTGCTGCGCACGAAACACAGTTGCTGGTTTGAGAAGTTGTCAAAAGGCGTTGCATTGTTATTCAATGCATGGAATACTCATGTAGATTTGTTTGATGTTTCAGAGATGCTGTATTTCAGGTATCAGGTATCAGAAGGCCGGCTCCAAAGGCACGTTCCCCACCAGTTGGGAGATTTGTGCCATCGCCATATTTGAGCCTATTTCATCATCTACCCGATGGGAGAGGAAAGGGAAGGGAAAGATGGGAGGAAATAGGAGTGGGGTCCCTTGAAGAGGGAAGATCGCATAAGCGAAATGAGAGCATGTAGCTCCATACCACAATGGGTTCGAACAGCGCCCTAAAAAGGGCACTGCAAAACGCATGAGCGTAAAGAGAGCCTATAGCTCATTACCACAGCGGGTTAAGAATAACAGGATGTCCTGAAGATTCAAGCTTCTGTATTCAGTTTCACTTAATAAGTGTTTACCAAGTAATTGGAATCGCATTTGCGCAAAAACTGGACAGTTACATATCAGGTGATACGAAGTTCCATAATCGGAGTCACAACTATCACACACAAATGAGTCAGCACGCTGAATATTTGCCATGTGATAGTTCAGTTGGCAGTGGCCTGTCAACGCTCTGACCAAGAGACTGCAATTCTGCTTTGACAGATTTTTTAAATACTTCGCCACCTTTGGAGATGGCTCAGTAATATACAATTTTGTTTGACGACACGACTCCAAACTATTCCAATATTGCTTGTGCTGAGTTGCCGCCCAAGAGTTTATCTGAAGCTTCACCCAGCACTTAGAAATTGGAATAGCCGGCTCAGGGCCAATGAAGTCATGCGATGCTCCATCGCGAGCTAGCTCATCAGCCAATTCATTTCCAACGATGGAAGAATGGCCAGGTACCCATACAAGGTTTACAGAGTTGACTGAATTCAGTTCCTCAATTTGAGTTCGACATGCGATAACAAGCTTCGACCTTGAGTTGACCGAAGCGAGAGCTTTTATAGCAGCTTGACTATCTGAACAGAAGTATATGACTTTACCCATTACGCGCTGTTGAAGTGCTGATTGCACTTCACACATAAGGGCAAATATTTCCGCCTGAAAAACGGTGCAGTTTCTACCAAGTGAGTAAAACTGATTCAGCCTTAGCTCACGAGAATATACTCCTGCACCAGCTCTACCTTCAAGAAGGGAGCCATCAGTGTAACATACTATATTGTTTGATACACTTCTTTCCAAATAGCCAGACGTCCACTCTTCCCGTGAAGGGAATTGTGTGGTAAATGTCCTGTAAGGAAAGTTACAAGCAATTGTGAGATCACTTGGAGCAAGGACAATTTTGTCCCAATTCACCAAAAGTGGAAACAACGAAGTGTGTGTAGATCTACGATTCACTGGATTTTTCTCCAGTAGATCCAGTACCCATAAACGGTAAGAGCAAGAAAGTGCTTCTTGTTTAAGATATATGTGTAGTGGCGCAACGTCGAAAAGGGCCTCAAGCGCTGCTGTGGGAGTTGTAGAGAACGCACCAGACATCGCCATCAAGCACATCCTTTGGAGATGGCCCAATTTTGATTGGATTGTTCTCACTTCGCCCTTTTGCCACCACACAAGACATCCATATGCCAATATTGGTCGAACAACTGTTGTGTAAATCCATTTGATATATTTGGGTTTGAGGCCCCAAGTTTTACCAAAGGTTCGCCGGCATTGACCGAAGGCCATACAAGCTTTTTTGACTCTGAAATCAATGTGAGCTGTCCATAAAAGTTTGGAATCTAGAATGACTCCGACATACTTTACTTGATCAGTCACATTAATCTCAGTGCCAAAAAGACGTAAAGGTCGAATTCCATCGCGGTTTCGTCTTTCCGTAAAAAGAACAATAGATGTTTTATTCGGGTTAACCGAAAGGCCATATTGGCGACACCAACTCTCGACTACCTGAAGAGCACTTTGCATCAGGTCGAATAGGGTGCTTATGCACATACCAACTATCAGAGCTAGATAGTCGTCGGCAAATCCATAAGTTGGAAAACCGCAATTATTGAGTTGCCTCAATAGCGTATCTGCTACGAGATTCCACAAAAGTGGTGACAAGACTCCCCCTTGGGGGCATCCGCAAACACTCAATTTTCGAATCGCTGCTTGACGCAATGTCGAGAAGAGATGTCGGTTTTTGAGCATTTGATGAATCCAATTGGTAATCATTGTAGGTAGCCCATGGTTTCGTGCGGCTTCCAATATGGCATCGAAAGACACGTTATCAAAGGCACCCTCAATATCCAAGAAAACACCCAAGCACGATTGCTTCTGAGCGAATGCTTTCTCGATATCGTATACAACTTTGTGTAAAAGAGTCACAGTGGACTTTCCAGATTGGTAAGCATGTTGATTCACATGAAGAGGCATGTTTGCCAAATAAACATCACGGATGTGATGATCGATAATGCGTTCCAGACATTTCAGAAGAAAAGAGGTCAGACTGATTGGTCTAAAACTCTTCGCTTCCTCATACGACGCACGTCCTCCTTTTGGGATAAACTTTACAGTAATATCACGCCAGGATTTGGGAATGTACCCGGTAGCAAAACTGCTTACAAGTAGCTTTTTCAAAACATGTTTGATAGACTCAAATCCCTTTTGGAGCAGAACAGGATAAATCCCATCCGCTCCTGGAGATTTGAAAGGAGCAAAACTATTAAGTGCCCATTGAATCGATTCAGTAGTTACGATACTGCGAGCCGAGGCCAGAGACTGGTAACTACATGAAAAGACATTTGGTTCATCCGTAGATGCTATGTCCACACATCCGGGGAAGTGTGTATTGAATAAACATTCTAAAACTTCTTCATCGGAAGAAGTAAAGTCACCATTAGGTAAGCGAATTTCGTTCACTTGGAAATCCTTAGATTTTGCAAGAATTTTGTTCAACCGACTGACTTCACTCAAACTGGAAACATTTGTACAAAGGTTTTTCCAGCCGGATCGTTCAGCAGAACGAAGAGCCTTCTTGTAAGCCTTGCGAGCTGACTTGAACGACTCTGATCCAGCTGAACGGCGTCTGTTCCAACTCCTTCTACATTGTTTCCTGAGTCTAGTCAGATCGGAATTCCACCATGGGGTCCCTCTTGTAGTCTTTACAGACCGCAGAGGACATGCTTCTTCAAAAGCTTCCATAATGTAGGATGTTGTAGTATCAACGGCATCATCCAGATCACTTGGATTTTCAATGGACGGAAAATATCCATGAAATTTGGTCGCAACCAATTCAATATAGAGTTCCCAGTTTGTTGACCGGGGATTCCTAAAACGCAAAGTCTGCGCAGTTACATTTGAATGTTCAAAGAAGATGTAGCGATGATCAGATAATGATTCCTCATCTGATACATGCCAATTCGTCAACTCGTGACTGATTCTATTCGAGCAGAGCGTTATGTCTAACACTTCTTCTCTATTAGAAACCATGAAGGTTGGGCGATTGCCTATGTTAAGTAATCCAAGGTCTGTACTACTTAAGTATTCCATCAGACTGGAGCCTCTCAAATTGATATCTGAGCTGCCCCAGATGATGTAATGAGCATTGGCATCACTGCCCACAATCAGCGGAAGGCCTTTTGTTACGCAGTGTACGACAACTCGTTTGAAGTCATCCGTTGGGGATGGTTCATCATGTGGTAAATATACCGAACAATAGACGTATTTCCTGTTGAGGTCACCAACAGAAACATCGATTGTGACAGCACATACATCTCTGGTAGTTAACTCAGAAATGAGTGTAGCAACCATTGCTTTATTAACGAGCACGCATGCGCGGGGCATGGAGCGCGAGTTTGCCATTTCAAGCTTGCTAAAAGTAGCAAAAACTGGGTCCACAAGGTTACCTAGATAGAAATTCCCTCTACGAAAGTAGGGTTCTTGAACTAGCGCCACTTGGGCTGCACCATTTTGCATGAGTCTGCAAAGATTGATCGTTGCTGTTCTTTTATGCTGAAGATTGATCTGAGCTAACCTAACCGTAGCCACTACCCAAACTAGGCAGGATTAAGCTTTTTGCAATCTCAGCACGAAAAAGACCAGCAACGAAAAAACCAGATCGGTATCTATTTAAAGTCGCCAAAGGCGAAAGAGCACAGAATACACTGTGTAAAACGCATAATGCGAATCCATATAGGTGATAATTTAAATTAAATGTCAACATATTCATAATCCCACCCTTATTAAGCCTCAAGATAGAGACTGAAGAAGGGCAGCCGATTATCTCGGAGAAACACAAGGTCACCTGCACCATTGCTCCGGGTAGCACAGGAAGGACTCAATACTGTGGAGGGCGCCCTGGTACCCCACAGGCTCCGTTTGCGGTTAGGTTTTATTTAGACCCCCCTAACCATTCATTCTTAGGCACGGTACGCATCACACCATAAATTAGGGGTCACCTGTGAGGTGGACTTTTACCACCGGAACAGGCAGTCCGTAGTGTTAATTCTTAGCCAGTTGAAACAACCGCTACCGACACTACGCGGCTATCTAGGCTGCTCGGGAAAAGGAGGTTAATATTGATGATTAACTCCTGACGTGCCCAAGAACATAAAATTTTACAATGTTGCTGCGCACGAAACACAGTTGCTGGTTTGAGAAGTTGTCAAAAGGCGTTGCATTGTTATTCAATGCATGGAATACTCATGTAGATTTGTTTGATGTTTCAGAGATGCTGTATTTAGAAAGAATAAACACATCTTAATGAAAAAAGAGAACACCCGGCACCTTAAAATGTCAAAAAAGTGGACTTGAAATTTCATTCACTATCGTTCTTGCTTGACCCAATCTCACCATTATTTTTGATGTTTTAGACACCGTACCGAAAAAATGAAATTTTTGTGGAAAAATCAAATAGATTCCGGAAAATACGTGTAAAGTATAATGAAAAGACTTTCAACCTTCTACTAATATAACGATAGAGGTTAAAGTAAATGCGTAATACTTTGCACAGAAGCAATTAAGTGCTGTAATTTTTTTTCTAGTTTCAACATACAAGTTTATCGATGTAGTAAACAAAAACTACTATTTCTAAACATGTATATTGTGATGAATTACGTTTAATAATATGTTCCCTAACATATGAATTAATAGTTTTAGTAATATCAGCGATTTTAGTTGAAAAAAATCATAAATCATAATTTTCCGTTTTGACCCAATCTCACCCCCTAGACCCATTGTCACCCCCATTGACGGTATCTCTGAATATTTATACTTTGAAGAATCTTTGAATACATTAATATTTACTAATAAAATTGTGATTGGATTACGTTCCTCTAATGAATCCAAATGCTAACGGACCAAATATCTGTCTTTGTCAAGGCTGTCATGCTGCCAACATCTCCGCTCCATCAACCGCTTCTAAGCTATCCTCCATGAAAGCAACTATCAATTCTGTATCAGCAACCTCCGTGCCACCAACCACCGTTTCCGTGCCTATCAACATCTCTATTGCCACCGCTCCCGTGGACACCGCTTCTGGAGTAGTAAGTAAAACCACAACAAGTTGATCCATTGTTGGAAACCGTTCTTACTGATTCCTATAGTCCGTCCCCCTATGGAACTCAGAACAAACGAGATTTTTTTTCTCCTCGCACGACAAAAATATTGTCTTCGCCTAGTACCGTGATGTATCAATATCCGGACGCTTAAATAAGTGAAAATGTTCAAACACAGTTTTGAATAAGTTTTCCTCTAGTTAGGTTCAAGCTCAGTTGTCTTATAGACAGTTTTATATTAGATCTAGGTAATAATGGTGAATTTTACGTTCAAAATTACAATTATAACATGAAAATTGCTGATGTAGTGAGATATGTTTTGTCCTTAAATCCGGACACCAGAAGTAAGCATTGTATTTAAATCCGGACACTTTCAAATCAAAATCCGGACAGCTGAATCTAACATGAAAAAATGTATAAATTGTATTAAGCTTGGGTTACCTCACCTGAAGCCAAAAATATCCTATTCGGCGCAGTGGAATCGAATTGTTGCGATGATGATTTAGATCGATGGTTTTTAAGCATTCGAACGGAATTCTGTTCACTAATAACACTTTTTACAATAACATTGTACGAATATTGTAATGATCAAGGATGGAAAAAAATCGTCTCTAGCGACAAACAACACGGTATACGAACGGTCCAAGAGGGCCATCGCTCTTGCAGCAAGCATGATTTGAACATCTCACCACGCGCGCACTCTACCGACATATGAAGCATCCGATGCATTGTTTGTCGTGGGACAAAGAATTTATCGGATGTTGTTACAAGTAGCGATCAACTTGAATCATGGCGCATTCGCGCCATTATTTTTCACAAAAAACATGCCCGTATGATTTTAGAATCACAAACAATATATCTGAAGGGAAATCAACAGATAAAAATGGAACAATCCTCAGAATGATAAAAATATAACTCGCGAACACTTAATCGCTAGTATACATGCAGAACGATGCATTAATCGCGGAGCATAGTTTTTTGTTGTGGTATCTTAACGACAAAAGGTTGATCGTTGTTGCTATGATCGCACGATAAAGAACAACCACGATGCATCGTGGATTTTGTCATGATCACTAGATTTTCATCCTTGGTAATGATATTATTTAATTACAATCTCGGAAAAGTAACAGATTCAACATAATGTCCGGATTAGAAGACACTTGGCTGTAATTCCGGACAATCTTTGTTCACGACATCAAATACATATTTACACTACATTTTAAGACTGCGATGTAGCTAAATCCTTGAATATTCATCGCTTTCAATTTTATATTGCAAACGCTAATCGAACAATATAATTAAAGCTCGTTTCTGCTACCTGTATGTTGTGAAACGTTCGTCACAGTTTTCTAAAATTTAACTTGTACTAGCGAATGACGTCCAACTCGTTTTTAGTTTCATAATTTAGCTGGCCATGCTAACTAGATAACAAATGATAGTGAAATCAGCAGTGTTAACAGTATAAGTTATGTGTAAAACCAAACAAATTAACATTCAATTTAATTCCTAATTGATATATTATCAGAGTGTCCGGATATTGATACCGTCCGGATTCTGATTCACCACGGTACACCAGTCAAAAACCACTTTTCCAGGAACCGCTAGAATAAATACAGATCCAATTATGACACGGAATACATCCCGCTACGAAGCTCCCATCCAACAGCGCAATGCAGAACACATGGCTTCAGGTCGTCGGGGCGCCGGTGAACTGGAAGCCTTGTCCCAACCGGAATCGCTGGGCCGACTTCGGCATCTTGAAAATGGTGCGGATGAAGAGCTCCGGAAAAACTATCGCTGCCCAGCTATATCTCCCGGTATCCGAAGCCCCGTCGATGCGGACGTCTCCTGCACCGGAACTGGCGGACTACCCTCGGTGCCGGCGAGAGGGAAGCCTGACACACACGCCCACTACCCTGGACTACGTGGGAAGTCAAGACTTGCAAGTAGTCAGGATGCAGCGGGCTCCACCCGCTACCCCGAAATACTACGAAAGAAATGAAGTCATGTATAACCAATCCGTGCACCCAACCCCAGCAACCTTTCCAGTTCGAATAACATAGTTGGACAATTATCCTCCCTCGTAACTCCTTTTTTTCGCCGTCGGAATATCTGCACACTCGGTAGAATCAACTTCCGGTCCTGCCACATATGGAGCTCTGTCTTGTCCGGCAACCGATAACGAGCTCGTAGTCCCTGGTTCACCTTTTTTTCTCCGCCATTTAATCATCTTCAACTATGGTGGGTTCACCACTCGGACCATTCACTGGCGATGCTCTGGCAAGTTCGTACTCCGTTACCACCCACTACCAATCTTCATCCGCGAATAGAAGCTACTCCATTCCGACATAGCCAAAATCAGCCAAGTTTTGCCTACAGTGGAACATGAACGGCTTCTTGAACAACCTAGCGGATCTTGAACTTCTGGTGAGCAACGAATCTCCTTGAATACTGGCACTCCAGGAAATTAACCGTGTAACAATCGAGCAGCATAATCGTTCCCTCGGCGACAAATACGTGTGGACTTTGAAACGAGAAGGTAACATTCGCCATTCTGTCGCCCTAGAGGTTCTTAATTCAAACCCGTTCACCTTCCTGAACATCGACTCTCAACTACCTCAACAACATTATGTTGCTTGATCTCTTCGAGGATAGTGATCTAACTATGACGGCTTTCCAGCATTTTTCAAGAGCTACTCAACAGCAATTGACGTTTCAGTAGTAACACGGACAGAAGTCCGGCATTTCCACTGGAATGTCACCTCGGATCCAAGTGGAAGCGACCATCATTCTTTGCATATCTCAGTAGCCGCCGAAGCTCCTGCCACAACCAGACGACCAAGCTGATTGGGCCGCCTATAACAACATCATCTACGCATCTATCCGAAGCCATCAACCAAGTGGCATATCCGACATCTCCGCTATCCTTACCCAAGCAACAAGTGTACCAATTCCGAAAATTAGCAAAACACCCGGCAAAAAGGCACTTCATTGGTGGTCTCCGGAGATCAAGAAAATCATCAAAGCACGCAGAAAGGCCCTCTGAGCTTTCAAGACATTGGAACTCGATCATGCAAACCGAGCAGCGTCTTTGAATAGATATCGATTTAAGTGCAACGAATGTCGGGAAGCCATTCGTGATGCTAAAAGAGCTTGATGGGAGGATTTTCTCGACAGCATAAATGCCTCTCAGACAGCAACTGACCTATGGGCCAAGGTCAACGCCCTTAGCAGTAAACGATCCGTCGCCCCGCCTACTCTCGTTATTGACGGCAATAACACAGCGATTATTGCGAACGGCCTAGGCAAATACTTTACCAGTCTCGCTACCTTCGATAACTACGACCCTATGTCGTCCGACGACCCGGCGCTACCGCCGGCGACATAGTTTATTTCAACGTGCCTTCGAACAACTCTGGAGAGCTGCATCAACCTACCTTTTTTAGCAGGAGAACTTCAACAAGCCGAAGTGAAGTCCGCCGGCCCCGTTGACTTCGGCTACCCTATGCTAAAGAAAGTGGAGGGACCAGGGAAGCTTGTTTTGCTCGAACAGGCTATTAATCTATGGCTGACGGACCCCTACCCGATAAAGTGGCGAGAGAGTTTCGTTGTTCCGATACCTTAGCCAGGAAATCAGTTACGAGAACCAACAAACTACCGTCCAATTGCTCCCACTTGCTGCCTGTCGAAGGTAGTAGCGAATGGTGAACCGCCGGCTAACACACCATTAGCAACACGGTCTACTCGACCACCGGCAGCACGTCTGGGTATGGCACGAACACCTACTTCGCAGCTCTCGGTGAAGTTCTGCAAGAGACAAATAATAAAAACTACCACACTGAGATGATCTCACTGGACATCTCAAAAGCGTTCAACTGGACTTGCACACCATTTGTTCTAGAAAAGCTAGTCAGCTGAGGCATTACCGGTCACATCCTGCACTTCATAAATAACTTCCTTACCAACCGAACCTTTAGGGTTGTTATAGAGGATGCCAAGTCCACCACCTACAATGAAGAAGCAGGTGTACCACAGGGGTCCGACATATCGGTAACTTTATTTCTGGTCATGATGCACGGCGTATCCGAAGACCTGCCAACAGGAGTACAAATTTTCGTCTATGCGGACGATATACTTATCGTAGTATCTGGACTGACAATTGTAGCCACACGCAGAAAAGCACAAGCAGCCATCTCTCGTGTGTCCAAATGGGCTGCCTCCGTAGGTTTTACCATGTTGGCGTCCAAAAGTGTTCGATGCCACTTATGTCCATTTGGGCATAGGGTCAGTGGGCCTCCGATCGTAATCAACAACCAAGCCATCCCTCATCGTAAGACAACAAAAATCCTTGGGGTCACTTTCAACCGCGGCCTATCCTTCAGAGCCCACTGTGATGCAGTCAGAGCCAACTGTCGTAGCCGCCTGAACCTAATAAAATCTCTTTCGAAATCGCACCGCAGCAACAACCAAGCTATTCGATTCCGTGTCGCCGCCGCTCTTATTGATAGTCGACTATTTTACGGTCTAGAAACCACATTCTTGGCGATGAATTGACACACTGTCTCCCATCTATAACCGCTACGTTCGAATCGTTAGGGGTCTCCTCCCATCTACCCCGGTCGACGCAGCCTGCGCCGAAGCCGGCCTTCTGCCTTTCCGTTACTTAATCAATGCGACGCTTTACATGAAGGCGGCCGCCTATGCAGAGAAGACTGCTGGTAATGCTAGAATCCGCCTCCTAGAAGAGGCCAAGAATCTGCTCGACAACATAGCTGACATGAAACTCCCTCCAATCGCCAAGGTCCACTGGTACGGCGAGCGTGACTGGCACCGCTCATCACTCGAATTCGACGATAGAAGAAAAGACAACTTCAGGGCAGGAGACTCGTCAACGCGGCTGCGACAATTCATCGCTGCAGTCTTGCGGACAGACTATGCAGCACATCAGCGGCGCTATACCGATAGCTCGTTCTTAGTGCAAGGGGTTGGAATAGGCAATGCGGACTACGAACTTGCGGTAAGCCTCAGTCGTTCCGGCCAATGTTCGATTTTTCCGACGAAGCCGCGGCTATTTTCTTTGCCGCTTCTGAACCAAGCACTCTTCCGATCATCATAATAACCGACTCAGCCAGTTGTTGCTTCGCCCTTCAATCGGAAGCTCCCCATCATCTGAGTGATTCCAAGCAACAGCACCAAAATTTGGTAAATTTTTTAATTCATTTTTTTCTATTGAGCTGAAACTTTGCACAGTTTTCCAGTTCCATCTAAATCGTCATTTCCCGATATCAAATCTTCAAGTTGAGTCACGACTAACTTTTCAAAAGGGTGTATGTGAAAATGGTTCAAAAATATTCAAAAAGCTGCACAGCAAAAACGGTTCGTTCGATTGTTAGACAACTAAAGAAACAAAGTTAGACAACTAAATAAAGATTCCAAAAAAAATACACACAGTAAAAAAAAATTTATTTTTTTTTGCATTAAAAAACATAATTTTTGACACAAAAACTCAAATATCTCAAAACCCTATCGGAATACCAACGTAATTTTTTGAGGGAAAACGGTCCATTATATTAGCTATCTACCATAAAAATTTGGTGATGGTAAACCAATAAACAAAAAAGTTATGACATTTCAAACATGTCACAATTTTCACATTTAGTAGAAAAAAAAAAAATTTTCGGTGTAAATTATTACGGAAACCGCAGTTTGCTGCTGATTTTATTGTTAAGGGCCTTGCGTGAATTAAACAAGTCGTTTTCATGTATTCATTAGTATTATGTATATTATATGTATAAATATTATGTATATGCATTGGCGTAGAAACAGGGGGGCCAGGGGGGCCTGGCCCCCTCCAGAATCATCCAGGCCCCCCCCAGAATTTTTGATGACTATTAAAAAAAAACAATTTAACATGAAGCAAAATCTTCTGAATTAAAGTACATGATGACTCTTGCTATAAACAAAAAATCGCTTCAGTAGTTACGTTATTTTATGTTGTCCAACTATAGTGAGGAAACCTCGCTTGTCTTATACAGCATCAGCGTGGTTGTTCTGGCTTCGATTAATCGCGCGACAACCGAAAGCTCAACAGTCGATCGGTTTCTGTTAGAACTAGAGTCTTGTTGTATGCGATAAGCGCAATTTTTCGACAACTCTGTTGCAAAAAATACCTTGTTACAAAAAGCGTCAGTATCCTGGAAATTTTATTTTCAAAATGTGTTTCTTTTCTGAATAATCCAAATTATGCTGTTTCAACATGAAGAAGCATATTCACTGCATTCTTATTTCTCATGTTTATTTAGGATACCCTGCTCGAGGTGTGGGGTGATTATGATTACCTTTATGAGAATTCTCTAAAGATATCCATACATGAACTTCTAGCGTATAATGTCCCAAAAAATAATTGAAAAAAGATAAAATTTCTAAAGGAATTTCTCAGTTAATACATAGCGGAAATTTTTGTCACAAAATAAGGCTCAATTTGCAAGGAATATTGGCATGGGCAAGTTTTCTTTAGATGAAAGGCGGAAATTTAACCTGGTGTGAAAAAAATGTATCAAAATCGATCATAGTGTTTTATTCCAACAATAAATTCTCTCTTTGATTTTGATTTAAGTATTGTCACATGGATAAAATTATTGCTTAAACTATATTTTTACAAAAAAAAAATTATTTCATAAATTATTTGTTCAATTTCCAACATATTTGTAGCAAAACTTATATCGTATAAACTTTATAAAATTTTAGTACAATCAAATTCCTCAAGGAATATTGGAGGGTGGCTTAAGAACTTTTGCAAATCTCCAATTCTATTATAAAAAAAAACGAAGAAAAAAGAACAAGAATTTTTGTATTAAATCCCACAAGGACCACTTAAGCTTATCGGTGAGGTAAATTGTCAACATATTTCAGACGCTCTACGGTATGATTTTTGAATTTTACGACAGGAGTTTAGTATTTTTTCCGAATTATATTTAAGCTGCAATTACTCAAAAAATAAGAAAGTTCTTTCAAACATTTTTTTTTGTATATGTTTCTCCAGAAATCTAATATAAAGTGATTCGTAGAGGAATTTGTTAAGCAATCCCTAAAATGTTAAGGTATTCCTGGATCTGAAGCAAAAAATGGGGAGTGGATGAATTTTTAATGGTTATTTTTGGAAAAATCACCATTCGGAAAAAAAGTCCTTTATTTTTTTCTGGAGTTTTTTTTTTCTAGAACCTTAAAGAATACTTGATGTAACTTCTGCAGATTTTTGTTTTTGAGAATTTAAAAAATGAATTACAAAATCTTAGTAAATCTGATGACAAATTCCAAAAAATAAATCCTAAAAGAATGGTGAGTACTGTTCAAAGAAAAAAATCTCTGGGATTGATGAATCTTTGGTTAATTTTTCGGAAGCAAATTAGGGAAAGAATAATATAATTATCCAAGAAATCCCTGAATAAATTACTCGGGAAATCATTGAGTATTTCCCAGTGTATCCAGGTCCGAGCTACATTGCGCGACTTACCTCGAGTATCTTTCACTATTTTTTCCATCAAATAGCCAGCGATAATAGCTGGAACTACGGCTAACACGTTGCCAGATGGTGTAGCCCGTATATTCACAAAATTTCAGTCCGAACTCCTCCAAACGCGTCGGTTTTTCGCGAGTTGAAAAAAATAGTTTCGCAATAAACGTACCGAGCAGTGGACATCTTGTGCATAGAGACGAATCAATTATTGTTAAGACTGCATGTGTTAGTTAGCAATAACTATTGTACCGCTGCAAAGAAACGCAGCATCCACAGCAATTGACGAGTGACTGAGCGACTGTTTGTGAGCGAACTTCTATCCACATAGAAGTCGACTCTCTGTTTGCGATAGTACTTTACCTCCAATGAAATGAACGGCAAAACACCACCAACCGTGCCTCCCGATATAGATCCAGGAGCAAGCACGAGTGGTTTCAATTTGCCGGAAAAACAAAACAGAAACAAGAGAACATTGCCAATATGGATGGATAGGAACGATCAATACGGTGATGCCCAATTCTTGTTACTAAGAGGTGCTAATGATACCCCTCTTGCGAGAAAACCGCTGGTCATAGAAAAGTCTGTCGAGCTGGCTGCCGGTGGCCCGATTGCTGGGGCAAAATCAGAATCACGTTGTACGAAATATACCCTTGAAGTGCGCAACAAATCTCAGGTTGAGAACCTCTTGAGTCTCAAACGATTGATCGATGATACACCTGTAGAAGTAGTATATCATCCAACGCGTAATGTTTGCCGCTGTGTTGTCACATGTTGGGATTTTGCAGAAACATCTACAGATGATATCATCAGAAGACTCCAGGATCAAAATGTAACGGATGTTCGAAGGATTACACAACGAATTGGCAAAAATGTTGTTAACACAGGGACGATGATACTCACTATTCGCGGACCTGCCCCACCAAGTTACGTTCGACTCGGACTCCTGCAAGTGCCAACGCGCCCTTACTATCCCAGCCCTTTGTTGTGCTACAAGTGTCTGTCTTATGGTCATACTAAGACAGCTTGTAAGGAAACGGAAAAATGCCAGAACTGCTCGACTATACACGATGAAATGGAAAATTGTAATCGTACACCCTACTGCAAAAAATGCGGAGAAAACGAAAAACCAACCAGTCGCACATGTGCAGTATATCGACGGGAGTAAGAGGTCATCAAAATTAAGGTCGACGAGGGTCTGACTTATGCTGCAGCGAGAGAAGCACATAGATCCAGAATCACTAGCTCGAAAGGCAGTTTCGCCAGCATCGTTCAGCAACGTTTGATTAACGTTCAAGCTGCCGGTGATGAGACTAACGAGCTTAAACAACAATTAAAACTACAGGAAGAGCAGAACAGAGCTCTTATTGTAGAAAACGAAAAACTTCGAAATGAGATCACCAACTTGCGGAAGTCAGTCAACGAACTTGCTGAAACGACTAAACAATTACAACTACAACTCAAACAGCAGCCCCAATGTGCAGCCCCAAGCGACATAGTGGCAAGTGTTCCTACAGTGCAACTGCCGGGAATATCAAAAATGCAAACGAGGCAGCAACACCGTAACACGTCTGAAAGCAGAAAAAGTGCACAATATTCAAGCAGCGAAGCAAAACAGCAAATCAAGCGACACGTTTCCAGTCCTCCGAAAAAACCGGCCAAACTACGAAAATCAAACAGGAAGAAAAAACACGTTGAAATCTCCTCGAATCCAGCCTCAGCAGATGAAACCGCTTCAGAAGAAGGCTTTTCCGAAGCACGACCGGATGAAGAAATGTCTCAAAATTAAATCCCATCAAAACGCTGGCAATAGCAAGCTACACTACCAACACAACATCAAACAATGAATCCTAAAACTAATCAAAAAAATGGAAGTCAAAAGTTATTGTACAAAAATGGAAAACACGTCAGCAACCCTCATGAGCCAGCAAGCTCCACATCGTACGTCAGCAACAACATCACAAATCATTCAGCGATTCCACGGGTTTGTACAACCCCAGGCCTTTTCCCTGCACCAACCCCGACCAGAGAAGTTCCAGAATTTTCTGATGAGCCTTTGGCGGCAGTTGGTGTTGGGGGCCTGTACTCACAGGCAAGTACTCATTCAATTCTAAATTATGAACAAACAACAGACGCTCTAAACATTCTAGTCATCCAGTCTCCATCAACAAGTTACACATCGTATAACAGCAACATATTCGTGGATAATTCAGCGATTCCAAGGGTTTACACAACCCCAGGCCTTTTCCCTGTACCGACCCTGACCGGAGAAGTCCCAGCTAGTCCTGATGAGCCTTTGGCGGCAGTCGGTACAGGGGGCCTGTTTTTACAGGCAAGTACCCATACAATTTCAAACCACGAACAGACAACAGACGCTTCGCACATTTTAGTATCCCGGCCTTCACCAAAACGTCCTTCATCAAACAACAGCAACAACTGCATAACTTACTCAGCGATTCCAAGGGTTTGTACAACCCCAGGCCTTTGCCCTGTACCGACCCCGACCGGAGAAGTCCCAGCTAGTCCTGATGAGCCTTTGGCGGCAGTTGGTACAGGGGGCCTGTGTTCACAGGCAAGTACCCATACAATTCCAAATCACGAACAGACAACAGACGCTTCGCACATTTCAGTGTCCCGACCTGTATCAAAACGCCCCACACCGAATAACAGCAGCAACCCCGTGACTCATTCAGCGATTCCAAGGGTTTATACAACCCCAGGCCTTTTCCCTGTACCGACCCCGACCAGAGAAGTCCCAGATATCACTGAAGAGCCTTTGGCGGCAGTTGGTACAGGGGGCCTGTACTTACAGGCAAGTACCAATGCAATATCTTCTTACGGCCAGACATCAGATCCAATGCATATTCTAGATCATTCGAAAAACCACTCACACCTATTGCGAACCACTACCAGCCAGTCGACCTCTCAGAACACTGTACATGTCGAGTCAACACGTGCTACTCGAAACACGTGCAGCCCAGCTGAAAAATGTGTAGCTATTCAGTGGAACGTAAATGGTCTTCAAGAACGATATGCTGAACTCCAACTATTGGTAACAGAGTATCAACCAATCATAATCGCGGTACAAGAAACTCGACTGTCGCGGTACGAAATAATGAATAGATTCTCACATGCCGAGTACAATTGGATATTTTTATCGGGGCCATCATCACCATCTCAGAACGGAGTGGGCCTTGCTGTTAGCAAATCAGTCCCGCATAGTTTTCTGCATGTGAATTCATCAATGCAAGTCATCGCCGCCAGAGTCAACCATCCTATCTGTGCTACTTTTGTCTCAATCTACATACCTTGCCATACTTCACCAAGCCAGTTAGAAAATGAGTTAGAGCAACTGATAACGGAACTACCTTCTCCTATCGTACTGCTGGGTGATTTTAATTCCCATAGCTTACTCTGGGGAGGCATAAAAACTGATGCCAAAGGAGCAATAATCGAACAGCTCTCAGCGAAACATAATCTAACCATCCTCAATACTGGGGAACACACGCGATTGGACCCTCGTACTGGAAACACGTCAGCAATTGATTTATCAATAACATCATCAAACCTAGCAGGGCGACTCCGGGGGATGGTTGATGAGGATAACCGCACCAGTGATCATTTTCCACTGATCCTCAAAACTGTAGCCAACATCACAAGCATTCATCATCGTAGGCGTTGGTTGCATGATCAGGCAAACTGGGTAGAGTTTGAGGATATACTGTTGGAAAGAATTCCACGTGATAGCGCTCCATCGATTGATGAACTCACCCAGCACATCATCTACGCAGCGGAGCAAAGCATACCACGAACGACTGGAAAAATCGGCCGCAAAGCTGTTCCATGGTGGAACCAAGAAGTAAATGCTGCAATACGAGCAAGGCGGAAAAAACTTCGGAAACTTAAAAGGATGGGCGAAAACGATCCACGCAGACTACAGGCTTTAAGTGAGTTTCAACAGACACGAAACGCGTCAAAAAATATCGTCAGAGAGGCAAAAACCAATTCGTGGAACAAGTTTGTCTCTGAATTCAACCCACAATGTCCAGCCAACGAAATGTGGCGGAAAGTAAATTCCTTTTGCGGAAAGAGAAGTTTTCAACGACAAGTGCTAGTTATCGACGGTGAAACTGTAGAAGACTCAGTACAGGTTGCTGAACATCTGGCGGAGTTCTTCGAGTCAGTTACAAAATCTGCAGATCCTTGCTTGACGATTGAATACGGGATAGAGCCGGTTACAACCCCCAACGAAGAATTCAACATTCCTTTTAGCATCGACGAGCTCATGTGGGATCTCGAAAAAGGTGGAAACACATCGGTTGGCATCGATAACATCAGTTATCCGATGCTAAGACATCTCCCGTTTCGAATAAAAATGCAAATGTTGAACACAATCAATCATCTCTGGAACTCCGGGCGCATACCGGATGCATGGAAGGAAGGATTGATCGTTCCTTTATCAAAACCAGGAAAAGATCCTAAACAAATTGGCAACCAACGCCCGATAACACTGCTAAGCTGCTTTAATAAGACTCTTGAAAGGATGGTGAATAGACGGTTAGTTGATTTCATTGAAAACCATTACAAATTTAATTCACATCAATTCGCCTTTCGAAGAGGAAGAGGAGTAGACACGTACTTTGCGGCACTGGAGAAGGACTTACGTAAACCATTCGACGAAGGCGAACACTGTGAATTACTGTCCATTGATCTGCAAAAAGCTTATGACAGAGCTGACCGAAATCAAATCGTTGCAAAACTCACGAGCTGGGGAGTTAACGGTAAAATGCTCAACTTCATCAAAAGTTTTCTGTCTAACAGAAGTTTTCGAGTACTGGTTGGCGACGTGCAATCTACGCGTCGAACTCAAGAAACAGGAGTCCCACAAGGTTCGATTCTCTCAGTATCGCTTTTTCTAGTTTTAATGGAGACCGTGTTTGAGAAAATACCGAAAGGGATACGAATATTCGTCTACGCTGATGATGTTGTATTACTGGCCATCGATAAGGACCCTAAATTGGCGCGCCAAAAAATTCAAAAAGCAGCTTCGACGTTAGGGTTATGGGCTGAACAAACTAAAATGATTATATCGGCTGAAAAATCAAGTTGTATGCACATTTGCAGAAAGCGGAAACACCCAGCAGTTCCACCAATTGAAATTAGTAGCACTGTAGTTCCAGAAGTAGCGTATACAAGGATACTAGGAGTTATAATAGATAAACGACTCAACTTCAAAAGACACATAGCAGCCGTGCGAACCAACGTTCAGACTGTGCTTAACTTCCTCAAAGTGATTGGAAATAGAATGAACGGTGGAACGCGTAAAACAATGCTACAAGTCACAAAGGCAATGCTTCTCCCCAAAATTTTCTTCTGTATAAACTTCATCAACAGTGGCAGCGTAACAAATATGAAGAGACTACTACCTTTATTCAATGCAGGTGTTCCCGAATCATCGGGAGTCTTCAGATCAAGCCCGATAGAGTCTATAATGGCTGAAGCTGGACAATTGCCATTTGAATACACTCTAACTCTCACAGAAATAACCAAAGCCATTCGATTATTGGAGAGAGATACTAAGCTTTTTCCTGAAAACTATTCCCAATCACAATCGATAACAACCTACCCATCGGTTGAAAGAGCTAAAAACGCTTATGAACAACTCACCCAGCAAGAATTACCCAGGATTGCAATACTGCACCGGATCGGCGACAGATCATGGAATGAACCAAGAATTATAATCGACTGGGAGATCAAGCAGAAATTCAAAGTTGGTGACCCACCAGCAAAAGCTCAACAGTTGTTCCTATACTTAACTTCAACTAAATACATGCTGTACCAACACGTGTTTACGGATGGCTCAGTGGACAGATACAAAGTAGGCTTTGGTGTAGCAACAGAAAACGAAAGTTTTAGTAAAAAGCTACCCAAAGAATGCTCTATATTCTCTGCGGAAGCAAAAGCCATTTGGTTTGCAATCGCCAAAACCTGTTCGAACGAATCAGCTACAGTTATATTCACAGATTCGGCGAGTGTTCTGACAGCTCTAGAAAAGGGCCACTCTCGTCACTCTTGGGTACAAGAAATTGAAACAGTCGCAAAGGGAAAACAACTAACCTTATGCTGGATTCCGGGGCATACGAGGATTTCAGGTAACGAAAAAGCAAATGCTCTGGCCAAAGCAGGCGAGGATGACGAATTTTATAACTGCGACATTCCTGCTGAGGACGCACTACGATGTTGCAAACATGAAATAAGACTAGCATGGGAAAACCAGTGTAGTACAACTTTTCTGAGAAACATCAAAGCAACAACATTCCAGTGGAAGGACCGACAAAACCCAACGCTGAGGAGGGCCATTAGTCGTCTACGAATCGGTCACACAAGATTGACCCATCAACATCTGTTCAACCGTGAAACTAATGTGTGCCCAACATGCGGAGTTCCTGTTACAGTAACTCACCTGCTTTTGGACTGTAGGGCTTACGAAGATCAAAGGAAGGAATGTGAACTAGGGTTAACTATAGGTGATATTTTGACAAACGAAGAAGAAAACGAAAAAAAATTGGAAAATTTCTTGAAGAAAACTGAATTAATCAACAAATTATAAACTGTAGCTAAGACATTGTTAAGAAATAAAACTTTGAAGGATGAATGGCCACTTCCGAGGCTAAAATCCAAAAAAAAAAAAAAAAAAAAAAAAAAAAAAAAAAAAAAAAAAAAAAAAAAAAAAAAAAAAAAAAAAAAAAAAAAAAAAAAAAAAAAAAAAAAAAAAAAAAAAAATTGATTATTTCCGCGGAAGATTTTTTTTAAAGAACAGATGAACGTATTCCGCTAGGAACTTTATTTCTTTAAACATTTCTTAGTTAGGTATTTTTGAAAAAACATAAAAACAAATTTAAATATTTTCGAGAGAGTTTTGGAGGAATTTAAGAGAAATGTTAAAATTAATTATCTGTGAAAATGCAGATCTTCGGAGAACTTCTTTGAGAAATCATGAATAACATTTTTCCAATTGAATTCTTGTTAATTGTCCATGGAATTGTTGTGGAATATTACGAGAAATCTTTGAAGTAACAACTGTAAAAATCATATAAGGTACCGTGGGGTAAGTGGATACAGAAAAATCATCAGTCAACTTCATTGTTATGTACAGCTAACGTGAATAATGTAATTCAAACTTTTTTCTGTGGATTACAAATGAGGGACTTATGTGCTTCAAATCGATTCTTGTTTCGATTTTTCTGATTGTTATGTATTGAGTATGAGTGACTTGAAAATTTGCACCAAATGATCCACTTGCTCCACCATGGTGGGGTTTTTGCTTTAATTTTATTTTCTGACAATGGAATGAAACAGTGAAATTTTTGGGTTCCTTGGATCGTTTTCGCGTTATTATATTGCTCGCTGAGCTCTGATGCCGTTAATTCGTACTCTTCAGTAGTAGTAAAACAAAATGATAATTTTGTTAAATCTTCTTCTTTTCTGCGATTCGCCCAATCAAATAGTTCTTTTGCAGTTTTAATTGGATGCTCACGTTCTTTGGCTAAACTTGCTCTTGTGGCCATGCGCTTTATGGTTCCTTCAATAGCATCACAAGGACCTTTGCCATGTGACGTAGCAAAGAAATGCCATTCTGCATCAATTCCGTACTTTGATTTAAATTGACATAGGCTCGAAAAATTCTTACGGTTTTTGTACTGCGATGCTGCTCCATCAGACATGAAATACTTATCAACGCGTAAAAAGTTTATCATTTTGGCAACGAACAAATTTAAAGATACTGAGTCGTGTCTTAAATCTTCGAAAATTACAATAAAACTAAAATGTTCAATTTGCGTACTTCCATTGAAATAAATAACGAATGGATGAATTGTAGCTTGTTGTACGTTCCAGTGATGGGACTGCACTTCATCTTGCAATACAAAGCTATAGTTTTCAGAAAAATCACAAATGACTAAAAATTCACCATCTTGTAATGTATTTTTCGTATTTTTTAAAATGCGGGATTGCTCTGTTTTAATAAAGTCGTGAGGAATTAAACTTTCTAATTTCAAGCAAAAAAATGACACAAACTCATCTACAGGTTTTACAATAGTTTCTAGGTCACACCTATCCGTGGTCACCCATTGCTCAAATGATAACTGATCAATATAATTTTCTTCAAACTCAGCGAATAAAGTATTTTCCAATGATGAAGAATCTGGACAATCCGAACAAGATCGTAGATAGCAATTTGATGTTGTATTTTCACACAAAAGACTACCAGTTAACATTTTAATATCCTTTGATAAATTGATTCTTTTCAAACTATGTAAGATTAGGTTAATATTTTCGTGTGTTGTGCACACACAAACATTATGTGTTCCTGAATTGGATAGAAGCTTGCATTGCCTTGGACGAAGGCTTGCAAATGAGGAAAAACCTACCTTAATATTTTCGTTAATTTCCTTGAAGCGTGTATACGCTTCTTTCAAAGTAGTCATCATTAATCGTTTTTGGATTGCTTGACGCTTTCCATCTTTTTTTACAGATACATAATCTTTTTGGCCAGGCATAGCTCTACTTACTTCATCGTCTTCAAAATATTGAATTATTTTTTCTTTTGTCTCATCTGTTAATGAAGTACTCGACCTAGCATTTTTGGTTGCAAGACAGTTATTTTTGAATTGTTTTGCCTCTTTTGCTGTATTTCTATTGGTTTTGAACTCATCAATGGCGTCTTGAATAGACCACGAGCTTGGCAGCATCGACAAAATCAATAATTTTTCTTTCCTTGTCGTGGCTTGATTCGAGAACCTTTCCTTCATATTCATAATTACCTCATCGTAGTCTGTATTTTCTACATCCTCAGGACCTAATTTGAAGAGGTTTCTTCGTACAGCTTCGTTGATTTCACGGTATTTTTTCTCGGGATAATTGACGTAACCCATCTTCGTCCATTTAATCGGAGTCACTTTTATTCCAGCTATCCCTTCGTTGAAGCGTTCGATGTTGACCTTCTGGATGCACTCATCTTCTGATTGATTTGTTGAAACAGATGTCACTGATGGTACCGTGGCAAGACTATCTGCACTTGGTACTTCTGGTAACTCCTCAGTTGTTGTCGGTGCATCTAGTAATTCCTCAGTTGTTGTTGTTTTCGAACTTCCTGCAACCTGATCCACCGATGATGTACAGATTGCCCGTTTGTCAACGTTTAAACGGCAGGACGTACAAATGCGTAAATTTGTATTCAATGTAGACATTGGAGCATAACCAGCCGCTTTCAGTTTATCTATGGTGCTTTCGGTGAGATTTCGTAGCTCTTTCGAACACTTTTTTTCTGCAAACGGCCTGCAACAGTTGAGAAAGCGACTACTCATGTTGCTCGTTAGATTTTAATAAACAAAATCACTTTTAAGTTTTTACTGACTAGTTTGGTGTCGTTTGCTTGACTGAAGAAACATTTTACAATTAAATCTTTTATAACCATAGTGGTAGTATATTTTTAGCTTTTTCGTGAGTATGTTCATGGTATGTACCTATCATGTTTTTGATGTTGTTGAAGTTACTCGCTTTCTCCCAAATATAATTAACAAAGTCTATTCTCTACCAAGGCGGGTCTATACCCAGGTGTAATCAGATTTTAACTTTGTGGAGAAAACCAGCGCCGAGAAAACCGACCTGCTTTACGTATACTAGATCACCTGGGTATAGACCCGCCTTGTTCTCTACGAGGTAAACTTTTTGCAGGTAAACTAGTCGTATACCTGTATAGAAAACTTTTTTTGTAGCTTTTGTCTTCAATATTAGATTTCTTATAGGTTTCTTTTATCAAAAGGTTTCAACACTATTGAGAGAATTTTTCTTCAGTTACGTACAATAAAAAATATGACACTATCAAGACTTTAGATCACAACACTGGATTGCGTCTAACTTTTTAATAGATGCTATAATAGTTATGAATAATTAAATAAAATATCATGAAAACAACTTGTTAACCTCATGTGGTACCCTTAACAAAAAATTCAGCAACAAACTGCGGTCCTAAAAAAAATTAACAATGAAAAAAAAAAAATTTCACTAATTGTCAAATTTGTGAAATATTTGAAATGTCATAACTTTTTTGTTTATTGGCTTACCATCACCAATTTTTTATGGTAGATAGCTAATATAATGGACCGTTTTCCCTCAAAAAATTACGTTGGTATTCCGATAGGGTTTTGAGATATTTGAGTTTTTGTGACAAAAATGATGTTTTTTAATGCAAAATTTTTTTTTTTTACTGTGTGTATTATTTTGGAATCTTTATTTAGTTGTCTAACATTGTTTCTTTAGTTGTCTAACAATCGAACGAACCGTTTTTGCTGTGCAGCTTTTTGAATATTTTTGAACCATTTTCACTTACACCCTTTTGAAAAGTTAGTCGTGACTCAACTTGAAGATTTGATATCGGAAAATGACGATTTAGATGGAACTGAAAAACTGTGCAAAGTTTCAGATATTTTTGAAATGGTCGATCAGAATCGACTTGCATGCCTCCGTGGAATCCCTCATCTGTGGATTCAGGGAATAATCAGACATTCATCACCCGATGTCACCTGCATGTGGGTTCCAGGGCACTGTGGCATTCCGGAGAATAGCACAGCCGATAATCTCCAGGTTAATAACTGGTCATACAAGGTTTTCCCACAACCTAGGGGGGACACCTTTCCACCGAGTCTGCGAGGTTTGCAGTACAAAGAATACTGTCGAGCACGTAATTTGCGTATGCCCGCTGTACGAAAATTCGAGACAGATGCACGAAATTCCAGGCAGCATCAAATACGCCCTTCAAGATGACCTATCCTCGATAGCATCATTGATATCCATCGTCAAAGGCGCTGGATCATATTTTAAGATTTAAGCTTTAGGCAACCGGATCTAATGCTTCAGTTACCCCACTATATATTTAGTTTGCTATGTTTGAGTTCCTCGGATTCTGTTTGTTCTAAGTTTTAAACCATGTGTGATTGTCCCTTAGTGTGATTTTGATTTTGTTGCTTTCATATTTTAATTGTCGCTGTGATAAACTCTTGCAATAAACTCTCCGAATATCCTAGATTTAAGCCAAAATATTTTGTAGCTGTTTTCCAGACGAGCCCATCTTGTTCGTTTTTTTACCGGACCGAGGATGAACCTGCCTACGGCAGAAAATCCCTAAACAAAAAAGGAAAGAAAATTGGAATGCATCGTTCTTTGAATGGTAAAAACGACGAGATGTTTAATTTTCTAACAGCTAATAAGACGCATATAGCAGATATTACTGAAACTGATTTGAAACCTGGTTCCAAACTCAAAAGAGTTTTTTGTTTATCGTAATGATCGACTGAATGGAGAATGTAGGAAAGTTGCTATTATTATTCATAGGCATATAAAACATCAACTTTTTTCGTCATTTAAACCAAAGTTTTTGAAACTTTGGATGTTTCCGTTAAAACATAGCTTGGTAAATATACTTTCATAGCTGTCTATTTGCCGCTACCATGCACTGGGCAGCAAGTTAATTTGCTCCAAACTGACTTGTGGAGATTTACTTGCAATGAGTATTTTTTTTTGTCATTCATGACTTTAATACCAAACATCGCTTATGGAATATACGCAAAGTAATTCCAACGGTAAAATTTTATTTGACGAATGCTCTTCGGATATTTCTCAATTCAATAGCCTGATAGCTACTTGTTTTTGCTCTTCCAGAAATCCTTCTACAATTGATTGGTAGTGACCGACTCTAGTCACCTTTGTAATCAACTGGATACTCATACTGATTTTGATTCTAATCATGTCCCAGTTACACTTGAAATATCCCATGAAGCGATTCTCAACCCTATCAGCTCCACTTTTAATTATTTTCGAGCCGACTGGAATATATATGAAACATACATTGACTCTAATCTTGATGTTAAGGCAAAGCAGCCCATCATTCGTTTTGGCAGCCATGTTGACATTGCGATTCGCAATTTCAAATTAATAAAACTCAGTCTTTATAGTTCATATTTATGAGGAAAAGTATCACTATATGCGCTGGCATGTAAAAAGTATGCTGATACTTTTTCAGGTGCGTCAGTGCAATACCAACGGCTTTTCTTCAATTTGAAATTGTGACATGATTTGGCAGCAATCATCAACGACGCGAACAAATTTCAATGACGGCCTACTTCGCCTTAACATTTCTATGCAAAAGAAACTTGATATTGACAATGCTCTCGAAACTTTAACAAATTCCATTGTTGAAGCCAGGAGCATTGCAATTCCAAAATGTGAAGTAAAATTTGAATCCGTTATTATAGACGATGATCTTAAACTCTTGATCCGTCTTAAAAACGTGAGGAGAAGGCAATTTCAATGCACTCGCGGTCCTGTTATGAAAATTACATGGCAGGATCTACAAAAAGAAATTGAGAAACGTTTTACTCAATTAGTTTTCAGTTTGAAGTGCGCATAATTTTAATTTAGTACTCACTAGATTGAAAATCAAGTTACTCAGGACTTCGAAAGTATTCTCAATCAGGAGAAGGTTTTCGAAAATTCTTGGGAAATGATTTGGAAGAAGTGAGAATAATGAAAAAAATCCAAAAACATGGAAGCCTCTGGTGATGATAGAATTTTCTACATCCTCATAAAGAAACTTCCAGAGAGTAGATTATCGTTTTTGTTTGATATATTTAACAAATGTTTGCAGTTGGCATAATTTCCTGACAAACGGGAAAACGCTAAGGTTGTTCCAATTTCAAAACCAGACAAAAATCCTGCAGGAGCTTTTAGCTATCGTCCAATTAGTTTGCTTTCCTCCATCAGTAAACTTTTTGATAAGGTCGTTTTGAGCAGAATGATGGTCCACATCAACGAAAGTTCAATTTTTGCCATATACAGTTCGGATTCCATCATAGACATTCGACTATTCATCAACTTTTACGTGTAACAAATTTGATCCGTTCCAACAAATCTGAAGTCTATTCTACTGGTATTGCTCTTCTAGACAGAGAAAAAGCATTCGACTGTGTTTGGCATGAAGTATTGTAAAAATGAAAAACTTTAATTTTGCAACATACATTGTTAGAATATTCCGAAGTTGACAGTTAAAACGTACACTTCAGGTTTATTATCAAAACTTCAAGTCTTAAAGACTTCCTGTGAGAGCTGTTGATACTGAAGGCAGCATTTTGGGACCAATATTTTTACATCTGACTTACATGCGTTACCTCAGAGGTGCCAAAAATCTTTGTTTGCCTATGACACTGGTCTCTCCGCCAAAGGACGAAGCATGCGTATAATCTGTAGTAGATAGCAAAAAAATTGAATATTTTTTCTTTATACACTAAGCTCTTACGGTGAATTTCACCGTAATCTCAACAGCTGAACAGTTCGGTGAAATAAAACACCGTTACTTTACCGAATACTGTAAAAATTTACCGTACCGTCAAGCTACCATTCACCGTGCATTTAAGGAAAATCCGCACTTCAAAAAATTGTATTATTATTATTAGAATACCACTACGAGGCGTACAATTATACCATAATTCAGGGGAAAATCCAAAATCAGCGATGCATACAAAAAAATACTTAAAAAGTATGTTTACAAATGTAATGTTAAGGTCGCCTCGTACCGTGCTATGTCACCATTCACCGTGCACACTGGTGCACCATTTACCGTGCGTATAGTTTTCGTCATGATATAATTTCGTATCTTGAAGAAACGTTGTTGGTGGAGCAATTATGTTGCTAGTAGTGTGCGCACTCAGTTTTAAGGGTATTCAAACCTTATTTTACAATGAAAGCCATAGAAAGTTGAAAAATGGCTAAATCACTATTTTTTCATTGAAATCGTTATATGAGGTTTGACTGTATTGTCCAAACCACTTCATACTCGCTCAAAAATAAAATATGGAGCAGTTAAATCATAACATAACACATAACAATAAATCCATTATTACCCAATAATTTCAAGCCTTTTACACTAATGCACGGTAATAGGAACCATAAATATTAAAAATGATTCATTCACCTTGCATTTGTGTTTCGATTGAAACATAATTCAAACATCTAATTTGCATAAAATCTCATGGTTCATACGATGAAATACATGTAACTAGAAGTATCTACTGCGAAAACTTATTGAAATTTTGAAAAATTTGATACTCTAACGTTAAAATGAAAAATGTGATTTTTTGGCGATTCTATTAAGATTTTTAAAAAATACCATTATTAAACAGAATTCACATGATTTTGACTACTATAATTAGCTATTTCAGAAGGCTATGTTACAAAAACTAGTTCATTCCATCAGTTTTACCTTATATTGCTGACAAAAGAATAATTTGTGAAAATTGTATGAATGTTCTGTAGAAATTTGTATGTGTGCACGGTGAATGGAGGCCGCACGGTGACTGGTGACTTAACGGTACTCCGTTAATTTATTTCACCGAACTGTTCAGCTGTTGAAATTTCACAGGAATCCGTAAAATAATTTAAGTGTGCATACTTGCAAAAATAGAAGATTTCTCATAATGTTTCTCAAACTCAACTCATAATATTCCCACATAAACCAAAAGCTCTTATGGTTTCAATTCAAATAGGCATGTTGTCACCCTTCTTTCCAATATATTGTTTAGATGAAGTTAAGTATCTAGGGCCTATACTAGATAAATATTTAACTTTCAATAAATGTAATGTTTTCAAGTTTAATTTTTATCTAGCAGGGCATTCAAACCAAATGTAACAAATATGTAAAATGGCTGTATCCACTTATTGACAGAAAATCTAAACTTTGTCTAAAAAACAACCTTTTGATCTTCAAATGGACTAGCTGTCCTGTTTTAATTAGGGTGATAGTGTTTTGTAACACAGAACACCTAGATATAAAAAATGAACGTAATGTTTGAAATTATACTAAAAAAGAAAATCAAACATATGTTCTCAATCTTCTATCAGGTAAATATTGATTTGTTAAATTGTCCACTTACTGCAAAGGATACTTATTGTCTAATAAATCATCGATTTATTAAAATCTCGATACATGTCATAGAGGTATACTTTCCTCCTCTTCGAGAGTATCCTTCATAAATTTCCTGTCATCCCGAATGATCCAGTGTTACCTTGACGAGGGATAAAATTCGCAATGTCGTTTCCCTCTCTGTCAATTGTACAAACAAGTGCCGCCATGTAGAGGTGTATTATGTGTTTATCTCTTTAGGAACGTTCAGAGAAGGTACCAGCGTGTAGCGTAGCGGCTGAATTTCCCCACCATTTATCCTTCTTCAACGAAAGGTAAACATCTCCGTCGTCCGCAAACACGAGGATGACCCTACTGCTGGATCGAGCGCTCAAGCGTTTACACCGTATATACCATCCATTGGCCACCGCTCTGGGCGTTGAAGCATAGTTGACTGGATACAAATTTCTCCAGCGAAATTCCTACGAAGTTAAGCAATGCAGGGTTTCCCGCCCATGCGGGAAGGAAGACCAACAACAAACGTCTCCCCCAGTTTTTCTTCTGAAACCGTGTGTCCTCTGGGGTCGTTCATAAAATATAAAATGCTTGGTACATCTAGTTTCATGTAAATACAATAATAATATATATGTAACACAAAAAGAAAATGAAAGTTGAAATGAAGATTTTAAAAACTTGTGTTACAACTTACAGGTTTCTACTGGATTAAGGTAAGTGTACAAGCTATGGCCATGATAATTCCCTATTTATCCATACGTGGCAATTTAGATGTTTTCAAATGTTGAACAATTTTTTTTGTTTTAATAATACAACATTGAATGTATCTTAATGTTAAAACACACAAGATTTAAAATGAAAAGGTTTTCGAAATTTCGCCCTATGGCTATAAATCCACTAAACACAAATACGTATACGATAGTGAATATAAGTACAAAAGAAGAGGCGATATACAACATGCGACATGCAAAATATACGTATATCGCCTCCACATTTGTACTCTTATATTCCAGCATATACGATCGTGTGTTTGCTAGCAAGAGAATCATGAAAGGTTTCTAACAACAATACTAGAATGGTATCCGATGAGAAACCCAAAACAATTCTGATGAATAGTCTGAAGTGATTCTTGATATAATGGTGGTATTCTAATGATAATCCTGGTAGAAACGCGATGAGAATCTTGAAAGATTTTGATGAGAATCGTGGAACCATTATGATGAAAATCCTGTTTTCTGATGAGAGTCGTGGAAAGGTTCTGATAAGAACCCTTGAAGTATTGTGATGAGAATCATGGAAGGATTTTGGAAGGAAGATTTTGAAAAGAACCCTGGAAGAATTCTGTTAAGAATTCTGAAAGGTTTCAGATGATAATCCTGGGAAGAGTTTGGTAACAATCCTGAAAAGGTTAAGATGGAAATCCGGAGGAAATTTGAATGAAAATCTCGAGAGGATTATGATGAGATTTCGGAGATGATTCTGATGGTAATCCTTAGAAGATTCTGATGTGAATCCTGGAACAAACCCTATTATAATTGAAAGGTCTCTAATGAGCATACTGGGAAGAGTCTTTTGCAGTACTAGATGTCGCATTATGTAGTTATTGAACGCCACATGAGAATGTAAATTGTCAACGACTCTTTTGTACGTCATTTATTCACTCGCGCATGAGCCTATGCATGCTATAAAACGTTTGACTTTTACTGTGCTCCCTGTTTTCAAGTTGCCCGTGAGAGAGAGCGAGACAGCACCAACACACGGCGCACAGTAAAAGTCATGAGAACAAAAGAATTTATGGCACGTACAGAGGCTCATGAGCCTATGAGCCTCTACATACTATAAAACGTTTGACTTTTACTGTGCACCCTGTTTTCAAGTTGTCCGTGAGAGAGAGAGCGAGACAGCACCAACACACGGCGCAGAGTAAAAGTCAAAAGAACAAAAGAATTTATGGCATGTACAGAGGCTCATTCCTCTCCATTGAGTAGAGTTCATTCATTCTCTATCCGAGTGTGTATAAGTACGGACGTTTAACAAAGCTAGTTTGTAAACCGTTTTCCGAAATGTTTTATGTGATGACCAAATAAAACACTGGATACCGAGGAATCGTCTATCACCATTACGCCTAGACTCACACAAGCACCGAAGCGGTCACCGTTGCATACTCCAGATACGGACGGATTCTGATAAGAACCCTGAGAGGATTCTGATAAGAATCCTCGAACGATTCTGATGATAGGAGAAGAGATTTTAATGAATATAATCAGAGGGTTTTGATGAGAATCCTCAGAGAATTCTGATGAGAATTTTCAGAGGATTCTGATGAGAATCCAGAGAGGAACCTTTTTACTGAGTTGTTTTCTCTTTCCAATCCTTTTCTTTATCTGCTCTTCCAATTCAGTGTTGCTAGTTTTACAGCACTAATAATTCCCATAAACAATTGTGGTTCGAACATGTTCCACAAAAAATCGCAAGACTTATCCTATATTATATCCTTTTAAAAATAATCGAAATATATTGAAATTTTACCCAAACACTTTGCACTCACTCACTCACTCACGTATTAGCTACCGGTATCCAGATTTTTGTGGATGCTGGAGGTGAAAATTGAAATAGGGTTCTAAATTTTTTAGTGAAATATTATTTTTATTAAATAACGCAAAAGCGCGTGTTCTTGCAACTATTTTAGCAATTTTTCCCGCACGAATGACGGCTATATCATCAGAGCCGTAGCGTCACCTTACCCCTTGGTGGACCATCTTTTGAGCGCTCCTTATTTTTTGCATTTATACGTGAAATTCCAGAATATTTTCAGGGATTCTTTTAAAGATTCTAGAGCGTCCAAAGAAATTTTAAAAAAGTTACTTTATCATAAAATCATGTTGTAATGGTATATTGTATAAAGGTTCTTGATTTTTGTTTTCACAGAATTGCGAATAAAGTAACTGTAATAACTATTATGATGATGATGATATAGGCTGCCATCTATTGTAGCAAGGTATCCACCGGTAGCAATGGCCTATTCTAACAAAACAATTTGTTCAAGATTGTATGACTATTCGTATTCAATCATACTCCTGTCTGAAGGGCCAAAAACGAATGGCGGACCCGTAAGCAGAGACACTTACGCGAAACCCGCAAGGAAAAAGAATCTCCTTCCAAAAGTAAGTTCACACGAACAGTCGTACAATCAAGCCCTTGCTTGTCAGAAAGACCCAATAGATGGGAAGAAGAGCCCGCCCTTTTTCCACGAAATGTTAGCGATAGGAAGTTGACAGTTTCACTCTTCCTATCCATCTCGCTTCAATCGGGTGCCCTGATGGTCCCACCCAACCCAAAATGCATATAACATTGGAAATATAATCAAATAACACAAGTCATCATGAAAAGATCTCACCGGTTTTTTCATCCTTGTAGTATTTTGAAGCTGGTCGTCGCAACGATGTCGTCGAACTATTTCACCGTTAGCTATAAAGTATCATTTATGCTAAACGTTCAAAAACCGAGAAAAAAAACAAACTTCCACTCCTCCGATAAAGCGATACGAAAATCAAATCCACTTGTTGGGCTTCTCAAACTGCACTGCCCGAAAACCGAAAAAAAAACTTCCATTCCGACGAAACGAAAGCCAAAAAACACTTCTGCTATGCGAAAACTGTACCCGCTTGCTGGGCTTCTCCAAATGAAGATCGAACGGTAGAGTTGCCAAAATCGAACGGGCACTGTATTAAATTTGCAACACTCCAATTGAACACCACTGTACATGCCCAGTTTTCTAATCGTACCGTCATCTTGATCATACCCGCTTCTCTTTCCAGCTTCCGAAAGATCACTTTAATCCGTTGGTGTGGGCAAGACTCGCAAGCAAAGATTCTCCACACGTTCACCTCTCTCACCACACCACATCCACCCGTCCTACCTTTCACTACCACTACTACTGAGACCGCGTTCACTCATACACTAATCGCTTCCCCCGCGAATGCTGTCACCAAGCATTTTTTTTTCACATCAATTCCACTTTTTTAAATTCTAAATTATTAACTTTTAATCCATTTTCCAACTGAAATTTCACTTGCACTCGCGACTTTGCTCTTTTCTACGTTTGGATATGTATTTTTCGTCGATTTTACTTTGATATTTCCACATTTTTTCACTATTTGAGTACCACGTTAAAAATGCACAACCTTCCCTCAGCCAGTGCTGCCAGGGTCCATCAGTAACTGTAATAACTATTATAACTGGCCAGAAACTAATTTGAAGGTATTGATTGCTCAGAGCCTGAATGAAATGCATAATCGTGAAACACACATAGTATTCTTTTGTCATATGGGTTATTTATGACTTATTTTTTTGTGGAAATTTGTGTCAGAATTCTTTCAGCAATTCTGTGGAATCATACTATGTTTAATCTTGTTATCGGCTCTGGGCTCTGGGCAATTTGAACTGATCAAATTGTGAGTACAAGAGGCCCCTCGCCCGATACAGAATGCAGTGTTATACTATTGTTTGCATGTAGATGTCATTCTATTCTATTGTACATATTGTTTGGGAGTAAGCCCACCCACTCTTGCTACTTCACTGGTCAATAAAGCTTCTCCTCGGAGTATTTCTGCTCTCCTATAGAGTAAGACTAGTAATGACGTCATTCGCATGATCGTCACCCAATTCAGACCCTTACTCATCAGTAGGCTCTAGCTCTTAAGGTAGGACGGTAGGAGAAGAGCCAAATCGGATTTTAATGTGTTTTAAACTGTCGTGTTAGCTGTAGAAATCTAATTGTAGACCCTGTAAATATATGTGAATCGTAATGAATAATAAATAACTTTAAGTGTTGATAATATACGTGTTAAGTGTCGGACTATGTGTGTATTATTATGGACGAAAAGGAAGTTTTGGACCCCAAGGAAGGAATGGATAGGCCTCAAACCAGCAACCCAATTCCGCTTATGGCAGATCAATAAATTACCCCCTACTCGATGTTGGGAAGGGTCCGGTAACCCAACATAATGGTCCTTCGAGCCGGATTAAACTCCAGTAAACCGGACAAAGGAAACTGCCATCGCCGAGGATACGTGGCTTTGGCGCCAAACGGAATAAAGGATTCCAAGCTTTATTGTACATCTATACAATTGGCAGCCATAAGCCAAGGCTAGCTCCAACGTCTTTAATGTGAACAATTGCTCAAATTCTAACTGGATATAAGGAAGACTCAAGATGGCTAACTTTGGATCTATTTGGAATATCATCAAACACCAAACGCACTGAATTAGAATTGGAAACCGATCTACCACCAATACCCGTTTCTGGACTCTACGGATACTCGTCGGATTTTATCATCAACCTAGGCCCACTGTCTGGTTGCGCAGGTAAATACACCTAGTATATGTCCTGCCGAAAGTTCAATGTAGATACTTACACTCTTTCTACCGCTTTTCGATCATCAATGGAACGTATCTGAGCAATTCACGATGGACCACGGCATTGCACAGTGGCGCAAAATAACTGATCCAACGTTCACAACAACTACAGCAGAATCAGCTGTTGACGATTTTCTTCGCATGACGAACGATGCCAAAACTCAACAGACGATCCATGACGTCATCGAGGAGACATGGATCGAGTTACAGCTGACACATATTCAAGATCATTATCGGGCAATCAAAATATGTACCCAAACAAACTATGCCTGGTCATGACTACTCAGCTATCGTATTGGTTGGAGAACACACAATCTTGGAAATACGGAATGGAGACTGGCCACCAACTATCAATTGTAACGGATACGGACAACCGTCTGACTTGGAATGCATCACTATCCCGTTTTCATCACAAACCACAATTCGAGATCACTTCTATCACTGTTTGGATGGATCGTACAGCACAACGGAGCCAAGTGGCTGCACCTACTTGGTCAGGTAAGCAGCTTACTGTATATGCCCAGCCGAGCTAGGCATGAGCAATTTCGTTACTCACACCAATAATACATTTTCGGGATCAACGACGTCATCAATCCACGCTCTCGAGATCGAACTCTTCTGGAAACCTGGTGAGAGCTGGCAACCAAATCTGTACACATGGTCAACAAGCATATGGGTGCGCACACCATGATCAAGCATTCGTTTTCACGGACTCGGAAAGAAGCTTCCACATCACCATCCGTATTCGAGTCACCAATACCTTCAGTGTAGGTCCTACACTTTCACTGGACACGCGATAGAACAAACGTACAAGCACTTGTTGGACGAATGGTTACCCAATAACAAGTATTGTGATTGGATCACCGGCATACATGGCGTTCACCCAACTATATATTGCCCAGGCACACAGGGTGTCCGTAAAACTGGTTCCGGGACGAGGAATGTCCCAATTCTTTTACCACACATAGGGTGTGCGATCCAAGGTTCACGGATTCTATGGTGTACACACATCTGCTATTGGTTCACGGATTTTTATACGCTCATCTCACGTTCCCAAGGTTAATGCAGACACGGAATGTTCCAACTCCTTTCAAATTGGCTATAGGCAGACAAGGTTCCCTGTCTGGCGGTTCATGAAGAATGCCCATCATGGAGGAAGCGTATACACAGGGTATGCGCTGCGCATTTCTTCGGAATAACAAGTGCGCCCTAACCCATTTCACGATCACTAAGATGATACTACGGGTGTGCCATCTGATCGACCCAAGCCATAAGCACAACGGGTGCAGAATGGCATTCTGAGGAAAGGATACAAAGGGTGTCCTTCATTCACCACACAATTCGAGCGCAAGGGTGCTCGAATTCAAACCCAGGATAGAACACAAGGGTGTTCTAAACCAAACCCAAGGATAGAGCACTAGGATGTTCTAAACCACTCTCAAGGATTGAACGCAAGGGTGTTCAAACTCAACCCCACGGACGGAGCACAAGGGTGTTCTACCAATTACAAGGATTGGACACAAATGCGTTCAAAACCCAACCCAAGGATGGAGCACAAGGGTGTTCCACGCCAACTCTAATGATTGGACACAAGGGTGTTCAAAACCAAATTCAAGGATGGAGCACATGGGTGTTGCAAGCCAATTCAATGATTGAGCACAAGGGTGCTCAGGGTTAATCATAGTTTCACGTTCACTTGATCACCGAAACTCGCACGAACCTCATTCAGGAACGGTTATTATCCTGTGTTATCAACTATCGGCTCAATATACTCCTACACCACTCAAACCCACGCGACGCACAAGGCATCTTTGCACGGTCACCAAACACCAATAAATCGCGCTGAAGTGCAATCGGTTTGCACAATACGGACCAACTTCAACCGACGACCGAACGGAATCAACTAACGAGAAGTTATACTCTCAGTCAGGTAAGGCTGCAGTATATGTCTATCGAAGCTGGACATTACGATGATACTACATGACTCCCTCATTATCGGTTTTGTGATACCCTTCACTACGAGATACGACATCAATCATCAATAGGGATGAACATGTAGAGGATAACCACGACACGCTATACACCACCAAGCATTGCCGAAAGCGACGTGCATCACACGTGATCGACAATGGGAGCAGTGCGTGGTTAACTGTGCTGTATCAACGACTACAATCGCACGGTTAAGCTATCACCCAAGACAATAACGGTCGACTACAACACACCCAAAAGATTTGGATTCAATGTGATCTGTTCCCAAGCTTCGCATCGGATCCAAAACAACAATCAAGACGACTGCATCGGGGCTATACAAACAAGGTGGCACTCTGCGCCTGGTAAAGGTAAGCAGATATACTTCGTATATGCCTAGCGAAGCTAGGATCACTCTTCAGGCACTACATAGTCATCTCTCTTTCCGATATTGCACGAGTCACATGGCACTACACATCTGTTGGGGGACTCACTTACGATGGCATTTTGGACTTCGGAACGTTTCGGAAACAGACCATACGTTGCATGAGACGTGAGAACCAACACATTAAACCGTATGACGAAAGCATGAAGTTGACTGGAATCACATGTACCATTGCTACACGGAAGGCAGAAGGAGATCGAAATCCATTGATAAACGAGTATTGCATAACAATTTCGAGACCTTTGTTAGGATTTAACCATGGTTGTAATAGTATAGATTCACATGGTAGATGAGGTATATTTCAACTCAGTAACTCTGGTTTAGCTAGACGCTTAGTTTATTGATAGAATGTAGATCAGGGCAGGATTCTCTAACTCAGAAATTAGGAATTTCAGGGTGGGTGAGGATGTTTGGGAGTAAGCCCACCCACTCTTGCAATGGGCAATAGTTTTAAATGCAAATAAACAAGTTCACGTCCTATCTCCGAATAGGCAAGATGCCTTTCGGAGGTAATAATATGTGTAAATTATAATTTGGTGCGTTTTTTATCCTTTGGAAAGGAATTCAATGTATCAAACACAACGTAGGGGCTCTTCCTGGTCGCAACATACTATTTTGACCAACATTTGGTAGAACGTACATATTTGTTTTCAGGATTTTTTATAGATACTGATTCTTTAAAAATGCACCGTGTATAAGCTGATTTATCATTGCTATGGAGGAATGTTTTTGAAATTATATCAGGAATTTTCTATTGAAAAAATATGTCTTCTGAGAAGCGTCCAAAATAGTTCCAGAAACAGTTTCAATCTACCATGTTTATGGATAGAGCTACTAAATTATTTTCGAAAAATGACGCAAAATTCGTCCTCTATCAGTATTTGTTTTTGTAAGTATATGATTGAGATACTGTGACTTCAGAAATATCCTTACCAAATATGTACCTTCAAAAAAATTCCCGGGTGCGTCACCCAGTTTAGTATCCTTCATCATTATAAAATTTCACTCTTAAATCTTTCCATTTTATCTCACCCCTGCCGTTTCAACATGCCCTGGTGTACCTTAACCAGAAAAGACTCCAAGAAAAAATGAAAAAGAATAGGGATATTCAAAAATAAAAATCAGAAAAACCAAAATTCACAAATCAAATAAATCATTGCCCAGAATATGCTTACATCAATGGATTGCCTGCTTTGATCATGTCCACAGTTTATCAGCAGAACTTTTCTTATTTCATTTTGTATGGGGAAATACATCTAACATCAATTTTCTCTGTAAATGAAGGCTTTAGGTGAAACATCTCGGAATCCAAAGATGGTCACCACAATGGCCGACTAGTGACCCTACTCGCGATTTCAAAGGCACAAAACTCGAGAAATAGTAGGCAAACGTTCCTGTTCTTCTTATTATAAGCTTACTGCTTGTACACAAATCCTGTGCCTTTGAAGTTTTAGTGCAATTTTAGAAGTTAGATTTCAAACTGTTTCACCTTAACCGAAAAAAAATATTCGGTATAGTAAGAGCCATCATCATTACGCATAACCAGTACCAAATATTTTGTTGAAAATAGTTCCCAATTTTGAGAAACTATTCGTTTGATGCATTTCGCCATACAAATATTTTTTTCGTTAGCTTTTAGCGATTTTTCGTGCATAGACACTAGCGCATGTGCGTTACTATGTGGTGAGTAGCGAATCAGGCCATTCATGTAACCCATTTGAGATAGCGAAAAATTATATTTAGAACGAAACTAAATATTTGGGTATAGAAGGATGAGGTAATTCGTCAACAATCCCTTTGTTGTTTCGCTCGTTCTTGAACCCCCAAACCTGGATAGCGAGAAAATGCAGTATGCCGAATATTGACTAGGCTCTTTTACGTAGGATGTTGACCGCGCTGGGCGTCTGCTTTGCTGGATTCCGCTGCCGATGACGGCTCTTTTCATACGTTCAAAATTTCAAGAACTCAAGGCGATTTTCCCAGGGATTTATTTACCCATGGGTGCATGCATGATTGATTTTTTCCGTGTACACGGGAAGTCATTTTTTTTGTAGTCAAGCAAAGCGGACCCGGGAGGAAACCTACATTGGCTTTGGGCTACCTTTAAATCACCACCTAGAAAGCTGAAAATTTCACAGAACACTATTTTACGGTAAGGATAGCAAGGAAGATATGGGAGATTGGATTTTCAAACTTTTTTTTTAAATTTTGAACCGTCCTAGTGTACACGTACCTTGAAAAACGTCCAGAAACCCTATTAGAAGTTCATTCAGAGATTTTGCATAAGTTTCTCAAAAGCTCATAAATTCTCTCATGATTTTCTCCAAGTATTACTCCATAATTCCACATCGAAATTTTAGAACATTTTATGGCACCTAAGATGCAATTTTTCTCTCTTGATATACTAATATATTCTCAAAGATCTTCATATGGTTTTCATGGCCGTGCGGTTAGCGGCGTCAGTCGTTAGGCGTATTGCGAACACCACGAAATGTGAGTTCGATTCCCGCTCCAGTCTGTGAAAACTTTTCATCGTCACTGGACTACTAGGTATCCGTATTGTCAGTTGCCTAATGCTAGTGATCGTTCAGTTTATGCAGCCGTTGGCTGGAAACGATGTAAATTATCTTTTTTTATTCTTGTTGAGATTCAGGTAAAATGTACCACTGGAAAATTATTAAAAACATATAGATGTACCAATTATGGATGCAGTAAATCAACAATATGGATAAAAAACAGAGACTATCCACGTTAGGCTTTCAGGCTGATTTAAATATTAATATTCTTTTATGTCACAGTACTGAGCATTTATGTTTTTTAGTTCACCAAAATATTGTAACACCCATAGTTTTAATATTTTTTGCAGATCCCTCGTGGTTCAAGCTATGTGAAAAAAACTGTATCTTCTTCCTTCTTCTGAGAGCTTTCTTTGCCAAAGTTGCCTTTTTTGCACTCGTATATCGTGTGGCAGGTACGATGATTCTTTATGCCCAGGGTAGTCAAGGAAATTTCCATTACGAAAAGATCCTGAAACGACCAGGAATCCTGAGTTCGACACCTTCAGCATGGCTTTGCTTTGTAGCCGCGGACTCTAACTACTCGGCTATGGAAGGCCCATTGTACTGTATGTTATTTCTCGAAAATTTTGCACACTTATTTTTTAATGTTCAAAAACCATGATTTTTCCAGTACATTTTTATTTCATATCATTAAAAGTGGGCTTACTACTAATTTTATGCGATTTGGAGTTATTTGAGATTTACTACGGATAGATATGCAACTTTTTAATTTTTTGGCAGAATACCATACAAATGTGATTCAATTCCCAACAATTCCCATATAACTAATTCCCATACACCATATTTCACATATATATATTTTTTTATTATAGCTGGTTTTATTATTTTGCAGGCAATTTTCAGCTATTTTAATTATTTTTTCTTCATCATTGCACTCATAAAATACTGTTTTTTTTTTGTAGTTCTGTAATGCTGTTAGCACAAAAACTCATGAAATTATTATAGGTCAGCAAAAACAATTTAAATTTTTAACTTTGCATGGAAACCTCATGTATTACATTGATTTTCGACTTGATTCAAAATTTAAGTTTTGAATAATCATTGCCCAAGCCTCTATCGGTAAGCCGTACAGTGTAAAATTATTTCAAAGTATTCGGAACAATGGAAACAGTGCGAGGCAGTCCCTTTTCGAATTGACATATTTTACATTCGCATAGTATGTTTGACATGACGGACGTGATGAAGTAAAATAAATGACTCTTATATTATGTCTACAGTCAGTTCTTGTGCGTTACGTTTCTGTCTTCATTAGACTTTGAATAACTCTAAAACGCGTAAAATTAGGGATATGATAACTTCGGGAACTTTTCTTGATAGGGAACGTTATCAAGAAAATACAAAATTTTCGATATTTTCGAACATTAAGATAATAATAAAATTAATAAAAGCATCAAGTTTGATACCCACTTTTGACGATATACAATAAAATATACTGAAAAAGTCATGCAAAGCAATCAAGTTTAGTTATTTTTCCTAGATATCTGAGAAATCGCTGAACTAAAAATATTTGTTTGACATTACTCACGAAAATCTCCTTGAAACGTCATTTCTTAAAGTTTCCCCCATCCAAAAGTTTGATTGTAACATCCTTAACGACCATTTTGAGGTTGAGTGGAATTTGGGACACCCTAGTCCTCATGCACTCTTTGTACTATTTATCGCCAGCTAAATATTTTTAATTCGGTCTCCCTAGCAACATACACTTATCGGTTGAAGTGCGTTACTGGATGAAAACATAAATTTTGTAACGGGTGTCGTTTAGCAAACTGCTAGGTAACATATGTGTGAGGCAAGATTTTCAAATGTTCATTTTTCGAATGTTCTTACCAAATCCTAGTTATTATCAGTAACAAATAATTCCTGTGAATACTAGCCATTATATTCCAATGGAATAATGGGAAAAATCTCTCCTTGTTCCCACTATTGTTGGTAGTATAGCCGTTATTGGTACTTCTACCCTACTTCTGTAAACACAGTCAACTCTCCCTTACTCGAAATTCTGTAAGTCGATATATCCTCTAACTCAATGGAATGCGCGGTCCCTTCAATTTAGCATACTTTGATCCCTCTGTAAGTCAATACCTCTTCAACTCAATGTTCCCCAACTCGATGCGATCCGTTTGAGTTTCCCGAGCAAATTTACCTCTCTAAGTCGATATGTTCATAAAAAGTTTCAAATGTCCTCCAAATGTTATCAAATTATAAATTTGAATGTTATGATTATGCTTATAGTGAAATTAAGGGTTTTAGTGAGTGATAAAACTTAAATTTGTTGTTGACTGTTCAAAAGGTGTAAAGTAGGTGAATGTGTCAAAATTCTACTGTTTTTAACGTTGAAATACCTATTTTCAATGTATTTTGTAAAATTCACGCACATTTCAAAATTTGAAAAATATATGTTCTGTATCTCGATGCCTCCCTAACTCAATGGTCCCTTCAAAATCGAGTTAGGGAGAGATGAATGTATTCATCCACTTTCTGTAGGTAATGAAAGAAAAATTCCTGGAGATTTTGTGGTGCAAATCTTTGGAAGAATTCATGATAGAATTTTGAAACAGGATATGAAATAGCTGAAAAAATTTGCGAAAGGAAACGAAATAATTATAAATGTGCAAAAAAAAATCCACTTATTGTAATTAAATACCTAGTTGAAGAAATTAAAAAAAAATCTTAGTAGGTTTTGAAAGATTTTTGTTTTAATTACAAGATAGATTTATGAAGTAATTCCCTTGATTTTGGAAGAAAATTTATAGATAAATTTAAAAATTTTCAAAGAAGTTATTTTTTAGAAAATTTTATCGTGAAATTTTGGAAAAAAAATCTATAAAATTCTCACAGGAATTCATGACAGATTTTCTGAAAATAAAACCTTCTAATCCTAATAAATTAGATTGTTTGTCCATGAACATGTGCTGTTGAATGGTGACGAATCTGTTATAATGTATCAAACATGTCAGTATAGTTCCATAAGATAATTGGAGAAAGTCTAACGCTATTATTGATAGTGAGGAGATTTGTAAAGCAATACCGGCTAACAAATCCGATGAGGTTTTCGGCCATAATTCAAATGTTTACTCGCCGACTTGTTGATCCGCATTGCCACGAGAAAAACCGAAATAAAACGCTTTGCAGACCATCTGATTCGCCAAACTGTTCACTTGTCAGACTCATTCACTAGCATTTTCTCTAGTGACTTTTCAGCAGCACTTTCTTCTAACGGGCAGTCAGTCCTATCACAAAAAATAGAACGACGAAAACCAAGAACCGCACATAAAGCCCGTTTCGGCACCGTGGCTGTTTTTTTGGCCTTTATATTTTTTATTCACTCCCAGTCTGTTGGGGTTGCCTTTAAGGTTCAGCTAGCAAAACAGTTTTTCCTTCGCTGTCAACGAGGAGATTACACAAGTGATGCTAATCTTTTAATGCCCTTTTCATGGAAGCCAAAACCAACTGCTAGCAAGATATGCCAGTGTGGAATTTGGCCTAAGAGGATGCCGGCGTTTGTTCCGAATCTAGGGTGGTAGATTCTTGTCTGATTACATACATAAAAGAGATTCATAACTCGAAAATACTGTTGAAGACATTAAGAGATCCTTGGTATTTACTGTTTTACTGTTGGGATCAAGGTCGGCATGCACTTGGGTTGCCTCAGTGGAAAAGCTGACCTCCATCAAGAGACACCTGTTTTTGTGAGGGATCCCATTTGACCAATGCTAGCGAAATTACTAGACAAACACGAGATGGGATACACATCCGTCATCACTTCAGTGAACCCTTCTGTCAACACACGATACCGACAGGACTAATGTAATCAATTTTATCTTTTGGGTTGCGTTAATACTCCTACGCGAAATTTCCAGTTGTGTGTCTGCGTGCTTCTCTACATTAGATGATGGAAAAGCCGCATGCCAAAACCCAAATTCAACAAGTCCTGCACCTTGATACTGGGAACCGAGCTTAGGGGGTGCTAAAGTCAACACGGTAGATAAATCTTCATTTAACATAATCAGTATGTAAACATATAGAAATCAACCGGTTTCCATAATCTCACATGAGCGATTACTCTTTTTGGTTGCAATATTGAATACTCTTAAATTGATTTATGTTAACATTAATTTTAAATGTATCACATTAAATTGATTAATTTTAACACTTATATTAAGGCTGTGAACCGTTTCACCTGTTCGTTTAACTTTTAGTTAAAATTTGACAGCTCGATAGTTATTTCCCCTCCGGTTAGAAATAACCCTGCTCTGAAGCATGGTTAAACTTGACAGCTCGAAAGTTATTTTCTGCTCCCGTGAGTTTGAGGATAACTAACCATCTGTCAACTTTGTTCTGAAATAACTACTCGAATGTCAAAGCTCAAATGGGTCGACCGCGATGTTCAATTTAACCATTTGAGGGGAAAATAACTATCGAAACGTCAAATTTTAACTAATAGTTAAACAAACTGGTGAAACGGTTCACAGCCTAAATACTAGTGGTCCCGGCAAACTTCGTCTTGCCATCAAGTAGGCTGTTGAAAAATGCTATGAATCGTCCCATACAAAATGACAGTTCTGTTCACTCTCGTTTTTTCCAATTTTACTGGTGAATATCATGGGATTTTTATACAGACAAACACGTCGGAACCCTTGACAAACAAAGCGGATAAAGAATCATCCCGAGCCGTTTACCCATTCATAAGCCATTTCGTGACATACAAACACCATTCCATTTTTATTTATATAGATATGTCAGATTAGGCTTAAACTAAAGTTTATTCAAATCATTTAGCCTTTAAATTACTTTGCTACTAATCGATTATCTTACTCTAATTTTGAGCACGCGTGTAAGATTAAAGAAGTCGACTCTTGATCCCCTCTCCTCTAGGTTAGTCCACTTTATGTTGCAATTTATCACTAGTTATGACATAGTTCAGACGACCGTACAAAATGCCCGAAAACCACCGTCTGTCTTAACACGACGTTTTAACGATCATCTGAAATGAGACAGGAAGTAGGGGGACATGGAGCAAGAGTGACACCCGGGGCAGAAGTGCCACCTCCAATTTGATGTAGTTCAAATCATTTTTCTGTTGTTTAACCCAGGATAAATATAATTTGAGTTCTGATTAATGTTCGTGTAAATATTATAATTGAATATTTTTACTACGAAAATTAAAAAAAGTGTATCTAACTCGCCAATGAAAAATTGGCGAAATATCATAAGAATGTAAGATTAGAAAATAAGGTTTGACTCCCATTTAATCTAAAGCATAACGATTTTTTCGCACAGTATCAATGTTTTACGATTGTTTGATATGGTTGTAAAGATTTTTTTCGAAAAAGTTCTTCTGACTTTTAGTTTTACGTGTATAAAAACAGTATATCTTATGGGGCAAGAGGGACACTTCAATTTCCTCATATAAAAACAAATGAAGGTTTGTTTTTCTTGTCTTATATTACATCAAATCAAGGTTTCTTAACAATTTAAAACAAAATAAACCATCTATGGCATTCAAAAACGATTCTGAACAGTTGTACTATTATTTCGATAACCAAAATAGGGTGAAAACTTAATTATGTTCGTAAAATTACGGTTTTATTATAAAGTTAACTTGTATACTCTAGAAAATACAGTTTAGATGAGGATGTAATAATATATAAGATTTGTTGCATTTTACTCAGGTGGTCTTCTTGCCCTGACGGTGAAGAATCTGATTGGGCATTCATCCGCTAAGTGGCGCTAAAAATATTTTTTCAATCTTCTCTACATCAAGATTCATTAACTAAAAGGTTGGTGTCTTCGGCCAAGCCATTCAACACATCCACTTGGTGGCTCTCGTAACAAATTTTCTTCAATCTTTTGTATCTAAAGATTCTTATCAGCTCATCATAGGCTATCTGGCCATGGAAAATCTGATTAAGAATCCAACCGCTAGGTGATGGTAGTAACAAATTTTCGGCTTCGTGTCTAAGCTTGGATTCTAATTGAAGAACAATCCAATAAATGGCGCTATAGTCCATAACTCCATAACTTTATATTTAGAATCTTTATATTGAGTCCTAGAAACATAATAAAAGTACTCGCGCTTAGTACCATACAGGCGTATCTGCAGTGATCCATTTCTCTTCATCGACTTTCTCTTTGGACTAATACTGGAAATTCAATCAATTTTTGGAACATATTATGATGCAGTATGACGAAGGACGTTAAGCACTTTCTATTGAACCAACAATATTGGTCGAAAACATTCTCCCGGCCAAATAAAATCGATGAGGAGAAATCGATCACTGCAGTTACGCCCTTATGATACTGAACGCGAGAGTTGATTTTTATGTCTTCCCTAATAGCATACACTGAGCCGATTTGGTTGTTCAACGGTATATGGTACGCATATAATTTGGCACTATTGGATTTTCATATAGCATTCACCTCGGGACGGAAAAGCTCATTACATATCATATGCAGTTCATATAAAGCGCTTCTTAAGGACCATTGACAGAAATTATATGAAGAACCCTTAATTTTTACAGACAGGGAGAGCGATAAGTTTGCATTTGACTAACCAATACAAACCAGTGAGGCTTGTTTGTAAATAATATGTGAAATAATAATTTGTTTCAAAAGCACGACAAATAATTTGGATTGACACGGCATATGCAGTTAATTATATGTTTATAAATAAAATGTTTATTGTTGGTTCATAAATTAGAAATTTATTATTTTGCTGAAACATAAACTTGAATAATTCTTCTTCTTCTTCTTCTTCTTCTTGGCATTAACGTCCTCACTGGGACAAAGCCTGCTTCTCAGCGTAGTGTTCTTTATGAGCACTTCCACAGTTATTAACTGAGAGCTTTCTTTGCCAAAGTTGCCATTTTTCGCATTCGTATATCGTGTGGCAGGTACGATTATACTCTATGCCCAGGGAAGTCAAGGAAATTTCCTTTACGAAAAGATCCTGGACCGACCGGGAATTGAACCCAGACACCTTCAGCATAGCTTTGCTTTGTAGCCGCGGACTCTAACCGCTCGGCTAAGGAAGGCCCCAAAAAAACTTGAATAATAACATAATTGAATAAAGAAAAAACATAAAGAATGACGAAATTGTTCAAAGCGAATTTTGCCACTGGGTCCCGATAGCCAAATTATTGGATTGAATTTCACTTCTGCATTTGCCCCCGTCAAAAATTTTTGAACATGTGTTTGGATCTAAAAAAATAACTACATAATTAAAACCTCATTTTTTAAATAATCAATCATTTACCTTTGGCTTCAACACAAATGATCTGCCTCTATTTTATTAGATTTGCATCTTCCCGTTATTGACCAGGGAACCTTGAATCTAGAAGGAAATCGTTCTAATATTCCTTGTATTCAATTTTTTAATTTATTACTTACCTTCAGAAAGAAACTGCAATAATAAACTTCATTTCAAATCACAATGAAATTCTGATGATGATCCAGAAATGCTGGTTGATAATACATTATGGTTTCGATTCTGACAAACAGTTCACAGAGTAGTGTTTGATCCTTTGCTCGTGTCGCTTGCTCCTGCGGGGGCGGGTGATGTGAGCAGGATCAATCGTGTTGCGCGTCGCTCGCGCGGCATGAATAAATAGTGGCGTGATTCGCGGATAGGGTCAGTAGTGTTTGATCCTTTGCTCGTGTCGCTTGCTCCTGCGGGGGCGGGTGATGTGAGCAGGATCAATCGTGTTGCGCGTCGCTCGCGCGGCATGAATAAATAGTGGCGTGATTCGCGGATAGGGTTAGTAGTGTTTGATCCTTTGCTCGCGTCGCTTGCTCCTGCGGGGGCGGGTGATGTGAGCAGGATCAATCGTGTTGCGCGTCGCTCGCGCGGCATGAATAAATAGTGGCGTGATTCGCGGATAGGGTTAGTAGTGTTTGATCCTTTGCTCGCGTCGCTTGCTCCTGCGGGGGCGGGTGATGTGAGCAGGATCAATCGTGTTGCGCGTCGCTCGCGCGGCATGAATAAATAGTGGCGTGATTCGCGGATAGGGTCAGTAGTGTTTGATCCTTTGCTCGTGTCGCTTGCTCCTGCGGGGGCGGGTGATGTGAGCAGGATCAATCGTATTGCGCGTCGCTCGCGCGGCATGAATAAATAGTGGCGTTAAACGGGTTAGGCGTGAATGTATCATGGATCGCATCACCAATCGCTGGTGACTCCCAGATCTTTACCTTATCCCACTAACCCAATATCCCTTCCATGACAACTGTGGAGATGCAGAAGATTCTTCGGTCTCTAGTAACAACGGTTGTCTAGCTAACATTCCTTCCCTTCCCCGATGACCGTAAGGACGTGGCCGGCGCCGTTATTGACTTTTAAAATTTGAGCTCTCGATTTGTGCACATTGAAGAATGGTTAGCTAATCCCAAGCCCCATTCATTGATTCCCTGTGCAACTTCGATTGCTCTAGTCAATCACGGAGTAGCAACTACGAATTGTACGGTCATATATGCTCATGCTCATGCTCATGCTCGATTCTGACAAACAGTTCACATGAGAGACTCGAAAATTGACTAGCATTGTGAATGTTATATGCAAAGCACTCACCAAGTAAAGGCTAAGAACAAATAATTTTTGTATGGACTCAGAACTTCAACTTTTATTTGAAGCCTTGTAAATCTGAACGGATTTAATGATGATAAGTATTGAAATGTTATTGAAATATGTGTGTAACGCAGGAAGTAGAGATTATATGCAATTTCTGATAAATACGCCTGTTCCAATTATTTCAGTGTAGACAAACAGACGGGTATATGCATCGCCTGATTTGCTATTCAGCACACGGAGCTTCTGTATATAGTAAACCTTTCCTTGATTTTTAAGGGACCATCGAGTAAGGTAGGTTTCAAGGTATAGAATTCATATTTTTCAATATTTGATTTTCTCGTTATTTTACCATGAGTTCAACCTTTATTTGAACATTTGAAGACTTTAACCTTATAGTTCATCAGGATATTCACATAGAATTGCGAAAGAAATTGTTATAAAAGCTACATAACGGATGCATTTCAAAATAAATTATTCCCTTGACCCTTGATATGAGCTGAATAACTTTGCCCACAACACTAGGGATAGCAGACGTACTATTTTTAGAGTGCTTGTACTCTTAGCAGCCCTAAAAATGTGTACTTTTCTTTTTTGCTCTACTGTACTCTTTGCCAGATTGTCAAACAAGTTCAATAACTCTTAAAAAAAAAATAGACTAACCTCTTTCATATCATAACACAGGTTATACACCGGTAACCGACAAGATTAAAAAAATGTGTACGACTAGACACAATATTGATTATAAATTTTCAACTAACTATTGATATTCAGTTGAAAATTGTTGGAGGGATTATGAATAATGTAGCATATTGTCAACAGCTTTTTTAAGCGCTTTTTCTAGTAACGTCATTTTGTCAACCCAATGTTTGAACAAAACTGTGGGAATGAAAGGGTTTTAGCCTAAAAATATTTATATAATATTATATATCATTTATTTATATGTGTATTGACAAACTAGTGGTCCCGGCAAACTTCGTCTTGCCATTAAGTAGGCTGTTGTGAAACGTCATGTAATCACCCATACAAAATTACATATTAGTATTCCCCGGTTTTCTCTATTATTCCGGAGACTATCCCAAACTTTTTCTTCACACGTTCACGTCGCATCCCTTGTCGAGTGTAGCTGTGAAAAACTGAACCCAATCCGTTTATCCGTTCTCAAGTTATTTCGTGACATACAAACATCACTCCATTTTTATTTATATAGATAGATAGATAAACCATTGAATTAAATTAATCATCAATTGGATTTTTATAATATTTTAAATAGAGCTTACAAGGGAAGGTCACGATGGTGTTACACGGGGTTTTCAACCGGACTATTTTTGTTAGATTCTACATGTCGAAATATGAAAAACTCAAAAGCCTTTCGGGTGATGGACCAGTGGTGTAGCCAGGAGGGGCTCTGAAAGGGGCAATTTTGTACGTATATTATACTATTGAGCTAATTGGAAATTTGACAAAAATATTTTTTTAGTATCTATTGTGATGGTAGAGAACAGAATTGACATTAAAGTATGTTTAAAACGTATTTTCCGTATATGGACACCAAAACAAATTTGGTTTTATTAGAATAGTATACCAATACTAAACCCATCCCGATTGCGCCTATGGCATGGAAAATACCTTTTCAACATAAATTAATGTCAATTCTGTTCTCTACCATCACAATAGATATTGAAAAAATATTTTTGTCTAATTTCCAATTAGCCTAATAATATAATATACGTACAAAATTGCCCCTTTCAGAGCCCCTCCTGGCTACACCACTGTTCCATCACCCGAAAGGCTTTGGGGTTTTTCATATTTCGACATGTAGAATCTAACAAAAATAGTCCGGTTGAAAACCCCGTGTAACACCATCGTGACCTTCCCTTGTTAGAGCTTAGAAAAACTTTAATTAAAGACAATGCTTAACGTTTAGATCCAAATTCAAGTCAGAACCTCTTCGTATCCAAGTGATTTATGATTAATTGTCTTTATATTCAAGTGGTTCATGTTGATTTACTTCATACCCAAGTTATTAGTGTCTAGTACTTTTTATATTCATGTGTTTCAGGATAGATTCACTTCATATTTAAGTAATTCAGATTTGACTCTCTTCATATTAAAAAACATGCCAAATTCACTCCATGTTCACTTCATATTCAAGTGATTCATATCTGATTTACCCATAATCAACTGTTTCAGGTTTGATTCACTTAATATTCAAATGATGTCAAGTGATTCAGGACTGTTTCACTTCATATTCAAGCGATTTAGGTTTAAGGTGAAACATCTCAGAACCCAAAGATGGCCGGCACAATGGCCGACTTGTGCCCCTACTCACGATTTCAAAGGCACAAAACTGGAGAAATAGTTGGCAAACTTTTCTGATCTTCTTATTTTAAGCTTTCTGCTAGTGCACAAAGCCGAAATAAAAAGTGCACGGTTGTTGGATGCTTTCTTTGCGAGATTTGTGCCTTTGAAGTTTTAGTGCAATCTTAGAAGTTGATTCAAAACTGTTTCACCTTAAGGTGAAAGTTCACTGCGTCTGCAGTAAGGCATTTTGTAGTATTCGTGAGATAAATTAAGTATATTGGCAGTATATGTAGTAGCGACATCTTAGGATGTTGTTCAAATACATAGCAACAACCCTAGCAACATCTGACTGACAGCCACAAAACAAACAAACTGGAGAAATGAACTAATCTACGATGACGTCGCGCCGCAACTTCCAGCGGGAAGAAAATCTTTACTGAACAATGGACCAATGCACAAGTTCACTCGTTGACGTTTGAGCGGTGCCGTGTTTTTGACGTGACCATGGGAACGGGTGAATTCGGCATTTCATTTTATGTAAACATGGCCCGCATTTACAGCGGAAAAGAAAAAGAAAATCGACAATAAAAGAAGACCGTGGATAAGTTCATACATTCGATTCCGTGAGAGCTTTTTACGCATAGTTTGTTCGAGCACAAAAGTGACGAATTATTAATTTTTCGCGTTGAAAAACAACTCCAGTCGAAAATGTGGAATATATAGAGTATTCCATCAAGATTTCATCGTGCTGCGATGTATGGAAGAGCAAGTATAAACGGAAAAAGTTTGTGTTGTCAGAGGGTACAAATGTTGTGAGAGAATAAGTGCATTCGCGAAGTGATTTTAATTCTTCACAAAACTAGGGAATTATTGATAGTAGAGATCCAGAATGTGTCCGGATGCAAAGAATATACACTGTATTGATGTGAGTAGCAAAATATACTCATTCTAAGGTTAGTTGGTATTTTTCACATTTTTCTTGGACGCTCTCAATGGCTTTGGGTGAGTATGGAAGAGAGGAAGCGCTTGGAGGAAAGGAAGCTGAGAGAGTTGACGGGTGCCATATTGACTGCCATCTTTGTACGATTGGAAAAAATTCCTTAAGTGATTCAGGTTAGATTCACTTCATATGCAGAAGATTCAAGTCTGATTCACTTTAGGTATATGTTAGTAATACAAGTCTGAATAACTTTATATTCAAGTAATTCAGGTCTGATTCATTTCGAGTTTAAGTTATTCATTTCTGTTCAACTCAACTTTTCAGTGGCTCATGTCTCACAAGCAGTTTAGTACCGATTAGCTTCATTTTCTTATGATTCTGGTCTGATTCCCTTCATGTTCAAATAATTTATGACTGATCACTTCATTTTCAAGAGATTCTGGATTAGTCCACTTAGGTTTTAGCAAATCATGTATGAATCACCTCACAATTAAGTGATTCAGGTATGACATAATATTCAAAAGTTTGAGATCTGATTCACTTCATATTACAGTGACTTTGCCGGAGATTTGTAATTCATGTGAATCACAAGATGAACTTGCTTAAAATGCTCATTGTTACTTGCTTACTAGCGCAACTTGGCGGCAGAACTAAACTGTTTGCTTCCGGATTCCTTGACTTTCGAAACAACTTTGTCGAAAACTAGAACTTTCTATCTAATCTGGAACTATATGCTCACTAGCGGCAAAATTTAGAACCAAATTGTTTACTTTCCGGATGTCCTTGACTTTCTGAACAACTTTTCCGAAGACTCGAACATTCTATCTCATGTGGATCACAAGGTAGAACTTGCTTATAATGATCAATTTTATATACTTACTAGCGCCACCTAGCGGTAAAATTTTGAACCAAATTGTTTGTCTTCAAATGAATGTCTTTGACTTTTTGGACAACTTTGTCGGACTCGAACTTTCTATCTCATGTGGGTCTCAAGATAGAACTTGCTTAAAACGCTAAATTTTACATGCTCACTAGCGCCACCTAGCGGCAAAATACGAACCAAACCAGTGGCGCGGGAAGTGGGTAGGACAGGTAGGACATGTACTACGCACAAAAACAGCTGGGTAGAACAGTCGAAGGATTGTCCTACCCATGATTCAACAAAAAAAAATGTTCGGAAGAAATTATTTAGCACATTTTCAATATATTTGTATGTATACTTGTTCTTATGGAGTATGGATGACACAATAAAGTTTTTCATTGTATTCTAATGCCTAGTGACATGATTTGTGCATGACCCCCAAAAGTTCTGACTCTTTTCAAGATCGATTGAGAATATCAATAGTGAAAATCCTGGTAAGCTAACTGTAAGAATCGTTACAAAGAACTTCTTTAACGGTTAGAAAAACAAATGGAATAATCCTCTAGGGCATTTCTGAATGAAGCAATGTGTGGTTTATGAAAAAAATTCTACGACTAATCCTTTATATGTTTTGGGACAAATTGCCGTGAACATTCCTGGAAGTAATTCTTGAGAAGCTTCTGGAACATCCATAGAGAACTATCACTATTTTAACCTAACGTTTCGACACGAGAATTGTGTCTTCTTCAAGGGAAATTAATTTATCGTTTATGTCTAGTGTTTGGTCTAACTTTAACTGTCATATGTTTGAAATTTCGTTGGTTTATGACTATTCGGAACCAATATCTCTTAACGTATTTATAGGCAAACCAGAGCACTCCAACGCTATGACCTCCAGTAATTTTCTCATAAAACACATATTTTTTCACTAGTTCTTTCACCGTTTTCTCCAGTTGAAAATAAAAAATGTTTCGACAATTTTTAAAGAAACTCTACAATGATTCTTGCACCGATTTGTCATTTATTTCAAGCATTTTCATAAGGATTATTTCAGATATTCATCTACGATTACTATTAGAAATTGCAAGAATTGCTCTGGGATTAGATATTAAGTTCCTTCAGAAATTTCTCTCGGTTTTTCTCCAGCATTTTATTTAAAATATTATTACCACAGCAATATTTCTTTAGAAAATAAAAATAAGTTTCAAGAAGTTTCTCCAATAACGAAATTTGAATGTCGTTTTTTTCAGTAAGACCGACACACATATTTTATTGGCTTTTGGACCCATCGACATTCGGACGGTTGAGAGGGAGGGATAATGAAAAAATAACAGTAAAATTTATAAAATATCAGAACTCATCGGATTTGTTAAGAAATTTTGTGGAAACCTACAGATTTTGATAAATATTTTTTCAACTGCCCCCTCAAAATACCAAATTGGGCCCGAAAATTTTAAAGGTCAAAGTCAAATTTATATCGGCCTAATTTTAGCAATTTATTAAGAGAATCCTAGGAAGAATTACAACTATAATCCAGGAGTAAATCTCTTAAAATTTTATCGAAGGATTTCAGGATTTTTTCAAAATGTTCTCTAAAAACTCTGATAAATTTCCCTGGATGAATAACTGTAACAATTTTTTGAGGACGCCTTGAGAAATGTATCAAAAAATTTGGAAGAATTATTAAAGGATTTTTTTATTCTTGAAGTACGGGAATGTTATTTTTTGTTATTAAAGTTAAGACCTGAGGGGCCTGTTCGGGTTTTTAAAAAAGAACGCGGACTCGTTGACGGTCGAAACAGAAGTGAGCAATAATTTTATTTCAATTAAAATGAAAACATAAAATGCAACCTAAGCAGCAGATCGGCGTTGACAACGGCCTAGATTCCACACGGGTTGATTGCAGCGCGTGGTGCAGCGTCAGCGCATCGCAGGCGATGGGTATCCGGTGTTATTTTGATGATTCGAATGAATGGGTGTTAACTACTCCCCCTTTGAAGTGTTGAGCCTCCTGGATCAACGACTGGTAGAACTGTATGTGTCAGCAAGTGTCGGTGGTTGATAAATGTAATGTAGCGGAGTGGCTTGTGGTTTTTCTTGAGGTGTGATGATGTTAACTGAAGCTGTTTGTTGACGTGCCTTAACGAAGATGTAGAATCCTAGTAGAATGATCAATGTTGTGGTGAATGAAAATCCTCCCCACAATGACCACGATGTTACATCTGTCTTTGTGTGCAGATATTCCAATTTTTTGATGTTTTTCAGATGAAGTTGGTGTATTCTGTTAATGCCAACAGTTTGATAAGTTTGGGTCCTGGATATGTTTAGGTCGGTTGATGGTGCAAAGAACGGTTGTTCTACGATTCTGGTTACAGCGTTTGTAAATGTAAAGTTCTGAAAGGTGATAGAACAGTTTTCGTATACGATGAGATATGAGCCTCGTAACTGTCTGTTCGTCGCTCCACAGGTATTTTGTAGAGTGTCGTGTACATCATTTAGAAGTACTGTTGTGGTTCCCATTTCGATGACTGGAATATGATTGTAGATGACTTCGTATGAACAGTTGCTTGGAGAACCTGTTATGACGTTGCTAATGCAACTATCGGTGGACACGTCTTTAAGTTCAGATGTTTTGCAAATGGTCCAATTAGCCAATTCCGTACATGGTGTTATCAACAGATAAAGGTTTGACACGCTTTTAAAGAAGATTTTGCCGGGTATCACAATACGCTCTGCTTGATTGATCACAGCTTCGACTCGAAGTTGTTGAAATGTAGTGTTGCTGAAGTTGGGGATGCCTACAATGTACAAGATGACTTCTCCGTTGGTGACGACTGATGTGGTAGCGAACTGCAAGGCTTCATCTATCAGGTTCTGGTGAATTCCTTGTGTCTCTAATCTGGATGTAATCTCTTCGGTTTCTGTTGGACTTAACAATTTGTTATTTAAAATATTCAATTTTGAAAATATTATTGCATTTCTAATAGCTTCGATTTCGTCATTTATTAGATCTAGATGAAACATAATTTTCAGTGAATCTAACTCCTTTGATATTTCGTTAAAATTTTGAGAATCTAAGAGGCTTATGTCATTCAAATAGATAGTCAAATTTGTAAGTGTTTTCTCTAATTTTTCGTTGATTTCTACTTGATCGTTATTATTGTCAACAAGGTGATTTATCGAACTATTTATATTTTTGAGGTCGTCTGAATCAGGAGATCCAGCCATCCATTTCCATGCTTTACCTAAAGCGTCCCATCTTCTGACTCTTTTGCTATTTAAGGGTTTTACTTGTGCTAGGTTATTTTTTAATGTCTCGATTCTATGAGTAAGTATTGGATTAGAACAATTTTTTTCATTTACAATATCTTCAAGGTAGGTTACAGTAGTTTGAATAGACGTCACATTGACAGTGTGTATGAATTTTGTGTAGCCTTCTAATATTCTTCCGTTTCTTAATTTTACTATAGCAATGGGATTTTTATCCAGGTTGTGGATTTGCAGGGATGCAAGGATAGGGGGTATGCTGGAATGAAAAGAATGGTGCGGTGTTAGAGGAAGGATTATTGGTTCGCTGGAATCTTACAAGTTTTGATTTCGTATGTTGATATTCTTTATGTTTGACTTATGCAAATTTTGATTTTTCTCGTTTCTTACCGTTACTCTTTGATTGGTTTGGACAAAATGTTTTTTGAAGAGAGGTTTATGTTTGCTTTTGAAAATTTTGTCTTTTACAAGAATCTCTTGCCCTGTTTCTAAATCTGGGGGCTCTTGTCTTTTCCTGTTATGTGTTTCCAAAAGTTTTTCTTGTTTCGCTTTTAATTGTACAATAACTTCGTCGTAGCGTCTATTTCTTACATGGTCAATTTCTTCAATAGGGACAGGATTACTGGATTTACCGAAAAGAATTTCTTTTGGAGTTTTCCCGGTGGTTGAATGAATTGTGTCGTTATATTTGTTCACGGATATTGCCATCAATCTTCGACAAGGATAAGATGGGTTTAGGGATTTTTGAATTCTGTATAACTCAGTGATAGTTGAATGAAATCGTTCAACCTGTCCATTAACTTCAGATTTATTGCTGGGGGTAACGTATGCTTGAATATTCAGATCTAACATAATGCCTTTTATTTCCGGCGACAGAAATGCTTTCTCGTTATCCGTTGTCACGGCTGAAGGAATGATATTAGACGTTATGGTTTCTTCAAATGCTCGACGAATATGAACAACATGGCGTGATTTAATAGGTATCATTCTTCCAAATTTTGAAAACTTGTCTAGGCTGGACAAAAAGTAATTGTTGTCAATCTGGTAAATATCTATATGAATGATATCGTAAGGATGGTTAGGGATAGGAGTTTCTTGGATATGGATTTTTAAAGGGTGTCTGTCGTATTTCGTTGTATTGCAAGTGTCACAGGTTCGTATGAAATCTTTCACTTTAGCAGAGAGTTTTGGAAAATAATGTGTGCGTAAAATTTGTTGCTTGTTCTCGTTGATGCCTCGATGTGCTCTTTCGTGAGTATTTTCAATTAATTTATCTTGTTCATTGGGGTCGGTTACATCAATAAGGAGATTTTGTGTGAATCGGATTTTTAATAAATTTGCTCTGCTAAAATATTTTCTGTATACTTCTTGAAGTTGTCCGAGGATGGTTTCAGATGTATGTAGGCCAATGAGTTTACTAGGTACAAAAAAGTTTTTTAAAATGGTAGTAAGTACTTGTTCCGTAAATTGAGTCCGTTTTATCAAAATTCTTTTATAACCTGGGAAGGGAGTCGTAACTATCGTTTCGGGATTAATTTTGGTATGCTCAATTATAATTTGAAGTCTAAATGCGTTAAGTGGGGCTTCAGTCGATATAATATAGTTACTGTCATCGTCTTCGGCCGAATGTTGTGTTGGAGTGAGAGAATTAATTTGAATTCGACTCAATGCATCCGCTACAACATTTGTCCGTCCAGGTTTATATATGATTTGGTAATCGTGTTCCTCCAAATACGATTTCCAACGTTTTAATTTAGCGTTAGTGTTCTTTGAAGATAAAGAGAAAGTTAGGGGTTGGTGATCTGTTATTACTACAAATTTTTGACCGTAAATGTAGTTCCTGAAAACTTTCAAAGCCCAGTAGATGGCAAGCATTTCTTTTTCTGTAGCTGAGAAGTTTTCCTCGGTTCTGTTCAGCGTCCGAGAAGCGAAGTGAATTGGTTTGTCTTTCCCTATTTCACCTTGGCTAAGAACTGCTCCTATAGCGTAATTAGAAGCATCTGTCGTAATAAGAAATTTTTTATCAAAGCTTGGGTACGTTAATATATCGCTGGAAGTAAGTATGGTTTTGAGTTGTTCAAAAGCTTCCTTCTCTGTATCTCCAAAGGTAATTTTTTTGTTAGATGAAGGGTCTCTCTCCCCTCTGAAGAGATTTGTAAGAGGTTTTGCTATTTTAGCGAAATCTTTTACAAATCTTCGGTAGTATCCAATTAATCCCAAAAAACTTCTTAATTCTTTAACTGTTTTAGGTTCAGGCCATTTTTCTATTGATTCTATTTTCTTTGGGTTCGGTTTTATTCCGTCTTTTGTAATTACGTATCCGAGAAATTCAACAGATTTTTTCAAAAATTCAGATTTATCAGGTTGCACTTTCAAATTTGCATCCTGTAATGTTTTTAAAATTATTTTCAAATTCTTTGTAGCTTCTTCCAATGTTTTTCCAAATACAACGACATCGTCCATGTACACATAACAAATTTTGCCAATGTGTTCACGTAAAACGTCATCCATTGCCCTTTGGAAAATCGCTGGAGCATTTTTTAAACCAAATGGCATACGAACAAATTCGTATTTGCCTTGGTTAACGGAAAATGCTGTTTTTTCAACATCTCTAGGATTCATCTTTATTTGATGAAACCCAGAGGCTAAATCTAAAGTAGTAAAGTATTGGTTACCTCCAAGCTGATCTAGTATATTAGAAATTTCCGGCATCGGGTATTTGTCAGATATTGTCTTCTGATTTAGTTTTCTAAAGTCTATTACAAGTCTGAATTTATTTTTACCAGACGCATCCATCTTCTTTGGAACAATCCAAACTGGTGAGTTCCATGGAGATCTGGATGGTCGAATGATTCCATCATCTAATAGTTTTGTAATTTGTGCATTAACTTCTTCTTTATAAGCGACGGGGTAAGGATAAGATTTTTGGTAGATAGGGATATCATCTTCTGTGCGTATATCGCATTCAACATTAGTTGTACACGATAATTTGTTGTCCGGATTGTGAAAAACTTGTTTGATAGAATTCAAAATTGGTAGTAAAGCATTTTTTTCTTCTTCGGTGAGATGTGAAGTTCTAATATCGGAAGTTTGGTTAACGTGGTTAATTTTGCGTGGGCTCGGTGAAGGGTAGTAAAATTGCAAAGGAATGTTAAGGGTTGTGTCGTTACCGAACACTTGGAAAGTCGATAAACTAGATATGAGATTGTAGTTTTCCCCAAATATAAATTCGGTTCCTATTAAACCGTCAAAGAAGGTATGGAAGTCAAAAACCAAAAATTCTGAAGGTTCTTTTCTTACTGGCTCAAATAATGAAAGATGCATCATTTCGGAAATAAAACCTTTACCGGTTACTCCTTTTACGGGTGCATCTGGAATTTTGAATACGGGTTTACCGGAGTGGTATGCCCATTTTTTTGAAATTAAATTTACGTTAGCTCCACAGTCAATCAGAAACTTCATTTCACCTCTAGTAGTAGGGATTTTAATGTATGGAAGGGGAGAGATGGTAGGTTTTAATCGAACCATTTGCTCACCCATTCCAGATCGTTCTCTAAAAAATTCACATTTGGCTCGTTTTCAGATTCACCTTCTTGAGGCTCAACTGGTTCTTGTGGTTCTAAAGTATTTGATAATTCTGCGGGAGGGTTGAAATTGTATTCTCTTATTTCGTCATATTCCTCTCTTGAACAATCTTCCAGTTGATGAGCAACTCGTTTTGTCGGGGGGTTATGAGCTTGCATTGATTCGGTTATTGGTCTAGACATTTTGAAATTTGGTCTATTTCCGTAATTTAACATACGAGAATGGATCGATCTATCAACGTCCATTGGTTCAGGCTTGGGTTGCTGTTGATAAAAGGTTCTGTTAGGAGCGAAGACGTTAGGCGAGTTTTGAGCATACGCTCTAAATGGAGTTTGATTTTGAATGTAGGGTTTGTTTTGAGTTTGTGTTTGGAAAGGGGGTGGTTGTCTGAAATTTATTGGTGGGGGCTGATAATAATTGTTTCTAGGTGGAGGCGGTGGTGCTTGTTGAGGATGCCTTTGAATAGGTTTTGGCGGTGGTACCGGAATGTTACCTCGAGGAGCTGGGATAGGTGGTAGAGGATGTGATTTGAAGGGTGCATTGCGAGCGTTCAAATTTAGGAACTCAACACAATAATGATAGGCTGAAGCAAGGGATTTTGGTTTGTAATTTTTGCAAAAAAGTGATAGCGGTTCACCTAGACCTCTAATGAATGTGTCTAGCGCCATCATATTGTACAGTTTTATCAAGGCGGCCTCATGTCCTTTCCAAGTTTCGTCTGTAGAGATGGCTGAGCTGATCAAGGTGATCATTTCTCGCACTCTACTGTAATAAGTTTCGATGGTTTCATTTTGCCTTCGAACCATGGTTTTCAATTGGTTGTCGAGTGTCATGAGGTCCCGTTTATCGGCATAATATAACCGCAGAACCTCTTTGATTTCATCCCAATTGTTGGATGTATTGTTTGAAATTAAAATGTCATTTGCTTCGTTTTTTATCTTTCTCCTGACTGTTTTCATCACGAGATGATATTCGAAACTGTCCCGGAAATCATCAAACAATTCCAGGCAATCTTCAACATCGAGAATCCAAGTGGATAAATCTCGTGCATTACCATTGAACTCAGGTAAATCCTTCACAATACTCGGGATTTTACCTCTATCTAAAAAGCTAACAGAAGCATCGATTGCATATCTTTGTGTTGCCTGGGTGGCATTTGGATTTGAAGAATTATTTCGCACCGTTAAACGTGCAGGTTGCAAAAGAGGGATTGGATTTGGTGGGTTTGCCATTTTTTCTAATTAAGATTTCACTAGCACTTCACTTCACTGTCACTCGCGGTTCGTTCTCGGTTATCTTTTGAAGTGGTTTTTAGGGTTAGTTTTTCGGATTAATCTGTGATATTCAGTGATTCGGTTACGGTTGGTCCGGCCTAGTCACTCTGAATTAGTAGGGATTATGGTTTAAGACACTAACGGCAAGCAGTGTCGTGTTAATCTTAATCTAATTTCTTTCTATGTTTAGTATTTACTTACAAATAGAGAAGCAGGGTGTTCATATCCCTGTCGGTGGCAGCGATTTGACTTCTTGTGGCCACTGATGCGGGGTAGCGGGTGTTCCTTTTCCCAGTGTGTCTTTTCGCCGTTCCTCGAAGACGCAAGTCGCCAATTTGATAGCGAGTGGAGCTGGGTCCGGTCGATGAGGATCCTATCCGGAGGCTGAAGACAGCTTCGTGATTAAACACTTATACGATTACTGGTTAAAAAAGGGTCCCGTTTTCGGGCGCCAGTTAAGACCTGAGGGGCCTGTTCGGGTTTTTAAAAAAGAACGCGGACTCGTTGACGGTCGAAACAGAAGTGAGCAATAATTTTATTTCAATTAAAATGAAAACATAAAATGCAACCTAAGCAGCAGATCGGCGTTGACAACGGCCTAGATTCCACACGGGTTGATTGCAGCGCGTGGTGCAGCGTCAGCGCATCGCAGGCGATGGGTATCCGGTGTTATTTTGATGATTCGAATGAATGGGTGTTAACTTTAACAAAGGAAAATCAATTGACAAATATCTGGAGAACTGGGGACTTCCTTCAAAAGTTTTGTGAAACGATCTTTGGGTGGATTCCTGATGGAACCTCTGTAGTAATTTCTATGGCTTCCAAGTTTAGTTCTCAACGGTATATGAAACGAAATTCTAGAAAGAATTACTTAGAAAGTTCGTGCAAAATCACTATCAAACCCCTAAAGACATATTCGGAATAATATGTGAAAGGAAACTACAGTAAAACGAGTACAGTAATGACCCGATTTTGTCAGCCCCCGATTATGTCTACCCCCGATATTAGCACCTGCGACGTTCTCAAACGACCGGTTACGGAACATGAGTCCGTTGCTCGATAAATACTTGTTTTTATTTATGAATCGTGGTTTACGGCTAACCAGCTGAGTGGAAGTTGAACAACTACCGACAAGCTAAACATTACATATACTTTGCAATTGGATTAAATGGCTGGTTAGCCGTAAACCACGATTCATAATTCAAAACAAGTAGTAGATTTTTGTTAGTATTCTCAACGAAAAACCAACCATAATGTCACTTACACTTCTTTGCGTTTGGGCCCCTGAAATATAGTGACTTTCTATTTCCAACCAAAGATTCCATAGGGTTAAAACTTTTCTTAGCTTCATCGTGCACAAAATATTTGACAATGTTTGTCCTACCCATGGTTCCGAACGTGGAAGCGCCTCTGAACCAAACTGTTTGCTTTCAGGACAGTGTTGATAGACTCTCACTCAAATCTCAATCAATACGTTCTCCCGTGAGAGCAAACTCATTAGAGATCTCACGCATGAGATTTTGATGCAAAATCACTCAAGCAACTCAAACCGTAAAAAAAATATTTAGTTGCAAAACCTGTCAAAAACTCGTTAACCCCGAATGTTGTTGTTTACGTAAGAAAGGATTACCATATTTTTACAAGACTAACAATAAATTATAGCCATGTGTGCGTAAACTGTGGAAAATACGAAACAATGAGTTAAAAAGGTGAGAAAACTCATCTATGATTTTTGACTGCTGAGTTGCGTGATTGACAACTCACACATGAAAAATCTCAAGCGTGAGTTATGAGAAATTGAGTTTTTCACAACACTGCTTCCAGATGTTCTTGATCTGCTGAACAACTTTGCTGAAGATCAACTGATCTTTGCAAATCATAAGGATCTCGAATTATAGCCACGTAAATTTACCTATTTTGAGATGATGCTAAACTTTTTGTGTGGTGATTCAATAATCAACTGAGTGTTGCAATACTTATTTTAGTGAGTCCGTATTTATGACGGGTATTGTATTAAGATCTCACCTAAAGATCATCATTTTTGAATATGAGTAAGAACGCCTTATTATGTACCTGAATTGAATATATTCAAAATGGCGATCATAGAAATGTTAGAGTTGAGGTTCCCCGAAAAACATCGGGATATCTCTTAAACCAGGTAATCAATGTTCTAATTGGACACAATTTTCGGAATAGAAGAAATGTAAACAAATTAGCAAAAAAAAATATAATTAAAGAAAACAAAAACAAAAAAATGTTAATGTTTTTTTAGCTAAAAAAGTAATGCGAACGATAGAGATGTCAAAGTAAATTTTCTTTTTGAGTACAAGATAGAAGTTACATAATTATAGGGAGATTTTTGGCAGAATTCTGATGTTTTGATAGACTCGGCTGGAACAAATCTTAAAATCTTCCTTTGTCACTTTCCATCAAAATGTGTCGAGGGGGAAACAATAAATAATAAAATGTTCCCAGGTGTTCTCAGGTAAATTTACCATTTTCAATTCCAATATGCTACAAAACCAAGGATGGAGCTATTTTCCCCATAAATATGATTTTATTCTTTAACGAAATATAAATTCATAACATTTATACAACATAATGAAGACAAGATATAGTAATACATTAGATACGCAGCTTGTGGATGATGATTACTCTTTCACTTATACATCCAGAAGAAGAAGAATCCATTAGAAAAAAATGTATTTAAATAAATTCTAAGAATGCTGCATTGATTGACAAGATGTTCTTTGAAGGTTTATGAAAATAATAATTCATTGAAATCACTAAAATATTCTATTCTGTAAGGCTATACTTTTACAGTAAAAATGGCGTAAAAGTTTACGCAACAACTTGCAGAATGATTTACATTTTAAGAGCACAAGTCGTACTTTCATTCAACGAGGCTTGTCGAGTTGGATAAATGCGATGAGTGCTGTAAAAATCGAGTTCTGAAACGTGTTGCGCACAGCATTTTTTGCAATTTCGTAGAGAACCACTTGGGGACATTAAAAACCATATCGCTTTCCATAATTTTATTATGTCTGAAAATGGTTATGTAATGATTCATTACACCATACAAAACAATTGCGTAATGAAAATGCGTTGCGTGGTAGTCAATACGTAACTGTTTCAAGTTGCGTAATGACTATATCGGTACTACTTAATTCAGTGCAGGAAAGTAGGCCGTTACATGACAGATTGGCGTGATAAAAAAACAGCCTATTGCGATGGAAAATTACCATTATTTCAAAAGAAAAACATCCAAAAAAATATACCAAACCTATTAGCATTAACAAACAGGTTTAAAACTAGCACAAAACACGAAAAACAATGAAAACCAACACAGAAAAGAAATCGTTTTATTTATTTCTCCCTCTGACATTTTGGAAAATTTTAAGGGGGAGGTGACTAAAGTAAAATTTCAAATTTGTTCCGGCCTAATTAATAAAAAAAAAAAGTTTTAAAACGCTATTATTTTATTAAGATGATAGCAACAGATAATGCAAATTCGCCATTCCATGGGAGCCACAAAAAACTGGTTAAATCTAGAGAATTTACATGACAATCGCAGTAAATTCTAGATTTTTGCTAATGTTGTTTTATTAACTTTTAGGCCTAGTTCCTACCAAAAACATACTTGATGTTTGCCCGGTTCTACTTGTTTATTGAATTGTCACTCTAGTATTGAACTAATTATCAATAAGATATTAATGCATAATAATACCTAATCGAAATATACACTCAACATTTAATAATAATGATTAAAAAACTACATTACCTAATAATGAAATATCGCTAAATATACACTTTAGGGGATATTTGTTCAGAAAATTTGCACTTGTGTGAAAAATGTGACCAAGAGTATGGAATCGCGACAAAGCAACGAAATTTTGTTTTATAGAATTTTGCCGGGAATATACATTATCTCTAATTAAAGTCATTTTTTATAAATAATCTAAAATTCATTGCATGTACAAGGAGACGGATCCTGTTCTTAGCACTTTTGATTCACTTCAACCGTTTTTTGCATGTTTTGTGTGCGTCATATTGAAGTGCTTCTTTTTAAAAAGCGCAAAAGTAGTTCTTTACCCTAAAACACCTATGTAAAAGCTTCAATAACAGCTGGAACCCCCGACTCTTTCACGGTGAATAAAATGGCTTTACGGGTGCGGAAAAAATAAAGCTTTCCAGCTGGTAAAGAGTTTGGATAAAAAGATACTCCATAAAGTGTTGCATCTTCATCCAGACTTTAGATTCAGACATAACACGTAGACATATATGTTTTTTTTTTTTTTTTTTCTAGAAACTTCTGTAAACCTTCTGCCGTTGTAATAAATAAGGTGAGATTCATAACTTAGTATCATGCACAGCAAAAAATAAATTGTAGTATCACATCGTTTTCACTTGCTTTGTGGATTTTATGAAAAACCGCACTCGAATAATTGTAGTATAATTGTAATATAATTGTAGTATAACCAGCTAGTGACCAATTAAGTTTAAGTTTTTAGCTTAAACGGATATTTGGTTCTCCAGATTCGTGCTCCTGAAAATTTAAAGTTTGGCTTCGATTCATCTTCACGTTAAGAGAAAAAATATACAGGATAATTATAGACTAAATCAGTTGGGAGATTTTAAGTACACATCCCTATTTATGTGTACGGAAACGCATCATCTTACATGCAAATTACTTCTGTTATCTGATTAGCACTGGACTATTGCCGCTACCGAACGCGTAAAAAATCTGATAACACAGTGAACCCCCCTGTATGGAAGCTAATTTTTATGCATAGACTTTCCAGCCATCGCCGTAGTAGTATGGGAGAAAAGAATTAATGCTCAGCAACCGCAAAAAAAATATAGTAGGTATATCTATGTACTCACGTAATTTTATGTTGATTGAGACAATTCCTCGAAGAAGATATTCCAACTGGCTGGGAGCTAAAACTTACGCTGGTCGTTCTTCCGGTCGCCGGCGGGAAAACACGTTCCTCAGAGAGTGTGTCGCGCGGTTAGAGCTTCTGGATTGCGGTGAATTTCAGTAATTAAGTTATTTGATTCAACCGTGGGTTCATCCGTCGGACAAAAATTCAAATCCTTTCACTCTGGTTTTGTCACTTTCAGAGCACAGAATCGACCACCTTGAACACTTCACCGAATCTTAAACACAGAACACGTCTGTTTCCGACAGCGGAAACTCTTCTCACTTTCAACCTGTGAAATTAAAACACTTTTTTCCTCGAACCGTCTGTCTCGTGTATATAGGCTTCTGGCCGTTCACATAAAAGAGCTAATTTGAAATCTTCAAACGCACACAACTTCCACTTCCGATTTAATCTCAATCCACACCGTCTAGCGCACCGTGATCTTCAACACGGTATTCCACTTCCGGTCTCTTCGACGGCACCAATTAAAACTCTTGCCGTCCGCTCAACGACACCAAACACTCTCCAAGCACTCTTCTGCCATCAAATCAAACTTAACACCCAAGACTCGAGGCGATCCTCGACGGTGGCCCCACTCTGACCAAATGTCCTGTCCACTCTAGGGTAAGGTGTATTCAACAAGTGTTATTTCAACGACGTCCTTCCAGCAAATCGTAAAACCCACCAACGTGTATACCCTTTTATAAACGATTTTCCACCGCTCGGGCCAAATGCTGAAGCAGTGCTGCTGATACGCCTTCCACCCACCCATTTCCTGTCGTGTAGCAAGCGCTTCAATACATCATTCGTGTACGACACTTTTCCGACATCATCGCGAGGGCGTCCGAATCACATCCTATAGTGATTTGGCGCGCTTGTCGTAAAGCAAGCAACGGCCGACGGCGACAACATGATGCATACAACATTTCTGACGCACGCAACACGTGACATGTGGTAACTGCAATGGCGGGAAATCTGCGATACATTTACGGAAGTTTACTGGCTGAGATTGTATCCCCTCTTTATTCAACATCGGCATTTCATTTGCAATTAAAACTTCCTAAAACTTCCTGATAATTATACTGGAGTGCTAGAAAGGACATCAAAAATTCCGGACCATTAAAGTCCAGTTCTTGGTGTCCACACGAAAAGCTTGCAAAGACATACGACTGCAACATACTACATATTTTTATGTTGTCCAGCATAATTGTATGCAACGCAAAATGGCTGCATACTGTTGCGAATCTGCGAATCAGTTCAGACTTGAACCTCTTGTGGCGAAAAAATATACTGCAGTAATTTTGCAAAGGCTATCCATGAGCAATGAGCTACAGTACATGTGAAGCAGACCATTATTTGCATACGTATTGGTGACCAAAAAAGTAGTGACGTCACTATTTGATTGCAAGCACGAGTAGATATGGGATATTTGAAACAAATTGAACATAAAATAAAAATTTGTGATGAGTACCATGAAATTTGATTCGAACTAGATGATTTTTGATTATTGTATTTATCGTTGAACTATTTCTACACAGTAGACATAAAATATTTTAAATAATCATATATTTAATCGAGGTTTGCCTAGTACGAAATAGGGTATTTCATCTGTATGAATAAATAATATATAATCTTTGATGACGCCCTAAAAACTAGTAGTAACCATGTATGTAGCTTGTTGTTTCTGAATAGATGAATAGATTAACACGTTATTAAACAACACTGTGGTGAAACTTGCTCAGAAACAATAAGCTACACACTTTATTGCCATTGGTTTTTTTTTCTTAATTATGCGAGAATTTTCCTGTGAAGATTGAAAAAAATAGCACTTAAAGTTTAAAGTTTGGCTTCTCATACAAATGTTAATTATTTTCTATAACATTTCTGAGTTGCATATTCTTCTAGCGTAACTGCACAGATTACTCATTTTGTTTCTAATATTCACAAAAAAAAAATTTGAACGAAATTCACGTTTTGCAGTTGCTATTTGAGTTGAAAGTTCATATAGAGACTGTTATGCCTTTACTTTTCAATAACTGTACCAGATTCATATTTTTCCACAACATGTGGGTTCGATTCCCGCTACATGCCGAAAGAAACTTTTCGTGAGGAATGTTAATCGACTGTGCCACTGGGCGTTGCATGCAGTGATGCCACATACACAGATTTATCTGTAATTACACAGATTTTTTTCTGCTCTGGCCTACAGATATCTGTAATCACAGATCACAGGTTTTTGAAAGAATCTAAGATTTTAAAGATTTTTGGACTTACACGAAATTTGGGAAGAATTTTGGACCATCTATATAAATAAAAATGGAATGGTGTTTGTATGTCACGAAATGATGAGATGACACGGGCTGTCGTATTTTGAACATTCTTCTACAGTAATGTTTCTAATGTGTTCTGATGTGTTTGTGTATATAAAAACACAGGATGTTGAACGGGAAAGTAAAAAAACCGGGAGTTAACGGAACTGTCATGCGGAACGTTTCATGGCGTTTCTCAACAGCTTTTTTGATGGGAAGACAGTTTGCCGGGACCACTAGTATTAAATATAAATGGCATTTTTCTGCTAAGTTATTACCAAATGCTTACTAAAGTATTTTAAAATTTAAGATTTACAAAAATTATAAATGATTAATCTTTTTGTAAATCTGATTGTTGTCTTGTGAGATGTGCAGTATATTGCTGAGTGAAAAAATCTATCATCAATAATTTTTAACATTACAAAAACAGGCAAGATATGTTTGCAAAAGCTCTTGTTAATCTAATTGATTGAAAATAGAAATTTAATTTTTTACGCAACACAGATTTTTACCAAGATTTTTGGAGGTTAAGTAAAGATGAAAAAGATTTTTTCGACCAAAATCACAGATGAAAATTGAAAAATATGTGGCAACACTGGTTGCATGCTAGATCGTTGTCTAGTGTGGTCCTTCTTTCAAATGGCGAACAACCCACTGGAAGCATTACGTGTAGTGTCATTTTCACAACAGCGCTTGTCAACGATTTCCGGATCGAAGCATTGACCACGTGTTAACACAAAATCGTCAGATGTGAAATGCTGGGAGCATACATAAAGCGATGTACCCGAATCTTTGATGAGCCCACTAAATTTCACCTATTTCGATCGCTTGCTAGGATCTTTGGGTAAAGTGTGGAAACTTATGCAATATCACTGTTCTTCACTTCCTGTGTCGTTATCTTGCACACATTGAATGTACACTGTGGTATTCTATCAAAATTTACCAGAAATTGTTTAAACATCACGAAATAAAGTGGAAAAATTTCCGAATTCCCGCACTTTTTGCTTTTGCGTGAAGGGATTTTAAATTGTAAACACAAAAAGTGACGTAGGCAAGATCAGCGATGTATTGGTGTAAAGTGTCATTTTCAGCTTTATACAGTTGTCACACACACTATTATACGGAACTGCGCCACCTGTTCAGTAGCTCATTGATCCATGAGCACTTTTCCTGATAGGACTGACAACTAAAAGTGTGAATGCAACCGAAATGAAAGAGTAAACAAATCATGCGAGTGTTAGGGTTCATTCGCAAATTTCATAACGCTGGTGGGGGTGGGTGGGTGTCCTGGGGATGTTACAGCTCACACAAAATTCGAAAAACATTCATACAAAATGCGTTACGATGGGGTGGGTGGGTATCGAAAATAGCCATTTTCAGCGTTATGAAATTTGTGAATAAACCCTTATCGGAGCTTTACATTTTCCTTTTGTAATCGAAAGTCACTCCGATCGCGAAACGTCAAAAGCACATGGTAAGCAAAAATACCAGCTGATCGTAGCTGTCTCATGGATTGCCTTATTCTTATAAGAAGCTGCATCATGAAAACTTACAAGAATTGTGATAGTCTTTCATGATCACTCCTATTTTCTTGAATCTTTTGATACTAATCATTCAAGATTACATCCATTTCAAATTTCTAGGTACATATAACAGCTTATAACAGACAATACAATAATCTTTATCTAACTTAACCTAAATATTTAAACAATCTCAAATTATTGACTACTAAGATTAAACTATAAAATCGATAGAAACAAAATGTCAAATTCAAATCACCCCTCGTTGTTGCTAGCATTAAAAGTATCTAACGAATTGTTACTCTAAAATGGGAACTATTACCGAAAAAAAAAACATTTGGTACCGGTTATACGCAATGATCATGGCTATCACGCCTGCCAAATAATTTTTCGAATAAAACTTTCATTAACGAGAAATTTGCAGTTCATACAAAACAAAATAGAATGAGAAAACTTCTGCCAGATCCATCCCACTCGGGCTCAGATTGGGTACCACTTCTAGTCCCTCGATAGTGCAAAAGGTACCCAAGTTTGTCAGATCGCAGTACACTTTTCACGGCATTCTAGATTACTTTATGAGCCATAAAATGTTGGGCAACTGCAGGGGACATGGAGGTCTTTAATTTGTCTTTGCTTCTACTGATCAACTGTGGACATGAGCAAAGCAGGTAAGGGCTTATTCACAAATTGCATAACGCCGAAGGGGGTGGGTCGGTATCCTCATGATGTTACGGCTCATACAAAATTTGTAGAATATTCATACAAAAAGCGTTACAAAGGGGTAGGTGGGTGTCAAAAATAATCATTTTCAGCGTTATGAAATAAATGAATGAGCCCTTAATTCATGTTTTTCCTATCAGAAGTTATGTGCAATTTTGTGAGACATTTTTTATTGGTGCAATTTGCTGTCATATAATGAAAAGCCATCAAATTGAATCAGCGCGATAAGAACTCGCATAACTTTTGATTGAAAAAAATATATCATTACATATTTTATATAATTTTTAACGTTCGTTACATATTTCTTCTATCATAACACGCGGGGCAGTTCCCATTTATGTTCAAAATCTGTACACGGGCCACACAAAACCTTTCCGAGGGCCGCAAGACATTTGGAAGACATTTTTACATTTTGTAGATTAAAAAAATAAAACAAATTAGTTGTAAATTACAGGAGCCTTTTCAGAAGATTCCTGGTAATCCCTCCCTTTATTCCACAGAAAAAAAAACTCCGTTGTTTCCTTTCAGATATTCATCTGAAACTTCTTGCAAGGATTTATACAAAGTTTCTTCCGTGAATTCTCACAGGTGAATGAGAAGTTTTTCTAGTACTCCCTGGGATTCCTTTAAGGGTTGATTCTTCGAGGAATGCCTTAAAAAACTTTCCATGAGATTTTTTTTAATTATATTTTTTTATTTAATTGCTCCTAGAACTCCTCCAAAATTCCTTAAAATGCTCAGGAATCTTCAAAAATTATTTTAGCAATACTTCCAAGATAATTTGCTGGGATATATTTGAGTGAATTGTGCGGAATTTTTTCAAATTCATCCAAGAATACTTTAACAGAATTCCTAGAAGAATCCTTTTAATTTTTTAGACACTTCAGAAGCAATCCTTATACAATAATAGCAGAAATTCTACTGCAAGTTCTTAAAATAATCGCAGGAGAAATGTTGAAAGGTTGAGAGAAGTTTTGGAATAATTTAAAAACTAATCCGTATTAGAGAATTCATAGAAAAAATGTTCACAAAAAGTACATGAAAGTATTCTTGAAAAAATCTAACCAAAGATTTCAGAAAAATTTTCAAAGGAATCTATAGATAGTATTGTGAGAAATTCTTGCGGATAACCTTATAGTAAATTTTGGTATTACTCAAACAATGAAGTTAAAAGAACTCTTTGAGTTCAAATTTATTTTCATCGAACTTTATTACTGGTTCAAACACACATCGAATCATAAGCCAAGAAAAAACGGTACATTGTTCCTTTGAAGGTTTCATCGAAAATCTTCATCAGTTCTTGCTGAGAACGATTTCTATAAAAAAATAAGCTTAACAATTATTACCAAAAGCTCGTGAGGAAATTATTCGCTTAAAAAAAAACTTAAAGGGCTTTTGCTCAGAGTGTTGCGAGAAATTCTCTTGTGAATATTTCAGAAATACGGCCAGGGTTTTTTCAAGAAATACTCCAATAGATCAAAGACTGATTTGCTACTGACATGAAAAATAATCGCCTATCTCGATGCGTGGGGAATTTCTTCCAGGAAATGATCAAGAAAATAATTTTTCTTTGATCGCAGTACACAGTTGAGAAGAAAATGTCATTTCAAATGAAGCTCTCTGTAGGAAATTTGTTGACCCATTCAGTCAAGGAATTTCTTTACATTTCTTGAGCGAAACAGCATACCTAGCTTTAAAAAATAAATTACAAAATTCTTTTGAATTTTTCTGTTGGATGGTATCAGTGATTTCTCAATTGGGCATATATGGTTCCATAAGGATGATGTAATAACATTCTAATGATGTTTTCAAAACATTAACGTTCATTTAACATTAAAAAAGGGTCCCGATTTTGGCCCGGTTCCGATTTTGGGAACTGACAATTTCAATTTTGTTGCCAAAAACGGAATCCCACTGTAATAATTTTAGCGTGTGTGAAAATGCGGAAAAACGGGAAAAACAAACAATCGACGCCTCCCGGCGATCAGAAGCAAAGCCGCAAAGCCAAACTGCAACGCGTCATAAAATGTGCGAGCAGGACAAGATGCTCCAGTCATCATCGGAATAAAGCCACCAGACAGAACGAAATAGCAACAAAAGCTTCCATCAGCGCAAGCAAACAACCGTTTGCTGGGCTGTTGTCGGAAAGAGAACAAAGATAAATAGAATTTTTGACAAAACGCGTCGTCTTCTCCGCTGGATTGCGCATAGGGGTGTCTGTCCATGTTAATGGTTGGTAAAAAAATCGATTATAATTTGTTTTGTTTCTTAAGAATTTTGGTGCCGTATAGAAGTTTTGTGTTGAAATTACACATCAAATATAATGAAAAATATGAAATTCGTTTGTTTTCATAGATGTTCTTAATATATGCTTTCACAAATGCATCAAACCACATCCTTTTCTTCGGGACCACATACGACCAAACGTAATCGATTATTTTGAGAACGATAGACGATTTGAAACATCTCTAGTTTTAGTTTCGTTTGGATGGAAACCTGCGCCCGGAAAGAAGAGCGGAAGAAAAAGTGAACATTTTAATCAGTTTGGTGCCGATAAAATGCAAAAATTGCTCGGAAATTGCGACAATTTGTAGCGCAGATTGCGGGAATATCGTGTAACAAGTAGTTGGAGTGCGCATTTTTGATTAAATTAAAGTTGGAAGTTGTTTGGCGCCGCGATGTGAAGAAAAAGAAACAAGCGATTATCAAACTCCTGTCATCGCAGGGAGACGCAAGGAGTCATACAAAAAAAGAAGAGTGGCAAGAAATCGATTCCCGCGGACGAATGAAAGGAAGAAAAAAAAGGACTGAATTTGCTAGAAGAACAAGAACGAGTCTGTTTTGATTCGTAATTTTTGACGTTTTCTGTGTAGAGGGGGAGTAAAAAGGAAAAAGGACGAATCCCGATCGATTGGAAGCAAAATACCTACGTGGGCTAATCCGTTTTTCTCGGGAAGGATATCTTAGTTTGTAATGTCCGCATCTGGAAGCTCTTCCCCCAATAGCAACAGCAACAACATATCGAGCAGCAGTGGCAACAACGGCACGGAACCAAGCTCCGATAGGCATAATAGGAGTAATTCCAGTTCCGGAAGGACTCCCCGCAAATTGACGGCCGGTAGCAGCTCGGCGGGGAGCAACGGAACATCCTCCTCCAGCAGCACCGGCGGAAGTTCCTGCATTTGGTGCGGCGAGAACAAGAACCCGCTCAAATACGTCCTCCCGACGCAGAACGGCAAGAAGGAGTTCTGTTCCGAGACCTGCATCCTCGAGTTCCGGAAGGCGTACAGCAAAGGGGCGTGCATCCAGTGCGATAATGTGATACGGGCCAATGCACCGAAACCAAACTATTGCTCCACGTTCTGCATGAAGAAGCACCAGAAAAAGGCGGCCGTCGTCGCGGTTGGCAGCGGGTCCTCCCAGTTGGCATCTCGGTCCCAGTCCGGTGATGCTTTCTCCACTATTTCGGGGTCAGCGATGGCCAACACAACGTCGTCGCCGTCCGGTACGTCGTCATCCACACAGGTTCCCAAAATCAATGGGAATAATAACAATAATAACAGCAGTAGCAACAATAACAACAATGGACGGAAGAGCAGCGGGAATTCCCCAGGACGAGAGCCGACCCGAATCAGTCCGGTGAGTCATAGTTTTTTCATTGCAACTTATGCAAGTAAACTTTACAGGCTTTCAATAGAATGTTATATACGTTTTATTTCATTGAATTATTTCCAATTTATAAGGCCTGCGCGAAATTACAGCTTTGTGATATGATTATCAATGTTAACTTCTCTTCCTCCTGTAGCATGTCCAAGATTACATATATGGGTTGCTCCAGGGGTTCTTCAAAAAGTATCTATTGTCTTTAATGATTTATTTGGCAATTTATTTTTCCAGGGATACCTTTTGAAGTGGTTCCAGGTATTCCAATATGATTTTTACAAAGCTTCGTTCATTGATTGTTCTATAAATTTCTCAGGGCTTTATCTAATAATAACTACAGGAATTTCTTCGATAGTTTTCCAATGTATTCCATACGAGAATTCTCTCGTTCGATGAGTCCCATCTGCCCATTTCAACCATTTAGCGTCACTCTCGTGGTGAGCATATTTTTGGCATGCACCAGAACTGATTTTGATCGTTAGGTATATTTAAAATTATGTGTTTTACAGCTGTAACAACACAAAAATTCTGCTAATTTAATTAAATTGTACCTAACTTATTTATTTCACGCAGGCCTATAAGCTAAACTTTTTGAAAAATCAAGTTATTTAGCAACTATTTAAGCATGTTAGGGGGTGATTATAACAGGGTGGCCACCGAACCGGGAAAAACGGGAAAAGCGTGGAAAAGACGGGAATTTGATTCCACCGGGAAAAACCGGGAATTTGAGATGACTATCGGGAAAATCGTGTTTAACGAACATTTTGGAGCTATGAATCTACAAACCAGAAGTTGTAGAAAATCGTTATGTTTGAATAACACATTGGAATGCCTCATTTTTTTTTGTGATTTAATTTCTACTTTTCCACTTCTGTCAAAGTTTTGACTTAAATATATTTTTTAACCATTTCTCTAATTTTGTTTGACTCGATGTTTTGAATCAAGATTCAATAAATTATGTTTTTCTTACAATCAATTATTTTTAAAAGTATCTAATATTTCATTCTTCAAAATATCGACAAAAAAATAATAAATAGGGTAGAGTTACATGCTTGTACATATGTGTTATTTAATTTTTACCTTAAACTTAACACTTAGAATAAATCACAAATTTCTATGCAATTTCACCGAAACATCAAAATTTTATCGATCCGTGAAGCTGGGAAAAGTTCAGATGTCAAAAGTATTGAATCGTTCGGTGATATTCAACGAATTTTCGGTGATTTCTTCCTCTGAATTACTAGAAAAAAATAGACATGTTGTGATTGAAATGAAAGCACTCAACAACGGAAGCTATTTGGAATTCTAACTTGTTTATGACACTGTTCGTTTATTGAACGGAATTTCATAAATAATTTTTAATTACAAAAATACCTACCTACCTTGTTTTTGAAGTCCAGTATATTTATATACATATACAAAAATATAAACTTTAGCGAAATTCGCAATTATAAAAACGCAGGTCATGCCTAATGATTTCACAGATTTTTAGTGTAAATTTCGGTAGGGAACCGGACACAATTCTATGCACTTTTGATTCACTTTGGCAGTGGTTTGTTTGAAAGCTACAAAGCTCATATTTGGCCACAATGTGCGTCGTACTGAAGTGCTCCTTATTGCAAAGTTACAGACAATTCGGACGAGAAAAACCCCCCTTGCCAAAGTGAATCATGGAATTGTCCAAGTGGTTCTGCACCCTATATGGCAAAAAGATTGGTTTTCATCGAGCTTCATGTTAATTTTCCACAGACTTTTGTAAAAGTTTGGCTTTCACCGAATTTTCAGTGAATGTTGAAACCACTGTTTATTTTTATGTGATTTGTTGAATCATATTTCACAGATTGTGTTGTTTGCTTTGGAGAACTCTTTATTTTCACGAAGAAAAAATTAAAAGATTAGAAATTGAGTTTAAATATCTTCAAATAGTTAAATCAAAAACCGGGAAAATATTGGGCACTGTACCGGGAAAACCGGGAAAAATCTGGAATTTCAAAATGAAAATTTGGTGGCCACCCTATTATAAGATTATCAATGTCAGTTTTTTGTTCCTCCAAGTACATATTCAGGGTTGTCGAGGTGAACCAACCGAGGGACCAATAATAATAAAAATAATAACAATCTTCAGGGGTTCCTGGCAAGTATCGAAGATTGCTTCAGGAACTTTTATTAAATTTCCTCCATGGTTGCTGAACCCTCGGTCTGGCTTTTGCCTCTACCAGGACCAGGGATGGGAAAAGTACTGTAGCAAACATTTACCGCCTCGACATTTACATACATGTTTCTACACGACCATCAAAATCCAAAGCAAACCATGACCGTTCAAAACAAAAAAATGTCACGGCTCTTCAGAATTGTAATCTTCTTCTTCCCAACATTTTTTCAAACCCGAATGCGAAATGACTCGTGCACAGTGGTGATACGATTTTTGCGGTTTTCGGGGTTTTGCATTTTTGCTCGATAAAGGCAGCAAGAAATTGAACTTGATTGTATGTATCTCAACGGAATGATTATGCTCTTGTTGTTAGAGCTAATAGATTTCAATTAGTTGAAAACACAAGCGAAATATTAGCAAGCTTCCGAATTCTCACTCACTCTCACGATAATAGATTTCTCCATCACCACAATTTTCAGCGAAAAGCTGCCTTGCGAAATTATCCGTCTACAAAATAAAGCGAAAATAGATAATGGCACAACTCCACAGCTGTGAGAATTTTATTTTATCATTCTCCTCTCCATGGAGAACTTTTCATGTGTCCATCGCCACAAGCAGCATTTGCTTTTATGCATCAAATTAACTGCTGCTTTCGTCAAGTTGATGTGGTAGCATGGATAGCGTGCACGCATCGCGGTTGTTTTTAGCAATGTTCTAGGTTCGAATCCCGTCGGCGGCACCAGTTTTTGTTTATCCACATAGTGATAATTCTCCGGAGAAGTTTGTGAGCGAAAATATGATAAGGTGAAAAAGAAATTATCCCCGGAGTGGAATGATTTTCGGTTATCCTCCATCGTAACTCTAGGGAAAATAAGTGTGAGCGAAAAAAGATATTCACGTGAGGAAGCGAAAAAGCATTCTCCTTACGTGCGAAAAATCGTAGATTTCGCATCATTGATACGATAATTCAGAACCCTGAAATATTTCGCTTGTGTTTTCAACTAATTGAAATCTATTAGCTCTAACAACAAGAGCATAATCATTCCGTTGAGATACATACAATCAAGTTCAATTTCTTGCTGCCTTTATCGAGCAAAAATGCAAAACCCCGAAAACCGCAAAAATCGTATCACCACTGTGCACGAGTCATTTCGCATTCGGGTTTGAAAAAATGTTGGGAAGAAGAAGATTACAATTCTGAAGAGCCGTGACATTTTTTTGTTTTGAACGGTCATGGTTTGCTTTGGATTTTGATGGTCGTGTAGAAACATGTATGTAAATGTCGAGGCGGTAAATGTTTGCTACAGTACTTTTCCCATCCCTGGTCCTGGTAGAGGCAAAAGCCAGACCGAGGGTTCAGCAACCATGGAGGAAATTTAATAAAAGTTCCTGAAGCAATCTTCGATACTTGCCAGGAACCCCTGAAGATTGTTATTATTTTTATTATTATTGGTCCCTCGGTTGGTTCACCTCGACAACCCTGAATATGTACTTGGAGGAACAAAAAACTGACATTGATAATCTTATAATAGGGTGGCCACCAAATTTTCATTTTGAAATTCCAGATTTTTCCCGGTTTTCCCGGTACAGTGCCCAATATTTTCCCGGTTTTTGATTTAACTATTTGAAGATATTTAAACTCAATTTCTAATCTTTTAATTTTTTCTTCGTGAAAATAAAGAGTTCTCCAAAGCAAACAACACAATCTGTGAAATATGATTCAACAAATCACATAAAAATAAACAGTGGTTTCAACATTCACTGAAAATTCGGTGAAAGCCAAACTTTTACAAAAGTCTGTGGAAAATTAACATGAAGCTCGATGAAAACCAATCTTTTTGCCATATAGGGTGCAGAACCACTTGGACAATTCCATGATTCACTTTGGCAAGGGGGGTTTTTCTCGTCCGAATTGTCTGTAACTTTGCAATAAGGAGCACTTCAGTACGACGCACATTGTGGCCAAATATGAGCTTTGTAGCTTTCAAACAAACCACTGCCAAAGTGAATCAAAAGTGCATAGAATTGTGTCCGGTTCCCTACCGAAATTTACACTAAAAATCTGTGAAATCATTAGGCATGACCTTGCGTTCAAAAAACAGTGTTCATGTGGGCACCATAGCCTATAATTCGTCTGAGTATTGGTCCTGGTCAGACTTGGGAACTGTTACCACAATTTACAACAGTTCATCGATTCTGCCAGTTAACCAAAACACAAAGCAGCAGCAGCATCAATACCATCATGCGTTGCGCTGCCAACGGTCCACACACTGCTTGACTGTTTTTGTCTCTCCTCTATGATCGTTTTTGGGCAGCCATTCCGAGGTGAATGATTGAAAAAAAAAGTTAAATAATTCAATCGCTAATATCAAGCTTCCGAATTCTCACTCACTCTCACGATAATAGATTTCTCCATCACCACAATTTTCAGCGAAAAGCTGCCTTGCGAAATTATCCGTCTACAAAATAAAGCGAAAATAGATAATGGCACAACTCCACAGCTGTGAGAATTTTATTTTATCATTCTCCTCTCCATGGAGAACTTTTCATGTGTCCATCGCCACAAGCAGCATTTGCTTTTATGCATCAAATTAACTGCTGCTTTCGTCAAGTTGATGTGGTAGCATGGATAGCGTGCACGCATCGCGGTTGTTTTTAGCAATGTTCTAGGTTCGAATCCCGTCGGCGGCACCAGTTTTTGTTTATCCACATAGTGATAATTCTCCGGAGAAGTTTGTGAGCGAAAATATGATAAGGTGAAAAAGAAATTATCCCCGGAGTGGAATGATTTTCGGTTATCCTCCATCGTAACTCTAGGGAAAATAAGTGTGAGCGAAAAAAGATATTCACGTGAGGAAGCGAAAAAGCATTCTCCTTACGTGCGAAAAATCGTAGATTTCGCATCATTGATACGATAATTCAGAACCCTGAATATTAGCGATTGAATTATTTAACTTTTTTGACGTTGGATAACGTCTTACGGCAACATATGGGGGTACAATTCAGAAAAACGAAAAATTGAGCATGTAACGAAAAATGGTCAGGTTTTGACCGCTAATAACTCAGTCATTTATCGATAGATTTTCAATATTTATCCATGAATCGATTGGAAATTTATCTACGCGTCGATTCAAATGGAGGACACTATTGATTATTAGCAACAAACTATTGAAATATCGTAAAACGTTGCCCCTTTTCTTATCTAACCAATCACGTTCAAGCACATTTTTCGGTTCCGCTTCCCACTATAAAAGCGCACCGCACCCTGCTTCTTCCCTCATTCTTCTTTTTGCCGTCAGACTGTGAACACGGTCGGCGAGTAAATTTCGAGAGTCATTCGCGTCCTCAGTTCAGTTTTCAATAGGGCGCGAATACAACACGCATTAGAACCGAAGAACCACGCATTTCGGAGCCGCAGCAACTGAAGCCGCTCATTTGAGTGCACCAGCCAGCATAATCGTTTTCGGCCAGAAATCGTCGCTACCAGTCAGTGCTCCGCTGTCATTGCCATGCGGGAGGCTAGCGCGGTCATTCTGGTTCATTAGATCGAGCGGCACAGCCGTCACCGTCCGTGTAATATTCCCTAATTTGTACGAGATGGCTGAAGAAAATCGACCAAAGCCGCTTGTTGAAGCGCACATCGTCATCCGCACCGCAAATCTCATCGGGCGAGGCAGATTGAAACCAGTGCGCCGTCAAAATGTGTCCGTATTACGCAAATTCAACAACTCAATCGGCCCTTTTGAGAGCCAACAAATGTGTTTTAAAGAGTTATTTGTATAATATTCCCTAATGTGTTTACCACATACTTGCTATAATCTCTTAATTCATCTCATAGCATCATACAATAATTGATTTATTACGAATAATTGACAATACGGCAATTTGAAGCTGTTTCCGAGGATGCTGCTGCAGTGCCGTCGGGTTGCAATAACAGCATAATGCTAATCAATACATCCCTTATCCAGACATCAGTTTCATATAGCCTATTTCCCAGCTAAGAAAACGAAGAATATGAAAGGAGGAGCATCATCTGCTATTCTAAGGGTATAAAGCATCCCTCCTTCATTGAATCTGGTGTCATTCTGTTTTCGCTTTCGAGCTGGTAAGAGCTCCTCCAAACCTGCTCAGCTCCTCGCCACCAGAGGCAAGCTGTTGTACGAGATGGCTGAAGAAAATCGACCAAAGCCGCTTGTTGAAGCGCACATCGTCATCCGCACCGCAAATCTCATCGGGCGAGGAGGATTGAAACCAGTGCGCCGTCAAAATGTGTCCGTGTTACGCAGATTCAACAATTCAATCGGCCCTTTTCAGAGCCAACAAATGTGTTTTAAAGAGTTAATTGTGTAATATTCCCTAATGTGTTTACCACAATTTTGCTATAATTTCTTAATTCATCTCATAGCAGCATACAACAATTGATTTATTACGAATAATTGACAATACGGCAATTTGAGGATGTTTCCGAGGAAGCTGCTGCTGTGCCGTTGGGATGCAATATATTTTCTATTGTTAAGGAATGATTCAAATATTACCTAACGCAAAATTTTATTTTAAACATATATCTTTTCTAAATTCACAAACCATTACATTTTGGATTATAACTAAAAGATGGTTGCAATTATGACATTTGACTATAATACAAATGCAGCAAATTAAATGGCGTAGTTAACATCATGCGGTCGTGTCTTGTACACAACCCCCACTGATTTTTTGTCAGTACCTTGAAATCTCATAAGTTCGTGACGGTCCTAAATCAGGAAATAGAAGAAGCTAACGTTATCCAACGTCAACTTGGCGGTCGTATCTCGGAAACAACCTCTTACTTTTTTTCAATCATTCACCTCGGAATGGCTGCCCAAAAACGATCATAGAGGAGAGACAAAAACAGTCAAGCAGTGTGTGGACCGTTGGCAGCGCAACGCATGATGGTATTGATGCTGCTGCTGCTTTGTGTTTTGGTTAACTGGCAGAATCGATGAACTGTTGTAAATTGTGGTAACAGTTCCCAAGTCTGACCAGGACCAATACTCAGACGAATTATAGGCTATGGTGCCCACATGAACACTGTTTTTTGATTAGTATTGTGACGTGATAGTTTTTGAAAAATACCCATATTCCCTTGCTTCTGAGAAAAGAAAGCATTGAGAAAATCAGCAGCTCCAACAGAATTTGTTTGAAATAGTAGTGTAGTAGTGTCATTACTAATACTGTCTAGTCAAAATAGTTTTGAATAATTTGTCATTTAAGTGCTATTCTGATTTCTCCTGTCTTCTACGTAAGATTAGAGGCTTAAATGTCAATTGTCGTGAAGTCCTAACAAAATTAGGCTATTTAGTAGTAGTTCTAGTTAATTTCATTTTTTATTGTTAAAAGTATTTATTGGTCATTACCTTCATATATCCTCAAGGAAAAAAGTCACTTTCCTTGTCTGTTCAACAATTTTTCGAACCTAGCAAGTAGGGCTCTTCAATGATCCATCTCAGCGTCTTACTTTCCACAGTCATTTTTATAGTGAATATTTAAGAGTAAAGTTGCCTTAGGCTTCTATAACCAGGGTGTCTACTACCTGGAAAAACCTGGAAAACCTGGAATTATAAGGGAATTTTATTCAACCTGGAAAAACCTGGAATTTTCAGGGAAATTCGGTCATAATCAGGGAAATTATTTTGAATCAGTTATATATCAGATAGAATATGTCCTTTTTGCGACAGAAAATCTTTTCAATCATAAAAATATTCGGCTGCACCGCTATCAAGACGCTACTAGAGATGTTCAGTCCTTATTTTTTTAACGATTTTTATTTTTTTCAGAACTTGGATTGGAAAGTTGGTAAAGGCAAATTTGTTTACAAAAATCTTTTTTGACTATTCCACAAGTTCTGGAGGAAAGTTCAAGGAGTGCTTCAGGCATTCTATAGATTCTTTCTGGAATTCCTTTATGGATTTGTCCAGGAGTGCTACCAGCATTTTTTCATGAGATGCTTACATGAATTCCTTCACAAATTTTGTCAATAAAATCGTAGAGCATTGCAACATTATTATCTCCAGTAATTTTCACATAAATCACTCTGAAAAAATGACGGCAATTATCCCAGGATTTCCTCCACATACTTTTTCACTGCTTAATTCACCGATTTTTCCAATTGTTACTTCTAGGAGATTTACCACATATCATAAAGAAGTTCGTCCACAAAGCTTTATTCTAGGTTCTTCCGCAAAAGTTTATTCTTTATTTCGATATTTTTCTAAGAAACCCTACCAAAATTCCTACGCCATTGTTTTTTTAATTTTTTTATAGGAATTCTATGAAAAAATTAACGATTACATTCAGAAATTGTTCCGAACATTCATTCAGGCATCATTCAATGAAATCTTTTATAAACTTTTCCAAGAATTCCTCAACAAAATCGACCTGGAATTTCTCATTAAGTCCCACATTATTGCTCTAATATTTCTTCAAATGATATTTCCAAACTCCACAGCCATTCTAACAGGTATTTTTCAAATTGTTCACATTTAAATTTCTCCAGGGAGTCTCTCCGAGTCTCTTCCAAAAGTTTGTAGGACATTATTCAGAGATTCGAGGGGTTTTCAGTTATATTAACATTTCATCAAGAAAATCCGAAGAAGAATTTCATCAAGGAGTTCTTTCAGAGATCCTCGTAGGAATGCATCAAGGCATACTTTGAACTCACAAAAAAATTATTTACAAATTCCACGCGGATTTTTCTCAAAATTTCCTTGACATTTCCCTGAAGATATCTCTGGAAGAATGAATAGATTTTTTTAGATTTCTTTGGAAAATAACAAAAAATATGGATTTCTGGATGAATTTAGAACTTTTAAGATGCTCTAAACGGGAATGTTGGAGAAAGTCATAGGGAAATCAAAGGACATATTTCTTGAATAAGACAAAATAAGACTTCCTTTGACAAACTCCGAAAAAGATCATTGGTGTAATCTGTGAAAAAAATCCACAGTAAAACAAGCAGTAATACTTGTCGTAACGTCAAGGGACTCTAAAAAAAGTCCGAAAAATCATTTTTATAGAAACTCATGTATGATTTCTATGTCGTACATGTTTGTTTTTTTTTTCAGGCAAGAGGTATCTAAAATTCTTATTTCCAATCAAACGCTACCAGACCCGATTGCCCCAAGGTTTCATCTTTGAAAAAATACAAAGCATCCTCTAAAGAAATTTTGTGGGTGTGAGGAGTGTATCGAAAAGTAGTCGCAAACATTTAAAACAGTCTTAAAAATATTGGGTTGAACCCACAAAATTTTTCGATCAGAAATACTTTACAATATATTCAAAAATAATGATGCGGTGATATTGTTTCAATAAAGTGGCATTTTGTATGATAATTTTTAAAATTCCCTGGCCACGATCACAGGGTTTAATGGTGCCAAAGTAGAAGGTGCACCATAATAATACCCGTCTGTGAAACATATCACCTTCTCAGTACTTTGGCACACCTCTAACGGTTCATGAAACGGTTGCATTCAGGCGGAGGATCTGTTAATATGTTTCGGCATATTATCAGGTCCTCTTCGAACGGAGGGACCGCCAGGGCTCAGTAGTTACTTATAAACCAGTGCTGGCTGTTGATGGTTCAGTTCGTTTACACGAGTTGTACAATCTTTTGTACTAATCAGTAATGGTGATTAAGTTTCAGAGCCAACGTGTGTTCAAACGTTTTATAATGCAACATAAGAATGTGTGTTTGGTGAAACTCTTCGTTACACTCGTCGTTATAAAATTGGTGATTGTGAAGGTACTAATAATGATGTTTGAAAAAATGTATGGTGATGAAAATTTGAAAATGGCATTGGAAGTGATAGTTTTGTTAAATATTCAAATAATAATTATATGAACTCTACTAGTTTAACAATGGCCATAATACATTTTGCAAACATTTCTCTGAAAATAAACACTATTGCCTAGTTCTTCACACATGCATGATAAAAGTGTTTATGAGTGCAGAAGAATGGATCGAAGTGTTTTTTTTTTTACTGTAACTTTATAGATCGTAGTGCTAAATCGTAGTTTGAATAGTAATGACTCGCAACAAAATAATGGAAAATTTAAATTGAATTTCTTTTAATTACTTAATAATGGTAACAGATGGAAAATGGTAATAACAATAAATTTATATGAAAATGATGTGATGTAAATTTGATGAAAATTTGTAGCTGTGATGGTGAAAAGTCATATAATAAAAAGTATATCTGAAGTGTATTACGACAGTTGATGAGTGATAATCGGTGATATACGTGATAGTGTCAAAAATAAAAGTGTCGATAGTGAGTGATGAAATGATATGGGGAATGAGGACCGTTTAGTAAAACTATTTCGTTCTTCACTTTAACCACTCTAGTAGCATTTCGGGCCTTATCGTAGGTTGATGGTAGTCTGAACCTGGGAGGGAGGCACAGATACTACACACGAAATATGAAACAACATTTTTCCAAACTGCAAGATAACTCCAGATCATTAACGACAATCAAGACAGGCTTGAGGAAAATCGCTAGTTTTCTTTTGTTGTGCACCTTCGATCTTTACGGACAAACATGTGAAAATGGCCAAAGTTTTCTGTGCATTTTATTTTCATTTTTATTGGAAGAGAGGCGGGTTTCAATGCTTCATATTCAATCACAATAAAAGGTGCTATCAGGACATTTCTTTTGGATGTGCAGGAATTGATTTTCAACCAATTGTTGTCAACTTTGATAAAATGCAATTGTTTGATGAATCACGCGCTTTTACCATGTTTGTCCACTCTTTAAGATCTGGGCTCACAGTGACAGTTCGTGACAGCAAAATCTCGGCTCACCTTGATGTACAGAAATTTTGTATCGGTTTCTCCCTCCCAGGTCTGAACTACTAGACTGCAAAACTACGGTAAGGGCTGATTGCTGCTAGGGTACACAGTAGAGTGGTTTAAAAAATCGTTTTTGCTCCACACCACTCTCTCGATTCTAGATCAAATTCTGAGTGTCCTCCCAAAATTTGTACTCATTTGGATGAAAACTGAGACTGCACAACCCCTTTAAAATTTATATGGGAATTACTATGAAAAAAGCAACCTATTCATTCAATCGGTCATAGTGTTTGCCCATGTGCTCTTGGGGATTAGAGCTACTTTGGTACTGTGAGGTACATTCGTCAGCTACAACTTTGCCGAAGACAGTTTTCAAATCGGACGCCTCAGTAATTAGTTATTGATTTATATCCAGTAACAAATTCTTCAGCAGTGCTCATTTAACTTCTGAACAGGCAACATTGCTGCACCTGGCGCGAAAAAACATGGCTACTATGTTTAACTGCATATATCCAGTGATGCCTGCAGAACAACCCAATAATTATAGCCAAAGTTTCACAACTCATTCAAAAATCAATAATTAATTACTGGGTCGTCCGATTTGGAAACGGTCTTCGGCAAAGTTGGAGCTGATGAATGTATCTCACAACGTAGCTCTAATCCCCAAGAGCACATAGGCAAATACTATGATCGATTGAATGAATTGCTTGCTTTTCCCATAGCTCTAATCCCCAAGAGCACATAGGCAAATACTATGACCGATTGAATGAATTGCTTGCTTTTCCCATATAAACTTTAAAGGGCTTGTGCAGTCTCAGTTTTCATCCAAATGAGCTCAAATTTTGGGAGGACACTCAGAATTTGATCTAGAATCGAATGAGCGGTGTGGAGCAAAAACGATTTTTTGAACCACTCTAGTACACAGTGACCATTTGAGCAACATTGCTTAGAAACGTCTGTGTGATGAACGCAATAGAGGCTTATAAAAGCAAATGCTGGGAAGAAGCTTAGGGCAGATTAAAAGTGCCAGTACTACCCCTACATAGAGTATCTTCGTACACGGATAAAAATCTGATCCCCACACCATGATTTACAAATCATGAAATTCATAAATTGGTTAGGTCATAATATCAGGATCACAAATCATGGTTCCTGGAGTCATAATCATGATTCCTCATAAGCGTAACATCCAGTGTGAAAACACTAAGCGGCGCACTTTGCTTCATTTCATTCGTATCGATCACTCTTAATTCAAGATGACGAAGTGGATTAGTGGTAGAGTACGTGGCTCACAATCGGAAGGTTCTTGGCTCGATTCTCAATGTATGCTATTTTTAACTTTTTTTTTATTTTGTCGATCATAAACGGTTGCGCGACTCAGCATTTTTGGCGCTTGAATCATGATTCCGAGCAATCAGCTACAAAAACCTAACGCGTGTGTTGCGTTACGGCAATCTGACTCATGATATCATGAGTCCAAATCATGGTGTATTTTCATAAGACGAAAACACGCTGGAATCATGATATCATGAGTCATAATCTTGTTTTTGGATTCTGATTTCTACCCGTGTACTTGCCACACGATATACGCATGCAAAAATGGTCATTGGCACAGTAAGCTCTCAGTTAATAACTGTGGAAGTGCTCATAAGAACACTAAGCTGAGAAGCAGGCTCTGTCCCAGTGGGGACGTAATGCCAGAAAAAAAGAAAGAAGAAGTACTACCCCTATCGCTACTGACAAAAAAAATACATAACAATTGGTCGGCGTTCAGACAGATTGGACCAAGTGTTTTTATATCGTTTCAGCAAAACGTATAGGGTAATTCTGAATATCGAAATATTTGCATTATCCGCTGTAATAATGGAACTTATCTATTTGATGATACATCCGTATCAAAATAGCATCGTAAAACTTGGAGTTGATGGAGTATCGTATCTTTAGCAGGAGCATGAGCATATATGACCGTACAATTCGTAATTGCTACTCCGTGATTGACTTGGAGCTTGGGATTAGCTTACCATTCTTAATGTGCACAAATCAAGAGCTCAAAATTTAAAAGTCAATAACGGCGCCGGCCACGTTTTTACGTACATCGGGGGAAGGGAAGGAAAGGAATGTTAGTTAGACAACAATTTTCACTAGAGACCGAAGTCCCTGGCCATGATCACAGGGTTTGACGGTGCCAAAGTAGAAGGTGCACCATAATAATATCCGTCTGTGAAACATATCACCTTCCCAATACTTTGGCACACCTCTAACAGTTCATGATTTATCATGGAACGGATTCATTCAGGCAGAGGATCTGTTGATATGTTTCGGCATATTATCTGGTCCTCTACGAACAACGGAGGGACCGCCAGGGCTCAGTAGTTACTTATAAACCAGTGCTGGTTGTTGATGTTTCAGTTCGTTTACACGAGCTGTAGCATCCTTTGTACTAATCAGTAATGGTGGTTAAGTTTCAAAGCTAACGTGTGATTAATCATTTTATAATGCAACTTAAGAATAAGTGTTAGGTGGGAATCTGTGTCATTATGAATTAGTGATTGTGATAGTGCTAATAATGATATTTGAAGAAATGTATGGTGATAAAAATTTGAAAATGGCATTAGAAGTGATTGTGATAGTTTTGTTATAAACACAAACATAATAATACTAATATGAACTCTACTAGTTTAATGATGGTTATATTACATTATGCAATCATTTTACTGAATATAAAAACTATTGCCTAGCTCTTCACACATTCAAGATAAAAATGTTCATAATGACAGCGAGTGCAGTAGAATTGATCAAAGTGATTTTATTTTTCTACTGTAACTTTCTTGAGCGTAGTGATAAATCGTAGTTTGATTATCTTTTGATTATTTAGCAATGCTAGCAGATGGTAAATGGTAATAAATATGAATGAATTTGAAACCAGTGTGATGTAATTTTGATAAAAAGTTGTAGTTGTGAGAGTGAAATGATATAATGGAAAGTATATATATGATGTCTATTACGAAAGTTAATGAGAGATAATCGGTGATATAAGTGATAGTGTCAAAAACAAAAGTGTCGACGGCAAAAGTGTGATAAACATGTGAAAGTGACTAATGAAATGAAATGGGGGATGAGGACCTTTTAATAAAACTATTTCGTTCTTCACTTCAACCACTTTAGTAGCTTTTCAGGTCTTATCATAGTTTTATAGTAGTCTGGAATACTAGACTTCAAAACTACGGCAAGGGCTGATTGCTGCTAGGGTACACAGTTTTAGATCTGGGCTCACAGTGACAGTTCGTGACAGCAGAATCTCGGCTCACCTTGACGTACATAAATGTCGTATTGGTTTCTCCCTCCCAGGCATTTAGTGAATCTTGAAGGAAACTGTAATTTATGTTAAGGAGTCGTACACAAATTATGTCTCGCTCCAAGGGAGAGGGGCAGACATAGCTGTGACAAGCCGTACAAAATATTAAGAGAACTCATACAAAGAGCGTGACAAGATGTGAAGGGGATCGAAAAAGTCCAAATTTAGCGTGACATAATTTGTGTCTCATCCCTAAAGCCTAAAGTTACAATAGACGAATTTTACTCTTCATTGTTCACTACCGTCGTTGGGGGTGAGAATGGGTCAAAAAAGGACATGTACGATTTATTTATTGAATAACTTTCGCAATTCAACTCCAATAAACTTCAAATTTGGTGTGTATGTACTTTGATAATACTTTATGAAACAACTGTCCAAAAAATTATAGAAAAATGTTTATTCAGAATTAGCTATATGAGCCTCCTTCAACGCTCATGTATTAGTCCCTTGCTTTATAGGTTTAATATTCCAGATATTGACAACAGCTTGGAAATACTATTTACGTCCTCGATGATACCTTCATGCTGTTTCTTGTATGTTTGCTCAAAGCTAACCAGATCCTTCATTTTCTTTCACTTCCAGGTGACCACGACCACGACGACCGGTCCCTTCCAGTACGAAAGTTTTCACGTATTCGACTGGACCGAGTACCTGCGTGAATCCGGCAGCGTTCCGGCCCCGGCAGAATGTTTCAAACAGGCGGTGGTACCGCCCACGAATGAGTTCAAAATTGGCATGAAGCTGGAGGCACTAGATCCCCGGAATGTCACATCAACCTGCATAGCCACCGTGGTTGGCGTTTTGGGATCTCGGTTACGGCTGCGACTCGACGGCAGCGACAACAAAAATGACTTCTGGCGACTGGTGGATTCGACCGAGATTCACCCCATTGGCCATTGCGAACAGACGGGAGAGATGCTGCAGCCTCCGCTCGGGTTCCGCATGAATGCCAGCAGTTGGCCGACGTTTCTGCTGAAAACGCTCAACGGAGCTCCGATGGCACCGGCACATATTTTCATGCCGGAACCACCAACGCCCAAGTGCAATTTATTCCAGGTTTGTACATACTAAGCTTTTATTATAATTTTATATATCAAGGCTGGAAGCAGGTCTCTTTATAAAGACTTAATCACTATTTTAATGCAAGTCTGCAGAGGTCTCCAAAGTCTCTTTTCTAACCACAATGGTCACTAAAGTTTGTTGATTCTTTTGGTGAATCCTGGTATAAGGGTCTAGACTCTAGAGTCTTCAAAGAATAATAATACTTATGGTAATCTCACGAATGCGCAAAAAAATCGATAGAAAACTATCTGGCCGGATTCTAAAAAAAAAGCTCTTATCTCCTGTTTCCTGTTAGGATCAATTTTGTTTTCTTGTTCCTGTATGATCTCTTTTTGGTCTCTGATTGGCTCCTGCAAGGTCTCTTTCATGTCCATTTTTTCAAGTGTCTAAAGTTCCTATTCTAATACACTCAGTCGCAACCAGCCTTGCTATATGAATTATAAGTAACTACTTTCCACAGGTTGGACAGAAGCTGGAAGCTGTCGACAAAAAGAATCCGCAACTGATTTGCTGTGCAACAGTAGATGCGGTGAAAGAGGATCAGATCCATGTGACGTTCGACGGCTGGCGAGGAGCTTTCGATTACTGGTGCCGTTACGATTCGCGGGACATTTTCCCCGTAGGATGGTGTGCCAAAAGCTGCCATCCCATGCAACCACCTGGCCAGAAAAATAAAATGGACGGCAGCGGAAGTCGATCGAAAGCTTCTCGTTCTTCTTATACCATGATATCCGAACCGGATTCTATGACCCCAACAAGCCCAGTGACAGCGCATTTTCATAGTCGATGCAAGGGTGGCCCGTTCATCAATAGCTCCAAGCTGCCATCGATGGTAACCGCTCCGAATCACCAGACTTTGGCAAAACTTTGTCTACAAGAGGTGCTAGCCGCTTCCAAGGATCATTCCCAACTGTCCCCGCTACTTTTTGGCCTGGAAGGCGAAGTTCACATTGTGACCGCAGCCGGTAAAAACTTCACGGTCAAAATTCCGGGCAACATTCGACAAAAAGGCAACACCGGACTTTCCGACTTTTTGGAAACGCTTTGTACTGCATGCAGGGCATGCAAACACCTGATAACTTTGGAACCGGGTCCGGAACAGTGCGATGCTTGTATGGTGCAATCCACGCCGCTGAAGAGGCCTATCAAAACCGAACCAACCGTACGATCGGCGAGTCCACCTCCGACGGCAGCATCCTCTCCAAAGGCAGCGGCCACTACGCGAGAGTCACAGCAAGATCATCCACGAAGTCCTTCGCCGAAGCGTAAGGCGGTCGAACTGGAGACGGCTACCTCGACGACAAACAACGAACCCAGTTCTTCGTCGCCCCCGCCACAGACACCAGCCGCCACGCAATCGTCGCCATCCGCCGTCGGTAAGTTTTGCTTTGTTAGTTGAGTGACCTTCTGTTATGTTTAACACATATGTTTATTTCTTTCTCAATACATTCAATAAGTACTTGTTTTTGAAGTATGCCATAACTCACTAACAAATCCGAAAAAAAACTGTTAGGGAGCCGGATACTCTTCATGGCACTTCTAATTCACTTAGGCAGCGGTATTTTTCGAAAGCAACTGAGTTCATACCTGTTTGGTCACAAGAAGCATTGTATAGAAGTACTTCTTATTGCGAAGTTTCAGACAATTTGGTCACGCCAAAGTGGCATCACTTTTTACTTGGGAGCGGGCTATTTAGCATAAGATCGTTTGGCATGACGGATATTTTGCATAATCAAATTTACCTGAACTAAAATCGAAATTAAATTTATCTTTTTTTTTTTCAGCAACCATCCATCCAACGCCCTCGTCAACGGTTACAGTTCCATCTCCAGCCCCGACAGCCCCGGTAACTCCTAATAGCACAACGCCCAAGGTGGATCACCAGAACCCGGTGGCTGCTGCAGTTGCAGCCGCGGCGGCTGCAATAGCGGCTCCTTCTTCATCGTCTACCGTGTCCGCTTCGGCGGCATCCCCTGCCCAGGCACCGATCCCAGTGGCCCATTCGACCCCAACGGCAAATATCGCCCCGGCACCAGCAGCGACCACCATGATTCCAAGCATACCGGTGCCACCGAGCACACCCCTGGCCGTTCCCCTGCAACCCCTGCCATCGTCATCGATGGCCGCGCCGCTGCAGGTGCTAACCGTTGCGCCTCCCGTCGTACTACAAGCCCCTCCGATGTTATCCAGTGCGCAGCAGCTGATCCCGATGCAGATACCATCCACGATGGTATCCGTTGCATCGTCCGGTCCGCAGATGCCACGTGGTCAGACTAGCGACTGGACCATCGAGGATGTGATACGATTCATTGCCGTACAGGATCCAGCGCTGGCCGTTCATGCCGATCTCTTCCGGAAGCATGTAAGTAACTGGTTACGAGGTGCTCCCCATACCGTTGTTATCAGAAAAAAATAATCTTTCATCAGTCGTTTTCTATAGCTAAGCTGCAAGTCTGGGCAAAAAAAAGAGCCAGTTTCGAAGTCACTCCCTTTGGAAGGTATACATACACCGCTGTGCAAAAGTTTGGGTTCACCCTCTCAAAAACATACAAAAGTGTTTTGTCCATAACTCTGTGATCACACGTCTAATTGAAGTTCTCTATGGCGAATTCGAAAGACAATTAGTTAAATTTACTTCATAAGTATTTTGACAAAAGCATTTTTTGAATTTTGTTAACTACCTAAATGTTTACCTAAAATTATGACATTTAAAAAAAATGGGATAAAAACATGACCATAGGATCAACCTAAACTGACAATTTATGCGTCATTTGAATCGTAACCTTATATTCTTTGAAGAGCACTCGCAAAATTTTGAAGGAAACATCTAAAAAATGTTCAAAATCATTTAAGCATTCATTCAAGTCATCATTCATTTCCCTTAGTTTGGGTTGACCTGAGCCGCACGCAAATCACCTTTGTCAATAATTCTACCATTTTTCAATCGTTTCTAATAGTGTATAGCTTATTTTAACGTAAATAATGGTGCGTACATGATTGGTATGAGAATTCGCGTTTTAAGTAAGTTCTAGTGAACCCAAACTTTTGTAAAGTATGGTGTAACTGAGAGATGAAGTTTTAGTTGGACGATGACTTGAATGAATATTTTATTAATAATATAAAAAAATCAGATTTTTGTGCCGAACTTTCAAACAAGCAAATTGTAGTTCGGTCGAACCTGATTCGGGTTTGGGTTGAAACTGTGGTTCAAAACGGGTTACGCCAGTTCTAACCTAGGTTCAAAATTTTGAATTTGACGAATTCGACATAATATCCCAAGAAACATTAGTACACACTTAAATTATTTCACCGACCTCAGTAAAATTTTTCGCCGAGAACCCAACAGCTGAGAGCTCGGTAAATTTTAACGCCGAATCTCGGTACTTATTTTACCGAGATTTCGGCAATCCGAATTTTTTGCCGAGATCTCGGCGAACGTTTACCGAGATCTCGGTAAAAAATTTTCCGAGAATCGTCAAATTATTACCGAGATATCAGCTGTTGGGTTCTCGGCGAAACCGTTTAAGTGTGTAGTTGAATAACAGTTTATTCAGCTGGAATATGCTTAACAGTGGTTTGTTCTATTGACTTCAGGTACGGCAATTGAAGAGAAAACGTCTGTAATGTTCTAGGTTTTATTTTAGACTAATGAAAAATTTTACAATTTTAGATAAGGGTTGCTTCGATGATGTTGATTGCATTCATTCAGCGTTGCTAAGCAGCCTGGCTTCATGAACACTCCCCCTCAACGCTGATCTTGTAGTCCTCACATGGCTCGCATCTTTGCCAGTCTGGTTCCTCCAAGGGGTTTTGTCAGCAGATCAGCAACCATGTCTTCAGTCGGACAGTAAACGAAACGGATCTCGCCGGATGCTTTGATGTCCCTTACGAAATGGTATTTGGTAGCGATGTGTTTCGTTCTGTTGCTGAACTTACCGATATCCAACATCTTCAGAGCACTTTGGTTGTCCTCAAACAACACTGGATCTTGCTGATGCTTACTGAAATCGCCAAGGAGACGTTTAACGTTTAAAGTCATTTTGAGATGGATTACTTGTTTTGCGGTTCAGGATTGACACAGCCGCCGAAATATCCGGTCTGGAGTTGACCGAAACGTACAAAAGTTGACCCAACAGTTTTTGGTACTCAATATTGTTCGCTAGAGGAATACCAGCTTCTTGCTTCAAGTATCCTGGATCCAATGGAATCTTGGAATCCTTGGCATCTTTCAAGCCGCAGGAACGTACGATCTCACAGATATGGACCAATGCACGAGTTCACGAATTTGACGTTTGAGCGGTGCCAAGTTCACTCGTTTCCATGGTCACATGAATAACACGGCACCGCTAAAACGTCAAATGATGAACTCGTGCATTGGTCCATATTGCTTTTGATTGATGAAGAAATCGCCATCCTCGTTACGCTTCACCTTGATACCCAAGTACCATTGGATGTCACCAAGAGATTCGACGTTGAATTTCTTCCGCAAAACTCCAACACAGCGATCAATCATCTTCTCATTTTCGCACGCCACAATCAAGTCGCAGACAGACGTTTAAGCAGGAACAAATTTATTCAAAATTTCTGTGTAAATTCTACCGTGGTGTCACCTAGGGAGCAAATTGCTGCAGTACAGTGACAGTTCGTAAAAGCACGTGGCTTCATCTTCTCGCTTACCACCCAGTCCACCACCCACTGAACAAAAATATCAAAACAATAACTTTAAAAATGATTCACACAATTGTGATACTTTCACACCAATTTATTTTACATGAGTAGCGATCATTCAAGGGTGTTATGCTAGTATGAATCTGTGAGTAAATTAAATGCCAACTTGTGGTAAAAATTACAATGGATTTTATTAACTTTTACATGAGAAATTAGATCCAAAAAGGAACATCACCCACCCAGCGCAAAAAAAAAAGGTGCATAGTTTTTAGCGTTGAGCACATCGGCTGTGGGAGCGGTTGTGTATCATACTGTCAACGAAATGTGATCGAGGTGGTGGCGGGACGCATACGCCACTAACGCTATCTGTTAGCTTATTGCCACTTGGCGATTTGTGGCGGCCATGTTTTTACACAAGTGGCTGAGTCTAACTTGAACGTCTGTCTGCGATCAAGTCGTCGACGTATACCAGCACATAACACCACCGCTTATCTTCCAGCTTCCTATATAGGCAGGGATCCGAGTCGCACCGTTTGAAGCCCATCCGCTCCAATTCGGAGTGCAGTGTGCTGTTCCACGATCTGGCCGCTTGTTTCATGCCATACAAGCTTTTTCTCAGCTTATATACCTTCCGTTCTTCCCCTTGCACGACGAATCCTGGAGGTTGACGAAGGAATATTTCTTCATCGAGATTGCCGTACAAGAACGCGGTTTTGACGTCGAATTGTCGTACTTTCATACCTTGTTTCGCCGCCACAGCCAGTAGAGTCCGGAATGTTGTTTGGCGAACAACTGGAGCAAACACCTGGTCATAATCTGTATCATACTGCTGGCTGTATCCCTGTGCGACAAGTCTTGCTTTGAAGAGGGCAACTTCTCCATCTGCGTTGCGCTTGATTTTATACACCCACTTCGAGCCAACTGCTTTTCGACCGGTTGGCAGGTCCACCAACTGCCACGTTTCGTTCGATTCGATGGACTGCATCTCCTCAACCATCGCTTCATGCCATCTTCTACGATCTGGATTGTTCATTGCTTGGGCAAAGTTCTTCGGTTCTTCATGGACACCCGACACTTCGGCGGACCAGGAATTCACGACCAGCCGCTGCGGAGGCACACCTTTCGTCGTTCGCTTGGATCGCCGCAGTAAAACTTCATCAGGAAATCCTTCGAACTCGCTCTCCAATGTACTGGTACTGCCATCATCTTCCAGTTCAGCTTCAGGATACTGGAACTCTTCTGTGCTTGCATCATCGTCACATGGGCCAACGCCAGCTTGGTCACGCAATGTAACACTCACCTCGTCGTCATCGTCGTCGTTCACAACCGCATCGTTGCCTTTCATCTCGTCAAATTTGGCATCGCGGCTAATAGTGATGCTGCAGTTTTCCGGGTTGAGGAAACGATAGGCCTTTCGTCCCTCAGCGTAGCCTACCAGTACCATTTTGTTTGCCTTCATGTCCAACTTTCTACGTTGTTGCTTGGGAATGAACACGTATGCGAAGGATCCAAACACTCGTAGATGCTTGTAGGACGGCTTCCTACCGTACCATAACTCATATGGTGTCCTCTCGTTACACGCTGTTGGGAGTAAATTTTGGAGATAACAGGCAGTTACGATTGCTTCTCCCCAAAACTTATTTTCCATACCTGCATCGGCAAGCATACACCGCATCATTTCAGCTAAGGAGCGGTTCTTCCTCTCGGCCACTCCATTCTGTTGTGGGCTGTAAGGAGCTGTTTGTTGCAGAATGATTCCGTTGTCGGCCAGGAACTTCTTCAGCTTTCCACTCGAGTACTCACCGCCTCCGTCAGATCGTATCACCTTAGGTTTCCTACCAAATTGTGTTTCGATGAGGCTGATGTACTGCTGAATTTTCTCGAACGCTTCAGATTTGCAACGCAACAAGTAAACGACCGTGTAGCGTGAGTAGTAATCGATCAGCACCATGCTGTACCGATTTCCGCTAGGCGTGGGGATTTCAAACGGTCCTGACAAATCAGTATGTACTAAATCTCCTACCGCCTTGCTTCGCCTTTCAGATGACTTCGGGAATGAATTCCGGACCATTTTTCCTTCGCAACAAGTGCCGCACACGGTTTGCACTTCACACCGTTGGAGGGAAATACCAGTTCCTAACTGGTCACGCACGATCTTCGCAATGACATCCGCATTTCGATGACCCAAACGCCTGTGCCACAAGTGTATGCACTCCTTCGTGTGGCTGACAGTTGTCATCATGGACTGCTCCGGGCTCGGTTTCAAGAAATACAACCCACCTCTCCGTTCGCCGACGACAAGCACTGCTCCATTCTTGACAATTTTGCAATGGTTTTTCTCGAACATAACGGTGAATCCTTCACCAACAATTTTACTTACCGATAACAGGTTGCCGGTTAGCGCTGGCACACGTTTTTGAGCTTCACGTCGACAGTTTGACCATCACCGTCGAGACTTCGGTACACGCCAGAACCGATTCCATTCGCTTGAACTTCGTTTCCATCCGCTAGACTGATGCGGTCCTTGCACGATGTATCCAGTTCCCCAAGCAGCGACGCATTGTTGGTCATGTGCGACGTTGCGCCCGAATCCAGGAACCACAGATTACCTCCATACCATACCTCCGATGAGTTGTTCTTCACCATCTTGACCTTCTGTGGTGTATCTCGACTTTTCTTGTCCGACAGCTTCCGGTCATTGGCTAGCTTCTTACACTCTCGGCGAATGTGTCCTTCCATATGGCAATAGTGACATGTAATTTTTGATTTTTCTGTTGACGCTGATGTATTGCCGATATGTAATGCCTTCTCCTCCGACTGATTCTCGACGCGGCGCTTCCATTCGTCCAGAAGCTTCCCCTTGACGTACTCCAACGTTAGCTCGTCCTCCGGTCGGCTCTCTAAAGCGGTGATCAAACTGTTGTACGTTTCTGGAAGGCTCGAAAGGAGCATCGCAACCACCCAGTGTTCCTTCAATTCTTCACCCATCGCAGTAAGCCGGTTTGTCAGATTTGTCACTTCGTTGAGATGGTCTGACATATAGAGTTCCCCAAGCAAACTGCCACGAACACCAACGCACAATCAATCTTACACAAGTCGATTTCCTCAGAATGAAAACGTATCGATATTTGTTTGACGTCATTGAACTTTTGGTCAACGGCAGGCCAACAAGGAAGTGGTTGTTTTGCAGCAATTCTGTTTATATTTTGATTCTCACAGCAAACAAAAGCAATGTTGTGACAGTTCTCACAGCAAACAAAGAAAATTTTGTCAACATTGCACTACTACGCAGGCAACTGGATTGGTCTATTACCTCCTTCGTGCAGCCGTTGCGAACACAGTTTCCGTAAAACGTGCACCTTACAACGAAGACCGCTCGTAGTACGCCTTGAGCCCGTCCCACATGTCCTTGCTCGAACCGGCTCTGATGATGTGGCACAATTGACCGTCTTCCACCGACAGGCCAATCAACGCCCGTGCCTTGGCGTCTTTTGCCTTCCAAGCGGGATCCGGATTTTCCGGTTTCTCTTCACTCACCACGCCGAACAGATCTTCCTGGATGAGCACCAATTCCACCCGAAACTTCCAGACGGCGCACACTGGGGCAGATCGCTGTTTTCGACGGCCAAAACCTCTAGTACTCTAGATATGCACCCTAGAGGTTTGGTGTCTTCGACAAAGTATTTTGGAATAACTTGTACTACATTTTGACACATTCAGATTTGATCTAGATAAGTGAAAACTGATCTAGATCAGTTTTATCTTTTGATAGGAGCATCCTAGCAAAAAACTTTCTTCTGTAAAGTTGTTCATTGAGGCATTTTTAGCATTTCTTTGGAAGACACTTACACTCTATCACTGACGTGGATTACGATATATGACAATTTAGTAAAAACAGTCAAAAAATTGATTTTGACCATTTTTTCATACAAAAAATATGTTAAAAAATATTTTGTCATCAAGCATGAGAAGCTTAACTATAACAAAGTAAATATACATCATTTACTAGCAAAATTTTCAGATTTAATTATATTTTTGGTAAAAACACTCTAAAAATAGACTTTTACAAAATCTAGGATAACTCATGAAGCGGCAGATGGCGGCAGCTAATTTTTTGTACACGACTAGTCAAGAACATAAGTTTCATTGTCAAGAAGAAAGAAAAGTGGGGCCACGTGGGGCTTTTTTGTTGTGGGGGTTTGAAAATTTGATGAAAATATGTTAAAAAAAGCTTATATATGAGAAACTTTTCATGAATATATATTTTTTAAATGTATTTCTAAAACATATTGCATATTGACGAAGCGTTTTGAAAAGTCATTACCAAACTGTTATCGTATAATAAGACTTTCATTAAACACAATACTATTACTCTTATAAAAATCAAAGGATAGATAGATAGGTAGATATACATATGGGACAAATTATCATGAATTCCGTTTAAAAGTTTATTGGAACACCAGTCATCTCTAAACATCTTCAAAACACTTCGTCAACATGCAATATGTTTCAGAAATACATTTAAAAATATATATTCATGAAAAGTATTTCAATTATAAGCATTTTTTAACATATTTTCATCAAATTTTAAAACCACCACAACAAAAAAGCCCCGCGTTGCCCCACTTTTCTTTCTTCGGGACAATGAAACTTATATTCTTGACTAGTTGTATACAAAAAATTAGCTGCCGCCATCTGCCGCTTCATGAGTTATCCTGAATTTTGTAAAACACTATTTTTAGAATGTTTTTACCAAAAATATAATAAAATCTGAAAATTTTGTTAGTAAATGATATAAAATTACTTTGTTATAGTTAAGCTTCTAATACTTGATAACAAAATATTTATTAACAATATTTTTTGTATGAAAAATGGTAAAAATCGATTTTTTTGACTGTTTTTACTAAATTGTCATATATCGTAATCCACGTCAGTGATAGAGTGTAAGTGTCTTCCGAAGATACGTCAAAAATGCATCAATGAACAACTTTGCAGAAGAAAGTTTTTTGCTAGGACGCTCCAATCAAAAGATAAAACTGATCTAGATCAGTTTTCACTTATCTAGATCAAATCTGAATATGTCAAAACATAGTACAAGTTATTCCAAAACACTTTGTCAAAGACACCAAACCTCTAGGGTGCATATCCAGAGTACTAGAGGTTTTGGCCGTCGAAAACAGTGATCTGCCCCAGTGTGCGGCGTAGTTGCTGTCGCCAAGCTTCTTCAGTGAAGTCTTCAGGTCGTTCATTCTTGATGAATTTCCGGCTGGTTCCGCTTGAAAATGGTCTTCCGCTTCTTGAAAATTATCTTCATCGTCCTCCATCCGAAAAAGATTTTTGCGGGCCCATAACCTATTGACTTCAGGTTCGGGAATTGAAGAGGAAACGTCTGTAATGTTCTAGGTTTTATTTTAGACTAATGAAAAATTTTACAATGGACCTATGCACGCGTTCACTATTTGACGTTTTAGCGGTGCCGTGTTATTTACGTGGCCATGGCAACGAGTGAAATCGGCACCGCTCAAACGTCAAATTAGTGAACTCGTGCATTGATCCATTTTAGATAAGGGTTGCTTCGATGATGTTGATTGCATTCATTCAGCGTTGCTAAGCAGCCTGGCTTCATGAACATGTTCAACTTTTATTCCACTAAAATGTTTATTGGGATGTTATTTGTAACCTCTGGCCGGAGTTTTGAATCGAAAAGATTGACGGAATTTAGAGTTACGCCCTATTTCAGGTGTTACCATCCGAAGCACTTATTTTAAATAGATGAAATCGTTAAGGTGAAGATGCATCGAAGCCAAACCCTGAATTTTCAAGAGCACAAATCTAGAGAACCAGACATCCTTTCGTGCTGAAAATTTGATCGATTCTAGCTAGTGATCAATGAAATTTTTAGCGAAAAGTGTTGTTTGATTCTCCAGATTTGTGCTCTTGAACATTTGAGCTATGGCTTCGATTCATCTCCATCTTAATCATGTTCAATTGTTGTCAATGCCTAGTATGCCCCAAGGAATATTTTCAGATTTTATATTTTCTGTTGTCGGTAACCATCCATCATAGGGTGTAGAGCTACTTGGGCACTCAGCAATTCATCTGAAGATCCAAAACATGCTTACCCAAAGGCAGATTGTAACGATTACACTTAAAGCTTTCGCGATCTTTCCCGAAATCATGCATCCACCAATTTGACCGATTTGGTCACAGTGATCCACAATCAATCCCGCGGAATCATCCATACCTCGTGCAAACAATTGGCTGGGCAATGCTACTAATGGGGCAGCCCCCTATCCGGCATCAATGAAACCTACAGTCTTCACCTTCCTAGGTCTTGGCTTGTCGATGCTGCGTTGCTGTTGGCAAAATGGCGTTTCCAGACGCGCAAGCACAAGGCATTACGTCACTCGTCTACGGTCTCGATGGTAACGAAAAGCACTATAGCGTATTTCGAGGCGGTAGGACCACTCAAGATCTTCGGGTCTACTACGCGCACTTCTCGGCCCACGCTCTACGCCAACGGCGGTTTAACGGCAACGGCCAAGTTCACTCCAAGGGTAACACCAAGGTAAAACCAAGGGTCCTGCGGGCATTTTGGAAACACAAAAGGGGTGTTTTAATGATGGGGACGATTGGAGGGGGGGACACCTTGTCGAGGGTCTGTTACCTGGATGTTTCCACTAATCCACAATCCACTTCTTGAACTTAGCGCTTTGTCAACTTCTTAAATTTTCCACAGACGTCTATCTCGCTTGAATATAGGCTCGATAATGATTCTAGAGCAATAAGGTCTTCTTCTAATTTTCAGAGGCACATTCAGGTGACCTCTCCTGACGAGTGTTGAACTAGTTTAAGTTAAAACACACTAAAATAAAGAAAAAAATACATCACATAGTAATTTACGATTTTACGCGAAAACCAAAACTGCATTGCACATAATCCATAAACAACTTGGTTTTAATCATATTTTGGCTGTTGAATCGCGAGCATTCCGAAGACAAAAGACACGGACACCGTGTTCAGTCATTTAGCTGCACAGACTATAACTTAACACTAGACAACAGGCAAGCAGCTCTACTGGTACAGCCGAGAAACATTCGTGACGAAAAGTTTCAATGGCTGAAGCGGGAATCGAACCTATACCCCATGACACGATACGCTTAAATGCCTGACGACACTAACCGCACGGTCTCGTGCCCCACAATTTCTAGCTAATATGATCTATGGTGAACTTGAAACGTGTTGTGTGAGTTAAACTAGTTTGGCATGGAAAATCAAGCTCTGCAAGTGCTACGAAAAAAATATAATAGTGAATATTCCCTACTTTTCATAAGCATCTTTCAATCGTAAGCCTAAGTTTCTAAAGGGTCTACCCCGTTTGGCATAATGCCATTTGGCATAATGCCGTTTGGCATACAGTCGTTTGGCATAATAGTCGTTTGGCATAACAGTTGTTTGGCATAATAGTCGGTTGGCATAATGGTCATTTGGCATAATTTGAAAAAGGAAGATACTGCAAAGGTACAGTAATATGCGGGGCCATAAGATGCGTCATAAAATACTATGTTCCTTTTTTTTTCAAATTACATGGAATAACTTAGGCGTCGGATACATTTTTGTTAAAAATGCTCTACAATATCCCGGACATAATGACCCCGGAAGTCATGTGTGATGCAATTTCAAAAGAGCTTCATTGGATATTGGTTTCCTTGAAAAATGAAGATTAGAAGTATGTCCAATAAATAATTGACAACGGATCTTGAACTGTTTATCCACACCCCTTTGTTTAATGGAAGGAATTTGATCAAATTCATTGTTTTTCACAATTATGCCAAACGGCTATTATGCCAAATGACATTATGCCAAACAGCTATTATGCCAAACGGCATTATGCCAAACGGGGTAGACCCGTTTCTAAACTATTCTTTGATGGATAGTAAAGTTATAAAATGTTAAATATGAGTACTCAAGTTCACCTATCTGTTCAAATTAATGCGACAAAAAATATTTCACGATTTATAATAATATGAAATTGGCTCCCTAATGATTTATCACGCTTGAGCTTTTGAAAAAAAAAGTTGATTGTAAAAATCTTCTGCGACACGTAATAGCAGATTGTCGTTATCAACGTTTGAACACGATCAACAATATTAAAATGTCTCTTTAATCTATTCATTAGTTCTTCTAATGGTTACACCTAAAAAGCGAAACTGTAAATTTTGTCGATATCTGAATGTATAGAATTCAAAACAAAATCTCTGCCCGGAGGTCAAAGTACGCTAGACAAACTAACTTTTTATCAAATTTTGTTAGTATAATTTTTTTGACGATCATGGTGAATGAATTTGGCCCAGACATGTAGCTTAGCCGTAGAAGAATGTAGCTTAGCCGTAGGAAACAACTGTAAGACATAGAAAACAACACAGAGATTTTTTTTTCTGGTAAAAATGATCTAGGCAGGAACGTGAACTTCCTTCATAACGTGTATAGCATAATCGCCAACTCTCTCATCTCATTTCAACAGGAAATCGATGGCAAAGCATTGCTTCTGCTCAACAGTGACATGATGATGAAGTACATGGGACTGAAGCTGGGACCTGCGCTCAAGATTTGCAATCTGGTCAGCCGAGTGAAGGGACGTCGCCACAATCTGTCGTCAATGTAAATTTTTGTTTCCGATGGTCCGTTGTTTTATTTTGGATTATTTTTGGTCGTGGTAAGTACGCCCATTTTAGTGCTATATCATTAATCCACTCTCGACGATTTTGGATGGTGGATTTCTCATTTGATGCATTTGGCTTGTTTTATTTTGATGACTACACACAAACACATTTATGTATGGATTCGCGAGGAATGACTATTGTGTGACAGAGTTGCTAGCAGTGATCCGGAATATGGTCCGGTAACGAACTTCAATCTGTATCTATTTATGTTTTCTTTAGCACATTATACATAAAAATGTAACGAATGAGCAGATATTGATACAAGAGATAAGAGGAGTAGAGTTAGAAAGTTGCAGTTGAACTAGTATTAAGTAGGGCGAGAGGTGTGTGAAAAGGGTGACACTTTTTTCAAAGGTGATCTTGGTCGACGGAAGAAACGTTAGAATAACAAGAGATGCGCTTTTTGTTTGTACGTGATTTTGTTCCCTTTGCTATTATATTATACGATTTTTTTTAATGAAATGGGGAAACAAAACCATGTTGAGAATAATTTATATCTGTGAATGTTTAAACAAGCATATTTTTTTTTTACTTTGAAATCAGGTATAATTTAAGAATTGTTAATGGCAAAGTAGATGCTATTTATTTGTTTCACAATAAACAGTCATTTTCTTTTAACACTGTATAGCAAATAGTGTACTGCTTCACAAAAAATACACAACGATACACACTCACTCTATCACGGAAAAAAATGACATTCTAATCAAACCATAAATAAAACAAATAGTATGCTGAATAGATAAATGTACGACCTGAAGATTTATCTCAACACAGTTAGACTGCGGCGTATTGTAATTGTTATTTTACATGTAGAATCTTGCGTTCGCTACATGCGTTATATATGCCATTTTTTCACTTTCCTTGACCCTACAATGGATGTACTTCATGCTTTCTCTGAGCGACGAAAATTGACCCCTAGTGAAAGAAATTTACGCTTCTAGGGTGCCGCATCAATTCGTCATAAGAAAGAGGAAAAGTGTCTTCGTCTAAAATACGACAATTCCACAATCAAACAGAATCCGGCGAATCATTCATATTTATAATTTCACAGTAGCGAAGCGCGTGCTTTTACTCTCAATAAAGGTTGGTTTTGTGTTGATCTACTATGCCTTAAAATTTATTATATTTAAAATCTCTCCTCAATCGATCTCATGAAAGCTTATCAGAAATCTAATTTTGCAACATCATTCCAATTGTGTCGGAAAGAAACAAAAAAAGTGAAAAGGTTTAACACTGTCCGCGGTATTTTGGGTGAGGACAAATTCTCTCTCCTGACCCTTTGTGTTTATGCGCCATTCAAGTGTTCGTAGTAGTTTTGATTCCACCTTTCGATCAACTTGCGTCTATCCGTCAAGATGCACCCGTCCTTATCCATGCAAATTTCGCTCGCAGCACGAAGCTTTTGCGATATGCGTTATGCGATATGCGTAAAACTACTTCCTCGTTTCTTGAAAATGTTAAAATCATTATTTTTCTTAGTACTTGACTTTTTCTGAGCAGCGCTTTTCTCTCCCAATTTGCAGATTTGCTCTTGGCGGGTTTGTCCGTGCTGCTTTCTTCATCTTCAAAACCTCCTAGAACTCCTCGTCAAACTAATCGTTTCTTGAGATTCGTTCGACAGCGCCATAAGTGACTGCTTTGACTGTCCTCCATCAGTCATCAAAAGGAAGCTTATCGAGCTCTCCCTCATCCTGTAACGCTGCCTCAAGAAGCTGCGCCTATACATTGTGGACTCCTAGGTGTTTCATTCGCGCTTGATTTTTCCTGATTTGTATCAGTACCATACTTTTTCTTCTTGTACTTGGAATTGTGTTCCCACTAGACAGAGCCTTCTCAGCTGAGTGTTATAGAAGCAACAGTTCAAAACTATCGTAGCATGAAATCAGCACAAGCAAGATTTAACATCAACATCCTTGATCAACACAATACACCGCAAGTCTAACACCATCATGGATATTCTCATCAAATTGGTTGAATAGGTGCATAAGTTATATGAAATTCGTATCTCCATGAAAGAGCATATAAATATTTCGTATATGTTTCACTTAAGTATTTATATTAGCAACAATATGTAACAAAACTTGCAATAGAAAATAAATCTCACTTCACTCGTATACTTCCTTAAACAACAACAAAACACTTATACTAAGCACCAGCCGATTTAAAACATACCTATCTGAAATCAAAATATTTTAATTTGACACCCCTGTCACGTACACACAGTTATTACTCATTCGATGATTGAAGATTGGCTCAAACTCTAAGAAAAGTCCCTGTAATAAAAAAAAAGTCTAGCAAACGGCACTTATGCCAGGTAGCAACAGAACAGCACCATAGACGTTAGCAAAATCACGCAAGAAAAAAAAACTATCCTCCCACTAAGATATCACACTTCTCACGACGTACACCCGATGAAGATGATAGTGAATGCGCAGAAATAATTCTAGATGTACATACAATAGCAACTGTAATAAATGATAAAACAAAACCCTACGTAAGTCAGCAAGAAGGCGGTAATGAAGAATATTGAACGACTAGGCAAAATGATGTAATTCAAACACACAGTGAATCACAAATCACCGGAAATATCTCGCTCGTCTCGTCCACACTCGAAATAGGTAAACGTACGGCGAACAGTAGTAAATATTGGCACAACTTTGTGGACTTTTCTAATCCCAAATCTATGAGACGAAGAATTTTTATTTTACCTTTCCTTCATACCGGTCTAGGTAGTGGATGAAAAGCGATTGCGACAAGGCAGTCGGAATGTACAGATGATCTTGTGGAAATAATGTTGAGGAAAACACGCTATCAAATAGAGATGTTTTGTGATGATTGTGAATAATGAACAATTGGTTGTTTTTTTGTGCTTTGGATGTGATGACACCACCTATTTAGTAAGTAGTGCCTACATATAGTGTAGCATTGAGGATCATAACTTCAATTACAAATTGGACGCTGACGCTCAATAGAACGGTTTGCTGTACACAGTAGAAATATGCTCATAACTTTTGTATATTGCCTTATCAACGTATTATTAATCCCAAGGTCTACCACTTCTCCCCGAAGAAACACGGTAAGATGGTTCCGGGGAGAAAAGGGTCTGAGGCCAAGAGTAATGTCTGTGCATTTTGTGCACCACTTGAGCAATTCCGCGAGAATTACTCACTTGCAGTGAATGTGCAGGTTTTAGTGGGTCGTCGGTAATGCGGCATCCTTACATTTCCAGTGTCACCTCCTCAACAACTACAACTTCAGTTGAGTCAATTACAGGTCGATCTCGACACAGCATTCTCAATTTGAGTTCCATATACTAGATTTTTCAGGGCACTGTGTTTTCGGTACCGTAATCTGGGATAACATTGATAAGTTTTTTGGATATTTATTGAAATTGTCAGTGGAAAATTAATTACATTTACAAGTTAAGCTGAAAATGTATTACATTACAATATTACATTTTAAAAACAAGTACTGACACTCATTGCTTGTCACTATATACCGTAGTTTAATTTCTGAAAGTTTTAAACATGTTTTAAAAACGTTCGTGTATTTTTGGCTGGTATGGGGTAACATTGGTCACCCATGCAAACAATGATTGGTAATATTGGAAATGTCATTACTTGCTAAAATCATGGCTCATGAAGCTGAATATGATGGATTACTTTTACAAGCCATTAATTTTTCGAGTTATTTTAATAGGAACAGCAGCTCGAACTTCAGAATACGCTTAAAAATAGGCGATTTCCTAAGGAAATTCATCATCCTTCATAGCAATTCGTCAATTTTGCTCAGGGGAAAACCTTTATGAAAATTTCCCGAATGGAATCGTTTTCGACGATGCCGTTTTAAGTAGATAACGCATTTTCCTAGCTTTTATCATTTGCAGAACTTTTGTGAGACATGAATCCGTGGTAGTGAGTAATTCTCGCTGAGACCGACCCACTATTTACAAGAAAAAACATAGGAGCTTCATTTGCAAAAATAAAAATATTTGGCGGCCATATTGGACTTTATCGGAAAAACTAAAATTTCATGGTGTTCGCAACCACCGCGTGATGCAAACATCACTGCAAATACAAAGTGATGCACGTATAACAGGGTAGATAAGCTAGTTTTACACAAAATATGAAAAAAAACAGAGGTGTATGTTTTTTTTAACCAAAAGTTATGTGCAATTTTGTAGACAGACCATTTCTTATCGCGTTGGTGTAGGGGAAGAGCATTAATATTCGACTCGGCCATAATTTTCGACCCATTCATACGATTTTGGCATACTTTGTATGAAAAATACACATGAGCTGGGAACAGCTGGGTGATATGCAGAGGCGCGTGATCGGGTGGTGGCCGATCAATGAGAGAATGTGCAAGTTGAGGATCAAAGGCCGGTTCTTCAACTTCAGCTTAATAAACGTGCACAGCCCTCACTCTGGAAGCACTGATGATGATGAAGACGCTTTTTACGCGCAGCTCGAACGCAGGTACGACAGCTGCCCAAGCCACAACGTCAAAATCATCATAGAAGATCTAAACGCTCAGGTTGGCCAGGAGGATGAATTCAGACCGACGATTGGAAAGTTCAGCGCCCACCGGCTGACGAACGAAAACAACCTATGACTAATTGATTTTGCCGCCTACAAGAATATGGCCATTCGTAGCACCTACTTCCAGCACAGCCTTCCATACCGATACACCTGGAGATCACCACAACAGACAGAATCGCATATCGACCACGTTCTGATTGATGGTCGGCACTTCTCCGACATTATCGACGTCAGGACCTATCGTGGCGCTAACATTGACTCGCAACTCGCAACGGATGTCGCAACAGCATACGCGCAGCACCTCGAGGCTGCATTACCGAAAGAGGGTGAGTTGGACGAAGCCCCTCTTGAGGACTGCTGGAGAACAGTAAAAGCAGTCATCAACGATGCAGCTGAGAGCAACGTCGGGTACGTGGGACGGAGTCGACGGAACGATTGCAGCGGACGGACGAGCGTGAGGTAATCGAAAGGTGGAAGCAGTACTTCGACGAGCACCTGAATGGCGCTGAGAGCACAGGCAATGAAGGACGGGACAACGGAGGAAATGCCTTCGTCAGTACTGCGGTAGATGGAAACCAACCAGCCCCCACTTTCAGGGGTAATATGCGCCATCTACAAGAAAGGCGACAAGTTGGATTGTGAGAACTTTCGAGCGATCACCATTCTAAATGCGGCCTACAAAGTATTATCCCAGATCATCTTCCGTCGTCTGTCACCTGTAGTAAACGAGTTCGTGGGAAGTTATCAAGCCGGCTTCGTTGACGGCCGATCGACAACGGACCAGATCTTTACTGTACGGCAAATCCTCCATAAATGTCGTGAATACCAGGTCCCAACGCATCACCTTTTCATCGATTTCAAGGCGGCATACGACAGTATCGACCGCGTAGAGCTATGGAAAATCATGGACTAGAACTGCTTTCCCGGGAAGCTCACGAGACTGATAAGAGCAACGATGGAAGGTGTACAAAACTGTGTGAAGGTTTCAGGTGAACACTCCAGTTCGTTCGGATCTCACCGGGGACTACGACAAGGTGATGGACTTTCGTGCCTGTTGTTCAATATTGCGCTAGAAGGTGTTATGCGGAGAGCCGGACTTAACAGCCGGGGTACGATTTTTACGAGATCCAGTCAATTTGTTTGCTTCGCGAATGATATGGACATCGTCGGCCGAACATTTGAAAAGGTGGCAGACCTGTACACCCGCCTGAAACGCGAGGCAGTAAAAGTTGGACTGGTGGTGAATGCGGCCAAGACAAAGTACATGCTAGCTGGTGGGGCCGAGCGCGACAGGGCTCGCCTAGGTAGCAGTGTTACGATAGACGGGGATACTTTCGAGGTGGTCGACGAGTTCGTCTACCTTGGATCCTTGCTGACGGCTGACAATAACATTAGCCGTGATTTACGGAGGCGCATCATCAGTGGAAGTCGGGCCTACTTTGGCCTCCACAAGAAGCTGCGGTCAAAAAAGATTCACGCCCGCACCAAATGTACCATGTACAAAACGCTCATAAGGCCGGTAGTCCTCTACGGGCATGAAACGTGGACGATGCTCGAGGAGGATCTGCAAGCACTTGGAGTCTTTGAACGTCGGGTGCTTAGGACGATCTTCGGCGGTGTGCAGGAGAACGGTGTGTGGCGGCGAAGGATGAACCACGAGCTTGGCCAACTCTACGGCGAACCCAGCATCCAGAAGGTGGCTGGAAGGATACGATGGGCAGGGCATGTTGCAAGAATGCCGGACAGCAAACCTGCAAAGATGGTGTTCGCTTCGGATCCGGTTGGTACAAGAAGGCGTGGAGCGCAGCGAGCTAGGTGGGAGGATCAAGTGCGTATCGATTTGGCGACCGTGTGGCAGAACCGAGGATGGAGAGATGCGGCCACGAACCGAGTATTGTGGCGTGAAATTGTTGATTCAGTGTTATCTGTGTAGATGTTAACGAAATAAATGAATAAATGATGCTTAACATACAAGGATGAAAAAAATCGTCTCTAGCGACAAATAATACTAATTTGAACGGTCTAACAGGGCCGTCGCTCTTGGAGCAACAAGATTTGAACATCTCACTATGCGCGCGTTGTACCGATATATTAAACGTCCATGGGATGACGTGGGACAAAGAGTTTATTAGATGTTGTTACAAGTCGCGCTCAACTCGAATCATGCCGTTTGTGCCCTTTTTTTCGCGCAGCCCATGCCCAAATGATTTTAAATTCATAAATAGCATGTCCGAAAGCAAATCACTAAACCAAAACGGAAAAATCTTCAAAATAGTAAAACTTCGACTAGCGAACGATGTAAGGTACGCCGGGGCAAGTGAGAATACGGGGTAAGTGGGACGTTCCGTCATAGCTCGTTAGGGAAAAGTTTTCCAAGGGGGTATTCTTCTAGAAAGTTGAAGATACAATAATATGGAATGTATTTAGTACAAAAAATATTGTTATTTTTATTACCATGTGCTCCTTGTAACAGTTCTCAGCTCAGCGCAATTTTCAACTTGCATGATAAATTGTGACACGTTTCACGTTCTGCATTGGCTCGCAAAAAATAACTGTGTCATAATTCAAATTACCATCGGTAAGTTACAACTTAAAGTATTATTACAAGCTGCTTACGATAAACATGTATTTTCTTTTCATTTAATATGAAAATTTCTTTGGTATAACTTAACCCAAAATATCTTAATACCCGGGGTAAGTGGGACCTATCAACAACAAGCACCAGAATTAAAGCTTTTCGTATACGTTTCAAACATTTCCTTAGAGAGTAGCATTCAAACATTCAAACGAATGATTTTTATAAAAAAAAACAATCTTATATTACGTAGTTGCTGAAAAGGACGAAAAAATGACAAATTTTTCTAAATATTTATTTTTATTTTTATTTTTTTAAATACGAATTCAAAATTGAGCGAAGATAGAAATAAAATTTAAAATACATCATGAGGACGAAGACTTTTCTATTTTTATTGAACTTTATTTGCTATTTCTACCAAAATCATTAGCTGCGGAAAACAATCCCATTCCATTAAGAGGTTTTTTGCCATGCATAATAATAATAACAGAACATTCAAAAATTCTTCAATTATTGTAAGTTTACTTGCAGCATTTCGATTGATAACTTATAAATTATATATCTGGAACATGTTTTATACTTCTTTACGGTTTGTGCGAGAAATTTCAGTTAAAATTAAATGCGATGTGACATATTATTAAATGTAGGGTTTCTTCCTAAAACGTTACGTATTTTATGGTTGATCATAGCTGTCCAGCTGCACCAGGTAATCCGCCCCTCGGAACGAGAAATGGTCCACGTGCACTCGGTCGCAGAGTGCATTCGTCAAACGCCATGGTGAGATTGGATCGCTCCGTTCGGGTCGCTGCTGGATACATAACTCACATTTCTTGCAAATATCTTCAATTTCTTTGTCTAGCGATGGCCACCAAAAATACGATCTGGCCAAGCTCTTCATCTTCACAATTCCCAGGTGAACGGAGTGGAGCTCGTCTAGCAGAAACTTTCTAAGCTTGACTGGAACTACGATGCGGTAGCCCCACAGGAGAACGTCTTCTTCTACGATCAGCTCTTCTTGTTTTTGAAAAAATGTCTTCAGATTGTCTTCTTGAACTGAGTTCGGCCAGCCCAATTTCACGTATTCAGCTACACGGCTGAGCTGCTTGTCACGACGGCTTTCAATAACGATTTGTTTGCGGTCCACCAGTGAACGTATTTCAGCTTCGATGAAACGCTTCCAGTGGGATACCGGGACAAATAATCGCGGGAACATTTTGAATTCCTTTCACGTGTCGAATATCGTAATCATATCATGATAGGAACGCCGCCCAACGTTGAAGCCGATAAGCTGCCGTCTTCGGGACACCTTTGGGGCTGAATAGACCAGTCAATGGCTTGTGGTCTGTCACCAGTACAAAATGCCGGCCTTGCAAATAGTTGTTGAATTTGTTGATTCCGTAATAAATGGCCAGTGATTCTTTGTCGATTACCGAGTAATTAGCTTCATGCTTCTTATAGATCCTGGACGCAAATGGATGGGTCGCTCGATTTTGTCCGGGAACTCGTGAACAATCACTGCTCCAATTCCTTCGTTCGAAGCGTCACAATAAAGCTTGACTGGGAGTTTCGGATCGTGGTGTCGGTTCTTCGTCCACAAAACTTGACGTCGTCCTTCAATAGCTCGTATAATGGCTTCAAACACTGGGCCAAGCTTGGGCAAAATTTGGCATAACAGTTGGCCAGGCCAACAAAAGCTCAAACCTCCTTGACATCCGTCGGTAATTTGACATCCATGATTGCGTTCACCTTCTCAGGATCCTTGTGTAAGCCATCCTGATCGATAACGTGACCAAGATTACCAACTTCCTGAACGAAAAACTCACACTTCGTTTTGTTCAGCAGGTATCCGGCCTCCCTAAGCCGGGTCAGTACAGCATCAAGATTCGCCAAGTGCTCCGTAATGGTCCGGCCTGACACCATTATATCGTCCAGATAAATTACTGTTCCACGGCACCCCTGAAGAACTTTCTCCAATGTCGCTTGAAAAATGGAACACGCTGGCTTCGTTCCGAACGGAAGTCGGTTCATCCAGTAGACACCCCTTTGCGTGCTCCAGGCCAACAGCTTCTTTGTATTAGCATCCACCTCAAGCAAATAATACGCGTTCTTCAGGTCGAGCTTTGAAAAATACTTGCCTCCCTGAAGCGCCGCAAAAATTTCCTCGATCACAGGAAACGGATGACGATCGTCCAGCAGGAATGGGTTGACCGTGGACTTGTGGTGTACCCCATTCGGCCTCTGACGGCCTCTGAAATGATTCCAATTTCTTCCAGCCAGTCCAGTTTTTGAAAATAAATTACTAAACAATAAGAAACTAATCCTAACCCATCTCATCCTAATAAAATTCTAATTAAATTAGGGCCTCCACCTTCTCCTTGAATGCGAGAGGAGCCTTCCGCGGGGCTTGCAAAATTTCGGGACTGCTTCATCCTTAGGGGCTAGTCGCACCTTGCCAATAGCGGCTTCAGTTGCTTATTGCAATCAACCTCTTCCTTCGAAACGTGTCAAAAATCGATTATCAAGTTCCAATGGCACATGGTCCGCCAGCCCAGCAACGGCAGCCTTGTTCCCTCGAACACGTAAATCTCCCCCGTGGACACGTGATCCTTGTATCGCATTTCCGCATTGAATGTGCCGATCGCTCGGAAACCAGATCCATTGTAGCAAATGAATTCATCTTTGGAATCGATGTTCAACGGCAGCGCAGAAAATAAAGTGTCGTAAAGATCCTTGGAAAAGGCATTCACCGGACTACCGGTGTCCACCTCGAACCGAATAGGGCATCAGTTGACTTGAATCCGTACCATCACCGGTGGTGGCACATCCAGCTTGTTGATCCTCAGGAGGTTCACTCTTGGTCCTCGCTTCTCTGCTCCAAACGATTTTTTCTTCTCCTTTGGCTGGCTGCTCCGACGTCTTCGTGGGGCAAACTTTCGCCAATTGATCCTTCTTATCGCAGAGCTTGCACACGTAACTCTTGTATTGGCACTTCCGGAAATCGTGGTCGCCTCTACCACAGGCAAAACGATTCGCTCCAGAACTTGACTGCTTCTTGTCGGAACCATACTGGATTTTATGGACGTCCAGAACTCCTCGCTGTTGTAGGGTACATTATTTCTTCAGCGCAATCTTCATCTAATCGTCGAAACTCGGTGCAGCATCTTCTTCGCAAACTCGCTCGAAAATTAGACCGCGACGGTGGCCCACCACGAACAAATTCTTGATAAACGTGTTTAGGTCTTCTCCAAATTCGCAATCGGCTGCCAACTTCTTCAGGCGTGTGGACCATTCCACGATCGATTCTCCATCTCCTTGCCGGGCTTCAAAGAAACGGTCCTTTGAAGCCCGGCAAGGTAATGCAGAATCCGAACACAACCAGCGTCTGGGTAAACCGCTGTTTCAGCAACTCGCAGATCTCGGAAAACTTCTTCTGTTCTGGCAGTTCCGAGAAGCACAAATTTTTCACGATTTGATACACTTCCATGGAAACGGCCGTCAACAGGAATACTGCTCTTCGCTCGTCTTCATCCTCACCGATTTCGTAGGCCACAAAAAACTGCTTCAAACGTTCTTCGTACAGTAGCCATGAATCTCCAACGTTGAACTCCGATGGCTTGGTAAAATTCATTCTTGCAGAACTTCCTTTCTCCTTTCGTCGCCAAAATGTAGGATATTGATGAAGACTTGTTTGAAGATTAGTTGTTTCTTTATTGAAGCTGAATCTTAAACTGACTAGAGTACAGAAATTGGATGGTTTATATAGCAGTTAAAACCAATAACCGGCTGGTTGCTAGGCGGCAACAGATCTCCAAGGTAGCCGTGCTGCATCGCCGCAATGGTTAACACCTGAGACGAGACTCGCGAAGACGGTCTTCTTTTTCTGTGATTGCTGAGTTTTTTTCTTATTCCACTTTGTGTTTATACCAATTATGCGCAAGCCGTTCAAATCTTCACATGAACCTCTCAGCAAAAAATGATTGAGTTTGCATCACATCGAATCATAAATAGCCGTTTCATGCCAGCAAACGTAGCAGACATTAGAAATAATTAATCTTCTGCTTAGATTTATCAGTAACTTTGGAAAAAACTGCTCTGCTGACTGAGGTTTTCAACAACAATTTACTTTGAACACAATACTTTTCACTTTTTCAGCCATAAAAACGGTGGGCTGCATTTGACGTTTCGTGAGAGGGGAATCTGGGCTGCATATGACGTTGATATTTTTCCTCTTCGCGAGTCTCTCAGGTTAACACGCCACGCGCTACGCTTTTCGACGCCACGCTTGTGCCGCCTTGCTTGTTGCTGCAGCGCGTAAAAGCATTGCTACGCCACAGTGGGAATACCTTATAACCTTATTATAAGTAAATTAAAATCGAATTTAGAGCTATATTATTTAATTCCACTGGAGTTTGTATCCTCCGTCACTAAAGTACCAAGGTAAATAAATTCTTCCACTACTTCAAATCGTTTATCACCCAGCAACACATCGCTACCAACATCACGATTGGAACCACGCTGTCTACCGGCGATCATGTACTTTGTTTTGCTGTTATTGACGGTAAGTCCAATCCTCGCAGTCGCTTTTTTAAAAGGTACGACTGCCTCTTCCACGGCTCGACGATCAATTCGATATAATCGATATCTTCCGCAAAACCTAGGAGCATATGCGACCGCGTGACGATGGTATGCCTGTTCTCCAATAGCTCCTTCGAGGGCAATGTTGAACAAAACGTTCGAAAGCGCATTTCCTTGCTTTAATCCATCTAAGGTTACGAAGGAAGTCTAAATCTCATCCGCAACCCGCACACTTGATTTCGATCCATCTAACGTTGCACGAATCAGTCTATTCAGTGTCGTCGAAAAACCATATTCTATCATTATCTGCCTTAACTCATTTCTCTTTACTGAATCGTACGCCGTCTTGAAATCAATAAACAGATGATAAGTCTGCTAGTTGTACTCCCGGAACTTATCAAGGATTTCTCGCAAGATAAACATTTGATCCGTTGTTGACCGGCCTTCACGAAAACCAGCTTGGTATCCACCAACGAAGGACTCCTCAAGCGGCCTCAATCTGCTGAACAGAATACGTGACATTATTTTGTACGTCGAATTGAGAAGCGTTATTAGTCGATAATTGGCACACTCATGTCTGTGTCCATAATTATAGAGAGGGCAGATGAGGTCCTCTAGCCAGCTAGCAGGCAGTTCTTCTTTCTCCCATATCCTTAACAGAGTACGGTGCAGTATTTCGGCCGAGAGCTCGTCTTTGCCAGCAGTCTTACCTACTGTTCTTTTACTCTCTTGTTTGCCTTTTAACCCTCATTTAGCGTCGGGGGCTCCACAACTTGTTCATCGTTGTTGATGGTTGATCTGTTCTGAGACGCGCTGATGTTCTCTCCGTTCAACAAATGCTTAAAGTACACTTTCCACCTGGCAGCCACCATGGTTTTGTCTGTCAGCAAGTTAACTTCAAGATCATCGTATCATTGCACGGGAGACGGCGGTGTTTTTCTCCACGCGCCATTGACAGTTTCGTAAAATCTCCGTATATCATTTTGTTCCGTGCTGTTCTGCGCCTCAGTAATGATACCTTGTACATACAGCTTTTTTGGATTGGATTCTTTTCTCGGCGGCTCTCGCTTCCTTGCCGGATACCCGCTCTCTATTTTGCCGGGTACCAGACACTAACATGCGGCTTATGGCAACATTCTTCTCATCTGTCACTTTTTGACACTCCTCATCAAACCAACCGTTCCTAGATCGTCTTTGAGTAGTACCTCGTGCTGCTGTGCTCACCGCTCTGTGGATAGACTCCCACAGATTGTTGAGGTTGTTGTCAACGCTGGTTCCCCTTATCCGCTCATCAAGCTTCCGGCGGTATTCAACTGCTACACCGCCTGTTGATAACCGCTGAATATTGAAACGCAACGGTCGCTGTGCTGAATAGATGTTTGGATCTCTCAAGGTTCTCATATCAATGACATCCGAAAAATTCCGGCCATCCGCAGAAACTTGGTCTATTTGGTTGCAGAGATCACCATTTGGGTGCATCCAGGTGTGCTTTCGGATGTCTTTGCGTGCAAAGTAGGTGCTGCTGATGGTCATCCCTCTAGCTGCGGCGAAAGTTACTTACTAATCTTAGGCCGTTGTCATTGACGGCGGAATAAAGGCTCTCCGTACCAATTATTTGCTAGCAAATATCATCAGATCCACGAAAAACGCCTGCAAGTATGCATGCATGCGACATTCTAGTGTGTTTCATCAGATGGCCAAATCATATTCACTGATCAAAATCCATAATCTATTTTGGACATCACCTGATTTATGCCTTATATATTCATGTTAAGATTATAGATGAACTTAGCTTAAACTTTAGACATATTTATCATGTTGCCTGTTTTAATTTTTTTTATGAATGCCAATTATTACATTTAATGTATGTTCTTGAAATGCACATCCTTCTGCTTTTGCAGGTTTTACAGATGTTCTGTTGATACAATATATTAGAAGAGAAGACCTAATGGTCTACTTGGACATGTGTTGATTCAATTGAACATCTTCCAAGTCTTGATTGTGCTGATAGATGGAATAATTTAAACTCAATGGCAGTTTTGAGAACCAAGAATACCTTGTTATTGAACTTTTTAAATGTGCTTATTCTGCGCGGCGTGTGAGTCGAGACAAGTCGCTGTCATCTCGGGTGACGTGAGACGACTAATGTTAATCAAATGGGAGCGAGTCGACAATTGTCACCTCATTCGACTCGTGTAACGAGGAATTGTTTTTGAACAAAAAGCTTGGGTGGTCTAGAATGAAAGATGTGAACTCTTAAACAATTTGGACATACTTTGCTAAAAGAGAAGTTGTTTAACCATACCATACCACATCCTTTTGTAGATATTCCAGCAAATTTTTAATGATCCAGAACATAAAAAAAATCCCATATTTTTTCTGCAACTTTTATCCAACTAGAAAAATTCAAATCCGAATTTCTTACATACATACCCCAAGAGGTAAACCTCGTTTTATGCAATGATTCATTTTACAAATCAATTACACTGCGGAACACGTTTTTGTCTCCAGCACCAAAAAACCGCTATTCACTTAATTAAGGGTTGCTGAATCCATTGCCGTTTTCAGAAATATCATAGCACGTCTAGTTTTTGAGATATTGACTGTTGAAAATGCAAAAAATGACTATTTCAGCCAACTTGCATGCAAGTTTGCCAGCTTGTAAGGTAATATATTGGCTTAATTTGCCACATAATTCAAACTTTATGTGTATAACAATACTTATCATCGAAGTTTGTATTACTTTCGATACGGAAAAGTTATTTTTTGATGGTTTAGAGAATTGTTGTATTTTGCCATATAGAAGAAACGAAGAATTTTGTATGGAGACTGCAAGCATGTTGAAAAAATCGGTTTAATCGAAATTTAATCGCGCAATTTAAATCAAATTATGTCTGAAATGAAAGTTCAAGTTCTATTTTGCATGTTTGGTGGATTAGATTACAAAAAAGTATGATAAATTGTACTTTAAATTCCATGTATAAAACCAGTGTTTTATACAACTTTGGCGACCTGTAGCTAAAAATTGTGACGTGCTGGAACATTTCTGAGAATGGCACCAGATTCAGCAACCCCAAATCTATTAGAGACACATAATTTGATCCTTGAGACATGCAAAAATTTCATTTTTGTTACGCTGTGTTATAATTACAAACTTTAGATAAACCTAGTTCAAGAATTGAGGTTCTAGTGTAATGTGAGATCATTTTTCATTGCCAACATTGCACACAAGTTTTGAGAATGAAAACTGCTCAATTGAACGGAGACACTAATCTCACGCAACCGCGAGACCGCAAAGGGGAGCCTTCTTTTCTTGCCGGCATTATAGAGGTAGAGTTCAAACTGAGAGCGAGAGAGAATCGAAGCGGGCCCAAAGTATTAAGAACAGCAAGCAGCACATGGCACAGCAACACTCGCAGCCCGCGAAGAGCGCACAATAACTGAGCATTAGAGTGGACTACAATGATCGGACTGTAAAAAAAGTCACCCATGTAGTCGATAGGTCGTTGGTGACTTGAAGACTCTCCTATATCAATAGAGAAGAGACTGCAGCAGACCGGAAGAAACAAAAAAGTAACCTCTCGAAACTGAAATTCGAGCTATGTGATTGCGAACTTCAACAAGATTTCAGAAAACCTGTGCCTGGAGGATCACCCGATTAATGAGATCCTCAAGACACAGACGATGTCCAAGTTCGCTAAGAAGTTTTAAATTTAGCAGCTTTTCCCTCTTCTGGAGGCTAACGATGGTCCGACGATCTTCTTATCGGATTTGGCATCATGCAACTTCACGAAGGACATGGTAAAAGGCGGAATCCAAGATTACTTTCAAATCCATAACTATTTATCAACTATACATGTTTTGTTTTTTTTTACGAATTTCGTTTTCGACAGGATAATATTGAATTACATTTTTTTTACATTTAATTACAATAAAATTTTTGAGCACCATTTGTGGGATTATTATTTTTAATTCTGGAATGGTAATGTCACTTGGATTTTCTATTTCCAAAAATAGTTTCATGTTTCTGCATAAATAAGCACATTTGTTGTTTTTAGAATTAATGAAAGGTCGTTAATCTACAAGTTGAATAAGAAAGGACCTAGATGAAAGCTTTATGGGTCTTTTAAAGTGACTTGAATTGGATGAGACTACAACGCCACCTATGGTCGAAAATGTAATTGGAATAGTTTTTCCCGTATATCTTGGCCATTTCCTCCATACGATTTTCAAGCTCGTTTTGAGTCTAGACATGATGAATTTCCCTCAAATTTTCACAGTAACTTTTAGGGGTCCCAATGAACAAATTTTGGGGGTTAAAAATTGTATAGTTTTAAAATTATGAACCACCCTACTGAGCATGCAATGTAGCTCTGCCAGCCAAAGGCGGCCCGTGGGAGGTAAAGGTTTATGTTTTGCTTCCCATCTCAGCTCCAGACAGTTCTCGTCGTCGGTTCCAGCGGACAGGTCGTATTAGTGTCGGTATAGTTTCTGGCAGTGGCGCTGTTTCGTCGCGGTTCAGCAGTGTGGGAGAGCGGTCGAACACGCGTAGGTATCCACAAAAGCGCAAAACGTGGTGGTCGTGCTTTGCGTACGTACATATCAGAGTTTGACTGGCTAACTCAACTGCTGGCTGGCTCCTCGTAAGCTGATCCGGTCAAACACATTTACCTGTTGGAAGTCTCGTGTGTGCTGCTGCTGCTGCTGCATATGCTTAAGGTGTGCGTGATGGCGACTTGTTGAAGAACCTGAGTTGAGTTCGGGCTGCGCCTACCTTTTAGTGCTATACTTTGCCATCACTTATTACCCCGTCAATGGGAAAGCTATGAAGTCACCACAAGGCACAAAAAGTCGTAAAAGTGTTGATCTTTGCGAACTTGCATCGCGCCTGCCAAGAAAGGTGTTCTGTAAATGTTTGAAAATTTGAGAAAATTATTAGAAATATTGGCAAGTGTTATTTCAGATTTGTGCACTGAAACGGGAAATATCCAGTGATACAAGTAAATAAATAAATGAAAGCACAATAAAGATGAAAATATTGAGTGTTTGCATAATTTAGCAGAAGAAAACTTATATCCAGTGAAGAACGTGCAAAACATCAAACGAGAAGAAATAACTGTGCAGCAAAGTGTCAGTCAGTCAAAAAAAAGAAGCAAAAACAATCACCATTAGATCTACATTAGCACCCAAAGCCGAGCTGTGCTACATCAGATGGTGGAAGGTAACAACCATCAGTAAGCAAAGCACCGCAACCAACGGATGGAAGATTTGCTTGTCATTTCCGCCGTGGATTATCTCCGGATCCGAGTAAGGTCGCCACCGCATGCAGATCGCTGCACTCGAGAAAGTGTTTAAACGGCAGATAAAAGGGAACGAACGAACAAACGATAAAAAAACGAGGTGAGAATTACTTCATTCCAGTTAGTAGATGTGCATCTATGCACTTATTCGAAACAAGCATAAGCGACAAAGAAGCAGGGTCAAGCTCGAGTGATTTGGTCACCTAGTAGTGAGGAACGCTTTGGGGAATTGCAATCTTAGATCTAGCTTGAACAATTTTACTGCACAAAACGTATCTAATGAGACTTGCTTAATTAGATTCTTACTTGTACAGACGGATGCTGTAATAAAATTTTGTTACGAGATGCACAATTTTAGCAACGACAAAAATATCTTTTGAAGTATAGCAAATAATGATCTAATCATAATGAAAAGTACTTCCTAGGCAATAAAATGGAGAACGACATCAGAGGCATGACTAATTCTCATAAATGTCAAACAAAACGACAAGTTTTTGGTATTTGATACGTTTATTATGATTATTCTAAATTTTGCATTAATCATGATGAAGCACTCCAAGGGTGTCATAAGAATTTCCGAAACACCTCAAAGAGATTATTCACTTTCTTAAAAAACGACGATATATTTTGTGGGGTTGTTACTAATTTTACATAAAATTTAAAATTATTAATGAAGTAGCATTCTTTCCAATTATTTAAATTTCATCGATAACGATACATGATATCAGTTTTTATTTAATTCGGAAAAATGGAACAACACGTGATTCAATTAAATTTATCGGTTAGGTATTTACTATTTCCCGAACAGTAATTGGAGATGTTCCCATGAACAGTTAGAAACCTTGCATTCCGTCGGAATTTTCCCCTTGGAGTTTTCTTGGTTTCCTATGAATATTATTCCTCCAGAACAGGCATTGCAAAATTCGTTCTTCTTTGATTGAGAAGCACGATCCACGCAAGCGAAGAAAAGCATCCCATCTGTATCGGTCTATGATCGGCAATGCTTCGCGAGTTGTAACAAGTTTGATAAATATTTCATTCTTGGTAGTTCTGCTAGGATTCTACCATCGAATATTTCTCGCTTTTCATCGATAATTCCTCCACGAAACGCTTTTCCGGTGAACTTCTATGGAATTATTAATGGAAAAGGTATGAGGATTTCTAAAAAAATAATCGTCTCCTCTGAGAACTACTTTAAGAGTTTTTTTAGAGTTCGTTCCAGAAATTCTTCGAGAAATACTTTTTGAGTTTTTTTCAGAATCGAAGCCAGTAACTACGTCAGGAATCTAATCATTTCTTCCAAATCGCCAAAATTCTTACAGAAAACCATACAGAAATTCCTTCATTGAAATGTACAGAAATTCCTTTGTAATATGTACCACCGAATTCTCCTAGAATTTTTTTCCTTATAAGATAACTCCAGACATTTTTTAAAGTTAATTAGAGGGTTGTTGGAAGAATCTCTTGGAAATTTCCTTAGATTATTTATTTCGAAGGATTTCTAATTATTATTAATAGAAAATCTTAGACTTTTTAAAGCGATTCTTGAAGTATTTTTATTGAATGAACTCTGAAAATATATGATAAAAAAAATTAAAAAAAAAAAATCTTTAAGGGTAAGTAGCCCGTCATGCGTTTTGGCAGCCATCTTGACATTGCAGGTCGTAATTTCAAAGTTAATGTTGCTCCGAAAAAGTATCACCATATGCGCTCACATGCAGAAAGTATGCTGATACTTTTTAGGATACGTCAGTGCAATACCAACTGATATTCGTTATCTCAAAAATGTGACACAATTTTGCAACAATCATCAACGGTACAAATTGCAATGCCGGTCTACTTCGCCTAAAACGAATTGAATATGTAAAATGGCACTGGAATATCTAAGGAGTTTCCTGGATAAAAATCTAATTCGTAAATCATGTTTTACAAGTCACGATATTGATAAATTGATTAGGTCATGATGTCATAACGATAAATTATGATTTCTGGAGCAATGATCATGATTCTTCATAAACGTAACATCCAGTGTAACAATGCTAAGCGGTACGCTTGGTATCCACTATATCGTATCAATCACTCCTAATGGATCATTAAAATAACCAAAACAGCCGCTATGGAAAGCATAGATAGCGCCACCGTAGCCTTGTGTGTTTCACAGAAGAGCAATGCTGTCACAGTGTTACATCCCATATACAGTGGCGCCTTTGTTTTGATGCGGTGTGCACTGACAAAAACATTCAATGATCCATTCAACACGACGAAGTGAATGTGTGGTAGACTCTCAATCAGATCGTTCTTGGTTTGAATACCGTTTTGGATTTTTTTTTTGTTATTATTTTGTCGATCATAAATGAAAGCGCGAGTCACGCTATAATGAGTCATAATCAGCGTTTTGGAATTCTGATTTCTACCTGTGTGAGAATCTCTAAATTTGGGAATCCCTAGAAAAAATTTGAAGGATTTATAAGTAACGTTCATGGAGAAATAATTTAGAATTTAAGTAAAGTTTCTGAGAGAGTTCTGGTGATGAATTTAGATTAATTCTACATTTCTAATATAATAATTATGTGAAATACTCTGTGCAGACATTTTTTAAGAAATTCCTGCGTAATTACTGCGTGTATTCTTCTAAGAGAGAACCTTCGAATATTGCTGAAGCGTTGCCAGGAAAATCACTAGAAGGATTCGTTGCGTTATTTTTGTAATCAGACAGTCGGCTCCAACGGCACGATGTTCCACGCCAATTGGGACTCTTCATAGAGATATTCTTGGACAAATATCTGTAGTAACTCAACTTTTTTTTTTTGAATTCTAATCATATAACACATATATAATCTAAACCTGTCAATCGAAATAAAATTCTAATGTATGCTTAGAGGGATTCTCACTTAAATGCATCCAAAGTTTTATTAACAAAGTTCGTCCATAGATACCTCTGAGAATACTTTTAAGAGTTTATTAAGTATTTCTTTCTAGAATTTTTCAACTATGGAAACTAGAGAGGGGGGGAAAAGAATCAGAGCTATTCAAAAGATTCGGATCACTCAAAAGAACGAGCGAAAAAAAATTGACAAGCATACATAAAAAAACCCTCTTTTTCATATATACGTTTAAAACTGCTAAACCATTCATATTGTGTATTGCAATACTAAATTATCTCAAATTTATGCATAAAAACTGAAAAAAACAAGTATATCAAACACATACTCCGGATAATCGAGTCTAAAATTCAGTACCCATGTTTTTTTTTGCTGAAAATGTTCTATTATTCACTTTAGAGCATTCCAATACCTTTCGATCTAAACAAATGCCATTGCTGTGCTCAGACTCAAACAAGAAACTCCAAATACAGTGTTGCGACTTTTGCTTGTGACCATACATATCTTCGCCACTCTGTGCCTCGTGTGGCACCGTCTAAAACCTGAACCCTACAACCTTTTCAAAAACGCACATAAAAGATTCAGAGGGGAAGATGGTCCAAACTACACTCTATGGATATTGCAAAGATTTCTAAACTAATGAAGATTTGTAAAGTTTCATACGCCATGAACCGCAAGGCTCAAACGAGTAACAAAAGGTTTGTTGTTAGTCAAAAGTTAGACGGTTAAAATGATTAGTCAAAAAATGTATCTCGATTAGTGATGGATTAATGATTTTTCTCATTTTATGATTGAATTATGAAAGCTCAATTGATGCCATACATATAACAAATAATTAAAAAAATAGACTAATATGATTAATTATATTTTATGAAACGTAAAGGGGGGGGGGGGCAAAGGCACAACCTTGTGATCAGCTTGATTGCTGTCAGGTTTCGGGGCTTAAATGTATCTTTACTCTGAAGAGAAAGATGCACACTAGTGGTGCCAATGGTGATAATAATCAAAAGTGTTTTCTAATGAACACTATTGATTGACATCGCCGTGAACCGATACTTTACATGGTCTATGATGAAGCGGCCCTTGTTTGTTTTTTTCTATACGTATTTTATTTATACTTCCAGACACTCATCCGGAGCATTATTTTATTTGTTTTAATGTGCATCAAAACCTCCTAACATTGAAGAAATCGTGCTGAACAGGAACACGCATGGCCGTACAAGGAAACAACAGAATCTTATCAAATCCGTTACTAATAATGTCACTATTTACTAATTTACTAAATATATCCCTCTCTTCCCGTCAGATAGCGTCATCTCAGGATTACATTTTTCATTATAGCATTGCAAAAAACTTGTGACTAATCGCTATCTCTATTTATAGGTACTCGTAACCGCAAATAGGAATAGTAACACATGAGAAAAAACTAGGATATAAGTGAGTAGGAACTAATCACTAACACCCCCAACACTGAAAAGGTAAGCACATACCCTGTTCCATTACCATATCCACGTCTACAAAGGCACAACTTTATCAGAGATTACTACAATTTTAATAATCTGATAGTGTCGGTTAGAGTTTTCAAACAACGTCAAGAACAAATTTCTTTTTATAACAGATCCTAGCAATGACATATTATCGGCGCGGTAAAAATTAGAAACAGTTTATTCGCCGAGGTTGGATTTTTCTCGTTTAGTGAAAACAAGTAGCCCAGTGTAAGTGATTAGTATAACCTGTACTTGTGATTGCTGTGCGATGCGTTTCATTGTTGCAGGACATTGTTCTCATTATTATTGCGGCCTTAAGCCCCTCGGCGGGATCACCTTAAGAAGATATATGAATAATTCCATCGCTGGTTTTGATCATGTTACTAAGAAAATAGTGATAATGTGATAATATAGTGAGATGACGTTATTGTATCGAATAAGTTTGTGTGATTAATGATAGTAAGCTAGATAGTGATTATTAGAGCGATGATAGTTGATGATATTGTGAATATTAGTGATATAAGCTACAAGAATCCTACATTTATTTTAATGAAGATAATAATATTGTCTGTTGATATGATTTATTTATTACAATGATTTTTTTTTTGAATATGAAGTTTTATACTTTGAACTTGATGAAGCAGTAGTATTGTGTTGTGGCTGGGTTATAGATGTGATGTTAATAATAAAATTTGTATAGATAATGGTGACGCTGTTAGTAGAAATTCTGTTGATAATGAAGATGGTGATATCAATACCAGTGAATAGTGCTATGAAGTAATCTATTAGTTATCAAGTGAAGTGATAGTGTGAAAAGAACGTTTCCCACCTTCTACCGTAACCTTCTGAGACAGATCGCAACAGTGTCTTCTTGGAAGCCATCTTTCCGTGTACGTCTGGTGAACTGCTTCAGAAGGATTACGTCCTCTTTCCTATCTAAAGTCTAGTTTAGAGCTTGGGACAGTATTCACTGTACGGCTAGCAACATAAAAAAAATATGATTAATTATATTTTATGAAACGTAATATTTATTCATTATTCTCTATTACTTTTATAATTTGTGATTGACTCATCTTCTGAATCAATACTATATCTGAGATTTTCAATAGCACAAATCTCGAAATCAAACAACCGGTCATAAGATTTGTGTTTTTGTAAATCTTCTTCTCCTTCTTTTTGGTATTACGTCCTCACTAGGACAAAGCCTGCATCTCTGCTTAGTGTACAATGAGCACTTCCACAGTTATTATTCGAGATCTTTTCTTGCCAAAGTTGCCATTTTCGCATTCGTATATCGTGTGGCAGGTACGATTATACTTTATGCTCAGGAAAGTCAAAGAAATTTTCATTATGAAAAGATCCTGGACCGACCGGGAATCGAACCCTGACACCTTCAGCATGGCTTTGCTTTGTAGCCGCGGACTGTAACCACTCGGCTAAGGAAGGCCCCTCTTAGGTAAATCTACAGCAAATTATGAAAACTAGTTGTAACCTAATAAAATAGAGGTTGTTTAATGAAAATGAACATAACAATGTATCATTCAAAGATTCTCTATTTTTTTTCCATTCGAGATTTAGCGACAAACCATTTGAGAATTAGCGACAATGTTGATAAGTTAAGGCTTCAAACCTCACTGGTGCGTTTTGCACCGCATCACACAACCATCATAGCGAACATCGTTCCAAATGCGAGCTCTAAACAAACCACAACATCATGTTGGGTGCGATTACTTACATCGCTAGACGGCTGACTTTTTGTTTTGTCTTCCATTGCTTCTTCTCGTCGTCCTACACATCATTGAATCATGAATGCACATATCCATCCAATCTCGTATCCAATCTGTAAGGCACCTAATCCAATCCAAAAGCGTGGAGCGCGAACTGTGCTGTGTGGTTTGACTATGTTTGCAGATTATGGCCTCATCGCGATTACCGTTGGCATGGGGCAAAACAGATGAAGTCACGGTTTTTCGATGACTACCCCATTCTGTTTTCTGTTGCTTGTTGCTCGTGTAAGCGAAAATTGAAGACATCTCTAAATGGTCGTGGCATAGGTCTTAATATGCATTAGAAGAGTAGTTATTTCGTAAAACGGTTATATTGTAAAAGAATTTAACATTTTCTGAACTTCATTGTTGGGTTTTTGAAATCAGTTGGTGCACATTAAAATATTTTTTTATGTATAAAAAAATAAAAGCTTTGAATATATAATACTATTTTAAGCGTTTGAATTTTAGCCAGAATTACAGTTAAATAGTTTTGGCCTGGGAGGGAGGCACCGATACTACACACGAAATAGGGATGGTACACAAATTATGTCACGCTAAATTTTAACTTTTTCGACCCCCTCCCCCCCCCCCCCCTTTGTCACACTTTTTGTATGAGTCCTCCTAAAATTTTGTAAGGCTTGTCACGCTTGGCTCGACCCCCCCCCCCCCCCCCTTGGAGCGTGACGTAATTTGTGCATGACCCCATATGACACAACACTTTTCCAAATTGCAAGATAACTCCCGCTCACCAACGACAATCAAGGCAGGCTTGGGGAAAATCGCTAGTTTTCTTTTATTGTGTACCTTCGATCTTTCTGGACAAACTTGGAAAAAGGGCCATAGTTTTATGTGCATTCAATTTTAATGATGATTGGAAAACAGTAAAAAGATGCGTGTTTCATTACTTTATATTCGATCAAATTAAAAGGTACTATCGTGGCATTGCTTTTGGGTATTGCAGGAATTGATTTTCAACCGACTGTTGTCAACTTTGTTGGAATGCAAAAAATTGTTTTGATTAATTACGCGCTTTTATCAAGTTTGTCCATTCTTCAAGATCTGGGCTCACAGTGACAGTTCGTGACAGCAGAATCTCGGCTCACTATGACGTACATAAATTTTGTATCGGTTTCTCCCTCCCAGGTTTTGTTTGGCACATCTAAAGGACATCCGTTTTATGAGGCATGTAATGTTCACCAAATATACCTCTGTCGATAGGATGAAATAAGTATTTCTTAGTGTTTATGGCAGTAAAACCCTTCAATGACGTTATGCATGCAAAAAATCTGTTCTCATTGTTGTTCTATACGTTAATGGTTTTGAAACGTCAAAGTTGAGGAAAAATCAAGAAAACAAAGAGATTTTTCCACATGTCCTAAATTACACAGTTCGATAAAAAAGTCAATCTAAACGCACAGAGGCGGGACATCCCGGGCTTGAAAGTATAACACAAACAAAGATAATGACATTTTCAGAATGTTGGTGTCTGCCCCAGGTCGTTTTTAAAATATACTGAATACTGAAACATTTTGCATTTCTTATTTAAATATCTAATCTAATTTTTTATTTAAATATCTAATCTAATATCAAAAACCCGACACAGGGGAGCGGAATTCATGTGCCATATTATGTTTTAAACTTGAAATTCAATATGAAGAGTTGTACTAAGAATTGCATGTACACCCCCCCCCCCTTCTTGTACCCTCCCCATTTTTAAAGTATCGCAAATGATAGAATATTTGACATAAATGGTTGAAATAATGGTGATGGTGATAAATATTCTGAATCAGCATGGCCACCACGTCCTTCTTCTGATAGGTACCCAAACAATAAACCAGATTTATACAGTGCTTTATTAGAACCATTAGTCGCCCCATAAGACATCCATCATTAACCTTTGCACATTTGAAATTTGTTTGTGCTGGTTTTCTGGCGAACCATAGAGCTAACAACTACAAAGAACTTATAAGTAACATGATAGCTAGCTATAAAGCTAGACATTAATGTTATATTGAAAATACATTCTTGGATATGTCACCTTGAAAGATTTCCTTCAAACCTTGATTTTTTTTTCAGACGAGCAGGGCGAGCGAGCATATAAAGATGTTAAGGACATCGAACAACGGTTTAAATGGGAAAATAACGCATTAATGGATTGGGAACATATTGCTGGGATTTAGTTCGACAAAAAGATCCAGAAGAACATAAAAGACAATCACCAACCAAAACAAAATATTTCGTTGATCAATACATGTAGAAAAAAGGCTGATACAAAGCATCATGAACAGTGAATCAATTATCACCCAACATGCAGCAACAAAGACATTGTCATATCTTATTCTTGTTGCAACAATTGTATTCCGCAACATCAGGTTATCACCACTTAAACAGAATATGACAATGATCGATCACCACGTGCGCAGCGATTTTCTGGGCTTCGCATTGCAATTTTCGAGAACTTTCTCCGTGTTGGTAAACATTGACACATTATCGAACAGCATCCATAAAACTAATTTGGTTTTGTGTTTAAAATAACTGATTAATCGCCAGTTGAAAAAGTTGCAACAATGTTGCGCCCTGTGATTGTCATGACAATTTTGCTTTGGATTGTATCCTTATCCGCACCAGTTGGGACAGAAGGGTTGTGAGCGAGCTTGCTTTGTTGTTTGTTTTTTGTCTGTTTTGATGACAATTTGATTCACTGATCATGAAACATATATTCCATTTTATTTTTCTCATTTCGAAATTCTAATTTACATTGTAGAAAAGGTATGAAAAGGTGATGTACCGTTTTGTCTCAAATTCCGAACAGACTCATATTCCGAACACTTGGTTTTTATATGGCGATTTGGTTGAAATGTTTCGCTGAAATATGTCATCAAGTTACAAGGAAATGGCAGTCAAATGCAATTCAAATTATACGTCTCCAATATTTTTTTAACCGCGGGAGTAGTAATGATTCATCATCATTAAGACCAGTAGAACTAGTTAAGATAAATTTGTTTGCGAAATTATTCATTTGAATATGACTTATGCGTGATGTTCGGAATTTTAATCAAGGTGTTCGGCATTTGAATCAAAAAGTTAAAAAAAGGCTTAGCGAAGAAATTAAAATTTTCACAAATATCAGCTAATTTATGCCCACAAGATGTATCTGAAGTCACTGTTGGCCTTAAGTGTTCGGAATATGAGACAAAACGGTATAAAAAATAAAGCAGAAGATAATTTAGCTGCAAATAAACTCTACTGTTACCTAAAGGATATACATATATATTTTGATTTTATATATATATATATATATATATATATATATATATATATATATATATATATATATATATATATATATATATATATATAAAATCAAAATATATATATATATCCTTTAGGTAACAGTAGAGTTTATTTGCAGCTAAATTATCTTCTGCTTTATTTTTTATACCGTTTTGTCTCATATTCCGAACACTTAAGGCCAACAGTGACTTCAGATACATCTTGTGGGCATAAATTAGCATAAATATATATATATATATATATATAGGGAGATAGGGAGAGATCGAGATAAAGAATAAATTTTTAATGAATACTAGATTGAAAATCACTTCGTTACCAAGAAAATAATAAACAAACAGACGTCATTGCACGTTTCTAATGTCGTTTTTCTTTATTTGCACCGCCTGCACCGTTTTCCCACCGGTGTAGCAAAAGTTGCACCCAAACCGTTCTTTTATTCCGCAGGTAGCACACCGTTTCTACACCCGATTGCCACCGGTGCAGAAAATCCTACACCCTGATCGAGCTGGGTGTAGCAGGTAATGCACTCTTTTTACCAATACATATATGGTTCTTAACTGTCAGTGGCGTTCTTGTTTTGGTCCTTTTGGCAGATTTTGTTGTTTTCGGTAACGAACAAGCAAGATCTTCATTTGCGCTCATTTTCGACTGCGTGGATAAAATTGATTTGTTTCGGAATTGTTTTTTTTTTATTCAGTAAAAGAAGAAATATTCTAAGCATTTATTAATGCTACAATAAATACAGGCTTATAAGAATAATAAAGGATACTGAGTATGTTTCATCATTAGTAGCTTTTACGGCTTATATTGAAAAAAGGAATTCTCTCAGATGTTTGGATTGCATGTATACCAGTAAGTACTATATTAAAAATACTCAGTCAAATTTTCCGAAATTTGCTCATGGATGCATATTTTTAAAAATATTGACGAGTGATCGATATTGATTTTCCATTAGAATTCTATTCTAATGCAATGATTGATTTCCGTTGCTCTCTTCGCCTTATTACAAAAAAAAGATTCACCTTTTGCATCGTGAGCTAGAAATATTGCGGAAGTATGAGTTTTGGCGAAATTATTAGCCCGAAAGATTGGATGAAATTAAACAAGTTCTTACAGTATTGAAATATGAAAATTCTGAATTTTGAACATAGGGTGTCAATGCTAGTAATGGACCCCTTTGTAGCTGAAATTCATTCTTAACGCCTTTCCGCAATTATTGTATCAGGCGGATATACGTTTTGTGGAGTCTTATAACAAGTTCAATGTCTTTACTTCACAGTACACCCATGCAACATACAAAATCATACGATTGTCCCAGAGAAATATACATTTGGAAAACTGTTGTCCGAATGCCTATTATGTTTTATATCCTGCAAATAAAGAATAAAATAATATGTTAATCAGTCCACAGTTCTGGAATTCTCCCTTCTGCGCCAACTGCAGCCAGTACTTATAGCTCAGAAATACCGTAGGTACGAACAGATAAAAGCTATCAAGCCAAAAGGCAGAATAATTAATATCACTTGAGAAAGGTAGACATGACAGTCCTTTCCCCTTTAGAAACTTTCTAATAACTCTTTAAAAGCCAGCTACAAGTTGCAACAACTCATACAACGAACAATCGAAAATATATCCAAAGAATTCCACGATCTTATTTTAAAGATGCAAATTTGATAATTCCAAGACTACAACAAAACATTCAAATCATTGGATTTTGCTGCTCAACATTACATTTGACAAATTCGTCAACACTAAAGAACAATTTCGTTCATCTCCATACAGCAATCGCTTCACAAAAGAACAACTATGTTCACAATAAACGACAATTTCGTCAGCTCTGAAGAACAATTTGGTTCAACACAAATTGGCAATTTCACCACACTTTCAAAAACAGATACAATTGGCAATTCGCCACCCCAAAGAAAATCGATTATCTTCAACACACGTTTCCATGATCCTCGTCGCCACTTTTATATCCTGCAAATAAAGAATAAAATAATATGTTAATCAGTCCACAGTTCGGGAATTCTCCTTTCTGCGCCAACTGCAGCCAGTACTTATAGCTCAGAAATACCGTAGGTACGAACAGATAAAAGGTATCAAGCCAAAAGGCAGAATAATTAATATCACTTGAGATAGGTAGACATGACATTATGGACCCTCCCGGGGTTCATAATAGGATTGTTTACAAATTTGACGTTGCGTATTATGGACCCTCCATTTGATTCCCATGTAATCCGGCTCGCTGCCGACGTGCCTATTATGGACCCACCTGGAAATGCGTATTATGGACCCTCTTGTAAGGTATCAAGCCAAAAGGCAGAATAATTAATATCACTTGAGAAAGGTAGACATGACAGTCCTTTCCCCTTTAGAAACTTTCTAATAACTCTTTAAAAGCCAGCTACAAGTTGCAACAACTCATACAACGAACAATCGAAAATATATCCAAAGAATTCCACGATCTTATTTTAAAGATGCAAATTTGATAATTCCAAGACTACAACAAAACATTCAAATCATTGGATTTTACTGCTCAACATTACATTTGACAAATTCGTCAACACTAAAGAACAATTTCGTTCATCTCCATACAGCAATCGCTTCACAAAAGAACAACTATGTTCACAATAAACGACAATTTCGTCAGCTCTGAAGAACAATTTGGTTCAACACAAATTGGCAATTTCACCACACTTTCAAAAACAGATACAATTGGCAATTCGCCACCCCAAAGAAAATCGATTATCTTCAACACACGTTTCCATGATCCTCGTCGCCACTTTTATATCCTGCAAATAAAGAATAAAATAATATGTTAATCAGTCCACAGTTCGGGAATTCTCCTTTCTGCGCCAACTGCAGCCAGTACTTATAGCTCAGAAATACCGTAGGTACGAACAGATAAAAGGTATCAAGCCAAAAGGCAGAATAATTAATATCACTTGAGATAGGTAGACATGACATTATGGACCCTCCCGGGGTTCATAATAGGATTGTTTACAAATTTGACGTTGCGTATTATGGACCCTCCATTTGATTCCCATGTAATCCGGCTCGCTGCCGACGTGCCTATTATGGACCCACCTGGAAATGCGTATTATGGACCCTCTTGTGTGGTTTCATTTACAAAACTGTTCAAATATATGTATTTATGCGCCTCAAACCAAATAGTTTGCCTGAAACTGCTGACTAACAATGCAATCTAAGTTCTCCCGGTGGATTTTCATAGGAATAAGGTTGCTTTGAGTGTTAATTTTATGTTTTTCTGTAGGGGGTCCATAATACGCAAAGGGTCCATAACCGGCATCGACTCCCTATATTATTCAATTACGAAACATGTATCATGGTATCAATTCTCAGGAAAAATAAATTAATGTACATATACCAAACATTTATTTAAACATTTTATATTCAGCCAGTGCTGTAAACACCATTAACAAACTATACAAAACACGAATGAATCTAATGGTTCCGAATCCCTTACAGCAAATTAAGAATAACAGAAACAGCTGTTCTATCTGTTTGAAAAATGACATTTTGTTTTGATTGATGCCTTCACTAATACTATCATACGCTGTCAAAATATTGCACCGAAACCGTTCTATTTTCCGGTGTCAATTGTTACACTCGCGCGGTGCACCGTCGGGAATAATCGAAAACGACATAATTTGTTTTGAACCCCAAAAATTGGGTCTAGTAACCTTTGATATTGGTCATATGGACATACACACGGTAAAAAGAAGCAAGATATTATACTCCGAAAAATGACATTTGGCAGTGACGTCATTCCTATCGCAAACTCGAACGAGTGCAAAAAAAAAATCAAGGCCTGCTCTCCTTTACTATCCTCAAGGCCTCATGCTTGACGATAGGAATGACGACACATGTTTTGATGGAAAATCGTTGTTTACACGTGGGAATAGCCTACCTTGTTGTGTCTACCGTGGACGTACAGAGAGAAAATTAGGAACGATAAATTAACAGAAACACATCGAGATACGGAGATATCGAGATAAGGAGGATATCAATATGTGAAGAGAGAAATTGAATGCAGAATGAAGGGACCTAAGAAACCATCGACATAGGGAGAGATATCGAGATGTAGAACATCGGGATGTGGAGAGTCGACTGTATTTGTAAAAATGCTTAAATGTCCAATCACAATTAAAAGGCACTTTTTGTGACCAAATGAAGTATTGTCATTGTGGTGTTCATATATGAGAAATGAAGCAAAGATGATATAGCCATCCACACTAGCATAGATTTTGATAGAAATAAGTGAAAAGTTCGTTAGTCTGGTAAATCTCAAATTCATTATAGTAAACAAGAAACAAAATAATCTGATGGTCCTTTAAAATGCAGTTGCACTTGTTTCGTGTTATGTAACTCGATGCCTCTTTAACTCGATAGTCCTTTCAGTATCGAATTATAAAGAGTCCTTTAAATCATTGAAATTCGTGAATTGTACTCAACAAGACATTAGAGCGTCCATAAAAACGAGCCTACAAAGTGGGAACTTTTGGACGGAAAATATTTAAACGAGTCGTCTAAAATTTATCCTCTTCAAAGTAGAAGGTCGCTCCGGTTATGCAAAAGCGTGTGAATAAAAGCTCAATAGGTTAAGCAAATGGTCGGTATTCAGACAGACTGAACCAAGTGATTTTTATCAATTTCAGGAAAACGTACCCCAAGCGTTCTGAATAACAAAATATTTGCATTATTTGCTAAAATAATGGAACTTATCTATTTGATGGAACATCTGTATCAAAATAGCATCGGAAAAAATAGAATTGGCGGAGTTATTGGCTTATCTTTACAAGGCCAAAATATCATCTAGTCCGGTCCGTCTGAACACCGACCAAATGAGAATAAAAATGTGTACTACGTTCTGGCATACTGATTACAAGATAGCGACTCTTTAGTTTGGCGGTTACTGTAGCTGTTGATTTTTTTTTTCAATCGATTTTTGCTTATATATGCACTTCTTAGCATTGAATCAACTAAGGATTACTTCCTAGAAGAAAGTATGATTAAAAATAGGGTGTCGATGTGAAAGACAGAACTACCACTCTGACACTGCAGTAAATATTCAACCATGACTCGGATGATGGTACATGTACCCACTAGATCTTAATGAACAGAATCGCTCAAAAGAGATCAATTTCACCCCGTTTTACGGTATATGGTTTTCAATGCCTCAAAGCTGTGAATCAATACTTTTAGGGGCATGGTTGACATTTTATTTCCCACGGACATACAAATATGTAGAAATCCATTATAATCTATCGTGAAGCTGTACAGATTAATAGTTCACTAGGTAAAATGTTATGCGTGATTTCAATTTTTTAACTCATTCGAAATTATGAGTTCCCAGTTATCCCACACTGATCTAAATTTGTATAATGTTGCTTATCCATATCTTTGGAGTAAGTTTCATGCCAGTTCTTTTCATACATTATTTAGCCCTTTCAACCAAGAGCAAAAAAAAACTCTACATTAATTTAGCTCAATTTTCATTTGATTTTTTTTTTTGCATATTTTGCCAGGTGACCTAGTAAGCTTTTAAGTTGAAGATGAAACGAATCTAGAGAACGTTATGCGAGTTCACATATCTGGTCGCTTTGAGGTACTCTTTTGATTATCATCTGTTGATCAATGGATATTGATGGATCATTATCTATATTCACACTACATATTATTTAAAATTCCGTGTCCGTAGTTATAGCTCTAAATCGATTTCGATGAGTCAGCTCATTGTTCAGCGAAAATTGCAAAGAAAGACACGTCTAACCACAAACCAATCGTCATCTGTTGTCCTGTTCAGCCAAAATGGGATTCGAAAGACAACAGGCATCGCATCGCGACTAAACAAAACCACCGACCATCCGTCGTCTAGCGATGTGGTTGCAAGGGACGATAAAGGGTTCTGACTCACAACACCTGACTGCATATAACGAACCACGGCACACATGGCATGGAATTCATTCTTCTATCTATGTAACACTCTGTCGGTCAAATTCGATCCCGTGGAAGAATCTTTATTAGTGGTTCTAACAAACACCGTGCGCAATAAAACATTCCTGGAGGTGTCTGTAGCGGCAGCCATCGACAGTTTGCAACACCCGCACGGTTCTCCCTAAACCGTTATTATCAGAAAACAAAACTTAAGCAATCTTGTGCTCACCAAACGATTTCTACAGCTTAACTGCATGTATAAACAACATTTAAAAAATCGTCTAGCCTGTTTCTAAGTTATGCACTTTTGATGACATAGGTCCACAAATTTCAAGGATAACTGGATATTCTTAGATGAAAAAACCGAATTTAGTACTATACCATTTAATTCCACTAGAGTTTGTATCCTTTGACAGATACGCGTATTTCGACCTCAACTGTAAGGCCGTCTTCAGTGTCGTGTACTAGACTCGAGTCGAGTCTAGTACACGACACTAAAGACGGCCTTACAGTTGAAAGTTGTCGAAATACGCGTATCTGTCAAAGGATACAAACTCTAGTGGAATTAAATGGTATAGTACTAAATTCGGTTTTTTCATCTACTTATAGGTATTCTCTACTAAACAGCTCGAAGATTTATTATGGATATTCTCATTTTTTTTCTCATTTAACGTTAGTACTATAAATAAATGTAGTTTAGACAATGCATTGTCTAAAATGAAATCTCGCTCAATTTATGTGTGTAGCGTAGACTGGCCCAGTTCAGTATGGGAGAAAAATAAAGTTGTATAATTCCACAGGGCACCCCCAGATTTATTCCTTAGAATAAGAGGAAAACTTCCTGTAAATTTCAGCTCATTTGGTCGTTACATGAGCTGGCGCATTTGAATTGAAGTTAATATGGGATTTCCAGCTTAACCATATGGGATACAGTACATCTTCTACTGTTTGATTCAGGAAAATTGCTGATTGCGTTTAATTGAACCCAGAATGTCAAAAACACTAATATATATCATAACGAACAATATTGTAGAAGGTTGTATCCTGATTAAAGTTGATAAAGTTGGTGCTTTACCTATCTGAAGTAGATCTTCAATACAGCTCTGTATTTCTTCAACATAGCATGATGGTTACCACTAAGCGCATCATAGCCACCTATGACGCTGGGCGAGCTGCTGCACAAGGCGCATGCATATATTTGACTGTACGGGAGTTCTGATCTAAGCCTTACTTTCAGCAACTGAAAGGGTAATTAAAATGAGCTAAAATACAGATACAACCTTTTGCAATTATGTTCATTAGGGTATCAACTAGTGTATATGTCATTCTGGGCTCAATTGAACACGATCAATTAGTATACAGAACAAAACCGTGACAAAGGATCAATTTTCAATATATTTGAAACGAATATCCCATACAAACTTCGAAATTAATGCGCCAGCTGGTGGCGCAACCAAATGAGTTGAAATTTTGAGAGACCTCTTTTCTTACCCTAAGGCACATATCTAGGGGGTGCCCCGTTGAGTTTTACAACTTTTTTGTTTTAGGGCCAGTCTAGTGTAGCGATTGTGCTACTTTTTCCCGAATGTCATTTCCCCGAACGCTTGTTCCCCGGAAACCGGTTCACTTGACTGTATGAGGTTATGACAATTATAGCGCCATAATTTTTACGGAGAAATGGGCTATTCGGGGAAACGGGCATTCGGGGAAACGACATTTGGGGGAAAAACGTGTGTATCCTGTAGTTACCTAATAAACGAATGGATTTACAAGTTATTTAACAATGCTATGGTAGAGAGAAAATTCTCTTCTATCTCACAGCGGTGATAGTTTTCATTCTTGTCCATTAATTTGCTTAGAAACAACAAATTACACATTCGGTACCAATGGCTTTTAGGGCGAGATCATAAGTTATGCGAGAAATAGACTGGTGAACACAAATTCGGTGGAGATATCTTTTAATCTGATAATAACGGTCTTGGGAGCACCGTGTCGTATCCGAATGGCTTGGCGCTATCGCGGAAGAACTTAGATTGGATGGTCATTCTGCTGTGTTGCAAAACTGCGGCGTCAGTTGTGGTATTCCCAATTTTGTGCTATATAGTCAACGGCTCAACGATATGATGACGCGATGGTAAGCAAATGAGCACACGTTCCGCAAACTGGGAAGCGCTAATAGAAGGTGGAAAAGTTTGCGAGCCTATTTTTATGGCTTGGAACGATAGAAAAGTATTGTGAAGCAAGATATAAGCATAAGTTTCTCTCAGTGTTGTGGGGCACAAATTTGTTTTATCAAAAACAATTAAAATGGTACATATTATTTACGAAAAATATAAGGAGATTAATTTCGGTAAATCAATTTATTAGAGACATTCCCGAGAAACATGAATAAACATTGGTTTTTCTTACAGAAAGTCGTTCACGGAGTCCTCTAGAAGTTACACCACACGTTTCTTCAAATATTTTTCCTGGAATTATTCAAACATCAAGCGATTTGACCACATATTCTTTCAAGTTCCCAAAATTTCTTTAGATTATTTTCATTACTTTCTGTATCAAATCCTGCAGAAATTCCATCAACAACTTCCAAAAAAATCTCTCCAAATCTCTCATTTTTTTAGGGGATTAAGTAAATTCTTTCCAGAGATGTACTGAAGGATTCTGCATTCCATGAACTCATCCACATTTTTCCTTGGAAATTCCTCTCGGCATGTCTTCAGGCTCTAGAAGTAAGTAAATGTAGATTTGAGAATACTCTAGAGAATCCCCATAAACCCTTCTAGTAATCTAACAGACATTCTTCCATTCCTTAATCCATCTTGTTCACCTTCAGCATAATTACTTCAAGATTTACGACAGGTATTTTTTGCTCTAAAAATTTGCTGTAAAATGCGAATTATGTGACACAATTTCGTTTTGTAAAAATAGAGCACTAATTTCACTGTAACCCGTAGTAAATGAACGTATTTTTTTTTGTTTTTTTCTATGAAAATAATGTAAAATTCCTGAACCGTATTCAGAGTGGTATTGACAGACATCCACGAGCTTCTAGTTCTAAACAAGAATTCGGACATAGTCACATCCTTGAAGTTTATAAGAATGCTTATCCCCCATCACTCCTTCGTCAAAATTCGTTCCAATAGGGTCCTAACATTTTTGATGAAATCTTGTTTTTATCAAATAACACGAAAGAGCATGTTACTGCAACTGCTAAAGCAATTTTTCCCGCTCAAATAACGGCTATATCGTATTTAAACTTTAATTTAAAAATTGGGTCCATAAATGAACCTTGACACTTTTGATCATGTTTGACGTTCACTTAGTCATCAAAAATACCACAGGGGTTTTAGTTTCAACACTGGGGTTGTTTCTATTTGACATTTCGAAAGAGACAAGGAAAACGAAATACACCCAAAATTTGAGTTTTGGCTTTTGGGGTGTGACAAAATCTAAAAAAATGTTTTTTGAACTCAAACAAACAATAATTAGGAAACTCTTTTGGAAATTGCCTACCCTTAGGCGTTCTAAAAGGTAATTTGGGAATTTTATAATAACCATAAAAATATTGTATTATTTAGCTAAGAAATCCTATAAAAACCTAATAAATTGGGTAATTCAGGTAAAATGAGCTTAATACCTATCCGTGCGGTCAGTTTTATTTCATGCACTCCCTTCTCTAGATTATTATTGCTTGTAAAACGTTAATTCAACAGCTAATAAATAATTTCCCTAATATGATAAATCATATGAAAAACGGGGAATTGGGGCGAAATGGTCATGATAAGGATCCGTGCGGTCAGTTTCAACTCCTACACTTAGTTACTCATACTGTTATGGTTAAAAAAATGTTATTCCAATAGCCCAAAAATAGTTTCCTGCATGAATAATAGAATATAATGAATATAAGAAATCCTGTTCAAAACATGATGAATTGGGGAATTCGGATACAATGAGCTTGCTACCGATCCATGTGATCAATTTTAATTTATGCACTACCTTCTCTAGACTATTATCGCTTAAAAACGTTATGGCAAAAACAAATAAACAGTTTCCTTGCATATAATATGATAAACCATATAAACAACCTTATAAAATGGGGAATTTGGATGAAATAGGAATTATAACGATAACTGCACTCACATATATTTATACTCTTATCGTCTAGAAAAATGGCAAATATGAAAATTGCTTAAAACGTACATTTTATCTTTCAATTTTGCGAAATATGCTTGATCTGGCGTAAAAAATAACCAAAATTGTTTTTTTAACATAGTGTTGCTTGAAACTGCTATTTTTGGGTATAGTACAATCAACCCTATTTTCAGCAAGTTTCCGATAAAATTTTAGTGTATATTTTTGTATCAACATCACTCCATTGCCTATTAGAAGTGTTCTTGTCGCAAAAATATCAATATATTGTGTCTCAGATAGCGAACATTTGCGCCACCGGTGAGGCAAAAGCTCGTGAAAGATCTTCTATTTTAAAACTGTTATAGGGTAAGTGTTCCCTTAGTTGTGGGTGTTATGAAACAGCACTTAAATTGCTAAAAGTTTACTTGCTTGTACCAATAGTTGCGGTAAAGTGTTCCTATAGTAGAGAGTCCCATAAGAAAACAACGGATACCGCAACTATAGGAACACAAATTAAAAATATACCGCAACTTAAGGAACAGTATACCAGTGGACCAATGCACGAGTTCACTAATTTGACGTTTGAGCGGTGCCAAGTTCACTCGTTACCATGGCCACATAAATAACACGGCACCGCTCAAACGTCAAAAAGTGAACTCGTGCATTAGTCCATAGTGGATGTATTATTTTTCACTGACATGCCGAGGATTACTGCGATGAAATCATTTTTCTCATTAAGTCAACGGTCGTTACTTCTCGTTACAACATTAACATGTACATTAATTGCGCATCTTGAATTTGGGCGTTTAAATGAAGTTCAATCGTGCTTAGTACCTCCACTATTGGTACATCTACCCTAACTAGAAATGGATGAAAATTCTAACATAAGTTTCTTTTAGCAAAACAATAGCCATTAAAATTAGCCCACTGTGGTATTTGTCTCTTTTCAAGTGTCATAGTTTTTTTTCTGCAAATGTTGACTAAGTTGAACACTAAGGTTAAAAAAAATATAAGTCGTTTAGGAAAGCCCAATTTGTTTTGTGGAACAATGATAAGGGGATAGCCGAAACTTTTACTAGAACTGAAAAGATCAGTAAATCCAAAGTAAACAAAAATTTGAATTACTAGGTAAATCAATAAAAATAAATAAATAATAACTACTGATTAAATCGGCATTTTGATATTAACAGTCGCTTTTGAATTTTCAGAGTGTTAAGTAGTGAGGTATATTACCGAGTTAATTCTGCTGTTCAAAAAAACAGTAAAAAATCACTGACTTCGGTAATACAAACTAAGCGCGTATACAATTATGTGTAAAGAAAATAAGATTTTTGTATGAAGGCAGGCAAAACAAGACATTTAACCGAAATTTCATCGAACAATTAGAACCAAATTATATCCTACATAAAAGTTTAAGTCCTATTCTACATGCTTGGTTGATTGAACCACTAAAAAGTGATAAATCATAACATAAATATCATGTGAATATTAATAGAAATAATCTTTAATGCAACTTCGTTGACCAGCCTAAAATTGTGACGTACTGAGAGCGGCATTAGATTCGGCAATCTAAAATTTATTAGGGTCACATTATTTGATAATTGAAACACGTCAAAATGTTATGTTGTTTACGATCCCCAGCCAGGTCTGTTTCTTAACATAATTTCTATTTTCCTGTTTTCAAAAAATCTGAACAAATGTACCATTATCAAAAGCAGTATATCAATGATTTGTACAATAATGCAATTCATTTTTTTGTCCTTCAATTCAATATTGATTAATGAAGCTGGAAGTTCTTGTTTTCAGTCAGAAATAAATTTACTTGATAACACCCCTGCTTCATTTAAAATGAGAAACTCTACGACTAAGTACATCGCCACATGAAATAACATTGATAAATGGAAAGGAAAACACAACATCCAGAGCACATTAAATTGCGCCGCGCTGTATTGTATTTTTTATCCGGTGCTGACTGCCGATATAAATATTTATTTTTCGTGAAAAGATATCATAAATTCCGAATGTAAACCGCCTTTTGCTCTGCAGCAGGTGTCGATTGCAGCCGATCGTTTTCGCATTCGACACATCTAGTATAATTGATTGTGCAATCTAAAAACAAGAAAATTAACGCGTGATTACGACATCACCTATTGTGGTGCTCCTAGAATCGTAAGAGAAGTTTTAGTTTTATACCTAGTAGTAGGAATGTCACGTCGGCTAGATTTGTGAAACGTTCAGCACATCTCCTTAAGGTGCAATTTCCAGCTGAAGTTTTTCCTCATCCGGTATTTACGTGGTTTCCTGCTGAAGCATGATTGTCGTTGCTTTTTTGTGTATAGGTTTATCACATCTGAACTTCAATTGTCACCCTCGTCCGAAGGCTAGACTCGTGCATTTATTTGGGTGACATTCATTCACGAGATGTACGTACATATGTACGTATATTTGTATCGCCAAACTAGCATACCGAGGCCATCCTCATTTGAATTCCAAAATTTATACTTTTATCTCTGTTTGTTCACATTATGGCGCTGACATTCTTCCTCGATGGTGCTATATTCGCTTTTTTGTGTGTCGTGTTAATGTTTTGGTATCTGGACTCGGCAGGACGAAACAACACGGATTATATGATTCAAACAGCGGTCGTTTGATGATATAATTTTTGGTTCAGAGATCCAATGTATTCGAAATTTGTGTCCGATAGCGTCAGCATAAATGACCGTACAATTCGTAGTTGCTACTCCGTGATTGACCAAAACATTCGAAGTTGCACAGAGATTTAATTAATGGGGCTTGGGATTAGCTTACCATTATCAACGTGCACAAATCGAGAGCTCAAATTTTAAGTCAACAACCTACAACATGTAGTCCACCACAGGTTCTTTCAGGAATTATTACAAAGATCTCTTCTGGAATTCCTCCAGGTGTTCTACAAGAAATTACTCCACGAATTCCTCAAGGAATTGCACAAGAATTTCCTTCAGAAATTCTTTCAGAGAAACCACCAGGAAAATCACTATTTTTCCCTGGGGATTCTTCCAAGAGTTCGTTTAGAAATTCATCCAGAGATTCTCCCACGATTTTCTCCAGGAATTTTATTAATAATTATTTTAAGAATTTTGCCAAGAATTGCATTAGGAAAATAAATATAACATTAATTATTTTTGGTTCTTTTTATGGATTCCTCAATAGATGTCTTAATGGATTCCTCCAAGGATTACTCTAGTGATTGAAATATTCAGAGATTCCTCCAACAGTTTTTTATTGATTCATTCTTCAAGTCGAGCACTCGACACTAAAGAAGACTGTAAGTCACAGACGAAATTGGCCTATCTGTTAAGTTAAGCAACATATTAGAGTTTAAAGGTATTTGCTCGCCTTACTTGTGATTTTTGTATTTAATTTTTTCTTTTGCAAAAGTGAAATGTTAAAGTTCAATTAGTAGTTTTTTTCTATTACACATTTTCCAAGGGAAATCAGTAGCAGTGAGCCCGCCGAAGTTGTCTGTTAGTTACGTTATTCCCAAGGTAGTGCAACCCAAGTAGAGTCAATTGACGAACAAAAATATGTATAGATGTTTAAACATCGAGATAAATACGGTAGAGACCATCAAATCCAGTGTGTATTGATGTTTGCATTTCGAGCTTGAACAATCATTCAGTTTTCGCCGGTGGACGATAATCGTGTTTGCTTGCCTTGTTGACATTGATGTCGTTTAACGTGGTTTTCATTTCATCATCAGCGCACGCTGGAATTATTACGAAGAAAATCACAATGTTTGAACGGTGCGTTTATTTGCACATTGTTGTCACCGGCCGTTTTTTTGTCCATTGCGCATTCATACGTACACCAATAAATCCGGTGAGATAGCAATTCAATGTTTACAGCACCGAAAAAAGAACACATTGGTAATTCATACAATGTGATGATGTACGAAACATTACAATATGAAATAAGGCCAATACTCCCACGGTTCCCATTTTCAAAAAAGAAAAAAGGTTATTTCATAAGTTAAGTGGTATGAATCTGACCAGTATAAGTACTATACATAGAAACATTTACAACTTGAGAATATAATTTTCACTCAGAGGAAGTAAAACCCTAAGTTCTTTCACTAACCACGAGTCGTTCTTGGATCCATTAATTAAGTTTTAGAGGAAATGTGTGAATAACATTCTTGTGGTGTGAATCATTGATTATCTGCGTGTGGTCAAATAAATCGGTAGTCAATAGGCATTAAATCAGTTGCTGACGACCGACAGGTTTTATTCCATCGGGGAAACACTGAATAGGAGAGTGCAAGCAATGAATAATAAATGATGATTAAATTGAGAGCCAGAATAAACGTCTACGGAAACGGTGAAATCGACCGAGAAGATTTACCTGAGCTGACGTCTTACATGTTTATAGGAAACACTCTGAGTTTTTGTGTCTAGACAATGTTTTACATATTGATTTGAATAAGGTACCACGAGGCAAGTGACAATCCGGGGTAAGTGGGACCTTTCGATACAGCACATTTAAGAAAAGTTTTCCTAGGAGTTATTCTTCTAGAAAGTTGAAGATACAATGATAGGGAATGTATTGAGTACAAAAAATATTGTTATTTCTAATACCTTGTGCTTTATGTAAAAGTTGTCAATTCAGTGCCATTTTCAACTTGCATAATAAACTGTGACACGCTTCACGTCTTGCATTGGCTCGCAAAAAATAATTGTGTTATTAACCTTTACGTTACGTTTGTCAATTTCTATTCGATTTTTTTTTAACCACCTTCAGTTGACTTTAAAAAGATACTAGTTATTTGTCATTAATGGACAATGCTGAATTCGGAACCATACCGGAGATATTCCGCGTTGCACTGGGGTACCAAATTTTGAAAATGTTGAACCAAATTTTGAAAATGATTATTTGTTATTTATTGCAGTTACAACACCGAAGTTTTTATGTAAAACGTAGATAGCGATCAATTGTCATCATTTAAACATAATTTGAACTAGTGGACCGTTCCGGAACACCGTAGTCGGTTCCGCCAGGGCCCCTTTGGAGACATTTCCGTTTCATGTCCAAAACGGTGTCTGGCCATTTCGCCGAATGCCGTTTGGCCGAACGCCAACTGGTCGAATGCCATCTGGCCGAATGGGTCATTTGGCTGAATTACGAACAAAAATAATCTAATTTCTACAATTTGCAGTATTCAGAAGAGCGGCCCAATAACTGTGATGGGATGGGACGACAGTGCTGTAAACATTCGACACTTTGCACGACGTTCGTTTCCTTGCCATGGTCAGCAGTCACAGCACGAGTTTTAGACTTAACGTCGACAAACACAAAAAAGTGTCAATTGAATGTCGTCTGATATGATGACATTTGCATAAATCATAATTTTTGCATAGAATTTAGACTTCGGATAATAAACAACATGAATAGTTTGATCTTGCCTGTTATGTCGAATGTGACAAACATACAGTGAAAGCAGAACAGAAACAAACAAAACCGTCACGTTGCCTAGCGAAGTTATCGTGGTCAGTGGCATTCAATTGACATTTTCGACTTTTCGACATTCGTTTGATCGCTCGTGTTGTGAATGTTTGAGGGAAGCGCTGCCGAATATCAGTGAAAACGTGTCGACTACCGTGATTGCTTACAACACTGATGGGACGTCATGTTTTTTTATCGACTTAATTCAGGACGAAGGTGTGCACTCCACACATCGCTTAAAGACTCTAACCTAAGGGGTTTAGGGACAAAATGTCGAAAGACAAAACGTCGAATTCCAAAATGTCGAATGCCAAAACGTCGAATCCCAAAACGTCGAAAGGGACAAAACGTCGAAGAGACAAAACGTCGAAAGTAGCCATATTTCTAGCGAAGGTTTGTTATCAATCGTTGCTAAGGAAAGAATGATTGCGATGTAGACGGCGTTAAAAACAGCAAAATTTACAATTTTCGTCACAGTAAGCATGGAACAAATTTTCAGCAAAATTTCACTCTTTCATTCATTTCAGACGAGGAAAGGAAGTAAAGTACATTGGGAAGCAAATTGAAATTGAAGTCTTTTAAATACAGAAGTGATCAAACCAGTCAACCATGATGTTGGGAACCAATCGTGGGTTAAGTTATACCTTCAGCAACGCATTCCGCAGTGTAAAAAAACCGATTGTACCCCGTTTGGCATAAAGTCGTTTGGCATAAGGTCGTTTAGCATAAAGCCGTTTGGCATAAAGTCGTTTGGCATAATGGTCGTTTGGCATAATGGCCATTTGGCATAATGGTCGTTTGGCATAATGAATAACTTAGAATGAATATCGGTATTTTTTAATCTTTTACCGAGATCAACACCACCGAGCCCACAGCAAAAAAAATAATAGGTTTTCGATAAGCATGGTGTTCGTTCAGAGATTTTCCAAGCTATGAATGTCAAAAATTGTTGATACATTATAGAGCATAACTAAGTAAAACTCGTAACGGGTCTGGTGGAAGATTTTTTCAGGATGATAATTTTTCCTACATCTCAGAACATAGAATATTTTTGTGCTTGTTGCGATATACATATTTGAAAATATTAAATTGGCGAAGAAGGATCGTATTGAAATATTCCGCAGCAGATCAAGCCCTGTCCTAGTTTAGACATAACACTTGATGAAAATTACTTGATAAAAGAAAGGAAAATTTATTTAAAAATATTTAAAGCTCTAATCCTAAGACCTATTATTAGAGCATAATGCAAAAATGGCCTATATACGAGAGCAGATAATTTTTCGTTTGAGCTCTGACGCAAAAAAAATATTTCCACAGCATAACTCAAATGAACATTTAAAAAAAAATATGTGTGGCAAAACTTTTGAACGATTCAATATAAATTTTGATTTCGGAAGTGTACGTCAAATACACCGTCTATTATCGAAAGGAGGGAAAAGAGATCATGTATTCGCAGGAAAACAAATATCTTGAATATTGGCAGGTTCTAAAGTAATCATCATTCAAGAATTGATAATGCAGCAACATATAAAAATGGATGACATTTAGCTTTACTAAATAATAAAAATTTAAAACAGTATAAATATAAAGAACAGCCTGTTTTTAAAAGAAGGCAAAATTTATTATTAAACCAATAGAAGATTAGACGCCAAAAATAATCGCGGCAGAATAAAACGAAAAGACATCAAAAATTGCGATCAGAATCATCGGTTCTCCGAATGCCAGTTCCCCGAATGACTGGTTTCCCTGAAAAGTGGTGCAATTTAAATAGGAGCTATAATAGTCTTCAGTGGCTGGATAGTGATCGAGAAAGAACGATAAGCAATCAAATGAAGGAGGTATTTTGTCATTCTGTCATGCTGGGCGGTAAAACTCGAAAGAACCGCCAATTAAATAAAGAAGGGTGCATATTAGATTATTAGTTCGTTCACCACCCTGAAATGTATAAAGTTACGACAATTATGAGTGCCAAAAACTTTTCGAGGTCGTGGGCTAATCGGGGAAACGGGATATTCAGGGAAATGGCATTTGGGGAACTGGCGTTCGGGGGAAACGACATTCGGGGAAAAGTAGCACAACCCATCAAAGTATCTGCAGTAATCGATTTATATTTTCGCCAATAACTTAAGCTGATCAATGCCACCCTTCTGTCAGTTGGAAACAAAAATTATCTACAATATAGCTCCAAAGAACAGCCTATGTATAAAAGAAGGTGAAATTTATATAAATTTTAAATCAACACTCATCACTTATTTATAATTATGGTTACATAATGTTTAGAAAATAATGTTTGAAAGAATGGTAAATTTGTGTTAAATATATCAAAATCTTCAGTGCAAAAAAAAATATTCCAATAGCGAAACTAAAAAGAAGCATTAATATTTGACAGAAAGGTAATTTGTAGATAAGTAAAAAATACTATTGGTAATAACTTTCCTAATATGCTTTAAATTATTCAAGAGCATATGATTGTTGAATAAAGTGTCATTTTTTTTCAATTGACTCCAAAACAAGCCTGATGCCATCAGAAAGATTCAATGAAAACGTAAAAAACGAATGTCATCTTAATAAATTCCTGGTTTCAGACTCATTATGCCAAACGACTATTATGCCAAACGACCATTATGCCAAACGACTTTATGCCAAATGACCATTATGCCAAACGACTTATGCCAAACGGCTTTATGCCAAACGACTTTATGCCAAATGACCTACCACCAAAAAAACCTGGACCCTTTTTATCCAGGCACTAAAATATCCTTCAAACCACGTCTTTTTCTTCCTATAATAAAGTTCAACGGAAACATCCAATTAAACCACTTTATTTTAGTGAAAAAATGCCCGCGAATCTTGCCTTCTTTATTGCATGCCTTAAGATTGGATTCTTTCTTACTAATCTTTTGCTGTTGTACAAACTGATCGGTTTTGTCTATCGTTCCGTAAAAGTGTTATTGCGCTTTTGTTACTACAGTGTTTGGAGTTTGAATGTTATTTAGCTTATAAATTAACGTATTACAATTTTTAAAATTTGGCATGATATTACCTAACGTGATAATTTCAATATCCTTATTTCATATACATGTTTAACTAATTCAAAGTAATGTGAACTCACTACTAGCAACTTACACATAATTTTGGTCAATTAGTGAATTATTTATTCTTTTAAAACTTACTCATTCTTTTTCTCGAATAAGCACAATAAAAAAATTGATCGATTTTGTTTTCAGAATCACATATATAGATGTCAGGAACTCGAGCAAGTATCTTATATGGTCGGTGTTCAGTCGGACAGAACACACCCCATGCTTTCGAAACATAAAAATATGTGCAATATGTACTGTAATAATGAAACTTACCTGTATCAGAATAGCTTCGCATAAATCAGAACTGATGAAGAGCTTGACTTTATTTTTTTTGTAATGCCAAAATATCAGCTAGTCCGATCTGTCTGAACACCGACTATATGTACTACTGAATTGAGTTTGAGCTTTGTTTAATTTTTTGTGTAGAGAATTTATATAGTTTTATCATTTATACAATAGTGAGAAAATGTCAAGTAAAATAAATTTTCAATTGGAGTTTTTACCTACCCTCCCAAGACCAGCTAAAAATTACGGTATCATGATTATAACATTGGAAAATATATTTTTCACTTCCTTAGGTATTGTTTAATATTTAAATTTCACATTACATTTTTGTCGATTTTTCATATTCCTTCGATTAATGTCGAACAGATCGAGATTTTGTCAGACATTCACATATTTTTTTTCCTTTGGGAATTTTGTCCCTCTGATGTTTTATCCTTTCGACTTTTTTGCATTCGACATTTTGGCATTCGACATTTTGTCTTTCGACGTTTTGTCCCTTCGACGTTTTGTCCTTTCGATGTTTTGGCATTCGACGTTTTGGCATTCGACGTTTTGTCGTTCGACGTTTTGTCACCCAACCAAGCTAAGGGTCTCTAAGGTCACCTACGTATGCTGAAGTTTAAAGTGCTTTTCAATGATTTCATCCGAAATGTTTCCTTCTTTTAAACATAGGCTATTCTTTCGAGCTCTACTGGTTTGATTACTATTTGCAATAGTTTTGCTTATATTTTAATTGGACATTATACCTTCTTTAAATCATCATCATTTCTTTGTTGTTACACTAATATAACGATTATTTGCATTACGCTTGCCTATATTTTCATAAGAATTTTCAAGGGAAAAGTATTTTTCATAACTATTGACATATAATATGTTCATGAAGAGTCTTATTCAAAACAGCACACCCATCCTCTACCAAAATTAAGATTGCAACGTACGAACTGAGCTCTGCACCATTGCTTGCATTAAGCAGTGAACCGAAAGACTCGGTGTACACTAATGTGAACTGCTTCTCCGTTGTGATAAGAATAAACCAAAATTTTGTGTAATGTTGTTAATTCGATTGCCAGAACTATGAAATAATTACCCAGTACGATAGGGATCGTAGCAAACCTATTCTGTAGAAGGATGAATAAGTCGTGAACCATTTCAGTTACTGTCAAAAGTTGATCACAAACGCAATGAGAAAAACCTCTACTGGCAGCTTTTGCCGCTAGTAGAAAATGGAATAGTTACTCACATTTAGGAAGTTCTTCTTTCAGCTTTGACTGTTTCTTGAACTGACACTGAAAAGCTAATTAATTGTAAATCAATGATGATTTATTCTTTTAAAAAAATAAGCTGTTCTTTGAAAGTCAACTTTGAAATTCATTACAAATGCATGCTAATTGTAGTTCGCAATTATTTTCATTTTCGGCCAAACGTCATTCGGCCATATGGCATTCAGCCAAATGACCCTTTCGATCAAATGACGTTCGGCCAAAAGGCATTCGGTCAAATGGTGTTCGGCCAAATGACCCGGAACCTCCAAAACAAACCGTGCGACGTCTCAACCTTCATGAAATCGAAAGGACATGTCAATTAAGAAGGAATGAATTAAATGTCAACAGATTCGGTCACTCCTGAGCACCTAACACAGGTTCCGCCAGCGCCTCTTTGAGGACATTTCCGTTTCATGTCCAAAACATTCCGTGCGACGCCTCAATCTTCGTGAATTCTAAAAGACATGTCAATAAAGAAGGAATTAACTAAATATCAACAGTTTTGGCCACTCACCTGAAACAGTTTCTGCCAGGGCCTTGTTGGGGACATTTCCATTTCATGTCCAAAACATCTTCATGAATTCGAGGTAACTCGGTAATAAATGAAGAATCAGTTCATCAACAACTGATTTGGCTATACTCTAGTTCCATTCGATAGAACCTATTAATAAACGAAATATAATTCAGTTTCAAAGCACCTGGCACAGGTTTCGCCAGAGCTTGCATGGAGGGCCTGACACCAACCCCCTAGATTTCCGGAGAACCATTTCCCGGAGGGCCATAGCGCACATTTTATCTTACAGTCCTTTTCTGGCACTCGGACGATGATCAGCCGTTCCTGACTTGGGAACAGACGCTCCTAACATGGAGGACAGACGCTTCAGGCTTAAGCAAACCCCCCTTCCATGTCAGCATATAACAAAAGTTCCTACCGGGGTAGGTTACCCGACATTACCTAAAGTTGCTCGTATCCCGACCAGTATTACGAGGATGTACACACTCCCAAAAAATCGTGTGATTTTACGTCTTTTGGATGCACATAAAAGAAGCGAGACGAATGATTTAAATTTGTGTCGAGTTCTAAACACGTTAATGTCTGATTCGGAAAATGCCGATCACAGTTCCATTGAGTTCGTATCCTTTAACATGTAAAATTAAATTTTTTGTTCAACACATCTTCAAGGACACGTTTTTGTGTCGTTTTATCACTTACGTCATGCTACATTCAGTCATAACGAGAATTACATCCACAGTAATTTTCATGGTTTTTAACAGTGTAGGGATAGGATTTGCGGGGCAGAAGGATAAGGACCACACAAAGGGGTCTATTTCGTTCCTTCAGGTACGCGAAATACCAATAATACGTCATGCCCAGCATTTAGCAACCTCTTCATGAATTTATTCAATGAATATCTGCACAGTACCAAAAAATAATGTGATTTACGTCTTTTGGGATGCACATAAAAGAAGCGAGCCGAATGACGTTAATTTATGTCCAACTTCAAATATGTTAGTGTCTGATTCGGGAAATGTCGATCACAGTTCCATGGTGTTCGTGTCCTTTAACATGTAAAATTACATTTTTTGTTCAATACATCTTCAAGGACACGTTTTTGTGTCGTTCCATCACTTACATCATGTGTCATTCAGTCATAACCAGAATTACGTCCAGAGTAATTTTCATTATTTTTAAGAGTGTGTATGAGTTCCTTCTATGAAAACTTCTATAAATTCTTACATTGATCTACCAGAAATCGATCCAAGATTCATGTCAGAGTTGTTGCTGTCATTCTGCTGTTTTTTTTGGGATTCGATAAAAATGTTTAACACAGTTTCCAATGTGGAACCCTCTAGAGATTATTCAAGATAAGTAAATACAGGACAATAATTTCAATCGCTTTATCTTTTTTAGTATTATAAAAAACACTCATCAGGAAATTCTAGAATCTAAATTGTTGCTTGCGTAGTGAAAGTATGTTTATAAAAGCGATGAGCTTTGGATGTGTGCTGGAAAGACAAAATTTACACGGAACTTCATGTCACCATTTTACTCTTCGACATTGTTGTCATTTTATTTGTAGCGACAAATGTTCCCGCGCGGAGTTGTAAACCTTGAGCAGAATTTATTGGCCCATCATGTCTTTCTACCGCGAATCATCCATCCCCTTCAATATATTTGAAAAAACACTCTCTTGTGCCCGCGTGATCATCATCAGGGGAAAAATCGCACATAAAGCTATATTGTTTTTGGCAGATTAAATAAATTAACTGTTTGTGCAGGATGGCTTCCACCATGTAACCGACAGCCGGTGCCGGTGTAGATACTCACGTTCACTAGAATCGTTCCGTGAAATTAAAATACACTGATCTGGCAGCTGGTTCACAAGCATGATTTTTTTTGCCCGCGAAATGTTTGAATAAAATCTGGTTCCGTTTTTTTTTCGGGCACAATTTGTCGAAAGCGGTCAACAGATTCAACAACACGGTTGGATGATTATATCCTGGTTGTTGGCGTACTCAGGATATTTAAGGACGAAATAACTTTTTAGAGAAGCAGCGCATTACCACCGCCCGGAACAGACACAAAAACGCAATCCAAACAGATGAAAAATTCAGAGTCACGTTTAAAAACATAATCTACACACCAGTGAGTATGAGCCGGTGGCGGGAAACTGGGAATTTTCTGCCGGGATGAATTGAGCTGGTTGAGCGAGCATGAATTCTTTAGTGTAAATGTGGAAAAGATACCCCAGCTCTCCTACCTCTATCCCTTATCCAGTGAAGTGTATGTTCTCTAGTTCCAGTTGGTACATATTTGAAGAAAGTGGAGAAATTTCACAGCATGGTCCACTGGATTCAACCTGCTAGGTAGTCCTGGTCAGATGAAACGAATGCTAGACTGAGATTTTTTTTTCTCATGCTACTTATGGGAGATGCCCGCCGACACTACTGCACTCAATCTACCGACATATGAACTAGAGACATAGAGAAACAGGCTAAACATATGCAAACGCTCTGTCTATTTGGGCCAAGCATTACCGTCAAGCTTTACTACAACGTAGCAAGTGTACTGACAACACAGATCCAACGACTGCGAGTACGAGGAAGTGTTTGAATACCATTCAGCAAATTATGAATCCATTATAGAGTGTCCGGTAAAATCAATCTGTTTGCTTTACTTTTGCCTTTCTTGGTTGGTGAAGAGTCTTCGATAGACCACCTAAACTGGGTTGCGCTACCTACATCGTACTAGAGGGGCTGCCTCCTCGGTTCTGACACGATACAGCATTGTCCGTTTGTTCTTTACATGATGACCACAGTCATAGCCATCACAACCATCCACCTTTATCAGGGCTTTGGATCTGTAGCTCTGGTTCTCAATAGTTTCAAGTTTTTTCGGACATGCTACTATGGTGATCCGTCATGCGCTAGCGGTGTTGCTGGAGACGTCGACAGCCTGTGGAACCCTATCCACGAAGCTGTGATGACAACGGCGCGGGAAGTGATTGGCACTGGTCAACGACGAAGACGAAACGACTGGTTCGATGAAGAGTGCCAGAGAGTGACAGACATGAAGAATGTCGCCAGAAGCCGTATGCTTGTAGCCGGTTCCAGACAGAACAGAGAGCGGTACAGGGCAGCGAGATCCGAAGAAAAACGAATCCATCACAGAAAGAAAAGGCAGCACGAAGAAAATGTGGTAGCTGAAGCTTAAGAAAGCATGAACCGGAATGATATGCGAAGATTCTATGCAACGGTCAATGGTGCACGGCACAATACCGTACCAGTGCCCGCCATGTGCAATGATCGAGAAGGAAATTTGCTGACCGATAAAACGGCGGTGGCGGCCAGGTGGAAGGATCACTTTCAGCAATTGTTGAACCAAGAAAATGGAAATGTAGCGAGGAACAGGATGAATATTGATGATGACGATCAAGCTGTGGTCCCACGGACCATAAGAGAGGTTAAAAAGGCTATCAGCGAGCTGAAGAACTGTAAGGCTGCTGGGAAGGGTGAGATCTCGGTCGAGTTCTCAAGCACGGAAGTGAGAAGTGTTATCAGCCGATCCACCTAGTACTTCTGAAGCTATGGGAGGACGAAGAATTGCCCTCCGGCTGGTTAGATGGCCTCATACGCCCAATCTACAAGAAAGGGCACAGACTGGAGTGTGCCAATTACAGAGGAACTACCCTGCTGAATTCACAATTACACAATTCTGTCGCGCATCCTGCTCAACAAACTGAGACCGCTCGAGGAGTCCGTCGTCGGCGAATACCAAGCTGGTTTTCGAGAGGGCGAATGATCCTAGATAAATTCCAGGAGTATAAATTGCAGACTCATCATCTGTTTATTGATTTCAAGGCGGCGTACGACTCAGTGAAAAGAAATGAGCTGTGGCAGATAATGTCTAAACATGGTTTTCCGGCGAAACTGATTAGGCTGATATGTGCTACGCTGGATGGTTCGAAATCAAGTGTTTGGATCGCATACGAGGTGTCAACCTCGTTCGTGACGTTAGATGGGTTGAAGCAGGGAGACGCACTTTCGAATTTACTGTTCAAAATTGCACTCGAGGGCACTATTAAGAGATCTGGCGTGTAGAGAAATGGCACTATTATCACAAGGTCGCACATGCTCCTTGGCTTTGCGGACGATATAGACCTAATTGGAATCGATCGCAGGTCAGTGGAAGAGGCCTTCGTGCCTCTGTAGAGGGAGACAGCGAGGATAGGCCTGACCATTAATTCTACCAAAACGAAGTACATGGTTGCAGGTAGAGATAGAGTCAGGCATGGTGGTGTAGGTGTTTGATAGGGATGTGTTTGAAGTTGTTGAAGAATTTGTTTACCTTGGAACACTTGTGACATGTGACAACGACGTTTCCCGCGAAGTGAAAAGACGTGTTGCGGCTGCGAATAGGCCTTTTGCGGACTACGTAACCGGCTTAGGTCCCGCAGCTTGCAAACGGAAACAAAATTTGCCCTGTATAAAACACTGATTATTCCGGGGGCTCTCTACGGGCACGAAACGTGGACGTTGAAAGAGGCAGACCGGAAAGCTTTCGGTATTTTCGAGCGTAAAGTGCTCCGGACAATACTCGGTGGGAAACTCGAAAATGGTGTGTGGCACAGACGCATGAATCACGAGTTGTATCAAGTGTACAAAGATGCGAATATTATCAAGCGTGTAAAATACGGCAGACTTCAGTGAGCTGGTCACTTAGTGCGAATGTCGGAAGAAAGAATTGCGAAAATAATATTCAGCAGGGAACCAGGTAGAGGTCGGCGGCTTCGGGGAAAACCACGAACGCAGTGGAAGAGGACCTGGCGACCCTAAATGTTCGGGGCAACTGGAGAAGTTTCGCCCAAGACCGACGAAGATGGACCTTCACAATACGCCCGGCAATGGCGTGATGCTACGCTGTAGCCATCAAGGTATCAAGGTAGGTAATGTTCTAAAACATCAAAGAATTGTTATTTCATATTATGTTCTACAACATTATAGAACTGATAAGTTAAAACTGTCAATAGATAGATTGAATTCGTCATCGTCAGAGAGCATTTACTCTATCAAGTTTACTTCTCCTCAATCTCAACACAATCAAAGAAGATGTTGTTTAATTCCCCATAGAATTGACCTGGAAATCCAAGCTACAATGTTGGATTATTTAATGATAAAAAACAGCAGATAACGAACATCTGTATCCCCGTCGTTATCTGACTTGTCGTAATTAGCATATTTCTAATTTAAATTCGCTTCGTTGAGCCAACAGGCTACATTAGTCACGCAAACCTATCAAAAACGACACGTTCTTATACGAGGGGGCAAAAGCGCTGCCTTCCTACCAGATGGCTGCTGTAGTTTGCTGACTGTGCTGACATCAGGATTAGCTCACCTTCTTGCTGTGGAGAACAATCTCCGCTCAAGTGGAATGTCGGAAATGCTAAAAGAACATCAGAGGCGAGAGCTGTCATCAACGGCTCCTCGCAAATGAAACGCAGAGCTGCCGGTCACCGGTGGAAGTGGATCCTTCTTGGCCGGGACACAACAAAAATGAGATTATCCTCTCATCTAACAACGGCGTTCTCTAAGCTCTCTATAGCGTCCGGAACGAGAATAGAGATTACCGATGATGAAGCCACAGGAGCGTATCGGTGGGGAAGCTAACCTAACACCATTCGTAGACACGACGGCAAGTTAGGTAATTTCCTGCTATAAGCCGGCTGACGTTGATTCGGTAAGAAGGATGCATTATTAGCATTTTTGCTTTTTTTCTAACTATTCCACTTCAAAGCTGTTGCACACCGGCTTTGGTTTTTGATCAGTGACAACCAGCCGAGCGAGAACATGATGTATTATACAGAATTAGCTCGAATCAGACTAGCGAAAGCGTTCTAACATTCGTCTTATGTATACTTGTACATTATTTGAATAAGTACCTAGTATTTAAGTTGATATGATTAAAAAATAATCTAAGAAATCAATTTCTTAGTCGAAGTCATATTTCATGAATGTCACATTTTGGTATTGTATTGCCCCTTGCTTTAACAATGTAATTTGTCAAAGAGCATTATCAATATCACATTTCCAATATCATCATATCATCATCATATTATCAATATCACATTTCCAATAATATTCCATTGTTCGAAAAATGTTTGCCAACTGATGGCTACAAAGGTGACTAGAGTCGGTTAAGACCAAATCAATAGATGAAAGGTTTCTAGAATGGGAAAAGCAAGTGGGGCTATCAGGGTATTGAATTAATAAATATCCTGAAGAGCATTTGTCAATTAAAATCCTGTCGTTGGAATTGTTTTTGAAGTGTTGTTTGGTAGTAAAGGCTCGAATGACGAAAACAAATTTGACTAACTGTGAGTCAATTTCCGCATATTTCCGCATTTTCGGAACTTAGTTTGAAGTAGATGAACTTGCTGCCCAGTGCATTGAAAAGGTAAATGGGCAGCTATGAATGATTCAGGTCATTGATATCTTAGTTGAGGTCACGTTTTATGAATGTCAAGCTTAAAGCTTGACAGAACCAATCATTTCAAAACTCCTTCAGGCTTTTAAGAGGGTTAATATTGAAACGATGTTAACTCTTTTAGATTCAGAATAATATTAGTCATAATTACAAAGGAATTTAATGGCAATTTTTTATTTAAATCCGTCTGTTCTTTTACTTCAAGATCATAGCTTAAGCACCACAACTGTCCTGATTTTAGGCATCCCGTCCAGCGTTTCGATAGTAACTCGTCGTAAGTGGTTTATTATGCATCTGAGAGCACAGTTCAGTTCGTTGGGCAACGAAGCGCTGAGACCGTAGCAACTGTTTGTACCAATGATAAATGCAAACTGCATAACCACAAATGTTCTGCTGGATGGCAGTAAGTTTCGGCATCGTTGGCCCAACTGCTCGTCAAAAGTTTCATCGAAGGCCAATCGTATGCAAGCATACATGCTCTTTCACCGGATGCTTCACGTCGAAGCGGGTAACGAGAGAAAAGTTTGATAGAATTTGCATACGCTGCATATCGTGTTTGTTCATATATACCCTTCAATAGTATTTGATGACAGGGCAGACAGATGGATACAACTTTTGGAATGTATTCGAAAGGATCCCTTTTGAGTAGGGTGGTCTGAAATTGATTTCATTCAAATAAAATTATACTTTGTGTTTTTAACGGATAAAAATCATATTTTTGGTTTTAGATTTTCTGTCATGATAAATAGTTGATTACTTATTGGCCATCATCTGCTTTTTTACAAAATCTGCAAACAGACGCCTGGTAAGGTAACTCAGGGAGTGTGGGGATGCCGCACCAACGACGACCCACTAAAACCAGCCCATGCACTGTACATTAGCAATTCTCGCCGAATTAGTCAAGTGGTATACAGAGTGCACTGACATTACCCTTGGTCTCAGACCCTCATCTTCCCGGAACCACCTTATGGTATTTCTTCGGGGAGGAGCCAGTGCATATAGCACTTAATACATGTAGCAAAAGTAGCCTAGGTAAACTGCTTCTCTTAGCCGACTTAAACAATGTTACAAGGGACCATCCTCGGTAGGGCTAATCTTCTACAGCCAACTCTTGGTCGACGCGCCAATTCTAACATAATGTGAGTGACATTATTGTGCTAATTCTAACATAATGTGAGTGACATTATTGTGCTAATTCTAACATAATGTGAGCTCTATTATATTGTCTGGTGACGTGTTCCCTCCGCATGTATTGAGCATGCGATGTCTCACAACAATGAAACTGGGGCAAAGAACACGACATGCTCCGCTGTTTCCTCCACACCAGCACAATTGGGTCATGCAAGAAATTCTAAGTGTCCGAACCTATGCAGATACTGCCTATAGAAACCAGGTCCTGATAGAAACTGCGTCAGGTGGAAGGTCACTTCCCCATGGTTTCCTTTACACCAATCTGACACATATGGTATCAGCCGATGGGTCCATCTTCCCCATTCCTGCTGTCAATCTCTAAGCGTTGCCTCTTTACACGCGTTGCGGATTCCTCTGGTACCCCTTTGGCTGAAGCATTGAACATCTTCCTTAATGATGAGCCTGATGCGCGTCATTCCGGCTATGATGCACACGGCCTCTTTAGAAACCGTTCGGTATGCGCTTGCTACTCTTAAGCACATGATCCTGTACGTGCTTTCCAACCGCTTTAGGTTTCTGCCCGTTCTAAGCGCTTTTGACCAGCTTGCGTTTGCTGGCAATTACAGCAGAAGTGTTAGACAGCATCCTCCATATCGCCGCTATAGCCGTAGTTGCCCTTTTAAAGGCATATTCAACGTGGCTAGCGAAGCTGATCATTACCCTAAGATGCCTAAGGGATCGCTCGGACTCTATGGTGCAATCACCCAGCAAGATAAGCGTCACCATCTGCTAGAAGAAGCAAATCTCAAGTACCACTACTTGGGCACTTCCAAGATTCACTTTGGCATGGAGGGTTTTTCTCGGCCGAATTTTCTGAAAATATGCAATATGAAGCGCTTTAGTACGACGCATATTGTGGTCAAATATGAGCTATGTAGCTTTCAAAAAACCCCACTGCCGAAGTGAATCAAAAGTTCCAAGAATAGGATCCGGCTCCCTATCGATTTGAAAATGAATCCCAGTAGTTCTATACCTGTCATAAACTTCAGAATACTCTCGAATATAGTCTCCAGATCTACAAACGTGATATACGAACCTTTTGAAAACTTGCAAAGAAGTTCAGAGAAATATGTTGCTCTGATTTTGTTGTTGTATTATTGTGTTGCATTTAAGAGATACTCTGATTCATCCAAGATGTACTTGGAATGTAGATTGTAAAATTTACATGCGTTGTAAGGTGCAAAGTGGAGATTATTGATTCAGTATGCGTTATTGGGTAGGGGATGCGAACTGAAAATCCACAAGCAGCCAGGCTGCTGTCATGAATTTATATAACACAAAGACTGCCAACTGCCAAAAAATATGTAATTGGTCCAAATTATGCAGAAATCTTTTACAACATTTTCCAAATATATTTTAAATTAACATACGGCCAGAAACTTTCTGATTCACTCTGTTTATTGGATTTATCGCCTGCTTTGAAATCATTATGCTTTGTGTGAAGCATTTTAAGAGTGTATGGGAATTAGGGGTATAATGGACACGTTAAGTAAATGTTCTTTTTGGGACCATAAAATGGCTATGTTTTTAATTGACCCTCGGCTAGTTTTCAAGTTTGATGTTAGTACGACGTGATACATTCATTCATCGTAATAAAAATCATATCATATGTCAGAAAAGCGAAGTAGAAAATTGGGTTGAAAACAAGGCAGGCAAAAAGGTATCGGGGCAAAATGAACACTTGCGTGAAATTTTATGATTCCAATATATTTAATGGCTGTCAGTCGTTCCGCTGTGTAAAAGGACTCTCCCTCAATCATGACAGCTAAAAAGAACCTTTCTGGATTTGTTACTTTGCTCAAAAATTAGATTCTCCCACCGCCTTGCTTATATGCCAATTTGAAACTGAGAAAAACTTAAAGTCAAATTTCAAAGAACAATTGCAGCAAAAAATAAACTTTTATACCGTCAAACATTTTAAATGCATCATAGATTACATGCAATGTATGAACTTTTGATGAAGTATGCATATTCTCAGAGATTAAGGGGGTGTCCATTTCGCCCCGTGTGTTCATTAAGTGTTCATTATTCTAAACCCCCCAGGTTATTAGTAATTGAATAAAGTATGTTTCAATAGATCTTAATTGAGCTCCTATAAACAAGTTTGTGGACAATCACGGTAATCCAAGAACGTCCTGAAATATAATACTTCTAATCAACGAGCATAATTTACATATTTAAGAATTTTTAATTTGGTACATGCTCAGAAATGTTTGAAGAATTTAATTGCGAATCTTGATGAATATAACGGAAGTTCTTAATCATATAAGAGCCAGTTCGCGAGAACCGCAACCCCCTTTCCAAGGGAAGTTGTATTGATGTTCTCCGATCAGACTGAAATTTTCAGGGGTCGTTCTTCTATATAAAAGAAGATGTTTTGCAAAATGTTAGATTTTTATATTAGGGGGAAGTGGGACAAAATGACCCCCAATGATTTCATGTCACTGAACAAGCAAAATCACAAAAACTGATATAACTTTAGTAAAAGTGTACGGATTATGTTGAAATTTGGCATGATTACGCAACCCCCTTGCCTAAAGAGGCTGTATTGATGTTCTCCGATCGAGCTGAAATTTTCAGGAGTTAATATCCTATATAAAAGAAGACATTTCGCAAAATTTTAGATTTTTATATTAGGGGGAAGTGGTACAAAATAACCACTAATGATTTTATTTTTTTTTTTTCAATACAGAATTAATTGATTATGCTTATGGATATAGTACAAATGCACGGATTTGTATGAAATTTGGCATGTTAACTTTACGTTATATGACCTTCAAAGTATACATGGTATTTGGATAAAAAAAAAGTTTCAAATAAAAAAAATTGTTTATTGTAAAATTAGCTTGTTTTTTTTTCAAATCGACTTATTTTTTGTCAACCGAAATATGTTAATAAACTCAATATGAAGTTTTGTAGGACAACTCAAGGGCTTTTATTTGAGGTGTACCGTGGTGAATCAGTATCCGGTCGGTATAAGCAACGTATGAAGGCCTCTTGTCTGTAGTTGTAATACCGATTATATTATACCGTGTTGCCACTTCCATATCTGTAAGAAATGCCACTTCCTTGCAAAAGTGATGATGTGGATATCAATTAGGCTTTGCGCCAATGTTGTCGTTGGTAGCCTCGGCGGTTTAGTAATAAGCATTGTTTCTTCTCGCGCTGTTTGGTTGGGAATCAACTACCGTAATTTCGGGTGAAATTGAGCATTTTTCACGGTTTTTCTATAATGTCAACAATGCCAAACAACTGAATGTATGAAAACAAGTACAAAGGTGAGCTCCACCGACTTATGCACCGAATTTTTCTAACAAATGTCATTTTAGTGTTAACAAATACCTCTAAAATAAAAAATCAGAGGATTTCATTTCGGGGTGAAATTGATCACTTGTCATTTCCATTATTGTTAGTTTTCAAAACAACTCTCTATGATAAATTTGAGCTCCCTGAATCCGAATATGCTTGTAAAATTCTTAACAATGCAATATTTATATAAATAACTATAAATAAATAACGAATAGTTAAATTTCAAGAATTACGCGGAAATCGCCTAAATGTATGCAATTTCCTAAGGAATTCAATGATATCTAACAGAAATTCAATTATTTCAACCATATGAGCTAATTGGTACGAGTTTTGGTGATGAAATCTGGTTTGGGGATATATCTCAAGCATCCTCACAAACTTTCAGGTTTATACCATGTTCAAATCCTTGCTTATAAATAGAAGATCATAGGTGTTTGTCAATACTGCACCGTGCATGATTTTGAAATTTTACGTTATTTTCATAGTAATAAACATTCTATAACGCAAAAAAACTTTACAACACACAATTCGACAATAGTTACGACAAGCAACGCTCATTTACTGCAGCTTACATTGATATTTTTGGTCCATTACGAATAAATAAAATCGTGTGATACGATGATCAATTTCACCCTTCTGATCAATTACACCCGATTTTACGGTACCGCATTTTATTTTTGGTAATGTTTTGATGGGATCTATTGGGAGGGCCACATGTGTGTGTACCTTATATGATGGTATGTCTGCTAGAGATCATTTTGTAAATAATTGAGTTAAGCTTAGTTTAGACCGACTGCACATATGAGACATTGTACTGTTTACATCTTGAATGGAATTTTGACTTTTAATGGCCTTGATGTTTGAAAATTTCACGAAAGAGTGAAAGAGAGAGGAAGATTGTTAAAAATTGCATTTTTTTCACGAAAATTGTGTATTTAAAAATATAACATAATTTTTAGTAAAATCCGTTTATACATTACAGTAGTTCTTGTGATTTTGTGTATTTTCCGGAACAAAAAATTGGGGGTCATTATGACTCACTTTTCCCTTATGAAAAGTGTAGTTCTGCCAAATGGGTTTCTTTTTGAATAGTAATAAACACATCTTGTAAAACTATAGATTATTATGAGATAGTTGACAAGCTTTAAATTGTGCTCATTGTAACTTGGTTAACTGATTAAGTTCAAACACTACAACAAAAAATGTAGCATATCATGAATCCGGACACTTTTGAATCAAAATCCGAACAACTATGTGTTAACAAGAAATTATAAAATTGAACCATGCAAAACTTTTCAAAATCAACTAAATATATCACGCCTTTGATAACTAATAGAAAGTATGTTTAAAAATACAAAAGTGAGCAATGTTTGTGATTTAGTTGTTTGGACAGACATGTTTGTGGTTTAAACTGCAAACCCCACTGATTGGTTCAATGAATCCGTATTGAACGACGCACAGTACTGTTCTTATTATATATTACTCATATTTTGATGGTATTCAAAGTATTATTTTAGTTTTATCTGAAAATTGTTGAAATTTGAACTTACGGCATCAAAACAAACGATTCCAATACAATGTTTGGATTTTAAAACATTTGGCTCGAATTTCGGACAGCCTCTTTTTACAATTTTAAACTGTATTTACAGCATATTTTTTTAATTTGTTGTCACTAAACACTTAAACTATAACTTTGTGTATTATTATGTTACAATCACAGCATAAAAAGCATATTTTTCATTAAATTTAGTTGTATAAACGTTGTGGGTGTATTCGTCGACACTATCACTAATATAAGTTCATCACGGAGAAAACAAGTTCAGCTGGAGTAACTTGATTGTTTTTTTTTTCAACTGATTGTCAATGGTAACTGAATTATATATGCGTGTAAAATGATCAATCATTTTTATAACAAGGAAAGAATTAAAATAAACATATTAACTTCCAACCATTTTGACCTAGTTCGGTTGACAAAAAATAAGTCGATTTGAACAAAACAAACTAATTTTATAAAAAAAAAACAGTTTTTTTTCGTTTTGAAACATTTTTTAAATCAAAATGCCATGTTTATTTTGAAGTTCAAAGAACGTAGAGTTAACATGCCAAATTTCATACAAATCCGTGCTATAAGCAGAATCAATTAATTCTGTATTAAACAAAAATTAAATCATTAGTGGTTATTTTATACCACTTCCCCCTAATATAAAAATATGAAATTTTGCGAAATATCTTCTTTTATATAGGAAATTAACTCCTGAAAATTTCAGCTCGATCGAACATCAATACAGCCTCTCTAGGCAAGGGGGTTGCGGTACTCGCAAAGTGACTCAAGTTCAAACACTACCCCGAAAAAAAATTTTTTTTCGAAAATTTGTGAAACGGCATATTTGGATTACACCTCAAATGAAAGCCTATGAGTTGCCCTACAAAACGTCATATTTAGTTTTTTGTCCTAGTTCGGTGGGCAAATTAAAAAATCGATTTGAAAATCACTAAATTCTTTATGAAAAACTTGTTTTTCTCGATTTGAAGTACTTTAAAAATTCATATACAATTCTTATTTTAAAGATTATATAGCGTAGAGTAATCATGCCAAATTTCAACATAATCCGTGCACTTTTACTAAAGTTATATCAGTTTTTGTGATTTTGCATGTTCAGTGACATGAAATTATTGAGGATCATTTTGTCCCACTTTCCCCTAATATAAAAATCTAATATTTTGCAAAACATCTTCTTTTATATAGAAGAACGATCCCTGAAAATTTCAGCCTGATCGGAGAACATCGATACAAGATGGGGTTGCGGCTCTCGCTTCCGGAGAGACAGTCCATTAGATCTAAAAGATCTACCAGCGTAATAACTGATTGTTTGAAAAGCGATACACATCCAGTAGATTCATGTCATTGAGCTGATTTTAGATGTTAATACAGTAGGCTACATGGAAGCAAGAAATCTCCGTACCGCTGTAAGCAAAACCACAGACAATGCTGAAGGGAATTCTACCAACTCGTACAAAAATGGTGTTAAGAAGGAATGTAGAAATGTGGGAAAATAGGGCACAGCCATCTTCAAATGATTGAAGATGAGCAAAGATTACCAGGCGTCCGTTGAACAAGTTGCATCCAATATTTCAATAGAAAATACCCAACGGGTAAAAAGTTACAGCCATTTAAAAGTTGTGAAATTTGATGCCGTACACCCTTTAATCAAGAACATCGGTATGAATCAAAACGATATTCCGTTTACTTATGGGAATGGATAAGGATCTGTATCATAATCGAAACCTATCAATTGACCACTGATTACGCTTATTGCCCATTGCACGGTGACATCATCAGAAAATCGCTCTTTTCCCTCTTTCGGGAAATCTGAAAATAACGGTGCCAGTACCTGTCAAAGTTGACAGGTACTGGCATCATTGTTTTCAAGTTTTGTTGAAGAGCGAAAGAGAGAGAATTTCGTCATGCAATGCCTTATAGATGCTGAGGCCTGTACTCGATGGAGTCCTAGGAGAACCAAAAACATTTTTGAGTGATTCCAAGCAACAGCACCAAAATTTGGTAAATTTTTTAATTCATTTTTTTCTATTGAGCTGAAACTTTGCACAGTTTTCCAGTTCCATCTAAATCGTCATTTTCCGATATCAAATCTTCAAGTTGAGTCACGACTAACTTTTCAAAAGGGTGTATGTGAAAATGGTTCAAAAATATTCAAAAAGCTGCACAGCAAAAACGGTTCGTTCGATTGTTAGACAACTAAAGAAACAAAGTTAGACAACTAATTAAAGATTCCAAAAAAAATACACACAGTAAAAAAAAACATTTTTTTTGCATTAAAAAACAAAATTTTTGACACAAAAACTCAAATATCTCAAAACCCTATCGGAATACCAACGTAATTTTTTGAGGGAAAACGGTCCATTATATTAGCTATCTACCATAAAAATTTGGTGATGGTAAACCAATAAACAAAAAAGTTATGACATTTCAAACATGTCACAATTTTCACATTTAGTAGAAAAAAAAAATTTTTTTCGGTGTAAATTATTACGGGAACCGCAGTTTGTTGCTGATTTTATTGTTAAGGGCCTTGCGTGAATTAAACAAGTCGTTTTCATATATTCATTAGTATTATGTATATTATATGTATAAATATTATGTATATGTATAAATATTATATGTATATGTATATATGTATAAATTAAAATAAATTAACAGATTACACGAAAATATTTTTTTTTTTTACCAGTATATTTTTTTTAGAGTATGATCGATGAGTTTCTAAATGTTATATATAAACTTTAAAAGTTTTGGATTTGGGTATGCGTTATGAGATCATGAAAACATTTTATTAATACTTATTTATTTATTTATTGTTATTCAATTTTTTTACAATATCGAACACTTTTGCATCATTATCAGTACACGTCCAGTATATTCATGTTGGATGCTCACGTTCTTTGGCTAAACTTGCTCTTGTGGCCATGCGCTCTATGGTTCCTCCAATAGCATCACAAGGACCTTTGCCATGTGACGTAGCAAAGAAATGCCATTCTGCATCAATTCCGTACTTTGATTTAAATTGACATAGGCTCGAAAAATTCTTACAGTTTTTGTACTGCGATGCTGCTCCATCAAACATGAAATATATCTTTCTGATTTCTTTATTCTTATCAACGCGTAAAAAGTTAATCATTTTGGCAATGAACAAATTTACAGATACTGAGTCGTGTCTTAAATCTTCGGAAATTACAATAAAACTAAAATGTTCAATTTGCGTACTTCCATTGAAATAAATAACGACTGCACTTCATCTTGCAATACAAAGCTATAGTTTTCAGAAAAATCACAAATGACTAAAAATTCACCATCTTGTAATGTATTTTTCGTATTTTTTAACAAGCGGGATTGCTCTGTTTTAATAAAGTCGTGAGGAATTAAACTTTCTAATTTCAAGCAAAAAAATGACACAAACTCATCTACAGGTTTTACAATAGTTTCTAGGTCACACCTATCCGTGGTCACCCATTGCTCAAATGATAACTGATCAATATAATTTTCTTCAAACTCAGCGAATAGTGTTTTCCAATGATGAAGAATCTGGACAATCCGAACAAGATCGTAGATAGCAATTTGATGTTGTATTTTCACACAAAAGACTACCAGTTAACATTTTAATATCCTTTGATAAATTGATTCTTTTCAAACTATGTAAGATTAGGTTAATATTTTCGTGTGTTGTGCACACACAAACATTATGTGTTCCTGAATTGGATAGAAGCTTGCATTGCCTTGGACGAAGGCTTGCAAATGAGGAAAAACCTACCTTAATATTTTCGTTAATTTCCTTGAAGCGTGTATACGCTTCTTTCAAAGTAGTCATCATTAATCGTTTTTGGACTGCTTGACGCTTTCCATCTTTTTTTACAGATACATAATCTTTTTGGCCAGGCATAGCTCTACTTACTTCATCGTCTTCAAAATATTGAATTATTTTTTCTTTTGTCTTATCTGTTAATGAAGTACTCGACCTAGCATTTTTGGTTGCAAGACAGTTATTTTTGAATTGTTTTGCCTCTTTTGCTGTATTTTTATTGGTTTTGAACTCATCAATGGCGTCTTGAATAGACCACGAGCTTGGCAGCATCGACAAAATCAATAATTTTTCTTTCCTTGTCGTGGCTAAATTCAAGAACCTTTCCTTCATATTCATAATTACCTCATCGTAGTCTGTATTTTCCACATCCTCAGGTCCTAATTTGAAGAGGTTTCTTCGTACAGCTTCATTGATTTCACGGTATATTTTCTCGGATAATTGACGTAACCCATCTTCGTCCATTTAATCGGAGTCACTTTTATTCCAGCTATCCCTTCATTGAAGCGTTCGATGTTGACCTTCTGGATGCACTCATCTTCTGATTGATTTGTTGAAACAGATGTCGCTGATGGTACCGTGGCAAGACTATCTGCACTTGTTACTTCTGGTAACTCCTCAGTTGTTGTCGGTGCATCTAGTAATTCCTCAGTTGTTGTTGTTTTCGAACTTCCTGCAACCTGATCCACCGATGATGTACAGATTGCCCGTTTGTCAACGTTTAAACGGCAGGACGTACAAATGCGTAAATTTGTATTCAATGTAGACATTGGAGCATAACCAGCCGCTTTCAGTTTATCTATGGTGCTTTCGGTGAGATTTCGTAGCTCTTTCGAACACTTTTTTTCTGCAAACGGCCTGCAACAGTTGAGAAAGCGACTACTCATGTTGCTCGTTAGATTTTAATAAACAAAATCACTTTTAAGTTTTTACTGACTAGTTTGGTGTCGTTTGCTTGACTGAAGAAAAATTTCACAATTCAATCTTTTATAACCATAGTGGTAGTATATTTTTAGCTTTTTCGTGAGTATGTTCATGGTATGTACCTATCATGTTTTTGATGTTGTTGAAGTTACTCGCTTTCTCCCAAATATGATTAACAGTCTATTCTCTACCAAGGCGGGTCTATACCCAGGTGTAATCAGATTTTAACTTTGTGGAGAAAACCAGCGCCGAGAAAACCGACCTGCTTTACGTATACTAGATCACCTGGGTATAGACCCGCCTTGTTCTCTATAATATAATAGTTATGAATAATTAAATAAAATATCATGAAAACAACTTGTTAACCTCATGTGGTACCCTTAACAAAAAATTCAGCAACAAACTGCGGTCCTAAAAAAAATTAACAATGAAAAAAAAATTTTTTTTCACTAAGTGTCAAATTTGTGAAATATTTGAAATGTCATAACTTTTATTGGCTTACCATCACCAAATTTTTATGGTAGATAGCTAATATAATGGACCGTTTTCCCTCAAAAAATTACGTTGGTATTCCGATAGGGTTTTGAGATATTTGAGTTTTTGTTACAAAAATGATGTTTTTTAATGCAAAAAAAAAATTTTTTTTTACCGTGTGTATTTTTTTGGAATCTTTATTTAGTTGTCTAACTTTGTTTCTTTAGTTGTCTAACAATCGAACGAACCGTTTTTGCTGTGCAGCTTTTTGAATATTTTTGAACCATTTTCACATACACCCTTTTGAAAAGTTAGTCGTGACTCAATTTGAAGATTTGATATCGGAAAATGACGATTTAGATGGAACTGAAAAACTGTGCAAAGTTTCAGATATTTTTGAAATGGTCGATCAGAATTGACTTGCATGCCTCCGTGGAATCCCTCATTTCTAAGTTCACTTCAGAACATTTTGTTTTAAAAGTTTAGTGAAATTTTGAGCTTGAGCTTTTTTATTTCATGAAATTCATTTTTATACATCATACGAAATAGTTGTATTTAACATAATCAATCATTATCATGAATTATTGACTAATCACGCTATGACTGAAGCAGACGATTATAAAAATCGGATTTACCATGGGGGTTTCTCGCTAGAGTTCAGTATTCAGGTTATATTTTCATAGTCTGAAGGTTTCAAAAAACGCTTGTTCTTCGAAAGCATCATCATTCAGAAGCCTGCTGAAAAATATCAAGTTATTTTTGGAGCAATAATTCTACAGATATCATTTAATTGCTTTTCATCGATTTTTTAGAAAAAATATTTGAAATTTCAAGGAAACTGAAATGAGTAGAACTTTTTTATTTAATGTACGTCCTGATGGAAGTGCTTATATAGTATTAACGTGAAAAATAACTTACGCCTTTAGAGAGTTCTTTATTTAGGCCCCACGTCACATTTAAAGCACAATAAAAAAACAAATGATGTATTTTTAGAAGACCTCTCAAAGCACATTGGCAATCATCAAAATTGGCAACACTGCTGTAATAAAATCGATTTTATTTTTCTTGTATTAATTGCACAATATGTTATTCTTAGATTACCGTTTGACATATTTGGAGAAAAACGTTTACAATTTGCTGCAGATCGATAAATATGCGTACATGATTTTAAAAGCATGAGATTTTTTAGTAAAACGACCATAAAGAGTAAAATGAATACTTAAGACTGTGGTTAAAACTCACGATTCAGCTCTTGTTTATACAAATCCAGTTTGTTTAGTTATCTAAACTAGTTTTGAACCCGCTTTTTACTTTTCTTTTTTGCTGGGAGCAAAAGGATGGTGTATCAGCAAATTTGACTAAAAATGTATAAATCACTAAAGTTACCTAATGTTAGATAATGTTGAAATATTATTGATTTTTTCAAGCTATACCTTTAGTAGAATAGTAAAGGATACCAACATACAGTTTGTTCATAAAAAAATGTTTTGCGAAAAATAATGTTCAACTTTGACGAATAGCTTTTCTAAGAAGTTTTTGGAAAAACTATTTAGTTCCTCAGCCAAAAGCATTTTGTAAGATCTTGTATTTTCATAACATTGTAGAATAATAGTTGAACGATGCACAGAAAACTGATTACGATTTTTATTAAAATATTAAAGAAAAAAAGTATAATCCAAGTGTCCACTTTATAAAATGAACAGTCCTTATAGGTCACCTTGTTTATCGAATTGAAGGGAGCTGTATAAAAGATGGGTGTAAAATTTAAGTTGGTATATATTTATATTTTTTGTATGCCGTCTTAATGTACACAACGTTTCTATTTTATCAACTAGTATCAGCAACACTCACATATGGCCCACCCTAATATTCAGCAAACTGAGCTCTTGTATAAAAAAGTCAGGAATTTGAAAGATACATACAGGCATCTAGCAAATGAAATGAAAACCGGCTGGCTGTTGATTGAGTGCTGCATTTTGCATACAGAACCACATTTAGAAGCAGATCGGATGATGCATGTGATAGGTATACATTTCTGGACTTCTTCCGGGAATGCGCTCTTTTGTATCTCAATACAATTTCCACAATGCATGGCTTCCATCAGATTTGCAAACTTTGTGTCTAGTGGGCCGTAATGCTCACCGGGTAAATACAACTGTTTTAGATTTCCCATGAAAACTACGTACCATAATCCGGGGTAATATTGATCAACGGGGTAACATTGATCGGAATGACTCATCTCGTCAAAAGTACAAATAAACATTTATTGATAAAACATTTTCGAATCATGAATGGTTCCTCTCTTTCTTGTATTCATAAGCTAATGCCAAAATTGCGTTTAATTCATGCGTAAATTTGTCAACTTTTTGAAACAATGATTTCTATCATTTTCATTGACACTACCAAAAATTCATGTCTCACATGAGTTCTGCAGAAGATGTGATCAAGAAGAATGCGGTTGTTACTAAAAATAGCATCGCCTAAAACGATTCCGTTGTCAAATCTTTTGTAAGTATATTCAATTGTGCAACATTAACTAATTACAATTGAAAATATAGAATTTCCTTAGTAAATTGCCTACTTTTAGACGTATTCTGCGGTTCAAGGTGTTTTTAATTTTGAAATAACTCAAAAAGTAAATGACTTGTAAGAGTTTGGTCTTCATATTCGGCTTCAGGAGCCATGATTTTAGTAAGTAACGACATTTCCAATATTACCGAACATTGTTTACTTGGGTGATCAATGTTACCCCATATCAGCTGAATCAAAAAACCACTTAAAACATTTCTTCGAACATGTTTGAATATTTCGAAAAACAAAATAAAGTATATAGTTAGGAGCGGTGGGTGCCAGTACCTGTTTTAAAAATATAAAACTTGTAACATTTGTATTGTGAAATGAAAAATTTAAGAAAAACTCAAAAAAATGATCAATGTTACCCCGGATTACGGTACTGATAAGACACTCGTGCTTCGATGTGCACCATTTTTTCATGTCATTCATGCTGTTGGTGCCCCCAGGATGTGATTTTAGAGTTTCTATCTGCTACGGATACATGTACCTACATGTCCCATTGGCTTAGCTCTCTTGTGCCGCACAATCTGCATCACATCGTATTACTCAAAGAATGTTACACTAGAACAACTTTACCATAATTATGCAGAACCCTCCCATTAATTATTTTCCTCTCCATGAGAGGCTCAGCCAACCGAACGATAATATATGGTTGGTGACTCTGCCTGAATTTCGTAGCATCTATCCAGCTTGTGTTGGGGTTGGTTTCCGGTAAACTGAGATGTGATAATAAAATCAATGTCTAACTTGCCGTGCTTTCGTAGCTCGGCGTTTCTTGAATTGTGTAAGGATCTGATTTCAAGGTGGTACCTGCACACAGTTTCGATGAATGGAGTTCTCCATCACCGAAAGAGTAGCAAAGATGGAAAAGTTACCGAAAACGGAACTTTTCGGCAAGGTAAAAACTTGTCTTATTATCGTTTCTTTTCCCATTTGGGTTCGCAACTACTCATACTTTTATAACAATCATAATGAAGCAAAGCTTTACTGCAAGTTTTTCGTAATTTCTGCAACTTTTTAGCATAATGATTTGTGTTCGACTCGTGGTGGAATTATGTGGTTTTTACTTTCTTTCAAAATCTTAACCTAATAAGGGATGGTAGCAAGTCACTTTTTAAAGACTTGGTCTCTATTTTAATGCAAGTCTCTTAAAAGTCTAATTTTTAACCTAAATAGTTTTTAAAATCACTTTTTTTTTCTCCTTGCAGTGTATCCTGATTGGAGATACCTAACTCAGTTTTCACTGGGATTGCTCTGAAAATTCTCCAAAATGCTATTTCAGAATTTGCGTCAGAGAGATTTTTTCACCGATTTTTCCAGTAGTTACTCTAGCAGATATTCCGATTCTTACGGGAGTTCTTCTTAGAAAATCCTCAAGGGTTGTTCAAGTTTTTTTTTTAGATAAATCGTACAAGGTTTTTCCAGAAACTCCTACGAGAATTCCGGAGTTCCTACTCAAGCATGGGAAACATTCACTCGAATATTGCGTTTATCTCGCTCACTTCCACAAGCAGTCAAGAGCGAGATTGCCGTTTCTCCAACCAAGCGGAGTGTTTCAATTTCCAATGCGCTTTCTTCTTGTTCGCCGAGCGACAAGTTAGACAAAAACGGCAACATAATGATTCACTACCGACTCCTTGTGCCGAAGGCATCCGATTGCTGTAGCGAATGATTCTTTACATTCCGATTCCGCAGGAGTGGCATTCGTGTTTGAGAGCTGAAGAGCGTTCACTGACTGGAAATCCACAAGGCGAAATGTTTCAGTGAACGCAAAATTTGTACATTTCGCAGGAAGCTTTCAGTGATTGAATGGCGAACGCGTTCTTTCGTGTCTCCCATTCAAGAGCGGATAGGTGCTCTCTCCGCTCCGTATATCTTTTAATTTCGGGTTATCTCAATCGTTTGCGATTCATCGGGATTGCGCTCACCCTAGTAGCGTTCGGCAGTCATTGAACCTTCGGTGGCAGCAGATACTTTGCAGATATTTTATCGGTAGCGTTCGGGTAAGTGAGTGAATTTTCCCATGCTTGTTCCTACTTCGATATTTTCAATTATTTCTCCAGCCATTTTCTTGAACTCCTTCTTGAATTGATAAACGGGTTATCTCAGGACCTGTCCAAAATCCAAGCTCTAACCACTCGGCTAAGGAAGGCCTCCTCATTACATTCTAACAGTGATTTACATTAGTTTCCTTCAGAAATATATCTATTTCTTATATCTAAATGTTCTGTGGCACTATTATCCTAAACTGGTAAAATCAAATTAAGCTCTTATTAACATTTAGTTAACAACTAACTTTGTCTAAGTGTGTATGAATGCGGAAATGAAAACTTTGGCCAAAAAACTCTCAATTCATTACTGTGGAAGTGATCTTAGAATCTAGGCTGCGAAGCAGGCTCTGTTCCAGTAGGGTCACATAGCCAAGAAGAAGAATATTAGGGGGAGATCCCCCAGTGCCGGACAGCACCCAATACCGGACAAAGTCGAAACATTGAGAAATCATGGTCTCAAAGTAATTCCAACGGCAGAATTTTATTTGATGAGTGCTCTTCAGGATATTTCTCAATTCAATACCCTGATAGCCCTGCATGTTTTTCCTCTTCTAGAAATCCATCTACGATTGATTTGGTCTTAACTGACTCTAGTCATCTTTGTATCCAACTGATTACTCATGCTGATTTTGATTCTGATCATGTCCCTGTTACATTTCAAATATCCCAAGAAGCGATTCTCAATCCTATCAGCTCCACTTTCAATTATTTTCGAGCCGACTGGAATATATATAAAACGTATGTTGACTCTAATCTTGATGTTAACATTTCTTTAGAAACTAAACTTGATATTGACAATGCTCTTGAAACTTTAACAAATTCCATTGTTGAAGCCAGGAGCATTGCAATTCCAAAATGTGAAGTAAAATTTGAATCCGTGATTATAGACGATGATCTTAAACTCTTGATCCGTCTTAAAAACGTGAGGAGAAGGCAATTTCAACGCACTCGTGATCCTGCTATGAAAATTATATGGCAGGATTTGCAGAAAGAAATCAAGAAACGTTTTGCTCAATTAAGAAACAAAAATTTTGAAAATAAGATTTCTCAATTGGACCCTGGCTCTAAGCCCTTTTGGAAATTATCTAAAATTTTGAAAAAAAAAAAAAACCTCAGAAGCCAATACCGGCATTGAAGGAGGAAAACAAATTATTACTAACTAATTACGAAAAAGCTCAAAGACTTGCTATGCAGTTTGAAAGTGCGCACAATTTTAATTTAGGACTTGCTAGTCCAATTGAAAATGAAGTTACTCAGGAGTTCGAAAATATTCTCAATCAAGAGAACGTTTTCGAAAATGCCTGGGAGACTGATTTGGAAGAAGTGAGAACTATTATTAAAAAATTCAAAAACATGAAAGCTCCTGGCGATGATGGAATTTTCTACATCCTCATCAAGAAACTTCCAGAAAGTAGCTTATCATTTTTAGTTGATATATTTAACAAATGTTTTCATTTAGCATATTTTCTTGACAAATGGAAAAATGCTAAGATTGTTCCAATTTTTAAACCAGACAAAAATCCTGCAGAAGCTTCTAGCTATCGTCCAATCAGTTTGCTTTCCTCCATCAGTAAACTTTTTGAAAAGGTTATTTTGAACAGAATGATGGCCCACATCAACGAAAATTCAATTTTCGCCAATGAACAGTTCGGATTCCGCCATGGACATTCGACCACTCATCAACTTTTACGTGTAACAAATTTGATCCGTTCCAACAAATCTGAAAGCTATTCTACTGGTTTTGCTCTTCTAGACATAGAAAAAGCATTCGACAGTGTTTGGCATGAAGGTTTGATTGTAAAATTAAAAAACTTTAATTTTCCAACATACATTGTGAGAATAATTCAAAGTTATCTGTCAAATCGTACACTTCAGGTTAATTATCAGAACTCCAGATCTAAAAGACTTCCTGTAAGAGCTGGTGTTCCCCAAGGCAGCATTTTGGGACCAATATTATACAATATTTTCACATCTGACTTACCTGAGTTACCTCAGGGATGTCAAAAATCTTTGTTTGCGGATGACACAGGCCTCTCCGCCAAAGGACGAAGCCTGCGTGTCATCTGTAGTCGATTACAAAAAAGTTTGGATATTTTTTCTTCATACTTGCAAAAATGGAAGATTTTTCCTAATGCTTCCAAAACTCAACTAATAATATTCCCACATAAACCGAAAGCTCTTTATTTGAAACCTTCAAGTAGACATGTTGTCACGATGAGAGGGGTTCCAATAAATTGGTCAGATGAAGTTAAGTATCTAGGGCTCATGCTAGATCAGAATTTAACTTTCAAAAATCACATTGAGGGCATTCAAGCCAAATTTAACAAATATGTAATTAGTGTGGCTTCGTAGCCGTGCGGTTAGTGTCACCGAGGCATTTAGCCGCATCGTGCTAAGGAGCGTGGGTTCGATTCCCGCCTCAGGCCAAAAAACTTTTCGAGAGGAATGTTTTCTGACTGTGCCACTGGGCGTTGCATGCTAGTCCGTTGTCTAGTGTGGTGCTTCCTTCAAAGGGCAAATAGCCCACTGGACGCATTAACGTGTAGTGTCTTTTAAAAAAAAATGTCTCTATCCACTTATTAATAGAAAATCAAAACTATGTCTTAAGAACAAGCTTTTGATATTCAAACAAATTTTCAGGTCAGCCATGTTGTATGCTGTACCAATATGGACTAGCTGTTGTAATACCAGGAAGAAAGCTCTGCAGAGAATTCAAAATAAAATTTTGAAAATGATTCTGAAGCTTCCTCCCTGGTATAGTACCAATGAGTTACATAGAATATCCAATGTTGAAACATTGGAACAAATGTCAAATGAAATAATTAATAATTTCAGGCAAAAATCGTTACAATCTTCTATTGCCACGATTAATGCGTTATATGGTGAAATCAACTCACCTGTAAAAAATCTGAACTGCTACGGCAAATGAAATGTAATATGTTGTTAACAAAATGTTAATTAAATCTTAAATTTGTTTTACCAAATTAGGATGATAGTGTTGTCTAATAACACAGAACACCTAGATATAAGAAATGAATGTAATGTTTGGAATGATAGTAATAAAGAAATTAAAAAAAAATATGGTCCAATCAAGATGGTGTATTAGTGGAAAAGAAAGCTATTATGTAGACTAATGTTTGCGTAGAATAACACATCCTTGAAATATGCATCCCTTTTTAAAAAAGTAGAATAGTTTGAAAATCTTTAAAAAATTTACGTATCCTCTTAATTTTGAGCATATTTAGTAATTATTTTGAATAACAAAAAAATACTTTGGATCACTCAAGCATGATTGAACATAATCCTAATTTGATAGTATGAATGTATTTTGTACCATAATTGAACTAAATATGGACAAATTACATTTTTCGTTAAGCACCTCCTGTCCCTCAGTTTCATACAGCTTGATTTGTTATATGATATCTTTGTAATTATTGCGTCAGTGTCTCAAAATACTTTCATTTTTCATGGATTCCGTCGATCATGGTATCAAACATGCAATAAAATTAAGAAGAATGAACATTCAGAACAATATCGTAAAATGTGCTATTTTTCATCATATATAGAAGAGGTTTTTGATAGGCATCTTGCAAACTAAGAAAAACTCAAATTATTCTTGTAAATGTTGCAAATGCATTGATTTGGTAATTATAAACTATTTCTATAATGTACACATTCAATGATGTTCAAATTTGCAGAATTCGAGGCATTTCCAGATCGTGTGCCACCTTTCAAGATCGATCAATTTGGTACTAAGATACATCATCAAAATGCATGGTCAAAATTCATATTTATATTTTCAAATTTATTTTTGAACGCTAATCAAATGATAATATTTATCATAAATGGGAAACACTAGCCCATGAAATCAATAGTTTTCGAATTATAAATTTAGTGGCTTAAGTGTCCGGTACTGGGGGATCTCCCCTTTTTTTTTTTTTTTTTTTTTCTTTGTCGGGTGTTGAATCACTGCGTCCAATTAACTTGAACTATTGTGATATACCCTTTTACTGTATGTATAGTACATACATCATCCAGTGACATGTATGTCACTAAATGATCTATGTACTTCTGAGCTCATGAACACCTTATTATTGAGAAATAATGGTCCTAAGCTGCAGTGTGAGGATTCCCCCAGTCTGGTGCAATTAGCTTAATAAAGCCTATAACATTGCTGGGGGTTGCGATCCTTATATCGGCAGGCTCTAAGAAGGGCTTACCAAATATCCTGGAACTACAATGGATTTGTGCACTGCAATAGCAGATGAGGTGTTCTGATGTTTCTCGCTCATCGTCACAGAAGGGACAGTTGGAGTTTTGAACAACACCGATCTTTTGTAAATGGTATCTGCTGGGGCAGTGTCCTGTTACTAGACCAGTGTATAAACTGAGATCCCTTTTGCTTAGACCTAATAGTTGTTGGGTTTTCTTTGGGTTTATATTTACAAGCCTTTTTGACTGACTCGTATTAGGAGATGCATCCCAGTTTGATGAGGTCTGACTAACCAGCCAGTTGTTCAGTTCCATTTTTAAGAAACTGTCTGATATTCCGAAGAATGGCTCGGGGCCAGTGAACCTATTAGCAGATCCGTTTCTGGCCAGCTCATCAGCAATTTCGTTTCCCTCTAGACCCGCATGCCCTGGGATCCAATATAAGTTAACTCGATTGCAGAGAGCTAGTTTTTTCAAAGCTAGAATGCATTCCCACACTAGTTTTGAGTTACACGTGTAAGTGTTAAGCGCCTGAAGAGCCGCTTGGCTGTCGGAGAGAATACATATACTTGCGTGTCTGTATTTCCTCTTCAGGCATAGTAACGCACATTCTAAGATAGCATATATTTCTGCCTGAAATACTGTAGACCACTGTCCTAAGTGAATTGAGGTTCTTGTTCGGGGTCCGTAGACTCCAGAACCTGCCAGATTATTCATTTTGGAACCATCTGTGTAGAATTTAATAGACCCTGGAGGGATGTTGGGTCCACCTTCTTCCCATTCTTGACGATAAGACATGATCACCTTATACAGGGTGTCCGCAAATTATCCGTACAAACTTTGAAGGCATGGCTCTATACAATGAAGCATAATAAATGCAATGTTCTTGCATGGTTTCAAATATTGGCTTATTATATTTTTAAGAAGTGAGTTTGACAAATTTCTGATTTCAAATAATTGCAAAACCAACCCAAATATATTGAGGTATCTTAAAGGGAGCTGTTTTTCGAGCTTTATGACGGAAGAGAAATGCCCATAGGACTCACTAGATTTGAATCGTACAATTTTATATTTTCAGTCTAACTTGAAGCCACTAACCTGTAGATTACTTCAAATAATAATAGGACATTTGGATTCATCTCTGCTAGGTTTTAGGGATAACACATCTCCAGTATGACTAGCGGCCCTCAGAAAAAACGTCTCCAAAAAATTTAAATTTGACTATCTCAGTAACAAGCAATCATTTCGAAAAATTTTAAAGTTGTATTTTGTGTTAACATATAGATGTATTATAAAAAATACATGGACAATGATTTTTCATTGTTTTCAACGCGAGATCATCTTTCCAATATTTTGCTGTTCGGATAATTTGCGCACACCCTGTAGGGTATGTCATAGTTGACTACCATTTCCATCCTGTCACTACACTTTTCTACAATTGGATTTATAGAAAATTCATTTAATATACTGAGGTGACCCGTAAGATCACCTGATAGTAGGGTTTTTGTTCGTTTCAGCCTCAACGCACTTTTCTCAGCGTCCAGCTTTATGAATTGATCCAGCCGGGGCAGATTAAGCATCGCGTCTAAGGCAGAGGTGGGTGTACTGCGTGCTGCACCAGTAATTGCTATACAGGCAATACGTTGGATTTTATTTAACTTTGCCCTTGCCGTAGCCTCTTTTGTTTTAGGCCACCAGATAAGAGATGCATAAGTTATTCTAGGACGAACAATGGTTTTATAGATCCACATAATCATACTTGGTTTCAGGCCCCATTTCTTACCAAGTGCTCTGGAGCATACCCAGAGTGAATTGAGGCCTTTTTGCACCACTGTTTGAAGATGTGAATTCCAATTTAGCTTGGAGTCAAGTATGACACCAAGATATTTGGCTTCCTTTGAGCAAGTCAATTGTGTTTCGTTTAGGAGAAGGGTTCTCAATTGTACCTTCCTACGTTTTGTGAAAGGTACGATGGTGGTTTTGGAAGGATTTATTGCTAGTTGCTCTCGTTGACACCAGGAAAAGGTATGATCAAGAGCTAGCTGCATCCTTTCGAATATAACGTCTTCAAATTTGCCTCGTACAATAATGACCACGTCATCTGCATATCCTACCACTTCGAAGCCTCTCCTTTCTAAGCTATCGAGAAGCTCGTCCACCACCAGTGACCAAAGCAACGGTGAAAGTACCCCACCTTGTGGGCACCCCCTTGTAGCCTTTACAGTGACGCACGAACCACTTAGCTCAGAGGAAATCTGTCGATTGGCTAGCATAGCATGTACCCAGGTAGCAATGCATGGGTCGAAATTCCTCCTCAACATTGCCGATCCTATAGACGAATAAGAAGCATTATCGAATGCACCCTCAATGTCAAGAAATGCTACAAGAGCGATTTCTTTAGCTTGTAGTGTTTTTTCGATCTTATTGACTAACGAATGTAGTGCTGAGATCGTGGATTTGCCACTCTGATACGCAAATTGGTGTTGTGAAAGAGGCATTGCTTTCATAAATTTAGAATTTATGTATTCGCACAATACCTTTTCCATGATTTTAAGCATCACGGATGACAAACTGATCGGCCTAAATGCTTTGGGATTTGTTTTGTCTTTTTTACCTGTTTTAGGAATGAAGACAACTCGAACTTGACGCCAATCATCTGGAACATGCCCTAAAATCAAGCTCGCCCTAAAAATCTCTACCATGTGTGGGATTAGCGTTTTCTCCGCTTTTTGGATTAACGCTGGGAAAATCCCATCCATGCCAGCAGATTTGAATGGCTCAAAAGATTTCACAGCCCTTTCAACTCTGGCACAAGTAAAAGCTTCTTTGGCAACCTTAATTGCGTCTCTTTTTGTCCCAGAAACCAAAGATATGGTTTGTTGTGGAACTGAAACAACAATCTCAGTACCTTCTTCACTTATTCTTGATTGAGGAATTGAGTCAGGGAAGTGAATTCTTAACATTTCACTCAATGTATCGCTTGGCTCTACAGTGAATGAACCGTCGACTCTACGGATACTACCCAGACCATTGGAGTGTTCTTTTGAGAGTGTTTTTTGAAGCCTGGCTACCACGGGGGTCATCTCTATGTTCTCGCACATACTAACCCATGATTTCCGTTTTGAGCGCCTTAGCTCCTTATTATAGTCTGTTAGAGCTTTTTTGTATAGGCTCCAATCGGAAGTACGCTTAGCGCGGTTAAATTCTCTACGCGCTGTTTTTCTGAGCTTATCTAGAGTTTTGTTCCACCATGGAACATCTCTACTCGAACTAGTTGTTCTAGTCGGACAACTCTCTTGAAAAGCATTAAGAATTTTGTTTTTAATGCAGGTGGACGCCGATTCCAACTGCATTATGGATTTAATATTATTTTCAATTATGTATGATTCAGATTGGAGAATTGCTAAATAGGTTTCCCAATCAGTTTTCTTAGGATCTTTAAACGTTCTTTCTATCGTTAGACCCCCTTCCCAGTCGAATATTATGTGTTTATGGTCTGACATTGATGTTTCATCAGAAACATGCCAATTTTTTATTTTGTCAGAAATAGATGGACTACATAAAGTCAAATCCAACACTTCCTGTCGAATGGAGTTTGAAAATGTAGGCTTGTCGCCAACATTGCATATATTGATGTTTTTGGAGGAAAGAAACTGTAAAAGATACTCACCTCTGGTGTTGATATCTGTACTTCCCCATACGGTGTGATGCGCGTTCGCGTCGCAACCAATGACGAACGGGATGTTGTGGATACGGCTGTAATGGACAATCGCAGCTATCTCTGGTGGAGGAATATTCTCCGCATCGCCAGGAAAATACGCTGAAACCATGAGGATCTCAGATTTTCCCCTAGCGGTGGGCACCTCCATCCTGACTGCCACGATGTCCTTTTTAATGAATTCTGTAATAGGAAAACATTTAGTGTTATTGCGTATTAAGATAGCCGCTCTTGGAGATAGCTGGCTATCATCATATACCAACTTACATGAGTTTAGTTGAATACCTAGTATCCTGGTTTTATTGACCCACGGCTCCTGAATAAGCGCCACCGTCAATTTTTCTTTTGTGAATCTCCGACAGAGTACATCTGTTGCACTCTGTGCGTGGTGGAGATTCACTTGAACTGCCTTAAGCGCCATATTTAGGAGTTCCGCTTTTATCCAGGCGAGCATCGCCCTTCTTTGGATGTTGCGGATCATCACGGTTTTGTTTCGGGTTAGGTTTCAGAACTTTGTTTTTCCCACCCATCACATCCAGGCCTGCGAGTTTCGCCCCTGTGGTCAAGACTTCACTCATTTCTTTTCCACTGCTAGTTTTAGATACCTTTGGGTTGGTACCACTTGAGCAGGGAATTGAAGCTGAGCTCGGAACTTTTCCTTTAGGAGCGGACACGCTAGCCTTCATGGTGGTCTTTGGGCGAGAAATTGCGTTCCTTTTACCACTGTTTGAATCAGGGGCTTCCTCAGAATTTTCTTGGGCCAGCTCCTTATTCGGCTTGTGGTTGGAAACGGAGGGTGTCCTCTTAATTTTCCTCAACTGGATTTCTCCAAATCGGTAGTTGAGGATGAACTTGGATTTCGACAGCATGTCCATTGACGATCCATCTACCGTAAAGATCCATTCGACATGGATGTCATTGAGGATGGACCTTTTCACGATACGCCAATTCGTTGTTTTCAACCCGTTCTGGCTCTCTATGAGAGCCTTAATGCGTTCGTCCGCGAAGGTTGAGCTTTGAGGGAAGAATGCTCGAAGAAGCTCTTGGCGGGGAATGTCTTCCTCGTTCAGTGCAACCAACTCAGCACCTTCCCAGGTATTTACTGAAGGTGTTATTTCTTTCACCCACTCAGCTGTCTCTTGATCCTTGCAAATTAGAACCATGTAGCCAGATTTGTAGACAAGGTTACAGAATTTGGGTTTCAGTGGCTCATCACGCTGTTGTTCCACTTTAAGCAACAGAGCATCCTGTAGAACGTCTAGTTGAGCCGTCGTGAGCTGGGCGGTTGGAAAGTCTTTGGGTATTATCCCGACCTTCACACGCTTGGTCATATCGCTGTAGCTCTGACCAGTGGCTTGTCGTTTGGACCCACCATTTTGTGGCACTGAGCTTGAGGATTTTTCAGCGCGCTCTCGGGGATCTAACTGATGTTTCATCTTCTTCGGCTTTGAATCCTCTTCAACCGTAGCAGATTTATCAAGGTCGTTTCTCGTTCGCTTAGAAGAAGCAAGCACAGTACCCTCATTTGCCAGGATTTTGGATAAAGCCTCGTTTCGGCTTAGTCCGCTTTCCCGGAGAGCTTTGAGCTGCTTCCTTTGTGAGCGCGTTAGGTTTTTTCTGGGAGTTACATTACCTTCAGCTTCCTCACCATCCATAGGATCGTCCATTTTGGGTCCTTTTTTGGATGGTACAGGTTTAGGGGTGTTGATAACGACCTTGATTCCATCATCCTTGTCGTCGTCCGTGTTCACCGATTCAATCGACGAGGGAATACCAGGATCTTCTGAATGTCCCGCGCTGGACTTGCCCGGTGCGTTGGGTGTCTGGGACGGAGTAGATTCCATCTCCTCTTGTGAACTGCACAGTAGCTGGTCTTCTGTAAGCCCAAGCTGGCTTAGTGAGTTCTCCACTTCCATCTTTTCCGACTGTGTGAGGCAGTCGTCACCTTTGTTTGGTTTGCTAACACTGGTATTCATTTTGTTGGTCCCACGAGTCGCTAGGGAAATAAAGGTCAACTGCATCATTACCCTGCCATAATGCAGCAAGAGCTGCATACTGAAGAGTTCGCCCTGGTGCTCTTCAGGCTCCGTGTGTGATTGAGCATTTATGAAACCCCCTCAACCATTCTTCCATCGGCACGGGTCGCATCACACCTTGGCGTTGGGGTTCATTGTGGGGGGCCGAGATTCGTACGTCTACGATTTCGAGACTAAACGGATTTCGGTCCCCCACTGTATCCATTTTCTTTACATGATGGCCATGGATAACAACCATCACAACCCCTTATATTGATTTGAATTTCTATCATTTACGTAGAACCAGTGGAACCAGATCAAATAAATCAAATTAATTGTAGTATACTGTTCTGTGGGGTGACACGTACCATCCGTTAAGTTGCGTCGCGTTATTAGATTGAGATTCAAAACTAATCTTTTTAAACCAAAACGCTATTTCAAAGTTTTCTTAACCCTCTAATACCCAAATTTTTATTTTCGATCTAAACATCATTTTCAGTTATCTAAAATCGGTCTAAACACGTTTTGGGCAATGATTTATTTTTATTCGCATATCTATGAATTTTGGTTTTTGATTTTTATAATTTTTGTTTTTGAACATCCCTATCCTTTTTCATTTTTTCTTGAAGCCTCTTTTAGTTACTGATTTTTGGCAATAACAAAAATTCAAGTTTTTACGGTACTTTGAAAAATAATAAATTTGAAATATTTTTCTGAAAATATTTTTATTTTCCGTGTAATTAACTGAAAAACAGGTTTGACATTATTTTAATACTACCAAGCTCTTCTTCTGTTATAGGTTAATAGTTGAAAAATATAAAAGGTACGATTTATAAACCCAGGCATTTGTAGGTTATATAAGAATACAATTTTCAAACAATTTTCAAAAATACAAAAAGGTTTCAAAAGTTATTAAAAACTTTTCTCATATGCAGCCCTGTCGTCCTGCTTAGTCGCGCTTAGTCGACGACTAAGAAGCTTTTCTCAGATATTTTCCTTAACGCCCTTTAGGACATCAGTTGAAAATTCAAGCTGTATCATCGACCTGAATTAATTTAACTTTTTTACATGTAGATCAGGTGCAACTAAACTCCCTGTGTAAAATCAATCGAAAATGGTCAAGCTGTATCAACGCCCTGGAGTAATTTGACCTTGTCTCAATTGGGATATCATTTAATAATTACAAACTATATTAACGCCCTGGAGTAGTTTGACTTTATTCTATGTAGATCAGGTGCATCTTAACGGTCTGAAGACAGTTGTATCAACGCCCTGGAGTATTTTGACTTTGCTCTATGTAGATCAGGTGCAACTCAACGTCCTGTATGACATCAATCGATCAAGCTGTATCAACGCCTTGGAATAGTGTGACGTTATTCCACACAGATCTTTGCAAGATCGGAAGCATATTTATGCCCTGTAGAAAATCAATCTAAATTTCTTATCTGTATCGACGCCCTGTAGTTATTTGACCTTACTAGGTATATCAGGCGCATCTTGACGCTCTGTAGGACATCAATCGAAATTTAGGAATTGTTACAACGCCCTAGACTAATTTGACTATATTTCACACATTGGAACATCTTTACGCCTCGTAGAAAATCTATCAAAATTTCCGAGCTGTATAAACGCCCTGGAGTGTTTTGACTTTGCCCTATGTAGATCAGGTTCATATCAACGGTCTGTAGGACATCAATTGAAAATTCCAAGCTTTATCAACGCCGTGCAGTAATTTGGTATTGTTTCACGTAGATCAGATGCATCTTAACTCCCTGTAATCGATCCATCTGTGTCGACGCCCTGGAGTAGATTGACATTATTCCACATAGATCTTTGTGAGATCTAGAACATATCAACGCCCTGTAGGAAATCAATCGAAATTTTTATGCTGTAGTAACGTCCTGGAGTAATTTGACCTTATTCCATGTAGATCAGGTGAATCTTGACGCTAGTCCTACATATCAATTGAATTCCTAGATTTATCAACGCCCTGGGAAAAAATGGCTTTATTCCACACAGATCTTTGCGAGATCTAGAGCATCTGAACGCTCTGTAGAAAACCAATCGAAACCTACGTGCTCCATGGCGTTGATACACCTCAGAGTAATTTGAGCTTATTCCATGTATATCAGATACAACTTAACGCCCTGTAGGACATTTATTGTAAACTCTAAGCTGGATCAACGCCCTGCATTAATTTGGGCCTTTTTCCATGTAGATCAAGTGCATGTGACCGCCCTTTAGGACTTAATTTGATAATTCCAAGCTGTATCAACGCCCTGAAGTAAGAGTCCACAAAGATCTTGGTGAAATCTAAAGCCTCTTTACGCCCTATAGCAAATCAATCGAAGTTTTCTTGCTGTACAAAACCCTTACGGTTATTTGACGTTATCCTAAGTAGATCATGCGCACCTCATAGCACTGTATAATATCAATCGAGATTGTCAAGCTGTATCAACGCTCTGGAGTAATTTGATTTTTCCTCAAATAGATGAGCTGTATCTTAACGCCCTGTAGGACATCATTTAATAAATTCATTGCTGTATCAACGCCCTGGAGTAATTTGTCCTTATCCTTTGTCGATTAGGTGCATCTTAACGCCCTGTAGAACGTCAATTGTAAATTACAGGATGTATCCACACCCAGGAGATATTTGACAGTATTCTAAATAGATCAGGTGTATTTGAACGTCCTGTATCCAATTAAAATTGGTCCTACATCAATTAAAATTGGTAAGCTATTTCAACGCCCTGGAGTAATTTGACTTTATTTCACCTTTATCTTTGGAAGATCTGGGGAATCTTAAAACCCCTTTGGAAAATCAATCGAAATTTCCATGCTGCTTCAACATACCGAAATAGTTTGACCTTGTGTTATGTGGATCAGCTGCATCTAAACGCCCTGGTTAAGATCAATTGCAAATTCTAAGCGGTACCTACGACAAATTTGACCTTTTCCTATGTAGATAAAGTGCGTCTTAAAGCCCTAAATCAATTAAGAATTCCAAGCTATCCAAGTATCGACGCCCTGGAGTAATTTGACCTCATTTAAGATTAGGTGCACCTTAACGCCCTGAAGGATATTAATTGTAAAATACAAGCTTCTAAAACGCATTGAAGTTTTCTGACATTGTCTTATGTAGATCATTTGTATCTAGAACAATAATTTTAAATTAAAAGCTTTATCAACGCCCTGCAAAAATTTGACCTCGATCCAAACATCTTTATGAACACCCTAGAGTAATCAGGAGCAAATTAACGCCCTGTAGAAAAACAATTGGAATTTCCGAGCTGTACGACCCCTTGCCATCACTAAATTCTGAAATTCGGATATTCCTTTGGTATATAAATCACTTTTTCGTGTGAAAATAAAAATTTTGTTGATATTTCGACATAACTTCAGCATGCAACAATATCGATCGAATCATCTCAAGTAACTCTTGAAGTTTTGAAGCAGAAAAAAAAATCATTTCATATGTTTTAAAGACATTCAGTTCGCAATATATTTGGCTGAAGTTCGAACCTCTTGTTTAATCCAAAAATAAGGTTAAAAGTTTCTTGATGTCCTGCTTTATAAAATCTTGAACATTTGTTCCTGAACTTAATTTTTTGATTCTAATTTTCCATATAAAATAATACAAGAGAATTTACGTATTTCCAGCAGTCTAAGCTGATGCCGTGATTTATTTGTAATTTTCTCGGACGTACGCAGACAAACTAAATATTTGTTTCATTTATGCGCTGTTCAATCCTGTCTTGGATCACACAGCCAGACTTGTTGAAAACTTTTACGAAACGTTTTACAATACTTCAAACATCACATGTAATTGTGACTATTGTCGGCATCCTCGATATATTTGGTAGCCTTTCCCATAAGAATTGCAGGTAAATCTGTTCGGCAATTCCACATAAGCCGCATTTTGAGGCGTATTTATTTCAATCAATGACATCTCTGGCGAAATTGTTTGTTCGGAAATCTTTCTGTTTCCCAGGCATATCAGTGGATCCCACTTACGCTAGATAGCAGTTTGAAAAAAAGCTCAGTTTTTTTTATACATTTCAGATATTTCTTCACGTATCTTTCTTTCAATATATCCTACCTAAAACACAAATCAAAGTAGGGTAGGCGAACCAGTTATGGCCATAGTGGTTCCGTATTAGACCATACGAGATAACTTAAATGTCTCCACCAGAGTTGGGAATGGTAGTAGTAGTAGGCTTGAGTTTTTGAGAAAATCACGTTGCTCTTCTAATACAGTAGTTCAAAATTGTGAATCTCATCAAGTAGCCTATGTTGGGTACATGAATTTTCTAAATCAGTAGTATCATTGAAGGCTGTAAATGCGGGAAATAGAACATTTTTCTACAGTAGTTTTGGGTTGTCCTTAGCAACGGGTGTTTTGCTATTTTCAAGGCATTTTTCCTACAGCAACAATAAGCGTGAGTTTCACTGGCTTCGCTGACTGTGACTTGCAGCGCTTGCCTACTGTAGTGTGAATTTCAGAACTTTTCCTAGCTCTGGTTTCCACATTTTGAAAGGTTTTGTGTGTTTTAACATTAAGATATAGGATATGTCTTGATGTTAAAACATTCGAAAAGATTAATAATGTAAAAGTTATCGAAGCTTCACACATGGCCAAATAGGGAACCACTATGGCCATAACTGGTACTGTTGGGTTTCGGTGGCGAAGAAAGAGAAGTCTTCCGAGATTTATAATATCCGCTTGTATTTGGAGATATTTTAATATCCTGCATGTAATTATTTTATTAGTTGAGTAATTGCTTTGTATGGTTGAAAATAGTACTCACGTTTAGTCAATCTTCGTTTCTTTGTCCGTCCTATGTCCAATGTCCCTGATTAGCTCTATAAGGTCTGCCTATATGTCATTTAGTAAGTATTTTGTCTAATTCATATGTATTTTATCTTAGTTACCTGAAGGTGATAATTTTAGATCTAATAATTTAAGGTTAGCATCAACTCTAGCATAAGTCGCATGAACTTTATCGTGATATCTAGGGAAAAAACACTCTAATTTATATTCGTAAAGTTACAAATTCATCGTACTACCTTCATAGATATAAGCAAGTAGTTTTAGGTAATTTTAATGATAATAGATTAAGGAAAACTGTAAATAACTAGCTTTAAGCAAATCTGCATGTGTCTCCAATGACTTTCGTTTTCACTATTTCAGACTTGTTTTCCATGATCGCTTTTTATTCTAGTCCAATACATGGGCAAGATGACAGAAGTCCATCGGCGCGCAACCTTATCGCACAGAGGGGCATGATCAATAACGTTGTTAGGAGCGACACAACACCGAGGGGTTGTAACAGGTACACTTTCTCTATGTAGGTTTCACATGCAATAATTTTGGTCATTTTAAATTTGGTCATCTTGAATTTTATTAGAAAAAAAAAATTTCACCATTAGTGCAACATTCGTTTTTAATTTTGTGGTCACCCTCAAAAAGCTAACTAAAGGGTCACCCAAAAACGACATCCATCATTTGAGGGAGGGGGTGGTCTACGAAAATGTGACAGTGCATGTATTAGGTATTGGAAAAAGCAAGACACTTTCTAGAAATCCAGAAAACTGATGGACGTCGTTTTTGAAACTTCTCTAAGAAAAAACTGAGTTAGAACTGAGGCTGTAAAAACTAGGTGAGCAATGGTATTAGCCGTTTGAAATGAACGATTTTCTAAATTTATGAAAACAACATATTTCGTACAACAAAGTAATAAGTATTCAATTGCTGGTTTTTCCTCGAGTGAACTGTAAATATTCACAAATCGTTTAAATAATTCAAACACTACGATAACTTGAAAACTAAAGTTTTGTTAGGTCAGAACGTTGAAGACCAAATATACATTAAGTCAGAAAGAACCGAGTAACAATCTTGAATACCGGCCAAAATATACTGGTAAAATGAGCGGGTTCTAGGATATTCCAAACAGACACCATTTAACTACCAACAACTTTCATTGGATTCTGGAATCGACTACAAAAACAAATAATCAATCAATTCGTTGCTTTCTGACACATGGTCCACTCTGTCTGCACAGAAATCATTGTAATTTCTGAGTAACTACTCAAACATGATAAATCGACAGAAATCAAAATCCAATTCATCGAATAATGTAAAATGGATCAAGTTCTATTAACGAATGAGAAGAAAAATCATTCAATACCGAAAAATATGACAAATTACTTGGAATGTTTTGCATTTTCTCGCATTCCTGAGAAGATATCGCTGCCATGGTGATTTTGCACAATTTTGATCTAATAACAGAATAATCCGGTTTCTCAAGTTTTGAACTTGGTCTACTCTGACAATAGAAATATTAGTAGTAGAACGCTAGTAGCGCTGTTGTCACAAAACTGATTTTAATTATTATTACCTTTAATTATGGTTTTTCATTGTTTGTTCAATGCCTTGTCGTTGTTTATGTTTTTATAATTAATTTGACACTTTGATGCCCGGTACTCAGGCTGTCAGTTCGTGGCAAACTAGATGTTGGTAACACGAACAGCAGCGACATTAGCATTCTTAGGTTAATGCTTCTACTACTCTGACTTATCACCGATCAAATGTAGAAAAAGCTATTATGATGCCATCTATATATTTTTTAATTTATATGTGTTTCTCCGTTTCACATTTCAATTGGAATGAGCATTGACCACAAACTAAACATGTACAAATGCATATTAGTTCTCATGTGTTTGGAATATATATTAATTAGATACAATTTTCCTGTGAAACTCACTTATCAACGCCTGGGAGTACAACCGCCCTGTGGGCTATAGCAACGCCCTCCTCAAAAGAATATGACTAAGAAGTTCAAATTTTACGACGACAGGGCTGCCCATATGCGTGTTATGAGTCAGTGTGTAAGCCAAAAAAAATCATTTTGATTTCTGGGGTTGGGTATTAGAGGGTTAAAACTTGTTATAATATTTTAAGGTTTTTCAACCATAGAACAACATTTGTTAAACTAGAGCCCAATGTCTGATCGCACGACAATACATAAATAATGAAGTTTATATAAAGTTTCAAAATACAACTAGTACCCAAAAAGCTCAAGCTCAAAAAAGCGCATTCTCGCTCTCTAGCCTTTATCCGCAGTACAAAAAAGTATAGTTCATGAGCCCGTCGTCGTCCCGCGTATCCTTCGCCAGTTCTTGGAAGAAAACCTAAAACTAAATGAAAAGGAATCCAACAAAACAAAGTTAACAACGAGGAATTTTCCCTTTTACCATTCATTAGGGGCCTTTCCCACTTTGGTTGGCTTTATTTTTCTCGCTCGCTTTTGATGAAGCTTCCCTTTTTCCGAAGCAATAGTGAAAAGTCCAACTTTGTTTGGCTTTAGCCGCTTCGCATAGTAGTGTTTGTTTTATGAACTTACTCCTTTTCTCAATCCTTGGCACATGCTGTTGGCCGTTTTAACAAACAAGCTGAAGCCGTTCGTTGTCTCGAAAGGAATTTTCTTCGGTCCCTCAAGATAACGAGCACCACCTGCGGTCCACGTATAAAACTTTCATACTCCAATCACGGCTCTTGTTGGGCAATCAGATTGCCGGGTGGTGATGTAATTGGAGTTTATTTGTCTTGTATAGTTTTCCTTGTGTGAACACTGTTTTTATTCAATTTAGAACTATTGTGTTATCTGAAAACTGCAGGATGTGACACGGAAAGTTAAGGCACAATTTGTCTGTGGTTGGGCTAGAAATGGTACTAGATGCATTGAGAGTTTTCAAATTAGTCGGTCATGTATAGACTGTATTTAAATGATATTTTTCAAAATAATATTGTATTTCTTCTCCTGATAACAATAATTCTGATATGATGATAAACTTCATTCAGACACATGATGCAGTTATGGAATAGTTATAGGAGAAGATTCCCCAGCGCCACATTTGCCTAAATTCGTGATCGAAATTGTTTTACCCCCATACACTTGCTCTTAGAGGTATACATCATGATGTCTTTAGAGAAAATGCTTTTGAATTCGACGTTACATGTTTTGATTTAAATATGTGATAGTTTAAAATTAAACATAAAATGAACGTTTGTCCGATCCAGAGTTGAACCTTCAATCTTTGGGTGCAAGTCTTGTATCTTACAGAGACACCAACTCGCATCTGTAGAAGGGGTTGAAATAATCACAATAAGTTTCTGCAATAAGCTGTCAATGATTGCTTTCATACAAAAGACATGATGTTCAAAGTTTCTGCATTGCCGGATCGACCAAGGAGTGCGGGTTCAAATCTCGCTTCAGCTCGGAAAACTTTTCGTCAGGAGCGTGTTTCGACTGTGAAATTGGGCGTTGCATGCTGGTCCGTTGTCTGGTGTGGTGGTTCCTTCAAAGGACGAATCGTCTACTGGAAGTATTTAGATGTTTCTCTTAAAACGAGTTTCTCCTAGGTTTGCTCCAGAAATCTCTTCAAGAAGGGTTCCTAGAGGAATCTCTAAAAAAATCGCAGATGAAATTTTAAATGAACTCTTATTCATTTTGATGAAATCCCTGGAGGAATTCATGGGCGAATCTCTATAGGAATTTTTAGAGGAATTTTCGAAGAATCCCAGAATGAATCTCTGAAAAAAATTTGAGGGGAATTCCTGGAAAGTTACCTGAAAAAATCCATAGATTAATTCATGAAGCGATATTCTTGGATCAAGGCCTGAGAGAATTCCTAAAGGAAACTCTTGAGGAATCCCTGTAGGAATTCATGAAGTTATTTCTTGTTGAATCCCAAGAAGAATTTCTCTAGAAGAATTTCTGAAGCGATCCTTAAGGAAATCTAAGGAATAATTTCTAGAAAAATCTCGAAAAGACTACCAGAAGAAATTCTGGAGAAATATCTGTAGTAATCCTTGAAGAAATCGTCTTAGTGTAACTTGGAGGAAGCCTTAAAGACATCTCTGCACAAATCCATGTAGAAATATGGAGAACCTCCTGACAAAATTCCAGAACGAATTGCTGAAAATATTTCTGGAGCTCTATCGGAACCGGTCTGGTAGCGAACAAAATTTCTTCTTGGAGAAATCTCAGGGAAACCGCTTGTGGAATCCCTGGAAAAATCGCTGTAAGGATTACAATAGAGATCTTCTTGGATCTTGTGGCTTCTGCACAATCGCTAATGCTCGGACTATAAGCCATGTTCGAAATTTGAGACGAAACGGTAATTTTTTTTTTTTTTAAGGCACTCTGTGCTCGTGGCCACTACTGTGCCGGAATCAGGTGATCTGTAGCTTCTTTACCGATACAGATCTATTTTTAACTTATCTATATTTACATCAACTTTCACTCTCTCCTACTCTTTTACTCTCACACCGAGCAGGTAGGAGAGAGCTCTGTTGTTAGTGAGGCTAGCTGCCTGCGAAGAGGGTCAGTTTGTCTCAGTCACCATCTGAAACTGACGGAGGATGGATGTGCTCCCCAAAGCACGTGAGGCATCTTCTGGTGGCTGGACGGGTTTTTTTGTGCAGGGGATGGGAATTGAACCTATGATCTACCGCATATGAAGCGGAAGCGTAACCTCAAGGCTACAGACCCCCCTGTAAAACGGTAAATTATATTTAGAATTTCCGAATGGATAGAAATCAATAACTAAAGGGTGTACGGAATCAAATTGCGGCACCACAAATGTTTGGCAAAATTCGCACGTTCAACCAATCATCTTCGAACTTTTAGTTAAAAAAGTTAAATAAAACATATTATGAATATTTTACCATGTTTTTTTATTCAATTTCAATTCCATACCCAAATGCACGAAATTTTTTCTTTAAACTTCTCATAAGGTCCTGTACAACACTTGGACCAACATTTTCTTGCGTGGCAATCAATTTTTTCTTCATATCTTCCTCCGATTTCACTTAGGATGCGTCCGAAGCGCTTGCTTCATGATGGCCCAGTACAGTGATGCATTTGAACGCGTTCAGTTCGCGTTCCAGTTCATTTTTTGGAACGGAGCGATCAAGTAGGCTTGCTCATTGTTCAGTTCAAAAATTTGAACTCTAATGAGCAAAAATTTGAACGCAGATTGTTCTGACAGATTTCACGGCATCTTATAATGCCAAAATTTTTTATGAGGTGAACAAAGCAAGACATAAATATACATTTATGATTGAATTGATTTTATTATTGATTCAAGACATATTTTCCGAGTAAATACCTAAATCTATGCTTTAATTACCAATGTAGTGCATTGCGATCTGAACAGGCCGTTCGAGAGCAGCGACAGGCTCCGGCTCGCAAGTTCACTGTCTGCTGCGTTCTCGTGCAAAATTTGAACTTGCTCCGTTCAGTTTTGGCTCGCGTTCAGTTCAAAATGCATCACTGGCCCAGTATTTTTCAATTGTCCGCAGTTCCGGTGCGTTTGGGGGGTTGAGATTCTTCGGCACGAAATTAACCTCCTTAGCCTTGTACTACTCCATAACCTTTTTCGAGTAATGGCACGAGGCCTAATCCGGCCAAAAAATCGTAGGACCATCGTGTGACCTCAGAAGAAAAAGTAGACGCTTTTAGAGGCATTCCTTTAGGTACATCTGCCCATTGACCTTTCCAGTTGTCCCGAATGGCCAGTTGTCATCGAATTCATGATGAACAGTGAAAAACTGGAGGTCCGGGGCTGCCGGAATACTGTTTTTACATACGTCTCATCATTTATAACGAGGCAATGTGGTTTCATCAACATTTGGGTGTACAGCAAAGAAAGCTCTCAGTTAATAACTGTGGAAGTGCTCATAAGAACATTAAGCTGTCAAAGTCTGTCACTAAGTCTTTGTCCCAGTGAGGACGTAATACCAAGAAGAAGAAGAAGACGTATGTAGTCTTTCACGTTTTTCGCATCTTGTACGAAAGTTTTGGATAAATTCAGTTTCTTCGCCACATCTTGAAACTGAACTGTTGAGATTCCTCTTAAAAGCTTGAACTACCCGTTTGTGGCCTATACGGAGATCCATTTTTGCCACTTTTTTTCTTTCCGATCGATGGTCAAACGTTCGTAGTACCGATATATAAAACACAAGACACCGTAGAATGTACCTTTCTCAGATTTCTGTCAATGACACGTTGAAAAAAAAGATCCGGACGTACGCTACTACTCACAAGACGTTCCAAATCAACTGATCGGGAAGCTCTTTGACAGTTCTTCTATAGAAATGACAGCATCGTTTTTGCATCGATCTTCCACCGATGTAAACAAATGCATAGACGGACCTGTCACATGAAAAGCCCTATTGCACGTCTGCTTGTGAAACTTACACAGCGTGAACAAATTACACATTGAACAAAATACACCTAAAATTTCAATAGAAAATATCGATGCAATTTGATTCCGTACACCCTTTATTATAACTGCGAAAGATTTTGAATAGCTTACAACTGACTTAACTTAACTGATTTATAAAAAAAAACATGCTTAAGCCATTCCAAGTATGTTTTTTTATAGTTTACTGGTTTAAGTTTAATTGATTGTTGTTTTCTACCTTAAACCGATTGAAAAAATACAAAATAATAAATTTTCAATTACTAATGTTGTTATTTCGAAAAAACAAGGATCTTAGAATAAATTTGGCAAAATGATAGTCAGAAGATGAGCCATGTGATTACCGTTATAGTCGATTAGAGCAAGTATCAAACGTTTGTTTCAAACCTGGAATGATTTGGTTGCTCTGGTACGCTCACGTCAATATCAGAATGAACTTACGCGAATGTCTTCTACGGGGCCGCTGATCCCCACGTGATTGATGTTACTTTTTATCCCGGCATTTGCACTAAATGACCATCTCATTGAAGTTTCCCGTATTTTATTCGCTCCTGTTCTTAAATAAATATGGTTAGAGAGCCAAGAATCAGCGTTTTATAAACGGAAAATTGACGATGTTTCATTTGGGCATGCTTGCATTCATCTTTACTCTCTTTGCAATAATATCGAAAACTGATTTACTTCTCGAAACACTTTTCAGTGTTGTACGATAAAGTATCACAAGGTGTTTTGGCGAAGTTATTAACGAAAGAATTGATCCATGAAGTCAGATGAGCCTTTATCAAGCAACAGTGTAGAAAAGTAGTTTCCCTTTGCAAGTTGCGGTTGCGGGTCCCTAAGTTGTTTACGTAATCCGTAAAAGGAGATATTCACAGCCAGAACACGTTTTTACAACACGGTAAATATCAATATCACACGTCACAAGTGTTGTATGGCACTTCAACAACTTCAACTACATCCCTATCAAGCACTGCCTCAGCCCCGACACAACTGAACCTGCCTATACGTATGGGTAGAGTAAATGGTACTACAAGCTTATCCTAGTTGTCCCTCTTTATAATAGTGCAACCCAGTTCTACCGTATTGCGATCGATTCCAATAAAGTCATTAAGAAGTATATGCGACAAAACGCAATACTGAACAGTAAATTCGAAAACTCATATCCTTTTCATTCCATGTAATTTTACGAAAAAAGCAGGCAACCCGTCTACAATTAAACTTAATTGTATTTATCAGCTTAACCACCTATCCCTGTTCATGTTAAGATATTATCATCTTCTTTTTAAGTCTATGATATTACCTGCTGTTAGGTTTAGGTTGGGAACCTCTGTTGTTCCCACCCAGGTTTTTGTCCTGGGCCTCAGGGTCGTTTCAAATTGCTCCAAGAGGAAATTGGGGAGATGGGCGGAAAAACTTCCCTTTAAAAAACCCAAACGTAGTCCTACGTCAAAATTTACGTTGTCGAGGTGGACAAAACCGAAATCTGGAGGAGATGGAGGAAATACAGGGCTTTGCTAGCAATATTCAAAAGTTCTCAATTTGATTATAAGATTCGTTTTAATTAGGGGCATTGTATCTTACAAAGAAGGAAGGAAAATAGGATTTACATTACCACACAGCTTCTTATGGGGCCTGAACCGTCTACCAAGGCGCTGCTGGTCCCGGCACCATCCACCGCGGTGTTAGCTTTGTCCTGGACGGATGAAAATGGTGTCTTCAGTGGCAGTGGAGTTCTTCGCACTCAGGGGACGTGACGGATTCTTCAGCTGGTAGGTCGTTAACCACTTCGCTGGCCGGACCAAACTATTCTCGCGGCCGCTCACACCGGGTGGTCCTTCGTGCCGGATGAACTTGTTCCGAACTAGCGGCGCACGGATTCTCACAAGCTTTCTGGATTCCACTACTGGACACTAGCCGACCGGACCAAGAACAATGAAAGAGGCACACCGGGGCTTTTCAGTTCACTATTCGAGGAGAAAAATTAAGTGGAAATAAAGCGCGCACTACTTGCTGTTATCGTGGTGGTTCACCTATTAGAGACCGTTTGTCTGTTGACAAACGGTTTTATTGGATCGCTGCTGTCGATTCGCTACCAACGTCATGACAGCTGACGCTGGTAACGGTGGTGTGTAGTACAAACGTTATGGGAATAGGGATGGGGATGTTCAAGGTGGAGTGCATTCGATATTTTTATGTGTAATTCATTTTTTTTTTCAATTTCTATTTGTATAAGGTATAGGCATTTCAATTTTAAATTCATAATATTTTTAAGCAGCCGTAATTATAATAAAAATGATAATAGTAAAAAGGGTAGTAATAAGAAAAATAATAATGATAAGGATAATAATAAGAGTAATAATTGGAATAATAATAAGAATAATAAAAATAATAAGAATAATGATGAAAGGAATTATAATAACAATGAAAGGAATAATAATAATAATGATAATAATAATAAACAAAAAAACTATTTACAGGGAATATTTACAAAAAAACAAATGTAACCATTTTGAGAGGTTACATTCATCCCCCACTCCAGAATAAAAAAAAACGTTGTTTTTTTTTTAAAGAGAAGTCGGGAATGGGAATTTAGGTATAAGGACTTTTGTGGCCCTCCTCTTGTTAAGTGTTAGATTGATTTTGTACAATGATTTGTTCATGGAGAGGAGCTCTTTTCCACAAAATCACGTAACACTTAATAATAGAGACTGTCCACTGAAAAGGAAATGGGTCAGGGAAAAGGGTCAGTGTGGCCCTCCTCTTGTTAAGTGTAAGATTGATTTTGTGCAATGATTTGTCCATGGAGAGGAACTCTTTTCCACAAAATCACTTAACACTTAACAATAGAGACTGTCCACTTGAGTGAGAAGGTCAAGTAAGGAGTTCTTATTTTGGCAGCTCTCTTTTAGCTGAAGGTTACTTTGATTTAGCGGAATGATTTTTCCGTGCAGAGAGGAGCTCTTTTCCACCAAATCACCTAACTTTCAGCCATAGAGTCTGGCTGCCAAACTATGAATCTTTTTTCCTCTTAGGGTAATTAGTTCGCAGTAAACCTTTTTCTCTTGTTGGTGACTTCCAGTCTGGAAAAGTGATTGTTTCATCAGTGGGAGCTCTTCTTTTCGAGATTAGTAGTCACTGTTTAAGATCAAAGGAATTACCGGGAGAGGCGAACTTCCACGATCCACGATCGAATTGGGGAAGCAGGAGTCCTGCTTCTCTAATTCGTGATAGATTCACTGAAAGCTAGTTCTCCTATAGTGGCTCTCTCCCCTGAATTTTAAGTGATAATTTGAAGCAATGATTGATCACTAAAGGAGGCTCTTTTCCTTCAAATTACATAAAATTGCAGAGCGAACCTGACCACTGTACTCTCTAATTACCATAAACTGAAATAAGAGGACAATGATTGAGTTGTATCGAAATAATAAGTGAATCTGGAAAATACAGCCTTCCAGAATACAGGTTCGTCAGAATAAAAGCGTTCTTATCCATCCTCTCATCATCAAATCTTTATAAATCTTTATTATTAAACTTTTATTTTAAATTAACTCAATTATAACCTATTTTAAAACTAATCTACTATTAGGAGAGAAAATAAACTTTTTGGAAATCTCTTCTTAGAATCATCACCGAGATTTTATCGGGATTAAAAGTACGAATTCATTCACACATTCATTCCCCCCACCTTTCATACAAATTCATTCAAACATTCATCTCATTCATACGGTTGTCTGGGATAAAACTTTATTTCCCAAGACAACATACAATTCATTCACACGCTATATATGCTAAATTAAGATTCTAGGATACCCTATGCTAAATAATTTGGAGGAGGCCTAGCAATATCGCTGTAGACCCCTCGGTTGGACCGACGAACTAATCGATCGAAATCCGCCACCTTGGAGGCGTTATGAAAAATGTTAACAGTCCCCTTAATTCGACCCTTGTTAAAAAGGTAAACATGGGGAACGGAAGAGAGAGGAAAAAGAAGTAGATGATGCGAACAATGTCGACGAGGAGGAAAAACAAAATATTAAAGTTCTGACGACGACGACGGACAGGCATGAATGAATGAGAAACACAAGAAAGCAAACAGGTGAGTATTCGGTTATTTTCACCGATTTATTGAATCCTTGTTAGGGGATTCGAGATTGGAGGTCAGGGAATAAAGGCGATGCAGATGTTCACCCGGGTTTGAGATGGACGGCTGGCCAAATCCCCAGATTTTTCCCACTGAGGTCTTCCAGCTCGTAGGAAGACGAGCCTATCTTGGTCTTGACTTTACAGGGTAAATACTGCCGCCCTAATTTGGCATTGTAGTTTTCAGCAGCTGAAGACTGCTTCATGTTCTTACGGTAGACCAATTGACCTACCGTAAATGACTTGGCGAAAGTACGGTTTCGCAGATTATAGCGATCCCTGGAAACCTCATGAGATTTTTCGAGGTTCTTGCGAACAATCTCATGGATTTTAGTGAACATCTGCTTGCGTCTTTCCTCCCTGTCTTCCGCAGAAAGTTCCTCACCGTGTCGAGAAAGACGATGGTCGGATCCCTGTTCCGCTAGCTCTTGTCCGTGGGTAATGAAATACGGTGTGAATCCCGTGGAGGAGTGAACACTAGTGTTGAGCATCAGCTCCACCTCCGGGATCTTGGTGTCCCATATTCGCTGGTCCTCTTGGACGTAACTGCGGACGGCCGCGTTTATACTACGGTTCACGCGCTCCACGGGATTCGACTGGGAATGATAGCGGGAATTCAGCCAGTGTGTGATCTTGAAGTGGTCTATAAGTTCCTTGAACTCTTTCGAAACGAAAGAGCTGCCATTGTCTGTAATTATGATTTCAGGGACAGAATTTCTATAGAACCACTGATTTTTCAAAATCACACACATGGCTGAACTATCCAGCTTCTTCACCGGCTGAATCATTACCCACTTAGAGAAATAGTCACAAATGACTAAGATGTGCTGATTCCCCTTACGACTACGTGGCAGAGGACCAATGAAGTCCATGGAAATAATCTGCCACGGTCGGGAAGCACAGCGCATTTTACCCATTTCCGGGGTAGTTTGTACGTAAGAGGGCTTGACCTCTTTACAGGTTGAACAGGCCTGTATGTAGGCCCTAATATCTTTGGCCATTTTGGGCCAGTAATAGCGCTGTTGGACAAGAGCTAGCGTTTTGTCGAAACCGGGATGAAACTTATCATCATGAGCCTGTTTAAGCACTCCGGAAACTTCCTCGGTTGGCAGAACTTGCTTCCACTCAAACCGAGAGTCGTATGGCACATTTTTGACGGCGATAAACTTGTAAAGTTTACCGTCTTCGACCTTGAAATCGACATAGTCGTCAGGCCGGCGGGTAACCTTCTCCATCAGAGAAGTGTACCAAACTGAAGTTGGTGAATCTTGAACTACAGCAATGCTACGCGACAGGGCATCCGGAACGACATTCTCCTTTCCTTTCCGGTGTACCACTGTCATGTCGAATTGCTGAAAGTCCAAGCTCCACCGACTACATCGAGAGCCCACCTTCCACTTCGTTTTGAGAATGTGGGTGAGGGCGGACGAATCCGTCACCAAGGTGAAGTGGTAGCCCTCGATGTAGCCCCGGAATGCTTCGATGGAGAGAAGAGCGGCCAGAGCCTCTTTTTCAGCAGCGTGGTAGTTCTTTTGCGGGGTGGTGAGCACAAGTCTCGCTGAAGTTTGGGATGAACCGCCGGTAATAATTCGCCATCCCTAGGAATCTTCTAAGTTTTGTGATCGTGGTGGGCCTTTCGTACTCGACAATGGGTCGAATCTTGTCAGGATTTCCACGAAGACCCTCCGAACTCAAAAGATACCCAAGGAAGGGAATTTCCGGCACCCCAAACTGAGACTTCTCCAGGTTAATCATAAGGTTGGCTCTGTTTAATCTGCGTGCAATTTCCTGAAGTAGCTGGACGTGATGCTCAAATGTCTCCGTTACCACGACGATATCGTCGAGGTAAACGAAGACATAAGGCTCCAAAGGGCATTCGGGTGTATTGAAACAACCCCTTACCTTGCACGCTAAAGGCCGTATACTTCCGCGAAGCCTTTTCAAGTGGAACTTGAAGGAAAGCTTCCGACAAATCAATTGTAGATAAGTACTTCGCTTATGGAAGTTGGCCTAAGATTCGACAGGGGTGCGGCAAGGGGTAAGCATCACGAACAGTTCTTTCGTTAATCTTGCGCGCATCCAAACAGAGCCGAACCTTATGAGGTTTGACGACTGGTACACAGTTTAGTGACCAATCAGAATTACTGGGTTCGATGATACCCGCGTCGAGCAATCTTTGCAGCTCTACGGACACCAAACCTTGAGTTTTTGGAGACATGACGTACGGGAACTGTCTAACCGGAGGCTTCATCTGCCATTCTTCGGCGAGCTCAATTTTGTGCTCCGCCAGTGGAGTAGTAGACAGTTTCCCCGGACGTGCGGAAATGAAAAGAGATTTGATGTGATCGATTGTCTTCTGCTCGGAAGCAGAGAGGACAGATGGTGTTGGCAACGGAGACGGAGTGGTTTCTGCCCCGGTATATTCAACCGTAGCGCACCCTACAATGGTGGGTTAGATCCGGAAGGTCTTCCAGAAATCCATTCCGCAAATGCAATTGATGGCTAGGTTTGGAATAACGAGAGTCGGCACAACTCGAACCACACCGTTCCATGAAAATGGTGGATAGACCTTTCCACGGACCGTGAGCGCTTCTCCGCTCGCCGTTCGCAGGTTGGGTGGGTCTCGCAGTGGAAACAGTTTTTTTGGTTTGACTGTATTGTACACTGTACACATCATTGATGAGAGTGAGATTACTTCCACTATCTAGAAGGGCAGAAACAGTAATCCCATAAATGTCAACCTATATGTACGACGCCGGAGTCTCCGAATATAGATTCTCCAAAGCCGGTTGAAAATACGAAGAAGAGTTTACGCTTGGTAGTTTGGGTTCAGCGGGCGGCGGTTTTGGCTCGCTACCAACGCGTTTTTTACGCAGTATGGGCAGTTGCTTGACGGATAGCCCCGAAAACCGCAGTTTTCGCACAGTACCCCTCTCGGGAGCCTGCATTGGTCCATCCGATGCCCAAACTTGCCGCAATTGAAGCAATGTCGGCTTGATAATGATTGATGAGATTCGATCAAGTCTTCCAAAGTGGTTGGTGCCCGTGCTGGTCCGCGAGAAATATCGTTTCTGGTTTGGGAACCCTTACGACTCTGATTGGTCTGTGTAGGAGAAGTGTGGGCCCTCGAATTTCTCGACGAGGCTTGTTGGTGTGGAGTGGGTGGCTTGTTGGGATCATCCTGAGATGAGCCCTTTTTCGGTTCAGAAAACTCAACCGCATTAACCGACTTCTCAGGTCCAAACACTTTGTTGTAGACTGAGAAGTTTACGGCATCTATTTTCTGGCCTGCGGACACAAGTGTCGGAAGGTCAGCAATAGGGATGAAATTGAGCTGCTTTTTATAATCAATCCTCATATTCTGAAGAAGGATTTGGACCTTTTCGTGTTCCGGCAAGGGAACACTCATTGTCCCAAAAAGCTCTTCCATACCGTGTTAGAATTGAAGGAAGGTTTCATTGCGGGCTTGCTGACGCTGATAAACCTTCATTTTTATTAAGGTGTCTAGGTCGGGATGCATAATCGTCCGCCTAAGCTCTAGCACCAAATGCTGCCAGTTGACTAACCGGCCTGTAGCGCGCATGGTCATGTACCATTGCAATGCTGGACCTTTGAAAAGGTGAATCGCTGAATCAAACAGTTCAGCTTCCGAAGCATGTTCAGCAACAGCCATCGCATGAACCACTCCAAGGAACTGGTTCAACTTCAGCCCTTGATCTTCACCATCATATTTAGCGATTGTCCACTTGGACACCGGCAAGGTGTGACGCACCTGATTGCCAGACGGAACTGGATTAAAAGAAACGAAATTGGATGAAGGAAAGGCAGTTGAAGTTGAAGCCGAAGATCCTGTAAGATTGTTCCATGGATAAGCTGGCTGAATGATGCTTGGAATCGGATTCCCTAGCCACGGATTTGAAGTCTGTCCACTATTCAAGGCCGAAATTCCTAGGCTCGGATTTGAAAGTGGTACAGAACTTGCAGCTGGATATCCTAGCCACGGATTGGTGACTTGCGGATGAATGGAAGGATTGTTCTGCAGATAGCTATGCCAGGTTGAAGGAGGCTGCGGCTGTGTAGAGAGATGGCTCTGCGGTAACGAGAAGGTTACGCTAGTGATCGGCCTAGAAGGATCGACCGCCCCCGAAGAACTCTGACCCTGTGAAAGGTTCGAGTATATCGGAAGAGAGGGGAAAGAGGAATGAAGAGGTGGAGGAGCTTGACTAGCCAGCGGCGCACTCGCTACTGGCTGCCGACTTCCACTAGGAAGCTCGGATTGTCTGCGTTGAGACTCTTCCTCGCAATGTCTTCCCATTCTAGCCATCTCCGCTTCTAACTCTTTAATGCGAGCTAGTAAAGAGCGCACACAGTCACTGCCTTCAAACCGAGAAGCCACCGAAGTATTGTCTGAAGTAGTATTCACACCAGAAACTACTGTACCTGATTCTGCAATCGATCGGGGATGGGCATCAAGAACAAGCTCAGTACGGAACAAGTCCATTAAGGTTTGATCCTCCAGTCCCTCTCGATTATGTATGAGATTCAGGTTCGGTTGGTTCAGTGTGAAAATACTGCTTCAGAAGGATCACCACATCAACAAGCATTTCCTTGAGGAAGCTTTCTGTTTCCCCCGAACCCCTAACCTGATTCAAAAGAAGGACTATCCGATGACCGAAATGCAAAAGCTTTGCTTGTCCCCTCACCCTTAAGTTTTTGTCATTCTGTTGTAAGCCTGTCGACAATTCGTCGAAATTTTGTCGACAGAACTGTATTGTCTCCTCCCAGTTCACCTGTAATTCCACTTCAATTTTATTATTATCCTCTTTCTCCAGCTTTAGGTGATCCCTAAGACTCCTACGCTTTCTAGAGTAGGTGGGATCATCCCGAATAACGATCGAGCGAATTTTCAACTCGAAGTCCAACTCCTCAGGTGATAAGTGGTCCACCCTTAAGCTGTGGTACCACTCCCGAATCTTTTCAACAGCGTGTGTGAATTGGATTTCCAGTGATTCAGCCATTTGTCACTTGAGAATAAACAACAAAATCGAAAAAAAATGCTTAAAAATAAAAATTAAATCAAAAAATATTTACAAAAATTCTAAACCTACCATAAACTAAATCAAAAGCTACTTTTTGCTTAAAAATGCAAAAAAAGTAACAGTAAATCAAAGCTTATTCCTAAAAAAAAATTGAAAAAAATATACAAAAAGAAAAAATAGATCAAATAAATTAAGCATAAATGTATGTTTTATCACTAAACTAAACACAACAAAAAATTAAAATATAAAAAATAATAAAATAAAAATTAAAAAAATAATAATTTCGAACCAGTGTGTAAGAAGACACTAAAAAATTTGAAAAAATGAAATTATAAAATAAAAATAAAAAAAATATAATTTTGAACCACTGTGTAATATTGAAGATTAATTTCACTTATTATTTATTTAACCCTACTAAATTGATTATTTTATTTTTCAGCTAAAAAGAGATAAAAAGGCTAATTTATTAGGATGAAATGAAAGAAAAAGAACGATTCACAGCATTTGTTATCATCATCCGAACAATTGTAGGAAAAGAAAACACATTCACTTGTCGCTTTCTTATCCCGATACAACTCAGTACAATAAATCCTGTATAAAAGAACAATTGGAATAGAGGATTCCAATTCCTCCCGGAGCTTATTTGAAAAGGGTTCCACTTCAATAGTGAAGTGGAAACCTTTTCTTATTATTTTTGTTGGGCGCCAATTGTTAGGTTTTCTTTTAGGTTGGGAACCTCTGTTGTTCCCACCCAGGTTTTTGTCCTGGGCCTCAGGGTCGTTTCAAATTGCTCCAAGAGGAAATTGGGGAGATGGGCGGAAAAACTTCCCTTTAAAAAAACTCAAACGTAGTCCTACGTCAAAATTTACGTTGTCGAGGAGGACAAAACCGAAATCAGGAGGAGATGGAGGAAATACAGGGCTTTGCTAGCAATATTCAAAAGTTCTCAATTTGATTATAAGATTCGTTTTAATTAGGGGCATTTTATCTTACAAAGAAGGAAGGAAAATAGGATTTACATTACCACACAGCTTCTTATGGGGCCTGAACCGTCTATCAAGGCGCTGCTGGTCCCGGCACCATCCACCGCGGTGTTAGCTTTGTCCTGGACGGATGAAAATGGTGTCTTCAGTGGCAGTGGAGTTCTTCGCACTCAGGGGACGTGACGGATTCTTCAGCTGGTAGGCCGTTAACCACTTCGCTGGCCGGACCAAACTATTCTCGCGGCCGCTCACACCGGGTGGTCCTTCGTGCCGGATGAACTTGTTCCGAACTAGCGGCGCACGGATTCTCACAAGCTTTCTGGATTCCACTACTGGACACTAGCCGACCGGACCAAGAACAATGAAAGAGGCACACCGGGGCTTTTCAGTTCACTATTCGAGGAGAAAAATTAAGTGGAAATAAAGCGCGCACTACTTGCTGTTATCGTGGTGGTTCACCTATTAGAGACCGTTTGTCTGTTGACAAACGGTTTTATTGGATCGCTGCTGTCGATTCGCTACCAACGTCATGACAGCTGACGCTGGTAACGGTGGTGTGTAGTACAAACGTTATGGGAATAGGGATGGGGATGTTCAAGGTGGAGTGCATTCGATATTTTTATGTGTAATTCATTTTTTTTTTTTCAATTTCTATTTGTATAGGTATAGGCATTTCAATTTTAAATTCATAATATTTTTAAGCAGCCGTAATTATAATAAAAATGATAAAAGTAAAAAGGGTAGTAATAAGAAAAATAATAATGATAAGGATAATAATAAGAGTAATAATTGGAATAATAATAAGAATAATAAAATAATAAGAATAATAATGAAAGGAATTATAATAACAATGAAAGGAATAATAATAATAATGATAATAATAATAAACAAAAAAACTATTTACAGGGAATATTTACAAAAAAACAAATGTAACCATTTTGAGAGATTACACTGCCACAGCTAGATTTTTGTTATTGAGTTGAACGTGTCCTAGAAATCAATATACAGGTTGACAATGAATTCTATTAAAACGATGAAAATGGTTGCACGTATATAGAATTGAAGTTTTAGTTAGTGATCCTTTATATGAGACATAAGCGGAAGTAAAGTGGAATTATTTGGCAACAGACCAGCAGTGCTGAGTTTGCTCGGCGTCGAGAACAATATTGTAACACGGACATGACTTCCTCATTGCTACATGCAAAACAACTTTAACCGAAATAATTTTAAGCAAATTACATTAATTCTCAAGAAAAGTTCAAAACAAACATAACGCATGTTCGTTTGGCTCACGCTTTGACAACTCTCGCTGCTCGATTGGCTCACACTTTGACAGAAATGTCAGCTTCCGCGTATCTCTCTTATAAAGGATCACTAGTTCTAGTGATGTCGATAGTTAAGTAGTACATATTGAGGATTTGTTTGAAGTTGTTAAAGACTTTGAAAATCTTTCAACACTTGTGACATATGACAATCATGTTTTCCGTGTAGTTAAAATCTTGTAGTGGCTGAAAATGTAGAACAGGTACGTTAAATGCTGAAAGCAATACTCGGTGGACAACTAGACGTAAACATCAAGAGTACCCGCATACTTGTGAACCATATCTGTACTGTTTCCCGTATTATTCACAACCGTTTGCGACAATACCGTAACAATTCCATATAACATGGAAATTAACAATAAGCTCACCCTACCTGAAACGGGTTTGACCGTTTTGCAAATAGTAATTGGGTAAATTACAATGTGGGGAATGGGCGGTTAAGTTATGTAACCATAAAAAATCGCCGATTTTCTCGAACAAAATTTGTCGTTTACAGTCTGCCAAATGATTGTTTTACTATCCATGGTTTCGTTCAATAAACTGTAAAGGAAACAATTTAGGTACAGTATAACAATGAACAAAAATAAAATTAAATAGTGTATTGAAAATTGTTGATTTATGGTGTTTTATGTTTGATTTAACTTTATACCGTACAGTGCTGTTGTATTTATACCAAAACTCATGAAAACAATTAATTAAGAAGAAATTGAATAAGAAACAGCGCGACAAGAAAGTACGTATTGAAAAACATCTTTTGAAAGAAGATAAACGAACCTCTTGTCTCACTGTTTTCTTTCCAGAATAAATCCACAAAAGCAGTGTTTGAGTCTATGTTTTAATTGTATTTATTTTTTTTTTCACATAACAATACTTACTTTGATTAGTTAATCAATCGAACTTGGTCAAGTTTATACTTAAGTTGTGTATGTATGCATATTTTCATTATCTGATCGAAGAAAATGACTGCATTTATTCCGTCAGTCTTCACATCATACTGCGCTTCCCGATGGCACCGCAAGTGCATAACCGTAACATCCGTAGCCAGTAGCGGACTTTGGGGCAAGTGTGCCATAGGGGCAAGTGTGCCACCCCTGCTTTTCATAAAAACTACAATATATATTTTTTCTTTGAGCTTTGAGCTTAACAATATATCATAGTTCACAAAATGATAATCAAAATATGATGAACATTGCTCTATTTTACACGTATTTACATCGATTTTTGCAAAGACAACCAAATTTGAGTGGATTTTTATAAGATTTTGTTGTTTCCAAATAGCATGGTAAAAGGTAAATTATTAACAGATTTTTCTAACGTACTGTACATCGTGAAACTATTCAAATGTGTAAGTTATTGTGGCATTTGAACGAAAAAAGTATTTAGTTTTACATACAAAATCCAGTTTGGTTGAAATGTATAGTTATTGGGGCAAGTGTGCCACCTATTTGATAAACAAAAATTGCTGAAGTGAAATTTATAAAAATGTAAACATCATCAACAAAATCATAATAATAAACTAAAATGAGGCACCGGTAGTGGTTTCTGAAGTATAGTAGGGGAATAACTAACATGTTTGCCCCCCAAAGTGATTTTATCTCAAAATATTCAATAATAACATGTTTTTCGGCTTATTAAGTACCGTTTTTCATATCTACATCAATATTTTATTATTATTTAGTGCTGATCTAGTGTAATATTATACATATATGCCGTAATATAAGGGTACTACTTATATTGTATTGAATGGAGACAAAAATAACCATTTTAGTTATTCGAGTGAGTAATAGAGAGTTACGCATGTTTGAACCTTGTTATAAAGCACCACCTTATTACGGTAAACTTAAAATTATTTTTTAAATTATCGATTAGCGTCTGCTTTTTAAGTAATATTAATATGAAATAAAGAAAATTTCATTACAAGTAGAATTACCTGCGATGTTCATTCGGTGGCCGTCTTGCCCCATATGGGTGGCACACTTGCCCCATAGTGTCGAAAAATAGGTTAGTTTGGATGATATTTGAGAAGCTCCAAAACTAATACTTTTTGAAATTATTTTCATTTCAAATGGCACAGTGGTTATGAAAAGATGTGAAACTATCATCATGAGGCTAAATTGGTGGTTTTTATAAGCCTTGGGCAAAGTTAGAGAACAATTTGCTTAAGGTGGCACACTTGCCCCAAATTCCGCTATAGGTACTATTTTCAGAAGGTGTTGGAACAGATGCCGCTAAAAAATATGAATAATAAAAAAATAGAAAATTTTCTTTGCTTTCAATAAGAAACACTTACCTCAAATTGCATTCATAATTAGTAACAACCGGCAGTCTTTCATACGGAAGAACTTCCACTGGTTTCCTTTCTGATGAACAAAATTCATCTGCAATTACATCCTGCATTCGGCGGTCCGATGGTCAGGTTGCGTTCCAAATGGTAAGCAATCTGCTCGTATGCTCGTTGTTCATTTCCAGCAAAGGAGGCAATTTGTTGATACTCCATTTAACTCAATCACTTCTTCCTTGACTACTTGAAAGCTGGAAAAAATCTTTCTGTTTGACTGGGGATTTTAGTAGAGCCGTAGACTTTCAGCAGGGCGACTTCAGCACGGACTAATGGACCAGACTCTGTCCCGAATGTTTTTGGCCGACGCGACGGAACGGAAGCAAAAGTTTTGGCCGGATTACTCCACTTACGAGCAACAAAACAATCTTGACTACTTGCACCCTTAAATAAACTATCGCAGTAATATTGTACGTTCACACAGTGACAGAAAAAAATCAACTCGTTTATACCGTACAAAATACATGCAAATTTTAATCTTTTAACTTTTCTGCGTCGAATAGGTACTAAGAGCCGAAGGAAGAATTTAAAAATAATTTGTATTGATATCAATTGATAAAACCCAGAAAATCCTTGTGTCAATTTTTATATGCGTGTCCAGCAAAATAATGAAATTGTTGCATCGACTTAAACAAACACAGATACTAATGCGTGGAACTGTTTGACGAACTGTTAAAAAACGGTAAATTATTGTTACATGTACCAGTGTAAGTGTGTCAGCAAACTTAAACAGGCAACCCATTTCAGAAAGGGTTACGTTATATGCACCACAGTTTCTCCCGAATTTCATCCTTATATTGTTCAACAATATCGGATCAATATCAAAGAATGTTACTGTTTGATATAATTTGATCAAACCATTCTTTATAGTCTGAAATTTTTGTTTTCATATTGTTCGACAGAATAGCAACTGATTGTGGTACGTTCACATTAACAGATAGAAGATAGTTATTGTTTTGAACATACAACAAACTGTATTTTTCTATGCGGGTAGTATCAGATGTACAAAGAAGCAAATTTTATTAAGCAAAATAAATACGGCAGACTTAAGTGGGCTGGTCACTTAGTGTGAAAGTCGAAAAATAAGTTGTAAATAAATAATATTCAGCATTGAATGATTCACGTTTATCTTTTATGCAATTTTAATGTGGATTATATTGAATTTTCAAGTCAAAAAATTCGAAACAAGATTTCTCGAGGTTCCTCCATGGAATTTTTTTAAAAAATGGCCCAGAGGTGCAGAATGGCCTCAGGAATCGAGCCTTATACTCAGATTTGATGGACAATTTTTTTACATGATAACGGTCTGTCGGGGCACCGTGGTATCATAAGGGCGGAACTGTAGTGATCGATTTCTCTTCATCGAATTCCCCTTTAGCTAATTACTGTGCCGCGTGACTATTTTTCAACTGCTTTTTTCGATTCAGTAGCCCTTCTTCATGCTACATCGCTAAATTTGACGAAAATTGTTTTGATTTTTATCAATGCATATACACCTCAAGATACTGAACACAATATGTGTTCTTGTAAAAAAGCAGAACCACAAAATTAAGAAAACAATACCCTTCTCATCATTATTATAAGTTTTATTAGGATGACTTCTAGACTCGGGCAAATTCATTACTAACATTCAACATTAGACTTTAAACTGCTAGCATTATGTCATATGTCATTGCCAAAAACATCTGAAAGTAATCACTCAGTCATTAAAAAATGACGCATAGTATCTAGGGTTTTTCGACGTCCGGTGCGTAGTCAAATTCGGGGCTTTTTAAAATAGGGACGCTAGATAAACATACAATTACAATAAAAATACATACAATAAAAATATGACTTAATTTAAATATAGAATATGATTCAGGAACTACACTCCCGTGCATAAGTTTGGGTTCACCCCCTAAAAAACAAACAAAAGTGTTCTGTCCATATCTCTGTGATTACAGGTCCAATTGAAACTCTCTAAGCCGCATTTGAAAGGCAAAGAGTTATTCTTACTTCGTATGTATTTTTCCAAAAACATTCTTTGAACTTTGTATACTAAATTCTTACGAGCTGGTAGGGAATCGACTGTATGGTTGTAATCGATTATGCTTTTCGGCTACGCAGTCTTAATTTTTCAACGGCTTATTTATTTGCCCGACATTTCGACACGGGAAGACACAATTCCCGTGTCGAAACGTCGGGCAAATAAATAAGCCGTTGAAAAATTAAGACTGCGTAGCCGAAAAGCTAAATTCTTACTTAAAGTTGTGACATTTTTCAAAAAACGCACTGAAAATTCATATTTAATTTCCAGCATTCACCTGAGCCGCACGCACATCATTTTTGTCAATATCTCTGCCATTTTTCAACCGATTTTAATAGTTTAAAGCTTTTTTGAGCGCAAAAAAGGCGCGTAGGTACATGATTGGTTTGAGATTTCAGAGATTTAAGTAAGTTCAGGTGTACCCAAACTTTTGCGCGATACACCATACTGAGGGGTGAACCCAAACTTTTGCACGATGACTTGACTGACTATTTCATTGATTTTGAATACTTTCCAGATTTTTCCGCCAAAATTTCGTGGGGTCTTTTTAAAGAATATAAGATTACGATTCTAATGACACTTTGATTTGAAATTTTGGTCGATGCAATGCTGAGAAAATTAGATATGAATTTTCAGAGCAATTTTTGAAAAATGTCACAACTTTAAGTAAAAATTTAGCATACAAGAATAACTCTTTGCCTTTCAAATGCGGCTTAGAGAGTTTCAATTGGACGTGTAATCACAGAGATATGGACTGGACACTTTTGCATGTTTTTTAGAGGGTGAATCCAAACTTATACACGGGAGTGTAGGTGAGAACCTCAGGGAATCCAACAAGAGGGTCTTTCTAAATATGTCTGTAAGAATTTCTCGTTACGTTACGCCAAATATTACTATACGTAATTAATATTTTTTCAAGAATGAAATTCAGGTATTTGCATAAAATTGCTTTAAGTTAATATTTCAAAGATTTCTTCAGGAGTTCATCAAGCAATTCCTTCACAAATTTCACAAAGAATTCTTCTGACTTCCGTTCAGGATACATCGAAGAATTTATACGGAATTATTATCAAAGTTACCCTCAGAAATTACTCCAGGAATTTCTTCAAAAATTTGTTTCTCGGTACTCATCTAGCGATTCTTCCATAGTACCCAAACATAGTTAGAGATTTCTTCGTGGATTTTTTTAAAAAAAATTTTCTCTTTATTTAAAAATACCTTGAAAAAAATTCAACCGAGTTTCCTTTATGTATTCTTCAACAGCTTCTTCCAAAAAAATTCCCAAGATGTTCTCAAATTCATCCAGGATTTCCCTTAAAGGAGATGCTTAGAAAATTTTACAGAAGTTATTAAAGACATTCCTTAAATAAAAAAAATCTAAACTTAATCCTAAATATATAACTGATGTTGGTATAATAGATGATAAATTCTCACAAGAGAGAAGCTTTTTAAAGATCTCTGGATGTCGTCCAGACTCTTGGAAAAGTCTAGAAGAGTATCCCGAAAAACCACCAAATGAAACCCATACCTGAGCAATTCTCGCTGAAACCAGGCCGCCATCGGCACACGCATCGTTAGAATTCCAATTTTATGCTACTGATCACTATCATATGCTAAAACTAAAGGGTGGTCGTTTCGGTTTTTCAAATTGGTGGACCCCTCGTACGTTAGCTAGCTAAACAGTTTGCGAAAGAGCCCAATTTTCGCTAAACTATAGGTGATTCACGTGATATGTCCCATATTTCCCTTGCAGCACATTGCAAATTTAGTAGCTTCATATAGAGGAAGGATATAGATATCATCTCAAGCTAAACAAAATTTGGCGGCTATTTTGAATTTGGCCGCCATTTTGAATTTTGTCAGAAAAAACGATTTTTCACCATTAGTGCACCGCTTGTTTTGAATTTTGAGATCACCATCAGAAAGCTGAGAAAAATTAGGTGAGCAATGTTATTTACCCTATGAAATAAACAATTTTCTAAATCAAGTTCTACGATTTTGACGTATATGACGAGTACAATGCAAACATTATTTTTCGTACAACAAAGAAACAAGTTTTCAATCGTTGGGTTTTTTTCAGCCATGTAAGGAATATGAGTATTATTTTGACTGAAAAAATCAGGTGGCCATCTTGAATTTTGCCGCCATCTTTATGTTTAGTAGTAGAATTGGGTTTTCACCTTGTGAGCACTTAACATGTTGAATTTTGAGGCCACCACCGAAAACGGGTGACGCCTCCTCTTCTTTATCTTATTCTTTGTTTTCCTGGCATTACGTCCTTACTGGTACAGAGCCCGGTTCCCAGCTTAATTAGTTTTAAAAGCAGGTTATTAAATAGGAATTTTCTTTTATTATGCATATTGGGTACCAGAATGATTCTTCGTCATATCTTCAAGTTCAGGAATTCATTATCATTAATTATCAACTTATAACTATTAACATTATACCATAGACAAATAGACGTCACACTCTCATCATTGTCCATCAACCACCTTTTTAACGAACCGTTTCAAATATATGGTAGGTTGTCAATCCACCACCGTAGCGCTCGCATCTTTTTGGTCGTGCTTGACGTTCACACACTACCCTTATTTGTTGTTCCATCGGCCAAATACACCGATTTTAGCATTGGGCGTACATGTCCTTGTGACTATGATTTTGATCGCGATTTGTTCTGAGTGTTACGTCAATTTATCTGTGATTATACCGTAATCTGCAAGCGTTTTGTGCATCATGCTCACCGGATAATGATATTGTGAACTTGGCGATGGATTTTAACGGAATTTGTTCTAAGTGTTACGTCTGTTTGTCTGTGGAATATATTAAGACTAAATAAATGAAATAATGAATTATATTCCTGAACTCGAAGATATCCCGAAGTATCATTCTGGTAAGGTACCGTGGGGTAAGTGGATACAGAAAAATCAATAGTCAACTTCATTATTATGTACAGCTTACGTGAATAATGTTATTCAAACTTTTTTCTGTGGGACTAATATACTTCAAACCGTCAATTATTTAAGTTTTTCTGATTTTTATGTATTGAGTATGAGGGACTTGAAAATTTGCGCTAAATGATCCACTTACTCCACCATGGTGGGGTAAGTAGATCACCACTAAAAAAAATCTATTCTCAAAACATATATGGTGTAATTATGTATACTCAGAATGATATTGCTCTCGTTCTTGTCATTAGTGCTAGTTATGTCATGTTTTGATGCTTTAAAAATTGAAAGTGTTTTTATTTTATTTTTTAAATTATTAATACATTAGTTCACACTAATTCGAACAAAAAAAAACATTGTAGCTAGAATTATTTGGTTAAAAATCTTCTACATAATTACATAAGTTATACTGAAGTATTGTAGGATTATTCCTAACGATGTTTTCAAAAAACACTGGTAGTTTAAAAATATTAGTTACATTTATTTCTGTGTAACAAACTGAAATTTTCTTATTCTATTTATGAATGGTTTTCTATCATCTGTCTACAACAATTTATATGGTCAAATAAGGTACGATAATATGTTTTCAATTGGTAAATTAGTATATTTTGCTCTTTTGCAACTCAGCTTTAATAAACCACGAAGAGTTTAGTTTTTATTTTGCAATATTCATTCTTTTATATTTTCTAGTACCAGAAATATTAAAATACATTTTGGGTGGATTAATTCAAATTTTCTATAGTCAATTAGACAAATTTAAGCTAGTAATGAAAAAAAGTTAAACAAAACAATATTTGCGAGTACTTAAACTTCTTCAAATTATCGTAAGCAGTCTGCCAATAAATGATAATAATACTTGATCCACTTACCCCACCCCATTAAAAAGTGGGGGTAAGTGTACCATGTCCAATATATCTGTATTTATTTATGAAAATCATATATTTTTCATTGTGATTCATTAAATTAGAATCGAAATGTTCAACAGGCGTTGAAAAAAATAGTTGAATTTGATTTGAGGCAGAGATACAAAGGATTTTTAATTGACGGAAACCAATTTTGAAATTAATTGATTTTTGCAGCCAACAAGTTTGCTTGTGTTAGTGTACGTGTAGAACCAGTTTTGCACTAGTATCAGTGTGGACGTAAGAACATAACATAAAACGATGCAATGGTGCGAAAACATTAAACATTTTCAAGTATTTATGCTCAATATGGACAAATGATCCACTTACCCCACTGATACACTTCCCTCACTGTACCTTACTAAATAAGCATTATATAAGAAATTTCATAATTAATCACATGCTTTTATAACTAATAAGCTAAGAATCAGGCTATGTTCCAGTAAGGACGTAATGCCAGAAAAAAGAAGAACAAAAAAGCATAAGCAGTTTTCAGCGGAAGCCTCAAAAATCAACATGTTGAAAGCTAACTAGGTGAAAACCTCGTTCTACTTCTTAAAAATGATGGCAAAATTCAAGATGGCCGCCAGATTTGTTCACTCAAAATTCTCTTATTGCTTACTTGGCTCGAAGAGAAACCCAAAGATTGAAAACGTGTTTTTTTGTTGTACGAAAATTTATGTTTGCATTAATTGCACTTGTCATACGTCAAAATCGTACAACATGATTTAGAAAATTATTTATTTCATAGGATAAATATCATTGCTCACCTAGTTTTGTAGCCTCAGTTTTTCTCAAGGTGGTCTCAGAATACAAAATTAGCGGTGCGCTTATGGTAAAAAAAAACGGTTTTTCTGACGGATTTCAAAGAGAACTGAGAAAACCGGAACGATTCGTTTTAGCATATACTAGCAATCAGTGACTTAGAATTGGAATTCTAACGATGCGTACCGATGGCCTCATGGTTTCAGCGAGAATTTCTCACCTGGAAAATTTACCAAATGAAACCCATTATTTCCTGCAGGATTTTCTAGAGGAAATCCCTAGAAAATCTAGAGATCTCTTGAAGCAATTACAGCAATGATTGCTGTAACAATTGCTGGGAGAATTCTTAAAAGATTTTGTGAAACTAGAATAGAATTAGTAGAATTTACGGAACAATTTCTTGTGATGATCTGTGAGATAATTCCTGAAGGTGTGAGAACTTTTCAAAGGATTCTTGTTTGGTTTTTTCGGAAAATTTTCTACTCGATTTTTTTCAACCCTAGATTAAACCTATGCATACTTTCTCGGGAGTACTGTTGGAATATTTCTTTAGTTATTACTTTGAGATGGTATTACTGAAGAAATCGGTATGACTGAACGAATCTTGTTAGGAAGAATCCGTTAATGATTTTAAAATTTTCAAAGGCATTTTTTTTGTTTGAAATCTATAAAATTTTAATGAATCTCCTATCTATTTTCCAATCGAATTTCAGTGAACATTCTTCTTCTACTTCTTGGCATTACGTCCTCACTGGGACAGAGCCTGCTTCTCAGCTTAGTGTTCTTATGAGCCCTTCCACAGTTATTAACTGAGAGCTTTCTTTTCCAAAGTTGCCATTTTTCGCACTCGTATATCGTATGGCAGGTACGATGGTACTCTCTATGCACAGGGAAGTTAAGGAAGTTTCCTTTGTGAAAATTTTCTGGACCGACCGGGAATCGATCCCAGACCCTTAATCATGGCTTTGCTTTGAAGCCGCGGAGTCTAACCGCTCGGCTAATTTCATTTTTGAGCAGAATAAACTTCTGTTGAAGTTTGGATGATGACGATTACGATTACGATTAACGTTACGTTCAATGCACATTCTGGGTATATCAAGAACTTTTAGAAATATGAATTATCATATCTACGAACGTGATGGATGTGAAGCTTCAACAAATACTTTTGATATTAATGACCTAGATTTTATTTTTGTCCTATTGATTGCCACCAAATATATGATACATGACATAACTATTATTCTAAAACAAATCTCCCATTCTGTTTTCATTTTAGAAACTAAACCAAGATGAAACACCTTCGAGTAATCGCAGTCACTGTGTTGGCCATCCTGGCTGGCACTTACGCTGGAGATTGCGGCGAAAAGTTCCGCGGAAAGTGCAGTTGTGGACTACAAACGTACAACTATCAAACGAAATACGTGGTCAATTGCACCAATGAAGGTTTTCGAGACGCTGCGGTGCTGGAATACATTCCCACGGAGACAGAGGTGGTTATTTTCACCGGAAACTACATACAAGAGCTGCCCTGGAACGTGTTCGGCACTATCAATGATCGGCTGAATCTAACTATTGTCGACATGAGTAATAATCATATCCACGAGATTCGCGGCAAGACGTATCACCACGTACCGAACGTGAGACGGCTGATTCTCAACCACAACAATCTGAGCATTTCCAGGTACGACGACGAAGCTTTCAACTATCACCACCCGAGGGTGTTCTCCAACTTCGTCAACCTGATGGAATTGCACTTAACGAATGCATTTGCCGACAATACATCAGCTGAACTGTCTGCCGATCTGCACGATATCTTCGTCAGCAGTAATCTAACAAAACTGGTCAAACTACATCTTGAACAGAACGAAATCTCCCAGTTCAACGACAAAAGAGTATTCTGCGATTTTCCTGCCCTGCTAGATCTCCATCTAGGAGACAATTTACTAACGGAGCTAAACTTCAACATAACGTGTTTGAAAAAGCTGCGCTTTCTGGATCTCGAACGGAACAAGTTCGAAACGTTGCGACCTCACGATATGAAAATGCTCGATGAAGTTCAGCGCGAGCCAGGGCGAACAACTCCCTTCATGGTTGACTTCACGTTTAACCCATTCCAATGCGATTGTGCCATCTATCCAACGTACGACTGGATGCGTAGTACCAATGTAACCGTTCGTAATCTGGACAATCTCATGTGTTTCCGTAAGAAACACCAGGAGCCAATTTTTTCGCTGAACATGAAGAAGTGCCAAAAATCTCGATCGGGAAAACGTGATCACACCGTCACATTGGTATTCGTCCTTATTTGTCTAAGTTGCATCCTGGTGGTTCTGGTCGGTTCGTTAATCTACGTGAGCAAGGACAAGCTAAAGACATGGATCACTCCGGTGGTGGATCACGTTTCGAAAAAGGTCCAATACACCAGCATCAAGGACGAAGAAGCCCCAGAGCAATACGTATGATGTAGCGCGTTAATCCAGCGCGGACCCAGTGCCCCGCGGGTGGAACCTGTATAGAAACCGGCAAACAGTGTGATCGCAAGCGGAACCACAGACAGGATCTAATCATATCGAATGTAGCTTAGCTTAGGATCAATGCCCGCTGAAGCAAATGCTGTGTATATAAGTGAATAATGAGGACGAGAAAACTTAATTTTGAAAAAAAAAACTAAACTAATGCAACTAATGCTTGAAGCAACAAAACATTTTAAAAAGACGTACGGTTAGAGATGAAGAAATAACCTTATAGGTTCCCTAGCTAATAATGAATGAATGTTTTAACAAGTTTTTCTTTTCGTTAAGTTTAGAACATAGGATAGTGTGACTAGAAAATAAAATCTAAGAACGTACTGATCTGAGCAATTGCTGTCTCTTGTGTAGACAATTATTGATTTAAATTTTAAGAATACAAACATGTTTACAGTTGAATAAAATGGATTTCGATATGCCATCAAAGGACATTGAATCACATTTATTGTGAATAGAGCAAGAAGAAACGCCACAATATGGTTTAGGACTTGACTTATTTAAGTCCAACAGTTCATTTTAACGGTAACAGGAAAATCAACATCCTTACTTGAGTTTTGTTTTGCGTGTGGCTCCACTCAATACTAAGGTCATATTTTATAAGATTTGAAGGGCCGAAAATGGGGGGGTGGAACCGTAAGCAAGAATACCGTTTTGATTCATATTACGGACAGCTTCAAATTCCGGACACTTTACTTTGTATGGGAAACATTTCACGCGAAATTTTTCAATTTTTGCTGTTCAAAAGTTCTCAATTTCAAGGCTCGTTTTAGTAAACTTTTTCCATAAATATCTTTGAAAATTTATAATGCCCAACTACCTTAGATGTCTCTTTGGTGGTTTAACAATTTCGATTGATGATTTGACTGTTCCATTAATGATTATCATGAGCTGTCCGGAATTCACACATTTTGATTTATTTAAAATTATTGCAGTTGCGGAAGCGTATTCTTCACCCACCGTTCGAAAGTTAAGGGCTTCCGACGCTCGATAGCGTTAAGGAATCATACAGAATGATTTATTTTGTATGCTCTATGCTGGGTTATATTTCCCTGAGTCCTTAAGTGTCCGTAATATGAATCAAAACGGTACTTACACTAAACTCACAGAAAACAGAGATTTCTCTTCCAAAAGTATGATCCAAAAGATTACAATAAATTTTGCAATATCTGTCCTGCTTTCCTGGTTTGTTAAAAGTGCGTCACGACAAATCTGTTCTCTGTCTTCCTTATTGCCCAATGTCATTTTTTTTTTTGCTCGTCAGGATTAAATCATCAATTTAAACTTCCTTTCCCGCTCAACTGAATCGGCAACATTTGAATATAGGAATAGGGTAGGTGTACCAATTATGGATGCAATATGTCAACAGTAGTAATAAAAATCAAGTTGTAACCGCGTTTCTAAAACGCAAGCATGACTTGTTGGTGTCAATTACTAGTTTAAAGCCTTGTGAATCTGTTGATTTAAACAGTTTTAGTACTAAATTGACTTTAAGCTTCTAAAAATGGATTTTAAAAAGCGATGTCTTTGTACCAATTATGGATATAACGTTCCTAGCATTCGACATAAAAGTGTACCAATTATGGACTATCGAATATTTGCACGAAATTAACTCAAACGCCATAAAGAGCGAATGATAATGCAACGCTAATATGTAATGAAGATATCGCTCATAAAATTTTCCAAAAATTTTGGGTTAAATAGATGTTAAATCATTTTTTTTGCAATGGGTTCATGGGAGGAAATTAATTTTCGAAAAAGAAGTCAAAATGTAGTGTAAATGCAAATTATGATACAAAACAGCATTAATGATCTCACATTACCTTTCCAGTGCCAATTTTTAACGAAAAAAGAGGAAAAATTCAAAAATCGAGTGTCGCTGAAAACCCCTCTCTATCATGAAATTAGCATCTTCCGCTCGCGAACGTTTTCGAACGTGTGATTGAAAAATCTTAGTAATTGAGTACAAAACATGAAGATAATGCCTTACCGAACCGTCCCGTCGTGGAAGTCACCCGTAAAATAGCTTTACTTCTTTTATTTTACTGATCAAAAAATGTAAACAAACCGCCTCCAGAGTATTGCCATAATTGGGCTCTCATACACTCTTTGTACCAGTTATCGACATAGTGGAAATAACACGATTTCCAACTTAAAACAGTAGAATTGATTGCATACCAGCTAAATTTATTCATTTGTTCTCACTAGGTAACATACATTCATCGGTTGAAACAGTTTATCCGGATGAAAACATACATTTCGTAACGGAGGTCCCTTAGCCAACTGCTAAGAAGGTGACATATATCCCTTTCGGGACGGACCATATTTGAGCGATTATTTCAAAATTTACCTTATCCCTTTTGGGACGGACCATATTTGAGCGATTATTTCAAAATTTACCTTATAAACTCATCATCTCGTAGAACAAAACATTCTTTATTTTGGTAATTCTATCACTCCATGAACTTTTTAGGGTCAAATTCAGACCGTCGTCCCTAAGGCGGTCGATGTTCGAAAAAAATTTTTTTTTTTATTTTTTTAGAAAATTGTTCAAGTTATGCCTTTTTAAAAAATTTTGGACCCTTATTTTTTTATTTCGTCATTAGGGTGCTCTTTCGTGAGATAGGGTGACCCAAAAATTCAGAAATAATTATGTTTTTTTTAATGTACATTGAAATTTAAAAACAAAAATTTACTTTAATTTATATGATTATGATATTATGATATGGAACGAAAACAATGTACGAGAGATAAAAATACTTACATACATACATGTGCGAATAACTTGAAAACTAATTGTCTCAATCAAAACGTCTTGGTTTTGTTATGTTTGTTTATATCCTCCTAAATGATGTGGGAGTTTTCCTCAAAAATAATTATGCAATAAAAATTAAAATTGAAAATAATAATAAACCTTCGAATTGCTTAGTGGAATACCTATAAATAAATGAAAACCGAATTGAGAACTATATCATTTTATTCCACTTCAGTTTCCATCCTTTGACAGTTACTCATAATTCAAACTCCACTATAAGGCCGTTGTCAGAGTCGTGTACTAGACTCGAAAATGAAATTATTTTTTTAAAGACTCCCTCCAACCTCTTTCACTCAATTTACCTAACATATACACTATCACTTTTGAAATGACATAGCCCTCCTTCAAATTATGCTTGAACGATGTTTTTGTTAAGGTTGGTAACATGGAACTAATTTATTTTAAATAACTGGAATCATTCATTTTATTCCTAGAGCTAAAATGGAAACGTCAAAATATTCAGTCTGCGTAAGCAGCTTCCCTAAAAATTCATATAAATTTACGTCATATGTGCCCGACAGCTTGGACGTTAATTAACAAGAATGGTGCATTTTTAAGTGCAAGTAATTACCATTAAATTTCTTCTTCTTCTTTCTGACGCTAAAGAAGCCTGCTTCTCAACTTCTCATGAGCACTTCCACAGATATTAACTAACAGCTCGCTTTGTCAATCGACCAATGTTGCATGTGTATATCGTGTGACAGGTACGATCATACTCTACGCTCAGGGAAGTCGAGAAAATTCTCTTTACGAAAAGATGCTCGACCGGCTGGACTCTAACCTACGACCCTCAGCATGATCTTGCTTAGTATCTGCGCGTTTACCGTTATGGCTATCTGGCTCCCAATATCAAATTTACTTTATTTTATATTTTACATCGAGTCTATTTGCTTAAAATGGAATTTAAGTCATTGTAATACAGTAGAAACCCAATTTTGTCAGCCCCCCGATGAATTTTAGGCTGACAAAATGAGGAACCTGACAAAATCGGGACATATTTTTTGTTTCTGTTTTTTTTTTTAATTTTAACGTGTTCATATTTGCTTATGAACTACGTTTACGACCTACATAGCCTTTGAAGGGGGCGAGGGACATGGGCGTAGTCAGGTTTTTTTGTTTATCAGGGGGAGAAAAGCGGCCCTCACAATTTCATTCTCAAACTTCGCGCCAAAGGATCCCTTTGATCGGCAATTTTGCTCTGGCCTGTAAGACAACCGGCATCAATCTGAAACTTAGTTCTACCTAACCGTTGAATTATCTAAGAATTTTTCTTAGGACACCGGAATTCCTAAAAAAATCAAACGAAAATTTCTTTAGGTTTTTTTTTTCCAGAATTTCTTTTAAAATAGCATCAGTAATTGCCTCGAAGCTCTTTCCTTTAAGTATAATTCATGGAATATTTCAACTGGAGATTTCTATGTAAATTTTAAAACATTTTTAAATTCATTTAGAACTGGTTTTAAGATTTTTATAGAATTGTTTTAAAAGTTTCGCAGGAATTTCATCAAGAATTTGACCTGGAATTGTTGTAAAAAAAATGTTTCCAGTATGAAAATTAAAAAATAATATTTTTAGAAACTTTCTTTAGTTTGCGATTTTTTTTGTGTTCTTAGAGGTATTCATAAATGATATTCGATAAAGTCGTGAAAAAATATCTGAAATTATTTCTATATCTATGGGATGATTAAATGCTTGAAAAAGATCTTCGGCGGCGTCCATTTATTACGTAACGCTAAAATTGGAAATTTTTGACCCCTTCCCCCCCTCCGTAACGCTTTTTGTATGAAAAATTTTAAATTTTTGTATGAGCCGTAACGCTTGAGCCTACTTCCCCCCTCCCTCTTGAGCGTTACGTAATTTGTGGATGCCGCCTTCGTGAAATTCCTGGTCGAATTATTGAAAAATCTCGTGAGATGATTCCAGTAAGAATCCTTCATAATCTTGCAAAAAAATAGAAGTGAAATTAGAGGAATTTCTGAAGGAATCTCTAAGACAGGTTTAAGAGGAGTTTTTGAAACTATTGATGAGTCCTAGGCCAAACTACATTAAGAATACTGTGAGCAAATTTCATCAAAATGTAGTTTTGAAGGGATACTTTCAAGAGCTTATAGAGTTATTCAAGGCAGAAAACCAATAAAACACTAGGAGCAAATTTTAAAGGAAATCTTCAAGATATTACTTTAAAAAAAAAACCCTAAAAGAATGTAACAAAATGTGACCAATGAGTTAAATCTCCAGTACAAACGGTTGCCTGGTCCTCTAGATTTGTGCTCTTGAAAATTCGAGTTTTGTCTTCGATGCATCTTAACCTTTAGAGAAATTCTTAGAGGAATTCATGAATGAACATACATACCGAATTTCTTTTTCGTGAACTCGGCTGTGTTTTTCGGTTTTTGTACGATTATGGCCTTTAAAAGGAGCATCAAACGAATCAACGGACTAGCATGCAACGCCAAATGGCACAATCGTAATACGTATCTGACGAAAAAAATACTGCAGCGGGAATTGAACCTATACTTCTTTGATCGATACTGCTAGTTACTTTGCAACACTATACGCACGGCAATGAAGTACAGATTTTTATGTTTAATATATCAGTTTATCTAAGTCTCAAAATTCAAGATTTGGACACTATATTTTTAAACGTAAAAGGAATGAAACGATATTTTTATATGAGCGGATAATCTAGACTCCATTACTTCATACATTGTTTAATAATTAAGTAGAGTATTTCAAACGCATTTCATACATCATTAACAACATATTTGCGAGTAAAACCAGCAGGGGCCTTCCTTAGCCGAGTGGTTAGAGTTCACGACTAAAAAGCAAAGCCATGCTGAAGGTGTCTGGGTTCGATTCCTGGTCAGTCCAGGATCTTTTCGTAATGGAAATTTTTTTGACTTCCCTGGACATAGAGTTTCATCGTACTTGCCACATAATATACGAATGTGATAACTATGAAAGTAATAACTATGAAAGTGCTCATTGAACTGCTGAGAAGCAGGCTCTGTCCCAGTGAGGGTGTAATGCCAAGAAGAAGAAGACCAGCATGGGCTGCATACATCAATAGTATGCCATTTAAAGGACTCTGTGGTTCGGCAACAAATAGTAAGTAAAGGTTTTTAGCTTCAGTTGTCAAATTTCATAAATATTATGGCAGATATTGAACCGGCATACATTGTAGAACACCAAAATGGATTATCGCGTCAACATGGTATTGATCGATTATCAAAGCAAGGGGGAATCCAAAAATTACGTCCATTGTTTTTAAGTCAATCTAAATCCTCCCAATGTCCACTATCACGCTTTTTCCCACATGCACTGTCGCACTTTCATACACATCCACTCCCCTAAATGATTGACGTAATTTTTGAACGTTCTCCTAAACTTTTACTTTGCCTTAAACTTTGCTATAGGAGATTTAAATCATTAAATGTGATTCCCAATCTATTTCAAATATGGACGTATAAAAATAAAAGTTTTCAAACCAAAGCTATGAGTTTCTGTTACATAGTTTTCGAACGGTACATCATCCTTATGATTCGTATGAAATCACTCATTCATGTTTTAATGCAATATTATGCACTATTGTGGACATTAGAACCAGATTCAGCCACTTAATTCGATCAAAATACTGAAAATGAAAATTGGTAGTCTACAACGAACATCGACCGGGTAAGTGCCGGCACCAGCACAATTGTGCTGGTCCCACTTTGTCCCTCCAGAAATGTTTGCTGTGTGAATCAATTTTCATTTGGTCTTGACCATTTCAAAGAATGACTCTTTCACTCTCGATTCGTACCTGTGCATACCTAGAAAAAACGAATAGTTGAAAAGTTGCGACAGATAAAACTTTTTCAATTCTTATGGTGTTTGTTTACATTTTGTTTACCCTGAGCTGGTGTTTTCTAAACACGATGTAAACAAAATCTGTTGTGCCTAATTACAAGTAGCAATGATAATTCAATAATCGAAATCAAAAAAGTTTAGTAAAACAATTATTTATTGGCTAAAAGAATCATTCGATGTGATGGGTGCCGAACAGCACAATTGTGCTGGTTCGTCCCGAAAGGGATATGTGAGGCAAAATTTTCAAATGTTCATTTTTCGAAGCTTATTGCACGAATGTTCTTTTCAAGGTTTAGTTACCATCAAAAACAAATAGTTTAATCATTCCTGTGAATATAAGCCATTATAGTCTAGTGAAACAATAAGAAAAATCTCTTTTTGTTCCCACTATTGCCATAATTGGTACTATAGCCATAATTGGTACTTCTACCCTACATGTACCTATAGGATAGCTGTGCAGTGTCGGTAGCGGTTGTTTGAATTGGCTAAGAATATCAACTTACAGGTACTATTCTGATTTGGGGGTCATCATGGTGTGATGCGGTTTCATGCTTACCGTGCCCAGAAATGAACGGTCAGGAGGATCTAAATAGAACATAAACGCAAACGGAGCTTGTGGAGACAATATCAAAATTCGCCATTTAACCCTTAAAGGTCCGAGATGTACCTTGAATTTTTAAATGGTCACAACTCGGAGACAAGATCAATCAATTTGAAATAAATTTTGAAGTGAATGCGGTTAGTTGGTCATACAATACTTGGGTGATACATCCCCCCTGACCCCTCCCCCTTTTCTATAGGTAACGGTAAAAGCGTGGATACGAGTGGCCCGAAATTGGCCTCATACGGATATCTCAACATCCAAAAAAGCTAGAAGGTTGGCGTCTTAGGCAAAATTGTTCAAAAGATCAAAGGCTATCTGGTGGTGAAGATTCTGAATGAGATTTTCTCTCTAGGTGGTGCTAGCGCCAAATTTTCTTTAATTGCCTGTATCAGATCAGCTAGAAGGTTGGCGTCTTCCTTGGCGAAAAATATCAAATATTTCGGGCTATTTGGCGGTGAAGAGTCTGAATGAACAGATTATCCGCTAGGTGGTGCAAGTGACAAACTTTCATCAATTGTCTGTATCTCAACATTCTTATCGGCTAGAATGTTGGTGTCTTCGGCAACGTTGTTCAGCATATTAAGCGATATCTTGCGGTGAAGATTCTGATTGGGAATTCTTGAGCTACAGACAATTGAAGAACATTTGTTACTAGCTGCATTACTAGTAGATAGTTGAAGTGCAAGCAGTTCAAATTGAATATTAGTAATAATAATAATAAATTTGCGAGCTGTTTAGTGTAATACCTATAAATAAATGCAAACCGAATTAAGAAATATACCATTTAATTCCACTAGAGTTTTTATCCATTGACAAACTCGACAATGAAGACGGTTTTAAAGTTGAGTTCGAAATACGCGTATTTGCCAAAGGATACAAACTATAGTGGAATCAAATGGTATAGTACGAAATTCGGTTTTCATTTATCTTAGCGTGATTATTGGTTACAGATTAAAATTCGACGCTCACATCAATAATGTTATCAAACAAATACCCTAGAAATAGTACTCTGCCGGTTGAAAAATGATTTATATATTGCTGCAAAATATATTTCTCTTCGTCGATTTTGTCTTTTGCAAGTTATTTGACCGGGTGAATGTTTTCGACTGTTTTTGTTTTAGTATTGCTGTGTGCGTTTGAAATGCAAATATCAAACACCAAATGCGGTAAAATTTTTAACAAGGAAGGCGAAGTCAAAGATCGTTTTTCTTTGCTAGGTTGGCGGTGATATGGATCATGGTTGCTAAGAGTCATATGATTAGTTTGTGTTACCGCATTTGGAGCGCATTTGAGCCAGATTTGCACGTCAAACGCAAACAGCAATATAAGGGCGAAGATTACCCTTCGTCATGTAGCATCGTAAAATATTCCGAAAATCTATTGAGCTTCGTGTTTTAATTCAAAGAGAAAATCGACGAAGATAAATCGATCACTGCAGATACGCTTGTATGATACTCAACGCGAGATTTGTACAAATCAAATATCTCTCCATACCTGGAGTTTTACGTTTAATTTTATTTTTAGCTACTGAAACAAAAAAATATCGAGAATGCAATGTTTGCAAAACAAAACTATGCGTTTGATTTTGAGATGTAACAGAACCACTTCCTCGTCTTTCTTATTAGATGCTCTTCAATAATTATCAGTGAAGCAGAGGATTGTATTTTTGACAATTGTGTTCATTAATCACCCGCTTGCCTCAAAAAGGCAATAGTACAATTGGAATATAATAATAGAAACTCAATCACACGAAATGTATTCCCGACTGAGGAAAATTGAACGCACACGTGTTGATCCAATCTATCTGAAGGCCCAAAATTGCATTTTGTATTAATGCTCACAAAAGTTTTCACCAACTGGATATCAAACAAGTCATCTGTTAGCATCGCATGACTGCCAGGCAAGCCTAAAATTCGACATATCGGCTCAACAGGATGCTCCACGAAAGTTTGTTATTCATGTCCTATACGATAGTTGCCAAAAACGTAGGAAGAGTGGAAGCATCGGTATAGTCCCATCTCCGTTGTATCGTTGGGCAGACCACATCGAGCCCCTCTTGAGTTCAATGAAGTGTGTTTCCTTATGAGATAAACTTTCAACAAATTTCGTTAGACGACCTTAATCGACTAATATCCTTTCTGGTACCGTAAAACGGGTATCTTTGATAAGTGCGGGACCTGCACCATAATATAGTTATTTCGTTGAGGAAAGCGAATGCAAAAGTGGAGAGTGTTTGTATGACACTTCATGTCACAGCTATTTCCATTAGAATCGTCAGTCAGAAGTCAGAAGTTTTCATCTAACATTAAACGCCTAGAGGTATGCAACGTTCTATACACCATTTCTAAACGATCGATTTATGCTGTTTTCAATGGTGAAACATGGGTATTAATCGAAATCTATTCAGAAATACAATTTTATACAAATTCTTATAGACTTATAATGGTATTTCTCTTGTTTGCTCTGACTTAAAACACTTTTGCAGTCGATTTTTCTATAAATTCTGCACTTTATTTAGTGAAATCTATTCTGCTCTGTGTCATGTTTACCTATCTCAAGTGATATTCATTATTCTACCTTAGGAATTTGATACGTTTTACTTGTACGTACCTACGGGATTTTTAAGCTATAAATACTAGCTGCTGTTGGCGAGAAGAAAGATTTCCTGAACTGTGGACTGATTAACATATTATTTTATCTTTGTTTGCAGGATATAAAACTCTGTTCTGTTGAAATGTTATCTGTTAACATTATCCATTCCAATTCTAACTGAAATCAAGTCAAACAGTAGTTTGGTATTTGATTTCGGGGGTGACCCATTTCGCATAAAGACGTTTCGCATAAGGACGTTTCGCATACGGACGTTCGGCATAATGGACATTTCGCATAAAGCAGTTTCATATAAGAACAGGTAGCATTTTAAAGGAGGCATATAATTCTCTTTATGCCAAACGTCCATTATGCGAAACGTCCACCCATAAAATTATGCGAAATGTCTTAATGCGAAACGTCCCTCCCCCTTTGATTTCCATTATAGAAAATAAACCTTCAATTATATAAAAATATGAGCGCACTCAAAATAATTCCTCATGCCATCTTTCAAGTACAATCGATTACTAAGATACACGTACTTGTTTTGAAAATCTATATATCGATATAAATAAAAATAATAATTGGTGTTTGTTTGCCACGAAATGGCTTGAGGATGGGTCAATGTATTTGAAAATGTTGTCTACTGTTGCTTTTGTCCCGGACTAAAAGACAAATTAGAAAACTAATTTGTCATCTTGTATGAGAGATTTCAATAGCATTTTCAAGTCTACTTGGTGCCAAAACTAAGTTTTCCGGGACCACTAGCAATTTTTTTTGTATAATTCAGGAATATTCAGATTTTTTCCAAAACTATTCCAAAGCTATCCCGTTTTACGGTTTTTGGGCGTTCAGACATATTGGAGTACACGAGGGCCTGTCGAAGTTCCCTTGGAAAATCGACAGACACTGCTGTCCGCTCAACAGATTAGATATCGTTGAGAGGAGTAATATTCTAATCCATACTACGATTCCGAAACAGAAGGCCAACCACAATAAACTCATGGTTATTGATATAAAATTAATTGTAAATTATCAAGACGTAATAAAAGCTGAAATCGATGCCATGTCACTGTTATCTACGGTACATCCTCCTTAAAGGAATGAATATCGAATGAACCTAATCCTGTGAACAGCGCTGCTGAATGTTTCTGCTGTGCCTTCCGGAATCTAAATTTATGGCATCGTCTGAAAATGTCTGTATCCGACGACGACGGCGGCATCCCAAGGCAAGGTATGTATATGCGTTGAAGGCAAAAAGTTGAAATTTATTAATTAAGGGAAAAGTTTTGCATGCCAAGGATTCACTTCACATAAGGTATATCCTCGCATGTCCTACTTCTTTGAACGGGTACACCTTCTGGCGAGGAACGAGAAACGATCATTACTGTTTGTGTCGTCTAACGGTCCTTCTGTCAGAGTTAGTAGATTGAAAGATTGGATTTTATTATTTATTTAGAATGCAATCTTTTGACTTCATCAATTTTTCATACTTGTGGCATCCTAATATTAGTGTGGAGGCGTGTGTGGCAGTCTGGGTGTGATAACAGGAGAAGTCGGCAGAGTGCGCGAGTTAGTCGGTCACTGAAAAGAGCCTTGGAGAGTAAAAGCTATTTCATTTAATGGCATAAGCAGATTTCAAGGATATCACATTGGCGATCCTGCCATGAAAAGTCTGGTGAGAAATGTGCTGGTGGAAAAATGGTTTTGGAAACTAAAAAGAATCAGCGAACAAGCTTTTTTTTTGGCTGGTGGTGAGTGAAATGAGTGTTTTTAGAAGCTGTCATCTGGAGAGAAGCGGTGAGAGTTCATGCGACATGGTTGCCAGGTACATCAATTTGCTAAAACTTGTTAACTTGCGTAGAGTTCAAGCTCATTACCAAGGATAAAATATTGCGCCGGGTGTAGCCCGAGGCCTATGAAGCATTATGAAAGAAAGCTTGCGTAGAGTTTCAGCTCATTACCAAGCGTGTGTAACAGTTGAGTCGGGTAAAGCCCATGGCCAACAAAGGAGATGGAATAAAAAATATCAACCAAGAAAAATAAATAAACATTGTAGCTTGCATAGAGTTTTGGCTCATTACCAAGCATTCAAACAGTTGAGTCGGGTTTAGCCCATGGCCAACATATGTACTGAGTCGAGTATAGCTCATGACCAGTACCGAAAACTACGAAAGAAACATTTTATGTAATTACTAAATGCAATAAGTAGCATATATGAAAATAATATTTATATAGTCTATTCAACAAGAACTTGTTTGTTTTGAAATAATCAACAATTTATATGGATAAATAAGTGGAATAAAATTGTACTGAGTATACAAAAATGATGGAAAAGTTTTGCGAAATCAACTGTGTTTTCAATTTCAAGCAGCTAATAACTTGAAGCAATGACAGTTTTTATTTTGAACATTCTAGAAAAAAATGTATGCTTTTTTCCTACTATTTGATTTGGCTGCACTGTTCAAAAGAAAAACAAAGTAAAACGATGAAAAGACGAAGAGTGTTCATTTCATTTATCTTTTGTGTGTGTACACATTTGATTGACACGCTGAACAATTTTAACACAAGTTTATAGTCGTCTAACATTTGAGTCAATGGAAAAAAAACTGATGGAAATTACGTGAGGCCATTAAAAGGCGACGTTTGGTTGTCCGTTTAGAGTAATAGTGTTCAAGAATTATAAAACTTATTGAGCGAATTTTTCCTTCACAATACAGTAATCGGCAGTAAACGGCTAAGCACAGCACATTTTATTGCAAAAAAAATAATAATAGGAAGCTCATGGCATTGCTTGGCGTAGCGTATTTTATGGGCGTGTGGAATAGATTGTTGAAGCGCACGATGTACTTATTTGAATTCATCTAACAATAAAACAAGGTGTTGTGCGTTGACGATCAGATTATCAAAAAAAAAATGTTTCAATACTTTTTAGGGTGCGTGGAGAGGATTGGCAAACAGAGGTAGCGCCGGAGAACCCTCTCGTGGATGAACACTGATATCAATATTTCTCTGTGAGAACCGGATTGGTGTTTCTTTATTAGTGTGTATGTGTACATTCATTTTAAAATAGAATCGAGACTGCAATTGCGACATAATGCCTTTGCACCCTTTGCACGGTAGCGCTCACATACGATGATTGTTGCACGACTCAATACAAGCAACAACAAATTAATTAATTTCACCCAACATTGAGATCATGAGTGGCATCCTCATGTGTATGGGGTTGAAGTTTTAATTTGGTTGCTTTTCATTTGCTGGCATGACAAAAAAATTGCAACTAGGTATGGAGTAACAGTTTTATTGCTAGTGTTTTATTTACTCACATATGTTTGATTTTATTTCAAATTGCATCGCATGCGCATCCCTCGTCTGCTTGCTTGGTGGAAGGAGAGTTGAATGAGTGGCTGCCAGATGCGTTGTGAGTATTGTACACGGAGAAAATGAAGTACTCAAAAGTGAGTTCATTCCACTCAATTCCGGGGGTTCGTGCGTTAACCTAATTTTGAGTTGATGGGGTAGAAGTTGTTTTCATTTGCAGCCATGCGAAAAAATACCTACTGGCTAAGTTCTTTTCACTCAATCGACAGATCAAATAACTCAAATTCCAGTACTGTGCCACTTACTCAAATTTGAGGTAACGCACTAAGGTTCGGTTTTTGGGTTGTTTTGCTCTTCGCTCTCTGACAACAATAGAAGGAGCGAATGAAATAGGGAGAGAAAAATAACTCAAAAGTAAGTTAAAAAATACTCAAATATGGGTTTTCCGTTTTCTCCGTGTAAGGCGTACAGCAAGTTGCGCGTTTTCCTCTTGTAGAACAACAGATGGTGCGAGAATGAAGATCATCCAACACGCTAAAATTATCTACCTATTTTTTTGTATTTAGTATTTGTAAGTATATTCAAATATATCGATTAATTTTCCAACCCAAAATCTCTTGGTAATTTCTCCCTTCCCCAAGAATGTTGTCAAAACTAGAGAGAGCTGCATCTGCTCAAAGGGGGTTGTTTGGCCTAATAAGCCAAATTAAGTTAAATGCATTTTCCTCAATTAAGGCAAACTAAGGTATTTTTTTTTCGCTAGTGGTTTCAAAGGCAAACTGCTAATGGTGTCAATGCCATCCTTGGATATTTAGCCAATTTTGGGTTATTGGCTGCAACTACGGTATTGCGTTGAGACGTGAGTTCTGTATGATCTTTCGACCTTGACACTTGCTTTTCCCGGGGCAAGCGACGAGGGCAGGATCAAACATGTCGCGCGTCGGTCTCGTAAGTGAAAAAGTGGCGTGATCGATGAGTTCGGTTGAAGAAAGTGAAAAAGTGCCGCGATCGGTTAGTTCTGTTTGCTCCTGGGCAGTGCGTCAAGAAAGCCCGAACAGTTTTTTTTTTTTTTTTCTTTTTGGGTCGCGCGCTTCTTTTTTTTTCCTGAGTGCTTTTTTATAGCCGAGCAAACAAGTGAAGCCGAAAGTGGATTGTGGCTGCTCAGTCAAGGATAACGGATCAATTGGTGAGCTCGTTTCATGCTACTATTTCTAATCTATAAAATATGTATGACTACACATTCAATCGTTACAATGGTGGGATGTAAATATGATTTTTCAACAAACTATGGATGGTTCGTCACTGTGAGTGTCGACACAAACTCTGATTCATGATTTATTTATGTTTAACATTTTTTTTTCAGAACACCTCTTATATACCTTTATTTTTGTAATTAAAAAAACTTTGAATGGTTCGACACTACAAGTGTAGACTTGCGAAAGGTTCACTTTATTCAACAAACTTTGGATGGTTCGCCACTGTAAGTGTCGGCATAAGAATAAGAGTGTTCTATGATGTTCCAGCCAATCGAGTTTTTGTTTCTTTTCAAATAAGTAAAATATAATAACACATGCTTTCGTCCTGACAGCTGTAGGAATGTTACATTTAGGTATTTGTTCAACAAACTTTGAATGGTTCGTCACCTCAAGTGTCGGCATAATTTTCCTCTACATAGAAATTGTTCATATCAAATGAAAATATTATATTTACGTATAAACATGTATATATCTCACAAATCATTGTTTATCATGGTCTAATCGCTTATCAAAGTGAATCCTATGACCCAACGATCCTCCCCATTAACAAACATCCCTCCCAGTAACCTTTGTGGAGATGCAGAGGCAAACACGATCTCCAAATAGCAAAGGTTACACACTAACATTCCTTCCCCCAATCCCACCTGACTGCAAGGACGTGGCCGGCGCCGTTATTGACCCTGTATAAATAGAGGCACTGAATTATGCACACTGAAGAAGATTATGGCCAATCCCAGCCGATCTTCTAGTTGATTCTTTGTGCATTTTCACTGACTTCGGTCAATCACGGAATAGCAACCATTGATATGTGTAGTCAGTCTAAGCTAAGCTAAGCTAAGCTAAGCAACTACGGTATTGCGTTGAGACGCCTCATGTTGAAGTATATCCACTTTTCCGCATAAATCATGTAAAGACTGAATACCAGGTGACGTAAGACAAAGAGTGCTATTGGTTACTCATTCTATTTAATGAACTGGATCTTTTGAATGGCTATGAATCAAATTACCATTCCTTTTGCAACAAAATAAATCGTTGGGATTGCTATCTGAATTAGGTTGTACCAATAGAGAAAATTACCTCTAATCTAAGGAAAGTTTAAGGCTAAATTTGTATGATAAAATTATAATGAAATATGAATTTAAATGTGACTGTATATTTTTTTCCGGAAAAGGGAGGGAACAGTTGAAATAAATTGTTTACTATCAAATAAATAACTGGAAGAGGTAGAAGGTAAAAAGCTGTTAAGAAAATAACTACATATGGCATCTTGAATTAGGGCATAGACGTAATGTCATATGTGCTTTGTGTGGGGTATCATATACATACAATGTTGTTAATATACAAAATTAAACTAACAATATCGCATCCAATGTATTTTGATTACAGATGCCTATCATATATTATTTGTCTACCTCGTATTCTGTTCTCAATTGTTGTTTGTCAATGTTAAAGGATTAGCATTCAAACATTTCTGGCAAAGGAAGGATGTGGCATCCTAATATTAGTGTGGAGGCGTGTGTGGCAGTCTGGGTGTGATAACAGGAGAAGTCGGCAGAGTGCGCGAGTTAGTCGGTCACTGAAAAGAGCCTTGGAGAGTAAAAGCTATTTCATTTAATGGCATAAGCAGATTTCAAGGATATCACAATACTATGATACTGGATGATAGGGCACTAACTTTTAAACACATGTTGATCTCAATTACAAGTAGCTGATTAGAAAAAATCTCATTTGAACCACCTTGAGTGTTTTAACATTTTCTGATTAATCTTACAATGTAATAACCTTTCTAGAATCACTTTAATTGTCATAACATATGTATTTGATGGTAATTTATTTTTGTTTTGAAATATGCTATACTGAGGTTTTATCCCTTTTACAATGTAATATGTAACAGTGGAATGGCATTATTAAATTTTAACTACAAATCATAGCAATTAGCACATCCGACGACAGGTTGAATTTTAATTAGTTTTTACTCTATCCAGAGCCTAGAACTGTTTTTCACTTGGATGAACCCACCCACGGTAAGCCACCGCACCGGAAGTGTGTAGATTCAATTTTCAGCTTTGCCCAAACGTACACATACAGTCATAATTTAATTGGTCTAAACCACAGCCGAAAAACTTTCTGCAGCTACGAAGCCGGTTGGTTGGTTCTGGTTGCCAATCAAAAGCTGATTTGTAAAAAGCACAAAATTTTTACCTATTGAAGGCTCGGCACTTGCATTCATCGTTAACGATGAAGGCTCAGAGCTCCCTATTTTCAAAAGTGTTCCTACTCTTAAATTTTAGATTTAGATGTTTTCGTTAGTCAGCTCAAAACTTTATATTGAAATTTTCTGGCGCTTTATTTGTGATCTGAAGCAAAGCTTTAAAACGTAGAGCTCTTACATAATGGTGATTAGTGCATCCCAATCGGATAGATTTTGGCAATTCAAAGCACAGGAATCGTAAATATTCATCATCAGAATGAGTCGATTAGGGGTCGTTCATAAAGTACTCTACATTCTATTTTGCATGACGTATTTTATGAGTAACCCCTGCTTACTCTACTGGATACCTACTAAGGGAAAACCCAGGAACACCTTTTGGACAAATTATTGAAAGAATCTTTGTAACAGTTTTGATTCCTAAAGGTTACTAGATAGAGTATTTGATGCAATTTCTTGAAGAATCACTAAAAAAATCTATCCTAAGAGTTTTTTTTCTGACGAATTCTTCAATAATCTTTAGGCAGAATCAGGCATTGCAGAATTCGTTCTCATTCAATTTTGAAGCATGATCGAATCAAGCGAAGAAAGACATCCTATCTGTAAAGGTCCATGATCGGCAACGCATCGCAAGTTGTAAAGAACAAGCTTAATGAATATAGATGTTTATTTTACTTACATGATAAACAATTCCCGAACATCCGATAGCAATAGTGTCCCCCAGGTTTGGAGTTTGTTTAGGTGAGAGTTTTCATACCCTTTTATCCCAAATGACCCTTTTTAACGAATCCAGTTGAAAATGAAGAATAGTATTCCGTGCCAGAGTGGCGGACTAGAAAGAAAGATAAGCAATTGAAAGAAAGAGGTATAAGATCGTTCTCGACTAAACACATATTGCCAAAAGTGCTGAGGACTGTTAAACTCGAAAGAACCGCCAATCACATAAAGAAGGGTGCAAATCCAATTATCAACTCTTTGATCACCTTGAAATATTGAACACTTTTCGGGGAAATGGGCTTTTCGGGGAACTGGCGTTCGGGGAAATTACATTCGGGTTAACAGACATTCGTGGAAAGTAGCATAGCCTGTTTTAACACTAGGCTCAGAATGATCTTCATACACACCGTAATTTCGGGTTAAATTGATCATTTTTCACGGGTTTTCTTGTCTGTTTTCTATAATGGTGACAATGATAAACAACTAAATGCAGTAAAACAAGTACGAAGGTGAGCCTCATTGGCTTATGTACCGAAATTTTCTGACAAATGTCATTTTAGTGCTCAGAAATATCTCTAAAATAAAAAATCGGGGGATCTCATTTCGGGGTGAAATTGATCACTTGTCAATGCAATTATTATTATTGAGCTCCCTGAATTCAAATATGATTGCTCAATTCTCAACAATACAATATTTATAGAAATAATGAATAGTTAGAAATTTTATGAATTACGCGGAAAATGCCTAAATGTATACAATTTCCTAAGGAATTTCTTGATATCCAACAGAAATTGCTTTATTTCAAACGAATGAGCTAATTGGTAAGAATTTAGTGATGAAATCGGGTTTAGGGGTATATCTTAAGCATCCTCATTAACATTTAGGTTTTTACCATGTTCAAATCCTTGTCTAGAACTAGAAGTTTATGGATGTTTGTCAATACTACACCGCACAGGATTTTTTAATTTTACACAATTTTCATAGAAATAAACATTTTTTAACGCAAAAAACTTCACAACACAGAATTCGACAATAGCTACGACAAACAACGTTAATTTACTGCAGGTTACATTGATATTTGTGCTCCATTAGGGACAAATAATATCGTGTTACATGGTGATCAATTTCACCCGAACTTACGGTACTCCCAATATTCTAACACCTGGAAGGTGAATTATGTCAAACATCCATATCCATTCTGACTGTTTCAACAAATTTTTTCTCAGAATTTTTATTATGGCTAACGTCTGTTATGGCAATCGTATAGGGAGTTGATGCCGGTTATGGACCCTTTGCGTATTATGGACCCCCTATAGAAAAACATAAAATTAACACTCAAAGCAACTTTATTCCTATGAAAATCCACCGGGGGAACTTCGATTACATTGTTAGGCAGCAGTTTCAGGCAAAATATTTGGTTTGAGACGCATACATACAGATATTTGAACAGTTTTGTAAATGAAACCACACAAGAGGGTCCATAATACGCATTTCCAGGTGGGTCCATAATAGGTTCGTCGGCAGCGAGCCGGATTACATGGGAATCAAATGGAGGGTCCATAATACGCAACGTCAAATTTGTAAACAATCCTATTATGGACCCCAGGAGGGTCCATAATAGGCATTCGGACAACAGTTTTTCAAATGCATATTTCGCTGGTAAAATCGAATGATTTTGTATGTTTCATAGACGTACTATGAAGTAAAGACATTGAATTTGTTGTTAGATTCCACACAACGTATATGCGTCTGAGATATCATTGCGGAAAAGCATCTAGAATGAATTTCAACTACTAAGGGGTCCATTACTAGCATTGAAACCCTATTATGGTTGATGTTCAATTTGGAAAAAACGTCTTCAATTGTTTATGGGTACACTATAACCTCAATTTACGAACTAGATCGGGGGTGCGTAAATTGAGTTGGTGCGTAAATGGAATCAGTGCGTTAAACGAGGGAGCTCAGTTCGTAAAACTAGGTTTTGCCGTTTTTTTTGGAAAAAATATGCTCTTTTAGCACTATTAACATATTTTTAATACATTGGGTTCTAAATCAGGCTAGAATGTGTGCAAGTTAAGGTCTTCCAAGAACTCTTTGGAGTTTGGGCATATGATACTACATGAGTTAACGGAGATCAATTTATCATTTCTATGTAGAAGAATGTCTTACAATGCTGGACCATAGAAGATTGTTTTATTTTTAAGAAGCGTTTGTATTGTCAGATCCAAGTTTTGGTAATTAAGTGTGTACAACAGGTGTTCTAGTTCATCCAAAAACTCCCTAGAGTTACCTGCAATATACAGGCATATTTAGCGATCCGTTGATGTTTTTTGATAGGACACAGGCTCTTATCTATTCATAGTAGTAAAATGAGTATGTTTATAATTTGTGCCGATGTCCTCGGTCCTCCAGAGACTCCATTGAGTATAGGCCTTGGGATCTGCGACCGTAATAAGAGATTAGAAGTTAGTTTTCAAATACTTCACAGGCCCCTAACCATTAATGTGAGTAAACGGTGTTTTGTAACAATTTGTGCGGATGCCCTAGGTCCTCCAAGGACTCCATTGAATATAGGCCTTGGGATCTACGGCCGTAATAAGAGATTAGAGGTTAGTTTTCAAATACTCCACAGGCCCCTTACCATTCCTGTGGGTAAACGGTGTATTGTATGAATTTTTGCGGATGTCCTTAGTCCTCTAAGATCTCTATCGAATATTTGCATTAGAATATATGTATAAGCGTAACCAATCATCAATGCATAGGTCTTCAATATTGCAATCTTACTCATCTTACTGTCCATAAAAAAGTGACGTCAATTGAATTTGCGTAAAAACAGGTTTCGTTGATTGAGGTTTTGGTAAATTGAATTTAAAAATGGCGTCACACATCGATTTCCGTCAACAATATTCTCCAACCGGATCGCCATCTTGGATTCCAAAATGGCGTTGGACATAGATTTTCGTCATCCCCTCGTCGTGCCCGTTCCGAAAATACTCATATTGTATGGGTTTCCAACGGTTTTCCCCATCCGGAGGTCGCCATCTTGGATTCCGAAATGGCGTCGGACGTCGATTTTCGTCATCCCCTTGTCGTGCCCGTTCCGAAAATACCCATTTTGTATGGGTTTACAACGGTTTCCCAAACCAGAGATCGCCATCTTGGATTCCAAAATGGCGTCGGACATCGATTTTCGTCATCCCCTCGTCGTGCCCGTTCCTAAAATACCCATATTGTATGGGTTTCCAACGGTTTTCCCCAACCGGAGGTCAATAATTTCCAACAGAATTGTCAAAACTCAATTTACGCACTGCGTAAAAAGTGACGTAAATTGAGTTTACTGCGTAAAAAGAGTGACTTAAATTGAAGTAGCGTAAAAATAGACTTCGTAAATTGAGGTTTTAGTGTATTCCATTAAACAGCTCAAGATTTATTATCATAAGGAAGTTTTTATGAAGCCTTTAACCTCCCAGTCGTCACGCGGTTTGCTACCGTCAGAACTACCTCGCTGCTGCTGTGTACGATAAGCGTGGTTTTTTCACTTGTGTAGTACAAAACACAACAGCATGACAACTGAAGTGTTAAAAGCCCTCCTTAAAGTTTTCTTTGAATAGTTTCTGGTAGAATAGCAAAGCAAACTTCTTGCAGTACTTCCTTGCGTAAATACTGGAAGAATCAGATGAAAGATGCCTTTTGCCAATTATCTTAGGAATTCTTGCAAACTTCTGCCAAATTAAATTCTCGAAGGAATCTCAACCCGCGCAAAAGGAAATTGCTAATGAAACCAAACTATAAAATTCCATACCAGATAGTTTTCAAAACTCTCAACCTAAATAAGGTATTGAAGAGCCCTGCAAAAGCGGTGAAATACCTCAAATAAATAATATCTTATACATGTTCTACAAACACCAAACTGATAATAAGGTCAGTTCCATTCCAGCGCGTTTTTTTTTCAGAGAAAATAAAATTTTCTTACTGGTGAATAATGGAAAAAAATTTCTTTTCTTCGAGTACCGGAATTCACCTACAGGTATTGTAATACCTAAATAATGCATAATGTATGTTCATAAAAAAGTGAAATTTTTCAATTGTAGTTCAATACCTCAATACCATCAATAGCTAATTTATAGGTATTTTTAATTGATTCGTACGTTTTTGTTTTTTTTTTTTTTCAATACTATAATAATACCAAATTGAAGTACTGACTACTGAACAATATTTAGTTATGGTAAGATATAGGGTTTTGGTACCGGGAGTACCGGTACCGAAAGTACCAGTAATACCGACCATTTTTTGGTACCGGAATACCGGTACTGGAAAGCACTTAGAATCGGTAGTTTCGGTACTGATGAAAAATCTGTAATAATCGTTTGAATCAATAAATTTCTTCACAATAAATGATACGTAAGTTTGGTTAAGAACGTTACTGGTAAATTTCTCCGGTCAATCAACGAACGTATTACATAAAGGTTTATCTTATTATCATATTTTTAGCAAGCAACATTAGAAGCACGCTCATTTTTTGCATCTTGTTTTCGTTAAAACATGTTTTTGAAAATTAAAAAAAATGAGTGTGAAGTTATTGAACGGAAATTATTCAGCAGATCCTATGATTACCAACAGGGTTATCGAATTATCGGATACAAATGAAGCTGCCGATGATAAATATCATGCTTTCTAGACAACTAGGCACAAAGGTTACAGAACATTCAAGATAAAGCATTTGAATTATAGGACGAAGATTGATAGAAATTGTTCAGAATAATTCGTGTATCAAGAGTCTGTCCAAAGCGAAATATTTTTTGACACTTCACGATGCATACGTGTAAAAGCCAATAAATTATTGATTTTTTACGATTTTCCGCACCACAAACAATATTTCACAATACATTCGCACCCTTTTCGAATTTCCTATGAAACGGTCCACTGTGGATGGTGAAAAGACAAATTTGAATGAATGTGTTTCAACACGTTAGACGAAACTTGAATTTCAACGTATATTTTTGAGTATTTCATGAGTTATAAAGTTTCAACGGGTTACTCATTAATATTTTATGATCATATTTTGTTAGTGTTATAATGCATAAAAAATGAAGCATAAGCTTTATCAAACCTGTGTTTATTGACGAAAAGTTGCAAATTTTTTATCCAATTCTGTATGCTTTATATTCATTTCAAAAAAAGTCCTCCAGTACCGGTATTTTACCGGTACTACCGGTACTGAGAGTTACAGTACCGTAGAACCGGTACTCGTCAAAATGGGTCGGTACCACACTTAGAAAATTTTACCGACTCCGGTAATTTTTTTACCGAAATATAAACCGCTGAGCGCTCAGTAATCCTTTCGGTAAAGTTAAGAATCGCCGAACAATCAGTAATTTAAACCAAAACACAACTGTCAAAATATTACAAACTGTTCGTTAATGGTTACCGAGCAAATCGTAAGATTATTACCGAACGCATTGTTTTTATCAGCAGACAGCCAATATTCCATTCCGGATGATTGAAAAACATAAAAATAATGAAATTTATTTTGATTGTCGAAAAATTTATTTCGGATTCTGTTCTCTATACAAAAAAAAATAATATTGAACTGTACCGTGAAGGCGCCATACTCTGCGCAGTTAAGGCTTTTCAAATTTCAAACAGCTGTAATTAATTGAAAACAAAACACAATAGTCTGAAATTTTGGGAGCAAATACTTATTGATCTCATGTATAAGGAAAAAATATAAAAGCTTCACTAAGTAATGATTTTTATTGCAAATTTTTATTTTTTCTTAAGGGTGTCCGTGTTCCTAACTCTGCGCACTCATTTTAGCAATGCTCCTTATTCTGCGCATTTAGGTTCCTAACTCTGCGCACTCGATAAATTCTTTATAACAGTTGAAGTATTTTACTAAAAGCATTACTAGCAGTTGAACTCTGAATTAATCTTCATTTTCATACTTTATCCGGCATTACGTCCCTAGTGAAGCGTGGAATGTCTCTAACATAGAAGTATACTAAATGAAGTGAATTTTATCTATAATTCAATCCATGATAATTACTGTAAATGAATGCCATCAAGGGCAACTCTCAAAATAATCTTAATAATTTTCACCCTTATTCTTGTTTACGGCGGATTCAACTTTCGATCGAATCCATGGCCCATTTGGTTTTGCTAGCGTAAACGAGAATGCGAAATTTTCGATCAAAAGCGCATTCGAACATAAACAAGAATGGGGGTGTATATGATTTCCAAAACATGTAATTAACTTAGTTTTCTAAAATCTAAACCAACATACAAAAAGCGCACAAACTACGTCTTTTTCTGTTCACCCTTGGCGTGTAAAGGAAAATTAACTTGGACTGTTTATGTATTTTCACTAAAAAATATAAAAACCAAATTTTCTTTGGTTTGGTTCGGGTCCGATTAATGAACGATTCCTATTGCAGATCAATACTTTATGGGCGTTTCTATATAGCAAATACGATTAAACCTCGATATTGATTCATGGAGCTATACAAAAAATCTAAATTATTAAATATTAAAATTTGTATTGCATGGTTAGGGAGCATTCAAAAATTACGTCCATCATTGAGGGAAGGAAGAGTCTATAAAAATGTCACAATGCATGCATTAGGTACTGTAAAAAAAAATCGCGACAAGGATTGAGGGGACGAAGTGTAGAAATCCTTAAAATATGATGGACGTCATTTTTTAATTTTCCCTTACTATGATGGTCCTCTCAAACCATTTTCCGAAGCACTCCTATTCCATATCACGATGGTGTCGACAAGTCGATGGTTCCCTTCAATATCGACCACTGGAGGGTCGATTGTTTGTTGAAAATAACGTTTTATAACTGCTGCGCATAGTAAGGAACATAGTTGAAAAATGGTTCCTTACTATGCGCACTTAAGAAGAATAAGAAAATGAATAAAATAAAAAGTTGCACTTTACCAGTGATGATTACTCGATAAATAAACTAGTACCTACGTACTAAAAATCTAAAATATATTATCTTTAATTTGCTTCAAATGACTTAAGTGATGAGGTTCTCCCTTAGCATTTTTGCTAACGGCCAGTCAATTTGGACGTTTTTCAATATTTTTAAAGCTATTTTATTTTTTATTAAAGTAATAAACGTAAATTTGTCATGAAAGTTCTTTGCGTACTTTTTTATTACTATTGTAGCAATATATGAAAAAAAAATGTAAACAAAAATTTAAGTATTTTACCAGATTTTGGTGGATTTTGGTTAAAGTGCGCAGAGTTAGGAGCTGCGCAGAGTTAGGGGCCCTCACGGTATAGACATTTGGAATGCATTTCCACAGCTACAGTGTTCTGAAGCACAATAAAGATCAAGGAATCACCTAATTTTCCCGAACATCCTTATACGTGACGTTGTAATTCGGAACGAGGTTTGGCACTTGTATCCTATAACGAAAACATTTTGCATTTAAAATAAGCTCTTCAATAAGAATCCACTGGTCATACCTACGGAGAAGTACCAGACGCACATCTTGCTGCAACAGTTTTTCGAAAACAGTATCCACGTTCGAAAACACAGAATTAAAAAAAAACATCGGAGACGATCCAAAGCGTCGATTTGCACATCAAAACAAATATGGCGGCATGTCTGCTGATCTCAAAAATCCCAAATTACCATTTGTCCGGTAAACCATTGTGACACTTTGTACCGAAGTACGGTTAAATGTTACAGTCTACGGTTAATCTATACTATGTACTGGTTTTTCGGTAAATGAAACGACGATGTCAGTAAAAGAAGATGAATATATTTTCTATCTCCTTATTTGTTCAAGTTTTTTCGGTAATTTTAGTTTGCAATACCGAAACTTCAGTAAATTATTTATTTACAGTTCGTTTTCGGTAATATTATTTACCGAACAACGAAAACAAATCAAAGTGTGTAGGAACCCTAGTAAGATACCCAATATGGTATAGATAGAAAGGTGCGCGTTGCTTTTGTTTCCTTCTCGGGAAAAGATATGCCTTAAATAATCGAACACATTTATGGAAGAATCTCTGTAACATTTTTGGAAAAATCCCTAGAAAAAATTTCATGGGTAACAAATTGTCTTGCCTAAATGCTAAAAAAAATAGTTAAAAAAGAGCAAAAAAAAACTCACTTTACTTTTGACAATTACTACTTTTTTTTCTACTAATGTTCAGATACTTTCATTTTTCATTTCAGTATTCTTTCAAGGAAAGAATGCCTACTGTTATTACTTAAGAGGTGCATTCTAAATTCAATTAACTTTAAGAGTTTCTACAGTGAAAACTTCAGAAATTTCTGCATTTTTTATCTAAATATATCCCTAAAAATTCCACTTAATTTTATTCATAGGATTCTCGTAAAGATTCATATTTTATTGCCTCGTAGTATTTCTCTGAAAAACCTTTGTTTATTCCTACGTGATTTCCTCTACTCATAGCTCCGAGAATTTATGCAATATTTTCTCCATTGAATCATTAAAAAAATTCTCTAGGAACTACTCCAGGGATTCTCACAAATATCCACGAATATCTTCAGCAATGTCTTCTGACATTTCCTTCAACCGGTCGCTTATCGCGGCTATGCATTTTGAGTGCTTTTTGGTCGGTTGTATTTCAAGTAAATGACAGTTCCATGTAAATCATCGCAAACTATTTAGATGACCCTGAAGGGATTTATTCTGCTTTTTACTAGGTAGAAAGTGGATCGATATTACCGTTGAACGAGTAATCGACTATTTTGACGCGAAACAACATTCTTTATACTGTAAATCGAATATATTTCCTCTTTTGATTGCCGAAAATCATTAAACAACAACTGATCTGGGTCTATCGCTAGCTTTTCAGGAGAATCCTGATGACCCAAAATCCCTCCAAACCCCCAGCTCTGTAGCACTTATGAGGGTGTCGCTGAGTCGGAGGACTCTCGTTAAGTATGTGCTACATCAACATTTCCTTCCCCAATCTCAAGTTACGGTAAAGATGGACGTGGCCGGGAATAGAAATATTCATGGTTTTGGTATTCTTATTTTTGATAGGATCAAGGCTTATTCCCTAGCCTTGTTTCTGAAGGCATTCTAGATTAGATTATCAAAAGAAAAAACATTAATATTGCTTGTAGATAGTTAGATAGATAGATATCTTTATTTAAGAGATTTGCAACCCCAGGATATAATATTGCTAGTATCCAATCTACGAAGTACGCCGTAACTACGCTAACGCTAACTACTTTGAAGTTTGAACTGTAGAAGTACAGAGCTCTGATATTTGAATCTTTCCATCGATAATTCTAACAATGTTTCCGAAAAATCCAACAAGGATTCATTCAGCCATTATTACAAGGATTCCTATAGAGATGTTTCAAGAAATTCCTTCAGGAATTACTCAAAAAAATGTCCAAGATTGTTCCAGGGGACTCACCAAATATGCTACTCATTTTAATTAGGGTTTCTAACTCGAAACGAGAAATAAAATTTGCATTATTAAAAAAACGTGAAAATAAAGCAAGTTTAATATTTCCTTTTAAATCTCCGTATTTTATATATACAGTAAACTCAAGTTTATATATACAGTGAAGTTATAGAACTCAAAACCAGTGCAAATACTTTTTAAGGGACTCTCGATGTAGCCATAAAAACCATATTTTACTATGGTTCTCTCACTAGATATCGAGATAAGAAATATCGAGTAGGAGAGAGCAGCATTATATTTTATACCCTCAAATTTGTATAGTTATTTTTCTGTTTTGTAAGTTATTTATTTGTTTCTCCGCAAAAAAATCTCTAGGCTTCGTAGTGATCAAAAAGCTTCAAAACAAAAAAGTTTATACAGTTAATCGAAAGTTCTTGCAATAAAATTAAGAGTGAATTCCATTCTCGACAAATCGTATAAAGTTAAAATTATATTTGCCAACATTGAATCTATTTTACCAAGCACTAAAGAACCAACTAGAGTCTTACGTTGTGACTGTTACATTGAACGGAATCCATGAAAAACTTTATAAGCCTACTTAATTTATGAAATAGATTTCTTGAAAGATTTGTTTTGCCTATAATTTACTTTGAAAAACATATCGTCGAAAAGATATGCATTTTATATAAAACAAAATTTTGGACTACGCAAGACAACAAATAAACATTGATATAAAACTAGTCATCTAGTGATGACTATGGTTGGAGTCATGTCTACCTATCTCAAGTGATATCAGTTATTCTACCTTTTGACTTGGTACCTTTTATGTGTTTGTACCTACGATATTTCTGAGCTATAAGTACTGGCTGCATTTGGCGCAGAAGATAGACTTCCCGGACTGTGGACTGATTAACATATTATTTTATTCTTTATTTACAGGATATAATAGTTGGTATGATATGAGAAGTAAATTGCGCCATAGTTTTTGTTTGAACCTAGATGGGCGAATTTTTAATGTAATAGAGCGTTTCAGAATATTGGGAACGCCGGAAAATACAGGAAACGAGGGTTCCAAGAAATGCATCACGGGATTAAAATCCATATTTTTGATAAATCCCTTAGAAAGTTGTCCGGAATTTCATCACCGATTCATAGATATTTCCAAAAAAATACTCCGGCCATTTATTTTAGAGATAATTTAAGCGACTTCTGCATGGATTTTTTCAATAATAATAAAAACGACAGCCCTGTCTCCGCTGGCTACTAAAAGAAAATCTAAACTAAGTGCAATTATCCTATGCTTAAATTTTCCAAATAATATTACAGATATCATTTTAATGTAATAATTGCATTATTTTTAGAATCCTTCGTTGTAAAATGACAGTTGAAATATGTGCGTACATTCAAATCTTAAGAAATTTGCAACATAGATTTTAATTGCAAATCTGAGAATGTGATTCATAAGCTCGAAAAAGGAAGTTGATTTCAGCAAAATATAAACCTAATTTTAAGGTATAAAAAAAAAAACTAATCGAAGTTCATTCAATATGATCTAATAATAGATCTTGATCTTGATGCTTAAAATCAATTGGGTTTTTAAGGATGTTGAGATTATTTCTTTTTCAAATTCTTCGTCCAAAACTTTTAAAACATTTTTTTTTCAATAAATGTTGAGCTCCAACTACAGCTATCTACAGTTTAGTCTAACTACAGCTCCAACTATTTACAGCTATCTACAGTTTCTAAACCTAATCCTACAATCTACTGTTCAAAATTGTAATCCTAAACTATAAGATATTCACAAACCAATTATGTAACGTTCACTAGATCCACATTATTAGGAGTGGGAAGTCACTGAAATCCAATACCACTTTCAGATTTAGAACACCAAATTTGTAAGCAATTGAAATGAAGCAATCTAAATGAATTTAATAAAAAAAACTCATTCGTAGCTAAACTAAAAGCACACTAACATAAAAAAGTGTTTGCTAAACGGAGTTGGTGACATAACCCAACACCACTTCTGGTTGCCAATTTTTGACAATCATAAAAAATGAGTTTTAACGGTACTTTTGAAAATATGATTTTTTTCTCAATACAATAATACAAGTTTTCAATATGTTTCAAAAGTTCAAAAATGTTCCAAAAGTAATAAAAAGCTTTACTTTTTCGCGTGTTACGAAAGTTCTAATAACAGTTTAGAAATTAGCAAGGCAGAATCTATTGAATCTACTGCAAATGGTATTTCCAAGAGATTATTATAAAAAATTATAATTCTTGGTTATGTTGGATGGAATTCGCAAAACACTGAATATTAGAATTCATATTCAATTCGAATTTTGACATCCATTAGACATAGGGCGCGCTTCTCGTGGTATGTGTATCAGTTTATGTCTATCGTTCGTTAATGAATACTCTACGTGTAGTACTACAAACAGCTGCTGTGTACGCCTGTATGTAGCCAAATCGATAGTGTGGTTCAGTTTCGTAGAGACAATTGAAATTTTACGTTCAACCAATGAAGTTGGTGAAGACTTGCGAAAATTGCAACTCATTTTCAATAAATCGACATTTCCACTCGTGTTTAAAATGTCTGTGAGATTCCTGATAAAAAAAAAACTATTGAGCACATATTTCAGTACCCTTCTGTAACATCGTCCTATTTCCAAAGATTTGGGCTTATTCGTCATTTTATGCAAGCTTTGGATTGTTATGTGGCACTGAATTACATTTTTATATCAAATCTACTGTGATTCAATACAAAAAGAGTAGCATAACACTTTAGAGAAGACGTTTCGTACATGAATGCCCACCCTACGAAAGCATGTGGCCTCTATGCTGTGATGTTGAGAATCGGTATCGACAATGTGTTGGTTAGTTTTGATTCCACACGGTTCCCCTTAGCTTGAATGAACCCAAGTAACTTTCATTCATCGCCATCTACGGCACACTAGTGTTTTTGTTTTCGTCGCAAAGTGTCATACTTTCGAGCTGTCTCTTGCAAGTGCAAATTTTAAAATCAGCATTCAGTCAACATAGAAATTGCAGTGCAGTACCATTCCGATTAGCAAGGTTTTACGAATTCATATTTTGAGACGTATCAACAGATATAGGATTGGTATGGTTAATGTCGTCAATATGCAATCGAATGGCATCGTGTAGAAGATTCTATGATGAGATATTTGGAACAGTGTACTGCAATTAAACCATTTAGACCGGATTTGGGCAAGGTGAGTACGATGCACTATTTCGGATGATGTGATCATTATTATTTAGCATGTAGGTATGAAGTGAGTAGAGGTGCAGTTTAAGCTTTCGCAGCCTATAGGGTGTTTGCGTATTGACGGTGAATGACGGCACCGCCGGAATGGTAATTGCACTCCAGAGAGAAGCATGCATTGATGCATTGATGCATTGACGATACATGCACATAAATCCCGCAATAGGCAATATTGATTTTCTCCTTCAATGCACAGCGACTGTGGAACATGCTGACGACTTTTTTATTCAGTAGATACGTGTTTACATATTTGAAAGCAAAATCACGTGAAATTTAATACTAATTATTGTAATTGATTTACTATTTATTATTGTAATTTATATTTTGAAACAAAACTAATATGTGTTAGTATTACATCTCAACAGCCACAGGGCCTATTTATTGCTCTTTAGATACTCTAACAGTTGTCATAATCTGATGAAAGAATCATATAATTCGTAACACGAATTTTTAAGAACATTCCTCGTAGTTGCGCAAAATTTCAGAGACGCTTCTGGACAAAAGCTACGAAGAACTCAATTGGGCATTTATGTAAGAATTTCAGTGATAATTTGCAGAAAAAGTGGATGTTAATTCTAGGTAGTCTTCTTGAACAATATCTTGGTTCACTTGAAGAATTTTTAAGATCATACCTGAAACACTCCTCGTGATATCCAACATAAATTTCATCATATTAGGTATTTTACAATGAATGAAGTTGTTCAAGTTTCCCCAAAATAATTTTAAGTTGAAGATTACACAACAGACTCATCAACGCAGTGCAGAGCACTTTTCGATTGTTGTGCTTTTAAAAAATCGAGGTTTGGCTTTTTAAACTTGGAAAGTTAGGGACTAAAGTCCCGTCGATATAGTTGAACAAAAATCCTCGAGGAACGTTTCGTTACATTCAATAAAAATAAACGCGCAATTTTTAATAGGGTACGACATAAATGCTAATCATTCGATATAAACCAGCACCGATATCAATCAATATAGGAGATCTTTTGAGCTACAGTTGTTGTCTTCAATATTTGAAATGCCAGAAGCCAATAACTAATCCTAAATATGTAAGGCTTTGTATCAACGAAATATCATAACATGCTTCATAAATAAAAATTAGCAAACTGCTTAAAAAATCAAATTTTAACGACTGGGATTTAGTACTGTGCACGACATTATAAGGCTCAAAACGAGCTGTATCACAGAAAACAAGACAAATAACTAATCGTAACTAAATATACATTTCGAATATTTTAAATATTTATGTCAATCATCAGAGAATCGCTCCAATTTCTTCAATTCAAAAAAATATGACATCTATATGCACAAGTATCTCTAAATGCTGAAAAACTTGCAGCTTGTCATCTTTATTCAAAGAAGAGAGGATCGTTTAAAAGTATTCGACCATGCGACTTACGCCCTTATTGTAGCACACGCTTGAATTTGTTTTTCATGGCTACCTAGATAGTCCCTTAGATCGCATTTGCACTAGTTTTGTATTGTAAAACTCGATACCTGGCAAATTCGATGATCAATTCAATATCGAGTTATGGAGAGTGGAATGCAACTAGTTTATATTTTTTAGTACTACACTTCCACGTTTCTGAATAGACAAGATACAAAAAAAGAGATAAAAAAATGTTTTAGGTAAGAGTACCAACGATCCACCACCAATGTTTTTAAAAATCTAAACTGTTGCTTTTTTCCTGGGACTACGATAAGATTTTGGAAAGTAATTCCGTGATGAATCAAAATCCGGACGAGACCATATCCGGACACTCAATTATTATTTATTGATTTACCAATAAAATTTAACAATAATCTAGTTATATGGCCTCGTATCTATAGATTTAAGGCGAAGTAGGCCGTCATTGAAATTTGTACGCGTCGTTGATGATTGTTGCTAATTCATCTCACGATTTCGAATCAAATAAAATCAGTTCGTTTTGCACTGACACAGCTGAAAAAGTATCAGCATACTTTATGCATGTTAGCGCGTACAGTGATACTTTTTCAAGTCAATATAAACTATCAAGACTGAGTTTTATCACTTTAAAATGCAAGCCGAAAAGTTATCATTGTTGCCAAAACGAATGACGGGCTACTTAGCCTTAAACTTATTTTATCGTTTTACAATAATTTTCCATCTAGTATGCTTTGCCATGAAATATTAAAAATGAAAACAAATTCGCAACAATGCCATAAATGGTATTGAATGCAGGTAAAATATGTTCTAATTAAAAATAAAATTGTTAATTATATTATATTATACAGCAAATACATACACACCGGAATAATCATTTTCTAGTAGATTTTACTGAATTTTATATAGATATAGTCAATTTAAATAACGTTGTCCGGATTTTGATTCATGAGTGTCCGGCATATTGATTCACGTGTCCGGGTTTGAGGACAAGAATTGCTTCATTATTTTAACGATTTACTTGCTATTTTTGATATTTTTCTAAAATTTCCTTCATTTTTGTGTAGATGTGGTCCTAAACTAATTGTATTAATATCACACATTAATCATGTGAGAAAATGAGGTCGTGAAAATTGAACTGAAACATTTGGTGCCTCTTAAGCGTCCGGATATTGATGCACCACGATATAGCAAGGAACCTATCGAAAAAAAAATATGGGAAATACATTTTGATGCTTTGTACAGAATTTTTGCATGGCAATATGCTGTGTTATTGCTTTGCAATACAGTTAAACCTCCATGAGTCGATGTTCCATTACTCGATATCGACTCATGGAACCATACTAAAAATCAAATTTCGTGGTTACTATGATGGTCCCCTCAAACAGCTTTCCATAGCATTGCTGTTCCATGACTCGATGGTCCCTTCAATATCGACTCATGGAGGGTTGACTGTATAACGTTTGCCAGAACAGCTAGTGAATATCAAACCTTTTCTGATTCGGATGTAATAAAATAAAAATGCTGTCAATGAAATGGTCGTTTTATTCGTTATCTATCAAGCTAAATCCTGATCGATCTATTCCACTACATAAATATTAAGAAACGTATTCTAAATACCCGCTAAGTATAAGCTGCCAAAAGCATATACATATATGTTTAAAAGTTGTCCTAAGCAAATTAGCACCTCGCTGTGAAGTCATCTAGATGTAACACCCTAAAATACAGAGCATTACTAAAGTGTATCGCTCCTGATTTTCCTATTCACATTCATTAACTAATATCACCTAGATAAAACAAAACTGAAGCTGGTACCTTTTGCGCAAACTGCAACATATGTGCAACAAAAACCGGTTATCGTTTGAAAAACAGACGGCGATGGTGGTGACACCGCCGACATAAGCTTTTGCGTGGTAGGGAGTTTCTTCTTACATAATACACACGCAGAGCCAGGCCATTCAAGCTTACATCATTGTCTCTGCTCCGCACTAAATCAACTATTGATCCAACGGGCGACTCTAAACTTTACCCCGTGATACAGTATTATCCAGTTGAATGCGATTCTATTAACATTTCTTTTAGCAGTTTGACAAATTCTTGACATGTCGATAAGAACATACGAAAATTATGTAGAAATTTAACCCATTACCTCTTGTAATGAACAAAATTAGGACGAATAAAATCCCTATACAAGTGTTCATTACACACTTAATTTATTTCGCCAACCACTTTCTCTGTACTTCCATTGTTCCAAGTAGTTCCCGGGGAATATTCCTAAAAGTTTAATAAAAATAGCGTTAACTGAGCTGACTCGTCTGAATGAATCATTTATAGGCACAAATGTACGCTATAATACAATAAGTTATGTGAATACTTACATGAAGGCGCACTTCCTTTTTCCACGAACGTTTTAAAACATTTCGAGCACATGTTTTTTTTTTGCAGCTCTGTTTTTTCGGTGTTGACAGATGCACTTTGCCGAAATTCAGTAAAAATATTTGTTTGCTGATTGTTTTCGTAAAATATACTGCTTCGCGTTAGAAAATGGGTTAACCAACGTGCGAAGTTCGGTTTTTGACAAACTTCGCCGCGTCGCAAGTCGATTCTCAATAGTGCGCATAATGCACACGGTGAAGGGCATAGATGCGCACTATAGCGAAGTGACTCGCGACGCGGCGAAGTTGGTCAAAAATCGAACTTCGCACGTTGGTTCATCCATTTTTAGTCGCGAAGCAGTATATATTACCGAGTCTCAGTTATCTATGTTATCTACCGATTTTCGTCAAGTTGCATCTGTCAATATCGCTCATCTGTCAAAATTGAACGAGATTTCAGTAAAAATATGTTTTACCGGCTGAATTCGTCATTTAAGTTTACCGAAATGAAATTCTACGATTAAGTGTGTACATCCTGAATTGTCAACAGGGGTTGTCCAATCATTATATAAGGGTTTATAAGGGGTGGCGGGTTTGAGATTTCTTACGCGCCATACAAATAATTTTTATTTTTCATACAAAAATATTAAGTGGGGGGAGAGGGGGGAGGCGAAACCCCGCCAAAATTATCTTACATAAAAAATGGACAGCCCCATATGATATAGGTACCGTAGAACAGTGTAACTTTGACAGCACGGGTAATTTTGATATTGCCGTAACCCCGTTTTATACGGTATGCATTTCTTTCGCACATTTTGAAAATCCTGATTGTGGTCAGTATTTTATATAATTTTATTAAAATTTATTCAAAGCACAAATGTACCCAAACTTAAGAGCACAATTGAACACTTTACTGTACCACCAAACCAAAGCTTTCCTTTCCTCTGGTTGGTTAGCTTTTGGTTGACTAGACGACGATGGGCGAAAGCAAGTTGGACTGTTGGAGAGCTTCCTACCACCACAACTCTTCATAGGCGTCAAATTCTCACTCGTGGATCGTATTAATTCATTTTCGGTGCCACGAAATCCAACCGAGACAGTTCCCCACCCCGAAGAACGTGGCAACGACGACGTCAAACGGGCCAAACCTGTTCCCAGGCTCGCTCATTCAGATTCAAAACAAACACTCTCTAAGTCACCTTGAAATTCCAATCATTCTATCAGATCTTGGTGGATTCGAAGCGATGCGCCTTTTGAAGGGGGTTTTGTGCTATTCATTATTTCGCCACGGGGAAATGTTTTTCATCTGCACCGCTCTTTCGTCGTGCTGGAAATAATACAGTCAGTGACACAAGTTGGTTACTACTACCAAATACTGATTTTCATTCAAAATGCCCAAGTTTGGACTATGTGTCTGAGATTGTGGCTGAAACTTATTGGATTGATGAGATTCAAGCATTTTTGAACCGCTTTCAAACAATCTGTTCTACGAACACTGTTCAGTAAAGTTTTAAAGAATTCGTCACTTCTCGTTAACAGCCTAGTTGTAGAACTCCAATTCAGTCTTAAATAGCTTAGTGAAAATTTAAAAAGTGAAAAAAATAGCATTGCCATTTTTGTGATTAAAAACGGAAATTTCCATGTAACGTTAAACACATGGAGGTATGCAATATACTTTACATAGTTCATTTGATTTTGTTCAAAAAACGACTGAGTTACACTCCCGTGCAAAAGTTTGGGTTCACCCCCTCAAAAACATACAAAAGTGTTCTGTCCATATCTCTGTGATTACAAGTCCAATTCAAACTCTTTAAGCCGCATTCGAAAGGCAAAGAGTTATTCTTACTTCGTATGTATTTTTCCGAAAACATTTTTTTGATTTTGTATACTAAATTTATACTTCAATTTGTAACATTTTTCAAAAAATACACTGAAAAATCATATCTAATTTCCTCGGCATTGGGTCGACCAAAATTTTAAATCAAAGTGTCATTAGAATCGTAATCTTCTATTCTTTGATGAGACACCACGAAATTTTGGCGGAAAAATCTGGAAAGTATTCAAAATCAATGAAACAGTCAGTCAAGTCATCGTGCAAAAGTTTAGGTTCACCCCTCAGTATGATGCAAATCGTGCAAAAGTTTGGGTTCATCTGAGTCACACGTACATCATTTTTGTCAATATCTCTGCCATTTTTCAACCAATTTTAATAGTTTAAAGCTTTTTTGAGCGCAAATAATGGCGCGTACATGATTGGTTTGCGATTTTACAGATTTAAGTAAGATCAGGTGAACCCAAACTTTTGCACGATACACCATACTGAGGGGTGAACCCAAACTTTTGCACGATGTCTTGACTGACTGTTTCATTGATTTTGAATATTTTTCAGATTATTCCGCAAAAAATTCATGAGTGCTCTTCAAAGAATATAAGATTGCGATTCTAAAGACACCTTGTTTTAAAATTTTGGTCGATCCAATGCTGAGGAAATTAGTAATGTTTTTTCAGTGTGTTTTTTGAAAAATGTCACAATTTTAAGTACATATTTAATATGCAAAGTTCAAAGAATGTTTTTGGAAAAATACATACAAAGTAAGAAAAACTCTTTGCCTTTAGAATGCGGCTTAAGAGTTTGAATTGGACGTGTAATCACAAAGATATGGCCTGAACACTTTTGCATGTTTTTTAGGGGGTGAACCCAAACTTATGCACGGGAGTGTATATTGAATCCAATGTCGAAACATGAGAATCAATCGATATCAATCATTTCCAGAAATATAATTTTATACAAATTTGTATACACTTTTAGTAGCGTTTATCATTTTTATTTCAACTTGAAACCCTTTTGTAGGCAATTGTTTCATAAATATAGTACTTTAATGTATAAAGTCTAATTCACGCTCTCTACAAACATAGGGTAGGTGTACCAGTTATGGCCATAGTGGTTCCCTATTTCGCCATACGTGTTAATTTGAATAATTCTACATTTAAAAAGGTTTTGTGTATTTCAGCAGTTAGATATACTATTTAACTTGATGTTGAAACATTCGAAGAGATAAAAAATGTGAAAGTTTTCGAAATTGTGCATATGGCCAAATAGGGAACCACTATGGCCATAACTGGTACAATTTCCCTACTCCAATCCAGTTCCAACTGTAATGATGTCAAAAACTATCAAAATTACCCCGTTTTACGGTATTTTTTTTTAAGTTTCACAGCTTTGTTTAAAGACAAATGTTAATAATCGACAGATTTTATATTTATTTTAAAAATTGCAAATTTTGGGTGGTTGATGCGTTCTGCAAATTTAAGTAACTTCTGATAGTGAATAACATCTCTCAGTTACTTACTTACTTCTTTGAAGAACATTGCAGACAAAATTTCAGCTTATTTGTAGTTTGCCATTCAAATTTCAGCTAGGGAAAACAACAATTGGATACTAACGTTTGTCACTTACTGTAGTTTCTAGGTGCCAGTTCACTTTTTTTTGCAGGAAATGCAATTCAACGGTCCTGCAATTGCACCCATCGAGAAAAGCCATAGTTGAAGCTGTAATAAATATATATCATTAACGTACTCTCGTTGGTATGGCACAATTACTTTGAAATGTAGCTGTTCACAACCATTGCTTGTCGCGATCAGCAGTGTAGAAATTGGATGGCAGATGCACACTTTGTGTCTAAGTAAGTCAATCCGTCGAAAATTTGATGGTAAAATTATGACTTTCACATCGAGACAATTTTCTTCGAGTAGAGTAAGTGGTTTGCAGAAAGGGAAAGCTATAAATCATTTCATCTACATCGGATAACATTAGACTGACGACAATTTTGACATTTCTACTGCTCGTGCTTAAACGATGTCAATTATGGTAAAGATCATACCTCCAATGTTTGAAATGATCTTGATGAAATTTGTCTATGCACACGTCATTTGAGGTTTGTATACCATTTTTCAGTCATCTAGCTCTCTATATTATAGTGTTCTACGAAAAAGTTCACAGTCTCTGCTAAAGTGCAATATTCTTAACTGTAATTTTGCTTAAGACCAAGTTTCGGTTTATAACCTTTGTTGGGCGATTTGTGAAGCTCTGATATTTTTCCATTGCAAAGCATTAAATAAATTGGAACTATCACGCAGAAGACATCAAACGGTTTAAAGTTATCGTGAAGATCTACAATTATTTTGTTCGACGTCGTTATGATGAGACAAGTGTGATTTCACATCTCAAATAAATACAATTCACATAATGATTCGGACACAGAGACCCCAAATCACGATTATAATAAATGCTAACGCAAAAGAGATAAGGTTTCTACATTTCTTTTTGGGTCAATACGTGATGCCTAGTCATACCCTATATGTATGACAAACATGTTGTTTCCCAAAACAATTCATTTCACTTCTGTTCCACTCAATCGCACACCTTTATTTTTTAATTAGCCCACTTATTCATTTTGCTCTCGTTATCAAGCGTGCGCCCGCGGAAGAAGGAAATACCTTGGGCAGCGTGTATGCACAGACAAACAGACGTTGCGCTAAAATTTGATCGTGTTTCCTGTTGGTTTAGTAGATACGATCCTTTGCACTTTACAAGAAAAACATAGTGGTATTAATCTTGACAGTAATGGATGCCGACAACAAAGCTTCAATATGGGGACGGACCTGGTGTAGTGTATCTTACGCCTCTCACGCCGAGGACCTGGGATCGAATCCAATCCCCGAGATAGTCACTAAGGCAGTTCAAAATTCAGGGCAGAGCAGGGCTATAATCCTATATAAAGCTAAATAATAGCAAACAAATTCATGAATATCTCTTCTCCCTTTCGTCGGATTGAATTGCTCTCATAAACAAACTTCCTTATTACAGGGTGGCCAACGAACCGAGAAAAGCGGGAAAAAGACGGGATTTTGAATCCATCCGGAAGAAGACGGAAAAAACGGTGATTTGTGTTTTGTCTGCATTGATGATAATTTGATTCACTGGGCCGGATCCAATTCTTGGCATTTTTGATTCACTTCTGTAGTAGGTTTTTTTCGAAGCTATCGAGTTCATATTTGGCCGCAATGTGTGTCGTATTGGAGTGCTTTTCATTGCAAAGTTTCAGACGATTCGGCTGAGGCCCCACATGCCAAAGTGTATCATGGAAGTGCCCAAGTAGCTCTGCACCCTATGGGCAGTTTTTTCGAACATCATTTTTTTTCTTAGACTTAGAACATGCCTATTGCTTCATTTTCTTGTCAGCTTTGGGATTGCATGTTATTTCAGATGGCATTTCAAGAATTTATGCAGTTTTCAAGTGGTGCTCCTAGCCCTAGTTCCATTTAGATGTCCAATTGTCATAATTCCAGCCTGAAATGCAAATCTTGCTCAATCACATAAATCAAATCTTTTAAGATTGGAATTGAAAGTTGAAAATAGAACAAAAAAACCAAAAAGGAAATTTTAAATGATTTTTAGAGGTTTTCTCAGAGACATTTCTCAAAGATCTTTTGGAGAAATGCTTTTTTAAGATTCTTCAGAGAAATTCCGCAGCAAAGAGATCAATGGAGGTTTTTTTTTCATTAGAACTTATAATTTAACATAATTTAATATAAAATATTTGAAGGAATATGTTGGTGAATCCCTGTATTTCAGTGAGTGGAACTTTTGAAATGTACTTAGAGGAATCCTTAGACAATAGTACTACTTGGAGTATTTTATGAGCACCTAATTTCGGGTGAAATTGATCATTTTTCACTGTTTTCCATGTATGTTTTCTATAATGTTATCAATGCCAAACAACTGAATTCAGGAAAACAAGTACGACGGTAAGCCTCATTGGCTCATGTACCCAAATTTTCATACAGATGTGATTCTAGTGCTGAAAATCTTATTCACAAATAAAAAAATCAAGGGATTCCATTTCGGGGTGAAATAGATCACTTGTCAAAACGATCATTGTTAGCTTTGAAAACAACTCTACATACCTAATTTGGGTACCCTGTATCCAAATATGCTTGCTAAATTCTTAATATTATCATCAAAATTCGTACCAATTTATTCATTTTGTTGTAATAATTGGATTTTTTATAGATATCACAAGATTCCTTCGGAAATTACCTACATTTAGGAGTTTTCTGCGGTATTGTTGAAAATTAATTGTTTATTTTTTCCATAAATTTTGCATTGTTATGAATTTGGCAAGCATATTTGGATTCAGAAGGCCCAAATTAAACGATCATCAAAAACGATCAACTGATGGAACATACACTTCGTAGTTGCAACTCCGTGATCAACCAGGATAGTGATATTGCACAGAGAACCACTCAGATGAAGCTTGGGTTTTTGCTTTTTCCATCTTCAATGTACAATCACACTACCCTTGATATTTTTCGATTGATAATGGCGCCGGCCACGTCCTTATGTCCACCGGGGAGAGGAAAGAAGTTAATTAGTTAGCTGTTGTTACTAGAAAACCGGAGAATCTCCTGCATTTCCCACAGCTACCTTGGAGGTAGGAGTTGTTTTGTTAGTGATGGATGAGGTGACCGTATGGATACCACTGTGGTAAGCGGTTAAGTCGATATATTCTATTCTAGCGATAAATAGAACTGATGATGTTTGCGCCATAATGACGCAGAGAGATAGAGAAAGACAGCTATTAGAAAGAGTGTTACAAATATTTGAAAGGGACGGGCCTGGGATTGAACCCACGATCTTCTGCTTGCAAAGCAGAAGCGATAGCCATTAGACCACCAACCCCGTCTAGGATTCAGGAGGCCCAAATTAAATAAGTAAAGATGGAAACGAAATTTCTTGATTTTTTTTTTTTTTAGAGACGATTTCCAGTACTAAAATAACAACTGTATGAAACTTTTAGTATATAAGCCAATGAGGCTCACCGTCGTACTTGTTTTCCATGGTAAACAGTGAAAAGTGATCAATTTCACCCGAAATTATGGTATAACACTTCATGTCAGAACTTTTTTCGTTGGAATCGAGTACATTTGAAGCTTTATATTCGAATAATAAAATTCGATGGGATTTTAGCATTTTTTAAACCGTTACAAACAATCGGTTCTACGTTCATTATTTGATAAAATTTCAAAGTGTTTGTCACTTATCCCCGACACCTCAGTTATAGAAGAACATGAATCCAGTCACAAATTTCTCAGCGAGTATCATTTTCATAAATTGGAGCCATTTTTCTATTCTATTCTATTCTAAGTGCTTGCACAGCCAATAATGAAAAGCATCCTGGAAATATCGGAACGTCTCCTGATATTTTCTTATCAGTATTAATATTTGCAGCATATCAGTGATATGATACAGATATTAAAATGACCAGGCCCACTGTGCAGACTTCGGTTTGAAGATAATTTGAAAATTTGCGGCGATCAGATTATCAGATTAGAAGAAACGGGGACAACCGTACCAACCGTTCCATTTCAGGGAAAAAGATACAATCGTTGAGAGTGACTTTGCTAAGAATGTTAATGCACACTCCGTCTGTGGTCCTTTTCCGTTTCCTGGGATGGGACATTGGCATTTCTCCCTCATGTCCTGGCTGTAAAGCCTAGTCTACAGCGTCATTACTCGCTCTCTGAAACGAGATGAAAACTCATCCTGTCCTCTCACGCAGCAGTTACTTACTTACTTATTTGGCTTTACATCAATTATCTTGATATAGCCTCGCCAACAATAATTCGCCAATTCACTCGGTTCATGGCCGCTTCTCTCCATCCTCAACTGTGACCCACGCTCTCCAGGTCCTGGTGCACCTGGTCAATCAACCTAGCTTGCTGCGCTCCACGCCTTCTTGTTCCAACCGGATTCGTAGCGAACACCATCTTTACAGGGTTGTTGTCCGGCATTCTTGCAACATGCCCTGCCCAGCATATCCTTCCAGCTTTAGCTACCTTCACGATACTGGGTTCGCCGTAGAGTTAAGCGAGCTCGTGGTTCATCCTTCGCCACTACACGCCGTTCTCCTGTACGCCGCCGAAGATCGTCCTTAGCACGACTTCCGCTGGTGATGCGCCTTCGTATTTCCCGACTAACATTGTTGTCAGTCGTCAACAAGGATCCGAGGTAGACGAACTCGTCCACCACCTCGAAGGTATCTCCGTCTATCGTAACACTGCTTCCTAGGCGGGTCCTGTCGCGCTCAGTTCCGCCAACCAGCATGTACTTTGTTTTCGACGCATTCACCATTAGCCCGACTCTTGTTGCTTCGCGTTTTAGGCGGGTGAACAAATCTGCCACCGTTTCAAATTTTCTCCCAATAATATCCATGTCGTCCGCGAAGCAAACAAATTGTCCGGATCTCGTGAAAATCGTGCCTCGACTGTTAAGTCCGGCTCTCCGCATAACACCTTCAAGCGCAATATTGAACAACAGGCACGAAAGTCCATCGCCCTGTCGTAGTCCCCGCCGAGACTCAAACGAACTGGAGTGTTCGCCCGAGATCTTCACACAGTTTTGCACACCGTCCATCGTTGCTCTGATCAATCTTGTGAGCTTCCCGGGAAAGCTGTTCTCGTCCATGATTTTCCATAGCTCTACGCGGTCGATACTATCGTATGCCGCATTGAAATCGATGAACAAATGGTGCGTAGAGACCTGGTACTCGCGGCATTTCTGGAGGAAAAGATCTGGTCCGTTGTCGAGCGGCCGTCGATGAAACCTGCTTGATAACTTCCCACGAACTCGTTTGCTATAGGTGATAGACGACGGAAGAGAATCTGGGATAGCACTTTGTAGGCGGCGTTTAGGATGGTGATTGCACGATAATTTTCACACTCCAGTTTGTCGCCCTTTTTGTAGATAGGGCATATAACGCCTTGCTTCCACTCCTCCGGTAGTTGTTCGGTTTCCCAGATTCTGACTATCAGCCGATCACGCAGCAGTTATGGATCATTAAAAAGATAGCATCATTTATGGTATTTTGACGAATCAAATTAAATGTCGTGGGAATGTTTATAATGTAACAAAAATATAGAACTAAATTAAAAACGGAAAAATGGATAAAATAATGCAAAAGTACATTTAGTTTCTGAAGAACAGCAAATATTATTGTAAATTTAGAGAATAATTTTATATGAAGGGTAGTTGACAAGTATTCAGTGTAGTGTAGTTCAGTGTTACGAAAAATTGAGGAGAAAACTAAAGATAAGCAGGAACGAACTCATCAAATAACGTTATTGTTGTCTGTTGCCAAAATTACCAAGGATGGAAAAAATTGACTCTAGCGACAAACAATACGGTATTTGAACGGTCTGAGAGGGCCGTCGCGCTAGCAGCAACACGATTTGAAGACCTCACTACGCGCGCGTTGTGCCGATAAATCAAGCATCCGATGCATTGTTTGTCGTGGGACAAAGAGTTTATCGGATGTTGTTACAAGGAGCGATCCAACTCGAATCATGCCGTCTGCTCGCTTTTATTTTTCGCGGAGCTCATGTCAAAATGATTTTAGATCAATAAACAGCATATCCGAATTCAAATCATGAAATTTTGACTAGCGAACAATTAATCGCTAGCACACATGTAGAACGATGCATTATTCGAGGAGCGTAGTTTGTTCCGATATCTTAAAGACAAAAGTTGTTGTTGCTATGATCGCAAGATAAAGAACAACCGCGTTGAATCATTTATTTTGTCATGATCACTAGATTTACATTCTTGAAAATAACTCATCATGTAGGTGTGTTGTAGAACGACCGTATTCAACACTGGCTTTCCACTGTTTTATTTGACATCAGATTCCTGGACAGCTCAACAACAAACAGAACACACGTGAAAGTCTTTATCAGCCGAACCGAAATGGTAGTAAAATCCATCAGCCGAAAGTGGTAAATTTTTTATAAGCACGAGCAAAACACGACTGAGAGAATTTTTCACGTTGGAAACGATCATTCAATAATTTACTGAGCTTTATTCACCCGGTATCTTTGTTCTACAAACAATCAGTTATCGAATGACCACGTGTCACGCACATTTTGTCTGAATCAACCTTTCTCAAACAATCCACTAAATTTTTCACAATGTTTTGGACATAAAGAATCGACTTCCCGTTGCAATCACAGCACGCACGTATTACACAAGAAGTTGAATGCACCATCTGACACCACCTCCAAAATTACCACAGAATCGTGGAAACAGGAGCTTGAGACCACTCATCACAAAACACTATCGATCGCGTTTAAATTCGCATTTCTCATACACTTCCGGGCATTCATATGCTTCTAAAATATCCGCCATTACAAAAAAAAAAAAAACAAAAAAAAACGATTTCCTTCGAATTACAGGGGATAGGCAAAATAATTGAGATAGGCAAAATTTTGCCTAAATTCAAATGCTCATAACTTTATGAAAAATTGATAAAATTGGATGCATCTGGAAGCAGTCGACGGCAAATTTGGTCTACTTTCAGGAACATGCTTGGCCATGCATATTGGCCACTGGACACCGGAGATGTTCAGGATTTTCCGAGGTCATGTCTAAATGTCATTTTTTCTGTCACTTGTATTTTTGTGCGGTGTAAAGTTGGATAGATGTTTACTATTTTACTAGAAACTAGAACTAATAGGATGTCGAATGCCGTCGGACGCATCAAGATTGGTTGGAAATCTTCAGAAATATGACCATTTCCGTAAAATGATTCCGGAAAACATGGTCAGTCATGTGTGTATTTCCAATTATGTAAATATTAACCAGAACTATATCCAAGTGGGCATCAACCTTAAAAATAATGTTTCCAGCAGCATATTCAAAACCATTAGATACGTAGACCACTTGACAGAAGGTTCCAGGTGCCCTGGGGAAAGTGGTCAATTAGGAACATATCTGGAACCATATCAATATGGGCATTAAACTTCATGGTTCTCAAAGCTTATGCTATCCGAAGCATTTCCAGCACCACCGGCTGCCATGACTACTTAATTGTAGGTTCCAGGTGCCCCAGGGGTATTGAGCATGGGGGACTTGAAAATTTGCGTCAAATGATCCACTTATTCCACCATGGTGGGGTAAGTGTATCACCTATAAAGAAAACTCTATTCTCAAAACAAATTTGATGTAATCATGTATAGTAAGCATGATATTATTGTCATTTTTGTTATAAGTGCTATGTTATATATTTTGATAGCATTAAAATTTAAAAAAAAATCAAACGATGTAACTAGAATATTTTGAAGAAAATACATCCATTTTATACACCCGAGTTATACAGAAAAATTGAGCTTTATTCCTAACGATGTTTTCGAAAGACACTCGTAGTTTAAAAATATTAATTACATTTACTTTTGTTCAACAAACTGAAATCTGTTTATTCTATTTATGGAAATATGTATATCATCTGTCTTGAACAATCGATATGGTCAAAAAACGTACGATAATATGAAAGCAGGATAGAGAATTTGTATATTTTGTTTTTTTTTTTGCATTTCAGCTTAGGAAAACCACGAAAAATTGTGTTTGAATTTTTCAATTTTCATTTTTTTTTATGCTAGAAAGGCTGTACAACACTTTTAGGTGGATTAATTGAAATTTTCTCTGATCAATTTGGCAAATTCATTCTAGGAATGAAAAATGTAAAAGGAAAACAACGCTTGATGACACTAAAGCTTATTCAAATCCGCGTAAGTAGTCTGCCAATATTTGATAACAATAGTTGATCCACTTACCCCATCCAATTAAAAAGTGCGGGTAAGTGTACCATGACCAATATATCTGTATTTATTTACAATTATTACATTTTTTCATTGTGATTCAAACAATTGGAACTGAAATGTTCACCATGTGTTGAAAAAACTATTAGTTTTCGATTTTAGGCAGAAATACAATGTTTTTTTTATCGACAAAAAACAACTTTAAAATGAATCAATTTTTGCAGTCAGCCAGTTTGTTTGTGTTAGTGCACGTGTAGATTCAGTTTTGCAGTAGTATCAGTATGTACGTGAGAATATAACCTAAAATTAAGCAAAGGTGTGAAAACATTCGAAATATTTAAATATGTATTCTTTTTTTTTTTTTTTTTTTTAATTTCTTTATTAGTATCATTCCAAACATTACATTCATTATTTCTTATATCTAGGTGTTCTGTGTTATTAGACAACACTATCATCCTAATTTGGTAAAACAAATCTAAGATATTATTAACATTTTGTTAACAACATATTACATTTCATTTGCCGTAGCAGTTCAGATTTTTTGCAGGTGAGTTGATTTCACCTGCTTATAAGAGAAAAAAAAAAAGTTTTTAATATACTTAACCTAACTTAACCTAAACATATAACGCATTAATCGTGGCAATAGAAGATTGTAACGATTTTTGCCTGAAATTATTGATTATTTTATTTGACATTTGTTCCAATGTTTCAACATTGGATATCCTATGTAACTCATTGGTACTATACCAGGGAGGAAGCCTCAGAATCATTTTCAAAATTTTATTTTGAATTCTCTGCAGAGCTTTCTTCCTGGTATTACAACAGCTAGTCCATATTGGTACAGCATACAACATGGCTGGCCTGAAAATTTGTTTGAATATCAAAAGCTTGTTCTTAAGACAAAGTTTTGATTTTCTATTAATAAGAGGATAGAGACATTTTACATATTTGTTACATTTGGCTTGAATGCCCTCAATGTGATTTTTGAAAGTTAAATTCTTATCTAGCATGAGTCCTAGATACTTAACTTCATCTGACCAATTTATTGGAACCCCTCTCATCGTGACAACATGTCTACTTGAAGGTTTCAAATAAAGAGCTTTTGGTTTATGTGGGAATATTATTAGTTGAGTTTTGGAAGCATTAGGAGAAATCTTCCATTTTTGCAAGTATGAAGAAAAAATATCCAAACTTTTTTGCAATCGACTACAGATGACACGCAGGCTTCGTCCTTTGGCGGAGAGGCCTGTGTCATCCGCAAACAAAGATTTTTGACATCCCTGAGGTAACTCAGGTAAGTCAGATGTGAAAATATTGTATAATATTGGTCCCAAAATGCTGCCTTGGGGAACACCAGCTCTTACAGGAAGTCTTTCAGATCTGGAGTTCTGATAATTAACCTGAAGTGTACGATTTGACAGATAACTTTGAATTATTCTAACAATGTATGTTGGAAAATTAAAATTTTTCAATTTAACAATCAAACCTTCATGCCAAACACTGTCGAATGCTTTTTCTATGTCTAGAAGAGCAAGACCAGTAGAGTAGCCTTCAGATTTGTTGGAACGGATCAAATTTGTTACACGTAAAAGTTGATGAGTGGTCGAATGTCCATGGCGGAATCCGAACTGTTCATTGGCAAAAAATGAATTCTCGTTGATGTGGGCCATCATTCTGTTCAAAATAACCTTTTCAAAAAGTTTACTGATGGAGGAAAGCAAACTGATTGGACGATAGCTAGAAGCTTCTGCAGGATTTTTGTCTGGTTTTAAAATTGGAACAACCTTAGCATTTTTCCATTTGTCAGGAAAATATGCTAATTGGAAACATTTGTTAAATATATCAACTAAAAATGATAAGCTACTTTCTGGAAGTTTCTTGATGAGGATGTAGAAAATTCCATCATCGCCAGGAGCTTTCATATTTTTGAATTTTTTAATAATAGTTCTCACTTCTTCCAAATCAGTCTCCCAGGCATTTTCGAAAACGTTCTCTTGATTGAGAATATTTTCGAACTCCTGAGTAACTTCATTTTCAATTGGACTAGTAAGTCCTAAATTAAAATTGTGCGCACTTTCAAACTGCATAGCAAGTTTTTGAGCTTTTTCGCAATTAGTTAGTAATAATTTGTTTTCCTCTTTCAATGCCGGTATAGGCTTCTGAGGTTTTTTCAAGATTTTAGATAATTTCCAAAAGGGCTTAGAGCCGGGGTCCAATTGAGAAATTTTATTTTCAAAATTTTTGTTTCTTAAATCTGCAAAACGTTTCTTGATTTCATTCTGCAAATCCTGCCATATAATTTTCATAGCAGGATCACGAGTGCGTTGAAATTGCCTTCTCCTCACGTTTTTAAGACGGATCAAGAGTTTAAGATCATCGTCTATAATCACGGATTCAAATTTTACTTCACATTTTGGAATTGCAATGTTTCTGGCTTCAACAATGGAATTTGTTAAAGTTTCAAGAGCATTGTCAATATCAATTTTAGTTTCTAAAGAAATGTTAACATCAAGATTAGAGTCAACATACGTTTCATATATATTCCAGTCGGCTCGTAAATAATTGAAAGTGGAGCTGATAGGATTGAGAATCGCTTCATGCGATATTTGAAATGTAACAGGGACATGATCAGAATCAAAATCAGCATGAGTAACTAATTGGCTACAAAGATGACTAGAGTCGGTTAAGACCAAGTCAATCGTAGATGGATTTCTAGAAGAGGAAAAACATGTAGGGCTATCAGGGTATTTTATTGAGAAATATCCTGAAGAGCACTCATCAAATAAAATTCTGCCGTTGGAATTACTTTGAGAATTATTCCATGACCGATGTTTGGCATTAAAGTCACCAATGATAAAAAATTTTGACTTATTGCGAGTTAATTTTCGCAAGTCAGTTTGAAGCCAATTAACTTGCTGTCCAGAGCATTGAAAAGGCAAATAGGCAGCTATGAAAGTATATTTACCAAACTGTGTTTCAACAGAAACACCTAAAGTTTCAAAAACTTTAGTTTCAAATGACGAAAATAGTTGATGTTTTATACGCCTATGAATGATGATTGCAACTCCCCCACATGCCCCATCAAGTCGATCATTACGATAAACAAAAAAGTTAGGATCTTTTTTAAATTTGGATCCAGGTTTTAAATAAGTTTCGGTAATAACTGCTATATGCACGTTATTAGCTGTAAGAAAATTAAACAGCTCGTCCTCTTTACCATTCAGAGAACGAGCATTCCAATTTAAAATATTTAAATTATTATTTGGATCCATTAGAAAAACGTAATCCAATAACAATTTTATTTGTAAATTTTACACCTACTTGGACTGCTTCAGTCATAGTGGTGGCTTTGAACATTGCATCAATCATTAGATTCAATTGTTCAGTTAGAAAATTAAAATCAGAGGCAGACATATCATCTGATGATTTCCCATTGGAATTTTCGGTAGACGAAGAAGCGGGGTAGGAGTTACCTGTGGCGGTAGGGTTTTTTCCATTTGATTTGAAACAAGTAGAATGGGTACTCATGGAACGAACAGGGGAAGAGTTCAAATTACCTGCTACGATATCGGCAAAGGATTTACCGTGGGTAGATACATTCGAAATTGAAAGATTCGAACGGCTACCCGACGGATTAAAATTTGTTTGTGAATGAGCATGATTATGATCTTCCTGGTGGGTATGATTCCTAATCAAGCGATCGTTAACTGAAAAATGAGCATTGTTCGATACTCTACCAGGCAAATTCCGGAAACGACCGTTATCGTAACGGATATTATCCTTCATCTGCTTGGCACGAGCCTCAACGACTTTTTTGCGTGAAATGCATTCCCAAAAGTTAGCTTTGTGAGGGCCCTTGCAATTGGCGCATTGAAATTTTCTGGTATCTTCTTTCACAGGACAGTCGTCCTTAGCGTGAGAAGAACCTCCGCAAATCATGCATTTAGCATCCATGCGACAATTTTTTGTACCATGACCCCACTTTTGGCACCGACGGCACTGAGTGGGGTTCTGGTAATTTCCTCCAGGTTTCTGGAAATGTTCCCACGTCACACGGACATCGAACATAAGTTTAGCTTTTTCTAAAGCTTTAATATTATTTAGTTCTTTTTTGTTAAAGTGAACTAAATAATATTCTTGAGAAAGCCCTTTCCGAACAATGCCAGATTGGGTTCTCTTTTTCATAATGATTACTTGGACTGGGGAAAATCCAAGTAAATCATTTATTCCATTTTTTATCTCTTCAGGTGACTTATAGTCACTTGAGAGACCTTTCAAGACGACTTTGAACAAACGTTCAGTTTTGTCGTCATAAGTAAAAAATTTGTGCTTCTTCTCTTCAAGATATCTGAGAAGAAGTTCGCGATCTTTAAGAGTTTCCGGCAAAACGCGACAGTCTCCTTTCTTTGCGATTTGGAAGGAAACCTTGATTCCCCTAATGGAGTTCAAGATCTCCTGCCTAAATCCCCCAAATTCGGAACAACTGACCACGATAGGCGGCACTCTTTGCTTCCTCACTTGAATCAAAGAGCCTGGGCTAGAGGCTGCTTCGATTTGGTGTTCGGAAAATTTGTCTAGAGCATCGAACTGATTGCTCATTTCAATACAATTATTCATTACACCCTTGGAAGAAACTTCGCATTCCGGGGAAGCGTCCTTTCTTCCATTCTTGCCACGTGTAGTGACAGTTTTAAAACCCACTTTTTTGGAAGGAAGTAGTGAATTCAGAGATTCACCCTTCCTTTTGTTAGTTGTTGATACCATGTTTAGTTAATAAACGAGAAAGACGTGACCTTCGAGAGGTTTTTTCCCTAGACGGTGTCCAAGAAGGATTACCACCGCTAGCTTTCGCCAACGGGTCCAACGAAAAATCGAAGGCACGGGTCCAAACAAGGATCGTAAAGGGATCAATAGTAGAAAAAATAGTACTGAAAAGTACTGTTTAAGTAGCACTGAAAAGTACCGTTTTTAATTTTAGCACTGAAAAGTACTGTTTGTGTAGCACTGAAAAGTACTGTTTTATTGCTTTAGGTAGTTTTTAAGAAAACTTCCAAGAGCAGAGAGAATTCGTGTACGCACAGCACGAAGGTACGATGCGCACTGAAATATGTATTCTTATTACGGACAAATGATCCACTTACCCCACTGCTACACTTCCCCCACGGTACCTTACCTACAGCGGGAATTTGCTGGTTGGAACACGATTGCCTTCCAGCTAGCGAATCCGACTCGAACAGCTGGTGACATTACTGCAGACTCACGCATCTGGAGAGCAAATCGTCACGAAACGCACATATACATGCGCATTTGTTCTATATATGGAGACTTCAATGCGACGATGCTCTCAGACGTCAAAGCCCTGCATTATAATATTAGTTAAAATTCATTGCTGACCCGCATAATTAGAACTATTTTCTTATTCAAATTTATAATTTGCCCATAATGATGACAAATCCTGAAAATTGAAAAACAGTTGGTTGAATAATTGAATATCAATTACACTGTTCGACAAAAAAAAGTCGATCTGAATGCACAGAGACCGGACACCCCGGGCTTGAAAGTATAAAAATAAACAAAAATAATGGCGTTTTCAGAATGTTCGTGTCTGCCCCAGGTCATTTTTAAAATATACTTGAACTTTTTGCATTTTTTATTAAAAAATCTAATCTAATCAATAAACCGACACAGTGTTTTATATTCAGGACAGCGGAATTCATGCTCCATATAATGTTTTCAACTTTAAATACAATATGAAGAGTTGTAATAAGATTTGCAGGGAGCTCTCCGCCCTTTTTTTTGTACCCTCCCCATTTTAAAGTATCGCAAATGATGGAATATTTCTCGCGTTCAGTATTATACGGGCGTAACTGCAGTAATCGATTTCTCTTCATCGATTTTCTCTTTAGCTAATTACTTGGCCGGGCGACTGTTTTCGACTGCTATTTTTGACTCAGTAGAAAGTATTCATCGTACTTCATCGTACTGAACTTTAAAATGTTTCGAAAATCGATTGAATTTCGTATACTAATACAAAGAGAAAATCGACGAAGAGAAATCGATCATTGTAGATACGCCTGTATGATACTCAACGCGAGATTTGATATACAGGGGGTTGTCAAAATAACAAACACACAGGGAGAGGCAAAAATTGGGCCAACTTTGGAATGCTGTAACTTTGACAAAGATTGACCGATTTCAATTCTTTAAGAAGTAATGGACGGGTCAACTAATCTAGTTTTGAGGTGCATCCATGGAGATGAACTATGACCACCAGATACTGGTGATAATCCGGATTTCCGGACGCATGTCTTATGCAGTAAAATTATGACGTGTTTTTAGCAAAGGTCTCGGCTAAAAATCAAAATTTTACTACACATGAAGATAGAAGATCAAATTCTGAAGCGATTGGTGCGCCAAGTATTAAGATCGGTCCAGAAACAACCCGGAATCGGTGCCGGTAGTGGATCGGAATTGGGATCAAACAATTTATTCACTCAAAATAGGGTTTCAATGCTAGTAATGGACCCCTTAGTAGCTGAAATTCATTCTAGACGCTTTTCCGCAATGATATCTCAGACGGATATACGTTTTGTGGAGTCTAACAACAAATTCAATGTCTTTACTTCATAGTACGTCTATGAAACATACAAAATCATTCGATTTTTCCAGCGAAATATGCATTTGAAAAACTGTTGTCCGAATGCCTATTATGGACCCTCCCGGGGTCCATAATAGGATTGTTTACAAATTTGACGTTGCGTATTATGGACCCTCCATTTGATTCCCATGTAATCCGGCTCGCTGCCGACGAGCCTATTATGGACCCACCTGGAAATGCGTATTATGGACCCTCTTGTGTGGTTTCATTTACAAAACTGTTCAAATATCTGTATTTATGCGTCTCAAACCAAATATTTTGCCTGAAACTGCTGACTAACAATGTAATCGAAGTTCCCCCGGTGGATTTTCATAGGAATTAAGTTGCTTTGAGTGATATTTTTATGTTTTTCTGTAGGGGGTCCATAATACGCAAAGGGTCCATAACCGGCATCGACTCCCTATGTCGCGCAATATTGTTTTCTCTCTAGCTTATCATAAAATACCCTATTATAAATTGAAAATGAGTCTTGTACAGATTTTGCCACTCATGCTACCGCCAAGTGCCCAGGGGGAACCTTGCATAGGGGACATTTCGATTTTGACACCAAAGCATATCATGCGACGACTCATTCTTCATATCTTGTCGTAAATAGGGCAACTGTAGACTCAAAATGGATAGTTGACTACAGTGACTACTTCCGGGACCACCGGATGTCCCCGAGGGAACCTGTAATTAGGGACAATTGAAATTGAACTCCAATACATATCGTGCGACGGTTCATTTTTCATGTCTCGTGCTAAATAGGGCTATTGTATACCTAAAATGGATAATTGACTACAGTGGCCACAATATTTAAATATACACATTGAGTCAACAGTTGCCCTATTTACGACAAGACATGAAGAACAAACTGTCGCATGATATGCACATATCGTGCGACGGTTCATTTTTCATGTCTCGTGCTAAATAGGACTATTGTAGACCTAAAATGTAACCTGTAATTAGGGACAATTGAAATTGAACTCCAATACATATCGTGCGACGGTTCATTTTTCATGTCTCGTGCTAAATAGGGCTATTGTAGACCTAAAATGGATAATTGACTACAGTGGCCACAATATTTAAATATACACATTGAGTCAACAGTTGCCCTATTTACGACAAGACATGAAGAACAAACTGTCGCATGATATGTTTTGATGTAAAAATCGAAATGTTTATTATGCGGAATAAATAGAAATTAAAAATTAAATGACTTACATAGCGGCGCAGCCGAAAATTTTTTCATTGGCAAGATTTTGTGTTACAAAAAGGACATATTTTACTGTTTCGGAATAATTTCTCTGAGTCTAGACGAAATTCCCTGAGAATTCCAGGTTTTTTCCAGGTTGAATGAGCCATTTTACGAGACGTTTCGGAACAGCTGATCGCCGCAACGGCGTCAATTGACAGGAGACCTGGGATTAAATCCAGCGTGATTTTCAATAACGCCTCATCTTACCAAACGAGGACATGGAGAATATACAAAAATGAGATCCAAAAATGTTCGTTACTGCAACATTACACCTAGTTATTGTATCAGCTACCTCTTTGTTACCCATATTGCACATAAAAAAGCACTTTTGTGATCAGAAATACCTATTTTAAAAAATTTTCTCCATTTAAGTTTTCGCCTGGATGAAAAGCTACGCTAGAAATTCGCACAGTCATCAACCATCATCATCGCGAAAACTGACGCCGATGATTGAAAAATCCCAGGTCTCCTGTCATTTGACCAGGCTTCGTAAAATGGCTTATAATATTATATTCCCTGATAATTCCAGGTTTTCCAGGTTTTTCCAGGTAGTAGACACCCTGGCTCAGACGTCAAAGCCCTGAATTATAATATTAGTTAAAATTCAATGCTGACCCGCATAATTAGAACTAATTTCTTATTCAAATTTATAATTTGCCCATAATGATGACATATCCTGAAAAATCCAGTGATGCCTGCAGAACAGCCCAATAATTATAGCCAAAGTTTTACAACTCATTCAAAAATCAATAACTAATTACTGAGGCGTCCGATTTAAAAACGGTCTTCGGCAAAGTTGTAGCTGATGAATGTATCTCACAGTATCAACGTAGATCTAATCCCCAAGAGCACATGGGAAAACACTATGACCGATTGAATGAATTGCTTGCTTTTCCCATAGTATTTCCCATATAAACTTTGAAGGGCTTGTGCAGTCTCAATTTTCATCCAAATGAGCTCAAATTTTGGGAGCACACTCAGAATTTGATCTAGAATCGAATGAGCGGTGTGGAGCAAAAACGAGTTTTTGAACCACTCTAGTGTATATATAGTCTAAAGACTGTGTTTAGTTATCGTTTTTGTGCGAAGCTCGCGATATCACTTTTGAGTTCTCTTGCTCCACCCACACCCTGACGGAAATCCTGATAAATTTGATTGCAGGGTTGGAGTAGTACAAAATTGATTTACTACGAATCTGCTCTTCCATTCACTGATAGTGCCAAAACGAACGTAGATTGCCCAATCAATTTAAAAATTCATGATATTTTTGTAACATACTATAGTACGTCTGTTTCTCTGTGATCTATCTATAGAGCTGACTTGAGAAACCGATGGCACATCAAGATATTAATTTTCTCTTCTGTGTTTCCTTTTGTTTCTTTTCTTCCTCGCCGAAAAAAAATACAGACCAGTGCACACTTTTAGCCACAAGTGAGGAGGCCGCCGCCAAACCGAAGAGATCGAAAAAAGAACCGTTAGCAGTCAGCGATCGCGCCTCGACGCAGCTTCCATCACAACCCACGGGGGCGCTGTCGTGCTGAGCATCATCATCATCGCCGAACCCAAAGCTGAGGATCCGCTCCAGGGAGAATTTGGGTGGTAAACCAGAAAGAAAAATGCAAGATAATTGGTGAAGAGACACCGCTTAGTGGTCGAACGCAAAGCTTTGGACCGTGACTGCCCAAGAAAAGGTGAATGAATCTCACCTGAAGCAAAGCTTTTCTCCTGTACACGCGGAACACGATTCAAAGAAGAAATACCTCAAAACAGAGCCCTGTATGTGGACCTTCTTTTTTTGGAGTGACAACGACCAAGAGCTGGTCCATTGAGAGAGTAGCGAGTTCACGATCGATCGACCACAACTTGTTTTGCTTGTGTAGTCTCGTACATTCCTCGCGGCGGTGGAGTAGCGATCGCGTAGTTGCGCGGTTTCAGTCTCGTTTCAAAATTCCATCGATCAACAGCAGGGCTCCAACGCTGCACTGTGGGAGGATGGTTGTTTGCTGGTGCCTTTAGACGCAAAGCTTTCGAATTCCTAATTGACTTACGCCAGGGCAAGATCGTGAAATCTGGTTGCGCGGCTCGCGGGTGTTTTGGACGACGGATATGCTCGTTTGAAGAGTGTTAGGGGTGATTCAGAATTAGATGATTTAAACGAGATTAGAATGGAGAATAACCTGATTCGTGTATTGGAGGGGCAGTATCTGGACGAGTTAACCAGTGAATTGTGTGACTTTTCTTTGGAAGAGCAGAATGCAGCTACTGAGGCGCAAGGCGTCAAACCTCTTGCTTCGTCGGATTACGTGCCGATTGTGGGCAAAAGTGTGACCTATGTAGTTGCTTGCGTGATCGTCAACGATAGAAATGAAGTGCTGATGATGCAGGAAGCAAAGGAATCCTGTGCAGGGAAGTGGTATCTCCCTGCAGGTCGTATGGAACCCGGTGAAACGATCATGGAAGCTGGCATGAGGGAAGTTCTGGAGGAAACAGGCCTTAAAGTGGATATAACAACTCTACTGGCAGTGGAATCGGCTGGTGGTACGTGGTTCAGATTTGTACTAACAGGTCGGGTGGCAGGTGGCGAACTCAAAACGCCATCTCAAGCAGATCAGGAATCCATTCAAGCCAAGTGGGTTGGTAATCTTGACGAACTGAATCTTCGCGCCAACGACATTATCCCCATCATAGACTTGGCACGAAACCACAAACGACGTGTTCCCAAAGACCCGAACTGGCACAAGGATATCCTCCCTGCCAGAAAAGCGCATTACAAAAACTATCTTCGGGTAGTAGTGGCCATCAAGAACAAAACCACCAACCAGGTCTACATTCTACTGAGTGAAAAAACCGCCTATCATTTTCCTACTGTGGAGATCCATCCTGGTCGCAGCATTCACTCGACCCTTAAGAAGTTCATGATTGAACTCTTCGGAGCAGACCTGCCTCAACATCGACCGCATGGAGTCCTCAGCGTCGAACATCACACCACTCGATCGCAACCCAACCCTACGGATGGAATCTGCCTGACCCTGTTGGTCATTTGCAGGCCCTCGATCGAAAGTGTGTCCCTAATTGGCAAATGTATCTGGCACGAACTCAACAAGGAACTCAGTGCCAGGCTGGCGATGACCGTAGCGGCTAAAAATTCCACACTTTTAATGCATGTCGTACGATAGTGGAATAGGTAATTGGCGTGTCAACGCCGATCGAAGCCGCGCGACTGCCGCCAGGTGTGATCGCGAATGCGTGAAAAAATGACAAATTTCTTTTTTCGGAACGATCGACGAATCTCGAGAAACGGCACGCGGAAAGTACCGTTTTCTGCCAGCCAAGAAGTGCATTGATTGTTGTCTTAAGTGTATAGCTTTAGTGGAACTACTTGATCAACCAAGTGAGTTTGGAGAAGAGAATACTCAGAGGGTCGTATAAACTGGCGATCATTTTTGTTTTGTTTCGCGCGCGCTCGGAATCTCAATTCGATTAGAGACGACACGGATGGATGTTTCGCTACTTGTGTTTTAATTTTGCATTTTTCGCGTATAGCATAAGCCGACAGAAATGGGAGAAACAAAGAGTGGGCTGCCCAAAAAAATGCAAGAAAGTGGAAAATGAAAAATGGAAACTAGCAAATTGCCATCTTTCAGAGGCATCGTACATTCAGTGGAAATCGGAGTCGCGAAAAATGGGAGAAAAGAAACCATGTGAAACAAAACACAAACGAATTATGTTACACCGAAATATAGACGGAGATGAGAGTAGATAGCCCGGATTAACTAGAAAACGGGAGCAATTCATTATTAATATTTAAAGAGCTTTAGCTTTAGGAATATGAATGCCAATTTGTAAAAACTCATTTTAAAGAATCTAATAAATAATATATTGTGGTGCAGCTAAAAAATATATTATAAGTCTTCATCATTAGTATTGAGAATGCTTTGTCTAATAGAGTAAATCAACTGTTTATGACGAAGAGAACGAAGCCGCCGAAAATACAACGAGTCACCCTATTTAGTAATGTTACAAATATACTTTATGTATTATTCTGCACAATCACAATAACAATAGATCAAACAAATGGTAGCAAAAACAATACACCCAACACGGAAAAAGCATGCTGATTTGGCACTCAATATCACGTTTATAAGCTACAGGTTTATTTTAACATTCGGACACCAAATATACTTTTTGGACACTCACAAGTGAATATATTTTGAACAGGGCGTTATCTCAATTTCTACGCAATAGGTTCTAGAAATCAAAGCAATAATATTAAAATATTTTATTTTTATTTTTTATTTGGTTTATTTGCCACTGCAGAATGAAAACTGTGCGCAGTTACCTCAAAGTGTAATTCATTCAGTATATGTGTGTGTTACCAGTGTGTATATTAAACAACTAACTAAATACTAAATTCTGTCTGAATGATAGTGTACCTGGCTTAGTGATGTTGGCTCAAAGCGTAACAAACATGATGGACATCTTTAAAGTGCCGGAAAGGAAGCCATTTACCCAACTGTACTTTTTGTACACCGGGGACTTCCCAACCCTACGAGCCCATACAAGTAGGTTAATGATCCTGGGGACAAATCCTACGCGTTACTTTTGGTTATCGTAGGGAGCCAGCACTGAAGTCAGATATGATTTTCAATATTTTTCTTAAGGTGAAACTCCCTTGAATCCAAAAATATCAATGTAAATATAGTGGTGTACTCCTATGCGTGAGTATTAGTAACATACATATATTTTGAACATGGTTGCCATGGTTGTTATTTTTTGACGATTTGTATCATTTTACTTCACTAGAAATAAATCACAGGCAACAATCAGCAACGCTGATACCACTGCACATCACGCTAATACGAAAATAAATCAACTATACAGCGAGCAGCTGACGTTTATTTATAAAAATAAAAAAGGCAGTTTTTGCGTACGCGTGATTGATTTAACCACGGTTTTATGTAGATTTTTGAATTTTCTACGGAAAATCAACCAGTACGTGTCGCTTGTAATATTAAGAACCTAAGTAAATCGTGGTAGAAGTGTTACGGAAAGTGAAACTCGAAGAAAATTGTGAATTTTGTTCGGGATTCCCGGGTGTGAGGTAGTAAACAATCGCGGAAAGTTTTATCCCGTGGTAGATAAATAAGCACGGTTTGTGAAATTAAAAGTGCGGGTGGGTAATTTTATAATGAAATTAGTTGTATTTATAAGTTCTGATGTTCTATTAGCAATTTGACGCCAATCATTGGCAGGTAAGTACAATATTTTGTGAAAAAAGCCCGAATCTCTAGCACATGTGATTGTGTGTGTGAGGAAGCCATCTTCACTGCCATGACAGGGATTCTGTCCTATATGTCCTTAAAACAAGTAGACATCACAAGATTCAAAAAATACGCCCACAAGTATGCATCCATGCGACTTTCCCGCCAAAGAGAAAAATGTGGTATAGCATTCAGAGAGGAAGACTATGCGATATTGCGAATGTTTCCGTCAAATGCCGTTTGAAACGAAATTCCGCGGAATTTTACGGAATCGGATGACGCGAATTTTTTTTTCTGGTTACGTTTCGTTTCGCTACGTTAGAAAAATTTTGCAGAAATTTTTCGTTTAGAAACGGAATAAAACGGAGTTTCTCGAAATATCGAGCTGATTTAGTAACAAAATAATCAGATTATAATCACAAATAAAACAAAAACTGAGACTCTATACTACGTTGAGTCTACATGCATTTGATTTTAAAAAATATTAAAACAAATCTATTAGTGGTCATAAGCTCAATCCTAGTCCCATCCCTCATATAAAAACAACTGCATCTAGCTATGATTCCTTTGAGAGGATGTGGTGGTCTCTGGAACTTTCATAAGCAGATGTTCATTTAAACATCGTCTTCAATTCGTCGATTGATAATTTCAGTCAGGTTGCACAGCTCGATTGTTGGTGGATGCATCAATCTTATTTGGTCGGCGTTAAGTCAGAGTGGACCAAGTACAAAACTTAGGAAAATTGGATTATTCTTTCATTACAAACGAAATTACCGTAGCTCCATACCACTTTGATCAGATTTGATAAATGTTGTAAACTGCGAAAGATACAGTTGTGTTCAGAATAATAGTAGTGAAAGCCGATTTTCATACAAAATGCTCAACTTTGGCATGCTGTAACTTTGTTTCCATTTGAGCAATCGGCATAAAATTTTGGCAGTGAACTACAAATATACTCAATTTCATTATCACAAGATTTGAAAATTTTCACACTACCGGCTAAAAAGTTAAGCACAAGGTGAAATCGCTCAAAATAATAGTAGTTTTAATAATTTAAATATCTGCTGTATTTTGAGTTTTTGAATTTTTCCTTATTCATCGTTTCAACCATTTCCACCCAAGCTTTAAATGTATAAACAATACAATTTTTTACAAAATTGTTGCTGAACAAAAATTTACAAAAGAAAAACTACTATTATTTTGAGCGATTTCACCTGGTGCTTAACTTTTTAGCCGGTAGTGTGATAATTTTCAAATTTTGTGATAATAAAATTGAGCATATTTGTAGTTCACTGCCAACATTGCATGCCAATTGCTCAAATGGAAACAAAGTTACAGCATGCCAAAGTTGAGCATTTTGTATGAAAATCGGCTTTCACTACTATTATTCTGAACACAACTGTATGTAACAAATATACTTTGGATGAACAAATATTAACATCCATAAAAGTATGTAGTCAGAGTGGACCAAGTGCTTTTTACCGTAAAAGTGAAAATGATCAGCGCACTGATGAATGCGAGGAAATGGAAGACATTTCAAGTGATTTGTCAGATTGTTTCGCATAAATTGATTTTATCTTCTCATCCATCAATGGAAATTCATAACTATTACTTATTTCGATACATTTGATTTTTGACCATTTACCATATTTGGATGGTTTTCAGAAATTGCAACAATTTCTGTGCAGACAGAGCGACCCAGTGTCCAAAAGTAATAAACTGATTGATTGTTGCATTTTTTAGTCGATTTCAGAGTCCGACAGAAGTTTTGTTAGTTCTATGGTGTCTGTATTGAATGTCCTAGAACCCGCTCATTGAATCAGTTTATTTTGGCCGGCACATAAAATTTGAACTTGTTCCACTCTGATTGAACGCATTTTTGAATATTTCTGGTCTTCAATGCCCAACCCTGCATATCTCCAAATTTCAAGCTATCGTAATGCCACTGATTTTACGATTGAAGATACACTTTTAAAAATAATGAAAATTACTGCGGACGTAATTCATATCATGACGGTAAGTGATGAAATGGCGTGAAAATGTGTTCTGAAAGATGTATTGAACGAAAATAGTTATTTAGGCAACAAGTTGCAAAATGATGATTTTTTCAGCACGAGTGGTACATTTATCCAACGATGCTCGCCGAGTTGGATAAATATAACGAGTTCTGAAAAAATCGAGTTTTGCAACGAGTTGCCTACAACATTTTTTGCTATTTCGAAAAATGCAATTTCAGCTGGATGAACTCTAAAAGCACAAACAAACATTTCGAGAGAACCCACATGGGCACACATCCATGCGTAGTATCAATTCAGTATGTTTCAATCACGTAGGCTGTGATACAGTAGTACCTCTACCCATGAATTTCACAAGTTTTCACGCTCCCATCGATATCAGGTAAGACAGCACAAATGTTGGACTATTCGATTCCAATTCAGAATCGCCAGCCTGTGTGGGGTCGTCCATAAATCACATGGTCATTCATGGGGAGAGGGAGGGTCACGATCCATACGAATTTTATAAATTTGTGTATGGACAAATGACCACGAGGAGGGAGGGGGTGGTCTGGAATCCAAAAAAACTGATCACGTGATTGATGGACAGCCCCTGTCGGAATCAGATCATACAACGGATCTAGAAACTGCGCGGCATGTCGAAAGAGGGACGAGTCGAATGAGGGACAATTGTCGACTCACTCCCATTGGATTAACATTAGTCGCCTCACATTACCAAAGGTGAGAACGACTCGTCTCGACTCACACGCCGCGCAAATAAGCACAAATAGCATGAAGAGACCGGGTTGTTCGGTTGATGCCTACCAAAACAGTACTGAAAAGTGCTACTTTTCAGCACCGAAAAGAGTGCTTCAGCACTGTTTTTTCAGTAGGAAAAGTAGGCCGTTATGTTGATCAACTTCTCAATGAAAAGTTGATTGATTTGCAACGGAATTGCAAAAATGTAATTTTACTTGATGAAGGACACGAAAACGATGCCACTATGATTGGCATTTCCCGAATCAGACACCATCGTATTTAAAACGTGACACAAATTCACGTCATTTGTCTTGCTTCTTTTATGTGCATCCAAAAGACGTAAAATCACATGATTTTTTCGGAGTGTGTATGGATTATTGTAGAATTTACGATACTGATGTCGAAGGGTGTTGATAATCTGTTTATCTTAGAGATATATACCCAGATTTGATGCAAGCATTAAATGATTGTTATTTTCCTATAAATTGCTCAGTACACATAGTCAATCAAAAAATCGTTCTATTAAAGGTTTGGAGTATGTTTTTTCATGATTATGATTTCACATTATATTGTATGTAAGTAACACAACGATGTCCCAACAAACATTTTTGCTGAATAAGAGCTAAACAAACGACTCTCAAGCGTACTTCAGCGGAATAAACTATTATTCAGCTACTAATGTTTCTTGGGGTGTAGAAACATTCGACAAAAATTTTAACGAGTTAAAAAATTACAATGTGTTAGACTTTAAGCCCATTTTTCTCAAAATATTGAAAATGTCACTTGGTCCACTCTGACTTAACGCCGACCATTTAACAGTCAAAGATTAGTACCAAGAGGCCTTCGTTAGCCGAGTGATTAGAGTCCGTGCCTACAAAGCAAACCCATGCTGAAGATGTCTGGGCTCCATGATCTTATCGTATAGGAAATTTCCTTGATTTATGTGGGCATAGTACCTGCCACACGAAATACGAATGCAAAAATGGCAATTTTGGCAAAGAAAGCTCTCAGTTAATAACTGTGGATTTGCTCATTGAACACTAAGCTGAGAAGTAGGCTCTGTCCTAGTGAGAACGTAATGGCAAGAAGAAGAAGATTAGTACTAGACAGACATCTTTGAGTAAAGAACGAGAAGGAGACATGACTCATACCACTGTTTAGGACAGGCCTGCCCAACGTACTGCCCGCAACCTCATTTTGGGGCCGCGATTTCACAGCGATTCGCGTCGTGTCTGTCAAGATGGTTCCTTAGAAAAGTGCTTGCAGCGACACAACAACGAAATCGCGACGATTTTTTGTCGCTGTCGCCGTAAAAAATAGCGTAGATTTGGGGGAGCCTTAAATTTATAGGATTAATCCATGAATAAAACAACTTATTTTCATCAAATATTAGTTACAAATACATAATTACTTTTGAGTACAAGACGAGCAGAATTTATTAAAGAGGGCAGGATCCGTTATTGATTTTGGGATTTTCAAAAGCATTTTTTTCGTTCAAAACCACGAAAATTTACACAAAAATGTGTTCACTGCCCAAGTAACCACAAGCATTATAACATTGCACGTATTCTACTGCATATCAACAACATTGATGTAACATTGCTTTTATTCGACATGTTTCAAGAGCTGTCAAGCAATAAAGCATTAACTCTACATTACAAATATATCAATGCACTAACATCACTTTATAAATTGCACAGCTGCACTAATGTTACTCTATGAATTGCTTCATTGCTTTATCGTCGTTTTTGCATTAGTGCAACTGTAAAAGGGCCCTTTTCCACTTTTAAACTACTTTAATGGTAGGCTTACGACAATGCAGCTGCATTATATATGCAATGATATAATGCTCCATGGTTACTTGGATGTATTCTATTCTCCAACCGGAACACAGCGTACACATTTTCATCGAGTAATTTTCAGTTTTGAACAGAAAAACTGCTTTTGAAGATTCGATGATGACGATGATTACGATGACGGATCCTTGAACGTTAATACCTAGGACAGGACGTGACAGCTCAACTAAGACTGCCCCGTTGTTTTTCAGTCAATAACCTTGTCGATGCAAAAGCCAGTGCTACCAGCATCCTTTTTAATCAAATCTTCTGAACAAATTCAAATATCAAGGCTCATAATTTGGTAGTTTTTTGCACCCTTCATTCAATCCATGCAATAGAGTATGTTAGCTTTTTAAAAAAATCAGGTTTATTTTCAAAACCGGCGATATTTTTTGATAAAATTGAAAAATACCATTATTTTGCTCTTAATTAAGTATTTTATAGTTATTTTAGCATTCTAGGTAAACTTGACATCGAATTTAAAAATATTTGAAACAAAAAGATCTCATGTAAAATGTTCAAACTTTTGGTGAAAACTCTAATTTATGAACTAGCAACACGGCCTGGCTAGCAACAAAGTGCCCTGTTGCAATTCAACTTAACGATGTGAAAGTAGGCCTTTGCCAAAACGACCAATGAGGAGTGGTCTTTTTTGACAGGCAATTGGTTTCATTTTTGCACTATTACCTGACACGTCTTGTCTTAGGTTAATACCTTCATATTTACCAAAAATATTATAATTTATATCGAATAGCAGGCTTCGCCCTGAAGGGGAACTCTTGGGTGTTTTTTACAAACTCATGGTACAGATTGATTCCAATATGGTGCCGTGGAGGTGATTCGAAGCAGCTTTTCGATTACTCCATATACGCGTTATGTGTAAAACGGTTTAGATTTTTGCTAATACTGAACTTTACGTGAGAATTGTGATATCCAAGATTCTCGGGTTTCCTTTAAAATTCCGAAATTTCTGAAGAAAATCTAGAATTTTGATAGACATTCTGAATTTGTTATAATAATTCTGAGATTATATAAGCCATTCTGGTATTCCTGTGGAAAAAATAGAAATTCGGTGATTCCACTACTGATCTTTTGGAATTCGGTTGTATATTGTTATCTTTGAGATGGTATTTCTGAAAGAATCCATGAGATTTTCGGATTTCAATACTGGAATCTTAGCTTATTCCAATAAGAGATTCCCAAGTAACCACAAGCATTATAACATTGCACGTATTCTACTGCATATCAACAACATTGATGTAACATTGCTTTTATTCGACATATTTCAAGAGCTGTCAAGCAATAAAGCATTAACTCTACATTACAAATATATCAATGCACTAACATCACTTTATAAATTGCACAGCTGCACTAATGTTACTCTATGAATTGCTTCATTGCTTTATCGTCGTTTTTGCATTAGTGCAACTGTAAAAGGGCCCTTTTCCACTTTTAAACTACTTTAATGGTAGGCTTACGACAATGCAGCTGCATTATATATGCAATGATATAATGCTCCATGGTTACTTGGGTTGTTACTATAGTCTCAAGATATCTCCATAGGATATAGATTTTTAGCTAAAATTCTAAAATTCTCAGAAACATCTTTGATGTCAAATCATTACAAAATTCACATGTTCATAAAGGGAGTACCAGATTTATCGCAAATTTACACTACAAATCGTGTAAAATATGCTACATTAATTTGTGTTCATGATTGATTACGTGATGTATAGCGGGAATGCAGTATTATTCATATTTTGACATAATTTGTCGTGTGAATAAGCGACAAATTTGTCATTCTCTTTATATGCATGATTTTACTCTGCACTCTGGATTTTTTCTTTACGTGCGGCATTAGTTCACAGCTCACTGCTACCCGTATGTAGTAAAAAGCTCATGTTCGAAACGTGCGACATGTTCGAAAGATTTTTTTTTTCCATGTCAAAAGTGTAGTAAACTTGTAGTTTTTGAGTATATGATACATGTAGTGAAGTTAAACGCTTTTTATTCATACCATCCCTTGATGTAGACAATCATTCTGATCAAACTGACCTTTTCAAAAAGTTTCAAAAAGCCAATGATTGGACGATAGCTAGAAGCTTCTGCAGGATTTTTGTCTGATTTTAAAATCGATACAACTTTGGCATTTTTCCATTTGTCAGGAAAATATGCCAACTGAAAACATTTGTCGCTTTGTCGACGAATAGATAGTCGTGTAAGTTTTCAACGTGGGGAAATAAATGCTCACGCGTCGTTTTATATGGCAATTTAGCAGAAGCACGCAGCTTGCATGCAATACGCAATTCAACAGTGTATGTTACATGTGCGATACAAGTTGGTTTTGTTTGAGCCCATTCACAAATTTCATAACGCAAAAGGGGGTGGGTACCCAACAAACATTTTTGCTGAATAAGAGTTGAACAAATCACTCTTAAGCTAATTTCAGTTTAATAAACTATTGTTCAGCTATTAATGTTACTTGGGTAGGTGTCCTCGGGAAGTTACGGATCATACAAAATTTATAAAATATTCATACAAAAAGAGTTACAAGGGGGGGGGGGGGTTCAAACATGGTTATCCGCCCCCTTGGAGCGTGACGTAATTTGTGCATGACCCCTTACTTCCATTTCACTTTGATCAGATTTGATGAATGGGATGGTACACAAATTATGTCACGCTAAATTTCAACTGTTTTGACCCACTCCCCCCCCCCCTTTGTCACGTTTTTTGTATGAGGCCTCCGAATTTTTTATAAGGCTTGTCACGCTTGGCTTGACCCCCTTCCCCCCCTCGGAGCGTGACGTAATTTGTGCATGACCCCAATGCTGTAACCTGCGAGAGATTTGTTATAAATTTACTTTGGATGATCAATAAATATCGATAAAAGTATGCAGTCAGAATGGACCAAGTGCTTATTACCATAACAGCGAAAATGATCAACGCGATGAAAAATGCGAGGAAATGAAAAACATTTCAAGAGAATTGTCAGATTTTTCGACATCGAATGATTCTTCTACTCATCCATCAATAGAAATTTATAAATATTACTTAATTCGATGCATTTGATTTTGATTTTTGACCATTACCATATTTGGATGGGTGATCAGAAATTGCTACAATTTCTGTGCAGTCAGAGCGGACCAAGTGTTGAAAAGCAATAAACTGATTTATTATTGCATTTTTTTGAGTCAATTTCAGAGTCCGATAGAAGTTTATGATAGATCTATGGTGTATGTATGGAATGTCCTAGGACCCGTTTATTGGGCCAGTATATTTTGGTCGGTACTCGAGATTTCCACTTGGTCCACTCTGACTGAACGCATATTGGAAGATTTCTGGTCTTCAAACTATTGTAATGCCACTTATTTTGGTATTGACGATATGGATTATTGAAGAATTTGCAATACTGGTGTCAAAGGGTCTTGATAATCTGTTTATCATAGTAATATGCACACAGTTTGACCAAAGACACATTAAAGACCTCCATGTCCCTTGCAGTTGCCCAAAATTTTATGGCTCATAAGGTAATCTAGAATGCCGTGAAAAGTGTACTGCGATCTGTCAAACTTGGGTACCTTTTGCACTACCGAGGGACCAAATGCAGTACTAGAAGTGGTACCCAATCTGAGCCCGAGTGTGACGGACCTGGTTTGACCATGCAAGCATTAAATGATTATTATTTTCCTAGAAATTGTTCAGTCAGAGTGAACCAACTCACTGAACGGTGCTCTTTAGTTCAGTCAGAGTGGACCAAGTACACATAGTCCATCAAAACATCGTTCTATCAGAGGTGTGAATTATGATTTTTCATGATTATCACTTCACGTCAGTGATGCATTTTGAACTGAACGCGAGCCAAAACTGAACGGAGCAAGTTCAAATTTTGCACGAGAACGCAGTAGACAGTGAACTTGCGAGCCGGAGCCTGTCGCTGCTCTCGAACGGCCCGTTCAGATCGCAGTGCACTACATTGGTAATTAAAGCATAGATTTAGGTATTCACTTGGAAAATATGTCTTGAATCAATAATAAAATCTATTCAATCATAAATATATTACATATGCCTTGCTTTGTTCACCTCATAAACAATTTTGGCACGATAAGATGCCGTAAAATCTATCAGAACAATCAGCGTTCAAATTTTTGCTCATTAGAGTTCAAATTTTTGAAATGAACAATGAGCAAGCCTACTTGATCGCTCCGTTCCAAAAATTGAACTGGAACGCGAACTGAACGCGTTCAAATAATACACATATAAAAATTAGACCGCTATTGTCGCTGCAAACCTTGTGACCAACATCTAGTATGCGAGATTTGGATGCGGTACTCAAAGTGTCAATTTTTTTCCAATTTAACCAAAGTAACCTACTTTGGAAATCAACAAACAAACTTTGCCACAGTACCATCGCACACACGTTGCGTTTTCGCACAACAATTGGGTGAACCTTAATCAGAACCGAGCGAAGTGTCGGCCTTTACCGAATCTCCCGGCTTAAGGAACATCTTGTCCAACATTACTGGTATTGAGGCAATGACGGAACCGACGTTGGCTGCCTCTATGGCGATGTGGGGTATTTAGAGGTGTGGGCGAACATTAAATTAGTATATGTGATAAAATCAGTTTTGAAGTGGTAGTTGTGCAATGTCAACTTCGGCGAGCCGAAAGTTCACGAAGTAGCCGAAGATGACGTCACGTTGCGAAAGCTGCGAACAAATTTTTTCGCAGCCTTGTCGTCACCATCAGCTGATCGTTTTGTTTACATCTTTTTCGTGACTAATACAAGCAAACACATACTAAGAGCCGGACCTGTTATATATGACATTGCCTCTATGGCACTGCCGGCAATCACGAATTTAGGCTGAACAACTTCGGCGGGTGTGAGTCCACTATCATAATACTGTGGGAAGGCTTGACCACGGAGATGCCCACCAGGTACACAGTGGTACCGACAAAACTGCCGGGGGAATTTCGGTACGCGAACGGGAAAGAACACGGAACAACACCAAGTTGCGTTTGCTCGTCGCGGCGGTCGGTTTATTACAAAACAATTCAACATAAACAACAGTCAACATACATACGAATCACAGGGTCGGCGCAAGGCAATGATGATAAACATCGTCAACATAAAACAGACTGGTCCAAAATTACAACACTCCTCCTCGATGTATTCATCACTTGTCTGTACAGTCACAAAGTCTTGAACAGTTCTCATTGGACAACACAGTCTCCACTAAGTTCCTCCTCTTGCATCAAACACTCCTGCTTCGTCAAGTATACCACAAAGTCACAAAGATCACAAAGAGTTTACAGTCTATACACGATGTCCACTTAGCATCGGTTTCCCTCGTCAAAACAGTCATAAAATTCTTCTTCTTGGTGGCACTCCTCCTCAACGAGATGCCCAGCTGCAGTTTTCCGGCGGTTGCCGCTCTTCCTCACATTTTTCGCGGTCTTCAAATCGTACAGGTCTCCACAAAGATCCGCTACAGCTTGCACTTTTCCGCTACGACTTATAATCTGGCACCTGGACTTCACAAAGTTCACTCTTACTCCTTTTTGTGCCAATTTCCGGACTGAAAGCAATCCACAGTCCAGCTCCGGAACGTACAGCACGTCTTTCACCAAGATTACATTTGTTTTTCCTTCTTCGTCGACGCACTTCAGGAAGCCTTCTCCAACTCCTGCGGATCTCAGCACCGAGCCATCCGCCAAGTTCACTTCGACCTTCACACTTTCGTCGATCTTATCGAAGAACTTCCTGTCGCTGGTCATGTGGCTCGAACAGCCACTGTCCACGTACCAGCCGTTCCGCTTCCGCTGTCCGCCAACACCAAAACAAATTCCGGGATTTTTCTTCACAGCTTTCTTCACTTCCGGCACTTTTTCTTCCCTTTCACGTAGCTCTGGGCAATCCCTGCGGAAGTGGTCAGGTTTCCGGCAATAGTAGCACACTCGCTGTCTTCTTCTTCTTGTGCTTTCGTTACTCGCTCCCAGCGCACGATCACTGCGCTCACTGGACACATCACGCTTCTCCATCCGTCGGTGGTACTCGTCCATCAGCCGCTGCTTCACGAACTCCAGAGTCTGGTCGTCATCTGGCCGGCTTTCCAAAGCCGTCACCAACCCGTTGTACGACTCCGGCAGACTGCGATACACCATCGCTACTTGCAGCGAACTCTCGAGCTTCTGCCCCGCACACGACAGCCGATCGAACAATTCTTCGATCGCATATAGGTGCTTCTCCATATCCGCACCTTCTTCGTAGTTAAAACTACATAACTTCTTCAGAAGCGACACGCGCGACGTCACCGTAGCCTTTTCGTGGTACTTCTTCAGCTTTTCCCACACATCGACCGCAGATTTTGCGTCTTTCACTAAAGGCAACTGATTGTCCTCAACGTTCAGAATGATCAAGGCCCTAGCCTTTTGATCTTCTTTCGACCACGCCGCAGTCACTGGCATCGGTTTTTCTTCCGAAACCGTATGCCACAGATCGACACTGATCAACAACATTTCGATCTTCACCTTCCACGTTTGATAATTCCGATTATCCAAACGGGCGATAAAAACTTTCTCAGCCATTTCTATTTTTCGATTTTCTGTTGGCGCACACTGTACTCACGAAGGTACAGCCAACAACACTATTCGAAAGTACCCGCCGTACAATACACACGCGCCGGCGGTACACCACACAGAGTTACTGTTCGATTTCAATCGATCACCACCACGGCTACGGCAACTTTTCGCGGCACAAAATGGCACAAAACTTCTTTCTTCGGCTCCGCGGGACAAAATGGTGTGCAGTCTAATCACAGCCTTACCGGCACTCTGGACGCCGTTCTGGATTTGAAACCAGACGAACAAACGGCTCCAACGACCACACCAAACACTTCACAGTCCCGGTCGCAGCTGTTCTTCTCACACAGCAGCTGGACCTTCAGCCAAAAACGAGCGCAATTAAACGATTGGCTCCCACCGACCGGCACCACACAGGATAAATGTTCACGAAGCGATTTGCACACACCGCGACTTTCCGAGCCAAACTTTCCGGTTCTTTCACTACACTGGGCCCATAACCTGTGGGAAGGCTTGACCACGGAGATGCCCACCAGGTACACAGTGGTACCGACAAAACTGCCGGGGGAATTTCGGTACGCGAACGGGAAAGAACACGGAACAACACCAAGTTGCGTTTGCTCGTCGCGGCGGTCGGTTTATTACAAAACAATTCAACATAAACAACAGTCAACATACATACGAATCACAGGGTCGGCGCAAGGCAATGATGATAAACATCGTCAACATAAAACAGACTGGTCCAAAATTACAACAAATACAAAGCGATTGATCCGCACTCAATCACGGTGTTGATGCAAGACGTGTCAATTAATGTTAGACTGCAGAAGGAATCGGTTCTCGTGTGGTTTCCTTGTAGTTTTCACGTGCAACCAAGCGCTTCCAACATACAGATCAAAGTATTTAATAAAATGTTCCTCTAACCAGGTCTTCGGTGAAGGTTCTGACTTCGAATGAATGACCAGTTTTGTAAATTCGATCAAGTTTTACTTGAAGCAGTCATCTCATATGATAAACGCGAGAGAGAAAACAAAAACAATCAGGTTGACACTTTGAGTACCAGTGGATCGTGTCTGGGGAAATTCAAGGCTACTGTCAGAGCTGCCAGATGATTTGATAGAAAATCTGTATCCACGAGGTTAAAAAATCTGTGTCCCATACAAAAATATCTGTGTCCATACAAAAATTGTTGAAAGAAAATCTGTGTTCCATACAAATTGAATCTGTGTCAGAATAAAAATATCTGTGTAATACAGAGAAATCTGTACATCTGGCAGCCCTGGCTACTGTGGCTGATTCATCTCCATAACAGTCAATGTATGGAGGTAACAAGTAGAAGCATTAACCTAAGAATGCTAATGTCGCTGCTGTTCGTGTTACCAACATCTAGTTTGCCACGAACTGACAGCTTGAGTACCGGATCTCAAAGTGTCAGATTAGTTTTAAGAACCAAAACAACATCATGGTATAGAACAAACCATGAAAAACCATAATTTAAGGTAATAAAAATTGAAATCAGTTTTGTGACAACTACGCCATTAGCGTTCTACTACTACACGCAAAAAAATGTGGTAAAAAATACCATTTTAGGAGGTTAACTTAAGCGCTCGCACCGGCAATTTTCAGCATACCAGAAATACGCTTGATTTTACCATGTCTGTAGTTGGAAACAGATTGTTGTAAATTATTTCTGTCAAATGTACCAGTAATGCGGTGTGGTGTACCGTAAACATAGTAAATTGGTCTGAATTTCCATGGTAGTTTTAAGAATGGGCGTAGTCAGCTAAAATAGTAATTTTTACCACAGAATTCTTTCCCGTGTAATATTTCTATTAGGTAACAGCGCCCCTAGCGTTCTAAATCTAATATTTCTATTGTTCAAATGCATCACTGCTTCACGTTGTAATGTTTGAAAGTAACACAAAGATGTATAGAAATATTGAACCACAATTTTAACATGTTAAAAGAGTGTTAGACTTTGAGCCCATTTTTCTCAAAATATGAAAAATGTCACTTGGTCCACTCTGACTTAACGCCGACCAATTATTCCGCAAGTAAAAGTGACGCTTCGCTCATACTGGATCAGCTGTCAAAATTACTTTGGAAAAAAAGATACAGTTAACTCTCCCTTACTCGATATTCCGTATCTCGATATCGAGTTAGAGAACCATAGTAAAAGTTGGTTTTCATGGCTAACTCGATGGTCCCTTGGATCGCAGATGCATTGGTTTTGTGTTCTGCAGAACATGTAACATGTAACTCGATACCTCCCTAGCTCGATGGTCCCTTCAATATCGAGTAAGGGAGAGATGACTGTAATTTTTACTTTTAAATTTTTGTTAATGCGATTTTTATTTGTTGATATTTTTTGCTCAAAGATCTATAACGAAAAAAATACACTTTTTAGCTCTAAAGGATCGCTAGTTTCAGGTGCTTACCACATTAAGGGGGCAGGATCCGTCATTGATTTCGGAATTTTCAAAAGCAGTTTTTTCGTTCAATAAATATCAAGAAAATTTACAGGAAAATGTGTTCACTGTATTCTGTTCTTCCATCGAAACACAGTGATCATATTTTCATCGAATATTTTTTAGTTTTGAACAGTTTTTTAAGTTTCGATGATGACGATGATTACGATGACGGAGCGTTGATCGTCATCGTCATCATCGAAACTTACAAAGCTGTATTTCTGTTCAAAACTAAAAAATATTCGATGAAAATATGTTCACTGTGATGAAAATATGTTTGAGGGGCCCAGATAGCCGTAGCGGTAAACGCGCAGCTATTCAGCAAGACCAAGCTGAGGGTCGTGGGTTCGAATCCCACCGGTCGAGGATCTTTTTTGGTTTGAAATTTTCTCGACTTCCCAGGTCATAGAGTATCTTCGTACCTGCCACACGATATACGCACACGCTAAGAAAAAATTATACTAGATGGCTTAAATACCATTCTAAAACCATATTCGGTCTATTCACTCATTGTAATGCATTTTGACGCATTAAGCTTGGTTAGTATAAACAGATTTTATATCCGGAAATGATTTTTCGTGAATTATTTAACTCATGCATAAAGGTCTATAATCCTGTACAATCAATAAAATTAACCATTTTCTCTTGTTGTGAACAAAAACAAACAAAAATGAAACAACAATTAATATTCGCATGAAGCGCATTTATTTTCAGTCAAATCATGAAGAAGTGTGTGATAAGGGTCTCATTATATTGCATTTGATGATCATCGTTGATTTTAATTCAGATCACTTCCACTTTTGCGCCGCTTCGAACAAGATTCATTATCCACAAGCTTGCAGCTGTTCTTCCCAAACATCTGTCCGGAAAACTCCCGACGATCGCAATGGAGCTCTTCTGGAGAATTAAATTGAAAAAGTTAGACATAATTATTAAATAATACCGAGATACTTCAGACAAACGAACTTACCTTCATATTCATTGCTACCACTACGTTTTTTTTATTTATTAAAGTTGAGGCCCCGCCGCTGGTGGCGGTCGCGGATGGTTTGCTATGGAGCAAATTGTGTAGGGAACTTTTTCCACATTCTTATTTTACTTTAAATAACTTTCACGCGAAGGATCTTCGACAATGAGTTTAATATTTAAGATCAAACTTCTCAGAACGCGTGCTATTCGGGAAACCACCGGAGTTCTTAAACGCAACGGGATTGCAATAGGATACTGTAGAGCAAACTAAGACAAAATTATTTTGGTTAAGTCCCAAGAGTAGCGTGATTCACCGCATATGCACGTCCAAAAATAATTCATGGTTAAGCATGGAAAAGTATAAAACAAAATATTTCGACGATTAATTTCAAAGTTTCTCGATGATTAAAAGGGAATAATGTTGGGAGAATAATAAATCTCATACTAATTAGTATTTTCGATTTTCTCCGTGATGCAAAAATGGTCATTGGCATACCCAAGTAACCAAAAGCATTATAACATTGCACGTATTCTACTGCATATCAACAACATTGATGTAACATTGCTTTTATTCGACATATTTCAAGAGCTGTCAAGCAATAAAGCATTAACTCTACATTACAAATATATCAATGCACTAACATCACTTTATAAATTGCACAGCTGCACTAATGTTACTCTATGAATTGCTTCATTGCTTTATCGTCGTTTTTGCATTAGTGCAACTGTAAAAGGGCCCTTTTCCACTTTTAAACTACTTTAATGGTAGGCTTACGGCAATGCAGCTGCATTATATATGCAATGATATAATGCTCCATGGTTACTTGGGTAGTAAGCTCTCAGTTAATAACTGTGGAAGTGCTCATAAGAACACTAAACATAAGAACACTAAAGCAGGATCTGTCCCGGTGGGGACGTAACGCCAGAAAGAAGAAGATGTTCACTGTGTTTCGATGGAAGAACAGAATACAGTGAACACATTTTTCTGTAAATTTTCTTGATATTGAACGAAAAAACTGCTTTTGAAAATTCCTAAATCAATGACGGATCCTGCCCCTTAAAAATCGTTCCAGTTCGCACACCTCAGATACGTTCCACAACTCGTTCCACAGACAGGCCAAAAAACTGCGCACCTCTTTGCAAAACTTACTACCTTGATCCAACCGTCATCAGCGTTCTGCCAGCTGTCAAGCCAACTGTCACACAGAAAATTTAGAAAGTTTTTTTTCTGCTAAAAGATTCCTTCTCCGGCGGCGCCGACCGCAGAGTTCAAGCAGAAATAATTATTATTCAGAGTGAATTGGCGACTTTTTCATTCCGTTCTATAGCCGCAGTGAAACGTCTGTCGTACACACAGTGTTTAGTGATTACGCATTAAAACAGGTTTCAGTTTCGCGTAGACTATGCGAGTTCTTTGCTGGACGCAAAATTCAGCTAGTTGGGATTGGTGCCTAGATTGAAGTCGATAAACACGGCGAAAATCGTCTGAGCGGAAGGCCTACGGCCTCGTTCCGCTCCTTGCTTGACCCGCATCTTCGGTCTCAACGGGAGACGCCGAAATCCTTTAACCGGAGCCCACAGGTTCGAAGATTAGCAAACCATCACGTACAAAAAAAAGTTCCCAAAAGTTGGCATCGTAGACAATGATTATGTGTCTGCAATAAAAGATTGGATAAGGAGATTGTATAGTTCGAATCTCTGCCAGACAAAACAAGAGGAAAAAAAAAACATATTTGCGGTGGTAGCTGGCCCAGATTTGGGCTTTTATTCATCGAGCTGAGCAGCTGGGAAGCGATAACACAGAAAAGCGAACGTACGAACGGAGAAATAATCATGCTGAAGGTATGTAAATATTATGCTGACCTTCGACAGGCCACTGTCCACCAAATGACCATGGAAGGGACCTTGATTGCATTGCGCGAAATGGGCACAAATGGTTTCGATTTGTTTTCTGGGAAACGAAGAGTCATGTACTGTCGTAGTTCGCATATGAGTCTTTTGATGAACGAATTTGTTGTAATTTAGCATTTAATTTTGAACATCGGAAGCTCAATCAAAAGCTATTTAAATTGAAAATCGTTCGTCATTTTTGCAAATCAATAAACCAAATGCACCAGTAGCCGCTCATGCCACTATTACCGCTCACTATTGTAAAAACGGTTTTTTCGTATAAAAATGCAATCTTTTTCGCACAGATATCGTCTAGCTACGTCAACAACTTTCAAATGAAGCCGTCTGACATTATTTTCATTCGTTAAATAATTATATTAGAAACACAATACCCTGTGAGCGGCTATTGGATCAGTAGGTATTTTTGGGTGTTCCAATAGCCGCCCATGCAAAAAAATCAACAATATTTAAAAACAAATTCGATTTTAGTATATAGCATTCTTTTCTTCTTTCTTAGGGGCCTTCCTTAGCCGAATGGTTAGAGTCCGCGGCTACAAAGCAAAGCCATGCTGAAGGTGTCTGGGTTCAATTCCCGGTCGGTCCAGGATCTTTTCGTAATGGAAATTTCCTTGACTTCCCTGGGCATAGAGTATACTCGTACCTGCCACACGATATACGAATGCGAAAATGGCAACTTAGGCAAAGAAAGCTCTCAGTTAATAACTGTGGAAGTGCTCATAAAAACACTAAGCTGAGAAGCAGGCTCTGTCCCAGTGGGGACGTTAATGCCAAGAAGAAGAAGATATAGCATTCTTTATCATTGGTATAGATATGGTTTGTCCATAATAAATATCAGGATAAATAACAAAATTCGAACTAATGCATTTTTGAGCATGTTCGTCAAGGAATTTGTTTACCGTGAGCGGAAATAGGAACATTTTTTGATGCGAAAACAAATGCAATTAAATATTTTTTTTTATGAAAGTTTTTCAAATTCTTTTTATTTTGCCGTTGATTACCTATACTTGGAGCTACATTGTGACATAGAAATAGTATTGATCGACTCAATTGTTATCTATATAAATAAAAACGGAATGGTGTTTGTATGTCACGAAATGGCTTTAGAAAGGGCAATCGGATTCTGAAAATTCTTCCTTTGTTGTGTTCCTTAAGTGTTCCGACGTGTTCGTGTATATAAAAAGACCAGGATTTTCAACGCAAAAGTTGGAAAAACGGGAGTGAACCGAAACTGCCATTTTGTACAGGATTTTTCATGAAAGTTGAATACTTTATTCTTGATTTGTTCAAAGCAGAACCCCCTTCCAATAAGATAGGCATATTCTTTGTCTGTCTCCTTAACAAAAGTGCAGGTTCTTGTCAGATCGTGCTCCTGCTCTTTAATTGTTGTAATTGTTCTTTAGTTGGCGCTGAGCGAATATTTTTGTAACTGTAATTTATGTAGCAGCAACGTGATCCTTAGACTGGCCCTAAAACAAAATTGTTGTAAAACTCAACGGGGCACCCCCTAGATATGTGCCTTAGGGTAAGAAAAAAGCGCTCACAAAATTTCAACTCGATTGGTTGCTCCACCAGCTGGCGCATTCAATTTGAAGTTTGTATGGAATATTCGTTCCAAATATATTAAGAATTGACCCAATGTTTTGTTCCTTATACTAGTTGATCGCGTTCAATTGAGCGTTTTCATTAACATTTCAGTTATTGAAAGTTAGGCTTAGATCGGCCTTCCGTGCAGTCACATATAGGCATGCGCCTTGTGCAGCAGCTCGCCCAGCGTCATAGGTGGCTATAATTCGCTTAGTGGCTATGTTGAGGAAATACAAAGCAGTATAGCATGAGCTTAGCAAATCCACTTCAAATAGTTAAAACACCAACTTTATCAATTTTAATCATGATACAACCTTCTACAATATTGTTTGCTATTGTATCAAGTAGTGTTTTTGACATTCTGGGTGCAATTGAACGTGATCAACGATTTTCCTGAACCAAACATTAGATGATGCGCTAAATCCCATATGTTTGAGCTGAAAATCCCATATTAGCTTCAATTCAAATGCGCCAGCTCATGGAACGACCAAATAAGCTGAAACTTTCAGAAAGTCTTCTTTCAACTCTAAGGAGTAATTCTGGAGGGTGCCCCATGGAATTATACAACTTTAATTTTCTCCCATACTAAGCTGGGCCAGTCTAGTGATCCTGGTATATTTACTATGTTTCAATTTCAAATTAAATAATTTACAAATTCTGCAAGAGCTTCTTCAGAGTATAATTTTTGTTTTAATTAAAATCATTTTCAATATTACATTCATTTCTTATATCTAGGAGTTCTGTGTTAGAAAACACTATCATCCTGATTTGGTAAAACTAAATTAAGCTTTTATTAACAGTTTGTTAACAACATATTACATTTAATTTGCAGTAGGAGTTCAGAATATTTACAGGTGAGCTGATTTCACCTATTTTAAAATGAAAAAAAAAACTTTCAATTACCTGAAGACGTAGTAGGCCATCATTGAAATTTGTACTGGGCATCGATGATTGTGACTAATTTGTCTCACGATTGCGAGTTAAAAAAAATCATTTGGTTTTTGACTGACATAGCTGAAAAAGTATCAGCATACTTTCTGCCTGTAAGCGCAAGTAGTGATACTTTTCTGAATCAATATTTCTTATGTTGACTGAGTTTTATCACTTTGAAATTGCGAGCTGCAAAATCAATATGGCTGCCAAAACGAAAACTACTTAGCCTTAACCTAAATGTATAACGCATTATTTTTGTATAAACATATTATTTTTAGGTGCTTCATTTTATAAAGTAGACACCTTGTACATAATGCTATATCTTTTTTAATAATCATTGAAATTGCGATCGGTTTTCTGTACAGCATTAGACTAATATTGTACAATGCTGTAATAACTAAAAGCCGCCAAAATAATTAAATTTTACACTGATAAAGCACAACGTTTGGAACGATCGATTTTTGGAGGTTATCAAAATCAATGATTACAGTAAAGACCCGATTTTGTCAGCCCCTCGATGAATTTTAGGCTGACAAAATGGGGAACCTGACAAAATCGGGTCATTTTATTTTGTTCCTGTTTTTCAAATTTTGACGTGTTACATGGTTCAATGGACTTTTAAAAGGGTGATGGACATGAGCGTAGCCAGTTTTTTTTATCAGGGGCTCCCTCTTCCTTATATTGGTAATATCGATTTTTAACACTTAAAAAAAGGCATTTCCATTGCCCCATCTTGCTACGCCCATGCGTGCATGACATCAAACATCATCATCAATTATAATGTAAACGTGGTAAAACATGACGATAACAATTTTTTGACATATTTAAAATAGGCTGACAAAATCGGGTCAAAAAGCTGACAAAATCGGGGGTAGACAAAATCGGGGGCAGATAAAATCGGGGGCTGACAAAATCGGGTCAGTACTGTATTAGAAATTGGCTGGATAATTCTACAATCCATATTTTTTATTTAAAAAAGGCTTGTTTTTCGAAAGCATCTTCTATCAGAAGCCTGCTGAAAAATATCAAGTAATTTTTGGAGCAACCATTTTTCAGATATCGTAACATCATTTTTTGCCGAGTTCTTTTAAAGAAAATATCTTAACTTTAAATGGAACTGATATGTGTAGAATTTTTTGATTTAAAATACGTCCTGTCGGTTATAATAGTATAGTATTAATATGAAAAATAATCTACGCCTTCATGGAATTGCTTATTTAGTCCCTGCGTCATATTTTAAGCACAATAAAAAAAACAAATGCTTTATTTTCAGAAGACGCCTCGAAGTACAATGACAATCATCAAAATTGGTAACACTGCTGTCATGAAATGTTGTAATATGTAATATGTTATTCTGAGATTACTTATCAGAATATTCAGAGAAATACGCTTACAGTTTGCTATGGATCGATACATATGTGTATTTGTTTTTAAAAGTATGTGATTTTTTCATAAAGCGACCATGAAGAGTAAAATTTATGCCCAAGTTTATACCTCATGATTTGGCTCTCTTTTATGCAATTACAGTTTCTTCAGTAATCCTACTTTTATACTTTTTTGCTGGTAGTAAAAAATGGTGTATCAGCAAATTTGGCCATAACGGATAAATCACTAGAGATACCTAGTGTCAGAGAATGGTGGAATATTATTGATTTTTTTGCGTTATGTTTGTTTTGATTTTGTCTTGAAGGGTAATGTAATCCGCTTGAAATTATTTCGGTAAAAGTTGTTCTGCATGAAGCAAAAAATATGCATCCATTTTAAATTTTTGTCAATGTGATTTTTATTTGTTGATTTTTTTGCTGTTAATTAATTTGTAAATGCAGCTCAACGATCTATAACGACACAAAACACTCTTTTTTGCAATGAGGAAGTCATGTTCGTGTTAAAATATTATTCTGGACGCCGAGCAAACTCAGCACTGCAGGTCTGTTGCCAAATCATTCCATTTTAACTTCCGCTTATCTCTCTATAAAGGATCGCTAGTAAAGGATACCAACATACAATTTGTTCATAAAAATGAGGAATACTGAATAAAAGTAATGCTTAACTTTGACTAACAGTTTTTCTTAAGAGTTTTTGGAAAAACGATTTAGATCTTCAACCAAACGCATTTTGTTAGATTTTATATTTTTATAACATTGCAGCTATTCAGCAACACCAAGCTGAGGGTCGTGGGTTCGAATTTCACCGGTCGAGGATCATTTCGGGTTGGAAATTTTCTCGACTTCCCAGGGCATAGAGTATCTTCGTACCTGCCACACGATATACACATGCAAAAATGGTCAGGCATAGTAAGCTCTCAGTAAGCTGAGAAGCAGGCTCTGTCCCAGTGGGGACGTAACGCCAGAAAGAAGAAGAAGAAGATCATTGTAGAATAATAGTTGAAGGATGCACATAAAACCGATTACGATTTTATCAATAAATAAAAAAAAGTTGTAGCATAAACAAAGTGTCCACTTTATAAAATGAACAGTCCTTATTAGACATTGGTTTATGTGGGAATATTATTAGTTGAATTTTAGAAGCATCTGAAGAAATATTCCATTTTTGCAAGCAGTGGCGTCTCGTCCTAAGGTGCACTACACAGTCGAAGATAAAAAAAATATTATAATTCCCTATACAGTCGACTCTACATAACTCGATAATCAAGGGACCATCGACTTATAGAATTATCGAGTTATAGATTGTACCGAAACAAAATCGAAGGAACAAATTTTTGTATTTCTAATGCATAAATGATCACCTCTGTAGGAAAATAATATTATTTTGTTGATTGTATGTACCTTTCCATCTATTATTTGAAAACTTTTCTCGAAATGCTCGAAAAATCACATTATTTTGACCGACAATTTTTTTTTCATTTTCATGTTTTTCAACTTTTATCACAACTTGCAAGTATATTTTCAACTCCAAACTAGAATAAGACAACATTTTCCAAAATAAGAAAGATTTTAAAATAGATATCGAGATATGGAGAGAAATTTTCCTCTCACGTGACATCGACTAGTGAAGATATCGAGTTATAGAAATATCGACTTATGGAGAGCACGCTGTATGGAAATTTGAAGGGACCAAAAAATTCATCGAGTTATACTGCCCATAAACGCATAATTGTCCCATGTGAATAGGAAATCCAGCAAACGTGGGACTGACATGCATTTATGGGCAGTATAGAGTATATCGTGTTATAGAACATCGAGTTGTGGAGAGTCGACTGTACTTGAAACATTCGTAATATGCTGCTGCTTGAAAATTTTCCAATAATTAGGCAATTATTAGTGCATAGCCCTCAGTCAACAAACCCAGTTTCCACCGTTTGATTCTCCCTACCATGGGCTTGCTCTACCAGCAAGCGAAAATAGCTAGTAAAGCAAATAAGACAAACTGCCATGCGTCTCTCCATCGTATTTATTGCAGAGAATATCCAGTCCTGCCGTGTACTCTCTCTATTGTGCACGAGAATAGCGTGTATGAACACAGAAAGAGGGTGCATTTGTATTGGCATTTTTAGTCCAACAGTGGGGTTGTATAGGTAAAATCTAATGCACTCCACATTAGATATAAGAAATTAATGTAATGTTTGGAATAATACTAATAAAGAACTTAAAAAAAATGCACTCCACATTGTGCACCCGAGAGAGAAATTGGTCATGGCGCGGTTTGCGAGAATCGAGAAAGCGCGCGCAACTGGCGTCACGACGTCTTCTCTACCGTAAATCGCAAGTCAGTCCCATCTACATTTTCGTCAAAATTGAGTTGAGCTTAGTTTTCAACATATCTTCCAATGCTCTTTCAGCTGCCCTAATGAGATAATAAGATTTGTTTGGAAAAAAACAGCAAGAATATGTTACATGGACCTTTCAGGTGTCGCGTGAAACTTACTAGGCGGGATATTGATTGGAACAAAATCTAGATGTAATTAACATATTTAAGCGTGTGCTAGAATAAGGGCGTAAGTCGCATGATCGATTTCTCTTCGTCGATCCTCTTTTCCATGAATAAAGGTGGTTTGTTAGTGTTTGCAACCAACGATTTACACCCTCCTCAGACTACATCCCTGACGTGTATGTTAACTGCGGGCAAGGCTATAGCAGGAGCTATTGTACCCTGACCTACCTCTACCTAAATGCAACAATCCATCCACTGGCCCGATTGTGACGACCGCTAAACAGTAGCCATTCAGTACCAGCAGTTGAGAATCTAATATACAGCGTGATCATCACTGACTGTGCTAGAGCTATCACCATCATCGATTGGACGAGCGATAGACGAGCTCCGATAAGGGTGATAAGAGAGTGAGATCCTCGCTCTCGGCTTACCGAATCTACCACCGGCTAGGGCAGCATCTGGATTGATGATGATCGTCAGTCGAATTGGGTCGCCGTCGAGAACGTACACTGGGCACCGAGCCCATACGCAAGTTTTGTTTTAATCTGTCTAGCCATAAGCGAAATATAGATATAAGTTTAGATGATGTTTTATTGTCCAAATATAAGGTGTTTTAATTAAAGTGTTTGTTCTAATGTAAACTCGCGTGTTATTAATTCACTAGTGGAAATGTGCATGTGATTAAGACCTTTGGACTAGATGATCGCAACTGGGTTGATCGTTAGGCCGTAGGATCGGTCTCCTCTGGATCCCCTCTATCCTCTACAATCAATCGGTCGATGTCGAACCTGGCTCCCCACTGCAACCCGTTACTCCTCTGCTATCGAAGTTCTGGAGGATTGAACAGCCAGGTGCGTACAGTAAGCATTTTTTCACTGCAGGACGCTTGGCAGCTATGCAATCTTGCGTCCTGAGGTGAAAAAATGCTAACAAACCCGCATATTAACACCTTTATTAACAGAAGAGAGAATCGATGAAGATAAATCGACCATGCGACTTACGCCTTTTTTCTAGCATATTCAACGAATCAAATTTATTTCACGTAAAAGCTGATGAGTGGTAGAATTTCCATGTCGGATACGAAAAACATTCATTAAAGTTATTAATTAAAAGTGTTAAAGTGAACTAAATAATTTTCTAGAGCTAGCCCTTACCGAAGAATGCCAGATTAGATGCTCTTTTTTTCATAATGATTATTTGTACTGTAGAAAATCCAAGTATACATCATTGATTTCATTTTTGATCTCTTCACTTGAGAGACCTTTCAAGACGACTTTGACCAAACGTTCAGTTTTATCGTCATAAGTAAAAAAATGGTGCTCCTTTAAGATGTTTGAAAAGGAATTCGCGATCTTTTACAGTTTCCGGCAAAACGCGATTTGGAAGGAAACCTTGATTCCCCTAATGGAGTTCAAGATCTCCTACCTAAATCAACCAAATTCGGAACAACTGACCACGTGGGCGGCACTTTTTGTTTCCTCACATGAATCGAAGAGCCTGGGCTAGAGGCTGCTTCGATTTGGTGTTCGGAAAATGTGCCTAAAGTGTCGAACTGATTGCTCATTTCGATGCAATTATCAACACTAACCATTTCACCCTTGGAAGAAAGCGCGCATTCCGGAGAAACGTCTTTTCTTCCATTTTTGCCACGATTAAATTTTAAATCCTGGTTTCCTTTTATCTGTAGTTGCAACAATGTTTAGTGAATAAACGAAAGAAGAAGAGACCTTTGAGAGTTTTTTTTTTCCCAAGACGGTATCCAAGAAAGATTACCACTGCTAGCTCTCCCTAATGGGTCCAACGAAAAATCGAAGGCACAGATCCTAACAAGGATCGTAAAGGGATCAATAGTAGAAAAATAGTACCGAAAAGTACTGTTTGATTGCTTTAGGTAGTTTTAAAAACTTCCAAGAGCAGAAGAGAATTTGTGAACGCACAGCACGAAGGAACGATCCGCACTATTTGAAATTACGTTTCTTCTCAATTGCGTACTGCGATCAAAGAATAATGATTTTTTGTAAGAAATTTCCCATGCATCGAAATAGACGATTAATTTTCTTTTCAGGTGCATATTTCAAGTCACTTTTTGGAGAATTGTAAGTCACTACTTTCTCAAATCCATTCACTGAGATAATCATTTTTGGTACCACGTTTCGTTACAAGCCCTCCGTTGCGGAACCATTAGAGTTATTTCTTGAAGACCATTCTTTCTTCCCAAAGTTCAAAAAGAAATCTTGAAAATAAGCTTGAAACGATTTATGCAAGTATCCTTGAAATGATCTCTGGAAGCATTGTTGGTGCAACTATCCCGGAGAAATTCTACAACAGGGCGATTCAAATTTTTAAAATGTTTGAAAATCCATTCTCCCATATGCTCCTTACCATCCGTACCACAAAAAAATTTTCTGTGAAATTTTCAGCTTTCTAGGTGGTGATTTAAAGGTAGCCCAAAGACAATGTATGTTTATATGGAAATTACCATGGAGAAATTTTAAAAAATGTTCCAAACACACTAGTACTTACATTCCAGTACAAACTTATCATCCCATATTGAAAACTCATTCTTCAAACCTTAATGAAGGATGTTGCTGAAGAAACAAATAGCTTTTGAGCTAATTTTGTTTGGGATGTTTGTACATTGCGGAGCTATAATCCCATATTAAGCTAAATAATAGCAAACAAACTCATGAATATCTCTTCTGCTATCCGTCGGATTGAATTTCTTGACAAAGCTCAATAAACCACCCTTTAAAAATAACTTATGGAGCTCTATAAATATATCTCGATTACTTTTTCAAATCGGCGTAAGTAACTTCCATACAGTTTTGAGAAAATTAATTCAGAAGAATCACAACCTGTCTTCTAAAACTGTTTTAAAATGAATTACCTTTTTAACATTTTTTCGCCGTGTACATTGCTTAAATTTTGCATACAATAAGCTCGCGTTTAAAAACTATGGAGTTCCTGTGATTTTCCACAAAAATTTTGTTACAAAATGATAAGCCGATTTATTCAGTTACTTGCGACGTTTTTGTACCAGTGTAAAATCGACTCAAGTAGTGTTTTTTTTTTATTCGTGGTTAAGTCACTTTGTCTCTTCATACAGCGGAGCGGCGAAAGTAGTGGTTAGGTTGCGAAAGTTAAAAATCTTACTTTCGTCGTTTTGTAAATCCGGAAATTAAATGTTCTAAACGTGAAAAATCGAGTTGGTTCATAGCGAAATGTGTAGAATTTCGTCTGCGAAACACGTAGAATCGATAAAGTAAGTTTGTATACTTTTTCGACTTGAGTCTATTTGAATACGTTTTTGAGATATCATAAAGGATTCCTGGAGAAATTTTTGAAGCCATTCTTAGAGTTGTGATGAACAGAAAAGATGGAGCTATTTTACAGAGAAATCGCTGAAAAAATAAGTTGATTAATTTTGGCAGGCATTTTTTATAAATAGAAAAATCATCAAATGTTTAAAGATCTATTGTTGACTGCTCAACATATTACAAGATTTTAGACTGTTCCCCTATTGCTAAAAATATCCTACCTGGAGTAATCTATGTAAGATTGTCTCCGGAACGTTGAAAATTTCTTCCAAAAGTCTTTGAATACATTCATTGAGAAAATAGTAGTAATTTTTTGGGGAATCGTTGGAAGATTTCCTTAAGGCTCTGCTGGAGGAATTTACTGAGGATTCTTTGAGGAGTAATTTACGAAGAAGTCCTAAAGAAGATTGTTGAGGCTCTTCGTAAAAGTTAAAATAAAACATTTTGAAGTATTTTTTGAGTCTATGAATAATTACTTTAGGAATTCAATGACGAGTTCTTGGGAAAAAAATTGTTGAGAAATCACCGAAAGAATTCTTTTACAATGTTTAGAAGCCAAACTTTGTAGAATCTTTCATGTAACAACTTGAGATATTTTAGAAGGAAATCGTTCTGGTCGGCACAAAAGACCAGAATCGATATTCATCCTTTGTTGTTTAAGAAGAGTTTGAGACATAAATTACAAGATTTTCAGAAGTTGTGCATTACGCGTCTGGATATGATCTCTGAAATACTGAGGTGGTCATTTACGAACTTACAAGGAAGGTTGTTTTAGATTCGTAATTCATTGGAAATTATTTCCCATACCCATCCCTTCTGCTTTCCAATTGATGGAATACACCGATAGAGTGCAACCTATGCCTTAATTAAATTAAAACCAGCAATCAATTTGCTATTTCGTCTGTTTTGGGTGGTTGTTATCGCAGTATTTCATAGGTGTATTTTCAACTACATGAGCACTGATAAGGTCATTATTCATTCCAAAAAAAATACCTTACCCACTAATCGAGACAATTCTATTCTTCTACAGAACAACCAGACGTCCTTCGAGGAGAAATGGCCCCAAATGCGACCGATCGTACTCAAACTTCTGAAGCAGGAACCGGTCACACACTCCGAATGGCAGGAGCTGTTCTACGCGGTCCATCTGGTGTGCCTGTGGGATGACAAGGGACCCTCGAAGATACACGACTGCCTGCAAGAGGACATCGTCACATTCATCAAACAGGCTCAAAGTCGAGTGCTGGCCCAACGCGAAGAGCAAGCCCTACTCAAGGCTTATATTGTTGAGTGGAGAAAGTTTTTCACCCAGAGCAGCTATCTACCGTTGCCGTTTTGGCAGCTGGAAAATGCATTGCAGGTGAGATAGGAATTTGAATGTTACAATTCTTTGGTGGCCACTCGGTTTGTAATTTCGGGAAAACGTCGGAATTGTTATAGTTCTTCACAGAAATTGAAAACTCTGAAGTTTTCTTAGAATTTTCAATACAAAAGAAAAATATGTTTTATTCAATAGAAATGAAAGCGTTTTAAGACAGGTTTTGAGATGCTCTGTATTACCTGACATTGTACAGCCCATTTTTCATTTTTTTGATAAATTGACTAGAAACAAAATGGCAATCAAAGAAATATTATATGGCGAATGTCGATCGGAAGAGGTGTTGATCAACCCAATTGTAGGATAAATTTAACCGTTCAGTTGGTATAAGAAACCTCAAACTAGTTGAGTAGTTCAATTTTGATCATGTATTTAACAACATTTAACGCTAAACCTTTATTTTTTTAATTACTTGGTGTTCAGCTCCGGCGATTTTTTTATGAAATGACCGGGAAAAACCCGTGATATTTTGTATCATTAGTGGCCTTTCTGTTAAATCTATCTGATCAGAATTAACGTAAATTGTGTTTCTCTTTGCAGGGTAAAAGTCAGTCATCTGGACACAACTCGAGTAGTAGCTCCTCAAAAAAATCAAACCACTCGGATGACAGCATCGTGCGGAAGCTGATGCTGGATCTGTGGAACCAGAGCATCTTCATGAATATCAAACATCGTCTGCAGGACTCGGCCATGAAGCTGGTGCATGCGGAACGAAACGGCGAGGCATTCGATTCGCAGCTGGTGATCGGTGTCCGCGAAAGTTACGTTAATCTTTGTTCCAACACCGAGGACAAGCTGGAAATATATCGGGAGAACTTTGAGGCGGCTTATCTACAAGCTACGTCCGCGTTCTATCGTTTGAAGGCCAGCGAGCAGCTTCAGGCAGATGGGGTGAAAAGCTTCATGGAGTATGCCGATGCAAAGCTTCGGGAAGAGGAAGCACGTGCAGAGCGATACTTGGAACCAGGCAGCATAACAGCTCTGGCTCAGTGCTGCGTTACGGTGCTAATCGGAGATCATCTGCCAACGTTACTTGCTGAATGTCCTCCCTTGATAGAAGGTCGGGAAACCGAACGGTTGCAGTTGATGTTCCGTCTGTTGGATAGAGTAGCCGGTGGCGTAGATCCTATGCTTCGCGACTTGGAGAATCATATCGTACAGGCCGGTTTGGCGGATATGGTTGCTGCGGCTGACGTCATAACCCAAGATTCCGAGAAGTACGTGGAAAGACTGCTCGAACTGTTCCGCAGGTTTAGCAACCTGGTGAAGGAAGCCTTCAATGATGATCCCCGGTTTCTGACGGCTCGCGACAAAGCATTCAAAACGGTGGTCAACGACATCACGGTGTTCAAGCTGGAACTGCCGACGTCGGCCACGGCAATGGCGCGCGGTATCAAGTCGGCCACTCCCGAGTCCAAGTGCCCGGAGCTGCTGGCCAACTACTGTGATATGCTGCTGCGGCGGACACCGTTCAGCAAGCGGCTCACCACCGAGGAAATCGAATCTCGCCTGAAGGACGTACTGCTGGTGCTCAAATACGTAAGCAATAAGGATGTCTTCATGCGTTATCACAAGGCGCATCTGACTAGAAGGTTGGTTTCTTTTGGGTTGAGAGCAAAGCAGGTTCAGAAACATAACTTTATTTTGTTTTGTAGACTGATCCTCGATTCCAGTGCTGATAGCGAAAAGGAAGAGGACATGGTAGAATGGCTGCGGGAGGTCGGCATGCCGGCTGACTACGTCAATAAGCTAGCTAGAATGTTCCAGGATATAAAGGTAAGTTCGTATGTAATAAGCAAGCCTTGGGATGTATGTATTTATACCACGTAGACAATTTAGAAAAGGTACAAAAAATGTATGCTATTCTACGGAGTAAGAGAGTGGGGTACAAAGAACGTCCAAGAGGACAAACGAAGAATCTAAATCAAATTTTAGGTCTCATTCAAATTTTTAACTATCTAATAGAATTGTTTATGGAATTTAGAAGAATTTGACCTGTTTTACTATTGTTATTTGGGATCGTAAAAAGATGTTGAGGTTGGATTATGTGTTTTAATGCATCGACTATACGTCAACATACAGATCCAGGATATTGAGCAAAGTTGAAATCATGGTTTGGGAACTCTAAAAAATTGTCATTACTTACTTGATACTTGATGGGCTACAATTCGCTGCGACGAATCTACGTCGAATGGATATGTCTTCTCCACTGGACTCGCTCCTGGGCCAATCGTCTCCAGTCGCCCTGAACATTAAGTGACCTTAAGGTGATTAAAAAACGAAGCCAAACTTTGAATTTTCCAGAGCACAATACTGCAGAATCTGACAACAGTTCGCGTTGAAAATCAATCAAATGGCTTGCTTGCTGGTGGTGATCAATGGGATAAATACGTATATAAGTACGCGAAGCGCTGTTTGGTTCTCATGTCATGTGCTCTTGAAAATTTGAGGTGTGACTTTGTTCTATAACTGCAAGAAGGCATTGTGTGCGCGGTCTACCACGAAGGTTACGAACTGTCGGGTCCGGCGGAAAAGTAAACAGAGTGCTCGCCTTAGAAGGGGGCAACCGGGCGGATACGATCCGTTGAGTCCGGTCAATATTGAAATGCTCGCCTTAGAAGGGAGCTGCCGCAGCGACAGTTTCGAACTGTCGAGTCCGGCGGAAATGCTTGCCTTAGAAGGAAGCAGCAGCCATAGCAATGAATACAAAATGTTGGGCTCAGAGGAATCTGGAATGCTCGCCTTAGAAGGGAGCAGCCGAAGCAACAGTTTCGAACTGTTGGGTCCGGTGGAAAGTCTAATGTTCGTCTACAAGGACGACGGGTACGATCCGTAGTATTCGGCGAAAATGTGAACGCTCGCCTCACGTGGAGGCTGAACAAATATAATCAGAACGATTGGGTCTTGGGAAAATCATCCGTAGCAACGGATGCAATCGGTTGGGCCAAGAAACAAAAGGTCGACAATATAAGTAAATGGGTTAATTCAAAAGTTTAGTAACTTCTTGAAATACTTTGCGATGTAATCAATACTTTGGGCCACGTGGTGCAAAAGATATTGAACACAGTTCACCGATGTTGTAAATACCGTACGACCAAAGACGACGGTAGGTGAAACATTGTTGCTTTAATTATCTGCTGAATAAATTGCTTTGATCAATACGGAAAAGGCACAACTTGTGTTAAACAAGAGGAGATGTGGTAGATCTGGATGTTAATAAGCAGGCTGTTCCTCTGGTTCTAACGATTACCACTAAAGCTGTCAACTAAGAAGCTTCACAAAAAGCACTTCAATACGACGCTTATTGTGACCAAATATGAGCTCAGTAGCATTCAAAAAACCCCAGTGCCGAAGTGAATCAAAAGTGCCAAGAAAAGGATCCGGCTCTCTACTGGGCACAACTCGTAATGCATACGACACAACAAACAAAAATTCCTTGAAAAGCTTTCAGGTTATTTTTTTTTCAGTATTTCTAGTATTATTTTCAATTCAACCAGAACGGCGTTTGCAGATCAAAAAACGAGAACGATGAGTCACATCGAACGGCGAGGGATACGACGTTTCTGTGCCGCGAGAGTTGGTCTGCCCGAAAACGCCATTCGTAGTTTTTCAGGAGATTTTGTGTTCGATCGTCGGAACCGGAAAAAAGTTTCTCTTGGAGTGCGATGACTAGTGGTTGGTAACTTCTAGCTTAAGATCGTTGTAGTTTCTCCAAAGTCCTCTTATGTTCCATTGTTAAGCAATGGTACTCGTGCTTTTCGAGTGTTTATCAGGTGGTGTGCTGTAACTTAGATATCGAAGAGAAAGTCCACTAGATTGTTTATACTTGCCGTGAAATGCAAGCTGGAAGCCTCCTTCTCATTGTCTGTTCTCTAGTCCTGGACGATTTTTAGCTTATGTGTTTCACTGATAATGAGACTAGAGCAGAGGGTGCATCGGAGGCTTCCAGAATGCTTGTTACTTGACGTCCCATTTTTGTGTGGTCCAGCGAGGAATTGCTGAATGCGCTTATAAATTGGCACGTTCTATTTGCCATTGTAGATGTACTGGATCATGAACTTCGAAAGAGTGAAGAACTGGTCCTCCTTAGACTTGCATCTTCGTAGGCGGAAGAAGAGGTCTCGAGCTAGTGTCATATATTCCGCGATCGTGAAGAGATCGGCAGAGACGGACGGTGTGTTTTGCAGATGTATGGTGCTTATACCATTACGTACTACTTGGGAGTACAGAGCACGTTCATCACGATCGTTGTTATGCGAGTTGGTCGATGCTTGAGAGTTGGTTGTTGTAGCTGCACGGTTCTCATTTGATTGAGATGCTGTTTTCTGGGAGGTGGTCAGAAAAGGTTTGCTCACTGCTTCACGTTTCGTCTTGATTTCCAGTCGATGTTGCAAATAGGTTTTCCTTGATTTGCATCCCTTGTGGCTGGCGGTATGGTTTCCTCCACAGTTAGCGCACTTGAATTGTTTCGTGATGACCAAAAGGTCACCTCTTATACATTTCGTGTGATATTCATTCTCAGGAATATTATTTTGCCTGAGTAAATTGCGAATTTGTCTTGCATCTTGCTTCATCACAGTGATGGGCGGACAGTGTACCCTCTTGTTGGTTGGGTTTTTATTATTGCGTCTGTTTGTGGCTTGTGCATAGAAGAGTGCATGGTGACGTCACGAAAAATTCTCCTTCTCTGTCCCTCTTTCATCACGCTCAATTGACTGTCCTGCTCTTTGACCAGGGTGTCCATCCATCCGGGAAATCCGGGAAAAGCGGGAAAAACCCGGGAATTACAAAAGGCCGGGAAAAATACGGGAAATACCCGGGAAATTGTAGGACACACCGGGAAAAGCGCTAGAACAAGAGATGTACAACTGAGTTTCCAGATAGATATTTGAACGTTTCTAGTTTATTTCAAGAAGGGATACTTAGCAGATGTTTTTTCACAATTATTATCGATTACTTGTAAAATGTTTTTCTGGCTAGAGATATTATTAAGAACATTCAAAGTTGTTTTTAGTAAATATCATTGAGATCCTTGAAAACTGTTTAAGTATTGATGGATTGTTGGTAGGTTCTTAATGAGATGCTTTATTAATTTCTATTACGATTATTTTCATGACATTTGAAAAAGCGCTTTGGTGAATTTTTCTTGAAATTTTGGGAAAATTCCTAACGGTTGGTAAAATGCTGAGCTAGCATTTTTGGGAAATATGTTCAATTAAAATTTGGACACATTCATTAGGAATTGTTTTTTGACGGATTCCCTGATGAACTGATTCGGATTTTGAAGAAGCTTTATTTGGGATTTTTGCTTGAATCCGTGATCTATGGTCCCTGTCGAGGTTTTGAATGGAGTTCTACAAATTCACAACGAATCATGCTTGTCATTCGCAGCGTATTGCTAGTGACATGGAGAGTTTTTGATGGATGAATAAATGGCAAGTTCCTTTGGGCATTCTTAGGCAGACTTTTGCTTTTTCTCGGCGACATTCTTGGAAAATTCTTTGATTGATCCCTGGGAAGAAACTTATTTGGAGTTATGTCAAATGATTTTGGTGAGATCTCGTTTCTGTCGTAAAGATCTGTACTTGTATTCAACGAGAATTACACCCGAAGATAGATTGGCTTAGCTATTAGAAACATTGTTGTTTGAGATCTGAATTAAGATAGGTATAATTCAAAAATTTCTCCGAATTTCTGATGAATTATAGTGAGTACAAGGCATCCTCCTTATTTCGGCAATTTCCCTTGAAAATAAATATTTATGTAATATATTTTCAGTATTTACTAGAAGATAGGTTCGGTGAATTCTAAAATTTATTGCGATTTTTTGACAAAAAAATTTAATTGATATATTTAAAAAATCAAAAATCTGATCTAAGGGAAACTTTAGCAAACTTGAAGTTCTAACAATCCATGATAGTTTGGGTAGTTAGGCATCTCTAGTGTTGGGCTTTTAGATGTTCCAAACACTAGATTTTAAAAATTTCTTTTTTTTCATAGATATTAAGTTTTTAAAAGTTCGTAATTTTGTATGACAAAACGGCCCCTTTTTGATTAGTTTTGTGTTAGATTATTTTGTTATGGCTGTATCGGTTATGTGACTCAGAAGTAAAGGGAGTCTGTAGAAGATTTTTGCTAATGATCAAATTAATAGGCGTCTCAAGGAAAGATTGAAATTTCATTAGGTGGTGAAAATTGAGCAAGCCATCGGGGAACCAGTAAGCCTCTAAGTCTACTCATCTATTAATTTCATCATTTGTAAAAGATCTACAGCCTCTCTTTACCTTCGAGTCGCATGGTCTGTATTAGGTTCCGTAATCCGGGGTAACATGGATCAGTTTTTTGAATATTTATTTATTTTTTCAGTTAAAAATGCAAATGTGACACGTTTTATATTTTTAAAACAAGTACCGGCACTTAATGCTCGTGACTCTATACCTAGTTTTCTGAAAGTTTTGCGTATGTTTAAAAACAATGTTTAATGTGATTTTTTATATTGATCATCCAAGCAATCATAGTTCCTGAAGCCGAATATGAAAGCCAAACTCTTACAAGTAATTTAGTTTTTAAGTTATTTAGAAATAAAAAGCATCTTAACTCGCTGAATACGCATAAATGTAGGCAATTTCCTAAGGAAATTCTACGTTCTTCATGGTAATTTGTCAATTTTGCCGAATTGAAAATATTTATGAAATTTTTCTGCGATGCCATTTTTAGTAGAGTAAGGTGGGGCAAAAGTTCGACCTTAGTGGTATAATCAAAGTTTCCAGGCAAAAAATAGCACTTAAAACAAAACAAATACCATACAGTGAACCTTCAACATATTGGCTATAATTTTGCTAACAAACTTGTGTCAAAATATTTACCTATTTTTAGTTACAACAGTCTCAAAATTGATTGTCTTATTCGAACTTTTGCCTCACCGGTGGGGCAAGAGTTCGAATCTAGTGTGGGGCAAAAGTTCGCTGGCTAAAACACAAAATATCGATCCTTTTATGACAGGCATACTTTGCACCAGCCGTAAACTTAAGTTTGATGAAAAATACACACTAAATTTTCATCAAAACATTGCCCAAAACCGTGTTAATTGTAATATACTCAAAAATAGCAGTTTTTCACAAAACTTAGTGAAAATGTAAAATTTTGGCGACAGTTTTCAAACGATCAGACAAATTTAACTATATTTGAAGATAATATGCGGATTTTAGGCTATTTCCAAATTTTCCCTGATTTTATGCATGGGTCGAACTTTTGCCCCACTATGGGCCAAACATTGTTTTCAAGCATTTATGCAAAAACTAATACACCTCAAAGCAACCTTATGATAGGCCTAGAAACGCCCTTACATAAAATATTGAAAAAGATTTTGTCTTCAATTGGTTCCATGCAACGGAAGTTTGACCAAAAATTACAATATTCACGTCAAAAAACAACAAATAGCCGAAACTTTTCCAAATCTCAATAGATTTTCATGATATTTGGATTGAAAGTCTCTTGAATAGCATTCGAACCACCATGACATTTATGAGATTTGTTTTGAATTCAGCTAGAAATCTTAAAATGAAACTCTTACCCCACTCGAACTTTTGCCCCACTTTACTCTAAACAGCACATTTTACTTGCTTCTATAATTTGCAGAAGTAACATGAATTTTTATTAGTTTTTTTTCATACTCATGGAAATGAATTGAATGAATTTTCTTTATTAGAGAGACTTTCAGCCCTTGGCTGGTTCGTCTCTTCCTCATGGAAATCATTGTTTCGGGAAGTTGAAAAATTAACCCATGAACGAAACTCAATTTTCACAAAAACCTTATTTTTGGTTAGCTCATGAATAGAAGAAAGAGAGGCACCATTCATGCAATGAACATATTGTATGGTTAATTGTTAATTTGATTTTTTTTACTAGGAGTGACATTCCGATCAATGTTACCTCGCTGATCAATGTTACCCAGTTTTACAGCACCTAAAATTCAAAAGCAAGTAGCTTATTTTTTTTTTAAATCCTTCTAAGATTGAGTGATTGGATTTAAATAATCCTCTACACTATATAATTCACTATTTATGGAACTGCAATGGTGTTTCCGATAGTTCAATATTTCTCGAAAACTTATTCATACAGACTCAAGTCAAAAAAGTATACAAACTTACTTTATCGATCCTACGTGTTAAGCAGGCGGAATTCTACACGTACCGCTCTGTACCAACTCAACTTTTCACTTTTAGAACGTTTAATTTCCGGATTTACAAAACGACGAAAGTAACATTTTCAACTTTCGCAACCTAACCACTACTTTCGCCGCCCCGCTGTATGGAGAGACAAAGTGACTTAACCACGAATCAAAACAAAACACTACTTGAGCCGATTTTACACTGGTAGAAAAACGTCGAAAGTAACTGAATGAAACGGCTTATCATTTTCTGATAATTATTTTTGTGGGAAATAATAGAAACTACCTAGTTTTTGAACGTGAGCTGAGTGTATGCAAAATTTGAGCGAAGTACACGGCAAAAAAATGTTAAAAAAATGATTTATGATATTTATTTTAAAACAGTTTTAGAAGATAGATTGTGATTTTTCCTAATTAATTTTCTCAAAACCGTATAAAAGTTACTTACGCCGATTTGAAAAAGTAATCGAGATTTGACAATTTATAGGATAAAAATTAAATGATCTGATGTTATCAAGCAAAATAGAGTTTTTGATCGGTGAAAAAAAAAACATGGTTTTAAAACGAATATTTTGAAAATCAAATCAAATTTCAAAATTTTCCATTGAAAAATAACTAAAAATATGAAGGCACTGTACCATGATTTCACCCGGTTTTAAAACTTTTAGGCATCCGGGAAAAATCCGGGAATTGCAAAACTGATTTTGAATGGACACCCTGTCTTTGACACTCACTGCTGGAATTGTTTAGATTTTTTTTGTATGGAGTTGACATTCACTGCTGGTATTGTTGACATTTTTTTATATGGAGTTTCGAGGTTAGGTCAGGCGTGCAACGATCTATTGTCATTTTGATCGACCGGTTCGTGTTCGAGCGTAGTAAAGCGATTGCTTGTGGGAACTTTAACTATCGGCGTATGGTTGGCATCATGTACATTTTTGAGACAAGGCATTGTCTCTTCATCCATGTCGTTTTGTTTGCTGTCTCGCTTGCTTCGTTTAGCTTTTTGCCCTCCACTAATGGAACCTTCACTATCAGACGAGTAATCATTTCGATTTTTGTTGTAGATTGTCCGGATAAAAATCTGCGATGATTCGCATGGTCCCGGTGTGTTTTGGTCGGATATTTCGACCTCCAGCCTTAGAAATGTGTTGGGAGACTTCGACCGGCCACGAAAATTGGAAAATGAGAATAGTGTCTGTGGACTTCGTGGCCATGCGGTTAGCGGCGTCAATCGTTTAGGCGTATCGTGCCACGAAGTGTGGGTTCGATTCCCGCTCCAGTCGGTGAAAGCTTTTCGTCAAACGAAGAATTCATCACTGGGTATTGGGTGTTCCGTGTTGTTCGTTGCCTAATGTTCGTGATTGTTCAGTCTGTGCAGCCTTTGGCTGAAGACGGTGTAAATTGTCTTTAAAATGAGAAAAACTATCGACGTAATATATTTGCAACAGAAGAAACACGCATGCGTTCGCTACGAGATACTGATTGAGACTGATCTCCTGAAGTAATCTTCGAATTATTCACTAAAGGAAACTTTAACCAAACATTCTCAGAAAATCAATAAATAGGTACATATAGTAATACTTGGCGTAACATCACAATAAATCCCGACTGAAATTTTTAGAATGACACTCTGAGACATGACTGGCTGGATTGTTTATGGAATCCTTATTGAAACGTGGTTCCATTCATGAGACTCTTCTTGATCACGTTTTTCAGGCATACGGTCTCTAAGTTCATATTTTACAATATGCAGAGCCACTACCAGCCCTGTTGACTAGTCGCATGTCAATTGTATGTTAGCCTAGTGGCGCACAAATTATGCAACAATTGTTAGAATATTTTTGTTATATTGCTGTTTGCGTTTGACGTGCAAATCCAGTCTAACTGAGCTTAAAATTCGGTAACACGAAGTAACCAAAGGATACTTAGCAACCATGATGCATATCACCGCCAACCTAGCAAAGAAAATCAAATTTTGACTTCGCCTTTCTTGTTGAAAATCTTACCGCATTTGGCATTTGCATTTCAAACGCACACAGCAATAATTTATGGAGGTACACAAGATTAAGGCGAAGTAGGCCGTCATTGAAATTTGTACGCGTCGTTGATGATTGTTGCTAATTTATCTCACGATTTCGGATCAAAGAAAATCAGTTGGTTTTGCACTGACACAGCTGAAAAAGTATCAGCATACTTAATGCATGTTAGCGCGTACAGTGATACTTTTTCAAGCCAATATAAACTATCAAGACTATGTTTTATCACTTTGAAATGCAAGCTGAAAAGTCATCATTGTTGCCAAAACGAATGACGGGCTACTTAGCCTTAAATACTAAAAAATGGTTGGACAATTTTTACATATATAAAACAGCCTATTACGATGAGAAAACAAGCTATATCTATAAATTCTTGCACACATTTGTTGGCGAACTTTAAGTATTTTCCAGAAGAACTATACCAAGAATTTTTAGATTTAATTCTTAGAAAACCAGTGGTGGAACCATTGAGAAAAAAACCCTGTGCAAAATACAGTCGGGACTACTGTTGGAATCGTTTGACACACGCCTGGAAAAAATATGATAAGATGTTCCCATTGGCTTCCTCAAAAGAATGTTAGCTAGAGTTATTTGACAAATTTCTTGGCTAAAACGTTGTGAAAAATCTTCGACAAATTCAAGTAGAAATACTTAAAAAAGTACTCAGAAATACTTAGAAAAGTAAATTTTCCAGTCAAATCATTGACAAATTTATGTAGGAATAATTTAAAATCTTCAATAAACAACATCTAAAAACATATTTCCGACTTTCTTGCATTTATTTTTACAAATTAAATTAAATTTTGGAACTGCCGAAAAAGTCAGTAAACTAAAAAAAAATGTCAGAAATCGAAAAACAGAGATTTTTTACTGAAATTTTGCAGAGAGCTCTCTTTTTATATCATATATCGATAAAAAATAAAACATGGTGAAATTTGCTTTTCAATTACGCGTGGCGACAGTTTTCATTTTACTGACTTTTGTAGTAATATAGAGTAATTTGAGAAATTAATAATTCGTTTGTTATGATAATTTGAAATATTCATAAGAAAGATTTACAAGTATAATTAATCGTAGAAGGTTGTACAAAATATACTAGTGCATTTCTATCAGTGTCATTATGACCATCACTAGAGCGGATTAGCGTTCGCTTGAATCACAAATAAAGGAGAAAACGAACATGAAGATGCATACCAACAAGAACGGATGCCAAGTGGCTGAACTGAATGAATACAGAAAAGAGAGAGATCGATTGAACTACAACTGGTGGCGGGTTGGGGGGTCTCGTAGCCTCGAGGTTACGGTTTCGCTTCGTAAGCGGAAGGTCATGGGTTCGATTCCCAATCCCCCCACACAAAAAAAAACTCCGTCCAGCCACCAGAAGACGCCGCATGAAGGACTGTGTATAGGGGAACACATCCATCCTTCGTCAGTATCGGATGGTGACTGAGACACACTGACCCTCTTTGTAGGCTGTTGCCTCACACGACACATATACATGGCAAAATGAACCACCGCACACCAATGGACTTCGATATGGATATGGATTGGACCAACGGCAGCACTCTCCTCTACCTGCTCGGTATGAGAGAAATAGCAATAAGAACTAGGATATAAATAGATTCTGTATATATGATCCTCGGCATAGTAGTGGCCAAGTGCACGGAGTGCCTAACAAATAAAAAAAAAAAAAAAACTGGTGGCGGCAAATAGAACGACGGTCAGTGTTGCCACAAGTACAGATTTATCTGGAAAGGTACAGATTTTCTGATAAATGTTGGTACAGATTCTGTACGGTACAGATTACAGATTTCCACGAAAAAGTACAGATTGGTACAGATTTTTGGAAATGGCGATTTTTGTAACACAAAATCTAAAGGATGCGGAAAATTCCCACAAAATTATTATTGAAAAATACTGTTTCCATAGAATTTAACAATATTTTTTATGTAATAAGTGAAATTGTTACAATAAAAACCATGGTATATATCCATATTTATTAAGATTTGAAGGGTTTTTTCATCAATTTATGTTGGATGTGGTACAGATTTTGGTAACAGATTTTCGGGATCTCTGGTACAGATAAAAAAGATTTTTTAGCCTTCGGTACAAATATAAATGTGGCAACACTGACGACGGTAACGACGAATCGAAGGAGCAAAAAAGAGAGGGAAAGTATTCGGCATCACGTTCGCAGCGAGAGTTCTTCAGTCTATTAGCGAATTTTGACGAGGACGGTTTGTTTTCGGGTGCGCAGTGAATAAATTGTTTATTTTGTATTTGAAAAAATAATACGACAGTTTTATTTGAAAGAAGGAATACGACAACTTTTTCGGTAGTTCCAAAACCCAGTAAAATTTTACCGACTCCAGTAATTTAATCTATGTGTGTAAGTAAAAACTACCGAACCGAAAAAGGCTGAGAAGCAGGTTCTGTCCCAGTGGGAACGTAACGTCCGGAAGAAGAAGAATAGTTTTGCAAATTTAGAATAATATGGTTGATTGAACCAAAAATATGATTTAGACTTGTCTCACAATTTTCTTCGTGTATGTAAAATAGTAGGTATCGCGAATTCTGTTAGGCGTGAATATATCATGGATCGCCTCACCAACCATAGGTAACTCCCAGATCCTTACCTTATCCCACTAACCCAATATCTTTTCGATGAAAAACTGAGGAGATGAAGTATTTTTTTCGGTTTCTAGTAACAATAGTTTTTTACCTAGCATACCTTCCTTCCCCAATGACCGTAAGGACGTGGCCCGTTATTGAGTTTTAAAATTTGAGCTCTCGATTTGTGAAAAGTCAACTCGTGTCATACAAACACCATCCCATTTTTGAAAAGTCCACATGGACATTTGGGGTATGGAGGTAGGAGTTAACAAAATTTCCTCGCTTTTCCACGAGGAGGAGGTTTCCCGTTCACGTGATATACAATATACCGCCCCTTATATTTTTTCAGCAGCATGAAATATTAGTTTTATCAAACTCAACTGTTTCTGTTTCTTTCAGGTTAGTGAAGATTTGAACACACAATTCCGGTCGCAAACGACCCGCCACGATGCCATCAATATAAAGATCCTAAACGCGGGGGCCTGGGCGCGTGGTTCCGAACGGGTGTCCGTCAGTTTACCACTCGAGCTCGAAGACTACATCCCCGAGGTGGAAGAATTCTACAAGAAGAAACATTCCGGTCGAAAACTGCTTTGGTATCATCACATGAGCAACGGAACCATTACCTTTGCCAACAATTCCGGGCGGTTCGATCTGGACGTGACCACGTTCCAGATGGCGGTGCTATTTGCCTGGAATCAGCGCCCGAACGACAAAGTCTCCTACGAAAATCTGCGTCTGGCGACAGAACTTCCCGATCCGGAATTGCGCCGAACGCTTTGGTCATTGGTTGCGTTCCCAAAGCTAAAGCGACAGTTGCTTTCGTACGATCCGGTCGTGGCGAATCCGAAGGATTTTGCCGAGAATACTCTGTTTTGGGTAAACCAGGAATTCGCACTGATCAAGAACGGAAAACCACAGCGAAGGGGCAAGGTTAATCTGGTCGGACGGTTACAACTGAGCACTGAACGATCTCAACAGGAGGACAATCAGTCGATCGTGCAGCTTCGGATACTCCGCACTCAAGAGGCCATCATCAAGATCATGAAAATGCGGAAACGGTTGAGCAATGCTGCTCTCCAGGTATGTTATACGGGGTTGGTAGCGAGTCACTTTTTAGTGACTAGGTCACTAAAAAGTCACTTTTGCAACAAATAGAAGACAATATTGTTGTACAGATTTTTGATATTTTGAAGAAAAACATTCTGTTTGTATTTTGGGTAACTTTATGGAAAGTTTCGTGTGAATATTCGCTGTCATAAAACTGTAAACATTTTTCTCGATTCTCTATGAGACATGTTCAGAAAGTCAAAAAGACTCTTCAAGTTACCTTCTGAAAGAACAGAGAAATCATTCGAAAGGATAGCCGGAGACTCAGAAATCTGAAACAAACGTCACTTTCTTCCCAAATTCGTCCAGAACTTAAGCTTAATTTGAGGAGTTCAATATTAGCCCGGTAGTTTTCGTACAAATAATTTCAGGAATTTCAATACAAATATCAACAAATCTCGCTTGTTTTATGATTTCGCCCCAAAAACCAAGAGTGTAGCTTGTAGTTACTGAGAAAACGAATGCATTTTCGCGTTATTTAACAATGCTGCGATGGAGAGAAGATCCTAGTCTATCTTACAGTGGTGATAGTTTTTATGTTTGTTCATTCATTTGCTTAAAAACAACGAGCTACACATTCGCTTACCAATGGCTTTTATAACGCGGTCATAAGTTATGCGAGAAATAAGCCGTAAACCTTCCTTTTCCTTTACTTTAATCAACTATCCAAAATCAAAATCCAAGTTTTTATTTTTTCGACTGATACTTATAGTTTGTAATTCACTTTTTTTGTCATTATTTTGATAATTTTAGTCACTGAAGGCACCATTATTTTGTTGTCTGATCAGCTGGTAGATTCCAACAATAAACGAGAATCAAAAATAGTCCTGTCCATTTATACGTTTATTTTACTATTTCAGGCCGAGCTGGTGGATATTCTCAAAAACATGTTCCTCCCGTCGAAGAAAATGATCAAGGAACAGCTCGAGTGGCTGATAGAGCACAAGTACATGCGGCGAGACGACGACGACATCAACACGTTCATCTACATGGCTTAGACTGATCGGAATCGTACGCCAAACGCCCGGGAATTCATCAAACTAAACTTTTACACTTCTCTCGAACCACACAAATCGCCATCACCTTGCATGCGATGGAAAGTGATGCTGGGGAGCTTACAAAATAAACACGTGGTTCAGATGCTTGGGTCGAAGCACTGGAGGCAACCTAAAAAACCCTTCCTCGCTGGTAATCAGATCTGAACCGACTAAAGACACTGTTTAATTGTTGAACCTTTGTCCAGGGAGGAGATAGGTATTATGCTTGCAAAAATAAACCGATAGGATTGAGAACAACCCATCACATCTCGTTTATTCATAAGTACACATTTGCACTGGCCATATATTAAGGCTTGGGGGCCTTCCTTAGCCGAGTGGTTGAAGTCCGCGGCTACAAAGCAAAGCCATGCTGAAGGTGTCTGGGTTCGATTCCCGGTCGGTCCAGGATCTTTTCGTAAAAAAAAAAAATCTTGACTTCCCTGGGCATAGAGTATCATCGTACCTGCCACACAAGATACGAATGCGAAAATGGAATAATGGAATAATAGAATTATATTAAGGTAGGTTTATTAAGGCTGGCAGGAATCGTCACACTTGACGGACAAAGATTTCACCAGCCGAAGGATCGGTTTGGCCAAAATCGAATGTGGCATTGTCAGTCAACGCTTTGCCACAGATACTGTTATAAATCTGTTTTAACAGTATCGTTTGTGCTGATTTTCCGCTCAAGAATTGATCTGAAACTTCACCCAGCACTTCGAAATTTGAACAGCTGGCTCAGGTCTAATGAAGTCATGCGATGCTCCATTGCGAGCAAACTCATCAGCCAATTCATTCCCAGCGATTTAATAATGGCTAGGTTTACAATGTTGACCTTGAGTTGGCAACAGTAAGTGCAATTATAGCAGGAATTTCACCAAGGATTCCCTCTAGTAGTCTTCACAGACTGCAGAGGACAAGCTCCTTCAAGAGCTTCCATACTGTAGGTCATTGTAGTTTTAACGTCATCATCCAAATCGTCCAAATCACTTGGATTTTCAATGGACGGAAAATATCCATGCCTTTTGGTTGCAACCATTTCAATATAGAGCTTCCAGTTTGTTGACCGTAGATTCTTAAAACGTAAAGTCTGAGAAGTTAGTACTACTTCAACAGACTAGAGCTTCTCTAATTAATATCTGAGCTGTCCCAGTTCAGCCTCTAGTTGTGACGATTCGTTCGAATCATGCGTTGGGATGGTTCATCGTGTAGTAGTAAATAAACCGAACAATAGACGTATTTCCTATTGAAGTCACCAATAAAAACATCGATCGGGACAGCACATACATCTATGGTATAATAGGGTCCTAAAGCCGTACCCCAATTTTAGTGCCAAACGCTTTAGTTTAGGCCAAAAACACATGTTTACTCAATTTTTTAATGTTTTTCGTTTGCTTGAGTCCAAAAACTTTTTTTCATGTTTTTTTAGATATTGTCACACCCCTTGGCTTAAACTCAAATTTTTGGGTGTATTTTGTTTTCCGTGTCCCTTCCGAAATGTCAGATAGGAACAACCCCAGTGAAAAAACTATAACCCCTGTGGTGTTTTTGTCGACTAAGCGAACGTCAAACATGATGTTAAGTGTCAAGGTTCATTTATGGACCCAATTTTTAAATTGATGTTTAAATGTGATATAGCCGTTATTTGAGCGGGGAAAATTGCTAAAGTAGTAGCAGTAACATGCTTTTTCGTGTTATTAAATAAAAACAAGATTTCATTAAACATTTTAGGACCCTATTACCTCAGAACCAGGGCTGCCACAAGTACATATTTATCCGTATTACACAATGTTTTTTTTTTTTATTCTGACACAGATTTAATTTGTATGGAACAGATTTTCTTTCAACAACTTCTGTATGGATCAAGGCAGAGCACGAAAATCCAAAACGCTTGATTGTTCTCAACAAGGATCGACAAAATAAAAGAAAAATTGCACAATCGTATCTTTACGCTCATCGTTCTCTTTCCATTTCGCCAACACCAAATTCAATGCGATTTCACAGGAATGACCATCTCGATTTCCCGATTGTTCTGGTATGTAAGCTATGGTATATTACTATTTAAATATGCTGACAGCAGGCGTTTTACGAGTTCTGAAATTTTCTCTAATGTGGGCAACAAATTGATGGGACGGGACTCGGCTTTAATGGTCTCAGCAACTTTCCGAATAGGAATCACTAAATATTGCATCGAAATCTGTGGCACGGGTCCAGTTTGTTACAATTTATTATGCTTTCAAAAATAAACCAATAGGATTTTGAGAACAACCCATCACATCTCGTTTATTCACAAGTACAAATTTGAACTGGCCTTATACTTAAGCTGGTAGGAATCGTCACACTCAACGTTCAGAGATTTCAACAGCCGAAGGATCGGCTTGGCCGAAACCGAATCCAGTACGCAGGAATCCAGATAGCACACGTAAACTGACGCCGTTTGATCCTTGAATTTCCGGTAGCTCAGTACCCCACCGGCCAATCCCGTGACGACGTTCGGAGCGCCCAGTGTCGGAATCTGACTCAACCGGCCGTTGATACTCCTGATGAAACACACCTCTTCTGCATCGCTGCCGGAAGTTCCCTTGTGCATCACCGATGGCTGAAATGAAATTGCCACAACTTCTTCGGCCACGTCCAACCAATTGGCCAGCTTTTCCGTTATCCTTCCGAACGCGTTCAAATCCTTCTCTTCCGAAACGCACACCAACAGCCCCTTTTCTGCGTCGTAATAAATACTGATGGTTCCACTGTTGAGCTGACAAATGGGAGACCTTCCTTTCAGCACGGCAGTTCCGGCGAAGGCGGAAATGCCCGGTCCTTCAAGAATTAGGAGTCGTTTCATAGCGTTCAATGTTTGCTCAACGTTATCCTCGTTCAACCATTCCCATTCGAGACTGAAATCGTAATTGATGTTTGAAATTCTGTGAAATAATCGAAAAGAAACTTACGGTTGTAGTGGAGCCAAGTCCTCATCGCCCTCGTCGTAATCATCCCAGAAAGCACGGGTCGATGGTTCCACAATTTCTCCAAAATTGAGACTCATTTTTGCGTTGTTCACCGTCGAAACAAAATTTTAGATAATTCGCCGCTCGGTTAGCCGAGAAAACCAACTAAAATGTGCAAGTCGCTTTGTTTGACGTCTTGTTTTGGATTGAAATCAACAAAAGACTGATGATGATCATTGACATTTTGTGGATAGTCCGCTTGGTATAATCAATTTGGCATAAGACAAATGCGCGACCAGGGTGGGTGTACGGCTGTCAACTACAAACAAAGCGACAGTCCTAAAGGACCAGAGGACTGACACGGCTGTCATCCTTCATACATTTCGGCTCTTCCTCACATCGTTTTTGGTACTTCGCGTTTTGGTACCCACTTTCTGGTCGGTTTGCCCTAACTTGCTCTTGATTTTCGAGTACACGGCTCATGTGCTGCTAGTTCTAGTTTCTGACAATTAAATATATTGCGTTAAATGGATATTTGATGACGCTTTTCTACTTTTCAACATTTTGTTGAATGTTTTACGCACAGTGAGGTATCATTGATGTCTTCTATACAAAAAATCATATGTTTTGTGAGTCCCAAAAGAATCAAAACAAAGACACTGGACGCCATGTTGAATCAATGTTGGGTACAGTGAAACCTCCATGAGTCGATATTGAAGGGACCATCGACTCATGGAAATATCGAGCAATGGAACAGCAATCCTTTGGAAAGCTGCTTCTAGGGACCATCATAGTAACCATGAAATGTTGTTTTTAGTATGGTTCCATGAGTCGATATCGAGTCAAGGAACATCGACTCATGGAGGTATCACTGTAGCTAATTATTGGCTCATTTCACCCCCTGTAAAGGACCAATGATTAATATGTGAATAAATTGGAATTTGATATATTGCGCAGTTCCCACCTTATTGGACCCCGCACTTCAGAAGTGAGGGCGGGTTCATAAGTGCGGGAACGTCAAACCCTTTGTTTTCGCCGTTGGCGGGCAAGAAAAGGCGGTGAATCGGTTTCGCGCCAACGAAAATTGTTTACGTTTTATCAAAAGCATGTGCTCTCAGCAGGGTTGCTAGTGTGTTTGTTTTATTTGTTTCACGAAAACTTGCTTGTAAAACATTTGTAAAAGTATGTCAGCCATTTGAAATAGGCTTGATCGATTATAATTAATTGTGGCAATGATGCAGTCAAGTGCAAATCTACATTTGGATAGAAAATCCAGTGTAATTTATCGCGTAAATGTACATTTGAAGAACTTTGGGTATGGATCAATTTGCTTAGAAACATATTTGGAACCACTGCTTGGTGACCTTTGAAGTGCGATACACAACTTTCCCAATAATCCATTTATCAAAGAAACTTTCAGGCTATTTGCGCAATGCACGCCAAATGGTAACAATTCACTATGCTATTCAGATGTTGTAAAACTATTTGGGAATGCTGGCTCGTGATAAATAGTGGTAATATGAAATGATCTTTTCTCGAACGATTTGTGCTTAAATTGGAGCGTCATAGTCACACACACATGCATTTAACTGTATGAAACAAAAATTTAACAATTTGACAAACAGTATAACACATTAGTATTTATAAGCTAAGGTACCGTGGGGCAAGTGGGTAATGGAATTCGCATAGTTGAGATTCTTCCAATTCTAGGGACTTTAAATTGAAACAAATGAGGTTCTGTATATTTTTTAGCTTGACTCCCACCAGGTCCGTCGCACTCGGGCTCAGATTGGGTACCACTTCTAGTACTGCATTTGGTCCCTCGGTAGTGTAAAAGGTACCCAAGTTTGACACATCGCAGTACACTTTTCACGGCATTCTAGATTACCTTATGAGCCATAAAATTTTGGGCATTTGCAAGGGACATGAAGGTCTTTAATTTGTCTTTGCTCCCACCATATATAAGAAGCATGCTGAAATCGATTTTTATGAAAAATTGAAGAAAAAAATACAACAATCACGATTTCTATTAGCTTTAACACTTGTTAAGGCTTCCCAATGAACAATAACATAAGTAACATGTAAACAAAGAAAATGTTATTCTTTTCACTTCAATTTTCTTCTGTTCAGTTATGTTAGTTGAAATGATTCGGCAACATTATAACTGCAACATTTCCAATGTTAGGTCTTACATTATAGGACAGCAATTGCATTTCTGCTCTGTAGAATTTCCACCGCTCGTTTTTTGTTTTTGAGAAAGTCGAATATGACGTCGGATAACTCTTCGGGAGAAATCAAACGGAATCCTTCAATAACGTATTAAATACGTATAAATAAATTTTAGGGTCTTTTTTATGTGGATAGACCTATACCTCATTTTTATGTTTTGAACTAGGATTACATAGACATTCCACGAGATTTCCGTGTGTTCTCTAATATTGCAACTTTTCTGTCAACGTCTTCCTTTTAATTGGCTGCCCGAAGTAGACATATTGATATTGTAATGTTTGGCAACATCTTTTAGAGAATTTCCATGATTTCTAATAGCTTTTAACGCTTGAGTATAGTGTTTCTTGAATTATCAGCACGTTATGTTTTTCTATGATAATTACGAACCATGTTTACTTATGGCTACTTAAAGAGAAAACACAAATTCAATCTCTAATGATAAACTTTTCACTTGCCCCACCTGATAAGAAAATTGACGGTGTTTAAATTTAGTTATTTTTAGGTCTACGTCGAATTAATTCTAAAACTTTTTTTTATTGCAGTTTGAAACTGTCACAGAGGACAACTAAGAAGTGGAACAGAAAATTATTTTCCGCAACTTTTTTCCACTGAAAATATTAAAATAAGATTGTACGCCGCCAACTTGTTACGGAGTAGCAGTTGACAGGTTAACAATTTTTCACTCTATTATGCAATAATGGCTAATAAATCTCCGAAATCTCTTACCTATCGTAATGTTCTCAATGACCTCAAAGGTTTACGCATGAGTTTAAAACGTTAATTCACATATTCAGTATAATATTTATTTATTTATTTATTTATTTATTTTTTTATTTATTTATTTATTTATTGTATAATCCAACTGACCGTTTAAGTCTTATTGAATGGTTTAAATCTATGTGAACATAATACTACAGTAACAATCCATTTTCAAATGAGTAATCTAAGAAACACACACAAAAACATTTCAAGCTGATTAATAGGAAAGACAACATCATATTTATAAACTGTTTTCACAGATAGCAGAAACAAGTAATCAAACGTTTAAAAAAGAACAATTTGAACATTAAAAAACAATCAAACCGGTTTCCATGTTTCGTTATGTCTCTTAGTATTAACAAATTCTCTAACTTCAATATGTTTTGGCCATGTGATCGGATCCATTGCACGGGATTTCCATTTTCTATTCAAATTCACTTTGAAAGAAATATAGTCTCGCGATTTCCGAAGATTCCATTTGGACACCAATTTAACAACATCGATGTGCTCGGGTTCGGGAATGTTCAGCGCACGAGAAATCATCAAACTAATGTCACGTTCGGTAGCACTCACATCGATATTCGTCATAAATTAAGAGAACTCATCGTCATTGACTGCCGATCGATGATCATCACTCTCCGCATTCAAAGCACAAGCATCAGTTCCGTTAAAAAGTTGGCGTGAAGAGATTGAAATTGGAGTCGAATGTAGTGGTGATTTGTCGTTCTTGGACGTTTCTTTTACGATGCTCGAAAGCGTGTGTTGAATCCCAGCCACAACTTTTTTCAACAGTTTTACTTCGTCAGCTACAGCCTTTACTTTTTTCAACAGTTTTACTTCGTCACCTACAGCCTTTACGTTGGTCGCATCATTATCTGGATGGCAGTGGATCCCGTCTCTCAATCTCCGAAATTGGCTCAAACACTCGTCGCACATCCAGATGATGTTGATCGATGATAACACGCACAAAGCATCTTCACTCAATCCAACGCAGCTAGCATGAAAGAAGCCTGCGCATTCTCCTTCGCAAACGGTATAGAGACAGGCTTTGAAGTTTATACTCAGAGAGCACTTTTGACAAACTTTTTCTCCATCCATGATAAAGCGGGAACGGCAGCCACTGCACTTTCAACAAAACAACTGATTTTAGAATATCGAATCACTTACAAATATCGCAATCGACGCAAACATAAAATATCACCGAAACATATAAACATATAAAGGAATACTTTTAACGGGTTTATCGAAAAGCACAGAAAATTTGTATATCTTTAAAAACGTCCAAATCAGCAATTAAATCAGGAGCAATTGAAGCAGCGTTACGTTCGCGAAGAAGTCTGTAGTTGTTTTTTTTTTTGATAAATATATCAATTGTTTTCACTTACCCCATTTACCAACTTGCCCCGCGGTACCTTATATGTATTAAACACACTTAAAGTGGTTCAAAATATCGTTTTTGCTCCACACTTTTTAAGTCTGGTGCGACGACTGAAGTCTTATCTGAGAGCTTTCTTTGCCAAAGTTGTTATTTTTGCATTCGTATTCGAGTGGCAAGTACGATGATACTCTATGCCCAGGGAATTCAAGGAAATTACCATTACGAAAAGATCCTGGACCGACCGGGAATCGAAGCTTTGCTTGCGGACTATAAACACTCAGTTAAGGAATTGGGTCCTAAAATGTTTAATGAATTCTTGTTTTTATTTAATAATACGAAAGAGAATGTTATTGCAACTACTTAAGCAAGTTTTCCAGCTCAAATAACGGCTATAACATTTTTAAATTTCAATTTTAAAAATGGTTCCAAATATGAACCTTGACACCTGTGATCTTGTTTGACATTCACTTTTTCGACAAAAATGCCACAGGGCATATAGTTTTAACACTGGGGTTGTTCCTATCTGACATTTCGGAAGGGACACGGAAAACAAAATATACCCAACATTTGAGTTTAAACCAAAGGGTGTGACAAAATCTCAAAAATCATAGAAAAATGTTTTTTGTACTTAAACCAATGGAAATCATTTAAAAATTGAGTAAACATGTGTTTCTGCCCTAAACTGAAACGTTTGGTACTAAAATTGAGACAGGGCTTTAGGACCCTATAGCCCTCTACATGGAACGGCGAATAAATTTTATGTAAAGCGGTTTTATACCAAATGAACCATACGCATGACCAAGCGAGAAGTTTCATGTAAACAATCATTGATTATTATCAATCAGTATCATTATCATCATCATTCAGGTTCATAAAAAAGTTTGTTTTTCGTATTGGATTCAGAATTACGAATTAATTTTATATATTACTACTGGTTATTGTAATATGGCCCATTTAATCAAGCAAGAACAAGACAAACATCTAAAATTCGTTTTGGATCAATCGGAAGAAGGTAAGTATTTTTTAAATTGTTGCTACAAGAACAACTTAGCCTCTGTTCCCTTTCTATCCCATAGTCTTGATCGAGTTCTGCAAATTGGCCATCGAGTACATCAATAGCGGCATAAATGAGAAAAAATGTTCCATCGCTGCCAGTAAGTAATCTATAGATATATTCCTCTCCATACAACGAATCCAATGTGTCTTATTGTAGAAAAACTTGATACCACATTTGAAACGATCAAAACCTGTGTCGAAGCACTGGTCTGCCTTCTGATCGATTCCAGCAAGCTTCACATCACCGAGGAGGAATTCCTGACGCTGCGAAGCCTTCAGTTCACCGATGGACAAATCGCTATCCTGTGGCAGTTTGTCAGCAGCAAGCGTAGCCTGGTGGAAAACATTCTCAAACATTCCTCGGACAGTGAATTGCACTTCCGAGATTTGGAATGGCGCCTGGAAGCGAAGGTGGCCTCCCGATCAATGGTCAAGCAAGCCACTCCGATTATAGCCATGAAGCTGCACCTGGACAGCGAAGTGGTCAACGAACACAAGGAAAAGTTACAGTCTTCTGATGGCGAGCCGAGCAAACAGAACACTCGCAAGGAAGTCTTATTGCAAACCGATCCAACTAGCTTGGTACATTTGATACAAGTGCTAGAACAAGCACTTATCGATTCCAAAACCCATCGGGTGCGGAACTTTGTAAAGTCGTTCCAGAAATAACGTGTAATGTGAAGTCGAGAAAATTTATTCTACAAAATGATCCTCAACCGGTGAGATTCCACGACCCTCAGCTGAATGGCTGCGCATTTACCACTACGGCCATTCTAACATGTGTAAGAACCATAAGTGTTGTGTTATTTTATTGTTTGCTAGAACAGCAGTAGTAATTCGTGGATGCAATGTTGGAGAAATTTTTAGATAAGTTTCTGGAGGAATCTAATGATGAAGTCTTAATACATTAACAAAGGAATCCATATGGAAATGGCTGGAGAACTCCATGAGGAACAAAATCTTGTAGAAGATCCTGGAAAACCCTTTTTTAGAAACTGTGGATCATATCATTGATTTTTTTTTTTTTGAAGAACTCCTGTAGAAAACTCAAATTGCTGGAAATCCAGGAAGAAGGAAAATAGTGCCTTTATAGACCATTTCGGCGAAAGAGGAGATTTTTCAGAGACTCGCATTAAAATAAAGACCTGCTACCAGTCCTGCTTATCAAATCGCTATATTATTCCAACAATCAACATTCTAACATTTAATGGTGCTCTCGTCGAAATATTTGTTATACTTCTTCCACTGGTATCGTTTCTTGGGATCTCTCTTGCTCCACGAAGGACCAATGTTCGGCATCAGTCCCGCTTTCTGGGCCATAATAACCAGTGAGCCGATTCGTCGCTGCTGACGCTTACATAATCCAGTAATCCGGCGTGGAAGCATGCATCCGTCGCTGCGCAGATACTGGCTCAAGATCAGCACATCCGTATGCTTGATATCCAACCCCAGGCTGCACTGGGGACAGAATTGTTGTCCACTTCCACATTTGGCCTCCGTCACCTGCTGCAGCATCTGATTTGATCGCGGAGAGGCAACGTATTCCGCACTGATGACCAGCGCATCCTTTTGGGTAGTTTCCTTTACTGCAGAATTTATCGTTTTAAAGTTATGATTTTGGTATGAATCTTTGCAAATACTTACTTTCTTTAAGTTGCTTCACAGATGTGATACTGAATGGTCTCACATTGTTGAGTAGAGCCGTGTTTATTCGCAAAATTCCGGATTTTAAAGCACTCGCAAGAGCCATTTTACACGAGAATATTTTGACAGCGCACACGACAGTTCGGATCAAAACAAAACATTTTTAGTACAATCCACAAGGGGTCCACTGTACAGTTTGTTTGGTTGATTATAAAGTAATCGAAGAAACATACACGGAACCACAAACCTAAATTTGGCTTCTTTTCAATCAAATCGACGATTACACAAATTTAGCTTAAAATGAATCAAATATTACGTAACGCAAAATTTGTCACTTTTAGACCCCCTCCCTTCCCGACTTAACAGGTTTTGTATGGGAAATTCAAAATTTTTGTATGAACCGTAACACTGCGGAGGACCCCCGGATAACAACGTACCATTCAGTGAATGGAATAAAACATTAATGTACAATATAACGTATTGGATACAATACAGCGTATTGTAATTGAATGGTGTGTAGATTAGTTAGTATAATTGATTTAACTACTTTTTGTTAAAGAAACTTTGTAACGGAATAGTGGTAAAGTGAAATGGCATTTATTAATCTAATTTTATTAGTTACGTTGTTACGATCCAGATTTACCCACGAGGCGCGAAAACTCTGCTTCGTGCGTGTTCGACCCACTTATAAAAAGGTAATCTACAATTTGAATTCATTTATATTTAATGTAAAACTGATGAATGATTTGTGTCGGTCCTCAGCGTCCGAAAGACGCTTTTTCATGGGAGCTGGAAGCTCTGATTCAGAAATCCCCCATTGTTCTGCACGCTGTGCACCGTTGGTCCGTGCCGGTCCGCCATCACGGTAGTTAAACGGGAGTAGAGGCTTTTCCGACCTGCTGAGATTCCGAAAGGAGGAGACAGTAGAGTTTCGGACCACGAGCCGACGCCCTATCCCGCAACTTTAGTTCGACCCTCGACGCACGTAGACTCGGCCTAGCTACGCTACTGCTGAGCCAATCCAAGCACCCCTCAACTGGTGACTCTGCTGGCCGTTGAACATCGCATGCATCCAGCGTATCCCTCGGCGACATGGAACGTAACGCCTCGAGCTCCAGTAGCATAAACCCTGCACAGGTATGTCGACATACATGGCCATGTTACACACCACAACACACACTCTGTACCATATCACCCACCCGCATGAATCTTTCCGAAAATAGAAAATGAATACATAGATAAATAGGGTCCTAAAGCCCTGTCCCAATTTTGATACCAAACACTTAAGTTTAGGCCAAAAACACATGTTTACACATTTTATAAATGATTTTCGTTGGTTAAAGTCAATAAAACATTTTTTTCTTGTTTTTGGGATTTTGTCACACCCCTTGGTTTAAACTCAAATTTTTGGGTATATTTAGTTTGTCGTGTCCCTTTCGAAATGTCAGATAGGAACAACCCCAGTGTTAAAACTAAAAGCCCTGTGGCATTTTTGTCGACAAAGTGAACGCCAAACATGATCAAAAGTGTCAAGGTTCATATTTGGAACAATTTTAAAAATTAAATTTTAAATATGTTATAGCCGTTATTTGTTTTTTTTTTTATATTTCTCATTTATTTAGCAGACTCAGGCGCCGTAGAGCATAACAGAGCCGAAATAGCCGTTATTTGAGCTGGAAAAAATGCTAAAGTAGTTACAAGAACATGCTCAATCGTATTATTGAATAAAAACAGGAATTCATTACACATTTTAGGACCCAATTCAAGCTAAGTTTACGTTTACGTTTCTTTATTCACGTACGAGCCCTGTGGTATTTTGTAGTCCGCCCAGGCGTTTTAGATACAACTCACGTTGCCACTGTTGATGCGGTTTCATTCACTTGCTGCTTCGGTGCGTTCACCTCAGCCTTTATTCGCTTTGTTTCGCTGGCTATCTACAAAATTCTACGCTAGAAACCGTTCGATCATAACCCTGTAAATTGCGCTCATGCTTCATAAAACTTAATTCGGGCAATTCAATGAACACGAGCAGTGGTCTCTCAATAGCGAGAGTGGTGCATAAGCCACTGCGTTTGCTGCGTTTTATTAGAAGATACGATGGACGATTACACTGTTGGCACGAATACCCGGTGTTGGGGGACAACCCATTCTAAATACATATTCTATGCTATTCACCACTATTTGAAATACAGTTCGTTGAATTGTTTTTGTATTGTACAACAATACACGAATTGCTAATCAAGACCAGGGATGAGAAAAGTACTGGAGCAAACATTTACCGCCTCTACATTTACATCTTTCTACACGACCATCAAAATCCAAAGCAAACCATGACGGTTCAAAACAAAAAAATGTCACGGCTCTTCAAAAATGTAATCTTCTTCTTCCTAACGTTTTTCAACCACGAATGCGAAATGACTCGAGCACAGTGGTGACACGATTTTTGCGGTTTTCGGGGTTTTGCATTTTTGCTCGATAAAGGCAGTATGAAATTGAACTTGTTTATATGTATCGTAACGGAATGATTGTGGTCTTTCTGTTAGAGCTAATAGATTTCAATTAGTTGAAAACACAAGCAAAATATTAGCGATTGAATGATTTAACACTTTTTTCAATCATTCAGCTTGGAATGGCTGCCCGAAAATGGTCATAGTGGAGAGACAAAAACAGTCAAGCAGTGTGTGAACCGTTGGCAGCGCAACGCCTGATGGTATTGATGCTGCTGCTGCTTTGTGTTTTGGTGGAATGGCAGAATCGATGAACTGTGGTGAATTGTGGTCACAGTTCCCAAGACTGATCAAGACAATACATGAACAATATATCGTATTGTAGTTTCAAAATGTATGTTTGAGAAAATATCTATATTTGTATTGTTACGATACTTAACCACCCATACATTGGAAAAATCTCATATACCATACAGTGAACTGTTCAAAACAATGTATTGTACTGTAATTGTATTGTCATTTTACAATATACTGTATTGTATTTCCAATATATTGAATAGTATTGTTACAATACGTTATATTGTTTTTGTATTGTATTTTTTATCCGGGCCCCCTCCCTCCCCCTAGTGCGTTACGTAATATTTGAACGATCTCTTATGGGATCCGTCATTAATTTGAGGAATTTCAAGAGCAGCTTTTTTCGTTCAAAGTCATGAAAGTTTACATGAGAATATCAGGGCCTATTCACAAATTTCATAACGCTTTAGGGGGTGGATGGGTGTCCGAACGTTGTTACGGCTCATACAAAAATCGTAGAGTATCAATACAAAAAGCGTCACGAGGGGGTGGGTGGGTGTCCAAAATGGCCAATTTTAGCGTTATGAAATAAATGAACAAGCCTTAATATACAATGTATTGTCATTTTCGTTTTTAGGAACTAAGGCGAAGTATGCACTTCAACAGAAAAGTAATAGGGTCCTAAAGCCGTACCCCAATTTTAGTGCCAAACGCTTTAGTTTAGGCCAAAAACACATGTTTACTCAATTTTTTAATGTTTTTCGTTTGCTTGAGTCCAAAAACTTTTTTTCATGTTTTTTTAGATATTGTCACACCCCTTGGCTTAAACTCAAATTTTTGGGTGTATTTTGTTTTCCGTGTCCCTTCCGAAATGTCAGATAGGAACAACCCCAGTGAAAAAACTATAACCCCTGTGGTGTTTTTGTCGACTAAGCGAACGTCAAACATGATGTTAAGTGTCAAGGTTCATTTATGGACCCAATTTTTAAATTGATGTTTAAATGTGATATAGCCGTTATTTGAGCGGGGAAAATTGCTAAAGTAGTAGCAGTAACATGCTTTTTCGTGTTATTAAATAAAAACAAGATTTCATTAAACATTTTAGGACCCTATTGCCTATCTCGATGCGAGGGAAATTTCTTGCAAGAAATACTCAAGAAAAGCATTTTTCTTTGATCGCAGTACGCAGTTGAAAAGAAATGTCAATTCAAATTCACTGTAGAAAATTTGTAGACAATTTCTTGCGCAGAAATTTTTACTTTTCTTTAGCAAAACAGCATACCTAGCTTAAATCGGTGATCAACACATAAACAAACCAACGTCAAGAAAATTGTAGTTTGGTCGATCCTGAATCGTGTTGGGGTTAAAACTGTGATTCAGAACGGGTTTCGTCAAAAAAGAAATCGACATATTTAAAATGTATTCTATTCTCCAGCGACTACGGCAACGCACAGAAAAAAATACGCGCAATACAAACACAACGTAAAAAAAATCAACTTGGCTGGGTTTTGGACGATATACCGACATTTTCAGATAATCGAGAGCACAAAATTATACGAAAAAATAATTGATTTAGTAAACTATAGAAGAGAAATGTCGGTCTCCTGTAGCGAGGTGAAAATTCTAGATTCGAGTGAAGTGACTCGCCGTGTAAACCAAATGAAGAGTCACTTCACTCGAGTTGAGAATTGTCAACTCGATATGTGAGACCGACAATTCTCACGATTCTCACCTCATGCCACTCGTAGAATAAATCCAAGTGTAAACGCGAAAAAGTATGCGGTTCGACAGTTATGTACCCAACATATTACTGAGCGAGAACAAAGGGAACAGCAGCGACATTCGTCCTCTATAGTTTTTTTATATCTTTATGGAAAATATACTAAATTACAAGTTCCACTACGGTGCCATGTTATTTACGTGACCATGGCAACGAGTGAATTCGGCACCAATATCAATTGACCATTATGTTGGAAGTGTGTAATATTCACATAAACCAAATGTGAATATCACACACAAACCTCTGCAACTAAGTGGTTATGACAAAGTTGTGTAGAATCACACAAAATCGATGTCATATCGCATTCTTCTGAAATACAATATTCAATGCACTGTTGCACTGATTTTGTTGCGCACGGCATAGCAAGCTGCCATTATTTTAGTTCATCACAACCGGTGCATGCCGTTTTTGGTAAGTTTCTGTATTTTTATCAAGTATTCTAAATAAGTTATTATTTCTTTGCAGCAGAATGATGGACGAAGGAATAGAGGAACACAAAATTCACGACGCTTCGACACGGAAATCTTCCAGTGATGTGGAGCAAACCAGGATGAGTGATTCCGGAAAAATGTAAAATCACCAGGCCGTGCAGATAAGAAATGGCACGATACTCGATCAAAACGATCAACTGATGGAACATACACTTCGTAGTTGCTACTCCGTGATCAATCAGGATAGTTTTATTGCACAGAGAACCACTCAGATGAAGCTTGGGTTTTAGCTTTTTTTTTCATCTTTAATGTACATTGTGCAATCACACTACCCTTGATAATTGATAACGGCGCCGGCCACGTCCTTATGTCCACCAGGTAGAGGAAGGAAGTTAATTAGTTAGCCGTTGTTACTAGAAAACCGGAGAATATCCTGCATTTCCCACAGCTACCTTGTAAGTAGGAGTGTTTTGTTAGTGATGGATGAGGTATTCGACCGTATGGATACCACTGTGGTAAGCGGTTAAGTCGATATATTCAATTCTAGCGATAGATAGAATTGATGATGTTTGCGCCATAATGACGCTGAGAAATAGAGAAAGGCAGCTATTAAGAAGAGTGTTACAAATATGTGAAAGGGACGGGCCTGGGATTGAACCCACGACCTTCTACTTGCAAAGCAGAAGCGATAGCCATTAGACCACCAACCCCATCTAATGGCTCGATTTTCACCAGAGACAAATAGAGGCATATTCGAATACAATTTTAGGCAACTGCAAGGAACATGGAGGTCTTTATTTCGTCTTTGTTTCCACCGAACAGGATGCCAGCAACTACCAGTGGGAGCTGCTGCGCTCGGATGAGCAACATGTGCAGCTCAGATCGATTGGAAGACATTCGCTCGAAGCTCAGGTTGTCAATTTCCCAGGGTGGTACAACAACTTGAACCAGCATAAGGGATAACGAGCGGTGTAGCGATAACCCCAGATTGTGCATCGATGGCAGATTGGTGGAGGATTTGACAAGAAGACACATCATTCTCGACACAAGGGCACTATATCTGGAAACAGCAAATCGATGAACAAAAACTAAAATTTCATCACAATACACCAGCCATAGGCTTACGGTGGTTTCTGACGAACGAAAACAAATTCTCAAAAATTGTTTCCGAAAAACTCGCCTGCGAATCTTTCCATATTTTCCCTGAAGGCCCGATTTAAATAATAGTGAATTTTTACTAATGATTCAATAATTTTTTTAAATGTGACTGTAATTAATATTTTTTCAACTAAAAAACAACTCGTTTATCACAAATTTCAATAATTGATACATAATTACAGCTCGTCTCGTAGTATAATTTGCCGAGAGGCGGTTTAAAAGTAATTTTCAAGCCAACTTCACACGAGTTTTAAAAATAGTTCCAGGACACGGAAAATCTTGAAACTTCGGGTTCTAGTTCAATTTTCAAAAAATCGGGTTTTGAAACCATTCGATAGCATCTCCCAACACCCACAATTTATGGACCTTTTGAATACTAAGCGAGAGATTATCCTTCTACACCGCTGGGTTTACATCGATCTTTGTACGTTACACGTAATATTACATCACGTATTTACTACGTATCACATCAAAAAGGGGTGACTACATCTGGTGGTGTAATATGACACGCCCGATGGATTAACATGATTACAGGGGTTTCGAAGTTTTATCAATAGTAGTTTACGGAACAAGTTGCAGAATGATGATTTTTACAGCACGAGTGGTAAATTTATCCTACGAGGCTTGCCGAGAAGGATAATTGCGACGAGTGCTGTAAAAATCGAGTTCTGCAATTTGTTCCGTAAACTACTATTGAATATCACGTACAACATTTTTTGCAATTTCGTCGAAGACCACTTGAGAGCATCAGAAATTAAATCGGAATGCACTCACCATTATTTTACAATTTCTGAAAAATTGTTGTGTAATGATTCATTACGCAACTCAAAACAGTTGCGTGGTGAGAAAGCGTTGCGTAATGAATCATTACAGCACTGATTTCAGTTGCGTAATGACCTGAGACGAGACTCGCGAAGACGGTCTTCTTTTTCTGTGATTGCTGAGTTTTTTCTTATTCCACTTTGTGTTTATGCCAACCATACGCAAGCCGTATAAACTTTCACATGAACCTCTCAGCAAAAAATGATTGCGTTTGCATCACATCAAATCATAAATAGCCTTTTGAGTGAAATTTCATGCCACCAAAGGTAGCAGACATTAGAAATAACTAATCTTGTGTTTAGATTTATCAGCAACTTTGAAAAAATAACTGCTCCGTCGACTGAGATTTTTAATAACACTTTATTGTGAATACAATACTTTTCACTTTTGCAGCCATAAAAACGGCGGGCTGCATTTGACGTTTCGTGACAGCGGAATCTGGGCTGCATATGACGTTGAGTTTTTTCCTCTTCGCGAGTCTCTCTCAGGTAATGATTATTCCCGCTCTGCATACTTCAGTGCAGGAAAGTAGGCCGTTTTATGACAGATTGGCGTGATAAAAAACAGCCTATTACGATGACAAATTGCAAAAATATTTTTTGCTGTGTAACGATTGTCCAGCATTACAAAAATTGTAAGGAATGCAACTAATGGAGCTCTGCACAAAAATCATTCGCTCTCTTTCACCCCTTCACAACATTTGTAAACAACAAGGCCAGTAAACGTCAAAATCCCACACGGAGAAAACGGAAAACCCATATTTGAGTATTTTTTAACTTATTTTTGAGTTATTTTTCTCTCTCTATTTCATTCGCTCCTTCTATTGTTGTCAGAGAGCGAAGAGCAAAACAACCCAAAAACCGAACTTTTGTGCGTTACCTCAAATTTGAGTAAGTGGCACAGTACTGGAAGTTGAGTTGTTTGATCTGCCGGTTGAGTGAAAAGAACTTAGCTAGTAGGTATTTTTTCGCATGGCTGCAAATGAAAACAACTTCTACCCCATCAACTCAAAATTAGGTTAACGCACGAACCCCCCGAATTGAGTGGAATGAACTCACTTTTGAGTACTTCATTTTCTCCGTGCATGCAGAATCAATGGTCTTATCCACGGGTGTACTAAACTGACTCGGTCGAAGAATTTTGACACTAGAGCGGGTCCAGATCACGTGGGGATCATACGGGAGCGTGCCCCGCTCAAGTGTCACAATTCTCAGACCGAAGCTGTGATGTTAAAGTCACCAAAATAGCTTTGAGCTGTGATGTTAAAGTCACCAAAATAGCTTTGGTGAGCGAATTTGACGTATAGCGCCGACAATTTTTGTCGCATAGGATTCATCGAATGTAGCGCGGTTGTTGCACCATGGCCAGATTCATTTCCCGAGCGCGTGCACGGAAAGAAATAACAATTGTGATTTAAAAAAAACAGTAGCGGAAAATCAACTGATGATCATTGTCGTTCTACTATTATCAAACATTTTAATTAATCGGTCTGATGTATTCTGCGCAGTTCATATGTATTTTCCACACGTTCTCCTATAATTGTTTTTAATCCACTTCGATACCGTCAATCCGCCCTCAAACTGGATGGCGTACACTCAGCTTAAGGTGATTATAAAACGAAGCCAAACAAGGGCACAAGACTGGAGAATCTGACAACAGTTTGCGTTGAAAACCAATCAATCTGCTTGCTTGCTGGTGGTGACTAATGGGATAAATTTTCAACGGTGAGAGCTGTTTGGTTCTCAAGTCTTGTGCTTTTGAAAATTTGAGGGGTGGCTTTGTTCTATAATTACCTTAACGCAATTTATAATTAAGTATTGAGTTGTAAATAGATAGAGGACATCTTGAAAATTCACTGAGATTCTTTCAGAAACCCTTCTGAAATTATTATATGTAGTTATTTCTTTGATCGCTCTGATTTTTCCAATAACCTCCTTGGGACTTCCTATTGGACTATCCCAGAAACCCATCTTGGGTTATTATGGAAATCCTTTCAGGATTCTGCTGTAAAATTCTGGAATTCTGCCGTAAAATTCTGGAATTCTGCCGAAAATGATTTAATGATTGCTTTCCAGTGTAATGGAATCTATTTTAAAAATCTGGGTTCGGGGATTCTCACAAAATTTCTCGGGATTTCTTCTGGAAATCCAATCGAAATTATTATTTAAATTCTGATATTTTCCTCGTAATTCTTCAGTATTTCTTCCGTGAAACTCTTTGAAAGTTCTTCAAAATCCCTTTGAGATTCTTTCCGAAAAATGTCTTAGATTATACCTATTATTCTAGAATACTCTCGGAAAGACGCCTGAGACTATAATCAAAAAAATCTAATATTTCACTTCACTTTCTTCCGTGCAAATTCTTGGGATTCTTTCGGAAATTCCTCTGGAATTCTTTTGTAAATCCCAATGGAATTCTCCCAGAAATCCCTGTGGAATACTTCCGAAAATCCTGCTAAGAATCTTCCAGATGACGGGGATTTTTTTAATCTTTATTTATGGAAATCATCCGAAAATTCCTCTGTAATTGTTTGTAAATCCTCCTTATATTCTTACAGAAATCCTTCTTATATTCTTACAGATTTATTGCAATTGATATTATTGTTTCTGCCTGAGATAATTTTGTATATCCAGAATTGTTCCGAAAATTCCTTCGTGATTCTTTAGAATTTTTTTCTAAGATTTTTTGAGAAAAAAAAAACTCTGTGATTCTTCTGGAAATTCATAAGGAAGTGTTTTTGATTTTTTTTCGTGATTTATCAATGATTTTCCTTGAAAATTTTCTTAAATCCTTGGCAGAATTTTCTGAAAATCCCTCTTGACTTCAAATGGAAATCCTCCAAGAAAACTACCGGACAGTCACTGGGACTTTAAAAAAATACCTATGAGATTCTTTGATTACTGATTTCTTTTTCTGAGCATCTTTTGAAAGTGACTTTTAAATGGTTCTGGAAATTCCATTTGAAATTATTCCGTAAATCTTTCTGGAGCTCTTCTGGACATCGTAATTATTCTGGAAAATATTCATGAAATCGTCTGAATTAGTGATCCTTTATAAGAGAGATACGCGGAAGCTGACATTTCTGTCAAAGCGTGAGCCAAACGAACATGCGTTATGTTTGTTTTGAAATTTTCTTGAGGAGTAATGTAATCCGCTTGAAATTATTTCGGTGAAAGTTGTTTTGCATAGAGCAAACAATATGAAATATTTACCTTTTTTTAATGTTTGTCAATGCGATATGTAGTTAGTGATTCTTTCTGCTGTTTATTAGTTTGGAAATGTAGCTCAAAGATCTATAACGAAACAAAATACTCTTTTTAGCAATGAGAAAGCCATGTCCGTGTTACAATATTATTCTCGACGCCAAGCAAACTCAGCACTGCTGGTTTGTTGCCAAATCATTCCATTTTACTTCCGCTAATCTCTCATATTAAGGATCACTAGTCTGGATGTCTGTGACTTTTCATTGAATCTTCAGGGGTTCTTGCGAAATAACTTCTGGGATTCTTTTGGATATCACTGTAAAAAAACATTCAAAATCCATTCGAAATTCTCCTGAGATTGTTTCAGGAATTTACGAGAATCCTTAAAATAATTCCTTTAGAAATCTCCCTGATAATATTTTAGTGATTTCTCTGTGGTTCTTCTGTAAATCGACCTGGGATTCTTCCGGAAATCCTCCCTTAATTCCAAAGCAATTTCCAGAAGAATTTTCAGAAGGATATTTTTAAGAATCCTGTATATTTTTCCCTAACAATCTCAATGTATTTAAACAAAATACCAGGACAATTCACGGTTGAATCCCACAAAAACTTCCGGTGGAATTCTTGAATGCTTATCATTCAACCAGAATTCCAGTCGTATTTCCGGATGAATTTCGGCAGGTTTTACGGAAGAATCCCAGCAGAATTTCTTGAAAAATTCCAGTAAAATTTCAGGAAGAATCTTTGAAAGATGCTTCGAAGTCCTCCAGCAGGATAACAGAAAGAAATCTGGGGGTATTGTAGAAGAATTTCCGAAAGAATCCTAGAGAGATTGTCGAAATAATAACAGTTTTCTTGAAAAATTCAGGAAACTCCCAGAGTCTAGAGGTAATTCGGGAAGAATTTCTGCAAGAATCCTTAACAGAAGGATTTGAAGGATCCTCAGAAAGATTTTCGAAAGTATCCCAGAAGGCTTCCCGAAAGAATGCTAGAAAGATATCTGGAAGATTTCCTACAGGATTTTTGGAAGAGTCCCAGACAAATTTCAAGAATATGGACGTAAAAATCTCAGTGGCATTTCTAGAATAATTTCAGAAAGATTTTCGGAAGCATCCTCGAAAGTATTCTAAAGGGATTCCGAAAGCATCTCAGGTGATTTCCGGAAGAATACCAGAGGTATGCTCATAATAATCCCAGAAGTATTTCCGGAAAAAGGCCAGAGTTATTTTCGGAGGAATTCTCGACGAATTTGTAGTAGAGTCGTAGTACATTTTTTGACAAAATCCTCTAAAAATATCCAGAAGAATTGCATCAGGATTTTTGTTAGAATCTTCCATTGAATTTCCGAAAGAATCTTCGAGAATTTCGATTCGAATTTGATTTCCAGGATTTCAAAAGTAATCCTTAAGGAGATAAACGCAAACTCACATACAGATTTATGCAAATATTCCAATAAGATGTCCAGAAGAATCACAAAGGATATCCGAAAGAATCTCAGATATAGTACCGGAATGCTAACGATGTTTTTTAGATGAGTTCAAAAGCGATATCTGTAAGTATTCTGTGATTTCCAGAAGAACTTAGAGAAAAATCAGAAATAATCTTTAGATTTCCAGAACAATCCCAGAGAGGTTTTGAAGGATTCATAAGTGATTTAAGGAAGAATCCCAGGAGGGAAATTCCATAGAATTCTGGAGTAATTTCTGGACCAATGTCTTTTTATATGCTGTATCAATATTTACAAGTAATTATAATAAACAAGTATTTATGGAACAATAACAATTTTAATTTATCGCCATAATTGAACGACAATTTTAATTAGAATGTGCATCCACCACATCATCCCTCTCAGAAGGATTATGATTCTAAATATTTTTTTGCGGTGATTTAGAATTGTAATCGCATACTAGTTTAATTGTATGTGGTGTCATTCAATATTTAAAATAAGATTCGTTAAGCCGAACATGTTGATCCTTCGACATGAACCAACGAGCATTGCTTGAAATAATGAGATTTTTTCGATTACTTTGATTACTGATTTCTTTTTCTGAGGATCTTCTAAAAGTTACTTTCAAATGATTCCGAAAATCCCGTTTGAAATTATTCCATGAATCTTTCTGCAGTTCATCTGGACATCGGAATTATTCTGGAAAATATTCATGAAATCTTCTGGATGTCTGTGAATATCCTTTAAATCTTTCAGGGATTCTGGCGAAATAACTTCTGGGATTCTTTTGAATATCACTGTAATTTGGATTTAGAATTCTCATGGGATTATTTCAGATATTAACGATAATCCTTCATACAGAAGTGATGTTTCTGTGAATCGCCTTGGAATTCTTCTGGAAATCCTTCTATAATCCCAAAACAATTCTCAGAAAATTTTTCAGAAGGATATTTTTAAGAATCTCAATGGAATTTCTGAAAAATACCAGAACGATTTACGGTTGAATCTCACGAAAACTTCCGGTGGAATTCTTGAATGATATCCGGAAGAATGACAGTCGTATTTTTGGATGAATCTTAGCAGGTTTTACAGTACAATCCCAGCAAAATTTATTGAAAAATTTAGAATAGAAAGATATCCGAAAAAACTCCAACAGGATTTTTGTAAGAGTCCCAGGAGTATTTCAAAGATATTGGCGTAAAAATCTCAGTGGAATTTCTTGAAGAATTTCAGAAAGATTTCCGAAAGCATCTCAAGTCATTTTTGGAAGAATACCAGAGGCATTCTCATAAGAATACCAGAAGTATTTCCGGATAAAAATCTAGAGTTATTTTCGGAGGAATTCTCGAAGAATTTCTAGTAGAGTCATACATTTTTTGATAAAATTCTCTTTAAATATCCAAATGGATTGCATCAGGATTTATGGTAAAATCTTCCATAGTATTTCGAAAACAATTTTCAAGAATTTCAAAGAATTTAATTTCCTGGATTTCAAAAGTAATCCTTAAGGAGATAAACGCAAAATAACATACAGAGTTCTGCAAAAAAATCCAAAAAGATGTCCAGAATAATCGCAATGGGATATTCGAAAGAATCTCAGAAGTAATACCGGAATGGTAACGTTTTTTTTGGATGAATCCCAAAGCGATATCTGGAAGAAAATTCAGAAATAATCTCAAGATTTTCAGCAGAACAATCCCAGAGAGGATTTGAAGGATTCATGAATGATTTAAGGAAGAATCCCGGGAGACGCTTCCAAAGAATTCTAGAGTACTTTCTGGAACATTTTTTTTTTTTCATATGATTTATATATAAAAATACTTTGATTCAAATATATTTCTTGTGTAGCATTAAGTTTAACTACAGACATAGCTCGTAACATCAATAATAAATTAAATTTATAAATCTTTTAAACACATCCAAATTAAGTAACAGTTCAAAGCGTAAAATACCATTCTCATGAGTTTTTGAGAATCATATGGTCGGTGTTTAGACAGACCAGACTAGATGAATTTTGGAGCTCTAAGGATACGTAAAGAACTCCATCAATTTTAAATCTTCCATGTTATTTTGATACAAATGTATCATCAAATAGATAAGTTCCATTATTACAGTAAATATCTATAATATTTTGATGTTTCACATGTTTGGGGTACATTTTTCTTACTCGATTGAAAAAAACACTTGGTTCAGTCTGTCTGAACACCGACCATATCTATGTTTGCTATTTGATATTTAAATGCTTGAATTGTGCTGTATCAATATTTACAGGTAATTATAATAAATAAGTATGTATAGAACAATAACAATTTTAATTTATCCCCATAATTGAACGACAATATTAATTAGAATTAGCCTCCCCCACATCATCCCTCTCAGGAGAATTTTGATTCCCAATATTTTTTTTTTTGCGGTGGTTCAGAATTGAAAATATCAAAAGTCTATTGTAATCACATCCTTTTTGTTCAATTGCATGTGGTGTTATTCGATATTTAAAATAAGATTCGTTAAGCCGAACATGTTGATCCTTCCACAAGAACCAACAACAAGCATTGCTTATGTTAAGAGATTTTATCGTAATGCACAGCCAGCCTAAACGTTCTTCCCCTTTTGTATATGTACTAATTATAATTTCAAATTATTTTAATTGAATTAGTTGTGTTGTCTACTATTGTAGACGGCAATAAGTTTCAAAATAAGTGGAGCTGCTTTTAAAACAAACTTTAACATCGATCAACCAAACCATAGAATATCCAATAGCGAAAAAATAATAATAATAACCGATCATTGCAAATCGAGCCGAACTGGCGCTCTCTCCATGCGCACGCGCTCTTTCCGTGCGCACGCGCTCTGTCCGTGCGCACGCGCTTTCTGCAGAGCTGTCAAACAGACTTTTGTGCCTTCCTTCTTTCGCTCTCCTTCAACTCAACAACTCAGCACGATCCACCTCGCGGTGGATTGGTGAGCTGTCTGGTTGTTGCAGATGAACACTTATCGTGTAGCGTGACATCATCATTGACAGTAAGCGTGCAACTCACCAGACAAACGATAGGTGTAATTAACAACTGGACTCGAAGCTGTGATGTTAAAGTCACCAAAATAGCTTTGGTGAGCGAATTTGACGGATAGCGCCGACAATTTTTGTCGCATAGGATTCATCGAATGTAGCGCGGTTGTTGCACCATGGCCAGATTCATTTCCCGAGCGCGTGCACGGAAAGAAATAACAATTGTGATTTTAAAAAAACAGTAGCGGAAAATCAACTGATGATCATTGTCGTTCTACTATTATCAAACATTTTAATAAAAATAAAATGCTTTTAGAAGTGCGCAGCAATGCTAAATCGGTCTGATGTATTCTGCGCAGTTCATATGTATTTTCCACACGTTCTCCTATAATTGTTTTTATTCCACTTCGATACCGTCAATCCGCCTCCAAACTGGATGGCGTACACTCAGCTTAAGGTGATTATAAAACGAAGCCAAACAAGGGCACAAGACTGGAGAATCTGACAACAGTTTGCGTTGAAAACCAATCAATCTGCTTGCTTGCTGGTGGTGACTAATGGGATAAATTTTCAACGGTGAGAGCTGTTTGGTTCTCAAGTCTTGTGCTTTTGAAAATTTGAGGGGTGGCTTTGTTCTATAATCACCTTAACGCAATTTATAATTAAGTATTGAGTTGTAAATATTAGTATATATTAGTTGTGTTGCTAGAGGACATCTTGAAAATTCACTGAGATTCTTTCAGAAACCCTTCTGACATTATTATATGTAGTTATTTCTTTGATCGCTCTGATTTTTCCAATAACCTCCTTGGGACTTCCTATTGGACTATCCCAGAAACCCATCTTGGGTTATTATGGAAATCCTTTCAGGATTCTGCTGTAAAATTCTGGAATTCTGCCGTAAAATTCTGGAATTCTGCCGAAAATGATTTAATGATTGCTTTCCAGTGTAATGGAATCTATTTTACAAATCTGGGTTCGGGATTCTCACAAAATTTCTCGGGATTTCTTCTGGAAATCCAATCGAAATTATTATTCAAATTATGATATTTTCCTCGTAATTCTTCAGTATTTCTTCCGTGAAACTCTTTGAAAGTTCTTCAAAATCCCTTTGAGATTCTTTCCGAAAAATGTCTTAGATTATACCTATTATTCTAGAATACTCTCGGAAAGACGCCTGAGACTATAATCAAAAAAATCTATTATTTCACTTCACTTTCTTCCGTGCAAATTCTTGGGATTCTTTCGGAAATTCTTCTGGAATTCTTTTGTAAATCCCAATGGAATTCTCCCAAATCTTGCTAAGAATCTTCCAGATGACGGGGATTTTTTTAAATCTTTATTTATGGAAATCATCCGAAAATTCCTCTGTAATTGTTTGTAAATCCTCCTTATATTCTTACAGAAATCCTTCTTATATTCTTACAGATTTATTGCTATTGATTTTATTGTTTCTGCCTGAGATAATTTTGTATATCCAGAATTGTGTGTGTGTGTGTGATACAATCCACCTCCCACTGGCCGGCAGTGCTTTTATGGAAGAAAATTGTATGCATGTATTTAATGATACCCTTCGATATCTTTATATCTGCAGACAATTTTAGCCCAGGAGATGAAAGGTGATAGCTCTACTGAAATTCCAACGACCCATTTCAAGAATGGCAGTAAATACACACACATTCTGAGGTCATTTTTATTTACAGTAAGCCCCGCATAAAAACATCCAGATATCAAATGGATATATGCAATGTTTTTACACTTCCCGAATCGAAAATTATATTTTCGACCCTGGCACGTATTTAGTTTGAATTGGTAATAAGTGAGTAAAGTAAACAATAATAAAGAACGATTTTACCAGGATGTGAAGCAGTTTTTCTCCGTCGCTGCACTGGGGTTTCCGTAAAACACTATACACATTTTCACTGCACTCCACGCGTAACACGTTCGATCCTGACCGCATCACCCGCCCCGCAGGAGCAAGCGTCGCAGTCAAAGGAACACACACTACTGCAAAACAGGGGAAAAAATTCTCCGGCAACGAAAATACGCGCGAATCCGTCAGAAAAATCAATCGGACGACGCAAAACCGAACTGTCCTGCTTGGGCTTCACGAAGCACTACCCAGCAAGGCGCTCCAAAACAGGGAAAAAAAAATCCAGCAACGAAAATACGCGCGAATCCGTCAGAAAAATCAATCGGACGACGCAAAACCGAACTGTCCTGCTTGGGCTTCACGAAGCACTACCCAGCAAGGCGCTCCAAAACAGGGGAAAAAATTCTCCGGCAACGAAAATACGCGCGAATCCGTCAGAAAAATCAATCGGACGACGCAAAACCGAACTGTCCTGCTTGGGCTTCACGAAGCACTACCCAGCAAGACGCTCCAAAACAGGGGAAAAAAATTCTCCGGCAACGAAAATACGCGCGAATCCGTCAGAAAAATCAATCGGACGACGCAAAACCGAACTGTCCTGCTTGGGCTTCACGAAGCACTACCCAGCAAGGCGCTCCAAAACAGGGAAAAAAAAATCCAGCAACGAAAATACGCGCGAATCCGTCAGAAAAATCAATCGGACGACGCAAAACCGAACTGTCCTGCTTGGGCTTCACGAAGCACTACCCAGCAAGGCGCTCCAAAACAGGGGAAAAAATTCTCCGGCAACGAAAATACGCGCGAATCCGTCAGAAAAAATCAATCGGACGACGCAAAACCGAACTGTCCTGCTTGGGCTTCACGAAGCACTACCCAGCAAGGCGCTCCAAAACAGGGGAAAAATTCTCCGGCAACGAAAATACGCGCGAATCCGTCAGAAAAATCAATCGGACGACGCAAAACCGAACTGTCCTGCTTGGGCTTCACGAAGCACTACCCAGCAAGACGCTCCAAAACAGGGGAAAAAAATTCTCCGGCAACGAAAATACGCGCGAATCCGTCAGAAAAATCAATCGGACGACGCAAAACCGAACTGTCCTGCTTGGGCTTCACGAAGCACTACCCAGCAAGACGCTCCAAAACAGGGGAAAAAAATTCTCCGGCAACGAAAATACGCGCGAATCCGTCAGAAAAATCAATCGGACGACGCAAAACCGAACTGTCCTGCTTGGGCTTCACGAAGCACTACCCAGCAAGGCGCTCCAAAACAGGGGAAAAAATTCTCCGGCAACGAAAATACGCGCGAATCCGTCAGCAAAATCAATCGGACGACGCAAAACCGAACTGTCCTGCTTGGGCTTCACGAAGCACTACCCAGCAAGACGCTCCAAAACAGGGGAAAAAAATTCTCCGGCAACGAAAATACGCGCGAATCCGTCAGAAAAATCAATCGGACGACGCAAAACCGAACTGTCCTGCTTGGGCTTCACGAAGCACTACCCTGCAAGACGCTCCAAAACAGGGGAAAAAAATTCTCCGGCAACGAAAATACGCGCGAATCCGTCAGAAAAATCAATCGGACGACGCAAAACCGAACTGTCCTGCTTGGGCTTCACGAAGCACTACCCAGCAAGACGCTCCAAAACAGGGGAAAAAAATTCTCCGGCAACGAAAATACGCGCGAATCCGTCAGAAAAATCAATCGGACGACGCAAAACCGAACTGTCCTGCTTGGGCTTCACGAAGCACTACCCAGCAAGGCGCTCCAAAACAGGGGAAAAAATTCTCCGGCAACGAAAATACGCGCGAATCCGTCAGAAAAATCAATCGGACGACGCAAAACCGAACTGTCCTGCTTGGGCTTCACGAAGCACTACCCAGCAAGACGCTCCAAAACAGGGGAAAAAAATTCTCCGGCAACGAAAATACGCGCGAATCCGTCAGAAAAATCAATCGGACGACGCAAAACCGAACTGTCCTGCTTGGGCTTCACGAAGCACTACCCAGCAAGACGCTCCAAAACAGGGGAAAAAAATTCTCCGGCAACGAAAATACGCGCGAATCCGTCAGAAAAATCAATCGGACGACGCAAAACCGAACTGTCCTGCTTGGGCTTCACGAAGCACTACCCAGCAAGACGCTCCAAAACAGGGGAAAAAAATTCTCCGGCAACGAAAATACGCGCGAATCCGTCAGCAAAATCAATCGGACGACGCAAAACCGAACTGTCCTGCTTGGGCTTCACGAAGCACTACCCAGCAAGGCGCTCCAAAACAGGGGAAAAAATTCTCCGGCAACGAAAATACGCGCGAATCCGTCAGCAAAATCAATCGGACGACGCAAAACCGAACTGTCCTGCTTGGGCTTCACGAAGCACTACCCAGCAAGACGCTCCAAAACAGGGGAAAAAAATTCTCCGGCAACGAAAATACGCGCGAATCCGTCAGAAAAATCAATCGGACGACGCAAAACCGAACTGTCCTGCTTGGGCTTCACGAAGCACTACCCAGCAAGACGCTCCAAAACAGGGGAAAAAAATTCTCCGGCAACGAAAATACGCGCGAATCCGTCAGAAAAATCAATCGGACGACGCAAAACCGAACTGTCCTGCTTGGGCTTCACGAAGCACTACCCAGCAAGACGCTCCAAAACAGGGGAAAAAAAATCTCCGGCAACGAAAATACGCGCGAATCCGTCAGAAAAATCAATCGGACGACGCAAAACCGAACTGTCCTGCTTGGGCTTCACGAAGCACTACCATAATTTTGTATATCCAGAATTATTCCGAAAATTCCTTCGTGATTCTTTAGAATTTTTTTCTAAGATTTTTTGAGAAAAAAAAAACTCTGTGATTCTTCTGGAAATTCATAAGGAAGTGTTTTTGATTTTTTTCGTGATTTATCATTGATTTTCCTTGAAAATTTTCTTAAATCCTTGGCAGAATTTTCTGAAAATCCCTCTTGACTTCAAATGGAAATCCTCCAAGAAAACTACCGGACAGTCACTGGGACTTTAAAAAAAATACCTATGAGATTCTTTGATTACTGATTTCTTTTTCTGAGCATCTTTTGAAAGTGACTTTTAAATGGTTCTGGAAATTCCATTTGAAATTATTCCGTAAATCTTTCTGAAGCTCTTCTGGACATCGTAATTATTCTGGAAAATATTCATGAAATCGTCTGGATGTCTGTGACTTTTCATTGAATCTTCAGGGGTTCTTGCGAAATAACTTCTGGGATTCTTTTGGATATCACTGTAAAAAAATATTCAAAATCCATTCGAAATTCTCCTGAGATTGTTTCAGGAATTTACGAGAATCCTTAAAATAATTCCTTTAGAAATCTCCCTGATAATATTTTAGTGATTTCTCTGTGGTTCTTCTGTAAATCGACCTGGGATTCTTCCGGAAATCCTCCTTTAATTCCAAAGCAATTTTCCAGAAGAATTTTCAGAAGGATATATTTAAGAATCCTGTATATTTTTCCCTAAGAATCTCAATGTATTTAAACAAAATACCAGGACAATTTACGGTTGAATCCCACAAAAACTTCCGGTGGAATTCTTGAATGCTGATCATTCAAGCAGAATTCCAGTCGTATTTCCGGATGAATTTCGGCAGGTTTTACGGAAGAATCCCAGCAGAATTTCTTGAAAAATTCCAGTAAAATTTCTGGAAGAATCTTTGAAAGATGTTTTAAAGTCCTCCAGCAGGATAACAGAAAGAAATCTGGAGGTATTGTAGAAGAATTTCCGAAAGAATCCTAGAGAGATAGTCGAAATAATAACAGTTTTCTTGAAAAATTCAGGAAACTTCCATAGTCTAGAGGTAATTCGGGAAGAATTTCTGCAAGGATACTTAACAGAAGGATTTGAAGGATCCTCAGAAAGATTTTCGAAAGTATCCCAGAAGGCTTCCCGAAAGAATGCTAGAAAGATATCTGGAAGATTTCCTGCAGGATTTTTGGAAGAGTCCCAGACAAATTTCAAGAATATGGACGTAAAAATCTCAGTGGCATTTCTAGAATAATTTCAGAAAGATTTTCGGAAGCATCCTCGAAAGTATTCTAAAGGGATTCCGAAAGCATCTCAGGTGATTTCCGGAAGAATACCAGAAGTATTCTCATAATAATCCCAGAAGTATTTCCGGAAAAAGGCCAGAGTTATTTTCGGAGGAATTCTCGACGAATTTGTAGTAGAGTCGTAGTACATTTTTTTGGCAAAATCCTCTAAAAATATCCAGAAGAATTGCATCAGGATTTTTGTTAGAATCTTCCATTGAATTTCCGAAAGAATCTTCGAGAATTTCGATTCGAATTTGATTTCCAGGATTTCAAAAATAATCCTTAAGGAGATAAACGCAAACTCACATACAGATTTATGCAAATATTCCAATAAGATGTCCAGAAGAATCACAAAGGATATCCGAAAGAATCTCAGATATAGTACCGGAATGCTAACGATGTTTTTTAGATGAGTTCAAAAGCGATATCTGTAAGTATTCTGAGATTTCCAGAAAAACTTATAGAAAAATCAGAAATAATCTTTAGATTTCCAGAACAATCCCAGAGAGGTTTTGAAGGATTCATAAGTGATTTAAGGAAGAATCCCAGGAGGGAAATTCCATAGAATTCTGGAGTAATTTCTGGACCAATGTCTTTTTATATGCTGTATCAATATTTACAAGTAATTATAATAAACAAATATTTATGGAACAATAACAATTTTAATTTATCGCCATAATTGAACGACAATTTTATTTAGAATGTGCATCCACCACATCATCCCTCTCAGAAGGATTGTGATTCTAAATATTTTTTTTGCGGTGATTCAGAATTGTAATCACATACTAGATTAATTGTATGTGGTGTCATTCAATATTTAAAATAAGATCCGTTAAGCCGAACATGTTGATCCTTCGACATGAACCTACGAGCATTGCTTGAAATAATGAGATTTTTTCGATTACTTTGATTACTGATTTCTTTTTCTGAGGATCTTTTAAAAGTTACTTTCAAATGATTCCGAAAATCCCGTTTGAAATTATTCCATGAATCTTTCTGCAGTTCATCTGGACATCGGAATTATTCTGGAAAATATTCATGAAATCTTCTGGATGTCTGTGAATATCCTTTAAATCTTTCAGGGATTCTGGCGAAATAACTTCTGGGATTCTTTTGAATTTTGAATATCACTGTAATTGGGTCCTAAAATTTTTAATGAAATCTTGTTTTTATTCAATAACACGAAAAAGCATCTTACTGCAACTACTTTAGCAATTTTTCCCGCTCAAATAACGGCTATATCATGTTTAAACTTTAATGTAAAAATTGGGTCCATAAATGAACCTTGACACTTAAGATCATGTTTGACGTTCGCTTAGTCGACAAAAACACCACAGGGGTTTTAGTTTTAACACAGGGGTTGTTCCTATCTGACATTTCGGAAGAGACACGGAAAACAAAATACACCCAAAATTTGAGTTTAAGCCAAGGGGTGTGACAAAATCAAAAAAAATGTTTTTTGGGCTCAAACCAACGGAAAACATTAAAAAATTGAGTAAACATGTGTTATTGGCCTAATCTTAAGCGTTTGGCACTAAAATTGGGACAGGGCTTTAGGACCCTATTTGGATTTAGAATTCTCATGGGATTATTTCAGATATTAACGATAATCCTTCATACAGAAGTGATGTTTCTGTGAATCGCCTTGGAAATTCTTCTGGAAATCCTTCTATAATTCCAAAACAATTCTCAGAAAATTTTTCAGTAGGATATTTTAAGAATCTCAATGGAATTTCTGAAAAATACCAGAACGATTTACGGTTGAATCTCACGAAAACTTCCGGTGGAATTCTTGAATGATATCCGGAAGAATGACAGTCGTATTTTTGGATGAATCTTAGCAGGTTTTACAGCACAATCCCAGCAAAATTTATTGAAAAATTTAGAATAGAAAGATATCCGAAAAAAAAACTCCAACAGGATTTTTGTAAGAGTCCCAGGAGTATTTCAAAGATATTGGCGTAAAAATCTCAGTGGAATTTCTTGAAGAATTTCAGAAAGATTTCCGAAAGCATCTCAAGTCATTTTTGGAAGAATACCAGAGGCATTCTCATAAGAATACCAGAAGTATTTCCGGATAAAAATTTAGAGTTATTTTCGGAGGAATTCTCGAAGAATTTCTAGTAGAGTCGTACATTTTTTGATAAAATCCTCTTTAAATATCCAAATGGATTGCATCAGGATTTATGGTAAAATCTTCCATAGTATTTCGAAAACAATTTTCAAGAATTTCAAAGAATTTAAGTTCCTGGATTTCAAAAGTAATCCTTAAGGAGATACACGCAAAATCACATACAGAGTTCTGCAAAAAAAATCCAAAAAGATGTCCAGAATAATCGCAATGGGATATCCGAAAGAATCTCAGAAGTAATACCGGAATGGTAACGTTTTTTTTGGATGAATCCCAAAGCGATATCTGGAAGAAAATTCAGAAATAATCTCAAGATTTTCAGCAGAAAAATCCCAGAGAGGATTTGAAGGATTCATGAATGATTTAAGGAAGAATCCCGGGAGACGCTCCCAAAGAATTCTAGAGTACTTTCTGGAACATTTTTTTTTTCATATGATTTATATATAAAAATACTTTGATTCAAATATATTTCTTGTGTAGCATTAAGTTTAACTACAGACATAGCTCGTAACATCAATAATAAATTAAATTTATAAATCTTTTAAACACATCCAAATTAAATAACAGTTCAAAGAGTAAAATACCATTCTCATGAGTTTTTGAGAATCATATGGTCGGTGTTTAGACAGACCAGACTAGATGAATTTTGGAGCTCTAAGGATACGTAAAGAACTCCATCAATTTTAAATCTTCCACGTTATTTTGATACAAATGTATCATCAAATAGATAAGTTCCATTATTACAGTAAATATTTATAATATTTTGATGTTTCACATGTTTGGGGTACATTTTTCTTACTCGATTGAAAAAAACACTTGGTTCAGTCTGTCTGAACACCGACCATATCTATGTTTGCTATTTGATATTTTAATACTTGAATTGTGCTGTATCAATATTTACAGGTAATTATAATAAATAAGTATGTATAGAACAATAACAATTTTAATTTATCCCCATAATTGAACGACAATATTAATTAGAATGAGCCTCCCCCACATCATCCCTCTCAGGAGAATTTTGATTCCCAATATTTTTTTTTTGCGGTGGTTCAGAATTGAAAATATCAAAAGTCTATTGTAATCACATCCTTTTTGTTCAATTGCATGTGGTGTTATTCGATATTTAAGCCGTTAAGCCGAACATGTTGATCCTTCCACAAGAACTAACAACGAGTATTGCTTATGTTAAGAGATTTTATCGTAATGCACAACCAGCCTAAACGTTCTTCCCCTTTTGTATATGTACTAATTATAATTTCAAATTAGTTTAATTAAATTAGTTGTGTTGTCTACTATTGTACACGGCAATATGTTTCAAAATAAGTGGAGCTGCTTTTAAACCAAACTTTAACATCGATCAACCAAACCATAGAATATCCAATAGCAAAAAAATAATAATAATAACCGATCATTGCAAATCGAGCCGAACTGGCGCTCTTTCCGTGCGCACGCGCTCTTTCCGTGCGCACGCGCTCTGTCCGTGCGCACGCGCTTTCTGCAGAGCTGTCAAACAGACTTTTGTGCCTTCCTTCTTTCGCTCTCCTTCAACTCAACAACTCAGCACGATCCACCTCGCGGTGGATTGGTGAGCTGTCTGGTTGTTACAGATGAACACTTATCGTGTAGCGTGACATCATCATTGACAGTAAGCTTGCAACTCACCAGACAAACGATAGGTGTAATTAACAACTGGACTCGAAGCTGTGATGTTAAAGTCACCAAAATAGCTTTGGTGAGCGAATTTGACGGATAGCGCCGACAATTTTTGTCGCATAGGATTCATCGAATGTAGCGCGGTTGTTGCACCATGGCCAGATTCATTTCCCGAGCGCGTGCACGGAAAGAAATAACAATTGTGATTTTAAAAAAACAGTAGCGGAAAATCAACTGATGATCATTGTCGTTCTACTATTATCAAACATTTTAATAAAAATAAAATGCTTTTAGAAGTGCGCAGCAATGCTAAATCGGTCTGATGTATTCTGTGCAGTTCATATGTATTTTCCACACGTTCTCCTATAATTGTTTTTAATCCACTTCGATACCGTCAATCCGCCCCCAAACTGGATGGCGTACACTCAGCTTAAGGTGATTATAAAACGAAGCCAAACAAGGGCACAAGACTGGAGAATCTGACAACAGTTTGCGTTGAAAACCAATCAATCTGCTTGCTTGCTGGTGGTGACTAATAAGATAAATTTTCAACGGTGAGAGCTGTTTGGTTCTCAAGTCTTGTGTTTTGAAAATTTGAGGCGTGGCTTTGTTCTATAATCACCTTAAAGCAATTAATAATTAAGTATTGAGTTGTAAATATTAGTATATATTAGTTCCCTGGCCACGATCACAGGGTTTAACGGTGCCAAAGTAGAAGGTGCACCATAATAATACCCGTCTGTGAAACATATCACCTTCCCAATACTTTGGCACACCTCCAACGGTTCATGATTTATCATGAAACGGCTGCATTCAGGCGGAGGATCTGTTAATATGTTTAGGCATATTATCAGATCCTCTTCGAACGGAGGGACCGCCAGGGCTCATTAGTTACTTATAAACCAGTGCTGGTTGTTGATGTTTCAGTTCGTTTACACTAGCTATAGCATCCTTTGTACTAATCAGCAATGGTGGTTAAGTTTCGAAGTCAACGTGTGATCAATAGTTTTATAATGCAACACAAGGATGGGTGTTTGGTGAAACTGTGCGTTACACTCGTCGTTATTAAATTTATGATTGTGAAGGTGCCAATAGTGATTTTATAATAAAATATATGGTGATGAAAATTTGAAAATGAAAGTGGAAGTGATTCTGATAGTTTTGTTAAATATAATAGTGATTAACTCTACTAATTTAATAATGGCCATAATACATTGTGCAATCATTTCTCAGAATATAAACTTTATTGCCTAGTTCTTCAAACGTGCATGATAAAAGTGTTAATAATGACAGCGAGTGCAGAAGAATGGATCGAAGTGAATTTTTTACTGTAACTTTCTTGATCATAGTGCTAAATCGTAGTTTGAATAGTAATGACTCTACAGCAACAAAAATAATGATACATTTAAATTGAATATCTTCTAATTACTTAGTAACGGTAACAGATGGTAAATGGTAATAACAATTGTGAAGCTCAGAATCGTTGTTGGCAAGCGGGAGCACCACGATGAACCTTGCATTCCATTCTGACATTACTATAGGAGTGAGGCGTCGAAGTTGTGCCATGCCTACTAGATCGTTTGATGTCCGATCCGATGTTACATTCTCGGAGTTCTTTCAACAGGCTTTTGATTGTCAACCATCATAACAGGGTTGGAAGACAAGATCTATGACAATGTTCATTCAGTACCACACATCCTCCCTCTTCTCAGGAAAAAAAAAATTTGAAGTGATGAGTTTTCACATCATTTCCGTCATCACGAAAGCTTTCAGAAATTCAGGATGTATATTTCACATCGCTAAGAACATCACCGATGTATACTGTTTCATATCTCAACTGTTCACTTGTACATGCGACTTTGAAACATTTTTTTTCGCTGTAGGATACCCACACAATCAGAACGGCGTTGAAATTATTGATCGGTTGAATGTCGTTCCATACATTAGAAACGGCAAGCTAATTATATGAAATGACATATCTAAGACGAATTTTGGACAAAATATTGCTATCAATAAACTGACATATATGCGTCCAACAGAGTAGCATCAGTGTTTGACTTTCATCTTGTTGTACATTCAATCCACCGTACTTTCACGGAAATACTCACTCAAAGACTTGTTTGACTGTTGTTACTTGTTTTGATATAACATATCTACTAAGTTACTAGCCATCATTGGGCTTACACATCTTATTCTATAGATACATTTTCGACCGCCAGTCGCGCATGCATGTGAACATCACTTTTATTAGGAACCAATTTGTGACCACTACTCGCGATAGCAAGTGTACTCCACCATTGCATAGAACAAATATACGACCACCAGTCGAGCTTACAACATCAATAATACTTGCTAGGAACAAGTATACGACCACCAGTCGAGTTAACAACATCAATAGCAGTTACTATGAACAAGTATGCGACCACCAGTCGCGGTAGCAAGTGTACACCACCATTGCATAGAACAAATATACGACCACCAGTCGAGCTTACAACATCAATAATACTTGCTAGGAACAAGTATACGACCAGTTGAGTTAACAACATCAATAGCAGTTACTATGAACAAGTATGCGACCACCAGTTGCGGTAGCAAGTGTACACCACCATTGCATAGAACAAATATACGACCACCAGTCGAGCTTACAACATCAATAATACTTGCTAGGAACAAGTATACGACCACCAGTCGAGTTAACAACATCAATAGCAGTAACTATGAACAAGTATGCGACCACCAGTCGAGTTAATAACATATTCATTGCAACCATCTGTCGCGTTAAAGACAACCAAATACCAAACCAAATGCAACCACCAATCGCGGCAATTATATTTTTTTAATTGCAACCACCAGTCACGTTAAGGACATTTTTTTGCATTGCATACATCAATTGTGTTAAGGCCATTTTTTCCATAGCAACCACCAGTCGCTTTGAGGATATTTTTTTCAAACATGTTATTATTTTTTTTAACATGGTATTTATTTAGAAATAATAATGAATTAAGTAGATTTGAATAGTTTGGATCTCACCGGTTATCGACACAAAATTCACAAATTTCACCGATTCAGTATGCTTCACACTTAACTTGTTCGTTAAACTTTACGGGATACACAATGTACTGAAGCAAATAGGAAAGAAAACATGATTGCATTATTGGTCAAATTTGACCAAAACATCTATAATACTGAATCGATTAAAATTCGATTCGTCCTTTGTATCGATTTTATTTAAATCGATTCGATTTCTTCACTCGTAAGCAAATTTACAAGAACAACGACTCAAAATAAGATCAAATCCCTTGTATTAGGATTTCATGTTGTTTCAGCATCAAAAAATCGATTAATTGGAACGAAAAATCTATTTTTGGAACACCAGTTCAAAATCGCCCATGGTTAGGAATATTTGCACACACTTACATTTATTTTTCACTCTATTTTATTTTATTGAAATTATGTTTTTATTTGAAAGCAGGAGAGATAAGATATAGAAATGTGTGTATCATCACAGAAGAAACGATGAAATGATCACATACAACCAAAGCGAAGTTTTATTATTATTTATATAGAAATTTGCACAGTTGATAAATGTTACGGGAGTTTTTTTTTCGATTGAAATTACTAATTGATAAGTTATACAAATTGATTAATATTCATGAAAACCACTAATAACTTTAACACTTCACTTCTCTTTTGCAAAATCAAATTATTTTACAAATTATACTTAATTATACGATATATTTTTTTTATACACGTTTTGTACGGATATGTTCAATTGACTTCTGCAAAAAAAAAGTTCAATTCCTAACGTTATTCTTTTTCCGTTCAATCTATGCAGAAAATAGGTCCCTGATAAAAGCAGAATGCGCACTTCATAACTTAGATGAATCAGCTCGAAATGATCATAATCTTTGAATCGGATAAAATAGATGAAACACTTTCTATTACATTCAAATATTTCCATCAAAGCAATCTGTTTGAATTCAAATGCAAAACAAAATATTCACTTCAAAGCCTGCATCGCACAACTCAAATAGATGAGGTGATGCTGGTGTTCAATAAGAGCAACAACAAGAACAGAGAGAAACATTGCTGCTTCAGCGAGTAGTGAAGCGGCTAATGCATATTAATGTCATATTTCCTCTTCAATCAGTTTTCTCTTATTCATAGAAAATACCACATTGCTGTTTACTTACAATTGCCTTTTTATCAGATTCAAACTTCACTCCACAATCACTCTGAATACATATTTTCACACGCGGTTTAAGAAGCACTCGACACAAACACATTTCCTAGTGGACACTCCCGCTTGCTATCGAATCCAGGCTCTCCAGGAAAAACGAAAATTTATTTAAAATTCTGGCAGGTTCGCCAAATGTGAAGCTCAGAATCGTTGTTGGCAAGCGGGAGCACCACGATGAACCTTGCATTCCATTCTGACATTACTAAAGGAGTGAGGCGTCGAAGTTGTGCCATGCCTACTAGATCGTTTGATGTCCGATCCGATGTTACATTCTCGGAGTTCTTTCAACAGGCTTTTGATTGTCAACCATCATAACAGGGTTGGAAGACAAGATCTATGACAATGTTCATTCAGTACCACACAACAATGAATTTATATGAAAATGGTGTGATGTGAAAAGTGATATAATGGAAAGTATATCTGAAGTGTATTACGAAAGTTGATGAGTGATAATCGGTGATATAAGTGATAGTGTCGAAAATAAAAGTGACGATAGTGAGTGATGAAATGAAATGGGAAATGAGGACCGTTTAATAAAACTATTTCGTTCTTCACTTTAACCACTCTAGTAGCATTTCAGGCCTTATCATAGTTTGATAGTAGTCCGAACTACTGGACTGCAAAACTACGGCAAGGGCTGATTGCTGCTAGGGTACACAGTGACCATTTGAGCAACATTGCTTAGGAACGTCTGTGTGATGAACGCAATAGAGGCTTATAAAAGCAAATGCTGGGAAGGAGCTTAGGGCAGATTAAGAGTGCCAGTACTACCCCTATCGCTACCGAAAAAAAAGAAAGAAAGAAAAGTAAATATTAGTATATATTAGTTGTGTTGCTAGAGGACATCTTGAAAATTCACTGAGATTCTTTCAGAAACCCTTCTGAAATTATTATATGTAGTTATTTCTTTGATCGCTCTGATTTTTCCAATAACCTCCTTGGGACTTCCTATTGGACTATCCCAGAAACCCATCTTGGGTTATTATGGAAATCCTTTCAGGATTCTGCTGTAAAATTCTGGAATTCTGCCGTAAAATTCTGGAATTCTGCCGAAAATGATTTAATGATTGCTTCCCAGTGTAATGGAATCTATTTTAAAAATCTGGGTTCGGGGATTCTCACAAAATTTCTCGGGATTTCTTCTGGAAATCCAATCGAAATTATTGTTTAAATTCTGATATTTTCCTCGTAATTCTTCAGTGTTTCTTCCGTGAAACTCTTTAAAAGTTCTTCAAAATCCCTTTGAAATTCTTTCCGAAAAATGTCTTAGATTATACCTATTATTCTAGAATACTCTCGGAAAGACGCCTGAGACTATAATCAAAAAAATCTATTATTTCACTTCACTTTCTTCCGAGCAAATTCTTGGGATTCTTTCGGAAATTCCTCTGGAATTCTTTTGTAAATCCAATGGAATTCTCCCAGAAATCCCTGTGAAATACTTCCGAAAATCCTGCTAAGAATCTTCCAGATGACGGGGATTTTTTTAAATATTTATTTATGGAAATCATCCGAAAACTCCTCTGTAATTGTTTGTAAATCCTCCTTATATTCTTACAGAAATCCTTCTTATATTCTTACAGATTTATTGCTATTGATTTTATTGTTTCTGCCTGAGATAATTTTGTATATCCAGAATTATTCCGAAAATTCCTTCGTGATTCTTTAGAATTTTTTTCTAAGATTTTTTGAGAAAAAAAAACTCTGTGATTCTACTGGAAATTCATAAGGAAGTGTTTTTGATTTTTTTCGTGATTTATCATTGATTTTCCTTGAAAATTTACTTAAATCCTTGGCAGAATTTTCTGAAAATCCCTCTTGACTTCAAATGGAAATCCTCCAAGAAAACTACCGGACAGTCACTGGGACTTTAAAAAAATACCTATGAGATTCTTTGATTACTGATTTCTTTTTCTGAGTATCTTTTGAAAGTGACTTTTAAATGGTTCTGGAAATTCCATTTGAAATTATTCCGTAAATCTTTCTGGAGCTCTTCTGGACATCGTAATTATTCTGGAAAATATTCATGAAATCGTCTGGATGTCTGTGACTTTTCATTGAATCTTCAGGGGTTCTTGCGAAATAACTTCTGGGATTCTTTTGGATATCACTGTACAAAAACATTCAAAATCCATTCGAAATTCTCCTGAGATTGTTTCAGGAATTTACGAGAATCCTTAAAATAATTCCTTTAGAAATCTCCCTGACAGTGCTGGAAAGCGTCAATGTAAATAGAGGTTGTCGCGCGACTTTTACATAGATGCTTCTCTCACTGTCATCGGACGGCGAGACAATGACAGACGCTTTCTTCAAATTCTCCTTCTTTTTTTCGTCGCTACGGCTTGTGACGGAATTGTAAACTAGACCATTTTTATTTCATTATCTGATTTAATTGTTATTTATATCGCTAGAATCATTAATGGATATCCTCTTTACTCATCAAACACATTTGCTTCCCAAAATTCTCCAAAATGAGATAGAAATTTTAAAAGCAAAAATCCTGTACAATCGCTCTCATGAGAGCCCCGTCATGCGACATGATGGAGTGAGCACATGAAATATAGCTTTGCCTAGTGACAGTGAGAAGACTGGTTTCGTCAGTGTCGCAAGCCGCTCATGATTCTTAACAGCCCTGCTCCCTGATAATATTTTAGTGATTTCTCTGTGGTTCTTCTGTAAATCGACCTGGGATTCTTCCGGAAATCCTCCTTTAATTCCAAAGCAATTTCCAGAAGAATTTTCAGAAGGATATTTTTAAGAATCCTGTATATTTTTCCCTAAGAATCTCAATGTATTTAAACAAAATTCCAGGACAATTCACGGTTGAATCCCACAAAAACTTCCGGTGGAATTCTTGAATGCTTATCATTCAAGCAAAATTCCAGTCGTATTTCCGGAGGAATTTCGGCAGGTTTTACGGAAGAATCTCAGCAGAATTTCTTGAAAACTTGAAAAATTCCAGTAAAAATTCTGGAAGAATCTTTGAAAGATGTTTTGAAGTCCTCCAGCAGGATAACAGAAAGAAATCTGGGAGTATTGTAGAAGAATTTGCGAAAGAATCCTAGAGAGATAGTCGAAATAATAACAGTTTTCTTGAAAAATTCAGGAAACTCCCAGAGTCTAGAGGTAATTCGGGAGTAATTTCTGCAAGAATCCTTAACAGAAGGATTTGAAGGATTCTCAGAAAGATTTTCGAGAGTATCCCAGAAGGCTTCCCGAAAGAATGCTAGAAAGATATCTGGAAGATTTCCTACAGGATTTTTGGAAGAGTCCCAGACAAATTTCAAGAATATGGACGTAAAAATCTCAGTGGCATTTCTAGAATAATTTCAGAAAGATTTTCGGAAGCATCCTCGAAAGTATTCTAAAGGGATTCCGAAAGCATCTCAGGTGATTTCCGGAAGAATACCAGAGGTATTCTCATAATAATCCCAGAAGTATTTCCGGAAAAAGGCCAGAGTTATTTTCGGAGGAATTCTCGACGAATTTGTAGTAGAGTCGTAGTACAGTCACCCCACGCAGTTGATTCACCCACAATTTATGAATCAGCTGACTTCAAAAGACAAAATTATTATCAAACTTGTCTCAAAACATCACAGAATTATTTTTAGTGATAAGAAACTATGTGTAAAAATAATTCTGTGATGTTTTGTGACAAGTTTGATAATAATTTTGTCTTTTGAAATCAGCTGATTCATAAATTGTGGGTGATTCAACTGCGTGGGGTCACTGTACATTTTTTGGCAAAATCCTCTAAAAATATCCAGAAGAATTGCATCAGGATTTTTGTTAGATTCTTCCATTGAATTTCCGAAAGAATCTTCGAGAATTTCGATTCGAATTTGATTTCCAGGATTTCAAAAGTAATCCTTAAGGAGATAAACGCAAACTCACATAAAGATTTATGCAAATATTCCAATAAGATGTATAGAAGAATCACAAAGGATATCCGAAAGAATCTCAGATATAGTACCGGAATGCTAACGATGTTTTTTAGATGAGTTCAAAAGCGATATCTGTAAGTATTCTGTGATTTCCAGAAGAACTTAGCGAAAAATCAGAAATGATCTTTAGATTTCCAGAACAATCCCAGAGAGGTTTTGAAGCATTCATAAGTGATTTAAGGAAGAATCCCAGGAGGGAAATTCCATAGAATTCTGGAGTAATTTCTGGACCAATGTCTTTTTATATGCTGTATCAATATTTACAAGTAATTATAATAAACAAATATTTATGGAACAATAACAATTTTAATTTATCGCCATAATTGAACGACAATTTTAATTAGAATGTGCATCCACCACATCATCCCTCTCAGAAGGATTGTGATAAATATTTTTTTGCGGTGATTCAAAAATAAGATTCGTTAAGCCGAACATGTTGATCCTTCGACATGAACCAACGAGCATTGCTTGAAATAATGAGATTTTTTCGATTACTTTGATTACTGATTTCTTTTTCTGAGGATCTTCTAAAAGTTACTTTCAAATGATTCCGAAAATCCCGTTTGAAATTATTCCATGAATCTTTCTGCAGTTCATCTGGACTTCGGAATTATTCTGGAAAATATTCATGAAATCTTCTGGATGTCTGTGAATATCCTTTAAATCTTTCAGGGATTCTGGCGAAATAACTTCTGGGATTCTTTTGAATATCACTGTAATTTAGATTTAGAATTCTCATGGGATTATTTCAGATATTAAAGATAATCCTTCATACAGAAGTGATGTTTCTGTGAATCGCCTTGGAATTCTTCTGGAAATCCTTCTATAATCCCAAAACAATTCTCAGAAAATTTTTCAGAAGGATATTTTCAAGGGGTGGGACAGCTTTGCTCAGAGCAACACTTTGAACACAGAGCAAGTTTGAGTTACTCGCATTTTGCTCAGAACTATTTACGATTACTTGGATTTGGAATTCTAACGATATCTAGTTTGCACATTTCGCATGTCAAACTTTATTTTCAGCTAGCTATAATAATTTGAACAAATTTTGTGTTTCTGTCCAACAAAAGTGAAGTTCGGCGATGTTCCAAATTTAAGTGTGTCAGTGGAAGTGTTTCTTCACTCAATTTTATAAAGCCAATATTGCAGCACTTCAATAACATCTCTAGTACTCGAATTTTATTTGCTGCAGCCAATATGAGTACCGTCTTGCAGTTATATTCCGTCTATTCTGGAGGAAAGGACCATTCAAATGAATCATTCATGTGTTGAAGCAATTTTTAAGAATACCAGAACGATTTACGGTTGAATCTCACAAAAACTTCCGGTGGAATTCTTGAATGATGTCCGGAAGAATGACAGTCGTATTTTTGGATGAATCTTAGCAGGTTTTAATTTATTGAAAAATTTAGAATAGAAAGATATCCGAAAAAAAACTCCAACAGGATTTTTGTAAGAGTCCCAGGAGTATTTCAAAGATATTGGCGTAAAAATATCAGTGGAATTTCTTGAAGAATTTCAGAAAGATTTCCGAAAGCATCTCAAGTCATTTTTGGAAGAATACCAGAGGCATTCTCATAAGAATACCAGAAGTATTTCCGGATAAAAATCTAGAGTTATTTTCGGAGGAATTCTCGAAGAGTTTCTAGTAGAGTCGTACATTTTTTGATAAAATCCTCTTTAAATATCCAAATGGATTGCATCAGGATTTATGGTAAAATCTTCCATAGTATTTCGAAAACAATGTTCAAGAATTTCAAAAGTAATCCTTAAGGAGATACACGCAAAATCACATACAGAGTTCTGCAAAAAAATCCAAAAAGATGTCCAAAATAATCGCAATGGGATATCCGAAAGAATCTAAGAAGTAATACCGGAATGGTAACGTTTTTTTGGATGAATCCCAAAGCAATATCTGGAAGAAAATTCAGAAATAATCTCAAGATTTTCAGCAGAACAATCCCAGAGAGGATTTGAAGGATTCATGAATGATTTAAGGAAGAATCCCGGGCGACGCTCCCAAAGAATTCTAGATACTTTCTGGAACTTTTTTTTTTTCATGTGATTTATATATATAAATACTTTGATTCAAATATAGTTCTTGTGTAGCATTAAGTTTAACTACAGACATAGCTCGTAACATCAATAATAAATTAAATTTATAAATCTTTCAAACACATCCAAATTAAATAACAGTTCAAAGAGTAAAATACCATTCTCATCAGTTTTTGAGAATCATATGGTCGATGTTTAAACAGACCAGAATAGATGAATTTTGGAGCTCTAAGGATACGTAAAGAACTCCATCAATTTTAAATCTTCCATGTTATTTTGATACAAATGTATTACTTATCTACCATTATTACAGTAAATATCTATAATATTTTGATGTTTCACATGTTTGGGGTACATTTTTCTTACTCGATTGAAAAAAAAAACACTTGGTTCAGTCTGTCTGAACACCGACCATATCTATGTTTGCTATTTGATATTTAAATACTTGAATTGTGCTGTATCAATATTTACAGGTAATTATAATAAATAAGTATGTATAGAACAATAACAATTTTAATTTATCCCCATAATTGAACGACAATCCAGGTTTTTAAAAGCACTAATGGCTGCCGCAAACAGGCTCGCTTTCTGGTAGGGACATGTCGATTTGACGTTTGGCTTGGGTCGTTTTCAATTGAACGGACCCAAGCTAAGCGTCAAATCGTTTAATCCCTACCAGAAAGCGAGACTGTTTGCGGCAGCCATTAGCGCTCGTAAAAAGCTGAATATTAATTAGAATGAGCCTCCCCCACATCATCCCTCTCAGGAGAATTTTGATTCCCAATATTTTTTTTTTGCGGTGGTTCAGAATTGAAAATATCAAAATTCTATTGTAATCACATCCTTTTTGTTCAACTGCATGTGGAGTTATTCGATATTTAAAATAAGATTCGTTAAGCCGAACATGTTGATCTTTCCACAAGAACCAACAACAAGCATTGCTTATGTTAAGAGATTTTATCGTAATGCACAACCAGCCTAAACGTTCTTCCCCTTTTGTATATGTACTAATTATAATTTCAAATTATTTCAATTAAATTAGTTGTGTTGTCTACTATTGTACACGGCAATATGTTTCAAAATAAGTGGAGCTGCTTTTAAAACAAACTTTAACATCGATCAACCAAACCATAGAATATCCAATAGCGAAAAAATAATAATAATAACCGATCATTGCAAATCGAGCCGAACTGGCGCTCTTTCCGTGCGCACGCGCTCTGTCCGTGCGCACGCGCTTTCTGCAGAGCTGTCAAACAGAATTTTGTGCCTTCCTTCTTTCGCTCTCCTTCAACTCAACAACTCAGCACGATCCACCTCGCTGTGGATTGGTGAGCTGTCTGGTTGTTGCAGATGAACACTTATCGTGTAGCGTGACATCATCATTGACAGTAAGCTTGCAACTCACCAGACAAACGATAGGTGTAATTAACAACTGCCCGAATAAAAAATACAATACAAAAACAATATAACGTATTGAAACAGTACCATTCAATATATTGGAAAAACAATACAGTATATGTAAAATGACAATACAATTACAGTACAATATATTGTTTTGAACAGTTCACTGTATGGTATATGAGATTTTTGCAATATAATGTATGGGTGGTTAAGTATCGTAACAATACAAATATAGATATTTTCTCATACAAACATTTTGAAAATACAATACGATATAATGTTCATGTATTGTCTTGATTAGCAATTCGTGTATTGTTGTACAATACAAAAACAATTCAACGAACTGTATCATGGTTGCATTCGTCGTTACAGCTAATGTCAAGTGACTTCTAAAAAACTACTTATTTTTACTTTTTGAATATTTTTCACCTAACATTTCTTGCTTTCTGAACTTGTTTTGTTTATTTCTTTCAGCAAAGCTACATAGAAAAAAGCAACAGTTGTTTTACGCAAAAATAGGAATTTGACAAAAATTGTAAGGTATAAAACCAATTGAAAACAATACAATGTTCTGTTACAATATATTATACTGTTTTTGAATTGTATATCCAAACAAGAATAATATTGCTTCGACATTCAATTACAATACGCTGTATTGTATCCAATACGTTATATTGTACATTAATCGTTTATTCTATTCACTGAATGATACGTTTTTATCCGGGTGGACTCGAGTAAATTTAGTACACCGGTGGATTAGACCATACAGTGCAGAGCCCCATTGCCTCACCCCTCGAAATGTTTTCTTCGATGCGTGTTGTTCTTCTTTGGTCCTCTACCCCGCACACGCGACCAAAATGCTACGACAGCTGTCAAAAGTAGTTCCCGGGCTTGAACTGCTACGATCTTCTTCTACTAGCATCGGAATATTACCGGCAACTTGCAATCTTTCGCGAACAACGCTTCCCAAAAGGCAATCTATCCTCCGAACAACAATCTTCAGAATGTCCACCGAGGCTCAGGATACAAAGCGCTTCAAGGAAGATGACAGCACCCGTCAGCTGGTAATCGGAACGCACGATGGCATATTCCACTGTGACGAAGTGTTGGCCTGTTTCATGCTACAGCAACTGCCCAAATATGCCAACGCTACCGTCACCCGGACCCGAAAGCAGGAGTTGCTGGATCAGTGCGACATTGTGGTGGATGTTGGGGCCGTGTTTGATCGGGACCAAAATAGGTTCGACCATCATCAGGCAAGCTTTAACGATACGCTGAACTCGCTGCGACCGGAACTCAAAGTTAAGCGGGAAATTCGGTAAGTAGGGTGAGGGATCTTATGTTTGATCCTGTATTAGTTTTCGACCCATTGCTGTATTATTATAAGTAATTATTGTATGATTTACAGACTAAGTTCTGCCGGGCTGATCTACACCTATTTCGGAGAGGATGTAATACGCCAGATTCTGAAGGCGAACGGAATTGAAAGCGCGAGTGACGACTTGGTTCGGGGAGTCTTCCGTAAACTGTACGACACCTTGATAGCGGAAATCGATGCCATCGACAATGGAGTTCCGATGTTCGATGGAGAGCCCAAGTACTCAATTAACACCCACCTAAGCGCACGTGTAAGTCACTTTAATCCGGCTTGGAACGAAGATGCTGGCGACGACACGGATGCCATGAAGCGATTCGAGAAGGCCAAGGCTTACGTCGGACAAGAGTTCATCGACAAGGTGCTGTATTACGCCGTTAGATGGTGGCCAGCTAGGGAATTGGTCGAAAATGCCGTTAAAAAGCGCATGGAAGTGCACGCTTCCGGTGAGATTCTGGAACTGGAAATGCTCTGTCCGTGGAAGGAGCACTTGTACGAATTGGAAGACCAGTACGATATTGCCGGAGTTCCAAAGTACGTAATATACTTCAACAAAGAAAATGATTGGCGCGTGATTTGCGTACCACTTCAACCTGCTAGCTTCGTATGCAGGAAGTTCCTAGCTGCCCCATGGCGTGGAGTGCGCGACAAGGAACTGGAGAGTGTGTCCGGTATTGAAGGAATCACATTCTGCCACCAAACGGGATTCATCGGAGGAAACACAACGAGAGAAGGCGCTTTGAAGATGGCGGTAGCTAGCTTAGAGGCAAAGGAATAAAGTTTTTGGCTCAACATAAGGCAGTGCGGGAAATCATTGTACTCATCAATTATACCCTATAAACTTGAAGAAGCAAATTTTAATATCTACTCCATATATCGGTTCGAAAAATTATCACCATATTTTACTGAAAATAAGAACTTTGATAGCCTTCCTGCGTGAAAAAAGAGATCAAACAGAAACTAAAAGATAAGAGTTTAATTCCTCATGAAATTCGACCAGATATTTCTCTAAAACCGGATCTTTCCTTGTGACATTACGACAAGTATTATTGCTCACATTACTGAATGTGTTTTCTACAGGAATTTCAGCAGAACTTAATACAGGTATTTTCCAAAAGTTTGATTCAGACTTTAGGTACTCCGGATTTTTTTCAGAATTTTACTTCCTAACGAATTCCTCCTGGAATTTTATTTTAGATACCTAACCCCGAGAGTTCAACCTGCATTTTTTTCTAATGATAATCATAGAAATTACCTTGGAAATTCCATCAGGAATTCCTCCAAAGATTTTTTGTTTTACTCAGTGATTCCTCCATTCATTTCCCTATCAGGTATCAGGAGGTCGGCTCCACCAATTAACAGGGTGGGCACGTTCCCCACCAGTTAAGAAATTTGTGCCATCGCCATATTTGAGCCCTTTTTCATCATCTACCCGATGAGAGGAGAAAGGGAAGGGAAAGATCGGAGGAAATACAGTGGCCCAATTTCATATTCGTACAGGTAACTGTTTCCACATCAAGTTAGTAAAAAACTATTAAATGAAGTATTGAGCTACAAATATTTTATCCACATTGAAGGTAATAGGTGTCATCTATTGTTTGCCAATCACAAAATGTTTCCATTTACATTCATCTTTGGATTAATAGAAAAGTATTGAATTGATGTCTAAAATTCGCCCAATTCCATATTCGTACACCTACCAAAATTCAAACGCACAACGTTCAAAACTAAATTTAGAAGCTCTATTTGATTACTGAAGTGCTTTATTATGATGTTCAGATGTAGTGAAATACATTTGGATGTAGTGAAATACATTTGAAATTTAGGTAAAATTATGAGAAATGCCAGTTTTCCAATGATTTTTGCTATAAAATCCAATAATTCGAACAATAACGTTTATTTTTGTCATTGGATCCAATCTATAGATTATACTCGTAAGCTCTGATAGAAATTTAGTTGAAATATATACAGAAATCATTAACAGTTTTTATCCCTTTTGAGTTCAGGAAATTGTTGTGCCATAAGCTCAAAACTCTTCTAAAATGATATTTTTAATCAATGTAAACCAAATTTTCATTCTAAACAACAGTTAAATGATAATTTTTAATTTGTCTGTGAAAATAATTTGAACTACGAACTTCGTTTTACAATAAAGTACCCTAAACTACGCTGTACATACCTTCACATAATTGATGTCATCGTAATATTCAATTATCTTTGAAATAATGTTCAAATTATATTCAAAATAGCACCCTATTTTGCAATTTATTGATTTTATAAGAAAAATACAAAATAACTTGAATGAGTAGAGAGCATTGATATACTATTTAATAGAATATATCCTGTTGTTTTCATCATTTCAAAAAACGTTTGTGTTGCGGTTATTGCAATAATATTTATTCTATAAATCTCAATAATCATGTTTGGTAGTAAAATGTAAATTAAAAATGATAATTACGCAATGTTTTGATAGGAACATTAACTATGGATTATGTATATACATTTAGGAGCCAAACATAAAGAAATTGACTAAAATTTTTGGTTTTGGATTTGTTATAAAAGTTATATTACCTAAGATTCAAAAGTATAAGTTATCGATATCCACTCCTAGCTACTCTAAAACTGATTATAATTTTTTGAAACTTGTGCAATATTCGCAGTTATCATTCTTAAGGAAGTGATGTTGAAAAAAATGCAAATTATTGTTCGATTTACCGAATATTTTAGCAAAAAAACATGGAAAAACTGGTATTTTTCTTAAATTTACTTAAGTTTCAAATATGTCCGCTTATAAATTTTCCAAATGTATTCTACTGCATCTGAACAACACAACGAAGAGCTTAAGTAATCATCTAGTCCATTAAAAATTAGTTTTGAATGCTGTATATTTCTTTTTTGTTAGGTGTACGAATATGGAATTGGGTCAATTATAGACACAATCTCAATACTTTTCCATTATTCCAAAGATTTAAGCAAATGAATACAGTTTGTCATTGTTAAACAATAGATGACACCCTTGACATTTGTTATTGATAAAGTATATCGAAGTCCATGCTCCATTTAATAGTTTTATACCAACTTGATATGAAAACAGTGCCCCGTACGAAAATGAAATTGAGTCACTGTAGGAGTGGGGTTCTTTGAAGAGGGAAGATCGCATAAGCGAAATGAGAGCATGTGGAATCATACCATAATGGGTTCGAACAGCGCCCTAAAAAGGGCACTGCAAAACGCATGAGCGTAATGAGAGCCTAGAGCTCATTTTTTCTTTTTTTTCTTATCTGTAGAGCCTTTTAACCACTGCTTCCATTATTTAGGAATATTGTGGTATAGCCCATATTTTATTTGGTGCTCATCAAATATCTTTTCACAATTCTAGCGTAACATTTGAAAAGGGCCTATCTGCAAAACGTAAACATTGAGAAATTCTCAATTGAAGATTCCGTACCATATTTATAATTCCTATTTTAAACCCATTCGCATTTTTACTAGTTTCATACCTGTGTTCGACACCCATTAAAGTCTGTTGCGTGGCCCATTATGTTTCTAATCTCAAATAACACAACAACTCGTGAAAATTGTTGAATTCAAACATCATCGGCAGATAGGCCCTTATGAATCTTCAAACCAGTTAGGCCCTTTCAGTTAGGCCCTTTGATTGAACATGGTTTCAGTTAGGCCCTTTTATAATTTGCTAATTTTATTGATTTTTGAATTGGTTTGCATAAATCTTGAACAAAATTTAGCGATTATGTGAAACAACACTATATAATAGCTAAATATTGGAAATTTTCGGTTGAAGATTCAGTACCATATTGATTATTCCTATTTCAAACCCATTCGCTTTTTACTAGTTTCATACTTGGGGAAGATCCAAAAATGACGTCCATCGTTTTTCGGGATTTCTAGAACCCTTCTACCCCCTCTGTCACGCTTTTTCTAATACCCAATCCATGCACTGTCACATTTTCGTACATCCCCCCATTGCAGGAGGCCCCAATTGATGGACGTCATTTTCGGATAACCCCTTGTGTTCGACACCTATAATGGTCTATTACGTGGCTCACAACGATTTGAATTTCAAATAGCACAACAACTTGTAAAAATAGTTCAATTCAAACATCATCCGCAGATAGGCCCTTTTACGAATTTTTAAACTAGTTAGGCCCTTTTTAAATTTGCTAATTTTATTGATTATTGAAGTAATTTGCATAATTCTTCGACAACATTTAATGATTATGTGAGAAAACAACACAATATCATACAAGCTACATATTGGAAACTATTCTATACAAAATCAGCAACATATTGATTATTGATATTTCAAACCCATTTACTTTTTTTTACTAGTTTTATACTTGTGTTACACTCATTATGGTTTATTACGTGGCCCAGAACGTTAGTAATCTTAAATAGCATAACGACTCGTGAAAATGGTTGCATTCAAATATCATCAGCAGTTAGGCCCTTCAATGAATCTTCAAACCAGTTAGGCCCTTTCAGTTAGGCCCTTCGATTGGACATGGTTTCAGTTAGGCCCCTCCAGTTAGGCCCTTTTATTAAACATACAGTTGTGTTCAGAATAATAGTAGTGAAAGCCGATTTTCATACAAAATGCTCAACTTTGGCATGCTGTAACTTCGTTTCCATATGAGCAATCGGCTTGAAAATTTGGCAGTGAACTACAAATATACTCAATTTCATTAGCACAAGATTTGAAATTTTTTACACTACCGGCTAAAAAGTTAAGCACCAGGTGAAATCGCTCAAAATAATAGTAGTTTTTATAATTTGAATATCTGCTGTATTTTGAGCTTTTGAATTTTTCTTTATTCATCGTTTCAATTCCATTCCATTTCCACCCAAGCTATAAATGTATAAACAAGCCATTTTTTTACAAAATTGTTGCTGAACAAAAATTTACAAAAGAAAGACTACTATTATTTTGAGCGATTTCACCTGGTGCTTAACTTTTTAGCCGATAGTGTGAAAATTTTCAAATCTTGTGATAATGAAATTGAGTATATTTGTAGTTCACTGTCAAAATTTCATGCCGATTGCTCATATGGAAACGAAGTTACAGCATGCCAAAGTTGAGCATTTTGTATGAAAATCAGCTTTCACTACTATTATTCTGAACACAACTGTAGTTCCAGTTAGGCCCTTTTGGAATTTGTTGATTTTATTGCTTATTGAAGTGATTTTCATAGTTTTTAAATAAAATAAAGCGAGAGAAAAACAATGTAAGCTAAATGCTGGATATTCTCGGTTGAAGGTTCAGTACCTTTCGCTGGCTTGGATGTATCCGTGGCATTCCAATTGAATTCTACCATGGACACTTCCCAACTTTTAAGTTTTATCAGGAACACCACAGAAAGGTTCAGGGCTAACAAAGCTCGGCGCTGCACCCTGTCTTGCTAGATTGTCGGCGATTTCATTCCCCTCAATACCACAATGGCCGGGCACCCAGTACAATATGTCGTTCCTACTTGCCAATTGCTTCAGAGAAAGAATGCACTCCCACACTAACTTTGATCGACATGTAAATGCCTTTAGAGCATTCAAAGCTGCTTGACTGTCCGAGAAAATACAGATCTTTGCAAACCTATAGTTTCTTTTGAGGCAATCATTTGTACAGTCAATGATGGCTTGTATTTCAGCTTGGAACACAGTGGGACTGCGCCCCATAGCGATTACCTTGCTGATACCAGGACCGAAAACTCCAGCAGGATAAAATACATTAAAACCTGGACGTAAACTTGGCACACCAGAATCCCAAATATAGCGGCTTGATTTACCCACTTCAAAGGGAACATCATAGTTGGTGTTCGTTGTCATCCAATCTTCTATGTGTTGTGTGCTATTTCATTACCTAAAAAATAATGCGCTCTCGGGCTAGGCATTGGATATAAATAGAAAGCGTTGTGTTTGGATGGGCATCTAATTCTTCCGAAAGAGGTGCACTTTGCGAAAAAGGACCACGTGATTATTGAGCTGAAATCGAATTCAGGTTAACTTCTGCGTTCATGAGTCCTCTCATGGCGTAGGGGTAACGCGCCCTAACTAGAGATCAGGGAGTCGTGAGTTCGATTCTCACTGAGAAGACGTGTAACTTTTTCGCAAATCTTCACATCAATTTGTCCATCTAATCCAATTACAAATTATATGTAATGTTTAGCTTTTCGGTAGTTGTTAAACTTCCACTCGGCTGGCTAGCCGTAAACCACGATTCATAATTAAAAACAGCATTGAATTCCTTGATGATCTTCATGTGACCAATCAAATCACCATCTAGTATTTTATTATAACGAATAAACTGCAAGGCATTTTTTGCAGCTAACAGTTTAATGAATTGATGCAAAGGCAGTATATTAAGAAGGGTATCCAAGGCAACCGATGGTGTAGTTTTCATTGCCCTTGTCATTGATATACAAGCAAATCTTTGTAACTTAGCCAGCTTCCTCTGAGCTGTTACGTCAGGCCACCATGTCAGCGAAGCATAAGTAATTTTTGGTCGGACTATTGCTGAATAAATCCAGTTTACCATATTAGGTCGCAGTTCCCAAATTTTTCCTAGGGCTTTATTGCAGACCCATAGGGCATTAGTAGGGGAAGGGGTGGTAAAATGAACACCTTAAAGAAATCATCTTGTTTCTGATAGAAAAACGAGGAATTTGTATAGTTCTATCGCACAACATCAAAAATAGGGATGTAATCTATAGCAGCGACATGGATTCAGACTAAAATATTTAAATTTTCACATATTATCATCGCTATCAAAAAGCTATGCAAATGTTCATTTTACCTGCTCTATGTGGGTAAAATGAACAGCGGTTGGTGGTAAAATGAACACTACGCAAAAAATGTGAGCAAAACAAATATTTCTGAAAATTTTCATTGCCCCACCGAAAGTACATCCATTAATGATTGTAACCCATTCAAAAAGAATTCTAAAGGTATCAGACTTGGTATCATATCATAACGATATTCACCTCACTGCAAAACCTCAAGTCTTCCGAGCTAAAAGTTAAGTCAGTTCTAATTTTCAAATGTGGTTTTCTAAAATCACTCTAATTGACCTCGGTATCAACTCGAACACTCAAATTTATGCTCTAAATCGCCCGTGCGCGATAAAAATTAATCGAAATATGTTTTTTCTCAATAAAAGGCACGATGTTCATTTTACCACCCCTGTTCATTTTACCACCACTTCCCCTACCCTTATTTATTACGTTGCTTAGATGAGAGTTCCAGTTCAATTTTTTCTCATTTTTTTTACCCCAAGGTGTTTAACTTCTTCCGAAAATTGAATTTGAACTCCATTCAAAGAAGGCTATGTAAGCTTTACCTTTTTCCTTCTGGTAAAGGCACGATAATAGTTTTTGAGGGGTTTATGTTTAACCCCTCTTTCCTGCACCGCTTGAGAGTAATGTATAAGCTCATTACCCCAGCGGGTTACGAATAACAGAATGTCCTGAAGATTCAGGCTTCTGAATTCAGTTTCACTTAATAAGTGTTTATTAAGTAATTGGAATCGCATTTGCGCAAAAACTGGACAGTTACCTATTGACTGTTTAAAGATAAACTTGCGACGATCGACGCGCCACCATATTTCATATAACGAAGGGTATTAGAACTAACTTGGAGGTGATGCTTTGGAGGTTATTTGGCAATTTGGAGGTTCAAATCCCCTCCAAATACTAGCGATTTTGCGGTGGGATGTTGACGTTTGATGACGAATCAGGTGATACGAAGATCCATAATCACATACTATCACACACAAAAGAGTCATCACGCTGAATATTTGCCATGTGATAGTTGAGTCGGCAGTGTGGCCTGTCAACGCTCTGACCAAGAAACTGCAATTCTGCTTTGACAGATTTGTTAAATATTACGCCATTCTTGGAGATGGCTCAGTAATGTACAATTTTGTTTGACGACACGACTTCAAACTATTCCAATATTGCTTGTGCTGAGTTGCCGCCCAAGAATTTATCTGAAGCTTCACCCAGCACTTCGAAATTGGAATAACTGGCTCAGCGCCAATGAAGTCATGCGATGCTCCATCGCGACCTAGCTCATCCATCAGCTAATTCGTTTCCAGCGAAGGAAGAATGGCCAGGCACCCATACAAGGTTTACAGAGTTGATTGAATTCAGTTCCTCAATTTGAGTTCGACATGCGATGACAAGCTTCGACCTTGAGATAGCCGAAACAAGAGAAATAGGCTCAGAAGTGTTGCACTTCATAATTCGTACAACCACGTCTTATATACTAGATCAAACTACAAACCGGAACTAGCTCCACATAAGATTCAAATCTATTGTTATTGTTTATTTTTGTCAATCATTTACCCATATGTTTTAAAAACATAATCGAGAGGAAACTTCTCTGTTGAGCTCAAATTTAAAGATGGTGACCGCAATTTTTTCCATGAGCTGTTGATCTTTAGTATAAATTTAAGATTGATTTGAAGGTAAATATGTATTGGATATCGCAGAATCATATTTTTATTAAAAGTTTATACCTTATTTCGTATTAATTACAGCTTACGAAATGTGCAACCCCAAGGAACAATTGGTAGCTTTTAAGATACTTACGTGTTAAATACAAGCTGCATAGCAGCAATCACTGCTAAACAAATTTTTAGTTTAATCATCAATTGAATAAAATTAATTTCCGCTTATGCAAAAGCTGTTATTCCACTTAAAGTTTGTGTTTTGAGTAAGAGCTGAATAAACCTCCGAAAATGCAAATATAGTAGCTTTTATCCTACAACACATAAGAAGTTTAACAATTAACTGATTAAAAGCTTCTATATGTTGTAGCCATCATTTTAGTAGAATATTGAACATTTGATTAACAACAAATCGTACAAAAGTTTCAGTGTCTAATACTTAAAATGTTGACCAGCATGATTAGTAAAACTTATAAACAATGTGAATAACAGTATATGAGTATGCTTTTATTCAAGCAAAACATATTATGTCTTTTTTATGTTATTTTCAAACGTTTCGAATGTTTTTCAAATCAAATCTAAGACATGTAGGCGACTATGTATCAACAAGTGTGAAGTTCGAATTATATTGGATTAAAAAGATCATAATTTGAATTTTCCAAATGTAGTGATCATCATCTGCGACGTTATTGATTTCGGAAATAGTTACCAACCACAACATTTTTAATGATAATCGAAGTATAAATAAAAATTTAACAATAATTACATGAAAGTGGTTACCCAACTAACAGTTCAGAGTCACAAATAAAGATACATATTTAATTATTGTTGAATAATGGTGACAGCTGTAAAAAAGTCCTACAAAGAGCTGAGAAGATGCTATTTAGATCTAAATTTAAGTCAATGTTCAACATTTTTCACTGGAATGAGTAATAATAGAATCAACTTTTATTAAATTTTTCAAAAAAATCTCTGTCGACTTATCAAGATTGTTTTACTAATGAGTTGAACAAGTCATTTTTCCTTCTATTAAAGAGCCAATATTCCACCAAACAAATATATTTGTGTTAACAGATGTACAGAAGACGAACTAACGTTTTGGTTGCTTTCGCCAATTCGCCAATTCGCTTTTGCTAAATTTTCGAAAAATGGACAAATCTTCAATTTACTAATATTATTATTATTTATCTTACTTATTTTATCAACCCAACAAAGATTGGCAAAGCCTTTGCCGATAGATTGTCAGTTTCCTTTTAACCTGCTGATACTCAACCGCCTGTGATAATCGGGGAAGGAAGAGATGGAGATCATTGGAGACAACTGTTTTTTTTCCGCATTTCGTTTCGCACGAAGCACATTTAAGACGCGTCAATATTCCGTGTACGGATCGTTAATTTCCCGTATCGAAGCATACTTTTTTTAATTACCCTGAACTTTATTGATACTCAGTTTTCTAAAACTGACACTCTTCTGCTTCTGATTATCAAAAACACCAACGATAAACGGGCATCTTTGTTTGTTTTCTTCATCTACTTTTGTGCCATCTTCATTGCTATAATCATATTGGTGGTGCTACAGACACTTTAATGGTGGCATAAATGTCAGTGAATTGAGTGTAGTGAGCATGATTTTTTTTCGTCGTATTCGTGAGTTTATTTTGGTGTAAATGCTGTTCATGACCAGAGGAAAAGCTGAACAAGATCATAATTTGTTGTACTTAACCCCTCTACCGGCTGCTTCATTTTGTACCGCAAGGAAAAAATTCAAATTGCGATAACTTTTTGTTTGAATTGAATCAGTCTTCTGACATAGGATTGTTTTGAAAAACAAAAAGAGCACATTTAACATACAGATGATTGAAATATATTTTATACTTCTATAATGCTTAATAGATAGAAAAAATACGACAAATAATTAAAATATTGACCTAATAAAAATATTTCATGCATTATATTATGCATTATAAATGAATTTTAGTATAGTTAGATAAACAATTAAATATAAGTTTTAACAAGTTAAAACTTATTATGAAATTCGATTAATCATTTCAGGCTGTTTTTGCTTTGTGAATAACTTAATGAAACTGCTGTGATAACTTTATTTTTGACCAGCATTGACATAAATTTTCTCACTGTGCGCTATAAATAGCCGACTGAATTCAGCTTGCATCAGTACTGAACAGCAGCAGAAGTAATGCGCTTGTTCAGTTGCTGATCAGCATAGCAAGTGTTGATTAGACATTGTTGAATGGAAGCTCAAACATGATCAATATTCAGCTACAAAAGAGATTTATATTGGGCACTGGAAGGCTGATATATGAATTCAAGGATGGCGCAGACACGGTAAAAACTCAGCACGTTCGATTGAATAGATTGATCACTCGACTCAATTCAAAACACCAATCACCATGATTTGAAGGGTTCTAACTTTGGATTTGCTCTACTGTCTTTAGAACTAGACTCTGAAGTGAAAAGTCGTTGATTTTGAACATCATGTCTTTTGTATGAAAGCAATAATTGACAGCTCGTTGTAGAAACTGATTGAGATCAACTCAACCCCTTTCAACAGATGCGAGTTGGTGTCAAGGTAAGACACTGGACTTGCACTCCGAAGATTAGTGGTTCAAATCTGGGTCAGGCGGAAATGTTTATTTTAACTTTTTTTTTATTTCAAATCAAAACATGCAACGTTTAATTCAAGTGCTGTTACCTTGATTTTGTCAAGATTCAACAGTAGTGCGAAACCAAGTGCAGAACTATTGATAGAATGGTGATTATTTTTTACCGTGGATGGGAAGGTATACCGCTGACGATAGGAAGGTCTCGAGTTTGAATCCAGTATCCAGGTAATTATTGAAAGTGGTTATTAATTCATAATAAAAGTATACACTGCATTTGAAGTAGTGTTAAGCGATTTTTGGTCATTTATTTGTTTATGTTGTGGCAGTTGAATAAAAGCTGAGATAAATGCTTATAAAGCGAGTTTGACGTTGAAGAATCAACGCAATATACAACGACACGCTTTATAACTTTCAAAGACGTACATACAAAACAAAGGCGATGAATATTACAAAACTGCATGAATTTTTTTATACAATTTAATGAAAATTGAAAATCATTAAAATTTAACGTAAAATTTGACAAATTTTGATGAGTTTAGAATAAATTTATTTTTCTGTTAAGTTAAGTTTACAGCAGTCAAAAGCACAAACATAAACAAGCACATTACAGGATACTGCTTTGAAATCTCAAGAGCCTGATAGGAATCTTCGGGTGTTTGTAAGGAATCTACGCTAGGACTCTCGCTTAGGGTTTCGCCTCGATATTGCTGAAAATTCTCAGGTCTCCGATAAGAATTTTCAAAAATTCATTATCACTAACCGAATGCCACAGGAAACCACCTTCTCAAAATCTACGACATTTCGCCAGAACTACACAAAATACCCCTAGAAATCCATTATCTCGCTAGGATTTCACAGTACGCCCTAGAAATCTTAAGAGTTTATTGGGCATCAGATATTGGACATAATCTTCAATAACCAGATCAGCACTCCCGTACAGTCACTTATATGCATGCGACATGTGCCTCAGCTCGCCCAGTGTCATAGGTGGCTATGATGCGCTTAGTGGTTACCTCCAAGCTATGTTGAAGACATACAAGCAGTATTGCATGATATACTTCAGATGGTTAAAAAACCAACTTTATTAATTTTGATCGTGGTACAATCTTCTAGAATATTCTTCGCTATTATATCAAGTAGTGTTTTTGACATTCTGGGTCCAATTGATCGATCATCAATTTTCCTGAACCAAACAGTAGATGATGTGCTGTTGCTCATATGTTTGAGCTGAAAATCCCATATTAACTTCAGTGCGCATCGTACCTTCGTGCTGTGCGTACTCGTTTTTCTCTCTGCTCTTGGAAGTTTTCTTAAAAACTACCTAAAGCAATAAAACAGTACTTTTCAGTGCTACAAAAACAGTACTTTTCAGTGCTAAAATTCAAAACAGTACTTTTCAGTGCTACTAAAACAGTACTTTTCAGTACTATTTTTTCTACTATTGATCCCTTTACGATCCTTGTTTGGACCCGTGCCTTCGATTTTTCGTTGGACCCGTTGGCGAAAGCTAGCGGTGGTAATCCTTCTTGGACACCGTCTTGGGAAAAAACCATTCGAAGGTCACGTCTTCTTTCGTTTATTAATTAAACATGGTATCAACAACTAACAAAAGGAAGGGTGAATCTCTGAATTCACTACTTCCTTCCAAAAAAGTGGGTTTTAAAACTGTCACTACACGTGGCAAGAATGGAAGAAAGGACGTTTCCCCGGAATGCGAACTTTCTTCCAAGGGTGAAATGAATAATTGTATCGAAATGAGCAATCAGTTCGATGCTCTAGACAAATTTTCCGAACACCAAATCGAAGCAGCCTCTAGCCCAGGCTCTTTGATTCAAGTGAGGAAGCAAAGAGTGCCGCCTATCGTGGTCAGTTGTTTCGAATTTGGGGGATTTAGGCAGGAGATCTTGAACTCCATTAGGGGAATCAAGGTTTCCTTCCAAATCGCAAAGAAAGGAGACTGTCGCGTTTTGCCGGAAACTCTTAAAGATCGTGAGCTTCTTCTCAAACATCTTGAAGAGAAGAAGCACAATTTTTTTACTTATGACGACAAAACTGAACGTTTGTTCAAAGTTGTCTTGAAAGGTCTCTCAAGTGACTATAAATCACCTGAAGAGATCAAAAATGGAATAAATGATTTACTTGGATTTTCCCCAGTCCAAGTAATCATTATGAAAAAGAGAACCCAATCTGGCATTGTTCGGAAAGGGCATTCTCAAGAATTTTATTTAGTTCACTTTAACAAAAAAGAACTAAATAATATTAAAGCTTTAGAAAAAGCAAAAATTTTGTTTGATGTCCGTGTGACATGGGAACATTTCCAGAAACCTGGAGGAAATTACCAGAACCCCACTCAGTGCCGTCGGGGCCAAAAGTGGGGTTATGGTACAAAAAATTGTCGCATGGATGCTAAATGCATGATTTGCGGAGGTTCTTCTCACGCCAAGGACGTCTGTCCAGTGAAGGAAGGTACCACCAAATTCATATGTTGTAATTGCGGGGCTAATCATAAGTCCAATTTTTGGAATTGTCCTTCACGCAAAAAGGTCATTGAGGCTCGGGCCAGGCAGATGAAAGATAATATCCGTTACGATAACGGTCGTTTCTGGAATTTGCCTGGTAGAGTATCGAACAATGCTCATTTTTCAGTTAACGATCGCTTGATCATGAATCATACCCATCAGGAAGATCATAATCATGCTCATTCACAAACTAATTTTATTCCGTCGGGTAGCCGTTCGAATCTTTCTATTTCGAATGTATCTACCCACGTAAATCCTTTGCCGATATCGTAGCAGGAAATTCGAACTCCTCCCCTGTTCGATCCATGGGTACCCATTCTACTTGTTTCAAATCAAATGGAAAAAACCCTACTAACTCCGCTTCTTCGTCTACCGGAAATTCCAATGGGAAATCACATGACATGTCTGCCTCTGATTTTAATTTTCTAACTGAACAATTAAATCTAATGATTGATGCAATGTTCAAAGCCACCACTATGACTGAAGCAGTCCAAGTAGGTGTAAAATTTACAAATCAAATTGTTATTGGATTACGTTTTTCTAATGGATCCAAATAATAATTTAAATATTTTAATTTGGAATGCTCGTTCTCTGAATGGTAAAGAGGACGAGCTGTTTAATTTTCTTACGGTTAATAACGTGCATATAGCAGTTATTACCGAAACGTATTTAAAACCTGGATCTAAACTCAAAAGAGATCCTAACTTTTTTGTTTATCGTAATGATCGACTTGATGGGGCATGTGGGGGAGTTGCAATCATCATTCATAGGCGTATAAAACATCAACTGTTTTCATCATTTGAAACTAAAGTTTTTGAAACTTTAGGTGTTTCTGTTGAAACACAGTTTGGTAAATATACTTTCATAGCTGCCTATTTGCCTTTTCAATGCTCTGGGCAGCAAGTTAATTTGCTCCAAACTGACTTGCGTAAATTGACTCGCAATAAGTCAAAATTTTTTGTCATTGGAGACTTTAATGCCAAACATCGGTCATGGAATAATTCTCAAAGTAATTCCAACGGCAGAATTTTATTTGATGAGTGCTCTTCAGGATATTTCTCAATTCAATACCCTGATAGCTCCACATGTTTTTCCTCTTCTAGAAATCCATCTACGATTGATTTGGTCTTAACCGACTCTATTCATCTTTGTAGCCAACTGATAACTCATGCTGATTTTGATTCTGATCATGTCCCTGTTACATTTCAAATATCCCAAGAAGCGATTCTCAATCCTATCAGCTCCACTTTCAATTATTTACGAGCCGACTGGAATATGTATAAAACGTATGTTGACTCTAATCTTGATGTTAACATTTCTTTAGAAACTAAACTTGATATTGACAATGCTCTTGAAACTTTAACAAATTCCATTGTTGAAGCCCGGAGCATTGCAATTCCAAAATGTGAAGTAAAATTTGAATCCGTGATTATAGACGATGATCTTAAACTCTTGATCCGTCTTAAAAACGTGAGGAGAAGGCAATTTCAACGCACTCGTGATCCTGCTATGAAAATTATATGGCAGGATTTGCAGAAAGAAATCAAGAAACGTTTTGCTCAATTAAGAAACAAAAATTTTGAAAATAAAATTTCTCAATTGGACCCTGGCTCTAAGCCCTTTTGGAAATTATCGAAAATCTTGAAAAAACCTCAGAAGCCAATACCGGCATTGAAAGAGGAAAACAAATTATTACTAACTAATTGCGAAAAAGCTCAAAAACTTGCTATGCAGTTTGAAAGTGCGCACAATTTTAATTTAGGACTTACTAGTCCAATTGAAAATGAAGTTACTCAGGAGTTCGAAAATATTCTCAATCAAGAGAACGTTTTCGAAAATGCCTGGGAGACTGATTTGGAAGAAGTGAGAACTATTATTAAAAAATTCAAAAACATGAAAGCTCCTGGCGATGATGGAATTTTTTACATCCTCATCAAGAAACTTCCAGAAAGTAGCTTATAATTTTTAGTTGATATATTCAACAAATGTTTTCAATTAACATATTTTCCTGACAAATGGAAAAATGCTAAGGTTGTTCCAATTTTAAAACCAGACAAAACTCCTGCAGAAGCTTCTAGCTATCGTCCAATCAGTTTGCTATCCTCCATCAGTAAACTTTTTGAAAAGGTTATTTTGAACAGAATGATGGCCCACATCAACGAAAATTCAATTTTTGCCAATGAACAGTTCGGATTCCGCCATGGACATTCGACCACTCATCAACTTTTACGTGTAACAAATTTGATCCGTTCCAACAAATCTGAAGGCTATTCTACTGGTCTTGCTCTTCTAGACATAGAAAAAGCATTCGACAGTGTTTGGCATGAAGGTTTGATTGTAAAATTAAAAAACTTTAATTTTCCAACATACATTGTTAGAATAATTCAAAGTTATCTGTCAAATCGTACACTTCAGGTTAATTATCAAAACTCCAGATCTGAAAGACTTCCTGTAAGAGCTGGTGTTCCTCAAGGCAGCATTTTGGGACCAATATTATACAATATTTTCACATCTGACTTACCTGAGTTACCTCAGGGATGTCAAAAATCTTTATTTGCGGATGACACAGGCCTCTCCGCCAAAGGACGAAGCCTGCGTGTCATCTGTAGTCGATTGCAAAAAAGTTTGGATATTTTTTCTTCATACTTGCAAAAATGGAAGATTTCTCCTAATGCTTCCAAAACTCAACTAATAATATTCCCACATAAACCAAAAGCTCTTTATTTGAAACCTTCAAGTAGACATGTTGTCACGATGAGAGGGGTTCCAATAAATTGGTCAGATGAAGTTGAGTATCTAGGGCTCATGCTAGATAAGAATTTAACTTTCAAAAATCACATTGAGGGCATTCAAGCCAAATGTAATAAATATGTAAAATGTCTCTATCCCCTTATTAATAGAAAATCAAAACTTTGTCTTAAGAACAAGCTGTTGATATTCAAACAAATTTTCAGGCCAGCCATGTTGTATGCTGTACCAATATGGACTAGCTGTTGTAATACCAGGAAGAAAGCTCTGCAGAGAATTCAAAATAAAATTTTGAAAATGATTCTGAGGCTTCCTCCCTGGTATAGTACCAATGAGTTACATAGAATATCCAATGTTGAAACATTGGAACAAATGTCAAATACAATCATTAATAATTTCAGGCAAAAATCGTTACAATCTTCTATTGCCACGATTAATGCGTTATATGTTTAGGTTAAGTTAGGTTAAGTATATTAAAAACGTTTTTTTTTCTCTTATAAGCAGGTGAAATCAACTCACCTGTAAAAAAACTGAACTGCTACGGCAAATGAAATGTAATATGTTGTTAACAAAATGTTAATTAAATCTTAAATTTGTTTTACCAAATTAGGATGATAGTGTTGTCAAATAACACAGAACACCTAGATATAAGAAATGAATGTAATGTTTGGAATGATACTAATAAAGAAATTAAAAAAAAAAAAAAAAAAAAAATATTAACTTCAATTCAAATGCGCCAGCTCATGGAACGACCAAATGAGCTGAATTTTTCAGAAAGGCTTCCTCTAACCCCAAGAAATAATCCTGGAGGGTGCCCCGTGGAATCATACAACTTTATTTTTCTCCCATACTGAGCTGGGCCAGTCTATTATGAGGCCCATATTCTCGATAAAAAATATTTTATAAAATGTAGGATCGTTTCTTAACAAATCTAACATCTTACTTAATCTGTTACAAATATGAAATGTAGCTCTAAATAGTTGCCGCAGAAAGATCAATATACACACTAATACTACAGACAAAACATTTAAACACTCTCAATCGTATTTATCGCACGTTTCATTGATGTTATTGAAAATAAAATGTTGTTTGGACTGTGCGCACATTTGTCATGGTGGCGGTATAAAACACAAAAAAAAATGTTGCCAAAAACGGATCCATTTGTTGCCAAAATCGGGGGGTGCCAAAAATGGAGCATGCCAAAAACGGAGCATGCCAAAAACGGAATCCCACTGTATAATAAAGCAGCTATTCAGTATGTAGTTGTGAAAAATTGCTTAATAAATGATTATAAAATAGGCAAATGTTTCTTGGGACAGCAATTCGACCAAACTTGTGGAGGCACGATGTATTTTTGAATGGAAGGATCCTAGGGAAGTGTGTTTTTATTCTAGAAAATCGAATTAATCACCCTTATTCTTGTTCACGGCGGATCAAACTTTCGATCGAATCCTATTTGTTCGAACCCATCCATGGTCCACTTGATTTTGTTGACGTAAACGGAAGTTTCGCAATCCCGTTTCGGTTTTCGATCTAAAAAGCATTCGAACGTAAACAAGAATATGGGTGAATATAATAAAAAGTTTAATTTCTTTAGATCGTAGATTTTTTAAATTAGGAAACTAGATTGCATAAACCTCTGCAAAACAGAATTGGTTCCTATGCAATTATCCCAATAACATTCAATGCAAAATCATTACCCATATACTCCACATTGCACATTGGTCTGGTTGTGCGCTTATCCGCCCTCAGTTTGTAAGCATCTCACCAACTTGAAATCATATTTTCCTGATTTCAATAAATGGTAATCGTATTATGCAGTAGTTTGTATAGAAACACTCGATCAGAAGATTCAAAAAATCTGATTATTGTAATAAAAACATTGCTATTGTTTTAAAGTTCACGCAACTTCTCATCAACACCACGAAATACAGCGATCAAATTCTAAAATTCTCCACTAAACAACTCCTTTTATTACTATATGAAAATACCTGGAAGAATAACCCAAAAATCAGCGTAGGAATTCTTGTAACCTCACCGCAAAAATGTATACACGAATTTCTTTAAAAAAAAAGACAATTTACACAGTCTTCAGCCAAAAGCTGCACAGACTGAACAATCACGAACATTAGGCAACGGACAACACGGAACATCCAGTAGCCCAGTGACGTTTGACGAAAAGTTTCCACCGACTGGAGTGGGAATCGAACCCACGCTTCGTGGCACTCACAATACGCCCAAACGACTGACGCCGCTAACCGCACGGCCACGAACTCCACATCTATGGAATAAATCTTTGTTGAGAACTCAGTAGAAATCTTTCAAAGATTTTGTAAAGTACCGTGATGCATCATTACCCGGACATTTAAGTTACGCCGAAAGTTCAAACGCATTTTTAATTTGTTTCTGTCGCATCTAGTATAAGTGTAGTCACTATTGAAATAAGTTTAAGTCTAAACTTCAAATTATGAACAAAACCTATGGACTTATCCACGGTCTACTTTTATCCTCGACTTTCTTTTTCTTTTCTGCTCTAAATGCGGGCAATGTTTACATTAAATGACATCCGGACCAACATCCGGACAACGAATGTTCACCGGATGAACATGAAGTGGATGAATGCACGACGAAAACGTTCATTTTTTGTAAACACGGCTCGCAGTAAAAGGTTTTCTTCCCGGTGGAAGAAGCAGCGTGACGTCATTGTAAATTAGTTCATAGTGAAAAATATAATTATAACATGTAAAACTTTAAATCTATAACCCATGTCGTGTTCTTAAATCCGGACACATGAATCAAAATGCCGGACGCCTTTGGATCAAAATCCGGACAGACGGATTTGGGCTGAAAATACGCTTGAAAAACTAATAAAAACACTTCAATGTAACTGAAAATCTTCAGTAACATAGAATTACATGCATTTAAATGTTTGAAAATATAAAAAAGGTCAAAACGTTGAGCAGAAATACTTTTGTTTCACCTGTAACCTTTTCCAACTGACTCTATTTGAGGTTCACTGAATGAATCCTTAATTTTAACGTTTTTCATGCGTAAATCCATTCTCTGTTGACTAACCACACTTTTTCGCTATGTAACTATGCGCTTATATACTAATTCAACTTAATATATTTTCCAAATACATCAAATATGAGATTTCCACGATATGCCCGGACAAATGTTCACTTGGGGATGGTACACAAATTATGTCACGCTAAATTTCAACTTTTTTGACCACCCCCCCCCCCCTTTGTCACGTTTTTTGTATGAGTACTCCGAAATTTTTGTAAGACTTGTCACGCTTGGCTTGACCCCCTCCCCCCCTCGTAGCGTGACGTAATTTGTGCATGACCCCTTGTCTTGAAACCCGGAAAGTGCTTGAAACAGTCTTTTTTACATCACAATTGCTTATTTGCACAATTCTTCTCACTCTTTCGTGTACACACTAGAAAACCATTTCAGTATTAGATTTCGATCTTTGGAAAAACAACGTCCAACCGGTGCTGCTTTTTTGTTTTTATTTTTAACACTTCATTGCAAAGGATTACTAGATGTAATTATGCAATAACATGAACAGATATATTAAAAGTTATAAATATATATCGAATACATGTGTTAAATGTTTAATTTCATATTTAATTTATTAAATACAATCAGAGTTTCCGATTCACCACGGTAACTGGATAAATCGGTAGATGACTTGGTGTTAAAATATCTGAAGATGGTCTCTGAAACTTTACAGAGTAATTTCCTGTGGTACTTACTGGAGGTGTTGCTCAAGGATTTTCTGGAGCAAATACGAGAAATATTCATTCAATCATCTCTTGAAAAATCACTTGAAGGTTTTCTGTAACAATTCCTAGAGGAAGTATGATGGTTTTTCTCGAACCGCGTAATAGTCTCTGAAGAACACTAATTGTATTTGAACACTTGATATTTTCAATTAATGTTTATCATAGATGTTTTAAAAATACATCTATTGGTGCGCTACTCACAAATGATAATCCTATATGACTAGCATAAGAAAATGCATAAGACCAAGGAAAAGAAATCTTGGCAGTAATTATAAGATCTTGAAAATTTAGTTTATATCGAGTGGAAATAAGCACAGTAAATTGTAAGAAGCAATTAAATTATAAAATATCCAGAATTTTGCACCTGGATTTACTGCAAAAATAAGTTACTTTGGAGACCATTTCGGTTTTAACATGCCTCTAAGCGTTTGACGCGATGGACATGTTTGACTTTGCTTTTCGTTAAGAGATTTGTGACCTAATTCGAGTTCCACTATGAGTTGCCAAGGATAAATAACTATCAATTTAAAACTCTTCAAATGATTAGATGGAAAGTAGCATGGCCTGTCGTGCTATCTTAAAGGATGATGGATACATTCTAGAATAAAACTTTGAGGTAAAATTTCATATAAATGTAAATTTTGTTGGCAAATTATATTCAACCACTTTCCATACTGATTTCTACTACTAATTTGTCAAACGATGGGTTGGTTCCTACTCATCATCATCATCATCTTCATCGTTACTTTTCTGCTTACCTTTCCACTCCCGGGTTTCGTTCTCGTCCCTCGGCTCGTAGCTATGCAGCGGAAGCGTTTCCAGCCACTCGAACATGGAAAATGTCTTCAGCTCGGTCTCTACAATCGTCGCCGCAATATGCTTCCGGAAGAACTCCTGAATCTGCTGCTCCTCTTTCTGGAAATCCAACGCCTCATGACATCCATCTTCGCCGTAGCGGACGTTATACTTCTCGTAGTGTATCCGGTTCAGTACCAGGCCCAATCCAGGTGCTGTCGGAACACCGTATCGCTGCTCCTCGAACGCTTTTACGATGGTTTCCTGTGGAGTCAAACCACGAACCACGGCCAGCGTCAGGCCAACCATCTTCCGAATCTGATGCAACATAAAGCTTTGACCTTTGATCTTCAGTGTAGCGAATTCTACCGTGGATCCCTCAGGAACGAATGGCGCCTCGCACTCGAAGGACATGATGAACCGTTTGGACGACGGATCGATAAACTCTTTGCGGCTAGTGAAATTGTGGAAGTTCTTCGTCCCCTCAAATAGCTTTAACGTTTCCTCAACCACTTTGAGCCGCTCTTCCGGAACCCGATAGCTCTCCATGTCCACCTTGTCCTCGTGCAGGGCAAATGCCATCGTCGGAAGCGTGTAAGTGTAAGTTCGCGCGTCACAATTCGACTTCGAGTTGAAACCCTTGGTGACTCTCTTGACGGCAAACACCCTGATCTGTTCCGGCAAATCCTTATTCAGCGCGTCAATGTCCACATTATCCGGCAACTTGATCGAAACCACTTGTGTGGCCGCCGATACTCCCTTATCGGTTCGGGCTGCCCGTTGGAACTGAATTTGTTGCGGCTGGTTGAACGCCTCTTCACTAATCCAGTTGTGCTTCAGCATTGCCACCAGCAGTTCCTCCTCGATGGTTTTCGTCCCTGGATTTCGTTGCATGCCCAAATAGTTAACACCGGAGTAGCCCATCACTATCACACATTTCCGCTTCTTAATGCGCGATGCTGGATCGAAGTTCCGCACTGCTTCCGGATCCGCTGGGGGATCTTCCCATTTGCGCTTCTTCACCATTCCGTTATAACGGCTCTTCCCCTCCTGCTGTTGACGCTTCTGTCGGTAGCGTTCTTCATGACGAGCCTTATCGTCGGTTATCTTCTGCTCCACAGCTTCGGCCATTTGAGCGAGGAATGTGGAACCGGCAGCAGGTCGGGATTCGGCAGCCACAGCACAGGATTGCGCCGAAGAGTACCGTCGAAGAAGTTTCGAAAGTGCACTGGCTCCGCCGCGATTCAAGTCTACGGACACTACGGCGCGGCGGAGAAACGTTAACATTTACTTGGCGTTCTGGAGGGATTGCCACTGCCGTCGCGTTGGTGGAAAATTTCAATAAATCGGATAATAAATCGAGATTCTTTGAAACACACGCGAACTGCGGCACGAGGATTCGATGAGAGGGAGAAAAGCAAACTGAAAGTGACAGATTTTTGTTTTGATTAATGAGTAGGTACTAAATTATTAGCACAAAACAGTTTTTGAAGAAGACGATGGCTGGGATGTTTTAAGTGTGCTTAAATTGATGCGAGAGCGTGCTCCGGAGGCTGGCATCGAGTTTAAGGTAAAGGCCTCGGAGTGAGACACAGACGCTAAAAGGGTTGGGTGGGTGTCCTCAAAATTTTACAGCTCATACAAAAATCGTAGAATGTTCATATAAAAAGCGTTACGAGGGGGTGGATGGGTGTCAACAATTGCCATTTTTGTCATTATGAAATTTGTGAATAAAGCTAATTAGGCTGACCATAAGGTAACCGAATAAAAACGGGACAAATAAAGAATAAAACGGGACAATTCGAAATACCGTAAATTGGGTGAAATTGATCACTGTGTCACTCGATTTTATATCTTCGTAATGGAGCACAAATATCAATGTAACCTGCAGTGAATGAACGTTGTTTGTCGTAAGTATGTCCAAATTGTGTGTTGTGAAGTTTTTTGCATTCAAAAATGTTTATTTATATGAAAATAATGTAAAATTTCAAAATCTTGTACATCAATAAACTTCTAGTTCTAGACAAGGATTTGGACATGGTATAATCCTGAAATTTTTTGAGGATACTAAAGATATATCCCCAAACTAGATTTCATAACCAAAACTCGTACCAATTCGTTGATTTGGTTGAAATAATTGAATTTCTGTAATATATCAAGAAATTCCTTTGGGAATTGCATACATTTAGGCGTTTTCTGCGTTATTCTTGAAATTCAAACATTCATTATTTCTATAAATATTGTATTGTTAAGAATTTGGCAAGCATTTTCGGATTCAGGGAGCTCAAATTTATTATGTGAAGTTGTTTTGAAAACTAACAATAATGGCATTGATAAGTGATCAATTTCACCCCGAAATGAGATCTCCCGATTTTTTATTTTAGACATATTTTTAGCACTAAAATTTAATTTGTTAGAAAATTTCGGTACTTGAGTCAATGAGACTCACCTTCATACTTGTTTTCCTGCATTCAGTTGTTTGGCATTGTCAACATTATAGAAATCAGACAAGAAAAACCTTGAAAAGTGATCAATTTCACCCGAAATTACGGTACGTTTAAAACAATCGGAACAATTTAAAACACGGGTCAATTTTACAAATCCAATATTACCCTACATCTGTGTATGATTCAATAAACACATAAGAACCTAGAAGAACCTTATTCAGTGATTTCTGAAAAAGGCATTTTTATAAATTTCTTTCTAAACATAATTCGTTACACATTTCAATGCAAGTAATTTAAAAGCTGGGTTAAAATGATTTAAATGAAATTGTTTACAATGTGGTGAGCATATCATAAACCTTTTTTTCGTAATACTTCATAATTTTATTGAAAAATACACTTTTTTAAACAAAAAGTCCAATCGAATGCATATTAGAAGTAAAAACAGAATTGTTCTTCAATACAATTTACAAAGATGGATTGATAAAAAGATTGATTCGATATATGTATTGAATCAAATTAAACAGCAAAAGTGATTTGTTTTTGTTCCCTTTTTCTCAATATTAGAGCTTCTAGGTTTATTTAAAAGCTTAAAGTAAATCGTGATATCGATGATTGTGGTCAAATTTTAGTAGAACAGTCTCAAGTCAATTTTCGACTAGTGTTCGGAAAATATAGCCTTTTCATATAAAATTTTCATTAACAATTTTCTGAAAGTATTTAATTCCATCAGGAATATTTTAAGTCTAATTAAAAAAATATCTTATGAAGATCGATCCTTATTCTGTAAATTAACTAAAAATTTGGCAAACGTATAAGCAAAAAAGCGCAAAAAGGTAATCAGAAGCATATGTTGTCAAAAGATAAAGTTTAACTCTGTTTGAGAAACTGATAACTATCATTAGTGCATCAGATTCCACTCATTTAAGGGAAGTTATGTGTTCAAATGTTTACTATACAATAACTGTAGTGTTGATCATTACTATATTTATGTTGCAATGTAGATCCAAATATAGGTAATTAGTGGCCAAATAAATTAATTTAAAAAACTGTCTTTAAAAAAATATTTAATTGTATTTGTTACTGCATCTAGGTGTTTCTATTTCCGCTCACGGTAAAGAGATTTCGTGAAGAACTTACAAAAAAATGCATTATTTCGAATTTTGTTGTTTATCCTGAAATTTGTTATGGTCAAATTGTAGCTACAACTGCAATAAAAAAGACTGTATACTAAAATCGACATCTCTTTAAAATTTTGTTTTATATTTTGCATGAGCGGTTATTGAAACACACAAAAATATCTAGTCATCCAATAGCCGCTACTACGCTACTACAAGACCTCGTGTTTCAATATAAAGAATTATTTTATAAAATGAAAATAATGTCGAACGACTTTATTTGAAAGATAATGTAGCTAGAATATAGCCGTACGAAAAATGTTACTTTTTGACACTGAAAATCAATGTTTACACTAGTGAGCGTAAATAGGGACATGAGCGGATACCAATTCACTGATGGTACTTGAAAAATAGATGATTAAACTCTTAAATCTTATTTAAAATTGTTTGTAGAGGTCTACAAACAAAGAGCCACGAATTCCAACGAAGGATCAATCTTATACAAGTCGATTTCCTCAGAAAGAGAAGTATCGACGTTTGTTTGACGTCATTTAAGCTTTCGGTCAACGTCAGGCCAACAAGGAATTGGATAGGTCTATAATCCTTTTTTTTACTGGAGTTGAAAATTATGTGCCCCTTCTCTATATCCCAAAATACGGGACAATTCGAGCATTTTGCATAAAACGACGGGACAGCTCGTCAAGGTGGTAAAAACGGTACTGTCCCGTTAAATACGGTACGTATGGTCAGCCTAAAGCTAATCGCAATCTCTCCAGACGAACCTGTTGAAGTGGTTTTGTCATCAAGTCGGCCAGCATTGATTCCGTCGGACACTGCAATCTAATCTATCTCCTCTTGCAGGTCTCAAACAAAGAAGAACTTTGTATTGATGTGTTTGCTGTCCCGTTCGAATCGATTCGCTTTCCACCAGTTTGATGCAACTTTGGTTGTCCGGGCCCATTCACAAATATCATAACGCTGAAAATGCTCATTTTTTATTTTATATATTTTTTTATATTTTATTTGCGTTCTTGAGATGATACAGCTCGTACAAAGTTTGAAAAATATCCATACAAAATGCGTTACAAGGGGCTGGGTGGGAATAAAAAATGAGCATTTTTTGCGTTATGAAATACAGGTCGGACTCGATTATCCGGAGACTCGATTATCCGGGGACTCGATTATCCGAGATTCGATTATCCGGAATTTCAGACTCGATTATCCGGAATTTGTTTTTGGATGTTCTTGTTTTTCAATTTGTATGCATTAATTCGAAATAATTCGGTATTGCAATATACAATAGGAATGGTTTTGCAGTTTTGAACGGATTTATGAAAAGGGAGGTTTAAAAAAGTGGTTTTTGTGTATGCTGGTCAAAAAAAAATTCTTGTAAAGACCCATATTGTTCCTAGAAATAATTTTAGGCTACGCCACCGCATCATATAAAAAAACCAACAACAAAAAGATAATATTCTTTTTTCAAGTTCTTTTATCGAAGATTTCAATTTTTTTCTTGATTATTCGATTATCCGGAGGATTCGATTATCCGGAGTGAAAAAAAAATCGATACTCCGGATAATCGAGTCCGACCTGTATATGAATAAACCCTTCTCGAAAACGGGGACCTTGGTTGCTTAACTGATGTCCTTCAGCAGTTGCTTGGTCCATATTAGCTCCTGACACCCTTCATCGAGCGCCACGAACTTCGATTCGGTTGAACTCAAAGCAACGCACGTTTGCTTTCATGAGCACCACGAAATTGGTCCTCCACCGAACATCAAAATCATGCCGGAATTCGATTTCCGGTCACGAGCGTCGCCAGCCCAGTCCGCATCGACGAACATTTGCAACCCAGCACTGGAAGCACCAAGCGGCAGTTTATGATTTCGGGTGGTATACCAATACCGAAGAATTCGCTTCGCTTCTGCCCAATCTTGTGAATTCGGGCAGCTGGATTTATGCGCCAGAATCGACACGCTAACGGATACGTCTGGCCGCCTGTGTACAGCTACATACAGGAGACCTCCTATCAATCTCATGTAGTCGTGGTTGTTCGGCAGCTGATCCATCTCCTCCTTCTGCTGTAGGTAGCTCGGATCGAGTAGTGTTTTGCTTACTCCATGCCGAACCGTTCGGCCAATGTAAATTTCCTGGTTGAGTGTAGCGGTATTTGCTAGAGTCATTAATTAATTATATTTTGTCACGATAGAAGTATAGTAAAACGAACAGCAATATAAATTCATTTACGTTTCAAACGAACAGCAGTATAGTTCACTTGCACTGAACTTGCATGCAATGGTGAACCCCAATCACTCGCAAATAAACTCTTCAGCGAGCTTCACTCGTACAAGTTATCGTTCACTCACTTGGCGCGAACATAACTCATCTCACGAAGCATGCGCCGGGGGCCGTTGGGATTGAGTATGCTCTCCCGTCGGGACCACTTGTCGTTAGATTTAAAGAATAAGACGTTGAGGAAAAGAATGGACCCGAGCTAGCTAAATGCGAAATGTTTGAGAGGGAAAAGGACAATATTCACTGGTCGGCTCAAGGGATAATCGGGAACCGACTTTTGATAAGATCGTTCCACGATTTCCGGTACGAATGCCGAAAACATAAACTGCGACCTTTCTGAGGCATCTCAAGTTCTGTCTCGTCCACTTTGATCTGACCCGTGGAAGAGGCAGGAGTGTGAAGTATTCTTTTAAGTAGTTTCGCGGTGTGTTTTGTGAAGGTAATTAAAAACGTGGAAAGTGTCTGAATGTTCAGTGTAATAATTGCTAGGTTTTTCCCTCCCGATAGGTAGTGTTAGAGCAATAAATTTGCTAGCTTGTGCGGTGCTGTGCGTGATTGAAAATAAAAAAAGGTAAAATTTCTTAAACGCTTTCCGAACAAAAGCTTACCCCGTCGAATAGCCGTTCGACGGCTTTTTATTCAACAGTTTAGTTTCCCGCACCATCCCACCTCCCGCTCGGCACACCGCGCCCAATTTCGTCCACCAGTTTCCACACTTCTGACCCCACGTGCCAGCTTCGAAGGTCTTCCTAACTGCCGGCCGGAGTTAGAAGGGAGTTGCGCCGTCACCATCGCACTCCGGAAGAGCGATTTCCCCCCCCCCAACTAGGGAAATTCACCGTATCGACGACAACAACGGTACAGCGCTATTCATTCCGTGCGCTTTTGTTCATCCGTGGGCAAGCGTCGTAGAGGCGACGCGAAGGAGGAAGCAGCCGGTAAAGCAGAAGCCGACTGTAAGTAGAAAGGCTATTTTTGTCCCTGTACTCGAGTTGGTGAAGCGTTAGTAAACTTGGGAAGCGTTTTGAAAGCTCCGGAGCGTTTGTCGAAAGTTTACAGTTTAAAGGTTAGCTAAAGAAATCCGCACAGTTAGGTGTGAGTAGAAGGGAGAGGAAGAGGAAAGAGAAAGTAATGTAGAAAGTGGGTACCCGAGTAGAAATTAACGTTATAAAGTAGAAATGAATAAATGTTGATAGTAGTTTTGCGTTTCTTTAAATGTTGTAGTTGAAGTTATTGTTTCCTTATATTGAGTGCACTGGTCGTAGGATATTTTTCACGTTTCGTTGTTTGTTGTAGTATAGTTGTGTTGTTACTCCAAGTCGGACTGCTTGGGTTTCTCAGTCCTCCATTTTTGTCCTGAAGCGAGAAGGTGAATTGTGGTCGGGACGAACTTGGCCTGTGATGATACCTGTCGACCACGTGCATTCGGTATCGGTAGAAAGTCGAGTTGTCGGTTATGTTTTGAGCCGGTCAGAGGGTAGAGTTTTGAGTACTTGGATTACGTGGAGCATTTGCTAGATCGTTCGGTAGTTTGTAGGAAAACAGGACTCGCCCTGAGGTTTGAGTTTGCCGGGCAATAGAAATTGACAAGTGGTCCTCTAAGGAGGTGGCGCATAAGCTACTTGTTTCTCTCCCAACCCGAACGCCCTAGCAGATTGGTTCGCTCGCCGTCTCGAGCCGGCTACATGAGCATGTACCTTGTTGCGCTTCTATCAACTTGCATACCAAGAAAATGGCCTATTGAGCTCTCGCCGAGCGGTGTCACGAACACGTGCGCAAATTTGCTTGGTTAAAAATACTGCCGTTTGATTTTGCTGGGAACAGCTGATCTTTGTTTATATTTTCAACCAGCACTCTTTAGGTAGTGTTGGTGACATATAACGTGTATGTGCACGAGCGCAGAAACCACTATGTCTCCAAGGTATGGGCTTATTCACAAATTTCATAACGTTGAAGGGGGTGGGTGGGTATCCACAAAATGTTACAGCTCAAACAAAATTTTTAAAATATTCTAACACGTTACGAGGGGGAGGGTGGGTGTCAAAAATTACCATTTTCGGCGTTATGAATTTTGTGAACAAACCCAAAGACTTCGGAAGTTTTGCCTCGTAGAACATACATCTTGCACACTCGACAACGGTTCGATTGACACGCTCGGCCAACCCGTTTTGCTTCGGTGTATATTCGGTGGACTTTTGGTGGATGATGCCGGCTTCGGCAAGGCGTTTCTGAAACATCCCGCGTCCAATCGTCCACAAACGATACGATGGTCCCCAGTACCGGCTTTCAACTAACGAGGTTTCTTCCATTAGTCCGTAAATGCCCGTATGGACAAGCTCCAACACGCCGAATGTGCTCCAACACGCCACTGCTTGGAAATGGAAGACGAGTCCAAGGGTTTATTCATATATTTCATAACGCCAAAAATGCTCATTTTTTATACCCACCCACCCCCTACGCATTTTGTATGGATATTTTTCAAATTTTGTATGAGCTGTAACATCTCAAGAACACCCACCCACCCCCTTCAGCGTTATGAAATTTGTGAATGGGCCCTAGATTACCTTATGAGCCATAAAATTTTGGGCAACTGCAAGGGATATGGAAGTCTTTAATGTGTCTTTGGTATTGCTGTTTGCATTTGAGATGCAAAGCTTGACTAAACCTCCTCCAAATGCGGTTAAACAAAACAATCAAAGGACACTTAGCAACGATTGTATAAATCACCGCTGCCCTAGCAAGAAAAATTTATCTTTGACATCGCATTTCTTGTGAAAAATCTTACCGCGTTTGGTGTTCCCGCATTTGATATTTGCATTTCAAACGCACACAGCAAATTAAATATTCGATCAAATTAAAAAGTGCTGTCGTTGCATTGCTTTTGGGTGTGCAGAAATTCATTTTCAATCCATTGTTGTCAACTGGAAGGGAAAAACCGAGACAAAATTTATGTACGTCATAGTGAGCCGAGATTCTGCTGTCACGAACAGTCATTGTGAGCCTAGATCTTAAAGAATGGAGAAACATGATAAAAGAGCGTAATAGATCAGAACATATTTTTGCATTTCAACAAAGATGACAACAATCGGTTGAAAATCAATTCCTGCACACCCAAAAGCAATGCCACGATAGGACCTATTAATTTGATCGAATATAAAGTATTAAAACACGCATCTTTATACTCTTTTCCAATCAAAATTAAAATTAAATGCACATAAAACTATGGCCCTTTTTTCAAGTTTGTCCAGAAAAATCGAAGGTACACAACAAAAGAAAACTAGCGACTTTTCCCAAGCCTGCCTTGATTGTCGTTAGTGAGCGGGAGTTAGCTTGCAATTTGGAAAAGTGTTCTTTCATATTTCGTGTGTAGTATCTGTGACTCCCTCCCAGGTTGTCAAGTTTGTTGAAATGCAAAAATATGTTTCGATCAATTACGCGCTTTTTTCATGTTTGTCCATTTTTTAAGATCTGGGCTCACAGTGACAGTTCGTGATAGCAGAATCTCGGCTCACTATACTGCTTCGCGACTAAAAATGGATGAATCAACGTGCAAAGTTCGATTTTTGACCAACTTTGCCGCGTCGCGAGCCACTTCGCTATAGTGCGCATCTATGCCCTCCGCCGTGTGCATTATGCGCACTATTGACAATCGACTTGCGACGCGGCGAAGTTGATCAAAAATCAAACTTGGCACGTTGGTTAACCCATTTTCTAACGCGAGGCAGTATACACTGTAAACTTGGCATTACCCTATAAGGTGTGAAAAATACCCACTTTTTTCTGATATATGAAGCTGTCAAAAATAGGGGTATTTAAAATTTTTGCATAATGGGTAAATTTTGCCCATTTGTTAGTTCCAATGGTTTACTCTTTAATGAGTGAAAAAAATCTTTATCTTTCGTTGTGACCGAAGTCGTATCCTGATTGCAGGTTATTGAGCAGTATCTTGCAGGTTAGTGATAAATCGAGATTTGTTATCCATCTCGTTCTTAATTGAAGAAATATTGATATTCTTACAGGCAGGTGTGATATGGCATCAAAAATCCTCATTACGGCCTGGAGCGAGACGCTGCACAGAAAACTGCGACCATCCCGGATAAAAACGTATCATTCAGTGAATAGAATAAACGATTAATGTACAATATAACGTATTGGATACAATACAGCGTATTGTAATTGAATGTCGAAGCAATATTATTCTTGTTTGGATATACAATTCAAAAACAGTATAATATATTGTAACAGAACATTGTATTGTTTTCAATTGGTTTTATACCTTACAATTTTTGTCAAATTCCTATTTTTGCGTAAAACAACTGTTGCTTTTTTCTATGTAGCTTTGCTGAAAGAAATAAACAAAACAAGTTCAGAAAGCAAGAAATGTTAGGTGAAAAATATTCAAAAAGTAAAAATAAGTAGTTTTTTAGAAGTCACTTGACATTAGCTGTAACGACGAATGCAACCATGATACAGTTCGTTGAATTGTTTTTGTATTGTACAACAATACACGAATTGCTAATCAAGACAATACATGAACATTATATCGTATTGTATTTTCAAAATGTTTGTATGAGAAAATATCTATATTTGTATTGTTACGATACTTAACCACCCATACATTATATTGCAAAAATCTCATATACCATACAGTGAACTGTTCAAAACAATATATTGTACTGTAATTGTATTGTCATTTTACATATACTGTATTGTTTTTCCAATATATTGAATGGTACTGTTTCAATACGTTATATTGTTTTTGTATTGTATTTTTTATTCGGGATGTCCGAGGGCTAATTATATGAAAGGAAGCATGTCCAGAAGAACGTTAACTAGTTGTTAATTAATAAGATTTATTTAAGAAAATCCTAATAAACTGCAAAAAAACGCCCAATGATTTGTGTGCACATTATTCATAACTATCAATTAATTTCATATAATATTGCGTTTTTTTTCACCACTTAGACTTTAGTGATCTGAATTTCGTCTTTTTCAGATTTCGCCTTCGATTTCGCTGCCCCTTTTCGATCACCGCCGCCCATGCAATTATCCTGATGTTCATGACAGTTTTCTCCGGCCGGCTCAGTGTTTACCATTTTCTCTTTGTTCTCGACTCACCAGCTGGTCTTGTGTACACAACAAAACCAGCTGGTCATCCGATGTTTACAGTCATCGTCATTGTTCTCATGAACCAGCTGGTTGTGTTGTCGTGTCAAAATCAGCTGGTAGCGACTGAAATCAAGGACGAAAGGTAAATGGTGTTTGAAAATGTACTATGAGTACATTATTGGCAGCTTTTCAATTTCGTCATGAAAGTCTAATCATTTGTGAAAATCACAATAATGAAGTCATAAAAGAGAGTAAAATTTACTCTCATTCCAAACAAAATTCATTTGGAATAAAGGGTAAAAATCACTCGTTGATTTGACGTACAAGCGGTTTACTCTTTAATGAGTAAAGGCCCTTTACTCTTTTTATGAGTTAAACTAGTTTCTCTCAAAGAGGGTACTTACAGTGTATACCGTATGCCGTACATAAATTTTGTATCGTTTTCTCCCTCCCAGCCCTAAACAAGCTCGAAACAATATCAACTAGAACACCCTAATGTAACATGTGAACGTGATCCAAACATTCAAAAAATCAAAACAACAAACAAACGTCAGAAACGCAAACGGCTTGCGCATGTGAATCACACAAAAAAGCAAAACCGATAAAAAAACGTATCAAAAGCGAACAGCGCCCAGAGAGACAAAAAGACTGAAGAAAAGAAACTAAACGAAGAAAATCTCGATCGCTTTTACGGGTTGTGTTTATGTCGCGCAAATTAAACTGAAAATCTTGCTTTTGAATCGTTTAGTTTTGCTCCGTAATGTTATTCAAGTGTTAAAAGGTAATCGTTAGTAACGGTATTTGATAAAATATTTCGAAATCACAGCCGGATTCGTGTGGAAAAAGTGAATAAATTGAACACCAACCGATGCCAAATCAGAGAAAGAAGCTTCAGAGTGACTTCAATTCGCCTGCAGCAAGGAAACGGGTGTCTCTCTGCAGCATCGCTTATTCGTACGTGATCATGGATTGCGGATTGCGGATGAGAGCAGAAACAGAAGAAGCATAAAAATTCCGACCGTTGTGTGCGTGTTTGAGTGGTTTCGAGTTGGATTTCGATTTTGGTTTGGGTTGGATAATCCTGGAAGAAATAATAGGATTTTTTAAGTGCGTGGGAAGATTCCTAATATTGTGAAGGAGCAAAGCATTTGTGTTGAGTTCGATACTGAGGGCGCGGAGTGAAACCCTCTGGCCACAAGGAGATTGTTGAACCTGAGCATGAACACGGCCATCGGGGATAATGACAGCTTTCTAGTTAAAGACTTTCGTACATGTGTATGCGTGATAAATAGTGGAAAGGAATGCAGCCAGGCACTTCCATCGGAGTGTTTCACAACAGCATTAGCCAGCAACAATAAATAATTGGACGATCGATCGGTGGATCACCCGTGAAAGGGGCATAAAAAAAGTTGTACACCAAATCCATCCAAGTGTGGGGTGAAATGAGTTTGGCATCGTTACAATTTCCCAGCGATTCCGATCGATAACGGACGGAAAACTTACTAAGCCGTTTGCTTTTGTTTTAGGTTGTAGGGATTAATCGGAGGTAAACGGTCGCTATGCACGGTCACAGGAGAAGAAAGAAGCGGCCCAGTTATGGCATTCGGACGGTGGAGGTCAACCGAGGATACAATGGGTTCGGATTTACGATTTCCGGACAGCAGCCATGTATTTTGTCGTGTATTGTGGCGAATTCCCCCGCAGATATGGCCGGATTGAGAGCGGGAGACTTCCTGATATCGGTTAATGGATTGAACGTTTCGAGACTACCTCACGAAGCCGTGGTTCAGCTGATTGGAAATACTTGCGGAGCAATCAAGATGGCAATAGCGGAGAATTATTACTCGGACAGTTCGGATGAAGACATCTTGTTTCAAGGTAGTCAACAGAGGTCACGTCCCAAATATCCCCACCATAAAACAAAATTCCACCGGACAACAACCGTAGGAAAGCAGTCGAATGTTCCCCAGGCAGATTTAGTGGGAACCTGTGAAAGCGCTACTGCCATGGTGGTAAACGATTCCCCAACGGCATACAATGTGATTCATAGCCCTAATGCGAGCAATAGCTGTGATATATCAAACGTGAGTGCAATGGTACGATCGGTTCAGCTCACCCAAGATGACGAACAACGAGCAGGACCGTCTCAGGTGCGGGAAGGACCGGAGGGATCCCTAGAATACAAAGCTATCGTCGGATACCTAGGAACGATCGAAATGCCCAAGCAAATTGCGACCAGTTCCAAGTTGCAAACGGTCAGAAGCTGCATTAGAAAAATGAGACAGGAGAAACGTAATCCCACCACCGTCCTCATGACGATTCTGCCATCCTGCTTAAATCTAATTAACACAAGCAATGCAATAATAGCGAAGTATTCCTCAGTTCGTCTGAATTACGTCAGCAGCAGCAGTGAGAATGATAACCGATATTTTGGACTTGTAACATCTGCGATCTACGCCGATGGGTTGATGTGTGAAAACTCCGATATTCTCAATCAGAGGAAGGACGTGGTTATTTCCAACAGTTGCCACGTATTCGTCATCGACTCGAAACTTGTGGAACATCCCGTTCATTTGGAGAAGGCTGATCTATTCAAAATAATCTGCACAAAAGATCCCATCTCGAATCTCTGCCTGGAATTTCCCAGTAACTCAGAGTACGTTGTCAATCTTATTCGTAGTATGTACAACCTTAAGGCACCCATTAAACCGGATGGAGTTCCGTACGGCAAACCACCTGTGGCACGAAGTCTCAACCTAGATCAAGCTCCACGAGGTTATCACCGAGGAATCAACGATCCTCGTTTGAATCCACGAGCCATAGACGACCCCCACGATCTATTGGTTTCGAACTCTCCTCAGCCCAGTAATCACAGCGAAATTACAACAACATCTAGCAACTCAGACTCCGGCATTGGATTCCACAACGATTGCCGCAACATTTCCGATCGTATCCTGGTTGTGGACTTCCCGGGCATCCCAAATCACCAGCAAATAGCAAACGTGCGCGCCCACTTTCGGAAATCTGTCCCTTTCGGTGCTCTGCCCAACCGTCCAACTGGAATTATACACGAGCTGCCCGCAAAACTAGACCCCATACGGAATGTTCGTTCCACACTTGGACCCGACCAATACGCTCCGCAAATATTTCACGGCAAATCCAAATCAGCCGACTACAGCTATCCCTCAACCTCCGGAATCGATCGTCTTACCGTGCGAGCTCGCCCAGACACCAAAGCTTTTGAAGCAGATCGATCCCCAAGCAAGGACAACGCTCTCAACAGTTTCCATGATCCATGCCCACCAAAGTACGACTCCATCTATCCACAACTCCCTCCGCTAGACGATGGCTGGACATCCGGAAAGACCGTCGATGATATGGGCAATGTCGTCCAAGAACGTGCCATTGATGTCCCCAAACTGGAAGAAGTATTCCTCGACCTCCAACGTTACAACAATGACAACGTGAAAAACAGCGTTCTCGCGGCGCGATCCTGCGACGACATGATCTTGTCCCTCGAGAAAGAAATTTTCGACACCAAAGCCCCGCTCTCCATCGACGATCTAACTCTACTGGCCAAGAAGCCATCCACCCCACCGGAACCGGAACACGTGTTCCTACAGCCCGCAAAACCCATCAAACGATCCAAAAAAGCTTGTTCCCATAAGAATGGCACGGGAAACAAACCAGCGGATGACACATCCGTCGGTTCCTCTTCAAATCGATCCAGCTCGCAGTTGATGTCCTACAAACTGAGCCCGAAGGTGTTTGGACTGTCGAGGCCGCTTTCGATGAGTTTCGAGAACGTTTCTAGCGTTTCGTCGGTGGGCGATGGAAGCAAACAATCCAAGGAAGGCAGTAAAGATGATCAGGATGGCCAACGGCGCAGTCGACCTTCGAAACGACTCAGTGGAGGGTTCTCCGCCATTTGGGGTAGCTTGCAAGAGCTGAGAAGTAGCTCGAAGCAACAGGACGACTCTGGTGGTGGGGGGGATGTTAGTGATACTGTGGTTAATAGTGCCGAAGTGAGTGATAAAACAAACCGGAAGCAAGAACGGAGACTAAGTGGATATAAAATTCTGGAAGGGACGTACAGTGAGCCGGACTTGCGCTATGATGAGGTAAGTTTTATTACATTTATTTCCTATATTGATAATTGACAAGTTGGAATTACGCTAAATGATCCAAATGTAATTGGGAAATAGATTAATCAAATGGAATTCATTTATTGACAACTTCAGACCATCTTTCCACTCGCGGCCTTTAACTTGAACTAAAAAAATAAACTCTATTACACACATAAAAAAGGCTCTTCTGGTTCCGAATGGGCTAATTGAGTTTTTTTTTCGAAGTTTTTTAGACATATTACTTCAGAAGTTCTTCACGGAATCTTCCTTAAATTTATTAAAGGATTCCTAAAACGTTTTCTCTTTTTAATCCTTTTTCAACGTCTTCACAAATTTCCCCTAGAACTTCTCCAAAATTGTACCACGAATTCTAGTGGCAAACTCGCCAGTGGCAAAAAGTAATGTTTCTAAAGACACATAATAATAAAAATCTTACGAATACTAACCGGGATTTTTCTAACATTTCCTTCGGAGGTAATAATAGGAATTTCTCCTATGATTCCTCGTAGAAAGGTAGCAGGAAGATGTAGCTCTTTTGCAGTTTTTGTGCCTCTCTAATTTTGAACAGGCCAGCATACCGTTGCATCCCACAAGAACTGCGGACCTCGGGACCAGGAATCTTCAGAATCAAAGCATGGACCGCTAGCCCATTTTGTTGCTTTGTCCGCTACGTTTATTGCTGACGGCACTTTCATCCACTCGGTTGGATCGGTATTTGTTACGATTTCTCCAATTAGGCATGCAACATACAGTCGATATTTCCGGGAATCAGAATTGATCTAATGGAGTACGGTTTATGAATCATTCCAATAGAATGTTGCTGAATTGGTATTTGATGATTCTCGAGAACGAACTGCGCATATCTAGTCCCAAGAACAGCAGCTTGGAGTTCCAGTCGAGGTATCGACAGAGTTTTTATCGGTGCGATCTTCCCTTTCGCTCCACTAACGCACAACGAGTTCGTCCAGCCTGGACAAACCGAATGTATACCACACAAGCGTAACCAGTGCTGTTTCCATCGACGAACGTATAAAGCTGTATGAGTTGGCAACATTCTGGAATACCATCTCCGAAATACGCTCTTGGAACTCTGACATCGTTTAAGGCTCAAGAATCCATCATTTAATCATCAGCAATCATCAAAAATGAAAAACCAGTCTTTTTGTTCAAATTTAAAGAGATCTTCATAAAAATCTATCATCGCAATCCATATTGCTAGTGTAACGCAATGCTAGATTTTCTTTAACGTTGCTTAAATTTTGAGCAAAAAAACTGGTTTCGAAAATTTGTAAAACGATGATGGTTATTTTCCTCTTAACCTCGGCAGAAGATTTACTAACCACTGCCAATCGTTAAAAATTGCATCATCTACCTGGCCATCCCAACCGTAATTGTTTCGCCAAAGATCTGTCCTTGAATCACGAACTTGGCGAGAAATACAAGGTGTTATACAGGCTCATTACGGTCTTCAAAGCTTATCATCGCTTCGTTGGACGAACGGATCCATCTAGTAGATTTTCCACCGTACTGGGCATATATGCATAGGAAGTTCATTCATCGGTATTGATAGCCAGCGATTCTGCCACATCATACTCTGAACTCCACAAACGAGCGATTACTTGGAGGAAAAGTTTCGAACCCTCCCTTTTGGTGAACATATTGCACACCTTCTGCCAAACGTAGGACTTCCTCCACAGAATCTATACTGTCTAGAAAATTATTCACATATTGACCTTTAATTATTGCTTTGGATGCATCAATCTTGCTCTTATTCCTTTTCATTTAGGTTTAACCTCAATGTACTGAGCGCATGTCCCGGTAAACATGCACTATGAATATTCCCATGGCCATCAAGTAAACGGTATGCTCTTCGGATGGATCTTTAAGCCTGATTTTCTACTGAAAAGGAATCGCTAAAGAAATTTATTGCCGATTCCTTGCAGAAATTTTCTACAGCGACTCCCGTTTGAACTGACAGTTCTTTTCAACTGCGTACTGCGATCAGAAAAAAGCGCATTCTTGATCGATTCCTTGCAGAAATTCCCCATGCATCAAGATAGGCCGAGAAATTACTTGTCAGCAGCGAATCAGGCTTTACGGTACACCAACATCTGTGATTTTTGATCTCGTTGTAAGATCTTGAACTGATCTTACATTTCCTTCATGTCAACAGTTATTGCCACTCGTCGCTGTCTTAATCGATATTGCACACTCGTGAGAGGCATCAACAGATCAGGGCCTGCTAAAAGCTTCGAGTTCACTTGAGCGGCGGCATCCCAAATCTAACGAAGTCTCTGTGTTTTTTTTTTTGGTTTATTCATCAAGCCCAATGGCAAGTATCATTTTCGATCTTGATCATTGGTACCTAAATCGTCCTCTGTCGCTGCTCGTGCGTAGCTCTTTTTTAAATAGTCGTCTACTAGATCGTGCACTCGCTGACCCAGTCCGAATGACTTCTGCATCTTTCCTTCCGTGCTCTTGAAACGGCTCAAGGCCATGGTGTAACTATTTGGAAACCTGATACACGCCGAGTAGTAGATTCAAGAATCTGTCCGGCTCTTCTGTTAACTGTAGACTGTAGACCCCAAAGGCGATGTTTCTAGACTGTCCATTAGGATATGCGCTTCACCAATTGATGAAGCTGCTGATCTTTCGACGGACGGTTGATGTGAAAAAATCCTCGCGAAGACTCAGATTTAGTTAGTGGTGCGCGTATACGCATCATACTAATCTGTTTTTGTCAGGCTATCGACATGGATGGAGACACCATCTTATATGGTGACAGAGGGCTCGATTGGCTTGTCAGATGGATCGGGCCCGGGACATCCTGTCTACTGCGAATCGCTGCAGTTGATATAGGGCCTGTCCATTGCCTGGTTTTTGTGGTGACTGGGAATCGTTACCCTTTCTAATCTTTAGCGGAGCTGCCAAATACAAATTCTCGAGTACAATAAGCAATTACTGGCAAGCTTCGTCGTACCTTCGATAGGGAATAGACTGAACAGGAAGTTCCATTGTTTTAACGGTGCATGCACTGTTAAAGCTGAAGTATCGTTTGATGGTCGTACCAGATATTCCTAGCTTCATATTACATGAATGCTCTTCAACTCTGGTCACATTTCTAGTCCAGCAAAAATGTAGTGGGTCTGGTGCCCCTTTCAGTCCTAAGTTTTCGGCAAGATTCTTCTCAATCATTGTTACCTCCGATGCCTCATCAAGCAGAGCAAATGTGTTGATGAAACCCAGCGCACCATACGCCGTGACTGGAACAATGCGATAAATTACGTCATGATGTATGGTAGTTTTGTGGACTAGGTTTTGATTGGGAGGCATGGACTGGACAGGAGGATGATGACGTAGTCTACATCCACTAACAGGACAATCCTTAGGTCGCCAACAGGGAAACAAATTGTAATTTTTTAAACACGTTCTGCACAGACTATGCATTCTAATTACTTTCCAACGATCCTCAGCGGAAAACTATTTGAACGCTCCACAACCATTCAATGCATGGCCCGACTTACTGCACGATGGACACACCTTTGACCACGCCTTCATTTTGTCATCACTGGACGAATGGTGATCGCTATGGTGATTTACGTATTCCTTTGTCTCAGAAGAACTTCCTTTTCGAATTTCTTTCAAAGACTTCACCGTCGATGTTGGTCGATACCTCGCTGGCTTTCCGAATCCTTTGCGTCATAAACTGCCCAAAGGTTGCGATATTTACTACTGGTGCGGTATCTTTGAAGTCAACCCAATTGAGCTTAATCTCCGATGGCAGCTTTGCGACCAGTTCGTGTAACATAGTCTGATTGGAAAGATACACTTCTTGCTTCGCCGCTACTAGATGGTCGCAGTAATTCTGGACCGCCAATCCATATGAAATAAGAGTGTCCAGTTTTCCTTCTCTTGGAGATGGTGTACGTTGAATTTGTTCCAGAAGGGAATTGATTAAAACTTCAGGCCGAGTAAACAGTAAAGCAGACTGATAAGGTTCTCCGCATTGGAGTAACCGCATTGCGTGGTCGAATTCTCAAAATTACTAATAAAAACTGTCCAGTCTTCCGGATCCCTCGAAAAACTAGACAGATCCTGGATTTGGTTCACTCCTCAGGACTCCTTGACCTGTATGTGAACAACGTTCTTCAGGAACTGTAGTTAGGTTTACCGAATGCGACGGTAAACTGGACGGAGGAATAATTTGTTGCTCGAATCGGTCGACGCCAGACCCTGACCAGTTGACTTTGGTATTTGGACATTCTACTCTTTTTACGCTTGAAAATACCGAAACAGGATCTTGATCTATGGCTGCTTATTGATTCGCTTTTGGATACACACCGGTATATTTTCCATGGTCGTATGTACTCATTGGCTCAGGGAATGGCGGCATTCCACCTGGGACGGATTCTTCTTTTGGAAGATTCATCGTCTATTCCATAGCATTCTGCATACGTGGTCCGTACAGCATATTGAACTTATCCACGAAACCCATCTGTTCCAATATGTTTCGCGATTCTTCTTGACGTTTGTCCTCTTCATACCGCATCTTATTCAGACGTTCACGATTCATGTCAACTCCATCCTGCCCTCGGCTTGTTTCCTACGTACCTCCACAGCATCTTTCGCAACTTCCCCGCTAGGCTTCTGCTGTTTCATGTTTGCTGCATGTACCGAAAATACACTGTTATTCGAGCTGGGATTGGTCGCTGTACCCTCTAGCTGCGAATACAATATTCGGTATTTTTCAGCTAGATAGTTTTCTTCCAGATTTCAAAGCAGATCCGTACGAAGCTTCTCATCTACTATTTTCTTCTTTGCTAACGAATTTTCTTGCCTCCATTTTACACTGCACTCTTCGTTGCTCGACACGTTTTAGCTCCAGTTGCTTCCTTTCTTCGAGCTGCTGCAGCAAAAGTGGCCTCTTGCAGCTCGGATTCACGATGAAGAACTTATCACTGTGCGGTGAGACAATGGATTTGAAGAAATTGCAGCAAGCAGCTCATTTCGACATGCGGGACATGACCACGAGCCACTGAATCTCCTACAGGTACACACGTGTAATGTACAATTTTTCCCCTAGGAAGGCTAGGCATTCCTCGAGAGATTCTTTCAATTTTTCCGAAAACTCTTATTCGGATTACTCCAAGAAATCTCTCAAGGATAGCTTTAGGAATCCCATCAAAAATGTATGTATGAATTCATCGAGCTTCTTCAAACAGTCCCTAGAAATTTCTACAGGAATTCCTCCAGGAAACGCTACATGAATGCTAGGAATTTCTCGGGAGATTCTTTCAATATCTTCTCCGGAAAATTATATACCGATTACTCCAAGAAATCTCCCAATGATAGCTTCATAAATTCATGCTGTATTTGTAAACAAAGTCTTTTCAATAAATTTGAGTTTTGCCAGGGATTTATCTTGGAATTTATCCAGATAGTTCTCTCCATGTATTTTGGGTGGAAGTGTAGTTCAATTAAGTATTTTTCGCAGGAATGGCTTAAAAACAATTAAAGAGGAATCCTTAGAGAAAATCCTGGTGAAATCTTGTCTTATGTGAATTCCTCTAGAAGAATTCTTGCAGGAATTCTAATGAAGATTTTTAGATGAATACCTTGAGAAAACCATAAAGAAACTCCCAGAACATTTCCTTACGAAATTTTTGGTAAAGTTAAAGAGTGAATTTCTGCAGAAATTCCTTAATTTTGATGGAATCCTAGAAATAATTGTTGTAGGAAGTTCTGAAGGAATCAACGGATGAATTCCTGGAAATCCCCGGAACAATAACTGTATAAATTCCTGAAGATATCTCAAACGGAATAGCTGAATCAATTGTTTGAGGAATCCCTGGAAAAGTGCCTGTAGGAAACCCTAGAAGGATATCTGGAGAAATCTTGAAGAAGCCCTAGAAGGATTTTTTTCAGAATGCTGGTAGAATCCTTTGAGCAGTTTCTGATTCGAACTATTTTGGAATCCTTGGAGAGATTTCTTGGGTAATGTACGAATAAATCTTTAGAAAACGTCTATAGACATCCTTGCAGAAACTACAGGAACAATCCCTTCAGAAATCACTGTTAGGAATGCCTGAATCTCCGGAGGAATTTTTGAAGAAATTTCAAGATGAAATTTTGGAGAAATGCCTGGAGGCAAGTTTTCCTGAAAGAAAACCAAAACCAATTTGTGGAGGAATCCAAGAAGGAACTTTTGAAAAATTCTTCAATGGAATGCCTGGTGCTTTGGGGAAAATTCCAGGAAAAATCCCTGGTAAAATTCCTGTAGGAATCCATTATAGCATTTCTGGGGAATATTTTCTGGAATTCTTGGAAATATTCCTGATGGGATTCATGGACAAATTTGAAGAAATCATTACTGGTGGAATTCCTGGAGGAATCTACGGGAAACTTTCTGGAGAAATCCCTGGTAGAATTTACAAGTGAAATTCCTGGCAGATTTACTGGAGGAATATCTGGTAAAGTGGCTCAAGAAACCCTTGATGCAATTGTTGCTGAAGAATTTCCAGACGAATCCCTGGTAGAATTCTGTAGGATTCCTACTTGAAATTCCTGACGAAATGCCTGGTAAACTCTTGGATGAATCCTTGGTATCATTTTTAGAACAAGCTTTGGTGGAATGCCTGGAAGAATCTTCGGAGGAATTTCTGGCAGAATTCGTGGAGGAATCCTTGGTGGATTATTTTTTTTGAGGAATTCCTGGTTTCGATAAAATAAAACACCCTGAAATTTTAGTCGTACGTCATTATATTCAAGCGACAAAATGTTTACTAAATTCCAAAATAGTGAAAATCGGTTCAAAAACGGATTGCTCAGACCATTTCAAAGCTATTGACCTTTTTTATTTTGATGCATAGAGTGAAGTGGGAAAAAAGTTCGATTGGGGCAAAACTTCTTTTTAAGATTTCTAGCTCAATTCACAACAAATGTCATAGATATCATGGTTGTTTGAATGCGCCAAACATTATAAAAATTGATTGAGATCGGGAAAAGTCATGGCTGTTTGTTGGTCTTTGATGTGAAAATTGTAATAATCGGTCGAACTCGGTCGCATAATGGGGCAAAAGTTTGAATCAACGGACAAACGTTCGAGCCATACAGTATTGGACAAAACATTTGCAACTTTTTAGATTTTCCATACAAAATGATCAATTTTAGAGGGTTATATCTGAGTCATTTATGGACCGGTCTCAATGAATTTTGACATATATTTTTGAGTAGTTTTTCCAATCACTAGTTTAAAAGCAGTAACGATTTGACTAAAGTGAATTTTTTGATATTTTTTCATAATTGACATAACTAAACATATTGAAGGAATAGCTTCATGATATCTTCAGCAAGTTGTAGATTTTGACAAGATGAACAAGTTTGCTAAAGACAGTTTTTGTGTAGGGATCCTAGATTTTGAGATAGATAGTTTTCAAAATTTCACTTTAGTTAAATTGTTATTACTTTTAAACTCGTAATTTGAAAAAATATTCATAAATATGATGAAATTCAAGTTATGTCTGATGTTCTGTGAAAATCACTGAGATCTAGCTTTCCAAAGATGGTAATTTTGTATGAAAAATCGAAAAAGTTGCAAATGTTTTGTCCATTATCGGTATATTATCCGGTGGTGCAAAAGTTCGTTTTAGACATTCAATTTTGAAACTGTTATTACTAAAATAGCTAAATATTTTGACACAAGTTTGTTCAGAAAAATGGTAGCCAATCTGTTACGTGTGAAGTGTCGTTCATAAAAACGGACAAACAAAACTAAATTAGGGTGTTACTTTTTCTTAATGCATTAGGAAGGTTAAACCAAAAAACTACTTTTGAATATTTGAAAACTAATGATGTTGGCTGCCCTGAGTGCAAGATAAAATGTAAAATAATAAGCATAGAGTAAGGTGGGGCAAAAGTTCGACCTTAGTGGTATAATCAAAGTTTCCAGGAAAATAATAGCAGATGAAACAAAACAAATACCATACAGTGAACCTTCAACATATTGGCTATAATTTTGCTGAACAACAATTTATCCATCCAAAATATTTATCCATTTTAAGTTATAACAGTTTCAAAATTGATTGTCTTAAATGAACTTTTGCCCCACCGGTGGGGCAAAAGTTCGAATCTAGTGTGGGGCAAAAGTTCGTTGGCTAAAAGACACAATATCAATACTTTTATGCCTGGCATACTTTATACCAGCCGTAAACTTATGTTTGCCGAAAAATACACACTAAATTTTCGTCAAAAAATGCCCAAAACAAGGTTAATTGTAATACACCCAAAAAATAGCAATTTTTCGCAAAACTAAGTGGAAATGTTAAATTTTGGTGACATTTTTCGCACGATCAGGCAAATTTCGCTAAATTTGAAGACAATATGTAGATTTCAGGATATTTGAAAAATTTTCCGTGGATTTATACATGGGTCGAACTTTTGCCCCGCAGATTCGAACTTTTGCCCCGCTATGGGCCAAAAATTGATTCCAACTATTTATGCAAAAACTAATACACGTCAAAGCATCCTACTGATAGGCCTAGAAACGCCCTTACATAAAATATTGAAAAATAGTTTATCTTCATTTGGTTCTATGCATCGAAAGTTTGACCAAATATTACAATATTTACGTCGAAAAACAACAAATAGCCATAACTTTTCCAAATCGCAATCGATTTTTATGATATTTGGAGTGAAAGTCTCTTACTTGAATAGCATTCGAACCACCATGACATTTCTAAGTTTTGATTTGATTTGAGCTAGAAATCTTAAAAAGAAACTCTTGCCCCACTCGAACTTTTGCCCCACTTTACTCTACACAAGAATTCACCACCGTTTCAACGGGCTTACAGCTTAAGAGACTTACCGTGTCAGTCTGTTTTGTTTCTCGATTATAATCATGGAGTAAATGCGACACAAATTACTACTTACTCGTGAAATGAATGTAAATACTACTTCCCTTGCCTTGTGGGATATCGAATCGAAATGAATGAATCGTCATACGTGCGGCCTCTGGGCGTGTGACTTCCACTCAGGCATCTGGTTAGTTTCATGCCAATGTTATGATGCTGACTGGGTGGCAAAAGCATGTCTCGCCACTTAAATCTACCGAGTGAGAGTGGCCCCCAAGAGAAAAAAAATCTCACTACAGGGTAGTTGCACTTCATACGCACCCGCCCGCGCACGTTCGATGTGGCCAATGTACCGTAAACCGGGGGCATGTTGATCACTATTTTACAACTCTTTGTTGTTTTATCCATAAGAATTCAAAAAAGGATTGTATTTTTTTGACAAAACCAGTACCTACTTCATTGATCTCTATCAGCTTACCTAGTTTTTTTTTTATCATGATATAACATTTAACATAAAATGAGCTTGAATATTAAAAATTGAAAATGGCACACCGGGGCCAAATTGATGATCATATAAGAAACTATGTTTTAGATTAAAAATTGTCCTGGCGACTAAATTTGGGTTTCCTGAATCTAAAAATATTGCCGAAATTCTTACAACTGGCGTAGTTGATCATTTTATTTCAAAATAAAATCAACACTTCTTCTTCTTCTTCTTGGCATTACTTCCTCACTGGGACAAATCCTGCTTCTTATCTTAGTATTCTTATGAGCACTTCCACAGTTATTAACTGACAGTTTTCTTTGCCAAATTTTCCGTTCACATTCCTATATTGTGTGCCAGGTACGATGATACTCTATGCCCAGGGATGTCAAGGAAATTTCCATTACGGAAAGATCCTGGAAAGACCATAATCGAACCCAGACACCTTCAGCATGGCTTTGCTTGATAGCCGCGGCTAAGGAAAGCTCATATATATGATTGCATGTATTTTCAGTAAATTTGATGAACTGAGTAATAACATCTCAATTTGGAATCAGGAATATTAGAATGATATCAAATTTAAAAGTTAGATTTAGATCTACGAAATTATTATCAAAAAATGTTATCAATATGTTATGACAAAAAATGATATCAATTTGATAAGATTTCGAAATCAGATTCTGCTTTGGTAACTTACACCTTCAAAAACTATGAATATTTCTATGCAAACCTAACCTTAATGAAACCAAAACAGTGAAAAATCAGTATAAGACATCTATAAACTAGAGAACATAGAATGTCTGTAATGCCAACGAAATATTCAGCATCGTTGGGATGAATTGCTGTTTGGAACCAACCTGATCGAACTCACCTCGGTGATCAATTTGACCCCAGATGACGGTACTGTAGTTGCTCTCGTTGATAGTAATGAGGAACGATGGATTAGGAGCCGTAGTTCAGATGGTGTCTGGGTTCAGTGCAGCGCGCGTGTTTGTTGAGTTCGAATCGTGGTTCCAAAATCTTAGGGATCGGTACGGTCCGGGCTTATCAATCGTGTGTTTTAGGTCGTGTACGATCGAAAATGTGATTTCGGGATCATGTGTGATTGTGGTTATATCGAAATGTAAAGGTGTGGATGATTCGAAACCAAATGTCAAATTTTCAAGAGAACAAATCTGGAGAACCGAACATCCGTTTATAGTGAAAAATGGTTCTCCAGATTTGTGATCTTGAAAATTTGAGGTTTGACTTTGATTCATGTTCATTTGATGAATGAGAGTATTGTAATAATGCAATGCTAATAAATACGCCCAAATATAATAGTGATCTTCTACAAGAATTCTGAGAAATAACTAGAAATCAAATTCAGCCAACCTTACGTACGATCGAAATGTCTTTGGAATGTCACCAGCGTTTCCGGTTCTGGTTTCTATCATGCCGGTTTGTTTCCTGACGACATGACTCAAGTGGAATCGCTTATGTTTATGACGACAGAGTGTGTCACATGCCAGATCTAAACGTATAAGTCCCAAGACAAGACAATGAATGGGATATGTGCTGCAGCAATGGGTGTCTATTGTCTGTATTCCTTCGTCGTCAGCGGAATGCACGAGTGAATATAAATACATGTGTGCAAGTGGGGGAAATTGAAGCTGATTGAATTAAAAATGGTTTTAATTGGAATCAATTGAGTGCCTTTATGCACTAGTTAGTAGGTGATGGTCGCCCGACACAGGGAGAAGAGACCCCATTGAAGATATATCCAGTAGTCGTTTGCTGTGGTGATCGTCGGTGTTAATAACCGGAAAAGAGTTTGATCTTTAGGTCAACAGATGATTGGCGCTCATTTGTTTGTCATACTTGGCTGCTCATAAGAGTTGCAAACCTAGTACAATAAACTTCATTTTTGCTCAATTCACTTTTCATTCGCGACTACGAAACAAAAAGAGATTTACAAAGCACTCGCACTTATGGAAAACCTCGTAATGAATTGTCACCGTGTGCATGAAAAAAAGCAAAAAATATATCTCTCCTTGTTTTTCTCACAGAAAACCGAAGAAAACATCAGCAGCTTCGTAGTCTCGAATTATCTGACTGATTGTTTTGTTTATCCGTGAGTAGACCTGTGCGCCGAAATACAATTAGCTTAGTGGATGGACATGGTGTAGTGGTTAGAATGCACTTTAGAGGAATCCCTAAAAAATCTTGTAGTAAAAAAACTGGTGAAATTTAAGAAAAATATTGGGACAAATATTTTTCGAATCCATGAAAAAAATCCTGCGGAAAATCTCTGTAGAAAGAACATTGACAAAATTCTTAAGGTCCTTGCAGGATTTCCTTCCACATACAATCCTTATAAAAACTCAAGTTTTATCTCCAAATATTAATAGATATATTTGGAGACGTTTCCCTAGAAGTGTATGGAAAAATGTCTGAAGAAATCTTTGAAGGAAACTCCTGAGATATTTCAAAACAAATTCCTGGAAAATTATTAGCAGGATCGCTGGAGTGATTTCTGAAGGAGTCCCAGGATACATTCTTGAATGATTTCTTGGAGAAACTTTTGGAACAATTCCTAGAGTGACGTATGGAGTAATCCATGATCCTGTAAAGTTGTTATAAGATTAATGTATGTAAAAATTGTAGCAAAAATTCTCATAAAATATCTGGTTTTTGTAAGATTTAAACGAATTTTTTTAAACGAATAGCTGGACGATTTTATCGAAAAATCTCAGGAGTACTTCATGTGGGGAAATCTGGGATAAAAATATGAAGTAATTTTAAGAGAAATTCATGGAAGAATTCTCGCGTTTTATTTCTATTGTGTATGTGTGTGTGTGTGTAATCCAACTAACACCCACTGTCCGGCAGTGATATTATGGAAGAAATCTTTCTGCAATGCTTGAAGCTCTTGCAGAAAGCTTTAGTCCTAGAGTTATTGCAGATCCAGTGATCCATTTCAAAATGGCTGGAGATACACGTCTATTCAGAAGTCACCTTCACAAACAATAAGTCCCTCATGCATGCATTACCGAAAATTGAAAACACACTTCCTTTTCAAAAGATGTTTTCTTTTAAACTGCCACGTATTTATTTTTTTTAGTAAAAATCATAATCAGAACAATCTTACCGAAAACCATCCAAGGTGGCTTTGCCGTCGCCATGGAAACCTTCGACTCAAACAACCTTGGGATCGACTTTTCTTCTTCTTTCGCCTTTGCCACGCATTCGTTCGTCAAATTCTCGCGTTTTATTTCTATGAGGCTAATAATCAAATTGTGAATAAATCGAGTTTGGATACCATTCGATAGTATCTCCCAACAACCACAAACATTACCAACATAATCATAAAAACTACTGCATTAGAACATAATAGGTCAAGATATCAGACCATGTAGGAATGCTCGAGCAATTGATCAATTTGTTCAGCTTTGCTACATAGAGGCTTCAAAGTTTGTACGAATAATATGCGGACACCCTGTTATCCTGGAGAAATTCCTTAATGAAATTCATTGTAAATTCAGTTTCAATGAATATCTCGGTGAATGCTTAAAGATATTCCTGGATAAAGTCCTAAAATAACTCATAGAGGAATGGGGACGGGCCTGGTGCAATGGTTAGAACACATACCACTCACGTCGAGGTCCTGGGATCGAACACCATCGTCGGAAGAATCTGCGAAAAGGGTTCTCGATGGTGAAGGCCTGAAGAAACTTCTTGAAACATCGAGTTTCTGTAAGAATCCTTGTAGCTGTTGGGGTATGGAAAGTAATGCCCAAACATTTCATAGTTATTTTTGTATAAATATTTTTAAATATTATCAATATTATAAGAAATATTATCGTAAAAAGAATCGCCGGCGGCGCACAGGTCTACTCGTAAGCTCATATTCCATTTGCCATCAGCATACTGATTCAGAACACATGTACCGCCGAGCAGTTTCTTGACCGCCGAAGAAGTGATTGCAATCATCATTGCAGTAAATCGTGCAGCAAATGATCCGACGTCGGTGGGCCTTGAATGAAAAATGCGACCCCACTCAATTCCATGTGTGGACGGACCTATCTGGTTGACGGCGGCGAAGAATGACAAACAAATTCTATTTCAGTTGTTATTGTTTTGTCCGGTGACATCACTGCTGTTATCAGTGTCAGGATTGAAGAAAAGGTGTCCCAGCAGGTCTGTTCGATACAAGCGTGGCTCAATGCAGTGGGCACTTGAAGGTTGTGTAAATGGATGTTATAGCGTTTAGGTGGTTTAAGTGATTATGTGTCGTTTTGGAAATGCTGTTTTATCGTAGCTGTGATACAAGTGAAGCATACTCGAGAGTCAAAGTTTCAAGTGTTGGAAAGTGTGTCAGAACCGTCATTACGCTGTAATAGCCTCGAAAAATGCTAGGCGGTTTGGTGTGTGGCTTCAATTCAACAGAGCATTTATCGGTAAGATTTCTTCAAGAACACACTTAAAAACGACATCGCTGTTCGGTAATTTTTTTACGGTTTTCGATCAGTAAATCACAAAAAATACTGAGATTTCAGCACTTTTTGTTGAAAGTACTAGTTTTCAGTAATAATTTTCCTAATTTTCTGAACTCAGTAAACGATTATGCTGACAAGACCGCAAAATTACAAATTCATCGAGAAAAAGCAAAAAGTCAGTAAATTGATAGTACTGACTAATCAGTATCGATTCTTTTTGCTGAGTTTTCGTTAATATAAAATGAAAACAACTAACCACGGTTGCTATTTGCCAAGCGAATGTTTTGTTTTCATTTTCTTGATATAAACTCTAATTTTATTTATATTTAAACACATCCAGCTCTATTGTCTCAAGTCGCAACTCATGGTAAGTATTTGAAAGTCTGTTGACGAATAAAAATCACAACGATCTTCCGCCAATGCTTTTGCAGCTGAAAGATTTAACTAGCGCTTTGTTGCGAAGCGACATGAGCCTTGTATCCCAAACTTACGGAAGGCCGCTCCGATTCTGGTGGATAGACTGGGCAAGTCTCTATCATGCCAGGGTGCCATGTAAACCGAGTGTGGGAAGCGTTGCGAGGAAATGTTGGGACATCAGATTCCAACCATGGGATCGACTGGAACATAAAAACGGGAATGATGAAATTGAAGTTGGAACGTTTAGCATTATATCCATATTGAGAACCCTTGGAGGCGAATGACTTTGAAGTTAAAACCTCCTTAATAAATAATAATATATTGAGAACAACCAGTAGTACTAAAATCGTATAACCGAAAAAATCAGCAAACAAAAGTAAATAAAAATAATTGTACTGAAAAAGACAGTAACGTTTCACAAAAATGTTTACTGACTTAGTCGGTACTTTTTTGACAGTTCAACATTTCCTGGCATTGCGGAGTTTTCGGTACTTATAAAATATTACCGACTTAACTCTGCTGTTCAAAAACCCAGTAAAATTTTACCGACTTCGATAATAAAATCTAAGTGTGAACGATTAAGTAATAACTGTTTAGCTATTATAGTTTTACGGCAAAATTCACTTCTATGCCGAATATTCAAGGCTGGTAGAGATTTACATTTAAATACTCGTTTGTCACATATTCGACTTGGTCTCTAAAAGTCACTGTTTGCAAAAAAAGTAAAATGCTAATTAAAGTCAATGAAATCTGATATAAAAAAAAAAGTGAAGGCTGGGGCAGCTTTTAAAACTCAATCAGCAGGAAACAAACATGGGTAATCAAAGTGTCAAATAGATAAGGATTCCTGGATAATTTTCCTGGAGAATTAAGTTTAATTTTTATAGACATTTCCAACGGGAAATGTGAATAATTTTGCTTGAAAGTGTCTTGGAAAAGATTCTAATCGAACTTAAGAAAAGAACTTTAGGCTGAATTTTCTGGGCGATAATTTGAATATTTTTTCATGAAAACCTATCATCTGACAGACTTGCTGAATGCTGAATACAGTAATCTTCGGCTGTAGAAGGAAACTTAAATCTTACCTTACCTTATTAAAAAATCTTAACAAAACTTGTCCGAAAAGATATCTTACCAAGAAATTAAGTAAATCAGTAATCCTCCGAGTATCATCTTGTAAACGATCCATTAAAAATCTTACAAGCAGACTGGAATATGATAAGGAAATTGACAGTCATCTATAAATGGCACCAGTAAAAACCGTAATGATTCTGGATAAATTGTCAAATTATTTCGGATGGCAAACGAAAATCAACATGGGGTAAATGATGCAATGTTTGTGGGTGTTCCTATAGTTGCGATAGTTCTGTTTATGTTGTTTTTATTAAATTAGCTGCAGAACTGGCACTGTCAGGTACTGCCCATAGATAGAGCTTCTTGAATCCTGGAGCAGCAGAAAACAACTTTGGGTTACCTTCAAAGTTGACTAAATACTGGTATTGTTTTATAAATTAAATGGATTTGATTCGTGCTTAATACCTCCACTATTGGTACATCTACCCTAATTCTGTCAGAGAGCTTCCTAAAAAAATACAAAGAGCTTGCGTAGCTGTTTGTCGATTTAAATAGCATAAATAACATTTTGTAACAATATACAAAAATTAAAAAAATACATATTCCGTTGGCTAACATGGTGATAAAGCACTAAAATTTAATTATTAAATACATACTTAAATTTTGTTCGCGAGCTCGGCATTTGAAAATGCGAGTCAACTCGGTTTTTGCACATTTTGCTGAAATCTCAGCTAAAAAATTATTTTAACCGAGATTCGGCAACTTCTGAAACTAAAATCTCGGTTAATTCTACTTTTTACCCGTCTCAAATGCTGATATATCGGTTTCGACCTAAGTTTACAGGGATTTTTAGCATTTTGCTTTACCATCTGTCATCTTGTTTTCATTCACATCGCTTTTGTGTATAGCGTAGTTAGCGTTAGCGTAGTTACGGTATACTTCGTAGATTGGATACTAGCAACATTCATGTTTCTTTTTAATAATCTCATCCTGACTACTTTCTGGAACAAGGCAGGGGAGTATACCTTGTTCAAATCATTAACAAGAATACTAAAAGCATGAATATCACTATTCCCGGCCACGCCCATCTTTACCGTAACTTGGGATAGGGGAAGGAAATGTTGATGTAGCACTTACTTAATGAGAGGCCACCGACTCAGCGACACCCTCATAAGTGCTACGGAGTTGGAAGTTGGGGAAGGTATATTGTCAGGATTCGCCTAGAAAGCTGGCGATAGACCATAAACATTTGTTGTTTAAGTGTTTTCAATTTAATCTTTTGAATGGCGGCAATCAAAAGAGAAAACAATAGCTTATTTATAGTATTAATATTATTTCGCGAAATGCTTGTCGAGTGTTCAGTAATCTTTTTGCGCAATAGCCAGTAAAAAGCAAAACCGATCCTTCCAGGGTCATCGGATTGTATAAAATAACGATACGCGTAAAAAAAAAAGAAAAATCTCCGGCGACGAAAACACGCGGGAAACCGTGAGCAAAATCTATCGGACGACGCAAAACCGAACTGTCCTGCTTGGGTTTCACGAAGCACTACCCAGCAAGACGCTCCAAAACAGGAAAAAAATCTCCAGCGACGAAAACACGCGCGAAATCTTGAGCAAAATCTATCGGACGACGCAAAATCGAACTGTCCTGCTTGGGCTTCACGAAGCACCCATTCACATCGCTTTTGTGTATATGTGGAAAAGTCGTGTAAATATCGTGGAAAAGTTCTTTCTTCTCGGTTTCATCTTTTGTTTCAGGTAAGTCTTCTAATGGAAGTCGTCCGAATATTGTTGTTTTGACGGTATGTATGAACCAATTTTGATTATTTCCATACTGCAATATAGTGGCTGTAGAAACAAAAGGACATTTTGAAAGACCAAGTGTTCTCATTGTTTTTCTGGAAATGTTGATTTTTGCACTAAAGTCAAACTTTTGCCCAACATTACTCAATCGATGTAGAAAAAGATGTAGAATAAGTTTTGTTTGTTTTCTTGATTTGAAGTATTTGACTAAAAATTTCCGTAGAATTCATATTTGAAATAAACCATACCACCAAAAAAAAAAACAACAGAAACGCTCAAAAAGTTGGCCAAACTCTTATTAACTAGTATTGAAAGGTATATAATTGTTACCGTTGTTATAATTAGTAATATTTATAACTGATTTAACCTATCAGAGTGGCTTAGGTATGGGTTTTGCATAGTTTACTGGTTTATGTTTAATTTAATGTTTTTTTGCTATTTTTAATCGACTGAAATGTAAGGAAAAATCAAATAATTGTTGGCGTTATTATTTTGAAAAAAATGTGATAACTGTGTTAGTCGATTAGAGCAAGTATCAACCATTTGTTTCATATCTGGAATGGTAACTCTGGTGCGCTCACGTCTAAATCAGAATGAACATACGCGGATGTCTTTCATCTCCACCTAATTGATGCAACTTTTTCATCCGGCATGCGCTCTAAATGACCAGCTCACTGTAGTTTGTCGTATTTTATTTGCTTGATAGTCTTTGCTCTTGCTCTCAAATAAATGTGCTTAGATAGCGAAAAATCAACGTTTTATACAGGGCAAACTGACAATGATGTTTCATTTGGGCATGCTTTCATTCATCGTTGCTCTCTTTGCATTATTATTGAAAACTGATTTATTTTTCGAAAAACTTTTCAGTGTTGTACGATAAAGGGTCGTGAGGTGAAAGTTGTTAAAGAAATAATAGATCTATGAAGTCAGATGAGCCTTTATCAAGCAACAATGTAGGAATGTCGTTTTCATTTGCAAGTTGTGGGTCCTTAAGCTGGTTACGTAATCCGTAAAAGAAGTCATTCTCATCAAGAATACGTATTTCTACTGCACGGGTAATATCATTATCATACGTCACAAGTGTTCTATGGCTCTTCAACAACTTCAACTACATACATCCCCATCAGGCACTGCCTCATAACCTACACATCTGAATCTGCTTCTTTCTGCAACTAAATACGTTAGGGAAGAGTAAATGGCATTACAAGCTTATCCTAGTTGTCCATCTTTAAAATAGTGAAACCCTGCTCTACTGCACTACGATCGATTCCAATAGTCATCGTCTGCAAAATCAGGGAGTATATGCGATTAAATGCAATTTTTAGCAGTTTATTCGGATACTCTTCTCCTTTTCATTCCTCTTTCATCTTACAAAGAAGTAGACTCCTCTAGCTTTTTCAGTTCATGTCAAGATATTTCTATCTTCTTTTTAAGTCTTTGTCACTATATGCCACAGCTATCTTTTCGTTGCTGAGTCGAACGTGACCTAGAAATCAATAAACATATTGACGATAAATTTTATCAAAATTAAGTAAATGGTTACAGGTATAGAGAGCAGTGATGTATTTCAAACTGAACGCGAGCCAAAAGTGAACTGAACGCGTTCTACTGTTGCACGAGAACACAGCAAACAGTGAACTTGCGTTCAAGATTATGACGCTACTCACGAACGGCCCGTTCACTTTAAAATGCACAGTGAAGCACAAAACCGTAAAACACTATTTAAAAACAATGAATTCATATCACGCACAATGCACAATGGTCGGGCTCCATACAAAGGAGCGGCCAAAACTACCAAAACACTTTTTTGATATTTTTATGGTTTTTATCATTTTAAAATATACCTTATGTATTATATTATTATGATTCCTAATTGAAATTGAATTGAAATTTAAATTTATTTGACTTTTATGACGTCAAACTGACAGAAGTCGAAAAATTGAAAAATGTAACAATAAAATAAAGTACAAAATTCATATTTAAGGAATGCAATATTTTCCCAAAGTTACGCACTATCTGAAAGCTTATGGTTCAACACTTTTATCGAGCATGAGGGTGGAAACAAATATTTGGTTGAAGCTTTAATATTGTTCAATATTATACTTTAGTAAATTTGATGATTTTGAACACGAAAAACAACTCTTGTCGCGTCATGTCGCCTCCATTTCGAATATTGCACTTTAAAATGCATCCTTAGATCTTTCAAAAAACGTTCAAATTTTTTGCAGAAATTTTCTGATTTGCAAGTTAGAGCTATTTGAATAATTCAATATTTTCATACATTTAGACGATATTTTTCATACAAAGTTGATATAAAATATATTTAACCACTCTTCATACATATTTTGATCAAACTCGTTAAAATACAAATAAAATTTGTGCTTTCAGCCAAATTTTATTGCATTTCTAATATAAAAAACCTTTTTAAAAAAAGTTACGTAATATGTGAATAACCCCTTCTGAAACAATAAAAACGCCAAATAACATATTTAGATTACATATTTCATCAATTAAGGCAATAAAACAAGTTTTGGCCAAACTTCGTATTTTTTCGACCATTGTGCAATGTATGGAACCTTAAGTGTTCATTGACATCTTTTGCAAGTTATGAATCGTGGTTTAATTAAAAACAAGTATTTATCGAGCAACGGACTCATGTTCCGTAACCGGTCGTTTGAGAACGTCGCGACCCATTGGAAGCCCACACAATAGAAACCTCAGCCAGCGCAGTTGCTGGCTAGTGTAGTGTGCTATTCCTATACCTAAAAAACAATGCGCTCTCGGGCTAGGCATTGGATATATATAGAAAGAGTTGTGGTTTGGATGGGCATCTAATTCTTCCGAAAGAGGTGCACTTTGCGAAAAAGGACCACGTGATTATTGAGCTGAAATCGAATTCAGGTTAACTTCTGCGTTCATGAGTCCTCTCATGGCGTAGTGGTAACGCGCCCCAACTAGAGATCGGATAGTCATGAGTTCGATTCTCACTGAGAAGACGTGTAACTTTTTCGCAAATCTTCACATCGATTTGTCCATCTAATCCAATTGCAAATTAGGCCGGAACAAATTTGAAATTCTACTTTTGGCTCCCCCCCCCCTCCAAAATTTCCAAAAAGTCAGAAGGGGGAAATAAATAAAATATCTTATTTTCAGTGTAGATTTTCATTATTTTTCGTGTTTTTTAGCTAGCTTTGTAATTCGTGTTTACTGTATTATATGAGATAACAGGTGTTAATGGATTACAAGTCCTCAATCTGTTCGTTTTTGGTAACAGTGTGGTCTATAAAAATAGATTTTTTTATGATTTACATGAATTCTTCTTCTTCTGGGCATTACGTGCCCACCGGGACAGAGCCTGCTTCTCAGCTTAGTGTCCTTATGAACACTTTCACAATTATTAACTGGGAGCTTTCTTTGCCTAAGTTGCCATTTTCGCATTCGTATATCATGTGGCAGGTACGATGACACTTAATGCCCAGGGAAGTTAAGAAAATAGCGAAAAGATCCTGGACCGACCGGGAGTGTTACATTAAGGCTGTTCAAAATAAAAAAAAAATGAAAATTCAATCTCCCATATCTTTCTTACAATCCTTACCATAAAAATAGAGTTCGGTGAAATTTTCAGCTTTCTAGGTAGTGATTTGAAGGTGGCCCAAAGACGATGTTGGTTTATATGGAAATTACTATGGAGAAATGTTGAAAAATGTTCCAAGCACTTTAGTACTGGAATGTATGTACAAATTTATCATCCCATAGTAAAAACTCATTCTTCGAACCATAACAAAGAAGTTTGCTGAAGAGAGCAATTCAATCCGACCGATAGGAGAAAAGATATTCATGAGTTTGTTAGCTATTATTTAGCTTCACATCTACAAAATCCAAAACAAAATTTGCTCGAAACGGATTTGTTTCTTCAGCAACTTCCTTCATTAAAACTTGAAGAATAAGTTTTCTCTATGGGATGATATATTTGTACTTACAGTACTAACGTAATTGGAACATTTTTTAGAATTTCTGAATATTAATTTTCATATAAACCTACATCGTCTTTGGGCCACCTTTAAATCATCACATAGAAAGCTGAAAATTTCATATAACACTATTTTTATGGTGAAGTTTATAAGGAAGATATGAGAGATTGTATTTTCAAAAATTTTTAAAATTTGAATAGCCCTTATGTTACATGCATGTTGGACCAAATTGATACAATCTAAATATGATTTCAAGTTGGATATAAGTGCAACATTTTCGCAGTCTTCTTGAAATTGTTAATAGCTAGAGTACAATTTGAAAGCCGTTTTATGGAAAATGTGCGATCGATCGATGCGATCGATGTTACGAACAATGAACCGTGCCGTGGTTATTATTCAAACATTTTGATTTGACGGATATATGTGGCAAAACATGCTTTTTCGCCATATGAGAATAAAAAATGATGAATTTCCCTGAATTTCCATTTTATTATTTTTTGTCCCCCCCCCCTCGACACATTTTGATGGAAGGTGACAAAAGAAGATTTTAAGATTTGCCTTATATGTAATGTTTAGCTTTTCGGTACTTTTACATAAGTTATTGGCGTTTCTCCATTAATAATAATACGTTTTCGAGAGTAAAGACCATATTTCTTTCTACTTACTTATTTTCCTTGATGGACAATCGCGAATAACTAATGAAAATGGCCTATTTTAATATTTAAATAATATTTTTTGCATTAAACTCGATAAAATTCGAAAATGGCTACTACTAGACAAAACTTTTATATAATCATCATGGCTTAGAATCATTTCAAGATGCTTACTGTATCATCAGAACGTATTTATTTGGACAAAAAAAATCAAAATTTTGAAAATCGACCAAAGCTTTTTTGTTAAAAATTTCTCCATCATGAAACTTTGTCCCAAACATCTGTTTACTATCAAGATTCTGTGGTGAAAATTTAAAAAATATTATAAATGGGGTTTTTGTGTAATTTAAAATTTAATTTTTATTTCTGATTTTTTGATGAAAATAAATAAAATATTTTTTTTTCTTATAGTCCAAACGGTTCACTACAACTTCTCCATAGAACATTTTTCTTTAAAATCAACAGTTTCAGAGTTAGAATTTTTCAAATAAGTTGCATGCAAAAATGTATAGACCATTTTAAAAAGTTACACTTTAGTCAAAATGATCAATTTTTCTATGGAAAACACTCATTCTACCATACCAAAAACATGTGCAAAATTTAATCCGAATCGAAGACTATCGAGCACGATTTTTTTTTCGACTCATTCCGGATGGAATTCGTCTATATAGGTATTATTCTAACATATTATAATGTTTTATTTCATTCCATTTTGTACCGTGTAAAAGTAGTATTTCCTGAAGATAAATGCAACCTGCAGCAGGATTCATGTTATATACACAACTGCAACAGGTTACATTCGTATTCTCCCTTTCTTACATCTTATTACCTTTTTTTTAATTACAAACAACGAAGCTTGCGGAATGGAAGAAAGTGAAAAACAAAGCTGTATAATTCGCTGCAGAGAGAAGGAACGCATAAAGAAGTTTGCTTTTATTACGCATCGAGACCGACTGCTGAGCTTGGTCGCTCAACCAGCAAAGGACTCTTTGATAAGAAACTGAGCCACTTCGCGCCGGTCTGCCGGTGAACCGAATCCAAGTCATGTGCAAAAATTTAAATGAGGTCCTGGTTTTATAGCGCCGCCGGTACTGTTTTTTTTTGTGTTGTGGAAATACATATGTGGTTTTGCAAAGCTGGGTCTACATAAGAAGATTATTTTGCCCTTTGCTTGTGGGTAAATCCTCGTCATGAGAATCCCCTATTCTTCACTGACCAGCAAGCCTTTAGAAACATTGACTCACTTTCCGAAGAAGTATCAAAATAGACACTCTCGCTCTCGTTCTTATTCGAGTCAGCTGGTTCGTCGCCTTCGTCATTCTGCTTAAAGAAAATGACTAATTCGGGGTCCGACGTTGTACACCCGCATTTTGTTTTCGAGCTGAACAGAGCATAGTGCTTAGGACGGATCAAATTACTAAAAAAATTGAAAATTTTACACCTCATATATCTTCTCTACAACCTCTATGATTTGGATGGAGGTCTGTCAAATTTTAAGTTGTTTTGGTGAAGATTCGAAGGTGGCCCAAAGACTTTGAAGGTTCGATAGAAAATCTTCTTAATAAAGCTATAATAATTATTCTTTTGAATCGCCCTTATGGTGGTGCGGAAGAAATGATGCCATTTAGTTGCGATGTTGGTATGATTAACCCGCTTCTCGTAAATTGAAAGACTGGAGTTGTTCAAATTTGATCTTGACCGGGCTTGTGTGTGTGTGTGTGCGTCAAAGAAAACCGGATGGACGCTCGTCGTAGATAGGAAATAAGCGATAGGTACGTTAATGACGTATGTTTGCGCGCGCGGGCGATTGCCGGTTACATACGCCTTTCAAACGCACATGCCGTCTGTCGTCTTTTTAGGGACCCCCTTGGTTTTACTCGTGTACCTAATGACGGCAAATAGGATGCGACCCGTTCAGTGCTGGTTGAACATTTTTGTACTGGACTTCGTCTGCAAAACTTTTAACTTAAAACTTCAAAATTTTCTCAGAATCTACGACATGCTCAGGGCTGGTAGCAGATCTCTTTTTAGAGATTTGGTCACTGTTTTCCAAGAAGTATCTATTTTTAATGGAAAATCTCTAAATTCTTTGCGGTAGAGTCATGTGTAAATTCGTGAGCCTCCAGAGATTCTTACAATATTATAGTTTCTTTAAGAATTTTTTCGAGTGCTGATTCCTTAGTCTCAAATCTAGCTGTTCAACGAATATAAATTTTAAAGTTTCATCAACAAATTGATATTTAATATGTAGAGAATTGCTAGAAATTTACTCCAAGACATCCCTCTAACAGAGCTCACTACAATAATCACTTAGAATTCGTTACTTCGCTGATTTTTCTAGTTGTTTAGAGGTTGAAAAAAAAAGTTTAGCAATTATTGCATGAAATCCTAGAAGAATTCCATGAATTTGTTGTACGAAGTATTTACGAAATCTATTACGAACTCTTCCATGAACCCATTTACAAATTCGACCAGTGATTCCCCCTGAAGTTTCTCCTAAAATTTCCAGAAGTTTAACTCCTGCAGTCTCTTCCATGCAAATTTCTCGAAAAATTGCAAGTAAATTGTCCTTGGATTTTTGAAAAACTCTTTGAAGGTTTCACACTAGATAATGCTACAACCATTATCTCTGTACTTCTTCCGATTATTTTTCATTATCATTCAGTTTTCATTTGTAATTTTTTTCAATAATTATTTGAACGATTTTACTGGGGAATGATTCAAGTCTTTCCCAAAGGTTTGTATTGCAATTCCTGCAATAGCTTTTATTGGAACATAAGGTTTATCTATTATAATTATAGGATCTCATTAAAGAGATTATATGATTATAAAAGATAAAACTTCAATATTATACAGGAACATATCTCAAGCAAGCAGAAAAAAACAATGACATTTTTATTTTAGTTTTGCTCTCTAGTTTTCTGTTTGAAAGTTTAAAATAAGAAGATGAGTAACGTTGATTTACTATTTATTTAGTTTAGTACCTTTGAAAACAGTGAGTAGGGACATATGTTGGTTGTCTTTGGATTCCGAGATTTTTCACCTAAAGAAGATCCTCCCGCATCGGAAAACCGATTTCCAATAATTTCTGACAATAAAAACATTAAAAATTGCCTGGATAAATTCCTGCAAGACATTTTTTGTTGTGTATATTTTTTATGAATTCCTTAAGATATCTTGCGACGAATCTCTGGAACAATTCCTCGATGTATCGTCAGAGAAATTGGTTGAAATATTGAAGAAATTCCTCATGCAGCCCACAGACGCTCAGACGGTTGGACCAACATTGACTCCGCCCTAGATTAATCGAACTTATTTATAATCACGCAACCGTTTGACCAACTGTCAAAGTTCGTTGCAGCAACACTATATTTCTTCGCATGTTTTGAATGATCTCTGCAAGTCCAGTGAAGATAATATAATTGTGATTGTTATTTTTCTGTATTCTGTGGCTGTGGGGGAAATTCTTCTTCTTCTTCTTCTTGGCATTAACGTCTCCACTAGGACAGAGCCGGCTACTCAGCGTAGTGTTCTTATTAGCACTTCCATATTTATTAACTGAGAGCTTTCTTTGCCTTAGTTGCCATTTTTGCATTCGTATATCTTGTGGCAGATACGATTATACTTTATGCCCAGGGAAGTCAAGGAGATTTCCTTTACGAAAAGATCCTGGACCGACCGGGAATCGAACCAAGACACCTTCAGCATGGCTTTGCTTTGTAGCCGCGGACTCTAACCACTCGGCTAAGGAAAGCCCCAAGGCTGTGGGGGAAATATTTCTACGATTTTTGTGAATTCATCGTAACGGGGGAAATATTAAAATAAATATTTCTTTAAACATTCTTCCCTGAATCTTTCAGTAGGGGTGGGTAAAATGGACACCTTTAGATCAGCGACGGCTGAATAATTTTCTGCGCAGATCTGAAACTTAAAATACTCACGCATTGCTTCTCAACATGCATACAAACTGTCTATTCCTACCAAAAAACTAATTAAATTATAATTTTTTAGAGTTATTTTGATGGTTGAAATTTTGTCTAAAAGTGTGCTTTTTCGTGGGGGTAAAGTAGTCAATGCCAATGAACATATATTTTATATTCTTTCCAATTATGTCGAATTACAGAGTTTAAGCATTCTAACTCAGGAATTGATTAATATATTAAAAAGTGAACATGTGTTTGTTACGTTTGATTCAAAAAGTATCAGCATACTTTCAGCATGTTAGCGCATATAGTGATACTTTACGAAAGTGTGACAGTGCATGTATAAGGTATTGGAAAAAGCGTGACAGAGTAGGGAGGAGGGCTCTAGAAATCCCGAGAAACGATGGGCGTTATATTTGAATCTTCCCTTAAGGCTGGATTGCTACTGACAAGAAAAGGAATCGCCTATCTCGATGCGTGGAAAATTTCTTTCCAGAAATGGTTCAGAAAATCATATTTTTCTGATCGCAGTACGCAGTTGAGAAGAAATGTCATTTGAAAGGGAGTACACCGTAAGAAATTTTTTGACCCAGTCAAGGATTTTTTTTTACTTTTCTGGAGCGAAACAGCAAACTTAGCCAAAAGTTAAAAAAAAAACTCAAATAGTTGAACCAATAGTTGCCCACTTCACCCCGCCTGTCCACTTGACCTCAACCACCCCTAATTGTTTTGAGTATTCTTGCAGGCCCTATTCTTCCACTAGGAATTTCACCATGGGTTATGATGAATTTCATTTCATCCGATGTTCTTCCTAGAATTTAGCCATCAATTTGTTCTAGAAATTTGTCCAAAAGTTCCTCCAGGACAAATCCTCCAGGCATTCTTCAAGAGATTCTTCCAAAGGTTCCTGTATTCTTTAGTAATTATTCAGGGCTTACTCCAAGGCTGCTTCCAAGAATTTCTCCAGGTATTCCTGTACCAATTCTTTCGAAGATTCCTTCAGGAATTTCCCGAGGAGTTATTTCTAAGGATTCCACCAACAATTTCTGCAGAAATTACATCATAAGTTTTTCTAGAAACTTTTTTCTTAAGAAAATAATCACCAGGAAATCCCCCGGGGATGTCATCAGGACTGTTTCCTAGGATTGCTCCAGGAATTACACCAAGATTTCTATCAGAAATTCCATCATGAATTTCATCAGAGATACTTTGTAGTCATTCTTCTAAAGATCTCTCCTAGGTTTTATCCAAAAATTCTTCAAGGTATTGCTTCATCAATTATTCCAATGCTTTCTTAAAGAATTCAACCAAGCAAAAATCCTCCTAAGATTTCTCAAAGAACTCCTCTGGTGAGTTAAAAAAGAAATTCTTTCAGCACAGACAGAAAAATCCATTTAAATTTCAGCTCAAAATCATGCACATGAAGGGAATGCCAGATATGTCGCAAATTTACACGTAACATCGTGTAAAATTACAACAACATCATGTAAGTTTTCGCTATACATCGTGTAATCTAGCATGGGCTCTAACCAATTCGCATAAATTCACATGATGTTGATGCAATTTTACACGATGTGTATGTAAATTTGCGACAAATCTGGCATTCCCTATATGTGCATGATTCCCTATATGTACATGGATTTTTCTTTCTGTGAGGATTGTTGTCCTGGGATGTCATCAGAAATTCCTACAGATTGCTCAAGGATTCTACAAAAAAATCCTTCAGTGATTCCTCTAGTAGCATTCTTCAGCTTCAGATTAATCCAAATATTTTCCAGGAATTGCTTCAAGGATTTCTACAGGGAATTCTTACAGAAATTCTACTCAGAATTTCTCTAAAGATTCCTCAAGAAATTGCTCTACATATTTCACCAGGAATACCTCCAAGGATTCCACCAAGTACTCCTCCAAGGATTCCACCAGGAAATCCTTCAGGGATTGCACGAGAAATTCACTAAAATTTTCTCCTCTGATTCCAGCAGGATTTCCTTAAGAGATTCTCATAGCTAATTCTTGAGAGATTCCTTCAAGAAATCCTCCAACGATTCTTCTAAAGACTCTTCAAGGAATTCTTCTGAAGAATCTTCAACAAATTCTTTCACATTTTTTCCCAGTGTTTTTTTTTCTAAAATTTCTCTAGGTGTCTCTGCAGGGGCCTTACGACGCATTTCTCTTGTAATTTCTCCAGGAGTTACTTCAAGATTTTACCAGAAATCCCTTCATGGATTCCTAAAGTACTTTATCTATCAACTCTTCCAGGAGTTCCTGCCAGTATTTTTTGCAAGAATTTCTCCGAGGATTCCACCATGAAATAGCCTAGAGATCCCTATAGAAATCCTTCCAGGGATTGCTTCAAATATTATTCCAGGAATAATTAACAAATTTTCCAGGTAATCCTCTAGGAATTTTTCCAGTGATTTCTGTTGTAATTCCTCCATGGATTTTCTCAAGAAATTGCTCCATGGATTTTTCCAGAAACTTTGTCAATCATTTTCCCAGGTGTTTCTCTAGGGATTTCCCTTGGGAAATCAGTAATCAGTAATCTCTTTTGGAATCTTATAGAATACCTAGAGTAGAGAAAGGATGATTTTTTGAATTGAATCCTTCGCGGAATCCCTGGTAGCTTTCCTTGCGGAAATATTAGTGGTTTCTCTGGAATAAATTACTTGGATAAAATTTTTGATAATTCCTAGAAGGATATTCCGATAACTCTGAATGAACTCAAAGGAGGAAATCCTGGTAACCCCTGAAGGTTCTTCTGGTGGAACATCTGGCGAAATACCTAGTGTGACTTTTGAAGAGCTTATGGTTAAATACTGTAAGGACTCCTCTCTCTAAAATTACTTGTGATATAATTTGTGAAAACACTGCTAGCATCTCAGAAGAAATTTCTGGTAAAATGTTTATAGGAAATATAAATCTTCGGTGTAATACCTTAAATAAATTTTTAACTAATATCTGCATTGAATTCTGTTGAAATTTCGGGAGATATGGTTTGGGTTCGATTTCCGGTCGGACTACGATCTTCTCGAAATAAGAATTTGCTCGACTTTCATGGGCATAGAGTATCATCGTGTCACAAGATATACAAATGTGAAAATGGAAACTTTGGCAAGGGAAGCTCTCAGTTTATAACTGTGGAAAAGCTCACAGAACACAAAGCTGGAAGAAGCAGAAGACGGGGGAAAACCACGAGGGATTTTCAAATTCTTAATAAAAATATGTCTCAAATTTTTGGAGTACAAATCTAAAGAATCCGATTGCGGTACGAGCTGAAAACTTAATAGATTGGTCATCAATCGATCAAGATTTCAGCTGCAACAGTTGTCTGGTTCTCTAGATCTATGCTCTCGAAGATTTGAGTTATGGCTTCAGTTCATCTTCACCATGAAAACAAATTTTTTCTGCTTCGATGAACATAACGTACTTACGGACATGGTGGTCTTTACTGTAGTTTTTCTAATTTTCCTAAAAGGAGATTTTTTCCTGGTCTTAAATTTTAACCTACCGTGTTCTAAGTTCTACTTTTCCGATCTAGCTTGAAACACCTGCCATGGTAGTAAGGTGATCGTGGCGCAGGATCATCCCACTCTCATTCGTAATTCAAGCATATTATTTACTTCCACCCCACATTGATGGGTTGATTGACTGAACTGGACAGCACTGCAGTCTGGATGGAATTGGTTAGTTTTATTTTTGAAACTGCTTTTTTACGTCTTCGTTTTTACGCTAGAGGGGACGACGACAGAGCGGCAGGTTGTAGTTTTTGGCACTTGTCTGCCTGTTTGTGCTATTGGCATGTGCCGTCGATTTTGTTTCCGAAGAAATTTGTCAGTGCACTGAATGGCTTGACTGTACGTTGTGCCGGTTCGGCGTGACGTTAGAGTCGTGCTCACTCTCTCCCCTTCCTGTTTCTTTGACTTTTTAAGGTATGCATACCGTAAACCGGGGGTAAATTGATTACTATATTCTAACTTTTTATTATACTGTTTGCCTAGTTTATTTCGACAAAATCAATACTTTATTCATCTCAATCAGTTAACGAAACTTATTTAATGAAATCGTTTAACATTTAAAATTAGCTTAAATATTAAAGATTTCAAATGTGCCACTAGAAAAATGTCTCACTGGAACACCATATCCCTTTCGGGACGAACCAGCACAATTGTGCTGTTCGGCACCCATCACATTGAATGATTCTTTTAGCCAATAAATCATTGTTTTACTAAACTTTTTTGATTTCGATTATTGAATTATCATTGCTGCTTGTGATTAAGCACAACAGATTTTGTTTACATCGTAAATAGAAAACACCAGCTCAGGGTAAACAAAATGTAAACAAACACCGTAAGAATTGAAAAAGTTTTATCTGTCGCAACTTTTCAACTATTCGTTTTTTCTAGGTATGCACAGATACAAATCGAGAGTGAAAGAGTCATTCTTTGAAATGGTGAAGACCAAATGAGAATTGATTCACACAGCAAATATTTCTGGAGGGACAAAGTGGGACCAGCACAATTGTGCTGGTGCCGGCACTTACCCGGTCGATGTTCGTTGTAGACTACCAATTTTCATTTTCAGTATTTTGATCGAATTAAGTGGCTGAATCTGGTTCTAATGTCCACAATAGTGCATAATATTGCATTAAAACATGAATGAGTGATTTCATACGAATCATAAGGATGATGTACCGTTCGAAAACTATGTAACAGAAACTCATAGCTTTGGTTTAAAAACTTTTATTTTTTAAACGTCCATATTTGAAATAGATTGGGAATCACGTTTAATGTTTTAAATCTCCTATAGCAAAGTTTAAGACAAAGTAAAAGTTCAGGGGAACGTTCAAAAATTACCTCAATCATTTAGGGGAGTGGAGGTGTATGAAATTGCGACAGTGCATGTGAGAAAAAGCGTGATAGTGGACATGGGGAGGATTGAGATTGACTTAAAAACAATGGACGTAATTTTTGAATTTACCCTTGCTTTGATAATCGATCAATACCATGTTGACGCGATAATCCATTTTGGTGTTCTACAATGTATGCCGGTTCAATATCTGCCATCATATTTATGAAATTTGACAACTGAAGCTGAAAACCTTTACTTACTATTTGCTTCCGAACCACAGAATCCTTCAAATGGCATACTATTGTTGTATGCAGCCCATGCTGGTCTTCTTCTTCTTTTTCTTGGCATTACATCCTCACTGGGACAGAGTCTGCTTCTCAGCTTAGTGTTCAATGAGCACTTCCATAGTTATTACCTGAGAGCTTGCATTGCCAAAGTTGCCATTTTCACATTCGTATATTATGTGGCAAGTACGATGAAACTCTATGCCCAGGAAAGTAAAAGAAATTTTCATTACAAAAAGATCCTGGACTGACCGGGAATCGATCCCAGACACCTGCAGCATGGCTTTGCTTTTTAGTCGTGGACTCTAACCACTCGGCTAAGGAAGGCCGGCTGGTATTACTCGCAAATATGTTGTTTCTTCTTCTTCTTTCTGGCGTTACGTCCCCACTGGGACAAAGCCTGCTTCTCAGCTTAGTATGCTTATGAGCACTTCCACAGTTATTAACTGAGAGCTTACTGTGCCAATGACCATTTTTGCATGCGGTGGGATTTGAACCCACGACCCTCAGCTTGATCTTGCTGAATAGCTGCGCGTATACCGCTACGGCTATCTGGGCCCCTGTTGTTTATGATGTATGAAATGCGTTTGAAATACTCTACTTAACTATTAAACAATGTATGAAGTTAAGGAAGCTAGGTTATCCGCTCATATAAAAAATATCGTTTCATTCCTTTTACGTTTAAAAATATATTGTACAAATCTTGAATTTTGAGATATCTAAGTCTGACATATTGAAAATAAAAATCTGTACTTTATTGCCGTGCGTATAGTGTTGCAAAGTAACAAGCAGTATCGATCAAAGAAGTTTAGGTTCAATTCCCGCTGCAGTATTTTTTTTCGTCAGATACACAGTTAAAAATAATGAAGATTACACGTCATGTAATCTTCATTTATGCAATGTAAACATGACGTCATGTAAATTTAAGTCGGAAATCATGTAAAAATGTGTTATATGTCATGTAACCACTCATAATCCTGCTGCATTACATGACATATAATCGAAGTTTACATGACATATCATGTAAATATCCATGATACTCCACGCTCCAATTATGTGCATTATATGTCTCAGAAATTTACACGTTTCGTTCGAACTGTGTACGTATTACGATTGTGCCATTTGGCGTTGCATGCTAGTCCGTTGATTTGAAGGCTATAATCGTACATAATGCTTTCCAGGAAATTTTCCACGGTAGGATTGACATCTAAAAATGTACATGCAACCGAAACGAAAGGGAAAACAAAACTTACGAGTATGGTCGAGCTTTACATTTTCCTTAGTAATCTAACGGTCACACTGATTGCGAAACTTTAAAAGCTCATGGCAAACCAAAAAGTCTACTGTTTGCAGCTGTCTTCTTTATTGTCTTATTAGAAGCATTGTCAGTGGCTTTATTTTCAAATCTGGTAGTTTCCAAATATTTAAATACATTAAAAAAATTATTGTTCTATGTAATTTTTAAATTAGCTGGAATATATGTATGTAACATTTTCAAAAATCAAATTCATTCTTTAATATGGTTATTTACCTGATTTTGTCAATCCTTTTTAAATGGGTTTTTGAATTCCCTGTTATATGTAAGCTATCCGTCATAGTTCTTTCAATCCTACTCACTACTAAAAACTAATACAGTACTGAGCCGATTTTGTCAGCCCCCGATTCTGTCTGCCCCCGATTTTGTCAGCCTATCTTGAATATATCCAAAAATTGTCTTCGTCATGTAGTACCCGTTGACATTGATACTGATGACGATGTTCGATGTCATGCACGCATGGGCGTAGCCAGAGAGGGCAATGGCAATCCTCCTTCCCTCTGTACAAAAGAACAATTTTACCATGAGAATTAATCTTGTGTTTGAATTCTTCAAAGATTGTCTCCAGCACTCGTATTTATACAGTAGTTACGTCATGGTAGATTATAAAACCTAAAAATTCTATCAAACATCAGACTTTTTGAAAACATCTTGCCAGACATTGTTCGAAGGTTTTATCAACAGTCCGCAATGGAGATATGCACAGCTAGGTAGTCGACAAATGAATTACATACATACTCGAGTATCAGTAAATCGTGCTTCGTTACTTGGCAACCTGGCAATTATTTGTTAAAAATGAAAAACCGAAAAACACAGCCGAGTTCACGAAAAATAAATTTGGTATGTAGGTTCATTCATGAATTCCTCTAAGAATTTCTCTAAAGGTTAAGATGCATCGAAGCCAAAGCTCGAATTTTCAAGAGCACAAATCTAGAGAACCAGGCAACCGTTTGTACTGGAAATTTAACTCATTGGTCATATTTTGTTACATTCTTTCAGGTTTTTTTTAAGTAATATCTCGAAGATTTCCTTTAAAATTTGCTCCTAATGTTTATTGGTTTTCTGCCTTGAATAACTTTATAAGCTCTTGAAAGTTTCCCTTCAAAACTATATTTTGATGAAATTTGCTCACAGTATTCTTAATGTAATTTAACCTAGGACTCATCGATAGTTTCAAAAACTCCTCTTAAAACTGTCTTAGAGATTCCTTCAGAAATTCCTCTAATTTCATTTCTATTCTTTTGCAAAATTGCTAAGATTTTGAAGGATTCTTACTGGAATCCTACGAGATTTTTCAATAATTCGACCAGAAATTTCACGAAGATCTTTTTCAAGTATTTAATCATTCCATAGGTATAGAAATAATTTCAGATATTTATTCACGACTTTATCGAATGTCATTCTTGAATACCTCTAAGAACACAAAAAAAATCGCAAACTAAAGATGGTTTCTAAAAATATTATTTTTTAACTTTCATACTGGAAACAATTTTTTACAACAATTGCAGGTCAAATTCTTGATGAAATTCCTGCGAAACTTTCAAAACAATTCTACAAAAATCTTAAAAACAGTTCTGGATGAATTTAAAAATGATTTAAAATTTACATAGAAATCTCCAGTTGAAATATTCTATGAATTAACTTAAAGGAATTGCAAGAAGAGCTTCGAGGCAAAAACTGATGCCATTTTAAAAGAAATTCTGGAAAAAAAACCTAAAGAAATTTTCGTTTGATTTTTCTTAGGAATTCCGGTGTCCTAAGAAAAATTCTTAGATAATTCAACGGTTAGGTAGAATTAAGATTCAGATTGATGCCGATCAAAGGGATCCTTTGGCGCGAAATTTGAGAATGAAATTGTGAGGGCCGCTTTTCTCCCCCTGATAAACAAAAAAACCTGACTACGCCCATGTCCCTCGCCCCCTTTAAAGGCAATGTAGTTCATAAGCAAATATTAACACGTTAAAATTTGAAAAACAGGAACAAAAAATATGTCCCGATTATGTCAGGTTCCCCATTTTGTCAGCCTAAAATTCATCGGGGTGCTGACAAAATCGGGTCTCTACTGTATTACAATGACTTAAATTCCATTTTAAGCAAATAAACTCGATGTAAAAAATAAAATAAAGTAAATTTGATATTGGGAGCCAGATAGACATAACGGTAAACGTGCAGTTACTAAGCAAGATCATGCTGAGGGTCGTAGGTTAGAGTCCAGCCGGTCGAGCATCTTTTCGTAAAGGGTATTTTCTCGACTTCCCTGAGCGTAGAGTATGATCGTACCTGTCACACGATATACACATGCAAAATCGGTCGATTGACAAAGAGAACTGTTAGTTAATATCTGTGGAATTGCTCATTAGAAGTTGAGAAGCAGACTTCTTTAGCGTCAGAAAGAAGAAGAAGGATAAATTTTATGGTAATTATTTGCACTTAAAAATGTGCCATTCTTGTTAATTAACGTCCAAGCTGCCGGGCACATATGACGTAAATTTACATGAATTTTTAGGGAAGCTGCTTACGCAAACTGAATATTTTGACGTTTCCATTTTAGCTCTAGGAATAAAATGAATGATTCCAGTAATTTAAAATAAATTAGTTCCATGTTATCAACCTTAACAAAAACATCGTTCAAGCATCATTTGAAGGAGGGCTATGTGATTTCAAAAATGATAGTGTATATGTTAGGTAAAGTGAGTGAAAGAGGTTGGAAAAAAAATTATTTTATTTCCGAGTCTAGTACACGACTCTGACAACGGCCTTATAGTGGAGGTCGAATAATGCGTAACTGTCAAAGGATACAAACTGTAGTGGAATAAAATGATATAGTTCTCAATTCGGTGTTCATTTATTTATAGGTATACCACTAAACAATTCGAAGGTTTATTATTATTTTCAATTTTTATTTTTATTGCATAATTATTTTTGAGGAAAAATCCAACATAATTTAGGAGGATATAAACAAACATAGCAAAACCAAGACGTTTTGATTGAGACATTTAATTTTCAAGTTATTCACACATGTATGTTTACCCATTTTTATATGACGTAGACTAGTTCTTGAATAATCTCGATAAACGTCATCGTCACGTGATGCTTTGAATCTTAGAGAGAATATGAAGTATTTTTATCTCTCGTACATTGTTTTCGTTCCATTTATGAAAAAAATCATATAAATTATTTATTTTTAATTTCAATGTACATTAAAAAAAATAGTTATTTCTGAATTTTTGGGTCACCCTATCTCACTAAAGAGCACCCTAATGACGAAATAAAAAAATACGGGTCCAATTTTTTTTAAAAAGGCATGACTTGAACAGTTTTCTAAAAAAATAAAAAAAAAATATTTTTTTTTTCGAACATCGACCGCCTTGGGGACGGACCAGCACAATTGTGCTGGTCTGAATTTGACCCTAAAAAGTTCATGGAGTGATAGAATAGCCAAAATAAAGAATGTTTTGTTCTACGAGATGATGAGTTTGTAAGGTAAATTTTGAAATAATCACTCAAATATGGTCCGTCCCGAAAGGGATATAAAAAAATAGGGTTTTACAATAAAACAATCCTTATCTACTAAATATTGGTATAAAAATTATGTCAAAAATATAGCTTATAGCTGTTGTATTTGATCATTTTATTTCAAAATCAAACTTCATAAATCAGCATATAACACCTAAATGTGGGCAATTTCTCTTGAAATAAGCTTTTTTTCGAGCATAAACAGTTTTATGATTGAAAAACTATGCTTGTAATGCTGCCTGAATTCAAAAGTGTGCTCAGTAGTTCACATTCAAGCTTACACAGCATTTCAAATGCTCAAAGTTTGCATTTTGGCGCAGTACTAACGGATTGTTTAATACTGCATTTTCCAACAGTATTGAACTAGAGAACATAGGATATATGCTATGCCAGCGAAACATTCAGCATCGTTGGAAGTAAATGCTATTTTCTACTGATCAGATAAAACCCGTTCCAAGTGATCAATTTTACCTCGACTTACGGTACCTGCATATGTCTTAAAAAACACCTTAGCTTGCGGTAGTTTGTTCGCGTGTAAGGCGGTCTTTCTTCCTTGCCATTGCTGCTATATTGATGCTACTGCTGCTCTGTACGATCGGAAGGGAATTAGTTTCGAAACCAAGGGGACCTCGAGCACCGGACACGACGATCGTCGTCTGGATGATTCAGTCAGTTTACCTGCGGATGTTTGCGGCGGTGGATCGAAATTCGGAAACGATCCTATCGATTGGTGCGGCTTAGGACGAGCGGTTTACCATTCTAAGATTGTGATAATAGATAGAACCGGTTGGATAAGCGAGTGATAATCAAGGAGCCAATAAATTCGATTTGCTGATACATTCAGTTTCAAGATTCATACCTTCGAGTGATCACCCCGCTAAAAAGATGAATCATCGCGCGCGATCTTTGTGTGTACACTGTGATGATCGTACTATGGTGACTGTGCTCTATGGTTCAGGTCGTTGGGAAATGTGAAACGGTAATAATATTGCATATGGAATACTGACATACGCCGTCCAACTGTTTCAATGACTAACGAGGCATTGAAACAACAGCAGCTTTACTAACTCACCGAGTGGATAGTGGATAGCTAGTTGCAGAAATTTGATAGTGCTATGAAAGCGGCTTGGCAATCCCCCCTTGCAAATCAAACGAATGGATAAGGGGCATTGCTCGTATAAAGCGCTGTGCGTTTATTTGCCGGTTTCGTACGCAAGTGGCTGGAACAAGAAGCGGTTTCTGGATGTATGTCATAACTTAAATAAGTAAACACAAGCACACCGGCTGGCTGCTGACATGCAATCCTAACAGGAACGGCGTATCGCAGTAATATGAACGCGGTGCGCACACATGGGAGTAGGATTGTGTTGCTGATGTTGAAGCATTGGTTGAATGCCTTGCCTTGCACCATAGGTCGTTTCCAATGCATTATAAGGACTCGAGTAGATTGTTGTCGTTCATATTAGATTCTATGGATGTTTTGTGTCAGTAGGTAAGCGGGAAGACTTTTAGTTTATCAGTTTTCTTCTTGTTTGCGGCTTTACGTTCTTAATGAAATTGGGAGGCCTGTCCAACTTACAAGTTTAGTGTAACTTTGAGCCATGGGCTTGATTGAACATTATTATTCTGCCGAGCTTGCTAGTCAGCTTAGTGCTCTAAGAATACTTCCATTGCATTCAATTGAAAAATTTCATTGTCAAAGTTGTCTTTTTCATATTGTGAGGCTGATTTGGGTTCGATAATTCAAATGACAAATTTGAACACTAGGGTGTGAATCCAGTAGATGCAGTGACAAAAATCCGTATCATGTCTGCTCAAACCTTATGATATACATCACTAAAGTGGTTAAGAGGCTATATCCAATAGTTTGACATTGTTCCATTAAACTCAATGCTTAAATAAGATTCAATTCAGATATCCAGTTCTTCTAGATCCCTCGAAATCATTCTCATTCTAAGTTGTTTAATGAGAATTGTTGTAACGACTTTGAAACGGAAGTTTCGAGAAAAAAATCTCATAAAAAAACTAGTGTGTAAATTAAGAGCGTAAGTCGCATGGGCGATTTCTTTTCATCGATCTTTTTTTAGTAATTAATAGTGTCAAGATTCAGCAAGACCTAGCTGAGGGTCATGGGTTTGAATCCCATCGGTCGCGGATGTTTTCGTAATAAATTGTCTCCACTTCCCAGGTCATTAAGTATCTTCGTATCTGCCATACGATATTTATAATAGTTAGAAGAAGAAGTAATGACAAGGTACCAAAATAGATAAAAATAATGATGAAAAGTGCCAAAAACAGTTTTTTGGTTCAGTATGATTTCTTTAAAAAAATATAATAGGGTCACTTGATTCCATGTCTAATCTTCTTTTTCTTGGCATTAACGTCCTCACTGGGACAGAGCCTGCTTCTCAGCTTAGTGTTCTTCTTCTTTCACAATTATTAACTGAGAGCTTTCTTTGCCAAAGTTGGCATTTTCGCATTCGTATATCGTATGGCAGGTACGATTATACTCTATGCCCAGGGTAGTCAAGGAAATCTCCATTACGAAAAGATCCTGGACCGACCGGGAATCAAACCCAGACACCTTCAGCATGGCTTTGCTTCATAGCCGCGGACTCTAACCACTCGGCTAAGTAATTCCCCCTCCTTGTCTAATATAAATACATTTTATTTGTGATCCAAAATTCTGTTGGAATTTTCTATTTTTTAGATTTTTTGTTATAAAACAGTTGCTTCGCTTGTCAGTCCACGAAGAGGGGTCGGTGCCAAGTGAAATGTCCACGAGGACATTGTTTATTTCACAACCGCAACACCGTTGAGGCTTGAATAAATGTTTTATTCAAGCAGATCAACTATGATCGATATTTAAGGTAACATTTAGCGGTAACATTATAAAAAACAAAACAAAAGATTTAACTATATCATACAACAAGACACGATAAGTGCAAATTGATAAGCGAGGATTTCAACTGTTTTCTGTCTGTATGTTTTGTGTCATCGTTCTCGACCTCGGATGCAACCGAAGATTTGTACCGAAATTTGAACCGCGGTTGCAATCGAGGTACAAATGGACCGGTGTTTGAACCGATGTTCACTTTGCACATGTTTGGTTTTAGGTTCAGATCGAGTGTTTCAGTTTGAACACGAGATCAGATTACACGGATAGTACGCAACCGTCTAAACCAACGTGTTCGATGTTCATTAGGGAAGACTGATTTTAAGCTTTGCTGTAATTTTGGTATTGAAGACACCTGATTTCTATTCAAACTTTGGCAAATCTAAAAGTTTATCGGCGAACATTTTTTCCATATATTTTGTATGGAACAAATTTCGATTACTTATCGCATAATTTATAATAACGCCCTAAAAGCTATCGGTAAAAACGTGTGTAGTTCGTTGCTTCTAGTACACTAAGATTTTTTTTATGTCGGTTGACGTCCCGCGTAAAAAATACGTTATTGAAAAAACGACCTAAAACATTGTGTTGTTTAAAAAAATACTGGAGTCAAAACAATGTTCTATATTATGATTCGTATGGTCATAAAACGTAGAAAAACACGTAAAACTCCGACTTAAATTAAACCGCGTAGAAAAAATGAATAAATATACAGTCATACCTTGATGTAACGTTACCTCGATATAACGTTACCCAAGTTAGAACAATACAATCGTTCATTATCACTGAATATAGTCATAAATTGATATTGAACGAGCTATTCATACAAGGCTGGTAGCGAGTCACTTTTTAGTGACTTGGCCACTTTTTTGAAGCCAGTCACTTTAAAGTCTCTTTTTTAAAGCCATTTCAACTAAAGTCACTTTTTTCGTCAAAAAGTCACTTTTTTCAACTATTTTTAACTAAATTTTCGGGAGAAAATTATGAATCGGACTTTTTTATTCTAGGCTGTTTTAAGTTAGGCCATCACCAGAACAACTTGATGTCAGTATCACAATATTAGTTCAAAGTTTTCTTGCGAAAAAAGCTTGGAAAAAAGTTAATCTTTCATTGAATTCCACGTAATTTGTAATAGTATCTAAGTTATTATTAGTATTATTTTTATTATTTATTTATTATTAACGACACTTTACCAAACATATGGCATTCGTGTCTGATAGTTATTATTATTAGTACGGTGTAAGTTCATTGTTATGAAACTAAAGGTATTCTTTTTCTAACATCTCGTGAATTCTCATTTAATAGGATTTTTTATATCTTGTGGTGGATAATTAGATGTTTATCTTCTATTTTTCAACACTACGTTTTAAAATATGCATCCTAATTATTCTCTTTGTCTTCAAAACTCGTTTTATTAACCAAACCATCCTGGTATAAGGCACATAGATTCTTTAAAATTTTACAAAATTTATAATATAGGTATTTAACACTAAAACGCAAAACAAAAAAATAATTAATGAATATTCTATTTGAGAGTAAAAACTTATCATACTTCTTAGGATAGACTTTATTTGCAAACCAGACCTTTAAAAATGGCCGGATAGATCTTAGCTAGAGTATACTCTAAGGTCGGTCGACCTTCCGCGTAAAAAAAACGTGTTATTTAAAAAACGACGTAAAAATCGCGTTATTTAAAAAAACGGCGTAAAAAACAAAACCATGTGTTTTTCGACGTTTTATGACCATACAAATCATAACAAAACATTGTTTTATATGAATAAAAAAATGAGTGAAATTGTTCATGAAATTATGCATGCTTTCTTCAAAGAAATGTGGGGTATCGGATGCTTTTCTCGGTGCTTTCGTTTTACTTCGGCAGGAGGTTTTTTGAAAGCCACAGAGTTTATATTTGACAATAATATGCACGGCATGAAAATATTTTTTATTGCATAGTTTACTACAATTCGACTAACTATAACCCCCAATGTGAAGTGAATCATGAAAGTGTGATTGAAATATTAGAAGCTTAGTGCTAATAACTACTTAAACAGCATAACTCAGAAGACCAGCCTGTTAAGCCTATCGTCTTTGTGCTAAATGTTCATTCAGCCAAACGTACCTCCCATTAAACTTATTGGTGGAAAATTTCACTGTCTCTCAGACTTATGTCAACCATTTTTTCTTCCTTAGTCGGCGTTTGAAGAACGCGGTTTTATGCAGTACTTCAATCATATTCGATCTTCTATGATCATTTTTTATCTGAAATATTGATTAATGCCCAAGTATTACATTTTCCGTAATCTTGATCTAGTTACACAAAATATTGGTTTTATTAGGTAAAATCGTTAAAGTATATAATTTTTCTAGACTGAATCCTGAAAGTTTTGGGATCTAGACAGTTTACAATGAATTCAATTCCTACGGTTTTAGGAAGGTCATTTTTGGGCGTTTGGATGGAATTGTGAATTGAGAAAAATTTTAATTTTACAAAGGTTCCAAATTTTTATTAAAAATTACAAAATAAAATTCTTTAGTGATATATGAGACAAATATTAAAAAAATAATAAAAAATTCTGCTTAAAAAAGGATTATTTACGTAAATGTTAACTTTTCTGTTTGAAAAAAATGTAGGCGATAACTTTAAATTTTGGAAGTACAATACAAATTTCCAAATATGGTACTCACCTAGAGCTATTACCTACAGTAGATCATATTGAATGTTCCCTATCATATTGGATATTGATCGTAAAACAGTATAATAGAATTGAAATAAAACTGAATACGGTCTGATTTTCAAGTCACTTTAAGTCACTTTTTCGAGAATCGAAAGTCACTATTTAGTCACTTATTTCTCAAATCTGGTCACTAAAATAACTTTTTTCGGTACCACCTTTTGCTACCAGCTCTGACAGTCTATATAGCTACAGGGTAGGTGTACCATTCGTAACCATGTAACCGTATAGGCAACCAAATAGGCAAAAATCATTTAGGGTGCCGGTAGCAATGGTTGTAATGTACCAGTAGATTGGACTATGGAATAAAACGTACATTTTTCGATAAAAACGGCATGCGCTATTTTTGGTGGATAGATCGCCTCTAGTTTAGTTGATTTGCCAAATTTCAGCTTTTATTTTATCAAAAAGTCATATAAATAATAAAGTTTACGTAAAAAATTGGCTCCCTTGCACCAATAGTTGTCGTCCTGTTCCAGTAATGGATCAACGGTTGGAAGCAGTTTTTAAAATGGATGTATAAAAATGAAGAAAAGTCCCAGAGATGATCTTTATGGTTCATTCGAAAGATATTAGTTGTTGTCCCGAGGGAAAAATGTTAAACCAATGTAAAAATTTACCATTTTGTTTAAAATTCCTTGTATCTTTCCCGAACGTCTACTACTGGAGCACTAGCGCAACTACTGGAACACGTGTACCAATAGTGGCTCAAGCGATTTTATGTTGAAAAAATAATTTTATCACTCTTTTTATATTTTTTCCATATAATAGAGCTTGAAATCTTTCTGTTGACGCCAAAAGATCTCTGTTAGGGCTTTTCGTTATTTTGTTATGATTTTTATAGCTTAGGTAGTCCACTAATGGCACCGGCACTCTAGTGTTCGTCGTTTGCTCAGAAAATAAAAGGAAAAAATCATTTTCCCTAAAATTTTTGCTCTTTTGCAGCTGCTTCCGCCATGGTGTTTTCTGATTTCGCCACCCTCCTTAAGAAATCAACGTATGTGGCGTATTCTTCTTAGGGTGCCGAATACTGGTACACCTCCTCTATAGGGTCAATGTTAAAACCAATATTCCAACTTTTTCTGCACATATGTATGAAAAGCATCATTCTTCTTCATCTTTGTGGCAATTACGCTCCCACTGGAACACATCCTGCTACTTTAAAACTGAAATAATTATTAATTGATTGATTTAGTATTGAAACTTTACACTTACATTGTGCCTTCGTGCCGAAGTTGAGAATTATTGATTAAGACTTCGCATTCAAAAAGATTGGATTGAACTCAAATTAAAAACTAACCTTTAAATACTTCTGAAAATTCCTTCAGAAATGGTTCCAGGGATTCCACTAGATTTTTTTTTTCTCAAAGTGATTTCAGAGATTCCTCCAAGAGTTCCTATAAACGTTTGATCAGTATGGACTTAACGGACATAAGGCGAAATATGTCGGAACTAAAACATTGCTAAGAATTTCTCCAGGAATTTTTAAGGAATTCTGGATTCAGAGATTTTGAATTTTTTCAATAGTTTCTCAAAAGCCTTTATGGTAAAGTGTCGCTAATAAATAATAATAATAATAATAATCAAAAGCCTTTGATCAAGAATCTCATCAACTTCTTCCTCCAGGATTTAAAGTGGATTCTACTATGAATTATTCAAGCAAAGCTTCAAATTGTTTCCGGAGTTCCTGCAGGAATTCATCTAGAGATTCCTTCATAAATTGTTCCAGCATGTTTTCATGAATTCTGTTAGCCAGTGGTGCATTTTGAACTGAACGCGAGCCAAAAGTGAACCGAGCCCGAGCCAAGTTTGCACTTGAACGTAGTAGTCAATGAACTTACGAGCAAGAGCTTGCCGTTGCTCAAGAACGGCCCGTTCAGTTCACAATAATGATTGGAGCTCCCACTTGAGAAATGAATGTATTAATCGTCGTAATGTTTCATGAATGTAGAAATCATACAGCCCTTGATATTATGCACATCAAAACCATAACTTTGACCTGGATTTTGTCGTAAATCAGTCAAAACTGCTTGCGTTCATTTTTCGGCTCGCACGGGTTCATATTTTTGAACTGCTCAATGTTCAAGCCTACTTGATCGCTGCGTTCAACAAAATGAACTGGAACGCGAACTGAACGCGTTCAAATGCATCACTGCTGTCAGCGGCCTTTTTTAAGAAGTAACCAGTAATTTCTGTAAACTATTACAAACAATAGCGTAGGTATATGTTGCAAAACAAGCCTCACGGTATACCTCCAGCAATTTCATTATGAATTTCTACAGGAATTTCTCCAAAGATTTGTCTATGAATCACATACACATACTACTACATATTTCTCTAGAAAGTTCTCAATGGGTTCTTACAGTAATTTCTCTAAGAATTTTTTAAAATATTCCTCCAGCGTGTTTTTACGCAGATTTTTCTATTACAAAAGTTTATTCAAGGATTCCTCCAAAAATTGGCCAAATTCTTCAATTCCCAAAAGAATTCTCCCAAAAACCAATCCTGGGAATTTATTCTAAAATTCTTCCAAGAAATTTCAAAAAGATTCGCTTTAAGCTATTTACTATAATTTTTTTGAATGAATTTCTCATAGTTAAATTTTTGAATCACCATAATTGCCCCTACATAATTGTTTCCAGGACTCGTGCAGCAATTTTCCCAGTGAACCAATACATACATTTGGTCGAAATTGACCACAATGCACTACAAATTGTCATGCACTGCTCAACTTGTTGGAAGATTCCTGAAAAACCTCAACTTGGTGTTTCTAATAAAGTTTCTCCGAGTATTTCAGGATTCCTCCGAAGTTTTTTTTTCCGGTGTACTTGAAATAATTTCTTTAAGGTGAAGATGAATCGATGCCACACCTCAAATTTTCAAGAGCACAAATCTGGAGAACCAACCATCCGTTTGAGCTGAAAACTTAATCGATTGGTCACTAGCTGGTGGTGACCAATCGATTAAGTTTTCAGCCCAATCGAGTGTTCGGTTCTCAAGATTTGTGCTCTTGAAAATTTGAGATTTGGCTTCGATTCATCTTCACCTTAAGGATTACTCAGGAATCAGTACCTCGCTTTGAAATGGGCTCTGTTTTGAAGGGGCGTTAAAAATATAAAATAAAAGAGAAGGATTAAAAAAATTAAACAGGGAAAATATAAAAAATATGTTAGAAAGACTGAGTACATCCAATAAGTGAATAGCATCAATTTTAGATTCATTTTCTCATCAAAACATCAAAACATAGAAGATATCCTCAGTATAAAATATATTTTTACTTAAAATTCTATGCTGATTATCAATTTATTACTGGTGGCATTTCGTACTCATGCTGCGTGCACTAGAACAGCGAGCTCGATTTGGCGTACTGGGGTCATTTACATCTAATACCTTTAGGGTCGTTGGGGGACCACTTAGCGTCCACGTACGGACTTCAAATTTTTACCTGATTTTTTTCTTACCAAAACGAGCACTTTACAACGACGAACTTATAACATTTCGCATTTTCGAAAAATAAGGGACGGCCTACTGTGGAAGTGCTCATTGAAGACTATGCTGAGAAGCAGGCTCTGTCCCAGTGAGAAGAAGAAGACGATAATGTAACTTCGATATAACGCTACGAAAATAAAAATCGAGTTACGTTATATCGAGGTGCTACTGTGTATAAATGAATTTACTCGTTATTTTTCAACGATATGATGAATAGAAAACCATCCTTCATCTCCAATTCTCGATTACTTTTTCAAATCTACGTAAGTAACTTTCATACGGTTTTGAAAAAGTTAATTAAGATGAATCACAACCTGTCTTCTAAAACTGTTTTAAAATTAATCCCGTATTTAATTTTTTTACCGTGTATATCGCTGGAATTTTTCATGCAATCAGCTCGCGTTTAAACACTAGGTAGTTCCTATCATTTCCCACAAAAAATGTATGAAAAAATGATAATCCGTTTCAATCAATTACTTACGACATTTTTGTAACAGTTTAAAATCGACTCAAGTAGTGTTTTATTTTGATTCGTGGTTAAGTCACTTTGTCTCCCATACAACGGAGCAGCGAAAGTAGCGGTAAGGTTGGAGAATCTTACTTTCGTCGTTTTGTAAATCCGGAAATTAAACGTTCTAAAAGTGAAAAATCGAGTTGGTTTAGAGCGGTACGTGTAGAATTTCGTCTGCGAAATACAAAGGATTGATGAAGTAAGTTTGTGTACTTTTCTGACTTGAGTCTGTTTGAATAAGTCTTCGAGAATTAATGATACTTTTGATATTTATTCAAACAACGGGCAAACCAGAAACATAGAAACACCAGGTTTACCATTGGCTTTTGAAGCGTTATCCTAAATTTTGCGAGAATTGTACCTCCAGCGCCTTTAATAACTGTGGTATTATAGACCACCATTTCGAAAAATTCCAGGATGTCCTTCCATCCGGGAAAAGCGGGAAAAACCCGGGCATTCCAAATGAGCGGGAAAAATACAGGAAGCACTCGGGAAATTGTAGAACACACCGGGAAATACATTTATTTCAAACATAGAAATATCGTTCTGTTTCAATTTTAATCACTATAGGTAAAACTAGACATTTTTCGGGGTTTGCACGACTGCTTGATAATACGCACTTTGCTTCATGGCTTATTTTTGATGAATTGCTAGAGTTTAGTGGCTTCATTTTTTTTTCGAAGTCATGTAAAAATCGTTGGTTTTGTGAAAAGATCTTTAGAAGATTTTTCTTACAATTTCTAGCGATGTCCAGTGAGTTGCTTTTTGAATCTTTTTCGCCAAAATATTGTGCAGGTTCATGAAACATTTTTGAAACCTTGAGAAATTTCTAGAAGGGCACTTAGGGGTGCTAACGAAAACTAAAATAATATTAATAAATAATTAGTAATATTTTTAAGGTAATATGTACAGGTAGCAAACTATAATTTTGCTTCCTTGTCATTTTGTCGATATTGTTTTTAAACTGGGACATAGCCTAGGCTGCTTTACATCAGGAATTTTCAATTCAGTGTTCTAATACCACAGTCATAGTTATTAACTCATAAGTTTCCTTCTTAGCTGACTGTTTTTGCATTTTTCTTGGTATACCCTTGGTATAGTGCGGCAAGTACGAAGATGTCGAAAAAAGTTCTTTGACCGGCCTGAGAATAAAACCCGCCACCGTCAGCACGGTCTTACCGGTCTTACAGCTACATAACACCACTTACCAGGCCACTTTTTATGATAGTAAAATTATAGCGATGACTTTCTTCGGAAGAGATATATATTGATTTATCTCAAGAAGATTTAGCCCATGGCTCAAAATCTCATTACTAATGACAACATAGTTACACACTCAATCTGTTCGGTAAAAATAACTGGGTTTTGGAACTACCGAAAAAGTCAGTAGACTAAAAAAAATTTCAAAAATCGAAAAACAGAGATTTTTCACTGAAATTTTGCAGAGAGCTTTCTTTTTATATCATATATCGATAAAAAATAAAACATGGTGAAATTTGCTTTTCAATTACGCATGGCGACAGTTTTCATTTTACTGAGTTTTTCGGTACATCCAAAACCCAGTAAAAGTTCACCGACCCCAGTAATTTAATCTAAGTGTGTAGAATTGTTTCGCACATGTATCCTTGTCCAAAAGGAATGATCAGCAAAACCAGTGTGTATGTATCATAAGGCCTTTCTTATCCGAGTGGTTAGAGTCCGTGGCAACAAAGCAAAGAAGGTGTTTGGGTTCGATTCCCGGTCGGTTCCTTTACTTCTCTGGGTATAGAGTATCATCGTACCTGTCAGACGATGTACGAATGCGCAAATGGCAACTTTGGCAAATAAAGCTCTCAGTTAACAACTATCGGAGTGCTCAAAGACCACAAAGCTGAGGAGCAGGTTCTATCCCAGTGAGGAGTTTATGACAAGAAGAAGAAGAAGAAGAAAAGAAAGAAAAATAGGTTTGAGAAACATCATGGGTATGACCGACCCCTTAGTAGCCACGTTTTATCACTGCAATCAAATGAGCAGTTGTATCGTTTCACAAATTTTCTACAAGTGAGAGTATACACTACCGACCATTGTCACGTACTCAACTTTGTTTTGATGATCGCGTCTTTGTTTGTAGATTTGCAGCCTTTTTGGCAATACATTAATGACGCACGTGAGATGGCCTAGACCGAAGTGGGTGGTCTCAGATGAAACGGAACCTGTAAGTTGGACGATGAGGCTGGTCATTTGAAAAATGGAAAAACAAGTGTGGCAAAGATATCCATCGCCTCGTTATTGATCCAGCCTGTCGTTAGCGTGTTTGGTTTAGGAATGTTTTTGTTTTCAAACTACTCGTTGAAGACTGACTGACACGCGTTCTCGCCAATCTGTTCGATATTTTCACTCATATGATTACAGTTCAAAGGATTGACTCGTGCGCAAGTGCGTATCGTGAGACTCGGAATTGCTTTGAACACAATGGACGGATTTGGGACTACAGACCACAGACGACAATGCGAAAAGGAACGTACCTATTATAGATTACGGCAAATCTCTTCGACCAGTCAGTATATAATTTTGCATTGGGATGTGGATTGTAGGCGATAGACGCTTTAGAACCCTCTGACGTTTCCCACAATTCTATTGTCTTCGATCGTTAGCTAACGTGTACGCGGTTCGTGTAGTAATTAGCCGCATTAGGTATTCCTTACGCGTGTTAATGATTAACCGGTGTGTTCCGTCGGTATGCTTGTGTTTAGTGTAGTAAAGAATCAATCAGCACTGATCCGCGTCTAGAAACCGCTACCAGTCAGTTCCGATCTGGAATCTAACGCAGTCAGCAGCTTGGCTGCGCCGAGGCGTAGAATTCGTTCCAAGTCCAAGGCGTTTATCAGCTTTGATCTACATAGTTTTTGTTGTTGTTTGCATATAGTTCGAAAAAATGTGTGTCAAGAACATTGGATCTTTACCAAGTGCGATAGATTTGCGGTAGAGCACGATGGCAGTGTTTGGAAAGAAGAAAGTATCTCTCCATAGGTCTTATCGTAGTGTAAATAGCCAAACGTGCTGATAAGAAAGCGATGGCGAGTTGTACGCAAAACAGCGCCGCCAGTAGTGCGGTCAAAAGTGGCAGCGAGGAACCGAAGGAGAACGTGGTTCCCCAATCGTCGAATGTCACGACTACCAAAACTTCCGAGATAACGATTATTATGAAAACGTTAGTATCAAACACTTCGAAGAAGATTGATGGAGGTGTAACTAAAAAATGCTTATGTGGTGACGGTACACATCAAGGTGGTGGTACGATTGAAGTGACAACCAGTGTGAAGAGTGTTTTCGATAGTCCCTCGGGATGCAATCAAGCTGCGCTATTGGAGCCGATACTCAATAAAAATTTTATGACACTTTTGAAATCGGCAAACGACTCGTCGCTCGAGAATGTGTTGGAGTTCAAATCATTGCTAGCAGTGCCGAATCAATCACCAGAGTTAAAAAGTTCTAAGGAAATCCTTGTGGGTGAAGATTCGGATTTAGAAATTCGTAAATATCTCAGTGACCTAAGTCAGCATAACGCAAGTGTTTGTTGTAAAAATGAGTGTAACGTGAATAACAACAACGAAGGTGAACAATCGTGTTTGGAGCGGAATGAATTGAGTGTTATAGAAAACTGTTCAGAATCTAAGCATTGTCTTAGTTCCTCCGGATCGGATACAACTGCAAACGATTCAGTATTCAAAAAACCAAAGATTTGTGATGAGATGAAAGGTGTGCGCTTTGCTGTGTCAAAAGTTGAAGACCATACCCGGGAATTTTTATCTCTACCGAGTTCAACGCCGATCAAAGCACGTAGTTCTAGTGAAGCCACTGAAGCTGACAAGGCTGTACAAAATACAAACGATTACAAATTGAATCTATCGGCACCGCCAGCGGATGCGTCCTTTATTGATTCCGATTTCGAATCGATGGAACAGGATCAGTATGACACGTGCAGCAGCAAGGAAAGCTTAAAACTAGAGGAAACATGTTTTCCCAAAGAACCCAAAAAAGAAGTGGAGCCCTTCAATCCAGAAGAGCTATTTCCAGAGCCTCCGGATGTCCCCCACCAAGCCCACAGCCCCAACAGAATCAGAAAATCGTCTTCTACCAAAGCATTCTTCGAAGAAGCTCTGAAAACACCGCTAGCCTTGAGGAAACGTTTTCAGAAGCGACGAAATTCGGAAATACCCAAGCAACCGTCACACTCCAATTTGCTTAACTTCTTCTCTTCTAAAAAGAAAAGCAATAGTCTCGAAGGGGTACAAAAACCTATCCAGAGTAAGAGATCCTTGACCAGTGACCACAGTTCGGACGCCAGTCGCTGTGGATCCCCGACTCTTACCGAAGAAAACCTCCGTCGTTGGTCTTGTACTGTTCGCACGGTTGACCTCAGCAGCCGAACACTGATTTGGGGTGAAAACTTCGACTATTCCTATGAATGCGAACCGTCCCATTCGGACGTCGAAGAGGAAGACGATGATATCGAACCGCATCCGATTGCAACTCGTTTGGTGCACTTCAACATATCGCCGGAGTCTTCGTTCGAGATGCAAGCTCCTATCGTGCCCACGTTCAAGATCGATCCACCGCAGGCGACCAACGTTGCGTCCGAGTTGGCACAGAATCTCATTGCAACCACCACCAGTATCATGAAGCGCTCGGTTAGCGATCCTGTCCACTGTAAGGCACGTAGCCTCAGCTGTACCCCGCTGACCTCCGACATTGGGGAGTCGGATGAAGAGGAGGAACCCATCATGAAGGAAGCGCACGTGCAGTTTCACAGTGTTCACGAAGCGTCGCTGCGAAGTTTGGACAAGATTGTCGTAAGTACACAAATACATAAATTAGTATTGATCTCATTATTTCGTCAATTGTGACATTTCCATTCTACAATGAATCTCACCAGTCTAATTACTGATAACAAGTCACTTTTTAGTGACTTGGTCACTTTTTTAGACCTGTAGGTGAATTCCGGCGCACATTTTCTTCAAACAGGAGAAATTTTCTTCCATAATCCACCAGCAAGAAAATTTCCTTTTCTTCGAAGAAAATACGCGCCGGAATTCGCCTACTGGTCACTAAAAAGTCACTTTTTCAGAAACATGGTCACTAAAGTCAGTATTTTCGTGATCTGATGATAATGAAATTGCTGGGTTAGCTTTGCAAACACAAATAACAAGAAATAGATATTGTTATAATAATAAAGACAGCTTTAGTGTGACTTAGAAATCAAAGTGTCAAGATTCTTGACTCAAGAACTATAGGGACTCCTGGTTAACTTTCTGGATAAATTCAGGTAATTATTCCATAGACATGTCCAACGGAAAATGTAAAAAAATTCTGTAAAATTTGTTGGAGATGATTCTAGCATGACTTAGAAAGCAACTTCGGAATGAATTTTTGGCCGAAATATTTAAAAAAAAATTTTGGTGAAAACCAGGACCAATATCTAACAGACCTGCGGAATAAATTACTAGTGAATTTTCTGCAGTAATCTACGACTATAGAAGGAATTCTCAACCTGCCTTTTGAAAGAACGTCATAAAAACTTCTCCGGAAGATAAACCAGAGCCGAGATTAGGAATAACAACCAACACAATTCAAAGAGTTTGTCAGAAACTCGTACAGGAATTCAAAAGTGAGTCTCAGGTATCAGAAGGACGGCTCCAGAAGTACGTTCCCCGCCATTTGGTAGTTTTGTGCCTTTGTCCTATTTGAGCCTATTCAATCATCTACCCGATGGAAGAGAAAAGTAAGATCTGAAAAAGGAAAATGAGCATTTGAAACTCGAAATAGATAGAACACAATTTGTCGAATACGGTTCACAAACTGGAACACACGGTAGATAAAAATGCTCGTCTTGCTAATTGCAACAATGCTGTAGTTTTCGGGGTTCCTTTCCAGCCTGAGGAAAACACGACAGAAATAGCTAGCAAAATAATAGCTTGCTATGGTGTGAATGTTGGTTCTGATTCGATTTTGTCAGCCGAAAGGCTCAGTGGTAATAACAAAACTAAAAATGCACTAATTCCTATTCGCGTTTCATTCAAGGACAGTGGTATGAAAGAAACTGTCTGAATATCTGATGAAAAGAGAAGTATAGGGTGCTCCTTTCATCTGCGATCAATGCAAATTATCTAATAAATGGCAAACTAACCTCTATTACAATACGCGATGAATTGACTCCATTGTCCTTGGAATTTTAGGGTAAAATAAAATAAAATAAAATAAAAAAAATGAATATTATGTACGTCTGGGCTAGTAAAGGTGGAAATATTTTAGTTAAGTAAAATGAGCACTCAAAGCCGGAAATAATTAAAACAAGGAATGATTTGCATGAATTGATTAATCGTTACTGTAACCACTCACCGGAGAAAGCAACTCCATTGCCCAAAGGAAAGTGTGGCAACAATAGTAGTAATAAGTAATTTAAGATAATGTGTTTTCTTACGTATGTTTAAATATTTGTTTGTATTCAATGGCTAACGTAATAAATGCTTATCATGATTGTATCAATGAATTCAATTTGAATTATCCTGAATGTCATAATGATCAATTTCGAATCGCTCAATGGAATATTAGAGGCATGAACGATTTGCGAAAGTTTGATAACATTCCATTATTTTTAGAATGTACTAAGGTTCCAATTGATGTTTTCGTTATTGGTGAAACGTGGTTGAAGTCTAGCAATTTTGGTTTATACAATATAACTGGTTTCAATGCTGTTTTTTCTTGTCGTTTGGTGGTCTTGCTGTTTATATTAACAGTGGTTTGAGTTTTTCCGTTTTGAATAATATTAGTTGTGACGGATTTTATTTGATTCATATCGAAGTCAAGAAAAACGGAATTTATTATGAGGTGGTTGGCTTATACAGGCCACCATCTTTTGATTTCTACCGATTTCTCGAAGAAAAACTAATTGAAAATATTTTGTCCATTCAAAACAGTCGTCTTCGTTTCATAGTTGGTGATATAAACATTCATGTTAACCTGTCCAATAATAATGTCTTTGTGCGTTACAAAAACCTTTTTAAATCATACAATTATAGCTGTTCAAATACCTTTGTTATCCATCCAATCAGTAACAATATCTTGGATCACCTTGTACGTAAAAATGATGTTTTGGGTAGAATAAGAAATGATACTATTTTTACAAATGTCAGTGACCACTTACCTATAGTGTCTTCACTCGAAATCTATGGACCTTAGGAACCTTTATAGATAATTTATAATATATTGACTAAAAAATAATTAATAGAGATAAAATGAATGCTGTCTTTACACAGTTTTTGAATAATTTTGTTGTGGTGATAACGTTAACGATTCTATCACTACTATTACAAATACATACAGTAGTATTTTAAAATAATGCACAAAAACCAAGAGTGAACAAGTGAGTTTTAAATCATAATATTTTCCTTGGTTAACCCTCTGATACCCAACCCCGCCTTTAGACGGGGTACACATTGGAATTTTGTGTATTTTTTCTTAGCTCGGAAATCAAAATGATTTTATTTTTGGCTTGAACCTTGACTTATATAACGCATATAAGAAAAGTTTGTTTTATGATTTTTAAAACTTTTTTGTATTATTGAAAATTGTTTGAAAAATTATATTCTTATATAACCTACAAATGCCTGGGATTCATTTAACGTGTAATATAAAAAATCGCACCTTCTATATTTTTCTACGATCAACCTATGACAGAAGAACAGCCTGATGGTATTGAATTGATTTCAAATCTGTTTTTTTTCCGTTAGTTACACGGAAAATAAAAAATGTTTCAGAAAAAAATAAAAATTTCGTATTTACAAAAGTATTGTAAAAATTCAAATTTTTATTATTGCCAAAAATCAGTAACCAGAAGAGGCTTCAAGAAAAAATTGAAAAGGATAAGGATGCTCAAAAATAAAAATAATAAAAATCAAAAACCAAAATTCATAAATTTGCGAAGAAAAATAAATCATTGCCTATATCGTGTTTAGAATGATTTTATGTAACGAAAAATAATATTTAGATCGAAAAAAAAACATTATGTCTGGCAATGGATAAAACTTAAGCGTAAATACCGTAAAAAATTGAAAAGTGATCCTCATAACGAATACTAAAAAGTATGTTCAATTATGTTTGTAAAAAAACTGACAATGCAAAAAAGAAACGTAAAAAGGAATTTTATAGGAATTTAATAGAAAATACTTGTCATGCCGAATTGTGGAAAAATTTGAACACAATTATGGGACGCTACAAGGCATAAACTTGCATTGAGCTTAACATGGATGGATGCAAAACATCTAGCATCTCAGAAGTCTGTGATATATTCAACATATTTTTTACTCAAATCGGTACAAATCTTGCTTCAAAAATATCAATATCCAACTTAAATCCGTTGAGCAATGTTAAAAGAGTAGGGAGATCTATTTTTCTGAAACCAACGAATGCAAAAGAAGTAATCGATAATTAAAGAACTCAACACGAAGAAAAGTTGTGGTCCAGACAATTTTCCAGCATATGTCTTTAAGAACAATGCAACATTTCCATATATAATTGTTGATCTTTTTAACAAAATGTTATAACAGGGGGTATTCCCCGATTTGCTTAAAATTGCAAAGGTAATACCTGTATACAAGTCTGGTGACGCATCAGATCCAAGTAATTTTCGGCCTATTTCCACTCTCCCCACATTTAGTAAAATTTTCGAGGAATTATAGGTGAATCGTTTTACCAGCTTTAAAAATCAAAACTATATTTTATAAAAAATACCAGTACGGGTTTCGTAGTGTAGCACAACAACAGCAACAGCCGAACTTGTAGAATTCCTGCTTAGCAAAATTGACAGTTGGTGGCCTCTTTCTTGATTTAGAGAAAGCGTTCGACACGTTTGGAATGCAATGGGTTCCGAGGTTTGGCAAACGACATTATTAAAAGTTATTTAATAGATAGGCAACAATTCGTAGCTATTGACGGTTGTCGTAGCTCTCTACAAACGGTCAATGTTGGAGTCCCGCAAGGGAGTAATATTGGACCGCTATTATTTCTTATTTACGTCAATGATCTTGGAAACCAGCCACTTCAAGGAATACCCAGATTGTTCGCTGACGATACAGCAATTTTTTATCCAAGTAATGATACTCCATCAATAATATCTTCTATAAACAGTGATTTACAAATTCTCTGGGGCCATGCCTGCAAATCCAAGCTTAAAAAACTACAAGTTTTACAAAACAGATGTTTTAAAATAATTTATTCTCTACCACAATTGTACTCGACAAACCAACTTTACACCAATTCAACTCACAAAGCACTTCCAATACGTGGATTATGCGAACTTCAGTCTTGTTTATTTATCTACGATGTCATAAAAATACCAGAATTCACGGACACAATACAAGGCTTGCTAATAATTTAGTGAGATCCAGAGCTTCCAGTAATCTTGGCCAAATGCGAATATCCTTCAATGGTCCAATTGTATATAATGTAATTCCAGAGCAATTCATTCATTTCATTTATTTAGTTAACATCTACACAGATAACACTGAATCAACAATTTCACGCCACAATACTCGGTTCGTGGCCGCATCTCTCCATCCTCGGTTCTGCCCCACGCTCGCCAAATCGATACGCACTTGATCCGCCCACCTAGCTCGCTGCGCTCCACGCCTTCTTGTACCAACCGGATCCGAAGCGAACACCATCTTTGCAGGGTTGCTGTCCGGCATTCTTGCAACATGCCCTGCCCATCGTATCCTTCCAGCTTTGGCCACCTTCTGGATACTGGGTTCGCCGTAGAGTTGGGCGAGCTCGTGGTTCATCCTTCGCCGCCACACACCGTTCTCCTGCACACCGCCGAAGATCGTCCTAAGCACCCGACGTTCGAAGACTCCAAGTGCTTGCAGGTCCTCCTCGAGCATCGTCCACGTTTCATGCCCGTAGAGGACTACCGGCCTTATGAGCGTTTTGTACATGGTACATTTGGTGCGGGCGTGAATCTTTTTTGACCGCAGATTCTTCTGGAGGCCATAGTAGGCCCGACTTCCACTGATGATGCGCCTCCGTATTTCACGGCTAACGTTATTGTCAGCCGTCAGCAAGGATCCAAGGTAGACGAACTCGTCGACCACCTCGAACGTATCCCCGTCTATCGTAACACGGCTACCTAGGCGAGCCCTGTCGCGCTCGGCCCCACCAGCTAGCATGTACTTTGTCTTGGCCGCGTTCACCACCAGTCCAACTTTTGCTGCCTCAAGTTTCAGGCGGGTGTACAGGTCTGCCACCTTTTCAAATGTTCGGCCGACGATGTCCATATCATCCGCGAAGCAAACAAATTGACAGGATCTCGTAAAAATCGTACCCCGGCTGTTAAGCCCGGCTCTCCGCATAACACCTTCTAGCGCAATATTGAACAACAGGCACGAAAGTCCATCACCTTGTCGTAGTCCCCGGTGGAATCCAAACGAACTGGAGTGTTCGCCTGAAACCTTCACACAATTTTGCACACCTTCCATCGTCGCTCTTATCAGTCTCGTGAGCTTCCCGGGAAAGCTGTTCTCGTCCATGATTTTCCATAGCTCTACGCGGTCGATACTGTCGTATGCCGCCTTGAAATCGATGAAAAGGTGATGCGTTGGGACCTGGTATTCACGACATTTTTGGAGGATTTGCCGTACAGTAAAGATCTGGTCCGTTGTCGATCGGCCGTCAACGAAGCCGGCTTGATAACTTCCCACGAACTCGTTTACTACGGGTGACAAACGACGGAAGATGATCTGGGATAGTACTTTGTAGGCCGCATTTAGAATGGTGATCGCTCGAAAGTTCTCACAGTCTAACTTGTCGCCTTTCTTGTAGATGGGGCAGATTACCCCTTCCTTCCACTCCTCCGGTAGCTGTTCTGTTTCCCAGATTGTGCCTATCAGCCGGTGCAGACAAATGGCCAGCCTTTCCGGACCCATCTTTATGAGTTCAGCTCCGATACCATCCTTACCAGCAGCTTTATTGTTCTTGAGCTGGTGAATGGCATCCTTAACCTCCCTCAAAGTGGGGGCTGGTTGGTTTCCATCTTCCGCAATACTGACGAAGGCATTTCCTCCGTTGTCCCGTCCTTCATTGCCTGTGCTCTCAGCACCATTCAGGTGCTCGTCGAAGTGCTGCTTCCACCTTTCGATCACCTCACGCTCGTCCGTCAGAATGCTCCCATCCTTATCCCTGCACATCTCGGCTCGCGGCAAGAAGCCGTTGCGGGATGCGTTGAGCTTCTGATAGAACCTACGCGTTTCCTGAGACCGGCACAGCTGTTCCATCTCCTCGCACTCCGTCTCCTCCAGGCGGCGTTTTTTCTCCCGAAAGAGGCGGGTCTGCTGTTGCCGTTTCCGTTTATAGCGTTCCACGTTCTGCCGGGTCCCTTGCTGCAGCATGACCGCCCGCGCTGCATTCTTCTCCTCCAAAACCTCCTGGCACTCCTCGTCGAACCAATCGTTCCGTCGACTCCGTCCCACGTACCCGACGTTGCTCTCAGCTGCATCGTTGATGGCTGCTTTTACTGTTCTCCAGCAGTCCTCAAGAGGGGCTTCGTCCAGCTCACCCTCTTCCGGTAATGCAGCCTCGAGTTGCTGCGCGTATGCCGCTGCGACATCCGGTTGCTTGAGCCGCTCTAGGTCATACCGGGGCGGCCGTCGGTATCGTACGTTGTTAACGACGGAGAGTTTTGGGCGCAGTTTGACCATCACCAGATAGTGGTCAGAGTCGATGTTAGCGCCACGATAGGTCCTGACGTCGATAATGTCGGAGAAGTGCCGACCATCAATCAGAACGTGGTCGATTTGCGATTCTGTCTGCTGTGGTGATCTCCAGGTGTATCGGTACGGAAGGCTGTGCTGGAAGTAGGTGCTACGAATGGCCATATTCTTGGAGGCGGCAAAATCAATTAGTCGTAGGCCATTTTCGTTCGTCAGCCGGTGGGCGCTGAACTTTCCAATCGTCGGTCTGAATTCCTCCTCCTGGCCAACCTGAGCGTTTAGATCTCCTATGATGATTTTGACGTCGTGGCTTGGGCAACTGTCGTACTCGCGTTCAAGCTGCGCGTAAAAAGCGTCTTTATCATCATCAGTGCTTCCGGAGTGAGGGCTGTGCACGTTTATTATGCTGAAGTTGAAGAACCGGCCTTTGATCCTCAACTTGCACATTCTCTCATTGATCGGCCACCACCCGATCACGCGCCTCTGCATATCACCCATCACTATAAAAGCTGTTCCCAGCTCATGTGTATTGCCGCAGCTCTGGTAGATGGTATGGTTACCTCTAAACGTTCGCACCATTGATCCCTTCCAACACACTTCCTGCAACGCTACGATGCCGAATCCACGGTCCTTCAGCACGTCGGCGAGTATGCGTGTGCTCCCGATGAAGTTGAGAGATTTACAGTTCCACGTACCGAGCTTCCAATCGCTAGTCCCTTTACGTCGCTGTGGTCTTCGCCGATTGTCCCGGTTCGTATTCTCTCGTTGATTATCCGTTGCTTGATTTTTTTACGGCTGGCTTGCAGGGCCTGACACCAACCCCCTAGATTTCCGGAGGACCATTCCCCCTTAATGTTCGGAGGACCATAGTGCGCAGTTTAGCTTAGAGTCCTTCTCTGGCACTCGGACGATGATCAGCCGCCCCTGACATGGGGAACAGACGCTGTTGTGAGCCGCTCCTAACATGGAGTACAGACGCTCAAGGTTTGCAGAAGCAAAAGCAAAAGCAAACCCCCCCTTCCCTGTCAGCATACGACCAAAGTTCCCACCGGGGGTTGGTTACCCGATCTTCCCTAAGGTTACTCGTACCCCGGCCAGTACCGCGAGGAGGTAGGGATAGGAGTTGCTGGGCAAGAGGCTAAGGACCGCACAAAGGGGTCTATTTTATTCCTTCAGGTACGCGAGGTACCAATGGTACGCCATGCCCAGCCATTTACCAACCAGAGCAATTGAAACTGATAAATAGTAGATTATTATTCAAAACAAGTCCTAAACAGTTTTTCAGCTCCAAAATTAATTCCTTCTTTTTATAAAACCATATCAACTGCCAGATTCTAGCTACAATCTTTAGAAGTACACTCTATAAAATGTTATAAATTGTTATGTTATAATGTGTCTGAGCGAATCTGAGATCCCTTTAAAGGAAATCAATTCCACTGGGTATCCCTAGTTAAGTTTTTATTGAAGTATAATTATTCCCTTACACACACCGATAAGCTTTTTTTTGTTTTTTTTGTCCTTTTGTTAGTTTTTTAGTATTTAAGTGTAGAGGAGTCCACTACCAAGGGGCCCATTAATAGAGCTTTTTGGTATGGGGGTAAGAGGAGAGTGAAAAAAAAGACAAATAAAAAAAGGAAAGATCCAACCAATAAATACATTTTTCCATTTTGTTGTGCAATCGACAATCGAAAAATTAGAATAATAATTGATTTATGGAACAACATGCAGATGTTGATGTACAAATAGCTATATTGTAATGAAATATGATCATGAAATTTCAAAGTCTAGGGACAAAGAGAGGCATGCAAAACTATTGTACTTCTGGAAGTATGGATTATATGCTGCTCGATAGCAAGTGATTTGTTTTTCTGAATTTTTTCACAAATAACGGACAAAGTTCCAAAAAATCATCAAAATTTTAAAAGTTGGGACAATCTTACAAGCTTTTTTAAGGGCCTAAGTGCTGCACATACCTTCTAAATATAATACCACGATTATATTTTTATATTATTCGTCATAATATTTTAAAGGCTCACAAAATAATCAGTATGTATCTTAAAAAATTGTACACACCTCAGAAAAATATTGAAAAATATTGCAAAAACTTTGTCAATATGGCTTTTTTCCGCAAATTCCGCCTTAATGTTTCCAAACATGTTCCCAATTATATGGCGAAATCAGTTTCATCAAAAAATGTCTATCCGCATATCAGTTCAATAACAAAATTGGAAAAAAAAAATATTTTGGACATACTCCTCCTCTTTTAGTCTCTCCATCGCTTCACGGAAAAAAATGTGTCTAAAATTGAATATAATTCCTTACATTCATATTTTTTTATTGAGAGCAAGAAAAGAAACTTTTTACTAGTTTTGTTTTTTTTTGTAGCTTGTAGCAGGGCCTCAAAGATTGATCAAATTGGTTTTAGTTTTGCAGTGCTTTTTTTCAAACAATATATTTGCACGAATTTTCTGTTGGAGCTTTGAAATCTGTGTTTGTTATTTATAAAGTTAACATAATTTTCAGCATAATATTTTTCAATTTTTTTGTGCAAATCTGTGTTTCGTCTGTGGGATGAATTGCCCAAAAATGTTAAAAAAAAAACACATTTTGTGCAAATTAAATAAGAAGATAATGGGTAAATCGGGGCCTTCCTTATTCAAGTGGTTAGAGTCCGCGGCTACTAAGCAAAGCCATGCTGAAGGTATCACAACACTAATTTGAGAAGCAGGATCTGTTCCAGGTTGAAATGTAACGCCATAAAGAGAAAGAACATGAAGATGATAGTAAGTGTATCAAAAGAGTGAACTAATGGCTACGCTCTTTTTCTAACTTTGCCGTATCTGTAAAGTTCGTTCCGACTTTCTCCGAACCGATCACATCTCGTTGGTAGATGTTTTTTTTTTGTGTTTGTTGATAAATAATCTGATTTACGCTTCCAAAGCAAGACCAATTTGTAGGAAAATTGTGCGAACGCGAGTTGCGCACGGGTAGCGTAAAAGCCCATCTGAACCCATGTCCGGTTTCCGCGTAAGTCTATAATTAGACACACAGGCCAGGCCGATGGGAAGATACCTACCTACCACCAGCTTGCATTGTTTTAGCGGGCGCATTTCGCTGGAATCCACGATTGTATCAGAGAGCACCGATACGGCGGAAAATGAGAGCAGGTCAATGATTAGTTGTGGATCATGGGGGGCTTACGAACGACCTAGTAGTGGCAGTTTGTACACAGCAAAAAATAAATTGTAATATTATGTAATTTTAGCTGCACATCAGTCCCGTTGCAAATATAGTGTAAAATTACATCCTTAAAACGTATAAAACAAGATGTAAAAAATTTCCCGGGATTCGAACCCTGGTTTAGCGAGTGAGAGTCGTGTCCGATACTTCTCGTATCATCTCACTAGGTCTAGAAGTGTTCAATTTGGTAGAAGTTTTGTGTTACTACTTGAATTAGCTTTTAAATTGATCGAATTCGATTACGTTTTGAGCGGAATATTATCATAAAATGGATGTTATTGAATTTACTTAGTCTGATCAAAAATTGACGTCGGTTGATATTATATATTTTTTACTGTGTTGTAGTGTGGTTTCGAACTAATCTAATTCGCATGCGAAGGTATGCCTGATTTGTTCCGCGGAGAAAAAGCTCGTCGATGGAGAGCGGATGACTGGAAGTTAGGCGGCGTACCTACTTTGTAGGCATGCGATTCTGTGTGTGGTCTGCTTGTGGCTGCCTCAGAAGCGGTTCGCACGGGATAATTTCTAGGGTTTGTTTGTAAACAATCGATTCGTTGATGAATTATCATACCGACGTGTGGGCTGGAAGGTAATAATCATCTGTTGTTTGTTGACGATCGGTGATTTTTTTGTGGTGAGTTGTGTATATGTTTTTTAGATTGATTTAAAACAATTTCGTGAGAATTCAATTTTTGCAATTGATTGACTGCTGCCAATGGTTGAAAACTATTACCAAAAGTCGAAATGTAAAAAAAGATCGAAAAGGCAGTAGGTTACCCTACTTCTATGACGCCCTTACCTGTTCTTATGGGAATTCTTCAAGCTGTGTTCAATAAACATATGCATGCTACACTAATAGAGCGCACCGGCCAGTGTTCAATAGCTTCAATATGGATAAAAATAAAGTAAGGTGTCTGATAAGGTTTCGTTATTAGGAATGCATCAACATATTTATTCTCCCCTATTTATATTGTTGTGTCATCGCATCCAACAAATCCTGTGATTAGCTGCTTATCGTACACCGTGCATTATATCAAACAAAAGAGAATAACAACTTTGCCTGAATACATATCGTGACCCGTGGAATACTACAAAATTATATCTTAATTATTATTTTAGAATTTGCTAAAAATACCAAATTTTGTTTTATTAAGAGAACTTTAAGTGTGCGGATAAAATAATAACACTTCTTCTTGGCGTTACCTGCTCAATGGGGCAGAGCCTGCTTCTCAGCTGTTCAATGAGCACTTCCACAGTTATCACCTGAGAACTTTTTTCGCCAAAATTAACAATTTGCATTTGTATATCGTGTGGCAAGTACGATAATACTCTATGCCCTGGGAAGTCAAGGAAATTTCCATTAAAAAAGATCCTAGACCGATCGGGAATCGAACCCAGACACCTTCAACATGGTTTTACTTAGCCGCGGACTCTAACCACTCGGTTAATGAATGTCCTAGCCGTAAAGAAATTATAACACAGTTGAAACAAAATTTAGTTGTAATAACAAGGCGTGTTTTAAATCTCTTTTGGTTATAAACATTATTACAACAGAATTTGTAAAAAAAAACAATGATTTATTTGTCAGAATTGAAATTATTTACATATTTGTTGTTATCCAATGTTCGGGGTGGCTCTACATAAATGGTACCTATTGGTATTTGCCTCTTTAATCAACTGTGAAAATACTTCAGAAATTAAATCGATTGCTCTTAAGATGAGTTTTACCCGTAACGCGGGTAGATCACCTTTTCGTGGTGCGTTACGGGGTAAGATCTACCAATTTGAACCCTAGTCTCATCTTGTTTGTCGGGCTAGGGTAATATGTTTTGATAATTCAAGGATTCGCGGTACAAAGTCCTTGTTACTGGCAACAGTTTCTGAAAATTAATCTATTTTACCTAGCAGATGGTTAAAGACTCGGAGTTGGTCAGTCCCGAGACTACACTTGAAGCCAGGATAACAATCATGAGTATTAACTCAACAAGGACTGTAAGTACTGGTAATTCAAGGACTCACGTGAATTCTGATTACTAAACAAATTTTCTAGCTTGATTAGGTTTTGCTGCTAGCATAAAGCCCCTTTTTTCTTGTATTTTTCTGGGACTAAACTAAAAGCGAAACAAGGATAGGACTAGAGTTCCGTTGCATGGTCAAATATCAGTAGTACCGATTTGGTTTATCAGAAATTTAATCGATTATGTTTGCTAAGGGGCGCGCCTTCGCTGAGATGTAAATTCCTATGAAGGGTGTAAATAGCGGGACCTTTTCATCATAGTCGATTTGTATCAATATCTGAGGAATCAAAACAAGAACTGTACAGAAATCGATGCTTCATTACCTATCAATGGAAATGGAGTAATGCGACATGCACTATACACTAAGGATACGGGTAATGCCACAATAGATCTAAATACTGGTCGCAGTGGCGCATCCGAACAGAGAAAAAAAAAAGATGAGTTTGGAGAAGAATTTTAATGTGATATTTTATTTTAATAAAAAAATAATTCTTTCGACTGCCTTTTATTAATTTAAACCAACTCGCAAATCCTGTCAGTTGCAAATTCTGCCACAAAAAGGACGCCGGAAGATGCGGGGTCCCAACAGCTATCATATTATCCCTTTTTTGAATAATTTATTCCACTCGTTCCATGTGAGCAACAAACGATTTTCCATTGTTGATAGAACACCGTTGAAAACATCAAGCCGCGTTGCAGCCGATCCTCGAATGCATGAGCCAGAGAAGAAAAAAAAACGAACAAAAACAGTCGTTTCCTCGTTTTCACGTGAGTTGACGGGTTGGTACAGTTAGGTGATAGATATCAAACATGTGCTCGTCGAGGTAGGGGATCGTGTTTTTTCGTGCTCTGACTGATGTCTTTAGAATCCAACTTCCGTTGTCGCTTTGCGGTTGTTCTTACACATCTTGCCTATTTCTCACGTTGCTCTTGATTGGAATTGCTCGGTAAACTTGAGCTTCAACTGCAAAACGCATGTGAGCGAGCGGGATTTGTCGCATGCGGTGGGGCTCTAAGCTGGGAATATTGTGCTGTCTTGTTGATAATGAAGGCACCTACTTGAGATAATTATTGCGTTATCTGAGTGGCACTACAAATGAGCTTGCTTTCATGTTTGCAAAGAAGTGTAACTTTGTTGCTTTCCATTAGTTATTGCACTGGTAATCTGTACAATGAAACACAATTTATTATACGCTTAGGCATCGATGATATTGCAAAAATTGTGAAGATATGTTGGAGGAAGCCCTGCAGAAGATTCTGTACAGAAGTGTTTAAAAAGATTAGTACATATCTCTTGAAAATGGAAAAGTCACTTGTATCCCTAGGAGATTCGATGTAGCATATTTGTTGAAGAAATCCCCAGAAGAATAGATGAAAGTGTTTGTAGAATAAATCATAGAGGATTTTCTAGGAATATCAAACGAAAAGTTCGGAAAAAATCCAGCGAAATTTCTTGAAAGATCTATGCGGAAGTCTATTAAGAAGTTGTGCAGCAATCTGGCTGTCACAACTCGTTTATTGAGCCCACATAGCAAATATTTGTTAACATTCATGTCTCATTGTCCCTTCAGTATTAGATACAAACTACTGAAATAATTTGCTTGGGATTGTAATGAAAAGTGTTCATCGCGTACCTGGATACCACGGGGAACCTGTTCTATAACGGACACCCCAGGCTAAACTTCTGTGGTATCACTAGGCAAGATAAGGAACAAGTATCTTAGACCATTTCCAGACATGTTATGCAGTAGTCTCAATTTGCTAAACAGAACTCCAGATATCAATTTCTGTGCCGGATTAAAGAGCGTTATTTTTCGGTATTTATTAACTCCAATCGATGCCATTTCTTCCATAAAAGGTAAATGAGACCAATTAATCGATTTCTTCGAGACAATTTAACCGAATCTTAAAAATAATACGATTAACCCGTATACACTCATCTTACGTGATCTTAGTTTGCTAAAATGATATAAGTCCATGATTTCTAATATTTGTTGATACAATTTTCCTAAAATCAAGAGTCTAATAACCTAACAAGTATAAGGTATCCTACCCTCTGCCCCCCCCCATTTTCTGGTGCCCAAAAATACGTTTTTATTTTTGTTATTTTCCGAAACCTTTTTGCTAACTAACTCGCTCATCATAAATGGTTCCTTCTGGTCGGATTTAAGCAAAATTTAAATATTCATGAGAATCCGTTCAAATTTTGAGCTCAGAATTATCCTAAGGCCTCCAATATACTTACAAGTTTGTACCAAAAATCATGAATAGTGAACTTTTTTGTTTTTTGTTAATTGTATGCTGAAGCAAGTTTTCGAAAAAAAAAACTTCACAGACCCTAAAAAAATACTATATCACTCTTGAGATAATTTTTGAATAATCTAGGGCATTCAAACTACCCTGGAGGTCTTCAAAATCAATATTTTCTACCGCAGAGGCGCGTCCACGTTCAAAACAGTGGGTAGCACAAACGTTGGAAAAAATTGTGAGCACAGTGAACCCTATGGAATCCTAGGCTAGAAATTGAAAGATACTATATTTGAGGGGCTCAAACGCAAAGGGGTGCCAGTGACATTTTGGTCGCTTTTGAGTTGAGTTGAGTTGAGGAAATTCTATTGTTTCCAACCGTTTTTACGATATTTTAAAGTGGCTTTTCCGCTCAACAGAAAAAAAAAATTCTAAGAAGATTGGCTTGGTTTTTGAATCCCATACAATTTGTATAGAATGAAAAAAAAAAATGCTGGAAAAACTTTAAAGTAGATTTTTTCAAAACTAGGTTTTTAGTTACTGACACCCCTTTGCTGTCTTTACAAGGCTGGTAGCGTCTGATTTAAAATAGGAAATTAATAACCTGAAAAAAGAGACCTAAAAGGAATCAACAAGAGGCCAAAAAAAGACTAAATAGGAACCATGAAAGCAACACGAATCCTAATAGTAGACAGAAGCTAAAAGATTGATTCTTCATAGCATCAAAGCAGACATTTCTCTAGGTTTTAAAACTTTTTTTGACAGTTCTTCGTGACATTACGACAAGTATGACTGTTAATGTTTTTCATGATTTTATCTAAGAATTTCATGGGAAATTTGAAAGGCCAAAATGTACAGATATAACTCTCATTTAGTTATAATTCCTCTAGGAATTTGTCCACGAATTTTGTTTACGACACCTCAAGAATTCTACGTGGATTTTCTCAAGGAGAACCAAATGCTCTAAAGATTATTTCAGAAATCATCTATTTATCCATCGATTTTCCTGGAACATCCTCCAAGATTCCCGACCAAAACGTCTTTTGAAATTCAATATTGAACTTCTCCAGAAATTTCCATGGATTTCCTATAAAAAAATTTCCGGGAATAATATAAGATTTCAACTAGGCATTTTTCTAAAGATACCTTCAGGAATCGCCTTAGAGATTTCTTCTAAGATCTCTACAGAAATTCTTCCAGTAATTCATTGAGAGTTCAAAATTTTTTTTTCAGGAATTCTTCCAGGAATGTCTTCATGGAAATGTTAAGAAAATTTTTCTGAGTTTTTTTTTTAAGAAATTTCTTAAGTAACCTTTGATAAAACTTGTGTAAGATTAAAAATCACTCGTAATGAAAAAAGATTTCTGAAATAACTCCTGGACTCTTGAGGAAGTTGTAGAAGAATTCCTAGATAATTTTCTAAGTTAATCGAATAAAACAAATATCAATCGAATCTCGGGATAGTATTCCACAGGATTTTGTAAAGAAACATTGGACAGAATGTCTACAAAAAATGTGTGGGAATGATCCGAAGATCTCTTTTCGCAAATCCATGTCTCTTTCATCTAAGTCCGAAAGAGACATGGATTTGCGAAAAGAGATGTGTTCATAGTTAGTACTCGGATTCAGTTTGGCTTTCTATTCCGCAGAATCATAAGGTGTTCTGTAGCTTAGTTGGTTAAAGCGCCGGTCTAGCGTACACGGAGTCGTGAGTTCGAGTCTCACTAGAACGCGTATTTTTTTTCGCAAATTCATGTCTCAATTTGCCAAAATACAATATAATGTGTTTTGAAGATTTTAAGACGCCGGTAGGGCCGGTAGGGGTACCGGAAACATAAATGCTCTACTCAAAAACGGTTGCATAAATTTGTTTCATTTTTCCACAGCAGACTCTCATCAAAGATTGTTTCGGAAAGTGAATAACCGAAAATAAGAAAAAAATCTGCACCCTGCTGAGATATTTACGTGGATTATGGCTACGCATAGCACAGTGGCCCTAGGCTGGTTAGAAGTCAAAAAAAAACTTGCAAATTCTTTCTCGGATATTTTTCCTTGATTTCTTTAGTACTGAATAACAATTCCCCAAAGTTTTAGATCGATCGGTGTTTGGATTTTTCACACCATTTAACATACACAGATGTCAGCTGAAATTGACCCTTCTAAATTTTTCAAATTTCGTGAATGTTGATCATGATCCATCGAAATTTTAGTTTTTGTACTTAATCATAGCCAAATCTATCTCAACCGGTCTCATTCAAAAGAACATACCTTATGCTCTGTTTTGAAAATGTTTTCAAACGTTTTTAGCATGTTTACTATTTGAGAATGTTAAGAAGCGTATATTATAGAGCTCCTTCAAATGAAGCAATTTTTCAAATCTAGTGTAAGATATGTAGGAAACGCTCTAACATCATTATTTACCCCTCAATGTGTGACAATTTTTCTATAGTATTCGATGTATTGTTGCTTCATTGGCGCTTTTTTGCGCCAAAATAAGAAAATTTATTGGTTACACTGCGAATCAAACCATTGTATTGTCCCTTTGATGCTACAACTAGATAACTGGAAATTTGAAATTTTAGACTTCAATATGTCAAAACATTATTCTTAATTAGATCTGCAAAATATCCACAGCTCATAAGCGTGTGACTCAAGATCCACATGTTAAAGTTTATTTTTCAATAATATTCTCTGCGATTAACCATCACCTTGTAAAACTATCATATTTTCAAAGTTGCACATCTCAAAATTTCTATTTTTGAGGTATCTAGTTGTAGCATTAAGGGGACGTTATGTTATAAATATCGCCCATATGCACCATCATCGGCTCCCGAATAGATTTAAAAGCTACTAAAAGTTTGCCCACGATATTCAACTTCAAATTGGCACGCAAATAATAACATTTCAATACATTTTGACCTGGACATGTATATTTTAGATTAAATTGAATAAATTTGACGTGTCAGGTGGATTGGCTCGGCAGTCTTATCTAAAAAATCAAGCGAACGAAATTTAACTAGCTCCGACGTTTTGGTCCTGGATTGCGACCTTCCTCAGGGATAAAGAAATGATCGCTCTTGTCCTAAAACTTTGAACCTGTCGTGTTGACACGTTAAAAAGTATTCAGTCGTTAATTCTCTTTAATAAATTTGCAATTTTCAACCAATTTTGTCATATGTATCGGAAATATATTTTTTTGGTTTCAGCGACCATTTCTATCAAATTGCCTTCTAAAATCATTTTATATCAATAATTAGCAGTTTTGAACGTTTTGAGTGAGAATTGTACTTTCGGCCAGCATTTGAATGGAGCACGGCCACTGTGCGTCGGTCCTTCAAGGAATTTCGGAATATCTCCGGATCTATATGAGATACAGATTCTAAAACTAGAAAAGTTTTTTGAGAACTTGTGAAAAAAAATATTCAAAAATATCCAAAAACAATTATTGCTGCTACAATACAACATATTAAAAAACGAACTTTAATACATTCAATATGAAAAAACTGCTTGTGCCAATCGACCTTAGCTGAGTTCTTAACATCACTAATTATAATATCATCTTAATGCCAGCATACGTTAACAAGACATGCTTAATCTACTTACCCATTTGCATCAATAGCTAATGCCGGGTAATTAACCACCCCTTTCCCAGTAGCATTAGATCGGAATCAGACTTGCAGAAAACAAGCACATGTTTTTCTCACATTTAACACGTGTTTCATCCCGATTAAGCGTGCAGCGGATTAGGTATCAATTTACGCGCGCCCCTCCTTGGTCTTGTCAGTAGAACTCAATGACGCACATTACCACCAAAGAAGGAAAACGTGTCGAAAAATGTGACTTTGTTGCAATTTCTTCGACAACCGACCCATAGATAAAGTTGGCACAGATTTCCTTTCGGAAATCATGCAACTACCGTTACTTGAACCCGACCAAGAAAATCCAACGGAAAATCAACATTCCCCTTTGCGTTGGGCAATTTATGCTCCACCGCCGGTGGAATATTTATCAACAAACGTATGTACAACATTTCTTGCATTGATTGTGAAAAAATGCCATAAATTATTTGCTCTGATCTTTCCTCTAGTTTATCCGGATTGCTTCCATGTCTTGTTGGTGCGTTGGTATGTTCAACCTAAGGGAAGGGAAGGGGGATAAAACAAATGAATTATTTCTCTACGTACTTATGATGATTGTTCTATCATATATCTTGGCAACAGTTGCGTTGCAACCACATTTACGGTGGCTGCAGGGTGATTTGAAGTTGCCGTGCCACTGGTTTCCTAGATAGGAAACTCGCCTTCTGGTGCCCATGTAAACGTGAATATCTGCTTTGATTTAAACATCGAATTAGTTTGTACAAGGTACATTAACCATGATTTAGCTCAGGCAGTACGCCACAAATCAAACTCGTACAATGTATGCGAAATGCCGGGAGAATCGAATATATATGTCATCTCTTGGCTGAATTCCACAGATAACTGAAAACTGTTCTTGAATACTATGCAGCTTCGTTATTGTTCTTTGAAGCAACTTCTGAAAACAATTGTAATCCTAAGTCGTGGAATATTTTCAAATGCGCAAGGTGAGAGATCTCAATTTGAGTGCTCTACACTTCATGTATCCACACAGCAGCTATGCTTCGTACAGATAAAATGATACCAAGCGTGTGATGGTCCTTGAACACAAGGGGGGCTCGCTTTGCGCAGTATGTTGTAGCACATGCAGTAAACGAGTTTGTCGCGTTCCGTTTCGATGCGCACCACCAGTAATGCACTTGAAATAGGAGCTTCCGACAGAGCGGCAGTTGTATGGCAGTGACTGTGTCAAAAACTACTACTCAACCCCGCAACCTCCAATGTTGACGTTGAGGCGAAGAATCTTTTGTGGTTTATCCGACACTCGAGAGAACTTGTTTATTGGTAAGGTTACAACCCTTGCCTGTTTTGAACGTCATTGAAGCTCCTCTGCATTGTTAGAAGGGTTGCTATTAATCTCAACAAGCTGCAAACAACCGCCAAATGGTTTCTGAAGCACTTTACAGTAATACTAAATTGAAGATCTAGGACTAACTACATTTGTCTGGAATTTGAATCGGTTATATTTTTCTTGGTATTACGTCCCGATCGAAACATAGCTTCTTAGCTTAGTGTTTTATGAGCACTTCCACAGTTCTTAACTAAGAGCTTTCTTCGTTATAGTTGTCATTTGTATATAAGTGTAGCGTAGCTACCGAAGATATTTTATGCGCAGGGTTTCCGATTAAATTTCCAGTAGGTAAAGATCCTGAGCTGTCCTGGAATCGAACACAAACACCTTCAACATGACCTGGTTTCATAGTCGCGGAAGTGTAAGTGTTTTTTTTTAATTTCTTTATTAGTATCATTCCAAACATTACATTCATTTCTTATATCTAGGTGTTCTGTGTTATTAGACAACACTATCATCCTAATTTGGTAAAACAAATTTAAGATTTAATTAACATTTTGTTAACAATATATTACATTTCATTTGCCGTAGCAGTTCAGATTTTTTACAGGTGAGTTGATTTCACCTGCTTATAAGAGAAAAAAAAAAAAACGCTTTGAATATACTTAACCTAACTTAACCTAAACATATAACGCATTAATCGTGGCAATAGAAGATTGTAACGATTTTTGCCTGAAATTATTTATTATTTTATTTGACATTTGTTCCAATGTTTCAACATTGGATATTCTATGTAACTCATTGGTACTATACCAGGAAGGAAGTCTCAGAATCATTTTCAAAATTTTATTTTGAATTCTCTGCATAGCTTTCTTCCTGGTATTACAACAGCTAGTCCATATTGGTACAGCACACAACATGGCTGGCCTGAAAATTTGTTTGAATATCAAAAGCTTGTTCTTAAGACAAAGTTTTGATTTTCTATTAATAAGGGGATAGAGACATTTTACATATTTATTACATTTGGCTTGAATGCCCTCAATGTGATTTTTGAAAGTTAAATTCTTATCTAGCATGAGCCCTAGATACTTAACTTCATCTGACCAATTTATTGGAACCCCTCTCATCATGACAACATGTCTACTTGAAGGTTTCAAATAAAGAGCTTTTGGTTTATGTGGGAATATTATTAGTTGAGTTTTGGAAGCATTAGGAGAAATCTTCCATTTTTGCAAGTATGAAGAAAAAATATCCTAACTTTTTTGCAATCGACTACAGATGACACGCAGGCTTCGTCCTTTGGCGGAGAGGCCTGTGTCATCCGCAAACAAAGATTTTTGACATCCCTGAGGTAACTTAGGTAAGTCAGATGTGAAAATATTGTATAATATTGGTCCCAAAATGCTGCCTTGAGGAACACCAGCTCTTACAGGAAGTCTTTCAGATCTGGAGTTCTGATAATTAACCTGAAGTGTACGATTTGACAGATAACTTTGAATTATTCTTACAATGTATGTTGGAAAATTAAAGTTTTTTAATTTTACAATCAAACCTTCATGCCAAACACTGTCGAATGCTTTTTCTATGTCTAGAAGAGCAAGACCAGTAGAATAGCCTTCAGATTTGTTGGAACGGATCAAATTTGTTACACGTAAAAGTTGATGAGTGGTCGAATGTCCATGGCGGAATCCGAACTGTTCATTGGCAAAAATTGAATTTTCGTTGATGTGGGCCATCATTCTGTTCAAAATAACCTTTTCAAAAAGTTTACTGATGGAGGAAAGCAAACTGATTGGACGATAGCTAGAAGCTTCTGCAGGATTTTTGTCTGGTTTTAAAATTGGAACAACCTTAGCATTTTTCCATTTGTCAGGAAAATATGCTAATTGAAAACATTTATTAAATATATTAACTTAAAATGATAAGCTACTTTCTGGAAGTTTCTTGATGAGGATGTAGAAAATTCCATCATCGCCAGGAGCTTTCATATTTTTGAATTTTTAATAATAGTTCTCACTTCTTCCAAATCAGTCTCCCAGGCATTTTCGAAAACGTTCTCTTGATTGAGAATATTTTCGAACTCCTGAGTAACTTCATTTTCAATTGGACTAGTAAGTCCTAAATTAAAATTGTGCGCACTTTCAAACTGCATAGCAAGCTTTTGAGCTTTTTCGCAATTAGTTTATAATTTGTTTTCCTCTTTCAATGCCAGTATTGTCTTCTGAGGTTTTTTCAAGATTTTAGATAATTTCCAAAAGGGCTCAGAGCCAGGGTCCAATTGAGAAATTTTATTTTCTTAATTTTTGTTTCTTAATTGAGCAAAACGTTTCTTGATTTCTTTCTGCAAATCCTGTCATATAATTTTCATAGCAGGATCGCGAGTGCGTTGAAATTGCCTTCTCACGTTTTTAATTGCCTCCTCACGTTTTTAAGACGGATCAAAAGTTTAAGATCATCGTCTATAATCACGGATTCAAATTTTACTTCACATTTTCGAATTGCAATGCTCCTGGCTTCAACAATGGAATTTGTTAAAGTTTCAAGAGCATTGTCAATATCAAGTTTAGTCTCTAAAGAAATGTTAACATCAAGATTAGAGTCAACATACGTTTTATATATATTCCAGTCGGCATGTAAATAATTGAAAGTGGAGCAGATTGGATTAAGAATTGCTTCATGGGATATTTGAATTGTACACACTCCGAAAAAATCATGCGATTTCACGTCTTTTGGATGCACATAAAAGAAGCGAGCCAAATTATGTGAATTTGTGTCACATTTTAAATACGATGGTGTCTGATTCGGGAAATGTCAATCATTGCGGCATTGTTTTCATGTCCTTCATAATGTTAAATTACATTTTGCTTTCAATACATCTTTCAGAACCCATTTTTACCTCATTTCATCACTTACATCATGTGTCATTCAGTCATAATGTGAAATACGTTCGGAGTGATTTTCATTATTTTAAAGAGTGTAAGAGGGACATGATCAGAATCAAAATCAGCATGAGTAATCAGTTGGCTACAAAGATGACTAGAGTCGGTTAAGACCAAATCAATCGTAGATGGATTTCTAGAAGAGGAAAAACATGTGGGGCTATCAGGGTATTTAATTGAGAAATATCCTGAAGAGCACTCATCAAATAAAATTCTGCCGTTGGAATTACTTTGAGAATTATTCCATGACCGATGTTTGGCATTAAAGTCACCAATGACAAACAATTTTGACTTATTGCGAGTCAATTTTCGCAAGTCAGTTTGAAGCAAATTAACTTGCTGTCCAGAGCATTGAAAAGGCAAATAGGCAGCTATGAAAGTATATTTACCAAACTGTGTTTCAACAGAAACACCTAAAGTTTCAAAAACTTAAGTTTCAAATGACGAAAACAGTTGATGTTTTATACGCCTATGAATGATGATTGCAACTTCCCCACATGCCCCATCAAGTCGATCATTACGATAAACAAAAAAGTTAGGATCTGTTTTAAGTTTAGATCCAGGTTTTAAATACGTTTCGGTAATAACTGCTATATGCACGTTATTAACCGTAAGGAAATTAAACAACTCGTCCTCTTTACCATTCAGAGAACGAGCATTCCAATTTAAAATATTTAAATTATTATTTGGATCCATTAGAAAAACGTAATCCAATAACAATTTGATTTGTAAATTTTACACCTACTTGGACTGCTTCAGTCATAGTGGTGGCTTTGAACATGGCATCAAGCATTAGATTCAATTGTTCAGTTCGAAAATTAAAATCAGAGGCAGACATGTCATGTGATTTCCCATTAGAATTTCCGGTAGACGAAGAAGCGGAGTTACCTGTGGCGGTAGGGTTTTTTCCATTTGATTTGAAACAAGTAGAATGGGTACCCATGGATCGAACAGGGGAGGAGTTCAAATTTCCTGCTACGATATCGGCAAAGGATTTACCGTGGGTAGATACATTCGAAATTGAAAGATTCGAACGGCTACCCGACGGATTAAAATTAGTTTGTGAATGAGCATGATTATGATCTTCCTGATGGGTATGATTCATGATCAAGCGATCGTTAACTGAAAAATGAGCATTGTTCGATACTCTACCAGGCAAATTCCGGAAACGACCGTTATCGTAACGGATATTATCTTTCATCTGCCTGGCACGAGCCTCAATGACCCTCTTGCGTGAAGGGCATTCCCAAAAGTTAGCTTTATGAGGGCCCTTGCAATTGGCGTATTCAAACTTTCTGGTATCTCCTTTCACAGGACAGACGTCCTTAGCGTGAGAAGAACCTCCGCAAATCATGCATTTAGCATCCATGCGACAATTTTTTGTACCATGACCCCACTTTTGGCACCGACGGCACTGAGTGGGGTTCTGGTAATTTCCTCCAGGTTTCTGGAAATGTTCCCATGTCACACGGACATTAAACAAAAGTTTTGCTTTTTCTAAAGCTTCAATATTATTTAGTTCTTTTTTGTTAAAGTGAACTAAATAAAATTCTTGAGAAAGCCCTTTCCGAACAATGCCAGATTGGGTTCTTTTTTTCATAATGATTACTTGGACTGGGGAAAATCCAAGTAAATCATTTATTCCGTTTTTGATCTCTTCAGGTGACTTATAGTCATTTGAGAGACCTTTCAAAACAACTTTGAACAAACGTTCAGTTTTGTCGTCATAAGTAAAAAAATTGTGCTTCTTCTCTTCAAGATGTTTGAGAAGAAGTTCACGATCTTTAAGAGTTTCGGGCAAATCGCGACAGTCTTCTTTCTTTGCGATTTGGAAGGAAACCTTGATTCCCCTAATGGAGTTCAAGATCTCCTGCCTAAATCCCCCAAATTCGGAACAACTGACCACGATAAGCGGCACTTTTTGCTTCCTCACTTGAATCAAAGAGCCTGGGCTAGAGGCTGCTTCGATTTGGTGTTCGGAAAATTTGTCTAGAGCATCGAACTGATTGCTCATTTCGATACAATTATTCATTTCACCCTTGGAAGAAAGTTCGCATTCCGGGGAAGCGTCCTTTCTTCCATTCTTGCCACGTGTAGTGACAGTTTTTAAACCCACTTTTTTGGAAGGAAGTAGTGAATTCAGAGATTCACCCTTCCTTTTGTTAGTTGTTGATACCATGTTTAGTTAATAAACGAGAAAGACGTGACCTTCGAGAGGTTTTTTTTCCCAAGACGGTGTCCAAGAAGGATTACCACCGCTAGCTTTCGCCAACGGATCCAACGAAAATTCGAAGGCACGGGACCAAACAAGGATCGTAAAGGGATCAATAGTAGAAAAATAGTACTGAAAAGTACTGTTTTAGTAGCACTGAAAAGTACCGTTTTTAATTTTAGCACTGAAAAGTACTGTTTTTGTAGCACTGAAAAGTACTGTTTTATTGCTTTAGGTAGTTTTTAAGAAAACTTCCAAGAGCAGAGAGAATTCGTGTACGCACAGCACGAAGGTACGATGCGCACTGCGGAAGTGTAATACTAATGTATTCACCTCAAGATCTACCCTTAGTATACATTTTGTGCTATTTATAGCAAAAATGGCACTGAACACACATTTTTCTTAGAATCATATCCCGGAAAAAACATTGTTTCTATGGTTGGGTACACTATAGCAAAATATTCGTGCTTTTTTTGGAAACTAGAACAATTTCCTTCAAAAATGTTAACCTTCGGGCTGTCGCGTTGTTGTACTTTGTACAAGAGTTATGATTTATATGCTATCATTTTGTTTCCATCAAGAATCTTCTTAAGAACAATACCCTACAGTTTTTGTTTACAGTATGACCCTCTTTAATGCCGTAAAATCAACATATGCACAGTATTGGACATATAAAATGCACCAAAGCCGTTTTCCCGTACAAAATGGTCAACTTCAGAGAGCTATACTGCCCATAAAAGCATAACTGTCCCATATGGAATTAGTAGGCATGGAGAAAATAGCGCTCAAAGTTCGGTATTTTTCTTCTCATACAAACTTTCATTATTTTCTAGTACAATTTTGCGTACCATATTCATTTGGCATTGCCGCACAGATAACTCATTTTGCTTCTATTGATCTTCAAAAAATATAAACTTGGACACAATTAACGTTTTGTAGTTGCTGTTTGTTCTGAAAGTTCATATAGAGACTGTTATGCCTTTATTTTTCAATATGGGACTGCACCAACTTCATATTTTTTCACAACATTTTCAAACAAAGTGTGTAAATTTTTATATGCATCTTAAAGTATATGCTAGAACATGAAGGTGGCGATGAAAAAAGGTGTTGGTTCGAAAATCCATATGGGACAATTATGCTTTTATGGGCAGTATATCTCCACCGTTTTTCAGACGATTCTTTTCATTTTTTCTGTGACTATCTACAAATTTCCTCAATTTTCAAGAACTATTGTGAAAGTTGTGTGGAGACTATTGATTCAAAAGTTACAAATAGGTTGAATTTTGACATAAAAAATGCACCAAGACACAAAATGATGTAGCAGAAAAACTATGCGTTATAGCATCTTAGTGCCTTCAGCACATTTGTTCATTGCGTGATAAGGACCAAATGCGCTGAAGACACAGAAAGGATACGACGCATAGTTTGTCTGATACATTACTTTTCGTTTTGGTGCATTTTTTATGTCAAAATTCAGCCTATCTGTAACTTTTAAACCAATAGTCGTAACACAACCTTTTCAATAGTTATCAAAAATTTAGGTAATTTGTAGTTCGTCACAAAAAAATGAGAAAAATCGGTTGAGAAACGGCGGAGATATAGCTCTCTGAAGTTGACCATTTTGTATGGGGAAATGGCTTTGGTGCATTTTATATGTCCGATACTGTACATAGAAGTCGCATAATAATGAACGCACTATATACGGCTCAGATAGACCAAAATTTGAAAAAGGTATATCTCAGAATGCAGATAGTTTTGAAACTTGGGGTCTTCAGTAGAGCTGTTCTTGAAATGAAACGCTATCTAATAATACCTTATTTACTTAGGAATTTGACCACTAGGTGGCACTAGTGGGCATCAAACTTTTCCTTTTTTCTGCAAATATCTCAGGAGCCTTTCCATTTAGAAAGATGGCGTCTTCCGCTAAGTTGTTCAGTAATTCAAAAACTATCATTGTTCGAGCTAGTCGATTCAAATTTTGCACCCAGCTGGCGCTAGTGAGCATGACACTTTTATTTTGCAGATATTTCAGGAGCCTGACCACTTAAAAAGATGACGCCTTTGGCAAAATTGTACAGCAGCTCTAGAGCGATCATTTTTAGAGCCAAGAAATTGTAGATTTCGTCTCCAGGCGGCGCTAATGAGCATGAACTTTAGTTTTGCAGATAACTCAGGAGCCTGACCACTTCTAAAGATGGCGTTTTCGGAAATGTTGTTTAGCAGCTCTAGAACTATCACGATTCTGAGATATCTGCATAACAAAAGTTTGATGTACACTAGCACCATCTGGTGGCAAAATCTCGAATCTATTGATTAGAATAATGATAGCCATTGAACTACTAAACAACTCTGCTGAAGATGCCATTTTTATAAATGGGCAGGGTTCTGAAATATTTGCAAAACAAATGTTTCATGCTCACCTGGTGGCAAAATTTAGAATCAACTAGCTCGAACAATGATTGTCCTTGAGCTACTGAGCAACTTTGCCGAACACTGCATCGTTTTAATTGGTCATGCTGAGATATCTGCGAAACAAAACTTTCATGCATACTAGCGCCGCCTGGTGGCGGAATCCTGTATATGAATAACTTGATCTCTTAAACCACTTTGTCGAAAGACGTGTTTTTTATATTTAATCTAGACCGCGAAGTATTTCATGGTGAACATGAGAAACCAAGGGTGTTACACAAAGTACAACACGCGTTACAAAAATTCGTGCGACAACCGAAAGGTTAAAGAGCAGATTTCTCTTTAAGATACCTCTGCCTCTCGTAGATATAAATCAATGAAAATAAGGAAAAGCATGGATGTTTATCAGTAATATTATAGAGGATGGTTCTTTAACCGAAGAACACAAAACTAGGGGGATTCCTTACAATACCTGGAAGTATATTTCGCCCAAAATTGAACCAAATCCGTAATGGTCGATTACCAATTTTCACTTTTTTCTAAGTTAAACTATGCGTGCAGGAAGTTTCATACGAATTCCTGAAGAAATGCATGAAGGAACTTCTGGGAAATTCATAGTTGCACTCCATTATTGACCAAAATAATCGTAGTAGCACTGAGATCTTACGAATGGGGCTTGGGATTAGCTAACCTTTCTCAAAGTGCACAAATCAAGAGTTCAAAGGCCACGTCCAATGCAATGCGGCCATCGAGGAAGGGAAGGAATGTTAGTCACACAACCATTGTTATTAGAGACAGAATATACCTCTGCATCTCCACAGTTGTCATCTAAAGAATATTGGGTTAGTTGGATAAGGTGGTGATAATGCTGATGCGATCCATGATATATTCACGCCTAACCGGATTCCCGATATTACGAGATCACGTACTGCATGCCACACGACTGTGCTTTCGGTCCCATCGCTCGCTTCTGCTGGAACAAGCGACACAATTGATGAACCGAACACACTTCACAAAAATTCCTAAACCATTTCTTGGAATATTCTTTGGAGAAATTCTTAGAAGAGTTCGTGACAAAAACAGAGAGGCACTCCGGAAGGAATACCTGGAGAAATTCCACAACGACATTTTTAGAAGATTTCCTAAAGGAATCCTAGAGGGATCGCTGCAACATTTGTGAACTAGAGTGATTAGTGGACAAATCCGACTCCCCGAAGGAAATCCAGGAAAAAAACCTGGACAAATTTCTGGAAAAATCGTCAGAGGAATCCCAGGAGAAATCCAAGAAGGAATTCCTGGATGATTCCTCGTAGAATCAAGTGGAGAGATTCCTGGAAGACTCCATGCAAGAATTCCTTGAGGATTTTCTGGAGCAATTCCTGGACGAATCCCCGAAGCATTTCCTGGAGGAATCTTACCCAGACAACCAAAATGTGCGCATAAAGAAATCACCTGGAGGCCTTGTATGTGCAAAATTTCAATTATAAGATGTCGCGAAAAGGCCTTCTACGTACAAAAGTGGAGGCGATATACGTGCATATATTATGTGATGAATAATAACATACAATGCGAGTGTAGAAATATCCTACCGAATTAACCTGTGATCTTATGCGACTCAACTTATGATAACAAATGTTGATTTGACAGCTGCTACGGATTGATTCGACTTATTTTGTACAAGTGTGCGGAACGAAACAGAATGTACAAATGAACTCAGAGAAACATCGTTTTATGCGAGGAAACTTATCAAACTGACGATTTCATCCAGGGTGTTTTGCGGGTTCGATGTAAATAGTATGAATAAACGAGTTGTAACGTGAACTTTCATGTGATTTCTGGTTGTCTGGGTAGGAGGAATCACTCATTTTTTTGGTTTGTAACGTAAGAATCTCGACAACTTTTATAAGACGCGACGTGAGACAGTGCACAGCACTCAATGTTTTTACCACGGTATTACCGTTGCAAGAACAATACGTGTTGTGTTCTGTCTCACGTCACGTCTTATGAGTGTTGTCTAAGAGGAATCCCCGGAGAAATAACTAAAGGAATTCCTGGAGAAATCTCTGGAGGAACCCCTATATGATTTATTTGAGAAATCCCGAAGTTTGCGATCATGGTGTATAATTAGATATAGATAAAAACTCAAATTTTGGGTTCTCGAGTAATGGTACTATATGATGATCTGAAACTGTTCACACCACGGAACTGGTTATGTAGGTATTAAACTATAGATAGAGTCAATATTTTTTTCACTTGTTAGTCAGTAAATTCTCCGGCAAGGATGCTTTCTACGCGTAGCTGGAATGTGAATACGACAGTTGCCCAAGCCATGATGTCAAAATCGTTATCGGAGATCTCAACGCTCATGTTGGCCAGGAGGAGGAATTCAGACCGATTATAGGGAAGTTTACTCACCAGCTTACGAACGAAAACGGCCTGATTGATTTCGCCGCCTCCAAAAACATGGCCATACGCATTACCTACTTCCAGCACAGTCTCCAATATCAGTACACCTGGAGATCACCCCAACAGACTGAATCGCAAATTGACCATGTTTTGATTGATGGAAGACACTTCTCGGACATTATTGACGTCAGAATTTATCGCGGCGCAAATATTAATTTGGAACACTACCGTGTGATGGTTAAAATGCGTTAAAGACTTTCCGTTGTGGCCAACATTCGGTACCGATGCCCGTCACGCTACAATCTAAAACGACTCGAGCTACCCGAAGATGCAACTGTTTACGCTCAAAGCCTTGAAGCAGTGCTGGCGGATGAGGAAGAGCTCACCGAAACCCCATTTGAGGACTGCTGGAGTAGTGTCAAAGCAGCCACTAACAACGCAGCGGAAGGTGCCATTGGGTTGGTGGAAGGAAATCGACGGAACGGTTGGTTCGACGAGTAGTGTCAGACGGTTTTGGAAAAGAAGAATGCAGGGCGGGCGATTATGCTGCAGCAAGGCGATACAAACAGAAGCGAAGACAGCAAACCCATATATTCCGGGATAAAAAGCGCCGCCTCCAAGAGTTGTAGTTCGAAGAGATGGAGCAGCTTTATCGTTCTCAAGAAACGCGTAAGTTCTACAAGAAACTCAATTCATCTCGCAAAGGCTTTGTTCCGCGAGCCGAAATGAGTCGAGATAAGGATGGAGGTATCATGACGGACGAAAATGAGGTGATTGAAAGGTGGAAGCAGCACTCTGATGAACACCTGAATGGTGCAGAGGATGAAGATCCCTTGAAGGAATGGCTTCATCAGTACGGCGGATGAGGGAGACGTGCCAAGTCCCACAATAGGTGAAGTTAAGGATACTATGCAACAGCTCAAGAACAACAAAGCAGCTGTAGAAAGCTGGTATTGGAGCGGAACTTATTAATATTGGCCCGGGCAGGTTGGCTATTTGTCTGCACCAATTGATAGCCAGGATCTGGGATACAAAACAGCTACCGGAGTAGAGGAAGTAGTATACCCAATATACAAAAAGGGTGATAAGTTAATATGTGAAAACTTTCGAGCGATCACTATTCTTTATGCAGCCTATAACGTGCTGTCCCAGATCATTTTCCGCCGTTAGCAAGCAGATTTGTGGGAAGTTATCAAGCCGGTTTCGTAGACGGGCGATCGACAACAAACCAAATCTTTATGTCGCGAAGTTCCTACGCGCCACTTATTCATCGATTTTAAAACGGCCACCTAGTATCATCGACCGTGAAGATCTATGGAACATTATGGATGAGAATGTTTTTCTGGGAAACTGAGTAGTAGGCAACGATGGATAGTGTAGTGTAGTGTGAAGTTATCGGATGCGTTATCGGACCCATTTGAAAAACGCAAAGGACTTCGACAAGGCGATGGTCTTTCCTGCCTCCTGTTCAATATTGCGCTAAAGGTGTTATGAAACAGGCGGGCTTTAACATGCGGGCACGATCTTCTATATATTCATCTGTTTCGCTGACGGCGTGGACATAGTCGTAGGAACGTTCCAGGTGGTTGCTGAACAGTATACCAGGCTGAAACGTGAAGCAGAACGGGTTGGATTGAAGGTAAATACGTCGAAGACGAAATATCTGTTGGCTGGAGGAACCGAGCGCGATAGAGCTCGCATTGACAGACGCGTGATGATCGACGGAGTTGAGTTCGAGATGGTAGACGAATTTGTCTACCTCGGATCATTGCTAACGTCGGATAACAACTGTAGCAGAAAAATTCGAAGACGTATTATTGCCGGAAGTCGCGCTTACTGCGGACTCCACAAGACCTTGCGGTCTGGTAAACTTCACTTCCGTACTAGGTGTACCATGTACAAGACGCTGGTAAGACCGGTAGTCCTCTGCGGGCATGAAACATGGACAACGCTCGAAGAGGACCTACAAGCGCTAGGAGTTTTTGACCGACGTGTGCTTAGGACGATCTTTGGTGGAGTATGTGAGAACGGCGTATGGAGGATAAGGATGAATCACGAGCTTGCACAACTCTACGGTGAGCCCAGTATCCAGAAACTCGCCATAGCTGGAAGGGTACGATGGGTGGGGCACGTAGTGAGAATGCCGTACAACAATCCCGCAAAAACAGTTTTCATCTCGAATCCGGCCAGTACAGGACGAAGAGGAGTGCAACGAGCTAGGTGGTTTGACCAAGTTGAGCAGGATCTTGGAAGTGTGAGGCGATCGAGAAGCTGGAGGCTAGCAGCCATGGACCGAGTTTGTTGGCGCAGGTCATGTCTTGAAGGACGTAGCGCCACCAAAAGTAAGTTGTAAGTCAGTGGTCGCTCATGCACCTCACTAGACAAAAAATCATACATCATTGTTGAACCGTTTCTCATATTCTTCACATCTTGTTGCATCTTTTCCAATCCTATTTCCGTTTACTTTGCAGTGCCAATATTAATCAACGAAAAATCATCAGCTCTATCAATTTCTAAATTTAGGTAAATGTTTAATGTTTCTCTGTAGATTTTGGTACATTAATTTCGCAACATTCGACATAAGACAAAATACTTTTCCAACCAAAGAAGACGTCGAAATAAAGAAGAGTAACAAGAATTGTCCAACAAACATTGAACTGCGAAAAAAAATTCCAAGGTGATCTTTGATTAATCACACACTAGCAATTGTCTTAAACAAATCATGCTTAACAGCCTAAAACATGAGTAGGTAAATTTTCTACGTTTTTCATCAGAATTTCATTCTATAAACACAGTCGTTGTTAACAACCAAATTGTCACCTTCTGTCAAAACTCCAGTCGGCATCAAATTGGTTAGGCAAAATTGATGCGCGGCCTTCTCGCGTGGAGCAATTGCATAGCTCAAAAGGTACCTACCTCTATGATTGCCGCCGATAATTATTCATTCATTGAATTCATGGTCAGATATTCCCCATAATTACCATATGGGGGAAAAGACAAGCGAATGATTTATTGATCAGTCGACACATTGTTTACGGATGGCTCCGTAATTGAACTGTATAGAATCAGCTTTTTATAATTCGATGAAACTAAGCTGTTTGAAATTCGGTTGTCTTTTTGCTATTTACACCAGACCATCGTTCTTAAGTCTTATGCTTGGATTCTATATTTATGGTTTGATAGATAAATTCTAATAGATAAAGAGTCAAATATTTTATTATGATTGCTTATCTACATGGTTGAAATTCAAGGAATGAATTAAATTGTACAAGATAAGTTGTGTTTGTTGTTTGTTCATAAAATCACATGCATATTAATAAAAATAAACTTTTTTGGCTGATTAATATACACAAGTACAATCTCCGATGCATCGTAAAAAGCACGTGCTCATTTGTTGTCGAAATTTGCTTTCGCTAGTCGGCTGACTTTTTATCTATGGCCAAACCACTCTATGCCCTGTGCATTGGATTCGAGGTACACTCGTATATGCGAATTTCTGACTGTGCGTTTTTATCGCTAGTGATACGGTTTGCTTCATTATAAACAGTGTAATTGCCTCTAATATCCACGCTTTCAGTGCGTATCATATTTATGTGCCCAATCTCGCCGGTCTTCGGCTTTTAAAAGTGCCTTGAAAAAGTGGTGAAGCAACTGCATAAAACACTCACATCCCACTATGGTAACATAAATTCTTTTGTTCTTCCGATGGTTCTCAAGAACGCATTAAGATGAAAACAAGAAAATAAATTGAGCAAAGTGGTGTCGGTGTTTCGCATCTTACGAATCAGAAAAAGTGAACCTTAATGTGTGCGGTGATACCGCTCTATAATTGCCATGTAAAACTATACTTGTAAACATTTACCAGGTTCTGATAAAAACGCCAGATACTTAGTATAAATCCAATTTTCTACATATCACTGGTTTTCCCCCTATTCATACGATTAGCAGCTACCATAAAATGGGGTGTTAAATGATGAAAAAAAAGATCAACTCAAAATTCGAGTAACTTTTAGTTTGTCAATAAATGAACAAACCGACGCAGTGAAGAATTGCGAGTTCGAAAAGATATTCGTATTCGAGGATGAATTCCCAACTTGTGAGCTCATTCCATGCTTATGATAACATATTTTTTCATGGCAGCGTAACTTTTATGTAATTTTCTAACAAACTATGGAAGGTTCGTCGCTACAAATGTTGGCATTACAGTCACCCCACGCAGTTGAATCACCCACAATTTATGAATCAGCTGACTTCAAAAGATAAAATTATTATCAAACTTGTCACAAAACATCACAGAAATATTTTTACTGATTAGAAACTATGTTTAAAAATAATTCTGTGATGTTTTGTGACAAGTTTGATAATAATTTTATCTTTTGAAGTCAGCTGATTCATAAATTGTGGGTGATTCAACTGCGTGGAGTCACTGTACTTCTGTTTTACATAATTTTAATATACACACACATCTCTCTTTTCGTATTTACTTGAAATAACTTAAAATAGTTCAACATTATGAAGGATGACGTATCTTTTTAATCTTTTACCAATAACTTTTCATCTCGAGACAAAAATGTAGAACTAGTTTCAAAGTCGTATTTTCCTCCTTATCCATAGTTCGCATCACCGACCATAGGTGACTCCCAGATCTTTTCTTACTTCACTAATAAACACCCGTTCCGTGGTGCTTGTGAAGATACAGATGTATTCTCGATCTCTTTAAGCAATAATCATTACACACTAACATTCCTTTCCCATCTTAACTGATTGCGAGAACTTGGCCGGCGCCATTATTGATCAATAATGTGAGATCTGCTAAAATGTGAACTTCAAGAATAAACGGAAAGTCTCATCATTTATTTATTTGGATCAAACTGTGATTATTACCAGTTCCGATTAATCACGGAGTAGCAACCATTGTAGCCAGTCTATGCTATGCTATACTAATTGAACAAACGATTGATGATGATCCCATAACAGATTTCTGGGATAATCATGGAAATGTGTGATTTTTGCTGGCAATGCAAATTATGGTGATAAGGAATTTTGAAAAGCTCCAAATAAACAAAGCATTTCATTCATTCATTCATTAATTTATTGGTGATTGATATATCGACTTTTGGCGTTTTTATAATTTGTCAACCTTATTTATTACTTTTACTCCGTTCATATAACTACGAGACGCACTTTAAGAGCCTATCGCTTTACGCAGTAATTTGGCAAAAGTGTTTATATCGTTTTTCCCTTTCGACTTTTCCCAATATGATTAAGCTTTCGAAGCCGCACATGGCAACCGAATGCCGAAACTTGGCTTGGTTGGTTGGCTTTAGTCTTTAGTGGAACCAACGCACATTTGAAAACAAGTCCGCTCGCTGTTTACACAGCCGTTCGTTGGGGTTTTAAAGTGCGGGCCACACTTGTACGGCGGATGAACAGGGAGACCGAACCAGGTGATTCAAAACTGCCGCTTGGAGAGCCCTCTGCGTTGCGCAGTTTTTTTGCCTTGTTTTCTTTCTATCGATTAAGTACCCTTTTGTAAAATTTATTGCAAATGAGTTGTTCCTTCAATCGTTTATGATGTGAATTCATAATTTGGTAACATTCAACTGCTATCGACTGTTGACTAATCTTTTTCTTTTCTTCTTTTCATTTCAGGTGAGTGAACATACTTTGGCGGACGATGATGTAAGTAATGTGGGAGTATTTTTAAATGATGGACATACATGTTTTTAGCTCGTTTTTTTGGAAGAATACCAGTGAAAATTTTATCGGATGAACCTATGAAGAAATCACTGAAGACATTCATGCAAGAACTCCTTGTGAAATCTTTAAAGAAATCCCGGTATATATTATCTTGCAGGAATTCTTGGAGGAATTCCTTGTCGAATGACTAGAGGAACTCCTGGAGGAATCGCTAAGGTATTCCTGAAGCCCTATCGGAACCGATCTGAAACGTATCATGGCGAACAGAAGGTATTCCTGGAGGAATCTCTTGCAAGATTCATAGTGAAAAATCACTATAGAGATTATGGTGGAGATTATGTTGGAGGAATTTCTGATAAAATCTCGAGCGAATTCCTGGATAAATCTCTGGAAAAGTCTTTGAAATATTTTGAGAAGAAATCTTGAAGGAATCTCTGGAGATTTTCCTGAAGGAACTCCTGGAGCCCTATCTGAGCAGGTCTCAAAATTGCGATTGCTATCACAAGTTATAATTCGTCAGCGATAAAATGTCGTTTTACTTATACATAATAAAACATGTATTATGACTTCTCGAATGATGCCGATTCCTCATATTATTTTTTTTTTTAATCTTAGTAACGGAAATGGTATTCGAGTATGACAAATTTATGTTTGGGAGGCCCATATAACCGTAATGGCGGTCCGCACCGGGCCCCGAGTTCTTAGGGGTCTCCGCATCGTGGTGAAAATTTCTCATATCATACAAAATTAGGTTTTTAGCAAACTAATATGTATAGAAGCAAGGAAAATCAGGTTTTGAGGGGGCCTGAATTGGTAACGGGAAAGGGTTCCTATATCATCCAGTATATTGTTTAAAAGTAGCGTATGCGTATGTACTTTCTAACAGATCTTCGTGGTAAAGTTCATTTTTGCATTGCAATGAATCTTGATGTAAATTCTTGAGGTTCCCGATATCACTGAGCTTTTGCTCCACAAGTTCATAGATTAATTTAGAAATTTCTTCATGAATAGGTACGAAAACTTCTCCCAGGATCTTTTCAGAAATTGTTATAAAGATATAAATCTGGCAGTTCTCCCATGATTTGGTGTTGAAAATCTATATACATAAAAATTGAATGATGTTTGTATGTCACGAAATAGCTTGAGAACGGGTTCACGGATTTTCACAATTCATTCACCGTTGCATTCGTTTAAGACTTCTTTTCATCTTCCTTTTTTTTAAGAATTTGTTTAAATCTTTCGTGAAAGTTTAGGAACTCAAGAAACACATATTAGAAATTTCCTAAAGGGTTTTATGAATAGCCTATTCAATGAAATCTCAATATATGCCTAGTGGAGTTCCTTCATATTTACTCTAGAAGTCTAATAACGGAATAACATCAAAAACTTTCCCAGAAATCCGAGAGGATTTCCTAGAAAGGTTCCTTCAGAAATTCTTGTACCGATTTCTACAAATAACACTAAGTTATCTAGAAAATATTTCTACGTAAATTACGTTTTCCAGAAAAATTAAAAAAATGCTAGAATACATTGAAGAAATTCGTGTAAAAATCATATGGAAAAATTACAGAGGAATTCCTTGAAAAACTTTCATGACATTTTTTATTAGAAACACTTCTAGTTGTTTTTAGATCAAATCTTTCAAAACTTTCTTAATAGATTATCTCAGAAATAGACATAAATCCTTTCAGGGATTATTACACAAGTTTATAAGAAAGTTTTCAGAAATTTCACAAAAAATTCAACCAGGGAATCTTCATGATTTTTTCCAAAAATTTTGAGTGTTATAAAGATTTAATGATTCAAAGTACATTCCACATTTAGGTATTGTTTAAAATCACAAAATACTACATTATTTTTCCTACAGTTCCTCCGATAGTTCCACTCGAGATTTTCTAGCGATTTCCTCTAGAAAATTTAAATTATAGAAATTTTCCAATATCTATTTCATTATTTTTTCTGGAAACTCATTATTTTTTCTCTAAAACTTTCTCAAGAATCCAGAAGAGATCTAGAGATTTTCGAAAAACTTCTCTCTTGTGAGAATTTATCACAGTGATGCATTTTGAACTGAACGCGAGCCAAAACTGAACGGAGCAAGTTCAAATTTTGCTCGAGAACGCAGTAAACAGTGATCTCCCGAGCCGGAGCCCACAGCTGCTCTCGAACGCCCCGTTCAGATCGCAATGCACTGCAATGGTAATCAAAGCATAGATTTAGGTTTTTACCAAGAAAAGATTTCCTGAATCAATAGTGAAACGAATTAAGTTTGAAATAAATATATTATGTCTTGCTTTGAGTACCTTTTGAACGACTTTAGCGCGGTAAGATGCCCTGAATGCTGGCAGTACAATCTGCGTTCAGTTTTTTGCTCACTAGCGTTCAAATTTTTGAACTGAACAATGAGTAAGCCTACTTGATCACTCCGTTCAACAAATTGAACTGGAACGCGAACTGAACGCGTTCAAATGCATCACTGATTTATCATACATTTCATCAATGATCAGGATTTCGTTTAGAAATAACTTCCGGATTTTTATTATGAAATTTTTCCAATAATTTATGAAAAATTTCCTTGGCATCTTTTTGGGCAAATTCCTATAGAAATCTTGTATGATAACTTTGAGGACTTCTTTGGGATATTTTTAAGGGTGTCATTAGAAACAACATTCTGAGGGTATCATTGGAAAAAAAATACTGGTTGAATTCCTCAAGCTAGATAAAGTCATGAATTCCTTTGGAAGTCTGCGAAAGAAACGCTACTCCTAAAAAAGCTGAAGGAAATTTTAAGCAAAAAAACTGAATTATATTCTGATGAAATTGATGAAGAAAATCATTGAATTCCACAGAAACTTTTGGCAACACGCTTTGAGAAATTTCTGGTCAGATTACTTTAATCCTTATTGAAACGTTCAATCCCTTCATGTCTCACAAGACATTTGACCGCTATCAGCCTTCAATGACATTTAGATTACTTAATGAAAAATAAAATCGACTTCAACAATAGATGAACACAAAGTCCATAATTTTCAATCACAAATCTTTATGTTGATTGATAGTATATTAGGGTTTATTTACAAATTTCATAACGCTTAAAATTGTCATTTTCGACACCCACTCCTCGTACCACATTTTGTAAGAATGTTTTCCAAATTTTGTATGAGTTATAACATCATCAGGATACCCACCCCCTTAAGCGTTATGAAATTAGTGAATGGGCTCTTAATATTTTGATAAATTGACTTGTCAATTGGCACACACCACTTTTTTGAAGGGCCCTCGAATTTGACTCCGCACCGGGCCCCAAAAACCCTAGCTACGCCACTGCGTGTGAATGCAACTGGTTCAAATAAGTCCGCGAATCTACTACAATTACCGAAATCGCAATGAACCTTTCGTTTTAAATTAACAAATTTTGTTTTCAACTCTTAATTTTAGTTCACACTCTCAATGTTATTGATACTCGAAATTCATTCCAGTCACACAAGCTTTACGCTCTTTTCCCATGCGACCAATGTTCATTTCCTTTCTCGTTCATATCTCCCTGTTTTGGTTGTTAAGAGGAAACACACCTCCATCGTCCTAAACAGTCATCATCATCAATCAATGACGGGTATCAAAATGGCAGAAACGCAGTAATCGCCAAGATTGAAAGCATTTTACGACAGGAAAATCAAAAAATATTTCATTTCGAATTATATCAAGCAATAATTACAACACTTTTTCATCACCACTTACCTTTTAAAGACAGAAATATCATAAAACATAAGAAAATACTGGATTTTAAAATGAAACAACCTTCTCACCATTCATCACTACTACTGATGTACCTTGCACGGCTTGCGAAAACTCCCCCAAGCAACTCAAACTTTGGATAGCTCAATTCCTCACTCGCGCACAAAAAATCATCGTGTGGCACATTTCACTGTCAAGGTATACTTTCACAGAATTCAAAAATAGCACGGTTATCACTAATTTTTGATTAATTTAGAAATAAACTGAACTTTTGTATATGCACTCAACGATTCTACCAGCTGTAATCAAAACATAACTGCTGCTAGACCAACACATTGCTTTGTTGTGTAATTATATCCATGCGTGCTAGTATGCGCATAGCAATCATTGACCAGTATTGCCAAATCTACTCTTTATAAATTCGATATAAAATTTATTGAATGTTGTATTATTTAAGTCAATCGTATGTAAAGCATTCATTTATAAGAACCATTTGCAGATAGATACAAAATTCGACAAATATTCAATGCTAAATCGATTTCGGTTCAAAGTTTCTGTAACTTTCGTTTTGCAAGATTTTTTGAACCAGTATGTATGGCAGCACTGACAACGAAAACACCATATGTTCGATCATATGTTTTTTGTTTACGTTTTGAAGCATCGCTGGTTCTACATCTCGCATGACTTGTTGATAGAGTGTTTTCGTGACTGAAACCGATCGGTTGTACCTAAAGATGCCGCGTAAAACTAAGGCTCAAATAGCTGCCATCAAACGTGAAGCGCAGAAAAAGCAAGCAAACTGTAGTGCTTATGATGATTGCAATAGTGCGGAAGTTACAGAAGAAGATTATCAGCGTGAAGACTGGGATTCAGAAAACACGAGTGATGGATGTGGACATCGTGTTGAGTTGTTGCCGGCAACAGAAAGTGAATTTGTGAGTGATTTCTGGGAGTACTGTTCAGTATGCTCCACCGTATCAGATTCCGGATCGGAACTCAGTGCTTATGCATCTGATGAAGATAGTGATATTGCAGAAATTAATTCTATGCGTAAACCATGTGAGCTGTCTCACTGTGAAGATGTATGGCCATCATTTAATGAAGATACGGCATCTTTTCTTCGTGATTTATCTATACCGAGTACAGCGTTTGACGATAGTGTAAATTGGTCGTATGATGATGCGTTTGCTCCTTGTTCTCCGTCTACAGAATTGCACGATAGTAGACAAGCCGACAGCTTAGGAGAAACCGGCTCTGTTCCAGATACAATATCTGGTACACCGAACTTGAGCAATGGTACAGGTAAGCCAATAGATATACACTGTTAAAATATGTTACACCGAATTGCATGTAACAATGCTTTATGCAAGAAATCGTTTCGTTTAAACTTAAATGAAATATAATATTAAATTACACGTTCCTATCCCGTGTAACCCCGTTTTTTTGACTGCTTTTAATCTGACAACTGTAAATAACCCCCGCTAATGTGTACATCTTTCAAATTAAAAATGGTTGATTCATACGTCATTTAGATCGTGGAACACAGTGAAGTGAGACTGGACGCAGAGTCAAAACAAAATAGTCAATGAGGTGACGAGTAAGCTGTACCTAATGTTGTAAAATAAAAGTCGCTATCATTAATCCGGCTGCTACTATGCAATATGTTTGGTTATGCTGCTCAATATATAAAGAAGAAGCGCTTTGTTGTTTGTTATACAGCGCACTTACAGTAGAAAGCTATATAATAACAATACGTCACTACACAGTCTTTTTGATGTAAAAACAGGCTGATGTAGTGGTATAAGCATGATTATAACATCTAATAACATAATTTTGAAATATTACATGACTCGTTTTCGATGTAGAAGAAAACGATGTTTGTCAGCAAGGACCGCGTCAAGACTTGTGGATGCAGAGATCGTGAGTTCGATCCCAAGCGTTGGCAGGTACTTAATTGTATGTAGCTTTGGGAATATTAAATTCAGATACTTATGAATTGAATTTCGGAAGCTGTGAACAACTTGAAAATCATATTAAATAATACATTAATACAGGCAAGTTTATAAACGTGTAGTTGCGAAATGATTGAAAAAGTGCCTTCCGCAGATGCTATGCAACTACTTGTCCTATAACGGTCGAAACAAAGCAATTATCAGTACACGCAAACAAATTTTCTTGTATAATCTACCGAATTCATGGTAGAATTAAGAACTGCACCAACGATTTTCAACCGACTACAAAAATCTGTTAAGTTTACTGAAATCTGGTGTAAATCACTGAGCAGTGCAGTAAATTTGACTATGTCCATAGTAGCATCCACTACAAAGCATTGTATTTTAATCCGTGACACCCACCGTACAACACAGTGTGGTCAAAAGTAAGACGCTAAACTTCTCAAATCTAGAATATTTCTAGTCATAAATACTACAACTCTGGTAAAATTAACAGAAGAAATTTTTTTATGTAGTGATGTTGACTATGTTTTGGTAGAGTTAACAGATTAATGTAGTCGGTTGAAAATCGTTGGTGCAGTTCTTAATGCTACCATGGATTCAGTAGTTTCTACAATAAAATTCATTTCAGTGTATACATAAGAGCTACCAACACTGCTTTTGAAATAGCTGAGTAGATTCGCCAGACTGATGGTAAAAAGTTCGCATAGAAGCTTTTGTTCGTATGTACAGCGCATTTACTCGTATAAAGAATGCTTCGAGAATGTTTGCAACATTTGCACTAAATGTTAGTTGGGTAGCATTTAAACTTTAGCTAATTTTTGTGTATCTGGTGCGCAATGTGCAGGTTTTCGAACAAAACTTCAATGTATAATATTATTTTATTTTTCTTTCATTCAAGATACACCTGAGAGTAAGTCACACTCTCAGATAGAAGCTCAATCGAATGAACCAAAAACATGTGAAACCGAAAACAATGCATACTTCACGGAATCAATACTTGAATTTAAACATCGAACACTGGAAAAGTACCCAATACAACTCATTCCGTCTGTTGTCGAGCATAGATCTGGTATTATTTATATTGATGAATGTTATGTATTTTCTATAAGTTTTACGTTTCTAGAACGTGTGTTTACACAAGCAGAAGCAGCAAACATGTCTCATTTTACTGAAGATTGTATCGCTGATGAACGCACAGTATGTGTATACAGTATTTATCTATTCAAAGATTCTTAGGCGTTTTTTATTCAATTTTTAAGGTAATCCCACAAGAAAGTAACATTCAATTAATGCATCTAGCTAAAAAACGTAAGACCGATAAAGCGTTTGATGTGAATTCATCGTTATCAAGCTTACCAACGAATGACGAAATCTTGAAAACAAAAGTAATGGCAGTTGATACTCATCAATACTGCGAAGAAAAGAATGACAATTGGAATGATATTGAAGGACGTAGAATTGTTGAGTTCAACTATGTTATGAAATGTATTGTGCGAGCTCAAGCCCATCATTCCAAAATATGTAATGGAGTTCTTTGCCTTGATCAGGAGTACTATCAATCCATGATTTCAACTATGTGGTTCAAGTGTGACAGCTGTGAGACAATGTTTAAGATAAGAACCGAGGAGCCCTCGCAGCGACCGAAATTGCGGAAAAGTATTGTATGGGGAACGTTATGTTCAGGAGGCACGTATACGCAAACCAAGCAATTACTAAGCTTTTGCGATGTACCATTTATGCCAGTGAAAACATTTTCGCTGGATGAAATGGAAATGGATACCACACTCCAAGAAGCAGTCGATGAATCAACCGATAAAGCCATTGAAGTTGAAAAAGCTACCTATTTTGAAGAATATAAAGTCAACGACCAGAATTCGTCACCCGATCAAATTGCAAAAATCAAAGCTTCGTTGGATGGCAGCTGGGCCACTCGAAGCTATGGAGCCAGATATAGTTCTGCATCCGGTTGTGGGGTTATAGTAGGAGAGAAAACAGGAAAAATAATTTACGTGGGATGTCGCAACAAGAGATGTTCTGTATGCACCAGAAATTCCAGGCTAAGTAACGTCAAAGGTCCCCATAAGTGTTATCGCAATTATGTCGGCTCATCTGGGGGCATGGAGCCGGATATAATGATTAAAGGATTTGAAGAATTGGAAAGAAAAGGAGTATGGATAACCACACTTATAACCGATGGAGACTCTACAACTGTAGCGCGGATCAAAAACTCTATTAAATACGGTCCATCTATAGAACATCAATTATGCTGCAACCATATTTGTAAAAATATGGGAAAGAAACTACGGGATGTAAGTTTTGTTTAATATCATTTCATATAAAAGAAAAATTACAATTTTTTTATTAGATCAAATGCCCCAAAGATGTAGCTGCTTTGGTGTCTGCAAACATAGCACGCATTACGCGTGGAGTTCGAGCTGCTATAGTTCATTGCGCAGAAGCAACTGGAGGTTATGACGTAGAAGGGCTAAGGCATGATATAAGAAATGTACCAGCACATGGGGGCCCAGATAGCCGTAGCGGTAAACGCGCAGCTATTCAGCATGACCATGCTGAGGGTCGTGGGTTCGAATCCCGCTGGTCGAGGATCTTTTCGTAAAGGAAATTTTCTCGATTCCCAGGGCATAGAGTATCATCGTACCTGCCACACGATATACACATGCAAAAATGGTCAATCGGCAAAGAAAGCTCTCAGTTAATAATTGTGGAAGTGCTCATAAGAACACTAATCTGAGAAGCAGGCTTTGTCCCAGTTGGGACGTAACGCCAGAAAGAAGAAGAAGAACCAGCACATGTCTTCAATGATCATCGAAAATGTCGTGATTATTTCTGTTCGCATTTGTCAAATGAAAATGAATGGCACATCGACTTGCTCCAAAAATATGGAGTGTTGTCCAAAATTCAAGGGGTGGTAGAAACGGTTGCGGCTAAGGCAGAGTTTCTGAATCACAACAAGACGAGTAACACGTGAGCAAACGTATTATTCATTGCAAACTGATTTTGATTATTGTTTTATTACAGCTCTGAGAACGTCTTCTGTCGTTTGTGTAAATACAATGCTGGGAAAAGATTGAACTTCACTAGTCGTGGTTCTTATCAACGGAGAGTTATGATAACAACTCTACAACATAACGAAGGATACACGTGGCACTCAACATCGATGAAAAAGTTTATTGGATCTGACCCTCCAAAGCTTATTTTCAAATTTGCCGAAGAGCAAAAACGTCTGAAAGCAGCCACATTGGTATCGAAAAAGCGACCTGATTTTAACAGGAAGCCTATCAACATCAGCGAGATTGAGCGAGACTATGGCGAAACCGCTGTCGCTGTGGCTTCTCGTAAAATTGACGTTGAAGAAGAAATTCCAGCAGCTAAACAAAAATATATGGCACGTATTTCTGGTTTATATTTTATCCAAGTTTAACTTTTTCTAACTTTTTAAATAATATTTATTGATATTGATTGATATATATCCTACATTTTAGATGACCGCGCAATCTAACGAAAAGCTTCGGAACAATGTGAGTTTGCCAGAAATGGAAGAATATGCGAAAGGCAGAATTTTACCGAAATTTGTTGCTGAGGTAGTTGGATCGACGAAAAAAACATTGCAACAAAAATGTGATAATATATTGTTAACAACCAATACATGGAATTTCATCAAACAAAACAGATCTATTATCGGTCCAATCACTGAAGCTATCAATGGAAAATTCGGGTACAAAATCAGTGGCAGTAAAATGTTCGTTGATAACTGCCATAATTATATTTGCTGTATTCCAGACGGTATTCAACAACAATTTGATATTGGATATATTGTATACCAAATGAAAGATCTATTTTTCAGGAGTTTCGGATGATGGAGAAACAATAATGATTGTGAAGAAAAAGGCGATCAAGGGACCTCTAAAAGAAAACGCTGCTAAACTAGGATGTAAATTAATCGAAAATGACATCAAACTTGATCGTAAAACATTTTGTGAAGTACAAGTTTCGCTGCACGTGTGTGAGGCAGCGAAAGCTGTAGTGTGCTTCGTCAATAGCAACAATATTGATGATTACTTGGTGAAGGAGTGCGCCCTGGATGCAACATTTTTCGAAGAAAAGGTGGAAGAGCATATTAAAGATTTCTTCGAAAACATTCTCATCCAAAAAATCATTGAAAATGAAGTATTTGTTAAAAGTTGAATTTTTAAAGCGTATTTTTTGGAAGATTGCAAATACAAATAACGGTACCCCCCCACTTCCATTAATAAATGAAATAGAATAAAACAGATATGAATTGTTTTATATTTAATTTTACTAAAAAAATTGATTACAATACTTCCCACCATTAGCATAATCGTGAGGCAAGTGTATTTGTGGTTTTGCATAATATGTTTACATAAAATCGTACCACCACGAAGGCATAATATAAAGATAAAACTAACACTATAATAATGCTTCACAAACACATGGAAGTCATAGAATGACGGAAATTTGAACCTTAATCTAAACTACTAACTGTTGGTTGGTGGTAGCCAAGCAAAAGCACAAGGAATGAATTTCCTCGCCGAACCGAAACCGAAAAAGCTTGTGCAACTCATGAAGTGCGCTGCTGAATGAACTGAGTAAGAGATTGCAGCGCAAGCACGACGACAAGAGAGTGTGTGATTTCTTATGGAATGAATGTGCGGGGCAGTTTGAATGCGATCACGACCATGGATGGGATTTAGTTTTGCGTTAGAAACCTTGACGGTCGGTCGGTTCGATGTTATTGGGGCTCTCGCGGGAGTTTCTCGTTTTTGGACGATTGGGACAACCTGTCCAGTTGCTCGCGTTTCGTTGGATAAAGTTTGTTGACCATCCATTGTATCGTTGTTTTGTGACTTTGGAGAAGTGTTGTGTTCCGTTGTCGCTGCTATTTAGAAATCTTAAACGATGTGATCATTTTTTGGCCGTTTGAAGTGTACGATTAGTTTTTTTTTGCTCGTGGAATTGAAGGAAGAGTTAACGAATCTTGGAAACTGACCGAGAGTAGCTCTCGCTGATTGTGTTCTGGCGAGGAGTGGCTTTGTTGATTTTGGTGCGTTTAGATTGTTCAACGTTATTATTCTAAAATTGGGCCATCATTGCGAGCATCGCGATCGTGTTCCAAGTAGCAGTGTTTGAAGCAACAGTAGTTTTTTTGCAACATCCATGGGCCTCTGGCCGTAAGCATGCCGTTGATGTGCGTGTTCCGCAAGCATTTCGTAGAGCTACCAAGTGTAAAACCGTAAAACCACCAATGTACAACATGTCGAAAAGTAGCAACCAAATTGAATGAAGAGGAGGCGAATAAGTGAAACCATTAATGTTTTGATTATTACGAAACGGATAGTAAAAATGGAATCGAAATCACCGGCGGTTGATAGCCTATCTGTTTGATTAAAGCGCACAGAAAATATCAGCTGAGAAAAAAAAACACGTATATGTGAAGAAGAGGAAAGGCGAGCACGGATTTCCAAAATCTGCTGGAAATCTCAGAGGCCGGTGCACCGGCGACGAGGGTCGTTTCGGGTTATGAGAGAATGATGATAAAATTGAAAAATTAACATAATTTGATCGACAACCTTGAAAGCAGCAGCAACAGCATCAGCAACAGTTAACGCCGAGTAAGAAATGAGTGAGGAAAACCTGACGACCGTGTGAAGGTTTTCCTCTGGTTTGGTAGTACCTACCTGCCAGTGACTGCAAGCTAGCCTAGCGAGTCACTATAGAGCGTTTCCAGCTCAAGACGCAAATAAAAATGGTATTTGTAGACTATCTATTTTCATGTAAACAAAATTTTACATTGACTATCGAGGGAAATGATTTTCATAATTTTAAAACTCAGAACACAATTACGGTGCATTGGATAAAAAAGATGTAAGTTATAAATTATTAATAAGACTATTAGAAAAAAAAAGCAATTAAAGAAAAAACCATAGTGAATTCACATTAGGTTCTTGAAAAAGCTGAAGTCTAGAACTAAGTTTGGCCACATATTGTCACTGCAGACATAATCAAGAACGAACACTAACTTCGCTCAACTATTTCGCGCGACCAAAACGACGCTGGTCACTGGCGACCTTTTCATGTTAGTGCTCGAGCGAAACAGGCTATTTCAATGCGTCGCTGGAGCACTAAACTACAAAGCGCTCAACAGTCCAGCGACGCGACAGTTGAGCGACGTTGCAGCGATTACTCGGATGCACAATAGCCTTGGATAATCAAAACATGTAAAACATGTAAACATATGATTTTTTTTTTAAATTTTTAATGATGTACAAACAGATCGAAATAGTAAATTATTGATTGTCCCAGAAAGTTTGGGCAGGACTTTATCATACTACCGTTTCGAAACTAGTGCAGATAAAAATCGGATTTTCACACATTTTATTCTTGTACTTATCAAGAGCAGATTTTGAATTTTTGAGCGACTTTTTGCGCTACCTGTTTGTTGATGGTGTTACATTTGTAGAAGCTCCTCTTATCAGTTTTGTACACATGACCATATATCAGCGACTTTGTTGTACGAAATTTGTGCTAGGTCATAAAGTAGGTACAATAAAAATATGAAAAATATATTGATCATTGCCGATTCAATAAATGACCAGACTATCACTTATTTTTAAGGAAAAATTTCAAACTAAATTATGAAATTTGAATAGAAACTAAAACTCTGATTTCAGCTGTGGTAGATTTTTAAAAGGGTCAAAAGCAAGTCATTATGCGACGTTAAAAAACGAAAAGTCTAAATTTTTTGTAGCCTGTCCTAAAGTATAGATATTTGACATAAATAAATTTGAAATGAATTATTTTTATTTATATTGAAAACACCTGAAGAGCTTCGTGAAATTGTCCTATGTGGAGAGAAAAACGAGTATATTTTCTCTTGAATTTTACCGTTTTGTCAAATGTTTTCTAGCAAAGCCAAATAGAATTTTTAACAAAAATTCTTGTGGAACATCTTAGACATTTGTACTTGAACCCACCAGATCGAAGGATTTTGATAAAAAACATTCATTACTAGGTGAGTATAAACAAAACACAAAACTAGAGTCTGTGCTGGCTAGAAAAGAATTGATATCTAAAATCCAAAATTTCAATGTAAGAGGTTATTTTCATGGGCGTAAATAGCCATCAGACTTGAGGGGGGCCACGGCCCCTTCTCATGAGAGATAAAAGTCGTGAAGGATTTAGATAACTTAACAACAAGCATTCGATAATATTTGTGAATCGATTATAGTGGCACACTTCCATACAGAGGTAGATCAAAATCTAAAAATCGTCCAAACTGATCAACTTTCTTAGATACCAAATGTCACTTTTATGAAAAAAAAGTAAAAATTTATTTAAAAATCTATGTTTTAGTTTTATATTGCCAAGATGACGTATTCAATCCAATCTTATAGATCTCGAATAGAATACAAGGATTTAAAAACAGATTATAATCAGGATTTACCTTTCCAATTCGATTTGAACAAGATAAAAATTTAAATGTGTCATCCAAGCCTTTGAAAAAAAAATGCTCGCTAGTTTTAAAATATGAATTATTGTTGCTCAGCATTTCTGTAGCAAACGATTCATTTCTCTAAACCTCTCGAAACCAAAATATGTACATAGGATTGAATAATACCTTTTTTTGTTAGCGTTAAAAACTTTAAATCCTAAAGCTGCTTGGCTACCATCATATTGAAAGATTGAAGTTTCTTTGTATTCAAATAAAGCTGTCGTCAGCAAATTCGTACGATAACAGTTGTTTGAAGAAAACAGGATGGAAGGTATTTTGCTCATGGATTATTAATATCATATCATAGTAAGGCAGAGCAAAAGTTCGTCCTTAGTGGTATAATCAAAATTTTTGTAAAAACAATAGAAGTTGAAAATAAATAACATACAGTGAACCTTCAACATGTTTGCTATAATTTCGCTGATTCTCTTAAACAAACTTTTGTCCCATCGCTGGGGTTCGACACTTTTACGACAGACATACTTTATATAAACTTATGTTTACAGATAAATACACTCTAATTTTCCATCAAAAATGGCCCAAAGCCCAAAAAAAAAACGTTTTTTGCAAAACTAGGTGAAAATATGAGATGTTGGTGACTTTTTTCGCACGATCAGGCAAATTTCGATTTGGGGTAATTTGTAAATTTATCTGCTAGATTATATGGGTCGAACTTTTGGCCCGCTGATTTGATCTTTTGCCACACTATGGGCCAAAAATTGATTCCAAACAATTATGTAGTAACTAATACACCTCAAAGCATCCTTATGATGCATAAAAACGCCCTTACATAAGAAATCAAAGAAGATTTTTATCCTTATTTGTTTCCATGCAATGAAAGTTTGATCAAAAATTATAATGTTTACGTCAAAAAACAACAAATAGACATTATTTTCCCAAATATCGATCGATTCTTATGATATTTGTAGTGAAAGTCTCTTTCTTGAACACTATGGCATTTAAAGGCTTTGATTTGATTTGAGCTAGAAATCCTAAACATTCGATATCTTATCATTAATCTAGAAACAAGTTTTATCTATCTTACAAATAACGCAACGTCTTCTAATTACAGAAATTTTACATGGATGCATTTATATTTATAACGAAAAAAAAAACATCTCTGAACCGAATTGATGTGGTGACGGACCTGGTGTAGAACACACGTCGAGGGCCTGGGATCTAATCCCATTCTGGAGGTAGTCACTTATGACTCAAAAAATTATAGTGGCGACTTCATTTGGAAGGGAAGTGAAGCTGTTGGTCTCGAAATGAACTAGCCCAGGGTTAAAAATCTCGTTAACAATGACACACAAAAAGAATTGATGTAATGTCCATATAAATTACGTAAGACGCCAAAAAAATGGCGCAAGAAAAAAAATAACAATAAATAAAATAAAGGGTCATATTATAAACAATTATAGAAGAATTAAAAGCGTGTCTTCAAACAATCTTCAGTATGAATAAAGTTTAACGTTTATTCTACAGAAACAAATAGTAACATGGTCTTATTATTTTTACAATCTAAAAACTTCAGAAAATTGGTGTCAACATTAAAAAAAAGAATTGCGATTTTACACGGTTTAATGTGGTTTTTGTACGAACTTTACCATAACTCTCATACACAAACATTTCCCAGTAACAACGATTAGGGAAAGTGTACCAGTTATGGCCATAGTGGTTCCCCATTTGGCCATATGTGCTATTTTGATAACTTTCACATTTTAAATCTTTTTGAATGCTCTAACATCAAGATATATCTTAAAACTAGCTGCTACAACGCACAAAATTTTTCAAAATTTGAAGACAATAAAGTAATTACGTATGGCGAAATAGGGAACCACTATGTCCATAACTGGTACACTTACCCTAGTTCTAGATAATTGATCACAAAATATCGCAACTTGTTTTTAAATATGAAATGACTTTGGTTTTCTAATTAACAATACCACTAGACATGGATCAAGCCGGTTCTTCTAATTCTAAAAAATGCTTCAATGAATTTCAATATCGGGAAAGGCAAAAAGGAAACAGTATGGCAGTATGTGACGTTTTAAAACTACATATTGCTTTTCCCTGTCAAACAATGATCATCCATAAATTTATATTCAAAATGCATTTAATGCGCCTAGTACTTTGTTTGATACTAAAAACTAGTTTTAACTGTACTATCATTTCTTCTCCATTTTTTCAGGGGGGCCAAGTCCATGGTTCGGGGGGGGGCCAGGCCCCCCCCTGGCCCCTCCCTATTTACGCCAATGGTTATTTTATCAAATAAAATTTCCACAGGCAGCATTTAAAAAATATTCATTTGTTTGTAAAAATATTGTGATTCTCGTTATCAAAATCGTGCCCATACTTTCTGTGATACCCTAAATATTTGACACACTTAGTTGAGCTCTGCTATTTTTCTTTATTTCACCGAGATTCGCACTGCCGTGCGATGAGCAACTAACAATTATCTGATATGTCAGCAAAAAATCAAGTTTGTTTATAGCAGCACCTTTGAGTTCCGCTGACATCAAACGTCACTTTTGTTAAGATGTCAGCAAACGAACTTCAACCGAGATTTTCACAGTTGAAATCGGAATTCTGATTTAAGTGTTCTAACAGGTCTTACGCATTTTTTTTTCAAATTGCTTAAATTTTGTATTCTTACCTAACCTAACCGTTCTCAAGTTATTGCGAGGCTTAGAATAAAATATAGAGTTTAGTGAGGCAAAAGTTTCTTTTACAGTTTTCTAGCTTATTTCATTACAAATTGCACAATTGAAATATGAAAATTATGCAGCCCGATATTGAAATATTAAGGCTTAACCGTCTCTATATAGCAACAACAAAGTATGAATTGTGTTCAAGGTTATATATTTTGCTGATATAGGCAAAACTAGTTATCTGTGTTGCTGCAAAATAAACATATACTAGAAAATTATGAATATTTGTATGAGAAGCCAAACTTCAAATATTCAGTGCTATTTCCTCAATGCCTACTTTTTCTATATGGGACAGTTGTGCCTTTATGGACAGACGTTATCCAACAGAGATGGTTGAAATTGCCTAAAAATGTTATATTATCAACAAATTTAATGAAATATGACAAGTTTTACCTTGGTTTTTTTTTCCCACAGATTTTTTCACCGATTTGATTAACCCCTTTACCGGCAGCTTCATTTTTTACCGCAAGAAAAAAATCAAATCGCGATAACTTGTTTGTTTCTCGGTATTTTTACGCCATTTTTCACAAGTTCTCAAAAAACTCTTCTAGTTTTAGAATCCGTGTCAATATTGATCATTGGTTATCTGGATCCAGAGATATTCCGAAATTCATTGGGGGACCGACACTTAACCATAACCCACGTATATATCTCAGGCTACAGAATTTTTATCGTATTTAGATATTCACTCTTCGGAACAATACATTAATGAGAGTAAGTTGTGAAAAAATGAAGCAATTTGGAGCAGCCATCTTTGAGTAATGAGAATTTATGTTGCTGGTACCACGCTGGCCAAATAAAGATCTTGAAAACTTCAAAAAACCTCATATCGTAATTTTCAGATATCTCTAAGAATTCTTAACCAATTTGTATAATTTTTTCAGAGTAGCTCCTTATTACATGGCATTGTATAGTCCATATTTTATTTTTTCGATAAGTTAACGTAGAACAAAATGGCCGCCTAAGACATTTTGTATGGAAAATGTCGGTCCCCCAAGGAACATTGGAATATCTTTAAAACTAGATCCAGTGTTGACCAGACTCATTTCCCCGAAATTCGAATTGTGAAGCCATGAACTGTTATAACTGTGCGTTGTATTCCTGAGATGGAGGGGGAGGTGGTTGGGCTTGAGTGTTGCACATGGGATCCGACAGTTTCAATCTCGGTGGGCCGCAATTCAAGTTTCGGTGAAATGATTCGCACTCACTCACTCACTCATTTCATTTCACCGAAACTTGAATTGTGGCTCTCTGGGATCAAAATTGATCGATTTTGTGTGCAGTATTCAAGCTTAACCATCTGCTTTTCTATCTTAGGAGGATAGAGCATGGTTGTAGTAGTTCGTGGCTTCGTAGTTCGGAAAATGTTATTTTCGGGAAAATGAGTCTGAGCAACACTGACTAGATCACCAATCATCAATTTCGACACGGATCCTCAAACTGGAAGAGTTTTTTGAGAACTTGTGAAAAAATGGTGCAAAAATACCGAGAAACAAAAAAGTTATCGCGTTTTGAATTTTTATCTTGCGGTAAAAAATGAAGCTGCCGGTAGAGGAGTTAATATAAGGCTCAAACGGAAATCAAAATGATTTTATTTTTGGCTTATACCTTGGGCCATAAAACATATATTAGGAAAATTGTATAGGACTTTTGAAATATTTGTGTACTTATGAAAAAATGTTTGAAAAATTGTATTATTTTATAACTTACAAATGCCTGGGTCTAATTTAACGTGTAATACAAAAATTTGTACATTTCACATTTTTCTACAGTCAACCTATCACAGAAGAAGAGCCTGGGGGAAATGGAATAATTGATGAATAAATACACTGATGATCAATTAATGATTACTACACTGAAAAAAATTATTAGGGATTCATGCTAGAAGATTTGACGTACATTCTGTTTTTCATATCAAATATGTCAAAATGTTTTACCTGTTTTATAAGTCATCGTAATAAATATGTTTAAGCATTCAACCATCCTACTGCTTATGTTTGCATGGTTGACGTAACCACCAGCACTATCATTGCTGGGAAAATGCATTTTTATGTTCTTGGCTGCATTCTTGCACCTGTTAATAATTTCGGTAAAATTATCTGTGCATTTGTGAGAAGTTGAAATTCAAAAGTTGACTGGGTGAGAGTTTTTGTTAACTCCGTTCTTTTATCATCTGCAAACGCATACCGTGTACCCCCGCTAATTTGAACGGTACCTCATGCAAACCAACGGGGTTCATTTTTAATTTGAACTTCTAGTCACCCTAGAACCGTGTTTCTAGTTACCTCTTTCGCTGTTTTGTTTTGATTCTACATTTGGTTTCGCGACGTTCCATGAGCTAAATGACGTTTCAACCATTTTTGATCTGAACGATGTGCAAATCAAAAAGTATTCAGATGTGGTCAATCCAACGGTGGTACCCGGTACATCATTTTATGCGACCAATCAGTAAGTTTGATGAACTCTTGGGCATTGTCATGCAACCTGGTTTAAACGCTAAACTATCCAAACAAACACTACACAAACAATGTGTTTGTTTGGATAAGTTGAACATATCTCGCATATCTCATAATCTCGCCCTAAGTGCCATTGGTAACTCGTTGTTTTTAAGCAAATTAATGAATCAAAATAAAAATTGCCAACACTGGTTGATAGACGGTGATCTTCTTTTTCATCGTAGCATAGTGAAATAGTGTATAAATCTATCCATTTGTTCAGAACCAACAAGCTACACACTTGGTTACCAATGGATTTTAGAGCGAGATCATAAATTAAGCGAGAAATAAGCGCTGTCGCAGGTTCCAACTACTATATCAATAGGTAGAAATTCCATATCAATGAAAAAATGCATTCTGGACACCTTGACGATTACGTCGACTTTGTGAACATTCGAACAGCCTAGACTATATAACCAAACTTAGGACTAGGTTTCAGCTTTCTAAAGAAAATATTTTAAAAAATCCAAGAGTATGGTTTTGAGAAATTCTGCTTTTTACATATAATCTAAAGTGGATTCACTATGATTTTTTTTTCTCTCCGTGTATTTTTAATCTCTAAAAGTCGTATTTATTTACTGAAACTTCTTCTAAGCCATTAGTTGAATCAAATGCAACCATACTTGTGTTAAAAATTTTCAAAAAAAAAAATCCTTATCTTTGATAGGATATATAATATAATCTGCTTTAGTCTAATAAATTTAGAAAATTTTTGATAAGAATATTGGAAGCCACTTATTTGGAAAATGTTGCGTCTGCTTTGTGATTTGCCTTTTGTGCTGGAAATGCTCTACCTATAGGAAGGGAAAGCGAAGTAAAAGATCCCATCAAATTTCGGATCGCTAGATGATGATATTGAGTAGACTGGGGGTAATCGTATATGTGGCGGAGCGGGGAAGAATTGGATTAAAACCGTGGCTAGATAATGGGACGAGTAGGTTCAAACTTAAATTAACTAGCAGCATAGAGCTGCGCCGTTGGGAAAGTTTCCGGAACAAATTGTGCGCCTCGGCGAAAAAGGCGCTGCAGCAGTGGCGCTGATGCTTCTTTTGCTGCGGTGACAAGATGTGACGATGAATGTGTGGGAAATTCATGCTCCAGCATTGTTTTGTGGTGGTTGCCAACACTTTCCAAAAGGCGCACTGGATCTAGACAAGACGCCACCGGATGTAATTTTTCACAATGTTTAAGAGTAATAGGTGTCTTAAGTTTTTGCCATGAACTGCTTGAAAGCTGTGGTTTGTGTTTAATGTTCAACATTAATCTAGAACCGTTAAGGTTAAGTATTGCAACACTTAATTCTATACTCATTAGCAGAAATTAGCAACTCAGGGGACCTTCCTTCCATTGATAATATAGTTCACGGCTACAAAGCAAAGCCATACTGAATGTGTCGGAGTCCGATTTCCAAGTAGCCGATTATTTCATAATGAATACGGCGAGGATTATTTCGTAATGAAAACAAATTTTGTCAAAGAAGAAAGCTCTCAGTCAATGATAGGGTCCTAAAGCCCTGTTCCAATTTCAGTACCAATCGCTCAAGCTAAGGCCAGAAACACATGCTTACTAAATTTTTAAATGTTTCTCGTTGGTCAAAAAAAAAAATGTTTTCCGGTTTTTTGAGATTGTGTCACACCTTTAGGTTCAAACTCAAATTTTATGTTTATTTTGTTTTCCATGTCCCTTCTGAAACGTCATATAGGAACAACCACAGTGTTAAAAAGTGAAACCTCTGTGGGACATTTACTCATGCTTGAACAAAGCAGACTTTTCGTCGAATTTGTCACTTTTACTACACGCAGAACTTCGAACCCAGTTTACTTTTATATCTTGTTCATTAAATAACATTTTCTAGTTGATTTCTGATACTTAACATATAAAACTATTCAGAATTGTGCTTAAATCAATCCCTTGAACACAGCTTTTTACTTTTTCATTTTTATAATTTCAAATTGTCTGTCGAAAAGAGCTTAACCAGAATTCAGCAACGGATGCATATACGAATTTCACACGAAAAACTTAGTTTAGAAGCAGACTTTGTCTCAGTTGGAACGTAACGCCAGATGAGAAGGGTAGTAATTGAACAGCAATCTCCCTCCGCTGATAAACAAATTCTCGATTTTCTCTACGATTTCTGTTGGTACTAGAAGATGAGGAGGTTTTGCGCCCATTTGAGGAAGAGTTATCTCAGCTCAACTCAAGTGGGCTTTTCCCTGCTCCAAAAAAGAAATAAAGAATAAAGGTGGACTTATAAATTTATTTATCAACCAAACACGTATGATAATTGTTTCAACGTAATTCCAATTCATGCGCAATTTCGCGCTGTCAATGAGTTGATGTCCAAGCCATTAAACTTTATAGCCTCGATTGTAAACAATTGTCGCATACTTCACAGAGAAAGCGCATCCAAAGCCAATGGGTAGCTATCGCTTCCCACCCTCGTTGTTTCGATGTGTGAAAAAAAAACGGTTGAAAAAAAACCTTCGACCGAAGCAACTTTCAGTATAGATATTACCTCAGCTCACGCAATCGTCTACGATTAGTGGGACCGTCAGTCACCGTTAGTGTGCTTGAATGCTTCTTTTTCATGTTTTAGATTGACTCCGTAGGAAATGACCACAAAATTTCCTAATTATTTCCGCATCCCCATATAGTCAGTCGGTTGAGTATGCGCTGTTGTTTGTAAGCTTGGCGACCGTGAAAGAGCAATCCACAAACAGCCGGGCCGAGTTTAAGGTGAAACATGGCGGAATCTGAACATAGCACTAATCTGAAAAAATAATGAAAATACGAAGCCGATCTTCTTACTTTGAACTTTTAGCTGGTTCGCAAAGCTAAATTAGAAATCACATTGTCGTTTGATGCTTCTCCGAGATTTGTGTCTTTAAAGTTTTGATACCGTATTGAACTTTTTGATACCGTTCCGCTCGATTGCGTGTCGTCCCCGTCGTCGGTCGTATTCAATGGTCCCCCTGTTATAAAAATCCAGTAGGCAGGGGAGGAAATTAAAGACTTACAAAGACCACCACAAACCATCAACATTCAAGTGTAAGTTTCTTTCGACGTTGGCTGAGTTGAGTTGATGGAACGTTCAAAGAGTTCGGAGCAAGACAATAAGCCACCGAAGAAACAGTCTAACTCGTTGCGAACAATGGAGGTTCAATCTCTTCAGCGTGAATCTGTGCTTCAATTTATCGCTTTTTCTCATGGTTGTTTTGAATGTGAATAGCTTTTCCTCATAGTAGATGGGAAATGATTATTTTGTAAGGAGAAATTTGCTATTTTTTACTGGAGGCCGGTAAGACGTAGTGGCTTCAACTACTTTGAGCGCTGACGTAACAATAGTAGGGGTATGGTTCCATTTTCCTTGCATCTTCTTCAATTTCTTCTTTCTGGTATAACGTTTCAACTAAGACAAAGCTTTCTTGATAGTTCAGTGTTCGTTGTCATATTTTCTTTTATTAGTTTCATTTCAAACATATGAATGAATTGTAGTTCTGACAATTAACCTGAAGTGTACTATTTGACAGATAACTTTGTATTATTCTAACAATGTATGTGGGCTTCGTGGCCGTGCGGTTAGCGGCGTCAGCCGTTTAGGCGTATTGTGAATACCACGAAGCGTGGGTTCGATTCCCGCTCCAGTCGGTGAAAACTTTTCGTCAAACGGAAAATTCATCACTGGGCTACTGGGTGTTAGTGTTGTCCGTTGCCTAATGTTTGTGATTGTTCAGTCTGTGCAGCCTTTGGCTGAAGACGGTGGAAATTGTCTTTAAAAAAAGTTTTTTAATTGTACGATAAAGCCTTCATGCCAAACACTGTCGAATGCTTTTTCTATGCCTAGAAGAGCAAGACCAGTAGAGTAGCCTTCAGATTTGTTGGACCGAATCAAATTTGTTACACGTAAAACTTACAGTTTTCAGAAAATAATGCTATATGAAAACAATTGTTAAATATATCAACCAAGATTGATAATCTACTTTCTGGAAGTTTCTTGATGGGGATGTAAAAAAATCCATTATCGCCAGGGGCTTTCATATTTTTGATTTTTTAATGATAGTTCTCACTTCTTCCAAATCAGTCCCCAAAGAATTTTTGAACACGTTGTCTTGATTGATAATGCTTTCGAAATTCTGAGTAACTTGATTTTCTATTGGAGTAGTGAGTCCTGAATTAAAAGTGTGCGTGCTTTCATACTGCATAGCATGTTTTTAGCTTTTCCGCATTTAGTTAGTAATAATTTGTTTTCCTCTTTCAAGGCCGAAGTTAGCTTCTTAGTTTGTTTTTCAAAATTTTAGATAATTTCCAAAAGTACTTAGAGCCAGGGTTCAATTGAGAAATTTTATATTCTCTTTTTTTGTCCCTAATTAAGTAAAACGTTTTTTCATTTCTTTTTGCAAATCCTGCCATGTAATTTTTATAGCAGTATCGCGAGTGCGTCAATTCCAAGTTTTGTTTGTGAAGAAATGTTAACATCAATATTACTATCGATATATGTTTCATATGTAAAAACATGTAGGGCTATCAGGGTATTGAATTGAGAAATATCCTGAAAAGCACTCATCAAATAAAATTCTGCCGTTGGAATTTCCATGTGAATTATACCATGACCGAAAAAAAAGATTGAAAATTGGAATTCTTAAAATAGGGTACAACGTTATTGAAGTGAGTCAAAAGTTCCAAGAGCAGAAGCAAAAGGGTGTGACACTATCGACTTTTAAGTATTTTCAACATTTTTTTATTCCATACTTATTGTACGAGAGCCAAAAAAGTCTTTTGGCTTTTGAACGGAAAATCACCTATTCAGCAAGACCAATCTGAGGGTCGTGGGTTCGAATCCCACCGGTCGAGGATCTTTTCGGGCTGGAAATTTTTTCGACTTCCCAGGGCATAGAGTATCTTCGTACCTGCCACACGATATACACATGCAAAAATGGTCATTGGCATAGTACACACTAAGCTCATACGGCGAATTTCACCGTAATCTTAACAGCTGAACAGTTCGGTGAAATAAAATACCGTAATTCAGTCGAAATTTTACGGATTCCGGTGATTTTTCACGGAATACTGTAAAAATTTACCGTACTCCGTTAATTTATTACACCGAACTGTTCAGCTGTTGAGATTTTACAGGAATCCGTAAAATAATTTGAGTGTGTAAGCTCTCAGTTAATAACTGTGGAAGTGCTCATAAAAACACTAAGCTGAGAAGCAGGCTCTGTCCCAGTGGGGACGTAACGCCAGAAAGAAGAAGAAGGAAAATCACCTTAAAACACCCTTGAAAAGCTTGAAGTACAATTTTTGGGTGTATTAAGTTTAAAAACCGATCAAAAGATTATTTTTTTGCTTTTGGGCCCCTCAATTAAAAACCGGGAAAATTTTGAAAAATATACTGGGTAAACCGGGAAAAAAGCGGGAATTTCAAAATAGATAATTGGTGGCTACCCTGACCTTTAACGTTTGCCTCTTAGATTTTTCAATTAATCTTCTATATCTGTTTGTCCAAAACTTTTACAAAATTAAAAACGTTGTATCCCACAGTATTTTTAAAATTTTCTTTATTTTTTTCTTAAGTACGTTGTTTCAAGTCTATTGAGCTCAAAATTTGCACCAATAATTTCAGTATATAAATACATCTTATTATCGATTTTAGAAAAATTTGGCTGACTAAAAAAAAACAAGGCGAAGAGAACAAAATTGCACAAAATCTTTGCAAAAGTTAGGAGTTGATCTGTTGATCTTCTACTCTATTTGATTCAATATTCATGGAACTGCAATGGTTTTGCTAATACTATCTAATATTTGACAATCTTTAGCATACGCATGAAATGGTGCCATGATGATATCAAACTGCATAGAAATGTTGATCGGTGAATATTTTTTTTATGTGTTTGACGAAATTGCTTCAAAATTTTTGATAAATAATTTAAAAAGGAATATTTTAAAAGCCAAATCGAATATCAAAACTTTCTTTTAAAAATGTATAAAAAATATGAAGTTGCAGAGCTACGATGTAATCCGGTATTTTTAAAATTTTAGGCATCCAGGAAAAATCCGGGTATTTGAAAACTGATTTTTAATGGACACCCTGGTATTTTATATTTGCATTTGATATGAAAAAAAATCGAACGGTTACCAGTAGGGTAAAAACTTGTAAACAGGAACTAAAATTCCATGCGACATTGACTTAGGATTTTCCTTGGATATGTCCAATCGAATTCAAAATATTGGGTTGCCCTTTGGAAGAAAATTAGCTTATTATTCAGCATAATTACAATTTACAATTTACATGATTAAACAAGCGATCGTTGACTGAAAAATGAGAATTGTTGAATATTCTTCCTGGGAAATTCTGGCTACGCAAAAGTTTGCCGTTAATCTACCTGATACGAGCCTAAACAATTCGTTTGCGCGAAGATACCAAAAGTCAGGCTTATGGTTGCCCTCACAATTTACACAAACCAACTTTTTGGTTTCTTCCTTCATAGGATAGTTGTTCTTAGCATGAGAAAAACCTCCGCAAATTATGCATTTTACATCCATGTGACAATGTTTGGTACAATGACCCACTTTTGGCACCGATGAAACTAGATGGGGTTCTGAAAATTTCCTCCAGATTTTTGGAGATGTTCCCATGTCACACGGACATCGAACATTAATCTTGCTTATTCTAAAGCTCTTTAATTATTTAGATCACTTTTGATAAAGTGAACTGAAAAATATTCTTTAGAAAGCCCTCTCCGAAGAAAGCTAGATTGGGTTCTCTTTTTCATAATGATTACTTAGACTGCAGGAAATGCAAGTATGTAAATCATTTATTCCATTTTTGATCTCTTCAGGTCACTTATACTCACTTGAGAGACCTTTCAAGACGACCTTGAGCAAACGTTTAGCTTTGTTGTCATAAGTAAAAATAATCTGCTTCTTCTCTTCAAGATGTTTGAGAAAAGGTTCGCGATCTTTAAGAGTTTCAGGCAAAACGCGACCGTCTGCTTTCTTTGCTATTTGAATTCCTCTAATGAAGTTCAAGTTCTCCTGCTTAAATCCTCCAAATTCGGAACAATTGATTACGATAGGCGACACTCTTAGTTTTTTTACTTGAATCAAAGAGCCTTGGCTAAAGGCTGGTTCGATTTTTGTCTAAAGCTTCGAGCTAATTGCCCATTTCGATGCAATTATCAACATTAATCATTTCACCCTTGGAAGCAATCGCGCATTCTGGAGAAACGTCCTTTCTTCCATTTTTGCCACGTTTAATTACAGTATTGAAATCCACTTTTTTGGAAGGAAGTTGTGAATTCAGAGATTCAACCATCCTTTTGCTCGTGGTTGCAACCATGTTCAGTGAATAAACGAATGAAGAAGTGACCTTCTAAGAGTTTTTTTTTCAAGGAGGATTACCACCGGTAGCTTTCGCTTAAGGGATCAGTATATATATTAAAGTAGCACTGAGAAGCACTGTTTTTTTGCTTTAGGTAGTTTTAAAAACTTCCGAGAATAAAAACAATTTGTGTACGCACAGCACAAGGGTACGATGCGCTATGATCAAATAGAAACTTCATTATACTACCCTACCGCTTATGAAACCAGCTTCCTGTCATGTCTGGATAGAAAGTGATAGTGTAATAGCTCCGAACTGCACAACATACCATCGCATAGTATTACGTACCGAACTAAACTGTACGACATCACGCTATTTGTCAAGCTGCGAGGCGCGATATTAATTCATATCAAGCTCCGCGCTCGTTATGCATGTCATAGAAACCTGCCCGTAAGTACCAACTTATAGTAAATCATAATAATGAGCAACAAGTTGATTGACAGGTTCGTTTCGGTACTTCGCAGGGCTGTTGAAATTTGTGTCTGTTGCGATGATGAACGATCCACCTGAACCACTACCCCTACTATTTGCAAAGAAATCCAACTATTTTATTTCTGTAGCGATTTGTAGGTCATCGTGCCATCTGTGCACGCACAACATCCATACTAAGGCCACACACCGAAGCTCTAAATTGTACCAACATCGGAAAAGTACACTTATAATTGACGGCTGGGTGGGTGAAAATTACCATACTTAACTGCGCGAAACGGATGCTGTACCTTCCAGAGCCCTTTTCGCTCTCAAGTCCAACAACCCGTGCCATTATGAAACCCATGGAAAGCGAATTTAAAAACTGCACCAACTGCACAGAGAGACGAACTCGATTCAAACGTCAGTCTGTCTTGGCGCTGGCAACCAGCCAGTTAGACAAAACCTGGGAGAGCAATTTGAATCGATTATCATTAATTAGGAGGGTTGTCTGTTTTTTTATTTCCCAACCTTTTTTGCATTGTGTTTTCATGCATCAAAATTCAAACTACTTCGCAAGGACTTATGGAACCCCTAAGTCGCCGGATCACGTCGTCGTCAACCCATCCATGCACTCGCGCAATTGGATTCGAAGATTGTAGAGCACTGTTTCTCAATTTTTTCGTTTTTTGCTGACTTGAAGCTAAAATATTTCAAAATCTCCTTCTGATATGTAGTCTAATGCTTTAATAACTAAACTTTGTTGAAGTTTTGATCAGCATCTTATCATACAGTCAGTGATTAAAATTAATAATCAAATGCTGTTTTTCATACAAAATGCCTAAGTTTGGGGATCGTATATCGTGTGGCCGGTACGATAATAGTCTATGCCCAGGGATGCCTAGGAAATTTCTATTAAGAAATGATCCTGGACCGACTGGGAATCGAACCCAGTCACCTTCAGCATGGATTTGCTTTGTAGCCGCGGACTCTAACCACTCGGCTAAGAAAGGCCCCAAGGACCGACATCAAGGTCATAAATCTTATCTACTACAAATTGCTCCATAGCCTCTTCGATTTGCTTCGCCAGTGCACTATAAAAGCGACAACATTACCTTATAATGAGAACGTGTTACTTATTACGTATTAACACCGGAAATCCAGGACTTATACTGGATTCCCAGGATCTACACTGGAATCCGACATTTCACACCGTAATCCTAGGATACTCACTGGAATCCCAGGATTCACCTTGAAAACCAAGGACCCATGATCCTCACTGAAATATCAGGTTCCACACTGGATTCCCCAGATCCACACTGACACACTACGATATACACTGAAACACAACAAACCATACTGAAATCCCAATATCTATGGAAGCCTAGTATCTACAATAAAATAACACAATCCACACTAGAATCCTAGGATACATAGTGAAACCCTCAGTCTGTACGAAAAATTAAAATACACATAGCAATACCCACGATCCCTTGACCGTTATTATAAGAATAAAAAATCACCGCCAGCTCTATGCTCAACAGTTGTTTTTTATAGCTAAGCTGCATGTCCGGACAAAATTAAAAAAAAAATAAATCGTAGGGTCCACTTAGATGTTGCGCCCTTTTGATTGTATAAGTTTACAAATTCATAGAAAATCTGAGATATTGAAGCTACTTTTTCATTGGCCGTGCTTATCAGAAGAAATATACCATTAAAATTTGACACAAGGTTGATTTATTTAGTTATTTGTAACTCCTAGATGGAGTTTTGAATGAGAAGTTCAACAAAATATGGAGCTACGCTCTTTTGGAAGTGTAATCACCAAAAACATTAAAAGATTCATTAGGCATTCTAATACCGTTAAGCATGTTCAAATGTTTTCGATGACACATTGCACTTACATGCCGCAAAGTCTTCCACAATTAACTGATTTTTCATGGGCTCAAGTGCTATAAAGCATTACGAAGTCAATTTCATCATGTAACCAAATTAATTTTTGTAGCGCAATATTCTGGATAGTTTGGTAAACCTATACTCGCAATTCATATAATTTCACATGCATAGAATAATTTCGGACTTAAGTTTTCGGTTATGTTATATAATGAAATTAACTATGTAGAAAGCAGCGATACAAACTGAAAGAGAATAATGCAACATCCGTTGTCTAATGAAATTCAAAATCGTGGCAATTTCAGAGTTTAATTTTGAATGTTTGTCGTTGTCACCTTTGGAAAGTTTACTCTCAAAGTAATTTTTTGGTTGTCTTAACTGATTATAGCACACTGAAAAAAATCCGTTCTATAATCCGTGAACAGCAGACGTGAACTCGTCAACAAGCAAAAATACACCGTGAACTAGATCATGTTTATGTGACCTTTGGTGGTAGTTCATGATGTATTTTTGACAGTACACGTTTTCCAGAACTCTTTTTCGAGCGTGCAGCTAAGACTAGACTAAGAGGCTAAGCTAAGACTCACCTAGCTTCACAGGCACAGTTTTGCGATCAAAAAAATAAATGAAAGTTTACGGAAAAACCTTCAGTTTGTGTAGGATTCAAACCCTGTTATGGTAGATAGATTAGCACCAAGATGGCCACATCACAATTTACGATTTTCTGTAACAAAAACGCAGAATCCATAAGCAACCCTCTTTTACCATATTTTAAATATCTTTTTGAAATTATGCCCCTTAACTATGAATTCCATTGCCACAAATACCATAAACCTAAAGACCATCACCTCGAGTTCCAGTTCCTATAATGGCATTACATCCAATTCCTTTATTACGAGGCAATGTTATTTAAGGTAATTATATATTCGGAATAAGCCTGTGCGCCGCCGCCCATCTATGTTTTGTCACGCCGACGCCGAATGATTTATCGGCGGCGCGCCATACGCTGATCAGCACTACGCCGCCGATTTTGTGATTTCACGCCGATGAATAATTCGGCTCTTAAATTTTGATACTTTTATACCAAAAATATATTAAAATAATCCAATATTGCTGAAGAACTTCCTATAGGGATTCTTACAGAAATTCATCAAGGAATTTATTCAATAAATCCTCCAAATATTTCTCTAGGGACTTAAGGAATTTCTCTATCAACTCCATCTTGGAACCTTCCAGAGATTCTTCAGGGATTTATCCTAGAAAACCTACACATATTTCTCTTTGAACTTTTCCAGAACTTCCTGTACGAATTCCTTCAGATATTACTTCAGAATACTTAATTATTGGTCTTGATTACTCTAGGAATACTTACAGAGATTCCTTCAGTAACCACTCTATACGGATCTCAAAAGATTCTTTGATAAACATAAATTGAAATTTCTCCAAGAGTTACTACAAGACACTACCAAGGAATCTTCATAAGAGTTCCATCCTATATTCCTCAAAGAATTGTGGCAAGTGTATGCCCATGAATTATTGCCAAAGAAGTTTTTTCAAAGTTTTCTCTCATACGTATGTAAGGCGTAGCAAATACCTTTATGATGATATCAATGGTTCAATCGCCGCGACTGGATGTGTTAGTGAATTATCGATTTGTTTTCGGCGAGAATTAACGTACAAATAAATTGCCAGATTGTCCGGACGTTTCGGTCGTTTTACTGGCCTACGACCATCTTCTGCGGACTCTAAAATATATTTTTTTTTAACATTTAGAACACATCAAAAACATAAAATTAACACCTTACAATCTTCTAGCCGTTTGTTTACAGTTGGACGGCCATAACTTTTACAAACATCATAATACATAAATTTCTACATACAACATACATACAAATATTTTCTGGTCATGTGTTGGTAATAGATTTAAGCTTAGTTATAATAGAGTTGTACGCCGTCTTAAAATTGGCAGAGTCTTTCTGTTTGTTTACAACATTATCATCGCCTCGTATCTTAATGTGAAAAGCTATTTGTAACTTTGTCAAGTATTTTTGTCTTGTCAAAGTCGAAAATATGTCCTTCTTCTATAGTGTGTTGTGACAATCCTGTACCAGATGTAAAAACAGGATTGTACAGGATTGTCACAACACACTATAGAAGAAGGACATATTTTCGACTTTGACAAGACAAAAATACTTGACAAAGTTACAAATAGCTACACTAGATTAATAACAGAAACTTTTCACATTAAGATACGAGGCGATGATAATGTTGTAAACAAACAGAAAGACTCTGCCAATTTTAAGACGGCGTACAACTCTATTATAACTAAGCTTAAATCTATTACCAACACATGACCAGAAAATATTTGTATGTATGTTGTATGTAGAAATTTATGTATTGTGATGTTTGTAAAAGTTATGGCCGTCCAACTGTAAACAAACGGCTAGAAGATTGTAAGGTGTTAATTTTATGTTTTTGATGTGTTCTAAATGTTAAAAAAAAAAAAATATTTTAGAGTCCGCAGAAGATGGTCGTAGGCCAGTAAAACGACCGAAACGTCCGGACAATCTGGCAATTTATTTGTACGTTAATTCTCGCCGAAAACAAATCGATGATTCACTAACACAAATACCTTTATATAACACATATATTAACACTTTATATTAACACATATTAGAGTTTAAAGGTATTTGCTCGCCTCACTAGTGATTTCAGCATTTTATTTTTTTTTTTTGGCAAAAAGTGAAGTGTTAAAGTTCAATTTGTAGTTTTAAGGAATTCTTTCATCATTGCGATGTGGAATATATAAATTGCTTTGAAAACACTCTCTTTGCGGTAGTAAGCAAAATTTCTATAGTTTTGCATAAAAAAATCATAAAAATTTCAAACTAAACATCAAGAGGAATGGGATAGGAGGGATGCGCAACCTTCCAGTGCCCCCAAAAACATAAGCCTAGAGGTTTGCTGCCAAATGCAGGCTACAGAATTCAATTTGATTCGTATATGACTGAGAGGTAATCATTTTCACATGAACACTCCTATGTAAATCCGGATTCACCGGTGTCCTCTTCCGAGAGAACCATAATGGTCCAAAATACCTACGTTGGACTAAGTTCTTCATTTTGACCAGTTTGGAGAACGAAAATCTGTATGGTATTTTTGTTTTAATGATGCTTAGTAGAACTGCTATATAATAAAACACTAAAAAGTCAAGGGTTTTCGAGTCAAACAAACACGGGTAGGGGTATGGAAGGATGGGTCACCCCTCAACATGTAGGTACACTAATTCCCTTTCCATAACTTTTTAAGGTGATTATAAAACGAAACCAGACTTTGAATTTTCAAGTGCACAAGACGAGAGAATCTGACAACAGTTCGCGTTGAAAACCAATCAAATTGCTTGCTTGCTGGTGGTGACCAATGCGATAGATTTTCAACGCGGAGCGCTATTTGATTCTCAAGTTTTGTGCCCTTGAAATTTTGAGGTGTGGCTTCGTCCTATAATCACCTTAAATAATTGGATTCGGATGAATATTGACTGAGATCGAAGCATTTTTGTGAACTAAGGTCCGTCCTGCCACTTTACTGGTTATAAACTTAACTGTGTTCATAAATGAAAGCAATTTGAAACATAATACAGAAGTAATTGTTTTGGGAGAAGTTGCAATAGTTTGTTCGTTTCGTTGCTGAATACATATTGATAAATTTGACTTGTTGACTGTTTGACTAAAACGGGATAAATTGCAAGTTCATTGGAATGGCACTGAAACTTTATTAGCTTTTGATTTTGATTAATCTCGCATAACCTGTGATCTCGCCCTAAAAGCCATTGGTAACCGAGTGTGTAACTCATTGTTTCTAAGCAAATTAATGGACCAGGATGAAAACTATCACCACTGGGAGATAGAGAAGTATCTTCTTTTTATCATAGCAATGTTGAATAACGTTTAAATCCATTCGTTTGCTCGGTAACAACAAGCAACTCATTCGGTTACCAATGGCTTTTAGGGCGAGATTACAGATTATGCGAGAAATATCTTTGCGAAAAATATTTTGCGTGTTATTTGGGTACGTGTATCGAATCAGTATTCAGAAAAAAACTGCGACTATCCATACAGTTTTGACCTATTCGAAACTTAAAGTTGAAAGGGTTTTTCTTTTAAAATTTATGACAATTTCAATATTTTTTTGAGTTTTGAAGATTTCACGGTATTGATGGTATTGAGGTAATTTTCCAAGTCTTTTTTAAGCAGGGGGAATTTATTGTTGACATACGATTTTCGCCAATCGCGGTTTAAAAATGAGCATACTTAGAAGTATAAACTAAAAAGTGGAATAATTAGGTGTGGAATGAATAATAGATGTATTACGCCCGTGGGCGTAAAAATCGCTCACAAGGGGACATATTCACCCGCTTTGGGAATCACTGCTGTAGAGCAACAACGGATGCAGGTCGATGATCTTTCTCTCTCTGTGTTCACTGTCGCCCGGTCCAACGAATTCAAATGCATTCACGTTCCAATAACTACATTTGATGATTTAGCCTTGGTGCGGTCGGTGGAGCGCATGCTGACCAGTAATTGGCCTCCACGGCCATCCATCGGTGGTCCTCCAAGACCGTCCGCCGCGATGGATGACGTCGTCTCGTCGCTTCAGCTCCCAACATTAGAGCAATAGAAATACCCGATAATTGACCCATTTTTCAATTATATTTCCAACTTTGCTGTGCCGTAGAGCCGATGAGCTACTATGGGCGATTGGGTGGTCAAAACTCGAAAAAAATGACTAAAAACTACAAAACATCTTGCTCTGACATTCCAGAAATGTCTTGATGGAAGTATTCACTATGGAAAGTCGAAGAGAATAAGCCTATCAGAACAAGTCTTGTTCTGCTAGGCTTATTTTGTTTATCATTCCATAGTAAATACTTCCATTAAGATATTTCTTGAACAAGATTTTTCTGTAATTTTTTACAGCACGCCAAAGTCAGAATGAAAATGAAAAATAGGCATTCAATGCAAACACAAGGTATTTGTTAGAATGAATACTGCTTTTTCGTAATATTTTATCCAGATCTTTATAGACTCGAAAGCTTACTAGAAAAGCGATTTTAGAAAAAAAAAACAAATAAATAAAAAAATTATACATCAGTACGGGTAAATGTTAGAATTTTTTACCAACTCTCTTTTTTTGATGACAGTTTTAGATGTAAACTAAAGGAACGTGGCAATTTAAATGCAGATATTCGCAATTTTTTCCTTGAGAGTTTGTTCAATATTGTCAACGATTTTCCTTTTGTAGCTAGTAAAGATTGCTCCAGGGGATATTAGAATTCAACAAAATATATCATCGTATTTATATCAATTTTAATATTTATATTTCGTAACATTAATCGCACAAGTGGCCTAATAATGCATAATTATTAATGAAAAATCATGTTCAAACACTTGCCTCGAAAACTTAAAAAAAGTACATAAAATCTGTTTTAGAAAACTCACGAATATGACATAAGACAGTAACAATATTTTTGACCGTTAGACTATATGATATGGAAGCTTCCCATAGTGTTAGCAGATAATGGTATGCATCTGTTGGGAGTATAGGTGCGTCGCACTTTCCGTTTCCTTTTATCGGGCGAGGTTCCAGAGCTGTACCCTATGGTTCGTACTGAAACTCTGGAGGCCGCCTTGTCAGCTGGCTTTGACCGGAAGCGGCGCGTATTCTAATCAAGTCGAGAATGCTTGGCGATCAAATTAGCGGTAATGGGATGATGTGGTGGTAAAAAGGGGGATTAGCTCCATCAGAGCCGATTATCGCATTATCTCATTACGTTTATTTGGCCGAGTGAGGCTGGACTCTCCTGTTGATCGTGGAATTTCGAACCGATGGCTGCCAGATGGTGTGCGGTTAAGTAATACGAATGAATGCTACTTGGGAAATGGTTTAGCTTGGCACTTTGAATGGTAAAACTTCAATTTTGTTTTGTTGAATGTTCGGTTGTCATAGGTGACAGCGTATCTAACAGATCTTCCAAAGATTCCTACAAGATTTCTTCCAGAAAAGCGCATGAAGGTTAATTCCAATGTTTTTGAAAAATCGTTAAGGGCTTTTTTTTCAGAAATTCCCACAAAAATCCCTCCACGAACATCCACTGTTTCTCCTAAAAATTTCTCCAGAAATTCTTCAAAGAAATATTTCGGTAAATTTTTAACCGATTCCTTAAATGATTACTTTATGGATTCTTTATAGAGATCTTTCAAAGATTCCTGCAAATTGTTCTATGTTTTGTTAATAGAATCGTCTAGAAATCAATCGTGGCGATCCTTCAGGAATTTTCTTCCAAGATTTTCCTCGCATTCTAGGGATTATTCCAGCATAAATTATTTTGGAATTCGTAAATCTCTTGAGTGTATTCTTATATTCTTATAATGTTTTTGTTTGAAAATCTTAAGAAGTCTCGAAAAATAAGTGTAAAAACAAAGTATTATCTCCATTACACAACATAGGGGAAGGGGTGGTAAAATGAACACCTTAAGGAAATCATTTTGTTTCTGATAGAAAAACGAGAAGTTTTTATGGTTCTATCGCACAACATCAAAAATAGGGATGTAAGCTATAGCAGCGACATGGATTCAGACTAAAAAAGCTAAATTTTCACATATTTTCATCTCTACCAAAAAGCGATGCAAATGTTCATTTTACCTGCACTATGTGGGTGAAATGAACAGCGGCTGGTGGTAAAACGAACACCATGCAAAAAACGTGAGCAAAACAAATATTTCTGAAAATTTTTATTGCCCCACCGCAAATACATCCATTAATGATTGTAACCCATTCAAAAAGAATTCTAAAGGTATCAGATTTGACATCATATCATAACGATATTCACCGCTCCGAAAAACCTCAAGTCTTCCGAGCTAAAAGTTACGTCAGTTCTAATTTTCAAACGTGGTTTTCTAAAATCTTAGTTTTAGTTGATATTTTCACTTCAATTGACCTACGTATCAACTCGAACACTCAGATTTATGCTCTAAATCGTCCGTGCATGATCAAAATTCATCGAAATTTGTTTTTTCTCGGTAAAAGGCACGATGTTCATTTTACCACCCCTGTTCATTTTACCACCACTTCCCCTAATATATAGTGCAGTCCTGAAATGGTAACTGATCACAGATTATGTTTCATATGTGTCAGAAATTCTTTGCACCCGTCGACTGATTACATTGTCATGCATATCCACTGCGACGTTGAATACTCGAGCTCATTCCCACTAACGATACAGTGCAGCAACTTAATACCCCCAAGGCAAGTGAAATTGCTCCAATGAACAACAATTATGCTTATAAAATGCTCGTCGCTTTTTGTCATACACCCCCTTTTCTGTTTGGCATTCATTGTGTCGCGCATTTCAGTTAATATCATTCATTTTAATTAAAATACCGCATGACGTTCGTGTGACTGTCTTAGCGAGTGCAATAAGTCTCGTGGGACGGTCGTTTTATGTGTTTTCAAGCTGAATTATTATGCCGTATGAATGAAAAATTGTCTTTCTCAGCAGTTTTGCATTCGCTACGTGTGGGATGGCATCATACATACACACATTACACAGAGTCATTTTCACACATTGTGTTAATGAGTTGTTAGACCGTAAATCATTCGACGAATCAGTTTTAATTATCCAACAATCTTTCTAAACATCGAAGCAAGTGGAAACCAATCCGGAACCGGAGTTCGTAAACCATTAAACGTCACCAGGTCGTGAATCGGCGCTCGATCTCGTTTGGCCATTGTCGAGTCGTGTTGACACTTTTCCATCATCGACAGCCATTGCACAGTGGTTCGATCTAGCACAAATGTCGGGCAAAATCTAAAACTCGCATTTCAATGGTAAATGTTGTTGTATTTCTGATTGATTTATATATTATATATTAAACATATTCTTAATTATTATTGTTTTATGGCTATATCGGTCATGCGACTCAAAGGTAAAGGGAGTCTATAGAAGTAAATGATGGAAACGAATAGGTGCATAGGCGTCGCAAGGGAGCGACAAGATTGAAATTTAATTAGGTGGTGAAAATTGAGCAAGCCATTTTAAAGTCAGTAAGCATCGAAGCGTCCTGTATTTTGCCTAGCTTCTCTACTGGAAAAGGGTTGGCTCAAAGCTTTGAGCTTTGCTACCAACACAGGCAAAATACAGGAGGCTTCAATGTGCTCATATACTGACGGCAATCAACCGAACGGTTCTATCGATCGATGACTGATATTGGGAATTGACACGCAGTCAGAGAATTTGTCTCTATCATGTGTGCTCTTCCCGCCAGTCACCACATGATCCAGTTAGAACTGCATTTTCTTATTAGCCAAATTTCATATATATAGGAGAAGGTTTCGACCGTGATTGTTTTAAATTATTATTGTTTTATGGCTATATCGGTCATGCGACTCAAAGGTAAAGGGAGTCTATAGAAGTAAATGATGGAAACGAATAGGTGCATAGGCGTCGCAAGGGAGCGACAAGATTGAAATTTAATTAGGTGGTGAAAATTGAGCAAGCCATTTTAAAGTCAGTAAGCATCGAAGCGTCCTGTATTTTGCCTAGCTTCTCTACTGGAAAAGGGTTGGCTCAAAGCTTTGAGCTTTGCTACCAACACAGGCAAAATACAGGAGGCTTCAATGTGCTCATATACTGACGGCAATCAACCGAACGGTTCTATCGATCGCTCCCTTGCGACGCCTATGCACCTATTCGTTTCCATCATTTACTTCTATAGACTCCCTTTACCTTTGAGTCGCATGACCGATATAGCCATAAAACAATAATAATTTAAAACAATCACGGTCGAAACCTTCTCCTATATATATGAAATTTGGCTAATAAGAAAATGCAGTTCTAACTGGATCATGTGGTGACTGGCGGGAAGAGCACACATGATAGAGACAAATTCTCTGACTGCGTGTCAATTCCCAATATCAGTCATCGATCGATAGAACCGTTCGGTTGATTGCCGTCAGTATATGAGCACATTGAAGCCTCCTGTATTTTGCCTGTGTTGGTAGCAAAGCTCAAAGCTTTGAGCCAACCCTTTTCCAGTAGAGAAGCTAGGCAAAATACAGGACGCTTCGATGCTTACTGACTTTAAAATGGCTTGCTCAATTTTCACCACCTAATTAAATTTCAATCTTGTCGCTCCCTTGCGACGCCTATGCACCTATTCGTTTCCATCATTTACTTCTATAGACTCCCTTTACCTTTGAGTCGCATGACCGATATAGCCATAAAACAATAATAATTTAAAACAATCACGGTCGAAACCTTCTCCTATATATATGAAATTTGGCTAATAAGAAAATGCAGTTCTAACTGGATCATGTGGTGACTGGCGGGAAGAGCACACATGATAGAGACAAATTCTCTGACTGCGTGTCAATTCCCAATATCAGTCATCGATCGATAGAACCGTTCGGTTGATTGCCGTCAGTATATGAGCACATTGAAGCCTCCTGTATTTTGCCTGTGTTGGTAGCAAAGCTCAAAGCTTTGAGCCAACCCTTTTCCAGTAGAGAAGCTAGGCAAAATACAGGACGCTTCGATGCTTACTGACTTTAAAATGGCTTGCTCAATTTTCACCACCTAATTAAATTTCAATCTTGTCGCTCCCTTGCGACGCCTATGCACCTATTCGTTTCCATCATTTACTTCTATAGACTCCCTTTACCTTTGAGTCGCATGACCGATATAGCCATAAAACAATAATAATTTAAAACAATCACGGTCGAAACCTTCTCCTATACATATTCTTAATATGAAAAAATACAAGAACTTCCTAATGGTTGAAAACGATAAAACATATGTTAAATATTATTTTGCTATTGCTATAGTGGTTATGCGATTTGAAGTTAAAGGGAGTCTATAGAGGATTTTTGCAAATAATGAAATTAATAGGTGGATAGGCGTCGCAAGGGAGCGACAAGATTGAAATTTTATTAGGGGTTGAAAGTTGAGCAAGCCATTGGATAGTCAGTAAGCATCGAAGCGTCCTGTACTTTGCCTAACTTCTCTACTGGAGAAGGGTTGGCTTAAAGCTTTGAGCGCTACCAACACATGCAAAATACAGAAGGCTTCAATGAGCTCATATACTAACGGCGAACGACTATAAAACAAATCTAACTGATTCATGTGATGACTGGCGAGAAGAGCACCCATGATAGAGACAAACGATCTCTTACTGCGTGTTAATTCCCAATACCAATCAGTTACTCCTTATTCTTCGTCACATCTGGCCCAGAACCTGCTTCACGGCTTAGTGTACTTATAAATACGTTCACAGTTATTAATTGAAAGCCTTCTTTGCCAATTGAACTTTTCTGCATGTTTCAACTATGAAGATAGCATAGAGTCCCTGGGGATTATAGAAAAATCTAGTACGAAAAGATTCTTGACCGACGTGATTCGAAATCAAAGGTTGATCCGCAGAGAAACAGACGTCACATTCCCATCATTGCCCATCGACCACCTTTTAAACGGTTGATTCAAATACATTGTATGTGGTCAATCCACCATCTGCAGCGCTCGCATAGTTTTTGTTCGCGTTTGACGTTTACACACTACCGCCATATGTTGGCCCATCGGCCAAACACACCGATTTTATCATTGGGCGTACATGTTCTCTCGACTATGATTTTGATCGCGATTTGTTCTAAGTGTTACGTCTGTTTGTCTGTGGTTGATCTTGCTGAATAGCTGCGCGTTTCCACGTTTTCGAAACGTTTCACGCTTTTAAAATTGCAATGGATTGGAAATCTGCTTTACTCTGGGTGTCTACTACCTGGAATTATCAGGGAATTTTGATCACAATCAGGGAAATTATTTTGAGGCAGTAATTCATGATAGAATATGTTCACAAACAAAGCATTTTTGAGTCAAACTTATCTACCATTATTTGTCAGAAAACTCTCATCAATCGATAAAAAAATCTATTTGAGCTGTTGAGTATAAAATTTTATCGACTTAAGCTATCAGTACACTGTGACAAATATTTGGCTTGGATTGATGGCCAAACAAATGTTAGACATCGCAAAGATTTTGTCAGTGTTGGAACCGATGTTTGTCTGTTGGTTTATATCTAACCAAACATTTGAACATTTGGCAATGTGTGTACTGATAGCTTTAGCAAAACATGAATGATATAAACAATCTCTGAAATTCATGAGTAAATGATGACCATTTTTATGCAAGTCACTATTTTTGATAAAAGGTCTATGAAGTCTTCATTTAACAAAAATGGTCTCTAAAGTATCTTTTTTCCGTCTTGCTTGCAGTTATGATGCGAAATTTCCTCTCATGTTTCTCGAGAACAGCCTTAAGAATTATCCTAGTGGTTTTCCAGACTAACTAACCGGAACTAACACAGGGTTTTCTCCACACCTCTATCAATTCATTCAGCATTTTTTTTTTTCAAAGGATGCTTACAGGATTTTTTCAAGAATTTGCTTCAGAAAATCCTTGAGCACTTCAGCGTTATTACCTCCAGTAATTTTCAAAGGGATTACTTTGAATAATTTTTCTAAGACTATCCTAGGACTTCCTCCAGATATTTTTTCACTAACTTTTCAACCGATTTTTTTAGTTGATACTCTAAGAAATCTTCCAAGGATTCTTTCAGAGTTTCTTCCAAGAAAACCCGCTAAGGTTATTTCGAGATTTTTTGGTAAAATTTATACCAGAATATTTTTTTCCAAAAAAATGCTCCACAAAAAAATCAAGTGAATCTATGTAGGGTGCAGAACCACTTGGGCACTTCCATGATTCACTTTGGGGGGTTTTTACCGGCCGAAACTTTGCAATAAGAAGCACTTCAATACGACGCATATTGTGGCCAAATATGAACTTTGTAGCTTTCAAAAAACCCCACTGCCGAAGTGAATCAAAAGTGCCAAGAATAGGATCCGGCTCGCTACAACAGCATTTTTTTTATGAAATCTTCCGCTCATTCCTACACAATTTTTTTTAGGGATTTCGTCCTATTTTTTTCAGAAGTTCCTTCACACAATCCTGTGAGATGTACTCAGAGATTCAATTGATTTTTGCTTGTTTTTTTTTTTTTCAATTATCCCACCAATAATGTTGAAAATCTTCTAAAAGTTATTCAAGAGTGAGTCCTAGAAATCCTCATTCACAAGTTTTAACAGAAGTTACTTTAAGATTTGCTTTAGTAATACGTCCCGGTTTTTTCCAACATGTTTCAAACGGAAGTCTTGGAGAATATTCTAGAAAAAACGATTGGGAAATCACCTGGAGGACTTAAGGGTCTAATTGAAAAATATCTGAAATAATATAAAAGGCATTCCTGATGAAAGCCTTCAAGTATTTTTTGGAAAAATCCAGGTTTAATTTTGAGATACCCAAAAACAAATTTGTTGTGGAAATTCTTAGGAAAATTCTTGAAGAGTTTTCATGGGAAATAATCACTAAATGAATTTCAGAAGAAAAATGAAAATCTCTTAAAAAACTAAAAAAAAAAATTCGTAATGTCATCATAAATCTTAATATTTTTTTTAGACATACACTCAGAGAATTGACTGGTTTGATAAAACTCTTTTGTCCTGCCTTTTGTTAGGTTTTTTATTACTCTTCGTTCTCTTTTTGGTTTCGATTTAGTCCCTTTTCTCAGGAAAGAGGTTTCTAAATTTACTATTTTCATGACACTCTGTCGCTATCAGCCCTGCTTCATGCACAACTTCTAAAATTATTGGAAATATTTGATTTAAAAAAGAAAACGATTTTTGAAAATCAAATTACGGTTATTTAGAACTCTTGGACCGTGGGCTTGATAATCCGTGTTTCTATTATCCGAAAAATGGATCCAGGATCCAAACGTTTTACGGATTAATTATATTAGTTTAGATGGGATTATACCTAATCAAATATGTAGCACATAACTTTTGTAACAATCAGTAACACGATTCAATCAGCTTGAGATAATTTAAAGAATCTGTATATCTGCAGGTCAGAACTGTATGATTACTTGCAAATACATCGGAAACTTAGTTTTAATTTTAAAATATTGTCATAAATCTAAATAAAGTTTTATTTTTGCGCCCATGAATCTGTCTTAGATATCCAGCTTGAATGTTCTGCTCAGTTTGCAAATTCATTTGCAAATTCGTTCAATTCGTTTGAATAAAACTTAATCATTTGTATTGTTAGCATCTTCATATTGGAAAATTTGATATCGGAATAGTTTCAGCATTCTTCAAAAATGCAAAAAAATATGAAAAGCTTTTAAATCAAAAACACTCATTCGTTCGGCTTTCGTTTGTTTAAGCTTTGTTTTTAAGTTTGTTTAAGCTGGAACGACGTCCGCACTGGGACAGAGCCTGCTCATCAGCTTGTGTTCTTATGAGTACTTCCACAGTTATTAACTGAGACCTATAATAATTACGAAAAGATCCTGGACCGACCGGGAATTGAACCCAGACTCCTTCAGCATGACTTTGATTTGTAGCCGCGGACTCTAACCACTCGGCTAAGGATTTCTTTATACATACATTAAATTATAAAATATATCACTATTTTAGTTGGTTATCTCAGTCTTAGGGTAAATCGGGTCTATCGTTTTGTCCTGATTGAAATCATTTTTTCTTCTGTCATTTTTTATATTCATTGTTTTTTTTTGTACTGTTTGTCGGAAATGTAACTTCATTAGTTTTATAGTCATAGTTTAGATTAAAATACTGACTAAGAAGGCCAAAATCTGTGGCCGAAAATTCTGGAAGAATTAAATAAAATCGTTTGTAACATTAAGACTGATACAGCCGACTAAAAATGTAATATCAAGTTTCAGTCTTACCTCCCAAATAAAGACTTATGGCATTATGTTCATTTAGATTACCCATCTGTCAAACTGTTAAAAAAAGTTAAAATTTCGAAAAATAATTCAAATTAAAACTTGTTGGTACGTTTACCAAAAATTCCCGTTTTTTGACTTCATTTGTTTATATTACGTTACGATATATGCCTATCTTAATTCCTCTTTACTAACAGAGACATTCCTTGTGATAATATTGAAGATGCAGGGGTATACTCGGTCTCTAATAATAACGGATATCACACTACTATTCTTTCCATTGCTCCAAGACTGTAACGCATGCCGTAACATGAAAACACAACAAACATGTCCAAGTGTTTAACTTTCAACTCAATTTTTTTTCAAAATATGCAAAAAGTCGCTTAGTTCATTTAACGTCTGACTTGAGGCCGACCGATTATCCGGTGAATTTTGAGCTTGAGCTTGATTGGCCGCCCGTGGTTGCTATTCCAGTATTGCCAGATCAGCTGCACTTTCGCAAGGATCTAACCAGATGACTGCTTGGGACTAACAGACGTCTTTTAGTGTATAAGTGCTGGTGATCTTCTAATTTTAGGCAACAATGGCACCTGTCACGTTAGAATGTAGACCAATGAGAGGGGAAGGGGGAAGAATTGATGATGCATTCACTGGCTCCCACAGTAGACCGGATATACCCCTGCATCTACGCCAGTTCATGCGGGCAGGTTTAGGGCTGGTATAATTTTATGGCAGAGAGGCTTGCTGTTTGGTTAGCAGCCTGCGTATGTATCAGGCGTAAGGAAAGGCGTGCTATAATGATGGATGACTAGAAGGTTTTTTTTTTGTCAGTCTCGGGTACTAGCAAATGCTATGAGCTGTTATAGATCAACTGTGATATATTAAGAGTGGAAAATAGAAGCAAGTTAAAGATATAACTACAACGTACGAGGAAAGGGACGCGCCTGGGATTGAACTTATGGAGCAGAAGCGGTAGCCAATGGACCACCAACCAGCCAAGGCCGACCGAATATCTGGTAAATTTTGGACTACTAATATCAATTTTCATAAAAGATCTTGTCAACGAATCATTCAAAGAGTTGCATATAATTCAAAATTCAACCAATATGTTTAAATCTTTAGAGTTTAGATTTATGCCGGAAAAGTATTAACCTTGTCTTTCTTACGACTTTGATTTAGAGTTTCTTTGCAAAAAAGGCTTTTTTCTATACAAAGTGCTTGCATACACATTGTTGTAAATGAGCTAAATATTTTTTAATGAATTTATTTATTTTGAATTGTTAATTGTAAATTAATTTGTTTAATTTGATTGTTTTTTATCTTATTTCTTAGAGAAGATTACTTTCATTTTTAAGGTTTTCGTCCCCTTCGAACCACTGTGCAATGTTCCTCCATTTCCTGGGATTCAATCGGGTTAGGAGCATCTCGGAAGGGACAGAGAGAGCGAGAGCAAAACACGAATAAAAACATTTGATTTACGACCCGCGCCCGAACCGGCGGCGGCGGCGATGGGCCAAAAATGGCTATGAAAAGCCCCGGCCAGGCCGCCGAGCTTCGGCTGTCACGTTCGGTCGACAGTCCATAAATTCGGTAGCTTTACGGCTTGCGCGGCATCGTCGTCTTCGGCGGCATATGAGCTAAACACAGCCCCGGACGTAAGTGGAGCGGTTTGTGTGATTATTATGTGAAACAAGAGCAATTTGAGGTCCGGGGGAATGCCATTCCTGGTAAATGGTTCCGAGCGATTTCGAAACCCGATTTTTGCATTGAACTTGCAACGTTTCGGTAATTTTGTTCAATTTGCTAATGACCATTGTGATAGACCACGACATGTGGGGTCTAACTAAAGCAAAAGTTTCCGTTCGCTAAATTCCGCTAATTGTCTTTCAAACGTCCGTGAAAGTCAGTGTTAAATTAGTAGGGGAGATTGGGGAGACTTGATCCCCTGCAGGAAAATCATAATTTGACGAGATTTCTGTACAGACTCTCAGGTAAACATGCTTGCAAGATCGTCATTACATTTTTCGTCCCCAAAAATTTTGCTGCCGGTAGACAGTTTTACACTTGATAAAGGCCTTATACAGAGTTCCGAAACGTCGGGTAAAACAAAACTTTTTGGTTTGATCCTTTCCGTCACAAAATCACAGTTAGAATCGAACCAGTGGAGTATCATCTGTGAATTAATTGTTTTATAACGAATACGCCGAATATATAACAATTTTCAGATATTAAAGTTTCCAAATATATTTTTATAGCACCACAAATACACACTTTATATATTGGTTGAGAGATCAAGTCTTCCCCTATCTCTCAAGTCAAATCATAATAAACTTGTTTAAAATGGAAGAATTTTTAGTTTCGCGTTTGATTTTACCTGCCTAAATCTTCTGGTTCTGAAAATGTGAGATGATTTAAATGCTGTTACATTGTCATCAATATACACGAAGTATTGCACAAAACTACTTAGGATGAAATTGATTTAGATTCTGAGAAAAAAAGGATGGGATCAAGTCTACCCAGTTTTCCCTAACCTGTGCGATCATCATTCTATTTTTCCATCCATGGCTCACGTCGTCGGTCAGACAAACGAAGTGACAATAACTGAAATGTAAGATAGCAACGTTATCTTCCGACTGCTTTTTGTCCGACTTGTCACATTTTTATTACGTCTAATTGTGGCGTGGAAAAAGCTTGGAATTATCAGCTGATGCACAAGTGATTCACCACTGAAAGAAGACAGTTTAGAATCCTTTTTCGCCTCGCTTTGAGTTTTCATTCTTTATCGCGTGACACTTTTTAGTGACGACACATTCCTCGTAGAGTCGTAATTGAATGGAGAATGGCGTCACGACTGCAATTGAACGTTCTTCGAATGATGTTACTTCATTCGCTGGACAGCTGATAGCTCCATCACAATAAATTTCTTAGAAGCTGAAATCGTCTTTGTATTTAAATTTCTTGGGATATTGATCACAAAGGTTTACATCAGCATCGATAACATTGATAAAAAGAAAGTTGATCATATGATACCGCTGCTAATTGTTTCATGCGACGTAGGTGCTCGGAACGAAAAAGTCACGTAGTGAGGATGTTCCGAAATTTTTTGACGAATTCCTATCGTTTATTCTCAGATTCCTTGAGCAAATGGCTTCTTCTAGAAGCCTTCTAGTAAATAGTTTCATATTCGGGAATAATTTCAGAGATTTTTTTCAGACATAGGGTAACCAATATATTTTGGACCCCCTGGGCCATTTTCCTACAAATTTCCCAGTTAAAATTGAAAGACCAACTCAATTCGCATGCCATTTGGAAAGATAGGACTATTCCGCACTTGCATCAACCGTTTGTACATAAAAAATGTGTTCATTTTATCTGACATTGATTTAATTTAATCGATTCATCCATGCAACCGTTACAACACGTTACACACAGAAATTGAACCCGTCTGATGTTGTTCAAATGTAAACAAAAACTTTTGTCAAATTTCTGAACTGAAAGAAATTTCTTCGGTTTTCCATTGTCAATCGATTGATTAGACTATGGGTATGGGCAAGCATATTATACAACCAGTGCACAGTGGTCCAGGAATCAGTTTTACGCGGAAAGATGCATTTTGAGCTTTAGAATGAAACATTAGACAAAAACGGTCTTCTACAAAGTTGTTTGTATTAGTTAAGCCCTTTGTTTGGTGTTTTTGAAAATTAGGGTGGACCACATTTTCATAGAAATTGTGTAGCTAACTTTCTTATTTGAAGAAATTATATTATACATGCTTCAGCAAAGTTATAGACCATTCAATTTCAAGCAACTTTGCCAAAAAAAGTTTTTTTGTATCTCTTAAATTGACCGATTTAGAGCTTTTTTCCTGCAGTGACATAGGGTGGTCCGAACAAAACTGGTTTTCTGGCTCTAGAGTTTTCAATTCAAATTTCTCATCAAAGTAGTCTATGAAACACTCTTAGAGCTTTGAAAAACGCGTAATTTGGTGAGTGAAGAAGCTCGCTATCTCCTTCCGTTTAGGAGTTATTGTTGTTTTTCTCTCAAAAACATGCCTACTTTGATTGTGAATATCTCTGATTGGGGCAAATATAAAAAATATCTTTTGACGGCATTCAAAAGACAAAATAAAATTGTATATTATATCAAAAAATTACAAATGTGTTATTTTTGTAATTCTAATAAAATCTTTTAAAAAACAAAGGATTTTAATCAGAAAAACTTTAATAACTTTTGAACTAAAATAGATATCATCAATATTTTTGCATAAAAATTTGCGTTTTGTTAAGTTCTTAAAGTCGTTCATAGACCGCTTTGACAAGAAATCTGAAATAAGAGAGATAGGGCTGTAAAACTATTTTGAAGATTTTCATGGTATGTATTTCTTTATTATTTTGCATTTTGGGCATGAAAATGAAATTTTAGACAAAAATGATCTTCTACAAAATTGTTTCTAAAAATGTAAGCTTTCATACTGTGTCATTTGAAACTAGGGTGGTCCACAATAACACACATATCATAGAATAAACTTTTTTGTTTGCAAAAATACTGGTATATTCTCTTAGGCAAAGTGGTAGAACTTGAAATTTTGATCAACTTTGCCAAAAAAAGTTTTTCTGTAGCTCAAAATTTGACCAATCTAGAGCATTTTTTCCTAATCATCGCAGGGTGGTCCAACAAAAATAAGTTTTTTAACTCTAGTTTTTTTAATATTATTTTCTCGTCAAAGTCGTCTATGAACGACTTTTAGAACATAACAAAACGCAAATTTTCATGCATAAAGATTGTTAATATCTATTTTAGTTCAAAAGTTATTAAAGTTTTGGTGATAAAAAATGTTTGACTTTCAAGACGTTTTATTAGAGTTACAAAAATAACACATCTGTAATTTTTTGATATAATATACAATTTTATTTTGTCTTTTGAATGCCGTCAAAAGATATTTTTTATGTTTGCCCCAATCAGAGAAATTCACAATCAAAGTAGGCATGTTTTTGAGAGAAATACAACAATAACTCCTAAACGGAAGGAGATAGCGAGCTTCTTCACTCACCAAATTACGCATTTTTTAAAGCTCTAAAAGTGTTCCATAGACTACTTTGATGAGAAACTTGAATTGAAAACTCTAGAGCCAGAAAACCAGTTTTGTTCGGACCACCCTATGTCACTGCAGGAAAAAAGCTCTAAATCGGTCAATTTAAGAGATACAAAAAAAACTTTTTTTGGCAAAGTTGCTTGAAATTGAATGGTCTATAACTTTGCTGAAGCATGCATAATATAATTTCTACAAATAAGAAAGTTAGCTACACAATTTCTATGAAAATGTGGTCCACCCCAATTTTCAATGAAACCAAACAAAGGGCTCAACTAATACAAACAACTTTGTAGAAGACCGTTTTTGTCTAATGTTTCATTCTAAAGCTTCGAATGCATCTTTCCGCGTAAAACTGATTCCTGGACCATAGTGCAGTGTCGTAGACTTTGTTGCCAAACTATAAAAATGCCGGGTATCCAAAATATATACTTTGAGGGTTCAAAATGTATTGGTGTGTCCAAAATCATAAAAAACAATGCTTCACAATTCAAATATTTTCGACGTTTTTTGGATCCTACATGACCGTATGGGCATTTCTATCGCGTAGAGGAAGTTTTTCTATACATTTTGGCATGTTCTTTGACTTGGTTACGCTGAGCAATTAATTAATTGGGATTAACCAGTCATCTGATGTGCACCCTTCTTAGAGTTTACCGATCTCGGCATCTTTAGCGATAGTCGAAAATGGCCGAATATCTCTTTCTTCCGAATGATCATCGTTTTACATCATGTCACTAAGACTATTCTGGTACATTTTTTAAATGCATCACTTTTCGAGGCAACAAGTAATTTGGGGATATGGCATTCGGTGAAAAGAGTGATTCGGGGGAATTACATTTGGGGAAACGGGATTTCCCTTGCCATGTATTCCTACAAACTCCTTGGTATTTTCTTCACATGAGAGACGTCTTCGGCATGAGAAGAACTTCTGCAAATCATGGATTTGGCATCCATGCGGCAATCTTGGAAGCAAAAATGTTTTCGTTGAAAATTTCTGGCGTCTTTCTTTGGACTCAGTGCCTTAACCGACATCTACAGGTATGCCGTATGCATATTTACTCGAGACAAACTCTCGTCTAACGCAACCCACGATGCCATTGTTCGTATGGTAATTAAATCGGCAATTGCAGACGATACGTCACTTATTTTGCTGTTTGTTTTGCTCACTACTCCATTTCACGGAATCGGAGAAATCGCCCGTGTAAATTTCAGTCGCTCGTAGTGTTTCCTAAGATTTATGACGTTCTTCCATCTCTCTACTCTAGTGATACTTCAGCTATGCGATGATTGACTGTGTTAGTTCGGGTTGAACGTTGTTTTATTACGGTTCACAGCCCACGAAATTGTTTTCTAAATCCCACTCTTGATTGAATTAAATTACTTCGCTGTCGCATTACACAACGACGGCTACCCACACTGATAACCTTTGGGAAATCGCAGTGTTCGCCCTAATACGGGCGTAGACTTCCGATCAGGGCAAGTGACATCATGCGTTTTATAAATACCCGTCAGAATAACCTCAATTCATGATTGTGGTGGCTAGTGTGAGTTCAACATCATCGTCGTCAGAGGTGCTGTGGTTTATAAATCAAATCTCTTATCAAGTGCGACGTTGGCTGTTCAACGTGTGCCCTTGATTGAATTATGGGCCCCAGCAGTATGGGCCGGACCGACAAAAATGAACAATCCGACGAACTAGTCATAGTCACGATGAATCCCGTGTGCACTCGCGGTTGCGGCAACGAAAGTTTGGCCTTTGTTTTTTGTAATTTGTTGCTTCCTCAGCAAGGCTGTATAAACCACCGTCCAGTGCGGCTCTTTGATGGTTGAGGTGAATGAAATATTACTTCCCAGGGCAGTTGTTTTGGTCCAACGAGCAGTATACGAGGAAGTTGTACAAAACGGTGGTGATTTGTTTTAGCCATGTGGAGCGTTATGGTGTTTGAAGAACTTAGGTCGGTTTCGTTTTGTTTATTTGAGTTACGTTTATTAGACATGCAAGAGGCCATGAAACATGAGTTACTTGTTAAAAACATTATAGATACAAATAATGTTTTGATTTTACTTAACATGAAGCAACTTTTATATACAGACACTTATGATTTTTCGTACATACATACATTTTTTGGGTAAAAGATTTGCAACTTTTCGATTTTCCACACAAAATGTCCAACTTTGATGAACTAGATCTTAGTTATTTATGTACCGATTTGAATTTCCGCAGCACATAGGACATGACTTGAATTCTAACATATATTTTTGAATAAGGTGCCGAAAGCGCTTCTTGCGCAGGTCTCTCATATTTTCAGATAAATCGTTTATAATTTTTCGTAAAAGATATGATTTTAGTCAAATATTTACTACTTTTGATATCGTTAATATATAACAAGCTTTCTATTAACGATATCAAAAGTAATAAATATTTTACTAAAGTGATATTTTTTACGAAAAATTATAAACGATTTATCTGAAAATATGAGAGACCTGCGCAAGAAGCGCTTTAGGCAAACTTGTTCATCTCTGATTGTTCAATTCTTTTTTAAATTATGTCAATTTTTAAAAATCGTCAAAAACTTTAGCCGTTTGAGCTGCAATTAATTTTGAATGAAAAAAGTGTAGAAAATATATATTAAATTTCAAGTGATGTCTAAGCTGCAGTGAAATTTTGATTCTAATCGATCAACAAATAACTCAGATCAAAGCCTCCAAAGTTGATCATTCTGTACGAAAAATCGAAAAAGTGGCAAATGTATTGTTTAATACTGTAGATCCTTTGTATACTTTGTCCAATGTAGTCTATATACCACTTATAACATATCCCTCGTTGCGTGGTTTACCGCCGCCAGAGCCACCACGCTGATGCTGTGTACGATAAGCGAGGTTTTTTTCACCACTGTTGTTCAAAACACAACAGTTGACTCTTCCAACTTATGCAGTAATAAAATCTCTAAGTTTCAAGCTTAATATAAAAAGAAAATATTTACAGCAAATTTAAAACAAATAGTGAGGTTTAAGCAAAAACCAGTTATTACCAATAACTTCTTACGTTCCGACCCTTCCGTTACCAACCCTTTAATATGTTTTGCCTATAACTTTTTCGCTTTTTGATATTCTCAAACCAAATTTTCACACAAGAAGTGGATATCCTTCTAGTTTGAGGGCTTAGTGAGAATTTTGAGATTGGCCACCAGATTCCGGAGTTAATCGGAAATCAAAATGGCCAATTTCAAAAATGTAGATTTTCAATGCGAAATCAGCTGAGTTTTCACATTTATTAGCTTTATGATGATGGTAACCGATACTCAGAAATCCATGTTGGTCATTGCGAGGACTACAAATTCCAGGGGACTTAATACTGTCATGCGACACATTAAAAAGCATGATTTTTCAAAAGTTTGCATTATATGGCTGAGCTTTACCTCGAAGAACCGATTTGTCCACTTGGGAATCGGTATTAGAATATCCGAGGATCGGTTCCGGGGGTCATTCTTTGAAAATCATTAAAAATTGTCATGTGACATTTCAAGCTTCATGTTTTTGAAAGATATTACATTCTATAGGTGAGCTTCAATGCCTGGGACCTGTTTGGCAACTTTGGAACGATTTGTTCACGAGTTCCTGAATTATTTGTAGAAGAAATTCCTGAAGGATTTTTTGAGGAATTTGTACACATTTTTGAACCCATAGAGATTTTTGCAAGACCACCTGCAAGTTTGCTTTATGGAATATTAGGGTGTATTTTTGATAAAATTAGAACGGCAGAACAATTTCAATTGGCTTAGTAAAAATTTTCACCGAAATTTGGTTGTACAACTGTTGAACTTTCAACAGAACAAAACAACATACTACTGAACTTCAGTTGTTTCAATTTCGTTAAAATGTTGCCGAGGTAGTTTGTTATTTTTTGTGAAAATAAACACGTTTTGACGACACAATAAGCATCTTGTAATTATTCTTAATTATAATGATTATCATGATCACTTTTTAAGGAGTAGCCATTTTCGAGTTATTTTCTTTATTTATTCGCGATCCTTCATCAAGTAAGTCAGTAGAGAGAAGTATGACCTACATTTTTATAAACCTATTGCTCTTGACGGAGAATCGTGAATAACTAATGAAAATGACCTATTTTATTGTTTAATTAGTACATATTTACATTAAACTTGACATAACTCGAAAATGGCTACTTCGAGAGAGGTGATAATGATTATTATTATGGTTTGGAATAATTTCAACATAATTTCACCATCAAAACGTATTTATTTTGACAAAGAACCAAAAAGAACGGTGTAATTTAAAATTTTAGTTTAATTTTTGAATTTTCCATGATAAAATTTAAAAAAATCAGTGTACATTTTTGTAGCCCAAATTTGAACCATTTTTCGGTAAATTTTGTAAGTCGCTGCTCCAATTCTTGTAAACAATATTGAATAATTCCAGATAAAATCAATGAAGTGAAATAATGTTTGCAAAATTGCGATATGGAGAAATTTCATAAGGGCAACTCGTGGAAGAATTCCTGAAACAATTTTTATTATAGGGGAACTGGGGGAAAAATGAACAACCTAAGCAGTTTTCATGTTTTCTTGCTTATGAAGCTCTCAGAGTTGAAGAAGGATGTTTATGCAATGTAACAAGTTGAAATATTATGATGGTAACAGAATTTTATCAACATTATTATAATTTTGATTTTTTTTCCACAGAGTCAATATTCAAAACATGTGGGTAAAAGTAACATGTAACGGGGGTAATATGAATATATAAGTGGGGGTAAAATAAACACCATTGGAATTGAACGGGTTGTAGTATGATTCTCGGCATCTGGTACATGAACAATGCATATCTCACAGATGTGTTGGAATCGATGCAACGCTGCTATTATTTGGATGGCTGTTCATTGTTGTTTTTGTTTTTTCTCCTGAATTTAAAATGAAATCCGGTAATATTCGCCCTGCCATGGTGTTTATTTTACCCCATCTCGAGTGGTTCATTTTACCCCCAAAAAATCAACATCTTTAAATCATTTGTTCTAAGAATTAAGAAGATAAAAATACTTTCAATTTCCGTATACTTATCATAAATACTTTAAAGATATGATGTGTTATGCAGTTTAGTAGATTTTTTATGGTTTTAGCCATAAAAGCCATATTCCACGAATGAAAATTTACATCATATGAGAAAACGGAGAGACGTACTTTGTTTTCGTTTACTTTTCCAGCTTTTGACAGTTCTAAATCGTGCTAGAGTTGTCGAAATAGTTCCTCAAATTCTATGACATTTCCCGGAAGACTATTTCCCGGAAAACCATTACCCGGAATGCCGTTTCCCGGAATTCATTTCCCGAAATAACCCATTTCCCGGAATACACCAAAAATAAGCATGTGCGGATTTTGTTTTTTTTTTCGGTGTGGATTTCAAAACTTTATGTTTTACATTTGTCAAAAATGAACCCAAATTTACGTAGCGATCAACGCACAACTGTTAATCAAGACCAAAGGGTCATGGGATCAAACCCGGCGGTCTAGGATCTTTTAGGTTTAGAAAATTTTTCTTCTTTGCAGGACATGGTGTATATTTTGCCAATTGGCGAAGAATGTTCTTAGTTAATCACTGCTGGAGTTCTCATATGAACATTAGGCCGAGAAGCAGGCTCTCTCAGTTGAAGCGTCGTATTTTTTGGCTTTCCTTATTTTTGAGACTTTTAGCTCTAGACTGGTTTATCTTATCATTATGGTTTGGAATAATTTATTATATCGACTTATGAAGGTTCTTCTTCTATATGATCGGTGTTCAGACAGACCGGACTAGATGATGTTTGAGTGTACTAAAGATACGGACTCCATCCACTCAGAATTTTCCTATGCTTTTTTGGTACAGATTCTCTTCTTTTTCTGGCGTTACGTCCCCACTGGGACAGAGCCTGCTCCTCAGCTTAGTGTTCTTATGAGCACTTCCACAGTTATTAGCTGAGAGCTTAACTATGCCAATGACCATTTTTGCATGTGTATATCGTGTGGCAGGTACGAAGATACTCTATGCCCTGGGAAGTCGAGAAAATTTCCAACCCGAAAAGATCCTCGACCGGTGGGATTCGAACCCACGACCCTCAGCTTGGTCATGCTGAATAGCTGCGCGTTTACCGCTACGGCTATCTGGGCCCCTCTATTGGATTTTTGGTACAGATGTATAATCAAATAGATAAGTTCCATTACAACAGTAAATAATGCTAATGTTTTGATATTTAGAATGCCTAGGGTGCGTTTCTCAGAAACCATTGAAAAACACTTGGTCCAGTTTGTCTGAACAACGACCATATATAAATAAAAATGGAATGGTGTTTGCATGTCACAAAATGGCTTGAGAACAAGTTTTGGATTTCAAAGTTATGTTTTTGAAGTGTTCCGTCGAGTTTGTGTTTACTAAAATTCGAAGAACTTCAAGATAAAGTAAGAAAACAGGGAAACAAACTGACACTTTTTTGTTAAATTTCGTTTTGTATTAGCAGACAACTTACTGCGGGACAAATCAAGATGTGTCGGGTCAATTACTTCAACATAAAAAGGAGAATTCAATGAAGCATGATTTTTCCTTGCGATGCCTCATTTCTTGAAGCTTTTGTGACGTTGAATATGTAATTTTTTACTGAATATGGACATAGGGAAATGGATTATTCCGGGAAATGATTTTCCGGGAAATAAGTCATTCCGGGAAATGTCTTTCCGGGAAATGGTATAGAACCAGTTCCTTAGTCTGATGATTAAGGATGGTACCATGTTCTGCATATATTTATAGCTTAATACCGTAAATCACAAACATGTTCATTTTACCCCCCTGTTCATTTTACCCACAGTTCCCCTACCAAAATGAATTGCCTGCTAGAATTTAAACCCTTCCTTTTCCACGACTGTGATCGACTATTTCTTCACGAAGTAAGCTTTAAAAAAGTGCTTGAACAAATGAGGAGCCTAAACGCAAAGGGGCGTAAGTGACATTTAAGTCGTTTTTAACTTAAGTTCTGTATGCCGAAAAATTCTACTGTTTTTAAGCTTTCCAATTGTATTTTTAAGTGATTTTTCCGTCCAACAGAAACAAAATAACATAATTCGTAGAAGTCTGGCTTGTGTTTCGGTTTCCATACAATTTGTATGGACTGAGAAATTGTTGAAAAAACTTTTAAGTCGTTTTTCTCAAAGCTTCTCTTTCTTCGTCACTTCCCCCTCATTGCTTCTAATCCTCTCAAATAGTGTTGCAAATGCACTAAGCTTTTCTAAACCGTTTTAAACTATTTTAGCGGTTTTTAAATGGTAAATTGATTGTTTATCAATAGTTTTATTATTGAATCAATTGACTATTGAACTATTCTGTTGAGTATGGGATCATATTCTAGTAACCATTGCAAAGTGTTCATCTAATTCGGTTCGTCTCAAGTTCGTCGAAAATCAATAGAGCTCTGGAGCTACCATGGCAAAGAGAGGGTCAAGAGGCATCCCTTAATTGTCATCAGCGTACCATTCCTGGAAAATTTACTGGTGTGATTTTTGAATCCAATTTATAACGCAAACTTTCCTTAGACAGTGTAAAGAATAATTCTGAAGGATATCTCAAACAGAAAATTTTCTATATAACATAATATTTAAATTCTATAGTAAATTAAGCAAACTTATCAGCGAGAGAGAATCATATAACGTCTCGAAAGCTTGAATGAAATAAATTTTCATTTTCGTGTAATCTATCGAATAGTCTGTAGCAGTCTCTCGACAATCATAACGATGATTAAGGTGAAGATATACCGTAGCCACACATCACTTTTCAAGAGCACAAATCTAGAAAAAAAATAACTGACTAGCGAGAGACCAATCGAATCTCTAGGTTTGTGCTTTTGCTTATTTGAGGAGGTGTCTCTTCGGTTTATTTGTTCCTTATCAAGGTAGATAACTTTATCAAGTTATCATGATAAAGTTGATGGTTGATTACTAGAACATTCGCCAACGGCGAAGGAAACTCGTAAAAGGAACTGCCTGCAGGTTCTTATTACTTGAATATGCTAGTTCCACTAGTGAAGTGCCTCTGTCAAAACCGTACCCTGATTACATTGGAATGTAGGATACGCACATGTTAGGAAACTTGTAGCGGAAAATTATGGCGATTAAAACCAACAACCTTCCCAATCGGTTGGTGTTCCTAGCCATGAAATAGAATCAACTTATTTTTTTCGCAAACGGTCATCATCAAGGTAGCAATAGTAATGATGCTTTGCGCTGCGTGCGGTAGCCTCGTGGCGTATTAACATCGTTTTATGGTGCGAATTTACATCGCTTACCGATGCTATTCTGCTGTCGGAAGATCAATTATTTGATTTTGAGAGCGGTATTAGGGCACATACATTTTTTTAAACCTAGTCGAACACATTACAGTTGGATGCTTAGACTTAATCGCTTGGCTGCAACAGCAGCTGATTAGCATACCAAATTTTATATTGGAAAGCATGGGTAGATTAAACTCAATTTAGTCGTGCATTTTTTAGAAAGTTGCTTTCATGAGAGGTTTTGAAGCGCACAACGGCACATCGATGCAAAGGTCATAAAATTACAAAGTAAACGCTTGAATGGTCGCGCAAAGATGGTCGAAACTCGATACACAAGCAAATATGGCAAGAAAAACGATGAAAGTGCCCAAAATGTGACTACCTAATAAAATGCGGAAAAGGGCAAAATAATTTCGATTGTGCCAAGCGAGCGCGGGTCGAGCAATCAAACTGTCAAAGAAAATTAAGGCTGATAGATTTGTTTTTGTCGGTGAAATCCAAAAATCTGATTCGTGAAAGGTGAATGTGATCCACCCTTTTAGGGTGACACTTTGCAGTGCGCAGAAAAGCAACAATATCTTATCGTTCCATTTCATTGTATTTTAAAATCACTTCTTCGAGATTATCACTCGACACAACGGTGGAATACCTGAACGGGTTCCAACTAAGTATTAAATTTCTGGAATCGTCTCGATGTTGACAGTTATTTTTCTCACTGGTTTGCACAAATCGTTCCAATCCGACAGGTTCTTGCTCAATTGATTTTCATTGACATTGGCGTGCGTAATAATCGCCCAAAAATGTCTGCTGTATTTTATTCTTCTCTCTTCGCCAAATATGGACTGGTCGCTGGTACCTACAGGTTAAGTGAATGCATCAGAACACATTGGCGTAGGAACAGAATGGTCATTCCTTTGGGAATCTATTCTGATTTTTCCAATGCTATTTTGATTGACTAGTTCATTCGAATGTGTTTCAAATTAGCTGAAATGTAATAAAAATGTAAAATATTGCATAAGTTACCGGTGCTACTTGGATAAATTTAATGAAAGCCTAGATCCCCTCGAGAAAAAAAAAATCTTAGCTACGCCAATGTCAGTTAAGATCTTTTATTCCCCACCGTTACGATTCGCCACATATCGCCGTCTTGGAATCGAATTTGCACTTTGCGCTTGAACGTTTTGGTTTCGGCTTATCGCACTGTTGTAGCTCACGGAAGCAATGTGACTTTGTTGATTCGAAAAATGAAGGAAGTCAAACGGTGAGAAAATGAAGAATAAAAACAAGTGAAATTAAAACAATTAGCAAAATGAGAAGAAGTAACTTTGTGGTGAGATGAAGCAGAAGTAAAGTGCAAAACCGGCATAACTCCCGAAACCAGTTTCAATAAGTGGTAAACACTGAAAAGTAATACCGAAGAAGACGAAAAAACAAATGCGATTAGGAAGAATAAGGTAATCGTTTTTAAAAATAAAGCAGCACCACTATTAGCAAATTCGGTGCCCAAGTGAATGCGAATGAATGTGCAAAGCTCGAGAGGAGCAGCAGAAGCAGCACCATCACCGGCAATTGACAACAATATTAGCGATTCATCATCAACCTCCCCGACGTCGTCGGCCACTCCGCTTTCGCTATCATCCTCCTCAACACCGTCTTCGTTTGGAAGTGGCAGTGGCGGTTCGCTGCGGGGTCTTGGCAGTGCTCTGCGGCAACTTCAACAGTACCAGCGCAGGCGAAATTTCCTAAGTTCGCCACCGCCTCCGTTATCACTGTCAAGCCCCGTAGCAGCCGCGACTTCAACAACGACAATGCTGCTCACGAGTAATGCAGCAGCTCACGAGCATCACCTGAACTTTGTGATGGGTTTCATCAAAGAGGATGAAATCTACAACAGTGTAACGTCTTCGTCATCTAGTGGTGGAGGGGCGACTACGGCCTCGTCCATCATTTCGAGCACTACGGATACTTCGTCGGAGGACAATTCGCTGGTGGTGCCCTCGGCAATAGGGTCGTCTTCGGTAGAGCTGGCTCAATCGTACCTCGATGATGTAAGCATACTTTTATGGGTATTGTGCTGAGTAATGCACCATTGTTTTTTTTCTTATAAGTAATTATTACTCAGTTTAATGGCCTTTCACTGATTGAGATCTTTGTGATGATGTTATTAATTTATTCTAAGTGACTGTGTTGTCAATAATGTAAACAATTATGACAATGCTTCTAACGTGTTTGGAACATTTTTGAAAAATTCTCCACAGTAATTTTCATATAAACCTAGCTTTGAATCATCACCAAAAAAGCTGAACATTTTACAGAAAAGTATGACAAGAAAGATATGGAAAATTCTAAGGTTGATTGGATTTTTGAACTTTGAATTTTTAATTTTGTACCATCCTAGTGTAGCTGTAGCTATTGAGTAGCTACACAGCAAAAAAAATGGAATATTGTTGCTATAAGGTGTTTAAAATTGCGTGATTGGTCAATTTCCGTCTTTTTATATATTCCAATACCATTATTCAAAAGTTATTTCACGCAATAATCACGACGCGATTAATATGTATGCAGAGAAAACGATGTGATGTTACAATTTATTTTTGCTTTGTAGATTTAATGTTTGGTATGAACAAATAGGTTTAAGGACAAAATGTCGAAAATAAAACATGCCGAACGCTCCTTTCGACGTTTTGTCCTTTCGAACTTTTGTCCATTCGACGTTTTGCCCTTTTGATATTTGGCATTCGACTTTTTGGAATTGAACACCTAATCCACATTTCGAACATACCGTAAAACGGGATATCTTTGATAATGCGAGTAAATTTGATAGTGCGGGACTCACAACATACTAAACGAAAAAACGTCGACGCTGGAACTAATGAACGTGTATCATTAGTTAGAATGGCCAAAATAGTAGAAATTCACTGAAATATTCATATATTCATTCTACAACAACTTTTCATTTCTGGGCAATATGCCCCACCACGATATGCCCACTCTTGATGCCATCTATTCCTGAGCCAGCTCCTAGCAGTGTTTTAGCGTGCATAAGCAGCTGACAGTCCTGGGGCATATAACCGCTATGTTTCAGTTAGTTAAGTTTTGCGGAAAGCCTTTATTTTTAAACAACTAGTAAGATGATGAGCCTAGCGATGTGGTTTTCACATTAGAGATAGTGATTTTAACAGAGATAGTTTCATTTTTCTCATAAGGGGTCATATTATACCGGGTTACCCTATCACAATAATTTGTCCAGGATACTATCCTGCAATTTCCTTAGGAAAAAGTCCAATGATTTTTCCTTGGATGTATTCAAACAGGAATTCTTCCTAAGATGCATTAGGAACAGTTAAAAATCATCTACAGAAGATATTTTCAAAAGCCCTGAAGAAATTCTTGGAGGAGTTCCTAAAGAATTTCTTGAGTTTTCTTCCTAGTAGAAGAAATGACTTAATTCTAGATGTTCGGAAAATTCCCAGGATAATTTATATAGAAATCTGTGGGAATTCATTCAAATTATATATTCAAATATCCGTCATCAACAATGTACGGTACCGACGCCCGCCCCGGTACAATCTCGAGTGGCTAAAACAACCGGATGTCGCCAATGCGTACGCGCAGCATCTTGAGGCAGCGTTGCCGGATGAGGGCGAGCTCGATAGGGCCCCTCTTGAGGACTGCTGGAGGACAGTCAAAGCAGCCATTAACGACGCTGCCGAAAGCGTTGTCGGATATGTGGAACGGAGCTCAAGAAACGATTGGTTCGACGAGGAGTGCCAGGAGGTTTTAGAGGAGAAGAATGCAGCGCGGGCTGCAATGCTGCAGCATGGTACGCGGCAAAACGTGGAACGATACAGACTGAAGCGGAAACAGCAAACCCGCCTATTCCGGGACAAAAAGCGCCGCCTGGAAGAGGTGGAATGCCAAGAGATGGAGTTGCTGTACCGTTCTCAAGAAACGCGGAAGTTCTATCAGAAGCTCAACACATCCCGCAAAGGCTTCGTGCCGCGAGCTGAGATGTGCCGGGATAAGGATGGGAGCATCTTGACGGACGGACGCGAGGTGATCGAAAGGTGGAAGCAGCACTACGATGAACACCTGAATGGCGCAGAGAACACAGGCACAGAAGGTCAGGACAGCGAAGGCGATGGCTACGTCAGCACAGCGGACAGCGGAAATCAACCATCTCCCACGATGGGGGAAGTTAAGGATGCCATTCAACAGCTCAAGAACAACAAGGCCGCTGGCAAGGATGGTATCGGAGCCGAACTCATCAAGATGGGCCCGGACAGGTTGGCCGCTTGTCTGCATCGGCTGATAGTCAGAATCTGGGAAACGGAACAGCTACCGGAGGAGTGGAAGCAAGGCGTTATATGCCCTATCTACAAAAAGGGCGACAAACTGGAGTGTGAAAATTATCGTGCAATCACCATCCTAAACGCCGCCTATAAAGTGCTATCCCAGATTCTCTTCCGTCGTCTATCACCTATAGCAAACGAGTTCGTGGGAAGTTATCAAGCAGGTTTCATCGACGGCCGCTCGACAACGGACCAGATCTTTTCCGTGCGGCAAATCCTCCAGAAATGCCGTGAGTACCAGGTCCCTACGCACCATTTGTTCATCGATTTCAAGGCGGCATACGATAGTATCGACCGCATAGAGCTATGGAAAATCATGGACGAGAACAGCTTTCCCGGGAAGCTCACAAGATTGATCAGAGCAACGATGGACGGTGTGCAAAACTGCGTGAAGATCTCGGGCGAACACTCCAGTTCGTTCGAGTCTCGGCGGGGACTACGACAGGGCGACGGACTTTCGTGCCTGTTGTTCAATATTGCGCTTGAAGGTGTCATGCGGAGAGCCGGACTTAACAGTCGAGGCACGATTTTCACGAGATCCGGACAATTTGTTTGCTTCGCGGACGACATGGATATTATTGGGAGAAAATTTGAAACGGTGGCAGATTTGTTCACCCGCCTGAAACGCGAAGCAACAAGAGTCGGGCTAATGGTGAATGCGTCGAAAACAAAGTACATGCTGGTTGGCGGAACTGAGCGCGACAGGGCCCGCCTAGGAAGCAGTGTTACGATAGACGGGGATACCTTCGAGGTGGTGGACGAGTTCGTCTACCTTGGATCCTTGCTGACGGCTGACAACAATGTTAGTCGGGAAATACGAAGGCGCATCATCAGCGGAAGTCGTGCCTACTATGGGCTCCAGAAGAAACTGCGGTCAAGAAAGATTCACCCCCGCACCAAATGCACGATGTACAAAACGCTCATAAGACCGGTAGTCCTCTATGGGCATGAGGCGTGGACTATGCTCGAGGAGGACTTGCAAGCTCTTGGGGTTTTCGAACGCCGAGTGCTAAGGACGATCTTCGGCGGCGTGCAGGAGAACGGCGTGTGGCGGCGAAGGATGAACCACGAGCTCGCTCAACTCTACGGCGAACCCAGTATCGTGAAGGTAGCTAAAGCTGGAAGGATACGCTGGGCAGGGCATGTTGCAAGAATGCCGGACAACAACCCTGTAAAGATGGTGTTCGCCACGAATCCGGTCGGAACAAGAAGGCGTGGGGCGCAGCGAGCTAGGTGGATGGACCAGGTACACCAGGACCTGGAGAGCGTGGGTCACAGTCGAGGATGGAGAGAAGCGGCCATGAACCGAGGGAATTGGCGAAATATTGTTGGCGAGGCTTTATCAAGATAATTGATGTAAAGCCAAATAAGTAAGTAAGTAAGTATATATTCAAATGGATTCCAAGAATGATTGCTGCTAAATACAGTACAATGGAATGTACAGTGATAAAAAATACAGTAAAATTTACAGTATTTTTTATCAGCCCTTAAATACGAGTGTAATTCCTGAAGGAATTCAAGAGGCATCTGTTGAGGAATTGGATGTATCATAAATTGATCCAGGAAAAATATAAAATGTTTAGTTGTTTGCGAAGCATTCTCTGTAGCAAATGATAGTGTACAACTCATGCACTGTACCTTTAAGTCAATAAATTTGATGGAATACAGTGAAATGTTTCGGGAAATAACTCCTTTAAGAATGCAAATACCCCGGGAGAGAAAGAAAAAACAAATCCTAGAAAATCAGCACAGAAATCCCTATACATTTTCTGGAGGATTTTCCGTCACTTTCTTTGGAGGTCAAATTCCTAGATGCCTGGTGAAATTCAGGAGCTATTCCTGAAAGAAATCTATCTTATCGATTTCTTCGAAAGACTGTATGAAACCCTCACATCTCGTTTCGAAAATTGGCTATGATGAAATTGTTGGGCAATATGATCTCTACCAATCATATATTTATTTTTTTACGTTTTTTTTTCGATCTGAAATTTTCTAACACGTAATCGGTACTTAAACTGAGACGTGTTTCGGTTTCCAACTTGCGCACTGTGAAAACAGGAGGGTTGATTTCAATCATAGTTCACCGTTACATGCAAAAAGGGTGTACAAGTTGCGTATAGTGGTCGTTTTGCGTGAAATTCGTGAATGATCATTTGAGGTCACTTTCCCCTCCCTGATGAAAATTTTGGCTACGCTCATGCTTTAAATGTTGTTTGTTATGTTTCTTTCAACTTAAAACATTCTTGTAAAGTGTTTCCATGTGTTTGTATACACATTATCAAAATTACCCCAAAACCGAAAATTGGCTTTGGATTACATCAAAAAATTATTATGCATTCAAAATAAATCGTTACGTACCTAATTGCAACCATAGAAATCTCAACATTTCCATCTGAATTTCAAGGTTCCAACAAGATCGCTATTGGTACACGTGTTCCAGTAGTTGCGCTAGAGCTCCTGTAGTAGACGTTCGGGAATGATACAAGGAATTTTAAACAAAATGATAAATTTTTACATAGGTTCAACATTTTCCCTCGGAACAGCAACTAATATCTTTCGAATGAAGCATAAAGATCATCTCTGGGACTTTTCTTCATTTTTATACATCCATTTTAAAAACTGCTTCCATCCGTTGATCCACTACTGGAACACGACGGCGACTATTGGTGCAAGGGAGCCATTTTTTGCGTAAATTTAATTATTATTTTTGATACAATAAAAAGCTGAAATTTTGCAAATCGACTCAACTAGAGGCGATGGATAAATATCAAAAATAGCACATGTAGTTTTTATCGAAAAATGTACGTTTTATTCCATAGTCCAATCTACTGGTACATTACAACCATTGGTACCGGCACCCCACGCTTCTGAAAAAAGCTATTTTTCCTCTTAGTGTTTGGGTTTTGTATTGCCGATTTGATAGATATGCAATAGACTGATGCAAATTTTGAAGTTTCTATTCCCCTATGCTTAAACGATGTCAATTATGATAAAAATCATTCTCCCAAAGTTTGAAGTGATTTGGAAGAAATTTGGTTGTGCACACGCCATTTGAAGTTTATATGGAAATTACTATGGCAAAGTCAAACCTTTTGTGTTCAGTCCTCTAACTGCTCGTAATAATAATTTATGGGAAAGTGAACACACTCTTCATATGTGAATTCTTCCCAGTTACAACTTTGCCGAAGACCACATTTTGATTGGACGTAAGGATAATTTGTTATCATTGATAACAAAGTCCAAATCATGCTGAGATGATCATTCAATTACTTTCAGAGCAACACTGCTTTTTTGCTGTAGAACATAGTAGCCTGGATTACTTTGATCTATTCTTCCCGCCAGGAGCGCCACTGTTGCCTGCCAAGCAGTTGGTTAAGCATGCAAAATGCAAACCCACTTTATGATCATTAATAGCAATTTATCCGGACATCCAATCGAAATGTGGTCTTCGGCAAAGTTGTAGCTGAAGCCAAAATTTAAAAATTTGCATCACTCTAATATGCAATTTATTTGTTTGTCAGAACCATATGAAATCACACCTTGTTCGGTTAGTCGTGAGCAAATGTTCGCGAATTTCAGCCAAACGGCATTTGGCCAAATAGCATTCTGTCAAATGGCGTTCGGCTAACTGATTCGGAACCGAATACCAATTTTAAGTACTGGAGAGATCTTTGGCAATCACTTTTTTTTTTAACAATTTTCACCGATTTCATTGAGATGATTTGCAAATTTCTGGCGATCAGATGAATCGTCATTGAGGAGATCCTTGAAAGTTGGCACATTTCTAGGATTCCTTATATGCAAGATCTTTGTTTTTTAATATTCTTACTAAAGTCCTACTGATTGATGAAAAGCTGAGCTGATAGCTTATTGGGAAATCTAAAGGGTTTCCTACTAAAATCCTGAACGGCTTCATTTAGAATTGTCGTTCAGTAATTTGACAGAAACGGAAAAATCTTGAGTAAAATTCAGGTTGAATTCTAGAAACATTACTAAATGAACATCTAATGAAATTCATTGAAAAATCCGTTCGGATTTTTTTTAATCTTCAAAGGAATTCCAGGAATTATTTCTTATTCGTAGAGAAAATCCTTGTTGAATTCTAGAAGAAACCTTAAAGTACAGTTTTGTAGAAGATCTTAGAAAAAAAAGTAAAAATTACAGAATGAATTCATGGATGACTCTGAAGTTACTTGTTTAATTACTAAGCACGATAACGCAGCTTAATAACAATAGTTCTGTTCCCAACCAGCTATGTTGAATCATTGAGGTCATGTTCCTTTGCACCATTGGTCACAGAAGATAAATATTGTACAGGGGATAGGCAAGATGATTGAGATAGGCAAAATTTAAATGCTCATAACTTTATGAAAAAATATGAAATTGGATGCATCCGGAGGCAGTCGACGGCAAATTTAGTCAACTTGCATATTGGCCACCGGACACCGGAGATGTTCCGGATTTTCTAAGGTCATGTCCAAATGGCATTTTTTCTGTCGCTTGTATATTTGTGCAGTGTAAAATTGCATATATGATTAATTTTTCCTAGAAACTAGAACTGATAGGAAGTTGAATGCCGCCAGACGCATTAAAATACGTTGAAAATCTTCAGAAATATGACCATTTCCGTAAAACTTGTTCCATATTTTCGATCAGTCATGTTTGAATTTTTTATCATGTATCATATATCTAGAGCTATATTCAAGCGGGCATTAAACTTTACAATAATGCGTCCAGCAGCATATTCAGAACCATTAGATACACTAACCACTTTATAGTAGGTCCCAGGTGCCCTGGGGGAAGTGGACAATTGTGAACATACCTAGAACCATAAAAATAAGAGCATCAAACTTCAAGATTTTCAAAGGTGTCGCTTCTCGAAGCATTTTCTGCACTACCGGCTGCCATGAGCACTCTAGACTAGATTCCAGGTGCCCCGGGGGATGTGTCTAATTCAAAACATGTCCGAAAACACATCAAGTAACGTAAGAAACCCGATGGGTAAAATACATCCAATTCTCTATATGTATCTACATGTATGGTATCATCGTATCATCATCTACCATGTTAAGCGAATACACAGTAAAGCAATGTGTAATCTGAAGCTCTACAGCGGCAAGCTTTTCACCCCTTTTTGTTCGTACGAAGCTTTGCATTGAAGGTGAAATACTTTACGCACGGGATGGATGTGGTGTAATTGAAAGATTTCGTTTAAGCTTTTTTTTATCTTGTTAGTTGTTCGGGTTACCAACACCAAGAACACCTAAACCAATCGCACCTAGATTAGTTTTTTTTTGTTTTTTTTTTAAATCTAATGTCCATCATTTAACTAATTATTTATTTCACATTAGTAATCATCTGTATTAATCTCTTCTTCTATATTTTCTATTTTCAGAACAAGCAAATCAACCACAATGCTTCCCCGTTTCGTCGCTGGGGTCAATCGTCGTTGCGGTCCCGATCGGGAGATCAACGAACGCCCGGCTCATCGCACCGAAGGCCCTCGTCGTTGGCCGCTTCGGAGAGTGATGTCTACACCAAGTCCATCGACGATGACTACAGCTCGACCAAGAGCGGGTACAATCCGTGCATGGATGCGGCCAGTACGATAACGACGGACTCAACGCAAACGGCCGGCACGGGTAGCAACAGTGGCGGTCCCATCGGGGTCGCATCGTGGGGAACGTCGTTCGAGAAGCTGTTGGAAGATGCAGCTGGACTGCACACATTTTCAGTAAGTTGAAAAATGCCAATTCCTCCAGGGTAAATTATATTCATGATTTGTTCCGGTTTTCCTTACAGGAGTTTCTCAAGAAGGAATTCTCCGCCGAAAATATCTACTTCTGGACTGCATGTGAACGCTATCGGCAGATTACAGATCGGGAAGAACGCGCCAAGGAGGCCCAGTCCATTTTCGCCAAGCATCTCGAGTCGGGCTGCAGTGAACCGGTAAACGTAGACTCCATCGCGCGGAACATAGCCAAGGAAAATTTGCCACAGGCAGAACCCACGCTGTTTGCTGCCGCTCAGAAGCAAATATTCAACCTGATGAAGTTCGATAGCTATCAACGGTTCATCAAGTCAGACATGTACAAAACGTGCCAGGATTCAGAGACGAAGGGTCATCCTTTGCCTTATCCAGGGGAGCAGTTGGACCCGCTGTTGAGGACTGGTTTTGCCCTGCAAAGTGCAACCAAGTTGAAGAAGTCGTTGAGTAATGCTGAAGATCGGCGGAGGAAATCGTTGCTTCCGTGGCATCGTAAGACGCGGTGCAAGTCCAAGGATCGTGGCGAGTCTGATGGACGAAAAGAAAGTGGAAAATCTTCGCTGTCCAATGGTGGAGGGACCGGAGGTAGTAGCAACACGCTGAAGGTCTTGTCTACCAATTCTACTAGTGATATTCATAGTTCTAGGAGTTCCTTAGCTAGGTAAGTGTGACTTTACAAATCATTTTGCTTAAGAAATATCTATAGTCTAGATCTTCCATTGAAAGTATACATATACTTTTCAAACTTGCATTACAATAGAGACCAAGTCTCTAAAACCAGTCCTGGATTAATCCATTTCAAAGCAATATAAAATATAACAAAAAATATAAGAAAATCCTTAAGCCGGGGTTGGGTATTAGAGGGTTAAGGCTGTAGTAAAATTGGAATTAATGCATTGACATTGCAATGTTAAAAATTAAGAAGCATTTTTCTCCGCAATAATCGACAAATCGAGAAAAAAAAACTCACGCAGCTGTTTTATTTGGAAAATAAAACGGCTGTGATTTTTATTCATTTATTTTGTCTCTATTTTTATACAGAACACTGCTTTTTTAAGGTCAGACATTTGCTCCAATTTTACTAGGGCCTTAATTTTGTGATCTAATTGTCTTCTAATGTTTGAGAGACAAAAAAGGCGTTTTTAATGAATATCAACTACCGTGCCAGTACCATATTATAGTCAGCGCCATATTCTGAACGGTTCGTTCCTAATGTTGAACATTCATTGTTTTTACATCCAAAATAGTAAACTGTCAGTTCGAAACCTGATTCATTGTAATGTTTCAAAACTAAAATACATGGTTAAGTTGTTTTTTCAACAAATATTATACGTAAAGTTCGTTTGCTGTCCATAATAAAGAAAAATGTGTGTTCATAATAAGGACCATTGATGTATATGGCGTCCATAATTAGGAATATGCATGCGTCAGACTAACATATGATTTTTAAAATAATTGATAATTGATGGACGTTTTATTTTAATCTACGCGTTTATTTAGATATTAGACAAATGCAATGGCAAGACAAACCAATATCCCAGCTGTTGAAATCCTTTATAATTTAGGTTATTCAAATTGGATTTTCTTAACCGTTCAGAATATGGTGCTTGCACGGTAAACGATTTTTTTTTCTCAAACCTCCAACCTTACATATAACATTAAGTAGCGTCCAATTTTTTGGCTCCCTCCCCCCGTCCGTAACGCTTTTCGTATAACAAACTTCAATAGGGTCCTAAAGCCCTGTCCCAATTTTAGTATCAAACGCTTATCAAAGTTTAAGGCAGAAACACATGTTTACTCAATTTTTAAATGATTTCCATTGATTTAAGTACAAAAAACATTTTTCTATGATTTTTGAGATTTTGTCACGCCCCTTGGTTTAAACTCAAATTTTGAGTATATTTTGTTTTCCGTGTCCCTTCCGAAATGTCAGATAGGAACAACCCCAGTGTTAAAACTATAAGCCCTGTGGCAATTTTGTCGAAAAAGTGAATGTCAAACATGATCACAAGTGTCAAGGTTCATATTTGGAACTATTTTTAAAATTGAATTTTAAAAAGGTTATAGCCGTTATTTGAGCTCGAAAAATTGCTAAAGTAGCTGCAAGAACATGCTCTTTCGTATTATTAAATAAAAATAAGAATTCATTAAACATTTTAGGACCCAATTCTTTGTATGAGCCGTAACGCTTGAGCATACTCTCCCCTTCCTCTAGAACGTTACGTTTATCGACAGCGCCTAATGAAGGATGAGCTTTTGTGCATACAGTCGCCTCTCCACATATCGAAGAAACCATCGAGATAGGGAGAGATCGAGATATGGAGAGTGAAAATGTATGCAGACTGAAGGGACTTATGAAATCATCGACATAGGGAGAGATATCGAGATGTAAAACATCGAGATGTGGAGAGTCGACTGTATTTAACTAATTTAAGTCAAAACGGTACGGCTTATCGGTTATCGCTTTAGATTTCTTGAATAGAATAAAGCTGAACCGATAGACCAAAAATTTCAAACAGTTTATCAAGAAATTTTGAATGTTTTTTTTAACAGAGATTTTTATGTTTTTTTTTTTTGCAAGGAAACCATGAGGTACTCTTATACAGGGTGATTACTATTTCCTATCAGTAAAATAAGTAATCATAGAAAAAAGATGATTGTATGAATTTTAATTACCAGTGCATACCCAGTTTTGGATATCTGTAGCATTTGTCTTCACTGTACATAGATAATATATTAATTTTTTTACCTTAATTTCCAGCCACATGCGTTGTTTCAAAAGCATTACAGTTAACACGCACGTTATACAGAAGCAGATATTTTAACCAAAAAAGACATATTTTTTTTCGTTAAGATCTTCCATAATCAGTCTTATTCTATTCCCTAGTAAGTCTGAAAGATTGCGGTAACAGCGGAGTTTAGTCAAAAATACATGTCTGTGGAAGACGTGCGTGCCAGGTGTAATGCCTTTAAAACGACACATATGACTAAAAACTAAGAATAAATGAAAAAAGATTTAATCTTTAATTTGTCAAAATAAACTTTATAGATGTACAAAATAGGATGTACACTGGAAATTAAAATTCATACATCCATCTTTTATTTACGATCAGTTACTTTACTGACAGGAATTAGTAATCACCCTGTAAAGATTCCTACAGAAAGTTGCTGCGTGGTATAGTGAAGAAATTCTAATACAATTTCATGCCTAATTATGGAATGATACCTTAAGCAATCAAAATCAAAAGAAAGATAAAGATTCAATTCTCGCATAACTTGTGATCTCGTCCATTGGTAACCGAGTGTGTAGCTTGTTGTACTGAGCTAACGAATGGATTTACACGTTATTGAACAATGATGATGGATGAAGAGAAAATCCTTATCTATCTCCTAGTGGTGGTAGTTTTCATCCTGGTCCATTAATTTAGCATTAGCATTATAACTATAACTTTGTATAGCTACAAAGAACTGCCAATGATTTAAAGAAGATAAAATTTCCAATTAAAAATAAGCGAAATCATTGCCAATAGTAATGGATCCATTAGAAGTCGATAGAATAGCCTATGTTTAAAAGAAGGAAAAATTTCGAATGAAATCATCGAAAATCACTTTTAACTTCAGCACACTATTGGTAACCAGAGACGAACCAATCAGCAGCTTAGAGTCTTCTCAACAAACTTGACGTCCCATCACAGATTTTGGGCCGCATTTCTGAATCCTACACATCAACTTTGTAGTAATTATACTATTTTTTGGTTGAAATTCGGTCAAACGACCGGTTCGGCCAGATGGCATTCGTCCAAATGGTGTTCGGTTAAACGCCATTCGGCCAAATGGCCGGACACCGCTCCAGAAGTCTATTCAGAGATCATCCTTCTTTTCTTGCAAAAGTTAATCGAATCTCAGAAATTTCATCAGATTACTTTAGGTTTTTTTTAGAAACATCTACTAAATTTTTTAGAACTTTCTATTAATTTAAGATATATGCAAAAATATCTGAAGCCCAGGAGAAATCTTTGAGATAATTCCTACTTTTTGATTACTTTTTGATTGAAATCATAAACAAATCTTGGACGTAAATTTCAATTTTCATGTAAAATTATTAGGAAATTTCTTAATTTTTTAAAGAAACTTCTGAAGAATATCATAGATAATCCTATGTAAGAATGATTGAATACATTACTGGAGCTGCGGTTTTTCTTGGGAGATTTAAGATAGGAATTTGAAACGAACGAAGATGTTGTGAATCTGTAAAAACAAATACTGGATGAATATTCCTGAAGAAAATTTCGGGAGCAATACCTGGAGAACATTTGGAGCGAATGCATGATCAAATTTCTGATTAAAATCCTGAACAAGTCTTTAAAAATTCCAGACTAATACATTGCGTAATATCTCGTTAAATCCTCAATAGAATGGAATGGCCCTCTGAGAAAAATCTGCTCGGATTCTCAGAGGAATTTTTATCAAATCCATATAAAATTATCCTTGGAGTACTCGCTGATTCTTGTTTGCTCTAAATTTTTTTGGAGACCTTTTTCTGTTCATTGTTGAGCTCTTATTCAGACATGTAGTCTTTAAATTTCCTATTTTTAGACACTTAAACTCTACAAGCCTTATGTTAATCAAACTCACCGTTGCAATCTTCTATTTCACATTTTTCAGCTTTGACGCCGCCATCGGCAAGTCGTACGATCAGGACGATACCCGTAACACTTTGTGCCGTGTGATATTGTCGAATGGAGCAACGACGGTAGTGCAGACGCGGTCCAACGAAACTATCAAGGAACTAGTCGAACGATTGTTGGAAAAGCGCGGTATCGTGTACAATGCGTATGAGGCGTTCCTGGCCGGCAATCACAAACCCTTGGATCTGGATGGTCCGTCTTCTAGTCTCGCCGGGAAGGAGGTGAACATTGATCAACGGGTTGTGTTCAAGTTGAGCCTTCCGAACCGAAAGATGATTTCCGTCAAAAGCAAAGCCACCAAGCCGCTAGGAGACGTTCTTCGACCCATACTGTTGAAGTACAACTACGAGTTAGATCAGATGAACGTCTACTCCAAGGATGCTTATCTCGACATGACGTACCCGGTTACGAGCGTGGATGGACTGTGGTTGCAGGTTCGTAATGGAAACGAAAGTGAATTTCATCAGGACCTTACCCGAACCATTGCTTCGCGGTCCGAAAGGGCTTACGCAAATCAGGTACCCCCACTTCCCATTATTGCTACCTCCCAGCACCAGCAGATCATTAATCACTTCCAGCAGCAATTGCATCAACAAGCACACGCCCAGCAGCACAGCTTTGCAATGCCGTCCTCCAATGGAACGGCTTCCAATTACATTACAAAAAAGTCGCAAAACATGTACAGTAATTATTCTTATAACAATAACAACAATAACTTCCAGTTGAAGAACAAGGAAGACTTCAAAGATGATAACAAACAGGAAACGAACATGCTTGATGAAATTACCAACAAGGTATTCAACGAGTTAATGAACGGAAAGATTGCCAACGCAAAAACTCCAGATGACTGCACATCGGATAGCTCTTCGACTCGAAGGGATCGTTTCCGGAGGCGGGGATCGAACGCGCCATCGGAGAGCGGTCGAGGAGCTAAAAGCAAGAAATGCTCAACGGCTGGATCGGAGGATGGGGGAGAAAGTGTGAACAATGTAGGAACAAAAAAGCCCATCATTGCTAAATTGAAGGCTGGAGTAAAGTTGCAGATGCCAACGCGATCGCAGAATGACGGTAAGTTACATAGTTAACCTTCGGGCTGTCGCGCTGTTGTACTTTGTACTTGTGATTTATATGCTATCATTTTGCAACAAAGATATCTATCGACACCAAACCAAAATGTATTCCTCAAGAATCTTCTTAAGAACAATATTCGACGGTTTTTATTTACAGTATGACCCTTTATAATGCGGTAAAACAACAAATGTACATGAAAGTCGCATAATAATGAACGCACTATATACGGTTCGAGTAAACCACAGCTTTAAATCGGTATATCTCAAAATCCAGATAATATAGAAACTTGGAGTCTTTAGTAAAGTTGTTCTGGAGGTACCGCATTTAATTCGGGATTGGACCGCTAGATGGCACTAGTGGGCATGGAAGTTTTATTTTTGTTTTGCAAATATTTCAGGATCCTGATCATTTAGAAGGATGGCGTCTTCGGCAAAGTTGTTTAGTAAGTAAAGGACTATCATTGTTCGAGCTAGTTGATTCAATATTTTGCCACAAGGCGGCGCTAGTGTGCATGGAACTTTTTTTTGCAGATATCTCAGAAGCCTGACCACTTAGAAAGATAGTGTCTTCGGCAAAGTAGTTCAGTAGCTCAAGGACTATCATTATTTGAGCCAAGAAATAGGACATTTTGTCACAAGGCGGCGCTAGTGAGCATTAAAATTTTGTTTTGCGGATACTGCAGGATCTTGACTTTTTAGACAGGCACCTTCAGCAAAGTTGTTCAGAAGCTCAGGAACTATCATTATTTTACAAAATCTCGATCTTTAAGGATTAAACAAAGAAATAATTTGAGCTACTGAACAACTCTGCCGAAGACGCCATTTTTTAAGCGATAAGGCTCCTGAGATATTTGCGAAACAAATGTTTTATGCTCACTAGCGCCACCTGGTAGCAAAATTTTGAATCAACTAGCTTTAACAATGATAGTCCATAAGTTACCGAGCAACTTTGCCGAAGACGCCATCTTTCTAAGTGGTCAGGATCCTGAGATCTGCGATACAAAAGTTTCATGCTCACTAGCACCGCCTAGTGGCAAAATCCCAAATTTCTTGGCTAAAATAATGATAGCCCTTGAGCTACCGAACAACTTTGCCAAAGATGTCATCTTTCTAAGTGGTCAGACTCCTGGGATATTCGCAAAACCAAGGGTGTTGTACAAAGTACAACGCGCGACTACTCGCGTTACAAAAATTTTCGCGACGACCGAAAGGTTAATGTTATGTGTATTTACTTTCATTAAGTCAACATACTTTTCACAGACTCAAAAACACACTGAAATCTTTCGTTTGTTGATACCTAGATTTGGTAGAAAATTTCCGAATTTCAGAGAAAAAAAAAACTGCTACTTTCAGGTCCATTAAATTTACGCAAATAGTTCCGGACTTATACCGGATTGTTTCGGGGTACCTAAATTGGCCATATTATCCTTTCAAAGAATATCTCATGATTTGTGAGGATTGAGGGGGAGTTCAAAGAGAGCAGAATGAAAGCTAGAAAAGTTTTTGAACAAAATCTATCGAAAAACATAAAAGTTATGCGCATTTTAGTGTGTTTTCCAGCATGTGAAAAGTATGTTGGCTGAATGAAGAAGATAAGTAAAAAATAATGCTTTAATTAAAAAATCATTCTAATCCACTCGCAGAACTTCTGGAAGGCTTGAAGCGTGCGCAGCGATCTCGGTTGGAGGATCAAAGAGGAACTGAAATCAATTTTGAGCTGCCGGATTTCCTGAAGGATAAGGAAAATTTCACAACCAGTGGTGGTCAATCGGCAACGACAACAACATCTGCGACGACGTCAACGTCCGCCGGGGGACCTGTACATGCAACGAAACTAACGCGGAAGCCTGGTGTTAAGCGGCCGGAATACACCACTAGTTCGTCCGTTGAATTCCCACTAGGCTCGAGCACGAACGGAGGATCGCTGCAGCAAATCAATCGGCCACAACCGGCTCCACGATTGTCCATCACCAGCACCAGAGGGCTTGGCAGTGGGAGCAATCCAACATCTCCCAGCGCGGTCCCGGTGCATTCGGCTTCCAGTGAAAGCAATTTGAACAATCTGTCACTGCGATGCAATGCCTCGCCCCTGATGTTGGACGACAATGGAAACGGATCGCAATCGGAGAACAGTTATGCAGGTGAGTTTTCTGCAATCCCCGTTGGATTTCGATGTTGTCCGATGTATAGCGGCTACTGAAAATGTGTTTTTCTTATTTTTCAACCATGTCACACTATAGGCAGCTTTTCAAGTGTTATCGAGATGATCATGAGTGTTAAGTGAGGGTGCCCTTGCTTCTTGCAATGTCGATCCCCGGACGCCGATATGGTATTTATCAACTTGGTTCTCGGGTGTTCTGTGTCATTCAGTTTTGCACTGCCATCATCAAGTAGCACGTTTCTGTGTTTCGTTCGTTCATTGAAGGCATCTGTAGTTGTCGTGTTTCCTAGTAGTGTATTGTGTGTAGCTTTCCATTTTAGATGAACATGTAGTTTTTTCTCCAAATGTTTAGTAACGCGTGATTAGTTAGAAACAGATAGCTCAATAAAATTTGTGTTTAGATTGTGTACTTCAGTTTCAAGCTAATTTAGCTACCTACCTGATTTAAGGTAAATATCAGCTCGAATCGATTGTGCTATTTTTTTCCAGCAGATTTTTCTAGTTTTCCCCTCATGGAAGGGTTAGTCGTGATTGTCGTTTCTAGCTATTATCTACTCCTACACTGCCCATAAACGCATAATTGTCCCATGTGTATAGGAAATCCAGCTAACATGAGACTGACATGCATGTATGGGCAGTACAGCACAGTCGTTACCAAACCGATATAATTAACCCGTATCTGCCGAGTAAATGAAAAAAAAACTCTGGTTTTTTATCAGATTTTGACGGATTTCCTTAGTTCTATCTCCAATGGAATTGTCTGGATGTTTAGTTTTTGGAAAAATTTGGTTGGAAAAGTTCTGGAAATTTCCACCGGTTCGTAGTTAGTCCAGCTAAATGTTATAAATCTAACGCCAACTGAACTTTTTTTATAGTTTCGACTACGAATGTCATATGTGAACTAAATTGGACAAATTTATCAGCTTTGGTCTTGGGTAATTGTTTGGATTCCGTTAAAGCGGTCCCAGATTAGCCAATTTTATTCTTCCTGGCATTATTTATTCTTCCTTCCTTTTATTCTAAACTGGCAAATGTGGGTGTCAAACTTCATCATTCACGGAAACAACTTTAGAACTGACCGAGACAAACCAAGGAGGGTTTTGGCCACCTAGAAAACGAAAAATAATAGCGAATGTTTCCTCAGTCTCCGAAATCTCCCCATTTTGTAGAAAACCCTGTTCGCAGCAAATGCACTGGACCTGTCCTCAAGGTGGCCAACATTCTTGGAATGAGTTTGTTAGATCATGTCTGAGTTAGCTCTTGAAAGTTATGGAGGTTGACACCCGAATGTGATAGTTTAACCCTCAAAGTCCCGGGACAGATATTTTGTTTTCAATCGACTGATGGTCAGAAACAAATAGGTTTAATGGAAAGCGATTTTCACTATGATCGATGATGTTAGACTTCCTGCGAGTGGAATGTTCAACCAGAAGTTTAGGTCTTGGCATGTTTTTCAACCGGAGGTAAGTGTTCCCTAGTTACATTTTCAACAACTTTGACAATGAAACCAATATATCACGAGAGGTTTTGGCCCTTTTTATGACTTTAAGTAACAGAGCAATGCAAGAATGCAACATTTGGGAATGCTTTCCGAGTAGGAGCCGAGGTCAAGGAACACATGGACGATGCTCGAGGAGGACTTGCAAACACTTGGAGTCTTCGAAAGACGGGTGCTTTGGCGGTGTGCAGGAAAACGGTGTGTGGCGGCAAAGGATGAACCACGAGCTCGCCCAACTCTACGGCAAATCCAGTATCCAGAAGGTATCCAAAGCTGGAAGGATACCATGGGCAGGGCATATTGCAAGAATGCCGGACAGCAACCCTGCAGAGATGGTGTTCGTTTCGGATTCGGTTGGTACAAGAAGGCGTGGAGCGCAGCGAGCTAGGTGGCGGATCAAGTGCGCATCGATTTGACGAGCGGGGGGCAGAACCGAGGATGGACAGATGCGGCCACGAACCGAGTATTCTGGCGTGAAATTGTTGATTCAGTGTTATCTGTTTAGATGTTAACTGAATAAATGAATGAATGCTTCAATATCACATGTTTTGAGTGCTCAATATAAACGTGACGGTTACTTGGTTGATTCATAAATTGATAACGATGCACTATTGAGGAATACTTTGAAGCATGTAAATATCCTACATATGGAGAGATACCGAGATGTGAAATTAGAGAATTAGACTGATCAATTTAACCATATTTGTATTTGTATATTTGTTAATTCATCTGACTCCAACCCAACCCAAGTAACGTTGATAGATGAATAAAAGCTTATTCAGCTAAAAAGAGGCTGTATAAACAGCATTTTAGCTGAATAAGCTGTAATTCAACTACACATGTTACTTGGGGAGGTCACTTCCGGTGAACCAGCAGACAAACGACTACTCAAACTTCATGAAATAGTCTCAGCATTGCTGTAAGAACATGCTTCTACATGAATTGACATTTTGGTCAGTTTACCAGACAATAAACGGATCCTGAGAACATTTTCGGTGAATCAGTAACAAGCATAAATAATACGTATGTTAAACTGTCTCACCAACCCAGCTTTGGCCATATGGTAAACATGGTAATATTGAGAGTTGATGTCTTGCATTGGGCTTCTGAGATGATTTTTTGACGTTCAAGTAGTCGCATTGTTGCTTTGGGTGAAATTTAGACCAAAGAACACAGGCCTCGGCTCCTACCCGGAAAGCACTTCCGGAATCAGGATCCGGCTTTTGCTCATGCAAGAAAATACACCAAATGACGTATTCTTGAATTGGGCCGTTATTTAAAGTCTAATAATGGCTAAAACATAAGGTTAAATATTGGTTTTGTTGTTAAAGTTGTTAAAAATTAGGCTAGGAAACACTTAATTTCTGTTGAAAAAATGTATAAAAAAATGTTTTTGGCACCAGTCGATGAGATGTAATAGGTCTGTCCCGGGTATCAGAAGGCCGGCTCCAAAGGCACGTTCCCCACCAGTTGGGAGATTTGTGCCATCGCCATATTTGAGCCTATTTCATCATCTACCCGATGGGAGAGGAAAGGGAAGGGAAAGATGGGAGGAAATAGGAGTAAGGTCCCTTGAAGAGGGAAGATCGCATAAGCGAAATGAGAGCATGTAGCTCCATACCACAATGGGTTCGAACAGCGCCCTTAAAAGGGCACTGCAAAACGCATGAGCGTAAAGAGAGCCTATAGCTCATTACCACAGCGGGTTAAGAATAACGGAATGTCCTGAAGATTCAGGCTTCTGAATTCAGTTTCACTTAATAAGTGTTTACCAAGTAATTGGAATCGCATTTGCGCAAAAACTGGACAGTTACATATCAGGTGATACGAAGTTCCATAATCGGAGTCACAACTATCACACACAAATGAGTCAGCACGCTGAATATTTGCCATGTGATAGTTGAGTCGGCAGCGGCCTGTCAACGCTCTGACCAAGAGACTGCAATTTTGCTTTGACAGATTTGTTAAATACTTCGCCACCCTTGGAGATGGCTCAGTAATGTACAATTTTGTTTGACGACATGACTCCAAACTATTCCAATATTGCTTGTGCTGAGTTGCCGCCCAAGAATTTATCTGAAGCTTCACCCAGCACTTCGAAATTGGAATAGCCGGCTCAGGGCCAATGAAGTCATGCGATGCTCCATCGCGAGCTAGCTCATCAGCCAATTCATTTCCAACGATGGAAGAATGGCCAGGTACCCATACAAGGTTTACAGAGTTCACTGAATTCAGTTCCTCAATTTGAGTTCGACATGCGATAACAAGCTTCGACCTTGAATTGGCCGAAGCTAGAGCTTTTATAGCAGATTGACAATCTGAACAGAAGTATATGACTTTACCCATTACGCGCTGTTGAAGTACTGATTGCACTCCACACATAAGGGCAAATATTTCCGCCTGAAAAACGGTGCAGTTTCTACCAAGTGAGTAAAACTGATTCAGCCTTAGCTCACGAGAATTTACTCCTGCACCAGCTCTACCTTCAAGAAGGGAGCCATCAGTGTAACATACTATATTGTTTGATATACTTCTTTCCAAATAGCCAGACGTCCACTCTTCCCGTGAAGGGAATTGTGTGATAAATGTCCTGTAAGGAAAGTGACAAGCAATTGTGAGATCACTTGGAGCAAGGACAATTTTGTCCCAATTCACCAAAAGTGGAAACAACGAAGTGTGTGTAGATCTACGATTCACTGGATTTTTCTCCAGTAGATCCAGTACCCATAAACGGTAAGAGCAAGAAAGTGCTTCTTGTTTAAGATATATGTGTAGTGGCGCAACGTCGAAAAGGGCCTCGAGCGCTGCTGTGGGAGTTGTAGAGAACGCACCAGACATCGCCATCAAGCACATCCTTTGGAGATGGCCCAATTTTGATTGGATTATTCTCACTTCGCCCTTTTGCCACCACACAAGACATCCATATGCCAATATTGGTCGAACAACTGTTGTGTAAATCCATTTGATATATTTGGGTTTGAGGCCCCAAGTTTTACCAAAGGTTCGCCGGCATTGACCGAAGGCCATGCAAGCTTTTTTGACTCTGAAATCAATGTGAGGTGTCCATGAAAGTTTGGAAACTAGAATGACTCCGACATACTTTACTTGATCAGTCACATTAATCTCAGTGCCAAAAAGACGTAAAGGTCGAATTCCATCGCGGTTTCGTCTTTCCGTAAACAGAACAATAGATGTTTTATTCGGGTTAACCGAAAGGATATATTGGCGACACCAACCCTCGACTACCTGAAGAGTACTTTGCATCAGGTCGAATAGGGTGCTTATGCACATAACAACTATCAGAGCTAGATAGTCGTCGGCAAATCCATATGTTGGAAAACCGCTATTATTGAGTTGCCTCAATAGCGTATCTGCTACGAGATTCCACAAAAGTGGTGACAAGACTCCCCCTTGGAGGCATCCGCAAACACTCAATTTTCGAATCGCTGCTTGACGCAATGTCGAGAAGAGATGTCGGTTTTTGAGCATTTGATGAATCCAATTGGTAATCATTGTAGGTAGCCCATGGTTTCGTGCTGCTTCCAATATGGTATCGAAAGACACGTTGTCAAAGGCACCCTCAATATCCAAGAAAACACCTGTGGTATAGAAGAAGCCGTCTTTCGAATATAATCGACGAGAACGGACGTTCCAGCCGGCACATTCGTGAGTTTGGCCGGTCGCGACATTGGCGAAGTAATCACCATTATGATCAATTATGAAGATAGATGAGTCAGTTCCGGGCTGCAAATCTCTTACATAAAGATACCTATCTTATAATTATGAATAAAACATTATAATATGTTGATCTATATTAACGGAGCGTTAATAATGTCATCATTTATGAATAGTACCTTTTGAAATGTTAGGCTTTATAACGGAATATTAGGGAAGCGGGATTGTAGAAAAAAAATGCTCTTTTACTCGTTGTGGAGAGTTTCTCTCGAGTGAGAGGTAAAAGGGTCTTGGCAAAAGCAGACGGAAAACTCGTGGTAGTCTTTCGATTATAGTCGACGAGAACGGACGTGAGATGTCGGATGGAGAGGACTCTAATTCCGCGGACGTTGTTCCAGCCGGCACATTCGTGAGTTTGGCCGGTCGCGTCTGCTTTTGCCAAGACCCTTTTACCTCTCACTCGAGAGAAACTCTCCACAACGAGTAAAAGAGCATTTTTTTTTCTACAATCCCGCGAAAGCTGAAAACCTCTATAATAAAGATAAAAATATAATTGAGTCAATCAATGAATATCGGTAATAAATGCAATGATAATTACTTAATCGAAACTATCAATCATTACTCATGTTTGCCTTTTATTTCAGGCGTGCTCAAAATTGGCATGTTTTGATAACATGCAATCTGTTTACGTTTAACTTGTACCCAACATCGAAAGCGGAGCGTTTCTTCTAGGGACAGTGATACATATCAGAGTGATTATTCGCCAATATTAATGCATGTTTCATGTACAGCGACACATTTTTGCTAAGTTATTGCTATTTCATATGATGCTTTCTGGATTGATCTGTCAGTTTATACAACTTAACGCGATTCTATGTTGCACTATTTTCGACATGTTTTGTTGTCAACACAGATTGTCGTTTATGAATCGTGTACAAGTTTTGTTGACATTGATAACGCTTAATTTGGCATCTTGTGCGATTCTGATTTTTGACGTACGAATATGTGATTTCGGATGCACATTCTTATACGATACGTGGTTCACTGGGAATATAAAAAACGAATTGAAGTGGAGTCAGATTTATACCGAAATTGCTAACTTAATGACGAAAAAGGAAGTTAAGGCATTTCTTACCTGATCTAACCCAGTGAACTACTGGAATAACTTCGAATTGGTGAATATTTTTAAAATTTCTCATAGTCCTTGGAAACTGCACATCCATGCAATTTCATTAGAGCTAAAATTAAGCAAATCCGACGAAAGAAATTGACGAAATGGCAGCATTTTTAGCATTTTTTTTTCTAATTTACTCGGCGGATACGGCTTTACAAATTCCTTACATACAAAAATTAAGGTTAGTTTAACATTTAAATTTCAGTCAAATCGGGCTATCAAATACAGATCCACCATTTCGGACATTTTGTAGGGGAGAACAGTATTAGATTATTACCTTTGACACAGAATGTAAATCATACCAGACCGCATTACCCGGTCATGCCATGTCCAGTACTTTAAACTTGTGTCAACTTAATTGATCTACTAGCCTCCTAAAAATTTGTGTCCATTAAAAATTTATGGTTCTTCCTAGGTTTTTCATAAATAATCATGCGAGTTGATTTACAGAACATTGAAATTTTCTCAGCTAAAACTTTACCGAAGACTACATTTTAATTTGTGGCTTCCTGGCGTTACGTTCCAACTGAGACATAGTTTGCATCTCAATTCTTATGAATGCTTGCTTGCGTTTAAGAATAACACGCATTGAATTTTAACACTTTCCTTCACTTTTGCAAAAGAAGAAAGCAAAATAGCAAACATCACTAGTAAGGCGAGCAAATACCTTTAAACTCTTATATATAGCTTATCTTGACAGATAGGCCTGTTTCGTCTGTGTGCCTAATTGAACGTACACGATTTCCATATAAAAATATATTTTAAACTCTAAATAGACACATTGTGAACAAAAAATCTTGCCTAAAAGGATATTTCTGAAACAACAAATAATTTGCAAAACAACTGATGAACTTGTCTGATGCATTTTCAAGTTCATTTTTGAGTGCCTGTTGGAAATGAAATCGAATCGTGATGAAATAGGTATATTCGAAAATACGTCAGGTTTGCACCCGCGTCAAATATGGTGCCTTTATGTTATTAGGGTCGTGGTAAGTGAGAGAACAACGCTCTCTGAATGAAATTAAAATACTCGTGTTGTATTTCAATCTAAGCGTGTATGCACTGGAAAGAGATTCAACTGCATGTAAACTGTAATTAGAGTGACAAGATTTAGCTGTAAATCAAGACCGCTCACTAAGATTTCTCTTCAAGATTCCTGCGATCAATCTCCTGTACTGACACCGAACCATCTCATCATAGGGTCATCTAATGGAGATTGTAATTATTGCTAGAGATGTATCGAATAGAACTATTTGGCCTTCGGCCGAATACCAAATAGCTGAGATATTATTACTTGGCCAAAGGTATCTTCGCCCGAATATTAAGAGACTAGCCTCTAAAACTCAATATTTGGTTGGACGACACCCATATAGTCGATACATTTCTAAAAAAATACATTTCATCAACCCTGGGTTAACACAAATAGGTGACACGTCAATGTTGGAGTAGTTTCTAGTGGTGCTACTGGTGGTGGCTGAGGGCGTAACTTCTCGAACACCAGAAACCGTTTGAAGATATTATAGGAATTGTAATCTTATAAGATTCTTGCATTTCAAAAGTTGTTCCATACTTTGGGACAAGCTCATTTTCTTTGCGAAAGTTACCACCCCACAATCCAACCTTAAATAATAACAAAAACCTACCTTAAATAATAATAAAAACACTAAGTGAAACGGAAACACTTGGAGGGCTTCGAATAAGTAGGGGAACCTGGTCCAATTCGGCCATGTGCTAATTCGGACCATCAAGCGTTTCTCAATACTGGCGTTACTGTAAAGATCGTGTGTACAGCTGAAAAGCACGCTCTGTCTCAGTGAGGGCGTAATGCCAAGAAGAAGAAGAATATGTAATATTGTTGTTTGTTCGTTATTCGATCACTATTCGGCCGAATAACTTGATTTATTATACGGCAAAATATTTTTTTGTGATCTTTCATTGGTCAAATATTTAGAACATCTCTAGTTATTGCCGACATACGTATTCGTCACAATTGATAGCCATGACAACTTAATGATCGCTACTTTTGGCAATGGGTGAGACCTTTCAAAAGCCATTGCAATACCTAGAAATATGTCGATAGGCATCACGTGAATAGCAAAAAATCTGGCGCCATCTAACATTCAATATATTTTCGGCAATGTCACAATGTAAGAACACTAGCTTCAGTATTGGTAGCACATATATGTGGTTGAGTGATATTATTGTTGATTAAGCTTAAAACTTGCAATGTATTACATACTAAAGTTTCGTATCTATTTTCTTTGCAGACACAACTATGATATTCACGCACGGTCCGGGCAATGCATGTACCTCTCCTGAATCATCGCCTTCGGCCCGCTCTTCCCACCAACGGGGGTCAAATTTTCATCTTAGTACCGGTGAAAGTTACGACCCTTCGCAGCCCAGCAATGGATGCAGTTCCACAGAACTGCAGGACGCAAATCCCTCGGGCAATTATCATTCGTATCACCATCATCACCACCACCATCACCATCATCACACTACTGGGGGCATGGCTCATCATCTTCAGCAGCAGCAGCAACAGCACCACCATCATCTTACTGCGAGTACCAGCAGTGGCAGCTCAAGCAGCACTAATAGCAGCAATACGGGCACCAGTACCAGCAGCAGTAGCAGCAGCGATGCGGACAACCAGAAAGGGCCACCACCTTTGCCACCGAAGCCAAAAATTCTTCCCATCAAACCGTCCAACTGGGGCCACGCGCCACCAGGATCTAACAGTAGTAACTCTGGCACAGCTGGCAACAGTATGAGTACCAGTTTATGTAACTTATCCACTAGCTCAAATGGGAACGGTATTAGCGGTAACAGTACTAGTAGTCAAAACGGTGTAAGTAACGGTAATAGTAACGGCAGTGGTAAAGACAGGCGGTCGTCTGGTCAGCAGGGGGGCTCGCTGGAACGGCATTCCCAGCCGCAACAACAAAAGCAGCAGCCACAACAGTCACAGGCGAGAAGCGTTTTTCTTGACCATGCAACAAGCAGCTTCGTGTAAAAAAGGAATGAGATATGCTAGGATGTATAATGGTTGATTAACTAACTGTAATAAGAGTGACGAGATTTTTTATGCGATAATACGCTTTTAAAGCTGTTTGTACGTATCCTAAAACTATGCGCGTATTTTTCATGAGCAAATTTTATTTATTTTTCTGTCGAATGTCCGTATTATTTCAGATTTTTTCGCACTTCACTATGTACATATGAAGATTTATATATTTAAAATATAATTTTTATAAAAAAAACAAATCTTTATTGTTTTGATGCCAATATCACAAGACATAGATTAGTTGTAGTTTAGTTATATGCGAGAAAGTTATGGACCATTTTAGTAACGCTGGACGATTTGAAATCAAGACGTGTTCGGATTGTTCAAGGGATGTCATCCTCGAAATTACGTTAGAGACGGATTGAAGTAAAGAGATGCACTATCGGATTAACCCTCTAATACCCAAATTTTTGAACATCCCTATCCTTTTTCATTTTTTCTTGAAGCCTCTTCTGGTTACTGATTTTTGGCAATAATAAAAATTTAGGTTTTCAGGGTACTTTTAAAAATATGAAATTTTTAATTTTTTTCTATGATATTTTTTATTTTCCGTGTAATTAACGGAAAATCAGGTTTAAAATTATGTTAATACCACCAAGCTCTTCTTCTGTAATAGGTTGATCGTAGAAAAATATAAAAGGTTTGCATTTTTATATTACACGTTGAATGAACCCCAGGCATTTGAAGGTTATATAGGAATACAATTTTTCAAACAATTTTCAAAAATAGAAAAAAGTTTCAAAAGTCATAAAAACTTTTCTTATATGCATGTTATGAGTCAAGGTTAAAGCCACAAATAAAATCATTTTGATTTCTGAGCTACGAAAAAATACACAAAATTCCAAAGTGTACCCCGTCTAAAGACGGGGTTGGGTATTAGAGGGTTAACTGTTCAACATTGCACTCAAGAGTCAAGGCCCTTGACTCTAGGGTGTTATTATGAGATCTGGCGTGCATCTGAAGAGGGAGACAGTTGATAAGTCCGAGAAAAGAGAAAGATTTCACGTTTTAACTACAACTGACTTGAACCGAGGCTAAAGATAAAGCGCGAGAACTGTGATGGAATGAAATAAAAAGGCGATCTGTACTCAGCTAGGTTTCAGAATCTACTGACTCGTAGGTTTATTATTATGATCGATCAGACCTTCGTCTGCATTCGTATAAGTGAATCAGTTAGTCATTACACTTGATAGTGTTGGTTTCCGTTAAGCGGAATTACACTATTAATTAAAACAACTATTGAATGCGTAATATGTTCACGCTAATATTAAACACTTCAGTCCTTCCCCCTTTGAAGAAGTTTCGAATTCATATTACAATATCAATCAACATTTAGAGCTATGTTAATTCATGTTCAGATAGAATTACAATTTCAAATACAAATAAAAAAAAATATTCAGATCGAACTTAAGAATCATTATGACTACATCACGACTATCACTACTTCGCATACACAAAATCATCATTGCGCTTGTCCGTTCGTTGTCGTTTAGAACGTCGGGGAGCAAGTTCTGGCGTATGCTCTACCTTCTCGGTGCACTTCCTTTTTCTGACGTATCGCTTCTCCTTCTGAACCTCATCCTCGGGAAATCCGAAAAATTCTTGGCTCGAATCCTTGTCCTTGTCTGCCCCCGGCTGTCGCCGGACCACCCTTATGTTAGGTTTTTCCTGGGAATCGCCACCTCTACACACGCGAAGCTGTTCTTGATGAGCCATTGTTACCACGCTTCCAATTTGAATCCTCCGCATCATTCTCACTGTCTGAATCCGCTCGCATTCTGCTGACCATATTACTCAAAAAATCGTCCGGGTTGGAACCAGAAGTATCAGGGTCAATCATATTCACGGCATCCCTTTGCATATTTTTCAGCTTGAAGCACCTTCGTTTAATGTGCCCCTTGACACCGCAAAAATCGCACACCATCTGTGAGTAATCAGGACGGTTTCTTTCCTCCTTGCCATTTCCACGACTTCTGGTCTGCCACTGCTTGTGTTGCCACCTATCTTTTTTGTAAGGGGAATATCCTAATCGGCTTTTGACCGGTCCACGAAATTGATCAACTTTCGCACTGGAATTGGCCCTCGCCGCTGCTTCCATTGTCGTCGCTAATTTGTGCAATCTGGCCCCAGGAAACCCAGAAGCCTTCAAAGATGCAATCTGTTCCGTACTGTTGCTGTAGTCCATATTCTTAGCATTATTTCTGGCGATTTCCCAAGTGGCAATCAGTTTTTCTGCCGTTTCTAATGTTAGCTTCTCCTCATTTAACAATCCAGGGTGTCTACTACCTGGAAAAACCTGGAAAACCTGGAATTATCCGGGAATTTTATTCAACCTGGAAAAAACCTGGAATTCTCAGGGAATTTTGATCACAATCAGGGAAATTACTTTGAGGCAGTAATTCATGATAGAATATGTTAACGACAATGGATTTTTGCGTCATAATCCAAAGCTACCATTATTTGCCAGAAAACTCTCTTCATTCGAAAAAAAATTTCGGCTGCGCCGCACTGATAAGCACTATATGAGCTATTCAATGAAGATCCTTTTAAGTATGAATTTTTATCAGCTCATCAAAACATGATTGATGTTTTTAATGTCTCTTTATTTATTTAGTGAAAGATTAACATATCAAGGGCTGGTAGCAGGTTTATTACCATTTTTATGCAAGTCTCTAAAAAGTTTATTTTTGATAAAAGGCACGGTGTGCTGGAACACACATATTATCGAACTTGCATGAACCTCCGATCTTTTTTCACTAAAAGTTAGCCTTGATAGTCAAAAGAAGCTTGCAGAATATTAAAAAATCTTTCATCGGCAAAATATTGGAAAAAGACGATTTTTGTATTTTTACCCTTCTCCCATATATGAGTTCATAGGATAATATTAGAGATACACTATTATGATGACTTTTAACGGCTTAATGATCAATTTGACATATCTTTAACATGAATGAATTCTTAGATGTTTTAAATTAAGCATCATTTCCTACATACACTCACACAATATGACCAGCCCATGGTGGTATGCCGTATTTTATATAATGGAAATTTCACTTTTCACTTCAGAAAAGCTCAAACGAACGCTTTGTATTCTTCTTTCTGAATCAAATAAGTAATATTTTACGTATACGGTAAAGTTTTCTAATCAGAATAGGAATTCCCAGAAATGGATACACATGGCAGTATAGGCTGTATTCATGTGCTTATACGCGCAAAAGTCTTGAGAGAGGGTTCACTATAACATGATTAACAGTAAACGGCTTATATAGCCTTAAAGTGGTCTCAAGCTCATCGTGATACAAGTTTTGTGCTGTCACTAATCTACTCAAATGCAATGCGCACATTATATTTGGGGTTTGAAGTGCCTGATTTTGAGTAAAAGGGCTGGATTACTTCGGATCGACATTATGTCATCACTCCAATTATTTGTCATAGGATGAATAATAAATATGGCGACGATGACAAATCGATCCAACGTAGTTCAGCACTTTTATTCAAGACTTCGCACTTATGGAGGGGGCAAATTTTGCGAAATAGACACAACAATTTCAATATCCATAATGGACACATACATTTTAGTATCGTAAAACGAGGTATCTTTGAAAATGCGGCTAACTTTGATAGAGCGGGATCCGCAACGTACTAAACAAAAAAATAAAAATTATGTTATTCAGTTAAGCAAAACGAATACGACACTAAGGGGTATCAGTGTGACACTTCACCTCTGAGCTGTTTTCGTGCCAATCGAGAGTATTTGAGGCTTTATATTCGAATATTTAAAAATGATGAGACTTTGGTACTTTCAAAACGCTCACAAACAATAGGCCTATTCACATGACGTCCCAAAACAGCTGATCGGGAAGCTCTTTGACAGTTCTTCTATGAAAATGATAGCCTCGTGTATGTACCGGTCCTCCACCGATGTAAACAAATGCATAGACGGACCTGTCACATGAAAAGGCCTATCTGTTTTACTATCACTATTTCATGAAACTACAATGAGTTTGGTACGTATGCTTGATGGCCTACCTATAGTAGAACATGAATCCGGTATCAAACCTCATAGGGAAAAACAGTTTTACAATTTGGAATCATTTTCGTAATCAAAGTCACAAATTCCCATATAACTTTAAAAGCCTAGAGGTATGCAACGCCTCATGTACTTTACGGGATTCATTCGATTTATACTCATTCATGTTCCAAAAACGATTGATTTATGGTGAATTCAATGTCGAAACATGATTATCGATAGATATTTATTCAGATATATACTTTTATACCCATTATTATCAATTTATGATGGTGTTTATCATGTTTGCTTTGACTGAAAACCGTTTTAAAGATGTTTCTTGTTCAATAAATTCTGTACTTTAATTGATAAAATCTAATCCAGTTTCTCTTTTAACACTTCAGTCGTCGCGCTGTTGTATTCTGTACAACACTGGTGGAAAACCCTCGCTCTTCGTTCCCAACAGTAGCGTGGGTCAGAACCACCACGTGGCAAACCGCGCGACGACTGGAAGGGTAACATTCTCCAATCCAATTCAAACTGTGATGATGTCAAACAATAGTTTGTTTTGGATTTTCATGTGCTTATCTACTCATTATCAATGTTACCCCATTACCAAAAACTGACTTTCGATTATATGAAAAACTATAGATTCATTAAGATCGAACCGTTATGCAATCTTTCATGTGCAATCGATAACTAACAAACCAGTGCTTGTTTTACAAATAAGAAATAAAATATTTAGATTTTCTCTAAAAAAAACTATCAAAGTTACCCCGTTTGATGGTATGTATTTAGTTTTAAGTATATGAATGTAACTAGGGATACGTTAATGATGTGAGGTTTTAGCAAACGCACCCAACCAGCGGCTGCAAGATTTCCATTTAAATCTGCATGACAACTTTACAAGTATTATATAATATTGTTACTCATACAAGAAATATAAGACTATCATAGTTTTTTTTTTCACATCTTACATTTTTTGTATAAACCCTGTATATGTAACGATATTTTACAATATTTGTATGCGTTCTTGTTTTGGATGTAGACATACCGTATACAGGTTTACGTAGAATCTTCCTCCATCTTTCAATCAAAACAAATGTGAATAACAAGACCAGCTAGATGTGAACACACCATACAAAATTTAAACAGTACATTGCCATATATAATTGTATGGCGGTTTATTTTAATGGTTGCATGTAATTATACAATTGTCTGTCATTTTAAAAAAGGTTCATGTTCAATAACGAACTCCAATGATTTCAATTATTCTGTAGAATAGGAAACATTGATTGAAACTTGATAAGTTGTAGTATGTTTACCTTAATAAATTTATGTAAAAATGCGATGTCGTTAATAAACGGCATACCACCATGGGCTGGTCACCTTGTGTGAATGTAGGTAGAAATTATGCTAAATTTGAAACGTCTTGTAATCGATTCGTGATCAAGGTATATCAAATAAGTCTTTGAGCTATTGCAATGCATCAAAATTAGTGTAACTCTAATATTCTCCTATGAACTCATATATGGGAGAAGGGTAAAAATACAAAAATCGACTTTTTTCAATTTTTTGCCGATGAAAGATTTTTAATATTCCGCAAGCTTTTCTTGACTATAAAGGCTAACTTTTAGTGAAAAAAGATCGGAGGTTCATGCGAGTTCGATAATATGTGTGTTCCAGCACACCGTGAAAGGGGTCTGAAGTCTCTATTTTAACCAAAATAGTCTCTAAAGTCTCTTTTTCCATTATCTTGCTTGCAGATAATTAAGATACAAAATTTCTTCTCATATTTCTCGAGAACAGTTTCAGGAATTATCCTTGTGGTTGCTCCAGAGATTTCATCCTTCCTCTACCAATTTCTTCAGCATTTTTTCGTAGGATGCTTACAGGAATTTCTCCAGAAATTGCTTCAGGATTGAGCATTTCAACGTTACTACCTCTAGTAATTTTCTCAGGGTATTCCCTGTGAACAAAGTCTATCCTAGGACTTCTTCCAGATACTTTTTCACTAACTTTTCAACCGAATTCTACAGTCGTTAATCTAAGAGATATCCAAAGTTTCCCACAGAATTTCTTCCAAGAAAACCCGACAAGAATTTCAACGCCATTTTATCTACGGTTATTCCAAAGAATAGCTCCAAAGTTCTTCGAGGAGTTATTCGAATGAATCTATTAAGAACATTACAAATAATTCCTTATATTCGACCTGTTTTCATTATTAAGTTTCTTTAGATTTTTTTTCTAGTATTTTCTCCAGCGTTTTTTCCAAGGAATTTTGGAGTTCATCCAAACGTTTTGAATGAATTCTCAAAAAATTCCCATGGAATATTGAAAAGTTCATTTAAGGTTCCACACCAGTTAACACTCCAACATTTTTTCATGAGATCCTACGATTGTAGTAACAATAATTCCTTCACATTTTTTTTAGGAATTTCGTCCTGTTTTTTCAGGAGTTCCTTCATAATATCCTGCGAGATTTGATTTTTTCTTTTATATTTTTCAATTATCTTAGCAATAATTTAGCAATAATTTTGGAAATCTTCTAATAGTTCTTCAAGAGTGACTCTTTCTAAAAACTTTTGCCATCAAAGATGACCTAAGAAATTACATAAGTAACTGTAACAGAAAGTACCCTAAAATTTGCTTTAGGAATACGTCACGAATTTTTCTCAACAATTTCTCAGCATACTGGAAAATTTCATTCAAATTTCCACGAAGAAAACCCCTGGAAGAATGTTCGAGAATAAAGTTGCGAAAACTTCCTTGAGAAATCTTTTAGAATTAATGGAGGAATTTCCGAAGAAATCTTAGGAGCAATCTCTGGAGAAATTCCTGAAGGTATCCTCAGAGAAATTTGATGTTAAAATCTTTAAACAAAAATCTAAAGAACAATGTTGTAGAAATTCTTGAGAATTTTAAATCATCTGGAGAAGTTTCTAGTTGAATATTATAACATGTTTTAAACGAAAGTCTTGAAGGATGTTTGTAGAAAAACTGATTGGAGAATCACTGGATAAAATCCTAGAGGACTAAAGGCTTTTCGAAAAATATCTGAAATAATGGTAATAAATATAGGAATTTCTGATGGAAGCCCTGAGGTATTGTATGTGATATTTTTTTTGGAAAAATCTTGATTCTATTTTGAGATACCCAAAACAAAATATTTGGAGGAATTCCTTAGGAAATTCTTGGAGAGTGAAAATCTCAAAAAAAGATATCAATCAATCCCCATCGTAATGTCGTCATAATACATGTTTGTCATTTACTGGCATATGCCAGATTTGTTGGTATGTCGTCGTAATGTCACGAGAAATTTGAAAAAAAAAAGTTTTAAATATTCTCAGAGAAATATGTGGTCTGATCAAACTGGTTCCTGTTAGGTCTCGTTTTGCTTTTTGATTACTGTTTCGTCTCTTTTTGATTACTTTTTAGTGTCTTTTTTCTGGAAAGAGGTTTCTAAATTTCCTGTTTTCAAGAAACTCAGTCACCACCAGCCCTGCTTCATGCACAATTTTTAAAATTATCGGAAAATATTCGGTTTTAGAACAAACTATTTTCGAAAAGAATTCTGGAATTTGTACAACTTTAACCTTCCAGTCGTCGCGCGGTTTGCTACCGACAGAACCACCGTGCTGCTGTTGTGAACGAAAAGCGAGGTTTTTTCAGCGGTGTTGTACAAAATACAACAGCGCGACGACTTAAGTGTTAAATTGAAAATTTCGTAACAATCATGAATAATTTAGAACTTTTCCGAATGAAATGCGAAAATTCAACATTTATTTTAATTACCACAGTGATATGTTATACAGTGGATCCACAATTAAGAATCGCCCACAATTTATGAATCAGCTGACTTTAAATGACAAAATAACAACAAAAATCAACACAAAACATCACGTAAACAATTTTACTCAAAATAAATTATAAGTGAAAATGTTTCCGTGATGTTTTGTGCTATTTTTTACTGTTATTTTGTCTTTTGAAGGCTGATTCATAAATTGTGGGTGATTCTTAATTGTGGATTCACTGTACGGTCGAACGCGATTACCCAGGGGCTTGATAATTCGTGTTTCTATTTCCGCAAAAAAAAATGGATCGGGATCCAAAAGTTTTACGGATTATTTGTATTAATATAGATGGGTATATGTATATCTACTTAAATATGTAGCAGATGACCGTGTTAATGTTAAGATATTTTAAAGAATTTGGCTTTTATGCAGATCAGAACTGTATGATTGCTTGCTAATACATCGATAAACTTAGTATTTATTTTAAAATATTACCACAAATCCAAATAAAGTTTTACTTTTGCGCCCATGAAGTTGTCTTAGTTATCTAAACGACCGATGGAAATGATATGTACCATTCATCTGTACTAAAAATACTTTCAAGAAGTAACATACTGATGTACTTGAAAGTTTCGTTCAGTTCACGGAGCTCTAACAAACGAAATATAATACATCATCATTGGAAAATACAATTAATTTGAATAAAATTTAAGCTTTGGTATTGTTAGCATGTTCATATTGTAATATTGGATATTGGAATCGCATCAGCATGCTTTAAATAATGTTCAGAAGTGTATAAATAGCTATTAAATTGAAAATATTTTAAAACTTGTAATTTATTTGTTTTAGGGCTTTTTTCTTTACCTTCGCTTGAGCCGTAAACCACGTTAAACCCATATAATAAAACTAGATTTAAGACCTAAGTGGGGGTGAAAAAAATCATAGACATATAAAATTAGAGTATTTCTGGAACCTGGATTTTTTTTGTAAAACCTGGAAAAACCTGGAAATATCAGGGAATTTCATTTCGGTAAACGAGTAGACACCCTGCAATCTTTGTTGCAGAGATTTGTCCCGGACGCCAGCAACAATACGGTCGCGTATGGCCATCTGTTTGAAGTTCTCAAAATTGTAGAATTCTGCTTGGAGTTTGACAGACAGCACGAAATCCTCTAAAGATTCATCCGGCTGCTGCACTCTTACATTAAATTTTAATCTTTGTACAAGGTCGGACTCGGTCTTATCAAGACGTGCTTTCAATTTGTCAACCATTTCCTTATAAGGAACTTCAGCTAAATTGCTATTAGGGTATAGCAATTTGAGTTCCCTAAAAATTGTAGGGCCACTTAAGGTAATGAAATGATCCCGCTTTTCTTCGTCGGGAACTTTATTCATGTTAAAAAAGAACCCTAAACGTTCAATCCAATCCCCAAACGAATTGCCCTTACGAAAAGGTTCTATTGTACTGTTGATGTTGGTTTGGGCCATTTTAATTTACCAAAAAAATCTAAGGAAAATGGTTGCAACTACCGAAAAGAACAATTGTTTCCGGAATGTCCTTCAGCCTTTGCCGACAAGGGTAGAGATAAGGGTTTGCTGTTAGCGGTCTTCGCCCTTCGGCAACCACGCAAGCCGTCAGTTGACGTGAAGGTTTACAAACCAGAAATGGCCAAGGCGGATAAACGAAGAATCGGTCGATCCAGAGGTCGATCAAACTGGTTCAATACGACAGCCTTGATGGTTTTATTGGAATGCCAGAAGCACGGAAGGGTGCACAGCGATGGCCGATCCCGGTGAACAATTATCACTGTCACACCGGAATGAAGTGTCACCACTGCACGGTGCGAGGAAGCGGACAATCAATTACCAATCGCAGCGATGGTGGCCGTCGGAAAATCACGCTCACAAGGGGACTCCACGAAATTTTCTGCTGCTGCTGCTACTGCTGCGTAATGACGTCCGTCACTCCGTCGGTGTTGAAGAAATTCACTATTTCCCCAGCACTTTCACTATACACTTTTACCCTCGTCGCCAACTGATAAGTCCGAGAAAAGAGAAAGATTTCACGTTTTAACTACAACTGACTTGAACCGAGGCTAAAGATAAAGCGCGAGAACTGTGATGGAATGAAATAAAAAGGCGATCTGTACTCAGCTAGGTTTCAGAATCTACTGACTCGTAGGTTTATTATTATGATCGATCAGACCTTCGTCTGCATTCGTATAAGTGAATCAGTTAGTCATTACACTTGATAGTGTTGGTTTCCGTTAAGCGGAATTACACTATTAATTAAAACAACTATTGAATGCGTAATATGTTCACGCTAATATTAAACACTTCAACAGTGAGAAGAGTCCTGACCAACAATTCTACCAAAACGAAGTACATGGTCACAGGTAAAGACATAAGCCTAGTGGTATTGGTGATGAGTCAGTGTTTGATAGGTATGTGTTTGAAGAAATTGTTTAAATCGAATCATTTATGACATGTATTAATTACGTTTCCTATAATGCTGTGGCTGCTATAATTTCCTATAATGCTATTACATTAATATGCAAATTTTTTAGGAAACATTTATATGCAAAATATTGAAAGTTTGCCACTGTTAATATGTAGTCGTACTCTAGTACAAAGAACAAGTACAACCAGCTAATGACATTAAATCAATTCTTACTAGTGCTGTATATAGGGCCTCATACTTAGGATGAGCGGTAAATGGGGCCCTAATCCTGTACCATTGGCTTACATGTCATTCGGTACCATTACACATTTTTCACATTTCAACTTTTTTCCTACAAAAACAAATGTTTTATCTTGCGTCTAGTGCAAAACATTGGGGAAATAGCCTATTTTTGGCAGAACTAAACATGTTGAAATGCTGTTAAATGAGCGGTGAATGGCGTCCTTACGGTAATCATTTTACGATCATATCTCGAAAAAAAATCCAGTGTTTGTAAAAACTAAATGTACCGTAAGGACGCCGTTCATGCTCCATTCACCGCTCATTGAATTATTTTGAAAAATCTGAACAAATTTTCGCAATAAAAGTCAACATGTATTAGTATATCAGAATGGATTGTATCAGAATGAAATTCATATGATTTAATATTATATACTATTCATAAAAAATAATTTTAGGCTGTTTAAGGCGGTTATCATGAGTCGAACAATGATTTTATTATGGCAGATCGAAAAATGCTTCTTAGCTGTCACGCTTTAATATGTTGTTGTGCTATAGTACAAAGATAACAACCAGCTAATGAAAGTAAATTAATTCCAACTAGTTGTGTATATAGAACCTCATACTTAGGATGAGCGGTGAATGGCACCCTACACATGTATCATTGGCATACATGTTATTCGGTACCATTATACGTTGTTCACATTTCAACTTCTTTCCTACAAAAACAAATGTTTTATCTTGCGTCTAGTGCAAAAAGTTGCGAAAAATATCGAAAAACCTATATTTGACAGAATTTAATGTGTTAAAATGCGGTTAAATGAGCGGTGAATGGCGTCCTTACGGTATGTTGAAATATTAGCAGCATTCAAAGCAATGATTGTTGTCTCAGCAAGGCTTGAAAGAATTAATCAAGTAGCAAAATACAAAAATGTATTGAAAAGGCTTTACAAAATATTGTCTTATAAAAATCTAACTCTGCCCCACGGCAGAGATGCATTTGAACGCGTTCTGTTCATGTTCTGTTCAAAGCTTGTGCTCACGAGAGCCGTGTTCAAGTTCAAATAACGTTGTTTGATCACAGTACACTGTTCATCTCGTGGCAACCGTTATTGTTATTCATTGAGAAGAACATAACGCATAACTTTTATAAAACAAGGGATTGGGTGATTTTAAAACTCTTCCATTGTAAGGAAAACAGGGAATATGGGATTTTTTTCTAAAACTACCACGTCACAATACTAAGAAAAGAAACAGTGTTCATGTGGGCCTAGTCTGTCTGAGTATTGGTCCTGGTAGAGAGGAAACTTGGTGAAAGCTAGACCGCGGGTTCGGCCTTGACAAGTTAGGCAGCTCCAAATAAATATCATACAAAAAAAAAACAAAAAAAATAAATAAATAAAAATCTAACTATAAGAACAGTCTATGCTTGAGGATGAGCATAGATGACCGTACAATTCGTAGTTGGTACTCCGTGATTGACCAGAAAAATCGAAGTTGCACAGAAATTTAAAGAATGAGGCTCGAGATTAGCTTACCATTCCTCAATGTGCACAAATCGAGAGCTCAATTTTTTAAAGGCGCCGGCTACGTCCTTACGGTCATTGGGAAAGGGAAGGGATGTTAGTGTGACTACCGTTGTTTCTAGAGACCGAGTATACCTCTGTATCTCCATAGTTGTCATGAAAAGGATATTTGGTTAGTGGGATAAGGTAAAGATCTGTGAGTCATCTTTGGTCTATGCGATCCATGATATTTTCTCGCCTAACGGGATTCGCAAAATTATAGAATTGCTGTTTGCGTTTGACGTGCAAATCCAACCTAACTGGGCGTCAAATACGGCAACACAAAGTAACCAAAGGATACTTAGCAACCATGCTTCATATCACCGCCAACCTAGCAAAGAAAATAAATCTTTGACTTCGCCTTCCTTGTTAAAAATTATACCGCGTTTAGTGTTCCCGTTGATATTTGCATTTTAAACGCACACAGCAATACATCGCTCGCCCTCGCAAGAACAAGTGACACGGCCAAAGGATCAAACACTACTCCCCTTCGCTCAATATATGAAATGTGCCAAATACGGGAAACTATTTAAGATATTCATGTTATGAGCGCAAACTGTATGTTTTAATAGTTCGAAATTCCATTTTCATTTTTTTCTACAAAAATAAAATATGATCGTGATATCTCACCAAATATGTCTAACAAACATTTAGTAAACTTTGGAATAAATAATAGTTTTGTAGTCTTTTAACCTCTTGTTTCGGGTTTAAAATTATCGCCTTTTCTTATATTTTGCAACATATTTATTATAGAACTATAAATGCTTAGCACAAAATAACTTCACGCCTGCCAGGACTCCGAAATGAAAAAGGATCAAATCTTTAGCCTCGCCGTTAATTGAAAATGCGAAAATGCCGAATGCGAAAAAAGGCAACTTTGGGAAAGACAGCTTTCAATTAACAACTATGGAATTGCTCTTTGAACACTAGGCTCATAAGCTGGCTCTGTCCCAGTGCACTGCAGTGGGGGCACCAATATGTCAAGAAAAAGAATAGGAAGATGAAGAAGTAATGGCGTTACTTCAATGAACCGTTGACCGTTAATTGAATGATAGAACCAAAAATTTCGTCTTCGGAAATTCTCACCTACTTAAAAGTTTTTAAAACACTGAGTTCACCATTTAACAAACCCCGCCCAGCATGCTTTCGCTCTGACGACGACATTTATGCGAAACCCACCATTTCGCCTATAATTTGATTATAAAGTGCTCCATTAGACCGTCGCCGGTGACCCCATGAAACATGGCACGTACCGAAGATTCGTAGCAGTGCATAGATAAACCTCTTAACCCCAGCAGTAGCCGGCCCAGTCGATAGCACGAAAAGGGTAACAACGATGAGGACGAAAGTGCAGTGCAACTGGTCCCAGAGATGCTGGATGCTGCTGATGCTGGTGGGGACAGAAGTTGGAGAGCAGAACTGGCCATGGTGGCGACTGCTTTAGTCGGATAACCCAATATTGGCGACGAGGGAGGTGGAACGCCAACGATGCTCATCTGTTGCATGCTGTAGTGGCCTAAGGCGATCAGTGCCGTCTCGGATGTGCTTTCCAGTTGTTGAACTTCCTTAGCACTCAAACCGTATTCTGGGGAGAAAAGTGAGATTAAATGATTGTTTAGGAAGATTTTCTGCTTGATTTGGCCAACAGGAAAAGTTTCTGCTGGGAAAGTGCTTCAAGGTGTGTTTGCAATCGTTATTAACAAAACAAAAATATCCTCCGACTCGGAACCTACCTTTCAAAGATGATAGTATTCGAGCATCTGCTCCGTGAATTTGAGAATATTTCAACGAGGGAAGTAAATGTTATTGGCGTTTTTGGCTGTTTTGAAGGTACAGTAGTGGACAAAACATTTGCAACTTTTTCGATTTTCCATACAAAATGACCAACTTTGATAAACTATATCTCAATCATTTATGGACCGATTTGAATGAAATTTTCTCAGAATATCAAACATAACTTGAATATTAACATATATTTTTGAGTGATTTTTCCAATCACAAGTTGAAAAGCAGTAACGGTTTTACTAAAGTGAATTTTTGACGATTTTTTATAATTGACATAACTAAACATATTGAAGGAATAGCTTCATGGTATCTTCAGCAAAGTTGTAGATTTTGACGAGATGAATAAGTTTTATAACGACAGTTTTTGTGTAGGGCTATCAGATTTTGCGATTAAAACTTTTGATTTTTTCGTCGAAAATTACGCTTCAGTCAAACCGTTATTACTTGTAAACTCGTGATTGGAAAAATTATTCAAACATATTTGTTAAAATTCAAGTTATATCTGATGTTCTGTGAAAGTTTCATTGGAATCGGTCCATAAATAACTGAGATCTAGCTTTCCGAAGTTGGTCATTTTGTGTGGAAAATCGAAAAAGTTGCAAATGTTTTGTTCAATACTGTATATTCACATGATTCATAATATATTGCTGTGTGCGTTTGAAACGCAAATATCAAATGCGGGAACACCAAACGCGGTAAAATTTTCCACAAGAAATGCGATGTCAAAGATAGGCTTTTCTATCTAGGTCAGCGGTGATTTAGATAATCGTTGCTAGGAGTCCTTTGATTGGTTTGTGTTAACGCATTTGGAGGACATTTCGTCAAGATTTGCGCCTCAAATGCAAACAGCAATATCATAAATTCATTTGAAATAATGTAAGTTTAGTTTCAAAATTTATTTTTTTTACTTCACTATACTCCCGATATTGATAAAGGATAGTTTCAACACTTCGAATTGCAAAATACGACAATATTTAGGTTTTGGACACAGACATACGATTTAACTTTTAACACCATGCATAGGTCCTACCTGGGAGGGAGGCACAGATACTACACACGAAATTCGATACAAAGTTTTTCTAAACCGCAAGTTAACTCCAGTTTGCCAACGACAATCAAGGCAGGCTCGGTGAAAATCGCTAGTTTTCATTTGTTGTGTATCTTTGATTTTTCTAGACAAACATTGGAAAAGGGTCACAGTTTTCTATGCGTTTATTTTTTATTTTCATTGAATACAGTAAAAATATGCGCATTCCAATACATTATATTCCATTAGAATAAAGGGTGCTCAAGTGACGTTAGTTTTGAATGTGCATGAATTGATCCTCATTAGATTTTTGTAACCATTGATGAAAAGCAAAAATGTGCTTTGATTAATTACGCACTTTTATCATGTTTGTCCATTGTTTAAGATCCGGGCTCACAGTGACAGTTCGTGACAGCAAAATCTCGGCTCACTTTGACGTAGAGAAATTTTGTATCGGTTTCTCCCTCCCAGGGTCCTCCATAATAAGAAGAATGCGGGACAAGAGTCTTGAATCCGGGGCTGTCCCGCACAATCCGGGACGTCTGGTCACTTTCTGCATATCTACATTCATATTAAATTGAGTACGTTAAACGTTGATATTAGACAAGCCATATGAAAATAAGGTGCTGTTAAATATGGTATCTGATAGTTTTTTTGCACGCTAATTTAAGTATTTTTATTCATGTTTTTAAAATAATGCTGGATTGGTGGACATATTTCCGTTAATCACGATTTCAATCACAACGTGGCCTCCGTATCGAATGTTATTCAATAAAATTCCGGTGCTTACCTTTCCGACAAAGTATCATCGTTTCCAGAAGAGAAAGTTCGATTAAGTCCACTTGTAACTCTTTTGTGTGCTGAACGATTGTTCGAAGTTGTTCATCGGCACATCTGCTTAATTGGATGAAATGTGTTGAGGTACGCATTAATTCAATGGATTGTACATTTAACAAACCTTTCCACGATTGAGGATATATCGATGGACCAGTTGGCGACTCTTAGGATGAAACATTCGAACCAAACGTGTTGAAGGATTTTATTCTGTTGCTCTCGACTGAAGCTGGCGAAGCTTTCGTTTGCTCGAGCTTGTCGGATACATGCCGCCAGTACTTGAACCAAGATTTGCGTTGGGATAGATTCTGTAATATTTTCAAATGTAATTAATAATTATCTGATAGAAAACATTATTCTAATCAGAACTATTTCGTCAAGCATGTTCCAGTAACTAAAAAAACCCACCATTACCTTAATTTTGCATGGTCATAAAAACCGAATTAAGTACTACCGTGCACCCCTGCTAATTGGAACGGTACCTCATGCAAACCATCGGGGTTTATTTTAAATTTGAACATCTACACAATTGAACGGATTCGCCGAGAACCCAACACCTGGTATCTCGGTAATAATTTGACGATTCTCGGTAAAACTTTTACCGAGATCTCAGTAAACGTTTACCGAATCTCGGTAACGCTCGCCGAGATCTCGGTAAATCATTTGGATTGCCGAAATCTCGGTAAAATAAGTACCGAGATTCGGCATTGAAAATTACCGAATTCTCAGCTGTTGGGTTCTCGGCGAAAAGTTTTACTGAGGTCGGTGAAATAATTTAAGTGTGTAGTCACCCTAGAAACGTGTTTCTGGTAACCTCTTTCACTGTTTTGTTTTGATTCTGCGTTCCGTTCCACAGCGTTCCATTTCACTTTACTCCGTTCCATTCGCTAAATGACGTTTGAACCATTTTTAATCTGAACGATGTGCAAATTAGCGGGGTACAGATTAAAAAGTGTTCAGATTAAATGTGGTCAAACCAACGGGGGTACCCGGTATGCCATTTAATTACACTATAGTTTATATCCTTTGACAGACACGCGTATTTCCCCAACTGTAAGGCCGTTTTCAGAGTCGTGTACTCGACTGGACTCGACGAGTGTCTAAGAAACAGTTCTACATAAAACTATACTTTCTTTGCTAAATATTTGCAACATGACTAGGGCTACTTCTTTTTCTTAATGGCGTTACGTCCCAACTGGGACAGAACCTGCTTCTCAGCTAAGTGTTCTTATGAGCACTTGCCCTTTCCAATTGACCATTCTTACATGTGTAGGGTGATGAAAGTATTTTGGACAGACCGTTACGCGTATATAATTTGGCCATTTACGGCAAAATCAAATGGAGGTGGCCAAATTATATACGCGTAACGCTCTGTCCAAAACACATAAAACACCTATACGTTTGACAAGTACAAAGATATTCGATGCCCTGGGAGTCGAAAAAGTTTACAACCCGAAAAGATCCTCAATAAGTGGGATTCGAACATATGAACCACGATCTTTAAAATATGAAAATGACTCTGGACGTAATTCACAATATGACTGAATGGCACTTGATGTAAATGATAAAACGACACAAAACCGTGTTCTTGAAGATGTATTGAACAAAACATATAATTTTACATGTTAAAGAACACTAAAATGATGTTACTATGATCGGCATTTCCCAAATCAGACGTTATGGTATTCAAAATGTGGCACGAATTTACGTCATTTCACTCGCTTCTTGCACATAAACATCTAGAAGACGTAAAATCACATGATTTTTTTTGTGAGTGTGCATAGCTTGGTCCTGAGGAATAGCTGCGTGTTAACCGCTACGACTATCTGGGCCCCGAGTAGGGCTACTATAGCTACACCTCGATTAATTGGGAATTCCACCGCATGATGGCACTAGATCAGAAAATATTGCTTTATGGAGCACATAAGTTAGTTATGATGTTTCATAATTCTAAAGATTGGGAAGTATGATTTTTTCAGCAAAGTTGTTCATTGAATCAAGAGCTATACGCTGCTTGCTTCAGCAATGTTGTTCATTTGTACGAACTAGCTTTCGTTATTTTACCACTAGGAGCCACTTGTAAGCATTGACAAATTGAAACTCATATATCTATGAGTACATATCAGGTAGCAGACAGGTATTCTCGATAACTGCCACTCGGTTGCCACTAGGAGACGCTAATGAGCATAACATGTTTCAAACTCATACAATATCTTAATACTGAGTTGAGTTAGAAGTGTAGTGCCTTCGGCAAAGTTGAACTTCAGTGTGGCACTCATGAGTTATATTGAGTTGATTTGTACATTAACTGGAGAAAATTGCTGCAGAATACAAAACTTAGATAATCCATACCACAATAAAGTGCGAATACATGAAAGAGTTCGGCAAAAGTGCTTAATAACTCAGATAATATCTCATGCATATTCTTCAAACACTAAACTAATAATTGAATAAGCTACCGCATACCCCCGTTAATTTGGACGGTACCTCATTCAAACCATCGGGGTTCATTTTTAATTTGAACATTTAGTCACCTTAGAAACGTGTTTTTGGTAACCTCTTTCACTGTTTTGTTTTGATTCTGCGTTCCGTTCCACAGCGTTTCATTCCACGTTACTGCGTTCCATGAGCTAAATGACGTTTGAACTATTTTTAATCTGAACGATGTGCAAATTAGCGGGGTACAGATTAAAAAGTGTTCAGATTAAATGTGGTTAAATTTTTCAAAAGTAGTTCAACATCTTAAATAGATCTCAATAGCTTTCGAATATGTACCTCAATTAGGTATTTTTGATTATATCGAATTCTAAATACAAAACGTAGCTCTCAACCAAACAAATAATATGATTGATATTTTAATTTTACTTATATATGCTCGATTTTTTAATCCAAATAATGATGATATTATGAAAGAATAATGAATTTAATAGATCATTGTATTTACAACGATGAGCAATAAATAAACACATTTATTTTTGAACTTCGGGTAAAATGAGAATAAGGACATTTTCAAGAATAATTTATCCAATATAGACACTAGCACATAAATTAACCACATTGTAAAGTGTAGGTAGGGTGCAGAGCTACTTGGGCACATCCATGATTTACATTGGCATGGGGGGTTTTCCTCGGCCGAATTTTCTGAAACTTTGCAAAACGAAGCGTTTCAATACGAAACATAATGTGGCCAAATATGAGCTCTGTAGCTTTAAAAAAACCCGCTGCCGAAGTGAATCAAAAGTGCCAAGAATAGGATCCGGCTCCCTATGTAGATAGATTCGTTATTGAATTCTATGAAAAAATATGTTTTTCTAAAATAAACTTAAGATCATCCGTTGTGAAAAAAAAATCTAGTTCGGTTTCATATTGTTGAACCGAAATTTTTTTCGATCAAGGATTACTAAATAATATTTCGACGAAATGTTCTAGTCATTCACTTATACTGGACCTTTTTTCACGATAAGCTTCGGCCTAACGACTCATTCGATCAAACGAACTTTGGCTTACTTCGCTCTAATGACCTGAAACCATAAAAAGAATATCCTTAATGATCTCTGAAAGGTAGGAAAGGAGGCATCTCTGGACAAACTTTTAGGTTAATTCATGGATATATTGATTAACGAATATCCTAAGAAATTCTTTAAAAGAATGATCCGAGGAGGAATCCATAATGGCATTCATGACAAAATGTTTGCAAAATTATCAGGAGTAATGTCTAAACAAAAAGGGAACCGGAAGCTATTCTTGGCACTTTAGATTCATTTGGACAAGGTTTTTTTTTTCAAATTTACTGATTTTATATTTGACCCCATGCTTCTTTTTGCACAGTTTTAGAGGATCCTTAAGCCCTGTTCCAATTTCAATGCCAATCGCTTAGCTTTAGGCCGACAGCACATGTTTACTCAATTTTTCAATGTTTTTCGTTCGTTTAAGTACAAAAAACATTTTTTCATGTTTTTATTTTAGATTTTGTCACACCCCTTGGCTTAAACTGAAATTTTGGGTGTATTTTGTTTTTCGTGTCCCTTCAGAAATGTCAGATAGGAACACACTGGGTGTTTTTGTGGATTAAGCGGCAAACATGATTAAAAGTGTCAAGGTTCATTGATGGACTAAATTTTAAAATTAAAGTTTACATACGATATATCCGTGATCGTGAAAACTTGCTATAGTAGTTGCAGTAACATGCTCTTTCATGGTATTAAATAAAAACAAGATTTCATTAAGCATTTTAGGACCCTATTCGGCCAAACAAATCACCCATGCCAAAATGAATCATGAAAATGCCCATGTAGTTCTTTAACCCTTAAAAGTCCGAGACGAATCTTGAATTTTAAAATGGCGCCTATTCGGAGACTAGTAGGTCAATTAATGTGAAATAAGATTTGAAGTGAATGCGGTTAGTTGGGTGAGACATCCCCCCTGAACCCTCCCCTTTTGTAGGTAACGGAAAAAGCGTGAACACGAGGGGTTCAAAATTGGCTTCTAATGAATATCTCAACATCTAAATGAGCTAGAAGGTTTTGTCTTCGGCAAAATTCTTCAGCAGAAAAAGGGTTATCTAGCGAAGAAAAATCCGCTAGGCGGCGCTTGCGACAAATTTTATTCAACCATCTGTATCTCAAGATCCTTACAAGCTAGAAGGTTTTGTCTTCGGCAAAGTTGTTCAGCAAATCAAGAGCTATCTGGAGAAGATCCTGATCGAAAATTTTTCCGCTAGGTGGCGCTAGTGACTAATTTTCTTCAATTGTCCGTATCTCACGATCCTTATCAGCTAGAAAGTTGGTATCTAGGGCAAAGTCATGCAGTGGATCAAGGGCTATCTGGCGGTGAAGAGTCTGATTGGAAATTTATCCACTAGGTGGCACTAAATAAGATAAATCTTCAATGTTCTCTACATCAAGATCCTTACCAGCTATAAGGTTGGTGTGTTCGGCAAAGTTGTTCCGCAGATTGTGGGCTATTTATCCACTAGGTGGTGCTAGTGATAAATGTTTTTCAACTTTTGTCTTTTCGGTTAAGCTGTTCAGCAGATCAAGGAATATCTGGCGTTGAAGAGTCTGATTTTGAATTCATCCGCTAGGTGGCGCTAGTTAACAGAAATCTTCAATCATCTCTACTTCAAGATCCTTATTACAGCCTTTTTATAACGGCATCGCAATGGACCGTCGTAAAAGAGAAAAGTGGTTATAGAGAATGATTAAAACACTGAAATATACTTCAAGAGGCCGAAAAATGTCGCTATAGAGAGCTGTTGTCGCAATAAAAGTTGTTGTTATAAGGAGTTGATGTCTTCGGTAAAGATATTTAGCAGATTAAGGGCTACCCCTATTATTATATTTACCAGAAATTATTACCAATATATTACTCAAACAGTTATGGATTATGCCATAGCCTAAAGCTGACAACATAAAAACACTGATCAGATTTGGAATGGCTATTCAAAACCTGATTGGGCGCCTGTCCGTAGCAAATTGGCAATAATATGCAACAATATTGTTGCTCAAAATCCTTGTCAGGTGGAAGGTTGGTGTCTTGGGCAAATATATAGCAGATTGATAACTATCTGGAGGTGAACAATCTTTTTTAAAATTTATTTGCTAGGCGTGCTAGTAACAAATTTTCTTGCGATGAGCGCTGAAAAAATTACCTTCAATGATCCATTAAGAAATAGTAGTCGCGCTCAAAATGGGTACCGCTTCTAGTTTGATCCCTTGGAACTGCAATGGATCTTTCAAATAACCAAAACGGCCGCTATAAAAAGCATAGATGGCGCCACCATAGTCTTATGCGTTTGACAGAATAGCAACACTGTCACAATGTTAAATCCTATATACGGTGTCGCCTTTATTTTGATACGGTGAGTACCGCAAAAACCATCTTCAATGATCCATTGGTATCCAAGTTCGACAGATCGCAGTACACTTTTCACAGCATTCTAGATTCTGATATATTATCTTTTTTTTTCTTATTTATTTATTTTATAGGCTCAAGCGCACTAGGCATAACGGAGCCGATATTCATAATAATTTAATTACATAATAATTAAATCCTATAACCTTGCCTATATAACTCTTCTATTCTCTGAGCTTCCTCTTCTATATATTGCTGACGAAGAACAGGGTCATCGATGTGCGAAAATGAACCACGTCGTCTCCCATTTCGTGCCCGCATAGGAGAGGCATCAGAAACGACTACGCTGCTATCGCTTTCATTTGAAGTTGAAACAGATACATGGGGTGCTACTCGCTTGGGTATATGGTTGCTTGCGGTGTCTTGGCCCGAATCCATTGAACGCTGACGCTTTGGCTCCAGCTTGTGGTGTGTTTGTTTTTTCGGGATGTTTGTACCAATTGTCTCCGGCTTGGAGAGAGATGGCCATTGTTCCTCAAGAAGTGCAGGTTGGTTTTGGTGCTCGTTTAGTTTAATCGGACGCAATGATTGTGGGTTTGATGATGTAGGAGCGGCGGCTTCGGAGCACCTTAGTTTTGGATGCTCCTTACGGCCACAGTTTGGGCAGGTCTTCAATTGCGAGAAGTGAGAAACATAGGTCACTTCTTCGGAAATAGTAATGTACGATGGGATGGCTTGAGTCAGCTTCATTCGTATCACACGTATACCGTTGCTAAGGCCCGGAAAATAACTTCTCCAGACATCGTTCCGTATTGAAATCACTTCACCATACTGCTGCATATGGCGGGTGATAGTGTTGTTGTCGATCTCCTCCGGGAGATCATGAAGGCGGACATCTACAGCGCTACTGTCGATGTAAATGGGCAATGGGATCGTTTGTCGCTTCCCGTCGCAAGACATGTAGTGCTTCATGTGATGATTTGTAGCAATCCTGGCAGCTACTTCTTCACAATGCACAATCAAATAAACCACATTCTTGACGTTATGAGTTTGGATGCTCTTCACTAACGTCATGTCCAACTTTAGTTCACCATCGAGAAACTGCTTTAGATCGGCAATACTGGGTCGCTTTGGAAGAACAGATGTGTCTAGCACAATACAATAGGGTCCTAAAGCCCTGTCCCTATTTTAGTGCCAAACGCTTAAGTTTGGGCCAATAACACATGTTTACTCAATTTTCTAATGTTTTCCGTTGGTTTGAGCCCAAAAAACATTTTTTAAATTTTGTCACACCCCTTGGCTTAAACTCAAATTTTGGGTGTATTTTGTTTTCCGTGTCCCTTCCGAAATGTCAGATAGGAACAACCCCAGTGGTCGAACTAAAACCCCTGTGGTGTTTTTGTCGACTAAGCGAACGTCAAACATGATCTTAAGTGTCAAGGTTCATTTATGGACCCAATTTTTAAATTAAAGTTTAAACATGATATAGCCGTTATTTGAGCGGAAAAAATTGCTAAAGTAGTTGCAGTAAGGTGCTCTTTGGTGTTATTGAATAAAAACAAGATTTGATTAAACATTTTAGGACCCAATTCTTCCTCGTCACCGGCATGATTGAAGCGAAAAAAGAGCACAAAAGAATCGAACGCGTGATGTACGGTTGGGAGATGGATAGCAACTGATATGTTATCTTATGTGCCATACAATTTAGGTTAACTGCATGGAATTTAAAGGTATTTTTGTGTCTATGCGATGGTTCTTCGAACGAATCCGATATAACTGGAACTCTCCGAGGACCTGGTCGCAAATTCTTTGAAGATACTCCCCAAAATGTATTCAAAATTGAAAATTTGCTACAAATATTTCAGAGATTTTTTCCTGGGTGATGAAGAAACCCAAGAAAACCTGCAGTACAGTATCCTGATAACTTTTATAGGATTCCGTGATTGCAAAAGAAACTATCTTGAATTTTGCCCAAAGTTTGCCAAAGAAGTCTACTGATTTTTTGCAAGGAATTTAACAAAAATATCTGGAAAAATCTATTGTTTGGATGAATTCAAAACGTTTGCTTGGATCATGCCATGGATACCTCCGAACTATCCTGTTATAGCTGACTGTGAAACTATATTTGACAAAGCGGAATTGGAAATATGTTGTCAACAATTGCAGTGGCCCCTATCAAGTCTTCATGGCTCACTAGTGGTCCGTGGACAATCGGTTGGAAAACCCTAGACTAAAAAATGCCTTAAGTAACTCTGGGGTCATTACTAAAAAAATGCCTGTTGAATTTATCCTGGAGATTTTTTAAGGGTTATTTTTATTTATATTGAAAATACGTGGAAAGCTATGGTTTTATGAAATAATATCATGTAGGAAAAAAAAACTAGTAATTTTTTAGAATTTCAACATTTTGTGAAATGTTTTCTAGCAAAGATACTTAGATCTTAGTTACAATGAATTAAACTCACCACATCAAAGGATTTTGATAAAAACATTCATTAATAGTTGAGTTCCAGCAAAACACAAAAGTAGGGTCTATGCTGGCTTGATAAGAATTGATTTTCTAAAATCAAAAAAATCATAGTACAAAGTTATATTATTTGAAACTAGTGGTCCGGCAAACTTCGTCTTGCCATCTAGTAGGCTATTGAAAAACGGTATGGATCGTCCCATACAAAATGACAGTTTCGTTCACGCTCATTTTTCCAACTCTCCCGGTGAATATACTGGGATTGTTATACACACAAAAACGTCGGAACTCTTGACGAACAAAATGGAAAAGGAATCATTCAAATCCGTTGACTCGTTCGTAAGCCATTTCGTGACATACAAACACCATTCAATTTTTATTTATATAGATAGGTACTCCAAGAAAAATATAAAAATATTTATTTGTTTAAGAAAATATTCTGTTTTTTGTTATCAAAGTCGTGTCCATACTTTCTGGGATATCCTATAGTGTTGGTTGGCATTACCCTCATATTAGGCTATCCATGCCAATTACTTACCTTTATCTGACAACTCCGTAGACAACTTCAACAACACAGGCCTTTTCAGCATCATGCGCGGATGTAGTTTCCGACTTTTCCTCGGACCACGTTCTTCCTGTACGGCCGCTGCATTCATCCCTACTAAGAAGCACTTTTGTAGTCTACAAAACGGACACCAGTTTCTTCTAGCCTTATCCACCGAACAACCGCCCTGTCCAGCTGGTTTCGTGTAAAGTCAAACATTAGAAAGTCGCAGTCGCAGTTATGTCCAAATGCGTCCTACTCACAGATACAAGTGTAAAACGCCCGTTTCCTTATGCTGCGTTTAAAAAAGCAGGAGCACCCATCACAGCAAATAGATCCGTAGTGCTTACCGGAACTTCGATCACCACAAACTTTACAAAGCATGGCTGACGCCATTTTTGTCGTTACTCCGAGTAACCTTCGCGAAAACCTTCAGATGTGGAATCACCCTTCGAAGCGCAGTTAGTTCTGGCGCTTCCTGACCGTTTGACCGCCGTTTATATAGATTCATCGGCGGAACTTTCAAGTGCCCACTAAACTGCCAATCGGTGGTTCCGATGTCCTTCCCCTTTCCGGGGACGACGTGTTAATATGACTTATTTATTTCGAACCGAGGCGACGACATTCGTTTCGTCTTATCGAGGAAAGAACATCTGAAAATCTTTGCACAATACGGCTGACATGTTTACCCATTCACCCGATTCATTACTGGCTGCGAGGAAGGAAGAAAGCATTCTAGAGTCCTAGAGTTTGGCGTTAGTCGTCGACGCAACAGAAGGAGCAAGGGGAGCGCTTAGGCAAATAATAGAGAAAATGACCAAGTCATTTTGCTGCCCCCACACCTGCACCAGCTTAGGATGGGCGGTAGTCACCATCACACAAAGACGACGTTCACCAACCCGCGTCTAATGCCGGCAATCACTGATCGCCGAGGATGCTTGTCGTATGTTAAACATAATTGACAACAACTCCTTCAGCGGGTGACAGGACTTTGTCTGACGGAATATGTGACAGTGAGGGTTGGATATGAGTCCATGGGTAGTAGCAGAAGCAATAAACCAAAAAATATATCGATGGATATATGTGTTTTGGTTTATTGATTTATTGAATGTTTAGTTCAAAAGCAATTGTCAAAAATCTCATATTATATAAATTGTATGAAACGTTTTTTTTCCATTAGTTGAAAAAATACTATCGATAATTTCATGTATAATTGTTTTAGGGAATTCGTAGAAATGTTTTTTAAACATTCTTGGAAATTCCCTTCAAAGTATTTGTCCAGAATCTTTGGAAAACAATTGAAGAAGCAGGAGAAATTGCAGTAATATTTAAGGGATTTCTCCTTGAAATTTGTAAAAATAATATTGAAAAAAAAAAAAAATCTCTTGGAGGAAGGAACTTTTGAAGGATTTTTATCAGCGCTCCTTGGAAGGAGCGTTACAGGCACACGGTGCCCCGACAGACCGTTATTATGCAAAAAAATTGTCCATCAAATCTGAGCACAGGGCTCGGAGACCTCACTCTGCACCTCTAGACCAATTTTTAAAAAAATCTTTAGAAGGAATCTCAGAAAAATCTTGGTTTGAAATTTTTGACTAAAAGTTTCAATATAATTGTAGAAGATCTATGTAACATAAGTATTCAAAGCCCTCAATGTGTATCACCCTAATAATTGTAATACCAATGCATTGTCTATATACTCAGTTAGATGTAGAGATGCAAGAGAACTCGTGAGTAATTAGTGTGGTCACTCACTAAATGACCACGTAGACGCAAACGTACATGTAGATATCCGAGCGATCAGGGTCATCGATCGCTCTGATCAATATTTATTAGTCAGTTCAATCCAACCGCTCAACCCGATAGGTTGATAATATACGGCGCGCGTAAATCCACAAAATCGAATCGTTAATCCAATTCCGAAAGTAAGTGCTTATCCGCGACTTTAGTTAGAAAGTGGGAAAGCAGAACTCGGTTCGATAACCTTATTTAGTGACTGCTTAGTGCTAAACTTGTGGTCTGGTTGAAGAGCGCAGATAGCGAAGAAAGAGTTTGCCCCCAACATTAGCCATACCGCTGACCTTTTAATTGCCGTTTGGTTACGACGAAGAAAATCCTTCGGCCCAGCAAATTACAGCCGACTGACTCGTACAATAATCCTTATTAAAATTTTGCAATAGCACTGAAAAAATCTACAAAAACGCTAAAAAGTTGACTGTTCTCTATTAGCATAAAATTGTTATCGTTGTTATAATTAGAAATTTACAACTGACTTTACTTTCCGGAGTGACTAAAGTATGATTTTTCATAGTTCACTAGTTTAAATTTAATTAATTTTTGTTTTCTATGTTGAACCAATTGAAAGACTAATTAAATAAATTAACAATTAACAATGTTGTTATTTGGAAAACAAAAAAGGTTCTGAGAATAAGTGTAGCACAATTATCTTCTAGCCATGTGAATTGTTTTAAAGTCGACTAGAGCTAGTATCAACTGTTTGTTTCAAATCTGGAATGATTTGGTTGCTCTGGTACGCTCACGTCAATATCAGAATGAACATACGCGGATGTTTTCCACGGAGCCGCTGACCTCCACCAGAATAATGCAACTTTTTCTTACGGCATTCGCACTAAATGACGAGCTCACTGAAGTTTTCCTATTTTATTCGCTCAATAGTTTCCGCACCTGTTCTCAAATAAATATGCTTATAGCCAAGAATAAGCGCTTCGTACAGGACAAATTGACAATGATGTTTCATTTAGGCATGCATCGCTGCTCTTTTTTTACCCAGGTAACATTGGTAGCCGAACTACGGTTTATTCAGCTGCAAAGAGGATGTATAAACCGCATTTTAGCTTACCAAGATTTTATTCAGCTATAATTGGGAATGGATCTATGGAGTCAGATAAGCCTTTATCAAGCAATAGTGTAGAAATGTCGTTTCCCTTTGCAAGTTGCGGATCTCTAAGCTGGTTACTTAATCCGTGAAAGGAGATATTCACAACTAGTAAACGTGTTTTTATTACACGGGAAAGATTATTATCATACGTCACAAGTGTTATATGGCTCTTCAACAAAATTATCTACATCTCCATCAAGCACTGCTTCATTACCAACACATCTGAATCTGCTTCTTTCTCTACATGCAACCATATACGTTTGGGTAGAGTTAATGGCATTACAAGCTTATCCTAGTCGTTCATTTGTAAAATAGTGAAAACTTGCTTTACCGCACTGCGATCGACTCTAACAAAGTCATCGTCTGAAAAATCAAGGAGTATTTGCGATAAAACGCAATGTTGAACAGTAAATTCGGAAACTCATCTCATTTCATTACATATAATTTTACAAAAAATAGGCTCCTCGTCCACAATTCTTACACTTGATTTGTTTGCCAGCTTAATCTGCTTTAAGTCTTATTTTTAAGCCTTTACCTGCAACAGCTAGATTTTCATTACTGAGTTAAACGCGACCTACACCTATCAATAAACAAATTGAGGATGAATCCCTAAAAATTAAATAAAGTAAATGGTAAGTAAAAGCGGAAGTGCTAGTGATATTGATACTAAAGAAATACTTATTGGGGTTTTGTTTGAAGTTGTTAAAGACTTTGTTAATCTTCGAACACTTGTGACATATGACAATCATGTTTCCCATGTAGGGACGGTGTACCGGTATTCGCCATGTACCAGTTATTCGCCACCCCAGATTATATACCGTTTTACGACATATATGGTTGCCAATTGTTTAGTGTTCACAAAATTGCTTTAAGATAATACGGAATCATTCTTGGAAACCGCAAAATTTTCACAGAAAATAATAGAAAAAAATCATTTTTTTTAAATTTTTGCTCCTTTGCATCTATTTTTCGCCATGGTGTTACTGATTCGCCACCCTCCATAAGAAATCAACGTAAGTGGCGAATTCAGGAACCGAAATTAAAATCGTGGCGAATACTGGTGCAAGTGGTCCAGTTTTCGCCACAACCATTTTTAATACAAAAACAAAGTTTTTATATTATACCTGCTGAGCATGGATTGAGAGCTTTTGTTTGATGTATTGACAGTAACCATATGTCGTTTGATTTATGTTTAAACAATATTTTTCCTTAGGGTAGCCAAAACTGGTACACCTACCCTAGTTATCATCCTGTTGAGGCTGAGAATGTAAAACAGGATATTTTTACGTAAAGTACTATTGTACTCGGTGGAAAACTAGACGTAAGCATCCAGAGTTGTACCAGATGTACTGAGAAGCAAATTTTATTAATCAAAATAAATACGGCAGACTTTGGTAGGCTGGTCACTTAGTGTGATAGTCGAAAAATAAGCTATAAATTAAGAATATTCAGCATTGAATGTTTCCGTTAAAACAAAAACCAAATCTGCAAATTTTCCATCTGAAATGCACCTTGATGATAAAATTGGTGTGAGCCCTGAAGACAGTTGCAATCTTTTTGCAACATTTTTTCAAGACGTTTACACTACATATTCGGAAAATAATCGAGATCGTGAATATTTTTCATTTCTTCCGGAAATATCAAAAGACATTTGCGTCAATCGAATCAAAGTGTATGATATTGTAGATGCACAAAAAAGTCTAGATGTCTCCAAAGGTGCTGGACCTGACGGGATTCCTCCTGTATTTTTGAAAATGTTATCAATCGAACTTGCATCTCCGCTATTTTGACTCCACAATATGTCTCTGCAATCAGGTAGTTTCCCTGAAACATGTAAAAGCTCTTTTTAGTGCCAATCTTTAAAAGTGGCAAAATATCTGACATACGTAATTATCGTGGGATAGCCGTTGTCTCTTGTATTCCTAAGATTTTCGAAGCAATAATAAATAAAAATCTATTAAATATGTTGAAAACTCATACTCAGCATGTTTTTTTTTTTTTTTTTTGTTTTATTAATTATTCTTTGACAGCCATGGATAATGGTAATCACGTGGAAGCTCTCTATACAGATTTCAGTAAAGCTTTCAATCGCATTGACATACCATACCAATGTTGCTTTTTAAGTTAGAAAAAAAAATAGGATTTCAACCGGACCTTCTTAAATGGGTAGAGTCTTATCTTACTAATCGCTAACAAATAGTTAGATTCAAAGGAGTAAAATCTATTCCAATTAAAGTTACACCGGGAGTTATTCAAGGGTCTCATTTAGGGCCATTATTCTTTATTTTATACGTCAACGACATTTCCTTCATTCTTAAAAAAGTGAAAGCTCGCATATATGCTGATGACATGAAACTGTTTCTTGAAATAGCAAACGATGAAGATATACATACTTTTCAAAATGAAATTGATATGTTTTACAAATGGTGCAATAAAAGCCTTCTCCAATTGAACGTGAAAAAATGTAATTCTATATCCTTTAGCAGAAAGCGTAGTATACCTAACACAACAGTCTATCTAGGGAATCAACTAGAAGAAAATGCGTAAGAATAAGAGATTTAGGAGTGATTTTAAATTCCAAAGTTACTTTTATAGATCACTTTAATACAATTATCAATACGGCAAACAAGATGATATCATCCATACACTATAAAAACATTATACTTACATAACCTATGTGCGTTCAATTTTAGAATACTGTAGCATAGTTTGGTCATCATTTTCATTAACCCATGAAAATCGTATAGATTGGGTTCACAAACAATTTCTGTTGTTTGCACTTCGAAAATTAGCTTGGACAACGTTCCCTCTACCATCTTATGAAGCACGATGTATGCTCATTAATATTCAAACACTCTATTACACTTTTGTCAAAATTGAATTTTTTATGCTCCTTCAAGACAACTGCGAAGTCGTAGTATTTTTTATACAAACCATCACCGCACAAATTACGCCAAATTTGAGCCTTTAAATCAAATTATGTATGTTTACAATACACATTGCGAAACCATTGACTTTACTATGACGAAATCGGAACCAAAACAAAAAATTATGTCAAATGAAAATTCCAAATAGATTAAGAAAATAACGTTTTAAACTATATAATATTAAGCTTAAAATTGTAACAAAATGGTCTACTTCTGATTGACGACATAAAATAAATTAATCTTTGAAAAAATCATTAAAAAAATATTAAATTTCGTAGTACTTATTTTCCTGTAAAATTGGTATCGTATTTTCCATAAAAGCGTTACTAATCTCCTTTATCAAATAGGAAGGGTAAATTGAAAATAAAAATCGTAAACTCGACTATGAATGTGCCCGATCGAAAAGTTAGGTAAACACATATTGAATGTGTCACAGTAGGAAAGCTCGCGGAAGTAAAACGTCAGCCAATCGCGTGTTCGAATCAATTTCCACCTTTTCACATTCTATTAGCACCCCAAATCAGATCGACTGTCGGCGATGATCAGTGGGGCCTCTCTTCGTTAGCATTTTCACAGCAGAATGTGTTTTCCTCCCTATTCACGCTTCGGTGTTTATGTTTGTCCATATGAACTCAGTTTGTGGTGAGGGGAGTGATGACAATCGTTGGATATAAACTCGCAAGGAAAAGAAAACACGTGCATTGCACGGTTTCATATTCCAAGCGGATTGGAACTAAGTGGGGGCGTGTTCGGCAAGTTTATGTGATTCGAATCATTTTGATGATCCGTGCCGTGAAGTGTCAAACATTACGGAGCTGTGAAATAATCGCCACCCTCTTGGCGTGTCGACACCGTTGGACAAGTTGAGCTTTGTGATGATAGTGATTTAACGAGACCATTAAATATCTATTGGTTTTTATTGGGGTGATGACTGAACGATAACCTGCTACGACCTGAAGAAGCTCAGACGACTACAGCAAAACACTATGTTGAGTTGATTATTTGTTATAGGTGTCTTTTTGCAGGACTGCATCAGCATGCGTGCATCAGCGCCGAATTATGAGGGCCTAGGAAAACATGTTTGTAATTAAATTTAAAAGATAACCTAACATCTATGAGGTGACAGCAACTATCTAAATAAGTCAAAAGATCTGAAAGACTTGAGGTGATTCTAAATCAATAACTTAAGGGATTATTCTTTTGCTTGTAACCTAAACAATTGATAATTGAAGTTTACATGTACACGACGAAACACGTGTAAAATGTATAAATTGAAATTAAAACTGCGAAAAAAGAAACCACGTGCTCCGGTGGGGATCGAACTCACGACTCTCGATTCGCTAGATGGACGCTTCATCCTACAATCTGCGGTGCCCTTTGAGATACCCCAACACTCGTAGTCGAACTGAACTCGATTATCATAGGAAGTGAAACGCTCGGCCAACCTGAGAAGGTGTAGTTCAGACCGACGACTGATTGATTTCGCCACCTCCAAGAATATGACCATTTGTAGCACCTACTTCCAGCTCAGCTTTCTGTACCGATACACCTGGAAATCATAACAAGAAACAGAATCACAAATCGTCCACGTTCTGATTGATGAACGGCACTTCTCCGACATTATCGGCGTAAGGACCCATCGTGGCGCTTACATCGACTCCGACCACTACCTGGTAATGGTAAAAATGCGCCCAGCCAGGGTTTCTACTCATTTATAGAAATTAAATTCCCTGATATGTCCAGGTTTTAAAAATAATTCCTAGTTCAAGACATTCTCCAAAATACTCAAATGATTGACGAATGGGTAAATTTAGGTGACTACAATTTAATTTTTAAATATAGGTTTGGCTTCGAAACACCTCAGCAAAAAAATCTTACAATAAGCTTCAACATATTTTTCACTCCTATAAAAACATATATTTTTATCTCTTCTAATTGTTGTTGACCATTCATTTACCAACACTGTGGATTGTATATGAACAAAAGTCATGTATGTAATCCGATGAATGTTATGTTACACAGCGTAACAAAAATGACATGTTTGCGTGTCTCAAGAACCAAATTATGTGTCTCTAGTAGATTTGGGGCTGCTGAATCTGATGTCGTTCTCAGAAATGTTCCAGCACGTCACAATTTTTAGCTACAGGTCGCCAAAGTTGTACAAAACACTGCTTTTATTAATGTTTACATGAAATTTAAAGTACAATTTATCATACTTTTTTGTAATCTAATGCACCAAACATGCAAAATAGACCTTGAACTTTCATTTCAGACATAACTTGATTGAAATTGCGCGATTTAATTTCGATTAAACCGATTTTTTCAACATGCTTGCAGTCTCCATGCAAAATTCTTCGTTTCTTCTATATGGCAAAATACAACAATTCTCTAAACCATCAAAAAAAATCTTTTCCATATCGAAAATAATACAACCTTTGATGATAAGTATTGTTATACACATAAAATTTGAATTTAGTGGCAAATTATGCCAATATATTACCTTACAAGCTGGGAAACTTGCATGCAAGTTGGCTGAAATAGTCATTTTTTGCATTTTCAACAGTCAATATCTCAAAAACTGGACGTGCTATGATATTTCTGAAAACGGCAATGGATTCAGCAACCCTTAATTAAGTGAATAGCGGTATTTTGGTGCTGGAGACAAAAACGTGTTCCGCAGTGTTATTAGCCGATGTGAAAAGTCTGTCTTATTTTTGTTGGTACTTTCGTGTTGGCGGAGTTTGGCTCTCAAGATATAATTGTGGTGGATTAAAGTAAGTTTTAATTTAAAGCGACATATATTGGAATTTTAGAATAGTTAGCAAATATATGAAAGAAGGGTACCGTAAGGCGGGGTGACATTGGGCCATAAGGGTGACTTTGGGCCAAGGTTTTTACAGCAAGCTAATGCCAGAATAATGAAAACAATGTGTCAAGATTCAAGAATACGTTATAAATAGCCAATAAATGGTCATAGATTAGTTTTTTGACGTTCCTACTAGCTATTAGATGCATCGAAAGAGGCGGTCAAAGTCACCCCCTAGGCCCAATGTCACCCCGCACGGCGGTAAGTTAAATATTTATTAATTGAATACAAATAAAAGCTCATTAATTTCAGATTTGAATTTACAGGAGACATCACTTTGATTGGAAGTTGCAAATGACGAAACAAGTACAGAAGGAACAGAATACTCAGAACGTACGAAGGTGTTTAAAATCGTATAGGATGTGATTTTCCAAGTTATACCAATTAAAGTGGTTGGCTATCCAACGTGCTTAATGCATCACTTGTTCACAAATTATGATGTACAGTCATCTCTCCCTTACTCGATATTGAAGGGACCATCGAGTTAGGGAGGTATCGAGTTACAGAACACAAAAGCAGTGCAACTGCATTCCAAGGGACCATCGAGTTAGCCATGAAAATCAACTTTTACTATGGTTCTCTAACTCGATATCGAGATACAGAATATCGAGTAAGGGAGAGTTAACTGTATAACATGGAAACATTATACTTTCGATTAAAACCTAGGTCAAACTCAATAGAACCTTTAGGACAACGCAGATAATAAATCAAATAAACAGTATTTCAATTATAATGATATTGTTTTCTTAATTCTACTAAAAACCTGAAATCAAATCATCAAAAACTTATTATACTATCATGTAGAAATCACTAACAATACTAATATTTATTATCTGAATTTCACATAGCATTCATCAGCAAAATCCAATGGTTTTTATTTTGAGTTTGCATGAAATGTATGTGTTTTATCAGATGAATCTAATCAAAATGGAATCGCACAAGTTTATGTGATAAATTGATAAGCGTTATGTGAAAAGCTATATGGAAAAAAACTATATGTGTTTTCAGATAAATCTTACATGATTACTCGGTTCAGTGTAGGTGTTTTCTTGAGGAAGCCAGGGCTGGTAGCGACAGATATGTAGTATTGGAAACAAGAACTTAGAGAACTCTTACCTAAAAAAACAAAAATGAATAAAAAAGTGACCATCTATGAATTATACCTAAACCTAACAGGAACCACGGCATGAGAGTTTAATTCTTCATTTGAAAAGACATTAATCTAAAAAAACATTTGTGAGACTTTTTTCAGTTCCTCGTGACATTACAAATATTACTGCTCGCTTAACTGTAAATTTCTTTCACATTTTACTCCAAAGACCTCTTCAGGAGTTTGTTTAGTATTTTTTACGAACGCTTTATGTAATTCTCTCAAGAAACGTTTAGTACCTTCAAGAATTCAAACACGCTTTTTTTATCAAAACTACACTCCTACATCTACCACGGATTGTATTCTACAGTTTTCTTAATACGAACCATAGTTTTAGCTCAAAATATCATCATCTTCTTTTTCTGGCATTACGTCCCCACTGGGAGAGAGCCTGCTTCTCAGCTTAGTGTTCTTATGAGCACTTCCACAGTTATTAACTGAGAGCTTACTGTACCAATAACCCATTTTTGCATGCGTATATCGTGTGGCAGGTACGAAGATACTCTATGCGCAGGGAAGTCGAGAAAATTTCCAACCCCAAAAAAATCCTCGACCGGTGGGATTCGAACCCTCGACCCTCAGCTTGGTCTTGCTGAATAGCTGCGCGTTTACCAATATCATCATATTCTGGGCTTCGTGGGCTTCGTTGCCTTGTGGTTAGCGGCGTCAGTTGTCTAGGCGTATTGTGCTACGAGGCGTGGGTTCAATTCCCGCTCCAATCGGTGGAAACTTTTCGTCAAACGAAATATTCATCGTTGGGCTACTGGGTGTTTCGTGTTGTCCGTTGCCTAATGTTAGTAATTGTTCAGTCTGTGCAGCCAATGTGCCGAAGACGGTGTAAATTGTCTTTTTCTTTTTTTATATCGGTTGATTATTCATCATGGCAAACATTACTTAGAAGACTCCATCGGGAATCTCGATCGTTGCGGATATTTTTTAAGGAAGTGCCAAGTTCTCCAGAAATTTATCCATTGATTCTTCTCCTTTTTCCAAGCAAATCTTCAAAGAATGTTTCCAGTTACAGGTATGCTTCCAGGGAAATGTCATGGACATTTTTCGGATTTTTTTTTGGAAAATTTAAAAGGCATTTCTAACGAAAATACTAGAGTAATTTCTGATGAAACTTGTGTGAGTTCTAAGCATGTCTTGATGAATTTCAACGAGGATCTCAAAAAGATCTCCTGGATTTTTCCTTGATGCAATTTCTCTTGGAACCTTGTATGAAGTTTTGAGGAATACTTAGATATTTGAAAATATTAGTGAGATGTTTGAACTGCACCAATAATATTTCGACGAAATGCTGCAGAAATTTCTAGAGGCACTTAATCCTACGTGGAATTTATCAAGGAATTCTTTGAATAATTCCGGAGAGTAATTGTGAATTAGTTACTAAAGAAATCCTTGTAAGGGGTCGTCCATAAATGACGTAGCTTTTTAGGGGGGAGGGGGGTCTTCACGAATTTGTGACGAAGTGTGACGAGGGGGAGGGAGGGGTCCTAGCTAGTGGACGTAGCATTTTGAATCTAGTCCGTAAAAAAGAAAGGCGCTGAAAAAAATTGCATACAATTTTTTTGTGGAACCTTCTTTTTTTGCTTATAAACTTGGGTTATAAAATTATGATTAAGCTTCAAAACATTCATATGACAAGATTGAAAAAATATCTATGAAACTTTAGATTTTCTTGATAAATGCAATCAAACAGATGTTTTGAAGCTTTAAATAATTATGTGAGTATTATATTAAATTCGCGTCTAAATTAATAAATTTATAAATAAACAAAATAAGTTTAATGAATTGAATAAAAATCAATGCTATAACTACTTGGAGTACATTTTTTTTTTGCCATTTGTTAACATGACATAAAGTCAGCCGTTTTAGTTTTATCCATATTTTCTGTTGGGGCTTTATTTCTTCAAGAAAATGAAATATGCTCTTCTTGGCAAATATTACATTTAAAGCAAGATATTTATTCCGTGAATTATGCCTTCAATGTTGCAGGAGATCTCCACCCAATCAACTTATCATTTGTGTTGATATATCAATGCTCTTGATGGAATAGCCTGAATATTAATGAGGATAATAGATTCGAGTGTTAACCAAATTGCCCTATCATTAAATTTTATTAATAACTCGGAAATTTGAAGAATTTTTATTATTTAACGGTTTCATTATAGGTTGTGTAAGATTATTTCAGTATGGAAACGATAATGAAAATCAACTGAAATATTAATAGAGATTATTGTATTTGTATAATTTTCTAAACATTCAAAATATTTCAAGTGTAATCTTTTATGTATCTGGACACTGTTTGCTAAAATGATTTGAAATGGAATAATATTAACGATGATTCATTTCAAATTAATCTATTTTTTTGATCATCTTCATTGAAATCTATTTCCTAACAACGAATAATTTAAAAAAAACCAATCCTCTAATATAACGAAATTTTTGTTCAATATATTATAAAATATATTGGACCATAACTCGACAGTAACGAGCTTCATCAATCCAATCATTTTTTTTCACATTTGTTATAGTAAACTTGTTTTTTATGGTAAGAACAGCAATAGTAATATAATTTAGTCTATAAGAAACTGGAAACCAAAACCAAGGAAAATGTTTATTTAAAACTTTTCCAAATTACTTTTGAGCGCTACTGTATGTCAAACTGTTAGAATAGATTATCCTTTCATTTCAGTCAGTTATTAATATCAAACTTTGTATTGAACTTTTCAATTCCAATTTTTTGTTTCAACCCAGTCACTAAGGAAAACAAATTAAAAAAATATAGGTGGGGGGGGGTGTGCTCGATATGCTACGTATTTTCCAGGGGGGAGTACCAGCATTTGTGACGAAAAGCTACGAGGGAGGAGGGGGATGTAAAAAATCAGTGAAAAAATGCTACGTCATTTATGGACGGCCCCTAAAATGCCTGAATTAAACGAAAAAAGTAATAGGAATTATTGTTGCGTTTCTTGGAGAATATCGAGAATATTTTTTTAGGCTCTTGAATAAACCTTTGTAGAAGAACTTTTTTGTCCTAGAAGTAACACTGGTTTTAGTAAACTTGTTGGTTTGGAGAAATTGGTAAAAGAATCAGTGGAAAAAAACAACTAGAGAAAATTATGGGATTTTTTTCAGAGTAATCTCTGTGAAAGTTACTGGAGGTAGTACCGTTTTTTGGACAAAATTCTGAAAAAAAAAAATCCTCTGAGCATCGATTGAAAAAATGCTGGTGACATCCTTGTTGAGTTCCTGAAAATATTCCAGAAGGAATCTTTGGAGAAATAGTCGCATAATAGTCTCTGAAGGTTTCTCTGGAGCCTCTAGAATGTTGCACCAGGATTCACTGTTAATACAAGAATGTATTTTAGTTACTGCATTAAGCTCACTCTATAAGAGTTTGTTGAGAGTTAAGGCCACTTATGCTTAAACTTGTGTTTCTCGGGTATGTTAGTTACATTATTTTCAATAAACTATAACAGGTTTGTTGGTTGTTCGTTTGTCTACAATTGATTTGGTGGTTAATTTTTCTATTATCTTCTTGTAACTGTTTCAATTTTCCTGGTCTAACGTGGCCGTTATGCCACGGTGGAAATTCAAAAGCATGAAGTTTCCATATGACGCAACAAAGTAATAAGTTGCATAATCATGAGAGTAGATTTTAAAAGATTTCTTGGTAAAATTTAAGAGTGATGAGTATCACCTATACCTATACCTTATGCATCACAATTGATTTTCGTTTCATTTTAACTTTAATAAATGACCATTGACTTCGATTGCAAATAGGTGAAATATTGATGAATTGATTCTAAGATTGCATTGTTTTTTTTACTATAAGAATTCAACTTAACCTTCAAAAACAGGTTCGGTTATTATGGAACTACTCTATAAAACAAAACATTGCTTCAAAACCCGCTCTGACTGTTTTATAGACGTTTTGGAAGCATTTGATTTTTGTCCCGGGATCCCGGGAAATCCCGGGATTTTTAAAAATAAAATCCTGAATCCCGGGATTTTTTCGAGTCCGGAAAACAAGACCCTCTAGTTTAAACGACTGATTATCCCAAGCAGCGTTTTATTGGCGGCGCAGTCAAAATGTTTGTTCAATTGAATTGATTTTGTATTACAAAAGGAAATATTCTATCATGTATAACTGTTTCGAAATAATTCCCTGAGTGTAGCTGAAATTCCCTGCGAATTCCAGATTTTCCAGGTTTTTCTAAGTAGTAGACACCCTGCCAGCATCTCGAATAAACGTTGCCAGAAGAAGATTCGCTCGCCGGAACCCCTCTGCTAAAGAACAATAAATGCAGCCATCACCGTCGCTGGCGAGAACATTGTTGGGTACGTTGAACGGAGTCGACGGAACGATTGGTTCACCTCGTCGTGTGGAATGATTATGGAGGAGAAGAACACAGCGCGGGCAGTAATGCTGCAGCAAGGTACTCGACAGAACGTGGAACGCCGTCTGGAGGAGACGAAATGCGAAGAAATGGAGCTGTTGCACCGCACCCAAGAAACGCGAAACTTCTTTCAAAAACTCAACGCAACCCGCAGAGGCTTTGTGTCGCGAGCCGAAATGTGCAGGGATAAAGATGAGAATATTTTGTCGGACGGACTCGACGTGATCGAAAGGTGAGCACTACGACAAACACTTGAATGGCGCTGAGAGCACATGCACGGAGGTTCAAGGCAGTGGAAGAAATGACTACGTCGGAATGTTGGACAATAGCAATCATCCAGCTTCCACTTTAAGGGAAGAAGGATGTCGTTCAACATCTCAAGAATAACAAGGCAGCTGAGATGGAGGGTATCGGAGCTTAACTCATTAAGATGGGCCCGGAGAAGTTGGTCGCTTGTCTGCATCGGCTGATAGTCAGAATCTGGAAGACAGAACAGCTACCAGTGGAGTGAAAGCAAGGAGTTATATGCCCTATCTACAAATAGGGCGACAAGCTATAATGAAAAAAAGAACAAGCGATTACTATTCTAAATGCCACCTACAAATTATTATCTCAAATCATCTTCTGTCGTCTATCACCAATAGCAAATCAGCTCGTGGGAAATTATCAAGCCGGTTTCGTGGACGGCACTGACGCACCAGATTTTACAGTACGGCAAATCCTCCAAAAATACCGGGAATATCAGGTCCCAACGCATCACCTGTTTATTGATTTGAAAGCGGCCGCATAGAGCTATAAAGAATCATGGACGAGAACAGCTTTCCCGTGAAGCTCACAAGACTGATTAGAGCGACAATGGACGGTGTGCAGAACTGCGTAAAGATTTCGGGCCAACACTCCAGTTCGTCCGAGTCCCGTCGGGGGCTAAGACAAGGTGATGGACTTTCGTGCCTGTTGTTCAACATTGCGCTAGAGGGTGCCATGCGGAGAGCCGGGCTTAACAGCCGAGGCACGATTTTCACAAGGTCCAGTCAATTTGTTTGATTTGCTTATGACATGGATATAATCGGTAGGACATCTGAAATGGTGGCCGAAATGTACACCCACCTGAAACGTGAAGAAACAAGAGTCGGACTGGTGATGAATGCGTCGAAAACAAAGTACGTGGGCGGAACCGAACGTGACAGGGCTCGACAAGGAACCAGCGTTAGGCGCCGTTCACAAATTACGTAACGCTCGAGGGGGGGCTGTAGGCTCAAGCGTTACGGCTCATACAAAAATTTCAAATTTTCCATACCAAAAACGTTACGGAGGGGGGGGAGGTGGTTTAAAAATTTCAATTATAGCGTTACGTAATGAATGGATGCCGCCTTACGATTCGAGGTGGTAGATGGATTCATTTACACTGAAGACAGCCTTACAGTTGAGGTCGAAATACGCGTATTTTTCAAAAGATACAAACTCTAGTAGAATTAAATGGTATAGTACTAAATTGGGTTTTTCATCCACTTACCTCGGATCCTTGCTGGCGGCGGATAATAATGTTAGCCTGAAATATGGAGACGCATCAACTGTGGAAGTCGTGCCTACTATAAGCTCCAGAAGAACTTGTGGTAAAAAAGATTCGTCCCTGCATCAAATGTACAATGTACAAAACGCTGATTAGACCGGTGGTTCTTTACGGGCATAAAATGTGAACGATGCTCGAGGAGGACTTGAAAGCACTCGGAGTCTTCGAATATCGAGTGCTTAGGACGATCTTTGGCGGTGTGCAGCGGCGAAAGATGAACCACGAGCTCACTGTACTCAACCGCGAACCTGGCATCATGAAGGCAGCAAAAGCTGGAAGAATGCATTGGGCGGGGCATGTTGTAAGAATGCCGAACAAAAACACTGCAAAAATGGTGTTCGCTTCTTATCCGGCAGGAACAAGAAGGCGAGAAGCACAGCGGGCATGGTGGGCTGAGCAGGTGCTGCAAGATCTGGCAAGTGTGGGCCGCAGCCGAGGAACGGGTGAGCCTTGCTTACTGTGGGTGAAATTGAAAACTAAGTTCGATACTGTATTTCGCCTACACGTGTAACGAAAAAAGAAAACAATTCTGTTGTACACGTACTTTCTGTTTACCTGAATGCTATTCCCACTCTACATGCCTCAAACATAAGTTTAAAAAAGCGTTAAAGTTACTTTCCGTATAAAGCAAAAATTTGGATTTTCCTTCATCAATTTCAATATATCTCAACCACACTGCCGTGAATCGCAAGTGTTTTGGTCATTTTTATATTTTCCTGGAAAGATATCGGAGTGAAAAGTATATTGTGAAAGTTTCATTATGATTTGAATAAGTTCTAGTCCATTAGAATTTTTTGAATATTCGTATGGAAAACGAGTATGGAAACTTCACAGTCCATTTTCTCAATGCCTACTTCTTACAGATGGGACTGACTAGTGATTCACGGCAGTATACCAGCTGTGATATTGTTCACTCCGAAAGTAAAAACTTCCATTTAGTCAAGTACGCTGCAGCAGCGGTTTACTTTATTTAACCTTTTCGTTTTGATTTGACTCGGTTTGTTGTAGGATCACAAAAGTAAATACATCCATATAAATATACTCTACACAGCACGAGATGATATATCGGTATTTATATTCAATTTTATTTTTTCTACTTGTCTACTGGAATATTTCCACTATAGGAACCTACTGTACAAAAGGTATACAACGTTGCACTCACATTTAAAAACGGGACGACATTCAGTGAGGTTGCATTTTCGAAAGGAAATTTTTCAACAGCAATGCACCACCCCGTTTATCAGTGTTAAAGGTCTTACGGAGTACTTCAACAAACTATCTCCTACAACTGTGTGTAAAGCTTTCGTACAAACTTTTCGTAGTGTTGGAACATAATTATAATTATTCTTAGTAGAAATTCAACAGTTTCCGCACCGGATCCTAGGAGCTAGATTTAACAATTATTCAGGTTGTAGCTCGAAGGGAAAATCAACAGTTTGTATAATGTTTGAAGGGTACTTTTATTACTTTCAGGGAACATCACACCTTTTCGTTTGTGTTTTTTTAGGATCATTGACAACGATAACGATTTAATTTATAAGTAATCAAGAAGCACATTTCAGGTCTTCTTGACTATACTTTACAGGGAAGTTCTAAATGTTAGAATACACACGCTTTAAAAGAAAGGGAGCGTTTTTCTTTTAAGAGAGACTCATAATGGTGACATTTGCAAATTTACGTAGCGGTTATAAATTCTAGTTTGGCGGTGTGGCTAAGAATGATACATTTGGAGATTGTTCTATGAAAAGAAATCTGAATGAAACATTAATTGAGAAGCAATCCCCCCATGCACGCATATGTACTCAAAAGCCTACCATCAAGTATTTGTCAGTATGATTTCATTAATAAGCACTTAATTAATGGCTATGGGGTGGCATATGTGTACATGACGAGTTTGTTGTATTTGATGTTAAATGATTTGAATGATTTCGTGTTAGGTACAGGATTAGAATTACAGAATTGATTAATGATTTGGATGAGTTTAACCACATGCCTTTTTCGTCGTTGGGTATACTAACACTGACTAGACATTTACGCAGAACGACATTCAAAACTGTACTCATCACAATTAACCTTTTTTGATGCTTTTAAAGCATTTTCATTCATCGCAAGCAATCGATAGCTGTACAAAATTTATGAAGATATCTATATAACGGTTTCACTATTCTTAATCGGGGCAAAGCATGTTGAAACATCATTAGATGTAAATGTTGAAACAAATGAGCCAGCTTATTGGTGAAGCATAGTAACACTTGCCATACTGCGAATATTGCGATTTTTGGTGCACTGATATACTATTATGGGTTGCATAATTTTGGAACTGTTTTTTAGATTGATGAAAGTTTCCTGAAGTACTGCAGAAGCTGGTACAGATGCCTAAATCAGGAAAACTGACAGTAGATCCAGCTACTCATCGGACCATCTGCCTGCTACATAAGGGTGAATAATTGTAACGTTTGTATCAGATCATCGATTTTTCGGAACCATTTGGGGCCCCAAACATGGCCGTAATCAGAGAGAAGAGAGAGGCAGGAGGACCGTGGCCCCTGGCCGGCAAAAAATAAATAAAATTAACTGGTTTGCTACAAAGGTAAATGTTTTAATTGACATTTCTTTGTTTTTCACGTAAACATGAATGTAAAATTGCATCACGATAAACTTTCTGAACATTTTTTTTAGATTCCAACTAAAAATCAGACTTCTGACAAAAGTTTTACCATATACCATTCCAAGGATTTAACAGTCTACATTGGGTCTGTCAAAAAATCGTTTTGCGAAACTCCGAAGGTTTCTGCCAAGCATCTGATAAATTATCTTCAAATGAATCCGTCTGAAAAGGAATTACTCTACGTATCGGTGAGAAATTCCTTCTGGGATCTTTCTTTATTGTTCATTGTATTTCTTTAACAATGATTCCAAAAATTTATTCGAAAGCATGAGCATGAGCATACATGACCGTTCAATTCGTAGTTGATACTGAGTGATTGACCAGAGCATTCGAAGATGCACAGAGATTTAATGAATGGGGCTTGGGTTTAGCTTACCATTCTCATTGTGCACACAAATCGAGAGCTCAACATGCAAAAGCTAATAACGGTGCCGGCCACGTATTTACGGTCATCGGGGATGGAAGGGAATGTTAGTTAGACAACCATTGTTACTAGTGTCCGAAGAAGCTTCTGCATCTCCACAGTTGTCATTGGGAGGATATTGGCTTAGTGGGATAGTGGTAAAAATCTGGGAGTCACCTTTAGTTAGTGATGCGATCCATGATGTTTTCACGCTTGCCGGATTCGCGATATTATTCGATAAACGCAAAAGTTGTTCAGTAGCTCAAAGGCTGACATGCGTTGGTCATTCAGATACGGAATTGAGTCACCAGTGGCGCTATTATGCATGTAACCTTTTTTTTGCAGATATCTCAGGTTCATGACCACCATCATTGGTTGAGCCAGTTGATTCAAAATTTTGCGGATATCTTAGTAACCTGACCACTTAGAAAGATGGAGTCTTCGGAAAAGTTTCTCAGTAGTTCGAAAGCTATCATTGTTTCGAGATTTTGCCACCAGGCGATGCTAGTGAGCATGAAATTTTCGTTTTGAAGATATCTTTGGAGTCTGACCCCCTAGAAAAATATTCGAAAAAGTTGTACAGTAACTGGCTCTCTTCTCTATTTTTTTATTTAGGGATTTTCTTCCGTAGGCAGGTTCATCCTTGAAAAAAGGTGGATAGCTGGGTCTCCTACAACGCGGATTCCTAAAACACCCCCTCCCCCCCAACCATGTGTAATAGGGAACCTGACTGTAGTTTTCTGACTCTTAAAATTCTTCCATAAGTTTATCCTTGATTTCATCCAATAATGTCTCTGAAATATCAACATACAATTTAAAAACTATATCTTGAGACATATTTATCCATGAAATTGTGACAACATGTTCTATTAAATAGAAGGAATTGTTCTGTTTTTTACTTTAGATATCTTTGCAAATCTATTAAGATCAAAATTTTAGAAATAAATCCTGATAACTCTCTCAGGACTTTGCTGTCAATGACTTTATAAAGTCGTGCAACGATCCCTTTCGAACATCTATATTCCTAGAAATTTCCTTGTGCATCCTTGATGATATGCAACCTACGACTGATCCGAAAAACCTTTAAAAACTCCTTCAAGACCTTTTTAAATTCTTTCAGACATTCAATGTCTCTTCTGAGCATTACACCAAGCCAATAAGTTCACTGAGAACATTTCAAAGCTATATCTTGAACGAAAATTCCACAAAATCATCTCGTATCGATTTCTCCAGGGATTAATTCTTATATCATCCTATATAATATCCTATACCACACTTATCCCTCACCATATCTATCTATGGTGAGGGATAAGTGTGGTATATTGGACTAATAAGATTGTGGGGCTTGGGGATGCTACAAAGATCATTAGCCAAATACTTCAGTTTTCCGTAGCGTAGCTGTAGTATAATTGGTAATGCGTCCGTGTACAGAATAGAAATTGTGGGTTCAAGTCCCGCCGGCTACATAATCTTTAAGCACAATGTTACTACAATTACACTTAATTTGGAAAACATATTTCTATCCGCCGATATTGAATACCTTTCCCCTAAAAATAAAGCAATTTATTGACAACATACCAATAATCCCAATCTTGAATTTTCCATCCAGTCAATGAATCTGTTATTCAGAAATCAAATTGAATCAAAAGGATGGATATCCTTCATAGCTTTAGGCTGCATTCAACTTTCAACTGCTGATTGAAGATGTGTATATTAGACTGGCCCTTAAACAAAAAAGTTGTAAAACTCAACGAGGCACCCCCTAGATATGAGCATTAGGGTAAGAGAAACGCTCTCTCAAAATTTCAACTCAATTGGTTGCTCCACCAGCTGGCGCATTCGATTTGAAGTTTGTATGGGATATTCGTCTCAAATATATTGAAAATTGATCCTATGTCACTGTTTCGTTCCGTATACTAATTGTTCACGTTCAAATAAGCCCAGAATGACAAATACACTAGTTGATACCCTAATGAACATAATTGCAGAAGGTTGTATCTGGATTTAATCTCATTCTCATTAACCTTTCAGTTGTTAAAAGTTAGGCTTAGATCAGCACTCCCGTACAGTTACATATATGCATGCGACATGTGCCAGCTCGCCCAGCGTCATAGGTGGCTATGATACGCTTAGTGGCTACCTCCAAGCTATGTTGAAGAAATACAAGCAATATTGCATGATAAACTTCAGATGGTTAAAACACAACCTTTATTAATTTTGATCATGGTACAATCTTCTACAATATTCTTCGCTATTACATCAAGTAGTGTTTTTGACATTCTGGGTCCAATTGAACGCGATCATTAATTTTCCTGAACCAAACAGTAGATGATGTGCTGTTGCTCATATGTTTAAGCTGAAAATCCCATATTAACTTCAATTCAAATGCGCCAGCTCATGGAACGACCAAATGAGCTGAATTTTTCAGAAAGGCTTCCTCTAACCCCAAGAAATAATCCTGGGGGGTGCCCCGTGGAATCATACAACTTTATTTTTCTCCCATACTGAGCTGGACCAGTCTAGTGTATAGCCTTCTAAACAGACTACACAAAGCTTAACAAAAAAAAAATCGTCCCAAAAGGAGCATTTTGTTATTTGAGATTTGCGATTGAGTTGAGAACGATAGCTATAGGGTGTTCAATAAGTTCGAATACAACTTTTCATCATTGTGTAGGTGCGCACCATGTGCATTCTTTATGTTGGTATTGGTGTCAGCTTTAGACTCGTGTATAGTCTAACCGACGCGCATGATGTCGACATTCTGTTTTGGACTACCATTTAGCGAGGACGTGTTTTTCGATTTGCCCAAAGTCCGAGTTCTATTTCGTTTTCTTTCGTGTGCGAAGTGCACTTTTTCGCGATTTCCCGTTCCCGAGACTGCTCTCCTGCGCAAACCTACCTCCTTGGGGTAGCTAGCCAGAAAGCTTTCCTGCAAGCAGCAGAAGACCAATCGCGGCCCGTAGCATTTGCGATGGGTCGCAACCGTAAGCAGATGGCGGATTCCGCCTCGATCCCTGCCCCGCAGGCCGACGACGGGCACACGAGTGCGCCAAAGCGCGCGCGTAACGAAGATGCCAACCCGGCGGTTTACAACAACAGGTTGCTGGCAAACAACCAGTTTGCCTCCCTGCCAGTGGACCAAGTCCCCCAGAAGGCGAAGGTTGCCCTCCTGTTCAAGGCGACGACGGACATCTCAGCGCTGCGGTCGGAACTAGCGGCCGCCAAAAGAAGAGAGACGTGACGCAGTGCGGCAACTGCCTCGCATTCGGTCACGGGACGATAAACTGCCACATGCCACATGAAGCCCCGCTGTGGCAAATGTGCCGGTGCGCACACCACGATGACATGCTAGCCGATGGAGGAGGGCATTGAACCGAAGTGTGTCAACTACGGATCCAATCACGAGGGCAGCAGCCGTAATTGCCCTAAACGAACGGAGTTCCTGGCGATCCGCCAAAAAGCAGGGACGACAGCGCCGCCCACCCTCACCGCTGACTGAGGAGCACTTTCCGACTCCCCGCTACCAGGTGCCCAATCTGCCACCGCCTCCACGAACCCATCGGCAGAAATCCCACCAGACGGCCCCCTCCGTTCAGCATCGCCTCGCGACTGCTGCTCCACCGGTGCAGAATGCGCCACCTCCTGGATGGAGGATCGCAAACTGGAACGCTTGTTCCCTCCGGAACAAAGCCATCGAGTTCGTCGACTTTCTCGAACAGAAAATCATCGACATCACCATCATCAAGCCTGAGATGAGCGTCTCCATTCCCAACTATCGACTTGTGCGGCTAGATCGGACCGGCTCATGAACTACCGCCTGCTGCCGAGTCTGCAGCTCAAACTCATCGAGGCCGTAGAAGGCTGTAGAAGCGCAAGCTTAGGACGGCCCGATCACCATCATCGCTGCATACTACCCAACGCAAGCGAACCTCAACGACGGCCCTACGGCAGAACATCATCAAGCTAACTTGGCGGCGCGGGCGGTGCATCATCGCTGGTGACCTCAAGGCGAAGCACGAAGCCTGGGGGATCCCCCGAAAAAACCGAAACGGAGTCATCCTGCAGCAAGGCTTGGAGGAAGGTAACTACAACATCTTGGGCCCGGATACTCCCACCCGGTTGAGCAGATCCGGGGCCCATGTCATCATCGACCTGTTCATCACAAACATGGTAAGCATCTCCCAACCGGTCGTCTACCAGAAACTCAGCTCAGACCACTATCCGGTGGTGGCTGAGGTTGGGTCCTCAGTCAACCGGCATCTCACGACTCGGCGCAACAATCATCGTGTCAACTGGGACCACTTCCGGCAGTGTATCGACACCCACGTCGACTACGAGGTGCGACCCAAGTCATCCGATGACATCGAACGGCAGCTGCAGGCCATCGAAGAGGCGATCTCTCAGGCCAGAGAACGACACGTGTCGGCAACCAGTCAGGTGAGCAACAATGTACCAATTGATAGAGTTTAAAGATTTGATCAGGCTTCGTAACACCATCCCCAGGCAGTACCAGCGAACTGAGCTGCCTGTCCTAAAATCCGATGTCAATCGGATGAACAAAATTATCAAGGCCAGAATGTTGGACCTCAGAAACCATTTTTTTGCAAATAAGATCCGCGCTCTCCCAGACTGTGCTCAGCCGTTCTAGAAGCTCACGAAAATTTAAAAAACAGGCCTAGACCCATTCCACCGCATTTCCACTAGATAACAATAGCCCCGCAGATCGCTTGATAACACCTGCTGAGAAGGTAGCCAAAATAGGTCGACATTTCGTCAGCTCACTTAATCATGAAGCTGCTGTTAATGAGCATGCAAACAACCACCATCAGATTCCCAACGACTTCTCGGAGGAATTGGAGATCACAGCTGACGAACTCTCGACCTATTTAAAATCTTCCAAAAACATGAAGGCCCCAGGTTTCGATAACATCATGAACTAGGAACTCAAGCACTTGAGTGTCCAGTTCTATGAAGACCTTGCGGTAATCTTCAACCAGTGTCTCCGGCTTAGCTACTTCCTATCGTCCTGGAAGTCAGCTTAAGTCGTCCCCATCAGGAAACCTGGCAAAGATCCTTCCTCCCCCAAAAGCTATCGCCCCATCAGCCTTCTCTCAGCGTAATCAAAGCTTTTCGAAAGGGCATTTTATCGCCGACTTCTTGCCTCTGTTGAGCAAAACAACAGTAGGCAGTATCCTCGGGCCCCTGCTATTTAACCTGTTCACCTCCGATATGCCCGCACTCCCAGGAGGCGGCGCGCTGTCTCTGTTCGCAGATGACATCGTCTAGTTAGTATCAATAGTAAAGGTTACGTATAAAGGACATACAAAACACCCAACAGACCAATGGAGAGTAGGGCTGTGCACTATGTGGTTTTATCGGTATCGGCGATAACATGTTGATTCAATATCGGTATCGGCGATATATCGGATTTAGCATTATCGATATCGAACCGATAACCGATAATTTTCAGAAGAGATGTTTAAAAGTAAAACCGACAATTTCGGCTTACTTTGACTCCCACTGTTGCATTATGGAGTCTATTATTTGAATTTGTAGTGATACTTTGCCAAACCCAACGGATATCTAAAATTTTATCGAACCATTTTCGATTACGTAATATCATAAATAAATGTTGCTCTGATTATCGGGATTGTTATCGGACCGAGAATAATTTTATCAATATCGAAAAATATCGGCCCAAGAGATATCGGATATCGTATCGATAATATTGGCCCGATAATATCGATATTATCGATACTATCGATATTTGCACAGCCCTAATGGAGAGTGCTCCGATTGAAGAAAAGCTTCTTCTGACTGGAAAGGGAAGGATTGTTTACTGCGTTATACTTACAATGCGTGTAAATTACTGCCGCCGTTAGCGCACGGTTATGAGGCCCACAATAGAACACATTTTCCTATGGGAAGCGTGCGGGTAGTCATCGGTTTTTCAGTTCTGTCGCCTAAACGGTAAAAGATACCACTTTGGCGTCTATGGACGAAAGTTAGAGTATGGATTGATGAAATAAAAAATATTTTTTCGAAAAATTTTCATGATACAGACAATAGTTTTTCCGCTATTTTTCCGACAATTTTCTCCATGGTGAAAAATTTTCTGGGAAATGTTTTTCTTTTTATATTTTTAATAGATTTCTGAGAAAATTTCCTTTCGATTTCACTAAAAGACGTTTGTTCTACGATGCATAGTTCAGTAGTAATGATTTATTAAAGTTGGAGGAATATAGGGAAATCGTGAAAATTCATCCAGAGTTTTCCGGGAAAATAGGCAACTATACTTTTTTTGAATTTGAATTTTTGGTCATGTATCAACGAGCTCTACCTCTGGTGAAAATTTCATCCAAATCGGAGAACCTCCGGCCCAAACCTGTCCGATAATTAAAAAAAATGCCCAAATGTAAAAATAATGAGAACCGGACGGCCGCCTTCGGAGAGGACGCCAGCAGCCATCAAGGTGGTGAGGGAGCGGGTTCGCCGAAAAACGAACCACTCGATCCAGAAGACCGCTGCTGACCTCGATGTGTCGATCGGAACTGCTCACACCATCATGACGAAGGACCTGGGCACAAGCCATACAAGAAACGCACGGTTCACGGAGCAACAGAGGCTACGTCGAAAAACAGGCTGGACAGAGCCAAACTGATACTTTCGCGGCACGCAGATCAGGAGTTCGTGTTTTCTGATGTGAATTTTTTTGTATTGCAACAGCCGTACAATATCCAAAATGATCGGCTGTGGGCGCCGACAGGCATCAGCATCCGTACCGAGGTTCTGGAGAAGGTTGTGGCCCTGGTACTTCGGGGCCTTCAAGTAAAGGATCATTAAGTCTTTCAACAGGACGGTGCACCGGCGCACATGGTGAATATCGCCAAGCGTGTTGTCGAGAGAATTTGACTGATTTTCATGATAAGACTTTGTGGCCTCCCAGCTCCCCGGACCTTAATCCCCTTTTTCAACAAAGTATATGCCCTAAACGTTCTCAATAAACATTGCCTTAGAAAAGAATATTTTGTATTTTCATTTTTTCAACACATTTTTAATGTGTATTCGAACTTATTGATTTGATTGATTTGAAACTAAATTCATGTTTCCTTTTATATTTTTGGACCCTCTCATCGCGTTGTTGGAAGCGCTCTGGTCTGAAGATTTAGGAATCGTGAATTCAAATCTCGCTGAGTTCTTTTGTTTCAAATAACCCGCGGATTACGGATGTGTCATTTCATAGCGCAGGAAATGTTCTACGGTAATGTTTAGTTTTTAGTTGTTCACTTCATGGAAATGTTGCAAAATAGTAAGTGACCCATAATATTATAACAAGTGCACCAGCATTTTTTGAATCCTTCCCTCAATACATATAAAATGCTCATACAGATATCTCTTGTAGTCTATGTTTCATTCTAAAGCTAAAAACATCTATCACATTGACGTTACTTCGGCATATTCTGATGGACGTAACCAAATGAAATCACGATATTTCGGACATAACCTTTCCTATGATAATGTTTCTTTAATTATCATCCATGCTATTTCGTTCTTCCAGCTTTTTCTTTCCTTAATATCCTAATTACATTCAATCTCTTAAGAAAAAAATGACTGCGTTGGTATTTGGGATTGTCAAATTGCTTTCAAGTACTATTTAGTTGCTATATACTAGTGTCTAATATTTTCCATTTGGTATGGCCTCTGATGGATAAAACTGGGGGCTGGTTCGTGGTATCACGGTTTAGCATTCTTTCGCATAGAATACACAAATATTTGCGTTCTATTTTACATTATCAGCAGTGGTTTCCCCGCCATCGTCGGTTGGAATAACATTGTCTGTAGCTGTATGTATAGTTATTTTGGACGGAAGCTCACCAATCATCAATCCATCCATCGCCTATCGACCGGTGGACTGATGACGACGATGATTCCGGGAAGGTCGATTTCATATGAGAAGAGACGCACCCGTCAAATGGAGGATGGTACGGGTTTCGATATCGATTTCTTCAGTCGCACTTCTCGTGATAGGTTTTTGTTTGCTTGCTGTTTTTGTTGATTTGTTTGTTTACTTTTCTGTTGGCTCTTTGGAAAAAAATATAGGATTCCACCAATGCTTTCAACGTTCCACTGTTTTTTATTTGTTTTGAAATTTGATTTTCTTTTAGGAATTTTTAATATTGGTTTTGACCAACAAGATTCTGTTTTGTATTCGTGTTTGTATATGCTTAATCCCTTGAAAGTCCGGGACAATACTAGAGTGCTTCAAATTGCTCGATCTTGGAAACAACCAAGCAAATTACAATATTTTTGAATTTTCTTCGAGGCGAAAGCTGCCCATAAACGCATAATTGTCCCATGTGAAGAGGAAATCCAGCAAATATGGGACTAACATGCGTTCATAGTCAAAAAAGTGAGACGGAAGACAACAAAAACAGATCGTAGTTTTTAAGAGGCAATTTGTTTTAAAACAACAGTACTTGACTTATGTTATCAAACATAAATAGGGAAAGTGTACCAGTTATGGCCATAGTGGTTCCCTATTTGGCCATATGTGAAATTTGGATAACTTTCACATTTTAAATCTTTTTGAATGTTTTAACATCATGATCTATCTTAAATCTAACTACTACAACACAAAAATATTTTCAAAATTTGAAGCCATGAAAGTAATCACGTATGGCGAAATAGGAAATCACTATGTCCATAACTAGTACACCTACCCTACAGTCAGTTACAAAAGTTAGTAACCAAATGCTGTTTTCCCATACACTATGCCCAAGTTTGGGGCTCTGTATCATAAATTAAGTCGCATAAGAAAACAGATTAGTTTGCAATACAATCTATAACCTCACATTTTATGCCAATTTACACAATATACAATTAGCATTTACATCGCTTCCGCTTTTGTACGTATGAGGGCTTAGGACAACATCTCATTTGGAATCTTTGCACATGTATCCATCGTATGACGAAACAGATTATTTCGTTATACGTACATTCTGGTTCTCTGAGTAAAATTGTTCAGTTTAGGTAGTTACGCAAATTTGCAGGTCACACTAAATACCCACAACTTACAGTTTTTGTTTTAAATTAAAATATCTTTCGGTTACTTACCTTTGTTTTTGAACGACTCTTCGGAAAATAAATTTATAGTAACGTATCAGCTACATGCAAAATTTGAACTTATTAATAGATCGTCATTCAAATTTCAGCCAATTTGGACTACTAGAAGCTACATAACTCCAAACTTGGACATTATGTATGAGAAAACAGTATTTGGTAACTGATTTTTGTCACTAACTGTACTTTGGCCACCAAAAGACCAAATATTAGGTTTTTGAAGTTCTGCAAACTTTGCAAGCGATAAATGATTCTCGTCCAGTTCTAGTTGAGTTTTCTATTCGATCTTAAATAGGTAGACCACCATGAAAAATAGCCATATAGAGTGCACAGATATGGATCAAAATACTCTGGAATAACTGCTGCATAAACAAAAATCTAAGATAATAGCATTGGCAGATAAAATAAACATTCAAAGTGAAGTACTGACGGCTGTCTCTAAAGGTATAAGGTATTTTTCAACAAACCACTTTGGGTCTTTGATCATTCACCGAGTAGGGTTATGTACCGGCAGGCAAAAGCCACCGAATGGAGCAATTTTCAGTTCGATTAAGTTCGTTCAAATTCCTACTTCGAATGCAGTGCGGTATGGCGTTCTCATTTCGCTACCATTTCACATGGTAACAACAAACACTGACCGTATGATTTGGCGTGGGAAATTCAATAGAACCGGGATAACGTAAACAAATCAAACAACTGTACGGAAAAATGCCACTGTATATAATAATTGGAATTTATGCCATCCGATTCGGTTGCTTGCGGGGAGAAGAGCTCACCCGCAAACGATATAGGTTGAAGTGTTTACAACTCAATAGTTTTATCATTTGGACGTTCTTAGTATGCAATTAATTTCGTGTAGTTTAACGCTTAGGTGGCGGAGAAGAAGCTCTAGTCGCATTTTGAGTCGTTTTGTATGACCTTTTTAATTAGCTTCCCGATCACAATATAATTGTTGTCAGATGTTGTTACCCAGTTAGCATGATTATTCATCAAATTTTGTATTATTTATAACAAAAATTTTAACAAAAGTTCATCTGCAAGTATAACAAAATTGAAACAAAATTTGTTATACATTTAATAAAAATATATGATTCACTATGTTTGAAATTAAACAAATATATAACTCACAGTGTTATTTTTCATTAACGAATTGTTTTTTTCTCAATGAGAAATAAAACTGACTCAGTGCTTTAAAACCTCATAAATAGTGTTATAATCATGTTTATGAATAACCAAATTTACAACAGCATTTGTTATTACAGTCAACTATTCCTTACTTGATATACTGTATCTCGATATTTCCTCCTATTCAATGGAATGCGCGGTCCCTCCAATCTAGCATGCTTTGATACCTCTGTAAGTCGATACCACTCTAACTCAATGTTCCTAGCTCGATGCTATCTGTTTAAGTTTCCTATGTGTGGTTACCTCTCTAACTCGTTATTTGCATGAAAAGTTCCAAATGTCCAACAAATTTTAATAAATGTTATGAATTTGAACATTATGATAATATTTATAGTAAAATTAGAGTTTACTGCCCGTTTATGGGTGATCAAATTTTCATTTTTTGCAGACCATTTAAAGGTGTATCATAGGTAAAAGTGGTAAAATTGTATTATTTCTCACGTTCAATTTACTATTTTGAATGTATTATATCAAAATAATGAAAATTTAAAATTGAAAAACATGTGTTTTGTATCTCGATTCCTCTCGAACAAGATGGTCGCTTCAACATGGAGAAAAAATATTATTGTTGTTGTCAAAGTCGGCGAATTCCCGTCTATTTCAAGTTATTTTCCAGTTGCAGTGAAACTCTCAGCCGGAAAAGGGAATAGTTCAAATAAATTTATGATAAATTCGATGCCAATGCTTAGTTTTTTTCTGTCCAGCAATGTCTCGTTTTAGTTAAGCTATCTCTCAAGAATTTTTCTGTTGGATAATTCATCAGGATTCGGACCAAGATTTTCCTAATTCTTATGAACTTTATTGAAATAATTTCTGCAACTTCAAAAGGATCTCTTGATTAAATTATTGGACGATGTCAATTATTTACATTGAAATATTTGCTTGAAGAATTAAGTAAACACCTGGAGAAGTTTGTTTTTGGGAAAAAGATGCGATTTGGAGCTCTATCTGACAGAATCCATCGAGAAGTAGATGAATTCTTGGAAAAAACATTTTGTCAATTATTTTTACAGACATTTCTCCGAATTCTCAAAAAATTTCTTTACAAATTACATAATTTAAAATCACAGGAATTCGCCCAAGTTTTGACTCAGATATATACAGTATGAGGTTCTTGTTAAAAAATTCAAAAAGAAATTTCAAAAGAAGTCTTTACCGAAATTTCATATCGCATAGTTGCCACAGTGTTTTTATTCAAAAAAAAAAGAAAGAAAAAGGAATGAATTAGTACGGCGCTAAATACCAGAACCCTTTGGCAAGCAAGGGCTTGATTGTATGACTGTTTGTGTGAACTTACTTCTGGAAATGGATTCTCTGTCCCTTGCGGGTGTCGCGTAAGTGTCTCTGCTTACGGGTCCGCCATTCGTTTTGGCCCTTCAGACAGGAGTATGATTGAATATAAATAGTCTTGATCATATTGTTTCGACAGCAAAGACAATTGCTACCGGTGTATAGCTTGCTACAATAGATGGTACCCCATAAGCTGAAAAAAAATGTGTCCAAAATTTGAAGTCGATTTAAAAAAAAGTATTTTTTTATTTTAATGAAATATTGGGTGGCATGGATAAAAAGTGTTCAACTTTACTACATGTGGCATCTACTCAAAAACAAAATCCATAAAGTTTACTTCACTTTTGGTATGAGTAAAAATTTGAAGCATTTGAATTTTATAATGATTTGACTTCAAAGATTTTTCTGAGAATTTTGGAATTTAGCTAGAAATATGTATCCTATGAAAAGATCTTAAGATTACAGCAACATAAAATTGTAAAATTACTAGATTTTTTTGCATTTTATTACCAAGATTCTGATGCGAAATCTGAAAATCTCATAGATTCCGAATTCTCATAAATTCTTACAGAAATACCTTCTCAAAGATAACAAAACTATTTCATAACCGAATCGAATACCGAGTTTTTAATATTTCCACATTTATCTCAGAATGCCTTACATAATCCCAGAATTATTATAGCAAATCTCAAATGTCTATCGGGATCCTAGAATTTATTAAAAAATTCCGGAATTCCAAAGGAAATCCAAGAATTTAGGATGTCACAATACTCACGTTAAGTTCAGTATTACTTTATTAATGCCTGAATTCTCACAGACTTCCAAGAATTCATAAGAAAAAACAAACTTGTCATATTCAATGCCAAAATTTACGCGAAAATTCAAAATTCCTACAATTACCTTATCTCTTAATTCTTTTTGAAATTCCAGATTTTTTTTCTGAAATATCTTTAGAAATATCAGAGCTGACATTGTTTTTCCACAGTTTTCACTCAAAAGTAAATTAATCCTTTACATTCTCTAAGCATGAGTAGCAACATCTGAAGCTAACTACCAGTTGCACTTACTACCGAGAATGTAGTAAACTCAACTTTACAACATTTCATTCATACTGACCATTGTTTCAAGATATATAGTTATGTTTACTACAAACCATCTATACATCGAAAGAAGAGCACTTTAAGGGAAATTCATTAAAGATGAAACATGTCGAAATTCAAAGATGGCACTAAACTGAAGAAATAGTTGGCAAACATTCCTGATCTTCGTATTAAACTTGCTACCAGTGCACAAAGCCAAAATAAAAAGTACACTGTCGTTGAATGCTTCGTTCGTCAGATTAGAGTTTTTGAAGTTTTAGTGGTAACTTGGAAGTTAGATTCCAAACTGTTTCACATTAAGACAAGGAAATTTTTTTGTTATAAAAATTGTGTTACCTATCTTGAGACAAAATTTCATAAAATAAAAAAGGATTTTTTTAAATCGAGTTTAAGTTTTGAAAATCTTTTTTTTTCTGTGTGTCACAAATCCGACAATTTTCATATTGCATTCTCGATTATTTAAACTAAAGCGATTAGACAAAATTGTATCGCTTATTGAGCTTCATTGAAGTCTGAGATGATTGTGACTTGCACTTGTTTAGTTTTATTTGAAAATAATACGCTAAAAATGCATTAGGGACAAGAAAAACTTTTTGTTAGACAAACATTTTCTTCCTAAAAGTGCCCATCTCGCGATATATGGATGGTTAATTGTAAACGTAATAACCTATATTGAGACAAAATTCCATTTGTATAAAAAATGACCAGTTTTTAAATTGACTTCCAATTTTGATTTTTTTTTTCGAGTCTCGGTGAGATGATGGGCGTAGCCGAAATTGAAAGTTGTCATGTGTTATCATCTCTGATCACTGATTGTCGTACAGTACTGTAAAATTGAGTTCTGAAATGAGTGGCGTGCAACATATTTTGCAATTTCGCGCAGTCGTACGAAATTAAGTGGAACAAATCAATAACTTGATAATTATGAGAGATAGCGTTTTGGTGTCTTCTAAACATTTGATTGTTTGTTCAAGGCGCGTTATATGCAAAAGCGTCCTATGCGCCAAATTTCATAGCTTTTGAAATTCACTCTCAAACTTTTTATTTCAAAAGATGGCACAATAAAATGTTCTACAATATTGTAGATTATTGAAAACATGAATTTTGTAGACCATCATTTTTTTCTATGTCTAATAGTTTGGGAGGATTGACCATGAAATTCATGATCACACGATGGTCTTTTGATATCAAGAAGCTTTCAAAGACACCGTAAATCGTAAGTCCGTCTTATTTGCATTTTAATCAGAATTGAGTTGATATCAATTTCCTATATATGTTCCAATGATCCTTTAGCTGAATTACCTAGACAACACTACTTGTTTGGAAAAATAAAAAAAAGGATTAAATCGGATTTTCCCAACGAAAAGTTATCGCATATCAGTCCCACTACAGAGGTCCCCTCAAATGATTCGTATTTAGGTCATATTTTGATTTTTCTCGGAATGGATTTTTTCAAATATTTGCATGGAAAACAATTTTTAGGTTATTTATAGTTCGTCAATAAAATTTTATCCAATTTGGACAATCAGAAGCTGAGATACAGATTCCTAAACTAGGGCATTATGTAAGGAGAACCAGCTTTTGATAACCAGTGCGCATCGTACCTTCGTGCTGTGCGTACACGAATTCTCTCTGCTCTTGGAAGTTTTCTTAAAAACTACCTAAAGCAATAAAACAGTACTTTTCAGTGCTACAAAAACAGTACTTTTCAGTGTTAAAATTAAAAACGGTACTTTTCAGTGCTACTAAAACAGTACTTTTCAGTACTATTTTTTCTACTATTGATCCCTTTACGATCCTTGTTTGGACCCGTGCCTTCGATTTTTCGTTGGACCCATTGGCGAAAGCTAGCGGTGGTAATCCTTCTTGGACACCGTCTAGGGAAAAAACCTTTCGAAGGTCACGTCTTCTTTCGTTTATTAATTAAACATGGTATCAACAACAAACAAAAGGAAGGGTGAATCTCTGAATTCACTACTTCCTTCCAAAAAAGTGGGTTTTAAAACTGTCACTACACGTGGCAAAAATGGAAGAAAGGACGCTTCCCCGGAATGCGAAGTTTCTTCCAAGGGTGAAATGAATAATTGTATCGAAATGAGCAATCAGTTCGATGCTCTAGACAAATTTTCCGAACACCAAATCGAAGCAGCCTCTAGCCCAGGCTCTTTGATTCAAGTGAGGAAGCAAAGAGTGCCGCCTATCGTGGTCAGTTGTTCCGAATTTGGGGGATTTAGGCAGGAGATCTTGAACTCCATTAGGGGAATCAAGGTTTCCTTCCAAATCGCAAAGAAAGGAGACTGTCGCGTTTTGCCGGAAACTCTTAAAGATCGTGAGCTTCTTCTCAAACATCTTGAAGAGAAGAAGCATAAATTTTTTACTTATGACGACAAAACTGAACGTTTGTTCAAAGTTGTCTTGAAAGGTCTCTCAAGTGACTATAAATCACCTGAAGAGATCAAAAATGGAATAAATGATTTACTTGGATTTTCCCCAGTCCAAGTAATCATTATGAAAAAGAGAACCCAATCTGGCATTGTTCGGAAAGGGCTTTCTCAAGAATTTTATTTAGTTCACTTTAACAAAAAAGAACTAAATAATATTAAAGCTTTAGAAAAAGCAAAAATTTTGTTTGATGTCCGTGTGACATGGGAACATTTCCAGAAACCTGGAGGAAATTACCAGAACCCCACTCAGTGCCGTCGGTGCCAAAAGTGGGGTCATGGTACAAAAAATTGTCGCATGGATGCTAAATGCATGATTTGCGGAGGTTCTTCTCACGCCAAAGACGTCTGTCCAGTGAAGGAAGATACCACCAAATTCATATGTTGTAATTGCGGGGCTAACCATAAGTCCAATTTTTGGAATTGTCCTTCACGCAAAAAGGTCATTGAGGCTCGTGCCAGGCAGATGAAAGATAATATCCGTTACGATAACGGTCGTTTCCGGAATTTGCCTGGTAGAGTATCGAACAATGCTCATTTTTCAGTTAACGATCGCTTGATCATGAATCATACCCATCAGGAAGATCATAATCATGCTCATTCACAAACTAATTTTATTCCGTCGGGTAGCCGTTCGAATCTTTCTATTTCGAATGTATCTACCCACGGTAAATCCTTTGCCGATATCGTAGCAGGAAATTCGAACTCCTCCCCTGTTCGATCCATGGGTACCCATTCTACTTGTTTCAAATCAAATGGAAAAAACCCTACCGCCACAGGTAACTCCGCTTCTTCGTCTACCGGAAATTCCAATGGGAAATCACATGACATGTCTGCCTCTGATTTTAATTTTCTAACTGAACAATTGAATCTAATGATTGATGCAATGTTCAAAGCCACCACTATGACTGAAGCAGTCCAAGTAGGTGTAAAATTTACAAATCAAATTGTTATTGGATTACGTTTTTCTAATGGATCCAAATAATAATTTAAATATTTTAAATTGGAATGCTCGTTCTCTGAATGGTAAAGAGGACGAGCTATTTAATTTTCTTACGGTTAATAACGTGCATATAGCAGTTATTACCGAAACGTATTTAAAACCTGGATATAAACTCAAAAGAGATCCTAACTTTTTTGTTTATCGTAATGATCGACTTGATGGGGCATGTGGGGGAGTTGCAATCATCATTCATAGGCGTATAAAACATCAACTGTTTTCATCATTTGAAACTAAAGTTTTTGAAACTTTAGGTGTTTCTGTTGAAACACAGTTTGGTAAATATACTTTCATAGCTGCCTATTTGCCTTTTCAATGCTCTGGGCAGCAAGTTAATTTGCTCCAAACTGACTTGCGTAAATTGACTCGCAATAAGTCAAAATTTTTTGTCATTGGTGACTTTAATGCCAAACATCGATCATGGAATAATTCTCAAAGTAATTCCAACGGCAGAATTTTATTTGATGAGTGCTCTACAGGATATTTCTCAATTCAATACCCTGATAGCCCCACATGTTTTTCCTCTTCTAGAAATCCATCTACGATTGATTTGGTCTTAACCGACTCTAGTCATCTTTGTAGCCAACTGATTACTCATGCTGATTTTGATTCTGATCATGTCCCTGTTACATTTCAAATATCTCAAGAAGCGATTCTCAATCCTATCAGCTCCACTTTCAATTATTTACGAGCCGACTGGAATATATATAAAACGTATGTTGACTCCAATCTTGATGTTAACATTTCTTTAGAAACTAAACTTGATATTGACAATGCTCTTGAAACTTTAACAAATTCCATTGTTGAAGCCCGGAGCATTGCAATTCCAAAATGTGAAGTAAAATTTGAATCCGTGATTATAGACGATGATCTTAAACTCTTGATCCGTCTTAAAAACGTGAGGAGAAGGCAATTTCAACGCACTCACGATCCTGCTATGAAAATTATATGGCAGGATTTGCAGAAAGAAATCAAGAAACGTTTTGCTCAATTAAGAAACAAAAATTTTGAAAATAAAATTTCTCAATTGGACCCTGGCTCTAAGCCCTTTTGGAAATTATCGAAAATCTTGAAAAAACCTCAGAAGCCAATACCGGCATTGAAAGAGGAAAACAAATTATTACTAACTAATTGCGAAAAAGCTCAAAAACTTGCTATGCAGTTTAAAAGTGCGCACAATTTTAATCTAGGACTTACTAGTCCAATTGAAAATCAAGTTACTCAGGAGTTCGAAAATATTCTCAATCAAGAGAACGTTTTCGAAAATGCCTGGGAGACTGATTTGGAAGAAGTGAGAACTATTATTAAAAAATTCAAAAACATGAAAGCTCCTGGCGATGATGGAATTTTCTACATCCTCATCAAGAAACTTCCAGAAAGTAGCTTATCATTTTTAGTTGATATATTTAACAAATGTTTTCAATTAGCATATTTTCCTGACAAAGGAAAAATGCTAAGGTTGTTCCAATTTTAAAACCAGACAAAAATCCTGCAGAAGCTTCTAGCTATCGTCCAATCAGTTTGCTTTCCTCCATCAGTAAACTTTTTGAAAAGGTTATTTTGAACAGAATGATGGCCCACATCAACGAAAATTCAATTTTTGCCAATGAACAGTTCGGATTCCGCCATGGACATTCGACCACTCATCAACTTTTACGTGTAACAAATTTGATCCGTTCCAACAAATCTGAAGGCTATTCTACTGGTCTTGCTCTTCTAGACATAGAAAAAGCATTCGACAGTGTTTGGCATGACGGTTTGATTGTAAAATTAAAAAACTTTCATTTTCCAACATACATTGTTAGAATAATTCAAAGTTATCTGTCAAATCGTACACTTCAGGTTAATTATCAGAACTCCAGATCTGAAAGACTTCCTGTAAGAGCTGGTGTTCCTCAAGGCAGCATTTTGGGACCAATATTATACAATATTTTCACATCTGACTTACCTGAGCTACCTCAGGGATGTCAAAAATCTTTGTTTGCGGATGACACAGGCCTCTCCGCCAAAGGACGAAGCCTGCGTGTCATCTGTAGTCGATTGCAAAAAAGTTTGGATATTTTTTCTTCATACTTGCAAAAATGGAAGATTTCTCCTAATGCTTCCAAAACTCAACTAATAATATTCCCACATAAACCAAAAGCTCTTTATTTGAAACCTTCAAGTAGACATGTTGTCACGATGAGAGGGGTTCCAATAAATTGGTCAGATGAAGTTAAGTATCTAGGGCTCATGCTAGATAAGAATTTAACTTTCAAAAATCACATTGAGGGCATTCAAGCCAAATGTAATAAATATGTTAAATGTCTCTATCCCCTTATTAATAGAAAATCAAAACTTTGTCTTAAGAACAAGCTGTTGATATTCAAACAAATTTTCAGGCCAGCCATGTTGTATGCTGTACCAATATGGACTAGCTGTTGTAATACCAGGAAGAAAGCTCTGCAGAGAATTCAAAATAAAATTTTGAAAATGATTCTGAGGCTTCCTCCCTGGTATAGTACCAATGAGTTACATAGAATATCCAATGTTGAAACATTGGAACAAATGTCAAATACAATCATTAATAATTTCAGGCAAAAATCGTTACAATCTTCTATTGCCACGATTAATGCGTTATATGTTTAGGTTAAGTTAGGTTAAGTATATTAAAAACATTTTTTTTTCTCTTATAAGCAGGTGACATCAACTCACCTGTAAAAAATAACTGAACTGCTACGGCAAATGAAATGTAATATGTTGTTAACAAAATGTTAATTAAATCTTAAATTTGTTTTACCAAATTAGGATGATAGTGTTGTCAAATAACACAGAACACCTAGATATAAGAAATGAATGTAATGTTTAGAATGATACTAATAAAGAAATTTAAAAAAAAAAAAAAAGCTTTTGATAACCACACAAAATGATATTTCAAATCATCATTCAACTCGTGTTGACAAGCTAGTAAATTTACTATGCTGTGTGCCAATTCTCGATCAACGTAATCCATGGACGATCCATAAGTAGCGTCTGCAATGTAAGGGTCAACTAGGTCCGTCCCAATCGGATTCAGATTGGGTACCACTTCTAGTACTGCATTTGGTCCCTCGGTACTGCAAAAGGTACCCAAGTTTGTCAGATCGCAGTACACTTTCCACGGAATTCTAGATTACCTTATGAGCCATAAAATTGTGGGCAACTGCAAGGGACATGGAGGTCTTTATTTTGTCTTTGGGTCAACTGCACCCCTCTCAATGGGACCGATGCACGAGCATGTAGTGAAATTATTTGAAGTTTGAGCCGGTGCCGTGTTATTTATGTGATCGTGGAAACGAATGAATTTGGCACCGCTCAAACGTCAAATTAAGGAACTCATGCATTGATCCATTGGTCGTAATACAGTCAAGAATTTGCGGTGGATGAAGAAATTGACAGTGTGTAGAAACTGTATTCATCTGACACAAATGTTTCATTATAGAATGTAACGTGTCGAAAATATGGCTAAAAACAGTGAAACGTTTAGCATAATGAAACTGGTGGTAGAATCGTAGAATTTATGTCATTGGTGGTTACGTCTGTGTTAATACAAACGAATATGAATAATAGTGAAAACCAAAATCCCCCTAAATAATATTACTTATAAAAAATCAGACTTGTATTCGCCATTCGATTGACCTACGTCTCATCGTTCCAAACTGCTGTACAATCGAGCGTGGCCACACCGCAACTGGTCCAGTTACGCTCACCTCAGCCCTAGCGCTTCGATACTCAGGCAGAGCTCTTTGCCGTTCTGGATGGAAGATCGCGTTCGCGTCTTGTCGTTCACATCCGAAGTCAGACTCGATGTGCTATTGCTACTGGTTGTGGTGTGGTTCAGCAGGAACGACTGCGGGGATATGGGAATTTCTTCGATCTTCTCCAGATCTTGGGCAACGCTAGCGGATTGCTGCTTGTGGATGGCACGTTGCTGCTTGGAACCTAGCGAGATGGAAGTCGTGGATGAGATGGAGGGAATCGACGATAGAGTTCCCATCCGGGCCAGTTGTTCTCGGTCGATCGATATGGATGAGACGGTATCTAGCGTAGCCTTTTGACTGGTGTGCATCGATGGGGATACGTCGTCTTTGTCCAGACTGAATTGACGCCGGAGAAAACGCGTTGATCCGGGCTTGCTAGAGCAGTCTAGACGGTTGATTTGGTAGCCGTGGTAGCGATTATCCATACACTGAGATAGATTGCTTTCACTGGGGCTTAGACACTTGTAGTAGTTGTATGGGGAGCTGAGGTCCATTAGCTCTTCGATTCGTTTGATTAATCTGGTTGAGGTCGTGCCCGTTGGCGATGGATTCAATCGGTTGAAGCTGGAGTTGGCGCTAAGGAATGCTGTATCGGTTACGATTTCGGACAGTTTTCTTGCCTGAGGGCTCGGCAGTGCGGTTTTGGACTGGAAATCTGTCATGTTGAGAGTGCAGTTGTTGGCGTTGCTCGAATTCGAATCCACTGAGAATGATTGAGCTAGATGCGGATTGTCACATCCTACGGGAGGCGTGATTTCAACTTTGACGTCTATCGATTCTCCTGCCACTGATGGAGAGTGACTAGATGAGTGATTAGCAGTGGAACCGTTGTGGCTACCGGAAGCTACGACAAACTGCTGTTGGTTGTTCTGTTCTGATTGAAAGAGTGACTTCCGCAGGATTGCAATGTCCAGGCTAGGGGAAAAACATGAAAAATATTACACAGTGTTCCCTAGATCGTTAATACCAGAAAAAAATAGTTCCATCAAACCTATGCTTACGAGTCGTTGTCTATGGCAAAGTTGCAGTTTGCAGCTACAGGTGAGTTGATTTCACCTGCTTAAAAAAAGCTTTCATTTGTTGATCTTCTTATTAAAATAACTAATAAAAGCAACTTAAAGTCAAGTTTCTGTGGTATATTTTTTCCTGACAAATGACAAACCATTTTATTATGTCTGATTTCTGATGGATTTACAACATCAAAAATTCATTACTTTAAAACGAGTCATACGATTTTTTTTATTTTTCCCTGACATGTAGCGTAGTCATAGAAAACGACAGATGAACACAGATTTGATGGAGAGTTTTTTAACGGTCTGGAGGGCACCGCGTATTAATTATTATCTCCATGTACATTAAAAGGCTATCAATATTAACTAGCTTCCGAGCGCTTACCCGTGTGATTCCCTATCGGGTGACAGCATGAAATAATGGAAAAGATTTAAATCCCACTTAAAATAATGAATTTTCAATCGCAGTCTCCGCAGTACTCACCCAATTGGCGGTGGCGTTGGAAGCACTTTGTCGAAGCCCTTCTTTCCCAGTAACCAGTAGGTGTGCATTTTGCCCTTTCCCTTGATTTCGATGGGCCCACGTGGTTCGATAATGTATCCTCCGGCCTGCTCCAACAGGTTGCACGTCTGCTGGGACATGTGAATGCGCCACGAGGATCCTGTAGGGGGAGACCAATTCAGCGGAATTGTAAAGCTGTTTGATTGCGCGTCCAATTTATTGATATGGCGTTGGTGAAGTGAGAAATGCGTGGGAATGTGGCAATTAATCGTGAAGTAATGGTTATATGAGATTTTGCTGTGACATGGTGGGGACAGTGAAGTTGATAGAGTAAGGTGGGGCAAAAGTTCGATCTTAGTGGTATAATCAAAGTTTCCAGGAAAACAATAGCAGTTAAAACAAAACAAATACCATACAGCGAACCTTCAACATATTGGCTATAATTTTGCTGAACAAACTTATGTCAAAATATTTACCCATTTTTAGTTATAACAGTTTCAAAATTGATTGTCTTATTCGAACTTTTGCCCCACCGGTGGGGCAAGAGTTCGAATCTAGTGTGGGGCAAAAGTTCGCTGGCTAAAACACAAAATATCGATCCTTTTATGACAGGCATACTTTAAACCAGCCGTTAACTTAAGTTTGACGAAAAATACACACTAAATTTTGATCAAAAAATTGCCCAAAACTGGGTTAATTGTAATATACCCAAAAATAGCAGTTTTTCGCAAAACTAAGTGGAAATGTAAAATTTTAGTGACAGTTTTCACACGATCAGACAAATTTAACTAAATTTGAAGATAATATGTGGATTTTAGGCAATTTGCAAATTTTTCCGTGATTTTATACATGGGTCGAACTTTTGCCCCACTATGGGCCAAAAATTGTTTTCAAGCATTTATGTAAAAACTAATACACCTCAAAGCAACCTTATGATAGGCCTAGAAACGCCCTTACATAAAATATTGAAAAAGATTTTATCTTCAATTGGTTCCATGCAACGAAAGTTTGACCAAAAATTACAATATTCACGTCGAAAAACAACAAATAGCCATAACTTTTCCAAATCTCAATCGATTTTTATGATATTTGGATTGAAAGTCTCTTACTTGAATAGCATTCGAACCACCATGACATTTATAAGATTTGTTTTGAATTGAGCTAGAAATCTCAAAAAGAAACTCTTACCCCACTCGAACTTTTGCCCCACTTTACTCTAAGTAGTTTTTAAGAAAACTTCCAAGAGCAGAGAGAATTCGTGTACGCACAGCACGAAGGTACGATGCGCACTGATATCAGATCTTAATGATTCATGCAAATTAAAATGATTGCCATTGCAAATAAATAAAGACAACTTGGCTTGACAAAATAGCCCTTTTTTACCCGACCTGACCCAGTAATCCACCAGAATATCTCCAACCATAGGAACATGCGGGTTAAAAAACGCTTGATTCAATCAATAGAGTCGCAGCATAAAACCATTCACTATTTCCAATACTTGTCTGAAGCTATGGATAAAAGGATAAGATGTCACGAAAGATGAAAAAACAAGTCATTTTTGTAGATCCAATGAGAAATATAAACTTATTTTTAGCTAATGATGAAGCGAAGAGGTAATTAGGAGTTTCGTGGATTTCAAAATAGCTATTTTCAAACGCTCAGTCTGAAAAAAAAAATCAAAAAACGACGATATATGATCCATCCACTGACAGCCCGTACATTGTAGCAAAGTGATTAAATTCGTGCTAACAATGGCTCGAGTGCCTGACAATATGCGGACTGGCGGATCGATAATTAATTTTATCTTGTCAATTACTTCCGGCTGCGTGATTTATGCCACTGCGAACAAGCGTGTAGCCCCTCAGATAAAATTGGATACCGGGCAATAGATAAGGATGAATGTTACGCTTCATCGACGCGGGCTCTGCTAAGGGGGGACAGTTAGCCCTATGACGAGTTAGGCACTATTGCTCATTAGGGTTATCCAAAGAATAAAAATGTGAAAAAGTTGCTTGTTCACTTTTCAAATGATAAAATACGGTAAGAAGCAAAAATTTCATGTATAAAAATTTAATTTAAGAATGACCAAAAGATGCACGTATCGTATTTATTAATGGTGTTTTTGGCGTGTTTACAAATGTGTGCTCATATGAGTCGAACAATGACTAAAATTTAAAAACAAAATCGTGCAATCATAGTTCCACATTCTTCTTCTTCTTCTTCTTCTTCTTCTTTGCATTAACGTCCTCACTGGGACAGAGCCTGCTTCTCAGCTTAGTGTTCAATGAGCACTTCCACAGTTCTTAACAGAGAGTATTCTTTACCAAAGTTGCCATTTTCGCATTCGTATATCGTGTGGCAGGTACAATGATACTCTATACCCAGGGAAGTCAAGGAAATTTACATTACGAAAAGATCCTGGACCGACTGGGAATCGAACCCAGACACCTTCAGCATGGTTTTGCTTTGTAGCCGTGGACTCTAACCACTCGCGGCTAAGGAAGGCCCCTCAGATTCTATACACAATGATTGGTGCGAATTCATAATTATCTATCACTTAGGTGGTGAGTGAGTCAACTTTGTTGACACTTATTTTAAGGGCACCCTATTGCGCATGCATTCATCCGATTGATCGTGGGATCCAAAACAAATGTGGATTGCGGAAGTGCTTGAAGCGGGAAAAAGTTGTTTTTACATGGTTGATTCCGAGTCCTCTTTTTCACGGTCACATTGATGGTTTTGAATATTAATTGGCTCTAATTGCCACTTCAGTAGATGATATTGCGTAGGATTTACGATTTCGGTATTAACATTCGAAGATGTTTCCGCAAGCAGATTGATCCGTTCACCCAATTCGGGAGGCTTAAATTGCTAAATGCACCGAAAATACACGATTTCACGTCATCTGTCGAATGAAATAGCGGATATGCGGGACGAAAACGATTGGAAATATGATTGATGAGACTGGAAGTAGAATCGGATTCGAGTCATCCACCCGGTAGGTACACTATAGTTTGGCTGCTGAGTGGAAGTTATAACTCCGAAAGGCCGCAAAGTTGACGTAGCTCAGGGTGAAAATTGAGAAGATTTTCACCCTGGACGGAGCTAGGATTATCATCGAGGGGGTGGTGGTAGTTAAGCGATCTCAAAAGTTCATTCACGATTTTTGCGCGAAAACGGATTATCATACAAACTTTTCCACAAAACGTCAAACTATGAAGGATTTCCACCCTATTAGCCGGATATTTTTTCAGATAATTTTTGCAGTTCAGTGGTGGAAAAGTTCGCATCACGAAGCAACTCACCAGTGTATACTAACGCATAACAAACATCACAGCCTCGCGAACTGGCTAGGTGTGAGCAAGTGCGCACCCGTCGGCTCGGGAACGTTTAATCGCGAGTAACCGAGCAAGATGTGGTTTATTATGGTTTTTACAGACAAATTAATTGTATAACCATCAAATCGATAGTAAACTAGTCAAAAACCCTTGGAAACCAATCTCGAAGGGGAAGCAGCTTTTTTCCCAAAAGCACAATATGACTCTGAACAGCTCTGAACACGATCGCGAATCACTTCAGCTTCGGCTACTCAGGAGCACGACAGATGCGAGTAAACCAGCGCTCTAACGCTCGGGAGCGTATGTTTTTTTTTATTGTTCCAGCTCAGCAGAAATGTTCGCCACTTTCCATCACTGTATGCAGTTTTCAATGATGTTTTGAGAAAATTTTGCAATGTACATATTCTGTTAAGAATTATTAAGAATACAGAATATTCTATCAAAGATTCTTCTATTGATCTCTTTTTTTTATGGATTTTTTTTTCTTTTTTTAAGGCACTTTGTGCTCGTGGCCACTACTGTGCCGGAATCAGTTGATCTGTAGCTTCTTCTTTACCGATACAGATCTATTTACAACTTATCTATATTTACATCTTATTTTCACTCTCTCCTACTCTTTTACTCTCACACCGAGCAGGTAGGAGAGAGCTCTGTTGTTTGTTAGTGAGGCTAGCTGCCTGCGAAGAGGGTTAGTTTGTCTCAGTCACCATCTGATACTGACGGAGGATGGATGTGCTCCCCAAAGCACGGTCCTCCGTGAGTCTGGTGGCTGGACGGGTTTTTTGTGGAGGGGCTGGGAATCGAACCCATGACCTTCCGCTTATGAAGCGAAAGCGTAACCTCAAGGCTACAGACCCCCCTTTGTGGAATTTATCCGTAGATTTTTACTGAAATGCATTCGGAAGTTTCGTTAAAACTCCTGCACAAATCCCTTAGGACATATCTTCTGAGATGATTTCACAATGATTCTCATTAAGAATTTAAGCATTTCTCTCAGGATTTATTTAAAAACGGTGGTAGGTCATTTGGCATAAAGTCGTTTGGCATAAAGCCGTTTGGCATAATGGTCATTTGGCATAATGTCGTTTGGAATAATAGTCGTTTGGCATAATGAGTCTGAAACCAAGAATTTTTTAAGATGACATTCGTTTTTACGTTTCTATTAAATCTTTCTGATGACATCAGGCTTGTTTTGTTTTTGTTTGTTCCACAGCCAATTGGTACAAAATGACACTTTATTCAACAATCATATGTTCTTGAATAAACTAATGCATATTAGGAAAGTTGTTGTCAACATTTTTTATTATTAATCCAGAAATTACCATTCTTTTAAATATTGATTCTTCTTTTGAGTTTCACTATTGGAACCAATTTTGTACTGAAGGTTTTGATATATTTAGTACATATTTACCCTTCTTTCAAACATTGTTATTGAATGTTTTGTTTTCTTCTTCTAAATATGATGTTATCATAGTTATAGGTATAAAGACTGTTGATTTAAAATTTATATAAATTTCACCTTCTTTTATACATAGGTTGTTCTTTGGAGCTATATATTTATATATTTTTTTGTTTCCAACTGACAAAAGGGCGGCAATCGATAACATTGATCTACTCAAGTTATTGTCGAAAAGAGAAATCGATTACTGCAGTTACTTCGATGAGTTGTGCTACTTTCCTCCGAATGTCGTTTCCGTGTGTCAGTGAATCATCGATTTGTTTTCGGCGAGAATTAACGTACAAATAAATTGCCAGATTGTCCGGACGTTTCGGTCGTTTTACTGGCCTACGACCATCTTCTGCGGACTCTAAAATATATTTTTTAACATTTAGAACACATCAAAAACATAAAATTAACACTTTACAATCTTCTAGCCGTTTGTTTACAGTTGGACGGCCACAACTTTTACAAACATCATAATACATAAATTTCTACATACAACATACATACAAATATCTTCTGGTCATGTGGTGGTAATAGATTTAAGCTTAGTTATAATAGAGTTGTACGCAGAGTCTTTCTGTTTGTTTACAACATTATCATCGCCTCGTATCTTAATGTGAAAAGTTTCTGTTATTAATCTAGTGTAGCTATTTGTAACTTTGTCAAGTATTTTTGTCTTGTCAAAGTCGAAAATATGTCCTTCTTCTATAGTGTGTTGTGACAATCCTGTACCAGATATGTTTTTTGTTTTTACATTATACTTATGTTGACTTAGACGTTTACACAAAAATTGACTTGTTTCACCAACGTACGATTTTTCACATGCATCACAAGGAATCTCATATACTACATTTATGTTTTTGTCTTTAGATATTTTGTGTTTAGTTTTTGTAAATAGTACATCTTTAATTTTGTCAACTGGTTTATATATTCCCTGAACGTCAGTTCCCCGAATGCCAGTTGTTCCCTGAATATTCCGTGTCCCCAATTAGCCCATTTCCCCGAAAAGTTTTTGGCACTCATATTTGTCGTAATCATCTAATATGCACCCTTCTTTATTTAATTAACGGTTTTTTCGAATTTTACCGTCCTCAGCATTTATGCCAACATGTGTATAGCCGAGAATGCAGAATACCTTCTTCTTTTGATTGCCTATCGTTCTTTCTTGTCCAGTCCAAATCTAGTCACTGAAGACTATTATAGCACCTATTTAAACTGCACCGGGGAACTGGCATTCGGGGAACCGATGATTCGGAACGCAATTTTTTTATGTTTTTTGGTTTTATTATGCCGCAATAATTGTTGGCGTCCAATCTTCTATTGGTTTTATAATAAATTTTGCCTTCTTTTGAAAATAAGCTGTTCTTTATATTTATTTATATAGATTTCTACTGTTTTAAATTTTATTATTTATTAAAGTACTCGATTTTATTTCTTCCTAATGGAGCACACATATCAATGTAACCTGCAGTGAATGAACGTTGTTTGTCGTAAGTATGTCGAAATTGTGCGTTGTGTAATTTTTTGCGTTCAAAAATGTTCATTTCTATTAACCTTCAGTCGTCGCGCTGTTGTATTTTGTACAACACTGTTGAAAAAACTTCGCTTTTCGTTCACAACAGCAGCGTGGTGGTTATGACGGTGGCAAACCGCGCGACGACTGGAAGGTTAAAATAATGTAAAATTTCAAAATCTTGTACGGTGCAGTGTTGACAATCACCAATAAACTTCTAGTTCTAGACAAGGATTTGGACATGGTATAAACCTGAAAGTTTGTGAGGATACTTAAGATATATCCCCAAACTGGATTTCATAACCAAAACTCGTACCAATTCGTTGATTTGGTTGAAATTATTGAATTTCTGGTACATATCAGGAAATTTCTTAGAAAATTGCATACATTTAGCCGTTTTCTGCGTTATTCTTGGAACTTAAATATTCATTATTTCTATAAATATTGTATTGTTAACAATTTGGCAAGCATATTCGGATTCAGGGAGCTCAAATTTATTATGTAAAGTTGTTTTGAAAACTAACAATAATGGCATTGATAAGTGATCAATTTCACCCCGAAATGAGATCGCCCGATTTTTTATTTTAGACATGTTTTTTAGCGCTAAAATTACATTTGTTAGAAAATTTCGTTACTTGAGTCAATGAGGCTTACTTCATACTTGTTTTCCTGCATTCAGTTGTTTGGCATCGTCAACATTATTGAAATCAGACACGAAAAACCTTGAAAAGTGATCAATTTCACCCGAAATAACGGTAATTTAAATATTATGCTGTTTTATCAATTCTTGCAAGACGTTCTGTTAGAATAATAATTACTTTAGAATCTGCCAATATTCAACATATTTTTTTTTTGCAAGCAAATAATCTTTTTTCAAGATATGCTGGAAAAAAATCAATCCCAATTTTTTCCTTCTTTCATTAATAGACGGTGTTTTTGACGTACACTTAAAACATTAAAATTAATATTGAGTCGCTCAAATGTTTCACTACATTATTTTCTTTTAAAAATGTGTTGTTATTTGAGTTATGCTGTGGGAAGATTTTTTTACGTTAGAGTCTTACACAATTTTCCCAAACAATAATTTGCTCTCGTATATAGGCTATTTTCACATTGTGCTGTAATATTAGATCTTTAGATTAAGGCTTTTAATATTTTGCGAACAAATTTTCCGACACAATCGACGTATTGGCTTGTTGATACACGGAATAGTTGAAAATAGCGTTAAAATTGCCTTAAAACTTATGAAATATCACTAAATTGCTAAAACTTTTCTTACTTGTACCAATAGTTGCGGTAAAGTGTTCCTATAGTGGAGGATTCCATGAGAAAACAACGGCGGTATCCGTTGTAACTGTAGAAACACTAATTAAAAATATACTGCAACTAAAAGAACAGTTTACTATTGCGTTTAAATGTTCCGTTCGGCGGTAGCCGCCAAGTTCTACCGCAGCTGTCAAAGTTCTACCGCAGACTTGATAATCATTGTATCATTGAAAGAAAACGTCTAATCAAAGTATGCTATTAGAGTCCAACGTTTTGAAAAACAGCCGAAACCAACAGTCATCATGGTTTCCAAAGTATCACCGCATGCGATCGATGATGCTTTGTGAAAATCAGTGATGTGACAGCTGCGATAGCTTTCTGTTCAACCGTGAAACGGAAAGTTATCTCTAAAATTGCAATAATAGTGGAGATATTATTTTTCACTGACATGCCGTGGATTACTGCGATGAAATCATTTTTCTCATTAAGTCAATGGTCGTTACTTCCCGTTACAACATTAAGGCTAAGTAGCCCGTCATTCGTTTTGGCAACAATGATGACTTTTCAGCATGCATTTCAAAGTGATAAAACTCAGTATTGATAATTAATATTGACTTAAAAAAGTATCACTGTACGCGCTAACATGCATAAAGTATGCTGATACTTTTTCAGCTGTGTCAGTGCAAAACCAACTGATTTTCTTTGATTCGAAATCGTGAGATGAATTAGCAACAATCATCAACGACGCGTACAAATTTCAATGACGGCCTACTTCGCCTTAAGGCTAAGTATCCCGTCATGCGTTTTGGCAGCCGTGATGACTTTTCAGCTTGCAATTTCAAAGTGATAATACTAAGTCGTGATAGTTTATATTGATCTGAAAAAGTATCACTTTACGCGCTAACATGCATGAAGTATACTGATACTTTTTCAGCTGTGTCAGTGCAAAACCAACTGATTTTCTTCAAATCGGATTTGTGAGATAAATTAGCAACAATCATCAACGACGCGTACAAATTTCAATGACGGCCTACTTCGCCTTAACAAGTACATAAATTGAGCTTCTTGAATTTAGGCGATTAAATAAAATTCAATCGTGCTTAGTACCTACACTATTGGTACATCTGCACTAATTCCTTATGAGTTTTTTTTCAATTCGCATGAACATAATTCAAATAATTCCTCCAGATACTCCTAGAGAAAGTTCAACGATGAATTAATGAAGAAATTTCTTAAAGAATATTCAGAAAAAAAAAATACTAAAAGTGCCTTTATTTTCATTTTAAAGGAATCTCAAAAAAATTACCAGGATATTTTTGCTAGGATTTCAGAAAAAAAAATCATGAGATAATTCCTTGTGATTTTCGGAAATAATTCTATTATGTATTGATGAGGACTTGCTAGAGGAATCCAAGGTACTATCAGGAAAGATTTGTCGTAAAATCTCTCGCAATAATTGAATAAGCACGTTTACCCATATAGCTAAACTAGGTTAAACCTTAAGCGGTGGTGAATAGTCACCGTATTAGTTAGTTGAACGCCTGACCATGCCTCTCCCTTGCTACGTCCGTGGATGTATGTATTGACTTCCTGGTCCCAATCGATCTGTGTAGGTAACATGTCAAACTGATTTCCAAAATCTGATTTCCTTTTTGATAAATGGTGGAAAACTTGTTATACGTAATACTTCGGAAACGTTCGGCATGACTTGCCTGTAGTTGCAGTTTTCGCTCAGTATTTGCTTAGTTTCTTCCACTTACCTGTACAGCCTCACAATTACAATTCAAATTACCTTTTTCTAATAGCTTTGTTTCTCCCGCTTTCCTGTAAGCTAGCCCTAGGCTCCATTCATCTAAGTACAGTTCAGAGGAACATTTTTTTACGGATTTTCACCTATTTCAAATTTTCCATCCGAAGAACATGGCCTTGAAAAGAAATAAACCAGTTATTTCCAGTTTTCCACACTTCGTATCACTCAACATGACTACTGGCAATTTTCTTTGGATTGGTAATCTTGTGCCCAGTTTATTAACTGTTATGAATTTTCCGAACCACTTCGAGGGTCGTTCACCCAGAAACGAATCTTTTTCACTTCGTAGGAATTTGCGAGCTCTGTTGTCTTAACAGCATCCACTCAACAAGCGATGGATGTGATGGTTGGTGGGAATATGCGACCTACATTCGGACTTTTCTGCTAGCCATCTGTCCCACTCATAGTCATCACTGTGAGCTATTGGGAAAGGTTAGGACGCATTTCCTCGGAATACCCGCTGCGATTGATTGTTTAGGAACGTTCGATGTTTGACCATTCCGCTCGAGAGCCGCAGCTTTCTACGAAGGCAGAAGCTAACTGGCAAGCGTGAATGGAAAAACAATCGTTCGCATCACAGTGGCCAAATTTCAGGTTAGTGTGGCATAACAAGTTTACAATAAAAGTGTACAATAAACAAACAAATAACCCACTTTTACGCAGACATAAACTACTGAATTGATAGTTGATATAGAATGAATGTCACACATCGAGGCAGAAGCTGTTTCATGATTCATCCTTCGAAGACTACCGTTTTGATTCATATTACGGACAGCTTCAAATTCCGGACACTCTCGTTTGTATGGGAAACATTTCACACGAAATGTTTCAATTTTCGCCGTCCAAAAGTTCTCATTTTCGAGACTCGTTTTATTAGGTTTTTTCCATGAATATCATTGCAAATTTATAATGCCCAACTACCTTAGACGTCTCTTAAGTGGTTGAACGATTTCAATTGATGATTTGACTGTTCCATTAATGATTATCATGAGCTGTCCGTAATTCGAATCAAAGCGTCCGGAATATGAGGCAAAAGTGAGGGAGCGTCCGGAATAAGAATCATGAAAAAGCCACACGTTTTGATTTATTTAAAATTATTCAAGTTGCGGACGCGTATTCTTTACCCACCATCCGAAAGTTAAGGGCTTCCGACGCTCGATAACGCAAAAAAAAATCATACAGAATGATTATTTTGTATGGTCCAAGCTGGGTTATACTTCACTGAGGCCTTAAGTGTCCGTAATATGAATCAAAACGGTATAAGTGCTGGCAGGTCCTTCTCCAGCATCGTTCACGTGTCATGCCCGTAGAGGACTACCGGTCTTATAATCGTCTTATAAGTACATGGTACATTTGATGCGGGGTGAATATTTTTTGACCACAGCTTCTTGCGGAGGCCATAGTAGGCCCGACGTCCACTGATGATGCGCCTTCGTAATTCATGGCTAATGTTATTATTAGCCCTTAGCAAGGATCCAAGGTAGACGACCTTGTCGACCATCTCGAACGTATCCCTGTCTATCGTAACACCTAGGCGAGCTGTTGACGCGATAGAAGCGGTTGGCCACCTTATGTGAGGCATTTCATAATAATAGGCCAATCGAGAGTCAAAAGGAAAAGAAAATTGTATCTTGAAGATAGAAGCCGATTGGATCGGGTCATAGTTCGAAACGAAATATTTAGGTCTGGGTCTTAATTTAATTAGTTATCATTATCTGGAGTCAACAATAAGTGTGGATGAATTACTGAGGATTGTGAGTAAAAATATTGTAGAAATCAATCTGTAATATTATATTGAATAAATGTGTTAAGCTGATCATTAAAATCAACAAGTCTTTGATCTGCTCTAAAAACCCAGTGTTGACATAGCAACACGAGCCCTGTCGCTCGGTTCACCTGCTAGCATGTACTTTGTCTTGGACGCATTCATCACCAGTCTAACTTTTGCTGCCTCGCGTTTCAGGCGGGTGTACAAGTCAGCAATCTTTTCAAATGTACGGTTGACAATATCCATATTATTCGCGAAGCAAGCAAATTGACTGAATCTATTGAAAACCGTACCCAGTCTGTAATTCCGGACTCCGCATAACACCATCTAACGTGATATTGAACATCAGGCACGAAAGTCCACATAACACTGAACCAACAATTTCAGGCCACAATACTCGGTTCGTTGCCGTATCTCTCCATCCTCGGTTCTGCCCCATGCTCGCCAAATCGCTGTGCACTTAATCTGCCCACCTAGCTCGTTTCGCTCCACGCCTTCTTGTACCAATCGGATTTGGAGCGAACACCATATTTGCAGGATTGCTGTCCGGCATTCTTGCAACATGCCCTGCCCATCGTATCCTGCAAGCTTTGACCACTTTTTGGATAATGGGTTCGCCGTCGAATTGAGTGAGCTTGTGGTTCATACTTCGCCGCCACATACCGTTTTCCTGCACACTGCCAAAGATTGTCCTAAGCACCTGACCTTCGAAGACTCCAAGTGCTTAAAGGTCCTCCTTCAGCATCGTCCACGTAAGGGACTACCAGTCATATAAGCGTCTTGTATATGGTACATTTGGTGCAAGGGTGATTTTTTTTGATCGCAGCTTCTTGCGAAAGCCTCCGTTGGCCCGACTTCCGTTGATTATGCGCCTTCGTGGTTAATATTATCAAGAGCCGTCAGCAAGGCTCCAAGGTAGATGAACACGTCGAACACCCCGAACGTATCCCCGTTTATTGTAACACTGCTACCTAGGCGATCCTTGTCGCGCTCGGCCCCGCCTATAAGCATGTACTTTGTTTTGGTCGCATTCACCACCAGTCCAACTTTTGCTGCCCTGCGTTTCAGGCTGGTGTACAGGTCTACCACCTTTTCGAATGTTCGGCCGACAATGTCCATATCATCCGCGAAGCAAACAAATTGACTGGTTCCCGTAAAAATCGTACCACGGATGTAAGGCATGGCTCTCTGCATAACACCTTCTTGCGCAATATTGAACAACATGCACGAAAGTCCATCACCTTGTCGTAGTCCCCGGCGGGATCTAAACGAACACACAATTTTGCACATGTTCCATCATCGCTCTTATCAGTCTCGTGAGCTTCTCGGAAAAACTGTTCTCGTCCATGATTTTCCATAGCTCTATGAAATCGATGAACAAATGATGCGTTGGGACCTGGTATTCACGACATTTTTGAAGGATTTGCTGTATAGTAAAGATCTGGTCCGTTGTCGATCGGCTGTCAACGAAGCTGGCTTGATAACTTCTCACGAATTCGTTAACTACTGTTGAAAAATGATGGGAGATGATCTGGGATAATGCTTTGTAGGCCGCATTTAGAATGGTGATCGCACGAAAGTTTTCACAATCTAACTTGTCGCCTTTCTTGTAGATGGGACATATTGCCCCTTCCTTCCACTCCTCCGGTAGCTGTTCTGTTTCCCAGATTGCCTATCAGCCGGTGTGGACAAATGGCCAGCCTTTCCGCACACATCTTTATGAGTTCAGCTCCGATACCATCCTTACCAGCAGCTTTATTGTTCTTGAGCTGGTGAATGACATTCTTAGCCTCCCTGGGGACTTGTTGCTTTCCATCGTCCGCAGTACTGACGAAGGCCTTTCCTCCGATGTGTCGTCCTTCATTGCCTGTGCTCTCAGCACCATTCAGGTGTTCGTCGAAGTGCTGCTTCCACCTTTCGATCATCTCACGCTCGTCCGTCAAAATGCTCCCATCCTTATCCCTGCCCATCTCGACTCGCGGCATGAAGCCGTTGCGGGATGCGTTGAGCTTCTGATAGAACTTACGTGTTTCTTGAGACCGGCACAGCTGTTCCATCTCCTCCAGGTGGCGTTTTTTTCTCCCGCAGCAGTCCTCAAGAGGGGGTTCATCCAGCTCACCCTCTTCCTGTAATGCAGCCTTGAGGTGCTACGCGTACGCATTGGCGACATCCGGTTGCTTAAGCCGCTCAAGGTCATACCGGGGCGGCCGTCGGTACCGTACGTTGTTAACGACGGAGTGTTTTGGGCGCAGTTTAACCATCATCAGATAGTGGTCAGAGTCGATGGTAAGACCACGATAGGTCCTGACGTTGATAATGTCGGAGAAGTGCCGTCCATCAATCAAAACGTGGTCGATTTGTGATTCTGTCTGCTGTGGTGATCTCCAGGTGTATTGGTATGCGAAGCTGTGCTGGAAGTAGGTGCTACGAATGGCCATATTCTTGGAGGTGGCGAAATCAATTAGTCGTAAGTCGTTTTCGTTCGACAGCCGGTGGGCGCTGAGCTTTCCAATAATCGGTCTAAACTTCTCTTCCTGGCCAACCTTAGCGTTTAGATCTCCTATGATGATTTTGACGTCGTGGCTTGAGCAGCTGTCGAACTCACGTTCGAGCTGCATCTAAAAAGCGTCTTTATCATCATTAGTGCTTCCAGAGCGAGGGCTGTGTTCGTTTATGATGCTGAAATTGAAGAACCGGCATTTGAGCCTCAACTGGCAGATTCTCTCATTGATCGGCCACCACCCGATCACGCTCCTCTGTATATCACCCATCACACACATTGAATCCTGAGAAAATTGAGAGAATCTCTCACGTATCGCTCTCTGTATCTATCATAATATGCTGCACATTATGAGAGACTGTTTATCGTATACTGCTACAACTTTGATTAAGTTGGGGGGATAGTTGTGCACGATAAAACCCCTCTAAACATGCTCCAAACCTGGGGACACTATTGCTATTGATTGATGGATTGTTTATCGTGCCAGTAAAGAAAAACACTCCTACCCCCAACGGTAAACAAGCGAGAAAAATAGATTTTTATCATCGCTCTCTCTCTCTCTGGGGCCCTCGTTCGCTGCTTCCATTTATCAGACTTGTTACAACTTGCGATACATTGACGATTGTGGACCACAACAGATGGGATGTTTTTCTTTGCTTGCTTTGATCGTGCTTGTTCATACTCAAAGAGGGAATTCTGCAATGCCTGCCCATCACTATAAAAGCTGTTCCTAACTCGTGTGTGTTGCCGCAGCTCTGGGAGATGGTATGGTTACCTCTGAACGTTCGCATTATTGATCCTTTCAAACACACTTCCTGCAACGCTACGATGCCGACTCCGCGGTCCTTCAGCACGTCGGCGGGTATGCGTGTACTTCCGATGAAGTTGAGAGATTTACAGTTCCACGTACCGAGCATCCCCAATCGCTAAGTCCCTTTACGTCGCTGTGGTCTTCGCCGATTGTCCCGGTTCGTATTCTCTCGTTGATTATTCGTTGCTTGATTTTTTACGGGGGCCTGACACCAACCCCGTAGATTTCCGGAGGACCATTCCCCCTAAATGTTCAGAGGGCCATATTGAAGTTAGCTTAGAGTCCTTCTCTGGCACACGGACGATGATCAGCCGCTCCTAACAAGGAGTACAGACGCTCCAGGTTTGCAGAAGCAAAAGCAAAAACGAAAAGGGAAAATAAAAATACTAGGTTCCTACTCATGAATAGGAGTGCAAATCGCTTGCTGTAAGTAAGCAAGCGGCGAGTAGCATTTGCAACTCGATCCATTGGATGGATCGGCTGCCGTGTGCCCAAAAAACTGCGAGTAGATTGGAAGTCGGCCATTTTTTGGATCCCTTCTACTGTTGCCACTCACCGTCTGTTCGGTCGAAATCCCTGCCTAGTACACCACATTAGCACTTAGCGAAATCTTAAAGAAAAAAACAATTTATAGTTTATAATGAAGAAATTTCACATTTGTTAATTCTTACGAACAACACTGATACGTCCGATCGCCACAGACGCAGACAATTTTGAAACTGATTCTAACTGACATAACTGACAGATGCGCCAACGCCCAGAGTAGGGGAAGACGGGGTAAGTCCACCCGCCTAAGCAATTTAATTCATACGTCAAAATCAAGAGTCAATAAATCTTTTTTCGACGCAGTATGTCGCTTTTTAAAGCCTTGGGCATGATAAAAAAATACCACAGGCGTTGTATTTGTAAAAATTTATTTATTTCTTGAAGCTTGAAAAAGTGATGTCTTATCACGATTTTTAGCGACGGGCAAAGCCACCAACCCACGGGGTAAAATCGATCACCACGATTGTCGTATACAATTTTGTGAAGAAAATTATCAGTTCCCTGTGATTCTAAAAAGTATAATGTTTTATGAATTCTACATTGATTACCGTGAGTATTGAATCATTTTTAGGGTTAATCAACTCAAAAAACTTAGATACAGTCGATTCTCTATAACTCGATATTCAAGGGACCATCGACTTATAGAATTATCGAGTTATAGAATATACCGACACAAAAAATCACAAAATCGAAGGAACAAATTTCTCAATTTCCAATACACATATAATCCCTTCTGTGAGAAAGAAATATAATTTTGTTGATAATATTTTACAAACTATTATTTGACCACTTTTTTTTGAAATGCTCGAAAAATCACGTTATTTTATTGACAATATATTCTTTTTATTTTCATGTTCTAAATACTTTTATTACAACTTACATGTATCTATTCACCTCCAACCAAGAATTAGACCAAGTATCTTCAAGTAAGAATGATTTTTAAATAGATATCGAGTTATGGAGGGAAATTTACCTCTCACGAGACATCGACTAGTGGAGATATCGAGTTATAGAAATATCGACTTATGGAGAGTACGATGTATGGAAATTTGAAGGGACCGAAAAATCCATCGAGTTATAGAGTATATCGAGTTATAGAATATCGAGTTGTGGAGAGTCGACTGTATATACTTATCATAACCTTAAAATACCCATATTTTCAAAAATATGCGGATTTGGCTTGTATTTTTTATGTGCTTTTACTTGAACAGTAATGTACAACGCAGTTTATACTTTTAAAATGGTTTAAACATTTGATTTGGTATTAATGACTGTTCGATATTTGCCAGAAAACTATTCGCCAGAAAATTATTCGCCAGAATGACATCTGTCGGAAAACCATTCGCCAGAATGTAGCGTTTACCAGAAAACCATTTGCCAGAATGTACCATTAGCCAGAAAGTATCATTCCCCACAATTGTTTTTCTTATTGATTATGATCAATCAATTCATAGTGTTACATCCAGGAACCCATCTTCAAGAGCACTAAGTTGATCTTATACTACGCCAACAATCTCGTTTTAAGGTTTCTGCTGGTGCGCAGATCGAAGACAATAAAACACCGTTATTCTACATCTCTTGCCAGATTTTTGCCTTTGAAGTTTTAATGCAATATTCTATGCTGTTTTACCAAATTTTTAGTACGAGAAAATTGCCTTTTATTTAACCATCTGCTGTTCTTTATAAGAATATTGTATTATACAGAATTTTCTTGTACAACTACCAGGTAATTTATCTACGAGTGCTGCATTTTTTAGGGTTGTGCTACTTCCTCCCAAATATCCGTTCCCCAGATTTTGTTTCCCTGAACATCAGTTCCGTGAATACCCTGCCCCGGTTTTTTACCCAGTTTGAGCTGCATCTCGGTTCGAGCTGTCCATAAACCACGTGCCCGTTTATGGGGGTAGAGAGGGTAGAGAGTCTATCCAAATACCACGATCCATACAAATTTCGGCTCATTAGAGGGAATGGATTGTTAGTTCAAAATTCAATTCTGAGCTTATTGCTTCACCAAAATTTAAGGATTTTGAGCACGTTTGGGTAAAAACAGAGATCATTGGAGAGACTCATATATTTGCGTCAGTTTACTTTCCTCCTGATCGAGCTACTAAGTCGTCGTATGAAGCAGCCGAAGAAATCGTTTCATACTTTCCTCCTGAATATAAAATTCATGTTTATGGTGACTTCAATCAACGAAATGTAGATTTTTTCCAGATTATGATAATGAGAGCATTCTTCTTCCAGTTGTTGGTGAAAATGAAACATTGCAATTTATATTTGAGAAAACTGCATTCCTTGGACTCAACCAAATTAATCATGTCAAAAACCAACAGAATTGTTTCTTAGATTTACTTCTAACGAATATATGTGAGGATTTTTGTGTTGTGGAATCTGTTTCTCCGTTATGGAAAAATGAAGCGATCGAATATTCCATATTTGTACATAGTAACCTTAATCCCAACGACTGTAGTTATGAGTATGTTTTTGATTACAATATGGCTAATTATGACAATATCAGGTACAAAATAAATAGAGTAAACTGGTAATCCAATCTGAAAGAAGAAGTAAATATTGAAAGTGCCGTACAAAACTTCTACAAAATTTTGTCGGCGGTAATTCAGGAGGAAGTTCCACTCAAACGTAAAAGACGAGGTTTTGGCTCAAAAAATCCAGTCTGGTTCAATAAGCAAATCATTAATTTGAAAAATCGCAAACAAAAAGCACACAAAACCTACAAGGCACATAATAGTCAAGCAAATTTAGAAAAGTATCTGAGTATTTGTGATCAACTAAATTTAACTATTTCTAATGCACTTACAGATTATAACATAAAAACCGAAAATGAAGTCAAGTCATGTCCAAAGAATTTCTTCAACTATGTCAAATCAAAGATTAATTCAAACAATTTCCCATCAAAAATGACATTAGACGACAAAGCAGGAAATAACTCAGAAGATATTTGTAACCTTTTTGCAACTTTTTTTTCAAGAAACTTACACGAGCTTCTCTGATAATGATCGTGATTTTGGATATTTTTCATACCTTCCGGAGATTTCTAGGGATGTTGGAGTAAATCAAATTCATGTTCAAGACATTACGACAGGTCTGAATGATTTAGATGCTACTAAAGGATCAGGGCCAGATGGAATCCCACCATTATTTATAAAAAAAATTAGCGGTAGAACTTACAACTCCACTATTCTGGCTTTTCAATATGTCACTTGAATCTGGTGAATTTCCAAAGAAATGGAAAAAGTCTTTCTTGGTACCCATTTACAAATCAGGCAAAAAATCTGATATCAGGAACTATCGTGGGATTGCCATCATTTCATGCATTCCAAAACTGTTCGAATCAATTATTAACAAATGTATTTTTGGTCAAATTAAACACAGAATAACTAATTCAATTCACAACATGGCTTCTTTAAAGGCCGTTCAACTACTACAAACCTCCTGGCGTTTGTTGATTATTCCCTAATGGCAATGGATATAGGTAACCACGTAGAGGCTCTCTATACTGATTTTAGTAAAGCATTTGATAGACTTGACATTTCAATGTTAATTTTCAAACTGAGTAAAATAGGTATCGAGAAAAAGCTTCTCACATGGATTGAATAATATCTAACTGACCGGCAGCAAATAGTAAGATTTAATGACAAAAAATCCAAACCAATTCAAGTCACATCAGGTGTTCCTCAAGGCTCCCACTTAGGACCTCTCCTTTTTATTTTATATGTTAACGACGTATCTTTTATTCTAAAAAAAATACGGATTCTTATACATGCAGATGACATGAAATTGTTTCTAGAAATCAAGAAAGACGACGATTATGAAACATTTCATAATGAAATACTTTTATTTAATACCTGGTGTTTTAAAAGTTTATTGAAGTTGAATGTTGAAAAATGTAATCTAATAACTTATAGCAGAAAACGAAACACTCCGAATTTAACAATAAGGTTAGGAAACCAACATGTTGAAAAATGTGATAAAATTAGAGATCTAGGTGTAATTTTGGATTCCAAATTAACGTTCGTTGAACATTACAACACAATAACTCATAAAGCGGGCAATATGCTTAACTTCATAAAACGTTTCGGATATCATTTTCAAGACCCTTATACGATCAAAACCCTTTACGTTGCTTATGTGAGATCCATATTAGAGTATTGTAGTGTTGTCTGGTCTCCATATTTGTAAACACATAAAGAACGAATAGAGTCGATTCAAAAGCAGTTTTTACTATACGCACTCCGCAAATTAGGATGGACTGTATTTCCTCTTCCGTCATATAAAGCACGATGCATGTTGATAAACATTCAGACATTAAAACAGCGACGAGAATATGCCATGGTCGCATTTGTTAACGATATCGTTTCACAACGTATTAACTCAACAAAGCTATTATCCAGATTAAACTTTTATGCTCCTAATCGACAATTGCGTCACAGAAATTTGTTTACTTTAGATCGTTATCGTACAAACTACGCCAAATTTAGTCCTCTAAATCAAATGATGTCTGTTTACAATGAGCACTGTGAAATGATTGATCTAAGTATGCCCCGGACCAAATTGAAATCATATTTTAACTCACTAGGAAATCTTAGAATATAATAAACTATGTAACTATGTAGTCTACAAATGATTGACGAAATAAATAAATAAATAAATAAATAAAAGTGACATTCGGCTAACTGGCGTTCGCGGAAATTACATAGGAGGGAACGACATGCGGGTAAAAGTAGCACAATCTTTTTTAGTGATATTAGTCACCTAAATTACAGTAGATGAAAAAGTATTCAAAAAAATGGGTTGATGCATATCGCTAATTGCTATAGTTTGGGGCAAATAGTAATTCTTATTATTATCTTATTTGTCTGAAAGCTCCAAAAAAATGATATAGTAACTTACTTTGGTTTATGAGAAAGGCATTAATTATTTGATCGAACAGATGGCACAAATAGTTGCAACGTATATCGAAATCTCGAAAATATATAATGAACTACCCAAGTAACCATAAGCACTAATAATAAGCCCTAAATCAGCATCATAGACGCGTACATGCATTATAATAGCACCACAAATGCTTACACACCTTATAGCAGCACTTCCGCTGCATAGAAACCCTATTACAGCATCATTAATGTTTCTAAGCCTGATGCTGCGAAAACAACTGACGTTTCTCACGTGGTCTTATATCAGCATTAGTGGTGTAGAGAAGCACGGTTATATCTTGCTGTTACCGTGCCGCATTATCGTGCTTACTGGTTACTTCCCAAGTATAACCGTGCTTCTCTGCACCACTAATGCTGATATAAGACCACGTGAGAAACGTCAGTTGTTTTCACCAGGTTTTTAGGGCGAATATTTTGTGCTTTCGCGTACGCAGCCAGAGAGCTTTCGCGTATGCGGCCAAGCAACTGGTACACGAGGTAAATAAATGAATGAATGAGAACGGAAACCTCTAATAGTATGCAAAAATGTAATAAAATGATACAGATAGTACTTTTCCGTATCAGACATATTTGTTTTGGTAGTTTTCATCCTATCGAGGACTTGCAATTGCCACATTTTGATCCTCGTTTTATGATGATGAAATTTCTCATTTACGTCTCGAACCTGCAACACCCGTATTGTTGAGTTGTTGTCCTGCTCCTTTGCTCCTACGGCCACATAAGATGAATAGTATTGGAAAGAAAAGTGACCAATTTAAACCATCACTTTTCCCCGTCATAAAACCTGCAATTGTGGTAGTGAGAAGATTTATGTTTGACTCCCTCTTACCACTATATGCAAACACAAAGCACGTGGTATATCTGTCAAAACACTGGATGGCATTTAAACATGCCCTGTATTCGAATATAAAGCCAATATAGTGCTTATTTAATGCCTGTATGCATCAGGCTTAGAAACATTAATGATGCTGTAATAGGGTTTCTATGCAGCGGAAGTGCTGCTATAAGGTGTGTAAGCATTTGTGGTGCTATTATAATGCATGTACGCGTCTATGATGCTGATTTAGGGCTTATTATTAGTGCTTATGGTTACTTGGGTTGGGCTGTGCACTGTGCTCGATCGAGTCATTTCGCATTCGGGTTTGAAAAAACGTTGCGAAGAAGAAGATTACAGTTTTGAAGAGCCGTGACATTTTTTTGTTTTGAACGGTCATGTAGGCGAATTCCGGCGCGTATTTTCTTCGAAGAAAAGAAAATTTTCTTGCTAGTGTGTTATGGAAGAAAATTTCTTCTCTTCGAAGAAAATGTGCGCCGGAATTCACCTAATGGTTTGCTTCGGATTTTGATGGTCGTGTAGAAATATGTAAATGTCGAGGTGGTAAATGTTTGCTACAGTACATTTCTCATCCCTGTCAGTAAGCAGTTTCTTTCATATAAAGTGTTACAGATTTTAAAAAATGGAACTGTTATTCTATTGCGTGTTCTTCTTTCTTCTAGTTCTACGTTCCTTCCGGATTGAGCGCTATCTATACAATTCATATTTAATAAGTTAAAATTATTGATGTTGATCATTGAATGCCCGAGAAGATGTTTTTTTTTTTTGAAGTTGTGAGGAAGTCATTTATACCTAGTCCAAGGATTTGAATACTATAAATAACCGAGCCAGAGCGTTAACAAATAACACCAACAAATATAATCTCATCACATTTGTTAACGCTATGGCTCGGTTATTTCTACAACAAACTTTCTGAAAAAAAAAAATCCAGGGGATTATCTATTCTTAGGAATGGTATATTCTGGCGAATGGTTTTCTGGCGAAAGGTGCATTCTGGCATATGGTACAGTGACCCCACGCAGTTGAATCACCCACAATTTATGAATCAGCTGATTTCAAAAGACAAAATTATTATCAAACTTGTCACAAAACATCACAGAATTATTTTTACACATAGTTTCTTATCAGTAAAAATAATTCTGTGATGTTTTGTGACAAGTTTGATAATAATTTTGTCTTTTGCAGTCAGCTGATTCATAAATTGTGAGTGATTCAACTGCGTGGGGTCACTGTACTTTCTTATGTTATTCTGGCGAATGGTTTTCTGGCAAATATCGCACAATCAGGGCGATATTTAAAACTGAAAAGGCAATAGATGGCTCTTTTCCAGTGGTAGTAAAATCGAAATCCTGAAGCAAAGAAAGCACCATTGCAGATGAACTAAACACAAAAAGTTATGTATTCACTTTACACTTTATTTCTAATCACTACTTTTTCGATCCAGTTTCCTAATTGCAAGTATTTTACGATTTTCGTTATTTTCCATACGTTTTGACAGTTCTCCGACTACCATTCTTCCATGTGCTTGTGTTGAAAGTTTGAGAAATTTGAGAATCCAGCGTAGCGCGATCAATGAGTGGAATACAAACATCAGTATCGCCGCTCGGCGGCCGGTTAGAGAAACTGATCGTTCGAAAGGTTGTTGTTTGTAATTTTTGCCGCTGGCGCCAACTGTTAGCGTTCGAAAACAAAATAAACAGCCTATTAGGGGTGGCGGTTTTACCCCGCTTGCGCAATTTTCATAACTATGGCATTATTTCGAAGCTAAATATTTACAATTTATATTTCACTTAACTGTCAATTAGTGTCAATTAGTGAACACGTGCATAGGTCCATTATTCATGGAAATTTTTGTTTTTGTTCATGATATTTTGTGTGTTTCGTCATGATATCATGAACTGAATTCATGGTTTCATGAGATATTTTCTTTTCATGATTTTTGATTAATGATAACGGGAACAGATTTTTTCCGTGTAAATACCAGTAATATGTAAAAAGTCACTCTTTTTATGAAATCATGAATGGTGCAACCGAAAATCTGAGGAATCTACATAAGTAGTTGCTACGTACTCTTAATTTTCTTGCTGGCGTTACGTCTTAACTGAGACAGAGACTGCTTCCAAGCATAGTGTTTTTATGAGCACTTCCGTAGTCATTGACTGAGAGCTTTCTTTGCCAAAGTTGCCATTTTTTCGCATTCGTATATCGCGTGGCAGGTACTATGATACTGCCAGGGAAAATGGAATAGATTTCTAACCCGAAAAGGTCCTCGTCCGGCGGGATTCGAACACACGACCCTCAGCTTGGTCTTGCTGAATAGCTGCGCGATCACTACGACTATTGAGGCCCCTGAATAAGATGATGTACTTGCCATTTTCCAACAATTTGATACCACTCTGTGCCTCCATCATAGTCAGCGAAAATGAAGACTTTGTTTCACCGAGACAATCATATCCGAACCATGGGTAGACACATTGGGATGAAAAATTGTTTACACACCCAACTGGGGAAATATTTGGCCGAGACCTACGCGTCCGACATGTCTGGCAATGACAGTGTATAACTCAATGGCGGCGGTAGAAAGATGGAGTGCGTGCAGAATTTTACGATGATGACGAGAATGATGAGAGTGGGATGAATAATGGCGGTGAGTGATTTATGGCAGCTGGTGCTGGATGGATGGCATCGCGATCTGGGGCAATGTTCTACAATGTTCAGAAAGGTCAGATTTGTAAACTTTCCAAATCGTGTTAGACAGGGCCCCGCAAATCGTTACACCATCCAGGCGGCTTAACTCCGTACCTGTTGACTCCATTCGGGAGGCCGTGTTGACCGTGTCGCCAAACAGACAGTATCGGGGCATTGTCAAACCGACGACACCGGCACAGCATGGACCTGTTGATGGTCGGTTAAACAAATAAATTCGTTTCGTCGGAATAATAAAAAGGGCTCCCATATTGTAGTCATTCAAACTGTTATGACGCTATGCCAAAAGGGAGTTACTATGCAACTTTCATATGCCCTGGATTTATTTTATTACAGAAAAAAAACTTGCTTTTTGTTTACAACAGCGGCATGGTGTTTCTGATTACGGAAAACCGCGTGACGACTGGAAGGTAAAATTTAAAAAACATTTTCTAAAAAAATTCAAGGTACATAGAATATTTTACAGTTTTCACTTGCTTGTTTTATATGATCAAGAGCAACTTCCTGTGAAAGAAAATCCGAGGTACATGAAAGTTGCATAATAACCCCATCTGGACATAGCGTGGTGCTGGTTCTTACCTGTGTGTAATCCGATGCGAAGCTGCAGTGGAACACCCGGTAGGTGGCGAACCTTGAAATTGCCACTCTGGTGCAGCAGATCCAACGCCATGGTAGCAATTTGCTCCGCATGGTCTGGCGTTCGGACGGGTAGGCCTCCCACAACCATGTATGCGTCTCCGATGGTTTCCACCTTGTACACGTTGTAGGCGTTTATGGTGGCATCGAAGCAGGTATAGAGGTCGTTCAGCAGGTCCACCACTTGGACGGGCGTACAGTGGGCGGATATCGTTGTGAAACCAACGATATCGCTGAAGTAGATTGTTACTTCGGAGAACTCTTCCGGCTCGACGGCGAGCCCCAGCTTGAGGCGTTCGGCGACGGAGCTGCGAAAATGGTAGAGAAATATTGATATTAGTAGAACTGCGCTTCGGCTCATGATTGGAGTAAAGATGCTAGTATGTAGTTCAAAAATATCTCAGTAAATGCATATAATGATGTAGAAAGTTGAGGGTTTGCTAAAAACTTGACTATTATGGGATTTTAATTACATGGCTTGAAGATCTTTGGAATCAATAGATGTACATACATACATTTTCCTAGTTCATTGTATTCTGAGTTTTAAAAAATATCATATCGAAAGTTATTTGAAACACTAAAATGTAATATTCAGAATTATATACACTACCCAAAAAAAAGTTTAGCATCCCCTAAACACTATATTATATATGATGCAATATATCAGAATCCTTACTTTCTACAAAGTTGCGGCTTTCAGCAAAGTTGTTCGGAAGCCTTATGGCGCACACTGGGGCAGAATCGAAAAAAAAAACGCGGATACAACCTGCGGTTCTTTGGAATGAAGAGATAGACAAGAAATTCTGGATCCACATTTGGATATGTGTTACATTAGGGCGATTCAAATTTTAAAAATGTTTGAAAATCCAATCTCCCTTATGCTTTTTACCATCCTTACCATAAAAATAGTGTTCTGTGAAATTCTCAGCTTTCTAGGTGGTGATTTAAAGGTGGCTCAAAGACACACGGATAAAAATCTGATCCCCACACCATGATTTACAAATCATGAAATTCATAAATTGGTTAGGTCATAATATCAGGATCGCAAATCATGGTTCCTGGAGTCATAATCATGATTCCTCATAAGCGTAACATCCAGTGTGAAAACACTAAGCGGCGCACTTTGCTTCATCACATTCGTATCGATCACTCTCAATTCAAGATGACGAAGCGGTTGAGTGGTAGAGTACGTGGCTCACATTCGGAAGTTTCTTGGATCGAATCTCAATGCATGCTATTTTTAACTTTTTTTTATTTTGTCGATCATAAACGGATGCGCGACTCAGAATTTGTGGCATTTGAATCATGATTCCGAGCAATCAGCTACAAAAACCTAACGCGTGTGTTGCGTTACGGCAATCTGACTCATGATATCATGAGTCCAAATCATGGTGTATTTTCATAAGACGAAAACACGCTGGAATCATGATATCATGATTCATAATCTTGTTTTTGAATTTTGATTTCTACCCGTGCAATGTAGGTTTATATCTTCTTCTTTCTGGCGTTACGTCCCAACTGGGACAGAGCCTGCTTCTCAGCTTAGTGTTCTTATGAGCACTTCCACAGTTATTAACTGAGAGCTTACTGTGCCAATGACCATTTTTGCATGCGTATATCGTGTGGCAGGTACGAAGATACTCTATGCCCTGGGAATCGAGAAAATTTCCAACCCGAAAAGATCCTCGACCAGCGGGATTCGAACCCACGACCCTCAGCATGGTCATGCTGAATAGCTGCGCGTTTACCGCTACGGCTATCTGGGCCCCAACTGGTAGGTTTATATGGAAATTACTATGAAGAAATTTTGAGAAATGTTCCAAACACGCTAGTACTGTAATGTAAGTAGAAACTCATTTTTCAAACCTTAATGGAGAATGTTGCTGAAGAAACAAATCCCTTTTGAGCTAATCTTGTTTGCGATTTTTGTACATGTTTGCAGGGCTATAATCCCATATTAAGCTAAATAATAGCAAACAAACTCATAAATATCTCTTCTGCTATCCGTCAGATTGAATTTCTTTCTTCAGCAAACTTCTTTATTATGGTTTGAAGAATTAGTTTTTGCTACGGGATAATAAAATCGTACTTACATTACAGTACTAGCGTGTTTGGAACATATCTCAAAATTTCTCCATAGTAATTCCCATATAAACCAACATTGTCTTTGGGCCACCTTAGCTCCATCGCCGATGTCACCAGACGCCGAAAACAACAGAAATTTGGTAAGTGGAGGAGTGTCGATCGAACTCTTCCCAATTGTGGAAACTAAATCTGCAAGCAAGCGTTAGACTGGAATCAAGCAGGACATCGCAACAGAGGTAGACCCAGAGGCTCATGGCGAGACAGCTTTAACAAAGAAATAGAAGAATTCGACCAAAATTTGACCTGGCTACAGTCCATGATGGAAATCTTCCACGTCGGCCCTATTAAATACAGTGGAAGCTTGTTATAACGATATCGCAAGGGACCGACGTAATAGAGAAATGCCATTATAGAGAATGGTTATAACATCAAAATTTTTTGGAAGGGACCGAAAAATGTCACTATAGAGGGCTTTTGTCGCTATAAGAGTTGTCGTTATAACGAACTTCGACTGTAGTAACTATCGTAAGTATAGTGTTACTGCTACTTGGGATGCGAAATATCTATCACTTAAAATAAAATCAATTGTACTATGGGGTACACGACTGTGTAGGTAGATTTACAATTTCATCGGCAGACATACTTCTGTTTCTGTTTGCTGCTTCGACATTCCTGAATTGCGTATGACACATTGTGTAACAACTCAGTGGGCGACAGAGTACAATGTACAATACAGCATCATTTCAATGGGGTTGGTATGCTCGGTTGCGTAGGATCGGTATCATTTTGATGTGTGCATCGCAAAATTATTGTCCTTTTTACATCCTATTACACCTACCTCGGAAGCATCCTGTTAAGCAGTTGTTCAGTCTTTTTGCGTTCCATATCGAGCTGCTCGGTTCGCTCCCGGATCAGCTCTTCCAGGTTGTTGGAGTACTTTTCCAACATTTGAAACATGGTGTCCACAAAGTTGACCTTCCGACCGTGATTTAATTGCTTGAAACGTTCACAGATCCTGTGGAGCGGAAATGATTGGACAAGGTTGTCGAAGGGGAATCAGAATACAAATTATACATAAGATGAATTATATGAATCGGTTACATTGCCCGGATGGAATTTGCCTTTGAAGTCAAACTATGGGGATTGAATATACACAAATGCATGCAGATGAAAAGAATTAATTTATGATGAAAAAATGTTTACCGTAAAATGGGATGTTAAGTGATAAAAACCCAGTTCAACTTTAAGTTTTGAGCAACTTCTAGTTTGTCAATAATTGAACAAAAGTCAGTCTTCTTCCTGCGTCTATAGAGAGAACCAGTTACAATGACGACCAATTTCAGAAATTATCATGAAATCCCAATGGATTATACCATAGTTATAACACATGTTGTTACTCAGTAAGCACATTTTTCTCATTTGTTATTATTTTGGATGGTTAGTACTTAACATAAAAAAAAAGTTATAACAAAATTTTCTCAACATCGAACAAGATTGAAACAATATGTATGTGTTATAGAGCGGAACGGTTTTCGGTATCCTTCATCGTAATTGTTGGGAAAAGAAGTGTGAGAAAAATCTGATGACACGTGAAGAGGCGTAAACGAGTCTCCTTTCGTTTAAAAAATGGCAGATTCCGTATCGTATCCGTATCCGTATCGTATCGTTTGTACAAATCAGTAGAAATAAGCTAACGCACACATTTGAGTGATTTAACTCGCTTGAATATGTCGAAGTTAAATGAATCCAATTAACTTTTATTCTTTTATTTTTGGAGTGTACAATTTCGATCCTTCAAAAACCAACGAATCATCAGCATCCCATTTTATGGTTATTCTCGAAATTAATGGCAGGAATTTGCATTTTTTTTCATTCTGGGTCATTTTAACAGCGTTTCATACATTACGAAATCAGGTCGCATTTCGGGGCTTTCCGCCCAACATTGCCGCATGATATTGATGGCCTCCGGAGGGGCGGCTCCCTTGGACACCGATGGACGTATAAGGGGTGGAGGTTTTTTGATTTTCGCTATAATTTCTTCCGGTGAAAGGGACAGCATACAGAACGGTTCCCCTCGGACGACCACTTCCTGCATGATGATTCCGAAAGCGTACACATCGGCGGCCTGCGTCCCTCCCTTGGGATAGCCCTTGGTGGCTCGAAGTGCTTCCGGTGCCGTCCAGAGCAGATCTTTGGCACTTTTTGGCGGGGGCGTAATACCTTGGGCGTCGTAGAAGTTCAGCATGCCGTAGTCGGTGATTTTTAGCACCCACCGGGCGTCCACTACGCAGTTTCGCGACGAGAGCGTCCCATGAACTCGAATCGGTGACCCGTGAAGGTATCGCATTCCACGAACCAAGTCCGTTAGTAAGCTCAATCGAAACGACCAGTCGAGCTTAATTTCGTCCATGATGAGCACGTCCTGCAACGAACCACGGGAACAGTGTTCGTATACCAAAGCCGTTCGGGTAGGCTCGTTCAGCCAACCTAGAAATAAAAGGGAAAAATTGGTCGTTAGCTGGTTTAGTTAAAAGTAGACTTTTCCTAAAATTATAAATTAGCTAGAAATTTATTTTAGGACAATCACGAAGTGCTCCAAGCTTTTGTCTAAAATATCTAATTCTAGAATGGTGGGCTTTGTGGCCGTGCGGTTTGTATCGCCAGGCAATTAAGTGCATCGTGTAGGAATATTTCTCGGCTGTCTCACTCGATCATGCTTGTCTCGTTTTCCAGTGCTAAGTTACAATGGTTGAAAACGGTGTCCGTGCTATTTTTTTTTTGAAAGACTTGTGATCTAATTTTAAATTTAACTAAGATAGTTCGGGATGGTTTCAAGCATGGGAAACATTCACTCGAATATTGCATTTCTCTCGCTCACATCCACAAGCGGTCAAGAGCGAGATTACCGTTTCTCCGACCAAGCTGAGTGTTTCAATTTCCAATGCGCTTTCTTCTTGTTCGCCGAGCGACAAGTTTAGACAAAAAGGGCAACAGAATGATTCACTACCGACTCCTTGTGCCGAAGGCATCCGATTGCTGTAACGAATGATTCTTTACATTCCGATTCCGCACGAGTGGCATTCGTATTTGAGAGCTGAAGAGCGTTCACTGACTGGTACCGTTTTGATTCATATTACGGACAGCTTTTAATTCCGGACACTCTACTTTGTATGGGAAACATTTCACACGAAATGTTTCAATCTTTGCCGTTCGAATGTTCACAATTTCGAGGCTCGTTTCAATAAACTATTTCCATAAATATCTATGAAAATTTATAATTCACAACTGCCTTAGACGCGTCTTTAGTGGTTTAACGATTTCATTTGATGATTAGACTGTTTTATTAATTATTTTCATGAGATGTCCGGAATTCGAATCAAAGTGTCCGGAATATGAGGCAAAAGTGAGGCAGCGTCCGGAATAAGAATCATCAAAAGGCCATACATTTCGACTTGTTTAAAATTATTCAAGTTGCGGAAGCGTATTCTTTACCCACGATTCGAAAGTTAAGGGTTTCCGGCGCTCGATAACGCTGAGGAATCATACAGAATGATTTATTTTGTATGCTCTATACTGTGCTATACTTCCCTGAGGCCTTAATTGTCCGTAATATGAATCAAAACGGTAATACACAAGGCGAAATGTTTCAGTGAACGCAAAATCTGTACATTTCGCAGGAAGCTTTCAGTGATTGAATGGCGAACGCGTTCTTTCGTGTCTCCAATTTAAGAGAGGATAGGTGCTCTCTCCGCTCCGTATATCTTTTCATTTTCGGTTTATCTCAATCGTTTACGATTCGTCGGGATTGCGCTCACCCTAGTAGCGTTCGGCAGTCATTGAACATTCGGTGGCAGCAGATACTTTGCAGATATTTTATCGGTAGCGTTCGGATGAGTGAGTGAATTTTCCCATGCTTGGATGGTTTAGCGCTAGGAGAGACTAACATTAGTTTAGTTAAGCAATCACAAACATGGCTGTTTACGATTTAAACGCGATTATTATTTAGTAAAAACATATCTAATGTTATTTATTGTATGTATATAAATATTATGTGTAAATTTTTGAAATAACGTCACATAGTTTTCGTCTTATTAGCGCCCTCATAATGTTTCCTAGCGTTTCAGTGCATTTAGAAAGTTTTTCCGTAAGTAAATGCGCTTCTTTTCATGTGTTCAGCATTTTGTATATCCCCCTTAAATTGAGATAGAAAATGCATATTTTGATCTTCTCATTATACATGGTTGAAATCTTCATAAAATTTGTAGAAAATGCTGTTTTGGACAATTTTGTCGAAGACACCAGGTTCACAACTTCATGACTTTTCAAGATATAATATATTTCTGATAAAAACCCATTAAAGGTGTTACAACATAACTTTTGCATTTTTGATTTTGAAGTTTAAGAATGTTCCAGGAACTTTTATATATCATTAAAATATACTACTTTGCAGAATACGGCATCTTGCTAAGTTTGAGTAAGGTACACCGGGGTAAGTTGAAACGGCTGGGGTAAGATGAAATAGTGTGGTATCAAAGTGAAATTTAATAATGATGATAAATTCAATTACAGTAATACTTAGTTTACAGTTGAAACAATCTTTATGAGAAGAAAAATTTGCAATTATTTATTGGCATCATACTACAAACTTTGCGTTTCTTCTTGCCCCGGTGTACGTTAGTAGTTTTGAGCTTATTCCACATACTTGTAACTGAACAAGACGCTAAGAGATGCAGATCAAATTATTTGCATATGAAAGAACAAGTTTTCAACTATAAGAAAACGTCAAGACTAAAGCATGAACTTAAGGATGACTTCCAAAAAAATAACTGCGGGAAGGGACCTGCCAAAAAATATTTTAATAAAACTTATACAGGCAGACACCGACACGTTTTAATGCTTCCAGTGGACGATTTGTTCTTTGAAGGAAGCACCACACTAGACAACGGATTAGCATGCAACGCCCAGTGGCACAGTCGAAATACGTTCCTGACGAAAAGTTTTCCGTACTGAAGCGGGAATCAAACCCACACTTCTTGACTCGATGCGGCTAAATGCTTGGTAACACTAACCGCTCGGCCACAAAGCCCACGTAATACTCAAAAAAGTTTGAAAACGAGCAAAATATCCTATTCCGTCTAATTTTTGACAAAAATAGAGGTCAAATTTGCAACGAATGGGTTTAGTGTTGACAAATGAGTTGTCATGCAGCTCCAACTAATAAAAAAGGCTAGAACTTACATGGGAAAATATGCAAAAAATGTTTACTGGATGCCGATAAAAACCAACACAGTTAAAAATGCTACATTGAGTTGATATTACAATAAGGCGTTGTTATATTTAACAACCTTTTTCTTCATTTTTCAACTGTTTGGCGATTGTAGATATTTTATCTGTATATAGCTGTTCTTTTTTTATTTATTTACTACATCTTCAGTATAATACTGCACAGACTGATACCTTATATTTATAACTAATTAAAAAACACGAAATCGAAGTTTACACCTGATAAACACGATTTACATTCAAGACATTTTAACAGAAATTCCTAGGCAACATACTCCAAAACATATACAAAACAACTAGTAGTACAGTCTCAACGTGTGGGTCGCCACGTGGTTGCGGCGTAATCCTTGAACTCTCGATATCGTATACCCTTTGGCCAGTTCGTTGAATTCAAAGCCTTGGTACGGTATTTCCCATCGACTTCCACCTTGAATGAAATGAAATCCATCCTCGACACAGCTCTCCACGTTGGTTTCAAACAGCTGATTGCATGTATTTCATGCACACAAAGGTCTTCGTTTACCATTCGTTCAATCTCTTCTTCGGTAACATCGGTAGCAATGTTGGACAGGTATAGCTTGAAAGTTTCGTTAGGTGTAGTTCTGGTCTCGAGCTCACTCAGAAACACGGGTAGTCACAGAATGACTAAATGTTAGTAATTTATGACTATTTTATATCTGCCTCTCTGTCATCCTGCAGGGAATTTTATTCCTATTTGTCAATTCGCCTGAGTTGACGCATCGCTAAGCTTCAACCCAGTCGAAATGACAGTTAGTGTAAAAATCCACAGCAGAATGAAAGAGAGGCGGATAGAAAATAGTCATTAATGCATAAACTTTAGTAATTCTGAGACTATTTTTATTTCTGAGTGCTGTTTGGCAATCGACGAATTAGTTATAATTTTCGTTGATGACAACGGTTGAACATCTTTAGGCGGTGAAGGTGATGAAGCGTTCAATGCTGATATGATACTTTTGCTTCTTCTAATTTGATTGATTCAACGGGTGTCTCCATCGGTTTTGTTGATTTATTGTCGCACCGCCATCAAACCGGATCGCGCCAGTGAGACTCGCGACTCCTTCGCAGAACCCCTCGCAGACAACTATTTTTACATTGTTGACAAGTTTGATCCATTTTGGCGCACCCTAATTCCAAACGAGTTTTTTCTTCCCACAAATAGATGGCGTGCGGCCATGTACGTATGTACGAAGGGAACGCAAAATACCAAAAATACACGACGATGCTGCTATAGAGTTGAGTTTTCGCATTCTATTTCTGCCATAATAATCGCTTATTCTGTCCTAGGACAGGACGTGACAGCTCAACTAAGACTGCCCCGTTTTTTTCAGTCGATAACCTTGACGATACAAAAGCCAGTGCTACCAGTACCCTTTTTACGCAAATCTTGTGAACTAATTCAAATATCAAGGCTCATAATATGGATGTTTCTTGCACGCGTTTTTCATTCAGTGCAATAGAGGATGCTAGATTATTTTAATATCAGGTTTCCATTCAACACTGGCGATATTTTTATAGAAATTTGACAAAAATTTCCACTATATTGCTCCTAATTAAGTAGGCCTTTGCCAAAACGACCAATCAGATGAGGTCTTTTTTGACAGGCAATTGGTTTCGTTTTTGTTCTGACACGTCTTGTCTTAGATTCTGTCTAATTTCAACTGCTGATGATTTCAGTGAAGGTTGGCAAGCTCTGATGATCAATTACTTCAGATATAAAAAATCAGCGGGAAACGTCAGCTTATATGCGCAAGGAAATCTACACTCTGACCACGAAAAGCTACTACGATCATTTACATTTCTACCCGGTAAGCTACTTTGATTTTTTTTTCAGGAACTTCCCTGGAAATTTCTCCCACATAGCTCACATTTTGTTTTTCGATAAATTCTTCACAAATAAATTGGCGGTCATAGTATTTTTTGATGGGCAATGTCGTTCCTCCAAGGAACATCCGAATATCTTCAGAAACAGTTGACCATTGATCAAGATAGAAGATTTTTAAAGAGCTTGTGAAGGAATGGTGCTATATGTTTTTGTCGGTAATCCAGTAAGGACGTAATGCCAGGATGAAGAAGAATAAAAAGAAGAAAAGAAAGTGTAACCAGTATTCAGCAGCGGTCTAAAAATTCAACCTGTTGAGTACCAATACGTTATATAAACTCATTCAACTGCTTGAAACCAATAGCATCGAAGAAATCCAAAATGGCCAGCAAATTTTTCCACTCAAAATGATACTTCTATCCTTCACTTGGCTCGAAAAAAGAACCAACAATTGAAAATCTTTTACTTTGTTGTAAAAACAGATGTTTATATTGATTGCACTTGTCATATACAACAAAATCATACAACAGGGTTTAGAAAATCGTTCACTTCATAGTAGATAGTTTCCAATTTTCTCGTAATTTGATTTCCCGTTGCCATTTCCCGGAAAATCCTAGGATATTTTCAAAAACGTGAAAATAAAGCAAATTTGTTGTTTTTTTATATTATTCGTTCATTCATTTATTTAGTTAACATGTAAACAGATAACACTGAATCAACAATTTCACCAAAGACTTAATAAAGACCTCCATGTCCCTTGCAGTTGCCCAAAATTTTATGTCTCATCACACGGATAAAAATCTGATCCCCACACCATGATTTACAAATCATGAAATTCATAAATTGGTTAGGTCATAATATCATGATCACAAATCATGGTTCCTGGAGTCATAATCATGATTCCTCATAAGCGTAACATCCAGTGTGAAAACACTAAGCGGTGCACTTTGCTTCATCTCATTCGTATCGATCACTCTCAATTCAAGATGACAAAGTGGTTGAGTGGTAGAGTACGTGGCTCACAATCGGAAGGTTCTTGACTCCAATCTCAATGTATGTTATTTTTAACTTTTTTTTTTTTAATTTGTCGATCATAAACGGATGCGCGACTCAGCATTTTTGGCATTTGAATCATGATTCCGAGCAATCAGCTACAAAAACCTAACGCGTGTGTTGCGTTACGGCAATCTGGCTCATGATATCATAAGACGAAAACACGCTGGAATCATGATATCATGAGTCATAATCTTGTTTTTGGATTCTGATTTCTACCCGTGCAGGTAATCTAGAATGCCGTGAAAAGTGTACTGCGGTCTGTCAAACTTGGGTATCTTTTGCACTACCGAGGGACCAAATGCAGTACTAGAAGTGGTACCAAATCTGAGCCCGAGTGGAACGGACCTGATTTCACGCCACAATACTCGGTTCGTGGCCGCATTTCTCCATCCTCGGTTCTGCCCCACGCTCGCCAAATCGATGCGCACTTGATACGTCCACCTAGCTCACTGCGCTCCACGCCTTCTTGTACCAACCGGATCCGAAGCGAACACCATCTTTGCAGGGTTGCAGTTCGGCATTCTTGCAATATGCACTGCCTATCGTATCCTTCCAGTTTTGGCCACCTTTTAGATACCGGGTTAGGTGTAGAGTTGGGCGAGCGTTTGAAGACTCCAAATGCTTGCAGGTCCTCTTCGCGCATCGTCCACGTTTGATGCCCGTAGAGGACTACTGGTCTTATGAGCGTTTCGTACATGGTACATTTGGTGCGGGCGTGAATCTGTGAACGTGACGTGAATCAGTAGAAGCATTAACCGAAGAATGCTAATGTCGCTGCTGTTCGTGTTACCAACATCTAGTTTGCCACGAACTGACAGCGTGAGTACCGGGCCTCAAAGTATCAGATTAATTTTAGGAACCAAAACAACATCATGGTATAGAACAAACAATGAAAAACCATAATTAAAGGTAATAAACATTGAAATCAGTTTTCTGACCATTACGCCATTAGCGTTCTACTACTATTGTCGCACCGCCACCAAACCGGATCGCGCCAGTGAGACTCGCGACGCGCCTCAACTAGCGCGATTTTGAAATCAGTTTCTTAGTGTGGCGCTGCATTCTTACGATTTTTATGAACACAGCGCATTATTCACATATTAGCTGCGACGCACGGGGCCCGAGAAAACAATAATTATAAATAAATGTTGGTCTTGATTTCTACCGGATACATAATAATATTTCTATTCGTGAATCGCAGCTTCTTTTGGAGGCCATAGTAGGCCCGACTTTCACTGATGATGCGCCTTCGTATTTCACGGCTAACGTTATTGTCAGCCGTCAGCAAGGATCCAAGGTATCTCCTTGCCGTACAGTAAAGATGTGGTCCGTTGTCGATCGGCCGTTAACGAAGTCGGCTTGATAACTTCCCACAAACTCGTTTACTACAGGTGACAGACGACGGAAGATGATCGGGGATAATATTTTGTAGGCCGCATTTAGAATGGTAATCGCTCGAAAGTTCTCACAATCTAACTTGTCACTTTTCTTGTAGATGGGGCATATTACCCTTTCCTTCCACTCCTCCGATACCTGTTCTATTCACCAGATTGTGCCAATCAGCCGGTGCAGACAAATGGCCAGCCTCTCAGGGCCGATCTCCATAAGTTCAACTCCGATACCATCCTTACCAGCAGCTTTATTGTTCTTGAGCTGGTGAATGGCATCCTTAACCTCCCTCGAAGTGGGGGCTGGTTGGTTTCCATCGCACGCAGTTCGTCATTTTCAGTGCTCTCAGCGCCATTCAGGTGTTCGTCGAAGTGCTGCTTCCACCTTTCGATCACCACACGCTCGTCTATCAAAATGCTCCCTTTCTTATCCCTGCACATATTGGCTCGCGACACGAAGTTGTTGCGGGATTCGTTGAGCTCCTTATAGAACTAACGTGTTTCTTCAGACCAGCACAGCTGTTCCATCTCCTCGCACTCCGTCTCCTCCATGTTCTTCTCCTGTTGCCGTGCAGGTTTGGTACTAGATCCAAATTTCAACAGTAACTAAACATAGAAAAATTGATCTAAATTCACTTCTGCACTAAAACTTGGGTTTGACTTTCTTCAAAAGTATAAGGCTATATTGGAAAATATTGTAGTATTGCAGCTATGGTATTCATCACATTTGTCCTTAATATTTCATTAAGATCCTGGTACTCAGATTGAAAAAAAAAAAAATGCCATAACATTGAATCCTTGAGAAAGTTTTGCTATGACATAAACCTGTTTAAAAATCTATATCGACGAAGAAATCAACTTTATTAATGAGAACTGCGCTCCAGTAAAGTTGAACTGGACACAGTTTAAACTTCTATCGTCAATTTGTTAATGAACGGGAGTTTTTAGGAAAAGTGAGATTTAAATGTCCAAATACCATCGCATAGCAATCAAAGTCAATATGGTAACCCTCTTACTGACAGTAGCATTTTTTGCCATAAAACAATATTTGAATAGCGAATTTCTACTATTTTTTCACCAATTCTAAAAATCTCTTCTGTTTTAGGACATTTTTCATATGGAGCTATTTTAATCGCCATTTTATTTTTACTCAATTTATCGAAAAATAAATAAAAAATGGACTACATAAAACAGGTATTAAGGAGTTTCTCTTATCAAAAAATCATAAAGATCGGTAAAGTTATCTTCAAGAATATTAAACATTTCAAAAATATGTTTTTAGAAGTCTTCAAGTTGAAAGATCGGACAGAGCAGAACCAAATATAGGGGGGATTCAATCCTTGGGTTTGCGCTACATGCAATGACTCGATGGTGGGGTATTTGCTGGTTGGAAAAATTAAACCAAAAAGTACTTGAATGTAAAAAGTGAATGCCAAATTGATTTTGACTCTGAAGGCCGTCACATTGACGTCTCCATATATAGAACAAACGTGCATGGATATGTGCGTTTCGTAACGATTTGCTCTCCATATCTGGAAACTGGATATTTTGAACTGTTTATTTAACACTAGACCGATTTTCCCTTCCCGAACCAAAAGAAAGAAGCAATCGTGCTTTGCCATTAGACATTTCTCGGCGAAATTCTCTCTCTTTCACGCTTTAACAAAACTTGGAAACAATGTTGCCAGTACCTGTCAACTTTGACGGGTACTGGCACCGTTGTTTTCAGATTTCCCGAAGGAGGGAAAGAGAGCGATTTTCTGATGGCGTCACCGTGCAATGGGCAATTCAGGTGGGCACTTTTTTTCTCTATCTTTCATCTGACTGTATGCAAATGGGCGGGGCAAATTTATTTATTTATCTTTGCTGAGAGCGCTTAGAGCACGGAGCAGCAGAAAACAGTTTTCTGTTACTGTGCTTGTACCGTTTTGTCTCAAATTCCGAACAGACTCATATTCCGAACACTCGGTTTTTGTATGGCGATTTGGTTGAAATGTTTCGCTGAAATATGTCACTAAATATCAAGGAAATGGCAGTCAATTGCAATTCATTTTTAACGTCTCCAATATAATTTATACCGCGGGAGTAGTGATGATTCTCTAGTTTCAGACCAGAAGAACAAGCTCAAGTAAATTTATTTGCGAAATTATTCATTTGAATACGATTTATTCGTGCTGTTCGGAATTTGAATCAAGGTGTTCGGAATATGAGACAGAATGAACACAGTGTTCGGCATTTGAATCAAAATGTTGTTCCATACTTTAACGTAAAAACAACACTTAAACTAATAAAATCAACATTATTATCGGTACACCCAACAGCTAACAGTTAGGCTTTGCGAGAAAATTAAAATTTGCACAAATATCTGCCAATTTATGCCAATCAGATGCATTTGAAGTCACTATTGGCCTTAAGTGTTCGGAATATGAGTCAAAACGGTATGTTTGGCGTGACGCGCAAAGCAAGGCACGTGTCAAGCGTAATAATAAGGCCGAGAAACGAACGAAGAATGGGGAGAAGAATTGATTCGTTTTTTAATTCTTGCTGATTGAATGAACCGATTCCCGCCACAAAAGAGCCACGAATCACTCATTCTTTTGAGTGATCTGGATCTTTTGAACGGCTCCGATTCTTTTTGTCCACCTCTAGTTTTAACTGTCGCAAAAAACTTTCATTCGAATACCCCTATATTCGGGGCGGTTTGGCCGATGGGGTGGTATGAGCACTTATTGAAAACTGCATATTATTTTGAATTTCAATCTGAAATAATATGCAACTCCAAAGCTTTCCAGGAAATGAAGCGATAGACATGCTATTTATAAATACTTTTACATTCAAATGTGATGAAAACAATAATTGTGTTTTTAGATTATATGGGATAATTTCATAATTGCTCATTTTACCCCATCGGGAAAAAATCGACTTGAAAAATCACTCGTTCATACATAGACTTTATAAGACAACGGAAATCATACGAATCTAGTGTATTGATCTGAAAATTGTAGGAAATCAGGCAACATTCCGAAGATTTCATAATATTTTCAGCACTTTTATCGACTTTTCCTTAAAATAGCCGAACAGCCCCACTTTCCCCTATGCGCGTTTTAATCCAAAGTAAAAGTCAAAAATAATATCATTTTGATTTTTGAGCAACTAAAAATACACAAAATTCTAAATTTTAAATGCAAGCTTGGATATTGGAGGGTTGACGGAAATAAGAATGAAGCAATGAGCGTGCTCCTACGTTTTAATGTACGAAGATAAACCATCCTTAGTGCTGAAAAGATGATAATTAGAATAAGCCTTTAAGTATTAATACGTTCCTTGATCGACCTGAGAGGATCGAAATCAACGAACTGTACAAATCTTACGTTCCATTTATTATGAAAAAAATAATTGGTTCAAACGATTATTCGGTTTTTCATTAATACCGAAAATACCGGTACCGTAGAATGGGGTGTTAAGGGATGAAAAAAAATTTCAACACGAATTTCAAGCAACTTCTAGTATGTCAATAATTCAACAAAGAACAGCCCTACCCCTACCTCTTGTCGTGCATATCAAATGTCAAATACAATTTTGAGGATCCTACGACAGATCTCTTCAATAATCATGAGAATGTGTGATTTTTGACGGAAATGCAAAATGGGGTGTTAAGGAATTTGAGTTTCGTAAATAAAACCATATAGGGAGTCGATGCCGGTTATGGACCCTTTGCGTATTATGGGCCCCCTACAGAAAAACATAAAATTAGCACTCAAAGCAACCTTATTCCTATGAAAATCCACCGGGGGAACTTCGATTGCATTGTTAGTCAGCAGTTTCAGGCAAAATATTTGGTTTGAGGCGCATAAATACAGCTATTTGAACAGTTTTGTGAATGAAACCACACAAGAGGGTGCACAATACGCATTTCCAGGTGGGTCCACAATAGGCACGTCGGCAGCGAGCCGGATTACATTGGAATCAAATGGAGGGTCCATAATCCGCAACATCAAATTTGTAAACAATCCTATTATGGACCCCGGGAGGGTCCATAATAGGCATTCGGACAACAGTTTTCCAGATGTATATTTCTCTGGGAAAATCGTATGATTTTGTATGTTGCATGGGTGTACTGTAAAGTAAAGACATTGAACTTGTTATTAGACTCCACAAAACGTATATCTGCCTGAGATATAATTGCGGAAAGGCGTCGAGAATGAATTTCAACTACTAAGGGGTCCATCACTAGCATTGACACCCTATTTCCAACAACAAAACATAATCCTTTTGGTCAATAACTTTGACGCTTTCATTCAATTTCATAGGTTATGTTCAACCTTAATCAGATAATACATCAATATTATTGAATTTGGAACTCCTGCAAACGCAAACCGTTTTATTTTACCTACCAAATCTTTCATAGTTATTTGTCCTTTGTGGGAACAATCAATACATCGTCAAATCGTCTTGAATTGATTTTTATACTTATTTGAAACTGGGTTATAATCTCATTTGCAGTTTACGAATCCTATATGCTTTGCAGAGCAACTTCGTAAATAACCTATCATATAAGGATAATTTCAACAAGCTTTTAGTTTTATTTCCCTATTAAAATGGCCAATTTGACCTATGTATAATATACTACACTAAATAACGTAGTTGCATGCAACATTCAGTAGCATGGTCGAAAAAATACTGAAGAAAAGTATTCCAGTATGGAGCGGAAATTTAACGCACACTCTATAACACAATGCGCTTAGTGCCCGACGAGGCCACGAAGTTTCTCAAAAAGAGCCTAAAAATGACAAAATATTACTATTGTTTACCACGAATCAATTTCTTCAAAACCATTTCTAAATAAAAGAATCATTCGAACTTTCAAAACATTTTACAAGTGTGATCGAACAAGTTTTAAAAATTCAGACAACTCTCCCCTACTCGATATCGAGTAAGAGAACCATAGTATAAGTTGGTTTCCATGGCTAACTCGATGGTCCCTTGGATCGCAGTTGCACTGGTGTTGTGTTCTGTAACGCGATACCTCTCTCATTCGATGATTACTTCAATATTGATTTAAGGAAAGTTGTTTGTAGTATCAAGAAAAATCCCATATTTACTTTAATACGTTGTTATCAAGATTTTCCTACCAGTTTTACCGATTTTTCGAGATTAGACGTTTTTGGTGATATTCAGTAACAAACAAAATGAACCCGTTAACTTTTACAATGCAGTTTTGCTTCACAGATCAAGCCAAAAGTATATTGAAATATATTACGGCATAAATTTAATGAGTTCAGTAACTTGGAAAAAGTAGAAAATATAATCCTTTAACACCCCACTTGTTTTCAAAAAGAGACTTTTTCCATAGAAATTATTAAAAGTCGAAATCTATATAAAATTTTCAAAAGTTTTTGTCATTGTTATGATTTTAATTAAATCTACTTATCTTTTAAGTTACTCTCATATTTTTCTCAATCTTGTCTCTTAGTTTTGTAGGTAAATGTATTTAGCCTATAAAATTCGAACAAAAATATTTTAGATTGTTTTCAACATCTAGATTCCACAATACTTTATTTCAATAGACATCCGTTATCACATAATGCAGCTCACAATCCTCCGAACAAATGAAGCATTTCAGATGACTGATATATCGACTTACGACGTTTTTGTGACTTGTCAAACTTGATGGAGAAGTTTAATCCCTTAAAACCCCACTAGTCCTTAACACCCCATTTTACGGTACTTAAGAGATGGATCGCAGCAAGCTGTGCGCAAGGTTGGCTGAGTATCGTTTTCTGTCACGATTTTGTTAGTTCTCTGATAATTTCTAATCGGCCGATCATCGTAAGCAAAATCGGGTTGCGTACAACCATGAAGTTGTAGTGAAGTTAGGCGTTTCTCAAGTAAAAAAGTAGTAAATCGTGTACGATAAGTTTCTCTGTTCGGAAATTGTCAATGCAGTGTGCGACAGAAGTTGAAAGGAAAGCACATGATTTTCCCGTCCTCAGTTATGAGTGTGAGCGAAAAATGAAAGATGGGCTGTAAATTTTGAAGCTGAATGTCATGAAGATTGCGAAGGCTCGCGGTTGCAGTTACTTGGAATTTGAATTCAGTGTTGAAGTGAAGCTAATCACAGAAGGGACCGAAATTACCTATCAAGAAAGGTTCAGCTGCTGGTGCTGCAGTTTAAACTTCATCAGAAGGCTTCTGTAGCTGCACCAATGCCTTCAGATTGTAAACGCTACTTGAGGAATTTGGTGAGAGATTTCCATTTTAAATTTTATTTGTTCTTCTATACTTTGATTGTTTTGCGCATTTGTTTTTAAATTTATGGGAGACAGTTGCGATTTGTATATAACGGGAAAGGGGCAAAACAAATTTTTATCTCGTTTCAGAGAGCGAGCAAAGGCGCTTAAACTAAGGCTCTAGGGCCTGGACATGAGGAGGAAATGCCTATGTCCCAACCCAGGAGAACAACAAGGAGTGTGCATTAACTTTCTTAGTAACGCCACTCCCAACGACTTTACCTATAACCCTGAATTGAAACGGTTGGTACGGTTGTCCCCGTTTTATCCTTTAATTAGTTGAAAATATTTTGGCTATCAGTTTATTCATGCGTGAATAACCTGATCGTCATGATTTTTTTCAATTATCTTCATCCCAAAAGTCTGCACAGTGGGCCTGGCCATTTTAATATTTGTATCATATCGCTGATATTCTGCATATATTAATGCAGACAAGAAAATACCTGAATAATTTTAGGTATTTCCAGGATGCTTTTCAAAATTGGCTGTGTAAGTGCTTAGATTAGATTAGAATACCGAAAATACCGGAACTTAATGATTCTCAGTTTCGGTATTTTGGTACTTAAAGTTGGTCGGTATTACCGGTATTTACGGTACCGATACTCTCGGTTCCAAAAGCCTAAACAAAACCCATGAAAATAATATATATAAAAGCAATCAACAAACTTGTTAAGGAGTCGGAACACATATCTCTAAAACCAGGTAATAATTTTAAAGAATTTCATTTTTAAAACTTTTGTGCTACCATTTCGGGAAACAAAGAAAGAGCGATCAAAATTTATTTTTTTTGGTGCAAAAAATAAATCCTGACATTAGAAGGTTGGAGCTTCTACATACTTGAACTTACCATACAATTTTGATGACAATTTTTGGAACTTACATTTTAAATATTCATCTGGAGATATACGTGTTGAAAACAGTAAGGACATAATCTATTTGAATGAAAATCTCTGTTGTATCCTGTTTTAAATTCGCATCCAGTTTAATTCTAACGAGTTCTAGACTCATTTTGCAAATGGTGAATGAGAAATGAATATGGTGAAACTGCTTGTTGCCATCACATCCGTGCGGAAATAGAGTCACTTTCTTCGACAATGTGTTCGAAAATAACATTTTCGCACTAGAAGTAATTCCAGTCTACACCCAGGGGAATCGGAAAATCCTGGATTGACCGAATTTTGAGCTTCACCATTTGCGATATGGTCCACGCAACGTATCTACAGCTGAACTGAGCCTAGGAAGGCACCAGACGAGTAGATTCGATTGATTTTTATAATCACCGTACTGACTACCGATTGCTTCAGGGTTCTTGTTCTTCTTCTTTTTGGTATTACGTCCCAACTTGGAGAGAGCCTGCTTTTCCGCTCAGTGTTTTTATGAGAAATTCTTTGCAAATTGGTAATTTTTGCATTTGAATATCGTGTGGCAGGCACAAAGATACTCTATGCCATGATAATTCGAGACAATTTCCATTACGAATCTTTGACCGGTGAGAATCGAACCCACTACCGGCCTTGTTGAATAGCTGCCCATTCACCGCCTTGGCTATCTGGACCCCTATCGCTCCAGGGTACATGTGGGAAACCAGGCTCCCTATTCAATGGAATTTCGAGATTGACTTGTGGGTTCTGTTTTCGTTTCGTTTGGTTGCAGTGCTGTGACCCGTATGATTTGATATTAGGGGACTGGAATATTCGTGGAACAGGATCTAAAGCTGGATTTGCCATTGTATACGTGATTTAGGTTTAAATGCTTTCGGTTTTGTGGTGGTTGGATTGTTTCAAAAAGTTGCCTTCTGGGTGTTGCATTTGAATTTGAAAGAAGGAAGAGTTGTAGTAATCGGACCAGTGAACCACTACAAGGACCCAATGTTTCATTGGTTTATTTTCAGCAATGTTTTCTTCCAAATGAGATGAGCACCTTTGTTTTTATTTTTAACATTTTAAGTAAAATTTTTGGTGCGGTGAATGCACTTAGCATTTCATTCATTTCCATTGTTTGCTTCACCTTTGACAAATCTTTGAGCTTCTTTGTTGTTTTACTAAATAACATTTGAAGATTATTTCAGAAATTAAATTGCTTAAGATTGAGTTTTTAGTGAAACATCTTGGAATTCAGACTTTTTGAAAAATAACGAACATAATGATGGATTCAATTTTTGTCAGTGAACAGTTCGGATTCCAACATGTGCATTCGACCACTCCTTAACTTTTACGTGGAGCGAATTCGTTCCAACAAATCTGAAGGCTATTCTACCGCTCTTGCTTTTCTAGACATTGAAAAAGCTTTCGACAGTGTTGTACATGAAGATTTTAATCGTCAAATTAAAAAAACTTTAATTTTCTAACATACATTGTTAAAATACTTCAAAGTCATCGGTCAAATCATACACATCAGGTTAATTAAATCAGAATTCCAATTCTGAGAGACATCTCGTTGGAGCTAGGTTTCTGAATGCAGCATTTTGGAAAAAAAACTTAATATTTTCATGTCTATATCACCTGAGTTACTATAGGGGTGTCAAAAATCCGCCTGCGTGTCTTCTGTAGTAGATTTTTCTTCATACTTGCCAAAATGGGAGATTTCTCCTAATGTATCCAAAATTCAACTTATATTATTCCAACATAAACCAATTTGAAACCTTCATGTACACATGTCGTCACGATAAGATGAGTTTCAATTAATTGGCTAGATATACACTACCCACCATATATATGGAATCGTTGCAATACTGAGTATTGCAGCACTTATAAGTTTAGCATAACCCAAAAACCAGTGATAAAAGTTTTTTCAAAAAAATAAAAATCGCAGGAGCTAGACGTATTTATGAGGATAACCTCAAAAATACATTGATATAGTACTTTAGAATCACGAGATAATATTCATTTTAGGTGATGCTAAACTTTTCAAGGTGCTGCAATATTCAGTATGAGTGTTGCAAAACGCGATTCCATACTTATGGTGGGTAGTGTAAATTTAACTTTCAGAAGTCACGATGAGCGTATAGTAACCAAATGTGATAAATGAAATGCCAGTATTAACTTATTAACAGAAAATTGTAAATTTGTTTCAAACAAGCTTTTTATCTTCAAATAAATTTTTAGGCCAGCCATGTTGTGTAATGTACCAATATGAACTAGCCCTTGTAATACCAGAAAAAAAACTCTACTGAGTCGATTAAATTAAACATATTGATCAAATTTCGAGCAATGTGCAAGTCGTGTTCATTTTATTCATAAGAATCGTGAAAGATTTACACCACAGGAAAGGTAACACTACCACTAAGTTGATTAAACACGTTTTCATTCTGATGAAACTGCACTTTCCAATCTCCCATATCGGTTTGTTAAACGTTTCTCTCCTCAGTGATTGGGTGCAATTTATATTCCGTTAACGAAGAGAGCAAATTTGGTCGCTTTTCCCGAGCAAACGTCGCCAATCATCATCAAAACTGCTGCTTGCTTGCTTGCTGTTGGAGGTGATCGATCGCTTTTTACGACAAAAAGTGCAGGTTCGGCAAAATGAAGTTCTAGCTAGGCGCTCATTCATCGTTGGCATGAATAGAGAAGCTTAGATGTATACACTGACAAAAATCGTAAAATGATATGTTTCATGACACATACATAGCAGAAGTTAGGTACTTGTAAGAATACTCCTAATGTGAACTTGTTGATAGAGTCATTTACATTTTATGAATTATTCAGAGACTAAATGACTAAAAGTTATAAGGTTTTTTTTTTATTAGTGTACATCCAATATGCACGTAGTCATCACTTGCGGTAGAAGAAAAATATGTCTATAAGGAATTGACGTTAATCAAACACTTGGCTTCATATGAACCATAACCAAAAGTGGAAAAGTAGCATGATAGCCTGATTGCACTTTGCCAAACATGGTGAAAGGAATCTTGCGAGCTATCATGTTTGCTCGCTACTGTTGAGGAAAGTTGTGCGATGTGGACTAGAGTGGCTTCTTAGCTCTGAAGTCTAAGGCTTAGAATACTACATTTAGAAACAGACTTTTCATCATTGGTAACGTGAAGCCTAAAAGAGGAAGAAAGATAGAGCATAGTTTTTGTATGAAATATCATCTCTGAAGATGTCAATAAATGTAACACTAAGATTTCAAGATTGAAAAAAGAATTGACACTATGTCCTGATGTTGCCAATTTTTCAGTTTTTTTTTTCAAATTATATTTATTAAAATCTGATATTTGTTCGTGTTACATTTCTTGTTTCTTATTCTACTTACTTCTACTACCATAGTATCATCAACAAATATTTAAAAACCTTACAAATTCTGCGTTGAAAACATTTCTGTTATTCCAACTCAATTCTCGAATTTCTTCCCTGAACGTAAACAAATTTGGTTCATGAACCCTCAAATTGAATCCGATCGCTTTAGCTGTCAACCAAAGAGCAGCTTTAAACTGCTTCGATGATTTTGGAATTTTAAACTGCAGAATATCTTCAACATCATAGAAATAAATATTCATATTTTGTCTAACTACATTTGAGCACCAGTTCCAGATCATTTTGGCTTTAGGGCATTGCTTGATACGATGTTCGTTGGTGTCAGATAAACCGCATTTGTCACAAAATGTCTCGTTTATGTGCCCGATGTTATATGCCTTTAATTTCTCTCTGTTCGGTATGAGATCATTCACAAATGCAAATTACTTAGCACGAACTTTGAGCGGTAAGAAGCTTGAGCTTATGTTTTCCCAATCCCAATCCCAAAAATTTGAAGTCTTCAGCAATTATTTTCAGCATAAAATAACGATCAACTTTGCCGAAGAAACCATACACCTAAACTGCTATTTGACCGGAATGGCATATGAGTCATTCATGCAAATAACACTAAAAAATATGACTTCATCTCAAAACATCGGCGTCATTGAAAGGTTCATTTTCACAGAAGACATCAAACGTCTATCTCTTCATTCCGAAGAACTACAGGTTGTTTCCGCGTTTTTTCGATTCTGCCCCAGTGTTATATTTCCATTTTCAACATCCATCAAATTCTTAAATGTCCTGCCATGTGCGTAGCTTGATCGATCTTTTTTTTTCAAACTATTTGGTTTACAAATTTGATAAAGCTGCTTCTCTGGATATTCCTCCAGACATTTTTGTTTAGATTTTTCAAGCAATTCTTCTAAGAATTGCAGGTATTCTTGTATGTGATGACACATGAATACACAGTTATCTCAGTCATGGGCTTAGGATCAAATTCCACCTAATGACTCTTAAGACTAAGTAACCCGTCATTTGTTTTGGCAACCATGTTGATATTGCAGCTTGCAATTCCGAATTGAAAAAACTCAGTCCATATGATAAATATTGGTTCAAAAAAGTATCACTATACATGCTCACATGTGGAAAGTTTATTGATACTTTTTCAGCTAAATCAGTGCAAATTAGAGTGTCCATTCCGGGACATCCCGGGACAAAAATCCCGGGATTTGACCCGTTTCCCGGGATATTTGTTCAGACATCCCGGGAATCCCGGGATTCCCGAAATGTGCGTAGAATTTGATTAAAACCACCAAACTTCCATGAAAACAATGACACAATGACAACAATGAGTAAGAACAATCACTATAAAGCCTTATTTGATAAAAAAAGATAAGCATAATGAAAAAGAGAATAAAAGAATAATTATTTTAATGAAAAGATCGATGCATCAAGTTAAACATATTTTTTGTTTATCTTTTTGCAAAATTTTAATGCTTTTCTCTTCAGCATTAGCCGTTTTTATAAGCCTAGGTTGAGAAAGCATATTTGAAAGTACACCTAACCTTCAGGCAATAATTTGCAGTAATCAACTTTTAGCATGATATTCTATAATACTTTAAATGCTCTCTAATCGTTTATATTGTTCAAAAGTTTTGATGACATTTAAACATAATTTTTTACCATACTCCCATTCATAACTGCTACAGAGAATTAAAAAAAAATCTGTAGCAAACCCGAAATTATTCAAGCTAATGATTGATTTCTGTTAAGTTACTTTATCAGAATAAGAAAGTCATATATGAAATGTGATTTGTAATAATTAACATAATATCTATGATTTATTATATGTTAATTATCCTGGAAAGATTTATTTCATTGAAAAAACATTGTTTTGTTGAATTTGTATTTATATTGCAACAAAAAAACTAGCTTTATTTAAAATTTTACTGATTCCGGGATTTCCCGGGACATGCTTAGATTATTGTCCCGCATCCCGAGACGAGCAAAATGGCCGAGATATAGACACTATTGTGCAAATCCAACTGATTTTTTTCACTTCGAAATCGTGAGGTGACTTGACAACAATCATCATCGACGAGTACAAATTTCAATGACGGCCTACTTCGCTTTAAGGCTAAGTAGCCCGTCATTCGTTTTGGCAACAATGATGACTTTTCAGCTTGCCTTTCAAAGTGATAATACTCAGCCTTGATAGTTTATATTGACTTGAAAAAGTATCACTGTACGCGCTAACATGCATAAAATATGCTGATACTTTCTCAGGTGTGTCAGTGCAAAATCAACTGATTTTCTTTGATTCGAAATCGTGAGATGAATTAGCAACAATCATCAACGACTCGTACAAATTTCAATGACGGCCTACTTCGCCTTAAGGCTTGTCTCAATTTCTACATTCTCGTGCAGAAGTTTGGGTTCACACAGCTAAATATATATTTGTAATATCACGTCATTTTAGATGCATATCAGTCCCGTCTCAGATATGATGTACAGATCTTTTCAGGTACTGAATCATGTGCTTTGAAAAGATTCCTCTGAAAATTCCTACGGGAATTTCATTATGAATTCTCGCATAACTTGTGATCTCGCCTAAAAGCCATTGGTAGCCGAGTGTTTAGCTTGTTGTTACTCAGCAAACGAGTGGATTTATACGTTACTCAACAATGCTGCGACGAAGAGGAGATCCTCTTTTATCTCCCAATGGTGATAGTTTTCATCCTGGTCCATTCATTTGCTTAGCTTAGAAACAAGGAGCTACATACTCGGTTACCAATGGCTTTCAAGGCGAGATCATAAGTTATGCGAGAATTAACTTTTTGGTGCTTTCTCCAAGAACTCCTTTACCAGCTTTCACTGAGATCGTCCTGAGACTTTCTGATCTCACCAGAAAATTTCTCGAAGCATCTATCGAATTGCTTAAAAAATCTCTTGAGAAATTCCGCCTGAGAACGCATTAGAAATTATTCAATTCATTACTCCTGGAAGGTCCTCTACGTACTTATTACATATGAATTCCAATTGTTAGTTTAAGTATCCCCCTGTGTTTATTAATAACTTGTTTAGGATTTTCAGGAATTTTTAAAGATTTCTCCTAAAAATAGTACATCATATTCTAGGAGTCTTACCAAAAAATCTTCTAAATCACCTAACAAGGATTTATTTCACGAATTCTTGAGAGTTTTACAATTTACAGTTTCCAGTTTTTCCTGATTTGCTTTTGAAGTTCTTTTCAAAGTTTATCTACAGGATTGATTGAAAAAATCACAGCAAAAATTATCCAGACTTCCTGCAAAAAAAGTTAAATGACTGTTCCATTTAAAAAAATCAATTGCGAAAATGTTATTCATGATTTCTCAGAGAATTTCTTCGCAAATCTATCTGTATTTTTTCACATTTATCTAAAATCAAGGAGCAACATCTCGCATTTCTTCAAAACTCTTTCAAAACTATGTGTTTTTTTTATTTTTTTCAAAAATGCCTAACTGAGAAAAGTTTTAAGAATTCCAACATTTCTATAAAGTTCCTAACGGAACACGTTCAACTGTTCTTTCAAAAACTCTTCCGCGAAAATACTCAAAGATTTTCCGAGTAATTTGTACAAGGATTTCTTAGAGAATTGTAATATTGTTTCCCCAAGATTATTCCGAATTAATTACCTGAGATTCATCTAAGCATTTTCCAGAGATTTTCCCGCTTTCAACCACACTAACGAGTTTTTATTTTTGAAGAAATTTTTCTCCAGATTTTGCAACTCATCCTTGAAAATCTCCAGAAGTTCCATCAAGTATTCTTTTAGGTTATAGAAATAACTTCATTTTTGCGAATGGTGATCTCAGGCTTCTTTCATTAATAACATGTCAACTTGCCCTTCTTTTTGTTAAAAAACTACTCCAGTAATACTCAATAGTTTTTAGGGATTGCTTTAAAAATTCCTCTACAAATCACTCCTGAGATGTGTGTGATCTTCCGACCTTGACGCTAGCTCCTGCGGGGCTGGCGAAGAGGGCAGGATCAAACATGTCGCGCATTGGTCGAGGTAAGTGAAAAAGTGAAGTGATCGGTTAGTTGTGTTTGATCTTCCGACCTTGACACTAACTCCTGCGGGGGCGAGTGATGAGGACAGGATCAAACATGTCGCGCGTCGGTCGAGATAAGTGAAAAAGTAAAGTGATCGGTTAGTTGTGTTTGATCTTCCGACCTTGACGCTTACTTCTGCGGGGGCGAGCGATGAGGGCAGGATCAAACATGTCGCGCGTCGGTCGAGGTAAGTGAAAAAGTGAAGTGATCGGTTAGTTGTGTTTGATCTCCCGACCTTGACGCTTGCTCCTGCAGGGCTGGCGATGAGGGCAAGATCAAATATGTCGCGCGTCGGTCGTATAATGAAATGACGAAGCGCCGTGGATTGTTAGTAGTTTTTGATCTATTGATCGCGTTGCTTGCTCTTGCGTGGGCGAGTGATGAACACTTGTTCGGCGTACAATACGATTATCGAATTATATCGCGAATCCGATTAGGCGTGATTATATCATGGATCCCATCACCAACCACTGGTGACTCCCAGATCTTTACCTTATCTCACTAATCCAATATCCTTTCCATGACAATTGTGGAGATGCAGAGGTATACTCGGTCTCTAGTAGCAACGGTTGTCTAACTAACTTTCCTTCCCTTCCCCGATGACCGTAAGGACGTGGCCGGCGCCGTTATTGACTTTTAAATTTTGAGCTCTCGATTTGTGCACATTGAAGAATGGTAAGCTAATCCCAAGCCCCATTCATTAATTCCCTGTGCAACTTCGATTGTTCTGGTCAATCACGGAGTAGCAACTACGAATTGTACGGTCATCTATGCTCATGCTCATGCTCATTGCTTTAAAAATTCCTCTACAAATCACTCCATATCAGATTTCTAAAAATCACATTCAAAAAAAGGTTTGAAAGAACCTTGTTGGTATTTTTTGAATAATTGCGGGTTAAATATAATTCGGAAAAAAAATTACTGTCGTAAAATTCAAGAATTAAACCGTAGAATTTCTAAGAATTGTTGACAATGTACCACACAGAAAAGCTGAAGTCCTTGAGCATGATGAGCATGATTGACCGCCCGCAGTTGCTACTCCGTTATTGCAAGAACAGCTGTACTTACACAGGGAACCAACAGACGCTACTCGGGATCAGTATCATCCTCAATGTGTAAATACTGGTCCTCTTATTATTATAATAAACAATACCGGCGCCGGCTGCATCTGAATGCAGGTCAATTTGGGAATGGGAAGGAAATGTTGACGTGTTACTTGCTTTACAGAAGCCGAGGAGTCCTCTGCACTTCCACAAGAAAACACTGAGAGTTTGGATAATTCGAAATGAATACGTGAGCATATACACGAATGACCGCACTATCCAAACCAGACACGATACTGATTTCGTTGCTCGTTCGACAGGAGCATACAACAGGTTCAACGTACCAAATTCTACAGACGCGTTTTTTTTTTGTTTTTCACCGGCACATATCGTTTTTTCTTCCGCGCAACGCGAACCGGACATAATGGATCCGGATTCCGTCGCTCGCCCACAAAGAGCATGCAACAGATTCAACGGATCCAACACTACTGACGCGTTTGTTTTTTTTACCGATACACTTTGTTTTTTCTTCCGCGCAGCGCAAACTGGATACAATGGATCCGGATTCCGTCGCTCGCCCACAAGGAGCATGCAATAGATTCAACGGATCCAACACTTCTCCTCACAGAAGGCTGAAGTCCTTGTAGGATTAACTATAAAAAAAATATCCACGTCTTTTATAATAGAAAATTTTTGGTGTTAAAATGAATGGAAATTTTGATGTAGAACCCGTATTTCCTACCTCCAGAAATTCCAAACAAACCTTTTTTGAAATGTTTATTATCGACCATTTTTTATTACTGTAGAAGTTTAACGCGAAAATGTAAGATTTTTATGAGTTTTAGTGCAAACATTTGCATTTGTTGAGGAATTTCTGATGGACTTATAAGAACCAGGAACCATAGGTTGCTTTGATCGCATCACTTTCTCCTTCGGGGTGGGCGACAAAAACTTGTTCGTCGCACAATGCGGTTATCGAATTATATCGTGATTTCAGTTAGGTGTGAATGTATCATGGATCGCATCACCAACCATAGATGACTCTCAGATCCTTACCTTATCCCACTAATCCAATATCCTTTCCATGACAACTGTGGAGACGCAGGAGATTCTTCGGTCTCTAGTAATAATGGTTGTCTGACTAACATTCCTTCCCTTCCCCGATGATCAGAAGGACGTAGCCGGCGCCGTTATTGACTATTAAAACTTGAGCTCTTGATTTGTGCACATTGAGAATGGTATGCTTATATCATGGCCCATTCATTAAATTCCTGTGAAACTCAATAGCTCCAACACGGAGTAGCAACTACGAATTGTACTATCCATGATCATGTTCATACAATTGTATATTCCTGTTGTATTAGTCCATATTTTCCTATTGACCTACCTATGCTACAGATTTTATTACCTAATTATGGTCCCCCGGATCGTCATATTTCATATTTTCCACAAACATTAAAATACGCCATTTCCATTTGCCTCACAGTTCTCTAACGATTACGATTTGATTGCAATAGCACTATTCCACCGAGGTAAACGTTGATAATATAGCTGAAGGTGAAGTTCTACCAAATGCAGCATCTAGCACAAGCCATGGTCAGCATCAATCTAAACCACATTTGGCAACTTTGACTCCCCCATGTGCTACCCTTGAATCTTATGAGCCTGGCGGCGCAAATGGTTCGTCCATTTGGAATATGTGTAGGTGGCATATGTTCGGTTGATGCATTACCAGAGCAGCATATATCTGCTGGCATGCAACCGTCCTCGTCGTCCTCGTCGTCGTCAGTTGATAAGTATTCTGCCGTATTGTGACTTTGAATGGCTTTGCTGACGTTCCTCGCTATGAATGGGGTGCCGAACTAATAACTTTGCTCGGCCACATATCGTCGTTATTCAGATCGTAGAATAATATCCAGCGCAATGTGTGCGGCTTGGTTTGCTATCTGGTTTGGGACCCTGGTAGCCGTAGCGGTAAACGCGCAGCTATTCAGCAAGACCAAGCTGTGAGGGTCGTGGGTTCGAATCCCGCCGTTCGAGGATCTTTTTGTAACGGAATTCTCGAGGCATAGAGAATCTTCGTGCCTGTCATACGATACACAAATGCAGTAAAAATTAAATTGGCAAAAGAAAGCTCACAGTTAATTACTGTGGTAGTGATCATTAGAACACTTAGCTGATAAGCAGGCTCTGTCCCAGTGGGGACGTAACGTAAGAAAGAAGAAGTTTGCAACTGAATAGGACTATGTCAGAATCGGTCAGAAGCCTCCGCCATCAGATGCAAATGTTGCTTGCACCCATGATATATGAGACCGAACAGCAGTATGACTGTATGGTTGCGTGTCATGTGATTCGGAGAAACTTGCACCGCACATCGACAGAGAAAGTTATCCGAATTTCATTTCAAATTCCAACTGTAGATGAGTAATGTCGGAATATAGGGGTGATGATGTTTGCAAAATGTCAGACGTGAAACATATGAATCTGGAATGGAAGTAATAGTTTCCACGCTCCAGTGGGTTGTCGAAAAACTTTTGAACTTTACCATTGAAGAGGTAGACTGTTGGTGGGAAATAATTGTATATAGATAATTCAGGGAATCATTTAATCTCATGTCAGTGTGGATTGTACATCGTGCTGTGCGTATACGAATTCTCTCTGCTCTTGGATTTTTTTTTTAAACTACCTGAAGCAATAAAACAGTAATTCTCATTGCTACAAAAACAGTGCTTTTCAGTGCTAAAATAAAAAACGGCACTTTTCAGTGTTACTAAAACAGTACTTTTCAGTACTATTTTTACTACAGTGATCCTTTTACGATCCTAATTGGGACCCGTGCCTTCGATTTTTCGTTGGACCCGTTGGCGAAAGCTAGCGGTGGTAATTCTTCTTGGACACCGTCTTGAGAAAAAACCTCTTAGGAGGTCACGTCTTCTCTCGTTTTTTTATCACTAAACATGGTTGCAACTACAAGGAATAAAACAAAGGGTGAATCTCTCAATTCACAACTTCCTTTCAAAAAGTGGGATTTAAAACTTTTACTAAACGTGGCAAGAATGGAAGAAATGACGTTTCTTCGGAATGCGAACTTTCTTCCAATAATGTTGGATAATTTTGGTAATTGCATCGAAATGAGCAATCAGTTCGATACTCTAGACAAATTTTCCGAACACCAAATCGAAGCAGCCTCTAGCCCAGGCTCTTTGATTCAAGTGTGAAAGCAAAGAGGGCCGCCTATCGTAGTCAGTTGTTCCGAATTTGGGAGATTTAGGCAGGAGTTCTTGAACTCCATTAGGGGAATCAAGGTTTCCTTCCAAATCGCAAAGAAAGAAGACTGTCGCGTTTTGCCGGAAACTCTGAAGGCTCCCCCAGATTTAAGCGACTTTTTACGGTGACAGCGACAAAAAATCGTCGCGATTTCGCTGATGTTTCGCTGCATGCACTGTTTGATAAGCGCATCTAAGCCACACGGCTAAGGTTTCATAGAAGAGTGCTTGCAGCGACACATTAACGAAATCGCGACGATTTTTTGTCGCTGTTGCCGTAAAAAGTCGCGGAGATTTGGGGGAGCCTTTAAAGATCGCGAAACAAACATCACTCATCTTGAAAAAAGTAGCATATTTTTTTATTTTTGACGACAAAACTGAACGATTGTTCAAGGTCGTTTTGAAAAATCTCTCAAGTGACTATAAGTCATCTGAAGAGATCAAAAATGTAATAAATGATTTACTTGAATTTTCCCCAGTCCAAGTAATCATTATGAAAAAGAGAACCCAATCTGGCATTTTTTGGAAAGGGCTTTCTCAAGAATTTTATTTAGTTCACTTCAATTAAAGCTTTAGAAAAAGCAAAACTTATGTTCGATGTCCGTGTGACATGGGAACATTTTCAGAAACCTGGAGGAAATTTGCAGAACTCCACTCAATGCCGTCAGTACCAAAAGTGAGGTCATGGTACAAAATATTGCCGCATGGAAGCTAAATTCATGATTTGTGGAGGTTCTTCTCACGCTAAAGACGTCTGTCTTGTGAAGCAAGATACCGATAAGTTCATATGCGCAAATTGCGGGGGCAATCATAAGTCTAATTTGTGGGCTGCCCTTCGCGTAGACGTGTCGTCGAGGCTCGTGCCAAGCAGATGAACGATAATGTCTGTTACGATAACGGTCGTTTCCGGAATTTCCCTGGTAGAGTTTTGAACAATGCTCATTTTTCAGTTAACGATCACTTGATTAAGAATCATACCCATCAGGAAGATCATAATCATGCTCATTTACCAACTAATTTTAATCCGTCGGTAGCCGTTCGAATGTATCTACCCAAATAAAATCCTTTGTCGATATCGTAGCAGGTAATTTAAACTCTTCCCCTTTTCATGCTACGAGTACGCGTTCTAATTATTTCAAATGGGCTTCGTAGCCGTGCGGTTAGAGTCACCAAGCATTTAGCCGCATTGTGTCAAGAAGTGTGGGTTCGATTCCCGCTTCAGGCAGGAAAATTTTTCGTGAGGAACGTTTTCCGACTGTGCCACTGGGCGTTGCATGCTAGTCCGTTGTCTAGTGTGGTGCTTCCTTCAAAGGGCAAAATATGCCCACTGGAAGCATTAACGTGTCCGTGTCTTTTAAAAAAATGAAAAAAAAACCTGCCGTCACAGGAAACTTCTACTCCGCCTCTTCGTATACCGAAAATTCTAACGGAAAATCATCAGACAATGTACCCACTTCAAGTGATTTTAATTTTCTAACTGAACCATTGAATCAAATGATTGATGCAATGTTCAAAGCCACCACTATGACTGAAGTAGTCCAAGTCGATGTAAAATTTACTAATCAAATTGTTATTGGATTACGTTTTTCTAATGGATCCATTAAATAATAATTTAAATATTTTAAATTGGAATGCTCGTTCATTGAATGGTAAAGAGGATGAGCTGTTTAACTTTCTTACAGTCAATATCGTGCATATAGCAGTTATTACTGAAACGTATTTGAAACCTGGATCAAAACTCAAAAGAGATCCTAACTTTTTTGTTTATCGTAATGATCGACTTGATGGGGCATGTTGGGGAGCTGCAATCATCATTCATAGGCGTAAAAAGTCGCGAACTGTTCGTCAACTGTTTTCGTCATTTGAAACTGAAGTTTTTGAAACTATATGTGTTTCTGTTAAAACACAGCTTTGTAAATATCCTTTCATAGCTGCCTATTTGCCTTTCCAATGCTCTGGACAGCAAGATAATTTGCTTCAAACTGATTCGCAATAAGTCAACATTTTTTGTCATTGGTAACTTCAATGCCAAACATCGGGTAGTTCTACGTGAAGCCCAAGCAGGACGGTTCGATTTTGCGTCTTTAGATAGGTTTTGCTCACGGTTTCGCGCGTGGTTTCGTCGCCGAAGATTTTTTTTTCTGTTTTGGAGCGTCTTGCTGGGTAGGTATTTGGGAAGGCACAAGCAAGACGGTTTGTTTTCGGGACTCCAAGAAGTTTTGCTGTCAGTGTCAGTTTTGTGTTCAATCGAGGATGGATTACCAACTGGTGAGTTCGTTTAATGCTTGTGATAACACATTTTTTCTTGAAAGCGTAACTTTTAAGTAATATTAAAACAAACTTTGTATGGTTCGTCACTATAAGTGTCGGCATTGTGCTTTTTTCTTATACAATTTCATACATATATGTATTGTATTTTTTAAAACTTTTAACATATCGAGACAAAATGCACAGTAATACTAATATGTAATTTTCAAACAAACTATTTATAGTTCGTCACTACAAGTGTCGGCATTATTCCTGTTTCATATAATTTAAAATATATACATGTAATTTTCAGTTTTCATCATTAATAAAAACATCTTTTGAATTGTTCGACATTATAGATGTTGACGTATTTTTATAGCTTCTACCAAAAACTTCTCGAGACAAAAATACAAAACTAGCTTTAAATATAAGTCGTATATTCCCCCTTGTCCATGGATCGCATCATCGACCAGAGGTGACTCATAGATCTTTTCCTTCCTCACTAATAAACACCATCCCCGTGGTGATTGTGGAGATGCAGAGGTATTCTCGGTCTCTAGAAGCAACAATCATTACACCCTAACATTCCTTCCCCATCCCAACTGACTGTAAGGACTTGGCCGGCGCCTTTATTGATCAATAATATAAGATATGCTAAAATTGCACTTCGAGAGTAAGCGGAAACTCCCATCCCTTATTCATTTGGATCATAGTTACCAGTTCCGATCAATCACGGAGTAGCAACCATTGACATGTACAGTCAGTCTATCCTATGCTATTGGTAACTTTAATGCCAAACATCGGTCATGGAATAATTCTCAAAGTAATTCCAACGGCAGATTTTTATTCGATGAGTGCTCTTCAGGATATTTCTCAATTCGATACCCTGATAGCCCTACATGTTTTTCCTCTTCTAGAAATCCATCTACGATTGATTTGGTCTTAACCGACTCTAGGGTAATTTGCCCATTATTGCGGTATTCCCTATTATTGCGGTATAAGAATTAAACCCTCATTATTAATCAAAAACTCTATTTTCTATGGATATTATTGATGATGATGAAAGCTTATAGTATTCCCAAGCTGTACCAGATGAATGCTTTAAAAATTAAACGATTTTGATCGTTGAAAGAACAGTTTTAAATGATACATCAAGAAAAGCCAATATTTTTAACCAGTCTCTCTATCTACGGGCGGGTTTTCATAAGTTTAAATTTTTATGTTTAGAACCAAAACAATTATATGTATCGGGTATATCAGTTCAGTATATATGTAGTTACATGATAGATATTGAATTTTGAATAAAAGTTCTATATTTTTGAGAAAAAGCATATACCGCAATAATAGGACAATGAAAATAGCTTTATGCCTATTATTGCGGTATCTGTAAATCTCATTCAAAAATTCGATATTTCAATAGTCATTTTTAATTGTAATTGCTGGAAACATTAATTATATTATTGGGATACTAACTAGGGACATTATTTTGAGTTATTCATACATTTATTTAGTCAAACTAAAAGTTTAAGTTTATTTTTACCCTGTAGTTCCTCTTATTTACAAATATTCTACAAATAAACGCAATGTTTTATCAAAAAATCACGTAAACTGACTGAAAATCGGAACACATGCCAAAAATACGTTGAACAACTAAGGTATAAGATGATCAAAAGGAAGCAATCCTTTAAAATTGTATTGCTAGTGGGAAATATTTTTAAAAGCATCAAAATTGTAGGATATACTAAAGTCAACAAATTAATTAATTTTATAGCGACTAGTGGTCTCAGATGGAAGAACCTTGTTTATTCACTTTAACATAGTCCACCTACGACGAAAGAGGAGACGAAACCGGCAGAAAATCATTCGATTCTGTTGATTTGTTTTCGAATCGTGACATAAAGTAAAAATTAGTTTTCCTCATAGATAGGTCCAAAGGCACACAAACTGACAGTACCGTGCAGTGTCATTAACATGGAGGAAGCATAATTTCAATGCTCGAACATTGTGTGGTATTGAATGTATATTGAATGTAATAAAATCTATGATTTTTGGTATACCGCAATAATAGGACGGCCCTACCGCAATAATAGGACAAAATACCGCAATAATAGGACAGAGGAAGAGCTTCAGATTTATGTCAAAAAAATATATGTATGATTCCAAAAATTACTTTTTTACTTCACTATACACCAGATAAAGGATAGTATTAACACTTAACATTGCAAAATAACTTAATATTTAGATTTTGGACACTGCAATACGATTTTAAATTTAACACCGTGCTTAAGTCCTCCATAATAGGACGGATACCCTAGTCATCTTTGAAACCAATTAGTTACTCATGCTGATTTCGATTCCGATCATGTCCCTGTTACATTTCAAGTATCCCATGAAGCGATTCTTAATCCTATCAGCTCCACTTTCAATTATTTTCGAGCTGACTGGAATATATATGAGACATATATTGATTCTAATCTTGATGTTAACATTACTTTACAAACAAAACTTGATATTGACAATGCTCTTGAAACTTTAACAAATTCCATTGTTGAAGCCAGGAGCATTGCAATTCCAAAATGTGATGTAAAATTTGAATCCGTGATTATAGACGATGATCTTAAACTCTTGATCCGTCTTAAAAACGTGAGGAGAAGGCAATTTCAACGCACTCGCGATCCTGCCTTGAAATCATGTGGCAGGATTTGCAGAAAGAAATCAAGAAACAAAAATTTTGAAAATAAAATTTATCTAAAATTTTGAAAAAAAAAACTTAGAAGCCAATACCGGCATTGAAAGAGGAAAACAAATTATTACTAACTAATTGCGAAAAAGCTCAAAAACTTGCTATTCAGTTTGAAAGCGCACACAATTTCAATTTAGGATCCACTAGTCCAATTGAAAATCAAGTTACTCAGGACTTCGAAAATATTCTCAATGAAGAGAACATTTTCGAAAATTCCTGGGAGACTGTTTTGGAAGAAGTTCAAACAAATTAACAAATTCAAAAACATGAAAGCTCCTGGCGATGATGGAATATTCTATATTCCATCAAGAAACTTCCAGAAAGTAGCTTACTATTCTTAATTGATATATTTAACAAATGTTTTCAATTTGCATATTTTCCTGACAAATGGAAAAATGCTAGGTTGTTCCAATTTTAAAACCAGACATAAATTCTGCAGAAGCTTCTAGCTATCGTCCGATCAGTTTGCTTTCTTCCATCAGTAAACTTTTTGAAAAGGTCATTTTGAACTGAATGATGGTCCACATCAACAAAAATTCAATTTTTGCCAATGAACATTTCGGATTCCGCCATGGACATTCGACCACTCATCAACTTTTACGTGTAACAAATTTGATCCATTCCAACAAATCTGAAGGCTATTCTACTTGTCTTGCTCTACTTGACATCGAAAAACCATTCGACAGTGTTTGGCATGAAGTCTTGATCGTAAAATTAAAAAACTTCCAACGTAAATTGTAAGAATAATTCAAAGTTATCTGTCAAATCGTACACTTCAGGTTAATTATCAGAACTCCAGATCTGAAAGACCTCCTGTAAGAGCTGGTGTTCCCCAAGGCAGCGTTTCGGGACAATATTATATAGGTTTTTTTTTCATCTGACTAACCTGAGTTACCTCAGGGATGTCAAAAATCCTTGTTTGCGGATGACGAAGCCTGCGTGCCATCTGTAGTAGATTGCAAAAAAGTTTGGATATTTTTTCTTCATACTTGCAAAAATGGAAGATTTCTCCTAATGCTTCTAAAACTCAACTAATAATATTCCCACATAAACCAAAAGCTCTTTATTTGAAACCTTCAAGTAGATGTGTTGGCTCGATGAGAAGGCTTCCAATAAATTAATCAGATGAAGTTAAATATCTAGGGATCATGCTAGATAAGAATTTAACTTTCAAAAATTATTGCCACGAGGGCATTTAGGCCATATGTGGGAATACAAAATAAACTAAGAAATTCACCTGCAACTTGGTGTTTTCGACAACTTTTAATAAATTTAAAGCCATCAGAAAGCAAACCAACCAACATTCAATACAAATTCAATTAAAAAAGAAAAATTGCTTTCCCAGCATTCGTGTCGGTGGATTTCGCTCAAGCACACCGCACTCCATGGACCGACAGCGGTAATTTGGTGGTTCACGGGAGCAAGACCACCATACTCAATGATGGGGAGAGCATAAAAAACCAAAGAGCAAAATGGTTCCACCAGCACTTTACGGACTAATTTTTCGCAGCACTGGCCGTTGGGGGGTGGGGGCACCGAAATGTGTTCAGTTCACTGCAGCCCAGGGAAAACCAGTTCACAGTTTCCAGTCGGCGAATGTGATGAGAGATATAATCAGATTGTGCTGTTCGTCCTAGTCAACACCAGTCGTATCTACTTCAACAAACTCCTAGTCTCTTAGTGACTAGTTGCTGTGTAGTGGGGATCACCATCACCAAAGGACCACTACTGGGCAACCGAATGGAACCAGTGTCTAGTGTAGTGGTTCTCAATCTATATGTTTATCTGGTTCACTACAATGCTCTCAAATCATAGCGAGGGCCGCAAGATATTTGAGAATTGGTTAAAACGGTTTCGAATAGAAGTTCATTCTTTTAATATTAACTAGAATATGAAACCCCTGCATCGTTCATGATTCTTGTTTGGGCAAACAGCTCCGACTTGAGAAAGTTTCAAGATTGCGAAATTACAGGGTCTAACTTAGATTGATTTTGAGCTTTCCATAGGATTATGAATAAATCCGTTTTTTTTATTGATTCCTAACAATTATTCAAATTTCAAACATGTCTCGCGGACCGTAGTTTAGTGATCACTGGTCTAGTGGTTGAAAGAATGCGAGGTGAACTTCGGAGGGCTGGCAGGGGTAAGGCAACCGGTATGTAAGTGCCACTGGACGATAGTAAACTCGTGTTCAGCGTTTTCCGGAGTCAAGTGTTTTTTGTAGCATTTTGACGTCCCTGATGGTACTGCTAGTGGGAAAGTCAACTTAAGTTGTTACCCGGTGGATTGCAGATCACTAGCTTCCTGCTGGAATGGAATGGTCACCATTGTACATATTTTTCAGCTGTGATTTTTGTATAGATCACCTTTTTACATCTATTCAAAATCGTCGATCAGCGTCATAATCGTGAAACTTCCAACTATATCCAAACAGTAAATTAAATACAATTATACTTTTTACTCGACGGTTCTGTTTACGATCACTTTTTAACAACCCAAATTCCGATTAGCGATCGTTTTGATAAATAATCAATATCTTCACAAGGTTGTGGGGTTTGGCATCTAAGTTCGAAAAAGACATGGATTTGCGAAAAGAGACATGTTTATATACATAGGAGAAGGTATCGACCGTGATTGTTTTATACGTGTTTATAGTTTGTACTCGGATTCAGTTTGGCTTTCTATTCCGCAGAATCATAAGGTGTTCTGTAGCTTAGTTGGTTAAAGCGCCGATCTAGCGTACACGGAGTCGTGAGTTCAAGTCTCACTAGAACGCGTATTTTTTCGCAAATTCCTGTCTCAATTTGTCAAACAAACACATTGTGTCTTCTGATAATAAGTTCCTTAAAGTATATCTTCACTAGGTTTTTGATAATACGGTCCTAAACCTTCCAGTCGTCGCGTGGTTGTCCACCGTCAGTACCACCACGCTGCTGTTGTGATCGAAAAGCGAGGTTTTTTTCATCAGTGTTGTACAAAATACAACAGCGCGACGAATGAAGTGTTAAATTTATGAAGCAACTAGTAAGACTTTTATAGGTACAATATATGATTAACATGCATATCGTTGGATAACAACACTGCTCCACAAGGTTAAAAAAAATTGATGAATTGAAACTACATCAATATAGCAAATTTGAAGCTTCAATAATGGTAGAGTAGATCACAAGTGCTAATAATTTTTTTTATTAAGTAAAGCCCCGCGACAGCGGAGAACAACGAATGGCCTACTCGATGGCTGGTCCAATGACGCGGTCAAGGAACAACTCTCCGGTCATTCAGAAGACGAAGCGAGGAAGACCTCTAAAATTCAACTGCCCCTAACTGGCCACCTCGCCAGACACCAGTCCACCTCCACCAAAGAAGACCGCAACCTGTACACACGACCTCACACAAATGGAGTACTTCGGCACTCTCTAACCACTCCTAACACCTAACAATTCCTAGATCCCTAACGCACCCTAACTAGCGTCTTCGATAGTTCTACTCCCAGAACCTATGCACCCCTTGTACGAATATGGATAACGAAATACAGTCAGGTCTCCTATTAGATACATGGTTGGGGGGCGTAATATGAATCTGCGTTATAGGAGATCTAGGGCTTATGGGACTTCATCACTTTGGGGTGTTGTTGAATATCTCGTATGCTAAAAGAGATAGCACAGTACTGTCTTCGGCGAAGTTTCAGTGCTAAGTACGACCTACCTTTAGGAGTTGAGGATCATCCGTTTAGTTGAGAACTTGGCCGGTAGGGGCGCTTTTTCTGAATTGCACTATATGAACCATGAGGGATAAGAATGCAAAATTTCGTAATATATGATATATGTAGATCCTGATTTTTTGGAAGCTTGGTGTCTTCGGAAGAGTTGTTCAGTAGCTCAAGGGCTCATTCTGCAGCTACAAGCTCATTCTGATACGGAATTACGCCACCAGGCGGCGCTAGTGGGCATGGAATTTTTGTTTTGCGCATAGCTCAATAGCCTGACCACTTTGCCGAAGCGCCCCTACCGGCCATGTTCTCAACTAAACGGATGATCCTCAACTCCTAAAGGTAGATCGTACTTAGCACTGAAACTTCGCCGAAGACAGTACTGTGTTATCTCTTTTAGCATACAAGATATTCAACAACGCCCCCAAAGTGATGAAATCCCATAAGCCCTGGGTCTCCTATAACGTTCTGGTGTGTCTTATAGGAGTGAGCGTAATAGGAGTGCACGTTATAGGAATGCGTTTAATAGGAGACCCGACTGTAAATTGGTTCGGAAGCAGAGAAAGTGTAGAATCTCTTCCGACGCAAGTACGGCAGGCTGAAGAAGTCATCCGGGACGTCTTACGCCAACCCGTTGATGATACATTCTCCTCCGTAGCCGATTGAACACTAGATCACACCATGATATCGCAAATCCACCGAAACATCAATCACTTTTTACCAAAATCAATCAACAGCAACGCAAGCAACAACGAGAACGCCGACGATACTACACAAGGTTTTTCCTCAGTGCAGGCTATTGCCGGTATTTCTGGAAGCAGTCGTGTAGGAGTTTCGACAATGGCAGGCACTGTGTGACAAGACGTCCCACAGGTCAGTCAATTCTTTTTTCAAACGCAAACAGATACTGCTACGCCTGCAATTTTTCCAGACCCATTGCAAAATTTAATCGGCATCAACCAAAATCAACCAATCGCCTCGCTACCAACAACCAACCCTCCAACGATACTACACAAAGTCTCTCCCGGTAATTTCGGAATAAATCGTGTGGTAGTTTCGACAATGGCTCAAACAGGTACTGCCGCTCCTGAAATCCTTTCAGGTTCCCAGAATCTCGCACCGCCAAAATGACATACCGATCAATCAGCTTCAGTAGCAACCAAACTCTTCGCATACAAAAATCAAATCACCGGAGACACTACACAAAGTCTTTCCCCAGTGCCCAGTGGGACTGTTGCCGGTAGTTCTGGAAGTAATCGTGTAGTAGTTTCAGCAATGTGGGGCAAGATGATCAGTTCTCATATACAGCAACCACGAATAAATGCCGCCGCGCCTGATATTTTTCCAGGTTATCTTGCATTCCCATATCCCAGAGAAGGTCCTTCCGGAAACACAACGCTCTTCCCCATGGCCGGCTGTTGTTGGTATTGATAGATCTAGTGTAATGGTTTCGACAGTGGCGTCCTACAGGCAGGTTTCATTCACTTACAATCATCAGCAGAATTTACTGTGGCACTCTCTTCTCCTACAGTTGACATGCCCACGCGAAAATCATCAACCTCATCATCTGAAATTCGTTCCGCCATCGATAGTCGTTCTGGTGGTTGGTTCAATTGAACATCCGTGGTCTAAGGGCCAACATTAGCGAAAACACTCATCATTGCCAACCTCGAACCATGCATGGTTGCACTTCAGGAGACCAAAGTCGGACAGCATGCCATCTCCCAAGACTTTGTTGGCAAACAATACACGATGCTGCTGGCATCGAACATCACGCACCACTGGCAACACGGAGTAGGTCTTGGTTTCCGGGAAGGCATCACCCTCGAGCGTGTACAGATCGACAACACCTTGCACCTCTTCGCTGAAAGCATCTTCGCATCTATCCAGATGATCGTTGTATCCCAGCTCAATGTCACACCGCATTCGGCAACCTTTTTGAGCAGGTAGAATGTCAGGTTCTTTTTCTGGGGGTTTTAACGCGCACCAGCTCGCGTGAGGGTCTCACCAGAAAGCGTTTGGCCGGTAGATTGCCGAAACAACTCTGGATAAACAACTGTTGATCCTGAGCGACGGCTCTCATACTCGTATTGACCCGGCAACGAGCAAAACCTCATCAATCAACGTTATAATATGCTCTAAAAGTCTGGCATGGAGGTTCACCAGGTGGACCTTGGCAGACAAATACAACAGCGATCACTTCCCGATTGATGTGTCCATACCCGGGTGGTACAATCATAAAACGATACGACAAAGGTGGCTCTATGACCAAGCTGTATGAACGTATAACAGCGGAAACCATCCACTTAGATGTCAAGTGGAACGAGGGGAACTTTACGGAAAAGCTGGTAGCAGCAGCGAAGAAGTCCGTCTCGCGAATCAACGGACGAATCGGGCCAAAATCGGTACCATGGTGGAGCCCAGAAGGCGGCAATTACACGATGTTGAAAGTGTCTGCGCTCCCTCCAACGTTTCCAGCAGTTCGATCCGAACTAACCTGAAGCATTGGTAAGCTTCCAGAAAGCTAGAGGATCGGCGAAAAAGGCGATCAATCAAGCATGGAAAGATTCTTATGTCGAACATATCACCCAGTAGTACGACAACCGAATTGTGGCGGACGGTCTACGTAATGCGCGGCAGCCGGCAGCTGCGACCGGTTATACTGAAGAAAGCGAACGGGCTGAAGAAGCATCGGAAGAACTGGCGACGCATTGCAACGAGAGATCGGCGACTTCAAGCTATCCTCCATCTTTCCAGATGGCGAAATTGACAGTTAAACGGGAGCCCACAGATTTTTCGCCTAAAACCGTTGAGGTGTACAACACAACCCCCTAAAGAAAGCACTAGTTCTTGAATCTAGCCACCTCATGCGTGGCGCTAGTGCTGAGTAAACAAAATATAAGCTCTGTGCACAGGAAACCCCGCGCGTAAGCGACATATTTCGCACGAGCAAAATATCCTACGTACAACTAACGGAGATTTTGTGCCAAAATAGTTGGGAGATTGTAGTAACTTATAGTCACGGCAAACTGAGCAGTCGAGTACGAATTAAACACCAGAAAAACAATTGAAATGCATATAATGCATTCACGCCGCTTACGAAACGCGTGTGTTTAGTGCTTAATGCACCGTTTTACGCAAGCTGTCAAATCAGCACCATCTCCAGCACCAACTTTTTGGCTTCATTCAAGTTGTTCGTAGATGACAGCCGTTTCAGTCCTGTGGTACAACATCGATATAACCCTAGTCGAACTTCTCGACAAAGGGCGAGGTGCCTAAACTGGTGCAAATTCAATAGGATACCCTCTTCCTCAACGTCTCCCTCTGTCAGTAAAAATAACGCTTTCAATAAATTCTGGCGTATCTGCGAGTTTCCCGTCAGCTGGTGGAATGCTATCAATGTTCCAATCCCGAAACCTAACTGCCAGTATTCAGAACTTGACAAGCGTCAGCATGCCTTTCGTGCGGGACGTGGCACCGACACCTACTTCGCCGAGCTGGAGATATCGCTGCTAACTGTCGATGAACACTGCTTGATAGCTTTCCTGGATTTGTACGAATTCGTACGATACGATTGGCGACACGGCATATTACGTACCATGGAATCGTGACGGATACGAGGTCGGATGATCAACATACTGTAAAGCTTCCTCTCGGAGCGAACTTTTCAGGTGGTTATAAGAGGACAGCTATCCCGCGAACACTAGTTGGAGAATGGGTTGCCACAGGGTTCAGTGCTATCTGTGAAGTTGTTTCTCGTGCATCGCAACCCATTTTTCGAATTTTACCACCCGGAGTCGAAATTATACTGTACGCCGACGACATCTTTCTAATTGTACTTGGAGCGAAACATGAAGCGCTACATAGAAAACTTCAGGCAGTCGTAAAAGCAGTCGACAAATGATCGAAGAGCGAAGGTTTCACCATAGATGCGACAAAGACGCATAGTTTCTACTGCAGTCCGACTGCGCGCCGAGAGCGAATGAGATCACCATCGATCGAACCACCGTCCCGTAGTCCAACCGGCTGAAGATCATGGGAATTACCTTGGATCGAACATTAACGTTCAGACCTCACTGCCAATTGGTGAAGGAAGCGTTCGTTACTGCGAAGCTTATCTATCGAATAGTGCTAGTGAGCCGAGCAGGGCCAGCAACTCTGCAGATCCTTGCCCAACAACAGGATGGTTTATTTTACTTCCGGAGCGTTTATGACCAGCCCGATACTATCGATCATGACCGAGGTGAGAAACCTACCATTCGAACTTCTGGCAGTGCAGTTCACAGCTCGAACGGCAAATCAAATCTTAGCAAAAAATCGCGACAGCATCAACCTCCCTTTAATGCACCGTGCATCACACCGACTAGATCAGTGCTTCCCAAACTTTTTCAACTTTCACCCCCTTGAGGCCAATATTATTCTGGAATCGCCCCCCTATGTGATATGTGATTCAAATATTTTAATAAGGACATAAAATGACTTCGACTCGCATATCCAAAGAATCATAATACAATAACTTTTATGTATTTAAAAATATGTTCGTAAATATCGGTAACCTGGGCTGTAAATTATAATATGGATTTTAAAAATATCTTGCGTACATTACAGGCTACTGATTTAGTCGGTAAAAGTTTGGTCTAGTTTCAACTTTACAAATGTAATGTATTCATAGGCGCCTTGTGACGTAGTTGGGGACGAAGTTCTCCAAAACTGAACCAAATGCAATGTTTTCCAAACAAACGCATTTATTTGTACATGAATATGTCATATTCGGGTGAACTGCAAAGATTTTGTTCGCAATTGTTCGTTTTTGAAAGCTTGAAGTTTTTGAATTGTGATTTATCTGCTATTTCTGAAATTACTGGAATAATTTTCAGAAATTGTGAGTAATAAATGCCTGACGTTTCTAACGCTTTTCTTTATCCAATCCAAAAACCATGAAAATCAATTCAATTTATCAAGAGGGTGTTTTCCTAACACCAAGAAAAACTCGAATTTTCCGGACGTTCTGGAGGTATAAATCCAATGCATCTCTGAAATTTCTTCAAATCTATTTATAAATAGAGTTTTTTTGTCTTTGGCATCGCTGGAACGTGATTTTTGTATGCAAAATTTTCCAAAATTTGTTTATATAATGATTAAAAACATCACAAATGGTACTGTAGATTTTTTTTTGTGAAAAGCTGGATGCCAGAAATATTAAGTTCCAAACCTTAAAGTTCACATACAAAAAAAGATCCTTATATATATTGGGCATCTGCTAAATCTCGTGAAAATCTCAAATGCTGACCATTCTTAAAACTCACATGATATTTAAAAAGCTCAATGAAAAACACAAATATTTTGTGTTTGACAACCATGCAATGTTGTCTATAATAATTTTAAAAAGACCATGATTAGAGATATAAAGATCTAAAGTAAAGTAGTCCTGGAATTATTTTAGTTTGGAATTGATTAACCTTCAGATGTGTGTCCTCCAAAGGTTATGAGTAATTATTTTCAAATGCTCCCATGTTAGCTTTTTCGCCCCCCAAATTCTGTTTTTTTTTTTAATTTTTGCCCCCTTGAGCTTGAAAATCGCCCCCAGGGGGGCGAATTCGCCCACTTTAGGAATCACTGGACTAGACGATCTTACGGGAACATAGCTTCCCGCTGTCGATAGCCTTACATGTAAAAGCGACCGAAGAGTTCGAGTTGGTGACCTACCGGAAAAAGTTTGCCCAGTCGTCCAATAGTTATTCTCAACCCGCTTTCACCAATCGTCCATCATCTACCATGCCCACACAGTTACGGATCACTTTGGCGTTTAACATCGGATAACTCGCTCAAAACATAAACAGTGACGTAAAACATATTTTTCCCATGTTATACTATTTGTCTTCTACTGCTATTTTTTGCAGTCATATGTGACACATTGTTAACTTTCGCCAAACATGCAATACAGATGCATTGAATTGAAAATCTCTTGATTTTGCGCACTGATCCGTAATATGTCACAATTTGATCCATAATATGAAAATTGATCCATAATATGGTTTTCAGAAACCGATACAATTTTTAATTTCTATGCAATCATATGTAAATATTACACTCAAAACAGTTTACTAACCGAAGTTCCAATTTGAAACGATTCAATTCATGCATTTAAATTACAATTTCACGTTTTCCATGTCGTTTTATTGAATTTTAAAGGTTGGACTCCACACTATTTGATCCATAACTGTGGGGTCATGGTATAATGATGGTTCCAAGCTGAAGGAAATGGTAGGTGCTGCGTATTATACCACCGGTTTGACGGGTAAATGCCGCCTACCGAAGGAATGCAGCGTGCATCTGTACTTCTATTACGCTCTTGACGTTTTCCCTCTCTGTGCTCTTGCATGATGCGCAGTCTGCCAATGGATTGCTCTTGCATGTTGAGCAGACTGCCTTTTCACCTTCCTCCGCTCCTCTGTTTCCATCCGTGGTTCACTCTCTTCTCCCCTTCTCGCTTCCTTCTCCTTCTGACTTTCTTTGGCGTCGGAGTACCGGTTGAGGAGACTTCCGCATTGATGGTGCCCGACTACCGGCGGCTATCGCATGGTAGATCTTCGTTGTCTTTCTTCGCCAGGCTGACTCGAGAGCCCAGGTTGGTCAAACGATTCCGGTTGGGGGTTGACTTTCAGTTCATTAGCGCCACGACGACCCGATGCCAGGCACTACTCTCTGTCTCTCGCTTTGCTGCCCTTCCCGCCAGTTTCTCTGCAAGATAGACGTTATATCCAACACCATATTGTTCGCCAGATTCCACAGGTTAGAATCGCTCATTATTTTGCTTACCATTCTGTCTGCATTGAAGTCCAGTTTAAAAGCAGCCGCCGCCGCGCTTCGTTCCATGTTGAACCTCGGGCAATCGAAGACAACATGATCCAGCGTTTACTCTCACATACGGGACAGAACGGTCACAGCGCGTGGCCGAACCGATGCAAGTACTGTTGGAAGCAACTGCGACCAAACAGGAACTGTATCAGGTGGAAGTTAATTTCGCCATGCTCCCTGTTTACCCAGGTCGATACATTTAAGATGAGTCTGTGAGTCCACCTAACTTTATTAGAGACATCCCATGACAAGTAGATCCTCGCCAATTTCTTCACCTGCCTAATGTCTTTCCGCTGATAACACTCGATGTTTTCTTGCAGGGTGATGCAAATCGGAATCATCCCGGTGATCACACTTACTGCCTCTGACGATATTGTTCTGTAAGCGCTTGCTACTCCCATGGCCATTAGGCGGAATGTTCTGTTGAACTTGTCTCAATTGCGCTACGGCGCCCCAGGCCGAAACTCCGTATCTCAGTATTGATGATGATACGCTAGCCAGAAGACGTCTCCTTCTGATTCACTGACCATGATCCTTGTAAGTGTTTTTGCCACCTTCTCACATGGTTGTTGAGGTTTTACCGGTTGTCTATCATCACACCCAGGTGTCTGAGCGACCGCTACATATCATATATATCATATGATGCTATGACATGTCCCCCGACGGAAATCTTAGCGTGTTGAACCGCTTTGCGATTGCTGACTAGTAGCACCTCCGTCATCAGTATGGCTCCATTCATCCAGTTCTCAACCGTGCCCATTGCCTCCGTGGCAAGCACTTCCACTTCCTCCACCGTTTCGCATATTGCTGTTAGGACGACGTCATCAGCAAAGCTGACAATCGCCCAACCTTCATGGTATCTTATAGAGAAGAAGTGTTAGACATAACGCTCTGCTTGAATAGAATCAGTCACAAGTTGACGAATTGGCATGTATCAGATGAGGAATCATTATCTGATCATCGCTACATCTTCTTTGAATATTCAAATGTAACTGCGCAGACTTTGCGTTTTAGGAATCCCCGGTAAACAAACTGGGAACACTACACTGAATTGGTTGCGACCAAATTTCATGGATATTCTCCATTCATTGGAAATCCAAGTGATTTGGATGATGCCGTTGATACTACAACATCCTACATTATGGAAGTTTTTGAAGAAGCATGTCCTCTGCGGTCTGTGAAGACTACAAGAAGGACCCCATGGTGGAGTTCCGATCTGATTAGGCTCAGGAAACAGTGTAGAAGGAGTTGGAACAGAAGGCTCTTCGTTATGTTGAACGATCCGGCTGGAAAAACCTTTGTACATATGTTTCCAGTTTGAGCTGAACAAAATCCTTGCAAAATCTAGGGATTTCCAAGTGAACGAAATTCGCTTACCTAATGGTGACTTCACTTCTTCTCACGAAGAAGTTTTAAAATGTTTATTCAATACACACTTCCCCGGATGTGTGGACTTAGCATCTAAGGATGAATCAAATGTCTTTTCATGTAGTTATGAGTCTCTGGCTTCGGCTCGCAGTATCGTAACTACTGAATCGATTCAATGGGCACTTAACAGTTTTGCTCCTTTCAAATCTCCAGGAGCAGATAGGATTTATCCTGTTCTGCTCCAGAAGGGATTTGAGTTTATCAAACATGTTTTGAAGATGCTTCTTATAAGCAGTTTTGCTACCGGGTATATTCCCAGATCCTAGCGTGATATTACTGTAAAGTTTATCCCAAAAGGAGGACGTGCGTCGTATGAGGAAACGAAGAGTTTTAGACCAATCAGTCTGACCTCTTTTCTTCTGAAATGTCTGGAACGCATTATCGATCATCACATCCGTGATGTTTATTTGGCAAACATGCCTCTTCATGTGAATCAACATGCTTACCAAACTGGAAAGTCCACTGTGACTCTTTTACACAAAGTTGTATACGATATCGAGAAAGCATTCGCTCAGAAGCAATCCTGCTTGGGTGTTTTATTGGATATTGAGGGTGCCTTTGATAACGTGTCTTTCGATGCCATATTGGAAGCCGCTATGGGCTACCTACAATGATTACCAATTGGATTCATCAAATGCTCAAAAACCTACATCTCTTCTCGACATTGCGTCAAGCAGCGATTCGAAAACTTAATGTTTGCGGATGCCCCCAAGGAGGAGTCTTGTCACCACTTTTGTGGAATCCCGTAGCAGATACGCTATTGAGGCAACTCAATAATAGCGGTTATCCAACTTATGGCTTTGCCGACGACTATCTAGCTTTGATAGTTGGTATGTACATAAGCACCCTATTCGACCAGATGCAAAGTGCTCTTCAGGTAGTCGAGAGAGGTGTCGCCAATATGGCCTTTCGGTTAACCCGAATAAAACATCTATTCTTCTTTTTACGGAAAGACGAAACCGCGATGGAATTCGACCTTTACGTCTTTTTAGCACTGAGATTAATGTAACTGATCAGGTAAAGTATGTCGGAGTCGTTCTAGATTCCAAACTTTCTTGGACATCTAACATTGATTTCAGAGTCAAAAAAGCTTGCATGGCCTTCGGTCAATGCCGGCGAACCTTTGGTAAAACTTGGGGTCTCAAACCCAAGTATATCAAATGGATTTACACAACAGTTGTTCGACCAATATTGGCATATGGATGTCTCGTGTGGTGGCGAAAGGCCGAAGTGAGAATAAACCAATCAAAATTGGGCCATCTCCAAAGGATGTGCTTGATGGCGATGTCTGGTGCGTTCTCTACAACTCCCACTGCAGCGCTCGAGGCCCTTTTCAACGTTGCGCCACTACACATACATCTTAAACAAGAAGCACTTTCTTGCTCTTACCGTTTATGGGTACTGGATCTACTGGAGAAAAATCCAGTGAATCGTAGATCTACACACACTTCGTTGTTACCACTTTTGGTGAAATGGGACAAAATTGTCCTTGCTCCAAGTGATCTCACAATTGCTTGTCACTTTCCTTACAGGACATTTACCACACAATTCCCTTCACGGGAAGAGTGGACGTCTGGCTATTTGGAAAGAAGTATATCAAACAATATAGTATGTTACACTGATGGCTCCCTTCTTGAAGGTAGAGCTGGTGCAGGTGTATATTCTCGTGATCTAAGGCTGAATCAGTTTTACTCACTTGGTAGAAACTGCACCGTTTTTCAGGCGGAAATAGTTGCTCTTATGTGTGGAGTGCAATCAGCACTTCAACAGCGCGTAATGGGTAAAGTCATATACTTCTGTTCAGATAGTCAGGCTACTGTAAAAGCTCTTGCTTCGGCCAACTCAAAGTCAAAGCTTGTTATCGCATGTCGAACTCAAATTGAGGAACTGAATTCAGTCAACTCTGTAAACCTTGTATGGGTACCTGGCCATTCTTTCATCGCTGGAAATGAATTGGCTGATGAGCTAGCTCGCGATGGAGCACCGCATGACTTCATTGGCCCTGAACCAACCAAGTGCTGGGTGAAGCTTCAGATCAATTCTTGGGCGGCAACTCAGCACAAGCAATATTGAAATAGTTTAGAGTCGTGTCGTCAAACAAAATTGTACATTACTGAGCCATCCCCAAAAGTGGCGAAGTATTTATCGAATCTATCAAAGTAGAATTGCAGTCTCTTGGTCAGAGCATTGACAGGCCTTTGCCGACTCAACTATCACATGGCAAATATTGAGCGTGCTGACTCATTAGTGTGTGATAGTTGTGACTCCGATTATGGAACTTCGTATCACCTGATATGTAACTGTCCAGTTTTTGCACAAATGCGATTCCAATTACGTGAAACTGAACTCAGAAGCCTGAATCTTCAGGACATTCTGTTTTGTTTAACCTGCTGTGGTAATGAGCTATAGGATCTCTTTACGCTCATCCTTTTTGCAGTGCCCTTTTTAGGGCGCCGTTCGAACCCATTGTGGTATGGAGCTACATGCTCTCAATTCGCTTATGCGATCTTCCCTCTTCAAGGGACCCCACTCCTATTTCCTCCCATCTTTCCCTTCCCTTTCCTCTCCCATAGGGTAGATGATGAAATAGGCTCAAATATGGTGATGGCACAAATCTTCCAACTGGTGGGGAACGTGCTTTTGGAGCCGGCCTTCTGATACCTGATATGTCCGGACCTTTACAGCTAGCCACTGGGTGTCCGAAGTCCATACACTTGAAGCATCGCATCGGTGGCCTATCAGTTCGTGTGGCGAGTCTCAGTCGATATGCCCTGCCGATTCTCATCTTGCCTTTCTCCACCAAGTTGTTCGCCGTGTCAACTGGTAGCCGAATCGTCGCTGACAGTGTGCTGTAGTACGACTTCCTCAAGCGGATTGCCATGGATTGCTCTCCAAGGCATCATTGCTTACGCAGCTCCTCACTCACTTTGTTCGCGGTTGTTATCTCTACCACATATCTGCACCCAACAACTGCTTCCTGAATAAGCGCTCTTACGTCCGCCTCGTTCGCCAAAGATTACGGGACTGTAAAGTGTGTGAAACGTGTGTGGTCTTAGGCTATCCAAGAACTCCGTTGATGTCAGGACTTTGGATCAACAAGCATAACTAATAGTTTTTAAAGATAAATAAACAAGAGCTATACGCATGAAGCTTCATAAAAATGTATTGTATTAAATAGTTGCCGCCAAGGGCGAAAAGCCACTCAAATAAAGATAAATAATAATAAGTTGCCTTAAAGTTAATACATTTATGTCGTCAATTCGTTCTACGAGAGCCTAGAAAAGGCACCGTTTGAAGCTGGCCAACGAATGAACTATCTGCAATGTACTGCCTTCAGCTCTAGACAAGCAGTTGTGAGAAATCATCATTTCTGGAGATGTCATCAGAGCTTGTGGGACCTTTTTCATTAAGCTGTGGCCATAACGCCATAACTAGTTCTTTTGATTTCAAGGCTATATACGAGTCAGTAAAAAGAAATGAGCTGAGGCAGATAAAGTCTGAAAATGGTTTTCCAGCGAAACTAATTAATCTAATATGTTCATCGCTGCAGCGTTGTATGGTTCGAAATAAAATTTTCAAATTGTAGGCGCGGTGTTAGCCTCCTTTAGATGCACTTCCGAATTTACTGATGAACAATGCAATCGAGGAAGCTATTTGTAGTTATTTAGAAAAAAAATTGAAAATCTGCTGGCTGATATCTAGGGTGAGTAAATATATGGTTCATTAGTATTCACTAGAGTTCTATTCTATTCAACATTAACAGCACTTCAATCATTGAGACCATTGTTGGTAGGGTGATCTCATTTCTGAGAAACAGGTACGCTACTGGCAATAATTGTTCCTCTTCAGTTCATTTCCGAGTAAAACAAAACCGTCAATAGCGTGGACATTTGTCAAGCGTTTACCTTTTCTCGTCCCATCTCAACGATGGGATGCATAATTACATCAAGTTCAAGACGGTGGCAGCCTCAGCAGCCGAATGCAGCGACTTTTGCCTCAGTCTTTCTCTTCCGCCTTCATTAAATTACGATTTCATTTGCCAAAGGTAGGTATGGGACCTTCTATGGCCTATTGGTAACGTCTACGGCTACATGCTGAAGGTGTCTGGGTTCGATTTTCGGTCGGTCCAGGATGGAAATGGAGAAAAATGAAGAATTCAAAATGGCAACTGTGGCAAGAAAACTCTTGATTTATAACTGTGGAAGGACTCATAGAACACTAAGCTTAGTAGCAGGTTCTGCTACAGTGGATACGTAATGCCATGAAGAAGATGGTATCGTCAGAGCTCGTTTGCTGCACTAAATCATTGAAAAATGTATGCTCATGCTATTCATCACATGCCCACTAACCAAGTGGCTAAGTATTTCGACGACGAAGACGACGACAGCGCCATGGTGCAGAATAAATAGGTTGTTAGGTAACGCAGAGGCAGAGAATGAATACCAACTCACACTCAGCGCTTCGCTTGACAAGTGGAATCTCCCTACAGTTAGCGTCTCATATAACCGGGAAGAGCGCCCGCAGTGCCTAGTACAAGTGTAGTATTTCATCTTGGGGCCTTTGTTGCACTCGGTTTCGGTGTAATGGTTTTGTCGACACTTGAGAGGTACATTATTATGTCGGAGGAACAAAAGCCAAACACGGAAGAGACCCGATTACTGATCCCACACACTTCAGCACAACGCCCAACGACTTGGTAGGCAAAGTGCCTTTTGGAGAGGAATGTGTTGCCGACAGCATAGTTAACGCTTTTACGAGCACGTAAACGAAGGATAATAAAGGTGCTAAGTAGTGCTGCAAATTAGTCTTGTTAGTGCGGGGCAGAGGCATGTTCGACCGCAGCTTCAGAATCCAATACCACGGCAACGCAGAGGCATTGTTTGCTTTCTATGATTAACGAACAATTGAATTGAAAATAATGGGATTTTAATTTGATTTAGATTCAAATTCAATCCAATGGTTATAACTGTGAACCCAGCGACTAGTGAAGTTTACCGAAATCCAATTCAAGTCCAATACGAATTCAATGCACATTCAAATCTTAAATTGTGTTACATTCAGAGAAATGTTCAACCGTCGAGTTAGCCATGAATTAGTAGTTTACGCAACAAGTTTCAGAATGATGATTTTTACAGTACGAGTCGTAAACTTATCCTACGAGGCTGTTGTGTTATGATTCATTACGCTACTCAAAACAGTTGCGTAATGAGAAAGCGTTGCGTAATGAGTCATTACAGCACTGGTTTCAGTTGCGTAATGACTATTTCATACTTCAGTGCAGGAAAGTAAGCCGTTTCATGACAAATTGACGTGATGAAAAACAGCCTATTACGATGCGAAATGGCAAAAACCTACTTTTAATATGGCTCTCTAACTCGATATCGAGATACGAAAAATTGAGTAAGGAAAAATTGACTGCATAACTATTTTTTTAATTTCTTTTCAGTATCATTCCAAACATTCTATTCATTTCTTATATGTAGGTGTTCTGTGTTATAAGACAACTCTATCATCCTAATTTGGTAAAAAAAAATTTCAGATTTTATTAACACTTTGTTAACAACATATTACATTTCATTTGCCGTAGCAGTTCAGATTTTTTACAGGGGACTTGATTTCACCTGCTTATAAGAAAAAAAAAACACGTTTTCAATTTACTTAACCTAACTTAACCTAAACATATAACGCATTAATCGTGGCAATTGAAGATTGTAACGATTTTTGCCTGAAATGATTAATTATTTTATTTGACATTTGTTCCAATGTTTCAACATTGCTACTATACCAGGGAGGAAGCTTCAGAATCATTTTCAAAATTTTATTTTGAATTCTCTGCAGAGCTTTCTTCCTGGTATTACAACAGCTAGTCCATATTGGTACAGCATACAACATGGCTGGCCTGAAAATTTGTTTGAATATCAAAAGCTTGTTCTTAAGACAAAGTTTTGATTTTCTATTAATTAGGGGATTTGGCTTGAATGCCCTTAACCTTTCGGTCGTCGCGCGAATTTTTGTAACGCGAGTAGTTGCGCGTTGTACTCTGTACAACACCCTTGGTTTTGCGAATATCCCAGGAGTCTGACCACTTAGAAAGATGACGTCTTCGGCAAAGTTGTTCTGTCGCTCAAGGGCTATCATTATTTTAGACAAGAAATTCGGGATTTTGCCACTAGGCGGCGCTAGTGAGCATGAGACTTTTGTATCGCAGATTTCAGGATCCTGACCAGAGTAGTGTCTGGTCTTTCGATTCCATAGCATGCTCTTGCAGGGCGAGCGATGGAATCAAGACCAATTGTTTTCGGTCCGCGTGGCGCGAGTGCGAAAAGAGGTTCGCGTTTGTAGTGTGTGGTCTTCCGATTCCATGGCATGGAGTTGTGTTTGATCTTCCGACCTTGACGCTTGCGCTTGCGGGGGCCGGCGATGAGGGCAGGATCAAACATGTCGCGCGTCGATCGAGTAAAGTGAAAAAGTGCCGCTTTCGATTAGTTCTTTTTGATCTTCCGACATTGACGCTTGCTCCTGGGCAGTGCGTCAAGAAAGCCCGAGCAGTCGTCAGTTGTTTTCCCTCACGGGTTGCACGCCTATTTTCTCTGAGTGCTTTTATATAGCCTATTAAACGAGTGAAGTTCAAAGAGGATTGTTGCTGCTCAAGGATGACGGATCAATTGGTGAGCTCGTTTTATGCTACTGTTTCTAATCTATAAAATATGTATGATTGCACCCTTAATCGTTACAACGGTGAGACGTAAATATGATTTTTCAAAAAAATATGAATGGTTCGTCACTGTGAGTGTCGACATAAACTCTGATTCATAAATTATTTATGTCTAAATTTTTTTTTATTCAAAACACTTTCTTCTTTTTACCTTTATTTTTGTAATTAAAAAAAAACTTTGAATGGTTCGACACTTCAAGTGTAGACTTCCAAAAGGTTCACTTTATTCAACAAACTTTGAAACGTTCGTCACATCAAGTGTCGGCATATTTTTTCTCTACATAGATGTTGTTCATATCAAATGAAAATATTATATTTACATATAAGCATGTTTATATCTCACAAATAATTATTTATCATGGTCTAATCGCTTATCAAAGTGAATCCTGTGACCCAACGATCCTTCCCATTAACAAACATCCCTCCCAGTAACCTTTGTGGAGATGCAGAGGCAAACACGGTCTCCAAATAGCAAAGATTACACACTAACATTCCTTCCCTCAATCCCACCTGACTGCAAGGACGTGGCCGGCGCCGTTATTGACCATGTATAAATAGAGGCACTGAATTATGCACACTGAAGAAGATTATGGCCAATCCCAGCCGAACTTCTAGTTGATTCTTTGTGCATTTTCACTGACTTCGGTCAATCACGGAATAGCAACCATTGATATGTGTAGTCAGTCTAAGCTAAGCTAAGCTAAGCTAAGCAGATTTCAGGATCCTGACCACTTAGAAAGATGGCGTCTTCGGCAGAGTTGTTCAGTAGTTCAAATTATATCTTTGTTTTATCCTTGAAGTTCGAGATTTTGTAAAATAATGAAAGTTTCTGAGCTTCTGAACAACTTTGCTGAAGGTGCCTGTCTAAAAAGTCAAGATCCTGCAGCATCCGCAAAATTTTATGCTCACTAGCGGTACTTTCTGGCAAATGGTTTTCTGGCATATGGTACTTTCTGGCGGATGTCATTCTGGCGAATAGTTTTCTGGCGAATGGTTTTCTGGCAAATATCGCACAATCATATTTGCCAGAAAACCATTCGCCAGAAAACTATTCGCCAGAATGACATGTGCCAGAAAACCATTCGCCAGAATGTACCATTTACCAGAAAACCTTTTGCCAGAATGTACCATTCGCCAGAAAGTACCATTCCCCAGAATTATTTTTCTTTTCAATTTTGATCAACCTTATGCATGGTGAAATATCTCGGAATCCAAAGAAGGCCGTTACAATATACGACGGTGACACTTTTCATATCTTCAAGAGCACTAAATTGAACTAATAGTGCGGTAACAATCTCGTTCTTCTCACATTAAGCTTTCTGCTAGTGCACAGAGTGGAGACAAACACTGTTATTCTACATCTCTTGCGAGATTTTTGCCTATGAGATTTTTATACAATATTATAAGCTGTTTTACCTTGTTTTAACTTCGAGAAAATTGTATTTCCTATCACTGCAAGCTATTTTTCCTCAGAATATTGTATTTTACAGAATTTCTTGTACAACTACCAGATAATTTTTGTTTTTCAATGGGCAGTTTATTGGAGCTGTGCTACTTTCTCCCGAGTATCGATACTTCGAATGTCCTTTCCCCGAACACCAGTTCCGCAAATGCCAGTTCCTTGAATACTCCGTTTTCTCAATGTTTGGCACTCATAATTACCATAACTTATTGTATAGTTCAGGGTGATGAACCGTTCATATGATATGCACCCTTCTTTTGTGATCAGCGGTTCTTTGAAGTTTCTCCTAACTCAGCATTTTTTCTTGTTTTCTTTATCGTTCTTTCTAGTTTACCACTCTTAAGATGACTCTTAAGACTGTTTCTTATTCATTCTGAACTGCATCTATTTTGGTGCCGGTCATAAACCACGTGGTCGTTCAAGGGGGGATGGGGTGGTTCTATCCTAATACCACGATCCATACAAATTTTGGGTCATTCGGGAGAATAGATTGCGGGGAAAAGTGTTATTCGGATAACTCGCGTTCGGGAAATGATATTCGAGAGTTTAATTTTCGGGTAAAAATAGACCAAAAGATTTTTAGTCACCTAAATTTCAGTACATGCAAAAGTATTCAAACAAGAGTCATTGCCTATCACTACTTCATATGGTTTGGGGCAAATAAGAATTCTCCATTCTTCATATATAGGATGTTCTTGTTAATTTTACAACTGTCATATTTGTCAGAAAGCTCCTTAAAGTTGTTATAGTAAATGTAACTTTGGTTTGCGAGTGGACGCATTAATTACTTCACAGAACAGACTGCACAATTATCGAAATCTTGTAAATATCCAATGAACTAGCACTTAAGAAACAACAAAACTTTAAAGAACAGGTTATGATGGCCAAATAGGGAACCACTATAGCCATAACTGGTACACTTTTCCTAACTAACAAAAACAATCTCACATTTTTTTTATCGCTCTGGCTCGATTATTTTTTCCTACAACATGATTCATCTGGAAAAAAAATCTAGGGGATGGTCCATTCTGGGGAATGGTACATTCTGGCGAATGGTACTTTCTGGCAAATGGTTTTCTGGCATATGGTACTTTCTGGTGGATGTTATTCTGGCGAATAGTTTTCTGGCGAATGGTTTTCTGGCAAATATCGCACAATCGTGATAATATTTTCGAAGTCCTGAGTAACTCGATTTTCAATTGGACTAGTAAGTCCTTAATTTTTCGCGCTTTCAAACTGCATAGCAAGTTTTTGAGCTTTTTCGCAATTAGTTAGTAATAATTTGTTCTCCTCTTTCAATGCCGGTATTGGCTTCTGAAGAATTTTCAAAATTTTAGATAATTTCCAAAAGGGTTTAGAGCTAGGGCCCAATTGAGAAATCTTATTTTCAAAATTTTTGTTTCTTAATTGATTTCTTTCTGCAAATCCTGCCATATAATTTTCATAGCAGGATCGCGAGTGCGTTGAAATTGCCTTCTCCTAACGTTTTTCAGGCGAATCAAGAGTTTAAGATCATCGTCTATAATAACGGATTTAAATTTTACTTCACATTTTGGAATTGTGATGCTCCTGGCTTCAACAATGGAATTTGTTAAAGTTTCAAGAGCGGTTTATCAAGTTTTGTTTGTAAAGAAATGTTAACATCAAGATTAGAGTCAATATACGATTCATATATATTCCAGTCAGCTCGAAAATAATTTAAAGTGGAGCTGATAGGATTGAAAATTGCTTCATGCGATATTTGAAATGTAACAGGAACATGAACAGACTCAAAATCAGCATGAGTAACTAATTGGCTACAAAGATGACTAGAGTCGGTTAAGACCAAATCAATCGTAGATGGATTTCTAGAAGAGGAAAAACATGTAGGGCTATCAGGGTATTGAATTGAGAAATATCCTGAAGAGCACTCATCAAATAACATTCTGCTGTGGGAATTACTTTGAGAATTATTCCATGACCAATGTTTGGCATTAAAGTCACCAATGACTTGTTGTCCAGAGCATTGGAAAGGCAAATAGGCAGCTATGAAAGTATATTTACCAAGCTGTGTTTCAACAAAAACACCTAAAGTTTCAAAAACATTAGTTTCAAATGACGAAAACAGTTGATGTTTTATACGCCTATGCATGATGATTGCAACTCCCCCACATGCCCCATCAAGTCGATCATTACGATAAACAAAAGAGTTAGGATCTCTTTTGAGTTTAGATCCAGGTTTTAAATACGTTTCGGTAAGAACTGCTATATGCACGTTATTACCTGTAAAAAAATTAAACAGCTCGTCCTCTTTACCATTCAAAGAACGAGCATTCCAATTTAAAATATTTAAATTATTAATTGGATCCATTAGAAAAACGTGAGCCAATAAAAATTTGGTTAGTAAATTTTACACCAACTTGGACTGCTTCAGTCATTGTGGTGGCTTTGAACACTGCATCAATCAGAGGCAGACATATCACTTGAATTGGGTACATTATCTGATGATTTCCCATTAGAATTTTCGGTAGCCGAAGAAGCGGAGTAGGAGTTACCTGTGGCGGTAGGGCTTTTTCCATTTCATTTGAAACAAGTAGAATGGGTACTCATAGTACGAATAGGGGAGGAGTTCAAATTACCTGCTACGATATCGGCAAAGGATTTTCCGTGGGATACTTTCGAAATTGAAACATTCGGACGGATACTCGACGGATTAAAATTAGTTTGTGAATGAGCATGATTATGATCTTCCTGATGGGTATGATTCATGATCAAGCGATCGTTAACTGAAAGATGAGCATTGTTCGATACTCTACCAGGCAAATTCCGGAAACTACAGTTATCGTAACGGATATTATCTTTCATCTGCCTGGCACGAGCCTCAACGACTCTCTTGCGCGAAGGGCAAGCCCAAAAACTTGACTTATGATTGCCCTTGCAATTGGCACATAAGAACTTATCGGTATCTTCCTTCACTGGACAGACGTCCTTGGCGTGAGAAGAACCTCCGCAAATCATGCATTTAGCATCCATGCGACAATTTTTTGTACCATGACCCCAATTTTGGCACCGACGGCACTGAGTGGGGTTCTGGTAATTTCCTCGGGTCCAAACAAGGATCGTAAAGGGATCGATAGTAGAAAAATATTTCTGAAAAGTACTTGTTTCTACCGCTGAAAAGTACTGTTTGTGTAGCACTGAGAAGTACTGATTTATTGCAGAATGAAATTGTGTATGCTCAGCACGAGAGTACAATGCACACTGTTGTTGAAATGTTGATTCTAGCAACACATTCCAATCAATTATGGCTTCAAGCCGTTTTCCTGTACGGTTTTGTGTGACTATAATAAACATGCCTAAGTAAACCTTGTTTATCTTGATCAACATTGATAACATTACACCAATATCTCCAGCCTCCGTTCTTCAGTGCTGAAGTACAACGGAGCCTTCGACACAGTTAAATGCAGCATGAAAAGCAGCAACTATGTTATCGTTGTTTCTTCTTGTTTTCTTGGCATTACGTCTCCAGCTGAACAGGGCCTGCTTCTCAGTTAAGTGTTTTTAGAGCCGTTTCGCTGTTATAATCTATTACCAGAGAAGTTGATAGAACTTCCATTACGAAAAGATCCTGGACCGCCCGGTAATCGAACCCAGATACCTTCAGCATGGCTTTTGAAGCCCCACACTTCACGACTAGGCCAAGGAAGGCCCTGCATCGTCGATATATACCGTTTAATTGGGCTGGGGTTGCTTACCCGATCACCGGCTCTGCGAGAGGCGTAAATCTCATTAATTAGAAATACTAAGGGGGCGACAAACAGGCTCACATAGACAAGCCAAACAAACAGACTCACATCAACGCACTGTCAACAGCCGGCGGCTCACAATCGAATAATGAATGTTATTGTGCGCTGAGAGCACCCACGCACTGCACAGAGGTCCATTTTTTCAATGGACTGTCAAAAATTCTATTTCAAAATATAGTTTTATGTTGAAAAACTAAGTTAATAATTCGTTCACAATATCAGATAGGTAAGAAAATATACGAGAATTTGAAAAGGAAAATATATTACACTAGATTCCTCTTGCCTAAGTTCGCTCAAAAATTAGTTTTTTTTTGAAAAAGAGAGCCTCAAAATGTATGGCATTTATGTTAGAATTCTGTTTTATGAAAGCATAAAAAATATATCCTTAAATCATATTCATAAACACTAGTCATGGCTAAAATAGTAATATTTTGAGAATGCTGTATTTCTGCCATGATTTTCTTAAATTTAGTCCACTGTGCATCAGGACTTTCCCTGTATTATCCGTTGCTGCCGCTGTTGATGCTGATGATGTAGGACAGTGTTGTTGATAGTATGTATTGCTGCACTGTGACGATGGGCGATATCATAGGCAGCAAGCAGCATGTTAAATGGCTGATGATTATATGTATATTTGGAGCAAACTGGTGATTTCCAGCTGTTTGAAGTGGTTTTCTCATGTTGCAGACACATTGTGCGGGTGTTAATCTAGGTCCTGACCGATGATGATATGACACCATACATTGTGCAGATATTGGCATTTGATTTGGGTGGCTTGAGTGGTTCTTCGAAATTATTTTAATGGAAATCAATCCAATCTCAGCCGCTGATTGTTTGTTCATCGATGATGTCAATGTTATGTCTTGTTTACTTTTCAATTACTAATTAATTTGTGTGATACCTAGTTTACTAAATGTTGAGGAATCAGATCGTCCCCTTGATAACTCGAAATTTGAAATTTTTGACTTCAATATGTCAAAATATTATTCTCAATTAGATCTGAAAAATATCTACAGCTCATAAGCGTGTGATTCAATATACATAACTTGAAGTTTATTTTCCAATCATATTCTCTGCGCATAACCATCATCTTGTAAAACGGTCATATTTTCAAAGTGGCACATCCCAAAATTTTGATTGTCGAGTTATCTAGTTGTAGCATTAAGGGGACGAGATGGACCTTGATTATTGTCCCAACGCTCTAGAAACCATAAACCTGAAAAAAAAAGTTAATAATAAAATTTGTAGTTGATTCTTATTGAGTAATAATAATCTATTCTCGCATCAAATGCTATTACAAATACAGAAAGGCTTAGGGGGAAAAAACTAATATTCGATCGAAAAGAATTCTGTGCCAACATTCGGGTTCTCAGACAAAGTAGGTCGAAATTGCATGGATGGGTCGAAAATTAGTGCTCTTCCTACATAACTACATCGGAAGTAAGTCGAATATATTTATTTGGTCCACAAAAGTTGGGTCTATCTGACTGTGACCACCGTTTTAAGGCATTAATTTAAACCTTTTTTTATATTGTATGCACATTCGTATCTAGAAAATGTATGCAATCGTGGCCGATTCTGTTTGTGTCGCTCAAGATACGCTCTGTTTACATTCACCCCAACCTCCGTCTAATTTCAAGCGATGACAAATGTGTATCATCGGAGCGACCGCCGCTTGCTCATGGAATATAAATCACGGAAACAATAATCCTCAATAATAACTCACCTATTAGCGGATTAATATTCTCGTGCCGTAAACCGTGCGCCATTACGAGCAGATCCATCGCCTTTGTTTTGAGCTCCTGGGATGACGACGACCCGGAGCTGGGAGGAATTTCCTTCAGTTGAACCAAATCTCCCTAGAAAGCAAAAAAAAAACGATCAGATAAAAATGATGGGGATGTTTGAGCTGTTATTAGGGTGGTCAATTTTTACATGAGGAAAAATATGAACTGTAAAAATCTTAAAAATCTTACATTCTTCAAATTGGTTAATTTAGGGCAAGTGAACTGCTAAAACATGGTAATAAACCATGAAATATATGATTTTAAAGTATCATTCGATAGATCTCAAATCCTTCTATCGCTCAAATGTATAAAAATCACGATACATTTTAAATTTCCCTGCAAAAAGCCTTGCACCAATAATAGGAACACTGTTCCTTTAGTGGAGGTATGTTTTAAGAATGGTTCCTTTAGTGGCGCAAACCATCGATTTCTTATGGGACCCTCCAATATGTGTACTGATGCACCACTATAGGTGCAAAGGAGCAAAAATATTAAGCAAACAATTGTTTTAAATAGTTTTATGGTTAAAATTCATGAATATTTTTCGATTACTTGTATAATTTTTGCATCGTGCACCATAAAAAAAATGTCACATAATTATTTATTTATATGAAACATGCCAAACCACACTACCTCCACTAAGGGAGCGTTTGCCCTAGTAGAGCTGGTCGGGTATCACATTTAACGGATTTCACGCCAACTCGACAAAGGGATTGGCAGTACCCCTTCAGAATTCAATGAAACTTTCTGGGAGTGATGACTATGTGAAACTAAGATACTTTACATACTTTGTTTTTTTCAAAATCGATCTAGACTAACATTTGGAAAGGGTCAAAGTTTTTTTTTACTTTTTTTATAAACCCGTATAACTCGAAAATGATAAGACCTACAAAAAAGTGTTGTATGAGGGACTGTCGTGAAATTTCCTGACGTTTCAGAGAAAAAAAAATTGAAAAAAACACATTTTCTACACTGAAAAAAAAATATTCAAAACTTTAAAGTCGATTTAAAAAAAAAAACGGCCATTTCAGATTTTGATCATCCTTAAGCAAAAAAGTTTCGTAATTAAATTTACTAAAATTCGTCCATACATTGCAAATTGGGCATATTTTAGGGAAAAAAGTTTTTCTAACATCGAATTTTTTAAATTTAAGGATGATCAAAATTTGAAATGGCCGTTTTTTTTTTTAAATCGGCTTTAAAGTTTTGAATTTTTTTTTCAGTGTTGAAAATGTTTTTTATTTTTTCAACGTGAGGAAATTTCACGACAGTCCCCCATACAACACTTTTTTGTAGGTCTTACCGTTTTTGAGTTATACGGGTTTATAAAAAAATAAGTAAAAAAAACTTTGACCCTTTCCAAATGTTAGTCTAGATCGATTTTGAAGAAACAAAATATGCAAAGTATCTTAGTTTCACATACTTTTGACATCCAGAAAGTTTCATTGAATTCTGAAGGGGTGCTGCCAATCGCGTGTCGAGTTGGCGTGAAATCCGTCATTTTTCAAACCCGATCCCGACCCGTACCCGACTTGTTTTATTTCTTCAAACCCGGACGCCGGACCCGACCCGAACCCGAGGCAATAATTGAAAAGCAAACCCGGACCCAACCCGAACCCAAAATATTTTTTAAAGAAAAATCTGGGTTTGAAAAGATGATAAATTCATCGTTTCTGATGCATAGGGAAGCTTTTGGGTTGTTACACTGTTCACAATTCTCACCAAACCCGACCTAAACCCGACTCAAACCCGACTTTTTGTAAGCCCGAACCCGACCCGTACCCGATAATTTTCTAGCCTTCAAACCCGACCCAAACCCGAACCCGAAAAATTTCAATTTTTCAAACCCGAACCCGTCGGGTTCAGGTTCGGGTCGGGTTTCGGGTTTGAAAACCCGAGAATCCTTGAAGAAACTTAAGTAGTACATATAATAATTTTTGCATAAATATTTGAAGAAAGTTCTTCAGAAAATCGTAATGAAATTGCTGGAGAAATGCAAAAAAAAAAAATGTTTTGGTTTTTGGACGAATACCTGTATGATTCTTTGGATTAGTTTGTAGAGCAGTCCAAGAATTCAAACTGGATTGTTCTCCAAAAGGGCCACTGGAAGAATTCATGAAAAGTTGCTGAAATTATTTATGAATCTCTAGACTCCGGAGAAATATAAGGTATCATATGACGAATTCCATGTCAAATCGATTAGTCACAGAACTCCACAATCTTAGATTTGCAGTTAATTTAGCACATATTTTTTGTATGATACAATAAGTGTTTTTCATAGATCAATCGATCATTTTGACTCGAGAATTAACTATGGAAACGGCCTATAAATTTTTGCATGCAACTTATTTAAAAATTCTAACCCCGAAACTGTTGATTGATTAAAAATGTAAAAAAATATACACTGAAAATATATTTTATGTTTTTTCATGAAATAATCAGACTTAAATTTTAAATTACACAAATACCCCATATCTAATATTTTTTTAAATTTTCACCATAGTGTCTTGATAGTAAACAGATGTTTGGGACAGAGTTTCATGATTGAGGAATCTATGTAAATAAATATGGAGTGGCTTGAGAACGGACTATCGGATTTTGAAAATTCTTCCATTGTTATGTTCTGAAGTATTCCTATATAATAGGAACCTTGAAATGGTTCTGAACCATAATGATAATATGAATTATTTCTCTAGAAGTAGTCATTTTTGAATTATATCGAGATTAATGCAATAAATACAATTTAAATATTAATATAGGCCATTTTGATTAGTTGTTCGTGATTCTCCATCAATAATAATACGTTTTCGAGAGTAAAGACCTCATTTCTTTCCACTTACTAATTTTCCTTGATGGAGAATCGCGAATAACTAATAAAAATTGCTTATATAAATATTTAAATAATATTTTTTGCATTAAACTCGATATAATTTGAAAATGGCTACTTCTAGAGAAGTTATCCTTGTAATCATTATGGTTCAGAAACATTTCAAAATTCTTATTGTATCATCAGAACGTATTAATTTTGACAAATACCGTTTTGATTCATATTACGGACAGCTTTAAATTCCGGACACTCTACTTTGTATGGGAAACATTTCACACGAAATGTTTCAATTTTTGCCATTCAAAAGTTGTCACTTTCGAGGCTCGTTTTAATAAGCTTTTTTCCATAGATATTTATGCAAATTTATAATGCCCAACTATTTTAGACATCTCTTTAGTGGTTTGACGATTTTAATTTATGATTCGACTGTTCTATTAATGATTGTCATTAGATGTCCGGAATTCCAATCAAAGTGTCCGGAATACGAGGCAAAAGTGAGGAAGCGTCCGGAATAAGAATCATGAAAAGGCCACACATTTTGATTTATTTAAAATTATTCAAGTTGCAGAAGTGTATTCTTTACCCACCATTCGAAAGTTAATGGTTTCCAACGCTCGATAACGCTAAGAAATCATACAGAATGATTTATTTGGTATGCTCTATGCTGGGTTATGCTTCACTGAGGCCTTAAGTGTCCGTAATATGAATCAAAACGGTATTCAAAATTTTGAAAATCGGCCATCAAGTCAATATTGATTAAATGTTCCTAGAAACTCATAGAGGAATCTATAAAATCGCTTAAAAAATCTGGTGGAATCCTTGGCATCATTACTGAAGAAAATCTTAGAAATTTATAAACTTGAATAAATCAGGAGCGTTAATTAGTGGAATTTCTGGATTATGCCAGTCGGAATTATTTAAAGAATATGTTTTAAGTTTTATACATGAATACCAGGAGAGTTTAAGATGAGTCCATGGAGAAATTATTGGCGGAATCTCTGGAGGCATCCTCAAATTAATTCTAGTTGATATCCGTGGAGAAATTTCAGGAAAAACATAAAATTCTTGAAGAAACCATTTGAAGGATATCTGTAAGAATTCATAAAGCAACAGCCTTATATTTCCTTAAGCATGGTCAATATTTTTTTTTTTTGAATCAAATATACGTTGAATGGATCGGCGACATACAAATCTAATCTGATTTTGATCTTGTAGTTTTGAATGCAAAATCTTAATCAATAGTTATTAAAGTTTTCATAGAAAATTGAAGTGAGTAGTAGGCTTGGTTCCAGTGGGAGCGTAAATGCAAGCAATGACCAATTGTCGTTTTAACATTAGCTTATAGCTCACTCGATATCGATTTATGACTGTATTCAGTGATAGTAAAGGCTTGCATTGCTTTGATTTAGTATTGGTTGGTGTTTGAATCTAGAAAAGTGTTTATTGCAGTTCATGAACCATGTTCTTAATAAAAATTGAAAACATAAATGGGAGCCTAAAAAAGCTACGTTATATCGAGTTCAAAATAACGTTATATCGAGTTACGTTATAAAGGGGTAACGTTTTATCGAGGTTACGTTGTATCGAGGTATGACTGTATGACATGCAGTTTTCGTCATTCCTAAAATTGGCTTTAGAACATTTCGTCGAATGACATTTGGTCGAATGACGTTTGGTTGAATGATGTTTGGTCGAATGACATTTGGTCGAAAGGACATTTGGTCGAATTGCTTTGGAAAATTTATTTTGATCGAATGGCGTTTAGTTGAACGGGAATTAGGTTGAACATAATGTTTTTATTATTAATTATTCTTTTGAAATGCCGTTGTTCTTTGTAATGATCTACTGATCTTTATCTGATGGAAGCATTTGAAGATAGTGCTCGGGATCTTTCTTTGAATTCTGGGTTTTGCAGCTTACGGATGTGGGTAAGAATTTTGGAAGCGGTAATCAGAATTAAAACGGCAGGAAAAACTTGCTTTAAGGAAAACCTTTATGGCGAAGTGAATGTTAGGTGTCGGTAACTATACTTATGATTTATTGGCTTATTGTGACTTCCAGCTTAATAACATTCCTCAAGCAAAAATATGGCTTTGCTGACAGTGTTGCCAATTCTATATATCGGGAAAGGAAAAACGAGTTGACTTAGGCGACAAAAGATAGCTTGCTTCCATTTCAGATCAGCTTATCTCGAATCGCAGAACATGACTGAACGAAATAGCACAATGAAACGTCATAAACGCAAGAGGTTGATTAATATATTGGGAGAGCGTCCATCAAATTGAATAATTTTGCTAATCGCATATAGATTGTTGGTAAAATAGCTGATATTTTTTTAAATTCAATGTTTTTTCATACTATTTAGTTTCGACCACTATCCTTTCCACATAATGTTGGTTCGACTAAATATGCTTTCTGTTGCAACTTAACCTTTTCGACCAAATGTCCATTGGACGAAATGTTCAATCCAATCTACCTTCGACCAAACGTCATTCGACTAAATGCCATTCGACCAAATGTCTTAGATTCGTTAAAAATAACCATTGAAATGTTGAACTTATGAAAGTCGACTTATTTTTTAACTTCTTTCAATATATTTACACCACGTTACAAGTATTCAAAACTAGCTTTGAGTAAGAGTCGTATTTCCCCTCCTTATCCATGGATCGCATTACCGACCAAAGATGACTCCCAGATCTTTTTCCTCCCTTACTAGATGCGCCTTTCCCGTGATGATTGCGGAGATGCAGAGGAATTCTCGGTCTCTAGAAGCAACGATCACAACACAATATCGTTCCTTCCCCTTCCCAACTGACTCTAAGGCTTTAGGACATTTCGTCGAATGACATTTGGTCGAATGACGTTTATTCAAAAGTACATTTGGTCGAAAGGACATTTGGTCGAATTGTTTTGGAACATTTATTTTGGTCGAATGACGTTTAGTTGAACGAAAACTTGTTGAAAGCTTATTTTCAAATACTATATTGAAAGATCATTTGGTAAAATTGATTATTGTTTTCAAAGTTTTGCAAAGTTGGTAGGATTACGTGTTCTTTTCAATAATCTGAATCAATAACTATTGTTGAATAAAAAATGAGACATTTTATGTAGTCTTGCTTGAATCTTGAATCTTTTGAATCTCATACATCTTTTTATTTGAAATTTGAAAGTATACCAAAATCTAATATTTCGATGGTTATTCAAATGAACTTTTTAGAAGGAGTTTTTTTGTACATTGGCTAAAATATTTGGCTGTAGTGAATTTATTATTCTTTGAAAATATCATCATTGCTCAACAAGTTATTTTATTACTCAACGATATGAACATATCGTTTTTATTGCTTATTATTCTTTTGAAATGCCATCATTTTTCGTTATGAGCTGCTGATCTTCATCTGATGGAAGCATTCGGAGAGAATGTTCGGGATCTTTCTTTGATTTCCGGGTCTTGCAGCTTACGGACTTGGGTAAGATCCTCAATGCGGAAATCAGAATTAAAACGGCAAGAAAAATTTGCTTGAGGTAAAACCTTTATGGCGAAGTCAATGATAGTAATCGATAACTCTACCTATGACCAATTGGCTTATTGTGAATTCCAGCTTGATAACATTCCTCAAACAAATAAATGGCTTTGTTGACAGTGTTTATGACCTCGGGTAAATAACAGAGTTTGCAGTAGAACCCTTGGATTATTAAAAATGAAAATTAGGCTAATTCTACGTATCGGATAAGGAAAAACGAGTTGACTAAGGCGACAAAAGTTGGCTTGCTTCCATTTAAGATCAGCTTATTTCGAATCTCAGAACATGCCTGAACGAAAAAGTAGCATGAAACGTCAAAACGCAAGAAGTTGATCAATATGTTGGGAGAGCGTTCATCAAATTGAATGAATCTATGACATTTGGTCGAATGACATTTAGTCGAATGACATTTGGTCGAAAGTACATTTGGTCGAATGGACATTTGGTCGAAAATGTTTAGTTGCAACAGAAAGCAGATGATATTTGGCCGAACCGACTTTCGTGGAAAAGATAGTGGTCGAATCTAAATAGTTTGAAAACGAGGGTTCACGTTTAGTCTGACTACCGTTGAGAGTTGTCGCTAATAAAAAAGTGATTGAATTATTGAAAAAGTATCAGTTATTTTACTAGTAATCCATATGCGCAATTCTTATTAATGTTCGATTCCTCTGAGCAGAATCTCAATAGAGAAACTTAAAAGTAGATGGAGTACCGTGTACCTTTTAATTCCGCTCCTAAATGCTTATCTTTGACAGATACGCATATTTCGACTACCACTTGCAGTCTTCTTCAGTGTCAGTTACTCGTATCCACTGTGTCGTATCCACTCGTGTCCAGTGCATACGAGTAACTGACACTGAAGAAGTCTGCAAGTGGTAGTCGAAATACGCGTATCTATCAAAGATAAGCATTTGGGAGCGGAATTAAAAGGTACACGGTACTCCAATTACATTTAAGTTTCTCCATATGCGCAATCCAACTTTTATCGCCTCAGTCAACTCTTCCCTTTCCCGATACATTAGCACAATTTTATTTTTTTATAATTCAAAGCTTTTACTGTAAACTCTGTTCTTCATTCGAGGTCATAAACACTGTCAGCAAAGCCATATATTTGCTTGAGGAATGTTATTAAGCTGGAAGTCACAATAAGCCAATTGGCAATTAGTAGAGTTACCGACACCATCACTTCGCCATAAAGGGTTTCCTGAAAGCAAATTTTTCCTTCCATTTTATTCCTAATTTTCGCATTAAAAATCTTACCCACGTCCGTAAGCTGCAAGACACGGAATTCAAAGAAAGATACCGAGTACTCTCTCCGAATGCTTCCATCAGATGAAGATCAGCAGTTCATTACGAAGAACGATAACATTTTAAAAGAATAATAAATAATAAAAACATTATGTTCGCATCGTTTAGCAATAAAATAACTTGTTTAGTAGTTTTGCAAAGAATGATGAAATTTTCAAAGATTTAAATATTTCAGGCAATGTACAAAAAACCTGCATCTTAAACTAAACGTCATTCGACCAATATATATTTTTTCAAAGCAATTCGACCAAATGTCCATTCGACCAAATGTCCTTTCGACCAAATGTACTTTCGACCAAATGTCATTCGACCAAACGTCATTCGACCAAATGTCATTCGACCCCCTGGGCTTTAGGACATTTCGTCGAATGACATTTGGTCGAATGACGTTTGGTCGACTGACATTTGGTCGAAAGTACATATGGTCGAAAGGACATTTAGTCGAATGGACATTTGGTCGAATGTCTTTAAAACACTTATTTTCGTCGAATGATGTGTAGTTGAACGGAAGTTTGGATGAAAGCTTATTTTGAAATGGTTTATTGGAAGATCATTTGGTAAAATTGATATTTGTTGTGCAAAGTTGATAAGATAACGTATTTTTTTGAATAATCTGAATCATTAACTTTTGTTGAATAAGAAATGGGACATTTACTGTAGTCTTATTTTCAAATTTGATACACCTTTTTATTTGTAATTTGAAGTTATGCCAAAATCAAAAATTTCAATGATTATCCAAATGAACTATTGAACAGTTTTTTGTCATTAACTGAAATACTGAGCTCTAGTGAATTTATTATTCTTCTAAAATATCATCATTCTTTTAAAAACTGCTCAACAAGTTATTTTATTACTCAATGATGTGAACATATTTTCTTCTATAATAATTCTTATGAAATATCATCGTTCTTCGTAATGAAGATCAGCTCATCTGATGGAAGCATTCGGAGAGAGAGCTCGTGATCTTTTTTTTTGCATTCCGGGTCTTGCAGCTCAATGGACGTGGGTAAGATTTTTGAATGCGGAAATCAGAATTAAAACGGCAGGAAAAACTTGCTTTGAAGAAAACCTTTATGGCGAAGTGAATGTTAGGTGTCGGTAACTCTACCTATGGTCAATTAGCTTAGTGTGACTTCCAGCTTAATAACAATCCTCAAGCAAATATATGGTTTTGCTGACAAAGTTGATGACCTCGAGTGAATAACAGAGTTTGCAGTAGAAGATTTGGATTATTGAAAATGAAAAAAAAAGTGCTGATTCTTTGTACCGCGTAAGGGAAGATCAGTTGACTGAGGTGACAAAAGTTGGCTTGTTTCCATTTCAAATCAGCTTATCTTGAATCTCAGAACATACCTGGACAAGGAAGCAGCATGAAACATCAAACACGCAAGAGGTAGATTAATACGTTGAAAGAGCGTCCATCAAACTGAATATCAAAATTTTGCTAATCGCATATAGATCGTAGGTAAAATAGATGATACTTTTTCAATTTCTTGTTAAAGCGAAAAAAATGCTACTCTCGACGGTAGTCAGACTGAACGTAAAACTTTGTTTCCATAGTATTTAGATTCGAGCACAATTTTTTCCATGAAATGTCAGTTCGACCAAATATTATATGCTTTCTGTTGCAACTAAACCTTTTCGACCAAATGTCCATTCGACGAAATGTCCGTTCGACCAAATGTACTTTCGACTAAACGTCATTCGACTAAATGTCATTCGACCAAATGTCTTTCGACCAAATGTCATAGATTCAGATCCCTGCTCTCGACGATAGTCAGACTAAACGAAAAACTTTGTTTCCATACGAAATGTCGGTTCGAGCACATATCCTATGCTTTCTGTTGCAACTAAACCTTTTCGACCAAATGTCCATTCGACGAAATGTCCGTTCGACCAAATGTACTTTCGACCAAATGTCATTCGACTTAACGTCATTCGACTAAATGTCATAGATTCATTTGACCAAATGTCTTTCGACCAAATGTCATAGATTCGACTCTAAGGACTTGACCGGCGCCGTTATTGATCAACAATATGGGAGCTACTAAAATTTCACTTCGAGAATAAGCAAAAAACCCCATCCTTTATTCATTTGGATTTAAGTGCAATTTTTAACAGTTCTGATCAATCACAGAGTTGTAACCATTGACATGTACAGTCAGTCTGTGCTATGCTATGCTATGCTCTACAAACATTTATCAGTCATGTTTAGACTGTGATCAAATACAAGGTTTTGCTTCATATGGTAAATGAAAATGGTGTTGTGATTATGAAGTGTTGATTTATGATGATCTATGATGAATCCCTGGAGAAATCCTTCGTTGAATTCCTATATCCTGTGTTTGTATTTCCTCAAGCAATACCTTAAACATTCCTAAAGCATTGTAAAAACGATTTTTTTTCGAGATCTCGGTCAACCTAGGCCGGCTTGGTATTATCGTCGTCTTCTGTGAGAAGTGTAATCAGTATTAATAAGCTCCCGCAGGTGGAAGAATTCAAATATTTTGGCTTAAAAATTGCTTGTTTTATTTGATTCAGTATAAATTCTTCTTTGGACAACATTTTTCGTTACTCTTGATTTTAAATACTGAATCAGTTCAAACTAGTAATCTGTTGTTTGCCACAATTATGGATCACTACCATGCAAAGTAGATTTCTGACAACTGCAGCATTGGATTTGACAATTTTAGTCAAAAATACTAAGGATAAAAGACTTAAAAATAAGCGTTGTAAATTTCACATTTAAACAAACGCTAATGGTTGGAATGCTTTCTGTATTGAAAAGTAGTTCAGTTTTCAATTACTATAGTTCAGCATCAGCAAAAAAAAAAAAAATCTTTTAATAAACCAACAGTCAGTGCTGCAACTTATTTAGAGATTAAATATGCTTGAACATTAGGACAGTTATTATGGCTGAACGGTCTATGCGGGGTTTCCTGTAAGTTTATACTGTCTGAAAAGCAAATCCAGCGATTATTTGTTGATTTACCCTTCATTTCTTTCCCTACTGTCCATCAAACGACATTTTATCCTTGTTGAGGGATTCCACGGAGGCATGCAAGTCGATTCTGATCGACCATTTCAAAAATATCTGAAACTTTGCACAGTTTTTCAGTTCCATCTAAATCGTCATTTTCCGATATCAAATCTTCAAGTTGAGTCACGACTAACTTTTCAAAAGGGTGTATGTGAAAATGGTTCAAAAATATTCAAAAAGCTGCACAGCAAAAACGGTTCGTTCGATTGTTAGACAACTAAAGAAACAAAGTTAGACAACTAAATAAAGATTCCAAAAAAATACACACAGTAAAAACAATTTTTTTTTTGCATTAAAAAACATAATTTTTGTCACAAAAACTCAAATATCTCAAAACCCTATCGGAATACCAACGTAATTTTTTGAGGGAAAACGGTCCATTATATTAGCTATCTACCATAAAAATGGTGATGGTAAGCCAATAAACAAAAAAGTTATGACATTTCAAAAATTTCACAAATTTGACACTTCGTGAAAATTTTTTTTTCATTGTTAATTTTTTTTAGGACCGCAGTTTGTTGCTGAATTTTTTGTTAAGGGTACCACATGAGGTTAACAAGTTGTTTTCATGATATTTTATTTAATTATTCATAATTATTATAGCATCTATTAGAAAGTTAGACGCGATCCAGTGTTGTGATCTAAAGTCTTGATAGTGTCATATTTTTTATTGTACGTAACTGAAGAAAAATTCTCTCAATAGTGTTGAAACCTTTTGATAAAAGAAACCTATAAGAAATCTAATATTGAAGACAAAAGCTACAAAAAAAGTTTTCTATACAGATATACGACTAGTTTACCTGCAAAAAGTTTACCTCGTAGAGAACAAGGCGGGTCTATACCCAGGTGATCTAGTATACGTAAAGCGGGTCGGTTTTCTCGGCGCTGGTTTTCTCCACTAAGTTAAAATCTGATTACACCTGGGTATAGACCCGCCTTGGTAGAGAATAGACTTTGTTAATCATATTTGGTAGAAAGCGAGTAACTTCAACAACATCAAAAACATGATAGGTACATACCATGAACATACTCACGAAAAAGCTAAAAATATACTACCACTATAGTTATAAAAGATTTAATTGTAAAATTTTTCTTCAGTCAAGCAAACGACACCAAACTAGTCAGTAAAAACTTAAAAGTGATTTTGTTTATTAAAATCTAACGATGCAGGCCGTTTGCAGAAAAAAAGTGTTTGAAAGAGCTACGAAATCTCTCCGAAAGCACCATAGATAAACTGAAAGCGGCTGGTTGTGCTCCAATGTCTACATTGAATACAAATTTACGCATTTGTACGTCCTGCCGTTTAAACGTTGACAAACGGGCAATCTGTACATCATCGGTGGATCAGGTTGCAGGAAGTTCGAAAACAACAACAACTGAGGAATTACTAGATGCACCGACAACAACTGAAGAGTTATCAGAAGTACCAAGTGCAGATAGTCTTGCCACGGTACCATCAGCGACATCTGTTTCAACAAATCAATCAGAAGATGAGTGCATCCAGAAGGTCAACATCGAACGCTTCAACGAAGGGATAGCTGGAATAAAAGTGACTCCGATTAAATGGACGAAGATGGGTTACGTCAATTATCCCGAGAAAAAATACCGTGAAATCAACGAAGCTGTACGAAGAAACCTCTTCAAATTAGGACCTGAGGATGTGGAAAATACAGACTACGATGAGGTAATTATGAATATGAAGGAAAGGTTCTCGAATCTAGCCACGACAAGGAAAGAAAAATTATTGATTTTGTCGATGCTGCCAAGCTCGTGGTCTATTCAAGACGCCATTGATGAGTTCAAAACCAATAGAAATACAGCAAAAGAGGCAAAACAATTCAAAAATAACTGTCTTGCAACCAAAAATGCTAGGTCGAGTACTTCATTAACAGATGAGACAAAAGAAAAAATAATTCAATATTTTGAAGACTATGAAGTAAGTAGAGCTATGCCTGGCCAAAAAGATTATGTATCTGTAAAAAAAGATGGGAAGCGTCAAGCAATCCAAAAAAGATTAATGATGACTACTTTGAAAGAAGCGTATACACGCTTCAAGGAAATTAACGAAAATATTAAGGTAGGTTTTTCCTCATTTGCAAGCCTTCGTCCAAGGCAATGCAAGCTTCTATCCAATTCAGGAACACATTATGTTTGTGTGTGCACAACACACGAAAATATTAACCTAATCTTACATAGTTTGAAAAGAATCAATTTATCAAAGGATATTAAAATGTTAACTGGTAGTCTTTTGTGTGAAAATACAACATCAAATTGCTATCTACGATCTTGTTCGGATTGTCCAGATTCTTCATCATTGGAAAATACTTTATTCGCTGAGTTTGAAGAAAATTATATTGATCAGTTATCATTTGAGCAATGGGTGACCACGGATAGGTGTGACCTAGAAACTATTGTAAAATCTGTAGATGAGTTTGTGTCATTTTTTTGCTTGAAATTAGAAAGTTTAATTCCTCACGACTTTATTAAAACAGAGCAATCCCGCTTTTTAAAAAATACGAAAAATACATTACAAGATGATGAATTTTTAGTCATTTGTGATTTTTCTGAAAACTATAGCTTTGTATTGCAAGATGAAGTGCAGTCCCATCACTGGAACGTACAACAAGCTACAATTAATCCATTCGTTATTTATTTCAATGGTTTAAGACACGACTCAGTATCTGTAAATTTGTTCATTGCCAAAATGATTAACTTTTTACGCGTTGATAAGGATAAAGAATTCAGAAAGATATATTTCATGTCTGATGGAGCAGCATCGCAGTTCAAAAACCGTAAGAATTTTTCGAGCCTATGTCAATTTAAATCAAAGTACGGAATTGATGCAGAATGGCATTTCTTTGCTACGTCACATGGCAAAGGTCCTTGTGATGCTATTGGAGGAACCATAAAGCGCATGGCCACAAGAGCAAGTTTAGCCAAACAACGTGAGCATCCAATGAAAACTGCAAAAGAACTATTTGATTGGGCGAATCGCAGAAAAGAAGAAGATTTAACAAAATTATCATTTTGTTTTACTACTACTGAAGAGTACGAATTAACGGCATCAGAGCTCAGCGAGCAATATAATAACGCGAAAACGATCCAAGGAACCCAAAAATTTCACTGTTTCATTCCATTGTCAGAAAATAAAATTAAAGCAAAACTATACTCGAACTGTACTGATAATGATGCAAAAGTGTTCGATATTGTAAAAAAATTGAATAACAATAAATAAATAAATAAGTATTAATAAAATGTTTTCATGATCTCATAACGCAAACCCAAATCCAAAACTTTTAAAGTTTATATATAACATTTAGAAACTCATCGGTCATACTCTAAAAAAATTATCCTGGTAAAAAAAAAATATTTTCGTGTAATCTGTTAATTCATTTTAATTTGTACATATACATATACATATAATATTTATACATATACATAATATTTATACATATAATATACATAATACTAATGAATACATGAAAACGACTTGTTTAATTCACGCAAGGCCCTTAACAATAAAATCAGCAACAAACTGCGGTTCCCGTAATAATTTACACCGAAAAAAATTTTTTTTTTCTACTAAATGTGAAAATTGTGACATGTTTGAAATGTCATAACTTTTTTGTTTATTGGTTTACCATCACTAAATTTTTATGGTAGATAGCTAATATAATGGACCGTTTTCCCTCAAAATATTACGTTGGTATTCCGATAGGGTTTTGAGATATTTGAGTTTTTGTGTCAAAAATTATGTTTTTTAATGCAAAAAAATTTTTTTTTTACTGTGTGTATTTTTTTGGAATCTTTTTTTAGTTGTCTAACTTTGTTTCTTTAGTTGTCTAACAATCGAACGAACTGTTTTTGCTGTGCAGCTTTTTGAATATTTTTGAACCATTTTCACATACACCCTTTTGAAAAGTTAGTCGTGACTCAACTTGAAGATTTGATATCGGAAAATGACGATTTAGATGGAACTGGAAAACTGTGCAAAGTTTCAGCTCAATAGAAAAAAATGAATTAAAAAATTTACCAAATTTTGGTGCTGTTGCTTGGAATCACTTTCCAATTCTAACTCTATTGTTCTTTGCTTTATGATGTGACACATTTCATCAACTTTCATAAACTTTCATCAAATCACTGCAATACAAATAAATTGAGCGCAAAAATCCTGGTAATTCATAATATTTCACAATTCGATCCGTAATGTAAAAATGATCCATAATAGTGTTTTCAAGCGGCCCAGATAGCCGTAGCGGTAAACGCGCAGCTTTTCAGCATGACCATGCTGAGGGTCGTGGGTTCAAATCCCGCTGGTCGAGGATCTTTTTGTAAAGGAAATTTTCTCGATTCCCAGGGCATAGAGTATTTTCGTACCTGCCACACGATATACACATGCAAAAATGGTCAATCGGCAAAGAAAGCTCTCAGTTAATAACTGTGGAAGTGTTCATAAGAACACTAATCTGAGTAGCAGTCTTTGTCCCAGTTGGGACGTAACGCCAGAAAGAAGAATTGTGTTTTCAGCATCTGATTATTATGTAATATTGAGAAAATATGGCACACAAAAAAGGTTAAGTAACTGAAGTTGCAATTGGAATCGGTACAACTCGTACTTTTATATTAAAACTTGATGTTTTCTGTGTTTTTGAATTTAATAGGCTGGATTCGACACTAATTGATCGATAACCATAACCGTGGTGTGGGAGTATTTGGTCAATTTTCTACATTCAAAACTCGAAATCGGTTAGCTCTTCTTTATTCTTCACAATTGATAGATTGAAGGGGCATGACTTAACGTTATGAGCCACCCTATTTGCATGGTTGAGTGCGCGGCGACAACCAGTTGGACATCCCCAGGTTCAAACGCACCCCACCAATCAACCCAAGCGCGGTCTATTATATGGAAAAAGGGTTCACTAGGGACCGAAAAAAGCTACAAGGGTGGCGAGAAAGGATAAATGGGAGTCTAGCTTTTGATACATAATTGATTAAAATAGCTTCTTAACGAAGCGAATCTAGAGCACAGCAGATAGCCCCGAGAAAGACAAATAGTGCCGGAGATGTATCATTTAGGACGGTAAGTAACAGATGAATGTACCGTTTATATAAAGTTTGGGATAAACACCAGGACAGATTCGGTCGCATACTTACGTTATAACGAGCTTTAAGCTCCAGAGCTCCGGCAACGGTGGTGTTGTGTCGCACTAAAGTGTCACTACCAGAGCCCGTTTTCGGTGGCGGTGGAAGACCCAGATTTTTCAGAGATCCAATCGATCCTTTGAGGAGGTCCGGCTTTTCCACCTCGGGTCCTCCAAACTCCTGCAGCTGCTGTAGCCAACAGCACAGCATCGCCTCGATACCTTCGTCAACCTGTGGGTGGGGGAAAGGTATTGAATATGAGACATGGGTTCGTGTAAGTGTTCCCAGAAGGACCAAAATGGGACTGATTTGTGAGTAAGCTTTGATCAAGATTTGACAACGTGAACGTTTCTGTATCTGTTTGAATTTAGATGGAGATGCATAGTTTCGAAATACAAGCAGCTACAGTAAAACTTATGGGTGGGTAATGTATGTTTAGTATGTCAAGTTTTCGTCATGGTTAAAGCTGTCCAAGTTGGTGTGAAATTTACTAATGAAATAGTTCTTGGATTACGTGTTTCTAATTTTTGAACATTTTAAATTGGAATGCTCGTTCTTTGAATGGTAATGATCTGGGAGGGAGAAATCGAAACAAAATTTATGTACGTCATAGGGAGCCGAGATTCTGCAGTCACGAACAGTCATTGTGAGCCCAGATCTTAAAGAATGGACAAACATGATAAAAGAGCGTAATAGATCAGAACATATTTTTGCATTTCAATAAAGATGACAACAATCGGTTGAAAATAAATTCCTGCACACCCAAAAGCAATGCCACGATAGCACCTCTTAATTTGATCGAATATAAAGTATTGAAACACGCATCCAATCAAAATTAAAATTAAATGCACATAAAACTATGGCCCTTTTTTCAAGTTAGTCCAGAAATATCGAAGGTACACAAGAAAAGAAAACTAGTGATTTTTCCCAAGCCTGCCTTGATTGTCGTTGGTGAGCGGGAGTTATCTTGCAATTTGGAAAAGTGTTGTTTTATATTTCGTGTGTAGTATCTGAGCCCCCCTCCCAGGTAAAGATGACGAGCTGATTACTTTTCTAACAGCTTATAAACATACATACAGCAGATATTACTTAATGTTGGAACCTAGAGTAGATCCAAACACCAAAGAGAAATGATCGCCTGGATGGAGCAGCGATTATCAATAATAGGCGTATAAAACATCAACTTTTTTCGTCATTTGAAACCAAAGTTTTTGAAACATGGGTGCAACTGTTGAAACAAAGCTTGGTAAATTTACTTATTTTTATAGCTGCTTATTTGATAATCAATGCACTGGTAAGCAAGGCTATTTGCTTCCGAAGTAAAAAAAAGTTATTCATGACTTCTATTTCAAACATCACTCATGGAGAAATTGGCAAAGCTTGATTGTAAAATTAAAAAAAAAATTTCCAACATTCATTGTTAGAATAATACAAAGTTATCTGTCAAATCACACACTTCAGGGTTATTATCAGAACTTCAAGTCTGAAACACTTCCTGTAAGATCAGATGTTCCTCAAGGCAGCATTGTGGGACCAAAATTGTACAATATTTTTACATCTGACTTACCTGACTTACCTCAGGGATGTCAAAATTCTTTGTTTGTTGATGACACAGGCCTCTCCGCCGAAGAACGAAGCCTGTGTGTCATCTGTATTAGATCGCAAAAAAAAAAATTCTGCATACCGTAATCCGGGGTATCATTGATCAGCGGGGTAAAATTGATCGGAATGAACCATCTCGTAAAAAGTTCGTATCATCATTTGTTGATGAAATATTTCCAAAGCATGAATTGCGCTTCTTCTTCTTATATTCATGAGCTAATGAAAATTAATATGTTTTCGAAAATTCTATTTACTGCATGCGTATATTTGAAACAACGATTTCAATGGTTAAGGATGACACTATCTCACATAAGTTATGTAAGCGATATGAGCAAGGAAAATGTGATTCTTACTGAAAAATACATCGCCAAAAACGATTCCGTTGTCAAAACATTCATAAGAATGTTCAATTATGCAACATTTACGAATTACTGTTAAGAATGTAGAATTTCCTTAGGAAATTGCCTACCTTTAGGCGTATTCCGCGGTTCGAGGTATTTTTATTTTTGAAATAACTCAAAAAGTAAATGACTTGAAAGAGTTTGGTTTTCATTTTCGGCTTCAGGGGCCATGATTTAAGTAAGTAACGACTTTTTCAATATAACCGAATGTTGTTTACATGGGTTGATCAATGTTACCCCATATCAGCCAAATCAAAAAATCACTTTAAACATTTATTTAAACATACTTAAATCTTTTGAAAACAAAAATTCAGTATACAGACACGAGCGGTGGGTATCAGTACTTGTTTTGAAATTAAAAAACTTGCGACATTTGGATTTTCAAATGAAACATTTAAGAAATATCTCAAAAACTGATCAATGTTACCCCGGATTACGGTACTTGCAAAAATGGAAGATTTTTCCTAATGCTTCCAAAACTCAACTAACAATATACCCACATAAACCAATAGCTATCCATTTGAAATCTTCAAGACATGTTGTCACAGTGAAAGAAGTTCCAAGAAATTGGTCAGATGAAGTTAAGTATCTAGGGCTTCTGTCAGCTAAAAATTTAACTTTCAAACAGCAAATTGAGGACATTCAAGCCAAATGCACAGCACAAATAAAATGTTTATCCACTTATTAGGAGAAAATCGAAACTTTGTCTCAAAAACAAACTTTTACTTAACTACTTGCTACGACACTGCACTGAGTTATTTTTTCCCATTTGCTGCGACACGTTCAAAAACAAAAACAACCCCACTCGGTTACCAAACAGGGCACCAAATTACATCCGTGTCAGTTCGGTTCGGTGAGCACGCCGAGATTCACTTACCCTTCTCATGTCGACCGGAAACACGAAATCCGACGGTGAGAGGACGATTTTGTTTGGTCCCTTGGAGAGTCGATTCTTCAGCAGATAGTTCCTGTCGGTGCGGGAAGAAGAAAAAGAAAAAAAAAGAAGCATGAAACAGATGAGAACGGAAGCCGACACACGGAGCAATCGAATGGTTGGAGGGATAGATGGCGTGGCGAACGGAAGGTTACGGTTGTCACTTTCGCTTGGATAAATACGGTGGAAAGATTAGCTGGCAGTTTGCTTTATCCAAACAATCTGTGATAGGTTCTGAATGCAAAAAGTTGGGATTGTTGCTTAGTAATCTACAGTCAACGTTTTATTTAAATCATGAAAAACAAACTTCATGCACCTAATTTTCGCAGTTTTTCTGTTAACAAGTAAAACTCAATTAAATTCCTTTTCACATTTAACTTATTTTTATTATGTGTTTCGTTCTAAATCAGAAGTATTTCTTTTTAGAAATTCGAAATATTCCTGTAACTGATTTTTGAGCCTCGAGTGAAAAATTTCAGATAACGGTTACTATATGTCACTTAACATTGATTCTAGAGAACAAATAACATTGTTTGAAGTTTACAGCATACTGTTTAATTTTATTAGGATTGCGTTGAAGGTTATTTGTGTTTCAATAAAAAGGATATATCAATCCCTTGTCATGATTTTTATATTAAGGTCGCTTATCTAACTGTCGTTTACCACTACCATTTTAATAGTAAATGTTATTATCCTGTTTTGTGTAATTCATTGTGAATTCATCCAAGTTAAATAACTCAGATCCCAGTCTTTCCGAAATTCAATATTTTTCTTCAATCTTTGGGATTTTATTTTCTTCGCTTCTTATGCTGTACTGCTAGGGCTTCTTGTTTTTTTTTTTGGCGTGCGGAGTACTTTTTCTTTAAATAACATTGTTGTACAAAGCACCCGTTCTGCATCACCACTCTGTTTAAAATTTGGATTTTTTTTTAATAAGCTTGAATTGACCCTATGATTTACACGAAAACCAGATTTGTATTGGTCAATCTCTCAATAATTTTAATTTTTGTATCCTAATTGAAAAAAAAAAAACAAATTTTTTATTTTCTTTCCACCGTCTTTGAAGTCACACAGACTAAATTACTGTACTACATCTTTTTAATACTATCATAAGCATCGTAAGGTGAAGTTGAATTAAACCCTACCCTAACTACCCTAAGAGCACAAATCTAGAGACCAATGCAGTGGTTTTAACACTTCAGTCATCGCGCTGTTGTATTTTGTACAACAGTGATGAAAAATCCTCGCTTATCGTACACAGTATCAGCGTGGTGGTTCTGACGGTGACAAACCGCGCAACGACTGAAGGGTTAAATGAAAATTCAATCGATTGGTCGCAGTCAACGAGTACTGTTCTCTAAATTTGTACTCTTGAAAATTTTAGCTGTGGCTTGATTCGATATAATTTAAAGCGGGTTATGCACAATGATTTAGAAAACAAAACTGGGTTAAAATTTTTCAGATTCTCCTTGTTAAACTCGAGCATTTCAGTCAAAGTTTCTTATTAATCAAACTTAATCAAACTTTTATTGCTCGATCAATCACGAGCATTAAAAGTTTACATTTTGCACGAGTCATGTTAACCATATTTCATTGGTGGGTCACGGAAATTGAGCGGGTGGGGCTGTCCATTAATTACGTAAGACAATTTTGGCGGTTTTTCGACTCCCCCTCCCCCCATAGTAAGATATTTTGAACGAAAATAAAAATAATTTGTATGACGCGTAAGAAAACTCGAAACCCCCGTCCCCCCATAAACCGTTACGTAATTAATGGACCACTCCTTAAATCCTTTATCATAATAAATGACCATTAACTTCGACTGCAGATAGCTATATATTGGAAATATTGATAAATTAAATTTAAGAGAGCATTGTGTTTTTTTAAGGTGAAGATGCATCTAAGCCAAACCTCTAGTTTTCAAGAGTACAAATCTAGAGAACGAGACAACCGTTCATGCTGAAAACTTAATCGATTGGTCAGCATCAGCGTGTGACAAATAGATTAAATTTTCGGCATGAATGGTTGTATAGTTCTCTTGATTTTTGCTCTCGAAAATTTAAGGGTTGGCTTCTATACATCTGCATCTTAATAGTAATTCAACCTAACCTCTCAAAATCAGGTTTAGTCATGATGAAACTGTTGGATAAAACTAAACATTGCTTCAAAATTACTTCGTTCGTTCTATAGTCGTTTTAGAAAAAAATCAATTTTCCAGGGATTTCGAAAAATCCTGAATCCCGTGATTTTTTCGAGTTCAGAAAAAATACCCTCTATAGCACATATCGATACGATAATCTCCAAAATAATCGAAGAATAAAAAAAAAACAAACGGCAAAAATGTTTCAATAATATATTTTATTGTTTTCAATGTTTTGTCAATGAAAAAAATGCCTACGGGAACACTTTTGTAAAAATATCTCAAATATTCGATTTTTTTAAAGTTATCAAATGTTTTGTTGGAAAGAAAATTGAACACATTCGAAAACTAATACCTTCTAATGCTCATAAATATTTTCATAAACAATGAAACGTTTTAGTTTTCCGATATGTTCAATTTTTTTGCCTACAGTTTTAATAAAAAGAAAAGTAAAATAATAAATCAAATTCATCAAGTAAAAAGGACATCTAATGCCTTCAAAATTTTTATACACATCGATGGAAAATGCTTATTAAAAGAAACCTCAAAAGTACGAACTTTTGAACGGATTTTTTAAAACAATTTATGTGAAATAGTATCCATACAATCTCGACTTTTCAAAGTAGACCAGTCTGGGGTTTGAATCAAAACAGTTGGAGGGTGTTCTTCGTTTGCGTTTGGCATCTATGTTCAATGTTTATCCACTTGTTCGGTAAACGTGGTTGAACACGAAACGTGTTAGCTATAGGTATGATTATCCAACACGAAACCTGTAAAACAGGCAGAAGTTTTGTGTGAAATGGGTTGTACAGTTTTAAAGAGGTATTTCTTTTGCTTGCGATGTGGCAAGGGAAGGATGTTGGGAAAGTGAATCATTGGAAAAGCTCAGTAACGGTACAAAAAACGAGGTGAATGTTTTTGAACGAGTAATCTTCTTAGCAATTAGCTACTAATTAAGTGGCCACGATGGGGTGACTAGCAGGTGTATCTCGCGAAATAATCTAAAACGGTAATCAGTATCCACCTGAGAGGATGAATAGAAATTCAGTTTGGTTGGGTTTGGCGTAAAAGTTTCAGAAATGGCGCTACAATCAGATGTATCAGATTCATCTCTGTCATATCTGATAATTTGGAAGCAGACGGTTTTCTACCGTCGTCATCTTGTTGTGAATTTTGGGCATATTGCACGCAGAATGTTTTATTTTTCCTTTTATATAGAATTATGACAGCTGCTAATCTTGTTAAAGATAACAAAAGAATTAGATGCAATCACAAATTCAAAAAGACATAGCTTTTGATTCTGTAGTTTTATTCATGACAAATTTAAAATTTGAGGAATTAAAAAATAGTGAATTTCTCATTGTTTGGTTGAAAATGTACATGTGCAGGATTTGTGCAAATATCAAATATACCTTAAAAAAACTCAATCATATTATGAGGTTTCCCTTACTCATCTTCCATAAACGAATTCTGCGTTTGCTCCAGAAGTGTGAAGATAAGAGCTTCGTTGGAACAGCTTAGAAAATATGAAAGCACCCAAAATACGGAATTATTATTTGCTCGCCAAAGAAAAAGCACTCCCTTCTCGAGTGGACGAACTGAGCGAATGAAAAGCGTCAAGACGAATTGTGCGAAGGGAAGCCGCAAACTCGAAAGCGAATAATCTTTCCGGTTTATTTGGTCAAATGCTTCAGCTGAAGTGTAATACTTTTGTGCTCGCCGGCGGATTTTTTTTGCGCTGATGAAATGTATGAAATGAAAAGTTCCGTAGAGAGCGGTTGAAAAGATGGTCTTACGAAGCACAACAGGTTGTCAAAAATATTGATTGCATTGAATCCATTCGGGGCATGTCCACCAAAAGGAAGATGTCTATGTGCTCAGAAATTGAATTGGAAGAATCTTTGGAATTAATTCCTTCCGAGGAAAATTTCTTTTGTGATGCGAAATGAGCATTTTGTATTGGTGATTCTGTTCTGAATGCGATTTCCAGACCGTGAAGATAGGATTTTGTCAGAGGAAAGTAGACAATTTGGATTGATATCGTTAAAGGAACAGGAGAGCAAAGAAGTTTTTAATGTTCTAAATTCCCACTCAATGGAATAAAAAAGATCATTTGAGCAGTTAAGAACTGAAGAATTGAAAAAAGAAATCATGAACTTGAATACAATAAACGCACAATTTGTATCACATACAACTTTTTCTACACTCATTTTACGATTGGATTTGAGTTTCTCAGTTTAGATTTATCAAAAAATCATAGAAAAAGCAAATATGTTGAAATAGATTTTGTACGATGTTCTGGTTCGTTTTCAACGTGTTTCGAATAAGTGGTTTCCACGGACGAAGTTTCCGCTATATTAGTGGTTCTGAAACATATCTAGTTTGTAACATACCATTTTGAGTAATTCGATAATACTAGACTCACATATACCGTTTTGATTCATATTACGGTCAGCTTTTAATTCCGGACACTCTACATTGTATGGGAAACATTTCACACGAAACGTTTCATTTTGTGGCGTTCAAAAGTTCTCACTTTCGAGGCTCGTGTTATAAGCTTTTCTCATTGATATCTATGCAAATTTGTAATGTCCCATTGCCTTAGACGTCTTTTTAATGGTTTGACTATCCCAATTGTTGACTCGACTATTCTATTTATGATTTTTTGAGCTGTCCGGAATTTGAATCAAAGTGTCTAAGGAATATGGGGCAAATGTAAGAAAGCATCTGGAATAAGAATCAGTGAAATACCACACATTTCTATTTATTTAAAATTAGTCATATTGCAGAATCATAATCTTCACCTACCATTCGAAAGTTAGGTGGTTTGAAGGCTTAATAACACGAAGGAATCATACAGAATGATTAATATTATATATACTTTTTGATGAGTTATATGCCACTGATGCCTTATGTGTCCGTAATATGAATCAAAACGGAACTCATAGACAAGCATGGGAAACACTTAATCAATTATTGCGTTTCTCTCGTTCACTCCCACACGCAACTGTAAATACGTTGGAGGTTCGTTGTTGAATCTTTCTTTATTTTGTCAAATCTTACGAGCTAAGTTACATGTATTGATTATGCATATCGATAGAGACAGAATATATCAAAGAGAGATGGATAGAGTTGCGCTGTGCCAGTGAGCTACGGGTGAGTGACGATCGTTAGCGAGAACCAGATGTAGGTCAGTTAAGTGCAATGCCTTGCAATGCGTGGCGATGCATTGCCGGGTGTTCTATTACAGTTTGTTACTTTATGTTTTGGTTTTAACTTCCCACGCCACATGTTGGCGAGGTGTGGAATGATTTGGGTTCGAAAGGTTTGTCAACTCAAGTGGGTTTCGAAATGTTATCAAGTGGAGTGTGGGAAACGCGAATGGTTCTTCGTAGGCAATAATATAATGTGAAATGATGCAGGCACAGCACACCTACCCCCTTATGAAAAGAATGGTTAATGTAGTTAACTATTCGTTAATAATGAAATAGATTATACAATTTCGATGATATATATATATATTTATTTTTTTTTCACTTTTACTTCTACTTAATAATCCTATTTTTATGCACTTCTTGTTGTTCTTTTGATATAAAATGTTCGATTGTTACATTCGGGTGATCTATGTTTATTATTTTAAATGGTCCTGAATACACGGGATCAAGTTTCCGTCTATTTTCTATTTTCAACCAAACTGTGTCTCCGATTTTTGTTTCTAATGGGTTTGATTTTTGTGCTTGGGTTACATTTCTTGAAGTTTTAGATTTATCCAATAAGATTTTTGCTTTTGTACATGCTGTTTGAATTCGGTATTTCATCTCAGTAAAATATGAATCTGTGTTATATACTGGGTCTATATTTTCGGTTAAATTACTTGCAAACTGGAACTGTCTCCCATATACTAATTCGAATGGTGAAAATTTGTGTTCGGTGTGTGGTGTAGTATTGTAGTAAAATGTATAATAGGGCAACCATGAATCCCAATCATCATGTTGCTCGTTAATAAATTGTCTCAAGTATTCGTTAAGACATCGGTGGTTACGTTCTAAACTTCCTATTGTTTCTGGATGGTATGCAGTGGAGAAATTTTGTTTAATTTGAAGCAAGTTGCAGATATTATGAAATAACTCATTCCTATATTCAGTACCCATGTCTGTTTTGATAACAGACGGGCATCCATATTTTAGAATTAAATTTTCGACGAACGCTTTAGCTAGCGTGTTCGCCTGCTTATCGACTAAAGGGGTAACTATGACATATTTAGATAATTCGCATTGGATAGTCAATGCATAGCGATTACCTTTGTTGGATCTCGTAAATGGTCCTATTGTGTCCATTGAGATTGTTTGGAATGTTCTTTCTGGTGTCGATGTATGTGTAAAGTGTTCTTTTGTTTTAATCGTGTGCTTGTTCTGCTTACAGAAAAGACAGGATTTAACGTATTTTGTTATATCGGATTTCATATTAGTCCAGTAATAACTACGTCTCAACTTTTGAAGAAGTTTGTTTATACCTACATGTCCTCCTAAGGGTGTCACGTGGTTTTCTTCGATGATTTTCATGATTTCATGCTCCTCTTTTAATATTTGTGCTGGGGTGTAAAGAATTAACTGAACGTTAGTCAGTGTTTCGTTACACATGACTTTAAAACTTTCAGGTGTCAACATCTTGAAAATTTCGTCATTTCGAGCAATTGCTAGCTTATCGATTTCAACGTCTTTGGCCATGTCGTTGATTGTTTTAAGGTACCTTGTTAGATTAAGTTTTTTCAATGCATAGGGAAATTGAGCTTGCGCAATAACCCCTTTCACATTTTTTGAATAAATTGTCGCATATAGGTGGTTATTTTCACTTGAAAATTTCAGTTTGAGCATATTAAATGCATCAATATTATTTATAGAATCATATGCCATAAGGTGATCAGTCTTATTAGCAGTCTGAATTCTTGGACTTTGTTGAGGTGTTCGAGTCATGGATCTTGTTTGAACTCTTAGTATTTGAAGATTTTTGAGTTGTTCCGAATCTATGCTGATACGAGATAGTGCGTCGGGCCCAACGTTTTCCTTTCCTTTCACGTATTCAACGTCGAAAACGAACTCCTCTAAATCTACTCTCATTCGAGTAAGTTTCGATGAGGGATTTGTCATGGAGAACAAGTATACTAGCGGGCGGTGGTCAGTTCTGACCACGAATTTTCTACCATAAAGATATGGTCTAAAATATAAAATAGCCCAGTGGATTGCTGTTAGTTCTTGTTCTATGGTGGACTTGTTGCTCTCGCCTTTCGTTAATGATCGGCTGGCGTATGCCACTGGTAGGTCAATATCACCATGATTTTGTGACAATACAGCACCGCATGCTAGTTTGGATGCGTCTGTGCTGAGAATAAATGTTTTGTTAAAATCGGGGAACTTCAATATTTGAGGGGATAAAAGTTTATTTTTGAGTGAAATGAAAGCTTGTTTACAGTGTTCGTCCCAGACAAATTTTGCATTTTTACGCGATAAAGCATTTAATGGAGCGGCTATATCCGCGAAGTAAGGAATAAAACGCCTGTAGTAATTACAGAACGCGACAAATCTTTTTACTTCGTCTGCGGTTTTTGGCTCGGGATAGTTCAGAATAGAAGAGTATTTACTTTTATCGGGTTGGATACCTTGTTCAGAAATGTGATGTCCTAAATAGGTAACATCAGCGCAGAAAAAATTACATTTGGAAGGGTTCAATTTCAGATTAAATTTCCGCAATTTTTCGAAAACTTGTTCAAGGTTAGCTAAATGATGGTCAACTGAGCATCCGACTACTATGATGTCGTCTATGTAAAGGAATGCACTCTCAGGAGGCAATCCGCTCAGAGCAATGGTCATCATTCTCTGAAAACTATTTGGTGAAATGTTCAAACCGAATGGTAGACGGTTGAATTCAAAATGACCAGAAGTCGTGGAGAAGGCTGTATACCGTTTAGAATTGTCATCGAGTTCAACTTGATGAAAACCGGACATCAAGTCTAAAGTGCTGAAGTATTTGGCTCTACCTAGTTGATCGAGAATGTCGTCTATTCTAGGTAAAGGGAATTTATCGGCTACTATCTTTTTATTTAGTTGCCGAAAATCTACGACCAAACGCCATTTCTTGGTGTCTGTTGTGGACTTTTTTGGTACAAGAAGTATGGGGGAGTTGTATGGCGATACTGAAGCTTGTATTATATTATCATTTAAAAGTTTATCGACTTGTGTATCAATTTCTTGTCGATGAATTTCTGGTGACCGATAATTTTTAATATATACCGGTACGTTATCAGACAAATTTATGTTTTGTTTATAAAAATTATTACTCGACAGTGTATCTCCTTCAAGAGCAAATATGTCATTAAATCTTCCGCAAAGATTTAGAAGTTTTTGTTTAAAATTTTCTGGTGTATTTTTTAGTTTCAGCTCATCAAAAAGTTTCTGGTTTCGTTCTTTAACATGGGATTTGTCATAACTGAGAATGTGGTAATGTTTAAGCGGTATATAAGTTCTTTCGAAATTTCTATCAATGCGTATGGTTTCATCATTCGTGTTGATTAATTTCACAACATGACTTTGGGAGCTTACTATTGCGTTAGCACAATAAACTCCAGGTTTGAGTTCCTTCGATAGTAGAACATAGTTGTCATTGATTTCTTCAGTGTAAACGTGTTTATAAATTTCGCATCTTGGTGGTAGGATAAAATCTCCGTTCAAGTTATCTTCAATTGGAATTTCTTGCGTTTCTCCGTTGGTAATGACTGTTAAAAACCAGGTGTCGTAATTTATGGAACAATGATATTTTGTAAAGAAATCTCTGCCGAGAATTCCGTCTGTCGGTATAGGAAAGTTTTGATCGACCAATTGAAATTTATGTTGTAGTGATATACCATTTGGAAACGAAATATCTATTGAAGCGGTTCCGATAGTTTCTGTAGAGAGGTTATTTATGCCGGTTATCTGACATTTTTCTGAAGAATTTATCAAACAGGATTGTTTTAGCGAATTAACTTTAAAAATAGAAACTTCGGCACCGGAATCTACTAACAGAGTTGATTCTGTTTCTGAAAAATTTAACTTTAGATAAATAAAATTGCTGCAAGTTGTATTAATTTGCAAGCATTTTCCATTTTTCATTGACGAGTTATGTGATGTATAATCTGGCCCTGTGGTTGAGTCTGCTGTTGCTGGGTAATGGGTTGGCCTTGGTATGCTCCTTGGCTCCCAACTTGGCCCGGTTGAGGAGCTGGTTGGTTTCCCGATTGGGCATAGAAAACACGTGGAGCTTGATTATGGAATCTGCCACGTTGATTACGGCCGTAGTTTTGGTTGTTTTGCCTATGGTAACCATTACCATTATTATTTCGTCGATAGTTCGATGAGTCGTTCGATTGATATCTACCATTTCGTCCGTAATTAGCGGGACGGTTTCCGTTTCCACGGCCTCTGTGGTAGTTATTCGTAGAGCGACCATCGTTATGTGGGTTATTCCGGGAATTCTGTCGGAAATGTAAGACACTATTTGTAGGTTTTTCCGTTGTTTCGTTCTCGGTTACTTTTTCCACCGCGGCAGTAAGGGTGGAGAATTGACCAGCTTTTAGAAGAAGTCTGGTTTCTGAATTTTTAACTCCAGCTGCAAGAGCTTTTACGCCTGCTTTTACAGACATTCTTGTAGCTGTGTCAACTGGAACGTTTTCGCTTATGTAAGCGCGTTCCAGGTCTAAAGTCAATTTTTCTATTGTTTCTGTAAATTTGCCAATTTCTCCGACCTGTTTTGTTGCGTTCAATTTAGCAACAACTGTTTCTGGTGCTATTTTTATTTTGCACTTCTCTTCAAGTTTTGCTATAATTTCGTCTATATTTTGGGGAGCATCTCCCACTGCGGCCCTAGCCTTTCCTTCCAAGCGAGAAAGGATTACCTGAAGGGCAATCGCTTGGTTTGTATTATCTATAAGTGACTTGCACGCTTTCAGAGCGGCTACTGTGCTCGTCAACTTTTCACCATCACCTTGGTATGTTGGAATTAGCAACGGGATCGTCCTAATTAATTCTATCGCTGACATCTTTGCTTTATTTTTTACTTTTATTGCAAATATTAGTGCTGTTGCTGCACCCTTGAAGGAAGTAACTTGTGATTTTGATTTTATCTCTACTAGCGAAAGAATTGCCAAATGCACTTTCTTCGCTTTTTCTAACAAAATACTATTTTCCTTTGAGTTCTCAATTTGAGCAGCGCCCGTTAATTTATTAATTAGGGAATCGGCGAGATTTTTCTGTTTTAAAAGGATTCTTTTAGAAGACCTGACGCTTACTTTGGCTTTCAATTCATTATAAATGGTTTTTAGTCTATCATATTTTTCATGCATTTCTTGTATTGTGTTTTATGAATGATACAAACACATTATTGCGGAGAGCTACAAATGTTTTTCTAATTCTAGTTTCACGGATCACTACACGATACAAAAAAAAAAAATCGACCCAATTATCGGTTAATTTCGCTCTGACTTGCAGTACTCACTCTTTACCGGTGTCGTTCTCGTTACTCAGCTGCGTCGTCGTCGTGCCCTGCATCGGTTTGATACGCAGCTGGGTTGGCCTCGCCGAGCTGTTGCCCCAGGTTTTTGTGATATGATTTTAAAGATGCTGATGAATATCGGCTACAGGGTGGCCTCGCCGAGCTGTTGCCCCGGGCTTTTGTGATATGATTTTTAAAGATGCTGATGAATATCGGCTACAGGGTGGCCTCGCCGAGCTGTTGCCCCGGGCTTTTGTGATATGATTTTTAAAGATGCTGATGAATATCGGCTACAGGGTGGCCTCGCCGAGCTGTTGCCCCGGGCTTTTGTGATTTGTATTTTTGTAGATGCTGTTGTCCTTCAGCTACCGGTTGGCCTCGCCGAGCTGGTGCGCTCCGGGCATTTGTGATTAGTTTTAAAGATGATAATGATGTGCGGCTTCAAGGTGACTTTGCCGAGTGGTTTCTCCAGGCTTTAAACAATCGCTGCTACCGAGCGGGCTGCTTTCACTGCAATACTTTTTTCACGCTTTTTGTACATTTTATACAGCTTTATTGCTAAATGGATAAGCACTGTGACCAGGATTAGCCACAGCAACAGGGTCTGTTCCTCGTGGTCGGCGCTGTGTTGTTGCTGCTGGTCTTGTATCACCGTTAATTGAATGTCGCCGTTTTCATTATTCTCTTTGGACTGGTGCTTGCCCATAGTCCTTTTAATTTTCACTTGATTTCACTATTTGATTGTTCAAAATATTTGCTGTATTTGAACGTTCGCACTTGTACTTGCTCTTGTAAACTGTTCTAAGTCTTTGAAGACTTAGCACCTGCACGCGTCGCCATGTAAATACGTTGGAGGTTCGTTGTTGAATCTTTCTTTATTTTGTCAAATCTTACGAGCTAAGTTACATGTATTGATTATGCATATCGATAGAGACAGAATATATCAAAGAGAGATGGATAGAGTTGCGCTGTGCCAGTGAGCTACGGGTGAGTGACGATCGTTAGCGAGAACCAGATGTAGGTCAGTTAAGTGCAATGCCTTGCAATGCGTGGCGATGCATTGCCGGGTGTTCTATTACAGTTTGTTACTTTATGTTTTGGTTTTAACTTCCCACGCCACATGTTGGCGAGGTGTGGAATGATTTGGGTTCGAAAGGTTTGTCAACTCAAGTGGGTTTCGAAATGTTATCAAGTGGAGTGTGGGAAACGCGAATGGTTCTTCGTAGGCAATAATATAATGTGAAATGATGCAGGCACAGCACACAACCAAGAGTGATGTTTCCGTTTCTCTAACCAAGCTGAGTGTTACAATTTACAATGTGCTTTCTATTTCTTCACCGAGCGACAAGATAGGCAAAAATGGCAACTGAACGATTCTCTACCGTCTCCTTGTGCCGAAGGCATCCGATTGCGATTTATACATTCCGATTCCGCTCGAGTGGTATTCGTGTTTGACTGCTGATGAGCGCTCACTGACTGGAACTACACTCGGTGGAATGATTCAGTGAGCGTAGAATCCGTACATGCAGCGGAATGCATTCAGTGATTGAATGGCGAACGCGTTATTTCGTGTCTCCCAGTTAAGAGCGGATTGGCTCTCTTTCTCTGTTCTGTGAGTCTTTTGATTTTTGGTTTTATCTCAATTCGGCGTTTCGCGTTCGGCTGTCACTAAACGGAGGCAGCTAATACTCTGCTATTTTTTTTTTATCGAAAGCGTTCGGATGAGTGAGTGAATTTTCCCATGATTGCTCATGGAACGTGGTTGGACGTATCTCGTTATTGAGAAAACTATGCCAGCTGGCATTGATCTAATGTATCGCTAGTTCTGAAGTCTTGGTATAACTTATTAGGAACATCAATAACGATGTATGTATCATAGAAGATGTAGAGTGCCGGTGCAAATATTGGACTACTTAAGCAATAAAAAAATCATATAATAATAACGAAAAGCCTTAACAGAGATCTTTAAGCGTCAACAGAAAGATTTCAACCTCTTTTATATGGGGAAAATATAAGAAGAATGATAAAGTTATTTTTTATGCAAAAAATCGCTGCCCTAGTGCTTCAGTAGTATACGTTCGGAAATGATACAAGAAATTTAAAACAAAATACTGTTATTTCTGGATTATATCACGGATAAAAAAAAAAAAAATTGGCGTTATATACCGAAGCGTGATAAAATGGAAACGTGTTTTTTCTGCATATAATTTTCATCACAATAGTTCTTTGTTAGTTGTTGAATATGATTTCATCAAATTCCCACTGCCATTTTATGGTCTCTATCTTAAAATGAAGTAGCTAGTCATCCGTTTTAGCAGCCATAATGCAATTTCAAAGTAATACATTCTTAGTCCTCATAGTTCATATTGATTCGAAAAAGTATATTAGATGTAATACATGGTAGTTTTCCAGAAATATGATTGCAAAACTAACTTATCTATCTTCTATATAAATAAAAATGGAATGGTGTTTGTATGTCACGAAATGGCCTACGAACGGGTTAACGGATTTGAATGATTCTTTCTCCGTTTTGTTTGTCAAGGGTTCCGACATGTTTGCGTATATAAACATCCCAGGATAATCACCACGAAAGTTAGAAAAACGAAAGTGAACGGAAGTGTCATTTTGTATGGGTCGAAAAATTTACACAGAATTCCTCCCGAGGATTTACACAACGATTTATTTAAGAGTTTAGGAAAGAAATAGCCTATGGGAAGATTCAAGAAACCTTGCAAGAATTCCTCCACCTGTTCATGTTGTTTTTTTTTTTAATTCATCCACGTTTCCTCCCAAGAACTCAAAAATTCCTTGTTAGAAGACCCTAACATTTTTTTTCAAATATATTTTTAAATGTTTCTCAAAACATATCGAAAATATCTACGGTTTCCATATCGTGCTCCGCGAAGACTTGGCAGGTGCCCCGCGACTGTTTTGATAATTTGTATTAAAACCATCAAATCGACATTGATTTTTTAATTTTCAATATTACGAAATTCTTTAATTTTGCGAAATTATTAGCGAAAGAAAATATCGATGAAGAAAAATTGATCATGTCAGGTAAGCCATCATGAAGGAAAAATGTTGAAATGTTTCAACTTTTTGTTTTAAAATACGCTTTTAATTAAACTAAACCAAGCCATAACTAGAAGATGCACGAACATAAATTAAAAAAAAAAAAACAGATCAATCGATCGCGCTGAAAATATGGTCGTTGGTTGCGACCAGTCATTATTTTTTTTATTTCAAACCAAAACAGTGGTTTGTGATCTTGCAATTTTACAGTTTAAATCCATCTTCACCATATATTTTCAACGTTACAGTGGTGACGAATCACAGTTATTAGGAGTCTTATCTAAATCTCGGTTATTATTGAACTTTTATGTAACTCTTACTCTTAAAAATATTCTGTTACCGAAAATATTTCCGTGGATTTTATATGTGACATGTTTAGGCATTTAATGTGAAACACAACCAACAAAGAATATTTTGGAACCTTCTGGTTGTAAAAGCTTTGTTGGGATGCTTACCCTTGTGTAACAAAAATTGTAATATGTTGTTTTGAGTTTTTTTTTCAATATGTATTATAAATATTTTCGGGACTGCTGAACTTGTGCTTAGCCAATTCAGACACGTTAATTAAGGCTCAAAATAGAAATATTTTGCTACAGTAGTTCAAACTTACAGCAAATTTCGACAAATTTCTAAATCAAATCTATTCTGCCGGTTTCAAGCCATGAATTTTTGTTCTACGAAATCTTTTAAAACTCCAGGAGTTCTTCCAGAGGTCTGGGTTTATTAAGGAAATAGAAATATTAGTAGTAGAACGCTAACGGCGCTGTTGTCACAAAACTGATTTAACTAATTATTACCTTTAATTGTTATTTTTCATTATTTGATCGAGCATTCTTAGGTTAATGCATCTACTATTAAGGATGACTTTAAAACTTACACAGGTTTATCAGAGGTTACTTTTGGATTTTATTCAGAAATACCTCACGGATTTATTTTAGGCAAACACATAGAATTAGTGGAGGAACTTTTGAAGGAATCTTAGAGAAAATCTCTGGAGCATATGCTGAAGGTATTTTTAGATAAATTTCTAGATGAAATCTTAAAAAAAAAATCATAGGAAGTCCCAGAAATTCCTGGAGGCATTTCAGGAAAAGTTATTGATTAAATTTTAGAAGATGTTTTGACCGGGAATCTTGGAGGATGTCCCAAGGAGGTCTATGGAAGAATCACTGGATAATATTTTGAAGGAGTTAGAACTTTCTTGGAAAATTTCTTAAAGAATTTTTGGAGGAATTTTTATAATTTCCAAAATAATCTTAAGAAAAAATCCATTTCTGCGGTACTCCTTGGAAAAATCTAGACTGAATTCTTCAGGATTCTCTTTAGAGCCTTTTCAGTAATATCTTAACAATTCCTTTAGATTGCTCCTCAGAATCCCCTTAAAATTATTTACAGAATTCCTTCACGGTTCAGTTTTGAATCCCATCAGGATTATCTTCAGTATCCCTTCAACATTCTCTTCAGAACCCCTTCAGGATTATCTTCAGTATCCTTTCAAGATTCTTTTCAGAATCCTTTCAGGAATTTTTCAATATCTTCTCAGGATTCTCATCAAAATCCCTTCAGGATTCTCTTCAAAATCCTATTAGGGTTCTCTTTAGGTCTCTTCAGGATTCTTTTCAGAATCCCTTCAAGATTCTCTTCAGAATTTGTTCAGGATTCTCTTTAAAATTTATACAGATTTTCTTCGGAACCGCTATAGGATTCTCTTCAAAATCCCTTCACGATTTTCTTTAAAATTCCTTTAGGATTCTGTTCAAAATCCCTTCAGGGTTCTTTCCAGAATCACTTCAGGATTCTGTTCAAAATCTCTTCAGGATTTTCTATAGAGCCCCTTCAGAATAATCATCAAAATCCCTTTAGATTTCTCTTCAAAATCCCTTCAAGATTTGCTTCAGAATCTCTTCACTATTTTCCTCAGGATCCTTTCAAGATTTTCATCAAAATTCCTTCTAGATTCTCATCAAAACCCCTTCAGGATTATATTCAAAATTGCTTCAATATTCTTTTCAGAATCGCTCCAGGATTCTCTTAAGATTTCTCTCAGAATCCCGTCATTCTTCCCTTCATTATTTTTTTTAAAGAATCCCTTCAGGATTCCCTTATGAATCCGTTAAAAAATCTCTTCAGAATCCCTTCAGCATTCTCTTCAGAATCCTTTCAGAGTTCTCTTCAGAATCACTTCAAGATTTTCTTCAGAATCCCTTCAGAGTTCACTTCAGAACCCCTTCTGGATTCTTTTCAGAATTGCTTCAAGATTTTATTCAGAATCACTTCTCGATTTTCTTCGAAATCCCTTCAGGTTTCTCTTCAAAATCCTTTTAGGATTCGCTTTGGAATCCCATCAGGATTCTCTTCAGTATCCTTTCAAGATTTTTTTTTTCAGAATCCCTTCTGTTATCCTTCAGAATCCTCTCCGGTTTCTCATCAAAAATCCTCCAGGATTCGCATCAAAATCCCTTCAGGATTCTTTTCAGAATCGCATCAGAATTCTCTTCCGAATCCCTTCAGTTTTTGTTCAGAATTCCATCAGGATTTTCTTCAAAATTCCTTCAGGATTTTTTTTAAGAATCTCTCCATTCTTCATTTTAGCCTGAAGGGTTTCCTTCTAGAATCCCTTAAGAATTCTCTTCAGAATCCCTTCAGATTTTTTCAGCCTCCTCAAGGATTCTCTTCAGAATTCTCTTCTGAATTCGCTTCAGAACCCCTGTGGATTCTCTTCGAAATGCCTACTGGATCTTATTCATAATCCCTTCAGGAATCTTTATAGAATCCCTTCATGATTCTTTTCCGAATCCTATTAGGATTCTCTTCAGAATCCCTCCAAGGTTCTCTTGAGAACCCTTTCAGGATTTTCTTCAGAATCCTTTCATGGATCTCTTCAGAATTCCTTCAGTAATATTTTCAGAATCACTTTAGGATTCTCTTAAGAATCACTTTAGGATTCTTTTAAGAATCTCTGAACGATTCTCTTCAGAATTTCTAAACAATTCTCTTCAGAATCCCTTCAGGATTCTCTTCAGAATTCCTACAGAAATCTTTTTAGAATCCATTCAGAATTTTTTGCAGAATCCTTTCAAGATGCTTTACAAAATCCCTTCTGAATACTTACGGGTCCTTTCAAGATTCTCTTCAGAAACCTACCAAGATTCGCCTCACAATCCTACCAGGATTCTCTTCAGAATCTTACCAGGGTTCTCTTCAAAATCCTTCCAGGATTGTCTTCAGAATACTATCAGGATTCTCTTCAGAATCCTATCAGGATTCTCTTCAGAATCATATCAGGATTCTCTCCAGAATTCTATCAGGATGCTCTTAAAAATCCTATCAGGAGCCCCTTCAGATTCCCATCAGAATTCTCTCTTTAGAATCTTTTCAGATTTTCTTCATACTTCTTAAGGATTCCCTCCAGATTTCTCTTCAAAAACCCTTCAGAATTCTCTTCATTATCCTATCAGGATTCTCTTCATAATCCCTTCTGAATTCTCTTAAGAATCCCTCTGGATTCTCTTCAAAATGCCTCCTGGATCCTATTCAGAATCCCTCCAGGAATATCCATAGGATCTCTTCATGGATTTTTTCCGAATCCTTTCAGGATTCTCTTCAGAATTTCTTCAGGAATATCTTCAGAAATGTATGGGAAAAATTTCACCGATGGAATATTTTGAAACCTTCCGATTATGAAAATTTAACCCAAATACTGAACTCTAGAGGAAAAAAATCCGAGGTACATTCGATTTGCATAATCTGCTAGTTTAGACATAGCGTGCCCTTTCAAGATTCTCTTCAGAATCCTTCCAGGAACGTCTTCAGAATCCTTTCCTGGATTATTTTCAGAACCCTACCAGGATTCTCTTTAGAATCCTATCAAGATTCTCTTCAGAATCCTATAAGGATTCTTTTCAGAATCCCATCAGGATTCTCTTCAGAATCCTATCAGAATTCTTTTCAGAATCTCTTCAAGATTTTTATTAGAATCACTTCAGGATTCTCATCAGATTCCCTTCAGGTTACTCATCAGAATCCCTTCAGAACTCTCTTCAGAATATTTTCAGGGTCTCTGCAGAATCCTTTCAGGTTGCTTCTCCGAATCATATCCGGATTCTCTTCAGAAATCTTTCACCTCAATATAAATATGATTTGTGATATTTTGATGGATTTGTAGAACAAGCAGTTCGCATTTCCTCATAACTATCGAACAAACAACGTCCAACGCATGTATATCAAATTACTCCTTCCACAGTCCAGCAGTGCAGCAGTTTTTAAACTCAGAAGCAACTAATTTCTCAACTAGCTGATTGACTTCCTGTTGCTCTTTTGCACCTGAGTTATGCTGTCCAACCTTTTTCCGTTGCAGAGTCCTCCCGAAGACCGCCTCAGCAACGTGAATTAAACTTTGCCAACTTTTATTTTCCGTCTGACCTTCTACAGCGATCCTAGCTGCTCGGAAACACGTGTATCTACCGCGTTGAGCTAGTTTCAGTGTCGTAGCCAGAGAATTGATTTTCAGTGAGCGGTATTGGATTACATCACCACTTAAACAGTACTTTCCAGAGTTCTAGCTGAAGCGTAGCGACCCGATACTGAAGCAACCAGTTAACAAAAGCCTCTGGCCGTCACTTTCAGACCATGGTACGGAAAAATCAAGTTCGACTTTCGCTAGAATTTCGTTCAATCGAACGTCCTACCAATCAAACGGTCGGCGGAGAAAGTTCTTGGACTCATTCCAAGTGAAACGCCGCCACTTCCTCCAGCACTTCCCGGAAACAAATGATTGGAAAAGGTCGGTTCAAGCAAAGGAAAACTTTATCCGCGTGAGAAAATTTACTGGTCTTGCTTGGAGAGTGGAGCTGCAGGTGCTGTGCGATGCTTTGCTCGCAGTAGGAATGAACTTTGCTTTTTTACTTTGTTTCAGTGATGGGTTTTCCGTTCTTTTACAACATTTGGAAGGACGAATAAAAGTGTCATCTACATGTGAATGGGAGCAATCTAAACCAACTGAGCAACGACGTGACAGCGCGTGGGATTTGTTGTTAGACATTGTCCATTTGGTGTTTTAAAGAATTAGTTTAAATTGAATTTGTGACATTCAACCACATAGAAGTTGTGGAAATTCAAATCGGATTTGAATTTCCATTGGATTTAGATTGGATTGATTGGATTGGATTTGGATTGGATTTGGATTGGATTTGGATTGGATTTGGATTGGATTTGGATTGGATTTGGATTGGATTTGGATTGGATTTGGATTGGATTGGATTTGGATTGGATTTGGATTGGATTTGGATTGGATTTGGATTGGATTTGGATTGGATTTGGATTGGATTTGGATTGGATTTGGATTGGATTTGGATTGGATTTGGATTGGATTTGGATTGGATTTGGATTGGATTTGGATTGGATTTGGATTGGATTTGGATTGGATTTGGATTGGATTTGGATTGGATTTGGATTGGATTTGGATTGGATTTGGATTGGATTTGGATTGGATTTGGATTGGATTTGGATTGGATTTGGATTGGATTTGGATTGGATTTGGATTGGATTTGGATTGGATTTGGATTGGATTTGGATTGGATTTGGATTGGATTTGGATTGGATTTGGATTGGATTTGGATTGGATTTGGATTGGATTTGGATTGGATTTGGATTGGATTTGGATTGGATTTGGATTGGATTTGGATTGGATTTGGATTGGATTTGGATTGGATTTGGATTGGATTTGGATTGGATTTGGATTGGATTTGGATTGGATTTGGATTGGATTTGGATTGGATTTGGATTGGATTTGGATTGGATTTGGATTGGATTTGGATTGGATTTGGATTGGATTTGGATTGGATTTGGATTGGATTTGGATTGGATTTGGATTGGATTTGGATTGGATTTGGATTGGATTTGGATTGGATTTGGATTGGATTTGGATTGGATTTGGATTGGATTTGGATTGGATTTGGATTGGATTTGGATTGGATTTGGATTGGATTTGGATTGGATTTGGATTGGATTTGGATTGGATTTGGATTGGATTTGGATTGGATTTGGATTGGATTTGGATTGGATTTGGATTGGATTTGGATTGGATTTGGATTGGATTTGGATTGGATTTGGATTGGATTTGGATTGGATTTGGATTGGATTTGGATTGGATTTGGATTGGATTTGGATTGGATTTGGATTGGATTTGGATTGGATTTGGATTGGATTTGGATTGGATTTGGATTGGATTTGGATTGGATTTGGATTGGATTTGGATTGGATTTGGATTGGATTTGGATTGGATTTGGATTGGATTTGGATTGGATTTGGATTGGATTTGGATTGGATTTGGATTGGATTTGGATTGGATTTGGATTGGATTTGGATTGGATTTGGATTGGATTTGGATTGGATTTGGATTGGATTTGGATTGGATTTGGATTGGATTTGGATTGGATTTGGATTGGATTTGGATTGGATTTGGATTGGATTTGGATTGGATTTGGATTGGATTTGGATTGGATTTGGATTAGATTTGGATTGGATTTAAATTTGATTTGGTTTGGTTTACATTAAATCTGGGTATGTTATTTTGAACTTGGCGTTGCTGCGTCACCTTTTCGAATGAAAAATGTGTCGTATATTGTGTGTAAAATCTCTTCGATATTATTCTGAGACAAAAACAATTTTAAATTATCAACAAGCACAAAAGAAGAATAACTTTTCCCACGCTTCATCTCCCTCATATTTCCAATACTGATGACCCACATTTCGTCAGCATTAAATCATTGGAGTGCCGGTGGAAGAAAGTACATTTTTCTCTTCTATGTGCAGTAGATGTTATTTCGATTATAATAGTCCCACATGCTGGGTATGGTCGGGCACTTCTGGAAAACATTTATCTCCCATTATTGACAGCGCAAATATGGGGCAAGAAGATAATTGGAAAGTTCCTCCGTACGAGACACATGCCGAATGGGTGGCTTCAACATCTCCGGAACCTCCTTCCCACCATACATGTTGAGATGGTGAAGAAAAATTATCGTTATCAAGTTATGATCCTCATGTGTGCAAGCGAGGAAATGATTCGTTGGGTTTAAGTTCCTCATCCTCCAGAGATGGGTTTCGATATTTTTTTTGCCGAGCGTAGAACTCGATGGAACATTGAAGGACAACTTGTTTCTCATAAAGAGGATGTGATGTTACGAATTAAAATTTGGGTCAAACTCCGAACAGAAAAAAGTTGGTGCAGAAAAACAAGCTAGGGTATTCCATACCAGGTAGGTTTAAATATTTACCAGCTGAATACGGTATGGAAACGCTCTGCATATGAAGTCAAATATCTAAAAAAATGTCTCATCTTTTCGACTGACATGAAGTGATGCATTGTGCCATTCGTTAGGAAAATCACATCTGTAGCGAAAACATCTTCTGGATTGGTTCTTATCCCACGCTAAAGCTGCATTATTTTATCATTATCAATTCTTCATTTTCATCCCAGAAGTGCTGCATACCAAGACAGCGATTGGCTCAGCGTCTGCTGTAAGCGGTTTATCGTCTTAAATTATTCATTAATCACTTAACAGCATAAAACGTGTTCTATTCAAATCTGAAGAGAAGTGTGTTTGCTATTGAACACTGGAGTAAAAGGTGAGTGAAAACCGTTGTTGCAATTGTTGCAGATTTTCGCGGCTTACCCACTCAGTGTGAATCAAATCCGCTCTTGAAGAGACGGTGTTTCAGCCACCTAAGACATTTTCTTACGTGGAATCTTTTCTGTTGTTGGATAGATAGTTTGCATGAAACGGCACACATAGCCGCAGCGATAAACATACAGCTAGAAATTCTGAGGGTTGTGGGATCGAGTCTCACCGATTGAGGATCTTTTTTTAATGGACATTAATTTGACTTCTCAGGGCATACGAAATATTCGTGCTTGCTACGAATTGAATTGGTAAATTTGTTTGACAAAGGAAGCCAACAACTTTGGAAGTGTTTAAATGAACACTAAGCAGAAAAGAAGGCTCTGGCTCACTTAGGACGTTATGGCAGAAAGAAAGTAAGCAGGATAACTTAACAAAAATTGTATTGATGCTCATCTAAAATATATCTGTAATATTTCCAAACGAAATAACTGCAGACTTTCTAGTGCAAGCAGTAAAGAGTTAAAATAATGCAGTGTACTAAATGGATTTTTTGAATAATTATTAAAAAAAAAAACAAACATTCGGCTTAAAATGATAATTCAACTCATTGACAATTTGGTGTGCTGCGTGAAGCCCAAGTAAGCGGATTCTGTTTTCGCGTCTTCGGATTGAAATGTTTTCAGAATCGGTTTCTCGTGACGCCGGAGTGAAATATGTTTTTTTACCCGGTTTCACACCTTACTGGGCAGTGCGCAAAATTAATTCGTTGATGCCCAGAACGTGACATCAGTCAAGGATAAATTAGCAACTGATGAGATCGTTTCATACTTGTGATAACACACAATTGTATCGTGGCGATTTTAATCACAAAACTATGGACAGTTCGTCACTAGAAGTGTCGACATAAGCTCTTATTCTTGATTTATGAAGTTTTTAAGATAAACGTAATATGTACGTTATTTTATTTTGCAATTACTAAAACAATTACCTTTGAATAACTTAACAGATAACTTAACACATGAGTCACATCACTTACCAAGGTGAATAATAATCATGTAGTTTTTGAATCCTCCCACTAACAAAACTCCTTCCTGTGAATACCATGGAGATGCAGAGGTGATCTCGGTCTCTAGTAGCAATGGACATCACACTAACATTCCTTCCCTTCCCCTATGAGCGCAAGGACGTGGCCGGCGCCGTTATTGACATTACTAAGTTTTGAGCCCGCAAAATTGAACATTGAAGATGTATGCTACTCCCAAGCTACTTCTGTTGGTTCCCTGTGCAATTTTGATTATTCCGGTCAATCACGGAGTAGCAACTACGAATTGTACGATCATCAATGCTTATGCTTAATTGTGAAAATAACATTTGGCTCAAAATCTCATTGGTTATGTTTATTTTAAGTGTAAACCTTATCCACATCATTGGCGTATGACGGCTTACCATCCCAAGCAGCACAGTTTGTTTCAACTCAAGAATAACACCATCTCTTGAAACTAATCAGAGTTATCAATTGTTGAAAATATGACTTACAATTAGACTGAATAGCAACGCAAAAAGCGCAACAGGCGGAGTCTGTTTGGAACATCTTTAAGTTATATCGAAATTGCTGATTTGTTGCAAAATAGTTAAAAGAAAATAAAATGAACTTCCGACATCAAGATCAAGAATTCAAGAATTCAGCACCTACCATTCGAAAGATAAAGATTCAGTCATTTTCTCCGTAAATTTGAAAATATTCTAACGAGGGAATGGAAAATTATATAGTATTGAAGGTTTTGAGCTATTTGATATTTGATGTAGTTGATCAGTTATCTTTGACAGCCTAGTTATCATAGAACTTGAATATGGTCTCAAATCTCTTAGCGAAAAGCATTTGCACAAACTGGGAAATTTTTTGTAATCTTAGTCAGAAATTAACGTGAAACGTTAAACGCCTAGAGGTTCGCAATGCCCTATAAATGTTATGTAATTCATTCAATTTTGTTCGATTATCAAAGTTACCCCAAAACAGAAAACCGACTTTCGATTATATGAAAAAATATACATCCATTCAAAATAAATCTTTCGGCAAACTATCAACTGCAATCGATAGTTAAATGCCAGTACTTGTTTTAAAAATAATAAATTATAATTATTTGAAACAGCATTCATAAATATTCAAGTTTTCATCGGAAAAACGATTAAAGTTACTATTTTTCGTACCTGTTATAATTTGTTGTATTTATTATTTTTGTAGAAAACAGGTGCAAAAAAGTTTGTAAAAAAGGTAATATTCTCAACCATGAACTGTAAATACTCGACAATCCCAAATTGGGAGACTGTTAGCCATCTTATAACAGTGTGGAAGAATCACCCGGAATGTGACTTACTTCACCGGAGATCTAACACTGACTGACTCAGGAGGCGATTGGAAGACTGACGGCCACATCACGCACACACTAATATTGCGATCATAGCATACACATGCATTACCGTCTCAGCTGTCAGCCAGTAAGGGGAAAGGTATTAAACATACGCATGTAAGGGGAAAGGTATTAAACATACACACCTCACATTCTCCTTCTTCTCTAAAAAAAAAATCATTGGCGCCGTTCTAGTGTTACCAACATTTATATTCCAATGCAATTAATTATATAGTTATGTTCTGATTTATTTGTTTTACCTCTTTCACGATATCCTTTTATTGTATATTTTGATAGGTTCTTCTATCTTTCTTCATTAAACAAATTATCTTCCAAAAACAATATCTTTAAAATCTCCACAACTTTTGTTTTGGCATTGGAAAATGTTTCTTGGTCAAAATGATCTGAACTCAAGCAATGCATCGATATTTGGAGTATTTGACTGTAAACTTCCATTTAAAGTACAACACTATAAATGCTGTTTCGCCTATGAAAAGTGAGTTTCCCTGACAGCCCAACTAACATTTAGTGCAAATGTAAACATTCTCTAAGCTCTATTTTTACGGCTTTATGCTGAGTGAAGGCGCTGTACATACGAACAAAAGCTTCTATGCGATCCTTTTACCAACAAAACTGGCGAATCTACTCAGCTATTTTTAAGCTGTGTTGGCAGGTCTTATTCATACCTATAATTGCTCTGTCTCTTCAGTTATACGACAAGTAGCCTGGTAACATCTTCGGAAGGCGCTTTCTCAACCATTTCGCAACTGTTTAATAATTTTTATACAGTTTCGCTGCATTATCGATTAAATATTATTTCAAGCTGTTTCACAGCTTCCGGAATTAATGTCATAAGTATCTGAATTTATTGTTCCCAACGTTACACAATTAAAGTACCTGCCACCGCAGTCTATATCGAAAGGCAAAGAAAATACACCGTTTTCTTCTACATGGAAAACAATACATACAATATTTTATAATGATCTTAAAAGATGTTATAGCCATGCTTATACCACATCATCAGGCTGTAAAAAGGGGTGTGAAGCTTCAAAACGCAATGTTTACATCCAGAAAGCTGTGTAGATGCGCCACAAGTTGTTGTTTTACAGCTTACTGCTGTATGCTCTCTGTATAACTGACAACAAAGCGCTTTTTAATTATATATTCAGCAGCATAACAAATCATATTGTATAAAAGCAGCCGGATTAATGATGGAGAGTTTCATTCCACATCAATAGGTTGCTATATTTTACGGTGTTGAGTTACAGCTGAGTGAAAGCACCAAAGCGATAACCGATGACATTTTTTTCAGCTTAGATATGCAGCTGCAAAACGTTTGCGTTACAGCTGTATTAACGCTGTTTGTTCTATTTTTGACAGCTTTCATTTTTTTTTTGCTGCGTTCGTTACTTCAATTCAACTGTTATACAGCACAAAGCAAATAATCTTGGCTTATAGCGCTAAAATTGTTACTTGGGAGAAATGTTCAAAAAATTTTCTACAGCGAGTAACGTGTGAAGCGCCATACTTTCTTAACGGCGTACTGTGATTTAATAAAAATTGATTTTCTTGACCATTTCTTGCAAGGAATTTCCCACGCATGGAGGAAGGCGACTACTTTTCTTTTCAGATACATAGTTCCCATTATTATACATTCTTAAGGAGATTTTCACGCTTTTAACTGGTTCATCTCCGAACTGCTATTAACTTTGAGCTCTATAGTTAACACAAACTTTCAACACTTTTTGGTCGCGCTTTTGTATTCTGTACAACATATGAGGGATAAAAACCAACACTTTTCGTGCACAACTTCAACGTGGCGATGGTCATTCACGTGACAGACGTGTATTTTCCATTTTTATGTTCACCTGTTATTGATGTTGTAATATTCCATATTCAATAGGTAGTAGTAGAGTATTCACATCAGCAGCCGTTGAAATATATTTAAACATTCTCGCCGTTAAATGGGAAGTTGTCTGACTCCATGGCCGGCTCTCCTAATTGGACAATCACTTCATCCTTAAAAATATTTTCACGAGTTACATCTCCAGATGCCCGAGCTGTCATCAAATACTTGTACTCGAATGATCTTAACTTGAGAATCGATCTTTCGTTGTATCTGCAACTTATTCAAGATTAACTATGGTAGTATCAAATAAAAACCGAACTCTAACCAACTTTCAGGATCACAACAATTTCTCGTAAATTTCTAGATACTCATCTTTTATAATCCATTCAATTCAAAATTCAACAAAATATTACTTGCTTCTCTTTTCATTAACGTGATAACTCTGGCCTTATTTATCTCGAGCTTAATGCCTTAATTTCACTTCCGAAGTAAGTCGATCATGTAACCTTAGTTATCTCAGCTGGTAGTCTCTTCAATAAAAATAATAATAACTGTAACCTTAACGTCATAAGTGACTATACCGGGGTTGGAATACAATCCTAGATTTTTGGTATGAGAGATATGTGCTCTAACCACTACACCAGGCCAGTCCCCAAAGATCACTGTTCCGTATTTCTGATCCGTTTTATATGTATTGTTTACTTAGCCAGTTTCTGAGATCGAATTTCGTTAACACTCTAGATGAACAAAATAAACTTCTGGGAGGGTTTTCTTAAACACTACAGATTCCAACCTTTCCTGTTGTCCCGACATATCATTTCACTCTATCTACACGATTCTCATTACGCATCAGATAACATTATCGACTTTTCTCAGACAATTTTCATTACCTGTCTCTGGGGATTGTCCCGACATACCATTTTCTTTAGAGGCTTTCATTACACATCCATTTTTAGATGGCTTCCATTACACACCATATTTTTTCAGGTGGTATCCTTTACACACCATTTTTTTCATGATTTGCATTATTTCTCTCAGGAGGTCATTACCACACCCAATTATTCTCAGGTAGGTTTTCATTATAAACCCTATTTTCCCGAGTGGTTTCTATTACATACACATCCTATTTCGTTCCGGGTTATCTTGTAGTACATACCCTTCTTCTTCTTTCTGGCATTACGTCCCAACTAGGACAAAGCCTGCTTCTTAGCTTAGTGTTCTTATGAGCACTTCCACAGTTATTAACTGAGAGCTTTCTTTGTCTATTGACCATTTTTGCATGTGTATATCCTGTGGTAGGTACGAAGATACACTATGCCCTGGGAATCGAAAAAAAATTCCTTTACGAAAAGATCCTCGAGCAGCGGGATTCGAACCCACGACCCTCAGCTTGGTCATGCTGAATAGCTGCGCGTTTACCGCTACGGCTATCTGGGCCCCACAACATACCCTATTATTTTCGAATAGTATCCATTACACACCTTTTTTTCAGAGGGTTTCCAATACACACCTTATTTTATCAGGTGGTTTTCACTACATACCCTATTTTTTTCAGGTCGTTTTCTTTACAAACCCTATTTTCCGAGGGTTTGTCATTACACACCCTGTTTTGCATCCGGTGGTTTTCACTACTTTTTTTCTGGGTGGTTTTCATTACACACTCTCTTATCAGGTGTTTTTCATCACACTCCATATATTTTTTTTCCCGGGTGGTTTATTATTACACCCCATTTTTCCCGGGTGGTTTTTATAACGCATCCTATTTTTATCTGGTGGTTTACATTACCCACAATATTTATTTTCCCGGGTGGTTTTCATTACGCACCCCTTTTTCAGGTGGTTTTTATTACACACCCTATTTTTCCTTGGGAGGTTTTCATTACACACCCTATTTTTTTCGGTTGGTCTTCATTATACACCCTATTTTTCCCCGGGTGGTTTTCATTACACACCCTATTTTTTTTCCGGGTGGTTTTCATTACGCACCCTATTTTTCCTCGGGTGGTTTTCATTACACATCCTATTTTTTTCCCGGGTTGTTTTCATTACACACCCTATTTTTCCCCGGGTGGTTTTCATTACGCACCCTATTTTTTTCCCGGGTGGTTTTCATTACACACCCAATTTTTGTTTGGAAGGTTTACATTACGCTTCCATTTACTCTACCAGGGTGGTTTTCTCTACGCACCACAGGTTTTCTCATACACTTTTCCATCGGTCGTTTTCGTTGCACACTGCACCTTATACACTCAATCACACTTTGCTAGCTGTAGCACCATTTTTCTGAACCGCTCCTTCAATTGATCCGCCATTCCGAGTGATTCTGCACACCTGGCCTACCAATAAGCAAAGTCAATACTAAGCTCCTGGCAGGATCGCCAATGTAAATACTCGACAATCCCAAATTGGGAGACTGTTAGCCATCTTATAACAGTGTGGAAGAATCACCCGGAATGTGACTTACTTCACCGGAGATCTAACACTGACTGACTCAGGAGGCGATTGGAAGACTGACGGCCACATCACGCACACACTAATATTGCGATCATAGCATACACATGCATTACCGTCTCAGCTGTCAGCCAGTAAGGGGAAAGGTATTAAACATACGCATGTAAGGGGAAAGGTATTAAACATACACACCTCACATGAACGAAAACATACAAGAACTGAGAACTGTACTGTTCAAACATGTTTAATGTTGAGTAAATAAAAAATAACTATAAACTAAAAGTACAGCGTTTTGATAGCGGCGCAGCCAAAAAATTCGATTGAAAAGATTTTGTGTTCCCTTCCCAGGAATTACCCTGCTGAGTTCGGCGTAAAAATGCTTCCTCGCATGCTGTTTTACAGATTCAAATCGCTCGAGGAGTTCTTCATCGGCGAACACCAAGCCAGTTTTCGTGAGGGCTGCTCGACAACGGATTAGTTGTATACCTAGCATTTTGTTTCTATCTTTATTAACGAGATTTTTTGCCCTGGACTAGTTCGTCCAACGGCGTTACTTCCCTTCCGAAGGAAGTCGCCGCCGACTATTTCACGGGATGGGATTCGTGAGAGGCGTGTGTTCTAATCACTACGCCAGGTCCGACCCCACCTAGCAATTGATTCTAAATTTATTCCGGGAGCATAACTCGCAGACCCACCATCTGTTTATTGATTTCAAGGCGGTGTACGACTCAGTGAAAAAAAAAAATGAAACTAATTAGGCTGGTACGTGCTACGTTGGATGGTTGGCAATCAAGTGTTCGGATTTCAGATGAGGTGTCAACCTCGTTTGTGACTATCAGGGATAGGGTGTGACTCAAAACTCTTTCGGTGCAGCACGCGCTGCCGGGAGACAGCACGTTCAATTTGAAAGAGACGTGCTAGTGCAATATGGATTGTGTTGCACCCATTCTTTTTTGTGTGCTTAAACTCCCATGTGCCGTTGCTAAGAATCGCTCTGAGCATTAGGCAAGGCTCTCTCACATAGCATAAATTTGCTTTGATGACGGAGTACGGATGGACGCCACTCTCAAACAAACCACACGAACGTTTGTTTACTTCATAAATCATACATGATTTCGCCTCACACACAAGGTAGATGTACCAATAGTGGAGGTACTTAGTACGATTGATCTTCATTTAACCGCTTAAATTCAAGAAGCGCAATCAATGAACATATTAATATTGTAACGGAAAGAAACGACTTAATGAGAAAAATGATTTCATCGCAGTAGCCAACGGCATATCAGTGAAAAATAGTACCTACACTGTATATTTTTAATTTGCGTTCCTATAGTTGCGGTATCCGTTGTTTCCTTATGGGATCCTCCACTATAGGAACACTTTACCGCAACTATTGGTACAAGTAAGAAAAGTTTCACCAATTTTAGTGATATTTCATCAACGTTCAAGTAATTTGCACGCTGTTTTCAACTATTTCGTGTATCAACAAGCCAATATGTCGATTGACAGTGTCAATTCTGTGGTTTATGCAATAAAATCAGTGAGAATGGCGTTACCAAAACTATAGGAACACCCACAACTAATGGATTACTTATCCTACTTCGATAATTTCGACGACTTCGGTATACTTTTCGTGTTGACCAGGAGTTTTGACAATTTCCTTAACAAACGATTGTTTAGATTCAATATTGCTGTTTGCGTTTGACGTGCAAATCTCTCTAATTGCGCATCGAATGCGGTTATACAAAGTTATCAAAGAACTCTTAGCAACCATGATCGATATCACCGCCAACCAAGCAAAGAAAATCAAAGAATCAAAGAATCTTTGTTGAAAATCTTACCGCGTTTGGCGTTCCCGCATTTCAAACGCACACAGCAATATATCTGACAAAACTTTCACGTGATCGTTGTGTTTATTGTCGTTTTTGTTTTTAGGAACTGGATCGGTGGTCAACACATAAACAAACCAACTTCAAGCAAATTGTAGTTCGGTCGAACCTGAATCGGGTTGGGGTTGAAACCTAGGTTCAAAAACGAATTTGACATATGTTATTGCTGTGTGCGTTTGAAACGCAAATATGAAATGCGGGAAGAGCAAAGGCGGTAAGATTTTTTACAAGGAAAACGAAGTCGAGAATTGCTTTTCCACGGAAGTGTCAAGAGTTTTGTCGGTATTTTGACACCCCCTATCCCGAGGGAAGATTTGTTGTATGAAATTAAAAATAATTTGTCTAGCACGTAACAAACAACTTCCTGCCCCCTTAACATGACTCACCCTACACATAACTCCTTAATTAATAAACGGCCTCTAATTACAAAATAATTTCCGAACATTACAAGAAATGCCCTACGTCCTAGTTTCAAATTCACGTGCTTTCTATGTAAGGGCCCATTCACAAATTTCATAACGCTGAAGGGGAGGGGGGGGTATCCTTAAGATGGTACAGCTCATACAAAATTTGAAAAATATTCGTACAAAATTCGTTACGAGGGGGTAGGTGGGTGTCGGAAATGGCCATTCCCGGCCATAACCCTAAAATGATTTTGAAGTGTAGAGCAAGCAAAAACGATTCGACACCACCGTCAGTAACATTCGTTCTCAATTATGTTTCCAATGAAAAGCACCAAACGAAGCACATTGTGCTTTACTCCAAGAGTTTTAAAGAGTAGAGCTGGAGCTATCTTTTGTCTCACACACAGTTGCGGCAATACTCGCACCTTCTTTTGTGTCACTCAACAAAAACAGGAGACGCACGCAAAAGTCGGGTGCAGCACATGCATATTTTGCACCGCTCCGAGTTTTCTGCCATTCTCTGGTGACGATAGACAGATTGAAGCTGGAGGCACACTTTAGAATTTTCTGTTCAACATTGCACTCGAGGATGCTTTTAGGAGATTTGGCGTGCAGAGAAATGGTCCTATCAACACATGGTCGTTCATGCTCCTTGGCTTTGCGGACGATATCGACCTTATTGGAAACGATCGCAGGTCAGTGGAGGTGGCCATCGTGCCTCTGAAAAGGGAGATAGCGATGATAGGCCTGATCATTAATTCTTCCAGAACGAAGTTCATGGTTGCAGGGAGAGATAGAGTTAGGTTTGGTGGTGTAGGTGCTGAGGAAGTGTTGATGGGGATGTTATTATAAACAACATTTTAAGTGACCATACCAAACAACAACGAAAAAATGGTAAAAACACTGCTGGCCTCAACCACAGTTTTTCATAAGTGTTCAAGAAAGTTTAACGTAATCCCAAACACTGCCTGAATTGGAAACCTCGCCGTTGATTTTAAAACTCAGTAACATTCGCATTTTTAAGAAATTTCTGTCATTCAACTAGAAAACTCACTATTAATGCATGGTATCCTCCATCCATCCTCCTTCGGTTTTTTTTTAGGCGTTCTCTCATATTATTTATGGAAAATTTCCTAGACATACCCTTGGAGACGTTCTTGGAGCAATACCAAATGAAATCTTTGAGAACTTCTTTTGGAAATTTTCGGCATAACCCGTTAGATAACCAAAAGAATTCCTCAGTGAGTGAAAAAATCGCAGCAGGCTGTGAGCGCGGATGGCTGCGTTTGAAATTTGCTGTCAGGTTTTGTTTCGCTTCCATGCTATCTCAAGTTTGGCTGAACAAAAAATGATTCGGCCGATACTATCGTATTCGTGGACGTGTGTGGTTTTATTTTCTTGTCTCCAAGTATGATTTCAATTCGGCTTGCAAATTTGCAAATCTGATGCAATTATAAAATTTTCACGGAATTAACATTTCACAATTATAACTAATGGAATACCGTTCTGATTCAAATCACGGACATTCAACTTTGTATGGGAAAGGTTTCAATTGAAATGTTTTAAAATTTGCCGTTCAAAAGCTCAAAATTTGGAACTTTTTTAATGAGATTTTTACATAGCAATCCAAGAAAATTTACAATGCTCAACTAGTTTTGACGTTTTTCTAACGGTTGGTAGTGATTATTTAACGATTCGTCTTATCCAAGTTTGCTTTTCACGAGCTGTCCGGAATTCGAATCAAAGCATCCGGTATAAGAAGCAAAAGTGAGGTGGTGTCTGGAATAAGAATCATGAAGAAGACACACATTTCTATTTATTTAAATTTATTGAGATTGTGGAATTCAAATCTACACCTACCATTCGAGATGTAAGTGTCCTGATAGCATAATAACGCTGAGATATCATATAGATTGATTTAGTTTATGCTTTTAGATAGCTCACACTTCGAAGAGGGCTTAAGTGTCCGTAATATGAATCAAACTGGTAATTCAAACCTTCTACACGTGTCGAATAGTGCTTTTGTGAAGGTGAAAAGCGAGTTTTTCGTGATGGCAGAAATCATGGAGTTCAATGGAGCGTCTTCAAGTGCAATGTTTTCCAATTTATGCTTTGTAGTTATTTCTGGTTTCTCTGGAAAAAAAATCGCTGGTTGAGTTCCGACAAAGATCGCTTTCTCGAGAAATGAATCTCTGAAAAAAAAAAACAATACCTTTGGACAAATTTCTGGATGAATTCTTCAAGGTATCTCGAACGATAATCTGGGAAAATTTCTTGGTCAGATTGTGAAGGAATCATTCAATAAACTGCAAAAAAAAAAATCTTCGAATTTATAACTGAAGGAAATTTTAAGCAAATACCTGAATTACATTCTCAGAAGATCATTAAATATATAGAGTAATATTTGGTGTAGCATCACGATGAATCCCCACAGAATGTTTTAGAAATACGACCCCTTGATGGAACACTGATTATCTTCTCTGAGGAATTCATATTAAAACGTGGTTTCTGTTCAGTCTCGTTACGATCTCGTTTTTCAGGTATGTGGTCTCTAAAGTTCATATTTTAAGACACTTAGCCGCTAGCAGCCCTAAAGTGGCCATATTGGCATATTAGTATTCATTGATTGACACCTTGATTCCTAAATGAAAAGTTGAAATGAATTCAACAATAGATGAACAAGATTTACGTTATGTTCACTCACAAATCATAATGTTGGAAGAAAGTATATTATGATTTCGATAAATTCACTAGACAAGAGTCAATTGTATATTAGTTAAGCGCACATCCCTATTTTAAAGGGAATCGAATTTGCAGAATGTTGATTTTTACATCACGAGTCGCGCAAACATTTAACGAAGCTTGCCGTGTTGAATATTCCCGACAGGAAAAATCTAGTTCTGAAACGTATCGCGTAAAACATTCTTTGCAATTTCGTATAAGGCCACTTGAGGGTATCAGACATCATATTGGGATGCATTCATCATTATTTTGCGATTTGAAACATGGTTGTTCAATACAATCACCCCACAGTTATGGATCAACTAAGGGTCATTTTTCAGAACAAAATGTGATTAAAAATAATGGTGATGCTGTACAAAACAAAATTGCCAGGACGGTACTGCAGAATAAAGTTGTTTTTGAAAATACACCTCAACCCGATTTTTTACGAAAAAATGTGTTGATTTAGAAAGAAATTTCAAACGATGTCCACCCCACAGATGTGGATCAGTGGGAGAGGAGGATCCTTATTATGGATCAAATCGACTCATGTTATGGATCAAAACACTATAAAATCAATTTATCTGTGAGGTAAACGAATGGTGTGCTAGTAAAAGCATACGTTTTGGAGTTTGTTTCGGAATCGTCTTATCATTGATTCATAACTGTGGTATGGTATTCAATGGCCAATGGTTATGAATCAACGCTTCTGGGAATACGGTTGACATTTTATTCAATACGGACGGAAAAAATATGCATAAACATATTATAATTGATTGCGATGCTGCACAGATGTATGATTCCAACTTTATTTGATGAGATATTCCCGTTTTGATGCAACTCTGATCCATATCTGTGTGCTATCCATAACTGTGGGGTGACTGTAACTCAAAACAATGAAAAAAGCGTTCTGAAATGGTCACTTCACAATTGAAATCAGTTGCGTACTTATTTTCACGATACGATATATTTCAGTACTGAAAAACAGTCTATTACGATGAGAAATTGCAAAAAAAAAACACTCTTTTTTTATTTAGTAAAAGACCACTGAAGTGTATTAGAAGTAACATCGAGATGCGTTTACCTAATTTTGCAATATTTGAAAATGCATGGTTAATGATTCAATAGAGTTGCCCAATGAAAAAAGTTGTATATGTATGTTGTTGCGAATTACTTTCATGACAATGCATTATTCAGAGCTGAAAAGTAGACTATTTCATTACTGATTGACGTGATGAAATTTTGAGCAATTTCTCATCTCAAGCATAACACATAAATCACCGTTAAAATGGTATTAATCATGTTTATCAAACAAATCATCTATAGTGATTCTTTAAGCCAATCCACATCAATCGGAAGTTTATCTCATAGCATCCAGTAGGTTTCATTCCGTTTATCTCCCGGAGCTGTTATTTACTGCCAATCGATACAACAATTCCAAACTTCATCCACTGGGAAAACTGATCATAAACTTTTTTACGGTCTATTATATTCCCAATTCGGATCGTCCATCGGCACCGTTACTGGGGAACAACCGAATCGATGGACAGTTTTTTGCCTCACTTATCGACCCCCGGGATGTGGTTGCCATCCAGTGATGGTGCGTGAGCGTGGATGAAGAAGTCCTAAATAAAGAACATCCTCCTCCTGCACAATGGGCGGGAAAGTAAAGTTTGGCCAAATATCGAATCAGAAGTGACTATTTACGTTACATAAAACTTTTCAATCCGTATATCAAGGTGTAAATGCATCGAAGCCAAACTTCTAATTTTCAAGAGCACAAACTTGAGAACCAGATAACCGTTTGCGCTGAAAATTTGATCGATTGATCACCACCAGCGAGTGAACAGTGCGTTAAGCTTTCAGCACAAACGGTTGTCTGGTTCTCTTGATTTGTGCTCTTGAAAATTAGAAGTTTGGCTACGATGCATCTTAGCCTTGAAACATAATTTTATTAAAATATGCAAACTAATTTACTTGAAAATATAAATTTCGTTTGAGTTTGATCGAATTTGATCATTAAAAACTGTAGCCAAATTGAAATAAATTTAAAGTTATAATTTCAATCAGTTATAATTTCAATCAGTTATAATTTTAATCAGGGATCATAACAGTATAACATGCATTTTAAATATATTTTAAAACAATAAAAAAAACCTTTTTTTTAATTAATTTTTGGTTGGCCCATTTTTTATATGTAGCCGGACCATTGTGTCCTGACTGAAAGTGGTGCGTGCAAAGTTGGGCGCAAGTTTGCTGCTATGCTTCAAGTCATTTCATTTCGTGTAGGTGTGTTTGTTGTCTTCCCATAGCTGATTTTTTTTTCGTTTAGGATGGATATTTGTCGGATGAACCAAAATTTCATTTCCCCAGTCGGTAGAGCAATAATAGCTGTGGCAGCCGTCAGAGTTGAAGGCGGAGAAAAGTTTGGCTTCACTCGGTTATTTCGGGATGTTCTAAATGGCAAATAAAATACTTGTAGTTGAATATTTGGGATTTCAGAAGGCACTTTATCTAAAACATGTTTAGTAATAGTAATGATCTTTACGGGTACAATATAACTTAGGATTCAAAAGTTAATTCAGTTGCTTGTAAAAAAAAAACTATGCAGTACAAATCTGCGACATCACAGCATCAAAATTAGTTTGCAATATGATCTTAAGCTGCGCTAGGGTACTCACGCTGATTTTGATCCTGATCATGTCCCTGTTACAATCAAACATCCCATTAAGCGATCTCAGTCCTATCAGCCCCACTTTCAATTATTTTCTTGCCAACTGGAATACCACATATGAAACATTGGATCAAGAATCATTAAACCCACACTATCATACTAAGGGGTGAACCCAAACTTTTGCTCGATGACTTGATTTTTAATAGTTTTTAGATTTTTCCGCCAAAATTTCGCGGTTTTTCTTCAAAGAATAGAAGTTTACAATTCAATGACACATTAAAATGTCACAACTTTAAGTAAAAATTAATACACAAAATGCGAAAAAAATTGTTTTGAAAAATACATACGAAGTAAGAATAACTCATTGCTATTCGAACGCGCATAGAGAGCTTCAATTAAACGTGATATGGACAAAACACTTTTGTATTTTTTTAATGGGGTGAACCCAAACTTTTGCACGGGAGTGTACTTTGAAGTTGACTACTAATCATGTTTTAGTTCGCCGCAGTTCTTATTTGTGGATGAATAACCTAGCATTCAATAATGAAATGATTTTCCACTTACCTAACTGCGATGCTGAACACAACGCTTGCGAATATAATCGACACGATTATCAGCACCACAACTGCTATCACACTCCAGCACAGCACTCCGCAGATCCAAAACGATTCAATCGTGCCTTCAATCATCCAGTCACTGTATCCTGGAAGCACCGGATGCATGCTAAACTTCTGCCGATTCAATTGATCCTGCCTCAGGATCAAAAATGGTCGCCACACTATCGTAGTCCGGTGGTGCGATATGTTCTTCAGGTCAAACACTATGAAATCGAACTGATACTGATGATGGTGATGTGAATGTTGATACCGTTGGTCATGCTCAATTGCTAAGATGTAATCATACAGGTAGAAATTTTCACTAAAAATTAAGCTACGTCCACTAGTGGTCACCAGTTGGGACCCGTTAAAACTATCCGAAGTCTCGTCTCCCATTAGCACCAAATTTCTGTATCTGTCACTCAACATTGCACAAAACAGCTCGGCATCCTTTTTCCGCCGATCAATTCCGGCCCCCAAACTTGCATTCCACCCATGATTACCATTTCCGTCGAAAAGCTCATCACTGCTCATGTTGGTCACCGAATTGAGATAAGTGCCTTCAACGGCAGCATCGATGTTGTCAATGTCGCAATAGCTGTCCAGAGTCGCTTGACAGCGTAATTGGTTTGCGGCCAGGTCCTGAAGCTGGTCCAAGTTGCTCGAATCGGTGTCGGTGAGGAAATAATTAAAATCACAGCCCGATGAGGTCAAGTTTGTTGAATTAATTAGGCTTTCGAGCGATTCTCGGTGGCCGTCGATTGCTGTCGGGGGGAGGGAAAAGTATAAAGTGTATCTTAGTATAATTCTATAATGGCTTTGTGGAAAGTGTTTAAAGTTTAAATTTTAAGCGAGTAGCAAAATATTGATTTCCTTTAATTGTTTATTTCGAAATTCTCAATGCTCTGCTTGATTATTTTCTTAGTAGTGCTACCGTTTTGTCTCAAATTTTGAACAGACTCTTATTCCGAACACTCGGTTTTTGTGTGGCGAGTGTCTTGAAATGTTTCGCTGAAATATGTCATCAAATTGCCAAGAAATGACAGTCACTTAGAATGGAATTTTAATTTCTTTTAATCTATTTTATACTTGGAGAGGTGTAATAATTCTCTAGTTTGAGGGTAGTAAAACTAGTTCAGATAAATTTATTTGCGAAATTATTCATTTGAATACGAATTATTTGAGCTGTTCGGAATTTTAATCAAGGTGTTCGAAATAAGAGACAGAATGACTTCATACTGTTTTCAGTGCTCGAAACTTTCGTAAACATTTATGCACATAACGATGCAGCCAAGTGTACGTTTAATCATGTCCCAAATATACATTATCTCTATCCAATGAATTCGTCATGTTTATCTATGAAAATGTGGAATTCCACTTCAGGTTGTATGATCATTTTGAAATTATATTAGTAACCTCCTATGAAATATATGGTAGCATTGGAAAGAACGGTAGTGATTGAGGCTTGTTCAGCATGCTGAAGCAAAATCTAAGTAATTCTAATTAAATAATATTTAACAGCAATGGATTATAACAGCAAAGTTATTCGAGGATTATAATGAAAGCTTCAGTCATCGCTTTGTTGATCTTATGGTTTGAGAGAAATATTATTCATTGCTTGGCAATGTGATAAATAGAGTCGAAAATATTACTCTGTTAACTCTCTTACACACATTTGGTGGTTCTGAAAAGAGCCAAAGGCTTTGTTTGCTCGGATGCTGTCATAGATGAATCGCACTACAGGATTTTATCAGTTGATTGCCATGGTTAAATGAAGAATCCCCAACGCAAGTGTAGAAATTTGTATAAATTCTCTGCTTATAAGACGAACCAGTTGAATGTTTCGTGGTGTAGATGGCATACATCAGCAACAGGTATTAGATCACACGGCTGAAGTCGGAATCTGAAAACGTAGCTTAAGTTTGAAATCTTGAGCGATACCACAAGCCGGATGCTCGATTTGTCTAATATTAGTACCGTGGTGAATCAAAATCCGGACGGTACCAATATCCGGACACTCAGGTAAAATATAATCATTAATGATGAAATTAAGTATTACAGTGGTAAATTTTATTTATAATATTTACTTTCATTCTTGCTGATCACTCTACAATCATTCGTAATCTAGTAACCATCGCCTAATAATCAATAATAATCAAAACAAAAACGTCTTTCGGATCGGACGAGTTTTTTTTTTTGCATTGTGAATAATTTCGGTAGAAGTGGTGAAGAACGTGCGTTTACATTCAGCTGACGGTCATGTGTTTAAATTACATTCTTCACAACGTATTTTGAATATAAAAGTAAAATAAACATAAATACACATATTCGGAAGCACTACAATCGTGAAGTTCGTGTAAATATGCAAATAGCGGTGTAAAAGAGACTGTCCGGGATTGTCGACAGGTGGTTTTAAATCCGGACACCGTTATAAAGCATTGTGTTTTAGTTCTGTGAGTGAATAATTATAGGATAAATCTAAAAGAAATGTTACAAACATAATCATTCAGGTGTTATCAGTGATTGAAATGCAGTTTTATGCTCAGAAAAGCAGTGTGGCTTAAATATTTCAGAGGTGCTAACTACAAGCGCCCAACCCCATATGTTCGGATGCAGTTGAGGTAATTGAGCCAAAAATTTACAACCATTTCATTAACGTAAGCATTATAGATCACATTCATGCATGTATTATTTATAAATGTGACATAAAATTAAATGAATATGCACTTATTATGGATCTTGATGCAGTATTCCATATTCCAAAGGCGCTGTCCGGATTTTGATTCACAAATGTCCGGATTTATGAACAAGTAATGCTTCTGGTGTCCGGATTTAAGGACAAGACAAGCTTGATTATTTCGATGATTTTCATGGTATTATCATAATTTTTATATTATAATTCAATTTCCTCATCAAGTTCTGTTATAAAACTACGTGTAGCATTAATGAACTCAATTCTAATTCGATGAAAAGTGGTTTAAAACGGAGTTTGAACATATGTCTCAGCGTCCGGGTATTGATGCAGCACGGTAGTAATGATGCCTAACGGGCTTGATTCTTGACTGCACCACAGATGAGTTTATCACGAGCCGAAATCTCATAAACCAGATGCTGATCAACAGCTCAGTAGGCTTCTGGATACGAGGCGCTCTTCGCTAAGCAGGTTCGGAGGAGCTCTTACTAGTTCGAAAGCGCAAAATGGAATGAACCCGAATCCGGCGAAGGAAGCATGCTTTAAACCCTTAGATTAGCAGATGATACTCCTCCCATTCGTGCTCTTCTTTTCTAGTCGACCAATCTGGAAAATGGATAAGTGCCAATAATGTGTTGGGCTTAGAATTTCTTAAAAATTGCGGAAAATGATAATGCGTGAGAAATTGATCGAACATGAATAGTTGGAAGGGTTGACATTTACTATATATTCTATAGTTAGCTATTGATAATAAATACTTTTCTTTAGTATGAAAGTGAATTTCTGATTAATGAGTGCCAAAATGATGAAAATTGTTCAATCAGAATTTCTCTTAAAAACCGTTCTAAATATGTCGCAATTTTGTTACATTTGATAATTTTCATAATCGATGTGCTCCCAGAAAATATGGAAAACCTAAGACACTGTTGGAAATGCCACTCTAGTTTACAATCGTTGTGAAATGTTGAGCACTCACCCCGACGGCACAGCAGCAGCTTCCAAGAATAGTCTCAAATTGTCGTGCCATCAATTGTTCATAACAAATTAAATTTTGTACGAAGCTGCGAGATTGATTGAGGAATATAAGATGTAATAAGGTCGGAAATATTATTCCATCAACTCTTTTCCACAAATTTGATGGCCCTGACAAGGGCCGATTGTTGTCTTAGCCTCGATACGGTCACAGATAAATAGCACTACGGTATGTTATCAGTTGATTGCCATGGTCAAACGGGGAATTTGCTTATACGACGAACCAGCTGAATGGCTCGTGACGTGGATGGCGCACAACAGCAACGGGTATTGGATCCCCGGGCACAAGTCGAAATCTGGAAACGATGCTCACTCTTGAAATCTTGAGCGATTTCACTAGTCCGACGCTCCATTAGCAGCAGCTCCTCGGATCAGCAACTCTGGGGGCTTCTGGTATTTGGCTCCTAACGATGCTGAATTTATCACGAGTCGAAATCTGGGAGCGCGGATAAATTTGCGGCGGCGATGACGATGGCTTGGACGTCCGCCGCTCGGAGAAGCGCCCAAGCCATCGTCATCGCCACCGCAAATCAATCTTGCGTCTTCCTCTTCCGACGACACAAATTGGACTGTGACGCGAGTGCAAAAGCAAAGCGAGAATGACTCGCCCGATCGTGTTCACAGTCCGACCGCAAAAAGAAGACTGAGGGAAGAAGCAGGGACCCGTTTGCTTTTATAGTGGGCAGCAATACCGTCGAAAAATGCTCGAACGTGATTGGTTGGATAAGAAAGGGGTCAACATTTACCAAATTTTCAATAATTGAACAACAAAATTTACTTATCGGATATATTACTAACAATGCGTAGATACATTTCTGATCGAATGATACTAAAATCAAAATAATTGGATCATAAACAACTGAGTTATTAATGTTCAAAATCTCCCCTAATTTCGTTACATGTCTCATTTTCCGTACTTTTAAAGTGCACCCCATTATAGAAAACAAAGACGTAGTCCTACGTCAAAAACGTAAACAATGTCTCATTGGACTACATGACAGAACGAAGTTTTTATCTAAGACGTTTATATATAAACTGATTTAAATTAGTAACAAGTTATCTAGATCAAACCCAAAGCGCTCGACATGTAGTTCAACTTATTCAGAAATACTTTGTCGAAGGTAGCAAACCTCTAGCGTGCATATCCAGAACACTAGAGATAATACCTCTCATCGGATTTTTAGGCGATTTTCCAGATTAAAGTCGAAACTGCTGGTCGTGTGACGAAAATCGAGTTCAAACAGATGAGGAGAGCGGTCGATTAGACACTAGGGCGGTTCAAAATTTAAAAATATTTCAAATCAAACCTCTCATATGTTCCTACCATAGAAATAGTGTTCTGTGAAATTTTCAGCTTTCTAGGTGGTGATTTAAAGGTGGCCCAAAGGCAATGTAAGTTTATATGGAAATTACTATGGAGAGTTTTTGGGATATGTTCTAAACACGATGGATAGCAGACAAAATATTCATGAGTTTGTTTGCTGTTATTTAGCTTAATATGTGATTTCAGCCCTGCAAACATGTACAAATATCCCAAACAAAATTAGCTCAAAAGGGATTTGTTTCTTCAGCAACATCCTTCATTAAGGTTTAAAGAATGAGTTTCCAATATGGGATAATAAGTTTCTACTTACATAACAGTACTAGCATGTTTAGAACATTTCTCCATAGTAATCCATAGTAATTTCCATATACATTGTCTATGGGCCACCTTTAAATCACCACCTTCTTCTTCTTCTTCTTTCTGGCGTTACGTCCCCACTGGGACAGAGCCTGCTTCTCAGCTTATTGTTCTTATGAGCTCTTCCACAGTTATTAACTGAGAGCTTACTATGCCAATGACCATTTTTGCATGTGTATATCGTGTGGCAGGTACGAAGATACTCTATGCCCTGGGAAGTCGAGAAAATTTCCAACCCGAAAAAATCCTCGACCGGTGTGATTCGAACCCACGACCCTCAGCTTGGTCTTGCTGAATAGCTGCGCGTTTACCGCACCACCTAGAAAGCTGGAAATTTCACAGAACACTATTTTTATGGTAAGGATGGTAAGAAGCATATGGGAGATTGGATTTTCAGACACTTTAAAAATTTGAATCGCGCTATTAGACAACCGAGAAATTGAGAGATCTGGCAAATGAAGATAGAGCTTGTTTAAAAAATTGTAGCGTAAAAAAGCCGCCCACGGTCTGATGATCTCCGAAGTTCATTTGCTCTGAACACTGTGGTTTCATTAGACCATACCAGGATTGAAATGGAACAACCCAAGAGCGATAGATAGGACGTCGGAAATTCCATTCATTCAAGTCAGATGGTCCAAACACGACAATTGTGGTCAACGGATAGCGGATTTAGGTACCACTGCATCTTCTATCTAATGTGATTTTTTTTAGGTTTTTATAAGTTGTTAAAACTTCGATTGGATGAAATATGGTAGTTTAATTACAACTCAAATCCACTAACTGTGACGAAATCTTGTTAGGTATCTCGCGGATGGATTCTGGTATAAATCGATCCCTCAATATATCTGTTTTTATCTTTACCTTTGTCCGCTTATATTGCCAAACACTTAGACTTCATATGACTGCTCAAACCCGTCACCAAAACTACTCCAGTTTATACAAATAGCTCAATGTATGTTGTTCTCATGACCATTATTCCTATTTTCTTCCTGAGGACACCTAAGCTAGAAGAAGAAGAAGAAAATCTGTGAATACTGCCTATTATGCCTAAATTTGTAACTATGTCAGGATTGGCAATGGCATTGTCATCATCATGATGGCTAGTTTAAGTAAGAAATCTATATGTTTTGACAAGCACAAAGCATAACAAATCCATGCACACTTGATAATATTGTTGATACAATTATTAATATATTGTTATTATTTGAATACAGGATCAAGTCTTGTACCCCATGCCTCGAGGAAATCCTCCATAGATCTTTTCAGGATCATCCAAAGGTATTCTTCCAGAAGTTCTTTCAGAGATTCTTACCTATGTTACTCAAACAATTCCTTCAAACATTCTTCAAGAATTTATCGAGTGGTGGTAACTTTTACGGTAATACTTTCACCAATTCATTCAATTTTAGGCATTCCTCTCTGGAGACAGTCATTGGTTTAGCTAGATTTTTTTTCTGGAGGGGGCCTAGGGGGGGGCCTAGCAAATAGTTGTTTTACAGAAGTAATGTTGGTCGCAACAATATCGGTTTTCAAAAATTTCGTAGTTTTAACAGATTTGTGTTGATTTTATTTATTTGTTATTTTGTCTCATTTCGTTGCACATCAGGCATATTTGTAAATTTCAATTTTCGCTACGAAAAAGATTAATGTTTTTTGTAACCCAGCCAAAATCCTTCAAGAAATCTAGCAAAAAAAAACTAGCAATGAATGTCCTTTGTAATTCTTCTACGAACTTTTCAGGTATTCAGCAGATTTCTCTGAGAATTCCTACGGGAATTTCTTCATGAATTATTTTCGTACTTTTCAGTGATTTCTCCAAAATCTCCTTTATCAGTTTTCACTTAGTTCGTCCTAGGATTCCCACGGAAAATCATTCCCAGACATTCTGATCTCACCCGAAAATTTCTTGAACAATCTCTATCGAATTGCTTAAAAATTCTTTTGAAAGATTCCGCCATGCATTAGTGTTTTTAAAATAATTTCTCCTTGAAGGTCCTTTACGTACTTATAATATATAAATTCTAATTGATAGTTTAAAGTATCCTCCTGTACTCATTAATAATTTGTTTAGGATTTTCAGGATTTACAGCTAGGTAATTTCTCAAAAAAATAGTACAAAAAATTCTGAGAGTCTCACCAAAAATGTCTTCAAGATCACCAAGTAAGAATTCAGTCCACGAATTCATCAGAGAGTATGCCGAAAGTTTTTCCAACTTTGATTTTGAAGTTCTTCCTGAAGTTACAGGATTGTTTGAAAACATTGCAGAAAAAAATATCTAGACTTCCTGAAAAAACATATATTCTTCCAGGTGTTACTGTAAGAATTCCTCGTAATATTATACAAGAATTTCATGAGGAATTTAAGAAAAATCAATAAAGAAAATTTTATTCATGATTTTTCAAAGAATTCCTCCGCAGAACTATCTGCTTTTTTTTGCACAGATAATTATTTTTGAGGTTTATCTTAAATCAAGGAGCAACATCTCGAATTGCTTAAAAAGTCTCTCGAAAATATATTTTTACTTTGTTTCTAATACCTAACTAAGAAATGTTTAAAGAATTCTAACATTTCTATTAAATTCGTAGCGAAATACGGTCAAATGTTCTTTCCAAAACTCTTTCGCAAAAATACTCAAAGATTCCTCAAGTAATTTGTTCAAGGATATCTTCTTCCAAAAAATTTACCAGTGATTTGTCTAAGTATTTTCCAGAGGTTTTTATCTTTAAACCGCACTAACCATTCTTTTGAGAATTTTTAGAAGAAATTTTACACCAGATTTACTACGATTTTACAATTACTTTCTGAACTTCCCAAAAAAAAAATTCTCCAGAAGTTTCATCAAGTTATTTTTTAGGTTCCAAAAAAACTACTTTTTTTGCGAATTGTAAATGGTAATCTCAGTATTCTTCCTTAAATAATAATTTAAAATGTATCCATTCTCCATTTTTTTTGTGCAAAAATCAAATCCAAGAATGTCTTACTATTTTTTAGGGATTGCTTTACAAATTCCTCATGAATCACTCCATATCAGATTTCTAAAGAACTTTGTTGGTATTTTTTGTTGTTGAATAATTGCAGCTTAAATACAAACACAAATTTACATGTCGTCAAATATAAATAAATCGTAGAATTTCTGAATCTTGTTGGCAATGTATGTACTTCACAGAAAAGATTAAGTGGTCCTTGTAGGATTTACTACAAACATTCTTGTTTTTTTCTCTTCGTCTTTTATAATAGAAAATCATTGCTGTTAAGATGGATGAAACTTTTACTGAAAGTAATCGTATCTAAAATCTTTAATAATATTGTGTATGAACTCTGAGGTTTCATGATACTATGGTAAACATAGTGATGTAGCATTATTTTTTCTTCCCTTTAGAAATTCCAAACTGCTATTATTGATTATTTTGTAGTACTGTATAAGTTTAACGCGAACATATAGCTGGCATTTGTTGAGAACATTCGGAGATGTATTGTGGTAAAATTCGTAATGTACGGTTTTATTGAATTTAAACTGATGGATTTTACGATACGACCATACGATAATTTTACCATATGACCAACCATTTTACAACCATACGTATAAGAAATTTACAATTTTTCAAAACTTCTATAATTTACCTTTTTAAAGATTCTTTAAAATATTGCTTTTGAAGTATGGATAGATTTTTGTACGAAGTTCCTCAAGTGTCATGCGGAGGAAGGAGAACAACAAAATGTTGAAGCAGGTAGAATAAATGATGGGCAATGGAATAATTTATAATCTTTTCTCTAGAAGTAAATTACAGGAACCTCTCTAATGAATTTACAAATAAAACAAATTTCTCAAGAAGGTCCATCAGAATCTTCTTAGGAAGTTTTCTACGAACCTTTGAAAGATTAAGATTAAGTAGACATAGAAGGAACGGATATCCACCGGGATGAATTCAATTCGCTTTGAAAGTATGAAAAAGTCCCATAATATTATTCGACTAATTTCCAAGCGATTTGCAAAAGTTCTGAAACCATCTTTCAATATTCGTTAAGGAATTTCAGGAACTAAATTTCTATAAAGAAAATCAAAAAGTTTTATGGAAAAGTTTGCTAAAAATCTGTTTGAAAATATAATGAAATAATAAGATTTTTTGGAAGAATATAGTTAAAGCAATAAATTTGTTCACGCTAATATACTTGAAAAATTGAATCAAATTCAAAGAGAGAATTTATTGCTGCAATAAAAAGCTATTGTCGATTTTGTTACATATTTTTCACGCAAGGTTAAATGTCTGCCATTCATCTCAAGAAAACTTGGGCATGCCGAAATTCCTTGAAAATTAAACCTTATTTTTCGATAAAAATTCTTACTATGTATTTTCTAAGAAATCCATTTAGTTATTTCATCTATTTTTTATTTTTTTTTTCTGACATTATACAAGTTGATGTTGATCACCGGACACCTCGAGCAGGGTTTCCTCCTAAAACATGAGAACAACAACAAGAAGCTAGTTCTAACAGTAACCAATCGATCGACAGCCGGACGGTTACGCTTTCGGTTGTCGCGCGATTCACCGCCACGCTGATGCTGTGTAAGACAAGCGAGGTTTTCTCACTATAGCTGTACAACATAAAGTAACGTAGCTATTGAAGAGATTTTACCAATGACAAGAGTCATGTACATTGATTCAGTAGATTTTGCTTAATATTGAATTGTTTTTTTTTTTCATTATCATCAAAAATTCTGGGGGGGCCTAGATGCTTCTGGAGGGGACCAGGCCCCCTGTTCCTACGCCAATGGAGACAGTCCAGGAGGGAGAGAGCATGCCTACGTAGGATTACTTCAGAAGTTTTTTAAAAGCTTCTCCAAAGATTTCTTCAGTACTTCATCTAGAATTTACTCCAGCAATTCCTTCCAGGAAATCGTCGAATAATTGCTTTCGTAAATTTACAGAGGTTTTTCCAGAAGTTCGTTAGGCGTTCAATTCAATTAACGATACAGGAATATCATCGGCTACAATTTTAGTGATTCCTGCACGAAATCCTATAGTAATTATCCCGGGGATTTTAACTTGGATTTCGTCAGAGAGTCCTACTAAACTATGTCTAGAAATTTTAGCAAAATGTTATCCTATAAGTACTTCAGTATTTCTGCTTCTCCAGCCATCTATCTCTCTTAGCTTGGTAAGTACGACACAGCCCTGTGATGAGCAAATTTAAAACATTAATTACGGAAAAATGACTGACTTTTAACAAAACATTTCCCGAATCTCGTTATTCACCCCTATTCTTGTTTACGGTGGATCAAACCTGGGAGATACTACACACGAAATATGAAACAACACTTATCCAGACTAGGGCTGTGCAAATATCGATATTATCGATAATATCGATTTTATCGGGCCTATATCATCGATACGATATTCGATATCTCATGACCCGATATTTTTCGATATCGATAAAACAATTGCCGATCCGATAATCAAAACTATTTTCATTGATTATATTGAAGAAATGAAACTGATTCAATGGAATTATAGATGTCCTCTGAGAATTGCATGTCGTAATCACATAATTCAAGAAATGCACTACATAATGCAAAAGTTGATGTGGAAAATTATCGATTTTGCTTTTACACCCATCTTTTAAAAATTACCGGATATCGGTTCAATACCGATAATTTCAAATCCGATATATCGCCGATACCGATATTGAATCAAAATGATATCACCGATACCGATAAATGCATATTGTGCACAGCCCTAATCCAGACTGCAAGATAACTCCAGCTCACCAACGACAATCAAGGCAGGCTTGAGGAAAATTGCTGGTGTTCTTTTGTTGTGCCCTTCGATTTTTCCGGACGAACATGTGAAAATGGCCAAAGTCTTCTGTGCATTTTTTTTTATTGGAATAGAGTAAAAATTTGCGTGTTTCAATACTTTATGTTCAATCCAAATAAAAGGTGATCTCGTGGCATTACTTTTGAATAAGCATGAAATGCATACCAGGAAGAATCAACACTAATCTTACTGATGTTGGTGTTAGTTTTCGTGAGCGGGCTAAAAAACGCTCAACAGCAACGTTTCAGTAAAAAAGGCTCAATACCTCGTGGACCCTTCTCTAACGTTTGTATGGAATTGGATTTGATTCGCTGCCTTTCTATACCTTTTTTGTGGATCCCACCGGGTGGGCTTCGTAGCCGTGCGGTTAGTGTCACCAGGCATTTAGCCGCATCGTGCTAAAGAGTGTGGGTTCGATTCCCGCTGCAGGCCGGAAAACTTTTCGTAAGAAACGTTCTCCGACTGTACCATTGGGCGTTGCATGCTAGTCCGTTGACTAGTGTGGTGCTTTCTTCAAAGGGCAAAATGCCCACTGGAAGCATTAACGTGTGGGTGTCTTAAAAAAAAAAAAGTATGATTTTCCGAGACAAATGCATACAAAACTTGTACTATACTGCATCGTGAAGAATCCTCTTTAACGGATTTTTAACAAACCCCATTAAAATTACGTCAATCGTAAGGGAAGGTTGCCCCTTGAGCATGGCGCCCTTCGTATTCTATATAGAGCCCCTCGTTAGAATGATATACAATAGTATTAATGGAGTCCTGATTGATAACATTTTTATCAAAATTGTGGCCTTCGCGGACGATATCAGTATAATTGTTCTGAATGATAGTGAATTTGACACGGATCTAGCGTAAATTTTTTTTCAGCATTTATTCAGAAATCAAACTCAATATTCAAAAATCTCAATTGTTGAGGCTCAACAACTGTAGATCAGGACCGCATATGTCAAAAGAAGTTCAAAAATTGAAAATATTGGGAGGAACCTCAGTCCAATCAGTTATCAGTCCAATACATGCAATCTTATATATTAAAGCTTAATAAACGATCTTAACATCCCTTCAAAAATAGAATCAGAATTACCCAATCTCGATTGGGAAAACATATGACAAAATATGAACCATGGATTTTTATCCACTGATGGACCGTGGAACAAATATGCGTAGAACGGTAGTTCGGTATTGGATAACTCAACTTGTTATCTTTTTGTAACTCAAATTTGCTCGAGATAATGCACCATAAAAAGGCAGTTCGATTTTGGCAACATGAAATTTAGGACATGTTGCCAAAATCGAATGGACACTGTACCTACTTCCAGCACGGCCTCCCATATCGCTACACCAGGGGGTCACCACAGCAGACTGTATCACAAATCGACCACGTTTGGATTGATGGAAGACATTTCTCATATATTATCAACCTAAAGTCGCATAAGAATATAGGTAAACAGTCGTTTACTTGTACAACTCACATCAAACTCGCACAAAAAGGAGCATAAAATCGTTTGACTGATGAGTTTTCTCGCATAAAACGCTCTGTTCTGAATTCATCTGTGCATTTTGTTTCGTTCCGTATGCTGATGACTTCCGATTTGGAAACGGTCTTCGACAAAGTTGTAGCGGATAATTATATCTAAGAGCATTAAAGTAGTTCTTACCCCCGAGGGCAAATGGGAAAATATTATAACTGTTTTGATGAATTACTTACTTTTCCCATAATATTTCCCATGCAAACTTTAAAGGGCTTTTGCAGCCTAAGTTTTGACCAAATTAGTTCAATTTTTTGAAGGATACTCTGATTTCGACGAATGGACGGTGTGGAGCTAAAACGATATTTTGAACCACCCTAATATGCATTGTAATTTCATCATCATGTATGCTCATATATCGCCTCTACTTTTATAAATAAGGAGACGTATAAGGCCATTTGACTAAATACATGTTTTTTTTTTCACATATAAGCATCGTATAACGAAAAAGGTGATTTTGTTATACGTACATTCTGGTTGTTGGACTATCGTGGCGCAAACATAAAATTGGACCAATGCGTTATTAGATTCCGAGACCATATGCTTTAAAACTTTGGAATACGTTTTATGGAACGAAGTACTAAAGAATTTCCTATATCTATTCAGCAAAGCTTCACACTGAAAAAGATTATCTCCACAACATTAAAACCTCATCAACGTCAAACACTGACTGTAATGAAATGGCAGTTATTCGCGTCTCTATCTTCAAACTCAATAAAATAATTACCTCCTCTTAGTGAGCGGTTAGAAGGCTGCCCTGTAGCAACACTATCTCCGCTCAGACTGTCATCGTTGTCATCGGCGAGTCCGTTGCCATCGTCATCGACGTCTAGTCGAATCTTGAGCAACCGCTCGCTAATGTGCCGATAGTCCCCGAGGTCAACTCCGTGCACCCGCCGCAGGACCAGCTTGAAGTGTTCGGTCAGAATCGTCAGCACCAGCAGGTTGCGGTTCGTTAGCCCGTCCTCGGTCCATATTCCGTCGCGGACGATTCCCTGGTAGAGGGCGTTGTTGCTGTTGAAGATGGTCCCAATCGTGTCCAGCAGGAGAATCTTCGTCCGGCGGAGCATCTTCAGCTGATTGATTGCGTTAATTGTTTGCGGTGAGTTGATTGACGAGCAGACGATTATCACTGAAAGCAGAGGAAGCGGAAAATTAGAATTTTCGGTTGACGCTGATTTGGATTTTCATCTGCCGAGGCGAAGGCGGGCCTGATGGGATTAGCTACGAGGTGTGAATTTGATGATGGTGGAGAAATTTGCTGACGAATTCAACCAAGAGGTTGTATAGTAGCAGATCAAAATTTAAATACATGTTTAGAATGGGGATTATGACTTTCCAGTAGCAAGACATTAAAATGGTTAATTTCTGGTTTATGTCCCAGCTGGAACGAAGCCTGCTTTTCAGCGAAGAGTTCAATGAGCACTTCTAAGTTAGTAACTGAGAGTTTTTTTTGCCTGAGGTGCCATTTTCACATTCGCATAATTTGTGGCAAGCTCGATGATACTGTATACTGAAAAGATCCTGGACAGACCGGGAATCGAACACAGCATGGCTTTGCTTTGTAGCTACGGATGGTACCCATAGGCATCTACACATAGGTGAATCGTAAAAAAAAATGCAGAATTAGCTCCCCACTGACCGAAGTTCATCCCTGCCAAAATTGAGAAAAAAAAAACAATCCCACGTAATTGGTCTTGAAAGCCAGCCCATGAATATTTCACATCCATTCTCGCAAAGAAGTCTCGTTTCCAGAAAAACATCTCACACTTGAGAAAGCATCATTCTTTATCCCCCATGGGATGATGAGACAAACTGTCCTTTTATAGCAGTAAATAAGAGCCACTCCGTGGTTCGTTCTCACTACATGGTAGCAGCTTTTCGACAGTGACTGTGATGTCGGTCAGTTAATCTAATTGTCTGTGTATGTTTATCCCGTTTCGGGGGTTTTTATTCATAGAATAACTAACACACACTTTTTTCGTCCGAACTGATGCTCATTCGTGCCGGATCGTTGGAAGTTTGTTGGATTCTGCCTCCACACCAATTATGGTTTACTCAAGTGTATTTTCCATAGGAACTAAGATAATTATGGTTTTCCAAAAGGTTGGCGACCTTTGTTATCAATTAAACTAAAATCGTAACATATCAGTAAGAACATGGGAAATGGTTTTGAAAAATAGAGGCTCTATTTGGTTATGTTCTCTTTCAATGATAACAATGTACCAATAGTATTTTTGGCAATTTATTCAGAACAGATCGGAAAATATTCCGAATATCTAGGTAGATATTCGCATACTAGAAGAATGTCAAAATTTGTTGAAACTAGAAAACAAATATATGAAGAATTAGAAGAATTCTATAATCTTTCAGATTTGATACAACAAGGAACGGAATCATTTACATTTGAGTTGATATTTCTTTCAGTGTATTCGATAGGTCTCTGGCATCAATCTGGATGGAAAACTGACAAGAAATTAGTGAGCTGTGAAATAACATTTTCATAAGCAACATTGCCTTGACCTTCCTGGAAATGAGCTGATGGCGGAGTGCGATGGTCGATGGTGATAAAGATGTTCGAGCTGTGATTTTTCGAAAGAACCACAGTGTTGTCCAATTAAGATAACTTTTATCTACGATGATAATGATTTCGTCGGTCGCCAATAAAAAAAAATCATTAGCGCGGGCGTACTTCGAACGAAAACCCGCACCAAGCAAATGATTCCTTGAAGTGCGTTGAGGCAATTATGTTTTAGATGAAAGCATGTGGATTGAGACTCAAATGTGATTCTAGGAATTAACCCTTTTGCCGGCAGCATCACTTGTATCACCAAAATATTAAAATTGCACTGACATTTTTGCTTTTTTTTTAATTTTTTTTTCATAGTTTTCAAAGTTAAAAAATCGGACGTCTCAGTAATTTGTTATTGATTTTTATATGAGTTATAAAACTTTGGCTATAATAATTGGGCTGATCTACAGGAATCACTGGATATATGCAGTAAAACATTGTAGCCATGATTTGTGTGTGCTGCTATCTATCGCGCCAGATGCAGCAATGTTGTCTGTTCAAAAGATAAATGAGCTGTAGAAGAATTTTCATTTGGATATAAATCAATAACTAGTTACTGAGTCGTCCGATTTGAAAACGGTCTTCGGCAAAGTTGTAGCTGATGAATGCATCTAACAGTATCAACGTAGCTCCAATCCCCAAAAGCACATGGGAAAACACTTCCCATAGTTATTCTCATATAAACTTTGAAGGGCTTGTGCAGTCTCAGTTTTCATCCGAATGAGTTCAAATTTTGTGAGGACACTCAGAATTTGATCTTTAATCGAATGAGCGGTGGGGAGCAAAAACGATTTTTGAACCACTCCAATGGTCATGTGAAATTCTTGGAAATAAGAAAAAGAACATATGCTAATTAATAAGAAAGGGCGGGGGAATATGCGTATCCTAAAGAAAAAAAAAATAAACTGTGAATATAGTCGTTCTTCTAATTTGAATTACGGTGAAGTCACATAAATAAGCTCGCAATGACAAAAAATAGTCATTGGATTGAGACAATCATATCTAAGGACTGGAACGCTCAAAAATTGGCTGACAAAAAAAGTAGTATTTTTCAGTCAAATTTCATAATACGGAAACCATTTTTTTTTTCTTTTGGTAGCTTAATTGGTCGGTGTTCAGACAGACCGGACTAGATGATATTTTGGTGTTCTAAAGATACTTCAAGGACTCCATCAATTCTGATTTTTCCGATGCTGTTTTGATACAGATATATTGTGAAATAGATAAGTTACACTATTACAGCGAATGATGCCAATATTTCGACATTTCGAATGCCTGACGTACGTTTTCCTGAATCCATAAAAAAACACTTGGTTCATTATGTCTGAATACCGACCAATTCATATATTTGAAGAAAAAAAAAGTTCGACCTTATTTGTCGCCGTACTCCAGTTCGATTTTAACTGTTGCTCGTTTTCCATGGACCATGACCCAATACCGTTTGATAGGGTGGAGTTCTGGGCTGTTGGAAGGATTGTGGTCTATGGGTACCAAAACCACGTTGTTCGCATCGTACCACTGGATTGATTTTTACCCATAGTGGCAGCTTGCCAAGTCTGGCCAGAAAAACAGAAGTTCTATTCAGATCACACGTTCATATGGCACGGAAGATTGTACCCCGATTGTCATAAAGTCATTTAGCATAAAGCCGTTTTGAATATGTCCGTGTCTGAAAATCCTTCCGTTACTTCCCAAGAAACTTCCGAAGCAACAAAAAAAGATATTCGAGCGAAGCTGAACCCATCGCAGTTTGCTGTAAAATATATTCGATGCCGCGAAAACGGTGAAGTTGAAGTCCGCTGTGAAAATAGTGCTATTGCATTAAAAATGCAACGGGCCGCAAGCGATAAACTTGCAACCGCATACGAAATTAGTCTGCAGGAAGCTCTAAGGCCTAGAGTAAAATTTCTGGTTTCTCTGAAGACCTTGTGGATACACAGTTGCTCGGTATGTTGAGAAGACAGAATAGAATCCCCGAATCTGCGAAACTAAAAGTGATTCGGTTGAATAAAAGTGAAAGAGGGAAGATCAGCACAATGTACGCAGTTCTTGAAGTTGACGCAAGTACATTTGACTTGCTTGTGAGAATGCGGCGCGTTATTATCGATTGGGACAAATGTCAAGTGACGGAGGCAATCAATTTGAACAGATGCTTTCATTGCTCTGAATACGGTCACATAGCTTCCACCTGCAGTAAACCCGTATGATGTCCTAAGTGCGGTGAACCGCATGAAGCACACGAGTGTATGTCCGATTTTTTGAAATGTGTCAAATGTGATCTGAGAAACCGGGAACTAAAGGTGTCACCTGAGGAACAATTGGATGTATGTCATTCGACATGTGGTACAAATTGCCCAATATATCAGAAACGTTTACAGCGTCTGCGTCAACGGATCGATTATTCCATATAGCAATCAGGGCTAATCAACGGTGTACAAGCCGTGGCAGATCATCCATCGTTGGAAAACAGTTTATCAGTAGCAGTGGTGAACCCTGCTTTGTCAGGTAAAATAATAAATAGTATATGTCCTGCCGAGGTGTTTGATACTACACAGCACTTAAGTGGATTTGTATTCCAGTACTCCTTAAATCCCGTCGATGGGATGTCAGCCTACTGTTCCAGCTTCGATATGGATCATGAAACAGTTGAGAACCCTGTTTCGCCAGGTAAAATTAAGAGTATATGCTCTGCCGAAGCGCTTGATATTGCACCGCACTCAAATGAGACCTTCCCCCAGGACCACGTGAACGTTGACGGTATCAGCATTTACTACCAGAATGTACGGGGCTACGTACAAAGATCGACCATTTCTACACATCTGTCTGCGATTCTGAACAAGACGTCGTGATCCTCACCGAGACGTGGCTGAACGACCATTTCCATTCCTGTCAACTGTTTGGGAGCGAATACAGTATTTATCGCCTTGATCGTGATCCTGTTGCTACAGGCAAGATGCGTGGTGGTGGAGTACTTATTGCAGTCTCTAACCGCTTCAGCTCTTCAGAATTGATTGTTGAGGATAACTGCGGATTGGAACAGCTCTGGGTTAGCCTTAATGGTGGCTCAAGGAAAATGTTTTTTGGCGTTGTATACATTCCTCCAGATGAATCCTGCTCCGTTTCACTCATTGTACACCATGTGAACTGTGTCTGTGAAATTTCAGAGAAACTGCAGCCTCAAGATTTTCTCCTCATGTTCGGCGATTATAATCAACCGGGTTTGCTTTGGAAGATTTCGGATTCCGGTACGGTTTGTGTAGATTCCGATGCCTCTACATTCAGTGTGACAAATACTGCACTTATTGATGGTATGGCGATACTCGATATGACCCAGATGAGTAACTTACCTAACCGAATGAATCGTACCTTGGATTTGTTGTTTGTCAATAGTAGCGCATTAAATCAGTGCGAAGTTATGCTGGCTGCTGACATGCTAGTCGATGCTGACGAGTTCCTTCCTCCTGTTTCGGTCAGTTTGAAATGTCCTCCACTTGTTCGCTTCACAGAAATAGTGGATGATGAGAAACTTGATTTTCGTCGTACTGATTATGCTGGTCTCAATGCGGCCTTGATGGCTGTCGACTGGTCTTTCTTGGAATTATCCAATGTTAATAGAACTGTGGAACTTTTCAATCAGTGCGTGAATAATCTGCTAGTCCAGTTTGTACCTAAGATTCGAAAGAAACAGAGGCCAGTTTGGTCAAACTCTCGACTGCGAATGCTAAAACGTAGAAGGGCTGCTTTAAAAAGATATTGCCACGACCGAAATGAATTGACGAAACGAAATTTTTCAAGAGCCAGCAATCGCTACAGGAATTATAACCGATACCTCTATTCAGAATACGTACGTCAAAAACAGAACGATTTGAAAAGCAATCCGAAACGGTTCTGGTCATTCGTTAACGAGAAACGCAAAGAATCTGGCCTACCAGCTCAAATGGTGTATGGTGATACGACGTCGTCATCTCTTAGTGAAACATGCAATTTATTTGCGAAACACTTTTCCAGCGTCTTTAAGACTAGCAACCTCAATGGTCAGCAGATCGATGAAGCTCTCAAGTGTGTTCCAGTTGGTGTTTGTGACATCAACATTACCAGCTTTTCGAAACAAGAAGTCCAATTAGCTATTAATCAACTTAAACCGTCCAACTCCCCTGGGTCCGATGGAATACCTTCTAGTGTACTTCGAAACTGCGCTAACTCGTTAATGAAGCCGTTGCAGACAATCATCAATCAGTCCCTCTTTCAAGGCGTTTTTCCGGAGGATTGGAAACGGTCTGTTATTTTCCCCGTATTCAAAAACGGCAACCGCAGTCTTGTTACCAACTATCGTGGAATCACCTCGCTCTGCGCGGGGTCGAAACTTTTTGAAATTTTCATTGGCCAGTCTATGCAGCGTTCAGTTGCGCATTATATTTCAACTGATCAGCACGGATTTTATCCTGGTCGTTCGATCAACACCAACTTAATTGAGTTTAGCTCCTTCTGCTTGCGCCACATGGAGAACGGAGCACAGATCGACACAGTTTATACTGACATCAAAGCCGCCTTTGATCGCGTACTATTGGCTAAGTTCAGCCGTTTAGGTGCCTCCGACAAATTTGTGCAATGGTTGGAATCTTACCTTTCCAATCGTTCACTGTCTGTGAAACTTGGAAATGCTGAGTCGTGGAGCTTTTACAGTACCTCTGGAGTTCCACAGGGTAGCAACGTTGGACCGCTTCTTTTTTCGATCTTCTTCAATGATGTGTGCTTAGTACTTCCTAAAGGATGCAAAATTGTTTATGCTGATGACGTCAAAATCTATTTAGATGTCCGAACAGCTGATGACTGCAGATACCTACAACAACTTATCGATATTTTCTCCGACTGGTGTACTGCAAACCGACTTGGTGTTAGTGTTTCAAAATGCTATGTAATCAGTTTCACTAGAAAGAAGTCACCATTCTCAGTAAACACAAACTCGTATACGATAGCGCATAAGAGTACAAATGTGGAGGCGATATACGTACATGCGCCATAAGGCTGCGTGCAAGATGTGCGTATATCGCCTCCACATTTGTACTCTTATATCCCATCATATACGATGGTGTGTTTACTGGGTTGATCTACAGTTACACGTTGTTGAACGAACCCATCAAGCGTGAATCGATTGTTAAAGATCTTGGTGTTTTGCTGGATTGCGGTATGACATTTCAAGATCACTATAGCGCCATCATAGCTAAAGCCAACAAAAATCTCGGATTTATCATGCGAACTACAAAAGACTTTGATGATCCGTACTGTCTGAGAGCCTCTACTATTCGTTGGTGCGGGCAGTGCTCGAGGCAGCTGCAATTATCTGGAGCCCCTACACCGATATTTGGTCGAACAGAATTGAAGCGGTACAGAAGAAGTTCATCAGATTTGCACTTCGTCGTCTTCATTGGACGAACACCTTCCCCCGTACGAAAACCGTTGCTTGCTACTGGGCATGGAGTCCTTAACCAAAAGACGACGGAACACTCACGCCGTATTTGTAGCTAAGCTGCTCAAAGGGGAAATCGATGCCCCAAATATTTTAACGAACCTCAAGAGTTCTGCGGTACCGAAACTTTTTACGACTTCCTTTCCACCGGACAGCTTATGGAAAACATGAACCAATAAGTGCCATGTGCGAAATTTTTAATTCTGTGTACTATCTTTTCGATTTTAATGTTAGCAGTGAAGTCTTTAAATGTCGTTTGCGTAGTCTTAACTAGTTTAATATTGTCAATTTTTTTTATCATGTAGACCTAGAAGTCAGATGATGTAAACCCAAATAAATAAATAAAATTGCGTTCAGAATCATCTAAGTAACTACAGTAATCGATTCCTCTTTTCTTTAAAAGAAGGCAAAATTTATTTATATTTTAAATCAACAATTTATATCTATTATAACGATTACATCAAGTTTAGAAAGAACATCCAATGTTTGGAAGAAGAATTCGTGCTTAATATATTAAAATCTCCAAAGCAAAAAATATTCCAATAGCGAAAGAAGAAATTATATTTGTAAGAAGCGTGATTTCTAGATAAATAATAAATTACTATTGGCAATAACTTTCCTAGTATGTTTTAATTTATTCAAGAGCATATGATTGTTGAATAAAGTGTCATTTGTATCAATTGAATCCAAATTAAGCCTGATGTCGGGGATAGGGATTCAACAGAAACGTAAAAACGAATGTCATCTTAAGAAGTCCTTGGTTTCAGGCGCATTGTGCCAAACGACATTATGCCCAATGACCTACCACCACAGTGATTTTTTTTGCCGATTTTGTGATCGAGATAGAATAGCGTCTAAACTGTTGGTTTTAGTGAAAAAGTTTATTCAGAGAAGTTTCTTGATTTGTACAAGCGCTTCTTTTGATACTAGCGGCCAGGTGATTAAATCACCAAAAAGTGAGATAAAAAAATATTTTTTTTACCTGTTCGAGATAGACGGTCGGTGTCTTCAGCAAAGTTGTAGCAACTGTTAATTCAAGAACCTTGTCTAACCCACCAAATTTCTATCTTTTATACATTACAAGATATGTAATTTTATCTTGAAATGACCCTTAAAAATCAAAATTTTAGTATAACTTTTTTCTACGATTTTTGACATTTTTTGTGTCTTCTACAAAATTGTTCAACTACCAAAACTACATGTTTTTGCTGAACATTGCAACTTGCTATCTCTTTTGATAAAATAGTTATTTTCAAATAATCGAGCCATTTCGTTTGTTACGCAACTTTCATTTGTGGCGCTACCATGTAATGTCTTCGTTCCTTTCAAAATCTTGCGATACGCGACATAGCTAATGAAAATCCTCTTCGTGTTATACAAATTATTCTATGATGTAGGAACAAAATTAAAAAAAAAAAACTATCGAGAATAATATGTGTGCTGACACTTCTATAGTGAATGTAAATTTCACTTATACTTATACAGACAAAGTATTTGCTGATTTGATATAAAACTGTAACAGTGAACGCCGATTGGACATGAATCAGAACTTTAAGGACATATAGAAAGGAACCCCTGTCATGGCAGGGAAAATGGCCTCCTCACACATACAAACACATTTGCCGGCGGTTCACATTTTTTTTCTCAAAATATTTCACTTACCTAATATTATTCACTCCCATTCACTGCTAACTGTACATCAGAACACTGTTATGTTATCATTGTTGTAGTTAAAGTAACTCATAACTAGCCTAATTTCACAAATCGTGCTAATTTTCAACACGAGCGACGAACATTCTCTCGTTTGTTTATACTTACTCACCCGCTAACGAAAAATACTTTTTGCCCAATGTTATCATTTCCGCTACACGTAGAACTCCGTACTCAGTTTACTTTCATTAATTATTTATTGAAAGATACCTTCTCATTGATTTCTGATGGGTACAACATAAAACTTTACAGAACCGTGCTCAAAAAAATCACCCGTTCTCAACTTTCCGCTTTTTTTATTTTTCTTATATCAAGTCGGCTGCACGCTTGCAGTGCCGTCAGGAATGTTGATGGTTAGGCATGATGTCAAGCAGTATTATTCAGTTGAAATTGAAAAGACTGGAACTGATGCTGGGATTACTGGCAACGGAATCTTATTAATTGTAATTACACTATTACCAACTAGTAAGAGAATATATTTTGTGTACCACTGCTTTGAAACGGAAGTTTACGGATTCAAAGGAGTTTCACCTTAAATTCAGTGCATATTATTGAATTCTGTTATAACTGCTAGAAACTCTGTGAATTCAGTGAGAACTGTTGAAAAATGTCTGGTTCAACAAATACAGGTATAGATTTGATTACAAATTAGTTGTACCTATCCTTATTATCATGATTTATCATTTTCATTTGTTTGTTTAATTTGTTTACCGGCAAAACAGACCGATGCTCCGAGTAGGAGCTATAAAATGCATTTTTATGGTTTAACTAGTTTAAACATAAAAATCAATAGACCGCTTCTGGCCAAAAGTTCTTAGTGTCATTTGAAAGTGAAAAAATAGTCCTTTCAGATTCGCAAATCGCTATATGCGTCAATCTGCGCCCAAACTAATGCTACTAGTCCAAAAAAACCCCATAAAAATCGATTATTTAAAAATAACTATTTTACCATAAGAGATAGCAAGTTGAAATGTTCAGCAAAACATGTAGTTTTAGTAGTTGAACAATTTTGTAGAAGACACAAAAAATGTCAAAAATAGTAGAAAAAAGTTATACTAAAATTTTGATTTTTAAGCGTCATTTTAAGATAAAATTACATATCTTGTAATGTATAAGAGATAGAAATTTGGTGTGTTAGACAAAGTGTCTTGAATTAACACGTGCTACAACTTTGCTGAAGACACCGACCGTCTATAGCGAACAGGTAAAAAATTTTTTTTATCTCACTTTTAGGTGATTTAATCACCTGGCCGCTAGTATCAAAAGAAGCGCTTTTACAAATCAAGAAACTTTTCTGAACAAACTTTTTCACTAAAACCAACGGTTTAGACCAGTGTTTCCCAAACTTTTTAGACTTTCGCCCCCTTGAGACCAATATTTTTTTGGAATCGCCCCCCTGATTCGAACATTACGTACAGAAAATTAATCAAATTAAAAAGGTATTGCATTTTAAGTGTGATAAAATTGTCAATTATTTGGGATTTTGAAGCATTCATATATGCCAAAAAATGTCCACGACTTGTATATCGATAAAAATTGCATGCAACTGTCACATGCATCGAGTTCTGGTATCAACAAATCTAACCGAGATATTCCTATGAATTTACATAACCAAAATTTATGAAAATGATCAACTGATCAGTTTTTTATGGTTCTTTATTTTTTTGATAAATTTTGATTTATTTTTATGTTTCTAAAGCTGTAGAGAGTTTTAAAATTTTTGGGTAATTTATGTTATTTTGGAAATATGACTATTCTAAAAATGGGTCAATGCCAAATTGAAATGAAAAAAATCATTCAATTTTGAAAAAGAAATATGGAAATCACTGCAATACAACATTAAGAAGGGGTTTTTTTTTGAATTCAATACAACTCAGTTTTTATCAGAACTTATGCTTGTAATTCGATGTCCCCAAGTCATATCTTCAGGTTTGTTATTATGCCTTTGACATTCAGTGGTTTTATCATTAGAACTTGATTTCTGTCTGTCAAATGCTCTTGAATTTATTTTTAAAATTAATTGTACTACAGTGAAACCTCCATGAGTCGATATTGAAGGGACCATCGACTCATGGAAATATCGAGTCATGGAACAGCAATCCTTTGTGAAGCTGCTTGTAGGGACCATCATAGTAACCATGAAATTTTGTTTTTGGTATGGTTCCATGAGTCGATATCGAATCATGGAACATCGACTCATGGAGGTATCACTGTATAAATGTTGATTAAAATGCGTGTAACCAAGATATCAAAATGAGTGCCGTTAAACAAATCCATGAAAAATTGGATGCCACCAATAAATTAATTTGCAGCCTTATTATAATCATTTCCTACAAAAAAGGCATGGAACTTTTTTTTCGATGCTTATATTAATTAAAAAAAAATACCTTAAGTTTTCACATGTCTCATTATTCTAAAATACTTTCAATGTAATCTAATCATAGAATCATTCAGAAGAGTTGACAGAATCCATAACAAAAACCATTTATTTGAATAATTCTCAAGTTGTGGTTATCATAAAATAAAAACAAGCATGTTCAGAGGAACCTACGTACTCATAAAGATAAATAAATTGGATTTAAATAAACGGAAGAATCTAAATTCTTCAGATGTCTCAGAGTAGACATATTCTTCAATTCAGTTTCTATTTTGAATCGGTCATTTGCCAAATTTAAAACAACAATTTTCTCCAGAAAGAACTAAAATTCTACAGTTTTGATCGCATTCTTCGTCCATTTCTATTACCAATTATGATAAACAAATGTTCTTTTTTTATTGATCCATTGGGGAAAAAATGCTTTTCGACAAATGATCGATTGTTGAGCCTTAGAACAGTGTTTTTAACAATGCTCAAAATGTTTTTTTTAATGCTTCCATTCTAGAACTTTCGCCCCCTTTCTAGCTTTTTCGCCCCCAAATTCAGATTTACAAATTTTCGCCCCCTTGGAACTGAAAATCGCCCCCCGGGGGGCGAATTCGCCCACTTTGGGAATCACTGGTTTAGACGCTATTCTGTTTCTATCACAAAATCGGCAAAAAAATCACTGTGCCACCGCAGGGTATATTTGTTTCCTATTTATTATGTAGATATGCAGCAGTCATATCGTTTGAGTTTGTTATATAACATTTTAACAAGAAATGGTATAGCCCAGTATTTATTAAACTGCGCCGCGGCACCTTGGCCTGCCGTAAAACTTGTCCAAGAGCACCGTGAATTGATGTATAATATAGATATCAGCTCATTATGATTCAACTTCTCCGATTGCCATAATAACAAATTTATGTCATATTCAATTCAACTACTGTTTTAATTCCAATGTTGACAAAGTCATAATAACCCTAAGCTATTAAAAATTTGTTGATTTTTTAGGGGTGAAATCGATATGGAAGCCGACAATGTTTCTTAAATAGAATTATCATTATCAGAGAAGTGCTGCTTTCATTTAAAGTCTTGTTTTTCACTGTGAAAAAACTTTAAAATTTGCCTGATTGACATAGTTCGGTTTTTGAAATCAATTGCTTTCAAACGCAAAGGCATTGAAAGCATCAAAAACATTAAAAGCATTAGAAGCATTAAAAGCATTGAAAACAATAAAAGCATCGAAAGCCTTTTTCATTCTCGCTCAAGCCGTTAACTACGTTCACCCATATAGTTGAACGAGATTTAAGGCTTTAGGTGATTATAAAACGAAGCCAAACTTTGAATTTTCAAGTGCACAAGACGAGAGAATCTGACAACAGTTCGCGTTGAAAACCAATCAAATTGCTTGCTTACTGGTGGTGACCAATGGGATAGATTTTCAACGCAGAGCGCTGTTTGGTTCTCAAGTCTTGTGCTCTTGAAAATTTGAGGTATGGCTTCGTTCTATAATTACCTTAAGCGGTGGTGAAGAAACCGCTTATAAGAGCATTAAATCATTAAAATTATAACAATTATTAAAAGCATTGGAAACATTAGAAGCATTAAACAATTTTAAGCATTGGGAGTATTACAAGCATTCATGTATCTTAACGTTATGTTTTGCTTAAAAGGCTGTTTTTCAGATTCATTTAAAAATTTACCTTGTCAGATTCATTTAAAAATCTAACTTGACGTGTTTTCTTCCACATATTAATGATATTAAAATAAATTAAGGGCAGTTATTAATAAAAATGCAAGTATACTGCAAACATACTCAAACCCCAAAGCCGTTTCCACAAATCAAATGAAGTTAAGGACTATTTAATTTCAAATAATCTAGCTTATTCTATCTGATAGAGAAATGAACGCAAGATATTGTTAAGATTTCTAAACGTTTCTAAAAGAGAACACAAAAATAATAATTGTTTGAAAATTATGCCAACACTGATTTATGATTTGGAACCCCTTTAAATCAGACGTTGTGTATGGAAACCTGAGTTTCGATTGTCAGAACTTTGATTCCACTCGAGTGGAATCAAAGTTCTGACAATCGAAACCTGATATTGACTTCATTGACATTAGACATAAAAAAAATCTGAAGTAAATATTAACGTTTTCTTCCTGGAGCTTCTTTGAGCTTAATTTGATGTTCTTAGATCTAATAAATAGGTCGCAGCTATTTGTTAGATCTCACAAAAGCTAAATATGCTTTTACTTAGCCTACCCGGAAAGGTTAAGATCACTGTATCGAAATAATACTGATAATATTAGTTAACAGTTTTCTAGACTATCTCGATTCAAAACGTCTAAGGATAGAAAAGAAGCTTGAAAGTAACAGAATATTTGAAGAAAAAACAATTTTATGTTTCAAATTAAAACACATAGGGTAAGTGTTCCCTTAGTTGTGGGTGTTCCTATAGTTGCAGTAGTGCCGTTTTCACTGATTTTATTACATTAGCCACAGAACCGACACTGCCAATCGACGTATTGGCTTGTTGATACACGGCACAGTTGAAAAGATTGAACGCACATTTTGCTTTAAAACTGATTAAATGTCAATGGATGGAATGTGGAGGTATTATATTTTACTGACATGCCGTGGATTAGTGTGATTATAGTTATTTATGCAACAAGTTGCAAAATGATGATTTTTTCAGCACGAGTTGTACATTTATCCAACGAGGCTCGCCGAGTTGGATAAATACAACGAGTGCTGAAAAAATCGAGTTTTGCAACGAGTTGCATACAACATTTTTTGCTATTTCGAAAAATGCCGTTTCAACTCGATGAACTCTAAATGCAACAAACATTGCAAGAGAACCCACATGGGCATACAGCCATGCGTAGTTTCAATTCAGTATTTTTCAATCACGTAGGCTGTGACACAGTAGTACCAATGAATGTCACAATGGACCAATGCACGAGTTCACTATTTGACGTCTCAGCGGTGCCGTGTTATTTATGTGACCATGGAAACTAGTGAATTCGGCACCGCTCAAACGTCAAATTGATGAACTCGTGCATCGGTCCATTCTTCTCGTTCCCATCAGTATCATGCAGATCTATATTCCCTATGGATCAATGCACGAGTTCACTAATTTGACGTTTCAGCGGTGCCGAATTCACTCGTTGCCATGGTCACGTAAATAACACGGCACCGCTCAAACGTCAAATGGTAAACTCGTGCATCGGTCCATTAGAGGAATGAACAGGTAAGAAAGCACAGTGACTACAAATGCTGGACGATCCGACCCCACATCAGTATCGCCAACCTGTGTCGGTGCCTGATCGCACAACGGATGTAGACTCTAGTGAAGTGACTCGCCGTGTAAACCAAATGGAAAGTCACTTCGCTCGAGTCGAGAATTGTCACCTCGCTATAGCACACAGACAATTCTCACCTCACGCCAGACATAGAACAAACCCAAGAATTAGATGCAATTGTTCTTTTTCTGTGCGGCATGTAAGGCAAGACGAGTCGGTGAGGTGTCGACTCGCTTCCATTTGATAAACATTAGTCGCATCACGTCACCCGAGGTGAGAACGACTCGTCTCGACTCACACGCCGTGTACAATAAGCATGGAATGAAGAGACTAGGACACTGGGTTGTTCGGTTGACGCCTACCAAAACAGTACTGAAAAGTGCTACTTTTCAGTACTGAAAAGAGTGCTGAAAAGTAGCACTTTTCAGAACTGTTTTATTTGGTAGGAAAAGTAGGCCGTTATGTTGATCAACTTCTCAATGAAAAGTTTATTGATTTGCAACGGAATTGCAAAAAATATTTTTTCTCATTAAGTCAATGGTCGTTACTTACCGTTACAACATTAACTTGTGCATAAAATGCGCTTCATGAATTTAGGCGGTTAAATGAAGTTCAACAGTACTTAGTACCTCCACTATTGGTACATCTACCCTATATTTAGCAGCATTTTTAAAGCAATATTTTCTCTGGATTTTTGAAAAATTTCTAGCAACAATGCTTGCTACAAGCAAGTTTTATGTATCTTGGAAAAGAATCTGTGACAAAAAAGACGAAAACCAAAAGGTCTAAGAACAAAATAGAATGTATCAAAGATCGAAAAATCTATTTCGAAAGAAGTAAACAATTCCCATCAAGCGAATCATTTTAGACCTTTTGTTGTTTTGACCTAATATATTTTGACGTTTTGTCATTCGACCTGTTGGCCATAAACCGAAGGAAAAAATATAAAAAAGAGAGAAAGTTTTTTTTTTATGAATTAAATGAATTAAACATTCAAATATTTTAATTTGAAATGATTGCATGTATTATTCTCACTCACGGCAGGTAGTCCCATAATCCGAGGAATGGTGTCGATGAATATACAATTTGGGATTTTTGCACTTAAAAAGGAAATTAACATTTGACCCAATTTCGGTAGCAATCTGCGATGTTCGATTACGCGTGCTGTGGTCGCTTAACGTAGATTGTCACATATAGAGGGAGAATGCGCTGAACGATGAAAAAGCCAGAGATCAATGATTGATGAGTTGAAATTGTTATGCAAATTAGTTGTAAATATTATGCAAATCAATTTAATAAATTATTAAATCACCATACCAAAGCTATCATAAGATAATTACCCCCGCACTAAGTTATCAATTAGTTATGCATGTTAATCTCCGACTTCAATCGAGCTTCTTTAATTCCAGGAATGGACAACTGCAAGCATAAAATAATTTCCTTGCCTTCAATTTGATATTCCTCCATATCTGCAATTATGAAAATTTTCCGAAGGATGTGGAAGAAGCAAAACCTTAGGAACATACAAAAATTCCAAAATGGAATGGATTGAGATGAATTTGGCAATAAACATGATGCACGAATATTAAAATGGTTTTACGTTAACATCAGCTCTTAGTTAAACGTGTATTCGATTTCAAAACTTCAAATAAGTAATGAAAACTAATATCACATCGAAGGCAAAACATTGATTGTATCTCGTTTGTTTTACCAGTGAAACCTCTTATTTCGTCCCTCCAAAGTGCCAAGAATTGATTTTAACACATTTAAATTATTTTCCGCCCCGCCATTACTAGACTAGGGCAAGTCACTGCATCTTGCAGGCTGACCGTGATATTTTGCTTTCGAAGGAAACAGATGTGTTTAATGGAGAAAGTTTTTTTTATCCAGTGATTTTCATTCTACGTGCCTTTCCGTATAGTGCTAGGATGGTTGGTCTTGTTTTATAATCTTTGTCATTTAGTTTTGTAAATGCAGATCTAAGATATAAAATTCTCCGTTTGTTCTCGTTTTTGCACAACAGTGATATGGGATTGATACGTTTAGTACTATATTTTTGCCAGTGAACCCATAAAACCTAATAAATTGTTTCGTTTGGTGACTATTCCGTAGAGATAAAAAATCAAAATTATTGGAAATGCAGTTCCATGGCACACAACAACCTTTCCCATCAAAACAACCGCAGGGTCATTGAAATGAAATCACTAGAAATGTATTCCAGTTTATTGGAACGTGCTTTCCCACGACCGACCGAGTAATGGCATTCCAATTTATCAATGTTTCCACTGTCGATTCTGAGAAAAGTCCTTATTGTTCAACAATTGATGTCGATACAGAATAATTTGAGGTCACCGTTCACTTGGGACAGAGAGAGAGAGAGAGAGAGAGAGAGGGTGGGGGTGGCAGTCCGTTTCCGATGAGTACAAGCGAGAGAACATCGAAAGGATAATTTATTCAAGGGGATTTGACGCCGAACGGACGTGCCAATGGCGGAAAAGTACCCTCTTCCGGTAAATTTCAAGAGTCACACAGTAATAATGAAGTGATTGATTGGACGGTTGCTGTATCTGCATATCGCTGTGAAAAATCAGTGTGTAAAGGCATTGATCAAAACACGGCAATTAATCGCTGCGTTTTCACTGTAAATTCGCTTGAAATGCAAAACACGGTTGGGGTGGGTGTACCAGTATTCGTCACGCTAAGGGAAACTATTTTTATAAAATCAATCATTGGACTTATGAATATTGTCAATATGATGAACGATAACTTAAAATTATGCATGTTTTTAATTGTGAATCGTGGTTTACGGCTAACCAGCCGAGTGGAAGTTTAACAACTACCGAAAAGCTAAACATTAGATATAATTTGCAATTGGATTAGATGGACAAATTGATGTGAATATTAGCGAAAAAGTTACACGTCTTCTCAGTGAGAACCGAACTCACGACTCCCTAATATCTAGTTAGGGCGCGTTACCCCTACGCCATGAGAGGACTCATGAACGCAGAAGTTAACCTGAATTCGATTTCAGCTCAATAATCACGTGGTCCTTTTTCGCAAAGTGCACCTCTTTCGGAAGAATTAGATGCCCATCCAAACACAACGCTTTCTATATATATCCAATGCCTAGCCCGAGAGCGCATTGTTTTTTAGGTATAGGAATAGCACACTACACTAGCCAGCAACTGCGCTGGCTGAGGTATCTATTGTGTGGGCTTCCAATGTCCATCTAATCCAATTGTTTTCTGTCCATCTAATCCAATTGCAAATTATATCTAATGTTTAGCTTTTCGGTAGTTGTTAAACTTCCACTCGGCTGGTTAGCCGTAAACCACGATTCATAATTAAAAACATGTATTTATCGAGCAATGGACTCATGTTCCGTAACCAGTCGTTTGAGAACGTCGCGATTCATTGGAAGACCACACAATAGATACCTCAGCCAGCGCAGTTGATGGCTAGTGTATTGTGCTATTCCTATACCTAAAAAACAATGCGCTCTCGGGCTAGGCATTGGATATATATAGAAAGCGTTGTGTTTGGATGGGCATCTAATTCTTCCGAAAGAGGTGCACTTTGCGAAAAAGGACCACGTGATTATTGAGCTGAAATCGAATTCAGGTTAACTTCTGCGTTCATGAGTCCTCTCATGGCGTAGTGGTAACGCGCCCCAACTAGAGATTGGGGAGTCGTGAGTTCGATTCTCACTGAGAAGACGTGTAACTTTTTCGCAAATCTTCACATCAATTTGTCCATCTAATCCAATTGCAAATTATATCTAATGTTTAGCTTTTCGGTAGTTTTTAAATTATGTTTTGCAGGAAAATATATAAAAACTAATCCGAAACATTGTTTTTGTGTGTATACCTGGGGTGGCGAGTACTGGATCACATGCACCAGTATTCGCCATGTTTTTTTACTTCGGTTCCTGAATTCACCATCTCCGTTAGTATATTATGGAAGGTGTTGAATTCAGGAACACCATGGCAGAATAAGGTGAATGGAGATGGAAATAAAGTTGTAAGGATTATACCTACCTTGATACCTTGATGGTTACAGTGTAGCGTCACGCCATTTCCGGGCGTATTGTAGAGCTCCATCTTTGTCGGTCTTGGGCGAAACTTCTCCAGTTTCCCCTAACGTTTAGGGTCGCCAGGTCCTCTTCTATTGCGTACAGCCAGCGTATTCTTGGTCTTCCCCAAAGCTGCCGACCTCTACCTGGTTTACTGCTGAATATTATTTTCGCAATTCTTTCATCCGACATTCGCACTAAGTGACCAGCCTACTGAAGTCTGCCGTATTTTACACGCTTGATAATATTCGCATCTTTGTACACTTGATACAACTCGTGATTCATGCGTCTGCGCCACACACCATTTTCGAGTTTCCCACCGAGTATTGTCCGCAGCACTTCACGCTCGAAAACACCGACAGTTTGCCTGTCTGCCTCTTTTAACGTCCACGCTTCGTGCCCATAGAGAGCCACCGGAAAAATCAATGTTTTATACAGGGCGAATTTTGTTTCCGTTTGCCAGCTGTGAGACCTAAGTTGGTTACGTAGTCCGTAAAAGGCCCTATTCGCAGCCGCAACACGTCTTTTCACTTCGCGGGAAACGTCGTTGTCACATGCCACAAGTGTTCCAAGGTAAACAAATTCACATCCCCATAAGATACTACCTCAGTACCTACACCACCATACCTGACTCTATCTTTACCTGCAACCATGTACTTCGTTTTGGTAGAATTAATGGTCAGGCCTATCCTCACTGTCTCCTTCTTCAGAGACACGAATGCCTCTTCTACTGACCTGCGATCGATTCCAATCAGGTCTATATCGTCCGTAAAGCCAAAGAGCATGTGCGACTTTGTGATAATAGTGCCATTTCTCTGCACGCCAGATCTCCTAATGGCACCCTTGAGTGCAATGTTGAACAGTAAATTCGAAAGTGCGTCTCCCTGCTTCAGCCCGTTTAACGTCACGAACGAGGTTGACACCTCGTCTGCGATCCGAACTCTTGATTTCGAACCATCCAGCGTAGCACGCATCAGCCTAATTAGTTTCGCCGGAAAACTATGTTCACACATTATTTGCCACAGCTCATTTCCTTTCACTGAGTCGTACGCTGCCTTGAAATCAATAAACAGATGGTGAGTCTGCAAGTTATACTCCCGGAATTTAGCTAAGATTATTCGCAAGCTAAACATCTGATCTGCTGTCGAACGGCCCTCACGAAAACCAGCTTAGTGTTCGCCGACGAAGGACTTCTCGAGCGGTCTCAGTCTGTTAAACAGGATGCGCGACAGAATTTTGGACGCCAAATTCAGCAGGGTAATTCCTCTGTAATTGGCACACTCCAGTCTGTGCCCTTTCTTGTAGATTCCAGGCCATCCAACAATCCCGTGGGCTATTCTTCGTCCTCCCATACCTTCAGAAGTACTCGGTGGATCGACTGATAAAGCTGTGATTGAGAAGCTCGACCGGGATCTCGTCCTTCCCAGCAGCCTTACAGTTCTTCAGCTTGCTTATAGCCTTTTTAACCTCTCCTATTGTCGGTAGGTCCACAGCTTGATCGTCATCATCAATGTTTATCCTGTTCCTTGCTACATTTCCATTTTCACCGTTCAACAATTGCTGAAAGTGCTCCTTCCACCTGGCAGCCACCGCCGTTTTATCGTTCAGAAAATTCCCTTCTCGATCATTTCACATGGCGGGCACTGGTACGGTATTGTGCCGCGCACCATTGACCGTTGCATAGAATCTCCGCATATCATTCCGGTTCATGCTTTCTTGTGCTTCAGCTACCACACTTTCTTCGTGCTGCCTTTTCTTTCTGCGGTGGATTCGCTTTTCGTCGGCTCTCGCTGCCCTGTACCGCTCTCTGTTCTGTCGGGTACCGGCCACAAGCATACGGCTTCTGGCGACGTTCTTCATGTCTGTCACCCTCTGGCACTCTTCATCGAACCAGTCGTTTCGTCTTCGTCCTTGACCAGTTCCAATCAATTCCCGCGCCGTTGTTGTTACAGATTCGTGGATAGGGTCCCACAGGCTGTCGACGTCTCCAGCAACGTTGATTCTTCCCAACTGCTCGTCTAGCTGCTGGCGGTACTGTGCAGCTACCCCATCAATCGACAAGCGTTGTATATTGAAGCGCAGTGTTCTGTCTGTTCTGGAACTCGTGACGCTGGATAACCGCGCCCGATTTTAGCCACAACGAGATAATGATCCGAGTCGATATTAGGGCTTCGTAAGGTCCTGAGAAATGTCGCTCATCAACGAGCACATGGTCTATTTGGGAGCAGGCATCACCACTCGGGTGTCGCCAGGTGTGTTTGCGGATATTCTTTCGTGCGAAGTAGGTACTGTTGATTGTCATCCCTTTAGCAGCAGCGAAGGTTACTAGCCGCAGGCCATTGTCATTGGTAACGGAATGGAGGCTTTCCGTTCCAATGACGGGTCGGAAGAAATCTTCTTTCCCGATCTGCGCACTTGCGTCGCCGATGACTGTCTTGACATCTTGTTTTGGGCACTCTCCGTAGGCCTTATTCAGGCTTTCATAGAACTCGTCCTTCATCGGGCTTATCGTTCGTTGGCACATATTTGCAGATCAGGCGGTAGTTGAAGAACTCGTCCTTAATTCTCAATACACAGGTTCGGTCGCTTACTGGTTTCACCGAATAATTCGCCAATCACTATGAAGCCAACTCCACGTTCTGCTCTGTCGCCACAGCTGTAGTAGATGTGGTACTTGAATGAAGTGTTGGCTATGGGGTACACCGCTCGGAATTCACGTTCTCCTGTTCTCGGTCAGCGTATTTCCTGGATGGCTGCCACGTTCACTCCGACATTCCGCAGTTCTCGAGCCAGCAGCCCAACACGCGCGGGTTCATTCAAAGTTCTCACGTTCCAAGATGCAACTTTTCAATCGTTGTCCTTTATTTGAGGCCGGGTCTGTTGCCGTAAAATCAATCCGTTTGCTCTACTTTTGCCTTTCTTGGTTGGTGAAGAGTCTTCGATAGGCCACCTAACCAGGGTTGCGCTACCTACATCGTACTAGAGGAGCTGCCTCCTCGGTGCTGACACGATACAGCATTGTCCGTTTGTTCTTTACATGATGACCACGGTTATAGCCATCACAACCATCCACCTTTATGAGGGCTTTGGACCTGTAGCTCTGGTTCTCAATAGTTTCAAGTTCTTTCGGACATGCTACATGTGAGCCGTCATACGCTAGAATCTATGACAAAAGGTCGAAGGACAAAAGGTCGAATGACAAAAGGTCGAATGACAGAAGGTCGAATGGACAAAAGGTCGAAGGGACAAAAGGTCGAATGGACAAAAGGTCGAATGGACAAAAGGTCGAATGGACAAAAGGTCGAATGACAAAAAAGGTCGAATGGACGAAAGGTCGAATGGACAAAAGGTCGAATGGACAACAATTAAGGAAGAACAAAAGGCTATATTCTTTAGATAAAAAAGCAAGTTATTACAAGCGCTAGAGCTAAAATAGACGCGAAGAAAACGCGCATATTTTCAGAAAGACCATACTGAGGGAGGTTCAATTTCAGCTGGTCTACGATCTCTTCGGGGTGAAATTTTGTTAGACTTTTCAGGTCGTAGTGCATCCAGAGTTACTATGTACGTGCTGTAGCCTTATGTGCAAGAGCCACATTCCTTTCATGCTCACCCGTGCACTATACATTTTGAGACCTATGTTGGTGTTCCTTGCTTTTTTAGGGTAATACCTCAATGCGTCTCATGCGCTTCGTCACATACGTTGTTCAAAAACAGCACAATAATTGATGTGAAGACAAAATTTTAAAACGAGAATCGAAATTGTAGCTTCCGGATCGCGCGTGTTCGAGCGTACCATGTAGACCATCTAGACACCTGTATAATAAGGTAAAAATTGCTGTAGAGACTGTTCGTTACTGAGCAGTTGTTTTACAACTTGGATACCGATGGCGAGCGTAGCACCGAGCAGCGCATGTGTTGAATCTACCCGAGCGCGCGCTTTCAGAATTTTTGTGAACCTAGCGCAGCACACTACGATTCTGATGCGTTAGTTCATTTATGTTCTCCTGGTAATTATGTAACTCTAAGTGCATCGAGGAGCATGGCACTCGATCCGCTATGTGTTGGGATACCGAGTGCTGGAATGCAGTAACTGCGGCTGTCATTCAGATTATACTGGATGTATAGCACCTATGGTGTGCCGACATGAGTTGACTGCAGAGCAGAGGGTTCGCTCTGCGGAGGCTGGTTCCCTGTTACAATGTTCAAGACGGCTAGGAGAAGCAGTTTGCCTTGGCTTTTTCTTCTGCATATGATAAAGTGTTGCATCGGTTCGGGTTGCAGATCATCTCCTAATAAAAAGCATGATGCACAAATGCAAAAATGATCAAATTATCAGAAAAGCTCTCAGTAAATGCTAGTGTAGCTGAGAAGCAGACTCTATCCTAGTTGGGACCTAATTCCAGAAAGAAGATGATTATTTTTCCCTGATGCTTATTTAAATCAGTCGAAACCAACAGGCAGATAAAACTCTAATGCATAGCCCCAAAATAGCAAAGACGGAAAAATCTTTTGTTAGATGTGCAATTGAAATGCTTATAAACTCTGTAAAGCATGAAGAACAGACTGTATTTAAAAAAAATACAGGCAAGATGTAAAAGTGAAATCTATGAAGCACGGTCGATTATAAAAGAAGGAATAACCGTCGATACAAGTGTCTACAACAGTATAAAACCATTATAATGTACAACTCCAAAAGAAAAGCCAATGTTTCAAAGAAGGACAAATCTCTATTGAAAATGTATCAAATAAAAAGCTAATAATAATTACTTTATGCTTTGGAGTATCAAAATAATAACAACCGACATTCAAAAAATGAATCTTTTGTTTGGCAAATAACAGCATTAACACAAATTATTGCTCCAAACGATAGTTCTAAAGAACAGCTATCATCTAAAAGAAGGAAAAACTTCAGATGCGAAGGGAGGAATTTGTGATTAAAATGTTAGCAACTGAATGTACGATAACCCCTTCAAAGGTACAATTTGGACCTTTCGTCCATTCGACCTTTTGTCCATTCGACCTTTTATCCATTCGACCTTTTGTCCATTCGACCTTTTTTTCCATTCGACCTTTTGTCCATTCGACCTTTTGTCCTACAACCCTCTACGATGCGAAGATGAGGCGATTTTGCCGTTTTTCTCTATCTTGTTGCGATGCTCACCTTTATTCAAACTTCAAAAGAACTCTTGAGTGTGCCGCCCGAACAAGATATTCCGCGGGGATTTGTGATGGCACTATTTTTTGATGGAATTTAACTCTGTTATGTTTGTGCTGCATCTACCTCGCTCATTTTTCGTTGCCTCTCTGCTTACCATTTTTTTTGCTCTCTCGCCAAGGCGAGGTAAAGGGAGCACGCTGCTCTAGAGTATGCCATTGAATTCTGATGATGTTAAGGAGTATTATCTAGCATGACCAGAATATCTGACAGATGATGAAGAATAAAAAAACAAACAAAGAGTTGACAAACCAGCATAACAACAGATATAAATTTGCATACACATTATAAAACAAGAAAATTAGGTTTATTGGGAAATACAGGAATTGCAAAAAAAGAAAACTGCATCAAATGTCTTTTATAACAAAGGATCAGGACCTACGACCTATTTCCGCCCTCTCTTCAAATTCAACCCTGCACACTCCCATAATTCGTTTTAATAGTTTGGGGCGAGCGCTAATGACTTTTCACATTTAACATTTAAATTTTCATTCTTTTTGCTCGATTTGACGGTCAGCTGATGGAGACGGAAACCGATCATAAATTTAATAGAGTGTGAAATTGTTTCTGCCAAGTTTATGACGAAGCGAAAAACCCGTCGAATGTTTTATTCTCCGCCTCTGGCGGCTTTGGATATGATACATTTATGGGATTCTGCGTTCCAGTTAATTTTTTTTGTTTTCATTTAATTGGAATGGAGCTATATTTTTCGATCGATTGAGTCTCCATAAATAAACTGATTCTCCTATATTTCATACAAATTGCAGACCTCAATTAGTGGCACGCTTCTCCGGCGCGGAAAGGATTAATATAATAATGTAGGAACGTTTTCGCCTCGGGAATAGGTTGACCTTCGTCAAGAATGCAAATAAAAAACCACTCACCCCGTCCGCCAATGTCACGCTCGTGCAGCTTGAGCTCGTCGCCTTCCAGAACGATCCGGTACGGGATGTGAAGGTTGGTGGCCAGTGCCAGCGGAAGCGCCCAGTTTGAATCTGGAAGGAAAGAAAAAAAATGAAGAGTTGAATAATAGAACATTTGTGTGGCCAATACTTGAAGCATATTTTTTCAATCTCTAATGCTTTCAGCCCTAGGCTAATTCATCTAGGAACGTTATAGGATTCTGAAACGAATCCTGAAGCAGGGTGATGTTATTTTATTTCGCTGGGTGTAGGGGGGCTAGGGGCAAGAAGGACACCTTAAGATATATAGGTTCAAATCATGGTTGATTAGTACAATTTTTGAAGATTATTCCAGTGTAGGGGCAAGCTCACCTCTTGTTCTAAATGATGTTATCGATAGATTTCAAAAATATTAGAATTACATGATGATTTGAGATTTTTGAAAATGTCCCTTCTTATAAGGTTTTTCAACGAGGCACGGGGCAAGAGTGCCACTCGTATGGGGCAAGAAGACCACCAGAGCAAAATGCCACAAATTTTGTATATTATTATTTCCCCACCTAAACGATAAATTCTAGAGTAAGTAAAGATAAAAACTGAGGGATAAAAGTTGACTTATAGTTAAAAATTAATTTTACGAAATTAATTTAGTTCTCATCTTATTTGACTGTAACAATAATAGTAAAAAAATTCAGAAACCATTTTGAATGTCCAAGATGGTTTATTTTGATTTTATTTAGTAAGAAGCATTGATTTAATGCAATATTAAACAAGAAAAATAAAAGTTCATGTGATTTTATATGAGAAAATTGCGGTGTCCCTCTTGCCCCATAAGACATACTGTTTTTATATATGTAAAACTTAATGTGAAAAAAACTTATGCGAAAAAATTTCCTCACAGCTATATTAAACAATTGAAAATCATCAAAACTGTGCGGAAAAACAAATATTTTTTTGTATTTATTGGGAGTCAAACCTTGTTTTCCAGTCTTAAATTCTTATAATATTTCGCATTTTTTGCGTTGGTTAGTTAAATACATTTTTCTAATTTTTTGTACAATACATTTTTAACTGTAATATTTACACAACCCTCAATTAGTACTCAATTTATTCTTATCCTGCGTTGAACATCAACAAAATTGATTTGAATCACGTGAAATTAGAGGTGGCACTATTGCCCCGGGTGTCCTTCTTGCCCCATGTCCCCCTATTCCTCATAATATCTTGCTCTGCATATGTTCCATGTGACTTAATGACCATTTATTGTGCTATAAATAAATCACATGTTATTCCACCACTGCAGCTGGTAATGCAACAACTTATAGAACATATCCTTTTTTAATACTGTTCACAATCCATTTCCCAAAAACTCAAATAAACGGCGCAGCTAAATTTTCAACATTCAAACAATGCTCTCGAACCAGACGTCCGATTATTTTCTAGCGTGCAATTAAATGTTTATGAACTCTGCCGCATTTATTTGCTGTGCCGACTTGAGTGCGTTTGGTTACTTTCTTTTTTACGTACTCTTGAACCAACAGAGCAAGCAACAGCGCAAGCCAGTAGTGTGTTGCTGGCCAGATATAAATATATATGGCGGCAATTCGATTTTATGCATATTTAATTTCACCGATTTATGATTCTCCGACGGCGGGATATGTGAGCGAATGTGGGTACCAGGCCCGTTGAACCAAGAAATGGTGTTAGACATCTGTACAGCTATGTCCCGATGTAGGACGGTAATTGGTACCGCGTGTATGGAAACTGCGTACATAGAGACCGGTCCTTTATGGGATTTTGGATGGAGTAAGGTTAGGCAAAGGTTCGACCTTTATGGAGTAATCAATACTACACAAAAAATATAACAGTTGAAAAAAAATAAAAACCGCACAGTGAACCTTCAACATATTGGCTATAATTTTGATAAACAAATTTGTGTCAAACTATTTACCCATTTAAGTGATATCTAGAGTGCCCATTTCCCAGCCATTTTGGATAACGGCACACGTTACAAGATCGAGTTTATTTCGTATTTGAAAAGACTAGTTATCGACCCGGTATATCCTGGACAAAGAAACTTTAATTATTTTTTAACTCTTTTGACTTAAGCATGATAGAATTTGACAGATTATAGCAAGAGACCTGTTTCAAGGGGGATAGGAGGAGAATCACTAGAACTGAGCAATCTATTGAAACTTTTGGAATCTCCATGCAATAAGTTTCCATCGAGAAAAAGTGAGTAGGGTTGAAATGATTGAAAATTTAAGAAGCTGTTGATATCTGACGTTACCACAACATGCCCTTTCTTATTCCAATTTTTTTGGTTCCTGATCTTCGAGTTGACACACATCTCTTCTCTACTTTAAATTTAGAGATTTATGAAGAGTCTCATACAAACTGGTATCGAGTTAGTCATGCAACTAACTTTTTTTGGAATGAGGGAAAGCCTGTAGGAGTGAAAAAAAATCTCTTCTCCTATGGGAATAAAACCCTCAAACCTATCTTTATTTAGGCCCTTACCATAAAGTATTAGGGGCCAATTCAATAACGTTATATACAATTTTTGTATTAATTTTGTTTAGCTACTACATCTTGTCATACTTTCACGACAAGTTAGAAGTTCTAAACTCGGGGCTTGGGATGCATCGTAGGACTTTGTCACTCCATCTTCTCAATGGATTTGTGAAGTTGCTCAGATGAGATGGTGATGATCAGCTCAATGGTATTATTGGAGGCGTCGTGCAGTTCAAAATGGTGGCTTGAGGAAAATTTGAGGAAACGGAATCGGTTTGATATGTGGTGGCTTAAGACATCCGTCAATCACTCAAGTCGCAGGTAATAGTAATTCACTGTTAATGACAAAAATTAGATAGGAAAGTCAATAGCTTTTAGAAATTTATATATAGGATTTAGGAAATTGGGATTGCGAGACTGTTGCGTTTGGTGGTTTCCATATCACGGACTGTTGCGTTTGGTGGTTTCCATAAAACAGGAAGGGAATCAATCAATTCGTGTCTTTTAACTTCATATTTAGAACAAACCCAAACAACGTGTTCTATATCTTCAAATCCTTCACCACAGTCACAATGATTAGTATCACTTAAACCAATACGCTTAAGGTGAGCCTTAGATCTATAATGATTCGACATTAGTCTAGAAATAACCTTAATAAAGTCCCTAGTCAGATTATAATCTTTAAACCATGATTTTTTTGATATTTTTGGTGCAAGACCGTATAAGTAACGTCCCATAGATCCTTCATCCCAGGATCTTTGCCATTTAGCAATTGCTTTCTGACGACATGTTTGAAAAAACTCCCTAAAATCAATTTTTCCTTTCAAAAATTTCACCTACTATGGCACTTTTTTTGGCTAAAATATCTGCCTTTTCATTACCATTGATGAGGCAATGCGATGGTATCCATATGAAAGTGATGCTGAAAGAGCGCATTGTTAATGTATTCAATAGTTTTCTTATTCCAATAATAAAATATGTTGCATTTTGTGGTTTTATTGATTTTAAAGCTTCAATAGAGCTAAGACTGTCGGAAAATATGTAATAGCTGCCAACCGATAAATTAAGGATGATAATTAAAGCATTATATATCGCTGCCAACTCCGCAACAAATACTGAACAACTATCTTATTGAAACTATTACCAAAAGCGTCAATGTAAGGATGCTTTTCGTTGAGTATGAACATTTCTATGTTTTCGACGAACCTTTTCAACATAAGTTCTACTGAATAAACAATAAGAACGTCAGTTATGTTTTTAAGTTCAAAATAACATGTGACACTGTGGAACAAAAATAACCTTTTCTCTGAGACAGAGATCAAATTATATCCAATAAATTTAAGAAAATTTAATCTTATGTCACTCACAGAAATTTACTACCATGCCACAAATTTTCGCAACAGGTCTTCAAAATTATAGAAATTCTGATTCTATTGATGTTTGAATGGTATTTAAAGTATGATTGTTTTAAATTTTTTTGTTAATTAAATTCATCGAGATTGCAAAATAGGATCCAAACTTTAGTGTCAGACATAATTTGATCGAAATTGCCGGATTTAATAATAATTAAATAAAATTTTCAATCAGGCCTCCACTCAAAAAAAAGTTTTCGCGTTTAGTATCATAAGGGCGTGACTGCAGTGATCGATTTCCCTTCATCGATTTTCTCTTTAGCTAATTACCGTTTTGACTCATATTCCGAACACTTAAGGCCAACAGTGACTTCAAATGCATCTGATTGGCATAAATTGGCTGATATTTGTGTAAATTTTGATTTCGTCGCAAAGCCAAACTGTTAGCTGTGGGGTGTACCAATAATAATGTCAATTTAATTAGTTTTAGTATTGTTTTAACGTAAAAGTATGGAACAACATTTTGTTTCAAATGCCGAACACTGTGCTTATGCTGTCTCATATTCCGAACACCTTGATTCAAATTCCAAACAGCACGAATAATCGTTTTCAAATGAATAATTTCGCAAATAAATTTATCTCAGCTTGCTCTACTGGTCTCAAACTCGAGACTCATCACTACTCCCGCGGAAAAAATTATATTGTAAAGGTTAAAATTGAATTGCAATTGACAGCCATTTCCTTGTTATTTGGTGACATATTTCAACGAAACATTTCAACCAAATCGCCATACAAAAACCGAGTGTTCGGAATATGAGTATGTTCGGAATTTGAGACAAAACGGTACTCGGTCAAATGACTGGTTTTAAAATATTGGGAAAATGGATTGAATTTCGTGTTCTGATTCAAAGAGAAAATCGATCATACCAGGTACTGTGTGATAGGCGAGAGTTGTTTCTTTTAAATACCAGTTACTTTAGTTTTATAATTAATCAAAAAATCCCCTTTTGTAGTATCGAAAGTATTACAAACTTCATTGCAATCATTAGCATCCAAAAACTCATAAATGTTGTACATTTATCACATAACTACATGCAATCCGTTAAACTTGCATGCAATTAGGATAAAATCGGTACATAAAGCATCTTTAACAGTTATTATATTAAAGCCAGGCGTATAAGATCATTTTTGAAAGCGGAAATAGATTCAATGACATCAAATAAAGTGAATAGTTGTACTTTGAGAAAAAAATGATCCACTGTGTTATCGGTTAAGGTATTCATTTCAAATCCCGGCCAGGCGAGAATGTTTTCAGGTAGGAAATTTTCTTGACAAATGCAAACAAGTTTAAATGTGGCAATGAAACCTATCAGTCGATCTTTTAAGTGTTTGAAAGAACACTTAGCTGTAAAGCAGGCCTTCCCTGTTGGGGTACAATTAAGAAGAAGAGGAAAGTTAAGAAAAAAAGAAAAAAAACTAAGAAATTGTTGAATTTTTCTTTACAAAAAAAATGATCAGCTTGATACACTTCTGCATTCGTCATTTATACAAATATGACTAATCTCATAGTGCATAGTACATTTATGTGGTTATCGCTTTAATATTCCATAATACATCTATAGACATTCTGACTAAACGTAAAACTATAACTGTAAGGGTTCATTGCAAAATCACATTTATTGATTGGAGACTGCAATCAAATTCCTTTACGAACCTATACGAATCGAAAGGTTCAGAACAGGCACTAAATATCAAAACTATGCATGTATTTGACAAAAATGTATACTTTCATGCTAAAACTGCCATCTTCTATTCAGATTTGTAAAATATTCTGTCTTAGAAAATTATTCCGTTTTTAATCACGGTTCTGTTTTTGTCAACTGAAAATCGCCGACCATGTTGATAAAAACGGAACATACCTGTATAGTTAAAAAGATCAGTCCTGTAAAACAACTGATTCATTCATTTATTTAGTTAGCATCTAAACAGATAACACTGAATCAATAATTTCACGCCACAATACTCGGTTCGTGGCCGCATCTCTCCATCCTCGGTTCTGCCCCACGCTCGCCAAAACGATACGCACTTGATCCGCCCACGTAGCTCGCTGCGCTCCACGCCTGCTTGTACCAACCGGATCCGAAGCGAACACCATCTTGCTGTCCGGCATTCTTGCATCATGCTCTGCCTATCGTATCCTTCCAGCTTTGGCCACCTTCTGGATACTGGGTACGCCGTAGAGTTGGGCGAGCTCGTGATTCATCCTTCGCCGCCATACACCGTTATCCTGCACACCACCGAAGATCGTCCTAAGCACCCGACGTTCGAAGACTCCAAGTGCTTACAGGTCCTCCTCGAGCATCGTCCATGTTTAGTGAATCAAATTATCATTAAAATAGACGAAAAACAAACCACAAAGCAAGCTCGCTCACAATCGTTTGTCGCAACTGTTGCGGATAAGGACACAATCAAAAGCAAAATTGTCATGCCAATCACAGAGCGCAACATTGTTACAACCTTTTCAACTCGCGTTTAATCCGTTATTTTAAACACAAAACCAAATTTGTTTTATGGATACTGTTTGATGCTGCCAACACAGAGAAAGTACTCGATAATTTCAATTGCAATCGCTGCGCATGTGGTGATTGATCTTTGTCATATTCTGTTCAAGTGATGATAAACTCATGTTGCCGAATAAAATTGTTGCAACAAGAATAGGAGGTGAAATGTCTTTGTTGCTGCGTGTTGGGTGACAATTGATTCACTGTCCACGTTTCATGGGTGGGAGGTTTAACTTATTACACTGCACTACACTTCTTTCTACCATTTTGGAGTCCCATTTAGGCAAGTTATTCAAATACCTTTACGCAACGTTTTTGTTTCCATTTACAGCGGTACAGATTCTTTGTTTTTGTGTGATCTACTGTTCATATATTTGAAAACATGAATTTTCACAAATACATAAACTTATACGAACATGAAAATTTAAAAACTGGAACCAACCGGTTACAGATTATCAGAATATCTCCCAAACGAGATGAATAACAGTCAATAACAGACTATAAAAACAAAGAGTTTCTTAGGGCTTTTGAAAAAGTGGTGTAAAAATATCAAGAAAAAATATATCACGTTTTGAATATTTTTGTGGTGAAAAAATGATGCTGCTTGTAGGGGGATTAACTTTTGCGATACTAACATAGTTTTCAGCATTTCATTTTCTCTTTAATTAGCTCTAATTCGTCAAATTTCAACCGATTTCAATGATTTTAGCTTCATTCGATCCAGATTCTCTACTAGTTCAGAAGTTCAGAATACGGATTGCATTGGTTCACCGGAGGTATTCCGGGTTCTGTTGGACTAATGGATTACTTTAGAAGGATTTATTCAATTTTGTACAATAATAATTCCATAGTTTAGATCTCATTGTGTCTGTTTATTATATAATAAAACATGTCCAAGGCATGTTAGGACATCTAAGGTTACTCTGGAACCACCTTGCTAAGTAACGGGTTTGGTGCCCCCAAGGATTTGGCAACTTATTGACCTGGACTAAACCCTAATAAGCGACACATCAAACTTCATGAATTTCCAGTGAATTCATTGGTGATAATAACACATTATGGTGCGGCTTATTTTTCAAAAATTCTCAAAACCAAAAATTCGTGTGTTCATGTGAATTCAAATCACCACTCAAACCTCAAAGTTTGAGCCAAAAATATTAAAATTTTGATGTGGGGCAATCGTCTTGAAGGTAAATTTTTACGTTATAAAAATGGCCTTCAGTCAAGTCACCATAACTTCGTTGTTTTCTATCCAATTTTGTTACTTTAAGCAGCATTATCTTAAAAATAATTTATGAAAACTTTGTTGAACATCATATTTGTCTAAAATTCAAAGTAGTCTTAGTTAAAAACAGTTTTCTCCATTTTTTTTCTCTTTTTAAGAAAAAAAAAATCTTAGTTTAACTTCATAAATACTCAACCGATTTCAAATCTTTTAACATGCTTTCGAAGCCAAATTAGTTACCGTTTTGTCTCAAATTCCGAACAGACTCATATTCCGAACACTCGGCTTTTGTATGGCGATTCGGTTGAAATGTTTCATTGAAATATGTCATCAAATAAGCTGCAAATGGCAGTCAATTGCAATTCAATTTTACGTCTTCCAATTTATTTTATGCTCGTCATATCGACCCCTTTTGCGATAGAGAGATAGCCGCTCAATTTTACTCAACTAGGGTTGTCATGTCTATTACGGCTTAACCAGCCGACAGTGTTTTGAAAATACCTGAAGGTCGTAGAAACAAAAGTCAAATCGAAAGCCGGACCCATACTAACCATCTCATTGAGCCAACGTTGGTGCCGAGAGCCGAAGGAGATCTAGAGTTGTGAAGGAGAAAATGGGGTCGTGACGGTCTTTGGTTTCAGGTTGGCCGATTGCGCTGCAGAATCGTTACCCGTTCTGTGGCGTAGTTGGTTAACGCGCCCAGTCTAGCGTATTGGGAGTCGTGGGATCGTAGCCCACCAGAACGATTCTATTATTTTTCACAATTTTTCATCTCAATTTGTCCAAATTGACTTTTGTGTCTACGACCTTCAGGTATTTTCAATACTATCGTGACAACAAAACTATCGTGACAACTTTTGAAACCATCAGGAGATATCCTCGAGGAAACCTATGATTTTGGACAATTGGAATTGATCGCCAATACATATCATGCTTAACATGGTTAACTTTAGATTAAAAATGCATATTTTATTATAGAGTTTCCGAGACAACCTGTCATTGGGAACAATTGTGTTTCCACGCCGAAACATATCATGCGAAGTCTCATTCTTTATGTCGTGTCATGAATAGGGTAACTGAAGGCTCAAAGTGCATATTTGACTAGTGACTATCGGATGCATCAAGACAACCTGTAATATGAGTAATTGTGCATGAATACGAAAACCAAACGAGTGTATTCTTAAATTTCAATATATGTACTTCATAACCTACGATAAAGAAAATGTCGTAAGGTTAACAAGATATTTCATGTTGGCACCAACTAACCAAAATCCCTTAAGCTACGGTTCTCTATCTACGCGGTTCCGTCCTACATGGGAACCTTCAAGACCGTCATACATGGAAACCGCGTAGAACTTCGTTGTTTGGGGAATAACTGTACTCTACATGTGCGCTTTTGGTGCGTAGCAATTCGGCGGATTCTTTTTTCGTGGAGCATTGCGCTCTTGCCTGCTATCTACACTTTTTTCCCCCAGAGCAAGGTTTGGATTCACGCGCTTAAGGTTGGGGGTGTTTGTTTGTTTTGCGATGCTATTACTTTCATAAATATTTGCGCTTGGCACCGCTGGTGAGAAGCTAATTTGTTGGATATCAGATTTGTTGGATAGAAGAAGGTGCACGTCGTGTAGGTGCAACTATCGGCACGAATAATTCTTTTGAATGTTCCGTATGGTATGTATTTATACAACCGGCATAAATGGATCTAACAAGATCATTATCAAGGTTTATCGTGAACCCACACAGAAGCCAGCAGATTCGCAAGATTAGATTGAATTGATTGGTGCAAGTTCAATCCGGCGTTGTGCAAGGCAAAGCCGTAAATCTACCATAATGTTCACCGGGGATCTGATGCGACACACGTTCGAAGGTAGATGATTCGATAAACTTGCAGGCAACTTGGTAGAAATGCCACGACTCACAATGCTCGGGTTAGTTGCTGGAAATTGATTTTCCAGTTACTTGTTGAACGGTGCAACTCAGACCGTTATTTTCAGGAAAAAAAAAATCTCAAACGTGTATTTCGATAGCTCAACTGCATATCTGGAAAAATAAAAAAAAAAACCTTTGGCCCGTTTATCTCCAAGAATACTTAATCGATTTGTAGGATTTTTTCAGAGTAGCTTCTTATTACTAGGCATCGTATAGTCCACATTTTATTTTTTGATAAATTTACCAAAAATAAAATGACCCCCAAAGACATTTTATATGGAAAATGTCGGTCACCCAAGGAACATAGGAATATCTTCAAAACCAGATCACCAATGACTAAGATCGACACGGATTCTTAAAGCAGAAGAGTTTTTTTTTGAGAACTTTTGAAAACATGGTACAAAAATATTGTGAAAGAGTTCGTTATTCAGCTATAGAAGTCTGTTAAACACAGCTATCATGGAGATTTTTTTTCTGATAATAACTATCTGGGGAGCACCGTGATTGTTGCAAGAACATGAACTGTCTGCATTGCAAGGAAAACATACAACCATGCCCCCAAAGACGAGGAGACGTTCGACAATGAAGCCAAATGGATTTCGAGATGTGTCAGCAATCGTCAATGGGATAGAACGTTGACGACGACGTGCATCAATTCCTTGTCTCCATCGACATCGACTTCATTCATGCCATCAGTTGGACATGAACAAGACGACTGACTTGCAGTCGTATAGTCAGGTTCAATAGCATAACAATGTTGGATGTTGATTTGCAGCTTCTAACGGTTGGAAATGTGAGCTTCGGGGGGGGTTTTGAATGCAGACACGCTTAAAAGGACAACGTAAATATTGTTCTTCTGCAAAGAAGCATTCTACCATGCGGCTCCCAGACATCTTCTTTACACGTGTATTTGCCAAGTTGCTGATTCAAGAAACTCATCACGTACAGTGTTGGATTGTGTAGCGATTGTTACAGTGTATAACTCAATTGATTGATAACATTTCATCTAAACTTCACTTAGTTGAATAAATTTTGAAAAAACTGCAGTTTTGAGCTCCCCATTGATAACTGCTAAACTAATAATTAATTTTCAATTTGTTTATCGGCATATCGGTCTATTTTGCTCGAAGTAAGAGGGAGCATGGAGAAAAGCAATGGATACTAGATGGATAGTAACGACGGAAGGCACTGGCCGCTCCAGTGCAACATGTGGCCATGGATCGCAATAGGGAATACCTCCCTAAAATGCAAGTAGGGTAAGGGATCTTATTTTCGACCCATTGATAAAACAAACGTTATTTTAACTTTTGAAATTTTCAAACATTCATAAATCACTGGAATATGCCATTGCAGTTATATCTATCATGATCCAATAAAATTGCATCTATATAACGGAGTTTTAATCCATTGATGAAAATCCGTCACATATTGAAAAGGCTCAAATCAATATAAAAACTGATCAAAGTGATGCCTAATCGATAAAGTTTGGTGAAACCTGATAAAATTTAAGCAAATTGTAATTAATTTTGTGCATCTATAAGCGAAAATAAATTTTATTACGCGTTTGAAATTGTTCAAAAATTGAAACACCAGGTTTCAATTTTCGACCGGTTGAAAAAGCATGCCATGATTTCAGCAGGTGACGTGTTTTAATTTTCAACCCTGCATCAAAAGTAAACATCGTTCATAGAGGGCGTTGTTCTTTCGTGGAGTTGAATTTCTTGCTTCAACGGTTTTTAACCAAAACGGTAAGAAAAATACTGATCTTGCTTCAATTTTATCAAAATTATATGGATTAACATATTATAGCGCCCAGATAAGTACAGACAAGTCTACGCAGAAGCCGACATCCAGCAAATAGCATCTAAGGTAGTCAACAAGAACTCGATTATGGAATTCCGAAATTTCATATACATATTCAATCCAAGATTGGCGAAGAAATATCTATCAGTCCGTTATTCGTCCTGGACCGACCACAATGGAGGAGGAGACCGAATTTGAAGAGTTGATATTCAGCAGTCAGTGACAGGGATGGCTAGTGAAATGTGACTCAATGTTGGAGCATGTTGAAGGGTTTCTTGATACTGCTGAAAGGCAAAACTATTTTAAAGACAACCATCCAGGTGAATTGATAGAGCAAGATAAATAATATCGCAATATTCTTAGAAAGGAGTTGAAGACAGAATCCGAAATGAAGAAACAAGACCACGCTGAAACAAAACGATTCGAGCAAAATTTGTAGTGAAAAAAAAAAGAAAACAACGTACCGAAATGACCCATAAAATACAAGTCAAAGCCTAAAAAAGCAGTCAAAGTCGAGAGCTAAGAGAAGAATTTGAGTTTTTACTTGAACTATTAAATAATGAAATGAAATAAATGTTTTAAACAAAATGGTTTTACATGTTTAAATGACAATATCCCATTGCTGTACTATATCCTATCGCAACAGTAGAATATAATGTAGTTTGATCCACGTAAATTTTGAGCAAAAAAAAAAACGTAAAACTATGATGGTTATTTTCTTCTCAAATTATGATATCGTAGTTCACAACTTAATCACGCAATCCACAAACAAACTATTAGACTATTGACGAAACGTTTTACATTCAATATCTTCAAAGGATGTGACAGGGATACAAAACCAGTATTTATGGTATTCAGGAGCATTCCATAGATCTATCAGATAATAATTGATGAACTGCTTATCATAAAATTCGTTAAGGAAATGGGAAGCATTCACTGTTTCCACTGGAATTTAATTCTAAAAGAAAAATCATCGAAGAATATTCAACAGTTTCAAGTTTTTTTCATACAATTTACCCGCTATATTGTTTCAATCTGGTACAGGTCGAAAACTAGCACATGTATGGGTCGAAAAATAAAACAGTGGGTCGAAAACTAGCACAAAAAGATAAAGTCATTAATCTATAAAAATACAAAAAATGCGATGAAATATCATCTAATAGAAGTTATACATGAACAAATAATTTGTTTCTCTATTCGACTGCCAAATTTGAATATTAGTTTATGCATTTTTGCAGGGTTTTTGGGAGTTTTCCACTCATATGCTGGTTTAATGGGTCGAAATATAGTGCTTTTACCCTAGCTTCACGTAATAAATCGTTTCTTCATACATATTACATCAAACCCGCAAAACAAGGTGGATAAAATCGTCAGATTGATGAGTTTCCTCGCATAAAACGCTTTCTTTCTGAGTTCATTTGTACATGTTGTTTCGTCCCGTACACTCATACAAAATAAGTCGAATCAATCCGTAGCAGCTGTCAAATCAACATTTGTTATCATAAGTTAAATCGCATAAGATCACAGGTTAGTTTGGTAGAAAATTTATACACTCGCATTGTATGCTATTATTCATATTACATGCACGTATATCGCCTCCATTTTTGTACGTAGAAGACCTTTTCGCGACATCTTATAAGTAAAATGTTGCACGTACAAAGCCTCCAGGTGATTTCATTATGCGTACATTTTGGTTGTCTGGGGAGCAACTTGATGTCATCATTGAGTTTGTTAAGAGCAGAAGCAATATCAGCAAAGACTTGAAAACAAGTCTGCTGAAATTGTGACAATCAGTTCTAGCTGCAAAGCAGGACTACGAGACAGCCAACAAACAACTTGGCAAAGTAGAAGGCAAAAGCATAGCATAGCATAGCATAGACTGACTGTACATGTCAATGGTTGCTACTCCGTGATTGATCGGAACTGGTAAGAATTGCACTACGATCCAAATGAATAAGGGATGGGAGTTTCCGCTTACTCTCGAAGTGCAATTTTAGCAGATCTAATATTATTGATCAATAATGGCGCCGGCCAAGTCCTTACAGTCAGTTGGGAGGGGAAGGAATGTTAGGGTGTAATGATTGTTGCTTCTAGAGACCGAGAATACCTCTGCATCTCCACAATCACCACGGGAAGGGTGTTTATTAGTGAGGGAGGAAAAGATCTGGGAGTCACCTTTGGTCGGTGATGCGATCCATGGACAAGGGGGAAATATACGACTTATATTTAAAGCTTGTTTTGTATTTTTGTCTCGAGAAGTTTTTGGTAGAAGATTAAAAAAATACGTCAACATCTATAATGTCGAACATTTCAAAATAAGTTTTTAATAATAGCGAAAACTGAGAATTACATGTATATATTTTAAATCATATGAAAAAGGGATAATGCCGACACTTGTGGTGACAAACCATACATAGTTTGTTTGAAAATCAAATATGAGTATTACTGTGCATTTTTGTCTCGAGATGGTAGAAGTTTTAGAAAATACGTCAACATTCACAATGTCGAACAATTCAAAAGATATTTTTAATAATGTCAAAAAAAAAAAAATAATATGTGTATATTGAAATTGTATAAAACAAGCATAATGCCGACACTTATAGTGACGAACCATACAAAGTTTGTTTTAATATTACATAAAAGTTATTCTTTCAAGAAAAAATGTGTTATCATAAGCATGAAACGAACTCACCAGTTGGTAATCTATCCTCGACTGAACACAAATATATCTTCGCACTCACACTGTGCGAACAGAAAACTTCTTGGCGTCCCGAAAACAAATAGTCTTGCTTGGGCTTTCCCAAATACCTTCCCAGCAAAACGCGCGTAAACAAGGAAAAAAGAAGTTCTCCGGCATCGAAAACACGCGCGAAATCGAGAACAAAACCTATCCGACGACGCAACAACGAACAATCCTGTTTGGGCTTCACGAAGCACTACCCATCAATACGCTTGAAAACAGGGAAAAAAGAAGTTCTCCGGCATCGAAAACACACGCGAAACCGAGAACAAAACCTCTCCGACGACGCAACAACGAACCATCCTGCTTGGGCTTCACGAAGCACTACCTTGGCAAAGTAGAAGGCAAAAGAGACACTAAGTCGTGTCAGACCGAAGTGTTTTCCTTCACAGGGAACGCGAATATATCTGATGATATTACGAAAGAGAGAACCTTCTGAGGATAAACACGTGGCGAAAAGACGTATGGTTGCTAGGGGTAAAGTGACCTACGCGGCCGTCCTCCAGAGCGGAAAAGCTGGCACGAACCAAGCCCCGCGATCAAGAGGACATGGCAACAAAGGAGAGGTCAACATCAAGAATAAGACCAAGAAAGATAACCCGAACCAGGTAGTGCTTCCACGGTTCCGTGGTTCCGCTAGGCAACAGCAACCCGTGGATACGAGTTGGAAATAAGAAAAAAAAACAGAGAAAACCGAAAACGAGCCCAAGGAGAGTCATGGCAGCCGGTGGTGCTGGAAATGCTTCGGAAAGCATAACCTTTGAAAATCATGAAGTTTGATGCCCATATTGATATGGTTCCGGATATGTTCCTAATTGACCACTTCCCCCAGGGCACCTGGAACCTTCTATAGAGTGGTCTGTGCATCTAATGGTTCTGAATACGCTGCAGGAAACATCATTTTTAAGGTTGATGTCCACTTGGATATAGCTCCGGATAAGATTTACATGATTGGAAATACAAACATGACTGACCATGCTTTCCGGAACCAGTTTTACGGAAATGATCATATTTCTGAAGATTTCCAACCAATCTTAATCCGTCTGGTGGCATTCAACTTCCTATTAGTTCTAGTTTCTAGGAAAATTGCAAACATCTATCTAACTTTACACCGCACAAAAATACAAGCGACAGAAAAAATGACATTTGGACATGACCTCAGAAAATCCGGAACATCTCCGGTGTCCAGTGGCCAATATGCATGGCCAAGGAAGTTCCTAAAACTGGACCAAATTTGCCGTCGACTGCTTCCAGATGCATCCAATTTCATTCATTTTTCATAAAGTTATAAGCATTTGAATTTGGGCAAAATTTTGCCTATCTCAATCATTTTGCCTATCCCCTGTACTTGGCGACGAGGTTGATGGAAGATCCCTTACTGCTGAAGCGACTCTCCAGTGTAAAAATCTGGATGAGGTCACCGATGCAGCGGAGGTCTCGACTGCCTTCAAAGTGCAGTGTGACATTGACGTAGCCAGTAAGGCCATCCACCTTAGAAAGGGCCTCCAAACCACTGTGATGCAGCCCAGTAGCTGCTTTGGCAGTCAGTCTCGGAAACCAAGACTGACGTGGTGTTACTATCGGACCCATACCACATACCAGCCAACAACGGGAACTTGGTGGCGGATAGGTCTCAACAGCTAGCAGCTATAAGGACGACAGGATGATACCCAATCCAAGAAGTAGCCTCTAGCTCAAATGACGGTTATGTGATAGCAAAAATCAACGGCGTGTTATATATCAGTTGTTACACGCCCCCAAAGTGGTCGATTGAGGAATTTTCCTTCATGGTCGACAGGATGATAGCCGAGCTAGCTAATCGAAAGCCAGTAGTGATAGCTGGCGACTTCAATGCATGGGCAGTGGAGTGGAATAGCCGTTGCACCAACCAAAGAAGCCAGCTATTGTTGGAATCCCTGGACGCATTAAATGTAGAGCTGGCAAATGGTGCAGAAATGGTGCAGAATCGATAATTGACGTGACGACGACGTAGTATAATGCCAGGCGGGTGAAAGGCAGCGCGATGTCACTCGACCCAAGCCCGAGACTGGCAAACAGCGCGCTTCGGCGGCGAAGTATTCACTAAAGCCTTGAGGTGCGAAAGGAACACTCTGGACTTAAACGATGAAGAGCTAGTTGCTGTGATATCACGAAGAGCTAGTTGCTGTGATATCAGACCTCCGTTGTACTAGGGTAAATTATGTATTTTGGACAGGCTAAGGATATGTCTGGGAACGGCGATCGATTAACTGCATAAGATACTAATATTTTATTACGTAATGTTACTTATATGCTTAATGTCCCATTGTATTTTGAGTTTCTGGGAAGAAAAGCTTACAAACTATAGTATTAGCTTCCAAAATAGCGTTTTTTAGTGGCCTGTCTGTTATACATTTCGGGAATCTATGACATTTGGTCGAAAGACATTTGGTCGAATGACATTTAGTCGAATGACGTTTGGTCGAAAGTGCATTTGGTCGAACGGACATTTAGTCGAATGGACATTTGGTCGAAAAAGTTTAGCTTCAACAAAATGCATATTATATTTGGTCGAACCGACATTTCGCGGAAGGGATCGAATCTGAATAGTATGGAACAAAGTTTTTCGTTCAGTCTGACTATTGTCGAGAATAACATTTTGTCGCTGATACAAGAGTGATGGAATTATTGAAAAAGTATCGGCCATTTTACCAACAATCTATTATGCGATTAGCAAAATTTTGTTATTCAATTTGATGGACGCTCTCTCAACATATTGATCAACCTGAGATAAGCTGATCATAAATGGAAGGAAGCCAACTTTAGAGTCCTCAGTCAACTCGTCTTCCCTTACATACATAGAAGTCACAATGATTCAATTGGCAATAAGTAAAGATACTGAAACCTAACATTCACTTAAAATAAAAATAATTTCCTGCCGTTTTAATTCTGATTTCCGCATTCAAAAATCTTACCCACGTCCGTAAGCTGTAAGACCCGGAATGCAAAGAAAGATCCCGAGTGTGTGGGACCGAAATCCGTTCACCTAAAAAATGAATCTAAATTCGTCCATTCCAAACAAAACACCTACTATTTGTATGAAGCGTACGAATTTTGAGCCTGTACGGATTTCGGTCCCCCACTGTAGTCTCTCCGCATGTTTCCATCGGATGAAGATCAGCAGTTCATTACGAAGAACGATAACATTTCAGAAGAATAATAAATAATATAAACATAATGTTCACATCGTTGAGTAGCAAGATAATTTGTTGAGCAGTTGTTCAAAGAATGATGATATTTTGAAAGAATAATGAATTCACTAGAGCTAAATATTTCAGTCAATGTACAAAAAAAACTACTTCTAATAAGGTCAATTGAATAATCATTGAAATCCTAGATTTTGGCACAACTTTAAATTACAAAAAAGATGTATGACATTTAAAAATAAGAGTACATAAAATGTCTTGTTTTTTATTCAACAACAGTTGATGATTCAGATTATTCAAAAGAATACGTTTACCAAATGATCTTTAAATAAACCATTTGAAAATAAGCTTTCAACCAAATTTACGTTCAACTAAACGTCATTCGACCAAAATAAATGTACTAAAGCAATTCGACCAAATGTACATTCGACCAAATGTCCTTTCGACCAAATGTACTTTCGACTAAATGTCATTCGACCAAACGTCATTCGACCAAATGTCATTCGACGAAATGTCCTAAAGCCACATAACATAACGGACACCAAATATACATTTTGGACACCCTCATGTGAATATAATTTGGACAGGGGCGCTATCTCAATATCCATACAATGGTTTCTTAAAAAGACGATCATAACATAAAATGTTAAGAGTTTACAAGTGACTTAAGCATTTTTTTCGCTTATTGGATGTATATATTAGTGATAATCAGTAATTTCATTTAATGCAAGCAAATATCACCAGATTCACGAAAAAACGCCTGCAAGTATGCATGCATGGTACATTCCAGTGTGTTTCATCAGATGGCCAAATTATATCAACTGAACAAAAACCATAATCTATTTTGGACATCACCTGATTTATGCCTCATGTACTCATGTTAAGATTTTAGATGAACTTAGCTTAAATTTTAGACATATTTTATCATGTTGCCACTTTTAAACTTTTTATGAATGTCAATTTTGAGCGCTATTATTGCATTTAATGTATGTTCTTGAAATGCACATCCTCTTGCATTCGTAGGTTTCACAGGTGTTCTGTTGATACAATTTACAATTTTGATATTTTTGAAGCCAATTTGTAATTGTTATGAAAATGGTCATCATTAATAAGTAGCATAGTGTATTAATAATGCAATACATGATTTCCCGTACATATATTCCTCCTAGGGCCCAGATAGCCGTAGCGGTAAACGCGCAGCTATTCAGCATGACCATGCTGAGGGTCGTGGGTTCGAATCCCGCTGGTCGAGGATCTTTTCGTAAAGGAAATTTTCTCGATTCCCAGGGCATAGAGTATCTTCGTACCTGCCACACGATATACACATGCAAAAGTGGTCAATTGGCAAAGAAAGCTCTCAGTTAATAACTGTGGAAGTGCTCATAAGAACACTAAGCTGAGAAGCAGGCTTTGTCCCAGTTGGGACGTAACACCAGAAAGAGAGAGAATATTCCTCGCCATCTCATTGAAAATGAGCATAGAACGACTAGCCTGTCCAAATTATATACATGTCCAAATTATATTAGTTACCCTAGTGGTGCAAATCAATGGGTTACATGCATGACCTGATTCGCTACTCGCCACATAGTAACGTACATGCGCTAGTGTCTATGCACGAAAAATCGCTAAAAGGTAACGCGGAAAATATTTATATGGCGAAACGCATCTAACGAATTATTTCTCCAAATTGGGAACTATTTTCGAAAAAATATTTGGTACCGGTTGTGCGCAATGATTATGGCTTTCACGTCTACCAAATATTTTTTCGATTAAAGTTCTCATTTACAAGATATTTGCTGTTAGATGCCTTTCCCCATACAAAGTGAAATGAGAAAACTTCTGCTGATCAACTGTGGACATGAGCAAAGCAGGTAATCCATTGCAAATCTTCGAGCAATCTGCCTTCAGGCTAGACGAAGAATGCAACGCGCACGCACAGAGGTACAAAGAGAAGAACGTGGTGCAGTATTCAGAGAGACAAAGTTGGCTCTCAAAAGGGAAATCAAGAGTCGAAAACGAGCATGCTTTGATAGTCTATGCGAGAGTGCCAATTTAAGTCCATGGGGTGACGCCTACAGAGTGGTTATGCCTAAGACCAAAGGTGCCATAGTGCCACAAGAGAAGTCGCCCGAGTTGCTGCGATCGATAATCAGTACATTGCACCATCCCATAAGCCCATGGCGTCCAGCTCCGTATGCAGCAGTTGAAAGAAAAGAAGTGGCGAGAGTGACGACGCACGAAGAGCTGGCAGAAGTCGTGAAATCATTCGCGTCAAACAAGGCACCGGGACCCGATGGTATCCCGAATGTTGCCTTAAAAGCGGCAGTGAACATGGATCCGGACATGTTCAGAACCACGATTCAACGCTGCATTGGTCGAGGAATCTTCCTGGATGTATGGAAGCGACAGAAATTGCAACTACTAAAGGTGGGGAAACCACCAGGTCCCGTCGGCGTATAGACCTATCTATCTACTAGATACGACGGGCAAGTTGTTGAAGACGTTGATTCTCAACAGGCTAGTAGCGTATACGGAAGGTGTGGATAGCCTGTCCAACAACCAGTTTGGATTCAGGAAAGATTAATCTACTCTGGACGCTATCCAGTTGGTCGTTCAGACAGCTGAGGTGGCAATCGAGCATAAAAGGAGCGCCATCCGTTACTGCGCGGTTGTCACTCTGGATGTGAAGGATGCGTTCAGCTGGGAAGCAATAGCACACGCGCTTCACAGCCTCAAGGTATCGGTGCAGTTGTGTAAGCTTCTAGAAAGCTATTTTGATGGTAGCATTCTACTGTATGACACAGAGGAGGGGCAGAAAAGCGTTCGAATTACCGCGGGAGTACCTTAAGGTTCAATCCAGCGCCCGCTGTTATGGAACGCGATGTACGATGACGTACTGAGGTTGCCCCTTCCGACGGGTGTTAAGATTGTTGGCTTCGCCGACGATATCACCCTAGTGGTCTATGGAGAATCGATGGAGGAAGTAGAGTTGACAGCAGCGCACTCTATTTCCATAGTTGAGGAATGGATGAAGTCTTGGAAACTAGGACTGGCCCGTCACAAGACTGAGGTGGTGGTGATCAACAACCGCAAGTCCGAGCAACGGGCGCTTATGATGTCTAACAGCTCTGCTGTAATTGCCAGCAAACGCAAGCTACTGGCAAGCGTGGTGCTATCCATACTAAGGTATGGAGGACCAATCTGGTCAAAAGCGCTTAGAACGAGAAGAAACCTAAAGCGGTTGAAAAGCACGTATAGGATAATAAGCTTAAGAGTAGCAAGTGCATACCGGACGGTATCTAAAGAAGCCGTGTTCATCATAGCCGGGATGACGCCCATCGGGCTCATCATCAAGGAAGATGTTCAATGCTTCAACCAAAAGGGTACCAGAGGAGTCCGCGACACATGTAAAAAGGATACGCGACACATGTAGAAAGGTTTGCAGCAGGAATGGGATAACTCCACTAAGGGTAGATGGACCCATCGGCTAATAGCAAATGTGTCAGATTGGTATGGAAGAAACCATGGGGAAGTGAACTTCCACCTGGCGCAGTTTCTGTCAGGACATGGTTGCTATAGACAGTACCTGCAGTATTGTGCTGGTGAGGAGGAAACAGCGGAGCATGTCGTGTTCAATTACCCTCGTTTCATTGTTGTGAGTGGTCGAATGTTCGCTACATGCGGAGGGAACACGTCCCCGACAATATAATAGAGAGAATGTGTGCGGATGCCGAGTTCTGGAATGCAGTAACTACGGCTGTCACTCACATTATGTTAGAATTGCTGCGCCTATGGCGCGCCGACTAAGTAACATTGTTTAAGTCGGCTAGGAGAAGCAGTTTGCCTAGGCAACTTCTGCTACATGTGTTGTGCTATATGCACTGGTCCCTCCCCGAAGAAATACTGTAAGGTGATTCTGGGGAAATAAGGTTCTGAGTCCAAGGATAATGTTTATGCACTGTACAAAAGAAAAAAAAAATTGCTCAAGAACAGTGCATGGGCTGGTTTTGGTGCGTCATCCCCGCATTCCCTGAATTACCTTCTCAGGGGATCTATTTGCTGATTTCCCCCTTGTAAAAAAAAGACCAAATTTTCTGTCGAAAGCTTCCAGAAGCGTCGTATTTCATCCATATTTTTCAAGAAGTTATATGCATTTGAATTAAGACAACATTTTGCCTATCTCAATAATTTTCCTATCCCCTGTATAGTTGCGTATGCCGAACAATTATAGTGACGAATTCGGAAGGGAATTAAACCCGGTTGTCCCGAGATTAACTAGTTAAGGTGAAGATGAATCGAAGCCAAAGTTCAAAATTTTAAGTTCACGGATCTGGAGAACCAACAATCCGTTTGAGCTGAATACCTAATCGATTGGTCACCACCTTTGCTAGTGACAAATCGATTAAGTTTTCAGCTTGAACGGATGTTCGGTTCTCCAGATCGGTGCTCTTGAAAATTTGAACTTTGGCTTCGATTCATCTTCACCTTAAGGGCTAAAAATCTTGTAACTAAAGATAGAAAAAAAAACATCTACCTATAAAAAAGAATTTCACACAGTGTTGGGCTACTACATTCATAAACCAAAAGGTTCATTTTATCACATACGATGCATTTCAACTTGATGTTGTGATTTAAATTATAGATTTACAGATAAATTATATGTAGTATAGCACAGCACGCAATGTTTTAAGCTGATTAGATGTACATAGCAGCAGCTGCAAAGGCAGAAAAACAGTGTCGTGTCCGTGCTAACACATCTGATAGAGAAAGGTATCTCCTGTGTCCGGTTCCTAAAAGAGCCCGTAAAAAATGCGAAATAAAACCCGAGCCCGGGAGTTCTCCCACATTCTCACCGTTTACGTATATTTATCGAATGTACGCTACGTTGCGCTTCCCCAGTTTCCGTTAAATCCACTGAACCGATACAGCGGCGCTAACGATGGCGATGGGACTCCACATCAACAGCAGAGCCCACTATGGGTAAGCAGATGGCCAAAATTAAGAAAAATAGCTTGTTCTGATAGGTTGATCTTTCCAATAAACAAATTTCATTATTTCTGAAATATTGTATCAAGATGCTTTGTAGTTTAGTGGATACGGTATGCCTTAGCTAGAGTTATTAGGAAAAATGAAGATGAATCTTACAAAAAAATGTCTTTGGTGACTTTGATGTCGAACATCGCTCGTGGAACAGATCGAAATGCAATTTCAAAGGCAGAATTTTATTTGATGAGTGTTCTCCGGAATATTTCTCAATTCTTTGATAGCCCTACTTGTTTTTCCTCCCCTAAAAACCCTTCTACAAGAAAGTTTGGAATTAATGGTGAAAACTCATTTTCCAGGATCCCTCTCTATAACTAATCGATAAAAAATTAAAATATCAGTAACTCTTTAAACGGATCTGATAGATCCAATATAGAAGTTGCAGATATTTTTACACATTCTAAGATTGGATGGGCTTTGAATTATTTCAAATCTTTCAAAACATCGGGTTCAGATGGGATTTATCTTATGCATCTTCAAAAGTGCAAGGAAAATATTATCCCTATTCTAGTGACATTCTAATCAAGCTTTCTTCTGGGATATCTTTCAACTAAATGGAGGCAAGTCCGGGTGGTGTTGATACCAAAGTATAATAAGAAAGCCAACCAAAGACGGTGTTCTGTAGAATCGGTTTCTCATTACATCTACATTTCCATGCCGATCAGGGTATCAATAGGTCCAGGTTCGTGGAACTAAGGGTCAGCCATGGTGAGATTTGACGGTATGTTCCTTGTAAACTTCTTCAGGACGTTATAATGTGCATCAGCGACGAAATTCGAGCAGCGAGAAACTATTCGGACGAAAACAGCATGGTACGAAACGACGATAGGATTACCCACACCTCCGATTTCTTGGCGATCGGAGAAGCGATGTAACTGTAATTTTTGAACGAGATTTTTCATAACTAGGCTCAGTTGAGAAGCAGGATCTCGGGCGAACTGCGGCTGCCCAGGTTGTCGATGATCTTTGCAGCAACAAAGTGGCAGGAACATTACGGGAACTTCCTACGAGAGTGGTAGATACGAGGGTAATGAGTGTATCGTAAAATAAGCTATCCACCAGGCATTACATTTCATCTCATCTTTTGATCATCTGAGTGGGATATGGATAGAATAACAAGATATTATCTTTGAGCTCTTTGATCGATTTTTCCCCTAGATCTCTGACTCTTTTGATCATCAATAGCACGGTGTACTAAAATTAAGAAGGTGATATATTCCGAAAACTGACAGCTACTTGACGACGTCATTCCTATCCACCTCGAACAAATTTTCGAAAAAAATGATCTAGTGGTCCGGAAGGTATATGGTACGATAGGAGTGACGTCACATGTTTACAATGAAACTTGATATTTACATCAGTAAAGAGACTGCCTTGTTGATTTTTATGCCGTGATCAATAGAATCTTTTAACCTAAGCAAACCATGCGTAACAAATTCTCAATCAGTGACACTGTCAATCATGCAAATCAATTCTAGGATCAACAAGTACTAATACTTGTGGGTTATTTGAAGAGTATTAGTTATAGTCATAGTTATAGTTAAAGTCATATTAAAAAAGATCAAAACATTATTTCCGTTTATCATTAGGTAACGCAGACACTTCCGTGAAGGGATTCCGAGTTCATTCTGTGTAAATTGCCCTCATCCCATGTTCAACCAAGATATATGAGAAATACCTTAACGTCGTCTCAATGGATTCAACGAGCTGTTTTCCCCAGAAAATTGATTTAACAAGATTATTCAACATTATTGTTGTTTAACATATGTGGGTCAACGTGACATCAAATAATAAAGATTACCATACTACAAATCCGCTAGAAATGCATTATTCAATGATTCCTCTATGTTTCAACCCATTTAATTTATCTCTACAAACCGCGTTTGGTTTTTAGATGAGCTTGAGGTTGAGCTGATGTTCCCTTCACACATTCTTCAGTCACGGTGCCCCGACAGACCGTTATTATGCAAAAAAAATGTCCATCTATTCTGAGCACAGGGCTCGATTTCTGAGGTTATTTTGCACCTCTGGACCAATTTAAAAAAAAAACCCTAGGAGGAATCTCGAGAAATCTTGATTTGAAGTTTAAGATTAAAAATTTCAATATAATCCTCATTAAAATTTTGCAATAGCACTGAAAAAAACTACAAAAACTCTCAAAAAGTTGGCCAAACTGTTCTCAACTAGTATAAAATTGTTACCGTTGTTATTATTAAACATTAACAACTAACTAAACTTACCAGAGTGGCTTAAGATTTTGTTTTTCATAGATTTCTATAGTTTTTATACTTGTATAGAGCTAGTATCAATCTGAGAGAGACTCGCGAAGAGGAAAAATATCAACGTCATATGCAGCCCAGATTCCCCTCTCACGAAACGTCAAATGCAGCCCACCGTTTTTATGGCTGAAAAAGTGAAAAGTATTGTGTTCAAAGTAAACTGTTATTAAAACCTCAGTTGGTGGAGCAGTTTTTTTTTTCAAAGTTTCTGATAAATCTAAGCAGAAGATTAATTATTTCTAATGTTTGCTACGTTTGCTGGCATGACATTTCACTCAAACGGCTATTTATGATTCGATTTGATGCAAACTCAATCATTTTTTGCTGAGAGGTTCATGTGAGGATTTGAACAGCATGCGCATAATTGGTATAAAAACAAAGGGGAATAAGAAAAAACTCAGCAATCACAGAAAAAGAAGACCGTCTTCGCGAGTCTCGTCTCAGGTATCAATCATTTGTTTCAAAACTAGAATGATTTGGTAGCTCTGGTACGCTCACGTCAATATCAGAATGAACATACACGAATGTCTTCCACGGGGCCGCTGACCTCCACCTGAATGATGTAACTTTTTCTTCCGGCATTCTCACTAAATGACCAGCTCACTAAAGTTTGCCTATTTTATCACGCAATAGTTTTCGCTCCTGTTCTCAAATAAATGTGCTTATAGAGCCAATAATAAGCGTTTTATACAGGGCAAATTGACAATCGTGATTCATTTAGGCATGCTTGCATTCATCGATGTTCTGTTTGCATTTTTATTGAAAACTGATTTAGTTTTCGAAACACTTTTCAGTGTTCTGCGATAAAGGGTCGCGAGGTGTTTTGCCGAAGTTGTTAACGAAGTAATTGATCTATGAAATCAGATAAGCCTTTATCAAGCAACAGTGTTGGAATGTTATTTCCCCTTGCAAGTTGGTCCCTAAGCTGGTTATATAATCCATAAAAGGAGATATTCACAGCTAGTACACGTGTGTTATCATTATTATCATACGTCATAAGTGTGTTCAGAATAATAGTAGTGAAAGCCGATTTTCATACAAAATACTCAACTTTGGCATGCTGTTCCTTTGTTTCCCTATGAGTAATCGGCTTAAAATTTAGAAAAATTCAAAAACTCAAAATACAGCGGATATATAAATAATGAAAACTACTATTATTTTGAACGATTTCGCCTGGTGCTTAACTTTTTAACCGGTTGTGTGAAAATTAACAAATTATGTGATAATGAAATTGACTATATTTGTAGTTTACTGCCAAAATTTCATGCCTCCTATGGAAAGAAAGTAACAGAATGCCAAAGTTGAGCATTTTGTATGGAAATCGGCTTACACTACTATTATTCTGAACACAACTGAACATCTCCATCAAGCACTGCTTCAGCACCAACAAATCTGAACTTCCTTTCTTGTCTACATGCAACCATATACGTTTGGGTAGAGTACATGATATGACAAGCTTATCCTAGTTGTTCACCTTTAAAATAGTCAAACTCTGCTTTACTGCACTGCGGACGATTTCAATAAAGTCATCGTCTGCAAAATCAAGGAGTATATGCGACAAAACGCAATATTGAACAGTAAATTCTGAAACTCATCTCCTTCCATTCCATGTAATTTTCCAAAAAAAAATAGGCTCCTCGTCTACAATTCTTACACATCATTGTATTTGCCATCCTATCAGCTTTATGTTTTATTTTTAAGCCTTTGATATTACCTGCAGCAGCTAGAATTTCGTTACTGAGTCGATCGTGATCTAGAAATCAATATACAGATTGACGATGAATTCCGAAAAAAAAAACGAAGATTGTTGCAGGTATATAGAGTGGAATTCTTGGTGATGCTGATCTAAAGTAGTAAATACTCATTGAGGATTTGTTTGAAGTTGTGAAAGACTTTGTTAATTTTCGAACACTTGTGACATATGACAATCATGTTTCCCGTGTAGTTATAATCCTGGCTGGAGTATTGAAAAGGATATTTTTACACAGAATGGTGAGGGCAGAACTCGGTGGAAAACTAGTAGTATGTAGAATTTTTTTAAGCAAAATAAATACGGCAGACTTTGGTGGGCTGGTCACTTAGTGTGGAAATCGAAAAATAAGCTTTAAATTACTTATATTCAGCATTGAATGTTTCACGATTATCGAACGTAATATCAATTGTATATAAGAATTTATTGCTTTGATTTCATTCTATTGAACTAAGCTAACTGGATTAAGCCATTTAAAAACATACTTAAGCCACTCTGGTATGTTAAGTCAGTTTTAAATATTACTAATTATAACAATGGTAACAGTTATATGCTAGTTGAGAACAGTTTGGCCAACTTTTTGAGCGTTTTTGTAGGTTTTTTCAGTGCTAATGCAAAATTTTATTAAGGATTATATTGAATTTTTAAGTCAAAAACTTCAAATCAAGATTTCTCGAGATTCCTCCTAGGGATTTTTTTAAAAATTGGCCCAGAGGTGCAGAATCACCTCAGAAATCGAGCCCTGTGCTCAGATTTGATGGACATTTTTTTGCATAATAACGGTCTATCGGGGCACCGTGTCAGTAATATGTACACAAATTAGACAAGCATATAAATAAATTTAATACAATCGTTCGATTCAATTTTTACAAAACAAATTGTATTGTTGATCTCGCTTAAAACCAATTGAGGAGAAGCACAATATGGATTCATAGGTGTAAGATACAAGAAGTATTCGTTAATCAGTTATCGTCAATTGTTCTAAAGAATCTTGAATGCTGACGAATTCGTCTGACTATATCTGTCAACTACCATTGTTTGAGTGAAAATCACTGACAAAAGTTCAAGGACCGGTCCAGCTCCTCACTGAGCTAGAAATTTTTTTTCCACAATCATATTCCAAAAATGTGGGATACCATACACTTGGTCTTACAAAAGTACGTTTATAAACTGTCAATGATAATCATTTTATGTTCCAGATGGAAAGATTGTATCATCTCAATTTGCTCTTGGATTAGGGATAATATCTTTTCAACATGCAAAGATGATCTCTACGCTCAGATGAGTTTGCAATGCCTGCTATCCACATACATTTGCGTTGTACGCATGTATTTGTGATGATTTTTTATGTTGTCATCACTGCGTGCTGCTCGTTTGCCTGTCAGCTTTCGTTTGTTTACTTGTATGCGCGGTTCAAATTCTTGGTTTCCAAAATGTCGCGTATTGAAAAGGAAGTGAAAAAAAAGGTTCTGACACATGGCTAAGTGAGAAGGGTATTACTATGTGAAAATTGGCGAAGCGCTTTGGAATTCATCATGCAAGTGATAAAACCCAGGTTAATAGAATCATTAACAAGTTTGGGGAGCACTATACTTTGGATGAGCTACCACCCGAGCAGAAGAAAATAACTACTGAATACCAAATTGAGGTATTCCATACCAGATAATTTCCAATACTACATACCTGAGTGAGGTATGAATTAGCCCTGCATAAGAGGTAAAATACCTCAAATAATATCTCAAGCATATTCTACGAACACCAAACTGATAACTAGATCAGGTATTGTAATACCTCAATAATACTTGATGGATTTTCATATAAAAATGAAATTTTTCAATTGTAGTTCAATACCTCCAGCAGACCTCAATAGCTGTTTAATACCTCAATGAAGTATTTTTAATTGTTTTAAAGATTTTTTTCAATACCATTATAATATCAAATTAAGGTATTGACAACTGAACAATACCTAATTTTGGTATGATACCAAAAAATGGTATGCATAAGTTATTGGGGAGTTATTTGTTCCTCCTCGGGCAGGAAGAGGCAGAAAACCCGGTTCTTCCAACCCAAAACTGGACCGGAAAGTGGTATCTCTGATCATGAAGAACAAATCGATGTCAATACGTGATTTGGCCAAAAAAGCAGGAACAAGTGTCGGTATGATCCAGCGAATCAAGCAGCGGAACCATGTGAAGACCTACAAGAAGCATAAAATCTCAGAACAGAACAGAAGAAGTGAGCAGCAACAAGGGCCCGGAAGTTGTACTCGCGTCTTTTGCAGCGTCCGAAGGCATGCGTTTTGATGGACGATGAGACCTATGTAAAGGAGGACTCAAAAACCCTTCCGGGTCCACAATACTTTACTGCCGTCGTAGGGGAGGATGTAAGCGATGCGGACAGGTCGATTCCAGTGGAGAAATTTGGTCGAAAAGTGCTGGTATGGCAAGCAATATGTACCTGTGGTTTGAAGTCGACATTTTTGTACACTACCGGAACTATAAATGCGGAAATCTTTCGATCTGAGTGTCTTCAGAAGAGATTGCTGCCTTTATATAAGAAGCATAGTACCCCTCCACTGTTTTGGCCGGATTTAGCGTCGGCTCACTATGCCAAAACTACTCTCAATTGGCTTGCGGAAAACGGTATAGATTTTGTTGAGAAAAACATCAATCCACCAAATTGCCCTCAGCTTCGACCCACCGAACGTGACTGGGCAATCGTGAAGAGGGTCTTCAAGAAGACTGGTAAAGCAGCTGGGAACATGCAGGAATTCAAAAAAATTTGGGCTCAAGCGTCCAAAAAATGTGATGCAACTCTTGTCCGGAACTTGATGAAGAGTGTTCGATCAAAAGTTCGAAAGTTCGTAAAAGAATAGTTTTAATTTCATCCGGTCTTCTTTATGTTCAAGTTAAACCTTGTACAATACAGGATCAGTTTTTTGTTTGAATAAAATATCAATTTTTTACATGATTTGAATGAAAAATTGGTGAATAGCTTATTTTCAATACACTCCTTAGAGGCATTGGCTGATGGTGATCAGGGTTCTGCCACAGACAAACAGACGTCACACTCTCATCATTGTCCATCGACCACCTTTTTAACGGTCAATTTAAAAATATTGTAGGGAAACTGTGGGTTAAATGAACAGGGGGGGTAAAATGAACAGGTTTGTGTTTTACGGTAATTATGCTATAAATCTATGCAAAACCTAGCACCATCCTTAATCTTCAGACTAAGAAACTATTTCGACAACTATAGCGAGATCGAGAACTGTCAAAAGCTGGAAAAGTAAACAAAAACAAAGTACGCCTCCCCGTTTTCTCATATGATGTAAATTTTCACTCGCGGAATTTAAGGTTTTTATGACTAAAATTATCTATAATCTATTAAACCGCGCAGCACATCATATATGATATATATGATAAGTAGACGGAAATTTAAAGTTCTTTTATCTTCTACTTTCTTTGAACAAATGATTTGAATAAGTTGATTCTTTGGGGGTAAAATGAACCACTCGAGATGGGGGTAATATGAACACCATGGCAGGGCGATTACTACCGGATTTTATTTCAGATGCCGAGAGTTTTCCGGAGAAAATACAAAGGCAGACATGGACCATCATCCAAATGGTCGCAGCTAAACGTTCCATCGATTCCGGAATGTCTGTGAGATATGCATCGATCATGTACCAGAAGCCGAGAAACATGCCGCAACCCGTTAAATTTGAATGGTGTTCATTTTACCCCCACTGCATGTTCATTTTACCCCCAGTATACATATTACCCCCGTTACATGTTCATTTTACCCACATGTTTAGAACATTGACTCTGTGGAATGAAATTTTCAAAATTATAATAATGTTAATAAAATTCTATTTTGATCACAATATTGGAACTTGTTACATTGCATAAACATCCTTCTTCAATTCTAAGCTATTTAAAAAGAATCTGACAGCTTCATAAGCAAGAAAACATGAAAATTGCTTAGTGTGTTCATTTTACCCCCAGTTCCCCTAGGTGGCCAATCCGCCACCTGCAGTGCTCGCGTCGTTTTTGTTCGTGTTTGACGTTTACACACTACCGCCATCTGTTGGCCTGTCGGCCAAACACATCGTTTTTAGCATTGGGCGTATATGTCCTCGTGACTATGATTTTGAATGAGATTCATTCTAAGTGTTACGTCTGTTTGTCTGTGGTTCTGCTGTCGACGAAAGTCGAGCGTGTGTGGACTGATTCGATGTGCTTGCTTGAGACGACGAAGAAAATGGCGAACTGACAGCAGAAGTGGGTAGTTTTGGAGTGGGTGAGTGATCTTGCGATTGTTGGTGGAGCATGGCAGATAGGGCGCGTTACCCCGTTCATACGACGGCATAATTTGCAGCAATGCGCTCAACGGATTTCTGGCATCCTTGGAAAGGGAAGCATCAAGATATGACAATTTATCGGTAGGCGATAGCTGTGGATTTGAGTCTATGAGAGATTTGAATGTATCTCGCAACGATATCCATTCCGCAACACAACCAAAGAATGTCGGGAGTTTAACTTCTGGGAACTTTATTCGTGAATAAGGGCTACATTCACATTGTCTCTAGAAGTACCCAGACAACCAGAATGTACGTACAACGGAATCACCTTTTGCGTTATGCGATGCTTATATGTGGAAAGTTACACGTATAAGATGGTGCAAAAAGGCCTTATACGTACATAAGTGGAGGCGATATACGTGCATTATTATATGATGAAAAATAGCATGCAATGCGAGTGTATCAATTTTATTGCGAACTAATCTGTACTCTTATGCGACTTAATTTATGATAACAAAGTTCATTTGGCAGTTGCTACGGATTGATCCGACTTACTTTGTACGAGTATACGGGACGAAACATAATGTACATATGAACTCAGAAAATAACGTTTTATGCGGGGAAACCCATCGATTAAACGATTTCATTCACCATGTAGTGCGGGTGTGATGTAATTTGTATGTATAAATGACTTTGTTCGTAAACTGTTATGCGACTTCTGGTTGTCTGGGTAGCGCATTGAATTTTTGAAAGATATTTTTTTTATCTAGCATGAGCCCTAGATACTTAACTTCATCTGACAAATTTTTTGAAACCCCTCTCATTGTAACAACAAAGTTATTTGAAGGTTCCAAGTAAAGAGCTTTTGTTTTATGTGGGAGTTTTGAAAGCATTAGGAGAAATCTTCCAATTTTGCAAGTATGAAGTATGCAATCTACTACAGATTGCACGCAGGCTTCGTCCTTCAGCGGAGAGACCTGCGTCATCTGCAAACAACGATTTTCGACATCCCAGAGGTAACTCAGGTAAGTCAACTGTAGAAATATTGTATAAATAATGCCTCCAACTGCTACTTTGGGGAACTCCAGCTCGTACAGGAAGTTTTTCAGACTTGGAGTTCTGATAATTAACCTGAAGTGTACGATTTGGCGAATAACTTTGGAAAATTCTAAACACAATGATAAAGTTTTAAAATTTCACAAAAAAACTCATTATTTCAAACTGACAAAAAAATCATTTCTGATAATCAGTTTGTATGCAAAATTCCCATAGTGTCAAGCCCAGGCAATACGTGACATTGGAGGGATATAAAAATAAATTTCAATCAGGAGAAATTGCTTTCCACCCGGCCCGTCGCTGTTTTTCAGGCGAACGAACGAACGAACGATTGAAAAGCCACAGGTGGATATTGAACCAAGGCACTAGGCAAGCAGCTGGCTGTTCTGCCCCTCCTCTGATTCAATCATGGCCAAAGTGGAAGCTTGTTGAATTCAGGTGGCATTTTTGTTTTCAAAGTCATGGGCTTTTGTTGGTTTGGTGACGTTTATTTTGAGAATAACAAAATTAGACGCGTTGGCGGTGGGAGTTTGTCGGAAAAGCTCTGAATGAAATGGTTATTAGGTGACGAATGACCTATGAAGGCTACGACGATAGTTTTTTTTCGTGGGTTGAAATGAAATTCATGAAAGGGGTTTGAAGCAGTCTAGTACGATCGATCTGGGACGTTGATAATTCTCAGAGTTAATTTGCATATTTATTGATCGAACCCTTCTCATCATGGAATTTCCTGGATATATTAATATCAGCAATGAGCAATGCCACTCATCCAACATCTAGAAGGCAACTTCCATAATATTATGTTATATCCCTTACTCAGGATTGGGTAGGCTGGATGAAGAAAATAAACAAACACAGTAAAAATATATCGAAATTTGCTATCGCGTTTTTGGGCGAGGTACATTTTAGTTTGAACAACTTCTATGGATTGTACTAACAATTCAAATCTTTAGACTATTGTTCAAAAATACCTTTAAATTCATATGATTATCGGAGAAATGTCGCTATTACCACTTATATTTTTTACTGTATGTATTACAAATCCAATTTCAAACCTTTTACAGCTGAGGTCTAATACCCTTCTGAACAGAAAATTTTAATCTGATCAAAATCCACCTGTTCCCAGTCATCGTAGCGCCCCACCCATGCGACAAAGACATGAAATTCACTCCTCTCGTTTAGCATCTTCAACTTTCAAAGATTTCACCATATCCATCATCCATATCCGTTTTCGTCAAGGTGTCCCCACAGGATGGGATGATGATGGAACCGTGTCATTTCAAATCGGGTCACTTTCCGTTCGTCTTTTTCGAGATTGTAACAGGATTGACGGATATTGAAATCTTACTGATTGCGTCTCGTCAAGTCAAGAATTGAACGAAATTTTGCTTTGAAGGTTCCAACTCTGATAACAGTTTACATATTCATATAGGTGAATAATAAATATTGGAATGAGTGTTAGTTTCTTTCAAGACTATATTGAAGTCAGAAGTGACTCAACTTTCAATGAGAGTAGACTGATGCAAATTTTGAAGTTTTTGCTCCCCTATGCTTAAGCGAAGTCAATTATGATGAAAATGATCCCCTCAAAATTTGAAGTGATTCGGAAAAAAAATAGTTGTGCACACGCTATTTGAAGTTTACATGAAAATTACTATGGAATAGGCAAACCTTTTGTGTTCAGTCCTCTAACTGCTCGTCATAATAATCTAAAAAAAGTGAAAACACGCATCTCATGTGAAAACTTTCCAGCTACAACTTTGCCGAAGATCACATTTCGATGGGACGTAAGGGTAATTTGTTATTATTCATAACAAAGTCTAAATCATGCTGAGATGATCATTCAATTGCTTTCAGAGCAACACTGCTTTTTTGCTGTAGAACATAGTAGCCTGGATTACTTTGACCAATTTCTCCCGCCAGGAGTACCACTGTTGCCTGTCAAACAGATGGTGAAGCATGCTACATGCTAACCAACTTTATAATGATGAATAATAATTTATCCTGAGGTCCAATGTTGTAGCTAGGAGGATTTCACATTAGAAGAATTTGTTCACTTTTCCATAAAATATTATGACGAAAAGATAGAGGGCTGAACACAAAAGATTGGCGTTTTCCATAGTAATCTCCATATAAACTTCAAATGGCGTGTGCACAGTCAAATTTCTTCCGAATCACTTCAAACTTTGGGAGGATGCTATTTACAATAGTTAAAATCGTTTAAGAATAGGGGAGCAAACATTTCAAAATTTGCATCACTCTATTGTAGAGCCTATCTAGTTGACGTTCAAAGCGCATCATAGAGATCCGAGTAGTACATAATATGTTATAATTGAGGCAGATTAAAGGCTCCCCCAGATCTGAGCGACTTTTTACGGCGACAGCGACAAACAGTCGTAGCGATTTCTCTAATGTTTCGCTGCATGCATTGTTTGATGAGTGCGTCTTAGTCACAGCAACGCAATTTTGCTGCGATTCGCGTCGTGTCAGTCAAGATGGTTCCATAGAAGAGTGCTTGCAGCGACACAACAACGAAATCGCGACGAGTATTTGTCGCTGTCGCCGTAAAAAGTAGCGTAGATTTGAGGGAGCCTTAACTATTATATGATTAGTGCTGGTCCTATATCAGTTGATATGCATTTAAACAGTTTCAAAAGGAAGTTTTTGCAATTTTTCATCGTAAAGCTAAGTATGCTGTTTCGCTCAAGAAAAGTAAAGAAATTCCTTGACTGAAAGGGTCAAGAAATTTCTTACAGAGAGCCCCCTGAAGTGACATTTCTTCTCAACTGCGTACTGTGATCAGAAAAAAGTGATTTTCTTGACCATTTCTGGGGAGAAATTTTCCACGCATCGAGATAGGCGATTCCTTTTCTTGCCAGTAGCAAACCGGCCCTTATAGACTGTTTTCCATCACGCCAATCTGTCATGAAGCGGCCTACTTTCCTGCACTGAAGTATGCACTGCGGGAATAGTCATTACAAAACTGAAACCAGAGCTGTAATGATTCATTACGCAACGCTTTTTCACTACGCAACTGTTTTGAGCTGCGTAATGAATCATAACACAACAATTTTTCAAAAATTGTAAAATAGCGGACTTTGGGGCAAGTGTGCCATAGGGGAAAGTGTGCCACCTCTGCTTTTTATAAAAACTACAATATATATTTTCTCTTTGAGCTTAACAATATGTTTCCCTATAATTCATAATACAATGATCAAAATATGATGAAAATTGCTCTATTTTTCACGTATTTACATCAACTTGTGCAAATGCAACCAAATTGGAGTGGATTTTTATAAGGTTTCGTTGTTTCTAAATAGCATGGTGAAGGGTAAATTATTAACAGATTTTTCTAACGTACTGTACATCATTAAACTATTCAAATGTGTAAGTTATTGTGGCATTTGAACGAAAACATTATTTAGTTTTACATACGGAATCCAGTTTAGTTGAAATGTATACTTATTGGGGCAAGTGTGCCACCTACTTAGTAAACTAAAATTGTTGGGGTGAAATGTATAAAAATGTAAACATCATCAACAAAATCATAATAATAAACCAAAATGAGGCACCAGTAGTAGTTACTGGAGTGTAGTAGGGGAATAACTGACAAAGTGATTTTTTCTCAAAATATTCAATAATAACATGGTTTTCGGCTTATTGAGTACCGTTTTACATATCTATATCACTATTTTACCGTTATTTAGTGCTGATCTACACTGCTCACACTATTATGGGTCACCTTGTCACGATTATTAGTTACTCTGTTCCACACGCATTTCAAATGGAAATGACCCATAATAGTGGGTGACCCCTGTAGTTTAAAATTATACATATTTGCCGTAATGTAAGGGTAAAACATATATTGTATTAAATGGAGACGAAAATAATTATTTTAGTTATACGAATTGAGTAATATGGAATTACGCATGTTTTGAACCTTGTTATAAAGCATCCCCTTATTACGGTAAACCTAAAATTATTTTTAAAATTATCGATTAGCGTCTGCGTTGTAAGTAATATTAATAAGAAATAAATAAAATTTCATTTCAAGTAGAATTACATGCGATGTTCATTCGGTGGCTGTCTTGCCCCATATGGGTGACACACCCAAAAATCGGTTATTTTGGATGATATTTGAGAAGCTCCAAAACTAATACTTTTTGAAATTATTTTCTTTTTAAATGGCACAGTGGTTATGAAAAGATGTGAAACTAACATCATGAGGCTAAATTAGTGGATTTTATAAGCTTTAGGCAAAGTTAGAGAACAATTTGCTTAAGGTGGCACACTTGCCACTTCCGCTAATGGAGTGATTCCAAGCAACAGCACCAAAATTTGGTAATTTTTTTAATTCATTTTTTTCTATTGAGCTGAAACTTCGCACAGTTTTCCAGTTCCATCTAAGTCGTCATTTTCCGATATCAAATCTTCAAGTTGAGTCACGACTAACTTTTCAAAAGGGTGTATGTGAAAATGGTTCAAAAATATTCAAAAAGCTGCACAGCAAAACCGGTTCGTTCGATTGTTAGACAACTAAAGAAACAAAGTTAGACAACTAAATAAAGATTCCAAAAAAAATACACACAGTAAAAAAAAAATTTTTTTGCATTAAAAAACATAATTTTTGACACAAAAACTCAAATATCTCAAAACCCTATCGGAATACCAACGTAATTTTTTGAGGGAAAACGGTCCATTATATTAGCTATCTACCATAAAAATTTGGTGATGGTAAACCAATAAACAAAAAAGTTATGACATTTCAAACATGTCACAATTTTCACATTTAGTAGAAAAAAAATTTTTTTTTTCGGTGTAAATTATTACGGGAATCGCAGTTTGTTGCTGATTTTATTGTTAAGGGCCTTGCGTGAATTAAACAAGTCGTTTTCATGTATTCATTAGTATTATGTATATTATATGTATAAATATTATGTATATGTATAAATATTATATGTATATGTATATATGTATAAATTAAAATGAATTAACACGAAAATAAAATTTTTTTTTACCACGCATTTTTTTTTAGAGTATGATCGATGAGTTTCTAAATGTTATATATAAACTTTAAAAGTTTTGGATTTGGGTATGCGTTATGAGATCATGAAAACATTTTATTAATACTTATTTATTTATTTATTGTTATTCAATTTTTTTACAATATCGAACACTTTTGCATCATTATCAGTACAGTTCGATTATAGTTTTGCTTTAATTTTATTTTCTGACAATGGAATGAAACAGTGAAATTTTTGGGTTCCTTGGATCGTTTTCGCGTTATTATATTGCTCGCTGAGCTCTGATGCCGTTAATTCGTACTCTTCAGTAGTAGTAAAACAAAATGATAATTTTGTTAAATCTTCTTCTTTTCTGCGATTCGCCCAATCAAATAGTTCTTTTGCAGTTTTAATTGGATGCTCACGTTCTTTGGCTAAACTTGCTCTTGTGGCCATGCGCTTTATGGTTCCTCCAATAGCATCACAAGGACCTTTGCCATGTGACGTAGCAAAGAAATGCCATTCTGCATCAATTTCGTACTTTGATTTAAATTGACATAGGCTCGAAAAATTCTTACGGTTTTTGTACTGCGATGCTGCTCCATCAGACATGAAATATATCTTTCTGATTTCTTTATCCTTATCAACGCGTAAAAAGTTAATCATTTTGGCAATGAACAAATTTACAGATACTGAGTCGTGTCTTAAATCTTCGGAAATTACAATAAAACTAAAATGTTCAATTTGCGTACTTCCATTGAAATAAATAACGAATGGATGAATTGTAGCTTGTTGTACGTTCCAGTGATGGGACTGCACTTCATCTTGCAATACAAAGCTATAGTTTTCAGAAAAATCACAAATGACTAAAAATTCACCATCTTGTAATGTATTTTTCGTATTTTTTTAAAAAGCGGGATTGCTCTGTTTTAATAAAGTCGTGAGGAATTAAACTTTCTAATTTCAAGCAAAAAATGACACAAACTCATCTACAGGTTTTACAATAGTTTCTAGGTCACACCTATCCGTGGTCACCCATTGCTCAAATGATAACTGATCAATATAATTTTCTTCAAACTCAGCGAATAAAGTATTTTCCAATGATGAAGAATCTGGACAATCCGAACAAGATCGTAGATAGCAATTTGATGTTGTATTTTCACACAAAAGACTACCAGTTAACATTTTAATATCCTTTGATAAATTGATTCTTTTCAAACTATGTAAGATTAGGTTAATATTTTCGTGTGTTGTGCACACACAAACATTAGACCGGAACAAATTTGAAATTTTACTTTTGTCTCCCCCCCCTTCAAAATTTTCAAAAAGTCAGAAGGGGAAAATCAATAAAATATTTTATTTTCAGTGTTAATTTTCATTATTTTTCGTGTTTTTTTTTTTGCTAGTTTTGTAATTCGTTCTTTTTTTCGTGGCATTAACGTCCCCACTGCGACAGAGCCGGCTACTCAGCTTAGTGTTCTTATGAGCACTTCTACAGTTATTGACTGAGAGCTTTCTTTGCCTAAGTTGCCATTTTCGCATTCGTATATCGTATGGCAGGTACGATTATACTCTATGAGCAGGGAAGTCAAGGAAATTTCCATAACGAAAAGATCCTGAACCGACCGGGAATATAACATACATGTTGGACCAAATTGAATCAATCTAGATATTTTCGCAGACTTCTTGAAATTGTTAATAGCTAGAGTACAATTTGAAAGCCGTTTTTTTTAAAATGTTATACGATCGACGTTGAGTACAATAAAAAATGTCGTGATTATTATTCAAACATTTTGATTTGATGGATATATGTAGCAAAACATGGTTTTCCCCATATGAGAACAAAAATGTTGAATTTCCCTGAAATTCCATTTTATTATTTTTTGTCCCCCCCTCGATACATTTTGATGGAAGGTGACAAATGAAGATTTTCAGATTTGTTCCGGCCTTATGTGTTCCTGAATTGGATAGAAGCTTGCATTGCCTTGGACGAAGGCTTGCAAATGAGGAAAAACCTACCTTAATATTTTCGTTAATTTCCTTGAAGCGTGTATACGCTTCTTTCAAAGTAGTCATCATTAATCGTTTTTGGATTGCTTGACGCTTTCCATCTTTTTTTACAGATACATAATCTTTTTGGCCAGGCATAGCTCTACTTACTTCATCGTCTTCAAAATATTGAATTATTTTTTCTTTTGTCTCATCTGTTAATGAAGTACTCGACCTAGCATTTTTGGTTGCAAGACAGTTATTTTTGAATTGTTTTGCCTCTTTTGCTGTATTTCTATTGGTTTTGAACTCATCAATGGCGTCTTGAATAGACCACGAGCTTGGCAGCATCGACAAAATCAATAATTTTTCTTTCCTTGTCGTGGCTAGATTCGAGAACCTTTCCTTCATATTCATAATTACCTCATCGTAGTCTGTATTTTCCACATCCTCAGGTCCTAATTTGAAGAGGTTTCTTCGTACAGCTTCGTTGATTTCACGGTATTTTTTCTCGGGATAATTGACGTAACCCATCTTCGTCCATTTAATCGGAGTCACTTTTATTCCAGCTATCTCTTCGTTGAAGCGTTCGATGTTGACCTTCTGGATGCACTCATCTTTTGATTGATTTGTTGAAACAGATGTCGCTGATGGTACCGTGGCAAGACTATCTGCACTTGGTACTTCTGGTAACTCCTCAGTTGTTGTCGGTGCATCTAGTAATTCCTCAGTTGTTGTTGTTTTCGAACTTCCTGCAACCTGATCCACCGATGATGTACAGATTGCCCGTTTTTCAACGTTCAAACGGCAGGACGTACAAATGCGTAAATTTGTATTCAATGTAGACATTAGAGCATAACCAGCCGCTTTCAGTTTATCTATGGTACTTTCGGTGAGATTTTGTAGCTCTTTCGAACACTTTTTTTTCTGCAAACGGCATGCAACAGTTGAGAAAGCGACTACTCATGTTGCTCGTTAGATTTTAATAAACAAAATCACTTTTAAGTTTTTACTGACTAGTTTGGTGTCGTTTGCTTGACTGAAGAAACATTTTACAATTAAATCTTTTATAACCATAGTGGTAGTATATTTTTAGCTTTTTCGTGAGTATGTTCATGGTATGTACCTATCATGTTTTTGATGTTGTTGAAGTTACTCGCTTTCTCCCAAATATGATTAACAAAGTCTATTCTCTACCAAGGCGGGTCTATACCCAGGTGTAATCAGATTTTAACTTTGTTGAGAAAACCAGCGCCGAGAAATCCGACCTGCTTTACGTATACTAGATCACCTGGGTATAGACCCGCCTTGTTCTCTACGAGGTAAACTTTTTGCAGGTAAACTAGTCGTATACCTGTATAGAAAACTTTTTTTGTAGCTTTTGTCTTCAGTATTAGATTTCTTATAGGTTTCTTTTATCAAAAGGTTTCAACACTATTGAGAGAATTTTTCTTCAGTTACGTACAATAAAAAATATGACACTATCAAGACTTTAGATCACAACACTGGATCGCGTCTAACTTTCTAATAGATGCTATAATAGTTATGAATAATTAAATAAAATATCATGAAAACAACTTGTTAACCTCATGTGGTACCCTTAACAAAAAATTCAGCAACAAACTGCGGTCCTAAAAAAAATTAACAATGAAAAAAAAAAAAAATTCACTAAGTGTCAAATTTGTGAAATATTTGAAATGTCATAACTTTTTTGTTTATTGGCTTACCATCACCAAATTTTTATGGTAGATAGCTAATATAATGGACCGTTTTCTTTCAAAAAATTACGTTGGTATTCCGATAGGGTTTTGAGATATTTGAGTTTTTGTGACAAAATTGATGTTTTTTAATGCAAAAAAAAAAAATTTTTTACTGTGTTTATTTTTTTTGGAATCTTTATTTAGTTGTCTAACTTTGTTTCTTTAGTTGTCTAACAATCGAACGAACCGTTTTTGCTGTGCAGCTTTTTGAATATTTTTGAACCATTTTCACATACACCCTTTTGAAAAGTTAGTCGAGACTCAACTTGAAGATTTGATATCGGAAAATGACGATTTAGATGGAACTGAAAAACTGTGCAAAGTTTCAGATATTTTTGAAATGGTCGATCAGAATCGACTTGCATGCCTCCGTGGAATCCCTCAATGGTGAATGCATTCCGATATAATTTCTGATACCCTAAAGTGGTCTTCTAAGAAATTGTAAATTTTCAAAACAATATATCTTGAAAACTAAAAAACATACGTAGCTAAAATTTGACAGTAAACATAAAATTTTTTGAACTTTAAAGAAAAAATGAGAACAGCAGTAGCCCCTTTGGTTCCAAGGCTTGCAAAATTCGAAAAAACGGAAATTATTGTTATTTTTTCATGTTAAAAAACATTTGTTTGAAATTTTATATTTTTCCCGAAAAGTTAAAATCTTTAGCTCTCATTTCGTCCAAAAAGATTGAAAATCGGTCGAACGGTTCAAAAGTTATATTTTTTTCTATAAAATAAAAATTTTGCAAAATCGCGATTTTTCTGGTCACCCTATTTCGGAAATGGTCACCCTAATCAAAAAATCCAAAAACACGTGTATCCTTGTTTCGGATAAGGAACAAAATAGCAAATTTTCACGGAATTCAATGACCCACTAAATCGGTTTTTCATGGAATGGCTGTACATAGGAGTTTTTTCTTATGATTGTTCTTATTCTACAGCTATTTTTAAATTGGAGGACTCGACGTTTCATTTTACCCAATTTTGGTAGAATATTTAAGATAAATGTGTTCGTTTATTGCCCAAAGTTGGAACCATATTGATCTATTGAATTTAGTTTTCTTCTATAATATTATTATTCTATGGAAAAAATGCTCACAATTGCTACCATTGTTGAATTCATTACACTGTTCGACAAAAATTTTTTTTTGGCTGGATCAGGCACGCGGTTATATGGGTCTTGAAGTGCAAGAAAAGTGTAGAAAAAGGCCGTTTTCAAATGATTTGCAGCACCCCTGGATTAGTTTTTGACAAAGTTTGAAAATTTTGCATTTTTCATCAAAAAAAGCGTAATAAGCAAAATATCAATATATTTTCAAATTCAATTATTCAACCATTGAATTAGTCAAATCAATATTTTTTAGCCCTAGATCGCTTCAGGGAAACGTGCACCATTTCAGAAGAATATTGGCATCATTTTTATATATGAATTTGGAATGTTAACGATCATTAAACAAGCATATGAGGATGTGCACCATATAAATACTACTTATTTTTCTATTCCACACATCTGGTTCATTATATAATAATTATTATAGGTTCAAGAAGACGCATGATTATGATTTATTTCTTTGCTCCATTTAATAAAGCAATGAGCAATGCAATCCAGTAACATTTGAGTTCAACAAGGATACGACTACGGAAAATTGATGTGTCTGTGATGTGATGTGATGTGAATATATGGGCTGGTTGGTATAATAAACTCTCAGCAGAAAAACAAAATATATATAGGTTGGACACTGACATGTAAGTGGTCTTACATGCGCTAGTCGGTTTATGTCTGTAAAAAAATGTGATAACATTGTTATTTGCAATTTCTAAATCTTTCGATAGGTACTCATTAATAATTGTTTACTTATCGTGACATTCATTTTCCTCGGAATATCCCTAGGAAAATTACAGAATAACATAAAATAGCAACAAATAATTTAGTAATTATCATTATCACATTTTTTGCGAAAGCCGCTCAGGCAGGCATGAGCTCTTTTTGATTCAGTCAAAAATCATTTGTGAATCAATACTAATCATTTGTGAAAATTGATTTAGTGGTAACATGCCTGCTTCTTACTTGTAAGATGAAACAATTTCTGGTTAAACCATTTCCGATATTTTTTTTTTATTTTTCGGTTCTAAATTTCACATGTTTTTTTGGCAATTTTAATCAAACTTTCAGTTTTGAGATTTGGAATGAATTTCACAAATAATTGCGATATATTCAAAATGAGTAAAACACTTGTTTTTCTATGTCTTTTTGTTAAAAGAAAGAAAAATAGAAATTACGAGAAGTTTCGCAAAATTGTTTATCACAAATGTATGGATAAATTGTTTCTTCACTTAATTGAAAAGCATTTTTACTCGTTTCGAGGATATGGGAATGGGGGCTCATAAATGGACACGTTTGTCCTTATATGGGAGACGAGTTTAAAATTAACCTTAATGGTCGACTTCTTAATGTTTCCAATATGCTTACAACTAAACCCATTTGAAGAGAACATCTCATTGAACAAGAAAGTAACGCTCCATTTGAAAATTTGATTAAAATTGCTGAAAAATATGTAAAATGTAGAACCAACAAAAAAAAAAAACGGAAATGGTTTAACCAGAAATTGTATCATCTTACAAGTAAGAAGTAGGCATGTTACCACTAAATCAGTTTTCACAAATTATTAGTATTGTGCGCAAACTGAATCAAAAAGATCTCATGCCTGCTTGAGTGGCTGTCAAATGATGTCACAAAAAATGTGGAATTGTTGATTACTGAATTATTGGTTGCTATTTTACGTTAGTCTGTAATTTCTAGGGATATTCTGATAACAAATGGACCTCACGATAAGTAATCTATTCTTAATGAGTACCTTTAAAAATCTTTGGAAATCGCAAATAACATTATTATGACATTTTTCACGGACTTCGCCATCGGCTCCTGATAAACCGACTAGCTCATGTAAGACCACTTACATGTCAGTGTCCAACCTAATTTTGTATTACTGCCAAGAGTTTATTAGACCAACCAGCCCATATAAACATAACAGACACATCAATTTTCCGTATTCGTATCCTTGTTGAAATCAAATGTTACTGGATTGCATTGCTCATTGCTTTATAAAATGGAACAAAAAATTAAATCCTAATCAAGCGTCTTCTTGAACCTACAATAATTATTATATAATGAACCAGATGTGTGGAATAGAAAAATAAGTAGTATTTATATGGTGCACATCCTCATATGCTTGTTTAATGATCGTTAACATTCCAAATTCATATATAAAAATGATGCCAATATTCTTCTGAAATGGTGCACGTTTCCCTGAAGCGATCTAGGGCTAAAAAATATTGATTTGACTAATTCAATGGTTGAATAATTGAATTTGAAAATATATTGATATTTTGCTTATTACGCTTTTTTTGATGAAAAATGCAAAATTTTCAAACTTTGTCAAAAACTAATCCAGGGGTGCTGCAAATCATTTGAAAACGGCCTCTTTCTACACTTTTCTTGCACTTCAAGACCCATATAACCGCGTCCCTGATCCAGCCAAAAAAAATTTTTTGTCGAACAGTGTTATTCTCTAAAAATGTCATCATTCTACATATATAACTGCTGATCTTCATCAAATGGTAACTTCCAGTGTGAGTGCTTGGAACCTTTATTATGGGGGAAGGGAATCTTTAAATATTCTCCAAGTAATTTTTCTAGAATTATTTTCAGGGAATCCATCAGCAGTTTTACCTGTGATTGCATCAAAAGTTCAACAAGAAATTCATCCTGGGATTGTATCAGGAATTCCTACAGGGATTCCATCAGGAATTCCACCAGGAGTTCTTGTAGGTAATACTCTTGGAATATCTTTTGGAACCCTACCAAAATTCTTTTATGGATTTCATTGGTACTTCATGATATTACCAGGCGTTCCTCCAGAAATTTAATCAAGAGTGGTCCAATGATTTAACAAGGAATTCCTGTAAGAATTCCTTTAGAAATCCCTTCCGAAAATGCACCTGGAATTTCTCATGGTATTCCACCAGAAATTTCTCTATCAAAATTTACTTCTAGGAATCCATCAGTAGTACCTATAGGGATCAGGAGTTATTCTGGGGAATTAAACACAAGATCATCAGGAGATTCTTCTAGATTCAATCATGAATTTCACGAAGCATTCGTTCATGAGTTCCTTCAGGATTTCTATCAGGAGTCCTTTTAGGGATTCTATCGGAAGTTCCTCTATAAATTCCATCGCGATTTCCTCTAGGGATTCCATCAGTGTTCTTCTGGAGATTTCTTCAGATGTTCTAGGGATTCCATCAGGAACTCTTCCAGGAATTCATCCAGAGATTCCATCAGAAGTTCTTCCAGGGATTGGAACCTGGAACTTTTTTTTTTCTTTATTAGAGAGACTTTCAGCCCGAGGCTGGTTCGTCTCTGACAAACCTGGAACTCATTCTAGGGATTCCAACATGAGCTCCTCTAGCAATTCCATTAGAAGTTTCTCCAGGAGTTCTACCATAAGTTCTTCTTGAAATTTCATCAAAAGTTCCTCCAATGATTCCATCAGAAGTTCCTTCAAGAACATATTCAGAAATTCATCCAAGGATTCTATCAGGAGTTCCTCCAGGGATTCCATTATGAGTTTTTATAGGTATTCTTTCAGAAGTACCAATAGGGATTCCATCAGAGCCCTTCTGAGGATTTCATCTGGAGGCCCTGCAGGGATTCCTTCAGAGATTTTACCTAGAATTTCACCAGGAGTTCTATCAGGAGTTCCTTCAGTGCTTATATCAGGAGTTCCTCGAGGAATTCCATCAGGGTTTTTTTCTAGGGATATCATAAGGAATTGCTATAGGGAATTTATCAGGATTTCCATCAGTAACCAGGAATTCCTACAGAATTTTCATCAGGAGTTCCTCCAAGGATTCCATCAGGAGTTTATATAGGGATTCTGTGATTCTTTCAAGGATTTTATCAGGAGTTCCTTAAGAGATATGGTTTTCTTTTCGATTATATCATGCCATTATGATTATATGACTTTCATACATTTTACATTAAATGATAATCCTTAATCAACCCATACTTTCCAATTTGATTATTTTTTATGTGCTTTTCATTCGATGCACTTGATTTTCGCAATCTTATAGTCAGATTTTAATGAACATTGTACGGCAAGAACACAGTGTTTTATTATATTACGTTCCAGCAAATCACACCAAATTTTTTTTGGACCCGTGATATATTCAAGAAATTACTGTTATATCACCGAAGTTGTGCTAGAATTTTCACCAGAAGAATCTACCAGAGTTTCGCCCGAAGTTCTACCATAAAATACTTGAAAGGTTTTATTAGGATTTACCTTCAGGGTTATCAAAAATTCCTCCAGGGAATCAACTGATATTTACTCAGAGGATTGAACGAAACATCTCTCTGAATACTTTCAGGATGAATTCCTAGAGAAACACCTGGAAGATATTTTTGGGAAAATTTCTTAAAAAAAAACCATGGAGCTATTTCTTGAAAAATCCTTGGAGATATCTGGAGACATCAATGGAGAAATTCCTTAATATATTTATGGAAGAATTATAAAAGCAATCCCTGAAGGAGTTCCTTAAGGATTCGCTGAAGGATTTTTCCTAGTGGATTTCTTGGAAAAAAATCTTTCAAGAAATACTGGAAGAAATTGATGGAGAAATTCTTTCAGGAATCCTCGGAGAAATTTATGTGTAGATTATTGAAATAATTCCTGCAGAAGTACAGGGACGAATGCCTTGTAGGGTCTCTTCAGAGATACAAGAAGGAATCATCAGTGGAATAATAAAGGAATTTATTAAAGATTTCCGAGAAGAGTTCAGGAGGATAACCTTGGGGAACCTCTCAAACAATTTTAAGCGGAATCTCAAGAGGAATTCTTGCTGTTATCCAGTGTAGGAAGTTTTGATGGATTCTTTTGCAGTATTTCTCGTGCAATCCTTGAAGGTTTCCTTGGAGGAATTCTTGGTGGAATCCCTGGAGGAACTCCTTGATGAATCCTTGGATAAATTTTGGGTAGAATCATTGTAAGAGTTCCTGGAGTAAATCTCTTCTGTAGACATTTTTGAAGGATTTTCTGGTTTTCTGGTGGAGTTTTTTTTTATGAAACCCATTTATTGAGGTGACGATGAATCGAAGCCAAACCTCAAATTTTCAAGAGCACGAATCTGGAGAACCAAACATCCGTTTGAGTTGAAAACTTAATCGATTGGTCACCACCAGCTAGTGACCAATCGATTAAGTTTTCATTTAAAACGGATGTTTGGTTCTCCAGATTTGTGCTCTTGAAAATTTGAGGTTTGGCTTCGATTCATCTTCACCTTAATTTCTCGGAAAGAATTTCTTGAACAAATTCTAGAAAAAAAATCCTGGTGGAATTTCTGAAGCAACTCCTTGTGAAATTTAAGGAGGAATCCTAGGATAAAGCCATGAAAAAAGCTCTGGTGAACTCCTAGGGGGAATTTCTGGTGATGAATTACTTTAGAAATCTCTTGAGAAGTATCTGAAAGAATTCATGACGTAATGCCGCGCGTTACGCGATGCAACCCTTGAAACTAACTTCTAGAGAATCTTTAATGAAATTGTTATAGCAATCTCTGGAGGAATTCTTGTACGCAGCTATGGAGTCAGCTCTGAAGAATTACTGAAGAAGTTACTTGTGGAATTTTTCGGATTGATCTTTGAAGGAATCAGTGGAGAAAATCCTCATTATTTTGTAGAGGATCCTTTGAAGGAATCTCTGGAAGTATGCCACCTGAAGGTACACGGGTAAAAATCAGAATCCAAAATCATAATTATGCACCCGGATATCATGATTCCAGTGTGTTTTCATCTCATGAAAATACACCATGATTTAGACTCACGATATCATGAGTCAGATTGTCGTAATGTGACACAAGTTGCAGCTGAGTGCTTGAAATCGTGCATCGCATGTTTGAAAATCATGATTCACGCATCCATTTCGAATCTATTTATATTTCTGTCAGTCAACCCGATAAAATGAAAACAAAAAAAAAACAAAATATGGAAGAGCAAGATTTGTACCAAGAACCTTCTGATTGAGAGCCACGCACTTTACCACATAATCCAATCTATCGTGATGAATGATGGGTGATCGATGCGAATGACTTGAAGCAAAGTGCACCGCTTTGTGATGTCGCTCTGAATGTTGCGTTTATGAAGAATCATGATTATGACTCCAGGAACCATGATTTGTCGTCCTGATATCATGGCCTAACCAATTTATGAATTTCATGACTTGTAAAACATGGTGTGGGAATCAGATTTTTATCCGTGTATAGCTGAAAGGTTTTTTTTATTCTCAATTTTACTAATACAGTTAACTCTCCCTTACTCGATATTCCGTATCTCGATATCGAGTTAGAGAACCATAGTAAAAGTTGGTTTTCATGGCTAACTCGATGGTCCCTTGGATCGCAGTTGCACTGGTTTTGTGTTCTGTAACTCGATACCTCCCTAACTCGATGGTCCCTTTAATATGGAGTATGGGATAGTTAACTGTATTCTAATGGGAAACGCATTTCGTCATTGGACATCACTTGAGCGAGGATCGATTGAAATGTTGTACTAGAGTACAACGCCTAAATTCACACTATTTTATTACCTAATCTATTTTTAGATCTGATGAGTTCGCTTTCAGACAGCCGTGATGTTAGACGGGTGGGCTCGTGTTGTTCTTGAGCTTACTGACGAAGTTTTTGTTGAGAATTGTTGGGAATCGAACCCGTGACCATCCGCTTATACAGCGAACGTGTAGCCAACTACGCCACGTTGCCCCCTATGAAGGATTTTCCTCGGATGAATTTCTGGTTAAATCTGTGGATACATTTCTAGAGGAATTATTGATAAAATTCATGGTAGAATCTCAGGAAAATTTTTTGCTGGTATCCTTAGCATGTATTACTGTCCAACTCATTGATTCCTGTAAAAATTTCAAAGTGGATAAACTAGAGGAAACCACTTACAGATTCTGGATATAATGTTCGGAAAAAAATTCATAGCCATATCTATGATTGCTCAGAATACTCCCCGACAGAGACCCCTCATAATTTGAGTTTTGTTGGAATACTTCGTGTGGACTATAACTAGAATTCCTCATCAATATCCATTTCTTCAGGTACCGTCGTTGGGGGTGACAATGGGTCAAAAAGGGATATGTGCGATTTATGTTTTGAATAACTATCGCAATTTAACTCCAATAAACTTCAAATTTGGTGTGTATGTACTTTGATGGTACATTAACAACTGTTCAAAACATTGAAGACAAATATTTGTTCACAGCGGCACCACAAGTGAATGAAAAATGACCCAATCTCACCCCATAGAGGGGGTGACATTGGGTCACTGTTATTGAAAAAACTTGTTTTTGAGAATATGATTTCAAAACCATTCACAACTGAAAAATCTTGACAAAAAACGATGCAAACAAGACAAAAAGATATCTAAGATGTTTCACAAGTATGAAAAACCCACTTAAAAGAAAGATTATACTGAAAATTGAAGAGCTATGAAAAAAAAATATGGAAATCCAACATTTATCGTCAAGTTTACATAAATTTTGTTGTTTTTTCCCTCAAAGTCTCATCCCCATTGCTATAAAGCCCATTCAGTTTCCCCAAAGGTGTACTGAAACAGTGATTATTTTAAACCTTCGCAAATAGTTAAATTTCGGTGCGATATTCCACGATCAATAAATTGCAGGCAGAAGTTGACGTCATAATCCCAGTATTTCAGCGATCCAACTCATTTGTACTTCCGTGAGATATTTCTATAATATGAAAACACTGATAAATAATCATATTTCGAAAAAAACACCCTTTTGATACAAATTTACGATGTTGCTGCGCACGAGACACAGTTGCTGGTTTGAGAAGTTGTCAAAATGCGTTGTATTGTTATTCAATGCACGGAATACTCAACTAGACTTGTTTGATGTTTCAGAGATGCTGTATTTGGAAAGAATAAACACATCTTAATGAAAGAAAGAACACCCGGCACCGTAAAATGTCAAAAAAGTGGACTTGGAATTTCATTTACTATCGTTCTTGCTTGACCCAATCTCACCTCCGTTTTCAATGTTTTGATTCCGGAAAATACCTGTGATGTGTACTGAAAAGACCTTCAACATTCTACTAATACAACGATAGAGGCTAGAGTACACGAGTGATACTTTGTACAGGAGAAATTTTATGTTGTAAATTTTATCTAGTTTCAACATGCAAGTTTATTGATGTAGTACATAAAAACTACTATTTCTAAAAAGGTATATTGTTATGAATTATGTGTAATAATATGTTCCCTAACATATGAATTATTAATTTTAGTAATATCAGCGTTATTAGCTGAAATATTTCACAAAACATATTTTTCCGTTTTGACCCAATCTCACCCGCTAGACCCATTGTCACCCCCATCGACGGTACTTAAATTTTGAAAGTTCTGCTCTTCTTTACTACGATTAATGTTAAAAAAATCGTAGAAATATTCTTCCCCAAAGCCACAGGTTTAAAAAAAAATAACAATCGCTAATTCACTAGACTTGCCGAGATCATTCAAAACATGCGAAGAAATATCGTGTTGCTGCAACAAACTTTGACAGCCGGTCAAACGGTTGGATCAGCATAAATCGGTTTGACTCACTTGTGGGGGCGGAGTCAATGTTGGTCAAACCATCTGAGCGTCAGTAGGCTGCATTAGGCAATAAGGCTATGAGGGCTTTCCGCAATAGGGCTAATAATAAAAAGTCTCGCACAGCTTATGATCTCGCCCTAAAAATCATTGGTAATCAAATGTGCAGCTCGTTGCTTTTGAGCAAATGAATGATGAAAGACGAAAGCCATCGTACCATAGCTAAAAAACGTAAAAATCCATTGATTTGTTCAGTTACAACAAGCAGGACACTTGGTTACCAATGGTTTTTAGGGCGAGATCAAAATTTAAGCAAGAAGTTTGCATGGAACTGAAACGGACGGATAATCTAAACGTGCAAGTGCTAGCGGAGCTCTACATGTTCTTTTGTAATCGAACGGTTACTTCAATCACGAATCGTTAAAAGCTCATGGAAAAAAAGCAGTTGGTAGCAGCTGTCTATATCCTTCTAATCCGGTAAAGCTCAATAAAGCTATTATAAACATTTTACTACTACTGATAGAGGAATTCAAACCTTATTAAAATTGAAAGCGTTTCATAACACGCATACCTATACTTAATTCGTTTAATGCGTTCATTTTTCAGGATTTGATAACACTGTCTAATAGAAGTACAATTTAAAGTCTAACACCATAACATCAGCATCGCGTTATGCTGTTCCACTTGCGTGAGGTATTTGTACACTGAAATGAATCCTTGAGTCAGTACCACAAGACGTTTTCGTCTGAAAAAGAACTCCAACGTCGCGCATTTCAATCATCATCCCAAAGGACGTAATAAAGTATTTGCAATTTATATCACAAAAATGATTTCGAAAACTTTGCTAATGAATTCAAATTAGACAGAATAAAAGAAACAAATCTGAGAAAATGTGAAGACAACTTAAAATACCCTCCCCGTCTCGGAGCTCCACACTTACCTGCAGCGAACAGAATTGCCTCGGTCCAATTAAACTGCTGTGATATACTTTTGACGGCGAATGACACCGTCTCGAAGGATGGCACAAACTTTTCGGTTTGCTGAAACGATACAGAAGAGAAGGCGGAAAACGACGGAGTTAGCTTTGTTTGCAATTAATATGACTGCACTATGGAGAGAAAGACAGACCAACAGCGATTCATCATCATCTCAGTTTTCAGTTCACTGAAATGCACTGTGTTGAATCATCTGCTTAATTATCCAAGGGAATAATTCATATGGATTATGTTTTGGGCTGAGTTGTCCTCCGGAAAAACCGGAAAACTTTCTGCGGCGCAAAGTTTACCATTACGCTGCGTTGCGTTGGCGATCCCAGGTGAAATGCCGTTCCATAGAAAAAAGTTTCTTGTTACCTGCTCTTGTACAGAGTTGGCATCTTATTATGAACCCTTTTCCGTCCTTTACCAATTAAAAGTTGTTTTCACATTCAAGGGAGAGTGAAATTTGATGTAAAAGTTCATTCAATGTTTAGAAAGTCTTTTTAATGCGAATGCCCTTCTTACATAACAAGAAAATAAGAAATTTGTCTCTAGGAAATTTTACGTCTGGCATTTTGGATCTCAAGCATGGCAAAATAAGAACAAGCAATTAAATATGGCTCGAATTTGAGTATGATTTGTTTTTTATTGGATTTGGATAGGCATCAGGAAACACGATGGTTCTATCAGACGCTCAACGCATCCCGAAATACCAAGCCGAGATGTACAGGGATAAGGATGGGAGCATCTTGACGGACGAACGTAAGGTGATCGAAAGATGGAAGCAGCACTTCAGTGAACTACTGAATGTCACTGAGAGCGAAGTGAAAAGTGAAGGCCAGGGATTGCCAATGTTTGTTGTGTTTTCAGGCAAATCCTTAAGGTGAAGATGAATCGAAGCCAAACTTCAAATTTTCAAGAGCACGGATCTGAAGAATCAAACATCCGTTTAAACTGAAAACTTAATCGATTAGTCAGTAGCTGGTGGTGACCAATCGATTAGGTTTTCAGCACAAACGGATGTTTGGTTCTTCAGATCCGTGTTCTTGAAAATTTGAAGTTTGGCTTCGATTCATCTTCACCTTAATCTACTGTCATTTGCGCAAAGTCTTCATCGAAAACTTTTGCAATATCGTGGCCAATTTTCAATATAACGTTGTTTCGAAACATTTAATCAGCAAACAAAATTGGAGCGGAAAACATTTCCCAAAAGCAAAGCCACTCCCGAGAAAAAACATGAACCGTGCAAAGCCCTTAAAACCCACCCACCGTCATCGGTTGAGGTTCCCATTCGGAATGCGGACAATTTGCTAAATTATGCAAAATTTGAAACAGAAACAGGAGCCAAAGCGATACCCACAAAAGAGTTGGTAAGTATCATGTTTCCAGTGCTTCTTACGTGCCGGAAAGCTTTATTCAAACAATGTGGCAGAGAAAAGAATGGGAAAAGTGATCCGCTTTTCCACAGTTGCTATCATGAGCGCCTTTAGAATAAGGATGGGTGATTAGGGGAAACCGAAGTGAGTGAGTGTCGTCTGACCGCACGTGTTTCTGTGTGTGTGTGTTGGGGAAGAAAAGGGCTTACAGTTTGCTGTGAATTTATACTGTTTAAATCGGTAGAGTGAGGAAAACGTTCGGAAGTGGTATCGAGAATGTGTCTTGTAATACGACAATCCTTGAATAATCAGCTTACGTTTGTTACATTGGTACAGCATATTTATAAATATAGGTTCGGTAGTAATCATTCAATCATATTGTAGGAAGAGAAGAAGGGATAAAGATCTAGTGATGCAATTTTTCCTTTTGGTGTTTTTGGATTCATATCGAAAAAAGAATTGAAGATCATGGTGAGCAGAAACTGGTACATATAATATCCGGATTTTATTTTGCTTGTGTGATTTGACGCTCAACTTTCAAGATTTTTCAACAGCAGAAAAAGCACATAAACATCATTCAACGCATAAGAATCATGATGTCCAAAAGTAAAAAAGATCTAGAACCGCTGACTACAAAGCACTACTATTGCTGGATTCTTGAAACTGGATCCGACAGGGCTCCAGGAAAAACTCCATGATTTCCACCAAAGGTGTCTCTAAAAATTACACCAGTAATTCTTCCAGAAAGTCATTTATGGATTTCCTCAGGAATTTCATCAAAGATTCCCGCTTGCAATTGCCCAAGGAAGTCGTTCAAGAATTCTACCAGAGCACCAAACCATCTACCAGAGATTCGTCCACGAAATGCACTTGTGATTTTTTCAGGAACTTCACCAGGTATTCTTTTGTGAATTTCACTAGGGAATTTTACAAGGCATTCCTCTGTGAATTCCACTATGGATTTTACCAATAACTCAGTCATAGATTCCATTAGGAACTCCACCAGGCATATACCAGGAATTATTCATAGACTTTTTCCACGAATTCCACCCGGGGTTCCGTCAAAAAGTTCACTACGACTATAATTACAATATTGGATTCCTCCAGACATTATATAGACTTTATATCAGGACCATGCTGAGGGTCGTGGGTTCGAATCCCGCTGGTCGAGGATCTTTTCGGGTTGGAAATTTTCTCGATTCCCAGGGCATAGAGTATCTTCGTACCTGCCACACGATATACGCATGCAAAAATGGCCATTGGCACAGTAAGCTCTCAGTTAACACTTGTCCGCCTAAGATATTCGTCACTTACACGGACGACGAAGCCTCAAAATCAGTTGGAACGCTAAATTCAACCCACTATATCTCGGCTGTCCTAAGCCCGATTTACAAAATTTTAGCACCTACAGAAATGTATGGGCTTCTAGATTCATGTCAGATTTTTGAAATATTTTTGGGAACTACTGTTTGATTTGTAGTACTTAAAACACCGGAGCAAGTCCTAAAAAAATTTCTAACCGGCGGAAATTTGTAGATAACTAGAATTTATCGCGATAGCCTATAGATTTTTTTATAGTATGATGATCGTTTTAGTGTAATCTAACAATTGGCATTAAATTTTTGATTGTTAGCCGTTCAAAGAACTACAATATATTCACAAAACTGCGTAGAATACAGAAAAAATACATTTTCAATTATAACTTGAAATTCATCGCGATGACCCAAACATTTTATGATCTTAAAATATACTCATATGTAAGGCCATCAAATTTGTAGAACACTGATAACAAATTTCTGTTGTGAAAACTACAATATTTTCACAAAATAGTGAAAAATACAGGAAAATACAGGTTTTCTACAGTAATTTCATATGTATCGCAATGAATGATCAGTTTTATAATTTTAATCTCTTTGTTTATTCATGAGAAACAAATTTCCTGAAAACCGTTGATCGCTGTTTGTTCAAAGAACTACAATACATTCACAAAACTGCGTAGAATACAGAAAAATATACATTTTCAACTATAACTTGAAATTTATCGCGATGACCCAAACATTTTATGATCTTAAAATATACTGATATTTAAGGCCATCACATTCGCAGAACACTGATAATGAATTTCTGTTGCGTAAGCTACAATATTTTCACAAAATAGTGAAAAATACAGGAAAATACAGGTTTTCTACAGTAATTTCATATTTATCGCAATGACTCATCAGTTTTATAATTTTAAACTCTTTGTATGTTCATGAGAAACAAATTTCCTGAAAATCGTTGATCGCTGTTTGTTCAAAGAAGTACAATATATTCACAAAACTGCGTAGAATACAGAAAAAAATACATTTTCAATTATAACTTGAAATTTATCGCGATGACCCAAACGTTTTATGATCTTAAAATATTCTCATACTTAAGGCCATCAAATTTGCAGAACACTGATAATAAATTTCTGTTGGAAAAACTACAATATTTTCACAAAATAGTGAAAAATACAGGAAAATACAGGTTTTCTACAGTAATTTCATATTTATCGCAATGAGTCATCAGTTTTATAATTTTAATCTCATTGTTTGTTCATGAGAAACAAATTTTCTGAACATTTTTGATCGCTGTTTGTTCAAAGAACTACAATATATTCACAAAACTGCGTAGAATACAGAAAAATATACATTTTCAACTATAACTTGAAATTTATCGCGATGACCCAAACATTTTATGATCTTAAAATATACTGATATTTAAGGCCATCACATTCGCAGAACACTGATAATGAATTTCTTTTGGGTAAGCTACAATATTTTCACAAAATAGTGAAAAATACATGAAAATACAGGTTTTCTGCAGTAATTTCATATATATCGCAATGAATCATCAGTTTTATAATTTTAAACTCATTGTTTGTTCATGAGAAACAAGTTTCCTGAGCATCGTTGATCGCTGTTTGTTCAAAGAACTACAATATATTCACAAAACTGAGTAGAATACAGGAAAAAAATACATTTTCAACTATAACTTGAAATTCATCGCTATGACCCAAACGTTTTATGATCTTATAATATAATCATATTTAAGGCCATCAAATTTGCAGAACACTGATAATGAATTTCTGTTGGAAAATGCAGAAAAATGCAGGTTTTCTACATTAATTTCATATTTATCGCAATGACTCATCAGTTTTATAATTTTGATCTCTTTGTATGTTCATGAGAAACAAATTTTCTGAACATCGTTGATAGCTGTTTGTTCGAAGAACTACAATGCTTTCACAAAATCTTGTATTGTAATTTTCTGTATTAAATTCTGAAATTTCTTCTACAATTTATTGGTTGTCTCTAAACCTTATCAATTTAAAGACAATGCTTCAATTGTGAGATATAAAAATAAACATATTTTAAAACATTTTTGATGTTTTTCAAAGAACGACAACTTTTTCGCAAAACTGTGAATAATGCAGGAAAAATACGATCTTAACAACAGTTTGATTTTTTTGCAATGATCCATGGGTTTTTTTATTTTAAAATATTCTCATATTTAGGGTTGTCAAGTTTGCACAACATAATAGATGAAATTTTATTGAAAGAACTACAATATTTTCACAAATTACCGTATAATACAAAAATATTCTGTTGCTACCGAAGTTTGAACATTTTATCATCTGTATAATTTTCTAAATTGTTGTAAATTTTCAAGAAAAATAAATGTGCTCGAAAATCATGTATCATACAGAAACATTTAAAATTTCTCCTGTAATTTCAAAATTGCTGCATTTTCTTATAATCTTCACGGTTTAGAATTTTTCAGATTCATATATAAATTGATAGAACACAACAACAAACGTTGAATGTTAAAACGTCGAAAGGAATAACACATCGAAAAGAAAAAAAATATCGAATTATTTATTCTTTCGGAAGAGAATAATTCTTCCAAGATCATTTCGTTCTCTTCCAATTCCCACCTTTCGACGTTTTGTCAGGCAAATGCAAATAACTGATTGCCTCCAGACCATATAATTTTAAGAGTTTGGAGCATAATTATATATAAAAGTAAATATATCTACAGAACATTTTTAGTGATTTCTGAAGAACTAAAACATTTACACAAAACTGTGGAAAATACCAGAAAAGTTAGATCGTAATAAAAACCTGAAATTGATCACAATGTTCCATGGATTTTATGATTTGTTAATGTTAAATAAAATGTTTTCGTAAGCATGTATAAATTAACCGATGAAATTTCGTTAGAAAACTTCAATATTTTCACAAAATACCATGTAATACAAGAATATACTATTGCTTTTCTTGTTTCATATTATTCAAGATGACTAATTGATTTTATTATTCGAAACCGTTATTAAGTTTTAAAAAAAAACAAACTTTCTCAACAATTATAATGGCTATTTGCTCTAAGAACTATCAATATTTTCACAAAATCACGAATAATACAGAACAGTTTCTGACTATGGTTGCGTTTTCATAATAGTTGTTTTTACGATTTGAAATATTCTCAACATAATAAATATAAAAAATAGAATAGTTATTATTTCTGTTTTCAAAGCACGACAAACAGTTTACAAAATTGGTAATATAACAATTTCTATTTATTGATAATATTTGCACAATATTGTATTATTATTTATTATAACAGAAATGGGGCCCAAATAGCCGTAGCGGTAAACGCGCAGCTATTCAGCAAGACCAAGCTGAGGGTCGTGGGTTCGAATCCCACCGGTCGAGGATCTTTTCGGGTTGGAAATTTTCTCGACATCCCAGGGCATAGAGTATCTTCGTACCTGCCACACGATATACACATGCAAAAATGGTCAATTGGCATTAGTTAATAACTTTGGAAGTGCTCATAAGAACACTAAGCTGAGAAGCAGGCTTTGTCCCAGTTGGGATGTGACGCCAGAAAGAAGAAGAAGAAGAACAGAAGTATATCAGATTTCCGTTGCAATATAATAATTGTGGCAAGGAGTTATCATTTTAATGATTTTATTATATTTTTTCATATTATAAACCATAAATTAACAGAGCAAATTTTATAGTTTCTCCAAAGCATTAAACCATTCTCAAAAAATTGTAAATAATACAGAAAAATACCTTCAACAATCTTACTTCATATTCACCGCAACGACCCATAGATTTTGTGGGTTTAAACTATTCTCATATTTGAGACTTACAACTACAAATTGTAGCTAATCCATTATTGTCGCAATGACATCATTTTTCAATTTACTTATAATAACGCAATTAATGATATTTTACTTACATGGATGACGGTGTTAAAAAAAGTTGATCGCTTCAACCCTAGTTTGTCCTTATTTGTAGATTCATGTGCGGTTATAGAAATGTGCTTGGAATCTATTGTTTGATTTGTAGTACTACAAACACTGGAGCTAGTCTATAAAAATTTAGCGTTTGTTTGTACACAACTTGGAACTTATCTAACAATGAAGTTCGAATTTATATTAACAAACATTTTTCATTGTAATTTGTACATTTAACGAATTACAACATATATATTAAACTGCGTAGCATATGGCAGAAAAAAAAAGTGTCAGCAATAGTTTAAAATAATCGCTATTACCCATGAATTTTACAATTTATAAATTTTCTCATATCTAGTGTAGTTTGATATTCATTGCGATGACGCATTGATTTTATTAATTCAAACCATTTTCATGTTCACGAGAAAAGAATATAAATGAAAATTGATACGTGTTCGTTCAAAGAACTAACATATTTTCATTAAATAATTTATTCAAAACTAAGGACTCTTTTGTAATTTAATAATTTCACGCAATGACCTATATTTTATGGTTCAAAACTTTCTCATAAAAAAACAAGAACATATTTGATGCCATCTATCGAATAACCTATAATAAGAATTAAGAATAAAAATATAAAGGTAAGTATTTCAAATATGCAGTTACCCTAATCACTGTCTCAGCTAGGGCTTAATTGAAAACCCATTTTTTTTCATGTCACTTTTTCAGATCCATTTTTATTTTGTACTAATAGCATATACTTTTAACTACCATGTAGTAAGTTAAATAGTAAGAATCGATTCAACCAGCTTTACTTTAATAATATTTGAACATGACACATCTTAAAAAATCTGCTTCAAAATACTATCATTTTAATCTTAAAAGAACTACAATCACAATAGAATGTTGAACGCAATAAAAAACTTTCGTTTACCTATTGGTATGAAAAACTTACAGATATTTTAATGTTTAACCACATCGTACTGTTTACTATCACCGTAGTTTTCCTATTTCGCAGGGAAAAGAAATAGAGTGCCATCTGTGCAACATATTCCCCTCATTTAAGGGAAGTAAGGTGTTCAAAGGTTAATTTTAAAATAACTATTGAGTCGATCAATACTTTTTTTATGTTACAATGTAGCTCCAAGTATAGATGATCAGCGTTAATATAGAAATTATTTTATAAACATTCATAAAACATATTTAATTGAAACTGTTACTGCATCTAAGTGTTCCAATTCCGCTCACGGTAAACAGATTTCGTGACGAACATACTGGATAAAAAGCATTACATAATTAGAATTTCGTTATTTATCCTGCTATTTTTTATGGTCAAATTATACCTACTTCAGCAAAAAGAATTAGTATACATAATAATTTTTGAATGAGCGATTATTGAAACATAAAAAATACCTACTGATTTAATAGCCGCTCAAGGTGTCTTGTGTTTTTAATATAAAGAATATTTTTACCACATAAAAATAAAGTCAGACGACTTCATTTGAAAGTTGTCAATATTGCTAGAATATATCACGCTATGTCTAAATCAGCAGATTATGCAAATCGAATGTACCTCGGATTTATTTCCGCTACAATTCAGTAATTGGGTAATGTTTTCATAATTAGAAAGTTTTACAATATTCCAAAGGAACAAACAAACAAACAGCTTCTAATAATTTTGAGCACATTTATTTTTATTGAAAATACACAACGATTTAGAAAAATATATAGATGATCAAATTTTCAAACTTCGGTAGCAACAGAATATATTTGTATTATATGGTAATTTGTGAAAATATTGTAGTTCTTTTAATAAAATGTCATCGATTATATTGTGAAAACTTGATAACCCTAAATATGACAATATTTTAAAATCACAGAATACATGTATCATTGCAATGAATTTCAAACTGTTGTTAATTTCCCTATATTATTCATAGTTTTGTGAAATTGTTGTATTTCTTTAAAAAACATCAAAAATGTTCTGTAAATATATTTATTTTCATAACTAAAAAAACTTCAAATCTTTTAATTGATCTAGAGGCAATCAATATATTGCAGCAGAAATTTAAGATTTTTCTGTATTATACAAGATTTTGTGAATATATTGTAGTTCTTTGAACAAACAGCGATCAACGATGTTCAGGAAATTTGTTTCTCATAAACAAACAAAGAGTTTAAAATTATAAAACTGATGAGTCATTGCGATAAATATGAAATTACTGTAGAAAACCTGTATTTTCCTGTATTTTTTATTATTTTGTGAAAATATTGTAGTTTTTCCAACAGAAATTTATTATCAGTTTCCTGCAAATCTGATGGCCTTAAATATGAGTATATTTTAAGATCATAAAATGTTTGGGTCATCGCGATGAATTTCAAGTTATAGTTGAAAATGTATTTTTTCTGTATTCTGCGCAGTTTTGTGAATATATTGTAGTTCTTTGAACAAACAGCGATCAACGATGTTTAGGAAATTTGTTTCTCATGAACAAACAAAGAGTTTAAAATTTTAAAACTGATGAGTCATTGCGATAAATATGAAATTACTGTAGAAAACCTGTATTTTCCTGTATTTTTCACTATTTTGTGAAGATATTGTAGTTTTTCCAACAGAAATTTATTATCAGTGTTCTGCAAATTTGATGGCCTTAAGTATGAGTATATTCTTAGATCATAAAATGTTTGGGTCATCACGATAAATTTCAAGTTATAGTTGAAAATGTATTTTTTCTGTATTCTACGCAGATTTGTGAATATATTGTAGTTCTTTAAACAAACAGTGATCAACGATGTTCAGGAAATTTGTTTCTCATGAACAAATAATGAGATTAAAATTATAAAACTGATGACTCATTGCGATAAATATGCAATTATTGTAGAAAACCTGTTATTTCTGCATTTTTCACTATTTTGTGAAAATATTGTAGTTTTTCCAACAGAAATTCATTATCAGTGTTCTGCAAATTTGATGGCCTTAAATATGAGTATATTTTAAGATCATAAAATTTTTGGGTCATAGCAATAAATTTCAAGTTATAGTTGAAAATGTATTTTTTTCTGTATTTTACCCAGTTTTGTGAATATATTGTAGTTCTTTGAACAAACAGCGATCAACGATGTTTAGGAAATTTGTTTCTCGTGAACACACAAAGAGTTTAAAATTATAAAACTGGTGAGTCATTGCGATAAATATGAAATTACTGTAGAAAACCTGTATTTTTCTGTATTTTTCACTATTTTGTGAAAATATTGTAGTTTTTCCAACAGAAATTTACTATCAGTGTTCTGCAAATCTGATGGCCTTAAATATGAGGATATTCTAAGATCATAAAATGTTTGGGTCATCGCGATGAATTTCAAGTTCTAGTTGAAAATGTATATTTTTCTGTATTCTACGCAAATTTGTGAATATATTGTAGTTCTTTGAACAAACAGCGATCAACGATGTTCAGAAAATTTATTTCTCATGAACAAACAAAGAGATTAAAATTATAAAACTGATGACTCATTGCGATACATATGAAATTACTGTAGAAAACCTGTATTTTCCTGTATTTTTCACTATTTTGTGAAAATATTGTAGTTTTTCCAACAGAAATTTATTATCAGTGTTCTGCAAATTTGATGGCCTTGGATATGAGTACATATTTAGGTTATAAAACGTTTGGGTCATCGCGATAAATTTCAAGTTATAGTTGAAAATGTATATTTTTCTGTATTCTACGCAGTTTTGTGAATGTATTGTAGTTCTTTGAACTAACAGCGATCAACGGTTTTCAGGAAATTTGTTTCTCATGAATAAACAAAGAGATTAAAATTATAAAACTGATGATTCATTGCGATATATATGAAATTACTGTAGAAAACCTGTATTTTCCTGTATTTTTCACTATTTTGTGAAAATATTGTAGTTTTCACAACAGAAATTTATTATCAGTGTTCTGCAAATTTGATGGCCTTACATATGAGTATATTTTAAGATCATAAAATGTTTGGGTCATCGCGATGAATTTCAAGTTATAATTGAAAATGTACTTTTTCTGTATTCTACGCAGTTTTGTGAATATATTGTAGTTCTTTGAACGGCTAACAATCAAAAATTCAATGCCAATTGTTAGATTACACTAAAACGATCATCATACTATAAAAAAATCTATAGGCTATCGCGATAAATTCTAAGTTATCTACAAATTCCCGCCGGTTAGAAATTTTTTTAGGACTTGCTCCGGTGTTTTAAGTACTACAAATCAAACAGTAGTTCCCAAAAATATTTCAAAAATCTGACATGAATCTAGAAGCCCATACATTTCTGTAGGTGCCAAAATTTTGTAAATCGGGCTTAGGACAGCCGAGATATAGTGGGTTGAATTTAGCGTTCCAACTGATTTTGAGGCTTCGTCCTCGGTGTGTTAATAACTGTGGAAGTGCTCATAAGAACACTAAGCTGAGAAGCAGGCTCTGTCCCAGTTGGGATGTAACGCCAGAAAGAAGAAGATCAGGAATTCCATTTGGGATTTGTCCAGAGTGCTACCAGAGATTCTTTTAAAAATTGTAACAGAGAATTTTCCGGAATTTCATAAATGCCCCCAAGATTTTTCCTGCATTATCATTAGGGATTTGTCCAGAAGTTCATCCTCTGATTTCTCCAAAAAATCATCCAGATATTGATTAATCCAGATCCAGGTATTACTTCAAAAATTCATTCTGATACTCATTTAGGAAAACTTTATCCAAGAATTTATCCGGAGATTCAACCAGAATTTTTCCAAATCTGCAGGAAATTATCCAACAGTGTATAAATATTTTTCAACGGTTTTCAGCTCTTTCAGTCTAAAAGCAGCTAATAAAGTTGAAAAATACTGGTCGCTAAGAACCAGTTTCTTGAATATTTAGTTCCCTCTTTTCGTATCATGGTTTTAGGCGTATCAATGAATTCTTTCAGCTATTCTATTAAGATTTTATTTACAAAATCCTTAACATAATCGATTGAGAGGGTATTTGGGAAATCATCCAACTAAACCTGAAGATTATTTCAAACGAATTAAAAAATGCGTGGAAAAATCTTGTTTTAATTTGCATTAGTATTAGCATAAAGCAATTCGCACAAATTCAAACGTGGTACAGTCCTTGCACGTTGCCTTTTTTCGTCCGTTACCAAAGTCGAACCTTATAAACATTCTTCCAAACAGAATATATGGAGAGTAATCTGGAAAAAAATCATAATGATAGCCCTTAGACAAATACTATAGAAATTCATGGACATATCTTTGAGAGATTTCATGGAGTAATTGAGGAAGTCAAATATTATGTATACCAGTTGAAAAAAAAAACATTCCAGGTGCTAAAAAAGGTTCCAGGTGCCATTGCGTCCAAAATGATCTTATTCTTGGAGTTCATATCTTTCTTTGAAACAAAAATATTGAAAATCGATTTAAAAACAGACTTTTGATAGCGTTTCAGAGTCATTGGCCATTTTTTATCCATAATGCATACGAAGTCATTTGTTTAATTGCCGTTCCTAGAGGTCGCATGTTTGTTTCTTGAAGTTAAGGAGATTCAGATTGCTATCTCTTTCAGGGATTGAATTGCGTACCAAAAGGCAATCGGAGCCCAACAGTAACGGAGGTAACGCTGAACAACCTGAATCGCTGCGACACCGCCCAGAAAATTTTGAAGCAGTGAAAAACAGAAACTAAGAGTGTGATAATAGCTTAACCGTATCTACCCAATTGGATGACGGATAGCTCAGGTGCAGCGGCGATGCGAATGACGGGTAGGTTTCCTATCCAGGAAGTGGATGCCAGCTCAAACGCGGGATACGTGATCACTAGGGACAATGGAAATTCGCGGCAAAATTCTTGAAATTTCGCGTGTGACCAAGGCGATAAATTCAAAATTTCGCGACTTTGTCGCGATCCCATATTTTTGGCCATATTTTACATACAAATTCACATTTCCAGTGAAATTTTCTAGAAATGTGCAAATTTCGTGGAATTTAATTAAATATAGTTTTTATTTTACAAACTAAGATTGTAAGTTTGAAATTAGAGTGGTAATGCAAAATTTAAAACGAAAGTAGCAAACCAGAAAGACGTCAAGCTTAACTAAATGGTTATAACATGTTTCATGGAACTTCGACTTCAAGATACATAAACCATTTTCCTAAGTAAAAATCTGGATTTTACTGGGATTTTCGTATAAATTCTTCAATGTTTACTTAATTCGCGGCATTTCGCGGGTTTTTCTAAATTTCGCGGAGAAGGCCAAATTTCGCGGATTTCGCGGCTTCCGCGAAATCGCGAATTTCCATTGTCCCTAGTGATCACCAAAATCACAAAAGCAGCGCAACTTACTTTTGCTGCTGCTACGCGCCTCCAAGACTCCAAATTTAGTCGGATGTTGGAGAAGTTGACCGACAAACTAGTTGGTCGAAAACCAGTGCTGATTGGAGGTGACTTCAATGCATGAGCCGTGGAGTGGGGTAGCAGGGTAATCAATGCCAGAGGTTACAACCTACTAGAGGCTCTAGCAAAGATAGACGTACGATTGTGCAACGAAGCATATTTTGGAAACACGGACGGGAGTCCATCATCGACCTAACTTTTTGTAGCCCATCACTGGCGGGCAACATGAAATAGAGGGTATGTGAAGACTAAACCCATAGCGATCACACAAGTGACAACCGGCAGTGGAAGACGAAGATCTCTTCGTTGAGGCACTTTCTATCGACAGCATGGGTATGCGGTAGGGCTGACAACAGCGATCGCAAGTGGTACAACGATGCCACGAAAACGGGAGCTCTGCAACGATCGACGTCCCGCGTACTGGTGGTACGAGGCACTAAACGCTCCCCTCGTTGCTTGCCTTAAATCCAGGAGGCGCTACCAGAGAGCAAGGAACGTAGAAGTTAAAGAGGTTTCAAGCAGAGCAGCTTTCGAACGCGAGCTAACGCTGAGCAAGTTCGAGTGCTACAAGGAGCTGTGCCAAACAACTGACGCCAACCTGTGGGGGGACGCTTATCTAGTGGTCATGGCAAAAGTCAAGGGTCCTTCAATGCCGGTTTAAACGTGTGCTGAAAAGCTGAGGGTTATTGTCGAGGGTCTCTTCCCAAAGCATGATCTGACAGCGTGGCCACCCACACCGTATGTCAACGAGGAAGAAGCAAACGCCGAAGATCGTTAGGTCTCCAATGACGAGCTTGTTGCAGCGCCGAAAGCAATGAAGGTGAGAAAGGCCCCCCGGCCGGATGGAATACCGAATGTGGCACTTAAAGTAGCGATCATAGTGTACTCGGATATATACCGGAACATGATGCAGAAATGTCTGGACGAAGGCCACTTCCCAGATAAATGGAAGATCCAGAAGCTGGTGCTGCTACCGAAACCACCCAGTGATCCATCATCATACAGGCCTATATGCTTGCTGGATACACTGGGAAAACTCTTGGAACGGATCATCCTAAACAGGGTAATTAAATGTACGGATGCGAGAACGGATTTCAAAAGGGAAAGTCGACGGTAGATGCAATTCGGACGGTCCTGGAGAGGGCCGAGAAGGCATCGAAGCAAAAACGTATAGGAAATCGTTACTGCGCCGTAGTTACGATTGACGTTGAAAACGTGTTCAATAGCGCCAGTTGGGAGGCTATCGCCACAATACTGCGGCTTAATCCTATTATTGTCACTTTAACCTGCTTACAATGCATGCATGAAATGCGGGTTCCTGACTATCTATTCCGGATTCTGCAGAGCTTATTCGATAATCGGGTATTGGTGTATGCAACCGACGTCGGCCGAAAGGAGTTAAGAGTAACGGTGGGAGTTCCGCAAGGGTCCATACTGGATCCGACACTGTGGAATGAGATTTACGACGGGGAATGGGATGTACGACGAGGTGGAATTACCCATGGGCGTCGAGATCGTTGGCTTTGCCGATGACGTCGTCCTAACAGTAATAGGCGAAACGCTGGAGGAAATGGAAGGGCTAGCCACGGCGGCAATGGCAATGGGAGCGGTTGAGAACTGAATGAATGGAGCTTAAGATAGTCCACCGCAAAACGGAGGTGCTAGTAGTCAGCAATCGCAAAGCGGTTCAGCACGCTGAGATTACCGTCGGGGGACATGTCATAGCATGACAGCGGAAGGCGACAAAACGACCAAAGCACTAACAAGGATCATGCCGAACGCTCATGGCCCGAAAAGCAGTAAGAGGCGTCTTCTGGCTAGCGTATCATTGTCGGTACTGAAATACGGAGTTCCGACCTGGTGTGGAGCACTGGAAACCAAACGCGAACGGGACAATGGCCATGAGAGTAGCAAGCGCATACAAACCAATATCGTCGGAGGCAGTATGTGCGATCACCGGGATGATTCCGATTTGCATCACCCTCGGAGAAGATATCGAGTGTTATCAGCGGAGAGGCACTAGACAGGTGAGGAAATGGCGAGGATCGGCTCGCTGGTTAAGTGGCAGCAAGAATGGGATGCCTCTGAGAAAGGTAGGTGGACCCACAGACTCCATCCCGAATGTATCAACCTGGGTAAACAGGAAACATGGTTAAGTGAATTTCAACTCGACACAGTTCCTGTCAGATAATGGTTGCTTCAAACGGTATTTGCATCGGTTGGCATCTTTGGAATCTGGCGAACAATATGGTGGTGGATGTAACGTCTATCTTGCAAAGATACTGGCGAGAAGAGCAGTGAAACGACAGGTACAGAGCACTGCCTGGTATCGGGTCATCGGGGCGCTAATGAACCGGAAGTCAACCACCAACCGGAATCGTTTGACTGACCTCGGCACTCTTGTCAGCCTGACTAAGAATAAAGATGAAGATCTCTCCTGCGACAGCCGCCGGTAGTCGGGGCACCATCCGTGCGGATGTCTCCCCAACCGGTACTGGCGACAACCTCCGACGCCGAGGGAAGTCAGGAGGAGAAGGAAGCGAGAAGAGAAGACGAGGAAGGACGACGGAAGGAGACAGAGAAGCGAAGGAAGATGATAAGGCAGTCTGCTCAACATGCAAGAGCAAATCACTGGCAGACTGTACAGAGTGCAAGAGCACAGAGCGCGAAAATGTCAAGAGCGTAATAGAAGTGCAGATGCACAGCCCCCCGGGAGGATCCAGGCTACCACCAAAAATGAGGACTAGTGTTTAGTGGATTTGCACACAAGTAAATCGCATACAGTGCCAATTTTCTACAGGCCAAGTTATTGGAACTTTTTGATACCTCACTAAAATAAAAAAAAATGGAGGGAGTTTGTGTATCATCTTCTTTTACAGCTCTGATTAAATCTGGGGATAAAAGTGTATAAGAAAACCTATCTATACAAACCAGGGACGAACTACTGCCATAAGATGTTCGGGGGTTGTTTATTATGTCAGTGGAGTAAAACACCAATCCTCAATGGTGAAAAATGTGTTTTATCATCAGAGAACGATGACTCAAGGCTCCCGTTAACCGCTACTATTTATCAAACTTGTTACAACTTGTGAAACAATTGCTAATAACATCTCAGGTTAAGGTGAAAATGAATCGAACTCACGTCGAGGACCTGGGATGGAATCCCATCCCCGACATAGTCACGTAAAAAGTTATAGTGACGACTTCCTTCGGAAGGGAAGTAAAGCCGTTGGTCCCGAGATGAACTAGCCCAGGGCAAAAAATCTCGTTAATAAAGTCAAACCAACCAACCAATGAATCGAAGACAAACCTAAAATTTCAAGAGCGCGAATCTGTGGAACCATACAACCGTTTAAGCTGAAAACTTGATCGATTGCTCACTTGCTGGTGGTGACCAGATTTGTGCTCTTGAATATTTGAATTTCGGCTTCGATTCATCTTTATCTTAAGCTTTTTAACTATGATTATTGGCAAAATTTAACCCCAACGCAGAAGGGGAAAGTTAAAACCATCGATCCCATTAAAGTTTGTTCTAAATCAATATTCCTTCCGCTTGTGCTAACACAACATTTTGATTCTATTAAGCCAAATATCGAAAAAGATTGATGCGTCTCAAATTACGACGAGGAAGGACTTAATAAAAATGTTCGACATTTACTTTATAACCCAACATCTATGTTCTATGAAAGCAGAATCATCTTTCGATTCAGTCTTCATCTGCTTCCAACATTTCTATCCAAACTTATCGCACCGCTCAGAGAAGCACTTCCAGCTACCTCGGTACCAGCAAGAAGAATACATACGAAAATTGAAAACGAAGCATTTCTAAGATCTTCCTTTCGTAAAGATTACATCATTAGCATAACAAGCGCTCATCGGCATCGGCAGACTTCTCCCCTGACCTGACTGTAGGTCACAGAGAAAGCAACGGTGAAAGCGTTTGGCATGTAACCGAAAGCTAGACATAAATATAAGGCACCGTATTGCGAATGTTAGAGCTATTGGCCCACCTCGTAAGAAGGACGAATATAATAAACCGGAAAAAATTAAACGTTTAGAGTCTGGAGAGTCTGAGATGTAGAGATGATGAAAGGGAAGGAGCATCGCTTGATTCGTTGGTGAAATATTGGCAGGTTTTTGAATTTCTCCTTCAATGTAGTGTATTGAAAGGCTGTATGTTTACTTCATTTCACTTATGTTTGCGAACGAGAGCGCCTAAAGAAGGTATTCGATGCAGTGTTGCCACATTTCTATCTGTACCGAAGGCTCGAAAATCTGTTTTTATCTGTACCATAGATTCCAAAAATCTGTACCACATCCAATAGAAATTATTGAAAAATCTAATCCTAATGAACTTGGAAGTTAACATTGTTTTTGTTGAAATAATTTCGCTTGTAATATAATTATTATTCAATTCTATGGAAATTGTATCTTTCAATTGTAGTTTTGAGAAAATTAGTTCCATATTTCACGATTTTTTTTTGATTTTGCGTCACAAAATTACCCATTCCAAAAATTTGTACCGATCTGTACTTTTTCCTGAAAATCTGTAATCTGTACCGTACAGAATCTGTACCAAAAACTATCAAAAATTCTGTACCTTTCCAGATAAATCTGTACTTGTGGCAACACTGATTCGATGTCAGAAGGTCGACTCTAGAAGCATATTCCTTTCGTTTATTCATTTTCGAAGGAAACTTTCTATCAGCGTCCATCCTCCTCCATCCCATGTCACAATCAACTTAGCTTGTTCTTCGTAGCCTCACTCCATCCCTTAAAAGCTTCAATTTTCTCATTTCCCCAAACGGTTAAGTGCCCCCGAATCGTTTTAGTTTACTTGTTCATACTTGAATCTCTTGTAGTCATTATCATGTTCCCCAAAGCCCAATTTTCATCCTGAGTTACCACTATCGTCACACTGGTGACGTTGTCAGCTGTGGAGACATTTTGTGCCAGAATATTAAACGGGAAAACACTGACAACGAGGCTGGTTGAATGGTTGAGCAATAAAAAGAAACGAAAGTCTGTTAAAAGAACGACCGACGGGTTTCGTCACTGCCTTAATGTGGTTAGTTTATTCAGTGGGTGTCATTTTGGGGATAGCTTTATAGCGGTCGACCTAATTGTGGGCTTGAATCTTTTTGTTTTTTGTACGCATTTTGGATATCACGTCCGCTTAGATCAAAGCAATTCTTGCTGTCGATTTTGCAAACCACTTGCTACTTAAAGTCGTAAATGATATGTGAAATGAGGTTTCATTTTCACAGTTACATGTAGATCAGATTTTTTTTTTTTTTTTTTCTTTATTAACGAGATTTTTAGCCCTGGGCTAGTTCATCTCGGGACCAACGGCTTTACTTCCCTTCCGAAGGAAGTCGTCACTTTTTAGTGACTATCTCGGGGATGGGATTCGATCCCAGGTCCTCGGCGTGAGAGGCGTGTGTTCTAACCACTACACCAGATCCGTTCCCAAGTAGATCAGATTTTTTACGAACTCACGAAAACAAATTTACAGTGAATCGCAGATCAATGTTAATGCTCCAAAACTTACCTGCATGCGAGGACATGGCCAAAACAGAACCGGCTTGCCAAAGGTGGATGAAAGTTGAGCCGACAGGCCGTCACAGTATCCATTTGGTGTTTGGTCATCCTGGTCTTCCCCGGACACGTACAGCACTACGGAGTTCGATGGATCGGACAACCATCGCTCGAAGCTGGCCAAATCTGTGGAAAATTGAAACGCAGAATTAATCATTAGTGAGCACGAAAATTGGGTGTTGCGGAAAAGGTAAGCTACAGGAAAGGGTATTCCGAGTAAACGGGAAAGATGTATGAAGTATTTTTTGCGGCGTGGATTAGGTTAGCGCTTGATTGAAGCCAGCAAAATAACATTATTTACCTTGTAGTTCAACCATATATCTTCTATCTTCTATCTTCTATCTTCTATCTTCTATCTTCTATCTTCTATCTCTATCTTCTATCTTCTATCTTCTATCTCTATCTTCTATCTCTATCTCTATCTTCTATCTTCTATCTTCTATCTTCTATCTTCTATCTTCTATCCTTCTTATCTTCTATCTTCTATCTTCTATCTTCTATCTTCTATCTTCTATCTTCTATCTTCTATCTTCTACTTCTATCTTCTATCTCTTGTCTATCTTCTATCTTCTATCTTCTATCTTCTATCTTCTATCTTCTATCTTCTAATCTTCTATCTTCTATCTTCTATCTTCTATCTTCTATCTTCTCTTCTATCTTCTATCTTCTATCTTCTATCTTCTATCTTCTATCTTCTATCTTCTATCTTCTATCTTCTATCTTCTATCTTCTATCTTCTATCTTCTATCTTCTATCTTCTATCTTCTATCTTCTATCTTCTATCTTCTATCTTCTATCTTCTATCTTCTATCTTCTATCTTCTATCTTCTATCTTCTATCTTCTATCTTCTATCTTCTATCTTCTATCTTCTATCTTCTATCTTCTATCTTCTATCTTCTATCTTCTATCTTCTATCTTCTATCTTCTATCTTCTATCTTCTATCTTCTATCTTCTATCTTCTATCTTCTATCTTCTATCTTCTATCTTCTATCTTCTATCTTCTATCTTCTATCTTCTATCTTCTATCTTCTATCTTCTATCTTCTATCTTCTATCTTCTATCTTCTATCTTCTATCTTCTATCTTCTATCTTCTATCTTCTATCTTCTATCTTCTATCTTCTATCTTCTATCTTCTATCTTCTATCTTCTATCTTCTATCTTCTATCTTCTATCTTCTATTTCTATCTTCTATCTTCTATCTTCTATCTTCTATCTTCTATCTTCTATCTTCTATCTTCTATCTTCTATCTTCTATCTTCTATCTTCTATCTTCTATCTTCTATCTCTTCTATCTTCTATCTTCTATCTTCTATCTTCTATCTTCTATCTTCTATCTTCTATCTTCTATCTTCTATCTTCTATCTTCTATCTTCTATCTTCTATCTTCTATCTTCTATCTTCTATCTTCTATCTTCTATCTTCTATCTTCTATCTTCTATCTTCTATCTTCTATCTTTTCTCTATCTTCTATCTTCTATCTTCTATCTTCTATCTTCTATCTTCTATCTTCTATCTTCTATCTTCTATCTTCTATCTTCTATCTTCTATCTTCTATCTTCTATCTTCTATCTTCTATCTTCTATCTTCTATCTTCTATCTTCTATCTTCTATCTTCTATCTTCTATCTTCTATCTTCTATCTTCTATCTTCTATCTTCTATCTTCTATCTTCTATCTTCTATCTTCTATCTTCTATCTTCTATCTTCTATCTTCTATCTTCTATCTTCTATCTTCTATCTTCTATCTTCTATCTTCTATCTTCTATCTTCTATCTTCTATCTTCTATCTTCTATCTTCTATCTTCTATCTTCTATCTTCTATCTTCTATCTTCTATCTTCTATCTTCTATCTTCTATCTTCTATCTTCTATCTTCTATCTTCTATCTTCTATCTTCTATCTTCTATCTTCTATCTTCTATCTTCTATCTTCTATCTTCTATCTTCTATCTTCTATCTTCTATCTTCTATCTTCTATCTTCTATCTTCTATCTTCTATCTTCTATCTTCTATCTTCTATCTTCTATCTTCTATCTTCTATCTTCTATCTTCTATCTTCTATCTTCTATCTTCTATCTTCTATCTTCTATCTTCTATCTTCTATCTTCTATCTTCTATCTTCTATCTTCTATCTTCTATCTTCTATCTTCTATCTTCTATCTTCTATCTTCTATCTTCTATCTTCTATCTTCTATCTTATATCTTCTATTCCGCATTTCACATTTGATTTTAAAATCCTCACAGCAATAACTAGAGGAGCCACTCTCTGACCCAGCACATCACAAAATAAAGTTCAGCGAGGAATATCCACTTCACGTTGATTGCAGGTAAAATTAAATTACACCGAGTTATGGGATGGCAGATAGGACCTGGTCAACTCACCTCGCCATCGGCGGAACTGAATCCGCTGCCGAAGCCCTCCATCATCATCGTGCTGCTCGTCCTGCTCGAGGACAAACAATTTGACGAATTCGTGGAATTCCCGCTCCAGGACAGCGACGCCGACACTCGACAGGGACCGTTGAACCACTACCAAAATATGGCGTCGCGGTTGATCCTGTTGTTTTCCACCACCCCTTTCCATCGCCGTGCTGTTTTTCTCGCGAAAATCTTCGGTCGATGGGAAAACACTCCCGCTGCTGCTGCTGTTGATGTCGTTGGTTGACAAGGGCAAAACACGTGCCTCAATTGGCTGTAAAATATGGCTGAGGGCGACGACGACGACGACGAGCGAAACTGCAAAGCTCAGCAAAGCTTTTCGGCGGGTGGCGCCTCGATTCGGGCGCCTCATGTGGAAAAGCGTAATCGAGGACGGGGCTCTCGTTGGGTCGGTTCAACTGATTGCGATACTTTTACGACCCGCGCACAAGTGGAATATTGCTGCTTGCCAAGGGAATACCGACAGTAATAATGATATGATGATGCCCTTTAGCTGGTGTCTGTTCGCCATTGTTTAGATTTTTTTCGGCACTTGAGAGTTGCAATATCTGCAGCATGAATTGCTTCCAAGTTGATTTACAATCTTCAACCGAACAAGTAATTGAGTGTTGTAGCGATTAGCATTTTTCAAGGTACTACACAACACTTAACCTTCAGTCTGTCCCGAAAAAAAAAATTATGCTTTCTGTGTCTTAAGGTCATATTGATCCAAAATGCAAATTGTGATAACTTCGCAAAATTTAAATAGATTATTGATTTTCGGCTGTTGTGGAAGGTAATTTAGGTTCACCTTAATATTTAATATAAAAAACTTTGCTACGCTGGAGGAGCTATTGTGAATGAAGGTACAAAAATAACGTAGCCATTTTCATTTTGCAAATCTTTACCAAAGAAAGTATAATACTGTTTGCAACGATTTGCAATTTGAAAACTATAGCATTTCTGTACTTATCATGAAAATTACATTTAAGTGCAAAACAATAAGCAAATTTCAATTGGATTTGCATTCGAACCAACCCACAATGTGCCCGTTTACTGCACAGAATGCGTATCAATCGTGTTAAATTCGAAACACTTCAAGCTTTTCGCGCGCGCACACTTCGGCATTTTCCGGCACTTTTTCTCGCGAACTCAGAAGAAATCCACGACGACGGGTAGTCTATCAGATTCAATTGGTTCAGCTTCACGGCTTCCCGGCAGCCATCTGGAAAGGAGAAAAAAGAGCGAGAAAATCTAGATTCAGTAAAATGGTGTGCGAATGTAACATAAACCGAGACGACAGCGATATAAATTCGAAACGCTTTGTGCGGGGAAAGGGAATGTGTGGTATTTTGTTTAAATTTGCATATCGTGTGCGGTTTTGGAGGGAAATTTTGGATGTCATGCTCAGTCGCGGCATAAAATGGAAAATGGCTTGCACGACTAAATGGTACATAAACAAGTCGGATCTGTTTACGCAGCGAGAGTTTTCTCATATCTTGGAATATTTGTTGTTCACATATCCGGGGATATTTGTTGATTTGCTGTAGCTGTAGAAGATAGCCTAATCTCAAGTGTGTATGTATTTCCGACGAGGATTTGATCCTCCATGAGCTTGCTCGTTGGTTTTGCACATTGTTATTTATTAGGCGACAATTCCAGGAGAACATAAGGCGGAGGATATGTTTCATCATAAGCAATTGGTTCTACAATATGTGAAAATTTATTAGAATTATAAATTTCTTCTTCTTCTTGGCATTAACGTCCTTACTAGGACAGAGGTTGCTTCTCAGCTTAGTGTTCTTATGAGCACTTCCGCAGTTATTAACTGAGAGCTTTCAGTTCCAATGTTGCCATTTTCGGCTTTAGGACATTTCGTCGAATGACATTTGGTCGAATGACGTTTGGTCGAATGACATTTGGTCGAAAGTACATTTGGTCGAAAGGACATTTAGTCGAATGGACATTTGGTCGAATGTCTTTAGAACACTTATTTTCGTCGAATGATGTTTAGTTGAACGGAAGTTTGGATGAAAGCTTATTTTGAAAAGGGTTCATTGGAAGATCATTTGGTAAAATTGATATTTGTTTTGCAAAATTGATAAGATAACGTATTTTTTTGAATAATCTGAATCATTAACTTTTGTTGAATAAGAAATGGGACATTTGCTGTAGTCTTATTTTCAAATTCGATGCACCTTTTTATTTGTAATTTGAAGTTATGCCAAAATCAAAAATTTTAATGGTTATCCAAATGAACTATTTAACAGTTTTTGTCATTAACAGAAATACTGAGCTCTAGTGAATTTATTTTTCTTCTAAAATATCATCATTCTCTTAAAAACTGCTCAACAAGTTATTTTATTACTCAATGATGTGAACATAATATTTCCTTCATCTATTATTCTTTTAAAACATCATCGTTCTTCGTAATGAAGATCAGCTCATCTGACGGAAGCATTCGGAAAGAGAGCACGGGATCTTTCTTTGCATTCCGGGTCTTGCAGCTCAATGGACGTGGGTAAGATTTTTGAATGCGGAAATCAGAATGAATACGGCAGGAAAAACTTACTTTGAAGAAAACCTTTATGGCGAAGTGAATGTTAGGTGTCGGTAACTCTACCTATGGTCAATTAGCTTATTGTGACTTCCAGCTTAATAACGATCCTCAAGCAAATATATGGTTTTGCTGACAAAGTTGATGACCTCGAGTGAATAACAGAGCTTGCAGTAGAAGATTTGGATTATTTAAAAGTGAAAAAAGTGCTGATTCTTTGTACCGGGTAAGGAAAGATCAGTTGAGGTGACAAAAGTTGGCTTGTTTCCATTTAAGATCAGCTTATCTTGAATCTCAGAACAAACCTGGACAAGAAAGCAGCATGAAACATCAAACACGCAAGAGGTAGATTTATACGTTGGAAGAGCGTCCATCAAACTGAATATCAAAATTTTTCTAATCGCATATAGATCGTAGGTAAAATGGCTGATACTTTTTCAATTTCTTATTTAAGCGAAAAAATGCTAATCTCGACGGTAGACTAAACGTAAAACTTTGTTTCCATAGTATTTAGATTCAAGCACAATTTTTCCCATGAAATGTCAGTTTGACCAAGTATCATATGCTTTCTGTTGCAACTAAACCTTTTCGACCAAATGTCCATTCGACGAAATGTCCGTTCGACCAAATGTACTTTCGACCAAACGTCATTCGACTAAATGTCATTCGACCAAATGTAATTCGACCAAATGTAATAGATTCGCCATTTTCGCATTCGTTTATCGTGTGAAAGGTTTATATATTATAATATATGCCCAGGGAAGGCAAGGAAATTTCCATTACGAAAAGATTCTGGACCGACCGGGAATCGAACCCAGACACCTTCAGCATGGCTTTGCGGACTCTTACCACTCGGCTAAGGAAGGCCCCAGGATCTGCTAGCCATCGATCCCAATTGAAATAAGGTACAGTGGGGGAAGTGTACCAGTGGGGTAAGTGGATCATTCGTCAATATTAAGCATAAATACTCGAAAAAGTTGAATGTTTTCACACCATTGCTTCGTTTTAGGTTATATTCTCACACAGATACTATTGCAAAACTGGTTCTACACGTACACTGACACAAGCAAAGAATCTATGACATTTGGTCGAATTACATTTCGTCGAATGACGTTTGGTCGAATGACGTGAATCTATGACATTTGGTCGAACGGACATTTCGTCGAATGGACATTTGGTCGAAAAGGTTTAGTTGCAACAGAAAGCATATGATATTTCGTCGAACCGACATTTCGTGGAAAGGATAGTAGGGCATTTTTTTAAATTATCGGACAGGTTTGGGCCGGAGGTTCTCCGATTTGCATGAAATTTTTACCAGAGGTAGAGCTCGTGGATATATGACCAAAAGTGAAATTAAAAAAAATTATAGTGGCCTATTTTTCCGGAAAACTCTAGATGAATTTTCACGATTTTTCTATATACCTCAAACTTTGAAAATTCATATCTCCTGAACTATGCATCGTAGAACAAAAGTTTTTTAGTGAAATCGAAAGAAAATTTTCTCAGCAATCTATTAAAAAAAAAAAAAAGAAAAACATTTCTCGGAAAATTTTTCACCATGGAGAAAATTGTCGGAAAAATAGCAAAAAAACTATCGTCTGTATCATGAAAAATTTTCAAAAAAATATTTTTTGTTTCATCAATCCATACTCTAACTTTCGTCCATAGACGCCAAAGTGGTATCTTTTACCGTTTAGGCGACAGAACTGAAAAACCGATGACCACCCGCACGCTTCCCATAGGAAAATGTGTTCTATTGTGGGCCTCATAACCGTGCGCTAACGGCGGCAGTAATTTACACGCATTGTAAGTGTAACACAGTAAACCATCCTTTCCTTTCCAGCCAGAAGAAGCTTTTCGTCAATCGGACCATTTTTTTAAATTATCGGACAGGTTTGGGCCGGAGGTTCTCCGCTTTGCATGAAATTTTCACCAGAGGTAGACCTCGTGGATACATGACCAAAAGTGAAATTCAAAAAAATTATAGTGGCCTATTTTCCCGGAAAACTCTAGATGAATTTTCACGATTTCTCTATATACCTCAAACTTTGAAAATTCATATCTCCTGAACTATGCATCGTAGAACAAAAGTTTTTTAGTGAAATCGAAAGGAAATTCTCTTAGAAATCTATTAAAAATATAAAAAGAAAAACATTTCTTGGAAAATTTTTCACCATGGAGAAAATTGTCGGAAAAAATGCGAAAAACTATCGTCTGTATCATGAAAAATTTTCAAAAAAATATTTTTTGTTTCATCAATCCATACTCTAACTTTCGTCCATAGACGCCAAAGTGGTATCTTTTACCGTTTAGGCGACAGAACTGAAAAACCGATGACCACCCGCACGCTTCCCATAGGAAAATGTGTTCTATTGTGGGCCTCATAACCGTGCGCTAACGGCGGCAGTAATTTACACGCATTGTAAGTGTAACACAGTAAACCATCCTTTCCTCTCTAGTCAGAAGAAGCTTTTCGTCAATCGGACCACTCTCTATTGGTCAATTGGGTGTTTTGTATGCCCTTCATCAGCAACGTTATTTAGTATTAAAGCTAACAGCCTCTATGAAAGCCGCACGGGAAGTTCTTGTTACAATCAATCATTTTGGTAACGTTTGAAGGATCAAATCTCAAGATTCACTTTCTTTGAAAACTTATGAATATATTGTTAATATGTTGTTCCGGCCAGGACGTCTTTCCTACGTTGTGTCTTTTACGATACAACGGACGGCAAATCAAGCGAACGGCTTCACTTTAACAGATTTATTATTACCACTGAGAGGCAGCATGCCTATTCGGTGGAGAAACGAAAGAAACTACATTCTTACAAGTTCAATGGGTGCGCCTTATATAGGCGCACGATACGGCCAGACAAAACATACAATAATTATTCATTACGCGCGTACGCTTCTCAATACAGTTTGGCGCGCTGTTGGGTTGGTGGCAACTATAGAGGCTGCACGCTGACTGGCAGTGGAATATTCCACAGCAGCCATCGATGGAACAATAGATAGCGTCCCTGAGTGTTATACAGTTGATTGATATTATATACATGCAAATACTATACTATATTCTTCCAAGTAACAATCAGAATTTATATCAAATATATTACTTTGTATAGAAAACAAAACTGAAAATTTATTCGAGCGCTTTTAATTAATTAGCTGATAATAATTATTTGATAAATTGAACAAAATTTGAAAAAAAGCAAGAAAATTACAAATAGCACTTTATGTATGCATAAATATCCTTTTTGTTTGGCAACTATATGATACTGAGGGTCAAGCATGGGAAACACTCATTCAGTTATTGTATTTCCCACACTCGCTTCCACGCACAGTCGGGAGCTAACCAAGCCGAACGTTTCAATTTCCAGTGCCCATTCTGCTTCTTCGGCGAGCACTAAGCGAAACAAAAAACGGCATCTGATCAGTCGCCCTTTTTAGCCCACTATCAGAAAGATTGGTGTTAGCTCTTCCTGATAGTGGTATTGGTGAGCGTGATAGAGTTGATTTGGGTTCAACAGCGGCTTGCAAAGCCAATGTTTACCAATGTCGATGTGCCCTTTTGAAATGTTTGTCCAGGAATGATTGTTTACATTCTGATTCCGTTCGAATGGCATTCGGGTTTGAGTGCTAATGAGCGTTCACTGACTGGCAGTCCACACCACGGAATGATTCAGTGAGTAGGAATCCTCTCAGTCAGTTCAATGCATTCGGCGAATGGATGCTAAGTGCATTAACTCGTGCCACGCAGATACAAGTGTATTGGTATTCACTTCTCTTCGGTTTCGACGCTTTCATGCTACACTCCGCCTAGGACGGTTCAGCTATCACTGAATGTTCGATAGCAGCAGATTTGTTGCTATTTTTCATCGGTGGCGTTCGGGTGAGTGAGTGAATTTTCCCATGCTTGCTGAGGGTCAGTTCCTATTACCTATATTATTAAATGTTAGGATCGTTTTCAATTGAAGACTGTTGGCCTCAATAGTAAAGGTTACGAATACAGGACATACAAAACACCCAACAGACCAAAGGAGAGTGCTCCGATTGACGAAAAGCTTCTTCTGACTGGAAAGGAAAGGATGGTTTACTGCGTTACACTTAGGGGGAGATCCCCCAGTACCGGACACTTAAGCCACTAAATTCATAATTTGAAAAATGTTGGTTTTATGTGCTCGTGTTACCCATTTGTGATAAATATCATCATTTTCATAGTGTACAAAAATAAATTTGAAAATATAAATATGAATTTTGACATTGCATTTTGATGATGTATTTTAGTACCAAAATGATCGATATTGAAAGGTGGCACCCAATACCGGACACGATCTGAAAATGCCTTGAATTCTGTAAATTTTAACATCATTGAATGTGTTTACTATGGGAATAGTATATAATTGCCAATTCAATGCATTTGCAACATTTACAAGAACAATTTTAGTTTTCCTTAGTTCGCAAGATGTCCATCAAAAACCTCTTTCATATATGATGGAAAATATCACATTTTACGATGTTGTTATGAATATTCATTCTTCTTACTTTCATCGCATGTTTGATACCATGATCGACGGAATCCATTAAAAATGGATGTATTTTGAGACACTGGTCCAAAAATTACAAAGATATCATATAACAAATCAAGCTGTCCGAAACTGGGGGACAGGAGGTGCTTAACCAAAATCGTAATTTGTCCATATTTAGTTCAATTATGGTACAAAATACATTCATACTATCAAATTAGGATTATGTTCGAACATGCTTGCGTGATCTAAAGTATTTTTTCATATTCAAAATAATTACTAAATAGGCTCAAAATTAAGGCGACACGTCAATTTTTTAAAGATTTTCAAACTTTTCTACTTTTATAAAAAGACATGCATATTTCAAGGATGTGTTTTTCTACGCAAACATTAGTCTCCAAAATAGCTTCCTTTTCTACTAATACACCATCTTGATTGGATCATGATTTCTCAATTTTTCGACTTTGTCCGGTATTGGGTGCTGTCCGGTACTGGGGGATCTCCCCCTACAATGCTAGTAAATTACTGCCGCCGTTAGCTCACGGTTATGAGGCCCACAATAGAACACATTTTTCTATGGGAAGCGTGCGGGTGGTCATCGGTTTTTCAGTTCTGTCGCCTAAACGGTAAAAGATACCACTTTGGCGTCTATGGACGAAAGTTAGAGTATGGATTGATGAAACAAAAAATATTTTTTTGAAATTTTTTCATGATACAGACGATAGTTTTTTCGCATTTTTTCCGACAATTTTCTCCATGGTGAAAAATTTTCCGAGAAATGTTTTTCTTTTTATATTTTTAATAGATTGCTGAGAAAATTTCCTTTCGATTTCACTAAAAATTTTTTGTTCTACGATGCATAGTTCAGGAGATATAAATTTTCAAAGTTTGAGGTATAAAGAGAAATCGTGAAAATTCATCTAGAGTTTTCCGGGAAAATAGGCCATTATAGTGAATTTTTTGAATTTCACTTTTGGTCATGTATCCACGAGCTCTACCTCTGGTGAAAATTTCATGCAAATCGGAGAACCTCCGGCCCAAATTGTCCGATAATAAAAAAAATCCCCACTTGCGACTTGTCCATCATATTAGAAAAAATAAAAAAGTCACATAAAAATTACACTCAAGTTACAGAGACACTTGTTATATTTTGTTTCGTTACAAAACAGTTATTACTGTGGTTATGATCAAACCTTAGTAAATGTGAGTGATAGAGGCGTCTCAAAATGACCATTTTGCAATATTGTAGGAATGCAGTGATATTTTATGTTGCTGTGTGGATAATACTGTAACAAGAAAATCAATTATTGCAGAGTAGTTGTATCGCGACCAAATTCAATAATGGGTAAACACATTTTGTGTCATTCAGTATGTTTTGTAAGCAATATTTGGGCAAACCTATTACTACATAGCGCTACAGAAGAAATGGATGATACTGATCTGAAAAATCTTTCTAAAAACAGAGTAGCGTGCCAGTTAATACATACATTTCAATCTGCGGGCATAAAGATTCTATCACAAATTAAACTGCATATTACTTTCAGCACTCAATTTCCATGTTTATATTCATCATATATAATCGTTAACACCTAATAACAATCCATGAAATATGTTGATCACTTTGAATTCGTTTCACTTAAAGATTTTATGCGAATTGTTTTTGTGAGCAGTTTAATTATCCCGATCGATACTCTGATGCGGTCAACACAGATCGTAATGGTAGAAATTATTTTTCACACGTCTTCAAATCATTTCAAATACTTCATCTAATTAGGCACACACTCCCGCTATATTCATTTTACAATTTAAGAAACACTTTTCACCAGTTTTCCAGATCAATGAAAACAAACACCAGCTGTACGGTTTTAACCCACCTAACAATCAATTGAGAAAGTGGCAGCTGAGTTACAGCAATCCTCTACAAAGACTATTAAAATTACCTTGCAACCAGTTTATAAACAGAATGTTGAAGGAATCCTAAAAATATATTTATCAACCCCAATAAGTGTTGATAAATTTTGAAATTAAAAAAATCAAAGCACAATAAACGATAAATCGTGATCTTGGACACTTTTTAAATTTTTATCCCATCGTGCATGACGACGGTTTGATACTACTCTACTGTAGCAGAACAGTTATCTTGTGGTTGCAGTGTATCATTTTTGTTTAGATGTGACTAGTTTCAGTGCGGAATAAATTAAGTCAAAACATCATAAACGATTCCAATGAAATTTAGTAAGAGTCAAACAATAACTATCGGTTACGAGTGACTGATATGAAACAGGACAGAAATTTGATTGATTTTTTCACACTGCTGGTAATGAATTTCAGTATACCATATTCTCAATGTACTTATATTTGCATTACTTTCAATGTAGGTTTTCAATCCCATTTTTTGACGAAGAATGTTTATATACATCAAACATACACATAAACAAAATATTAACAGACACTGATTTCGGAATTTGCAATTCGAACAGTATTGAAATATTGGCATCTAGGTCCAAACTTTTTAGATTGTAGTGCATGTGAAATGGTGGATGACTTTCCACCACAAAGCAATGTTTCGATATTTTTTTAAATTTGGCAATTTTATACACAGCCGTAGGTTTAAATTAATGTAAAATTATCTCGTTTATTTTGTTACGCCAATAAAGTCTGAACGAATAAATTAAAATAAATTCAACATATCCCATATATTGGAATAAATTCGGACAATCTCGTGTATATATATCATATCTATATTTTGAAAATTATGCAAGAAATGATTCGTTTATACAAAGCGCGTTAATTCAAAAGTATCACTAGAATGTTCACGGTAGAATTTGATTTGCATTGAAATTTGCGGTAATGCATTAGTAAACATACAGAGTATTAATAACATGATTTCGTTATTTTTGCTTCCTACTCTTTCCATTTTCCATCATAATTTCGATTTGCCTCGCAACTATTCTGTAATCAAAACAAATAATATTTATGAACGGCATGTATTTTGGCAACATTTTGTTCGACATTAGGCAACTTATTATGTGCTCGTTCTGTTACACAGTAGTACCTGTTTGGGCAATTAGGACATAAAAGCGACTTGATACAACTGGCTTTACATGTTGCATATTGGCTCCACCTCCTGAGCTTTTTTCGTTACATAGCTGGTAAATATTTCGTTGCATAAGCTTGTCATTTTTCTTAACATTTATTACATAAAAGATGCTGTGATTTTGTAGTGACAAGGTGTGTTGCTTGGGAGATTATGCGATAAATGATCCAATTGGCCATAAGTAGAGATACCGATACCTAACATTCACTTCGACGTAAAAGCTTTCCTTAAAGCAAATTTTTACTGTCGCTTTGATTCTGATTTCCACATTCAAAAATCTTACTCACGTCCGTGAGCTGTAAGACCTGGAATTTAAAGAAAATCCCGAGCACTCTCTTCGAATGCTTTCTCAGATGAGCTGAGCTTCATTACGAAGAATGATAACATTTCCAAAGAATAAAAAAATAAAGAAAACATTATGTTCACATCGTTGAGTAACAAAATAACTTGTTGCGCAGTTTTTCAAAGAATGGTGATATTCAAAAAAAAAGTTTCACTAGAGCTTAGCATTGCAGTCAATGTACAATAAAAAACTACTGAAAAGATTATTTGAAATTGAAATCCTAGAATTTGGCATAATTTCAAATGACTAATGATAAGATGTATAGAATTTTAAATTAAAACAGCATAGAATGTCTCATTTTTTTCCACAGCAGTTTATGATTCAGGTTATTCAAAAGAATACAAACAAACAATAACCAATTTTACCAAGTGATCGTACAATAAATCATTTCAAAATAACTTTCAAACAAATTTCCATTCAACTATACATTATTCCTCCAAAATAGATGTTCTAAAGCCATTCGACCAAATGTCCATTCGACCAAATGTGCTTTCGACCAAATGTACTTTCGACCAAATGTCATTCGACCAAATGTCATTCGAAGAAATGCGCTAAAGCTCAAGCAAACTTGTTAGCTGCAAAAATTAATTAATTATGAAATTGTTTTCCATCAATCAAAAATCCATTGTTTCTCTGTCTAAAATCGAATTCTATTAGTTTTTTCGACACATGGTGAGCATTTCAGTTCTAATTGAATGAATCACAATGAAAAGTATGTGATTTTTATAAATAAATACAGATATATTCTACATGGTACACTTACCCCCTCTTTAAAATGGGGTGGTGTAATTGAATCAAGTATTATTATCACTTATTGGCAGACTGCTTACGAGAATTTTAATAAGTTTAAATATCTGCAAATGTTTTTTACCTTTATTTTATTGCATTCCCAGCTTAAATTTGTCATATTGACCATAGAGAATTTAAATTAATCCATCTAAATTTATTTTAAATTTTTGAAATTATACTCACACGAAACTTTCCCTGGTTTATCTAAGCTGAGTTGCAAAAGAGCAAAATGAATCAAATCTCCAATAGAATGCATATTATCGTATCTTATTTGAGCATATAAATTATTCTAGACAGATTATACAAACATATTCATAAATATAATAAAAAGATTTCAATTTGTTATTCAAGAATATATGCAACTAATATTCTCAAACTTCGAGTATTTTTCGAAAACATCGTTAGGAATAATCCTACAATATTTCTGTATAACCTATGTGTAAAAATGAATGAATTTTCTCCAAATTCTTTCAGTTATAATGTTTATTTTTGTTGTTCGAATCAGTGTAAACTAATGTATACATATTTTTCATTAAATTTTGATTAAATAAACATACTTTTTAATTTTAAAGTACCATTACTAGCACTAATTTCACGAACGAGAGTAATACCATTCATACTACACATAATTACATCACTTGGTAGAGCCTAACGAAGTCTTAAGTTGGTTGTCTCTGCTGGAAAATACCAAATCGATTCCGAAATTCCTTAGCTTTGGGCGAAGTTGTTTGCTGATGCGTACGTCGTATGGGATGAAGACCCTCTTCATGGGTTCGGTGATAGGTGTAAGTGTCGTCAAAGCATTCCGAATTTGCTGTCTTTCACTTTTGTCGATGATGGCCTTTATCGTCCTTTCCTTGTATCCGTTGATCCTTGCCATCTCGTAGATATATTCCAGTTCCTTGGTCTTTCTATCCTACGAGGCTTGCCGAGTGCTGTAAAAATCGAGTTCTGCAACGAGTTACGTACAACATTTTTTTGCGATTTAGACCACTTAAGGGTATCAGAAATTATATCAGAATGCATTCACCATTATTTTACAATTTCTGAAAAAAATAATTGTAATGATTCATTAAGCAACTCAAACCAGTTGCGTAATGAGAAAGTTGCTGCATACTTCAGTACAGGAGAGTAGGCCGTTTCATGACAGACTATTACGATGAGAAATTGCAAAAATTATACTTTCATAGCTGCATATTTGCCTTTTCAATGCACTAGGCAGCAAGATAATTTGCTTTAGAATGACTTGCGGAAATTGACTCGCAATAAGTCATTTTTTTTCATATGTGACTTTAATGAAAAACCTCGCTTGTGGAATAATTCGCAAAGTAATTTCAATGGTAGAATTTCATTTGGTGAGTGCTCTTCAGGATATTTCTCGATGTGTTTTTTGTTTCCTTTTCTAGAAATCCTTCTGCGGTTGATTTAGTTTATGAATACTCTAGCATATTTTATAGCCAACTGGCTGAATTTGAATCTGAACGTGTCCTTGTTACATTTCAAATATATCCCATGAAGCGATTCTCAAACCGATCAGCTTCACCTTTGTTTATTTCCGAGCCGATTGGAAAACATATGAAACATACATTGATAGTAATCTGGATGTTAACATTTCTTTGCAAACAAAACTTGACAATGCTCTCGAAACTTTTACAAATTCCGTTGTTGAAGCAAAAGACATTGCAATATCCAAATGTGAAGTCAAACTTGAATCCGTGATAACAGACGATGATCTTAAACTTCTCATCAGTCTTTAAAACGTGAGGAGACGCAAAATGAATATGGCATTATCTGCGGAAAGAATATGAAAAAAAACGATTTTCTCAATAAAAAACAAAAAAATTGAAAATAAAATTTCTCAATTGGACCCTGGCTGTGAGCTTTTTTTTTAAATTATCTAAAATTTTGAAAAAAAACCTCAGAAGCCAATACTAGCATTGAAAGATGAAAACAAATAATAGGGCTCTGCATTGTTTTAAATTTGTATGTGATTTTGACGTTTACTGGCCTTGTTGTTAACAAGTTTTATGTAAGAGTAAAAGAGAGACGATGATTCTTGTGCAGTGACCCATTACTAACTAATTGCGAAAAAGCTCAAACACTTGCTATACAGTTTGAAAGCGCGCATAATTTCAATTTAGGGCTCTATAGTCCAATTGAAAATCAAGAGTCTCAGGACTTCGAAAACATTGTCAATCAAGAGAACGTTTTAAAAATTCCTGGGAGACTTATTTGGAAGAAGTGAGAACTATTGCTTATTTTAAATTTCCAGGGAATTGCGTTATTTATAACAAATATTTTCATTTGGCATATTTTCCTCCAATTGTACCAATTTTAAAACCGAACAAAAATCCAGCAAAAGCTTCCAGCTCCATTTCCTCCATCAGTAAACTTTTTGAAAAGGTTATTTTGAACAGAATGATGATCCACTATAGAGTATCGAAAATTCAATTTTTGCCAATGGACAGTTTGGACTCCGACATGGACATTCGACCACTCATCAACTTTTACGTGAAACAGTAACGTTCGTTCCAACAAATCTGGAGGTTATTCTACTGGTCTTGCTCTTCTAGACACAGAAAAAGCATTCAACAGTGTTTGTCATGAAAGCTTGATCTAAACATAAATAAAATAATTTTCCAACATACATTTTTAGAATAATCCAAAGTTATCTGTCAAATCGTACACTTCAGGTTAATTAACAGAACTTCAAGTCTGAAAGACTTCCGGTAAGAGCTGATGTGGCTCACGGCAGCATTTTAGGGCCAATATTATGCAATATTTTCACATATGACTTACCTGACTTACCTCAGGGATGTCAAAAATTTTTGTTTGCTGATGACACAGGCCTCTCCACCAAAGGACGAGACCTGCGTGTCATTTGTAGTGGATTGCAAAAAAGTTTGGATATTTTTCCTTCAGATCTGCAAAAATAGAAAATTTCTCCTAACTTTTACAAAACTCAACTTATAATATTTCCACGTAAACCAAAAGCACTTCTTTTTTAATTGCGAGTTTCAGTGTACTCGAGAAACAGATTTTTGCAGGATTGAGTCGTTGTTTCTTAATTACTCATAATAGCTCAGTTGATGAGTATAATAAGCATGTTTTTTTTGTCGCCCCTGCATGCCACAATTCTATAAGAAGCCAAAATAACGCAACAAAATTTTAAATTGCACTAGGCTTATGGAAAAGTTTCCCGCTGTCTAGCTCACGTTGAATTGCTTGCCTATACCAAAGGTAACCTTCCATTCTTGTTCTTATTTTTAGAACGGTCTCCAATTCCGTGAAAATATCCTTTAGTTGGAAATAAAAAATTTCCACAAAACTTTGACTCCGGGTCCCCGGTTGAAAGTTTCCATTCACAATCTGTCACCACCCGTTGTGAGATATTTTTTGCTACGTCAACTCCAAGGTGGCGACATCCTCCCGTCTTCCAATCGAATTGACGTGATTCTCAAAACTGTCACACCAAATTGGTCTCATTTGAAATGGGATGAAAGTCGCGAGATTGTTGAACTTTCAGTCATTGCTGCTACCAGTTTCAACGAAAGCATCAAAGTTGTCACATTTATTGGAAACTTCCAATCCACTCTTGCGCTATGATGGTGGACTTCAAACGAGGTTGGTGATGGGAATACATCGAAACTGAGACGAGACATGCGTAAAGAATGATATCAAAATTTGTCATGTGAAATTGATGACTCAAATTTCCAGATACTTAGATACATTGGGGTATTTTGGTCAATCTAAACCCCTTTTGTGTAGAAGTAATATTCGTTATGTCTAAACTTTTTAAATTGTATTTTGTTTAAAGGGACAATAATTATTCATACAATTGTACTATAATTTGCTGAAATTAGCCGTAACTTCATATGAGGTTTCATTAAAAAAAATAGAGATGAATCATTTTGTTGAGAAATCATCTGATTTTGTTGAATTTCCAACAAATAGGAGCTGATTACATTAAAATTTCTATGCGAAATTCTCGAAAGAAATATTTTATAAATACTTTTCGATACACACTTTTATAGTTTAATGACATTTATCAATAAATACAACTGTTTTTTTCTGCTATTTGAAAATGTATAAACAACGTTTCTGGGGATTGTCCCATTCTGGAGAATGGTTTTCTGGGGAATGTCCTACTCTGGCCAATGGTGCATTCTGATCCTTAGGGAATTCTAAGGAGTGTCATTTTAGGAGAATGTCGTTCTGAGCTTTGATTCTCTGGGAAATGTCCTGAAACCCATTTTTACACATCTAAATCACATATATTGTTTACTCCTTTTTCAGAAATGATTTCACTTCAAAAGCAGCAAACTGTAGCAAACTGAATACCTTCACAAGCAGAGTAATTAATTTGTTCAGAAACTTCGACGTTGAAAACTTGTTTACTTACAGTCCAATGGAAGGATCCGTTACAGTAGCCGTTATGCGGTATTTACATCATATTCATGTGATGCAACCTCACCTCAAACAGCTTCCAGTACGAACATACTGTTGCATAGTCTCCTGATAAACGGAGGTAAACAGTAATCAACTTCCCATCATTTCCCGGTGGTTGGTGGTTTCATATTGCCACATGCTGGTTGCATAGAAAGCTTAGTTCCTACCTTGCTACCAGCGACCATGGTGAGAATATCACAAGAAATTAAGTGTGTAAACGTATGTTTCGTCGATTCAGCATACTTCAATAATTAAAGACGTTTACGCGACGTTGAATTCTTGCAAAATGTGTTACGTGCACAATGTTTTTGTTGAGTTTACGAGGCATGTCGTCGTCTGCAAAGTAGCGGGGTTCGCTATACAAACAGTATTAAATTAATGTTCGGTTACTTCAACGCATAATAGAAAAAAAAAACATTTTGTTCCTCAGAAAACAATACTTACTACTTGTTTGAAAGATATTTTTTCATCTAGCATGAGCCCTACATACCGTAAACCGGGGGCAAATTGATCACTATTTTACAACTTATTGTTGTGTTATCCTTCAGAATTCAAATATTGTCAAATAGAGTTCGACAAAACCAGTACTCCATTGATCTTTCTCAGTTTATGAAATTGATTTTGCATGAAATAATATTTAACATATCATAAAAATAGTTGTAATATCAAAAAAATAAAATGACACATTGGGGCGAAATTGATCACCATATAACAAAGTAGATGTTAGAAATAAAAATTTCCCTGTCTACTAAATTTGGGTCTCCTGAATCTGGAAATGATGTCAAAATTCTTATAACTCAAGTATTTCATCTGTTTATTGCAAAATTAAACTTTGAAAATCTTACTAATACGCCTAAATGTAGGCAATTTCCATTGAAATTAGCACATTATTCGAGTTTAAACGGTTTTATGGGCAAAAAACTTTACTTGCTACGCTGTATGATATCAAAAATAAGTTCAGTAGTTGATACTTAAGCTTACACATCATTTTAAACACTCAAAGTTAACATGTAGGCATTGCACCAGTGGATTATTTGGCACAGACATTTCCAACTGTATTACTTACAAATTCAGAAACTGTGAATATTTCTGTGCAAAACTGACCGTAATAAAAATGAAATAATTCAAAATCATCATTAGACATCTATACACTAGAAAACATGGAATGTCTGTGGTGCAAACGAAATCTTCAACATCCTTGGGAGGAAATGTTTTTGGGTACCAACCTGATCAAATTCACCCCAGTGATCAATTTGCCCCCGGATTACGGTACCTAACCAATTTATTTGATCCCCTCTTATCATGACAACATGTTTACATGAAGGTTTAAAATAAAGAGCTTTTGGTTTATGTGGGCATATTATAAACTGAGTTTCAGAAGCATTAGAAGAAATTTTCCATTTTTGCAAGTATGAAGGAAACATACCCAAACTTTGTAGCAATCTTCTACAGATGACACGCAAGCTTTGTCCTTTGGCGGAGAGGCCTGTGTCGTCCCCAAATAAAGTTTTTGACATTCCTGAGATGAATCAGGTAAGTCAGTTGTGAAAATATTGTATAATATTGGTTTTAAAATGCTGAGGAACACCAGCTCTTACAGGGAGTCTTTCAGACTTGAAGTTCAGATAATTAATCTGAATGTACGATTTGACAGATGACTTTGGATTATTCTAACAATGTATTTTGGAAAAATTGAAGTTTTTTAGTTTTACAATCAAGCCTTCATGCAAAATTCTGTCGAATGGTTTTTTCATGTTTAGAAGAGCAAGACCAGTAGAATAGCCTTCAAATTTTTGGAACTAATCGAATTTGTTACACGTAAAAGTTGGTGAGTGGTCGAATGTCCATGTCGGAATCCAAACTGTTCATTGGTAAAAAACATGATTTTTCATTGATGTGGACCGTCATTTTGTTCAAAATGACCTTTTCAAAAAGTTTACTGACATAGGAAAGCCAAATCAAACTGGTTTGACGATAGCTAAAAGCTCCTGCAGGACTTTTGTCCGGCTTAAAAATTGGTAGGGTCGGTGTTCCCTTAGTGGACAGTCCGCTATAGTCGCTTTTATGGCTTTTTTACGCTGTTTTGCTATATATATTTTTCAAAACATTTTTTGACATGAAGGTCAGGAGCTATTTATCTAAGTATCATTGATACACAGCATGACTTTGCTCAAAAAATGATCGAAATAATTAGTTTTTCTTAAAATTTGAGCTCCCTTGCGCCTATAATAAACCTATTGTTCCTATAGTAGCACTACTGAGATAAACTATTTTTTTATTATACGAAATAATTGATGAATTGTTGTGAAATTTGTAGGAAAAATATAAAAGCTTTGAAAAAAAAAGGTTTTGATAAGTATTTTGCCAACGCCGTGATGCTAGTGCTACTAGCAGGAACAGAATTAAGAAATAGTGCTACTATAGGAACTTGTATTCCTATAGTGGCACACGCGATAATAAATACATACATTTGAGTTTTCGTAGTTTTTATATTTTTCCCACAAAACCAAGATAAAAAGCTTTCAGATGATGTAAATAGAATGACGCTAGCGTTATTCTTCGATTTTATACGAATTTTTGTTCTTAGCTATGCGGCTATCGGTACATCGACCCAACAACCTTGACATTTTCCCATTTGTCAGGAAAATATGCCAACTGAAAACATTTGTTAATTTAATTGATTTATTTATTTATTCCACACTTTCGACAAAGTCACACAAACTGCTTGAAAGTTTTTAAACCTATTTTCAAAAACTAGTCCTAGTAATGTTAAAATCAAAGGCGTCATACATATCGTTGAATAATCTGTAACATCTGTTAACAGGGTTGTGAAATCGGTATGCAGTACGATGTCCGGGGGTCCACGAATTCCGTAGTGTTGCGACACAAAAAGCCGATCATTGAGTTTGCCTTCGCGATGACCAAAGATATGTATTTACAACTGCAAACTATACGTTCAAACAACCTAGGGGGACATGGGGCAAGCGTGCCACCTATATTTTCGCACGGATCAATTTTCTAATGTTTAATCCCGGATAGATGAAATATAAGCTTTAATTGAATTTGTGTAAATTCTCCGCTTAAAATATTAACTACAAAAAAAAATGCCAATGCGAATGTTTTGCGAAATTTTATGAGACCGTATGATTGGAAAATACGGTTTGACTTTCATTTAAAACCCACACAATATTAATGATTTACGATTGTTCGATATATTTGTAAATATTTTTTTTTATTTCTTCTGACATACAGCTTTGCATATATAAAAGTAGTACATCTTAAGGGAAAAGAGTCCAAGTTTCTTGTCTAATATTGCATTAAATCAATGTTTTCCAATAATTAAAACAAATAATCTAGTGTATTCAAAAAAAAATTCTGAACAATTTTACTATTATTATTAAAGCCAAATGGAATGAAAATGAAATATTTTCGTGAAATTTCCGTTCAACTACAATGTTACTACTCTAGAATGTACATTTTTGATAAGGAAATAATAATATATATAGATTACCAATTTGTTGCATTTAACTCAGGTGGTCTTCTTGTCCCACACGAACAAATTTTTAAATATGTGCTAATCAGCCATGATTTGTACCGATATATCTTAATTTGTAAACAAACTTTGCACGATGAACCAAAACCACTCAAATTTGTGGTGATAAAGAGCTGTCACTATGTTATCCGTCTTTCAACAAGGAAAATTTTATTTTTTGTAATTTGGTTAGAAAATCGTCAACATTGTATTACGAAATTTATGGGGATATCCGAAGGAAATCATATGTAACATATTTGTGGTAGCCCAGATAGTCGTAGCGGTATAGGCCCCGTTATTCAGCAAGACCAAGTTGAGGGCCGTGGGTTGGAATCCCACCGGTCGAGGGTTGGAATTGTTTCGATTTGCAAAGGCATAGAATATTTGAGTAAATATCACCGATATTGACATACAAAAATAGTCGAATGGCAAGGACAGCTCTTAGTTAATAACTGTGGAAGTGCTCAAAATACCACTAAGCTGAGAAGCAGGGTCTGTCACAGTTAGGATGTCACGTCACAAAGAATGGATGGAGAAGGTTCATATTAATCTAGTTAGAAAAAGCGCTCTTACTGGCCAAGGTCTCAGCTAAAAGGATGATCCTCAACTCTTCAAGGTAGGTCGTACTGCCTACTAAGACATCGCCGAAGACAGCACTGGTCTATCTTTTAACAAAGATCAGATATTCTGCGGATAATTATTACGCTCCTCAACTGTGTGTCTGATAGGAGACCTGATTGTACTTACTTGTACTCTCCGGTTTCGCCAACAGCAGCTGGGTGTTATTTATAATTGTCTTCGAACAAGTTTTCATACAGCGACTGTTATAGCCGAGTTGGCAGGCGCGCGTCATTTGATTGGTGTTAAGGCTTAGACTCCCGGTTCGATTCCCTACCACGACGGGAAAATCTTTTTGTATTAGTTCAAACTCATTACGCAGCCATGAGAGTCATGACGCAGCCAACCTATTATCGACCATTACAAATTCTGTATATTGAAGGATCTAATACATTTTCTGTATTAGAATCATGCAGAATTGTATTGAAATCTTACTGCCTCTAGTTGCGTGCATGAATGCAGCCACTCTATGAAAAACCGATCTAGTGGGTCACCGAATTCCGTGAAAATTTGCTGTTTTGTTCCTTATCCGCAATAAGGATACACATGTTTTAGGATATTTGGTTTGGGGTGATCATTTCCGAAATAGGGTGACCAAAAAATAGCGATGATTCTGCCATTTTTCTTATTATAACTTTAAAACTGTTTGACCAATTCTCAATTTTCTTGAATGGAATGAAAGTTAAAGATTTTGACTTTTCAAGAAATATATAAAATTTCACAAACATTTTTTTTTACATGAGAAAAATCAAAAATTTCCGTTTTTTGTGTTTTGAAGGCCACGGGACAAAAGAGGCTATTGCTGTTCTCATTTATTTTTTGAAAGTTCAGAAAATTTTACGTTTACTGTCAAATTTTCAGCGATGTGTGTTTTTTTAATTTTTGAGATACAGTCGACTCTCCACATCTCGATATCTCTCCCTATGTCGATGATTTTTTCGGTCCCTTCACTCTGAATACATTTTTACTCTCCATATCTCGATATCCTCCTTATCTCGATATCTCCATATCTCGATGTGACTTTCGTTCCCAATTTTCTCTCCGTATGTCGATATGCCTATTATCAAAGGTTACTAGACTAGATTTTAGAGATTCAAAACAATTTGCGAAGATGAAATGATATCTGTTTGTTTTTGATTTTCCTGGCGACGGGGTGATTTTCAATCTAGTATTCGTTAAAAAATTGTTCTATGTCTCGATCTCTCCCTATCTCGATAGTCCCTTCGATATCGAGATGTGGAGAGGCGACTGTATATTCTTTTGAAAATAAAAATTCAGTCATTTTTCTTCGGCACACATTGTAGGTCTCTTAAGCGCATAAGATTTTTTTATTTTTTTAAAAATTATAACTTTTGAACAGCTCAACCGATTTACATTTTTTTATGGATTGAAAGCTTACATTACACAGGGAAGTTTAGAGGCAAGAGAGCGAGAGCAAAGGGATCACTGGGAAAAATGTGAAGCAGAAAGGAAAAGCCGCCAAGAAAAGTACAAACCAGACCTTTCTTGACAGTGCCAAGCTCAATTGTAGAAGGAGCAAGAGCAATCGCCACCAAAGAAGAGTATTCGCAAACAATAGTTTTCATGTGTATTATTTTATTTTACGTATTATGTTATATTTCCTGTAAAAAATAACAATTTGAACTCAGCTCCGTTATGCTTTAGTGCGCTTGAGCCTGTCAAATAAATAATCAAAAAATATATCGGCATTTTTTCTTTGGGTAAATCCATTCAAAATTAAAAGATTTGAACGGCTACCCGACGAGAGAAAATAAGCTTGTGAATGAGCATGATAATGCTTTACCTCATGGGTATGGCTCTCAAGCAAGCGATCATTGACTGAAAAATGAGCATTGTTAGAGATTATGCCTGGGGAATTGTTAGGAGTAAGGTGTGAAGAGTGAGGAATGAGGAGTGAGGAATAAGGAATGATGAGTAAGTAATGAGAAGTGAGGAATGAGGAGTAAGGTGTGAAGAATGAGGAATGATGTATGAAAAGCGAGGAATGAAGAGTGAAGAATGAGGAATAAGGAATGAGGAGTGAGGTGTGAAGAGTGAGAAATGAGCAGTGAGGTATGAGAAGTTAGAAGTGAGGAATGAGAAATGAGGAGTAGGAAATAAGGAACTAGATGTGGGGAATGAGAAATGAGTAGTGAGGAATGATGAATGAGGATTGATGAATGTGGAATTATGAGTGTGGAGTGCGGAATGAGGAGTGAAAGATCAGAAGTAAATAGTGAGGAATGAGAAGTGAGGTGTGAAGAGTGAGGAGTGAGGAATGATGTTGCAGTCTAGATAGGTGCTGACAAATACCGAGTCTTCCAGCAGAAAATGAGACACTATTCGTTCGTCTCTGATCAGCTTCAAAGCTAGAAGTAGTTTTTATTAATATCAATTATATAAAACATTTAACATACTAACACTTTTGATGGGTTTTTTTTTTCGGGGAACAATGTTGTTCTTACAGTCACCTACTCACTACAGCTATTCAGTTTTACTTCTAAGCGTGAGCCTATTATTCTTGGCTATATGACAGTCAAGTGTGTTCCACATTTTCTAGGGATGCTAAATAACTTTAATAATGTTATAGAATGTTCAAATTCAAATCGCGCTATAATGCGCAACATATGAGGAGCGAGGAATATGGATTGAGGAGTGAGATGTGAAGAGTGAGAAGTGAGGAATGAGGAGTGAGGAAAAAGGAATGAGGAATGAGTAATGAGAAGTGTATGGAATGGTGAGTGGTATATGGAGTGAGGTGTGAAGAGTGAGAAGTGAGGAAGGAGAAGTGAGGTGTGAAGAATGAGGAAAGAGGAATGATGTCTGAAAAGTGAGGAATATGGATTGAGGAATGAAGAACGAGGAGTTAGGAATGAGGAATGAGTAGCGAGAAGTGAGGAATGAGGAGTGAAGAAGGAAGAATGATAAACAGATAAGATGAGGAGTGAGGAATGCGGAATGATCGATGTGTTCCTGTTGATTTGTGTTCCCAATTTTCTCTCCATATGGTACCTTCGATCAAAATGTGGTGAGGTGACTGTAGAAGAAATAGTACTGAAAAGTATCGTTTTTTATTTTAGCACTGAAAAGTACTGTTTTTGTAGCACTGAGAAGAACTGATTTATTGCTTTAGGTAGTTTCAAAAACTTCCAAGTGCACAAAGAATTTGTGTATGCACAGTACGAAGATACGATGCGCACTGATAAAATCTTCATTATTTTTCTCTAAACAGAGATGATAGTTTTGCCTAGCACAATATGTTTAAATATGTTGAAAAATAACTAAAATCACTTGTTGAATTAAAATGTATCTCCAGTCTACTCTTGTTAGGCTTTGTTTGCTTTATTTTCAACAAAAACACTTTTTTCCCTACTTAGATTCTATGACAACAAGAAAACATCCAATGCAACACAACCCACCGGAATCCATCTCCCATTGTACGAAGCTCGATGTTGATTCACCAGAGACTTTGATGTATGGCACACGTACGTATATGGTGCAATCGTTTGCATAGAATTTATGATGAGCGATTGCAGCCTGGCTGACGACGACCAGGTTTTAATATGCAGATTCCAACCCGTACCAAGGTCGCACCTTGAATCCGGAATTTCTCTCCTGCTGCAGTCGGAACGGCGGCCGACAAGACCAGGACCAGATCGTTACCATAAATGTATGGATATGACAGGTCTGATGTGAGCTTTTCAAGTGTAACAGTTTACTTTCTTCAAGATTGCCAATTGCTGCATAACTCGTTCGGTTGCCTGCTTGCCGAGGCCATTTATATTAATGAGACTGAGTGTCGAAGAAGGATACCGGAGAAGGACAGGAATGGGTTTCTCCTTTTCTTGGGCTGCTGTGAGCATCTCAGATCTGACGATTCGGTATGAAAAGGTGACAATTATGCGCTTCATTACGTATGCATTTATTTTTCTACGTAACGAGTGAGGTATTTTACTAGACGGGATGTATACATCGTTTGCTTGTTTTGTGGGATTACGATGCTGCTGGCACGTGGATATGAGAGAGATGAGCTTTTCTAGATGAAAGGATATCTACGTAATCAGCTAAACAAGCTGAGATAATGGGCTGAACTTCACTGCTTTATTGCAAAGGTAGATGGAAAAGTTGTATTGGAGAAAATGTACTTTTCGTTTTGAACGTTTCCCGAATAAACGTTATATGTAGTTGGCTGTTTGATTGATAGATAGCTGTGAATAACGTTACAGATAATTTATTCCAGTACTTTAAATCAACCGCACAGACTTTATGCTTATTACAACTATAAATTAATAATAATGAAAGTATTGAGAGACCGCTTCTCCTCATTTGGCGACATTTACTAAACACCGATCAGATTTTTTCGCTGCTGGACTTTTTCATCCTAAGATGGTTAGGGCAGTGGCTATGGTTGGGATCGCTCAAATAAATCTATAGCATAAAAAATTGCAATGATAAATGCTGACTAATGACTGATACAACCCAAGTGGAGCTTTCGTACACTGCGTAACAAAAGTCCGCTGATTGTCGTCAGTAATACCAATACTCTTTATCAGGCATTGCGTTCTTGATTGATTTCGATGCAAGATCGACAATGACCTTTAAAGTATCTACTAGAGCAGAAGTGTTAGACATAACGCTGATGCGTATCATGTAGTTATGGCAAATATCAAGGGTTCTTCGACGCCAGCTGAGATGTGCCCAGACAAGCGCCTAGGTTTGGACTTCGATGAAATTTGGTGAGCGAAGCTCATTTCTCTCCGCATTGTACATTGCTCCTGATCGTATACGTGATTGCAAACTCATCGAAACGCATTGTCAGTTGGTCTATTCCATATTGGAGGTCACCAAAGTAAAGGACTCCAATATCGTAGGAAAAAAAATTCCGACATGCATTGCTTGAATACAAGGTAATCCGAAAAACAAACAGTTTAGCTCGTAATTTGGTCACTAGATGGCGATAGTGAACATCTTGAATGAAAAATTTTAAGCTAGTTGTGTATTATGTTATTTATTTAGTTGATGTTACATCAATTAATTTGGTAAAACTTCGTTATTGATGTTACGCCAATTTACTTGGTCCATGGCTGTTTCCGTCCAACTTCGATTTTGACCCACGCTCTCCAGATCTTGTAGCAGCTGATCAAGCCATCTTGCTCTGGATACTGGGTTCGCCGTAGAGCCTAGCGTGGTCGTGGTTCATTTTTTTAATACAATTTACACCGTCTTCAGCTAAAGGCTGCACAGACTGAACAATCAAAAACATTAGGTACCGGAAAACACGGAACACCCAGTAGTCCAGTGATGAATTTTTCGTTTGACGAAAAGTTCCCACCGACTGGAGTTGGAATCGAACCCACGCTTTTTGGCACAATACGCCTAAACGACTGACACCGCTAACCGCACGGCCATGAAGCCCACCGCAGCCACCTGGGACACGGTTATATGAAAAATTTAGATTTTCGCCTCAGTCCACTTTTTGGATTGAATTTAGGTCCCATAACAACTGTGCAAAATTTCAGCTCGATCGGAGACATTATATTTTGCGCCAGCCGTTCAAATATTGTATGGGACTTAGTATGGGAAAACTTACTTTTTCAAAGAAAAATCGCCAAAGATCGCCCATTGTCCTCTATAAAAATTCTGAACACAAATCTCGATAGGTATTTCTACGATGAACAACATTACCGAAGACCGCAAAGCAATCCGATGTTTGTGAAAAAAGTTATTAAGCATAGAATATTCGGAAATTTTGCCCAATTTTGTCATTATTGTTATTCCTTTACGTGTTAATCGACGTCGCCTTGCCAATAGGTTTTCATTGAATAATTATTTTCACAAGTGTCGGATTATTTAGCGGTCTTCGGCAATATTCTTTATTGTAAAAATACCTATCGATCTCTGTGTTCAGATTTTTTATAGAGCGACCTATGGCGATTTTTTTTTGGTAAAAGTAAGTTTTCCCATAGTAAATTCCATACAAACTTTGAACGGCTGGCGCTAAATTATAGTTTCTCCGATTGAGCTGAAATTTTGAACAGTTGTTATGGGACCTAGATGCAATCCAAAAAGTGGACTGGAGCGAGAATCTAAATTTTGTCCCACACAAGCAGCCGCACACCGTTCTCCTGCACACCGCCAAGTCCTAAACACCCTTCATTCGGACACTCCAAGTGCTTGCAGGTCCTCTTACAGCATGGCCCATGCCTAGCCTTGACCTTCTAACAACTTTGCCAAAAACTTGAACATTCTTTCTTATCAAAATTATGAGATAGAACTTGTGTGAAGTTAAGGTGAAGATGAATCGAAACCAAACTTCAAATTTTCAAGAGCACAAATCTGGGGAACCAAACATCCGTTTAAGCTGAAAACTTAATCGATTGGTCTCCAGCTGGTGGTGACCAATCGATTAGGTTTTCAGCTCAAACGGGTGTTCGGTTCTTCAGATTTGTGCTCTTGAAAATTTGAAGTTTGGCTTCGATTCATCTTCACCTTAAAATAGTTATTTATGAAACAAGATGCAAAATGATGATTTTTTCAGCACGAGTTGTACATTTATCCAACGATGCTCGCCAAGTTGGATAAATACAACGAGTGCTGAAAAAATCGAGTTTTGCAACGAGTTGCATACAACATTTTTTGCTACTACGAAAAATGCCGTTCTATTGAATTATTTCTAACTGCACAATCCTATTTTAAGAGTATCCACATGGCCTTCCATTCGATGCATAGACTCTGTAGTTTTCAATCAGGTAGGCTGTGACACAACAGCCTGATCTTAATTATGACAGTCACAAATTTTCACGCTTCAATCGAGATTCTATTGATCTGATTTCGACGAGGACTAGGCTAAACGCCGCATACAATTTTCGACTTTTTTAAGGTAATCCTCATGTACCAAGCTGCCTGCACGAAACGTGAAGAAACGTGAAGTTAGGTTCCGGATATTTTACCCTACAGCAACCTTTACAAACACTGGGTGAGCTGCTTTTAAATCAGAATGGCTCTCTGATCTCCCTTTACTCGGATGCTAATCGCCCAATTGTTGCAGAAGCAGAAGCATGCATGACCATGTTCAAAAACCGTGAGATACAGGCGTATTAAGGTGAAACTCCTTTGGATCCATTAATAACTGTATAAAAGTAGTTTTGTTTGTTTGTGTATTTATGACACTTTACACCAGAAGGGTGCATTCGTGTCAGATTGAATTTGTTATTACATGTTATAGGGAAAGTGTACCAGTTATGGCCATAGTGGTTCCCTATTTGGCCTTATGTGAAATTTTGATAACTTTCACATTTTAAATCTTTTTGAATGTTTTAAAATCAAGATCTATCTTAAATCTAACTACTACAACACAAAAAATTTTCAAAATTTTAAGACATGAAAGTAATCACTTATGGCGAAATAGGGAACCATTATTTCCATAACTGGTACACTTACCCTAATTGTTTATACAATCCTGCTTCATGCAAGAATTTCAACAACTTCTTCACGTTATTTCCTTCGTTTGCTAGGGCGTCACTCAGGCTTGTCGTGCTGATGTTGTTCTCCTGTCTCTCCTTGTCGTATCGTCTGCACTGCAAAATTAAGTGTCTCACATCTATAATTGTTCCGCAGCATACGCAGGTTGGTGGCGGTTCCTTTTTCAACAGAAAAGTATGAGTTTGCCTCGTATGGCCAATCCTTAGCCGTGTCAGCACACGCTGATCGGCTGCGCTACCGTGATCTGCCCACCGTAGTGTGTCCTGTTTAATTTCCCTAAGCTTCACTTCTCAAATATCGCGCCATTAGTCATTCCATTGGCGTCGTATTGTTTGTTTAACGGCTCGTAGTGCGTCCTCACTTGGAAGAGGAATGTCGATGGCCGGCTGTCTTCTAGCATCGTTGGCTAGGCGGTCGGCTTCGCTATTTCCACTGATGCCTGAATGTCCAGGGATCCAGCAGAATCGGACCGGTTTGGTACTCGCTACTCTTTCTATTTCTTGGATCCACGGGTGCCTAGATTTACCTGTCTCCAGGGCCTGTAGACAGCTCGCAGAATCCGTTAGAATCACCATTTCTCTGCCTATATTAGGGATTGAAAGTGCCATTTTAATAGCGTACGCCTCCGCAGAGAAGACACTGCATTGTTCAGGTAGGCTGTAGGTACCAGCCAGACCTGCGGTGTGAAAAGCAGCACCAACTGTGTTTTCGAACTTAGAGCCGTCGGTGTATACAACGGTTGATTGGTGAAAACGGGTCGATAGTAGTTGTTGTACAACAGGCTGCACTCTTTCCGACTGATGGTTTTCGTGCGTGCCACACCCGATCGCTTTGTCTAAGAAGTTGATCAATAGCAGGGATAGCTGTTCCCGTGAGGTCGAGTATACGATTTGATGTTCGCTGGATTAGCGGTAGATTGCTGTTGTTTCGGCTTTTTGACACTATACGAATGGCCACTCGGGCTGTAGATTGTGCTGCCAATAGTTCGAAAGGTAGTGTACCAGATTCAGCCATGACCGCGTTTATCGGACTGGTCACAAACGCTCCGGAGGCAAACCGGACCATCTTGTTATACGCCGGGGCAAGAATCTGCAGAGTTACTGGTCCTCCTCGACTCAACAGTCCTATGCCATAGGTCAATTTCGCGGAGACAAGGGCCGACCCAACTTGTAGGAGGGTTGATCGGTTGCCCCGAGGAAGTTTAGATCCAATCATTTGGAGGATTCGTAACCGAGATTCACATGCTTTTTTCACTGCTTGTCAGTGAGGCTTGAACGTCAACGTTCGATCTAGGGTGATACCAAGAACCCTTAGACGGTTGGTCTTCGGTACGGGGACTCGGTCAATGGTGATTTCGCGTGCCGGCTCTCGGCGCGCATTTGGACTGCAGTAAAAGATGTGCGATTTCACCGCGGATATAGCAAAACCGACACTCTTCGCCCAGTTATCTACAGTCTTCACAGCGCCCTGTAATTTTCGGTTTAGTTTTAATGTTTTCTTTTCACGCACAATAAGGAGAATGTCGTCGGCGTATAAGAGAACATCGACTCCTTTCGGCAATACCCGGAAGATGGGCTGCATTGCAACGAGGAACAAAGTCACTGAGAGCACAGAACCTTGTGGCACTCCGTTTTCCAGCTCGTGTTCATCAGACATATGTCCACCTACTGAGACTTGGAACTTTCGCTCCAAGAGGAAGCTCTGCAGCGACCTCGAATACGCCACGACTTGAGTGTGCGTAGGATACCATATCGCCAGGTTGTATCGTAAGCTTTCGATAGGTCCAAGGATGCTACCAAGCAGTGCTCATCGACTGTTGGTAGTGATCTCTCTAGTTCGGCGAAGTATGTATCGGTGCCATGCCCCGCACGGAAAGCGTGTTGACGCTTGTCGAGGCGCCCATTCGATTCTAGTTCGCTTATGAGGCTACGATTGACGATTCGCTCCAGAAGCTTTGCCATGCAGCTGGTAAGCGAGATTGGACGAAAGGCAGCCGGCCCAGAATCTTGACAATACGGTTTTGGGATGGGAATGATCAGAGCGTTTCGCCAGCTAGAAGGAAATTCACCACTGTGCCAGATTTTGTTGAGGAGCTCAAGCAGAATCATTTTCACGGATATAGGAAGTCATTGAAGATGCGGATACCCTATCATATCGGTACCTGTTGAAGCACCTCGCCCTTTGTCGAGAGCCCACAGAAGTTCAGCAGGGGTAATGTCAGTGTTGTACACGTCGCCGGTATTAGGTGAAACATCTATGGACACTCTCTCAGCTGCCATTTTCACCATCTGAAACGATGGAGGGTAGCTAGTCGTCGCCGATCGTTCACCGTAGTACGTCGCAAGTTCTTCCGCTACTTCTTCGGGGTTGTCCGTGAATCCATTTGTCCGTTTGAGAACAACTGGGCGTTCTGCCGATTTCCACGCAGTGTGTTAACCGTGCGCCACAGTTCAGACGTCGTGCTCTGCGGGGAGATCTTCCCAACGAAGCTTTCCCACGATTGCTCCTTCGCTTCTTTGATTGCCTTTCGTGCCGCAGCTCTTGCTACTTGGAATTCCGCTAACGCTTCGGGTTGATCTGGGTTGACCTGCTGTAGACGTCAGAGCGACCGAAGACACTTTCGTCGCCGACGAATTGCCGCCTTGGCCTCGGGGCACCACCACGGTACTGCTTTCGGTCCGATTCGGCCACTAGTTCGTGGGATGGACTTAGACGCTGCTGCAATTAGATTTTCAGTGAAGCTTCCTACATTCCACTCAACCTCTGGGCGGATGGTTTCTGCTATCAGCCGTTCGTATAACTCCCAATCAGCCTGATCGTACAGCCATTTTCGTCGCGTTTTTTTGCTGATTTGACCACCCCGGTATGGACACCGCAATTGGGAAGTGGTCACTGTTGTTTGTGTCTGATAAGGTTCGCCAGGTGAACCTTCGAGCCAGACTCTCTGAGCAGATGGACACATCGATCGCCGAAGTGTTGCCCGAAGCCGGGTCGATGCGGGTAGCTAAGCCATCATTCAGGATCACCATTTGCTTTGTCAGGGTTGTTTCAGCTATGAATCGCCCAAGCGCGCTTGATTGGTGCGATCCCCATGCGATGTGATGAGCGTTGAAGTCCCCGAGGAGTAAAATCGGACCTTCCAGCTGGTCGAACAATTCATCCAGTGCGGTCTGGCACTGAGCTGAACTCGGCGGAACGTATATCGACACAACAGTTGCCTGGATCGGCGCGTGAAGGCGAGCAGCAACGAGATGCAGAGAGGTATCGGTTTGGATGCGTTCGAACGGAATACCTTCCCGGATGGCAAGGCCTACACCATGTTGCCAGTAGTTGGCGTTCCTCGACTGATAAAAGTAGTGGTACACAAAAAATATTCTCCTATTTGTTGGTAATTGTGAAATTATAATTGATAAGACGTTGTTGCCAGCAATCGCTATTTCAATTTGAGTCTTTTCCCCTTCGACTAAATAAGATTGCTTGATGTCGTACGCAGCCATCAATGTATCTGACAGCCCTGCAAGCGAGCAGCCGGCGTAAAATTAGAAAAATAAAAAAAAAACGAAATGCTGTGACCAAGTGATTGTTTTAAGCACGGTTTGGTGAAATCTTAAGTTGTTTTCATCAACCAGCAATTGTTATTTAATTAACAAGTTATTATTATTATTATGCTTTATTAGAGACACTTTACCACATATCTGAGTGGCATTCGTGTCTGAATTAACAAGTAGTGAAAGTAAACTGTGTTGGAGGTTCTACGTTTAACGAAAGTGGCAAAATTCGGCGAAAAGTGTTCTCCATTCGCAGGCGGATAAGTGTAAACATTTGTAGCAAAGTTAAACGTCCGTGTTGAAAATTAGCACGGTTCATGAAATTTCCACCAGCTACTAGTGTTAAAACTACGGAAATCGTAAGGTAATAGTGTTCTGATGTCCCGTTAGCAATTTGGGAGTGAACTTAGTGTAGGTAAGTGAAATATTTTGAGAAATAATGTGAACTTCCAGAAATGTGTTTGTATATGTGAGAAAGCCATTTTCACTGCCATGACAGGGATTCCTTCCTATATGTCCTAAAAGAGACGATAAATCTCCGAACTGTTTAGTGTAATATGATGAGTATGGAGAGACGCAAAGTTGGTTACACTCAAAACAGAACTGAAAAGTGCTACTTTTCAACACCAAAATTAGTTATGTTGTGCATTAGCTTGATATAAAGTAGGCTTATATGCAACGTAATAGCAAAAATACATACATCAATCTGTTTTCAGGATGCCCTTAACTTTCTGAAGAACTTTGCCGAAGACTCGAAATTTTTATCTCATATGGATCACAAGATAGAACTTGCTTGAAATGCTCACTAGTGCCACCTAGCGGCAAAATTGCCAACCAAACCGTTTGCCTTCCGGATGTCCTTGATCCGCTTAACAACTTTGCTGAAGAACGCACCATTATAGATCATCAGCATCTCGAAATATAGCATCATGAATGTTCCTGTTTTGAGGTGATGCCAAACTTTTCAGGGTGATTCAATATTCAACTGAGTATTGCAATACTTTTTCAGGCGAGTCCGTACTTATGACTTATGCGCTGCGACGATAAACTCGGTCGGATCCTTTTCGTCTGCCTAGCTACGAAAGTCGTTGCCAATTGATCCATCTAGAGTAGACCTATTCATATTTTCAAAAATGTCTGGAAACTCCCCAGTCAACCAATATTTTGATTTTTCATTGCAAAATGAACTTCTGGCCAAAATTTCACTCAATTTAGAGTAAATTTAGTTGTGCTTCAAACCAATTATGTGTTTTTGGGCTATTTTCAGCTTTGAAAAATCATAACTACCGAACGAAACATCAAAATTTATCGGAAATACTTCTACATAGTGGTTTATCCAATTCTACAAACTTTTGCCGAACACAATTTTATGATTGGAGCTAGTTTTAACATAGTTTGGTTGAGGTTTGTATCTCGAGGTTCTTGAAAATCTCTTTTTTCGGGAATTGTTTTCACTGAACAACATGCCTGCATGAAAATTTCGGATTTTTAATTTCTAGACATGACGACAATGCATATCTAAAAGTCAATCCCGTTCAAAGTAATTATTTATCTTACGAAAATAAATTGTAAAAAATAGGTAATTATGAAGCTGATTTGTAAATCCACTGTGGGTGAGCCAAGAGCACCACCGTGAGCTTCAATGAATACAAAAAATGAACACGTTAGCACTGCCTTTTCTCAGTCGATGATAATGATTGTTTTCAAATCGTTCTAAATGATCAGTGAAATGCGATCAAAACAATCACTCGGAAAGAAAAAGCAATGCTAACTTGTTCAATTCATTTGTTTCCGGTACATGTGTCATGCATGATTTAACTATCATCAGGTTGCGATGCGGTGCTCGATCTTTGGGCATTTATTGTAACAATGCAGAACACGATTTTGTCTCAAGCACCAAAATACCGCTTTTTACTTAATTAATGGTTACTGAATCCAATGTCATTTACAGAAATATCAGAGCACGTCTAGTTTTTGAGATATTGGCTGTTGAAAATGCTAAATTTGACTGTTTCAGCCAACTTGCATGCAAGTTTGACAGCTTGTATGGCAATTAATTTGCTTAATTTGCCTCAGAACTCAAACTTCACGTGTATAACAATAATCATCATCAATGTACATAATACTTCCGATGCTCAAAAGTTATTTTTTGTTGGTTTAGAAAAGTTTTGTATTTTGCCATATAATAAAACCGAAGAATTTCGTATGGAGACTGAAATCATGTTGAAAAAATCGATTATAGGGTCAGTGTTCCCTTAGTGGACAGTCCCCTATAGTCGCACTAGTGGCTTTTTACGGCCGGTTTGCTATAAACTTCTTCAAAATATTTTTTGACATGAAGGTCAGGAGCTATTTGGCTAAGTACCATACACAGCTTGATTTTGTTCAAAAAATGATCGAAATAATTAGTTTTGCTTAAAAATTGAGCTCCCTTGCGCCTAGAGTAAACCTATTGTTCCTATAGTAGCACTACTGAAAGAAACTTTTTTTTTTATTATACGAAATAATTAATGAATCAAGAACTTTTTTTTACATCAAACGAAAGCTTTTGATCCACATTTTGCAGGAAAAATATAAAAGTTTTGTAAAAATACGGTTTTGATACGTATTTTGCCAACGCCGTGATGCTAGTGCTACTATAGGAACAGAAATTAGAAATAGTGCTACTATAGGCACATGTATTCCTATAGTGGCACAAGCGATAAAAAAATACAAACATATGAGTTTTCCTAGTATTCATATTTTTCCCACAAAACCAAGATAAAAAGCTTTCAGATTATGTAAAAATAATGACGCTAGCGATATTTTTCGATTTTATACGAATATTTGTTCTTAGCTATGCGGCTATTGGTACATCGACCCTACCTCAATTTAATCGTGCAATTTTGATCAAATTATATCTGAAATGAAAGTTGTAGTCCTATTTTGCATGCTTGGTAGATTAGATCATAATATTTTTTGATAAATCATACTTTAAATTTTATGTAAACATCAATGAAACCAGTGTTTTATACGACTTTGGCGAACTGCAGCTAAAAATTGTGACGTGCTGGAATATTTCTGAGAACGGCATCAGATTCAGCAGCCCTAAATCTACTAAAGGCACATAATTTGATTCTTGAGACACGCAAAAATGTCATTTTTGTTACGCTGTGTAATTTATTGCCTTAAGCAACATGTAATCTGTTGATGGTCAATGAATTCATAAATGTATTATGTTTGATTCCCGTTGACTAGGGCCTGAAAAAATAATACCAATACATGTTTTATATACCATGTATATTGAGAAAACTGTAATTTCTGGGTACAGCGGAGTACAAATTAGGATCAAACAATGTTAAAACTCAATTTAATCTTGTTAGCGTGTTCGACAAACTTTAACAGAATAGAAATTGCTTTCAAATAGTGGTAATAGCAAGTGGTTATGATTTTCCACATGCTAGTTATGATTTTTCAAACCTTGAAATAAGCCCAAAAACACATTTTCAACTTGAAGCATACTGAAATCTTTATAAAATGAGCTGAAAATTTGACCAGACATTGTTCTTAGCATGAGAATTCCGTATACTGCTTGACCGGTAGATTTCCAGAATTTTTTTTTAATATGAACAGGTCTAATCTAGAGTCACATTCGGTTCGTCGAGATACGCCAAGAGCGATACTGCTGTCGGGCGTACTTCAGAGGTGTATTGATTATCCGTACATTTTGTATAAAATCAACATAATTGTCTAACGTCGTGCTCTCAGGAACAGTTCCATGTTGCGACTGCCGCTACAGCGGGCAAATTACACATTCACGGTGCTATCAATGACACGCAGCGAGTTTTCAACAGAGTTACTACTTGGTTTGACTTCAATTTGTCTCACCATTTGCTCCGTAGGAGATTAAGTTCGTTTGTTTCGAGAGCTGCCTAGTTTGGCCCATTTTTATATTATTGTTTGTGGAAGCTATCAGTGATGACATTTTCATTTGTTGGATATTTTTAAACGTGTTCAATTAGATTTAAGTTTTATCATTTGGGCTTTACGTAGCCCGTTGATTAAGTAAATATGAAGCAAAATTCAAAACTGAAAAAGCAGTTCTCAGCGTTAAAATTTCCAAAATAAAAAAAATAGAAACACACAGCTGTTTTTTTTTCTAAAATAAAAAATTAGTGTTTTTATTTTCTCCGATTTTGCTATTTAGAAACAGAAAACTGCTTTTTCAGTTTTGACATTTGCTTCATTTTACTTGGGCCTAATTAATGATAAATAAATAAATAAATCTAAAACACCGTTGATTAATTGTTTTTATTGACCAACTATTCCGTAGCTCATTCATATTCACAAGTCTACAATATTCTTGAAATCTATTTTATTACATTAGCATCCCTTTGCATCAGACTACATCATACACATATGTACGAATCTCGACTATGTCACTACACTTAACGTGCAAGCTGACTTCCAGAAAAGTAAGCAAACCAACTCATTATGTCGCTTAGCTCGGTACACAAACTTGATAATAAACTTTTTTCCCTACTTTTGTACATTGAAGTTGACTTAAGTTTGTATCCAACAAGTTCCCAAGAATAAACCGGATACCACTTGATGCATTATGTTCCGAGTTTTCCGAGGAGATGCCATGCTGTGTTGCCACATTTTGAAACCGAACATGCTGCTCGTTATCGTCATACGGGTTTTTTTTATCCCCCAGCTTCCGTAAACTTGACGCATGTGATCTTGGAACTACTTTTCACTGGCCACATCCATGTCGTTTTTGGTCGTGTGCTTTTAGCCTCAACTTCGTCGGTAAACACCCGCTTGATGAGAATCACTCTTCCTGTCGTAGGGTGGAAGCACCGGTTTTTTGTCAGACTAAGAAAATATAACAACTACCGAAAAGCTATACATTACATAAAGCCTGTCCACGTTAAATTTCGGACACCCAAATAATGGCAGCAAAAAAAAGTTACTCATAATTCAACAAAAACAATTGTTTATTTCAGAATAAAAGAGTTATATCTACAAAATAAACAGTTGACAAGGATTTTAATCCTTCTTTCTGTAAAATTCTCGAACTTTCTGTGGTACACCCGCCATCCGTGTCCGAAATTTATCGTGGACAGGCTTTATAGTTTGCAATTTGATTCAATGGACAAATTGATGTGAAGTTTTGCGGAAAAGTTACACGTCTTCTCAGTGAGAATCGAACTCACGACTCCCTGATATCTAGTTAGGGCGCGTTACCTCTACGCCATGAGAGGACTCATGAACGCAGAAGTTAACCTGAATTTGATTTCAGCTCAATAATCACGTGGTCCTTTTTCGCAAAGTGCACCTCTTTCGGAAGAATTAGATGCCCATCCAAACAAAACGCTTTCTATATATATATCCGATGCCTAGCCGAGAGCGCATTATTTTTTAGGTATTGAAATAGCACACTACACTCGATTCATAATTAAAAACAAGTAAGAAAATATAGTTTTTTAATATAGGTACAAATTCCGAACAGACTCATATTCCGAACACTCGGTTTTTGTATGGCGACAAAGTTGAAATGTTTCGCTGAAATATGTCAACAAATAATCAGGAAATGGCAGTCAATTGCAATTCAATTTTAACGTCTTCCAATCAATTTTATAGCTCAGGAGTAGTGATGATTCTCTAGCTTGAGACCACATAAACTAGCTCAGATAAATTTGTTTGCGAAATTATTCATTTGAATACGATTTGTTCGGAATTTGAATCAAGGTGTTTGGAATATGAGACAGAATGAACGCAGTGTTCGGCATTTGAGTCAAAATGTTGTTTCATACTTTTACGTAACAACAATACTAAACAAGTTTAAATAAACATTTTTATCAGTACACCCAACAGCTAACGGTTAGACTTTGCGAAGAAATTAAAATTTTCACAAATATCAGCTAATTTATGCCTATCAGATGCTTTTGAAGTCACTGTTGGCCTTAAGTGTTCGGAATATGAGCCGAAACGGTGCGCGATGACTATAATTCGACTATGACTATAATTCGCACTATGATCAAAATGGGTTCTTCAACCCTATAGCATTCGAGCCCGTATGCTAACGATGCCACGTTGCTTTTTCGGGCTGATTTTCTTGCAGTTTTCTACTTGTTATCAATGGCGTTGCATTCTAAAGGGAGTAGAGCACGATTCTCGAGAATGGTGTGAAAATCACAATAAACCTAAAATAGTCAAACAACGTGAATAATCTCTTTGAAGCCATGACACCCGAGCCCAAAACGCTTTTACCATGACTGTTTATGCTCACGAAATATTCAGCATTCAAAGAACAGTAAACAGACAGCGCTCAAGAGCAAACTCTGTTTGAAGGTTGGAGTATGGGGTAAGTTAGAGAAAAAATCCCAATGTAAATTTAGTTTTACTGCATCACCGACAGCGACCGGCTTCGACAATATATTCCAGTCACAGAAAAACACATTTACATACATGCTGAAACATGCCCTTCGGTGTACGTGAACTAAAACCCGGAAAATCACTTTTCCGAAAAGTTAGTCTTGCGGCTTCCGGTTTGTTTGCGGTGGATGTTGGATACATATTGATAAATCGAGAGTCGTACTAAAATTTTCGAAAAACTAACTGTTTCAAAGGATCATTTAATTTTGCAATTCTTGTGTCTAGACGGGAAGTAATTTAATATACTCTAATCAATGAAATGTGAAACATCGACACGTAAATGATTATTTTCGGCGATTTTTTCCACACTAGATAATAGACTGACATAGCTGGGTTTCTCTGAAATATAAGCCTTCAGATTTACGGTCGTCATCCTTTCAGATCTAAACTTTATAAATGATTTGAAGGAACATGCGTGTTGTGTATACTCCTCTTAGAGGAAGTTGATTACATTGAAGAACTTTCTAAATATACATCATAAGGATTATAAGATTTCCCAATATTTTAGAAATATCACATAAAATTCAATAAACTCTAGGAGTTGCTAAAGTTCAGTGAATGACCTCTTCTTATTCTTCTTGGCATTAACGTTACCACTGGGACAGATCCGGCTTCTCAGCCTAGTGATCTTATGAACACTTCCACAGTTATTAACTGAGAGCTTTCTTTACCAATGTTGTCAATTCGCATGATTCCAAATTTCATAACAAGCTTCGAGATTTTGGGATCAACTATTGCTGTTTTGACATGTTTTCCGCTGATTTTCTGTAGAATTAACAGTAGGGTTCAATGATACCTTTGATACCTCCCTGAGAATTGGTTTTTCACTTATTTCGTCTATTTGGCAGGCTCAAATAGTAGGTGTAACTGGTGTAAAATTGTAACTTCATACAAAAGTGGACAGATTCAGAATTATTTCTTAGGTGTACGGATTTAGATCCCGCACGGTATACTGTTAATGGATTGTTTGCTTCAATGACCAAACGGTTTCCAAGCCTATGATAGAAATTTGTTGTTATATATTACTTAGTCGTACATTTCTAGTTTGAGACTGTTTATTCTTCAATTTTGTGTAGCGGTCTAAATGTTGACAAGTTATCGTAATAGTACATTATTAAATTGAATGTACCATCCACCTTGCTTATTTCGAGCAGCGATATCATCGCATCACCATCTAAAGGTGACTCCCAGATCTTTACCTTATCAATTTTCAATCAATTCTATTCCTTTTCAATTATCAATTTTCACTAAATCAATTTTCTCTTCATGACTACAACTTACAGATTCTTCGGTCTCTAGTAACAATAGTTGTCTAACTAACATTCCTACCCTTCCCCGATGAGTAGCAACTACGGATTGTAAGGTCAGCTATGCTCATGCTCAAGGGTTGATTATAGTTTTATACTCATTTTCTGTTTAAATTTTAGTTGAAACAGAATTAGCATTGGTGAACTTGATTCCTAGTTTCATTTTAAATCTTTGTATTTTATTTGAGTTCTATGTAGGTTGCAGAATCACTTGAGCACTTTCATGTTTCACTTTCGCATGAGGAGTTTTTCTCGGCCGAATTGTCTGAAACTTTGCACTAAAAAGCGCTTCAGTACGACGCATATTTTGGCCAAATATGAGCTCTGTAGCTTTCAAAAACCCCACTGCCGAAGTGAATCAAAAGTGCCAAGTAGAGGATCCGGCTTCCTATATCATCTGATTGAGAAAAAAAAACGTTATCTTGGAAAAATATACCGAAATCATTAGATTTTAATAGGGTAGCAGTCAAAATTAAAATGGCAAGACATGGCTCCTTTTCAGTGATAGTTAAATCGAAAATATGAAAAAAAGATTTAATAAATACAAAACAACACATAATGTTACCTATTCAAACTATAGTTGATCTCTGTCCTTTACTTTCAATATATCATCCTATTCTCAAGTAATTCCCGTTTTAACTGATCTTTCATGACCCCCCCTGAAGTCTGATGGCTATGTACGCCTATGGTGGTCCTCAGCCTCTTGCCCAAAAACTCCTATCCCTACCTCCTCGTGGTACTGGCCGGGGTAAGAGTAACCTTAGGGATGATCTGGTAACAAACCCCGGTGGGAACTTTGGTCATATGCTGACAGAGAAGGGGAGTTTGCTTCAGCTTTTGCTTCAGCATATCTGGACCGTCTGTACTCCATGTTAGGAGCGGCTCACAACAGCGTCTGTTCCCCATGTCAGGGGCGGCTGATCATCGTCCGAGTGCCAGAGAAGAACTCTAAGCTAAACTGCGAACTAAGGGCATCCTTACATTTAGGGGGAATGGTAATCCGGAAATCTAGGATGTTGGTGTCAGGCCCTGCAAGCCAGCCGTAAAACAATCAAGCAACGGATTGGAAGCTCGGTACGAGGCTGCATTACTGGAAGAGGGTGAGCTGGATGAAGCCCCTCTTGAGGACTGCTGGAGAACAGTAAAGGCAGCCATAAACAATACAGCTAAGAGCAACGTCGGGTACGTGGGACGGAGTCGACGGAATGATTGGTTTGACGAGGACGGATTTCACGCCAACTCGACAAAGGGATTGGCAGCACCCCTTCAGAATTCAATGAATCTTTCTGGGTGTGAAGACTATGTGAAACTAAGATACTTTACATACATTGTTTTTTCAAAATCGATCTTGACTAACATTTGGAAAGGGTCAAAGTTTTTTTTTACTTTTTTTATAAACCCGTATAACTCGAAAACGGTAAGACCTACAAAAAAGTGTTGTGTGGGGGGCTGTCGTGAAATTTCCTGACGTTTTAGAAAAAAATGTTGAAAAAATAAAAACACATTTTCTACACTGAAAACAATATGATTCAAAACTTAAGAGTCGATTTAAAAAAAATGGCGTTTCAGATTTTGATCATCCTTAAGCAAAAAGTTTCGTAATTAAATTTATTAAAAGTCGTCCATACATTGCAAATTGGGCATATCTAAGGGAAAAAAGTTTTTCTAACAACGAATTTTTCAAGTCCAAAACTGAATTTTTTTTCAAAGATTTTGTTCTAAACCGTCAAATATGATCGTGTTTTCAAGTGATAAATGAGTTTGAATCAGAAATAAATTGTATTTTTTATTGAGAATAGTTAAAAAACGGAATTATGCAGTGATTATGTTTTTTAAATGAAGGCAATCTATGGATTTCGCCTCTGCCTATGAGAAAATGAACTCCGTCTAACAATCCGACGGATTTTCATGGTTCGAAAGATTGCAAACATTGAAAAGGAACAACCTGATCCATACCCCATTAAATTTTCTTCTAGAAAATACTACTAAACGTACCTGCGTTACAAGCCAGATGAATAAGAAATAATGTTTGTATTGTTATCTACCTACAATGTCCGTTAATGACCTGAGTTACTCAACAATCACCGCGTGAGTGTATAGAAAGATAGGTATTTAACTTATAATTGTCGTTCTACCTATGCATATAACTATTTAAGCTTGATGTCAATAATTTTTTTTTCATTTTATCTAAGTCATTTGTGAAAAGAAGTTAAAGAGTCAACAAGATTTATCGCGCATTAAAATTTCGAGATGTTGCGCCGGTATAAACAATCCTAAGTGCAGGCGTAGCCAGTTGCGAAACTTGTCACCAACAATGATCGAACACATACGTGCTATGGGATATAGTCATCAGCTTGTTGAAACTATGCATATTTGTGAGTCATGTCGCTTAGTGATCAGGCTCCACAGAAGTCCGCCTAAGAAAAAACGACGTTCGGGTGGAGGCGAAGTGAATCAAAATCCACAACCACCAACAAGCGGCAGGCCTCCAATTAAATGCTAGGTAAGATAAATTTACTTTGCAGCACATTAAACGACAATGATTGTTTACATAGAACCCATATCAATATATTAATTCGACATTATTGTATATTTCAGAAGCAGTCCCGTCCTGTTCATCTTTGCCATCCATCCCATCAGCGGATGAATTACTAGGCCCCTACAACGTGGAAAAATTCAACAGTATTATTGAAACTTTGAATTTATCCCCAATCTCGTCGAGAAACATGAGAAGCTTGGACTATCGAATTAAAAAGTCAGTGGAGATCACCAAAGCTGTACGTCATGACATACTAGGCATGGATGCAATGGACGTCGACAAGGTGGAGGCATTCGAGGAAATCATCAATCAGTTGAAAGAAAAATTCAACTCACCTGGTATTGACAGAAATGACCAGTTGAAAATATTATCGGTTCTTCCTAAGTCGTGGTCGATCAACAAAATTGTCGAGGAGTTCGAGGCACCAGGTGAAACAACTTGTGAATGAACAGGGCATTCTATGTACCACAAGGGCTCGAAGTGGGCATGGAATCAGTGAAACAGATAAACAGGTTGTTATTGATTTCTTTGATAGTGATGATATTAGTAGGCCTATGCCAGGAGTTAATGACTTTGTTTCTGAGTACCGAAATGGTAGTAAAGAACAAGTTCAAAAGCGTCTATTGATGATGTCTCTCAAAGAGGCGTACATGATTTTTGAAGAAAGATGCCAAAATGTAGAAATTGGTTTTACTTTGTTTACTATGTTGAGGCCTAAACATTGTAGGCTTCTCGATAGCACAGGAATTCACAATGTATGTGTGTGCTCATACCACGAAAATGTTAAATTAATGCTTAACAGGTATTGTCTCTCAGGCAGAAATTTGTGAAAAACTGTTATGCGATGTTTTAGTAAGAACGACTGATTGTTTTTTTCGAGAATGTGAAAAGTGTAATTCCAAAGAAAATATTACAGGAGAACTAATCTCGCTTTTAGAGGAAAGCGACAAAAAAGATGTAGTTTTTCAGCAATGGCTCACCACCGATCGCTGTAATTTAGAAACTATAATAAAGCCTGTTGAAGAATTTGTTACGTATTACGTGGAGAAAGTTGATAAGCTAATAACTTATGATTTTATTTGCAAAGAACAGTCTTTTTTTCTACGAAACAAAAAAAAAAACTCCTTAAAACAAGGTGAAATACTGGTAATTGGCGGTTTTTTCTGAAAATTATAGTTTTATCATACAAAAAGCTGCTCAAGGATATCACTGGAATAATTCCCAAGCAACGATACACCCATTCGAGATTTACCATAAAAAAGATAATAAATTGGAAAACGTTAGTTTAATTATAATATCAGAAGTGTTGACCCATGATACAGTAGCAGTTCAGCTATTTATTTCAAAATTGATAAATTTTGTTAAACAAAAACTAAATTTTTCAAAAGTTATTTTTATGTCAGATGGAGCTGCAGCTCATCATAAAAAAAAAATACCAGCTTATGTAATTTAAAGAAAATATGTGGATTGGTAGCAGAATGGCAGTTTTTTGCCACATCCCACGGCAAAGGCCCCTGTGACGCTATTGGTGGCACTCTCAAGCGAATGGCAAAAAGAGCAAGTCTTGTAAAAGACTATGGCAACACAATCGCAACTCCGCGAGAACTATTCGACTGGGCAGTGAAACAAACTGATACATGTATCACCAAATTAAATTTCTGTTATATATCTAATGAACAGTATGTTAAAATGTCAGAGGAATAGATGGAATTGTTTGATAAGGTTAAAACTGTCCCTGGTACCCAAAAATATCATTGTTTTATGCCTATTAGTGATACACAAATTGCAGCCAAACGGTATACCAATTCAGAGGATGAACCAAAAATATTCAATTTATTCAGTAAAGCCCAAAAAATAATGTAAATATTCATATGCAGATACTACGTTTTAGGATATATAGCAATAATAAAAATAATGATGCATGATAAAAAAAACCACGACTTTTTTTTATGAGCATAATATTGACCCTTTCCAGACACCTGTTAAGATTGGCTTTTACCAAATAAGAAACAAAATATTATTGTGATATCTTTCCAACCATTAAAAACCCATCGAATTGTTAGACGGAGTTCATTTTCTCATAAGCGATTTGGTGCGAGATCAATTGTTTTTAATTAAAAAAAACTCTGTATAATTCCGTTTTATTTCTTTTAACTACTCCTAATAAAACAAATATAATCTATTTTGTGATTAAAACTCATTTATCACTTCAAAATATGAGCATACTAGACTATTTAAAGCGAAATAAAAAAAAAAATCAAAAAAAAAAATTGGGCTGAAAAAATTCGTTGTTAGAGAAACTTTTTTCCTTAAGATATGCCCAATTTGCAATGTATGGACGACTTTTAGTAAATTTAATAACGAAACTTTTTGCTTAAGGATGAACAAAATCTGAAATGGCCGTTTTTTTAAATCGACTTTAAAGTTTTGAATCATTGTTTTTTCGGTGTAGAAAATGTTTTTTTTATTTTTTCAATATTTTTTTCTAAAACTTCAGGAAATTTCACGACAGTCCCCCATACAACACGTTTTTGTAGGTCTTACCGTTTTCGAGTTATACGGGTTTATAAAAAAAGTAAAAAAAAACTTTGACCCTTTTCAAATGTTAGTCTAGATCGATTTTGAAAATACAAAATATGCAAAGTATCTTAGTTTCCCATACTTTTGACATCCAGAAAGTTTCATTGAATTCTGAAGGGGTGCTGCCAATCGCGTGTCGAGTTGGCGTGAAATCCGTCCGAGGAATTTAGGCAGATTCTGGACGAGAAGAACGCAGCGCGGGCGGTCATGCTGCAGCAAGGGACCCGGCAGAACGTGGAGCGTTAAAGACGGAAACGGCAACAGCAGACCCGCCTCTATCGGGAGAAAAAACGCCGCCTAGAAGAGATGGAACAACTGTGCCAGTCTCAAGAAACACGCAAGTTCCATCAGAAGCCCACGCATCCCGCAACGGCTTCGTGGCGCGAGCCGAGATGTGCAGGGATAAGGATGGAAGCATTTTGACGGACGAGCGTGAAGTGATCGAAACGCCGTGGAAGCAGCACTTCGATGAACATCTGAATTGCGCTGAAAGCACAGGCAATGAAGATCGGGACAATGGAGGAAATGCTTTCGTCGGTACTGCGGAGGATGGAAACCAACCAGCCCCCACTTTGAGGGAGGTTGAGGATGCCATTCACCAGCTCAAGAACAATAAAGCTGCTGGTAAGGATGGTATCGGAGCTGAACTCACAGAGATGGGCCCGGAGAGACTGGACATTTGTTTGCACCGGCTGATAGGCAGAATCTGGGAAACAGAACAGCTTCCGGAGGAGTGGAAGGAAGGGGTGATATGCCCCATCTCCAAGAAAGGCGACAAGTTAGATTGTGATAGCGATCACCATACTAAATGCGGCCTACAAAGTATTATCCCAGATTATCTTCCGTCGTCTGTCACCCATAGTAAGCGAGTTCGTGGGAAATTATCAAGCCGGCTTCGTTGACGGCCGATCGACAACGGACCAGATCTTTACTGTACGGCAAATTCTCCAAAAATGTCGTGAATACCAGGTACCAACGCATCACCTCTTCATTGATTTTAAGGCGGCATACGATAGTATCAACCGCGTACAGCTATGAACATTCATGGACGAGAACAGCTTTCCCGGGAAGCTCACGAGACTGATGAGACCGACGATGAAGAGTGTGCAAAATTGTGCGAAGGTTTCAGACGAACATTCCAATTCGTTTGGATCCCGCCGGGGACTACGACAAGGTGATGGACTTTCGTGACTGTTTTTCAATATTGCGCTAGAAGGTGTTATGCGGAGAGCCGGGCTCAACAGCCAGGGTACGATTTTTACGAGATCCAGTCAATTTGTTTGCTTCGCGGATGATATGGACATTGTCGGCCGATCATTTGAAAAGGTGGCAGACCTCTACATCCCCCTGAAACGTGAGGCAGCAGTGTGGGGAACCGTGTACTAATTACTGAGGCGTCCGATTTGAAAACAGTATTCGGCAAAGTTGCAACTGATGAATGTATCTCACAGTTTCAACGTAGCTGTAATCCCCAAGAGCACATGGGCAAACACTATGACCGATTGAATGAATTGCTTGCTTTTCCCATAGTAATTCCCATATAAACTTTCAAGAGCTTGTGCAGTCTCTGTTTTCATCCAAATGAGCTCAAATTTTGGGAGGACACTCAGAATTTGATCTTTAATCGAATGAGTGGTGTGGAGCAAAAACGATTTTCTGAACCACTCCAAAATATATACCAAGTTAAAACAGATTTTTTATGAAATGTTTGATGAACTGTTGAAGGGTTTTTTTCCATACAATCGGCCATTTGAATCAACTGTTTCATACATTCCAGATATGTTCTGTGAACCCAGTTTTGAATTTGCATTGTGGATAAATATTCATTTTCAGAGAGAAGAAAAACAAGTCTTTTTTGTGAGCGAGTTGCTAATTTAGAGGAAAATTGCATACCTTTAAGCGTTTAATGTGGTGTATTCTGTAGTTCACAACATTCAACTCTAATATTGACTGAATTATCAATAAGTGGTACGCTTTTGAATAGTATATCGCTTTATTTTAATAAACCTATTGCGGTAATTGATCAACTTCACCCTGGAATCAAAAACTAACATGTCGTCAAAATTATGTTTGTATAATTCGATAAAAATGCAAGCAGTACAGGTTTTAAAAGTATTTGGATGATAAAACATGCATCCTACTAGAAATTATATAACAGAATGGCACAAAACTGAAAGAAAGCTATCAATTAATAACTGTGAAAGTGTTTATAATAACTTCAAACTGAGTAGCAGACTCTGTCCCAAATGCGTCGTAACGCCAGAAAGAAGATGAAGAAGATGTATTTCTGATGCTGATTTGGGGCTTATTACTCGTGTTTACAGTTACTTGGGTGCTTACTTGCAGTAGTCATCGTCCCTGAGGATTGAAACAATTAATATGTTTCTCAGAACTATTTGTAGAACCGTGACACCGAACACCTGAAACCCATAGAATTCAATACTATTTTCCAATTGTAGCTAGTGCCTATCGCGGCGTAACGACGAAGCACCATGCAATGCACAGAATTCCATTGGAAATGTGGTTGCTATGAAATATAGTATCCATAAAAGCATAACTGTTCTATATGGATTTTTTAACTAACATCTTACTGATTGCAACATTCATCGAGTTGGTTAAGTCCCATGTAGAAAATAAAGGCATAGCAGTCTCTATATAACTTTCAACCAAAAAAGTAACGGCAAAACGTAAATTGCGTTTAAGTTTATATCATATCTTCTGAGGTAAGTTGAGCTATCTGTGTGGTGGTGCGAAATCAACATGGTGTTCATAATTGTCTTCTTCTTCTTCTTTCTGGCATTACGTCCCCACTGGGACAGAGCCTGCTTCTCAGCGTAGTGTTCTTATAAGCACTTCCACAGTTATTAACTGAGAGCTTACTGTGCCAATGACCATTTTTTTGCATGCGTATATCGTGTGGCAAGTACGAAGATACTCTATGCCCTGGGAAGTCGAGAAAATTTCCAACCCGAAAAGATCCTCGACCGGTGGGATTCGAACCCACGATCCTTAGCTTGGTCTTGCTGAATAGCTGCGCGTTTACCGCTTCGGCTATCTGGACCCCCGGGGTTAAGAATTGAACTAGAAAGCTATTAACATTTGTAAGAATAGACAATCGTCAATCTTTGAGTGATTTTTGCTTAATACCATTTTGTGTCCACATGAGACAGTAATGCTTCTATGGACAGTATAGGTACCCAGGTACAAGTAAAAAGCTGCTGGTCTGTTCGTCGAGCTATAAATCTACTTCCGAGTGGAGTGTTGCGAATGCGATTCGGTGCATGTTGCAAATCACTTACGGCGCGGTATTGCAAATTGTTCAGTGCAATGATGAAAATTTCAGATTTATTACACACGTGTGGTTCAACGACGAAAGGGCTTCCCTCTTCCCTACAACTGGAGTGGGGTCCGAGGGCTGCCAATAGTTTATGGGCGTACGTGAAGCTAAATATACGGAAACGCTGGCAAGCGATCCTACTAGCAGGGTCTCCATTTCTAGGATTACTCAATTAACTGAATGTTAATTATTTTCATCAAATTTAAAGAAGAGTGAGATCAACTAGAAATTTGAATTCATTAGTAGGTATGGATACTTCTTTCAAACGTCATTTCAACCTTTCCAAAAACATCCCATTTCACCAGAATGTTAAACCATCAAAATCGTACCTCTGCCCAACGATTTGAAAATTTCAGCAAATTTCCATCGCGCGGCGGCAACAACAGGAAGCACACGCACACGAGCGGACGCGCGCGCCAAAATATTACGGTTGCAAAACGTCTGACGCTGATTTATGGGTGTGGAATTAAATCTATCTATATAGATGGTTTTGTCGGGTTCGGGGAGTGAAATTTATACGAGGAGCGTGCGGTTTTGGCGAATACTTTGTTTGAGAGCAACATTTTAATTCCATTTTGAAGAAGTGCATCCTGTTTAATGGACTTATATATGGGGTACATATTAAGTACTTTTGTTAATTATTTTGCATAATTAAGGAAGAGCTAACACCTAGATCTAAGGGTGGCTGAGCAGTAAATGTAATTGTTGGCGATTTAATTCATTTATTTACTTAACATCTAAACCTCTACATCCTGTTTGCTGACCTTGGTTTCCACGGAAAATGTACTCGCTGAAAAATGATCTTTTCAGCAACAGCTCATAGCCAGGGGTCCTTGGACTTCTGGTTGAGAGATTCTGAACAGATATCAATTTCACAATATAATTTTATGAACCAACCGGAATTGAAGCGGACACCACCTTAGGTATTCTTAGAACATTTCCTACTCATCGTATCATTCCAGCTTTCGCCATTTTTTAATACTGGATTCACCGTAGAATTGGACAAGCTCGTGGTTCATTTTCCACTGCCACACCACGGTTTTCATTGCGCGATGGTCCAAAACTTTCGGCATTGGGAAACCCCAAGTTCTTACAGGTCATCTTCGAGCATAATCCCCGTTTTATGACCGTAAAGGACTACCGGTAATAAGAACGTTTTGTACATGGTCAATCGTCGGCCTTAACATTTTGTAGCCCATCACTGGCGGGCAACATGAACTGAAGGGTAAGCGAAAGGTAAACCCATAGCGATCACCAGGCGATATGCTACAGGATTGCCCAGCGGAACACTATGGCAGTGCAGAAGAACACAATTGTCGACCGGCAGTGAAAGGCTTTCAATTAAGAGCTCTTCGATGAGGAACTTGACACCGACAGTGATGCCCTGAACTTGAATGTGGCAGGGCTGATAACAGCGATGGCGAGGGCATGTGATACAACAATGCCATGTAAACGGGAGTCCCGCAACAATCAACGTTCTGCGTACTGGAGGAACGAGGCACTCAACGCCCTTCGCGCTGCATGCCTTAAAGTCAGGAAGCTTTACCAGAGAGCAAGGAACGTAGATGTCGTAAAGTGGCACTTTAAGCTGGGATCCTAGCGTACCCGGAAATGTTCTGGAAGGTGATACAGAAATGCCTGGACGGAGATCACTTCCCAAAAATATGGAAGATCCAGAAGCTGCTACCGAAGCCAGGAAAACCACCCGGTGATCCATCATCATATAGGCCTACATGCTTGCTAGATACACTGGGCAAACTCTTGGAACGGGTCATCCTAAACAGGGTGGCTAAATGTACGCAGTGCGAGAACGGACCATCAGAAAGGCAGTTCAAAATGTGGAAGGGAAAGTCGACGGTAGACGCAATTCGGACGGTCCTGGAGAGGGCTGAGAAGGCATCGAAGCAAAAACGAAGAAAGAATCGTTACTGCGCCGTAGGTGATTTGGATCATGGTTGCTAAGTATCCTTTTATTGCTTCGTGTTGCCACATTTGATGCTCAGTTAACCAAGGTTTGCACGTTAAACGCAAACAGCAATACCTCTGGTATTCTTATGAGAATGACTCTGGTATACTTCTGGGACTCTTCCAAAAATACTGTTAGATTTTTTTCAGATAACTTTCTATTCTTTCGGAAAACCTTCTGGCATTCTTTCGAAAATCTTTCTGAGGATCCTTCAAATCCTTCCTGCTAGATTTTTTGAAGATTCATGCAGAAATTCTTCCCGGATTACCTCTAGGATCCAAAAGCATCCTAAATTTTTCATAAAACTCTCTATTCTTTCGAGTATCTCCCTAGCATTCTTTCGGATTTTTTTTTCTGAGATACCCCTAGATTACTTTCTGTTATCCTGCTGGAAGACTTCAAAATATCTATCAAAATGCTTCCAGACATTTTGCAGGAATTTTTCATAAAATTTTGCTGGGATTGTGCCGTAGAACCTGCTGAGATTCATCCAAAAATACTACTGTCATTCTTCCGGATATCGTTCAAGAATTCTACCGGAAGTTTTAGTGAGATTCAACCGTAAACCGTTCTGGTATTTTTTCAGAGATTTCATTGAGATTCTTTGAATTCTTAAAAATATCCTTCTGATTTTTTTTTTCTGGGAATTGTTTTGGGATTATAGAAGAATTTCCGAAAGAACTCCAGGTCGATTTACAGAAGAATCATTTCTGCATGGAGGATTTTCGTAAATATCTGAAACAATCCCATAAGAATTCTATATCCAAATTACAGTGATTTTCAAAAGAATCCCAGAAGTTATTTTGCAAGAATCTTTGAAAGATTTGAAGGAAATTCACAGACATCCAGAAGATTTCATGAATATTTACCAGAATAATTCCGATGTCCAGAAGAACTGCAGAAAGATTCACGGAATAATTTCAAAAGGAATTTCCAGAACCAGTTGAAAGCAACTTTTAGAAGATTCTCAGACAAATAAATCAGTAATCAAAGTAATCGAAAAAAATCTCATAACTTCAAGCAATGCTCGTTGGTTCATGTCGAAGGATCAACATGCTTAACGAATCTTATTTTAAATATTGAATGACACTACATGCAATTAAACTAGTATGTTATTACAATTCTGAATCACCGCAAAAAAAAATTGAGAATCAAAATACTTCTGAGAGGGATGATGTGGTGGATGCACATTCTAATTAAAATTGTCGTTCAATTATGGCGATAAATTAAAATTGTTACTGTTCCATACATACTTATTTATTATAAATAATTACTTGTAATGGGAAGTACGCACTTCAACAGAAAAGTAATCGTGGCAAATTTCTTGCAAGAAATGCTCAAGAAGAGCATTTTTCTTTTATCGCAGTACGCAGTTGAAAAGAAATGTCAATTGAAATGGAGCTCACTGTAGAAAATTTCTTGACCATTTCTTGAGCAGAAATTTTTGCTTTTCTTGAGCTGTTCAACATACCTAGATTAAATATTGATGCAGCATATAAAAAAAAACATTGGTCCAGAAATTACTCTAGAATTCTTTGGAATTTTCCCCTTGGAATTCTTCCTTAAATCACTTATGAATCCTTCAAAACCTCTCTGGGATTCTTCTGGAAATCTTGAGATCTTTTTTTTTTCTAAGTTCTTCTGGAAATCACAGAGTATTTCCAGATATCGCTTTTGGATTCATCTAAAAAAATCGTTAGCATTCCGGTACTATTTTTGAGATTCTTTCGGATATGTGATTCTTCTGGACATCTTATTGGAATTTTTGCAGAAATCTGTATGTGATTTTTCGTTTATCTTCTTAAGGATTACTTTTGATATCCTGGAAATTGAATTCTTCGAATTTCTCGATGATTCTTTCGGAAATTCAATGGAAGATTGTACCAAAAATCCTGATGCAATAGGGAGGATATATTTTTAGAGGATTTTGCTAAAAAATGTACAACGACTCTAATAGAAATTCTTCGAGAATTCCTCCGAAAATAATTCTGGTTTTTTTCGGAAATACTTCTGGGATTATTATGAGAATACCTCTGGTATACTTCCGGAAATCACCTGAGATGCTTTCGGAATCCTTTTAGAATACTTTCGAGAATGCTTACGAAAATCTTTCTGAAATTATTCTAGAAATGCCACTGAGATTTTTACGTCAATATTCTTGAAATTTTTCTGGGACTTTTCCAAAAATCCTGTATGAAATCTTCCGGATATCTTTCTGCATTCCTTCGGAAAGCCTTTTGGGATTCTTTCAAAAATCTTTCTGAGGATCCTTCAAATCCTTCTGTTGAGGATTCTTGCAGAAATTCTTCCCGAATTACCTCTAGGATCTGGGAGCATCCTGATTTTTTCAAGAAAACTCTGTTATTGTTTCGAAATTCTTCTGAAATACCCCCAGATTTCTTTCTGCTGGATGGCTTCAAAACATCTTTCGAAGATTCTTCCAGAAATTTTACTGGAATTTTTCAAGAAATTCTGCTGGGATTCTTCTGTAAAACCTGCCGAGATTTATCCGTAAACACGACTGGAATTCTGCTTGAATAATAAGCATTCAATAATTCTACGGAACCGTAAATTGTACTGGTATTTTTCCAGAAATGACATTTCTTAGGGAAAAATATCCAGGATTCTTAAAAATATCCTTCTGCAAATTCTTCTGGAAATTGCTTTGGAATTAAAGGAGGATTGCCGGATTTGGGATTTGGTCGATTTACAGAAGAACCACAGAGAAATCACTAAAATATTATCAGGGAGATTTCTAAAGGAATTATTTCAAGGATTCTCGTAAATATCTGAAACAATCTCAGGAGAATTTCGAATGGATTTGGAATGTTTTTTACAGTGATATCCAAAATAATCCCAGAAGTTATTTCGCAAGAATCTCTGAAAGATTCAAAGAAAAGTCACAGACATCCAGAAGATTTCATGAATATTTTCCAGAATAATTACGATGTCCAAAAGGGCTCCAGAAAGATTTACGGAATAATTTCAAATGGAATTTCCAGAACCATTTAAAAGTCACTTTCAAAAGACGCTCAGAAAAAGAAATCAGTAATCAAAGAATCTCGTAGGTATTTTTTTAAAGTCCCAGTGGCTGTCCGGTAGTTTTCTCGGAGGATTTCCATTTGAACTCATGAGGGATTTTCAGAAAATTCCGCCAAGGATTTAAAAAAAAAATCCAAGGAAAATCACTGATAAATCACGAAAAAAATCAAGAACACTTCCTTTTGGATTTCCAGAAGAATCACAGAGTTTTTTTTCTCAAAGAATCTTAGAAAAAAAATTCTAAAGAATCACGAAGGAATTTTCGGAAAAATTCTGGATATACAAAATTATCTCAGGCAGAAACAATAAAATCAATAGCAATAAATCTGTAAGAATATAAGAAGGATTTGTGTAAGAATATGAGGAGGATTTCCAAACAATTACAGAGGAATTTTCGGATGATTTCCATAAATAAAGATTTAAAAAAAATCCCCGACATCTGGAAGCTTCTTAGCAGGATTTTCGGAAGTATTCCACAGGGACTTCTGGGAGAATTCCATTGGGATTTACAAAAGAATTCCAGAGGAATTTTCGAAAGAATTCCAAGAATTTGCACGGAAGAAAATGAAGTGAAATAATAGATGTTTTTATTATAGTCTCAGGCGTCTTTCCGAGAGTATTCCAGAATAATAGGTATAATCTTAGACATTTTTCGGAAAGAATCTCAGAGTGATTTTTGAAGAACTTTCAAAGAGTTTCACGGAAGAAATACTGAAGGATTACGATGAAAATATCAGTATTTAAATAATAATGTCGATTGGATTTCCAGAAGAAATTCCGAGAAATTTTGTGAGAATCCCCGAACCCAGATGAAACTCAGATTATTAAAATAGATTCCATTCCACTTCAGCAATCATTAAATCATTTTCGGCAGAATTCCAGAATTTTACAGCAGAATCCTGAAAGGATTTCCATAATAACCCAAGATGGGTTTCCGGGATAATCCAATAGGAAGTCCCAATAGGTTATTGGAAAAATCAGAGCGATCAAAGAAATAACTACATATAATAATTTCAGAAGGGTTGCTGAAAGAATCTCAGTGGATTTTCAAGATGTCCTCTAGCACTACAACTAATATATACTAATATATACAACTCAATACTTAATTATAAATTGCGTTGAGCTGAGTGTACACCATCCAGTTTGGGGGCGGATTGACGGTATCGAAGTGGATTAAAAACAATTATAGGAGAACGTGTGGAAAATAAATATGAACTGCGCAGAATACATCAGACCGATTTACCATTGCTGCGCACTTTTAAATGCATTTTATTTTTATTAAAACGTTTGATAATAGTAGAACGACAATGATCATCAGTTGATTTTCCGCTACTGTTTTTTTTTTAAATCACAATTGATATTTCTTTCCGTGCACGCGAAATGAAATGAATCTGGCCATGGTGCAACAACCGCGCTACATTCGATGAATCATATGCGACAAAAATTGTCGGCGCTATCCGTCAAAATCACTCACCAAAGCCATTTTGGTGGATTTACCATCACAGCTACGGAGTTCCGGCCTGCGGTGCAGCTCTGCAAACCAATCGCAATCGGGACAAGCTACACAGAGCACGCTCCGGCTTATGGTCATGTAGCAAGCGCTTATAGAACAATATCGTCGGAGGCAGAATGTGTGATCATAGGGATGACTCCGATTTGCATCATCCTGGGAGAAGACATCGAGTGTTATAAGCGGAGAGGGTTCACGTATAATATTTTTGAATCTTACAAGTCCATCTATTCACGCCAAAGGTGAACAACGTTCAGACATTCAAATTTTGACCACCATGCTCAACCATCCAATCCACTATGCAAGCAGATGTCGCCTGTAGACGAATCCACGCATTCGTTGTAGCTATTTCTGGTGATCAGCCTCACTATTAAGCACCAGATCGCAAAGAGGTGAAACAATCATCTTCGTTTTGTAACTCTTTCCACGGCCCTTCGCAATAGAAGCTATATTCGGTCTGGTACAGGCCAGACAGCATTGTAGTGTGATGTTGAGGAAAGCAATACCTACATCTAGCCTGCCGAATCCATCAACAGTATACGGGACAGTGTAGTATTCTCTCTTCTATACTGTCTCTCCATGCTCTTCAACAGTAGCCAGCAATAGCAAGAAGGCCTCATCAGTTCTGTACACTGAGGCAAAATACTTAGGTTTTCCATAATTCATGACTTATGAACCCGCCAAATTATGGTTTCACTGAACGCTTAACCATTTCGATATTGGGATCATAAGTTTCATAAGTGAGAGCTTTGAATAATTTAAGAACCACTACTTGAAATAATTTTCATAACAATCGCTAAAAGAACTGCTCCTCTTTCGATGTTGGGTACAAGTTAATCGAAAGCAGGTCACTTGTTAACAAAACATGTCTAGTTTTGAGCATGCCTGAAATGAAAGGTAAGCATTATTAACTGTTGATCATTTTACTCAATCAATTATCATTGCGTTTTTTATCGATTTTCATTGATTGACTTATGAAATTTAGTAACGAAATTTTTCACCAAAATCATAAGTAAAACTTAAAAATTTTAACAATAATCGTTGTGGCGCCAAATCATAATTTTTCCTTAAGAAATTATTAAGTTTTTTTGCCTCAGTGTAGTTGACTGCCGATAGATAGAGATCAGTTTCGTCTAGCACAGTCATTCTGTGCACCCCGCGCGTGCCCGCGTGACCGTCCCACCTCTCGCCCACAGACCGGGACAGGTGCAGCGAATTGTGTGATAAATCAATTAAATGTATATAGTGTAAATAAAGTTTTGAACTGCATTACAATCGTAATCTTAACAAGTGTTCTCGCAAATCTTACGAAGATCCTATTTACGCTATCGAGTAGACATAACGTGCATATCCTGTCGTCGTTGATGTTTGCTGCACCTTAGGGCTCTGAGTATGGTCGATATCTATGTACGGCGTTAACACCATCTGTACAGTTTTTATCTTCTTCGGCCATCTTTATAATTCAAGCTCCGATACCATCCATACCAGCTCCCAGTGAACCACGTATCGTATAAGAATGTGAGGCAAAAATCTCATATTCATACGTCAAAAATCAGAATCGCACAATATTCCAAATCAAAATGAATAAATGTTAACACAAATTGTATATAATTCTCCACTACGATTCATTGTCGACAAACTTTGTTGACAACAAACCATGCTGTAAATAGTATAATCTAGAATCGCGTCAAGTTGTATAAACTGACAGATCATATATCAATGCAGACTTGCATCAAATGAAATCGCAATAACTTAGCGAAATTTACCACCCGAGGTTGGTTTCTTCTGACGGTGGGCTTCAAAGAACAACAAAGCAAACTTCCTTCCATATTGGCAAATAATCACACCTCATACATGAAGTGGTCTGTGGTGTAGTGGTATGGTACTGGGTTAGGAATCCAAAGGTCTGGTCTTCGAGTCTCGCTGGAAACTTTTTTTTTAATTTTTATCGGAATTTTGTGGCATCGTATTGTTGACCATGGAAAGTCTGAAAAATTCGTGGGAAGTGCGTATATAGCCTCCACTTTGGTGTGTATATAGCGTTTTCATGCATTTTATACGAGTGATTTGATTCATGTATAATGATGTATAACAAAAAATATACCAGCCAAAATGTTGACTGGGGCTGTTATTGTTATTGAGCTGATGAGTGGCAAACTTAAACTCCCTCAAAGAGCTCAATGAGAGGACTGGTTGGCTCCCATCATACACAGTACTAACGAAGGCCTTCATTATTTTAAACCTTATTGTCTGCACTCTTAGTACTATTCAGGTGTTCATTGAAGTGTTGCTTCCGCCTTTAGTCCTTATCCCTGTTTCATCTGCTCATACTTTTGTCTACACTTTTCAGCGTTCTGTCGGTTCCTTTCTGTATCATGACCACACGCGTTGCAATTCCTCGTCGAACTACGTCCTCTACGTTACTCTTAATTGTATCGTGGCTGCTTTCGCTATACTCCAGCAGTCCTCTAAAGCAGCTTCATCAAGATCATTTTTATTCCGTTAATAACGGATAGTTTTGCACGCAGTCTTTTTTTTCCTGATATCGATAACGTCAAGGTACCGTACATCAATCTGGTTTGTAATTCTGTCTGGTGATATCCAGGTGGATAATTGCGGAAGACTGTGCTGGAATGACCATGTTCTTGGAAGCGAATAAATCAATTAGTCATGAGCCATTCTTATTCGTCACCTGGTGGGCTGTCAGTGGGAAATTCTCTTCCTTGCCAACCTGAGCCTTTAGATCTATTCTGATGAGATTGGGCAGCTGTCGTACTCGCATTCGAACTACGCTTAGAAAGCGTCTTTTCAGTTCTACCGCAGTGAGGACTGGGCATGTTTTGTTGAAAAGCTAGTCTGCTAAGGCCACACTGGTCCATACACATCCGATTGCAAATCATGAAGTAATACATTACAGTAGATGTTTCCTTCAGCTAGATATTAACCATTCCTTTTATTTCATCCAGATATTGACTACGTACGCAGCGATTCTTCGTTAGGTCAGAGATGATCCGAAGCTAAAAAACCTCGTAGAGAACGTGGTCAGAACGAGGCGTACTCAGAGAGGAGAAATGCTCTTAGAGCTGAAGAACGATCCAGTGATGAAAAGCTCGGTCTACCAGGTGTTGATTGTTGAGTCGTTGGCCAACGAAGCAAGCGTAAAAGCCTTGACTCAGGAGGCAGTGGTTGAGTGCAGATACCTGGACGAGATCACATTCAATGATGATCTGCAACAGGAGTTGCAGATATTGGACATGACTTTCAAATTCGTACGATGGCACACAGTTAGCGACGATTCGGCTAGCAGTGGCCGCAGCCAACAAACTAGTGGAGGAGGAAAAGGTGAAAATTGGATTTGCCCGCTGAGACTCGTCTCCCGAGCCTAGAGGCTACCGATGAGGTGCTTCAAGGGCATGGACTTCTTACATCAAGCGCCCATGTAACGGGCGGTTTTAAGTGTCCTGTATAAGAAGGCAATCGCATCACGACAGTAGTGGAAGTAACGCAGATCAACTTGAATCATTGCGACACTGCACAGCAACTGTTCCCTAGTAGCACACATGTTATAATAGTGGCAGAATAACTCTTATGTTACCAGATCTCATAAAAGAGTTATTTTGCCTCAACTATAACATGTGTGCTACTAGGGTTGTGGCAGTCAACAACGGAAGCAAATTGCGACGTTGCGATTATAGCTGAGCCGTATCGATAATGCCAATTGGGTGGCAGACAGCGCGGGAATAGCAGTGATACAGGTGATGAGTAGGTTCCCCATCCAAAAAGTGGTTTCTAGCACCAAAGAAGGATTCGTGATCGCGGAAGTCAATGGTGTCTACGTAGGCAGCTGCTCGACGAATTCAGGCAGGTGTTAGAGGAATTAACTGATGAGCTTGTCGGTCGGAAGCCAGTACTAATTGGAGGAGACTTCAATGCGTGTAGTGGGGTAGCAGGGTAACTAATGCAAGAGGTTCAAGGCTGCTGGAGGTTAGCACATTTAGGAAAGACTGACGAGCATCGAGCATCGATCTTACATGGTTTAGCCTATCACTGGCGGGCAACATGAACTGGAGGGTAAGTGAGGAGTGTACCCACAGCGATCATAAGGCAATCCGCTATACCATTGGCCAATGGGACTGCGCGGTAACGCCGAGAAACATGACTATCGTACAGCAGTGGAAGACGAAGGCCTTCGACAAGGACCTTTTCGTCGAAGCACTTCGTGCAGACAGCGATATCCCGGATCTCGATGCGGTGGAGCTGACAAGGGCGATGGTCAGGGCGTGTGACATAACAATGCCAAGAAAACGGAAGCCATCAAACAACCGACGGCCCGTATACTGGTGGAACGAAGCATTTTGCACTCTGCACGCCGCTTGTCTTAAAGCCAGGAGACGATATCAGAGAGTGAGACACGAGGAATTCCGAGAAGAGAGGAGAACTGTGTCCCAGCAAGCCAGAACGGCTTCCAAACTTGAAATTAAGCTGAGCAAGTCTAACTGCTTCAAAGAGCTGTGCCGAGCAGCTGATGCTAATCCTTGGAGGGATGTGCACCGAGTGAAAATGGCGAAAATCAAGAACCCGTCGACGCCGATCGAAACATGTGCTAACAAACTGAGAGTCATCGTAGAGGGTCTATTCCCAAAGCAAGACCCTACATTTGACCGGCCACACGATAAGGTAATGAAGATGTAGGAAATGACGAAGCTCGTCAGATCTCGAACGAGGAGGCCCCGGGTCCAGACGGAATCCCCAACGTGGCACTCGGCCCTTGCGTATCCAGATATGGTAAGAAAAGTTATGCACAAATGCCAGGACGAAATATGGAATTTTTAGAAATATGGAAAATTTAGAAACTGGTACAGTTGACGAAGTCTGAAAAACCGCCCGGGGATCCAGGATCATACAGGCCTATATGATTACTGGATACACTCGGTAAACTCAGGAACAGGTTATCCTCAGCAGCTATCAGAAAGGCAGTTTGGATTCCGGAAAGTACGGTCGACGGTGGACGCAATTTTGGCAGTGCTGGAGAGGGCCGAGAAAGCATTGAAACAAAAACGTAGAAGAGTTCGTTGCTGTACCGTGGTCACGATAGATGTGAAGAACGCGTTCAACAGCGCTAGCTGGGAGGCCATTGCCACAGCGCTGCACAGAATGCGGGTTCCCGACTACTTGTGCCAGATTTTGAAGAGCTACTTCCAAAACCGTGTTCTGAGGTATGAAACTGACGTGCGCCCGAAGGAGTTGAGAATAACGGCTGAAGTCCCACAAGGTTTCATACTGGGACCAACGCTGTGGAGCAAATAGAAATGTTGGCAACGGAGGCAATTGGTCTGGTCAAAGATTGGATGAAGGGAGTCAAGCTGAAGATAGCCCACCACAAAACGGAGGTGCTACTAATTAGCAACTGCAAAGTAGTCATTCACGGTGAGATCACTATCGGGAGGCATGCCATAGCATCACAACGAAAGCTGAAACACCTGGGCGTAATGTGCTGCAGCATGGTATGATACAAACTGAAGCGGAAACAGCAAACCCGCCTATTCCGGGACAAAAAGTGCCTCCTGGAAGAGGTGGAATGGAAGGTGGAAACGCGGAAGTTCTATCAGAAGCTCAACACATCCCGCAAGGGCATCGTGCCGCGAGCTGAAATGTGCCGGGCTATGGACGGGAGCATCTTGACAGACGGACGCGAGGTTATCGAAAGGTGGAAGCAGCACTACAATGAACACCTGAATGGCGCAGAGAACACAGGCACAGAAGGTCAGGACAGCGAAGGCGATGGCTACGTCAGCACAGCGGACAGTGGAAACCAACCAGTTCCCACGATGGGGGAAGTTAAGGATGCCATTCAACAGCTCAAGAACAACAAGGCCGCTGGCAAGGATGGTATCGGAGCCGAACTCATCAAGATGAGTCCGGACAGGTTGACCGCTTGTCTGCATCGGCTGATACTCTGAATCTGGGAGACGACACAGCTAAAGAGGAAGGAAGACGTTATATGCCCCATCTACAATAAGGGCGATGAACTGGAGTGTGAAAATTATCTTGCAATCACGCCGCCTATAAAGTGCTATTCCAGATTATTTTCCGTCGTCTATCACCTATAGCAAACGAGTTCGTGTGAAATTATCAAACAGGTTTCATCAACGGTCGCTCGACATTAAACCAGATCTTTTCCGTGAGGCATAAATGCCATGAGAACCGATTGTGCTACTTTTCCCCGAATGTCGTTTCCCCGAATGTCGGATCCCCGAACGTCAGTTCCCCGAATGACCCGTTTCCCCGAATGCCATTTCCCCGAATGACTCGTTTCCCCGAAAAGTGTAGCAGCTCAAAAAGGTGCTATGATAGTTTTCAGTGGTAGGATGGTGAATTAGAAAGAACGATACGCAACCAAAAGAAGGAGGTATTTTGTCATTCTCGACTATACACATGTTGCCAAAAATGCTGAGAACGGTAAAACTCGTAAGAACCGCCAATCAAATAAAGAAGGGTGCATATCAGATGACCAGTACATTCACCCCGCTGAAATGTATAGTTATGAAAAATATGAGTGCCAAAAAATTTTCGGGGAAGTGGGCTATTCGGGGAAACGGGATATTCGGGGAACTGGCATTCGGGTAAATGGCGTTCGGGGAAACGACATTCGGGGAACCGACATTCGGGGAAAAGTAGCACAACCATGAGTACCATGTCCCTATGCACCATCTGTTCATCGATTATAAAGCGGCATACGACAGTATTGATCGTGTAGAGTTATGGAAGATCATGGACGACAACAGCTTTCCCGGGAAGCTCACAAGATTGATTAGAGCAACGATGGACGGTGTGCAAAACTGCGTGAAGATCTCTGGCGAACACTCCAGTTCGTTCCCGACCAAAGAGGAAGAGACAAGATTATAACAGAATGTGTTCCCCTGATATGATTTTTTTTTAGATCAACAGTTGTTATAAAACATGTACCGTTAGTAGTTAAAATAACAAAAAATCTAACAAAATTTGCACCAAATTAAACTTAAATATTACAAACCCTGCTACAATTATATCAAAATTATTAAGAATGTGTTGCAAGGATGTTACAATATAACACAATTATTGCAAACTATGTTACTGTTTATGACATCGGATCTTATTTGCAGCAAACTTATAAATGCGATCCCGACCAGACGGAAGAAACAAGATTATAACAGAATGTGTTCCCCTGATATGATCTTTTTATATCACCAGTTGTTATGAAACATGTACCGATAGTAGTTAAAATAACAAAAAATCTAACAACATTTCATCGATCTCAACTATAAAGTTATATCAAAATTATAACAGAATGTGTTTCAAGGATGTTACAAAATAACAAAATTATTGCAAACTATGTTACTGTTTATGACATCGGATGTTATTTGCAACAAACTTATAAATGCGATGTCAAAAAATATAACAAATGTTGTTATAAATGTGTTACTAAAAATATGCAAAGTTGAGAACAAAGCCATCTTGATAACAACATTTTATCAACTTCTGTTATTTTTAACTGCTGCTGAAAAAAATGTGTTGTATTCTTGTTATGTGGTTCTGGTCGGGATATCAAAAATATAACTAATGTTGTTATAAATGTGTTACTAAAAATATAACAAGTTGAGAACAAAGCCAGCTTGACAACAAAGTTTTATTAACTTCTGTTATTTTTAACTGCTGCTGATAGGAATGTGTTATAATTTTGCTATGTGGTTCTGGTCTGGTTCGAGTCTCGGCGGGGACTACGTCAGGGCGATGGACTTTTGTGCACGATTTTCACGAGATCCGGACAATTCGTCTGCTTCGCGGACGACATGGGTGTTATTGGCCGAAAATTTGAAATGGTGACAGATTTATTCACCCGTCTGAAACGTGAAGCACCAAGTGTCACCATCGTGAATGCGTTGATAACAAAGTACATTAACGTAGGCGGAACAGTGCGTGCCTAGGCCCGCCTAGGAAGCAGTGTCACGGTAGACGGGGATACGTCAAGGTGGTTGACATGTTCTTCTACTTCTAATCCTTGCTGACGGCCGATAACAACGTTAGTCGTGAAATATGAAGGCGCATCATCTGCAGAACCACGAGCTCGCCTAACTCAACAGCGAACCCAATAACCAGAAGGTGGTTAGAGCTGGAAGGACACGTTGGGCAGGGCATTTTGCAAGAATGCCGAACAAAAGCCATGTATAGACGGTGCTCGCTTCTTCGAATCCGGTTGGAACAAAAAGATATGAGGTGCAGCGGGCTAGGTGGAACCAAGGGTGGATTGACCAGGTGCACCAGGACCTGGGGAGCGTGGGTCGTCAAGGATGAAGAGAGGCGACCATGAACCGAGTGAATTGGCCATATAATGTTGGTGCGCTTTTATCATGTTGATTGATGTAGATTAATATAAATAAATATAAAACCTTCTATCTAAGTGAATAAAATGCTAAAAAATCCGCAATAGAAAAATTGTATGTTTATAGCAAAATTTCACATTTCATCGTCGATATAAGTACAAACCTTGGCCACCAGGCAATGTGCATGATACTTTTATTTTGTGGATATCTCAGGATCCTGACCATTTATAAAGATGTCTTTAGCAAAGTTCTGCAGTAGCTAACTTGGCTGAAGACTCAATCTTTCTAAATGGTCAGGATCTTGAGATATCCACAAAAGTACAGTCAAATTCTAAATTTTTAAAGGCCAATATCTTGAAAACCAGACGTGCTATGATTTTTTTTTTGAAAACGGTAATGGGTTCAGCTGCTCTAAATTGATTTAATAGTGATTTTTTGGTGCTTAAGACAAAAAAGTTTTCCGCAGAGTAATTGACTATTTTGACGAGAATTAAGCAGTGTTGTCATCTATTGGCAGAACATGGTAACTTATCTGGCAATTTTGGAAAGTTCTTAATCCATTCTGTCGCTTTGCCGAGTTTCTCAGTTAGTATTTTCACAACAAGACGGTGATTTTTTCAAAAGCATAATTAAAGACTTAATTTTTTTAGACCGATTCTATTACGACCCCGGTTAGAGGGTATCTATGAATTACAACTTGCTACTTGTTCAGTAATTGCTGGTTATTGTGGCCATATTCGATCTTATTTTTTCGCAAATTGGTCTTATAATTTTGAAGATCCTGATTTGGGACTATCCATAAACTATGTAGATTTTTTTTTTTCATTTTGATCATCAAATCATCCCTTTCCCATCGTGGTGTTTTGCTCATGCAAAATGGAATTTGTATGGACTGTGGTCTTTGCCTACAACCACCACCCCCTATATGTCAACGTGGTTTTAAGATAACCCCTTTGTTAACTATTTATTTTTGAGCAGAAGTTATCGCATATTGGTCAAAACTTTTTTTTTGGCACAGACAGAGAGCCAACTGTTTCTTTCCGATTTTTTTTTCTTTAATGTGATAATTTTACATAAAAATACTAAAAGAGGTACGTTTTGCAAAAAAACAACCGTTATTATTGAGTTGAAATTGAATTCAGGTTAATTTCTGCGCCCATGAGTCCTCTCGTGGTGTTGAGGTAACGCGCTTTATCTAGTGGATTTGCGAAAAAGTTACACGTCTTCTGTGTAAGAATTGAACTCACGACTCCCTGAGTCACTTTTTCGCAAATTTCACATAAATTTGTCTATTTAATACAAGTTACATATACTCCGTTATGTTTAATTTTTTGGTAGTTGTTAATGAGGAATTCGCGCTGAAACCAGGCCGCTATCGGCACCCATCGCTAGAATTCCAATTTTATGTCACTGATCGCTAGTTTTCGATAAAACTCAAGGGTGGTCCTTTTGGTTTTCTCAAATTGGATGACCCCTCGTACGCCAGCTAGCTAAACAATTTGCGAATAAGCCAATTTTTTGATAAATATTGGATATTTCACCGCGTGATATGTCTCATATTTCCCTCGAAACACATAGCAAACTTAGTGGCATCGTTTATAGAAAGGATATGGTTTTCATATGAAGTTAAAATCATTTTGGGGGCCATTTTGAATTTTGCCGCCATCTTTAATTTTATTTGAAAAATGAAAACTTATTATGCTACTAAAAATCAAGATGACGTCAAAATATAATATGACCGACAGGATTTTTCACTCAAAATAATACTCTTATTCTTCATCTGAATCAAACAATACGGCAACGATTGAAAACTTGTTTCTTTGTTGTACAAAAAATGATGTTTGCATTGATTGCACTCGTCATATACGTCAAAATCGTAGAACATGATTTAAAAAATCGTTCATTTCATAGGGTAAATACCATTGCTCACCTAGTTTCTGTAGCCTATCTTACGCAGTTTTTCCTCAGCTTTCTGATGGTGATCTCAAAAATCAAAACGAGCGGTGCGCTAATGGTAAAGAAGGATTTTTCAAACAAAATTCAAAATGGCGGCCATCTTTTCTCTATATTAGGCACAGAAAAAAATCCGTTCTCGTATCCGTGAACAGCAGACGTGAACTCGTCAACAAGCAAAAATGCACCGTGAACTAGATCATGTTTATATGATCGTTTGTGGTAGTTCATGGTGTATTTTTTACAGTTCACGTTTTCCAGAACTCTTTTTTGAGCGTGTGCCACTAACTTTGCTATGTGTTCCAAGGGAAATATGAGACATATCACGCGATGAAATACCCAATATTGATAAAAAAAATTGACTTTTCCGCAAACTGTTTAGCTAGCTGGCGTACGAGGGGTTCACTAATTTGAGAAAACCGAAAGGATCACCCTTAAGTTTTATCGAAAGCGATTGGTGATATAAAACTGGAATTCTAACGATGGGTGTCGATGACAGACTGGTTTCAGCGAGAATTGCTCAATAAAAATACCCCTTCAGCAGCTACGGCTCTGCGCCCTTGGCGAACCGCCATTTAAGCGCCCCTTATTCAAAGGTCTTTTTTTGCAAGTTTACATGAAACAACAATTTTTCAAGAATTCTTTTTTAAAAAATGAATTAAAACTCGAATCTAGTATTATGCCATTCATTTCTACTAGAGTTTGGTTCTGTACTATATTCGATTTTTTTTAATTTATTTACCGTGAGGACACCAGTCACCGTGCGGTTTCCATTCACCGTGCACATCTACAAATTCCAACAGAATATGCATATAATTTTCACAAATTATTCTTTTGTCAACAAAATAAAACTGATGAAATTCAGTCGTTTTTGTCACAAAGTCTGTTTGAGTTTGAAAAATCTAGTTTATGTAGTCAAAATCATGTGTATTCTGTTTGATAATGCGATTTTTTAACATTCTTAGAAGAAACGCCAAAAATTCACATTATTCATTTTAACGTCCGATTTAAAATTTTGGTCGATCCAAAGCTGAGGAAATTAGATATGATTTTTCAGTGTGTTTTTAAAAAAATGTCACAACTTTAAGTAAAAATTGAGTATACAAAATTCAAAAAAAGTTTTTGGAAAAATACATACGAAGTAAGAATAACTCGTTAATAATGTTATATTCGAAAGGATGCAGCTAGCTCTTGATCATACCTTTTCCTGGTGTCAACGAGAGCAACTAGGAATAAATCCTTCCAAAACCACAAAACGTAGGAAGGTACAATTGAGAACCCTTCTCCTAAACGAAACACAACTGACTTGCTCAAAGGAAGCCAAATATCTTGGTGTCATACTAGACTCCAAGCTCAATTGGAATTCACATCTTCAAACAGTGGTGCAAAAAGGCCTCAATTCACTCTGGGTATGCTTCAGAGCAGTTGGTAAGAAATGGGGCTTGAAACCAAGTATGATTATGTGGATCTATAAAACCATTGTTCGTCCTAGAACAACTTATGCTTCTCTTATCTGGTGGCCTAAAACAAAAGAGGCTACGGCAAGGGCAAAATTAAACAAAATCCAACGTATTGCCTGTATAGCAATTACTGGTGCAGCACGCAGTACACCCACCTCTGCCTTAGACGCGATGCTTAATCTGCCCCGGCTGGATCAATTCATAAAGCTGGACGCTGAGAAAAGTGCGTTGAGGCTGAAACGAACAAAAACCTTACTATCAGGTGATCTTACGGGTCACCTCAGTATATTAAATGAATTTTCTATAAATCCAATTGTAGAAAAGTGTAGTGACAGGATTGAAATGGTAGTCAACTATGACATACCCTATAAGGTGATCATGTCTTCTCGTCAAGAATGGGAAGAAGGTGGACCCAACATCCCTCCAGGGTCTATTAAATTCTACACAGATGGTTCCAAAATGAATAATCTGGCAGGTTCTGGAGTCTACGGACCCCGAACAAAAACCTCAATTCACTTAGGACAGTGGTCTACAGTATTTCAGGCAGAAATATATGCTATCTTAGAATGTGCGTTACTACGCCTGAAGAGGAAATACAGACACGCAAGTATATGTATTCTCTCCGACAGCCAAGCGGCTCTTCAGGCGCTTAACACTTACACGTATAACTCAAAACTAGTGTGGGAATGCATTCTAGCTTTGAAAAAACTAGCTCTCTGCAATCGAGTTAACCTATATTGGATCCCAGGACATGCGGGTCTAGAGGGAAACGAAATTGCTGATGAGCTGGCCAGAAACGGATCTGCTAATAGGTTCACTGGCCCCGAGCCATTCTTCGGAGTATCAGACAGTTTCTTAAAAATGGACCTGAACAACTGGCTGGTTAGCCAGACCTCATCAAACTGGGATGCATCTCCTAATACGAGTCAGTCAAAAAGGCTTGTAAATATAAACCCAAAGAAAACCCAACCACTATTAGGTATCAGCAAAAGGGATCTCTGTTTATACACTGGTCTAGTAACAGGACACTGCCCCAGCAGATACCATTTACAAAAGATCGGTGTTGTTCAAAACTCCAACTGTCGCTTCTGTGACGATGAGCGAGAAACATCAGAACACCTCATCTGCTATTGCAGTGCACAAATCCATCGTAGGTCCAGGATATTTGGTAAGCCCTTCTTAGAGCCTGCCGATATAAGGATCGCAACCCCCAGCAATGTTATATGCTTTTTTTTTTTTTTTTTTTAATTTCTTTATTAGTATCATTCCAAACATTACATTCATTTCTTATATCTAGGTGTTCTGTGTTATAAGACAACACTATCATCCTAATTTGGTAAAACAAATTTAAGATTTTATTAACATTTTGTTAACAACATATAACATTTCATTTGCCGTAGCAGTTCAGATTTTTTACAGGTGAGTTAATTTCACCTGCTTATAAGAGAAAAAAAAAACGCTTTAAATATACTTAACCTAACTTAACCTAAACATATAACTCATTAATCGTGGCAATAGAAGATTGCAACGATTTTTGCTTGAAATTATTAATGATTGTATTTGAAATTTGTTCCAATGTTTCAACATTGGATATTCTATGTAACTCATTGGTACTATACCAGGGAGGAAGCCTCAGAATCATTTTCAAAATTTTATTTTGAATTCTCTGCAGAGCTTTCTTCCTGGTATTACAACAGCTAGTCCATATTGGTACAGCATACAACATGGCTGGCCTGAAAATTTGTTTGAATATCAAAAGCTTGTTCTTAAGACAAAGTTTTGATTTTCTATTAATAAGGGGATAGAGACATTTTACATATTTATTACATTTGGCTTGAATGCCCTCAATGTGATTTTTGAAAGTTAAATTCTTATCAAGCATGAGCCCTAGATACTTAACTTCATCTGGCCAATTTATTGGAACCCCTCTCATCGTGACAACATGTCTACTTGAAGGTTTCAAATAAAGAGCTTTTGGTTTATGTGGGAATATTATTAGTTGAGTTTTGGAAGCATTAGGAGAAATCTTCCATTTTTGCAAGTATGAAGAAAAAATATCCAAACTTTTTTGCAATCGACTACAGATGACACGCAGGCTTCGTCCTTTGGCGGAGAGGCCTGTGTCATCCGCAAACAAAGATTTTTGACATCCCTGAGGTAGCTCAGGTAAATCAGATGTGAAAATATTGTATAATATTGGTCCCAAAATGCTGCCTTGAGGAACACCAGCTCTTACAGGAAGTCTTTCAGATCTGGAGTTCTGATAATTAACCTGAAGTGTACGATTTGACAGATAACTTTGAATTATTCTAACAATGTATGTTGGAAAATTAAAGTTTTTTAATTTTACGATCAAACCTTCATGCCAAACACTGTCGAATGCTTTTTCTATGTCTAGAAGAGCAAGACCAGTAGAATAACCTTCAGATTAGTTGGAACGGATCAAATTTGTTACACGTAAAAGTTGATGAGTGGTCGAATGTCCATGGCGGAATCCGAACTGTTCATTGGCAAAAATTGAATTTTCGTTGATGTGGGCCATCATTCTGTTCAAAATAACCTTTTCAAAAAGTTTACTGATGGAGGAAAGCAAACTGATTGGACGATAGCTAGAAGCTTCTGCAGGATTTTTGTCTGGTTTTAAAATTGGAACAACCTTAGCATTTTTCCATTTGTCAGGAAAATATGCTAATTGAAAACATTTGTTAAATATATCAACTAGAAATGATAAGCTACTTTCTGGAAGTTTCTTGATGAGGATGTAGAAAATTCCATCATCGCCAGGAGCTTTCATATTTTTGAATTTTTTAATGATAGTTCTCACTTCTTCCAAATCAGTCTCCCAGGCATTTTCGAAAACGTTCTCTTGATTAAGAATATTTTCGAACTCCTGAGTAACTTCATTTTCAATTGGACTAGTAAGTCCTAAATTAAAATTGTGCGCACTTTCAAACTGCATAGCAAGTTTTTGAGCTTTTTCGCAATTAGTTAGTAATAATTTATTTTCCTCTTTCAATGCCGGTATTGGCTTCTGAGGTTTTTTCAAGATTTTAGATAATTTCCAAAAGGGCTTAGAGCCAGGGTCCAATTGAGAAATTTTATTTTCAAAATTTTTGTTTCTTAATTGAGCAAAACGCTTTTTGATTTCTTTCTGCAAATCCTGCCATATAATTTTCATAGCAGGATCGCGAGTACGTTGAAATTGCCTTCTCCTCACGTTTTTAAGACGGATCAAGAGTTTAAGATCATCGTCTATAATCACGGATTCAAATTTTACTTCACATTTTGGAATTGCAATGCTCCGGGCTTCAACAATGGAATTTGTTAAAGTTTCAAGAGCATTGTCAATATCAAGTTTAGTTTCTAAAGAAATGTTAACATCAAGATTAGAGTCAACATACGTTTTATATATATTCCAGTCGGCTCGTAAATAATTGAAAGTGGAGCTGATAGGATTTAGAATCGCTTCTTGGGATATTTGAAATGTAACAGGGACATGATCAGAATCAAAATCAGCATGAGTAACTAATTGGCTACAAAGATGACTAGAGTCGGTTAAGACCAAGTCAATCGTAGATGGATTTCTAGAAGAGGAAAAACATGTAGGGCTATCAGGGTATTGAATTGAGAAATATCCTGAAGAGCACTCATCAAATAAAATTCTGCCGTTGGAATTACTTTGAGAATTATTCCATGACCGATGTTTGGCATTAAAGTCACCAATGACAAAAAATTTTGACTTATTGCGAGTCAATTTTCGCAAGTCAGTTTGGAGCAAATTAACTTGCTGCCCAGAGCATTGAAAAGGCAAATAGGCAGCTATGAAAGTATATTTACCAAACTGTGTTTCAACAGAAACACCTAAAGTTTCAAAAACTTTAGTTTCAAATGATGAAAACAGTTGATGTTTTATACGCCTATGAATGATGATTGCAACTCCCCCACATGCCCCATCAAGTCGATCATTACGATAAACAAAAAATTTAGGATCTCTTTTGAGTTTAGATCCAGGTTTTAAATACGTTTCGGTAATAACTGCTATATGCACGTTATTAACCGTAAGAAAATTAAACAGCTCGTCCTCTTTACCATTCAGAGAACGAGCATTCCAATTTAAAATATTTAAATTATTATTTGGATCCATTAGAAAAACGTAATCCAATAACAATTTGATTTGTAAATTTTACACCTACTTGGACTGCTTCAGTCATAGTGGTGGCTTTGAACATTGCATCAATCATTAGATTCAATTGTTCAGTTAGAAAATTAAAATCAGAGGCAGACATGTCATGTGATTTCCCATTGGAATTTCCGGTAGACGAAGAAGCGGAATTACCTGTGGCGGTAGGGTTTTTTCCATTTGATTTGAAACAAGTAGAATGAGTATCCATGGATCGAACAGGGGCGGAGTTCAAATTTCCTGCTACGATATCGGTAAAGGATTTACCGTGGGTAGATACATTCGAAATTAAAAGATTCGAACGGCTACCCGACGGATTAAAATTAGTTTGTGAATGAGCATGATTATGATTTACCTGATGGGTATGATTCATGATCAAGCGATCGTTAACTGAAAAATGAGCATTGTTCGATACTCTACCAGGCAAATTCCGGAAACGACCGTTATCGTAACGGATATTATCTTTCATCTGCCTGGCACGAGCCTCAATGACCCTTTTGCTTGAAGGACAATTCCAAAAATTGGACTTATGGTTAGCCCCGCAATTACAGCATATGAATTTGGTGGCATCTTCCTTCACTGGACAGACGTCTTTGGCGTGAGAAGAACCTCCGCAAATCATGCATTTAGCATCCATGCGACAATTTTTTGTACCATGACCCCACTTTTGGCACCGACGGCACTGAGTGGGGTTCTGGTAATTTCCTCCAGGTTTCTGGAAATGTTCCCAAGTCACACGGACATCGAACATAAGTTTTGCTTTTTCTATAGCTTTAATATTATTTAGTTCTTTTTTGTTAAAGTGAACTAAATAATATTATCGAGAAAGTCCAATCCGAACAATGCCAGATTGGGTTCTCTTTTTCATAATGATTACTTGGACTGGGGAAAATCCAAGTAAATCATTTATTCCATTTTTGATCTCTTCAGGTGACTTATAGTCACTTGAGAGACCTTTCAAGACAACTTTGAACAAACGTTCAGTTTTGTCGTCATAAGTAAAAAATTTGTGCTTCTTCTCTTCAAGATATCTGAGAAGAAGTTCACGATCTTTAAGAGTTTCCGGCAAAACGCGACAGTCTCCTTTCTTTGCGATTTGGAAGGAAACCTTGATTTCCCTAATGGAGTTCAAGATCTCCTGCCTAAATCCCTCAAATTCGGAACAACTGACCACGATAGGCGGCACTCTTTGCTTCCTCACTTGAATCAAAGAGCCTGGGCTAGAGGCTGCTTCGATTTGGTGTTCGGAAAATTTGTCTAGAGCATCGAACTGATTGCTCATTTCGATACAATTATTCATTTCACCCTTGGAAGAAAGTTCGCATTCCGGGGAAGCGTTCTTTCTTCCATTCTTGCCACGTGTAGTGACAGTTTTAAAACCCACTTTTTTGGAAGGAAGTAGTGAATTCAGAGATTCACCCTTCCTTTTGTTTGTTGTTGATACCATGTTTAGTGAATAAACGAAAGAAGACGTGACCTTCGAAAGGTTTTTTCCCAAGACGGTGTCCAAGAAGGATTACCACCGCTAGCTTTCGCCAACGGGTCCAACGAAAAATCGAAGGCACGGGTCCAAACAAGGATCGTAAAGGGATCAATAGTAGAAGAAGTAGTACCGAAAAGTACTGTTTTAGTAGCACTGAAAAGTACTGTTTTTAATTTTAGCACTGAAAAGTACTGGTTATGTAGCACTGAAAAGTACTGATTTATTGCTTTAGGTAGTTTTTAAGAAAACTTCCAAGAGCAGAGAGAATTCGTGTACGCACAGCACGAAGGTACGATGCGCACTGAATGTTATATGCTTTATTAAGCTAATTGCACCAGACTGGGGGAATTCTCACACTGCAGCTTAGGACCATTATTTCTCAATAATAAGGTGTGCATGAGCTCAGAAGTACATAGATCATTTAGTGACATACATGTCACTGGATGATGTATGTACTATACATACAGTAAAGGGGATATCACAATAGTTCAAGTTAGTTGGGCGCAGTGATTCAACACCCGACAAAGAAGAAAAAAAAGGATAACTCTTTGCCTTTCGAATGCGGCTTAAAGAGTTTCAATTGGACGTATATTCACAGATATATGGACAGAACACTTTTGTATGTTTTTTAGGGGGTGAACCCAAACTTTTGCACGGGAGTGTACATCACTAATTTTAGATTTGTCCCCAAATTGAGGTGTTATTGCACGCTTTGTAGTGGAATTCTAGTTCGCTTTACATGATTTGAAAAAAAAAATATAATATTTTGAAGTGCAGATTTTTCTTAAATGCTCGGTGAATGGTAGCTTGACGGTATAGGTGTTCCACTAAACAGCTCGAAGATTTATATCTTTTTAAAAGCCTAGGGTGAAGAATCGTAAATCGTAATTCTCAAAAAGTGTCATGATAAAGCTCAAGTAATGCTTAAATTTTAGTTTACATTACTAAAACTTATTGAAGCTGGCATACAACATATTTCAAATATGTTATAGTAAACTTGAAAACATTTTCTAATAGAATAAAGCTTCTAAAAAACCACGTTATTTTAATTTATAAGCCATATTTTGTAGACTTAAAAAACCTTGGAGTATTTGCAGAATATAATTTTTTTCCGATTTTTTTTCCTTGAATTGTACAATAATTTAAATAATATTTTTCAAAGTAGCGCAAATAATTTGTGTAGAAATTTAAAGGAAGTTTTATTTTCAGGCAATACTTAAAGAGATAAAAAAATATTTCAAAGAAAATCTTACCAGAATACTTTCTAGAAGTTTAATTGAAAAAAAATGACAAGATAGAAATAAATAGCTTATGTTGTCAATAATCAACAATGTAGTATGTACAGTTACCTGATGTTTCTATACGTTTTAATTGCGTTCAGAATTGAATTAAAACTTTCTTTTAGATTATTGTCCAATAAAGCCTGAGATAATGTGAGACCACTGTTCAGTAATACTAACAAATCCTACTCAAAATTCATTCCGGAACCCGTCTGATATTATTTAATGATATGAGTTTTTAAATATTGTTTATTACATATCTGCCCAAGATTATTTTGTAAGAATTATGTTACGGATTTTAAGAGAATCCTACCAACAATTCTGTAGAATCCTGCTATTCGAGCTACCAGTTGATAGAATCTACAGATATGACCCATAAAAAAATGCGAAATTGTTTGAACGTGAATTTACTATCCACAAGAGTTATTTGCATTGTTTTCGTGAGTGAATGCAATTTGTGATTACTGTAATATATTTTGACATAACTTAGCTAATTAGAAAAATTTTTATCATAATTTTCTAACTGTCCTAAATAGCAAATAAGTTTACAGGTTTTGTCCGCTAAAACTTAATAACAGCGTCTGACTGTCGTATACTCTCGTGATAAATTTTCCATCTTCAAAAATCACTCTTAATTGTTGAAAATTTTAGTTTGTTTGGTATCAGAAGACAGAGGAGTTATTAGAGAACGTGTTTTTCATGGTCACAGTAAAATACTTTGCCAGGATCATTGTTTAGAGATTATTTGCATCTTATGGGTTTGATATGCCTTTATTTTTTGTTCAAATTTAATGAAAAATATATAAGGAGGTCTCTAACATGGGCCATACTGTACATATTTGTATTGTGTCTGTTTTATAGATACTGGTGTTTTAAAGCAGGTACCGTGCATAAGCTGATTTTTAATTACTATGCAGAACTATTTTCGAAAATAATGGATCATTTTTTATTGATAGGTTCGGCTCTCGGGAAATTCTCTATTGACGAATTACACTGATGAACCAGCCCTATGAGATTAAAATCACTATAATTAAGAAAAAATATTGACGAATCATTTACAGTGATACCTCCATGAGTAGATATTCCATGACTCGATATCGACTCATGGAACCATACTAAAAACAAAATTCCATGGTTACTATGATGGTCCGTAGAAGCAGCTTTCCAAAGGATTGCTGTTCCATGACTCGATATTTCCATGAGTCGATAGTCCCTTCAATATCGACTCATGGAGGTTTCACTGTAATACCTTCAGAATTGCTCTTAAAATATTTAGTTGATTATGAATTGAGGTACTAAATAATAAGGGGAGAATGACGCAATATTCGTTCCCTATAGTTTTTGAACACCCTTACTTAAAATATACCTACAGAAATCCCATTTTGGCGCTCCCTGAAGTCTGGCGCCCTTGGCGGGTGCCAACCTGGCCAACCGTACGCTACGGCACTGTCCTTCAGATCCTCGATCGTATCTGAATTTGAATTCTTTATCCTCAGCGTGGTAAAGTGTCTATCATAAAGCATAATAATAATAATTTATCCTCAGCATTGTCTTGTTGAATTGCTAAACATGTCCTGTTACGACTATTTAGGGTTAAACTAATCCATTCAACCGAAATCAGCGATTGCAAACTGAGCTAAGGAAGGTCTTCTATGCCAACTAGTCATACCGGAAAAGCTACATGCAATATTTGATCAAATAAAACTTGACGAAACAGTCATCATTTCCGCCAAATGCGATTTTAACTTTTTCATGGTCCCTCATCGCCACGGCGAGGTCGCATTTCTATGAGTGCCAGCAGCAGCACGATATTGCTCTCAATTACATGGGGCACGAGTGGCTCATATTTCCTGTGGTCTCGCCGAAATTGTGCACTTCAACTTGCATAACTCTGCTTAATTTCAGTGCCATACGCGCGCACACCACCACCCCACTAAACACCCACCATCGTCATCGCTTCAGAAAAAGCAAGTCGAAAGAAATATGTTTCGGTCATTAAAACTGATTCGCTTCCTCCAGCCGCTCTCGGCGCTGTCTGCTGCTCGCCTCTAACCGCCAATCGGCGGTGTCTGGTTTCGGTTAAGCAGAAGCTGTCAGCGCGCTCTCAACCATCAGGAAAAGCGAACTATGTAGGGGAAGATTCCCTTGTACCGGACATCTACAACGATATATTTATAATTCCAAAAATAATGGATTCGTGCTATCCTGTTATCTATTTATGATGAATATTTTCATTTTTGAAATGAATCAATTTGAAAATACACTAAAGTCTTTTTTTACACGGTTTTTTTTGCACGCTTTATTTTTACACGCCTTTCGGAATTAACACGGTACTTTTTTTGCACAAAATTCGGAAATAACACGGTTTTTTTACTTATTTACACGGATTTCGGAATTAACACGGCTTTTTTTCCTATTCACACGGATTTCAGAATTAACACGGTACTTTTTCCACTGATTCTAGAATTACCACGGTTTATTTTAACACAAATTCCAGAATTACCACGGTTTTTTTTGCACGGAATTTTTTTGCACGGCATGGGTGAAAAAAAAAATCTTAGTGTATAAACTCGAAATTTTGCATTTTATTTTTATGTGTTAGTACCAAATTAATATCCGTGGTAGTCGATTATACGATTGTGCTTTTTGTGGAGATTTGTTATGGAAACACCCATATTAATTTAGTTTAGTTTTCTCTCGTTTTTCAAATATCTATGTTTTTTCAAAAGGATGATTAAAAATCAGGGGCCTTTCTCAGCCGAATAGTTAGAGTCCGCGGCTACAAAGCAAAGCCATGCTGAAGGTGTCTGGGTTCAATTCCCGGTCGGTCCAGGATCTTTTCGTAATGGAAATTTCCTTGACTTCCTTAGGTATAGAGCATCATCGTATCTGCGACACGAAATACGGATGCGAAAATTGCAACTTTGGCAAAGAAAGCTCTCAGTTAATAATTGTGGAAGTACTCATAAAAACACTAAGCTAAGAAGTAGGCTATGTCCCAGTGAGGACGTTATTGCCAGGAAAAAGATGTATAAAAATTGCTCTTTAAAATAGCTTTCTTTTCGTCTAATACCCATCTTGATTGGACCATGATTTCTGCGGTTTTAGACGATATTCGGTATTGGAAGCTGCCCCGTACTGGGAGATCTTCCCCTACAGTTTGGCTCTTACTGAAAGTGAGAGGTTCCCATTCAGAGATATGACAAGGTTTAACGATCGATCATCTATTTTGCATCCTTCCCACGGTGTCTCTGGTAGAAAACATTAATATAAAAAAATCAGTATCGATGAAACACCCACCAAATGAAAGCTTAGGCTTTCCCCTTTCATTTGAGACCGGTTTGAAAATGTTCTATCGGGGGTCCTGAACATTTTTTTTTTATTTTAGTAAGAGTTACGTACCATAGGTGATCTTCTTCCACCAATAGTATGATACAATGAATCGCTTGTACCATATGATGACAACTCAATAGAACCGTAGAAGGCCATGACAAATATTTCTGGACAAACATTTGAAAAGGGCTGGAGAGGTCTTGAGCCTTTTTTCAGAAACGTTGCTGTTGAGCCCTTTTTAGTTCGCCCATACAAACTAACACCACTATCAGAAAGATTAGTATGGGCTCTTCCTGATTAGTATTATAAGCGTTGTATTGGTAAGCGTGATCGAGTTGAATTGGGCTCAACAGCGTCTTACAAAGACATTGTTTACCTATGTCGATGTGCCCTTTTTAAATGTTTGTTTAGATTTCCAGTGTTGCTGTTCAGTTGATTATAAATTCAGTAAATAGTAAAATTGTATATCTTTAATCAAAATTTATTCATTTATGCAAAACTAAAATGGTTGTAAATAGTATTCAAAATTTTGAATAAAAAAAAATGTTTAGAGATTTGAAAAATTTCCAATAAATAACCATTATTTTGATTCAGTTGTATGCTACCGTCTTAAAATTCAAATATATTTTCATAAGATATTGCGTTTTACGATTAGTAATAACCAAAGCGTTTGAAAACATTTACTCATGGATCATTACATTACCAATGGTTTCACAGATTGCAAAAAACAACTACATTGGCATCAATGGTAGGGAAATCGGCGCTGCGTTATAATGCTTCATTGCTTAAGTTGTCGCGTTCTAAGGTGGTATAGCGAAAAATTGGTGCTTGTGTCGCGTGATAAGTTTATAAATTCATTGTTTTGGGTCAACATTTTGGTTTGCTGATTAGAGGTATGCCTGTTAATAATTACAATAAATATATCCCAATTTCACACCTAATAATAAATATATATATTTACCCTACACTCTGTCAGGAGACCTGAAACATGAAACCGAAAAGCCATGAGAACAATCGTTCGAAGATTTACGTATTGTGTTTAAAGAATTTGTGTCTGCAACCGTTATCAGCAATAGTGGTTGATATTATTGAACAGCACATTCTTCACGACATCAGGATTACAGTCTGGTATTGTCCTACAAAAATATGTCGACCTTGCACGTTTATTCGTTCAGTAACCAGTTCAAACTTTTGAATATAGCACTGTATAAATATAAATACAATTTAAAACCTACCACTCTAAGCATGTAATGATGTGAGAACAGGTATCTCACCAAAACTAAAGGAAAAACGTGGTAGACACAGTAATGCAAAAAGGAAGTGCCAATTGAATTGATTGGTTGTCGAATCTACACGGTTTACCACCCAACTGAGAATCTTATTCAACATCTGTGCAACCTAAAAAACCCATTTGTTCGCTGATGACTTTTTTCTGATTAAAAAAAAAATGATTTGAGCTCCAGATGAGCGTTGCAGTTGAGCAGCTGTCTAAGGGGTCTGGATGTTACAATCGCCCCAAACATCGCTTTCAAAATCAGCAGACCTAGCCAATCAGTTCAGGGGTTTTTAGAGGTAACACATTTGCACTATGATTTTAACGATAATGCAAAAACTGTAATAACGTAAATGTAAATGCATATAAATGCGTTCAGGGGCCTTCCTTAGCCGAGTGGTTAGAGTCCGCGGTTACAAAGCAAAGCCATGCTGAAGGTGTCTGGGTTCGATTCCCGGTCGGTCCAGGATCTATTCGTAAAGGAAAGTTCCTTGACTTCCCTGGGCATAGAGTATCATCGTACCTGCCACACGAGATACGAATGCGAAAATGGCAACATTGGCAATGAAAGCTCTCAGTTAATAACTGTGGAAGTGCTCATAAGAACACTAAGCTGAGAAACAGGCTTTGTCCCAGTGAGGACGTTAATGCTAAGAAGAAGAAGGGGTTAGTTGATTATGTAACGTACAAAAATGGGGGGTTGGCCTGGGCAGCTCGATCTGCAAGCAATGGAGAATGGTCCTTTAATCATTTACTGTCGATTTTCGATTATAATTCCGACGTCATCGGGACTCAAGGCCGATGTAAGGATACTGGCGTAAAAATACTGTTGCTTCTGGCGTTCCAGAAAAATATGGCAATATTGAGAAAATGTGGAAGACACTGTTGCTTTTGAATAAGTTTTGGTGCTCCATTGTTGGAGATTTGAACATCGTCAATCTGTTTTTCGTAATAATGGAAGGTAGTTCAACATTTCCTTGCCCATACTGTACCACACAAAAAAGAATTATCCAATTTAGCTGGTCATCCACGAATACTTTGTCAAATACGCGTCCGCGAAATGGAAAAGTCTCGGCTCGGACCATAAACTGCCGGAGCAGTTCTTCAATTGTATTTACTATCCACTGCTCGATGGATCACCCGATAAACAAATTGCCCACCACCTTCCTTGCATATGACACTAGGTGTTGTAAATCCAATTGACAAAAAAGTATAATACATTGATCCAAATAATGTCGAGGAATGGGTAAGTATCAGCAGGATTCATAAAGATGACCTTAAAATAATTCTTTTATCACAGGTGAGGATCATCAGTTGCCAACGCCACAACAAATGTGGATTCACCAGATGAAACTGTAAGAAGCTTTTGAAAAATCGGCATGTTTTGGAAGTGTAATGGGATCTAAGTTTGCTAGCAATTGTAATTTATCGTACTGTTCTGTAAATTATCTCTTTTAAATGAAAAAATGTATTTCAGGCGCTTGATCATTCTGATCAGGTACATAAAAGTTGGTTTGAGCAAATACGGGAAACAAGCCAGTGAAACCGTGCATTTCGATTTTCAATTTGCTTGGAATCATGTTAAGGTTCCGGAGAACTCCGAAGCATATGATCGACAGCTTCTTTGAGCTGTAGTAATGTACAATAGTGAGCATTTGTAAGCCATACTTATTATCCGTATTTACTTTATCGATATGTCGTGTATTTAAGTAATTGGTTTAAATAGAATGGTACAATGCTAAATCTAAATCCTTTTTATTAATTGGTTAACTATTCGTAGTTAAATTTCTCATGGCTACCTAGATAAGCATGAAAGAAAATGACTGTGTGAACCATAATTAAAAAATCAGTACTGAAAAAACGGCATTGTACTGTTTTGAAAAAAATGTTCAGGACCCCCCGATAGAACATTTCCAAACAGGTCTCAAATGAAAGGGGAAAGCCTATGCTTTCATTTGGTGGATGTTTTAGCGATACTGATTTTTTTATATTAATGTTGTTCTACCAGAGACACCGTGTTCCGACGCCGACGTCTACCGAACCGACAAGAGACGCACGATTGACGTAGCGACCCTCCCCGGCTACATCATCATTGATGTTTTAAATTGACGTTGCTTTCGTTTCATATGGCAGAAGAGTCTGGATTTTTCATCTTGACCTAACAAACAGGAAGGTAGAGAAAAGTGGTTCGAAATGCATTAATGGAGTAAACTGGTCCAGTTAACATTTTAAAGAAGTTTGTAATATTTACAGTACGGGTGGGATTATAAACACAATCCATTCATTGCAAATTAGGCCACATTGCAAAAGAAGGATGAACACATTATTTTGTACAACGGGTTTTCTTAGGGATTGATGGAAAATTTATCTAGTTCTTCAGCCAAAAGTTTTTTTATTGGATCTTATATTCCCAACATTATGATTTTGAACGATGTACAGAAAACCAATTAAGATTTCATCAATAGATTGCAATGAGTCAAAATAAACAAGATGAAAACTTTTTAAAATAAATAGTCTCTAAGTTGACATTTTGATCCATCTTCCTCTATCGTGCGATGAGATGAGGAAAATCGGAGATGTTTTTTCGCGGACAGGGCGTTTCGCCACTTAAACGTACGCACTTCATGCATTCATGAATGGTTTCCAAATAAATCAGTCAGCCAAACCGATCCCCCATTTTCCGCTTAAATTTCCAGTGTGTATCGTAAATCTTTCGATGACCCTTTCACGCACGCGTTCCGAACGTTTTGAAGTGTGTATAATCCCGCTATAGTATTTTCTGCCCAGGGAAAACCGCATCCCTAGGTGAGTTAATCGGGCGGGAAAACGCACTGATCATTATTTTAACTTGCACACGTGCACAACCGCAAAGTGGTCCAGATTTAGAAAAAATAGGTTTATGTGTGAATATCATATGTTGAGTTTTGAAAGCATTCCTTTTTTTGCAAGTATGAAGAAAAAATATCCATGCTTTTTTTTGCAATTCACTACAGATGAAACGCAGGCTAATGGGGCCCAGATAGCCGTAGCGGTAAACGCGCAGCTATTCAGCATGACCATGCTGAGGGTCGTGAGGTTGAATTCCGCTGGTCGAGGATCTTTTCGTAAAGAAAATTTTCTCGATTCCCAGGGCATAGAGTATCTTCGTACCTGCTACACGATATACACATGCAAAAAATGGTCAATCGGCAAAAAAAGCTCTCAGTTAATAACTGTGGAAGTGCTCATAAGAACACTAATCTGAGAAGCAGGCTTTGTCCCAGTTGGGACGTAACGCCAGAAAGAAGAAGAAGACACGCAGGCTTCGTTTTTTAAGCAGAGTGGCCTGTGTCATCAGCAAACGAAGATTTTTGACATCCGTGAGGTAAATATGGGATAATATTGGTTCCAAAATTCTGTCGTGAGGAACACCACTGCCGTTATACACATAATTGTCTCATTTTACTCTTTGTGCATTTTGATTTTTGGTCATCAAACAGTTTATTTTTACGTATAGTTTTAAGAAAAGCAAGCCAAGTCAATTTGTCCCATTGTTGAATTTCCACGCATAACTGTCCCACTACTGTATTTCTACGCAAACTGTCACACCATACAATTCGCTGCGCAGATCTCGAACAAAACCTTCAGTTGTCAGTTTTGAATTATCTGGTGTTCAGGAAAATCGTTTTGAACATCTTCTTATGTTGGCTTTGCATCCCATGTGGAACACAACCTGTTTTATGTGTTTGTATTATCGGGATGCATTCATCATTCTTGCGAGCCTGACGTCAAATTTGATTGAAATTTTCAATATCAAAATATTATTTCCCATCCGTTTTTTAATGAATTCCATTTGAATTTTCAGGGTCAATCACAAAATTCTTCTAGTGTTTGGAACTATCATCGATCAGAAATTCTCTGTAATTTTGGATTCATCACGGGGAGTACTGAAATAATCCCACTTGAAGAATCAGCAATCACTTCAATTTCGAGTCCATGGCTTGCGAGAAATCAACTTCATGATTTAGATAAAAATAGTTCGTCCGTTCTTGGATGGCTTGATCACATGCTGGGTTGTTAGGAATATCGGTTCACTGGTAGAATTGGCCATTATATTGACGAATCTGAAACCTGGCTTGCGACATATCAATGTTCATGAATTTGCAAATCAAGTCTAAAGGTGGCTCAAATGTATTTGAATAACTTGACCACATGTCGGATTGTTCCGAATTCCCGGTTCCCTGGGGGAAATGGCCTCTAAACTTTCGGTTCTGGAACCTAGCAGGCAACATCAAACTTCATAAATTCCCAAAACAAGGCTAAAGAAGGGTAATTCAAAGGTTTTTGGATGACTTGATAACATGCCAGGTTGTTTTGGATACCCTGTTCCCCTGAGGAAGTGGCCATTATATTGGCGGTCATGAGACCAATCTTGCGACATATCAAACTTGATGAAGTCAAGTCAAATGAAGAATAGTTCAAAAAGTTTTGGATGATCTGGTCACATACTGGGTTATTCCGGATAATTGGCTCTTCGGTGCAAGTGGTAAATATGTTGGTGGTTTTAAAACTTAATTTGGGATGTATCAAATATCATGATTTTGCAAACAAAGTATAAAAAAATGTCAAATCGTTTGAAGATTTGTGTCGTGAATTTTGAGTTCGCAGAATAATCTTGAACTCGCAGATGAGTTTCTGTCAAGCCTGCAGCTGGAAGAGTCGATATAGAAACTCACACATTTTCTCATTATCACACATACAGAAAACTTTGCTTTCCATTCCAAATTATAAAATCGTATTTCTTCACATCCCCACACGTGGTTCCGTTAGGTATATGTCACTTGAGCCTCCATAAGGTGCCTTAACATAGTCTTGAGGATAAAAGTCCTCTACATTCAGTACAATCATTACGTAAGAATGGTCATCTTCAGCAGTATGCTTAGCACATAATTGGTCACTACTTCAGTGGGACTGTTATGCGTAGAAATTCACCAAAAACCCCATATTTCTAGGCATAACAGTCCCCCTTTGAATTTTGTAGCTAAATTAACTTTATTCCTATAATACAAACTCTTGACTCTAATAAACACGCTTGTACTATTGTAAAGTTTTAATTTTATTTACCACACACCTGGTCAATACGAGGACTAAATGTGTTAAATCCTTTGAACGCGTTTTTCTCGATTGCATGTTTTGGAACATGGGACAATTATGCGTATAACGGCAGACCAGCTCTTATATGAAGTCTTTATGACTTGGAGTTCTGATAATTAACCCGAAGTGTACGATTTGACAGATAACTTTGGATTATTCTAAGAATGTATGCTGGAAAATTACAGTTTTTTACGTGGCTTAGTAGGCTACACGTTCGCTTCATAAGCGGATCGTCATGGGTTTGATTCCCAGCCCCCTCAACAAAAAACTCTTCGTCAGTCTGCTTGAAAACAACACGAGCTTCAACCGTCGAACACCATGGCCGTCTGAAAGCGGACTGACAACTGACCCTCTTCTGAGCGAACATGCTGTAATGAACCCGGATAACAGGACGATCGACCAACGATGAGGAATAATGGACTTCTCTCTGGACTGATAAAAAAACAACATCACAGGAATCGTCGGATCAGATTTAATCGATAAAGCAGATTGGAATACGGACAAGGTACTACAAAGAACAACTGTTATATTGAATTCGCTCTGGTGATGCCCAAGCTGGCGAATAAGAGTTCAAAAAGTTAAGCAAATGGAGAAAAACATAAAACTGACACATCTGTCTGCCAAAATAATCTGTACAAAACTGGCTTTTTGTATCACGCGACCGCATCATTCCGTTCGGCCTGTTCGGCTGTCAGTCATACATTCTGAATTGAATATATTAAGTTATATATACATTCTGAATTGAATATATTAAGTATGAGGTTATCGCTGGCATTACTCAGACACTCTCAAAAATAAGCACGCACCACTTGTCGATGCATACTCAAATAAGAACAAATAACATAGAATTTATTGACAACAAACCAGAACTAAAATCATCCAACTCTAGCTACCACAAATATAACTTTGTAAGGTACCGCGGGGCAAGTGGGCAAATGAGGTAAGTGAAAACATTTGATATATTTTACTCAATATGTGAATTAACGTCTTGAACTCATGCGTAAACCTTTGAGGCCATTGAGAACATTACGATAGGTAAGAGATTTCTGAGATTTTTCAGCCATTATTGCATAATAGAGCGAAAAATTGTTAACCTGTTAACTGTTACTCCGTAACAAGTTGGCGGCGTACAATCTTATTTTAATATTTTCAGGAAAAAAGTTGCGGAAAATAATTTCCTGTACCACTTCTTAGTTGTCCTCTGTGACAGTTTCAAACTGCAATAAAAAAAGTTTTAGAATTAATTCGACGTAGACCTAAAAGTAACTAAATTTAAACACCGTCAATTTTCTTATCAGGTGGGGCAAGTGAAAAGTTTATCATTAGAGATTGAATTTGTGTTTTCTCTTCAAGTAGCCATAAGTAAACATGATTCGCAATTATCATAGAAAAACATAACTTGCTGATAATTCAAGAAACACTATACTCAAGCGTTGAAAGCTATTAGAAATCATGGAACTTCTCTAAAAGATGTTGCCAAACATTACAATATTACTATGTCTACTTCGGGCAGCCAATTAAAAGGAAGACGTTGACTGAAAGGCTGCAATATTAGAGAACACACGGAAATCTCGTGGAATGTCTATGTAAAGCTAGTTCAAAACATAAAAATGGGGTATAGGTCTATCCACATAAAAAAAATTCTAAATACGTTATTGAAGGATTCCGTTTGATTTCTCCCGAAGATTTATCCGACGTCATATCCGACTTTCTCAAAAACAATTAACGAGCGGTGGAAATTTTACAGAGCAGAAATGCAATTGCTGCCCTATAATGTAAGAACTAGTTATAATGTTGTTGAATCATTTCAACTAACATAACTGAACAGAAGAAAATTCAAGTGAAAAGAATAAAATTTTTTTGTTTACATGTTATTCATGTTATTGTTCATTGGGAAGCCTTAACAAATGTTGAAGCTAATAGAAATCGTGAATATAACTGTTTGTTTTTGAATTTATTGTTCAAAACGGTAAGCTTTTCACTTGTCCCACTTTTGGGGCAAGAGAAAAGTAAGGAGACATTTTTCAAAAACTTTTTCTGTATTTTTTTCTTAAAATTTTCATAAAAATCAATTTCAGCATGCTGCTTATATTTGGTGGGAGTCAAGCTAAAAAATATACACGACCTCATTTGTTTCAATTTAAAGTCTCTAGAATTTGAAGAATCTCAACTATGCGAATTCCATTATCCACTTGCCCCACGGTACCTTATTTGAAAAGTAAGAAGAATTTCATTGAAATTTGAGACTCAAAACGCAAACTAATTTTGAACTGATTTCTATTTGCATAAGACCTTAATAAAATGTTATTTTCATTTTTGTTTGCTTGCGCATAATGATATCATTATGTCAAATTTTGTGCCGATTTCATACAATTGATTGGGTTTGATATGTCTAAATCATATGCGATATTCATAAATTAATTAATGGGTCTATTTTGTATGTCGAGTCGATCAAAATGACTTGACTGGAGTTACTGTCGACCGAAAAAATCTCTCGACTCGGCTCTGTCACTCAAATTTTTTGACAGTTGTCACTCTATGTGACTGGATTTCTATGAGAGTCGACGTATGATATCTGAAATATCCATGCTTACTTTCATCGACAGTGATCACAGATGAGTCACATATATCTGCTCGATTTACAAGATAGGCCTCTAAATTTGTCATCAATTGTTTTAAAAGTAAAGTGAAAATGTTACAAAATTTTACCCGAGGATACATTGATCAGATTTTTTATCATATGTTTTTTTCGATTTCTTAATTTATTCATTGTAAATCCAATATTTAAAAAAAAGGGTTGTTTAAAAAAATGTTACTACACCAAGTTTTTTTTACATTTTTAAGGACGGAAAAATATTTTAAAAAATGTCGAAATAGCTTTGTTTTTTTTGTGACTCTAAAGTTCTCTGTTTTTTTTTGTACAGTCGGATCTTCTATTAAACGCATTCCTATAACGCGTACTCCTATAAGACACACTAGAGCGTTATAGGAGACCCAGGGCTTATGGGATTCCATCACTTTGGGGGTGTTGTTGAATATCTCGATAGCAGTAGTTTCAGTGCAAAGTATGATCATATTTTTAATTAAGAGGATCATCTTTTTAGTTGAGAACTTGGCCGGTAGGGGCGCTTTTTCTGATTTACACTATATGAACGATGAGGGATAAGAATGCAAATATTTGTAACATATGATATCTCTTGATCCTGATGTTTTGGAAGGTTGATGTCTTCGGAAGAGTTGTTCAGTAGCTCAAGGGCTGACATGCGGTGGTCATTTTTGTTTTGCGCATAGATCAGTAGTCTGACTACCTAGAAAGATGGCGCTTTCGGAAAAGTTGTTCAGTAGTACCATCATTCTGTTTAAAATGACATTTTCAAAAAGTTTACTGATGGAGAAAAACAAGCTGGTAGAACGATGGGTAAAAGCTTCTGCATGATTTTTTCTTGGTTTCAAAATTGGTACAGTTTTGGCATTTTTTAATTTATCAGGAAAATATGCCAATTGAAACATTTGTTATATATCAGCTAAAAGTGACATTCTACGCTCTGGAAGTTCTTGATGAGAATGTAAAAAAATCCATCATCACCAGAAGTTTTCATATTCTTGAAATTTTGAATAATATTTCTCACTTCTTCCAAATCCCAGGAATTTTCGAAAACGTTCTCTTAATTGAGAATACTTTCAAAGTCCTGAATTGCTTGAATTTCAATTGGAATAAAGAGTCCGCAACTAAAATTATGCGCTTCCAAATTGCATAGCAAGTTTTTGAGCTTGTTCACAATAAGTTAGTGATAATTTGTTTTCCTCTTTTAATGTTTCTTTTAACCCGTACAGGCCTGAGTGAATGCAAAAATACTAAAACCCTCACTGCTCAGCGAATTCTTAACGGATTCAAATGAATTTTTGTCAGTTCACTGGCCCACATATCTGGTTTCTAAAAGTGGCCAGAGAAACTGTGGCCGGAGTTATTCCGGTGGGTCACAGTGTCAAGTCGAGTAAAAAAAGGCTATTTTTTGGGACATGCCAAGTTACCTTTATTTATTTGCAATGACAATCATTTTAATTTGCATAAATCATTGAGATCTAATATTCAACATTATAAATGAAGAGTTTTGAACCGTTTAAGATATACCGGATGTGGCCATTCGGACGTAATGCCAGGAAGAGCCGGCTATAAATTTGTTGGATACTAAACCGTTTCGATGCTCGAAAAGTAGAAATCAAGCTTGGCACAGATGTTCAGATACAAATTGGCCATTTTACCGTAAGTTTGAGGCGTCCCGGGACCCACAAATGGTCATTTGTAGCATTAATCAAATGCAAAACTCATAGTTATGCAATTCAATCGTTGCTCAAAAGGTTTACACTGATGCGATTTCCTTCAAATTCCGTCATGTAGTGGCCACATTATAACAGATTCCGGAAATTATCTGTGTCTTGAAATTTGCCTACCTCCAGGGGTACAAACACACATTACATACCCTTTTCACCCGACCTGACCCAGTGATCCATCTGAATAACTCCGACCACAGGAATATTTCCGCGTTCCTCTGTCCACTTCTAGAAACTAGATATGTGTGCCAGTATACTATCAAAAAAAAAATTGAATCCATTAAGAATTCGCTGAGCGGTGAGGGTTTTAGAACTTTTGCTTTCACTCAGGCCTATACGGGTTAATGGCTTCTAAGGTATTTTAAAAATACTGGATAATTTTGAAAAGGGCTTAGAGCCATGATCCAATTGGGAAATTTTATTTTTTTGTTTCTATATTGAAAAAACCGTTTGTTTTCTTTTTGCAGAACCTACCATATTATTTTCATAGCTGAATCGAGAGTGCGTTGGAATTGTCTGCTCCTCCCGTTTTAAAGACGGATCATGAGTTTAAAAATTTAATTAAATTCAAATTTAATCATGCGTTAGTCGAGTTCAATATCTTTGTGATGAAAGCTTCTAAAATATCAATGATGGCGAGAAATTCTTCACAGACCTTGTCTCCAGCATTCTCCCATATCAAATAATAGAATTGGTTCATACCTGGGTACACATATTTTCGAAAACATACAGCACTTTTTGGAGAGTCGTAGTTGAACCTTCATTTTAGTGTGATAAGCGGCTCTGTTTTGCTCAAAACCTATGAGCTAGTATTGATACAAGTTGTCTCTAACCGAAGGAACAAATTTTATCCTCAAAAAACTGTCATAGACCTCCGTATATATTTTTCATTGAATTTTAACAAAAAAAAAACACATTCTCTAAGAACTCGTTCATCCTCTGATACCAAACTAACTAAAATTTTCAACGATAAAGTGTGATTTTCGAAGGTGAAAATTTTATCAACAGAGTATATGACAATCAGACACTGTTTCTAAATCTAAGCGGACAAAACCTTTAATCTTTTTTGCTTTATTACATTATTAAGGATAGTTAGAAAAATATGACAAAAATTGTCCTGGATATGTCGAAGTTATGTCGGAATATACTACAGTAATCATAAATTTCATTCACTCACAAAACAATGAAAATAACGGTTGTGGATGCTATATTCACGTTCAAACAATTTTCTCAAATTTTATGGGCCATATTGTATCCTTTCTTTGCGATTTGGAAGGAAACCTTGATTCCCGTAATGGAGTTCAAAATCTCCTGCCTAAATCCACCAAATTCGGAACAACTAATTACGATAGGCGGCACTCTTTGCTTCTTCATTTGACTCTAACAGCATGGGCTAGAGACTGCTTCGATTTGGTGTTCGGAAAATTTGAACTGATTGCTCATTTCGATGCAATTGCTAACATTATCCATTTAACCCTTGGAAGAAAGTTCGCATTCCGGAGAAACGTCCTTTCTTCCTTTCTGCTACGTTTAGTGACAGATTTAAATCCCACTTTTTTGGAAGGAAGTTGTGAATTCAAAGATTCACCCTTCCTTTTGTTTGTAGTTGCAACCATGTTTAGTGAATAAACGAAAGAAGATGGGACCTCCTAAGAGGTTTTTTTCCCAAGACAGTGTCCAAGAAGAATTACCACCGCTAGCTTCCGCCAACGGGTCCAACGAAAAATCGAAGGCACGGGTTCAAACAAGGATCGTAAAGGGATTAATAGTAGAAAAAAAAAATTACTGAGAAGTATTGTTTTATACCTTTAGATAGTTTTTAACAAACTTCCAAGAGCAGAGAGAATTCGTGTACGCACAGCACAAAGGTACAATGCGCACACCCTATGTGTCTTTAATTATCTGATATTGTGGATGAGTGTTTGGCTTTGATTTTCAACTCAAAACATGGTTAAAAATCGGATTTTCGCCACCTTTTTAGAAACTGGACCTCCGTGAGCTGGTGGATCCCAAATCCGTACCGGTATTTTAAGGATGATTGACCACTAGCGCCAGTCGATGCGTTATGGCAGCTGATGATGAACCAGTAGACTAGACCCGTCGATTTGTACACGCGGATGTGAACAGGCAGATCAGATTAAATCCAACGCTGTTGGATGGAAACCGCAAAAGCTGAGCGGCAGCGCCGGCTAACGTCGATTCATTCAACCGCAAGGAGAAACTAATTGACACTGACGCTGGCTGGGGGATTGAAATTGGATACAGCTAATTGATTTGGAGTTTGTTGCTGACATGACTATACAGTGGCCACCAGCAGCGACAATCCTGCTGTAATGTAATGAATCGACATCGACTGCAGATCTGGTTTGGTAAATGTATGGTTTTGAACATTGTTTTGATTGAAAGCGGTGGCAGAAAACATGTGTACCTATTTGTCATTTTACAGAATGACATAGAGATCAATGAAATTGGATTTGACATATTCTTTACATGATGCATAAAACTAAGTCTGAATAGGTGGCCTTTCTTAGTCGAGTGGTTAGAGTCTGCGGCTGCAAAGCAAAGCCATGCTGAGACACCTTCAGGTTAGATTCCCGATCGGTCCTGGATCTTTTCGTGATGGAAATTTCCTTGACTTTTAATAGCTGCACAACTAAGAACAAATATTCTTATAATATCCAAAAGTAAAGCCAATGGCATTATTTCTACGTCATCTGAAAGCTTTTTATATTAGTTTCGTGAAAAAAAAATCTTCTTCGTCTTGGCCTTACGTTCTCATTAGGACAGAGCCTGCTTCTCAGCTTCCACAGTTATTAACTGAGAGCTTTCTTTGTCAAAATAGCCATTTATCGCATTCGTATATGTGACAGGTACGATGATAGTCTATGCCCAGGGAAGTCAAGGAAATTTCCACTACAAAAAGTACTGGATCGGCCAGGAATCGAACCTAGACACATCCGGCATGGCTTTGCTTTGTAGCTGCCGACTCTGACTACTCGGCTTAGGAAGGCCCCTTGAAAAAATATTGCATTTTGAATATATTTGTGATGAAATGAATTGATTTTTTAGAAAAAAAAATGAAAAATATATAATAACATATATTTTTGCATTTAAACCCTCTCGTTTAAGCATGAATTTTTCATCACAAAAATATTCAAAACGCAATGACTTTTTTGTTTTTCTATATGTTTGCACCATTTTTCACAAGTTCTTAAAAAACTTTTATTATTCTTTGCGAATCTGTGTCGATTTTAACCATTGATCTTCTGGATCCAGAGATATTCGGAAATTCATTGGGGGACCAATTTTGACTACATTATTTCTCTGTGATTCGGTTATTTGCTTTTCAAAAGAATATTTTGATGAGAGGCTGTTGTGAAAAAATCACAAAAAAATGGTCCAACCGCTTTTGAGTAATGAGAATTTAAGATATCTTGAAGACAACTCAACTGATTAATATGATTATTACGCGACATTGTTCAGCTAACATTTTTTTTGATAAATTGACTATGAACCAAATGGCGGCAAAAATAAAAATTGCGAATGTCGATCCCCTAAGGAATATTAAAATATCCTCAAAACAAGATGACAATAGACATTACCGACACAGATTTTGAAAATGAATCATGTCAAAAAATGGTACAAAAATAATGAGAATCAAGAAGTTATCGTGATTTGAATATTTTTGTGGTGAAAAAATGTACCTATGGTTTCACTATTTCTAATATCTGTTTTCATAGTAGCACTAGCTTCGCAGCGTAGGCAAAATACAAATTAAAATCGTGTTTTTTTTTCAAACCTATATTTTCCTTCGACAAGTGGGTCTTTCGATTGATGTAGAAAACTCTTGATTATTCCTTTATTTTGTTAAACCTTTACGTTTACGTCCGACAAGGTATTTTCAAATAGCTGTCATTTCGTCAATTTTCATTCGATTTTTGTTAAACCACCGTCAGTTTACTTTAAAAGGTTTCAATTTTTTCTCATAAATGGACAATGCTGAATCCGGAACCATGCCGGAGATATTCCGGGTTGTACTGGGATCACGAGGGTGCCAAATTCTGGAAATGTGATATTTTTTTTTATTTATTGCAGTTAAAACACTGAAGTTTTTATGTAAAACATATTCCTTAAAGACTATTAACCATCTACTCAACCCCGCCGTTAGACGGGATACTCTATTGAATTTTGTGTATTTGTTCGTAGCTTGTAATAATACAAAATAGAAAAATAAAAAATAATACAAAAAATGTTTTTTTTTATATTTTTCTGCAATCAACCTACCACAGAAGAAAAGCCTGATGGATGAAAATAATTTCAAACCTGTTTAGCCGTTAGTTACACAGAAAAAATATTCTTCAAACAAAATTTTCATATAGGGTACCGGTACCAATAGTTGTAATGTACCAGTAGATTTGACTATGGAATAAAACGTACATTTTTCGATAAAAACGGCATGTGCTATTTTTGGTGGATAGATCGTCTCTAGTTTAATCGATTTGCCAAAATTCAGCTTTTTATTTTATCAAAAAGTCATATAAATAATTAAATGTTAGCTGAGTGATTAGAGTCCGTGACTACGAAGCAAAGCCATGCCATAGGTGCCTGGATTCGATTCCCGGTCGGTTCAGGATCTTTTTGTAATGAAAACTTCCTTGACTTCCCTGGACATAGAGTATCATCGTACCTGCCACATGATATGCGAATGCGCAAATGACAACTTTGGCAAAGAAAGCTCTCAGTTCATAATTATGAAAGTGCTCATGAGAACAATAAGCTGAGGAGTAGGCTCTGTCCCATTGGGGACGTAATGCCAAGAAGAATAAGAAAAAGAAGAAGATGTTCAAAAATAAAAATAAGGAAACAAAAAAAAAATGAATTTCAATAATTTGCGAAGAATAATAATTCGTTACCCAAATCGTATTAACAAGGGAAGGTCACGATGGTGTTACACGGGGTTTTCAACCAGACTATTTTTGTTAGACTCTACGTCTTGAAATATGAAAAACCCCAAAGCCTTTCGGGTGATGGACCAGTGGTGTAGCAAGGAGGAGCTCAGAAAGGGTCGATTTTGAACGAATACAATATTATTGAGTCAATTGAAAATTTGTCAAAAAGATTTTTCTCAGTATTTATTACGATAGTAATGAACAAAATTGACATTAATGTATGTTTTTAATGTAATTTTATGCCATTGGCGTAACTAACTTGGAATATGGACACCAAAACAAATTTGGTTTTATTGAAATAGTATACCAACAAGAAACCCATCCTAATTGTGCCTATGGCATGGAAAAAATACATTTTAAACATACATCAATACTAATTCTGTTCATTACCATCACAACAATTACTAAAAAAATTTTTGGCGAATTTCCAATTAGCCTAATAATATAATATACGTACAAAATTGCCCCTTTTAGAGCGCCTCCTGTCTACACCACTGGTCCATCACCCGAAAGGCTTTGGGGTTTTTCATATTTCGACATGTAGAATCTAACAAAAAACTCCGTGTAACACCATCGTGACCTTCCCTTGTAAGAACAATTTTCGATAACGAAAAATAATATTTAAATCGAAAATAAAATTTTGGTTACGACTAGGTCAAAGACCTGTTTCGAAAACAGTAAATTTCATACAAAATTATACCAAAAATATACAAAACCATAATAGGTCATCACGGATTTCAACTATACAGCGGTTGGGCATTGATGATGATTGAGATAGGCAACATTTTGTCTAAATAATTATTATATTTTGGAAAATTATTTCAATAGAAAATTCATATTTAATTAAATTTAAATATGTTAAGACCAATCGATACTTATCAGCCGATGTATCAAGGGCTCAAAATCTGCTCTTTAAGAACAAAACACAGAGGGATCACTTTTGTTTGTTGTACTGCCGAGAGTCTCAGTTTCCGTAAATTGTCATATATGTAAGTCCACAGCACACTTTAATAACTTAAAATCACCAAGTAATCATTTGATTCATCGAGTGATAATTTTCATAGAAAATTAAACTGTATTAAAAACGGAGACGAACCAGCCACTGGCTGAAAGTCTCCTTAATAAAGATAAAAAAAAAAAAAAAAAACTGTATTAAAAAAGCGTAACAGAGATTCAAATTTGCTGTGTGTACTGGTGTAATAATGTCAAGTCCTTGAGGTGATTACTAATAGAAGCCACACATTACACATCCTGGTTTAATCACTGTTTGATTATCTTGATTTTTACTTTTAAAGATTTCATATCGATTCATTCACAATATATTTCAACAAAATGTGTTTTATTTTTCATGCGAAGCAAAGTATATATTAAACATGAATTCGAATATCTACAGTATTGGACAAAACATTTGCAACATTTTCGATTTTCCATACAAAATAACCAACTTTGGTAAGATAGATCTCAGTTATTTATGGATCGATTCGAATTAAATTTTCACAAAACATAAGATGTAACTTAAATTTTAACATATATTTTTGAATAATTTTTCCAATCACGAGTTCATAAGTAATAACGGTTTAACTAAAGTGTAATTTTTGACGAGAAATTCAAAACTATTTATCTCAAAATCTGATAGCCTTACACAAAAACTGTCTAACAGAGAACAATCTAAGCAAAAGCAAAATTAACCAAGCAAAGCCAACCTAAATTGGTCGTCTAGTTCATTCGCAGAACCAAGCGTCCACACCGGTCACAAATAGATCTGTCACTACTTCCTCGATCTTTCCGGTTGACATGGTTCACACTCATTGACCGTGAAATGCTCTACATCAAGTGCTCTTTAACACGGTATCTTTTACATCCTGTATTCATTCTGGTCTACCAACCAACAGCCGCCGGTCACTACGCCTTACATCTCACTTAGCGAAGACGAACGGCATCTTACATCACAATCAGAGATCGCCACATATCGCTCCCATGCACCCTCCTGCGACTTAGTTACCTACCAAACTGCACAGATAAATGGTGTATATCTACGTATAATTAATCTTGGACCGGGTGCTACTGCCTCTCAGAGTTAGTCAGTGCAATGGCAGCTCAAGTTCAAGTCTTGTAAACAAATCTCCCCTTTCGATTCGGTCTGACGCGGCTGTAAAGACGACGACGGTTCTACTCAGCAGAGACTTGTTGCACATGGTATTGGACGATGCTGTATAGGAATAGCTACAGACGTTATGTGCCGTGCCGGTTTGTTGCTCTGTTTTTAGCAGGAAATAACATAATCAACACCAACTACAGTGGAAAATATGAACAAACGAAAGAAAAATCCCTTTGCCAACTGAAACCGGGCTCACGACATGGTTTGTTTGGTTTGTTCGGAAGAACATACACATCTACTCAGCAATGTTTCAATTGACGACGATTTTTTCCATAAGAGCATAACTGTCTTATATTGTAACTCATCTAAAGGTTTTTAACATAAAAAATCCAATTTTTACTTCGAATCAACAACTCAGCTGAGAAAAGTTAAAAACTGTGCCCGACTTAGTATCCCAATGTCCATCTTTTTTCATATAGGACAGTTATTCAAATACGGACACAAATGCTAGGGCTAATTTTCTGGCTGGCATTATGCCGAATGTTTCCCGGTTTTAGTTTAAAATTGCCACGCGGGCACCGGCAGAAGCATGCCGTCTGTTCGCCTTTTTTTGGAACTGAACTAGACGTGTCTGGTAGAGATAGAAATTACATCCATTTAGAGATGATATCTAAATGAGTGTGATTCCTTTATCTGCAGAACATTTAATGCAGTGTAGAATCGGACTGATTATTTAATCAACAATTTACTTATTCACATTGAACTGGGTGAATTCTTCTTCACTAATACTGGGCCTATTTCACAGCTTAGTGTTTTCAATTGACTTAATGATTCTAACAGATGTTTATTTTAGGAAGATTAAATGCCTTATACTGCTTTTAAACAAAGGTTGTTATGGAGACCTTTTTTAGGACCGTTAAGAAGGGTTCTGTGTAGACTTTCAAAGTGAATTTTGTTAAAACTTCTATGTAGACCTCTGTGCTAATATCTGTGGAGACCAGTGTTGTAAGCAATCACGGTAGTCGATACGTTTTTTTTTGAGATCCGACAGCCTTTGCCTTAATCATTCACAACACGAGCGATCAAAGGAACGGCACAATTATTATTGGCCATCCCAATGCAAACTGAATTTCCAGAGCAGTGCTGTTGAAGTTCGAATAAGCAACAGCTTGAAACTACATTTATTAAACAAGTAAACAAAACATACAACAAAATCAATATTCTTTTACGGATATTTCACTTATTTAGCTACTAACATTAAAAGTTTTTCCTCCTTTTTTAACAGGTTGATTGCTACGGCGTGATTTCTGGCTTTCTAACGATAACGAAAATTATGGTTTCAACTAATTAGTCTCAATGCTGATGAATGTTCATTCCACTTACTGCGTATTCCTAATAAATCAATCAGGACCCTCATATATATTCCCAGAAAATACCGTTAAAAATAGTAAATTCTATTCTAATAATTCCACTCAACGACTTTCAACAAAATCGATCTAACACTTTAAATAGTTTTTACCATTTTGTTTTTGATTTCTTCTGCCGCATATTTTTGTTTTTATTTACCTACACGGAGAAAATGAAGTACTCAAAAGTAAGTTCATTCCACACAATTCGAGGGGTTTGTGCGTTAACCTAATTTTGAGTTGATGAGGTAGAAGTTGTTTTCATTTGCAGCCATTCTAAAAAACACCTACTGGCTAAGTTCTATTCTCACAAACGGTAGATCAAATAACTCCACTTCTAGTAATAGGCTACTTACTCAAATTTGAGGATACGCACAAAGGTTCGGTTTTTGGGTTGTGTTGCTTTTCGCTCTCTGACAACAATAAAAGGAGCGAATGAAATAGGAAAAGAAAAATAACTCAAAAATAAGTTAAAAATACTCAAATATGGGTTTTCTGTTTTCTCCGTGTACATGTTCACTGACAGCTATGCTGCCTATGTTTCGCCCAGGGTGAATGGATGTGCGGTTGTCGTGTCTCTTCGAGAAACTTATGTTGCCTTACCGTGGGATGGTACGCAGCTGTGTCAAAAAACCCTCTACCCGTAATTCTGGTAAAGGTTCCTCAGCTGCGCGGGATTTACTCTCCTGCACCTCGAGCACAGCCAGCTTCGTCACAGGCCTCCTAAACTTACCCCTCGCCTGCCGGATTCGGCCATCCGTTCCTGGGTAGACCGTAGTCACGATGCCACAGATCCAGGTCGCCAGGTTGCCGATAATGTCACCAGGTCGCTACAGGTTAATGGTGGCGACTCGGAGTGCCATTTCGCTCGCTGGTTGATCGATGGCAGATACTCGGATATCGACCGAGCCCACAATGTATCTGCCATCGACGGCACACGAACCGACGTATGGCTATCGAACACGCTTGAGTCATCAGGCTGTGAGCGATCTCAAGGTAAACAGCCATTGTTGTCAGACAGTATGACTGAATGGTGGTAGATTCGGCGTGACGCGTGACTCCGGCGAAGGAGCCATTCTCGGATTCTTTGACCGACACTTCTGCACCTTACACCAGATGCAGGCTTTCCCAACCCGCTTCATCTCCGCTCGTAGGTTCTGGATGTAGAAACGCTGCCGATTATCGTTCACGGCAGTTTCAGCGTTTCCGTGTGCTACTCGCTGATGATAAAAATCAAGCAGCTTGTCTGTCACCGGGCAAAATGATCGGAAACCGCAACTCAAACGGCAGTGACAATCCTTGTGCCATGCTTCCTTCCATACGCAGTACATCATTAGCATCCAGGAAGAGACTCACAGTGTAAGGGCTGTTGGACATCTCCACTTGGTACTGCTGCCGGCACGGTTGCTGCTGGTTCGTGCTTATCGTCCGGATCTGATCATCGAAACTATCGTCTTGAGCCAACTTTCAGAGGTAGGGGGACTGGGGGTAGTATGCCCACGTTAAGGAAAACAGCGATTAAAGATGTGAAAAACATTATTTTATGCTGTTTTTCGATTATGGTCGGATAAACAAACATGTGTATAGTAGAAACAGCTATCCATTTCAGATTTTCTGGGGTTTATAAATCAATTTAAAAAAGAAAGGCTTGCTTAACTGCATATGTATTGTTTTGCGGGGTAAAATGCCCCGCTTCAGTCCGGCGTTAGCCGTTCTGTAAACGTACGCACACAATCATGCTTGTTTAAAGGCTGCATACATCCGGGAGTTTGTTCAGATGTTATTGTTCAATAATTGAGCTCTATACAAACTATGACAGTGCACAAGTTGACTCTCAGCGATAGTTTCAAAAATTTGGTTATTTATCGACCTAAAAATGACCTTGAAAATCGCACAAAATTGCAACGAAAACAGCAAAAAAACGTTTTTATATGTTTTTGACGATTTTCTTGAGAAAAACGCATAAAAATATAGAAATAGAAGTATTTTTACCCATTTTCTATGATATAGGGTGGAAAAAAGCATTTAAAAGCATCGTTTGTCCAAATCGAGGGTGGAGCGTTTTGCCCCTTATGGGCATATTACCCCAGTTCCCCTACGTTTCCGCTTTCTGGTACTCTTCACGTTCTATGATACGGTGATGAACCGCACGTTCTTCTTCATTACCTTCCTTACACTTGTTGATGCCGGAACGGTTTCGATCTCCAACCCATCTCGCTTTCTTCTGCAGTTCGAAACGAACCTGTAGACGCACGTTTCCACTTCGAAAACCGCAGCGGGTCTATTAAACATCGTTACGCTCTATTGCTTTGGTTAACAGTCCTCCGCCTGATAGAGGAAGTCTGGGGCACGAAATCATGGTTCATCGGAACGCAGGCTATGCGCTTTCTTCCACTTCGTCAAGGCGTCAGCCATGTTGAATTTCGTCGCCACCCATTGCCACTCGGAAAGCCTCGTCAGTTTATGACCCTCACCAATCTGGAACGCCACGAACTGTTTGTATCAACGGTTGTCGGAGTGAATCACTGACAATACTGTCCTCGAGTCGGATCACATAACGTGCTGCTTCACTTCTAGTGAAAGGAACTCTCTAACGGAGTTCGCTACAGTGGCGTAGCTAGGGTTTTTGGGGCCCGGTGCGGAGTTCGATTTAGGGGCCCTCAAAATTAAGGTGAATGCCGTCTAAATTTGAGAGGCTAATGTGCAACCAACTGTTGAAATAAACATTGAACAAATATCTTCTGTAGAATTATGACTAAAGAGATGGAACTTATGTTGTTATGTTTTGTAGTAGTTTAATGGCAAAAATGTCAATTAATGAGCCTACAGTTCTTCTTTGCATAACTCTTGTTCAGAAACACATTAGCTTACTGAAAAGTGAAATTCGAGAGGAATTCCAGTGAATTGACATGGAAGAAGAAATATTAGCTGGTGAAGTAGCACTAGAAAGCAATGATTTAGCTTCAATAAGTTATTCTAAAAAAGTTTGGACATTTTCTCAATTTTGTGTTTCTGAGTCGAGATTTATCTTGTCTGTTCTTGATGAATTAATTAATTAGGTCGATAAATTTGCCCAAGGTTTGCTCAAAATAAATTACCCAATGAACTCCAATGATTTCTTCATGAGTTCATTTTGTGATTTTCACGGACTTCCTAAAGATTTCGTTTTAGATTTTCAAAAATTTAACTATAGAAGTTACCTCAGAGATTGCATCACGAATTTCTTCAAAAATTATTTCAGAAAATCATAAGTGCGCAAGGAATGCATCCAATGATGTTACCAACATTTTTCTTAAATGTCCATCAAGATTCTCGTTTACAACATCTTTGAGATTTCAACTATTATTTTCTCAAGGGATTTTCTAGAATTTCCTTCAAAATTATCGTTCAGATTTCTACCAGAGAATTCCTTCAGGAATTATTCCAGTGATTGTTGCTAAGAATCCTTCAGGAATTATTCTGGAAATTATAGATAAATTTTCTAAAGATTTCTTCAAAGAATTCCCCAGTCATTTTCTCAGGAATATTTCCAGAAAGAAATCAACGATTTTTTTACAGAAATTATCGATGAAAATTTTCAAAAATCCGGGAGATATTTCAGAAGTAAATCTCAAAGTATCATCTGATGAAACTCGATGTAGTTTGAAAGTAACCTTTGATGAACTCCCACAAAAATCTCTGAGAGAACTCTTGGGCTATTTACTGTAGTATTAGCTATAGTGTAGAACGTCAGATGAACATTTGAAGAAGTCATGAAGATTTTACTTGAAAAAATACATGAGAAATTGTTTGGAAGAACTGTTAAAGAAATCTTTAAAGAAATTTCTGAAGAAGCTTCATGAGGAATCTCAGGTAAAAAAGAGGAATTCCTGGAGATGTATCAATCATATACCCTCGGATAATTCCGGGAGGTATTTTGGGAGCAATTCCTAGGGAAAATGTGGGTGAATGCCTTAAAGAATCTATATCATTCCTGAAAAGAAAATTGGAGGAACTGGCATAGGAACTCTTGAAGATCTTCCTGAAAAAATCTCCAAGTGAATTTCTTTACGAATTGTAGAATACTTGTTTTTTTTTTCTTAAAATTACACTTTTAGGAAACTCTGGAAGATCTTCTGTTGTTACAACTGGGAAAATCAAAATAGTCAAGAAAAACGTTGTAGTGCTCATGGATTTTCTAGAAGAATTTCTTGAATTTTTCCTCGAGGAATTTAAAAAAAATCCTGAAAAACCCGTTGAAAAATTGTGTAAAATTCTCCGAAGATATCTCTGCAATTTCTTGAAGCAAGTTTTACTGCAAGCAAAATAAGGAAAAAAATGATTTTAAAGACAATTTTTTCCTAAAATAGAGACTAAACTTCTAAAATGATATTTACTACCAGTCTTCATTGTGTACAAACCATGTTCCAAAGATGGTAATTGATTTATTTGTTCAACTATGATTGAAATGAAAATCGGATAGTTTAAGAACATGGTCTATAACATACTTCCAAATCAGTTCCAGATACAATAATGGGAGCCGCACAGTTAGGTAGATCCATCTTAATTACAAAATTAAACCGAGTTATCGAGAATGAATTTTCAATAGGTATTTAGGCTACTCTTATCACTAATGACATTGATCATGGGGCCCCTACACGGAAAAATCAGTTTACCTAATTTTTGAGTTGACTTTACCCAAAATTAAGTATATCGATTATTCTCTCAACCCAAAATCTCTCGGTATTCTCTCTCTTCCCCACAAATGTTGTTAAAAACAGAGAGAGCTGCACCTACTCAATGGGGGTAGTGTGGCCCAATAAGTCAAATTTGGGTAAAATTCATTATTCTCAAGCTTGGGTTGAATGAACTTAATTTTGCGTAGAATCAAACCAAATTTAAGTTAATTTTTCTTTTGGCTTTAAAGGCAAAATAACTAATGGAAATCTTGGAAATTTAGCCAAAATTGGATTATTGGGCTCAACTACGGACTACGGTTTTGCGTTGAAACAATTCTGATTTGAGTAGATCCGCGTTGCCGTGTACACATTGCCGATCAAGGTCACCTTCAAACTGAATTTTTATCTTCTTGTTTACGTGTTAATTTTCTAGAAATCCATATCATAATATTAAACGAAATTCTTATCACAATTTGGGGGCCCCTATGAATTTGGGGCCCGGTGCGGACCGCACCCACCGCACCCCCCTAGCTACGCTACTGGTTCGCTAGTCTCACTCCCAATAATGCCGCATGCAGCTTTAAATTAAAAATCGAGATTTTATTTAGCGGTGCAACCTTCGATCTCGACATAACGATCGAATACAATGGTCGGTCAGCCGTCTGCGTCCTCACTTGCGTCCACAAAAACGTACAGCTACAAATTTCTGTAATCTAGACATTGCCCGCCACGGAAATAATAGCGGGGGATCAGAACCTTTTCGATTTCTGGTAGTCTTCGGATCCAGTGTTTCCACTTCTCTGCACACTCATATTCGATTGGTTGGTTCCAGCTGCAACCACTACGCCACAAGTCCTGGATTAGCAGCTTCAGGTAGAACGTGAAGCTAGTCAACAGTCCTAGCGGGTCGAAGAAGCTCATTACTATTCTCTTCGTCGGCAACTTCGCGTCGAACTGGAACGGCTCCAAATCTTCTCTAAGCTTGGTCGAAAACGGAAACTCGTCGCTAAATGGGTTCCACACGATTCCCAACACACGTTCAGAACCAGACTCCTTGTCCTCGCTGAACCTTACGCCAACCGTCGCCACGTCCGTCACGTACACCATCGGCTTCTCCGACGGATCGTTCTGGAACAGTAATCTCTGCTTTCGCTTATCTTCTTCTCGGATCTGCAGCTGATGGTACATCTCGTTTATGTCCGCACCGAATCCGACTTCTCGCTCTCCAAGCTTGCTTATCATCGCCGGTGGAGCAGTCAGCATGTCCGGACCCTTTAGCAACTTCGGCGCTGGCGTCCCATACCAGCGAAACTTCTTCTTCCTTGGGTTGAATACAATATTCAGCGGCACATAGGGTGATGTGATACTATCCATCGTATTAAACTTTTTCCAGTATTGCAGTGATGCTGATACAAACCGATGCCAAACAATTCTTTCCCCGAAACGGCGCATTGTACAATAAGATTTTGATAAATCATGATCATCTTATTGGAAATAATGCAATTAAGGTGAAACAGTTTGGAATCCAACTTCTAAGATTGCACTGAAATTTTAAAGTCACTAATCTCACGAAGGAAGCATCCAACAACAGTGTACTTTTTATTTTGGATTTGTGCACTAGCTTCTTCTTCTTCTTTCTGGCGTTACGTCCCAACTGGGACAAAGCCTGCTTCTCAGCTTAGTGTTCTTATGAGCACTTCCACAGTTATAAACTGAGAGCTTTCTATGCCAATTGACCATTTTTGCATGTGTATATCGTGTGGCAGGTACGAAGATACTCTATGCCCTGGGAAGTCGAGAAAATTTCCAACCCGAAAAGATCCTCGACCGGTGGGATTCGAACCCACGACCCTCAGCTTGGTCTTGCTGAATAGCTGCGCGTTTACCGCTACGGCTATCTGGGCCCCTGGGTGCACTAGCAGAAAGCTTAAAATAAGAAGATCAGGGTCGTTTGCGTACTATTTATCCAGTTTTGTGCCTTTGAAAACGCGAGTAGGGTCACAAGTCGGCCATTGTGACGGCCATCTTTGAACTCCGAGATGTTTCACCTTAAATTTCAACTTGCCGTATTCTCAATTCGTCGTATTGTTTTCACTTCTGTCGCAATCAGTTTCCAGATTCGTCTCACAACTAACGGCTCACTGTGATATAGTTGTAGTAACCGATCTCGGCCGAATCTTTAGCGGACGATGAACAGTACATCCATTCGCCAAGAAAATCGATCAAAGAATCCCCAGTACACGCTTCTCTTCAACCGGTCAGCCTCAACTTCCAACCGCTGACGAAGATGCGAAGAAATCATACATGTACATTGACATAACGGCGGTTATGTACATTCCATCTCATTTCTACGCACGGCAAATACGAGTATGCGTGTGAAAGTTACAAGCTCATACATCTACACAACTAGCCTGCCTCTAGCCAAAAAGTGAAAGCTCGTTGTAATCGTAGCTTAACGGCGAGACATTCTAGCGTTAATACACTCTCAAATATTTTCATCCACAAAATGTTTCAATTAAATCATAAATAATTTTCCATATGCAGCATTATCACTACAATAGTGAGTGGTCAAAAGACCCTATTATAAAAAATTTTACTAGACTATAATGATCTACGGGCATCTTCCCCCATTCATTCAGCATGATGAAATATATGAATTTCCTCTAAAATGAATTGTTCGCCATCAAAACTCAGCCCAAACATATAAGAACAATTCCTTTTGAACAAACAATCATTACAGCTACTCACAGTGCTGCAAAAGCAACACAATCAAAGGAGCCGTTTTTTACACCCGACCACCGCGCACACATTAAAGGCTCCCCCAGACCTAAGCGACTTTTTACGGCGACAGCGACAAAAAATCGTCGCGATTTCGCAGATGTTTCGCTGCATGCACTGTTTGATGAGCGCGTCTAAGCCACAGCTACGCGATTTCGCAGCGATTCGCGTCGTGTCAGTCAAGATGGTTCCATAGAAGAGTGTTTGCAGCTACACAACAACGAAATCGCGACGATTTTTTGTCGCTGTCGCCGTAAAAAGTCGCTTAGGTCTGGGGGAGCCTTAATGCGCTCAAGCTTTTCTTTCTCAGTGCGACGAATAGAACTTTGTTTACATTCTCAATTATACGCGGTCGTTGCGGAAATTTCAATATATTTCATGAATAATAGAAGTTTTACGGCGTGTGATTGGAATGAAATCCTTTAGTGAAGAAGTACAAAGCTTTTCCGTAGTGAAAATAAGTGCCCGGCGAAGTCACACAGAGAGGAGGGAAGAAACTTGTATCATAAAGTGGTGTGACTCAGTCGATCGCCAAGCATTTCTCTCAAATCGTATTCGTCCATGCGACTTCGGTGAAAAAGTGCAAAGTGGATAACTAAACTGAAGCTATTTATCGAAATACAGTAGTTTTATTGCATTTTTGGGTATAATTGTACGAAACATAACAGCTTTAACTAAATTACACTTGGAAAATGAATCTTTGTTGCAGGTAAGTTTGAATGTCCACCGTAGTGTAGCATTTTAATTTTAATACGACGAATAATAGCACTTATGATGAAGTAGAACGAAACCCTACCACACCTTATTGCAGTCGAAAGCCATCAGCTCCGACGATGTCGCTTCGTGTGCGTACCCTTTCACCTGATATTCGGCTACCATGGTGCGAACTTTGGCGTAAAGCTCGGTTTCCTTTCTCAGATGATTTTCCAAGCACGAAAGCCGCTTGATTGCCATCGGGTAGCTGTCGGGGGCCCAGATAGCCGTAGCGGTAAACGCGCAGCTATTCAGCAAGACCAAGCTGAGGGTCGAATCCCACCGGTCGAGGATCTTTTCGGGTTGGAAATTTTCTCGACTTCCCAGGGCATAGAGTATCTTCGTACCTGCCACACGATATACACATGCAAAAATGGTCAATTGGCATAGAAAGCTCTCAGTTAAAAACTGTGGAAGTGCTCATAAGAACACTAAGCTGAGAAGCAGGCTTAGTCTCAGTTGGGACGTAACGCCAGAAAGAAGAAGAAGAAGAAGCTGTCGGAAAACTCAGCATCGTCTTCTTTCCACAGCAAGCCCGTTTTGGAACCGGTCGCCGATTTTCTTCGTCGTCTTTTTCAATAGCTCCTTCGCTCTTCGGTCCCCTTCCGACTAAGGAAGCAATGCCACGGAAATGCCGGACTCCTCCAGCGAATAGTGGCTTTTGAGCAGGTCGTGAAGGTCCTGGTTTGCTACGGCCTTGCATGTATGGTGACCGACTATTCCTCCTTCCACACTACTAATGCCAGTTGGTCCGTAGACTGTCCAACCAAGCTTGGACCTAACTGCTATCGGCTCTTCCGGTCGACAAAATCGGCATCGGTTGCCGACAAAGGGGCAGTTCTCTGCTCGGCAGTCCCTGTCCAGAAGGTTGCCAACGTTTTCTGGCAATCTGGAGGAATGGCCGATGTTTATCAGCAGCTATGAGACGGCGACGAAGGCGTGCGGCTTTTCTAACGTGGAAAACCTGGCACGGCAAAAAGAATGCCTGAAAGGCGAGGTGCTGGAGGCAGTTAGGAGCAGATTGCTTCTACCGAAATCGGTTTCGAAGATCATCGAGACGCTATATGAGCGACCTGAGCAATTTTTCAACGTGTTGCTGTCGATGGTTCGCAATGCAGCACAACCAAAAGCGGATCGTTTAGTGAGTTTTATTGGATTCAGAGTGGTAGTCCAACAGCTAGCCGATCATCTCGAGGCTACTGGGTTAACCACTCATCTGGCGAACCCGATGCTCATACAAGAGCTAACAGAGAAGCTGCCAGCAGGAACGCATCTTGAACGGGTGCGACATCGCAACCAGGTCGTGGAATGCAAACATCTCAAGGATTTCAGAGAAGACCTTTGATTGTTCACTTCTGTCTTACGAAACCAAATATATAATAGGATTGTGCTACGAATGTCATTTCCCCTTTCACCAGTTCTCCGATTTTCCCGGTTTCCCGAATGCCATTTCATCGAAAACCACATTTCATTTTCAACCAGTATGAAAAATGATTAAAAAAGAAGAAGATATTTGGTAGTCGCCCGACTAAACACAAAACGCCAAAGATGCTCACGAAGGTGATACTTGAAAAAACCGCCAATCAAAAAAATGTGCATATCAGATGACCAGTTCGTTCATCATCCTGAAATGTATGAAGTGATAATAATTATGACAGACAAAAACTGTTCGGAGAAATAGGGTAGTCGGTGAAAACAGGTATACGGGAAAGTGGTATTCAGAGAAAAAAAAATTCGGGAAATCGATATTCGGAGAAAAGTAGCGTACCGTAATTCGGGGTGTAGTTGATCAGTGGGGAGAAGTTGATCATTCCTGTACCCACATGTATAAACTGCCAAGAGAGCTATAATCCGTTTTTAAATATCACAATTTCTGCGATATCGCATAACCTGATAGCTGCTCTTGATAGTTATATATATTTGGTTCGCCATACAAGATAATTATACCATGTAAAAAACATGTTTTTAAGAAATGTTTGACTAACTGTTGAAGCGTTCTACTCCGAACATTCGACTATTTTTAAGGCTTCGTGAAGACACCAATTGAAAAAACTATTTCATACATTAGATACAAGTTCTGTAAACCCAGTTGTAAATTTGCGTAATGATAATTCATTGTTCTTTTTGTTAGGGGATTGCTAATTTCAAAGAAAATGGCATACTTTTAGGCGTTTTGTGGGGCATTCTGTAATTTACAACATTCTATTCTAAAATTGACCGATTTACCAAAAACTTGTAAGATTTTTACTGCCCATAAAAGCATAACTGTCCCATATTGATTTTCGAACTAACACCTTTTTTCATCACAACATTCATGTTTTAATATGCACTTCACTAGGCATATGAAAATGTATACACTTTGTTTGAAAATGTTGTGGAAAAATATGAAGTTGGTGCAGTCCCATATTGAAAAATAAAGGCATAACAGTCTCTATATGAACTTTGAACCCCAATAGCAACTGCAAAACTGGAATTATGTTCAACTTTATATTTTTTACTGATCATTATCAGCAAATTGAGTATTCTGTGACGTGCAGCTAAATGAATATTGCATTCAAAAATTTACTAGAAAATTATAAACATTTGGGCGGAAATGCAAAACTTCAAACTTTGAGTGCTGTTTTTTCAATGCCTACTAATTCCATATGGGACAGTTATGCCTTTATGGCAAATTAGAACATAAATCAAAATCAGTGACTCCAACTTTAGTAAATGGCACATCTCTTTATTTTGTGAAACCTATCGCATTTAATGATCAACTTCACCCCGGAATCAAAAATTCACTGTTTGATTTTTGAAAAATGGTTTTGTTATTATGATAACATTACGTAAAAAAATCCTTCGTTTAATTCGATAAACACCTAACCAGTACAGGTTTCAAAAATATTAGAATGATAATACATGCATCCTACTAGGGATAAAAAAACAGAATCGCTTTGAAGTGATCAACTGCACCCCATTTGACGGTAACAGCACTTAATACAATGCTCATTACTAGTTATAACTTGATAAATTATGATATACTGAACAGCTATCGTCTGCTTTTTCAATATAGTGGATTGCCTCAGAAACACATTGTCCTAAATCTTAAAGTATATTAGGTTATAGCTCCCCAAGCATAGTCGAGCAGACATATGGAGATATGAACGGTCATACACTTCAGAAACACAGCCAAAGCCACTTCAGCACTCTAAAAAGGTCGAAAAAAAGTGAAAATCATCCAATCGCTGCCAGAAACAGGCAGCCCGTCGACGTCCAAATTTCCGACACCTTTCAAGGAAAGGAAAAAAAACAACATATATGACCTGCCAGTCTTTGGATCGTTCAGCAAGTTCACCACGCTAGTTGATGTGGGTACGAGAGTATATCAACATTTAGGGGGGGATGCCTCAGTATCGGACAGCACACAATATTGATTATCGTCGAAAAATCAAGAATGTCAAAAATTTTTGCGGATAACACAAGCCTCTCCACCAAAGGACGAAGTCTGCGTGTCATCTGCAAAAAAGTTTGAATATTTTTTCTTCATATTTGCAAAAACGGAAGATTTCCCGCTATGCACTCATAGTTCAATTTAGAATATTCCCACATAAACTAAAAGCTCTTTAATTAAAACCTTCAAGTAAAAGTGTTGTCACGATGAAAGGGGTTCCAATAAATTGGTCAGTTGAAGTTAATTATGCTAGATAAAAATTTAACTTAAAAAAATCACATTGAGAGCGTTCAAGTTGAATATTACAAAAATATAAAATTTTTAATCCACTTATTAGCAGAAAATCGGAACTTCATCTTAAGAACAAGTGTTTGGTCTTCAAACAATCTTTCAGGCCAGCCATGTTGTATGCTGTACCAATATGGACTAGCTGTTGTAATACTAGGGTGAAAGCTCTGCAGAGTATTCAAATTAAAATTTTGAAAATGATCCTGAAACTCTCTACCTGGTATAGTACTGATGAGCTCCATAGAATATCCAATGTTGAAATATTGGAACAAATGTCAAATAAAATTATTAATAATTTTAGAGAGAAAACATTGCAATCTATTATTGACACGATTAAGGTGAAGATGAATCGAAGCCAAACTTCAAATTTTCAAGAGCACGGATCTGGGGAACCAAACATCCATTTAAGCTGAAAACTTAATCGATTGGTCACTGGTGGTGACCAATCGATCAGATTTTCAGCTCAAAACGAGTGTTTGGTTCTCCAGATCCGTGCTCTTGAAAATTTGAAGTTTGGCTTCGATTCATCTTCATTTTAATGCGTTATTAATATAAGTTGAGTTAGGTTAAGTTAATTGGAAGCGTTTTTTTCTCTCATAAACAGATGAAATCAACTCATCTGTAAAAATTCTGAACTTCTACAGCAAAAAATAATGTAATCTGTTGTTAACAGAATGTTAATGAAAGCCTTATTAAGTTTTATCAAATTAGGATGATAGTTGTGTCTATCACAGGCCTGGCATCTTCCAGGTTGAGTAAAACTGTCATATCAATGTTGCAATTGCTTTGAATTAAATAATTAGTATTCCTGGAGTAAACCCATTCTTTGATGGATAATATTAGAGAATTCAAGGCATTTTCAAGTTGTGTTCAGTATTGGAGGCTAATCCTAGTAGAATTAAAATCAAAGTGCATTGTCAATAATCGTGTTTATGTTTTTAAATTGATTGATTTAAACGTGCAAAGCTAATAATTAAAAAAATAAATAAATGGGTAATTAGAACGCATGCAACCAACGTTTTTGGAATAATGAAATTATCGGATTAGCTGTCCGGTACTGGGGCATCTCCCCCTACAGTCACGACCAACGACGAAAAAGGCACATGCAGAGAGGCTCGGCTACACCACAGTAGAACTGCCCCCCGGTGCAATGATTAGTGTCTGCTGCTCCCGACCGACCGCAACTCGGAGGATGTGGCCGGATTATATAGTGCTGCTGCCGGCGGCGTTGGCTTATACGATTCTGGCCAGACCACAGCCTCCCTTTGAACGTTTTCCACTCGGGAACGCGTGTCTGGTTTGGATTTTATTCTGGTACGGTGCCAAAGCGATTACCGAATTTTATGTTACCCTCACTCACCGGGCACAGGGTCCAGGTGTTATATTTTACTGGTCCTCATACTTCGGACATTTGCCCCTTGGTGGACCTTCTATCTATATCTAGGTGCAGACAAACAAAAATGTGGTATATTTTTGATCTAATGGGAAAAATGCTCGTAGTACACTGTTTGATTGAACTGTGACCAAATGCTGCACACTAGACTGATGGTTAAATGTTGTCAATTATGGTAAATGCCATCCACCTAAAAATTGAAGCGAGTCGAAAGAAATTAAACTATGCACACGCTATTATAGTTTATATGTCAATTATTCTGTGGAGAAGTTCACTATTTCTCCTAAAATGAAATCTTCTTAACAACCACTATACTAGCGCATACGCTTGAATTATATCCAGAAATTATTATATTTCTATTTGGAAATCTATCCCTTAAACATTCGTAACAGTTTAATATAGCTGTAACCTACTTCATATCAAAAATAAAATTCCATTTACATATATGTTTAAATGATCAGAAAATTCATCCTACAGAATAATACGACTAATACATTATTTCGATTTGTTGGCTCATACATTGGCATAGCTAGAATTTTTCTGGAGGGAGTCTAAAGATGAGCTTGCATATTCTGTCAACGGCAATCATCATGTAGAAATTCTAACGACATCTAATTCAACAATTCTAGCATATTTTTTAATGTCGTTTCGATTGTGTGGTTCACACATATGGCCCTCTGTTAAAAAAAAAAATTCAACTTCTATTCATTTCTCTCGTCTCTCGCTAGCGATTCTATCCATCTTGTTATTTCATTACTTTCGTTACTCCCTTCCACTCTGAGTAGGGTTTTGTTCTACTTCGTCATAAGCGCTACTATTCGTCGTATCAAACTTTAAATGTTCCACTACGGCGGATATTCAAACTTACCTGCAACATAGATTCATTATCTAAGTGTAATTTTGTGAAAGCTGTTATGGTTTGTATACTTGTACACCAAAAATGCAATAAAACTACTGTATTTCGGTAAATAACTTCAGTTCATTTATCCACTTTTCACTTTTTCACCGAAATCGCATGGACGAACACGATTTGAGAGAAATGCTTAGCGATCGACTGAGCCACACCACTTTCCAACACAAGTTTCTTCCCGCCACCGTGGTCGACTTACTTCGCCGGGCACTTATTTTGACTATGGAAAATCTTCGTACTTCTTCACTGAAGGATTTCATTCCAATCAGAGTTGGGAATGGTAATAGTAGTAGGCTTGAGTTTTGGCGAAAATCACGTGGCTCTTCTAATACAGTAGTTCAAAATTGTGAATCTCATCAAGTAGACTATGTTGGGTACATGAACTTTCTAAATCAGTAGTGTCATTGAAGGCTGTAAATGCGGGAAATAGAACATTTTTCTACAGTAGTTTTGGGTTGCCCTTAACGACGGGTGTTTTGCTGTTTTCAAGGCATTTTACCTACAGCAGCAATAGGCGTGAGTTTCACTGGCTCCGCTGACTGTGATTTGCTGCGTATGCCTACTGTAGTGTGAATTTCAGAACTTTTCCCAACTCTGATTCCAATCACACGCCGTAAAACTTCAATAAATAACTAAATTTTACGAAATTTCCTCAACCGTCGCGTACAATTGAGAATGTAAACAAAGTTCAATCCGTCGTACTGAGAAAAAAAAGCTTGTGCGCATCAATGTGTGCGCGACGCTCGTCGTAAAAACACGGCTCCTTTGATTGTGTTGTTTTCGCTGCACTGTGAGCAAATGCCATAATTGTACGGTCAAAAGGAATTGTGTTCATATGTTTGGGCTGAATTTTGATGACGAACAATTATTTTAAAGGAAATTAGTATATTCCATCATGCTGTAGGAATGGACGGAGATGCCCGTAGATCTATATATTCTAGTAAAACATTTCATTATAGCGTTGATATGTTCTGTTTTAACCACTCAATATAATTATACTTGCAAAAATGGAAGATTTCTCCTAATGCTTCCAAAACTCAACTTATAATATTCCCACATAAACCAAAAGCTCTTTATTTGAAACCTTCAAGTAGACATTCTGTCACGATGTGAGGGGTTCTAATAAATTGGTCAGATGAAGTTAAGCATCTAGGGCTCATGCTAGATAAGAATTTAACATTCAAAAATCATATTGAGGGCATTCAAGCCAAATGTAACAAATATGTAAAATGTATCTATCCCCTTATTAATAGAAAATCAAAACTTTGTCTTAAGAACAAGCTTTTGATATTCAAACAAATTTTCAGGCCAGCCATGTTGTATGCTGTACCAATATGGACTAGCTGTTGTAATACCAGGAAAAAAGCTCTGCAGAGAATTCAAAATAAAATTTTGAAAATGATTCTGAAGCTTCCTCCCTGGTATAGTACCAATGAGTTACATAGAATATCCAATATTGAAACATTGGAACAAATGTCAAATAAAATAATTAATAATTTCAGGCAAAAATCGTAGCAATCTTCAATTGCCACGATTAATGCGTTTTATGTTTAGGTTAAGTTAGGTTAAAAAAATTAAAAAAAAGCAGTAATATAGAAAGAATGATGACATTTTGAAAGAATAATAAATTCAACAACAAGTATTTTAATAACTGAGCAACGAAAAATTTTAGAAGGAATTTTTCCAAAAAATGGTGATATTTTGAAAGAATAATAAATACACCAGAACATTTTAACATAAAACGTTGAGCAATAGTACTATGTCACAAAACATTTATAATAATCACCTTTGAACATCTACAAATTGGATGAAATAAAAAAGTCCCGTCTCGTTATAAAAATGTCAAGAATAATTTATCCTATATAAACACAAGTACAAACACTAACCGCGATGCGAAGTGCCGGTAACAATTATCGTTTAGATAGTTTCGTTATTAACTTCTTATAAAAAGTCTGTTTACCCAAAATAAATTTTAGATCAAATTTTCATCCGTTGTGCAAAAATTATAGTTCGGGTATACCTCTTGAACCGTACGAGTTTTGAATCAACAATCACACAATATTTTTTCGATGAAATTTTCTAAAGCCCTTCGACCAAATTTCCATTCGACAGTGTTGCAGAAATTTGCTTTTCTTAAACTCAAACTTTTAAACTATCGCAAATTTTCTATTTTACGAAAAGCTACCTCTTTTTATAAGATTAATTGCATTAATGACAACTGTGTGTATTTGAGTGAGGAGGTTGCATCAAAGATTGGTTTTGGATTATTAAAAGTTATTGATGTTTGGAGGGCCTTCCTTAGCGGAGTGGTTATAGTCCGCGGCTACAAAGCAAAGCCATGCTGAAGGTGTTCGGGTTCGATTCCCGGTCGGTCCAGCATCTTTTCGTAATGGAAATTTCCTTGACTTCCCTGGGCATAGAGTATCATCGTACCTGCCACACGATATACGAATGCGAAAATGGCAACTTTGGCAAAGAAAGTTCTCAGCTAATAACTGTGGAAGTGCTCATAAGAACACTAAGCTGAGAAGCAGGCTCTGTCCCAGTGAGGACGTTAATGCCAAGAAGAAGAAGAACAAGAAGAAGATTGATGTTTGGATTTTCCTCCAAACAAAAACAATGTTCTTTCAAGTTGTAGGCTGCAGTCCGTGACGACCTTAACCATGGATACAAAAAAAAATCACCATTTTTTTGGTCTAAGTGTTTCGTTCCATCACGTACTTGCTAATTAATATTTGTGATCCGATGCGCGCACGTGTTTGGCTCGTAAAATAAGTTATTCCTGACGTTTTTCCTGTGCTGTCGTTCGGTTTTCACGACGATTTTGCATGCACTTCTGGCTCTCCCTATACTGTAACCGGAAAATCAACCACCACCTGTTGGGGTTCTGTCATTGTGCGGTAGGGCGGGTGGGTCTGCCGATGAATGATGAATGGTTTTATAAGTATCCCTTGCGTGGCTTACTTGTGGTGGAAATGCTCGCGTAGAGTTTAATTTAGTTGCTAAGTCCCAGACTATTTGAGCGATTTTTCTACCATTTGGCATTTTGCAATTAATTTAATGTGCATTAGAATTCGCACCGTGATATAAGCGCCATCAACTTAACGTTTTGATTTAGGCACTTCGGCCTCAGTAGAGTAACTCACCAAAAAAGCAAGCAAGCAAGTTTTATATATATTTTAAAAATGGTAATTACAAGGCCTTCGAAGAACGCCTTCGGGAACTTTTGATCGGAAAACATTGAAACATTAAAACTCTGAATTCGAAATATGCATAATATTTTTGTTTCTCGATGAATTTTGTTGATATTTTCAGAACTTACCAACTCTTGTAGTTCATGGTTCGGAAAACTTGCTCATATTGTCCAACTGGTTCTGGAGTTATTCCGGACTGTCTTGGGGTACCAAAATTAGCTTAATTATCCATTCAACGGATATCCCAAGACCCCGATAAGCTAGAAGGTTGGTGTCTTCGCCAAAGTTGTGGAGCAGATCAAGGGCTATCTGGCAGTAACAAATCTAATTGGGAATTTATCCGCTATGTGGCGCTAGTAACAAATTTCCTTCAATCTGCTGTAAATCGAGAACCTGATTAGCTAGAAAGTTGATGTTCTTTCATGAATGTTCTGAATTTCTGAAGATTGTTATTTATTTTTATATATAATGTCTCCAGTCAACCTTTAACCCTCTAATACCCAAACCCGCCTTTAGACGGGCTACACTTGGAATTTTGTGTATTTTTTTGTAGCTCGGAAATCAAAATGATTTTATTTTCGGCTTAAACCTTGACTCATTACACGCATATGAGAAAGTTTTTTTTATGACTTTTGAAGCTTTTTTGTATTTTTGAAAATTGTTCGAAAAATTGTATTCTTATATAACCTACAAATGCTTAAGGTTTATTTAACGTGTAATATGAATAAGCTGTACGGCATTTAAATAATTTCAAACCTGTTTTTCCGTTAATTACACGGAAAATAAAAATATTTCCAGAAAAATATTAACCCATATCCGCCCAGCGTCCTAAAAATAGGACAGAAGCCCCGAACGCCCAGCGTCCTATAAATAGGACAGTACTTGTAGTGCAAATATCTTGAAAATAAAGAGGTTTAGGATAAAACTGTCTTCTGCAAAGTTGATCACAGGACTGTTGACATCCACTTGGTAACTATTTTAATTCATAATTAACTCACCAGGTGGCGCACAGACGCCAAGAAATGTCGCATTTATAAGCAACATATGAAACAACTTTCCAGCGTACAAATATTTGCTTCGTTTATATCTCAGTCCAGCGATGAGATACAAAATTGGTGTCTTCGACAAAGTTGAACAACTAAATAATATCTATTCGCATAGAACCTTATAAATTCGGAAAACACTCCCAAGATGGCGCTAGTGAGCCAAAACGTTATTTGCTTATATCTTAGTCCAGCTATGAGATACAAAAATGGTGTCTTCGACAAAGTTGATCAACTAAATGAGAACTATTCCTTATTTGTTCGGGAAACACTCAAAAGATGGCGCTAATGGTCGAATATTTTGATTGTTTATATCTCAGTTCAGTGATGATATACAACGTTGGTGTCTTCGACAAATGTGTTCAACTGAATGAGATCTTTTCGCCCGAAATCTTATTAGCTCGGAAAACATTCACTAGATGGCGCTAGTGGGCAAATATTGTATTTGCTTGTATCTCAGTTCTGTAATGAGATACAAAATTGATGCGTTCGACAATGTTGAACAACTAAATGATTCTTAGTCACATAAAACCTTCTAACACTCACAAGATGGCGCTAGTGGGCAAAGATTTTATTTGTTAATATCTCAGTCAATCGATTAGATAAAAAGTTTGTGCCTTGGACAATGTTGAACAACTAAATGAATCATATTCGCCTAAAATCACATTAGTTCGGAAAACACTCACATGGTGGTGCTAGTGTTCATATATTTAATTTTTTTTTTGCAATTCGTAATTCGTAATTGGTGTCTTCGACAAAAGTGTTCAACTAAATGGGATCTATTCGCCCAGAAACATAGTAGTTGAGAAAACTTATTTGCTTATATCTCAATCCATTCAAGGGATACAAAGTTAGTGTTTTTGACAAAGTTGAAGAACTAAATAAGACCTGTTCACCTGGAAACTTGTTACTTCGGAAATCACGTAAATGGCACTACATTTACACATTTTATTCGTGTGGGCTTCGTAGCCGTGCGGTTAGTGTCACCAGGCATTTAGCCGCATCGTGCTAGGGAGTGTGAGTTCGATTCCCGCCTCAGGCCGGTAAACTTTTCGTGAGGAATGTTTTCCGACTGTGCCACTGGGTGTTGCATGCTAGTCCGTTGTCTAGTGTGGTGCTTCCTTCAAAGGGCATAAATGCCCACTGGAAGCATTAACGTGTCAGTGTCTACCCTGGCCGACACCTCAGACCATATGCATCAGTGATGCAGTAACTTCAACGTCATAGACGAATAATGTTGGCTTCAATTATTCACGTCTGTAAAACATGTAACAGTTGGAGTCCTTGACTGTCATATGAACTGAAGTAATGTATAGAGTAATGAAATTCTGATATTGCCAAACATATATTTCGATCGCTGTCAGATCCGAGCCACATTGTATACTAATAACTTGACCCAGAAAACATATTTTGATAGTTATGTCTTCTTTATCAGCTGGCAAGTTTAATAGAATCTTGAAGACTATTCTGAAACATCTGTAGGTTTTATTTTTTTTTAATCAGAATATTTGACGTAGGATTTTATTTTGTTTTTGGTATAAATTGTGTAAGTGTGCATAGTTGTACATGTACATGTATGGAAATGTATGTAGGGTAGTTGTATCAATAGTGGAGGTACTAAACACGGTAGAACTTTATTTAACCGTCTAAATTCAAGAAGCGCAATTAATGTACATGTTAATGTTGTAACGGGAAGTAAAGACCATTGACTTAATGAGAAAAATGATTTCATTGCAGTAATCCACGGCATGTCAGTGAAAAATAATACCTCCACTATTGATACACTGTTCCTTTAGTTGAGGTATATTTTAAATTTGTGTTCCTATAGTTGCGGTATCCGTTGTTTTCTAATGGGATCCTCCATTATAAGAACATTTTACCGCAACTATTGGTACAAGTAAAAAAAGTTTTACCTAATTAGTGATATTTCATCAGTTTAAAAGCAATTTGAACGCTCTTTTCAACTATTCCGTGTATCAACAAGCCAATACGTCGATTGGCAGTGTCGGGTCTATGGCTAATGTAATAAAATCAGTGGAAACGGCACTACCGCTACTATAGGATCACTCACAACTAAGGGAACACTTACCCTATGTCTGTATCTTACTTACGTGGTAGAGTAGAAAATTGAATTGAAGTCACTAATCGATTTAGTTCTGGCATGCATCTTTCGCTTCTGAAATTTTTATTCATTATGTTGCAATTTATTCATCAAGGTACGTCCATAAATTACTTCACGCAAAGTTTTTTCCATATTCATCCTCCTCAATTTACCTCTGTATCACACTTTTTGTATAGATTCCAATTTTTATATGGGTAGTCACGTTTCTTGTAACGCCCTCCTTCCTCTTCTGTACGTGACGTAATTTATGAATTACCCCTAACCTGCAGTTTTTTTCTCAACTTGTTTACATTGTAATGGGTCTTCTTCTTCTTCTTTCTGGCGTTACGTCCCCATAGGGACAAAGCCTGCTTCTCAGCTTAGTGTTCTTATGAGCACTTCCACAGTTATTTACTGAGAGCTTACTATGCCAATGACCATTTTTGCATGTGTATATCGTGTGGCAGGTACGAAGATACTCTATGCCCTGGGAAGTCGAGAAAATTTCCAACCCGAAAAGATCCTCGACCGGTGGGATTCGAACCCACGACCCTCAGCTTGGTCATGCTGAATAGCTGCGCGTTTACCGCTACGGCTATCTGGGCCCCTCAATGGGTCGAAGAGCATGAAAATATATTTGATTAATCTCGAAAATAAACTTGTAGAACAGCTAGATATGGATGACACACTTTCAAGAATTTTTTTGGATCCCCACCATAGACTTGAAATTTTTTGGTGAAATAAGGTTTAATTTATGGGAATATGACTATAAATAACAAAACAAAGCTGATTTCCAATTGTGAGATACCTTGGGCGTTAACGGGTTAAAAATTTATTAATTTTTAAAGTCCCGTAAAAACTTGCCAAAAATCAGTAATTATTGCCGAAAATCAGTAACTAGAAGAGGCTTCAGGAAAAAATTAAAAACGATAGGGATGTTCAAAAATAAAAATTATAAAAATCAAAAAACAAAATTCATAGATTTGCAAATAAAAATAAATCATTACCCAAAACGTGTTTTGAACGATTTTAGGTAACTAAAAATGATATTTAGATCGAAAATGAAAATTTGGGTATTAGAGGGTTAATTAAATAAAAATTATATTGAATAAAATTCTTCGTTACAAAGTTGATGATGAAAAAACATTATTGCTTTGTGGTGGTCATAATGTAGCCATGTATGAAACCTTCCCACCATCGCAGCTATGGAATTCCAATTTTCCACCAGCTTATTGGCTAAGTTTTTCTTTCAATCCGAAGCGCACCTAATCCTAACACATAAAAAACGTGTTGCTACGGCACGCTTCTGCGTTTGCGGACATCAAATTTAATTATTTTCAATTATTGCGCAATAGTCCCCGCACCCCGTCTGCCATTCTCACACTTCCAGTTTCCTTTTCCGAACATCATCGACAGACTCAGTGTTGCCACATATATTTCGTTTTCCTTCTGTGATTTTCGTAAATTTATTTTCATTTTTAGTCCACATCCTAATTTCTCAGTAAAAATCTGTGTCGAGAAAAATAAACTGTATTAAATTTGTAAGCATCAAAAAGATGCTTCTGTTGAATTTGTTAAATGATTAATATTTCCTACCTAAATATTTTAAAGTATTTGAGAAAAACTGCATTATATAAATTCAAAGAATCTTAAAAATCCTCAGAATGTTTTGATCTGTTATCATTGATATCTGTAGGTAAGAACAGGAAAAATCTGTGTAAATCTGTGACAAACCTTTATATTTGGCATCCTTGGACAGACTACGACATCAAAAAAAAGGTCATTCATTCTGACTGCAGGTCGTTCCAAACGTGGTGGTGGAGGTGGTGTTACGTCGCACGGCTTCACTTCAATTTCCCGAACCAACCAATCACAAAATGATGCATAGCATGAGATGATCAACCCGAGTGAAAACGACGACATGATGATGATGGAGCGAACCGATGGAGATGTGGTGGAAAAACCAAATGAAGTAAAAGCAAACTCTCGGTGCTGCGTGGGAAACAGGGAGGGAAATCAAAACAATAATACAGTCACAGTCGGAAGCAACCCGAGTGTAAAATGGACGAAAAAGGGGGCTTAAAAATAAATGGTCTACTTCTGATTGACGACATGAAATTAATAAAAATAAATAAAAAACAAAAGTTTAGGTATAAGAAATTTGAGAAGAGTTCTTACCAAAAAAAAAAACGCTAAAAAACTATTGCTTTTCAAAGAACTGAAATTATTACTGCACTTATGATAAATCTTTCAATAATAAATCGAAAAAAATCTTGCAACAGCTTTTTTTATGATAATCTTTTTTAACCTTTCAGTCGTCGCGTGGTTGACCACCGTCAGAAGCGCCACGCTGATCTTGTGAACGAAAAGCGATGCTTTTTCCCCTGTGTTGTACAAAATTCAACAGCGCGACTATTGAAATGTTAAAAGAGAAAGAGATTTTTCAGCGATTTCTTCACAAATATCTACCATTAGTTTTCGAGAATTGTAACAATATACCAAAAACTTTTCCGAATAATGTATTGAAAAGTGTGCTAATTCCAGAAATCCTCTGTTTTTAGAGCTCTCCAGTATATTTAAAGTGATTTCTTGAAATAAAAGTAGTAATATCCTTCCATGAATTTCATCTACATTTTTTCTATAGCTGCATTAAATAATTTGAAGTTTATTCTTAGACATCTTTTTTCTTCTTTTCTGGCGTTACGTCCCAATTGGGACAGAGCCTGCTTCTCAGCTTAGTGTTCTTATGAGCACTTCCACAGTTATTAACTGAGAGCTTTCTTTGCCGATTGACCATTTATGCATGTGTATATCGTGTGGCAGGTACGAAGATACTCTATGCCCAGGGAATCGAGAAAATTTCCTTTACGAAAAGATCCTCGACCGGCGGGATTCGTGCCCACGACCCTCAGCATGGTCATGCTGAATAGCTGCGCGTTGACCGCTACGGCTATTTGGGCCCTTTATTGTTAGACATACTGAGACAATTAAAATTACGAAATATTCTTTCAAATATTTGCTTCAGGAACTCCTCTGGAGATTTCTCCCAGGAACTTTTTTTAGAGTTTCCACAAGGAATTCCTTCGGGTATATTCCCCAAGAACACCTCCGGGGATTTCCTACGGGAATTCCACAGGGGATATTCTCCAGGAATTGCTCAAGAGATTTCTCATAGCAATTCATGCGAGCATTTCCTTCCGAAACTCCTCCGGGAATTTTTCACAAGAATTCCCAGGCAATTTTTCTCTATAGTTCCTCCGTAAATTTCTTCAGATTTGCTCCGTGCATGCCTCCATGAATTTTTTCAGAGTTCCTCCAGGATTAGCTTCGGAGTTTCCGCAAGAAATCCTTCAGAGTTCCTCTATACATTCCTCTGGAGTTCCTTCAGGATTTTTGCAGAAGTGTTTGCTGGGAATTCCTTCGGAGCTCCACCGGGATCATTAGGATTTCCTCCATGGATTCTCCTGAAATTCTTTCATAGTTCCTCCGAAAAATCCTCGGATTTCCTTCAGAAATTCCTCAGAACTCCTCCAGGAGTTCCTTTGGAGATCCTCCTGGTTTTTTTCTAGAGTTCCTCCGGGATTTCCTCCATATTTTTTTTTTGGAATTTCTCAGGAGATCCTCATGAAATTACCCTAGAGTTCCGACAGAAACGCATCCGAAGTTTCGCCAGGAACGCCTCAGGAGTTCCTTTAGGAATTCCTGTGGAGTTTCTCTAGGATTTTATCCAGAGTTCTTTCAATATTTCGTCCGGAAGTCCCTTCATAGTTCTTTCGGGATTTAATTTGTTGCTTCAACGGTAATTCCTACAGAAATTCATTTTGACTTCTTCCAGAAATTCCTTTGGTGTTCTTTCAGCAAACCTTCTGGATTTTGTTCAGCATTTCCTCCCAAGGTGCTCCAGAGCTCCACCGGGAATTCCTTTGGATTTTCTCCATAGTTCCTTTTGCTATTTTCCGTAGTTCGTTCAAGAATTCCTCCAGAGTTCATCATCTGATTTTCCCACGAGTTCCTCTGCAATTATTTCAGCTATTTTCCGTAGCTCATTGAGCACGTATCAGGTGCGTCAATTTTGAGAATGGAACGATGCATGAGTTCATTAATTTGACGTTTGAGCGGTGCCAAATTCACTCGTTGCCATGGTCACGTAAATAGCACGGCACCGCTCAAACGTCAAATAGTGAACTCGTGCATTGGTCCATTTTCAAAGTTTAGAACAGCATTAGCGTTTTTAACCCGTTAACGCCCAAGGTATCTCACAATTGGAATTCAGCTCCGTTTTTGTTATTCATAGTCGTATTCCCATAAATTAAACCTTATTTCACCAAAAAATTTCAAGTCTATGGTGGGGATCCAAAAAAAATCTTGAAAGTGTGTCGTCCATATCTAGCTGTTCTATAAGTTTATTTCGAGATTAATCAAATATATTTTCATGCAGTTCGACCCATTACAATGTAAACAAGTTGGAAAAAAACTGCTGGTGAGGGGTAATTCATAAATTATGTCACGTACAGAAGAGGAAGGAGGGGGTTACAATGAAACGTGACTACCCATATAAAAATTGGAATCCATACAAAAAGTGTTAAACAGAGGAAAATTGAGGAGGATGAATATGGCAAAACTTTGCGTGACGTAATTAATGGACGTATCCTGATAAAGAAATTGCAACATAATGAATAAAAATTTCAGAGGCGAAAGGTGCATGCCAGAACTAAATCATTTAGTGACTTCCATTCAATTTTCTGCTCTACCACGTAAGTAAGATACAGACATACATACATTTCCATACATGTACATGTACAATTATGCACACTTAAACCATTTATACCAAAAACAAAATAAAATCTTACATCAAATATTTTGATTTAGAAAAAAACCTACAGATGTTTCAGAAAAGTCTTTTAAAAGATTATACAAAACTTGCCAGCTGATAATGGAAACATAACTATCAAAATATTTTTTCTGGGTAAAGTTATTAGTATACAATGGGACTCGGATCTGACAGTGATCGAAATATATATTTGGCAATATCAGAATTTCGTTAGTGCTGATCAAAAGCTAGTCCTTGAGTCCAATGACAGTCAAATATTGGACTCCAACTATTACATGCTTTACAGATGTGAATATTTGAAGCCAACATTATTCGGCTATAACGTTGATGTTACTGCATCACTGATGCATATAGTCTTATTCACCGATAGAACCATCCACGCGGTCCAAGATTTTTGACACTAGAGCTGGCCAGAATACCTGGGGAGCATACTGAAGCGTGCCCGCTCAAATGTCACAATTCTTGGTCCGAGTGAGTTCAGCAAGTTCAACGCGTCGCTGGTTCTAAAAAGTAAACAACCATACAAAACTACGACCAAACAATGGTGTAGGCGTAATCAATTTTCTCGAAAAAATCATATTGGGAATTAAGTAGAATTTTCTGATTAAATTGGCAACAACGCACTGCAGTAGCGCGTAGTAAATAACTGCTTGTGAACAATATTTTTCAAGCGCATTTATTACCTGTAATTTTGCGAATAATAATTTTTACTTTTCCACGTTTAAGTCATAAAACTGTTTCTGGACTTAGGTTGGCGGCTATTCAATTTTACTCTTGTTTGGCAGCCGCCCTTCACCCTTGAAGTTCAGTTCATGGATGGATAAGTCAATTTGTCGGTTTTTTCCTTCTTCACTCCCTTCAAAAGATCAAAAGATCTAAATGGTGTCAAGGTTCATCTAAAAATGTAAGGAGCATTGCATCCGAAATAAGCGATTGTTGCTCGAATCGATAGTAAGTATCCATTGTTTTGATCTAGGCAGACCAATTTCTTATTGGTTGTTTCCTTGATGTTTCGCACATAATAGCAATTCCCAGCTAATATGTTTTTTGCGAAAATATCTCCTTTAGTTAATCATCGTTTTCGAAGATACCAAATTTTTCATCACTGGACTTCAATCATGAGAATGACTTTCGAACTAAGAAGGTTTTAGGCGAATAGTTTTCTTTGGATTTAATCAGTGGACTGATATATAAGCGAATAAAATGTGTGCCTAGTAGTGCCATTTAGGTGATTTCCGAAGTAATAAGTTTCCAGGCGAATAGGTCTCATTCAGTTCTCCAACTTTGTCAAAAACACTAACTTCGTTTCCAATCTCTAGATTGAGATAAAAGCAAATAATATGTTTGTCTACTAGCGCCACCTTGGGAAAATTTTCCAAACTACTATGTTTCTAGGCGAATAGATCCCATTTAGTTGAACACTTTTGTCAAAGATACCAATTTCGAGAGTTCGATTTTTTTCAGTCTCATCGCTGGACTGACCACTTGACCACTAGCGCCACCTTGTGAGTGTTTTCCGAACTAATATGGTTTTAGGCGAATAGGATTCATTTAGTTGTTCAACATTGTCCATGACACAAACTTTGTATCTAATCACTTGACTGAGATATTAGGAAATAAAATATTTGCCCACTAGCGCCATCTTGTGAGTGTTATAAGGTTTTATGTGACTAAGTATCATTTAGTTGTTCAACATTGTCGGAGACAACAATTTTGTATTTCATAACAGAACTGAGATACAAGCAAATACAATATTTGCCCACTAGCGCAATCTAGTGAATGTATTCCGCACTAATAAGTTTTCGGGCGAATAAATCTCATTCAGTTGAACACATTTGTCGAAGACACCAATGTTGTATCTAATCACTGAACTGAGATATGAACAATCAAAATGTTCGATCGCTAGCGTCATCTTTTGAGTGTATTACGAACTAAAAAGGTTTTAGGCGAATATGTCTCATTTAGTTGATCAACTTTGTCGAAGACATCAATTTTGTATCTAATAACTGGACTGAGATACAAGCAAATAAAATCTCTGCTCACTAGCGCAATCTAGTGCCAACTAATAAGTTTTCGGGTGACTAGATCTCATTCAGTTAAACACATTTGTCGAAGACACCATATTGTATTGTTGTATATCATCACTGAACTGAGATATAAACAATCAAAATGTTCGACCATTAGCGCCATCTTTTGAGTGTTTTCCGAACAAATAAGGTTTTAGGCGAATAGTTCTCATTTAGTTGGTCAACTTTATCGAAGACACAAATTTAGTATCTCATAACTGGAGTAAGATATAAGCAAATAAAGTTTTGGCTCACTAGCGCCATCTTGGGAGTGTTTTCCAAATTTGTAAGGTTCTATGCGAATATGTATTATTTAGTTGTTCAACTTTGTCGAAGACACCATTTTTGCATCTCATAACTGGGCTAAGATATAAGCAAATAAAGTTTTGGCTCACTAGTGCCATCTTGGGAGTGTTTTCCGAATTTGTAAGGTTCTATGCGAATAGGTATTATTTAGTTGTTCAACTTTGTCGAAGACACCATTTTTGTATCTCATAACTGGACTAAAATATAAGCAAATAAAGTTTTGGCTCACTAGCGCCATCTTGGGAGTGTTTTCCAAATTTGTAAGGTTCTATGCGAATAGGTATTATTGAGTTGTTCAACTTTGTCGAAGACACCAATTTTGTATCTCATCGCTGGACTGAGATATAAACGAAGCAAATATTTGTACGCTGGAAAGTTGTTTCATATGTTGCTTATAAATGCGGCATTTGTTGGCGTCTGTGCGCCACCTAGTGAGTTAATTCTGAATTAAAATAGTTACCAAGTGGAAGTCAGCAGTCCTGTGATCAACTTTGCAGAAGACAGTTTTCTTCTAAACCTCTTTATTTTCAAGATATTTGCACTACAAGTACTGTCCTATTTATAGGACGCTGGGCGTTCGGGGCTTCTGTCCTATTTTTAGGACGCTGGGCGGATATGGGTTAATGAATGCATGCATTTGACGCAACGCATCAATGTGGGTTGCTTGATTGAAAATCATTGCTTCAAACCGAGCTGTCAACTTCAAGGCTGGTTTGCTACTTGAAGGCTAGGACAGAACGTGACAGCTCAACAAAAACTTCCCCATTGTTTTTCAGTCGATAACCTTGACGATACAAAAGCCAGTGCTACCAGTATCCTTTTTGAGCAAATCTGGTGTACAAATTAAAAAATCAAGGCTCATTAATTGATTGCTTTTTGCACGCTTCATTCGTTTAGTGCAATACAGGAGGCTATCTTTTTAAAAAATCAGGTAAATTTTCAAAATCGATTATATTTCTGGAGAAAATGGAAACACAATTAATTGTATTGCTCTAAATTAAATATTGTTATATATTTTAGCATTGTAGGAGCATATGTGATAAACTCAACATCCAATTTAGATTGATTCAATCGAAACGATTTCATAAAAAAAAATCCAAACTTTTAATAAACAATCCAATTTATGTGGCCGTGTTGCTAGGCCGGACTAGCAACAAAGTGCCCTGTTGCAATTCAACGCAACGATGTGAAAGTAGTCCTTTGCCAAAACGACCAATGCGAAGTGGTCTTTTTTGACAGGCAATTGGTTTCGTTTTGTATTTTGACCTGTCACGTCCTAACCTAGTTTGGTGGGAGAAACCGATACTCAATTTATGTACGTCAAGGTGAGCCGAGATTCTGCTGTCACGAAATGTCACTGTGAGCCCGGATCTTAAACAATGGACGAATACGCGCTTATATCATGCGCGTGGTGACGAAAAATTAATTGATATTCCATTTAAAAGAAATGTCACATTAATACCTTTTATACTGATTGAATATGAAGTTTTCAAATACGCATCATTTTCCTTTTGCAACAAAAACAAAAATGAAATGCACAGAGAACTTTGGCCCTGTTTTCATTTTTGTTCGAAAAGATCGAAGGTACACTACAAAAGTAAACAAGCGATTTTCATCAAGTCTGCCTTGATTGTCGTTGACAAGCTGGAGTTTCTTGCAGTTTGAAAAAACTTTGGGTCAGATTTTGCGTGTAGCATCTGTGCCTCCCTCCCAGGTTTGCTACTGACCACGGCATAAAAATTAACAAGGCAGGTTATCTAGTGATGTAAATATCAAGTTTGATTGTAAACATGTGACGTCACTCCTATCGTACCGCAAATTTGTTCAAGGTGGATAGAAATGACGTCGTCAAGTAGCTGTCAGTTTTCGGAATATATCACCTTCTTAATATAGTACACCGTGGCTAGTGACAAGAAAATGATTCGCCTATCTCGATGCGTGGAAAATTTCTCTCTAGAAATGGTCCAGAAAATCATATTTTTCTGATCGCAGTACGCAGTTGAGAAGAAATGTCATTTCAAATGGGACTCTCTGTAGGAAATTTCATGACCAATCCAGTCAAAATCGGGCTGACAAAATCGGGACATTACTGTATTTAGCTTTAGGAGTGATCAGCACAGTCTCTTGACGTAAATGCAATAGAACTGGTACCAGTTGATCTAGTGAGCAAGGTTATGGATTGGCAAACCGAAGACAAACATTATAAATTAAAAAAAGAGTCAAGCCTTGAAAGTTTAATAAATAAGAGAAGAAAAAATAGGAAAGAAAATGTAGAGGTAAGAAAAATAATAATAAGAAGAAGGAAGAGATATAGTTCCAAATGCCGGAAAATTATGGAATTGAAGTGTGTTTCAAACATACTTAGAAAAATAAGGAAACCTCTAGGAGATTAAAATAACTTGTGCTATCTTGTCGTTTCTATAACATTCTAAGAAATTGTATCAAATTAAAACTATAAATCAACATAGATTCAAAATTCAATCTAAATATACTTTCAAAATTTCACTCTGCTCGGGGAACGCAGCGCATCGTCGGACTTGTGACGAGGAAACGTGCGCTTTGGTCAAATTAACAGCGGCCAAACGGTCCCCATGAATAATTAATTAGCACGATGAAAATGTCAGCCTTTGATGGGTGGCGGTTTCCGCGGCAGACGCTGTGCAATAATTGGGTTTTGGTTTCGATTTCGGCGTGGTACGTTAGTTAGTTTCTATAAACACAGGCGCACGGGGGTTGCAGTTCTGTGAACGATTGGGAGTGCTCCGGGGTTTGTTGACTGAATTATGCTCTGGGAAACTCAATTATCGAAGCGTAAACTTTTCTGTGAATGAAAGGAGAAACGGTTTTCCGAGTGAAAAACGTTGTTTATTGATAAATTGGATTTTTTTTGGGTGTTTTTGACTATTGAGGGCTCCATTCCAGTTCATTGATTTATTGTGAATGGCAAAACATCAAACATTGAGCAAACTTGCAAATTTGAAACAACTTTCACATTTCACCTTTCGAATTGATAAATGAATTGCGATGTGGGTGCTCGGAGGTATTTGAGATTTTAAATTTATGAGATCAAAATGGGATTTAAATGAGAGATGAATTAGGCATTTATGAAAAGCTATGAAATTGAGTAATTGTGTAATTGACTAATTTTTGTTCTTCGTTGTGTTACGTTCTGGAGCCCAGATAGCCGTAGTGGTAAACGCACAGCTATTCAGTATGACTAAGCTGAGGGTCGTGGGTTCGAATCCCACCGGTCGAGGATCTTTTCAGGTTGGAAATTTTCTCGACTTCCCAGGGCATAGAGTATCTTCGTACCTGCCACACGATATACACATGCAAAAATGGTCAATCGGCAAAGAAAGCTCTCAGTTAATAACGGTGGAAGTGCTCATAAGAACACTAAGCTGAGAAGCAGGCTCTGTCCCAGTGGGGACGTAACGCCAGAGAGAAGAGAAGAAGGTGTTACGTTCCAAATGGGTCAGATCATGCTTCTGAGCTTACTGTTTTTACGAGTACTTTTACTGTTTCCAACGCGCACCATTTTTGCACAAAAAAGGCAAAAACATTTCAACAAATTACAACGTGGTTCTTTCAGAAAAGCCATTCCATAACCCTGTACAAATATGCTACGGTTGAACAAATAGCACCTAATCGTTCTATATTTTTCCAAATCAACCTCCACGAGAGGGAGGCAATTAGATACGATAAAATCATTCACTCGTCGGTGAACTCTGGCTTCGCTGCTGGTTAAGTGGAAGTACGTGAGATGAAATTAAATTTAGTTGTTCGTACCTAATTGTTTCCCAATAACGATTCGGTTCGGGTGATATCAGAGGTGAATAACCATGGCCCGATGCGAAATGGGTCCGATTCGGGATTGGATTGATATTTTTTTTTCTTCTTCAGGTTTAAGAGGTCGAAATTGTACCCTCTATAACAACATGGCGGAAAAAAAATGCCATTTTTGGGGATCAAATATTGCGTGTCCTGTAATTTTAGGATTGCTGAATCTGAGTCCGGTTCCAGAAATATTCCAGTACGTTACAGTTTTGAACTACATATAGCTAAATTTTTATAAAATACTGGTTTTATTGTTGATGATTTCAATATTTTGATAACTAAGCTTAAACTATGATTTTTCCAACTTTACAATGTAGCAAAAGATTTGAACTTTCGTTTATAACATAACTCCTTTGAGCGAAGGCTTTCGGTTGTACAAGCAAACTTGGATTTGGAGATCTCTTGAAGATTATTTAGTGAGCTAACTGAACTCAGAACGTAGTACAACTTAACTATGTGCCTGTACGGGTTATAGAGTTCGCAGACCGGAAGGCGCATAATGCCTACCTTGATACCTTGATGGCTACAGCATTGCGTCATGCCATTGCCGGGCGTATTGTAGAGCTCCATCTTCGTCGGTCTTGAGCGAAACTTCTCCAGTTGCCCCGAACGTTTAGGGTCGCCCGGTCTTCTTCCACTGCGTACAGCCAGTGTATTCGTGGTCTTCCCCGAAGCCGCCGACCTCTACCTGGTTCCCTGCTTAATATTATTTTCGCAATTCTTTCATCCGACATTCGCACTAAGTGACCAGCCCACAGAAGTCTGCCGTATTTTACACGCTTGATAATATTCGCATCTTTGTACACTTGATACAACTCGTGATTCATGCGTCTGCGCCACACACCATTTTCGAGTTTCCCACCAAGTATTGTCCGCAGCACTTTACGCTCGAAAACACCGAGAGCTTTTTGGTCTGACTCTTTCAACGTCCACGCTTCGTGTCCGTAGAGAGCCACTGGAAGAATCAATGTTTTATACAGGGCGAATTTTGTTTCCGTTTGCAAGCTGCGAGACTTAACGTGAAGATGAATCGAAGCGAAATATCAAATTTTCAAGAGCACGGATCAGGAGAATTAAACATCCGTTTAAGCTGAAAACTTTATCGATTGGTCACTCGCTGGTGGTGGCCAATCGATTAAGTTTTCAGCTCAAACTGGTGTTTAGTTCTCCAGATCTGTGCTCTTGAAAATTTGAAGTTTGGCTTCGATTGATCTCCACCTTAAGCTGGTTACATAGTCCGTAAAAGGCCCTATTCGTAGCCGCAACAAGTCTTTTCGCTTCGCGGGAAACGTCGTTGTCACATGTCACAAGCGTTCCTAGGTAAACAAATTCTTCAACAACTTCAAACACATCCCCATCAAACACTACCTCAGCACCACCATGCCTGACTCCATCTCTACCTGCAATCATGTACTTCGTTTTGGTAGAATTAATGGTCAGGCCTATCCTCGCTGTCTCCCTTTTCAGAGGCACGAGCCTCTTCCACTGACCTGCGATCGATTCCAATTAGGTCTATATCGTCCGCAAAGCCAAGTAGCATGTGCGACCTTGTGATAATAGTGCAATTTCTCTGTCCGACAGATCTCCTAATAGCACCCTTAAGTGCAATGTTGAAAAATAAATTCGAAAGTGCGTCCTTCTGCTTCGATCCGTCTAACGTCACGAACGAGTTTGACACCTCGTCTGCGAACCGAACACTTGATTTCGAACCATCCAGCGTAGCACGTATCAGCCTAATTAGTTTCGCCGGAAAACCATATTCAGACATCATCTGCCAAAGCTCATTTCTTTTCACTAAGTCATACGTGGCCTTGAAATCAATAAACAGATGGTGAGTCTGCAAGTTATACTCCCGGAATTCGTCTAGCATCATTCGCAAGCTAAACATCTGGTCCGTTGTCGAAAGGCCCTCACGAAAACCAGCTTGGTATTCGCCGACGAATGTCTGTTAAACAGGATGCGCGGCAGAATTTTGTACGCTGAATTCAGCAGGGTAATTTTTCTGTAATTGGCACACTCCAATCTGTGCCCTTTCTTGTAGATAGGGCGGATAAGGCCATCCAAACAGCCGGTGGGCAATTCTTCGCCCTCCCATACCTTCAGAAGTACTCGGTGGATCGACTGGTACAGCTGCTCACTTCCGTGCTTAAGAAGCTCGACCGGGATCTCGTCCTTCCCAGCAGCCTTACAGTTCTTCAGCTCACTGATAGCCTTTTTAACCTCTCCTTCAATTGCTGAAAGTGCTTCTTCCACCTGGCAGCCACCACCATTTTATCGTTCAGAAAATTCCCTTCTCGATCATTTCACATGGCGGGCACTGGTACGGTATTGTGCCGCGCACCATTGACCGTTTCATAGAATCTCCGCATATCATTCCGGTTCATGCTTTCTTGTGCTTCAGCTCTCTGCTCTCTGTTCTGTCGGGTACCGGCCACAAGCATACGGCTTCTGGCGACATTCTTCATGTCTGTCACTCTCTGGCACTCTTCATCGAACCAGTCGTTTCGTCTTCGTCGTTGACCAGTGCCGATCACATCCCGTGTCGTTGTTGGCACAGCTTCGTGGATAGGGTCCCACAGGCTGTCGACGTCTCCAGCAACGTTGATTCTTCCCAACTGCTCGTCTAGTTGCTGACGGTATTGCGCAGCTACCCCATCAGTCGACAAGCGTTGTATATTGAAGCGCAGCGTTCTGTTTGTTGTGGAATTCGTGACGCTGGATAACCGCGCCCGAAGCTACAACGAGATAATGATCCGAGTCGATATTAGGGCCTTGGAAGGTCCTGACATCCATAACATCTGAGAAATTTCGCCCATCAACCAGCACGTGGTCTATTTGGGAGCAGGCATCGCCACTCGGTTGTCGCCAGGTGTGTTTGCGGATATTCTTTCGTGCGAAGTAGGTACTGCTGATTGCCATCCCTCTAGCAGCAGTGAAGGTTACTAGCCGCAGGCCATTATCATTGGTAACGGAATGAAGGCTTTCCGTTCCAATGACGGGTCGGAAGAAATCTACTTTCCCGATCTGCGCATTTGCATCGCCGATGACTATCTTGACGTCTTGTTTTGGGCACTCTTCGTAGGCCTTATCCAGGCTCTCATAGAACTCATCCTTCATGTCATCGGGCTTATCGTTCGTTGGCGCGTATATGCTGATCAGGCTGTAGTTGAAGAACTTGCCCTTCATTCTCAACACACAGATTCGGTCGCTTACCGGTTTCCACCGAATAACTCGCTTCATCTGCTTTCCAATCACTATGAAGCCAACTCCACGTTCTGCTCTGTCGCCACCGCTGTAAGGAGTGTATCGAAAAGTAGTCGCAAACATTCAAAACCGTTTCAAAAATATTGGGTTGAACCCACAAACAATTTTTTGATCAGAAATGCTTTACAATTGTTTTAAAAATTATGATGCGGTGATATTGTTTCAATAAAGTGGCATTTTGTATGATAATTTTTCAAATTACTAACAGATGACGACGAAAATCTTGCACACCTCTGAAAATATTGATGTGTTAAAAAATGTGTTAAATTTTGAGAAAAAATGTTTTTTTTTTTATTAAGGCACTCCGTGCTCGTGGCCACTGCTCTGCCGGAATCAGTTTTATCTGTATCTTCCTTACCGATACAGTTCTATTTTTAACTAATCTATATTTACATCTGCTTTCACTCTCTTCTGCTCTTTTTACTCTCACACCGAGCAGGTAGGAGAGTGCTCTGCTGTTGGTCCAATCGATTTCCATGAGCCATAGTCCATTGCTCTTGCGGTGGTTCGTTTTGCCGTGTTCCTGAGTCGTTTGAGGCTAGCTGCCTGCGAAGTGGCTCAATTTGTCTCAGTCACCATCTGATACTGACGGAGGATGGATGTGCTCCCCTATGCACGGTCCTCCGTGCGGCGTCTTCTGGTGGCTGGACGTGTTATTTTTTGGAGGGGCTGGGAATTGAATCCATGACCTTCCGCTTATGAAGCGAAAGCGTAACCTCAAGGCTACGGACCCCCCTTAAAAAATGGCTTTTGTTTATGCTTATATATTCTGTGTCACAACTCTCAAGACATGGTGTAAACTATTTATTGAAAAATACATAAACAAGCATTTGAGAGCAAACACAAAAATAAAAAAATGTCGGACCTCGTTTTTTTTTATTTTTTCTTTCTCTACGTTAATGGTAATATCGAACGATTGGAACGAATAAAAAAATTGTTTTTGATTGGAAAAGTTAATTTGCATATTTATGAAGTAACGTAAGTAAAAAATGGTACTCTATAGAATTACCGCTGTATATGGCAGCGCTTCAAAAGTTGATTATACAAAAGTGACTTTCAAAAACCGACCTTATTTCAATAATTGAGTTTTTTAGAGCAATAATTTATTTTTTTGAAATCCGTTTCACGTGCTATATGTAGTAAACATATTTTCCGATAGATTAAGCTTCTCATCCCATTTTGTTTGATATAAATTTTGTTCAAAACAAATCATCGAATCTTCAGAAGACACTTCAAAAATGTAATTTTGTGCAAGATTTTATTTTCTATGCTTTATAAATCTTATTTTATTTATATTAAGACTGCATATTATTCAATATTGTTTTAGTTGATCCAAAACTTGATGACATAATGAAGATTTGCGTGGAAAAAGCATTTGAAAAGATAATCTATGCTTTGAGATACACCGTTTTGAATGTTTGCGACTACTTTTCGATACACTCCCTAGTAGATGAGGTACTTGAATGAAGTGTTGGCGATGGGGTCCACCGCTCAGAATTCGCGTTCTCCGGTTCTCGGCCAGCGTATTTCCTGGATAGTTGCCACTTTCACGCCGACATTCCGCAGTTCACGAGCCAGGAGCCCAACACGCGCGGGTTCATTCAAAGTTCTCACGTTCCAAGATCCAACTTTCCAATCGTTGTCCTTTATTCGATGCCGGGTCTGTTGCCGTAATATCAATCCGTTTGCTCTACTTTTGCCTTTCTTGGTTGGTGAAGAGTCTTCGATAGGCCACCTAACCAGGGTTGCGCTACCTACATCGTGCTAGAGGGGCTGCCTCCTCGATGCTGACACGATACAGCATCGTCCGTTTGTTCTTGACATGATGACCACGGTCATAGCCATCACAACCATCCACCTTTATCAGGGCTTTGGACCTGTAGCTCTGGTTCTCAATAGTTTCAAGTTCTTTCGGACATGCTACTATGGTGAGCAGTCATGCGCTAGCGGTGTTCCGAGTCACACACATGTTATTATTAAGGCATATCAACTGCTATATGACTACATCTGGTCGTATAATAGTTATTCCACCTCGATTACAACATGTGTGTTACTAGGGTAGTCGTCCTCTTTTGAAGGGGCATTGCTATAGCCTAGAGGGCGCTTGTTCCCCCAGGCGTTCATGAGGGCGTTTCGACTCTATGACACTACCCCGAACACCATTACCCCGAAAGCCATTACCCTGAATGCATAACATTTTGAGACTTATTCTAGATATAGAGTGGGGAGGAAATTGTAACATTTCTTATGAGTATTTAACGAGTTTGACTCAACAATGTATTTTTCAAATATTGGAAGATAAAAATGCAGCTAGTTTTTCAGCAAATAACTTCTACATACTAAGTTTTGTTGACATATAAAAGAAGGAAAAATATATGTTGAACATTTTATCGACGAACTTAACACGTCATTAATTACCAGTTTTCATTACAGACGCATTTTTGCCCGCAAAACAAGATACTGTACTGTATCTCATACTATTCGGGGTGATGGCTTTCGGGGTAGTGACACATTCTGGGTAGTGGCATTCAGGGTGATGGCATTCGGGGTGATGGGATGGAGCCGGGCGTTTCATAAGGGAATTGTCTCAAACACTTTAATACATTCTCAATACACGGGAACCAATATGTATATTCATGTGTCACTTATGAGATTTTGTACAAAATATGATGTTTGAGAAGAAAGGCACTAGATTTTTTCAGCACTCGTTGTATTTATCCAACTCTGTGAGCCTCGTTAGACAACATACATGTTTATCGGCATATCGGTCTATTTTGCTCGAAGTAAGAGGGAGCATGGAGAAGAAAGCAATGAATACTACATGGATAGGTACCGTAAGGGAACGGCGAGAGAAATTGGATCAGATGTTGAAGAGGGCATACCATATGAAACAGTATTACTTGAAACGTCCTTCCTTGTGGCTAACGTCTTCTATGGGAACGGCTTGGGTGTGTTTTGAGAATGACACTACCAAGACAGCTCGTTAGACAACAACAACGTGTACAACTCGTGCTGAAAAAATCATCATTTAGCATCTTGTTGCATAAATAATTATTTTGGAGTTTTATGGCTTTTGATGTTAAGAATATTTTATTGGTTTCAAACGTTGAGTAATACATGAATCATGCTTGGAGGAATATATGGTTCTATTGAAAAAAAAAATAAAAAATCGGAAAATTAGCTCCTGATTAAAATTTCTTAAAGCAGGAAATCTAGAAAGTTTGTACGTTATTTTAAGATTAAAACAAGAGATTTTCGAGTATATCGCATAATAAAAAAATTTCGCTTTTGAAGTGACTGTGCAAAAACATTGGACAATTGCTCTTGATTTGAATATATTAAAATTTAATTTTTACTTGTTTCATTAAATTTGAAAAAACCTTAAAATAATGATTTTGGAGCTTCTTGATAATGAATTTTTAAAATGAACAAAGATATGAACTGATTGTCTTTAGAACATATGAAATGAAGATTTTTCTAGCTTCAAACTTCGATCAATATTGTTTCACTCATAATTAAGTAAGTAAATTTCAACATAATTTTACTCTCCATACGAAAAGGTGGTTTATGTACTACTGGATACCAGGATATCAGAATTGATTGGTGACAAAGGGTTGTACAGCTCGAAAACTTCGATTGATGCTCAACAGAGCGTTAAGGTGCACCTGATCTATGTGGACTAAGGTCATATTGCTCCAAGGCGTTCATAAAACTAGGAATTTTCAATTGATATCCTACAGGGCGATAAGATGCCCCCGATCTACAAATAATAAAGTCAAATTTTTCCAGGACGTCGATGCTACCTGGAATTTTAAATTAATGTACTACAGGGCTGACCTAAATGAGACATAACCAAATTACCACAGGACGTTATTATAGCTTAACAATTTCCGTTGATATCATGAAGGGGGCAATATACAATAGATCTACGATGGATAATGTTAAATTACTCCAGGGCCTTGTTACAGCATGGAATTTTTCATTGATGATAAGCGGCACCTGATCTACATAATATACTGTCGAATGACTCTAATGCGTCATAGAAGCTTCGAATTTTCAATTGGTATCCTTCAGAGCGTTAAGATGGGCCTAATCTACGTGAAATAAGGTCATACCGTATTTCAGGGAGTCGGAATTAATTGAATCAGGGCGTTAAGATGCATTCGATCTATATAGGATAAGTTAAAATTTGTCTAGGTCTAAGGTATCGTTTAGAATTTGCATTTTTTTTTTTTAATTTTCTTGATGGTCCCATAGGAGTTTTAACTTTCGAACTCCTCATCCACCCCATACGCTTTTTGCAAAGGGGAGGCTTACAAGATTTGGTTTATCAATTTGATATTTTATTCGTTGTGTCCTCATGTTGCATCGTCTTCTATCCATTTTTTTATTCGTCTGGCTCCCGCGTATGTCCATCGTCTTGTTTTCTTAAGTTTCCATCAGGTTTTTTATTAATGGATTACATTTCCGCTTGAATCGATTCTCATTAGTCTCATACTTTACTTCATCTGGAAGTGAGTTGAAAAGTCTAAATCCTTTGAAAAATAATGAATTTTGTGTTCCCGTCATTGTCAAATTTGGTAGTTGAAAGTCATTTGCTCTTCGTGTCGCATATCGATGCACGTCTGATCCATATTGCACGTTCTCTGTCAAATATGCCGGTGTCAATCCATTTCTTATCTTAAAAACAAGTGTGAGTGTTCGGAAGGTTATTTTCTCTGATACTGACATCCATTGTAGAACTTCTCTCATTAGTTGACTTGAAGTCTTTCGGTCACATCCTAATATTAAACTCATTGTCCGGTTCTGCACAGTTTGCATCCTTCTCATTTGTCGTTTTGAAGCCAGAAACAGTATCGAAGCGCAGTATTCGAAATGTGGGGCGATTAAAGTTTTATATATCATAATTTTGTTATCGAATGTCAGATATTTGTTGATTTTACATAACATCCCATACTTTGATGCTGCTTTACGTATTATGTAGTCAATATGTTCGTTGAAATTAAGTTTCTCGTCAACTATTATTCCTAAGTATTTCACCAGTTTTACTTGCTCCACAACCTCACCATCAATAGACAATGTATCCAAATATTCGTTCCTAGATTTGTTTGTTATTACCATATACTTAGTTTTGGTTACATTTAACTTTAACTTCTTGATCTTCAAGCATTTCGTTAACTTATTTAGTTCAACCCTCATTACCGCATATGCTGCTTCAATGCTGTCTGCAATAACAAACAATACTGTATCATCAGCAAACAAATTTAAATTACCCAACGTTACTAGCACGCTACCTTGTGGAAGCCCTGGGTCAACTCTTCTGCACTCCGATTCTTGTCCTCTATATAAAGTACACTGCATTCTCATAGTCAAATAACTTCTAAACCATTCAATAACCTTTCCACCAATTCCTAGTTTTCCTAGAGTATTGATCATTTTTTTCCTGTCAATTGTTTCAAAGGCTCTTTTTAAATCTAAAAATATCGTCATAATAACTTTCTTATCCTCTAGAGCTTTTTTCCATTTGAATAGTAGCAAATTCAAAGCCGTTTCACAAGAATGTTGTTTTCTGAAACCTGATTGCTCTGGCAACAAAATGTCATATTTGTTCACAAAATCCATCAAGTCTTCCTTTACTAACACCTCCAAAACCTTTTTATATACTGGTAACATGTTTATTGGTCTTCTGTCTTCGGGTTTTTGAGAATTGGGAACTTTTGGAAGTGGTAAAACTAATGATTTTTTCCATCCCGATGGGAACTCTTGTTTGATTGCTTCGAATGCATCAATTAATACTGATGTACTGACGTTATTGATTCCACCACATTTTTCAGATTAAGTACTGTATTTCTCAGTCATGACATATCGATTGGTTTAAAAGTAGACCACCTATAATTTGGATTTAGACTGTCGTTTCCAGTATCACTGGATCCACACTCTACAATACTGTCGTGAATCTTCTTGACACTATCAATAAAGTATTCATTTAACTTATCAGCTTTTGCTTTGTCACCAAGATCTTCATCAATATCTGAAAATTTTACACCATTATCCGTGCCTTTAGCTGGGTTTATTAATATTTTCAAAGATTTCCATAACTTTTTAGAGTCACTTTGACTTGCTCTTAGCTCCTGTTGTATAGCCGTCTTCTTAGCATAACGAATTGCATTGACATAATTATTTCTTTTTCTCTGGTATTCTTTCCAATCTTCTTGACTACGCGATGTTCTAAATTTAAAATGAGCTTCGTCCCTACACAATTTCATTCCATGTAATGAACTCGTGGGCCACGGTGCTGTCTCAGTAACAGTAATCTCTTTCAGCTCTACCATATTATTTACAGTAACTTCTAACGCTTCAGCCAACATGTTTGCAGACTCATCAATATTACTACATTGATGAAAATCTCTCAATTTCCAACGGAGCTCGGATTGCAAACGTACTTTAGAATGTTTTTTCCAATTTCTGATTTTAGTTCTAATAGGTGTCGATTTGTCAGCTATGCTACTCACTAAAACACTTATTGTTGCATGGTCAGATATTTTGTCTGATGGTAATTCCGTCACTTGTGGTATATCGTAAATACTAAACAAAAGGTCAATCATTGTATTACTTCTATGGTTTACTCTTGTAGGAAAACTTATAAACTGATGCAGTGATAATGAGTCCATTAGATTTTTAAATTCTCTTCTATCCATATTTTCTAACCAGTTGATGTTAAAGTCACCAATGACTGTGATTCTACCATTATGTTCAAGTACCCTGGGCAACCATTCCTCTTCAAGGTACATGAGAAACGTTGCATCATCAGCTTTAGGTGAATGATATAAAACACCATACATACCTTTCATAACTCCAACAGATACATAAATGGTCAAAAACCAATTTCCACTATACGATTCATTAGAATGCACAACTCATTTAATATTATTTTTTACATAAAATGTCACTCCACCAGTATGGCTCGAATTAGACAAGCAATTGATCATATCATATCCCTTTATATCAAACAAATTCACATTATGTGTATCTGAAGAATTTGCAATTGATGTCATACAGGGCGTTAGGATGCAGCTGAACATGATCAAATTACTCCAGGACATAGATAAAGCTTGTAATTTTCGATGGATCTCCTACAGGGTGCAGCTGATTTATTTGAGACAAGGTCTTCAGGGCATTGAAATGCTTCAGGTTTTGCATGGGTCTATGTGGAATAAAGTCAAAATAGTCCAGAGCGTGTTTGTACTTATACACCTGATCCATTTGAAATTATTTAAAATTACTCCAGGGCGTTGTTACAGCTTGTAATTTACAATTGATAACCTACAGCGCGGTAAGAAAAAAATCTGAGAAAAGCTTCTCGAAAAAAGTCGTCGACTAAGCGCGACTAAGCAGGACGACATGCGACCAACCCGACATGGTTTGTACTGATCAATTAAAAATCCCCAACTGATGCCCCAGGAACCTGTCTCAGGGAATCCGGAACTGGTCAAAATTATTCCAAATGAGTTGATAGAGTCAGTATATATCAATGGTTTATGATATAGTAACAAACACTGTAGTTTTGTTTGATCCGTACAAAATAATGTCTCAATGTCACATGTCAATGACATATGTCACGGTCATCTGTATAATTCTGGAACCGACCGAACTACTGGTATTCCAAGTACAGGTCACAAAATTTGAATAGTGTTGTGGTGCTGTGTCAAAATTTCATTGAAATCGGCTGAAAATTATAGAAATTAGAGCCGAACGATCACGAAAATTTGGTTGTAAAAATAGATCAGGGACGCAAATGTTGAAAAGATTTGTAAATGTCTTTTATATTCTTCATAAATGTTTTCGTCTCCGTAACGCACTATTGCGTCTATAATCATACTATAAGAACGAGACCAGTCCAAAAATCCTCATCTACAATTTTCATTGAAGTGAATTATAAAAAGAAAGATTGGGACTTCTATATCAGACATACAAGATATATTTTGAACATATTCCTTGGTGCTAAGCCCCATGACATTGCATCCGAGTGTAAGGAAATGTGTCATCTTATTCTTTAAAGCAACCTACCTTAATCCGATAGCCAATGCGATCCAATTATTCCAGGCAATAAAACGTAACTGCACTTATCACAACGTGTCACCACTTCTCGATTTCCGCTCCAAAAGCACTGTTATTCGCCTGACTCGCCCCAATATTATTCTTATCAAACAATTTTTACACCACTCCCTTTTCCCAACAGTAGTAAGTTCCCGCTTCTGCAGCACCAGTAGAAACCAATAGCATCAGCGCATATTTTCCACTTGGTTTCAGCTTGGTACGCTTAGCCAACAATTCCCCACCCGGGAGACACGGGAAGCACACACTTTATCCGGTGCTTTCAGCTCGTCTTCGCTTATTTACCAGCTTCCGGATCCGTTTCTCTGAGGCTGAAGCTTGCACATAGACACATACGACCGACCTCCTGTCCGTCCCGACCCGACCCTATTCGACCCCGGCGCTAAATTGCGTTATCGTCACTCCGTCATTTGCACTCCCAACTCACCAGGCCAAAGCACGGTCTTCAGTCAAACAACGGGATTCGTAGCTTCGTTAGGCTGGCCAGAGGCCACCCTCCCTTTTACGTTGATGCTACACTGTGTGAAACACTAGCCGATGGCTACATTCTACTGGCCTTGTTAGCCACGGTAGACCCATTCCCAGGAACTAACCATCGCAACCAAAACACTGCACTCGCTTCGACTAATAAATAACGTAGAAATCCGCACAGACAGCTGAAGGAAAAATTATGGTAATGCTTTCTCTCGTGCCTTCGTCACTGTTGTGTATCCCGCTTATCTGTTTTTCTTAGTGTAGCGTCTACATTCACTTTGATCCTTGGATGTTGCAATCACAAAATCCCACGAGGGAAACGGAGGAGGCCTGCGAGGGCAACAGTATCCGGGGAGTCCACCAGCATCTATTCAACGAAATGTGCCGCAATTATCCTTTTTTCCTTATTCATCCATTCGAAAATTTACGTTCCGCACGTTGGTGAACGATCTGTGGACTCACTGAAGGTGCACTGTAGTAGTCAGACAAGCTTCACCACTATTTGTCAACATCGGTTTGAAGGGTGGGGAAATGGACCCCGCAGGTGGATCATTTGATAGCCTTCGTTCCCTTCAACCGACCCAAAACTCATTACTTCGTACAAGATGTGCTGCTTCTCCGATGATGCTCAATGGAGCTCGACAACAGCTGCTAGAGGCTACTGCTGCCTGCCTGGCTGCAACTCAATGAGGGGCTATAAGGATGCTGCTGCTGCTGTTGATGTTGTTGCTCGTGTGCTAGATAGCACTGACCTAGCACAGACCGTGACAACCTTCCGCGGGTTCAGTGCACGAAAAAACACGACCAAATCGCACCGAGTCCTGACGGCAACTGTTCGGGCTTCGGCGAGGATAATGCTCTGCTGGTGGCTGTTCTCTCAGATGAATGGGCTTTGCTCGTGTCAGGATAGACGCAATCAGGCTGCACATCAGCTGGAAGTAAACTTGTGGGAGAACAGCTGGTTGGTGGCGGGATGAGACCGTGCTCTCAGGAAGAAGGTCTCTCAACTCAATAATAGGCCTTTTCATGTGACAGATCCGTCTATGCATTTGTTTACATCGGTGGAGGGCCGGTGCTAACACGGGCCTGTCATTTTCATAGAAGAACTGTCAAAGTGCTTCCCGATCAGCTGATTTGAGACGTCATGTGAATAGGCCTATGGAGTTGTGATGCTCCGGGAGCATCTTCGCCTTGAGGTGTAAGTGACAACAGTCCTTTGAAAGTCTGCAAAATAAACAAGAATAAGTCAGAACAAGCATTTGAAATCAGTCAAAACCATTTTTTTATTCTTAACTTATAAATTATAAATTGGTTAGCAAGTCTTCACCACCCTTATTCATGCTATGCTTATAAGTATACCCGTGGGTGAAGGGGTCCATACACATTGCCAAATCAGTATCCCTTCAAACCTTATTTGTTCTTGCTTGTGACACACACTAATATTTGGCAAAATACGAACGTTCAACAAATCATTTTTGAACTTTCAGGGAGTAAAACTTAAAACATGTAAAACATGTTATCAATATTTTCCCATGTTTGTTTTATTCAATTTTAATTCCATATCCAAATGCACGATTTTTCTCTCCAAGCTAGTCAGATGGTACTGTACAACACTTGGACCATTTTTTACCGTGCAGTCATTTTTTCTTCATATCTACCTCCGATTTCACTTACTTAGGATGCATCCGAAGAGCCCGCTTCATCATGGTCCAGTACTTTTCAACTGGCCGCAGTTCCGGTGCGTTCGGGGGTTGAGATTCTCTTTCAAAACCTCTTTCAAGTAATGGTACGAGGACAAATCCGGCCAAAAAATCGTAGCACCATTGTGTGACCTCAGAAGAGGAAGTAGATGCTTTTGGAGGCATTCCTTCTGGTACACCTGCCCATTGACCATTCCAGTTGTCACACTCTGCTTTGCACACGAACAAATTGCTTGCCAAATCATATATTTTTTGGCAAACTTTGACATCTTCTGCATTCTAACGTCCTCAGTGACATCGAATTTATGGTGAGCAGTGACAAACTGGAGCCCCGGAGGCTGCTGGAAGTCTGCTTTTACATACGTCTCATCATCCATAAAGAGGAAACCTGGGTGTTGAGCTTCCGTTTACATAATACCGTATTTTGCCGTCCATCGCGACTAGGTGGTTTTTGGACATTGTACGTACGTACGTCCGAAGGATTTTCCAATTTTGCTCGAAATTTTTTAGTAGATTCAGTTTGTTTGCCACATGAGATTCCTCTTGAATGCTTGGACTACCCGTTTGTGATTCTTAACACTATATGGAGATTCATTTTTGCAACTTTTTCTTTCTTACTATGGTGTCTTCGGGAAAGTTTTTCCATTAAATAATTGCTATTTTGTGAAAGTGTTAATCTGGTGATTAATCCACCTAATAAATGAGAACGAAATTTAATTTGGGCAAACAATAATGGTTTTTCTTTTACTGTTTCTAAAACTAAATTTATTTTATTTTCTCGTAAGCGTTCTATTGTTAAAATAAATTTATATCTTAATGGTCACGAAATTGAACAAGTTGATGATTATAAATATCTAGAAATATGGTTTGATTCAAAATTATTGTGGAAAAAACATATTCAATATATCCAGATAATTTGTGCAAAAAGAATAAATTTCCTTAGAACTATAACAGGTACTTGGTGGGGGGCTCATCCTACTGATTTAATTACACTTTACAAAACGACCATTAGATCTATTATTGAATATGGATGTTTTTCTTTTGTAAACTAGAAAAGATTTCTACATTCAATTATCATAATTTTGATATTAATGTTCACTCGTTCCATCCAATTATCGATTTATCGTTATATGAAGAATTAAAACAAATTCCTAGTGTTGAGTATTTTCGCTTCGCTCCTTTATTTTTTCGGCGTAAATTTATTGGATTAGATTCACATGAACTTTTCTGATGGATCATTAATCCAAAATGTTGCTGGTTTTGGAGTTTATAATTATTATTCTGCTTATTTTTTCAAATTACAATCTCCTTGCTCAGTTTTCATAGCTGAACTAACTGCCTTGTATTTTACTTGTTCTTTGATTAAAAAATGTTCTCCAAATATTTTTATTATATGTTCAGACAGTTTAAGTTGTTTGAAAGCACTCAATTCCGTTAATTTCAATTCTAAAACTCATCACATTATGTTGTTGCTGAAAAAAGAATTATATCATTTGAATTCTCAGGGTTACATTATTAAATTTATTTGGGTTCCTGCTCATTCTAATATTTATGGTAATGAGCAAGCTGATTCTTTAGCAAAATTAGGGGTTCGTTGTGGCAGTATGTTCAACAGACAAATTTCTTCGTCTGAATATTTTGCAGATTTAAAACAATATTCTTTAAATAATTGGCAGCTTTCATGGGACTTTAGTGATAAAGGACGATGGTGTCATTCAATTTTACCTAATGTTTGTCGAATTAGTTGGTTTAAAAATTTTGCTGTCGGAAGAAATTTTATTTGTACATTGTCAAGGCTTATATCCAATCATTATATTTGTAATAGTTATTTATATCGTATCAATATCAATGATTCTAATTTGTGTGATTGTGGTGTTGCTTATGAGGATATTGACCATATTGTTTTTCATTGTACGCGTTTTGCTATACCTAGAATTGTTTTCTTTAGAAATTTGAAAATATATCATCGTTTGCTCCCTCAATCTGTTCGTGATATTCTGGGAAGTAAATTCTTACCCTCGTTAAAAATACTTTATAGATTTTTAAATGATGCTTTATATTACGTATGATTCTGCTTCTTTCTTTTTTTTTTTCTTTTTTCAGGTTTGATGGAAACATTTTCAACAAACTTATTAAAGGATGGCATCAAGTAGTTTTCGAGTCATGGCCCTTTTTTCAAGATTTTTGGCTGCGTAATGGATAAATGCCGCCTGAGCCTATAGATTTATATTTTATTATTATTATTATTTTGTAATGTTACTTTGAAAAGATAAAGAGGTTTTGTGCCTTTTTGAGAAGAATTTCAAAAGGAAATCACTCAAAGGGGTTTTTCCCTCTTTTAAAATTTTTAGTTAAAAAATAAATAAATAAATAAATAAATGAGTACGAAATTTAAATTTTCGTATTAATGAATTTAAAAATAAACTTTATTCGGGAAAGTTGTAGGAAATATTAAAAGAAGCAACTTTGCTTAAGACAACTTTTGCATATCTTTATATTTTCATGTACATTAGTGGAGTTTTTCGTGGACCCCCAAAAAATTACTTCTTTCATCATTACTTGGTTGGATGATTTTGTACAATTTTCAATTGTTCTAGTGTTTTTTTTGTATTGTTTTCGAGTTATTGAAGGTTTTATATAAAATTTTGCACCTTTTTGACACTGAAAATCATTAGGTTGCACTCATTTCCGCAGTCTGAAACATGCTCATTAGGGTTAACTTAGACTAGTTTCGAGTCAAGACAAATTTGATGTTCTACAATGTTTTCATAAATTTAATCTTGAAGATAATTGTGCTAAATTAACTTTACGACGTGGCGTAGTTGGCTGCACGCTCGCTTCATATGCGGATGGTCATGGGTTTGATTCCCCCCCCCCTCCCCCCGCACGAAAGATCCGCAAACACACCTGGCGACAACCGAGTGGCTATGCCTGCTTCCAAATAGACCACGTGCTGGTTGATGGGCGACATTTCTCAGATGTCATGGATGTCAGGACCTTCCGAGGCCCTAATATCGACTCGGATCATTATCTCGTTGTAGCTTCGGGCGCGGTTATCCAGCGTCACGAATTCCACAACAAACAGAACGCTGCGCTTCAATATACAACGCTTGTCGACTGATGCGGTAGCTGCGCAGCACCGTCAGCAACTAGACGAGCAGTTGAGAAGAATCAACGTTGCTGGAGATGTCAACAGCCTGTGGGACCCTATCCACGAAGCTGTGACAACAACGGCGCGGGAATTGATCGGCACTGGTCAACGACGAAGACGAAACGACTGGTTCGATGAAGAGTGCCGGAGTGTGACAGACATGAAGAATGTCGCCAGAAGCCGTATGCTTGTGGCCGGTATCCGACAGAACAGAGAGCGGTACAGGGCAGCGAGAGCCGAAGAAAAACGAATCCACCGCAGAAAGAGAAGGCAGCATGAAGAAAGTGTGGTAGCTGACGCTCAAGAAAGCATGAACCGGAATGATATGCGGAGATTCTATGAAACGGTCAATGGTGCGCGGCACAATATTTTACCAGTGCCCGCCATGTGCAATGATCGAGAAGGGAATTTGCTGACCGATAAAACGGCGGTGGCTGCCAGGTGGAAGGAGCACTTTCAGCGATTGTTGAACGGTGGAAATGGAAATGTAGCGAGGAACAGGATGAACATTGATGACGACGATCAAGCTGTGGACCCACCGACCATAGGAGAGGTTAAAAAGGCTATCAGCGAGCTGAATAACTGTAAGGCTGCTGGGAAGGACGAGATCCCGGTCGAGCTTCTCAATCATGGAAGCGAGCAGCTTTACCAGTCGATCCACCGAGTACTTCTGAAGATATGGGAGGACGAAGAATTGCCCACCGGCTGGTTGGATGGCCTCATCTGCCCTATCTACAAGAAAGGGCACAGACTGGAGTGTGCCAATTACAGAGGAATCACCCTGCTGAATTCGGCGTACAAAGTTCTGTCGCGCATCCTGTTTAACAGATTGCGACCGCTCGATGAGTCCTTCGTCGGCGCATACCAAGCTGGTTTTTGTGATGGCCGTTCGACAACAGACCAGATGTTTAGCTTGCGAATGATCCTAGACAAATTCCGGAAGTATAACTTGCAGACTCACCATCTGTTTATTGATTTCAAGGCGGCGTACGACTCAGTGGAAAAAAATGAGCTTTGGCAGATAATGTCTGAAAATGGTTTTCCGGTGAAACTAATTAGGCTGATACGTGCTACGCTGAATGGTTCAAAATCAAGTGTTCGGATCGCAGACGAGGTGTCAACCTTGTTCGTGACGTTAGACGGATTGAAGCAGGGAGACGCACTTTCGAATTTACTTTTCAACATTGCACTCAAGGGTGCTATTAGGAGATCTGGCGTGCAGAGAAATGGCACTATTATCACAAGGTCGCACATGCTCCTTGGCTTTGCGGACGATATAGACCTAATTGGAATCAATCGCAGGTCAGTGGAAGAGGCCTTCGTGCCTCTGAAGAGGGAGACAGACCATTAATTCTACAAAGACGAGGAGAGGCCTGACCATTAATTCTACAAAGACGAAGTACATGGTTGCAGGCTGGGAGGGAGAAACCGATACGAAATTTCTGTACGTCATAGTGAGCCGAGATTCTACTGTCACGAACTGTCACGGTGAGCCCGGCTCTTAAACAATGGACAAACATGGAAAAAGCGCGTAATTGATCAAACCATATTTTTGCATTTCATCACATGTGACAAAAAATCGATTGAAAAGCTATTCATGCCTATTCAAAAGTAATGTCACGATAGCACCTTTGATTCTGATTGAATATAAGGTATTCGAATACGCATCATTTTACTTTTTCTAATAAAAACGAAAATAGAATGCATAGAAAACTTTGGCCCTTTTTCCATGTTTGTCCGAAAAGTTCGAAGGTACACAACAAAAGAAAACTAGCGATTTTCATCAAGTCTGCCTTGATTGTCGTTAGCAAGCTGGAGTTTTCTTGCAGTTTGAAAAAAAATCATGCCATATTTCGTGTGTAGTATCGGTGCCTCCCTCCCAGGTTGCAGGTAGAGATAGAGTCAGGCATGGTGGTGCTGAGGTAGTGTTTGATGGGGATGTGTTTGAAATTGTTGAAGAATTTGTTTACCTTGGAACACTTGTGACATGTGACAACGACGTTTCCCGCGAAGTGAAAAGACGTGTTGCGGCTGCGAATAGGGCCTTTTACGGACTACGTAACCAGCCTAGGTCTCGCAGCTTGCAAACGGAAACAAAATTCGCCCTGTATAAAACATTGATTCTTCCGGTGGCTCTCTACGGGCACGAAGCGAGGATGTTGAAAGAGTCAGACCGGAAAGCTCTCGGTGTTTTCGAGCGTAAAGTGCTGCGGACAATACTTGGTGGGAAACTCGAAAATGGTGTGTGGCGCAGACGCATGAATCACGAATTGTATCAAGTGTACAAAGATGCGAATATTATCAAGCGTGTAAAATACGGCAGACTTCAGTGGGCTGGTCACTTAGTGCGAATGTAGGAAGAAATAATTGCGAAAATAATATTAAGCAGGGAACCAGATAGAGGTCGGCGGCTTCGGGGAAGACCACGAATACGCTGGCTGTATGCAGTGGAAGAGGACCTGGCGACCCTAAACGTTCGGGGCAACTGGAGAAGTTTCACCCAAAACCGACGAAGATGGAGTTCTACAATACGCCCGGCAATCGTGTGACACTGCGCTGTAGCCATCAAGGTATCAAGGTAAGGTAGGTACAAAGCGTTGAACAAATTTTTCGATACTGCAATAGCCATTCGATACATAAAGGTAAGAAAAAAAGGGATGGGATTTTGTGCAACAACTGGTTACCATACCTCTTTTTAATGTATTCGAATCATCTAAGCAGAATCTCAATAGAGAAACAAAAACGTAGATTGGAATCTAATCCACTTTTTTTGTTCATCTGGTTTACTATGCATTTTTTATTCCATCATTAGTATCATTTTAATAATTACATTCATATCTAGGTGTTCTGTGTTAGGCAACACTTCCATCCCAATTCAATAAAACTAAATTAGGCTTTTATTAACATTTTGTTATCAACATATTACATTTAATTTGCCGTAGCAGAGCTGGAGTTACCAAGCACTATTCTCAAAGATCGATTGAAGGAGAAGAAATTTGACTTAATGTGCCATTTAGCTTTCCACGCAGCATACCATACACATTCGAACAGCATCCTGACATCATCAAAACTCACCGAAAGGATCTCTCCTAATAGGTATTTACTCGTTTTATTGAGGCTCTCACTCGCAGTCGATGAATCCTCTCCAGTGGTCCAAAGATATTTACACCGGTTGCTTTTGGGGATGCTGCTGGAGAAAACTGAGAGGACCAAGCGAAGCGATGTTTTCCGCACACCAAACTCTTTCGGGAGCGCGGAAAAAAACGTCACGTTAACAATATTATCCTCTCGTGTATGCTTGCCAATTGTTGACGTCCGTCGTCAAGTAGGACTCTCGTGGAAGTATATAAGTGTGACCCGAAGGTGAAGCAGTAACAAAGGTCAACTTAAAATAATTTTATGGTAATGATTTAGTTACGATTTCACTTCAAAGGTTTTACTCAAGTTAATCAATATTTGAAAAAACATTCACCAGCACTATCATATTAATGAGAGAGATTTTTTTTATTCATTTCGTACTTTTGCATTAATATGAAAAATGGTTCATGTAGGTTTATATGGCAATTATTATGAAGAAATTTTGAGAAGTGTTCCAAATACGCTAGTACTGGAATATAGGGTAAATTGCCAATAATTGCACGGTTATGGAAGAAACGTCAATAATTTGGCTGTAAAATACGTCAGAATCCCTTAAACCTAAACTGAATTTCGCTCAAAACTAGGAAATATATTCGGCAATCAGATTTTCCATTGATTTTTGTGCTTTTTAATTGATTTGATTGACTTTTTTCCACATTCCTTAATCTTTGCCAAAACCCAATTGTTGCACACTTCAAAAACATCCGCATCCCATTATTACACACTTTGAGCCCAATTATTGCACACATATATATTTTTGCTTTTTGCATGGAGTTGACTCGCTAATGTAAGTGTCGACGACTTTCCAAACAAAACAAGTAATGGATAACGAAAAGTTTGCATGATAATTCGATGAAATAATGATTTTATCAAAGAAAGAGCAAGGGATTGTTCAAATATTACGTAACGCAACAGGGGAGGGAGGGGGTCTGACATAGTGTTACGGTTCATACAAAAATTTAAAAATTTCCATACAAAAGCTGTTACGTGGGGGAGGGAGGGGGTCTAAAATTGGCATATTTTGCGTTACGTAATATTTGAATGAACCCCAAGTTGGAGTGCAAAACTGCATTTTGTTCTGTCAGTTTTGTTTATTTTCTGCAACAATGGGCATTGCATACATCGCGGCGTTTACTCCATAGCCAATAAATTAGGCTACAGCTGCTGGCAGTGCGCCATTTATTGAACGCTTTAATATTTACAAAGAAAACGCAAGATCTCATCGCATTATGAAACCATAACATAAATCTCCATTTTCGTTGAAAAAAAATTGAAATCCACCTAGATTTGACTTCGGTAGAAGCTATTTCATTACGGGAAATATTTGAGTCATGGCGTAACAATTTGGGTGCTAATTGAATAGCGCTGAACACGATAGTTTAATTTCGCTTTACGTGCATAGTTTTGAACTTTTTAATGAGAAACAAACTGTTGGTAGCTGGGATGAAGTATTCATTAATGTTTAGCATAAATATTAGGATTTCAATTCATTGCCTTCAGTTTAATTTTCCCCAAATATTGTCAAGTGTGCAATAGTTGGGTGGTGTGTAACAATTGGCAATCTACCCTAATAATAAACTCATCACTATGGTTTGAAGAATGAGTTTTCACTTTGAGATAATAAGTTTGTACTTACATTGCTGTACATACGTGTTTGGAACATTTTTCTAAATTTCTCCATAGTAATTTCCATATAAACCTACTTTGTCTTTGGGTCACCTTCAAATCACCACCTAGAAAGCTGAAAATTTTACAGAACACTATTTTTATGGTAAAGATGGTAAGGAAGATATGGGAGATTGGATTTTTAAACATTTTTAAAATTTGAACCACCCTAATGTTTAGTCAGTCTATGTCATGCTATCGGGTGCAGGTCGTTAGGCCGAAATAACATTTGACCATTTACAACAATTTCAAATGGATAACACATTCATTAGTGTGTTTTCCTTCTTTTAATCAAAGGCTGTTCTTTCTAGTTATATGTCATAGTGATTATTTCTAGGTAATGCAAACTCTCCTGATCTAACAACTAACATTCCATTCGACCTGAAAATTGATCCAGCGGCTTCTAAGTGATGCAAATTATACTGACCTCTCCCTGTTAATTACCCATACGACCTTACGGTTCATTAGAACTATCGGCCATTTTCGGCCTAATGACCCATTCGGCCTAACGACCCTTTCGGCCTAATGGAATTAAGTCTAATGACATTCGGCCTAACGGGATAGAATCCATGCTATCGTATAAATGAATTGTCGTAGGGGAACATGGTCCAATTCGGACCTAGTAACAGTTTTTTTGGCCATATCTTTTCAGCACGATGAACGGCATGAAAAGTTTTATGTTTTCGTGAAAGCGCGATTCAGCGCGCACATTTTTCTCTCAGAGAGTTTTGTGATAGCTCCTACCGGGACATCGCTAGACATGTTTGAACCAACTTCTCCAAAAGGTCAGAATTGGACCAACCCTGTTCCATGTGAATTAACCCTCATTGAATTTCGGGAAATTTGTTATCAGAACCATCGTCAAAGGATCGGTGTGCGTTTGGAATGGAAATATCAAGATCGGGAACATTAAACGTGGTAAGTATTTCAGCAAGTAATACTTTGTCTAAGTATGCTTTTCTTGCATTTTTAGAGGTGATATAAGGGATGATTCAAATATGACGTCCATCGTTTTTCCAGTCCAGGGATTTCTAGACCCCCCCTGTCCCCTCTGTCACGCTTTTTTCCAATAGCTTATACATGTACTGTCACACTTTCCTAGACCACCCCACCCCTTCCCCAAATGATCGACGTCATTTTTGGATGATCTCTAATATGTAGTATGGCAAAATTGCAACCTTAATGGTGTAGTCAATATTTCCAGAAAACTAAAATTCTTGAAAAGAAATAAATACCGTTTTGATTCATATTACGGACACTTAAGACCTCAGTGAAGTATGACTCATTCGTGTGAAATGTTTCCCATACAAAGTAGTGTCCGGAATACAAAGCTGTCCGTAATATGAATTAAAACGGTACCACACATTGGACTTTCAACATATTGGCTACAATGTTGCTGTACAAACTTGTGTCAAAATATTTACCCATTTTCAGTAAGAATGGTTTTAAAACTGATTATCTTAAACGAACTTTTGCCCGGTGTGGCAAGAGTTCAAATCTAGTGTGGGGCAAAACTTCGCTGACTGACACAAAATAACGTTTTTTTTAGTTTATTAACTCTCCAACCCCCAACGTCTAACTTTTCATTAAAAAGGGATTTTGAAAAATTATAACTTGGCCAATTATAGACCGATTTTGGATCTTTTGGTCTCAAACAAACCGCATACTCTTCAATTACACTGCGGAACACGTTTTTGTCTCAAGCACCAAAAAACCGCTTTTTACTAAATTAAAGGTTGCTAAGTCCATTGACGTTTTCAAAAATATCATAGCCCGTCTAGTTTTTGAGTTATTGACTGTTGAAAATGCTAAATTTGACTGTTTCAGCCAGCTTGCATGCAAGTTTGCCAGCTTGTACGGCAATGTATTTGCTTAATTTGTCACAGAACTCAAACTTAATGTATAAAACAATTATTATCAACAAAGTTTATAATATTGTTGATGGAAAAATGTTATTTTTTGGTGGTTCAGGAAAGTATTGTATTTTGCCATATAAGAGAAACGAAGAATTTTATATGAAGACTGCAACAGCATGTTGAAAAAAAATCGATTTTAACTAAATTTAATCGTGAAATTTCAGCCAAATTGTATCTTAATTGAAAGTTCAAGTCCTATTTAGCATGTTTGGTAGATTATATTACAACAAAGTTCGATAAATCATACTTTAAATTTCATGTAAACATCAATAAAACCAGTGTTTCATGCAACTTTGGCGACCTGTAGCAAAAAATTGTGACGTGCTGGAGTAATTCTGAGAATGGCATCAGATTCAGCGACCCAAAATCTACTAGAGACACATAATTTGATCCTTGAGACACGCAAAAATGTCATTTTTGTTACGCTGTGTTATTTATTATGTTCCAGATTATGAATATATGAATATATGATTTATTATGTTCCAGAAGAAATGGGATTGGCCACTTGGTTCCAGATTTATTCCGGATTCAAATGCGGTATAATCGTTCCGGAAGTGATGGTTCACGTAGATTTTTCAAGATTAGCGATAGGAAAATTACTTATTGTGTGCTCTCTATAAGTAAAAAGTTGTCAGAAGGTCGAATTACATTGTTTCTTGTTGATTCTGGCCATTTCGGATACTAGGTCACCTGGCACCGGTTCCTGAATGTACCCAAAAAGAACATTTTCTGAAACTTGAAGAATAGTAGCGTGCGACGACTCAAAATGATCAAATTTTTATCCTGAACATCATAGATATAATGCTAAGGACTAAAATTCATGATTTTTCATCCTGAACTTCACAGCTATGATGTCATGGATCAATATGAAGTTGTGGTAACATGCGTTTACTCCAGAAATAGTTCTGATGAGGCTTCAATGCACTCTTTGCAATTCTATCGACTCATGGAAGTTTCACTATGAAAACCATCTTTATTGAATCCATTGAAATAGCTTCGGATTCATATCGATAAGTCCAAGAGCGATTTTTGGCAAACAAGTGATGAAGTAATCGAAGGAGAAATCCTAGCAGGTATTTCTGAAATAATTTTATGACATCTAAACTTCGCTGTGGTCCTTACAAGAACCTAATTACAAGCTTCCATAAATATACCCTGTATTGCACTTAAATACTTGTAAAGAAGAAAATAATACTGTAAACAACTTATTGTTTTATATAAATTTCAATCCAGTTATTTCCAAAATGCTTGGACGTTCTCCTCATAAAGAAACAAATTAATTCTTCAACTGATTCGTTTATAAAGTCTGACAGATATTCCCTTCGGCGTCCCACCATAAAATACTTTCCAGCATCTCTGAACGCCTATATCAACTAAAATAAGTTTAAATGTACTTTCAAAAATCTTTTCATGATTTTCATTAACTCTTATATATTTTACAAAAAATGTCGGGCTAATCCTGACAATAATGCAGGTATTTTCTGGTTTTGCCATGTTCCAAATTCTTCAATTAATTATCTGCCTCACTAGATTGGAAGAGCCGAAAACTGATGAAAAGACTTGGTGTATGAATCTACAGACATGTCACGATATTTTTTTATAGTATATCAGTTAAACTGGTGTCAGAAGTCCCTAAGATTTACATAATAAAGCAATTTTAAACTGTTGAACTTCTATATCATTTGCAATCCTTTGATGCTGGTTTATAAACTACAAAACAAAGCAAATATACACATTTTTGAGCAATTAAATTTTGTCATCATACGTTTTGAAAATGTCAAAGGATTTTTTCTACAGATGATAATGAAGGATTTAAAGTTAACATCCCCAAAACAATATCTGAAAAAAAAAAACAGTTGTGTTCTTAATACGTTCGTTTATTTTTTTTATTTTCATAAATAAAATAATTTCTTCTAAAGGTCGTTGGTATTATAGCAAAGGTGTTCAGGATGAAGAAATCATGAATTTTGAGCCGTCGCACAGAGGAACACCTAGAACAAATTCGTGGCCATAATTTCGAATTTGAAAAATTAAGATATTTGACCCCCCTCTATTTTTAAACATAGCTTACAGTATGCCGCATGTTGTGGCTATATTGAAAAGACGTCATATTACTTTGAGAAAATGTTAAAAGAGTTCAAAAAAGCAGTGTCTTCAATGTTTTTTTCATTGTTTTATTTTATATAATCAGAATTATTGTTTCCATGTGACATTTTTTCCAAAATGAACTTATATTTTCCACTGAACTTTTTGTTTACAAAAAGAGCTTCTGCATAAAATTTTCCAAAAAAAAAATTTTATTTATTTATTTTTAAGGCAATTTTGCACAACAAACTTTTAGTAATTTTTCGTAAACTTCAGTATTGAAAAATTTACCTTATACGGCAATATCCGGCAAAGTTTCGACCACAGTGTGAAACTTACATTTGTTATCTATCAGTTACAGCATAACACTCTTTCACATAATTCCGCACTTGAAATCTTAAGCCTTTTGAAATTATCAATTTTTTATCATATTTTTTCGAATATGTTTGCCCGCTTTTCAATAACGTATTAAATATATTGAAGTGTATGTTCCTAATGCCTTTTTTGAATGTGATGTCCGAGAAAATTATAATTTAAACATATTTCTTTATTTGAATAACTGACTCAAGCAAAATTGTTAATTTTATAAAAAACGTATATCACAGTTTTTGCACATGACCTCGCCAAATCAGATTTTGCAAATTTTTGAAATAAACAGAAATGCTTTGTAATGCTTTGTACGCAATGGTGCCATGGTTCAAAACACCATGTCTTTTGAAATTCTTCTTCTTCTTCTTGAAATTACGTCCTCACTGGGACAGAGCCTGCCTCTCAGCTTAGTGTTCAATGAGCACTTCTACAGTTATTAACTGAGAGCTTTCTTTGCCTAAGTTGCCATTTTCACATTCGTATGAGGTAAGTTCGATGATACTCTATGGGAAGTCAAGGAAATTTACATTGCGAAAAGATCCTGGACCGAGCGGGAATCGAACTCAGACACTTTCAACATGATATGCTTTCCAAATTAAAAAAAAAAAAAAAACACTATATATCTGGAAATAATAGAAAAATCTAGAATTTCACGGAAATGTCTTACCGCTACTGAATTATTTCAACAAAATGAGCTCAAAAGTACGAGTTTTGTTGGTGAAATCTAGTTTGGAGATGTATTTTAGGCAGGCGCGGTAAATGGCTGGGCATGGCGTACCATTGGTACCTCGCGTACCTGCAGGAATAAAATAGACCCCTTTGTGCGGTCCTTAGCCTCCTGCCCAGCAACTCCTATCCCTACCTCCTCGTGGTACTGGCCGGGGTACGAGTAACCTTGGGGAAGATCGGGTAACCAACCCCCAGCGGGAACTTTGGTCGTATGCTGACAGGGAAGGGGGGGGTTTGCTTTTGCAAACCTGGAGCGTCTGTACTCCACGTTAGGAGCGGCTCACAACAGCGTCTGTTCCCCATGTCAGGGGCGGCTGATCATCGTCCGAGTGCCAGAGAAGGACTCTAAGCTAAACTGCGCACTATGGCCCTCCGAACATTTAGGGGGAATGGTCCTCCGGAAATCAAGGGGGTTGGTGTCAGGCCCTGCAAGCCAACTGTAAAAACACATCAGCACAGGAACGTCAACGAGAGAATACGGACCGGAACAATCGGCAAAGACCACAGCGACGAAAATGGACTAGCGATTGGAAACTCGGTACGTGGAACTGCAAATCTCTCAACTTCATTGGAAGTACTCGCATACTCTCCGATGTACTGAAGACCCGCGGTTTCGACATCGTAGCGCTGCAGGAGGTGTGCTGGACAGGAGCATTGGTGCGAACGTATAGAGGTAATCATACCATCTACCAGAGCTGCGGCAACACACGCGAGCTGGGAACAGCTTTCATAGTGATGGGTGATATGCAAAGGCGCGTGATCGGGTGCTGGCCGATCAATAATCAATAATCATCATAGGAGATTTGAACGCTCAGGTTGGCCAGGAGGAGGAGTTCAGACCGACGATTGGAAAGTTCAGCGCCCACCGGCTGACGAACGAGAACGGCCTACGACTGATAGATTTTGCCGCCTCCAAGAACATGGCCATTCGTAGCACCTATTTCCAGCACAGCCTCCCGTATCGGTACACCTGGAGATCACCTCAGCAGACAGAATCGCAAATCGACCACGTTTTGATCGATGGACGGCACTTCTCCGACATAACCGACGTCAGAACCTATCGTGGCGCCAACATTGACTCCGACCACTACCTGGTGATGGTGAAACTGCGCCCAAAACTATCCGTCATCAACAATGAACGGTACCGACGCCCGCCCCGGTACAATCTCGAGTGGCTGAAACAACCGGATGTCGCCAATGCGTACGCGCAGCATCTTGAGGCAGCGTTGCCGGATGAGGGCGAGCTCGATAGGGCCCATCTTGAGGACTGCTGGAGGACAGACAAAGCAGCCATTAACGACGCTGCCGAAAGCGTTGTCGGATATGTGGAACGGAGCTCAAGAAACGATTGGTTCGATGAGGAGTGCCAGGAGGTTTTAGAGGAGAAGAATGTAGCGCGGGCTGCAATGCTGCAGCATGGTACATACGTGGCAAAACGTGGAACGGTACAGACTGAAGCGGAAACAGCAAAACCGCCTATTCCGGGACAAAAAGCGCCGCCTGGAAGAGGTGGAATGCCAAGAGATGGAGTTGCTGTACCGTTATCAAGAAACGCGGACGTTCTATCAGCAGCACTATGGCAAGGATGGTATCGGAGCCGAACTCATCAAGATGGGCCCGGACAGGTTGGCCGCTTGTTTGCATCGGCTGATAGTCAGAATCTGGGAAACGGAACAGCTACCGGAGGAGTGGAAGCAAGGTGTTATATGCCCTATCTACAAAAAGGGCGACAAACTGGAGTGTGAAAATTATCGTGCAATCACCATCCTAAACGCCGCCTATAAAGTGCTATCCCAGATTCTCTTCCGTCGTCTATCACCTATAGCAAACGAGTTTGTGGGAAGTTATCAAGCAGGTTTCATCGACGGCCGCTCGACAACGGACCAGATCTTTTCCGTGCGGCAAATCCTCCAGAAATGCCGTGAGTACCAGGTCCCTACGCACCATTTGTTCAACGATTTCAAGGCGGCATATGATAGTATCGACCGCATAGAGCTATGGAAAATCATGGACGAGAACAGCTTTCCCGGGAAGCTCACAAGATTGATCAGAGCAACGATGGACGGTGTGCAAAACTGCGTGAAGATCTCGGGCGAACACTCCAGTTCGTTCGAGTCTCGGCGGGGACTACGACAGGGCGATGGACTTTCGTGCCTGTTGTTCAATATTGCGCTTGAAGGTGTTATGCGGAGAGCCGTAATTAACAGTCGAGGCACGATTTTCACGATATCCGGACAATTTGTTTGCTTCGCGGACGACATGGATATTATTGGGAGAAAATTTAAAACGGTGGCAGATTTGTTCACCCGCCTAAAACGCGAAGCAACAAGAGTCGGGCTAATGGTGAATGCGTCGAAAACAAAGTACATGCTGGTTGGCGGAACTGAGCGCGACAGATAGACGATAGACGGGGATACTTTCTAGGTGGTGGACGACTTCGTCTACCTCGGATCTTTGTTGACGGCTGACAACAATGTTAGTCGGGAAATACGAAGGCGCATCATCAGCGGAAGTCGTGCCTACTATGGGCTCCAGAAGAAACTGCGGTCAAGAAAGATTCACCCCCGCACCAAATGCACGATGTACAAAACGCTCATAAGACCGGTAGTCCTCTATGGGCATGAGGCGTGGACTATGCTCGAGGAGGACTAGCAAGCTCTTGGGGTTTTCGAACGCCGAGTGCTAAGGACGATCTTTGGCGGCGTACAGGAAAACGGCGTGTGGCGGCGAAGGATGATCCACGAGCTCGCTCAACTCTACGGCGAACCCAGTATCGTGAAGGTAGCCAAAGCTGGAAGGATACGCTGGGCAGGGCATGTTGCAAGAATGCCGGACAACAACCTTGTAAAGATAGTGTTCGCTTCGAATCCGGTCGGAACAAGAAGGCGTGGGGCGCAGCGAGCTAGGTGGATTGACCAGGTGCACCAGGACCTGGAGAGCGTGGGTCACAGTCGAGGATGGAGAGAAGCGGCCATGAACCGAGGAAATTGGCGAAATATTGTTGGCGAGGCTTTATCAAGATAATTGATGTAAAGCCAAATAAGTATGTATTTAAGGCAACCAAGAAAACTTTCAGGCTGTTTTTGAATGTTTGTCAATATCGTACCGTAAATGATTCTTGAATTTTACATTATTTTCATAGAAATAAACATTCTTCAACGCAAGAATATCTTCACGACACTCGGTCCAATAAAAGTCAACAACGTTTATTCACGCCATTGTTTGAAAAAAAATCAGCAGTATTATACGCATGGAAGTCCTTTTCATCGAGTTTAATGATCCCAACTATCAGAAATGACGGGTATCTAAAGGATTCTCAATGGACTTGAAAGTTGTATGTGAAAATTGTATGAATTAACCAATAAATGTCATGATTTTATATTCATGGGAATAGGAGTTGTCCGGCTGTAAAATTTTTATCTAAATTATTTACACCTAATTATGGAAGCATCCTAATGAATATTCGTCTACTTTTTCATTAAAATTTGAAGACTGATGGGCTTAGGCTGACTCCTTGTTTTGTTGATGCGATTCACATTTAAAAAATATCGATGGTCAAAATAATCCGTTCAGATTTTTTGTACAAATGAGGCATACATACATTTTTTTTCAAAAGGCATGGAGAAAGCGTTTCAAATAAAACATACCAGTCAATTTTATTATTACATTAAAAAGAAATTTGATTTCATTAATTCCAAATGCAATATTGCATTGCACACTGGTCCAGGAAGCTAATTTAGGCGGACATGAGGTTTTCGTCAAGATTTATTGATTTTAGAGCCATATTTTATTCCGAGAATATGTTCAGAATTTATAGTACTACAAAATGTATGGAACAAAATTTGTTTGCGGTGATCGCAAGAGTGACGCATACGCCAACTTTTTTTATTTTAACGAATCGAAAGTTGGTATGTTCAGCAAAGTTGTAGCAAATGATCATAGAAACAACTTTGCCGAACAAACTTTTTCTCAGTTTTGCTTCAGAGCCGAGATAATTAAGTATTTTTAATAAAAAATCGTTTTTTGCTCCTAAGTGTTTTATTTTTTAGTTTTATTGGCCTACTATGTTCTACAAAGTTTTTATACTCATCATTTGCTACAACTTTGCTGAACATACAAAAGTTGTATTTCTTCATCCACCTTTATCAGGGCTTTGGACCTGTAGCTCTGGTTCTCAATAGTTTCAAGTTCTTTCGGACATGCTACTATGGTGAGCCGTCATGCGCTAGCGACTTTACCAGTCGATCCACCGAGTACTTCTGAAGGTATGGGAGGACGAAGAATTGCCCACCGGCTGGTTGGATGGCCTCATCCGCCCTATCTACAAGAAAGGGCACAGACTGGAGTGTGCCAATTACAGAGGAATTACCCTGCTGAATTCGGCGTACAAAATTCTGTCGCGCATCCTGTTTAACAGACTGAGACCGATCGAGGAGTCCTTCGTCGGCGAATACCAAGCTGGTTTTCGTGAGGGCCGTTCGACAACGGACCAGATGTTTAGCTTGCGAATGATCCTAGACAAATTCCGGGAGTATAACTTGCAGACTCACCATCTGTTTATTGATTTCAAGGCGGCGTACGACTCAGTGAAAAGAAATGAGCTTTGGCAGATAATGTTCGAAAATGGTTTTCCGGCGAAACTAATTAGGCTGATACGTGCTACGCTGGATGGTTCGAAATCAAGTGTTCGGATCGCAGACGAGGTGTCAACCTCGTTCGTGACGTTAGACGGATTGAAGCAGGGAGACGCACTTTCGAATTTACTGTTAAACATTGCACTTGAGGGTGCTATTAGGAGATCTGGCGTGCAAAGAAATGGCACTATTATCACAAGGTCGCACATACTCCTTGGCTTTGCGGACGATATAGACCTGATTGGAATCGATCGCAGGTCAGTGGAAGAGGCCTTCGTGCCTCTGAAGAGGGAGACAGCGAGGATAGGCCTGACCATCAACTCTACCAAGACGAAGTACATGGTTGCAGGTAGAGATAGAGTCAGGCATGGTGGTGTAAGTGCTGAGGTAGTGTTTGATGGGGATGTGTTTGAAGTTGTTGAAGAATTTGTTTACCTTGGAACACTTGTGACATGTGACAACGACGTTTCCCGCGAAGTGAAAAGACGTGTTGCGGCTGCGAATAGGGCCTTTTACGGACTACGTAACCAGCTTAGGTCCCGCAGCTTGCAAACCGAAACTAAATTCGCCCTGTATAAAACATTGATTCTTCCGGTGGCTCTCTACGGGCACGAAGCGTGGACGTTGAAAGAGTCAGACCAGAAAGCTCTCGGTGTTTTCGAGCGTAAAATGCTGCGGACAATACTCGGTGGGAAACTCGAAAATGGTGTGTGGCGCAGACGCATGAATCACGAGTTGTATCAAGTGTACAAAGATGCGAATATTATCAATCGTGTAAAATACGGCAGACTTCAGTGGGCTGGTCACTTAGTGCGAATGTCGGAAGGAAGAATTGCGAAAATAATATTCAGCAGGGAACCAGGTAGAGGCCGGCGGCTTCGAGGAAGACCACGAATACGCTGGCTGTACGCAGTGGAAGAGGACCTGGCGACCCTAAACGTTCGGGGCAACTGGAGAAGTTTCGTCCAAGACCGACGAAGATGGAGCTCTACAATACGCCCGGCAATGGCGTGATGCTACGCTGTAGCCATCAAGGTATCAAGGTAGGTACCCACTGATATGTGGATAATTGTCCTGAAATGGTTAGAAATTAATCCTAATTCAGAGAAAAAAATAATTTTGGCAATGATTTACCCAAGTTACTCTTGTGTGCGTCACACGATATGAGTGAATAAGATTACTAAAGTGTCCCTCTGAGGCTCTGCCGGAACCGGTTCCGGGGTATCCGGAAGTGGTCAGAACCTCAAATTGCTCCTTGGCATTATATCTATGATGTTTAGGATAAAAAATCATGAATTATGTGTCGTTACACGGTACTATTCATTAAGTTTCAGAAAATGTCCTCTTTGGGTACATTCAGGAACCGGCGCCAGGTGAACGGGTATCCGAAATGGCCAGAACCTACGAGAAACAATGTCACTCGGCCTTCTGGCAGCTTTTGAATTATAAAAACCACCCAATGAATAATTTTCTTATCGCTAATCTTGAAAAATCTACGTGAACCATCACTTCCGGAACGAATATACCCCATTTGAATCCGGAATAACTCCGGAAACAAGTGGCCAACCACATTTATTCTGAAACATAATACATCAGTTTGTTTGAGACCAAAAGATTCAAAATCGGTATATAATTGTCCAAGTTATGATTTTTAAAATTTCATTTGAGAGTTTGAGAGTCAATAACATTTTACACGAGAAGGGTGGATTCGTGTCGAGACAAAATATCAATACTTCTGTACCAATAATAGATTGTACTCACCGTTTGCATAAAAACACATTAAATTTTGATCAGGAATTTGGTGTTAATTTTAATATTCTAAAAAGTTGAAGCTTCTCGCAAAACTATGGTAAATTGTGAAATATTGTGGTCATTTTCCACACGATTATGCATTTTTATCAAAATTTGAGTGTACTAATCATTCAAACCGACTATGAGTGTTGCAAAAATTACCGTATTCATTCAGTTTTTATTTAATTCTTTATTATTATCATTCCAAATATTACATTCATTTCTTATATCTAGGTGTTCTGTGCTAGACAACACTATCATTGTAATTTGGTAAAACAAAATTAAGATTTTATTAAGATATGGTTAACAGTATATTACATTTCATTTGCCGTAGCAGTTCAGAATTTTTACAGATGAGTAGATTTCACCTGCTTATAGGAGACAAAAATGCTCACAATTTACCTAGTCCAACATGACCTAAATATATAACGCATTAATCGTGGAAATAGAAAATTACTAATCATTTTATTTGGCATTTGTTCCAATGTTTTAAAATCGGAAAATCCGTTTAACTCACTGTTACTTTGCTAGGGAGGAAGCTTAAGAATCATTTTCAATATTTTATTTCGAATCCTCTGCAGAGCTTTCTTCCTGGTATTAAAACAGCTAGTCCATATTGGTACAACATACAACATGGCTGGCCTGAAAATTTGTTTGAAGATCAATAGCTTGTTCCTAGCTAGCATGAGCCCTAGATATTTAACTTCATCTGACCAATTTATTGGAACCCCTCTCATCGTGACAACATGTCTACTTGAAGGTTTCAAATAAAGAGCTTATGGTTTATGTGGGAATATTATTAGTTGAGTTTTGGAAGCATTAGGAGAAATCTTCCATTTCTGCAAGTATGAAGAAAATATATCCAAACTTCTTTGCAATCGACTACAGATGACACGCAGACTTCGTCCTTTGGCGGAGAGGCCTGTGTCATCCGCAAACAAGGATTTTTGTCATCCCTGAGGTAACTCAGGTAAGTCAGATGTGAAAATATTGTACAACATTGATCCCAAAATGCTGCCTTGGGGAACACCAGCTCTCACAGGAAGTCTTTCAGATCTGGAGTTCTGATAATTAACTTGAAGTGTACGATTTGACAGATAACTTTGAATTATTCTAACAATGTATGTTGGAAAATGTCAAACACTGTCGAATGCTTGTTCTATGCCTAGAAGAGCAATACCAGTAGAATAGCCTTCGGATTTGTTGGAACGAATCAAATTGGTTACACGTAAAAGTTGATGAGTGGTCGAATGTCTATGGCGAAATCCGAACTGTTCATTGGTAAAAATTGAATTTTCATTGATGTGGGCCATCATTCTGTTGAAAATTACCTTTTTAAAAAGTTTACTGATGGAGGGAAGCAAACTTATTAGACAATATCTAGAAGCTTCTGAAGGATTTTTGCCTGATTTCAAAATTGATACAACCTTAGCATTTTTCCATTTGTCAAGAATACATGCCATCTGAAAACATGTGTTAAGTACATCAACTAAGAATGATAAACTACTTTGTAGAAGTTTCTTGATGGGGATATAGAAATTTTCATCATCGCCAGGGGCTTTCCTATTTTTATATTTTTAAATAATAATTTATTCTTCCAAATCAGTCTCCCAGGAATTTTCGAAATTGTTATCTTGATTGAGAATGTTTTCCAAGTCCTGGGTAACTTGATTTTCTATTTGACTAATAAGTCCTAAATTAAAATTGTGCGCGCTTTAAAACTGCATAAGTTTTTGAGCTTTTTCGCATTCAGTTAGTAATAATCTGTTTTCCACTTTCAATGCTGGTATTGGATTCTGAGTTTTTTTTTTCAAAATTGTAGATAATTTCCAAAAAGGCTTAGAGCCAGGGTCCAATTGAGAAATTTTATTTATAAAATTTTATTTTTCTAATTGTGAAAATCGTTTTTCAATTTCTTTCTGCAAATCCTGCCATATGATTTTCATAGCACGATCGCGAATGCGTTAAATTGCCTTCTCCTCACGTTTTTCAGACGGATCAAGAGTTTAAGATCATTGTCTATATTCACCGATTCGAATTATACTTCACGTTTTGGTATTACAATGCCACTTGCTTCAACAATGGAATAATTTATGTTTTGAGATTACTATCGATGTATGTTTTATTTGCAGTCGGCTCGAAAATAAATGAAAGTGGAGCTGATAGGATTGAGAATAGATCACAATCCCTTGTCTTCGCTCTAATTAAATCAAATCAACCAGATTAGTGAAACATTTCGAAATAGGATCAAATATGTTGGATAAGGTAGATTTTCCATAAAATTATTACAGTTAAAAAAATGGCAATCTGTTCGAAAATCAAAGCTCCTTTGCCATCATTTTTATAGGTAAAGGTGAAACATGCGCAGTGGAGCTCATTATCCTGTAAGTTTGTGACATACACAAGGGCAGAGCTTCCAGGATAATTTGAAAGCTTACGCCCTTGTGTATTATTTTTCCTTTTCTTTTTTAAGCTTTCTATGTCATGAACTTTCCATTAAGAATTCATAAATTCATAGAATTATGTAAATGCTTTTCATTTTTTCATTAATTTAGAAATGCAAACAATTGTGCTATCGAAATTAATTGAAATGCTTTACAGCTGGAAGGGTAATAGATTTTCCGAAGTAATGAAAAATGATGATTTGGCAGTGTTTGGATGGTGTCTAAGAATATAAACATGCTCTTCGCGGTTCGCTATGAATGAACCGTAAACAGAACCAAACACCGTCTTGTTATTACTTACTGAGGTTGCTTTGCGCCGATTGAAGCACGGCATCCCATTGAAGTACGCCTCGTTCCGGGGCCTGGCCCCGGTTGATTTACGCAAATTTGCAAACTCTGTAAACAAACGAACCGTTTATTGATGGTACACAATTTCTGAAACCATCATCATCTTATCAGCAGAATAAGACGACTCGAGCTCCCAGCTTTGGCCCCTGATGGCCTCTGCACAACTTGCTTGGAAAATCAAACCCAGAGCAGCAACACGGGGCATTAAAATGAAATCTTCTTCGGTTTCACGACAGGGCCTCTGTGTAATGTTTGCCGCGCGGGATGGTTTTTAAGAATATAGACAGAGTTACCGCGCCAAAAAGGATGTTATCGTTGTGTGGAAATATAAGAGAATTGTTTTCCGTTGCCTACGGTTGTTCCATGGATAGCGTAGTTTTTTTTCTGGTTTTATCGTCTATTTGAAAGGGTAGGCTGCCAAAGAGTATTACAAAGCTGAATTCATAATAAGCTTTTCATATTTTTTTCTTTGAAATAAGGCTGATACAAATATTAATTGTCTTTTATGTCACCCCCCCCCCCCTTCGAAATTCCGAAAATTTTGAAGGGGAGAAAAAAAGAGATTCATCATTTTTTGACATCAGTTAGGTTTTTTCAATTTTAAAAGTAAAAACAAGTAAAATAATAACCCAGAGGACGTTTGAAAAAAGTTTAACAACTATCGTTAAAAATAAAAATTCGAAAAAAAAAACTTTTTTTTTATTTTTATTTTTTGTTCCTTATTTATTTTTATCCCCCCCCCCCTCGTACCTTTCAAGTGCTCTCGGACATAAAACAAATTTAATATTTGTATCAGCCTAATTTGTTTGTGCGTAATTTCTGCATTTTCCATACAAAACGATAAACTTTAAAGGGTTAGATCTCAATTATTTAAGAATTATTTTGAATAAAAGCAGCTATTCAGGCGTAATTGAAGTTTCAACATATATTTAGTAGTAGCTATTCCTATCGAAAGTAAGAACCATTGGACTAAAGTGATATCTTGACGAATGATTTATCTCAAAATAGAGAAGCTCTGTTTTCAGCAAATTTATTCAGAGACACCTCAAAGTAAATTGGAGTACCTTGTACCTTTTAATTCCGCCCTAAATGCTTATCTTTGACAGATACGCGTATTTCGACTACCACTTGAAGTATTCTTCAGTGTCAGTTACTCATATCCACTTTCGAGGAATTCAATTTTTGTTAATGTTCCTGGTTGGATTTCAGGAGAAATGTCTTCAAAATAAACTTTCAAATTGTTTCTGAATAAAATTCTTCGAAAAAATTGAGAATAGATTTATATATACAATCTAGTGTTTCTGGTGATAGAGGATTACGAGAAAAAATAAATTTATAAGAGGAAAGTGATCTTCTTCTTCTCCTTCTTTCTGGCGTTACGTCCCAACTGGGACAAAGCCTGCTTCTCAGATTAGTGTTTTTATGAGCACTTCCACAGTTATTAACTGAGAGCTTTCTTTGCCGATTGACCATTTTTGCATGTGTATATCGTGTGGCAGGTACAAAGATACTCTATGCCCTGGGAATCGAGAAAATTTCCTTTACGAAAAGATCCTCGACCAGCGGGATTTGAACCCACGACCCTCAGCATGGTCATGCTGAATAGCTGCGCGTTTACCGCTACGGCTATCTGGGCCCCCAAGAGGAAAGTGATATCAAGTTCAAATCAAGAAATCTCAACATTCCCAACCATAAATGTTTATGACGAAACACTATTAAAATGGGAATAACTTTTAAACCCACATTTTTTAGCATTCGAACTCAAAAAAAATCGTAAGCGCGCTGTCAGCTACCGCATATCTCCGCAACAACTGTATATCGTATCGTGCACCGGATTTTCGATTGCAGCCAGATAGAAAAAAAAACGTTTAATTCTTTTTTGCACACATTCCACACCTCCGTCGCTCAGCAGCAGCCGATAAAAATTACAACAAACAAACAAATAAGCAAACATCTTCCCAGATGTGCACACCACAGAGCATCGTGACTCCCTTTCCGATCCGATGGCAAAGACGAGACGGCATGTTGTATTTGTGGCGCTTTGTTTTCGTGAACAGACATGGTCGATGATTTGTTTGAAAGATCACGCCAAGATAATATCGCTGTCCGTTTTTCACAGTTGTGCTCCTCCGATACGGAAGATGCCGGAAAGGCGATAGAATCCACGCAGAACCTGATTAATACACTGTCTGGGAAAGAGCACGTAGACAAACAAACTGGAACGCTTGAACACGTGTTGGTCGTGTGTAATGCAAAAGATGCTTCCAATTGGCTTTCTAATCGAATTAAGATTAATTGGTGATATGACTCTGTTTGAAGTGCATCGATAAACTAAAGCGACATAATCAAAGATCAAATACCCGTTTTATGGCACAAATCATACTTTTCCACATCAATATAAACTGTTTCACGCGAATCATAAATTCCGTAATAACATTTCTTATGATCGAGATCCAAACTGCTCTCAGCAGATAAACTTTGTTCCATATAAACTTTCACGATGTCGCCAATCGTCATGTCTCCGTATCATATCTTGCAAGTGAAAAATCCTTTTTTCCATTTATATAAGGAAGCCACGATTTGGTTCAACATCGACAATAGCGTTCTGATGGATCATGTTTGTGAAACGTGCTTCGGAGGAAATGTTTTTGATTTGATGGGATTCTTTTTTTTTCTGAGAAGTTGTGTTGTTGGATGCATAATGCGTTGACTGTTTTGGATTCCTACTGGATACAAGTGATTCGGAAAGCCGTGCACTAAAATCAATAATGTCATTCACTATTTCCACTTCCACAGACCTGCTCCAATATGAAACCAAAGTGACAAATTGGTGCTAGTTGGAGGCATTGTTATTGAAAATATGGTAATGGCAATTTCTACTGGATCTTGAATAATACTTTCGGATGGTTTTCTCAATCTGGAAGTCGAAAAACGATGCTTTTTACATTCTCGACGTTTCGGCCGATGGGTTTTTCTTGTTTTGTTGCACCTCTCAATGTTGAACTTGGGTGAGAAAGTTCTGCAAAGGCTTACATTTTGTTTTGTAATACAAAACATCCATTTGCTGCAAATGTTCTATTTATGTTTACTTTATTACAACCATATTATGTTCTATGAGCGTCTTTCGTGTTTATCAAAACATATGTTTGATTTTATGTCATATTTCGGTCCAAAGGTGTCATATTCATATCACATATATAGGGGCCTTCCTTAGCCGAGTGGTTAGAGTCCGCGGCTACAAAGCATGGCTGAAGGTATCTGAGTTCGATTCCCGGTCGATTCAGGATCTTTTCGTAATGTAAATATCCTTGACTTCCCTGGGCATAGAGTATCATCGTACCTGCAACATGATATACGAATGCGAAAATGGCAACTTTGGCAAAGAAAGCTCTCAAAGTTAATAACTGTGGAAGTGCTCATAAAAACACTAAGCTGAGAAGCAGGCTTTATCCCTATGAAAACGTTAATGCCGAGAAAAAGAAGAAGAAGAAGAATAAATCGTAATACATGATCTTTTCAAACATGTTCTGAATAAACAAAATATGTTTTCATGTTTATTTTGAGTCTAATATAAGTTATTTCAGTATTCTATAAAACAAGTGCAGCAAAAGCGACATGTAATACTTTTGATACACACTGCCGGCCAAGATCTTTTCTCTATGGTGTTTATTAACAACATACAAGCAAATGTTTTGAAAAAATATATTTTTTCAAGTCCGGTTTTGCGGTACTTACATGATATTACAAAGATTTTAAACCTTTTTGTGAGGAGGTAAATCTGCCCCTAGAAGTATAAATGTCTCATGTGGGTTTCTAAAGTTGTTTTCTTCATATCAACTGTTATAACGCCTTCTCCTGAAATATATTTCCCACAAATCCATTGAAAGCAATTGAATTGTGAAAATTGTATTATATTCTTGACAATGTGTCTAATTTTATGTATGTCGCCTCGCAAGAAAACATTTTTTTTCAATCTCTAACAAAGTGAATCCTATTTTAAATGTTACTGTCACTCTATTCACTTTCTTCGAGTGCATGAAATACCCGGAAACTGATAAATATTGCGTTCAATATCATTATTTATGCTGACATAGTGGAGCAATTCATAAAACCTGTGTTATACTGTGAACAATATTTATCAAACAGACTGGCTGTCCCGAAATACTTTGCACTGTCTTCAATGAACAATGACAATTAAACGCGATTTTGGTCTTTTCCCGAAACATTCGCTCTGCAGTGCACCATATTTTTTTTTGATTTTGTGATATAAGTAAATATGCGAAAAACCAAAATCATAATATTTTTGTTTTCAAAACTTGAAAGTAATTATAATAGTTTAATAATATTGACGTGTTTTACATGTTGAATCTTATATATGTAATTGAATACGAAATAACGTATTTGTATGTTGAATCTGATGGTCTCTATTCTTATATATTTACTTGTTTTGATGTCACACAATGTTAATTGAACGATTTATAAAGGCGAACTGTTTTTTTCTAAGCATAATTGCATTTTCCACCATAAATTTTGATTCGCATATAAATTTATAGGTGAACAGCAAATGACTACAATCGTAATCCTGCAGTTAGAAAATAAGACTTGTCAATGTCTGCTCTTGTTCATTTTTAATTTCCAACATTTCAAAACATCTGCAATATAAAATGTTCTCAGCATTTTGTAACGTTTATGTTTTGTTGAACAATGTATAACATAGTTATGTATATCTAAACTTATATAATAAGAACTGTTCATTTTATAAAGTGGACACCATGTACATCTTCTTCTTCTTTCTGGCATTACGTTCTCACTGGGACAGAGCCTGCTTCTCAGCTTAATGTTCTTATGAGCACTTCCACAGTTATTAACTGAGAGCTTACTGTGCCAATGATCATTTTTGCATACGTATATCGTGTGGCAGGTACGAAGATACTCTATGCACTGGGAAGTGGAGAAAATTTCCAACCCGAAAAGATCCTCGACTGGTGGAATTCGAACCCACGACCCTCAGCTTGCTGAATAGCTGCGCGTTTACCGCTACGGCTATCTGGGCCCCTACCTTGTACATACAATATCTTTTTAATTTATTGATGAAATCTCAATCAGTTTTTTGTACATCATTCGTTTAATGTTGTACAGAGTCCGAGTTGAGTGCGCGTCGAGCCAAGACGTGGTTCGTGTTTGCGGTTGACGTTGTGTTCAAATATACAAATGTTATAGTCTTCAGACGTGCGGGTTCGCACTCAGTGAATTTGGTGATTGTGTGGAGAAATCATTCGGGAAGTGCTATTTTTACTCGATAAAAAAAGTGTTTTTTTTTTGCATGCCATTGTGCGGACGCAAGGGCGAAATTGTGAACAAATCCGAATAGCAAAGATCGGAAGTGTTTTGCCGGAGAAAGGGGAAGTGTACATTCATGTGTGCGTGTGTTTCTAGAAGTGCATTCAATTCGAAGCGGAAAAAATATACCAAACCAAATGTCACACGAGTGCCAATTTTGTACGGATTGGATTGCAGCTACGATGGACCATCGACGTCACATCAACTTCAAACTTGGTGAGATCTTTCCTGGATGCTTTGTCTGTATTGTGTAGGGTAAATGTTCCCTTAGTTGTGGGTGTTCCTATAGTTGCGGTAGTGCCGTTTTCACTGATTTTATTCCATAAACCACAGAACCGACAATGCCAATAGTCCATTTTACGAAACGGCAACACTGATGATATTGCTGTTACTTTCACACGTTACGACACCGCCTCCTGTCATAATTTCATTCATAAAATAAGCGATCAGCTGTTCAAAAACGTCTCGTAAAATGGACTATCGACGTATTGGCTTGATAACACACGGAATAGTTGAAAAGAGCGTTCAAATTGCTTTTAAACTGATGCAATATCACTAAAATTGCTAAAACTTTACTTGCTTGTACCAATAGTTGCGGTAAAGTGTTCCTATAGTGGAGGATTCCATAAGAAAACAACGGATACCGCAACTATAGGAACACAAATTAAAAATTTACCTCAACTAAAGGAACAGTGTATCAATAATGGAGGTATAATTTTTCACTGACATGCCGTGGATCATGCGATGAAATCATTTTTCTCATTAATTCCATAGTCGTTACTTCCCGTTACAACATTAACATGTACATTAATTGAGCATCTTGAATTTGGGTGTTTAAATGAAGTTCAATCGTGCTTAGTACCTCCACTATTGGTACATCTACCCTAGTTAATTTGTAGACTAGATTTGTGTGTGTGTTTTTGTTTAATATCTTAGTTTCAGGAATTATGACACCTTTCAATTGAGATGCTTGATATTTTGATTATTTTCATGCACCGGATCATTCTCGTTCGATGTGGAGTATACGACAGTGATTTTGGTTGCTTTTCATTGACTTTGCATGTAGTTGTCTATCCGCTGTAAATTCGGTAATTGGATCGTATGTGGTGAGCGAGTTTTTGTTCATGTATGCGTCGCTGTTCCTAGCACTCAGTGAGTTCATTAGAAGAATATTTCGAGAGAGACTCGTGATTAGGGCGAAACAATACACACTTAAAAACGACATCGCTGTTCGGTAAATTATTTTACGGTCTTTGATCAGTAAATCATAAAAAGTACTGAGATTCCAGCTTCTCTTAATAAAAGTACTGGTTTTTCGGTAACATTTTACATTATTTACAGAATACAGTAAACTCTGGTGCTGATAGCACCGTAAAATTACAGATTGCCGAAAAGTCAGTAGAATGTTAGTACTGACTTATCAGCATCGAATGAATTGTACCGAGTTTTCGTTAAACTGCAACGAAAACAATTACCTAACCACGTTTGTTATCTGCCAGCAGAAAATGTTTTTTTAGTAAGAAGCTCTTGCTAAAGAATGTCTCTCCATGATATTTTTTTTCAATATTTCCATCCTGCCAGGCCGCTGCTCATGGTAAGTATTGGAATATCTTTCGACGGACCAGAATTGTAACGGTCAGCCGTTGCGCATCGAAACCCGCACCGCATTGATCGAACTAGCAGGAGCTTAGATAGCACATCTGTTCTTGCAAGGATTTGTTACCTTTCCGTGGTATGTCCATATTGAATACAACACTAACAGGTCATTCCAGCATAATAAACCCTTCATTTCAAACTTCCGAAAGGCCGCTCCGATTCTGGTGGAAAGATATTTGATATTCGTCATAGCTTTTAGTTCTATTCGCGGTGACCCAACTTGTTAGAGCCTAAATCGGACTGCATTATTAGGTGAACTTCCAACAGGCCAGACGCCGTAAAAACGGTGTTTGGGATGCGTTTCAATTGAACACCAGACTCCAACCACGAGCAATCGACAGAGGCGAAAAATGAAAATAGAGTGGAAATCAATAAAATTATGATCAGATTGGGGATATCCTGAAGGGATTGGGCCGTTGAAAAAACTGTAAAAATCAGCGAACTAAAGTAAACAGAAAAAAACTTTACCGAAAAAGACAGCAAAGTATTGGACAACTTTTTACTGACCTCATCGGTACTTTTTTGACAGCTGAACATATTCTAGTTTGCGGAGTTTTCGGTACCCATAAAAAATTACCGACTTAACTCTGCTGTTCAAAAACCCAGTAAAATTTTACCGACTTCGGTAATAAAATCTAAGTGTGTAACAATGAGAAAATTATCAAGTGCAATTGATTTTACTCCAATTTTAACCTTGTCAATTTATAATTCGCAATTCATAAACCTGATTTAAATCCCCTATGAATACCACACATAACTTTTTTCTATTTTTCTTGCTATTTCGTTCTCATCAATCTTATTGAGTTTCGTTGAAAAAGTATTAGAGAATGTCAGTATCGCCAAATCATATATGCCTTCTAATCGATATCATTTCCATATCGCCTGTTACTTCACGCGTGTTTACATTTTTATTTTCTTTCATCAACCATTATCGCCTTATTTATTTTTGTTTGTAGTGTCGCCGTATTTTGTTTACAATTTCAGAATCGTCAATTACTCATAATCATGAAAACGGACATGGCTAAGAGCTTAAGATCAACTAATATACCATCAAGCTACAATTTCATAAACATTTTCTTCAATTTTATACATTTTGTTAGTATCGCCTAAATCGCGAGGAACTCCGGATTTGTCTTCTGGTTGCAACGACAACGCTTGAGTGCCGGACGGATGGGTAGGAATGAATTCTTGTATGGACCAATGCACGAGTTCACTAATTTGACGTTTGAGCGGTGCCGAATTCACTCGTTGTCATGGTCACGTAAATAACACGGCACCGCTCAAACGTCAGATAGTGAATTCGTGCATCGGTCCATTAGAACAGATAAATGAGGCGTCATTCATTTCGGATCGATTGATACACATACCAATGATACCAATCTCATGGCAGGTTTGGGTGTATGTGTAACGCGTTATAATAGACTAACGACCGGTGAACACTGATTTCAATCGATCTGAGGATTTTGACACTCGAGCGGGACACGCTTCTGAATGCTCCACCACGTGTTTCATCCCGCTCAAGTGTTAAAATTCTTTGACACTGAATCTTTCGCCATGGTTATTTAAAATAAGCTTCTTAGTAAATAGTTTAGTTAACAGTTGTAACTCGTTGTTATCGGGGTCAAGGCGAAAATAGAATGCAACATTTTTTTTTCTAGGCTACAAATATATGGATTTTAATGTCGTTTTCCGCTATATTTTGACTATTTAGGTTTTATTAGAGATCGATGAATATTTTTTACTCTGTATGGTATTGTTATACACAGGAATTTATTTTCCAGGAGCATCGTAGAGACACGTAAAATTATCGACAATGAGCAAATTATCGCCCTTTTATCTTGCAGCTTTATAGAATGTTTTCATGCCATGTGGTTTATTTTTTTCTTTTAATTTACTAGGATTTAACTCTCTTATTATCTCGAAGAACAACTACACATTAATTAAATAATAGGGTAATATTACCAAAATTCGACCCATAACAAGTTTCAGACTAGATTTTCTAGATGTCTCATTTAATTGATGGATACACATTAGAGAAGAGAAAACAAAAGAGTTAATGCATTATGTTTCCAGTTGACACATTGAGGACACCTCTAAGGGGCACCATAAGAATTCGCAGTCATCGTCCAAGGAATATAATAACATATATTATATTAAATTTTATTTTATTATATTATAGTGTGTTATACTATATTATATTATATTATATTATGTTATATTATATTATATTATATTATATTATATTATATTATGTTATATTATATTATATTATATTATATTATATTATATTATATTGTATTATATTATATTATATTATATTATATTATATTATGTTATATTATATTATATTATATTATATTATATTATATTATATTATATTATATTATATTATATTATATTATGTTATATTATATTATGTTATATTATATTATATTATATTGTATTATATTATATTATATTATATTAGATCACATTACATTGTGTATTGCATTATATCATATAAGTTTTTATCATATTATACAATATTATGTTGTATTATAGATATCATGCACGAATTATGGTAAAGCATGTTAGATTCTCACACAAAAATCATGACAAGAGAGGTTGAACGAGATCGAAAAGGTTGAACTTTAGCGTAATATAATTTATGTAGCGACTCATATTACATCTGAGTTTGGAAGTCATATTTCAAATGATCATGTTGTCTTTAATTATCATTTAATCCTACTACATTTCTACATTTCCTAGCTTTATTGATGTTTTCTAATCGAAAATAGGATCAAGCGTGGCTACTGGAGATAGTCTTTGTTATAATGTTCTACCATATTAGATGGATTTATTTTTCAGCTTCGGATGCAGCAAAGTTTTAATTGGAGTAAAATTTTATAATGGGATATTCACTCTTTTAATTGTACTATGACATAAGTTTAAGTGAAAAGGCTCAATAAGCTTCGAGTGAGACAGTTTTACTACATTGAATTATATAACATCATATTTGTTACAGGAATCCAATTCTATTGGGTTAACTTTTTGGAGCATCGTGATGTCGGCATATCGGAGATACTTACCTTAATCATTGCTCTTCATCTTTCAGCACTTTGTTCATCTCTACTAAATGTATTTTGTCCTTATTTTAGATGGTGCTGAATGAGGTTGAATTTATCACATTCATTGAATTTAATTGAACATCTATATAAATCATACATGAACATTATTACCATTTTTATATACATTTCATTATATATATGCCAATTCATAATATGTTGGGAATTGGGGGGGGGGTGCATCAGGGCATCATTGAAGTTGCAGCTGGACGATGGAGTGGAGTGCCAACCGGAGTCTAGGAGAATGTGCCTTAACATCCTCGTAGATGGGTGCATATCTCCAACAGTTGCAATGGATTTGACGCGCCCTTCTTATAACAAACCATCTCGTGGAAAGCTGAACAAGCACTGCGATTCTCATTATGCTAATTGTTGGATTGTACCGTTGGAAGGAGATTCTCTTTTTACCCGCGGGTTTCGCGTAAGTGTCTCTGCTTACGGGTCCGCCACACCCCTTTTGGCCCTTCATACAACGGTATCATGAATACAAATTAATAATGAAAATTGACCTTGCTATCCAGTGGAACCGCATGCAGAGCAAGACTCAAGCTAGGGATGGTGGCTATCTACATACATACATACATACATCATTCGTTTAATGTTGTACAATATTGTGATGATAAAAAAGCCACCACAATTAATAAATTCCAGACGAGTAAGGCACAACGCTTTCAACGGTTGATTTTTTGGTTATCAAAATCAGTGCGCATCGTACCTTCGTGCTGTGCGTACACGAATTCTCTCTGCTCTTGGAAGTTTTCTTAAAAACTACCTAAAGCAATAAAACAGTACTTTTCAGTGCTACAAAAACAGTACTTTTCAGTGCTAAAATTAAAAACGGTACTTTTCAGTGCTACTAATACAGTACTTTTCGGTACTATTTTTTCTACTATTGATCCCTTTACGATCCTTGTTTGGACCCGTGCCTTCGATTTTTCGTTGGACCCGTTGGCGAAAGCTAGCGGTGGTAATCCTTCTTGGACACCGTCTTGGGAAAAAACCTTTCGAAGGTCACGTCTTCTTTCGTTTATTAATTAAACATGGTATCAACAACAAACAAAAGGAAGGGTGAATCTCTGAATTCACTACTTCCTTCCAAAAAAGTGGGTTTTAAAACTGTCACTACACGTGGCAAGAATGGAAGAAAGGACGCTTCCCCGGAATGCGAACTTTCTTCCAAGGGTGAAATGAATAATTGTATCGAAATGAGCAATCAGTTCGATGCTCTAGACAAATTTTCCGAACACCAAATCGAAGCAGCCTCTAGCCCAGGCTCTTTGATACAAGTGAGGAAGCAAAGAGTGCCGCCTATCGTGGTCAGTTGTTCCGAATTTGGGGGATTTAGGCAGGAGATCTTGAACTCCATTAGGGGAATCAAGGTTTCCTTCCAAATCGCAAAGAAAGGAGACTGTCGCGTTTTGCCGGAAACTCTTAAAGATCGTGAGCTTCTTCTCAAACATCTTGAAGAGAAGAAGCACAAATTTTTTACTTATGACGACAAAACTGAACGTTTGTTCAAAGTTGTCTTGAAAGGTCTTTCAAGTGACTATAAATCACCTGAAGAGATCAAAAATGGAATAAATGATTTACTTGGATTTTCCCCAGTCCAAGTAATCATTATGAAAAAGAGAACCCAAGCTGGCATTGTTCGGAAAGGGCTTTCTCAAGAATTTTATTTAGTTCACTTTAACAAAAAAGAACTAAATAATATTAAAGCTTTAGAAAAAGCAAAACTTTTGTTTGATGTCCGTGTGACATGGGAACATTTCCAGAAACCTGGAGGAAATTACCAGAACCCCACTCAGTGCCGTCGGTGCCAAAAGTGGGGTCATGGTACAAAAAATTGTCGCATGGATGCTAAATGCATGATTTGCGGAGGTTCTTCTCACGCCAAAGACGTCTGTCCAGTGAAGGAAGATACCACCAAATTCATATGTTGTAATTGCGGGGCTAACCATAAGTCCAATTTTTGGAATTGTCCTTCACGCAAAAAGGTCATTGAGGCTCGTGCCAGGCAGATGAAAGATAATATCCGTTACGATAACGGTCGTTTCCGGAATTTGCCTGGTAGAGTATCGAACAATGCTCATTTTTCAGTTAACGATCGCTTGATCATGAATCATACCCATCAGGAAGATCATAATCATGCTCATTCACAAACTAATTTTAATCCGTCGGGTAGCCGTTCGAATCTTTCTATTTCGAATGTATCTACCCACGGTAAATCCTTTGCCGATATCGTAGCAGGAAATTCGAACTCCTCCCCTGTTCGATCCATGGGTACCCATTCTACTTGTTTCAAATCAAATGGAAAAAACCCTACCGCCACAGGTAACTCCGCTTCTTCGTCTACCGGAAATTCCAATGGGAAATCACATGACATGTCTGCCTCTGATTTTAATTTTCTAACTGAACAATTGAATCTAATGATTGATGCAATGTTCAAAGCCACCACTATGACTGAAGCAGTCCAAGTAGGTGTAAAATTTACAAATCAAATTGTTATTGGATTACGTTTTTCTAATGGATCCAAATAATAATTTAAATATTTTAAATTGGAATGCTCGTTCTCTGAATGGTAAAGAGGACGAGCTGTTTAATTTTCTTACGGTTAATAACGTGCATATAGCAGTTATTACCGAAACGTATTTAAAACCTGGATCTAAACTCAAAAGAGATCCTAACTTTTTTGTTTATCGTAATGATCGACTTGATGGGGCATGTGGGGGAGTTGCAATCATCATTCATAGGCGTATAAAACATCAACTGTTTTCATCATTTGAAACTAAAGTTTTTGAAACTTTAGGTGTTTCTGTAGAAACACAGTTTGGTAAATATACTTTCATAGCTGCCTATTTGCCTTTTCAATGCTCTGGGCAGCAAGTTAATTTGCTCCAAACTGATTTGCGTAAATTGACTCGCAATAAGTCAAAATTTTTTGTCATTGGTGACTTTAATGCCAAACATCGGTCATGGAATAATTCTCAAAGTAATTCCAACGGCAGAATTTTATTTGATGAGTGCTCTTCAGGATATTTCTCAATTCAATACCCTGATAGCCCCACATGTTTTTCCTCTTCTAGAAATCCATCTACGATTGATTTGGTCTTAACCGACTCTAGTCATCTTTGTAGCCAACTGATTACTCATGCTGATTTTGATTCTGATCATGTCCCTGTTACATTTCAAATATCCCAAGAAGCGATTCTCAATCCTATCAGCTCCACTTTCAATTATTTACGAGCCGACTGGAATATATATAAAACGTATGTTGATTCCAATCTTGATGTTAACATTTCTTTAGAAACTAAACTTGATATTGACAATGCTCTTGAAACTTTAACAAATTCCATTGTTGAAGCCAGAAGCATTGCAATTCCAAAATGTGAAGTAAAATTTGAATCCGTGATTATAGACGATGATCTTAAACTCTTGATCCGTCTTAAAAACGTGAGGAGAAGGCAATTTCAACGCACTCGCGATCCTGCTATGAAAATTATATGGCAGGATTTGCAGAAAGAAATCAAGAAACGTTTTGCTCAATTAAGAAACAAAAATTTTGAAAATAAAATTTCTCAATTGGACCCTGGCTCTAAGCCCTTTTGGAAATTATCGAAAATCTTGAAAAATCCTCAGAAGCCAATACCGGCATTGAAAGAGGAAAACAAATTATTACTAACTAATTGCGAAAAAGCTCAAAAACTTGCTATGCAGTTTGAAAGTGCGCACAATTTTAATTTAGGACTTACTAGTCCAATTGAAAATGAAGTTACTCAGGAGTTCGAAAATATTCTCAATCAAGAGAACGTTTTCGAAAATGCCTGGGAGACTGATTTGGAAGAAGTGAGAACTATTATTAAAAAATTCAAAAACATGAAAGCTCCTGGCGATGATGGAATTTTTTATATCCTCATCAAGAAACTTCCAGAAAGTAGCTTATCATTTTTAGTTGATATATTTAACAAATGTTTTCAATTAGCATATTTTCCTGACAAATGGAAAAATGCTAAGGTTGTTCCAATTTTAAAACCAGACAAAAATCCTGCAGAAGCTTCTAGCTATCGTCCAATCAGTTTGCTTTCCTCCATCAGTAAACTTTTTGAAAAGGTTATTTTGAACAGAATGATGGCCCACATCAACGAAAATTCAATTTTTGCCAATGAACAGTTCGGATTCCGCCATGGACATTCGACCACTCATCAACTTTTACGTGTAACAAATTTGATCCGTTCCAACAAATCTGAAGGCTATTCTACTGGTCTTGCTCTTCTAGACATAGAAAAAGCATTCGACAGTGTTTGGCATGAAGGTTTGATTGTAAAATTAAAAATCTTTAATTTTCCAACATACATTGTTAGAATAATTCAAAGTTATCTGTTAAATCGTACACTTCAGGTTAATTATCAGAACTCCAGATCTGAAAGACTTCCTGTAAGAGCTGGTGTTCCTCAAGGCAGCATTTTGGGACCAATATTATACAATATTTTCACATCTGACTTACCTGAGCTACCTCAGGGATGTCAAAAATCTTTGTTTGCAGATGACACAGGCCTCTCCGCCAAAGGACGAAGCCTGCGTGTCATCTGTAGTCGATTGCAAAAAAGTTTGAATATTTTTTCTTCATACTTGCAAAAATGGAAGATTTCTCCTAATGCTTCCAAAACTCAACTTATAATATTCCCACATAAACCAAAAGCTCTTTATTTGAAACCTTCAAGTAGACATGTTGTCACGATGAGAGGGGTTCCAATAAATTGGTCAGATGAAGTTAAGTATCTAGGGCTCATGCTAGATAAGAATTTAACTTTCAAAAATCACATTGAGGGCATTCAAGCCAAATGTAATAAATATGTAAAATGTCTCTATCCCCTTATTAATAGAAAATCAAAACTTTGTCTTAAGAACAAGCTGTTGATATTCAAACAAATTTTCAGGCCAGCCATGTTGTATGCTGTACCAATATGGACTAGCTGTTGTAATACCAGGAAGAAAGCTCTGCAGAGAATTCAAAATAAAATTTTGAAAATGATTCTGAGGCTTCCTCCCTGGTATAGTACCAATGAGTTACATAGAATATCCAATGTTGAAACATTGGAACAAATGTCAAATACATTCATTAATAATTTCAGGCAAAAATCGTTACAATCTTCTATTGCCACGATTAATGCGTTATATGTTTAGGTTAAGTTAGGTTAAGTATATTAAAAATGTTTTTTTTTTCTCTTATAAGCAGGTGAAATCAACTCACCTGTAAAAAAACTGAACTGCTACGGCAAATGAAATGTAATATGTTGTTAACAAAATGTTAATTAAATCTTAAATTTGTTTTACCAAATTAGGATGATAGTGTTGTCAAATAACACAGAACACAAAAAAAAAAAATTGGTTATCAAAATCAATGATTGTTAGAAATTTTCTGGAAAATTTTACAATCTATTTTTTTATTTTCGAAAAAGGTTTGTTCTTCGAAAGCATAACCAATCAATAGCTTGCTGAAAAATATCAAGTCATTTTTGAAGCAACAAATTACCAAATATCATGAAATTATTTTTGCACCGATTTTTTTGGAGAAAAATATTTTAAATTGAAAGGTAACTTATATGAGTATAACTTTCATTTCCAAAGTACGTCCTGACGGAAGTACAAATAAAGTATTATTATGAAAAATAACCTATGCCTTCGAAAAAATGCTTATTTATTCCCCATCGCACATTTAAAGTACAATAGAAGAACAAATGTATTATTTTCAGAAGACCTCTCAAAGCACAATGACAATCATCAAAATTGGCAACACTGCTGTGATAAAATCGAATTTATTTTCCAGTTATTATTTTCATAATATATTATTCTGAGATTTCCAATCAAAATATTTGGAGAAAAACGTTTAAAATTAGCTGTATATCGATAAATATGCGTACATGATTTTAAAAGTATGAGATTTTTCAATAAAACGACCATAAAGAGTTAAATTTAAACTAAAAAAACACGGTTAAAACTCACGATTTGACTTTCATTTTTTTTAAATATAGTTTCTTTAGTAATCTTAACCACTTTTAAACAAGCTTTCTACTTTACTTTTTTCTGTGAGTAAAATGGTGGTGTTTCAGCAAATTTGGTCATAAAAGATAAATTTCTAGAGCGATGTAGTGTCAGCGAGTGGCGGAGTATTGTTATTTTTTAAAGCTCTACCTATATTAGAATTAAAAAGGACACCAACACACAATTGGTTCATGAAAATAAGGATTTTTGTTATGCAAAAAATATTGCTTAGCTTTGATGAACAGGTTTTCTTAGGAGTTTTTGAAAAAAAAACTATATAGTTTTTCAACCAAAAGCATTTTGTAAGATTTTAAATTCTCAAAGCATTGAAGAATAATAGCTGGAAGAGGCACAGAAACCCGATTAAGATTTTATCAATAAATAAAAAAGGTAAAGCATAAACAAGGTGTCCACATTACAAAATGAACAGTCCTTACATAATTTTGACAAAAAAAACATGTTGCACAAGTTCCACATTCTGCGCTTTTTCAGTCAAGTATAAACAAGTATAAATATCTGTTTTATCACCATGAAACATTTTCACTAGGCATAAAGGAGTAATTTAGATTTGTATGAGACATGTGTGTTACTTGGGTCATACAGTTGACAGCAATCCCACAAAGATAAATTTTTTTTATCATAATTTGGGTAAATGGAAATCCACCATCGTCCTTTATGATTAGATCCCGATGAAAACTTTTATTGATGAAAAAATAGCATGGGAAAACTTAATTTTTCAAAGAAAAATCGTCAGAGGTCGCCCTTGGACCCTTATAAAAATTCGGAACAAAGACCTCGATAGGTATTCATACGACGAAGAACATTGTCAAAGACCGTGAAACAATCCGATACTTGTGAACCATTTTAATCAATGAAAATAGATAAGCAAGGTGACGTTGATTAACCCTTCTACCGGCAGCTTCGTTTTTTACCACAAGAAACAAGTTCAAATCACGATAACTTTTTTGTTTGTTGGTATTTTTGCACCATTTTTTCACAAGTTCTCAAAAAACTCTTCTAGTTTGAGAATTCGTGTCGATATTGATGATTGGTGATCTGGTTTTAAAGATATTCCAATGTTCCTTGGGGGACCAACATTTTTCATTTTGTTTTACGTCAATTTATCGAAAAAATGAAATATGGGCTATATAATGGCATGTAATAAAGAGCTACTATGAAAAAATTATACAAATTGGTTAAGAATTCTTGGAGATAACTGAAAATTACGATATGATGTTTTATGAAGTTTTTAAGATCTTTATTTAGCCAGCGTAGTACCAACAACGTAAATACTCATCACTCAAAGACGGCTGCACTAAATTGTTTCATGTTTTCACAACATGCTCTCATTTATGTATTGTACCGCATAGTGAATATTTGAATACGTTAAAAATTCTGTAGCCTGAGATATATACGTGGGTTATGGTTACGCGTCGGTCCCCCAAGGAATTTTGGAATATCTCTGGATCCAGATGACCAATGATCAATATTGGCACAGATTCTAAAACTAGAAGAGTTTTTTGAGACCTTGTGAAAAAATGGTGCAAAAATACCGAGAAACAAAAAACTTATCGCGATTTGATTTTTTTTCTTGCGGACAAAAATGAAGCGGCCGGTAGAGGGGTTAACACGTAAAAGAATATCAATAATAATAAAATCGGGCAAAATTTTCGAGAAGTCAATGCTCGATAACTTTTTTACGAGCATCGGATTACTTTGCAGTCTTCGACAATATTCTTCATAGTAATAATGTCCATTGATGTATATGTTCATAATCTTTCATAGGAATCAATGCGACCTCTGGCGATTTTTGCTTGCAAAAGTAAATTTTCCCATAGTAAATCTCATGCAAACTTTGAACGGCTGGCGCTAAATTAGAGTTTCACCGATCGAACTTCATATGCCAACTGACAAAAATTCATTCAACACCATTGAACCCCACTAACCCGTATAGGCCTGAGTGACAGCAAAAATACTGAAGTATTTTCGACTAGAGACATTCTTGATTTGAGAAGTTTAGCATCATACTTTTGACTACACTGTGTTGTACGGTGGGTGTCACGGAATGAAATACAATGCTTTGTAGTGGATGCTACTATGGACATAGTCAAATTAACTGCATTGCTCAGTGATTTTTACCAGATTATAGTAAACTTAACAGATTTTTGTAGTCGGTTAAAAATCGTTGGTGCAGTTCTTAGTTCTACCAGGGATTCAGTAGATTATACAACAAAATTTGTTTGCGTGTGTGACTTGAAATTTGCCTACCTCCAGGGGCACCAACGCACAGTACCCTACTCACCCGACCTGATCCAGTGATCCACCCGAATAACTCCGACCACAGGAATATTTCCGCGTTCCTCTGTCCACTTATAGAAATAGATACACCGACAAAAAAACATTTGCTTTGCTTTCACTCAGGCCCACACGGGTTAAAACAACATCATTCAAATTTCAGATGAAGAAACCTCTCACTTCACTCCACTCACACGACAACACTAATACAATGACTACGCCAGATTTTTTTCACTTCACATCGGCCAAGCCATTACAAAATCAATCAAACACCTCGGAAAATACCATAATTTTACAATTTTCCACCAGTGTTGCGATGGATCTTCTTCGTGAACAATGATCGACGCATCTTCGCGATCCACCATTCGCCAAAATTCATTTTTTATTTTTGCGTCACGAAGAGCATGCCACACTAAATCGCTATTTGGCTGGTTGGGCCTAGGATTCGTATACCTGCCGGTAAAACTGACTTAGTATAATTCAATCTTATTAGGGGCATTGTATAGCGTTTTAGTATATGCATTTGGATTACCGGTTTTTTAGTAGAATCCTATTGGATATTTCTTCGGATATGATTTTACTACTAAAAATACAGACATATTAGCTTTAGCTTTATTAAATATTAATCACATTTAATTAACACTGATCAATATATTTTACAATAGGGGTAGGCAGAGCAATATGGTCAAACAGGGCAGCTGGTAGGACGGTCGCAGGGTTTTGAGCATCTCATTGAATTTCGCCAATCATTCACATCGCTTTTATGCATATCGATGTGCTTGGTGGCAGAGCTGATAGCGAATGAGGGTCTTAAAACAGGATTTTTTGCTTGAAAAAAAAAAAAAAAGAGATCTGTTATCGAAAGAAAAAAAGGGAGAGACCATAGAACGAGACAATGATGTATTAAGTTTTCCTTTTTTCAAAATATTTGGCCAGACATATTTCTAAGCATATTTATTTCTTGAATAACGAAAAGTTTTACTCATGATATTTCGGCAAGTATTATTTGGATCCGAACTGATATCGACTAAATACCTTTGAAATATAATCTTTAGGGACCTTATGCTTGGAAAAAAAGAGATCAACTGGAATAGAAAAGAGACCGAACGGGGACCTAAAAACCATCCAAGATTCTAAAAAACAACAAAAACGATCCAAAAAGGAATCAGTAGATTAAAATTTTATTAGGATTTTTTTTAGAAAACATAGCTAGACATGAGTTGAAATCCATGGAAAAGTCCAGAAAGTATTGCTAAAACCTATCTTAAAGTAATCTCTGATAGAAAACTCTTGATGGACCTTTGCGAGGATCTCTGCAAATCTTCCTAACATCAGAGAGGTTTTTGTGGATGATTTTATAAGATAATTATTGAAAAAAATCAATGTATCTCTAGATTAAATCATGTAGGGTTTCCCAGAAGCATTCCATGAAAAACATTGAACAGAATCCTTGTAGAAATATTTGTAGAAATAGCTGAAATACTTGCTGTAGTATGTATGTAAAACCTCAAATGATGAAGAATTTGAAATATATTTCCTGAAAACATCCATGGAATAATTTAGAGGTATTAACGAATTTCTTCGAAAACTCAAGAACAGAAACCCTTGAGGAGTTTTCTTTTAAGAACTCATGTAGGAATCTTTCTGCTTTAATGGAAAAATCTCTAAAGGAAATCATATACTTGCATTTTGGTTTTACGACCTTTGTGAATTTCGTACGAGACTCTCTCAGTTTGATTCCAGAAATAACCTCAGAGAATCCTGTATTCATTTTTCAAAAATACTTCCAGAGGTAATTCTAAATTTTTCAAGTAAACCCAAGTCTTCCAAGAGTTTATCACGTAATTTTTCTAACAATTTCGTCAGATCTTAGTCCAACATTTCCGATCAGGACATCTTACTGATAAATCGACTGTATGGTTGTTTTGGAAAATTTTACTGGCTTTTCAGTTTAGTTTGGCGATTTCAAACAACTGTATGGCTTCTTTTCAAACGTTACGTTACTTTTTGGGCCTTTTTCAAGGATTCGAAATTGTATGTGGTTTTTCGTGTATATGTTAGTTGAAACAATTAATCGCCATTGATGTTATTGAGTTTTCACGGTTAAATTACAATCCGGAAAACAATTTTATTATTTAAGAATCGGAATTCGGAATACCATTCTATGCACCAGGGCGCCAGTGTGAAATTTCGAAGAAAATTACAAAATAAATATCAAAGAAAATTCCGAAGGAAATTCCAAAAAAAATTCGATGGAAAGGAATCTCCGTAGAAAATTCCAAAGAAAATTCTGAGGAAATTCCGATGTAAATTACAAAGTCAAATCCGAAAGGAAACTCCCAAGTATATTCCAAAAAAACCCTAAAGTAAATTCCAAATGAAAATCCCAAGGAAAAGTCGAAGAAAATTTAAAATGAAATTTCGAAGAAAATTACAAAACTTTTAAAGGCAATTCCAAAGGAAACTCCACAGGAAATTCCACAATAAATTCCAAAGAAAACTCAAAAAAATCCAAAGAAATTTTTTGAAGGATTTTTCCGGATCTAACCGAAAAAAATTCCCGAGGGAACTTCCTTAAACAACTTCCCGAAGGAAATTCTACAAGAAAATCACAAAGCAATTCCCGAAGGAAATTACAAAGGAGACCCGAAGGAAATTCAAAAGAAAATTCTGAAAAAAATCCAAATGATATTCCCAAGAAAGCTCCTGAAGAAACTCCAAATTAAAAAAAAAATCCAAAGGAAATTCCGAAGAAACTTTTCGAATGAATTTTCCGAAGCAACTTATCGAAAGAATTCCCTGTAGTAATTTCCTGAAAATACCTTCCGAAGGAAATTCCACAAGAAATACCGGAAGAAATTAATTCCTAAGGATCCGAAGAAAACTACAAAGGAAAGAATTACGCGAAAAAAATTCCAGAGTCAATTCTGAAGAAAAATCCAAATGCAATTCAGAAGGAACCATAAAAGAAACCAAATAAAATTCCTAAGGAAATTCCGAATGAAACTCCTGAAGAAACTACCTTAAACAACTTCCTTAAGGAAATTCCGGAAGAAATTCCAAAGGAAATTCCAAAGAAAATTCAAAAAAAAAAATTCTGAAGAAAAGTCCAAATTAAATTCCGAAGAAAGCTTCAACAAAATTCCAGAAGAAACCCCAAATGAAACACCAAAGAAAATTTCAAAGGATAATTACAAAAATTCCTAAGAAAACTCCACAGGAAATTCCGGAAGAAATTCCAAAGAAAATTTTACAAGAAATTCCGAATGTTATTTCAAATGAAATTATATATGCAATATTCAAATGAAATTCTTTATGCAACTCCAAAGGAAATTGCAAATGAAATTTTGAAGGAAGCTCCAGAAAAATTCTAAGGGAAATTCCAAATGAATTCTAATTGAAATTCCGAATGATACACCAAAGGGAATTTTTAAAAAAATCCCGAAGCAAATCTCGAAGGAAATTCCCAAGAAAATCACAAAAAAAAATCAAATTGAATTCCGAAGGAAACTGCACAGGAAATTCCGAAGAAACTTACAGCGGAAATTCAGAAAAAAATTCCAAGCTTCAAGAAATTATAGAGAAAATTTCACAAGAAATTTCGAATGTGATTTCCAATGAAATTCTATATACAATTCCAAAGGAAGCTCCAAAGGTAATTCCAAAAGAAACTCCAAAGTAAATTTCGAAGGAAACCTAGATAAATTGCGAAGGAAACAACAACGGAAATTCCAAAATAAACTCCAAAATAAGTTCCGAAGGAAATTTCTAAAGAAATTCCAAAGGAAGCTTCAAAGGAAATTCCGAAACTCAAAGGGAAATTCCAAAGTAAATTATAAAGGAAATCCCGAAAAAAAATCCAAATAAAATTCCAAAGGAAATTCCGAATGTAACTCCATAGGAAATTTGAAGAAAATTCCAAAGAAAATTACAAAAATGAAAAAGAAATTCAAAAAGATACTCCACAGGAAATCCCGAAGAAAATTCAAAAAAAATCCAAGCTTCAAGACATTCTAAATATAATTTTACAATAAATTTCGAATGTGATTACAAATGATATTCTATCTACAATTCCAAAGGAAGCTCCAAAGGAAATTCCGGAAGAAACTCCAAAGTAATTTCCTAAAGAAACTTCTAAAGAAATTCATAAGGAAATTCCAAAGAAAATTCCGAGACAAAACCCAAGGGAAATTCCTGAGAAAATTATAAAGGAAATCCTGAAAGAAATTCCAAATGAAATTGAGAAGGAAGCTCCAAAAAAAAAATCCAAGGGAAATTCCAAAGGGAATTGCAAATGAAACTCCAAAGTGTATTCCTCTAAAAGAAGATGCAAAGAAAATTCAAAAAAAAAAAAAAAAAATAAAGCTCCTTGAAATTCCAAAGAAAATTTGACAAGAAGTTTATTCCATAGGAAATTCTGAAAGAAACTCCAAAGTAAATTTCGAAAGAAACCTAAATAAACTCCAAAGTGAGTTCCGAAGGAAACTTCTAAAGAAATTCCGAAGGAAACTCCAAAGGAATTTCCGAAAGAAAGTCCAAAGCAAATTCCGAAGAAAATTAGAAAGGAAATCCCGAAAGAAATTACGACGAAAATTCTAAATGAAATTGCAAAGTCAGCTCAACAAAAAATCCAAAAGAAAATTCCAAATGAATTCCGAAGAAAATTACAAGCATTTCAAATGGAATTCCAAAGGAAACCCTACAGGAAATTCCGTAGAAAATACAAAAAAAATCTAAGCTTCAAGAAAATCCAAAGAAAGTTTCACAAGAAATTACGAATGTAATTCCAAATGAAATGCTATATACAATTCCAGAGGACTCCAAAGTAAATTACGAAGGAAACCTAAAGAAATCCCGAAGGAAACTCCAAAGTAAGTTTGTTACCATTTAGGTAGTTTACCCTATATGGCCTAACGAAGCAAGGAGAGTGAGTGGTAGGGTAACTCACTATACTACTGTTCGCAATGAACGATATGAGCAATAGTTGTATTTTAGCACATTACGAACCAAACTTATTGTTTGTGATGTCCAATAGTAGCCATAAGCATAAATCCAATAAGAATTTCACAATACCGTATTATATGTAGTTAATTATATATTTTCTCAAGACTCTGAATGGATTCAATCAATGAATAGGAGGCTTCTCGTACTCTGCAATTAAACGGTCGTTTTGAAGAACAGGAAACGAATTTTGTATAACACTTACATTTATACACCACATACAAAATACATTGAAACTGGATATAAGATTTGGGTATAGTAGTGGGTGTATGAAGGGGTCTAGAGGGTTCATGGAGATCAAAAAGCTAGGAAGCAATTCTTTATCAAACGTGAGCTCAAGCAGTCAACATCTCAAAATCCTAAAGTTATCCCTCAGTTATCCCTAATACAAGTGATAAGTTCGGTTAAGCTTAAAAATAAGCTAAGGCATCTTCCAAGTTCTGCACTTGTTATCAAGAAGATTCAGGTAACCAACCATTCAACAGTGAAATCTCCCACATGGCCCCTCTAAGACCCTCTGCCCCTACAACAGGACCCATTTGGTTTGTGCCACGTTTTGGCCTAACCACTAAGCCCCAGCGCGGAAATCAACCGTAGGCTACTATCATTGTCCTCCTCACGGACAACAGTGTTCCGCTAAAATATTCACCGGGAGCCATCATCAAGTTCTGCGTGCTAGTTCCTGTAGAGGAGATTCATCGCCTTGTGTCCCAAGAGAACCACATGGTTGTGCCCTCCCCCGCCGACGATACCCTAACAGCATTGCCCGTTCATCCCATCAGTTCCAGTCAAGGCCGGCCCAACGTAACACACTCCCACACACATACACCCAACACAGCGTGAGTAGAATAAACGTTAAAAAGTGAAAAGACCGTGTTAAGTGATTTTGCGACCTGATCAGCTTTCCCCAGTACCCCCTATTGTCAATTAGCCGACCCCGAGAAAAGAGGCGGGTGTAGCCCACCCCAGACAGCTTCCGTGGCTTAGACCAGAAGCTAGGGGATAGCGTGTGATCGTGCCCCTCTGGCCACGTCACTCAGTCCAGGGATTGTTCAGGAGTAACAAGTTCTGAAGGAAACTTCTAAAGATATTCCGAAGGAAACCCCAAAGGAAATCCCGAAAAAAAATTAAAATTTAAAAATCCAGATAAAATTGCGAAGGAAGCTCAAAAAAAAATTCCAAGGGAAATTCCAAATGTATTGCAAAGGGAATTCCGAATGAAACTCCAAAGAAAATTCCGAATGAAACTCCAAAAGAAATTTCGAAGGAAATTCCGAAGAAAATTCCAAATGAAATTCCGAAGGAAACTCCACAGCAAATTCCTTAAGAAATTTTAAAGAAAATTACAGAGGAAATTCCGAAAGTAATTCCAAAAGTAAAAGTCATAAGGAAGCTTCTGTGGTCATTCCAAAGGAAAGGCTTTGGGAAAATGAAAACTTATATTCGTGGAAAAATCGAGGGAAAACTTCTGAAAGCAATCCTGGAATAGGATTTCGATTTTTTTGCGTAATCCCTGTGGAAATTCCTAGTTAGATATTTAGAATCAGAAATAGGGAGTTTTTAGAGACTTGTATTAAAATACCTCACCTGTCACTTTTATTAACAAAAGAGAGGATCGATGAAGAGAAATCGATTATGCGACTTACGCCCTTATTCTAGCACACGATTGATTTGTGCTTTTGAAAATTTATTGGTGTGACGTCGTTTATATTCACCTCAATTGTTGGGAAAGCTTCTAGCAAGTTCCAAACAGTGCAAATCGATTATAAGCTAGGATTTTGAAGCTTTTGTGCCTTACTGAATAAAACACATATACCGTTTTGATTCATATTACGGACACTTAAGGCCTCAGTGAAGTGTTACATATCAAAAACCATTTACAATAAATCAGTTTGTATGATTCCTTTGCGTTATCGAGCCTTGAAAACCTTTAGCTTTCGAATGGTGGGTGAAGACTTTGATTCCGCAAAATGAATAATTTTAAATAAATGGAAATGTGTGGACTTCCCATGATTCTTATTCCGGACGCTACCTTACTTTTGCCTTGATTTCCGGACACTTTGATTCGAATTCCAGACAGCTCATGAAAATCATAAATAGAAAAGTCAAATAATCGATTGAAATCGCCAAACCACTAAACAGACGTCTAAGGCAGTTGGGCATTGAAAATTTTCATCGATATTTATGAAAAATGCTTATTAAAACTAGCTTCGATAGTGCGAACTTTTGAACGGCAAAAATTGAAACATTTCGTGTGAAATGTTTCCCTTACAAAGAAGAGTGTCCGGAATAAAAAGCTGTCCGTAATATGAATCAAAACGGTATCAATAACAGGTTGGTTTTACATGGAAAATGCATGAACAGTACAATTCCATGTTCTATGCACATTTTGTAGTGCTAGTAACTTGATTTGATATCATGCCTGATGATAACTTCTGCTTACACTCCGTTGTGTTCAAAAGATTAATTTTTAGTGCTGACTTGTGAAGCAGTATTCATTGTGCTATGTAGCCTGCAGGTGTACATACAATACATATGACAAATATAGCTAGCTCAAGTACAGCATGAGGCTCTTAGCCTCATCAAGCACTACAAGAGTCACTGCTCCACTCAAAACAAAGCCTTTTCAACGTATTCATAGACGTGAAGCTATCAGCTGCAATACGAAAATGTGTGAAATTTATTTAGCAATTCATCCAATTTCGGAAAGCACCAGCTGCCAAACGCTGCCAACGCTCGAAAACCAAACTTGGTGACAAATTTCCGTCATCTAGGCACAGTGCTCGTCAGCGGCGTCTCGTCGTCGAGAAGCGAAATTCAAAACATCCTTTCGGTGGCCTTTGTTGACTTTATGGGTTCTCCCAGCAGCCCCAGGAGTCATGGAATGGTTTTATGAATGTGTGGGTATAACAAAACCGCAGTCACACTTTTCTTGTCGGAACCTGCTGGGTTGTGGGGATCAAACCCGCAGACCAGCAGCCGGGACAGAGAAAACGAACGGAGAACGTGTGCAAATTTATTCCGGCACACTTCACGTTTATCACTCAGTTGATGATTTGTGTGCAGGCATGCTTGCGCCGCCATTGTTCAACTTTCCAGGGCAGCACACTGTGTGCCAGAAATCGAACAAAAGTAGAAAATATATTGATTAAATGTTGATATTAGGAGTATGATGTGTTCAGAGACGTTGTTCGGGATATAAAGATCCTTTTTCGGGATATTAATTCTTTATTTAATTATTCCCCCTAGCAGTCGCACACAATTTTTACTTATTATAGAGTAATAGTGTTTTCGGCAAAAACGTAGATAAATTCACTACATGTAAATTTTTAGAACATACTTTAGCTCTAATTATCGAATTTTACGAGATATGAACATTTTTATGAACGATCCCTTATTTTATTTAATTGTCCAAAACAACAAAAATATATTATTTTTATCTTAAAACCTGTTTAATAAAAAATGTTTTGTTGCAAAATTTTGATTTCTGGCCCATAGTGCAGCAGTACAGCGAGTTACATTCACAACTTCCGACATACATATGAAGAACGAACGATTCAGTCGAGCGCCTTTAGTGAAGGGATGTGAACGTGAGATTTCCACGGCACTGGCTTAATTTTATTCCACCAAGATGCAAATGACGTCCTCTCAAATAAAGGAAGCAGTAGACTGGCGGCTGCTGGCTGGGTGATGTGATGTGATGATGATGGCTGTGCCGGCGAAAGGCCGGATGCTGCGTGATTTCCTAGCGAGGTGCCAAATCACGTTCCCTCAACGCGAAGGCACGACCATAAGCCCGTCGAGTACCTACCTGGTATTTGCCGGTATCGTTAAGGTGGAAATGATGTTGTTTATGTTTATTTCTTTCCGCTGCTTCGGCGGGAATCTTTACTATGTTGCTGGTCCGGAGTGGAGTAGAGTAGAACTAGAAAATGCTAACCCGGTCTTAGGGTGACTTCCGGGTGGCAAAAGTCATTAGTTTTTTAATGACGTGTTGCATCTCAAAATTTTCCGATGGCAAAATAGTTTCAGTAAACATTTCATCGTTAAACGTGTCTCAGCATAATTAAATTTAAAAAAATTCACTGCCACTTACGTAACAAAATATGATCATAACAGTATTGAACATATAAAATGCACCAAAGCCGTTTTCCCAAACAAAATGGCCAACTTCAGATAGCTATATTTCTGCCGTTTCTCAACCGATTCTTTCCATTTTTATGTGACGAACTACAAATTTCCTTAATTTTGGTTATGGTGCTTTTTACATGTCCGATTCTGTATATCGTGCAACTCAACACGATATTCAAAATGAAACGAAATCATTATTTTCATACGCGAAATTCATTATTTTGTGTTTGTGAAATATCAACTGAGGGTTCCAGAAATCCACAAAAAGTCTACAGGGGTTCCAAAGTAATTAGTAGATGATCTCAGGGATTCAAAAAAGCTTCTCAGGGGATTTCCGAGGTGTTTCTATGGAGTTTCATACTGTAATTGGACGTTCCCATCGGATCAAAGAGGTGCCCAGAGTTTCTAATAAATTTCCACAAGCTTCCCTCGGGATTGTTGTAGGCAGTGATGCATTTTGAACTGAACGCGTTCGAATGCATCACTGGTTGTAGGAGACATTTGAAAATATTCTAAATCGTCTCCGGAGATATTCAAAGGATTTTCACGGTATTTTCAGAGATTACTAAAGGATATCACTAGAGTTTACGAACGTATTGCTAGTTACGAAAACCGAAAACTTCTGTTAACTCCTTTCGGTACACAAACCATCCTTAAGCGTTACATGAACACTGCTGGAAACCATCCTAGCAGGCCTTTAGAAATTCCCTCGTTGTTCAAGCTTGTAGGATACAGAATCCACTGCGTTGGAGAATAAAAATAAAGTTGATCATAGCAAACTGGTTGTCATCTCTGAGCGAAGCACTACTGTCACTTGCACACAACCCGGGAGCATCATGACCAGTGCTGGGAATGGTAATAGTAGTAGGCTTGAATTTTCGCGAAAATCACGTGGCTCTCCAGTACAGTAGTTCAAAAACGTGAATCTCATCAAGTAGCCTATGTTGGGTGCACGAATTTTCAAAATCATGAGTGTCATTGAAGGCTCTAAATGCGGGAAATGCAGCGGGAAATAGAACATTTTTCTACAGTAGTTTTGGGTTGCCCTTAGCAATGGGTGTTTTGCTATTTTCAAGGCATTTTGCCTACAGCAGCGATGGGCGTGAGTTTCACTGGCTTCGCTGACTGTGATTGGCTTTGCTTGGCTACTGTAGAGTGAATTTCAGATTTTTTCCCAACCCTGATCATGACAGCTACAGTACAATGCCAGTGTACCGTCAAATGTTGATCCGTGGCACTGTCAAGCTCAATGAAATCAAGGAGTGCGCTGGTAAATTATAATTATGCTGGATGAAAATTAAAAAAAAAAAGTTCGACAATTTTTGTTTGTATTGGGTACCCCCGTTGATTTGACCACATTTAATCTGAACACTTTCTAATTTGTACCCCGCTAATTTGCACATCGTTCAGATTAAAAATGGTTCAAACCTCATTAAGGCCTTTTGGTGCGTCATCACAAAACGGCTTCTTCTAAAGTCATTAACATATTGTTATGATATTATTGATAATTGCAGCATCGATGAAATATAATTGCTCATCACCTGATTTTATGTATAATTTATACGAAGAAAAATGCTTCAGGTCATGACTATATACATGAGATTAATATTCTCAAAAAAAATCTCCGATCTTATGCCGCATTTCATTGCCTCACACAAATACACTTGTAAAGAGAAGGTGCTCACCTTTTTCATTGTAATTCTGCAGCAAGCATTTGTGTTTTGGGTTTCATATTGCGTTGCCAACACTTCCACTAAACAAATCTTTCATTCACTTTCCATAATGGAGTACATTTAAAACGGGAATCAAATATTTATTAAATTTTATTAATCGCAACATTCGAAACTATTATGGCGGTGATTTTCACTTGCTGCAAATCGACAAAATAACAAATATCAATGACAGTAGTAAATTTAGAAATCAAAATAAAAAAAAATCATTTATTGGATTTTTTTTCATGAATTTAACTTAAAATCCCTAAGAATACATTCAATACATAACTCAGATTTTCTGATGATTTGAAAATTAGTTCAGAAAAAGCGTGATTCTATACTATATGCATTCAATGTTCCTTACTGTTTTTTTTTTTTTTTTTTAAAAAGGTTTTTTTAGCAAACTCAATCTTTAAAATTGTAATGATTAATGTTGAGAATTGCTTTTAAATTAGCAATTTATTCCTTGCTGTAGGCAAATTTTCCTATCAAAAAATAGAGGCAGCATCTTCTGTTCAAGTGTTTCGCCAATAGTGGTCCATATTTCCGGATTTGCTGGATTATGTTAAAGATCTTGAACTTCAATAAGGCCACACGAGAAGTCGTTGCCACGACACGAGAGTCGTAACGTTGCCCGAACAAAAAATGTGTTATCATAAACATGAAACAAACTCACCATCCTCAACTGAACACGAATATTTTTTCCTACTTGTACAACGCAAACCGAATCAGATTGATCTTCTAATAACACAAATCGAAAATTTGTCTTAAAAACCCAGCTTTTGATCTTCTAACTTATTTTAGGCCGGCCATGTTGTGTGCTGTACCAAAAACGACTAGCTGTTATACCAGAAAGAAAGCTCTACAAAAGATTCAAATTGAAATTTCAAAAATGAAGCTCCCTCCCTGATATATTACTAATTTTACTGGTAATATGTTGTTAACAAAATGTTAAGTGTATCCAAATCAGGATACTGGTGGTTCCAAACACAGAACACATGACATGAATATAAGAAATAGATACAATGCTTGAGACGATACTAATAAAAGAAATTGAAAAAATGTGTCGCCCTAGTATTGATGAAACAAACTTTCTCACACGGTCGTTTAAGAGTAGTCGACTCCTGGTGGTTTACGGTTACGGACCCGGATGCTAAAGCAAAATAACGGAAGCAGTTTTCACTAGCTTTCGGTTTCCATGTTCTCTAGAGTGCTGGAAGTCTCTCAGCGTTAATAGACAGTTATCGACGCGCACTGGCTTACAGTTGCTGCAGGGAGCGGAAACCCTGGTCGACACAGGTATGTGGACTTTATGTTTCGGTGTTAAACATTTTATTTCTTTGGGTAATTTTTCTATGAAAAGAAGTTAATGGACGAGGCACTTCTTCCAGAGCAAAAGACATGTTTTCATTCCTATGACAATCTTAATCTGAGAGTCTGTGTTTTTATCTCTCATCAGTATTCTTTCGAACATTACATTCATATCTTATATCTACATTCTATTACATTCATATCTTATATCTACACTTTCATCCTAATTTGATAAATTAAAAGATGCTTATATTAACATTTTGTTAACAACATTCTAAGTTTCATTTGCTGGAGAAAATATTTTGTTTACAGGTGAATTGAACTCACTTTCAAAAATCACTATCTGACTGTCTGTGATTGAATCTATTTCACGTCTTCATTATCCTCCCATAGCTTGCCTATAACAAGCGGGATGTGTCTCAAGCGTTGCCTTGGCTGCAGGTGTGTATTTTATTCATAAGCTGTACCACCTCGTAGGATACGTAATGACTCTGCCTCCTACACAGAAGCACAAGTTTTAGCTGACATTCTGCCGGCAGAACGATGCCTTTCAAGAGACACCACCAATTGCAATTACTATTTGAGTCCTATATTACCAAGCTTTCTAACTCTAGTCATCAAGACGAATTCGACACCGGCTCGTTAAATTTCTTTCCAACGATCCTACTGGACTAGATTGATTTGAAATTCTCTCAATTCCATCCCAGTTTCCGGAATCTCAGCTCACCACAATGTATTCTGTCCTTTTATTCGGAATACATTCCACTCCAATCAGGAGAGTGTGAATACGTCAGTGCATGATGCTGTTTCAAATAAGGGTATGCGATATGCATTTGTCCATGTAGATGCGAATCAAAATGTTACAACGAATTTCTTAAACTAATAATTACGGAACGAAAAAAATTGGGAAATTTAAGTGTAGTTCGAAACAAAATCCAATATGGCACAGAATTTTTTTGGAATGAAATTAAAATGGTCAATTAACTTAACTTAACCTAGATATTGTATGCATTTATCGTGGCAATAGAAGATTGCAACGATTTTTGTCTCAAATAATTAATTACTATATTCGTCATTTGTTCCAATGTTTCAACATTGAATATTCTATGTAACTCATTAGTGGAATCAGGGAGGATCAAGGAGCATTAGGGGAAAGCTTCTGAACCTTTGACAAAATTTTATTTTGAATTCTTTGCAGAGCTTCCTTTCTGGTATTAAAACAGCTAGTCCATATTGGTACAGCATACAACATGGCTGGCCTGAAAATTTGTTTGAAGATCACAAGCTTGTTCTTAACATAAATTTTCGATTTTCTGTTAATAAGTGGATACAGACATTTTATATATTTCTTACATTTAGCTTGAATGCCCTCAATATGATTTTTTAAATTTTGAGTTTTTATCTAGCATGAGCCCTAGATACTTAACTTCATCTGACCAATTTATTGGAACCCCTCTTATCGTGACAACAAACCAACTTGAAGGATTTAAAAAGCATTTGCTTTTTAAGGGAATATTATGAATTGAGTTTTGGAAGCTACAGGAGAAATCTCACATTCTTCCAAGTATAAAGAAAAATATATCCAAACTTTTTTGCAATCTACTACAGATGACACGCAGGCTTTGTCTTTAGGTGCAGAGACCTGTGTCATCTATTTAAAAATTCCACTGTTTTTTTTTTAATGGAACGAAACGAAATAAGAAAAAAAAAATCGCCGCTTCATATTCCATGATATTCCGCAAAATTTCATTTCCGCAGTATTTTTAGATTTTTTTGATATTTCGCATACCCCAAGCTCCAAAGCTTCAACGGGGTTTGTTATTTCTGAGAGTGGAAATCACGTAAGCTATACACCGGATACCCAACCCACGTTGCGTTGGCCACCTTCACCTGGATGATGATGACGACGGTGAGCGATGGTACCAATTTTAATTCCACGTGCGCAGCATAGCCAAACCATTGCTGTTTTAGCACCCTTCCAGGTTTGCCGGGAGAGTCGCTTTCGAAGGAAATAGTTTATGAATAATAAATCAAGTTGAAATGGGATGCATTATGTTGTCAAGGTTTCACGCTATTCAACACGCAGCCTTACATGGAGGCGATCATGTGAGGTCTATAGGCTGTTTTTGCTACGATGTGGATTAATCTATAGATGGCGTTCTTTTTTGTTTCAGGCTTGCAATTGAAGGTCATTGGGATGAGAAGCTGCATCGTTTACTTCACTTTTTTATATTAAATTTAGGGGAGGGATTATAAGAGTACGTTTAAAACTACAGAAAAAGGACATGTACACCATTTCAAATTTAATTTGCAGAACATATTTACAATGAACAACATTTTCAAAACTCAAACAAAACAATAATAAATTAAATTAATTAAATTAATTAAGGCAGTAACACTCTTATATAAATTGACACTTATATTGAGCTGTAGGGCTTTGAATTCTATTCTTGTAACCAACTCAGTTATTGGGTCACCAAGTGACTCGGTAGCTTAGTTGGTAAAGCACTCGACTAGCATACAAGAGTCCTGGGTTCAAATCCCAGCCGAGCACGTGGATTTTTTTCATAATTTCACCCATAATTTGTCCATCTTTACCACGCGTAATGAGTTAATTAATTTAATAACCATGCGGATTGGATTACCGAACAGCTCAATAGAAGTGTCAATTTAACAATAAATTACTAAACAAAGATCAAGGAAATGGGTACTCTTGGCTGTTTAAACTTACTGTTTTACCGAACCTTCACACATACAATACATAAACACATTTATTGACCACCTGCCATGAAGCGATTCTCAATCCAACCAGCTACACTTCAATTATTTTCGAGCCGACTGGAATATATATGAATCATATATGGACTCTAATCTTGATGTTAACAATTCTTTACAAACAAAACTTGATATTGACAATGCTCTTGGAACTTTAACAAATTCCATTGTTGAAGACAGGAGCATTGCAATTCTAAAATGTGAAGTAAAATTTGAATCGACGATGATCTCAAACTCTTGATGCGTCTCTTAAACGTGATGAGAAGGCAGTTGTCACGCACTCGCGATCCTGCTATGAAAATAACATGGCAGGACCTGCAGAAAGAAATCTAAAAACGATTTACACAATTAAGTAACAAAAATTTGAAAATAAAATTTCTCAATTGGACCCTGGCTCTAAGCCCTTCAGAAAATGACCTAAAATTTTGAAAATACCTCAGAAGCCAATATCGGCATTGAAAGAGGAAAACAAACTAATTGTGAAAAAGCTCAAAAACTTGCAGTTTGAAAGCGCGCACATTTTTAATTTAGGACTTACTAGTCCAATAGAAAATCAAGTAACTTAGGATTTCGAAAACGTTCTTAATCAAGAGAACGTTTTCGAACATTCCTGGGAGACTGAATTAAAAGAAGTGAGAACTATTATTAACCTTCCGTCAGTCGCTCAAAAAAAAGTTACACCAGCGGTCGCATCGTGTACTGAGTACACGCGGAGCAATTTTGATTGTACATCCAAAGCTAGGCAAGATAGATTATGGATGTCTTCGACAAATTTCTTCAGTCCAACGGTACCAATTGGTTAGTGGACAGAAAACACTTTGGAAACATCCTCATCTTCCTGTGGCCATCGGATTGTGCCCCGGGGGAACCGATGTAGTGGACATTTCGCAATGCAACATCTCGTACACAAATATCTCAGGATCTAGATTTTTTAGCAAGATGGTGTCTTCGGCAAAGTTGTTCAGTAGGTCAAGGGCTAACATGTGATAGGCTGCTTGTTTTGACATTCTGCCACCAGATGGTGCTAGTGAGCATTTAATTTTTCAAACACCGATATCTCAAGATCCTGATCACCTAGAAAGATGATGTCTTCGACAAAGTTATTTAGTAGGTCAAGGACTAACATATGATAAGCTACCTAACAAGAAAAAGTGCCACAAGATGGCGCTAGTGAGCATGCAATATTTTAATCACAAATATCTCAGGATCCCGATTTTTTAGAAAGATGGTGTTTTCAGCAAAGTTGTTTAGTAGTTCAAGGGCTACCATGTGATGATCTCCTTGATTCGGAGTTCTTTCAATAGATGGCGCTAGTGAGCATGATATTTTGCGAACACAGATATCTCAGGATCCTGGTTACCTATAAAGTTGACGTCTTCGACAAAAGTGTTGAATAGGTCATGGTCTAGTATGTACTATGCCACCCAACTTGAAATTCTACCACCATATGGTCGGCGTTAAGTCAGAGTGGACCAAGTGACATTTTTCATATTTTGAGAAAAATGGACTTAAAGTCTATCGCTCTGTAATTTTTGGCCTCGTTAAAATTTTGGTTCAATATCTCTACACATCTTTGTACTACTTTCAAGCAATATTATGTGAAATGATAATCATGAAAAATCGTAATCTAAACATCAAATAGAACGATTTTTTGATGGACTATGTGTACTTGGTTCACTCTGACTGAACTAAAGACCACCGTTCAGTGAGTTGGTTCACTCTGACTGAACAATTTCTAGGAAAATAACAATCATATAATGCTTGCATGGTCAAACTGGGTGCATACCTCTAAGATAAACAGATTATCAAGACCCTTCGACACCAGTATCTTAAATTCTTCAATAATCCATATCGTCAATCCCGAAATTAGTGGCATTTTGATAGCTTGGTTTTGCAGGGTCAGGGCATTGGAGACCAGAAATATTCAGATGTGCGTTCAGTCAGAGTGGACCAAGTGAAAATCTTGAGTACCGACCAAAATATACTTGTCTAATAAGCGAGTTCTAGGACATGCCATACATATGTCATAGAACTACCCTGAACTTCTATCGGAATTGGGAATCGACTCAAAAAAAGCTCTAATCATTCAATTTATTGCTTTTAAACACTTGGTCCGCTCTGTCTGCACAGAAATTGTTGCAATTTCTGACCACCCATCAAGATTGACAAATGGCCAAAAATCAACACCAAATGCATCAAATTAAGTAATATTTATAAATTTATATAGATAGATGAGTAGAAGAATCATTCGATGTCGACAAATCTGACAAATCTCTTGAAATGGTTTCATTTTCTTGCATTCCTCAGCGCGCTGATCATTTTTGCTGTTATGGCAATAAGCACTTGGTCCACTCTGACTGCACGCTTTTATCGATTTTTATTGATCATCCAAAGTAAATTTATTACATATCTCTCGCAATTTACAGCATTCATCAAATCTGATCAAAGTGAAATGGAGGTAAGGTAATTTCGCATCTACTGAAAGAATAATCCAATTTTTACAGATTTTGTACTTGGTCCCCTCTGACTTAACGCCGACCATATGGTCGGGGTTCTGCTAAACCGCACCAAGTGCCATTTTTTTCCAAATTGAGTTTTTTACTCCAGAGAACCATGAAAATATCGAGTAATTTGAAAAGTCCCTTGTAATCCTAGATCACAAATTTTCTCTGGAAGGACATGTAGAACTATAATTTTGTTCAGCCAGAGTGAACCATAAAGAGGGAATTCATTTCTCTGATATAAAGCAAGATTTTCTCAATGTCCTTCTATATTCTTACAAATTATCCATTCCAAGCAACTCATAGAAACAGAGGCCAGTGAAATTGGACAGCAATTGACTAATTAAAATGAAAAATTGTTTCGCTGGCGTTGATCTATTTTCTTTGAAATTTCATCCAGCCACACCGCACTAAGTACTGTTTATCAGAAAATCACATTTTGGCATGAAGTAAATACTTACATTAGCTTGTTACATAATATGTTAATTAATCCACACAGGAGCCGTAATGAAATGACGAATCAATTGGATCAGAAACTGTGAGAACAACTGAGGTGGACTTGGTGTGCTTTAGTTGTTCAGAAAATAGCGTTATCGCCAACAAACCCCCGATAGACAGGGTGCACATGATTTGTTCCAAGTTTATCATTCATTCAAGAAGTGAAGATGACGTAGCGTTAATATTCTAGGTTACCACACAGAAGGCACGAGTTTGAATCCCGATGAAACTTTTTTTCTGTTGTGTTGTAGTGATTCTGTTCTGTTGTAGTGATCATGCTGTATTTTGATCGCGAATATCTTAAGATAATGATATTTTAGCAAGATGGTGTTTTCAGCAAAGATGTTTAGTAGGTCAAGTACTAAACATGTGATATGCAGTTTGATTCAGAATTCTTCCACAAAACAAAATTTTCGAATTGAATTATTTCAGGATCCTGGTTAGGAAAATAAAATTAGATTACAAAGATGATGTCTTTGATGAAGTTGTTCTGTATATCATGGACCAACGTGTTAAGTGTAAAATATACCTACTCAAAATTCTTCCACATTCAATTTAAAGTGCAATGGGCTGCTAGATTTCAGATTTCTCAAGTTCCCGATTATTTTAAAACTTGACGTCTTCATCAAAATTATTAGGTAAAGAAAGTGCTCACATGTTATTGGCAATTATATTTTGAATTATGTAACCCTGCGCCAGTGAGCATTTAATTTTTTGAACATCTTATGATACTGATTATTTACATACACGTTTTGTCAAATGTTAAAACATTTCGCTACCAGTAAATTAATAGATAAGCACAAAATAAAATTAAACATATAGGGCTCATTCTACTTCAAGTTCTAGATTCAAATTGAACAATATTATTTTTATATTTAGTAGAAAAGTAGGACGCAAACTTCTCGTTGCTGGTGATAATCTAAATTCGTGAGAGCACACTCTCGCAGTACTGGTCGGTTTGATATTATGGCACGTCTTTTTCCTCCGGAAAATCAGCTTGAGAGATAGGCTTATGATTATCGCCGTGACCGATAATTTCACTTACTGGTTGTTTACAAATAAATTCAAAGTGCTCTTTGTGCTAGTATAATCATAATATGGTTATACTAGCACAAAGAGCACTTTGAATTGATTTGTAAACAACACAGGCAATAACTATCACATTCGAGGTGATTCGAACAATGTTGTAGTGTGCGTGCCATCCCGTGAGTCGCCATGAGAGACCGAGTATCTCATATCACTTTGCACTAACACACATCCATCTTTGTTTTTGTGTAACAGCTTTCTGGCGCCCATGAGCCTCTGTACGTGCCATAAATTCTTTTGTTCTTTTCACTTTTACTGTGCGCCGTGTGTTGGAGCTGTCTCGCTCTCTCTCACGGGCAACTCTAAAACAGCGCGCACAGAAAAAGTCAAACGTTTTATTGCATGCATAGGCTCATTAGGCGGCCTTGAAATTCTGAAGTATATTCTGATGGGATTTTCATGCTGAAGAGCACCGTTTTCGAATCACACGGTTTATTACATGGTAAACATGCTTCAGTCGTGGACAGAATAAACAACTTAGTTGAAGACGTCATTTTCATGATTAAGCAATCACGATCCTAGATATTTGGGTTAAAAATTTAGCATACTCAGTGGCACCATCTAGTGGAAGAATTCCCAAACAAGTGTGACCCATCACAAGTTGACTTACTGAACTTTTGAGCCGAGAAGTTTATATTTGGATGTAATCGGAATCCTCAGATATTAGCAATCAAAATATGCATGCTGAATAGCGCCACCAGTTGAAAGAATTTTAAAACTTGAGGTTCCTTGCATTTAGGCCTTCATCTTAGAACAACCTTGCCGAAGGGGTAATATTTCTTAGTAATGAAAATATCTCAGGATCATTTTTCTAAGCGATCAGGATCCAAATTTATCTGCGTTCGAAAAAATTGCATCTTCAGCGTCGTTTTGTGGAAGAAATTTGAATCAAACGGCACATCACATGTTTAGTCCTTAATCTACTAAACATCTTTGCCGAAATCACCATCTTGCTAAAATATCGTTATCCTGAGATATTCGCGATCAAAATACGCCATCTGTTGGTAGAATTTCAAGTTGGGTGGCTTATTACATGCTAGACCTTGACCTAAAGCCTGTCCACGTTAAATTTCGGACACCCAAATAATGGCAGCAAAAAAAAGTTACTCATAATTCAACAAAAACAATTGTTTATTTCAGAATAAAAGAGTTATATCTACAAAATAAACAGTTGACAAGGATGTTAATCCTTCTTTCTGTAAAATTCTCGAACTTTCTGTGGTACACCCGCCATCAGTGTCCGAAATTTATCGTGGACAGGCTTTATTCAACACTTTTGTCGAAGACGTCAACTTTATAGATAACCAGGATCCTGAGATATCTGTATTCGCAAAATATCATGCTCACTAGCGCCATCTATTGAAAGAATTCTGAATCAAGAAGATCATCACATGGTAGCCCTTGAACTATTGAACAACTTTGCTGAAAACACCATCTTTCTAAAATATCGGGATCCTGAGATATTCGTGATTGAAATATTGCATGCTCACTAGCGCCATCTTGTGGCAGTTTTTCTTGTTAGGTAGCTTATCATATGTTAGTCCTTGACCTACTAAACAACTTTGTCGAAGACATTATCTTTCTAGGTAATCTGGATCTTGAGTTATCGGTGTTTGAAAAATTAAATGCTCACTAGCACCATCTGGTGGCAGAATGTCAAAACAAGCAGCCTATCACATGTTAGCCCTTGACCTACTGAACAACTTTGCCGAAGACACCATCTTGCTAAAAAATCTAGATCCAGAGATATTTGTGTACGAGATGTTGCATTGCGAAATGTCCACTACATCGGTTCCCCCGGGGCACAATCCGATGGCCACAGGAAGATGAGGATGTTTCCAAAGTGTTTTCTGTCCACTAACCAATTGGTACCGTTGGACTGAAGAAATTTGTCGAAGACATCCATAATCTATCTTGCCTAGCTTTGGATGTACAATCAAAATTGCTCCGCGTGTACTCAGTACACGATGCGACCGCTCGTGTGACGGGCCCGGTAAAAAAAAGTTACACGAGCGGTCGCACTGGTGTACTGAGTACACGCGTAAAAACTTAGGTTAAAAACACGTTGTTTTCGAATACTTTTCGTTCATTTTTTCTAAAAATTTCTTCTCTACAAGCAAGAAGAAGAGTAGATCTTGGAATAGGACCAACACCCGGATCAATTTGAAGGGATTTTCAACATGTTTTTCGACTTTTCGCAAAGTGCGTGTACTCAGTACACTAGAGCGACCGACGGTGGGTTAAAAAAATTCAAAAATGTGAAAGCTCCTGGCGATGACGGAATTTTCTACATCCTCATCAAGAAACTTCCAGCAAATAGCTTATCATTCTTAGTTGATATATTAAACAAATGTTTTCAATTAGCATATTTTCCTGACAAATGGAAACATGCTAAGATTGTACCAATTTTAAAACCAGACAAGCAGAAGCTTCTTGCTATCGTTCAATCAGTTTGCTTTCCTCCATCAGTAAACTTTTTGAAAAGGTCATTTTGAACAGAATGAAGGTCCACATCAACGAAAATTAAATTTTTGCCAATGAACAGTTCGGATTCCGCTATGGACATTCGACCACTAATCAACTTTTACGTGTAACAAATTTGAACCGTTCCTACAAATCTGAAGGCTATTCAACTGGCCTTGCTCTTCTAGACATAGAAGAAGCATTCGACAGTCAAATAAAAAAATATTTTCCGACATACATTGTTCGAAGAATCAGAGGCCATCTGCCAAATCGTACATTTCATGTCAATTATCAGACTTCCAAGTCTGAAAGACTTCTTGTAAGAGATGGTGTTCCTCAAGACAGCATTTTGGGACCAATAGTATACAATATTTTCACATCTGACTTACTTGAATTACCCCAAAGATGTCAAAAATCTTTGTTTGCAGATGACACTGGCCTCTCCGCCAAAGGACGAAGCCTGCGTTTCATCTGTAGTCGATTGCAAAATAGTTTGGATATTTTTTCTTCATACTTGCAAAAATGGAAGATTTCTCCTAATGCTTCCAAAACTCAACTAATAATATTCCCACATAAACTAAAAGCTCTTTATTTGAAACCTTCAAGTAGACATGTTGTCACGATGAGAGGGGTTCCAATAAATTGGTCAGATGAAGTTAAGTATCTTGGGCTCATGCTAGATAAGAATTCAACTTTCAAAAATCACATTGAGGCCATTCAAGCAAATGTAACAAATATATAAAATGTTTGCATCCACTTATTATCACAAAAATCGAATCTTTGTCTAAGAACAAGCTTTTGGTCTTTAAACGAACTTTCAGGCCGATCATGATGTATGCTGTACCAAGGACTAGTTATACCCAGGGCAGGAAATCGTCAGATTCGTCACAGTGCGATGACGAAATAAAAAAAGACATCGTCATCCAGTATAATAACTCTGGCAGGTCGTCGTCTCGTCATCGACGAAAGAATGCACGACGAACGTCAACCCAAAATCGTCTACGAACCACTTTGGCTTCATTCCGTTCGCTCCCCTTTCTCAAACGAAGGAGGCGTTTATTGTATATTCGCTTGCTATGCACAAAACGGCGAATGCCATCCCAGAATTGCTTGTATTGGCAATTTAACCCGCACTCCTCAAGATTCAACAATAGCTCTGTTGGGAAGCGCGTGATGTTGACAATTAAGAGATCGTTTGTTCAATTCCGGACAAGTTTTGTTGTTTTGTTTTTGTTTTATTTTTTTCATAAAAGGCTCATAATCTATCGACGCCACGGTTCATATTTTTAGTCGGCTCAGAGCTCCCGAACGAAGATTCGACCATAACGAAGGAGGTTTAGTTGTTTAGTTCGTCATGACGCCGAGCCTTTGTGGCGGACCACTGCAGCAAATCGTCATCCAACGCTCATTGAGCGACGATGACGATTCTTTTTTTAGTTTCGTCGACGACTTTTTTCATTTGACGATGACGATTACCCGCCCTGGTTATACCAGAAAGAAAGCTCTGCAAAGGATTCGAAACCAAACTTCGAAAATGATTCTGAAGCTCCCACCCTGTTACAGTACCAACGATCTACATATTGGTTGTGCTACTTTCCCCCGAATGTCGGTTCCCCGAATGTCGTTTCCCCGAACGCCATTTACCCGAATGCCAGTTCCCCGAATATCCCGTTTCCCCGAATAGCCCACTTCCCCGAAAATTTTTTGGCACTCATATTTTTCATAACTTTATACATTTCAGCGGGGTGAATGTACTGGTCATCTGATATGCACCCTTCTTTATTTGATTGGCGGTTCTTACGAGTTTTACCGTCCTCAGCATTTTTGGCAACATGTGTATAGTCGACAAAATACCTCCTTCTTTTGGTTGCGTATCGTTCTTTCTAATTCACCATCCTGCCACTGAAAACTATCATAGTACCTTTTTGAGCTGCTACTCTTTTCGGGGAAACGGGTCATTCGGGGAAATGGCATTCGGGGAAATGGCATTCGAGGAAATGGCATTCTGGGAAACGGGTCATTCGGGGAACTGGCGTTCGGGGAACCAACATTCGGGGAAACGACATTCGGGGAAAAGTAGCACAATCCTACATATTATATCCAATTGCTTAGGTTAGGTTAAATCTATTGTAAACTCTTCAGCAGATGAATTCAATTCACCTGCCATTCCAATTACATACAATTCATTTCTTATATTAAGGTGTTTTTCACTCTTACATATCATTTGCCAATCGCAAATGAAAAGTAAGTGTGAGAAACACTCACATATAAGAAATGAATTGTGTTTTCTGAATGTTAATTAAAAATAGTCTGAAATATGTCCCAACCCATGTTCAAAACTTCGGTACATGAAATACCTCGTTTGCTCGATTACTAATGAAACCACTAAGCCCATATGAGCAAATCGTTGCTTTCAGACGGCTGTGTTATCTCGTCATAAATGTCACCCATGATTGTATGTCAGAAACACAAATTGCCTGCAACGCCAAAGGAAGGACATAGTGATAGAGCGTATTTCCATGCATCTTACCGGTCCTCTACGGTGACATGCTGCAGACACGTGTTACTGTCAGTAAACACGTGGTTTTCACCACGCTTTTGATGCTGCATCAAAGCGTTATCATATTGCTCACTGGTGACTGAAGTGCATTGCGTACGTAGAACCGTAGGTATATACCATATTCCCATGATGAGTTTTGTAGTTTGGTATCGACTAGTGTTTAAAATCGGTTACAGTCATTTTAAGGAATATTTGTTCGGAAAACGTTTATAAGCAATAACTAAAAGCAATATCAGTATTCAAATCGATTCCTATATCTACAACAAAATCATCTGTATAATCTCTAGTATCGAAAAAGCGGTTTGTAACTCACGAGAGGATATGGAACCAGAGAGAAGTTTGAAATTGAGACCCATTGTGCAATTCGGTGTGAATTCGTTTGCCTTATGGGCGTGAGGATAATGTAAGTAATTTGAAATGTATTTACGTTCTACTTAACACATAACAAATAAAACTAGCCTCTCAATTTACTATGTCCATCGTATTCGAGATCATACTATATTCATACTGCGATGGACTCTGTTATTTCTGTAATGAGAATGGTAGTTTTGGTGTCAGATTTAATAAGACTGGAAAACTTAAAAAGAAAACGGTTAAAACGGCTGGGACAAGCAGATAATTAAAATTTTCAAGTGATGTTGGTTAGAGAAGCCCATAATGATCGAAATCAGTGTTGTGAAAAACTCAATTTCTCACAACTCACGCTTGAGATTTTTCATGCGTGAGTTGTCAATCATGCAACTCAGCAGTCAAAAAATCATGGATGATATGGCTCACCTTTTTAACTCATTGTCTCGTATTTCCACAGTTTACTCACACACGGCAATAATTTCTTGTTAGTCTGGTAAAATTATGTTAATCCTTTCTAACGTAAACAACAACATTCGGGTTTCACGAGTTTTTGCCGGGTTTTGCGACTGAATCATTTTTTTACGGTTTGAGTTGATTGAGTTGATTTTGCATCAACATCTCAAGCGTGAGATTTGCGAAGCAGATCTCTAATGAGTTTGCTCTCACGGGAGAGCGTACTGATTGAGATTTTGAGTGTGAGTCTATCAACACTGATCGAAATACAAAAATTTCAGGGCACACCTCCCCCAAATTTGCCTTCTTGGACTTCAAAAAGCTACTGTAAAAATTTGAGTGCAATCTGTAAACTCTAAGGGGCTCCACAAGCTTGAAGTATCAATTACAATTTCGATTATAGATGGCACTGTAGTCGATGAATTTCTTTGGGGGTGGGACAATTAGCATTAAGACGTTTCGCATCAGTGCGCATCGTACCTTAGTGCTGTGCGTACACGAATTCTCTCTGCTCTTGGAAGTTTTCTTAAAAACTACCTAAAGCAATAAAACAGTACTTTTCAGTGCTACTAAAACAGTACTTTTCAGTGCTTCAGTTGTTTGGAGCCGTGCCTTCGATTTTTCGTTGGACCCGTTGGCGAAAGCTAGCGCACCACGGAGAGGTAGGGATAGGATTTACTGGGCAAGAGGCTTAGGACCACAAATGGGGTCTATTTTATACCTACAGGTACTCGAAGTACAAATGGAACGCATTGTCCGGTCATTTACCACCCATAATTAATCCATGAATATCTATTAGAATATTACTGAAGAGAAATCTGCAGAATCCAAAGGAAACTTCTCAAAAATTTACTTGTCATAACTTCTCAAGATAATTTAAAAATGTCTGAAAAGCATATTTTTTTAAAATCCCGGGCAAATCCATGGAGGATTATCTGAAAAAAAAAATGAAGTAATTTTGCTGAATGGATTTTTAAAGATTTCTGGGTAAATTCTGAAGGAATATTCTGAATGTTTAAAAATACTATGAACAGGTTAAAGAGGTTAAATGTTCTTATATGAATTATTAATAAAGAACTCTGATAATTTCCTTTCACTCGATACCTTTAGCATGCAGAGGGGTGCAAGTAGATGCCTCGCAATAAAGTTTTCAAGAAAAGTGTGAGGTATTAAACAAATGTTAAAAAAGGTTCAATAATTAATTTAATTTAATAAATTATTTAAATATAATGATTATGCTCATAGTAAAATGATGCTTAACCTTTACGTTACCGGCCTCCGACAAGGCATTTTCAAGCAGCTGCTATTTCGTCAATTTCCATTCGATTTTTTTGAAACTACCCTCAGTTATTTGTCATAAATGGAAAATTCTGTATTCGGAACCATGCCAGAGATATTCCAGGTTGTACTGGGGTCACGAGGGTGCCAAATTCGGGAAATGTGCTTTTTTTTTATTTATTTCAGCTACAAAACTAAAGTTTTTATGTAAAACGTGAAATAATGGTCGATTGTCATCATTTCAACATAATTTGAATAAGTGGACTGTTCCGGAACATCGTAGCTGGTTCCGCCAGGGCCAGTTTGGGGTCATTTCCGTTTCATGTCCAAAACATACCGTGCGACGTCTCAATCTTCATGAATTCGGGAGAACATGTCAATAAAGGAAGAATTAACTAAATTTCAATAGATTTGGCCACTCCCGAGCACCTGACAGAGGTTCCGCCAGGGCCTCTTTGAGGACATTTCCGTTTTTTGTCGGAAACATACCGTACGACGTATCATTCTTCGTGAATTAGAAAGAACATGTCAAAAAAGGAAGAATTAACTAAATATCAATAGATTTGGCAACTCCAGATCATTTGACAGAGGCCCAGATAGCCGTAGCGGTAAACGCGCAGCTATTCAGCAAGACCAAGCTGAGGGTCATGGGTTCCCAGACAACCAAAATGTACGTATAACGAAATCACCTGGAGGCTTTATATGTGCAAAATTTCACTTAAAAGATGTCGCGAAAAGGCCTTCTACGTACAAAAGTGGAGGCGATATGCGTGCATATATTATGTGATGAATAATAACACACAATGCGAGTGTATAAATACTCTACCGAATCAACCTGTGATCTAATGCGACTTAACTTATGATAACAAATGTTGATTTGACAGCTGCTACGGATTGATGCGACTTACTTTGTACGAGTGTACGAGACGAAACAAAATGTATAAATGAACTCAGAAAAGAAGTGTTTTATGCGAGGAAACTCATCAAACTGACGAGTTTATCCACGGTGTTTTGCGGGTTTGATGTAATTAGTATGAATAAACGAGTTGTAACGTGAACTTTCATGCGATTTCTGGTTGTCTGGGTTCGAATCCCACCGGTCGAGGATCTTTTCGGGTTGGAAATTTTCTCGACTTCCCAGGGCATAGAGTATCTTCGTACCTGCCACACGACATACGCATGCAAAAATGGTCATTGGCATAGTAAGCTCTCAGTTAATAACTGTGGAAGTGCTCATAAGAACACTAAGCTGAGAAGCAGGCTCTGTCCCAGTAGGGACGTAACGCCAGAAAGAAGAAGAAGAAGATCATTTGACACAGGTTCCACCAGGGCCTCTTTGAGGACATTTCCGTTTTTTTATCGGAAACATACCGTGTGACGTCTCAATCTTCGTGTATTCGAGAGAACATGTCAATAAAAGAAGAAAAACCTCGCTATAAACAGATGTGGCCACTCCAGATGTCCTGGCACAGATTCTACGAGGGCTTCTTGGAGCACATTTCTGTTTTATGTCCAAAAACATACCGTGCGACATCTCAATCTTCATGAATTCTGAAGAACTTGTCAATACATACAAAATAAACACTGTAATGGAAGATTTGGCCACTTAAGAGCTTCTGGAACTGGTTCCATGAGGACCTCTTTGAAAACATTTCCGCTTTTTGTCCAAAATATAGCGTGCGACGTCTAAATCTGTTTGATTTGGAAAGTACATGTCAATAGAAAAAGAATCAACTTATTATCAACTGATGTGGCCATTCCATAGCTCCAAGCACAAGTTTCGCAAGGGCATCCTTGGGGACATTTCTGTTTTATACCCAAAGCAAACCGTGTGACGTGTAAATTTTCGTGAATTCGAAAGAACATGTCAATTACTAAAGTATGAACTAAGTATCAACTGATTAGGTCACTCCTAAGCACCTGGTACTGCACAGTTAAAAATAATGAAGATTACACGTCATGTAAACTTTATTTATGCGATGTTAACATGACGTCATGTAAATTTCAGTTTGAAATCATGTAAAAATGTGTTATATGTCATGTAATCACTCAGGATCCTGCTAGATTACATGACATATAATTGAAGTTTACATGACATATCATGTAAATATCCATGATATTCCACGCTCCAATTATGTGCATTATATACCTCAGAAATTTACATGTTTCGTTCGAACTGTGTGGTTCTGCCAAGGTCTTTTAGGGGACATTTCAGTTTCATGTCCAAAACCTATTGTGCAACGTTTTGGATATAAAACAGAAATGTTCCCAAGGATGCCCCTGCGGAACCTGTGCTTGGACCTATGGAGTGGCCACATCAGTTGATAATATAATGATTCTTTTTCTATTGACATTGTACATTTAAAGACACCCACATTTTAATGCTTTCAGTGGACGATTTGTCCTTTGAAGAAAGCATCACACTAGACAACGGACTAGCATGCAACGCCCAGTGGCACAGTCGAAATACATTCCTGACGAAAAGTTTTCCGGACTGAAGCGGGAATCGAACCCACACTCCTTGACTCGATGCGGCTAAATGCTTGGTAACACTAACGCACGGCCACGAAGCCCACATATACTCTCCAATTCACAAAGATTGAGACGTCGCACGCTATGTTTTGGACAAAAAGCAGAAATGTCCTCAAAGAGGTCTTCGTGAAACCAGTGCCAGAAGCTCTTAAGTGGCCAAATCTTCCATCACCATGTTTATTTTTCATGTGTTGACAAGTTCTTCAGAGTTCATGAAGATGGAGATGTCGCACGGTATGTTTTTGGACATAAAACGGAAGTGTTTTCCAAGAAGCCCTCGTGGAACCTGTGCAAGGACATCTGGAGTGGCCACATCTGTTTGTATCGTGTTTTTCTTCTTTTATTGACAAGTTCTTTCGAATTCATGAAGATTGAGTCGTCGCACGGTATGTTTCCGACAAAAAACGAAAATGTCCTCAAAGAGACCCTGGTGGAACCTGTGTCAGGTGCTCTGGAGTGGCCAAATCTATTGAAATTTAGTTAATTCTTCCTTTATTGACATGTTCTCCCGAATCCATGAAGATTGAGACGTCGCACGGTATGTTTTGGACATGAAACGGAAATGACCCCAAACTGGCCCTGGCGGAACCGGCTACGATGTTCCGGAACGGTCCACTTATTCAAATTATGTTGAAATGATGACAATCGACCATTATTTCACGTTTTACATAAAAACTTTAGTGTTGTAGCTGAAATAAATACAAAAATAATCACATTTTCCAAATTTGGCACCCTCGTGACCCCAGTACAACCCGGAATATCTCCGGCATGGTTCCGAATACAGAATTTTCCATTTATGACAAATAACTGAAACCTTTTTAAAGTAAACTGAGGGTAGTTTCAAAAAAATGGAATGGAGATTGACGAAATGGCAGCTGTCTGAAAATGCCTTGTCGGAGGCCGGTAACGTAAAGGTTAACAACCTTTACCACTTCAGCGCGTAAAAATTTTAATTTTTTGAAGATTGATCAAAAAGTGTCACCTATAGGTGTATACGTTAAAATTCTACTTTTTTCACGTTAACCCTCTAGTACCCATATCCGTTTTATGATGGCGTACCCTTTGGAACTTTGTGTACTTTTCTATAGCTCCATTACTGGTAGTGACTGAGTATCTTAAGCATAAGAATTTAAGAGAGGACTTGTTTGAACAAAAAACGAGACCAAACAGAAACCAAAAAATCAACAAAGATCAGGAAATAAAAGTGTGGTAAGATAAGAGATATAATCTGATGGAATATTTTCTCGGAAAATACTACTAAGACTTTTTTGAAATTTCTAGCCTAATAATCACTGTTTTAAATACTGTCCGTGTTTTTGCATTATTCAGTCCAGGACTCTCACCAGAAAAATAATTCAGGCATTCAGATGATTCTCGGAATGTTTTATCAGAAATACAATCAGTGATTTTTACGGCCACCCTAAGGAATTCCTACATTTCGTATTAGATGCCTTGAGAAATTAAATCAGGATTTTTTTAAATGTAAACCACAATAATTATCTTGATGATTCCGTTGAGAATTCTTTTGAAAATAAATAAAGCTTTCAATAAAGTTCTATGTCTTCCAAGAATGTACCCATAGATTTTTCGGGAACTTCCTTCGGGATTCCCGTAATTTTGCTGTGTTTTCTATAGCATCTCCTGCATAATTGTCGTTTAGGATTCCTTCAAAATTTCAACCAGGAATTTTTCTACGGATACCTGTAGGAATTACTCAAGTGATTTTTCTTAACTTTTCTTCAAAAGTTCTTTGAGAAGTTTCCCAAAGAAGACTTTTTTTTTCAGGCGTTTTTACAAGATGGCTACATAGAAAAACTCTTAACTATTTAGACTCCTGAAGATTTTGTGGAGCATTTCATAGACATATTGCTGAGATAGTTGAGAAAAAGGCAATCGAATCTTAAGATTGATTTAGATTAATCCTGCAAGATTTTTTGATGAAATTTATTGGAAACATCGGACGGAATCCCTGAAAAAGTGTGTAGAAATGATCTAATGAACTGTTAGTAGTTTTGCTGCGGTAGCAACTGATGTGAAATATTGAATAAATTTTTGAATCCCGGATTAATCCTTTTATGAAATGTTGGAGAAATTGTTAAAACAATCTCTGGAGTAACTTCATCAGAAACTCAAAGTCGAATTATTGTAAAAATTCATGTAGAGTACTTAACAGTGTAGTTTATGATGCAATTGATGGGAATTATTGTGGATAATTGTTTAAACAATTCGTTTCAAAATAAATGAAAGTATGATTGGACATATCAGCGTACGTTTGTAGCGTTAGGGAGGACCCCTGTACGAATCTTTGGAGGATTTCCTAGAGTAGCAATTGCAGAAATTGGTGGAAGACTTGGTGGAAACATATATTGATTGATTCCTGGGGAAAAAATACAGAGTAATATCTGTGTCAACTACCACAGCTAAGGGTGCTAAACGATTTCGTAAGAAAATTTTGCAGAAGTTTTTCTTTGCATCCCTTGAAAAATAGCTGGAAGAATTTATGGAATAATTTTTGAAGGCCTTTCTAGCAATCTTTTGCATCATATCTGAATTTTTAAAAAATGTTTTTAGAATTAAACTATTTTATAATCCTAAAATGCCTTGGTCTAAATAAATTAGTTATCCAGAATATGTACATATTTCCACGATCAACCTATTACAAAAAAAAAAATAGAACGTTCCTATGAGAGATTTGTGGAATAAAATACTTTTTAGAAAATGTTTATTTACTCAAGATTATCTTAAAAATTCATTTTTTCCAATCAGTAATCAGAGGAGGCTAAAAAAGTCGATTCAATGTATTCTCAAAGTAAATCAACGTTATGATAACATAGTGTTTCAGCTTACGTGGATTGTTTCAGTCCTGATCAAATTTGTGCCATGAACTGGAATAGTAGTTTACGGAACAAGTTGCAGAATGATGATTTTTACAGCACGAGTCGTAAAATTATCCTACGAGGCTTGCCGAGTAGGATAATTACGACGAGTGCTGTAAAAATCGAGTTCTGCAACGAGTTACGTACAACATTTTTTGCAATTTCGTAAAAGACCACTTGAGGGTATCAGAAATTATGTCGGAATGCATTCACCATTATTTCACAATTTCTGAAAAATTGTTGTGTTATGATTCATTACGCAACCCAAAACAGTTACGTAATGAGAAAGCGTTGCGTAATGAATCATTACAGCACTGGTTTCAGTTAGGTAATGACTATTCCCGCACTGCTACTTCAGTGCAGGAAAGTAGGCCGTTTCATGACAAATTGGCGTGATGAAAAACAGCCTATTACGATGAGAAATTGCAAAAACAATATTTGATAATGTATGATGAAAGATTGAAACAGTTTAGAACTACATCCAATTAAGGCGATTATGATTTTTTGGATTATCCACAATGGAAACCATTGATCAGCTCTCCCCCAACACATTGTGAGAGCAAATTTCACACACTGGGCTTCCAGTATCGCCGCCATTGCCGTGTGCAATAATTCTGTTTGATTTCATAACTTAATCATCGCCGCTGGCAGCAGCTGGAAAAAAGGTAAACATTTTGATGGGGCGATTAAGCGATTGCGATTTATTCGTGAAATCCACGTGCCCAGCCGTACATACAACATTTGCGATTGAAACGAAACCGGACCATAATCCCGGCGTGTAATCAAAATTGGATCAACTGGACCGCAAAAATAATGATGTTATGCTACATATTCTTCTTTTTTGTTTGCCGACACTAGCAATCTGCTTGAGCCGTTGTGCTGTTGTGAATACACGAAAAAGCCGGGTGCTTGTTATCTATTGCAATATCTCATTGTGTCTGATAGCAAGGCCGTGAAAAATTGGGATGCATTCTTACTTGTAACTGTTGGTATAGAGGGGTAATATGCATTCTTTGGGGAAACCAATTTTCACTTAGAAAGTTATATATCTGAAAACAGTCCTACACTATACTGCCGTTCTACGCATATTTGTCCCACGGTCCACAAGGTTTACATAGAACATAGAACAAGTAGGCGTAGAAGGGCAGTATAGCTGTTTTGTAATAAATGTAAAACTCGAATTATTGCTCTTTAGTAAATTATTATTTATTTGGTTCTACATCAATTACCTCGCCAACAATTTTTCGCCAATTCACTCGATTCTCTCCACACTCAACTATGACCCACGCTCTCCAGGTCCTAGTGCACCTGGTCAATCCACCTACCTCGCTGTGTACAATAGTAACATCAACCATAGTATAAAAATCGAAACAGTACACAACGTCGACTGTATCCCATTCATCATTTTCGGCATCAGTGAGCTTATTCTAAGGCATCTTAAAACGTTGACCATTCAGGTGAAGCCTTATCCAATACCGAACGTTCAATGAATCTAAAGAAGCCAGCTTTTTCCACCTGCTACTCGGAATGAATGCTCCGTGAATGGCTCCGGGTGATTGATGAATTAGGCGATAGCCGAAGAATGATGGAATGAGAGTGTGACGCGTCGGTGTCTAATAAGCTTTTCATCGATGGTCTTAGATATATCCATTTTCTGGCTTGACTGCATTTGATACCCTGCCCGAGCAGAAGAAAATTACAACAGAATACCAAACTGAGGTATTCCATACCAGATAATTTCCAATACTTACAACCTGAATGAGGGATGAGCCCTGCATAAGAGGTAAAATACCTCAAATAATATCTTCTGCATATTCAACAAACACCAAGCTAATAATTAGATCAGGTATTGTAATACCTAAATAATACATGATGAATTTTCATGTAAAAGTGAAATTTTTCAATAGTAGTTCAATACCTTCAGCAGTCCTCAACAGCTATCGAATACCAAAATTAAGTATTTTTGATTGTTTTAAACATTTTTTTTACAATACCATTATAATACAAAAATGAGGTATTGACAACTGAACAATTCCTAAATGTGGTGTTGAGGCTATCAGCAAGCTGCCGGGGTGTTTTCATTACATCGCGCCGGCAGACGAACATGCCTCATACTGAGGCCCCAAATCGTACTTTTGAGATCCGCACTATTCTGCTTAACACTTTACTTACCCGTTTCCTATCATTCATTCATCCATCATACCTGAAAGAAAACAACAATACATAAGTAAAACATTAGGGTTTCATCAGAGCATTTACTTACTATTTCGATCATTCCAGATCACAACATTGAAAAGCATTGTTATTGTTTACCTTCGCATTGTATCATTCTCTGTCAGTTCCAGAAGATTCCGCAATAGCCTTTATTGTATAACAGTTAACCCACAATGCATTATTGTATGCAACAATAGGATACTAGAATGTTCCATACAAGCTCTATAGGGAATAGCGGAGTATAAATAGGACACACTTACGTTGTAAGTATCAGTCTAAAATAAACCGTGAATTCGAACGTATCTCTCTTCGTATTAATTATTCCCTACCGAATCGTGTCCACGGGAACATGTGGTATGATACCAAAATATGGTATGCATAGGTTATTACGAGTTATTTTTTCCTCCTCGGGTGTTTTGTGCTTGGTTATTGCTGAAAGTTGTCTCATAGATACACGGTTCAGTCAAAAGGAGATTTTTTGCTTTTGAAATTTTGCCACGGCTTGCTATATGTAACGTACTAATAAATATCCATCTATCTCTTTGGGTTTGTGTGAAGTAAGAAAAAATATCGAAATCTTGAATTTATTTATAATTGAAGCTAACAAAACAGAGTTACAATTGAAAATTCAAGTCTCGGATTGCAAACCAAAGTTTACTGATTCAAATTTATGTTTCCATTCCGTACCCCATGCCTCAATAGCGAACATCTGGTGAAAGAAACTGGTGTTTCCGAGGAAAATCCTGTTGACTTTTATCCCTATAAATCATCTTTCATCTTCTCATAACCGCCAGCTGCTGGCTCCGATTGCTGCGGCTGCACGTGATCCTAGATCACCTAGTTATTTTTTCCGGTGCCTTCGAAAGCGAATGGAAAATTGGGAAGATTTTCCTTTAGTTCTTTTCCCATCCCATTTTCCATAGGAAGCAGGTTTTGGATATTCACCGTCTATCCTGGACCAGATTGCGGTGAAGTAGAATGAGAATATAATCAATTAGCAATTGTGAAGATAAGGTACCTTGCTTCACTATACTTGCTTGTTTTTCTGGGCGCGGAATATCTTCTTAGTGGAAAGTTCATCCAGCAATCAAAACGTGGCTTGAATATTATTAAAAAGGAACTGAAATGATTTTGGGGAGCTCGAAAGAGAATACGGCTCATCAGTGTAATTGCCGGAATAAATTGACAACTGTTGCAAGCTCTGGAAGTTTTATTCGTTAAAAGAAGGTGTTCTGTATAAGACAATAGTTCCACAGCTTGGAAAAAATCTTATAAAGTTGTTATTGACAGTTTTATTCTTATGTTTAATTTAATCGAAGGTATTATTTCAGGATGTTCAAATATTTCAATTTCAAAACCATGTAAGGCTAATGGAAACGCTTTTTAATAGTCTATAGCAGGGAGGGAGGCACAGACAGAGCCGTAGCGTGTTCTAATGGCGCCCTTGGCAAACCACCAATTTGGGCAGTCAGTTTTGTTTTCATGTTGCGAGTTTGTAGAAGATTAAAGTTTTCGTCAAATTTCCAAGTAACCATGCTGCTTATGCTGTAATTCATGCGTATAAACGCTGTGCATAAAGCTACCATTACTGTGTAACTAAAGTTAAAGCGGATTTAGAATGTTATACAATATAACATCTATTTGGCTCTAGAGGGGCCTTGTCCCACTTTAAATCAACTTTAATTGTAGTTATACAGTAATTCAAGCTTCATGTATGTCTTTTACATGCATAACTAGAGAGGTTTCGATATGTCGAATCATTCAATATACAAGCATTATTATAGTGATAAAAAATGTTGGAAAACATTTTTTTACCTTTGGTAAGTCGTGTGACTTTCTCCCATACTTTTTTTTTGTTTCGATATATCGAAAGGATTCCTAAACATATTTTGTTTTATTGTTACATTGGTGTAATTTTTTAAATGATTTTTAACGTTTTTGATAATTATTACTTATTACTTTATTGGATAGGGAAAGTGTACCAGTTATGGCCATAGTGGTTCCCTATTTGGCCATACGTGAAATTTACATAACCTTTACATTTTTAATCTTTTCGAATGTTTTAACATCAAGATATATCTTTTATTTTACTGCGAAAACACACAAAACCTTTTAAAATTTGGAGACATTCAAGTTATCCTGTATGGCCAAATAAGGAATCACTATGGCCATAACTGGTACACTTACCCTTCATATATAAATTCAGTTTAACATATCGATTTGATTAGTCACGAGCAAAAATAAGGAACCAGTTGATGCAAATGATGCGATACATCGGATCGTCACTATGTATAACTTTGCAACTTTAACAGCATGGGTATTTGGGATACTAGTCATTTGCAATTTGGACCACTACTATATGAAATTAAAATCGGTACCCACCAAACAACATCATGTTGCGAGTTAATTATTCATATATTTGAAGTACATTAAAATATTTGGTAAATATCAATGAAAGTTGAACTAGATAGTCCTAACATAGTCTCCTGAAAACATTTTTACTTGTTTTGCCAAGAGTCTTGCAATAAATGGAAACGAATTCGTCAAATCCTTTGCTTAAAATTCAATAAAAAAATATTTAAAAGCTTTTAAACATTTATTTTGTATTCAGAGAATATCATTAAAAATGTGTGTTTCTTCAATATATCATAAAGAAGTTTAGTTTCGTAAATAGTGACATGTTAAATTAGAAAATTGCATTATTCAAAAATAAATAGCAATTAGAAACAAGCGCAGAATCCGCTACGAAATTTGTTCACTGTTCATTCAAGATCATTCTTTCAGTGATACTAGTGTGTGTAACTTACTAAAATAATATTGCAACTGTTCTGGAGCCCCCAACACTTACTCTTATTGGGTTTGGATTTCAGAATGAATATTGTAAGGTGATTTAAAATTGATTAGTGCTAAATCATCTTCAGTAAATTAATCATTTTTGACACATAAAAAAACAGACTGTAGTCAGTCAGTGTAGAATATGTTCTTACTTAGGAAAAAACAGGTTTAGATAAATTAATTAACTCATTACGCGTGGTAAAGATGGACAAATTATGGGTGAAATTATGAAAAAAATCCACGTGCTCAGCTGGGATTTGAACCCAGGACTCTTGTATGCTAGACGAGCGCTTTACCAACTAAGCTACCGAGCCACTTGGTGACTCAATAACTGAGTTGGTTACAAGTTTAGAATTCAAATCCCAACAGACCACGCGGACCCCTTTCATAACCCATATCCATCCATCTCAAGTTAATTACACACACTTGAAGAGCGAGTGCGATTTATTTAGTGTTGAAACTGTTTGCCTATCGTACCTACATCGCTTCCATAACAACTGTATTGTGGAAGAGTAAAGATGTGGGAAGGCTATCAACGTCAATCATGCTCAATAGAATTTTTGCTTTGTCTTTTCAAAAAGTTTTTATATGTAATTCATATTAAGGACTGTTAATTTTATAAAGTGGACACATGTACAAGGTCTTTTTATTTTATCCATGAAATAACAATCGGTTTTCTGTACATTGTCCGACTAATATTATTCAATATTGTTATAATAAAAAAGCCACCAAAGCAATTTAATTTCACACTTAAGAGACACAACGTTTAAAACAGTCGATTTTTTAAGGTTATCAAAATCAATTTTTATTAAAAGGCTAATAAGAAGCTTGTTCTTCGAGAGAATAATCAATCAGAAGCCTGCTGAAAAAAAAAAAAGTTATTTTAGAGCAACAATTTTCCAGATATCATATAATCATTTTCCAATGATTTTTTTTACACAAACATATTTTGAATTTAAATGAAACTGATATGAGCAGAATTTTTAAGCTCAAAGTACGTTCTCACGGAAGTACTAATATAGATTGATATTAAAAATAACAAACGCCTTCTTACATTGCTTATAAAGTCCCTGCGTCATATTTTATGCACCATTAAAAAACATATACTTTATTTTTTGAAGACCTCTCAAAGCACAATGACAATCATTTAAGGTGAAGATGAATCGAAGCCAAACTTCAAATTTTCGAGAGCACGGATCTGAAGAACCAAACATCCGTTTGAGCTGAAAACCTAATCAATTGGTCACCACCAGCTACTGACCAATCGATTAAGTTTTCAACTTAAACGGATATTTGGTTCTTCAGATCCGTGCTCTCTAAAATTTTAAATTTGGCTTCGATTCATCTTCACCTTAAATTGGGAACACTGCTGTAATAAAAACGGATTTATTTTCCGTGTATTATTTTCCTAATGTGTTATTCTGTGATTACCTATGAATATATTTTGAGAAAAACGCTTACAATTAGCTGTAGATCGATAAATATGCGTACATGATTTTGAAAGTATGAGCATTTTTCATAAAAACGACCATAAAGAGTAAAATTTATACCTAAGAATCAGGTTGAAGCTCACGATTTGACTCTCTTTTATACAAATATAGTTTCTTTAGTAATCTAAATGAATTTTCATCACGCTTTTAACTTTACTTTTTTGCTGAGAGCAAAAGGATGGTGTATCAGCAAATTTAGCCATAAAGGATAGATTACTAGAGTAACCTAGTGTCAGAGAATGGTGGAATATTATTAATTTTTCTTAAGCTCTACCTTTAGTAGAATAGTAAACACACAATTTGTTCATGAAAATGAGAATTTTTGTTACGCGAAAAATAATGCTTAACTTCGATGAACAGTTTTTCTTAGGAGTTTTTGGAAAAACTGTTAAGTTTTTATCCAAAACCATTTTGTAAGATTTTATATTTTCATAACATTGAAGAGTAATAGTTAAACGATGCACAGAAAACCAATAACGATTTTATCAATAAATAAAAAAGATAAAGCTTAGTCAAAGTGTCCACTTTATAAAATGAACAGTCCTTAAGTTTTTTTTTTTTGAATATTTCCTTTTTTATGCTCAACATTAACTTTCAGTTTAACACCACAAATTTGATTTACGCTTAAACTATGTTTAACTGTTATAAAAAAATAAAGGAAGGTGACTTAGAAATTCAGTACGTAATTTTACAAAATTTAATGTTTAATGTTGAAATCAATGTACGGGAATCATCCCTAATATTGAAGAATATTTCAAAGCGAATCAGGATTGTTTAAATTTTTCATTGTTATGTTGAGGCATGTTTTTTTGAAATTGTGACTTAAGAGGCGACTTATTTAATAAATCTTTTTCAAAATTTATCACACATGGAACACCACTAGCGCATGACGACTCACCATAGTAGCATGTCTGAAAGAACTTGGAACTATTGAGAACCAGAGCTACAGGTCCAAAGCCCTGATAAAGGCGGATGGTTGTGATGGCTATGACCGTGGTCATCATGTAAAGAACAAGCGGTCAATGCTGTATCGTGTCAGCACCGAAGAGGCAGCCCCTCTAGTACGATGTAGGTAGCGCAACCCTGGTTAGGTGGCCTATCGAAGACTCTTCACCAACCAAGAGAGGCAAAAGTAGAGCAAACGGATTGATTTTACGGCAACAGACCCGGCAACGAATAAAGGACAACGATTGGAAAATTGGATCTTGGAACGTGAGAACTTTGAATGAACCCGCGCGTGTTGGGCTCCTGGCTCGTGAACTGCGGAATGTCGGCGTGAATGTGGCAGCTATCCAGAAATTACGCTGGCCGAGAACCGGAGAACGTGAATTCCGAGCGGTGGACCCCATCGCAAACACTTCATTCAAGTACCACATCTACTACAGCGATGGCGACAGAGCAGAACGTGGAGTTGGCTTCATAGTGATTAGGAAGCAGATGAAGCGAATTATTCGGTGGAAACCGGTAAGCGACCGAATCTGTGTGTTGAGAATGAGGGGCAAGTTCTTCAACTACAGCTTGATCAGCATATATGCGTTAAAGAACGATAAGCCCGATGACATGAAGGATGAGTTCTATGAGAGCCTGGATAAGGCCTACGAAGATTCATCGGCGACGCAAATGCGCAGATCGGGAAAGAAGATTTCTTCCGACCCATCATTGGAACGGAAAGCCTCCATTCCGTTACCAATGATAATGGCCTGCGGCTAGTAACCTTCGCTGCTGCTAGAGGGATGGCAATCAGCAGTACCTACTTCGCACGAAAGAATATCCGCAAACACACCTGGCGACACCCGAGTGCGATGCTTGCTCCCAAATAGACCACGTGCTGGTTGATGGGCGACATTTCTCAGATGTCATGGATGTCAGGACCTTCCGAGGCCCGACTCGGATCGTTATCTCGTTGTAGCTAAAATTCAGGCGCAGTTATCCAGCGTCACGAGTTCCACAACAAACAGAACGCTGCGCTTCAATATACAACGCTTTTCGACTGATGAGGTAGCTGCACAGTACCGTCAGCAACTAGACGAGCAGTTGGGAAGAATCAACGTTACTGGAGATGTCGACAGCCTATGGGACCCTAACCACGAAGCTGTGACAACAACGACGCTGGAAGTGATCGGCACTGGTCTACGACGAAGACGAAACGACTGGTTCGATGAAGAGTGCCAGAAGGTGACAGACATGAAGAATGTCGCCAGAAGCCGTATGATTGTGGCCGGTACCCGACAGAACAGAGAGCGGTACAGGGCAGCGAGAGCCGAAGAAAAACGAATCCACCGCAGAAAGAAAAGGCAGCACGAAGAAAGTGTGGTAGCTGACGCTCAAGAAAGCATGAACCGGAATGATATGCGGAGATTCTACGCAACGGTCAATGGTGCGCGGCACAATACCGTACCTGTGCCCGCCATGTGCAATGATCGAGAAGGGAATTTGCTGACCGATAAAATGGCTGTAGCTGCCAGGAGGAAGGAGCACTTTCAGCAATTATTGAACTGTGAAAATGGAAATGTAGCGAGGAACATGATGAACATAGATGATGACGATTAAGCTGTGGACCCACCGATCATAGGAGAGGTTAAAAAGGCTATCAACGAACTGAAGAACTGTAAGGCTGCTGGGAAGGACGAGATCCCGGTCGAGCTTCTCAAGCACGGAAGCGAGCAGCTTTACCAATCGATCCACCGAGTACTTCTGAAAGTATGGGAGGACGAAGAATTGCCAACCAGCCGGATGGCCTCATCCGCCCTATCTACAAGAAAAGGCACAGACTGGAGTGTGCCAATTACAGAGCTGATTTTCATGAGAGCCGTTCGACAACGGACCAGATGTTTAGCTTACGAATGATCCTAGACAGGGTGTCTACTACCTGGAAAAACCTGGAAAACCTGGAATTATCAGGGAATTTTATTCAACCTGGAAAAAACCTGGAATTCTCAGGGAATTTCGATCACAATCAGGGAAATTATTTTGAAGCAGTAATTCATGATAGAATATGTTCACGACAAAGGATTTTTGCGTTATAACCCAGAGCTATCATTAATTGCCAGAAAACTATCTTCATTCGAAAAAAATTCGGCTGCGCCGCTCTCCAAAAACTGTATGAGCTGTTCAGTGAGAATTCTTTCGAGTATGGAATTTCATCAGCTAATCAAAACATGATTGATGTTTTTAATGTATCTAAATTTATTCGGTAAAGGATTAACATATCTACGGCTGGTTTCTTTTTAGATAAGGTACCGCGGGGCAAGTGGGTAAATGGGGTAAGTGAAAATAATTGGTATATTTTACTGAATACGTGAATTAACGTTTTAAACTCATGCGTAAACCTTTGAGGCCATTGAGAACATTGACAGATTAACAATATTTCGCTCTATTATGTAATAATGGCTGAAAAATCTCAGAAATCTCTTAACAAGTTGGCGACGTGCAATCTTATTTTAATATTTTCAGTAGAAAAAAGTAGCGGAAAATAATTTTCTGTACCACTTCTAAGTTATCCCCTCTGACAGTTTTAAACTGCAATAAAAAAAGTTTTCGAATTAATTCGACATAGACCTAAAAATAACTTAATTGAAACACTGTCAATTTTCTTATCACGTGGGGCAAGTGAAAAGTTTCTCATTATAGATTTAATTTTGTGTTTTCTCTTTAGGTAGCTATAAGTATAAAAGGTTCGCAATTATCATACAACAACAGAACGTGCTGATAATTCAAGAAACACTATACTCAAAGCGTTAAATGCTATTATCATGGCCAAATCATGAAACTTCTCTAAAAAAGGTTGCCAAATATTACGATATTAATATGTTTACTACGGACTGCCGATTAAAAGGAAGACGTTGTTTGAAAAGTTCCAATACAAGAGAACATACGGAAATCTTGTGGAATGTCTATGTAAAGCTAGTTCAAAACATAAAAAATGGGGTATAGGTGTATCCACATAAAAAGTTACTAAATACTTTATTGAAGGATTTCGTTTGATTTCTCTTGAAGAGTTATCCGACGTCATATCCGATTTTCTTAAAAACAAATAATGAGCGTTGAAAATTCTACAGAGCAGGAATGCAATTGCTGTCCCATGATGTAAGAACTAACATTGGAAATGTTGCAGTTATAATCTTGTCGAATCATTTCAACAAACATAACTGAACAAAACAAAATTCAAGTAACAAGAAAAAAATTTTCTTTGTTTACATGTTACTTATGTTATTGTTCATTGGGACGCCTTAACAAATGTTAAAGATAATAGAAATCGTGAATGTAACTGTTAGTTTTTGAATTTATTGGTCAAAACGATAAACTTTTCACTTGCCCCACCTGTGGGGCAAATGAAAAGTAAGGAGACGTTTTTCAAAAACTTTTTCTGTACTTTTTTCTCCAATTTTACATAAAAATCAATTTCAGTATACTGCTTATATTTGGTGGGAGTCAAGCTAAAAAATATGCATGACCTCATTTGTTTTAATTTAAGGTCTCTAGAATTTGAAGAATTCCAACTATGCGAAATCCATTACCCACTTGCCCCACGGTACCTTACCATTTTTTTGCAAGTCTCTAAAAAGTCTCTATTTTTGATAAAAGGTGTCTGAAGTCTCTATTTGAATCAAAATAGTATCTAAAGTCTCTTTTCTTTCCTTATCTTGCTTGCAGATGACTGAGATGCAAAATTTCTTCTCGTATTTCTCGAGAACAGCCTCAGGAAATATCCTTGTGGTTTCTCCAGAGATTTTATTATGAATTCTTCAAGAAATTGCTTCAGCATTTTTTTCATAGGATGCTTACAGCAATTCCTCCATAATTTGCTTCAGGAAATCCTTGAACATTTCAACGTTGATACCTCTAGAATTTTTTCTCAGGCAGTACTTTGAACAAATACTATCTTAGGACTTCCTCCAGATATTTTTTCACTAACTATCCAACCGAATTCTACAGTCGTTAATCAAAGAGATATCCAAAGTTTCCCACAGAATTTCTCCCAAGAAAACTTGACAAGAATTTCAACGCCATTTCGTCTACGGTTATTCCAAAGAATAGATCCAAAAGCTCATCGAGGCGTTATTCGAGTCAATATATTGAGAACATTTCAAATAATTTCCTCAATTCGACCTGTGTTTCATTATTAAGTTTCTTTAGAGTTTTTTTCTAGGAATTTCTCCAGCATTTCATCCAAGGATCACTGGAGTTCATCCAAACATTTTTCAATGAATTTCTCGAAAAATCCCCATGGAATATTGAAAAGTTCTTTTAAGGTTCCACACAATTTAACACCACAGCAATTTTTTCTATGAAATCCTTCGACTGTAGGAATGATTATTCCTACACAATTTTCTAGTAATTTCGTCCTGTGTTCCAGGAGATCCTGCGCAATATCCTGCGAGATATTATGATTTTTCTTTTTATTTTATTATCGTAGCTAGGGTTTTGGTACCGGGAGTACCGGTACCGAAAGTAAATAAATTCCTTCACAATAAATGGTACATAATTTGGGTTGATGGCGAATCTCTCAGGTCGATCAACGAACGTATTACATAATTGCTTATTCTAATTATCATCTTTTAAGCACTAAGTATGGTTTATCTCCGTACATAAAAACGTTAGAAGCACGCTCATTATTTGCTTCTTGTTTCCGCTAAAAACATGTTTTGGAACATTTAAAAAAATGGAGGGTGAAGTTATTGACAGAAATGATTCAGAAGATCCTATTCTTACATTCTTACCAACAGGATTAACAAATTATCGATTTTTAAATACAAATAAACCTGCTGATTGTGAATATCGAGCCTTCTAGACAAATAGGCACAAAAATAATAAAGGTTGCAGAATATTGAAGCATTTAAAAATGCTTCAATTATGGCAACTGTTCGGATTAATTACATTAATTCGGTGTATTACAATTGTGTTTTAAGCGAAATATGTGTTGACATTTCACGATGCAACAATTCGAGAAAGATCCGGATGGACACGTATGACAGTTAATCATTGAACTGAACACGCGTTGCACTTTCAAATCCTAATTTATTAATGAAAAAAGTCAATAAATGATTAATTTTGAACGTTTTCCGCACCACATACCTTATTACACAAAACATCTGCAACTTTTAAGACTTCACTGAGAAAAAAGAATTGTCCAGTTAATCATATTTGCTGGTAGATCAATCATATTTGACATTGGATTTCAGTCAACCATACATTAAAATTGATTCAACAATATCTATGGTTGGTTTAACTATTTGGTATGATTGGTTCAACTACACAAAATAATTGAATCAATCATAGATATTGATGTTGATGTTGTGTTGTCAAAACCGTCACGAATCTTCTTTATCGACATTGCAAAAACGCGACAAAATGTAAATTAAAATGGGAGCAGGAATTCAAACCACTATCTTGAGAGTGAGAGCGCATTAACTTACATCTAGTCCAACATCGCTTGTTGGTAAACAGCGGTTTTTCGCGGTACAGCTCATAACGTTTCAAGGTAAAAATGTGCGGAAAGCTAATTCAACAATAATATAATTGAAATAATCATGAGATGGAAGACAGAAACAAACGCAAAAGTGAATGGGCAAACCATGCTGTCAGTTTAGAACCACCGAAAATATGCTTGTAACAATTGTATCCTGGCATGTTAAAGCAACTATCGGAAAAGTTATGTCAATCATGCAAGAATTTTCTGCGTGTTTCCTAGAAAATGGTAAACTGTGGATGGTTAAAGGACAGATTTGAATGAATGTGGTTCATCAAGTCAGACAAAACTAGAATTTCAACATATTTTTTTAGTATTTCATGAGGGGTCATTCAAAAATGGCGTCCATCATTTAGGGAAGGGGAGGAGTCTACTGAAGTGTTACAGTGTATGTATTATGTATTTGGAAAAACGTGACAGAATGTGGAGAGGGGATCTAGAAAACCCGAAACCGATGGACGTCGTATTTGAATCCTTTCGGAGTTATAAAGTAAGAACGGCTAACTCATCATTTAACACCATATTTTGTTAGTGTGATAATTCTTAAAAATGAATAAAAATTGTGTTTATTGACGAATTTGAAAAAGTTGCAATTTTTTGTGTCCAATACTGTAGGCTTTATATTGATTTCAAAAAATCTTCCAGTACCGGTATTTTACCGGTACTACCGGTACTGAGAGTGACAGTACCGTAGAACCGATACTCGTCAAAAGAGAACGGTACTAGGAACCCTAATCGTAGCAATAATCTTGGAAATCTTCTAAAAGTTATTCAAGAGTAAGTCTTCCTGAAAATCCTCTTTAATCAAGGGTGGCCTAAGAAATTACATAAGTAACTGTAACAGAAGATACCCATAAATTTACGTCAAGGATTTTTTTTTAATTTCTCAGCTTTCTGTGAAATTACATTCAAATTTCCTTGGTGAAAACTCCTGGAAGAATGCTTGAGAAAAAGGTTTTGAAAACTTCCTTGAAAAATATCTTAGAATTAATAGAAGAATTTCCGAGAAGAAATCCTAGGAGCAATCCTGAAGGTATCCTCAGAGAAATTTGTAGTCAAAATCTAATAAAAATTCTAAAGAACAATTTTGTAGAAAATCCTGAGAAATGCTTGGAGGCATCTGGAGAAATTTATAGTTGAATATTACAACATGTTTTAAACGGGAGTCCTGGAGGATGTTCTAGAAAAAACTAATTGGAGAATCACCGGATAAAATCCTCGAGGACTAAGGGTTTTTTACAAAAAATATTTGAAATATGTGAAGAAATTTCTGATGAAAGCCTTGTGGTATTTTTTGTGATAATGTTTGGAAAAATCTTGGTTCTATTTTGAGATATAAAAAACCAAATATTTGGAGGAATTTCTTAGGAAAATTTTTGGAGAGTGAATATCTTAAATATAGATATGAATCCATCCCTTTCGTTATGTCGTCGTAATACATCAATGAATGTTTGTCCTTTACTGGCACATCTGCTGGTATGTCATCGTAATGTCGCAAAAAAAAGAATATTTGAAAAAAAGTTTTAAAAATATTTTCAGAGAAATGTCTGGTCTGATTAAACCATTTTGTCCTGGTTCCTTTTAGGTTTCGGTTTTTGATTACTGTTTTGTCTCTTTTCGGTCTCTTTTTGGTTACTTTTTAATCTCTTTTTTCCTGGAAAGAGGTTTCTAAATTTCATATTTTCAAGAAACTCATTCATTTTTAAAATTAACATCAGAAAAAAAAAATTCGAAAAGTAAACTGGAACTTGAACAACAATCAATTCGAAATTTCGTAACAATCATGACTAATTTAGAACTTTTTCGAATGAAATGCAAACATTTATAATTTAATCATATTACCACAGTCAAATGTTATACGGTCGAACGCGATTACCCAGGGGCTTGATAATCCGTGTTTCTATCATAAAAAAATGGATCCGGGATCCAAAAGTTTTACGAATTATTTGTGTTAATTTAGATTGCAGATATATTTCCACATATCCAAATAAAGTTTAATTTAGCGCCCATGAAGCTGTCTAAGTTATCCAAACGACCGATGGAAATTAATGGTACATAATCTGTACAAAAAATACTTTCAAGAAGACACATACTGATGCACTTGAAAGTTCCGTTCATTAATTTGTTTTAGACATATAAAATTACAGTATTTCTTGAACCTGGAATTATTTTTATAAAACCTGGAAAAAACCTGGAAATATCAGGGAATTTCATTTTGCTAAACGAGTAGACACCCTGCTAGACAAATTCTGGGAGTATAACTTGCAGACTCACCATCAGTTTATTGATTTCAAGGCGGCATACGACTCAGTGAAAAGAAATGAGCTTTGGCAGATAATGCCTGAAAATGGTTTTCCGGCGAAACTAATTAGGCTGATACGTGCTACGCTGGATGGTTCGAAATCAAGTGTTCGGAACGCAGTGTCAACCTTGTTCGTGACGTTAGATGGATCGAAGCAGGGAGACGCACTTTCGAATTTACTGTTCAACATTTCACTCGAGGGTGCTAATAGGAGATCTGGTGTGCAGAAAAATGGCATTATTATTACAATATGACACATGCTCCTTGGCTTTGCGGACGATATAGACCTAATTGGAATCGATCGCAAGTCAGTGGAAGAGGCCTTCGTGTCTCTGAAGAGAGAGAGAGAGCGAGGATAGGCCTGACCATTAATTCTACCAAAATGTAAGAACATGGTTGCAGCTTGAGATAGAGTCAGGCATGGTGAAGTAGGTGCTGAGGTAGTGTTTGAAGCTGTTGAACAATTTGTTTACCTTGGAACACTTGTGACATCTTACACCGATGTTTCCCGCGAAGTGAAAAGACGTGTTGCAGCTGTGAATAGGGCCTTTTACGGACTACGTAACCAGCCTAGGTCCCGCAGCTTGCAAGCGGAAACAAAATTCGCACTGTATAAAACATTGATTCTTCCGGTGGCTCTCTACGGGCACGAAGCGTGGACGTTGAAAGAGACAGACCGGAAAGCTCTCGGTGTTTTCGAGCATTAAGTGCTGCGAACAATACTCGGTGGGAAACTTGAAAATGGTGTGTGACGCAGATGCATGAATCACGAGTTGTATCAAGTGTCCAAAGATTCGAATATTATCAAGCGTGTAAAATACGACAGACTTCAGTGGGCTGGTTGCTTAGTGCGAATGTCAGAAGAAAGAATTGCGAAAATAATTTTCAGCAGGGAAACAGGTAGATTACGGTGGCTTCGGGGAAGACCACGAACACGCTGGCTGTACGCAGTGGAAGAGGACCTGGCCACCCTATATGTTCGGGGCAACTGAAGAAGTTTCGCCCAAGACCGACAAAGATGGAGCTCTACAATAGGCCCGGCAATGGCGTGACGCTACGCTGTAGTCATCAAGGTATCAAGGTAGGTAATGTCATCAAGAATTCGTTTAATTAAATTACGAGTTTTGACAAATAAATTCGTTAGAAAATTGAACTTTTGGAATCATTGTGTGCGACCTTCACAATTGTCCTGAATCATTGGATCACACATTTTTTCACATGAATTTTACACAACTGAGAAAGATGTTTACATAAAGCATTGCGAAGGGTTATGGCAGTATTAGGTTCATTGAATCTTTGAAATGATTCTTACTGAATTCTTGACATGATTTTTAAGCAAAACTTGGGCAGGATTCTCACAAAATGTTAGAGAGAGTTCGCAGAGAATCCTTAGCAGGATTACATAACTTAACAGAGATTAGCACGAAATTCGTATAATTATTTTAAAAAATTCGTGGGCAGGATTTTGCATTATGGATTTCTTACAGAGTTCTTAGTAATATTACAAGATAATTTTGGACATTTTTCTCAAGAGTCCAGGTCAGGTACACTTTTGACACTTCAATACTTTGTTGTATTTGGTATATAACTGGTGGTGTAACCTTGCATATCGTACTTAGCATGACTTGCTTCAAAGGAATAAGAATAAAAGTATCAGCTAGTTCGTCTCTAATAGAAACATGTTTTTCCTCTAGGGCCCCCATATTCGGCCCTGCACCGGCTACAGAAGGCTACAGCATCAGTCCCGTCTCAAATATGGTGTACAGTAGGGCTGTTCAAAATTTAAAAAAGTTCCAAATGTTCCAAACACGTTAGCACTTGAGTGTAAGTACAAAATTTTTATCCTATAGTAAAAGCTCATTCTTCAAACCCTAATAATGAAATTTGCTGAAGAGATCAATTAAATCCAACGGATAGGAGATGAGATATATTCATGAGTTTGTTTGGTATTATTCAGTTTCATATGGGAATAGAGCCCTGCAAACATTTACAAAAAATCCAAACGAAGCTAGCTCAAGGGGAATTTATTTCCTCAGCAATATCCTTCACAGCTAAAAATATGTTTTAAATTTCAGTTTATTTACATGCACATATTTGGAGCATCAAAATAAACTGAAATGTCAACGACAATTCGTTTATTTTTCAATCGAATGCACTTCAAATTAACACGATCATGTAATATTCAAGCGTCTTTAGCTGAAAATTCAACGTGATGCTGTAACAATAGATGCATTTGATTTACTTTTACAATCTTCTTCTTTTTACACTACATTGAAATTTAAGTATTTTTATCTGTGTTCATTGAAATTTGAAGAATGCGTTTCCCTATGGGTTGATAAGTTACAGTGCTATCGCGTATGCACTTTTTTTAAAATTTCTCCATATTAATTTCCATATAAACCTTCATCGTCTTCGGACCACCTTTAAATCACCAGCTAAATAGCTGAAAATTTCACAGAACACTTTTTTATCGTAAGGATGATAAGGAACATATGGTCGGCGTCAAGTCAGAGTGGACCAAGTGACATTTTTCATATCTTGAGAAAAATGGGTTTAAAGTTTAGAGCTCTGTAATTTTTGAACTCGTTTAAATTTTGGTTCGATATTTCTACACATCTTTGTGTTACTTTCAAACAATATAATGTGTAGTGATAATCATAAAAAATCATAATGCAAACCTCTGATAGAACGCTTTTTGGATGGACTATGTGTACTTGGTCCACTCTGACTGAATTAAAGATCACCATACTTGTTTTTAATTATGAATCGTGGTTTACGGCTAACCAGCCGAGTTCAAGTTTAACAACTACCGAAAAGCTAAACATTACATATAATTTGCAATTGGATTAGATGGACAAATTGATGTGAAGATTTGCGAAAAAGTTACACGTCTTCTCAGTGAGAATCCCTGATTTCTAGTGGTTCTCTGCGTTCATGAGTCCTCTCATGGCGTAGGGGTAACGCGCCCTAACTTCACTCTTAAAAATAATGAAAATCACTCTGGACGTATTTCACATTATGACTGAATGACACATGATGTAAGTGATGAAATAACGTAAAAATGGGTTCTGAAAGATGCATTGAAAGAAAACTGTAATTTTACATGATGAAGGACATGAAAACGATGCCGCTATGATTGTCATTTCCAGAATCAGACACCATCGTATTTGAAATGTCACACAAATTCACGTCATTTGGCTCACTTCTTTTATGTGCATCCAAAAGACGTAAAATCGCATGATTTTTTCGGAGTGTGTAGAGATCAGGGAGTCGTGAGTTCGATTCTCACTGAGAAGACGTGTAACTATTTCGCAAATCTTCACATCAATTTGTCCATCTAATCCAATTGCAAATCATATGTGATGTTTAGCTTTTCGGTAGTTGTTGAGGATCACCGTTCAGTGAGCTGGTTCACTCTGACTGAACAATATATTGGAAAATAACAATCATTCAATGCTTGCATGGTCAAACTGGGTGCATATCTCTTAGATAAGCAGATTATCAAGACACTTCGACACCAGTATCGTAAATTCTTCAATAATCCATATAGTCAATACAGAAATCAGTGGCATAACAATAGCTTGAAAATTAAGGTTTTGCAGGGTTCAGGGTATTGAAGGCCAGAAATATTCAAAAATGTGTTCAGTCAAAGTGGACCAAGTGAAAATCTTGAATACCGACCAATAAGCGGGTTCTAGCACGTTCCATACATACACCATAGAACTACCATAAACTTCTATCGGACTCTGAAAGTGACTCAAAAAAATGCATTAATCAATCAGTTTTTTGCTTTTCAAACCTTGGTCCACTCTGTCTGCACAGAAATTGTTGCAATTTCTGACCACCCATCCAAATATGGTAAATGGTCGAAAATCAAAATCAAATACATCGAATTAAGTAGTATTTATAAATTTCTATTGATAGATTAGTAGAAGAATCATTCGATGTCGAAAAATCTGGCAAATCTCTTGAAATGTTTTTCATTTCCTCGCAATCCACAGCGCGCTGATCATTTTCGCTGATATGGTAATAAGCACTTGGTCCACTCTGACTGCACACTTTTATCGATTTGTATTGATCATCCAAAGTAAATTTGTTACACATCTCTCGCAATTTATCAGCATTCATCAAATCTGATCAAAGTGAAACGGAGGTAAGGTAATTTCACATCTAATGAGAGAATAATCCAATTTTCCAAAGTTTTGTACTTGGTCCCCTTTGACTTAACGCCGACCATATGGGAGATTGGATTTTAAAACATTGTTAAATTTTGAATCGCCCAAATGGACATCAAAGAATTCAAAATTTTCTAAATATAATGATAACTCATTTGTTATTTTGCCTGAAAATTTGATCATATTCGATTGAACGAAAGTGAATCTAGCAAATTTTGAAACTTTGATGAGTTATCAGCGCAAAATGTTCTAGATAACATTATTTCAAAAACTCATTGCGATATATTAAGAAAATCGTTTCGAATAACATTGCCCAAATGACAAACATACTAGAACTTCGTGACATCACACAGCTTTTTCTTTGAACAAACATCGATTAATATTCTCCGGAAAAACGCTACCGTTAGATGACAGTTCCTAGGAAATCGTGTCCACGGCATCACCGCCGAAGACAGATTTATGTGTAAAACAAGCAAAAACAGCCTTAAATGATCCCAATCCCAATCTCCGTTTATTTCTCCGACGCCACATCCAGACTGCACAGGATTTCCTTTCCATTCCTTGGTCTGTTAAGCGAGAGCTATACCTTGAAGTTCAGACCTTCCCCTTCTCATATAGAGACCAAAAACTGCTTGCCAAGAAGGTCCAACTCATTTCCCGTGTGTGTGAGCTTTTGTTTGTCTATTAGAAGGTACATTATCTTATTCATATCGTAAGTGTACGGTAAACAACGACCCGACCGGATTCCATCCGAGAAGAATGGATTTCACTCTCGGGTGGCTTCCGTCCCGGGTCGTCCTAATCGACGTTTTTGCATAAACTGCGGTTCTTGTTTTTGTCGGGGTTTTACTCTTGGGGCAGCAAATAAACCATTTTATGCTAATTGTTTGTATGGAAAGTCATAACGGAGAAAGTTAAGCTTCCCGGTCATTCCTCCATTCGAATAGGAATTTTAAAAAAACTGTGTGCGCTAACAGCTACAAAATTGGACACCCTAAAAATGACAATTTTATATAGTTTTTCATACATTTGTACAGCGCATTGATAATACAATGAAGGGGCCCAGATAGCCGTAGTGGTAAACGCGCAGCTATTCAGCATGACCATGCTGAGGGTCGTGGGTTCGAATCCCGCTGGTCGACATTGGCGTAGCTAGGATTTTTTTCCTGGAGGGGGCCTAGGGGGGGCCTAGAAAATTCTTGATTTACCGATTTTCGCAAATTTCGTAGTTAGCAAAAATTTGCGTTGATTTTATCTGTTTGTGTTTTTGTCTCATATCAGCTTTTATCTCTGAATATCAGTAATGCTTGTAAATTGCAATTTTCATTACGGAAAATTCGACACGAATTCCACACGTTTGGTAAAGTGTCCTAAATAAATATTAATAATAATAATAGTAATAATAATAATAATAATTACGGAAAATATCAATTCTTTGTCTAATCCAGTAAAAAAATCCTTCAAGAATTTTTCCAAATAACTCACGAAGAATATCTTGAAGCTCTTGCACAAACTTTTCAAGTATCGGGGATCTCTTCATGAACTATTTCCGTACTTTTCCAGTGCAAGAACGCCTTTACCAGTTTTCACTCAGTTTTTGCTGGGACCCCCACGGAATAAGTAGTTATTATTAAACAGATTTTTCCCGGAGTTTCTTTGGGCTTTATAATCTGGAATTTTTCGAAGAAACTGTATCAAATTTCTCAAAAGAAGACATCAGAGTTTTAAACATTTCTCCAAGAAATATTACAATAAATACCAAAATTGTGTTCAAAAATCTCTCTGAAATTCTTAAAGTCAGGGTGTCGACTACCTGGAAAAACCTGGAAAGTCAGGGAATTTCACTACAGGTCAGGGAAAATTATCTATCAATATTATATTACAACATCAAACGAGTTGATTATCTGCAAATTATTGAATACGATAAATTTGTTGGACGAAATGGGTAATAAATCTTAGCTATTAACTATTGATAAAGCGCTGTTATGTATGGTAAAGTAAACTATATTTTGCTATCTATAAAAAAATCCTCGGAATTTCTAATTTTGAAAATGTGATGAATAAGGTTCCAAGCGCTACTTTAGGATTTTCATTAGGAGCTTTCCTATACTGATGTTTAGAATCGCAGAATGAACACAAAAAATTCCCCAGATATTCTGGAGATTCTTCTGAAATTCTCCTTAAGTGATCAATCTGCGATTCTTTGCGATTTGTTATGTCTGGATCATCCCCGCTATCATAAATTTAATTTTATTGACAATTTTATCGGCCTTTTCCGGTGAAATTAAAATTGTAACATTTACCGAAGGTTTACCGAATTCTTGTGAGTCGAAATTTTAGTGCTTTTCCTCTGCTCCAAGATTTTTAAGAATCCAGAAATTCTCTAAATATGGCTAATCGATGATTGAATTCTTGGAGTAGTTCTTCACAGCATTGCTGGAGGCACGACAAGTTTTTATTAGAACAATAATAAATCCCTGAATGATTTTTTAAAGCATCTTTAGATGAATTCTTCGGGGAAGAAAACCAAGGCATAATTCATATGGAAAGTCCAAAATTTTTATTAAAATAAATAAATTGTAACAAATATTCGAAAAATAATTTGAAGTACCTATTCGAAAAAAATGAATTCATTTTGAGTGAAAAAAATTGAGACTCTTGAAAAAATCTTCCTGAGTATGATTAGTAAGTAGATGACTCAGGATTTTCTGGGTATCTACTCAGGTTTCACTATTTTTTGTTTCATACGAATCTTCAAGCTTTGAAAGAAAACACTCAAGTGATCAGTTTAATCATACTAGCTTTAAAACACGCTCTAGAAAATTATCTAACAGTTGTATTCGAGTAAAGTGAAAGCCTTTGCTAAACTGAGCGAAAGCTTTTTCTTTATACGACCTTTTACGGTCCAAATAAAGACCTTAATTTTCCTTGTAGTTGCTCAAAACTTGAAGTAATACATCAAAATCTAGAATGTCGTAGAAAGTGTACTGCGATATGTCAAACAAACAAAATATAGCGCTAAACAAAATATAGCGCTGAGCCCGACAACTGTATTTTTATTTCGTCTTCAAACCAAATTCAGTACTCTGAAATGTTGCTGAAAAATTACTGGAAGGTCGGGGAAGGTCAGGGAATTTTATTTTCCAAATTGAGTCGACATCCTGTAGAGGATTGCTTGAAACATTCACAGCAAAAATTATTGATTCTCTCTTGATTTCTCCTAATATTCCACAAGGTTTTCATAAATAATGAAATAAGATTTAACTGGGAAAATGTTCTTAGTGATTTCTCAGAGAAGTTTTCAACAAATCTATCTGCATTTTTTCAAAGAAAATTGTCTAAGTGTGTCTTTAGATTTATCTAAAAATCAATATGATAATAATTCCCGAATTCCTTACCCATATTTTTTTTCAATTCAATCATTTCAAAGTTGTTAGTGGAATGGGTTTAGCTATTCTTTCATAAACTATTCCGTGCGAATATTCAAAAAATTTTCAAGAAATTTGTTCAGAGATTTATCTTTTTTTATTATTAAAGTTCGAATTGAATTTGGAAAAATATTGAACTCTTATCGGGAAACTCAAGAATTAATCGTAGAATTTTTGGAACTTTCTGACGTCCTGACGATGTTACTCACAGAAAAAGCTTTGGCGTTTTTTGTAGGATTAACTACAAAAAATCTTGTTAATTTTTATCGTCTTTATAATAGACAATGGTTTATGTTAAAACAGATGTAATTTTTATGAAGGTGTTTGTATCTTACATTTTAGAAAATGTTTCGCATGAACTCCGAAGCTTTAATATGGCAGATTAGCTTAGCTTAGACTGACTACACATATCAATGGTTGCTATTCCGTGATTGACCGAAGTCAGTGAAAATGCACAAAGAATCAACTAGAAGTTCGACTGGGATTGGCCATAATCTTCTTCAGTGTGCATAATTCAGTGCCTCTATTTATACAGGGTCAATAACGGCGCCGGCCACGTCCTTGCAGTCAGGTGGGATTGGGGGAAGGAATGTTAGTGTGTAACCTTTGCTATTTGGAGACCGTGTTTGCCTCTGCATCCCCACAAAGGTTTCTGGGAAGGATGTTTGTTAATGGGGAGGATCGTTGGGTCAAAGGATTCACTTTGATAAGTGATTAGACCACGATAAATAGTTTTTTGTCAAATAGAAATATGCTTTTATGAAAATATAATATTTTCATTTGATATGAACAATTTCTATGTAAAGGAAAATTAAGCCGACACTTGAGGTGACGAACCATTCAAAGTTTGTTGAACAAATATCTAAATGTAACATTCCTACAGCTGTCAGGACGAAAGCATGTGTTATTATATTTTACTTATTTGAAAAGAAACAAAAACTCGATTGGCTGGAACATCATAGAACACTCTTATTCTTATGCCGACACTTACAGTGGAGAACCATTCAAAGTTTGTTGAATAAAGTGAACCTTTCGCAAGTCTACACTTGTAGTGTCGAACCATTCAAAGTTTTTTTTTATAATTACAAAAATAAAGATAAAAAGAAAGGGGTGATTTGAAAACAAAAAAAATGTTAAACATAAATAATTCATGAATTAGAGTTTATGTCGACACTCACAGTGACGAACCATTCATAGTTTGTTGAAAAATCATATTTACGTCCTACCGTTGTATCGATTAAATGTGCAGTCATACATATTTTATAGATTAGAAATAGTAGCATGAAACGAGCTCACCAATTGATCCGTCATCCTTGACTGAGCAGCAACAACCCACATTCAGCTTAACTCGTTTGCTCGGCGATCGCGGAACTTTTTCACTTCATTCGACCGACGCGCGATATGTTTGATCCTGCCCTCGTCACCCGCTCCCGCAAAAGCAAGCGTCAAGGTCGGAAGATCAAATAGAACTAACCGATCGCGGCACTTTTTCACTTTACTCGACCGACGCGCGACATGTTTGATCCTGCCCTCGTCACCCGCTCCCGCAGAAGCAAGCGTCAAGGTCGGAAGATCAAACAGAACTCTCGAAGCTTTAATATGGCAGATTAATCTAAAAACTTTTAACTATTGTGGTAGAACTGTAAAAATTTAAGGTGAAAATATTGGCGGTTTTTATCAAGAACTCTGCAAAAATGTTTCATAACAAAATTCATAACTTAAAACTTGGAGTAAATTTTTGCATAACTTTGAAAATTCTTTGAGGAATTCCTGATGGATTTTCAGAAATTAGGAGCCATACGTATCAGAACTCTGAAAAATTTTAAAACTCCTGGAAATGGAATTCTCTTTTAGGTTCTTTAAAATGTTGCTTTTTGGAGTACGAATTTTTGTACGAAGGTGCCTAAGAATACGTCATGTGAAAGAAGGAGAAACAACAATATTTTAAATCAGATCGATAAAACCAGAGATAAGTGATTATCTATATTTTTTCTCTAGAGGTGAATCAATGGGCTGGATAAATAAACAATAAAATGCAGGATAATTGAAATCGCTCAAATCATATTAAGGTGAAGATGCATCGAAGCCAAACATCAAATTTTCAAGAGCACGAATCTAGAGAACCAGACAGCGGTTTAAGCTAAAAACTTAATCGATTGGTCACACGCTGGTGGTGACCAATCGATTAAGTTTTCAGCTTAAACCGCTGAATGGTTCTCTAGATTCGTGCTCTTGAAAATTTGAGGTTTGGCTTCGATTCATCTTCACCTTAAAAAAAAAAAAACAAATTTCTCAAGGAGCTCCATCAGAATCTTCATAATTAAGCCAAAACCCTCTAGGAATTCCGCCTTGAAAATGTACAAGAATTCAATTCCAGAATATATATTTTTTGTAGAATTTATAAAACAATTTCTGAAACATTGTTTTAAGGAAGATCTTTACAAATTTCTTAATTAATGCCTGCCCAGTAATTCTGCTAAATTGCTAATTTTGGAAGTAAAAATATGCCTGGGATTTTTCAATAAATTTCTTCTGGAGATTCGAAGCCAAAAGACATTCCAAAAATACTTTTCGTATATATTTTTTTTTATAATTCCTGTAGAATCTGGGGATTTGAAGTAGAATTTACAAAAAAAAAAAACAAACAAAGGAGAATTTGTAACGCAATTTACAATGCATTTTAAAAATATTTCTGAAGGACTTATAATGAACTTTGCGAAAAAGTTTTTTATAACTTTTTTGGGAAAACTGGGGTCATTTACGGCTTCGGCACCATTGAACTATTATCGGCAACCATATTTCAAATGCCAGATACACAGAATTTTTTCTTCAAAACACATCAATGAAAACATTCAGATGTTTCTTTGTTTTGTCAGCTTCCCGTTGACGAGATTGCCGAGACTGGACGAACAATTTCACCATAGATGCCATCAATTCAAATGAACACGCCTCAAAGTGCGACTGATTTGGAGATTTGCCTACAGTTCTTATGGAAAATCTGCCGAAGAGAATAGGTTGCCGACATTAGTCACACGGATATTGGTTGTTCGAAGCGTTATAAATAAGTTTCCAAGAAGGTTTTAACAAGTCAATCGGTGTGAATTGATAGATGATTGAGCAGCGCATACATGTAAACAGGCAAAAACGTAATTTGTCTGCTGTGTTCGAGAAAATTGCAAAAGAAGCGTGACATCGGTTTGGACTGCCAGGAATACGTAAATTCCCCTATGTGAAGGAGTTTGACAGAATCAACGATTATTTAGAAAAAAATGTTAGGGCACAGTTTGAACTTTATCAAGGTATCAAATCTCAATATTATTTGACTACTTTCTAAAAGATTTGAAGCAAAAGGTATAAACCACTCTTGGATATACATTAACGAATTTGATCACTAAAATTCTTGAGACTGTGGAAAACTTACTTGGTAAAACGTAGTTTAGAGATAAATTAAAAAGTTCATTCATACGAAATTATTTAAAAAAATGAAGCGAAAACAGAGAAAGAACATATTGCTGGAATCAAAAATTATGACCGATTTTTTCACTTTTTTTTGAAGCCTTATGTAAGTTTGAAATTTTTTGACGAGATATGTTTTGAATTAGGCCTTGGTTTTCGACAATAATTGCAGCTATTTTACGTCTTAGAAGTTCCTTTAGTAATTTTGCCTATTAATTTCTTTGCCGAGACCTTTTTTATCAATGAATTTATTTAAAGAAATCTTATGGGGACAATCATCATCACCAGACACCTCGATCAGGACATCCTCCAAGAACACAGGAAATCGTAATTCAGTTAAAAGGCTGCACTATGCTAGCATATTTGAAATAGTATGGTTTGCCCTACTCAGAAAATACGAATTTAAGGAACCGATTTTCTAGGATACTGACGCTTTTTAGTATCACAGTATTTTGAAACGGAGATGTCGAACGACAACAGGACGATTAATTTTTCGATGGTCGCACAATTCAACGAATTCAGAACCTCCACACTAATGCTGTGAACGACAAGCTAGGTTTTCCCACTATTATTGAACAAAATAAAAGAACGTAACTACTGAAGAATGTTTATCAATAGATTCAGAAGATTTTACTTCACTGTAGAATTATGTAAACATTTTTTTTTCATATATATTTTCATTCAAAATTCTGGAGGGGGCCTGGAAGACTCTGGGGGGGGGGGGGGCTGGCCCCCCTGCCCCCCCCCCCCCTGTTCCTACGCCAATGCTGGTCGAGGATCTTTTCGTAATGGAAAATTTTCTCGATTCCCAGGGCATAGAGTATGTTCGTACCTGCCACACGATATACACATGCAAAAATGGTCAATCGGCAATGAAAGCTCTCAGTTAATAACTGTGGAAGTGCTCATAAGAACACTAATCTGAGAAGCGGGCTCTGTCCCAGTTGGGATGTAATGCCAGATAGAAGAAGATGATAATACAATGGAACAATTTTTTTTCTTCTAATTGACAATACGTCCTCACTGAGACAGAACCTGCTTTTCAACTATGTTTTTATGAGCACTTCCAAATTATTAACTGAGAGCTTTCTTTGCCAATGTTGCCATTTTCGCATTTGTATATCGTGTGGCAGGTACGGTGACACTCTATGCCAAGGTAAATCAAGGAAATTTACATTACGAAAAAATCCTGGACCGATCGGGAATCAAACTCATACATTTTTTTAGCATGGCTTTGCTTTGTAGCCGCGTACTCTAACCACTCGGCTAAGGAAGGCTCGAAAATATGTTTTGATTAATTACGCGTTTCTATAATGTTTGTCCATTGCTTAAGATCCCGGCTCATAGAGACAGTTAGTGATAGAAGAATCTCGGCTCACTTTGACGTACAGAAATTCCATATCGGTGTCTTCCTTCCAGGAGAAAACTCAAAAAGTGCACGGCAACTAGCAGAGATGCTACCGAATCAACTTAGTTTAAAGAATATCCTCAAAATTAATAGAATATGCTCATTCTCCTCGTTGTGCTACCTTAGGTCAGTCAGCAAATGATTGAAACAGCCATTAAATGCCATAGTTCTTGAAAGTTTAACTGCAAGCAAGCTCTATCTCGGTTGGGACGTAACACCAGAGAAAAAAAAACAATTACATTTACGCAGTGTCATTTAGATCAGAATGATTGCGTGCTAAATGGTTTTTCCACAACGATGACGATGCTGTCCTGTACACTTTATGAAATGGCACCCGTCGATAGTATGTCAAGCTATAGCATAACCGATGGATAGATATGGTTCCAAATCATATCAGTTTCCCATTTTCCGTTCATTAGAGAGAGGGCAGAATCTAAAACGATACGCTTGCTTCCATCATGGTTGAGCGGTCGGTTATCTGGGAATTAAATTCTGAATTGTGATGGTATAGTTAATGGTATTATGGCCGGCTATCAGTGACAAGCGAGAAGCATTGCAAAAACGATTCTCGGTAATCAGCCTGGGTAGCTATGGAGTAATAACTCACTACACAGACACACTTTTTTCATTTTTTTTTTCTTGTGTTACACCCCGACTGGAACAGAGCTTGCATGCCTTAGTATTCGTATAGGAACTTCCACAGTTCTCAACTGAGAGCTTTCTTTGCCTATTAACCATTTTTGCATGCGTATATCATGTGGCAGGTACAAAGATACTCTATGCCCTGGGAAGGTGAGAAAATGTTCAACCCAAAAAGATCCTCGACCAGTGTGAATTGAACCCACCACCCTCAGCTTGGTCTTACTGAATAGCTGCGCGATTACCGTTACGGCTATCTGGACTTTGACACTTTTGTTTGAATAAAAGGACGTTTGATGTAAAACTTTTGCATTATACCATTTTGTCTCAAATTCCGATCAGTCTCATATTCCGAACACTCGGTTTTTATATGGCGATTTTTTTTAAATGTTTCGCTGAAATATGTCATCAAATAACCAGGAAATGGCAGCCAATTGCAATTCAGTTTTAACATCTTCAAATATATTTTATACGTTCGGGATAGTGATGATTCTTTAGTTCGAAGTCAGTAAAAGTAGCTCAGATAAACTTATTTGCGGAATTATTCATTTGAATACGATTTATGCGTGCTGTTCGGAATATGAGACAGAATGAACACAGTGTTAGGCATTTGAATCAAAACATTATTCTATGCATTTATGATTAAACAATACCGAACAAGTTTAAATAAACATTTTTATCAGCCCTTCCTACAGCTAACCGTTAGACTTCACCACGAAATCAAAATTTTCACAAATATCAGCTTATTTATGCCCATTAGATGCATTTGAAGTCAGTGTTGGCCTTAAGTGTTCGGAATATGAGTCAAAACGGTACACGCTTAGTGTTTTTCATTAACTCGGCTGTGCAAATCATGTTTTTTTTATGTTAACCGAGATTTAGTTAAGAAATAACCAGGTTGCTTAGTAAAGAAGCAAGATTTACTGTTACTCGACTTTTATTTTCTGAGATTTCATGACATTTTTTTGCCGACTATTTGACTGTGAAAATCTTTGTTAAATTAAGCTGGCATTCTAAATTTTTAAGAGCATTTTTAAAATTCTGAAAGGTTATCCAAATGGATAATTATGGGATTAAGGGATAAGTGGCTGGAAGTATTGAAAGGTGCAGGCAAGCCGTGCTCGCGGGCGGCTGCGTTTTGAATTTTGTGTCACGTTTACCTCGTTCCCCGGTTTTTCATTCGGCTGATTAAAATTAGTTTCGGCAGTTGTTGCTGGGCCGCGTAAAAATATTTTGTGAAAACATATTTTCAGAGTGATAAAAATGTTTTTTGTTTTGTTTTGTCGGAAATAAATGCCGCGAATAGAAAGGCTGTAATCAAAATTGTTACCGTTCTATTCATATTTATAAATTCAGAATGTTTCGTCATTGTTATTATGGTTTTGTAGGTACGTTTGTTAGTTAGTTTGTAAGCATGATCGGTCGTCTGAACTATCATCTTGAAATTGTGTTATTAGCTTTAGTTATGCTGAATAATAAGGACGGTTACCATACTTAGTTTGCCAATTTATTCAATTATAGAATATTGAACAGCTACGTTGCCACCTGCAGCGCTCGCATCGTTTTTGTTCGCGTTTGACGTTATCACACTACCGCCATCTGTTGGCCCGTCGGCCAAACACACCGATTTTAGCATTGGGCATACATGTCTTCTCAACTTTGATTGTGATCGCGATTTGTTCTAAATGTTACGTCTGTTTGTCTGTGGTCCAAATTTTATTTTATTTTTTGATAAACTGACCAAAAACAAAATGGCCGCCAAAGACATTTTATAAGGAGAATGTCGGTCCCCCAAGGAACATCGAAATATCTTCAAAACTAGATCAACAACGATTAATATCGACACGGATTCTTAAACTAGAAGAGATTTTTGAGATCTTGTAAAAAAATGGTGTAAAAATATCAAAAATCAAAAAAGGTACCGCGATTTGAATATTTTTTTAGCGGTTAAAATGAAGCTGCCGGTAGAGGGGTTGAAGTAGAAAACATTACAAAAGACCAAATCTCCGGTGGGTGTGCTGTTATTTTGGACTGGTTGTTGTGAATGAAGTGAAAAATAAAATACAAAATATTTGTCACTTTATTCCTTTGATGACCTTGAAAAGGGCCGATGCCTTTGCCAGCTTGGATGATGTCATCGATAGATAGCATTATCGGGAAGTTATTAGTTGATTGCCAAAGCTTGGTTCAAGATTTTCTGATTTCTCAAACCAGACACTGGAATGTAAGCTCCTCGAAACAGCAGCTCAGGAGCCTGTATCGATGCTCATCCTCTCACTAGAAGTTCTTACCATCTAGAAGGTGTAAATGGAATGAACCAAATCAGACGAAGGCAGTAGGTATGATATCCTTCGAATAGCAGATAATGCTCCTTCTTTTCGTATTCTTTGCTTTCTGATCTTGGAGATAGGGTATATGGAACTGATGTATTGGCAAGGGATGCATAAAATGGGGATTCTCAAATTGTCACATTGTCAACTATACATAACACATCAGATATTGTTTTATGCTACGAGATGAATTAAAAGATTATAGCAAGTATGTGGTATACAAATTATGAAATATTGCACAATTAACTCTTTTGTACCCGATTTATGGACAAAAGGTCGAAAGACAAAACGTCGAAAGGACAAAAGGTCGAATGACAGAAGGTCGAATGGACAAAAAGTCTAAAACGATTTACTTGGAGGGGAATTTTTCCTTCTTTGAAAAAAAAAGATTTTCGACCTTTTGTCCCTTTTTTTTGTTCTTCGACCTTTTGTCCTTTCGACCTTCTGTCCTATCGACCATTTGTAATAGATTCTCACATTTTGTCGATTGAGCTTCGGTCCGCCAGTAATAGGGATACAGATATGATCTACTGAGTTTTGACGGCGCACAGGTTGAAATCCTTTAACAGCTCCTCGCCAGATGAGATTTGCGGTGGCGATGACGATAACTAGGGGTATTTTTCCGAGCGGCGAGCTGATCTTCTTCGCAAGGCTCTAAACGAACTTCAAACAATCATTTTTTGTGATCGCACTCGAAAATACTGTGAGAAGCGTAGGAGGAGGGAGCGGAAAGTGAAGGGGGAGTAAGCAGGGTAGCCACATTTAGATCTGTATGTTTTCTTTCAATTATCTATATTTCTGTATCCTAGAACAATATGTATATCTGTATTTTAAATCTGTATGCTTCAAAATTGAGCTAGAAGTTGAAATTATGTAAGAAATTCATGAAAATACGAATCATTTGTAACTACAATGCGGAATTGTCACATCAAAGGTTAAAATATAACGTTTTAAAAAAATAAAAATTTTCATTTTACTCAAAAATATATTCAAATCTGTATAATTTTGGCCAAATTCTGTATACAGAATCAGCATATTTGTATTTTAACAAAAAATCTGTAATCTGTATATACAGATTCTTGGTCACTAAATATTCGAGAAAATCTGTGAAATACAGATAAATCTGTATATGTGGCAACCCTGGGAGTAAGGTGCCATATTAGAGGCCATTTTGGTACTCAAGGAGGTATGTCCCTAAAACAATCTTAAAATACTGAGTTGAGCCGGGCACCCTGGGCACTCCAACCTGCTTACTGGTTACTTGGGTAAGCACGATAATGCGGCACGGTAACAGCATTATATGCGCATATAAGGTAATCATTTGATGCTTGTCAGTTTTATATACGCATATGATGCTATTATAATGCCAGAAAAGGCGAAATAGCGTGCCATTATAATGCGAAGATATAACCGTGCTTCTCGGCATCACTAGTGCTGATATAAGACCACGTGAGAAACGTCAGTTGTTTTCGCCAGGTTTTTCGTCGAATATTTTGTGCTTTCGCGTACACAGCCAGAGAGCTTTCGCGTATGCGGCCAAGCAGCTGGTACACGAGGTAAATAAATAAATGGATGAAAACGGAAACCTCGAATAGCATGCAAAATGTAATAAAAAGATTGAGATAGTACTTCTCCGTATCAGACTTATTCATTTTGTGGTTTTCATCCTTTTGAGGACTTGAAATTGCCACATATTGATCCTTGTTTTATGATGATGAAATTCCTCATTTTGCGTCTCGAACCTGCGACACCTGTATTGTTGAGTTGTTGAAGTTCTGCTCCTTTGCTCCTTCGCCCACATAAGATGAATAGTATTGGAAAGAAAAGTGACCAATTTAAACCACCACTTTTCCCCGTCATTAAACCTGCAATTGTAGTAGTGAGAAGACTTATGTTTGACTCCCTCTCACCACTATATGTAAACACAAAGCACGAGGTATATCTGTCAAAACACTGGATGGCATTTAAACAGGCCCTGTATGCGAATATAGAGCCAATATAGTGCTTATTTAATGCCCGTATGCATCAGGCTTAGAAGCATTAATGATGCTGTAATAGGGTTTCTATGCAGCGGAAGTGCTGTTATAAGGTGTGTAAGCATTTGTGGTGCTATTATAATGCATGTACGCATTTATGATGCTGATTAAGGGCTTATTATTAGTGCTTATGGTTAGTTGGGCAGTTTCATTGCTTCTGGGTGACCACCACCGATACCTCGACACCTCATAGTTTGAGCGCCCCGAGCGTTTGAACCCAGAAAGCAAGGATTATTCAAAGTTCCTTTCATCTAGTTCCGATGAAATTCCCTCAGCAAACCCAGTCCTGCCGGCGCCGTTAAGATCTCCAGAGATCTCCCTGGGAGAGACTCGCTAAATCGTTCCACTACCATAGGAAATGATCGTCGCCCTAACTATTATTCTGAGGGCAGCAAAGATACATCATCTTCATCATCCCAGTCTAAAAACTTTCTGATCCCGGTTCCCCACACCAACTCTACCAGATCCCACCAAGTTCTGCTTTCAGTGGAACATTAATGGTTTATATCACAATCTGAGCAACCTAGAGCTTTTGACACAAGGTCAAGGCCAAGCCCTCGTAGGTGGAAGACATCGTACTTCAATGATGAAGTACTTAGGGAGGCGCTCCGCCGTGAGCGTAACCTACTCGGCCTAGGCAGGGACGAACTGGTAGCGGTGCTTACGTGTGCATGCGATGCGACCATGCCTAGAAATGTCCACCCTAGGAATGGGAGACCACCGACATACTGGTGGACTCAAGCTATTGCGAACCTGCGCCGTGCCTGCCTACGGGCCAGGAGACGGATGCAGCGAGCACGTACCGAGCAGGAGCGTGAAGAACGACGGGCGGTGTTCACCGCTGCCAAAGTCGCGCTGAAGTCCGAGATAAGGGCAAGCAAAAAGGCCTGCTTCGAGGGACTCTGTCAGAGTGCCAACGCGAACCCGTGGGGTGATGCCTACAGGATCGTTATGGCGAAGACAAGAGGTGCAATTGCTCCTACGGAGCAATCTCCACAGATGCTGGAGGGGATCATCGAGGGGCTTTTTCCGCGCCACAACCCTAGCCCATGGCCTCCTTTTGTAGGACAGCCGGGGATTGGGGCTGGCGATGAGGATAGAGTAACCGATGAGGAACTTGTAGGGATTGCAAAATCCCTAAGCATGGGGAAGGCACCAGGTCCAGACGGAGTTCCAAACCTGGCCCTCAAAGTCGCAATCTTGGAGGCTCCCGGTATGTTCAGATCTGCTATGCAGATATGCCTGGACGAGGGAGCATTTCCAGATGCGTGGAAGAGGCAGAGCCTGGTACTATTGCCAAAGGCGGGGAAACCACCCGGTGACCCGTCGGCGTATAGACCAATATGCTTGATTGACACGGTGGGGAAAGTGCTCGAGAAGATCATCCTCAACAGACTGTCGAGGTACACCGAGGGTGTAAATGATCTCTCAAGTAACCAGTTCGGCTTCCGGAAAGGAAGGTCCACCGTGTAGACGCTATTCTGACGGTTAAGAGAACCGCTGAGATAGCACTCCAGCGTAAGAGGAGGGGTATTCGCTACTGCGCAGTAGTGACTCTGGATGTAAGAAACGCATTTAATAGTGCCAGTTGGGCGGCTATTGCTGATGCGCTCCTGCGTCTGGGGGATACCCGAGTACCTGTACAAGATTCTCGGAAATTACTTCCAGAATCGGGTGATAGTCTATGACACAGAGGTGGATCGGAAGTGCTTTCACATAACCTCAGGAGTCCCGCAAGGTTCCATCCTGGGTCCGGTGTTATGGAATGTCATGTACGACGAGGTGTTGAGATTAAAATTCCTGGCGGGTGTGGTCATCGTTGGCTTTGCCGACGATATTACGCTGGAGGTCTACGGTGAATCGATCGAAGAAGTGGAATTGACTGCAGCCCACTCGATCGCAATTGTGGAGGAGTGGATGAGCTCCAGGAAACTGGAATTGGCTCACCACAAAACTGAGGCTGTTGTTGTCAACAACCGAGTGTCGGTGCAGCAAGCGGTGATCAGTGTAGGCGACTGTACAATCACTTCGAAGCGCTCCGTCAAACACTTGGGGGTGATGATCGACGACAAGCTTACCTTCGGTAGCCATGTCGATTATGCCTGCAAGAGAGCCTCCACAGCTATTGTGGCACTGTCCCGGATGATGTCCAATAGCTCTGCGGTGTACGCCAGTAAGCGTAAGCTTCTGGCCAGTGTCGCCTCGTCCATACTGAGGTATGGTGGCCCGGCTTGGGGCACGGCTTTGAGTACCGTTAGCTACCGTAGCAAGCTAGAGAGTACTTATAGGCTAATGTGCCTGAGGGTTGCGAGCGCATACCGTTCCGTGTCACACGATGCACTCTGCGTCATCACCGGTATGGTGCCTATTGGTATCCTTATCATGGAAGACATAGAGTGCTTCGAAAGGCGTGGCACAAGAGGCATACGCAGGACTGCCAGACTGGCCTCTATGGTCAAATGGCAGCGTGCGTGGGACAGTTTCATCAAGGGAGTGTGGACTCACAGGTTGATTCCGAGGTTAGATATCTGGGTCAATAGGCGCCATGGGGAACTAACATTCCAACTAACACAGGTCCTTTCGGGCCATGGATGCTTTAGACAGTATCTACACCGTTTCGGTCATGCGGGTTCTCCCGAATGTCCAGTTTGTGCAGGTTTAGAGGAAACGGCGGAACACGTTTTGTTCGTGTGCCCGCGTTTCCGCACAATGCGTGACCGCATGTTTGCCACATGCGGTGGGGACACAACTCCGGACAATTTGGTCCAGAGGATGTGTGAAGACGAGTTTGGCTGGAATGCCGTTTCATCGGCTATCACCCACATCGTCTCGGAACTCCAAAGGAGGTGGCGTGTGGACTCGAGGAGTGACTAGTGCAGACGCTAAACAACAGGTGGTCCAAGGGTTCGCAGTTGGCTACGTAGGTCATACCGGTGCCCTACGGTCGAAATCGACCCTTACAGCGATTAAGTGGCCGCGGAGAGAACATCCTGGTAGCGCTGCTGTCGTGGCGCCGGCCTACTGGGTGGATACGAGCCTCTGGTTGTTAGGGGCAGGTGGAGGCCCCTTCGTCAGCAATCCCAGCTGGTGCTAGCTGATAGGGCCTGAGCCTTCAGTAGGTCAAATTGTGAAGTCCGCAGTATCAGTTTTTGATACCTGCGGTGCAGCTGGGCGCGGGCTTAGTGGTCGACCCTGCCCGCTTTCAGCATGCTACCTTGGTGGACCCCCCTAAGCGTGTCATCGATGTTCGTTGCTGCATGGCTACGCAGCTAACCTGGAAGATGCGATGTGCAATAGCCCCTCTCCGAAGCAATGCCTTCTTGGTGGTCCCGGAGAGATGAAGGGTTTGGCGGCAATGGAAATGGTTTAGTGGGTCGGGGGTGTTGTACTGTTTACTGCTTGCATGTAGTAAATGGTCCCCAACCCCACACTCCCGGACCTCGGTCCGGAGTCTGTTGAGCAGATTATCCCCCCATTGCTGAGAAGGGAAAAAAAAGCGCTTGTGACACACGTCAGTTCCCCTTGGGTTGTTGCCCTGCAGGAGGTGAATCGTGCGTCAACTACCGCTATGAACCGCTCTCTCGGCGGAAAATACAGATAGACAATGAAGAAAAACAGGAACGTGCGACAAATTGTGGCCAAATCAGGGGTGGAGATAGGGCAGATCCACGCGGAACAGCTATACTCAACGCCCTAGAAGATTCGGACACCAACCTTCTACAACGGCTGTGTCTCTTGGTCCATTGCTTTATCCATGGAAAGTCGCTCCAAAGCTTACAAGTTCCTATGGCAAGCTTTCGCCGACGTGCATGGTAGCGATCATTACTCAATTCATATTTTTGCAGCGGTCACCTTACCGCCGATCACCATTCGCCCCAGGTGGTGTTACGATCGCGCGGACTGGAAAATCTACCGATCAAACATCAATCACCTTCTCGAGTTAGAAGGACCTGCTTCCTATGTCTATGTCATTCTAAAGGCAGCTCCAACCATCCCATAAAGCAGCCGCAGACCAGGAAGGAGAGCTCTCCGCTGGTAGTCTGATGACACCCGATCCACTGTTGGAGCACGCCGGAAAGCCCTGGGAGCATTAAAAAGGCTCCCCAACGATCATCCGGAGGAAGAAGATAAACTAAGGTTTTACCGAGCCATCTACATAAGATGCCGTTCCACCAAATGCCTCTCGAAGGAGGTCGAGAGGATGGTTAACCGGCGGTTAAAAGGTGCGGCCGCCTCTGGCATGACCTCGTTTCGCTGGATATCTCCAAGGTATTCAATAGAACATGGACGCCTTTGTTACTAAAATAACTGACGAATTGGGGTTTCTCCCGGAATTTAATTGCCTTCCTTGAAAACTTTTTTCTACATCGATCATCCTGGGTTGCACTAGAGAACCACAGCTCTAGCGTCTTTGCTGAGGAAACTGGAGTCCCACAAGGCTCGATCATCGTAGTAACGCTGTTCCTAGTAGCGATGAATGAAGTGTTTGAAAGTTTGATACCAGATATTCACATTTTTGTATATGCTGACGACATCTTGCTGGTAGCTATTGGTCATACTAGAAAAGGTGATTTTTGGGACCTGCCAAGTTATCTTTAATTATTCTTAATGGCAATCATTTTAATTTGCATAATTCATTAAGTTCTGATATTCAACATTATAAATAAATAGTTTTGCACTGTTTAGAGTGTACCAAATGCGGCCAATCGGACTTAATGCCCTGAAGAACCGGCTCTAGATTTGTTAGGTACTAAACCGTTTGAAATCTCTGAAAGTTTAGATCGGACATAATAGTTCACTAAAATGGGTTCCCATAAGCTTGACACAGATGTTAAGATACAAATTGAGCACTTTATCATAAATTTGAGTCATCCCAGGGACCCGAAAATGGTCATTTGTAGGATCTATCAAATGCAGTTGACATAATTATTCAATTTAATCGATTATCAGAAGGTTTACGCTCATGCCTTTTTCTTAAAACTCCTTGATCCACATTATAGCCGATTCTGGAAATTATCTGTGACTTGAAATTTGCCAGGGGCCAAGAAGCACAGAACCCTTGTCACCAGACCTGACCCAGTGATCCATCGCAATCACTTCGACCGCAGGAACATTCCAGAGATCCTTTGACCACTTTTAGAAACTAGATATGTGTACGAGTATACTGACAAAAAATAATTGAAATCCGTTAAGTATTCGCTGAGCGGTGAGAGTTTTAGTATTTTTTCTTTCACTCAGGCCTATACGGGTTAAACGATATCCAAGCCACATAGGTTCAATAATCGCTCTACGCGCTTCAGAGTAGCTCAAGTTATCGTAGAAAACAGTCTACTTTGTGGTCTCGATATAACCTGCTTCAGCCAAAAAAAAACCTCCTAGAAATCCTCTCACCGATTTTCAACAGGTACGTTCGCTCTATTTCCGGCTTACTTCAATTTTTTTTAATCCCCCCAACGCTGCATGTACAGACGCTGGTATTTTTCCGTTCCGCCATCGAGCAAAGCATCTGCTTACGCTTCAAAACAGCTGGAAACGATAGAGATTGCCAATTCCCCCTGTGGCTAGAGTCCACTGGCATGGAGCGAGCGGTTGGAAGCTACTCTCTCCAAACATAGACGAGCAGTTAAACAGACTTTCCGTAGTGGCAACGAATCCACGGTGCTTAGAACGTCCATACTGGAACTCCTGCACACCAAAAATATCTTAGATTTACACGTAACGTAATATTAGCCTCAATCATGCAAAGCCATTTCTCATGTATTATTCAATGATAAAACCTAAAAACACATCTATTATATACAACATTGTTACCAAAAGCCTTAATATTGAACGCGAAACGTCTTCTCTCGAAGAATGTTGCATGCAAAACGGCACGGTTTACATGATTTTCACGCTGAATATTCAATCATAAATAATGCACATGGAATGACAAGCCGTCGATCCATCCATGTGCATTATTTTTGAAAGAATATTCAGCGTAGAATCATGTAAACCGAGAATTCTTGTTTGCAATTTCACTTTCAAGATGCAAGAAAGCATGCAACATTGGCGAATGTTGGATGGAAGATCATGAAATGTTTCAGTTTCACTCAAGTTTGCAAGCATTATCGAATGCAATGAGACAGTTTACATTAATTATCGTTGAATGTTCAGTTGCAACTCGTTTTATTGTTCGTTTAGTTGAGGAATAGATTATCGTGCACATCTTCAACGAGGAAAAATAAAAACTCACACGTCAGTTTATATGGCACTTTCATAGAAGCACGCACCTTGCATTCAATGTACAATCCAACATAATGCGTTACATGTGCGTTACTTGTTGGTTTTGTTAGCTACGACGCCATCCAATATATGGCAAACATGGTGGGAGAATATTTTGGTGTGACAAAATTATTTAGGTGTGAGTCTATTGGAGGGCAAAATCCTCAATACATGGTTATCATAAAAAATTACGTGCCATGTAAATTTGAGAATTTTTTGCTGTGTGCGAACTAAAAACCCAGAACACATAAACCGTTACACAGACGGCTCTCTTTCCCAGCGTGGAGTAGGTATCGGTATCTCCAGCGCCGATCTGATACTCTGTCAAAGTCTGCCAACTGAATGTTCGGTTTTCTCTGCCGAAGCAGCGTCCATCTTGTATACAGCCATCTCACCAGTGAGAGATCCAATCCTCATCCTCACCGATTCCGCCAGCATTCTATCATCCTTACAGTCTGATCGGTCGTCCCACCCGTCGATACACCTGGGACAGTCACCTTTACCTGGGTCCCTGTGCATTGTGGTATTCAAGGAAATATGGCAGCAGACTTATTTGCTGGTACGGGACACCAAATGCACCAAATGCCACAGCCACAGGGAGATACCTCTAGCTGGGAAGAGCTCTCCTCGATCCACGACCAGCAAGTTTTTTCACGCCTTAGGATCGGATATACAATTTTGATGGCAGGATTTTACGTCAAGAATGGGATCTTTGCTGTGTACACAACTCAACAGAACACACAACTTGCCACTGCCCTCTGTACGAACACCACAGAAGAACAACTAACATACCCGGAAGTATCCGCTTCATTGGCGGCCCTAATTTGCTTTCTTAAGGAAACTAGACTCTACTCTCGTACGTAACGATTCTACAACCCGAACCCAACGACTGATGGGTTTCCCGAAGACCCCTCCTTCAGTGGTAAGTCCCATCCAACTATCGAAACTCCATTCACAACCGTGCCATCATTTCAACCAGCCTGCAAGAATCATCATGTTTACACGACCGGTGGGCTCCCTGAAAGATTCTGAGTTCAGGGGTAAGACCCATCCAACAACCAACAACAACCATCTCTTCTGTTTTCGGCTTGCAGAAATCGTTGGCCCAGCGAAGGCGAATTAACCTCTTTTATAAATGGTGTTATCTTTTGTAACAGATCCGTCCTAGCCTTCTGCTAGTCGGCTTCCAAAGTCTGCAAAGGCTAGGAGGAAGCCACTTTTAATAGTATTTTTGGAAAAACATTTAAATAGAGTAACGACTGTTTATTTCGTTCTTAAACGCTAACAGTTGGCGCCAGCGGCAAAAAGTACAGACAACAACCTTTCGAACATTCAGTTTCCCTCACTGACCGCCGAGCGGCGATACTGATGTTTGTATTCCATGTTTGCGCTACGCTTGATTCTCAAATTTCTCAAACTTCCAACACAAGTTCATGGAAGAATGGTAGTCGAGAACTGTCAAAACGTAAGGAAAATAATAAAAAACGCAAATTACAAGTATTTAGGAAACCGGATCGAAAAAGTAGTGATACAAAATTAAGCGTAATGTGAATACATAACTTTTTGTGTTTAGTTTATATTCCATGGTGCTTTCGGGATTTCATTTTTACTACCACTGAAAAAAAACCATCTATTGCATTATCAGCCATCTATTGCCCATCCTTCCTTACCCCTTTTTCATGGGATGCCCATCCGGCATTCCCTTGGGGCACCCTTCCGATGTTCCTAGTCAGGTGAAGAACAAGCCATACGTCAATGTGCTAAAAAAAACTGGTCAAACCATAGGGGGTACCCGGTACCTAGCTTTAAGATTTGATGTTTGCGACCACTTTTCGATACACTCCTTACACATGGCTTCTCTTCAACTAAACATAATCTGAGAAGAAGCCTTAATACTGTTTTACCGTCACTTCTGGTTGTGATCTGTGTGAAGTTTCATTAGCACTGGATGCTGTTTGCTGCTTTTCCAATGCAGAGAGATCCATTCAAGTGCCATCAATAGCATAATCCTTCAGCTATCAACCATCTCTTAGTGTCCCGTTCATACCAGGGCGAAGAGATGTGTATTCCTATAATAGCTTTCGATAAACAAAAACTTCCAGCAAGGATTATTGAGTAAACTTTTTTCCCGCTTCTCGTGTCGACAGAGACAATAACGGCGACGATGACGATAAATGTGTCTGCAATCAGTCTCCAGTGTTCGGTTCGGCACCATTAAAACACAGACAAACGGATTTAACACTTAAAATTTAGAAAGAAAATATTCTCTAAAATCCATTACCCACATCTCACAATTATCATTTTAGTGGCCATGTTGCAATAAATATTTGGAAACCATAGCGATAAATGTGTAGCTATCCAGCAAGATCTAGCTGGTGGTCGTGGGTTCGAATCCCACTGGTCGAGGATCTTTCCGAATTCGAATTTTTTTGACTTCCTAAGGTATAGATCATCTTCGTACCAGCCACACGATATACCCATGCAATAATTAACCAATCGGCAAAAAGCTCTCATAACTGTGGAAATGCTCATAAGAACACTAATATGAGAAGCAGTCTCTGTCTTAAATGGGACGATCTGTCAGAAAGAAAAAAAAATACACTGACACTTTCAGTGGAAAAAATTATCTTTGAAGGAAGCACCACACTCGACAACGGACTAGCACGCAACGCCCAGTGACACAGCCGAAGAAGAAGCAACAAAGCCTGCATATGGCGCTAGTGCTGAACGTTCATCACGAAGGAAAACGATGCGCGCACCTCTGGTTTCGAAATATGAAACCTTGGGCATTTGAAATGATAGGATGAAGCGGGGTCGGTGCATATTTCGTCATCGTTACGTTTGTTTGTCTGTGGTGAAAACGTTATCAAATGAAGTGTTTGCTGTTGTCGACGATAGGTTTGTTTTCCGCTGAAATTATACCGTCAGATTCAAATGCTGGATAGTGCTGAATTTTGGAACAGGAATATTTCGAAACCTGTCGCTTTAGACCTTGGATCTGTACTGCCCATATTCGCATAACAGTCCCATGTTCTAAGGGATTTCCTACAAACATGGGACTGTTTTGCGAGTATGGGCAGTGTAGGTCTTATAAATCTTGCTTCAAATTTCAACAATTATTAAGTTAAGACTATTGAAGGTGATCATTCATTTATTTGTTTTTTATAATTGTCCATAAAATGTATCAAAACGGTAAGTACACACTGCTGAAAGTGAACCGGTGGGCAAAGTAAGTCGTGTATGCTCCGGAATAATTTTCACGGTTTGTTGACCTTGGCCCATCATCACGATTGAAGCGTTCCTGCTGTTGACGTATCTCCTGCTATGACAGAACGATAGGGGATTGGAAGTGCGAAAAGTTGATACAAAGTCGAGGAGGGCGCAAAGTCTGGTAAACTGAGTGGCTATCGAATGGATGCACTCGATGAGATGAGATTTAGGTTGTCCTGCAGTGCTTTGTCTTGGGCGAAGTAATTTTGCATGTTATGCGACCTGTTTCTGCTGCAGACTATTAGAAATAAATATCGATTTCAAACAAATTTTTGATTACAGCGCCCCTTGTAGTTGGATGCCTTTGATAATGAAAATCAAGCATTTTTTTATATTATTACTTAACAGTCGATTGGAATTATTCCTTGTTTGGTGTCCTAATCACTATGACAAATTAATTGGTCCATAAATTGACTATAATATAATACTCATAACCCATTATGGAAGTGTCTATAGTTTGAAACAGACATAGAGTTGTCATAGTTCAACGGCAGTTGTGAGTTTCAAAACGTTTTATACGTATTTTATTGCAGATGAATTCAGCAGGGATGTTTGAGATTTAAACTATGTTTATTTTGGCTTTCTCAGTAGAGGAAAAAATCAAAACAGTATGTTATGCTTTTCCCGACGTTTCGGCTCTTTTATTAGGCCTTTTCAAGAGTATACCTGTCAACCGTTTTTTTGTCAATTCGACATAGTTCCCAAGCCTGATCATAATTGACAAAACAAAGAAACTGACGTATTAATTTTTCTTTAATTTGTATCTGTTAGGAAGAAAACTATTGTTCCATTTTTGATAAATGACTGACCCCAAATAAAACCTTAAGATAGCTCAAAACAGCTTAAAATGGCTCAGAACGCTTAAAATGGTTAAAATAGCTTGAAACAGTTTAAAACGACTTAAAAAGCCTTTAATGATTTAAAACGGCATTTAATGACTTATAACGGCTTAGAACAGCTTAAAACGGATTTAAAAGACTTAAAATGACTTGAAACGGCATAAAACTGTTTGAAACAAATAAGCATAACTTAAGCGGCTTAAAATGGATTAAATTTGCATATAATATATTAAAACGGCGAAGGGTCAATTTCTTTACCTCGGCTTAAGCCATCAACACCCATATAATTAAAAAAAAATAAAGACCTATGCGATGGTGAAAAAAAACCCTATAAGTCAGCTAAAGTCTGCTTTAAACAACTTGAAATGGCATAAAACGGCTTAAGGTGAAGATAAATCGAAGCCAAACCTCAAATTTTCAAGAGCACGGATTTAGAGAACCAAGCATCCGGAGGTGACCAAGCTCCCTGGAGGTGACCAATCTATTAAGTTTTCAGCTTAAACGGGTGTTCGGTTCTCCAGATTTGTGCTCTTGAAAATTTGAGGTTTGGCTTCGATTCATCTTCACCTTAACACAGCTTAAAATGGCTTTAAAAGACTTAACACAGCTTAAAACGGTTGAAAACGACTTAAACATCTTAAAATGACTATAAAGCATAGTTTACCAAACTGTGTGTCTCGACCGCTTGAGCCAGTCTTTGGTGGGTGGTGAAAAAAGTCCCAAATATGAATTTATTTCCAAGTTTTATAAAGTTTCCTCAAACTTCGGCCTCCGGTTGGAACTTATTTATCACATTCTTACTTAAGCACTGAAACAGTTTCTTCCTGTGATCAGGCATTGTGTTAGTCGGCGTTATAAATACTGTTCTTATGCTAAAAACTAAGGCTAAAGTATATGAATAAATATTTATGAAATATTCATAACCAATAGAAACCCTAACAGCCATCTTTAATCGTTCTTTCTGAATAAACCATGCTTATTATACAGTTGAACTTCTATGAGTCGAAGAGGTTATCAGCCAATGGAAATATCGAGCGATAGAGCAATAGTTATTTATGCAACAAGATGCAAAATGATGATTTTTTCAGCACGAGTCGTACATTTATCCAACGCGGCTCACCGAGTTAGTTCAGCTTTTACGCGGTTTGTGAAAAAATAGTTAAAAACAAATAAGTTAAAAACTAGGTACAATAATGTTGCGCACACAATTTTATCATGGTATAACAACCATGTTAAAAAACGCCTGGAAACTGGATACGAACTAGAGACCTTCCAATCGTCTGCGGTATGTCTTGCCATCTGCTCTATCCTAGAATTGATGAATGTATAATCCAGTGCAAAATATAATCATCTCATAGCTGCTTATTGATCATGTTTGAGCCTCTATTCGACAATGTCTAATCAACACATTTAACGCTAATCAACAACTGAACAAGCATATTATTCAGCTGTTGTAGAGTTCCAAGCTGAGTTCAGTCGGCTATTTTTAGTGCATAGTGAGGAAAGTTATGCAAATGAAGGCCAAAATTAAAGTTTTTTTACACAAAGTAAAATAAGTTTGAAACGTTATATCTAATTTCATGATTAGTTTCAGTTTGTTCAAAATTTATATTTGAATGATTCATGAACTCAAATTGATATTCATTTATTTTATAAATTATATATTTTATCAGATAATTAGTTTAATGATTTGAATTTTTCGTATACCTACTAAACATTAAGGAAATAGTCCTCTGTATCAATATATCTATATCATTTAAGGGTTCTGAAGATAATGCACCTGAATATCTTGATGCACAGGCCCGGATTTGGGGGAGGGGGTGCCAAATAGGCATTCATTCTTGTCAGAACTGTGAATACTAGTTTTTTTTCAGAGAATGTGGCAACCACAGACAAACTGAAAACTTGTATTAAATATAATCAAAAGTAGCATTGGAGAAAAAAGACTTAAAAGATTTTCAGAAATGTTTAGAATTATATTTAGAATTTAGAAATTATATAGAAGCCAAAAAACGAACCATTCTTCTACGAATTGTTATATTTTTTCTCTTTTGAGAAAAAAATCACATCAAAACACTATTGGTAAGCTGAAAACAGTCGAATTATTCAATGTATATAGCTCACAACCGAAAATGTCACTTACACTACTTTGAATTTGGGCCCCTCATATGTTTGGACCGTCCATCTCGTTCAAAACTCAAATTTAATACGTTAGTTTGTGGAATCCCAAAATGTGATGAAAGGGGCCCTTTTCATGAGATCTTTGTTTTTCTTGCACGGAACAACATCCCAAGCAGGCGAAAAGAGCTTAGTAATAGCAAATTATTATATGGATAGCTAAAAGTGATATTAACTTGGTAGGCATAAGACATAGGGGCCTTCCTTAGCCGAGTGGTAAGAATCCGCGGCTACAAAACAAAGCCATGCTGAAGGTGTCTGGGTTCGATTCCCGGTCGGTCCAGGATCTTTTCGTAATTGAAGTTTCCTTGACTTCCCTGGGCATAGAGTATCATCGTACCTGCCACACGATATACGAATGCGAAAATGGCAACTTAGGTAAAAAAGCTCTCAGTTAATAACTGTGGAAGTGCTCATAAGAACACTAAGCTGAGTAGCCGGCTCTATCCCAGTGAGGACGTTAATGCCAAGAAGAAGAAGAAGAAGAAGAAGAAGCATAAGAGGTAAGGCAGCGTCCATTTATTACGTAACGCTAAAATTGAAAATTTTCGACCCCCTCCCCCCGTCCGTAACGCTTTTTGTATGATTTTTTTTAAATTTTTGTATGAGCCGTAACACTTGAGCCTACTCCCCCCCTCCCCCTAGAGCGTTACGTAATTTGTGGATGCCGCCTAAGAGCTATGGAAATGATCTAAGTTTAAGTATCAGAACAACATTGGCATGTTAAATTTAGATTTTGTAAGATTGGACCAATAGCTGCGACCTATTAATTACATCTGTGAACATCAAATTTTGCTGCGGTTCAGAAGGTCCAGAAACAAAATTTTGATATTGTCTTCAGCTTTTATGTCAATCAAGTCAACATTACGTTTTGCTTGTCAGGACTTCGCTCCTACTCGGAATATTTAGCTCAAATGTTTATATTGGTTTTTCAAAATAATCCTGTATTTCTGGAGGCTGACCATGTTTATTTTCTAAAAGCTATTTGACAAGTTTAAATAAAGCATCAGTTTTGATTGTATCTGATAACTTTTTCTATATTTGTAATATAAAGTTTGAAATGCATTCAAAACTCAACACGAAATTCGAAATTTTTGCCCTCTTTCCGAAAATTACGATATAGTGTGACCTCTTTTGCAAGGCTTATTTATTGCTGAACAACTTTATTATTAATCTCAATTTTGGCCTCTTTTGAATCAACTGTTTTTTTTTTTATAATATACCGAAGCTGAATTGGGATTTTATAAAATACTCATTCAGCTCTTAATCATGCTTATGTTAAACCTGTGGAAATAGTTGAAGTACGAAGCAAGTAAAACGTTACTTCGTCTTCCGAATATCCATGTATACATATACATTTGCTTTGTGGAATATTAACTTTTTAATAAGACGAAACATTTCTTGTTCAGCTCATTAGTAAAACAATATTAACAAGTCAAATGAGGAACTTGGGAAGTGCATAATAAATGGTGATTTAACTTTTGTTCATTTCAATGCATAACGCTGAACATTGACTTAAGTTTGTATATAAATAGCATTTTCTCAGCTCCTTATAAGGTAAATTTTTTATTCTGCTGTTATAACCATTATTAACCAATAATCAAACATGCATGCTTATTTCTGGCTCTGAATCATTAGTTGGGTAAGCCAGTTTCAGCCACATTAAGCCATTTAAAGCCATTAAGTTCCATTGTGATCCATTTCAAGCTATTTTAAGCCGTTTAAGCCAGCTCAAAATAACTTACACGGCTAAAATTATATTGGCTAAATTGGCTAAACATGGCTAAAACGACATAAACAGCTTAAAACGGCTAATAATGGCTTAATATGTTTTAAACCAGCTTTAAACTCTTTATACGGCTTGACTCAAAACATTTCAAACAGCTTAAACTAGTGATCAATTTACCTCCGGTTAACAGTACGACAGATCCGTCAAATCAAATATCTTTCAAAAATGTATCCTTATTGTTTCGTTAATCAGTCAGTTAATTTACTTACATCAAATAAAGCCCACTCATTATTCCAGCAAACAACCAAAGAGCAAGTTCTTTTGTTCACCTGTTCGAGCCGATTTATTTGGCTACGAATAGCAGCTTAATTGCGATGACTGTAATCGTTGTATGACGCCGACAATTCCCAGTAAAATTACCGTTTTTTCTCTGTTCCCATCGATAATGGAAACCCATGCGTATTGAATAATGAATGGACGATTTTTGACACTACCACCCTCTTGCCGTCACCTTTCATCGGCCCACCTCATCAGTATGTGTCGAAAAAAAAAATGTTTGTAAGAACAAAAACCAATATATGGCCACCATTCTTTGGTGCATGTCCGTTTCATGACCATCTGCCAAATAAGCTAATTGAAGGAGATTCAGCTGGGGAATGACTGATTGGGCGAGTTTGTACGGGTGTTTTGTTTGTTTTATAGATGATAGGTTTGATAAATGTATGTTGTCGTCCGACAAAGCTTGTTTTCGCATTTATAGTGGTAATACAAGATTTCCACGATTTTTGTTTTACATTTTTAACCATTTTATATGACATTTGTTCCCATGTTTCAAAATTGGATAGTCTATGTAACTCATTAGTTCTATTCTCGATTATTTTCCAAATGTTAATTTGAATCCTCTGCAGAGCTTTCTTCCTAGTATTATAACAGATGGTCCATATTGGTACAGCATACAACATGGCTGGCCTGGAAATTTGTTTGAAGATCAAAAGCTTGTTCTTAAGACAAAGTTTCGATTTTCTGTTATTAAGTGGATACAGACATTTTACATATTTGTTACATTTGGCTTGAATACCCTCAATGTGATTTTTGAAAGTTAATTTTTTATCTAGCATGAAAATTGTTCGAGCTTTCAAACTGCATAGGTATCAAGTTTTTGAGCTTTTTCGCAATTAGTAACAATTTGTTTTCCTTTTTCAATGCTGGAAATGGCTTTTTAGGTTCTTCAAAATTTTAAATTATTTCCAAGAGGACTAAGAGTCAGGGTTCAATCGAGAAATTTTATGTTTGAATTTCTTTTTGAAATTTCTTTTCGTTCCTTTTTAAATACATTTTTGCAGATTCTGCTTCATTATTTGCATCTGGTATCATATGTTCCGTATTGCTGTTGAATCATGTTTAACCAAATATAATTAAATATTTTGTTGTGGGTGACACGTGCACTCGTTAAGGGTTTGTATTATTTTTGGAAAATTGAACTTCCACACAAGCATACGGGCACGGTTGATAGCAGATTTATTCGTAGAACTTCAACACCTCCACTATCGATACTCGATTACAACTTTGGTTTACCAATGCGCTTGGTTTATATACCACGTGGGGTTTATGGGATTCAAACGAGATGATATAAACAAATTTCATTGGGAAAACATATTTACAGGATTCGTTCGATGATATAGAAGAAGTCCGCGATACTAATGAAGCTATGTATAGAGTCATCTTCCGCCAAGTACTTAAAATGAACTTGAACAGCAACAGTGGAAGCATCTCAGCTATGGCGTGCCATGTGAGCTATTCCTAAAATGGGGAAGCTAAATAGATAAATGCTTTCACTTTCCATAATGGCATTTTAATTATGCAATTAGCAAAAGCTTTCGGCCGTTCTATTGGTGCAAAATAAAAGGACGTTTAGACAAGATGGAACTTACGAAGCAAAAGCCAATGTCTCATATTACTTGGAGCAGGGAACGTCTGCCACCATGCAGTCATGTCGAGAGGATACAGTCACCTCTGAGGATGACTTTTTGACTGTCAACGACTTTCTGTTCACCAGAATAAACGAGAAGACAACAATGCGCTATCATTTGTTTAAATGGTTCATACAAGCGCAACCACGCTCCTGCTGTTAACGATAAATGCTGCTCAATCTGAACAGCCAATATTTCAATAAGAATTGGACCAGATAGTACTAAAAAGATCATGAAATTGATCAATTTGAACTTCAAACACCAGCTAATTACGAAAAGGTGTAATTTAATGGCTTATTGTCGTAATATAAGGTCGAAATTTGAGAGTTGTAAATTATTTTCTTGTTTATTTATTTTCATGTTTCAAAACTTCAAACTTATTATGAGGTCTTTACAGTCTTCTTCCAAGTCATATAGTCATCAACGCAAAAAGGAAATGAAATCTTTCAACAAAATAATAAACGATTGAAGTGTAAAATCTACGTATTGTAAAAAGTCTAGAACAATTCAAATCAATCGAAAATAGGTATCTAATAAAAGCGCTTTCTATACGTGAAACTTTTTGAACTATCTGTACAAACTCATTTGTATCTTCGCATGTTGAGTAATTTTGATTGTTATCTCCGAACAAAAGTGTAGACACAAAATGCTACTTCGGCAGTCTGCCAACTTTCGAGCTGTGATCGACACCCCATCATCTAATAAATTACCGGAATCCAAATCAACACACATTGTTCCCGATCGTTGCCATCATCAAGACACGGGCATCTCGTATCACATGAACGAGTTTTTTGCTGGAAACATGACAAAATCGTACGAAGAGAACACAATGTAACACCGAATAGCAAATTGAGGCAATATTTCAATCCGCGCTAAGCTTTTTTTCATTCCCAACCCCTTCCCGCATTAGTCGTGGGGTTGGCTTAGGTAGGCAAGTAGTGGATGCCCACCCGGTAATGAATCGAAAGAGACACAATACAATAACCATCACATCACTAGAAGAGACCCCCCCCCTCATCTTAACGAGTTTGGCGGATGGCGGAAAAAATCTCAGGGCTTTGGGTTGATAGATGACCCGCATTGTGTGACCATTTCCGAGGATTCTATTGCCCTTCAGAACCGATGGACCGAAGGAGAAATGTTAACGTTAACGTTAACCTTACGTCTGTGCCAAAAAAGTTACAATGGAGTAAGATGAGGAGTGCTTGACTGGGTTTTGTTTTAGGGACATGAAAAAAAATATGCAAGTTGATTTTTAACTGGCATGTTTAGTAGGAATTCTCCATTTAATATTTGATATATGGCGTTTTGAAAAGTGTGAAAAATCGGTATTTGAAATTTTAGTGGGCCAGACGAATGCCTTTTTAAGTGTTACTGGGTCATGTTGAGCCCAGAACGCAGACAAAGGGTTAAGGTGCCTTGCAGTATCAAAATAATAGTCAAAATTGTCTACAACTATAGCAAATTGCACCTGGGATGGGCTCCGCTTAATTCGTTTCTAATTAAGTTCAACCAACAATGCTCTTTTAACGAAACCAAGAGTAATTTAAACCCAATGTTGAACTACGCTTCCAAACAAGACGTGCCTCCGAAGCGTAGCAGATTGACGTTCGATAGCCCGCGCGCACGAGCCCAAAAGGAAATGAGAAATAATCGCCACCAGAAGCGGCACGTAGCAATAGTTCAGAGAGCGAAACCATCTCCGACGAAGTCATCAGCAAGATATCCCCCAAATCCCACACATGGTTTAGTCAAATCATGCAGAAACGACAAAAAGTTTTTCGGTAAGCTGTTTTTCCACTGCTTCGATGTTGAGGTTTGGAACGGCTGTTAATGCCTTCGACAGCCCATCTCATCTCCCGCTCACCCAGTGAGCTATCAAGCACCACCAATAGTGAGGGATTCTTTTTGACATTACGTCTCAAATGGGAAAGAGCCTGCTTTTCAGCTTCACAGTTATTACCTGTAAGCTTTCTTTACCAAAGATGCCGTTTTTGCATCCGCAGGTACGATAATACTCTATACCCAGGGAAGTCAAGTAAATTTCCATTACGAAAAGATCTTGGAACGACCGGGAATCGAACCCAGACACCTTCAGCATGGCTTTGCTTTGTTTTACCGCGGGCTCTAACCACTTGGCTAAGGAAGGCCCCAGTGAGGGCTACCGCCACGGTAAATTCGCTTGCCGGTCACACCGTGTGATGTCTGGCTTTAACGAAAATCTGTTTGACCTTCAACTACGTGGTTCCTCGCCATCAATCCTATACCAATGTGGGCCCGCGTCGAGGCTCATCTAATTTATTTGAGCGATCGAGAGTGCAAAAAAAAAACGAGGCAAAACAACGCTACGCCATCCGTCAGCCATTCAATACTGTTGCTGTCGAGGTTGGCGAGCAGGTATGTTTGATGCTTGTGCTTAAATTTTCTGTTTTCCATGCTGTTGATTTATACGTGCTATGATTCACTACTCTAATACACATTATAATCAGTTTTTTCCTCATTATTATAGTGAATTTTAATGCTTGAAGATTCGTTCTTTACGTCTCAGCAAGGGCGTGAACATATATTTCATGAATTGATGGGTACTTGACATGCGAACAACTTAATAAGTTCAGTTTAGTTGTCATAAATCACAAATGTATGCCCCTTCTCTTCACGACGTTTGGGAAAAACTACGCGATTTTTAGGAGTTTCCGGCAAAACGCGAACATTTCCTTTCTTTACGATTTGGAATGAAACATTTATTCCCCTAATGGTGTACAAAATTTTCTGCCAAATCCTCCAAATTCGGAAGTACCCTTTGTTACCTCGCTTGAATCTCACAGCCTGGCTAGAGGAACCTTCGATTTACTGTTCGGAAAATTTGTCTACAGCGTCGAACTAACAGCTCATATTAACGCGAACGGAAAAGGGCGCATTTCATAGAAACGTTTACTTACCATTTTGCCACAATAAGTCACAGTTTTTAATTCCATTTTTTGGAAGGAAGGAAGTTGTGAATTAAGAAATTCACCATTCCTTTGGTCCGCGGTGGCAGCCATGTTTCAAAATATTCAAACGTGACCTTCTTAGAGGTGCTTTCCAAAGATGGTGTCCGTTAGGTTTTGCCAACGGGTCCAACGAAAATTCGAAGGAATGGGGTTAAACAAGGATCGAAAAGGAAAAAATACTTTTCAAAAAGATCCTCGGCGATTGAAGTTCGAACCCACGACCCCAGCTCATACCGATAAATGTACCCCCATCGAGCCCAAGAAGTTTCTATTTTTATATAAGATTGTACAAAACAGCCTTCTTATTCGGTGAAAGTTGGACTATTTTTTATCTTTTGTTTTAATTGATGAACAGATATATGATTTTTTAAGCATACATTCACTTTTAAACAAGTTGTCTAATAATATTTTGAAAACACTATTATGTATTTACCTCAGTAGCGCAATCAGGATTTGGTTCTGGAGGGGGTTTTGCAAATTATATAAGTTTTTTGAAAACACATTTTTGATTAAAAAAAATCGAGTTGAAGAATTTATGTAAGGTGGGTGTGCCAATTGTGGCCATAGTAGTTCCCTATTTCTCCATACATGGTTATCCGAATGTTTTCACATTTCGATAGGTTTTGTGTGTTTCGCAATAATATAGTGGTTATATATTGATGTTAAAACATTCGAGAAGGTTTAACATGTGAAAGTTATTAATATTTTACATATGGTCAAATAGGGAACCGATATGGCTATAACTGCTACACTTTTCCAATTTTTTATCTTTTACAAAGTTAAATAAATTGAAAAACATTACAACATTACTCTGAAGCCATTTAACCGCTGTCTTTCTGTGTTGATTCTCAAATATGTTTTCGTGTTTTGTAACAATGAAAATAAATTCTAGAATAATCTTTAAGCGCAGCAATTTGCAATAGAAATCATTGTCACTATTGTTGCAATAGGTCAAAAGTATCAGAATTGCCGAAGGAAGACTAATTGTACAACAGAATTATTAATCTATAAAATCGAGTCCAAAGGTCAAAAATAAGTTCGGTTTTTTTCTGCTTAAGTGTTTATTTTTATTTTGTACTATTTCTTTCTTTATCGGAATAGATAAAATCAAATGAAAGTGGTATGTACAGTCAGTCTATGCTATGCTATGCTGCTATAGATAAAATCAAATGGAAGTGGTGTTTCTTTCGAAACCTTCTTCCAAAGGCATAAGCACTCATCTTTTAAGGACATATCTCCATGAGTACCAAAATGGCCTCTAATATGGCACCTTACTCCCCCCTTCACTTTCCGCTCCCTCCTCCCACTCTTCTCACAGTATTTTGGAGAGCAATTACAAAAAATGATTATTTGAAGTTACTAACCTTATTGTAGAAGGGTGGTTTCTTAACTGAAAGCATTCCATAATGTGTTTTTCACAAATTACCCGTTTTTGAATGCAAACACGTAGTTATTGCTGTGATTTGTGTTGTAAAATACCACTCACTTCGCGCACCGTGTTGTTGTTTGTTGGCTTTTCGGTGCCGGTTCTAAAACTCACTTTTAATTGTTTTTCTACTCACCGTAGCTATCCAAAAATCTGATGCAATAGTTGAAACACTTAAACTTTCCACGCGCCGTGCTCCTCGGAGCAATCAATCACTTAAATTCATCGATTTGTGCTCGAAAAACGAATCCGGAACGCGAATTCACTGAGCCAACATTGTTTATAAATGGGAGGCGCAGCTCTCGTTGATTGGAAGTGATGTCAGTTTTTATTTTTGGATTTAAAATTGTTTGGATATTTATTCCCTTGGTTCAACCTCATAATCTACAATTTCAAAACACTCAAAAGGTGTACAAAATGTCACAAGTGTTGCAAAACAGTTTTATGCGTGAGAGAAACAATGTACGACGCAATTAAACAGCAAAAATGGATATTGTATATTATACAGTACAATTGACTATAGAATTCAAATGCATACTGATGGCAACTTTCTCCGTCCGTGAGAAGCGAGAGAAGAGAGGAGAAAACTGCCAAAAAAAGTAAACAACAAATTTTAACAATTAAACAAATTTTAGTCAAAAAACATGTTTTCCCCACCAAATGAAATAAATTGTGATTTTGAGCTTAATACCTAATACCTTTGTATGAAACGTGTGCAAGTAATACTGCCTACATAATTATGTGGGTGGAGGTATACATGAAACATGATTATTTATTTTTGGCCGACGCACATAACATTGTGCTCCGCCTTGTTGGGTGGCTCGGGAGGGTGCTTTAGCGGGTGGCTCGAGTGGGTGGCAACATAATGTTTACGTGCTCAATTAACTTTCACCTTAAACAAAATATTCAATACGAAACTTCCAGTGAGAATCAGTTCTCTTCTAAAAAATTCTGCCTTCATTGTGATTTGAATTCAATTTTATGACTTTGATCATAAGTGATGACTCATTAAATTGTTCAATACGACCATTTAACTTTGTTCTTGGATGGCTTTGTAATCCAATTGATTTACTTTTGTAGTGGGACGCTAATGCGTCCATTTTTCTTATGGACAAATCCGAGTAACATTTTTCCAATATTTTTTGAACAAAGTCCCTATTTCATGATTTACCTAAAAATAAAATGTTTTTCATGATCCACACCTACAAAATCTCAAATTTGTTGAAATTCATGATCATCGGCAGCTAAATATTTCAATAGCATTAGAAAATTTTTAGTCCATAATCTTTAAGAATCAATAAACTACTTCTTCGGCAATATGTATGCTCTGGAAGTAATTTTGATTTTATTAAACCCTTCAGGGATCTAAAAAAAAACACAACTTTGAATAAAATGAAAACTACTGAAATCAAAAGTGTTAATACGAATCAAACTGTGTTACTGCTTAGAAGTTGTATGATTTGTATCGTTCAATTTCAAAAATATTCTTGGTAAGCCATATATTTTTCCGGGTCTGGGGGGGGGTTTGACCCCCAAAACCCCCCCTTGGTTGCGCCACTGATTTACCTGCAACATAATTTTTAACAACCAAATAAAACGCTAAAACTTTTTTCTTCTAGATGTTTTGGCAACACTTTTCTCACCAAACTCTTTTGTTTTTTTTTTAGAATTATAAAAAACGATTGCACTAAAACGTTAAACCAACTAGTAAGAACAAAGCAAGCATCAATTGATAGTTTCGATTCAAAACATTTCCCTCGCACCCACTTTCAATGTTTGACTATAAGTAGCATTTGGATATATTCATTTTATAACCTAAAAATTAATTTAAGCCAAATTTTCATTTTTTTGTCGCTTATGAACTAGCTAAAAATGGCATGATAGAATATACTATACTGAACAGAATAAAGTACACATTGGCCATTTTTTCATATAAAATGGTCAAGTTTGGTGACGTGGATCTCGGTTGCACAGATTGATCTAAAATTTTCACCACCAATTTTTAATCAAACTTTTGAGTTATAACAAAACTTTATTTTTACAAAAATGATAAACGTCTTGAATTGCAAATAATTCTCAAATGGAAATACTATGCCCTTCTGCAAGGAAATTTTTTATTTGATTAGCCACACAAGCTTGTAGAATAAATTTTTTGGGTTAAACTGATTGATTCAAAATATTTCATGCTGGTTTTCGCAAATTTTCAATAACTTGGAAGTTTAGTGTTTCAAATAATGCGATTTTCCAATTAAATGAAACTCATGGTATTTCTGAGCCGTGGTTAAAATGTCTGGTCAATCGGACCACTAAAAGCCGAGATCAATCCTTCTTGAATGAAAAACGGCCAATTTGTACTTTATTCGCTTTGACAGCACCGCGTTTGACAGCTAGTTTGCGTGAAAACAAAATGTAAATAAAAGTGAAAAAACTAGACGTTTTTTAAGATCGATTTTCTAAAATTTGCTTTAACCAACCGATAAAATGGTGAGTATTTATTGAAAATTTAAGTGTCTGTGAATCTATTGAAGTGAACGTAGTGTTTTTTCTCTGAAGATGAAATACAATTTAACCACCTTGAAGTTGGGTGGTTTTTCATGGTGCAAAAAAATGAACGTATATTTAATCAAAATTATGAATTAAAAAGTCAAATTTCTTTACCAGTGAACTTTTTTATCACGATCAGAAGACTCAATTATTCCAAATTTGCAATACTTCTAATAAAAAAAATCTCGGAACTGTCGTAAATAGACTCTGAAATGTTGCACATTTAAGGCTTCGCCATCAGAATCCTACGAGGAATTTGCAGTGGAAATTCAACTTGCAGACATCGTGGGATATGCTGCCGGAGGAACTAAGCTCATCGTTGAGGGTGAACGAGTCTACCAAGCTAAGCATTTGCTGCTAGTAGGTGTGCAGACATTATTTGACGACGGTCTGGATTTGTTTGCCGCCTGCTTAAAATCTTTGTCCCCAAGTTCGGAGCCGCACAAAATTCACATACGAACTAAACGTTCGTTCAGGGAATGGACATTCCGATGCTCATGTAAAGCTGGACTCGGCAAATGTAAGCACCTTATGTCAGTGCTAAAACACTTATTGCTGTAAGTAATATAATATTAATATATCAATATAATATCACAAAAATCCCCTTTTTCACCCAGGTACCCTAAAGTCGCCCAAAAAGTAGCTAATGATATGTATAAAGCTACTAAATTGAGTGATTTTTGCTCTAAAACACCAGAATCTCCAAAGAGCTGTGATAAAACTCCTAGTGATGAAGAGTTATCGCGCGTGTTAAACATGTTTCTGCAAAGTACGATTCGAATGTGAGATAACTATTTGATTATTTTTTCGAATTTTTATTACAGACTTACCGGGAAGCAACCTGTATTACGAAGTGAACGGTAGGCCAACTGTGAGAGAAAATGTTGAGAATGAGACTGATCATGCGTCTGCATTAGATGAGTTACTTGATATTCGGCTTCATAGTCGTACCTCTTCCATCGATTCATTGATATCTATCGAAGGTTCTGAAACAATGATATCTCTTAAAGACTTTTTAAGAAGCGCCTTTGGCAGTGTGTCACATACCGACCTAGATCAAGATAACGCCCAGTTCATTGGACCTCTGGAAGCCAACTTACATATTTATTATGAAGTTCAAGTTATGTGTTATGAAGTTCAAGTTATGTGTTATGTGCAAATACAATTGAGCAACGTATTTCACCAGTGTGGAAAGATGAACGGAGTTGACGAATAACTGCTTCGAACGCCTACAGCTTGTACACTTATTACAACTCTCGGACAGATACCGTAAAAGACTGGAGGAGAAAAATAATGGGACTAGTTGTCCCAAAAGAAATTCAATCGGTAGCAATTATGCATGGTCTGAGATGTGAGTCGCTTGCCATAAAGGCTTATGAACGTGATTTCAATAAATCTGTTAGCCAGTGTGGTTTTGTGATTCCTCCTCACATGCCATGGTTAGGCTGCTCCCCAGACGGTATAGTCATCAACGAAAGAAAAATTATTGAGGTAAAGTGTCCGATATCAGGTGCTGATAATTCTCTGTGTGAAGTATTGGAGAGGGCAAATTATCTTACTAAGAATTTGAAGCTTTTGAAACGTAATCACCGCAAATTTACCGCTGATTTTGTAATTTATCCTGAAGCAGAAGATAAATGTCATGTAGAAACAATTAACTTCGATGAGGATTATGTTAGAATGATACTTGTATGTTTGAGGGAGGTGTACTTTAATGCTTATTTGAAATTTTTGTTTACCACGAACTTCAAAAACCTAAACGATTCAGTTGTGTAAATTTGGATTAGGGTCGGAAGCCCTCCCAGCATTATGTTTTTTTTTTTCATTTAACACTATAACAAGTTTTATTGATAATAAATCTTCGAGCTTTTTAGTAGAATACCTATAAGTAGATGAAAAAACCGAATTTAGTACTATACCATTTAATTCCACTAGAGTTTGTATCCTTTGACAGATACGCGTATTTCGACCTCAACTGTAAGGCTGTCTTCAGTGTCGTGTACTAGACTCGACTTGTCGAGTCGAGTCTAGTACACGACACTGAAGACGGCCTTACAGTTGAGGTCGAAATACGCGTATCTGTCAAAGGATACAAACTCTAGTGGAATTAAATGGTATAGTACTAAATTAAGTTTTATTGCTTTTATTCTAAATAAATAAAAAATTTTTTTTTTATATTGTTGTAATTTTGAAGTTTTATTTCAAGTAACATATTTGAGTCCTCTGTGTGTTCCTTAAAATCTCTTATTTGACAGAATTGGTTTTGAAATATTTGCGATTCCACATGTGATAAATACAATATCGTCCAGGACAGGTATTAAATTTATATCAATTTTGTCGTTGAGAATACCAAACTGCTTAATCAGTTGAATTGCCCGTTCCACGTGGACTCGCGCAGCAGCTATCGATACATTTTCAGTTGCATCCAACGGGCTCAATTGAGTTGAAGGAGCTCTTAAGCATGGTGGTCTAACCAATTTCACGCCCCGTTTTTGGCATTCTTCATCAATCAAGAAACCCTTATATGTCATAACCGATTCTCCCACTTTGATTTTGTCCAGAAAATTTTCTTGTATGACGATTTGCTTGTCTGAGCATTTTCCACCATACCCATGACTAATAAACGTACCCCCATTGGGTTGTTTTGTACCCCCAGGGGTTACTGCAATTAAGTATTTGGCAGTTTCCCGTCCCTTATAATGAGAATAAGCGTTAATTTGACAATGTAAGCAAGCAGGTTTTTTAATTGCAATTTCTGTGCAATCTAAAACTGCAACTACATCCTCGTAAGTCGGTCGAAAATAGGCATGTTGTTATTAATTTGTGTTTGAGTTGGCCAATACACAAGAGCCATGCATACAGCTTTGATCCAAGGTACTGTTTGATAAAATATTATCGACAGTTTGATAATGCAAATTGAAAAGTGGTTCCATACAAGAGAAAGACAAACTAGTCTTAAATTTAATGAAAACCATCAGTATCCGCTCCCGTAAGGGTACTGTAGAGTAGCTACTGGCTTTGTAATTTGAAAACGACCTTATGGATTGCTCGATCGTGTCCAACATCTGAACTGAATTCAAGCCTGTCCATGAATTCAACTTTGAATCCGTTTTGAATATAACAGCCATTTCTCTTTGACGTCCTCGAAACAATTTGTCCATTTCCAGCGTATCAACTTGAACAGCAGCTTCTGTCGTGGTTGGCGCCTCAATTTATGCCATCATGGGTGGACAGTTACTGTCGTAGAAATCCGCAGTCAATTTATCGGTGCTTGTAAACTTCTTTTCTTGTTCTCGTCTATGCATTCTAGCAGCACGATCTTCATATTGCTGTTTCTGTTTTGCGCTCTGTTTTGGTTGTGGCAAATTGATGTCTGGAATCGCAGAACTCAACTCCATTCTGTCCGTCTTTCGATTCAATGCTGAAAACAGGAATTGTGTTTGTAATGTAGAATTAAATACATAATGTTTCAGAATTTGTACCTGTGCTTTTGAAGTTTGAAATGCTAAAATGCAAACTGCACACTCTTGCCGTAGGCGCTGGTTCATATTTCAATTTTAACCGGCGGACCCACTCTTTCCAACGTTGTGTTTCGTCTTTTCTGGGGAAACTGTGGAAGGATACACATTGGCCATACCGAGATCTGCAGCCTGGAACAGCACAGACCGTTCTATTCATACTATTCGATGAACATGGGGAATCGGTATTCTTCTTGGCCTGCTTCATACTACAATCCATCTTGTCACAAATACCGGTACTTTGTGCGGAAAAATCCTGTCATGTAATGTACAAATTCAAATGTTAGCATAGATGCCGTGTAAGATAACATTATTGTTTTTCAGTTTGTTACGGTTTTCAATTGTTGGTTGTTCTTTTTCATTCAACTTTATTAAAATTAATTCACCCACCTTTTGAGAATCCATCAAGTGTCGCACTTTCTAGAACCTCCAAATCAATTGTAAATTAAGCTCGAAAATTGTAAGTCGACCGGAAAAAGATCCTTCAGATGTTAATTTTTCATTTCCTTGTTATAAAAAACTCCGATAAATTGCCGCCACTATTGTAAAACTGCGATTGAAAAAAGTTCTCCTTATGCACCTTTTGTTTACATATCAGTCCACACAAAATCTAAACTAATGTAGATGTCGCCACCGCGGCGCTGTCAAAGCGAATTCTGTCCAATTTTTCACTGCTTTGACTGCTCAAAACATTGTTTAGTATTTGGATTTTACGTTGCATTTTTTCGGTTTTCATCGTGTTCTGTAATAATTGAATAAGTTGCTATTTTGTTAGACATTGGACGTATTTTTTACAACGTTTTCTTCCTTTCGAAATTTTGTCTTCCGAAGTTTTGTCACCCAACCGAAAAATATATGCTGACAGGGGTTAACCATCAATTATACACCAATCAATGATCAGTTGGTCGTCACAAAATGCCAAGAATTTCAAGCTGTTTGCGCCCCCGTGGGTGACTTACTTCGCCGGGCACTTATTTTCACTATGGAAAACCGGCGTACTTCTTCACTGAAGGATTTCATTCTAATCACACGCCGTAAAACTTCAATAAATCACCAAATTTTACGAAATTTCCTTAACCGCCGCGTATAATTGAGAATGTAAACAAAGTTCAATCCGTCGTACTGAGAAAAAAAGCTTGTGCGCATCAATGTGTGCGCGACGCTCGACTTAAAAATACGGTTCCTTTGATTGTGTTGTTCTCGCTGTACTGTGAGAAAATGCCATAATAATTATTGTACGATCAAAAGGAATTGTGTTCATATGTTTGGGCTGAATTTTGATGACGAACAATTAATTTTAAAGGAAATTAGTATATTTCATCATGCTGAAGGAATGGAGGGAGATGCCCGTAGATCTATATATTCTAGTAAAACATTTTATTATAGCGTTGATATATTTTGTTTTAACCACTCAATACTTCACAGTGAGCCGTAAGTTGTGAGACAAATCTGGAAACTGATTGCGACGGAGTTGAAAACGATACGACGGATTGAGAATACGGTAAGATGCATTTTCTTTGCATTTTTTCCAAAAAGAGATCAATATTTATCAAAATGTTATTGTACAATGCTAAAGCCGTTTTGAGAAAGAATTGTTTGGCATCGGTTTGTCATTCACTGCAATACTGGGAAAATTGCAGTTCTCGCTGATCAATGCTTAATACGATAGATACTAGCACATCACCCTTTAAGCCTACTTTTCATTAGGAGAATGGTCATCATAACGGACTACTTTTCGGTTGTGCTAGTTTTCCCCAAATGTCGTTTCCCCGAACGCTCCATTTCCCTGAAAAGTTTATGGCGGTATTAAGTGTCATAACTTAATGCAATTTAGAGTGTCGATTGAACCGGTCATCTGATATGCACCCTTCTTTATTTCATTGGCGGTTCTTTCGAGTTTCACCGTCCTCGGCATCTTTGACAGTATGTGTTCACTCGAGATTCATTTAATATCTTCGCACTGGTTTATGATTGCTCTTTTTAGACTCATCTACTTTTCTTGGTCACATTACATCAAGAAGATTTTTTTAGCATTACTTTCTAAATGGTGACAAAGGTTGTTCTTCGGATTGCTAGTGTCTTATGCGATATTCCACAAATACCCATTTGTTTTATAGAGCTATAAGGTAGCGCCAATTAATTAATGCCAAAACTGTTTTTTTTTATTCTCGCTTAACTTCAGTTAGGCGTTACAACTTGAATTTCGCATTATAAACAATTTATTTGAGAATTTTTATTCTCTTGTTCTTTTGAAAATTGTCCAGTAAGTTTTCATTTGGGTTGTAAAATGGTCAGTCGACAACCAGGAAGGAGCGTCCAACACTGGTCCTCGCAAGTCCCTACCTCACGCTTGCGCGGGTCAAACGATGACAAAGACCACCAGCTAAGGGTTGCGTACTTAGCTGGTATTGCAACCTGGGCACTGTTGTCCTTCTGACGTCAGCTAGAGTGAGGGGCGCGTCCCGAGCGTCTGTTCACCAGGAGGTGCGGCTCAAACAGCGTCTGTTCTGGTATCCAGCGGCTGAGTATGAAATGTTGTATCACGTCAACTAACTTAAGGCGGCAGCCCCATCAACGTGATGTAGGTAGCGCAACCCCGGTAAGGTAGCATACCGAATTTCTCACCTCCACGAAAAATGGCGAAAGAAGAAATAACGGCTCGTGAACTGCAGAAAGTTGGAAGTGGACACCGATTAGCGAGCGAATCTGTGTACTGAGGTTACGGGATAAGTTCTTCAACTACAGCCTGATCGCACCGACGAACGACAAACCTGATGACGTGAAGGACGTGTTCTATGAAGGCCTTGATAAGGCCTATGGAGAGTGCCCAAAACACGACGTAAAAATCGTCATCGGAGATGCGAACGCTCAGGTTGGAAGAGAGGAAATTCTCCACTCCGTTACCAATGACAACGACCTACGACTAGTGAGTTTCGCTGCTGCCAGAATGATCAGCACCTACTTTACACGCAAAGATATTCGAAAGCACACCTGGAGGCATCCAAATGGTGATATTTGCAACCAGATAGACCATATTCTGGTGGATGGCCGACTTTTCTCAGATGTCATCGATGTTAGGAGTTTCAGGGGTCCTAACATTGAATCGGATCACTACCTCGTTGTCAGTAAAATTCGAGCGCGGTTATCAACGGTAGCGAGATCAAGACCACAGCGAACAATGCGATTCAATATCCAGCGCTTCTCAGCAGACGGTGTTACAGCTGAATACCACCAAAAGCTGGATGAGCGGATAAGCGAGGTCAATGTGAGCGAAAACCTCAACAATCTATGGAGTGGTGAGTGAAACTGCGCGAGAAGTGATAGATACTGCTCGAAGACGCCCCAGAAGTGGATGGTTCGACGAGAAGTGCCAGAGGGTGACGGATGAGAAGAACGTGGCCAGACGTCGGATGTTAGCGTCTGGTACCAGGCTGAACAGAAAGCGGTACAGGGAAGCAAAATCAGCTGAAAAGCGAATCCATCGCAGAAGAAAAAAAGAGTATGATGAGAATGTGATAGCCAAAGCGCAAAACTGTATGGAGCAGAACGATATGCGACGATTCTATGAAACTGTCAATGGCTTGCGGAGAAAGTCAGTGCCGCTAGCTAGAAGGATGGCCTCATTTGCCCTCTCTTCAAAAAAGGGAATAGTTTGGAGTGCGCCAATTACCGAGGAAAAACGCTCCTCAATTCGGCGTACAAAATAATGTAACGTATTCTGTTCAACAGATTGAGACCGCTTGGAGAGTCCTTCGTAGGCGAATACCAAGCTGGTTTTCGTGAGGGCCGATCGACGTCGGATCAAATGTTTACCCTGCGACAGATCCTCGATAAATTCCGGGACTTCAACTTGCAGACTCATCATCTGTTCTTTGATTTCCAGGCGGCACACAATTCAGTTAAAAGAAACGAGTTGTGGGAAATAATGATGAAACATGGTTTTCCGACTTAGCTGATTAGACTGCTTCGTGCAACGTTGGAAGGATTCATAACCTTAGACGGCTTGAAGCAGGGCGATGCACTTTCAAACCTATTGTTCAACATAGCGTTAGAAGGAGCAATAAGGAGAGCTTGCGTACATAGAAATGGCACTATTATCACACGTTCGTGTATGCTGCTTGGTTTTGCGGAAGATATCGACATAATCGGAATTGATCGCCTGGCCGTGGAAGAGGCATACGTGCCTTTTAAAAGGGAGACAACGAGGATTGGGCTCATTATAAATACCACAAAGACAAAGCACATGGTCGCTGATAGACACCGTGAGCCTATAGGAGATGTTGGTAGTAATGTGGTGATAGGTGGTTATATGCTTGAAGTAGTTGAAAAATGTGTGTACCTTGGAACTCTAGTGTCTTGCGATAATTATGTTACCCGCGAGGTAAAATGGCGTATTGCAGCTACTAGTCGGGCTTTTTACGGACTTCGTAACCAGCTAAAGTCCCGCAGCTTACAGAAGAAGACCCAACTCGCGGTGTACAAGACTTTAATTCTTCCGGTAGCTCTGTACGGCCACGAATCTTGAACATTGAAAAGAGGTCGACCGGATAACTTATGGGGTCTTTGAACATAAAGTGCTGCGAACAATACTCGGCGTTAAATTGGTCAATGGCATCTGGCGGCGTCGCATGAATCACGAGTTATACCAAGTCTATAAGGAAATGGATATTGTTAAGCGTATAAAACACAGGCTGCGGAGGACTGGGTATGTAGCTCGCATGTCGGAGGAACGTTAAGCGAAACTAATATTCAGCAGAGAACCAGGACGAGGCCGTCGCCTCCGTGGAAGGCCTCGCACCAGATGGGTTTTTGCAGTTGAGGAGGATTTAAGGTCACTTAACGTTCAGGCAGCTCTGTCGTCGTAAAATTTGAGCTTCTTAGTCACCCCCTTTTGAGGAGGGCGTTGGTATAGCTCAGAAGGCGGTTGTACTCCCAGGCATTAATGAGGGAGTCTCACAAGAAAATTGTATCAAATTAATATATAATCCAAACTCATGAGAACTAATATGCATTTGCACGTGTTTAGTTTGTGTTCAATGCTCATTCAAATTAAAATGTGAAACGGAGAAACACTTACATATTTTAAAAAAATGGATAATGTCGAGCCCTCTATATACATCGGAGTATCTTCAAAACCAGGGACGGACAAACGATCAAAATTCATACAGATTCTCAAAGTGGAAAGTATTTGCTTAAACTCAATGTTTATGTTATTGATTTCAACATGATAACTACCATTATAGTAAATAACTCATACTTTTGCTTAAAATTAAGATGGCGTCATAATACAATATGGCCACCAGATTTTTTACCCAAAATTTAATCCCATTGTACAGGTTACTCGAGCAAAGAACATGCCATTGAATACTTATTACTTTGTTGTACGAAATATGTTGTATTCATAAATTTAGAAAATCGTTCATTTCAAACGGGTAATACAATTGCTCACCTAGTTTTTGCAGCTGTTCTAACTCAGTTTTTTCTTAAGGAAGTTTCAAATATGACGTCCATCATATTTGGGGATTTCTAGACCTCCCACCCCCCTCTGTCATGCTTTTTCCAATAACTAATACTGTCATACTTTCGTAGACCACTCCCCTCCCTCAAATGATGGGTGTCATTTTTGGGTGACCCCTTATTTAGCTTTTTGAAGGTGACCACAAAATTAAAATCGAATGGTGCACTAATGGTGAAATTCAAGGTTTTTCTGATAAAATACAAGAATGGCCAAATTTATTGCATATAAATGCTGCATACTTTCTCAGTTTGATTTGTGTTTTAGGATATATGGAAAGGATGATACGTGAAGAAATACCTGAAATGTATCAAAAAATGAGCTTCTCTTAAAACTGCTAGTTAGCGTAAGATGGATCATCTAATATGCCTGCTTCCCCCTGACGAGATTTCTGAACAAACAATTTCGCCAGAGATGTAATTGATTGAAATGAATATGCCTCAAAATGCGGCTTATGTGGAATTGCCGAACAGATTCACGAACAAATGCTCAAGGTTTCTTAAAGCAGGACATCTAGAAAGTTTGAACCTTATTTTTGGATTAAACAAGAGGTTCGAACTTCAGCCAAATATATAGCTTAATTTTAAAATAAAATGTCGCTTTCAAGTGATTTCAAAGTGCAAAAAAATGACAATTGCCCTGGATTTCAAAATATAACGCTATTGTTTATTATAATAGTTTGACGTTGGATCTATTAGTGGATTTTAGAATTGTTGATTATTCATTACAGCAGGTTTTCAAAATTTTTTCAGAAAATACCGTTTTCGATGTGTACTTGATAATGAATTTTCGTCACTATCACATGAAAACTATTGGCCCAAAATGAACAAGAATACGAATTGATTGTCTTCAGAACATATGAAATGATTTTTTTCTGCTTCAAAATTTCATGTATCTCATCAAACTTTAAGAGTAAATTGAGATGATTCGATCGATATTGTTTCATGCTGAAGTTATGTCGAAATTTAGAAATTCAAAATTTTTTTTTACACGAAAAAGTGATTTATATACCACAGGAATATCAGAATTTTAGAAGTCAGTGGTGACAAAAGGTTGCACAGCTCGGAAATTTCAATTGATTTTCTACAGGGCGTTTATTTGATCCTGATTACTCCAGAGTGTTTAAACAGCTTGACAATTTCAATTGGTGTCCTACAGAGCGTAGAGATGTAACTGATCTATGTGGATTAAGGTCAAATTTCTGCAGGGCGTTGATAAAGCTTTGAATTTTAAATTATTTTTCTACAGAGAATTAAGATGAGCTATCTGGGACAATATCAAATTAATCAAATTACAGCTTAACAATTTTCATTAATATCATACAGGGCGTTGATATGCATATGATCTACGTGGAGTTAGGTCAATATACTTCAGAGCGTTGATAAAGTTTGAAATTTTTAATTGATGCCCTACAGGACGATGAGATGCAGCCGATCTACATATAATAAGTCAAAATAATCCAGAATGTTGATATTGCTTGGAATTTTCAGCTTATGTCCTACAGGTCTGACCTAAATGAGACATGGTCAAACTCCATGACGTTAATGAAGCTTAACCATTTTGATTGATGCCATAAAGGGCGTTAATATGCAGCTGATCTATGTACGATAAGGTCACATTACTCCAGGGCCTTTATACTGCTTGAAATTTGCAAAGGATACGGAGTATTAAGGTGCAAATGATCTACAATGACAATGTCAGATCACTCAAAAATGCATGAGCGTTTTAGAAGCTTGTATTTTATAATTTATATGCTTCAGGGCGTTAAAATGCACCTTATCTTCTTGAAATAAGGTCAAATTACTCTAGGGCATCGATACAGCTTGGAATTTTTAATTCATTTAGGGCGTTCAGGCGCATTTTATCTACATAGTATAAGCTCATTTTTTTTCGTAGGTACCGCTTAGAATTTGCAATTGATCAAGGCATTAAGATGCAGCTGATCCCCATAACACAAGGTCAAATAATTTCAGTGTGTTGAAGCAGCATGGAAATTTCGATTGATTTCCCAAAGGGATTTTAAGATCCTCCAGATCTTGCAAAGATATAGGTGAAATAAAGTCTAATTACTCCAGGGCGTTGATATAGCTTACCAATTTTAATTGATGTAGTACCAATTTTAATTTGACACAGGACGTACAAACACACCTGATCTATTTGGAATACTGTCAAATTTCTCCTGGGTGTTGATACATCCTGTAATTTACAATTGACGTTCTTAAGGGCGTTAAGATGCACCTAATCGACAGAGGATAAGAACAAACTACTCTAGGGCGTTGATACAGCAATGAATTTATGAAATGATGTCCTACAGGGCGTTAAGATACAGCTCATCTATTTGAGGAAAAATCAAATTACTCCAGAGCGTTGTTTTACAGGGCTATGAGGTGCGCATGATCTACATAGGATATAGTCAAATGACCTTAGGAGTTTGATACAGCAAGAAAAATTTTACTGATTTGATATAGGGCGTGAAGATGCTTCAGATATCGCCAAGATCTTTGTGGACTTTTACTCCAGGGCGTTGATGCAGCTTGGAATTATCAAATTAAAGACGGTCGCATGCACCTTATCTACATGGAAAAAGGTCAAATTATTCCAGGGCGTTGATCCAGCTTAGAGTTTACGATAAATGTCCTACAGGGTGTTAAGTTGTGTCTGATATACATGGAATAATCTCAAATTACTCCAAGGTGTATCAACGCCCTGGAACACATAGGTTTCGATTGATTTTCTACAAAGCGTTCAAATGCTCTCGTAAAGATCTGTGTGGAATAAAGCCAAATTTTTCTAGCGCGTTGATAAAGCTAGGAATTTTAATTGGTGTCCTACAGAGCGTCAAGATCAACCTGATCTAAAGCCTGTCCACGTTAAATTTCGGACACCCAAATAATGGCAGCAAAAAAAAGTTACTCATAATTCAACAAAAACAATTGTTGATTTCAGAATAAAAGAGTTATATCTACAAAATAAACAGTTGACAAGGATGTTAATCCTTCTTTCTGTAAAATTCTCGAACTTTCTGTGGTACACCCGCCATCCGTGTCCGAAATTCATCGTGGACAGGCTTTACATGGAATAAGGTAATATTACTTCAGGATGTTAATACAGCATGAAAATTTCGATTGATTTTCTTCAGGGCGTTGAGATGTTCCAGATCTCGCAAAGATCTATGTGGAATAAAGTCAAGCTACCCCAGGACGTGGACACAGATGGATCGATTTATGTCATACAGGGAGTATAGATGCATCTGATCTACGTGAAGCAATATTAAATTACTGCACAGCGTTGATAAAACTTGGAATTTTCAATTGATGTTCAATAGAGCGTTGAGATGGACCTGATCTACATTGGGCAAAGTCTAAGCACTCCAGGGCGTTTATAAAGCTCGGAAATTTTGAAGGATTTTCTACAAGACGTTAAGATGCTCCAGATCTCGCAAAGATATGTGTGGAATGTAGTCAAATTTGCGCCTGATACGCATAATAAGGTCGAATAACTACAAGGCCTTGATACAGATAAGAAATTTTGATTGATTTTCTACAGGGCATAAAGATGCACCCGATCTCGCTAAGATCTGTATGGAATAACGTCAAACTATTCCAGGGCTTTGATACAGCTTGATCGATTGATGTCATACAGGGCGTTGAGTTGCACCTGATCTACATAGAGCAAAGTCAAAATACTCCAGGGCGTCAATACAACTAGGAATTGATGTCTTCAGACCATTAAGATGCACTCGATCTACATAGAATAAAGTAAAACTACTCCAGTGCGTTAATATAGCTTGTAATTATTAAATGATATCCTACAGGACGTTGATATCCTATGCAACTGATCCAATTAAGACAAGGTCATATTACTCCAGGGCGTTGATACAGCTTGACAATTTCGATTGATGTTACACAGGGCGTTTAGTTGTACCTGATTTACATGCAACAAAGTTAAATTAATTCAGGTCGATGATACAGCTTGAATTTTCAACTGATTTTCCAAAGGGCGTTAAGAAAAAAATATCTGAGAAAAGCTTTTTAGTCGTCGACTAAGCGCGACTAAGCAGGACGACAGGGCTGCGTTCAGGGCGACTGGAAGAGATTGGCCCAGCACCAATGGAGAAGGCTTCTTCATTCGGCGTAGATTCAACGCAATAGCAAGGAATTGTTGCCCATCAAGTATCAAGTAAGTAAGGTAATGGTAAAAACATTCAAAGTACTCTAGTTGTCTTTTGATAAAGTTTTCTCAAACTAACTGTGAAGATGCCTGTCTACTTGATGTTCTTGTTTTTCAATTTTTATGCACAAATCTGATATAATTTGGTATTGCACAATACTATATGAATGGTTTTGAAATTTTGAACGTATTTAAGAAAAGGGGGTTTGAAAAAGAGTTTTTTGGTGTATGCTGGTCAAAAAATTTATTTTTTTGTAAAGACCCCTACTGTTCCAAGAAATAATTTTTGGCTATGCCACCGCATCATATAAATAAAACAACGAAAAAAGGTAATACTTAAGTTCTTTTATCGAAGATTTCAATGTTTTTCTTAGTGATTCGATTATCCGGAGAATTCGATTATCCGGAGTAAAACAAAAATCTATACTCCGGATAATCGAGTCCGACCTGAATATCAATCTACGAATTCTCTCAAAAGCTTTTTTGAGAGTTTCTCAAAAAGTACCTAAAAATCTTATAGATAATTCAAAAACTTTCAAGAGCTCTTTCGGAAAAAAATATTCTAAAAATCTACAAGAAGTACTTCAAGTGATATAATACGATTTCGTTGAGGAATTACATTTTAAACGTATCATAATCGATATAATATATCGATTGTTGATGTTCAAAATTTAATGCTGTTTAGGTAAACATTCTAGGAAAACATCTAATAATTTGATCTAGATTCCCTCTAAATATTAAACAGGAACTTCTACGAAGATACATAAGGAATAAAAAAATATCTACAGAGATACAAAAAAGTCTTGAAAAAATTCTTGACAGAATTCCCGAAAGAATTTCTGTAACTAGTCTGGATGAGTTTTCGAGGCATTTTTGCGATTCTGACTTAATTGAATTATGAACAAGTGTGAAACACGATATGACAACAAGTGTGAAACACCTATATGAAAAATATAAATTTTTGCTCCAGTCAACATTTAAGGTTTAATTTTGGGTCTATTTGGTCGTTGATTTTAACTCAATTCACCAATTATATAGTGTGCAGATATCGATGCAAATTGATATTTATGTTAAAGTTGCTTTCCGTTCGAAACAGGAATCAAATTCATCACCAACTCTAGTATACCTTCACATTCTCTCCCACTGAAAATGAGTTGCCGGTAGCCACAACCTGTCAATACAGCGCCTATCCAACACGCTGTTTTTCCCATTTCCATCTTCAACATCACCCAATCGCGCACGTGGGAGAGAGTGGGTAACCCACAGCACTCCAAGAGAGCGAAAACGGGTGGCATACATATAGCTTCATAGAAACAAATCCGAGAATATCCGGCAGAGTATGAAAAACAAAACGATTTCAAGCACTTGGCCGAGGCGCAAGCAGAGTGCGATATCGGGTACGCCACTGTATGTCAGCAGTTGGCGCCATTCGGTCAGTAGTGAGCGCGCTTTCGTCGGATTAACACGTGGTTCCCTCCCAGTAAAGCCGTGAGAAGTTCGGATACCGGATCCCAAAGCAATGGATTTTTGTTGGTTTTGGTCCAGTTAACTTTTGTGGTTTACTGTAGCATGGAGATCAGAAATCAGGATACTGATGCATAACTGAGGAAGCGTAAAAGTGCGTTTCGAAATTTACTGATGTATGAAAGTGCTTCTGAATATATATTTTGTGAAAAAGATTGATTGATTTGTGGTTGAAAAATAAAATGTGTCAGTTGCATTTGGCAATGGGAATTATGGTTATGGTTAGGATGATGCTGAAGGTGGATGCAGTCATAAAAAAGCGATGATGATGCTGATGATGTTAATGATGATGCAGTTGTAGTGAATCTGTAACCCATCGTAAAGTGGAGTAGAGTCAGTGCATCTGGTCAAATAGTTTTGCAAAAGCGTGCGGCTTGAAGTGGGCGCGATTTCTTTCAAGTTGGCAGCCAATAGTGAAGAAAAAAATAAATAACTAACGTCTGCGGCAGTGGAGGTGTGTTGATGATTTAGATCATTATTTTACCGAGTGTAAATTGGATGGGCACTGCACGGTTAGATTGGAAACCATTCTCGTATAGGATTTGTGCATTAATCTGAGGATAATTGCTGCGTTTCTTGGGAATGGGATTTTTGTTTGGATCGTCAAAAGAATGTATCATTGTGCAACGTAATGCAGTGATATTTAAATGCCGGCGGATAATAGCCGAAACCTTTGTGAGTGTATGTGACCAGGCTTTATCGTAGTTACTATATTGCAGAAACAAGTGGAAAAGTTTATGAGTTACATGATCAAACAAAAACTCCACAAAATAGGATGCCGAAAGGAGTTAGTAGATGTCAGTTATATCCAAATGAATCAACAAACTTGGTGAACTGAACAAAAAACTAAACAAGAATTAAATGAAATAGGTGAGTTTGACGTAGAATAAACTTAACAATATTTCGTTTTAAAAACTGTCAAATTATTAAAATATTAAGCATGCATTTCTATATTGGTTCGTGTAATGATTTAAACTTAGTTTATTGGGCAAATTATAACTTAAACGTAAAAATATTGTGAAAAACGTTTAGCCTGCTTTTCTATTTGCACTTTTGCAGTATGAGAGCTTTATTTGCCAATTTATATTTTTTGAATCATGCAATTAGAAAATTTCTCGGATCTCAGATTGGAGTTTTGACCAGCGGGAATCAAACAAGTGTTCTTGTACATTTATCCCAGCGGCATTTTTTGTTCTAGAGTTTATTGGCATTGACAGGCTCTTGGAGACTTATCAAAATTAAGAGTCAGTTCGCGAGAGCCGCAACCCCTGCTTGTATTGATGTTCTTCGATCAGGCTTAAATTTTCAGGGATTGTTCTACTATATAAAAGATGATGTTTTGCAAAATTTTAGATTTTTATATTAGGGGGAAGTGGGACAAAACGACCCCCAATGATTTCATGTCACTAAACATGCAAAATCACAAAAACTTATATAACTATAGTAAAACTGCACGGATTACGTTGAAACTTGGCTTGATTACTCTACGTTATATAAACTTTGAGATAAGCATGGTATATGAATTTTAAAAGTACTTCAAATCGAGAAAAACAAGTTTTTCTTAAAAATATTAGTGATTTTCAAATCGATTTTTTTCTTACCAACCGAACTAGGTCAAAAAACTAAATATGACGTTTTGTAGGGTAACTCATGGGCTTTCATTAGAGGTATAATCCAGATATGCCGTTTCAAAAATTTTCGAAAATAATTTTTTTTCGGGGTAGTGTTTTAACTTGAGCCATTTTGCGAGTACCGCAACCGCCTTGTCTAGAGAGGTTGTATTGATGTTCTCCGATCGAGCTGAAATTTGCAGGAGTTGTTTTCCTATATAAAAGAATATATTTCGCAAAATTTCAGATTTTTATATTAGGGAGAAGTGGTACAAAATAACCACTAATGATTTAATGTATAAAAACATACTAAATCAATTAAAGTGCTATAATAGCGATAGTAAAAATACAGAGTGCTTCGTGAAGCCCAAGCAGGACAGTTCGGTTTTGCGTCGTCCGATTGATTTTGCTGACGGATTCGCGCGTTTTCGTTGCCGGAGATTTTTTTTTTCCTCCTGTTTTGGAGCGTCTTGCTGGGTAGTGCTTCGTGAAGCCCAAGCAGGACAGTTCGGTTTTGCGTCGTCCGATTGATTTTGCTGACGGATTCGCGCGTTTTCGTTGCCGGAGAATTTTTTTCCTCCTGTTTTGGAGCGTCTTGCTGGGTAGTGCTTCGTGAAGCCCAAGCAGGACAGTTCGGTTTTGCGTCGTCCGATTGATTTTGCTGACGGATTCGCGCGTTTTCGTTGCCGGAGATTTTTTTTTCCTCCTGTTTTGGAGCGTCTTGCTGGGTAGTGCTTCGTGAAGCCCAAGCAGGACAGTTCGGTTTTGCGTCGTCCGATTGATTTTGCTGACGGATTCGCGCGTTTTCGTTGCCGGAGAATTTTTTTCCTCCTGTTTTGGAGCGTCTTGCTGGGTAGTGCTTCGTGAAGCCCAAGCAGGACAGTTCGGTTTTGCGTCGTCCGATTGATTTTGCTGACGGATTCGCGCGTTTTCGTTGCCGGAGAATTTTTTTTCCTCCTGTTTTGGAGCGTCTTGCTGGGTAGTGCTTCGTGAAGCCCAAGCAGGACAGTTCGGTTTTGCGTCGTCCGATTGATTTTGCTGACGGATTCGCGCGTTTTCGTTGCCGGAGAATTTTTTTCCCCTGTTTTGGAGCGTCTTGCTGGGTAGTGTTTCGTGAAGCCCAAGCAGGACAGTTCGGTTTTGCGTCGTCCGATTGATTTTGCTGACGGATTCGCGCGTTTTCGTTGCCGGAGATTTTTTTCCCCCTGTTTTGGAGCGTCTTGCTGGGTACGTATTTGGGAAGGCCCAAGCAAGACGGATTATTTTCGGGACGCCAAGAAGTTTTGCTGTTAGTGTCAGTTTTGTGTTCAGTCGAGAATGGTTTACCAACTGGTGAGTTCGTTTCATGCTTTTGATAACACATATTTTCTTGAAAGCGTAACTTTTATGTAATATTAAAACAAACTTTGTATAGTTTGTCACTGTAGGTGTCGGCATTATGCTTTTTTCTTATACAATTTGAATATACATATATTTTTCTCTTTTTGACATTATTAAAAATCATCTTTTGAATTGTTCGACATTGTGAATGTTGACGTATTTTCTAAAACTTCTACCATATCGAGACAAAATGCACAGTAATACTCATATGTAATTTTCAATCAAACTATGTATGGTTCGTCACTACAAGTGTCGGCATTATTCCTGTTTCATATAAGTTAAAATATATACATGTAATTTTCAGTTTTCGTCATTAATAAAAACGTCTTTTGAATTGTTCGACATTATAGATGTTGACGTATTTTTTCCAAAAACTTCTCGAGACAAAAATACAAAACTAGCTTTAAATACAAGTCGTATATTTCCCCCTTGTCCATGGATCGCATCACCGACCAGAGGTGACTCCCAGATCTTTTCCTCCCTCACTAATAAACACCCTTCCCGTGGTGATTGTGGAGATGCAAAGGTATTCTCGGTCTCTAGAAGCAACAATCATTACACCCTAACATTCCTTCCCCATCCCAACTGACTGTAAGGACTTGGCCGGCGCGCTTATTGATCAATAATATTAGATCTGCTAAAATTGCACTCCGAGAGTAAGCGGAAACTCCCATCCCTTATTCATTTGGATCGTAGTGCAATTCTTACCAGTTCCGATCAATCACGGAGTAGCAACCATTGACATGTACAGTCAGTCCATGCTATGCTATGCTATGCTATAATAGCGATAGTAAAAATACACGAATTTGCATGAAATTTGGCACGTTTACTTAACGTAATATGAACTTCAAAATGAACATGGTATTTGGATTAGAAAAAAATTTCGAATTGATAAAAAAAATTGTTTTATTTTTTTTTAATAAAAATTTTTTTTTTTTTCAAATCGACTTATATTTTTGTCAACCGAACTAGGTCAAACAACTAAATTTAAAGTTTTGTAGGGAAACTCAGGAGCTTTCATTTGCGGTGTACCGTAGTGAATCAAAATTCAGACGGTACCAATATCGGGACACTCTGATAATATTTACCAATAAAATGCTAAATTGACAACATTTATACAACTATATTGAATTAAAAAAATAGCTGTTTTTGTAGTTATTACGACGTATTGGCCTTACGGAGGTCTGTTCAACAAACTCATCATTGTCCCCGATGAGATCAGCTCAAAGGTATAAATTTATTGGTTAGAGATAATCGTTTAGCATATTTTTATTACTTACATTTGGTCTCTTACTAGGCAAACAAATTCAAATTTTAAATTTAATATAGGGTAGTTCAGGGCGCTATCTGTAATTATTCAGTTTTAATAAGCATACAGTAATAATATATGAATTAAAATTCACTTAATAAACGATTTTGCATTCACATCGATCAATCAACAATGAGAAGGTAATTTTTTCCATTCTCATTCCCCCACTTTACATTCCCCCACTTGACATTTCCCCCACTCATTCGCATGGATGGTATATATGCATTCGAGGGGCGCTTAGATGGAGGCAATCGTCGCAGCAGTTGTGATCGTAACATAATAATACACAAAGTTATAGCTTAAAAGTTTAGTTTACTGTAAATATAGTTTAAAATAGTAGAAAAAGGCTGTCCGGAATTTGAACCCTATGTTTTTGAATCCGGACATTGTATTGGAATTGTATGTTTCGATGCCGTAAGTACACAATTTTCAAATAAAACTGGAATAATACTTTGAACATCATCAAAACATGAGTAATATGTAATAGGAACAATACTGTGCGGCGTTCATTGAACCAATCAGTGATGATTGCAGTTTAAATCACCAACATGTCTGTCCAAACAAATAAATCACAAACATTGCTTACACAATATGTGTTCATTACTATTCAAAAAGAAACCCATTTGGCAGAACTACACTTTTTATAAGCGAAAAGTGGGTCAAAGTGGCCCCCAACATTTTTTTTGTCGGAAAACACACAAAATCACAAGAACTACTGTAACGTTTAAACGGATTGTTTTGAAAAATATGTTTTCTTTTTTTTTGTAAAAAACACACAATTTTCCATGGAAAATGCAATTTTTAACAATCTTCGTCTCTCTTTTACTCTTTTGAGAAATTTGCAAACATCAAGGCTAGTAAAAGTCAAAATTCCATTCAAGATTTAAACAGTACAATGTCTCATAGCAGCCATATGAACAGTCAGTCTAAACTAAGCTAAACTCAATTATTTACAAATTGATCTCTAGCAAACATAACATCATATACACATACATGTGACCCTTCTAATCAAACCCATCAAACATTATCCAAATTTAAAAAAAAAATGCGGTGGTTGATTCCCATCTAAACAGCGTGAGAAGAAACAACGCTTACTACTGAATCGCCGAAGCTGCTAACGAAAACATTGGTGCAATGACTTATTGTTATCCACATCATAACTTTTGCAAGAAAGTGACATTTCTTTTAGATATGGCAGCGGCAACATGGTATGATATATTCGGTATTACAACTACCGACAAGAGGCCTCCATACGCTGCTCATACCGCCCGGATTTTGATTCACCACGGTACACCGCGAAAGAAAGCCCTTGAGTTGTCCTACAAAACTTCAACTTAGTTCGGTTGACCAAAAATAAGTAGATTTGAAAAAAAAACTAATTTTACAAAAAAACAGGTTTTTCTCGATTTGAAACATTTTTTTATCCAAAATGATCATTCATATAACGTAAAGTAAACATGCCAAATTTCATACAAATTCGTGCATTTTTACTATCGCTATTCTTCTTCTTCTTTCTGGCGTTACGTCCCAACTGGGGACAAAACCTGCTTCTCAGCTGAGCACTTCCACAGTTATTAACTGAGAGCTTTCTATGCCGATTGACCATTTTTGCATATGTATATCGTGTGGCAGATACGAAGATACTCTATGCCCTGTGATGTCGAGAAAATTTACAACCCGAAAAGATCCTCGACCAGTGGGATTCGAACCCACGACCCTCAGCTTGGTCTTGCTGAATAGCTGCGCGTTTACCGCTACGGCTATCTGGGCCTCTACCATCGCTATTATAGCACTTAAATTAATTTTGTATTTTTTTATATATTAAATCATTAGTGGTTATTTTGTACCACTTCTCTCTAATATAAAAATCTTAAGTTTTGTGAAATATCTTCTTTTATATAGGAAAACAACTCCTGCAAATTTCAGCTCGATCGGAGAACATCAATACAACCTCTCTAGACAAGGCGGTTGCGGTACTCGCAAATTGGCTCAAGTTAAAACACTACCCCGAAAAAAAAATTGTTTTCGAAAATTTTTGAAACGGCATATCTGGATTATACCTCAAATAAAAGCCCATGAGTTACCCTACAAAACGTCATATTTAGTTTTTTGACCTAGTTCGGTTGGTAAGAAAAAAATCAATTTGAAAATCACTAATATTTTTAAGAAAAACTTGTTTTTCTCGATTTGAAGTACTTTCAAAATCCATATACCATGCCAATCTCAAAGTTTATATAACGTAGAATATTCATGCAAAATTTCAACATAATCCGTGCAGTTTTACTATAGTTATATAAGTTTTTGTGATTTTGCATGTTTAGTGACATGAAATCATTGGGGTTCATTTTGTCCCACTTCCCCCTAATATAAAAATCTAATATTTTGCAAAACATCATCTTTTATATAGAAGAACAAACCCTGAAAATTTCAGCCTGATCGGAGAACATCGATACAACTTCCCATGGAAAGGGGGTTGCGGTTCTCGCGAACTGGCTCTTAAAAGATTACTGATGTGAACATCAAACATTTTGGTAGGCTCAGATTTTCATGATTTTTTTTTCCACAGGCAGGGCTTGTCAATATGTGAATAAAAAAAAATTGAGAAAAATTCAGGGTCGCCTATTTTCCCGGAAAACTCAGTTGGATTTTTTTTTGTTTTCCCCTGACACTACTTACTTTGAAAAATCATAACTCAAGAAAGAAGCATCGTAGAAACAATGTTTTTCTATGAAAATGAAAGCAATTTTTTTCAGGAATAAAAAACAAATTAACTGAAAACAGCTTCCACAAAATTTTTCACCGTTGAGAAAATTCGTAGAGAAAAGCCGGAAAAACTATGTTCCAACTCGTGTAAAATTTTCAAAGAAATATTTTTGAGAACAGAATTTTATAAATTTCAATCACTGAAATTTTTAAGATGTACTACTTTTTAAATCCTGCGTTTGGTCATAGTTTTGTGAAAAATGCCCAGATTTCTCGTACATGTCTTTTCGTTCGAAAATCATAACTAAAGATAAAAGCGTCACAGAAACATTTTTTTTGTCAAATCGGAATCAAATTTTCTCAAAACTTTGAGATTTTTTGAAATGGATTAAGTTAATTTTTCACCGTTAAGGAAAATAAATAACGATAACCCGATAAGCTATTCCAGCTTACAACCAAAGTATATTTGAAAACAACATTTTTTAAATACGCTCATTTTTCGTTTCTAAAACATGATCAAATTTTGCCAAGATGAGCTGTTTACAAATTTATACATTTATATGTTTATAAAGCTTATTTTCAAATTTATAAGTTTACTAGTGGTCCCGCCAAACTTCGTCTTGCCATCAAGTAGGCTGTTCAAAAATGCTATGGATCGTCCCATACAAAATGACAGTTCCGTGCATTCTCGTTTTTCCAACTTTCCCGGTGATTTTTATACACACAAACACGTCGGGACTCATGACGAACAAAACGGAGAATAAATCATTCAAATGCGTTGACCCGTTCGAAAGCCATTTCGTGACATACAAACACCATTCCATTTTTATTTATATAGATAAACAAAACTACTTAAGAACGAAACAGCATAGAAACAAAGACTTCTTCACTAATAATGTAGGCATTGTGATGGCATGTGACATTAAGCGAATGGCTAGAGATGCTAGTATTAGAAAGTCAGCAGAAATTAATAACGCCAAACATTTTTTCGACAGGGCTGTGTCGCAAAAGGTGACAGACCAATTTAAAAAAGGTTGGGAATTTATCTATGCAACTGAAAATGACAATTCAGAGGCTGACAAATTTCTTCAGGAAAGATTTTCTAACCTTGTTCCAATTCCTGGAACAAAAAAATATCATTCATTTATACCAAAAGACGAACGAAGCATTTTTGCTAGTGAATTATCAGATGCACATGAAAACCAAGAATACAGCATGCTTTGTTCTTAATTTAACAAAGAAACGAAAATCTTCTGGTGTTAGCAACCAAAGACAATATTTCCGGTTGAAAAAATAGATAGTATTAAGATGAAAATGTAAGTTATGTACTGAATAATTGAATAAATAATATTAAAAAAATAATAATAATCTTATTTGTTCCATAGAAAAGAAAGAATCCCTTTTCAGTGTAATGAAAAATTGAGGCAGATACAGTTTTTTTCAGTTTTTCTTAGCGGTGTAATTTTTCATGGAAAATATCATCCATTCCGACTTATAGTTCATTAAACCAATCTCATATCTTTTTTTCAGATGTTAGAAAATTTGCAATTGCTTTGATAAAATATCTTTGTTTTTCCGATGCTTCGATTGAAATATGGGTTTTCAAAGAAAAGGCTTACATGGTCATTTTCCACAAAATTGGCCATAAATCAAAAACGAAAAAAAATACATTTCAAAAATTTCAGCCTTTAAAGCTTATGAAATAACCTTCTCAAAAATATATTTTTGAAAGTTTTCCACTAATTGGAACATAGTTTTTCCGGCTTTTCTTTACAAATTTTCTCAACGGTGGAAAATTTTTGTATAAAACTATTTCCAGTTAATATTTTTTTATTCCTGAGAAAATTTGCTTTCATTATCATAAAAAAAACTTTGTTTCTACGATGCTTCTTTCTTGAGTTATGATTTTTCAAAGAAAAAGCTCAAAATTTTCACATATTTTATAAAATTGGCCATAACTCAAAAACGAAAAAAAATATCATATCAAAAATTTCAGCGATTAAAGCTTATGAAATTATTTTCTCAAAAATATTATTTTGAAAATTTTCCACGAGTTGGAGCATAGTTTTTCTGGCTTTTCTTTACGGAAAACTGTTTCCAGTTATTATTTATTTTATTCCTGAGAAAATTTGCTTTCATTTTTATAAAAAAAAATGTTTCTACGATGCTTCGTTCTTGAGTTATGATTTTTCAAAGTAAGTAGTGTCAGAGGAAAACAAAAAAATACCAAATGAGTTTTCCGGGAAAATAAGCGACCCTGAATTTTTCTCATTTTTTTTTATTCATATATTGATGAGCCCTGTCTGTGGAAAAAGTTTCATGAAAATCTGAGACCCTTCGGCTCACTTTGTACGGAAATAAAAAAAAAATCCCCTAATCTCTAAGCTGACTTAACTATCAGACTCGAAATTAAAAGATTTCGATCAATATTGTATGTACAACATTTTGTACCTTTGTGGTTCATGAGCTTAGCCTTATCACAAAACTTATAATCTTATTTTGCTTGTCTTATAAAGACAACGATTAAATTCCGGAGACTGCACTAATTTATGTTAAAGTCTTCTTAAATCCCATCTATCTGATACACGTTATTGGAATGCAGTCAACCTGTGGCTACGAATATCATTATGTCGATAATGATAATCATGTAAAGAACTATAAGTTAATCAGAACACGAAAATAAAAATGGCAATTATTTCTCTAGCTGAATTTTTTTTGGCTGCCGTGTGTAACATACTTCCCCATGCTTTCTTGCACTTCCTAGTCTAGTGGGACAACGACGCTGCACACAATAACTGACCAACATGAAAAAAAAACTTCCATTTTTCAGGCCCTTCTATCACTTATTGTTTTTTGCGTCTTTACAACCGATCACAGGTTAACGCAAAATAATTAGTTATTAATTCATTGCAATAAGCTTAAGCCAAGGCTCTAAAAAACTATAAGTTTTGGTGAAGAACAAATAATCTGATGATACTTTAGCCAGTAAAGGACTTCGATTAAGGGGTCTTAAGATTAAAAGCTCTCATGAATGATTATATTGTACTGAATAATAACCAATTGATATTAAGCTATCTACTTACCTACTTATTTGGCTTTACATCAATTATCTTGATAAAGCCTCGCCAACAATATTTCGCCAATTCCCTCGGTTCATGGCCGCTTCTCTCCATCCTCGCCTGTGACCCACGCTCTCCAGATCCTGGTGTACCTGATCAATCCACCTAGCTCGCTGCGCCCCACGCCTTCTTGTTCCGACCGGATTCGTGGCGAACACCATCTTTACAGGGTTGTTGTCCGGCATTCTTGCAACATGCCCTGCCCAGCGTATCCTTCCAGCTTTAGCTACCTTCACGATACTGGGTTCGCCGTAGAGTTGAGCGAGCTCGTGGTTCATCCTTCGCCGCCACACGCCGTTCTCCTGCACGCCGCCGAAGATCGTCCTTAGCACTCGGCGTTCGAAAACTCCAAGAGCTTGCAAGTCCTCCTCGAGCATAGTCCACGCCTCATGCCCATAGAGGACTACCGGTCTTATGAGCGTTTTGTACATCGTGCATTTGGTGCGGGGGTGAATCTTTCTTGACCGCAGTTTCTTCTGGAGCCCACAGTAGGCACGACTTCTGCTGATGATGCGCCTTCGTATTTCCCGACTAACATTGTTGTCAGCCGTCAACAAGGATCCGAGGTAGACGAACTCGTCCACCACCTCGAAGGTATCCCCGTCTATCGTAACACTGCTTCCTAGGCGGGCCCTGTCACGCTCAGTTCCGCCAACCAGCATGTACTTTGTTTTCGACGCATTCACCATTAGCCCGACTCTTGTTGCTTCGCGTTTCAGGCGGGTGAACAAATCTGCCACCGTTTCAAATTTTCTCCCAATAATATCCATGTCGTCCGCGAAGCAAACAAATTGTCCGGATCTCGTGAAAATCGTGCCTCGACTGTTAAGTCCGGCTCTCCGCATGACACCTTCAAGCGCAATATTGAACAACAGTTTCGTGCCCTGTCGTAGTCCCCGCCGAGACTCGAACGAACTGGAGTGTTCGCCAGAGATCTTCACGCAGTTTTGCACACCGTCCATCGTTGCTCTGATCAATCTTGTGAGCTTCCCGGGGAAGCTGTTCTCGTCCATGATTTTCCATAGCTCTATGCGGTCGATACTATCGTATGCCGCCTTGAAATCGATGAACAAATGGTGCGTAGGGACCTGGTACTCACGGCATTTCTGGAGGATTTGCCGCACGGAAAAGATCTGGTCCGTTGTCGAGCGGCCGTCGATGAAACCTGCTTGATAACTTCCCACGAACTCGTTTGCTATAGGTGATAGACGACGGAAGAGAATCTGGGATAGCACTTTATAGGCGGCGTTTAGGATGGTGATTGCACGATAATTTTCACACTCCAGTTTGTCGCCCTTTTTGTAGATAGGGCATATAACGCCTTGCTTCCACTCCTCCGGTAGCTGTTCCGTTTCCCAGATGCTGACTATCAGCCGATGCAGACAAGCGGCCAACCTGTCCGGGCCCATCTTGATGAGTTTGGCTCCGATACCATCCTTGCCAGCGGCTTTGTTGTTCTTGAGCTGTTGAATGGCATCCTTAACATCCACCATCGTGGGAGCTGGTTGATTTCCGCTGTCCGCTGTGCTGACGTAGCCATCGCCTTCGCTGTCCTGACCTTCTGTGCCTGTGTTCTCTGCGCCATTCAGGTGTTCATCGTAGTGCTGCTTCCACCTTTCGATCACCTCGCGTCCGTCCGTCAAGATGCTCCCATCCTTATCCCGGCACATCTCAGCTCGCGGCACGAAGCCTTTGCGGGATGTGTTGAGCTTCTGATAGAACTTCCGCGTTTCTTGAGAACGGTAGAGCAACTCCATCTCTTGGCATTCCACCTCTTCCAGGCGGTGCTTTTTGTCCCGGAATAGGCGGGTTTGCTGTTTCCGCTTCAGTCTGTATCGTTCCACGTTTTGCCGCGTACCATGCTGCAGCATTGCAGCCCGCGCTGCATTCTTCTCCTCTAAAACCTCCTGGCACTCCTCGTCAAACCAATCGTTTCTTGATCTCCGTTCCACATATCCGACAACGTTTTCGGCATCGTCGTTAATGGCTGCTTTGACTGTCCTCCAGCAGTCCTCAAGAGGGGCCCTATCGAGCTCGCCCTCATCCGGCAACGCTGCCTCAAGATGCTGCGCGTACGCATTGGCGACATCCGGTTGTTTCAGCCGCTCGAGATTGTACCAGGGCGGGCGTCGGTACCGTACATTGTTGATGACGGATAGTTTTGGGCGCAGTTTCACCATCACCAGGTAGTGGTCGGAGTCAATGTAGGTTCCACGATAGGTTCTGACGTCGGTTATGTCGGAGAAGTGCCGTCCATCGATCAAAACGTGGTCGATTTGCGATTCTGTCTGCTGAGGTGATCTCCAGGTGTACCGATACGGGAGGCTGTGCTGGAAATAGGTGCTACGAATGGCCATGTTCTTGGAGGCGGCAAAATCTATCAGTCGTAGGCCGTTCTCGTTCGTCAGCCGGTGGGCGCTGAACTTTCCAATCGTCGGTCTGAACTCCTCCTCCTGGCCAACCTGAGCGTTCAAATCTCCTATGATGATCTTGACGTCGTGGCTTGGGCAGCGGTCGTACTCGCGTTCGAGCTGCGCATAAAATGCGTCCTTGTCATCATCAGTGCTTCCGGAGTGTGGGCTATGCACGTTGATTATGCTGAAGTTAAAGAATCGGCCTTTGATTCTTAACTTGCACATTCGTTCATTGATCGGCCACCACCCGATCACGCGCCTTTGCATATCACCCATCACTATGAAAGCTGTTCCCAGCTCGCGTGTGTTGCCGCAGCTCTGGTAGATGGTATGATTACCTCTAAACGTTCGCACCAATGCTCCTGTCCAGCACACCTCCTGCAGCGCTACGATGTCGAAACCACGGGTCTTCAGTACATCGGAGAGTATGCGAGTACTTCCAATGAAGTTGAGAGATTTGCAGTTCCACGTACCGAGTTTCCAATCGCTAGTCCATTTTCGTCGCTGTGGTCTTTGCCGATTGTTCCGGTCCGTATTCTCTCGTTGACGTTCCTGTGCTGATGTGTTTTTACGGCTGGCTCGCAGGGCCTGACACCAACCCCCTAGATTTCCGGAGGACCATTCCCCCTAAATGTTCGGAGGGCCATAGTGCGCAGTTTAGCTTAGAGTCCTTCTCTGGCACTCGGACGATGATCAGCCGCCCCTGACATGGGGAACAGACGCTGTTGTGAGCCGCTCCTAACGTGGAGTACAGACGCTCCAGGTTTGCAAAAGCAAACCCCCCCCCCTTCCCTGTCAGCATACGACCAAAGTTCCCACCGGGGGTTGGTTACCCGATCTTCCCCAAGGTTACTCGTACCCCGGCCAGTACCACGAGGAGGTACCCAAGTAACACAGAAAACATCTTCTCGGTCAGTTATTCGAAAATGATGTTATAATCAGATGTTAAAGGTAAAATCCAATACATCTTCTGTTTTAAAACCGTTCTGGGGAAGTTTTACAAGAACATATCTCTTCGGCAAACTCAGAAACAGTGTTTATGTTATATTCCTGAATGACAAATGTATATATTACTTAAATAAAGCACTCATCATAACTAAACTTCAGTCGATGGAAATTTAGTTATAAAGTTGCTTTTGAATACATATTTCGTACATATTTGTTTTATTGTTTTGATAGAGATGTTATAATTATGTTTTTATGTGTCATACGAAAAACATATTTAGCATTTGTCTCTTTGACAACTCAGTTTCTCTTCGAAGATGGATGCAGAAACTTGAAGCAAAACAAAACCTGTGGCGAACAATTAAGTCTATTGATAGTTAATGCAAGCGGAGGATAGAAATGATTGAAAATATACACGAATATAGTGCGCGAATGAAAGTTCGTTAGATGTATATTTTTCAATGGGAACGAGCATTACACATCAACGACGATATTTGACATTTTCAATTAAATGAACAGCTTTTTTATTTGTTGTTTTGAACACGTACTCGATACGTATTTAAAACTTCATTCATACACAAAATTGCTTCCAGGCATCTTTCCAAAGTCATGTCATGTTACAGCACCGATCAGAAAAATCAATAACTGTAGAACTTTCATTGCAAGCGATTTACATATAGCAGAATTACGGTTTTCAGTACGGATGGTCAGGAATGTGTTCAACCCGGCTTAAACTTTTGATGTCTTTCGAATACTACATTCTATTGAATCAAAACATATCAACCAATTGGTTTTTTTAGGGATCTAATCCAATAAATATTACGAAGAGTTTTTACCTACCCTGTTGGCATCTGATTGAATCCACCATGTTTATCGCTTGTTCATCCAAAGAAAAAAAAATCACAAAATCGGATAAATTGCACTGATCACAAGTTGCAATTCCGCATCTCTTAAATGGCGCTTCAATAAACAAGGGGTACAACACTCAGTTACACCAGAAATCTAAAACGGCACTTAAAAAACATACACCATATGTGCACAAATATTACTTTGTATTTTGAAACTCGTAATTTGATAAAACAAAAAATCCCAGCTAAATTTAATACAGCAAGATAATTGTTTTCCTCACGCTATTTGCACCACTTGAAGTCAATGGTTAATCTAATTTGATTTTGTTTATGAGCTGTCAAAACAATACAAATATCTAATACACTATGTGCACTTGTATTTTAATACGACAAATTACGTCTTGATAACTTGATTACAACTTCTTGGTTATTATGATGTATGATATAACTTTGATGTATCAAATCAGAATGCTATGTGAAGTATTGTAAAACATCCAATTGGACTATGAAAGATGTTTTAAAACTTTCATCGTCTGCGCTTTTTCGGTTATAAAGGTGTATGAAATTTGGCATTGTACATTCGAACCAAAACAGCGGTGATGTATGAAAGGTGTATTTTGACCACATTTATGACAAAATGTGTTACTTGGGTAGGGATAGGAGTTGCTGGGCAAGAGGCTAAGGACCGCACAAAGGGGTCTATTTTATTCCTGCAGGTACGCGAGGTACCAATGGTACGCCATGCCCAGCCATTTACCGCGCCATATTAAGCTATCCCATTGACATTTAACCTGAAATAACATGCTTTGTGACAAGCAATAGGCAAGTAATAAGCCAGTGTTCTAAACTCAAAGAAAATGTAATACAGTCAACTCTCCCTTACTCGATATTCCGTATCTCGATACCGAGTTAGAGAACCATTGTAAAAGTTGGTTCCCATGGCTTCCTCGATGGTCCCTTGAATCGCAGTTACACTAAGTTTGTGTTCTGAATACCTCCCTAACTCGATGGTCGGTTCAATATCGAATTATGGACAGTTGACTGTAAATAATGTTTGAAATCACTGATCATTTTATTAGAATGATGATGATTGACTGATAGAATGTGCTTTAAAATTTAACTTTTTGCACGCAAAGTTTATAAATACTATCAACTCTCAAGTTTAGTGAAAAACTAATTGAAATTTTAGATAATATGAGATAGATTTGTAACCAAAAATTGGATGCTCATATCCCCCATTGGTAAAAAATCGACTGTGTTTGCAATACACTGTGTTCTGTATCGAACTACCGTTTTGTCTCAAATTCCGAACAGACTCATATTCCGAACACTCGATTTGGTTGAAATGTTTCGCTGAAATATGTCACCAAATAACAAGGAAATGGCAGTCAATTGCAATTCAATTTTAACGTCTTTAAATCTATTTTATACCTCGGGAGTAGTGATGATTCTCTAGTTCGAGACCAGTAGAACTAGTTCAGATGATTTTATTTGCGAAATTATTCATTTGAATATGATTTATTCGTGCTGTTCGGAATTTGAATCAAGGTGTTCGGAATATGAGACAGAATGAACACAGTGTTCGGCATCTGAATCAAATTGTTGTTCGATACTTTTACGTTAAAACAATACTAAACAAGTTTAAATGAAAATTTATATCGGCCCACCCAACAGCTAACAGTAAGGCTATACGAAGAAATTGAAATACTCATAAATATCACATAATTCATGCCTATTAGATGTATTTGAAGTCACTGTTTGCCTTAAGTGTAATAAGTAATAAGCAATTATGTTTATAACAAGTAAAGAATTAAAATAAACATATTATCCTTCAATTTAGCATTTTTTTGGTAAATATTATCAGAATGTCCGGATATTGGTGCCGTCTGGATTTTGATTCACCACGGTACACCGCCAATGAGCCCTTGAGTTACCCTACATAACTTTACATATTTAGTTTTTTGACCTAGTTCGGTTGACAATATATAAGTCGATTTGATAAAAAAAATGATTAAAAAGCAGGTTTTTTTCGATGTGGATCATTTTTTTCAATCCAAATATCATGTTCTTTTTGAAGTTCATGTAACGTAAAGTAAACATGCCAGATTTCATACAAATTCGTGCATTTTTACTATAGCTATAGCAGTTTAATTCATTTTGTATATTTGTTTTCATAATAAATCATTAGTAGTTAATTTGTACCATTCCCCCTAATATCAAAATCTGAAATTTTGCGAAATAACTTCTTTTATATAGGAAAACAACTTCTGTAAAATGTCAGCTCGATCGGAGAACATCAATACAACCTCTCTAGGCAAGGGGGTTGCGGTACTCGCAAAATGGCTCAAGTTCAAACACTTACCCGAAAAAAATTTTTTTTTCGAAAATTTTTGAAACGGCATATCTGGATTACACCTCAAATGAAAGCCAATGAGTTGCCCTACAAAACGTCATATTTAGATTTTAGACCTAGTTCGGTTGGTAAGAAAAAAATCGATTTGAAAATCACTAAAATTTTTATGAAAGGTTCACTTTTTCGATTTGAAGTACTTTTAAAATCCAAGTACCATGCCAATCTAAAATTTTATATAACGTAGAGTAATCATGCCAGATTTCAACACAATCCGTGCACTTTTACTATAGTTATATCAGATTTTGTGATTTTGCATGTTTAGTGACATGAAATTTTGGGGGTCATTTTGTCCCACTTCCCCCTAATATAAAAATCTAAAATTTTGCAAAACATCTTCTTTTATATACAAGAACAATCCCTGAAAATTTAAGCCTGATCGGAGAACATCGATACAAGAAGGGGTTGCGGCTCTCGCGAACCGGCTCTTAAACTCTTGGTTCGCCTTAAAAAACGTGAGCAGAAGGCAATTTTAACGCACTCGCGATCCTGGTATGAAAATTATATGGCAAGATTTGCAGAAAGAAATCAAGAAACGTTTTGCACAATTAAGAAACAAAAATTTTGAAAATAAGATTTCTCATTCACGAAACGCGACGCGAGACAAGACATAACACTTATAGTTCTTACAAACGTCAAGAAAGTATAAAAAATTACCTCTCTGTCGACCGGTTTCGAGCACGATGTAGCCCATCTACGGAACAATGACTAACTGACCGACTGACTGCTTCTCGTACGTTGTTCGTACGCGTCCGAAGAGAATGTTACTGGGTCATCGTATCTACCAAATTGAACAGACACGACGATATGGGAGGATCGTCTTCATTCATCAGGGGTCCTTCGTCGTTGCTGATGAACATAGACTCCCATGCGTTCAAGTGCGAAGTTTTTCTTACGTTTTTTATAAGATTCGCACTTTCCCAATCTATTGCATGATTGGAAGTTATCGTACGGGCTGCTACACTCGATTCACTGCGTTTATTAGCCGATACTGCATTTTTGTGTTCTTTTAATCTAACTTTAACTTTTCGGCGGGTTTGGCCTATGTAGACAGCTGGGCAATCCTTACAAGGGATCCAGTAAATTTCAGATTGCTCGTCCGGTGGAACCTTGTCTTTGAGGATGCACAGCAGGTCGCGCATTCAAGTAGACATGTTATCACGATGAGAAGGGTTCCAATAAATTGGTCAGATGAAGTTAAGTATCTAGGGCTCATGTTAGATAAAAATTAAACTTTGAATAATCACGTTGAGGGCATTCAAGCCAAATGTAACAAATAAATAAAATTTCTTTATCCACTTATCATTAGAATATCAACACTTTGTCTTAAGAACAAGCTTCAAACAAATAGGCCAGCCATGTTGTACCAATATGGACTAATACCAGGATACAAGCTCTGCAGAGAATTCAAAACAAAATTTTGAAAATGATTCTGAAGCTCCCTTCCTGGTATAGTTCAAATGAGTTGCATACAATATCCAATGCTGAAACGTTGAAACAAAATGTGAAATAAAATAATTAATAGTTTTAGACAAAAAATAGTTGCAATCTCCTATTGCCACGATTTATGCGTTATATGTTAAGGTTAAGTAAGGTCAAATTAATTGAAAGAGTTTTTTTTCTCTAATGAGCAGGTGAAATCAACTCACCAGTAAAACTTCTGATCTGCTACGGCAAATGAAATGTTATATATTGTTAACAACATGTTAATGAAAGCTTAATTTTGGTTTACCAAATTAGGATGACAGTTTTGTCTAACACAAAACACCTAGATTTAAGAAATGAATGTTATGTTTTAAATGATATTGGTAATAAAAAAATTAGGGGCCCAGATAGCCGTAGCGGTAAACGCGCAGCTATTCAGCAAGACCAAGCTGAGGGTCGTGGGTTCGAATCCCACCGGTCGAGGATCTTTTCGGGTTGGAAATTTTCACGACTTCCCAGGGCATAGAGTATCTTCGTACCTGCCACACGATGCCACGCATGCAAAAATGGTCATTGGCAAAGTAAGCTCTCAGTTAACAACTGTGGAAGTGCTCATAAGAACACTAAGCTGAGAAGCAGGCTCTGTCCCAGTGGGGACGTAACACCAGAAAGAAGAAGAAGAAAAAAAAAATTGTAAAAGTTTCGAGAGCATTTTAATTTATCAATTCATTTCATCAAAGCTGTCGATATAAGTTTTAAATGCATCCCAATAAGCTTTGTGATAATGGAATGTGGAATCAATAGGCATGATAAAAGCTTCATACGAAATTTCATGGGTAACTAGAACCTTATTTGAATCAAGGTTATCAATTTGTATACAAAGTTGACTAGAGTCGATAAATATGTATGTTTTTGTTTTTCAAAATGCATTTTTTTGTTATTCAAGCATTGAAAGTGGTCATAATCCTTATTGTAAATTTCGTTTTTCTGTTCAAAAAATAATACTGTTGGAAATTGATCCACAAATCATGAATTTAAACTGCCTTCACATCTTCCTCCCAAAGCCGATTGTATTGTGTTGCACACAAGCCAATTTGACCTACCCGTTTTTCACGATCTCTCTATCTAAGCAAAATATAGACAAACAATGCCAGGATTTATTCTGTTATCTAACTCTTCGTTTCACTTCTCTAAATTTCATTTCAGCTACAACCGAGCACCCATCCACCCACAATAAACAACGAACTAAAATTGAATTCCACCGATTGCCATCCGTTACCGGGCAGAGCACATCCTGCCACAAAACGGTGTCTGCATGCTACAAAGTTGTCCGTTTTATTCCTGCAGTTGTTGTCGAAACCGAAAATACCGAATGCTGCCAGGAATAAAGCAGGGGCGATAAAAAAGAGATCCAGTGAATGTGGTTTCGAGAGAACGTGATGTGTCGTTGGTAGTGTATTTTTTTTTTCGAAAAGGCATAATAGATTAAGAAACCCCGAAAAGTGGAAAAGTTGTCCCGAAACGAATGGAAAGTGATAATTGGAGAGTTGTTTGATTTTTTTTTTGTGGTAAAGGTTGAAAGCAAGTTTTAAATTTGGTGCACGATTGGAGTTTGAAGTTACATCAGAGTTGAGTTACGACGAAATCAGCAAACGAGCCCAATTAAACCGAGTTCGTGCAATAGAGGTCAGTATACAGTTATCTTGATTGATTTTGAAAGTGCTCTGTCAATGATTGAAACAAAATATCGTTCCACTTAAAATAGGTGTTACATTCAATGGTCTACTCGAGATTTGCTCCAGATGCTAAAAGGGACCTTCGTACGAAAGCAACGCTTTGTAGCATGAGAGTATTCAGGGAGGGGTAGGAGAGGCAGTTGCTCCCCTCTGGTCGATGGATAAAATTAAAACTTTTTGGTTCAGCACAAGAGTTAATAATATGCAACGTTAAGCTGTGATGGATGTAAGCCTGTGTCCATTCGATTATAGTTGACGAAATTGAGTCTTAAATGTGATTTATTGCATTGTATTGACTAGGCAACGATTTCAGTTGGGACGATATCAAATTATTTATAAAAAGTTTTGATTGGTGGCGGAACATGCCCAGCATGTGGAGTATTTTGAAAGCTACTGAGCTCATATTTGGTCACAATATGAGTCGTATTGAAGTGCTTCTGATTGCAAAGTTTCAGAAAATACAGCTGACAATAACCCCCTATTGCCAAAGTGAATCATGGAAGTGCTCAAGTAGCTATTATGTTCTTTGACAGCGGTTCTCATATCGTGCTCTGCGGATCACTTGGTGTAACTCGTTTTTTTTTTGTGACAACAGATCGAATGTTTGATTCAAACCACTGTTTTGTTTTCTAGATGTGTGCTTTTCAAAATTTAGAGGTGGTTTCAACTCTTCTTCACCTCAAGCTGTTCCAATGGTATTGTGGATGACATAACACTGTTTTTACGAGTCTTATGCACAAGGTGTCAAAATTTTAATCATTATTGAACTTTCATGAATGTTTTGTCGGGATGCTTACCCTTGTCGAAAAAACAACTGAAGCAACTTTGGTAATATACGAAGTGTTGATACCGTGATGCAAAATTGAGATTTTTTTACGAGTCTATTAAATTATGATTTTTTGCGTGAATTTTGAACTTGTTCTTAATCTATTCAAACACATTAATATAGGCTTAAAAAATATTTTACTACAGTTCTGCTCAGTTGTTCGAACTAAAAGCAAAAGTTTGAAAATGCCCTCAATGTGATTTTTGAAATTCTTATCTAGCATGAGCCCTAGATACTTAACTTCATCTGACCAATTTATTGGAACCCCTCTCATCGTGACAACATGTCTACTTGAAGGTTTCAAATAAAGAGCTTTTGGTTTATGTGGGAATATTATTTGTTGAGTTTTGGAAGCATTAGGAGAAATCTTCCATTTTTGCAAGTATGAAGAAAACATATCCAAACTTTTTTGCAATCGACTACAGATGACATGCAGGCTTCTTCCTTTGGAGGAGAGGCCTGTGTCATCCGCAAACAAGGATTTTTGACATCCCTGAGGTAACTCAGGTAAGTCAGATGTGAAAATATTGTATAATATTGGTCCCAAAATGCTGCCTTGAGGAACACCAGCTCTTACAGGAAGTCTTTCAGATCTGGAGTTCTGATAATTAAACTGAAGTGTACGATTTTTGGTACAAAAACTGATATGTCCCACAATACGGGGATTTCCGGTGGCCATTCCTGGGTTATTTCGCTGGGACAAAAGAACCAAAGTGGTCATTCATCAATAATTGAACTAGCAGAGTCACAGGGATGCAAAATCATGAAGATTGAGCCGTTGCATGCCTACTTTTGGTGCTAAAACTTTGTGGTTCCATATTGCGGGTTTCCCGGTGGCCATTCCGGTTCTCCAAAGGGCCATTTATTCATTCTTTCGGCAAAATACATCCAAACATAAAAAAATCGTAAAGAATTGGACACAATTCATTTGGTTTCGGGGTTCAAATCTGAGTAATTTCATCGACTTATCCAGATTGGCCACCTCCCGGGACTCCAGGAACCGGTTGCGCATTGACCTTACTGGACCGATTTTTTCAGGGAATGTGCGCCGGCAATTGGTTCCTTATTACAGAAAAAAATTATGCCAAAATATCCATCAACCGAATAGCACCGATGTGAATTACATATAAGGTACAGTGGGGGAAGTGTTTCAGTGGGGTAAGTGGATCATTCGTCAATATTAAGCATAAATACTTGAATGTGTTGAATGTTTTCGCACCATTGCTTCGTTTTAAGTTATATTCTTACGTCCACACTAATACTATTGCAAAAATGGTACTACACGTACACTAACACAAGCAAACTTGTTAGCTGCAAAAATTGATTAATTTCAAAATTGTTTTCCATCAATCAAAAATCCATTGTATCTCTGCCTAAAATCGAATTCTATTAGTTTTTTCGACACATGGTGAGCATTTCAGTTCTAATTGAATGAATCAAAATGAAAAATATGTGATTTTTATAAATAAATACAGATATACTGTACGTGGTACACTTACCCCTACTTTTTAATGGGGTGGGGTAAGTGGATCAAGTATTATTATCATATATTGGCAGACTGCTTACGAGAATTTTAATAAGTTTTAATATTCGCAAATGTTGTTTTCTCTTATTTTTTTCATTCCCAGCTTAAATTTGTCAAATTGACCATAGAGAATGTGAATTGATCCACCTAAAAGATTTTTTTTAACCTTTCTGGTATAAAAAATAAAATAAAATAATAATAAAATCAAAACTCACATGAAATTTTTCGTGGTTTATCTAAGCTGAGTTGCAAGAGAGCAAAATATACTAATTCTTCAATTGAAAACATATTGTCGTACCTTATTTGATCATAAAAATTATTCTAGACAGATGATACAAACATATTCATAAATAGAATAAAAAGATTTCAGTTTGTTGTTCAAAAATCAATGTAACTAATATGTTCAAACTTAGAGTGTTTATCGAAAACATCGTTAGGAATAATCCTACAATGCTTCTGTATAACTAATGTGTATAAATGGATGAATTTTCTCCAGATTATTCTAGTTACCATTTTTTTGTTGTTGTGCGAATTATTGTAAACTAATGTAAACATATTTTTTAATATATTTTGATTAAATAAAAATATTTTTAAACTTTAAAGTATTAAAATGTACCATTACTAGCACTAATAATAAGAACGAGGGTAATATCATTCTTACTATACATAATTATATCACATTTGTTTTGAGAACAGATTTTTTTCTATTGGTGATCCACTTACCCCACCATGGTGGGGCAAGTGGATCATTTGGCGCAAATTTTTAAGTCCCTCATACGTAGCAGATTCCCGGTGGCCACAGTGACCAAATCCGGATCTCCGGAAGGGTTTCTGAAACTAAACATGTGTGCCCTTCATTTAAGCCCAACAGAACTAAATTCGGTTATCACACTGATTTTCGCGAGCTGTTTGAATTTTCGGGTCGAAAACGACCCTAAGTCACAATTTGTAACTTTTTTTTTATGAAGGGGTCATTCAAAACTTTTGTTTCCACAAAAATTAAATTTCCCACAAAAAAATAATTGTCAGAAAGTTTCAAATTGCTACTGAAATAAGTCAAAAGTTACATTGATATGAATTTTGAAAAGGGTCGAAAAAGACCCAAGGTCCTTACTTAGGTTGAACGCCTCTTGAAGGTTTTGACCGTCAATTACACAGCGTAACAAAAACGACATTTTTGCGTGTCTCAAGGATCAAATTATGTGTCTCTTGTAGATTTGGGGTTGCTGAATATGCTGCCATTCTCAGAAATGTTCCAACACGTCACAATTTTTAGCTACAGGTCGTTAAAATTGTATAAAACACTGGTTTTATTAATGTTTACATGAAATTTAAATTACTATTTATCATACTTTTTTGTAATTTAATCCGCAAAACATGCAAAATAGAACTTGAGCTTTCATTTCAGACATAATTTGATTGAAATTGCGCGATTAAATTTCGATTAAACCGATCTCCATACAAAATTCTTCGTTTCTTCTATATGGCAAAATACAACAATTCTCTAAACCATCAAAAAATAACTTTTCTTATCGAAAGTAATACAAACTTTGATGATAAGTATTGTTATACACATAAAGTTTGAATTCTGTGGTAAATTAAGCCAATATATTACCTTACAAGCTGCATGCAAGTTGGCTGAAATAGTCATATTTTGCATTTTCAACAGTCAATATCTCAAAAACTAGACGTGCTATAATATTTCTGAAAACGGCAATGGATTCAGCAACCCTTAATTAAGTGAATAGCGGTATTTAGGTTCTTCTTCTTTCTGGCGTTACGTCCCCACTGGGACAGAGCCTGCTTCTCAGCTTACTGTTCTTATGAGCATTTCCACGGTTATTCACTGAGAGCTTACTATGCCAATGACCATTTTTGCTCGTGTATATCGTGTGGCAGGTACGAAAACACTATATGCCCTGGGAAGTCGAGAAAATTTCCAACCCGAAAATTTCCTCGACCGGTGGGATTCGAACCCACGACCCTCACCTTGGTCATGCTGAATAGCTGCGCGTTTACCGCTACGGCTATCTGGGCCCCTAGCGGTATTTAGGTGCTGGAGACAAAAACGTGTTCCGCAGTGTTATCAGTTTCGTCGCACTGTGTGGCGCAACCGTCTTGAAGGTGATTTTTCGAGTTATAAAAATATTTTTAGTAAAATTACCATAATTTCGTTATTTTCTAAACAATTTTAAAGCTTTTAGCACCATTCTCTTCAAAGTTAAATGTTTAGAACATCATTTTTTTTTCTAAAATTAAATCTAGTCTAAGTGCGAGATACTTTTCTCCAATGTATTGCTTATTTTACTTCAAAATTTACCGTTTTGACTCAAAATCCGAACAGACTCCCCAGACAACCAGAAGTCGCATGAAAGTTCACGTTATTACTCGTTTATTCATACTAATTACATCAAACCCGCATAACACCTTGGATAAACTCGTTCGATTGATGAGTTTCCTCGCATACAACACTTTTTTTCTGAGTTCATTTGTACATTTTATTTCGTCCCGTACACTCGTACAAAGTTAGTCGAATCAATCCGTAGCAGCTGTCAAATCAACATTTGTTGTCATAAGTTATGTCGCATAAGATCACAGGTTAGTTCGGTCGAATATTTATACACTCGCATTGTATGTTATTAATCATCACATAATATATGCACGTATATCGCCTCCACTTTTGTACGTAGAAGGCCTTTTCGCGACATCTTATAAGTGAAATTTTGCACATATAAAGCCTCCAGGTGATTCCGTTATACGTACATTTTGGTTGTCTGGGTCATATACCGAACACTTGGTTTAATTTTGAAACGGCACTTCAATTTGAACAACTTCAAATCTATTTTATACCTCGGGAGTAGTAATGATTCTTTAGTTCAAGGTTAGGTAAACCAGCTTAGATAAATTTGGTCGAGGAATATTCATTTGAATATCTTTTATTCGTGGTGTTCGCAATTTTAATCAAGGTGTTCGGAATATGAGACAGAATGAACACAGTGTTCGACATTTGAATCAAATTGTTGTTTCATACTTTTACGTAAAAAACAATACTAAACAAGTTTAAATGAAAATTTTTATCGGCCCACCCAACAGCTAACAGTAAGGCTATACGAAGAAATTGAAATACTCATAAATATTACATAATTTATGCATATCAGATGTATTTGAAGTCACTGTTGGCCTTAAGTGTTCGGAATATGAGTCAAAACGGTATCTTTACTTTATCATAACTTCATGAATACTGAACCGACTTCAAAACTTTCTACATTCTTTCGAAGCTAACTCAGTTGCTTTGTTTCCTATTATTGTTATCGAGATTTTTAGTCCTGGGCTATTTCGTCTCGGGACCAACGGTTTTTACTTCAATCCAGAAGTAAGTCGTCATTATAACGTTCGCGTCATAAGTTACTATCTCGGGTATGGGATTCGATCCTGGGTCCCCGACGTGAGAAATGTGAGCTCTTACTTCTACACCAGGTTCATCTCCCTAATTTAGTTGTTTAAATTATGTGCACAACACTATTTACTGAAAAAACAAAAAAAAAAACTACCCAATCACTTCGTTTGAAAAAATCAAATTTCTTTGGATTATTTAAGTTTTTTTTCGCTAAAAAAATTGTATTTTCACTATGAAATTAAAATTTCTAAAGTATATTGTTTCAATTACGTGTTGAATAGTGCAAATACATGCAAAAAATATGATTGTTACAAAACTATTCTAAAATTGTCACAAAGGCTTTCCCAAAGTTTAAACAAATCAGAAAACCAGTTTCAGTTTTACACACAATGTTAAACTGGCAAAAAATTAAAAAAAAATGGCATTTTCCGTTAAAAAAACAGGTTTTTCTGCAGTTTTTGTTATATAACTTTGTCAAAACATTTTTTTAGTGAGATTCGTTTTAAAACTACTAAATTATCTTCAAAAGCATTTAAGAAGATTTTGAATTGGTGGATTATTCACGTAGTTATTAAAGTTCAGACAATTTTTATATTTTAAAAAGTTTTCATAAATTTAATTTTGAAGAAAATTATGCTAAAAAATCAAAAATTGGTTGAAAAATAACAAAACTATTTTAATTTCACTTAAATTCTTATATTATAACTTGAAAATTCACCTTTCAGTCGCTGCCGCCTCCTCTAAATGTAAATATTTAAGGCTCAAATTTTTAAGTTTCTCTTTTCATATGATTTGATTTCAGAAATGCACACGAATTTATAGTTTTGTGAACTTTTGAAAAATAAGCCGCACCCTATTATACACTAATTTGCTTGCCTCAATCCCACATGACTGCAAGGACGTGTCCGGTGTCGTTTTTAACAATTTGTGGTTTTTAACAATGTTTGGCTGAACACATTAAGTGGCTTTCAAATGTTCTTATTGATAAGCACAAAACACCTGAAGAAAAAACATAAAACAAATCTTGGAGAAATCTCTACATGGAACTTGATACAATTTCCAGGGAAAATTTCTGTTGGATTCTCCGGAGAAATACTTCAAAAACCTGTTTTTAAGATGCAGTTACGCTGGTTATTCTATGAAGAAATTTTGGTGGAATATATGTTATAAATTCTTGAAGCAACTTGAACCGACTAGAGTGAAACTACTGGTCAGTAGGACCTTTATCAATCAAATCTTCGTACTTTCTCTAATTTTAAATTTCCTAAACTATAAAATTTATCCATTACATAACTAACAAATTGAACAAACACGCATTTTGAACATCACATTGCTTGAACCTGGCTACGTTCGTGCTGTGTAATCAACATCTCCAGAAATGCATATAATTAATTATTCTCAATTCTGTAAAGCGATTGCAGCATCATCGCAATCAGTACTCCTTCAGCAAAAAGCGATGTCCCATAACGTTGATTGAGCAGAGCACAACGTATGGGAGTCTCAGAGCCGAATCATGACTCTTGGTTGACTCTTCTGTTTTCACAATTTCTAATCCAACAAAGTTCCCAAAATCATTGCCGTTTCTGACACTTTTACAGCCAGCAGCTGTCGTATAGCAGTAGCAGCACGAGCTTTCCCGGTGGCAGCATTCGGGTGCGATTTCCAACTGATTGTGCAAACAAAAGCTCTTACGTGGCATCTTTCGAGGAACTTGAATATCATGGTCCACCCAAGCAAACAGGACAATGAATTGGCGCAATTTTAATACTTTGCCACGGTGTTAGCCAATGGGCGGGAGGAGTGTTTTGAACTGAAAGGGGGAAGTATAGCCAGCTCAGCAGCTGTGCTGAGCTGCTATTGGTGTTTTTTTTCTCTTGGTATAATAGGAAGGGGAGTTTCAAGAAAACCACAACGCGTCCATATTTTTCCTTGTTTTTGCTTTCAATGGTGATGCAATTTTGTGTAATTGGAATTTATTTTCTCAAACTTTTGTATCTTTGCAGTCATGGTGAATTTGCGGTTACAAGGTAATTTAGCTGTTAGTGAAGACAATTGAATTTCGTTGAATTATGCATGTCGACAACGAAGCTTCTTTAGCAGGAGATTGTTCCAGGAACAATATAATAAATAGATGTACTTTGTTCAATTTGACCCATGATATCTATTTGGTTCATTTGCTTTAGTCTATTCATAAATCTCCTGCATATATCCTCCAAATTCAGAACAACTGGCCACGATAGGCGGCACTCTTTGTTTCCTTAGTTAAATCAAAGGGCCTGAGCTAGAGGCTACTTCAATTTGATGTTCGAAAAATTTGTCATGTGAGTCATCATGAAATCCAAAAAAAAAAACCTCAAATATTCCAAAACCAGCATTTTATCAACGAGATCCATCCAACCTCTCCGAAAAACGTAATCGAATATTCTGTAAAAAGCTACTGGCGTTCTTTCCACATATTTATATTCCAACATAAATCAAACTATATCCAAAAATAGCGTAGCCGAAAATATTTGAATTGAAATTTATCAAAAGTATGAAAAATACACGCCATGCGACGAACACTACTATTTCGATCACAGTTCTCTCATTTTAAAACACCTGATAACTGCTTGCCAATGTAAATGTTGATGTTAATGCCAGACCACAGAAGCCATAATGAAAACATTTTCTCTATCACCTCGATTTGCTAATGTTTGCCAAGGATTGCGGCTATTCGGTTTTTCAAAGTTGCCTTTTCATTCGTGGTTGCGGAATTTAATTCAATTTTACATCCACTAAAAAGTACTGCTCCAGGTGAGAGCTGTGAACACCGAATGTCTCTCTCGCTCTATGTAAATAGTGTAGACGGATGGACAGAATTCCCAGCACGGGGACGATGACGAAAGATTTTTTTTTGTTTCCGAACAAGTTTCAAGTTCAGTGCATTAGACCGATCTTGAGCTGAACTAGTTTGACTTCTAGCAAAATAGTGTAGAACCTTGAATTCTTCACTGAGCAATCAAAAAGCTCAAAATTTGTTCAAAATTGGAATTTAATTTTGTTCTGAAATAAATAAAAAAAAATTATGTGATTAGTTGATAATGTAAAAACAATTGCATTAAAATTCGATTATGGAATAGTACTAATGGTTTTAACCGAAACAAATTAGGCCTTTGTTATTTTATCTAATTTTGTTCCACTTTTGATCATCTCGATCAATGAGCTCCGTATGCATCTAACAATAATAAAACATAAACTAGTCAGATTGCAGGTCTTTTTTAGAGACTTGGTCTCAATTTCAATGCAAGTCTCTAGAAAGTCACTTTTTCAATGAAAGGTCTCTAAAGTACCTCTTTTTTACCCCAGACGGTCTCTAAGGTCTCGTATTATCTTATTCTCTATGCATAGGCTATCACGCAATCATTCATTTCTTATGTTATTTCTCAAGAAATTTCAGAGGATGGTTTGAGGAATTCCTCCAGAATTTACTTCAAAAAATCTTCGAGCATATTAATGCTACAACCTCCAGTCGTTTCCTCAGGGATAACTCAAGACTATCCTAGGAACCATTACCAATTTGTGGTGGGGTTCTCTACTTATTTCTCTTGGATATCTTCCTAAGCTTAGCTTAGACTGACTACACTTATCAATGGTTGCTATTCCGTGATTGACCGAAGTCAGTGATAATGCACAAAGAATCAACTAGAAGTTCGGCTGGGATTGGCCATTATCTTCTTCAGTGTGCATAATTCAGTGCCTCTATTTATACAGGGTCAATAACGACGCCGGCCACGTCCTTGCAGTCAGGTGGAATTGGGGGAAGGAATGTTAGTGTGTAACCTTTGCTATTTGGAGACCGTGCTTGCCTCTGCATCTCCACAAAGGTTACTGGGAGGGATGTTTGTTAATGGAGAGGATCGTTGGGTCACAGGATTCATTTTGATAAGCGATTAGAACATGATAAATAATTATTTGTGAGATATAAACATGCTTATATGTAAATATAATATTTTATTTGATATGAACAATTTCTATGTGAGGAAAAATATGCCGACACTTGAGGTGATGAGCCATTCAAAGTTTGTTGAACAAATATTAAATGTTATTATATTTTACTTATTTGAAAAATGTTTATGATTCTATTGTTTTATTTATTCCTGTTTCGTTTCTTCTCCGTCTCTTTTTAGTTCCATTTTGGTCTTTTTTTCCCAGGCCACAGGTCTCTTATGTTCTTATACCGTCGTGTGGGGTGACATTGGGCCATAAGGGTGAGTTTGGGCCAAGGTTTTACAGCAAAATAACACCAGAAATATGAAAACAATATGACAAGCTTCAAGAACACGTTATAAATAGTCACTGGATGATCTTGTATTAGAGCGGTTCCACGCCGTTTCGCAAACCCAATTATTTTTGTATTTTTTGAATCGCCTGAAAATTTGCATACAGAAAATTAAAAACATCAATGTTGCGGTTTTTAAGAACTATTAGCTTCAAATTATCATTTGGAAATATCGTTTATATTTTTTACCATGCACTATTTTTTCAATACTTAAGCATAAATGTTCTGATCAAACGATAAACGATTTAGCTACGATTCACTCAACCAATTTTTTTTTTCTGGAATGGAGAAACACGAAATATGCTTGAAAAGGGCCTATTTTTTATTTTATTTGAAAATTTTATATATATGAGTATATATCGAAATTGATGCAACCTAGAAAAAATTTACCTAAGTACTTTTCGATTGCAATTTTTCTGTACTTTCAAATAATCACATTAAAAATTATTGTTTTCCTCTATTTCGATTTATTTTCAAAATCTGTAATTCTTTAAAAAATCATAACTTTTTTGTCCATAATTCTTCCATTTTGAAACATTGTGCAATAAATCACATAAGTTGTCCCCTAAAACATATCCAAAAATAAAAAAAAATCGAAACTGCGTTTCTGGAGAAAATCGATTTTAAAATTTTGTTTTTGAAATAAAAAAAAAATCTGTAACTTTTTTTACCGTGCATATTTTTCTCCATATAGTCCTAAGCAATACCTACAACTTTGTAGAAGATCTCAAATCGATCGGACAAACCGTTTTCGAGTTACAGTTTTTTAAAGATTTGCCATGCATTTTCCGATACGCCCTTCTCAAAAATAAGGCGACTTCAAAATGGCGGTCTGAAAGTGCATAATGGCATTTTTGCTCATAAAGAATCTGTATGCAAATTCTCAGGTAATTCAAAAAATACAAAAATTAAATTAAAAAAAAATTCGTCATGTTCGGTGGAATTGCTAATTAATTTTTCGACTTCCGTACTTGCCATGAGATGCATTCAAAAGGGCGGTCAAAGTCACCTGCTAGGCCCAATGTCACCCCGCACGGCGGTATTCAAGATACCCAGTCCCTACTAGCCCTGTAAAGGTGACAAATGGAATGGAATAAGCTTACATTTCAATGTAATTCAATCATTTTCATCAGAAGTTAAGTTCAGTGTTTATACTTCCTTCAAGTTTAGGGGCTCGTGTCTTTTTCAACAAGAAAGGCTCAAAACTTGTGCAAATCATTGGGAAGTAACAGACAAATATTACTTCCCAAGAAGTTGAATCTCCAGACAGACAAACTTCATATTTTGTAATTACCACATCTGATTTTTACTTGTAAATTTTTAATTTATCGGAAAACCCTTGATATCTTTGGAAAAGCTCTGGGAATTCCCGGAGAATCTATTCGAAATTCTGAAAACTTTTTCTCAGGAACTCTTCGAGAACCTCTGAGAAAACTTTGGGTATCCCTGGTAACCTGTCAGACTTCGTGAGAACATTACTGCCGTTTTACGCATATTTGCACTTGACCCATAAGTTTTACATAGAATATGGGACAAGCAGGCGTTGAAGGACAGGTTATTTTTGATAAATCAAAAATAGGGAATTAGTGCCGAAGCTTCAAAACTTCGTTAAAACCTAATGAAGCTTCCGTAGGAAGTTTTAAAGGGTCCTACGAAAGAAACTACGGTTAAACTACTAAATGTTGGATCTAAGGAAGATTGACTGGACTTTGATGATGATTATTGGATAATCCCAACAACTAAATCTAACCGTTGACAATAATTTGAAATACTCAACGTATAATTCGTAACTGAAAGTCGAAATCTGCAATTACTACTAAAAGAGCTTCCGCAGGAATATTGAGCGGAACTAAACTACCATCCTTGGAGAAATGCTTGAGAAAATTTCGGAGCAACTTCTAAAGGACCTGCTGGAAGAATTTCTAGAGGAATTTTCGGAAAATTCCAGAGGAAGTTTTGAGAAAAATTCTACGGCAACTTCCAGGAGAACTCTAGAAATTCTAGGGAAACTTCCGGAGAACCAATAAGTGAAACTTACAGAAGAAATTCGAGTAACTTTCGGAACAATTTTTATAGGAACTTATGGAGGTGCTTCCAGAGGAATTTTCTTGTGAACTGCTACAGGAACATCCAAAGGAACTCCTGCAATAACTTTCAAGAAAAACTCCTACAAGAACTTCCGGGGGAACTCCTACAGGAACTTTGGGGAACTCTTACATCCGAGGGAACTCTCAATGGAAATGCCGGGAAAAATCCGAGAGAAACTTTTGAAAAACTCCTAGAAGAAATTCTAGAGGAACTTCTAAGGAAAGTTCTGGAGGAAATTCTAGAGGATCTTCTGATAGGAAATCTTATGCAACTTACGGAAATACTTCCGGAAGAACTCTTTGTGCAACATCCAGAGAAACTTCTGGAGGAATTTCCGGAGAAGCTCTAAAAGGAACTTCCGGAGGAACTCCTAGCTGAACTATCGAAGGAGCTTCTAGAATAATTATTAGAGGAATTCCTAAATCAATATCAACTAATTACCCTGAACTTCAAATTAAGACTTCGACAGAGTTTTCGCTTCGAACACAAATGATTCGTTTTTTTCCATTGTTACTTCCATACAAACTTTTTATGTCAGAGCCAAATTTCGTTCAATACTGCACAACATTCACAGAAGTTCTCATGATTTGACCCTTTCGAGTATCTCTAGCTTCCGAAACAGTCTAGTGCTTACATCGCCACAAAATGCGGTTCCGCTGAATGGTGCTTTTCACTGTGGGGCACTAAATGGAATAGGTAAATCCGGTAAATCCCCTCTGGGAAATAGTCACCGTGGGAACAGTGGTTTACACATTTACATTTTACTTCAGAACGAGAATGATGTTTTAGCATAAAAGGAAAGCACTGTGACTGTCATCGTGTCGTGTCCATCTCACGTTTTTATTCCAGGTTGGGATGGGGCGAGCTTGATGCAGGGTGGCAATCTCAGGGCGGTCTAATTGGCAAGCTTTTAAAGAAAAATTGAATAATTGGAAAAAAAAATATGATCAATAGTTTTAACATAACAAACAAACAAGCCTTAAACATGACTTGCCCTGCTAAGTTGATAAGCAATCTGAAATTTGAACCTAGGTTTAATGGTAAGCCGATATTCCTATATGTATTTATATTGTAAATAAGCAATTGAAAACTAAAAACTAATACCGGAATGTTTCAAGTATTTAAATTGCTAGCTCATTTAACGTGGTAAAGACGGACAAATTATGAAAAATAAATGCTGTAGTTATATGTTATTTTGATTTTTTTTGCTTATTTCATCCAACTATTATTTATTTCACATTACTGTATTGGCTGCTTTTCTATAACCTAGTGATAGTTATCTTTTTTCTAGGACACAATGATATTTTTCCCGCATCTCAAGCTTCAGTCCGCGCCAACCGGGAGCAGCTGAGTAAACGCTAAATTGTGTTCTTTTATCCACCGTTTTTCCGCCGCTCCATCACTACATAACGGTGTGAAATAGATCACCTGGGTGTTGGAAAGTTTTTGCCACGGACATAAAAAAAAGTTTTTTCGGGTCATGAATTTTCGATAGTGATGGCGCGCGCGCGAAAGGAAATTTCTGTTCTACTTACTATGTTGAACGTTCGTTCGTTATCACATGTAAAAGAACTTGGAGAATTTATCTAACAGGAACTGAACAGATGGAACGTGCTTGAAGGTTTGAATAGATGTGTCGATTGAACCGCAAAATGATCAGCATGGTTGAGAATCTTTTCAATGGCGGTTTCTGGTTCCAGAGAATTTGTTGCCAGGAGAGATGAAATTTTCAAGATCATACGTGAATAGTAGGAGTGGATTTTTTCCTATAAAAAAGTTTCGCATAATGGACGTATGCACGATATTGGCAAAGCTCTCAAAACTTTAACAAATTCCAATGTTGTAAGGGAATTGTAATACCAAAACGAGAAGTAAAATTATAATCAGTAAGTATAGAAAATTATCTTGAATTTTTTATCCGGCTTATGAACGTTAGGAGAAGACAATTTCAACGCACTCGCGATTCTGCTATACAAAAATATATGTTAGGATCTGCAAAAGATATTTGAAACGCTTACCTAAATTAAGAACCAAAGATTTTGAAAATCAAAATTCTCAATTGAACGATAGCTCTTCGCTTTTTTGGAAATAATTTAAAATTTTGAACATAAAACTCATAGGCCAATTTCAGCATTGAAAGAGGAAAATAAAATATTGCTAACTAATTAAAAAGACACGGACACCGTCTTCAGTCATTTAGCTGCACAGACTTTAACTTAACACTAGACAACGGACAAGCATGCTCCAGTGGCACAACCGAGAAACATTCCTGACGAAAAGTTTCAATGGCTGCAGCGGGAATCGAACCCACACCCCATGACACGATACGCTTAACTTAACCTCTCGGCCACGAGGCCCACAGCAAGCAAAAAAGGTCAAATACTTGCTTTAGGCTGCAATACTTGAAATTGGACACAAATACAGTTTAAGACTCGCAAGTCTGACCGAAAAGCTAGTTACTCAGGATTTCGAAAGTATTCTCAACCAACATCAAGTTTTCGAAAATTCCTAGGGTATTGATTTATTTTTTTAAATCTTTATCAAGAAACTTCCAGAGAGTAGCTCATCGGTCTTGGTTGATATATTGAACAAATATTTTCAGTTGGTATATTTTCCTGACAAATGGAAAATAAGAAATGTTGTTCCAATTTTATAATCGGACAAAAATCCTGCAGGAGCTCCTAGTTAATTTGCGAACAAACATTGTTAGAATAATCCAAAATCATCTGCCAAATCGTACACTGCAGGCTAATTATCTATTACTAAATAAGCCTGAAAAACTTCCTGTAAGAGCTGGTGTTCCTCAAGGCAGCAGGTTTGGATCAATATGATACAATATTTTCACATCTGACTTACCTGAGATACCTCAGGGATGTCGAAAATCTTTGTTTGCGGATGACACAGGCCTCTCCGCCAAAGGACGAAGCCTGCGTGTCATCTGTAGTAGATTGCAAAAAAGCTTGGATATTTTTTTCTTCAAACTTGGAAAAATGGAATATTTCTCCTAATCCTTTCAAAATTCAGCTTATAATGTTTCCACATAAACCAAAAGTTATTTATTTGAAACCTCCACATAGACATGTTGGCACAAGAAGCGGGTTGCAACCAATTGTACGGATGGAATTAGGTTTCTAGGATTTATGCTAAATAAACTATATCTTTCGAAAATCACAGTTGGCATGAATATTTCATTGATATTATAAAACGTATGAATCTACTGTTTATCCAAGTTCTCTTTTCTTCATTCGTTTTCTTCCGTTGATTGCTGGAGTATAATTTTCGCAAAGTTTACTGGTCTTCAACAGTCCTTACAAAAACATTAGGACAGAGGTTAGAGTTGACACAAAATATTCCATATCTGCTTTCCGAATCTGAATCTCAAATTTTTATCCTCTAGCTAGCATACAATCCTGTTGTGCAGTTCATCTTTCGTCTTTTTCCAACTACTCCAAGTTCAAGGGCTGCGCTAGTCATTAGGCGTTCAAAGGTGATATACAAATGTTTATTCTCGGTATGAATTCTAATTTCAGTTAGCACAATATTGTCACTAATCCGGATGTCTGTTGCAATTTAAAACAAATCTTCCCTGCCCGTGCTTCGGTTCCGGTATACACACAGTCGATAACATCCGGAAGAATTACCATGGATAACACTGTAGGGGAACTGGGTGTAAAATGCGCCGTTGGGGTAAAACGCGCTACCCTTGTTTTGAACGAACGACGTGCTTTGGGACGCTGTTTTACACCCGAGATAATGGAAAATGTATTAAAATGCTTCTCTTTATATATTTTTAAGTGTTTTCCTGGCATAAATCGTGAAAAAATTGAAAAAACGTTTTTCGCTGTTTATGTTGTAATTTAGTGTTATTTTCTTGGCCATTTTTCAGGCCGATGAACAACAAAACTTTTGAAACTATTACCAAGAATCGCCTTGTGCACTCCCATAGTTTGTATTCCATGCAAAAAAAGTGTTGAATTTATCCTTAAAAAGCGTATTGAAGGACTTAAACTTTAATCAACGCGTGGGGCAAAACGACCACACCTATTTCATAACACCAAAACAGCAACGTCAACATACATTGGCACACAAAGCAACGCTAGCGACAAGTGGCAATTTTTGATGGTGACACTAGCGCCAAAGAGTAAAAAGCGGCAAATTAGAAGCTCCTATATTCCTATGACAGCGCCGCGTAACAGGAGCATAACGACATACTTTGAAATGAGCAGTACAAAGCTTTACACACGCTGACGATTAAAGATAAACGTCTGTTATCTGTGCTAATAGTAAGATTAATTTGCATATCCTGTAGGAAGAACTAAGAATTTTCTATTAAATAATGAAATGCAATATTCAGATCATCCATTCATTTAGGAAATGTAGCAATAGATGTAGATACAGTCAAATCTCCATAACTCGATATTGAAGGGACAATCGAGTTAGGGAGGTATCGAGTTACAGAACACAAAACCAGTGCAACTGCGAACCAAGGGACCATCGAGTTTGCCTTGAAAACCAACTTTCACTATGATTCTCTAACTCGATATTGAGATACGGAATATCGAGTAAGGGAGAGTTAACTGTATATTTGATTTTTCAGACAATTTCGCAGTGAAACGAATTCAATTCAACACGCGGATTGAAGATTTGTAGCACTTTTCATGCTTGACAGCAAGATTGTTGTCATCATGGGTGTATATGCGTTCCATTGCTACTTCGGTGTATGTGTATTCGTAGTTGCTACTCTTTGATCAATCAGAATAATGATATTGCACAGAGAACCACTTAGATGAAGCTTGGGTTTTAGCTTGTTCTTACCATCTTCAATGTACAATAATACTACCCTTGATATTTCTCGACTGATAACGGCGCCGGCCACGTCGTTATGTCCACCGGGGAGAGGAAGGAAATTAATTACTTAGCCGTTGTTACTAGAAAACCGGAGAATCTCCTGCATTTACCACAGCTACCTTGGAAGTAAGTGAAAGGGACGGGCCTGGGATTGAACCCACGACCTTCTGCTTACAAAGCAGAAGTGATAGCCATTAGACCACCGACCCCGTCTCGAAAATCTCTCGACTTTACTCTTTAACAAAACTTGAAAACAATGTTTTCAGATTTCCTAAAGGAGGAAAACGACGTTACCGTCCAATGGAATGGTCTCAATGTGGGGTATTAAGATGTGCGGTCGAATCATCAAATTAGCATTTGTGATAACTTCACTTTTGAAGTGGTAGTTATCCAATGCCAACTCCAATGCCGAAGATGACGTCATGTTTGGCAAGCTGCGAACAAAATTTTTGGCAGGCTTGCCATCACCATCAGCTCAGATTTTGTTCTGAAAACTGCCAAAAATGTAGAAAAAGAGATGAGTTTAAGGACATATCTCCTTGAGTACTCTAATATGGCACCTTACTTCGCCCTTCACTTTCCGCTCCCTCCTCTCAACTTCTCACAGTGTTTTCGAGAGCGATCACAAAAAATGATTATTTGGAGTTACTAACCTTATCGTAGAGGGGTGTTTTTTTTTAACTGAAAGCATTCCATAATGTGATACCCACTATTTTTCAGTTTTTGAATGCAAACACGTAGTTATTGCTGTGATTTGTGTTGTAAAATACCACTCACTCTCACACTCACTTCTTCTTCCCGCACCGGGTTGTTGTTTGAAGGCTTTTCGGTGCCCTGTCTAATATTCACTTTTCATAGTATTTCTACTCGCCGTAACAATTCAAAAATCTGATGCGATACTAGTAACACTTTATTTTTTCTCACACCGTGCTCCTGGGTGCAACAAATCATTTAACTTCACCGATTTGTGCTCGAAAAACAGCACCGGAACACGAATTCACTCAGCCAACATTGTTCATGAATAGGATGCGCAGCTCTCACTGATTGGAAATGATGTCAGTTTTTATGTTAGGAATTAAAATTGTTTGGATATTCATACACTTGCATCAACCACGTATTTTAAAAATTCATAACACTCAAAAGATGTACAATATTACTAGTGTTGCAAAACATTTTTATGCGTGAGAAAAACAATGTACGACGCATTTAAACAGCAAAAATGAATATAAGATATTATACACTACAATTGACTGTAGAATTCAAATGCATACTGATGGCAACTTTCTCCGTCCGTGAGAAGCGAGAGAAGAGAGGAGAAAACTGCCAAAAAAAGTAAACAAAACACGCATGGTGTGAAAAATGCTTATAATGTTGGTCAAAGAACATGTTTTCACTACCAAATGAAATAAATTGTGATTTTGAGCTTTTATGAAGTTGTTGATGAATTCATATCGACAATAATATCTTTGTATGAAACGTCTGCTAGTGATACTGCCTACGTATTTCTGTGGGTGGAGGTATACATGGAACATTACGATTTGTTTTTGGCTTGCGCACATAGCATTGTGCTCCGCCCTGTTGGGTGGCTCGAGAAGGTGCTTTAGCGGGTGGCTCGAGTGGGTGGCAACATTATGTTAACATGCTCAATGAACTTTCACCTTAAGATGTGCGGTCGAATCATCAAATCAGCATTTGTGATAACTTCAGTTTTGAAGTGGTAGTTGTCCAATGTGGAAAAAGAGATGAGGTTTTAAATGCTTGGCCCATTTTCGATTTTCAATCATGCATTGGCCTTTTTTGTAGGCAAACTTGAATTAAATTGGCGTGCCTTGACCCAAGGCAAGGCCCTTTTGGTTTTCAACGTCTCGATGGGGAGAGATCTTGGGAGACATCCGATCTTTGGTCGTTTTAAGGAGGGGGGCATTGAATGATTTGGAGACAAAGCGATTATTGGCCGTGTTGAAAATCGGGTTAATAGCGGAAAGTTTTATGATTATGTTGACAATGTTTGCGTAGTTTGGGGCTGTTGGGCACAAGGTATTTTGAAGACAGGTACGGCAATCTAAGCAGTCAGTGGATGCGGGGAGTCGTTGACAGCAGGGGGAGGAAAATGACAGCAGTTGGTTGATGCAATTCTCCCCTCCAATGGTTGCTATTGTTTCCATTGTGTCGTAATGTTTTTTTTATGGCCCACCAACTACCCCCACTCCAAAGAGCTCTACAGAGGCCCCTGGTAGTGCTAGTGGACACCATTTATTAGATATTAATAACGATAAAACAAGACAGAGTAACATTGAAATAGGAGTAGAAAAGTGAGTTGAAGTTCCAGTGGATAAAAATCCTTTTAAGGAACTCCGGAGGTTTATAGGACTACAGATATGACTATGGTGAAAAGATCACACTTAACAATTTCGTGCATCTTTTCTTTTAAATGCAATTTCAAACTTCTTTTGGAAATGTTTCTGTTATTCACTGATTTTAAATAATTTGGCAGTACATTGTATTTTTGTGGACCAATGAAAGTAATCCTTTTTTGTCCAAGAGTAGTTTTTGCCTGAGTTCGCAAAAAGTGATGTGTTTGCCGAATGTTTTGCAGCTGATTATTTAACATGATTGGTAGATTATTATGTGCATTATCATTATATATTGCATCATAGACAAATAGGCAAGTTTGAAGCTCACATAAACCACAAATAGGAAGAATGCAATGATTTGTATTGGCATAAAGATTGACTGTGGAATACAGTGCATAAATATTTGAATTCCGAGATTAGCTTATTAACCATATCTTTTAATTTTGGATGGTACGGTTTTCTTCCTTGGTGAGTGGAATAACATATATTTGGTTTTGGCTAAATTGAGCGAGAGAAGGTTCATACAAAAATAATCATTGAGTATACAAAGATCATGTTCAAAGCAGAGTCGTCGGCAAAAAGTCTTGGTATACCTTTTAGATCGAGCTTCTGTTTTCTATTTTCGAACTATTTTCTTCGCCTCTATTTGTCTTATTACATAGTCGACTTACTCAACTACTGCAGAAGTAGTACTACAACCTTGCCTGAACCCGTACTGGAGTGGATATAAAACATTATGCAGCTTGAATAATCGAGTTATCTTGTTCACGATAAGCTTTTCGAAAATTTTGTTAAATACTGAAAGTGTGGAAATTGGATGATAGCTGCAGGATCACCGGACTTAAATATCGGAGCAGTGTTGTTCAGACTCATTTCCCCGAAAATAACATTTTCCGAACTACGAAGCCACGAACTACTACAACCATGCTCTATCCTCCTGAGATAGAAAAGCAGATGGTTAAGCTTGAGTACTGCACACAAAATCGATCAATTTTGATCCCAGAGAGCCACAATTCAAGTTTCGGTGAAATGAAATGAGTGAGTGAGTGAGTGCGAATCATTTCACCGAAACTTGAATTGCGGCCCACCGAGATCGAAACTGTCGGATCCCATGTGCAACACTCAAGCCCAACCACCTCCCCTTCCATCTCAGGAATACAACGCACAGTTATAACAGTTCATGGCTACACAATTCGAAATGAGTCTGGTCAACACTGTATCGGAGTCACCTTGGCTATTTTGAGGCAATCTCCTGATGCAATAATTTCGTCGAACATGTTGGATAAAATTGTTGAAAATTTGGCATAGTTTATCTTAAGTAATGATGGCAGAATATTGTCTGCTCAGGGACATTTGTTAGAATCTAGGTCGTCGATAAGGGTGTTAGATGATTAAATGGACTTTTCCCAGGGATTCTGGGGGTTAGATTTTCCTAGCCAACTCCTCTCCTACTGTCGTGAAGTAATTATAGAGAATTTCACCAGATTCTTCAACAGAGCTTGATGGAACATTTTGTGCATTGTTGATACAAATTTTCTGTTTTTCTTTTGTTCTTCCAAAAATGTTATTGATATTGCTCCACAATTTTGAATGGCATGTTGTGCTCAATAACTTTTCAAAATATTGTTTTTTCACAGGCAATTTTGGTATACTGCATCTTTTTTACTTATATGATTCAACATTGCTTTAAGATTAGCGTAATTTGTGTTGCGTTTCACTATTTTAAGGTAACTTATTTTTCATCCTTATCAACACCGAGAGATCAAAGGACATCCAGGGACAATGTTTTTATATTTTAATTTTCCGCGACACAGTTCTTGTGCAACGATGTAAAATGACGTGATCCAGCAGATTGTTACTAGACGGTCTTGTTGTGAAGGTGTTTGAACAAACCATGCCGTACGATTCAATTAAACTTTTATATTTCTCGACAATATTATTATACATGAGGTTAATCGGAATGTTAAAATTACCTAGCATGAAATATAAATGATTGTTGATCTACTCTTCGATTTTGTCCAAAACAACAGTTTACATCATATAACGGAGGTCGATAGACTCCATGTATTTCATATTGATGTTCATGAACTTTCAGCTCAATATGTATAAGGTGTAAGCCATCCAAAGTTTCTGATGCTATCAATCTATAGTTTATTTGATTTAAAATATAAATTGCCAAACCACCACTCGAAGAGCTTCTACAAGAGAAAATACACTGATATCCTGGTATACCATATAAACACGTATTTTTCGCTTTAAGCCAAGTTTCGCTAATGACAAGTACATCCAAAGGGACATCACATTGGTGCAAAAATTCAAGAATAGAATCAAATTTTGCCTACATTATTCATTCCTCTTATATTCCACTGAATTATTAAAACCATCATAAGCGTATTGAAATCATCTATTGAGCAATTGAAATCCATTGTAATTGACATGAATATGAAAACTGATAACAACATAGGCACAACGGAATTTGATGAAACTATTCGAGCAACCTGTTCAAGTCCATTCTATTGCGAATTTCCTGAGGCTTAGAGTTTTCATTTATTTTTGCCAAAATAACGCCACCTCTACCTTGCCAGACGTACTTCAGATTAAGTTTTTCTGGAGCCTGTCGCAATTCATTTAGTAAGTTAGTTGATAATGGAGTGAGCTCATCGCGAATTGTAACGGTAGTAGTTTTGCTTTTACACATTAGCTTGGGATCAACCATAGTTGAAACCAGTTGACCAAACTATCCTGATTGGTGACATTGCATTTTTATCACTTGCCTGAATTCTGGCTGCAGAAACTATCGAGTGGTTGTAAGATTCAACTCTTATTCTTTCAAATATTTTCAAACAGATGCCGGGTGAGTCTTCAGTTTTTTTAAAGGGATACCCAAAATAACTACATTTATTCATTACGGATATTTTGTTTTGCTTATCCATTTCTATCTCCGTTTTGTAAACCAGAGTTTTTTGTTGGAAATCAAAAAACTTCCCCATTTTTTTTTAAGACGCGGACACGTTAATGCTTCCAGTGGACAATTTGCCCTTTGAAGGAAGCACCACACTAGACAACGGACTAGCATGCAACGCCCAGTGGCACAGTCGAAATACATTCCTGACGAAAAGTTTTCCGGACTGAAGCGGGAATCGAACCCATACCCCTTGACTCGACATTTGAAAATTAAAACAGTGTGTAGCGTAGCTTAGGACTGCTCTGCCCCCCTTTTTGTCTTGATAAGCCCAGTTTCAGCTGTGGATGATATTATGTATAGCAGAAAAGTAGATGAATATGTCAATTGCAGTCGCTTCTTTACAGCGTGCATTTCGAAGATGGGAATTGAATCAAACGAAGCTTCGATATTCAATTGATGTTAATATGATTATGTTTGAGAAGAATTTAACTAGAAGATTCAGGCATAGTGTTCATTACATATTCTTCAAAGGCAAGAAGTTGATAAGAGATCATGATCCCTCTATGTTCTGTTTCGCGGTACAATTGACGAAGGGACAGCTTTAAAACCAGGGTAGACAATCGTCACCGTCAAATGGAAAAAGTCCTCGACGAAACTAAAAAAAGAATCGTCATCGTGACTCAACCAGCGTTGGATGACGATTTGCTGCAGTGGTCCGCCACAAAGGCTCGGCGTCATGACGAACAAATAAGCCTCCTTCGTAATGGTCGAATCTTCGTTCGGGAGCTCTGAGGCGACTAAAAATATGAAGCGTGGCGTCGATAGATTATGAGCTTTTTTTTTTGAAAAAATAAAACAAAATAAACAAAGCGAGTCCGGAATTGCGCAAACGATCTCTGAATCGTCAACGTCACGCGCTCATCAACAGAGCTACTGTTGAAGCTTAAGGAGGACAGGTTAAATCGCCAATACAAGCAATTCTGGGATGGTATTCGCCGTTTTGTGCATGGCAAGCGAATATACAGTAAACGCCTCCTTCGTTTAAGATAGGAGAGCGAACGGAATGAAGACAAAGTTGTTCGTTGACGATTTTGGATTGACGTTTGTCGTACATTCTTTCGTCGATAACGAGACGACGACCTGCCAGAGTTATTATACTGGATGAAGATTGCCTGCCCTGTTTAAAACCATTGAATTAATTGATTTAAATGGCGTGCGTCTTTTCCCGAAGTAATTCTCAAGCTATCACCCTCATCTATTATTTTCCTTTGTTTTTACGGGTAAACTGGTTCAAACCCATTTCGGGTCTTCTTTGGATATATATCGTCACCGGTTAACATAAAATTTCACAGAGTACTGTTGGTTTTTGGCTGCCCTAAGTTCATCGAACCATCCGGAAGTGACCGGCAGCACATAAATTTAGAGAATCAATCCGGTGAGTTTGTTCCAGTATGATACTTTTTCTTTTGTGAGCCTTCCGGATCGTTTTTGTCCGCGTCGTGGAACTTCTGATCGTTTCTTGAACGGAAAATGTTATTTTCGGAGTTTGATAATTATGTTCAGATTGCGCATTCTGTCCGGGCGGGTGTTACGCAACTAACAATCGGTCGTGGATGCTTTTTAACCGTTCGATGACCCTGGAGGGATCGATTCTGCTTTTCGTATAATTTTGAGCAGAAAAACCGACTGTGTTATCCTAGGGTATTTAGTTCGTTTTTCGATTATCTAAAAATACAGTACCACCCAGTACAGTTTTTCAATGGGCACAATACAGTTTTTCAATAGGCGTGATTTTTTTTTACGCGTATCGTTATTTTATACAATCCGATGACCCTGGAGGGATCGGTTTTGCTTTTTACTGGTTATTGAGCAAAAATATTACTGCACAATCGACAAGCATTTCGCGAAATACTATTTATACTATAAATAAGCTATTGTTTTCTCTTTTGATTGCCGGCATTCAAAAGATTAATTTGAAAACGCTTAAACAACAAATATTTATGGTCTATCGCCAGCTTTCTAGGCGAATCCTGACAATATACCTTCCCCAACCTCCAACTCCGTAGCACTTATGAGGGTGTCGCTGAGTCGGTGGCCTCTCATTAAGTAAGTGCTACATCAACATTTCCTTCCCCTATCCCAAGTTACGGTAAAGATGGGCGTGGCCGGGAATAGCGATATTCATGCTTTTAGTATTCTTGTTTATGATTTGAACAAGGTATACTCCCCTGTCTTGTTCTTGAAAGTAGTCAGGATGAGATTATTAAAAAGAAACATGAATGTTGCTAGTATCCAATCTACGAAGTATACCGTAACTACGCTAACGCTAACGCTAACGCTATATCGTCACCGGTTAACATAAAATTTCACACCTTGTTTTGAAATGAAATAAAAATTGAGGAGAAAAAGTTGCCAGGATCTCAAGGCTTGCAAACCTGATGGAGCTACATAAATTCGCCAGCTGTCCGATTGCATCCAGAGATGACGGATTGCTTTAAATGACACATAGGATTACCTCCCTAATAGATGCCTTGGTTGGACTGGCTTGATAGAAACTCCTCTGCGATGCAAAGATGGGGAACTCAACACAGATTCTCCAGCGATTCGAGTGAAAAATAAAATGCGAGGATTTTTTCAGTTACTCTCCCTCTTTTATTGCGATGCTCACCTTTACTCACATTTTATAACAGCTCTTGAGTGTGCTGCCCGAACAACACAGTCCTCGGGGAGTTGTGACGGTACTCTGTTTTAATGGAATTTTAATCTGTTGTGTTTTGTGCTGCATCAGAGGCAAAGGCAGCATGCTGCTCTAGAGTATGTCCTCAAAATCTGATGATGATTTTCAGGAGTATTATCAATCCTGCTGTTGCGAGATGTTATCAAATAGTATCAAAAATTGTTATGCTAGATTTCTCTCCTGCTGCTTTGTTAACCTTCACTCACACTTTAAAAGAACTCTTGAGTGACCTGCTCGAACAAAACACGCCACTCTTTTCTGATGGAGTTTTTCTCTGTTGTGCTTTGAGCTGCATCTTAATCGCTCATTTTTCGTTGCTTCTCTGCTTAGTAATTTTTCGCTCTAAAAAGATAAAGAGAGCAAGCTGCTCTATAGCATGTACCGAAATCTGGTGATGTTGAGGAGTATTCTTCTTCTTCTTCTTCTTCTTTTTCCTCTTTTCCTTCTTCTTTGCATTACGTCCCCACTGGGACAGAGCCGGCTTCTCAGCTTAGTGTTCCTATGACCACTTCCACAGTTATTAACTGAGAGCTTTCTTTGCTAAAGTTGTCATTTTCGCATTCGTATATCGTGTAGCAAGTACGATGACTCTATGCCCAGGGAAGTCAAGGAAATTTCCATTACGAAAAGATCCTGGACCGATCGGGAATCGAACCCAGACGCCTTTGCTGAGAGATTTGCTTAAATAATATTCAGCAGGGAATCAGGTAGGGCTCGAGGGCTTCGTAGAAAACCACGAATACGCTGGCTGTAGAGGATCAGGCGACCTTAAACGTTCGGGGTAACTGAAGAAGCATCGCCCAAGCCCGCGAAGATAGAGCTCTGCAATATACACGGCAATGGCATGAGCTACGCTTCAGCATTCAAGGTATCAAGATAGATACTATTGCTTAAATGGAATAATGTGTAGGGAGCCGGATCCTATTCTTGGCACTTTAGAATCACTCCGGCAGTGGGGTTTTTTGAAAGCTACAGAGCTCATTTTTGGCCACAATATGCGTCTTACTGGAGCGCTTCTTTTCACAATGTTTCAGACAATTCGGCCGATAATAACCCCCCATGCCAAAGTGAATCATGCATGTGCCCAAGCGATTAGGTTCTGCACCCTATGAAATGTACGTTAACAGAAAGAAGGAATTTGCATTGACAGAGAAGAGGTTTCAGTATATATCGTATTAATTGGCATTTGTTGTCCTCTCCTTTATGATTGAATATTCAATTTAGCAATTTTGCTATCGTACGTTCTGCTGAAGGATAGAGAAACCTGTTCTAGCTAATACATTGCACAATTACCGGCGTGAGAAAGCACCATGGATGATACTTTTCAGCTAACTTTCCTGCACGCACTGTGACTGCCAACTGGTACCTACATGTGTTCAGCCATTTTCCCATATAATCGCCCATATACTGGTCTGCAACATGATGCGAGACAAAGCGTTAACATTACCGCAAATTATTCGTCATGATAACCACTTGAATTCAGCCCCTGGAGCACGTCTCTCACTCGGTTGGGGCTTTGCCTGGTCGGGTCGTGTGCGGTTTCACTTTGCATCATGAAACGAGGAGGTTTCGGTTTGGTTTTGCTTCGACAACAGATTCAAGCTCGTGCAACTGATTGTCTGTGGCTTCCACAATATTCGTTCTCGGGCAAATGTGGCGGGATAGGCAGGCCAGGCCGTATTGCGTGTGTAAGAAGTGCTGTACTGTGCCATTATAATTCTCGGGAGTTCTCGGTAACATAATCCATCTGTGCATTGAGCGATGTTTTTCCACATCGGTTTGCATTGGTTTCATTTACGTTTCGGGTATCGCGCACTCAACTGAGGGAGCGAGACTAGATGAGAGCGAATTGTTTCAAAGGTACATACGTGTTCGCCTAATTGATTCAAAGGTACATACGGTGTAAGATTGCAAGGAGCCAGATTTTCATAGCTCGGTTGTCTTACTGTGCTATTCACGGAGGCTACCCATTTCGCATAGAGGCGTTCCGACTAAAAGCATTTCAAAGAAAGAAGTTTGGCATATTGAACGTAGCATTTTAAAAGGCATACTATCTTTTTCGATTCCGTTATTATTATCATTTTAAACATCATGTAAATTCCCAGGAGGAAGCAGAGAGCAGGGAATGTGAACTAATTGATTTCTCAGCAGTTTCTAAAGTCATGAAGCTGATTTTTCTCGTTTGTAAGTGAGGCAATAACTTATAACCTTCAAAATTTTACTTGAATCGAATGGACGACATCTGAGATATAGCGATGGGTGTAAAGTGGATTTCAGCGTCTTATGTGTGACATGACTGTATAGCTGATATAGTTTTCGCAAGTTTTGTCACATAAGTCATTCTTAGTCTATTAGAAATCAAGAATTTTATACAAATTTATTTTCAAAGGTGAGAATTCCATTTACGTATTAAAAAACTCCATTTACGTAATGATTCTGCTTATAATGTGTAGAAATTATAATCGTTTATATATACCCATAAAACTTTCAGAAAATTTTCAATTAAAAATAGGCATTATTTGGGTTTATGGTCGTATTATAATATAGAAATGGTTTACTCTCAGGCCGGAATAGTTTTAATAGTGTTATTATCTCGGTGATTTTTAAGAACCTTCAACCAATTCTCGAGCATATCCATGCAAATGACAGCATCTCGCCAGTTCATAAACTGCCTAAAGTCTCGCTTACTTCCACTGGTCTCTATCGAACCATTCACAAGTTCTGACATCTCAATGGGCAAGTGTCCAAATCGTCCGTCCGAAGAATGAGATTGAATCCTCAAAACAAAACCATTTCTCGGAAAATGGCCCCCCGGACAGCAATCGGCTTCAATAATAGAAGATACCATCAATAGTGCTAAATCGACCGCAAAAATATGCTACCAGCCGAGCCGTCCCTCCAATTACGGGCTCGAACTCTCATACCCAACAAGGGTCAGGGCTGTCAAAATTGATTTTAAATCCATATTGCCCTACCAGCTGGATCGTTGGTTTAGGCGTTTGCTAGTGTAAAAGAAATGGAATGATATTAAATCGCAGGCAGTAACAAGGCGTAAAGTAAGGGGGTTCAGTGCCTTACTGTAGATTGCACTGGACTTGGACTTGGACTTGGACTTGGACTTGGACTTGGACTTGGAACCTTGGACTTGGACTTGAACTTGACTTGGACTTGGAACTTGACTTGGACTTGGACTTGGACTTGGACTGGACTTGGACTTGGACTTGGACTTGGACTGGACTTGGACTTGGACTTGGACTTGGACTTGACTTGGACTTGGACTTGGACTTGGACTTGGACTTGGACTTGGACTTGGACTTGGACTTGGACTTGGACTTGGACTTGGACTTGGACTTGGACTTGGACTTGGACTTGGACTTGGACCTTGGACTTGGACTTGGACTTGGACTTGGACTTGGACTTGGACTTGGACTTGGACTTGGACTTGGACTTGGACTTGGACTTGGACTTGGACTTGGACTTGGACTTGGACTTGGACTTGGACTTGGACTTGGACTTGGACTTGGACTTGGACTTGGACTTGGACTTGGACTTGGACTTGGACTTGGACTTGGACTTGGACTTGGACTTGGACTTGGACTTGGACTTGGACTTGGACTTGGACTTGGACTTGGACTTGGACTTGGACTTGGACTTGGACTTGGACTTGGACTTGGACTTGGACTTGGACTTGGACTTGGACTTGGACTTGGACTTGGACTTGGACTTGGACTTGGACTTGACTTGGACTTGGACTTGGACTTGGACTTGGACTTGGACTTGGACTTGGACTTGGACTTGGACTTGGACTTGGACTTGGACTTGGATTGGATTGGATTGGATTTGGATTGGATTTGGATTGGATTTGGATTGGATTTGGATTGGATTTGGATTGGATTTGGATTGGATTTGGATTGGATTTGGATTGGATTTGGATTGGATTTGGATTGGATTTGGATTGGATTTGGATTGGATTTGGATTGGATTTGGATTGGATTTGGATTGGATTTGGATTGGATTGGATTTGGATTGGATTTGGATTGGATTTGGATTGGATTTGGATTGGATTTGGATTGGATTTGGATTGGATTTGGATTGGATTTGGATTGGATTTGGATTGGATTTGGATTGGATTGGATTGGATTGGATTTGGATTGGATTTGGATTGGATTTGGATTGGATTTGGATTGGATTTGGATTGGATTTGGATTGGATTTGGATTGGATTTGGATTGGATTTGGATTGGATTTGGATTGGATTTGGATTGGATTTGGATTGGATTTGGATTGGATTTGGATTGGATTTGGATTGGATTTGGATTGGATTTGGATTGGATTTGGATTGGATTTGGATTGGATTTGGATTGGATTTGGATTGGATTTGGATTGGATTTGGATTGGATTTGGATTGGATTTGGATTGGATTTGGATTGGATTTGGATTGGATTTGGATTGGATTTGGATTGGATTTGGATTGGATTTGGATTGGATTTGGATTGGATTTGGATTGGATTTGGATTGGATTTGGATTGGATTGGATTTGGATTGGATTTGGATTGGATTTGGATTGGATTTGGATTGGATTTGGATTGGATTTGGATTGGATTTGGATTGGATTTGGATTGGATTTGGATTGGATTTGGATTGGATTTGGATTGGATTTGGATTGGATTTGGATTGGATTTGGATTGGATTTGGATTGGATTTGGATTGGATTTGGATTGGATTTGGATTGGATTTGGATTGGATTTGGATTGGATTTGGATTGGATTTGGATTGGATTTGGATTGGATTTGGATTGGATTTGGATTGGATTTGGATTGGATTTGGATTGGATTGGATTGGATTTGGATTGGATTTGGATTGGATTTGGATTGGATTTGGATTGGATTTGGATTGGATTTGGATTGGATTTGGATTGGATTTGGATTGGATTTGGATTGGATTTGGATTGGATTTGGATTGGATTTGGATTGGATTTGGATTGGATTTGGATTGGATTTGGATTGGATTTGGATTGGATTTGGATTGGATTTGGATTGGATTTGGATTGGATTTGGATTGGATTTGGATTGGATTTGGATTGGATTTGGATTGGATTTGGATTGGATTTGGATTGGATTTGGATTGGATTTGGATTGGATTTGGATTGGATTTGGATTGGATTTGGATTGGATTTGGATTGGATTTGGATTGGATTTGGATTGGATTTGGATTGGATTTGGATTGGATTTGGATTGGATTTGGATTGGATTTGGATTGGATTTGGATTGGATTTGGATTGGATTTGGATTGGATTTGGATTGGATTTGGATTGGATTTGGATTGGATTTGGATTGGATTTGGATTGGATTTGGATTGGATTTGGATTGGATTTGGATTGGATTTGGATTGGATTTGGATTGGATTTGGATTGGATTTGGATTGGATTTGGATTGGATTTGGATTGGATTTGGATTGGATTTGGATTGGATTTGGATTGGATTTGGATTGGATTTGGATTGGATTTGGATTGGATTTGGATTGGATTTGGATTGGATTTGGATTGGATTTGGATTGGATTTGGATTGGATTTGGATTGGATTTGGATTGGATTTGGATTGGATTTGGATTGGATTTGGATTGGATTTGGATTGGATTTGGATTGGATTTGGATTGGATTTGGATTGGATTTGGATTGGATTTGGATTGGATTTGGATTGGATTTGGATTGGATTTGGATTGGATTTGGATTGGATTTGGATTGGATTTGGATTGGATTTGGATTGGATTTGGATTGGATTTGGATTGGATTTGGATTGGATTTGGATTGGATTTGGATTGGATTGGATTTGGATTGGATTTGGATTGGATTTGGATTGGATTTGGATTGGATTTGGATTGGATTTGGATTGGATTTGGATTGGATTTGGATTGGATTTGGATTGGATTTGGATTGGATTTGGATTGGATTTGGATTGGATTTGGATTGGATTTGGATTGGATTTGGATTGGATTTGGATTGGATTTGGATTGGATTTGGATTGGATTTGGATTGGATTTGGATTGGATTTGGATTGGATTTGGATTGGATTTGGATTGGATTTGGATTGGATTTGGATTGGATTTGGATTGGATTTGGATTGGATTTGGATTGGATTTGGATTGGATTTGGATTGGATTTGGATTGGATTTGGATTGGATTTGGATTGGATTTGGATTGGATTTGGATTGGATTGGATTTGGATTGGATTTGGATTAAAATGGAGGTTATTAGAACTAACTTGGAGGTGATGATTTCGAGGTTATTTGGCAATTTGGAGGTTAAAAACCCCTCCAAACACTAGCGATTTTGCGGTGGGATGTTGACGTTTGATGACGAATGGAAGAATTTTCAAGCCATTTCATGACATACAAGCACAGAAGCACATAACATATGTGGAACTTAGAAGTGAAAGCGAGTTGAAAAGTTGTACCCACTTTCAGCTGCTGGCAATTGGTATATCTAGTATAGAAGACTACGAACTGTCATTGCCAATGGTAAACAAACACCATATGATTCGAGCAGTAGACCAGTTGCTGCAAAGATTACATAGATTAAGATCGAGTAGGGGCCCAGATAGCCGTAGCGGTAAACGCGCAGCTATTCAGCAAGACCAAGCTGAGGGTCGTGGGTTCGAATCCCACCGGTCGAGGATCTTTTCGAGTTGGAAATTTTCTCGACTTCCCAGGGCATAGAGTATCTTCGTACCTGCCACACGACAAGTCGAGTCTAGTACACGACACTGAAGACGGCCTTACAGGATATACGCATGCAAAAATGGTCATTGGCATAGTATAAGCTGGAAGTGCTCATAAGAACACTAAGCTGAGAAGCAGGCTCTGTCCCAATAGGGACGTAACGCCAGAAAGAAGATCGGTGGACGGTCGGCAACGTTTGGAAGCAATGTCTGAAGACAAATCATTTTTTTTTTCATACAACGTAAAATTTTTGGTTCATACTATCCAATATTCATGTTTCTTAACCACAGAATCTAATCGTTTCGAAAATATTATCCTATTATAATATTCCATCAAAAAACTTCATGATAAAAGCTTTTGCTTTACAAAATCCTTCCATTCATTCACCTAAAAAATACAATATGCTAGAAACAACATAGATACCTTTTATATTGACTCAATAATCTTGGATACGAGTGATGTAAATCCAATTTCAAAGTTGTATCATAAATTGGATTGGATTTGGATTATATTTGGATTATATTTGGATTGGATTTGGATTGTCTTCTTGTCTTCTTGTCTTCTTGTCTTCTTGTCTTCTTGTCTTCTTGTCTTCTTGTCTTCTTGTCTTCTTGTCTTCTTGCCTTCTTGTCTTCTTGTCTTCTTGTCTTCTTGTCTTCTTGTCTTCTTGTCTTCTTGTCTTCTTGTCTTCTTGTCATCTGTTTATCGTCTTCTTGTCATCCTCTTATCGTCTTCTTGTTCTCTTCATGTCGTCGTCTTGTCGTCTTATCGTCGTCTTGTTCTTGTCTCCTCGTCATTTTCTATGAAATCAACTTCCTGCTGCCTAACCTCATTACGCCACTGCTCACCTCTATATATTTTTGTTGCGATGGGAAATCCTTTCGGAGAGATTCATTCACAAAACCAGGGTAGCTTATAATCCAAACAGCAATAAAATGGTACGTAAATCATATCGAAACGAACGAGTAACGAGATCTGACATCCATTTTCTTGGACCGCTCCTCGCTCGTTCCGGTCAGTGATCCTCTTCTCTAGTTGCCCATTTCTTCTGGCGGACCATATTCTGATTCACTTTACTAAATAGTCCTAGCAGGCAGCCTCCTAGCCATCGCCATAAGCCGTACAATACCATACATTGAGGGTGAAAGTGGAATGTGTTGATATCAACCTCTAGTAAAAGGCAGCCAGATTCACAAGCAATTAAAGAACGGGAAACATTTTTTTATCCCAAGGTCGCCAATAAAGTAATGAGATATGAGCAATAGTTTAGAATAATTTTAGCAAATAAATTATATCAAAATAGCGCTAAAATAGTACTTTATGCAACAAGTTGCACAATGATGGTAAAATGGCTGTAAAAATCTATTGCTTTTTATATGATTTAGGCACATTTTTTCCCTTAGTAAATTCTAATATTTTTCTGCTTATTTCAATATGTTTCTTACACAGATTAAATCTTGCGTTTATTTCTAGAAAAAATGTGCTTAAGTGCATAGCCTATTTATACTCAATTATTGTTTGTTACAAATTGTTTTGTTGGATATTTTTGGATAAATAAAATATGACTATATTTTTCTAATGGCATGATTATATTTGTACCCACAGTGAAAAGGGTCGCTCGGCAGTCTTATTGGAATCCTTTTTCGAAAAATCAAGCCAAACGGTAGCCATTTCATTCTGAAACTGCTACTGCTGCTGCTTTACGACGAATCTGGACCGAGAACCGAGAATTGTGAGAACTGGTGGCTGTTATTGTTGAAGGTGGTTTTTGTGCATTTGTTCGTCGAAGCGGAAACCCGGAACGGAAGGCACAAAACAAAAGCATTAATCGTACTCCATCGCAATTGATGGAAAGAGGTATGGGAATGGGAATGTTAGATATGAGAGCCATAGAAATGGAGCCAGCCAGGCGCTGAGCAGTACAAGAGAAGAAAGTGGGGGCTTTTGGGTGTTTGGTCATTTTCCGTTATAGCGAATAAAGCTTAGGTTGGCACAAATAATTTAATTTTCGGCTTTATACTAATTGGTTTTACTTTATTTTTTGAGTAGCAAGAATACCCAAACAAATGTGCAAGCATTAAAATATTTACGGCTCCAAAAATGTCTATGTTTGATTTTAAATGCCAGGAAATGTATTCTGTCTAGGTTAGGAGAGCAAGGAAATATATTCTGGCAAATTTGGAGCCTACAGATCTATAAGCTCAACAAATGATCTTTAGGAGATTATGGAAATGGTCTATACGTCTTTATCAATTATACTCTATCGAGTTTTGAGGACATTGATAAATTACTTTATTCCAGAAACTACTTGGAGTGCAGAATACCAGATCTATAAGGGAAACAAGAAACATTACAGAAACTTGCAAAGAATGAACCACGAACGAAGACTGTTAAAGTTAAGAAAAAACAAATTTCTAGTTCGACGACTAATAAAAGACGTCCAATAACATTTTTGAGTACATGTCCTTAAATCTACAAGCATAACAAGCAGGGCTGGCATCAACTCGCACAATGCGTGCAAAGAGCAGATTTAAAACACTGCACAAAAAGGAGACAGACGCGCGCAGAGTGTTACAACACGAACTTAATGAGTAGTAGGGAAGAGAGTGTAGGCGATTACGTAAAGAGTTATGCTGTCAGAGTGGGAAAAACATGCTCAAAGTGTACAAAATTTGTCATTTTTTGCCTTATAACATGAGTTTTTTTCAGAACGGGACCCACGAGTAGCCCGACGACATTTTTGAACTCAAGATGGCGATTTCCTGTTTGTGAAAACTCCTCAGAACCCATGCAATATGGCTATTTGTGGAACAGGACTGACTTCCGGTTTGTAAAACTCAATTGAAAGCCACGCAGTATGCGTAGTTTGGAACGGAATTTTTGTGAATTGATTTTCACCATCTTGGATTCCAAAATGGTGTCGGACATCGATTTCCGTCATCCGTCGGTCACGTTCCAAACATTCTACCATATTTTCCAATAGAAGCTCGCCTAATTTAGTAAGTACTCAATCAACCCCACAAAAAGTGTTTGTTTCCTTCAACACTTTGCATTGCAGCGAGAACAGAATCACAAAGAATGAGGTGAGAACCAGTGAGAAAGTATAGCTTGTTATACAACAATTCTCGAATCTAGGGTGACTCGGCCAGATTGGCCTTATCACTGGGGTACCGCTGACTTCTGGTGAAGGCCACGGAAATCGTCTGGAGCGGGTAACAACCACCTCCTTTCCCAGAGTCGGCTCTTCACTCTTTCACTGATCAGGGAACTAAGTAACACAATGTCACGGTTTACTTTTATACAGATTTATTACCTTCCTTCGTTTTTTTTTTTCACTCAAAATAATACTCCTATTCTTCATCTGACTTGAATAAAACACCAACGATTGAAAACTTGTTTCTTTGTTGTACAAAATATAATGTTTGCTCACCTAGTTTTTGTAGCCTATCTCATGCAATTTTTCCTCAGCTCTCTGATGGTAATCTCAGAGTAGGTGGCGAACTCAGGAACCAAAATTAAAAACATGGCGAATGCTGGTGCAAGTGGTTTGCTGCTAAACATGGGTTGAAAGCTTTCATATAACGTATTAACAGTAATTTTATTTATTTATATTATATATTTTCCTTAGGGTGGCGAATACTGGTACATCTTCCTTACTTAAATGGAATTACGTTAAGTAATATTAAAACAACTTTGATTGCATAGGCATATTAATTCGTACTTATGTTAAGGTGAAGATGAATCTAAGCCAAACCTCAAATGTCAAGAGCACGAATATCGAGAACCGAGCACCTGTTTGAGCGGAATACTTAATCGATTGTTCACCACCAGCTAGTGACCAATCGATTAAGTTAATTAACCTTAATGGGTCTGAGAACCGAAATCCATGATGTGTTTATAAGTGCTCTTCATAGATGCAACCACGAACTATTTCAATATGAGAGTCATAAATTTCGTCGACCTTCTTCTTGATTTTAATTAAAATCTTTATCAGTTGCAAAACAAAACGTTTTATCAAATCCTATTGATAAGGGTTTCGCTATTGTTCCAGTGATTGAAATAAATATTAAGCTTAATCTAATTAATTTACCGTCTATTTACCAAAACGTTTGTTTTGCTCAGATAAACATTAGAACAATTTCCCTATCCAATAACACAAAACCACTTAACACGTTTTTCAACTCTGATTTGCATTGTTTCCATTTCATCCACCAGGCAATGGCAGCCACGGTTCGCATCTGCTCTTGACTGCACAATCTGGTCAATAGGAAATCCGACCGCAGCAACCAAACGAATCGATAGCATGGAAAACGGCCAGCCCTGGTCCGATTGGTGCTCGGGGAACTACTGGTCGACGGTTCGCTATCTGCTGTCCTGTGCCAACTACAACAACACCTGGACCTCCTACTGGGGACCGGATATAGTCTGTGATTATAATCGCATTGCTCTCTCGCCGGGCGAACAACCGGCGGAAGTGGTCCGGAATTCGCTAAAAGGTATCGCAGCAATTAACACGGTCCAGAGCACGGCCAGCAGCCCGATAAACGCATCGTCATCGATTGACCACAACTCCGTGCTACGGGTCGGCATCGAGTGCTATCAGAACTTCAAATGCATCCTCAAATCGGTCACCCCGAGCAGCGGCAACAGCAGCAGTATCGTCGGTAATCAGTGAGTATTTGCGGTTGCTGTCCACATTGAAGTTCTCGCTGGAATGAAGTGGTTGGTCATTTGGATTGGAGCTGAGTAAATCCGTACATCATATTTTTCGTCAAATAAACTAAATGACGTTGCTCGATCTAAGCCGAACATTTTTTTTTTCAGAAATTTCAAAAATGACATTTATTTTTCGTAAAGTGGAGTTGTCTATTAATTCATACTGATTTTTATTCAATGTATAATAAATCGTATAAGTAGTAGAAACCATGGGTGTCTAATCAAACTCAAGCTCAATTTCTGTAGGATTTTTTAAGAGTTTGCTGTTGCGCTCATGTGGTTTTCGTGAAGAACATCTGGAGTCATGGTCTCTCAGGCCTTTTATGTGGTTATTCTTGGAAAAAACAGATTGAATTCTGGAGGCATGCAATATGAAATTCTTAGAAAAAATTCTGAGGAAAAAATGTTGATGAACTCCATGGGAAATAATCACTAAATGAACTCCTAAAGAAATTTTCGCCCAGGGAATCAAAGAAATTCGCATACGAAAAGATCCTGGAACGACCGGAATTCGAACCCAGACACCTTCGGCATGGCTTTGCTTTGTAGCCGCGGACTCTAACCACTCGGCTGAGGGAGGCGGATAACAGCTAATTCAGCCTAGAATGCTATTTACACTGCTCAAATCATCTGAATAAAGTGCTGTTCATCTACCAATGTTACTTGGGCGGTTCAAAAAACTGTCAAAATGTGTGTACGGTCAAAAGACCACGGGAAGAGGGGGTTTTGAAAATCCTTAAAAATGACCACGTGGTTTGCGGATAGACATTAAGTTTAATTTTGTTTTCAAAATAAGGTTTCATGGCCATGACTTGGGGCCTTATTAAGCCGAGTGGTTAGAGTCCGCGGTTACAAAGTAAAGGCATCCTGAAGGCGTCTGGGTTCGATTTCCGCTCGGTCTAGGATTTTTTCGTAATGGAAATTTCCTTGACTTCCCTGGGTATGGAGTATCATCGGTCAACTTTGGTGAAGAAAGCTCTCAGTTAATAACTGTGAAAGTGCTCATTGCACACTGAGCTCAGAGGCAGACTCTGTCCCAGTAAGGACGTAATTCGAAGAAGAAGAAGAAGAAGAAGAAGAAGAAGAAGAAGAAGAAGAAGAATCTCTGTAAACCTTCGTTTGCTGATCATTTGATTGAAATTCTATTTTGGACAAACACAAATCTTATCATATTATCAATTCTCTCGATACGGATATTGTTTTTGGTTTAAGGACTGTTCATTTTATAAAGTGGACACCTTGGAAATGTTATATCTTTTAAATATTTTGATAAAATCGCAATCGGTTTTCTGCACATCGTTCAACTAAAAGTGTATAATGTTATGATAAATAAAAATCCATTAAAATAAATATATATCACACGAATATAGAACAACGATTACAACGGTTATTTTAAATGTTAAGGGAACTGATATGAGTAGATTTTTTTTGGTTTAAAGTACGTCCTGACGGAAGTGCTAATATAGTATTAATATGAAAAATAACTTACGCCTTCATAGAGTTACTTAATTAGTCCCCACGTCACATTTAAAGCACAATAGAAACACAATTGCTTTATTCTTAGAAGACCTTCCAAAGTACATTGACAATCATCGAAATTGGCAACACTGCTGTAATAAAATCGATTTTATTTTCCACAGATTATATTCATACTATGTTATTCTGAGATTAACAATTGAAATATTCCGAGAAAACCCTTTACTATTTGCTGTAGATCGATAAATATGCGGACACGATTTTAAAAGTATGAGACTTTTTAGTAAAACTACCATCAACAATAAAATTTGTACTAAGAACTGTGGTTTAAACGCATGATTTAGCTCTCGTTGGAACCAATATAGTTTCTTTAGTAAACCAAACTAGTTTTGAACACGCTTTTTACTTTTCTCTTTTGTTGGAAGTGAAAGGATGGTGTATCAGCAAATTTGGTTATAAAGGGGTAAATCACTAAAGCAACCTACTGTCAGAGAATGGTGGTATATAATTGATTTTTTTGAAGCTATACCTTTAGTAGAATAGTGAAGGATACAAACATACAATTTGTTTATAAAAATTTGGATTTTTGTTTTGCGAAAAATAATGTTAAACTTTGACGAACAGCTTTTCTTAGGAGTTTTTGGAAAAACTATTTAGTTTTTCAACCAAAAAGCATTTTCTAAGATCTTATATTTTCATAGCACTGTAAAATAATAGTTGAACGATTCACAGAAAACCGATTACGATTTTATCAATAAATAAAAAAGATATAGCATAAACAAAGTTTCCACTTTATAATATGAACAGTCCTTATCTAAAAATCAGAATCTCTAGATTTTTCATTCATACATCTCAAAAGAGTTGCAACTTAACCCGTTTAATGGCATCGATTTACTTTGTTCCAAGCCATGACATACACTAAGAGCGTATCCAACCATTCCAACTACATAATTTGCCATTGATTCCCATTCCACTTCAGATCCAACTCGGACGCGGTGCGGTGGACTGATGCCCTGTACGAGTGCAACCCGTTGATGGCAACCGATAAGCAAGACAACCTGTTGAAAGAATGCATCACTAGCTACAACGCCACAATCGTCGCGCGTAACATTGTAAAACCGGTGTCGGAACTTCTCTTGAGGTTGCCCAAGCTGTCGTTGGAAATGTTGGCCTCCCGAACTGGAATCCTGTCCAACGATACGTCGGCTACAGCGACTACAGCAGGCCAGCCGTGCGCGCCGGATATTACCCGGGTCAGTTACCACCATTACCAGCTGATTTGCAACAACAGTGCCGGTCGGTTCACTTTCTACGAGAACGATTCGTTCGATCTGCTAAACTCGTCAACTTCGGCCCTGCTGGAACCCGTTCAGTGTCTGCTCAACGTCCAATACGACGATGTGATAAATCAACTAACGGGTATCGTGTTTCCCAATGGGACGACGACGACGGTGACCGGCGGCAGCTCGCTGATGTCCTTCGGAACGCGCTACGAGTGGAGTTTCTTGTTCGTTATTCTGTTTATCTTTGCCGGTGGACTCGGCAATATCTTAGTCTGTCTGGCGGTGGCACTAGACCGTAAACTGCAGAACGTAACGAACTACTTTCTGCTGTCGTTGGCCATCGCGGATCTGCTGGTGAGCCTGTTTGTGATGCCGCTTGGAGCCATTCCCGGATTTCTGGGTAAGTCAGTTCTAATTGGGGAAAGTTTAATTTAATGTTTGCGAGATGAGACACTATTTATCAGAAGGTCTAAGAACTAGGATTTAAAGTGAGAGAGAAGGGAGCTCAGATGACAGATTGCCTGAAATAATGATTGAATATCAGTGACAGTGTAGTGAAGCTGTTTAAGTTTTCTTCTGTTTTTCTTCGTGGAATTACGAGACAACTGACGCAAACCTGTCTCAGCTTGTATCAAAAATGTTTTCAAAGTTAGTGGCAGATTTTCTTATCTTTGTTCAACGAGGTCAACGGAGCTTAAAGGATCACAAACTTTATAAGACAATTACGACCATTACTGCCCATACTCGCAATACAGTCCCATTAGGAAAATCATCATGTCGAGAAAATCGCAACTGAACATTATTGCTAAAGATTTCGCATCGCCGCTGCAGGCAGCAGAAAATTCTAGTGGCACTACTCAACATATCATCACAAGAGTTTAAAAAAATGATCAACTACTGAAATATTGTTATTGCGATTGTTTTTTGAAACACATGTACCTTCTCAGGCGGGTAAGTTGTGGTTAGTTTCGGCAAAGCTGTTGGACATTTCTTCAATATCCATAATGCTGCCTTCTTATTGGACCTTCTTATTTCTCAGCATTTTAACATACCAGTGGAGATGTGCCCTTTCCCATGTTGGCCCCAAAGCCTTCCTCTCCATGTTGTTGGAAGCTAAACCTACCGAAGATTTAATTTAAAATTGGCCAGAAGTCGAATGTTATAACAGCTATAGGTTTAACTTGGAGGTAAGCTGTTTACATTATTTTTAATTTAGAGTCTTATAAGGATTAGACATGTTTCTACCACTTATCTCACCAGAAGCATTGTGAAAAAAATATCAAGTTATGTCAAGCAGAACATATTTTTTTATGAAATAAAAATGGTTTAAAACATTGTAATGTGTAGTATTTCTTTTGCTTATGGGATGAAAACTACGATGCAAGATTAAATCAATCATAACAGGAATAGGTTTGCTTGAATTTCGTTGTAATCTTCTGGTGGGACTCTTATGCGAGTACTTTCAATATGGGACGCACATGATTTGGTATTTTTTTTTCGCATTTTGTCCATACAAATATACAACTTTAAGTGTGATACCATGAAGTACACTAATAATAAACATGATTCATGACTGTTTTGCGAGTATGGGCAGATTAACTAATATACGTAAAGTCGACTAGTTTTTTTAGTTTATTATCTTTTTGTAAAATTTCTTACTCAATTAGTTTATGCCGCAAACAATCATATTATGATCGATTTATTTTATGTAATAGGTGCCTATGTAAATCATTCTACTACAATATTGATAAACTGTTACTGTTTCTGTTCTGAATGAACCACTGCGACCAGCTCTTTGATGTTTTTTGGTTTTCTTCGTGTAGTTTTTTAACCCTTTAACGCTCATGGGGTCTGTAGAGCACCACCAATTTTCGTTAATTCAACATAAACCAATCAAGTTCAATATTGCAAATTTGCTTTTGAAATTATGTTAAGGGTTCATTAGAGCTCTGAAAATCCACTGATTGGTTCAATAGTGTAACTTTTGACGCATTTCGCGCCTAGATGTTGGCCATTGGCGTAGCAAGAATTTTTTTACCTGAGAGGCCCTGGGGGGGGGGGGGTTTCTTCCATTTATTTTTACTAATGATATCAGTCGCAATAGTCATGACTTTCACAAATTTCGTAGTTGAATAGATTTGTGTTGTGATATTTGTATATTTCAATTTTCATTATGAAAAAAAACAAACTTTCCTTGTCTAATCCAGTAAAAACCCTTCTAGAATTCCTCCAGAGATCTCACAATAGGCTGACCATACGTACCGTATTTAACGGGACAGTACCGTTTTTAAGCCCTTGACGGTCTGTCCCGTCGTTTTTATGAAAATTCTCAATTTGTCCCGTATTTCAAAAAAAAATATGGGCTCAAAAAAAAATTATCGAATAGTTATGTATAACCTCAACACGTGGAGCCTCAGCACCATTCGAATATTATCGGCAACCGAATTTCAAACGTAAAATACACAGTGTTTTTCTATTAAATCACACCAATGAAAACATTCCTATGAATCAGTCAGCTTCCTGCTGACGCGATTTCCAAGACTGAACAAACAGAATAACAATGTCGCCAGAGATCTTATCAATTATCGGCAGTTCTTATGGAAAAACTGCCGAATAGTATGAAGCTGTCGACAAAAGACACACTGACAAGAGATGCTCGAAGGGCTGTATAAACGATTCCAAAAATCTTTTATCAAGTCTGTCGTTGTTGAATCGACAAACACGTAATTTGTCTGCTGATGTCCGAGAAAATTACAAAAGAAGCGCGGCATTGGTTTAGACTGTCGAGAATATGTAAATTCCCCTATGATGCTTTGTTTTCCAGAAGTTAAATATTATTTACTCTAATTCAATACTTTTATCAAATAAAGTTCTCAGATAAAAATATGCTTAAAAGCCGGATTTGTCCCAAAGGACAAACATTAAAATAAACAAATCAGCCGCTATGAAAATATAGATAGCGCCACCGAAGTCTTGCGTGTTTGACAGATCATCAACGCTATCACAATGTCAAATCCCATATACGGTGGCGTCGTTATTTTGATGCGGTGAATTTCGAAAGAGTTGCCTTCAATGATCTATTGGGATGTTACGTTTAAAAATACAAGGATGTTTTAAACGAAAAATTTTAAGGAATGCTGTTTAAAAGCGTTCAGCAAATATGTTTCTTTAGAAGCTTTGGATTTATTTTTTAAACAGCTTAATAGTTTTAAATTTAATATATGAATTAGAAGGAAAAACTTCTTAAAACACGTTAGAGGGAAGTTTTTCCTTCAGCAGAATCAAATGATAACTTTTTTGTTTTTAATATTTTTTAAACATTTTTTTCTAAAATTCTTCTTAAGTTCTTAAAAAACTCTTAAATTTTTTGAATATTTACCTGAAAATGTATAGCCCACAATTTTAAAAGTTGGCTTAGAACAAACTGGCCGTCAAAGAAATGTTAAATGGTAAAAGTTGATCCCCCAATCTTTAAACCAGATGCTGAATGATTAATATCGACAATGAGTTATTTGGACCTCGTTGAAAATTTGTGCAAAAATATCGAGAAACAAAAAAGTTATCGTGATTTATATAGGGTTTCAATGCTAGTAATGGACCCCTTAGTAGCTGAAATTCATTCAAGACGCTTTTCCGCAATGATATCTCAGACGCATATATGTTTTGTGGAGTCTAACAACAAATTCAATGTCTTTACTTCATAGTACGTCTATGAAACATACAAAATCATTCGATTTTTCCAGCGAAATATGCATTTGAAAAACTGTTGTCCGAATGCCTATTATGGACCCTCCCGGGGTCCATAATAGGATTGTTTACAAATTTGACGTTGCGTATTATGGACCCTCCATTTGATTCCCATGTAATCAGGCTCGCTGCCGACGAGCCTATTATGGACCCACCTGGAAATGCGTATTATGGACCCTTTTGTGTGGTTTCATTTACAAAACTGTTCAAATATCTGTATTTATGCGTCTCAAACCAAATATTTTGCCTGAAACTGCTGACTATCAATGTAATCGAAGTTCCCCCGGTGGACTTTCATAGGAATAAAGTTGCTTTGAGTGTTAATTTTATGTTTTTCTGTAGGGGGTCCATAATACGCAAAGGGTCCATAACCGGCATCGACTCCCTATTTTTTTTTTGTGATAAAAAATGGAGCTGCAGTTAGAGGGGTTAAGACAATTACACTTGTTGATTTGATGAGATTTTACAGGAATCCATAGAATAGTCAAGTGTATAAAGTTTGAGTTCCAAATGACAATTGAAATTAATTGAATTTGTACTTGAAAGTACATAATTTGTAATATACAAAGTTATATTGGACTTTTACAACCATGTCCCGTTTTTGGACTTCATTTGTCCCGTTTTTCTTGTATTATGCTATGGTCAGCCTATCTCACAACGAATATAGCCCTTGTGATTCTTGCACGAACTCTTAAAGTCTTCAACTATGAGCTCTTAAGAGGTTCCTCTGATAATCCACCGATATTTCTTTATGAATTATTTTTGTACTTTTTTAGTGAATTTTACAAGAACTTCTTTACCAGTTTTAACTGAGTTCTTCCTTCTTTCATCAGGAAGGTCCTCTACGTACTTTGTGCAATTAAATACAAATGTTAGTTTGAAATGTCATCCAGTTTTTCATTGCAAAATTGCTTACGATTTTTTTGAATTTCTGTTATGTTGCCCTAGGATTCTTCCGAAAATATCATCAGAGATTCATCCATTTTCCAGACACTTTTTTCAATTAATTTATTCTTAAGGATTTTTGAATCTTTTTGACGATTTTTTTTTGATGATACAGGTATGTTCCGTTTTTATCAACATGATCGGCAATTTTCAGTTGATAAAAACGGAACCGTGACAAAAACGGAATAATTTTCTTAGACAAAATGTTTTACAAATTTTATAATAAATTTGCAGTATTGTCAGTATAAGACACATTTACTTCATATACATACACAGTACCGTAAATTCGGGTGAAATTGATCACCGTGTCACATAATTTTATTTCTTACTTTTAGAGCACCCAGTGTTGACAGACTCACACTCAAATCTCGATCAATACGCTCTTCCATGAGAGCAAACTCATTAGAGAATTGCATGAAGAACGCATGAGATTTTGATGCATACCGTGATGCATCAATACCCGGACGCTTAAGTGGACAAAAATGTTCAAATTCGAATATGAGTCTGTAGTTTTAGAAAAGCCCTAATGTAATATTGTTTGAAACATTATTTCAAATAAGATCTTCACGAAAGTAATAAACTTTTTGGTAAAAACCATGATTTTAACATGAAAATCATTAAAATATTAGAGCATGTCTTGTCTTTAAATCCGGACACCTGATGCAAACAATGTCTTTAAATCCGGACACTTTTGATTCGAAATCCGGACATCTGTATTGTAGCATGTAAAATTCGTTTAATTTTAATGAAAACCATATCAACACACAATTTGATATAAATATTAAATAAGCTTGATGTTCGCGTTTGCCCAACAATGTCAAAAATAATAGCACTTCTGAAATATTAGTGGTTTGATTACCTGAGCCGAAGTGTATGTGGCTGGAACTGCAGTCGATGTGGCTCTAGCTGTTATTATGAAAGTTATTCACTATTTATTTCACAACCAATTGGATTTTGATAGCTCACATCGCTTCCTAAAGTCATTTTTCAAGTTTTCTCTTATTTTTTCTTGCTTGAAACTCACTTACACTAGTTAAACGTTGCTCTTTTAGACGATGTCCGGATCTTGAAACACTGGCTCGTAACCCCGGACAGTCTCTTTATACACCTATAAATGTTTATTTACAGATTATTCAACAACAGTGCACTAACCAAACTTTTAAAATATATTTTCTCAAACACTTATAATGGAAACTTGCTCTAAAAATACATTTCACGAACTTTTTCTCCAATGTTCGCGCGTTCATCGATCGTGAAACTTGAGTTAGAGTTGGGCCACGGCGAAAAGACGTCCAACTTGAACACATTATTTGTTTTTATTTTTATTAATTATTTGACGATGGTTACTAGATTAAAAATAAATGCTTAATGATTAGCATGGTTATTAATACAAGGAGGAAATTAAAACCTAATATTTTATCACTTAATTCTAACTCTAATTTACGCATGTAATCGGAGTGTCCGGATATTGGTACCGTCCGGATTTTGATTCACCACGGTAATCACTCAATCAACTTAAACCCTAAAAAATGATTCAGTCGCAAAACCTGTCAAAAACTCGTGAAACCCGAATGTTGTTGTTTACGTTGAAAAGGATTACTATAATTTTACCAGACTAACAAGAAATTATTACCGTGTGTGAGTAAACTATGGAAATACGAGACAATGAGTCAAAAAGGTGAGCCAACTCATCCATGATTTTTTTGACTGCTGAGTTGCGTGATTAACAACTCATGCATGAAAAATCTCAAGCGTGAGTTATGAGAAATTGAGTTTTTTCACAACACTGAAAGTACCAATATCAACGTAACCTGTAGTAAAAGATCGTTATTTGCCTTAACTATTGCCAATTTGCGTATTGTGAAGATTTTGGTCTTAAAAAATGTTTATTTCTATGAAAATAGTGTGAAAATGCAGAATAATAATCGATGTGGTATTGACAGACATTGACAAACTTCTAGTTCTGAACAAGGAACATGGTGTCAGCCTGAAAGATTGTGAGGATGCTTAGAATATATTCCCTAGTAAAGATGTTATTATCAATATCAAAGTTTGAAATTCTTTTGGATGTTTAGAGATAATTTTTGGCACTAAAATGGCGTTTGTTAAAAAATGTCAGTACATAAGCCAATGAGGCTCAACGTTGAACTTGTTTTCTACATTCAGTTGTTTGGTATTGACAACATTATAGAAAACAAACCAGAAAAATCGTGAAGTGTGATAAATTTTACACGAAATAACGGTTATGATGTTTAAGAGCTGTGAGGAGTATTTAGATTGTTCATTCTTAACATTCGTGAAAAAAGTTGATTGCAGACTCCAATCAATCAATATGATTCTGTGTTAACTCGTTAATAGTTTTAGTTTTCTGGGTTAGAATTTCAATAAATGTAATATGGAATATTAAAAACATAATCACATAAATGTGATTTGCATCATGAGATAATAAGATGTATAAATAACTACAAGGAAGTGGGTCAAGCTAATATCTGTTTTTTAACAAGAAAGATCGAACAAGAGACAACTTATTTTTCTTCGTTTGATCATTTTTCATTTTTCTTTATGAGATGGTCTAATCCATCGGTGTACTAAATTAACTCGGTCAAAGAATTTTGACACTAGAGCGGGTCCAGATCACGTGGGGATCATACGGGAGCGTGCCCCGCTCAAGTGTCACAATTCTCAGACCGAGTGAATTTAGTACACCGGTGGATTAGACCATAGTAGTAACTCGCGCGTAGAAACGGACGTCAAAAATTTTCGCTCTCGTTTTTTTTGCTGATTTTGATAATTATTTTAGTGAATTTAGGCCGATTGTGATTCGGAGTGCGTTTTGATCCTTTGCATTCCCAATAAGATTTACATCCGGAAAAGAGTGCTTTTTAAAGACCAAAATAAGCGAGTTCGGTGTTAGCGTCGTCGGAACGTGAATTTTTGTGTGTGTTTTGCTTATGGCTGCTCAGTCACGGATGGATAATTAATTTGGTGAGACCGTTACATGCTTTTATCTTAAAGCGAAGTATGCACTTCAACAGAAAAGTAATCGCCTATCTCGATGCGTGGGAAATTTCTTGCTAAAAATGCTCAAAAAAAGCATTTTTCTTTGATCGCAGTACGCAGTTGAAAAGAAATGTCATTTCAAATGGAGATCACTGTAGGAAATTTCTTGACTATTTCTGGAGCAGAAATTATGTTTTTCTTGAGCTGAGCAGCATACCTAGGTTTAACGTTTAATTACTATGAAGCAAATGTTTTTATTCTGCGTGGCGTGTGAGGTGCGACGGGTCGAGTGAGGTGACAACTGTCGACTCGTTCCAATTTGATTAACGTCACTTGAGGTGAGAGCGACTCGTCTCGACTCCCACGCCGCGTGGAATAAGCACAAAATTTGTATCCTGACAACGATAAGAATGTTACTCTTTATGTTTTTAAATAACAAAATATGAATGGTTCGTCACTAAAAGTGTCGACAAAAACTCTTGTTCTTGTAGGCTTCCTTTTAACTTTCTTTCTTGTCATTACAGAAACAACTTTGAATGGTTCGACATTACAAATGTCGACTTACCTATTTTCACGTTGTCTTTAATGTCTTATGAGTGACTTTTTGAACTGAGGCTGCATGAACAGCATCACTTACCAAGGTGAATCCTGAATATGTAGCTTTTGAACCCTCCCCACTAACTCCTTCCTGTGACAACCTTCCTGTGGATGCACGGGTTCACTATTTGACGTTTTAGCGGTGCCGTGTTATTTATGTGACCTTGGAAACTAGTGAATTCGGCACCGCTCAAACGTCAAATAGTGAGCTCGTGCATTGGTCCATGGACCTATGCACGAGTTCACTAATTTGATGTTTGAGTGGTGCCGAATTCACTCGTTGTCATGGTCACGTAAATAACACGGCACCGCTCAAACGTCAGATAGTTAAACCGTGCATCGGTCCATGGACGAGTTCACTATATGACGTTTGAGCGGAACCGTGTTATTTATGTGACCAAATAACGAGTGAATATGGCACGACTCAAACGTCAAATGAGTGAACTCGTCCATTGGTCTATGGACCAATGCACGAATTCACTAATTTGACGTTTGACGCATTGATCCATCGCATTCTAGATATCCCAACCAATGCAAATCCATATCGAAACAAACTCACCCGATCCAACCTTCAACAGAAAAGTTTCGTCGTCTCGGAATAGTTTAAAACGAATGATGAGCCTGCCGATGATCTCCATGTGATGTTAATTCCTAGTGGTGGCATTGCTGCATACTCTATGGCTGGCATGTCACATCCTGAACTGAACAAACTTGAATCAACACGAACTTCTTCAGAAAATCTAAATAAGTGCACAACCACACCAACTGTTTTCGCTAAAAAATTCAAAATTTTCACAAAACTGACGGAGCATAAAATATTTGCTTCCGTTTTTAGCCGCACACTTAAATCATCTCACATTTTCCGGAATGATTTTATGAATAAAAAGTAAGTTTTAGCAATAATTGCGAAATTATCTAAAAGAATTAAAGCAAAATTAAAGAATGAATCAAATGGTCGATGTTGTTAAACTTTTTCACACCAGGGTAAATTTCTGCCAACCAAATAATGAAAACTTTGAACAGGTGAAAAAAACTGATGCCTCATGTTTCGCCAAAAATTGTCACCATCAATTGTGTTAGTAAACCCCCTTAGCTTATTTGCCTATCTCTTCCAATAATGTTGAAATTATACGCGTTGTAGTTAATGTATAGATTTCTCTAGTGAATTCTTATCACCGAACACCTCAACCAGGACAATCTCCAAATATATTGGAAATAATAATACAATAAATATAAAGTTTTGTGCAAAAAAAAAAAAAAAATAAACACAACATTTTTTTTTAAATTGAGTTTCTAGGATATCGACCTTCATTTGTACGGAATCATCGAAAATTTGTGGTTATTGCACACAACAATAAACTGATTCAAGTTTTTCGCACTCATAATTGTCATTACTTTTTGTATTTCAAGATGGTAATCGAACCGTACCTGCCATCGTACCTGCCACACGATATACGAATGCAAAAATGGCAACTTTGGCAAAGAAAGCTCTAAGTTAATAACTGTGGAAGTGCTCATTAGAACACTACGCTGAGTAGCCGGCTTTGTCCGAGTGGGGACGTTAATGTTAAGAAGAGAAGAGAGAGATTTATCAAAAATGTTTCTATGTCTCGATCTCACTTTATCTCGATGGTCCCTTCGATATCGAGAAGTGGAGAGTCGACTGTATATTAGATTATTTCTCATACAGAATGCACATTGGCCTTAAACTATCAAACATCACCGAAAACCCATTATTCAATCTCGTAATAACGAATGTCACGTCGAATAATTCACCCGAAGAGTAATTTCATAAGCCATAAAGAACATAAATCGACCGTCGTAGGTACCTCGAGGCGACTTTTCAGCGGGCCTCATTGTTGAATGGGAAATTGCGAAAATCCACCCGCCGGAGACGTTATGATCGGGAAAATTGGATTCTCTAATATAGAATCCCTTTGAGCGCATTGAGCGCTTCCACGCTTCCTCTGTGTGGTGTGGTCGAAAAAAGAGACAGGCACCCAACACATTTTCCTATCTTCGGTGTGGCATAACCACACTGTGTCAAGATATATTACAATGGCAGTCAAATTCACAAGCATATAAGAAAGGGGATCAAGCCACTAAGAACATATTTACAACTGATAAATCACTTAAAATAATCAATGATAATAATAAATCTTCGAGCTGTTTAGTGGAATAGCCATAAATTATTGAAAGCTTGAATTTAGTACTGTACCATTTAATTCCACAAGAGTTTGCATCGTATCTGTCAAAATACACATATTTCGGCCTCAAATGTAAGGTTATCTTCAGTGTTGCATACTAGTCGAGTCTAGTACACGTCACTGAAGACGGCCTTACAGTTGAAGTCGAAATACGAGCATCTGTCAGAGGATACAAACTCTAGTGGAATTAAATGGACAGTACAAAATTCGATTTTTTATTTATTGAAGCAATGATAAGTTTAAAACTGACAACAAAAAAGCAATAAATTTCTTCGAAAACTTATTCATCAGCGATTAAAATTATTAAAATAGTAAAAAATAACAAAGAATTCTAAAAGCATATGGAAAATTTCGTAAAGTTTCCATTAAAAATTGTTAAAACAGATTGCTGTTTATAAAATTTCATGAGCTATCATTTTGTAAAATTCATATATTTCGGTGCTTATTTTCATTTTATTTCCAGGAAAATATTTAATTCTTCAATGTTAATTTTCTATTGATTATTGCTGTCTTTCACTTTTTTAGCGTGAAAAATAAACTCCTAAATGCCACTCTGGATTTTTTTATTGTTAATTTTTGTTTATTTCAAATTATATATTTTGTATGTTTTGAGACAAACTATTCTTAGATGTCCTTTTCCTGGGACACGATAATATTTTCCCCATATTACAACAGTCTTCTGGTTGGTCTTAACCGGATGCGAGCACCGCACGAAAGTTCCCACCAGCCAAAGAGGATAAGGCAAAATGAAGTCAGCGCCGGTGAAATGGATTCCTCAATTTCATTATCAAGCCATTGAATGCGCAAATTGAAGCGGAGAAAAGAAGTGAGTAAAGTTGTGGGTAGGTGAGTTCGCTGGGACCGCAGTTGTTGGATAAGTATCTCAACGAGTTGCTGAGGTGAAGTTGCGAGCTGCAGTAGTCTACTCACCTTAGTTGAGGTGTAGTCACATCCCAGCCGGGAAAAAGTGTTCGCCTCAAGCGCTCCATTCATTTACCTATATCACTTCCCGGGTGCTGCAGGTTGTGCAACACAATTGCATATTATAAGTGTTGGTGACATAACAATTGGCGACGGAAGGATTTTCTTTTAAGGGTTTTGGGAGGCGCACTATTCTAGAGACCGAATTTACATCTCCCAAGAATTACGATTCTTCTTGGATTAAGCTCACTTTTCTGCTGAGTGCTTTTGACGCACTCTAACTATTTGAATTTGCAATGCTTAGGTCCCCAGGCAACCAAAATGTACGTATTAAGAACTCACTGTTTGGGTTGTGCGATGCAAATATGTGCAAAGTTTCACGTATAAGATGTCTCTAAAACACGTACAAAAGTAGATGGGATATACATGCTTATTTTATATGATGAAAACTGTCATACAATTCGAGTGCATAGATTTTATTACAAATTAATATGTTTTCTTAGACGATTTAATTTATGACAACAAAATTTATATGTTAGCTACTACGGATTGATTCGACTGTAGGGGGGCTGGGGTAACATGCCCATGTTAAAGAAAGCAGCGATTTTTGATGCGAAAAACATTATTTTGTGCTCCTTTTTAGTTATGGTCGGATAAACAAACATGTTTTCTATCAAATAGCAGAAACAGCTATCCATTTTAGCTTTTCTGAGTTTTATAAATCCTTTTTTAAAAAAAGAGCATACAATAATGTTTTTACATATAAAATCGCTGTTTTCCTTAACATGGGCAAACTAGGGGAACTGGGGGTAATATGTCCATAGGGGGCAAAACGCGCCACCATCGATTTGGGCGAACGATGAGTTTTACAATGCTTTTTTTCACCCTAGATCATAGAAAATGGATGAAAATGCTTTTCCTAATAAGCTTTTATGTGTTTTTCTCAACCAAAACGATAAAATCGTATAAAAACGTTTTTCGCTGTTTTCGTTGCAATTTTGTGTGATTTTCAATGTCATTTTTTAGGTCGATAAATAACCAAATTACTGAAACTATTGCCAAGAGCCAACTTGTGCACTGTCATAGTTTGTATTAAGTGCAAAATATATGTTAAATTTGCCCTCAAAATGCTTATTGAAGGACCTAAACTTTAATCAACTCTGGGGGCAAAACGCCCACCCCTATATCATTACACCAAAACAGCCGTTTGAATTCAAATTCTACCAAACGTAATGCCACGTTGAAGTTACACAAAAATTGGAACCTTACAAATGTACATTTTTCGCATCAGCATGTATACTATTACTGAACAATAACATCTGAACAAACGCCCGGATGTATGCAACAGATATACATGCATGATTGTGTGCGTTCGTTTACAGCATGGCTAACGCTGAACTCAAGCGGGGCGTTTTACCCCGCAAAACAATACATATGCACTTAAGCAAGCATTTTTTTAAAATTAATTTATAGGGGGACTGGGGGTAGTTTGCCCATGTTAAGGAAAATAGCAATTTTATATGTAAAAACATTATTTTATGCTCTTTTTTTAATGATGGTCGGATAAACAAACATGTTTTCTATCAAATAGTAGAAACAGCTATCCATTTTAGCTTTTCTGAGTTTTATAAATCATGTTTTTAAAAATGCTTGCTTAACTGCATATGTATTGTTTTGCGGGGTAAAACGCCCCGCTTCAGTTCGACGTTAGCCATGCTGTAAACGTACGCACACAATCATGCTTGTTTATAGGTTGCATACATCCGGGCGTTTGTTCTGATGTTATTGTTCAATAATAGTATACATGCTGATGCGAAAAATGTACATTTGTAAGGTTCCAAATTACGCGTAACTTCAATATGGCATTACGTTTGGTAGAATTTGAATTCAAACGGCTGTTTTGGTGTTATGAAATAGGGGTGGGCGTTTTGCCCCCAGAGTTGATTAAAGTTTAGGTCCTTCAATAAGCTTTTTAAGGACAAATTCAACATATTTTTTGCATGTTATACAAACTATGACAGTGCACAAGTTGGCTCCCGGCGAAAGTTTCATAAATTTGGTTATTTATCGACCTAAAATATGACCTTGAAGATCGCACAAAATTGCAACGAAAACAGCGAAAAACGTTTTTATACGTTTTTTACGATTTTCTTGAGAAAAACACATAAAAATATATTAGGAGAAGCATTTTTATCCATTTTCTATAACCTAGGGTGAAAAAAAGTATTCTAAACCACACCGTTCGCCCAAATCGAGGGTGGCGCGTTTTGCCCCCTATGGGCATATTACCCCCAGTTCCCCTAAACCCCAGAAAAGTTAGAATGGATAGCTGTTTCCACTATTTGGTAGAAAACATGTTTGTATATCCGACCATAATAAAAAAAAGAGCATAAAATAATGTTTTTCACATCTAAAATCGCTGTTCTCCTTAAGGTGATTATAGAACGAAGCCACACCTCAAAATTTCAAGAGCACAAGACGTGTGAACAAAACAGCGCTACGCGTAGAAAATCTATCCCAGTGGTCATCACCAGCAAGCAAGCAATTTGATTGGTTTTCAACGCGAACTGTTGTCAGATTCTCTCGTCTTGTGCACTTGAAAATTCAAAGTTTGGCTTCGTTTTATAATCACCTTAACGTGGGCAAACTACCCCCAGTCCCCCTACCCCCAGTCCCCCTATGTATTGTTTTGTGGGGTAAAACGCAACGCTTGAGTTCGGTGTTACTCGTGCTGTAAACGTACGCAGACAATCATGCCTACTTATATTCTGCATACATCCAGGCGTTTGATCAGATGTTATTGTTCATGCTAATGCGAAAAATGTGTTTTTGTAAGGTTCCAATTTGCGCCTAACTTCAACGTAGCATTACGTTTGGTAGAATTTGAATTCAAACAGCTGTTTTGGTGTTATGAAATAGGGGTGGGCGTTTTGCCCCACGAGTTGATTAAAGTTTAGGTCCTTCAATGAGCTTTGAAAAGATAAATTTAACATATTTTTTGCATATAATACAAACTATGGCAGTGCACAAATTGGCACGTTCTTCACCAATCGACTTGAATAACTTTAAAATCCTAAGCCCTGTCATGGAGATACAGTGACTCAACCTCATTTTCGTACAGGGCACTGTTCCCGAGGAGGAAAGAACAACTCGGCAATTAATTATGCATACCATATTTTGGTATCATACCCCAATTAGGTATTGTTCAGTTATCAATACCTCATTTTGGTATTATAATGGTATTTGAAAAAAAAAATTAAAACAATTAAAAATACTTCATTTTGGTATTCGATAGCTATTGAGGACTGCTGGAGCTATTGAACTACCGTCGTTGGGGGTGACAATAGGTCAAAAAGGGATGTGTACGAATTATTTATTGAATAACTATCGCAATTTAACTCCAATAAACTTCAAATGTGGTGTGTATGTACTTTGATGGTACATTAACAACTGTTCAAAACATTAAAGAAAAATATTTATTCACAGCGGCACCACAAGTGAATGAAAAATGACCCAATTGAAATAACTTGTTTTTGATAATACCTATAATAATAACTTGTTTTTGATAATATCTATTATTATTCCATATATTATCATCAGTGCTTCCAGAGTGAGGGCTGTGCACGTTTACTATGCTGAAGTTGAAGAACCGGCCTTTGAGCCTCAACTTGCACATTCTATCATTGATAGGCCGCCACCCGATCACGCGCCTCTGCATATCACCCAACACTATAAAAGCCGTTCCCAGCTTGTGTGTTTTGCCGCAGCTCTGGTAGATGGTATGGTTCCCTCTAAACGTTCGCACCATTGATCCCTTCCAACACACTTCCTGCAACGCTACGATGCCGAATCCACGGTCCTTCAGCACGTCGGCGAGTATGCGTGTGCTCCCGATGAATTTGAGAGATTTACAGTTCCACGTACCGAGTTTCCAATCGCTAGACGCTTTACGTTGTTGCGGTCTACGCCAATTGCCTCGGTTCGTATTCTCTCGTTAATTATTCGTTGCTTGATTTTTTTTTACGGCTGGCTTGCAGGGCCTGAAACCAACTCCCTAAATGTACGGAGGGCCATAGTGCGCAGTTTAGCTTAGAGTCCTTCTCTGACACTCGGACGATGATCAACCACCCCTGACATGGGGAACAGACGCTATTGTGAGCCGCTCCTAACATGAAGTACAGACGCTCAAGGTTTGCAGAAGCAAAAGCAAAAACAAAAGCAAACTTCCCCTTCCCCACCGGGATTGGCTACCCGATTTTTCCTAAGGTTACTCGTACCCCGGCCAGTACCGCGAGGAGGTAGGGATAGGAGTTGCTGGGCAGGAGGCTAAAGACCGCACAGAGGGGTCTGTTTTATTCCTTCAGGTACGCGAGGTACCAATGGTACGCCATGCCCAGCCATTTACCAGCCCAATGGCCACAAATTATGTTAAAAATTTCATCTATCCTTTTATGTGGCATGATGTCGCCCAAAGCCATTTCCCCTGATAAGAACCCAAAACAGAGAGAAGCTTTCCGAGCAATGTAGAATCTCGTAGAACTTTCACCAAGTAAAAACACCGGATTTAGAGAGAACGAAAAGGATCTATGCAAGCAGCTATCACTTTTTATACTACAGGCATACAAAGAATATACGGGGTTGGTGGTCTGATGGCTACCGCTTCTGCTTCATATGCAGAAGGTCATGGGTTCAATCCCAGGCCCGTCCCTTTCCTCGTACTTTGTAGTTGTATATCTCTCACTTGCTTCTATCTTCCATTCTAAATATATCTCACTCAAACTATTCGTTCATAGCAAAACGCTAGAACCAGAGACGGACAAGAAACCGTTTCCCTAACGCTTCCTACTTCCACGCGCACGCCTTTCTTACGCCTGATACATAGGCAGTCTGCTAACCACAAAAGCAAACCTCTCTGCCATGCCTTTCCCCCAATCCATACACTCCCGCATGAACTGACGTGGATGCAGTGGAATATACGGTCTACGTGGGAGTCAGTTCAATGCATCATCAATTCCTCCCCCTTCCCCTCATAGGTCTGCATTCTGACGTGGCAGGTGCCATTGTTGCCTAAAAATAGAAGATCACCAGCACTTATACACTGAGGATGCCTGTTAGTCCCAAGCAGTCATTCGGTTGGTTCCTTGTGTAAGTGCAGCTGATCTGGCGATACTGGAGTGCATCCACGGGCGGCCAATCAAGCTCAAGCTCAAGCTACAGGCATACAAAGAATATTCGTTCTGTTCGCGTATATTTGCGTTGGTATTCAAACGAGAGCCGCCATCCAACGAGCGAAGGAAAACCTTCGGTTGGATCCATTTCAAATTAAGGTGAGTTTTGTTCTGCGATGCATACGTAATGAACTTACATTCAAATTTGCAAAGGATTTTTGCAAACAACGGTTAGCGGTAGAATACGATGTTAGCTTGTGAAACGCAAATACTTTTCAATTGTATGAGAAAAATGTATTTTGACCATGGAAATTAAAAGCCATCGCAAAACGTGAAGAGGAAGTACTTTTTCCATAACAAAACAAATTAATTGTTAATTGTTTATTTTACGATTAGAATTACTATTCTCTACAAACGGACACTCCTGGAGATCAGTAAAACGATTTACGACCAATATTTGACCTCATCCTTGTTTTATATGCTCTTAAAGTTTATTGCATTATTTTCAGACAAATTCTGATCTTCTGCTCGCCGAAAGACATCAGTCAATAAGAAGTCCTCCCCCTTTCTATGTTTAGGGTTTTTATGGTCCATTCCAGTTCCAATTTCAATTTTATTGGCGTTATTTCACTTTTGGCCGCACTCATATATTTGCATTTACCTCCTCCTCCGGGGCGTGAAAATAATTCATGTTTGCCAATTAAATTACCACACTGTTCAACCGGGGCAGCGTCGACGAAAGATTGGCCCACTTTCGGTGCCCACTAAAGTACGATAATTTGTTTCCGATTTGGACGTGGCACAATCGGTGTATCGACATTGGTCAGTGGAGGTGGTGTCGTTTGTTCATTACTGCAATAAAAGCAGAATTACCAAAAGTGCTAACCGCCTGTGAGGGGGAGCGTTCTAAAATTGCGTTACAATATTAACTATAAAACATGACTGATAAAATTAAGAACAAGCTGATCTTAACACAAATTTTCAGGCCAGCCATGCTGTATGCTGTACCAATATGGACTAGCTGTTGTAATATCAGGAAGAAAGCTCTGCAGAGGATTCAAAATAAAATTTTGAAAATGATTCCAAAGCTTCCTCCGTGGTCTTCTTCTTTCTGGCGTTACGTCCCCACTGGAAAAGAGCCTGCTTCTTAGCTTAATGTTCTTATAAGCACTTCCACAGTTATTAACTGAGAGCTTACTATGCCAATGACCATTTCTGCATGCGTATATCGTGTGGCAGGTACGAAGATACTCTATGCCCTGGGAAGTCGAGAAAATTTCCAACTCGAAAAGACCCTCGACCGGTGGGATTCGAACCCACGACCCTCAGCTTGGTCTTGCTAAATAGCTGCGCGTTTACCGCTACGGCTATCGGGGCCTCCCTGGTATAGTACCAATGAGTTACATAGAACATCCAACGTTGAAATATTGGGACAAATGTCAAATGAAATAAATAATAATTTCAGGCAAAAATCATTGCAACCCTCTATTGCCATGATTATATATTTAGGTTATGATAGGGTAAGTAAATTGAAAACGTGTTTTTTCTCTTATAAGCAGGTGAAATCAACTCACCTGTAAAAAATCTGAACTGCTACGGCAAATGAAATGTAATATGTTGTTTACAAAATGTTAATAAATGCTTAATTTTGTTTTACCAAATTGGAATAAAAGTGTTGTTTAATAACACAGAACACCTAGATAAAAGAAATGAATGTAATGTTTGGAATGATATTAATATAGAATTTAAAAAAAACGGATGTAATTGATGATCTCATAATGACATTTAATGTTTCAGTCAAGTGGTTACCTACTTCAGCGTTGGTAGAAACAAAATTTATCTGTTGATGATTATAATTAAAAATTACTCGATGATGTACATGATTAATGAGTGTTTTATAAAACCTCAAATGTCGCTTAAAACAATTTCATATCTCGGTTTTTACTTTTCTTGGTAAATGTCAATTGCTCCAATAACAAAACGAAACAAACTCCTCTCTGCAGTGTTTGCATCGCGCAATTTATGCGCAATCCTCCCGTATTGAAGCGATTGCATCGAGCTCCAGCTGAATCCAACGAATATATCCCCTCGTAAAACGTCCATTCGGATGTCGATTTTATGTAGTGGAAGAAATAAAAGCCTGTATCTTGCACATTTTCAATGCTGCTTTGCCGTGGTTGATTATGTTCACGTTAGATTCGGGCGGGAAATATTTTATCCCTGTCCGGTGGGATTGCCCCAGAAGGTGCCACATGCAAGCAATCAATTATGAATGTTTCGAGTGGAGTAAGAGCAGAAAAAAATGTTTCGTGCGCCATTGCACTGCATATTTCAGTTGATAATTGTCGAAGCTCATTGACGACATAGCGTAACAAAAATGACACTATTGCGTGTCTCAAGGATCAAATCATGTGTCTCTAGTAGATTTTGGGTTGCTGTATCTGATGCCTTGATCTTGTACAGTTTTTTTTTAATGAAACTTATTACTCAGGGTCAGGTTAGCTATGCAATCATTAATGTAGAAATTTTATGAGGTTTAAATTGCATTTTACATGAAACTATTTGGGAAATATTAATAAAATATAATTTTGTCTTTTCACGGATATGTGTTATTACAATATTACAATTGCCATCATATGCTACAGAAAAAGTTATCATAAAAGTAATCAAATAAAGTCCTCCATATATTTCAATACAGCACTTTTTTTATTGATGATGCAGTAGTTAAAAATGCTTAACTCTCAATCTTTTCCAAAATCGGTCATCCATTTCATTACTTTTTTTTTCTTATGATTGTTATGTTTTATTTGTCCTATAGATATTATCCTAGAAAATGTCAATGCTGAGTCGCAGACAAACTGGCGTAACATATTGCAGACTTTCGTTCACCTGATTTAAAAGCAAGGGAAGTACTCGCGGTTTTTTTTTGCTACGACAACATGTGGTTCTAGAATGTAAACAATCACAAATAATAAAAACCAAGGGTGAAGACGAGATTAGTTTCTTCAAAGCATGTTTTTTAAGCAATTAGTTAAGTTTGCTGTTCAAATCGCCAACAGCAAGCTGCAATAGCACATAGTATACACCTGCTTACAAACAATTTCTTTCAATTTCATTTTTAAGCTGAAATTTTACGAATAACGATTTAAAACTGGTTAAGCTTTAAAACTGGTTCTGGACTTAGGTGGTCGACTAGTCCATTTTGTTCACATTTGACAGCCGCCCTCCACCTTTGCTTAAAACAGATCGGTTGTTTGTTGACACCTGTGTTCCTCTAGGAGAATCAAACTGTGATAATATTGTAAGCCGTTATTATGGTTATATCTTATTGTCTGAATTTCAGCATAAAAAAAAACATAAAAATATTTTCTTGTTTCTTGATTGTGTAGCTAACTTAACCCAGAGTAATAAGTTCCATTACGAAAAAAAAAACTGTAGATAGTTTTTTCATGTATTCAATTTTATTTTTTTACTAGTGGTCCCGGCAAACTTCGTCTTGCCATCAAGTAGGCTGTTGAAAAACGCTATGATTCGTCCCATACAAAATGACAGTTCCGTTCACTCTCGTTTGTTCAACTTTCTCGATGAATATCCTGGGATTTTTATCCACACAAACACGTCGGAAACACGGAGAAGGAATCATTCAAATCCGTTGACCCGTTCGTAAGCCATTTCGTGACATACTTGAATTCGGAGATATCTGTTCAATAAATCATGAAACAAATCGTTTTTAGGGGAATTGGGGCAAAAATAGCCATAAAACTATTTGCTCCCACTACCTTCCATCATTGAGGCTAACGGCAATCGATTATGTAGATCAATATCGTGTACCCAAACTATAGCATATCGTTTGGAAATGTTTGGAATTTGTAATATAAGAAGGTAAATTATTCACAATATTTTGCATAAACAATAATTAATAACCATACATTTTGTACAAATTTCATTATAACTGCTTTCTGCAAGCTATATTCATGATTATCTATGACTATTTAAAAAAATATTTTAAGAAAAAAAAACAGGTTGAAAATATTTAAAACAAAAATTCCTCTTTAAAAATATCCTATTGTACATTTGGCCTCATAATCCCTTAATTTTCCATCTTTTTATCACGCTCCTGCAAGAATTTCTCCAGAGATTCTTCCAGGAATTTAACCAGGGATTACTCTGGAATTACTTCAGAAATCCCAACAGAGCTCCTTCTTTTTGGCGGTTTAATACGAATCTCTGGAGAAATTTCAATCCAACAGGAGAATCCCAGTTGGATTACCTGAAAAAAATCCTTTCAATTTCCGTTGGAACCTCCCGGAAAATTGATTCCTCTAGTGATTCCTGGAGAAATTCTCAGGATTATTTTCTAGAGGAGTCTTGAGAGGACTACCTGATGAATTTCTGGAGAAATCACCTTGAAAAAATTGTCGTACTTAGTGTAACCTGGGTGCGGCTTATTTTTCGAAAGATCTGAAAATCAAAAATTCGTGTGCTCTTTTGAATAACATTAAAAGAGAAACCTCAAATTTTGAGCCCAAAATATCAAGACCAAGAGGTGACGCAAGTAACTTGCAGGTGAATTCTCAAGGTGTGATATATGACCTTCAGTGAAGTATTAATAACTTTGTTATTTTCTATCCAATTTTGAAGCTCTTAAGATCATTTTCTTTAAAGTTGAATTTATCAAAAGTTTGTAGAATATTGAATTGAGTGTTTGATCCGTTGAATCTGTTGCATGCTCCTTTGAGGGCGAGCGACGGGATCCGGATCAATTGTGTCCGGTTCGTGTTTTTCGGAAGAAAAAAACGAAACAAAGTGTGCGGGTGAAAAAAAAGTATCGACGCGTCAATAGTGTTTGATCCGTTGAATTGCATGCTCCTTTATGGGTGAGCGACGGAATTCGGATCGTGTCCGGTTCGCATAGTAATCGCACTATCGGTATCGATCATTCGTGTATATGTTCACGTATTCATTTAAAAATATATCTTTATCGTTTACCAAAACGAATCCTTTCCCATATCCAAACTCCCAGTGTTTTCTTGTGGAAGTGCAGAGGACTCCTCGGCTTCCATAAAGCAAGTAACACGTCAACATTTCCCTCCCATTCCCAAATTGACCTGCATTCGGACGCAGCCGGCGCCGGTATTGTTTGCTATAATAATGAGAGCACCAGTACTTACACATTGAAGATGTTACTGATCCTGAGTAGCATCTGTTGGTTCCCTGTGTAAGTACAGCTGTTCTTGCAATAACGGAGTAGCAACTGCGGGCGGTCAATCATGCTCATGCTCATGCTCATGCTCAGTTTGTAGAATATTGAATTTGTTAAAATCAAAACAAGTCTTAGTTAAAAATAGTTTTCTCTAAACTTTTCCTCTTTTTACTAAAAAAAACATCTTTGTTTGTCCATAACCTCACGGCTACTCATCGAATTCCAGATCTTTTCATGTAGTTTTGAAGGTGATTTGATGTTTTTTTCAAACTGTGAACACAACTATTTAAAAAATTGGTTCAGTTATGCACCAAAATCTACTCAAATACATGATTTTTCAATGAAAATATAATCAAATTTCTTCGAATTGTTGTTTTTTTTTTCGCTGAAAATTACATTTTTGATATTTAACTGAAATGTTTATGGTATCTTGTTATAACTGCGAGTTTAATTAAGCATATTATTTATAAAAAAAAGTATAAGTATTAATGTTTAGCTGACAAAAATATGAAAACTATAGTATTTTTCGTTGAAATTTCATGTAAGTGGGCAGTTTTTTGTTAAACACCTAAGTCAAAACTATTTCTAAATCAATTTTTATCATTATTATATATAATCAATAGTTTAAAAACTACTAAATTTGCATCAAAAGCACGAACAAAGATTTTAAATTGGTTAAGTAGCCATGAATTCATGGTCAAACAAAAACGATATTAAACGATATTTTAAGTGAAAAGAGGAAATACTTGGAGAAAACTGGTTTTAGATTAGACTGGTTTTTATTTTTGTGTTTTGCTAAGAGCTTCAAAATTTCTTAGAACAAAAACAAAATTATGGAGACTTCACTGAAGGTCATATTTTATAACTTGAAAATTCACCTTCAATTCGCTTGCGTTACCTCTAAATCGAAATATTTTGGCTCAAAATTTAAGTTTCCCTTTTACTGTGATTTGAATTCAGAACAGTACACGAACTTTTCGTTTTGAGAATTTTCGAAAAATATGCCGCACCCTAATATTTACATCTGATTAGTGTGTATTTTTCTGAAAATATTATTTTATAAGGGACTGTTAATTTTATAAAGTGAAAACCTTGCTTATGCTTAATCTTTCTTGTTATTCTTATTCAGCTATTATGCTAAAATGTTTAGAATATATAAAATCTCTCAAAATACTTTTGGTTGGAGAACTTATCAGTTTTTCCGAAAACTCATAAGAAAAACTATTTATCGAAGTTGATCATAATTTTTCGCATAGCAAAAATCTTTATTTTTATGAACAAATTGTGTGTTGGTATCCTTCACTATTCAACTAAGGGTAGAGCTATAAAAAAATTGATAATATTGCATAATTTTCGACACTAGCTGACGATGGAGATTGATCCTTTACAGCCTGATAAACTATCCTTTTACTCCCAGCAAAAAAGTTAAAATAGTTGTTCATGCAACAAGTTGCAAAATGATGATTTTTTCAGCACGAGTTGTACATTTATCCAACTAGGCCGCCGAGTTGGATAAATACAACGAGTGCTGAAAAAATCGAGTTTTGCAACGAGTGGCATAAAAATTTTTTTGCTATTTCGAAAATGTCGTTTCAGCTAATAAAAATATTAGATTTAGAACGCTAGAGGCGCTGTTAATTCTATACAATGAATAGAAATACAGTCGATTCTCCACATCTCGATGTTCTATATCTCGATATCTCTCCCTATGTCGATGATTTCTTAGGTCCCTTCATTCTGCAAACAATTTCTCTCTCCACATCTCGATATCCTCTTTATCTCGATATCTCCGTATCTCGATGTGTGCCTGTTGCTTTTTCGTTCCCAATATTCTCTCTGTATGTCGATATGACCAATACCAAAGGTTACTAGACCAAATTTTTGGGATTCAAAACAAAAAAGGAACGTGCTATGACGTCTGATTGGTTATTATTTTCTTGGCAACGGAGTGTATTTCAATCTAGTATTCAATAAAAAGTTGTTCTTTGTCTCAATCTCTCCCTATCTCGATGGTCCCTTCGATATCGAGATGTGGAGAGGCGACTGTATTAGTAGTAGAACGTTAATTGCGCTGTTCTCACAAAACTGAATTAGTTTATTAAATAGAAATATTAGTAGTAGAACGCTAGTAGCGCTGTTGTCACAAAACTGATTTTAATTATTCTTACCTTAAATTATGGTTTTTCATTGTTTGTTCAATGCCTTGTCGTTGTTTATGTTTGTATAATTAATTTGACGCTTTGATGCCCGATACTCAGGCTGTCAGTTCGTGGCAAACTAGATGTTGGTAACACGAACAGCAGCGACATTGGCATTCTTAGGTTAATGCTTCTGCTGTTTATTATCACCTCTGACGATATCTTTTCATTGCTTGTTCGATGTCATGTTATAGAATAGAAATATTAGTAGTAGAACGCTAGTAGCGCTGTTTTCACAAAACTGATTTTAATTATTATTACCTTAAATTATGGTTTTCCATTGTTTGTTCAATACCATGTCGTTGTTTTGGTTTCTACAATTAATCTGACACTTTGAGGCCCGGTACTCAAGCTGTCAGTTCGTGGCAAACTAGATGTTGGTAACACGAACAGAAGCGACATTAGCATTCTTAGGTTAATGCTTCTACTATACAATGGCTGCGATGGGGATGAATCAGCCAGTCTTGATTTTCTATGAGCGCGATCCACCAGTACTCAAAGTGTCAAATCATTTTGTTTTTGCTTCAAATGGGAAGGAAAAGTGGAGTGAAATTCGTCAAAGTGCTCAAAAGCTGGAATAACTGACGAATAAATGACCAGCATAGGTAAAGATTAGAGTCGCTGTTCGACATGCTGCATCCGGAATTGGCCTTACATGGAACCTTTGAGTTACTCATCGATGTTATGAAATAGTCTTGGAAATACTAATATGAAACGAGTAAAACCTTTTTTATAATGAGTGGTTTTTTTTTTTTATATTAGTGACACTTTACACCAGAAGGGTGCATTCGTGTCGGAAAAAATTAAGAACTTAACCTGTTTACAAATTTACGTTTCACAATTCAATTCATTTACAGTTTCACATACAGTCTGGTGTCATGGAGATATTTAACAAGCTTTGCATTTCGCTCTTTGGTATTATCCAAGGCTTCCTTCAGGCTGATATTGCAGATATCATATTTTCTTCTTTCCTGCTCATATTTTCTGCAGTGCAGAATGAGATGCCTTACATCAAGCAACGTTCCGCAACATTCGCAAGTGGGCGGAGATTCCTTTTTCAGGAGGAAAGTGTGTGTGAGACGCGTGTGTCCGATTCTCAATCTCGTCAACACGCGTTGGTCGGCCGCATTGCCATGTTCTGTCCACCTCTTCGTGTCGTGCTTTATCTCTCTCAATTTGTTTTCTCGAACTGCAAACCATTGTCGTTCCCATTGGCATCGTATGCTTTCTTTTATCGCCCTCAGAGCATCTTCACCGGGGATAGGAGTGTCAACAGCCGGTTGCTGTCTAGCCGCGTTGGCCAAGCGATCTGCTTCATTATTGCCGGTTATGCCAGCATGTCCCGGGATCCAGCAGAATCTTACATTTTTGTTCCGCACAATGTTCTCGATCTCTTGGATCCATGTGTGTTTGGAAGATCCTGCCTCCAAGGCCTGCAGGCAACTCGCCGAATCCGTTAGGATCACCACCTCGTTCCGGATGTTTGGGATTGAAACCGCTTTCTTGATTGCATACGCTTCTGCAGAGAAGACGCTGCACTCCTTCGGAAGACTAAACGTTCCGGAGATGCCATTATTATAAAAAGCGGCTCCTACCGTGTCTTCACACTTCGAACCATCGGTGTAAACGACGGTCGAGTTGTGGAAGCGGGTCGACAAAAGTTGCTGGACGACTGGACGTACTTTCTCCGGTGGGTCCCCGGCTCGTATCCTCCTCTTCACGTCCCACAGAATCGAGGGTTTCCGTTCGTTCCAAGCACGGTCGCCTTGCCTCACAAGTTGACCGACAGCAGGGAGTGTAGTGCCTGTGAGTTCCTCCAAACGATCCGAAACGCGCTGAATCAAGGGAAGAGAGTTATTTTGGCTGTTTTTCCCTAGAATGCGGATGGCTGTCCTCGCTATGCACTGAACCGCCAACAGCTCAAACGGTAAGGTGCCCGCTTCGGCCATGACCGAAATTATCGGGCTGGTAACAAACGCTCCAGAAGCATACCGGACCATTTTGTTATATGCCGGAGCAAGGGTCTCCAGTGTTGCTGGTCCTCCTCGGCTCACCAATCCGATGCCGTACGTCAGTTTTGCAGTTACTAACGCCGATCCAACTTGTAGCAGACTTGTCCGATTGCCTCGCGGTAGTTTGGCTCCGATCATTTGGAGTATTCGCAGACGTGACTCACATGCTTTCTTCATCATTTTGCAATGCGGTTTGAATGTCAAGGTGCGATCGAGAGTGACACCTAGAACCCTCAACCGGTTGGTTTTCGGGACAGAGACCTGATCAACAATGATGTTCCGCGCCGGCTCCCGACGTGCATTCGGGCTGCAGTAGAACACATGCGACTTGGCAGCAGACATTGCGAAGCCGACACTCTTCGCCCATTTACATACAGCCTTAACGGCGGCCTGCAATTTCGTGTGTAGCCCTTCACTTTTTGCCCCTTTAACGACGAGGAGGATGTCGTCGGCGTACAGGAGTATGTCAACTCCATCCGGCAGTACCCGAAAGATGGGCTGCATCGCCACCAGGAACAGCGTTACGGATAACACTGATCCCTGCGGCACACCATTTTCCAGCTTGTGTTCACTGGACGTGTAACCACCCAACGACACCTGAAACGTTCGCTCCGAGAGGAAGCTTTGCAGAAGGTTCATCATCCGACCACGTATCCGCCATGATTTCAGGGAGCGAAGAATACCGTGTCGCCAGGTGGTGTCGTATGCCTTCGACAGATCCAGAGACGCTATCAAAGAGTGTTCGTCGGCGTTCGGTATCGACCTCTCCAGCTCGGCGAAGTACGTGTCGGTACCGCGTCCCACACGAAAAGCGTGCTGACGCTTGTCAAGTCGTCCGTTTGACTCTAGCTCCGCGATAAGACGACGGTTGATGATTCGCTCGAGTGTCTTCGCCATGCAGCTAGTAAGTGAGATAGGGCGGAAGGCAGCAGGACCGGAATCTTGGCAGTTCGGCTTCGGAATAGGAACGACGAGGGCATTCCGCCAGCTGGCGGGAAACTCACCGTTGCGCCAGATTTTGTTGAGCAGCTCCAGTAGTACAAATTTTACGGACACAGGAAGACGTTGGAGCAGCGGGTACCCTATCCCATCGGTACCTGTCGAGGCACCTCGCCCTTTGTCGAGAGCCCACAGAAGTTCGGCTAGGGTGATGTCAACGTTGTACGCGTCGCCGGTATTAGACGAAACATCTATGGACTCTCTTTCAGCTACCATTTTCGCCATCTGAAACGATGGAGGGTAGCTGGACGTCGCCGATCTTTCGCCGTAGTACGTCGCTAGTTCTTCCGCTACTTCTTCGGGGTTGTCCGTGAATCCGTTTGGCCGTTTAAGAACCACTGAGCGTCTCGTCCGATTTCCACGAAGTGTGTTAACCGTGCGCCACAGTTCAGTCGTCGTGCTGTGCGGGGAGATCTTCCCTACGAAGCTTTCCCACGATTGCTCCTTCGCTTCTTTAATCGCTTTTCGTGCCTCCGCTTTTGCTGCTTGGAACTCCGCCAATGCTTCGGGTTGATCTGGGTTGACCTGCTGTAGACGTCGGAGCGACCGAAGACACTTCCGTCGCCGACGGATTGCCGCCTTTGCCTCGGGGCACCACCATGGTACCGCTTTTGGTCCGATTCGGCCACTAGTCCGCGGGATAGACTTAGTCGCTGCTGCAATTATTTTTTCGGTGAAGCTACCTACATCCCACTCGGTCTCTGGGCGGATGGTTTCGGCTGTAATCCGTTCATATAGCTCCCAATCAGCCCGATCGTACAGCCATTTCCTTCGCGTTGTTTGCTGATTTGACCACCCAGGCATGGACACCGCAATTGGGAAGTGATCACTGTTGTGCGTGTCTGTTAAGGTTCGCCAGGTAAACCTCCGAGCCAGACTCTCTGTGCAGATCGTCACATCGATCGCCGAAGTGTTGCCCGAAGCCGGATCGATGCGGGTAGCTGAGCCGTCGTTCAAGATCACCATTTGCTTTGTCAGGGTTGTTTCGGCTATAAATCGTCCAAGTGCGCTTGATTGGTGCGATCCCCATGCGATGTGGTGAGCGTTGAAGTCTCCGAGGATTAAAATCGGACCTTCCAGCTGGTCGAACAATTCATCCAGTGCGGTCTGGCACTGAGCTGAACTCGGCGGAACGTAGATCGACACAACAGTTGCCTGGATCGGCGCGTGAAGGCGAGCAGCAACGAGATGCAGAGAGGTATCGACTTGGATGCGTTCGAACGGTATGCCTTCTCGGATGGCAAGGCCTACACCATGTTGCCAGTAGTTAGCGTTCCTTGACTGTAGCAGCAACTTATAGTTTCTGCCAACGAAGTCTGGCGGAACAACAGTCTGGTTCACCTTGGTCTCCTGCAAAGCTACGACGCACGGTTCGAGGTCGGAGATTAGCAGCTTCAGCTCGCTGATGTTGGCCCTAAGGCCACGAATATTCCACTGGAGGGCGAAGCAGCCGCCGGAGCGACTATCCGTAGCTGATCGTGTGGTGGATGACGAGGTTGATAATCTTCGAATCGGCGGGTCTGTTGTGGAAGAAAGAGGGAGTGCGGTAGCCTCTGACGATGAAGGAACCAAACTGTCACTTGCCTGTGGGACGCTTTGTCCCACAGTACCAGCTGCTGTCGAAACCATTACACTAGTTCTGCCAATACCGACAACAGCCGGCACTGGGGAAGCGCTTTGTGTAATGTTTCTGCGATGAACTATCGAAGGGCCTTCTCCGGGAGATAGTGATGATGCGGCGTACCCTGAAAGATAATCAGGCGCAGCAGCAACCGTTTGGGATGAGAATTTAGAAAGACTGACCTGTGGGACGTCTTGTCCCACAGTGCCAGCCATTGCCGAAACTACTACACGATTGCTTCCAGAAACACCGGCAATAGCCGGCACTGGGGAAAGACTTTGTGTAGTATCGTCGGTGGGTTGGTTGTTGAATACGAGGCGGTAGGTTGATGCTGGTTGATGTAGATTGGTATTTGCAGTAGTTGGTGGTGTTTGGTGGGTGTCTGAAAGTATTACAGGCGCGGCAGTACCTGATTGAGGTAGGGATAAGCGAAAACTGACCTGTGGGACGTCTTGTCCCACAGTGCCAGCCATTGCCGAAACAACTACATGACTGATTCCAGAAACACCGGCAACAGCCGGCACTGGGGAAAGACTTTGTGTAGTTTCTTCGGGGCGGTTGTTGATAGCGAGACGATTGGTTGATGTTAGTCGCTGTCGATTGGGATTTGCTGCGGTTGGTGTGGTATGGTGGGTATCTGAAAAGATTGCAGGCGCGGCAGTACCTGTTTGTGCTTGAGAATTCAAAAGACTGACCTGTGGGACGTCTTGCCCCACAGTGCCAGCCATTGCCGAAACTACTACACGACTGCTTCCAGAAACACCGGCAATAGCCGGCACTGGGGAAAGACTTTGTGTAGTATCGTCGGTGAGTCGGTGGTTGGATGCGATGCTGTTGCTTGTTGTTGGTGCCGATTGAAATTGTAGTGTCGTGGTATAGTCGTTGGATCCATCGGCTACGGAGGTGAACTCGTCATCAACGGGTTGGGGTAAGACGTCCCGGATGACTCCTTCAGCCTGCCGTACTTGCGTCGGAAGAGGTACTACACTTTCCCTACTTCCGAACCGAAAAGTCTCATAGTCCGTGTTCGTGCGAGGGTCATCGTTGTTTTCCGAACGTTGTTCAAGAGTGGGATTATCGAAGACGCTGGTTAGAAGGTGTCTCCGATACCTCAGACTCTTCGCCGGAATACTCCATCTGAGTCAGGTCATGGGTAGTGGGTGCGGTCTTCTTCGGGGGCGGGCTGGTATCTGGCGAGGTGGCTGGTTTGGGGTATACAAATTTTGGAGGTCTTCCGCGCTTGGTCTCCTGAACGGCCGGGGAGTTGTTCCTTGAGCGTGTCATCGGGCCAGCCGTCGACTGGGCCACTCGTTGCTCTCGGCTGTGGCGGGGCTTCTCAGCGACGACGGTTTCGCTCACATGGTGCACTCTCTCTGGGTTAGATTGCTGCTTGACCTGCTTGATGAAAGCCATCATCTGCTCGATCCTCTCCTCTTTCTTTTTGTTGTCTTCTTGCAACCGGGCGATTTCTTTATCTTTTTGGAGCATGGCCGCTTCCAGCTCCTTTAGCTTCCTCTCAAAAACGCTCTGTTGGGCCGCTACCTGGGCGAAGCTACCAGCTTGTTGCTCCACGCGTTTTCTGGCCTCCGGGAAACTCAGGTTTTCGCTCACTTTAATCTTAATCACTTGCACTTCCTTTTTATACACCGGACACTGGCGATTGGTTGGCCGATGATCACCCTTGCAATTACGGCACGAGGGAGCTTCACCGCATTCTTCCCCGTGGAAGTTCTGCGAACAATTGACGCAGCGTTGCGGTCCAGGGCAACGAACACGAGTGTGCCCGTAGCTGAAGCAGCCGTAGCAGAGCATCGGGTTTGGAAAGTAGGGGCGAGTAGCGACACGGAGCAAGCCAACTTTCATATACTCCGGGTACGTGGTCCTACAGAACGTAAGGATCAGTGCCGGTGTATTGACCCTTTTGCCACCTTCATTTCGGGTGATACGCTGCACACGAATCACCTTCTGGCTAATCATCTCCGTCAAGATGTCCTTTTCCTCCATCTGAATTAGGTCCATGCAGGAAATGACGCATCTACTAATGTTCAAATTGGGATGAGGGACGACCTCTACCTCAGTCCCATCAATTAGCTTCGTTAACTTAAGTAACTTGGCTACTTGGGCTGGGTCGCGAACTCTTAGGGTGTATTTTGTACCCTGCGCTTCGGATTTCGCGCTCTCAATAGGTCCGCCGGCACATGCCTCAACCGATTTCCCGGTAATGTACGGGTTAATCGGTAACGCTACTCCGTTTTTCCCAGACAGTTGCAGGAACGTCAACTCACCAAATTGGTTCGTTGGGTCCATGTACTCCGGTACTCTACGTTTGACAGTCCCACCTGGGTCGCCGCTACTAGCGGCCGCCATGTTGATTCACGTGGAAAAAACTTTCACTGGCAACGGTCACCCGTTACCTACCCCAATTGGCGATGAAAAAATAAAAGGAAAGATCCTACCTTATTTTCTCCTCGGACGTAGAGACTGATGCCTAGGCGTTCCCAAAATTTTGTGCCGCACTGTAGACACTACTGGACACTACTGTAGTGAACCCCTGATGAGAATCGCTCACTTTCTCAATTTCAACTATTTCCCAAACTTCCGACACTTTTTTTTTTGTTTCAGCGAAAAACAAATCAAGCACACTGTGCACCACCGAATGCTGAATGAGAACGGCCGGGGAGCCGGCTGACGGCGATTTGTTTGGCCGTTTCAAAGCACGTGGGTGTCACTTTTTTTCGCCGTTTTCGGCCGGTTTAACACCGATTTTCACCAAACCTTCACTGTGCACTTATTCTTCACCACCGCAACCACAGATTCACACACGTTTCGATCGCGAAAACCGCGAAAAACTCGGAAAAACACCTGGTTTAACTCGAACGCGTGAACGGAGACAACCGGTCAACACAGTGTGCTGGAACGATCTGATAATGAGTGGTATGAAGTCGTAAATCGTATATGGAAGATTGGAAATTTAAATAAAATTACGTTTATTTCTCATTCTGCTCAAAACATACTTCCAATGATTCTTAAAACGATTTGAATTTTTCCCGGTCAGCTACAGGTCAATCCAGTTGAATCACTTGAATTCCGTGTCAATGCAGTCACATTATATTTGCAATTCCATAACATATTATGACATGGCATGAAGACCTGTAGGAAGAATTATGAAAAGCTGTTAAGAATATGATGCAATCAATGAACAATAAGAAGCTATTTACTGATTCCGATTATGAACACCTTTCAACTTCATGGTTTCTGTTTACGTTGAAGTTCCAAGTTTCCTCAAACGCGGTTGAACCGCTATTCTGAGAACGTTTTCCTACTAATATCTTGATGAAAGGTATCGGGAACAAAAGCTTCAAATTTCTTTCAAATTTTGGAAAGCGCACCATCCCTTTTGAGGCCACCACTCCATGTATTTGTAGGGGAAGTGGTGGTAAAATGAACAGGGGAGGTAAAATGAACACCATGCCTTTTACCGAGAATAGACAAACTTCAATGAATTTTTATCACGCACGGACGATTCAGAGCATAAATCCGAGTGTTCGGGTTGATACGGAGGTCAATTGAAGTGAAAATAGCAACGAAAGCTCAGATTTTAGAAAATCACGTTTGAAAATTGGAGCTGACGTAACTTTTGGCTCGGAGGTCTTGAGGTTTTTCAGTGATAGGAATATCGTTGTGATGTGATGTCAAACCTGAAACTTTAAGATTTATTTTTGAATGGGTTACCTTAAGGTGTTCATTTTACCACCCCTTCCCCTATTTGTATCTATACAAATAAAGTTCATTTTTGGAACACCATACCTAGTCGGCACAATTTTTTGCATGAAGAGTAAAAGCTCTTCAAAGCACTCGAAAAATCCATTTCTTAAACAGAACAGACCTCGCGCTCGCGATGGCAGGAATGTGGCAGAGTGAATGTTTTGATATTGAAAGCTGGTTACTATGGTTACATTTGACACTTTGTGTACCGCCTCCAAAATGCGCGTACTAGATGCTGGTCACACGATTGGCAGTGACATTGACGGTCTCATTTTTTATACGTCTATTTTTCAGCTAGATGAACTCTAAAAGCACAGACAAACACTTCAAGAGAACTCACATGGGCATACATCCATGCGTAGTATCAATTCGGTTTTTTTTTTCAACCACGTAGGCTGTGATACAGTGGTACCCATGAATGTCACAAGTTTCCTCGTTATTCCTTATTGGAGGAAAGAACAGGTAAGACAGTACAAACAGTAGCTGACTGCAAATGCTGGACGATCCAATCCAGGATCACCAGCATGTGTCGGAAGCAGATCGCACAACAGAACAGTTGTCGGCGCGGTAAAAAATTAGAACTAGTTCGTCCCCGAAATTGGATTTTTCTCAGAACCTACGCGAGATATCTAACTTTGAAATTGGTGCATACGATTCTCATCCGGATGCGCTCGAATGCGCCCTACTTCCGAGAATGGATTCCGTGAAAAATCCATCTTCGGTGAAATGCATTTTCTAACATTTAGCCGACCTTACAATAACCTGATGTAAATGTGCTTATTCTGCCCGGCGTGTGAGGCGAGACGAGTCGAATGAGGTGACAATTGTCGACTCGCTCCCATTTGATTAACATTAGTCGTCTCACGTCACCCGAGGTGAGAACGACTCGTTTCGACTCACACACCGCGCAGAATAAGCACGAATGGCATGAAGAGACTGGGTTATTCAGTTGACGCCTAGCAAAACAGTACTGAAAAGTGCTACTTTTCAGCACCAAAAAGAGTGCTGAAAAGTAGCACATTGGTAGGAAAAGTAGACCGTTATGTTGATCAACTTCTCAATGAAAAGTTGATTGATTTGCAACGGAATTGCAAAATAGTAGTTTACGGAACAAGTTTCAGAATGATGATTTTTGCAGCACTCGTCGTAATTATCCTACTCGGCAAGCACAGATACAGAACTCGTGCTGTAAAAATCATCATTCTGCAACGAGTTACGTACAGCATTTTTTGCAATTTCGTAGAAGACCACTTGAGTGTATAAGATATTATATCGGACATTCGCCATTATTTTACAATTTCTGAAAAATGGCTGTGTTATGATTCATTACGCAACTCAAAACATTTGCGTGAAGAGAAAGCGTTACGTAATGTATCATTACAGCACTGGGTATTGACTATTCCCGCACTGCATACTCCAGTGCAGGAAAGTAGGCCGTTTCATGACAGATTGTCGTGATGAAAAACAGCCTATTACGATGAGAAATTGCAAAAAATGGTTTAGACTACTAAAGAAACTATATTTAAGGCAGGCTTTGTCCCAGCGAGAACGTCATGCCAATAATAAGAAGAAGATAGTTTATTTTCTGGAAGTATTGATTATTCCATGAACGTACGTACTCTAGTAATTTATTTCGCCATAATTAACTGAGATTGAATGTAACGCAAGCTTAACTTCTAGACAGCTATTGCGGTAATAATTAATTTGTTCTCAACAATTACGCACTTACAAATTTTCTTCTCTCCTTAATCTCATTACAGGATACTGGCCATTCGGTGTAACGTGGTGTAATATCTACGTTACGTGCGACGTGTTGGCCTGCTCGGCAAGCATCCTTCACATGTGCTTCATCAGCTTGGGCCGCTATCTGGGCATTCGGAATCCACTCGGGAGCAGGCATCATTCGACCAAACGGTTAACGGGCATCAAGATAGTTCTCGTGTGGTTGCTGGCCATGCTGGTTTCGAGTTCGATTACCGTCCTAGGTAGGTTCTTATGTCTCTAATCATTGCTGCTACTGCTGCTCAAGTGGCGGTGCTTCAACGCTTATCATGCCCACAGCAGACTCCCTCTTGATATCATCGACCACACCATTGCACAGTGGGGTATTTTGTGTAATTATGCTTCCAATCGTTATGATGATTTCTAGAAAGTTTTTCAAAAGTAAAAGCGTAACTTTAAGTAACTATAAAAGCAACTATAAAAAAATCACACAATTTCCCGTGTCCATCAAAAATTCCCATTTTGCCAGCAGTTTTGGAACAATTCAATGCAAGAGAATGGGTACATGAGGAAATAGGAGGAGTACAATTTGGTGGTGACAGTGATTGCAACTACCAGTACTCACTTTTAGGGGAATTGATCATGATGCTTAATACAAAGTACATAAAAAGCGCATTGAACATGACACTATAACGTTGGCAGCATAATGAGGACGCAAGGTATTCATAAAACGCGCCAAAATGACGAAATCTCCCACTGTGTGTTGCCACTCCACTTCTCACTGCTGAATGTCGATTGAGTGGAATTATTTTTAATTGCTAAAAGCCTTGGACAAATTGATCCATTGCCACTTGCCGTCATTTATCGACCGACTACTTCAAGCGTTTCCGATTTGGGGTGGCTCTGATTGAATCAAAAGTGTGCTCGTAAAAGCAGAGCTTAATTTAGACTACCCTATCCCAGAATTTTCGCCAGCTGCCGACATTTGCCGTTATTCACGCTTATTAGTTATAAGCTAGGGGTATGCGATATGTATGTTTTCCATGCTGAGAAGAAACAATAGGCTATACGAAATTTGTTGGATTATGCTTCATGAAACTTGATGCTAAACTCAATAATGCACGGGATTTTTCGAAACGAAATAATCTTGTTCCACGAAATATATCATGATGTTTTGAAATAGGATTGATACAAATACTTTGGAGGTTTGAAAAGTATTTTTTTTTTCAATCCGTTAGGAAAGGAAAACCAGGGATTCCCAAAGCGTTTTCATTAATTTCCATAGCATTCCGAAGGGGATTTCAAGGGACAGCTAAGTAAATACACCCAAGAGGTGTTATTTAGTATTTTGAGGGTTTATCGGGCTTCCCTACGAAGCTCTTGAAATATACTTTAATATATAAGTTTGCAAAATTCCTTTTGATTCAAAGCGAAGCTTTTGAAAACCACTTCGAAACGCTGGAAACCTCTAGAATCCTCTTGAGAACATATCAAAACGTCTTGAGAACTCTTGTTGAATTCCTGAGAATACTTTTGGAACCACTGGGATGGTTTTTGGAACTTTAAATCACTAGTTACTTTTGGGAAACCCCTATTAGAAGCCCTCTGTTATTCTTGGACTGGGGTTTTCAGATGATTTGGCTCATAGAGCACTTTTTTTGAACGGAATTGTTGGAATGTATACCCCGTTCTTTATCACGTTTTACCAGCTTTGATAGATGCTAACGGGATATATTTTATTTCGATAATGCAAACTGCTTCTTTCATACTTAAGGCGAAATAGACCGACATTGAAATTTGTACGCGTCGTTGATGATTGTTGCTTATTCATCTCACGATTTCGAATCAAAGAAAAGAAAATCAGTTGGTTTTGCACTAAGACAGCTGAAAAAGTGTAAGCTTACTTTATGCATGTTAGCGCGTGCAGTGATACTTTTTCAAGTCAATATAAACTATGAAGACTGAGTTTTATCACATTAAAATGCAAGCTGAAAAGTCATCACTGTTGCCAAAATGAATGACGGGCTACTTAGCCTTAAGTTGTGATAATTTGGCTTTGATATAGAATTGTGTTTGATTTTCCACCAAACTTTCCATAACTAGATATTCTATAACTCGGTAAAATACATAACTCGATGGATCTTTCTGTCCCTTTAAATTTGCATACATCGTACTCTCCATAAGTCGATATTTCAATAACATCGTTGGTCAATGTCACGTGTGAAGTGATTTTCTCTACATAACTCAATATCAACTTAAAAATCCTTTTTATTCGGGGAAACTTGGATTGCTTCTTGTTTGTAGGTGAATAAATACTTGCACGTTGTAATGAAAGTTAAAAAAAAAAACAAAACAAAAAATGATTGTCAGTAAAATTGACATGATTTTATGAACATATTTCAAAATATATTTTTCAAAATAAAGTCGACTCTCTACATCTCGATATCTCTCCCTATGTCGATGATTTTTTTCAGTCTCTTCAATCTGCATTCATTTTCACTCTCCATATCTCGATATCTCCCTATCTTGATGTGATTTTCTTCCCGATTTTCTCCCCGTATGTCGATATGCCCATTGTCAGATGAACTTATTTTGGTCAAAATTATATTTTCTTCATGTTGTTCATTATGAAAAAGGATATGAATACAAAAAAAATCAATAGCAGTTCGCAAACACACAACCATATTTAGGTATTCTACTTTTTACAATGTGAAATAATGGTACTATCTTGGGAAAAAACTCTTAGAGAAATTTCTGATGAAAATCATGATGGAACCACGGTAGAAATGTGTGGAGGCGAATTAATGGATGAATTTCAGCCGGAATCCCTGGAATTACATGGACAAGTTCTTAGAGTAATTCATACACTGATTTTCCTGTATGTATGAAGGAATTTCTGGAGGAAACTTTTGAAAAATCATATGAGGAATATGTGAAATATTTACTTTTAGTAACCCTGGAAGAATTCCTGGTGGAATGCTTTGAGCGACTCCTGCATGTATCATTGAGGAACACATGGAGTAATTTCTGTGAAATCACTGGAGTAATCCTTGAAGAGATGATCCTACTGCTCTGGAAAAAAGCCTTGTAGGCATCTCTGCAGGTATATTTGTAGTTGTTTTCCTTAAGGAATTATTGGAGGAGACTCTGGAAGAATTTCGAGAGAAATCTTTGAAAGAATATCAGTAGAATACACTTGAAGAATCCCTAGAAGAATTCTCCTGGAAACGATCCTGGAATCCTTGGAAAAAAAATCCGAAGGAATTTCAGTCCGAAAGAATCTACGAAAAAATCAGGAGGCGTTACAGCAGGAACTTTTGCAAAATCTCTGAAGAGATCAGTGTAAAGATTTTTTTGTAGGAATCTCTGGAATAATATTCGGAGGAGTGCCTGGTAGGAACTCCTGGCAGAACTTCTGGAGGAATTGCTGAAAGTATTCCTAAAGCTCTTTAGGAACTGGTAAAAAAAAATCGGCGTTGATCAAAATTGGTGAAGTCTCCAATGGGATACCCAGAAAAATCACTGTACGAATTAGGGTAAAGTTTATCAATTTATGGGAAATTCCTGGAGAAATTCCCGAAGTAATTCCTGAAAATATCTCTGGAGAAATTCCTAGAGATATTTTGAGAGGAATTCTTAAAGGAATTTCTGAAGGATTTCATGGAGCACTTTTGGAACTAGTCCCAAAATCACGACTGGTAGGTAAAAAACATGACTTGTGACGTTTCGAATGAGTTATGTTGTCGGTATATTATAAAATTTTCCGAATTTATCCGTAACAAAAAATTGGACTTTTCTCGACTTCCCAGAACATAGAGTATACACCCAGAACATAGCCATACACATGTAAAAATGGTCAATCGGAAAGCAGGCTCTGTCTTGGTTGGAACATAAAAACAAAAAAAAAAACGGATTACAGCGGAAACCATCCGCCCAGAGGTCTAGTGGAATGTAGGAAGCTCCACCGGATAACTAATTGAAGCAGCGTATACGCAGGCACTTATTTTCACTATGGAAAACCTTCGTACTTCTTCACTGAAGGATTTCATTCCAATCACACGCCGCAAAAGTTCTATAATTCACGAAATTTTATGAAATTTCCCCAACGACCACGTAAAATTGAGAATGTAAACAAAGTTCAATCCGTCGTACTGAAAAAAAAAAAGCTTGTGCGCATCAATGTGTGCGCCATGCTCGACATAAAAATACGGTTCCTTTGATTGTGTTGTTTTTGCTGCACTGTGAGCAAATGCCATAATTGTACGGTCAATAAGGAATTGTGTTCATATGTATGGGCTGAATTTTGATGACGAACAATAAATTCTAAAGGAAATAAGTATATTTCGTCATGCTGAAGGAATGGAGGGAGATGCCCGTAGATCAATATATTCAAATGAAACATTTTATCATAGCGTTTATATGTTGTGTTTTAATCACTCAATACATCACAGTGAGTCGTAAGTTGTGAGACGAATCTGGAAACTGATTGCGACGGAGTTGAAAACAATACGACGGATTGAGAATAAAGTAAAATGCATTTTCTTTGCATTATTTCCAAAAAGATATCAAGATTTATCAAAATGTTATTGTAAAGCCGTTTTAAGAAACAAATATCTGGCATCGGTTTGCATCAGCAACGTTCACTGCAAAACTGGGAAAATTGCAATTCTCACTAATCAATGCTTAATACGATGGATACTAGCATATCACCCTATGGCGCGCATGTGATGGTCAATGGTTTCAAACAAGAGAGAACAAGCTTAGGGAGATAAAAGACTATACGAAGAGATGGTTAGACAGTGGTAATGCGGCCGACCAACGAGTGTTAACCAGGCTGAGAATCGTCAACATGTGGCTAACGCATACTTTTCTCTTGAAAAAGGAACTCTCACCCATCTGCGAGTGTTGCGGAATCACAATGGATGTACGACATTTCATCTTGTATTGCAGAGAGTATGAGGACGAAAGGAAACAAAACGCCATCGATACTCTTACTTTGAAAGAAGCACTGGATACCAGTAAAGAAAGAAACGATAATTTACTGAATCATCTACATACCGGATTGTATGTGGAATTGTTTGTGTGAACTGTAAAGCGTGATGAATAGGCAAATAGGATAAGACTCTCTGTGTGCATTCGTGTAAGAGAAAAATTCTTATCCTATTTGCTTGGTGTGAAGTGTCAGTAAAAACAAAAAAAAAATATTTTCGAGCTGTTACATGATTGAACTGAATAATCCAATCAAATCCAACCATTTTCGATTGTTGGCTCTCTTGATGCTCTTGTTAATCGGAAATCTTAAAAAAATATACACCAGCGGTAAAAAAAGGATTTTTGAGCGTTTAAAAATTATGGGTCATTGTTTATCCTTAATGCATGTGCAACTTTTTCTTATTGCATTAGGTTTGTTAATATCACCTTACTCAAAAATTGCAAGTATCTGCAAAATCTCATCAATGTTCTGAAAAATACTTTATTTCGTCTATCAAATGACAAAGTATGCCGAATAGGTACATATGTTTATATATTTGAGATGTCTAAAATCGAAATAACTAACTTTTTATGTTAGGAATTTGTTGACTTTTTGAATATAATTTGTCGTCTGCAATCGAATTTTGCAGTTTCATTTCGTTTGATACCGACAAATTTTAGCGATTTCTTCGGCTAAGCGAAATCCGGAAATAAAAATTTCGCCTCGTTAGATTTGCGTAATTCCGCGATACATATGTACACTCTTAAAAATAATGAAAATTACTCTGGACGTAATTCTGGTTATGACTGATTGACACATGATGTAAGTGATGGAACGACACAAAAACGTGTCCTTGAAGATGTATTGAACAAAATATGTAATTTTACATGTTAAAGGACACGAAAACGATTGAACTGTGATCGACATTTCCCGAATCAGACACTAACGTATTTTAAAATGGACACAAATTTACGTCATTCGGCTCGCTTCTTTTATGTGCATCCCAAAAGACGTAAATCACATTATTTTTTGGTACTGTGTATTTCGTTTTTGACGGAATCATTCGATATATCGCATACCCTTATCATGAACCCGTGTAGTTAAACATTTTGCCATTTTGGCTGTTCCATTCCATTAGGTATCATCAACAAGTACAACATCATGCCAGGACCCCAGGAGTGCGTCATCAACAACCGGGCGTTCTTTGTTTTTGGCTCGCTGGTGGCCTTCTACATCCCTATGGTGATGATGGTCGTTACGTACGCTCTGACGGTACAGCTGTTGCGGAAGAAGGCTCGCTTCCTGGAGGAACATCCGGAGGGGGAACTTTTTAGAAGGTAGGAAATAGGGGATTTATTTGATTTCAGCGCAACAGAAGGCAAATTCTCACCGTTCGAGACAGATATTAAACGTCACATTTTGCCTTCGGTTGACATCTCCGGATAGGGAATGTGCATTGAATGTGTTTCTTACTTTCCCTAGACTAGGAGGTCGCTTATCCAAAACGAAACATCCCTCGGCCGGAAACGGAGGCAACAGCGGTGTGGGATGTCAGAGTGACGACTCAATTTGCTTAGCAATGAAGAATCCTTTGGAAAGGCGGAAAAATAATATCAACAACAACAGCAGGATGCTGCCGTTTGGGGGAACGGCTCCTTGGCAACTGCATGGCCTCAATTCGGACAGGTAGGCAGGGGAAAAGGGGGTACAATTAACACCTTAAATATTTCACCGAATCTCTAATGGGAAAACTATGAATTTGTATATTTTTTCCACACGACATTAAAATGAGAGATGTTTTCTAAAGCAGCAGCAATTCAGACTAATATAGCTAACACATACATTTATCGTATGTGTATTTACCTGCAATATACGATTATTAAAATTGTTGATGATGGTAAAAAAGACGTATAACAAAATACGTGTCATTTTTCAAATTTTCGATCACCTATCCATAATTGCATCTATAAATAGCTATTATCTTTTGAAAAATCTAGCTTTTCTTTTTTAAAGGTCAATTTCTAAGGTTATGGCATAATAATTACTTACCTCATATTTGACTCCTTGCTGTTGCGTTGAATCTATGTCTAATGAAGAAGCCTTTTCTGACCATTCGCTTCCAATCGCCCTGAACGTTAAGCGACCTTGGATCCTTCGCCAATAGAGACCGTAACTAGAATTGTTTAAAGAGTGGTGTAGATCCTTTATGTAAGTGAACGGATTTTAACACCAAATGTACATTAGAGGTTCACCTGCACTTTTCTGCATTATACTTTGCATGAATCTTACCACCCGCTCTAATGATACATCCCTCGGTTATTTTCTTCCAGAATAGGCACCATTTCGGCGTCGACACAGGCGGTCTCAACGGCCGGGACTTATAGCAACGGTGGCACCGATCCAGCTGGCATCGTTTCTTCGTCCACGTTGAGCGGCCGCAGCAATGTTGGAGGCAGAGCCCGTAGAGCACAGTATCATCATAACCACCACCTTCCCCATCATCACCATCATCAGCAGCATAATCATCATCATTACCACCGGTCTGACCTTTCGACACAGTCCAGCATGAGGACCTGCGACCAGAGCACTCAAACGCCAGAAAACATCGAGAGGGAAACCCGGCGGCAACGGTTCTGCTCCTTCCGGTTGCATCTGAACAGTGTACCGACGCCAAGCATAAATTTCAATTTGAAATTTTTGGCCAGCAAAAAACGCACCAACCTCTCGGCGAATGCCGTGGCGACCGAGCAGAAGGCCACCAAGGTACGTCCAGGTAGACATATAATTAATGGGCAGAGCTAAGCTTCCCGGGCCCTTTGGCTCGAAAGGCGCCATGCGAGATGATATGGGGGTGGTAATGTTAAACGATCCTCTGGCTTGAATGTTATTAGTGAAAGAGACATACGGGACTTAGGGTTCAGTCGCTTAGGAGAGCAGTGCATCTCAACTTGTTTGCTATGTCCCCTTATCATAGAACATTACAATGTATGTTCTATTTATTTTGACGCGTTCAAGAGTGTTCACACCTTTGACATTTATACACCGAGTGTGTTGGATTTACACACTTAGTCGGTTGTAGGACAAAAGGTCGAAGGACAGAAGGTCGAATGACAAAAGGTCGAATGATAAAAGGTCGATTGGACAAAAGGTCGAAGGGACAAAAGGTCGAAGGGACAAAAGGTCGAAGGGACAAAAGGTCGAAGGGACAAAAGGTCGCATGGAAAAAAGGGCCAATGGACAAAAGGTCTAATGGACAAAAGGTCGAATGGGTGAAAGGTCCAAATTGTACCGTTGAAAGGATTATCGTACATTCAGTTGCTAAGGCAGCGTCCATTTATTACGCAACGCTAAAATTGAAAATTTTCGACCCCCTCCCCCCCGACCGTAACGCTTTTTGTATGAAAATTTTTGGTATGAGCCGTAACGCTTGAGCCTACTCCCCCCCTCCCCCTAGAGCGTTACGTAATTTGTGGATGCCGCCTAACATTTTAATCACAAATTCCTCCCTTCTCATCTGAAGTTTTTCCTTTTTTTAGATGATAGCTGTTCTTCAGAACTATCGTTTGAAGCAATAATTTGTATTAATGCTATTATTTTCCAAACAAAAGATTCATTTTCTGAATGTTGGTTGTTATTACTTTGATACTCCAAAGCATAAAGTAATTATTATTAGCTTTTAATTTGATACATTTTCAATTGAGATTTGTCCTTCTTTGAAACATTGGCTGTTCTGGTTGGCAGTGGTTTAATCTTGTTGTAGACACAAGTTGGCGCCTATGCATACATTACATAACTGGGCCGAGCTTGTAACGAAAACTGATTGCTCTTATAAATTACAGTCCAGTATATCATTCCTAATAATGGTGGGTTATCGACATTCAGAAAAATATTTTAAAATGTTCATAATAGTTATTGTAATATGATTCTATGGATATGCGAGTCGAAGACATTTTTTGGCTAAGACAAATATTGAAATAACATATTAGGGGGCGATTCTAGGTAAATATTGACCTCAAGGGGGCGAAAGCTTAAAAGGTTTGGGAAGCACTGGTCTACATGGTACGCTCAAAGACGCGCGATCCGGAAGCTACAATTTCGATTCTCGTTTTAAAATTTTGTCTTCACATCAATTATTGTGCTGTTTTTGAACAACGTATGTGACGAAGCGCATGAGACGCATTGAGAAATTACCCTAAAAAAGCGAGGAACACCAACATAGGTCTCATAATGTATAGTGCACGGGTGAGCATGAAAGGAATGTGGCTCTTGAACATAAGGCTACAGCACGTACACAGTAACTCTGGATGCACTACGACTTTAAAAGTCTAAAAAAAGTTCACCCCGAAAAGATCGTTGACCAGCATAAATTGAACCTCCCTCAGTATGGTCTTTCTGAAAATATGCGCGTTTCCTTCGCGTCTATTTTAGCTGTAGCGCTTGTGATAACTTGCTTTCTTATCTTAAGAATATAGCCTTTAGTTCTTCCTAAATTGTTGTCAATTAGACCATTTTCGTCATTCGACCTTTTGTCCATTCGACCTTTTTTTGTCATTCGACCTTTTGTCCATTCGACCATTTGTCCATTTGACATTTTGTCCCTTCGACCTTTTGTCCATTCGATCTTCTGTCATTCGACCTTTTGTCATTCGACCTTTTGTCCTTCGACCTTTTGTCATAGATTCATTGATTCCCTGTTCAATTTTGATTATTGCAGTCAATCACGGAGCAGCAAGTACTAATTGTATGCAGTGCGCATCGTACCTTCGTGCTGTGCGTACACGAATTCTCTCTGCTCTTGGAAGTTTTTTTTTAAACTATCTAAAGCAAAAAAACAGTACTTTTTAGTACTATACTTTCTATTATTGATCCCTTCACGTTCCTTGTTTGGACCCGTGCCTTCGATTTTTCGTTGGACCTGTTAGCGAAAGCTAGCGGTGGTAATTCTTCTTGGACACCGTCTTGAGAAAAAAAAAACCTCTTAGGAGGTCTCGTCTTCTTTCGTTTATTCACTAAACATGGTTGCAACCACAAACAAAAGGAAAGGTGAATCTCTGAATTCACAACTTCCTTCCAAAAAAGTGGGATTAAAAACTGTCACTAAACGTGAATGGAAGAAAGGACGTTTCTCCGGAATGCGAACTTTCTTCCAAGCGTAAAATGGATAATGTTAATAATTGCATCGAAATGAGCAATCAGTTCGATGCTCTGGACAAATTTTCCGAACACCAAATCTAAGCAGTTTCTTGCCCGGGTTCTTTGATTCAAGTCAGGAAGCAAAGAGTGCCGACTATCGTGGTCAGTTGTTCCGGATTTAGGCAGGAGATCTTGAACTCCATTAGGGGAATCAAGGTCTCCTTCCGAATCTCAAAGAAAGGAGGCTGTTGCGTTTTGCCAGAAACTCTTAAAGATCGCGAACTTCTTCCTTAAACATCTCGAAGAAAAGAAGCACAATTTTTTTACTTAAGACGACAAAACTGAACGTTTGTTCAAAGTTGTCTGGAAAGGTCTCTCAAGTGACTATAAGTCACCTGAAGAGATCAAAAATGGAATAAATGATTTACTTGGATTTTCCCCAGTCCAAGTAATCATTATAAAAAAGAGAACCAAATCTGGCATTGTTCGAAAAGGGCTTTCTCGATAATATTATTTAGTTCACTTTAACAAAAAAGATCTACATAATATGAAAGCTTTATTAAAAGAAAAACTTATGTTCGATGTCCGTGTGACATGGGAACATTTCCAGATATCTGGAGGAAATTACCAGAACCCCACTCAGTGCCGTCGGTGCCAAAAGTGGGGTCATGGTACAAAAAATTGTCACATGGATATTAAATGCATGATTTGTGGAGGTTCTTCTCACGCCAAGAATGTCTATTCAGTGAAGGAAGATACCGATAAGTTCTTATGCGCCATTTGCAAGGGCAATTATAAGTCAAATTTTTGGTCTTGCCCTTCGCGCAATATAGTCGTTGAAGCTCGTGCCAGGCAGATGAAAGATAATATCCGTTAGAATAACGGTCGTTTCCGGAATTTGCCTGGTAGAGTATCGAACAATGCTCATTATTCAGTTAATGATCGCTTGATAAAGAATCATACCCATCAGGAAGATTATAATTATGCTCATTCACAAACTAATTTCAATCCGTCGGGTAGCCGTTCGAATCATTCAATTTCGAATGTATCTACTCACGGTAAATCCTTTGCCGATATCGTAAGCAGGTAATTGGAACTCCTCCCTTATTCGTACGATGAGTACTGATTCTACTTGTTTCAAATCAAATGGAAAAAAAAACTCTGCCGATACAGGTAATTCCTACTCCGCTGCTTCGTCTACCGAAAGTTTTAATGGGAAATCATCAGATGTACCCACTTCAAGTGATATGTCTGCCTCTGATTTTAATTTTCTAACTGAACAATTTAATCTTATGATTGATGCAATGTTCAAAGCCACCACTATGACTAAAGCAGTCCTAGTAGGTGTAAAATTTGCTAATCAAATTGTTATTTGATAACGTTTTTATAATAGATCCAATTAATAATAATTCATTTTTTTTTTTAAATTGGAATGCTCGTTCCATGAATGGTAAAGAGGACGAGCTTTCTAATTCTCTTACAGCCAATAACGTGCATATAGCAGTTATTACTGAAACCTATTTCAAACCTGAAACTAAACTAAAAAAGATCCTAACATTTTTGTTTATCGTAATGATCGTCTTGATGGGACATGTGGTGGAGTTGCAATCATCATTCATAGGCGTATAAAACATCATTTTTTTTCGTCATTTGAAACTAAAGTTTTTAAAACTTTAGGTGTTTCTGTTAAAACACAGCAAATATACTTTCATAGCTGCCTACTTGCCTTTTCAATGCTCTGGACAGCAAGTTAATTTGCTGCAAACTGACTTGCGAAAATTGACTCACAATAAGTCAAATTTTTTTGTCAATGGTTACTTTTATGCCAAACATCGATCATGGAATAATTCTCAAAGTAATTCCAACGGCAGAATTTTATTTGATGAGTGCTCTTCATGATATTTCTCAATTCAATACCCTGATAGCCCTACATGTTTTTCCTCTTCTAGAAATCCATCTACGATTGATTTGGTCTTAACCGACTCTAGTCATCTTTGTAGCCAATTAGTTACTCATGCTGATTTTGATTCTGATAATGCCCTTGTTACATTTCAAATATCCCATGAAGCGATTCTCAATCCTATCAGCTCCACTTTCAATTATTTTCGATCCGACTGGAATATATATGAAACATATATTGACTTTAATCTTGATGTTAACATTTCTTCATAAACAAAACATGATATTGACAATGCTCTTGAAACTTTAACAAATTCCATTGTTGAAGCCAGGAGCATTGCAACTCCAAAAAAAATTTGAATCCGTGATTATAGACGATGAACTTAAACTCTTGAAATCCAATCTCCCATATGTTACTGTACTGTAATGTAAGTAAAATCTCATTATTCAATAGCAAAAACTCATTCTGCAAACCATAATGAAGAAATTTGTTGAAGAGAGAAATGCCATCCGACGAATAGCATAAGAGATATTCATGAGTTTGTTTGTTATTTTTTCGCTTCATATGGTATTAAAGCCCTGCAAATGTGTACAAAAGTCCCAAACAAAATTAGCTCAAAAGGGATTTGTTTCTTCAGCAACATCCTTCGTTAAGGTTTGAAAAATGAGTTTGAAAAATGGGATGATAAGTTTCAATTTCCATTACAGTACTAGCATGTTTGGAGCATTTCTCAAAATTTCTCCATAGTAACCTATAATATATATAAACCTATATTGTCTTTGGACCACCTTCAAATCACTACCTACAGAGCTGAAAATTTCAGAGAACACTGTTTTCATGGTAAGGATCAGGGCCGTACATTTTCATTTCATTGAAAGCATTTTCAGTCCCCAACTGACTGACTCAAGCTTGCCTTTTAATTGAAACTCTACTGTTTCGTTTCAATTCGACGAACCTTTCCTTTCATCGCAGCAAGCGTAGTCTCTCATCTCTTTCGTGCTGCTTGTGCATCGTGCGTCTTAAATCGGAGCCTCACCGCAGCGAGCTGGTCTTTCAATCGGTAGTCCCTAACTTTAGGAGCTGATTAATTCAAATGAACGACGTGGTGGCCCGCATAGTTTCTCTATCTTTATTAATTACTCAACAAGTTACATAATTACATTGCAAAAAATAGGCAAAACATTTTGATAGATTTCAATGAAATTAAATGAAACGAAATTCTTACTCTTTCATTTCACCTTTCTTGTTCGTTGCTTTCAATTCGGATAACGAGACGAATGAGTGTGGAACGAAGAACGAAGCAACGCAGTTGTTCGTCACCATTGAGACGACACAACCAAGCCTTCGTGTTTCACAAAATGCTTTCGAAAATGCACAGCCCTGGTAAGGATGGTAAGAAGCTGGGTGGGAGGCACCGATACTGCACACGAAATATTGAACAACACTTTTCCAAATTGCAAGATAACTTCCGCTCACCAACGACAATCAAGGCAGGCTTGGGAAAATCGATAGTTTTCTTTTGTTGTGTACCTGCGATCTTTCTGGACAAACTTGGAAAAAGGGCCATAGTTCTATGTGCATTTAATTTTTATTTTGATTGGAAAAGAGTAAAAAGATGCGTGTTTCAGTACATTATATTCGATCAAATTAAAAGTTGCTATCGTGGCATTGCTTTTGGGTGTACAGGGATTCATTTTCAACCGATTGTTATCAAACTTTGTTGAAATGCAAATATATGTTTTGATCAATTACGCGCTTTTTTCATGTTTGTCCATTCTTTAAGATCTGGGCTCACAGTGACAGTTCGTGACAGCAGAATTTCGGCTCACTATGACGTGCATAAATTGTGTATCGGTTTCTCCCTCTCAGGTAAGAAGCATATGGAAGATTGGATTTTCAATCATTTTTAAATTTTTAATTGCCCTACTGTGTTGCTCATAAATGCATAATTGTCCCATGTGAATAGGAAATCCAGCAAACATGGGACTTATGCAGGGCTCATTCATACCTCATTCAGGTTGTAAGTATTGGAAATTATCTGGTATGGAATACCTTAGTTTGGTATTCAGAAGTTATTTTCTTCTGCTCGGGATAATATCATGCACTAATTTACAATAAAGTCACTCTGCAACTTGCAGCGGAAAGTACATTGTGCTGCCGCATGTTCCACAACGTTGTTAACGTGGCAAGCTGTTCGGGTAGCAACATCCTAGTAACATAAGTTGTTGATTTGCAATAAACTCTATTCTGTATTTTCTCGTCATAAAAGAAAGACGTGTTATGGACCAATGCACGAGTTCACTTATTTGACGTTTGAGCGGTGCCGAATTCACTCGTTGCCATGATCACGTAAACAACACGGCACCGCTCAAACGTCAAATTAGTGAACTCGTGCGTTGGTCTATACAGAACATAAATCTTTACTGTGGGCCGTGTTTACAAGAAAATGAATTATTTCGCTGCACATTCAACCACTCAAAGTTCATCCGATTATCTAAATGTTGGTCTGGATATCATTTTACGTTAGCACGGTTCGCATTTAGAGGGGGATAGACAAAGAAATTTGACAATACAAGAAGACCGTTAATGACATCAAGGCTCGTGTCTCAATGATCGATGATGTATTTTGGAAGCCTGAAAAAAGTTAGTTAACTTTCAAAATTTAATATTTTAGTAATTTTATACGAATGTAATAAACCTCACTACAAACTCGTTCTTCTTCTTTCTGGCGTTACGTCCCCACTGGGACAGAGCCTGCTTCTCAGCTTAGTGTTCTCATGAGCACTTCCACAGTTATTCACTGAGAGCTTACTATGCCAATTACCATTTTTGCATGCGTATATCGTGTAGCAGGTACGAAGATACTCTATGCCCTGGGGAGTCGAGAAAATTTCCAACCCGAAAAGATCCTCGACTGCCAGTAATGCCAGAAAAGGAAGGAAGAAGGAAACTAGATCGTATTCATTGAAGTTGACTATAATAATTCCATTCCGAAGTTATTTTCTAGGACTTTTGCAACCGTGGAATTCCCGGCTATCTTCAATACTTGGATGCCCGGAAAAATTGGCAAGAGTTACTTCCCACCACTTAGATCGTTTTTTTTTTTTTCATAAATCTGCCAAGGTTTGCAAAAAACTAATGAGATCAAAAAATTCTCCGCATCCGTTTGACTTCCCGAAAAAGGAATGATATTCTATGTTGGCGGCTCAGAAGTGCCGAACTCGCCAAAGGCGAAAAGCCACTCAAATAAAGATAAATGAATAATAATTGGCGACTCAGTATCTCCTTAATTTGTCTTTTTTTACGAGTTACCCGCTGGGGAGCCTTATGAATGCTCTCAGAGCTTTTCGACGTCAAAAAACACGGCTTATACAAATAAAAAAATGTGTGGACAAATTATCAAAAAAGAAGGGGGGGCGGTCTAAATTAAAAAAAAAAAAAAATACCGCGTGGTTTCAGGACAACCTCTAACTGAGACATTTCTTTGCCAATTGCTACACATATTTGAAAAAAAAACTCTGCATTGAAAATTCGACCAAAAATACCAACCTGGAAGGATTCTCGACCGGCGAGATTTGAACTGAACCTACCCAGTCATGGTGAATAGTTAGGATTTTTGGGCATATGCATGGCCGAGCAAATTCCTGAAACTAGACCAAATTTGCCGTCGACTGCTTCCAGAAGCATCTAATTTCATCCGTTTTCCATAAAGCTGTAAGCATTTGAAGCAAAATATCTCAATCATTTTCCTTATTCCCTGTATATTTCAATAACTTATTGGCAATAAGAAAAAATCCTATGTAAATCTATCTCATGTAATAAGACTAAAACCGTCTCTAACATATTCCTTCCTTCCTATGTTCAGGTCCTAGGTTTGGTGTTTTTCACATTCGTATTCTGCTGGGCTCCGTTCTTCATCTTGAATATAATTTTCGCGGCTTGGCCGGATCTGGAAGTACCTGACCGAATCGTCAATATCTGCCTGTGGTTGGGCTACGTTTCGTCCACAATTAACCCGATCATCTACACCATATTCAACAAAACGTTCCGGGCGGCGTTCATTCGCTTGTTGCGCTGCCGCTGTGAAAGGTGAGTTTTCACAGGATTCTCAATATTTAATGTAGACCAGTACTCAACAATTAGTTTTAAAATCTTGTCTTGTAGGTCTCGTCGCCCATCTCGGTACCGCTCGGTGACCGACAGTCGGGGAGCCGTAAGCTTATGTACGCCATCTGCCCTTCCGTTGGCGATTTCCCTGCAGGGAGCTCCATTGCTAACGCCAACAAGCACACAAGTGACGCCACTCAGTGACTTTCGTGGAAGCTACGAAATCACCGACGACGATTGTTAGACTATTGTTCCTCTCTCTCTAACTATATGTAAGTGTACCTGTCAACCAATGTATGAAAGAAAGCGTACAACGCGTGCACAATTAACTTAACACATTCGAATACACAAACTAATGAAATGCAACAATCATGGCAAACGTTAGAGCTTATGTTGAATGGGAATACATTCACTAGTCAAATCGTCAATAAGTTGATGTCCCCACAAACACACCCACACATAAGCAATGTATACCAAAAGTATTACAAGTTAGAAATTCGTTTAGAAATCTAAGTAGGTGATTTATCGATGTTGCAGCGAATGCAAATGCTGAAATAATAGATCTGTTTTACATCGTTTTATAGTTTGAGTTTATTCGAAAGAAATTCCCTGAAAATAATTCAATAAGAAAGAATTCTAAAAAAAAAAACAAAAATTTTCACACAAATAGGTACAGCATTCCTCCAAAAACGAAGGCGTCTTGAAAATTTCATGAAAACAGTGAACAGCTTGAATGTAATGATTTTTGTCTTCTTCCTGGAGTCCCAGACACTCTTTGCCCTGGAATGTCGAGAAAAGATCGTTGACCGGAGGAATTCGAACCCACGACCCTCAGCTTGGTCCTACTGAATAGCTGCACTTACACCACTACGGATATCTGAGGTCCTAATGGAACTAATTTGATTTATTTTTTTTTTAAATGGCTATCATGAGTCATCATCAACTTTCACTCGTTTTGTCATCAAGATAATAGTAGTTTACGCACAAATTGCTAATACAAATATATAAATATTTATATTAAATACAGTTAACTCTCCCTTACTCGATATTCGGTATCTCAATATCGAGTTAGAGAACCATACTAAAAGTTGGTTTTCATCAGGGGGGTGGCATGAGCCAATATTTACCAACCCAACATCAATTCAACATGGCGTCCAGTGTTCTTGTTTTGATTATTTTGGGAGGGACAAAACATATGTTTTTATGGGTAGGAGACATCAATTATACCTCGATGATGCGTAAAACATTAAACAAAATGATGCACTATTAAAAAGCGTCATCAAATACGACGATTCAATGCGATATGTTTAATTGCCAGAATCTAGCACTAGCAGCAAATCAGGAGCAAGGTGTTGGCAAACCGACTAGAAAGTGGGTACCAAAACTCGAAGTACCAAAACGATGTGAGGAAGAGCCGAAATGTATGTAGGATGACAGCCGTGTCAGTCCCCTGGTTTTCATAGCTAACTCGATGATCCCTTGGATAGTAATTGCACTGATTTTGTGTTCTGTAACTCGATACCTCCCTAACTCGAACTTCAATATCGTTTAAGGGAGAGTTAACTGTTTTTATCCAACGTAATGACTATGAACCAATGCACGAGTTCACTAATTTGACGTTTGAGCGGTGCCAAGTTCACGCGTTTCCATGGCCACATAAATAACACGGCACCGCTAAAACGTCAAATAGTGAGCCCGTGCATAGGTTCATTGCCACACTGCATAATCAAGTGCAGAAAGAAGGCCGTTTATAACAGATTGGCGTGATGAAAAACAGCCTATTATGATGAGAAATGGCAAAAAATATCTTAGCATTAAAAAATGGCCGTAAACATAGACAACTTAGCTTCTACTTTAATTGTCAATGCCATAATATATGAACAACGGAAAACTAACATAGCCAGTTTTTTCTTCAGATAAAGGTAAATGGACCCAAGGATATAAATCGCCATTTTTTCTCAAAATGGCAATTTTGACACTTTCTGCATCTTTATGGTTATTCTAAACTTTTGCACTAAATAAAATATTATGAAGGATGTAAGCTCTCTTCTTCCTATTATAGTGGACAAAGTGCACTTTAGATGGATTGCAAATAGTCTGAAGATGTGATCAAAGACGAATCAAGCCCGTAAACAACCAAAAAAAATTTCTAGTAAAAAATAAAACAGCGTCTCATAAGAAGTCTAGAATTGTCACGGGTATCCAAAAGAATTCCGAGATTCTCCATTTCGAAATTCCTTTAAAATGTTCTCCTCATCCTCCTGTTTCATCGTCTTCTTCAGTATCTTTGACTCTTTAAGGATTAGAATTCCCTAGGCAACGTCTAGGGTTCTGAAATAATCCCTGCGCAAATTCTTGCAGGAAGGAAAGTAGAAATATCTGACAACAATCTCTAATGGAATTCCTTGGAAAATGTGTGGTGGTGAAGGTAAAGGAAAATTCTAGATCAATTTCTTCAGTAAAAACGTACAATAATTTAAAAACCTTTAAAAGAAGTCCTGATAAATATATCAAAATTTTTATAGGGCTTCGTTGGAAGTTGCTTTGACAAATACAACACTTTCCACCGAGATGAGTCAATCATTGTAGTATTTAGTAATTTAAAACTTTGCGTGAAATGCTTTTTCGCTTGTTGCTGCTCAGTCAAGGATGACTGATCAATTGGTGAGCTCGTTTCATGCCACTATTTCTAATCTATAAGATATGTATGACTGCACATTCAATCGTAAATATGATTTTTTCAACAAACTATGAATGGTTCGTCACTGTGAGTGTCGACATAAACTCTGATTCATGAATTATTTATCATGGTCTAATCGCTTATCAAAGTGAATCCTGTGACCCAACGATCCTCCCCATTAACAAACATCCCTCCCAGTAATCTTTGTGGAGATGCAGAGGCAAACACGGTCTCCAAATAGCAAAGGTTACACACTAACATTCCTTCCCTCAATCCCACCTGCCTACAAGAACGTGGCCGGCGCCATTATTGACCCTGTAAAAATAGAGGCTCTGAATTATGCACACTGAAGAAGATTATGGCCAATCCCAGCCGAACTTCTAGTTGATTCTTTGTGCATTTTCACTGACTTCGGTCAATCACGGAATAGCAACCATTGATATGTGTAGTCAGTCTAAGCTAGGCTAAGCTAAGCTAAGAAGCAATCCCCTATTTAATATATTTTTTAAATAGGAAATATGGAAAGAACGCCAGTAGAAACAATAATAAAACACTTAAGATATAACGTCGGATATCGTAAGAAAACGTTGAATGTATTTTCCAGTGTTGAAAAATGTCCTTAATTAAATACTAAAAACTAGCACCCCTTTAAAAATTCACATTGTCCACAACTCAGGGCGAACTCCTAATTAAAAGCCGTGAAAAATCCAAATAACGTGAAATAACTTGGTTGGCAGTTCGATTAGAGTAAGTCTTGATAAATACTTGGAAAATCTTAATATTTCTAAAGGAATGTTTTCAAAACAACTCAAAAGATTCTTGACTTGAAAAAAAACTATGACTCCCAGATGGGGTTTGAGGGAATGTGCAATAAATTTTTTCTATAGTTTGCCAAGCAAAATGAATTAAATATTTTTATAATTATTTTGAAGAGTTTGTACGCAAATGTCAGAAAATACCTGAAAAAAAATTAAAATCTTTCTTGAAAAACGTTAAGAGAAGGAGCTGAAGTCATTTTTGTAGGAAAAATCACAACAGGGCTGGGAAATGGTAAGAGTAGTAGGCTTGAATTTCGTGAAACGCACTTGGCAATCCTGACTACAGTAGCTTAAAAGCGTGAATCAATTAGCCTTTGTTGGGTGCATGAATTTCTTAAATCAGTTGTGTCATTGCAGGCGCATTTTTCTACTGTTATTTTGGGTTGCATGAGCAACGGGTATTTTGCTATTTTCAAGGCATTCTGCCTGCAGCAGCGATAGGCGTGAGTTTTTCACTGGCTTTCTTGACTGTGACTTACTTTGCTTGGCTACTGTAGCGTGAATCTCAGAATTTTCCCCAACTCTGATCACAAGACAAAAAGTTGTAAGAATGTAAAAAACTAATGAGGGATTCCTTTGTATATCTTTCCTTAACGGATTTTTTTATTGACTCAGTTCTGCTGACTGATCCTTTCCTCACTTCCAGTGAACTCATAAAAAAATGTTTAGTGAAACAAAACAATCTTTACCATATATGATTCCCTTTATGATCAGCAAGCAAGTTGAATTGAATCCGAATAAATCACTCTAATGAGCTCTGGAGCTCTCTCGACACATATCTTAGTTAGTTTCAGACTAGAATGATTGGAACGATGAGGACTTTTACGCAGCAGATAAAGCTCTCTGTGCACGAGCTTTTATCCTTCTTCATGATGGTGTATTTTGTTTCTATCGAGGTGAGCTTGTACGAATTTCTCGTTCTACCACTGGAAACAGCTTCGAATTGACCTACTACGCAGAGTGGCAATAGGTGTTTTGGTTAACGTTATATCAATGCCGCAATCCACATTAAGTTTATTCCTTTTAAAAAACAATACTCTCAAAAATATATTAAACGTAATAATAAACACTCAAAGGCTTTTTTATCTGTGACGATAAATAAGAAACGGGAAAAAATGGCTTGCCAATTGAACTAAACGAAAAAAAAGAGAAAAAAGTATGAAATAATAGTTTATAAATTTTCATTAAAACCGATCATCTGAAATGGATTTAATAAACAGAACAAGTAATTGTTTAAGTCATTTTGGAGTCCAAGAAAACGCAAAGAAACAAGTGTTTTGCCCATTTATTTTCCTTGTCGTGGAGAAGGGATTTCTTTTTTTTTTGGCCTTATTTTCAGCTTATTGTTCTTATGAGCACTTCCACAGTTGTTAACTTATAGCTTTCTCATGGCTGGCCTGAAAATTTGTTTGAATATCAAACGCTTGTTCTTAAGACAAATTTTTGATTTTCTATTAATAAGGGGATAGAGACATTTTACATATTTATTACATTTGGTTTGAATGCCCTCAATGTGATTTTTGAAAGTTAAATTTTTATCTAGCTTAACTTCATCTGACCAATTTATTGGAACCCCTCTAATCGTGACAACACGACTACTCGAAGGTTTCAAATAAAGAGCTTTGGGTTTATGTGGGAATATTATAAGTTGGGCTTTGGAAGCATTAGGAGAAAGCAAGACCAGTAGAATAGCCTTCAGATTTGTTGGAACGGATCAAATTTGTTACATGTCAAAGTTGATAAGTGGTCGAATGTCCATGGCGGAATCCGAACTGTTCATTGACAAACATTGATTTTCGTTGATGTGGACCATCATTCTGTTCAAAATGACCTTTTCAAAAAGTTTACTGATGGAGGAAAGCAAACTGATTGGACGATAGCTAGAAACTTCTGCAGGATTTTTGTATGGTTTTAAAATTGGTACAACCTTAGCATTTTACCATTTGCCAGAAAAATATGCTAATTGAAAACATTTGTTAAATATATCAACTTAGAATGATAAGCCAGTTTCTGGAAGTTTCATGATGAGGATGTAGAAAATTCCAAAATCGCGAGGAGCTTTCATATTTTTGAATTTTTCAATAATAGTTCTCACTTCTTCAAAATCAGTCTCACAGGCATTTTCGAAAACGTTCTCTTGATTGAGAATATTTTCGAAGTCCTGAGTAACTTGATTTTCAATTGGACTAGTAAGTCCTAAATTAAAATTGGGCGCACTTTCAAACTGCATAGCAATTGGTTAGTAATAATTCGTTTTCCTCTTTCAATGCCGGTATTGGCTTCTGAGGTTTTTTCAAAATTTTAGATAATTTCCAAAAGGGCTTAGAGCCAGGGTCCAATTAAGAAATCTTATTTTCAAAACGTTTGCAAAACGTTCCTTGATTTCTTTCTGCAAATCCTGCCGCGTTGAAATTGCCTTCTCCTCACGTTTTTAAGGCGGATCAAGAGTTTAAGATCATCGTCTATAATCACGGATTCAAATTTTACTTTACATTTTGGAATTGCAATGCTCCTGGTTTCAACAATGGAATTTGTTAAATTTTCGAGAGCATTGTCAATACAGGTATGTTCCGTTTTTATCACGTTCCGATTTCGTCAACAAATTTTTCCGTTTTTATCATCTCACAAAAATTGATATTTTTTTATTTTCAAAATGTTTTGAATATAAACTAAATACTTATTTTGAAGCAGTTGAAATGCTTTTTAATAGCATCAGAGTTAAATTTTCGACATTTTTTAATACTGAGCATCTACGATGCACGGTAGGTGTCAAGTCATAAACGCTTCGATAAGGTTTGACTCCTTCTTGTGCAATTATTCAATTGGAGTTTTCAAACTTAGCATGGTCTGTTGGACGATATTGGCCCATCCTTCAACAATCGAGAGTTGCTCTGGCCGCGTCCTAGCAACAACTGGTATTTCTGATTAGTTGAATACGTACTTAAGAGAGTTGCAGAGACCTGTCCTTTTTCTTATATAACATGACATGAAAGAATTTTCTATGCAAATTTGATAGACATGTATACCCCTCTCTCCCTATGGTGTGATTTTTTTGTATGAAAATAAAAAATAATTTGTATGGCACCTAAGATATCTCAAATCCATACATGTTCAGTTCTTTTGGTAAGGGATGCACTTAGGAATTAACTCAAGAATGTTTGGGCAAATGATCGAGTTTATTTTATTTTTGATAAGACTGTCAACCTTGTCATATTTTGTACATTATCTACTATCTCTCAAATTCGATAACATTGCACAAATTATAGCAAACAGCAATTCCTGTTTCGAGGGGTAGGGGAAGAGGTCCAGCAAAACTAAACAATCTGTAGAAGATTTTGTTGTCATCCCAAATTTGCTGGAATCTTGATCTTTGAGCAGACATGAACCCCTTCCCCACATTAAGACTAAAAGGTTAATTAGGAGTCTTATATTAGCAGCCATACGCTTATTCAGAAAACTTTACAAAGAGTTTCTTACCAAAATGGATTGTTCTAGAGTTTGTACACTTTTGCGTTTTAGATAAACTACTATATAAATAAAAATAGAATGGTGTTAGTACGTAACGAAATGCCTTAAGAACGGCCTGGTAGACTTATATGATTATTCCACTGTTGCTTTGGTCAAATGTTCTGACGTGTTTGAGCGAAGGAAAGGATTTGAAAAATTATCTGGAATAACTGGATAAACACCTATAAAGTAATCTGTCATTTTGTATGAAAGATTGCGTGCCATTTTTCAGCAGCCTACTTGATGGCAAAACAAAGCTTGACGGGACCACTAGTATTTAATATTATTTTCACTCAACAAAAAACTAGAACTTAAGGTTAGTTCATTGTCATTCTATTTGTGATCTAACGTAAAGCTAAAAGGCGATAGTGGTGCTGTTCTAGATACCTTGTCTAAGTTGGTAGTAATAACTTAAGAAGAAAGATCACCATAATCATTTTATTGTTTAATTTGGCAATTCAAAGCACAGGAAACCGTACGTATTCATTTCAATATGCAAACTTTCGCAACATCACTCCACATTTAAGCATCAATCAGATGTGGCCAAAAATGCAAAAAAATGTACTTGACAAAAAAAACTCTCAGTTGTTAACTACGGAAGTGTTTATAATAACATTAAGCTGAGAAGAAGGCTCTTTATCAGTTGGAGTGTAATGCCATAAAGAAAAAGAACAATATGAAGAAAAAGAAGAAGCCGAAGGATGAGGATAAACAGTACAAAAAACAGTTGTTTCTTGTAAATTCTTTCTTAAAAAAAATATTCAGCTTGCCCCATATTCCTGTAGACCTTTTAAGACGACGTTGAACAATCGTTCAGTTTTGTCGTCATAATTAAAACAAATGTGCTTCTTCTCTTCAAGATGTTTGAGAAGAAGTTCGCGATCTTTAAGAGTTTCCGGCAAAACGCGACAGTCTCCTTTCTGTGCGATTTGGAAGGAGACCTTGATTCCCCTAATGGAGTTCAAGATCTCCTGCCTAAATCCCGCAAATTTGGAACAACTGACCACGATTGCTCACTTCCTTCACAATCAAAGAGCCTGGGCTAGAGGCTGCTTCGATTTGGAGTTCTGAAAATTTGTCTTGAGCATCGAACTGATTGCTCATTTCGATACAATTATCAACATTATTCATTTCACCCTTGGAAGAAACTTCGCATTCCGGGGAAGCGTCCTTTCTTCCATTCTTGGGTTTTTTCCCAAGACGGTTTTCAAGAAGGATTATTACTGCTAGCTTTCGCCAACGAGTCCAACGAAAAATCGAAGGCACGGGTCCAAACAAGGATCGTTAAGCGTAGAAAAAATAATAGGAAAACTAGTACTGAAAAGTACTGTTTTAGTAGCACTGAAAAGTATCGTTTTTATTTTTGCATTTTAAAGTACTGTTTTAATGCTTTAGGTAGTTTTTAAAAAACTTCCACGAGCAGAGAGAATTCGTGTACGCACATCACGAAGGTAAGATGCGCACTGAGTGGCAATTTGTTGAGTAAAGCAGCGTATAGCCCTTCAATGAGCAACATTGCTGAAGTAATCATTCTTCCAAATCCTCTGTATCTTGAGATATAGAACGTCATACCAAATATATAAGCTCCGTTTAGTAACATTTTCTAGGCAAGCCCATCATGCGGTAAAATTCCCAGCTTACCAATGTGTTACTTAGCTGCACCACCCCTGTTGTAAATCTTTGCCGAATTATAGTTTTATATATAACTGTTTCTGAGACATAAACGACCAAAGTTTCAAAAAGTCGCTGTTTTTTGGACCTTTTTTTACAATAACCCCTTCTCGCGATAAACCATCCCCTTTTGAATTTTATTATATTATTTTTGTAAAACTGAATTCAATTTTCTTTTCAAAACTGCAAAAAAAAAATTAAAAATCCATTTCGATTTCGCGAAGGTATATCGATTTGAATATGGGGTCAATATGACCCTAAGGTAAGGACAACGTCCTATTTTTATGAAAATTATTTTAGAGGACAATTTTTCAATATAATTGAAAAAAATCCTTGCGCCAAACAAAAAACTCGCGAAAACTCAACCACGTGTAAATAAAATTTTGCAGATCGGTTCACTAACAAAAAAGTTACGGCCTTTCAAAGTGCTTTGGGGGCATATCGACCCCAAAGGGATATGAATGTGTGTATAAATGAAAGAAGAATTTTGTAAAGAGTTTACAAGCGTGTTCCAATATTCAATTAAAGATTTAAATATGATATTTGCATTAAAACTATGCCTCATACATAAGACTAAGTCCTATTTTATTGTTGTTACTGGAAGTAACGAACATTTGCATTACAAGAAAAATAATTTAATCGCAGTAACAAACGGTTTTCCATTGAAAAATGATACCACCATCTATAGGTGTACTGTTTTGTTTAGTGGTTAGTAACCGGATGTTCAGTAAAAAACGAGAATGATTCCAAAACCTTTCTGCAATCAAAGTGAAGAGCGTATTTTTTTTTCGCTCCAAGAGAATTGCTCTCTGGACTCTCTAAAAATGGATGTCATGTTTCTTTTCTCTCAGAAGCTGTCAGTTCAATCGAAGTTGCGTCGAAACAGCAAGCACTCCTCGAGCGTGTTATACGGTTTTACCGGAATGAAAGGAACCCAACCAACTTACCACTGTTTCGTCCCATTGAGGATTTTTTCAGTTTCTTCATTACCCTAGTGTACAAAAATAATTGGCGGGCCAAGGATTTGGCCACGAGGATCCAGAATTGTATCCGCAAGATCGCGACTAAGTTGCGCCGTACATGATCAGGGCTCCTTCTCAAATATTCATTGACTTTTTTAAGAATAAACATTATGCTTTTAATAAAAAATACTGAATTCTTTGAAAAAAAAAAAAAATGCCTGCTGTATGACTGAGAAAAAATCTCATTTTCTATTGAACACTTATTTAAATAATTATCAGACCGATCGCAGCAAGCCGTGCGCGCGAGCGTCTGCGTTTAAAATTGTGTATCACGTTTTCCTCGTTCCGCGTTTTTTTTAATTCGGCTGTGTAGGGATAGTGAGAGGCAAGGAATAAGCTATACCTCAAATTTAATAAGGATTTGCTCGATGTTGAAGGAAAGATACTGATTCAGATCGAAGTTGGCAGTTGTTTTTGAGTAAGAAAAGCAGAAGTCAGTTTGTTGGTGTGTTTTAGAGAAAATAAACGTGTTTCAGTAAAACGAGTGAAAAGTAATGTTATTGGAATAAAAAAATATTACTGGAACTATGTGAAGAATTGTCAATAGAAAAACACAACTCACTACAGCAGGCCTGCCCAACCTTTTTGAACCGAGGGCCAAATCGCAGAAGTAATTTTATGTCGCGGACTGCACTTTTAAACGCACCAATATTTCCAACAATTCTGACAAAAGTCAGTAAATGAAATAATCGGTGAATGAAGTAAATTTCATTTGAAGAAATCCTAAAAAGAGATAATTGCTGCTAAGCATTCTAATATTCTAATAACAGCACCAAATAATATTAGCTTGAACCGGGATGTGCTAAAATCCTGATCAAGCTATTACGAAAATCTTGGTCAGAATGTCCAAGATTTTACAATGATTGTGCGTAGGATTCCTTCAGAATCTCACTCAATAGGGTAAGTGTTCCCTTAGTTGCGGTAGTGCCGTTTCCACTGATTTGATTGCATTAGCCACAGAACCGACACTGCCAATCGACGTATTGGCTTGGTGATACACGGAATATTTGAAAAGAGCGTTCAAATGTCTATAAAACTGATGAAATATCATTAAATTTCATTAAAATTTCATTCATCAAATCATTAAATTGTTCTTGCTTGTACCAATAGTTGCGGTAAAGTGTACGTATAGTGGAGGATTCATAAGAAAACAACAAATACCGCAACTATAGGAACACAGATTAAAAATATACCGCAACTAAAGGAACAGTGTACCAATAGTGGAGGTATTATTTTTCACTGACATGCCGTGGATTACTACGATGGAATCATTTTTCTCATTAAGTCAATGGTCGTTACCTGAGAGAGACTCGCGAAGAGGAAAAATATCAACGTCATATGCAGCCCAGATTCCCCTCTCACGAAACGTCAAATGCAGCCCACCGTTTTTATGGCTGAAAAGTGAAAAGTATTGTGTTCACAGTAAATTGTTATTGAAAACCTCAGTCAGCGGAGCAGTTTTTTCCAAAGTTGCTGATAAATCTAAGCAGAAGATTAATTATTTCTAATGTCTGCTACGTTTGCTGGCATGCAATTTCACTCAAACGGCTGTTTATGATTCTATGTGATGCAAACTCAATCATTTTTTGCTGAGAGGTTCATGTGAACATTTGAACAGCTTGCGCATAATTGGTATAAACACAGAGTGGAATAAGAAAAAAAAACTCAGCAATCACAGAAAAAGAAGACCGTCTTCGCGAATCTCGTCTCAGGTCGTTACTTCCCGTTACAACATCAACATGTGCATTAATTGCGCTTCTTGAAATTAGGCGGTTAAATGAAATTCAATCGTGCTTAGTACCTCCACTATTGGTACATCTACTCTAATCATTTTGAAATGCCATCTAGAAATCTTTGAAAATGTTGAAAAGTATTTCAAAAAAGAACCTGCTAACCTGCTCATAATTTTAATATATATTCGTTTAGTGTTCCGACAAAATGTTACATAGCGTTATGTTGTAATCTTGCCCAGGATTCTAAAAAAAGTATGAATTGAATTCGTTGAAAATCCTGGCTATGGAATCCTGGTGAAAAGTCTGTGAGAATCTTGCGAATGTTAAGGCTGCTGCTGATTTGCTGCTGACAAGAAAAGTAATCGCCAATCAAGATACATGGGAAATTACTTCCATGGAATGGTCAGTAAAATCACATTTCTTTGATTGCAATTCGCAGTTGAGAAGAAATGTCAATTCAAATGAGGCTCTGCTCCATTCAGTCAAGGATTTTCGTGTCCAGAATTCTGTTCTGAAAGTCGTGTCCAGAATTCTTTAAAAATCCTGTTCAAGATTTTGTAAAAAGCCTGCCTTTCTTATAATCTTGTCAAGGATGAATGTCGAAGGAAGTCATGGTAGAAACATTGTTGAAACACCCAGAATTTGAGATTTAGAATTTGAATCATTCATAAAATAAAATATCTAAGAGAGTTAAAAAACTAAACAATTTCAAGATTTACTAAGCTAGAATATTAGGTTGAAACTAAATTGAATTGGTTTAGTAGGTTCTAACTTCGGGTTGGTAGAATATTCAACGGGAAAAATATGAGAAGAATCTTCGAACAGAACGCGGGCCGCACAAAATGAGGTCGCGGGCCGGATGCGGCCCGTGGGCCGTGCGTTGGGCAGCCCTGCACTACAGTCTGGTAAAAATTAGATTCGGCGAATGGTGCTATGCCACGTGTAATTGTTATGTGGAAATATGTTTTTCAAAGTGATGGAAATGTGTTTTTATTTTGGAGGTTATATCTGAAAATGATTTAAGGAGTTTTGCTTTTTTTACTCTAATTCAATTTGATGGCGTTTTTCTCAAAAATACTCTGTGATGGCTCCAGTTATTGACTCTTTTTAATGTACTCGAATCCTCTGAGCAAAATTTCAATAGAGAAACTAAAAAATAGATTTGAGTACCTTGAACCTTTTAATTCCGCCCTGTATGCTTATCTTTGACAGATACGCGTATTTCGACTACCACTTGCAGTCTTCTTCAGTGTCAGTCCACTTGGTGGATACGAACTGAATATCCACAAGCAGCCAGGCTGCTGTAAAAATAAAAATTTCATAAAAGTGATCGGAGTATGCCTGGTCACGATTTCGGCGCGCTAAAATTGTTATACAATTTATGTTATACAGAGACCGCCAACTATTAAAGAAAAGTTGAGAATGGTCCAAATTATGCATAAGTCTTTTACTGCCCATAACTGCATATTTGTAACATTCGACAAAAGCAGGCATTGAGTAAATGGAACACCAAGTGTGCATTTTATGGCAGTATGGGAGGAAACTAAAACTACTAAAAATTACCGGGAAGTCAAAATTGCTTATTTGAGGCTGATATTTTGTACAACTCATATCGCATACTGGGTGAATTGTCAGAAAATAATTCTGATAGAAATTTCATAGCTATCACATTACGAGGCCCACTTATAATCTCAATGTGACTGTTATGCGGTTATAATTACCAATGTGACAAAACAACTTGGTATTTTTTTCGAATTTTCTGGAACAATCACACAGATTTCAGTAAGTTGATCGAAAGTTTTTATCATTTTATGACTCTCCAAGGTATTAACTCCATTTTGTCAAAAATGTCGAATGTGACTGTTTTGCAGTTATGGGCAGTTTACAACTGTTCTGAAATATGTTGCGGGCTTACATACAGCCAGAAACTTTCTAATTAAGTTTTTTTTTTTAGTGTATACATAGAACTAATTAAGCTTTGTGTGAAATATGTTAGGAGTGCGATTTGAATGTGGTTTCCTGCGAGACAAGCCAACAAGCAACGGTTAGCACTCGTGGAAAAGATTGTGTTCAATTTTAGCGACCCAAATGTTCGAGTTCGCACCCCCTAGGTTATGCACGAGTTTAATTGACTCTTTTTTATCTCACGTGTTTGTTAAACTTGTTGATTCAAAAATTGAATGTGGTTCGTGGATGCTTGGTTCAGGGGGCATCCAGGGGAGTTGGGCAGCGCTATTTTTCATTATTAGAGGAGCGACGGATTTCAGAGGAGTTTCGAAAAAGGAATTTGATGAGTTTGTTCTGGTTAGCAGCGCATGATAACAATGCGTAAACATTAACCATTTGCCGGCCAGAATGGCTTGGCTGCCAAACGTATCCTATGGCACTACCCTTTCCATCAACATTCCTCAACATCCCGTAACACCTATGAGAGGTCGTAGAGTTCTCTGCATCTTTCCTAAGTAGGTGTTCAATCAACCATCCTTTCATATTCCCCAGCTTTCGCAAGGACGTGGCCAGGACAGCTGTCGTCTATTGGAGGATGCGTCAATCTTGTCTAATAGTTAGAGGTTAGTCCCAAATTTCTGACTTTGGTAACGGACGGGAAGGAGGCAACCCTAATACAATGGTCTAGGACTGTACCCAATGAGAATATATACTAAGGTGTGGAAGAAGTAGCAATGGCTATGTATTAGTAAAGAGAAAAAACGTAAACAAAAATAACTACGTCACTAATTTACACGGCTTCTTATGGGAGCTCGCCCGCTTGTAGATGTGAAACATTTTGCACCGTACACGGATGTCACGCACACTAAATGTCGTCTTCCTCACCTCGGTATATATTCTCATTGGACTGTACCACCTACACACTTAGTTTTTTTTTCACGAGCTCGGCTGGGCGAATCTCGGTTTCCCAATTTTAACCGAGACTCAGCTAACAAATCGTCCGGTTGCTTAGCAACGATGCACGATTTACTGATACTCGGCTTTTATTTGCTGAGATCCCAGGAAATTTGTTTGCCGACTACTCGGCTGTGAGGCTCTCGGTTAAAATTAGCCGAAATTCGGCATTCTAAATTAGGTGTGTACGAATTTGTGCGAAATGCTTAATGCTTATGCTATCACCTGTTAAATTAATTATCATATTGTTTATACAGTAGCTCAATTTCTTTTTCGTACAGGGAACAGTTTTCACATCAAGTTAGTAAAAAATATCAAATGACTTCGATATACTTCATCAATAATGAAGGTCATAAACGTCATCTATTGTTTGACTCTCATAAACTGTTTCCATTTACTTACGTCTTTGGAATATAGGAAAAATCGTGCCTTAAATTGAAATAATTCCATATTCGTACACACAGCCCTGTCGTCGTAAAATTTGAGCTTCTTAGTCATTCCCTTTTAAGGAGGGCGTTGCTATAGCCCAGAGGGCGTTTGTACTCCCAGGCGTTAAAGAGGGAGTCTCACACGAAAATTGTATCAAATTAATATATATTCCAAACACATAAAAACTAATATGCATTTGCACGTGTTTGGTTTGTGTTCAATGCTCATTCCAATTCAAATGTGAAACGGAGAAACACCTATAAATTTTAGAAAAATATATGGATTATGTCGAGCCCTCTGGATACATCGGAATATCTTCAAAACCAGGGACAAATGATCAAAATTCACATAATTTTTCAAAATGGAAAGTATTTGCTTCAACTCAATTTTTATTTCATTTCAACATGATGAGTATCATCATACTAAGTAACTCATACTTTTGCTTAAAATTAAGACGGCCCCAGATTTTATACCCAAAATTTAATCGCATTTTACAGTTTACTCGAGGAAAGAATCAGCGATTTAATACTTTTTACTTTGTTGTACGAAATATGTTGTTTCCATAAATTTAGAAAATCGTTCATTTCAAACGGCTAATACCATTGCTCACCTAGTTTTTGCAGCTGTTCTAACTCAGTTTTTTCTTAGGGAAGTTTCAAAAATGACGTAAATCATTTTTCGGGATTTCTAGACCCCCCACCCCCCTCTATCGAGCCTTTTAATACCTAATAAAAGCACTGTCACACTTTCGTAGACCATCGCCCTCCCTCAAATGATGAATGTCATTTTTGGGTGACCCCTTACCCGAGCAAAGGCGGATAACTGGATGATATCAAAATGATAGCTACCTTCATTATCACTGTTATCAATTTGATATTCTGTTATCAATGATAACAAAATTGGTTAGAATTGTATCCGTGACAGACATTATTGATAACAGATTGATAACAAAATATGTTATCACACTTCTTTCCAATAACATTTTAACAAAGTGTATGTTGATAAACAAAGTTGACTTTTCGCCATACAAAATTTTGTAAAATTATTTGAAGCATAAGTCTAATCCAAAACACTCACTTCCCAAAACTTGTCCGTGATTTATGACCATAAACTTCATTAAAATATGATACTGTTAATTTAGTTATCAACTTGAACTCAAAGATAACATAATTTACTATTACTTTGTTATTTGACAAACAAATTTGAGTTCTCAATTATGTTATGTTGGCTGTTAATTCAGCCAAGATCATAACAAAATCAGTTATCAAATGATAATAACCAGATAACAAGATTTATTATCATTTTGCTATTCAACTTTGCTCGGGTAGTTAGCTTTTTGATGGTGACCACAAAATTAAAAACGAATGGTGCACTAATGGTGATTTTTTTCTGATAAAATTCAAGATGACCAAGTTTAAAATGACCAAAATTATTGCATATGAAAGCTACATACTTTCTCAGTTTGATTTGTATTTTAGGATATGGGGCTTTTTTCTTATTTCCGTACGGGTTTGGGCCGAAAGGTCTCAGATTTTCATGAAACTTTTTCCACAGGCAGGGCTCATCAATACATGAATAAACAAAAATTGAGAAAAATTCAGGGTCGCCTATTTTCCCGGAAAACTCAGTTGGATTTTTTTTTGTTTTCCCCTGACACTTCTTCTTCTTCTTTCTGGCGTTACGTCCCAACTGGGACAAAGCCTGCTTCTCAGATTAGTGTTCTTATGAGCACTTCCACAGTTATTAACTGAGAGCTTTCTTTGCCGATTGACCATTTTTGCATGTGTATATCGTGTGGCAGGTACGAAGATACTCTATGCCCTGGGAATCGAGAAAATTTCCTTTACGAAAAGATCCTCGACCAGCGGGATTCGAACCCACGACCCTCAGCATGGTCATGCTGAATAGCTGCGCGTTTACCGCTACGGCTATCTGGGCCCCTAACTACTTACTTTGAAAAATCATAACTGAAGAACGAAGCATCATAAAAACAAAGTTTTTTTTTTATGAAAATGAAAGCAAATTTTCTCAGGAGTAAAAAAAATAACTGGAAAAAGTTTTCCACCGTTGAGAAAATTCGTAAAGAAAAGCCGGAAAAACTATGCTCCAACTCGTGGAAAATTTTCAAAAAAATATTTTTGAGAAGGTAATTTCATAAGCTTTAATCGCTGAAATTTTTGACGTGTACTTTTTTTTTCGTTCTTGAGTTATGGTCAATTTTGTAGAAAATGACCATATAAGCCTTTTCTTTGAAAACCCATATTTCAATCGAAGCATCGGAAAAACAAAGATTTTTTTATCAAATCAATTGCAAATTTTCTAAAACATCTGAAAAAAAGATATGGGACTCGTTTTAATTAGGTATAAGTCGGAATGGATGATATTTTTCATGAAAAATTACACCGCTAAGAAAAACTGAAAAAAAAAATGTTTCTGCCTCAATTTTTCATTACACTGAAAAGGGATTCTTTCTTTTCTATGGAACAAATAAGATTATTATTTTTTTAATTTTATTTATTCAATTATTCAGTATATAACTTACATTTTCGTCTTACTACTACCTTTTTGATTCATATTACGGACAGCTTTTAATTCCGGACACTCTTCTTTGTATGGGAAACATTTCACACGAAATGTTTCAATTTTTGCCGTTCAAAAGTTCGCACTTTTGTAGCTCGTTTAATTATGCTATTTTCATCGATATCTTTGAAAATTAATGTTTCTCAACTGCATTACACGTTTGTTTAGTTGTTTAGCGATGTCAATTGATGATTTGATTTCTCGATTTATGATTTTCATGAGCTGTCCGGAATTTGAATCAAAGTGTCCGGAATTCAAGGCAAGAGTGAGGAAGCGTCCGGAATAAGAATCATGGAAAGTCCACACATTCGTATTTATTTAAAATTATTCACGTTGCAAAATTAAAATCTTCGCTCACAATTCGAAAGCTAAGTGTGTTCAAGGCTCGATAATGCGAAGGATTCATACAAACTGATTTATTCTATATGCTTTTTGATCAGTTTTACTCCACTGAGTCCTTAAGTGTCCGTAATATGAATCAAAACGGTATCTATTTTTCAACCGGGAAGATTGTCTTCGGTTGCTAACACCAGAAGATTTTCATTTGTTTGTAGTATTAAGAACAAAACATGCTGTATTTTCTTGGTTTTCATGTACATCTAATATTTGAAGTATTGTAAAAACGTTTCTAAAAAGTATTCAACAAGCCTGCCTGTGTGATTTAAGACAGGATTGAGCAGCACATAAACGTAACAAACATTTAGTTTGTCTGCGTATGTCCGAGAAAATTACAAATGAATCACGGCATTGGCTTAGAATGCTAAAAATGCGTAAATTGTATTTTAAAAAAATCCAAAAGTTAAGTTCACGAACAAATGCTCAAGGTTTCTTAAAGCAGGACATTTAGAAAGTTTGAACCTTATTTTTGGATTGAACAAGAGGTTTGAACTTCAGCCAAATATATCGCTTAATTTTAAAATGAAATGTCGTTCTTGAAGTGATATCAAAGTTTAAAACATTTGACAATTGCCCTGGATTTCAAAATATTACGCTATTTTTTGTAATAGTAGTTTGGCGTTGGATCTATTAGTGGATTTTAGACTTGTTAATTATTCATTACAGCAGGTTTTCAAACTCATTTCAGCACCGTTTTTGATGCGTACTTGATAATGAATTATCGTTACCGTCATCCGGGGTAACATTGATCATTTTTTTAGTTTTTCTTAAATTTTTCATTTCACAATACAAATGTTACAAGTTTCATATTTTTAAAACAAGTACTGGCACCCAACGCTCCTAGCTATGTACTTTATTTTGTTTTTCGAAAGATTTAAACATGTTTAAATAAATGTTTTAAGTGATTTTTTGATTCAGCTGATATGGGGTAACATTGATCACCCAAGTAAACATCGTTCGCTAATATTGGAAATGTCGTTACTTACTAAAATCAGGGCCCCTGAAGCCGAATATGAAAACCAAACTCTTACAAGTCATTTACTTTTTGAGTTATTTCAAAATTAAAAACACATTGAACCACGTAATACGCCTAAAAGTAGGCAATTTCCTCAGGAAATTATACATTCGTAATAGTATTTAGTTATTGTCGCCTAAATGAATAAACTTATGAAAGATTTGACAACGGAATCGTTTTCGGCGATGCCATTTTTAGTAACACTCGCATTTTCCTTATTCACATCGTCTGCAGAACTCATGTGAGACATGAATTTTCGGTAGTGTCAGTGAAAATTATAGAAATCATTGTTTCAAAAAGTTGACAAATTTGCGCATGAACTAAACGCAATTTTTGCAAAAACCTTAATTATCATTAGTTTATGAATATACGAAAGAGGGGCACCATTCATGGTTCGAAAATGCTTCATCAATAAATCTTTATTTGAACGTTTAACAAGATGAGTCATCCCAATCAATGTTACCCCGCTGATCAATGTTACCCCGGATTACGGTACTAACACATGAAAACTATTGGCCCAAAATGAACATGAATACGAACTGATTGTCTTTAGAACATATAAGGTACATTATTTTTGTCTGCTTAAAAATGTCATGTATCTCATCAAACTTCAAGAGTTACTTGAGATGATTCTGAGTTACTGAGACAATATAAAATTACTAGAGCGCGTTAATACAGCTCGGGTTAATTTCGATTGTTGTCATAGAGGGCGTTAAGATGCAGCTGATCTAAAATTTACTCAAGGGATTTATACAGCTTGACAATTTTTATTCATACCATACAGAGCGTTGATATGCATATGATCTACATGGAATTAGGTCAATACACTTCAGAGCGTTGATAAAGTTTGAAATATTTAACTGATGCCCTACAGGGCGACGAGATGCAGCCGATCTACATATAATAAAATCAAATTACTCCAGAACGTTGTGTAGCATATCAAATTACCCAATAATTAAGTAAGTATTAAACATATTAAAGTTGACACTGCTTTGAATTTTCAGCTTATGTCCTCAGGTCTGACCTAAATGAGACATGATCACACTTCATGACTTTAATGAAGCTTAACAATTTTGATTGATGCCATAAAGGGCGTTAATATGCAGCTGATCTGGTCACATAAATCCAGTGCCTTGATACAGCTTGAAATGTTCAAATGATACAGTGTTAAGATGCAAATACACCTATCAACACCTATGTACGTCTTCACATTCAAATATTGTAACTAAACTTTTATGTTCTAAACGATTGCTCATATTATTCAATACGTTGTTCAAATGAAGTAGAGCTCATTTTGAAGTGAAAATCTTTGAAACTTAGGTAAATCTATAAAAAATACCACTCTTTCAATGATTTTTTTTTGCTATAAAATGCAGTGTGTCGAACAATAATGTACAATTTTCTGATAGATCGATTGTTACAACGATATTCGTGAGCACTGACAAAGTTTTGATCGGCACGTATTTAGTTAACAGCAGGAGCAGTTTTTGACGTTTTTCAGTTAAATCGTTTGAGCATAATTTAAAAACGTTTCTTAGATGTTATAATTTCTCAAGGTAAATTAGATTTTTTTCTGAACAATGAAAAAAAAATAATTCAAAACTTGTGTTTTAGGGGCCTTCCTTAGCCGAGTGGTTAGAGTCCACGGCTACAAAGCAAAACCATGCTGAAGGTGTCTGGGTTCGATTCCCGGCCAGTCCAGTATCTTTTCGTAATGGAAATTTCCATAACATCCCTGGGCGTAGAGTATCATCGTACCTGCCACACGATGTACGAATGCGAAAATGGTAGCTTTGGCAAAGAAAGCTCTCAGTTAATAACTGTGGAAGTGCTCATAAGAACACTAAGCTGAGAAGCAGGCTCTGTCCCAGTGAGGACGTTAATGCCAAGGAGAATTTAAACAAGGCACTTTATTGTACAACTACCTAACATACATCATACATACACCTCCACATCTTCGATGTTATATCGATATTTAATTTTCTATGAATTTATATTCAAATTATACGCAAAATATATATTCCTACTTGGTATTTTTTATGATAAAAATTATACATAACTTTTATGAGTAGAAAGCCTCTATATAATTTTTCCCAAAATATATACTATTGTTTTTATTATATTAAATCAGGTATATGTTGCAATGATGGGAATAACATTTGTGCTATCGAACTCTGAAATAAGGTTTGGTATTAAAATGATAAATCAATTCAATAATTATACTTATTTTCCACTAAAGAATTATCTATGGACATATTGAGAGCCAAACTGAGAGAAATTGGAAAAAAATTTTGGTTCCGAATTTGTTATAATTGCTATGCCAACATAGATTTTATAGTATATGATAGGTACCGATACCCACTCGCAACAACGCTAAAACTAATTATAAGTTTTCAAAATTTATTCAGCATTCACAGTTCTCGTTTTCAAAGAAATTTTATTGAAGAAAAAGTACGCTACTATTTGACTTACTGGACTTTATAGTGAAAAAAACATTGTTAAAGTGGTATTTTTTCATAATTCTGCTTCAGCTTCAAATATTTTCACTTATTAACTATACAAATGTACTCTACTACATCTGAACAATGCAATGAAGGATTTGATCAATCATACCAAGCATTTAAATTTAGTTTTAAATGTACAACATTTTAATGTTGATAGGTGTAAGGATGTGGAATTGGGTAAATTTCAGACACGATTTTAATACTTCTCCTTTATTACATAGATAAAAGTTAACGGAAACAGTTTATGATTGCCGAACTGTAGTTGACGTTTATGATCTTCATTATTGACCACTACCAACTTGATGTGAAAACAGTGCCCAGTACGCAAATTAATTTGAGTCACGCTTCTTTTTGTACAACCCAATTCTATGTTCCCGCCAAATGAAATAAAACAAACAATTCCGACAGCACTGCCGTCCGCTCGGGAAAACTCGGAAACGAGCGTAAATTTTCCCCTCTCCAGCATGCGAACTTCGAACGCTTCCTGAAAGGCAAGAACAGAACGACAGTCTAACTTGTTGCAGCTTTCCACTTTCGTCGACAGCGAGCAGGAAACGATCCGCCAGACCAGCTCGAGAGCGTTACTACTTCCCTAACGAGGATTCACATTCAGTTTTAGTTCAACCACCGGTCGCTTCGCATTGTTCAGCCGTCGTCGCGTTCGGGCGCTTTGGAACTGGATTACAGTTTTTTTTTGCCGAGCTAATCTGTTTCGGTTTGATTGTTTGCAACAAAAAAACGAGGACAACAAAAAATCGCCAACAGTTGCACAGGATAACGGCACAAATCGGGGGAGTCGTCGGTCGTCGCCGCGGTCCGTTCGGCCACATCAAAAAGGGAGAGAGTGAGAGTGAAGAGGGATGGTGGAGTCGCATGGTTTGTGGTGACCGAGAGAATGATGAAGTGTGTACATAAAGTATCGGGCTTTCGGTGAAGCTTCGCGGGGTCTTGCCGCCGGCGGGGGTTGTGCTCGTGATAATAGAAATGCCCGTTCAGGGGTTTAACCAATTTCATGGACGTCACCCACATTCATCCATTGAAAGCGAAGTTAAACGCCCAGGTGCGGTACCATCGCAGTGAAGTGAAATCGCCCGGTGCTGCTGCAGTGCTGCTGATCTTTCCCACGGCAGAATATCGTAAAACGGGGTATCTTTGATAGTGCAGGTCCCACGATTTACTAAGTGAAGTAAGAAAATTTCTGGTAATGAATTAAGCTGAACCCATATAAATGCTGACAGTATGAGTATAACACGTTATGTCGGAGCTATTTTCTTTAGAATGATAGTATTTCAACATTTAAGAAGAGCTTACGTACAATCCATTTTACTATCAATAATTGATACAGTTTATCCTTGGAAGCCTAGTGAAAGAAAACCTTATTTAATCTAGTTATAGAAGAGCTTGAATTCGATCTCAAATCTTTGATAGCGAAAAGCAAGCTCACAAGTTTTCCTTTTGTTTTGATAAAAATCAGATATTAACATACAGAGTATTTCCAGCAAAAAACGCAAATAAAATGGTGTTTTCAGATCAAATGTAACCGAAATTTTGTGCATGCATTAAAAGCTATTATATGACATTTCCCGCAAAAATTTGGTAAAATTGTTTTGACTAAGTCTTTGAATGACATGTCAAATAAAAGGATATTTAAAAATCGAAAATTTTCAACTAAAAACGAAGCATTTGATAAAAATGGTATTTATGGTTGGTTGATGAATTGGACCCTTTAACAAAAATGTATTATGTATTTGTATGAACGGCAATTTTTTTTTCGCCGCTCGCTGTAACTCTCATGGATTAGTTTTTAATCTCTCATTTGCCATTTTCGTCATTAAAGTCTTACAGAGCTGATAAGCATTTATTTTTATTGTAATACATAAGATATACTGTGAGGACGGACCTGGTGTAGTGGTTAGAATAAACGCGATCGAATCTCATCTCCGAGATAGTCACTATAAATTTCAGTGACGGCTTCGTTCAGAAGGGAAGTAAAGCCGTTGGTCATACATCTACTTTAGCAGAGAAAATGGTTGTTATACTCGTTTAATCAGATTCCTACCATTTATAGCAGAGTTTCCCAAACGATGGTCAATGGACCCCCAGTGGGCCGTGATGGTCCTTCAGGAGTTCTACAAAGCCATAAAAGTCGTAGCATGTAGCCTGAGATATTATCATGGGCTATAGCTACGCGTCGGTCCCCCAAGGAACTTCGAAATATCTCAGTTGACCAATGATTCAATATTCCCAGATTCTAAAACTGCAGGAGTTTTTTGAGAACTTGTGAAATAATGGTGCAAATATATCGAGAAACAAAAAAGTTATCGTGGTTAGAATATTTTTATTGCGGTAAAATATGAAGGTACCGGTAGAGGGGTTGAATAATAATATGGGTCATTTTAAAAAGTAATTCGCAATTCTCCATGGCATTTTATTGCTATAAACTTCAAATATTTCGAAAATGACCACTTCTATAGACGAAATCATGATATTCATTATGGTTCACGATAGTTTCAAGATTTATATTTGATCATCATAATGAATTTACATTGACAAAAACACAACAAGACAAGAGAACCGTCCCACGATACATCCCAAGCCCCAAGTTTCGAACTTCTAACTTGTCGTGAAAGTATGACAAGATGTAGAAGCTAAACAGAGTCAATATAAACATTGTTTATAACATTATTGAGTTGGCCCCTTATACTTAATGGTAAGGGCTCAAAAAAAATAAAATTTCAGTGTTTATGCCTATAGGAGAAGAGTCCTACAGGCTTTTCAAAAAACAGAACAACATTTTGGAAACTGACCAGAAGTTGTTCTTTGAAGAACCTTTTACTAAAAATTTCTCCATCGTAAAATTTTGGCTCATTAAAGCTATCAAAAATATATGGTGAAAATTTGAAAAATATATGAAGTGAAGTAGTTGTTAAATTTGAAATTTGAATTTTGTATTTGAATTTTTTGTAGCATAAAATATCATATCTTTTTTTGTGTATATATTTTTTTCTTGTATGCCAATCAATTCCCAAAAACTCATAGGCCATTTTCAGAAGTTATTCGATTACATTTTACAGTTTTATTTTTTTTATAGGACATGGAATTCGTCATGACTATTACGCAAAGGAAAAAATGATTAAACGCTAGAGAGCATATTGAAACATTCATTTATTTTTCAAACATCCACCATCGAGTTTTTTTTTTCATTTTTGTTAGTTTTATGGCGCATATTTTGCAAAATATTCTAGGATGGTTTATCAGTGCTTACAATTAATGATTGGCTCTGTACAGATGTTCAAGAATAAGATTCAAATTGGGTATAAAATATATATATATTTTTATATTTTGGTGTAAAATTTGCAATAACTTGAGAACTGTCAGACGGAAACAATATTACAAAATTCAAAGGATGTCTGTCGTAGAGTAGAATCAGTTTCTGATATAAAATTTGTAAACAGTTTGGTGTTTCGTTCTGCTTCGCATATTATCGAAAATCAAAAAAAAATCGTTCCTAAAGTATATTTTCAAGCATTGCACCATCCTAACCTATGTAACTAAACTTTGGACTAGACTTCAACTTTCTTAGCTAAACTAAGACTGACTACACATATCAAGATGTGAATTAGTGAAGATCCATAAAGAATCAACTAGAAGTTTGGCTGGGATTGGTTATAATCTACTTCAGTGTGCATAATTCAGTGCTCCTATTTATACACGGTCAATAACGGTGATCTATTTGGCATAAAGTCGTTTGGCATAATAGTCGTTATTCTTATAGTTATTGTCGTTATTAGTTATTGCTAATAGTATTTTATTATTTATCCACAAATTACCTTTCTTTCAAATATTAATTCTTCTTCTGAGTTGCGTTATTGGAATAAATTTTTGCACTGAATATTTTGATATATTTTGCACAAATTACCCTTCTTTTAAACATTGGTTGTTCTTTCTAAATATGATGCAACCATAATTATAGGTATACAAACTGTTCATTTCAATTTTAAATAAATTGCGCCTTCTTTTAAACATAGGCCATTCTTTGGAACTATATTTTTTGGACATTTTTGTTTCCTATTGATGTAAGGGCGGCAATCGATGACATTGATCTGCTCAAGTTATCAACGAAATGAGAAATCGATTACTGCACTTACTCCAATGATTTTGAACGCAAATTTTGATGCTCTTTTCTATTATGCCGCAATTATTTTTGGCATCAAATCTTCTGTTGTTTTAATCATACATTTTGCCTTCCTTTAAAAATAGGCTATTCTTTATGGAGTTAAAAGAAACAAAAATAGTTAAGCTATAAGTTAAACAATTTTATATTTTACTGTTTTATCAATTCTATTGGTAATAGATGGTGTTTTCAATTTACACTTAAAAAATTAAAATTAATTATGTATCGTTCAAAAATGTTGTTTTTAACGTTTTCTTTTACAAATGTGTGGTTTATTCGAGTTATGTGATAAGATTTCGTATTTTGTTAAAGCCTTAAACCTTTTAAACAAGAAATAATCTGCTATCGTATATAGGCTATTTTTGCATTATGCTGCAATAATAGATTTTTGGGTTAGAGCTCTTGATATTTTGCAAGTAAATGTTCTCTTGTTTACCAAGTAATTTTCATCAAGTGTTACGTCCCAACTGGAGCATCCGCAACGAAATGTTCTTTGATCGTCCCCTTTATTATTATCTGCTATCTGTCTTCACCAATTCACAACAAGCTCAAAGATTCTCAATTATCTGGGATGTGGAGAAAATTATTATTCTGAAAAGACCATTCACCACGTTGCGAGTTTAATTTAGTTATGCTCTCTTATGTCACAACAATTTTCGACATCCATGTTATGGTTAATCTCTGAACGAACATCACGCTTGTTGGCTACCCCCCAAAAAAATTGCTATGGGCTCATTGGTGTTGATCTCAGTAAAAGCTTCAAAAACTGCCGATATTTATTCTAAATCACTCATTATGCCAAACGACCATTATGCCAAATGACCATTATGCCAAACGGCGGTACTATCGTCAACAACTGCGCCAGCCACGTCCTTGCAGTCAGGTGGGATTGGGGGAAGGAATGTTAGTGTGTAAACTTTGCTATTTGGAGACCGTGTGTGTACCTCTGCATCTTTTCAATGATTACAGGGAGGGATATTTGTTAATGAGAAAGATCATTGGGTCACATGATTCACTTTTATAAGCAAGTAGACCATGATAAACAAATATTTGTGAGATACAGTCATGCTAATAAATAACATATTTTCAATTAAGGTACCCCGGGGCAAGTGGGACCTAAAAAAACGATAGTTCAAACAAATTTGTTCAATATAATTTTCAAACGTCGAGATTTTTCAAATCCCACAACACAATCACATTTTGGCAACATATTTGCTGGTGTGTACATAAAACTGATTGAATAATTTCGAAATTGTAAAATTCTTAGAAGAAAGTATTGAAATGAGCCATTAGACGCAGTTGCCTCACTAAACGGGGCAGGTGGGACATATCCAGTTTCATGCGTTAATTCACATCAAGAAGTCAACCATTACAATAATAGGATAGATAAATCATAGATTTCAAATTTTGAGTACATTTTTGATGTACATATGGGACGCTTTAGGAAGAAAACGTCTATTTAATAATGTGTTACTTCGTACTTAATTTTAATTGAATATTCTTTAATAAAAGCGTAAGGACAAATAAAACATGTTTAAAATATATCATTTATAAGTTATTTATTACAAAGTAGTACAGGAACTTTCAATAATTGACGAAATTATAAATATGTTCTGTTATTATTTATATGCATGGCAGAAAACCACTTAATGGGATGGAATTGTTTTCCGTAACTACTAAATTAAGTAGAAATAACAAATAAAGTTCAATTAAAATAGAAAAATAATCGTTCTCATGATTCATTTCTAATTTCATCTCTGTCTAAGTACAATTTGAATTCGTATTTCAAAAATAGAAAATAAATAAAAAATATAGAAGAATTACACATTTCTTCTCCCTCTTGGGCAATTACGTTATTTGGTCGGTGTTCGTTCAGACAAACTGGACCAAGTGATTTTTAATGATTCTAGGCAAATGTACCCCAAACGTTTAGAATAACAAAAAACTTGCCTCATTTGCTGTAATATTGGAACTAAACTGTTTGATAAGGCATCTGTATAAAAACGGAACCAAAATGATGAAAATTGATGGGGTGCTAAAAATTTTATTACAAGGTAAAAATATCATCTAGTCCGGTCTGTCTTAACACCGACCATTTGTGATTATTCTTTATTAATAAAAATCATTTGTTTGTATGTTATAGTGCTACTCTCTAGGAAAATGTTTGAAACGGGTAAGAAAAGTTTTGATTCTGATTTTTGTTTTGATAGGTCCCACTTACCCCGGGTATAAAGATATTTTGGGGTAAATTAGACTATCGAAAATTTCATATGAAATGAAATCAAAAAACCGGTTTTTCGTTAGCAGCTTGTTATAATACTTAAAATTGTAGCTTACTGATGGAAATTTGATTTAAAACATTTATTTTTTACGAGTCTATGCAAGACGTGAAATGTGTCACAATTTATCTTGCAAGATGAGAATGGCGCTGAATTGACAACTGTTCCATGAATTGCATGGTAATAAAATAACAATATTGTTTGTACTTAATACATTTCTTGTCATTGTATCTTCAACTTTCTAGATGAATACCCCCATAAAAAACTTTTCCTAAGCGAGCTATGAAGGAACGCCTCATTTACCCTGGATTCTCACTTGCCCCGGGGTTTGTTAATATGAAAAAAAATCAAGTGTAAGAAAATAATGTCGACACTTACAGTGATATGGGGGGTACCGTAGCCTCGAGGTTACGCTTTCGCCTCGCCAAGCGGAAGGTCATGGCTTCGATTCCCAATCCCCCACACAAAAACTCCTTCCAGCCACCAGAAGACGCCGCACGAAGGACCGTGTTTTGGGGAACACAACCATCCTTCGTCAGTAGCGGATGGTGACTGAGACACACTGACCTTCTTTGTAGGCTGTTGCCTCACACGACACGGAAACATGGCAAAATGAACCACCGCACACCAATGGACTTCGATATGGATATGGATTGGGGCCCAGATAGCCGTAGTGGTAAACGCGCAGCTATTCAGCAAGACCAAACTGAGGGTCGTGGGTTTGAATCTTTTCGGGTTGGAAATTTTCTCGACTTCCCAGGGCATAGAGTATCTTCGTACCTGCCACACGATATACGCATGCAAAAATGGTCATTGGCATAGTAAGCTCTCAGTTAATAACTGTGGAAGTGCTCATAAGAACACTAAGCTGAGAAACAGGCTTTGTCCCAGTGGGGACGTAACGCCAGAAAGAAGAAGAAGAATGGATTGGACCAACAGCAGCACTCTCCTCTACCTGCTCGGTACTAGAGGAATAGCAATATGAACTATAACTATAGATTGATACTCGGCATAGTAGTGGCCAAGAGCACGGAGTGCTTATCAAATAAAAGTAAGGGAAAAAAACTTACAGTGACGAACCATTCAAAGTTTTTTCAAATTCAAAAATAAGAGTAAAGAGAAAGAGGTGTTTGGAAAACAATATGTGGAACATAAATAATTTATGAATCAGATTTTATGCCGACAATCATAGTGACGAACCATTCATAGTTTAGAGATTAAATATGCACTCATATGCACATATTTTACAGACTTTTGTTTTTTTCTTCGAGTATGCTTTTTCCCAGTAGTCCATGTAATTTTCTGAGAGTTTTGCTAAGACATCACTTAGATGAAACGCACGAGTTTTAAGTTTTAAATTTTCAAATCTCGACAGACAGCGTTGTCCAGAAAATTGAGCAAAATATTGACACATGATTAAATTTTCATTCAATCAGGAAAAGGTAGCGTCTACGCTATTTTTGTTTTGAGGTGTTGTTGCTCTGCAGCGTGAAATATGCAACGCCCTGTCATTAACTAAATTGACAGGGATTAAATAAATATATTCATTTCTACTACAAATACGATTGTTTCATAATGAAACTATTCAAAAAACGTTATAATAAATCGATATCTAGATTATTTAAGGAGTTTTTGGCTCTCAGTCTTTAATCATTAATTGAAACAGTTTTTCTCTACTTTCGGACATTCCAGCAACTGTATTTTGCCTTCTCCAATGGGAAAACTGAAAATCTACGACATGTTGTATACAGTCGACTCTCCACAACTCGATGTTCTATAACTCGATATACTCTATAACTCGATGGATTTTTCGGTCCCTTCAAATTTCCATAAATCGTGCTATCCATAAGTCGATATTCCTATAACTCGATATCTCCACTAGTCGATGTCACGTGGGAGGAAAATTTCTCTCCATAACTCGATATCTATTTTAAAATCTTTCTTTTTTGGGGAAACGTGAACTAACTCTTATTTGGAGATGAAAAAATACTTGCAAGTTTTAATAAAAGTTTAAAAACATGAATATTAAAAAAAAATATTGTCAGTCAAAATAATGTGATTTTTCGAGCATTTCGAAAAAAGCTTTCAAATAATAGTTTGTAAAGTACAATCAACAAAAAAATATTACTTTCTTTCAGAGGTGATCATTTACGTATTAGAAATACACAAATTTGTTCCTTCGATTTTGTGATTTTTTGTTTTGCTACATTCTATAACTTGAATATCGAGTTATGGAGAGTAGACTGTAATTGGTTTACAGAGTTCTCGTTTTGTACTTTCCCTACTAGTGATCTGTTTTTCGTCAATAATCTTTGTCTTAACGTATGTCCGTCTATCTGTCGTATCCGTTTCACTTTTTAGTTAAGAAACTGTTTAAAACATATAATTTTGTAACAGTCAACTCTTCCTTACTCGATATTTGGTATCTCGATATCGATTTAGAGAACCATTGTAAAAGTTGGTTTTCATGACTAACTTGATAGTCCCTTGGATCACAGTTGCACTGGATTTGTATTCTGTAACTCGATACCTCCCTTAATCGATGGTCCCTTCAATTTCGAGTTATGGAGAGTTGTTTCTATAATTTTAACATGTCATTGAAAGCATTTCACGAACTTTGATCTATCACCGATCGTTCTAGGTGCACTTTGCTATGTATACTGCAGGGTTTTGTGGGTTTGTCCATGTAACGAAGAAATAAATGCAAACAAATAAGCAAATACATATAGAAGGACTAAATACAAATTGTGCCGAAATTTTAAATCATATACATACAGCCATTCCATGAAAAACCGATCTAGTGGGTCACCGAATTCCTTGAAAATTTGCTATTTTGTTCCTTATCCGATATAAGGATAGAGTAAGGTAGGGCAAAAGTTCAACTTTAGTGCTATGATCAAAGTTTACAGAAAAACAATAGCAGTTGGAACAAAATAAATACCATACAGTGAACTTACAACATATTGGCTATAATTTTGCTGAACATACTTGTGCCAAAATATTTAACCATTTTTAGTTATAACAGTTTCAAAATTGATTGTCTTAAACGAACTTTTGCCCCACCGGTGGGGCAAGAGCTCGAATCTAGTGTGGGGCGAAAATTCGTTGTCTAAAACACTAAATATTGATACTTTTATGACAGGCATACTGTATACCAGCCGTAAACTTATGTTTGCCGGAAAATACACACTAAATTTTTATCAAAAATTTACCCAAAACGGAGTTAATTTTAATACACCCAGAAATAGCAGTTTTTCGCAAAACTAAGTGAAAATGTAAAATTTTGGTGACATTTTTCACACGATCAGGCAAATTTCGCTAAATTTGAAGATAATATGTGGATTTTGGGCAATTTGAATTTTTTTTCCTTGATTTTATACATGGGTCGAACTTTTGCCCCGCTGATTCGAACTTTTGCCCCACTATGGGCCAAAAACTGCTTCCAAGCATTTATGCAAAAACTAATACACCTCAAAGCATCTTTATGGTAGGCCTAAAAACACCCTTACCTAAAATATTGAAAAAGATTTTATCTTTATTTGGTTCCGTAAAACAAAAGTTTGACCGAAAATTATACCATTCACGTCAAAAAACAACAAATAGCCATAACTTTTCCAAATCTCAACCGATTTTTATGATATTTGGAGTAAAAGTCTCCTACTTGAATAGCATTCGAACCACCATGACATTTATAAGTTTTGTCTTGAATTGAGTTTGAAATCTTAAAAAGAAACTCTTACCCCACTCGAACTTTTGCCCCACTTTACTCTACATGTGTTTTTGGATTTATTTTATTAGTGACAATTTCCCAAATACGGTGACCAGAAAATCACGACTTTGCAAAACTTTTATTAATTAAGAAATCATAACCTTTGAACCGCTTGACCGATTTTCAATTTTCTTGGACGAAATGAAAGCTAAAAATTTTGACTTTTCGAGAAAAATATAAAATTTAAAAAATTGTTCTTTTACATGAAAAAAAAAATAAAATTTTCGTTTTTTTCATGTTTTGAAAGCATTGGGACAAAAGGGGCTATAGCTGAGCTCAATTTTTTCAGAAAATTTTACATTCACTCTAATTTTTCAGCGTTGTAATTTTTTTTTTAGTTTTTGAGATATATTTTTTTTTAAATAAAAATAAAGGTCATCTTTTAACGGCACACACTGTGGGTCTCAGCGCACAAATTTTTTTATTTAAAAAAAATCATAATTTTTGAACAGCTCAACCGATTTCAAATCTTTTTTTATGCGATGATTTTTTTTATGTGAAAGAATATAAAAATTTCTAATTTTCTTGGAAATTTTTATATATTTTTTCATGTGAATTAAGAAGAGAACTCGGAACTCGGTGACTCACTTGATTGGTTTTTACAAGGAATGGCATACAGTCACAACAGAGAAACAGACATAGAAACACCAACATAACCGTACAGTGTACAGAACATAATGCACCTAGAACGAACAGTGATAAATCAAAATAAGTACAGTGACAGTACTATAATAGTATTTTGTTATACATATGTATATGTTTTAAACCATTTCTTAATACTTCAGTCATCGCGCTGTTGTAGTTTGTACATCACAGTTAGAACAACATCTTTTTTTTCGTGCACTGCATCAGCATGGTTTTTCTGATGGTTGGTTGGTTTGACTTTATTAACGAGATTTTTAGCCCTGGGCTAGTTCATCTCGGGACCAACGGCTTTACTTCCCTTCCAAAGGAAGTCGTCACTATAACTTTTTACGTCATAAGTGACTATGTCGGGGATGGGATTCGATCCCAGGTCCTCGGCGTGAGAGGCGAGTGTTCTAACCACTACACCAGGTCCGTCCCCCCTGGTTTTTCTGATGCAAAACCGTGCGACGACCGGTACGTTAACTAAACAGTGATACAAATACGATAAACAGACATTACTGACGAAACACAGTTCACCAGTAAGTAAAGTACGAGACGAGAACTCTGTGAATAAACTACAGTGATCCCTCCATGAGTCGATGTTCCATGACTCGATATCGACTCATGGAACCATACTGGAAACAAAATTTCATGGTTACTATGATGGTCCCTTCAAACAGCATTCCAAAGGATTGCTGTTCCATGACTCGATATTGAGTCGATGGTCCCTTCAATATCGACTCATGGAGGTTTCACTGTATATATACAATGCCCACACAGTTACGGATCACTTTGGCGTTAATCATCGGATAACTCACTCAAAACATAAACGTTGACGTAAAACTTATTTTTCCCATGTCATACTATTTGTCTTCTACCATTTGTAATGTTAAGCACAACATTCAACCACTAAATAACGGTGTTTTTGACAAATGTTCAGTTGGTACCACTAGCTATCATTATATGGTCGTTTTCTGTAAGAAGTGCATTCATAAGCTCCCACAGGTGGTAAAATTCAAATGTTATAGTGTAAAACATGCTCGTTCGTATAGTATAAAACATGCTCGTTCACTTTAGTACAAATTCATGTTTGGAAAACATTTTTCTTGATTGTTGATTCAAAATACCGAATATTAGCACTTCTAATTAGTGATCCATATTATGGGCTAGGAAATGATTTAATTCCGCTTCTAAGCTTATCTTTGACAGATACGCGTATTTCGACTACCACTTGCAGTCTTCTTCAGTGTCAGTTACTCGTATTCACTGAAGAAGACTGCAAGTGGTAGTCGAAATACGCGTATCTGTCAAAGATAAGCATTTAGGAGCGAAATTAAAAGGTACACGGTACTCCATCCACTTTTAAATTTCTCTTTTGAGATTCTGCTCAGAGGATTCGAACATTAATAAGAGAGGAAATGATTGTTTACCACGGTTATAGATCATTTCCAAATAATGTAGATTTCTGCCATTTTAAGCATTGGATTCGACATTTTCAGACAATAGCACTTAGGATAAAACTCATAAAACATCAAGGTTTGTAAATTCCATTTTTTGTCAGAAAAAAATGAGTGAAAAACTTGGTGAGGAGCGAAAACAATTCATGTCTCAGTTACTACAATGCAGTATAACAGAAAAAGCATTGAGTTGAAAATCTCTTGATTTTTCACACTGATCCGTAATATATCACAATTTGATCCATAATATGGTTTTCAGAAACCGATACAATTTTTAATTTTTATGCAATCCTAAGTAAATATTACCTTCAAAATAGTTTACTAACCGAAGTTCCAATTTGAAACGATCCAATTCGTGCTTTTAAAATACAATTTTACATTGTCCATGTTGTTTTATTCAATTGTATAGGTTGGACTCCAAACTATTTGAACCATAACTGTGGGGTCATGGTACAACATGTAACAAATTTTCAGTTCCTCAATGAAAAAGATAAAGTACAGTTTCAGAAATGTCGGATAGCAGAAAAGAACTGTTTTAATTAAGAATTATAAACTTAAACCAACATCTATACATTTGCACCTAAATTATCAAAACCAAAATTTGAATTAAAAAAAACTATACTGCCCATAACTGCATATTTGTCAGATTCTACAGATTGACGATTTCGAGTTAATACCGTAGAGCGTCATCAAATAATAAACACTTCCGATCAACTCTTTGAAATAAGTGAGATTGTTCTAGAAAATTCGGAAAGAATACCAAGTAGTTTTGTCACATTGGTAATTGTAATCGCAAAAATAGTCACACTGAGATTATACATGAGCCTCGTAATGTAGTAGCAATGATAGTTCTATAAGATTTTTTTCTGACTTTTCTTCCAATATTCGATATGAGCTGTACAAAATTTCAGCCTCAAATAAGCACTTTCGAATTCTTGATATTTTAAAGAAATTTAAGTTTCTTTCCATTTGCCATGAGATGCACACTTGGTATTCCATTTACTCAATGCCTACTTTTGTCGAATGTTACAACTATGTAGTTATGGGCAGTACCTATAGATCTATTCAAATTGAATCATCATATAATTTTCAAGGCGACTAAGATGCCAGTGCTTATTTTAAAAATGTTAAAAATAGAACAGAGTGTAGAACTATTCAAATTTCTTTTCAAATAAAACAATCAAAGCTATCCCGTTTCACGGTATCTACGTTGGATGGACGGTGACGAAGAAGTGTTCTTTTTTTTGTGCCGAAGAAAAATCCACGGAGGGAAAACGAAAACGGGACGGTTAGAGGTTTGTTTTTGTTGCGCTCTTTGTAACTCGTGCTCGGTTTGTGGAGCTAAGAATTAAAGGCTGTTGTTTTGTTTTACCTCCTCCGGCCGGTGTGTGTGGTGGAAAAAGCGGTTACTGTTGCTTTTCATCGCTTTTATGCTGCAGTCAGTCAGTGAGTGTAAAACTACGGTGAGTTGAGTAAGAGAAATGTTCGTCATCCCAGACAACCAGAAATCGCATGGAAGTTCACGTTACAACTCGTTTATTCATACTAATTACATCAAACTCGCAAAACACCGTTGATAAACTCGTCAGATTGATGAGTTTCCTCGCATAAAATACTTCTTTTCTGGGTTCATTTGTACATTTTGTTTCGTCTCGTACACTCGTACAAGGTAAGTCGAATTAATCCGTAGCAGCTGTCAAATCAACGTTTGTTATCATAAGTTAAGTCGCATGAGATCACTAGTTAGTTCGGTAGCAAATTTTTACACTCGCATTGTATGTTATTATTCATCACATAATATATGCACGCATATCGCCTCCACTTTTTTACGTAGAAGGCCTTTTCGCGACATCTTATAAGTGAAATTTTGCACATACAAAGCCTCCAGGTGATTTCGTTATACGTACATTTTGGTTATCTGGGATGTGCTACTTTGGAAGCTGGTGCCATTTGCGTGGTCGGGTGATTGATGTATGGATTACCGTGGCTTACTAAGGTTTTTTTTTTCGGTGTTTGTGTGTGCTGTTGCTGGTGGGAAGGACAAAGGCCACAAATTCATCATTCTACCCGGCAAACATTGCCAAGGTGACACACTACGTGATGGGGCTATCGCATCCGATGTATCGTTGTCGGAAGAGTAGCCCAACAAGCAATACAACCGAGAGCATGGACACACAACACCTGGGTTTCAGACACGAGTATATCAAGTGGTGATAATCTGCTTTCGTGCAGCAGAAGTACAAGACTCGAGTGAAAGTACTCGACTCTACAGGAATAGTACGTTTACAGGCGAGTATAAATAGATACAGAATGTGTTGTTCAATAGGAAGCACGAAGATAAGCTTTATAAAGTTGACATTCACTCTCTGAAAGTTTATTGTTTTGCACGTAGGTATTGAGTTTGAACAAAAGTCACGACATTTTTTGAAAATAACGTTGAGTTATTCTAGCGATACATGATACGAAAAATGTTAATACTTATTTAAGTTTTCAGAGGTTCAAAATTATCTTTATTTTATTATTACGATAAACAATACTTCGAGTCTGTTTCAAATATTTATGAAACAAACCGATTTATTAGGACTTTTTTCAACACGATGTACTTTAAAATTAATTCCGATTAATTAATGAGTTATTTTCACATAACAATGTTAGATTCAAAATAAACTGTAGTTTTAGGAGTAAAAAAAATAGTTTTTCAAACAAGAAGCAATTTGTTACATCTTATATTTTCTTAACATCGTAGAACAGTAGCTGAACGATACACAGATAACCAATTACGATTTCAATTGTCATTAAAAAAAAATATACATAGCATAAGCAAGGTGTTCATTTTATAAAATGAAAAGTTCTCAATATTCAGTCTCATCTTAAGGTAATGCACAGGGCACATCAATTTTCATAGGGAATCGTTCCATATGCTGCAAGATAACTAGTGTCATATGGAAGTTTATGTGATTTTTATACTACTTGACCCAGTTATCACTCGAAATACATATATCATCTTTATATCATATATACATGTACATCTATCCACTTAATTCCACAACTTTGGTTTCCAATACTAAATAGAAAGCTATATGAAATGGGAGTGAAAAAAAGTATTGGACTGTTGAAAACTTCTTACATTGCAGTGAGAGCTTTTCCGATCTACCGTGCATCGTCGTGTGCCATACGATACGACATAAGAAACATGGAGAGTTGGTATGTTTGACAAACTGATTGAAAGTATTTTTTCATCTCAGCTACAACTCGTCAAACAGCAGGAATGGTTGGAAGATCATCACATCAAATTCTCGCTGTACGTACCAGTTTCGTTTCACTAGTAGAATGCTGGATCCGATCCTTATTCTTCTATCAAAGTATAGAGTGAAGTAATGTTAAAGTTCGAACTTAGTAAAATAATCTATATTCAAAAAAAATAGCATTTGAAAACAAACAAAACACAGCGAATTTACCGTTTTGATTCATATTACGGACAGCTTCAAATTCCGGACACTCTACTTTGTATGGGAAACATTTCACACGAAATGTTTCAATTATTGCCGTTCAAAAGTTCTCAATTTCAAGGCTTATTTTAGTAAGCTTTTTCCATAAATATCTTTGAAAATGTATAATGCCCAACTACCTTAGATGTCTCTTTAGTGGTTTGACGATTTCAATTGATGATTTGACTGTTCCATTATTGATTATCATGAGCTGTCTGGAATTCGAATCAAAGTGTCCGGAATATGAGGCAAAAGTAAGGAAGCGTCCGGAATAAGAATCATGAAAAGGCCACACATTTTGATTTATTTTAAATTATTCAAGTTGCGGAAGCGTATTTTTTACCCACCATTCGAAAGTTAAGGGCTTTCTACGCTTGATAACGCTAAAGAATCATACAAAATTATTTATTTTGTATGCTCTATGCAGTGTTATACTTCACTGAGGCCTTAAGTGTCCGTAATATGAATCAAAACGGTACATCATATTCACTTCAATTTTTCTGAACAAACTTATGTCAAAATATTTAATTACGGCAGTTTTAAAATTTATAATCAAAAACGAGCTTTTGCCTTACCCGTAGAGCAAGAGTGATACACAAGTATCAGGAAAAAATTCGCTGGATAAAATAAATTATAACAAAAGTATTAGTCAGACATATTTTTTACCTGCTATAGAGTCGGATTTGCATAAAAGGTTTTTTTTTGCGAAACAAAAAAAAGTGGTAACTTTTTTCACGCGTTCTGGCAAACATCGCAGAATTCATTGCTAACTATACTAGTCTAAGTGGTCCCAACCTGAGAGGGAGGCACAGATATTACATACGAAATAAGAAACAACATTTTTTTAAATTGCAAGATAATTCCGGCTTGCCAAAGACTATCGAGGCAGGCTTTTAAATAAAAAATTCCGAACAAACATTGGAAAAGGGCCACAGTTTTATATGCGTTTGATTTCTATTTTCATTGAAAACAGTAAAAAGATGCGTTTTCCAATTTTTATATTGAATCAGCATAAAAGGCGCTCTCGTGACATTACATTACCGCTCGTTCAAAGCTCGCTCCTTTTCAATCCGCTCTCGGTTCAGCTCTTCAAGCTACTTTTGCTCCTCTTCCAGGCATTGTAGCTCGCGATCTACTCTGGCACTGCGAATACTGGATGTACTAGGAAAACCGCTAACCTGACTTGGTGCTTGTTCTGCAGCTCGCGTAGCTAACCTCCGTTTTGTCCATCATAGATGTAATGATGAAACCCTCCGAAACTGAAGAATGACTCGACGAGTTATCACCCCCCGGGTTGAGGTTAGCACTCGCGTGCTTAGCCCTCGTCTGTGACCGGGTTTGTCGCACATTCGGCTGCGAACTCATCTCGTGAATCGGTCGAATTCTTTAAGAATGTTGGGATAGATATATGTGATGAGAGTTCTACCAGCAATGACCAATAAGTCCAAATTTGGTGAACAGCTTAAAGCTATAAAGGATTTTATTTTCAGTATTAGTTCAGTAATAAATTTATGGGTTTACTTACAATTCGGTCTCCGTACTGAAGTTTAATCTATCTACAACACAAATTCAAATGTAATTCCTTAGCCTGTAAGTAGCTTAATTTGTAAGTTTTAATGTAATTTTAAGTAAAAATAATATTTCATTTATTGTAGGGTAATTTTAGTAATTTAATAACGGTTATCAACAATTCGAGCCTATTCACTATCGCTTTTTTGTTTACTGTTGTTTTTGGCCGTCATCGTATCCGACCGCTTGTAGTTGTCAGATGATCGAAGTAGAGCAGGTAGTTGCTCACTGTTGCTCATCACAGAGGTGCTCGGTACGAGGGGTTGTTGTAGCGAACAGATCTGCTAGTTTATTTTTTGATCTTAATGATTTGGCGGAACGTCATATTTGTTGTTATACACAGCAAAAATTTGTGAATATTAAGCAGCACGCAATTTGGACATCAACGGAAAATTGTGGCAGGCATTTGAAAATTACAAGCGTTAGCCAACAGCTGAAGCATATATGACCATCTGTCAACCAATCAGGGCCCTTCCAACTATATTTCAGTTAAATGCGCTAGAAATTTACATGAATCTGCCACAAAACAAATCCAGCCACGCTCAACAATCATGCGACCGAGAGAACGCTCCGCATTGTTGACTGCTCTTTCAATCACTTCTCGATGAAACCGCCAACCATCGAAGCAATTCTGTGATACACTCAGTTTACGCAGAACGTGTTCAACTTTCGTCAGCCACCTACTAAGGTGGTAAGACAGCCGAGAGAGCTTGTTTGTGTAGTTGTCGCTCCATAGGTCGCGAGTTCACATCCCGTTTAGAACTTTTTTTATATATTCATCTAGTTTGGTAGCTAATTATAGCTCATTTTCAAACCAGCAGCAATGTAATTTTAAGATCGCACGGAGTCCTTTTGTTACATTCGACTCGCTATAATTTTAGAGGTTTCGTTCGTACTGTGTATAAGTGCTCCAAGAGAATAATTGCCTGCCTGTCTACAGAAACAGTAGTCGATGGCGATGGAATCCTTTAACAAACTCGGTGCAGGATCTATTCAGAAGGCTTCTGATTCCTTTGAAGACCCTTGAGATGGCAATTACTCATTTCAAGGCAGTCCTAGTATGGCGGGTATCCTTTGTCCAAAGAATGGCCTTTTGATGGAGGTTCTTGGCGCGTAGTGATCGAAGCTCGAGATTCGACAGATTTGAGGTCTAGCGATAGTGGAGTTCCGGTTCGAAGAATTAGCTTATGTCGGGAAACCGTCCGACCGAAATAGTTATTCAACCTTTCAAGAAACGTATCTCCTTTCCTAGGACCAACCTGATTTTTCTTGAATCCTTCTTTATCCTCGATCCTTATACTCCAGTCATCCTTGAACTTTCCTTTCTCGCATGCAGATGATAACGCCACAGTTTCACAGAAAACACTGCATTCCAAAAATAAAGCACTTCAAACTTTATTAACTAGACGCTAATTTATAGTGTAAGACTAAACATTGAACAAGTTAAAACGGGCAAGGGTTCGCACCTTGCGACTGATCGCGACGACGTACTGATGTCAACTAACTACTCTTGATCATCCTCTGGCTCTTCTCTCGATGACCAGCGATGATTACCGAATCCGCAGTAGTAATGGCGGAGTCGGTGGTAACCGTTTCACTACTACGACCGTAACCGGAACAGTAGCGCAATTACGATGAGATCGCACTCGGAGTCTCAAAGCGCTACAAGTACAGTTACGCTTGGCTGCATCCATATGATATAGAGAGCGGCAAAGTTTGCTCTCAAAGAGGAAATCAAGAGTCTCAAACGGCCAGAGTGCTCACTCGAGTCCGTGGGGTGACGCCTACAGACTGGTAATGGCTAAGACGCTAAGACCAAAGGTGCCATAGCGCCCCAAGAAAAGTTTCCTGAGTTGCTGCGATCAATAAGAGATGTATTTTTCCCGCATCACCCCACAAGCCCATGGTCTCCAGTGACGTAGGGGAAGGGGTGGTAAAATGAACATCTTAAGGATATCATCTTGTTTCTGATACAAAAACGAGAAATTTGTATAGTTCTATCGCATAACATCAAAACTAGGGATGTAAACTCTAGCAGCGACATAGATTCAGACTAAAATAGCTGAATTTTCACATATTTTCATCGCTATCAAAAAGGGATGCAAATGTTCATTTTACCTGCACTATGTGGGTAAAATGAACAGCAATTGGTGGTAAAACGAACACACGAACGGTGAAATTTCACCGTAATCTCAACAGCTGAAGGTTCGGTGAAAAATCACCGAACAATCTGTAAAATCGTTGAACACAATCATAAAGAAAAACAAGAAAACGGTTCAACCGGGAATCGAACTCCCGACCTGCCGATCAGGATGCAGGCTTGCTATCACTAAGCCAGCCTACACTGCTTGGAAGTGATGTGCAAAAACTGAAACAAAAGGAAGCTCATGCCTGCCAGAGCGGCTGTCACACGATTTCACAGAATTTCGGTGAAAATAATGCTTTTACCGAACTGTTCGTTAGTATTTCACAGGGTTACAGTAAAATGGTTTGTTTCACCAATTTTCTCCGGTAAAATAGCTGATTTCACGGATTTTATCGGTAGAATAGTAGATTTCACAGGAAAATCTGTATTTTTACTGTTTACAGATCAATTTCGGTGATTTATTTCACAGGATACTGCGATTTATTTTAAGTGTGAACACCATGCAAAAAACGTGAGCAAAACAAATATTTCTGAAAATGTTTGTTGCCCCACTGAAAATACATCCATTAATGATTGTAATCCATTCAAAAAGAATTCTAAAGGTATCAGATTTGACATCATATCATAACGATATTCACCTCACTGAAAAACCTCAAGTCTTCCGAGCTAAAAGTTACGTCAGTTCTAATTTTCAAGCGTGGTTTTTTAAAATCTTAGTTTTCGTTGATATTTTCACTTCAATTGACCTACGTATCAACTCGAACGCTCAGATTTATGCTCTAAATCGTCCGTGTGTGCTAAAAATTCATCGAAATTTGTTTTTTCTCGGTAAAAGGCACGGTGTTCATTTTACCACCCCTGTTCATTTTACCACCACTTCCCCTATGCGGCAAATGAAGGAGAAGAAGTGACAAGGGTGACGAACGAAGAGCTGGCAGAAGTCATGAACTCAAAATCGCCCATCGCTAAAAGCAACAGAAATTGATGCTACTGTTGGAGGCGGGGAAACCACCAGGTAACCCGACAGCGTAGGGGAAGGGGTGGTAAAATTGACACCTTAAGGAAATCATCTTGTTTCTGATATAAAAACGAGGAATTTGTTTAGTTCTATCGCACAACATCAAAAATAGGGATGTAATCTATAGCAGCGACATGGATTCAGACTTAAATAGCTAAATTTACACATATTTTCATCGCTATAAAAAAGCGATGCAAATGTTCATTTTACCTGCATTATGTGGGTAAAATGAACAGGGGTTGGTGGTAAAATGAACACCATGTAAAAAACGTGAGCAAAACAAATATTTCTGAAAATTTTCATTGCCCCACCGAAACTACATCTAATAATGATTGTAACCCATTCAAAAAGAATTCGAAAGGTATGAGATTTGACATCAAATCATAACGATATTAACCTCACTGAAACCTCAAGTCATCCGAGCCAAAAGTTACGTCAGTTCTAATTTTCAAACGTGGTTTTCTAAAATCTTAGTTTTCGTTGATATTTTCACTTCATTTGACCTACGTATCAACTTGAACACTCAGATTTATGCTCTAAATCGTCCGTGCGTGATAAAAGTTCATCGAAATTTGTTTGTTCTCGGTAAAAGGCACGGTGTTCATTTTACCACCCCTGTTCATTTTACCACCACTTCCCCTATAGTCAGTCTACAAGATACGACGGGCAAGTTGTTGGACAGGTCGATTCTCAACAGGCTAGTACCGTACATGGAAGGTGCGGACGGCTTGTCCAACAACCCGTTTTTTATTCAGGAAAGGTAAATCTAATCTGGACGCTATCGAGTCAGTCGTTCAGCTGTCTGAAGTGGCAATATAGCATAAATGGAGCGGCATTCGTTACTGCGCGGTGGTCACTATGGATACGAAGAATACGTTCAATAGCGCAAGCTGGGAAGCAATAGCTTATGCACTCACCGCCTTAAGGTACCGTTGCAGTTGTGTAAGCTTCTGGAAAGCTATTTTGATGGTAGGATTCTACTGTACAACACAGAGGAGAGGCAGAAAAGTGTTCGAATTACCGCGGGAGTACCGTTTAAAGAGACAACGTTGATAGTTAGGCATCAGGAATGGGATAACTCCTCTGAAGGTAGATGGGCCCATAAGCTATTAACAAATGTGTCAAATTGGTATAAAAGAAACCATGGGGAAGTGAACTTCCATTTGACGCAATTTCTGTCAAGACATGGTTGTTATAGGCAGTACCTGTATAGGTTCGGGCACTCAGAATCTCCTGCGTGCCCCAATTGTGCTGGTGTGGAGGAAACAGCGGAGCATGTCGTGTTCGATTGCCCCGTTTCATTGTTGTAAGAGATCGCTACATGCGGAGGGGACACGTCCCTCGACAATATATTAGAGAGAATGAGTGCGGATGCCGGGTGCTGGAATGCAGTAACTACGGCTGTCACTCACATCATACTAGAATTACAGGGCATATGGTGCACCGACCAAGAGTCAGCTGCAGAGGATTAGTACTGGCCCCTCCCTGAAGAAAAACCGTAAGGTGGTTCCGGAGAAATAAGATTCTGAGGCCAAGGGTAATGTCTGTGCACTCTTTACACCAGCGAGAATTGCTCATGTACTGAGCATGGGCTGGGTTTAGTGTCGTTTGTGCGTCATCCCACACTCCCTAAGTTACCTTCTCTTGCAAAACTCTTGTCCCTCTTATAAAAAAATATGAATTGTTCATGTTTATTGTAGACAATAGCGTTTTCGTACAAATGTCCGTATATATAAATCAAAGAAAACAATAAAGAAAGTGAAGCTTAGTTAGTAACTTATTAATATTCTTTTGATTTTTTTTTTGTATTTTCTTGGAGAAAGCTGAAGTTAAGCCCTAAATTTGTCCAAGAAAAGTAAAATATCTGTTTACAAAGTGTGTATTATTCGAAGTGTTTTAGTTTCATCTGTGCTTATCATGCTCCAAAAGCATTTGAAAAGTTATCAGGTATCAGAAGGCCGGCTCCAAAGGCACGTTCCCCACCAGTTGGGAGATTTGTGCCATCGCCATATTTGAGCCTATTTCATCATCTACCCAATGGGAGAGAAAAGGGAAGGGAAAGATGGGAGGAAATAGGAGTGGGGTCCCTTGAAGAGGGAAGATCGCATAAGCGAAATGAGAGCATGTAGCTCCATACCACAAATGGGTTCGAACAGCGCCCTAAAAAGGGCACTGCAAAACGCATGAGCGTAAAGAGAGCCTATAGCTCATTACCACAGCGGGTTAAGAATAACAGGATGTCCTGAAGATTCAGGCTTCTGTATTCAGTTTCACTTAATAAGTGTTTACCAAGTATTTGGAATCGCATTTGCGCAAAAACTGGACAGTTACATATCAGGTGATACGAAGTTCCATAATCGGAGTCACAACTATCACACACAAATGAGTCAGCACGCTGAATATTTGCCATGTGATAGTTGAGTCGGCAGTGGCCTGTCAACGCTCTGACCAAGAGACTGCAATTCTGCTTTGACAGATTTGTTAAATACTTCGCCACCTTTGGAGATGGCTCAGTAATATACAATTTTGTTTGACGACACGACTCCAAACTATTCCAATATTGCTTGTGCTGAGTTGCCGCCCAAGAGTTTATCTGAAGCTTCACCCAGCACTTCGAAATTGGAATAGCCGGCTCAGGGCCAATGAAGTCATGCGATGCTCCATCGCGAGCTAGCTCATCAGCCAATTCATTTCCAGCGATGGAAGAATGGCCAGGTACCCATACAAGGTTTACAGAGTTGACTGAATTCAGTTCCTCAATTTGAGTTCGACATGCGATAACAAGCTTCGACCTTGAGTTGGCCGAAGCGAGAGCTTTTATAGCAGCCTGACTATCTGAACAGAAGTATATGACTTTACCCATTACGCGCTGTTGAAGTGCTGATTGCACTCCACACATAAGAGCAAATATTTCCGCCTGAAAAACGGTGCAGTTTCTACCAAGTGAGTAAAACTGATTCAGCCTTAGCTCACGAGAATATACTCCTGCACCAGCTCTACCTTCAAGAAGGGAGCCATCAGTGTAACATACTATATTGTTTGATATACTTCTTTCCAAATAGCCAGACGTCCACTCTTCCCGTGAAGGGAATTGTGTGGTAAATGTCCTGTAAGGAAAGTTACAAGCAATTGTGAGATCACTTGGAGCAAGGACAATTTTGTCCCAATTCACCAAAAGTGGAAACAACGAAGTGTGTGTAGATCTACGATTCACTGGATTTTTCTCCAGTAGATCCAGTACCCATAAACGGTAAGAGCAAGAAAGTGCTTCTTGTTTAAGATATATGTGTAGTGGCGCAACGTCGAAAAGGGCCTCGAGCGCTGCTGTGGGAGTTGTAGAGAACGCACCAGACATCGCCATCAAGCACATCCTTTGGAGATGGCCCAATTTTGATTGGATTGTTCTCACTTCGCCCTTTTGCCACCACACAAGACATCCATATGCCAATATTGGTCGAACAACTGTTGTGTAAATCCATTTGATATATTTGGGTTTGAGGCCCCAAGTTTTACCAAAGGTTCGCCGGCATTGACCGAAGGCCATACAAGCTTTTTTGACTCTGAAATCAATGTGAGCTGTCCATAAAAGTTTGGAATCTAGAATGACTCAGGCATGTTTGCCAAATAAACATCACGGATGTGATGATCGATAATGCGTTCCAGACATTTCAGAAGAAAAGAGGTCAGACTGATTGGTCTAAAACTCTTCGCTTCCTCATACGACGCACGTCCTCCTTTTGGGATAAACTTTACAGTAATATCACGCCAGGATTTGGGAATGTACCCGGTAGCAAAACTGCTTACAAGTAGCTTTTTCAAAACATGTTTGATAGACCCAAATCCCTTTTGGAGCAGAACAGGATAAATCCCATCCGCTCCTGGAGATTTGAAAGGAGCAAAACTATTAAGTGCCCATTGAATCGATTCAGTAGTTAAGATACTGCGAGCCGAGGCCAGAGACTCGTAACTACATGAAAAGACATTTGGTTCATCCGTAGATGCTATGTCCACACATCCGGGGAAGTGTGTATTGAATAAACATTCTAAAACTTCTTCATCGGAAGAAGTAAAGTCACCATTAGGTAAGCGAATTTTGTTCACTTGGAAATCCTTAGATTTTGCAAGAATTTTGTTCAACCGACTGACTTCACTCAAACTGGAAACATTTGTACAAAGGTTTTTCCAGCCGGATCGTTCAGCAGAACGAAGAGCCTTCTTGTAAGCCTTGCGAGCTGACTTGAACGACTCTGATCCAGCTGAACGGCGTCTGTTCCAACTCCTTCTACATTGTTTCCTGAGTCTAGTCAGATCGGAATTCCACCATGGGGTCCCTCTTGTAGTCTTTACAGACCGCAGAGGACATACGTCTTCAAAAGCTTCCATAATGTAGGATGTTGTAGTATCAACGGCATCATCCAGATCACTTGGATTTCCAATGGACGGAGAATATCCATGAAATTTGGTCGCAACCAATTCAATGTAGAGTTCCCAGTTTGTTGACCGGGGATTCCTAAAACGCAAAGTCTGCGCAGTTACATTTGAATGTTCAAAGAAGATGTAGCGATGATCAGATAATGATTCCTCATCTGATACATGCCAATTCTTCAACTCGTGACTGATTCTATTCGAGCAGAGCGTTATGTCTAACACTTCTTCTCTATTAGAAACCATGAAGGTTGGGCGATTGCCTATGTTAAGTAATCCAAGGTCTGTACTACTTAAGTATTCCATCAGACTGGAGCCTCTTGGCCGTGTAGTTCCGGCGTCTAGAATAGAACTACGGACAACCCGTTCCGGTGGTAAGAGTCCACCAAACGGGGTAACCCCAATTCAAGGTGTGATGCGAAAAACCGTGCTGAGGAATGAATGGTCGAAGGGGTGAAAAAGATGTTCGGCCATTAACGGAGCCTGTGGGGCACCTGGGCACCCCTCACAGTATTTTGTCCCTTACCGCGTTAATGCAGGGCTCTGGCGTGGTTGACCTTTTTTCCCGTGCTACTCGTGGGATCCAAAATGAGTACAAATTCAAACAACAATCAGATTAGTAGTGGTAGTGCAGGTAGTAGCAGTAGTAGGGAAGCGAACCCCTTCGCAAGAAGTGGGCTAGCTAGATCTCCGTTGAGGAGAGTAGAAGCAGGAGGAGGCAGCAGTGCACGTAGTGCCAGTGCTGGAACCCATATTTCATCCCCGGCTAACGCATCGGGTGAAGTTATGGATGGAGCGTGGTTGATGAGGGCCATCAATAAAAGTAGAGATGGGCTCTCTGCGATGGAAGTGGCTGCGCAGCAGCACGACTCCATAATTGACTTTGCGTCCTCGAAGTCTAACATCAGCAAGGACCTCAAGCAGGCCTTGCTTAGACTTCGTAAGTCAATGTTGGCGGCCAAGCAGAACCATGCTGAACCCATGGTGACTGTGGCTGCGGCAGAACCCGTGGAACTGAAGGTGCCGAAGTCTACCCAGACGGAACCCTTCGTTTTCACGGGCAGCCCCAAAAGCGTGGAAGCGAATGCTTACAGCAAGCAATCGCAGAAGCGCGCGAGGCAGCCGTCAGGGGAGGAGCTACCCGGCGGCGCTCGTAAGGCCAGGCGGATACTGACCCCGAAAACCGGCAGAAGTGCCGGAAAATCGGACCCCAGCCAGGCGTCCCGGAAAGCCGAGAAGGGTGGGCCCGAAAAGGCTGGCCCCTCACGGAGTGATGGGAACAGGGGGTTGCGACCTTTGAGAGGTCCTCCATCACCACAGGTCAGGGCGGAGCAGGGGGGGGACGCCCCCTGGACAACCGTAGTGAGGAAGAAGAAGAAGAAGAAACAGGAGAATCAGGAGCGCAGGGATACCAGACCTAAGAAAGGTAGGAGGGTAGGTGCCAAGCGCGAAAAGGGTGATGCGATCATCATCAAGACGGAAGAGTCCAAGTACTCGGAAGTCCTGAAGGCGATGCGCAGTGACGCGAAGCTTGCGGATCTAGGAGCCGACGTACGCAGTGTCAGACGCACTCGTACAGGTGAAATGATTCTCGAGCTTAAGCGCGACAAGGAGCGTAAGGGCGCCGCCTACAAAAGTTTGGCGGAAGAGGTCCTTGGCGCTGGTGTTGAAGTGAGGGCTCTGACGCAGTCAGTGACTCTGAAGGTGATGAACCTTGACGAGATCACTGACGCAGAAGAGCTCGTCACGGCACTGCGGCAACAGTGCGAAGTGCAGGTGCCCACCACCGCCGTTCAGCTACGGAAAGGTCCGGCAGGTACTCAGGTGGCCTTAGTACACCTACCTGTGGCAGACGCAAATAAGTCCGCTAAGGTAGGTAAGATCAAGGTTGGTTGGTCAGTATGTTCACTGAACATACATGAGCAACCAGTGATCTGCTTTAGGTGCAGGGAACCTGGACACAAGTCCTGGGGCTGTAAAGGCCCTGATAGGACCAAGTTGTGCAGGCGTTGTGGTGAGGAAGGTCATAAGGCACTAGGCTGCAAGAACCCTCCCAAGTGCTTGATTTGTTCCGGCAAGTCCGTGAACAACAATCACCCAACGGGAGGCTCAAGGTGCCCGACCTTCAAACGAGCCATCAACGAAAAGTCACAGTGCAGGTAACGCAGCTGAACCTGAACCACTGTGACGCAGCTCAGCAACTGCTGTACCAGTCAGTTGCTGAGTGGGGGACGGACATCGCCATCATATCGGACCCATACCGAGTACCCGCCGGCAACGGCAACTGGGTCGTGGATGGATCCGGAAAAATGGCGGCGATATGGACAACGGGTAAATACCCTGTCCAGCAGTTGGTGTCTACTACCTACGAGGGCTTCGTGATCGCCAAGGTAAACGGGGTCCTCTTCTGTAGCTGCAATGCGCCTCCGAGTTGGTCGACCGAGCGGTTCACGCAGATGCTGGACTGTATGACGACCGCGCTGACAGGGCGAAGGCCAGTTGTAATAGCGGGTGACTTCAATGCCTGGGCCGTGGAATGGGGAAGCCGTTACACGAACCAGCGAGGTCAAATCCTGCTAGAGGCACTGGCCGTGCTAGATGTCGATCTGGCTAATGTTGGTGTCAAAAGTACCTTCAGCCGTAACGGAGCGGAGTCGATTATCGACGTTACTTTTTGTAGTCCTGGCCTAACGAGTAGTTCGAACTGGAGGGTAGACGATGCCTACACTCACAGCGACCACCTTTCGGTTCGCTACAGTATCGACTACAACAACAGCAGGCAGCGGGTTGAGGAAGCGGCTAGGTCAAGGCCAAGCCCTCGTAGGTGGAAGACATCGTACTTCAATGATGAAGTACTTAAAGAGGCGCTCCGCCGTGAGCGTAACCTACTCGGCCTAAGCGGGGACGAACTGGTAGCGGTGCTTACGCGTGCATGCGATGCGACCATGCCTAGAAAAGTCCACCCTCGGAATGGGAGACCACCGACATACTGGTGGACTCAAGCTATTGCGAACCTGCGCCGTGCTTGCCTACGGGCCAGGAGACGGATGCAGCGAGCACGTACCGAGCAGGAGCGTGAAGAACGACGGGCGGTGTTCACCGCTGCCAAAGTCGCGCTGAAGTCCGAGATAAGGGCAAGCAAGAAGGCCTGCTTCGAGGGACTCTGTCAGAGTGCCAACGTGAACCCGTGGGGTGATGCCTACAGGATCGTAATGGCGAAGACAAGAGGTGCAATTGCTCCTACGGAGCAATCTCCACAGATGCTGGAGGGGATCATCGAGGGGCTCTTCCCGCGCCACAACCCTAGCCCATGGCCTCCTTTTGTAGGACAGCCGGGGATTGGCGATGAGGATAGAGTAACTGATGAGGAACTTGTAGGGATTGCAAAATCCCTAAGCATGGGGAAGGCACCAGGTCCGGACGGAGTTCCAAACCTGGCCCTCAAAGTCGCAATCTTAGAGGCTCCCGGTATGTTCAGATCTGCTATGCAGATATGCCTGGACGAGGGAGTATTTCCAGATGCGTGGAAGAGGCAGAGCCTGGTACTATTGCCAAAGGCGGGGAAACCACCCGGTGACCCGTCGGCGTATAGACCAATATGCTTGATTGACACGGTGGGGAAAGTGCTCGAGAAGATCATCCTCAACAGACTGTCGAGGTACACCGAGGGTGTAAATGGTCTCTCAGGCAACCAGTTCGGCTTCCGGAAAGGGAGGTCCACTGTAGACGCTATTCTGACGGTTAAGAAAACCGCTGAGATAGCACTCCAGCGTAAGAGGAGGGGTATACGCTACTGCGCAGTAGTGACTCTGGATGTAAGGAATGCATTTAATAGTGCCAGTTGGGCGGCTATTGCTGATGCGCTCCTGCGTCTGGGGATACCCGAGTACCTGTACAAGATTCTCGGAAGTTACTTCCAGAATCGGGTATTAGTCTATGACACAGAGGTGGGTCGGAAGTGCTTTCACATAACCTCAGGAGTCCCGCAAGGTTCCATCCTGGGTCCGGTGTTATGGAATGTCATGTACGACGAGGTGTTGAGATTAAAATTCCCGGCGGGTGTGGTCATCGTTGGCTTTACCGACGATATTACGCTGGAGGTCTACGGTGAATCGATCGAAGAAGTGGAATTGACTGCAGCCCACTCGATCGCAATTGTGGAGGAGTGGATGAGCTCCAGGAAACTGGAATTGGCTCACCACAAAACTGAGGCTGTTGTTGTCAACAACCGAAAGTCGGTGCAGCAAGCGGTGATCAGTGTAGGCGACTGCACAATCACTTCGAAGCGCTCCGTCAAACACTTGGGGGTGATGATCGACGACAAGCTAACCTTCGGTAGCCATGTCGATTATGCCTGCAAGAGAGCCTCCACAGCTATTGTGGCACTGTCCCGGATGATGTCCAATAGCTCTGCGGTGTACGCCAGTAAGCGTAAGCTTCTGGCCAGTGTCGCCTCGTCCATACTGAGGTATGGTGGCCCGGCTTGGGGCACGGCTTTGAGTACCGATAGCTACCGTAGCAAGCTAGAGAGTACTTATAGGCTAATGTGCCTGAGGGTTGCGAGCGCGTACCGTACCGTGTCACACGATGCACTTTGTGTCATCACCGGTATGATGCCTATTGGTATCCTTATCATGGAAGACATAGAGTGCTTCGAAAGGCGCGGCACAAGAGGCATACGCAGGACTGCCAGAACGACCTCCATGGTCAAATGGCAGCGTGCGTGGGACAGTTCCACCAAGGGAGTGTGGACTCACAGGTTGATTCCGAGGTTAGATATCTGGGTCAATAGGCGCCATGGGGAACTAACATTCCACCTAACACAGGTCCTTTCGGGTCATGGATGCTTTAGACAATATCTACACCGTTTTGGTCATGCGGGTTCTCCCGAATGTCCAGTTTGTGCAGGTTTAGAGGAAACGGCGGAACACGTTTTGTTCGTGTGCCCGCGTTTCCGCACAATGCGTGACCGCATGTTTGCCACATGCGGTCGGGACACGACTCCGGACAATTTGGTCCAGAGGATGTGTGCAGACGAGTTTGGCTGGAATGCCGTTTCATCGGCTATCACCCACATCGTCTCGGAACTCCAAAGGAGGTGGCGTGTGGACTCGAGGAGTGACTAGTGCAAACGCTAATCAACAGGTGGTCCAAGGGTTCGCAGTCGGTTACGTAGGTCATACCGGTGCCCTACGGTCGAGATCGACCCTTACAGCGATTAAGTGGCCGCGGGGAGAACATCCTGGTAGCGCTGCTGTCGTGGCGCCGGCCTACTGGGTGGATACGAGCCTCTGGTTGTTCGGGGCAGGTGGAGGCCCCTTCGTCAGCAATCCCAGCTGGTGCTAGCTGATAGGGCCTGAGCCTTCAGTAGGTCAAATTGCGAAGCCCGCAGTATCAGTTCTTGATACCTGCGGTGCAGCTGGGCGTGGGCTAAGTGGTCGACCCTGCCCGCCTTCAGCGGACAACGGGAGGTGAGGACCACCCGGGAAGCTGGCAATGCGCCAGCATGCTACCTTGGTGGACCCTCATAAGCGTGTCATCGATGTTCGTTGCTGCATGGCTACGCAGCTAACCTGGAGGATGCGATGTGCAATAGCCCCTCTCCGAAGCAATGCCTTCTTGGTGGTCCCGGAGAGACGAAGGGTTTGGCGGCAATGGAAATGGTTTAGTGGGTCGGGGGTGTAGTCCTGTTTACTGCTTGTACGTAGTAAATGGTCCCCAACCCCACACTCCCGGACCTCGGTCCGGAGTCTGTTGAGCAGATTATCCCCCCATTGCTTAGAAGGAAAAAAAAAAAAAAAAAGACTGGAGCCTCTCAAATTGATATCCGAGCTGCCCCAGATGATGTGATGAGCATTGGCATCACTGCCCACAATCAGCGGAAGGCCTTTTGTTACGCAGTGTACGACAACTCGTTTGAAGTCATCCGTTGGGGATGGTTCATCATGTGGTAAATATACCGAACAATAGACGTATTTCCTGTTGAGGTCACCAACAGAAACATCGATTGTGACAGCACATACATCTCTGGTAGTTAACTCAGAAATGAGTGTAGCAACGATTGCTTTATTAACGAGCACGCATGCGCGGAGCATGGAGCACGAGTTTGCCATTTCAAGCTTGCTAAAAGTAGCAAAAACTGGGTCCACAAGGTTACCTAGATAGAAGTTCCCTCTACGAAAGTAGGGTTCTTGAACTAGCGCCACTTGGGCTGCACCATTTTGCATGAGTCTGCAAAGATTGATCGTTGCTGTTCTTTTATGCTGAAGATTGATCTGAGCTAACCTAACCGTAGCCACTACCCAAACTAGGCAGGATTAAGCTTTTTGCAATCTCAGCACGAAAAAGACCAGCAACGAAAAAACCAGATCGGTATATTTTTAAAGTCGCCAAAGGCGAAAGAGCACAGAATACACTGTGTAAAACGCATAATGCGAATCCATATAGGTGATAATTTAAATTAAATGTCAACATATTCATAATCCCACCCTTGTTAAGCCTCAAGATAGAGACTGAAGAAGGGCAGCCGATTATCTCGGAGAAACACAAGGTCACCTGCACCATTGCTCCGGGTAGCACAGGAAGGACTCAATACTGTGGAGGGCGCCCTGGTACCCCACAGGCTCCGTTAGCGGTTAGGTTTTATTTAGACCCCCCTAACCATTCATTCCTAGGCACGGTACGCATCACACCATAAATTAGGGGTCACCTGTTAGGTGGACTTTTACCACCGGAACAGGCAGTCCGTAGTGTTAATTCTTAGCCAGTTGAAACAACCGCTACCGACACTACGCGGCTATCTAGGCTGCTCGGGAAAAGGAGGTTAATATTGATGATTAACTCCTGACGTGCCCAAGCAGCCTCACAAATGTCCGTATATATAAATCAAAGAAGACAATAAAGAAAGTGAAGCTTAGTTAGTAACTCATTAAAATTCTTTTGATTTTTTTTTGTATTTTCTTGGAGAAAGCTGAAGTTAAGCCCTAAATTTGGCCAAGAAAAGTAAAATATCTGTTTACAAAGTGAGTATTATTCGAAGTGTTTTAGTTTCATCTGTGCTTATCATGCTCCAAAAGCATATGAAAAGTTAAACTCAAACGATTTGGACCCAAGAGTTTTTTTTTCTCAGAGTGGTTGTCATCTTAACAAGATAATGTCTACTCCTCAGTTATTTTAGTTATACGCATATATTTTTTTTTATTATTCGAAAAATCAATTTTATAAAGCGTTATTATTTTAATTTTAATTTTAATTCTTGATAACATATACCTGCAAATAAACGTATTATATTAAATTGATTTACAGCTCACAACGTGCATCATCTGAATGGTCATTTGATTCAAAGGCTCGAGTTTTGCATAACCATTTCGACCATTTGACCAGACTTCCATTAGAGATAACAAAATTCTCCCATTATTTACTATCATATCATAACTTAGCTATTTGATGAAACATCTGTACCGAAAAAGTATTAAAAAAACCAGAATTTAAGGAGTCGTAGGTCCTAAAGCCCTGTCCCAATTTTAGTGTCAAACGCTTATGTTAAGGCCAAAAACACATGTTTACTCAATTTTCAATGTTTTTCGTTTGTTAAAGTCCAAAAAATATTTTTTTTATAATTTTGAACACCCATTGGCTTAAACTCAAATTTTGGGTGTATTTTATTTTTCGTGTCTCTTGCGAAATGTCAGATAGGAAAACTCCAGTGTTAAAGCTGAAACCCCTGTGGTGTTTTTGTCGACTAAGCGAATGTCAAACATGATCATAAGTGTCAATGTTCATTTTTGGTCTCAATTTTTGAATTAAAGTTCAAATATGATATAGCCGTTATTCGAGCGGGAAAAATTGCTAAAGTAGTTTTAGTAACAATAAATTCAATAAATAGTCTAGGAACGGATGGGACACGTCATATCGGATGCCTATTGATATACGCACAAAATATCATTTACATTGAAAGTAGTTTAAAATGCCATTATTATTTTTGTGTTTTGAACTGAAAATGACAAGCCTTCTTCTGAAAACTTTTAGTGTTGCTAGATTAAAAATGGAGAAAGCTCAGCAAGTTTTGAAATTAAAAAAAGTTTGTTTTTGCTTTTTTGATTTGAACTTAAAATTTTAACAAAATTCGTGAATTTTGGGGATGAGCTCTGCCTCACTTAAATGCCTGAAATAATAAGAAAAAAGACGAATCCCGGACATAATATGATTTACAGAAAGCAAACTAATCATTCTCTTCCTAGACTAGCATAATGTAGCTACCAACATCGTGTTGGAATCCCATCACGACATGAAGATGACAACGATGACAAGGACGCCTTCGTCGTGGCCTGGAGCCTTTCGCGCTCGTTGCTGTCGTAGTGTCAAAGTGTTGGTGCCTGCCTCACTTCGGTCAGTACACGAGATGCAATGCACAGAGATGGAAGCTGGAAGAGAATCGTTCGCCCAGAAGGATGAAACAATCCTGTTGTAAAAGAGATACGAGTGAAAAATTGCAGCTTTTAATTTCATTAGGCATATCCGGTCGGAAGGGCCATCCAGCTGGGGAATGAAATGGGAAAAAAGACGAAGATTATGGGCTGGCACAGATGGGAGCTTTGTTGCTCCGAGGGAAAGTCAAAGGCTGTGAGGGTGGAGTGCTCCTCTTGTGGTTTTCCGATGATGAATCAAACGCTTTGTCTCTTTGTTGTTTCGTGACACCGAGTGGAAAGTTCAATTAGTCGATGTTGAGAGTGGCCGTGAAGTGTTAATGGAACAGTTATGAACAATGTTGGAAGCAATTATAAGTGCATTTGCGACGGGAAACCCCCTAGGATGACATGTACGTAATGTCGTGAATCCACTAGAAAATAGCATTTCTGCAGCAGTCATTGTGAGTTGCTCTTCAGTGTTGCAATCATTCATGCATAGAAGCAAAGCAAGACCGCAAATCGTGCTCGTTTCGGAAAAGTTAGTGTGCAGCTGCCTGACAGTAATTTGACATCGTTTGAGGTTCAAGTTATGGTACTTAGGATAGTTTTAGTCTGTAGCAAGTATGGTATGTATGCAATATGCCAAAGGGTAGAGAACATTTTAAGGCAGTTAGATATGATGCATATGTGGAAGCAAAGTTTGGACTGGAAATTATAAGGAATTGCTTTACAAGTAGTTTCACAGACAAATTGAGTTAACAATGTCCATCTTGTAGAATTTATGGAGAATATGATAAACAACTTTGTTTACCGTTTCTTATGTTAATTGGATGCTTTTCTTTTTTAATTCTTTCATTAGTATCATATCACACATTACATTCATTTCTTATATCTAGGTGTTCTGTATTAGAAAACACTATCATACTAATTTGGTTACACTAAACTAATTTTTTTTATTAACATTTTTATATACTATATTTCATTTGACGAAGCAATTAAGAATTTCAAAAGGTGAGTTGATTTCACCTGCTTATAAAAGACAAAAAACGCTTTCAATTAACATAACGCATTGATCGTGGCAACGATTTTTGTCTAAAACTGTTGATAATTTCTCTCAACATTTGTTCCAATGTTTCAGCATTAGATGTTCTTATGCTATATATGATCCATGCATTTTGTTGTTCAGGTGTTTAGTGAAACCAACCGTTACATCATTCTTCTTCTTTCCATTTGATCTAATAAACAATGTTCTAGATCTTCTTCAAGTTGGGTACCTACACGCAAAAGGAACATCTATGTTTTCACTTTACAGATTTTTTCCATTCAACCGTGACGGAGGGTAACCCAAAAAAAAACTAATTATGACTGACGTTAATGTAGGCTTCCATAAAATTGATTTTCAATAATTCCCCCTTCACAGCTGCTAAGCTCAGTAGAAGACTTTGCCGCTCGTCTTGAATGGAAAAGTCACTCGTCGACCTCTCCTATTCTCCTTCAAGATTGCAACGCTTTTTACTCCAGTACCATCTTGCACCCGTTTTTGTTTCCGCTCCGTTAGAAAGGCAAAGCTTGGGAAGTCCTTTTTTTTCTCTCCAGGTGATTGTATGAGCGAAAGCGAAAGCACTTTCAAACGTTAATTAGATCCTGCAGTCCTACGAGAACCGATCTCTGGCACGTAAACTTAATTGAAGCCTTTCTTGGTGCCGGGAGCTTCTTCGAACCGGATGATGCACATACATAAGGCCGGGAAAGCCCTATTCGGCATCGACAAGTAGGAACCGCTTCGTAGGGGAGATGGCTAATTAGAGCGTCGTCGTCCTCCTTGATCCGGATTCTTATTCTTGTCGTTCACCTCGAGGGGGGCTGATCCTGTATTCTGCGGTAATGTGAACCGTTCTTTGAAGTTTTCGTTTAATTGCAGGAGATTGAAGCTTGTAGGAAATTGGGGCTACTTGCAAACGTGATTGTTTGTTCCGTTACCCCGATTGATGTGGGTGAAGAAGCTGATAACTAGACTAATTCAAATGTTGTAGAAGTTGTTATGTAATGCTTAAACGATGCCATGCATGGAAGGGGTCCAAATAGTCGTAGCGGTAAACGAGCAGCTATTTAGCAAATCATGATTAGCGTCGTGGGTTCGGATCCCACTAGTAGATATGGTTTTCCTGGTAAAAAAAAGTTCTCGATTTCCCAGGACATAGAGTATCTTCGTACCTGGGAAGGATTTTGAATGCTCATGTTCTGTGAGTGTTCACAAATGTTCCTTTGATTGCTCTCGTGTTCATGTTTAGCTTTTTAAACAAACACTCGGCTCACTAGACTGATCACGAATTCGTGTTCTACAAAAGTTTTGATTTGGCAGGGAGGCACAGATACAACATACGAAATTATACTCAGTGTTTACAAACTGCAAGATAACTCTAGCTTGCCAACGACAATAAAGTCAGACTTAATGAAAATCGATCGTTTTCGTTTTGTTGTGTACTTTCGATCTTTCCGGACAAACATGGAAAATTTCCAAAGTTTTCTAACATTTAGTTTTCATTTTTATTGGAAAAAGTAAACAAAATGCGTTTATATCCAAAGAAATAAAAGATGCTCTTGCGACATTACTTTTGAATAACCAGGAAATGATTCTCAATCGATTTGTTACCTGAAATGCAAAAATATGTTTTGATAAATTACGCGCTTCAATCATGTTTGTACATTGTTTGAGATCCCGGCTCACAGTGACATTTTATAACAGCAGAATCTGGGCTAAATTTGACTACATAAATTCAGTATCGGTTTCTCCCTCCCAGGTTTTGACAAGCTTGCATTAACGTACTTACAGTCTCACGATTCCATCATACATTTTTTTTTGTTCTAACCTGATTTTAGTACAGCGTTGATCCGCTACGCCTCTAGTAGGGAGTTATATATACTAATTAAGCCAAATGAAAATAAAATGACTGATCCAGAATCACGCATGTAGATAGGAACTTACTTCGGAACATACAAACATTGGAACATACTCTGAATTGTTGTTCTTTGTCAGAACAATGCGGGAAAGTGGAAGACAGTTAAATTGCGGTGTGCGTTTGAAATGTAAATATCAAATGCGGGATTACCAAACGCGGTAAGATTTTTCACAAGAAATGCGATGTCAAAGATAGATTTTTCTTGCTGTGGGATGTATGCTTGCCAACATTAGGTCAATCTCCCATACTCTTTGGTGAACTCTGAAGGGCTCAACATTTGACATATATTCCAGCACACGAGCATCTGCCGACGCAGACTTCGGATCGGATACGAACGACGCTGCGCGACTAGCAGCAACGTTCTCTTTCGATCGTAGGCAGTCAGCAAGGTAAGACGTGTTTCTGGAAAGCTGGTGCCATGGGTGATTCTCAATCGGTGCTTCGGCCATTTCCACAGTTGCTAGGTGTGCTTTGATTATTTTGTGTTACTGCAATTTTAGGACGTTTACTTAACATTTGCATCTCAAATGCAAACAGCAATACGATCAGATCCGATGAGGACAAATCGCAGGCCTATCGAGCAGTATTTAAAAAAGTGGCAGGTACGAAGGCATAGAGTACGAAGGGCATAGTGTATTGCCCACACAGTTAAAAATAATGAAAATTACACGTCATGTAAACTTCATTTATGCGATGTAAACATGATGTCATGTAAATTTAAGTCTGGAATCATGTAAATTTGTGTTATATGTCATGTAACCACTCAGAATCCTGCTGGATTATATGACATATAATTGAAGTTTACATGACATGTCATGTAAATATCCATTATATACCACGCTCCAATTATGTGCATTATTTATCTTAGAAATTTACTCGTTTCGTTCGAACTGTGCAGGGTAATCGAGAAAATTTATTTTTCGAAATAATCCTTGACCGGCAGGATTCGAAGTCACAGCCCTCAGCTTGCTCTTGTTGAATAGCTGCGTATTTACCGTTACGGAAACCTGGGCCCCTCCGTAAAATTTATTTTCTGGGTTACTCAAAGAGTTTTCCTGAAAATTCTCTCCAGAGTAACTTCAAGAGTTCTTGCATGAAGAATTTCTTCATATTCTTTCAAGAAATCCTCCGGTGATTTTTTCCAGAGTGTAATTCGGGGCTTCTCTTCAGGAAATCCTACGCTGGTTCATCCGACAATTTTCACAGAAATTCCACGAATTTCTCCATAAATAACACTAGTAACTCATTTAAATGATTTACTGGGAATTCATTAAAAACATCCTTTTTTTTCTTAGCGGATAATGACTTATTTATTTTATTTATTTATTTATTTATTTATTTATTGATTTTATTTTGTCTTTGAGCCTTTGGCGCTTAGAGACTGATTAGAGTACAAATACATACATGTAGGCTTTTAGTTATTTCGACATACAAAATATAAGATAAATATAAGAAATTGCTGAACAATTGACTAACATTTTAAAAGTTGAGACATATTAACATTAAATACTGGACTGATTATTCAAAAGAATGGTTTTGAGTTTGATTTTAAAACAATTTTGCGAGAGAATTTTAATATCTTGTTGGAGATTATTGTAAAGTGCTGTTGCCCTATTGATCGCTGAGTTCTGTCCAAACGTCGTCGTACATCGCCTTCGGGATATCAAACGATCTCTTCCTCTCGTATTGTGATAATGCTGATCATGAAGACGGCTGAGAGTTGTGTTTGTGTGTACGGAGCCATGCAGAATACGATGTACATGTGCACAGGCAGCGCTAGCGTACAAACTTTCGACGCTCAGTAAACTGTGTTTTGCGTGAATGAAAACAGTTGATGTTCTACGGTGATAGCCGAATAAGTTTTTGATAGCCTTGTTCTGAATTTTTTGCAGGGATTTTAATGCGGTTTTGTTAGCTGTTCCCCACACTAATATTCCATAAGTTAAGTGACTATGGAATAAAGTGTAGTATAGGTTGCGTTTCGTTTCTAGAGGCACAAGATCAGAAATTCTCCTGAAAACACCAGCAGTTTGAGCTAGTTTTGCGCACAGTTTACTAATGTGTTCATTCCACTTGAGCTTCTCATCCATTAGCACCCCCAAGTATTTGAATACTTCCGCCCTTTCGATGCAGTTGTCACCGTACAAAACTTCAATGTTGCTCGTTTTTGGCACGTTGAACAACATGTACTTCGTTTTCGAAATGTTCACAGTGAGCTTACATAAAGATTCAACGCTAAGAATCAGTAGCAATCTCAATGTGTAAGTGCTGGTGCTCTCATTTTAACATTTAACATATAAGAACAACGGAAATGTTTACGCGCCTTATGATAGCCGAGTAGTCCTCTGCACTTTCACAAGAAAGCACAAGGAGTTTGGATATGTGAAAAGGTTGTTTTAGGGACTTATTAAGGTAAACAATAAAGATATGAATAGAAATGATTACGTGAGCGTAAACATGGATTACCATACTACAGTCAACTCTCCTTTACTCGATATTTCCTTTCTCGATATCGAGTTAGAGAACCATATTTAAAGTTGATGCTACCTCGATGATTGAAGGCACAGTTGCACTGGTTTGGTAAGGATTGGTATTCTGTAATTCGATACCTCCTTAACATGATGGCCAGGATTCCGTCACCCTCCCCACACGAGCATGAAACAGAATTCCCCAAATCCCATTACCCGAAGTCACCCTGAATTCCATATCCCCGAACGACTTATAACTCCGAATTACATTACTCATAATTCCATTATCGCAGGGCAATGTCATTCAAAGGAATTGTACATTCGGGGTTCTTAAATGTGGGGTTATGATACATTCGAGGTAGTGGCATACGGGTTGATACTGAATGCTATTTGGGTAATGGGATTTCGGATATTGGGACAGAATCGTTTGTAACGTACCAGATTAGGGACTGTTCATGAATTACGTAAGACCTTTTTGATGGTATTTTGAAATCCCGCCTCCCCCTCCACATGGTAAGACAAATTGTATGAATGAAAAAAAAATGTATGGCGCGTAAAAAAACTCGACCTTTTAGCGTTAGCGTTAGCGTTAGCGTAGTTACGGTATACTTCGTAGATTGGATACTAGCAACATTCATGTTTCTTTTTAATAATCTCATCCTGACTACTTTCAAGAACAAGGCAGGGGAGTATACCTTGTTCAAATCATAAACAAGAATACTAAAAGCATGAATATCACTATTCCCGGCCACGCCCATCTTTACCGTAACTTGGGATAGGGGAAGGAAATGTTGATGTTGCACTTACTTAATGAGAGGCCACCAACTCAGCGACACCCTCATAAGTGCTACGGAGTTGGAGGTTGGGGAAGGTATATTGTCAGGATTCGCCTAGAAAGCTGGCGATAGACCATAAACATTTGTTGTTTAAGTGTTTTCAATTTAATCTTTTGAATGCCGGCAATTATAAGAGAAAACAATAGTTTATGTATAGTATAAATAGTATTTCGCGAAGTGCTTGTCGATTGAGCAGTAATATTTTTGCTCAATAGCTAGTAAAAAGCAAAACCAATCCCTCGAGAGTCATCGGATTGTATAAAATAACGATACGCGCAAAAAAAAAAAAAAAATCCGGCGACGAAAACACGCGCGAAACCGTCAGCAAAACCTATCGGACGACGCAAAACCGAACTGTCCTGCTTGGGCTTCACGAAGCACTACCCAGCAAGACGCTCCGAAATAGGAAAAAAAACTCCGGCGACGAAAACACGCGCGAAACCGTGAGCAAAACTTATCTGACGACGCAAAATCGAACTGTCCTGCTTGGGCTTCACAAAGCACTACCCAGCAAGACGTTCCAAAACAGGGAAAAACATCTCCAGCGACGAGAACACGCGTGAAGCCGCGAGCAAAATCTATCGGACGACGACGACGCTCCAAAACAGGAAGAAAAAAAAAATTAAAAAAAAAACATCTCCGGCGACGAAAATACGCGCGAAACCGTGAGCAAAACCTATCTGACGACGCAAAATCGAACTGTCCTGCTTGGGCTTCACAAAGCACTACCCAGCAAGACGCTCTGAAACAGGAAAAAAAATCTCCAGCGTTGAAAACACGCGCAAAACCGTGAGCAAAACCTATCGGACGACGCAAAACCGAACTGTCTCTGATGGTGTCGCCGTGTTATGGGCAATAATTGCCAAAGCGAGAGGTCTTGCTGTTTCTCTCGCTGTAGACAACAGCTTCTCACACATATCTACTCATTATGAACCAGTTCACTAATCTGACGTTTGAGCGGTGCCGTGCTCACCCGTTGCCATGGCAGCCTCACCACAAGAATCCGCCAGCAAAGATATAAACCTAGAATAAGGTATTTGCGCATTGGAACCAACTCACCGGAATTCTGTCGAAACCCTCCCGCACAGAACAGCGTTACCCTGAAAAGGCGTCGTATTCCTTCAAGGAACCACACATTAAGTTTTTTTTTTCATTCAGGCGTCACACTTTCGTTTTCGGATACTCTTCGGTTTTTCGCTATACATATGATTCACACACACAGTAAGCAAGAGGAAAGCACGCGGTTGAAAATGTATTTTTATCAACATGCTTGAGATTTTTGGCACGACCAATCCGACGTTTTGAATCAATTTAGGGTAACTGGGTGTAATACGCCCCAACGGGGCAATACGCCCCTCTTCATTTTCACGGGATTGAGGCTTCTTTCACACATAAATATGATTACATATCTTGAATATTCGCGAAAAAATGATGTTGCGCATATATGTTCTTTGAAAAGTATAAACAATCAATAGAAATTCTAAAAATATCGAAAATCAGGTTTTTGGTTTAAAAATTTGCTTTTGATAAGCGAGCCTCAGGGTTGATGAAGCTCATTCTTTACTATTGTACTTAATACCAAAACTTTTACCGGAAGAAGACTGCTACTGGACCCTTTTAAGATTAGCAGGTGGTGGAATTCTCCTTGGAAACATTTCTATAACGCTGTGGACGGTTTTTTCTACGAGAGGGGCATATTGCCCGGGTTGTTTTGAAACGTAAACATTGGGACCGTTTACAAAAAAAACATCTTATACACTTTTTTAAAGCAACCTGGAAGGAGAAAGTTGCGTGCAGAGCATGGCCAACTAAGTAAGCAACACATTGACATAGAAAACTATAGAACTGATGTATTTGCTACTGCTATAGAGCAGTTTTTTCTTAAGGGGGGGCGTATTACACCTTTTTACCTTATACGCTGAATAAGTAAATCACTCTCGAACTAACTCAGCCATCTAAACGCACATAACTTTTCTTCAGAAAACCCCATATCCTACCACTATTCTGAATGAAAAACTAACACTACCGTCGGCATTCGCAGAGGTAAATCGCGACACGTTTGAACACCACGGCGTTTCTTACCGGACTCCCGGCGCGTAAAAAAGCTCGACCTTTTCCTCCCCCACAATCCTTTACGTAATTAATGGACAACCCTTCACGATATTTGTTCCAAGCTCTTGTTTTCGTGATTATCAAAAACATTTGTAGCTAAAACTCAAACTGTGGAAAGTTCAGTTGCTGCCGCAAATGCTGTCTGGTAATGGAGGAGGATCCCGAAGCTCCAGGCCCGACACAACGGCGTGTCAACGAAAGAGGACGATTCTGACACGCGTCTGTGCCAAGGGTGGAACTGGCGGCTCTTTACTGCTACCCCAACTTGTCGCTGGTTCTAAAAAGTAAACAATCATACAAAATTCCGACCAAACAGTGATGAAGGCGTAATCAATTTTCTAGAAAACATCCATTTTGGGAAATAAGTCGAATTCGCTGATTAAATTACCAACAGCGCACTGCAGTAACACATAGCAAATAACTGCTTGCAAAAATATCTTTCAAGCGCATTGATTACCTGGAATTTTGTGATTAATATTTTTTACTTTTCCGCGTTAAGCCGTAAAACTGGTTCTGGACTTAGGTTGGCGGCTTTTCAATTTTACTCCCATTTGACAGCCGCCCTCCACCCTTGGTCTGTGCACGGTGGTGATGGCAGTGCCAGTGTAGGCAAGCTTTCTGTGTTTCTTCATAGCGGCAACGTCAATGGATCATTGAAGGTAGTTTTTGCCAATGCTCACCGCATCAAAACAAAGGCGCCACTGTATATGGGATTTAACATTGTGACAGCATTGCTGTTCTGTCAAACACACAAGGCTACGGTGGCGCTATCTATGCTGTCCATAGCGGCCGTTTTGGTTATTTTAATGATCCATTGACATTATCTCGAGGGGTATATCGTAAAGCATATTTGGAGATGCACTAGGGTATATCCCACACAAACTAACGCACTATGGTCCAGAAATCAGATTCATGCGGAAAAATGCATAGAGATTTAGAATTTAACTTTAGATGAAAACTGTCTTGTACAAAGTTTTCAATTCCTAGCAAGTTTTTGAAAGCTCTTAAATTGACCGATTTTGAGCATTTTTCTATGTTGACAGAGGGTGATCTTAGGAATGATGGTTTTCTGGCTCTTCCAGTTTTAATTCCGCTTCAAACTGTGAATCACTTTTAGACCTTTTTTTCTTATAACCCAGTACGTGTAAAGTACAAAAGTCCATGCAAGTTGCATGAATGTTTACGTGAACTACTAGCAAACATTTTGTGGGAACATATTCGTGAATTCAGTTGGTTCGTCGAACTTCCGTTGCATAGCAACCGTGGTGAATCAAAATCCGGACAGTACCAATATCCGGACACTCTGATGAAATTCATGGAATAAAAGAAAAATGTTGTATAATTATTTTAAATTTTGTTCATAACTTCTACTTCCAATAGTTTCGAACATGTTATCAGCAATTGAAATCTAGTAATCATTGCCTAGTAAATATTAAAAAGTAAAAACAAAAAGCTGCTTCAGTTAGACATCATTTTCTTACAGCGCAAGTTATTTTCGTGACAGTGCCACCGAGTTTAGCACAAGTTTTAGTTTGCAAAAATGTGCAAAAATATAAAATTAGAGAAGCGTTTCCAACAAAAATGTGAACAGAATTGTAGTTTAACATTTCGAAACCACGACAGTAGTGGAATATGGTGTAAATATGCATTTTACAACGCAAACAAAAGCTGTCCGGAAAACCATGCAAGTGTTCCTAAATCCGGACATCATACTAAAGCCTCATTATGTTTTATGTAAGTGAATATTTGGAATGTAATACTATAGAAACTTGACAATATTATCAGAAGAAGTGTTTAAAGTGTACAGAATGCCTTTAATACAAGAGAACCTCCAAATTATTGCTTCAGTTTGAACAACGAGTAGTTGATTGAATATGTCTGGGCTGCAGTTGAGGTAAACTATGCGTTTTTGAGCATAGTTTTTCATTATGTCTAGCAGTATACTTCGCATGTGAGTATTAAAATCTTACAAATTTAATTATCTATCCAATATGCCTTAATCATAAGGCAGGTAAGAAGGTTTCATAAAATTACATAACATGTCCGGATTTTGATTCCATAGTGTCCGGATTGAAAACAAAACTTGCTCCATGTGTCCGGATTTAAGGACAAGACATGCCTTTTTATTTCAACAATTTTCATGATTAAATCATAATTTTCACCATCAAATTCGTTGCTATTACAATTATATGGCTCAATACTGTTGGTAGCATAAGTGAGTGTTATTTAAATCTATGGAAAACATATTGAAATTAGAGTATCCCAGATAATCTTTACAATGTACAGTTCAACGATTTCGACAGAGATTCCTTCACGAAGAACTTTTGATCGCAAAAATATTTGTTTATGCTATAGATCAGATAGGACTACAGAGGGACCTTCAGCAATTCTTCAGAAATTATGTCTGGAGGTCGTGCAGGGATCCTTCCAGGAATTTCTCTAGAGTTTTCGCAGCGAGTTTTTGACGTTGGATAATGTCTTCCCGCAATATACTGGGGTACAATTTCGAAAAACGAAAATCGCTCGCGTCACGAATTTCAAGATTCTTGCACCAATCGATTGGAAATCTTTCTACGAATCGACTCCAATGATGAAAACTATTGATTTTCATGACTAAACTATTGATAAATTGGTAAATATCGATGCATGTCTTATTTTCCATAGAAAAGCACATTTTTCTTGCTGTTATAAGGTTTTGACGTTTTGAAGTTTACAAGTACCGTAATTTTGGGTGAAATTGATCATTTTTCATGGTTTTTCTTGTCTGTTTTCAATAATGCTGAGAATGCAAAACAACTTAATGCAGGAAAACAAGTACGACGGTCAGCCTCTTTGGCTCATTGGGCAAAATTTTCTAACAAATGTGTTTTTAGTGCTAAAAATCAGTGCGAGTGACGGGAACCGAGGTAAAACTTTATTTGCCATTTATTTCCGTTGAAAACTAATCATCCAAAATTATAATCGATAAATAAATTAAGTAATTAATCAATTAAAAGTAATAGATGAAATGTCTCTGGTTGTAACTCTTTTACGTAGAATGCCTTGTTGTGACCCTGAAAAGGACCGTTTTGTTTGAAACTGTGTTCAAATTCAATTTAAGCGCGTTCTCAATCGATATGACGAGCCAGCTGGATGTCCTTCGGCATGATGCTGACACGCTTGGCGTGGATCGCGTAGAGGATGTTATCCTCAAACAAACCGATCAGTTTGGCCACTCGCTTTCTGCAGGACCATGACGACCGAGCTCTGGAATCGCAGGTTTGCCTCTACATTTCCCCGGATACCACGATGAAGCAGAAGAAGATCTTCATGGTGCGGAACTTCTTCGAGTATCAAAAGGAGATCATACCAATCATCGTGACTGGCAACTTTGACATCTATTTGAGCAAAGAGGAGAACATGGAGTTCGCGGACTTCATGGAGAAATACCTCAACCTCATACTGGCTTCGGAACCGACTAAAGCAACCAATCTTAGTGGATCATGCGTGGACCTAACGTTCAACCGGAATATTTGTTTGGGGAGCAAGAGTTTTCGTTATCCAACGTCAACTTGGCGGTTGTATCTCGGAAACAACTTCTTACTTTTTATTTTATTTCTTTAAGTTTCAGCGGAAAAGTCTCCAAGTCTCCTTCGGTAATGTTTTTAATAAGATAATTTCTTGTAGTTCTCCCTTCATGAACTTTTTCAGCGGTTGTTTAAAGGATTCCTCCAGAGATTCTCTCAGGCATATTTCAAGCGATTTCTCATGATATTCCTTCCGAGACTCCTCCAAAAATTCTTCTAGAGACTTCTCCAGAAAAACATCTACAGGGATTCTTGCAGAGATGTCTCCAAAGATTTCTCCAGCGGTTTCACTGAAAAGAAATTGCTTCGAGATTACTTTCAGGGAATTCCTCAGGTAGTCCTCTCGAATTTCCTCCAGGATTTATTCCGATTCTATCAGGAATTCCTGCAGGGACTCCACCAGTTTTTTTTCCTGGGATTCTACAAGAAATTATTTCTTGAATTCCTAAACGGATTCTTCGAGAGTTTTCATCAGCAATTCTCCTAGAGGTAGCTTTAGCATAATCGCTACAGGAATTACTCAAAGGAAATTTCCAGGTTCGCTAGAGGTTTATCTAGAGAATTATTCTAAGGCTCAAAAGGTATCTCCGGGAATCTTTTTAAGGTGAAGCGGCGTGTAACTCAAAGAATCATTAGAATCATCATTGATGTAATAGTAGTAGTGTCGCCTTTCCATTTATATTTTCAAAACAAACAAACAAAAAATGTAATATTTGTGTTAAGCATGTTTTTATGTAAACACATGGAAAATTAGTAGATTGACGAGTATTGGAAATCAAAATCAACTCTTCAATCGTACATTTCAAAAGAAAACATTATAATTTAATGAAAGGCAACGGAATTTCTCTGTTTTATATTGGATTTATCGCATATTTTTGTTTTGCACCGGTACGGTTTATGTTTGCAAGAGATGACGGTGTTGCCAGGTGGTTGGTGACAGTTTTTTCTACCAATTGTTATATGCTTGTTTTCGGAACATTTGCTGCATATTATTAAAACTTATCATTTTGCAAATAGTTTTCCATCACAAGATCACTGATTTAATAAAATTTTGATGATTTTTGTGATCTATTCACATTAAATGCTATGATTTTACAGATAGCAACCCTGACATCACTGCGCTCAACGATCGTGATGATTGTGCACACACGATGGACGCGTCCCGACGCATCCCTTTGCATCGCACTGTGGAGCTTTTCAATTATTTTGGGTGGTCCAAATTGAATAACTCTTGGTATGATTTTATGCTTCGTAGAGATGGTTTCTGTAATTTGAGAGAATCGAAAAACAAACAACGTATGAGTTTCAAGTTTCTTTGCTTTGCCCAACCTTTCCGCACTGAAAATAATGCAATAGAAAAAAAAGTTCTGTAATTTTTTGACTATAAACACAGGCATGTTTCAGTGTGCGGTGGCGGCGTCGATTCACAGCAAGTGAAAACCACCGCCATAATAGTTTTGAGTGTTGCGGCTGATAAAAGTTTATAAATATTTGATTCCCGTTTGATATGTGTTCCTTTAAGGAAAGTGAGTGAAAGATTTGTTTAGTGGAAGTGTAGTGAACGCAATATGAAATCCAAAACACAAATGCTTGCTGCAGAATTACTATGGAAAAGGTAAGCACCTTCTATTTACAAGTGTAGTTGTGTGAGGCAATGAAATGCGGCATAAAATCGGAGATTTTTTTTTGAGGATATAAATCTCATGTAAATTATCGCTAAATTGATAATGCTGTATCTGAAAGTGTTGATCAATTATTGAAATACCACCTGAAGCATTTTTCTTCGCATAAATTATCCATTAAATCAGGTGATAAGCAGTTATTTTTCATCGATGTTGCAAATACCAATACTATCATAACAATAAGTTAATGATTTTGGAAGAAGCCATTTTGTGATGACGCACCAAAAGGCCTTAATAATTCTTCTAGAAATTCCTCCAGAGATTCCACCATGGATTCCTCCAGAATATCATCAGAAATAATCCCAAGAATTCTTTCTTCGTAGTTAAATTCCTGGAGAATTCCAGGAGCAATCCCTAGAGAAACCTTTAAAAAAACAATTTAGAAATCCCTGTAGTATTTTATGAAGGAATCCCTAGAGAAAATTCTGGAAATATTTTGCTGGGGGAATCTCTGTTTAAATCTCTGGAAAAATCCCTGGAGTAATTCGTGACGAAGTTTTTGGAGGAGTACCTGGGAAAATCTCTGGAGGAACTCATGAGAAAAATCCCTACAACAACTTTTGGAGGAATTATAAAAAGAGATTTCTCGTGTAATTCGGTCATCGGGAAAGGAAGGAATGTTAGTTAGACAAGCGTTGTTACTAGAGACTGAGTATACCTCTGCATCTCCACAGTTGTCATGGGAAGGATATTAGGTTAATGGGGTATGGTAATGATCTGGGAGTCACCATTTTTTGGTGATGCGATCCATGATATATTCACGCTTAACTGAATTCGCGATATTATTCGATAAACGCCTTTTACGTGTTCATTGCTCGCCCTCCCAAGAGCAAGTGAAGGATCAAACACTACTTACGCGATCCGCGACACTGTTCTATCGTGCTACGCGAGCAACACGCAACACAATTGGTACTGACCGCATCGCCCGCTCCCGCCAGAAAAAGCCAAAGGATCAAACACTACTAACTCCTAAAGCATATGCATGGGCTATAAATTACAATAATTCTTGAGCCAATCTCTATCTCTATCTACTTTGTGTTGGTAGAATTGATGGGCAGGCTTATCCTTGCTGTCTTCTTTTACAAAGGCACGAAAGCTTTCTCCACTGACCTGCGATTAGTTACAATAAGGTCGAAATCGTCGGCATAGCCAAGGAGCATTTGCGACCGCGTAATGATAATGCCGTTTCTCTGCACGCCAAATCTCCTACTAGCACCCTCAAGTGCAATGTTGAACAGCAAATTCGTAAGTGCTTCGACTCATCTGACGTCACAAACGGGGTTGACACCTCGTCTGCCATTCGAACACTTGATGAAAAGTTCCTCATAACGAAAACTTTATCAAATTTTCTATTTCCTATTTCATTTCGCTGACTACGCCCATGTCTGTTACTTTAAGCTCCAAATCGCGTTCTGGAGCTCCACTCGATTTGCTTTAATGGCTAATGGTTATACGATGCGACAGCACCGGTTCAATTGTTTATATGTCGTCCTGTCCCATCAAATTATTCAAATGAACCAGTCATCGAGTGGATTGAGTCACGAACCATTGGGCGGCGGTTGCTTCACACTTGATTGCTCTGGAGACATTTCCATCTGCTTAGTGGAATTCATGCGCGCGCTGTCAGCACACTTCAAAGCTCACGGTTTCGGTTTTGAGAAAACACACGGATTTGTTTACCCACAAGACCCCGTCCCAAATCTGTTTTCCGGTTTTATATGTTTGTGCGGGGTTGGGCAATCAACTGTTTCCTTCGAATGTCTTCGGAATTCTAGGGAGAGGTGTACCGAAATGGTTGTTCGAGTTCGAGGCTTTCTTCGTCGTTCTGTTTGATGGCAGAGGAAATGTTTATGGGCTTGATTTATGTTGGAGTTACGGATGGTTTCAAACATAATTAACTTGTGTGGTGAAGTTTTATTGGTCTAAATGTTGGAAAACTTTGGGACTGGTTTAAAACTGTTTTTCAACTAATCCTCGCCTTTGAACAGTTTTATGGTACTATGTGATTTTTTTGTGTGTGTTTCGTAGCACTGAAATTTAAACGATTTTATATTTGGCTAGGGGCCGTTAAGTATCTAGGGGTCATGCTAAAAAATCAAACTTGTAAAAATCTCATTGAGGGCATTCAAGCCAAATGGAACAAATATGTAAAATGTCTGTATCCACTTATTAACTTTGTCTTAAGACCAAGCTTTTGATCTTCAAACAAATTTTCAGGCTAGCCATATTGTATGTTGTACCAATATAGACTAGCTTTTGTAATACTAGGAAGAAAGTTCTGCAGAGGATTCAAAACTAACTTTTGAAAATGATTCTGAAGCATCCAATTAAAACATTAGAATAATTGACGAATATAGTTATCAATAGTTTTAGAATAACATCATTGATATCTTCTATTGCCATAATAAATGCGTTCTATATCTAGGTTAGGTAAGGTTAAGTAAATTTAAAGCATTTTTTCCCTTATAAGCAGGTGAAATCAACTCACCTGTAAATATTCTTAACTACTACGGAAAATAATATGTAATATGTTGTTAACAAAATGAATGCTTAATTAAGTTTTACCAAATTTGAATGATGGTGTTTTCTAACTCAGACTACCTAGATATAATAAATTAATGTAATGGTTGGAATGATTCACTAAAATAAAAAAATACAAAAGTTTCCAAATCTGTAGTTCTTGAAAATGAACCCATTCCGCTCAAAAGGGCACATCAAATTCCGTGTGGACACAATTTGCAAGATACTCTGTGGGTTCCTCCCATCTTCCCCCACCAAATCCTTGAATACTGGAAAAATACTGGAGAGCGATGTTGTGTTCAGTGTTGGGAAACTCGTGCTCACGAGTAAAAAAAATACTCACTCTCGTACTCGTTTGCGAGTAATACTCACGCTGTGAGTCACTCATTCCTTACTCTAACTCACGCGAGAGTATGACGTCATAACTCACTGCGAGTATTACTCACGTAAAGAGTAATACTCGCAGTGAGTATGACGTCATTACTCTCGGTGAGTGAGCAAGTTACTCTTTGTGAGTATGGTGAGTAACCAATTTCCATAGCAAAATAAGATTGTACATAAGTATGTTCTATACTAGGTGGAAGACTGTAAATGTAAATAATTTAAAGTGTTTACAGCTGTTGTCGACTTCAGTGTGTATTGTGATATGCAGTTTTATATTGTAATTTTAGGGAAAACTTTCCGTTTTACGGTTCAACGAAAAGCTACCGCAGCTGTCACATCACTGATTTGCACTGGTAAATCATCAGTAGGCTTCAATGATACCTTGGATATCGTCTTGATGATTGTTGTTTGTTGCTATTTTTCATAGCGTTTTCTCTTTCAAGCATACTATGATTGAATTTTTGCTTCAATGATGGAATGATTTCGAAGCCTGCGGTAGAACTTTGACAGCTGCGGTAGAACTCTGCGGCTACCGCAAACTGGAAAATTTTCCTAACAACCGTAATAGTATGGTTGTTTAAACTATACCGAATTCAGACCCAGTTTTTCAAAATGGATAAACAAGTTATAATGGCGAAAGTCCGGTTGTGTTCAAATACTTTCCAGGCCAATTTATTTCGTTTAGTGGCATAAAATAAATACTGTAACTTTTTCTGAACGCGTTTATGCTATTGATATTCAAAGTTGAATTGAAATATTAGTAAAAATGGAATAAGGTACCGTGGGGCAAGTGGGTAATGGAAATCGTATAGTTGAGATACTTCAAATTCTAAAGACTTTAAATTGAAATAAATGAGGTCGTCTTTATTTTTTAACTTAACTCCCACCAAATATAAACAGTATGCTAAAATTGATTTTTATGTAAAAATGAAAAAAATACAGAAAAAGCTCATGCAAAATGTTACTTTTCACTTGCTTCACAAGTTTTTGAACAATAAATTGAAATTTAGTTATATTCACGATTTCTATTAACTTCAACATTAGTTAAGGCGTCTTGTTCCTTAGGTAAGAAACATGTAAACAAAGAAAATTTTATTCTTGTCAATTCAATTTTCTCCTGTTCAGTTTCGGCTCTGTAGAATTTTCACCGGTCGTTATTTGTTTCAAAGAAAGTCGGATATGACATAAGATAACTCTTCAAGAGAAATTATTTTTTGGAACGGAATCCTTCAATAGTGTTCGGATTATTTTTTGTGTGGATAGACCCATACCCCATTTTTATGTTTTGGACTAGCTTTACATTTACATTCCATGAGATTCCCGTGCGTTCTCTTATATTGCAACTTTTCAATCAACGTTTTCCTTTCCAATCTCTTTTAGAGAAGTTCCATGATTGGTAATAGCTTTTATCGCTTTGAGTATTGTGTTTCTTGAATTTAAAGCACGTTCCGATTTTCTATGATAATTGCGAACCTTGTTTACTAATAGCTACCTAAAAAGAAAACACAAAATCAATCTCTAATGAGAAACTTTTTACTTGCCCCACGTGATTAGAAAGTTGATGGTGTTTTAATTTAGTTATTTTTATGTCTAGGTCGAATTAATCCCAAAACTTTTATTTTCAGTTTAAAACTGTCAGAGAGTACAACTTAGATGTGGTACAGAGAATTATCTTCTGCAACTTTTTTCTACTGAACATATCAATACAAGATTGCACGCCACCAACTTGTAACGGAGTAATAGTTGACAGGTAGACAATCTTTCACTCTATTATGCAATAATGGTTGAAAATCGCAGGAATCTCTTATCTATCGTAATGCTCTGAATGGCCTCAAAGGTTTACGCATGAGTTTGAAACGTGAATACATATATTCAGTAAAATATTCAAATTATTTTCACTTACCCCATTTACCCACTTGCCCCGCGGTACCTCACATAAATTTGGTTTGCGATTGGCATCTTGGCCATTTCATATGTAATTTCGCTTTTGAATATTTTTAGCTAACCTTATGTAATTTTCAAGTTTGTTCTAGAAAACTTGTATGCAACGTTGCCGAATAAAGTTTTCTGATCAGAAAAATGTTCGGAATTTATTATATTTTGCTTGGTTTCTATATAGATACTGAATGATAAGTTAATCCTCATTGAACCATTATACGGGCCTCTGATTATTGTTTGGTCATTAATGTTATGTGGTAATAGCAAGTTTGCATAATTTTTCAATATATAATTTTCAATAGCACTGTTTAAGGAACAGACATTTAAAAATGTATCATTTTCAACGTTTTATCTAGTCCCATAATGAATAAAAAATAAATTAAAAATAATTTTCTGAAATATTTTTTTAACTTCTTTTGTTTGATTCTATCTAAGACATGTGACACCTGACTTATTGTTAGATTTCTGCTCCTCTTTTATGATCTATGTGTTGTCAGAAAACCGAAAAAAAGTGAAAATTGAAAAGCTGGTGCTGAAGTTGTCGCACAAAATATTGCTGGCAACGCTGTTTGGCAGACCAATCAGCGGCTTATTAGTTTTGGCACAAAACTCAGATACGTTTTGTCGAGTCTCTGTCTCAGGTTTTTATTATTGCAGTAGTGCTGCATATCGTAAAGTAGAGAATAAAAAAATAGTCAATTGGCAAATAAATCAAGCTCATAGTTGATAAATGTGGAAATGCTCATATCATAAGTACACAAAGCTAAAAGCAGAATCTGGCCCAGTAGAGGTGTAACGTTAGAAGAAAAGAGCATTTACGATGCAACGTGCGCAGCGAAACACCAAACATAAATTACAGCTTGTGTTAAGAATTCATATTATAATAACGTTTTGCGTGCAACAAATAGTTTTCAGAATAAAATTTTCATGTTATCATTTGAATAAGGACACCCCAAGAATAGCCTTACTTATTACTTATTATTTATTTGAGCCATTCGCAAGCTTTTAGAATATTTACAATATTTCAAGTGAGTAAAATTACTCACGAGTGAGTAAATGTTAGTCGAAAACTCACTCACGAGTATGAGCTGTACAACAGAAACTCACGACTGAGTATACTCACGCGAGAGTTCAAGCTGTACAACTCATACTCGCGAGTGAGTTTGCAGTTTTCAGTGAGTACTCACGAGTTTCCCAACACTGGTTGTGTTCGGCTCCAGTGAATTCCAACAAACAGAACCAGAACAAAAACCGGATGGAAAGATTTTCCAACTGGACGAATTATAGCCGGCAGTCGACAGTCAGTGAAAACACGGCGGCGCCAATCTGCTTCTTGGGCGGGTTCCAAAAAAGGGAAACTAAGGAAGAAGGTCGAAACCTTTGCAATGACAGCGTGCTGGATTCGGTTGGGTGCCCCAATTTGACGGAGCTGATAATCGGATGAAATTGGGAAGAAGTCAGTGCTCTTAATTTTAATGTACGGTTTCGGACTGGCGAAGAAATCGAAATGTGATTTATTGGGGGATACCTAGGTGATGACGATCTGATAAAAGTAGGAATGCTATTAATTTCGGTTTCTGAGTTGGGGTAACCCTTGTCAAAGCAAGTTAAAGATACACGTCATTTAGCTGGTAACGAACAGAAGTTTACATGGAAAAGTAGCTCTGGGACGTTGCCAAAATTGCACTCGTGTGCATTCGATGGCATTTATTTGTTTCGTGGCTTCAGGAAGGTTACTCGATTTCAATATAAGTTTCTGTGCTAACTATCTAAGTCATCTTATGCAAGTTCTAGTGGTTTCCGCGTTTTCGCTGAAATTTGTTATTCAGATATTTTACTTTTACGCATGATAGTTAGATTTACAGTGTAGCATTTAACAATCGCTACGAGAAAATGTAAAGTATTTAACAGAATCCCTGTAGAATACACAACCAAAAAATAAAATTGTTTATTTTTCACGGGTTGCGTTATTGGACCGTTTGCGTTTGCGTTTGAAACAAGCAAAGGACTTCGACAAGACGATGGTCTTTTAAGGTGTTATGAAATGGGCGGGTTTCAAAATGAGGGCCTTGATCTATAATAACTCCTACCAGTTCATCTGTTTCGCTGACGACGTGAACATTGTCGGAAGAACGCGTCAGGTGGTTGCTGAACAGTATACCAGGCCGAAACGTGAAGCAGACCGGGTTGGATTGAAGGTAAAAACGTCGAAGACGAAATATCTGCTGGCTGGATGAACCGAGCGCGATGGAGCTCGCATTGACAGACGCGTGATGAAGATAAGTTCAGAGAAATTCGAATTCGTATCATTTCCAGAAGTCGTGCTTATTACGCACTCCACAGGATTTGCGGTCTGCTAAACTTCACCTTTGTACTAAGAGTACTATGTACACGACGCTGATGGAACCGATAGTCCTCTACGGTCATTAAACGTGGACGATGGTCGAAGAGAATCTGCAAGCGCTAGCAATTATTTTACTACGGGTGCTTAGGACACACCTCGAATCTGGTAGGTACAAGACGAAGAAGAGCGCAATGAGCTAGGCGGTTTGATCTAGTGGAACAGGATATTGGAAGTTTGGGACGATCGAGAAACTGAAGGCTAGCAGCCATGGACCGAGTTTGTTGGCGCAACAGCCCGAGCAGAAGAAAATAACTACTGAATACCAAATTGAGGTATTCCATACCAGATAATTTCCAATACTACATACCTGAATGAGGTATGAATTAGCCCTGCATAAGAGGTAAAATACCTCAAATAATATCTCAAGCATATTCTACGAACACCAAACTGATAACTAGATCAGGTATTGTAATACCTCAATAATACTTGATGGATTTTCATATAAAAATGAAATTTTTCAATTGTAGTTCAATACCTCCAGCAGACCTCAATAGCTGTTTAATACCTCAATGAAGTATTTTTAATTGTTTTAAAGGTTTTTTTCAATACCATTATACTACCAAATTGAGGTATTGAAAACTGAACAATACCTAATTTTGGTATGATACCAAAAAATGGTATGCATAAGTTATTGGGGAGTTATTTGTTCCTGCTCGGGAGGTCTTTTCTTGAAAACAAACAAACATTGTTTGTTACGTATAACAAATAATTCAAAATTTAACTCTAACCTCTATACATTTTTTATGCCAAGATTCAGTAGAAAAGTGAAACTTTTGAACGAGTTCTTGAAAGAAATGTCAGGAGATACACCCCAATCTCTATTTACGACCATTATAGGGGGGTCGTAAAAAGAATCGTTCGTTAAAAATCAAGGTTATAATCATGTATTTGAAAAATGCAACGTCAAGATGTGGAAATACTGATCTAAGATATTTGGCAAAGTTTAAGCATGATTTGGGGACTTTCGAGAATGGCCATATAAGTTTTCTGACAATAGATTACAACACTGCTCGATTGTTATCGAAAGATCCAACTTTATGGGGATGTTATATGAAGAAGCCATTGAATTTAAGACATAGCGATCGAACGTTCACCAAATTAGAAGGAAATGTTGCACGCGCAAAATCGACCTCGCTGCTCTAGAAACATGAGTAGGAAAAGCCACTACCGGGTACCCCCGTTGGTTTGACCATATTTAATCTGAACACTTTTTAATTTGTACCCCGCTAATTTGCACATCATTCAGATTAAAAACGATTCAAACGTCATTTAGCTCATGTAACGGAGTAAAGTAAAATGGAACGCTGTGGAACGGAACGCAGAATCAAAACAAAACAGTAAAAGAGGCGACCAGAAACCCGTTTCTAGGGTGACTAGATGTTCAAATTAAAAATGAACCCCGATGGTTTGCATGAGGTACCGTTCAAATTAACGGGGGTGTACGGTAGTAACAGATTGATAATCAGCATAGAATTTAAAGTAAAATAATATTTTGTACATAACACTTCACGCTGACATAAAATTCATAACTACAAAGGTTACGGTCATCAGGGAAGGGAAGGAATGTTAGTGTGACTAGACCTGTGTGCCGAAATATTTTTGATCGGCGGCGGCGTCAGAGCATTGACAAATTTCGACGCATTGACAAACGTCACGCCGTTGAAAAATTTCGACGACGGCGACGGCGGCGTACATCGGCGTGGAGAAAATTGAACAAAAATATAAATTTTGATCATTTCCGTACAAATACAGTAACAAATAAGTTTGAAATCTGATTTCCAATATCTGCCTTACAATCGAATGATTGAGTTACATATACGGCCATTTTGATAAGAATTCAAGTTGGAAGTTTATATAAAAAAAATCCAAGTTTCCACACAAGTTATACTATTATATCATAGATCATATCCACGTTGATACTACAATATTTATTTATGCAACGAGTTACATACCGTTTTGATTCATATTACGGACAGCTTCAAATTCCGGACACTCTACTTTGTATGGGAAACATTTCACGCGAAATGTTTCAATTTTTGCTGTTCAAAAGTTCTCAAATTCAAGGATCGTTTTAGTAAACTTTTTCCATAAATATCTTTGAAAATTTATAATGCCTAACTACCTTAGATGTCTGATAGGGCCTGAGCCTTCAGTAGGTCAAATTGCGAAGCCCGCAGTATCAGTTCTTGATACCTGCGGTGCAGCTGGGCGTGGGCTAAGTGGTCGACCCTGCCCGCCTTCAGCGGACAACGGGAGGTGAGGACCACCCGGGAAGCTGGCAATGCGCCAGCATGCTACCTTGGTGGACCCTCATAAGCGTGTCATCGATGTTCGTTGCTGCATGGCTACGCAGCTAACCTGGAGGATGCGATGTGCAATAGCCCCTCTCCGAAGCAATGCCTTCTTGGTGGTCCCGGAGAGACGAAGGGTTTGGCGGCAATGGAAATGGTTTAGTGGGTCGGGGGTGTAGTCCTGTTTACTGCTTGTACGTAGTAAATGGTCCCCAACCCCACACTCCCGGACCTCGGTCCGGAGTCTGTTGAGCAGATTATCCCCCCATTGCTTAGAAGGAAAAAAAAAAAAAAAAGACTGGAGCCTCTCAAATTGATATCCGAGCTGCCCCAGATGATGTGATGAGCATTGGCATCACTGCCCACAATCAGCGGAAGGCCTTTTGTTACGCAGTGTACGACAACTCGTTTGAAGTCATCCGTTGGGGATGGTTCATCATGTGGTAAATATACCGAACAATAGACGTATTTCCTGTTGAGGTCACCAACAGAAACATCGATTGTGACAGCACATACATCTCTGGTAGTTAACTCAGAAATGAGTGTAGCAACGATTGCTTTATTAACGAGCACGCATGCGCGGAGCATGGAGCACGAGTTTGCCATTTCAAGCTTGCTAAAAGTAGCAAAAACTGGGTCCACAAGGTTACCTAGATAGAAGTTCCCTCTACGAAAGTAGGGTTCTTGAACTAGCGCCACTTGGGCTGCACCATTTTGCATGAGTCTGCAAAGATTGATCGTTGCTGTTCTTTTATGCTGAAGATTGATCTGAGCTAACCTAACCGTAGCCACTACCCAAACTAGGCAGGATTAAGCTTTTTGCAATCTCAGCACGAAAAAGACCAGCAACGAAAAAACCAGATCGGTATATTTTTAAAGTCGCCAAAGGCGAAAGAGCACAGAATACACTGTGTAAAACGCATAATGCGAATCCATATAGGTGATAATTTAAATTAAATGTCAACATATTCATAATCCCACCCTTGTTAAGCCTCAAGATAGAGACTGAAGAAGGGCAGCCGATTATCTCGGAGAAACACAAGGTCACCTGCACCATTGCTCCGGGTAGCACAGGAAGGACTCAATACTGTGGAGGGCGCCCTGGTACCCCACAGGCTCCGTTAGCGGTTAGGTTTTATTTAGACCCCCCTAACCATTCATTCCTAGGCACGGTACGCATCACACCATAAATTAGGGGTCACCTGTTAGGTGGACTTTTACCACCGGAACAGGCAGTCCGTAGTGTTAATTCTTAGCCAGTTGAAACAACCGCTACCGACACTACGCGGCTATCTAGGCTGCTCGGGAAAAGGAGGTTAATATTGATGATTAACTCCTGACGTGCCCAAGCAGCCTCACAAATGTCCGTATATATAAATCAAAGAAGACAATAAAGAAAGTGAAGCTTAGTTAGTAACTCATTAAAATTCTTTTGATTTTTTTTTGTATTTTCTTGGAGAAAGCTGAAGTTAAGCCCTAAATTTGGCCAAGAAAAGTAAAATATCTGTTTACAAAGTGAGTATTATTCGAAGTGTTTTAGTTTCATCTGTGCTTATCATGCTCCAAAAGCATATGAAAAGTTAAACTCAAACGATTTGGACCCAAGAGTTTTTTTTTCTCAGAGTGGTTGTCATCTTAACAAGATAATGTCTACTCCTCAGTTATTTTAGTTATACGCATATATTTTTTTTTATTATTCGAAAAATCAATTTTATAAAGCGTTATTATTTTAATTTTAATTTTAATTCTTGATAACATATACCTGCAAATAAACGTATTATATTAAATTGATTTACAGCTCACAACGTGCATCATCTGAATGGTCATTTGATTCAAAGGCTCGAGTTTTGCATAACCATTTCGACCATTTGACCAGACTTCCATTAGAGATAACAAAATTCTCCCATTATTTACTATCATATCATAACTTAGCTATTTGATGAAACATCTGTACCGAAAAAGTATTAAAAAAACCAGAATTTAAGGAGTCGTAGGTCCTAAAGCCCTGTCCCAATTTTAGTGTCAAACGCTTATGTTAAGGCCAAAAACACATGTTTACTCAATTTTCAATGTTTTTCGTTTGTTAAAGTCCAAAAAATATTTTTTTTATAATTTTGAACACCCATTGGCTTAAACTCAAATTTTGGGTGTATTTTATTTTTCGTGTCTCTTGCGAAATGTCAGATAGGAAAACTCCAGTGTTAAAGCTGAAACCCCTGTGGTGTTTTTGTCGACTAAGCGAATGTCAAACATGATCATAAGTGTCAATGTTCATTTTTGGTCTCAATTTTTGAATTAAAGTTCAAATAGGATATAGCCGTTATTCGAGCGGGAAAAATTGCTAAAGTAGTTTTAGTAACAATAAATTCAATAAATAGTCTAGGAACGGATGGGACACGTCATATCGGATGCCTATTGATATACGCACAAAATATCATTTACATTGAAAGTAGTTTAAAATGCCATTATTATTTTTGTGTTTTGAACTGAAAATGACAAGCCTTCTTCTGAAAACTTTTAGTGTTGCTAGATTAAAAATGGAGAAAGCTCAGCAAGTTTTGAAATTAAAAAAAGTTTGTTTTTGCTTTTTTGATTTGAACTTAAAATTTTAACAAAATTCGTGAATTTTGGGGATGAGCTCTGCCTCACTTAAATGCCTGAAATAATAAGAAAAAAGACGAATCCCGGACATAATATGATTTACAGAAAGCAAACTAATCATTCTCTTCCTAGACTAGCATAATGTAGCTACCAACATCGTGTTGGAATCCCATCACGACATGAAGATGACAACGACGACAAGGACGCCTTCGTCGTGGCCTGGAGCCTTTCGCGCTCGTTGCTGTCGTAGTGTCAAAGTGTTGGTGCCTGCCTCACTTCGGTCAGTACACGAGATGCAATGCACAGAGATGGAAGCTGGAAGAGAATCGTTCGCCCAGAAGGATGAAACAATCCTGTTGTAAAAGAGATACGAGTGAAAAATTGCAGCTTTTAATTTCATTAGGCATATCCGGTCGGAAGGGCCATCCAGCTGGGGAATGAAATGGGAAAAAAGACGAAGATTATGGGCTGGCACAGATGGGAGCTTTGTTGCTCCGAGGGAAAGTCAAAGGCTGTGAGGGTGGAGTGCTCCTCTTGTGGTTTTCCGATGATGAATCAAACGCTTTGTCTCTTTGTTGTTTCGTGACACCGAGTGGAAAGTTCAATTAGTCGATGTTGAGAGTGGCCGTGAAGTGTTAATGGAACAGTTATGAACAATGTTGGAAGCAATTATAAGTGCATTTGCGACGGGAAACCCCCTAGGATGACATGTACGTAATGTCGTGAATCCACTAGAAAATAGCATTTCTGCAGCAGTCATTGTGAGTTGCTCTTCAGTGTTGCAATCATTCATGCATAGAAGCAAAGCAAGACCGCAAATCGTGCTCGTTTCGGAAAAGTTAGTGTGCAGCTGCCTGACAGTAATTTGACATCGTTTGAGGTTCAAGTTATGGTACTTAGGATAGTTTTAGTCTGTAGCAAGTATGGTATGTATGCAATATGCCAAAGGGTAGAGAACATTTTAAGGCAGTTAGATATGATGCATATGTGGAAGCAAAGTTTGGACTGGAAATTATAAGGAATTGCTTTACAAGTAGTTTCACAGACAAATTGAGTTAACAATGTCCATCTTGTAGAATTTATGGAGAATATGATAAACAACTTTGTTTACCGTTTCTTATGTTAATTGGATGCTTTTCTTTTTTAATTCTTTCATTAGTATCATATCACACATTACATTCATTTCTTATATCTAGGTGTTCTGTATTAGAAAACACTATCATACTAATTTGGTTACACTAAACTAATTTTTTTATTAACATTTTTATATACTATATTTCATTTGACGAAGCAATTAAGAATTTCAAAAGGTGAGTTGATTTCACCTGCTTATAAAAGACAAAAAACGCTTTCAATTAACATAACGCATTGATCGTGGCAACGATTTTTGTCTAAAACTGTTGATAATTTCTCTCAACATTTGTTCCAATGTTTCAGCATTAGATGTTCTTATGCTATATATGATCCATGCATTTTGTTGTTCAGGTGTTTAGTGAAACCAACCGTTACATCATTCTTCTTCTTTCCATTTGATCTAATAAACAATGTTCTAGATCTTCTTCAAGTTGGGTACCTACACGCAAAAGGAACATCTATGTTTTCACTTTACAGATTTTTTCCATTCAACCGTGACGGAGGGTAACCCAAAAAAAAAACTAATTATGACTGACGTTAATGTAGGCTTCCATAAAATTGATTTTCAATAATTCCCCCTTCACAGCTGCTAAGCTCAGTAGAAGACTTTGCCGCTCGTCTTGAATGGAAAAGTCACTCGTCGACCTCTCCTATTCTCCTTCAAGATTGCAACGCTTTTTACTCCAGTACCATCTTGCACCCGTTTTTGTTTCCGCTCCGTTAGAAAGGCAAAGCTTGGGAAGTCCTTTTTTTTCTCTCCAGGTGATTGTATGAGCGAAAGCGAAAGCACTTTCAAACGTTAATTAGATCCTGCAGTCCTACGAGAACCGATCTCTGGCACGTAAACTTAATTGAAGCCTTTCTTGGTGCCGGGAGCTTCTTCGAACCGGATGATGCACATACATAAGGCCGGGAAAGCCCTATTCGGCATCGACAAGTAGGAACCGCTTCGTAGGGGAGATGGCTAATTAGAGCGTCGTCGTCCTCCTTGATCCGGATTCTTATTCTTGTCGTTCACCTCGAGGGGGGCTGATCCTGTATTCTGCGGTAATGTGAACCGTTCTTTGAAGTTTTCGTTTAATTGCAGGAGATTGAAGCTTGTAGGAAATTGGGGCTACTTGCAAACGTGATTGTTTGTTCCGTTACCCCGATTGATGTGGGTGAAGAAGCTGATAACTAGACTAATTCAAATGTTGTAGAAGTTGTTATGTAATGCTTAAACGATGCCATGCATGGAAGGGGTCCAAATAGTCGTAGCGGTAAACGAGCAGCTATTTAGCAAATCATGATTAGCGTCGTGGGTTCGGATCCCACTAGTAGATATGGTTTTCCTGGTAAAAAAAAGTTCTCGATTTCCCAGGACATAGAGTATCTTCGTACCTGGGAAGGATTTTGAATGCTCATGTTCTGTGAGTGTTCACAAATGTTCCTTTGATTGCTCTCGTGTTCATGTTTAGCTTTTTAAACAAACACTCGGCTCACTAGACTGATCACGAATTCGTGTTCTACAAAAGTTTTGATTTGGCAGGGAGGCACAGATACAACATACGAAATTATACTCAGTGTTTACAAACTGCAAGATAACTCTAGCTTGCCAACGACAATAAAGTCAGACTTAATGAAAATCGATCGTTTTCGTTTTGTTGTGTACTTTCGATCTTTCCGGACAAACATGGAAAATTTCCAAAGTTTTCTAACATTTAGTTTTCATTTTTATTGGAAAAAGTAAACAAAATGCGTTTATATCCAACGAAATAAAAGATGCTCTTGCGACATTACTTTTGAATAACCAGGAAATGATTCTCAATCGATTTGTTACCTGAAATGCAAAAATATGTTTTGATAAATTACGCGCTTCAATCATGTTTGTACATTGTTTGAGATCCCGGCTCACAGTGACATTTTATAACAGCAGAATCTGGGCTAAATTTGACTACATAAATTCAGTATCGGTTTCTCCCTCCCAGGTTTTGACAAGCTTGCATTAACGTACTTACAGTCTCACGATTCCATCATACATTTTTTTTTTGTTCTAACCTGATTTTAGTACAGCGTTGATCCGCTACGCCTCTAGTAGGGAGTTATATATACTAATTAAGCCAAATGAAAATAAAATGACTGATCCAGAATCACGCATGTAGATAGGAACTTACTTCGGAACATACAAACATTGGAACATACTCTGAATTGTTGTTCTTTGTCAGAACAATGCGGGAAAGTGGAAGACAGTTAAATTGCGGTGTGCGTTTGAAATGTAAATATCAAATGCGGGATTACCAAACGCGGTAAGATTTTTCACAAGAAATGCGATGTCAAAGATAGATTTTTCTTGCTGTGGGATGTATGCTTGCCAACATTAGGTCAATCTCCCATACTCTTTGGTGAACTCTGAAGGGCTCAACATTTGACATATATTCCAGCACACGAGCATCTGCCGACGCAGACTTCGGATCGGATACGAACGACGCTGCGCGACTAGCAGCAACGTTCTCTTTCGATCGTAGGCAGTCAGCAAGGTAAGACGTGTTTCTGGAAAGCTGGTGCCATGGGTGATTCTCAATCGGTGCTTCGGCCATTTCCACAGTTGCTAGGTGTGCTTTGATTATTTTGTGTTACTGCAATTTTAGGACGTTTACTTAACATTTGCATCTCAAATGCAAACAGCAATACGATCAGATCCGATGAGGACAAATCGCAGGCCTATCGAGCAGTATTTAAAAAAGTGGCAGGTACGAAGGCATAGAGTACGAAGGGCATAGTGTATTGCCCACACAGTTAAAAATAATGAAAATTACACGTCATGTAAACTTCATTTATGCGATGTAAACATGATGTCATGTAAATTTAAGTCTGGAATCATGTAAATTTGTGTTATATGTCATGTAACCACTCAGAATCCTGCTGGATTATATGACATATAATTGAAGTTTACATGACATGTCATGTAAATATCCATTATATACCACGCTCCAATTATGTGCATTATTTATCTTAGAAATTTACTCGTTTCGTTCGAACTGTGCAGGGTAATCGAGAAAATTTATTTTTCGAAATAATCCTTGACCGGCAGGATTCGAAGTCACAGCCCTCAGCTTGCTCTTGTTGAATAGCTGCGTATTTACCGTTACGGAAACCTGGGCCCCTCCGTAAAATTTATTTTCTGGGTTACTCAAAGAGTTTTCCTGAAAATTCTCTCCAGAGTAACTTCAAGAGTTCTTGCATGAAGAATTTCTTCATATTCTTTCAAGAAATCCTCCGGTGATTTTTTCCAGAGTGTAATTCGGGGCTTCTCTTCAGGAAATCCTACGCTGGTTCATCCGACAATTTTCACAGAAATTCCACGAATTTCTCCATAAATAACACTAGTAACTCATTTAAATGATTTACTGGGAATTCATTAAAAACATCCTTTTTTTTTCTTAGCGGATAATGACTTATTTATTTTATTTATTTATTTATTTATTTATTTATTGATTTTATTTTGTCTTTGAGCCTTTGGCGCTTAGAGACTGATTAGAGTACAAATACATACATGTAGGCTTTTAGTTATTTCGACATACAAAATATAAGATAAATATAAGAAATTGCTGAACAATTGACTAACATTTTAAAAGTTGAGACATATTAACATTAAATACTGGACTGATTATTCAAAAGAATGGTTTTGAGTTTGATTTTAAAACAATTTTGCGAGAGAATTTTAATATCTTGTTGGAGATTATTGTAAAGTGCTGTTGCCCTATTGATCGCTGAGTTCTGTCCAAACGTCGTCGTACATCGCCTTCGGGATATCAAACGATCTCTTCCTCTCGTATTGTGATAATGCTGATCATGAAGACGGCTGAGAGTTGTGTTTGTGTGTACGGAGCCATGCAGAATACGATGTACATGTGCACAGGCAGCGCTAGCGTACAAACTTTCGACGCTCAGTAAACTGTGTTTTGCGTGAATGAAAACAGTTGATGTTCTACGGTGATAGCCGAATAAGTTTTTGATAGCCTTGTTCTGAATTTTTTGCAGGGATTTTAATGCGGTTTTGTTAGCTGTTCCCCACACTAATATTCCATAAGTTAAGTGACTATGGAATAAAGTGTAGTATAGGTTGCGTTTCGTTTCTAGAGGCACAAGATCAGAAATTCTCCTGAAAACACCAGCAGTTTGAGCTAGTTTTGCGCACAGTTTACTAATGTGTTCATTCCACTTGAGCTTCTCATCCATTAGCACCCCCAAGTATTTGAATACTTCCGCCCTTTCGATGCAGTTGTCACCGTACAAAACTTCAATGTTGCTCGTTTTTGGCACGTTGAACAACATGTACTTCGTTTTCGAAATGTTCACAGTGAGCTTACATAAAGATTCAACGCTAAGAATCAGTAGCAATCTCAATGTGTAAGTGCTGGTGCTCTCATTTTAACATTTAACATATAAGAACAACGGAAATGTTTACGCGCCTTATGATAGCCGAGTAGTCCTCTGCACTTTCACAAGAAAGCACAAGGAGTTTGGATATGTGAAAAGGTTGTTTTATGGACTTATTAAGGTAAACAATAAAGATATGAATAGAAATGATTACGTGAGCGTAAACATGGATTACCATACTACAGTCAACTCTCCTTTACTCGATATTTCCTTTCTCGATATCGAGTTAGAGAACCATATTTAAAGTTGATGCTACCTCGATGATTGAAGGCACAGTTGCACTGGTTTGGTAAGGATTGGTATTCTGTAATTCGATACCTCCTTAACATGATGGCCAGGATTCCGTCACCCTCCCCACACGAGCATGAAACAGAATTCCCCAAATCCCATTACCCGAAGTCACCCTGAATTCCATATCCCCGAACGACTTATAACTCCGAATTACATTACTCATAATTCCATTATCGCAGGGCAATGTCATTCAAAGGAATTGTACATTCGGGGTTCTTAAATGTGGGGTTATGATACATTCGAGGTAGTGGCATACGGGTTGATACTGAATGCTATTTGGGTAATGGGATTTCGGATATTGGGACAGAATCGTTTGTAACGTACCAGATTAGGGACTGTTCATGAATTACGTAAGACCTTTCTGATGGTATTTTGAAATCCCGCCTCCCCCTCCACATGGTAAGACAAATTGTATGAATGAAAAAAAAATGTATGGCGCGTAAAAAAACTCGACCTTTTAGCGTTAGCGTTAGCGTTAGCGTAGTTACGGTATACTTCGTAGATTGGATACTAGCAACATTCATGTTTCTTTTTAATAATCTCATCCTGACTACTTTCAAGAACAAGGCAGGGGAGTATACCTTGTTCAAATCATAAACAAGAATACTAAAAGCATGAATATCACTATTCCCGGCCACGCCCATCTTTACCGTAACTTGGGATAGGGGAAGGAAATGTTGATGTTGCACTTACTTAATGAGAGGCCACCAACTCAGCGACACCCTCATAAGTGCTACGGAGTTGGAGGTTGGGGAAGGTATATTGTCAGGATTCGCCTAGAAAGCTGGCGATAGACCATAAACATTTGTTGTTTAAGTGTTTTCAATTTAATCTTTTGAATGCCGGCAATTATAAGAGAAAACAATAGTTTATGTATAGTATAAATAGTATTTCGCGAAGTGCTTGTCGATTGAGCAGTAATATTTTTGCTCAATAGCTAGTAAAAAGCAAAACCAATCCCTCGAGAGTCATCGGATTGTATAAAATAACGATACGCGCAAAAAAAAAAAAAAATCCGGCGACGAAAACACGCGCGAAACCGTCAGCAAAACCTATCGGACGACGCAAAACCGAACTGTCCTGCTTGGGCTTCACGAAGCACTACCCAGCAAGACGCTCCGAAATAGGAAAAAAAACTCCGGCGACGAAAACACGCGCGAAACCGTGAGCAAAACTTATCTGACGACGCAAAATCGAACTGTCCTGCTTGGGCTTCACAAAGCACTACCCAGCAAGACGTTCCAAAACAGGGAAAAACATCTCCAGCGACGAGAACACGCGTGAAGCCGCGAGCAAAATCTATCGGACGACGACGACGCTCCAAAACAGGAAGAAAAAAAAAATTAAAAAAAAAACATCTCCGGCGACGAAAATACGCGCGAAACCGTGAGCAAAACCTATCTGACGACGCAAAATCGAACTGTCCTGCTTGGGCTTCACAAAGCACTACCCAGCAAGACGCTCTGAAACAGGAAAAAAAATCTCCAGCGTTGAAAACACGCGCAAAACCGTGAGCAAAACCTATCGGACGACGCAAAACCGAACTGTCTCTGATGGTGTCGCCGTGTTATGGGCAATAATTGCCAAAGCGAGAGGTCTTGCTGTTTCTCTCGCTGTAGACAACAGCTTCTCACACATATCTACTCATTATGAACCAGTTCACTAATCTGACGTTTGAGCGGTGCCGTGCTCACCCGTTGCCATGGCAGCCTCACCACAAGAATCCGCCAGCAAAGATATAAACCTAGAATAAGGTATTTGCGCATTGGAACCAACTCACCGGAATTCTGTCGAAACCCTCCCGCACAGAACAGCGTTACCCTGAAAAGGCGTCGTATTCCTTCAAGGAACCACACATTAAGTTTTTTTTTTCATTCAGGCGTCACACTTTCGTTTTCGGATACTCTTCGGTTTTTCGCTATACATATGATTCACACACACAGTAAGCAAGAGGAAAGCACGCGGTTGAAAATGTATTTTTATCAACATGCTTGAGATTTTTGGCACGACCAATCCGACGTTTTGAATCAATTTAGGGTAACTGGGTGTAATACGCCCCAACGGGGCAATACGCCCCTCTTCATTTTCACGGGATTGAGGCTTCTTTCACACATAAATATGATTACATATCTTGAATATTCGCGAAAAAATGATGTTGCGCATATATGTTCTTTGAAAAGTATAAACAATCAATAGAAATTCTAAAAATATCGAAAATCAGGTTTTTGGTTTAAAAATTTGCTTTTGATAAGCGAGCCTCAGGGTTGATGAAGCTCATTCTTTACTATTGTACTTAATACCAAAACTTTTACCGGAAGAAGACTGCTACTGGACCCTTTTAAGATTAGCAGGTGGTGGAATTCTCCTTGGAAACATTTCTATAACGCTGTGGACGGTTTTTTCTACGAGAGGGGCATATTGCCCGGGTTGTTTTGAAACGTAAACATTGGGACCGTTTACAAAAAAAACATCTTATACACTTTTTTAAAGCAACCTGGAAGGAGAAAGTTGCGTGCAGAGCATGGCCAACTAAGTAAGCAACACATTGACATAGAAAACTATAGAACTGATGTATTTGCTACTGCTATAGAGCAGTTTTTTCTTAAGGGGGGGCGTATTACACCTTTTTACCTTATACGCTGAATAAGTAAATCACTCTCGAACTAACTCAGCCATCTAAACGCACATAACTTTTCTTCAGAAAACCCCATATCCTACCACTATTCTGAATGAAAAACTAACACTACCGTCGGCATTCGCAGAGGTAAATCGCGACACGTTTGAACACCACGGCGTTTCTTACCGGACTCCCGGCGCGTAAAAAAGCTCGACCTTTTCCTCCCCCACAATCCTTTACGTAATTAATGGACAACCCTTCACGATATTTGTTCCAAGCTCTTGTTTTCGTGATTATCAAAAACATTTGTAGCTAAAACTCAAACTGTGGAAAGTTCAGTTGCTGCCGCAAATGCTGTCTGGTAATGGAGGAGGATCCCGAAGCTCCAGGCCCGACACAACGGCGTGTCAACGAAAGAGGACGATTCTGACACGCGTCTGTGCCAAGGGTGGAACTGGCGGCTCTTTACTGCTACCCCAACTTGTCGCTGGTTCTAAAAAGTAAACAATCATACAAAATTCCGACCAAACAGTGATGAAGGCGTAATCAATTTTCTAGAAAACATCCATTTTGGGAAATAAGTCGAATTCGCTGATTAAATTACCAACAGCGCACTGCAGTAACACATAGCAAATAACTGCTTGCAAAAATATCTTTCAAGCGCATTGATTACCTGGAATTTTGTGATTAATATTTTTTACTTTTCCGCGTTAAGCCGTAAAACTGGTTCTGGACTTAGGTTGGCGGCTTTTCAATTTTACTCCCATTTGACAGCCGCCCTCCACCCTTGGTCTGTGCACGGTGGTGATGGCAGTGCCAGTGTAGGCAAGCTTTCTGTGTTTCTTCATAGCGGCAACGTCAATGGATCATTGAAGGTAGTTTTTGCCAATGCTCACCGCATCAAAACAAAGGCGCCACTGTATATGGGATTTAACATTGTGACAGCATTGCTGTTCTGTCAAACACACAAGGCTACGGTGGCGCTATCTATGCTGTCCATAGCGGCCGTTTTGGTTATTTTAATGATCCATTGACATTATCTCGAGGGGTATATCGTAAAGCATATTTGGAGATGCACTAGGGTATATCCCACACAAACTAACGCACTATGGTCCAGAAATCAGATTCATGCGGAAAAATGCATAGAGATTTAGAATTTAACTTTAGATGAAAACTGTCTTGTACAAAGTTTTCAATTCCTAGCAAGTTTTTGAAAGCTCTTAAATTGACCGATTTTGAGCATTTTTCTATGTTGACAGAGGGTGATCTTAGGAATGATGGTTTTCTGGCTCTTCCAGTTTTAATTCCGCTTCAAACTGTGAATCACTTTTAGACCTTTTTTTCTTATAACCCAGTACGTGTAAAGTACAAAAGTCCATGCAAGTTGCATGAATGTTTACGTGAACTACTAGCAAACATTTTGTGGGAACATATTCGTGAATTCAGTTGGTTCGTCGAACTTCCGTTGCATAGCAACCGTGGTGAATCAAAATCCGGACAGTACCAATATCCGGACACTCTGATGAAATTCATGGAATAAAAGAAAAATGTTGTATAATTATTTTAAATTTTGTTCATAACTTCTACTTCCAATAGTTTCGAACATGTTATCAGCAATTGAAATCTAGTAATCATTGCCTAGTAAATATTAAAAAGTAAAAACAAAAAGCTGCTTCAGTTAGACATCATTTTCTTACAGCGCAAGTTATTTTCGTGACAGTGCCACCGAGTTTAGCACAAGTTTTAGTTTGCAAAAATGTGCAAAAATATAAAATTAGAGAAGCGTTTCCAACAAAAATGTGAACAGAATTGTAGTTTAACATTTCGAAACCACGACAGTAGTGGAATATGGTGTAAATATGCATTTTACAACGCAAACAAAAGCTGTCCGGAAAACCATGCAAGTGTTCCTAAATCCGGACATCATACTAAAGCCTCATTATGTTTTATGTAAGTGAATATTTGGAATGTAATACTATAGAAACTTGACAATATTATCAGAAGAAGTGTTTAAAGTGTACAGAATGCCTTTAATACAAGAGAACCTCCAAATTATTGCTTCAGTTTGAACAACGAGTAGTTGATTGAATATGTCTGGGCTGCAGTTGAGGTAAACTATGCGTTTTTGAGCATAGTTTTTCATTATGTCTAGCAGTATACTTCGCATGTGAGTATTAAAATCTTACAAATTTAATTATCTATCCAATATGCCTTAATCATAAGGCAGGTAAGAAGGTTTCATAAAATTACATAACATGTCCGGATTTTGATTCCATAGTGTCCGGATTGAAAACAAAACTTGCTCCATGTGTCCGGATTTAAGGACAAGACATGCCTTTTTATTTCAACAATTTTCATGATTAAATCATAATTTTCACCATCAAATTCGTTGCTATTACAATTATATGGCTCAATACTGTTGGTAGCATAAGTGAGTGTTATTTAAATCTATGGAAAACATATTGAAATTAGAGTATCCCAGATAATCTTTACAATGTACAGTTCAACGATTTCGACAGAGATTCCTTCACGAAGAACTTTTGATCGCAAAAATATTTGTTTATGCTATAGATCAGATAGGACTACAGAGGGACCTTCAGCAATTCTTCAGAAATTATGTCTGGAGGTCGTGCAGGGATCCTTCCAGGAATTTCTCTAGAGTTTTCGCAGCGAGTTTTTGACGTTGGATAATGTCTTCCCGCAATATACTGGGGTACAATTTCGAAAAACGAAAATCGCTCGCGTCACGAATTTCAAGATTCTTGCACCAATCGATTGGAAATCTTTCTACGAATCGACTCCAATGATGAAAACTATTGATTTTCATGACTAAACTATTGATAAATTGGTAAATATCGATGCATGTCTTATTTTCCATAGAAAAGCACATTTTTCTTGCTGTTATAAGGTTTTGACGTTTTGAAGTTTACAAGTACCGTAATTTTGGGTGAAATTGATCATTTTTCATGGTTTTTCTTGTCTGTTTTCAATAATGCTGAGAATGCAAAACAACTTAATGCAGGAAAACAAGTACGACGGTCAGCCTCTTTGGCTCATTGGGCAAAATTTTCTAACAAATGTGTTTTTAGTGCTAAAAATCAGTGCGAGTGACGGGAACCGAGGTAAAACTTTATTTGCCATTTATTTCCGTTGAAAACTAATCATCCAAAATTATAATCGATAAATAAATTAAGTAATTAATCAATTAAAAGTAATAGATGAAATGTCTCTGGTTGTAACTCTTTTACGTAGAATGCCTTGTTGTGACCCTGAAAAGGACCGTTTTGTTTGAAACTGTGTTCAAATTCAATTTAAGCGCGTTCTCAATCGATATGACGAGCCAGCTGGATGTCCTTCGGCATGATGCTGACACGCTTGGCGTGGATCGCGTAGAGGATGTTATCCTCAAACAAACCGATCAGTTTGGCCACTCGCTTTCTGCAGGACCATGACGACCGAGCTCTGGAATCGCAGGTTTGCCTCTACATTTCCCCGGATACCACGATGAAGCAGAAGAAGATCTTCATGGTGCGGAACTTCTTCGAGTATCAAAAGGAGATCATACCAATCATCGTGACTGGCAACTTTGACATCTATTTGAGCAAAGAGGAGAACATGGAGTTCGCGGACTTCATGGAGAAATACCTCAACCTCATACTGGCTTCGGAACCGACTAAAGCAACCAATCTTAGTGGATCATGCGTGGACCTAACGTTCAACCGGAATATTTGTTTGGGGAGCAAGAGTTTTCGTTATCCAACGTCAACTTGGCGGTTGTATCTCGGAAACAACTTCTTACTTTTTATTTTATTTCTTTAAGTTTCAGCGGAAAAGTCTCCAAGTCTCCTTCGGTAATGTTTTTAATAAGATAATTTCTTGTAGTTCTCCCTTCATGAACTTTTTCAGCGGTTGTTTAAAGGATTCCTCCAGAGATTCTCTCAGGCATATTTCAAGCGATTTCTCATGATATTCCTTCCGAGACTCCTCCAAAAATTCTTCTAGAGACTTCTCCAGAAAAACATCTACAGGGATTCTTGCAGAGATGTCTCCAAAGATTTCTCCAGCGGTTTCACTGAAAAGAAATTGCTTCGAGATTACTTTCAGGGAATTCCTCAGGTAGTCCTCTCGAATTTCCTCCAGGATTTATTCCGATTCTATCAGGAATTCCTGCAGGGACTCCACCAGTTTTTTTTCCTGGGATTCTACAAGAAATTATTTCTTGAATTCCTAAACGGATTCTTCGAGAGTTTTCATCAGCAATTCTCCTAGAGGTAGCTTTAGCATAATCGCTACAGGAATTACTCAAAGGAAATTTCCAGGTTCGCTAGAGGTTTATCTAGAGAATTATTCTAAGGCTCAAAAGGTATCTCCGGGAATCTTTTTAAGGTGAAGCGGCGTGTAACTCAAAGAATCATTAGAATCATCATTGATGTAATAGTAGTAGTGTCGCCTTTCCATTTATATTTTCAAAACAAACAAACAAAAAATGTAATATTTGTGTTAAGCATGTTTTTATGTAAACACATGGAAAATTAGTAGATTGACGAGTATTGGAAATCAAAATCAACTCTTCAATCGTACATTTCAAAAGAAAACATTATAATTTAATGAAAGGCAACGGAATTTCTCTGTTTTATATTGGATTTATCGCATATTTTTGTTTTGCACCGGTACGGTTTATGTTTCCAAGAGATGACGGTGTTGCCAGGTGGTTGGTGACAGTTTTTTCTACCAATTGTTATATGCTTGTTTTCGGAACATTTGCTGCATATTATTAAAACTTATCATTTTGCAAATAGTTTTCCATCACAAGATCACTGATTTAATAAAATTTTGATGATTTTTGTGATCTATTCACATTAAATGCTATGATTTTGCAGATAGCAACCCTGACATCACTGCGCTCAACGATCGTGATGATTGTGCACACACGATGGACGCGTCCCGACGCATCCCTTTGCATCGCACTGTGGAGCTTTTCAATTATTTTGGGTGGTCCAAATTGAATAACTCTTGGTATGATTTTATGCTTCGTAGAGATGGTTTCTGTAATTTGAGAGAATCGAAAAACAAACAACGTATGAGTTTCAAGTTTCTTTGCTTTGCCCAACCTTTCCGCACTGAAAATAATGCAATAGAAAAAAAAGTTCTGTAATTTTTTGACTATAAACACAGGCATGTTTCAGTGTGCGGTGGCGGCGTCGATTCACAGCAAGTGAAAACCACCGCCATAATAGTTTTGAGTGTTGCGGCTGATAAAAGTTTATAAATATTTGATTCCCGTTTGATATGTGTTCCTTTAAGGAAAGTGAGTGAAAGATTTGTTTAGTGGAAGTGTAGTGAACGCAATATGAAATCCAAAACACAAATGCTTGCTGCAGAATTACTATGGAAAAGGTAAGCACCTTCTATTTACAAGTGTAGTTGTGTGAGGCAATGAAATGCGGCATAAAATCGGAGATTTTTTTTTGAGGATATAAATCTCATGTAAATTATCGCTAAATTGATAATGCTGTATCTGAAAGTGTTGATCAATTATTGAAATACCACCTGAAGCATTTTTCTTCGCATAAATTATCCATTAAATCAGGTGATAAGCAGTTATTTTTCATCGATGTTGCAAATACCAATACTATCATAACAATAAGTTAATGATTTTGGAAGAAGCCATTTTGTGATGACGCACCAAAAGGCCTTAATAATTCTTCTAGAAATTCCTCCAGAGATTCCACCATGGATTCCTCCAGAATATCATCAGAAATAATCCCAAGAATTCTTTCTTCGTAGTTAAATTCCTGGAGAATTCCAGGAGCAATCCCTAGAGAAACCTTTAAAAAAACAATTTAGAAATCCCTGTAGTATTTTATGAAGGAATCCCTAGAGAAAATTCTGGAAATATTTTGCTGGGGGAATCTCTGTTTAAATCTCTGGAAAAATCCCTGGAGTAATTCGTGACGAAGTTTTTGGAGGAGTACCTGGGAAAATCTCTGGAGGAACTCATGAGAAAAATCCCTACAACAACTTTTGGAGGAATTATAAAAAGAGATTTCTCGTGTAATTCGGTCATCGGGAAAGGAAGGAATGTTAGTTAGACAAGCGTTGTTACTAGAGACTGAGTATACCTCTGCATCTCCACAGTTGTCATGGGAAGGATATTAGGTTAATGGGGTATGGTAATGATCTGGGAGTCACCATTTTTTGGTGATGCGATCCATGATATATTCACGCTTAACTGAATTCGCGATATTATTCGATAAACGCCTTTTACGTGTTCATTGCTCGCCCTCCCAAGAGCAAGTGAAGGATCAAACACTACTTACGCGATCCGCGACACTGTTCTATCGTGCTACGCGAGCAACACGCAACACAATTGGTACTGACCGCATCGCCCGCTCCCGCCAGAAAAAGCCAAAGGATCAAACACTACTAACTCCTAAAGCATATGCATGGGCTATAAATTACAATAATTCTTGAGCCAATCTCTATCTCTATCTACTTTGTGTTGGTAGAATTGATGGGCAGGCTTATCCTTGCTGTCTTCTTTTACAAAGGCACGAAAGCTTTCTCCACTGACCTGCGATTAGTTACAATAAGGTCGAAATCGTCGGCATAGCCAAGGAGCATTTGCGACCGCGTAATGATAATGCCGTTTCTCTGCACGCCAAATCTCCTACTAGCACCCTCAAGTGCAATGTTGAACAGCAAATTCGTAAGTGCTTCGACTCATCTGACGTCACAAACGGGGTTGACACCTCGTCTGCCATTCGAACACTTGATGAAAAGTTCCTCATAACGAAAACTTTATCAAATTTTCTATTTCCTATTTCATTTCGCTGACTACGCCCATGTCTGTTACTTTAAGCTCCAAATCGCGTTCTGGAGCTCCACTCGATTTGCTTTAATGGCTAATGGTTATACGATGCGACAGCACCGGTTCAATTGTTTATATGTCGTCCTGTCCCATCAAATTATTCAAATGAACCAGTCATCGAGTGGATTGAGTCACGAACCATTGGGCGGCGGTTGCTTCACACTTGATTGCTCTGGAGACATTTCCATCTGCTTAGTGGAATTCATGCGCGCGCTGTCAGCACACTTCAAAGCTCACGGTTTCGGTTTTGAGAAAACACACGGATTTGTTTACCCACAAGACCCCGTCCCAAATCTGTTTTCCGGTTTTATATGTTTGTGCGGGGTTGGGCAATCAACTGTTTCCTTCGAATGTCTTCGGAATTCTAGGGAGAGGTGTACCGAAATGGTTGTTCGAGTTCGAGGCTTTCTTCGTCGTTCTGTTTGATGGCAGAGGAAATGTTTATGGGCTTGATTTATGTTGGAGTTACGGATGGTTTCAAACATAATTAACTTGTGTGGTGAAGTTTTATTGGTCTAAATGTTGGAAAACTTTGGGACTGGTTTAAAACTGTTTTTCAACTAATCCTCGCCTTTGAACAGTTTTATGGTACTATGTGATTTTTTTGTGTGTGTTTCGTAGCACTGAAATTTAAACGATTTTATATTTGGCTAGGGGCCGTTAAGTATCTAGGGGTCATGCTAAAAAATCAAACTTGTAAAAATCTCATTGAGGGCATTCAAGCCAAATGGAACAAATATGTAAAATGTCTGTATCCACTTATTAACTTTGTCTTAAGACCAAGCTTTTGATCTTCAAACAAATTTTCAGGCTAGCCATATTGTATGTTGTACCAATATAGACTAGCTTTTGTAATACTAGGAAGAAAGTTCTGCAGAGGATTCAAAACTAACTTTTGAAAATGATTCTGAAGCATCCAATTAAAACATTAGAATAATTGACGAATATAGTTATCAATAGTTTTAGAATAACATCATTGATATCTTCTATTGCCATAATAAATGCGTTCTATATCTAGGTTAGGTAAGGTTAAGTAAATTTAAAGCATTTTTTCCCTTATAAGCAGGTGAAATCAACTCACCTGTAAATATTCTTAACTACTACGGAAAATAATATGTAATATGTTGTTAACAAAATGAATGCTTAATTAAGTTTTACCAAATTTGAATGATGGTGTTTTCTAACTCAGACTACCTAGATATAATAAATTAATGTAATGGTTGGAATGATTCACTAAAATAAAAAAATACAAAAGTTTCCAAATCTGTAGTTCTTGAAAATGAACCCATTCCGCTCAAAAGGGCACATCAAATTCCGTGTGGACACAATTTGCAAGATACTCTGTGGGTTCCTCCCATCTTCCCCCACCAAATCCTTGAATACTGGAAAAATACTGGAGAGCGATGTTGTGTTCGGCTCCAGTGAATTCCAACAAACCGAACCAGAACAAAAACCGGATGGAAAGATTTTCCAACTGGACGAATTATAGCCGGCAGTCGACAGTCAGTGAAAACACGGCGGCGCCAATCTGCTTCTTGGGCGGGTTCCAAAAAAGGGAAACTAAGGAAGAAGGTCGAAACCTTTGCAATGACAGCGTGCTGGATTCGGTTGGGTGCCCCAATTTGACGGAGCTGATAATCGGATGAAATTGGGAAGAAGTCAGTGCTCTTAATTTTAATGTACGGTTTCGGACTGGCGAAGAAATCGAAATGTGATTTATTGGGGGATACCTAGGTGATGACGATCTGATAAAAGTAGGAATGCTATTAATTTCGGTTTCTGAGTTGGGGTAACCCTTGTCAAAGCAAGTTAAAGATACACGTCATTTAGCTGGTAACGAACAGAAGTTTACATGGAAAAGTAGCTCTGGGACGTTGCCAAAATTGCACTCGTGTGCATTCGATGGCATTTATTTGTTTCGTGGCTTCAGGAAGGTTACTCGATTTCAATATAAGTTTCTGTGCTAACTATCTAAGTCATCTTATGCAAGTTCTTGTGGTTTCCGCGTTTTCGCTGAAATTTGTTATTCAGATATTTTACTTTTACGCATGATAGTTAGATTTACAGTGTAGCATTTAACAATCGCTACGAGAAAATGTAAAGTATTTAACAGAATCCCTGTAGAATACACAACCAAAAAATAAAATTGTTTATTTTTCACGGGTTGCGTTATTGGACCGTTTGCGTTTGCGTTTGAAACAAGCAAAGGACTTCGACAAGACGATGGTCTTTTAAGGTGTTATGAAATGGGCGGGTTTCAAAATGAGGGCCTTGATCTATAATAACTCCTACCAGTTCATCTGTTTCGCTGACGACGTGAACATTGTCGGAAGAACGCGTCAGGTGGTTGCTGAACAGTATACCAGGCCGAAACGTGAAGCAGACCGGGTTGGATTGAAGGTAAAAACGTCGAAGACGAAATATCTGCTGGCTGGATGAACCGAGCGCGATGGAGCTCGCATTGACAGACGCGTGATGAAGATAAGTTCAGAGAAATTCGAATTCGTATCATTTCCAGAAGTCGTGCTTATTACGCACTCCACAGGATTTGCGGTCTGCTAAACTTCACCTTTGTACTAAGAGTACTATGTACACGACGCTGATGGAACCGATAGTCCTCTACGGTCATTAAACGTGGACGATGGTCGAAGAGAATCTGCAAGCGCTAGCAATTATTTTACTACGGGTGCTTAGGACACACCTCGAATCTGGTAGGTACAAGACGAAGAAGAGCGCAATGAGCTAGGCGGTTTGATCTAGTGGAACAGGATATTGGAAGTTTGGGACGATCGAGAAACTGAAGGCTAGCAGCCATGGACCGAGTTTGTTGGCGCAACAGCCCGAGCAGAAGAAAATAACTACTGAATACCAAATTGAGGTATTCCATACCAGATAATTTCCAATACTACATACCTGAATGAGGTATGAATTAGCCCTGCATAAGAGGTAAAATACCTCAAATAATATCTCAAGCATATTCTACGAACACCAAACTGATAACTAGATCAGGTATTGTAATACCTCAATAATACTTGATGGATTTTCATATAAAAATGAAATTTTTCAATTGTAGTTCAATACCTCCAGCAGACCTCAATAGCTGTTTAATACCTCAATGAAGTATTTTTAATTGTTTTAAAGGTTTTTTTCAATACCATTATACTACCAAATTGAGGTATTGAAAACTGAACAATACCTAATTTTGGTATGATACCAAAAAATGGTATGCATAAGTTATTGGGGAGTTATTTGTTCCTGCTCGGGAGGTCTTTTCTTGAAAACAAACAAACATTGTTTGTTACGTATAACAAATAATTCAAAATTTAACTCTAACCTCTATACATTTTTTATGCCAAGATTCAGTAGAAAAGTGAAACTTTTGAACGAGTTCTTGAAAGAAATGTCAGGAGATACACCCCAATCTCTATTTACGACCATTATAGGGGGGTCGTAAAAAGAATCGTTCGTTAAAAATCAAGGTTATAATCATGTATTTGAAAAATGCAACGTCAAGATGTGGAAATACTGATCTAAGATATTTGGCAAAGTTTAAGCATGATTTGGGGACTTTCGAGAATGGCCATATAAGTTTTCTGACAATAGATTACAACACTGCTCGATTGTTATCGAAAGATCCAACTTTATGGGGATGTTATATGAAGAAGCCATTGAATTTAAGACATAGCGATCGAACGTTCACCAAATTAGAAGGAAATGTTGCACGCGCAAAATCGACCTCGCTGCTCTAGAAACATGAGTAGGAAAAGCCACTACCGGGTACCCCCGTTGGTTTGACCATATTTAATCTGAACACTTTTTAATTTGTACCCCGCTAATTTGCACATCATTCAGATTAAAAACGATTCAAACGTCATTTAGCTCATGTAACGGAGTAAAGTAAAATGGAACGCTGTGGAACGGAACGCAGAATCAAAACAAAACAGTAAAAGAGGCGACCAGAAACCCGTTTCTAGGGTGACTAGATGTTCAAATTAAAAATGAACCCCGATGGTTTGCATGAGGTACCGTTCAAATTAACGGGGGTGTACGGTAGTAACAGATTGATAATCAGCATAGAATTTAAAGTAAAATAATATTTTGTACATAACACTTCACGCTGACATAAAATTCATAACTACAAAGGTTACGGTCATCAGGGAAGGGAAGGAATGTTAGTGTGACTAGACCTGTGTGCCGAAATATTTTTGATCGGCGGCGGCGTCAGAGCATTGACAAATTTCGACGCATTGACAAACGTCACGCCGTTGAAAAATTTCGACGACGGCGACGGCGGCGTACATCGGCGTGGAGAAAATTGAACAAAAATATAAATTTTGATCATTTCCGTACAAATACAGTAACAAATAAGTTTGAAATCTGATTTCCAATATCTGCCTTACAATCGAATGATTGAGTTACATATACGGCCATTTTGATAAGAATTCAAGTTGGAAGTTTATATAAAAAAAATCCAAGTTTCCACACAAGTTATACTATTATATCATAGATCATATCCACGTTGATACTACAATATTTATTTATGCAACGAGTTACATACCGTTTTGATTCATATTACGGACAGCTTCAAATTCCGGACACTCTACTTTGTATGGGAAACATTTCACGCGAAATGTTTCAATTTTTGCTGTTCAAAAGTTCTCAAATTCAAGGATCGTTTTAGTAAACTTTTTCCATAAATATCTTTGAAAATTTATAATGCCTAACTACCTTAGATGTCTCTTTGTTGGTTTAACGATTTCGATTGATGATTTGACTGTTCCATTAATGATTATCATGAGCTGTCCGGAATTCAATTCAAAGTGTCCGGAATATGAGGCAAAAGTGAGGAAGCGTCCGGAATAAGAATCATGAAAAGGCCACAAATTTTCATTTATTTAAAATTATTGAAGTTGTGGAAGCGTATTATTCACCCACCGTTCGAAAGTAAAGGGCTTCCAACGCTCGATAGCGCTAAGGAATCATACAGAATGATTTATTTTGTATGCTCTATGCTGGGTTATATTTCCCTGAGTCCTTAAGTGTCCGTAATATGAATCAAAACGGTACAACATTTTTTGCTATTACGAAAAAAGCCGTTTAAGCTGGATCATTTCCAAAAGCACAAACAAACATTTCAACAGAAACCACGTGGCCATACATCCATGTGTAGTATCATTTCAGTATTTTTCAATCGCGTAGTCTGTGATATAGTACCTATCTACGAATGTCATAAATTTTCTAGTTCACATCATACAGACCCATATTCCCTATTGGAGGGCAGAACATGCGTACAATAGCGGGTTCTGCTACCATCTCTACGAATGCTGGACGATACGTTCCTAAACCATATTGGAAGATCGATCAATCGCAGTCAATGCAGATCGCCGAAAATAGATTTTTCTCAGTATCCATGGAAGAAACCATGCTACGGAAGTAGGGCGCATTAGAACGCATCCGGGTACGATTCGAATGCACCACTTCCGAAGTTATCTCGCATAGATTCTGAGAAAAATCCAACTTCGGCAAGAAACCGATTCTATCTTTTTATCGCGCCGACAATATCACCAGTCTTGCATCTGGATTGCACATCAGATATAGAATCAGATGCTATGGCAGAATAGACTGGGATATTTGGCTGACGCCTCCCGAACAGAACCGAAAAGTGCTACTTTTCAGCACCGAAACCAGTGCTGAAAAGTAGCACTTTTCAGCATTGTTTTTTTGGTAGGAAAAGCAGGCCATTATGTTGTGCATCTTATCAATGAAAAGTTGATTGATTTGCAACGGAATCGCAAAAAAAATACATTACATAACCTGACTTTTCTGAAGGCGAATGACTTTGTAGATAAAACCTCCTTAATGAATAATAATAATAACCTGACATTTCAAAATTTTATTTAACGGAAAAATATTATAATTTTGTGCAAAATAATGTTTTAGTTTTTGTAGAAGCTTACTTAGACTTTTTACTACTGAACGTACATCATTTGGCGTTCCTTTTTGAATAACTTTATCTTTGATCCATATCTATAAAATCGTTCATAGTACCCTACAATTAAAAATTACTAGTCTCGGTATGTTATTTTTTCGGAACAGAAAAAATGTAAGAATTTCTATCATAATTGCTAACAGCTTATACATTACTTATTATTACACAAAGATTACTCAAGCAAAGATCAACATCATAAAGAGAGCATGTCAGAAACGATTTGATATAAATTTAGACTATTATCTTATGCGATATCGTATGTTATTTCTGTTCTTCCATCATCTTATTTTTTTGACGTTGGATAACGTCTTACGGCAACATATGGGGGTACAATTCAGAAAAACGAAAAATTGAGCATGTAACGAAAAATGGTCAGGTTTTGACCGCTAATAACTCAGTCATTTATCGATAGATTTTCAATATTTATCCATGAATCGATTGGAAATTTATCTACGCGTTGATTCAAATGGAGGACACTATTGATTATTAGCAACAAACTATTGAAAAATTGTAAAACGTTGACCCCTTTCTTATCTAACCAATTACGTTCAAGCACATTTTTCGGTTCCGCTTCCCACTATAAAAGCGCACCGCACCCTGCTTCTTCCCTCATTCTTCTTTTTGCGGTCGGACTGTGAACACGGTCGGGCGAGTCATTTTCGCTTTGCCTTTGCACCCGCCTCACAGTTCAATTTGTGTCGTCGGAAGAGGAAGACGCAAGATTGATTTGCGGCGGCGATGACGATCGCTTTGGAACTTCTCCGAGCGGCAAACTACTGCCGCTCGGAAAAGCGCTCAAGCCATCGTCATTGCCACCTCAAATTTATCCGCGCTTGCAGATTTCGACTCGTGATAAATTCAGCTTCGGTGGTCAAGAAGTAAGCCCGCTAGGAACGAAATACCGCAGGCCCTCTGAGTTGCTGATCCAAGGAGCTGCTGCTAATCGAGCGTCGGATTGGTGAAATCGCACAAGATTTCAAGAGTGAGCATCGTTTCCAGATTTCGACTTATGCCCGGTGATCCACAACCCGCTGGTCTTGTGCGCCATCCACGTCTTGAAACATTTAGCTGGTTCGTCGTATAAGCAAATCGGCGCTTTTCAGGGCCATCAAATGTGTTGAAAAGAGTTAAAAGAATAATATTCCCGACCTTATTACATCTTATATTTCTCAATCAATCTCACAGCTTCAAACTTTAATTTGTCATGAATAATTGATGGCACGACAATTTGATACTGTATTCGCGGATGCAGCTGCAGTGCCGTCGGGGTGAGTGCTCTACATTTAACAACGATTGTAAAATAGAGTGTCATTTCCAACAGCTTCTTAGACTTGCCATATTTTATGAGAACATATGTAACAAAATTGCGACATATTTAGAATGCTTCTGAAAAGAAATTCTTATAGAACAATTTTCATCATTTTGGCACCAGAAATTTTCCTTCATACTAAATAAACTATTGATTATCAATAGCTAACCATTGAATATTGGAAATCTTTCTACGAATCGGCTCCTATAATTAAAACTATTGATTTTCATAAATAAACTTTTGAAAAATTGATAAATATCAAGACATGTCTTATTTTCCATAGAAAAGCACATTTTTCTTGTGTAGTCCTAGCACAGACATCATTGCTCGATATCTCAGCCACTTTCGTCATGCAAAGGGAAACGCCCCTTTCGGTCTTCTTCTTACTCCTCTTTATTCTATCGTTTTCAGTCAAAGCCAACCAAGCTTCAATGAGCCCCGCGCACATCAGTCAATCGTCGACCAGCAATTGGAGAAGGACTCCTATCGGAATAAATTTTACACATTCGTCGCTTCCGCTGCTTCTGCTCTTGTTTATTCCCAATCCAAGCTAAATGCTGCGGGTTCCGCGAAATCGCTCATCATGGCCATGGGCATCCAGCTAGACCATTAAATTCGTGGAAAACGCGTCTAGAAACCTTGAAAATTGCCGTCGGAGGAGTGAGAAAACCAACGAAAACAAGGAAGCACAAAATTACCGACCGCATTTCGATTTAATCGTCTTTGGTAATCTTTTGGTGTGTTTCTGTCTAACAATGGATTGACAACCCAGTTTGATCGACGGTGACTAGCCCCAACCGTCCTTTTCAGGACGACCATTTCATTTTGAAAGAGTTGTGAGAATTTTCCACCGTGAAGAGCGACATTACTGGTGACTGGATGTGATTGATTCAGATTTTGGTCAGTAATTTGCATGCAATCATTTATCACGGCTAAATAATGCTTCGCGAGAATCACAGTGTTAAGAAATAAAATTCCCATTGTGCGCGCGCTGACAATCGTCGACAGTGTGATTTGGTAAGAAATTGTCGAATCGAAATACACACACAGAGAAGACTGCAAAAATGCTACCGCCGCCCGACCTGTGCGACGGGAACCTAGATAAAACTTTGTTTGCCATTTATCTCCGTTGAAAACTTATCATTCGAAATTACAATTGATAACTAAATTATTTAATTAATAAATTGTGGCCCTGTAAAGGGTTGTTGTTTGAAATTGTGCTTCAATGCAATTTAAGCGCGTTCGCCACGGATACGACGAGCCAGCTGGATGTACTTCGGCATGATGGTGACACGCTTGGCGTGGATCGCGTACAGGTTGGTGTCCTCAAACAAACCGACCAGTTAGGCCACGCTCGCTTTCTGCAGGGCCATGATGGCCGAGCTCTGGAATTGCAGATCGGTCTTGATCAAGAAGTCCTGCGCGATTTCACGGCCAGATGCTGGAATGGCAACTTGCGGATCAGCTGTGCCGCACACGATCCGCAAACTTTGCACCAGTTATAATGTAGAGCTGGGCTTGTCAGATGATTATGGTGACATCTACGCTGCCGAGATCACTACAATGAATTGTCGGGCACTACTGGTTTATCTTTACATTTCCCCGGATTGAACGAAGAAGCAGAAGAAGTTCTTCATGGCGCGGAATTTGTTCAAATACCTAAAGGAGACCATGCCAATCATCGTGACAGGAAACTTCAACATCGATTTGAGCAAAGAGGAGAACATGGAGTTAGCGGACTTCATGGACAAGTACTTAAACCTCAAACTGGCTTCGGAACGCACTAAAGCAACCAATCTTAATGGATCATGCGTGGAACTAACGTTCAACCGGAATATTTGTCTGGAGAGCAAAAGTTACCGCTCATGCTTCTTCTTCCATCGACCAGTTCACACAATGTCCATAATAGGTCAGATTTGACATGCAACAAATAGTGTGAAAAATGATTAGATGTTTATCAGTATCAGCACTAATTTTGACCTACAAGAATTCTGTGACCATTTTCGGATTTTGATACAAAGTAGGCCAAAATCGTATGAAAAGGTCGAAAAGCAGTGTTGGGTCGAAAATTGGTGCTCTTCCCCTAGAAATCTTTCATAAGTTCGTGACGGTCTCAAGCCACGAATTAGAAGAAGCTAACGTTATCCAACGTCAACTTGGCGGTCGTATCTTGGAAACAACCTCTTACTTTTTTAGTAACTGTTTTTATAATTTTATTTGGTTCAGTGCTACATGCATAAAAACTATGATTATATTAAAACAATATCAATCATGTGCACCTCAGTGAGTTCTCAGTTTGTCCTTAATGTAAGCTGAAAAAGTTTTCTAATTGCTTTCACTGAGTGCTGTCAAATGTATTTTTTTTAAATTGAAATACTAATAGCGTTTTTCCATGTGCAAATATGACCAATGATAGTAATTCAGAAATGATCACCAGGAAAAACATTCTCGAATGGCTTTTCCCACAGGGGTGAAAGATATTTTCAATTGCCAAAGTCGCGTGATGTTAATCACATTTAACAACACCGTCACTGATGACAAAAATCGTTTTTGTTTAAAAAAATACCTTCATAATTCCTAAATAGGCTCTACAAATAGTTCCTAGAAAGATACTTCGAAAGTCTTAGAAGAGTTTGGAGATATCTTCCAAGGACCTTCGCAGGCATTTGGCAAATCCTTATTTAGTAAAAAAATTGTTTAGGGAAATGCTGGAAGAATTTTTTGAACAACATTTTGTAAAAAAAATGGATAGAGCTCTGTAGAAATGCTGTACGAATATTTAAAATAAATCCTGATTGAACCACTGAAGTAATTCAAGAAAAATCTTTAAAAATTCTTGCAGAAAAATTTTAATACCTTATAAGAATTTCTGGAAAAATTATCGGAGAAATCTTTGCAGAAACTCCAGATACAATAAAGATATGTATTGAGTTATTCCTGCAAAAAATGCAAAGAGTAATTACTTGGAGTTGGGCAATGAACGAATGTTTTGATAAATTCCAGAAATAATCTATGGCAGGATTCCTTAAGAAGCCTTAAGAGCCGTGCCAAAATCGGAACCTATTTTTTCAATTTCAAGAATATTATTTGAGCGTTGTTACATCATCATTATGGAACTAAATGATAGCCAAACATCCGAAAGGTCCACTTTGAAGAAGATTTCCGTAGGATAGGGCTATGCTATAAACTAAGAGACCCGTCATATTTATTGTGACAGACGTTCCAAACACTTTTCGTTAAAGTATCTCGATTCAGTTTTATAAGCTTTATGTATTTGGGCATTCCTTAGCCGAGTGGTTAGAGTCCGCTGCTGCAAAGCAAAGTCATGCTGAAGGTGTCTGGGTTCGATTCCCGGTCGGTCCAGGATTTTCTCGTAATGGAAATTTCCTTGACTTCCCTGGGCATAGAGTATCATCGTACATGCCACACGATATACGAATGCGAAAATGGCAACTTTGGCAAAGAAAGCTCTCCGTTAATAACTGTAGAAATGCTCATAAGAACACTAAGCTGAGAAACAGGCTCTGTCGTAGTAAGGACGTAATGCCATTTAGAATTGAAAAAACGCGTACGGGACATCTATCAGTTGGTGCGATTTGGAATAATATCGACGAAAATCGAACTCTGGAATTTGGTAAGCATGAAGCTAGCTTGCTTTTCAGATGACTAAACCTGGACACTATTATTTTTACAAAAAAATAAAAAAAAATTAATGGTGTTTAAAAATGTTGCCAAAACGGATCCCTTTTGTTGCCAAAATCGGGGGTTGCCAAAAATGGAGCATGCCAAAAACGGAATCCTACTGTATAGGCAATATTTTTCTCATACATCTTTGAAGAAATTCACAGAAACAGTTTTAAAGAAGCGTTTGAAAGAACTCATACATAATTACATCATACATAAACATAAATATCATAATTTTTCGAAAAAATTCCAAGAAGCAGGTGTCTCCAAGATTATTTTCGAAAAAATTGAAAGAGAAATACATCAAACAATTTTGAAACAATCCTTGAACGATTTTGCATGGATAGGGGTAAATTTATAATAAGAATCGAGAAGGAATGCTAGGTAGAATTCATGAAGAAGTGTGTGGAAAATAACTCAGAAAAAAATCAACCCATGAAATGCTCTTGACAGAATCACTGATGTGGTCTCTGAAGGAATCTCATGACGGATTCATGTTAGTTTCTTCTGAATGAAGTAATGGAGTAACTGCTGTAGGAGTGCTAGGATATGCAAAACAACTGAGATAGATTTCAGTAAAATTCACTGTTTTTTTTACGTTTGAAAAGAATTCCTGAGAAATTTGCATTCAGAAATACATGGAGAAATTCCAGCGATAACTATCCAGTATATGTTCAAAATAAATTCATGAAGAAATACAAAGAATTATTCATAAAGGGAAGTAAAAAAAATGCATGAAACCCGGAAATTTTTTAAGCAATCACACAATGAATACTTCAAAGAGTTCATCATGGAGTTTTCCAAAATCCTGAAGAAACTCCATGATTTTTTCCCACTCTAACTAATTCTTGAAAATGTTTTAGAAGTAATTCGTGAAAATATCAATAGAGGAATCTAAAAACTAGCATACTAGAAAAATATTTGAAAAGAATTTATTGAAAAAAAAAATCCTGTGGAATTCTTGGAAGAACGATTTTTTGAAGGACACGCCGAAGGAAAGTTTGGTAGAATCACCAGAATAGCTTAAATGAAATTACATGAGGAATGCAAGAAGGACTAAATCTTTGAAAATAAAATCCTCGAGTAATCCCAAGAAATATGTCTTAATTAATTCACACTTCAGAAGGTATTCTTAAAAAACTGAAATTATTCTCGATGGGATCCGTAGAAGAATTCTTGGAGGATCCACTGTACGATATCGGGACAACTTCTTGGAAACAACCCTTGACACAATGATGTACGATTTTCTATAGGAATTCCTGAGCCAATACCTAAATATTCCCTGGAGTATTTATTTTAATATTAATAAATGTATCGAGCTGGATTATTTATCGGCGTGAAAATGCAAAATCGGCGACGTGACGCTGATGGGCGTATGGCGCGCCGCCGATGTTTTAATCGGCATCGGCGTACCGTGAAAAGGTTCGGCGGCGGCGGCGTGGCGCGGCGGCGCACAGGTCTAAGTGTGACATCCATTGTTACTAAAGACCGAGTATACATACCTCTGCATCTTCATGGTTGCCACGAGATGGAGTTTTGTTAGTGGGAAGGCTTCAAAGCTACATGATCAGGATTCACCTTGGTAAGTGATGCGATTCATGTAACATCTGTTTAAAAAGTCATCTTAAACATCGAACTATTCAAAGGTTTGCATCTCGAAATTTTATGAAACATGAATAAGCGCTTATGTCAACACTTAAAAAGACGAACTATTGATAGTTTGTTCAACAAATTCATAAAAAAAATACATGTTATGATACAAATGTGTTATTATAAGCATGAAACGAGCTCACCAATTGGTAATCCATCCTCGACTGAACAGTTACAATCGCAGCGTCAACACGCATAAGCAGGAATATAAAATAACTCCGATGGCGCGCGAATGCTAACTGAAAAAAAAAAAATAAACACTCCGAGCGCGCGAAAATTAATCGAACTGCTTGGGCCTTCTCAAAGCACTGGGCAAACGAACGAAGCCAGCGAAAAAGACTCCGAACGCAAAAATGAATCGGATTTGGAGGTGTTGTTGCAAATCTCGTATGCGTTAAGCGACAGCACTGATATCTCAAGATCCTGATTGTTTGGAAAGTTGGCGTTGTCGACAAAGTTGTTCGATAGCTCAAGGGCGATTTTAGACTACAGATTCAAGATTTTGCCACCAGAACGTTAGTGAGCATGCAACTTTTTTTTGCCGATATTTCAGGATCCTGACCACTTAGAAGGATCGCCATTTTCGGTAAAGTTGTCTATCATTGTTCAGGCCAGCTAATTCAAATCTTTGCAAAGTTCCTGCTATATTCTGATCGTTTGTGAAGTTGCTTCTTCTTATTCTTCTTGGCATTACGTCCTCTCTGGTACAAAGCCTGCTTCTCAGCTTCAATAAGCACTTGCACAATTATGAACTGAGAGATTTCTTTGCCAACGTTGCCATTTTCGCATTCGTATCTCGTGTGGCAGGTACCTACGATGATACTCTATGCCCAGGCAAGTCAAGGAAATTTCCATTACGAAAAGTTCCTAGATCGACCGGGAATCAAACCCAGACCCCTTCAGCATGACTTTGCTTTGCTGCCGTGGACTCTATCCACTCGGCTAAGAAAGGTCCTTTGGAAAGTCGGTGTCTTCGGTAAAGTTGTTCAGTAGCTCAAGAGCTATCGTTATTTGAGTCAAGAGATTTGAGATTATGTCACTGAACGCGGCACGTGTGAACATGAAACTAACGTTTTTGTCTTTCCATTTTAATGTGGATATCTCAGAATCCTGACTACATAGATATATTGCATTAGTAAGCATGAAACTGATGACTTAAAATGATTGAGCAATCAAACACAGTAGTCGACACGTTTTCGTTGACATTCGGCAACCTTTTCCTTTATTATTCACGAATCTATGACAATTGGTTGAAAGGCATGTGGTCGAATGATATTTAGTCGAAAAGGCTTAATTGCAACAGAGAGCATATGACATTTGGTCGAATCAACATTTCGTGGAAAAGACAAGTGATCGAATCTGTCGAGAGTAGCATTCTGTTACTAATACACAGAGTGATTGAATAATTGAAATCAAAATATCAGAAATTTAACCAACCATCTATATGTGGTTGGCAAAATGTTGTTATTCTATTTTATAAACCCTACTCTCCCAACATGTTGATCATCCTTCCGCGTTTTTGACGTTTCATGCTGCTTTTTGATTCAGCGAGTCGATTTATTTGCTTGAAGAACGTTATTAAGCTGGAAGTCACAATAAGTTAATTGATCATAGGTAGATCTAGTAGAGTTACCGATACTCAACATTCACAATCCCTTAAACTTTTCTCTTAAAGCCTTTTCCTTTTCCTGCCGTTATAAGTCTGATTTCCGCAGTCAAAAATCTTCCTCTTGAACGTAAGCTGCACGGCACTTTCCCGGAATGCTTCCATCAGATGAAGACCAATACTTTGTTACATTTCAAAGGGATAATAAATTCAAAAGATGTTTACTTCGTTAAAGTAATAAAATAAATTGTTGAACAGTTTTTCAAAGAATGATAATATTTCGAAAGAATAAAGAATTCACTACAGCTAAATATTTCAGTCAATGTTCAAAAACTTCTTAGGCGGCATCCACAAATTGCGTAACGCTTGAAGTGGGGGGAGGGGGTAGGCTCGAGCCTACACTTCGAGCGTTACGACACATACAAAATTTTAAAAATTTCCATACAAAAAGCGTAACGAAGGGGGGGGGGTTGTGTTGAAAATTTCCAATTTTGGCGTTACGTAATAAATGGATGCTGCCTTAGGGATGGTACACAAATTATGTCACGCTAAATTTCAACTTTTTCGACCCCCTCCCCTTTGTCACACTTTTTGTATGGGTTATGTGGATTTTCAACGTCCGTAAGTTTTATAAGGCTTGTCACGCTTGGTATGACCCCCCCCCCCCTTGGAGCGTGACATAATTTGTGCATGACCCCTTAAAAGTTCATTAGGCCGCATCTATTTATAACGTAACGCTAAAATTGAAAATTTTTGACACCCACCCCCCTTTGTAACACTTGACCCTTAAGGATTGGTTTTGTTTATTTCTATTTTTTTGTAACACAGCTTGGGTTTGACATTACAAGTCAGAATAATTGTTGTTTATGGTCAGACATTTCTGAAACTCATGCAAAACGTGTGATTTATGAGTTTTCAGCGTTTTTGGTTCACGGTGCAGTTTTTTTTTTAAAAGCTTGATACGTGTAACACCCTTTACTGTAATGGTCCTACTTTCAAAAACTGTTATTTTATTTTAAATTTTGAATTCTTATCTTAAAAGTTTTGATTGACAAGCTTTTTGATGTTAAGCTTAAGCAATTACAATCAGGTTTGGGATAATTAAAAGCGTACTCAGAAAGAAAAATCCATATAAATTTCAGCATAAAATGATGTACATAAAGAGAATGCCAGATTCTCGTAAATTTACTTTACATATCGTATAAAATGTCGTCTACATCATGTACATTTCCGCTACGCGTCGCGTATCTGTAAGTAGTGTTCTGTGAAATTTTCAGCTTTCTAGGTGGTGATTTAAAGGTGACCCAAAGACAATGTATGTTTATATGGAAATTACTATGGAGAAATTTTGAGAAATGTTCCAAACAAGCTAGTACTATAAACTAAGTACAAACTTATTATCCCATTGTAAAAACTTATTCTTCAAACCACAATAAAGAAATTTGCTGAAGAGAGAAATTCAATCCGACGGATAGCAGAAGAAATATGCTTGCTTTTATTATGCTTAATAAGTATGGGATTTAACCCTGCAAACATGTACAAAAATCCAACACAAAATTAACTCAAAAAGGATTTGTTTCTTCAGCAACATCCTTCATTAAGGTTTGAAGAATGAGTTTTCAGTATGGGATGATAAGGTCCTACAGTACTAGCGTGTTTGAAACAATTCTCAAAATTTCTCCATAGTAATTTCCATATAAACCTACATTGTCTTTGGGCCACCTTTCAATCACCACCTAGAAAGCTGAAAATTTCACAGTAAACTTTTTTTTTGGTAAAGATGGTAAGAAGTATATGAGAGATTGGACTTTCAAACATTTTCAAAAATAACAAATGTTTTAAACATTTTTTCTCGAACCTCAGTTTAAATTTCCCCAATACAGTTGATAATTTGCGGCACGTAAAGCTGTGCTTCTACGGATACCCTTTTAACCCCTCTACCGGCAGCATCATTTTTTACCGCAAAATTCAAATTCAAATCGTTATAACTTTTTTGGTTTTCAATATTGTTTCACCATTTTTTCACAAGTTTCCAGAAAACTCTTCTAGTTTTAGGATCTGTGTCGATATTGATCATTGGTAATCTGGTTTTGAAGATATTTCAAAATTCCTTGGGGGACCGACCCGTAACTAGAATCCCCCGTTGATTTCTCGGGCTACAGAATTTTAATCGTATTCAGATATTCACTCTTCGGAACAATACAATAATGAGAGTATTTTGTGAAAAAATGAAGCGATTTGGTGCAGCCGTCTTTAAGTAATGAGCATTTAGGTTTCTGGAACCACGCTGCCCAAATAAAGATCTTAAACATTTCAAAATACATCAAATCGTAATTTTCAGATATCTGCAAGAATACTGAACCGATTTGTATATTTTTTCAGAGTAGCTTCTTATTACCTGCCATAAATAGCCAACATTTTATTTTTTTGATAAATTGATCAAAAACAATATGGCCGCCAAAGACATTTTATATGTAAAATGTCGGTCCCCCAAAAAGCATCGGAATATCTTTAAAACCAGATCACCAATAATAATATCGACACGGATTCCTAAACTAGTGGAGTTGTTAGAGAACTTGTGAAAAATTGGTGCACAAATATTGAAGAACAAAAAGGTTATAACAATGTGAGTATTTATTTTTCGGTAAAAAATGAAGCTGCCGGTAGAGGGGTTAATTACACCGCCCATCAGTGGTTCGATGATTCCATCGAACATGCCGGAACATAATGCGCCATAATCCTAATGGACCCCGACCTCACAGCTCAATTTGTAATGAATCAAATAATAATTTTCGATTACCTAGTAACTCCTAATTGGTTAGAAAGTTGATAGCTTGCCCAACCCTCTCACCTCGTCTCTCTTCTCTCTTCCCACAGACCATCGCTTCGAACAAAGTGCGTGAAACTGAACTGAGCTCCCGCCGCGGAAATGCGTCCCAAATTGGCGAACCCAACGTCCAACAGCGATTTGTTGGAAATGTGGCTTTGGTCGGTATCGAAACCAATCAATTATTTTAAATTCGCCAACCAGGCAGCGAACGATTACCGGGCCGGTTATGGTTGGGCACCACTGCGGTTAAATCTGTCCTACCACCTTTCGACCACGACCGTTGACTCCGTGCTCAGCGTGGTGGACGACAACGACAGGGATGGAACCGCATTCGACGAGGACGAGGACGACGATGGCACAAATGCTCTCAACAATTACTGGGCGCTTTTGGCCATTGTGTTGGTGTTTGGCACTGCGGCCGGAAATATCCTGGTCTGCTTGGCCATCGTGTGGGAACGGCGGCTACAGAACGTGACCAACTACTTCCTGATGTCGCTGGCCATTACCGACCTGATGGTGGCCCTCTCGGTGATGCCGCTCGGAATCCTGACACTGGTCAGAGGTAAGTGCCGCGTGTGTTGTGTATGTGTGCCATATGATAAATTGAATTACTTACGTGGAGTGTAAACATTTAAGGCTTGATGGAATGCGTTAAAGAGAACGGTTAACATCGCATCGACAAGTGCCTAGGTACATACCAAATTGAATGAAATTCACACAAACCCATGTTATCCAGAATCCAAATTATCCAAATTGAATGATATTCACGCAAACCCATGTTAGCCAGGGTAAAATTCCTCGGCTTATAACCATCAATCATGAATTCCACAAATATACCCACAACCGACGGTCATTCAGTAGAGTGAATGGTGAAAGGAGATGTTACGGCTCGTTTCGTATTTTGCTATCACCAAACAAGCATAGCAAATACCTCTTCGAATTTTAATACCCGATACACAGACAAACAGACGTAACGCTGACGAAATTTTCATCGACCACTCATTCAACGATCATTTTGAATTCGCAATGTTCCAAACCACACAATCAAAGGTGCGTCCATCCTTTTGCTCTGTTTTTGACGTTCCAGACTACCGTCATCTGTAGGTCTTGTTACATAAAACAGTATTTCGTGCAACAGATAACGGTGTGAACTGAGCAAGAGATTTTTTTTTTAAGTTCAACGTCTGTTTGTCTGTCTATGCCCGATATTTTGCTTACTTTTCATGTTAGAAATATCGACCCTGAGAACATGTTTTCAGAATTCTATTGGAATATTAGAATTTCAATATGGAAGGAGCTGCAGACCGATCTTCTGAAATTTATTTATTTTGACTATAATTTTGTAGACCGTCACATTTATTCATTAATTACACGGTGTGCCAGAAACCGTTATTAACGCAGAAAAATGTCCAAGAATTTGGCACCTATTTTCAGAGAAGATGCTTAGATATAATATGTTTTGAATGCTTAATGCAAAGCTTATGATTACTCGGCTAGTTTACAAATTAATAATGGTGCACTGGTGGGGAAAATTGTGAAGTATGTAAAAATCCCTTTCAAGATAGCTAAAAACCATCAAACCACGATTACTTTCGAATCCCTCGTTAAAATATTTTCAAGTTCACGGAAAATATGCTTGAATAGTATATCTTTCGAATGGTAGGTGCCAAATTCCTGGACATTTATTTGCGTTAATAACGGTTTTTGGCACACCGTGTAATTACATTGTAGTTAAAATTAATGCGCGTCAACAATTTCAAACCATGTTACTCGGTTTAAAGCCCAAGTAAAAATGGAGCAAATGCCAAAAGTAAAAAGCAGTTTTCAGCATTAAAATCGACAATTCGATGATTTATTTGCAGAATAAAAAGGCTGAGTGTTTTGATTTCTTTTTACCGTTTTGACTCATATTCCGAACACTTAAGGCCAACAGGGACTTCAAATGCATCTGATCAGTGCCGGATTTGGGCTTTGGGGGGCCCGGGTCAGATCTCATAAAGGGGGCCCTAAAAAAAATAAGCGCGTTTTGGGATTCCACTACCCAACGTATTGAATTTGAGTTTTGAACGAGATGGTCGGTTCAAAGATATGAGGGGCCCAAATGCAAAGTGACATTTTCAATTGTGAGCTATACTGCCCATGACTGCATATTTGTTATATTCGATAAGAGTAGGCATTGAGTAAATGGAGTATTAAGTATGCATTTTTCGCTACTATGGGAACAAATATATATATTTCTGAAACTTACTGAAAGCTAAAAACACTTATTTGAAGCTGAAATTTTGAACACATATTGGGAGAATAGCTAGAAAACAGATCTGATAGAAATTTCCTTACTACTAAATTATAAAGGCCTATGTATAATCCTAATGTGACTGTAATGCAGTTATATATACCAATGTGACAAAACAACTTGATAGTTTTCACGAACTTTCTAGAACAATCTTACGGATTTAATTAAGTTGGTTGAAAGTATACCAGATTTGATGGAATTCCACGGTATTAACTCGAAATTGTCAAAAATGCCGAACGTGACCAAAATGCAGTTATACGAAGTATATACATTGAACAATTTAACTGCTTTAAAGTTTTCCAATAATATTCTTAGGTGATTCCGTCCAATGGGAAAAATATAACAATTCGTTGAAAATTGGCTCGTTTTTGGGCTTCTATATAATTTGTATGGAGTGTAAAAAGCCGAAAATCTTCAAAACCGTTTTACTCTAAAACTCCTTTTGGTTCTCTTTACTACAATTTTCCAGTTTGTCTCTGGTTGAAAAAAATGTACTTACAGTAATGACAAGAGTAAAGTTCACAAATGCTGATTTTCATACAAAATTGTCAAGTTTGGAGACCTGCATCTCTGCCTCTAGCAAACCCATCGAACTGTAATTTGAATCGCATGTTGGATTACTTCAAATAAGATCTGTGAATAAATCGTCAATTTCTATGCAAAAGTGTCTAAGGGCCGATTTCTTCACCTTCGCTTAAGCCGTAAACCACGTTTACCCATATAGTTAAACTAGGTTTAAGGCTTAAGCGGTGGTGAAGAAACCGCTAATAAGTACTTAAAATTCGCCCATTCTGACAAAAATGTCCAAATATTGTTACTAAGTATAATCTTTTACAAACTTTTGCATTCCATCTAAGTGAACAAATTTGCTACTTCTAAATATTCACATTTATAAAATATTGCAATTTAAAATTGTTGGCATTTTTTTTTTTCAAAATAGTTTTTTTATGTCCTCTAAACTCTTGAACAGAATTTGATTGATTTTGCATAAATTTATGAGATGTAATTATAATGTCAGGTCAATGTTTTCGTTAGAAGCTGTTATACAGTTCCCTTAATGTACTTTTTTCTTGCCGGTACTGTTTATTCTATGGTTTATATTCAAAGCCAAGCCTCTACTGAATTCAAAGAATACTTCACCTACTATGGCATACTATGGAACCCAATAAACTCTTTCAATTGGGGTAGCCGTATTTTTAAAATCCTACAAAAACGTTAAGCGAATTTTTAATTACAATACTTCTTGAAAACTAATAAGATAAGAATTTTGAAGATTTTGGTTTACTATTTTCATGTAATATATTGAAGAATGAGCATTACCCAAACAACACTGTGAGATTCAGATATAGGGTGAAGAACAAAAAATCCTCAAATTTTGTAAACTTGACTCAAACTTTTGAATTATATGTTCAAATGTCTAAAGAAAAAATATTGAACGATATTTCAAAATGTTTTTTGGTCCTATTTTGGTTCCTCGGGGGGCCTCCTTGATCGGGGTCCCGGGGCATTTGCCCCCTTGGCACTCCCCCAAATCCGGGCCTGCATCTGATTGGCATAAATTAGCTAATAATTGTGTAAGTTTTAATTTCTTCGCATAGTCTAACTGTTAGCTGTTGGGTGTACCAATAATAATGTTGATTTAATTAGTTTTAGTAATGTTTTCACATAAAAGTATAAAACCACATATTGATTCAAATGCCGAACACCATTGTTCATTCTGTCTCATATTCCGAACACCTTGATTCAAATTCCGAACAGTACGAATCAATAATTTGGCAAATAAATTGATCTGAGCTTGCTCTACTGGTCTCAATCTAGAGAATCATCACTACTCCTGGTATAAATTATATTGGAGACGTTAAAATTGAATTGCAATTGACTGCCATTTCCTTGTTATTTGGTGACATATTTCAGCGAAACATTTCAACCAAATCGCCATACAATAACCGAGTGTTCGGAATATGAGTCTGTTCGGAATTTGAGACATATTGAGGTATATTTGTTGATTTCAACGGCTAAGATTTATTTTCAGAATAAAAAGACGATGTGATTTTATTTTTTTATATTTGTTGATTTCAAGGGCTAAGATAGCTTTTTCATTTTTGACATTTACTCCATTTTTACGTGGGCCTTAAAGCTGAAAGCAGCGAATGAAATTATCGGTCACGGCGATAATCATAAGCCTATCGCGCAAGCCGATTTTCCGAAGGATAGAGACGTGCGATAATATCCAGCCCATCCAGCCCTGCGAGAGTGTGCTCTCACGAGATCTGCAGCAAACACACGAAAATGAAAACTCCCTTCTACAAATAATTAATCAATTTGGAAGCAGTATCGATGTATGAAAGCCATTTACAGATTCTCATATCTGTAGCCTACAAACACTTTGTAAACTGAAATGGAGCACAATATTCCGATTGAAGGCCTTTACACAATGTAGGCAGGAATAATAATATTCAAGATAGTTCACAACATAAACTTGCATCACAACTAGATTTATTCTATGCCGCTGCTCACCGATATAGGACCAAACAGGCTGGAATCAGAACTGAGATAGGAAGAAGGAGATTTGAGAATATGGGGCCAAGGAAATATAATCCATTGCCTGAAAGTATGAAAAATTCCCACTCAAGTAATAAGCTCAGCAAAATTTTAAGAAATCACTTTAAAAATAATATAAATAACGTTGTCATACGCTGGCGCTAGTTCGTTAAACAATAATAAACGATCCTTTAGAGGAACTTTGGTTCATTAGGGATTGTGTATAATGTACTAGACACGAGAATTTTTTGAAATTCATCTTATTTAATCAATGCTCCGTTCGCTCAAGAAAAAAAAAGTTGTGTTTAGATTTATATAATTCGATAAAGTTTATGAATAACTTACGTTAAGTATCTTTTCTGTTTTTGTAAATTCACTCGGTGTTGGGTATGGTAGAATCGTGGTTTCTAAGGTTAAGTTTAATCTTTAAGATTTTTGAAATTTTACTTTTGAATCATACCTGTATCTGTTCGTTTTGGTCTGTTACTGACTGCGATCGTGAATGGCTCTTCAGGAAATGTTCAACTGTGATTGTGCTACAAGTTTCCTGTAGCTTTTAGGATTTTGGTACCGGGAGAACCGATACCGGAAGTGTCGGTAATACCGACCAATTTTTGGTACCGCATTTGGAAAGCATTGAGAATCGGTGTTTTCGGTACTGACGAAAAATCTAATAATCGTTTGTTACAATAAATTTCTTCACAATAAATGCTACGAAAGTTTGGTAAAGTTCATTGTTTTTTTTTTTTCTAACTAATTTATTTAGCAGGCTTAAACGCCATTACAGGCTTAACGGAGCCGAGTTTCATATAATAGGATGCCCTAGCCATGTAGGTCCCTTATTGTTAATTTTTTTTTACAGAAATAGTTTTTCCCTCTACTGATGTAGAAGAATTATTATTTGCAGTCTAACTGTAGATCTGGGTGCACTGCTCTTGACAAACTTTTTTGTTTCGTTTTGCTTTCGAGTTGACAGCCGTCGTTTAGAAGATGCCCCGGTAATATCGTTCAAGTCTATTTGTGTCCATGCTTGATATCGATGTATTGTCGTCGGGAGGATGCTGATCGTTGTTGTTTGCTCTTGTTTCTTCTTTGGCAAGAGAATGCCTGGCTCTTGCTATAATCTCTTCAAACACATCTGGGGAGGATGGTGCTGCTGGCTCATTCAGTGGTGGAAAGTCTACTGATGATTGGATTTGTGGTGTTGTAGCTACAGCTTTGGATGTTGATATGTTGGTTTCCTTGCACTGCTGGTTTGGATGTGCATCTTTGTCGCAGTATTTGCATGTGAGCTTTTATCCTGAGTAAGTGCATACTGTCCTTTCTCCCTCTATTAAAATATAGGACTAGATAGGATGCTTCAGTTTTATTTTCAAAGTGCGTACTCTATTATACACCCCCGGGAAGTAGTCCTTCCAACGCTCCCTCGTTACGTTGTAGACGTCTCCGTATTGAAGCATGTGAGTGTGAACAGTGGTATTGGGCATTGAAGTAGGTAGATCGTGGATCCTAACAGTCGCCGCTTCTGTATCTATATGCACGGCAATCAAACACTTTGCTCCATCGCACACAACATAATGCTTGCAGCTCACCATTTCAATGCACACGTACTGATCGATGTTATGAATTTGGATGTGGTTAGCGTCTGACAGCTTTAATTTAATTGTATCCATGATGAACTTAGCTCCCGATTTTATCTACCCCTGATTTTAGCACCCTTTTTGATCCGATTTTGTCATCCTAAAATTGATATTCATTTTAATCATAGTAAGCACGTCTATACTGTCAATATTGTGTATAAAATAGTTATTTATGCAACAAGATGTTTGCAACGAGTTGTTTTATCTGGCCCGCGACCTAATTTTGTGCGGCCCGCGGGCCGTACGTTGGGCAGTCCTGGCTTACACGAATCGCGTGATGCTCCCGTCTTCTGAAGGAAAGTAAATAGTGAAACACTGACTCTACTGCCCCCTCTACATTCGCATGGTGAGCCTATTCCCATTCAGAATCCCTGAGTCGGATTCGGATCGTCCAACGAATGCATGAATCAGAAGTCATATAGGAATCCTGAGCAATTCGTTGAATGGCTGATGGAGGCACTCAGATACAATTTTTCCAAACCCAAAACAGAACTGAAAAGTGCTACTTTACAGCACCGATAACAGTGCTGAAAAGTAGCACTTTTCAGTACTGATTATTTTGGTAGGAAAAGTAGGCCATTATGACGTTCATTCAGTCGATTAGAAATAAGCTAATATGCAACGGAATTGCAAAAATTTAATTATGCCCTAAGCCACGTCTATACAATGATCTAAAAACCGAAATTTTGAAATTTATATTTTTAATAGTTATCCAAGAAACTAATCAACGTTACCTTGGATTACGTTACATAGAGAATGGAGGTAAAAAAATGTTTTTATTAACAAAATCATAACCTTAAGTTAAAACAAAACTTGAAAGCAGTCGAAATTTTTTTCCCGGTTTTAGCTCTTTCCCGATTTTGTCAATCCTAAATGCAGCATAGGGCTGACAAAATCAGGATATTACTGTATCGGGTTTTGATGGAAGCACCCCAAAATCAACTACAACTGTGTTTTTTTCGAACACCCTGTTTGCGCTCACATTACGGACGGCATCATCGGTTGCTGTTTCGCACCAACCGAGCGGCGTGCATACGAAAGTTGATTCATTCAACTTTCGTATTGTTCATTTCCCGCCTATCCATCTGCGTTATCATCAGCCCAGCGTGATGCTTCTCTGCTTTGGCGGCAACATCCAAGCGCGCCAAACTACACAAAGCAGAACGCGCGAAAGTGATATTGTTTTCCGTACTGTGCACCTATAAAAGGTGCACCCGATTTGTATGTAGTATACAGTTTCTCTCGTTCCCCACCGAGTAGGCACGCTGCCTCTCGGTGGCAATAAAGTTTCAATTAGTTTGAAATCGAGTTTGTTCTTCATCGTCGTCGTTCCCGCTACCGTTCCACCACACAACGTAGGGCTCCATCTCCAATCAAACATTGGTGCCGTGACCAGGATTGGCCGCCACGGAGCGACCACGGACCGACCAAACCAAGGATTGATCGCATCGCCAGCGATCTCGAAGCGAAAGTGCGAGTGAAATCCCGACGGCGATCGAAGACAACGTAACCGTTCATCCTCCTACCGGACCGGCGAGTCCATCAGTGAAGCAGTGAAACCTCCTTCCAGACCGTTGTGTCCACCAAACAAGTCCATCTTACTTCCGGACCGGCGTGTACAAATTCGACCCAAGCAAATCACCCTTCCGGATCGGCGCATCCACTATTCAAGCTCCAAACAGGCAGTCTATCATCAACCCTCCGAACCGGCGTGTTCACATTCGGACTATGTGGCATCATGTCCGACGGCCCATCCATCCTTCCAAACGATCTTGTCAATCGGCAAAATTCCATTCACCTGCGTGTGGATCTTCCGGAGCTAGGCGCTTCATTTCCGACACGATCATCGGCAGTATCCGTTGGCGCTCAGGAATTCCGACCTTCCACTCGGCGTAGTCAGGTCACGCTTGTCGTCCGTCAAGCAGGAATCTCCCACTGGTCAACTACCAAAATACCAAACCGTGATTCCAACAGACGTTTCATCCATTCCATTGGTCGAATCAAACGGTCACCCTTTTCACCGGCGTTGTGAAACTTCCAAAGCTACTGCTTCATTCCGATTCGACCAACGGCAGCATCCACTGGCACACGGGAATTCTGGCCTTCCACTCGGCGCAGTCAGGCCAAGCTGCAATCCACGCAGCAAGAATCTCTCAACGACCACCATCAGTACCACTCCAATCCAAAAACAACATCCCAATAGAATGAGGCATCAATAGATCGGAGCATCTAATAAATTATCATCTCCATTCAAACGGACTGCACCGACACGATAGACATCCAAATCCAATCCTACCTACGGCGCAGTCATCGATCGAGCAAGCGAAGCAATATTAGAAAACGAATTTTCAATTTCGTTTTGAGGCGCCGGGATGTTTGCGCTCACATTACGGACGGCATCATCGGTTGCTGTTTCGCACCAACCGAGCGGCGTGCATACGAAAGTTGATTCATTCAACTTTCGTATTGTTCATTTCCCGCCTATCCATCTGCGTTATCATCAGCCCAGCGTGATGCTTCTCTGCTTTGGCGGCAACATCCAAGCGCGCCAAACTACACAAAGCAGAACGCGCGAAAGTGATATTGTTTTCCGTACTGTGCACCTATAAAAGGTGCACCCGATTTGTATGTAGTATACAGTTTCTCTCGTTCCCCACCGAGTAGGCACGCTGCCTCTCGGTGGCAATAAAGTTTCAATTAGTTTGAAATCGAGTTTGTTCTTCATCGTCGTCGTTCCCGCTACCGTTCCACCACACAACGTAGGGCTCCATCTCCAATCAAACACACCCATTTTCACGAAAAGCGAGCAAAGAAGGAAAAGCACGTCCGACTTAAAAACGATGAACGATTAATAACTTCTAGGTTGGGCTGCGATATAACTTCAACTTAAGACCATATTTTGATAGCGTTCATAAACAGCAAACTTGTGTTCATTGACAACATTAAAAAGTTGCAAATTTTTTGTCCAATATTGTATGCTTTATATATATTACAATAAAAATCTTCCAGTGCCGGTATTTTACCGGTACTGAGAGTTACAGTACCGTAGAACCGGTACTCTTGAAAAGAGGTCGGTACTACGAACCCTAGATACAATTTATATCAATTACCTGAACTATTCCGACAAATTTTGACGCACGGGGAAAGCGTTACTGACTTTCACAGACTATGTTTAACTAAAATACGTTTCCATAAAATCTGATATCTATTGTAAGCCATATATTGTGTACAGAATCGTTGAAATCCTGACGGTGGCTTGCAGTTTTGCTCGTAAACTATTCATCTGTATCTGACGGTTTGTTTTTTTATTAGTAACATTCCAAACATTATATTCATTTCTTATATGTATGTGTTCTGTGTTAGGCAATACTATCATCCTAATTTGGTAAAACAAAATTGAGCATTTATTATTATTTTGTTAACTGTCACGTCACCCCCCTGCTACAAATCTACTGTGGTCGATTCACTGTGGCCGTTCAAGTGGTCAACTAAGCTTGACCAATACAACGGTCGATTAACCGAGCGTAAAAGAGAGGATAAAGGCGCTTTTCGATGTATGTAGGAGTTCAGAACCAAAACAAAATTGGAACAACTCTACGAAGTCATGCAAATGAGCATTTCAAAAGTTTTATCTACTATTCTGCGCATTTTTCCGTTAATTTAAAGCTAAAAGGTAGTGAGGAATCAAAATCTAAACTCTAGTTTAACTTAGTTCTAGTTCGTGCAAAATTGGCTTAAAATCTATAGTACCGAGGTAAGGGAAATACTTCTTAAAAGTACGTTGAATTTATAACCTAAAATGAATTCGTTATATATAGAAACCGCTAATCATCTACCAAGTCCTAGACGAGGTTGAGCAATTGAAAATCCTAACTAGCTGTAAGTATTATTGTTTTTGGTTCGAATTTGATAATTGAGAGTTTCTAATCCTTAGTATATCTACAAAATTATTAAGCCCGAGTCACCGTGGTAAGACCCAACCGTCTGAAGGTCACCAAAAATTGTAAGTGATTGCAAAAATATTGAATTCATTATTCTAATGAAATAAAATTTAGCTTTTAGCTTACCCACATACAAAACGGTTTGCTCAAAAGAGTTTGGGAAACTTCCCCCCACAACATTCTAAAAGAATTTTTGTACGTGGGTGAAGATGGACGGACATCACAGCCGATCGGGATATACATGCAAGGCATGCCACCGCCCAGACTCGTCAAGTGCTCATATGATCATCTGCGATCAATGCCGCCTGTGGGAGCACTTCAGCTGTACCGGCGAGAGCGAGTCCGTGCCGAGTAGACCGTTTATCTGCAGGCAGTGCCGGGGAGAGAATGCAGCAGGATCGACTATCTCTTCTCGACTGCGATCACAAGCGAAACGAGCGCCGTCAGGTAACGTGTCAGGGGGCAAACCTGCTTCAAATATTGTCAGCAAGATTTCGTCGGTAGCATCGAGTAGCCGGTCGTCGATCGTGAAGGCGCGGCTGGAGCTAATCGAGGAAGAAGAGAGGATGAAACAGAAAGAGCTTGAAGAAGAGGAAGCGATTAAGAAACTGGAACATGAAGAGGCCCAGAGACAACTGGAAGAAAAGAAGAAGCGAATGGAAGAGCAAAGGAAGTTGGCTGAGGAAGAATCGCTTTTAAGGCAGAGCAAACTTGTGGCAGAGAAAGCACGTCTGCTCAAACAGCAGTCGATACGCCGTGAATCACTGGAGAAGAAAAATGAAGTCATTCTGCAGATTTCCGAACGTGGCAGTGTGGTGGAATCGGCAACAAGTTCCCGAGAAAAGGTCGCGAGTTGGTTGACGGCTAATATGCCGAACGGGAAGTCCGACAGGAATACATTGGGAAATCATGGCAACCTCCAATATGATTCGGTTCCTGCGGCCCCGCATAGTGTAGCGTCGTTGATCATCAATGTACCTTCAAGAGTAACGGAGATACCGTCAGAATTACCGCCTGCACCCCAAGTGGCAGAAACTCATAATTCTTCTCCACGTCAGCGTTTCCCTGGGCCCACTGGCATTCCTCATGTGAGTGGTAGGATCGGGTATCACGTTCGATCTACTACAATCCGTGAACCGTTCCAGCAGTTCGTAACTAGTTCAAGGCCTTTGCAAACAAATCCTTTGCCAGTTCACCCATATCCACCGTCGATTCATTCATCTCGTGGACACAGTGATGGGGGTGAACACACTCCACAGATATTTCGCCGACAAGAGCCTTCTTGGACCACACCTGGTCTGTGCGACGCAATTCACGATCCACCTCTAACACGTCGATCCGTAGAGCCAAATCTTTTCTCTCACGAATCTCGTCCGGAGCAATTTCGTCACTTGGGTGGACCAACGGTGAATACAGCGATGAGAGCGAACAATCACGAACCAATCGGGCAAGCAGGGGTTCTCAGCACGCAGCAAATAGCCGCGAGACAAGTTGTCGGCAAAGATTTACCTCACTTCGGCGGCAATCCTGCTGATTGGCCGATGTTCATCAGCAGTTTTGAGCAGTCAACCGTTGCGTGTGGGTATTCAAATGCCGAAAACCTTGCGCGACTACAAAGATGCCTTACCGGACACGCTCGAGAAGCGGTGCGAAGCAGACTATTGCTTCCGGCCAACGTTCCACAGGTGATGAACACGCTCCGCACGCTTTACGGTCGTCCCGAACTTCTTATTCGGTCATTACATGAAAAGATTCGGCGGACTCCAGGACCTAGGCATGACCGCCCGGAATCCATTCTGGAATTTGGATTGGCGGTGCAAAATTTCGTCGACCATCTTCAGGCGGCTGAACAAGAAGAACATCTGGCCAACCCAATGCTCATGCAGGAGCTGGTCGAGAAACTGCCAGGCCCTATGAGGATGGACTGGGCCACCTTCAAAAATCTTCAGCCCAGGGCTACCGTCATAACGTTCGGTGAATTCATGGGCAAGCTGGTCAGCGCGGCCAGTGAAGTGAGTTTCGAACTTCCAGGGTTTCAGAAAGCGACGAGCAGCGAAAAATTACAACGTCCTCGTGAGAAAGCTAGAATTCAAGCTCATTCAACTGCAGATATTCCGGCTCCAAAACCAGCGGCAGAAAATACTCGCAAATCACCAAAATCGTGTCGAATATGTGATCGTGAAGGCCACCGAGTTGCTGAATGCTACAAGTTCAAACAGCTAAACCTAGAGGAACGATTGAAGGAGGTACAGGATAAAGGTCTCTGCCGAACGTGCCTGAACAACCACGGCAAATGGCCGTGTAAGTCTTGGCAGGGTTGCGGAGTCTCGGGATGCCGACTCAAACATCACACGCTTTTGCACTCGTCGTCTTCCTCTACGCCAACAACCCACTCCGTGAATGTTTCGTCGAGGAAATTTCCAATGGACGACGATCAAACGCTGTTCAGAGTACTGCCTGTAGTATTGTATGCAAACGGCAAGAGTGTAACGGTATTCGCTTTTATCGACGAGGGTTCGCAGATTACAATGCTAGAGGAGAAAGTGGCAAACGAACTTGGTCTCTCCGGGCCTAGGAAACCGTTGACTCTACAATGGACTGGGAACGTGAAGCGCAATGAACTGCGATCGGAGGAGGTGAGCCTGGAAATATCGGGTAAACGAAACGACAAACGTTATGATCTTCACCAAGCACGCACCGTGAGTTGTTTGCTTCTTCCAGCGCAGCGTTTCAACTATAGAGAAATGACAACACGTTTCCCACATCTCAAGGGGCTTCCGATCGAAGACTATGATCTAGCACAACCCAAATTACTTATCGGGCTAGACAATCTTCGCCTCGGCGTTCCTTTGAGGCTACGAGAGGGAGGGCCATTTGACCCTATAGCCGCCAAATGTCGACTAGGTTGGGGAGTCTATGGCCGCACATCTGCGAAACCCATTCCTAGGGCGATTGTGAACTTCCACACAGCGGCCGCGGCGAGTTCAGATGCTCTGCTAAATGAACAGCTACGCGATTTTTTCACGTTGGAGAACAATGGGATCGTGGGCCCGAACGTGATGCTCGAATCGGACGAGGACAAGAGAGCGAGAAAATTGTTGGAAGATACCACAAGGCGAACAGCAACCGGATTCGAAACCGGACTCCTCTGGAAGTTCGATGATCCGGAATTTCCAGAAACCTATCCGATGGCCATTCGACGGATGAAGGCTCTCGAAAAGAAGTTGGGTTGTAACTCAACAATGATGCAGCGAGTTGGTGAGCAAATCAGCGACTATGAGCGAAAGGGTTATATTCGCAAAGTCAGCGAATCAGAGGTGACAGCTATCGATCCACAGAAAACTTGGTTTCTGCCACTTGGAGTGGTCATCAACCCCAAGAAACCGGGTAAAATTCGGCTGATCTGGGATGCAGCAGCAAAAGTCGCTGGGGTATCGTTCAATTCGTTCCTGTTGAAAGGTCCCGACCTCCTCACTCCGCTCCCGAGAGTACTTAGCGGATTCCGTCTATTTCCGGTGGCCGTTTCTGGAGACATTAGGGAGATGTTTCTCCAAATCAAGCTACAAGCTAGCGATAGGAATTCACAGATGTTTGTGTTTCGTCGCACTCCCGAAGAACCTGTACAGGTGTATGCGATCGAAGTCACAATGTTCGGTTCCACCTGCTCTCCTTCTTCCGCCCAGTTCGTAAAGAATGCCAATGCCGAACAGTACGCGCAGCATTATCCACGAGCAGCAGCCGCAATAAAGGAGCACCATTATGTGGATGACTACCTGGACAGTTTCAGGACGATTGACGAAGCAGTTCGGGTGGTGAGCGATGTCAAGTACGTCCACTCTATGGGTGGATTCGAGATTCGTAACTTTTTATCGAACGAAGACGAAGTTCTGCGGCGAACTGGGGAGATCGAACCAGATTCTACCAAAGACTTCGCTCTTGTACGTGCAGATGCAGCCGAATCGGTTCTCGGAATGAGATGGAAACCAGCGGACGATGTTTTCACGTACACCTTTTCGATGCGTGAGGATTTGAAGTTAATTCTCGATGAGAATCACATTCCAACGAAACGCGAAGTCTTGAAGGTGATTATGAGTCTCTTTGATCCTTTGGGATTCGTGGCGTTCTTCTTAGTCCACGGGAAAGTACTTATGCAGGACGTCTGGGCCTCGGGGATTGATTGGGATCAAAAAATCAACGAGCAGCTCTTCACTCGTTGGCGACAATGGGTAGCCTTCTTCCCGCAACTAGACTCATTGCAAATCCCCCGCTGCTACTTCAACTCCCCGTTTCCAGATAATTTCGATCGGTTGGAGTTACACGTTTTCGTCGATGCCAGCGATTCTGCCTTCGCCTGCGTAGCTTATTACCGAATCGAAACTGAAAACGGCATTCATGTTGCGCTGGTTTGCGCAAAAACTAAGGTGGCACCTTTAAAGGTCTTATCAATCCCTCGCCTTGAATTGAATGCGGCCGTACTAGGAGTCCGAATTTTGGAGGCTGTCGAAGGATTCCACACTTACTCTATCAGCCGCCGAGTTCTATGGAGCGACTCTACCACCGTTTTAGCCTGGATTCGATCAGAACATCGTCGGTATAACAAATTTGTGGCAGTCCGTATCGGTGAGATCCTTACATCAACTGACGTACGGGAGTGGAGATGGGTTCCATCTAGATCGAATGCGGCAGACCTCGCTACGAAATGGAAAAATGGGCCTGATCTCACCTCTATGAATCCATGGTTCGCGGGTCCACCATTCCTGCATCGGCCGGAAGAATTCTGGCCTCAACAAACGGTAGTCACAACAACGTGCGAAGAACTGCGACCAATCCACATCCATTCTACCAGCCCACCATTAATCGACACCACACGGTTTAGCAACTGGACTCGTCTACAGAGAACCATGGCGTTTGTGATTCGATTCGTGGATAACCTACGCCGTAAACGCAGCGGTGCTTCGATGCAACAGGATGTTCTCGTCCAAGATGAATTGAGGCGTGCTGAGACAGCCCTTTGGAAGATTGCACAGGCTGAATCGTTTCCAGAGGAAATCGAAATCTTGTCTGAAACGCAAGGTTCACCAGAGGTCCGTCATCGATGTGTCGCTAAAAGCAGTCCAATTTACAAAAACTGGCCGTTTCTCGATGAGCACGGTGTGCTTCGTCAACGTGGCAGAATCGGCGCCTCAACTTTTGTACCAATGGAATTCAAGTACCCAGCAATACTCCCGAGGCAACATCAGATCACGTTCCTGCTTGTGGATTGGTATCATCGGCGTTTCCGCCATGCCAATCGCGAAACCGTCACCAACGAAATTCGTCAACGCTTCGAAATTTCCAAGCTACGTGCACTAGTCGAGAAGGTCACAAAGGGCTGCGTGGTGTGCCGGATTAAGAAAGCCCTACCGAGTCCTCCAGCGATGGCGCCGCTTCCAGCGATCCGTCTACAACCGTTCATCCGACCATTTACCTACGTAGGAGTAGATTATTTCGGTCCAATACTGGTCAAGGTTGGAAGAAGTCAAGTGAAAAGGTGGGTGGCTTTATTCACCTGCCTTACAGTTCGCGCAATACACTTGGAAGTAGTGTACAGCCTCTCCACGGAGAGCTGCATTATGGCAATACGGCGATTTATAGCTCGACGTGGATCTCCAGCCGAATTCCATTCGGATAATGGAACCTGCTTTCAAGGGGCGAGCAACGAACTGCAACGAGAGACGGAAAAGCGGAATGCCGCTTTAGCTACCACGTTTACAACAACCAAGACCCGGTGGTGTTTCATACCACCAGCGGCTCCCCATATGGGAGGCGCATGGGAACGTCTAGTTCGTTCCGTCAAGGTAGCAATAGGATCTATAGCAGACAGCCCACGTAGACCAGATGACGAAGTTCTGGAGACCATCTTGCTCGAAGCCGAGGCTCTGATAAACGCGCGTCCGCTCACCTATATTCCACTCGAGTCGGCGGATGAGGAAGCTCTTACACCCAACCACTTTTTGCTGGGTTCCTCAAATGGTGACAAGTTCCTTCCAGATGAACCCGTTGAGTCACCGGCCGTGCTACGGAGCAGTTGGAGACTTGCGCAGGCCATAACGCAACGCTTTTGGACAAGGTGGCTGAAGGAATATCTTCCAGTAATCACGCGGAGATCGAAGTGGTTTGGAGAGGTCCGAGATATAGCTGTTGGAGATTTGGTATTGGTGGTGAATGGGACAGCCAAGGATCAATGGACGAGAGGACGTGTTGAAGCTGTGATGCCTGGACGTGATGGACGTGTCCGCCAAGCCCTTGTCCGGACGGCTTCCGGAGTTCATCGACGACCAGCAGTAAAGTTGGCGGTTCTTGACGTGGTTGAACGAAGTGAACCCAGATTGGAGACTCCCGAAGAGTCGGGTCGTAACTAGTGTTCACGGGAGGGGGGATGTCACGTCACCCCCCTGCTACAAATCTACTGTGGTCGATTCACTGTGGCCGTTCAAGTGGTCAACTAAGCTTGACCAATACAACGGTCGATTAACCGAGCGTAAAAGAGAGGATAAAGGCGCTTTTCGATGTATGTAGGAGTTCAGAACCAAAACAAAATTGGAACAACTCTACGAAGTCATGCAAATGAGCATTTCAAAAGTTTTATCTACTATTCTGCGCATTTTTCCGTTAATTTAAAGCTAAAAGGTAGTGAGGAATCAAAATCTAAACTCTAGTTTAACTTAGTTCTAGTTCGTGCAAAATTGGCTTAAAATCTATAGTACCGAGGTAAGGGAAATACTTCTTAAAAGTACGTTGAATTTATAACCTAAAATGAATTCGTTATATATAGAAACCGCTAATCATCTACCAAGTCCTAGACGAGGTTGAGCAATTGAAAATCCTAACTAGCTGTAAGTATTATTGTTTTTGGTTCGAATTTGATAATTGAGAGTTTCTAATCCTTAGTATATCTACAAAATTATTAAGCCCGAGTCACCGTGGTAAGACCCAACCGTCTGAAGGTCACCAAAAATTGTAAGTGATTGCAAAAATATTGAATTCATTATTCTAATGAAATAAAATTTAGCTTTTAGCTTACCCACATACAAAACGGTTTGCTCAAAAGAGTTTGGGAAACTTCCCCCCACAACAGTTAACAATATTTACATTCCATTTGCCGTAGCACTTAGGAATTTTTAAAGATGAGTTGATTTCACTTAAAAAAATAAAAAAGAAATTAGAGAAATAAAACGCTTTCAATTTACTCAACCTATATATATATATATAACGCATTAATCGTGCCTATGGAAGGTTGCAACAATTTATGTCTGAAATTATTGAAAATTTTTGAAAGTTTTGTTTTCCTAGCATGAGCTTTAGACACATAATTCTATCTGACCAATTCATTGCAATCAACATGTCTACTTGAAGATTTCAAATGAAAAGCTTTTGGTTTATGTGGGAATTATTATTAGGAGCATTAGGAAAAATTTCTATTTTTGCAAGTATGAAGGAAAGATATTCAAACTTTTTTGCAATCTACTACAGATGACACGTAGGCTTCGTCCTTTGGCGGAGAGGCCTGTGTCATCCGCGAGCGAAGATTTTTGATATCCCTGAGGTTAGTCACATTTCAGGTTAGTCAGATGTGAAAATATTGTATAATATTGGTCCCAAAATGGTGCCTTGGGGAACACCAGCTCTCACAGGAAGTCTTTCAGATCTGGACTTCTGATAATTAACCTGATGTGTACGTTTTGACAGATAACTTTGAATAATTCTAGCAAAGTATGTTGGAGTATTAAAGTTTTTAAATTTTACAATCAATGCTTCATGCCATACACTGTCGATTGCTATTTCTATGTATAGAAGTGCAAGACCAGTAGAATAGTCTTCAGATTTGTTACTCATAAAATTTAATTAGTAGTCTTATGTCCATGGCAGAACTGGCAAAAATTTCGATAATTCTAATCCCAATGAGTTCAATGACGTGCCATGCGAACATAAACTCAAAAGCCATGAAAATTAGCATAATGCCACCAAATTCTCAATTCATCTTTATCATGTTCGCAATTTCCACGGGATTCGCCTAATCTCAGCCATCGCTAAGTGTATCCTGTCGTTGTCAAAAGTACCCCGCTGTTAAATTCTTCCTACTGCGTACCCATCAAGCTTCCCCAGGGTTTTAGAAACACATGTTTACGCACTTAACCGGCACATTTTTCATCATCGTCATCGGGATCATCATCATCGTCGTCGTCGTTTCCACCGTTTTGTCATTTTTCGTGGCCGTTGTCGTTGCCCACAAGTCACAACGGACGCCCCCGTTTCTGGTAGGATTTGGCGGTAATCATATGTAAATTAAATGTATGAAATATTTATTTAGAACACTCTGTCTCGGTTGCTCACCGAACGCCCCCGAAAGGATTCCCTGGGGATGGAATTTTTCCCAAAAAGGATGCCGCAGCTATGTATTTCGTTCGATGCGTTATGGAGCAGCAGGATGGAACAAGGTCGATGAAGCGGTGGCGAGCTGATTGTGATGCATTTCGTTGATTGCTGTTTGTGGTAAAATATGTGGAAATCATAAATGTTTCGTTTGGAAGCCATGGGTATGTTGCATACAATTTCAACATTGCAATTGATATTGGCATATTTTTAGAGATTATTCAATACCCAACATAACTTTTATCAAATCGGCCATTATAAAAAAGACAAAAAATCGGAATAACAAACCTCAGAAGGACGCTAAACACAGTGTGGGAAACCATGGCCGACTGTAGTTGCAACTCAGAAATAGAAATCTATATTGCAACGGACCGAAAACTTTATGCCATTCTGGCTCACGCCAGTTCAACAGCATCGTCGTCGTCGTCTTCACCAGATTCTGTCTCCATGGTGTTACAGTGCCAAGGAACACGTGAAACGCACGTTCGTCTCCTTTGATGCGAGCAAGTGGAAGCAAAAAGCTACCGGCATTATGCTGACGGTGGCACTGCCGGAAATAATTGGTTTTATTAAATATTAAAGTTTCGGTTTATTGGATAACGTATTAGCGAGAAAGGATGGGAAAGGGGAGATGTGGAAAATGTACCGCAATGTGAACATTTGGTTTGTGCAGTCCACTAAGTGAATTTGCTCTGACTATAATAAATACTGCATAAACAGAAACGATTCGGCTTTGCGCCCCCCATTGAATTGGTAGCCGAACGATTTTTTTTGCCATTCAATATACTGCCCATTCATGCAATACCGTCCTATTAAGAAAATCGTCATGTCGAGAAGAATGCATCTAAAAATATTTGCAGAAATTTTAGTTTTGCCGCAACTGTTAGATGTAAATCCCGATAAAATTATTCAAGAAATATTCAATCATTGCGATACAATATTTGTTTAGCGACTAAAATAAAGTTGAACTAATTATTTTATATTCTCAAATCCAAGATATTAGCAGGTAGGATAGGTTATGAAGGTTGTCCAGGATATTATTTGACTGCAAGTCAAAATGAAAAGTTTGCTGAATCCACCTGCAGCACATGGATGTTGGATTCACAACTAAGGGATTGTCTATTTATAACGGAAGACAATATTTACGATTTTTAAAAGACCAACCCCCTCCCCCACAAACCCTTACGTAAATAACAGACGACCCTTAACCAAGGCATGAAATCGAGCCCGCAAACTTGATGACAACAAAGCTGTACCCTAGATGTTTACAATCCTATTGTGTGTCCGGAATCTTCTCATTTCTCGGCATTAGATAACGCAAACAGTTAATGATGAGTCTACCTGAGACTGACATTGTAAACATTGTAAAAACTATAAAACTGGGTCAACTATTCCACTCCATACTACTAGGCTCCATCTTCGAATGCGTCAAATACTCATCAAATCTGGCAAGTACCTGGTCAGCCCATCGTGCACGCTGCCCTCGACGTGTTATTCTACTAGCAGGATCACAACTGTTCGCCACTTTCTCAGTATTGTTGTCAGGTATTCTTGCAATATGCCCCGCCCAACGTAACCTTAGAGATTTTGTCAGGATGTCGGTTCAACAAGCTCGTGATTCATTCTGCTGTACATTGCCAAAGATCGTCCAAAGCAATCGATGTTCAAAAACTTGAAGTAATTGCAGGTCCCTCCGAGGACCATCGTTTTTTTAGCTTTTTTTCTTTTTGACAATCGTGAGATTTGAGCGATCGCCATATTTGACTCTATTTCAACATCCGAATTAATTGGAAAGAAAAGGGTAAGATGAGCAGTTGTAGTAAATAGGGAGGTCTCTCGTAAAGGGGAAATCTTGGGGGTCCACAATTAGCTGGAACAGTGCCATAAAAATAGTGGTTTTATATGGATAGTGTCTCTAGGCAGTAAAGGTTTGTGTTCGATTTTCCCACTTCAGTCAATGAAAGTTTTATTCACGAATGTTTCTCGGCTGTATCAGTGAACACAGTCATGTATGCTATCGGCAAAAGAGCATTGTATCAATATTCATATTTAGCCATTCCATGAAAAACCGATCTGGTGGGTCACCGAATTCTGTGAAAATTTGCTTTTTTGTTCCATATCCGAAATAAGAACACACGTGTTTTTGGATTTTTTGATTAGGGTGAACATTTCCGAATAAGGGTGACCAGAAAAATCACGACTTTGCTAAATTTTTATTGATTAAAAAATCATAACTTTTGAATTGCTTGACCAATTTTCAATTTTCTAGGACGAAATAAAAGCTAAAGATTTTGACTTCTCAAGAAAAATATAAAATTTGACAAAATAGTTTTTACATGAAAATAAAAAAAATCCTTACTTTCATGTTTCAAGGCCTCGGGACCTAGGGGGTGCCAACTCGAACATTTTGGTCGTTCAAATTGAACACAATCTTTTCCACGAGTACTAACCGTTGTTTGTTTGCTTTTCTTGCAGGAAACCACATTCAAAGTGCACACATAAAATACTTCACTCAAAGCTTCCTCAGTTCAATGCAGACAAAAAATCCAATAAATATACTTAACCAGAAAAGTTTCGATCGTTTGTTAGTTAGAAACAAATTTTGGAGAAGTTGTAAATGATTGATCCGTGATTTGGAGCGAGCACAACTTTTCTTTAACACTTGGCGTTCTTCGTGTTATGTAAGTTGTACAACTTTTCTTAGCGTGGTAGAATCATGACCATACATTGCAAGGCATACTCGGATTATTTTAAAGTTAATTTTAGATTGCCAGCAGCCTGGCTGCTTGTTGATTTCCAATTCGCATCCCCCAGCTCGGGACCACAAGACCTATTGCTGTTCTAATTTTTTCTTGGAAATTCAGAAAAATTTATTTTAACTGTCAAATTTTCAGCGATGTATGTTTTTTAGTTTTTGAGATTTATTCTTATGAAAATAAAAAATTGGTCATTTTTTATCGGCACACACTGTAGGTGTCAGCGAATTAGATTTTTTATTTTAAAAAATCATAACTTTTGAACAGCTCAACCGATTTTCTATCTGGAACGAAAGCTTAAAATTTCAACTTTTCCGAAAAAAAAAATCTGATTGTTTTTTGTTTTGGGATGCATAAAACATTCTTTGGTTTTTTGGGGTTTCTTTCGGTTCTGGGACCAATGAGGGTATTACTGTTCTCATTTTTCTAGAAAATTCAGAAATTTTAACGTATACCCTTAAATTTTCAGCGATGTATGTTCTTTAGTTTTTGAGATATATTTTTTGCAATTTTAAAATCAGGTATCCCAGGAACTAATAATATGAAAAGAAAGCTGCATGAGGTATCACGTATTGAGGAAAAAACCCTTAATGTTGGGTGTCTGACTGCGGGATACCTGATTTTATAATTTCAAAAAAAAATTATCTTAAACCCTAGAGAACATACATCCCTGAAAATTTGAGGGTTTTGGAGTTTTTTTTTCTGAAGAGTTTGAATCTTATGTTTTTATTCCATTAAAAAGGATTGGAAATCGGTTCAGCTGTTCAAAAATAAGAATTTTTTTTTTTTCAATTAAATATCTAATTGAGACCTACAGTGTGTGCCGATAAAAAATGACTGATTTTTTATTAAAAAAAATATCTCTCAAAAACTGAAATACATACATCGCTGAAAATTTGACATTAAACGTGAAACTTTCTGAACCTTTAAGAAAAAAAATATTAGAACAGATATAGCCCCTTTGGCCTTCAAAACACAAGAAGTGAGAATTTTTAGTTTATTTTTCATTTAAAAAAAAACATTTTTTTTGTGAAATTTTATATTTATTTTTAAAAGTCGAAATTTTTAGCTCTCATTTCGTCCAAAAAATGAAAAAAACGGTCAAGCGATTCAAAATAATGTTTTTTTTTAATAAAAAAAATTCTGGTCACCCTTTTTTGGAAATGGTCACCCTAATAAAAAATCAAAAACACGTGTATCCTTATGGGGCTCTGCACAGAAATCAGTCTCACTCTTTCACTCCTTCATAAATTTAGTAAACAACAAGGCCAGTAAACGTCAAAACCTCATACAAAATTAAAACAGTGCAGAGCCTCATTTCGGATAAGGAGAACAAAATAGCAAATTTTCACGGAATTCGGTGACCCACTAGATCAGTTTTTCATGGAATGGCTGTATAGTTAGGAATCAATCATGGGTGGTCGATTTAGCTCAACTGAAATTAACTAGCAGCAAAAAGATGAATTTCTGATGGGTAAGCGCATTCATAAATAAAATTTAATTCGAGAAATATATTGCTAATCGCACTTAACATAAGAATATTACATTTTCCATGAATCTTGCCAAAATATGCTTCAACTGCGGTAGAACAACATACTACGATAACGAATGTTAACATATTTCTAAAACGCATTTGGTTTTAACCTCTCGAAAGACATGTTTAAATTTTAGAATAGGAAGTATAGAATTATATAGTTTTTAAGAAATCAGTCTGTACGACAATATCAAGATGGTGAATAAATAAATAAATAAATAAATAAACAAATAAATAAATAAATAAATAAATAAATAAATAAATAAATAAATAAATAAATAAAAGAATAAAAATGCTAACAGTTGACGCCAGCATCCTTTCGAACATGCAGTTTCTCAAAGGCCGCCGAGCGGCGACACTGATGTTTGTATTCCACGACTTCTCACTGATCGCGCTACGCTCGTTTCTCAAATGTATCAAACTTTCAACACAAGCGCATGTGTGACGTCCCTCGGATGATGCGCACCTACCATATCAACAGCATCCTTCAGTCGACCTAGTCATAGTTGAATGGTTTGACATTGAAGCGACGGACGTTGTGTTTTGTTGGCACTATAGACGAGAAAACTCACAATTGCTGATTCATCAAAAGCGAGCCTATGTGCAAATGAATTAATCTAGAATTATCGTGTTACAAGTGAATTATTAAATATCCATTTTCAAATTAAATAATAATAATAATAATAATTGATTACACTAGTAATCAACCAGCAGTTAAGTAATTATAGTGATAATATAAAGTAAAGAGGTTAAAACTAATCGTTTTCATTCAATTTAGAATATAAACATTCCTATCTTTATTGTTATGAGTGAGTGTAGCTCTGAAAGTTTATATTACTCTAATTGATTATCCTAAGTTGAAGGTTAAGAATTAAAACCTAAACATGCAACGAGCTTGTTAAAACCTATCCTAAATTTATTGAAACTACAGGTCTTTGTGCAAGCAAATCTTTATCGAAGACAGAAAATATCAGGATTGTAGTAAACGAAGTCGAAGAAGACACTAAAGGTAAGAGAGTTGTTGTCTAGTTTGGATCTGATTACTAACTAGTGGTCCCAGCAAACGTCGTCTTGCCATCAAGTAGGCTGTTAAAAAATTTCAACTATTCTGGAGACTATCCTATTTTTTTTTTCTACGCACGAACACGTTGCAACCCATTAAGGTGAAGATGAATCGAAGCCAACGTTCAAATTTTCAAGAGCACGGATCTGGAGAACCAAACATCCGTTTGAGCTCAAAACCTAATCGATAGGTCACCACTAGCTAGTGACCAATCGATTAGGTTTTCAGCTTAAACGGATGTTTGGTTCTTCAGATCCGTGCTCTTGAAAATTTGAAGTTTGGCTTCGATTCATCTTCACCTTAAGAAGGTAATAGTGAAAGAATAGTGTGAATCTGTTGATCCTTTCGAAAGCCATTTCGTGACATACAAACACCACTCCATTTTTATTTATATAGATAGATAGATTATGTTCTCATTGAAGGAAATTTTAATCAACTAAAAAACACTTGCCGTGGTTCATCATTTCGGAAACCTTTCCCTGCAGTTGGCGTGGCCAACATATTAAAATTTCGTTTACCTCGGAGCGACGCCAGATCCAGGTGTGAACGTGTCGAGTAAGGCAAAAGGTACCTCAGGTAAGCTGCACAAGACACCTCCTAGTACAAGATCAGATAATAATTAACCCCCTGAAGATCCATCTAAGCAGACCCATAATAAATGCACCAAAAGCGACATCGTCGCTAGTTCAAAACACAATCTCTTAATTGGGGGGATAATCTCGTGCACCAATGCAAACCTGTGGCTCGAACGGGTTGTGTGTTATGCAATAATCCTGACGATGATTATATGGTGCAGTGCGATACTTGTGACGAGTGGTACCATCACTCCTGCGCGGGTGTTTCCGAGGACATCAAGGACTATAGTTGGACCTGCTTGAAATGCTTGAATGCGAAGGAGGTTAAAGATGCAACTATACGAAAGATGACGACTCGAGCTGCAGCGGCAAAAGGTGCAAAGAAGGCGACTTCCAGGACAACGAAGAAAAATAACGTTGAAGATTCGTAAAAGATGCAAAGTCAACGGTGGACGCAAAGTTTAGCAAGGCCGCTTCCGTAACATCGGGAGCGTCGCGAAACTCGGCGAAGGCACGATTGGACGTTGAGCTACAGCAGATCGAGGCTGAAGAGGCATTAATGCACGAAGAAATGCAACGAAAGAGAGAACTAGCGAAGAAGAAGTTTGAGGTTCTTAAAGAGATGGCCGACTTGGAAGGTAATGGAGAATCCGCCTTCGATCAGCCGAATGCTGTTCATAAAGTGGAACACTGGTTGAAGCACCATGGCGAAGATCGCACAAAAAGCAAGTGATTGTCGAATAAGGAAGCAAGTTCGTCTGACTCCGACGACGAAGTAGACACGGAAACGTCGAGCGAAGGAACCGGAAGTGAATTGGACAGCGAAGAAGAAACATCATCCCAAAGTGAATTTCTCTGCGACAGAGTGGAAGAGCGATCTGTCGGAGAGCTTGAAGCGCACAGACACTATGGGATAAAGAACACCACGACCAGCAAAAATGCGAAGTGTGTAGGCAGCAAACCGTCCGGTATAGAGCAGCAACAGTCTTTTTGGAGCGATAAGAGACTTTCTAAGGATAAGTTAGGAGCACGTCAGGTCGTCCCCCGCGGCTGCCGTAATTCAACGGTAATCCAGAGGAATGGCCCATGTTCCTGTCGACGTATGAAGACACCTCGAATATGTGTAGATACACCGACGCCGAAAACATGATTCGGCTGAGAAATTGTTTGAAGGGAGATGCGTTCAATGCTGTTCGGCGTTTCTTAATGCGGCCTGAAACCGTAGGAAGGGCAATTCGTGCTTTGAAACTGAGTTTTGGCAGACCGGAGACCATCATCAAGTATATGAAGGAGAAAATCAAAGCGATGCCAGTCATTAGACCAGACGCAATGGACAAGCTGGTGGACTTTGCCCTGGAAGTGCAAAACCTTTGTGCCACCATAGAAGCTTGTGGTCAAAAGCTGTATATGTGTGATACGACACTATTGAAGGAGTTTGAGAAGAAGTTGCCGCCACAAATCAGGCTTGACTGGGCGCGATTCAAAAGGAAGTTGTCTACCTTTAGTCGGTGGATATACAATCTAACAGAGGATGTGAACGTGGTTTTCGAGCCGCAGAACCGTGGAAGCAAGGTCCAGGAATTTCAAGGACTTAAAAAGGAGAAATATGTGAATACTCGCAGAAGTTGCCGTCAATGATAGAAGACAGCAAGTTTACCCAGCTCAGAATAGTCTGTCGGTGATTGTAACGAGCGGAGAGAGCAAGCCATGCCCGGCCTGCAAAGGTGATTGCAAATTTCTGGGAAAATGCAAGCGATTTCTAGATTTGTCGTATGGAGCGAGTTGGGCGACAGTTCGTGGCTTCAATTTCTGCCGTAAGTGCCTTCGGCAGCACAGAGGTGGCTGTAATTCAGGAGAATGCGGAAAGAACGGGTGCACATTCAAGCGTCATGTGCTGCTCTACAAAGATATAGCTGCACCAACTGCTTCGAGCAGGGGCGTGTTCAACAAAGGAGGATTTCTGAAGCAGAATGAGGAACGCACCGGTAATACTCACCAATCTGCAACGGGTCCGGGTTCGTTTCGCTATCTGCCTGTAACGTTGTTCGGCGATGGAATACAAATAAATTGTCATGCCTTTTTAGACGACAGATCAGAGCTAACACTTATCGATCAGCAGCTTGCGGAAGACCTGAAGCTTTCTGGAACGGTTCTCCCGCTTTGTTTAAAGTGAACGGGAGGGACCCATCGTTACGAATCTGACTCACAGAGCATCAATGTTGAAATATCCGAACAGGATGGGAAACGGACTTTGCTTCAGGATGTAAGAACAGTTGAAGAGCTACAATTACCCTTCCAGTCACTGGATATGGACCATCTGGTAGAAAAGCATAAATATCTGCATGGACTGCCGGTGGAATCGTACCATAACGTTCGTCCACGAATACTGATTGGTTTGAAGCATGCGAACCTCATGCTGATACGCAAAAGTCGCGAAGGAAAGATGGGCAGGTCGATAGCCGTTAAAACCTCGGCTGGACTGTTTACGGTGCGCATCACAAACCTTTTCGAGTACAGCCAGGTACCAGTTTCGTGAGCATTGAATAGTTCTGTGTGCCGACATCCGAGAGATGTTTCACTTGGTCAGGATTGTTCCTGAAGACCAGCATTGACAACGATTTCTATGGCGCGATCGCGATGAGCATGGTGAGCCGAACACTTATATAATGCAGGAAATGACGTTCGGAGCAAGCTGTTTTCCTGCAACTGCTCGATTTGTGAAGAACGGAACGCCGATAGATTCGAAGAAGAATCTTCAGCTGCGGTGGCGATCATCAAGAAGCGACACTATGTCGATTACATGGTATTTAGCGTTTAAACGGAAGCAGTAGCGGTCGAACAGCTTTCCCGGGAAGCTCACGAGACTGATAAGAGCAACGATGGAAGGTGTGCAAAATTGTGTGAAGGTTTCAGGCGAACACTCCAGTTCGTTTGGATCCCACCGGGGACTACGACAAGGTGATGGACTTTCAACATTGCGCTAGAAGGTGTTATGCGGAGAGCCGGGCTTAACAGCCGGGGTACGATTTTTACGAGATCCAGTCAATTTGTTTGCTTCGCGGATGATATGGACATCGTCGGCCGAACATTTGAAAAGGTGGCAGACCTGTACACCCGCCTGAAACGCGAGGCAGCAAAAGTTGGACTGGTGGTGAATGCGGCCAAGACAAAGTGATCGCTTATTTTACGCATGAAATTATGACAGGAGGCGGTGTCGTAACGTGTGAATGTAACATCAATATTATCAGTGTTGCCGTTCCGTAAAATGGACTATACCTATTGGTCGATAACGCAGTTAATTGATTGTACTTCTTCTTTCTGGCGTTACGTCCCCATTGGGACAGAGCCTGCTTCTCAGCTTAGTGTTCTTATGAGCACTTCCACAGTTATTAACTGAGAGCTTACTTTGCCAATGACCATTTTTGCATGCGTATATCGTGTGGCAGGTACGAAGATACTCTATGCCCTGGGAAGTCGAGAAAATTTCCAACCCGAAAAGATCCTCGACCGGTGGGATTCGAACCCACGACCCTCAATTAATTGATTGTAATAAGCCATTTTATGACACGTTTCGAAACAGCTGATCGTCTCAACGGCGTCAATTGACAGGAGGCCTGGGATTTTGTTTTGAAATATGGAGAAAATGGCAAAACATAGATCCAAAAATTTTCGTTACTGCTAGATTACACTTAATTATTGTATCAGCTACCACTTTGTTGCCCATTTTTCACTTAAAACTTTTGTGATCAAATATATTTAAAAAAATATTCTCCATTTAAGTATTCGCCTGTATGCAAAGCTACGTTTACGTTTACCATTATTTTCCATACGTTTTGACAGTTACTAACTATCATTCTTTCATGCTGTTGGCCACGCCAACTGGAGGGAAAGGTTAAAATTGCCTTTGATGAGAACACAATAAGTAATAAGAACCAAACTAGACAACAACTCTTACGTTTAGTGCTTCCTTCGACTTCGTTTACCACAATCCTGATATTTTCTGCCTTCGGTAGATATTTGCTTGCACATAGACCTGTAGTTTTAACAAATTTAGGAGAGGTTTTAACTTGTTCGTTGCATGTTTAGGTTTTTATTCTTACTCTTCAACTTACGATAATCAATTAAAGTAATATAAACTTTTAGAGCTACACTCACTCATAACAATAAAGATAGGAATGTTTATATTCTAAATTGGATGAAAACGATTAGTTTTAACTTTTCTACTTTATATTATCACTATAATTACTTAACTGCTGGTTGATTACTAGTGTAATCAATTATTATTATTATTTAAGTTGAAAATGGATACTGAATAGTTCACTTATAACACGTTAATTCTAGATTAATTAATTTGCACATAGGCTCGCTTTTGATGAATCAGCAATTTTGAGTTTTCCCGTCTATTGTGCCAACAAAACACAACGTCTGTCGCTTCAATGTCAAACCGTTCGTCGACTTTGGCTAGGTCGACCAAAGCATGGTGTTGATAAGGTAGATGTGCATCGTCCGAGGGTCGTCACACTAAGCGTCTCGATTTTTACACCATTGGCTGTTTCTTCGGATCAAGGCGAGAGCTTGCCTCAGGCGGAAGATGCTATATTTCTGGCAGACTTCGTTAACTACAATTTCGTTATTACAGTGTAAATATTTCTGGTGGTAATGGGTTAAGATGAGCGATGTTACTGGATGCTTTGGCGGTAGAATCACAGGATTATTTGCGTCGCTGTGCAAGTACGCACATACTGTAGTTCTTCCCTTCATTCTCATTACACCGGAATCGTCGACGAATGGGCTCAACTTGTAGAGAGAACTAGACTTTGGAGTTCGCTTAGCAGCGTCGTCTTTCGGTTCCAATGTTGATACTTCGTCCTGATAAACATCTAGTTGCGCTTGCCGATAATGATGATCGTCTGCTTTTCGAAGTTCTTCACTTGTCAACGGTCCAATCATCACTGGATGCTTCCTGAAACGGCGATGAAGATTTGAACAAAAGTGCAGGTCGTGGCCGGTTACCGATAATAATCGTCGCCAAGAGGAAAATCTTCCCACGTATATTTGTGATTTAGGAACTTTGAATTGAAGTAGAACACTAGGTATCATCTCTTCCTCCGTGATGAACGGGGTCTGTTGAAACGAAGGCGATGGTTCTCTTCTGCTTGCATCAGGAATTCGTGTCCCCTAAACCACCTGCTTTCCGCTGATAAGTTTAGTTAATTATGTCATCTAGTTCCGTCATCCACAACGTTTGAACGTGTTGGGACCCATCTCCACTCGCGGGCCTCCGTAGAATCTAGGATTTCACTTATTCTGGATCCGTAGATCCGTTCGTAGATGCTTTTCGCCAGTCTAGTGCCAAGAACTGCAGCTTCCAGCTCCAGACGTGGAATGGAGCGGTGATGCGCGCGTCTTAGCTTCAACTAGAGAACATTCCACCTGGTTATCTTCTACGAATCGCAGGAATACAACCGCTGCCATGGCACTTTCGCTTGCACCCACAAGAATGTGCATATCAACGGTTATGTTTAACAACGAATCAACTTCCCGATAATATCTATGTATACGCAGCTTCTCCAACGCTGTCAGCATTCGCAACATTCAAGATTTATCCTTACTAATTTAGGGTAGACTTAGAACGACCGAACTTAGAATCAGGCGGATGAATAACCAGCGGACTATTTCCTGAGCACTGTGATATTTACGCAGTAGAAATATTACACTTGTTGCTTGTTCAGAGTCTCACAACTTTCTGCCTTTTTGCTTTATTCCATAGGCATACGTAACCGTTCGATCGCAGATCGAACTCCTGGAGTAAAAACGACCATTGACTTTTTATTTCAAATGCGCAGAGGGGAGCTTGTCGAACAGGTTTTCGGGGATTTGTTCGTCTCAACCAACGTTTGCGCGCCACACCTCTTGCAGTAAAATTTTCAGCAGAATCAAGAAGTGATCGATGAGGCCTAGAGGATCATAAATAGTCATAAGCGTGCGAAGAATTTCCCGTTTGGTAGGGCAACGACTTCCCTGGAGCAGATCTGAGTCGAATCTTGTCCTTCATCTTGATTTTGAAAACATCGCCATGTGTATCCCACCACATTCCGAGGATTTTTTGACTCGCTAGCTCGGCTGTAATGTTCAGGTCTTTTTCTGCATAACTTCTCCGCTCATTTTCGAAAGCACCATTGGAGAGTTAGACACCCAATTGCGAATTTAATATCCACCCTGCATGTGGATAACATGCACTCACTCAGCCAGTTCGACTGCTATTCATTTTTTCATTTATTTAGTTAACATCTACACAGATAACACTGAATCAACAATTTCACGCCACAATACTCGGTTCGTGGCCGCATCTCTCCATCCTCGGTTCTGCCCCACGCTCGCCAAATCGATACGCACTTGATCCGCCCACCTAGCTCGCTGCGCTCCACGCCTTCTTGTACCAACCGGATCCGAAGCGAATACCATCTTTGCAGGGTTGCTGTCCGGCATTCTTGCAACATGCCCTGCCCATCATAACCTTCCAGCTTTGGCCACCTTCTGGATACTGGGTTCGCCGTAAAGTTGGTTCATCCTTAGTCGCCACACAGCGTTCTCCTGCACACCGCCGAAGATCGTCCTAAGCACCCGACGTTCGAAGACTCCAAGTGCTTGCAGGTCCTCCTCGAGCATCGTCCACGTTTCATGCCCGTACCGGCCTTATGAGCGTTTTGTACATGGTACATTTGGTGCGGGCGTGAATCTTTTTTGACCGCAACTTCTTCTGGAGGCCATAGTAGGCCCGACTACCACTGATGATGCGCCTCCCTATTTCACGGCTAACGTTATTTTCAGCCGTCAGCAAGGATCCAAGGTAGACGAACTCGTCGACCACCTCAAACATATCCCCGTCTATCGTAACACTGCTACCTAGGCGAGCCCTGTCGCGCTCAGCCCCACCAGCTAGCATGTACTTTGTCTTGGCCGCATTCACCACCAGTCCAACTTTTGCTGCCTCGCGTTTCAGGCGGGTGTACAGGTCTGCCACCTTTTCAAATGTTCGGCCGACGATGTCCATATCATCCGCGAAGCAAACAAATTGACTGGATCTCGTAAAAATCGTACCCCGGCTGTTAAGCCCGGCTCTCCGCATAACACCTTCTAGCGCAATGTTGAAAGTCCATCACCTTGTCGTAGTCCCCGGTGGGATCCAAACGAACTGGAGTGTTCGCCTGAAACCTTCCGTTGCAGATTGGTGAGTATTACCGGTGCGTTCCTCATTCTGCTTCAGAAATCCTCCTTTGTTGAACACGCCCCTGCTCGAAGCAGTTGGTGCAGCTATATCTTTGTAGAGCAGCACATGACGCTTGAATGTGCACCCGTTCTTTCCGCATTCTCCTGAATTACAGCCACCTCTGTGCTGCCGAAGGCACTTACGGCAGAAATTGAAGCCACGAACTGTCGCCCAACTCGCTCCATACGACAAATCTAGAAATCGCTTGCATTTTCCCAGAAATTTGCAATCACCTTTGCAGGCCGGGCATGGCTTGCTCTCTCCGCTCGTTACAATCACCGACAGACTATTCTGAGCTGGGTAAACTTGCTGTCTTCTATCATTGACGGCAACTTCTGCGAGTATTCACATATTTCTCCTTTTTAAGTCCTTGAAATTCCTGGACCTTGCTTCCACGGTTCTGCGGCTCGAAAACCACGTTCACATCCTCTGTTAGATTGTATATCCACCGACTAAAGGTAGACAACTTCCTTTTGAATCGCGCCCAGTCAAGCCTGATTTGAGGCGGCAACTTCTTCTCAAACTCCTTCAATAGTGTCGTATCACACATATACAGCTTTTGACCACAAGCTTCTATGGTGGCACAAAGGTTTTGCACTTCCAGGGCAAAGTCCACCAGCTTGTCCATTGCGTCTGGTCTAATGACTGGCATCGCTTTGATTTTCTCCTTCATATACTTGATGATGGTCTCCGGTCTGCCAAAACTCAGTTTCAAAGCACGAATTGCCCTTCCTACGGTTTCAGGCCGCATTAAGAAACTCCGAACAGCATTGAACGCATCTCCCTTCAAACAATTTCTCAGCCGAATCATGTTTTCGGTTATCCGAACAGTCAAAATCGCCGACGAGTTTGTGAAGCGAAATCTTCGCTCAAAGTCAAACATTGCCCGGTTCTGCAAAATCAGGATGAAGGCTTGTAAGTATATTTTGGAACATCTAACAGCTCCGGCAGATTGATTGTGTCGTGACACAATGTGGGAACTTACGGAAATCTCGCCAAGAATGTCATCGATGCGATGGCAAGGTTCCGAAGAGCAGTGTCTTCAATTTAAACTTTTTCATAAACAAAACTACTAGAAAAAATCACCGATCGCCATGAGATGCGTTGACCAAGATGAAGAAAGTGACAGTTAGATTTGTGTAACGCCCTGAGCATACAAATGCTTGCATAATACTCACGATTTCATGACTTTTAATCATGATATCATGAAACTTAAAATTTTATGAATTCATGACTTTTTGTTCATGAATCCGGCAACCGATTTTTTTCCGTGTACGGAGGCCCGCGAGTGGAGATGGGTCCCAACACGTTCAAACGTTGTGGATGACGGAACTAGATGACATAATCAACTAAACTTATCAGCGGAAAGCAGGTGGTTTAGGGGACCCGAATTCCTGATGCAAGCAGAAGAGAACCATCGCCTTCGTTTCAACAGACCCCGTTCATCACGGAGGAAGAGATGATACCTAGTGTTCTACTTCAATTCAAAGTTCCTAAATCACAAATATACGTGGGAAGATTTTCCTCTTGGCGACGATTATTATCGGTAACCGGCCACGACCTGCGTTTTTGTTCAAATCTTCAGCGCCGTTTCAGGAAGCATCCAGTGATGATTGGACCGTTGACAAGTGAAGAACTTCGAAAAGCAGACCATCATCATTATCGGCAAGCACAACTAGATGTTTATCAGGACGAAGTATCAACATTGAAACCGCAAGACGACGCTGCTAAGCGAATTCCAAAGTCTAGTTCTCTCTACAAGTTGAGCCCATTCGTCGACGATTCCGGTGTAATGAGAATGAAGGGAAGAACTACAGTATGTGCGTACTTGCACAGCGACGCAAATAATCCTGTGATTCTACCGCCAAAGCATCCAGTAACATCGCTCATCTTAACCCATTACCACCAGAAATATTTACACTGTAATAACGAAATTGTAGTTAACGAAGTCTGCCAGAAATATAGCATCTTCCGCCTGAGGCAAGCTCTCGCCTTGATCCGAAGAAACAGCCAATGGTGTAAAAATCGAGACGCTTAGTGTGACGACCCTCGGACGATGCACATCTACCTTATCAACACCATGATTTGGTCGACCTAGCCAAAGTCGACGTATGGTTTGACATTGAAGCGACAGACGTTGTGTTTTGTTGGCACAATAGACGGGAAAACTCAAAATTGCTGATTCATCAAAAGCGAGCCTATGTGCAAATTAATTAATCTAGAATTAACGTGTTATAAGTGAACTATTCAATATCCATTTTCAACTTAAATAATAATAATAATTGATTACACTAGTAATCAACCAGCAGTTAAGTAATTATAGTGATAATATAAAGTAGAAAAGTTAAAACTAATCGTTTTCATCCAATTTAGAATATAAACATTCCTATCTTTATTGTTATGAGTGAGTGTAGCTCTAAAAGTTTATATTACTTTAATTGATTATCGTAAGTTGAAGAGTAAGAATAAAAACCTAAACATGCAACGAACAAGTTAAAATCTCTCCTAAATTTGTTAAAACTACAGGTCTATGTGCAAGCAAATATTTACCGAAGGCAGAAAATATCAGGATTGTGGTAAACGATGTCGAAGGAAGCACTAAACGTAAGAGTTGTTGTCTAGTTTGGTTCTTATTACTTATTGTGTTCCCATCAAAGGCAATTTTAACCTTTCCCTCCAGTTGGCGTGGCCAATAGCATGAATGAATGATAGTTAGTAACTGTCAAAACGTATGGAAAATAATGATAAATTACTTGCAACCAGGATACTGGATCGAAGAAGTAGTGATTAGAAATCGAGCGTAATGTGAATAAATTACTTTTTGTGTCTAGTTGATCTTCCGTGGCGTTTTCTTTGCTTAGCTTAAGGATTTTGTTTTTAATACCACTTAAAAAGAGCCATCTTAGTATATTTTCAGTTTTGAATATTGAAGGAAACCTAGTAACCGTTATCTTCATCAACGCCAATCTGACGAAGAAAAGCTACATTTGCCATCGCATTCTTTCTACAAAGCCTTGCCTCATCTGGAGATCTCACGTTTGATATTTACACTTCAAACGTAAACAACAATATCGACTCTAATCAAACATTTGTTGGACAAGTCGTTCTGTTCCTCTCTTCTCTTTGGTCTTATAGATTGCACAGCTAACCAAAAATAACCACGTATCTCAAAGATCAAATTATATGTCCCCAGTAAATTTTGAATTGTTTGAGCCGTTCCCAATCCTAGAAATATTATAGCACGTCACAATTTTTTGATACAAGTTTTTAGATCTACTGGTTGTATTCCATGTTAAAAACAATTTACTCTATGATTTATTCATTTTTTTGGTTTAACACATTCAAAACACTAAGCATGTGTAAAGCCTGATTAAAATTATTTAAAGAAGTATACGGATTTTTTGGCCATTTTCGCATCCTCTACACAAAATTAGTCGTTTCCTCTATATTGCCAGATACAATGCATTTCAAAGTAATCAAGAAGTACCTTTTTAATGAGGAAAGCATTATAATCTTCATTCAATCATAGTTTATAGCACCTAATAATTTACTTCTATAGCACAAACATTCTACAAAAAATATCTTGAAAACCAGACGTGCTTTGACATTTTTGACAACGGCAACGGATTCAGTGATCTCCAATAAGCCATTATTTTTTCAATCATCGTCATCAGTTTTCACTATGATGATGGGTGATACCTGTGCACATTCCTAGCGTAGCTTTTCATACAGGCGAATACTTAAATGAAAAATAATTTTTAAAACATTTTTGATTACAAAAGTGCTTTTTAAGTGAATAATGGGTAACAAAGTGGTAGCTGATACAATAACTAGGTGTAATCTAGCAGTAACGAAAATTTTTGGATCTTCGTTTTGGCATTTTCTCCATATTCCCGTTAGGTAAGATGAGGCGTTGTTAAAAATCCCGCTGGATTTTATCAAAACAAAATCGGAGGCCTGCTGTCAATTAACGCCGTTGCGACGATCAGCTGTTCCAAAACGTCTCGTAAAATAGACTATACAAGATTGGATACATCAACGCAGTATATAAGTAATGGATTACACGAACTAAATGAACGTGAGTGTTTCAAAATGTCCAGATTCATGAACGCAATATTACAACATGGTTCAGACCTCCGAGTGTCCCTTCTGGACCCCCAGTAGCAAGGATCCAGTCCCTTTGACAAGAGAAAAATACCTGTGTACTAATGGATTCTCCGAACAAGCAGGATGAAAATGCTGCGAAGGAATGATGGGAAATGTTCGTCTCCTTCGCGCGGTACACCGGATCACATCAATATTCCAAATGCTTTCGCATTTCAACATCACACCTTGGCGGGATTTTCAAGAAGATGGCTTTCGTCGTCGGTCGGTTGGCGGGCGGAGGTACAGCTATCTATCTCAACAGCATACTTTGCCTCCGCCGCGTGGTTGTACCGAAGAAGCATGACGAAGAATATCGTGCATATATTTTATGGCTTTATGGATGAAATGCCATGCGACACCGCATATAACAACTGTGAGCTAGTGTCAGCTTCCCCCCTCTCGTGAAAGGTTCAGGAACAGGATAGCGGAGAGAAGCTGCGGGTTGTCCCCTGGCTGGATGCCAAGCTTGGATGCAAACCGGTGGTGCGGTGGTTCGTAAACAACCACTTGAAAAATTAGCTTTTCTGCCTCGAAGCACGCTAACCTTAGACTTTGTGCTTAGCGAGAGAAAGAGACGTTTACGGAAGAGCTACCAATTCAGTCATCAATCGTGACGCGGTACGTAGGTGGATAGTTACGCCTGTCGAATGAACGGTGATCTATCGACTGAACAGAACAGTAACAGAGATTCGGAAATGAGCGCTGGAATGGAACATCAATAAGCTTTAATGTTTCGAAACGAGTGAAGAGTGGTAATGGGCTTAAAGTAGGAGAAAAAGGAACAGTGATATTTTTTCCTTAGATATTTAAAGCAGCATTAGATTCTTTCAGCATTTTCACTGATAGCACCACAAAAAGGGAGATAGCAAGAAATTTTGATCTAGAAAACTTTTCGTTTCTATTAATCGACATGGTTCTAATGCAATAAAACTAAGTCCCTCACTGCTAATTTTTATCAACTGATCTATTTGCGAACCATGCATTATCTTCTGCTTTCGAGGCACTGGGAAGACTTGCTGTAGGAGAGAGTCACTCTTCCTTTCGTTAGGACAGGAAGAGTGACAAGTTACTTCCAAAAAAGTCAGAATAAAAACGGTCTAGGGTTGATTTGCCTATTGCCACTTAATTTATTTAATTGCAGTAGTATGTAACACTCACGACAGGGTAAAGCTACTGTAATAGTCGTGGATGTTAAATTCACTCGAACACTGTTTTTTTTTTTGTGAAATTACATGTAAACTGGAAACCGACATTATTTTGCATCAGTCACGTGAAACTATTTTGGAAAAGAAAAACTGTAGAAACCTTTGCGTTTTTGGATGACGGCTCGGACATTTGGTCAAGTATTGCAGATCGATTAGGCATCGATGACGGTGAATCACTCCCACTTTAAATAATGTGGACCAGCAATGAAACACGCCAGGAACACAAGTCTCAACGCATTCATCTGGAAATCACCGGAGCGATTCAAGAACAGATTCTAGTCTCAATCTTTCGAAGCAAACGTTGAAGTACACTGAATTGACGCGGCTTCGTGGTCTTCCGGTAACCAGCTATGAATTAGAAACTCCAGGCATTTTGATTGGCTCAAACAATGCCAGACTTACTGCGACGATATGTCTGCGCGAAGATCAGCTAGGGTCTTCCTAGCTAGTAAGAGTTGACTCGGTTGGTCGATCTACGCGGATGGAGAGAAGGTCAACAACTTCAAGCTGCACGTGTGCGAGTGCCGACGAGAATGCCAAGCAGACCAAGATCTCGTCAAGCAGTACTTCACGGTCGAGAGCATCTACGTTTTGGCAGACAAGGCGCCAGAATCGGAGGAAGACATGCGTGCTCGTCAGGTTTTAGAGGACATTACGAAGCGCATTTCAAACAAGTTTGAGACTGGACAGCTGTGGCGCCATAAATTTATTAATAATTTTCCCATGACAATGCGTCGTCTGGAATGTTTCGAGCAGAGGCTGAAAAAGGATCCAGATCTGCAAACAAGCATACAGCAACAGATGGGTGAATATGTGGGAAACAACTATCTCTCAACTCGATGCTTCTTAAAGGACCCAACTAACTAACACTATCGGCTTTTCTGCTTTGTGCGCACAGCCAATGGTTCCTCTACCAGGAGCACCTTTATTAGGAAACTCCACATTAGAGATGGGAAGAATGAATCGGAGCAGTTCAAAAGAACCGAATCACTCTGTAGGGGTAGAGTCTTTGGGATTGCGGTTGCTTCAAGTGGACTGTATATTGGCCAGCAATCCACCAACACGATTTATATGTTGGTGGGAAACCATCTCTGATTCTGGGAATAGGATTCCTTCCTATTTGCCAAGCCCAATGAATTTCTCCAGATGTCCTTATTTACAAGAAGAACTACATGTTAAAAACAATGAATATACAAGTGAAGAAGGGTGTCACCCAGACTAAGTTTAAAAAAAAAGAACTTATTCGATCTACTGCCTAAAACGAACTGAACCTTTATTCAATTATTGATTACGATCAAACCTCACTACCTACTGCAATGCTTATGCCGTTGCTGTGGAAGAACTGCTGATGCCGCGGGTCCAAAGGGCTGTGGCTTCGTTTAGTGGTCTCGTTCGGTGGTTGTCCACGTAAATGCTACCTATATTGTCAGGTGATGAAATGCTGATGCTAGACTACTGTTTCCGTTCTACTAGCTGGGCTATCGTCGTCGGTGTGGTGGACGTCGTCGTTGTTGTTGTTGTTGTTGCCGGGAATGATGAAAATGATGATACACCAATAAAGCGATTGGTGTATGGATGATCGGATATGGATCGGTAAGGGTTCGATCTTAACTACTCCCCCTTTTGGAGACGATTCGTCCCGAATTGTACTGGTCTCAGGTTTAATTTCTGGTTTGCTTTTAGACTCCATGGATGCTCCAATATGAAGAGATATCTGTCTGCGTTTTCTCGAAATCCATGAAAGACCTGCAACGATACTTAGAAGAAAACATACGGTCGACATACTTAGAGATGTGTATGTCTGAATTTTGTGTTCCTTGATTAATGCTTCAATCCGATGTCTATTATGGATGTGAATTTCTTCCATATTATTCTGGATTTCCAGGGTCTGTTCATTGATATGTAAACCATCTAATGGCATAACAAATGTCGGTTCTGATTTGTTTGCTTCGACATTTGAGAACTTGGTGCCATTTATTATGACAGAGCAATTGTGGAACTCTATCAAATACGTTCCAGATAAGTTTCGTTTTGAAAGATCACAATTCGATTCGATTTCTGTGTTATTGATGTTTTTAGCGACAAGGTAATTGTCCATGATCGCTTTGATCTCCGTTGATTGATAGCATTTTACGAAAGTACAGTTTCCTGATAGTCCTTTTAGTAGGTTTGAGTAGCATAGGTCGCCGGTTATGTCCTCTAGGCTGCTTAGATTGCACAGCCTTGTCCTTTCGATTCGCAGGCAATCCTTCTTGATGAAATATGTTCTGTTGTCGCTTTGCAAAGCAGCATTAGCAGGAAGTTTTAAAATTGTATCTACTACTGGAAGAGGTTCTAGGAAAAAATGTGTGTACATAGCTTTTTCTATTTTTGGAATTGACACAACAAATATTAGTTTTGAATGGTTATAAAATGCTGACAATTCTAAATATTCATAAATTTGATCTAAACTGTTCGTCCTAATGTTTTGTTCTTCTAATATATCTGAAACAAATCCTAACTCTTCAATTGAAAGTATTTGTTTGGGAATAATGTTAGTTCTTGCTAACTGAATTGATTCAAAAATGTCTTCTAAATGTGATTTAAGGTTGTCTAAGTTGTAATTGATTTTCAAAATTTCTCTAAATAATTTAAAGTTTTTGTTGGTTTCGTTTTCAAATCTAGCTGATATAATGTTTTTAGTTATTTCACTCTGTTGTTGATTTAAACGGTTGATAATGGAATTGATTCTATTTTGGAGTTGTAGATTAATTTTAAGCTGTTCGTTGTTTTCGTTAATGAGTCTTTTGTTCTTGATCTGCAGTTCAAAAATATTTTTCGAAATTTGTTCATAGTCGTTATGGTCCAATTTTTCCTGTAATTCTTTTTATTCCAGTTCCGAGAAAATTAAACAATCCTCTTTTATTTCTTTGCTTTGGCCGAAGATTATTGAATAAACTGTGAACGGTTCCATATTTCGATTCTAAGATTTCAAACATATCAGTAAAATTTGAGAATGTCCGTATTCCTTGGATATTAGCAAGCAATTTTCTAAAAATAGGTTCGTAATTATCCAGTTCTAGGATATGAAACAATCTGTGATTGCCTATTTTTATAAAACTGTTGCCAGTTTCTATGGACCGGGGTTTTGTTTGAGATTAATGACGTGGATGGATTGTGGTTGGGATAGCTGAGTAAGGAATGTGGTTGTTATCAGGATATTCCAAATAAACGTCATCTAAAAAGAGAAAACAAATGAAAAAACACATTAGAGATTCTGTGGTGTTACTTTCGGATTCGTCGCAGTTTTTCTTTATGCAATTTTCGACTTAGGATATCTTTGTACGTGTGTTTCCGGTTAGATCGTACTCGCACTTGTTGGTAGCGGTCCTTAATTTGTCACCTCCCCAGGGGAAAGGTCGCATGAGACGGAGACAAAGATGGTAGAAAGGAGAAGCAGAGACATTGGTTCCTAAACCCATGAACCAATCAACCTTACTACCGGGTTCGAATACAGGGAAACCCGCTGAAATCATTACGAGTCATTCCATGGCAAAATCAAAGCATAAATTTAACATAGTAAAATTAGTGATGGTTTTATTACTTACGGTTAGGGTGTGTACTTAAACCTAGGTGAAATGGGCGTCAGTATTCTGTGTATCCCTCGGCGACCGCAGAACCAGGAGCTTGTCCGGACAAACCGTATTGCCGGTAGGACAGCAACCACTCCGCGACAAAGCCCACTATGGCCGTCTGGGATGCCCAAGCACTGAGCCATGCTGATGGTCTCCACCGCCATCGATTTAGGGGTTGAAAAGAAAGGCCTGAATAGAGGTAGTTGAGGAGGGGAGCACATAAGTTTCGGCTTAGAAGCACAATTTGGGATATGCCGTAGAATTAATTTCTTCCACGCTTACCGATCTCAAAACAACGTATACGAACTACTCCATCATGGCATGCATCGACATGCAGTTAACTTGGGTGTTCTGGGCATTTAGGCGGCTGTAGAAAACAAGCACTTCTTATATATCACCTGCAGAACTTCATCGACGAATTTTACCTTTCCAGCCCGCACTTCTAAATTTTCTCACCACACCACAGATACACTTAATACTCACTACAAATCACAAAAATGCCAGTCAGGCGCAATAGTAATTATGCCTAGGACTTGCCTGCTTTGGGATTAACTGGCTACTGATCGAGACACTGCGGTTCAAGACCATATATGAGCGTAGCTAGACAACAGTTCGGTTATCTGTTGGCTGTGTGGTGATAGCCAAACAAGAATCGGGCTCGGATGCTGTGCTCTCCCTTACCTCTACACAGATCAGTCAGTGGTGTTGAAGTCCAGAGGAGACGGAGATCATGATCAACTATGGTCGATTATCGCTGATCGGAAGATGTGTTGTGTTGTTCTGTTGTGAGTGTGATGAGGTTTTGAACATGGTAAGATAATTTTTGCTCTCATTCATTGTGGTAGACCTTGAGTTCCATAGGTACTCACGCGACACAACAGTGACGGTCATGTGTAAGGTTACAAATTTTCGACTTCACTCCTTGGATGCGGTTGTATGCCAATTCGTTTTGTTTTAGTTTTGGCGGATCCTCTCGCTTCCTGTTGTGGTACAGATTCTGTGAGTTTTGTGTCTTGGTTAGTTGTACTTGAACTTCGTCGTACAACTTGTCACGAAGTTCAACAAGGCGTTCCATTTCTATCGGTCTCTCCTGTCCATTTTTGGCTGCATATAAAATTTCACGTGGTTTCATGTTGGTAGCTGTATGGATGCTGTTATTGTATAAAGAACATGCGATTAAAAATTTTTCTTTGTTTGACACTTCACCGTATTTGTGTTTATTAGCGTTAAAAATTTCGGTTATTGTCGAATGAAATCTTTCGACTATTCCGTGTGTTTGACTGTGGTTCGAAGGAGTAAAATATTGTTGTATATTGAGATCTGAGAGTAGTCCTCGAATTTCGATGGACTTAATTGCTGGTTCGTTATCCGAGACAATCAAGCTTGGAGTGCCGTACAGTGTTATGTATTTTATTATCGCCTTTCGTATATCCGCAATTGATCTTGATTTTATTGGGATTAATGTTCCATACCTTGTGAACTTGTCTACTACAGATAAAAACAAATTTGGTTGAGCGATGTAGATATCTATGTGAATAATTTCAATGGGTTGTTTCGGTATAGGGGTTTCACCAAATTTAATTTTGTAAGGTTTTCTCTCGTATTTTGCTTTATTACAAGTATCACATAGGATGATGTACTTCCTAACTTTCCTTTTCATATTAGGAAAAAAGAATCTCCTTTTTATCTCCTCCAGATTTTCACGAATACCTCTGTGAGCTGTTTCGTGGGTATCCTCGATAATTGAGTTTTGATCTTCTAAGTTTGGTAGATCAATGAGAATTTTTTGTGATATGCAGAGTTTGAAAGTTTTGCATCTACTAAAATAGTTTTTGTATACAATTTGTAAGGATTGTATCACGTTTTCAGGACACATAATGCAGTTTGATCGTCTGGGATCCATGTATTCTTTCAAAATTCGAATTTAAAGTGGTACACCAAATGTTATTTTCGTAATAGTTCTTCGGTACACACGAGGGAAAATTTCTTCGTATGTCTCAGATTCGTTAGGGTCAATTTTTAAAATAATTTGGTTGTGAAAAAAATTTATTGGTTTTTCTGTACATTTGATGAATTCAGAGTCATCTGTATCAGCAGAATGCACTGAACAGTCGTCTGAGTCGGAATCATCTTCGTTCACGTTGATATCATGTGTTACCCTCGATAGAGCATCAGCGACAACGTTTTGCTTTTGCTTTTGCTTTTGGTGTTTTATTTCAAAATCATATTCTAATAACTGTAGACGCCATTTAACTAGTTTTGTATTGGGTGTTTTGAGGTTTAGTGCGTATGTTAAAGGTTGGTGATCCGTGTATAATGTAAATTTTCTACCAAAAAGGTAGGGTCTAAAATATTGAGTTGCCCATACGATCGCTAATAATTCTTTTTCTATTGCTGAATATCTTTCTTCGGTTTTCGTCAATGTTCTAGACGCATATGCTACGGGTCTGTCTTGTCCAATAGCACCTTGGGATAGAACGGCACCTAGAGCAAAATTACTAGCATCTGTGGTTAACACGAATGGTTTTTCGAAATCTGGATATTGAAGGATATCGCTTTGAGTTAAAAGTTTTTTGCATGCAACGAATGTTTTTAAAAAAATATTTGTGTGCTCTACGTGTTCGCCTTTCCTCAGTTGAGCAGTGAGAGGTTTTGTTATTCTGGCGAAATCGCGAACGAATCTACGATAATATCCTAAAATTCCTAGAAATCCTCTTAGTTCTTTCTGGTTTTTGGGGATAGGCCAATTTTGAATTGCTTCGATTTTGCTTGGATTTGGTTTAACGCCATTATCTGTCACAATATGGCCCAGAAATGCCACTTCTTTCTTAAGGAATTCACTTTTATCTAGCTGTATTTTGAGGTTTACTTTTTCCAATGCCATAAATATTTTTGTCAAATTTTCAATATGTTCTTGAAGAGAAACAGAAAAAATAATAATGTCATCCATATAAACAAGACAACATTTTCCAATTAGGTCACGGAGTACGTGATCCATGACACGCTGAAAAGTTGTTGGAGCATTTTTCAGTCCAAATGGCATTCTTAAGTATTCGTATAATCCATGTTCTACGGAAAAGGCTGTTTTCTGGATATCATCTGGGTGAACTTCGATCTGGTGAAAGCCAGATGCTAGGTCCAATGTTGTGAAATATTGGCATTTTCCTAGTTTGTCTAATATTTCGGTTATGTTGGGTAGTGGGTATTTGTCATCTATAGTCTTTTCATTAAGTTTTCTATAGTCGACTACTAATCTCCACTTCTGTTGTCCAGATGCATCTAATTTCTTTGGTACGATCCAAATTGGAGAGCACCAAGGAGACGTGCTGGGACGTATGATGCCTTGAGACAGCATCTTAGAAACTTGTTTTTGTACCTCTTCTTTATGACAATAGGGGTACCTGTAGCTTTTTGCATGAACGGGTAGATCGTCTTTGGTTTCTATTCTATGTTTAATGACGTTCGTAAAGCTTAGATTGTCACCTTCCAAATAGAAAACACTTGGAAATTTCGAAATCAAATTGATCAATTTTCGCTTCTCTTCTATGTTTAAATTGTCGATTCGAAGCTGATTTTTCAATCTAGGATTTATTGATGTGTTATCAAATACGTATCCAGGTTCATAATTTTCAACTTTCTGCACTACTTCAAAATTATTCAATTCGGAGAAAATGAGTCGATTAGGGCTGATTTTCACTGGAACTTCACAGCAATTTTTCAAAAGAACTGTAGCTTTGTTGTCTTTTGCTGTGTAGAGTCCTGGTAGAATCATTACTTCGTCTGTTAGAGGAAGTGGATGTTCGACGAAGAAGTCGCCATTCGGTACATTCGTTTTTAGAGGTAATGGAATTTCTTCATATGCATTTAGATTGCGACTAAATGAATCGGGGTATTTTCGAAGCATGTTAACTGATGTAGTAGGAAGTTTGAGAGTATTAGATGAGGTTAAAATTTCTGCTTTTAGATTTCTGAGTGATTCGTATCCAATCAGTCCGTCGAAGTATGGATGGAATTTCAAAGCGTAAAAGGTTAGTGGTTGGTTAAACATTTCGATTTCAACACATTTGTTAATGTTGTGTTTCCCATTGATATTTTTGACTCCTGTAGGTGTACAGTTTTTCAGAAAACATGTGCTAATTTTGTCAGGATCCACGTAGTTCTTGTTGGCACCAGTGTCAACTAAAAACTTTAGTTCGCCAAATTTAGTTTTCATTTTTATATAGGGTAGAAAATTATTACTGTTCATGTTTCTGGTGTTTCGGGCAATTCCATCTGAAAATTTAAGGTATCACCCTCTGGTTCAGTAACGGGTTGTTCTTCGGAACTATTATTGATATTAACTTGCTCATAATTAGTTGCATCATATTGGTAACAGTTAGATGGCTCACTATATTGACCGTAGTAATCGATTGGTTCTGTCCAATTTACTTCATGAAAATTTGGTCTATTCATATAATTTACTTTTAAACTTCTCAATGACTGGTCGATTTCCATTGGAGTGGGTTTTGGAGGACGATAGGTTCCGGAAGGAGGTTTACTAAATTGGTTAGGATTTCGGTTGAATGGATTGGATGGGCCAGGTTGTTGTGGTCTTTGAGAATGATTTGGTTGACTGGGAGAAAATGTACGTTGAAATGGTACTTGAGGTTGGAATGGAGAGAACTGTTGAGGGGTGTGCTGTAGTTGTTGTGGATGTTGGATTGGTGCGACGCGTTGGAATGGATTAGTTTGGATTGGGTAACTTGGAAACGAATTTTGTGTTACCGGAGTTTGCTGAAATCTTGAAAATGGGTTTGAAAATTTGTTTTGAAATTTGTTCCTAGTAGGGACAGGTGGGGTATAAGATTTTTGTTTGTGATAATAAAAGTTTCTTTCTTCAATACATCGTCTTAAAGCGTCTTTCAACGATGTGGGACATTGAGCACGGATGACAGTGCCTACCGGTTCATTGAGCCCTGCAAGAAACACTTTCAGGCCTATTTCCTGGTAAAATAGATTTTTCGCGGCTCTTACGTCACTATTGTGTTCGTTTAAATTTAATTGATTTACCATAAGAGACAACATAAAAGTTATTTCCTTATAGAAATCTTCAATCTCCTTATCCGCTTGTGTAATTTTAAACAGGTCCTTTGTGAGAGATACTTCATCTCTTTTGTCGCTGTAGTGTGTAATCAGACTGTTTTTAATTTCGTCCCAGTCTGTGCTAGTGCCATAAAATTCTAGAACATTGTCAGCGTCTCCTATAATTTTGGATCTGATGGCAAGAAGCCATACAGTGTAAGCTGGAGTGTTCTTGACCTTTGAAATTTCAGGCATAAGATCATCAATAGATCTTATGAATGAATGTAATTTAATGGGGTTACCATCAAATGGTGGCAACATCCTAATAATTTGTGGGGTCTGAAAGGCTCGCAAGGCGCCTTCTACCGAATTTTGTTGCTGCACAACAGCGGCTTCGTTTGCAATTGATTGTTGGTGCGTAGCGAACGCTTCCAACTCTGCTATTCTAGAGTCGCGTTGTTGCATTATGCCCATTAATTCTCTGATCTGGGTTTCTAACTCTCCGACTTGGATAGTGATCAAGTCACGGTTCTCGTCAAACTTTTTTGCCATTTTTCACACTTGAAGTCAAAATTGATTAAAAAAAAATCCTTTCAAAAAATGGTAAAAAAAAAAATACAGGTGAAGAGAATTTATGTTTTCTAGGATTTTTGTTTTAAATTTGGATATAAAAAAGGCTAAATTAATTATTTTTCTGTCACTGTAATAGATATTTTTTCTTATATTTTGTTATTTTGATCATTCACTTAAATCACTCTGATAATCACTTACATAAAAAAGCTTAATTCTACTTACGGTTTTATCCGATGTTCCCTCGGATGGTTAAATTGTCCGATATTCCCTCGGATGGTTCGATGTCCGATATTCCCTCGGATGGTTCGATGTCTTCTAGCAGGTGTGAAGCTTCGTTAAAGATGATTTTGGTGTCTCGGTGTACCGCCGGTGCACTAGAATCTGTAGTTTAGGTGTTTCCTCCTTTGCTCTTCGGTAAGCCGCCGATGATTTCGGATAAGAACACTTTTCACTACACTTTAACTACTCCACGCTAGAACTGCCGACTGCGCCAGTGAAGAAGGGTGTCACCCAGACTAAGTTTTAAAAAAAAGAACTTATTCGATCTACTGCCTAAAACGAACTGAACCTTTATTCAATTATTGATTACGATCAAACCTCACTACCTACTGCAATGCTTATGCTGTTGCTGTGGAAGAACTGCTGATGCCGCGGGTCCAAAGGGCTGTGGCTTCGTTTAGTGGTCTCGTTCGGTGGTTGTCCACGTAAATGCTACCTATGTTGTCAGGTGATGAAATGCTGATGCTAGACTACTGTTTCCGTTCTACTAGCTGGGCTATCGTCGTCGGTGTGGTGAACGTCGTCGTTGTTGTTGTTGTTGCCGGGAATGATGAAAATGATGATACACCAATAAAGCGATTGGTGTATGGATGATTGTTGAGGATCGGTAAGGGTTCGATCTTAACTTACATAAGTCATTATACCGTTCAAACCAAAGGTTGGATCACTACTATCTCCTTGCCTTGGAGAGAAAAGTAATGAGGTGAGAGTCGACCTCGCTCTTTATAAGATGCCTTAAAATGGTTATCTAATCTCCTATGTAGATGGGTAAGAAAAAAGGGGGCGGGGGAGGGGTATTTTCGTATATTCAATGTGTTCAGGGATGTAGCTTTGAGGGGCCCAGATAGCCGTAGCGGTAAACGCGCAGCTATTCAGCAAGACCAAGCTGAGGGTCGTGGGTTCGAATCCCACCGGTCGAAGATCTTTTCGGGTTGGAAATTTTCTCCACTCCCAGGGCATAGAGTATCATCGTACCTGCCACACGATATACAAATGCAAAAATGGTCAATTGACAGAGAAAGCTCTCAGTTAATAACTGTGGAAGTGCTCATAAGAACACAAAGCTGAGAAGCAAGCTTTGTCCCAGTTGGGATGTTACGCCAGAAAGAAGAAGAAGAAGGAATGTAGCTCTGGGTGGGCAATGTAACTGGCGAACTCAATTGAACGAGTGATCCGTGGCTCTTTTTTGGAGAGAGTCAATTCATTCGATCAGCAGTCACCTAACGGATCAGATAAAAATTGACTCTTTAAAAAAACGAACTAATTCTTTTCTCCTATTCTCTTTTGTTAGTATCTCGGCTTTATCATAACTGTTGACACGTGCCTTACATTGCGCGCCACGCCACACATGCAAGCACAATTTTATGCTACTCCGTGCTCTCGGCGCTCTCAGCAGACAAATAAATTTGCCCCGCCCATAATGAGAGAAAGTGCCCACTTAAACGGCGAAGCGCATCTTTCGTTTGGTTCGAGTAGGGGGAAATCGACTAAATATCGTGTGCGCTCGAATCGTGAGTTTCTGCGGAAAAAAAATACGAAGAATGAGAAAGCAAAAGCTCGTACAACACATGGCGCGCATGTCGCGCGTCGCGTCATGGAATAAAGGCTCCCCCAGATCTAAGCGACTTTTTACGGCGACATCGACAACCAATCGTAGCAATTTCGCTGATGTTTCGATGCATGTACTGTTTGAACAGCGCGTCTTAGCCACAGCGACGCAATTTTGCTGCGATTCGCGTCATATCAATCAAGATGGTTCCATAGAAGAGTGCTTGCAGCGACACAACAACGAAATCGCGACAATTATTTGTCACTGTCGCCATAAAAATTCGCGTAGATTTGGGGGAGCCTTAAACCGTTGGATCCGTTCGCTCGGTTCAGTGCACTTTTACGAGCCGCTGAGCTACTGAACCGTTCAAAACATCCGGTTCACTAAAGTGAGTGATTTCGGATTGTGGACGACGGTAGAGGCGCACATCGTGCAGACATCCAGCTTTCGTTCGCTACCGCTGATGTCACTCCCACGCACTGGTAATGCTACCATTCCTGACATACAGCACAGAAAACCATATCATCCATGTTATTCGACCTCCAGCATAGTTTGCAGTTGTACAGATCCGTTTCATGCGTACTTCACCTCTTCTTGCTGATCAAAGCAGCCTGCCCATAACTGCATATTTGTAACATTCAACAAAAGTAGGCATTGAGTAAATGGAATACCAAGTGTGCATTTTATGGCAGTATGGGAGGAAACTAAAATTTCTAAAAATTACCAGGAACTCAAAAGTGCTTATTTGAGGCTGACATTTTGTACTGCTCATATCGCATACTAGGTGAATTGTCAGAAAATAATTATGATAGAAATTTCATTGTTATCACATTACGAGGCCCATTTTTAATCTCAATGTGACTGTTATGCGGTTATAATTTCCAATGTGACAAAACAATTTTGGTATTTTTTCGAATTTCCTAGAACAATCTCACAAACTCCAGTAAGATGGTCGAAAGTATATCATTTGATGATTCTCAATGATATTAACTCCATTTTGTCAAAAATGTCGAATGTGACTGTTTTGCAGTTATGCGCAGAGCAGTTCTTAAAGCTTTTGTTTGGGGGATTTTTCAGGATCTCAAATCAGAGAACCAAGATGGTTTGCAGTGCCAAGTTCTTTAAGCTGTAAATGTTGATTTGTAAGTTTACCTTGCATGCATTAAATCATGTTTACTTACAACTGGTCGCCTTAATTCGATTGATCCCTAAGAAACTTGATTTCAATGCGTAACTAGAGGATCCCTATCGAAGTGCTTAATTCAGTTTCTTTAGATCAAATTAATATATAGGAAGCAAATAACAATGAAAGCACAATGGGTATTTGAGAAATCGGAGCTCAGGACAAAATTCGAGACCTAGTGGTCTTAATATCCTATACAAGAACAAATTCATCATTATTTCAGAGTTTAACCGTCTCTTACTCGCACGATATCGCAAGAAATTCATAAAATAAAAAAATGAATTTACTTTAAGGTTGCATCTATCATGACTTGTGATAAATCTATCGGTCTTGACATTCGTTGATCTCTCTGACGTCTCATACGCATCGGTCCATGTCAGTCGTTGCGTACATAGTCTCGTCGAGAGGTATCGCGTATCCATTCAGTTCAAATCAGTGCTGCCAGTTTTGGTAACAGAAGCCAAACCTCGAACTTTTAGGAACACAAATCTAGAGAACCAGGCAACCGTTAGCACTGAAATTTTGATCGATTGATCACCACCATCTCTAACAAAACATACTATCATGGTAAAGTTTGTTATTAGTGCAAACATACTTAAAAAACATATAAATATCTAAAGAATAACAAACTTAATAATTCATGAGAACAAACCAATTTCAAATTTTGCCGTGATAGCTATTCGTATGATATTAATTGATGATTTAAAAGTAAGTTTTTTCCAGGCAGGCAAAAAGTTTTTTTTTCCAAACATGCTAAATTAGAATATTCAAGTCAAAGAAATCAATTTACCATTGTTTTAATCTAGGTACACGTGAAAAGCTTATTTAGTTTTGTTTTAGTTTATGATCTTGTTATCAATATCTAAAAAATAACATACACTGAGAGGCAAAATAAAGTGCCCACCTTACCATTTTTCGAATTTCTCTCATTGATTTGGTTCAAATTAGAGTTAACACACTTAAATCTTTTTCGATATTCTATTTTTGATATTCTTTTAAAGTTGCACAAACGAAATTTTGATAAAAAAAAGAATTTTACTCAAAGAAAAAGAAAATCAATTTGTATTGACAAAAAAATAGTGACAAAAATAAGTGCCCACTTCCTTCTTGGCCCCAGAAAAGATGATTTAAGAAAAATAAAAAGCAATTTAATAGTTAACGTGTCCTCCTTTGGTCTTAGGGACTTGCTGGAGGCGCTTCGGCATGCTTTTCACCAGGTTTTGTAGGTGTTGTGGATTTAGTTCTTCCCAGGCGCGCTCCAAGGCTTCAAAATAATTATTTTTGTTGGTAACACCAGTTTTGTCAACCTTGGCATCGAGAATCGCCCACAAATTCTCGATGGGGTTGAGGTTTGGGCTTTGTGGAGGCCATTCCAGCGGTTTAATCCGACAAAACCGGAAGAAAGACTTGGTCTTCTTGGCAGTATGCTTCGGGTCGTTGTTCTAGAGGAATGTGAATTTCTCTTCAAGGCCCGTCTGGATCAGTGAAACCTCCAGATTTTCCCGCAAGATGTTGATGTATGAATCTGCCGTCATTATTCCGTCGATTTTCACGAGGCTTCCTACTCCACCCCATGAAAAACACCCCCAGACCATCACATTTCCTTCTCCATGCTTCACCGTTTCTTGGATGTGGCGCTCCTAAAGCTCGAGCTGTTTAACCGAAAGCGGCGGGCTCGTGTGTGGTGCAGAGCGCCACATCCAATGAACGGTGAAGCATGGAGAAGGAAATGTGATGGTCTGGGGGTGTTTTTTATGGAGTGGAGTAGGAAGCCTCGTGAAAATCGACGGAATAATGACGGCAGATTCATACATCAACATCTTGCGGGAAAATCTGGAGGTTTCACTGATCCAGACGGGCCTTGAAGAGAAATTCACATTTCTCTAGAACAACGACCCGAAGCATACTGTAACCGTTCGGCGAAAATGCTCGAGGTGTTGTGACAACCGGCTTTAGCGCCACTCTCAAATTCGAGAGACCACCGGTCGATTTTTATTTGTTAAAAAAGATTGGGAATTCATCTATGCAACTGAAAATGACTATTCAGAGACTGAAAAATTACTTCAGGAGAGATTTTCTAATCTTGTTCCAATTCCTGGAACAAAAAAATATCATTCATTTATTCCAAAAGACGAACGAAGCATTTTTGCGAGTGAATTCTCAGATGCACATGAAAACCAAGAAAATACAGCATGCTTTGTTCTTAATACTACAACTAAACGAAAATCTTCCGGTGGTAGCAACCAAAGGCAATCTTCCCGGTTGAAAAAATAGATAGTTTTAAGATAAAATGTAAGTTATGTACTGAATAATTGAATAAATAAAATTAAAGAAAAATATAAAAAGAATCTTATTTCTTCCATAGAAAAGAAAGAATCCCTTGGAATGGAAAAGAAACAGTTTTTTCAGCTTTGCTTAACGGAAAAATATAATCCAATCCGACTTATACTTCATTAAAACCAATCCCATATCGTTTCTTTCAGATCTTTTAGAAAATTTGCAATTGCTTTGATAAAAAACGTTGTTTTTCTGATGCTTCGATTGAAATATGGGTTTTCAAAGAAAAGGCTAATATGGTCATTTTTCACAAAATTGACCATAACTAAGGAACAAAAAAAAAAGTACATCCTAAAAGTTATTAGAATTGAAGTTTAGAAAATTTCCTTCTCAAAAATATTTTAATAAAAATTTTCCGTGAGTTCGGGCAAAGATTTTCCAGCTTTTCTTTATGAATTTTGTGGAAAACTTTTTGTGGAAACCTTTTTCCAGTTCATATTTTTTTTTGGATTTCTGGGAAAATTTGCTTAAATTTTCATAGAAAAACTTTGTTTCTACGATGTTTCGTTCTTGAGTTATGATTTTTCAAAGAAAAGTCTTATATGGCACATCTGGACATTTTTCACAAAATTGGCCATAGCTCAAAAACGAAAAAAAAGTGCATTCCAAAAATTTCAGTGTTTAATTGATTAGCTTATAAAATTACATCCTCGAAAATATTTTTTGAAAATTTTCCACGAGTTCGGGCATAGTTTTTCCGGCTTTTCTTTACAAATTTTCCCAACGGTGGAAAATTTGTGGAAAACTTTTTCCAGCTCATATTTTTTTTTGATTTTTGAGAAAATTTGCTTAAATTTTCATAGAAAAACTTTGTTTCTACGATGCTTCGTTCTTGAGTTATGATTTTTCAAAGTAAATAGTGTCAAGGGAAAACAAAAAATTTCCACCTGAGTTTTCCGGAAAAATAGGCGACCCTGAATTTTTCTCAATTTTTTTTATTCATATATCCATGAGCCCTGCCTGTGAAAAAAGTTTCATGAAAATCTGAGACCCTTCAGCCCAATTTGTACGATAATAAAAAAAATCCCCATATGCGAATGTAAAAAAGGCAACTTTGATAAATAAAATTCTAAGATGCAGGATGCTTAGATGCAGGTTCTGTCACAGTGAAGACGTAAGGATAAATTACAGAACAAATTCCTGGATTTTTTTTCGAGATATCTCTCAAGAATATAAAAAAAATTCTGTAAAAAATTATTACAATTTTTGGTTCATATTTCAAGGTAATCTTAGGAGTATTTAACAAAAAAACTGGAATAATTCCAAGAAAAAATCCCACATTTTTCCGTTTGTGAATTCATAGAACAATTTTGTATGCATTGCTTATAAATCCTATGATTCCATGAAAGAATACCTGCCTGATTTCCTGTTATGTTAAAAACAAATTTTGGGGAGAAGTTACCCAAAAGATACACCACATGAATTTTTGAAATGCTTTTAAAATGAATTCTTTGAGAAACTGTTTTTTTTTCTCAACCTAACTTTCAAAAACTTTTAAGGATTTGTCAAGAAAAAATCTTGGAAGTTTCAGTTAATATATAAAGACGATAACTCGGAGAATTTTCTGAAGATATGGAATCTCCAGAAGGGTATCTCAAAAATCATAAAAGATACCTCTGTAGAAAATTGTAGAATTTAGAATGTTTTCAATATTTTAAGGAGATTCTTTTTCCAGAATTTCTGGAGTTAATTTGAAAGAATATATAGGAAAAACAAAAAACATTTGGACTAAATTCTAAGGAGGTTTGTGAAGATATCTCAATAGTATCCTAATACAGTCAAAACCTCTTTAAAGCTCACTATTTTTTACGCTTCCTTCTAATTTGCGCTCTCACTATTAACACTCCAAATTACAACTTACGTTATCTCTTTTTACGCTCCACAAATTTCAACTTACGTTTCCTTTATTTTATGCTTTTATGCTGGTTCTATTCTGTTAGTCTAGTGGTGACTTACGAGAACCAATGGAATATGGGTATTTCTGGAATGGGATCGATGGGGAAATACCGGAAATCAATGTCTGATTCCATGTTGGAATCTAAGATGACGACTTTCGGTTTGTGAAAATCACTAGAAACCCACTTAATACGAATATTTTAGAAACCGGAACCGGTGAGTAGATGACGGAAATCGAGGTCTGACACCATCTAGGATTCCCTACTTCAGGTATGTAATGAAACCGATGAAAGGAAACGATGTATAAAATGTCGGACGCCATCTTGGATTCCAAGATAGGGACTTCCGTTTTTTTTTAATCATTTGGATCCCAAGCATTATAAGAATGTTTGGAATGCGAACAATAATAAGATGCCGGAAATCGATGTCTGACGCTATTTTGGAATTCATGGGTTTCAACTAATTTGCACTAACCAAAAGTCTTGGATTCTGGAATTCCATCAGACGTCGACTTACGGCTCAAACTCAACGGTTCCGGGTCAAAAGTGCCCATATTGTTTGTCACAAACCAGAAGTCGCAATCATGGGTTTCAAAATGGCGTTTCCTCAAACCGGAAGTCCTCAGTCAGATCTCGATTTCCGCCGTCTCTATGGATATCACGGATAATCTTCACCTCCTTGCACAGCTCCTTGAGAACACCCGAAAACTTGTGTTAGCTTATATTTATTTTTACGCTCCGAATCCCAACTTACGCTCTCTCTTTTTACGCTTCCCTTCTTCTTCTTCTTCTTTCTGGCGTAACGTCGCAACTGGGACAAAGCCTGCTTCTCAGATAAGTGTTCTTATGAGCACTTCCACAGTTATTAACTGAGAGCTTTCTTTGCCGATTGACCATTTTTGCATGTGTGTATCGTGTGGTAGGTACGAAGTTACTCTATGCCCTGGGAATCGAGAAAATTTCCTTTACGAATAGATCCTCGACCAGCGAGATTCGAACCAACGACCCTCAGCATGGTCATGCTGAATAGCTGCGCGTTTACCGCTACGGCTATTTGAGCCCCTAACTGGGGCGTTAAGTGAAGTTAGGCTGTATTTATAACAGTCTTTGGAGGAATCTCTCGAAAAGTACCTGTAGAAATCTCCATCCAAATTCCTAAATAATTACTATGAGTTGTTTCTGTGAATATTTTCAAAGAATTCCTATGTGGCATCCAAAGATCAATTTTTTGATGAATTATATTAGATAGATTCGATTATATGATCTCCTAAGGATGACTGTAGAAAATCCTTAATGAATGAAAAAAAAGCAACCCAGGAGGCAAAAAAGCGAAAAAACATAAAAAGTCCTTGAATGAGGAAATCCTGATAAAGCACCTATCTGGAGAATTGCGCCATACATTTTTGGCGGCCTTCAGGAAAATTTTAAGAAAGAATCTTTAAATAAATTTTTGAAACATACCCTAGATGTCCATTCCTAAAAGATTCCATGATGGATTTATTGGAAAAAATCAATGAGAAGTCTTTAAGTGTAAGGCTGGAATAATTCAAGTACTTATAAAACCAGGTTTGCTTACAAAACGCAAAAAGACAAAAATGTCGAAAGGACAAAACGTATAAAAAGGTAAGCAAACGAAAATTTCTTGAGAGAATGATCCTTTTGCGAAAGAATAAATAATTCACTATGTGCCAAACGCACGTTTTATTGAACACGTTTAAAAAAAAAAGAAATCTGTAGAACAATTCCAAATCGCAGTTGAAATTTTACTACCTTCGATGTTGTGTCTTTTGACGTTTTGTCTCTCGATATTTTGTCCCTAAAACATAAGGCAAGATCCTTGAAAATTGTCAAAAAATCTTTGGGACAATCTTAATAACAACGTATTAAAGTAAATATGAGATTTTTCTTCATACTATTTCCAAAGCTTTTTCGATCACACTAGTAAAATGTTTGGAAAGTTTGAATGATTCTTTTATTTGGGAATGGTTTTGAAGCCATGGATCCTTTTAGTGGTAAACCTATGAAGTGGTAAACAATAATAATATTTTGTCATTTCTTAGAGTCTATAAACGAAAAGTTGCGCGAAGAGTGAAATCAAATCTACCTATCTTACTGTCAAACCGTCTACCTATGCCACTGAGTGTTGAATGCAAATACTTTGTTTAGTGTAGTGTTTTATTTACAGAACAAATGGGCCATGTCCCCTATTAAAACTAGAAGCTTGTTAAAATTATCCTTATATTATAGATTATTTATGAAACTTCTTTGCATAGCTTATGGGATTCGTAAACTGATTTTCGACTGGTGGAATCGCGAAATGGCTGATACAGGTGTATAATTTTACTAATCTAGCCGTATTTGTATTGCGTCGCGAGGTGATTAAAAGTGCAGAGTGAACTACAATGTTCAGGACCGTCCTGAGTTTGCAGATTGTTTTTTTTTTACGCTGTGCGTGGAATTATATAAATATTATTGAAAATTATGAATTACAAAGCTGTAACTGTATGTATGCGAGTAATGGCGCTTTAACCTAGGCTTCCAAGCCAGGACATAAGGGAGAAATACCTGTGTCCCATTCCTGAAAGAAGAGCACCCACAACAATGGAGTGTACATAAACATTCTTAGCAACGCAACTCCCAACGATTTAAACTTTTCCCCTGAAATGAGACGGTTGGTACGGTTGTCCCCGTTTCTTCCTTTAAACAATTCAAACACTTACATGTATCATATTATTCATAAGTGGATAATCTGATCGCCGTGAACATTTGAGTTATCTTCAAACCCAAGTCTGCACAGTGGGCCTGGCCATTTTAATATTTGTATCATATCACCGATATGCTGCACATATTAATGCTGACAAGAAAATACTATAAGAAATTTTAGTATTTCCAGGATGCTCTTCAATATTGGCTGTGCAAGCGCTTAGAATAGAATAGAATAGAAAAAATCTTTGGGGCAATCGTTTGATAATTTACTACATGTATGAAGAAGTTGCTGTAATAATTCCCAATCTGAAATACTCTCAACGATTTTTTTCGGAATTTCTAGATGAAAACCTGAATAAGTTTCTGTAAGCAAGAAAATCGCACAGGAATTCCTATCCCTATAGATATGAACCGACCAAATCCGGCCCATACTGTATGAATGTTTTCTAATCGAAAATATATGACCGGATATCGATACTTCAAATCATGCTCCCTCGAATCGCAATGGATGTTAATCTATTCCCTCGTCATCGACACTGAAGTTAAACTTCCCCTAGGTGGAAATTCAGTGTGGAAATGTCATTGACAGAACAGGCGTGGCCTTTTCGTAGTCGTTGTCGTTGGCAAGTTGTCATTTTGTTTTTTGACACGCTTGTTCACTTGGGGTGGCTCACTGGAGCGTTCAAGTGCAGGAAACAGCCGGACGACGAAAAATCCCCCATCCTTGTCGTTGTCATCGTCGTCTGTCCGTCGCCATCCGGAAATGCCCGTGGGAACTGATATGTGTTTGTTTGCTTTGTGGAGTCACCTCTTCCTTATCAATTATTCATTGCGACTGAACGTTGTTTGATGTTGAAATCAGTGTTTTCCGCCTGTCTGGCTTCGCTCAGCTTGATATCTCTACTCATATATCCAGTTTGGCTCGGGCGGAATGGCGACAGGTGGAATGAAGTATATCGGGTGTGGTAGTGCTGCGGATATTCCAATATAACAAATCTCTAGCGATTGAAATTGTGGTTCTGGGGAAACCGTGGTGAACATAGTGGTAGAATGTTGATAGCTTTTGAAATGCTATACAGGAATTTTTCGGTTATCGGTTATTTCATATCGTTCCCTATATGCTACAGGTTACTGTAGCCAAAAGCATAAGTGCGTTCGCCATTCCGCTGGTTGCCGTACAGATGATTGCTATATTGAACTACAACTATAATATACTATTGCCATAACCGTCGTTCGCCATAATAGCAACATTAAGGGTATGCGATATGGATTTTTCCCATGTCGATACGAAACGAAACGATACGCGGAATATCTTGCGCTGATAATGACGAAACGAAACGAAATTTTAAAATGTTTCGTGTAACTCGATACGAAATCGAATATCTCACGGAATTTTTCGAAACGAAACGAAATTTTTGAGTTTGTTTCGCGGAATACACGTTTTAGTTTTTTTTTCTTATCAAAAGCTGGAAATTTGACAAAAGGCTTAAAAAACGTATTTTTAAATCCTCTACCATATGGAAACCTTAGTGTTGCTCAGCGGAATCCTTAGATGTTTTGGTAAGACTCTTGTTTGTTTGAAATCTTCTCAATAACTTTATAAGGTTTCATTTCAACATATCTGACATTCACACAAAGGAATGAGTGGGTTAAATGCAGGGTGGGTGTACGGCTATCAACTACAAACAAAGCTCGCCTAACATCATCTCTCACGCGAGCCGGCCCAAACAGCATCATCTCTCACGCGGGCCGACCCAAACATCACAGGACGAAAACGTGGGCCATGCCAGGCAGCAAATGCTGATGCTTTTCAACACTTAAACAGCGGGATGTCTAGCAGCGTTGTAAGCCGCACGAACACATCCACAAAGCATGAACGGTAGGCGCACCTCGTTGCGTATACCCCCCTGGTTAAATGTACTAAGAAGTAGATCGAAAAGCAGTTACAAACATTTAACACAATCTCAAAAATATTGAGTAGAGCCCAAAATTAATTTAATTTTTAGAAATGCCTTTTTTTTAATCATGTGGATGTGATGTTATACCAGTATATACCATGAAACATGGAATAATGATTTTAAATTTTTTTTTTGCTGTGCTGTATGCTTTGTGGCTTGAATGAATGTGATTGGGGACACAAATCGATAAGTGACCATGAAAACAATAAACTGAGAAGCAGACTCTGTCGCAGTTGGAACATAACGCCAGAAAGAAGAAGAAGAATAAGTAGAACAGAGGAATCACTGGTATATTTGTCTATACTGGAGTATTGAATTAAATTACATTTTAAAGAATCCATCAACACATACCTAAGAAATCAATCAAGATAAATTTAAAAGAACTGCAATAGTAATAAATTCCAAGAGATATTGCGGCAGCAACTTAACCAGGATTGCCTGTTGGGGTTAATTTCGAAGTTCCTAATATTTTTTTGGAAAAACCTTGCATAACCTGTGAATTAATTCATGGAGAGATCACTCTGGAGGATCAAATCTGGATGAATGCAAACTTTTAGAAGTAGATGAAAAAACCGAATTTAGTACTATACCATTTAATTCCACTAGAGTTTGTATCCTTTGACAGATACGCGTATTTCGACCTCAACTGTAAGGCCGTCTTCAGTGTCGTGTACTAGACTCGACTTTTAGAGTAAACCTTGTAAAAATACTGAAGGTATTTCTATTATCTTGTAGAGCAAATACTGGAAAAATGATCCTATTCCAAAATCTGTGAAGGAATTTCTGGACGATTTCTGGAAGAATTAAGGATTGTTGATATTATCTCATTTTCAGATTATTTGTTTAAAATTGACTACAGAACCACATTTTCACTAAATTTTGAGCCTCGAGAGTATTTTGAAAAATATTTGATAATTAAAAAAAAAAAAAGTTTTGAACCTGGACTACATAGCATAGAGGAACCGCAAATAAAATTGACAAGTTCACCCATTTTCGTTCAGACAATCCGTCTTTTAATAAGTAAATTTAATGTTTGGCTTTTTTTTTCGAAATTTAGATCTGCGAAAATCGAAAAAAAAATTGTTGCGCTTTTCCATTGTGAAATATTCTAGGTACCGTAATCCGGGGTAACATTGATCAGTTTTTGGGATATTTCTTGAATTTTTCATTTTAAAATGCAAATGCCGCATGTTTTATATTTTTAAAACAAGTACTGGCACCCACCGCTCGTGACCATATACTGCATTTTGGTTTACAAAAGATTTAAGTATGTTTAAATAAATGTTTTAAGTGATTTTTTGATTTAGCTGATATGGGGTAACATTGATCACCCATGTAAATAACGTTCGGTAATATTAAAAATGTCGTTGCTTACTTAAATCATGGCCCCTGAAGCCGAATTTGAAGACCAAACTTTTACAAGTCATTTACTTTTTGAGTTACCGTAAAACGGGGTAACTTTGATAGTTTTTTCGAAGAAAACTTGAATATTTATGCATGCTTTTTCAAAGAATTATAATTTGTATTTTTAAAACAAGTACTGGTATCCCTACTATCGATTGCAGTTGATAGATTGCCAAAAGATTTATTCTGAATGGATATATAATTTTTCATATAATCGTAAGTCGGTTTTCTGTTTTGGGGTAACTTCAATAATGGAGTATAAATCGAGCAAAATAGAACGGATTACGGAACATTTATAAGGCGTTGCATACCCCTAGGCGTTTAACGCTATATGGAAATTTCTGACTTAAATTACAAAAATGGTCTCAGTTTTTAGAAATGGGTTTCGCTAAGAGATTTGAGACTGCATTCATGTTCTACTACAACTAGGCTGTCAAGGATAAGTGACGAACTCATTATAACTTTATCTGATAGTGATCGTAGAACAGATTGTTTGTGAGCGTTTCAAAAATGCTAAAATCTTATAAATTTTTAATATTTGCATATAAATCTTCCAATGTACTTGATTCCAACGAAAATAGCTTTGACATTAAGTGTCATACTAATACTCTTTACTATTACATTCGTTTTGCTTAACTGATTAATAGATACTTTGTTGTTTCGTTTAGTATTTTGTGGGTATCGCACTATCAAAGTTACCCGCATTATCAAAGTTACCCCGTTTTACGGTATTTCAAAAATAAAATCACTTTGAACTGTGCAATACGCCTAAAGGTAGGCAATTTCCTAAGGAAATTCTAAATACCTAATAGTAGTTCGTTAATGTTGCTTAATTGAATAAAATTATGAAAGATTTGACAACGGAATCGTTTTCGGCGATGCCATTTCTAGTAACAATCACATTTTCCTTGCTCATACCATTTGCAGAACTTGTGTGAGACATGAATCTTTGGTAGTGTAATCCATAGAGATAAAGATCATTGATTCAAAATGTTAAGAAATTTACGCATGAATGAAATGCAATTTTCACAAAAACCTTAATTTTTATTAGCTTATGAATGTAAGAAAGAGAGGCATCATTCATGCTTTGGAAATATTTCATCGATAAGGGGTCATGCACAAATTACGTCACGCTCCAAAGGGGGGGAGGGGGTCGAAAAAGTTGAAATTTAGCGTGACATAATTTGTGTACCATCCCTAAATGACGATTTTAACTTTTTACGAGAAGGATCATACCGATCAATGTTACCCCGCTGATCAATGTTACCCCGGATTACGGTACCCCGACAAATTTGAATCTAAATCCGGAACCAATTTTGATAATGCATGCAATGCATGAATGAAATTTATAACTGATTTGTGAGTTTTCCTTAAAAAAAAATCATCAAAATCGATCGAAAGATGGCGAAACTAGAGAATTTTGAAACTTTGATGTCGGTATTGAAAAGGTTAAGGTGATTATAAAACGAAGCCACACCTGAAATTTTCAAGAGCACAAGACTTGAGAACTAAACAGCGCTGCACGTTAAAAATCTATCCCATTGGTCACCACCAGCAAGCAAGTAAGATGATTGGTTTTCAACGTGAACTGTTGTCAGATACTCTCATCTTGTGCACTTGAAAATTCAAAGTTTGGCTTCGTTTTATAATCACCTTGCGGCAATTGGCTTCCAATACTTGTGATTATATATTATCAATATTAAACAATCCGAAAAAATCGCATTTTTTTTAATTGGGGGTCGTGAGGAAATTATGTCACGATATAAGAGGAGAGAGGCGTTGGTGGTGTGGTACAGCGTGAATAAACCTAGATTCATTTTACGATATAAAATAATGTAAGCATCTTCCTTGTTTAAGGTGAATATAAATCGAAAGCATGCCTCAGAATTTCAAGAGCACAAATCTAACGAACCCGACAGCCAACGAGTAACCAATCGATAAAGTTTTCAGCTTGAATGGACGTCTGGTTCTTTAGATTTGTGCTCTTGAAGATTTGAGGTGTGGCTTTGGATCACCCAAATCAACGCGATTTTTTACGGCGACAGCGACAAACAATCGCTGCGATTTCGCTGCTACATGTAGAGTTTTATGACACAACAACAAACTCGCGGCGATTTTTCGTCGCCGTCGCGGAAAAAATCGCGTTGATTTGGGAGAGCCTTTACTCATGTGGCGCGAATAATTGATGCGTTCTTTTAGTTTTCTCTTCTATTCTCCCGCTGTTCTTATGCAAAGTTAAAAGTCACGTCACAGCGGGAAAGCAAGAGAGAGAACTCAATGATCTGCACCACCTGAGCAAATCCAGAACATCAGGGACTCACGCTCCGCAGCTCTTTTTGACATTTGTGTATAAACAATTTTTGAGATAAATTAACGGATTTGCTCAAAAGGACACGCGATGTTCCCCGGAGGAAACGAATAACCGTGGTTTTGCTTTCTTCATTCTTATGGAAGATTGCGGTTGTTCATCAAACGCAGTTGTTCCTTTCCTGGGCTATTCGCCGCGAGGAATTTAGGGCAAATGGGCGGTTTTTAAAACTTTACAACAGCAGTGCGGTTTATCATATCCTGCGGACCAGTCAATACTACAGTCACCCCACAGTTATGGATAGCACACAGACAGGGATGCCAAATCAATTTTTCGAAAATCTGGGAGATTTTGAAAATTTGTCTGGAAAAGTCTGGATCGCTTATCTCGTATATGGAGTACCTTACAAATTATTTACAAAACCTTAAAAATTCGTTTCAATTTTTATCTGGATCTTCCAGATTTTTGTAAAATGGGGCCTCAAAAATCTGGAATATGCCAGACAAATCTGGAAGGTTGGCAACGCTGCACACAGATATGGGGCAAAGTTGTATTAAACGGAGAATATCTCATCAAATAGAGTTGCAATTACGCAGAACCCATTTTACCTACGCGAACCATAAATCTATACAGCATCGTAATCAACAATAACATGCTTAAACACATTTGTTCCGTTCGTAGGAAATAAAATGTCATACATATACCTAGAAGCGTTGATTCATATATGTGGGGCATTGGAACCCATACCACAGTTATGAATCTAAGATAAGACGATTCCTAAAGAAACGCCAAAACGTATGCTTTCACTGGCACACCATTCGTTTGCCTCGCAGATAGTTTGCTGTTATAGTGTTCTGATCCATGATATGATTCGATTTGATCCATAATACGGACCCATTTTTGACTGTAGCTTGAACTAGAAGCGAGCGCTTTGGCTTTTTTTTTGTTCGAAATTAAACTAGAATTTCGCGAAATTCCGTTTTATTCCGTTTGTTTTCAATTTTCCGTGGAAATATTTTAACAATTTGGCGAAACGAAACGAAATAGCAAATTAAAAATTTCGCCTGTATGAGTTCCGTGGAATTCCGCGGAATTTCGTTTCGAAGCGTATTTGACGGAATCATTCGGTATTTCGCATACCCTTAAGCAACATTGCAATGAATGTTGTTTAAACAAGTCAGAATGGTTTTTATCATGATTTATTCACCATGTGTTCCATGCTTCTCCTTGGCATTACGTCCTCATTGGGACAGAGCCTGCTTCTCAGCTTAGTGTTCTTATGAGCACTTACACAGTAAGTAACTGAGATCTTTCTTTTCCAAAGTTATCATTTTCGCATTCGTATATCGTACGATGATACTCTATGCCCAGGAAAAACAAGGAAATTTCCATTATGAAAAGGTCCGGGACCGACCGGGGATCGAACCCAGACACCTTCAGCATGGCTTTGCTTTGTAGTCGCGGACTCTAACCACTCAGCTAAGGAAGGCCCCATGTGTATCGTGTTAGGATTTAATTTTATTTCTCGAGTAAAGCTGTGTGAATCTCAGCTTATACATTTTAACAAAATCCTCACTCTCTTTGACAATGACGAATGATTGTGTAAAATTATGAACTGACAATAGTGTTGTCATTTATGTATTGTCTAATGTTTGTGTGAAGTCTATTTTTGATAGCATAAAGAGAAACATTCCTTTTTGCAAATTTGAAGAAAAAATATCCAACCTTTTTTGCAATCTACTACAGATTGCACACAGGCTTCGTTCGTAAGCAGAAAGGCATGTATTACCATCAAACAGAGATGTTTGACATCCTTGAGGTAATTCAGGTAAGTCTGAAGTGAAAATATTGCATAATATTTGTCCCAAAATGCTTCTTCGAGGAACACAGCCTTGTGTATGTATCATCAATTGAGAACGGAGTAGGCACTCCTGGATCGAAGTCACTGAATTTCATTTGTGCTGATCTATTAATCTTGGATTACACTGCGGAACACGTTTTTGTCTCCAGCACCAAAATACCGCTATTCACTTAATTAAGGGTTGCTGAATCCATTGCCGTTTTCAGAAATATCATAGCACGTCTAGTTTTTGAGATATTGACTGTTGAAAATGCAAAAAATGACTATTTCAGCCAACTTGCATGCAAGTTTGCCAGCTTGTAAGGTAATATATTGGCTTAATTTGCCACAGAATTCGAACTTTATGTGTATAACAAAACTTATCATCAAAGTTTGCATTACTTTCGATACGGAAAAGTTATTTTTTGATGGTTTAGAGAATTGTTGTATTTGTCCATATAGAAGAAACGAAGAATTTTGTATGGAGACTGCAAGCATGTTAAAAAAAATCGGTTTAATCGAGATTTAATCGCGCAATTTTAATCAAATTATGTCTGAAATGAAAGTTCAAGTTCTTTTTTGCGTGTTTGGTGGATTAGATTACAAAAAAGTATGATAAATTGTACTTTAAATGTCATGTAAACATTAATAAAACCAGTGTTTTATACAACTTTGGCGACCTGTAGCTGAAAATTGTGACGTGCTGGAACATTTCTGAGAACGGCACCAGATTCAGCAACCCCAAATCTACTAGAGACACATAATTTGATCCTTGAGACACGCAAAAATGTCAATTTTGTTGGCTTCCATTTTCAACCCTTCCAGCAAAAAAAAATATAGCTGCTGTTGGTCACCGGTGCTGATGATCAAGATAGCCAAAGACCAGAGCTGTTCACGAAAGAAGGGCGGAAAAAATGCTTCCCAATTAATCTGCTCTCGGAGCTGGCACCGACGTTGGCCATCATGCCCTGGCTATATTTTCTCTGTCATTCGGTGCTGCATCGCAAAGTTAGATGCAGCGTTGCAGCACTGTGGGTAGTTTCCATGAAATCTGACGGCCACACATTTGTCTGCCGTTCTATGCCATATTTATGAATTTTGGAATACAAGTTTGAATTTTGTTCTTAAAAACACAAGCTTATGAGACAAACTTTTGAATAGGGCTCAAAGTTATCTCTCGAAGGATTATGAATAACATCTATACTCATAAATGTATACCGTCAATTTTTCCTTAGTCTCCTGCCCAGCAACACCTATCCCTACCACCTCGCGGTATTTGCCGGGGTACGAGTAACCTTAGGGAAGATCGGGTAACCAATCGCGGTTTGAACTTTGGTCGTATGTTGACAGGGAAGAGGGGTTTGCTTTTGTTTTTGCTTATGCTTTCGGTTTTGCTTCAGCAAACCTGGAGCGTCTGTACTCCACGTTAGGAGCGGCTCACAACAGCGTCTATTTCTTATATCAGGGGCTGATCATCGTTCAAGTGCCAGAGAAGGACTCTAAGCTAAACTGTGCACTATGGCCCTCCGAACATTTAGGGGGAATGGTCCTCTGGAAATCTAGGAAGTTGGTGTCAGACCCTACAAGCCAGCCGTAAAAAATCAAGCAACGAATAATCAACGAGAGAATACGAACCGGGACAATCGGCGAAGACCACAGCGACGTAGAGGGACAAGCGATTGAAAGCTCGGTACTTGCTTGGAACTGTAAATCTATCAACTTCATCGGGAGCACACGCATACTCGCCGACATGCTGAAGGACAGCGGATTCGGCATCGTAGCGCTGCAGGAAATTTGTTGGAAGGGATCAATGGTGGGAACGTTTAGAGGTAACCATACCATCCATCAGTGCTGCAGCAACACACGAGCTGGGATCAGCTTTTATAGTGATGAGCGATATGCAGAGGCGCGTGATCCGGTGGAGGCCGATCAATGAGAGAATGTGCAAAATTGGAGTTAAGGCCGGTTCCTCAACTATAGCATGATAAACGTGCATAGCCCTCACTCCGGAAGCACTGATTATGATAAAGACGGTTTTAACGCGCAGCTCGAACGTGAGTACGACAGCGCCCAAGCCACGACGTCAAAATCATCATAGGAGATCTTAACGTTAGGTTGGCCAGGAGGAGGAATTCAGACCGACTATTGGAAAGTTTATTGTTGCACTTTGACAACACCTGAATGGCGCTGAGAACACAGATAATGAGGGTCGGACAACGGAGGAAATGTCTTCGTCAGTACTGCGGGTGACGGAAACCTACCAGCCTTCACTTTGAGAGAGGTTAAGGATGCCATTTGCCAGCTCAAGATCAATAAAGCTGCTGGTAAGAATGGTATCGGAGCTGAACTCATAAAGATGGGCCCGGAGAGGCTGGCCTTTTGTTTGCACCGACTGATAGGCACAATCTGGGAAACAGATCAGCTACAGGAGGAGTGGAAAAAGAGGTAATATGCTCCGTCTACAAGAAAGGCTACAAGCTAGATTGTGAGAACTTTCGAGCGATCACCATTTTAAATGCGGCCTACAAAGTATTATTCTGACGTCTGTCACCTGTAGTAAACGAGTTCATGGAAAGTCATCAAGCCAGCTTTGGTGATGGCCGATCGACAACGAACTAGCTCTTTACTGTACGACAAATCCAAAAATGTCGAGAATTCCAGGTCCCAACGCATCACCTTTCCATCGATTTCAAGGCGACATACGATAGTATCGACCGCGTAGAGCTATGAAAAATCATGGTCGAGAACAGCTTTCCCGGGAAGCTTACGAGACTGATAAGAGCGACGATAGAAGGTGTGCAAAATTATGTGAAGGTTTCATGCGAACACTCCAGTTTGTTTGGATCCCGCCGGGGACTACGACAAGGTGATGAATTCTCGTGCCTGTTGTTCAATATTGCGCTAGAAGGCGTAATGTAGAGAGCCGGGCTTAACAGCCGGGATACGATTTTTACGAGATCCGGTCAATTTGTTTGCTTCGCGGATGATATGGACTTTGTCGGCCGAACATTTGAAAAGGTGGCAGATCTGTACACCCGCCTAAAACGCGAGGCAGAGCCAATTGGACTGGTGGTGAACGCGACCAAGACAGTGTACATGCTAGTTGATGGGGCCGAGTGCGACAACGCTCGCCTAGGTAGCAGTGTTACGATAGACGAAGATACGTTCGAGGCCGACGACGACCTTGGATCCTTGCTGACGGCTGACAATAACGTTAGTCGTTAAATATGAAGGCACATCAGAAGAAGCTGCAGTCAAAAAAGATTCACCCCCGCACCAAATGTACCATGTACAAAACGCTCATAAGGCCGGTAGTCTACTACGGTCATGAATCCTGGACGATACTCGAGGAGGACTTACAAGCACTTGGAGTCTTCTTAGGCGGTGTGCAGGAAAACGTTGTGTGGCGGCGAACGCTGAACCACGAGCTCGCCAAACTCTACGGCAAACCCTGTATCCAGAAGGTGGCCAAAGCTGGAAGGATACGATGGGCAGGGCATGTTGCAAGAATGCCGGACAGCAAACCTGCAAAGATGGTGTTCGCTTCGGATCCGGTTGGTACAAGAAGGCGTGGAGCGCAGCGAGCTAGGTGGGCGGATCAAGTGCATATCGATTTGGCGAGCGTGGGGCAGAACCGAGGATAGAGAGATGCGACCACGAACCGAGTATTGTGGCGTGAAATTGTTGATTCAGTGTTATCTGTTTAAGGCTGGTTTGCTACTGACAAGAAAAGGAAGCGCCTATCTCGATGCATGGAAAATTTCTTCCCAGAAATGGTCCAGATAATCAAGTTTTTCTGATCGCAGTATGCAATTGAGAATAAATGTCATTTCAAAGGGAGCTCTCTGTAGGATATTTCTTGACCTATTCAGTCAAGGAATTTCTTTACTTTTCTTGAGCGAAACAGCATACTTAGCTTTAGATGTTAAATAAATAAATGAAATGAAATCACTCTTTGGAATTATTGTGAAAACCTTTAAGATTCCGTTGATCTTTAATTCCGTTGGAATTTCAAACCTTAGCTTTCATGTAAACCTTTTCAATGTCGATAATTATTTTCTAGATTCCAATAGGTATTTTTTTGTGAGGTCGATAAGATTTTTAATAGTTGGGTGAACCCTGGGGTTTTATGGGAGATTCACATTAAATTCTAACAACTACCATCGGAGTTACTACAATTCCCATAAAAGTCTCTACATTCTAGAAATTACAAGAATACTATCAGGAACCCCACCGAAATAACGAGAATATCACAGAAACATTTCCCGAATTCGAGAAGACGGGGAGCCTCAAAATTTTACCGCAATTTCACCAGAATTTTGGTCTGGTGCTTGGAAATATGTGATTCCTAGTTTGATAGCTGTAATTTTAAGATTTATTCATAGATTTTAGGCTACAATTCGAAAATTCGTCAAACTCTGGTGTCTAAATTCTTTGATGTACCATCATCATAAAATCATATACATAAAGAGAATACAAGACTAATCGCATAATTACACTTCAAATCTTATCAAATTGCAGCACCTTCATGAATTTGTGCAAATTGTCGTGTAATCGATTAGATTCCATGCATTTCCTTCATATTCATGATTGTATTAATTTTAAGCGTCACTCTGAATGGATTTTTCTGTATGTGCAGAATCACTCTGCACTCTGAATGTTTTTTTTTTTAGTGCAGCAGCAAGCACTGCTACCCATATGTAGTAAAAGCTCATGTTCAAAAGCAGTACGTACTGCATGTTCGAAAGGCTTTTTATTCAAACCAGTAAGTGTAGTAAACTTTGTGGATTTCGTTTTTTAGTAGATGTTACATATCGTAAAGTTCAACGCTTTTTATTCATACCACCCACCCAACTAACATTCACTCATTTAACAAACACCATTATGGCAGTTTTATCCAGCATCATGTTTTATAACATTTTAATAATTTCCATTACCAACCTTTGTTAAACCATTGTTCACACAAATTTGGAGAAACTTTAAAGCATGTCGTTGAATACCAACTTTATTTTTCAGTTTTAAAAACGTTTTACAAGCATTTAGTTCAGCTTTTATACGGCTGGTCTAAAATTAATTAAATAAAAATAAAAAAATATATTTTTCTAGGCACTTTATAAATGAAGAGTGCATTATTATTATGATAGTATAACAATCTTATTTAAAAATCGCCTGTATACTGGATTTGAACTCGAGACCTTCCAATCGTCAGCGGTATGTCTTGCCATCTGCGCCATCCTAGAATTGATGATTATACCGTCCAGTGCAAAATATAAACTTCTCATAGCTGAATATTGACCATGTTCGAGCTTCTATTCGACAACGTCTAATCAACACATGGTACGCCAATCTACAACTGAACAAGCATATTATTCAGCTGCTGTTTAGTGCTGATCCAAGCTGAGTTCAGTCGGCTATTTTTAGCGCACAGTGAGAAAATTTATTTCGATGTTGGTCAAAATAATGTTTATTTACACAAAGTAAAAACAGTCTGAAATGATTAATCTTATTTCATATTAAGTGCTAGTTTGTTCAAAACTGATTAATTAACTTAAATAATTTTATAAATTATAGTTCGATTATTTTTTTATTTGTATTTTTCATAAACCTATTACATATGCATTGAAGTAAAAGTTCTCTGTATGAATATATTTGAATCATTTGAAGGGTTAGTCCACAGAACCCACCTGAAAAGAAAAATATTCGAATATCTTGATGCGATTTTTATTTTCGGAAATGGCCAAGTAAATCATTTGTTTTTTAGAGCGCAGTATTTATTCAGTTGTGAAGAAATGTCATTTCAAATGTAGCTGGCTATAGAAATTTATTTAATCAATTCTGTCAAAGAAATTTCCATTTTTCTTGTACGGAAAAACATCCCGAGCAGGTGAAAAAAGCTTAGCAATAGAAAATATAATATGGATAGCTAAAAGTGATATTCACTTGATAGATATATGATATAAAATATCTGGAAATGATATCTAAAATAAACTACTAGAACAAAATTGGCATGTCATATATAGATTCTGCAAGATTTTACCAATAGCTGCGAGCTATTCATTAGATCTGCGTACATCAAATTTTTCATAGGTTTAGAAGTTCCAGGAACAAAATTTTGATATTGTCTTCAGATATTTTATCTCTTATGTCAATCAAGTCAATATCACGCTTTGTTTGTCAGTACTTTGCTCCTACTCGGAATACTTAGCTTAAATGTTTATTTTTGTTTTTCACAATAATTCTGCATTTCTGGAGACTGACCATGTTTATTTTCTGAACAGCTATTTCAAAAGTTTTAAGAAAGCATAATTTATGAGCTTTGAAATGCATTCGGAACTCAACACGGATATTTTGTCCATTTTATGAAATTTAGCTATAGTGTGATCGCTTTTACAAGGCTTATTTATTGCTGAACAATGTGTTTGTTAATCGTCATTTTGGCCTCTATTGGATCAACTGTTCTTATAATATACTGAAGCTGAATTTGGATTTTATAAGATACTTATTCAGCTCTTATTCATGCTTATGTTAAACATGTGGGAATAGCTGAAGTGCGACGCAAGTAAAACGTTAGTTCGTCTTTTGAATATCCTTTTATACATACACATTTGTTTAGTGGAATATTGGCTTTTTAATTGGGGGAAACATGTCTTGTTCAGCTCATTTGTAGAACAATCTTGACTAGTCGAATGAGAATCTTTGGAAACGTTTGATAAGTGGCGATTCAACTTTTGTTCATTCTAATGCATAACGTTGAACATTGATCTAAGTTTGTGTTAAAAAAGCACCTTCTCAGCTATTTATAGAGCTGCCATTACCATTATTGAACAATAATTAAACATGCATGCTTGTTTGTGGCTCTGAATTGTTAGTTGGGCATCGTATAGAGGGAGGATGTAGCTTTCAATTGAAATTCAAATTGGCGGTTGTTTTGAATTTGACCGTCATTTTGAATTTCGTCAAAAAAAACCCGTTTCATCACCACTAGCGCACCGCTGGTTTTGAATCCTGAGATTTTTCAAATTATGTTCTACGTATATGGAGAGTGCAATCATCATTTGTACAAAAAAAGAATAAGTTTTTCGTTGGTCAAGTAACCAATAGGAGTTTTTTTTAGTCAAAAAAAACCTGGTGGTTATCTTGGATTTTGACGCCATTTTGGTTTTAAAGTAGTAGAATTAGGTTTTCATCTTGTTAGCCCTCAACATGTTGAATTTACAGGCTAGTTATAAAACAAGGTTTTTGAAAAAGATTTTTTTAACATGCTTATATTGTACCAGAATGATTCTTTGGCATATCTTCGAGCATAGCATTTATTATCCACGTCATCTGCAGGTCTTGATGCATAAACAGCGTTTCGAGAAAAATGTTCACCGGATGATGATGCTGTGAACTGGGCGATGAAGTTTAAGTGAAATTGTTCTAAGTGTTACGTATGTTTGTCTGTAATAGAAATTAACCAAATAAATGGAATAATGAATACTTTTCATTATATGTCGATTAATCATTCTGGGATTAACTGTCGGCATCAAGATACATATATTTTTGACATTACTAAAAATATCTTTTGAATTTTGCGACATTATGAAGGTTGACGTATTTAAAAAAAAACTTCTACCTTCTACCAAAAACTTTTCATCTCTAGACAAAAATGCACAGTAATACTCATATGTAATTTTCAAACAAACTATGCATTCTTCGTCACTACAAGTGTGGGCATAATTCCTTTTTATATAATTTAAAATATATACATATATTTTTCTGTTTTCGCCATTAATAAAAAAAATCTTTTGAATAGTTCGACACTGCAGATGTTGACGTATTTTTTTAAATCTTCCACTAAAAACTGCTCGAGACAAAAATACAAAACTAGCTTTAAGTATAAGTCGTATTTTTTCCCCTTGTCCATGGATCGCATCATCGACCAAAGGTGACTCCCAGATCTTTTCCTCCCTTACTAATAAACACCCCCCCAATCATTACACCCTAACATTCCTTCGTCATCCCAACTGATGGTAAGAACTTGGCCGGCGCCGTTATTGATCACTAATATTAGATCTGCTAAAATTGCACTCCGAGAGTAAGCGGAAACTCCCATCCCTTATTCATTTGGATCCTAGTGCAATTCTTACCAGTTCCGATCAATCACGGAGTAGCAACCATTGACATGTGGGGTCAATGATCCATTAGTTGTGGTAGCACCAATAGTTGCGGTATGGGCCTAATAAAGGAATAATTAACTTATTTGTAACTGACCTTTCTTCTGGAACATGATGGATGTAACAAATATTCTTAATTTAAGTATTGTGGAGCACTAGTTCCGTATAAAAAGTGAACGTATCTTTCAAAAATTAAAACTTTCCATGCACCGGTTCAAACACGCTCCATTCACTAACATTTTCATAGTAGCAAGCTTGCACGAAACAATGAAAATCACAATTATCTGACCCAAATATTCAATGAAAATGTTTCAACATCCTAAGTAGTATGTCTATTTATCATTTTAAACCTGAAACATAGCTAATAATGACAAAATAACGATAAAACCAGTACCTCCACTATTGGTACACCACAGCACACTGTGATCCTTTAGTTGCGCTATGTTTTCGTGATCTGCAGTTTGGCATTTACAGTGAATAATTTTCGCGTGAAACCCGTTTTTTCTCAATTTAACAGTTACTTGAGCACATTCAGTAAGTACATTTACTGTTTTAATATTATCTGTACATAAGATAAATTACCAGTTTATTTTAGAATGGCATCGCAAGACAAATCGGGTCAAAAAAAGAAGCGGCGTGTTGGTAAGCGTATCCAGTACGATGAAAATGCAGTGCGTCAGGCCGTACTGAACGTGAAAACTGGGAGACAGTCAATCTACCGTGCTTCGAAGTCGTTCGGTATCCCAGAGTCTACCATCCGATTCAGGTTGAGTAGCAAATGGAGCAAGAAAACTCGGAAAGGCCCTGCAACAGTGCTATCCAAAGAGGAGGAGGAAAAGCTCGTTGTGTGGTTGGAGGAACGACAACAGAGAGGCATCCCAGTTGTAAAAGAAACCTTAAACTCCAAAATCAAATCTTTCTTTGATGCCACCTCCAGACCCAATCCTTTTCAGAACAACGTACCCGGTAAGATCTGCATCACTTATGATACCCAAATTCATCTTATAAGCTAAGTACTTTGCAGGACGGAAATGGTTCAACGGATTCCTTGGAAGACACAAATCTATCACTTTGAGGACACCTGAAGCTGTTTCTTCAGCTAGTGCCAAAGTATCCGAGGCCGACATTCGCGGCTGGTTCACCCAAGTTTCATTATACTTGGAGGAACGTGGCCTATTAGACATCCTTCAAGACCCGTCGAGAGTGTACAACGGTGATGAAACTTCGTTTTTTCTACATCCAAAAACGAAAGCAGTGTTGGCCATCCGCGGAAGTCGAAACGTGTTTGAAGTTGAACACGCAAGCAGTCACACTAATGTAACGGTGATGTTTAGTTTTGCAGCGGATGGTTCAATTGTACCACCTGACGTCATTTTACCGATAAAAAGAATACGTACAGATCTGCTGCGAACATTTCCAGCAGATTGGGGCATTGGTAAAAGCGACAAAGGTTGGATGGATGCTTTGAACTTTGAATTGTATATTCAAAAAGTATTCCATCCCTTCCTGGTTAAGAAAGGCGTAACATTTCCGGTAATTTATTTCGTCGATGGACATGCTTCACACATGGCGGCAAATGTGGCTGATTTGTGCCTAGAATTGGGAATAATTCTAATAGTGTTATACCCAAATACGACTCGAATAACTCAACCCGCTGATGTTGCAATATTCAAGCCCTTAAAGACAGCTTGGAAGGCGGCGGTGTCAGAGTGGCACGACTCACATAATGGAGAGATCCTGTCTCTACACCACTTTGCAGCAGTCCTTCAAGACGCAATGAATCGTGGAATCATAAAAAGCAGTATTGTTAACGGTTTCAAGGCGTGTGGATTGTTTCCATATAATGCCAACAATATTGATTACACCAAATGCATTGCAAAATCAGTAGCAAATCCAGAAACATCCGAGGTCATTGCAATATCTCAGGAATCAATCGAACCAATCGCTGCTCCACAAACATATCCAGAAGCATCCGAGGTCATTGCAGTAGCTCAGGAACCAATCGAATCAATAACTGCTAACCATGATCCACAAACAAACTCACACATTGGAGACAAACAGAGATCAATTCCTTCTTACGTTACGGATTCCGTGATTGTTCCTTACAGCACAATCGAGAAAGCTCTGAAGGATATCGGAGAGCTGCGTTTACAACGACTAACATCAACTTTGGACTTATCTGAAGACGAAATCGTTATTAAGAAGCTTTACGAAAAATTATTGAAACCATTTCACAACTGCTCACAGCATTTCAACGTAGATCCGATCAATACAATGCAAGTTATTGATGACACCGATGATTATCAACCATTTTTATCGGAAGAACAAATCCAAGAAATGCCAGGTAATTGAAAACGATAATTCATAATTACCTTCATTTTTTACATCATGATCTCCTTCCAGTTGATATAATTGCGTCGGATGGAACCTCTCATGAGATCCAAGACAATTACTCTATGCCAGAATTTGAAGAAACGGCAGTGACATCAAACAGCGATCTCTGGAATACGGCCCTCGTATATATCGAAAATTCAGTCGGAAGCGTAGAATCAGAAGGCTTGAATACTTCCTGTGTATAGAATAATAACATTGGAAACTCTACAGATGCTGTTTCAAGTATGTAGTTTTGAGAATCTAGTACATTTTCAGAAACTCACACAATTTACATTTATGCATGTTTTAGGTGGTTCATCACTAGAACCTGAAGTTGTGTATCCAAATATCGTTGATGAACTGTGCTACCAAGAAGAACCATTTTGCCGAACACCAAGAAATTCAAGTCATCAGTTGGGTGCTGATGATGACGCACTCGAGCAAGTAAGCTCCGTATTGGAAAATATCACAAATGAGAGAGTGGATCTCAGAAGAAAATGTAGCATTTCTGACTTCCTGGACTGCCCAGAAGCTCCTAAGCGGAGTAGCCAACACCGCAACTACAAAAGAAAATTCTACCCTGTTCTTACGGCTGGCGAACGTTTGGCAGAGATTCGTCGAGTAGAGGAGGAAAAGCAAGACGTCATAAAACAACGTAAGGAAAATGCTGAGAAGCGAGCTGCTCGAAAAGTGGAAGCGGAAAAGCTGAAAGAAATATCTGCTCAACAGAGGAAAGACAAGTTCGAAAAACGCGCGCAAAGAAAAATAGAAGCTGAGCAATTCAAAGCAGCAATGCGTGAACGTCGACGAGAGGAATTGGCCATCAGAAAGCAGGAACGTGAAAACCTCCGACAGGAAAATCGTCTGAAAAAAGCTGCTTCAAAACGTAATGGAATTAATTTGTTCAAAACTTTGAATTTATCTAACTAAGGTTAACATCTCGATTGATATGAATTGTAATATATGAATAAATGATATTATAAATTGGATTGCATTCGAATTTATATTCTAGTATATTATTTCATTTCCCTAAAAACTATTACATTTGTTCTTTACAAGATTTTGGTATATTTGATTATTCAATGTTCTGTTTGTCTTAGCATGCAATTATTGCGAATACTGTAATGAGCATCAAACTTGCTCCACTTATTTCTTTACCATAAAACCACAGATAAAAAAAACCCATACTTTCGCCACTGTTGTTCATAGACTATATTTTTTAACTATCGATTGAATGATGGGTCAGAATGTTTGAAGATTCTATGTGCCGAAATCAAGACTAATTTTACTGCAAGCTATGTATTACAAATACCTACAACATAAAATATATGATAAATATATGTTTCATTATTTGCAGAGCTACTTGGGAACTCCCATGATTCACTTTGGCATGGGGGGTTTATCTCGGCCGAATTGTCTGAAACCTTGCAATAAGAAGCACTTTAATGCGACGCATATTGTGGTCAAATAAGAACTAAGTAGCTTTCGAAAAACCCCACTGCCGAAGTGAATCAAAAGTGCCAAGAATAGGATCCGGCTCCCTACTTGTTAACTATTTTCAAAAATGCTAGTGAATTGATTGAATTTATATTTTAGAACTCATTGGTTTCAAAAACACTTTATACCGCAACTATAGGAACACTCATACGCAACTATAGGAACACTACCGCAACTATAGGAGCAGTTAGTTGGTTCAATATTTAGCAAATTGCAAGTACAAATGGTGAATTTCTTGAATATTTTATTGTTAGAAGAGGTGCGCGAGACATCGTTGAACATGATACAAGTAAAATTTATGAGCATTATTAATTACATTAATCTCGGAAGTTATAAAATGCGAATGGCGCTTGCTTAATACCTCCACTATTGGGTCATTTACCCTACAGTCAGTCTATGCTATGCTATGCTATGCTATGTCGATTAATCATTCTGGGATTGGGAGAAGATATCAAATAAGCAGCAGCGCATATAGTTCCAGTAATGATGAAAAACTAAACAAACGGGAAGAGACGAATGACACGCAGTCAGTCTTGTAAAGTGTTCCGAGCGATGCTGGAATTGCTCCTGATGCAATTCGGCTGATCCAGCCATTAGATTGGCTGGTGCCGGTTCTTCCCCCTTCAAACACTACAATGGCACAGTTGGTGGGTGGGTTGCGATCCTAAACAATCAAAGACCCGACCTAGAAACAGAAGACAATCGATGCTGATTTTTTTCCGTTCAATTTGAGTCGGATGCTGGATTAGGAAAAAAAAAAATAAAATATTTGAGTGTTTAAAAAGTCACGGACACGTTAATGCTTCCAGTGGGCATTTTGCCTTTGGAAGGAAGCACCACACTAGACAACGGACTAGCATGCAACATTCCTGACGAAAAGTTTTCCGGTCTGAGACGGGAATCGAACCCACACTTCTTAGCGCGATGCAACTAAATGCCTGGTGACACTGAAATCATTTGTGTTAGTACTGGAAGCAGAAATATGTAGTGGAGTCATATTTTCGGTGCTATACGGATGAAGTTTTGTGTATGAAATGATTGTTGATATTCTGTGAATTGCTCTGATGGAGTACAGATATTACGATGTATGTATTTTAAAGATTTCGTACTGTTGCTGTGAAAAGTTAGTTTATGTTCGTTATGTTATATTATGATTTGTTTTGTGGTTAAAAACATCAAGACAATGCATGAACTCTCCTGAGAGAGTAAATCCATTCCCTCGAGAGTGAAGCCAAAGTCATTCTTTCGAGCGGCCAAAGCAATTCTCCCCGAGAGGCAAAGTAGGTATGAAGGTAGATAATTCACCAGAAATGGTAAAGTAATTCCCCAGAAGAATAAAGAAGTTTCCTCGAGAGGGTAAACAATTCCTCCGATAGTGTAAAGTGATTACTCCGAGTAAATCAATTCCCTCGAGAGGGTAAATCAATTTCCCCGTGAGGGAATGATGGATGAGGAGTGTGGTATGAGAAATAATAAATATGGAATGCAGAATAATGAATGATGAGTAAGGAATGAGGAGTGAGGAGCGAGGAATTGAGAAGTAAATATTGAGAAATCAGGAACGAGGAATGGGGAGTGAAAAAAGAGGAATGAGAAATGAGATGTAAGGATTAAGGAATGAGAAGTGAGAAGTGTGGTAAGAAGAGCGAGCACTCAGGAGTGAGTTATAGAGAATAAGGAGTAAGGAACGAGAAATTAAAAGTGAGGAATGAAGAATGAGGTGTGAGTAAGGAATTAGGAGTGAGGAGCGAACAATTGTGATTGAAGTGAGTGAAGAGGGAGCCGTGAAAAATGAGGAGTGAGGAATGAAGATTGAGGAATAAAAAGTGAAGAATAAGGAGTAAGGAATGAGGAGTGAGGAGTGAAGAATGAGGAGTGAGAAGTAAATAATGAGAAGTGCGGAATGATGAATGAGGAATGAGTAACAAGGAATGTGAGGAGTGAGAAGTAAATAATGAGAAATGAGTTGTAAGGATTTAGGGATGAGAAATGAGATGTAAGGTTTAAGCAGGTCCGTCACACTCGGGCTCAGATTGGGTACCACTTCTAGTACTGCATTTCGTCCCTCGGTAGTGCAAAAGGTACTTGGACAACTTGGGACAGATCGCAGTACACTTTTCACGGCATTCTAGATTACCTTATGAGCCATAAAATTTTAGGCAACTACAAGGGACATGGAGGTCTTTAATTTGTCTTTGGTTTAAGGAATGAGGAATGAGGAGTTAGAAGTGTGGTAGAAAAAGTGAGCAATCAGGAGTGAGTTATAGGGAAAGAGAAGTGAGGGATGAGAAGTAAGGAACGAAAAATTAAAAGTGAAGAATGAGAAATGAAGTGTGATGAATGAGTAGTAAGGAATAAGGAATTAAGATGATTGAGGAGTGATAAGAAAGGAATGAGGAATCATTAGTACGGAATGAGAATGATGAGTAAGAAATGAGGAGTGAGGAGTGTGGAATCAGGAGTGAGGAATGAGGAGTAAGCCGTGAGAAATGAGGACTGAGGAATGAGGATTGAGGATTAAGGAATGAGACATGAGGAATGAGGAGTGAAGAGTTAGAAGTGAGGATTGAGGGAAGAGGAATGTGGAATGAGAAGTGAGGAGTGAGGACTGAAGGATGAGGAAATTTAGAATGATGAGGAATGAGGTGATAAGAGTGAGGAATGAGAAGTGAGGATTGAAAAGTGAAAAGTAAGGATTGAAGAATGAGAAATGACGAATGACGATTTAAAGAGTGATGAATGGAGAATGAGAATGAGTTGAGTGTGATGAATGAGCAATAAGGAATGATGATTAAGAAATGAGGAATGAGAAGTGAGAAGTGAGGAATGAGGATAAGGAGTGAGGAGTAAGAAATGAGGAATGAGGATTGAGGAATCAGAAGTAAAGATTAAGGATTGAGGGATGAAGAATAAGAAACGAGGAGTGTGAAGTCAGGATTGAGAAATGAGGTGGGACGATTCAGGAATGAGGAATAAAGAATAAGGAGCAGAGTGAGGAGTGAGGAATGAATAATGAAGAGTGGGGAACCAAGAATGGGGAGTGAAGAGTGCGGAATAAGGAATGATAAGTGAGAAATGAGAAGTGTGGAATGAGAAATGATGATGATGAGGGATCATTAGTGAGGAGAAAGAAGTGAGAAGTGAGGAGAAAGAAGTGAGAAGTGAGGAGATTGCAGTGAAGAATGAGGAATGGGAAGTGAGGAGTGAGGAATAAAGATTGATGAGTAAGAAATTAGGAATTGAATTGAATTGAGTAGACGATAGAACAGTGTTGTGATAGTAAGCGATAGAAGAGCAGTTGTGTTTTGCCAGGATGGTGGAATAAAGTTCAAGCCTGTTACTTGTGCGTGTTTTCAATGCTCTATCCGAGAAGTCATGGCAGTTGCGGTTCAGGATCCCAGAAAATCAACATGAATTTATTTTTTAATTGATTGAAAATAGTAGAATGCGATCTTAAAATCATAAGAGTAGAACAGGAGGAGAATGTAAAATAAGCTAGGCTAGGTCAGTCTTCAAAATTGCCTTTGCATTTCGTTGCTTTGATTCATAAAACAAGGAGAAAGAGAATGCACGATCCTTATTTTCCAAACCAACAAGGTTTTGATTTGCTCCAATCATTTCGGTAAAAATACTGCATCATTTATCTGAATTATTTGTGGCTCCTTCGATTTGGCGCACTGCGATGCAGGAGGATAACGCACATTGTTGCTAGGCTTAGCAACCAACAATTTTTTCTTCTTATTGCAAGTTCACAAAGTGCATGTCAGTATTGAGCATTTGGCACCTTATTAGACTACTGCGCAGAAAATTTTTGCACAGTGAACATTTGCACACCTCACACATCAGCACGACAGCATGCTTCGATACTAATCGTCTTTGTTTTGATTTTGTGCGCCAAAAATGACACCCACGTATCTCCATGTAACGCCTTTTGTATGAATTTTCTACAAATTTTGTATGAGCTGGAACATCCGAACGACCCCTTTCACCCTTTTCCCCTGAACAAGCATTAACATAATTGACTTATCCACCAGTGAACTAAATTCATTTGGTCCAGGAATGCATTCCGTACATTGCCAGAAACGCCACCTTAAGAATGCTTCAGTGCCCAGTGCAGAATATCTCTAGATGAGGAGTTCAGAGTGCCGGCCCAAAGGCACGTTCCCCAGCAATTGGGAGATTGTGCCAACGTAAAGTACTTATGTAAACCTTTAGACAACGACGAAAATCAAATTATTGGAAGTTCTTCCGTTAGGAGGAATGCCGAAACGCTAATCAATATGTGATTTGATCGAATCTGCGGAAAGCAGCTCTGATTCGGAAGACGATTTAGATGATTTTATCATGTTGGTCGTTGGATCCAGCAGACAAAAGCTTCTCAAAGGAAAAACTTGCCAATGAGCTTTACGGCTGCCAGCAGTTGGTTGCCGTTCGCGCTTTCAATGACCATGTTAAAGGATCAATGTAAGGGAAGTCTGTTAGTGCGGTTTTAACTGGCAATACGGTGGAGATCTTCTTGTTGGAATCAATGCTGGTTTCTTTCAAATAAACATAACCTGAAAGAAGTTTTCAAGCAGTCAATTTTACTGCTTTGATTTATTTTGAAACGTCACAAATAGCTTTTAATCCATACGCCTGCTGATTTTAGTGAGTGTGCAAATTGTATCCAGCACATGGCTTGTTTAGGGGTATCGTGTTTTTCACATATTCTGATTCTACGTTCAAAACTGAGCCAGAATCCAAAGTTTCATAATTTTCCGTGCACTGAAACTATTTTTAAAACAAGTTTGAATTTAGTATGGAAATCGCGTTTGAATCACCCCTCGGAAAGTTTTACTTTGGGACGAGCTGTCATTATGTAAATTGAAATGTCATTGAGTCGACGGAATGAAATCTTTTTTAATCATTTACTATATCAAAATTCAGATATTAAAGCGCAATAAAATCGTGTTACACATAGAAAAATGTGCTCTTTCGATCAAGCTACAAAAAACTGTGAAATTTTCATCACTAAACAACCCAATTCCGTTAGAATCTAAAAATTCGTGCAATTGTCTATACCAGTCGATAAATTAAATATCCCTGCTTCTCTAAATGGTAAACAATTTTGTGTGAACAAAGGAATTCTTCTGAAGCTGTTGATAAGTATCAATTGATTTGCGAAAATCTTTAAGAAGATGTAAGTGTAGTCTTTTTCTATTATAGCCACAATCAGTTTCAAATGTCTCTCCCGACGAAAATGATGTGATGTTTCATCATACATATATGCATTCTTACGACATTGGCGTTATGTACGGACAGGAGCATCGACTCTGTAGCGCTGTTGTATCGCGGTATGGATCGTTACAAATCTGCAAGTGATTTAAGGATTGGACCCTGTTCGACACATTGTAAATCAATGCTTAACAATATGTTATCGTCGACAATAAAAATGTCTTTGGGAAAGTTCTACCATAACGAAAAAATATGTTTTAAGCTGTAATATACGCCTCTACTTTAACCTTATTTGCATTGGTTTGGCATTCAATCTTATTAAATAAAAAAAAAACAGCGATTTACTATTTTGCAGTGTTATGGCGATGTATTTTTTTCTGATTTCATAAGACTGATTGGCAAACCAAAGCAGCTAGTGTATTGATAGTCTAAAAACCAAGCTCTATTCTTACTACGAATTAAACAAACAAATCGAAAGATTCCCTATTTAAGTCCATTGTATCCGCTATGCAAGTTCTGTTATGCCCGAATGGTTAAGTCTGACCTGCAACGTTTTCAAACATATAAATTGCCTCTTGCCAATAGGAAAAATGATTCTGTTTTATGATAAGCTAAATCTGCAGTACCAGCAGAATACTGGCGACATAAATGACCTCAACTAGCGAAACTGACCTTTTACACCAAATTGCTTTTTCATAGAAAGAGCTGATATTTAAACGAATGATAAATATTATTCAGATATAGGTTTAAGTTTACACCCATGATGGTACCTACAACAATTTTATTTATTTACGATACTGTTTACATAGCCCTTAAGATAGGTTGTTTCCGAAAGGGGAATCAAGAAGCTCCAATTGAAAGCTCGTTCAAGCTCGCTATTTTTCAAAGGGGTTGTTTTTATGTTTACCAAAGCTAGCAATCCAAGGTCTAGATTATGTAGTTTGCGTTGGAATGATTTGAATTAATGATGCATTATTTTTGATCAAGTGAGCGCGAATCTTACGCATAGCATTGATATTTTCAAAGCATGCTTTTCAAAATATCTGTGCAGCGATGATGATATTTGAAGACTGGGCTAGGTATATAGTTCCAGGAACAATGAAAAACTTAGCAATCGGGATGAGACGAATGACACGTCAGTACAACGTCAGTCTTGCAAAGTGTTTCTGACGATGAGGTTGTGCTGGAATTGCAATTCGGATGATCCAGCCATTAGATTGGCTTGTGCTGGTTCCTCCCTGTGGACACTACAGTAGCGTACACGGTAAAAAATAGGCACCATGCTATCAATAGTTCTGCACTTGGATTTGCACTACTGTTGAATCTTGACAAAATCAAGGTAACATCACTTGAATTCAACGTTGCATGTTTTGATTTGAAATAAAAAAAAAAGTTAAAATAAACATTTCCGCCTGACCCAGATTTGAACCACCAACCTTCGGAGTGCAAGTCTAGTGTCTTACCTCGACACTAACTCGCATCTGTTGAAACGGATTGAATTGATCTCAATCACTTTCTACAACGAGCTGTCAATGATTGCTCTCATACAAAAGACATGATGTTCAAAATCAACGACTTTTCACTTCAGAGTCTAGTTCTAGAGCCAGTAGAGCAAATCCAAAGTTGAAACTCTTCAAATCATGGTGATTGGTGTTATGAATTGAGTCAAGTGATAAATCTATTCCATCGAACGTGCTGATTTTTTACCGTGTAAGAGGGGTCCACCAATTTGAGAAAACCGAAACGACCACCCTTTAAATCGAGCATATACTAGCGATCAGTGACATTGACAATTGGAATTCTAACGATATGTGCCGATGGCCATGGTTTCAGCGAGAATTGCTCATATGCTTATAAAAAAATACCGTCAGTTTTGATGTACAAAGACCGTTTAAGGTTATACAAGTACTTCAAGCGTAACCAATTATCTCTTCTTAGATTCACGGCGTGTATATGGGAAAGGTTTATCACAAAAAATAGGAATCGCTAATTCTCTCACCATTCGAAAATATAGGTTTTTATCTTTCATTTGAAAGGTTCCCTAAAAAAATCCACCGAGGGATCCCGAACATTTTTTTTTTTTTTTTAAGTTTTGTTCTTAAGGTGAAGATTAATCGAAGCCAAACCTCAAATTTTCAAGAGCACGGATCTGGATAACCAAACATCCGTTAAAGCTGAAAACTCAATCGATTGGTCACTCGCTGGTGGTGACCAATCGATTGAGTTTTCAGCGCAACCGGGTGTTCGGTTCTCCAAATTCGTGCTCTTGAAAATTTGAGGTTTGGCTTCGATTCATCTTCACCTTAAGAAACAAAACTGTCCTATGTAATTTTGAGGATTTAATAAGCCATAGGACACTTATTCGATATAGATATATTGGAAGTTCGACTGCTGGACACTTATTCGTACTGTGGAAATATAACGATCCGAGCACTGTTTCCTTTCATGGTTAGAATACATTGAATTTATTCTTATTCTGTCTGTCATTACATCCCTGTTGGAACATTGCCTGCTTCTCAGCTTAAAGTTCACTGAGCACTTAGCTATTAATTGAGGGTTTTCTTTGCCAATCAATCGTAATTCTATAAATTGCTGTCCGTATTGGTTTATTATGAGGTTCATAAAAAGTAAAATCATTCAACATTACAACAGCCTGTGAAAGGGACCGAAATATGCTTAAACGCCCAAGCTTCAGCAAAAAGCTTCAAAAATCCTCATTAAACATATTATTGAGGCACCACGGAGTGAGGACCATCCAAATATTCTTAACATAGAATTTCAAAATTTATCAAGAATATAGTGGAAGATATTTGATGTTCAATCAAACCATAGAAAATATTCCCACCGTGAAAGTGGTTTTTTGACAAGCATAACAACAGTATCACAATTTTTACAATTACTGCAGTAATTAAAACATGACAGCTCAAAAACAAGAAAGTTTTACCATTTCATACTCCTTCTAGATTGATACCACATTCAAATAATATATGTTTTCAACATGCAATATGGGTAATTATGAGATTAATGGCAACAATAAGTGCTGTGCATTGCGCGATTATTTATCGCGACGGCGATCTTGAAAACTTCTCAAATTGCGTGTAGATCGTCACAGGTACTTCAAATCGTTTTGGTGTCTTCTGCGTGATTATTCCTGATTGTCCAAGGCATGATCGCGCAGAAGCCACCAAAATGATTTGAGTACCTGCAGCGATCTACAAGCGTTTTTTAAGATAGTCGGCGCGAGAATTTTTCGCGCCACGCATAATATTATGCGGTAGATTATCAAGTTAAATTTCTTGTGTTCCACTTGCCCCGCAGAGTAAAGTTACTGCAATTTACAGAACATTTTTAAAATTTGTTTTGAGGATTTTGCCCTCTAATAGACTCACACCTAAATAATTTTCTCACACCAAAATATTCTCCCACCATGTTTGCCATATATTGGATGGCGTCGTAGCTAACAAAGCCAACAAGTAACGCACATGTAACGCATTATGCTGGATTGTACATTGATTGCAAGTTGCGTGCTTCTATCAAAGTGCCTTAGAAACTGACGTGTGAGTATTTATTTTTCCACGTTCAAAATGTGCACGAGAATCTATTCCTCAACAAAACGAACAATATCTAAGGGTTTCAATATACAGGTTTAAGATATATAGGTTTAAGATACCTTCGCATTCGTGCGCACAGCAGTAGATACAGGGTGCGTCATTTTTACGTCGGTTTTTGAAAATTGAAAAACAACTTTCCGTTGCAGAAACTGAAAATTGCAGTGAGACATAGAGCGCTGTCTTATTGAAGTCAGTAACAGCCAAGATCTTTTTCACATATTTGCGGGCAGACATAATGAGCAAACTTCCAAAGATATTGAGTTCCATCGACTGTTTCGTACTGTTTGAAAAAAAAAGACTCAATGATTTTGGCGTAAACGCTGGTCCAAATTGTTACTACTTGGTTATGGAATGGCGTTTCTTGAATCTCGAATAGATTTTATGTTCCTCAAATGTGGCATTTTTGCTTATTTATGAAGCCAAATGGTACCTGTTGACCATGATATTTTCATGAATATAAAAGTTTAGTTAACACAACTGCAAGACTATTTTCAATTCAAAGAGTCACTATTTTGGCCTGTTTCTTCAGTGCAATATTATTTATGGTTGAAATAGTACTAAATTGGCGTTTCCGAAACATGTCAATCCAAACAAAATCAGTTCATAAATGTCAAAGTTGTTAAATGATCACACACCGATATAAAAGATGACGCACCCTGTATGCTATCACAAGATCCATTAGAAATTAAAAATGTTTGGAATTGAACATTTTTATTACTTATATGTCCCACTTGCCTCGTTTTATCATACCAGTACATCAACTGACCTTCTACGATTACTTGTCCCATGTTCTATGTTGACCTTATAAACATGTTTGCCATATATTGGATGGCGTCGTAGCTAACAAAACCAACAAGTAACGCACATGTAACGCATTATGTTGAATTGCACATTGAATGCAAGGTGCGTGCTTCTATGAAAGTGCCATATAAACTGACGTGTGCGTATTTATTTTTCCACGTTGAAAATGTGCATGAGAATCTATTCCTCAAGTAAACGAACAATACAAAATAAAAAAAAGTTCTCAATAGACTGAAGGAGTTCCTCTCCTTTATTTTCTCACTAGTAAATCAAGTATCTTTGTGTATTATATTTATTGTGAAAAATAGTTAAATAACCACACATCAGCAAGTTTTACTGATGTGTAAAAATGGTTTAAAAGAGCACTATATTTCGTATCAATAGGGTAACGACTGTTTATTTTGATCTTAATCGCTAACAGTTGGCGCCAGTGGCAAAAATTACAGACAACAACTCTTTGAACATTCAGTTCATCTGCGCTGGCCGCCTAGCGGCGACACTGAATGACATTTATTTTCCCAGCATGCTAGTTTGGCCTACTAGAGAAATATTAAGCCTACTACATCAGTAAATGTGACGTTTGATGTCAGTGGCACCCAAAGGTGCTGCTTTAAATAAACTTGATATTTTGCTCACATATCAATTAAAATTCATTTGCTGACCGGCTACCATCGAGCTTGAGAGAAAAAAAAACTGCCTTTAACCATGATTGCATTTGAAAATAATGTACTTCAAGGAACAAAAATTTAAATTAAAAAAATAAAATGTTCGGAATCCCTCGGTGGATTTTTTTGAAGAACCCGTCAAATGAAAGCTAAAAACCTATGTTTTCGAATTGTGAAAGATTTAGAGATGCCTATTTTTTGTGATAATATTGTTCTACCAGACACTCCGTGAGATTATGAACGTCGGTGACACCAATACGGACTTATATAATTATACTCTAGAGTGAAGAACTAGCCAAATGTGTTAAAATTAACGTTAATAAAGCAAAAAAAAATACACGCTGAGACATATTATATTCAGCCTGTTTGACATATTATATTCATTAAAGTCAGCAAGGAGAAAAGTTAATTGTCAGCAACGAGAAAAGTTAATTGTATGTATTAGTGCAGTAAACATTCGACATTTTTTGCGACCTTTGTTTCGCTTCCATGGTCAGCAATTGAAAGACTTCTCTACACTCATCTGCTACCATCATCTCTCACATACAGCACGAGCAATATAAATGAACGTCGAGAAACACAAAAACTGTGAAATGAATGTCGTTTGACACGAAGGCACTTTCATATATCATGAATTTTGTATAGATTCCAGAAATGTTCGATAATAATTAACAAAAACAGTGTACAGTATGGCCCATATGAAATGCGAAAATCGTCATAACATGTTTTACGATAGTTTTTATATGGAAAATGGAAACGAAATAAAAATGTTATATATTGTTTGTATTATTCAATCTGTTAAGACTCTGTTTTCGCCTTGGACATGATTTTTATCTGTTACTTTCTCATCACTAGAAAAATAATTGGAAGCATAACTTAAAATGTTATCATGCAGTAATAGAGTTCAATATCTTTGTGATGAAAGGTTGTAAACTTCCGGATTCTTTGTAAGTGATTTAATTTGTTGTGAAATCACGCGTATCGCGAGAATTATGATGATTATGCCAATGGAAAAACCTCCATGAGTCGATATCTCAAAGGACCATCGACTCATGGAAATATCGAGTCGTGGAAACCAATGCCTTGGAAAGCTGTTTGAGGGGACCATCATAGTAACCATGAAATTTTGCTCTTAGTATGGTTCTATGAGCCGATATCGAGTCATGGAACATCGACTCATGGAGGTTAGGTCTAGCCTAATTTTTGGGTACACTGATATGAACCCACATAAGTTTAAACTGCGTAGATTTTACGTCAAAAGATGATCTGTAGATCTAGACTCAACGGAGTTCTTGGATAATTCTAGAAACTTCCCAGTTAACACAAACTCGTGTACGATGGTGCATAAGAGTACAAATGTGGAGGCGATATACGTACATGCCCCATACAGCCTGCATAATGTACGTATATTGCCTCCACATTTGTACTCTTATATCCTATCATAAACGATCGTGTGTTTACTGGGTTGCGTTCCAAACTTGATTGAATATAATTTTTGTTCACCTGATCGCCCATAGTGATGCAGCTTATTTCCCCGGGACGGCACGTAGCAGATAAGCCATCCGTCAGCTGAGACTGGACCGGATGAAAGTTCCTTGCGCTCTCTTGGAAAACGTTGGCGCCAAGACATGCACGCTTCTGTGACACCATTCTTCTCGGAAAAAGATTCCACGCGAATGAAAAATGCATTTTACCAAAGAGACAATGACGGCAGCGTGGAAAATGGAGCTAATTAAGTCATGGTCTTTTACATGAAGAATAATGGCGTTTCCCGGCGAAGACTCAATCATACGGGACGAATATCTGCGAAGATGAGAATAGACGCTAATCTAAATACGTATTCTCCCAGCTGTTCAAATTGCCCTTATTTCTTTGGCGTTACTTCCGCGGGTGGCGATGCTGCTGTAAATTTATTCGAATTACGTCCCCCGATTGACAGGGAATCGAATTTCTTAATCGATTTTGCTTCCAATTCGATCAAGATAATGTAACTCAATGTCGCGTGATTCCCTCAACTTTATCTGCTGTCAGTGCGCTCCGTAAGAGTTGTTCACGACAGAATTGCAACAAATGGTTTAGTATTCAATTTAAAATTTTATTCAGATCATCTCTTAGTTTATTTGGTTAAGTCTTTAAATAAATTATACAAATTAATTATCGTGCTGATAGAAGTGGCTTACGGTTTCCGGCAAAATAAGTACAAAAAAAATTAAAATTGAATTTTAAGGGCCTGTCTTAGCTGAGTGGTTAATGTCCGCGGCTACAAAGCAAAACCATGCTGAAGATGGGTTCGATTCCAGGTCGGTCCAGGATTTTCTCGTCATGTAAATTTTCTTGACTTTCCTGGGCATAGAGTATCATCGTACCTTCCACACGATATACGCATGCGAAAATATCAACTTTGGCAACGAAAGCTCTCAGTTAATAACCAAGGAAGTGCTCATTGAACACTAAACTAAAATGCAGGCTCAGTCTCAGCGAGGACGCAATGGCAAGAAAAACGTTATTCCGTCTGCGTAGATACACGCATATTACATATTCTCAAATGAGAGCCTGCTATTTTACAAGTGACAACATTTTTTCGTGAACACCCTCTAGTCTGTGAGAGATAGTAAATGTGACACGGGAAGAACCATTACGGAAAATCAATTTTAAACTTGCAGAAAAAGGGAAAGCAAAAGCTTGAGAGCGAAAAATCGAGCACACTTGTTGTGAGCACATGTCAGCAGTAATCTTTCGACCATATTGAAACAAGGGAAGATGGTTCAAATTTTCAGCGTCAATCGTAATGTAACGACATTCCGGACACTTTGGAAATAGGTTGGTTATGTGCAATACTGACTTCAAATTTATATATATATATATTTTCAAATGGAATGGATAGTTTTGTAAACCATTTGTAAAGAATCTTGGCACGAGAGCCAACTCCATCAGCTTTTGTGTAACTGCCTTTATGTTGAGAAATTAAAATCTGCTTCAATAAATTGTTGATACCAAACATTCTGAACAAATTGTGAATTTTCCGGATTAATTAGACAAACACCAAACATCAACAATTGCGCAATGCATCGTTTTATCAATAATCTAGCATTGATTCGTACAAACAGCGCAGGATAATTGCAGTGCTGATTGGTGTTTTGCAGTGAGTAAATCCTTCCACCCACAATCAATCAAGATATTTTCATTATTCCACCATTGCATCGAAATCATTCCTGTTTGCGGCTTTGTTTAAATAACGCTTCAATAATTACTATAACGCTTGGCTACAATTTGTAAAACCATCCGGACACTACTCTTCATTCATATCCATTACAGTCAGAAACATTTCACTTTTAGCATTCCCACTCTGAATTGTATATTGCTCGGAACAATGGAACATTTCTGGACTTCGTACCAGTGCAGTGGCTAACCGGAGGAACAAAACCTATTGCAATGTGCTGGAACTGTCAACTCATGAATCACGAGCAAGATGAGCAGTAGGAAAATGTGGATTGGAAAGCCCTTGAAATAGTTGCACGTTCTCGATAGAAGACGCACATGAGAGTAACAGGATTTATATTGTGGCCAAAATTTTCAAGGGTGTTTGGATGGCTGTTATACATTTATAAACTGAAAAAGTTGAGATTTCATTGTTTTTCGCACATTTCGAATTGCAAATCACCATTTAATTTCATGGTGAGTCGTTAATTTACCATGCAAAGCAAATAACCTTAGGTTGCGCATTCATCTTAGTGGATGAAGAAGTTTTGAACGATGGTGGGTTGTTCTGTTTGTACAAGTAGGATGCGCCTTATTTTTCGTTTTTTTAATGTTCATATGCTCTTCTGAATGAAAATATGTAACATAAAAAACGCCTAAGTTAAAACTAATAAAATTTGGTGGCGTGCAAATGACTTTAAGGTCAAAACAATATTTTATGGCAGACGAATTTTAACTTTTGATAGCAATCAAAATTTTGGGACCAATTGCATCAGGGACTCCTTCAAAAATTCCTCTCAAAATATCTCCAGAGACTCTTCCAGTGAATTCTCTAGCAATTCAGAAAATCCACCAAGATAATGTCAACCGTAATCCGGTTGACACCTCCGGTCAGGGATTACACCTAATATTTTTTTTGTCAAAGGAAAAACTTTTTTTTTTCGCCGTGAGACATTTTAGACCGGTTGTAATAGAGCTCCAGGATTACCTTCAGCAATTCATCCAAGGATTATTCCAGCAACTTTTTAGGGATATTTCATAGGCTCCTGCATGAATTTATCCAGCAAATGCACCGAGGATTTATCTAAGGATTACTCTATACTTTTTAATGAGGGTCCTCCAAGGATTGCTGCAGGAATTTTTCAAGGATTATGCAGGATTTCTCAAAACGAGAAGTGTTTGTTACGTTGAATCTGTTGCATGCTCCTTTGAGGGCGAGCGACAGAATTCGGATCGTGTCCGGTTCGCATAGTAACCGCACTATCGGTATCGATCATCCGTGTTCACGTATTCATTTAAAACTAGTGGTCCCGGTAAACTTCGTCTTGCCATCAAGTAGGCGGTTGAAAACCGCTATGAATCATCCCATAGGCCTATTCACATGACGTCTCAAATCAGCTGATCGGGAAGCACTTTGACAGTTCTTATGTGAAAATGACAGGCCTGTGTTAGCACCGGTCCTCCACCGATGTAAACAAATGCATAGACGGATCTGTCACATGAAAAGGCCTATACAAAATGACAGTTCCGTTCAGTCCCGTTTTTCCGACTTTCCCGGTGAACATCCTGGAACTTTTATATACACAAACACGTCGAAACCCTTGACGAGTTTTCTAGTGACTACAGTGAGAGTCAGACGTGTCTGCGATAAGCTCGTGCGTGATTGCGAAGTGCTTCAAGTGACGCTTAATTTGTCTTGCGTTTGATCAAAAGTGTCGATGATTCATGGTGTTAATACTAATGGGGTGCACATGTATTCTTTTTTTCGAATCGTCTTGAGGTGAAAAGATGCTTTGGATGGTTGAAATTGAAACTGAAATGAAAGAAGCAAAAGTTCTGAACAAACGGAGTGCATGAAATCATGAAGAAATGTTGACATTAGTGTGGGTGTGTGTGTGTGATGGAAAGAACGGGGAAGAGACCCAGAGAGGAGAAAGAGGGAGAGAGCTAATTATAACGAGAGTGAGGGTTCTCCTGGAAATATGGACCAATGCACGAGTTCACTATTTTGACGTTTGAGCGGTGCTGAATTCACTCGTTTCCGTGGTAACACAAATAACACGGCACCGCTAAAACGTCAAAGAATGAACGCGTGCATTGGTCCATAGCAGTGAGAATAAACGGGCGGGAAGTGCTAGTTGAGATTTTCGGAGTGTAATGAAGAAATTGATGTACAAGTGATCTAAACATAAGAAAAGTGAATAATTCTAAAATACCAGCCCTTTGCCTAGAAATCGGCCATACTTTTTTACATCAATGTTGTTGAAATGTGTGTTTTGTTTGTATATGTGTAGCTGCAGAAAAAGTTACATCGCACATAGTGTTCCGCTGCTGGCTGATAGATGTAGCATATGAATGCGGCTGTTTTTGTGTATTTGGTTTGGTGATGATACGTTTTGATGTGGAAATATGTAGGGCAGCGTTCGCAGGAAAAATTGATGCTGCGACGGCGGAAACCACTGCTGACCAAAGCTAAGTATTTTCTTTCTGTTTGTGTTTTTTTATTGTTTGTTTGGTCAATCATTAGCAAATGGACGGCGCACTGGATTCGCATTAGTAAAGTGAAAATTCGTAAACAAAAATAACTAACGTCACTAAATTACACCACCTATGATGGGAGCTCAATTGCTTGGTATTGTGAAACATTTGCATGCACTGTACACGGATGTCACGCACACTTAATGTCTTCCGGTATATATTCCATATATTCTCATTGATAGGTACTGGCACCCTTGTTTTCAGCATTCAAAAAGAAGAGAACGAGAGCGATTTAATGATGAGGTCACCTGGCAATGTGCAGAGTGGTACCTATTTTGTAGTGTTAGCGAAAGAACGTACATCGTTGTGTGCTCTATTTGAAGCTGCAATCTGAGTCGCACATGGATGTGTTGCTATCGAGCATGGTTTGCAACAGGGGTGCAGCATTTCCCCCTCGCTAAATTATTGTGTTATTGATTGATTGATTGATTTGACTTTATTAACGAGATTTTTAGCCCTGGGCTAGTTCATCTCGGGACCAACGGCTTTACTTCCCTTCCGAAGGAAGTCGTCACTATAACTTTTTACGTCATAAGTGACTATGTCGGGATTGTGTTATTGAGACTTTTTGACTATTTCAGCTAGAGTAACTAGTTGCTTTATATATTTTAAGAATATTTTCAGGAGGAGGATTCCTACAATATTTTAAAAATCTTCATGCATAAAATGTAACATATGGGGAAGGGCTAAAAAGGGCCAAATCTCGCGTGATGTAATTTATAGATGCACAGCTCAATTAAATCACTTTCGATTTCAGTACAGTTTCTATTCTAGTTTGCTATATCCTACTTCAGCGTGTTGAAAATACCAGAATGGTTCGTAACCTTATATGAATCTTTTACAGCATACATTGTTTACTGAATGGAAAAGATAAAAGTTTTTTGTGGCTTAGGTTTTGCTTTTTTGCAGGTATTGTGTTTTCATGTTTTTCTTTCAGGTATTTTAATGCGTTGTAATTTAGCTTTCATATGCAATACAAAGGTATCCAGATAATACCCTTCTTAAATAAATTTACTTGAAAATTTTTATTCCTTATAGCTACCAGACCACCTGTGGCGCACATATATTTGATTTATTATCCCAATTAATTAGTTTAACTTCCAGAAGCATCATGGAGTCTGCATATCTGAGATACTAACTAAATAAATGCTCTTTATATTTCAGCATGTCATTCTACTATATAAATTATTATTCATCCTTAGTTTGGAGATTACTTAATGAGGTTGGATTCATTACATTTAAAGATTCATATTAAATTGAACATCTTCATCTATTTCATATATAGCTATCATTCCCATTTTTATATTTGGGTATTGGGAGGGTACATCAAGGCATCATTGAAGTTGCAGCTGGACAATGGAATGGACTGCCAGCCGGAGTCTAGGAAAAGAAGGAGCATCAGGGGAAGATCAAAGTTACAAATTTACAATGAATTGGAATACCTGAACGAGACGCGAACTTCGATTGTTATTTAGAATTATTACTATCAGCCCTGTCCAGCGTACACATCTAGCTTTAGTCATTTTCAGGAAACTGGGTTGGCGTATTGTATAATATTATATTATGTTTTATTATAATATATTATGTTTTCTATAGCACATAACATCACAACAATTTTATTAAATTATTAAGTATTTTAATACTTTATGTCATTTACATATGTACTATCTTGACAATATACTGGAAAGCGGAAGGAACATCAAAGCATCATTGAAGTTATAACTGGACAATGAAGTGGAGTTACTGTACGTGACACAAATTTTGTTTATACAGCACATACTGTATACTGTACAGTATACTGTACAATGTTACGGCATTTACCGTTTTCAAGATACTAAGTCGGGAGATTATAAATACTATATTATATTACATTATATTATGTTTCATTAAATTACATAACATTATATTATATTTCATTTTATGCTATATATTATATTACATATTAAACTATATACCATTGACAATATACAGGGAAGGGAGGGAGCATCAGGGCATCATTGAAGTTACAACTGGACAATGAAGTGGAGTGCCAATCGGAGTCAGGAGGAAAAATGTTAATCGCTCGCGATGAATACTTTTCTCTCCAACAGTTGTAATCGATTTGACGTGCCCTTCTTCTAACAAACCATCCCGTGGAAAGCTCGACAAGTACTGCAAATTCCAATACACAATCTGCTGGATCATACTGTTGGAAGGAGATTCTCTACTTCCCGCGGGTTTCGCGTAAGTGTCTCTGCTTACGGGTCCGCCACCCCCCTTTTGGCCCTTCATACAGCAGTATGTTGAAATCAGGTTGGTAGTGAAATTTGACCTTACTGTTGAGTGGAACCGCAAGCAGAGTAAGACTCTCTGGAAGTTTTCCTGGAGAATTTTCTGGACTCCTATTTGTTCTGGTCCTAAAATTTCAAATTATTTCAAAAGTTATAGTTCGTCAGCGATAAAATGTATTTTTACATATAGGTAAAAACATGTATTATTACTTGTAGAATGATGCCGATTTTTTATATTTTTTTTTTTCGGATATAATAATTTTATGTTTAGGAGGCCCACAAAACCGTAGCCGTAAACGCGAAGCATTTTATCAAGACCAAGCTGAGGAGCATGGGTTCAAATCACACTATTCGATGATATTTTTGGACTGGAAATATTCTTGACTTACCAGAGCATTGAGTATCTTCGTACTTGCTACACTAGACTGGCCCAGCTCAGTATGGGAGAAAAATAAAGTTGTATGATTCCACGGGGCACCCTCCAGGATTATTTCTTGGGATTAGACGAAGCCTTTCTGAAAAATTCAGCTCATTTGGTCGTTCCATGAGCTGGCGCATTTGAATTGAAGTTAATATGGGATTTTCAGCTCAAACATATGAGCAACAGCACATCATCTACTGTTTGGTTCAGGAAAAATGATGACGCGTTCAATTGGACCCAGAATGACAAAAACACTACTTGATGGAATAGCGAAGAATATTGTAGAAGATTGTACCATGATCAAAATTAATAAAGTTGGTGTTTTAACCATCTGAAGTATATCATGCAATACTGCTTGTATTTCTTCAACATAGCTTGGAGGTAGCCACTAAGCGCATCATAGCCACCTATGACGCTGAGCGAGCTGAGGCACATGTCGCATGCATATAAGTGACTGTACGGGAGTGCTGATCAAAGCCTAACTTTCAACAACTGAAAGAGTAATGAAAATGAGATTAAAACCAGATACAACCAGATACAACCTTCTGCAATTATGTGTATTTGTCATTCTGGGCTTATTTGAACGCGAATAATTAGTATACGGAACGAAACAGTGACATAGGATCAATTTTTAATATATTTGAGACGAATATCCCATACAAACTTCAAATCGAATGCGCCAGCTGGTGAAGCAACCAATTGAGTTGAAATTTTTAGAGAGTGTTTTTCTTACCCTAAGGCTCATATCTAGGGGGTGCCCCGTTGAGTTTTACAACTTTTTTGTTTAAGGGCCAGTCTACTGCTACACGATGTACACATACAAAAATGATTCATCCGCAAATAAAGTTCTCATATGATATGTAAGAACACTAAGCTGAGACATAACGACAAAAACAAGCAGAAGAATGTTATGTTTAATTTTTGGCATGGTGTTTGTTTAAATCTGAACGGAAATTCATGAATTTTGAGCTGTCGCATAAAGGAACTGGATAATGATGGTCTGAAAATGTCCACATCGCACCCTACAGGAATCGTTTCCGTAATACTCTGATTAAATCCTTTTGAGTCTATTGTCAATCGGGATAAAAAAAAACATGAAATTTGAGATTGGTAAAAAATACTCCAATGCACAAGGAAGTTTTCAATTTCGTAACTACTTGAATGATGTCATACCTAGATATATGTAGGTATATCATGTTTCATCATCAAATGGGTTAATTTATGAATCAATAATTTAAATTATAACGATTAAAATGGTTCATATGCAGGGCCGGATTTACAAATGTGGGGGCCCGGGGGCCATTTTCTTGTAGGGGCCCTTTTCCCAGAGATTTGATACTTTATTTGAAATGATCTTTGTAAGGTTTCCATTATCAGAAGTCAAACTATTTTAAGACGTTTAAAAATGCTCTTAGGAATCAAAACCATTTTTAAATTTAGATAAATGTTATTAGTGTTTTCTTTAATATTTTATATATCTTTGAAGATTTTATATGTTTTCAGGTTAAATTCAATGTTTTTTTTTGGGCTTATTCATCCACAACAAAATTCATTTGAGAATTCCCCTTTTATTGGTACCTTAATTAAAATTATGCTTATTCTATTCATGTTTCAATATTTGATTTGTTGAACATGTAGACCTATTTAACAGTATTGAGTTAAAAAAAATGGTGTAGGACTGGTAGCAGGTCTTTTTCTAGAGACTTGGTCTCTATTTTAATGACAGTCTTTAAAATGTCTCTATTTTTAATTGTCTATTTTAAATCAAAGGGTTTCTTTTTTCATTATTTTGATTACAGTGAATACTGATACGAAATTCTACAGGCTCCAGAGAAAAAATCAAAGACTTTAAGCTGTTATACAGCAGGTTCTTCAAGAATTTCGTCTCACATGTCGCAAGGAGAAACATCAATAAATCTTCTAGTGCTCTTCCAGACATTTCATCTTAAAACAAATATCTTAAAGAATCTCTGGAGAAACTCCTGATGGAATTTATATGGTTATCTTTGGAAACATTCAGGTTATATTCTTGAGATATCTGAAGTAAAAATCCTGTAGAAATAACAAAGAGAAATATCTGGCCTGATTCTATGATAAAAAATTAAACATTTACCTTCTGGTTCATTTTAGGTTAGGTTTTGTTTTTCTGTTTCCTGTTTGGTCCATTTTCGGTCTTTTTGGTCAAAAGGTTTATTTGCATAAATTTCTAATGGGCGATTATTTATTTAAAAAAATGAATCTTTCAAATCACATGGCGCGTTTCCAAAAAGTATGTACAATTGCATTGTTTTTATGTTTTTGTTAAAGTTTAACTATAAAAATGTTTGTCGAGATTTGTGGGGGCCCCTAAAATATGGGGGCCCGGGGGCCATGGCTTCCACGGCCCCCTTATAAATGCAGCCCTGTTCATATGGAACAGCTTTCAGAAGGATGTCAATTCCATGATTCGAGATTTCCAAGCATTTCCATTTCGACTCTTGGACGTTTGATTGTATTATACTTACCGTCGTTCGGGGTGACAATGGGCCAAAAAGGGATATGTGCGATTTATTTTTTGAATAACTATCGCAATTTAACTCCAATAAACTTCAAATTTGGTGTGCATGTACTTTGATGGTACATTAACAACTGTTCAAAAAATTAAAGACAAATATTTATTCACAGCGGCACCACAAGTGAATGAAAAATGACCCAATCTCACCCCATAGAGGGGGTGACATTGATGTCACTGTAATTGAAATAACTTGTTTTTGAGAATATGATTTCAAAACCATTCACAACTGAAAAATATTGATAAAAAACGATGCAAACAAGACAAAAAGATATCTAAGATGTATGATAAACCCACTTAAAAGAAAGATTATACTGAAAATTGAAGGGCTATGAGAAAGAAATATGTAAACCCAACATTTATCGTCAAGTGTACATAAATTTTCTTGTTGTTTCTCTCAAATTGTCTTCAAAGTCTCATCCCCATTGCTATAAAGCCCATTCAGTTTCCCCAAAGGTGTACTGAAACAGTGATTATTTTAAACCTTCGCAAATAGTTAAATTTCGGTGCGACATTCCACGATCAATAAATTTCAGGCAGAAGTTGACGTCATAATCCCAGTATTTCAGCGATCCAACTCATTTGTACTTCCGTGAGATGTTTCTATAACATGAAAACACTGATAAATAATCAAATTTAGAAAAAAAAACACCCTTTTGATAAAAATTTACGAGGTTGCTGCGCACGAAACACAGTTGCTGGTTTGAGAAGTTGTCAAAATGCGTTGTATTGTTATTCAATGCACGAAATACTCAAGTAGACTTGTTTGATGTTTAAGAGATGCTGTATTAAGAAAGAATAAACACATCTTAATGAAAAAAGAGAACACCCGGCTCCATAAAATGTCTAAAAAGTTGACTTGGAATTTCATTTTCTATCGTTCTTGCTTGACCCAATCTCACCCCCATTTTCAAAGTTTTAGGCATCGTACCGAAAAAAATAATGTTTTTGAGGGAAAACCAAACAGATTCCGGAAAATACCTGTGATGTGTAATGAAAAGACTTTCAACATTCTACTAATACAACGATAAAGGCTTGAGTACATGCGAGTACAATGTTACGTCACCTAACTCGGTCCATGGCTGCTAACCTCCAATTTCTCGATCGCTCCACACTTCCAAGATCCTGCTCCACTTGGTCAAACCACCTAGTTCGTTGCGCTCCTCTTCTTCTTGTACCGGCTGGATTTGAGGTGAACACCATTTTTTGCGGGATTGTTGTCCGGCATTTTCACAACGTGTCCCGCCCATCGTACCCTTCCAGCTTTGGCGACTTTCTGGATACTGGGTTCACCGTAGAGTTGCGCAAGCTCGTGATTCATTCTTCTCCTCCATACGCCGTTCTCACATACTCCACCGATGATCGTCCTAAGCACACGTCGTTCAAAAACTCCAAGCGCTTGCAGGTCTTCTTCGAGCATTATCCACGTCTCGAGCCCGTAGAGGACTACCGGTTTTATCAGCGTCTTGTACATGGTACACTTAGTACGGAAGTGAAGTTTACCAGACCGCAAGGTCTTGTGGAGTCCGTACACGCAAAAAAATCCGTTCTCATAATCGTGAACAAAAAGTCATAGTAAACGGAACGCATTGCTTGTTCTATTTCATGATGTGATTGATTACATCTCGTTTATATGAACCTACTCAGTAATCCAGCTCAGCTTGTTTAGTAACGCGTTCAATATCATGCCTCTCAAATCACGATATCCAGAACCCATTGAACCATTTTCACGATTTGTTTCCTGATAACGAGAACTCTGTTCACGCGCGCTGTCAAATATGATAACGCATGCGCAGGAACAAATATACGGTAGTCGACAAAGGAATGGTGGTCCGGAATGAAAGCATGCATTTTTATTTTAGATTTTTAGCGAAATTTACATTTGGGGCCGTTTTCTGCGTTAATTATCGAGTAAGTAACTAGTTTTTCTTCATGCTAAATGCAAACATTCTGTGTATTGCTCAAAATGTGTTTGATTTGCTGCTGAAAAATTGCGTATTCCTCCAAATTAGCAGGCGTAGCTTTCGTCACCGAAAAAATGATTTCATGCTACCTTGTCGTGTTTTCTTCGGATTGCGTAGCTTACGGATCAACATCACAATGCATTGTAATTAAGTACGACTGCATCAGCAAAACCTTCTAAAATAATTTATGAACGGAATGAGTCGATATTGAAGGGGCCATCGATTCATGGAAATATCGATTCATGGAACAGGAATTCTTTGAAAAGCGTAGTAACCATGAAATTTCGTTTTACCATGAAATCTCGTTTTTAGTGTGGTTCCATGAGTCGATATCGAGTTATGGAACATCGACTCATGGAGGTTTAACTGTATAAAAAATCTATTATGTATGATACAATCACGGTATCCGAAACATTACTTGAACAGCAATCACGGATCTTTGATTTTATGTCTACCAGTGATCTGTTTCGCAAGCATTACGAATGGTTTGCGGAACATAGTTCCCGATGCCGTGATTTTTATTCATGGTGTATATTCGTGAACCGAAATTCACTTTGTTCCAGAGTTCGTGACTGATTGTGCGCATTTTCTGGAACGGTTTGATTTGCGTGCAATAGCACATACATCTAATGAAATAGGCCATATTAAAGACTGACAGTTTTTGAAGTTACGTTCGACAATGTGCCACTATGCGACGTTCCGTCGGAGAACAATTTCCCTCTGGCCAGCCCAATACTAACCTCTGTCATTTGCCATGTCTAAGCGATGATCTTCACACTTAAAAGTTTTCATCGTCTCCGTTGTGGCTCCAGTCATGCCAACTTTCGTTAAAGTTGCAAATCACTTCTTAATGGATCGAGAGACAGAACGCCAGCAGAGAAACAGATAGAGAGACCCATAGGGTAAATTATGTATTTTGGACAGGCTAAGGATATGTCTGGAAATGGCGATCGATTAATTGCATTAGATACTAATATTTTATTACGTAATGATACTTATATGCTAAATGTCTCATTGTATTTTGAGTTTCTGGGGAAAAAAGCTTACAAACTGTAGTATTAGCTTCCAAAATAGCGTTTTTTGGCGCTCTGTTTGTTATACATTTCGGACACCAAATATACAATTTGGACACCCTTATGTGAATATAATTTGAACAGGGGCGTTATCTCAATACCCATACAATGGTTTCTTAAAAAGACGATTGTTTCATAAAACTTTGGGAGTTTACATGTGACTTATGCATTTTCTTCGCTTATTGGATGTGTATATATCAATAATTTCATTTAATGCCAGTAAATATCATCAGATTCACGATAAAACGCCTGCAAGTATGCATGCATACGACTTTTCAGTGTATTTCATCAGATGGCCAAATTATATCAACAGAACAAAAACCATAATCTATTTTGGACATCACCTGATTTATGCCTTATATACTCATGTTAAGGTTTTAGATGAACTTAGCTTAAACTTTAGACATATTTTATCATATTGCCACTTTTAAACTTTTTATGAATGCCAATTCTGAGCGCTATTATTGCATTTAATGTATTTTCTTGAAATGCACTTCCTCTTGCATTCGTAGGTTTCACAGATGTTCTGTTGATACCGATATTTTTGAAGCCAATTTGTAATTGTTATGAAAATGGTCATCATTAATAAGTAGCATAGTGTATTAGTAATGCAATACATGGTTACCCGTTCATGTATTCCTCACCATCTCATTGGAAATGAGCATAGAATGGCTAGCCTGTCCAAATAATATGCATGTCCAAGTTATATACGTTACCCTATGCCTTGGGAAACGCCACCGAAGCACAGCAAGGAAGAGCAAGGGAGTGGCGCAAAACCTTGCTTTGTCCATTTTTAGAAACGGATCGATACCGGTGACGACAAGCCAGCGATAGTAAGTAGAAATTTATTCCAAACTCTTCCCATATCCATCACTCGCCGATACAAGGAGGAAGGGATTCCATTCCGAGCGGTTCTTTTCTGCGCTAAAAGTGCCCTCATGCGTCCTTTTGCCCCAATCGTCGCCGAATGAAGCCATTTCCACTGCTAAGGGTATGCGATTCCTAAGATTACTTAGGTTTTCTAAAATGTTTCCAGGATTCCCAAAAAGTTTATAAAACATCCCAAGGTTAGCCAAGCGGTTCTTAGATCTTTTCAGGAACTCATTCTCAGGCTCCTCCATCGAATTATTTTTGTAATAGGAACCTCAGATAACTTCTTTCGATAAAAGTTCTCTTTCGATAGCAAAATCATTTAAGATCTGCTTTACGAAAATCACAATTAAGATTTATATGAAAAATCACTTGGTCAAAAATTAAGACCCATAAAAAAACTGGCATAATAGTGTTATTGTTTATTTTAGGAATAGGTACCGTCAAACGGGGTAAATTGCAACACATTTCAACTTCAAAGCTATATGTATAAATGCAACATTTAAGGATTCAGTAGAGATAAAAACCATCTGGTAGCCTAATCACCACGTAAAGATTACCACGCGATAATATTTTTACAGTGGGTTTTCTGGGCTCAGGAGAGACGAAAAATATACATTTTTCATGCTACCCCTGATGTGCATTTAAAACTCAGCCTATATCGTGTTACCGTGCACCCCCGCTAATTTGAACGGTACCTCATGCAAACCATCGGGGTCCATTTTTAATTTGAACATCTAGTCACCCTACAAACGTGTTTCTGGTTACCTCTTTCACTGTTTTGTTTTGATTCTGCGTTCCATGAGCTGAATGACGTTTGAACCATTTTTAATCTGAACGATGTGCAAATTAGCGGGGTACAAATTAAAAAGTATTCAGATTAAATGTGGTCAAACCAACGAGGGTACCCGGTATTATGATTATTTACTAAATTTCTGCAGTTAAAGCATGAGAATAATCAGAAACAGAATACTTTACTCTAAGAAAACTAATTATTATTGATTGAATTATGAGTATTAAACCAAAACAAATCTCCGGCGACGCAAACACGCTCGAAACCGTGAGCAAAATCTATCGGACGACGCAAAATCGAACTGTCCTGCTTGGGCTTCACGAACCACTACCCAGCAAGACGCTCCGAAACAGGAAAAAACAAATCTCCGGCGACGGAACATTTTGACATAACTGTCATCATATTTCATGCAAAAAGTTTCCAATGGCAGATCTGCAGGATAATTTTAAAACAGATGTTAACTATTTCCATGAAGGAACTAAAACTAATTCTAATTATATTGCGGTTCATGTTAATTTTTACTATTCAGTACAAAATGCTTATTGAATTGATTGAGGTACATTAATTTTAATGTAACTGAACACATATATGTTCAATTTTGCTTGTTCATGTGTTTTTGATGACAACCGGCAAGAAATATCAAACAATTGAGATTAAAATAGCTGTTGCAAGTTATCCCACAAGGGTAGTCAAAAACGTTTTTAAATTTTTATAGTGTTCAAGCATCAAATTATCAAAACTTTTATATTGTCAATTAGTATACTACTGAGTACTGTAACTGATAGCAAATGGCTCGAATGACTTATTTTTACCGTTTGTGTTGTACGAGGAACGATTTTCAGCATTATTTTCATACAACATAACGTGTAATATGATTTTTACCTCCAGCAAACCAACCAAAAGAGAAAAAATACCCAAACCCTCTCCAAAATCTTCTGTTTTGTGCCTAAAGTCTATGAACGGTGAAATGAATAACAATAATTTGACTAAATGCTAAACAAAACGTCGATTCGGTTACATGTCGAAGTGTTGCAAGTTTCACCCCTGTTGCAAGTTACCCCGTTTGACGGTACCGTTTTGAATCATATTACGGACAGCTTTTAATTCCGGACACTCAACTTTGTATGGGAAACATTTCAGATGAAATGTTTCATGGCTTGTTTTAATGAACATTTTACATAGATATCTATGCAAATCTATAATCCCCAACTTCCTTCGTCTGGTTAGTGGCTTAACGATTTCAATTGATGAATTTTACTTTTCTGTATATGATTTTCACGAGCTGTCCGGAATTCGACTCGATGTGTCCGGAATATGAGGCAAAAGTAAGGAAGCGTCCGGAATAAGAATCATGATAAGTCCACAATTTTCTATTTGCTTAAAATTATTCATGTTGCGGAATCAAAATCTTCACCCACCATTCGAAAGTTAAGTGTTTTAAAGATTCGATAACGAGAAGGAATCATACAGAATGAGTTATGTTGTATACTTTCTGATGAGTTATACTTGACTAATATGAATCAAAACGGTATTAGTTATTATTACATCTGATAAAAAATATTTCACTGTATTTTGTGAGAAAACAGTGCACGCTCGAAAAAGAGATCTGGAAAACGTGAACTGTAAAAAATACACCATGAACTACCACCAAAGGTCACATAAACATCATCTAGTTCATGGTGTATTTTTGGTTGTTGGCGAGTTCACGTCTGCTGTTCACGGATACGAGAACGTATTTTTTTTCTGTGTGGACATAAAGAAACACTGTGCATTGGATTGCTTGGAACTTCGAGCTATTTCGTTTCGAACGCATTTTGATGAAATCGTTCGAAATATCGAATATCCTTACACTGAACCGAGTACCGGATGGTATGGGGGCAAACCCTAGGCAAGGGAAGGTCGCTCCGTTGCGCTGCCAGTCAGTGTAAGTGTCATCGATAGTATCAAAGATTAACGACATTACCCCCATAACGGGTGGATAGACACTTCGCTCGGCGGTGCATGTGTTATCGATTTTGAATAACGGTCTTGACTCGGTATCTGCTCTTGCTGCCGAGTGGGGGATGTTTGCGAGACATCATCGATTTACATCGCTGGCGGCGGTGGGTGAAAATGCATCAATTTCAAGTGCGAACCGTGCAGCTGAACGTACCTAACTGCTATTTCCGGTCGAAGTGGAACGGCTTCGAGGCGGGAAAAAGTTGCTCTTCCTTCCGTACGATAAAAATAGTTGGGCACCTGTCAACTTTACAAGGAGAAATCCACCTGATAACGAGCATTGCACATGTTTGATAATATGTTTAATGTGTTTTTGGATGACTGGGTTTCGATTAGCATTAGCAGGATGGGAGAAGGACGGTGGTGTAGCGGTTGGAATGGAAATAGAAAATTAAATGCTTCAGTTCAGACATTAAAGTAAAAAAAGCCACAAAAACCATCACTACCAACACGGTAATTATGAGAGAGCTGTGAGTAGTGCATATCTGGGACAAAAAAGGGCTGGAGAACCTGTTCCAACAGGTGGATCTACTTTATGCGATGTGTTCGGTTTCAGGAAAGTTACTTGCATCCAAGAATACCATCAACGTTGGTTGCAAGGATTTCTACAATACTCCGAAGATGAATACGTGGCGAAAAGACGTATGGTTTCTAAGAAAAAAGTAACCTACGCAGCCACCCTCCAGAACGGAAAAGCTGTAACGAGTCAAGCTACGCGATCAAGAGGACATGGCAACAAAGGAGAGGCCAAGAACAAGTCTAAGATCAAGAAAAAAGAGCCACGGGATAGCCCGAACCAGGCAGTGGCAACAGCAACCCGTGGATACGAGCCGAAAACGGAACCCAAGGAGAGTGTTACTGAAATGCTTAGTAATGCTTATCAAAACTGAGGAAGCGAAATATGCCGAGGTTCTGAAGGCAATGTGAAGCATGGAAAAGTTCTCGCCCTTGGGCGCAGATATGCGGAGCATAAGGCGGACTTGGATTGGTGAAATGATGCAGTTCTTAAAGAAGGACGCCAAGCAAAAGGGTGCAGTCTATAAGCAACTGGCCCAAGAAGTACTTGACAACGAGGTTGATGTAAGATAATTATCGCTTAAGCGACTCTCGAGTGTAAAAATCTGGATGAGGTCACCGATGCAGCGGAGATCTCGGCTGCCCTCAAAGAGCAGAGTAGCATCGACGTAGCCAGTAAGGCCATCCACCTTAGAAAATGCCCGCAGGGTACCCAGATGGCGGCGATCAGGCTGCTGGTTGCAGAGGCAGCACCGAAGGTCGTAGAGCAAGCGATAGTAAGCAAGTGCCTGTTATATGTCGACAGAGCAGACAATAGGCACTTAACGGGGTGTTCAAATGTCCGGGCACAAACGGAGTATCAAAGCAGCGGAGTAATGTAGCACAGCTGAATTTAAATAGGGCGATATTCAAAACTTAAAAGGCAATAGATGGCTCTTTTTCAATGGTAGTAAAAACGAAATCCTGAGCAAAGAAGCACCACGGAAGATGAACTAACACAAAAAGTTATGTATTCCACTTTACAAGTTTGATTTGTAATCACTACTTTTTTGATTCCAGTTCCTAACGCAAGTAAATTTACGATTTGAGAGAGATGAATCACGAATGACGAGAGATGATTTAGATTGAGATGGACCAGAGGGATGATGTAAGACGAGAGGGGTAAGCGGAGAGAGATAGAAGAAAGAGAGAAGGGAGAGAGAGATAGAGGAGAGAAGAGAAGAGAGATGGGAGGAGATGAGAGAGCGAGAGGAGAGAGGAAGAGAGAGAGAGAAGAGGAGGAGAGAGAGAGATGAGAGAGAGAGAGAAGAGAGAAGAGAGAGAGAGAGGAGAGAGGGAGAGAGAGAGAGAGAGAGAGAGAGAGAGAGAGAGAGAGAGAGAGAGAGAGAGAGAGAGAGAGAGAGAGAGAGAGAGAGAGAGAGAGAGAGAGAGAGAGGGGGAGAGAGAGAGAGAGAGAGGGAGAGAGAGAGAGAGAGAGAGAGAGAGAGAGAGAGAGGGAGAGAGAGAGAGAGAGAGAGGAGAGAGAGAGAGAGAGAGAGAGAGAGAGAGAGAGAGAGAGAGAGAGAGAGAGAGAGAGAGAGAGAGAGAGAGAGAGAGAGAGAGAGAGAGAGAGAGAGAGAGAGAGAGAGAGAGAGAGAGAGAGAGAGAGAGAGAGAGAGAGAGAGAGAGAGAGAGAGAGAGAGAGAGAGAGAGAGAGAGAGAGAGAGAGAGAGAGAGAGAGAGAGAGAGAGAGAGAGAGAGAGAGAGAGAGAGAAGAGAGAGAGAGAGAGAGAGAGAGAGAGAGAGAGAGAGAGAGAGAGAAGAGAGAGAGAGAGAGAGAGAGAGAGAGAGAGAGAAGAGAGAGAGAGAGAGAAGAGAGAGAGAGAGAGAGAGAGAGAATATAAGCACTTCAATGTTTCCGAAATTTCGACATCTAACAGCTCTCAGTGAAAGCAATTTAAAAATTTGAAAACTTTTTCCGCATTAAGGATATTGAGAACTCATTGAGGTTACATATATTTATGACTGGCATTGAAATGAAGTCTGAAAAATAAAGACTTTATTTTTTATTGGTATGTAGCACTTTTGAGTTACAGTTATGTAAAATTGTTACTATAATAAAAAATGGGATATTGAGAACTCATTGAGGTTACATATATTTATGACTGGCATTGAAATGAAGTCTGAAAAATAAAGACTTTATTTTTTATTGGTATGTAGCACTTTTGAGTTACAGTTATGTAAAATTGTTACTATAATAAAAAATGGTAGAAGAACAAAATATGATATCAAACTTAAGATAATAATTTGATACCTTTCTTCATGATGTTGAACTTTGCTCGAGTAATCTAAACAGCACGCAAGTAACTATGATAGAAATTTGTACATTTTTTCTGTTCCGAGAAAATAAAAGACCGACAATATCCAAAGCTGTGATTATTTATTGTGGAATATTATGAACGATTTTATAGATATGGTTTATTAGATTAGTTTATTCAAAAAGTAACGTAAAAAGTCCAGTAAACTTCTACAAAAATACAAACAAAATTTTGCACAAAATTAAATAACTTTTCTTCAGTTTTCTTAAATAAAAAGTTCGAATAATCAGGTCAGATAATATATCTTAGTAGCAACAACGGGGATATAATATATTATATGATAGTTCTACTAGTGTTGAAACTAGGATTTTTTATATAAACTTCCAAACTTTGAATTCTTACCAAAATGACTGAAAGTATTCCTGCACTCTATTTAAATCATAAGATTGTAAGACAGATATGGGAAATGGAATTTCAAGTTCGGTTTCGATTGCATTTGTACGCATACTGTTTCATAAGTTATATGTCCGATTTTTTTAATGTTCAATTTTTGTCCACGCCGATGTACGCCGCCGCCGCCGCCGAAAACAGTCAACGGCGTGACGCCGATGACGCCGCCGCCGCCAGTACAAAAATGCTCTGACGCCGCCGCCGACCAAACATATTTCGGCGCACAGGTCTAGTTGGAGCTTTTTCAAAATGTTATCCTTTCAAGGTAAGAAAACTACATAATTTAAAAATGGATATATTATTGTAATAATTTCTAAATTCAACCACTCGTGATAAATATGTTGGATGATTATAAGATTGTTGCAGACGACGAATGTTTTTGCTGAAGTTTTCAAAGATAATGCACTATGGCAAAAAAAAAAATCAGTGATGCATAACAAAAAATGCATAACAAATTCACCGTGCGTATAGTTTTCGACATGATTTAATTTTGTACCTTGAAGAAACGTTGTTGGTGGAGAAAATATGTTGCTGTTGTTGCTGTATGTTTTGTTCAAACCATTTCATATTTGCTCAAAAACTAAATATAAAGTAGTTAAATCGTGATATAACAATAAATTCAAAATTACCCAATAATTTCAAGCCTTTTATACTAAGGCACGGTAAAAGGAACCATAAATATTGGAAAGGGTCCATTCACCGTGCATTTGTGTTTCGACTGAATCGCAAGAAAAAAATCTGATTTGCATAAAACCTCATGGCTCACCTCATACGATGAAATACATCTTACTAGAAGTATCTGGAGCGAAAACTTGTTGAAATAATACTCTAACGTTGAAATGAAAAATGTTAATTTTTGGCGTTTCTACTAAGAGTATTGAAAAATCGTATTATTAAACGGAATTCACACGATTTTGACTGCATACACTAGGTTTTTCAAAATGTTTTGTGACAAGAACTACCTCATTTCATCAGTTTTATCTTATTTTGCTGCCAAAAGAATAATTTGCGAATATTGTATATATATTCTGTAGGAATTTGCATATGTGCACGGTGAATGGAGGCCGCACGGTGACTGGTGACTTAACGGTACTATAGCAAACCCTGAAAAATATTTTTGAGAAATGATAGTTAAATTTTTTTTTAGAGGAGTTTTCATAAATATCGATGGCATGACACCTTTTTAAAGAGAGAAGAGCAACTCACTGACTTATGGAAATATTCTTCAAAGATCAAAGAAACACTGAATTTCTTACGAGATCCCCTGGTGAAACATCTACAAATTTTATTAGAGGAATTCTTGCAAACTTTCTTTATAAACCTCTGAACATGCTCAAGAAATAGTTCCTTAAAGGACTAAAATTCAAGGATCTAATTCAAGGATTATATAGAAAAATCTTTTCAAGCATTCGTGGAGCATGGAGTGACAGTGAAAAAAATTGTAAGGATATATTAAAAGAATTTTCAGAATGAAATTTTGGATAATAAGTGCATGAAGCTCTGCAGGAATTCGTGTAAGAATATTCAACAGAATTCTGACTGAACCACTGAAGTAATTCAAGCATAATCTAGAAAAATTCTTGCACGAAACTTATGAAGAAAACATCTCAAGATTACCGTGTAAGAACTTCTGGAGAATAGGATCCTAAAGCTTTGTCCCAATTCTAGTGCCAAACGCTTAACTTTAGGCTAAAAACAAATGTTTGCTCAATTTTTAAATGTTTTTCGTTTGTTTAAGTCCAAAAAACATTTGTTACGTTTTTTTTAGATTTTGTCACACCTCTTGGCTTAAACTCAAATTTTGGGTGTATTTTGTTTTCCGTGTCCATTCCGAAATGTCAGATAGGAACAACCCCAGTATTAAAACTACAGCCCCTGCGGTGTTTTTATCGACTAAGCGAACGTCAAACATGATCAAAAATGTCAAGGTTCATTTATGGACCTAATTTTTAAATTAAAGTTCAAACATGATATAGTGATAGTTTTAATGAAAATTGCAACGAATACCGGGTGAATTTATTTTTGTGTTTTTCGTGCTGTGAACGAAGTTGAGTTGCGGCCTGGAATTCAGCTGAGATCATGGTCCAAAATGTTTCCGGAGGTTGTAGGAAGCAACTGGTGGCAATGAAATAATTTGGTGAGTTTGTTCCATCGTAACAAGGCCTACAGCTATTTTTAAGGTGGAGATGAATTGAGGGCAAGACTTATCATCGATCAAGTTTTCAACATAGAGGGATGTTTGCTCATGCTAATTTTTAAATTAAAATTTAAACATGATATAGCCGTTATTTGAGCTCAAAAAATTTCTAAAGAAGTTTCAGTAACATGCTATTCCGTGTTATTGAATAAAATCAAGATTTCATTAAACATTTAAGGACCATATTCATCGGAGAAATCCCAGAAGAAGCTCCAGGAATAATAAAGAAACATATTGAATAACTCCTGAAAAATTGCAATGCGGAATTACTGTTGGAATTCTTGAAGTGACTATTGTACGATTTATTAGAAAAACTCCAAAAATAATCAATGGTAGGATTCCTTAAAAAACAACTTGGGGGAATAGTTGAACAAATTTTAAAGAAATTTCTAGAGGAAATCTCACAGTACTTTTTGACAGAATAAATGTGCCGAAAGTTATTTATTCTCCTAGTTCATTGTAGTTTTTTTAAGGCGATATTTTTCTCACACACTGGTAAGGTGATTGAGATTTTTGAATAAATTTATGCCGCATCGTTAGAACAGTTTTGAAGAAGTGGTAGAAACAACTCCTACAATAATTAATTTTGCAATTCTTAGAAAAACTCCAGAAGAAATTTCTTTTAAAAAATCCTTAAGAAATTAATATGAGAATTTCAAGAACTAGGTGTCTCAGCGACTCTTTTCGAAAAAAATTATAGAGAAATCCATTCAAAAGTTCTGGACAATCCTTGAACGATTTTACATGAATAAGGGTGAATTCATGATAAAAATTGAGATCTATCGATGTATACATGAGCTCTTGGAAAGTAAGGAATTTTTGGAGAACAATTTTTTGAAGAAAACGCCGAAGGAAATCTTGGTGAAATCACTAGAATAATTTAAATAAAATTTCACGAAAGACTTGATCTTAAAAAATAAAATACTGGTGGAATCTCAAGAATTATTCACTTCCAGAAGGTATTCTTAAAAGAACCTTGAAAAGATTCTCCATGGGATCCGTAGAAAAAATTCTGAAGGATCCACTAGGCGATTTTCGGGACAACTTTTTGAAAAAAAAATCACTTGAAACATTGATGTACGATTTTTTTTATCCTTAGACGATACCTTAATATCCTGGGTTATTTTTTTATAAGTATAAATTATTTGAGTTAATGTATATATCGGCGTGAAAACGCAAAATCGGCGGCGAGACGTTGATCGGCGCATGTATCAATCGGCGTCAGCGTGACGTGAAATGGATCGGCGGCGGCGGCGTGGCGCGGCGGCACACAGGTCTAACTCTAACGCGATTTAATTCGAGAAGCCGCGATAAAGCTTCACTGTGCAGAGACCCATAATTAAAATATAATTGGCCAAGGAGCCGTAGGAAGGATTCTCCGGCACTATCGTTAAGGTAACGAAAAAGTTTCACTGAACAGTACGTCTGCGGTCGTGCTTGTGATGATGAAAAATAATTTCGTTCCCTGGAGACGCGTATCTGACGCTTGTGTTGATTGCAGGGTAGGTATTCATCGAATTTATTCATATAAATATGAATGCGGAAGGAAATTCGTTAATGAAAATACTATCTAAAACCATAAAAACCACTTTTTTATGGTTTTATATAGTATTTTGATTAACGAATTTCCATCCGCATTTATTTTTATATGAATAACCTACCTCTAAAGTAATATAAAGCTCCATCGTCATTCTTTTTGAAGCAGTATTCAGGACTTTTCAATTCACATTCAAACCTAAAGAAACAACTTGTATTATTTTAATTTCCGTAAAAAGAAAAAGTAAATGGAGGCTTTACTGTGCATTGAACTTCAAGCAAACATTTTACCACATTGCCTGCAACCTAATTATCACTAATTATAGAATGAATAAAATTGAATTGCCATTCATTCTCCACTCTGAAAGCTCCTTTAAAACATTTCCCACAATAATTTTGATCAGTCTTCCATCTCACCAAGCCTGTCACGGCGTGTCTGGTAGAACAATATTATCACAAAAAAATAGGCATCGCTAAATCTTTCAGCATTCGAAAATATAGGTTTTCAGCTTTCATTTGACGAGTTCCCCAAAAAAATCCACCGAGGGATCCCGAACATTTTTTTTATTTTAAATTTTTGTTCCTTGAAGTACAATATTTTCAAATATAATCATGGTAAAATACAGTTTTTTTTTCTCAAGCTCGATGGTAGCCCAAATTTCAAATTAAAGTATATCAACATAGATATATAAGATTACATATTGTAATAGACATAACTGTCCTATGTGATCTTGGGGATACGACATTTACTCGTACAGTGGAGGACACACTCAGTTGAGTTCAACTAATTTTCATTCTTTTACCAAGATCCGCACAGCTGAGCGGTAAGCAAATTATTTTTAACTGATATGTCAGCCTAACATCAAGTTTACTTAAAACAGCACCTTTGGGTGCCGTTACCAAACTTCACTTTTACTAAGATGTCAACAAACGACCTTTTACCGAGATTTGCACAGCTGAGATCGGCATTCGGATTTAAGTGTGTATTTGATTCTAGTGTATAACTGTTTCTGTTCATATTTAGAAAAGATTAATTTTCTTTTCCTTCTTTCTGGAATTACACCCCTATTGAGACAAAGCCAAGTTCTCAAATAAGAGTTCTTCGGTTACTCATTAACTGAGAATTTGATTCGCCTATCATGATTGTTTTTTTATATTGTGTATAAGAAAAATATACTCGACCGATGAGATCTAATCAACCATCCTGAAAATTCCACAAACTATGTAACGCTCTAGGAGGAGGGGGAATAGCGTTTAGTATTTCCATACAAAAAACGTTACGGAGGGGGATGGGGTGAGGTGGTCAAAAATTTCCGATTTTAGCGTTACGTAATAAATGGACGCTGCCAAACGATTGATACAAAATAGAGCTCTTTTGCACCTTTTTTACAAATCAATATCACTTGCTGCTGAGTTAATATTGTCATATTTTCCACAATTAATATGATATAAAAAACAACATGCCAAAATATTGACTCTTTGAATTGAAAATAGTCTTGCAGTTGTGTTAACTCAACTGTTATATCCTTGAAAATATCGTGGTCAACAGGCACAATCTGGCTTCATAAATAAGCAAAAATGCCACATTTGAGGAACAGAAAATCTATTCAAGATTCAAGAAACGTCATTCCATGACCAAGTAAGTACTAACAGTTTGGATCAGACCAAAAGAATCATTGAGTCATTTTTCTTAAACAGTACGAAACAGTCGATAAAATGCGATATCTTTGGAAGTTTGTTGATTATGTCTCTGCAACGGAAATTCCATGGACATCTGACATAAAAAAGGGACAAATGATTTGAATTTGGAGATCCTAATTTGACTCCTCCTGACTTAAGTTTATGGAGTTACTGTAAAAACAGAGGCAGAACTCAAGGCAGACTCTTGAGTCGCTATCATCGCAAAACCCCCCAAAAAGCTCAAAAAGGTAATGTGAAATGCATGCTGTATGGAGCTCATTTTGCTACGACCAATAAATGCAGCCACTTGATTGATGTTGTTTTCATGAAATCGCCCAAAAAACTGCAAAAGTTGCACCCTGTATTCGCTGATGTCCGCACGAATGGGAAGGTATCTTTTCGAGATATTGAAACCCTTAGAATAAAGTCATAAAAATCTACTGTAAATTGCAGTTACTCAACTCTATCAAATGAAATTTAACTTTTTATTCTTCCTTATGATACTTACCGTTGCCAATAATCACATAATTAACCATATTTCATGTTGAAAACATATTTTCTATGAGTATTATATCAATCTAAAAGGAGTATAAAATGGTAAAACTTACGTGTTTTAATTACTGCAGTAATTGTGAAAATTGTATTATTGTTGTTCTGCTTGTCAGAAAACCACTTTCACGGTGGAATTATTTTTATTTGATTTAACAGGAAATATCTTCCACAATATTCTTATTAAATTTTGAAATTCCAAGATAAAAACATCAAAATAACTTCAATACTATTAAAAAAGTCTGTGTAGTGTCACTCACTCCGGGTGCCTGGATAATATTCTTAATGAGGATTTTTTAAGCCTTTTGCTAAGGCTTGGGTAACAGGGCGTTAAAGCATATTCCATTTACTTTCGTAGGCCGTTGTAATTTTGATCCATTCTACTTTTAATCTTTAACGGTTGATTGGCAAAGAAAATTCTCAATCAATAACTAAGTACTCAATGAACTCTAAGCTGGGAAGCAGGCTATGTCCCAGCAGAGCTGTGATGCCAGACAGAAGAAGAATAAATTTAATGTATTCTAACCATGAAAAGAAACAGTGCTCGGTTGGATATACTTCCACAGTATGAATTAGTGAACAGTCGAACTTACAACATATCTAATCGAATAAGTGTCCTGTAGCTCAATAAATCCTCAAAATCACATAGGACAGTTTTGTTTTTTACAAAATGAATCTCAATAGATATGTATATATATTTATTTTATGAACTTTTATATGAAAATAAAACTTTTATCCAACGAAGTTGTCTTTTGCAATGATTACATTTCAGTGCTGGAAAAGTTCGCATCACGAAGCAGCTCACGAGTGTATACCAACGCATAACAAACATCACAGACTCGGGATCTGGCTAGGTGTGAGTAAGCCCGCACCCGTCTGCTCGGGAGAACATGTCAAAAGAAGTAGCAACAAGCTCGCGAGCGTTTACTCGCGAGTAACCGAGCAAGGTGTGATTCATTATGGTTTTGACAGACAAATGAATTGTATAACCATCATATCGACAGTAAACTACTAGTTTGTAGTCAAAAGCCCTTGAAAACCATTTATCTCGGAGGGTAAGCAGCTTTTTTTCCAAAAGCACAATATGCCTCTGAGCAGCTCCGAACACGTTCGCGAATCACTTTTAGCTTCAGTTACTCGGGAGTCGACAGATGCGAGTAAGCCAGCGCTCTGACGCTCGGGAGCGTTTGATTTTGTTTTTGTTCTAGTTCAGATGAAGCGTTCGCCATTTTCCATCACTGCTCTAAAGAACAAAAATTTTAAATACAAAAAATGTTCGGGATCCCTCGGTGGATTTTTTTTGGGGAACACGTCAAATGAAAATTAAAAACCTATATTTTCGAAAGGTGAAAGATTTAGCGATGCCTATTTTTTTGAGATAAACCTTTCCCATATACACGCCGTGCTGTATATGTCTTTGCTGGCGCTCTGATGAAACTTTAAACAGTCATCGCATGAATCCAGGCAAGGAGCAATCGGAGCGAAGCACGAGCCATGATTCGTCAACCCCTCAGCAACGATATTTCAGCGAATCAGGTCGAACCATTAAAAACGCATGAATGAAAATCAATTTCCAAACGTATATAAAACACACTTTTACCCACGAGCGTAGCTCATTTCGACGGGAAACGACATTCACACAGAACGAACGAACCAGCGCGGGAAGCTGGCTTTCGCTGATGAACGCACCATGGGCGGAAAAAAGATTTTTGTCTAAAATTTTTAATAATTTCTGTTGACATTTGTTCCAATATTTCAACATTGGATATTTTATGTAACTCATTGGTACTATACCAGGGAGGAAACTTCAGGATCATTTTCAAAATTTTATTTTGAATTCTCTGCAGACCTTTATTCCTGGCATTACAACAGCTAGTCCATATTAGTACAGCATACAACATGGCTGGCCTGAAAATTTGTTTGAATATCAAAAGCTTGTTCTTAAGACAAAGTTTTGATTTTCTATTAATAAGGAGATAGAGACATTTTACATATTTATTACATTTGGCCTCAATGTGATTTTTGAAAGTTAAATTTGTATCTAGCTTAAGCCCTAGATACTTAACTTCATATGACCAATTTATTAGAACCCCTCTCATCGTGACAACATGTGTATTTGAAGATTTTAAATAAAGAGCTTTTGATTTATGTGAAATATTATTAGTTGATTTTCGGAAGTATTCAAACTTTTTTACAATCTACAGAACATGACACGCCGGTTTTGTTTTTTGGTGGAGAGGTCTGTGTCATCCGCAAACAAAAATTTTGGCATCCCTTAGGTAACTTAGATAAGTCAGATGTGAAAATGTTGTATAATATTGGCCCCAAGTTTCAACAACGTTAGTTTCGAATGACGATAAAATCGATGTTTTCTACGCTTATGAATGATGACAGCAACTCCTCTACATGATCCACATGCCATCACGATAAACAAAAAACAATTACAAATTTATTGATAAATTACACAAGCTTGGACTGCTTCAACCAGAGTAGCAGAAATATAAAAAAGTATGAAAATCTCAAAACTATATTCGGTTATTTTGGTCGCCCCTTCATATGGATCCCGCCCACTGTGGACCGTTTCGGTTCTTGCTCGGAGTGTGGGTTTCCCGCTCCGAATGGATGGAAGGAACAAAAATAGACGCCTTTTCCACCCCATCGATCGAGATAATAGCAAATTGAGTGAGTGATTTTGGCTACGCCTTCGGAACCACCGCTTCGGCGAATTCAATCTATTGAACCCAACAATGGATTTCGGTAAATGATTGCAATTATAAACGGTTAATTCGAAAAGCATTAGAACGGAGATGGTGGGAAAGTAGAGTAACCCCAAGGACCTCAACCGAAGTGTTGAGGCGTGATCGAATAGTGTGATTAAATTTTGTACTGGTTGTATGGATATAACTTCTAGTTTGTTTTGCATGGATACATATTTGACTTAGTATTCCCATCGTTTTGGGAGTAACTTATGAATCGATATGTCCGGTGTAGTATTGACCAACACATACAATAACTGACCGATTAACTTCTGGTATTTTTTGTTATGCGAATGTAGCTCTCTTTCATCTTACTTGAAGTACCCAATTTCGAAAGGGATTTTGGTCGACTAGTCCATTAGCCCTGGAAATTTCATCGATGCATCGTTTCTGGCTCAGTAAAAAATCACCGTTTTCGTCGCGCTTCACTTCGATTTCCAGCTACCAGTGTACGTCTCCCATTGACGAAATGTTGAAACATTTCTGAAGTCCTTCGGCTGTTCTCTCGTTGGAGCGCTCGTTGCAGCTGGCGATAATCGCGCAGCCTTCTTCAGTTCATACTGGCTTTTCTTGAGTCAATACTCCTTATTCTCCTACCCACGCACGTTGAACCCAGGCGGTTGGCGAAGGTAAATCTCTTTATCAAGACTACCTCCAGCTTAAAGACTTCATTAAGCTTGCCACACAGCCGTCACAATCAACTACAACCTTCAATCAATTGAGTAAAAATTCATTTCCCACAGAAAAAGCTTTCCTAAATCCAATGCCAATCTTATGGAATTGACAAACAACACACTTGATTCCGTCTGCTGGGCAAAGCCCGTAAACTTTCCCATTGACAAAGCTCACGAAAGAACTGCTCCAAATCAAAATGCCTCCGCTCTAAAACCACATTCTCTCACTAACTTTTGGTCGGCCGAAACCAGACGACGATTTGTTCAATCAACAGAAATTAATTCCATTGTAATCTACTGTGCGGCACCCGACTCGGGCAAAGGCCTAACGATCCCGCACCTTCCCGGAATGGCCACAATAACGCTCACGTGTAGTCAACACTTCGGCATCCGGTAGTCCTTCCAGAAAGAGCTGGATGTTCTCTTTTGCGCTTTCGTTGGATAAATCCGACCCCCTCCCCTTCGTGCCCTTTTGATCGTCGAATGGAAAAAAGGTGGGCGCCAGCGGAGAGCTTACCAATCCGTTCCGAAATGTGAGCGACTTGTGCCGAGTGAAACTCCATCGCCTTTGAAATCGTAATCGCTGATGGGAATCTAATTTCCTAAAGCGATAAATCGGAAAACTTTTAGCCCAATGGCAACCCAGGAGCAACAGCCAAATGGCGTCTGCAGCATCATCATCATCTTCAGCCGGTAAAAGGTAACTCAAAGTCTATTTGCTTCCAGATCACATTCAGCCAACCAAGACCGGTTGAATCCTTTTCTAGTGCCATTTTCGATATGGACATTGTGATAGACGATCGACCGGTAGCTTCTGTGGACTGTGTGCGGCGGGGTGGGAGACAAACTTTTCCGATCTGAAAAGGTGTAATCATGGAGCGAGAGGGATTCTCCGTGACATGGGCGTAGCCAGGATATCCAGGAATTGTTCAAACAAAATAGTCAAAAAACCCTTTTAAGATAGATCCACACATCTCTCCTGGAATTTTGCTTGGAATTCTATTTTATATTAGTGAGTTCGACTAGTGTTTTGTGAATTTGTTCTGGATCATCAGCTCTGAAGAAGATCCAAACTATAGGATCGAAACAACGGCGATGAATTTTATTTATCAATATTTTTGGTAGTGACTGCAAGCCGAATGAAAGCATCAAAAACGATTTACTTACTTACTTATGGGTCCTGGGCACCCATTCTGGTGCATAGGGCCGACGTGAAAGATTTCCATCCTGGGCGATTACCAGCTATCGCCTTGACCTGCGGCCAGGTCAAATTGCCGTCGACTTCTTTTATTTCTTTGTTGAGGCTGCGCCGCCATGATCCTCTGGGTCTGTTTCTGCTGCGATGTCCTGCTGGATTCCATTCCAGCGCTTGTTTTCAGATTTCGTTTCCGCCCCGACGTAGAGTGTGGCCGACCCACCCCCACTTTCGTTGTCGAATTTCGGTTTGTATCGGTTTCTGGTGGCACCGACGATGGAGGTCAGCATTAGAAATCCAGTTGTGTGGCCACCATGCCCGAATTATATACCGCAGGCATCTGTTGATGAACACCTGCAGCCGTTGAGTGTTCTCCGCTGATACACACCACGTTTCACTGGCGTATAACAGCACAGATTTGACATTGGAATTGAATATTCGAATTTTGGTGCGTTGACTAATCTGACTGTTCTTCCAAATATTTCTTAAGCTCGCAAAAGCAGCCCTCGCCTTCTTGATCCGTGCACCTATGTCGATCTTGGTACCGCCGTCAGACGCCAGTTGGCTACCAAGATATTGGAAGTTTTCGACGTTCTCCACTGTTTGCCCGGCTACTGTGAAGCTGGAAGGGCCGGCCGTGTTTACATCCAACGATTTGGTCTTGTTGACATTGATGTTGAGACCTGCCGCTGAGGAGCGTTCGGCAAGATCGTCTAGCTTACTCTGCATATCAGAGCGCCGTTGAGCTAGTATAGCAATATCATCAGCCAAATCGAGATCATTTAAGTGCTCCATAGTAATAGGCTGCCACAGCAGCCCACGGTTTTGTTCACGGTCAATGGCGCCTATCAGGATCTCGTCAATTACGATGAGGAACAGTAGTGGTGATAGTATACATCCTTGCCTCACTCCAGCTACAACCCGGATGGGTTCAGACAAGACCCCGTTGTGCAATACTCTGCACGTAAAGGCCTCGTACTGCGCTTCGATGAGGCCGATGATTTTCTCAGGAACACCCTGCGTCTCAGGGCACCCCACATATTTTCGTGATTGAGTCGGTCGAAAGCTTTTTCGTAGTCAATGAATACCATATACAGGGACTCTTGGAATTCATTGACTTGCTCCAAGATGATACGGAGCGTGACAATATGGTCCACACAGGATCGTCCGGCACGGTATCCCGCTTGCTGTCGATCTTCTCCTGGATCCGGTTTAGGATCACTTTGCATAGAACTTTGAAAACAATACATAGCAACATGATGCCCCGCCAATTATCGCATACAGTGAGGTCACCCTTTTTGGGTACCTTCACTAACACGCCTTGCATCCAGTCGGCCGGAAAAGTCGCGGTGTCCCAGATATTGCGGAATAGTTGATGCAACAGTTGAGCGGATATTGCGGGGTCTGCTTTGAGCATCTCGGCTGATATGCGATCGACCCCAGGGGCTTTGTTGGATTTCATACTTTGGATGGCTGTTTCTATCTCATGCAATGATGGAGCTTCGGTGTTAACGCGACTAATACGCCGAACCCTAGGCGGATCATGCTGAGGTGTTGGTGGCCGGTTTGACACTTGGAAAAGTTGTTCGAAGTGCTCAAACCAGCGTTTTAGCTGGTCAGTGGGGTCGGTTAACAGTTGTCCAGTCGTGTCTTTCACGGGCATCGTCGTATTCATCTTTGCCCCGCTAAGGCGTCGTGAGATATCGTAGAGAAGACGAATGTCGCCGGTTGCTGCGGCTTTCTCACCTTCGTCAGCAAGGGAGTCCGCCCACGCTCGTTTGTCCCGCCTACATGAGCGCTTAACTTCCCTTTCTAGAGCCGAGTATCGTTGACGGGAAAGTGCCTTGGCTCCTCTGGTTTTCGCCCGCTCTATCGCGGCTTTGGCTTCTCTCCGCTCCTCTATCTTCCTCCAGGTTTCATCGGTAATCCACTGTTTTCTCCGAGTGCGTAGCTCACCCAGATTATTTTCGCTGGTAGTGATGAAGGCATTCTTGATGGCGGTCCATTGCTCTTCTACGCTGCCACCTTCCGAAATATTAGCAGCACGAGTTTCCAGTTCTTCGACGAAGGACCTTTTCACTGTGGCATCTTCCAGTCGGCGTGTGTTAAATCGACGTCCGACTCTTTCCTCCTGTCGACGAATCCGCGCAATGCGCAGACGCACCTCGCCGATGAGGAGGTGATGGTCGGATGCGATGTCAGCACTACGTTTATTCCGCACATCAAGAAGGCTCCGTTTCCACTTTCGGCTGATACAGATGTGGTCAATTTGATTTTCGGTAAAGCCGTCACGGGAGACCCACGTGACCTTGTGAACCGGACGATGGGGGAAGAGCGATCCCCCAATCACCATGTCGTTATTGCCACAAAACTCTGCCAACAGTTCTCCGTTTTCGCTCATTTCTCCGAGACCATGGCGTCCCATGACAGGCTCATAGCTCGAGTTGTCGGATCCGATCTTCGCATTGAAGTCGCCCATGTAGATCTTGATATCACCCTTCGGAATCTTATCAAAAACGATGGTCTAGGTAAAGTTATCAAGCCCATCTATCAGGTAGACTAATCGGCAAACCTCGACCTGCCTCGGGAGATATTTTTTTTTGGAATGCTCCAAACAAGAACTTCTTTTTTCATCTCACATGACAATTATCTCGCTAGTCACAGAACCCATACATCTCCGTAAATCGGGATCAAGCATGTCGTCCGTACCGGCCATCTCCCTAGAAGAACTACTTTGATAGTGTGGTAATTTTACCATCCCAGTGTAGACCTTTTCACCCTCTCAAGATGACCATGGTGGAAGATAATGACTCCTTACCGCGTACCCGATCTGGACTTACGAGTATAAGATGAAAGATGACTCAGTGGACCTGGAGTCATTGATGGATGGAGTAAACTTGCTCCTAAGGCAAGGCAAATGGTCTTCCGGCGATAGCGCTCCATCAATTTGATATGGCGGACAACAGACTGCTCTAAATAAAATCAGTGCTCTATTGACTGAAAAATCTAAGAAGGCAAGATCAGAATCTGCTTCACTAACAAAGCTGCCAAGATATACGGAGATCGTTAAGAAAACAATGAAAACTGAGGTATCCCAACGGAGGGCACCACCATTGTACCCCATTTGGCATAATGGCCGTTCGGAATAATGAGTGATTTAGAATGAATATTGGCATTTCTTGAAACTTTTACCGAGATCAACACCAACGAGCGCATAGCCATCATTTTTGGTAGGTTCTCAAGAAGCGTGGTGTTCGTTCAGATGTTTTCCAAGCTTTGGATGTTTTGACATTAGAGAGCATAACTAAACAGAACTCGTAACGGGTCTGGTCAATCATATTTTCAGAATAATAATTGTCTCTACATCCCAGGACATAGAAAATCTTTGAGCTTTTTGTAAATTGGCAAAGAAAGATAGCAGATAATAATATAGAAAACGATTTTAGAACATTTCGTTGATGATCGAACTCTGTCCTAGTTGGGACGTAACACTTGATGAAAAATTCTTGTAAAAAGAAAGAAAAATTTATTTGCAAAATATTGAAAGATCTTATCCAAAGATCTATTATTGCAGCATAATGCAAAAAAAAAGCCAAGGTTTTAACGCAAAACAAAATCTTCTCACAGCACAACTCGAACAAACAACACATTTTTACACGAAAATGTTTGTGGCAACATTTTTAAACCATACAAAATTATTTTAATTTTGAAGGTGTTAATCAAAAACACCGTCTATTACCGAAAAAAGTGAAAATTTGTTATTGAAGTAATATTTTTTTCCAGCATATCTCGAAAGAAGATCATATGTTTTTAAAAGCAATAATTTAAATGTTGAAATATTAGCAGGTTCTAAAGTGATGATCATTGTACCAGTACGGCTTGCATGAGTTGATAAAACAGAAAGATACAATAATGTTTTACATGTAGCTTTACTAAACTTTATCTTATAATAGTATGAATATTTCTGAAAGAAGGCTTAATTTATTATTAAAACAATAGGAGATAGGATGCCAAAAATTATTACGGCATAATAAAAATAAGAGACATCAAAAATTACGTTCAGAATCATCGGAGTGAGTGCAGTAATCGATTTCTCTTTTCGCTGATAGCTTGAGCAGATCAATGTTATCGATTGCCTCCCTTATATCAGTTGGAAACAAAAAAATGTCTAAAAACATATCTCACGGTGATTATAAAAATCGAATATTCATCGGATTTTTTCTCACTAAAGATCAGTATTTAATCTATATTTTCATAATCGGAAGGTTTTAAGATATTCTACCGGAGAAATTTTTGTGTGGGCTGAAATTCGTCGTTTGCATGGGTTTAAGCTTTCTTCTTTCTTCCTTTCTGGCGTTACATCCCAACTGGGACAAAGCCTACTTCTCAGCTTAATGTTCTTATGAGCACTTCCACATTTATTAACTGAGAGTTTTCTTTGCCGATTGACCATTTTTGCATGTGTATATCGTGTGGCAGGTACGAAGATACTCTATGCCCTGGGAATCGAGAAAATTTCCTTTACGAAAAGATCCTCGACCAGCGTGATTCGAACCCACGACCCTCAGCATGGTCATGCTGAATAGCTGCGCGTTTACCGCTACGGCTATCTGAGCCCCTGGGTTTTAGCTAAATAGCTAATAGCTAAAATAGCTTAAAAATAAAAAAAAGCAAAATTTCACCGATGAAATATTTTAAAACCTTCCTATTATGACAATATTATCCAAATACTGAACACTAGCGAGAAAAACCCCGATGTAAACCGTGCAAAAGTTTGGGTTCACCCCCTAAAAACATACAAAAGTGTTCTGTCCATATCTCTGTAATCACACGTCCAATTGAAACTCTTTATGCCGCATTCGAAAGGCAAAGAGTTAAATTTTTGCACGATACACCATACTGTGGGGTGAACTCAAACTTTTGCACGATGACTTGACTGACTGTTTCATTAGGGCGGTTCAAAATTTAAAAATGTTTGAAAATCCAATCTCCCATATGCTCCTTACCATCCTTATCATAAAAATTGTGTTCTGTGAAATTTTCAGCTTTCTAGGTGGTGATTTAAAGGTGGCCCAAAGCCAATATAGGTTTGTATGGAAATTACTATGGAGAAATTTTGATAAATGTTCCAAACCCGGTTGTTCTGTAATATTAATACAAACTTATTATTCCATATTGAAAACTCGTTCTTCAAACCATAATGAAGAAATTTGCTGAAGAGAGAAATTCAATCCGAAGGATAGCAGAAGAGATATCCATGAGTTTGTTTGCTATTATTAAGCTTAATATGGGATTATAGCCCTGCAAACATGTACAAAAATCCCAAACAAAATTAGCTCAAAAGGGATTTGTTTCTTCAGCAACATCCTTCATTAAGGTTTGAAGAATGAGTTTTCAATATGGGATAATAAGTTTCTACTTACATTACAGTACTAGAGTGTTTGGAACATTTCTCTAAATTTCTCCGTAGTAATTTCCATATAAACCTATATTGTCTTTGGACCACCTTTAAATCACCACCTGAAAATTTCACAGAACACTATTTTTATGGTAAGGATGGTAAGGAGCATATGGGATTGGATTTTCAAACATTTTCAAAATTTGAATTGCCCTACTGTTTCATTGATTTTGAATACTTTCCAGATTTTTCCGCCAAAATGTGTCTTTTCAAAGAATATAAGATGACGATTCTATTGACGCTTTGATTTAAAATTTTGGTCGATCCAATGCTGAGGAAATTACATAAGATTTTTCAGTGTGTTTTTTTGAAAAATGTCACAACTATAAGTAAAAATTTAGTATACGAATTTCAAAGATTTTTGTTTTGGAAAAATACAAACGAAGTAAGAATAACTCTTTGCCTTTCGAATGCGGCTTAGAGAGTTTCAAATTGGACGTGTTATCACAGAGATATGGACTTAACACTTTTGCATGTTTTAAGGAGGTGAACCCAAACTTATGCACGGGAGTGTACATTCGATTTTTGTAATCGTCTGGTTCAGACATAGCGTGTATAGGTAACTATTTTAATTTTAGATAAACAATTTTATTGTTGAATAACGTGTCGTTGTTGTATTCAAAATAAGCCTGATGTCGCCAGAGTGATCCAATAGAAGTGTAAACATGAATGCCAATTCCATGAATTTCTTGGGTTCAGACTCATTATGCCAAATGACTTTATGCCAAATAACCTACTACCGGGTTCCACACAGTACTCTTCTATCTCCGTTAGAAACGGAATGAGCTATGAAAGCGTTAGATACCGCAGATTCTCCGCTAAGATTTAAACGTAGTGGTCACCTGTTGATTCAGTGCAACAAGACTATCCATGCCCTGTGGAATATACGCCGATTAAGGGAGATAGACAGAAAGAAATAGTAGCTAATGCCGGGGGTAAGAAGTCTAGTACCTCTTTGAAAAAGAAGTCTCTGTTTTCGCGACCCAAACTTCCACCGGTAGGTTCCCCTAATGATGGCCTCTTCATTGAACTCACTCTGCCGAGTCGAACCATACAGTCAAGCTCAAGGGGTGGATCACTTCTGATGCATCTGATAAATCAGAATAATTTCATGCATTGAAATGCATTTAAATGCACACTCAGCAAATTTTTAATTCATGGCTTGCTCCAGTTAACTGTTGTCCTTTTTGATGTGTCAAACATTATCTTCCATAAACTCAAGAGGAGCTGCCTCCTCATCCAAAATAGTTCCAAGAGGGACTAAAAACGGTTTTTCAGCATGTACCTTATTTCAGTTTTGGATATCGGCATTTGGATAACTAATTTATTTCAAAAATCTTCAAATCCCTCCTTATCAGTTCTTGCATCGAGCTGGTCTTGATAGCACGCGCTTTTTTACTGCGTCCGTTCATACGTTTTTATTGGATTGTGCCATCGTTATTAGTGTTTTTATACCGTTCACTATTTTTTCACGGGGTACATGTTTGATCACAGTTACGGTTACTAATATCGTTTACGCGAATAAGTGATAAAAAAGCCACGGAGCACGCCCCCCGTACTGGTGCGTTTGTTCTTCACCCGAGAGATTGAAGTTTTTGCGCACTTTTATCGTGTATTTATGTGACCGTGTCACGTTCTGTGACTAGTTTAGTGTTTGACCAGTGTCACAATTAAGCAGTAGAAAGAAGTAGCTTCTACTTCCAGCCCCTCGGGGCGAAGAAAATGCCCCCTCGCAGAGTATCTTCTGAGGAATAAGGGGAACAGTTCGTGATAGTTCTAGGCAAAGTTTTGACTTTGCTAAATTAAACGCCGCTTCACCAGTGCAAAACGGAGGATAGGCACATATTTGACCGACAGTGACCGATAGCAAGGTATTGTGCTCCCGTTTACGGAGCCGGGCAAACAGTGACCACACGGAAAAAAATCCGTTGCCGGAATCATGAACAAAAAGTCATGAAATCATAAAATTTTATGTTTCATAATATCATGACTACAAGTCATGAAACCATGGCTATTATTCAAGAATTTGTGTGCTCAGGGCGTTACATAAATCCAACTGTCACTTTTTTCATTTAAGTCAACACGTCTTTTGCGATCGGTAGTGGTTTTTTTTCCAGTGAAATTATAAATAAGTTTTGTTTGCGGAAAAGGTTAATTTGAATACCATGCTCGTCGGAACTTTGCCATCATATCGATGACATTCCCGATGACCCAATGACTGCCATTGCTATTAGATGTGCGAAAATGTACTTGCAAGATTTCACACTGATTATGACGTACCGGGCAATGATTGACGAAGGTTTTGCTTGACAAATTCGTCGGCGATTTTAAATTTTCGTTGTGATACATTCTCCACATCTTACAATAGAGCAGCTCACACAAACCTTCCGGATGATCTTTACCACTTTCCACGCCCGCAGGATCGTTTATTTTTCCATCGCCAATACAATCCACCAGCATTTTGCAGCCCAGGGACGATGTGCCAATTCAACTGATGTTTTTAATGACATTTTTCGTGCAAACCTAACCACCGGATGTTCGCGTTTCTACCAAAGATGTGGCACTCGTTAAGTTGACTCTTGTCACAGTTTATTCCGAAACTACCGGCACAAAATCCATCTTCATGTTATTTGTTTACCTATAACAAATATACTGGGATCATAATTGACGTTTGTATGTTTTCATGAAGTTAGTTCATGATTTCATGATCCTGCTTCATGATTTCATGACTCAAATTGCTTCTTTTCAACACCAAAACTGGAATCATAAATGACAGGTATCTAAATCCATGAATAGTTTTCATGTTTTCATGAATTTTATTCATGGTTCCAGCATACATAGTTTATGATTTGATGATTTGAATTAACACTTTGGAAACGTAACGTACAGCTGGCGTTACGGTAAAAAGATTCATGATTTCATGACTTTTGGTCATGGTGTATTTTCATAACATGAAAATACACATTCCTCCCAAAATCATGACCTTTTCTCCTTGTTTTGGGTGCCGCATTTTTACCCGTGCAGTGATTGAATATTGCTTGCTGCTAAGAAGAGCAAGATAGCGGTGATAGAGCGGTGCACGCTATGTCTGAACCAGACGATTATAAAAATCGAATGTACATCGGATTTTTTCTCGCTAGAGATCAGTATTTGGTCAATATTTTCATAATCGAAAGGTTTTAAAATATTCTATCGGTAAAATTTTTTCCATACATTTTGTATGGGCGGAAATGCGTCGAAAACTTGATTTTCATGGGATTTAGTATGAAAAATGGCTAAAAATTGAAAAAAATCAAAATTTCACCGATGGAATATTTTAAAACTTTCCGATTATGAAAATATAACCCAAATACTAAACTCTAGCGAGAAAAAATCAGATGTACATTCGATTTTTATAATCGTCTGGTTTAGACATAGCGTGCGGTGCTTTACTGCGCTGGTGTTACTCCGCTCTCCCCCCACGGGGGCAAAGTGTATAGCAAAGATTGCAGTTTCTCCCCACGTATTGGGGTAAGAGGGCCAAAATAGACCCTAGTGTTGTGATTACGGGATTTTATTTGAATAACCGTTAGTGTGCTTCTACCTTATATTTGGGCCTTGAAACAAGACAACTAGCAGTGCGCGAGTGCAAATCGGGTGAATTGTAGGTGGTTCCAGCTTAGTGTATACCAGCGCTGCCTGCCGCTATCGTCATCAGGGCCGTTTCCAGGTGAGTTAGTGGTGGTGGTGTCTGTAAAGTGAGGGGCCGCCATGGCGGCAAGTTCGTCCGGGCCTCCCCCAAACCCTTGGTGGGACGGCCCCGAAAATGTTTCGAGAGGGAATAGGGTTGATGGCACGTTTTCTGGCGCAACACTTCCACCGTTCATGGACCCGGAAGGGTACCACGGTGAATTGCATTTGATGAGGATATCGGGAGCAAATGGACCCCTTCCCAACCGACTCTTTTTAATTCGAAGGTCAGTGGAAAAATTTGTTGGAGGAAAGATTGAGGGAGCTTTTCCGGAAGGGAGAAATTCTACCTACGCACTCAAAGTTAGGAACCAAAGCTAATATAACAAGCTTCTAGCCATGAGTCAGCTGAATGATGGTACCGCGGTTACTGTTATCGAACATCCTACACTCAACTCCATCCGTTGCGTGGTGAGCTGCCGGGATGTTATTGAATGGCAGGAGGATCAATTGTTAGAGGAATTAAAGGAACAGGGAATTAAGGAAGTCCGAAGAATCACGCGTCGGAATGGACAAACGCGAGAAAATATCCCGGCCTTGGTGCTCACCTGTTGTGGAACCATCCGGCCTGAGACAGTAGAGTTCGGGTACATTCGCTGCAGGACTCGGCCTTATTATCCGAGTCCAATGCAGTGCTTCAACTGTTGGCTCTTCGGCCACACAAAAATGCGCTGCCAGGCCAAAAAAGCTACCTGTGGGACCTGTTCAGGAGATCACTTGATCGCCGAGAACAGGGAGTGTAGCAACAATACTTTCTGCAAAACTTGTAACAGTGAGGATCATAAAATATCGAGTCGTGCCTGTCCCCAGTGGCAGTTCGAGAATGCAGTTCAGAAAGTTAAGGTCGACCAGGGCATCCCCTACCCTGCCGCTCGCAGAATAGTTGAGCAGAACCGAAACGGAAGATCTTTCGCCGCTGTAGTTCGTCCTGCTACCACAGAATTAAATCAACAAACCAACGGTAGAGCGGATCAACATGCATCCGCCCTTGCCGCAAAAGATGCTGAAATTGCCGAACTTCGAGCAGCCCTTGCTATCCGTTCTGCTCCCCTGGCAGCAGCCAACAATGAAATCGAACAGCTAAAATCCATCGTCGCTGAACAGGCGAAACAAATTCAGTTACTTACTGAGCACGTTTCTGTTTTCTTAAGGCTGTCATGCCCGCGGCAAGCTTTCCAAACCTTATAGAACCCATTAAAACTGCCACACCCGCAGTACTATCTGTTCCCAACAATACCAACACTGCATCCTCTGCGTCATCAACCATCTCGAATCTTCCGAATAACATCTCTTCTAGCAACCCTCCATCGAATAAAAATATCCTCGGTTTCAGCTCCGACTCTGCCATAACGCAGTCTCTACAATCCTTAGACTCCAAAGCAGCCGAGGTCAATTTACTCCAAGACGCTCCATTAGAAAACGTATTCTCAGATTCCGACACAGGCTCTTCTGACCGTAGCGTCAACACCGAATTCTATTCACCCCAAGCAGTGAGAAATCTAGCTTCACCACAAACACCAAAACCGCCCCGTACCAGAGCTTCCCTCCCAAGTGGAAGCGGAACTGTAAACGACATAGCTAAAACCTCTGGTAAACGCCCAATCAGCTCTGTCTCACGAACGGAAACGCTGTTCCAACAGCACAAAAAAACCAAAAAGAAGGCGCCCGATGGTCCGACGATCATTCCTAAGAAACGGTAAGTCCATCATCCCTTTTCCTCTATTTTCTCACCGCCACCCCATCCACCCAAATCTGACACCCCCAACACTGCCTTCCGCCCCATTCTCGCAAGTGGTAGTCCACAATCAAGCACTGATCGTCCGAGCACCGGTGAACTGGAAGCCATGCCCCAACCAGCATCGTCGGACCGACTCCGACATCGTGCTCAAAAGAACAGTCCATCAACCTCTCTTGATAGTCAGGGCGCCAACGTACCGGACGTTTTACCCCAACCGGAATCGTTGGATCGACTCCGGCGTCTTGAAGGTAATATGGATGAAGAGCTCCTGTTCCACTTTGTTCGCTGCCCAGCTAGAACCCCTGGTAGCCAGAGCCCCGTCAGTGCGGCCGTTTCCCACTCCGGAACTGGCGGACACTCTTTGGCGCTGGGGGAAGACCTGGAAGAGGGAAACCAGGCTCCAGGAGGCCTACCTCCCTGGACGACGAGGGAAGTGAAGGTTCACAAGCAATCGGGACACGGCGGGTTTTGCCCACCACCCCAATGGACAACGCGGGAAGTCAAGTCACATCTACCTCCTCTGTAGAGGACCTTGGGCTCCCCGGGAACCCCAACCCGGGTGGTAAGTCCCACTCCACCGTCGTAAGCTCTTCTGATGCTCTCTTAGCACCCCTCTCTACCGTGGTCACTTTCACTCTGGACAACGTGGGAAGTCAAGGCCTGCAAGCTCTCGGGACGCATCGGGCTCTACCCGTTACCCCGAAGGACAACGTGGGAAGTGAAGCTACCTCCAAACACAGAACCATCCAAGCTCTAAGTCCCAGCAACCCGACCCACCGATTATCGTCCCTTGCAACCCCCTTTTTTCCTGCCGTCGGGACACCCCTGCATTTGGTGGGCCCATCTACCGGGCCTGCCATCTGTAGAGCTCTGTCTTGTTCGTGCACCGAAAGCGATACCGAAATACCATCCGATCGCCATTCAACTGCCATAGGATCTCCGCCGCTCATTGTAAGCTCACCCTCAGCATACACCGTTGGTAGGAATGTGGTCCATCCGTGCACTAACACCACTCCCAATCAAACCCTAAGTCATCCCACCCCAGCTTTACCGGAACCAGCTAGGTTTTGCCTGCAGTGGAACATGAACGGGTTCTTCAACAATCTGGCGGACCTTGAGATCCTCACAAGCAGCGACCCCCCTTGGATCCTGGCTCTCCAAGAAGTCAACCGAGTCACACTCGAACAGCTGAACCGCTCACTCGGCGGTAGATATGTATGGAACCTTAAGCGCGGAAGCAACTTCCGCCATTCCGTCGCCCTCGGAGTGCTTAAGTCGGTTCCGTTTGCTTTTTTCAATATCGACTCTCAACTTCCAGTTGTAGGGGTCAAAGTGCAAGGAAACACAACAATATCAGTAGCATGTGTCTACCTACCATGCGGAAATATTCCTAACCTGCGGGGCGAGGTTGAAAAATTTATTCAACAACTGCCCGAACCTAGAATGGTTGTCGGTGATTTAAACGCCCACCATCCGATGTGGGGTGGTTCTCGGTCAGACTCTAGGGGCAATATCCTATTAAACCTCTTCGAAGATAACGATCTCACTATCCTAAACGATGGTTCCCCGACTTTCTTCAATAGTCGCTATTCGACGGCAATTGATGTTACGGCTGTCACCCGGTCGGAAATCCGACGGTTCAGCTGGTGCGTCAATTCGGATCCACATGGCAGCGATCATCATCCTCTTCAAATCTCGTTATCTGTCGAGGCTCCCGTCACAACCAGGCGTCCCCGCTGGCTATATGATCAGGCAGATTGGATTGTCTTTAATAATAACGTCAGTGCATCACTCCGCTCTCACCACCCTAGTAACATGGCAGAATTCACTACCGCTCTCACGCAAGTGGCTACCATTTCGATCCCGAAAACCAGCAGCAAGCCTGGCCGAAAAGCTCTTCGTTGGTGGTCACCAGATATCAAAAAGGTGATCAAGGCACGCAGAAAGGCTCTTCGCGCCATGAAGAGAATGGCACCTGATCATCCAAACCGAGATGTAATTGTTGATCGATATCACATCGCACGCAACACTTGTCGGCAAGCCATCCGAGACGCCAAACGAGCCTGTTGGGAGGAATTCTTGGACAGTATCAACGCAACCCAATCAACCGCTGACCTATGGGCCAAGGTCAACGCCCTCAACGCGTCTTGGAAAAAGAATCATCACTCCACCCACCCTCGACATTGATGGGAACAGTACTGCGGATTCAGAAATCATTGCCGACACGAAGGAAAGCCCAAGCTGCCGTTACCAGAGTAGCCAAATGGGCTTCCTCCGTCGGCTTCACTATGTCAGCTTCTAAAAGTGTCCGTTGCCATGTGTGCTCATCCAGACACAGGGTCAGTGGGCCTCCGATCAACATCAACAACCAAGCCATCCCCGTCCGTAAAACGGCAAGAGTCCTCGGTGTCACCATCGACCGAGGCCTGACCTTCAAGCCGCACTATGAAGGAGTTAGAGCCAACTGCCGAAGTCGCCTAAATTTATTGAGGTCCCTATCGAGACCACATCACAGCAACAACCGAAATATCCGCAACCAGCCTCAGCCTCCCTGGACAGTGCTCAATCTTCTCCGCCGAAGCAGCTGCTATTTTATACGTCGTCACCGCACCTACTACTAGCCCAATAGTTATCATCACCGATTCAGCGAGCTGCTTCACAGCGCTCCAGTCTGAAGCCCCCCGTCACCCGTGGATCCAGGGGATAATAAAAAAATCTCCTAACGATGTCACCATAATGTGGGTCCCAGGACATAGTGGTGTTCCTGGTAATGCAACCGCAGACTTCCTAGCAGGATCCGGCCCTTCTGGCCCTCGTTACAGCACTAAGGTGCCCCTTGCCGATACTCGACGGTGGGTGAAATCAACCATACGCCAGACATGGCAGGCAGAGTGGGCGAACTCACGAGGGGCCTACCTGCGAAAAATCAAACGAAGCACTGATGCTTGGACAGACCTAAAGTCAATGAAGGATCAAAAAATAATTTCCCGGTTGAGAACCGGCCACACAAGAGTATCCCACAATTACGAAGGAAATCTTTTCCATCGGACATGTGTGGTATGTAACACGGGTAACACAGTTGAGCATTTTATCTGCAACTGCCCAGCCTTTGATGGCCCCAGACAGATGTATGGGATTGCTGCTAGTATTCGAGAAGCTCTGCAGGACGACCCCTCTTCAACGGCGGCGCTTATCTCGTTCATAAAGGACGCCGGAATATACTTTAAGATTTAGAGTTAGCGACCTTGAAAAATTTTACGTGATCGTAACTCACTATTTGTTGTAGTCCCGTGATGTACATGTTTTGTAGTAGTTTTAAACTTGTCGGATCTTTTGTCCGTTCTGAGCGTTAGTCACAAACGAAACGTGCGTATATTATGCGTCTAGCTCTTTGTTGTTTTAATCCGTGCCAACTCATAAACTCTGTGTAACAACTCTGTGTGCATAGGTTAAGTTACAAAACTTTTTTAGTTTTTTCTCAGGCTGGCCCTTCAGGCTTGTTCTGTTTTCTTCTTTTTTTCTTTTACCTGACTGGGGATGAACCGGCAGAAAATCCCTTCAATAAAAAGTAATTCAATTCAATTCAATTCCTTAGACAGTAAGGTTGACGACAAGGTGGACTCCGGCTACGGGGGAGCGCGAAACAGATTACATGGTCTAAGCAGATGGTTGGCGTGCTCAACGAGGGAGCAAACCTGTAAATAGTTTTCTTGTCGAAGCTTATATTTCCTAAACGGCAGATTGAAGGGGCAGCTGTATGTCTGTTTTGGATAAAAAAGGCTATGACACGATATTTTTTAACAGGATTGTGAATTATGGAAGGATGATTGCAATGCCATGAAATGAATTCAATTGACGAAGATTCGAACCTTTTAATTATAATAGGGGGATTCACTAAATGGCGAAAAACTTTGCGTATATCGTGCTAAACTGAGTATTTTAAATCTTTTACAGAAATGTGTTAACTGCGCACGAAACATTTCAAGTTGCTGAAGTTTGGCAGTCTAACAATCCAAGAATGCGTTTTTCGTTGCTATATGTCGTCTTGTCATCATAAAATAACAAACACATTTTCATTTACAAAAACGGTCGATTAAGAAATTGGATTTATTGGATTACTTTCAAGCTACCTTTATATATCAATGTGCAGCTACCTTCCTATATCAATGTGCAGTATCTAACATTATGTGTGATAATTAATTCTAATAGTAAAGTCCCAACCCAGTTTAAAACAACCATCATCAATCGTTTCATATCAATTGATTTCCGTCGAATAAAATAACTCACTCATGTGGAACTGTGAAATGCGTTTCATTTCTTGCCTACAAAATTCAATAATATTTCTGCTTGTGATCATTGACCTTCATAACGATCCAAAAACAATGACCATAAGGAAAATATAAAATCCGACTACAAGACACAACCATCGAGTCTTTTTATTTATGATAAATGGGGAACTTTTCTAACATTCGAGATAGTTTTCAACTGAGACGAGACTCGCGAAGACGGTCTTCTTTTTCTGTGTTTGCTGAGTTTTTTTCTTATTCCACTTTGTGCATACCAATTATGCGCATGCTGTTCAAATCCTCACATGAACCTCTCAGCAAAAAATGATTAAGTTTGTATCACATCGAATCATAAATAGCCATTTGAGTGAAATTTCATGCCAGCAAACGTAGCAGACATTAGAAATAATTAATCTACTGCTTAGATTTATCAGCAACTTTGGAAAAAACTGCTCCACCGACCGAGGTTTTTAATAACAGTTTACTTTGAACACAATACTTTTCACTTTTGCAGCCATAAAAACGGTGGGCTGCATTTGACGTTTCGTGAGAGGGGAATCTGGGCTGCATATGACGTTGATATTTTTCCTCTTCGCGAGTCTCTCTCAGGTTTTCAATCTTCGATGATAGCCAAGGTACAATAGACATTCCAAGAAAAAAAAATAAGCTCAAACAATTACAATCTTTGAAATGTCTGTCGTTTGTGATAGGTTGTGATAGGTAACTAGATTATTAGTATCTGATCTGTCATTGCTCTGAGTCAGAACAGGAACATTTCATTTGAAATGTTTCATCAATCTATTTACGCAAATACTCAATTTACACAGCTTTAAGTGAATACCCCTAATGTTTTTCACTTTACTAAGCCACACTTAAACAGCAACAGTTGTTCGGGATCTCCGAGAAACCCTGGCTGTTGTCAATTATTAAAGATTTTCATCTAGATTCGGATTGAAAGCATAAACGACGAATTCGATTGATAATTATTTTGCTTTAAGAGATAGAAAGGAACAATTTCGAGCAAAAACACGCGTTTTAAGATGTTTATCAACTTTGTAGAAGACATGAAAAATGTGAAAAAATTAAGTAAAAAGTTATAAACAAAGATGATTTTAAACGATTTTTTTCATACAAATTTGTGTACTTTATGTTAAAAAAAATCGTAACTCTTTTACAAGATTTCTAACATTTTTCATGTCTTCTACAAAGTTGTTAAACATCTTAAAACGCGTGTTTTTACTGAATATCGTACCTCTCTATATCTTAAAGTAAAATAATTATCAGTCGAATTCTTTTTAATAAGGCTTATTTGTTTGATAGTAAAAACCCATGCAAAGACGCATATAGACAAAAGTTTTTATCAATTGCCGAAAGGAGAGAAATGGTTCTTTCATGATTTGTAAGAGTAGTCTGCGCCATTTTGCGCCGAAGCCAGTTATTAGAGGCCTAAACTACCCCTTGAAAAAATAGAAATTCGTGAATAATTTTGTTACTTCAAAAGATAGGGTGATGATATGTTCATCAAAAACATGGGTTTTTCTATGGCAAACAACTTCGTAGAAAACACAAAAAATGTAAAAAATCTTGGAAAAAAGTTATGATAAAAAAAAGATGTTTAGGGGTCATTCACATACAACGGCATATATCTCAAAAAGTATAAGAGATAGAAAAATCGTGTCTTCGATAAAGTTGTTTCAAATTGCCAATTCTACAACTTTGCCGAATACACCATCTGTCTATCTAAATGTTTTGAAAAAAATAGTTTTTCTATCTCACTGCTAGGTGGATTTATCACAAACCTTTTTTCGTCAAAAGTTGCGCTATAATATACCAAGAAACTTCTCCGAACAAACTATATCGCTAAAACCAACGGTTTGGGCGCTATAAAAAAGCACATGAAATCGAAAAAATAAAACACAGTGCAGTGCTTTACTCTATATTGTTGCAAAAAAAAAATCAGCGAATTCTTCTAAAAGGAATTGGGTATTATTGACGGTCAAAATCATTCCAATACACCGAACAACAAAAATACTGCATATTTAAAAAAAAATCTCCAAATTCGTTGCCGTTGCTTGACGAAAAGGTTGAACTAAAACGAATTTGGCGATACTTGACAACGTACTTGTAGATGCAGTCTATTTTGAGCATGAGCATGAGCATGATTGACCGCCCGCAGATGCTACTCCTTTATTGCAAGAACAGCTGTACTTACACAGGGAACCAACTGACGCTACTCGGGATCAGTAGCATCCTCAATGTGTAAGTACTGGTGCTCTCATTATTATAACAAACAATAACGGCGCCGGCTGCGTCCGATGCAGGTTAATTTGGGGATGGGAGGAAAATGTTGACGTGTTTCTTGCTTTATGGAAGCCGAGGGTTCCTCTGCACTTCCACAAGTAAACACTGGGAGTTTGGATATGGGAGAGGGATTCGTTTTGGTATACGATAAATATATAATTTGAAATGAATGCGCCTAACCGGATTCGCGACATTACTCGATAACGCATTGAACGCCGAACAAGTGTTCGTCACTCGCCCCCATAGGAGCAAGCGACAAGATCAAAGGATCAAACACTACTAACGCGTTCCGCGACCCAAGACACTATTCCACCGTGCTACGCGAGCGGCTCGCAACACGATTGATCCTGCCCTCATCACTCACCTCCGTAGGAGCAAGCGTCAAGGTCGAAGGATCAAACAGCACTCCTACTTGTAGATGCGGTCTCTTTCGACCATAAACTGCTTGACAATATTCGGATCCTTTGAAATGTTATACTATTATTATTTTATTTTTCAAATTTCAATTGATCAGTCAAACTATAATTTTACTTAAAAATAGAAAAACGTCAAAGCATTTTCCCGTCACTTTAATTAAACGAAAAATCAAGGTGAAATTTTGGGAGGCTCTGTATAATTATCGTTTTTGCGTGAAACTCGTGAAAGTACTTCTGAAATCGCTGGACGTCCACTTTCTACCCACGCCTTGAAGGAAATCCTGGCTACGTTCATGCCCTGCAAACAACGTGAACTGACGGCTGTGTCTGGTTCTTTGGAAGTTTCACCATGTTAGTGTGCATTTCCAGGAAATCAATTGTTGCTGAACAAATTTTATGGACGACCGGCCGCTCATTTTTGCCTACCATATGTTATGGCATCTGTTTGTTGGATGTTTTCGACAGAAATTCACCTCAGCCCGGAGACTCCATGCTTCGATACGGCTTCCAAAGCAATTCAACGAACACCTATGGCAGAATCCCCCGCCCACGCACGTCCTTGTAAGACATCGCCGTTCACCAGCAGAAAACGAGGGTGTAAAGAACAAGTTCTGCGGAATGCGATGCGTATCTGACTTGAATGGACCATCCAAGCGAATGCCGAAAGGAAACACCTTGCCATAAAAAAAGGGACCGGTTGGCAAATGGTACGAATGTTTCCCCGGCGGCTATTCTCACCCTTCAACCAGCAAGCTAACCGCGTAGGGTTACCATACGTACTTTTTAGTAAATGTACTATTTTTTGCCTTTAAAGTTGCGTACTATTCTTTTTAGCGAATGGGTATTCTTTTATCACCGCTAGTACATGACAGCTCACCATAGTAGCATGCTCGGAAGAACTTTTAACTATTGAGTACCAGAGCTACAGGTCTAAATCCACGATAATTGTGATAGTAACGAACGTGGTCATCATGTAAAGGACAAACGGACAATGCTGTATCGTGTCATCGCCGAGTAGGAGCCACTCTAGTGGGACGTAGGTAGCGCAACCCTGATAAGGTGGCCTATCGAATACTCTTCACTAACCAAAAGAGGAAAAAGTAGAGCAAACGCAAAAATCAAAACAAGAAGTAGCAGGTAATTTCTGAACATGGTTTTCCGGCAAAACTAATTAGGCTGATACGTGCTACGCTGGATGGTTCGAAATCAAGTGTTCGGTTCGCAGACGAGGTGTCAACCTCGTTCGTGACGTTAGACGGATTGAAGCAGGGAGACGCACTTTCGAATTTACTGTTCAACACTCGATGGTGCTATTAGGAGATCTGGTTTACAAAGAAACACACTATCATCACACGGTCGCATGTGCTCCTTGGCTTTGCGGACGATATTGACATTATTGGAATCCATCGCAGGTCAGTGGAGGAGGCGTTCGTGCCTTTGAAGAGGAAGATAGCGAGGATAGGCCTGACCATTAATTCTACCAAAATGAAACGCTTCATGCAGCTATCATAGCATTCGCGGAAACTAAATGAAACATCGTTAATTCCATACGAAATACAAATTTCTGGTAACCCTAAAACCAACCTTTCTAATGGCTTTCGCAGTAGATATCGTGAGGAGCGTGATGGTGAAATATTTATATACACATAGCTCATGTCGGACGAACTGACGCAACAACGACCAGCAGGCGGCGAAAGTTCGGGCGGCGTGTGGAAAATTGGACGGTTCCGAAATGGAAACAATTCCGTCCCGCGAAAGGATAATTGAAATCGACGGACAGGGGACGACAATCTGCTGGCGTGGCGTTGGTTCTAGGAAAACGAGCTTTGTTACAACAATGATGTCACGACATATGTGGGAAAGCTGTTCTGGCACACCAGAATAAACGGTTGAGCAAGCATTTGGGGAGTGAAGGAGGTCGGGAAACTCTTTCCATTCTGATTCCACACTATGGAGCTATTTAGGACGAGCCGGGTGTTGAACCTTTTTCCGATGTCCCATGGTATACTTGTTTCCGTTTCAAATTGGCAGAAGTGATGACCCTACAATATTGAAGTTAATCGAGGGAATACTGATGATGACTGCTAATAGTGGTGGGGAGGTGATTTTTTTTTAATCATCTTAGTTCTTAAGTAGGAGGGGATATTGTCAATTAATGGACAGCACGTTGCGTTTTTAAGGCATAAAGTAGCTTCGTGCCTGCCAAACTAGGGGTGTTCAAATTAAAAAAAAAAAGTTTGGAAATTCAATCTCTCACATCTTCCTTACCATCATAAAAGTGTTCTGTGAAATTTTCAGCTTTTTAGGTGGTGATTTAGAGGTGACTCAAAGATGATGTAGGTTTAAATGAAAATTATTATGAAAATGTTTGAACAATGTTCCAAACAGTGTTGTGAAAAACTCAATTTCTCATAACTCACGCTTGAGATTTATCATGCGTGAGTTGTCAATCACGCAATTCAGCAGTCAAAAAAACATGGATGAGTTGGCTCACCTTTTTGACTCATTGTCTCGTATTTCCACAGTTTCACACACGGCAATAATTTCGTGTTAGTCTAGTAAAATTATAGTAATCATTTCTAACGTAAACAATAACATTCGGGTTTCACAAGTTTTAGATGGGTTTTGCGACAGAATCGTTTTTTACGGTTTGAGTTGATTGAGTTATTTTACATCAAAATCTCAAGCGTGAGATTTGCGAAGCTGATCTCTAATGAGTTTGCTCTTGCGGGCGAACGTATTGATTTGGATTTTAGTGTGAGTCTATCAACACTGTTTCCAAACACGTTAGCAATTTAACTTAAGTACAAATTTATCTTCCCATAGTGGAAACTCATTTTTAGAATTTTAATGAAGGATGTTGCTAAAGAAACAAATCGCTTTTGAGCTTATTTTGTTCGGGATTTTTGTAGATGTTTGCAGGACTTGTTTCCATGAAAAAAAGATTTAAAATCAGACCTTTCTTAAAAAAATACACTTTGTGCGAAATTATGGTGTCGCGTTACGTAAATTTAAACCGTACATTTCCAGAACGTCCCTACAATTTGCGAAATACTCGCTCTTTGCAATGCTCCAACCGATTTTCGACATTTTTAGCTTTTAGTAAAAGTAAATAATCCGTGCGGCAAATCCTACAGAAATGCCGTGAGTACCAGGTCCCTACGCATCATTTGTTCATCGCTAGTATCGATCGCGCAGAGCAATGGAAAATCATGGACGAGAACAGCTTTCCCGGGAAGCTCACAAGATGGATCAGAGCAACGATGGACGGCACAGTGGCCGAATCCCATACAAATGCTGGCCAAAAGTACAACTCTCACTTAAAACGTTCCAAAATGCTAATTATTTGACAAAACATGATTTTTAGAGGTTATTAGATAGAAATAGTCGCTAAAAAAGAAAATCGATATTTTCGGTACATTTAACAGAATTAGTTTAAAATAGCACACTTTTTTAATTCAATCAATGAAATCCGTATCCAGATCAAAATCAAAACATTTCATTATTTCGATACCAATTTGAAGTTGAATATCGTGGGCAAGCTCGAGGTGGTTTTTGAATCTATTCAGGAGCTTATAATGGTGAAAAATTCTATATTTTTATCAAGTAATATGGTCTGATGTGCTGTTTCGTGGTGTAACTATAAAATATTATTTCTTATCTTGGCGCAGAAAAGCGCAAGTGAAGCCATAGTACATCGAATACTATGGAATATTTGCCCCACATTGAGGGACAAATGATCATTTTAGAGCGTTTTCCAGATATCATGCACTACCTTTGAAAAAATGCCTTATTTTTCGAAGGAGCTCTATTTTATACACTTCTTGACATTCTCAAATGTTAAACATGTCAAATACGGTTCAAAATATCTTCGAAATAAAGCCTAAAGTATATTCTTTCGAATGAGACCGGTTGAGAAAGATTTGGTCATGCTTTAGTACAGAAACTGCAATTTCTATAGAACAACCTTCACAAAATTTGAAAAATTCAAAATGGTCAATTTCAGCTGACATCTCTCCAGGTCACATGCTGTTACAAATCGAAAAATACACCGATCAATCTGAAACTTTGGGGAATTGTTATTCAATACTGAAGAAATCAAGAAAAAATATTTGAGAAGGAATTTGCAAACTTCATATTTTTGACTTTTGGCTAGCTTTGGGCCACTGTGGACGGTGTGCAAAACTGCGTGAAAATCTCGGGCGAACAATCCAGTATGTTCGAGTCTCGGCGGGGACTATGACAGGGCGAAGGACTTTCGTGACTGTTGTTCAATATTGCGCTTGAAGGTGTCATGCGGAGAGCCGGACTTAACAGTCGAGGCACGATTTTCACGAGATTCGGACAATTTGTTTGCTTCGCGGACGACATGGATATTATTTGGAGAAAATTTGAAACGGTGGCAGATTTGTTCACCCGCCTAAAACGAGAAGCAACAAGAGTCGGGCTAATGGTGAAAGCGTCGAAAACAAAGTACATGCTGATAATAAATATTCGAGCTGTTTAGTAGAATACCTATAAGTAGATGAAAAAAACGAATTTAGTACTATAGAATATAGTACTATATTCTAGTACACGACACTGAAGACGGCCTTACAGTTGAGGTCGAAATACGCGTATCTGTCAAAGGATACAAACTCTAGTGGAATTAAATGGTGTAGTACTAAATTCGGTTTTTTCATCTACTTAAGGCGAAGTAGGCCGTCATTGAAATTTGTACGCGTCGTTGATGATTGTTGCTATTTCATCTCACCATTTCGAATCAAAGAAAATAAGTTGGTTTTGCACTGACACAGCTGAAAAAGTATCAGCATACTTTATGTATGTTAACGCGTACAGTGATACTTTTTCAAGTCAATATGAACTATCAAGGCTGAATTATATCAATTTTAAATGCAAGCTGAAAAGTCATCATTGTTGCCAAAACGAATGACGGGCTACTTAGCCTTAAAGTACATGCTGGTTGGCGGAACTGAGTGCGACAGGACCCGCCTAGGAAGCAGTGTTACGATAGACGGAGATACCTTCGAGGTGGTGGACGAGTTCGTCTACCTCGGATCCTTGCTGACGGCTGACAACAACGTTAGTCGGGAAATACGAAGGCGCATCATCAGCGGAAGTCGTGCCTTCTATGGGTTCCAGAAGAAACTGCGGTCAAGAAAGATTCACCCCCGCACCAAATGCACGATGTACAAAACGCTCATAAGACCGTTAGTCCTCTATGGGCATGAGGCGTGGACGATGCTCGTCCTCCTCGAGCAAGCTCTTGAGGTTTTTGAACGCCGAGTGCTAAAGACGATCTTCGGTGACGTGCAGGAGAACGGCGTGTGACGGTGAAAGATGAACCACGAGTTCGCTCAGCTCTACGGTGAACCCAGTATCGTGAAGGTAGCTAAAGCTGGAAGGATACGATGGGCAGGGCATGTTGCAAGAATGCCAGACAACAATCCTGTAAATATGGTGTTCGCTACGAATCCGGTCGGAACAAGAAGGCGTGGGCGCAGCGAGCTAGGTGGATTGACCAGGTGCACCAGGACCTGGCGAGCATGGGTCACAGTCGAGGATGGAGGGAAGCGGCCACGAACCGAGTGAATTGGCGAAATATTGTTGGCGAGGCTTAATCAAGATAATTGATGTCTAGCCAAATACGTAAGTAGTATGGTCGGTGGGTCCACAGCTTGATCGTCATCTCAATGTTCATCTTGTTCCTCGATACATTTCCATTTTCACCGTTCAACAATTGCTGAAAGTGCTCCTTCCACCTGGCAGCCTCCGCCGTTTTATCGTTCAGCAAATTCCCTTCTCGATCGTTGCACATGGCGGGCACTGGTATGGTATTGTGCCACGCACCATTGACCGTTGCATAGAATATTATCAAGTAATTATCCGTATATCCTTCCGGTTCATGCTTTCTTGAGTGTCAGCTACCACAATTTCTTCTTCGCCTTTTCTTTCTGCGATGGATTCGCTTTTCTTCGGCTCTCGCTGCCCTGTACCGCTCTCTGTTCTGTCGGGTACCGGCCACAAGCATACGGCTTCTGACGACATTCTTCATATCTGTCACTCTCTGGCACTCTTCATCGAACCAGTCGTTTCGTTTTCGTCGTTGACCAGTGCCGATCACTTCCCGCGCCATTGTTGTCACAGCTTCGTGGATAGGGTCCCACAGGCTGTCGACATCTCCAGCAACGTTGATTCATTCCAACTACTCGTCTAGCTGCTGGCGGTACTATGCAGCTACACCATCAGTCGACAAGCGTTGTATATTGAAGCGTAGCGTTCTGTTTGTTCTAGAATTCATAACAATGGATAACCGCGCTCGAATTTTAGCTACAGCGAGATAATAATTCGAGTCGATATTAGGGCCTCGAAAGTTCCTGACATCCATGACATCTGAGAAATGTCGCCCATCAACCAGCACGTGGTCTATTTGGGAGCAGGCATCGCCACTCGGGTGTCGCCAGGTGTGTTTGCGGATATTTTTTCGTGCGAAGTAGGTACTGCTGATTGCCATCCCTCTAGCAGCAGCAAAGATTACTAGCCGCAGGTCATTATCATTGGTAACGGAATGAAGGCTTCTGAGCATTTGCGTCGCCGATGACTATCATGACGTCTTGTTTTGGGCACTCTCCGTAGGCCTTATCCAGGCTCTCATAGTACTCATCCTCCATGTCATCGGGCTTATCGTTCGTTGGCGCATATATGCTGATCAGGCTGTAGTTGAAGAACTTGCCCTTCATTCTCAACATACAAGTTCGGTCGCATACCGGTTTCTACCGAATAATTCGTTTCATCTGCTTTCCAATCACTGTGAAGCCAACTCCACGTTCTGCTTTATCGCCACCGCTGCACAGTGGCCGCATCCCATACAAATGCTGGCCAAAAGTACAATTCTCATTCAAAACGTTCAAAAATGCTAATTATATGACAAAACATGACTTCTAGAGGTAATTTGATAGAAATAGTCGCTGAAACAGAAAATCGATATTTCCGGTACATTTGACATAATTACTTTAAAATAGCACATATGTTTAATTCACGCAATGAAATCCGTATCCAAATCAAAATCAAATGAAACGTCATTATTTCGATGCCAATTTGAAGTTAAATATCGTGGGCAAGCTCGAGGTGGTTTTTGAATCTATTCAGGAGCTTATAATGGAGAAAAATGCAATATTTATATCAAGTAAAATAGTCCAATGGGCTGATTCGTAGTGTAACTAAAAAATATTATTTCTTATCTTGGCGCAAAAAAGCGCAAGTTAAGCCATAGTACATCGAATACTATGGAATATTTGCCACACATTGAGGGGTAAGGGGTCATTTTAGAGCGTTTCCCACCTTTGAAAAAATGCCTCATTTTTGAAGCAGCTCTATATTATACACTTCTTGACTTTCTCAAATAGTGAACATGTCAAATATGGTTCGAAATATCTTCAAAACATAGCCTTAGGTATATTCTTTCGAATGAGACCGGTTAAGAAAGATTTGGCCATGATTTAGTACAGAAACTGCAATTTCTATAGAACAACCTTAACGAAATTCGAAAAATTCAAAAGGGTCAATTTCAGCTGACATCTCTCCAGGTCACATGCTGTTAAAAATCCAAATATACACCGATCGATCTGAAACTTTGGGTCATTGTTATTCAATACTGAAGAAAGCAGGAAAAAATATTCCAGAAAGAATTTACAAATTTCATTTTTTTGACTTTTGGCCAGCCTTAGGCCACTGTGCGCTGAATGAAGTGTTGGCGATGGGGTTCACCGCTCGGAATTCGCATTCTCCGGTTCTCGGCCAGCGTATTTCCTGGATAGCTGCCACGTTCACGCCGACATTCCGCAGTACACGAGCCAGGAGCCCAACACGCGGGGATTCATTCAAAGATCTCACGTTCCAAGATCCAACTTTCCAATCATTGTCCTTTATTCGTTGCCGAGTCTGTTGCCGTAAAATTAATCCGTTTGCTCTACTTTTGCTTTTATTGGTTGGTGAAGAGTCTTCAATTGGCCACCTAACCAGGGTTGCGCTACCTACATCGTTTGTTCTTTACATGATGACCACGGTCATAGCCATCACAACCATCCACCTTTATCAGGGCTTTGGACCTGTAGCTCTGGCCACGATTAATGCGTAATATATCACTATATGCGCTGACATATGTCGCATATGCTGAATACTGCTGATACTTTTTCAGAAGCGTCAGTGCAATACAAGCTGATTTTTTTCAATTCAAAATTATGACATGATTTAGCAACAATCATCAACTACACTTTTCAATGACGGTCTACTTCGCCTTAAGGCCGCACGGGACGTCATCATAATCACCCTATTTATTTCAAGAAGCAAATCCCAAGAACCACTCCATATATCGATGCGAAAATGTATCACTATGATTCTGTATATGTAGTGAACAACCCGATAAATTTTTAGCTTCATCGGTTCACTAAAACTCGAGATTTGCTTCCACAAAGATTTGATGATTATTGTTAGAGTGAGACGAAAGATAGGGAAAATAACACGGTCTCCCGTGTCCCCTTAAAGAATTGAGAGAACAAGGTGCAACAGAGCACAGTGCGTTGAAAGTATGGAGATGCGGGACAAAAATCAAAACTGGCTTGCTTTTCCATTTGGCCACCTTGGTATGGAAAGGAAAGTTGTTTCTGGTCAAATGAGCTGCAATTTTTATAAATGACATATACTATACGCATAATCGCAAAACTGTCCCAAGCACCAATTGACTTATACGCCTTGCTAAAAAAACGTATTTGTTTTTAAATTTTTCAGTTTTAATATAAAATTTTAATAAAATCTTGTAAGTTACACTTGAAATAAATTATGTTTAGCATAAACTTGCTCTGATGTGATATCTGGTGGAGCCGAGACAACATAGCGTTGCAAGATTTTCGGATTTTTATCACAAACAACTCATTTTCATACTTGGGCTGGTTAAGGAGTATACCTAAAAATAGTCAAAAATCTAGAAGAGTTGCAGGGAGTTGCAGCTGTATTTTTTTAGACCCCTTAAAGGACACTCTAAGAAACATGTCTGTGCGTATTTTAGGATGGAACTCGGTGAAACTTTTTTTTTGAATCGTTACATGTTAGTATTTCATAAGGTTGATTTCATAGCCTACTTGTCAACGCGCCGATTTCTTATATTCAAAGTTAACTTAACTCTTTTAGATTTTGTTTGAATAGATTGTTTTCAACACTCTCCGTGCTAGTTGAAAGGAATTCTGAAAACATGCGACAACATTTGTTTTTTTTTTCTGCTATTCCGACAACCGTCACTTTTGATACTTGTTGGAGTTGATTTATTGTTTTGTATAGCTTATAAATGCTTGTTTCAATATTAGATAGTATCTATGAACACTTGTGGATACTTATTATTGCCGAATAAAATAACTTTGGTTTTGATTTTTGTCTATGGAACAAACAGTGCGTTGCAGCGTTTCAAGAAACTATCGAGCTAACTTGAAAAAAAAAAAATACGAAATACACTAGTACTACCCTGCATTTTTGCTTTGATTATGCTACTGCCAATATCCTATTTAATACAGCTTCCACTCGACGTAAACCTTTCCTATCGCTTCAGTGCTCTGGATGTGACATGTGAAATTTCATTAATTAGTCTATCAATATCCTATATCGTAGGTCGGGCTTCGAGAGTGCTAATGAAATCTTGATTATTCCTCACAAAGAGTAAACGAAATCCCTCCCGATGCGTGTGTGCAAACCGTAGGCGTCTGCACTGCACTGATGAAGATGAGAAAATTTCTGAAATTGAATCAGTAACTCATCCCAAATGACGTTGGCAGCCAGTGAGTTCACAAGATGGCATGGAAGCAAGCAAAACCTTAATGTGCTCTTGGTAACGCAATTTTGTACCGTCATATCAACACGTTCTCTGTACCTCCGACACCTCCGATTGCCAGCTACCGGTTATACGGAAAACGAGGAGGAAAGTATACGTGTTGCAATGCTTGCCACGTCTATTTCAAGTACCAACTCTTCATCCCATTCCAACGGCACACTCATCGTCGGGCAACTTTTCCAGGATGGCACCAACACCAGTTGTTAATGAAATTATAGCGTTGCGTTGTAACGAACGCAGTGCATACAAATGACAAAACTCTCAAGCAGTACCTAGGTACTACACGCAGCTGCAGGTGCAGTACGTAACCTGCTATGGGGATACCTGTAGGAACAAATTTACAAGTGCCATCCGGAAGGAGCTGCCACCTTTTTGAGAAAACTGGCGAAAATAATGGAACATGCATCTAGTTTTGAACAGTTTTTAATGAATTGGAGACAGAGCCATGCACAAGGGAGGGGTTTTGGGGGTCTAACATGCCTATTAACCACGATTTTGTAAAGGAAGTTTTCTCGACTTCCCAGGGCATAGAGTAAAATGGTCAATTGGCAAAGAAAGCTCTCAGTCAATAACTGTGGAAGTGCTCATAATGCAGCCCATATAGCCCAGTATAGACTCCGCCCCCCAAGTTAGTCAAACCGATTTATGTTGATGCAACCGTTTGATCAACTGTCAAACAACGTTGCTGCAACACTTTATTTCTTCGCATGTTTAAAATAATCTCGACAAGTCTTGTAGAGAATCAAAAAAGTAGATTTGAGTACCTTGTACCATTTATTTCCGCCCTAATTTTAATTACTTTTTTCTACTTTCCTAATTCCCTATTGAGATTCTGCTCAAAGGTTTCGAATACGTTGAAAAAAAAGTCAAGTGGATATGTGATTGTTATGTTTTCGAATTCTGTGACATAGAGAGAGAATTTCTTCGATTTTTTGGACATTCATCGTAGTAAGGAAGACCAGAACTTTCAATATTCAAGTACCGGAAGAAATTGATATTTGATAATGAATTTCAGTTATGTATCCCGACAAAACTCTTAAATTATTAGGGGTCGCTTTCGGAGATTATTCTGAACGGTCATCAATATGGGAATGGCTATTAGATTTTCTTTAATCATTATTTCCAGAATCTTTCAATGGTTTCCTCTAGTTATTCTTCTTTGGAGTTGTTCCAGGGATCCACCAGAAATTCTTCCTGGGATTAAACCAGAAAATGTATCAATAATTCATTATTTATCCACAGATTCATCCAAAGAATCATCCGAAGAAATTCATCCAGGCATTCTTTCAGAAATTGCTTAACAAATTATTCAAGATTTCCCCAAAAGGTCATTCAACGACCCATCTTGAAAATTCTCCAAGTGCATTCTTCAGTAAATTTTCGGGGTTTACTGCAAGGTGTCTACAATTCCTACAGAGATTTCTTTAACAATTTGTTCAAAGAGTCCTTCAAGAATACGCCAAAGACTCCTTTAGGGATTCCACGAGGAATTAGTTCCAGAGATTCCAAAAATTCCTCCAGAAGTTACATCACGAATTCTTCTCAAACAATTTCTCCAGGGATTCCTCAAGAAATTCATCACCATCCCCTGGGTTTTTTCTAGAGCTTCCTCTTGTACCGTTAAGTCACCAGTCACCGTGCGGCCTCTATTCACCGTGCACATATACAAATTCATACAGAATATTCATACAATTTTCACAAATTATTCTTTTGTCAGCAAAATAAGATGAAACTGATGAAATGAAGTAGTTTTTGTCACAAAGCATTTTGAAAAACTTTGTTTTTGTAGTCAAAATCATGTGAATTCTGTTTGATAATGAGATTTTTCAACACTCTTAGTAGAAACGCCAAAAAATCACATTTTTCAATTTAATGATATAGTTTTTTTTTCTAAATTTCAACAAGTTTTCACTGCGGATACTGTTAGTAAGATGTGTTTCATCGTATGAGCAATGAGATTTTATGCAAATTAGAATTTTTTATTGTGTCTCAGTTGAAACCAAAATGCACGGTGAATGGACCCTTTTCAATATATATGGTTCCTATTACCGTGCATTAGTGTGAAAGGCATGAAATTTTTCGGTAATATTAGATTTATTGTTATGTCGTGATTAAACTACTTCATATTTAGTTTTTGAATGAATATAGAATGGCTTGGACAATACAGTCAAACCTCCTATAACGATTTAAATGAAAAAATAATTATTTAGCCAATTTTTAAACATTTTAAGGTTTTTATTGTAAATGAAGATTTGAGTACTCTTAAAAATTAGTGCGCACACAACTAGCAACATAGTTGCTCCATCAACAACGTTATTTTCAAGATAAAAAAAAATAAAATCATGACGAAAACTATATGCACGGTTAATGGTGCACTAGTGTGCGCGGTAAATGGTGACATAGAACGGTACGAGGCGACCTTAACATGAAATTTTCAAACAGGGATGTATTTAAGAACTTCTTCAACTTAAGAATTCTTAAACAGATTCTTTCAGAATTTTTTTTCCTGGTGATTCCTGGTGAAATAGGAATTCCTCAAAGTATTTCTCCTAGTATTTCTTCCGAAATTCATTATAAAAATGCTCAAGGGTCTCTCCTACGAAATTTCTTCAGGAGTTTTTCCATGGAATTCCTCCAAAAATTCCACTAGGAATTCTTCCTATTAAAAAATCTAGCGATTCTGCTAGGAACTCCTCCACAGATTCCTCCAGAAAATTCTTCAGTGAATAATCAACATTCTTCCAAGAATTTTCTATACGATTTTCCCTATAAAACCTTCAGAACTACTTGTCGAGATTTACTTCAGGAACTCTTCCAGTATTTCTCCAAAGAATCAAGTAATGCATCCAGGTGTTCCACCTAGAACTCCTCCATGGATTCCACCAGGAAGCCTTCAGGGATTAAATAAGAAATACTGCGAAATAAATCACCAAACCTTCTTGCACGGGATTATACAGTCAACTCTCTATTGAACTCGATATTGAATGGATCATCGAGTTAGGGAGGTTTCTAGTTTCAGAACACAAATCCACGGCAACTGTGATCTAAGGAAATATCGAGTTAGCCATGACAACCAACTTTTACAATGATTCTCTAATCGAGATCAGGCATTGAAGAAGTGAGCGATCATAGTGAGCATGAGCTTTGCGCAATCATAGCGACCATGGTCTGTGAGCAAACTGTGCCACTCAATCAAATTCCAGCTTGCGATTATGAGCGATCACTGTTGCAGTAAACAATGAGCTTGAAATATCACTTAGCAACAGTGATTCAACACCAAAGCGTATCAGTATCATGGAAGCAAACCAAATGTCACAGTAAAAATTAATGTTAGGAGCATCATTGTTCGACGTTTTGCAAAAATCTGTCTTACTAAAGTGGTATCAACAAGATTACCTGTAAGACAGTCGTGTCCTCTATAACCCTCAACAGCACCAAGCGGGTGTCATGCTTTTCTCAGACTGCGTGAACAGTAATGATGCAAACAATCTTAGTATAAAAAAGGCACGGTCATCAACCAATATTACTCCGTGTCTTCAATGCAGTTGCACCCCACTTTCTACAGCGCGACGCAAAGATACACGCATCACATAGGGAACCGAGTCATATTCTTGGCACTTTGGATTTACCTCGGCAGGGAGTTTTTTGAAAACTTTTGGGATCATGTTTGGCATTAAGATGCGTCGTCCAGAAGTGCATTCTTTTGCAGAACTTAAAATAATTCCGCCAGCAAATACCCCCTTGCCAAAGTGAATCATGTTCTCAAGCAGTTTTTTACTGCAATGAATAGTGTTATGTACCACACTATGGTCTAGAAAAAAATGTATTTAAGAACTGTTAAACCATACAGCAACAAAATGCCAATGTCTTACCGAATGAAGCTAATTTATCCAACACGTATATAACTCTAGAGCACTGTCATTTGAAAACAAAAAATTCCTCAATGCACTTCAATTCGGTCAAAACTGCCGTGATCAGTTGATTTCTGTTCTTTAATGAATGTTCGAATCCTCTGAGCAGAATCTCAAATAGAGAAACTTAAAAGTAGATGGAGTACCGTGTATCCTTTTAATTCCGCTCCCAAATGCTTATCTTTGACAGATACGCGTATTTCGACTACCACTTGCAGTCTTCGAGATAAGGAATATGGAATAAGGGAAAGTTGTCTGTACCAGGAATTACTTAAGAGATTCCACTTGGACTTTTTTGTTAGAGATTCCTCCAGGAAATCTTTCTGGAATTCTTCATGAGACTCAAATTCCTACAGACTTTCTTCTAAAGATTCCTCCTGCTATCAATATTTTTTTTTAGGAGGAATGCCTCGTCGATGCTTTGTTGGAAGCTTTCTGATGGAATATCTAGTGTAGAGAAAGAAAAAAATCCTGGTTGAATCCTTCTTGGAATTCTTGCTAGATTCTCTCGCAGAAATATAGGTAATTTTTCTGAAAAATGAATCTCGTGGACTCTTTGGAAAAAATAGGTTATTGACCTGGAGCAATGGTACAAGCTTCGATGGTTGTTCAGGCCTGAAAACTTTGAAAAAACTTCTGGAAAAATTCTGATGAAATTAGCAGCGTTACCCCTGGAACAACTCCTGGTGGAATTCCTCAGAAAATCTCCTCTCTTTAAAAATTACCTATCCAAATTTATCTGAAGTACTTGAAAGTTTTCGTAAAGGAAATCCTGGAGAATTATCTGCGTAAATTCCAGTTCCCAAGAGGAATATGAACTCCTTAGAGGAAATCCTAGCGGAATTCTCGAAGGAATTCCTGGTGGAATCCCAGAAGAAATGCCTTTTTTAAAACACCTTTCCGGTGTTATAGAGTCACTTGAAGATGTAAAGAGGGATTTCCTAATTGCCTTCCTTACGAAATTTCGATGGTGAAATCTTTATATGAAATTTTTGGTTAAATCCCTGGAGTAAAACCTTAAGGGGGAGTTTGTTAAGAAATTACGGGAGGAAACTCTTGAGGAATTCCGAGATTACTTTCTTGAGGAATTTCGGGTGGTACTCCTTGATGAAATCCGGGAGGAATCCATTGCAAAACTCCGGGAGGGATCGATAAAGAAACTCAAAGAAGAACTTCTTATGGAATCCATGCAAAAACTCCTAACGAAATCTCTAGAATAATTCCTGCTGAAATCCTTAGAGGAGCTACTTCTGTAACCCCAAGTAGAACTTCTGATGTAATTTCTGGAAGAATACCTGAAGGAATCTTTGAATGAATCCCTCATGGGATCCGTATAGGAGATTCCTGAGGAACTCCATATGAAATCCTTTGAATAAATCCTCATTCAAATCCCTGAAGAAGTTCTGATATAATTATAATACCAAATGGAGTTTCTGATGGAATCTTCAGAGGAACTTCTGGAAGAACCTCTATAGGAATTCCAGGCGGAATCTCTGAAGCAGCTCCTGATGAAATTTCTAGATGAACTTCTTATGGAATTCCTGGAGGAATTCCTGATAGAATCCCTATCGGAATTCCTAATGAAATCTATACAAAAACTTCTGTGTCTCTCAGCGGAATTCCTGATAGAATCTCTAGATAAACTCTTGATAGAATCCCTGTAAGAATTCCAGGTGGGTTCTTTAAAGGAAGTCTTTATGGAATCCCTAGATGAATTTCTGATGAAATCCTTAGAATAACTTCTAGTGGAATCTCTGAAAGAACTTCTTATGTAATCCCTGGAGGAACTGTTGACGGAATCCTTGATGGAATTCTTAATGATATTCCTAAAGGAGTTTCTGATTAAATAATTGAAGAAACTCCTGATAACTCCTGACGGAATCTCTAGAAACTCCATATTAAATCCCTATAGCAATTCTTGATTTGATTTGTATTCTTGAAAAAGTTCTGATATAATCACAAGAGAAATTCCAGGTGGAATTTTTAAAGGAAATCCTAATGGAATCCCCAGAGGAACTTCTAAAGGAAACTATGTAGGAATTTCAGTTGGAATCTCTGAAAGAACTCCTTCCTGAAAGAACTTCTGATAGAATCACTAGACGTGTTTTTAATGAAATTCCTTGAGGAATTCTTTATAGAATCCCTATAGGAACTCCTAAAGGAATCCTTGGTGTGGCTCCTCCTAATGAATTCCAAAGAAGAGCTCCTGTGTCTTCCAGAGTAAATCTTGATAGAATCTCTATATGAGGAATATATGATATATGATGGAATTCCTGTAGGAACTCCAAATAAAATTACTAGAAGAAATCTTGATATAATATTTGGATGAATTTCTTGTGAAATCTCTGAAGGATTCCTTATGGAATTCCTGGAGAAATTCCTGATGAAATCTCAAGAACTCCTGTATGTAATCGCTATAGAAACTCCTGATGTTATACCTGGAAGAACTCCTGACGGAATCCATGGAGGAATGCTTAATGATATTCCTAAAGAAGTTTCTGATGGAATAATCGGAGGAACTCCTGATAATTTCCTGCGAAAGACTCCGGACAGAATTCCTAGACGAACTCCTGATAGAATCCCAGAAGGAATTCCAGGTGGAATTTCTGAAAGTACTCCTCCTGAATTACTACTTCTGAATTCCTTTAGGAACTTCTGATGGTATCCCTGGAGGAACTATTGACGGAAAACTTGGAGGAATTCCTAAAAATGTACCAGATGAAATCATTGCCAAATTCCATATGAAATCCATTGAAGAAAACCTTATGGAATTCCTTGAGGAACTCTTGATATAATCTCTGGAGAAATTCCAGATGGAATATCTTCAGGAATTTCTGATAGAATCCCTGGAGGAACGCCTGTAGGAACTCATGATGGAATCCTTGGAATGATTCCTGATAAGAATCCTGAATGGACTTTCAATGGAATCCCTGGAGGAAATCCTTATGAAATCATTAGAAGAACACCTGATTCAAATTCTGGAGGAATTCCAAGTGAAATCTCTGAAGGAAATCCTGGTGGAATCAATGGAGGAACTTCTGATGAAATCCCTAGAAGAACTTTGGAGAGCATAGATAATTCGTTAAAGGACTTCTGATGGAATCATTGGAGGAATCCAATGCCTAGCCCGAGAGCGCATTATTTTTAAAGTATTGAAATAGCACACTACACTAGCCAGCAACTGCGCTGGCTGAGGTTTCTATTGTGTGGGCTTCCAATGGGTCGCGACGTTTTCAATATATATATATATATATATATATATATATATATATATATATATATATATATATATATATATATATATATATATATATATATATATATATATATATATATATATATATATATATATATAGAAAGCGTTGTGTTTGGATGGGCATCTAATTCTTCCGAAAGAAGTGCACTTTGCGAAAAAGGACCACGTAATTATTGAGCTGAAATCGAATTCAGATTAACTTCTGCGTTCATGGGTCCTCTCATGGCGTAGGGGTTACGCGCTCTAACTAGGGGAGGGATAAATTTGAATTTGAAATTTGAAATTTGAAATTTGAAATTTGAAATTTGAAATTTGAAATTTGAAATTTGAAATTTGAAATTTGAAATTTGAAATTTGAAATTTGAAATTTGAAATTTGAAATTTGAAATTTGAAATTTGAAATTTGAAATTTGAAATTTGAAATTTGAAATTTGAAATTTGAAATTTGAAATTTGAAATTTGAAATTTGAAATTTGAAATTTGAAATTTGAAATTTGAAATTTGAAATTTGAAATTTGAAATTTGAAATTTGAAATTTGAAATTTGAAATTTGAAATTTGAAATTTGAAATTTGAAATTTGAAATTTGAAATTTGAAATTTGAAATTTGAAATTTGAAATTTGAAATTTGAAATTTGAAATTTGAAATTTGAAATTTGAAATTTGAAATTTGAAATTTGAAATTTGAAATTTGAAATTTGAAATTTGAAATTTGAAATTTGAAATTTGAAATTTGAAATTTGAAATTTGAAATTTGAAATTTGAAATTTGAAATTTGAAATTTGAAATTTGAAATTTGAAATTTGAAATTTGAAATTTGAAATTTGAAATTTGAAATTTGAAATTTGAAATTTGAAATTTGAAATTTGAAATTTGAAATTTGAAATTTGAAATTTGAAATTTGAAATTTGAAATTTGAAATATGAAATTTGAAATTTGAAATTTGAAATTTGAAATTAAAAATTTGAAATTTGAAATTTGAAATTTGAAATTTGAAATTTGAAATTTGAAATTTGAAATTTGAAATTTGAACAACAGTAACATGAACAACAGTAACATGATTGGAGAGCATAGATAATTCGTTAAAGGACTTCTGATGGAATCTTTGGAGGAATCCAATGACTAGCCCGAGAGCGCATTATTTTTAAAGTATTGAAATAGCACACTCCACTAGCCAGCAACTGCGCTGGCTGAGGTTTCTATTGTGTGGGCTTCCAATGGGTCGCGACGTTCTCAATATATACAGGTCGGACTCGATTATCCGGAGTGTCGATTTTTTTTTCACTCCGGATAATCGAATTTTCCGGATAATCGAATCACTAAGAAAAATATTGAAATCTTTGATAAAAGAACTTCAATATTATCTTTTTTCGTAATTTTATTCATATGATGCGGTGGTGTAGCCAGAAATTTTTTATAGGAACAGTAGGGGCCTTTACAAGAAAAACAAATTTTTGACCAGCATACACAGAAAACCACTTTTTCAAACGCCTCCTTTCTCAAATGCGTTCTAAACTGCAAAATCATTCATATTGTATATGACAATACCAAATTATCTCAGATTTATGCATTAAAATTGAAAAACAAGAACATCAAAAAACAAATTCCGGATAATCGAGTCTAAAATTCCGGATAATCGAATCCCGGATAATCGAGTCCCCGGATAATCGAGTCTCCGGATAATCGAGTCCGACCTGTATATAGAAAGCGTTGTGTTTGTATGGGCATCTAATTCTTCCGAAAGAAGTGCACTTTGCGAAAAAGGACCACGTAATTATTGAGCTAAAATCTAATTCAGATTAACTTCTGCGTTCATGAGTCCTCTCATGGCGTAGGGGTAACGCGTCCTAACTAGAGATCAGGGAGGGATAAAATTTGAAATTTGAAATTTGAAATTTGAAATTTGAAATTTGAAATTTGAAATTTGAAATTTGAAATTTGAAATTTGAAATTTGAAATTTGAAATTTGAAATTTGAAATTTGAAATTTGAAATTTGAAATTTGAAATTTGAAATTTGAAATTTGAAATTTGAAATTTGAAATTTGAAATTTGAAATTTGAAATTTGAAATTTGAAATTTGAAATTTGAAATTTGAAATTTGAAATTTGAAATTTGAAATTTGAAATTTGAAATTTGAAATTTGAAATTTGAAATTTGAAATTTGAAATTTGAAATTTGAAATTTGAAATTTGAATTTGAAATTTTTGAAATTTGAAATTTTTGAAATTTTGAAATTTTGAAATTTCAAATTTCATTGAAATTTGAAATTTGAAATTTGAAATTTGAAATTTGAAATTTGAAATTTGAAATTTGAAATTTGAAATTTGAAATTTGAAATTTGAAATTTGAAATTTGAAATTTGAAATTTGAAATTTGAAATTTGAAATTTGAAATTTGAAATTTGAAATTTGAAATTTGAAATTTGAAATTTGAAATTTGAAATTTGAAATATGAAATTTGAAATTTGAAATTTGAAATTTGAAATTAAAAATTTGAAATTTGAAATTTGAAATTTGAAATTTGAAATTTGAAATTTGAAATTTGAAATTTGAAATTTGAAATTTGAAATTTGAAATTTGAACAACAGTAACATGAACAACAGTAACATGATTGGAGAGCATAGATAATTCGTTAAAGGACTTCTGATGGAATCTTTGGAGGAATCCAATGACTAGCCCGAGAGCGCATTATTTTTAAAGTATTGAAATAGCACACTCCACTAGCCAGCAACTGCGCTGGCTGAGGTTTCTATTGTGTGGGCTTCCAATGGGTCGCGACGTTCTCAATATATACAGGTCGGACTCGATTATCCGGAGTGTCGATTTTTTTTTCACTCCGGATAATCGAATTTTCCGGATAATCGAATCACTAAGAAAAATATTGAAATCTTTGATAAAAGAACTTCAATATTATCTTTTTTCGTAATTTTATTCATATGATGCGGTGGTGTAGCCAGAAATTTTTTATAGGAACAGTAGGGGCCTTTACAAGAAAAACAAATTTTTGACCAGCATACACAGAAAACCACTTTTTCAAACGCCTCCTTTCTCAAATGCGTTCTAAACTGCAAAATCATTCATATTGTATATGACAATACCAAATTATCTCAGATTTATGCATTAAAATTGAAAAACAAGAACATCAAAAAACAAATTCCGGATAATCGAGTCTAAAATTCCGGATAATCGAATCCCGGATAATCGAGTCCCCGGATAATCGAGTCTCCGGATAATCGAGTCCGACCTGTATATAGAAAGCGTTGTGTTTGTATGGGCATCTAATTCTTCCGAAAGAAGTGCACTTTGCGAAAAAGGACCACGTAATTATTGAGCTAAAATCTAATTCAGATTAACTTCTGCGTTCATGAGTCCTCTCATGGCGTAGGGGTAACGCGTCCTAACTAGAGATCAGGGAGGGATAAAATTTGAAATTTGAAATTTGAAATTTGAAATTTGAAATTTGAAATTTGAAATTTGAAATTTGAAATTTGAAATTTGAATTTGAAATTTGAAATTTGAAATTTGAAATTTGAAATTTGAAATTTGAAATTTGAAATTTGAAATTTGAAATTTGAAATTTGAAATTTGAAATTTGAAATTTGAAATTTGAAATTTGAAATTTGAAATTTGAAATTTGAAATTTGAAATTTGAAATTTGAAATTTGAAATTTGAAATTTGAAATTTGAAATTTGAAATTTGAAATTTGAAATTTGAAATTTGAAATTTGAAATTTGAAATTTGAAATTTGAAATTTGAAATTTGAAATTTGAAATTTGAAATTTGAAATTTGAAATTTGAAATTTGAAATTTGAAATTTGAAATTTGAAATTTGAAATTTGAAATTTGAAATTTGAAATTTGAAATTTGAAATTTGAAATTTGAAATTTGAAATTTGAAATTTTTGAAATTTGAAATTTTGAAATTTTGAAATTTTTGAAATTTCAAATTTCAAATTTCAAATTTCAAATTTCAAATTTGAAATTTGAAATTTGAAATTTGAAATTTGAAATTTGAAATTTGAAATTTGAAATTTGAAATTTGAAATTTGAAATTTGAAATTTGAAATTGAAATTTGAAATTTGAAATTTGAAATTTGAAATTTGAAATTTGAAATTTGAAATTTGAAATTTGAAATTTGAAATTTGAAATTTGAAATTTGAAATTTGAAATTTGAAATTTGAAATTTGAAATTTGAACAACAGTAACATGAACAACAGTAACATGATTGGAGAGCATAGATAATTCGTTAAAGGACTTCTGATGGAATCTTTGGAGGAATCCAATGACTAGCCCGAGAGCGCATTATTTTTAAAGTATTGAAATAGCACACTACACTAGCCAGCAACTGCGCTGGCTGAGGTTTCTATTGTGTGGGCTTCCAATGGGTCGCGACGTTCTCAATATATATATAGAAAGCGTTGTGTTTGTATGGGCATCTAATTCTTCCGAAAGAAGTGCACTTTGCGAAAAAGGACCACGTAATTATTGAGCTAAAATCTAATTCAGATTAACTTCTGCGTTCATGAGTCCTCTCATGGCGTAGGGGTAACGCGTCCTAACTAGAGATCAGGGAGGGATAAAATTTGAAATTTGAAATTTGAAATTTGAAATTGAAATTTGAAATTTGAAATTTGAAATTTGAAATTTGAAATTTGAAATTTGAAATTTGAAATTTGAAATTTGAAATTTGAAATTTGAAATTTGAAATTTGAAATTTGAAATTTGAAATTTGAAATTTGAAATTTGAAATTTGAAATTTGAAATTTGAAATTTGAAATTTGAAATTTGAAATTTGAAATTTGAAATTTGAAATTTGAAAATTTGAAATTTGAAATTTGAAATTTGAAATTTGAAAATTTGAAATTTGAAATTTGAAATTTGAAATTTGAAATTTGAATTTGAAATTTGAAATTTGAAATTTGAAAATTTGAAATTTGAAATTTGAAATTTGAAATTTGAAATTTGAAATTTGAAATTTTGAAATTTGAAATTTGAAATTTGAAATTTGAAATTTGAAATTTGAAATTTGAAATTTGAAATTTGAAATTTGAAATTTGAAATTTGAAATTTTGAAATTTGAAATTTGAAATTTGAAATTTGAAATTTGAAATTTGAAATTTGAAATTTGAAATTTGAAATTTGAAATTTGAAATTTGAAATTTGAAATTTGAAATTTGAAATTTGAAATTTGAAATTTGAAATTTGAAATTTGAAATTTGAAATTTGAAATTTGAAAATTTGAAATTATTGAAATTTGAAATTTGAAATTTGAAATTTGAAATTTGAAATTTGAAATTTGAAATTTGAAATTTGAAATTTGAAATTTGAAATTTGAAATTTGAAATTTGAAATTTGAAATTTGAAATTTGAAATTTGAAATTTGAAATTTGAAATTTGAAATTTGAAATTTGAAATTTGAAATTTGAAATTTGAAATTTGAAATTTGAACAACAGTAACATGAACAACAGTAACATGATTGGAGAGCATAGATAATTCGTTGAAGGACTTCTGATGGAATCTTTGGAGGAATCCAATGACTAGCCCGAGAGCGCATTATTTTTAAAAGTATTGAAATAGCACACTACACTAGCCAGCAACTGCGCTGGCTGAGGTTTCTATTGTGTGGGCTTCCAATGGGTCGCGACGTTCTCAATATATATATAGAAAGCGTTGTGTTTGTATGGGCATCTAATTCTTCCGAAAGAAGTGCACTTTGCGAAAAAGGACCACGTAATTATTGAGCTAAAATCTAATTCAGATTAACTTCTGCGTTCATGAGTCCTCTCATGGCGTAGGGGTAACGCGTCCTAACTAGAGATCAGGGAGGGATAAAATTTGAAATTTGAAATTTGAGATTTGAAATTTGAAATTTGAAATTTGAAATTTGAAATTTGAAATTTGAAATTTGAAATTTGAAATTTGAAATTTGAAATTTGAAATTTGAAATTTGAAATTTGAAATTTGAAATTTGAAATTTGAAATTTGAAATTTGAAATTTGAAATTTGAAATTTGAAATTTGAAATTTGAAATTTCAAAAATGGTGCTTCATGGTTACATGATTTTTTAGGAGGGCGATGACCATGGACGTAGCCAGTTTTTTTTTATTAGGGGCTCCCCCCTCCCTTATTTTGGTAACATCGATTTTTAATACTTAATAAAATGCATTGCCATTGCCCCCTCCGGCTACGCCCATGCGTGCATGCCATCAATCATCATCATCAATTTTAATGAAAACGTGATAAAACATGACGATAACAATTTTTTGACAAATTTAAAATAGGCTGACAAAATCGGGTCAAAAAGCTGACAAAATCGGAGGTAGACAAAATCGGGGGCAGACAAAATCGGGGGCAGACAAAATCGGGGGCTGACAAAATCGGGGGCTGATAAAATCGGGTCAGTACTGTAAATGGTTTAAGGTGCGTATGTTTTCATCGTATTCATGATTCCAGATGATAACCTCATGACCGAAATTGCCATTTTTCATATCAAACATAAGAATCGTATCAAAAAACATTAAAAATCGGAAACGACAGATAACTAAAGAAATTAATAGTTCTTATGTTTTCATGAATTGAATTCATGGTTCCAGCATACATACTTCATAATTTGACACTTTTCTTAGCTAAATATTGAAAACGTAACGTACACATTGCGTTACTGTTACCATGATTCATAACTTCATGGCTTTGGGTCATGGTGTATTTAAAAAAAATGTTTCTCCTTTCTCCCAAAATCATGACGTTTTCTTTCTAATTAGAATACCCGTGAGGGTATCAGCTTTCAAACGATAAGTTAACGAGTGTATGTATAAAGGTTTTTTTTTTGTATAAGCCTAAACGATCGTTGAACTCATATCTTAGTAGAACTGAATTTCATGAAGCCGTATGGCTAATTGTTTTATTATTGAGGTTTTCAGCTCAAGACTAATCATCTCATGGTAAAAATGGTATTTATAAACTTTTGATGGATCGTCTGTCATTTACATTAAGAATCCATTTATCTTCTTCTTGGTATTACGTCCCATTTGGGACAGAGCCTGCTTCTCAGCTTAGCTTTCTTAGAGCACGTCCACAGTTATTAACTGAGAGCTCTCTTCGCCAAAGCTGCCATTATCGTATTCGTGTACCGTGTGGCAGGTACAATGATACTCAATGCCCAGTGAAGTTAAGGAAATTTCCATTACGAAAAGATCCTGAATCGCGGACGTTGCAACCAGTCTAATGAAGGCCATTTTTAAGACTCATGGGTGGAATATTTGACATCCGATTGGAATAACGAATCACCTTGCTAGACAATATAACGAAAGCAGTTTAAACCCAGATAAATCAAAACAATAAAAACTAACGTGATACATCGATGGTCTCTCCACAGATCACAGAATCAATCTGCCGATCCAATAGCGAAATCAATCAAAACAGTTAAGCTCTCGATCCTAACTCTGAAAACTTGATGTACACGTAATCGCATTGGGATAGTTTCCACCATTCAGCTTAGTTTTGTCCCAAATAATCCTGACAGTTTTATTTCTCATGGAGCGACATGGATAACGAATATTTTATATGAAAAAAAAAAGAAAGAACTTACATTCAGTTCCATGGTGGAGCTGTTTGTATTGTGAATGGCAGCAAGACAACAAAATGACGCTGCGGTGCCCAAAAATAGGGATCCAAAGAAGCTTAAGGTGGGGTACCGAATCACGTCAGAGTATTCGTCTAAGGTGACAATACTGATAACGATAATGTGAGCCATTTCTGGTTCAGTTCAAAGATTCATGTAGGATTCAAATGGAATATGTTGAACTAGTTAACAAAAGTTGTAGCCAGTGTCGGTTATAGGGACCGTACCTTAATCAACATTGCATAAGAATATCAATTTTCTGCTATCAAAGGAGCGTTTGTAAAATACGTTATTCCTTAATGAGCATGGATGCTAAGTACGACCTTAACACATTTTCAGACTTCAGCAAGCGTGAGCCGATATTCAAAAAATGCCATATTATCGTGACGTTACCACTGGACGCTCCCCACGTCTTTTTCTAGCAACAGTTCTCCACGCCAAGAGCAAGAAATCTGCCATCACCACTGTTTTCAATATTACTCCGGAGCCTGTAATGCGCTGCATCCGAAACGACTGGAACAACACTTCAGCCTTCACCATACCATGGAATATCTTCGTCAGCTAGCTAGCTATCTAGCTAGCTATCTAGCTAGCTATGTGCGGTGCACTCAAGAATTCACTATGTTCAAAGGCAGGAAATCGCGCTGCGGAAGACAGCTAGTGTGTCTCCTGGATACCGCTTTTCTTTCGCCTTTATTGGTCGGACAAATGGAGAAAAAAATAAAACACAGGAGATTCCACATTGCTCCATTTGTTGCTGGGAGCTTTCTCGACGTTTGGGATGTTTTACACGAGAATGGAGGATTTTGCTTTATATTTTTTTTGGGAAGAATATGTTGCTCCATCAAGAGTGCATGCTGTGGAAAAATAACAAAATCGATTGGGGCTAATATAAGTATCCGATTTACTAATACAGACAAAGACTTTTTGAACAATTAGTTAATTGAAGTTTCAAACACCATCCCTAACAGCTATTTGAGTAAGAAAAACATGAAGCACAAGATCTTGGGCGAAGAATATGGTAAAACTTGTTTTATTCTTGTACAATCATTTCATCAAGAAGTTGAAGCATTGAGAATATAGAAAATATACTATAGAAGATAGAAGATAGAAGATAGAAGATAGAAAGATAGAAGATAGAAGATAGAAGATAGAAGATAGAAGATAGAAGATAGAAGGATAGAAGATAGAAGATAGAAGATAGAAGATAGAAGATAGAAGATAGAAGATAGAAGATAGAAGATAGAAGATAGAAAAGATAGAAGATAGAAGATAGAAGATAGAAGATAGAAGATAGAGATAGAAGATAGAAGATAGAAGATAGAAGATAGAAGATAGAAGATAGAAGATAGAAGATAGAAGATAAGAAGATAGAAGATAGAAAGATAGAAGATAGAAGATAGAAGATAGAAGATAGAAGATAGAAGATAAAGATAGAAGATTGAAGATAAAGAAGATAGAAGATAGAAGGATAGAAGATAGAAGATAGAAGATAGAAGATAGAAGATAGAAGATAGAAGATAGAAGATAGAAGATAGAGATAGAAGATAGAAAGATAGAAGATAGAAGATAGAAGATAGAAGATAGAAGATAGAAGATAGAAGATAGAAGATAGAAGATAGAAGATAGAAGATAGAAGATAGAAGATAGAAGATAGAAGATAGAAGATAGAAGATAGAAGATAGAAGATAGAAGATAGAAGATAGAAGATAGAAGATAGAAGATAGAAGATAGAAGATAGAAGATAGAAGATAGAAGATAGAAGATAGAAGATAGAAGATAGAAGATAGAAGATAGAAGATAGAAGATAGAAGATAGAAGATAGAAGATAGAAGATAGAAGATAGAAGATAGAAGATAGAAGATAGAAGATAGAAGATAGAAGATAGAAGATAGAAGATAGAAGATAGAAGATAGAAGATAGAAGATAGAAGATAGAAGATAGAAGATAGAAGATAGAAGATAGAAGATAGAAGATAGAAGATAGAAGCTACTTGAAAAATTAAATAAAAACGGCTCGAAAAGTATTATATGATTAATGTATTGTATATTAGAAAACTGTATAGTATGCAAAAGCTTCTTCGAATTCGAATATTCTGTGTCATTAACAATAAATTTAAACTTTGATGTAACAACTTCATTCAATAACCGCTGTGTTGCAAACTGCCATCTTTAGTCAGAATTAGGAAAATTTAATTATAATATTAAAACAGCTATGCAACAAATATTTGCCACTCCATGATTGATTGTATTTACTTTAGAAATAAAAATTACTCACGTCGCGCCTTTGCTCTACTGAACAGCTCAATGTCACACCGGAGGAAGACGCCAACGATTCCGCAAATGAATTAAGTTCCCTTTAAGCAAATAGACATTCCGTTAATTTGATACCATTTTCAACATCGCTCATAAAACAGAAGAACATTTTGCCATGTAACTTGAGGAAGTAAAGTGCGCTCGAACATAACGATCCATCTGATAGAAAAAAAAAACTGTTCGATAAAATGTTCCCCATTCTACAAGACCACTCCACGAACACGATATCTCATCAAATTTATATTCTTCGTTTGTTCACACTTTTTTGAAATGTATATCTTTATTCCGTTCCTTCTTGCGCTCTTCCGCAGGATACTTCCCGCTGCAGTCCGAGTACTGCCTGGTGTGGATCTGCCTGGATGTGCTGTTTTGCACCGCGAGCATCATGCATCTGTGCACCATTTCCGTCGATCGATACCTGTCGCTGCGGTACCCGATGCGATTCGGGCGGAACAAGACCCGGAAACGGGTGGTACTGAAAATCAGCTTCGTATGGCTGCTATCGATTGCGATGAGTTTGCCATTAAGCCTAATGTACTCGCAGGTAAGTTCGGTGTGGCAGTCTATTTTATGCACCAATAAACAATTTAAAAAGCTTCATAGATGTTTAAGATCTGTCTCATAATGCAAGCAGTTATTTACCACTACACTTCGTGACATGCTCCATGTGTCAATTAAATCACTCTTTAACCCTAGTAAGGACTTTGGGAGTTTTTCAACCCATTTCAAAATGCAAATCAATATAACTTTTGATAGGAATAATCTGGATTGGGGCGGCCAATCTGGGCATATCGATGAATTTTCTCGGATTTATGTCCCAAAACCAAATGAATCTTTATGATTTGTAATGTATGCATGTCTTTTGCCAAAAGGATGGAAGGATGGTTCTTCTGATCCTTTTGAACACAAGAATGGCCACCGGAACCCGTATTATGGGATCACTAAGTTTTAGAACCAAAACTAGGCATGCGACGGCTCAATCTTCAGAATTTTGAATACCAGCAAATCTTCTAGTTCAATCATAGCTGCATGACCACTAGAGTGATGCAAATTTTGAAATGTTTGCTCCCCTTTGCTTAAACGATTTTAATGATGGTAAATAGCATCCTCCCAAAGTTTGAAGTGATTCGGAAGAAATTTGACTGTGCACACGCTATTTGAAGTTTATATGGAAATTACTATGGAAAACGCCAATCTTTTGTGTTCAGCCTTCTAACACGTCACCATAATTTTTTAGGTAAAAGTGAACCACTTTTTGATTGGACCTCACGATAAATTGTTATTCTTCATCATAAAGCTGGTTTGCATGTAGCATGCTTCACCAACTGTTCGGCAGGCAACAGCGGTGCTCCTGGCGGGAAGCATAGATCAAAGTAATCCAGGCTACTATGTTCTGCAGCGAAAAAGCAGTGTTGCTCTGAAAGTAATTGAATGATCATCTCAGCACGATTTGGACTTTGTTATCAATAATAACAAATAATCCTTACGTCCCATCGAAATGTAGTCTTCGGCAAAGTTGTAGCTGGGAAGTTTTCACATACCGTAAGGCGGGGTGACATTGATCCATAAGGGTGACTTTGGGCCAATATTTTTACAGCAAGCTAATGCCAGAACAATGTAAACAATATGTCAAGCTTAAAGAATACGTGATAAATAGCCAATAGACTGTCATACATTAGTTTTTGACGTTCCTGCTAGCCATTTCTTCCGAATCACTCCAAATTTTGGGAGGATCATTTTCATCATAATTGACATCGTTTAAGCATAGGGGAGCAAAAACTTCAAAATTTGCATCGGTCTAATGACCACTTTGGTTCTTCTTGCCCACCGAAATAACCCAGGAATGACCACCGGAAATACCTGTGGAGCATTTTCATATGCTTATAAAACCTTTTGTCGTTTGATGTGGGCTGCAATTGGTGGTGAAAATGGCAGTCTCAACTAAGGAGGGCGGGTTCTGTGTGTGCTGCTTCAATATACAGATCCAGGGTATGTCTGTTGGTTCACCCCCCAGACTTGGCTTTGAGTCAATTCGCAAATTAATTGCAAGTGGTCTCTGGAGGGATGATTCAGAATTTGCTGAAGTTAAGTTGTTCTTGGCGGAGAACTTCCGCTGTAGCCGCTCGTAGGCATTGCAATTATCTAATGGATGGTGTCATATTACTATAATTGCCAACTTCAATTGAGCTGTTAAATTCAGTTATTTAACACTTCAGTGATCACGCTGTTGCATTCTGTACGACACTGCGACCTCGATTGTCATATAAAAGAGCAGCAAGATGGTTTTTATAGTGGAAAACCGTGCGACAACTGGTTTGGCAATACTGTCTTTTACCCACTTTATGTATCTTACGTTTGCAACACTCATGCCTCGTAGTAAAAAGTAATAACAGAATAACTATTGATGTTCTCAGACATACCAGATCTGAACTCCTCAAATGTCAGAGATCACAAATTGGTTCCCAGTTTCCTCTCAATTAACTCCCAAGAGGTCCTAAAGAGTTTGGAAGGCTTTCAAGATTTCGAGGGATCCACCATCATCACGATTTGTGACTGAAATAAAAAAAATATATAACGAAGTTTAAAAGATTATTCGTTGAGCTTAATCGTTGAGCATGAGTAAAATTCATCACAACTTATTTGTTGTACAGTCAACTCTCCCTTACTCGATATTTCGTATCTCGATATCGCGTTAGAGAACCACAGTAAGAGTTGGTTCTCATGGCTAACTCGATGGTTCCTTGGATAACATTTACACTGGTTTTGTGTTCTATAATTCGGTACCTTCTCAACTCGATTGTCCCTTAATGTCGAATTATGGAATGTTCACTGTATAATTCACGACGTTTAGTGCATACAGTCAGTGTTGATAGACTCACACACAAATCGATATAACTTAACTTCTTGGCTCTCATTTATTTTTATTTTCTTCTTTTTCATGGCATTTACGTCCTCACTGCGACAGAGCCTGCTTCTCAGCGTAGTGTTCTTATGAGCACTTCCACAGTTATTAACTAAGAGCTTTCTTTGCCAAAGTTGCCATTTTCATATTCGTATATCGTGTGGCAGGTACGATTATACTCTATGCCCAGGGAAGTCAAGGAAATTTCCATTACGAAAAGATCCTGGACCGACCGGGAATCAAACCCAGACACCTTCAGCATGGCTTTGCTTTGTAGCCGCGGACTCTAACCACTCGGCTAAGGAAGGCCCCTTAATTATTTTTATTTGATAAAACAAGATTTATGAACTACTATTAACATTCTTCAAGATTCAAACACCAACCAATACTTAACCAGAGCAATGGAAGCGTTTACTATCACTGAATACAGTCAAAAATCGGTATCGAGTGAGCTATAAGCTCAATTTTAAAACATACATTTTGTCATTGCTTTACATTTGTATCAGTGCTTGAATTTCGATTCGAAAAAGCCGATCGAACTATATTCGGAAAGAGTAACAGTTCGCGAACCATCATAGTTTGTGGCACATCGCATTCTGAGAGCCCTATGAATGTAAACATTCACTCTCTCGTTTGGTAAGTGGCACGAGAGCATTCAAGAGCAGCAACTCTCACATACTGCAACAGCAGAGGTTCCCAAACTTTGTAACATCGAGGTGCCCTTACCAATTTTTGGGGAAACACGCGGCACACTTACATAAAAAACGCTGAATTAAAAAAAAAACTGTGTATGTAAGCTTATAAAACTTTAATATTTTATTGTCCCTGTTCAGAACACGACAATATCCAAGAAGTATCGTTTCTTCGAAGTTAACTTCAAGATCACAAAGCGAATTTCAATTATAATGTAGAGTTTTGAACAATATTGAAATGCTGGTATCAGGTATCAGAAGGCCGGCTCCAAAGGCACGTTCCCCGCCATTTGGGAGATTTGTGCCATCGCCATATTTGAGCCTATTTCATCATCTACCCGATGGGAGAAGAAAGGGAAGGGAAAGATGGGAGGAAATAGGAGTGGGGTCCCTTGAAGAGGGAAGATCGCATAAGCGAATTGAGAGCATGTAGCTCCATGCCACTATGGGTTCGAACAGCGCCCTAAAAAGGGCACTGCAAAACGCATGAGCGTAAAGAGAGCCTATAGCTCATTACCACAGCGGGTTAAGAATAACAGAAAGTCCTTCTGAATTCAGTTTCACTTAATAAATGTTTACCAAATAATTGGAATCGCATTTGCGCAAAACTAGACAGTTGCATATCAGGTGATACGAAGTTCCATAATCGGAGTCACAACTATCACACACAAATGAGTCAACACGCTGAATATTTGCCATGTGATAGTTGAGTCGGCAGTGGCCTGTCAAGGCTCTGACCAAAAGACTGCAATTCTGCTTTGACAGATTTGTTAAATACTTCGCCATCCTTGGAGATGGTTCAGTAATGTAAAATTTTGTTTGACGACACGACTCCAAACTATTCCAATATTGCTTGTGCTGAGTTGCCGCCCTAGAATTAATCTGAAGCTTCACCTAGCACTTCGAAATTGGAATAGCCGGCTCAGGGCCAATGAAGTCATGCGATGCTCCATCGCGAGCTAGCTCATCAGCCAATTCATTTCCAGCGATGGAAGAATGACCAGGTACCCATACAAGGTTTACAGAGTTGACTGAATTCAGTTCCTCAATTTGAGTTCGACATGCGATAACAAGCTCCGACCTTGAGTTGGCCGAAGCAAGAGCTTTTATAGCCGCCTGACTATCTGACATACTTTACAAACAGCCAGACGTCCACTTCTCCTGTGAAGGGAGTTGTGTAGAAAATTTACTTATAATCAAAGTGACAAGCAATTATGAGATCACTCGAAGCAAGGACAATTGTGTCCCAACTCACCGGAAGTGGAAACATCCAAAATACTAGGATTTCCAATAGACGGAGAGAATCCATGGAATTTGATCACAATCAATTCCCAGTGTATGTAGCGATGATCAGATACTGATTCATCATCTGATACATGCCAATTCGTCAACTTGTGACTGATTCTGTTCGAGCAGAGCATCATGTCTAACACTTCTTCTCTAGCAGATACCATGAAGGTTGGGCGATTCCCTAAAATAAGTAATCCAAGATATGAACTACTTAAGCATTTTATCAGACTGGAGCTTCTCAAATTGATAGCTGAACTGCTCCAGATGATGTGATGAGTATCAGCATCACTGCCCACAAGGAGCAGAAGGCCTTTTCATAGGCAGTGAACGACAACTCGTTTGAAATCATCCATTGGGATGGTTCATCATGTGGTAAATACACCTCATAACGAAAGACGTATTTCCTATTGAGGTCACCAACAGAAATATCAATTGTGACAGCACATACATCTCTGGTTGTTAACTCAGAAATGAGTGTAGCAACGATAACGCTATTAACGAGCACGCATGCACGAGGTATGGCACGCGAGTTTGCCATTTAATGTTTCTGAAAGTAGCAAAAACTGGGTCCACAACGTTACCTAGATAAAAGTTCACAAAAGTAAAGTTTTTGAACAAGCGCCATTTGAGCTGTAGCATTTGCATGAGTCTACAAAGATTGATCATTGCTGATATTTTATGCTGAAGATTGGTCTAACAAAGCTATCCTAACCGTAGCCACTACCCAAGCTGTAAGCTTATAAAACTTTAATATTTTATTGTCCCTGTTCAGAACACGACAATATCCAAGAAGTATCGTTTCTTCGAAGTTAACTTCAAGATCACAAAGCGAATTTCAATTATAATGTAGAGTTTTGAACAATATTGAAATGCTGAGATGCCACTCTAACAAAAATATGTGTTTCAAAACAAAAAAATAAATCGCCACGCATCCAAATTGAAACGTAATTATATGCATATAATTAATGACCAATACAGCTTAAACTGTAGCTTTGGATTTTTTTACTGGTGGATTTTAAAGTAAGAAAACAAAACATCATAACCTTCAATGTACAAAACCTTATAGAACGCAAAATTGGACATACAAAATTTGTATCGTAAAGTACCCATATTCCGCGCGCGTTACTAATTTCGCTCACTGACATTTCAAACCTGTGTTGCGAAAGAAATTTTTGTTAACTAATATTTTAATAATTCTTCTTCAGCCATGGATTTATAACATGCTATAATGTAGTCCAATTTGTATTAAGAAATATGAATAAAATGGCAGTGAGAGAAATGAGGAGCGTGCGCGAAATATGGTAGCATCACGGTAGAAGCATGGAAGTGCATCATTCGAAATGGTTTTCTTGGCAAGAGAAATATAAATGTGGGTATTGTAAAACAAGAAAATTGGTTCTAAAATAAGTTATTCTTGCTTTACATTCGAAAAAATAAATCATTCAAGGTCAATGGTTATGCTTAAAAAAATCTGAGGTGCAACTCACTACACAGCTTAAATATATTGTTATTTTAAGTTAATTTTCTTGAACATATTTGGAAAATCGGAGAAACGCAAATTTGAACCACCATCAATGATGTAAAACTCAATCATTTTGAATTTGAAATCATCCGAAAATTCATTTAATCTAAATGACCGTGGAAAAACACATGAAATTGGATTGTTTTATAAAGCAGTCTGAATTTCCCACGTTATCGAAATTTGAAAATTTCGTTGTATGCAACTTTCTTGCTTGCAGAACCTGTACATATATACATAAACTCATATATACATAAATTTAATTGGAAAGCGATTGAGGTGAAAACACCATCGCAAAAAGTTATTAAGATTGATCTTGACTGGTATTTTCTGAACTTATTTTTGGATTTTTGCTTGCAGCCACAATAAAAATTGTTTACACTTTTATTTCATCGCTATGTTATTGAAGCACCAACGCTTTTGATTATAGCTACAAGTTGAAATCTAAATTTAAAGCTATTGAACAATATTCTTCGATGTTATAATCCATTTAAAAAAATGGACTACGTTAGGCGAATCCTCAACTAATTGGCTACGGTAACGATCGTTTTAACAATTCAATAGAATCTAGAATTTTAAATGCAATTTAATCGTGTTATTATCTGATTCTTCACAGATGTATAGTGATCGATTGAATCGTAAAGGTTTTTTTTACTGATTTCCGAGTTCGTTGTAAAATAATTCACGGCGCCCCTGAAGAAGTTCTACGGCGCACCAGGGCGCCGCGGCGCATAGTTTGGGAAGTACTGTGCTAATGTGAAGCAATAAAAGACCTTTGAAGCATGCATGTAAATTGCTCTTGAGAAGTGCTTGAATGAACTGCAAGAGTAATCCGTGGATGAAATGCTGTAGGAATTCCCATAGAAATTTCTGCAGAAAATATATAAGAATACCCTGTTCGAACTCCTGGAAAAGTTCCCTAAAGATTTCTTGGAATACGTAATGCATCGAAGATTTTTATAGGAATCAATATAAAAATGGCTGAATAAATAACTGAAAAAATCAGCGCGACAACTCCTCTGGGAAAAATGTCAAAGTACCGTAATTTCGGGTGAAATTGATCATTTTTCACGGTTTTTCTAGTCTGTTTTCTATAATGTTAACAATGTCAAACAACTAAATGCAGGAAAACAAGTGCGAAGGTGAGCCTCATCGACTTATGTACCGAAATTTTCTAACAAATGTCATTTTAGTGTTAACAAATACCTCTAAAATAATAAATCAGAGGATCTCATTTCAGGGTGAAATTGATCACTTGTCAATGCCATTATTGTTAGTTTCCAAAACAACTCTATATGATAAATTTGAGCTCCCTGAATCCGAATATGCTTTTAAAATTCTTAACAATGCAATATTTATATAAATAACGAATAGTTAAATTTCAAGAATTACGCGGAAAATGCCTAAATGTATGCAATTATATCTAACAGAAATTCAATTATTTCAATCATATGAGCTAATTGGTACGAGTTTTGGTGATGAAATCTGGTTAGGGGATACATCTCAAGCATCCTCATAAACTTTCAGGTTTATACCATGTTCAAATCCTTGCTTATAAATAGAAGTTCATAGGTGTTTGTCAATACTGCACCGTGCATGATTTTGAAATTTGACATTATTTTCATAGAAATAAACATTCTTTCACGCAAAAAACATCACAACACACAATTCAACAATACTTACGATAAACAACGTTCATTTACTGCAGCTTACATTGATGTTTGTGCTCCATTACGAATAAACAAAATCGTGTGATACGATGATCAATTTCACCCTTCTGATCAATTACACCCGATTTTACGGTAATCCATGTCGAAATAACCGAAGGTAGGTAGCAAGTTGAATTTCCTGGTGTGAATTCTGGTGAAATTTCAATTAAGCACCCTTTGAATAATCTCTGAAGAAATTTCTGGGAGAATTAATGGGAAATATCCAGATGAATTTTGGAAAATTTCTGTGGGAAGAAAATTCTATTCAGAGTGCAGAGCGACGCTGCACGTTAAGAAAATTCCATTCAGAGTGACACTTAAAATCAATAAAATCATACATATATGCCAAATTTGTCGCTTATTCATACGACAAACCATGCGAAAATTTGAATATTACTACATTCCCGATATGCATCGCGTAATCGGTCATGAACACAAACTCATGTAGGTAATGCAACTTTACACGATTTGAAGTGTAAATTTGCGATAACCATTCCCTCTATGTGCATATGAATTTTATAATGATTTGACAACAAGAATTTTTCTGAGAATTTTGGAATTTTAGCTAGAAATTTGTATCCTATGAAGGAATCTAGAAATTACAGCAATTGTGGGATTATAAAGTTCCTAACATTTTCAAGATTTCAGTACTGAGAATTTGATGAAATAGCGGTAGAATTTTCAGCTTTCTCTGTGAATGAAAAAAAAACAGCATGTTGAACTCCGATGATGGATATGGGATTCTTAGTATTTCTGTGGTGTTCTCGTTATTTCGGTCGGTTTCCTGGTAGTATCCCTGGAATTCTTAGAAATAAAAATAAATTCTCACAATAATGGTTGAATTAACGATTTTCTTTTACATTTTTACATTCAGACATTCAAAGGTTTATACTATAATTGAAGATTTCTTCAGAAATCCCAACGGAACTGGAAATTAAAAGGATCTAAAGTTTACAAGAATTCCAAAGATTCGGACCAGAGTTTGTAGGAATCTCACTGAAATCTCAGAGATTAATAGCCAGATCAAATACTGGATTTACAATATTGACAGGTACTTGCACCATTGCAATGCATTGTTTTCAGATTTCCCAAAGGAGGGAAAAAGAACGATTTTCTGATGACGTCACCGTGCAATGGGCTAAACTCAACATTACTACATTTTATTCATACCGCCCAATGTCTGTTGTAGCAGATATCTAATTCTAAGTAGATTTTTGAGAAAATGCATTTCTAACAAAATAGTCGGAAAATAAGTGAGAATTTTAACGGATTCTTTTCCAAACTTCTAATGTAGCATGGTTGCTGTTATTTCCTATTCTAAGGGACTACTATGCCGTACAGGACAAAATTAAATGTTTTCAAGACTCGTATTTACATTTTCCATAAAACATCCAGAGTTGATCTTTATGGATTTTTAGGACACCCTTAGAGAAAAGCCTGAACAAGCATTTCATTCATTTTCAAATTCTTAGAAAAATTTCCTAGCTTATCTTCAACGAAGTCTAACGGATTTTAATGGATCTATTGTTAAAATCTTTCCAGGAATGTGACCTACAAGATTTTAATTGGATTTTGTCAAAAGAATCATATTAAAAAGCCTTCAATTGAAATTCTTGGTAGAATTCTTCAAAGTTTCATAGTGATCACCTTACATGATCAATGAGAGACTCTACATATGTGATTTTGCATGTAACTGACCAAGGTGTGAATGAATTCTTTCCAAAGCTTCGCAGAATGTTTGAAGAAATTTGAATGGGTCACTGCTTTACTTGATATGATTACAAAATATAGGTATTCAAAGTTATGATCTTCATACTGTATAGCAGACTAACGGTGGCAGCAGTGACCACATTTGGATCTTCCTGAGGGTTTCTGATGCTAGACATGTATACTAGGGCAATTCAAAATTTGAAGGTATTCAAAAATGCAATATCTTTTTATCGTCCTTACCACAAAAATAGCGAATATCTCTTCTCCTATCCGTCAGATTTAAATACTCTTTTCAGCAAATTTCTTCATCATGGTTTGAATTATGAATTTTCACTATGGGATAATAAGCTTGTACATACTTTTCAGTACCAACGCATTTGGAATATTTTTCAAAATTTCAGTTTCTGGAAAGAGCCCGAACAAACGAGTCGGTTGGGTGTTTTCCCCTCATTTTTCGCGCGATTTTCTGTGAGTGTGGTATGAAGAATCAAGCGCTCAAGTTCGCTTTCAAATGTCCGGCGTGATTTTTTTTTTATTTTCTAGCTTTGCTCTTTGTTTGTTTCCGAGCGGAATCTGTATGCTGTACGTGAAGCTGAAAGTGGATTTTGGCTGCTCATTCAAGGATGAAGGATTAATTGGTGAGCTCGTTTCATGCTTTTATTTCAAATATGTATGACTGCACTTTTTATCCTTATAACGGTGTGACGAAAATATGATTTTTTCCAACAAACAATGAATGGTTCGTCATTGTGAGTGTCGGCATACTTTTATTCATAAATTTTTAATGTTTCACACTCATTTTTTTTTTTTCCAAAACACCCCTTTCTTTTAACCGTTATTTTTGTAATTTACAAAAAAAAATTCCAATGGTTCGACACTATAAGCGTAGATTTGCAGAACGTTCACTTTATTTAACAAACTTTAAATGGTTCGCCATTGTCGATAGTGTCGGTATAACAGTGTTCTGTGGTTGACCACAGCCAATCCAGTTTATTTTTCTTTTCATATGAGTAAAATACGATAACACATGCCTTCATTCTGAATGTTGCGTTTGGCTTTCTTTCAAAAAACTTTGAATGGTTCGTCACTACAAGTGTTGACACCAATTCCTTCTACTTAGAAATTTTTCATATTAATTGAAAATATTATATTTACAAACATGTTCATATCTCACAAATAATTGTTGAGATGGAAATGAGAACTTCTCTGAGAAATCACTTAGAACATTAACCAAATTGGATTCTAATGCTTGTGAAAATCTTGTGGAATACTAGTAAGAAATCCTTGAAACAATACCTGGAAGAATACCATTTCATGGTTTTTGTAGGAGGTCCTGGATAATTTTTCAAGCAACATTGAAGAATTTTCCGAAAGAGATTATCTGAAGCATTTGTTAAAGGAATCTGAAGTAAAATTTTACGAAGAACCTTGGAAAACTGTTGGTGAACCCTCTAAAGAATTTGTGAAAAAATCGTTGCTAGGTGATCTTGACGAAAATGTTGATGAGGCTCCTAGAATTTCTCTTACATGTTTTTGAAAAATCCCCAGTTATTAATGAACAACTTATTTAAAAACTCAAAATTCTGATTTAAAAGTTATAAAACTGTAGATAACCTAAATTAAATTAATTAACTCATTACGCGTGGTAAAGATGGATAAATTATGTGTAAAATTATGAAAAAATCCACGTGCTCGGCTAGGATTTGAACCCAGGACTCTTGTATGTTAGACGAGCGCTTTACCGACTTAGCTATCAAGCCACTTGATGATCCAATAACTCAGTTGGTTACAAGTTTTGAATTTAAATCCACGGGTCCGCGTGAGCTGTAGGGATTTAAATTCGAAACTTGTAATCAACTGAGTTACTGGGTCACCAAGTGGCTCAGTAGCTTAGTTGGTAAAGCGCTCGTCTAGCATATAAGAGTTCTGGGTTCAAATCCCAGCCGAGCACGTGGATTTTTTCATAATATTACACTTAATTTATCCATCTTTATCAGGCGTAGTGAGTTAAGAAATTTAATAACCATGTGGATTGGATTACCGAAAAGCTCAATATATGTGTTACTATGTAGATAACCTCCTGGAGAAAAATTGAAAAGAATTTTAAAAGCATTATCTGACTTTGGATGTTTATAAGTTATTTTAATGAGACTATTAAGGAAATTTTATTGTAATATCAGAAAACCTAAAGAAATTTCAGGAAAAAATGTTGAATAATAACTATTCATCTTGGAAATGGTTTTCCGTGGGAATCCTAGGGGGAACTGACAACTTGTAAAGAAGTTCTCGTAGAAAGCACGAAAAAAGTACGGAAATAACTCATGAAGAAATTACCATGGGAAATCTCAGAGGAATCTCAATAAAGCACATGGTTGAATACTTGTAAAGTTCGTTGAAGAATCATAATGGATATTCCTCGTGAGTAATTATGGAAAAATCTTGACGTTTTTTTACTATTCAATATTTTCCGTAGTGTCAGCTGAAATTTACAAATGTCATTGATGGGCAGTGACAAAAAACGATCAACTGATGGAACATACACTTCGTAGTTGCTAACTCCGTGATCAATCAGAATAGTTATGTTGCACAGAGAACCACTCAGATGAAGCTTGGGTTTTAGCTTTTCTCCATCTTCAATGTACAATCACACTACTCTTGATATTTTTCGATTGATAGCGGCGCCGGCCCCGTCCTTATGTCCACCGGGGAGAGGAAGTAAGTTAATTAGTTAGCTGTTATTACCGTAATCCGGGGGCGAATTGATCACTATTTCACAACTTTTTATCCCTAGGAATTCGAATATTGTCAAATTTATTTCGGTAAAAACAGTACTTTATTGATCTCTATCAGTTTATGAAATCATTTTTTTATGAAATAAAATTTAACATTTCATAAAATTAGTTTTAATGTCAAAAATTGAAAATGACACATTGGGGCCATATTGATCACTATATAATAAAGCATATTTAATAATGTAAAATTTCCCTATTTACTAAATTTAGCTCTCCTGAATCAGAAAATTATGTCAAAATCCTTACAACTTGTGTATGTCATCATTTTATTGCAAAATTTAACTTTATAAATCTGCATAATACGCCTAAATGTATGTAATTTCCATTTAAATAAGCATGTTGTTCGAGAATAAACGGTTTTATGTGCAAAAAACTATTCCTGTAATGCTGTACGGTTTCAAAAATGAGTTCAGCAGTTCACACTGAACCTTACACAACATTTTTAACACTCAAAGTTTGCATGCAGGCTTAGCACCAGCAGATTGTTTAGTACCGACATTTCCAACAGTATTGCTAATACCTTCAAAAACTTGGAATATTTCTAGGCAAAACTGACCTTAATAGAAATAAAAAAGTTTAAAATCATCATTAGACATCTATTAACTAGAAAACATGGAATGCCAGTGATGCCAACGAAGTATTATTCATCCTTGAAAGGAAATACCGACCTGATCAAAATCACCCCAGTGATGGATGAGGTATTCGACCGTATGGATACCACTGTGATAAGCGGTTAAGTCGATATATTCAATTCTAGCGATAGATACAACTAATGATGTTTGCGCCTTAATGACGCAGAGAGATAGAGAAAGACAGCTATTAGAAAGTGTGTTACATATATGTGAAAGGGACGGGCCTGGGATTGAACCCACGACCTTCTGCTTGCAAAGCAGAAGCGATAGCCATTAGACCACCAACCCCGTCTGATAGGCAGTGACATGAGACAAAATCACAAATCTATCTAAATAAAAATGGAATGGTGTTTGCATGTCACGAAATGGCTTACGGACGGGTTAACAGATTCGAATGATTATTTCTTCGTTTTGTTCGTCAAGGGGTCCGACGTGTTTGTGTGTATAAAAGTCCCAGTATGTTCACCGGGAAAGTAGTAAAAAACGGGACTGAACGAAACCAGAAATTACTTCTGTAAAACAAAAATTTGCTAAGCCCCCTTCCAGAAATAAATCCTAGCTACGCCAATGCTAAAACTTCAATATTACTTAGGTCACTTTTGTTAGAGCGAACTAAACAATATTCTTGAAAAATTCCCTTCCGAAGGATGCCAAATTAAGTTCTCTTTACCATAATGATTACTTGGACTGGGTAAAATTCTATTCCTGATCTCTTTAGGTGATATAACTACTCACTTGAGAGACCTGTCAAGACGACGTTGTTTCAACGTTCAGTTTTGTCGTCATAAGTAAAACATTTGTGCTTATTTTCTTCCAGATATTTACGAAAAAGATCGCGATCTTTAAGAGTTTCCGGAAAAAACGTGAGAATGTCCTTCCTTTGCGATTTGGATGGAAACCTGGATTCCCCTAATGAAGTTCAAGATCTCCTGCCCAGGGTTGGGAAAAAATCTGAAATTCATTCTACTGTAGCCAAACAAAGCCAATCGCAGTCAGCGAAGCCAGTGAAACTCACGCCTACCGCTGCTGTAGGCAAAGAGCCTTGAAAATTGCAAAACACCCGTTGCTAAGGGTAACCTAAAATTACTGTAGAAAAATGTTCTATTTCCCGCTGCATTTCCCGCATTTAGAGCCTTCAATGACACTAAAGACTTAGAAAATTCATTTCCCCAACATAGGCTTTTTGATGAGATTCACGTTTTTGAACTACTGTACTGGGGAAGCCACGTGATTTTCGCTAATTTCAAGCCTACTACTATTACCATTCCCAGCACTGCTCCTGCCTGAATCCTCCAAATTCGGAACAACTGATCACGATTGGCGGCACCCTTTGTTTCCCCACTCGAATCAAAGGGTCTGTGCTAAATGCTGCTTCAATTTGATATTCGAAAAATGTGTCTAAACTCTAAAATGTGTCTAAGACTCTAAAGTCAAAAAAAAAGAGGGCGTGTTTTCCGGAGGATCGTCCTTTCTTTCAATTTTGCCTCTCTTTGTGACAGTTTCAATACCCACTCTTTTGGATGGAAGTTCTGAGCTCAGAGATTCACTTTTCCATTTGTTTGTAGTTGCCACCATATTCAGTAAATAAACGAACGGAAAAGTGACCTTCTAAGAGGTTCTTTCCCACGACTGTTTCCAAGAAGGATTACCACTGCTAGCTTTTGCTAACAGTACTGAAAAGAACTGTTTTTGTAGCACTGAATTATACAGTACTTTGCTTTAGATGGTTCTTAAAACTTCCAAGATCAGAAAGAATTTGTGTACGCATAGCATAAGGGTATGATGCCCACTCCGTAAATCTAGAATAAAGAAAATGAGTATCCAGTCGGTTCTTAGGTCTTTGGGATAGGCAGCCGGCCAGTGAATAACAACGAAATTGCATCTCAATTATATGAAAATGAATTGCAGATAACTTATTATATTTCATTTTTGTTTGAAATACTAACATATATGAGGGAATCAAATTCAAATATCTCCTTCATAGTAAATCCTTATTCGCGTTTGCATAAACTAACCGAATGAGTTTTTCGTTTATTCCATGCGTTAAAATTAAATTCCTGAAAACCTATGTCAATCAAAAACATTTATAAATCCCTAACAACTTCAATCATTTTATGTGTCTGTTCATTTGCCGGATGTTGCTCAGTCTATAAACGACATAAAAGAGATCAGATGGAAATTTTAAGAGGAAAATGCAATTCAAACCTGTGTATTACATTATCAACTTTGTATTCCAATCAGTCCGTATATTTGCTTGCATCTTTCAATGATCTGCTGCGAGCATTAAAAATACCCAGAATTTAAATACCCAGCAAATTGAATTTGATTGTAATGCTATCGAGCTGACAGCGCAGAAATGCGAACCCTTGTGGAAATAATGAAAGGTTTTCAAATCCCTTTTCAACATGGTAGCACATATCATTCCTGTCCCTCACTTTGTTGACGTTACAATACAGCCATCTCTCCCCAATCACATAAATAATATAGTATTGTTGTAATTACACAGAATCACGCTTCGGTGCTGGTCGAGGGAACCTGCCAGATCCCGGATCCGGTGTACAAGCTGGTCGGATCGATTGTCTGCTTCTACATCCCGTTGTGCGTGATGCTGATTACATACACCCTGACGGTTCGCTTGTTGGCGCAGCAAAGTCAGAACCTGTGCGGGGCTGCCGGAGCCGTGGCCAGCGCCACTGGAAGTTGGTCAAGCGGATGGCTCGGGCAGGCTCCGGTCTTCGACCGGCGAAACACCTGGAAGCGCATTATTAAACTAAGCTTGCCGTCGACCCCGAACCATGCTCACTCGGCGGCATCGACCGACACCGAGCTTTCAACGTTGGACAATCACGATCTCTGGCTGCTGGAGTCCAGGTACGTAGGGCAGGGGGTCTACTTTCTGACCCTGTGCCGTTTTTTTGAGTTAGTGGTAAAACATTTATACTATGAACAGATTTATTGCTGAATTATTTGAACTACTGAAATGTTTGAGTACGTTATCATATGGAAATGAGCCTCTTCGTTCTCATCGTAAAAAGCAGTTTTTCATGATGCCAATCTGTGATGAACGACCATCTTTCATGCACTGATTATTCGGTGTCGTAGTAGTAGTTTACGCAACAAGATGCAGGATGATATTTTTTACAACACGAGATGTACATTAATCCAACGAGGCTTGTCGAGATGGATACTTACGATGACTGCTGTAAAAATCTAGATATGCAACGAGTTGAGTGGGTACATTTTTTTTCAATTTCGTAAAACATCATTAGAGGGTATCAGAAATCTTATGATGGTCCTTAGATTTAACCAACATTTCATTTATTTAGTTAACATCTAAACAGATAACACTGAATCAACAATTTCACGCCACAATACTCGGTTCGAGGCCGCATCTCTCCACCCTCGGTTCTGCCCCACGCTCGCCAAATCGATACGCACTTGATCCGCCCACCTAGCTCGCTGCGCTCCACTCCTTCTTGTATCAACCGGATCCGACGCGAACACCATCTTTGGGTTGTTGTCCGGCATTCTTGCAACATGCCCTGCCCATCGTATACTTCCAGCTTTGGCCACCTTCTAGATACTGGGTTCGCCGTAAAGTTGGGCTAGCTCGTGGTTCATCCTTCGCCGCCACACACCGTTTTCCTGCACACCGCCAAAGATCGTCCTAAGCACCCGACATTCGAAGACTCCAAGTGCTTGCAAGTCCTCCTCGAGCATCGTCCACGTTTCATGCCCGTAGAGGACTACCGGCCTTATGAGCGTCTTGTACATGGTACATTTGGTGCGGGGGTGAATCTTTTTTGACCGCAGCTTCTTGTGGAGGCCATAGTAGGCCTAACTTCCACTGATGATGCGCCTCCGTATTTCAAGGCTACCTTATTGTCAGCCGTTAGCAAGGACCCAAAGTAGCCGAACTCGTCGATCACCTCGAACGTATCCCGTCTATCGTAACACTGCTACCTAGGCGAGCCCTGTCGCGCTCGGCCCCACAAGCTAGCATGTACTTTGTCTTGGTCGCATTCACCACCAGTCCAACTTTTGCAGCCTCGCGTTTTAGGCGGGTGTACAGGTCTGCCACCTTTTCAAATGTTCAGCCGACGATGTCCATATCATCCGCGAAGCAAACAAATTGACTGGATCTCGTAAAAATCGTACCCCGGCTGTTAAGCCCGTTTCTCCGCATAACACCTTCTAGCGCAATATTGAACAACAGGCACAAAAGTCCATCACCTTGTCGTAGTCCCCGGTGGGACTCAAACGAACTGGAGTGTTCGTCTGAAACCTTCACACAATTTTGCACACCTTCCATTGTCGCTCTTATCAGTCTCGTGAGCTTCCCGGGAAAGCTGTTCTTGTCCATGATTTTCCATAGCTCTGCGTGGTCGACACTGTCGTATACCGCCTTGAAATCGATGAAACGGTTATGCGTTGGGACCTGGTATTCACGACATTTTTGGAGGATTTGCCGTACAGTAAAGATCTGGTACGTTGTCGATCGGCCGTCAACGAAGCCGACTCGATAACTTCCTACGAACTCGCTTACTATATATGACAGACGACGGAAGATGATCTGGGATAATACTTTGTAGGCCGCATTTAGAATGGTGATTGCTCGAACGTTCTCACAATCTAACTTGTCGCCTTTCTTGTAGATGGGGCATATCACCCTTTCCTTCCACTCCCCCGGTAGCTGTTGTGTTTCCCAGATTGTGCCTATCAGCCGGTGCAAAAAAATGGCCTGTTGGTGCATACCCCTACGCTGTGTTAATTTTCTTCCAAAGTGATACGTGGCCAACGTAGGCCCGGTACCCTACTTGCAAACAGCACTGAGATCACCGTCGAGTGGGTGGCCGTACACCAATCAACCGTTGGGAGGCAGAGCAGGCGACCGAAAATGCACAAACAGCAGCTACTGATGATAGCAGCACACAATAGTACGGGGGGCACTTTCTTCACTGCTAGGGAGGCGAACTACACTACACTTTACATGCGACACACTTTATTGCTAAATCACTTTAACACCTTTAGCTTAAGTTATTTTTATTTCCAACTTGAGGTTTTACAACTTTTCTCTTCTGTGGGCTAACAACAACTGATGATTACTGATCGTCGGCTATGTTGGTTTACGCCTCACGACGCTATCAGCTGAGCCGATCAAGTTGCCATGGGGACGAATGTCATTTAAACTTCGGGAGCGTTAGCACCGTCCACCGCGTGAGAAGACAGATTTCTCACGCAGTGCGGCCAGAGAACCAACATACCCGCCGCCTTGAACGATTATGTTCAACAAAAACGTAAACAAAAACAAATCGTGTCTTAATCTAACAGAGTACATCAAGGTAAGTATTTTACAATTAATTTTGAGTTTTTCTTTTCATTTCAGGTGGTAACTCAAGAAAATTACTCCTCCTCGGTAGACATCGGATTGGCGGTTGGATTATTCGATTGACCATCATCTTGATTCGGATTCGGAAGCGGCAGCAAACAAATTTTGGTAATTGGTCGTACGATGACTCCTTTCGCAGTGCGTAGGCTGACAACACGCGTCAAATTATCTTTTCCAGGGTGCAGTTCGATGATACGCGCTAGAGGCCAGCGCGCTGTCGACAACATATCGTCGATGATGACCACCAGTCGCCCGGGTTGTATTTCGTTGTTCCGGACAGAAGGTTTCGTATCCTTCAGCATCTCTTGAAGATATTCAGTCCGCCAGTGGGACCAAAACTTCTGAACGTGCAACTGGAGTTTTTGGAAGTGTTCGAGTGCGCCGGTCGGTGTGTGCTGGATGTCTGGGTCGGGCAAGGCTGTCATCGACGTTCCGATGAGGAAATGAGCTGGCGTCAACGCGGCAAGGTCGTTTGGATCATCGGACATCGGCAGGAGTGGGCGTGAATTGATTGCGGCTTCTATTTGATGTAATACGGTGTAGTAGCTTTCGAACGATAATTTTATGTTTCCTAGTTGGCGAAATATATGACGTTTGGCAGTTTTGACCGCTGCTTCTCATAGGCCACCGAAATGTGGTGCCTTGGGAGGAGTCAAATGCCACATAATCCCTTGATCGGAGCAGGCAGAAGCGATTGTATTCTGCTCATCAATGCTTCGAAATCTTTCGAATAATTCGGCCAATTCACGCTTGTCCCCCTCAAAATTCTTCCCATTAACCGAATGCAAGTGGCTTGGGATTCCTCTTCTTGCTATGAAGCGTCTTAATGCGGCCAAAAATCCCTGAGTTGATAGGTCCCCGATTAGCTCCAGATGGACAGCTTTCGTGGTGAAACACACGAACACGCATAGGTAAGCTTTTGCAGGAGAAGCTCGTTTATGGATGGGTTTGAGGTAAAGAGGACCAGCGTAATCTACACCGGATACAGAGAAGGGACGGCGTGGGATGACTCTGGACATCGGCAGCTGGCCAATTTGCTGCTGCGAAGGCACAGGACGATGACGTGAGCAGCGGAAGCAGTTTCTAACGATGCCCTTGACTAATCGACGACCATCTAGAGGCCAGTTCTCCTCACGGATTGACGATAGAAGAAGACGCCCGCCGCCGTGAACAAGTTTTTGATGGAAGTGCTCGCCAATTAGACGCGTAAACTGATGCGTCTTAGGGAGGAGGGCAGGGTGCTTGGACTGATATGGTAGTAGAGACATGTTTAGCCGACCTCCTACTCGCAAGAGTCCTTCCGCGTCTATGAAAGGAGATAAACGACGCACTGTAGATCTTTTTGGAACAGGATTTCCTCGATGCAGTTCCTTGATCTCTTCCTTGAAGGCATCTTGTTGGGCAAAGCGGATCAAAAGAGCATTGGCTCTAGCAAGTTCTTCAACAGTTAACGACGTTGTGCTTTGCTCGATCTCTTTTGGGGATGCAAGTGGCTGAGTTTTGGATTTCGAACGAGATTTGGCGGCAAAACGCAGGCAGTATGCGACAACGTGGAGCAATCGGCTGTAAGATGACCAACGAATGAACCATGGGTTTATACTGGCTGTTGTCTGCACTGACACTATGGCGCTTTTGGACTCCAGGATTTCTTCTGTGACGGCCGGAGGATTCGAGATTGGCCAGGATTGTAATGGTTTTGCCAACCACGATGGACCATGCTTCCATGCTTTGCTTTTGACGAAATCCTCTACAGTCATTCCACGTGAAACTAGATCTGCAGGGTTTTCTGTACCGGATATATGATTCCATTTGCCACCATGTGTGTAATGCTGAACTTCTGATACTCTGTTGGCAACAAAGGTCCAGGAGCTGGGAGGTGCACGAAGCCAGTACAGGCATACAGCAGAATCCGACCAGAAATATGAAGCTGTCACGTGGACTCCGATTGATTCTTTGATGCGGTAGTAGAGATGCGATGCCAGGACGCAAGCGCAAAGCTCCAGTCTTGCTATGGTCAACCGCTTTAGCGGTGCAACCTTGCTTTTTGAAGCCAGCAGTCGAATTTTAACTGTTCCCAGGGCGTTTTCGCAGCGGACGTAAGTGCATGCTCCGTATGCAGATGTGGAAGCATCGGCAAATGTGTGCAACTCTATTCTAGCTTCCGGCAAGAACGCGTAACGGTCGATTCGATAGCATGCGATCTTTGGAAGTTCTTGTCGGAAAGTTTCCCATTTCAATCGAACGGTATGTGGTACTGGCTCGTCCCAGTCACATGAGAGTGACCACAGCTCTTGCATCACGATTTTTGCAGTGACAACAACAGGTGCAATTAGGCCAAGCGGGTCGAAGAGTCTGGCAATGTCGGAAAGAATGGAACGTTTTGTCGGTGGGTCGTCTCGAGACTGAATTTGGGATTCAAAACGAAGTTGGTCTGTCTCGGGTTCCCAGCAGATTCCCAGGGTCTTTATGGACTCATTTGGATAAAATTGCAGGCTTGATTGAGTACCAATCTGGTCGTCCTCAAGCCCTCGTAGAACTTCTAATCGATTTGAGGCCCATTTTCTCAGAACAAATCCACCTTTAACTAGAAGTTCAGATAACTCCCCCCGAAGCTGGACAGCTTCCTCAATAGAGTTTGCTCCACCTATGTAGTCGTCGACGTAAAAGTTCTTGGGGATAGACGGGCCAGCTAACGGGTATTTATCACCTTCATCCTTCGCCAGCTGTTGAAGCGTACGCGTTGCTAAAAACGATGATGGAGACAAGCCATATGTAACCGTACGCAGCTCGTAGGTTTCGATGGGAGTGTCCTTTGAGAACCGGAAGAGGATTCGCTGAAGAGGGCAATCGTCTGGGTGCAGTACTACCTGCCGGTACATCTTTGCAATATCGCCGACCAGAGCAACTGGGTACGTCAGAAACCGAAGAATTATAGTGAGAAGGTCATCTTGGACCACCGGACCCACGCAGAGGGCTTCGTTGAGGGAGAAGCCGGTAGAAGTACGGGCCGAGCCGTCGAATACAACTCGTACCTTCGTGGTTGTACTCTCCTCCTTTATCACTGGGTGGTGGGGAAGATAATAAGTTTGGGAGTGATTTCCATCTTCCTTCTCGACCAAGCGCATATGGCCGAGGGCGAGGTACTCCTTCATGAAGTTGTGGTAGTCCTCCTTCAATTTCTGGTCCCGATCGAGTCGCCTCTCGAGTTGATCGAAACGTCGTAGAGCACTTGTTTTAGATTCTCCTAGCATCGCATCAAAATCTGGCTTGCGAGGTAGACGAACAATGTAACGGCCTGTTTCGTCGCGAAATGTTGTGGAATTATAGAAATCTTCACAGTGGCGTTCTTCCATAGAGTAATTATCGGTAACGGTAAGCTCTTCAGTTTTCCAAAACCTTTCCATGCTTTCCTCGAGTGTTAACATGGAGATTGCGACGACGCTAGGAGTAGTAGATTGCTGCTGAGCAATATTTGCGGAACCCGTAACGACCCAGCCGAATACACTGTCTACCAGAATCGGAAGATTATCAGCCAACTGAAGACGAGCAGTGCTTGGGAAGAATGAATGGAAGTGCTTGGCGCCTAGAACCATGTCAATCTGTTGGCTTTTGTTGAACATGGGATCGGCCAACGATAAATTATCCGGAATTCGCCAGTTCTTGACGGAGATATCCTGTGCTGGGAGATCTGCAGTCACAGTGTCCATTAAGAGAAACTCCACACTGCATTCAAAACTATCGTTCCTCGATTTGATTCGAGCGAAAATCGATTCACGTACCTTTTTTGACAGATTGCCTGCCCCCTGGATGGTCACGTTCACGGAGTTCCTTTTCAAATGCAACCTGCGTGCCAAGCGATCGGTAATGAGATTCGGTTGAGAAGCACTGTCGAGTAATGCACGAGCGAAGTGATCCTGACCGTAAGCATCGACAACTTTGACTAAAACTGTCAACAGGAAGACGTCCTCGCGTGGCTGTGGAGCGGAAGCACTAACAACGACCCTGGGAACACTTTCCGAGGCTTTGGAGGACTGAACTACTGGCTCAACGGCGGAGGAAGCACTGGACGGGATGGCTTGCGTAGACATTGACGTACGAGAAGAAGACGATTCATTGGCTGGCCTAGAGTTGTCGCCGGAGTGCAGCATGGAATGATGACGCTTGTTACAATGCTTGCATCTATAGCTCGATGGACAGTTACGAACGATGTGGTCACCCTTGAGACAGTTGTGACAAAGACGCTTGCTCGAAACGAGTTGCTGCCTTTCGGAAGTCGAAAACCGATTGAATTTCGCACACCTCATTAGCAGATGCTCCTGATTACAAGCGGGACATTTGGCACCAGAGCTAGAAGTTGAGGCACATGATAAAACCCTGAACTGAGACGGCCTCTTGGAGGTATGAGTTGATCCATTCGATGCTGATGCTGACTGGTGATGATTAACCAAAATGGATTCCAAAACTCGCATGCGACGTTGAAGAAACTCTATCAAACAATCGTAGTTTGGATCGTTATTGGTTGACGCGTGATCTTCCCAGGCCTTGAGAGTGTCGTCAGGAAGCTTTGTGCACAGGAGGTGCTCCAGAATGCTGCTCCAGGAATCAGTCGGTTCTCCTAGCTGTCCTAAAACCTTCGTGTGACGCTGAAACTCGTTAACCAGCGTGTGCAACGATGCAGCAGTTTCCTTTTTTGCTGATTGAATGTCGAATAACGCCTGTAGGTGTCGCTTCTTCAATAAGTAGTCGTTGGCGTACCGATCTACCAATGTTTGCCATGCTAGGTTGTAATTGATGGAACTGATAGCAATGGACTCAATCAGCTGCGCCGCTTCACCCTTCAGAGCCGCTCTTAAGTAATGAAATTTCTGGATCGCTGGTACTTCAGTGTTAGAGTGGATCAAAGCCAAAAACGTGTCATGAAATCCTAGCCATTGCATATAATCCCCATCAAATTCAGGAAGAGAGATCGTAGGAAGCTTCAACCCAGACAAAGCGGAAGAGTGCGAAGAGGTTTCAGGGAAGCGAGCTTGTTGAGTGAGAACAGGTAATTTGGAAATTAAGTCGGCTTTTATTCTAAAGAGCCGAGGCTCGAAATCGGCACGGACATCAGCATTTGATTGCCTACCTTCATCGCTATCCTCCAGATCTTCCAGCTGCCCCTGCACCTCCTCCAACGTTGCTCACATGTTGTTGAGGTACTCCAGTCGGATGGGTACCTGCACTTGGTCTCGTTGCGCTTCGTAGGTGTCCACAAAAGCCTCTGCCCGACCCAGCGCGGTGATCATCGTGGTCCTCCGGCTAAGCAGCGTTGCTTTGTGATGCGGCGACGCCATCTCAGAAGCGAGGGGGGGAAAGGGGCGATGTACGATGTACAAATGATGAGTCTGTCGACGAGAAAAGACCACGGTAGGCCTGGCGGGAAATTTAGTGATCACTTGGAATGGTACTCACCAATTCCAAGGCAGTATGTGTCTTGAATTATCAAAAAATATTAGGTCCTGGCACAGCGAACGTGCTGAACGTTGAAAATCCGCAAATGATCCTCGAAATTGTCGTGGCTCGTAGGTTCGTGAACGACGGCGTTCGAAAAAACACCCGAAACTATCCGCTTGATGCGAATCCGGCTTATCGCAGACACGTGCGGAGCTGGCGCAGGAATCAGGAACGGCGGGATGGTGTCACGAACAGGACAATGGAAGCGGCTATGCTTCTATGACGTCACCAGCTTCTCGGGACGTAATGGCGGGATGGCGTGGCTTGGGTAGCAGCGGGCACCCTACTACAATGGCGCTGGATGGTCGCGGCGTGATGGCGACAGTCTATGGATACGAAAAGCCAGATGGAGTGTCCTTACAATGGCGACAGCTGGCCTAAGGATGTGCTCCACAGTGGTATCGCAACAATCGAATCCGGCTCGTTGAAGAAATCGCATGTAAAGAGAGAAACGGGGAAATCTAGAGGGCACCTGCGAGACCCCAGACACGCATCGGACATGTAATTACCTGATGCCCGATTATTCGAGCCTTGAAATAATTTTACTCTCCGGAGTGGCGCGAGCAAGATGGCAGCGCCCAGTAGGTGATCCACTCACGTGCTTCTGAATCCACGATGGCGTCGAAATCCTGGTCACGGCACCAAATTATGTTGGTGCATACCCCTACGCTGTGTTAATTTTCTTCCAAAGTGATACGTGGCCAACGTAGGCCCGGTACCCTACTTGCAAACAGCACTGAGATCACCGTCGAGTGAGTGGCCGTACACCAATCAACCGTTGGGAGGCAGAGCAGGCGACCGAAAATGCACAAACAGCAGCTACTGATGATAGCAGCACACATTAGTACGGGGGGCACTTTCTTCACTGCTAGGGAGGCGAACTACACTACACTTTACATGCGACACACTTTATTGCTAAATCACTTTAACACCTTTAGCTTAAGTTACTTTTATTTCCAACTTGAGGTTTTACAACTTTTCTCTTCTGTGGGCTAACAACAACTGATGATTACTGATCGTCGGCTATGTTGGTTTACGCCTCACGACGCTATCAGCTGAGCCGATCAAGTTGCCATGGGGACGAATGTCATTTAAACTTCGGGAGCGTTAGCACCGTCCACCGCGTGAGAAGACAGATTTCTCACGCAGTGCGGCCAGAGAACCAACATGGCCTGACCAGCCTCTCCGGGCCCATCTCTATGAGTTCAGCTCCGATATCATCCTTAACCTCCCTCAAAGTGGGGGCTGGTTGGTTTCCATCCTCCGCAGTACCGACAAAAGCATTTCCTCCGTTGTCCTGACCTTCATTGCCTGTGCTCTCAGCGCCATTCAGGTGTACGTCGAAGTGCGCTTCCACCTTTCGATCACCTCACGCTCGTCCGTCAAAATGCTCCCATCCTTATCCTTGCACATCTCGGCTCGCGGCACGAAGCCGTTACGGGATGCGTTAAGCTTTTGATAGAACTTACGCGTTTCTTGAGACCGGCACAGCTGTTCCATCTCCTCGCACTCCGTCTCCTCCAGGCGGTGTTTTTTCTCCCGAAAGAGGCGGGTCTGCTGTTGCCGTTTCCGTTTATAGCGTTCCACGTTCTGCCGGGTCCCTTGCTGCAGCATGACCGCCCGCGCTGCATTCTTCTCCTCCAAAACCTCTTGACACTCCTCGTCGAACCAATCGTTCCGTGGACTCCGTCCCATGTACCCGACGTTGCTCTCGGTTGCATCGTTGATGGCTTCTTTTACTATTCTCCAGCAGTCCTCAAGAGGGGCTTCATCCAGCTCACCCTCTTCCGATAATGCAGCCTCGAGGTGCTGCGCGTATGCCGCTGCGACATCCGATAGCTTAAGCCGCTCTAGGTCATACCGGGGCGGCCGACGGTACCGTAGGTTGTTAACGACGGAGAATTTTGGGCGCAGTTTGACCATTACCAGATTGTGGTCAGAGTCGATGTTAGCGCCACGATAGGTCCTGACGTCGATAATGTCGGAGAAGTGCCTACCATCAATCAGAACGTGGTCGATCTGCGATTCTGTCTGCTGTGGTGATCTCCAGGTGTATCGATATGGAAGGTTGTGCTGGAAGTAGGTGCTACGAATGGCCATATTCTTGGAGGCGGCGAAATCAATTAGTCGTAGGTCATTTTCGTTCGTCAGCCGGTGGGCGCTAAACTTTCCAATAGTCGTTCTGAATTCCTGCTCCTGGCCAACCTGAGCGTTTAGATCTCTTATGATGATTTTGACTTCGTGGCTTGGGCAGCTGTCGTACTCGCGTTCGAGCTGCGCATAAAAAAAGTCTTTATCATCATCAGTACTTCCGGAGTTGAGGGCTGTGCACGTTTATTATGCTGAAGTTGAAGAACCGGCCTTTGAGCCTCAACTTGCACATTCTCTCATTGATCGGCCACCACCCGATAACGCGCCTCTGCATATCACCCATCACTTTGAAAGTTGTTCCCAGCTCGTGTGTGTTGCCGCAGCTCTGGTAGATGCTATGAATCTCTCTAAACGTTCGCACCATTGATCCCTTCCAGCACATTTCCTGCAACGCTACGATGCCGAATCCGCGGTCCTTCAGCACGTCGGCGAGTATGCGTGTGCTCCCGATGAAGTTGAGAGATTTACAGTTCCACGCACCGAGCTTCCAGTCGCTAGCCCCTTTACGTGGCTGTGGTCTTCGCCGATTGTCCCGGTTCGTATTCTCTCGTTGATTATTCGTTGCTTGATTTTTTTTATGGCTGGCTTGCAGGGCCTGACACCAACCCCCTAGATTTCCAGAGGACCATTCCCCCTAAATCTTCGGAGGACCATAGTACACAGTTTAGCTTACAGTCCTTCTCTAGCACTCGGACGATTATTAGCCGCCCTTGATATGGGAAACAGACGCTGTTGACAGCCACTCCTAACATGGAATACAGACGCTCCAGGTTTACAGAAGCAAACCCCCTTCCCTTTTAGCATATGACCAAAGTACCCGATCTTCCCTAAGGTTGTTCGTACCCCGGCCAGTACCGCGAAAAGGTAGGGATAGCAATTGCTGAGCAGGAGGCTAAGGATTGCACAAAGGGGTATACTTTATTTCTTCAGGTACGCGAGGTACCAATGGTACGCCATGCCCAGCCATTTACCAACCTCTTCTAATTCTTTTTCTTCGTATAACGTCCTCACTGGAACAGAGCCCGCTTCTCAGTTTAGTGTTCTTAGGGATCATGCACAAATTACGTCACGCTTCGAGGGGGGAGGGGGTCAAGTCAAGCGCGACAAGCCTTACAAAAATTTCAGAGGACTCATACAAAAAACGTGACAAAGGGGGAGGAGGTCAAGGTCAAAAAAGTTGAAATTTAGCGTGACATAATTTGTGCATTATCCCTTATGAGCACTTTCACAGTTATTAACTGAGAAAATACAATACTGAATTATGAAAATATGTAACGTATTGTTTGCACGTTTTGAAAAAAAAATCACCTACATGTCGGCTTTATGGGCCAAAGCATAGTGCTCTCACCCTAATAGCCCACCCAGAATCAATTTGTTATAATGGTCATCGCTCCTAACTAGTGTCGAGGGCCAGCCCATTTAATTCAATGTTTTCACCCTCTATTCCCACAGTATTCCGGAGCCGACGCCATCGACCATGACGGCGTTGCACCAATTCGGGGAGGAAATGCTCAAGCTTTCACGTGGTTTGGAAACGGTCACCAACAGTACCCACAACAACAACAGCAATATCAACAACGGGAACAGTAATAAAAATGGCAACACAATACGAAACGGCGAACAGCAATCCCGTGAAAGTGGATGCCCCTCGCTTCTGCTGCCCACCACGATTGCCCACCATGGGACCAGCGAGATCCGAAACGGACCCGGGACCGACACTGATGGAAAAAAATTTCCTCTCAGGTATGCAAACAATTTCTACGCTCAACAGTTTACAGAGCATCAGGGATGCCAGGGGATTTTTTTATAATCCAATTGCACAGATATATGTTATCTGCTTCGAAATATTAAAACTGTCTCAAGCTGTAACCATTTTGACAATATTGTTTAGAATGGGATTTGCTTTAAAACTTAGGATCTCTAGAAGAATATAGAGAAGTAAAAATTAGCTTTTTCAAAAAACATAAAGCCTTAATTTCTTTCAAAATAAACTCTTGGAATTTGATAAGACAATTCTGAATAATCTGATTTGCTTTATAAGTTATAGTTATATTCAGTAATCCAAAATATCCTTCAATATTCAGATCCCTACCTTACCTTGATGGCTACAGCGTAGCGTCACGCCATTGCCGGACGTATTGTAGAGCTCCATCTTCGTCGGTCTTGGGCGAAACTTCTCCAGTTGCCCCGAACGTTTAGGGTCGCCAGGTCCTCTTCCTCTGCGTACAGCCAGCGCACAGTGGGACGAAACTGAAAATTGACGGTCAAAACCTCTTAGAGACCAGGGTTGTTAACGTTAATCAACGATTAACGCCGTTAACGTTATTTTTTCTCGAGATCAACGTTAACGGCGTTTCGTTGATTTTCATGTTTTTTAACGTTAGCGTCAACGGATTGCGTTGAATTAACGTCAACGAACATCGTTAATCTTATCGTTGATTACTGGGTGACCTGTGTAGATGCAATGAAAATTTTCGCTACGTTGATAAACAAGTTGTCTCCATGCAAATATCGTAACCAAGGAAATTGAAATAAAAATCTTGTTTACGGGTATAAAAGGATGCAAGCAGCAAGGGCCAAGAACAATGGACCAATGCACGAGTTCACGAATTTGACGTTTGAGCGGTGCCAAATTCACTAGTTGCCATGGTCACATAAATAACACGGCACCGCTCAAACGTCAAATAATGAACTCGTGCATTGGACCATTGTGTTCGAGTGGAAGAGAAATCCGGACGCGTTGCAAATAAAGAACTACCGACCCATGTCGCCAAGTGGCCTTTTCGTCGAGGAAATTTTCAAATACTGTACACTGGTTTCCGGGAAGTGTAGGCGTTTCGACATTACAAATTTCAAGGCTGAAGGACTGCATGGATTGAAAATTGTTGGCGCTCACATCGCAGACCTTAGCAATTGAAAATTGTGTTGCATTTGCTTGATCTCCTGAACATACACATCTGGAAAAACATCTGGTGGTCACGAAGCTATTTCCTGCAAAATTAGTTCATCTAGTCAGTGACAAAAGTGAGTAATCAAATGCTATTTTTCTAGACAAAATGCCTGTGTTTGGGACCTGTATTTCAACTTCTGGTAGTTCGAATTGACTGAAATTTGAATGACGAACTACAAATGACCTGCAGTTATATCTATAGCGAATTCCTTATATTGCATTGCAGTCATTTACCAAAAAGTTCCAGAGGGTTGATCAAAGACAAAAGCAACCGAGAGATTTTATTACCTAATTCAAAAACGGTATGTTTTGGGTGGTGAAATTTGTTCAACGAATTTGTTCACATTCAGAAGTTACGTAAATTTGCAGAACATACCACTTGAGCACTTCCATGAACCACTTTGGTATGGGGCGACGCAAATATGAGCTTTAGTTGTGGCCAAATATGAGCTCAGTAGCTTTCAAAAAAAAAATACTGCCGAAGCGAATCTAATGTGCCAAGAATAAGATCCGGCTCCTTACCGTTTGTAATCAAATTAAACAAATCTCTCTGTTCCCTATCTTCTATCTTCAAGCAAACCTCTGAAAATCTTCAAAAATGATTGCAATGTGATAAATTCACTAAAATTAAACCGGTTATTTGTAGTTCGTCATACTTATTTAATGGAAATTCCAACTAAACTGTGATACAGTGCCTCAAAGTTGCTAATTTTGTATGGAAAAACAGGATACAAGCTTTTGTCTTTGATTGGAGTTAAAAAAAAAAGTTCACTCATTATGAAAAAGTAGATGCAATAAACTAAATGTTTTTTTTTTTGTTAAAGTCTGAACACAATAGATAAATAAACCGAATTTTTTTTTTAACTTATTTGCTGTTTTATTTTTATGCCTCTCGCTACATTACATATCCTACTTGAAACAAACTCTGGGATTTGCTAAAAATATGGCAAAGGCCATAATTAACGTAAAAAATTAACGTTGACCGTTGACGTTAAATCAACGCCAAGCGTTAACATTAACGTTGATCAACGGCTCCGAAAAATCAACGCAAAATTCGTTGATCGTTACAATTAACGTTAACGAATCAACGAAACGGCGTTAATCGTTGATTAACGTTAACAACCCTGTTAGAGACGTTTTAGCCCATAGGAGTTGTTTGCGCCAATCGCCGATAGCCATCAGCTTATAGGACACAAATCCATTTAGCTTTGCTTCGACACATAAACCTCGACGATATCCATTACATACCACTACAGGAACACTAACTCCTTCATTAGTGTCCGAGCAGATAAACTATAGTTCTACTGTTCTTTCTAATGTAAATTATAAGTCTATCCCATACCGTATCGATCGCTTCATGGATCGAAGATAGGGCCGACCGCAGGTAGCGATCCGATGTCCAGAAAACATCGCACCCGGTCAATAGGCAATCCAAAAAATTGTATCTAATCAGTCTGCAATAAACCACACACTCGATTCGATCGTTTCCTTTCTCACACGCCGCGTATTTAATTTTTGCATGTAGTACAATTGTGAACCAGGTGATGTGCAATAAACTAGTTCAATCCGTCTAAGTGCTATGCGTTCCAAGTTAGTGCGTGAATCCGACGACTAAAGACCCAGTGATTAAGCCCAATAGTGAACATTTTTGGTCCAAGTCGAACCGGATCGTCGGGAAACGCAAATCCAAAGTGAACTTTTGGGCCATTGTGAAGTGCCGCGTGGTCGCTGATTGTTCTCCACGAGGGAGAACAATAGGACACGTACGTCCCCGTCGTTAAGTGTGGTCCATCTGCTCTCGTTGTTCCTGCGGTGTGCTGTGACGAACCTGAAGCTGCTATCATCGGAGTTTCCACTTGAGACCGGACGGATTTGCCAATTTACCAGGCTAAGTACTGTGGGCAGGTTTGTCTGTGGCGCGAATCTTTTGCATGCGAGATCGCCGCCGATGGAAGGTTAAAATTGAGCGAATTGAGTCATAAAACGAGATACGATACTGAATAAAGAATTCATATGATTGCTTGCTAGATCGAATTGTAGTGTCCAAATTATTTATTGCTGAGTTGAGCCCTGACCAGTCCACCATCTCTATTGGCTTTCTTCGCTTTGTTGGTTGGTTTGCATTGTCCCATTCCCCTCAATTGCCTCCACTGTCAAATTAACCGCGGGGTCGATTTGAGTTTCGCGTGCGAGTGAAGTGCTAAAGTGACAGTGCAAGTGACTTACAGTGTTCAAATATGCCAGGTGGTGAGGATCTGCGGCTGCTTTTTAAGCAAGAACGATCGTTGAAAATTTCGTTGGACAACCTGAAGGAGTTCATTTGTTCCCACCCAGACGGTGCGGATCGGCGTGGCGTGGAACTACGCCTATGTAAGCTCGATGAAATCTGTAGCAAATTTATCGACGTACGAATGCGAATAGAGCTGCACACCGACGATGTTGCTGATGGTGATATTTCGACCGACACGGAAGAAACTGAAGAGGCTAAACTACAACGTCACATGAGGCTACGAAAGCAGCAGGATCGGGAAAATGCAAGAATCATCAAGGATTTTGAGAATGAAGTGTACCACCTGAAGGAAGTTCTGCTTGGCTGGCTCCAACCCAGCCCGCCAGCAGGCCCAAGTCAGCAAAATCAAGCTGCTTCTCATGCACCCCCACATTCCAAGGTTAAGCTCCCCGAGCTGAAGCCCCCTTCTTTCAGTGGTAGGATGTCGGATTGGGTCACATTTCGTGACACGTATAAAAATCTGATACACGATGATAATAATCTCTCCAATATGGATAAGTTCACGTATCTCCGCACCTCTCTTACCGGCGATGCACTCCAGGAGATCGCTGCGATCGAGATTTCTTCCGCCAATTATATGATTGCGTGGGAGGCATTGGAGAGCGTCTTTGAAAATAAGAAACTGTTGGTGATGACTCACCTTGATGCACTATTCGCTCTCGAGCCACTCCGTCAAGAAAATTTTGAGACGTTGAGCAAGCTTGTCAATGGGTTTGAAAAAAGCTTGCAAATGCTAACCAAGATCGGTGAGAACACCGATGGGTGGAGTACGCTGCTGCAGTACATGGTCTGCAAACGCCTACACCCTACAACGCTAAGACAGTGGGAGACTCATTTCAGCTCCAAGGAAGTTCCCAAGTATCAAGACTTGATTAAGTTCCTGAAGGGTTACTGTGCGGTATTACAATCCATCTCCCCTGGAAAGCAAATCCAGGTCGAGCCAAAGAAGCCTGTTCGTCCATCACCTAGCTATGCTGGAATCCAGTCCTCGGGAAGCTGTCCATTCTGCGGAGAATCTGCTCATTCCGCCTTTAAGTGTGTGAAGTTTACCAAAATGCGGATTTCAGAAAGGGTCGACGCCGTGAAGAAACAATCGCTTTGCCTAAACTGTTTGTCATCAGGACATATCGCTCGATTCTGCACCAGAGGATCGTGCTTCCACTGCGGTCAACGCCACCACTCGTTACTTCACGCGAACTCATCGACCACCGCGAATACGTCAACCAAATCTGGACAGTCAACCGGGAATCATTCGATGACGAAACCAAATGGTCAGAACATGCAACCACCACAAGCTAAGCCAACACCAAACGGTCACTCAACAAACAATCAGCCTACACAAAATGGACGCACAGATTCACAAAATCTGACAAATGCAAGTAACGCTCAATCACACTATTCCGCCACAGACTGCCCCAGTACATCCCTACACACTGCTCCTGTAGCAACACCACGACACCTCCCACACAATGTTTTGCTCTCCACCGCGATCGTAAATCTCTACGATCAGTTCGGTAACTCTTTGCTTGCTCGTGCATTGCTGGACTCTGGGTCTCAGCGATGCTATATGTCAGAGACCATCTCGCAAAAACTTAAGTTCAAGCGAATTCGTGAGCACTTACCGATTGCTGGAATTGGTGGTTCACGAACTGCATCCACCAAAGCAGTTTTCGCTGAGGTTCATTCGCTTGTCACGAAATACGTGACGAACCTCAAATTTCACGTGTTGCCGCGAGTTACTGTCGATCTTCCGACGCGAAGCATCGATATTCGATCCTGGAACGTGCCGAAGGAGCTTGTATTTGCCGATCCAACATTCCACGAGTCTGGAGCAGTCGACCTGATAATCGGTGCTGAAGTGTATTTGGAGTTAATGATCGCCGAACGTCAAATCAAATTGGGAGGGTCCGGTCCGATTCTGCAGAATACTTTGTTGGGCTGGATTGTTTCCGGAGGCGTTCCGGACGAGTCTACATCTGCACCAACTGTGTCAGCATGCGCAATTGAGAAGATTGACGAAGGCTTGGCACGGTTCTTTGAGCTGGAATCGTGTCGCACCACCAGCACATTATCATTGGAGGAGTCAGCGTGTGAAACACACTTCGAGATAACGACGATGCGGGACTCTAGTGGCAGATTTGTCGTTCAGTTACCCAAAAAACAGTTCATGTTCGATCGCCTAGGAGACACCCAAGCCATTGCTACTCGTCGCTTCATGGCGCTAGAGCGAAGATTGGATGCCGATCCTGCCTTGAAGCGGATGTACACCGAGTTCGTCGACGAGTACCTCCGGATGCAGCACATGCGCGAGATTTCACCTCGAGAGTTGAGCACGTTCCCGGTCCCATACTTCTTGCCGCACCATGCGGTACTTAAGCCCGACAGTACAACCACCAAGCTGCGCGTCGTGTTTGATGCGTCATGCGCAGCACCACTGGAGTTTCGTTGAATGATGCTCTTATGGTGGGTCCTGTTGTCCAGGAGGATCTTACCTCTATCACGCTCAGATTTCGCCTACGGAAATACGCCAAGACAGCCGACATCGAGAAGATGTACAGAATGATCAAGATGCACCCTATGGATCACCCCCTCCAGTGCATTTTGTGGAGAGAAGATTTAACCAAGCCGCTTCGATTCTTCGTCCTGACAACAGTGACGTACGGTACATCATCAGCGCCGTACTTGGCAACGCGCTGCCTGAAGAAGTTGGCGGAGGATGAGAAAGCCAATTTTCCCGCCGCTACTAATACGATTATCTACGACTTTTACGTAGACGATATGCTGAAGAGCGTCGACAGCATCGAGGAAGCAGCCCAGCTTTCAAAAGACCTGGTACATGTTCTGGGAACTGCTGGCCTCACATTAAGGAAATGGAGCTCCAATTCTCGAGAACTGCTAGACCAAATCCCACCCTATCTGCGAGATGAACGCTCGTCTTTGGACCTCGAACTCTCGAATCCCACCGTCAAGACCCTCGGAATCAAATGGGAACCTAGATCGGACATATTCCGATTCACTGTGCCTTAGTGGAACCCTGCTACTGAGTTCACCAAGAGAATCATCCTGTCCGATTTTGCGAAGCTCTTCGATCCGCTAGGCCTAGTTGGACCTAGTTTGGTTCCAGCTAAGGTATTCCTCCAGGAGCTTTGGAGATCAAAGTGTTCCTGGAACGATGTTCTGCCCGTCGAGCTTCAGAAATGGTGGAGAGACTTCCGAGAAAGTTTGGAAGGCCTTACTCATCTTCAAGTTCCTCGTTGGATCGCTTTTGGGAGCGATACGATTTCCGTGGAACTCCACATGTTCTGCGATGCATCCACGAAGGCCTATGGCGCCTGCATTTACTTGCGGTGCATCTCGTTCGATGGTACGGTCATCTCGACGCTGGCGACGGCGAAATCTCGAGTAGCTCCACTCGAAGATCTAAAGAAGAAGCGAAAGCAGGTCACCATACCCCGTCTAGAACTGTCGTCTGCCCTCACTGGAGTCTATTTGTTCGAGAAGGTCGTCCAAAGTATCAAAATCACTGCTCAACCGTACTTTTGGACTGATTCAACAACACAGCGCAACAAAAATGACATTTTTGCGTGTCTCAAAGATTAAATTATGTGTCTCTAGTAGATTTGGGGTTGCTGAATCTGATGCCGTTCTCAGAAATTTCCCAGCACGTCACAATTTTTAGCTACAGGTCGCCAAAGTTGTATAAAACATTGGTTTTATTGATGTTTACCTAAAATTTGAAGTATATTGTATCAAACTTTTTTGTGATCTTATCCACCAAGCATGCAAAAGAGGACTTAAACTTTCGTTTTAGATATATTTTTGTTGAAATTTCACGATTAAGTTGAGATTAAACCGATCTTTTTGAACATGCTTGCAGTCTTCATACAAATTTCTTCGTTTCTCTTATATGGCAAAATACAATACTTTTCTGAACCATCAAAAAACAACTTTTCCGTATCAAAAATGTTATAAACTTTGATGATAAGTATTGTTATACACATAAAGTATGAATTCAGTGGCAAGTTAACTAAATAAATTGCCATACAAGCTGGTAAACTTGCATGCAAGTTGGCTGAAATAGTAATTTTTTGCATTTTCAACAATCGATATCTCAAAAACTAGACGTGCTATGATATTTCTGTAAACAGCGATGGATTCAGCAACCCTTAATTAAGTAAACAGAGGTATTTTGATGCTGGAGACAAAAACGTGTTCCGCAGTGCAATCGTTAAGTGCTGGATTGCTGCTCCTCCATCACGATGGAACATGTTCGTGGCCAATAGAGTGTCTGAAATTCAGCACATCACGCGAGGAGGAATTTGGAACCACATCGCGGGGCTGGAGAACCCGGCAGACGTCTTATCAAGGGGAATGACTCCTGATTTGCTGAAGGATTTCGAAATGTGGTGGCAAGGACCACCTTGGTTGCACCTAGATAAATCTTCCTGGCCGAGAACGGCTAACATCAACTCGGAGGATTTGGATCCTTTGCTACTCGAGGAAAGATTCACGGTCTCAGTTCCAGCTCATGTTTTCAATCCCAGTCCTGTTTTCAGTCTACGATCGTCTCTCCAAGATTTGGTTCGAATTGTGTCCCTCATTCGACGATTCGTCCATAACTGCAGAAATCCTGGCGACCGTAGAGCAGGATTCTTAAGGCATGAAGAACGAATAGAAGCATTACACCAGCTGCTGAGCCTTGCGCAACAAGAAAGTTTTCCTGAAGATCTCATCACACTGCGAAGGACCGGAGAGGTTAAGCCAACCTCAAGACTGAAGCAACTAGCTCCACGTCTGGCGAACGGATTGATTCTGGTTGGCGGCCGGCTACGAAACGCCAACATTTCGGCTGGCCGGAAGCATCCGGTCATACTGGACCATCATCATCCCCTCTCAGTTCTCATCGCCGCTCACTATCACCAAAAAAACCTACACGCTGGGCAACAACTGCTAGTCGCCAGCATGCGGGAAAGGTATTGGCCGCTATCGACTCGCACCTTGGCTCGAAAGGTCATTCATAGCTGCGTCAAATGCTTTCGGGTCCGTCCGAAGGCGCACGAGCAACTCATGGCGGACTTACCAGCAGAACGTGTTAATCCAGCTCCAGCGTTTCTGCGCGTAGGGTTGGACTACTGTGGTCCGTTCTACATCCAGTACCCCTACCGTAAGGGCGGTCCAATCAAATGCTTTGTTGCCGTGTTCGTTTGCCTTGTCGTAAAAGCCGTTCATCTGGAGGTCGTTGGAGACCTCACGACTCAAGCCTTCATCGCCGCTTTAAGAAGATTCGTCTCCCGCCGAGGTCGCCCAGAAATCATCATGTGCGATAATGCAACAAATTTTGTCGGTGCCCGCCGTGAGTTGGATGAGCTGCGGAAGTTATTCAACCGTCAAGAATTCGTGAAGGCGGTTACAGAAGAGGCTTCCTGGGAGAACATTAACTTCAAGTTCATTCCAGCGAAGTCCCCCAACTTCGGAGGCCTTTGGGAGGCCGCCGTCAAGTCGATGAAGGAGCATTTAAAGCGGACCCTCGGCAACACAGTGCTTGTGTCGGACGGAATGGCTACCCTGGTGGCACAAATTGAAGCTAGTCTCAACTCGAGGCCAATCACACCCCTTTCGAACGATGCGGACGATCTAGAATTTTTGACTCCCGGTCACTTTTTGGTTGGAAGGCCGCTCACAGCAATACCAGAACCATCGCTGCAAGATCTCAACGAGGCAAGACTGTCAAGATGGCAGCGAGTGTAGTATTTTTTTCAACGAATTTGGAATCGTTGGTCAACGCAGTATCTGTCCAATTTGCACGCCCGCACAAAATGGACCAGGCAACGGAATAACCTGTTTATCGGGACTATGGTGCTGCTCAGCGAGGACAACATGCCACCCCTCAAGTGGCGAATGGGTCGAGTCACAGAGATTCACCCGGGGAACGACGGTAATATCCGTGTCGTCAAGGTTCGCACGAAGGACGGCGACTTCCTTCGAGCGATTTCCAAAGTTTGTATCCTGCCAATACGGGACAACGAACCGTCGCCATCTTCGGTTCACGGGGAGGATTGATTCCTTCTTCCACGAGCGCTCTACAGCGCTGCCGAGGCCTCCAGGTCTCGGTGTTCCAGTTAAGTTTTTGTTTATCAATATATGGTCAAAAAGCTCAGAGAATGTTTCGTCCTCCATAGTCAAATTCACCCACGGCGGCCGGAGCCGCCCAACCGATTTTCCGAAGTTTGTCATCCCACTACTACGATGTCTGGTCCATCTATTTTGTCGCAATTTCATCAATCTCAACTCAGTTCCTGTGGTCGTGCAATCAAGCTGATGCATCAAGTATTCTGTGGGGGTTGAGGAATCCCCACACAAAGTTACGTATATTGCATGCCGTTAGTGATTTCGTGCAATCAAACACCATTTCATTTGCCCAGCAGAATACAGTCCATACATTCACCGTACCTCAAGGGTTTACCTGGTGGACGATGGCCTACACGATAAGGTCCACTATCCTCATAGAAGTCATGATGTCCGGTGTCGCTCCTGTGTCTTCATCCAGCATCCACGTTCATCCTGAAGTTGTTCCGATGCCAGGAACAGTCATCCAGCCACCAACAGAGGATAGATCAACGGAATCATCGGTGGCGCATCGGCGCCTGCGGAGGCGGACGGCCTCCGCGACCCAGGGAAGTCGTTTTTTGTTTCATTTTTACCGTTAAAAAATCGCTTCTCATCTCATTCATAGATTCGACTCGAAGGACCACCTCAACTGAGGTCGGTTGGTTTCCCATTACTTGGACGTAACCGTGGTGAGCCTCAGCGCGCACAGTCCTTTTTTTTTTTTTTTTTTTTTTTTTTTTTTTTTTTTTTTTTTTTTTTTTTTTTTTTTTTTTTTTTTTTTTGAATTTCTTTATTATTTCAAACATTACATTCATTATTTCTTATATCTAGGTGTTCTGTGTTATTAGACAACACTATCATCCTAATTTGGTAAAACAAATCTAAGATTTTATTAACATTTTGTTAACAACATATTACATTTCATTTGCCGTAGCAGTTCAGATTTTTTACAGGTGAGTTGATTTCACCTGCTTATAAGAGAAAAAAAAAAATTTAATATACTTAACCTAACTCAACCTAATCATATAACGCATTAATCGTGGCAATAGAAGATTGTAACGATTTTGCCTGAAATTATTGATTATTTTATTTGACATTTGTTCCAATGTTTCAACATTGGATATCCTATGTAACTCATTGGTACTATACCAGGGAGGAAGCCTCAGAATCATTTTCAAAATTTTATTTTGAATTCTCTGCAGAGCTTTCTTCCTGGTATTACAACAGCTAGTCCATATTGGTACAGCATACAACATGGCTGGCCTGAAAATTTGTTTGAATATCAAAAGCTTGTTCTTAAGACAAAGTTTTGATTTTCTATAAATAAGGGGATAGAGACATTTTACATATTTGTTACATTTGGCTTGAATGCCCTCAATGTGATTTTTGAAAGTTAAATTCTTATCTAGCATGAGTCCTAGATACTTAACTTCATCTGACCAATTTATTGGAACCCCTCTCATCGTGACAACATGTCTACTTGAAGGTTTCAAATAAAAAGCTTTTGGTTTATGTGGGAATATTATTAGTTGAGTTTTGGAAGCATTAGGAGAAATCTTCCATTTTTGCAAGTATGAAGAAAAATTATCCAAACTTTTTTGCAATCGACTACAGATGACACGCAGACTTCGTCCTTTGGCGGAGAGGCCTGTGTCATCCGCAAACAAAGATTTTTGACATCCCTGAGGTAACTCAGGTAAGTCAGATGTGAAAATATTGTATAATATTGGTCCCAAAATGCTGCCTTGAGGAACACCAGCTCTTACAGGAAGCCTTTCAGATCTGGAGTTCTGATAATTAACCTGAAGTGTACGATTTGACAGATAACTTTGAATTATTCTAACAATGTATGTTGGAAAATTAAAATTTTTCAATTTTACAATCAAACCTTCATGCCAAACACTGTCGAATGCTTTTTCTATGTCTAGAAGAGCAAGACCAGTAGAGTAGCCTTCAGATTTGTTGGAACGGATCAAATTTGTTACACGTAAAAGTTGATGAGTGGTCGAATGTCCATGGCGGAATCCGAACTGTTCATTGGCAAAAATTGAATTTTCGTTGATGTGGGCCATCATTCTGTTCAAAATAACCTTTTCAAAAAGTTTACTGATGGAGGAAAGCAAACTGATTGAACGATAGCTAGAAGCTTCTGCAGGATTTTTGTCTGGTTTTAAAATTGGAACAACCTTAGCATTTTTCCATTTGTCAGGAAAATATGCTAATTGAAAACATTTGTTAAATATATCAACTAAAAATGATAAGCTACTTTCTGGAAGTTTCTTGATGAGGATGTAGAAAATTCCATCATCGCCAGGAGCTTTCATATTTTTGAATTTTTTAATAATAGTTCTCACTTCTTCCAAATCAGTCTCCCAGGCATTTTCGAAAACGTTATCTTGATTGAGAATATTTTCGAACTCCTGAGTAACTTCATTTTCAATTGGACTAGTAAGTCCTAAATTAAAATTGTGCGCACTTTCAAACTGCATAGCAAGTTTTTGAGCTTTTTCGCAATTAGTTAGTAATAATTTGTTTTCCTCTTTCAATGCCGGTATAGGCTTCTGAGGTTTTTTCAAGATTTTAGATAATTTCCAAAAGGGCTTAGAGCCGGGGTCCAATTGAGAAATTTTATTTTCAAAATTTTTGTTTCTTAATTGAGCAAAACGTTTCTTGATTTCTTTCTGCAAATCCTGCCATATAATTTTCATAGCAGGATCACGAGTGCGTTGAAATTGCCTTCTCCTCACGTTTTTAAGACGGATCAAGAGTTTAAGATCATCGTCTATAATCACGGATTCAAATTTTACTTCACATTTTGGAATTGCAATGTTCCTGGCTTCAACAATGGAATTTGTTAAAGTTTCAAGAGCATTGTCAATATCAATTTTAGTTTCTAAAGAAATGTTAACATCAAGATTAGAGTCAACATACGTTTCATATATATTCCAGTCGGCTCGTAAATAATTGAAAGTGGAGCTGATAGGATTGAGAATCGCTTCATGCGATATTTGAAATGTAACAGGGACATGATCAGAATCAAAATCAGCATGAGTAACTAATTGGCTACAAAGATGACTAGAGTCGGTTAAGACCAAGTCAATCGTAGATGGATTTCTAGAAGAGGAAAAACATGTAGGGCTATCAGGGTATTGAATTGAGAAATATCCTGAAGAGCACTCATCAAATAAAATTCTGCCGTTGGAATTACTTTGAGAATTATTCCATGACCGATGTTTGGCATTAAAGTCACCAATGACAAAAAATTTTGACTTATTGCGAGTCAATTTTCGCAAGTCAGTTTGAAGCCAATTAACTTGCTGTCCAGAGCATTGAAAAGGCAAATAGGCAGCAATGAAAGTATATTTACCAAACTGTGTTTCAACAGAAACACCTAAAGTTTCAAAAACTTTAGTTTCAAATGACGAAAACAGTTGATGTTTTATACGCCTATGAATGATGATTGCAACTCCCCCACATGCCCCATCAAGTCGATCATTACGATAAACAAAAAAGTTAGGATCTTTTTTAAATTTGGATCCAGGTTTTAAATAAGTTTCGGTAATAACTGCTATATGCACTTTATTAGCTGTAAGAAAATTAAACAGCTCGTCCTCTTTACCATTCAGAGAACGAGCATTCCAATTTAAAATATTTAAATTATTATTTGGATCCATTAGAAAAACGTAATCCAATAACAATTTTATTTGTAAATTTTACACCTACTTGGACTGCTTCAGTCATAGTGGTGGCTTTGAACATTGCATCAATCATTAGATTCAATTGTTCAGTTAGAAAATTAAAATCAGAGGCAGACATATCATCTGATGATTTCCCATTGGAATTTTCGGTAGACGAAGAAGCGGGGTAGGAGTTACCTGTGGCGGTAGGGTTTTTTCCATTTGATTTGAAACAAGTAGAATGGGTACTCATGGAACGAACAGGGGAAGAGTTCAAATTACCTGCTACGATATCGGCAAAGGATTTACCGTGGGTAGATACATTCGAAATTGAAAGATTCGAACGGCTACCCGACGGATTAAAATTTGTTTGTGAATGAGCATGATTATGATCTTCCTGGTGGGTATGATTCCTAATCAAGCGATCGTTAACTGAAAAATGAGCATTGTTCGATACTCTACCAGGCAAATTCCGGAAATGACCGTTATCGTAACGGATATTATCCTTCATCTGCTTGGCACGAGCCTCAACGACTCTTTTGCGTGAAATGCATTCCCAAAAGTTAGCTTTGTGAGGGCCCTTGCAATTGGCGCATTGAAATTTTCTGGTATCTTCTTTCACAGGACAGTCGTCCTTAGCGTGAGAAGAACCTCCGCAAATCATGCATTTAGCATCCATGCGACAATTTTTTGTACCATGACCCCACTTTTGGCACCGACGGCACTGAGTGGGGTTCTGGTAATTTCCTCCAGGTTTCTGGAAATGTTCCCACGTCACACGGACATCGAACATAAGTTTAGCTTTGTCTAAAGCTTTAATATTATTTAGTTCTTTTTTGTTAAAGTGAACTAAATAATATTCTTGAGAAAGCCCTTTCCGAACAATGCCAGATTGGGTTCTCTTTTTCATAATGATTACTTGGACTGGTGAAAATCCAAGTAAATCATTTATTCCATTTTTGATCTCTTCAGGTGATTTAAAGTCACTTGAGAGACCTTTCAAGACGACTTTGAACAAACGTTCAGTTTTGTCGTCATAAGTAAAAAATTTGTGCTTCTTCTCTTCAAGATATCTGAGAAGAAGTTCGCGATCTTTAAGAGTTTCCGGCAAAACGCGACAGTCTCCTTTCTTTGCGATTTGGAAGGAAACCTTGATTCCCCTAATGGAGTTCAAGATCTCCTGCCTAAATCCCCCAAATTCGGAACAACTGACCACGATAGGCGGCACTCTTTGCTTCCTCACTTGAATCAAAGAGCCTGGGCTAGAGGCTGCTTCGATTTGGTGTTCGGAAAATTTGTCTAGAGCATCGAACTGATTGCTCATTTCAATACAATTATTCATTTCACCCTTGGAAGAAACTTCGCATTCCGGGGAAGCGTCCTTTCTTCCATTCTTGCCACGTGTAGTGACAGTTTTAAAACCCACTTTTTTGGAAGGAAGTAGTGAATTCAGAGATTCACCCTTCCTTTTGTTAGTTGTTGATACCATGTTTAGTTAATAAACGAGAAAGACGTGACCTTCGAGAGGTTTTTCCCCTAGACGGTGTCCAAGAAGGATTACCACCGCTAGCTTTCGCCAACGGGTCCAACGAAAAATCGAAGGCACGGGTCCAAACAAGGATCGTAAAGGGATCAATAGTAGAAAAAATAGTACTGAAAAGTACTGTTTTAGTAGCACTGAAAAGTACCGTTTTTAATTTTAGCACTGAAAAGTACTGTTTGTGTAGCACTGAAAAGTACTGTTTTATTGCTTTAGGTAGTTTTTAAGAAAACTTCCAAGAGCAGAGAGAATTCGTGTACGCACAGCACGAAGGTACGATGCGCACTGCGCGCACAGTACTAACGATCGATACCACACAGGCCGTGTGCCGGAAATCGCTCGCGAACGAAGGAAGAGAATTAACTACATCGCACAGTGATTTTTTTTGCCGATTTTGTGATCGAAATAGAATAGCGTCTAAACCGTTGGTTTTAGCGAAAAAGTTTGTTCAGGGAAGTTTCTTGATTTGTAAAAGCGCTTCTTTTGATACTAGCGGCCAGGTGATTAAATCACCTAAAAGTGAGATAAAAAAATATTTTTTTTTATCTGTTGAAGATAGACGGTCGGTGTCTTCAGCAAAGTTGTAGCACATGTTAATTCAAGACACTTTGTCGAAGACACCAAATTTCTATCTCTTACACATTACAAGATATCTCATTTTTCTTAAAATAACCCTTTAAAATCAAAATTTGAGTACAACTTTTTTCTAACATTTTTGACATTTTTTGTGCCTTCTACAAAGTTGTTCAACTACCAAAACTACATGTTTTTGCTGAACATTGCAACTTGTTATCTCTTATGGTAAAATAGTTATTTCTAGATAATCGATTTTTATGGGGCTTTTTTGGACTAATAGCATTAGTTTGGACGCAGATTGACGCACTTAGCGATTTGTGATTTTAAAAGGACTATTTTATGACTTTCAAATGACACCAAGAACTTTTGGCCAGAAGCGGTCTATTGATTGTTATGTTTTAACTAGTTAAACCATAAAAATGCATTTAATTGCGGTTTTACGACTTTTTTTCTCATTTTCATTGCGTTATTTAATATGACACATGCTGCATTTGATACGTTATGGTCATATTCATTGTTTTTAATTTATTCCCTCTCCTACAGACTTCATTTAGCATGGACATGTTTTTCTTTTTTATTTTTGTTTGAGCCATAACGTTTCACCCAACTTTTGACTTTTCATATAGCGTTACGTAATTTGTGAACGATGCCATTTGTTTGTCACGCAACTTTTATTTGTAAGTAGCTGAGGGTAACATATTTGCTCATTTCAAAATCTCGCGATACGCAACATGGTCAATAAACAATCCTTACTGCTTTCTTTTCCATGTTCCCTCCTGTCCCCTCGGTCTGTTTGCCGGTAAACAATTTAAACAAACAAATAAAAATGATTAATCATTGTAATAAGGAATGGTACAACTAATTTAAAATAAAATTTATAGTTGTATTTGTTAAACTAGACATTTTGAACAGATCTCACTAAATTCACGGAGTTTTTAACAGTTATAACAGAATTCAAAAACATGCACTGAAGTTAAAGTTCTGATTCATGTGCAGTCGGCGATCACTGGTACAGTTTTATTTTAAATCAGCAAATACTTTGTCTGCATTAGTATGAGTGAAATTTACTTTCACTATAGAAATATCGGCACACATATTATTCACGATCAGTTTTGTTTAAATTTTGTTCATACATCATAGAAGAATTTTTATAATACGAAAACTATTTTTATTAGCTATGTCGCGTGTCGCGAGATTTCGAAAGGAACAAGGACATTACATAGTAGCAACAAAAATAAAAGTTGCGTGACAAACAAATGGCATCGTTCACAAATTACGTAACGCTCTATGGAGAGTAAAAAGTTGGGTCAAACGTTATGACCAAAACAAAAAAAATCCATGCTAAATGAAGTCTGTAGGTGAGGGAATAACTTAAAAACAATGAATATGACCATAACGTATCAAATGCAGCATGTGTCATATTAAATAACGCAATGAAAACGAGAAAAAAGTCGTAAAACCGCAATTAAATGCATTTTTATGGTTTAACTAGTTAAAACATAACAATCAATAGACCGCTTCTGGCCAAAAGTTCTTGGTGTCATTTGAAAGTCATGAAATAGCCCTTTCAAAATCACAAATCGCCAAGTGCGTCAATCTGCGTCCAAACTAATGCTATTAGTCCAAAAAAGCCCCATAAAAATCGATTATCTAGAAATAACTATTTTACCATAAGAGATAGCAAGTTGCAATATTCAGCAAAAACATGTAGTTTTGGTAGTTGAACAACTTTGTAGAAGGCACAAAAAATGTCAAAAATGTTAGAAAAAAGTTATACTAAAATTTTGATTTTTAAGGGTCATTTTAAGAAAAAATGACATATCTTATAATGTATAAGAGATGAAAATTTGGTGTCTTCGACAAAGTGTCTTGAATTAACATGTGCTACAACTTTGCTGAAGACACCGACCGTCTATCTTCAACAGATAAAAAAATTATTTTTTTATCTCACTTTTAGGTGATTTAATCACCTGGCCGCTAGTATCAAAAGAAGCGCTTTTACAAATCCAGAAACTTCCCTGAACAAACTTTTTTGCTAAAACCAACGGTTTAGACGCTATTCTATTTCGATCACAAAATCGGCAAAAAAATCACTGTGCATCGGTAGCGGTTAGAGGTTCCCAAATACAGTCAACCTGGCAGCTGATCATCATCTTCAGCTACCAACAGCTTCTGCAGTGTTTACATGCACATAGTATTAATATTATTCGCTAGTTGATAAGGTGTTGGAATTGTTTTGTTTTGCGTTACGATAAGAATATTAGCTAATTTGAAATCCGGTTATTTCAAGGCGGCCGGTATGTTTGCGCCAATCGCCGATAGCCATCAGCTTATAGGACACAAATCCATTTAGCTTTGCTTCGACACATAAACCTCGACGATATCCATTACATACCACTACAGGAACACTAACTCCTTCATTAGTGTCCGAGCAGATAAACTATAGTTCTACTGTTCTTTCTAATGTAAATTATAAGTCTATCCCATACCGTATCGATCGCTTCATGGATCGAAGATAGGGCCGACCGCAGGTAGCGATCCGATGTCCAGAAAACATCGCATCCGGTCAATAGGCAATCCAAAAAATTGTATCTAATCAGTCTGCAATAAACCACACACTCGATTCGATCGTTTCCTTTCTCACACGCCGCGTATTTAATTTTTGCATGTAGTACAATTGTGAACCAGGTGATGTGCAATAAACTAGTTCAATCCGTCTAAGTGCTATGCGTTCCAAGTTAGTGCGTGAATCCGACGACTAAAGACCCAGTGATTAAGCCCAATAGTGAACAGGAGTCTTAGGGACATTGTTTTTAATTAGCATCCCGAGTAATAATGAAAAATGATATTTTTACCTCGTGGCCGTGCGGTTAGTGTCGTCATTGCACATTGGTCCCAAAGCCATATCTAGGAAGACAAAAATGATTGCGCCTAAACCGTCAATTTTAGATATATGGTGTCTTCGGCAAAGTTTTTCCATATTTTTCAGACATTTTTTTCAGAGATGTGAAATTAGGGTGGCCCACATGGTTTACGAGATCAGCACATAAACTTTTTTTCTGACGCATTTAGGACTACACAATGTTCTACAATGTTTTAGAACAACCGATTTTGAGCAACTTTGCCGAAGAACCCAAATTTCTATCTCTTATGGTTCGCGAGTTACGATTTTTTTTTAACAAAAAAGTTAGGGTGGTACTGAAAAATCAGTTTTTTCTTGATAACTTTTTATACGAAAATTTCTCGCAAAAACTTTGTTCCGAGCACTTTTAGAACTTTTGATTACGCAACTTTTTGCCGAAGAAACTACTATTCTATCTCTTATGGTTACGAAGTTATCAGAAATTTTCTTCGAAAAAATGGTTGCTTTCAAATGCCGATATCTCCGAAAGGCGCAAACGGATTTTCAATCTTTTGTCGGCATTAGAAAGATTATTTCTTTCTCTGTTCATGGTGAAAAAACTGTGAGGACGTTTTTTGTTTGAAAAGATTGACAAAATTTTGAAAATGATATGTTTTTCAACCAAAAATTGTCCATAACTTGAAAAATATTCGAGATAGCTCTTTGGTGCCTTCAGCAAAAATGTGCAAAATTGAAAGTTCTTTCGGAGATATCGGCATTTGAAAACAACCAAATTTTTCGAAGAAAATTTCTGATAACTTTGTAACCATAAGAGATAGAATAGTAGTTTCTTTGGCAAAAAGTTGCGCAATCAAAAGTTCTAAAAGTGCTCGGAACAAAGTTTTTGCGAGAAATTATCGTATAAAAAGTTATCAAGAAAAAAATGATTTTTCAGTACCACCCTAACTTTTTCGTTAAAAAAATCATAACTCGCGAACCATAAGAGATAGAAATTTGGGTTCTTCGGCAAAGTTGCTCAAAATCGGTTGTTCTAAAATATTGTAGAACATTGTGTAGTCCTAAATGCGTCAGAAAAAAAGTTTATGTGCTGATCTCGTAAACCATGTGGGCCACCCTAATTTCACATCTCTGAAAAAAATGTCTGAAAATATGGAGAAACTTTGCCGAAGACACCATACATCTAAAATTGACGGTTTAGGCGCAATCATTTTTGTCTTCCTAGATATGGCTTTGGGACCAATGTGCATTGTGCCATGGGGTGCGGGTTCGATTCCTGCTTCAGCCATTGAAACTTTTCGTCAGGAATGTTTCATGGTTGTACCACTGGAGCATGCTTGTCCGTTGTCTAGTGTTAAGTTTACAGTCTGTGCAGCTAAATGGCTGAAGACGGTGTCCATTTCTTTTTTTTTATTATACTAAATAGGGCACGTGAGAAAAAAAATATTTTTTTGAACAATTTTTAATACTTCAGCAAAGTTTCAGATCTTTTTATTTTCAACAACTTTGCTGAACATACTTGATATTTTCGAATTCGTTTTCACGGTGATATTTTTAAATTTAACAAATTTTATCATTAATATCAGTTTTTTGACCATTTCTATGATTACTGTGCAATTTGTGAACATGACATGTTCTACAACATTTTATATATTACAAAAATACACAACTTTGCCGAATATACCAAAGCTATGTAATCATCACATTGGAAGATATAAAGAAATTATGGTAAATTTTTTATAATTTTCGATTTTTCTAGGCAGGTTTCTCTTGAATCGACACTTTTCGGCAGCCATATTAAATATGCTTTGATGCCTTATTATATCAGTCAAAGCCCCATGTCAATAGAATTATCAGGTTTCACATGGCAAAATGATTTCAACCTTCTTTTAAGAGCTTGGAATTTCGATTCTAAATAGTTTTTTGACCTTTGTATGCTCACAGTGCAATCAATAAACTTAGAATACTCTGTATTTACTATATAGCAAAACAAGATTTTGAAACAACATCTTTGTCACACTAAAACTGCTCAATTTTATCACCAAATCGTAGTAGCCGACGATAATTCGGCTTCGTTCACAATGCGTGAAAAATTTAAGAATAAATAATAATATGTAATTATGATAAAAAGTAAATAATAATACATAGAGAGTAAAATATAATTTCGCCTATTAAGCTCAATTCCTCTAATTTTTCAGCCATTAGACTGTTGTGCAAGCAAAAGTGAACTTATGTCCGAACTTGCTGATACACGAGAAACCTACCTAGTTAATTCTCAAAAATAATATTTATTTTGATAAAAACATTGTTTTATCGATGCAATACTTTTACAGCTTGTCAGATGCTTATACAGATGTCTTCAACTAGGGAAAGTGTACCAGTTATGGATATACTGGTTCCCTATTTGGCCATAAATGTTTTCTCGAAAACTTTCATATTTTGAATATATTTGAATGTTTCAACATTAAGATTCATTTGATATAAAACTACTAAAACATACAGAATGATTAAAAATTTGAAAATAGTCAAATTATCACGTATGGCGAAATAGGAAACCATTATGTCCATAACTGGTACATCTACCCTATGTTTTGTGATTTAAAAAATAACAGAATATCCCAAGTTTATTGATTGCACTGTGAGCACACAAAAGGTTAAAAAAACTAATTGATGTCAAAATATTATTCCATGCTTGTCAAAAAATGGTTGAAAACAATGTGCCCTGTGAGACCTGATCATTCTATTGTCATTTGGATTTAACTGATATGATAAGGCATCAAAGCATAATAAATATGGCTCCCTAAAATGGCCGATTCAAGAGAAACTTGCCTAGAAAAATGGTCAAAAAATATATAAATTTTACCATAACTTCATTATATTTTCCGACGTGATGATTTCACAGCTTTGGTACATTTGGCAAAGTTGTGAGTTTTTATAATATATAAAATGTTGTAGAACATGTCATGTTCATAAATTGCACATTAATCATAGAAATGGTAGAAAAACTGATATTAATGATAAAATTGGTTAAATTTAAAGATATCACCGTGAAAATCCAAGTCCAAGTCCAAAATATCAAGTGTATTCGGCAAAGTTGTTGAAAATATAAAGATCTGAAACTTCGCTTAAGTAATGAACACCCTATTTTTTTTTCCAAAAAAATATTTCTTCTCAGGTGTCTTATTCAGTATAATATAAAAATTATTTTTCATTATTACTCGGAATGCTAGTTCAAAACAATGTCCCGAAGACACCTTTGGGCTAAAACGCCTCTAAGAGGTTTTGACCGTCAATTTTCAGTTTCGTCCCACTGTGCAGCGTATTCGTGGTCATCCCCGAAGCCACCGACCTCTACCTGGTTCCCTGCAGAATATTATTTTCGCAAAGCACAAAAGCACAAGTGTTCCAAGGTAAACAAATTCTTCATCAACTTCAAACACATCCCCATCAAACACTACATTAGAACCAACACCACCATGCCTGACTCTATCTCTACCTGCAACCAAGTACTTCGTTTTGGTAGAATTAATGGTCAGGCCTATCCTCGCTGTCTCCCTCTTCAGAGGCACGGAGGCCTCTTCCACTGATCTGCGATCGATTCCAATTAGGTCTATATCGTCCGCAAGGCCAAGGATTGATTGATTTGACTTTATTAACGAGATTTTTAGCCCTGGGCTAGTTCATCTCGGGACCAACGGCTTTACTTCCCTTCCGAAGGAAGTCGTCACTATAACTTTTTACGTCATAAGTGACTATGTCGGGGATGGGATTCGATCCCAGGTCCTCGGCGTGAGAGGCGAATGTTCTAACCACTACACCAGGTCCGTCCCCGCAAGGCCAAGGAGCATATGCGACCTTGTTATAAAAGTGCCATTTCTCTGCACGCCAGATCTCCTTATAGCAGCCTCGAGTGTAATGTTGAACAGTAAATTCGAAAATGCGTCCCCCTGCTTCAATCCGTCTAACGTCACGAACGAGGTTGACACCTCGTCTGCGATCTGAACACTTGATTTTAAACCATCCAGCGTAGCACATATCAGCCTAATTAGTTTCGCATGAAAACCATTTTCAGCCTTACAGTTCTTCAGCTCGCTGAGGGCCTTTTTAACCTCTCCTATGGTCGGTGGGTCCACAGCTTGATCGTCGTCATCAATGTTCATCCTGTTCCTCGCTATATTTCCATTTCCACCGTTCAACAATTGCTGAAAGTGCTCCTTCCACCTGGCAGTCACCGCCGTTTTATCGGTCAGCAAATTCCCTTTTCGATCATTGCACTTGGCGGACACTGGTACGGTATTGTGCCACGCACCATTGACCGTTGCATAGAATCTCCGCATATCATTCCGGTTCATGCTTTCTTGGGCGTCAGCTACCACACTGTCTTCGTGCTGCCTTTTCTTTCTGCGGTGGATTCGCTTTTCTTCGGCTCTCGCTGCCCTGTTCTGTCGGGTACCGGCCACAAGCATACGGCTTCTGGTGACATTCTTCATGTCTGTCACTCTCTGGCACTCTTCATCGAGCCAGTCGTTTCGTCTTCGTCGTTGACCAGTGCCGATCACTTTCCGCGCCGTTGTTGTCACAGCTTCGTGGATAGGGTCCCACAGGTTGTCGACGTCTCCAGCAACGTTGATTCTTCCCAACTGTTCGTCTAGTTGCTGACGGTACTGCGCAGCTACTCCATCAGTCGAAAAGCGTTGTATATTGAAGCGCAGCGTTCTGTTTGTTCCAGTGACGGATCGAAAGAAATCTTCTTTCCCGATCTGCGCACTTGCGTCGCCGATGACTATAATGACGTCTTGTTTTGGGCACTCTCCGTAGGCCTTATCCAGGCTCTCATAGAACTCATCCTCCATGTCATCGGGCTGATCGTTCGTTGGCGCATATATGCTGATCAGGCTGTAGTTGAAAAACTTACCCTTCATTCTCAACACACAGATTCGTTCGCTTACCGGTTTCCACCGAATAATTCGCTTCATCTGCTTCCCCATCACTATGAAGCCAACTCCACGTTCTGCTCTGTCGCCACCGCTGTAGTAGATGTGGTACTTGAATGAAGTGTTGGCAATAGGGTCCATCGCTCGGAATTCGCGTTCTCCGGTTCTCGGCCAGCGTATTTCCTGGATAGCTGCCACGTTCACGCCGACATTCCGCAGTTCACGAGCCAGGAGCCCAACACGCGCGGGTTCATTCAAAGTTCTCACGTTCTAAGATCCAACTTTCCATTCGTTGTCCTTTATTCGTTGCCGGGTCTGTTGCCGTAAAATCAATCCGTTTGCTCTACTTTTGCCTTTCATGGTTGGTGAAGAGTCTTCGATAGGCCACCTAACCAGGGTTGCGCTACCTACATCGTGCTAGAGGGGCTGCCTCCTTGGTGCTGACACGATACAGCAATGTCCGTTTGTTCTTTACATGATGACCACGGTCATAGCCATCACAACCATCCACCTTTATCAGGGCTTTGGACCTGTAGCTCTGGTTCTCAATAGTTTCAAGTTCTTTCGGACACGCTAGCGATGTTCAAAATTCAGAAAGGTCTTCCAAATATCTTCCGTCTTTCGAATAAATTTCGCTATTCTCGAATGTCCTCCAATCTGGCATCCCTGCCCTACAACGAAAAGACCGCAGCGCAGCAAAAATCAACAGAAAACTTTTCTTTAGGTGGGGTGCATAATTTTGCAGACGCGAAATGGGCCGACCAGAGAGATGAATAAAATTAATAACAGCATCGGTATCCAATCCACTTGCCAGTTTCTACCTGGTTTGACCACGCTTTGCTTGTTTATTATCCCGGTTGAAGTTGATGGACTACGTAGACGACATCCTGGAATTACGTCTGGAAACTTACGGAAGGAGGGAAAATAAATCGTAATATTGAGTTTCGGAAACAAGTTCCTCTCTGAACTTTTCTACAGTTATTTCTTCTGTTGTTGTTTTTTTCTATATCTATCTTGAATGAGGAATGATTGCGCATAGCTCAAACTTTTTCTGTTTGTGGAAATGTTTTTCATCGATCGTGTGGCTTACCAGAAAAGCAAGCAGGAGCTTGATGATGATTTTATTATAGATAAATTCTACTAAAATAGGTAAAGTTGTTTATTCGTCAGCTTACGAACCCTTAGCTCGAGAAAACAGTTAATCCAATCGGATTGTTAACGTGCCTGAATTTTGTGTCATAGAGCAACCGAGATAATATCGTATCATATGTTCCATAAAAAAACATAAATTTTCTGAGCAAGCTCATTGGTAAACGTAACAAAACCATCGCTTCTTGAAAATGAGAAAAAGTGTAAATGTTCATGTTTTAACCCATTTTGAAATGTTCAAATATGGAATAGCTGTTATTTGAACGAAAAAAAAAAACAAAGTAGTAGCAAGAATATGGTCTGTCGTGTTAATTCATAAAAACAAGATTTCATCGGAAAGTCTAAAGATCCTATTGACAAAGAAAGCTTTTAGTTAATAACTGTGGAAATGCTGAGCAAGATATACATGTATATCAAAATGAAATGTGACATAATTAAAAGTCATATTTCACGCCCTCAGCAGAAACACGACAAACCACAAACGAGAGGCGAAATATCACAAAACACAAAGAGACCAAACGGTCACCGCTCCAAAAACTGTAACTCGAATAACGAAGCTCGTTACAGTCTTCCCAGGCACCTAAGCACTCGTGTCGAGCAGACAGGGACAGAGGGCCAAGAGTTGATCAGATTATTTTTCTAGACCAAATTGGTTCTCACTTTTGCTTACCCTGCTCTAAAAGCTTGAGTGGGAGCTCGGTCGAGGATGCAAATAAGCGGATGATTGATCTCCAAAGAGCTTCCTAATGTGGAAATAGGAGATTGTGATACTCGAGTAGATTGCCTGTACTCGTAGGACACGGCCTGAACACACCCGTTAGACCTGTGCGCCGATATTTTTAAAGCGGCGATGGCGTACACGGCGTTGAAAAATTAGATTTTAGATTTTTCATACACATATACAACTGATGAAAACGTTTATTTACAGTAACAAACATAGTCGTACATTTCACTCAAAATATATTTAAAATACAGCAATTTAAAATTGTCATTCGGCATTCAATGATATGGAAAAGTTCCTTAAAGAATTCAATAAGTATCATTGTGCGAATTCCTAAAACTTTTTCTGGAATCCCTGAAATAAATCTACGGTCATTTTTTCAATAGTTATTTAAAAGGTTCTTGGATAAAATGTTGGAAGAACCGATTTAAGTTCTTGCAAGAATATTTAAAAGGAATTTTCCATGAAATATATGGAGGAAGATCAACGAGAGATATACGTTGGAAGAATTCTTGAAAAAAATGGGTACTCCCTGGTAAAATTCCTTGAAAAATCCATGCAGGAATTGGATGTTTGATGAAAACACTTAAAAAAATAAAAAAAAACCTGAAGAAAGTAACAGCAATGTATGGAGAAATCTCGCCAAGGCTTTTCGGAAGAATCACCGATGAAACCCCTGAAGAACCACCGGAGAAATCCTAAAAGAAATGCTGGGGTCAACTTTAAGAGCATAGCCTAGAGAATTTTTTTGTGTATTTACAGGTATCAGATATCAGGTATCAGAAGGCCGGCTCCAAAGGCACGTTCCCCGCCATTTGGGAGATTTGTGCCATCGCCATATTGGAGCCTATTTCATCATCTACCCGATGGGAGAGGGAAGGGAAGGGGAAAATGGGAGGAAATGGGGGGGGGGATCCCTTCAAGAGGGAATATCGCATAAGCAAAATGAGAGCATGTAGCTCCATACCACAATGGGTTCAAACAGCGCCCTAAAAAGGGCGCTGCAAAACGCATGAGCGTAAATAGAACCTATAGCTCACCACCACAGCGGGTTGAGAATAACAGAATGTCCTGGAAATTCAGGTTTCTGAAATCAATTTCACTTAATAAGTGTTTACCAAATATTCGGAATCGCAAGTTGCGATTCGCAACTACGCGAAAACTGGACAGTTACATATCAGATGATACGAAGTTCCATAATCGGAATCACAGCTATCACACACAAATGAATCAGCACGCTGAGTATTTGCCATGTAATAGTTAAGTCGGCAGTGGCCAGTCAAGGCTTTGACTAAAAGACTGCAATTCTGCTTTTACAGATTTGTTAAATACTTTGCCGCCTTTGGGGATGGTTCAGTGATGTACAATTTTGTTTGACGATATGACTCCAAATTATTCCAATACTGCTTGTGCTTAGTTGCCGCCCAGGAATTTCTGAAGCTTCACACAGCACTTCGAAATTGGAATAGCTGGTTTAGGGCCAATGAAGTCATGCGATGCACCATTACGAGCTAGTTAATCAACCAATTCATTTCCAGCGATGGAAGAATGGCCAGCTACCCATACAAGGTTACAGAGTTGACTGAATTCAGTTTCTCAATTTGAGTTCGACATGCGATAATAAGCCTCGATCTTGAGTTGGTCAAAGCGAGAGCTTTGCAACCTGACTATCAGACATAGTTCTTTGTCAGACGTCCACTCTTCCCGAGAAGAGAGTTGTATGCAAAATTTCCTATAAGGAAAGTGAAAAAAGATCACTCAGAGCAAGGACAATTGTGTCCGAATTTACCAGAAGTGGAAACATCCAAATCACTAGGATTTCCAATGGACGGAGAGAATCCATGAAATTTGGTTTGTGGAATATGAAAATGCAAAGTCTGCGAATTTTCAAGTGTTGTAGAGATGTAGCGATGATTAGATAATGATTCATCATCCGAAACATGCCAAATCGTCAACTCGTGACTGATCCTATTTGAGCAAAGCATTATGTCTATCACTTCTTCTCTAACAGATACCATGAAGGTTGGGCGATTGCCTATGTTAAGTAATCCAAGATCTGTACAACTTAAGTATTCGATCAGACTGGAGCTTCTCAAATATCTGAGCTGCTTCAGCTGATGTGACGAGTATTAGCATCACTACCCAAAAACAGCAGAAGGCATTTTCTTAGGCAATGTACGACAATTCTTTTGAAATCATCCATTGGGGATGGTTCATCATGTGGTAAATACACCAAACGATAGACGTATTTCCTATTGTGGTCACCAACAGAAACATCAATTCTGACAGCACATGTTCTTCTTTTCTGGCGTTACGTCCCCACTGGGACAGAGCCAACTTCTCAGCTTAGTGTTCTTATGAGCACTTCCACAGTTATTAACTGAGAGCTTACTATGCCAATGACCATTTTTGCATGCGTATATCGTGTGGCAGGTACGAAGATACTCTATGCCCTGGGAAGTCGAGAGAATTTCCAACCCGAAAAGATCCTCGACCGGTGGGATTCGAACCCACGACCCTCAGCATGGTCTTGCTGAATAGCTGCGCGTTTACCGCTACGGCTGTTTGGGCCCCTCAACAGCACATACATTTCTCAGAAATGAGTGAAGCAAGGATTGCTTTATCAACGAGCACGTATGCACATGGAAAGGCATGCGAGTTCACTATTCCAAGTTTACTGAAAGTAACAAAAACTGTGTCCACAAGTTTACCAATATATAAATTCTCCTACGAAAGTAAGGTTCATGAATAAACACCACTTCGGCAGTAGCATGTTGCGTGGGTATGCAAAATTTGATCGCTGCTGTTCATTTATGCTAAAAAATGATCAGGGCTATCCTAATCGTAGCCACTACCCAAATTAAATAGAATTAAGCTTCTTTCAATTTCAGCACGAAAAAGACCAGCAGCGGAAAAAAACAGATCGTTATCTCTTAAAAGTCGCCAAAGGCGAAAAGCACAGAATACACTATGTAGAACGTATAGTGCGAATCCATATAGGTGAAAATTTAAACTAAATTGCAACATTTTTATAATCCCACCCCTATTTTGCCTCAGCATTGAGACTGAAGAAGGGTAGCCGACTATCTCGGAGAAACACAGGGTCACCTGCAAAATTATTCCGAGTAGCACAGGCAGAGTACAATACTGTGGAGGGAGCCCTGAAACTCCAACCTTCTACAATATTGTTCGCTAGAGTATCAAGTAGTGTTTTTGACATTGTGGGTTCAATTGAACGCGATCAACAATTTTCCAGAACCAAACAATAGAAGATGTAGGGTAACTGGGGGTAAAATGCGCCCTCTAAGGAAGGAAGCGTTTTAAGCTATGAAGAACATTATTATAAGCCTTTTTATTCATTATCTCATAGACAAACATGTTTTCTATCAAATAGTAGAAACAGCCATCCATTTTATTTTTTCTGGAGGTAATAAATCAATTTTTATAAAATGTTTGCTTATCTGCATTTTTATTGTTTGCGGAGTAAAACGCGCCACCTGATCTCGGCGTTAGTTGTTCGCGCGCACGCATGCGCAATCATGCTTTCAAATACGTTGCATACATAAGGGCGTTTGATCAGATGTTATTGTTCGATTATAGTATACATGTTGATTCGAAAAATGTGCATTTGTAAGGTTCAAATTGGCACGTAACTACAGCTTGGCATTACGTTTGCTGGAATTTGAATTAAAACGGCTGTTTTAGTGTAATGAAATAGGAGTGGCCGTTTTGCCCCACGAGTTGATTAAAGTTTAAGCCCTTCAATACGCTTTTTAATGATAAATTCAACACTTTTTTCGCATGGAATACGAACTATGGGAGTGCACAAGTCGATTCTCGGTGATAGTTTCAAAAGTTTTGTTGTTTATCGGCCTGAAAAATGGCCTAGAAAATAACACAAAATTACAACGAAAACAGCAAAAAACGTTTTTTCGAGTTTTTTACGATTTTTTTCCACGAAAGCACTTAAAATTATATATAGAAGAGCATTTCAATAAATTTTCCATTATCTCGGGTGTAAAACAGCGTCCCAAAGCACGTCATTCGTTCTAAATAAGGGTGGCGCGTTTTACCCCAACGGCGCATTTTACACCCAGTTCCCCTACTTTTTACCATATTTTTGAGCTGGAAATCCCATATTAACTTCAATTCAAATGCGCCAGCTCATGAAAAGACCAAGTAAGCTGAAATTTTCAGGAAGTCTTCCTCTAACCCTAAGGAATAATTCTTGGGGGGGGGGGGGGTGCCCCGTGGGATTATATAGCTTTATTTTTCTCCCATACTGAGCTGGGCCAGTCTAGTGCCCAACTTTTCACAACGATTGTAAAATAGAGTGGCATATTTTATGAGAAAATTTCGCTTACGAAAATTATCACATGATAACAAAATTGCGCGATTGTAATCATTTTAACACCAGTGGATCACAAATTCACCTTCATAATAATAAAACTAATGATTATCAATAGCTAAGTATTGAATATTGAGCAAATGGCAACCCTTCCAACAATTCATTCATTTTCTCACGCATTAGCATTTTCCGCGATTTTCAAGTAATGCTAAGCCTAACACATTATTGGCACATATCCATTTCCCAGATTGAACGATCAGAAAGAGAATAACACGAAAGGAAGGAGCATCATCTGCTATACTAAAGTTGCAAAACATGCTTCCTTCGTCGGATTCGGTTTCATTCCATTTTTGCTTTCGAGCTGGTAAGAGCTCCAAACCTGCTCAGCGAGTAGTACCTCGCTGCCAGAAGCCTGCTGAGCTGTTGATATTCAAGTTGCCAATTGTGAAATCGCTCAAGATTTCTAAATTGACTTGCGCTTCCAGAATTGGCCCTGCAGGAATCGGTGCGCTAACGCAAGATTTGTACGAGATGGCTGAAGAAAATCAGCCAAATCCGCTTGTTGAAGCGCGCCTATCGTCATCGCCACCGCAAACCTCATCAGGCGAGTAGGATTTCAACCTGTGCACCGTCAAAATGTGTCCATGTTACTCGAATTCAACAATTAAATTGCCCTTTTTAGGGTCAACAAATGTGTACTCAAGAGTTAGTTGTGTAATATTTCCTAATGTGTATACCATATACTTGTTATAATCACATAATTCTTCTTAGAGCATCACACAATATCTGACTTATTTCGAATAATTGATAATTGCCACTAGGGGTCTTCCTTAGCAGAGTGGTTAGAGTACGCGGCTATAAATCAAAGCCATGCTGAAGGTGGGGTCGATTCCCGGCCGGTCCAGAATCACTTCGTAATTGGAATTTCCTTGACTTCCCTGGGCATAAAGTCTTATCGTACCTGCTACACGATGTACGAATGGCAAAGGAAGCTCTCAGTTAATAAATGTGGAAGTGCTCATTGAACACTAAGCTAAGAAGCAGTGAGGACGTTGATGCCAAGAAGTAGAAGAAGACTTGACAATACGACAAATAGAAAATTACGGTGGCGATGACGATATCGATGACTGGAGCACTTCTCTTAACACTTCAGTAGTCGCGCTGTTGTATTTTGTACAACACTGTTGAAAAAACCCCGCTTTTCGTTCACAACAGCTGCGTGGTGGCTCTGACTGTGGCAAACCGTGTGACGACTGGAAGGTTAACGGAGAGCTTCTCACTGTTCTTAAATTCACAAACCATTATATTTTGAAATTCAAATGCACCAAATCACATGGCGTAGTTAATGTCATGCGGTCGTGTCTTGTACCCAACCCCCACTGATTTTGTTTCTTTATTAACGTGAATTTTAGCCAGAAATGTGAACTTCGGAAAACATACTCATGATAGTATTTTTGCAAACTATTTGTTCATGAGGTACTTACTGTCCAAAATACGTTGAAGATTTTGTAGTAAAGATACAAAACGAATTACTTAAACAAATCTGTTAATCAATCGAAGGAAAGTTTTTGGTTATGTGTAGACATTATTATAGCAAAATTCTTTGTAACAAATGTGGATAAATTTTAGAACATTCTGGAAATAAAATCCTGGCGAAATCCTAAATTCAAAAAGCACAAAAATAGAAACTGTGGTTAATTTTGCAGCAGCAAATTTCAAAAATGAAAATCTCTTCATTCATATAAACAGTAACCCAAGAACACAATAATTTTTGACGAACTCGAAACAAACCGAGTAAGATGAATGTTGTACACAAGTAATAAGAAAATGATTCCATGCGTGCCTAAGGGGCATTTTCAAAAGCAGGTGTTTCGTTAAAAATTGAGAAACTTTACATGAAAACTGAACATACTGTATTCTGTTGTTCAACCAAACACAGTGAACACATTTTCAAAGCCATGATGAAGGTGTCTGGGTTCGATTCCCGGTCGGTCCAGGATCTTTCCGTAATCGAAATATCCTTGACTTCTCTGGGCCGTATGGCAGGTACAATGATACACAATGGCAACTTTGAAGAAGAAAGCTCTCAGTTAATAACTGTGGAATTGCTCATTGAACACTAAGCTTAGAAGCAGATTCTGTCCCCATGATGAGTAATTCCAAAAATCAGAAGAATAATACAAAATCTGATGGACGTATGGCGCGCCGTCGATACTTTCTTCAGCGTCAGCGTGAAGTGAAATAATTCGGCGGCGGTGGCGGCGGCACACAACTCTAACACCAATCGGTGCTTTCAAGCACGCGCGCTCGCATATGATTCTGTAACCAAACCGGGTTGGCATCCGGAACCTACCGACGATGGACGACCCTTTGAGCAAAGGACCCCCATCATTGGTTCCCGGTAGGTATACACACTCTCGTCGATATCGTCTCCATCATCATCAACATCATTTTGCATCATTATCAATCCACAGTGAATATCCTTTCTTTTGGGTGCGCTTCCTTTTTGCGAGGAAGTTTGCAAACCGAAATGGTCTACGTCGCTTCTTACGCCTTTGGTCCGTTATTGGAGCGAGTTTCAATAGCGGGGAATATACCACATTTGTTTTCGTCATGCAAAGCTTTGTCGATGCCTCTGGTTTTTCCTCCTAAAAAAGAAAGCGATAGATATTGAATCCTGCCGCGCTAAGGTTTCGAAGCATGACAGATGGAGAAGAATAATGCCCTTTCCAACCAATATATAACGGGAATGCCGTAAATCTCTGCTGCAACAGAATGGTTTGCTTTGTCTTCCGCTCTTCGGTTACAAGAAATTGGGGAACAACAACGAGCACGTGTGGGACATTATTTTCTTGGAACTAACTCACAAGCAAAGAAGAGCGATTTTTGGTATTGCTTCCTTAGGCTTCTTTGTGCATTGAGATCATTTTTTTTTTTCTAATTGACACTGTAAAGAAGCTATAACGATGTTAACAAATACAGTCGACTCTCCACATCTCGATGTTCTTTTTTTTTTAATTTCTTTATTAGTATCATTCCAAACATTACATTCATTATTTCTTATATCTAGGTGTTCTGTGTTATAAGACAACACTATCATCCTAATTTGGTAAAACAAATCTAAGATTTTATTAACATATTGTTAATAACATATTACATTTCATTTGCCGTAGCAGTTCAGATTTTTTACAGGTGAGTTGATTTCACCTGCTTATAAGAGAAAAAAAAACGCTTTGAATATACTTAACCTAACTTAACCTAAACATATAACGCATTAATCGTGGCAATAGAAGATTGTAACGATTTTTGCCTGAAATTATTAATGATTGTATTTGACATTTGTTCCAATGTTTCAACATTGGATATTCTATGTAACTCATTGGTACTATACCAGGGAGGAAGCCTCAGAATCATTTTCAAAATTTTATTTTGAATTCTCTGCAGAGCTTTCTTCCTGGTATTACAACAGCTAGTCCATATTGGTACAGCATACAACATGGCTGGCCTGAAAATTTGTTTGAATATCAAAAGCTTGTTCTTACGACAAAGTTTTGATTTTCTATTAATAAGGGGATAGAGACATTTTACATATTTATTACATTTGGCTTTCTTAATTGTGAAAAACGTTTCTTGATTTCTTTCTGCAAATCTTGCCAAATAATTTTCATAGCAGGATCGCGAGTGCGTTGAAATTTCCTTCTCCTCACGTTTTTTAAGACGGATCAAGAGTTTAAGATCATCGTCTATAATGACGGATTCAAATTTTACTTCACATTTTGGAATTGCAATGCTCCTGGCTTCAACAATGGAATTTGTTAAAGTTTCAAGAGCATTGTCAATATCAAGTTTTGTTTGTAAGGAAATATTAACATCAAGATTAGAGTCAATAAATGTTTCATATATATTCCAGTCGGCTCGAAAATAATTGAAAGTGGAGCTGATAGGATTGAGAATCGCTTCATGGGATATTTGAAATGTAACAGGGACATGATCAGAATAAAAATCAGCATGAGTAATCAGTTGGCTACAAAGATGACTAGAGTCAGTTAAGACCAAATCAATCGTAGATGGATTTCTAGAAGAGGAAAAACATGTAGGGCTATCAGGGTATTGAATTGAGAAATATCCTGAAGAGCACTCATCAAATAAAATTCTGCCGTTGGAATTACTTTGAGAATTATTCCATGACCGATGTTTGGCATTAAAGCCACCAATAACAAAAATTTTTGACTTATTGCGAGTCAATTTTCGCAAGTTAGTTTGGAGCAAATTAACTTGCTGTCCAGAGCATTGAAAAGGCAAATAGGCAGCTATGAAAGTATATTTACCAAACTGTGTTTCAACAGAAACACCTAAAGTTTCAAATGACGAAAACAGTTGATGTTTTATACGCCTATAAATGAGGATTGCAACTCCCCCACATGCCCCATCAAGTCGATCATTACGATAAACAAAAAAGTTAGGATCTCCAGGTTTTAAATACGTTTCGGTAACTGCTATATGCACGTTATTTACCGTAAGAAAATTAAACAGCTCGTCTTCTTTACCATTCAGAGAACGAGCATTCCAATTTAAAATATTTAAATTATTATTTGGATTCATTAGAAAAACGTAATCCAATAACAATTTGATTTGTAAATTTTACACCTACTTGGACTGCTTCAGTCATAGTGGTGGCTTTGAACATTGCATCAATCATTAGATTCAATTGTTCAGTTAGAAAATTAAAATCAGAGGCAAACATTTCACTTGAAGTGGGTACATTATCTGATGAATTCCTATTAGAATTTTCGGTAGACGAAGAAGCGGTAGGTAATTTGAAACATTTAGAATGGGTACTCATAGTACGAACAGGGGAGGAGTTCAAATTTCCTGCTATGATATCGGCAAAGGATTTTCCGTGGGTAGATACATTCGAAATTGAAAGATTCAAACGGCTACCCGACGGATTAAAATTAGTTTGTGAATGAGCATGATTATGATCTTCCTGGTGGGTATGATTCCTAATCAAGCGATCGTTAACTGAAAAATGAGCATTGTTCGATACTCTACCAGGCAAATTCCGGAAACGACCGTTATCGTAATGGATATTATCTTTCATCTGCCTGGCACGAGCCTCAATGACTCTTTTGCGTGAAGGGCAATTTCAAAAATTTGACTTATGATTAGCCCCGCAATTAGAGCATATGAATTTGGTGGTATCTTCCTTCACTGGACAGACGTCTTTGGCGTGAGAAGAACCTCCGCAAATCATGCATTTAGCATCCATGCGACAATTTTTTGTACCATGACCCCACTTTTGGCACCGACGGCACTGAGTGGGGTTCTGGTAATTTCCTCCAGGTTTCTGGAAATGTTCCCATGTCACACGGACATCGAACAAAAGTTTTGCTTTTTCTTAAGCTTTAATATTACTAAGTTCTTTTTTGTTAAAGTGAACTAAATAAAATTCTTGAGAAAGCCCTTTCCGAACAATGCCAGATTGGGTTCTCTTTTTCATAATGATTACTTGGACTGGGGAAAATCCAAGTAAATCATTTATTCCATTTTTGATCTCTTCAGGTGATTTATAGTCACTTGAGAGACCTTTCAAGACAACTTTGAACAAACGTTCAGTTTTGTCGTCATAAGTAAAAAAAATTGTGCTTCTTCTGTTCAAGATGTTTGAGAAGAAGTTCACGATCTTTAAGAGTTTCCGGCAAAACGCGACAGTCTCCTTTCTTTGCGATTTGGAAGGAAACCTTGATTCCCCTAATGGAGTTCAAGATCTCCTGCCTAAATCCCTCAAATTCGGAACAACTAACCACGGTAGGCGGCACTTGATTCTTCCTCACTTTAATCAAAGAGCCTGGGCTAGAGGCTGCTTTGATTTGGTGTTCGGAAAATTTGTCTAGAGCATCGAACTGATTGCTCATTTCGATACAATTATTCGTTTCACCCTTGGAAGAAACTTCGCATTCCGGGGAAACGTCCTTTCTTCCATTCTTGCCACGTTTAGTGACAGTTTTAATTCCCACCTTTTTGGAAGGAAGTTGTGAATTCAGAGATTCACCCTTCCTTTTGTTTGTTGTTGATACCATGTTCAATTAATAAACGAAAGAAGACGTGACCTTCGAAAGGTTTTTGTAGCACTGAAAAGTACTGTTTTATTGCTTTAGGTAGTTTTTAAGAAAACTTCCAAGAGCAGAGAGAATTCGTATATGCACAGCACGAAGGTACGATAGACCACTGACGTAGTTGTATGAAGTGGGTGATAAGGTACAAAAGTAGTGTTACAGCATGCTTAACCATATTTGTAGTACTAAGACAACCCATTAGATCTAAAAATGAACCTATTAGAAGATACTTTTAAAAGCGTTATGTTCGTATGCAAATAAAAAAAAAATATTTAGGAAAACACTCATCAATCGAAGTATACACATTTCTGCAACTGCTGTGGGCAGTTACACCAAAGATGAAAGTGAATTTCGTATTATGAGTCCGTATTATGTTTAAAATCACTCGCCACTAGCTCAGTAGAGAAACCTATCGAAGAACAGAGACTTACCTTGTTGTGTTAAACTCGTCTAACGTACCTTCGCCAACTCTAGTTCCTGAATCGGGAATCGTTAATCAACGCATCTTCCAGCGTGTCGCACATCTCTTCGAGCCCCTCGCATATCTTCCGCATCAGCATTATCATCAGGAGAAGCCAAATCATTTCCTCGTCTACGGAATTCGTCGAATCAGCTACAAATGAAAACACCGTCTCAAATCATTGTATAAAGAGGTATAGTAAGAACTCAATCATTGTTGCATGCTCTGTCATAAGAAAAAAAAAATCTTTGGTCAATTCTCGCGAAACTTTTCTAAAGGACCTATCTAACATTGTGAGACTCTCTCATTCGTCAGATTTTGTAATCACATACGACGACTAATTAGCTCCAATTGTGAAAACAATGCTTCAGTTTGACTGAAAATTTATGAAATCCATTACACACATTATTACTCATTATTGGAAAATTACGTTATTTTTATGGAAAGTATTGCTTAAATATTGGAATTTTCTACAAAATTTTCATGTATTGATTGTCATTTTGAATTGCTCAGTTGGGTTTGTTTATTGCAACTTTGCATTTACTGCTACTGCTCTTTTTGATTTTTTGAATGGAAATTTTTGATTTATTGTGGGCGAATTATTATTTATTTATTGCAAATTTTGTTTTTTGTTATGTTCCTGGATGAATCTCTGGTGGAATTCGTGGAGGAATCGTGAGAAATCTCAATGAAAATTACCGGAGAAGTTTATGGAAGAATCCTTGATGGAATTTTTAGCTATGAAGATTCCTTAGAAAAACCTTATGTAGAGTTTTTGAACGATTCCTTTGTACAATTGCTGGAAGAATCGCCGGTAGGATTCCTGGAGAAATCCTTGGAGGAATCCTGCATTAATCTCTGATGTAAATGCACAGTAAATCTTGGGAATCACCTTGAGGTTTTCCTGAAACCCTTTTGGAATAAGTTTAAATAATTCGTTAACAGTCAATAGTTCGTTGTTCTTCTTGATAACTTGATAACACAACATGAATTTTGATCCATATATTGATATCTATGTTTGAATCTATCTTTGGCTTGGCGTTTTTTTTTAATTTTTATGTAAAATCATAAATTTTGAGCTGCTTGATATGATGTTCTGAAAATGCGCACAACACGCCTCATTGGAAGCGAAGCGGTTTCAAAATATTCCGAAATGACCAAAGCCAATCATGGATAAATGTTAATATAGTGGAGGTACTAGGCACGATTCAGCATAATTTAATTGCTGGAAGTTCAAGAAGCGCAATTAATTAAGTAGATGAAAAAACCGAATTTAGTACTTTACCATTTAATTCCACTAGAGTTTGTATCCTTTGACAGATACGCGTATTTCGACCTCAACTGTAAGGCCGTCTTCAGTGTCGTGTACTAGACTCGACTTAATTGTTGTAAGGGGAATTAAGTCTGAATATGCAGTGTGTAGTTACAAATTCCACATTGTTAGAATAATCCAAAGTTATCAGTCAAATCGCTTACTTCAGGTTAATTATCAGAACTGATAGTCTGAAAGTCTTCCTATAAGAGCTGGTGTTCCTCAAGGCAGCATTTTGGGACCAATATTTTACAATATCTTCACACCTGACTTATCTGAGTAACCTCAAAGAAGTTAAAAATCTTTGTTTGCGAATGACACAGGCCTCTCCGCCTGAGAGACAGAGGAGACAGCTGGCTTAGATTGTGAACTTCTTTAAGTCAAGAGAATCTGTCATCAACTGTCAGTGGAAAATCGCACATTCGAAGGTCAGAGTTTGAAAAACCGTCGAAGTTCAAGTAAACGTAATTATTCATATTCATATCCTTTTCCATAGTGAACAACAAGAAGTGAATCTAATTTCGATCAAAATAAGTTGATCTGACCGTTGTGTAGAACATAAGAATTAAAGAAAGAATTAAACCGAGATGAGCCAGCCTCGGGCTGCAAATCTCGTTAATAAAGATTATAATAATAATAAAGAATTAAAAAAATGTTTTGTGGCAAAGAATTTTGTTTTGTTTTATCTGTTACAAAGTTCTGAATCTAAGTAACACTATTTCGGCAACAATCAAACATTCGTTCAGCTTATAAAATGATTTTGAATGTAATTACAATTATAATCGCGTGCAATTACAATAACCCACTTCAATTACCCTGCACTGCCCTATATTCCCCGAGCCATCGCAAAATTCCCCTCCCAGATTCCCTGCATTCTACAATAGAGATATTATACCTCACGGTACAGCAACATTGATTTTCCTTTGTGCAGTTTCCTCCGTTCGTTTTTTGTATCCTCGGGCGCATTTTTCACTTTCCATCCACTAGCTAGCTATGCAGTAGCCTGGCACTGGCAATGCAGTCAGTCGCCATTTGGACGTAATTCTTCCATTCGGGCGGCGGAGAAACAACTTCATTGTAACAAACGTTGCAATGGAGCCTTTACTCGGGCATCCAATGAAGAGTGCCAAAGACATTATCATTGTATCGCGCTTTGCTTGGCAGATTTCTGAAATAAATCATTTCCAACTGAATAGTTGTCGCTGAAGCGCGCCGAAGATTTTGTTTGTCGAAAACATAGAAAAATGCGGATGCTATTCAAAAGCTTTTAATTGTAGAGGAAGACTGTAAGATGCACTAAAACAAATGTCAAGATGTGGAAATCATTTTCTATAGAAACGCTTCACATTCAAAAATAGCAGCGTTTCTTTTCTGGTTTCCATCTGGCATTTAAGCACTGACAGGAACAGAATGTGCTTCTCAGCTTAGTGTTCTGTGAACATGGATTGGAAGGCCCTTTACTTGATACCTTGACACTTGATATAACTCGTGATGCATGCGTCTTCTCCGAACACCATTTTCGACTTTCCCATCGAGTATTGTCCGTAGCCCTTAACCCCTCTACCGGCAGCTTCATTTTTTCCACCAAATAAATATTCAAATCACGATAACTTTTTTGTTTTTCAATATTTTTGCACCATTTTTTCACAAGTTCTCAAACAACTCTTCTAGTTTAGGAATCCGTGTGGATATCAATCATTGGTGATCTGGTTTTGAAGATATTCCGATGTTCCTTGGGGGACCGACATTTTCCATATAAACTGTCTTTGGCGGCCATTTTGTTTTTGGTCAATTTATCAAAAAATAAAATGTGGGCTATATAATGCCAGTTAATAAGGAGCTTCTCTGAAAAAATCATACAAATCAATTAAGAATTCTTAGAGATATCTGAAAATTACAATGTGAAGTTTTTTGAAGTTTTTATGATCTTTATTTGGCCAGCGCGGTGCCAGAAACCTAAATGCTCATTACTTAAAGACGGCTGCACCAAATTGCTTAATTTTTTCACTACATACTCGCATTACTGTATCATTCCGAGAAGTGAATAGCCGAATATGATTAAAATTCTGTAGTCGGAGATATTTACGTGGGTTATGACTACACTTCGGTCCCCCAAGGAATTTTGGAATATCTTCAAAACCAAATGATCAATGATCAATATCGACACAGATCCTTGAACTAGAAGAATTTTTTGAGAACTTGTGAAAAAATGGTGCAAAAATATTGAAAAACAAAAAAATTATAACAATTTGAATATTCATTTTGCGATATAAAATGAAGCTGACGGTAGAGGGGTTAACGCTAGAAAACACCGCAGGCGTTTAGGTCTGCCTCTTTCAACGTCAACGTTTCATCCAAGTTGCGGGACCTAAGCTGGTTACGTAGTACGTAAAAGACCATATTCGCAACCGCAGTACGCCTTTTCTTTTCCCAGGAAACGTCGTTGTTACACGTCACAAGTGTTACAAGGTAAACAAATTCTCAACAACTTCAAACACATCCCCATCAAACACTACCTCAGAACTAACACCACCAAGCCTACCTCTATCTCTACCTGCAACCATGTACATTGTTATGGTAGAAACTATAAGCGTTGCACGTATCAGGCTTATTCGTTTTGCCGCACAACCAAGTCCAGACATTATCTGTCACAGCTCATTTATTTTCACTGAATCGTACGATTTTAGAAAAATGTGCTTAAGGGTCTCGGGAGAAATCCATGAAGGGATTCATTGATAAAGTATTAGAAAAAAAACCTTGTTGAAGTCTGTATTGAATCGACAGGAGCATTTTTTAGAGGAATCTCTGGGAAATATTTGAATTCAGAAGGGGTTACGCCAACCTCGTGTCGTATTCGTCATTCCAAGTGAGCCAAAAATCACTTCCCAGTTTGGCGTGCAAATATCAATTAGAACCTATTATGCGCTAATCATCCGCCATCCAAAAAGCATACAACCTGATTAACCGTTAATAGCTCATGGAAACAGTCCCACCGGAAAGGTCAATTCGGAAATAATTTCTTTATGCTGAAACGTTCACACGACTGGACGGCAGAGTCAAATTAAATATCAAACCACGGTTCTGGGTCAGGCAAACAGCGACAGTCAACCAGCCAGCCAACCAACCAACCAGCTGTCGTCCATCCCACTCTCTCGGTTGGTTTCCCGTCCTGTTCTGGTTTCCAGACTGACGCTCACATTGTTTATTACTACATCATTCCCAGATTAGGCGCAAATAGATTGCTAATAATAGCGAACCCGGCGAGATTATTATACTGCTATTATCCTGTCCCGGCAGTGTGCTTGGACAAAACAAATAACAAGCCCCCCTCATACAACAAAACCGTTGGGGTCGGCAACGAACGATACTATTCCGTTGAAAATGAGCTCGTTGGTCAACGGCGATGGTCATCTGCGCTCTCGTGTAGTTGCTTGCAAGCATGCTACGGCGGGTGACCAAATGTGGATTGGTTGTTGGAGTATGTCGTGCGAAGTGGATTCTGGTCACCCTTCCGACATCCTTTAGTGGTAGCTTTAGTTCAGAAGGCTGGTCGTACTTGTAGCAAGAGCTCTTCTGATGTTCAACAGCAAGGCAGTGGTTCTTGATTGTGTAGACATCGGTCCGAATCGGTCCTGCAGGTCAAGGAACCATTCAGGTTAAAATTTTCTTAACTTCTTGATCAATTGGAAAAGACAGCTCGTTATGACGAAGAAGAGAAAAATAATGGGATTTGTCCAGCACTTCCTTATAACATTTTTAAAGGAAATCATAGAAAAGTCCCCTCCAGTATTTGACAGTAAACTCTACCAGCAGATAATCTGTTATGAAAGTAATTAGGTACTCTAGCGGCTCCTGATGAAAACCTTTTTTTTTTTTTTTTTTTCTACAGTCGGCTTTACGTTACTTAATGTTTCGGAACTCGATATCGAGATAGAGAATCATAGCAAATTTGGTTCTCATGACTACCACGATGGTCCCTTGGATAACAGTTGCACTGGTCTTGTGTTCTGTAACTCAATTCTTCCATAATCTTCATAATTCCTAACTTTAACATCGAATTAACCACTAACGTAGTAGTCATGTCTACCACCAGCCGCGACCCTAACTACTAGCTGTGTACCATAGCAACCTGCTTGTTTATGGTGAAGATGCATCGAAGCAAAACCTCGAATTTTCAAGAGCACAAACCAGTCTAAAGAACCAGTCAACCGCTGATAATTCAACTCACTGTCCACTGGTGACCTCTCGATCAAATTTTCAGCGCTAACGGTTGTCAAGTTCTCTCGATTTGTGCTCTTAAAGCCTCGAGGTTTGGCTAACCTCGCAGGGAAACTGTTCGGTCTACCTTCTCAGAGAAATTTTTTGGCCTACCCTATCAGGGGAATTATTTGGCCTACTCCTCTCAGGGGAATTCTTTAGCCTACCCTCTCAGGGGAATTATTTGGTCTACCCTCTCAGGGAATTCTTTGGCTTACCCTCTGAGGGGAGTTCTTTGGCCTACCCTCTCAGGAGAATGCTTTGGCTACCCTCTCTGGGGAATTCATTGGCCTACCCTCTCAGGGAATTCTTTGGCCTACCCTCTCAGGGGAATTCATGGGCCTACCCTCTAAGGGGAATTCTTTGGCCTACCACTCTCAGGGGAATTCTTTAGCCTACCCTCTCAGAGAAATTATTTGGTCTTCCCTCTCAGGGGAATTCATGGGCTTACCCTCTAAGGGGAATTCTTTGGCCTATACCTCTCAGGGGAATTCTTTGGCCTACCCTATTTGAGAAATTCGTTGGCTACCCTTCTTCTTCTTCTTTCTGGCGTTACGTCCCCACTGGGACAGAGCCTGCTTCTCAGCTTAGTGTTCTTATGAGCACTTCCACAGTTATTAACTGAGAGCTTACTATGCCATTGACCATTTTTGCATGCGTATATCGTGTGGCAGGTACGAAGATACTCTATGCCCTGGGAAGTCGAGAAAATTTCCAACCCGAAAAGATCCTCGACCGGTGGGATTCGAACCCACGACCCTCAGCTTGGTCTTGCTGAATAGCTGCGCGTTTACCGCTACGGCTATCGTTGGCTACCCTCTCAGGGGAATTATTAGCCTACCCTCTCAGGGGAATTCTTTGGCCTACCCTCCCTGGGGCATTATTTAGCCTACTTTCTCAGGGGAATTGTTTGGCCTACCCTCTCAGGGGAATTTTCGGGCTAACCCTCTCAGGGGAATTCTTTGGCCCAACCTTTCAGGGGAATTATTTGGTCTACCCTCTAAGGGGAATCCATGGGCCTACCCTCCCAGGGAAATTCTTTGGCTTACTTTCTCAGGGGAATTCTTTGGCTTACCCTCTCAGGGGAATTATTAACCTACCGTCACAGAACAGATAGCCATCCTAGAACAACAAGCAATTTTCGGCTAGAGTACGAGAAAATGTGAAGAAGAGTAGGCGAAAAAAACATTTTGTGCGCCATTGGAATTTAGTGTGCAGTAAATTGACGTTAATTTCGTCTAAAATTATCTGATCCACTCGTATAATTTGTTTGACGTTACGTCAACATCGTTGATTTGCCAGCACAGTGAGCCTTGCAGCTTTGCAGTGCATTTGAATAAATACATTTGGCAACAAAAGCCGGGAATGCCTTGAATCGCAAACTTGAACGATTTTTCGCTAATAATTAGCTTTTAGCGTCCTTCCGGGTTTAAATTATCTTTGAGGATGTGTAAGCAAAAAGGTTTGGTAACTGGTAATTGTGCTTATTCTGCGCAACGTGTGAGGTTGCAATTGTCGACTCGCTCCCATTTGATTAACATTAGTCGTCTCACGTCACCTGAAGTGAGAGCGACTCGTGTTTTATCCTTTATGTGTGACAGGAGTTTTCGACCTGGAACAACAACTACCAACCTCCCCCGCCCCCCTTGCTGTACTGTGAATGAATTTTTTATTAAACTTATATCAAAAAAATAACGCTCATTTCAATCATGTGCACCTTTTGCTTCCATCGCTTGAAGCAATAATAGATGTCAAACAAAAAGTTTTTCTAAATGTTGCGTCAAATAGTTTTTGTTTGACGAGTTTGCACGCAACGGCTCTTTCAACACGGTTTCACTAACACTCTCTTGACCTTCCAGGCGTCGCGCGGTTTGCCACCGTCAGATTTTTTCAACAGTGTTGTACAAAATACAACAGCGCGACGACTGAAGCGTTCAAGGATGCGGTTGAAATTATTCAATGTTCAATTCCAATGTATCGAGTTTTGTTTATTGTTTCCACAAAAGGATTGCTTTGATGTAAGTCAGACAGGAAAACAGCTGTGGGTCTGATGTGCAAATTTTTAGACGAGTGCAAGGTTGATTAATTTGTCGCGGTGTTTTAGCTTAGCTTAGCTTAGACTGACTACACATATCAATGGTTGCTATTCCGTGATTGACCGAAGTCAGTGAAAATGCACAAAGAATCAACTAGAAGTTCGGCTGGGATTGACCATAATCTTCTTCAATGTGCATAATTCAGTGCCTATTTTTTGCAGGGTCAATAACGGCGCCGGCCACGTCCTTGCAGTCAGGTGGGATTGGGGGAAGGAATGTTAGTGTGTAACCTTTGCTATTTGGAGACCGTGTTTGCCTCTGCATCTCCACAAAGGTTACTGGGAGGGATGTTTGTTAATGGGAAGGATCGTTGGGTCACAGGATTCACTTTGATAAGCGATTAGACCATGATAAATAATTATTTGTGAGATATATATACATGCTTATATGTAAATATAATATTTGCATTTGATATGAACAATTTCTATGTAGAGGAAAATTATGCCGACACTTGAGGTGAAGAACCATTCAAAGTTTGTTGAACAAATACCTAAATGTAACATTCATACAGCTGTCAGGACGAAAGCATGTGTTATTATATTTCACTTATTTTAAACTCGATTGGTTGGAACATCACTATTATTCTTATGCCGACACTTACAGTGGCGAACCATCCAAAGTTTGTTGAATAAAGTGAACCTTTCGCAAGTCTACACTTGTAGTGTCGAACCATTCAAAGTTTTTTTTTTTCAATAACAAAAATAAAGGTAAAAAAGGGGTGTTCTGAAAATAAAAAAATGTTAAACATAAATAATTCATGAATCAGAGTTTGTGTCGACATTCACAGTGATGAACCATTCATAGTTTGTTGAAAAATCATATTTACGTCCCACCATTGTAACGATTAAATGTGCAGTCATACATATTTTATAGATTAGAAATAGTAACATGAAATGAGCTCACCAATTGATCCGTTATCCTTGACTGAGCAAACTCTCAGTTTCACTAAAAAAAATTGGCACCCGACCCAAAAAGAAAATGACGACTGTTCGGGCTTTCTTGACGCACTGCCCAGGAGCAAGCGTCAAGGTCGAAGGATCAAACAGAACTCTGTAAAGATACTCCCATCATTTTCTACATACAAACTTTGATCTGTTAACTTTTGATAACCCAGACAACTAGAAGTCGCATAACAATTTGCGAACAAAGTTTGCAACAAAATCTGCACATTCGCACTGCATACTATTTTTCATCACATAAAATATGTACTTAAATCGCCCCCACTATTGTACAAATTAAGTCTTATATGTGAAACTTTGCACATTTAAGCATCACATAACGTAAAAGTTTATTTCATTAAACGTACATTTTGATTTTCTGGAAATATTAGTGTACACGGAATCGTATCCTTGCATTATCGTATGAAACAAAAAGAAATGATTTCGAATTGTTGCTGCAATCAGTAATAAAAAAGAGTTTCCATTCCGGCTTGGAAGATAACCGCAATTTGAGAAACACTGTCGTAAAACAGGAAAAATCCTACAATTTTGCGTTCAATTGCCTTGCTGGTGTGTGATCCCACCACAACATCACAAAGCAGAGGTCAGAAAATCGCATTTGCCGTGCGAATGAGTGCTTTCGCAGGATACGACGTGACAGAGTAGAAGGATTTGCCTACACTGGCTGCTGGCTGCTGGCAGAAGCCAAATTGGTGGCCCGATGCTTAATCCAATTTAGAAGGACTTGATGCGTAGTTCATTGCTCTGTGGATTTGGATCCTTTTTTTGCTCTCTCGTGCCTCGAACAAATAAGGTGGGAAGGTAAAACACAGCTTCGCAAGTCAGCTTTAAGTTGACGCAGATGGATGAGGGGCTTAAATTGTTTGACGATCAATCAAACCGAAGTCACACGGGTCCGGATCCACATCCGGGCGTCAAACCCGCTGGAACGGTGCTCTGTTCATGTTTGTCCTCGATGCGACATGATGACTGTTGGGAATTATTTTGGGCATGAATATATTTGGATTTTTCTGTAGCAATGAAAACTATTTATAAATCAGGGAATCTATTTGTTTTTTAAGATGTCCTGCTTGCCCTTGAAATGAAGATTTTTAACAGTAACGTTTGAGAGTAGAATAATCATTAATTGTATAGGAGTTATTGAGATGGTCATCAACTCCCCATCGTCCCCTACGTTAATGTAATATTTGGTACGTAAATAGAAATCTTGCTTTCAAAAGTCAGTATGTTAGAGATTTTGTGAGTTATTATCAAATAGACTGCAAACAAGACTTGTCTTACGTAGCCAGTGATTATTTGGAGAGCTATATACAATCAACTTAATAAGTACGTTTATACACTACCAAGAGTTTAGTCCAACGCCTCAAGGATACTCAAGAGCTACTCTGAGTACAGGTCATCAGATCTTCAAGCGTAATTAGTGAGTTTTCAGAACCCAGAACCTTGTAATCCGTACAGATTCATATAGTTATGTTTTACAAAGTTTTGAAATAAACGACGATTGAAAGTTATCCAAAACCTCCTTTGAGTAACTGGTCTTTGGATCTACAAGCGCAATAAGTGATCTCTGGACAGTTTACAAGCAACTTTTATATCTAGATGGGCTAAAAGACATATTCTATAAAGTTTTGTGTACAAAGACCGTTTATTAATATACACGAACTTCTTAGATCTACCAGCGTTCCCAAGGATTTTTCAGAGAATTGTGAACAAAATGAATAACAATAAAGGCCAATTACATTCGACTGTTTAAGGTTACCCGAGAACTTCTTGGATAACAAATCATTAACAAGCAAAACGAGTGACGTTTCACGACATTGCAAACTAGGATTGCTTTCATACAGACTTATATAGTAAGGATTTACCATATTTTGAGTTCAACGACTATTTAAGTTGACGCTTATATTGTGTTCGGTAATCCAATCCGCATGGTTATTAAATTAATTAACTCATTACGCGTGGTAAAGATGGACAAATTATGGGTGAAATTATGAAAAAAATCCACGTGCTCAGCTGGGATTTGAACCCAGGACTCTTGTATGCTAGACGAGCGCAACTAAGCTACCGAGCCACTTGGTGACCCAGTAACTGAGTTGGTTACAAGTTTAAAATTAAAATCCCTACAGACCACGCGGACCTCTTTCATAACCCATATTCATCCATCTCATGTTACTACACACGCAGAAAGATCAAATCCCAGCTGTATCAATCTCAGATCTGTAAGCGTAACTTGTGACCTCTCGAAGATTTATGAACAACATTTATTTACTAATAGGCTCATGAATACATATAGTCAAGCTTTGAGTTCCATAACCGTTTAAAGTAAAAAAAAACTATATTGAGTGCAAGCCTTCAGATCTACAAATATAATCAGTGGTCATTCGGAGGATTATGTTACAGTTAGAATCAAGCAAGTTTTGTGTTCGGGACATTGAAATGAATTAGCCTTTGATGTCTACAGACTGTAACGCAATAAAAGATCATTGTCTAACCATTCCCTCCGAATAAAGTTTATATTCATGAAGGCTAATAAAATTGTGTTGCGCCAAGTTGAATTTCGATAAATTTCCAATGCGCTTATAGGTTCGAAGACAAATTTTTGTTAAAGCTCATGGTTCACCTGAGAGCATAATTTAAATCAAAACGAGGTTGGATATACAGTACTGGACAGAATAAAGTACGCATTGGCCGTTTTTCCATACAAAATGATCAAGTTTGGAGTCTTATATCTCGGTTTATAGTTGTCCGATTGACCTGAAATTTTCACCGCAGCTTGAAAGTAACCTCAAATTTGCTAGGCTAGAAATTCATAGTTTTTCATTAACGAACTTTTAAGTTATCGCAAATCTCAAATTTTGATAAAAATGACAACATTTTAAAGTAAAAATAATTTTTAAATGAAAATATTTAGAGCAATATGTCCTTCTGCAAAAATGTACAATTTGATAAGACACACAAATTTGCAGAACATCATTTTTCGGTAAAACTGATTGTTTTCAAAATATTTTAAAAATTAAATTTTGCAATTTTTTGCAAATTGAGAGATTTTCAATAATTTAAAAGATTGTGTTTCAAATGCAGTGATTTTATAATTGAGTAAAATCTATGTTATATCTAGGCTGTGGTGAAAATTTCAGATCAATCGGAACACTAAAAGCTGAGATTCAGATCTCCAAACTTGACCATTTTGTATGGGAAAACGGCCAATGCGTACTTTATTCTGTCCAGTACTGTATTTGTATAAGCACACATTAGTGTAAACCTTGTTGATTTTTATGTGACCATCTCAGAAATATGATTCGAATCCAAGTTAACGGTGTAGGAGGTTTGTGCTCAAATCACTACATCAGGTCCCTTCCCTGTGAAAGCATTTGCAATACAATAGTTTGAATACGTCGAATGAAGCAACAACATCCCATAAACATTCATACGTATATACCGCAAATGACGAGCTGCGGTGAACATGAGCCTGTGTAACATCGTTTGATCGAATGATTTATTAAGACACACCGACAACAGCCATCGTCCGTTGGTAGGCAACATAAAGAATCATGAACTCACCCTCCCCCCTGGAGCTATGTGTTCAATGGAATGGAATGTGGGTAGGATTATTTACGTCGGCCATTCATACACTGGTTGAATGAATGACTTTCTGCTGAAAGCTTCCTTTGCGGAAACTATGTCAATAGTACGTAGGAACCGGTGCTATCATTATTATGTTCGTCAGCAATGACTCGATGTCTGTGTAGGTATATGCGTGAAGCAATGCTTTCAAGAGTCACATTAAGATGATGATGCAATGGGTGAAAATAAGATGAGAAATGAGATTGTCGCAACGAGCGCGACAAGTAGGTATTAAACATTATTTTAATGCCTCTTTGTGGGTGTTCGGTATGAGCAGTGTAGCATTTTCTTTCTCTTATTTGCTCTTTTTCTATAATTTTCTGCTATTTTTCAAAAGCTTTCAAACCTATAATTATGATATTCTCAGTAAAATAAGCGCACATGAATATGAGCTACATTTGAACGTAGTTGAGATTCAATTTGAAGAGCATGTACATTGTTAGCACAGATTCGTGACAAAATGGCTGTGAAATTAAAACAACACCACTCGTTGTTTTTTTTTAATTTAAGATTTGGCAGCACGGGACGTCATTATAATCACCATATTCATTTTAAGAAGCAAATCTCAAGTACAACTCCATATATCGATGTGAAAAATTTATCATATTCTATATAAGTGGTGCACAACCCATAAAATTTTCGACTTCATCGGTTCACTAGAACTCGAGATTCGCTTCTGTAAAAATTGATAAAAATGTTAAAGTGAGACAAAAGATAGGGAAAATAACACGGTATCCAGTTTTTCCTTAAGGGGGGCGTATTACACCTTATTACCTTACTTTGTTTTTGACACATTTACTATCAAACCGATTTTCGTCGTTTCACGTTTCAGGCGGGTGCACAGATCTGCCACAGTTTTTAATGTTCGACCGAATCTTTCCCGAACCCCGACCCATATCTTTCCCGAAGCAAAAAAAAATGGCTAGATCTTATCAAAATCGTACCTCGGTTGTTAAAGCCGGCTCTCTGAATAATACTTCCTAACACAGCCATCAATGAAGCCGGCTTAACTACTTTCCCGAACTCGTTTACTACAGGTGACAGATGACAGAAGATGATCTGGGATAATACTTTGTAGATCCTATTTAGAATGGTGATAGCTCGAAAGTTCTCACAATCTAACTTGTCCTTCCACTCCTTCGGTAGCTGTTCTGTTTCCCATATTGTGCCCATCGGACGGTGCAGATAAATGGTCAGTCGCTCCGGGCCCATCTTTATGAGTTCAGCTCCGATATCCTCCTTACCAGCAGCTTTATTGTTCTCGAGCTTATAAATGGCATATTTATCCTCCCTCAAAGTGGGGGTTGGTTGGTTTCCATCGTCCGCAGTACTGACGAGGTGCTCGTCGAAGTGCCGCTTCCTTTCGATCACTTCGCGCTCGTTCGTCAAAATGCTCCCATCCTTATCCCTGCTCATCTCGGCTCGCTGAGCTTCTGATAGAACTTATGTGCATTTTTCTCCTCCAGAACCTGCCTACATTTCTCGTCGAACCAATAGTTCCGTCGACTCCGTCCTACGTAACCGACGTTGCTCTTAGCTGCACCGTTGATGGCTGCTTTCACTGTTCTCCAGCAGTCCTCTAGAGGGGCTTCATCCAGCTCATCCTCTTCCAGTAATTCAGTCTCGAGGTGCTGCGCGTATGCAGTTGCGACATCCGGTTACTTAAGCTGCTCTAGGTCTTATCGGGGTGGCCGTCGGTACCGTACCTTGTCAACGATAGAAAGTTTTGAGCGCAGTTTAACCGTCATCAGACAGTGATCAGAGTCGATGTTAGCACCATGATAGGTCCTGACGTCGATAATGTCGAAGAAGTTACGTTAGAGTTTGAGCTACAAGTTTGAACATTGTGTACAAGGATATGAACGAAATTACGCCAGAAGGCAAGTTTGTCTGTCAGTAATCGCTGTAAATAAGGCGCTGCAAGTTGATAAGGTGACGGTCAGAATGTCGGATGTCCATTGAGAGTTGCTCCGCGAATGATCAAACGGGTAGACCATTTCAGATAGATGTTGGATCAGTTCACCGTAAAGTAAATTGGACTAATGCTGATTATCATCGCAGGATACTGCAACTCCTGGACTGTGATGAAGGGCAGCAGAATTACAGACGCAAGAAAATATATCCCACAGGAAGCTCTAGTGAACTTAGTTCTAGGCTCCGTTAACATTTAAAAAACGGAAAGGAATCCGTCGTTATTGTTACGATCAGTAGTTCTTTATTGACGTTGAACATAAACAGACAAGTTTGCAAAGAATACACTCATATCAACCACCAGCCGATTCGCTAACCGAGGAAAGTCCAACGTCAAAAAAAAAGCAAGTCGAAAACTTATCCTGTTTTCAGCATCAAGCAAATGTCATAATTTGATATCAATTTATAATTTTGGAGAAATTTTGAGAAATGCTCTAAACACGCTAGTACTGTTATTTAAGTACAAACTTATTGCTGGATGTTGCTGAAGAAACCAATCCCTTTTGAGCTAATTTTGTTTGGGATTTTAGTACATGTTTGCAGGGCTATAATGCCATATTAAGCTAAGTAATAGCAAACAAACTCATGAATATCTCTTCTGATATCCGTCGGATTGAATGTCTCTCTTCAGCAAATTTCTTCATTGTGGTTTGAAGAATGAGTTTTTACTATGGGATAAAAACCTTGTACTTAAATTGCAGTACTAGCGTGTTTGGAACATATCTCAAAATTTCTCCATAGTAATTCCCATAGAAACCTACATTGCCTTTGGGCCACCTTTAAATGACCACCTAGTAAGCTGAATATTTCACAGAACACTATTTTTATGGTAAGGATAGTATGGAACATATGGGAGAATAGATTCTCAAATATTTTTAAGTTTTAAACCGCCCTAATGTTGTATCTTGTTATCAGTAGTATCAAAAATTGTAACATACAACAGTAATATTGTACTCTTTGTTCATTTTTCGATTCACTGTTGATCCCGTACTGAAATGTGTTACGTTTTGAATCAGTTCGTTTACCGATTAATTTTTGAACCGATAAAATATTTTTTTATTCAGAAGGTAAGGTTAAAGTTTGCTGTTATCATTTGGTAGAAGTTTAGTTGTGCAAATGTGTTACTCATCTAACCAGTGCGTTTAACCGATTAATTTTTGATCCGGTTAAATAATTTATTTCATTTTGCTAAAAGATTATGTCCTGCCGGCTACATTGTGCTGTTACCAAAATTACACCTAATTTGGCAAACATATCTCTATCTGCCGATATTGAATACCTTTCCCCTAAAAGTAAAAATAGCTGACTGCAAAAGTCGAAATAAAAATAAAGAAGAGTTTATTTTTTTTCCTAGAAGATAATTGGTAACATTTGCTGTTATAATTTGAAAGCAGTTTAGTCGTACAACTATAATGTGAATTGGTAAAATGAACTGGTTCACATTTTATCAATTCACTTCTGAACTAGTAAAACAGTAATATCGGTATATAAGGGCAGTTGTGCAGTTTGTGATTCTATATTGATAAAACATATTTTTATAATAGTAACAATCGAAGTATCATAACATTTTGGTATATGATGAACTGGATCATCATACATACATACATTTTTGTTTGTAATAGACATTTTTTGTGATACTTGATGTTATTTTGAATCGGTTAATTCAATTACAAGACTTTTGAAGAATCCTTTGTAATTTTCAGCTCAGTGTAGTGGTTTCTTTGACTGTTAAGTTATTAAGTTAGTATTAACCATTTCTACATATACATGAAGTTTCTCTTTGCAATGGTAAGTCAATAAAATTCTAAACCGCAAAAATCCTTGAACGGATACAGCAGTTAATTCACCGCCCGGATTTCGTCAAAACGTTTATCGATATAGTATATCGGCTCCTCATCTACTATCACTAATAGTTAACCATTTGATTTACTTTTACGGATAATCCGGATTGATATGAATGGCTACAGTGACTACATAGGACGATGAATGAGTCGCAATACTGATTTCATGAGGAGATAGTGAAAACAAATTTGAGAAAAATATAGTAGCAAACTAGAACAATATCAATCATTCTATCGCTCTCACCGATGTTTCGGATTCCCTGAACCGGGCAGCTAATTGCTATCCAGATTAATAAATAAATTTCAATATTGGTTTAATAAATTAATCAAGAAAACAAATGCGTTAGAAATACTTCGGGTGACTTAGATAAAATATTTGGTATTTATTGCTTATACGGATGTTTCGGATCATCCGGTGTAGCTTCCAATGACTACCCTAGCTTATAAATGGGTTTCAACATTGGTGTTATCCATAGGACATGAAAACAAACGAATAAAAAAAAGGTTACGCTTTAGAACAATATTGATGGTTTGGCCATTTTACGGATGTTCCGGTTTTCCCAGAAGGCCAAACTGTTGCCACGTAGGTCCAACATTAGACCATGATAGTATTTTGATCTTAACTTACCGAATTTGGAAAAATACAGCTCATTTGAACTGAACTGTGAAACGCAGTATTCATTGGGCATTGGGTATTCAGTAACCGCAATACGCGAAATGGACACGGTTCTGATTTCGTTGCTCGCCCCACAGGAGCATGCAACACATTCAACGGATCAAACACTACTCCTTAATTTCGAAAGTTCTTTGATTGATTATTTCAAGTGTATTTTTCCCTCTCCTCTCTTCTTCCAGGAAAAAGTCCGTCAGCATGGCAACGAAGCCGCAACCACCGAAAAAGCGACGCAGTTCAACGTCCGCGTGGATCAACCGGCGCAACTCGGCAACGCCACCCTCGACTGCGGTGCGCAAACGTTTCAAGAGTCTTCCCTTTGCAGTGCTGCCACCGGAGGGCGTCGATCCGGATATCATCGTCGATGAGTTCTACCTTCAGGAAGCTCTGCTACGCAACAAGGAAAACTCTCATCGACACACCGACGACGATGTCACCCAGGCGATGACCGAAAACGACGATAGCAGTCGAAGCTATAGCGAAACCAGTGAAGGAACGTCAGTGAACCTTCTGAAACTGCCGCCTCCCTGCAAATGCCCATACTTTGGCGAAAGTTGTAGCAAGCAGCAGTACGAGGGGATTCGCCCCGCCGAGATCAAGATTGTGAAAACAACCTCAAACTTTAGCTCAATCTCGAATTTTGACACACAGATCTACAGCAATATTTCAATCTCCTCTCAGCCAACCCGATCGACGTCGAGCAGTCTATCGACGTTGCCGGCTTCGTCGGTGGTATCGCCAAACAAGAAAGGAAACCACTTGAAGAGCGTTTCAGTGGTTACTTGGGACTCCCGTCGACATCAACGGCGTGGATCCAGCTTTGGAGGAGCTCGCACATCTCTGCTGTTGACTCCGACTAAGCCCAGCACTTCGAGTACCTCCCTGAGACGATCAGCCACTCTACGGCATCACAACGAAAGTACACCGTCTATTGTGGTGTCAGGAGTAGCTCCGAAGAAGAACAGCTCATCGCCTTGCCTAATTCAACGGCAAGCCACAATTCGATCGCATCACTCGAGAAACTCTAGTGTTATTTCTCGGAACTCATCACGCCATGGGCGCATCATTCTTTTAGAGCAGAAAGCAACCAAGGTGCTAGGGGTGGTATTCTTCACCTTCGTGGTGCTGTGGGCCCCGTTCTTCGTGCTGAACCTGTTGCCGAGTGTGTGCAAGGAGTGCGAAGACAGCATCAACCACTGGGTGTTCGAGTTCGTGACCTGGCTCGGGTACGCCAGTAGCATGGTTAACCCGATTTTCTATACGATTTTCAACAAGGCGTTCCGGGATGCCTTCAAAAAGGTGCTACTCTGCCGATACGGATCAAAACCGGCCTGGCAGCCGAGCAGCTAGCAGCACTGTTCCACTGTCACTCGTACGGTAGCTGTTTAGCACAGGAGGTGTCTAGGCCAAAGTAAGAACCGCTTCCCGTATTTTTCCGAAGTGGGCTCAATGTTGCACTACTACTATTTTTCTATGAACGTGTACCTATTAGCGAATTTTTACGAAACTTGAGATGTCGTCGTGTGTTAGAAGGGAAAAATAAATGTATACACTCTGTTTAGATGAAGATCCTTGTGCGTTGGTGTATTCATGATGCCGAAAGCTATCCCGTCGTTTGCATCTGTATAATTGTATGATTTTATTCGATTCTAGTGGTGTTTTATAATAGCCATTTTTCGGGCCCAGATAGCCGTGGCGGTAAATGCGCAGCTATTCAGCAAGACCATGCCGGGGGTCATGGATTCGAATCACACCGGTCAAGGATATTTTCGGATTTGAAACTATCTATGGCGGAACCGAGGAGGAAGTTGTCACACACCCGAATCTGAATGTAAGTAGGAGTGTCATCTCGTGTATCTACCTGATTTAGATGGAAGAAAAGGACATTCTGACGGAGATGATCAGCCAGAAGGTATGCATCGTATCACCTGCAATGAAGGCAGCAGAGGAATTAATACACCGGCACTGATTTTTACGTTCTGTAAGTCCACGTACCCGGAGTTTATGAAACTCAGCTTGCTACGTGTTGTTCACTTACTCGTCCCTATTTTCCGAACTCGATACTTTGCTACGGCTGATTCAGCTACGAACACACTCGCGTTCATTGCCCCCGCAACGCAACGTCAATTGTTCGCAGAGCTTCCACGGGGAAGAACTCCGTTGTGCCATAACTGCAAGGGTGACCATCTGTCAACAAGTCAAGGTCAGGTCAACAAAAAGGAAGTGGAAGCCAGAAAACGCGTGGAGCAACAAACAGGTAGCTAGGCCCAAGTAGCTGCCAAACACAGCGTTTTTTAGAGGAAGCTGGAGCTGGAAGTGGCCATGCACCAGAAATATAAAGTCATCACCAGATTACAGGAAGAGGGCAAAAAGACAAAAGTAGATGATAACTATTTTAAAGAAAGTCAAACAACAATCGAGCTAAGCAATAACGCACCATGCGAGTGAATCCATTGTAGTTGAGGAGCCCCACCACAGCCAAGCGCAAGGAGTGGCCCACTTGACGGCTGACTCAATGACGCGATCAAGGAACATCTCCTGGTCGTACAGGAGACAAGCGTGAAAGACCTCTGAAATTCGTCTACCCCAAACCAACCACCTCGTCAGATACCAGGCGGCCCACGAAGAAGACCACACACAGCACCCATGATCTGACTCAGATGGAGTGTTCCGGCGAAGAGTCTGAGGTATCGGAGACACCCCCTAACCAATGTCTTCAATATTTCCACTCTCAAACAACATTCGGAAAACAACGACGTGGCCGCATGAACACTGAAAATGAATCTTTTCGCGATTTCGCAGCGATTTTCGTCGCGTTAGTCTAGATGATTCCTTCAAAGACAAATTCCATGCTTGCAGCGACACAACAGTGAAATCGCGGTGATTGTGGCAGGTACGAAGATACTCTATGCCTTGGGAATCGAGAAAATTTCCTTTACCTCGATCCCGATCGAAAAGATCCTCGACCAGCGGGATTCGAACCCACAACCCTCAGCATGGTTATGCTGAATAGCTGAGCGTTTACCGCTACGGCTTTCAGGGCCTCTAAGACACACGAGTTGGGAACAGCTTTTAAAGTGATGGGTGATATGCAGAGGCGCGTAATCGGGTGGTGGCCGATCAATGAGAGAATGTGCAAGTTGAGGCTCAAAGGCCGTTTCTTCAACTTCAGTATAATAAACGTGCACAGCCCTTTCTTCGGAACCACTGATGATAATAAAGATGCGATAATACAACAGCTGCTCAAGCCACGACTTCATAGGAGACGAACGAAAACGGCCAACGACTAATTGATTTCGCCACCTCCAAGAACATGGCCATTCGTAGCACCTACTTCCAGCACAGTCATTGCATTGTCTGAAGGCACTTTACTCTTCCTTAGTCCGTTCCTCGCTAGAATACTGCTCAACTGTATGGAGCCCATCCTACAGCAACGGCGCATAAAGAATAGAATCAATTCAACGGCGTTTCCTTCGATATGCCCTTCGAAGACTACCCTGGAATAATCCATTTCGTCTGCCCAGCTATGAGAGCCGATGTCAGCTGATTCGTTTGGAGCCACTTTCATCCAGACGGGATACTGCTAAGGCTCTTCTGATCGCTGATGCACTGGGTAACCGGATTGACTGCCCATCTATATTGGAACAGATAAACGTCAACGTTCAACCTCGAGCTTTGCGTAACAGTGCAATGCTGCGACTACCCTATCGTAGCACAAACTACGCAATGCATGGAGCTATCAATGGACTCCAACGAACCTTCAATCGCGTATCGTCATTCTTTGACTACCACTTGTCACGTGAAGTACTCCGTAGTAGATTCTGAGAATATTTTAGAAGATAGTTGTTTTGAAATGTCTGTTTTTGCTTTAATTTGTTTGTAAATTTTGTTCGCTTTTATTGTTTGATTAGTGACGTTTCATGTACTTATTTTTTTTATCATCATTTGGGCAACTCAGCCTGTTGATGAATACCAATAAACATAAACATAAACACAGTCTTCCATTCCGATACACCAGGAGATCACCACTGCAGACAGAATAACAAATCGACCACGTTCTGATTGCTGGACGGCACGTGTCCTACATTATCGATGTATCGTAGCGCTAACATCGACTCTGACCACTATATGATGATGGTTAAACTGCGCCCAAAACACTCCGTCGTTAACAGCGTACGGTACCGATGGCCGCCCCGGTATGATCTAGAGCGGCTTAAGCATTCGGATGTCGCAATTGTGTACGCGCAGCACCTATAGGCTGCATTACCGGAAGAGGATGAGCTGGATGAAGCCCCTCTTGAGTACTGCTGGAGAACAGTGAAAGCAGTCGTCAACAAAGCATCTGACAGCAACGTCGAGTACGTGGGTCGGAGTCGACGGAACGATTGGTTCGACGAGGAATATAGGCAGATTCTGGAGGAGAGAAATGCAGCGCGGGCGGTCATGCTGCAGCAAGGGACCCGACAGAACGTGAAACGTTACAGACGGAAACGGCAACAGCAGACCCACCTCTTTCGGGAGAAAAAAGGCCGCCTGGAGGAGACGGAGTGCGAGGAAATGGAAATATCAAAAGCTCAACGCATCCCGCAACGCCTTCGTGCCGCGAGCCGAGATGTGCAGGGATAAAGATGGGAGCATTTTAACGGACGAGCGTGAGGTGATCGAAAGGTGGAAGCTGCACTTCGACGAACACCTGAAGGGTGCTGAGAGCACAGGCAATGAAGGTCGAAACAACGGAGGAAATGCCTTCATCACTACTGCAAGCCCCCACTTTGAGGGAGGTTTAGGATGCCATTCATCAGCTCAAGAACAATGAAGCTTCTGGTAAGGATGTTATCGGAGCTAAACTCATGAAGATGGGCCTGGGAAGGCCAGGCATTTGTCTGCATCGGCTAATAGGCACAATCTGGGAAACAGAATAGCTACCGGAGAAGTGGAAGGTAGGTAGTGCTCCATCTACAAGAAAGGTGACAAGTTAGATTGTGCGAACTTTCGAGCGATCACCATTCTAAATGCGGCCTACAAAGTATTATCACAGATCATCTTCCGTCATCTGTCACCTGTAGTAAACGAGTTCGTGGGAAGTTATCAAGCCGGCTTCGTTGACGGCCCATCGACAACGGACCAGATCTTTACTGTACGGCAAATCTTCCAAAAATGTCGTGAATACCAGGTCCCAAAGCATCACCTTTTCATCGATTTCAAGGCGGCATACGATAGTATCGACTGCGTAGAGCTATTGAAAACCATGGACGGGAACAGCTTTCCCGGGAATCTCACAAGACTGATAAGAGCGACGATGGAAAGTGAGCAAAATTGTGTGAAGGTTTCAGGCGAACCCTCCAGTTCTTTTGGATCCCACCGGGGACTACGACAAGGTGTCTGTTGTTCAATATTGCGCTAGAAGGTGTTATGCGGAGAGCCTGACTTAACAGCCGGGATACGATTTTTACGAGATCCAGTCAATTTGTTTGCTTCGCGGATGATATGAACATTATCAGCCGAACATTTGATAAGGTGACAGACCTGTACACCCGCCTGAAATGCGAGGCAGCAAATGTTGGACTGGTGGTGAATGCAACCAAGACAAAGTACATGCTAGCTGGTAGGGCCGAGCGTAACAGGGCTCGCCTAGGTAGCAGTGCACTTTGGTCCAGGAATCAGTTTTACGCGGAAAGATGCATTTTGAGCTTTAGAATGAAACATAAGACAAAAACGGTCATGAACAAAGTTGTTTGTATTAGTAAGGCCCTTTGTTTTGTGTTATTGAAAATTAGGGTGGACCACATTTTCATAGAAATTGTGTAACTACAAAAATAATACATTTGTATTTTTTTAATATAATATACAATTTTATTATGTCTTTTGAATGCCGTCAAAAGATATGTTATGTTTGCCCCAGTCAGAGATATTCACAATCAAAGTAGGCATGTTTTTGAGAGAAAAACAACAATAACTCCCAAACGGAAGGAGATAGCGAGTTTCTTCACTCACCAAATTACGCATTTTTCAAAGCTCTAAAAGTGTTCCATAGACAACTTTGATGAGAAATAATAAAAACTTTAGAGCCAGAAAACCAGTTTTGTTCGGACCACCCTATGTCACCGTAGGAAAATAGCTCTAAATCGGTCAATTTAAGAGATACAAAAATCTGTTCTTGGCAAAGTTGCTTGAAATTGAATGGTCTTTGCTGAAGCATGTACAATATAATTTCTACAAATAAGAAAGTTAGTTACACAATTTCTATGAAAATGTGATCCACCCTAATTTTCAACAACACCAAACAAAGGGCTTAACTAATACAAACAACTTTGTAGAAGACCGTTTTCGTCTAATGTTTTATTCTAAAGCTCAAAATGCATCTTTCCGCGTAAAACTGATTCCTGGACCACTGTGCAGTGCTACGATAGACGGGGCTACGTTCGAGGTGGTCGACGAGTTTATCTACCTTGGATTCTTGCTGACGGCTGACATTTGCCGTGAATTACGAAGGTGCATCATCAGTGGAAATCGTGCCTACCATGGCCTCCACAAGAAGCTAAGGTCAAAAAAGATTCACACCCGCACCAAATGTACCATTTCCAAAACGCTCATAAGGCCGGTAATCCTCTACGGGCATGAAACGTGAACGATGCTCAAGGAGGACCACCATGAACCAAGGATGAACCACGAGCTCGCCCAACTCTACGGCAAACCCTGTATCCAGAAGGTGGCCAAAGCAGGAAGGATACGTTGGGCAGGGTATGTTTCAAGAATACCGGACAAAAATCCTGCAAAGTTGGTGTTCGCTTCGGATCCGGTTGGTACAAGAAGGCGTGGAGTGCAGCGAGCTAGGTGGGCAGATCAAGTTCGTATCGATTTGGCGAGCGTGGGGCAGAACCGAGGATGAAGAGATGCGGCCACGAACCGAGTATTGTGGCGTGAAATTATCGGCCAATCTCTGTAGATGTTAACTAAATAAATGAAATAAATGTAATTCTTACGAACTCGGCCAGTTGCCTGCAGGCCCTGGAGGCAAGATCTTCCAAGAACCCATGGATTCAGGAGCTTGAACACATGGTTCGAAACATAAATGTTCTGTTGGAACCGTCAACCGTCTTTGGCGAAGTTGCTCTACGAGCGACGAAAGTACAAAGGTACGCAATGAGAGACACGAAGTTTAGAGAGATCGAACTCGATACGCAGAAGGGATTAGACAGCGGTAATGCGGCCGACCAACGTGTGCTAGCGAGTCTATGAATCGGCAACGCGTAACTCACGTATACATTTTGTATTGAATAAGGGGCTCCCTCTCTTGCCGTGTAGTTTCCGGCTTAGAATAGAACTACGGATGACCTGTTCCGGTATTAAGAGTCCACCAAACAGGGTAACCCCAATTCAAGGTGTGAAGCGAAAAACCGTGCCAAGGAATGAGTGGTCGAGGGGGTGAAAAATATGCTCGGTCATTAACGGAGCCTGTGGGGCACCTGGGCACCCCTCACAGTAATTTGTCCCTTACCGCATTAATGCAGGGCGCGGAAACAGGAGGAGGCAGCAGTGCACGTAGTGCGGTGAGGTGTGGATGGAGCGTGATTGATGAGGGCCATCAATAAAAGTAGAGAGGGGCTCTCTGCGATGGAAGTGGCTGCACAGCAGCTTGACTCCATCATTGACTTTGCGTCCTCGAAGTCTAACATCAGCAAGGACCTCTAGCAGGCCCTGTTCAGACTTCGTAAGTCGATGTTGGCGGCCAAGCAGAACCATGCTGACCCCATGGCGACTGTGGCAGCGGCTGAACCCGTGGAATTGAAGGTGCCGAAGTCTACCCAGACGGAGCCCTTCGTTTTCGCGGGTAGCCCTAAAAGTGCGGAAGCGAATGCTTATAACAAGCAATCGCAGAAGCGTGCGAGGCAGCCGTCAGAGGAGGAGCTACCCGGCGCTTGCAAGGCCAGGCGAATATTGACCCCGAAATTCGGAAAATCGGACCCCAGCCAGGCGTCCCGGAAAGCCGAGAAGGATGGGCCCGAAAAGGCTGGCCCCTCACGGATTGATGGGAACTGGGGTTTGCGACCATTGAGAGGTCCTCAATCACCACAGGTTAGGGCGGATCAGGAGGGGTACGCCCCCTGGACAACTGTAGAGCGAAAGAAGAGGAACAAGAAGCACGAAGTGCAGGAGCGTAGGGATACCAGGCCAAAGAAAGGTAGGAGGGTAGGTGCCAAGCGCGAAAAGGGTGATGCGATCATCATCAAGACGGAAGCGTCCAAGAACTCGGAAGTCTTGAAGGCGATGCGCAGCGATGCGAAGCTCGCAGATCTAGGAGCCGACGTACGCAGTGTCAGACGCACTCGTACATGCGAAATGATCCTCGAGCTTAAGCGCGACAAGGAGCGCAAGGGCGCCGCCTACAAAAGCTTGGCGGAAGAGGTCCTTGGCGAGGGTGTCGAGGTGAGGGCTCTTACGCAGGCAGAGTCTCTGTAGGTGATGAACCTTGACGAGATCACCGACGCAGGTGGCCTTAGTACAGCTAGCTGTGGCGGACGCAAATAAGTCCGCTAAGGTAGGTAAGATCAAGGTTGGTTGGTCAGTATGCTCACTATACATGAGCAATCGGTGATCTGCTTTAGGTGTAGGGAACCAGGACACAAGTCCTACGAGGGCTTCGTGATTGCCAAGGTAAACGGGGTCCTCTTCTGTAGCTGCTATGCGCCTCCGAGTTGGTCGACCGAGCGGTTCACGCAGATGCTGGACTGTATGACGACCGTGCCGACAAGGCGAAGGGCAGTAGTAATAGCGGGTGACTTCAATGCCTGGACCGTGGAATGGGGAAGCCGTATCTCGAACCAGCAAGGTCAAATCCTGCTAGAGGCACTGGCCGTGCTAGATGTCGATCTGGCTAATGTTGGTACCAAAAGTACCTTCAGCCGAAACGGAGCGGAGTCGATTATCGACGTTTCTTTTTGTAGTCATTGCCTAACGAGTACCGTACACCCCCGTTAATTTGAACCTCATGTATTTCATTTTTAATTTGAACATTTAGTCACCCTAGAAAAGTGTTTCTGGTTACCTCTTTCACTGTTTTGTTTTGATTCTGCATTTCGTTCCACAGCGTTCCATTCCACTTTCCTCCGTTCCATGAGCTAAATGACGTTTGAACCATTTTTAATCTGAACGATGTGCAAATTAGCGGGGTACAAATTAAAAAGTGTTCAGATTAAATGTGGTCAAACCAACGGGGGTACCCGGTAGTTCGAACTGGAGGGTAGGCAATGCCTACACTCACAGCGACCACCTGGCGGTTCGCTACAGTATCGACTACAACAACAGCAGGCAGCGAGTAGAGGAAGCGGCTAGGTCAAGGCCAAGCCCTCGTAGGAGGAAGACATCTTACGTCAATGACGAAGTACTTAGAGAGCCGCTCCGTCGTGAGCGTAACCTACTCGGCCTAAGCGGGGACGATCTGGTAGCGGTGCTCTCGCGTGCATGCGATGCGACCATGCCTAGGAAAGTCCACCCTAGGAATGGGAGACCACCGTCGTACTGGTGGACTCAAGCGATTGCGAACCTGCGCCGTGCCTGCAGCCCACTCGATCGCGATTATGGAGGAGTGGATGCGCTCCAGGAAATTGGAATTGGCTCACCACAATACTGAGGCGGTTGATTTCAACAACCGAAAGTCGGTGCAGCAAGCGGTGATCAGTGTAGGCGACTGCACGATTACTTCGAAGCGCTCCGTCAAACACTTGGGAGTGATGATCGACGATAAGCTTACCTTCGGTAGCCACGTCGATTATGCCTGCAAGAGAGCCTCCACAGCTATTGTGGCTCTGTCCCGGATGATGTCCAATAGCTCTGCGGTGTACGCCAGTAAGCGTAAGCTTCTGGTCAGTGTCGCCTCGTCCATACTGAGGTATGGTGGCCCGGCTTGGGGCACGGGTTTAAGTACCGACAGCTGCCGTAGCAAGCTGGAGAGTACTTATAGGCTAATATGCCTGAGGGTTGCGAGCGCGTACCTACCGTGTCACACGATGCACTCTGCGTCATCACCAGTATGGTGCCTATTGGTTTCCTTATCATGGAAGACATAGAGTGCTTCGAAAGGTGCGGCACAAGAGGCATACGCAGGACTGCCAGACTGGCCTCTATGATCAAATGGCAGCGAGCGTAAGACAGTTCCACCAAGGGAGTGTGGACTCACAGGTTGATTCCGAGGTTAGATATCTGGGTCAATAGGCGCCGTGGGAAACTAACATTCCACCTGACACAGGTCCTTTCGGGCCATGGTTGCTTTAGACAGTATCTACACCGTTTTGGTCATGCGGGTTCTCCCGAATGTCCAGTTTGTGCAGGTTCAGAGGAAACGGCGGAAGACGTTTTGTTCGTGTGCCCGCGTTTCCGCACAATGCGTGACCGCATGTTTGCCACATGCGGTCGGAACACGACTCCGGACAATCTGGTTCAGAGGATGTGTGAAGACGATTTTGGTTGGAATGCCGTTTCATCGGCTATCACCCACATCGTCTTGGAACTACAAAGGAGGTGGCGAGTGGACTCGAGGAGTGGCTAGTGCAGACGCTAAACAACAGGAGGTCCAAGGGTTCGCAGTCGGCTACGTAGGTCATACCGGTGCCCTACGGTCGACCCTTACAGCGATTAAGCGGCCGCGGGGAGAACATCCTGGTAGCGTTGCTGTCGTGGTGCCGGCCTACTGGGTTGGATAAGAGCCTCTGGTTGTTCGGGGCAGGTGGAAGCCCCTTAGTCAGCAATCCCAGCTGGTGCTAGCTGATAGGGCCTAAGCCTTCAGTAGGTCAAATTGCGAAGCCCGCAGTATCAGTTCTTGATACCTGCGGTGAAGCTGGGCGCGGGCGTTGTGGTCGACACTGCCCGCCTTCAGCGGGCAATGGGAGGTAAGGACCACCTGGGAAGCATGCTACCTTGGTGGACCCCCTAAGCGTGTCATCGATGTTCGTTGCTGCATGGCTACGCAGCTATCCTGGAGGTTGCAATGTGCAATAGCCCCTCTCCGAAGCAATGCCTTCTTGGTGGTCCCGGAGAGACGAAGGGTTTGGCGGCAATGGGAATGGTTTAGTGGGTCGGGGGTGTAGTCCTGTTTACTGCTTGCATGTAGTAAATGGTCCCCAACCCCACACTCCCGGACCTTGGTCCGAAGTCTGTTGAGCAGATTATCCCCCCATTGCTAAGAAGGAAAAAAGGGGCTCCCTCTCACCTGCGAGCGTTGCGGAACCGTAATGGATCATTGAAGGTAACTCACCCGGCACTCACCACATCAAAACATCGGCGCCACCGTTTATGAGATTTAACATTGTAACAGGATTGCTGTTCTGTCAAACACACAAGACTTTTCATTGCGGCCGTTTTGGTTATTTTAATGGTCCATTGATGTACGACACCTTATTTTGCATTTGCAGAAACTATAAGCAGGAAAGATGAAGAAACACCATGGACTCGCTTAGTCATACAGATGCATTGTATAACAGTATCGAAATGAACGACAAGCTTTCGAAATATTTACATGATACTAGATTGTTTGCAAAGCTGTGATCGAAATGAATTGTAAAAGTGAAATGGTAAATAGGTTGTGCTTCTTCTCTGACACGAATGCACCCTTCTGGTGTAAAGCATCACTAATAAAAAATAACTCTCATTTCAAACACCAACAATTACAGTATTTCTATAAAACCTTAAAGATTCTAACAGAGGTTACCAACCGATTTAGATGAATTTCGCCAATACTTACGATAGACGCTTATTCCACACACAAAAAATAGCTTTATCACTTCAAAGTAAGATAGCCAAGAAATAGTGGTGGGTCATAAAAAGCCGCAGTGCTTTTTACAATACCTCCATCTAGTTGAATACGGTCACTGGTCAGAGAGCAATTCAACTACCTTTGTCTATCCCTTCCTGTATCAACGGATTCCCTCCAATAAAAGGTTCCATTTGCTGTGGTTACATGATATTGTATTTGAATTATGTCCTATATTATATGAGTGAGAGTCATCCTGGTTGCAAGCAGCAATCACTTCAGAAGCGTTTTATTCCTATGCATCAGGCTGTGTCCTGTCCACTTGTTGCGCTATTAGTGATTCGTTACATGGAAGAACTTTGTCAAGCATCAATCGGTGTGTACGGTGCTGCACGATGGGGGTAAGTGGTATGTAAAGCACGGCTGTCAGCTGCCTGGTGGTTGTCCTGGCCCACATACGACGATGCACCGAGAAGAAATGGAGTTTAGTTCAGTTCATCCACTTTCACCTGCCAGCAACAATGGCACTCGAGACACCGGCAGTGTAGCGGGATAACGAACGTAGTTCTCCACCCACTGCTGCAGGTTCTCCTCGTCCCGCCGGAAAGGGTAGGTGCCCAAGGTGATGGGAACCCGCAGTGCAACCTGTCGTTCCATCAGGTTCGGCTCAATGAGAATCTAGATGTGTGGCGAGGGTGGTGAAGAGAGGGGAACGGTACGTTAATTGTCGTTGATGAATTAAGTTTCGTTCCGAAAGTTTCGAGCGTGAAGCATCCATACGAGGAACTTGAAAATTTATTTTATGGGTAAGGGATATAGAGCTTTTCTAGCTCAAAACGCAAATAAAACGGAACCGACCGGTTATTTTTTTTTTTTTTTTTTTGCTATTTTACAAAAACTATTGCACTTTTGCAAACAACAAGAAGATTCACATGTACTTACATTGAATTCAAAAAAGGTGGCGTGTACGCGATTTGCGTTTTGAGCTGGAAAACCTCTACATAAACTTTTACGAAAATCAGGAGATGGAAAGAACTTATCAAATTTTGAAAACAGTTTTGTTAAAAGTTTACAGGACATTGAAGAGAAATCAATCGGATTGGTCAGAATTGAAACAAATTCCAAATCAGTAATTGACTTCGAAATTGTAAAATTGATGGATTATGTTGAATCTCCGACCCAAATCTCACGGAAATCAACAGTTTCCAAAGTACAAAAGACTATAACAATGGGCAATTTTCTCTGCAATCAGTTGGACCAGCAGTATCATCGGGACAAGCCCCCATCCATCTGATGGAAGTCACACTCACACAAACACTGTACTGTATCCGGATCAGGTGGCACCCGAGCAGGTTGGTCGGCGGCAATGGCGGCACTGTCAGGTGTCCATTCTGCAGCACATCACGGATGCCGGATTTGATACGGTCCCGTACGATGGCCGCCAGCTCTCGACGTTCCTGATGCAGGAGTTTCCCATGTGCATAGTACTGGATGGTCTACGAGAGCGTGTGTGTCGTCAGTTGATACCGGATGCGGATACAGCCAGGGATCAGCCCAGAAGCCAGCAGAGAAGGAGTCAAAAGAGATGGAAACATATTCAAATTAACTTGTGCAATGCAATTTAGTTTCAACTCAACTCGAAGTTTGTCTTGCAGTAGTGTAATTAAAATGCGGGAATTAGATTTTGCTTTACGGTAGATTCTTGCGGTCGTTCAATTAACTGTTGTTGGATGGGTGATGACTGATGCTGTTGGGTGCAGTCGGTGATATTAAATTGAATCAAAACCAATGATGAACGTGAAGCAATTAGGATGATTGAAGTTGGAGAATTAGTTCATCTGCTGATGTTTGAGCGGAAAGTTAATGGTTTGAATAAATGGTTTTACGCGAGTTTTGCTTTAACTTATTAACAAGTGAGTAGATGGTAAAACAATGAATAAGATCAACAGACAAATTTTTGAGTTACATCAGAAGTCATCAGATGATAGATCTTCTTCATATTGGCGTCAGGTTCTCCGTTTCAGCTTAGTGTTCTTATCAGCACTTCCACAGTTATTAACTTTGCCAAAATTTGTCATCTTCGCATCCGTACATCATGTGGCAGGTACGATGATACTCTATGCCCAGGAAAGTCAAGGAAATTTCTATTACGGAAATATCCTGGACTGACCGGAATTCGAACCCAAACACCTTCAGCATGGCTTCGCTTTGTAGCCGCGGACTCTCGGCTAAAGAAGGCCCCTCATGGACATAGGAACAGCGAAAAGAGAGTGACAAAATGTGTCGTTATTGTGAAGAACTTGTGAATGAAACTTATAAAGACATTTGAAACTCCATCGTGATGGTTAAACTGGCCCTTGTGATGATCAGCTCAATGTACGTTAGTTGGCATTGTTACGATGAAACAAGCGTCATTAGTCAATTTTCGAACCAGCTTACCTCCATCAATGCATACTTAACCGCTTTAATGGTCACATTGCTCTGATTGTATATCTCACCCGTAACCAGAATGTTTTCTCCCGGAATATAGGCTCTCTTGTCCAGTCCGACGTTACATCTAACCGTTCCGCCAAGCACTCCAACTCCTACCCGATGCCTAGCACTGGCTTCCAGGGGATCCTACAAATAGTAAAACCGACAATTTGCTTCTCAAAAACACTCTTTATGAAGCCGAGTTAAACTCACACTCAACAGCGGGTCTTCCAGATTCAAATCAATCGGATTCAGCACGATGAAAACCTGTTGATTTTTGTGCGTAATTCCGGACGATTCTTTCAGGCTGGACTTGCAGTAGTACTGAATCCAGCCATGCTGCCCAAGAAACGTAGATGGTAGTGATACGGGAAGGCCTAGTTTGAATGGGAAACAATGAACTCCGGGCGATAGAAGAATCGGTTTATTGTCGAAGTCATCCAATAACTTCATGCGAAAGTCGATGTAGTTCTCTTTGTCATAGGATTTGTCACGACGCGTAGCTTTGATCGCATTCACGGTGCACTCGCCCAACACGTGAAAGTAAAGACCTGGAAAATAAAGCATAGCACTCGATTAGTTTCTCTTTGTTTTTTAGGGTGTTCCATAATAATTCAGGGTCCGAGAAATCATATTGCACAGTCCTAGAATAAAAGAAATGCTTATATATAGTATAACAAATCATTTGTTCAGAGGATGCCAAGGGTGCCAGCCTGCAGAGAACTTCAAAACGAGCACTTAGCTAAATTTTGGAAGAAACATAACTAACGGAGGTGCCTCACAGTTCTAAAAAATCGTAAAAAAAAAGATTGGACTCGAAAAAATGCGACACTTTGTTTTGGGCGACACTTTATTATCGCGTGGGTAAAAATTCATGAAGTTTTGGATAGTACTAGCTTAGTGTGTTATGTTTATGTACACTGAAACAAGCGTTGAAGTAATGAGAACCATGAACAAGTTTTTAAATTTACTATTCTGATCACGATTGAGCTACCAATAACGCTTTTTATTTGCGTTTTGGTCCCTCTCGATCAAACCGCATCGATAGCCGAGCGGTAAGCGTTCACGCTTGACAATCGCAAGATCTTCGGTTCGATTCTGGCTTGCTGCAAGTTTTTAACCATGATATAGTAAATTTTACTGTCGAAATGGTACCATGGTAAAATTAAATGCACAAAATATTTGATATAAATGCAAATTTAGTCTGCACAAATCAAGTGGCGTTGTGTATTTAATTTAACCCTCTAATATAGTATTTTCAACTGCAACGCTGTTCTCAGTGTATGCAAAATTTTATCGCGATGTGTCAAGTAGTTTTCAAGATGCATTCGAAACAAGAAGAGCTACGCCAGCAAATCTTGTTCGCTGTGATCAATAATCCTGATCAGTCGCACAGATGGATCGGCAAAAAGCTTGGAATGCACCATTTCACCGTGTCCCGCGTTGTGAAGATGTTCCAGGAGACGAAGACCATCGAGCGGCGCGCTGGATGCGGCCGAAAACCGAAAATGGAATACCCAGAGAAGGTGCGGAAGATAAAACAGTATTTTAAGCACAACCCGAACCTTTCCACCCGAGACGTGGCCAAAAAGGTCAATTCGTCGAAGTGGTTCGTCCAGTAGATCATGAAGCGGGCTAGGCTACGTGTTTTTAAGGTCAGGGAGGCGGCAAACCGGACTGACAAGCAAAACACGGTGGCCAACTTGCGTGTGCGGAAGCTGTACCGTGAGTGGCTGATCATGGCCAGGCTGTCTCGTCATGGACGACGAGACATACATCAAGGCGGCACCAAACAATGGAGGTTCCGGAAAAAGTCCGGAAGAGAAAGATGGACAACTTCGAGATGAAATACCTGTTGCGGCAGGCGAACTGCGAGTGCGGACGGTACAGCAAGCCGTTCGTAACAACCGGCACCATAAAGTTACTAATTTATCGAGAGGAATGCTTGCAGATGCGCGTGCTGCCCTTCCTTTGCTCTCACCGTGGTCCTACGCTGTTCTGGTCGGATCTCGCTTCGTGCCGCTACGCCAAGCCTGTAATGGATTGGTACGAAGCGAAGGACGTTGATGTGGTCCCGAAGGAGGCGAACTCGCCAAATACACTAGAAGTTCGTCCGATCGAAAAGTTTTGGGCGACAAGAAAGAAGAAGTTGAAGAAAAGCGGAAAATCATTCAAAACCGATGAAGTTTTGAAGAAAAACTGGGAGAAATTGTGTAAGAAAGATGGGCAAATTCTCGCCCAAGATATCATGCGCAGAGTTAAGAGAAATTTACGAGCACTCAACTTGGAGGAAGTAATTCAATTAGTTTAATTATGCCAAAACATAGTTAATATTTAGTTATTTAATCTCTAAGAATTTGAAAAGTATCCGATTTATAATAATTTTTGTGGTCATTTTTATGTGTCTCATTCTTTTCGAGTTAAGTCTAGCTGATTGTATTACTTAACAAGCAAATTTCTTTACATTTCTGTCCATCAATATTCTCAAATTAATACTATTTTCAAATAAGCCCTGTTGTGACGCCCTTTGAACAGCTCTAAGAAGATGAACAGTTCTAACCGTGAGTATAAACTTGGCATGACAGATCGTCTGTAGTGGTAGTGGTAGAGTAGAAAAAGACGTAAAGTAAATATTGTAGTTGTATAAACGATAAATATAAATATAAACCGATAGGAAGAAAAGAGTTAACAAGTTGATTGCTCGTGTAGCGTAACAAATTAGTTGCAAGTTAATTTAGTTTATTCGAAGTGTATTGGAAGCAGAATCAGAACAAATAATAGTTCATACATTCCAAAATCCGTGAGTAGAGCATGTAAAGAAAGGAGAGCTGATTTAGTTAGTGCAATAAGTAAAACCTCAATATTGTTTTAATTACTTGAAGATGGTGATTGCTTCGGATAAGGTGGATAGCAACGATCTAGGAGAAGTACTATTCGTTGATCCTCTTTGGTTAGTAAGTACTCATAACAATAACAAAATGTAAGGAATATTGATTATAACATGTTGAGCAGTTAAACCATCAAGAAAGCCGAGCAGTAAAACTAGGGTAGATGTACCGTAAAACGGGGTAACTTTGATAGTTTTTTCGAAGAAAACTTCAAAATTTATGCATTCTGTTTCAAAGAACTACAATTTATATTTTTAAAACAAGTACTGACATCCTAGCTATCGATTGCACTTGATAGATAGCCAAAAGATTTATTTTGAATAGATATATTATTTTTCATAGAATAGAAAGTCGGTTTTCTGTTTTGGGGTAACTTTGAAGATGGAGTATAAATCAAACAAAAATGAATGAATTACGGAACATTTATGGGGCGTTACATACCCCTAGGCGTTTAACGCTATATGGAAATTTCTGACTTACAAGCCCTTTAAGCTACTTCAATAAATAACCTTGGATGAATTTCAGTGATATTATTAAAATAAATATAAACAAGAGATTATTGACGTATTTTTTCTGAGATGCATAAATTTATACTGAGGATCAACTGTTGATTTCTACTGAAAACAGGCACGGTTTATAAAAAATCCAAAAAATAATGATTCAATGATATCTAGTTAATTTTTTCAGGAATACTTGGAACATTTTCTGAGTCTCTAACAGATACTTAATTGTTGCTCAATGCATTTCACAAAAATCAATTGTTTAATGTTTCAAGCAGTTTCTACAGATTTGTTTGTGCCATATAAACAAGTATCCAATTTTTGGAATTTTGTCTGATTTTTAGATGGTTCTTTTAAACAAGAAATTTTGCTTTTTGTGAACAGTTAAGCGTACTTCAAATTTCAGTCTACTCTTGAGATTTAGCATGATACTTTTTCAGGCTTTGGGAAGCGAGTTCATTATGGAGTTAAAAAAAGAAAAAAAGAAGTTGAAGAAACCTCTATGAATGACATTTAACATTTATCGCAATCTTGTTTCATTAAAATGAAAACAAAGATTAGTTTCCATTTTGACTAGGGGTGCACAAATGGAGGATTGCCAAAGGCGCCATGAGGCAACGGTATGGCTCTGCATATAGTGATATATTTTTGAATCAATTGTAATTGATTAATTATTCACTTTGAAACTACGAGCTTCAAAATAGTCATGACTGCCAAAATAAATAACGGGCTACATAACTTTACATGGCCAGATTGATGGACCCCTTGGTAGTTATTATTAAAACAGTTTTTGAGGACCCCTCCATTTCTGACAATTCTTGGCTCACTCAAACTACCATAACATAGAAATTCCTTCAACAATCTCTTCGCAATAACATGGCAAAAATTGGTTAACAAAATTCATGATTCAAAAATTTTCTTATTTTTTTTGATAGCTCAATTTACATATTCAAGCTAGGTATGCTGTTCAGCTTAAGAAAAGTAAAAATTTCTACGCAAGAAATGGTCAAGAAATGTTCTACAGTGAGCTGCATTTGAATTGACATTTCTTTTCAACTCCGTATTACGATCAAAGAAAAATGCTTTTCTTTAGCATTTTTTGCAAGAAATTGCCCACGTATCGAGATAAGCGATTACTTTTCCGTTGAGCTGCATACTTCCCATAAAGGAAAAAATGTTCGTTTATTATTTTGGTTTGCCAAATCCGGGTATCCGTTAACTCCATCCATAAAATTTTGCACAGTGGTCTCATCGATTTTATTCATCGCCAAACGTCAGTTTGATTCAAGCTGCAGCTCGTTTTCCATGAATTCATTAGGTTTTTTGAAATCCCATCTGATCAAGTTCCAATACCGTTCGATAGGGCGAAGTTCTGGGTTGTTGGGAGGGTTGTGGTCTTTGGGTACCAAAACCACGTTTTTTACATCGTAACAGTCTATTGCTTTTTTCCCATAGTGAAACCTCCCCAAATCTGTCCAGAACAGCACAGGTATATCATGTTGCTTCAGAAATGGTAGCCACCGATTTTCGAGACACTACTAGACTTAAATCTCTTGATTGCTAGTTGTGATGAAAATGTCACTTTTTAGACCACACGCGCATATGGCATGCCGGACGAGGCATTTTTTATGGAATTTTGATAGTTTGATGGTTTTGAATATTTCGGCCACCTTACCTTTTCCTGATGTGGTATAAAACTCATGTCCCGGAAGCTGCCTGGAATCCGTTTTCACATAAGTTTCGTGCAAAAACGTCGCATTTTGACACGCTACTCCTCTTCCTTGGACGTCATTTTGAAAACTGGAGAGCAAAAGGTGAAAACTCTTTATAGCAATTATTGGATGTACTCTCAACTTTCAAATGCAGCATTTCAGATTTTTTTTAAATGCATTTTCAATCAAAACACATCAGTTGAGGCCCAGATAGCTGTAGCGGTAAACGCGCAGCTATTCAGCAAGACCAAGCTGAGGGTCGTGGGTTCGAATCCCACCGGTCGAGGATCTTTTCGGGTTGAAAATTTTCTCGACTTTCCAGGGCATAGAGTATCTTCGTACTTGCCACACGATACACGCATGCAAAAATGGTCATTGGCACAGTAAGCTCTCAGTTAATAACTGTTGAAGTGCTCATAAGAACACTAAGCTGAGGAGCAGGCTCTGTCCCAGTGGGGACGTACTGCCAGAAAGAAGAAGAACATCAGTTGAAGTTGGCCAATTTTTGCGCGTTCCTGTATTTAGGAGTTTTATTCGGAAAAAATGAAAATTGTTGACGGCCATGTTGGATTTTGCCGCCATATTGAATTTTATAGGAAAACCTGATTTTTTATGGTATTCGCAACCACCGATTTTTAAAGTTGTTGCATCATTGCAAAGCTGAGCTGAAACGGTGTCCGGCCATTTGGCCGAACGCCGTTTGTCCAAACGGGTCGTTTGGCCGAATGTCGTTAGGCCGAATTACGAACAAAAAAATAATCAAATTGCTACAATGCTAATGCCCAATGTTTGATCAGCTAATTAATTTACTGATTTTTATGATGTGGCAGGAGTCACAGGACGTCATGTTTGTTGTTATATAAGTGCTACAAGAGAATGATAAAATTAACTTGTTAAATTAGCACGAAGTTGTGAACTCCATACATCGCGTCAAGACTCTGAGCTGATGGTTGTTTCATCTCTGAGTTACCAACGGTGTGCTAGAGTTCCAAGTTTTCAAATGATTTTTTCAGAAAATTTTTGCTGGTTCCGATACTGTTGGCAATAATTTAGCTTATATTTTAATTGGGAATTTTACCTTCTTTCAATCATCGGTAGCTCTTTGTAGTTATATTAATACAGTCGACTCTCCACATCTCGATATCGAATGGACCATCGGGATAGAGAGATCAAGACATAGAGCAAATTTTTAGGGGTCTATTTTGTAATTCGAGTGAATTCACGTGACTCTTCAGTAGTCATTGTCGATCAAAGTAAGCATGCACATTTCAGATGTCACTCGTCGACTCCCATAGTAATTCAGTCACATAGAGTGACAACTGTCGATAAACTCGAGTGACAGAGCCAAGTCGAGTGAAATTTTTGGTCGACAGTGACTCCAATCGAGTCGTTTTTGATCGACTCGACTTATAAAATAGGGCCCTTAATGAATACTAGATTGAATATCACTCCGTTACCAGGAAAATTAAAACAAACTACGTCATTTCGTTTTCGCAAATTCTTTGAACTCTTAAAACTGGTCTAGCAGATATGGAGAAAGGAAATGATAGCGAAAAGCCTTACCTTTTGGCGTTTACAGAAAGATTTCAACCTCTACTATATGGGAAAATTAGAAAAAGAGTGATAAAACTTATTTTTAAACATAAAATCGCTTAAGCCACTATTGGTACACGTGTTCCAGTAGTTGCGCTAGTGCTCTAGTAGTAGACGATTGGGAATGATACAAGGAATTTTAAACAAAATGGTAAATTTTTACATAGCTTTAACATTTTTCCAAACAAACAAAATATCTTTCGAATGAAGCATAAAGATCATCTCTGGGGTTTTTCTTCATTTTTATACATCCATTTTAAAAACTGCTTTCATCCGTTGATCCATTACTGGAACACGACGGCAACTACTGGTGCAAAGGTGCAATTTTTTTGCATAAACTTAATTATTTATATGACTTTTTGATAAAATTAAAAACTGAAATTTGGCAAATCGACTAAATTAGAGATGATATATTCACCAAAATAGCACATGTCGTTTTTATCGAAAAAAGTACGCTTTATTCCATAGTTCAATCTACTGGCACATTACAACCATTGGTACCGGCACCCTACTACATGTGAAATGAACTCTTCACCGTCGCTTGCGTATGGACCGATGTACGAGTTCACTATTTGACTTTTGAGCAGTGCCGTGTTATTTACGTGACCATGGCAACGAGTGAATTTGGCACCGCTCAAACGTCAAATTAGTGAACCCGTGCATTGATCCATGGACGGCTATCTGGGCCCCTCGCGGCTGTTAACGTTTGTTAGTTGAGAGCTTCGTTTGCCAAAGTTGTTATTTTTCCCTTCAAGGGAAGGCAAATAAATTTCCCTTGCGAAAAGATCGCGTTTCAGGCACAATTACATTTTCCGTCGCGCTTTTTGTACCAAGTGCTAGCCAAGAACATTGTATTTCGTTTAAAGTGAAAAAGCTACCAAAAGATTTGGTAGGTAATCCACTGGACTAATCTAAAGAGAGCAAGAGAGGAGAGAATCTCTCAATGTAAGATAGAATGTTTAGAAAAGCTCAGCGAGAATTTTTCATTTGACGAAAAGTTTCCGCCGCTAACCACACGGCTACGAAGCCCACATTTATTAATACTTCTCCTTACATCGACATTCCAGAGCATTTCAGATAACCTAGACCACTACGAAAAAATCCTTTGAAATGTATTTTGTTTATTCATATAACTTTATGATATTTTAGAACAAAAACACTTAAATTCCTACGATAAATGTAGGAATGTAGAAAAAAAGTCGAATTATAAGGGTTGTGCTATCGAAGAACAGTGTCATTAGTTTCCCTCACCACTCTTTTTCACAAACACTGGCACATTAATTTAAATAACTTTCACCAACTAGAACTTTTTAAATCACTATTGATCATGAACCACGAGAAAACACAGGTTCAACAAATCCCATCCAAGCGCAGCATTCCACGATAGTCGTATCTCACCCAAAACAGCTGTGTTTTCCTGCGTCTCCAGCAGCACCCGGCCGGCCAGCACTTGACCCGGTAAATAAAGCAACGAATCCCGATCGAGGATAATTTGAAACTTCAACAACTTTTTCGACATTTCTAATGGTCAATTCTGCGGAAAATTCAACACAAAACCACTCCAAACGGCGCAACAGTGAATTCCGTTCTGGCTTTCGTCAGACTCAAAAACGAACTTGACTCCCATCCACTAGTCGTCATCGGCATCGTCAGCTCAGCAGTGCTTCAGTGCTGCGGTGTTATTCAAGATCAATAGTGCAGCCTACACTCAGCCATCGCCAACCAGAACGAGAATGCGATGCGCGTGGGAGAAGTTGCTCCTCACCTGGACCATACAATACACGTAAGGGTAGCAATCAGCGAACAACGCGCAAAGAGCGGACGAATAAAGCGAGTTGAGATGCTTCAGTCATGGTCGGTCGTTTTGTCAATTAACGGAAGATGGTCAATCAGCGAGGACAACCTTTCTGCTGTATGCAGATTTAGGGTCGACAAAGTGCCCTTCCGAAAGGTTCACTGAAAACATACACGGATCAATTCACGCAGTGGACACATTCCACAAACATCTACGCCAAGATATCAACATTTCAAACTCTGAAATATTTCCAAAGCTATTTTTTTTAATTTCTTTATTAGTATCATTCCAGACATTACATTCATTTCTTATATCTAGTTGTTCTGTGTTAGACAATACTATCATCCTAATTTGGTAAAACAAATTTAAGATTTTATTAACATTCTGGTAACAACATATTACACTTCATCTGCCGTAGCAGTTCAGATTTTTTACAGGTGAGTTCATTTCGCCTGCTTATAAGAGAAAAAAAAACACGTTCTCAATTTACTTAACCTAACTTAACCTAAATGTATAACGCATTAATCGTGGCAATAGAAGATTGTAACAATTTTTGCCTGAAATTATTATTTTTTTTTTTGACATTTATTCCAATGTTTCAACATTGGATTATCTAAGTAACTCATTGGTACTATACCAGGAAGGAAGCTTAAAAATCATGTCATAAAATGTCTGCTTTAAGGATTCAAATAAAGAGCTTTTGGTTTATGTGGGATTTTTATTAATTGAGTTTTGGTAGCATTAGGAGAAATCTTCCGTTTTTACAAGTATGAAGAAAATATATCCAAACTTTTTTGCAATCGACTACAGATAACACGCAGGCTTCGTCCTTTGGCGGAGAGGTCTGTGTCATCCGTAAACAAAGATTTTTGACATCCCTGAGGTAACTTAGGTAAGTCAGATGTGAAAATATTGTATAATGTTGGACCCAAAATGTTGCCTTGGGGAACACCAGCTCTTACAGGAAGTCTTTCTGGAGTTCTGATTATTAACCTGAAGTGTACGATTTGACAGATAACTTTGAATTCTTCTTACAATGTATGTTGGAAAATTAAAATGTTTTAATTTTACGATCAAACCTTCATGCCAAACACTGTCGAATGCTTTTTCTATGTCTAGAAGAGCAAGACCAGTAGAATAGCCTTCAGATTTGTTGTAACGGATCAAATTTGTTACACGTAAAAGTTGATGAGTGGTCGAATGTCCATGGCGGAAGCCGAACTGTTCACTCTTAAAAATAATGAAAATTACTCTGGACGTAATTCTGGTTATGACTGAATGACACATGATGTAAGTGATGGAACGGCACAAAAACGTGTCCTTGAAGATGTATTGAACAAAAAATGTAATTTTAAATGTTAAAGGACGTGAAAACGATGGAACTGTGATCGACATTTGCCGAATCAGACACTAACGTATTTGAAACTCGACACAAATTTAAGTCATTCGGCTCGCTTCTTTTATGTGCATCCCAAAAGACGTAAATCACATTATTTTTGGTACCGTGTTCATTGGCAAAAATTGAATTTTCGTTTATGTGGACCATCATTCTGTTCAAAATGACCTTTTCAAAAAGTTTACTGATGGAGGAGAGCAAACTGATAGGACGAAGCTAGAAGCTTCTGCAGGATTTTTGTCTGGTTTTAAAATTGGAAAAACCCTAGCTTTTTTCCATTTGTCAGGAAAATATACTAATAGAAAACATTTGTTAAATATATCAACTAAAAATTATTAGCTACTTTCTGGAAGTTTATTGATGAGGATGTAGAAAATTCCATCATCGCCAGGAGCTTTCATATTTTTGAATTGATTAATAATAGTTCACACTTCTTCCAAATCAGTCTCACAGGCAAGTCCTGAGTAACTTGATTTTCAATTGGACTAGTAAGTCCTAAATTAAAATTGTGTGCGCTTTCAAACTGCATAGCAAGTGTAGTATCGTACTGTTAAGAGTAGGCCATGGATGTTGAGAGTGACATAAGAGGTTTGGAATAAAAGATTGTTATTTAGAACACCATTGAAATCAGACGTGTTTTGGTGTCTCTACATTGGCGACGAGAGTAAAATAGTTTCAAAAAGGAGGAAAAGAACAGTAAGATATGCCCGGTTAAGACTCTGTATTGATTATTTGGGTCGAAGTTATGGAGACATGAAAGCCGGAAACAAATGCAACGTGGAGTCAGATTCAAATCTTTCACAGTACCGGCAAGGCGCATCAGACAGGAACCAAATTGGATGAAGGGCACGATTTGGAATGGTAAATATGACAATACTTTGGATATACATTGCAAGATGACGCCATGAAGGTAGCGTGTTTATAAGAATTGTTTGCAAAGATTTAAATTTACGAGAATAATTCTCAAAACTGTTTTTTGTACTGATTGATTGTACTATAAAATGGTTATTGAAAGATTGTTTGCAAGTGGATATTAAATATAATCAATAATATTTTCTAACAAGTATTATTTTCAACTAGAGTTTACTAATTGAGTTTTATTTTAGCAAAATTCTAAAACTATAAAAAATACACTAAACTGTCAGAAAAGGACGTTATCGAGATTGTTTCAAAATATTTAGAAAAAAAGGAGGAGAAAAAAACAATTAAAGCTTCCGGTAAAAGTCATTAAATGTTAAATTCAAAATTAAGACAAGTGACAACCATGTTCCAGCCAGTATAAATAAACGGGAATCAATTGGAATGAACCGATTAAATGCATTGAATTCTAGTTGATACTTATTTGGAGAACTTCTTAATGAGTCAATAAAAAAAAAAATAGTGAGCTCTTCATGATTTTAATATGAAGGTGCAAAATAACAGTAAATAACAGATACTACCCGTATATCAAAATTTTACATAACTGTAATTGCAATCATTTTGCGGCTGTGAGTGAAGGATAGGGAAGCCATATTTCCAATATTGAATACACTACTTTTCATCACATGTTGGATACATTAACCACACTGCTTAGTGAATGAAACAATATCCACATTCATATCCAGCACAAGCACTACAGGTCTGAACTTTGGTAGCCTGAGTAGAGTATTTCGTATTAGGATGCATACAATGCTGTATAAACACAGTTATAAATTAATAAGCATTGGTTTGTTGAACGGATTGTAAAAATAGCGATTTTGTGTAAATTTGAATTTAGAAAATTCATATTATGATTATCAACTGCTGTTTATTCGATGAAAAACAAAAGATTATTTTTTGAAAAACACATATTTATATTGAAAACTAAGAATGAAAAACAAATATACCAGACTTAGCTCATAGAAATTTGTCGCAAGTATAGAAATGAAAAGATTGGTAACGGTGAGGTTATTTCTGTTATACTATTAACATTGACATGCTTTTAATATTTATGATGATTCGGAGAGTTGATATAAGGGTGTAATAAAAACAATATATTTCTGATTTGAACATTAAATGAATTATAAGAAATCTACCATAATTGTATATTACCGCACAACTATAAAAACAAGAAAAGATAGAGCAATCAAAACATTAAATTAAATTTTGAATGAGATCATTTGTGACATTTTACTCTTCGAGGCGTAATATTGATGCCAAGACATTTGAGTTCGATTCCCACTCCAGTCAAAAGTTTCTAGCCTAAGTCGGAAGAAATTGCCTATGTTTCTTGATAATTAAAAATTGTCATATTTATTGTTTTAACGTTACTTTTATATGGTTATTCCCATTTAAAACTTTGATCGGTACAAAACTTCCTATAATTCATGTTTCATAGATCAGATGTACAATTTTCAATGCAGTAATAAACAATTTATTTAATTGTTAGCATACGCAGAAAATATATGTGGTATTTTAATTTTAAAGCAGGATTCCAAAGTTTGAAATTTTATTTGAAAATAGGTGTTAAAATGCATGTTACATCCAAGCTTAAGAAGAAAACAGCTCAAAGATGAAAGATATGTAAATCATAATCATATAAAAAAAACTTGGAGCTAGTACAGATGCAAGTATAGATTGAAAATTATAATGAATAATGCTTCCTTGACCTTGTAAAAAGTTTAAAATTAATAGGTTAGGGGCGATCCATTAATTACGTAAGACAATTTTCAGGGTTTTTCAACCCCCCCTCCCCCCATGGTAAGATTTTTTGTATGAAAATTAAAAATAAATTGTATGGCGCGTAAGAAATCCCAAACCCCCCCTCCCCCCATAAACCCTTACATAATTAATGGACAGCCCCTTATCATTAAAAATAAATAAACATACATACATTAATCAAATATAGATGAGAAGAACTCGTAAAGTAATCGCGGTCTACAAAGGTACTAGAGCCCTTGTTAGTATCTGCAAATGAGAGGAAGGCAGATGAAACAATTCTGTCCATTTCTAGTGTGAAATGAAAGGATTTACAGATTGTAAAAATATAGTAGAGAGTAAAGGGAATACTAAAAGTAATTCCAGTCTACTTCTCCAAAAGAAACGAAGAGGATAGAAAACCTGGTCCGTTTCTGTAACAAGAACGTAGGGAGTTTATGAAAATTCGGTCCATTTCTAGAAAGAAATGAAGGAATAACATAAATCGTCCGGCCCGCTCTTAGTCAATATGTAGAGAGTAAAGAGAACATCTAGAATGATTCTGGTCTACTTCTCCATAAGAAATGAAGAGGAAAAGATAATCCTGGTCCATTTCTGGAAAAAGAACGTAGGGAGAATGTGAAAATTCGGTCCTGTTAAAATCTATACAGTAGGAATAACACATATCATCCGGTCCGTTTCTTGAAAAAAAAAAATGTTCGAGAGAACATGGAAAACTTCTCCATTTGAAACGAAGAAGAAAAAAATCCTGGTCCGTTTCTGTGAAAAAAACATAGAAGTGGAGCGATTCGAAATAGTCATAATAATATATATAAAGGAAAATAATACCGAATTTCCAATTCACTATTAGTCCACTAGCAGAGAGTAAAGAGAACATTTTTGATGATTCTGGTCTACTTCTTCTTAAGAAATGAAGAGAATTAAATAATTCTGGTCCATTTCTGGAAAAGAACTTGAAAACGTATCATTTGGTCAATTTCTTGGAAAAATAGAAATTTGTAAAGTTATGCAAAGGAAATACAAAGATTCAGTCTGCAGAATAAGATTCATGTCAGTCCTTCTGGCTGTCCTGTTGTTCATGAGATATAAAATGTACGATAAGTACATCTAAATTTTCCATAAAAAAGGGAACATGAAAAAAAAAATGCAAAAGGAAACTTTACATAAAATGCGTTTAAACTTTAATTTTATATGTTTTATACATTTCTCGTAGTTTATGTGCGAAATATTTGAAGAAATTTTGGAAAATACTGTTATACGACAAACGATTTTCAAGAATGAAAAATGGGCAAGAAAAATGTTTATTTCAATGGAAACAAAAGTTCAATCGGTAATAATTGAAAAAAAGGGCACATCATTTAGCGATTAAAGAGGAGAGAAAGGTATCTGAATGAAGCTAAGTATAAATGATGACGTATCGATACTGTAAATATTGATGATATGTTTTTACTAATTGATTTCCTTTTATTTAGGGACAAGAGATCGTGTAGCGGGATACTTACAATAGCATACAGACAACAACAGTACAAGAATGAAGACCTCGTGGATGATTTGCTCAACACGGTCGTACCATCAAACATCCGTAATAAGTTTTATATCAAAGAAAAAAAGTTCACCTTATTCACTAGTTTATAATCTCAGGTCTATGCATAAGATTAAATTATTTTATAATTATAGAAAAAAGGAGAGATGTAGTATCGTACTGTTAAGAGTAGGCCATGGATGTTGAGAGTGACATAAGAGGTTTGGAATAAAAGATTGTTATTCAGAACACCATTGAAATCAGACGTGTTTTGGTGTCTCTACAGCAAGTTTATGAGCTTCTTCGCAATTGGTTAGTAATAATTTGTTTTCCTCTTTCAATGCCGGGTATTGGCTTCTGAGATTTTTTTTAATGTTAGACAATTTCCAAAAGGGCTTAGAGCCAAGGTCCAATTGAGAAATTTTATTTTCAAAATTTTTGTTTTTTAATTTTGAAAAACGTTTTTTGGTTTCTTTTCTGCAAATCCTTCGATATAATCTTCATGGCAGAATTACGAATGCGTTGAAATTACCTTCTCCTCACGTTTTTAAGACGGATCAAGAGTTTAAGATCATCGTCTATAATCACGGATTCAAATTTTACATCACATTTTAGAATTGCAATGCTCCTAGCTTCAAAGATGGAATTTGTTAAAGTTTCAAGAGCATTGTCAATATCAAATTAGTTTGTTAAAAAATGTTAACACCAAGATTAGAATCAATATATCTTTCATATATATATTCCAGTCAGCTCGAAAATAATTGAAAGTGGGGCTGATAGGATTGAGAATCGCTTCACGGGATATATGAAATGTAACAGGGAAATGCTCAGAATCAAAATTAGCATGAGTAACTAATTGGCTACAAAGATGTCTAGAGTCGGTTAAGACCAAATCAATCGTAGATGGATTTCTCGAAGAGGAAAAACACGTAGGGCTCTTAGGGTATTGAATTGAGAAATATCCTGAAGAGCACTCATCAAATAAAATCCTGCCGTTGGAATTACTTTAAAACAATCAAGAAAAATGTTTTCAAAAGATGAATTCACACTAAATCGAAGCGAACGAGCATGTTTTATGCTATAACATTTGAATTTTACCACCTGTGTCAACGTTTATGTTTTGAGTGAGTTATCCGATGTTGAACGCCAAAGTTAGAGTTTTTAATTTTCCCGGGAATTGACTTCCCGGGAAACGGGAAATAAAATTATCATTTCCCGGGAATTCCCGGGATCCCGGGAAATTCTTAAAACGTAAAAGTTATGCTAATTTGATGAAGTTTTTTTGAAATAATGTCTTATTTTATGTATGTTTTATTTTAACCCATTGCATTTGCACGATTGGTTCTCTCTTTTTATGAGTAATGGATCATTGAATGTAGTTTTTGCAAGTGCTCGCCGCATCAAAACAAAGGCATCACTGTATATGGGATTTAACATTGTGACAGCATGGCTGTTCTGTCAAACACACAAGGCTACGGTGGCGCTATCTATGCTTTCCATAGCGGCCGTTTTGGTTATTTTAATGATCCATTTAGGGAGTCGTTGCCGGTTATGGACCCTTTGCGTTTTATGGACCCCCTACAGAAAAACATAAAATTAACACTCAAAGCAACCTTATTCCTATGAAAATCCACCGGGGGAAATTCGATTGCATTGTTAGTTAGCTGTTTCAGGCACAATATTTGATTTGAGACGCATAAATACAGATATTTAAACAGTTTTGTAAATAAAACCACACAAGAGGGTCCATAATACGCATTTGCAGGTGGGTCCTGTGATATCGGTTGCTCGCAAAGAAAACACGTGTGCTTCGATCGGTAGTCTACTCAACTCTAGTTCTCCTTACTTTATTCTCTTTGTTTAGCATACCTTTCCCTTGGGTGTATTTGTGTTGTCTTGTAGTGATGAATACTAATACATAACCCAGTTAACCCCGACACTACATCTCCACCCTTCCTCAACGGTCTTGTACTGCACGCACAAGATAGTCATCCAGGTAGTCCGGTCTCTTCGTCTCTCGGCGAGGGCGATCCATACTTTTTGATACTTGATTTTGGACTGCGTTATCATGCTTCGGCTCCTGCTCTTGTCGCGCTTCTGTTTCATTTTTGTTGACCTTGTGCGGCACTGCGTTATCTATGGTGCCTTGATTACGCGGAACTATCGGCTTCAAGTGGCTGACATTTCTATGGAAGATTTTTCCCGTTTCCTTCGACTTCAGTGTGACGTCTGGTCCTGATCTTCCAACCACAATAAGTTCTTCCGGGTTGAAGTTTGACGCCAACTTATTTTCCTTACATATTCTCTTTGCCACGACTATCTCTCCTTCCCTCAGAGGATTCGGCTTAGCTTTACGTTTGATGTTCGCGTACTCTGCTTCTTTCAATTTCTTCTGGCGATCTCTGTCAAGAACTTCTTCTATCGACTTCATGCCCGCTGATGGAAATCCCGGCAGCTTGTCTCTAAGGACTCTTCCGAACATAAGCGCTGACGGGGCTACTCCAGTAGTCGAATGTGGGGTTGAGTTATACATTAACAAATACATTCGTAAATCCCACCTCCAGTCAGACTTTGATGTTTGGCTTATCTGCAGACGTTTCTTGAGCGCTCTGTTTGCTCTTTCCACCTCTCCATTGGCCTGTGGCCAATAAGGAGTTGTTTTCCGATGTTCGATGCCATATTCCCTACAGAACTCTTGTACTGCTTCGCTTACGAACTGAGGCCCATTGTCAGATTTCATCGTCACCGGAATTCCATATCGGCAGAACGTCTCATGTAATGCTAGAATAGTACTTTTTGCAGAAATCTCTTTCATTACAATGACCTCAACAAAACGGCTATAATAATCCACTATAACCAACAAGTTATGGCCTGAAGGCAATGGACCCATAAAATCTACAGCTATATGCACCCAGGGCTTTTCCGGCATCGCTGTACGAATTAATGGTTCCGGCGCAAAGGCATTCGATACCAAAGTACAATCTCTGCAAGTTTTGACAAATTTTTCGACTTCAGCATCCAAACCTGGCCACCAGACCTTTTGCCGTAGACGTCTCTTCATGACCACCATGCCCGGATGCCCTTCATGTGCGAGCTCCAGCGTTCTACGGCGCATCTTCTCCGGAATGATTATCCTCTCTCCTCGTAACAGTACTTCTGATGAAGCACATAGTTCGGTTTCATATGCCTTGAAAGGTTTGGCGTTTTCTGTCCATACTCCGTGCTCTAGTGCTTTTATAACATCCTGGATCTGCTCATCTCTGCTTGATTCTTCCTGAATTTCCTGTAGCGTGATAGCCACCGGTGCTGACGTAATAGCTAGCATTCGAACGAAATTTTCATTTTCAGGATCAAAGGTTCCTACTACCTCTTGCGCTACCGGCAGCCTCGATAGTGCGTCAGCTACATTCATCGGTCCTGGTTGATAAACAATCCTATATGAATATGATTGCAAACGCATTATCCACCGTTCTAGTCTGGCGCACGGTTTCGATCTGGGACTGAACAGGAATTGTAGCGGTTTGCAATCGGTGACTAAATCAAATTTGATACCTTGCAGATACAGCTTAAAACGATCAACCGCCCAAACCAACGCTAGAGCCTCCCTTTCGGTCTGGAAATATTTCCGTTCAAGGTCTGATAACGACTTGCTGGCATAAGCAATGATTCGTCCTTGTTTGTTTGCATCCTCTTGCATCAAAACTGCTCCTAGACCATATGGACTTGCATCCGCTATCAAGACAGTTTTGTTTTTAGGATTGAAAAATCCCAAATGGCTGATGTTTGACACGGCATGCTTAATGTCTTCAAATGCCTGTTGTTGAGCCGAAGTCCACTGAAATTTATTTTCCTTCTTTAGCAACGCCCGCAACGAATCTGTTTTTGATGCTAGATGAGGTATGAATCTCCCTACATAGGTAATGAGTCCCAGGAAACTTCTCAGCTCAGCGGTATTTCCAGGCCGGCGGAATTGTTCTACTGCCCTAACCCGACTTTCTGTTGGTTTTACTCCTGCAGCCGACAAGTAGTGACCTAGAAATTCCAACTCATCCACGTTATACAGGCACTTGTCCTCATTTAGCAGCACGTTATATTCTTTGAAACGTTCTAAGAGACACTTAAGACGAAAATCGTGCTGTGCTTGAGTACTTCCCCAAACCATTGCGTCATCGAGGTACACTATAACCCCTTCTAACCCCGCTACTAGTGTATCCATAACTTTCTGGAAGGCCTCTGGCGCACAACTGATGCCGAACATCAGCCGTTTATATCTGAGTTTGAAAACAAAATTCCACAAGTTAGAGTGATCGTTTATTTTCCATAAGGTTAAAAGGGTTTTAGAAATTACGAAGCTTTACCTGAACAATCCATATTTCGTTATGAATGTTGTGATCACGCGAGAATCCTCTGATATTTCAAGTTGGTGGTATGCGTCCTTTACATCGAGTTTTGAAAACTTAACTGCGCCATCCACACCAGCCAATAGCTCCTCAATAACCGGAAGTGGGTGTGATTCCCGGAGTACCGCTTGGTTGGCACGACGTATATCTACGCAAAGCCTTATCTCCCCAGACTCCTTAAGAATCGGTACTACCGGGGAGACCCACGCAGAAGGCTCGTTTACTTTCTCGATAATGTCCCTGTCTAGCAAGTATTCTAGCTTGTCGTGTATTTTCTCCTCAAGAGCGAATGGTGCACGGCGATACGATTGGCGAACTGGCTGAACCTTTCGGTCGATCGGAATTTCTACCACTATTCCTTTGATCTTCGGAAAGATTGCCGGCCTCTCTGTCACTGATGCTACATCGAATCCCACTTTTAAAAACTTTCAGTTCCTTGGCTGTTGCATGTCCCAGTAAGTTTTGTTGACCATTTTGAACCACATAGAATTTCGTCAAAGTCTTGTTGTCGCCAGCCTTAATCTCTGCCCAGAACATACAATTTATTTGCATGGGCAGTTTGGTAGCATACGCCATTAGCTTCCGATCTACAACCGACGATATTCCTGTTGTTTTTATGCCCGCCGCTTTTGCCTGCTCCCAGGTTGCCTCTTCAATTATATTGGCGTCGGCACCTGAGTCAATGACCATCGCAATTTTGACTCCTCCTATAACGAAATCGAAGGTATTTTTCCCCATAGCGTAGAAAATGGCTTCTTCTTTCTGGTTCTCTGGCTCAACCTCTTCAATAAGTCTAATCCGCTTTGTTCTCGAAGTTGCGTTATCGCTTCCGGCGGTGCGTTTCAAACAACGGTTCATAAAGTGCCCCAGTTCGCCACATTTGAGGCACTTAGCATTCTTGGCTTTGCAGATGTTATCACCTTTCAAATGACCCTTCCTTCCACAAGCAAAGCAAGATCTGTTGGTCCATTTCGTCGAATTTGTAGATCGGAACTCGGACTGAAATTTGGGCTTTGACAACTGCGGACGCCGAATCACCCGATTCACAACATCCAACTGATGTTTTATTTCGCCATGTGAACGATCCAGTTCATTCATTTGCTGTTGGACATCGGCCAAAGTGGTCCCCAGTGTTACTATTTCGTCCAGAGTCATGTCTTTTGCCAGAATGTGTCGGCGTAGATCTTTTGATCTGCAAGTCTCCACAATTTGTTCAATCAATCTGTCTTCTGTTTCTCGCTTATCAAAACGATCGAATTCGCAACGTTTTGCCTGTATTCTGAGCCTCAAAACAAAATCAGCAAATCTTTCGTCAGGTTTCTGTTCAATTTGACGGAACAAGTGTCGCTCATAATTTCGACGACGCATGGGCTCGAAATGTTCATCGAGTTTTCGAACCGCAACATCGTAGTAAGGAGGATCACGTACTACGAGTGGAACTTCTTCAACCCCCGGCAAATGGTCGAAAATCTCTTGAAGATCTGGGCCAGCCAAATGTAACATTTGGGATCTTTTCTCCCACTGAGATGATATTCCGCAAGCATCAAAGTAACGTTCCAACTCGCGTTTCCATTTCTGCCATTCTACCGGTAGCCGAGATCTATCTGCTAGTATCTCAAACGATCGCACGCGTCTTGCTGATTCCATCCTAAAGAATTTCAATTTTCTTTTTTTAATTTTCGTTTCTACTATTTAAAATAATGAAGATCTCGTGGATGGATGAATGGATGCATTTTATTATTATTATTATTTCTATTCCTTCCCATAATACACATTCCCAAATACATACTTATTGACCCCGAATAGTTCACATGCATGTTTTGAACTACTCAACATAATTTCCAGTATTTTTCTTTTGTTATTATTACCTACCTTAAGATTCTGCCAAACTGAGAGTCTGAACACCTCCGTGATAATCGATCATTAACCAGTATTATCTCATTTTCCACATCAATTTCTCGAAATCCATTAAAATCCACCATTATAACGACATTTTTCTTATTTACTTTTGCCTTTCATACCTTTGTAAACATTGTACTTACTAATGCTCATAAACCAATACGTTTCCACACTAATGCGTACCCTTTTTTACAACTCTCACTTACTCCCCTGCTTCGTCACTGGTATAGTTCTATGTGCACCAAACCTCTGAGTAACAACTATAACATAACTGCAGCTCACCGTTAATGTGACGTAACCATCACGTGTCCATGTAGAAACCTATACGCAGAAAGCTGAGAGTCCTCAGACCCACCACGTTTTTAGCTCCTGCGTTATTTCCAATAGCACCCAGTTGCTTTATCTTCTACGCACACAGTTGCGACAGCCTATCGGCACACAGTTGCCATTCGAAATATTAACGTACATGATACCTCTTCCTCTAGCACTCTGTTGCTTTTCTCTCTATCACACACAGTTGTGAGCCACAATCGGCACCCAGTTGCCGAACCGAAGTATCCATGTACATAACGCCTTTTTCTCTAGCACTCTGCTGCTTTCTCTCTATCACACACAGTTGTGAAACTCTATCGGCACCCAGTTGCCAACCAGAGTATCAATGTACATAACACCTCTTGCTCTAGCATTCTGCTGCTTTTCTCTATCTCACACATAGTTGTGAAACGCTATCGGCACCCAGTTGCCAATCCAAAATCACATCGCACATGATATTTCCTTTTAAGCCTTTCAATTTTTTTTTTTTCACTCTGTTACGAACATCCATAGACACCCCTTTGCCAACCGAATGGTTCAACTCTTTTTTTTCGCCCACCATCGAATTTTCTCAATAAAACATAACTGCGAAGCCCATAGCCACCAATCCAATGAGTATATAACGAAGTCTAACGTCGCACTGCTCTTTCGCCTTCACACAGAAACCGAGCCGCGTCGGATATTCATTTCAATAATTCACCTCTCACTCATACATACTCACGGCAAGCTCAGCTTAAATCTCTCGTGCGTGACGCCATATTTTTTTTCACGCCACTGTGTTCAGACAATTCTAAATCCAATTTCGAACGTTTTCACATTCACAGTAATTAGCTATTTCTGTAGATAGATTATTTTCTTCCGCTTCATATTTTTTTTCAATAATTTCATGGCTCGAATGCATCCACCATCATCTCACTTTCCTCATCGTGGTACACTTATCTTCACGAGGAATTCAAGATCTTTTCTTTTGATTTAATAACACTCACCTTCTTTTTTTACTTTTTTCCACTTTTTTGGAATGGTTAAAGAATTTCGGTACTGAATCACTTTATCAAACTTTTCACCTCGTCGACAAAAACTGTGATATCGGTTGCTCGCAAAGAAAACACGTGTGCTTCGATCGGTAGTCTACTCAACTCTAGTTCTCCTTACTTTATTCTCTTTGTTTAGCATACCTTTCCCTTGGGTGTATTTGTGTTGTCTTGTAGTGATGAATACTAATACATAACCCAGTTAACCCCGACACTACAGGTCCATAATCCGGCAGCGAGCCGGATTACATGGGAATCAAATGGAGGGTCCATAATACGAAACGTCAAATTTGTAAACATTCCTATTATGGACCCCGGGAGGGTCCATAATAGGCATTCGGACAACAGTTTTCCAAATGCATATTTCGCTGGAAAAATCGAATGATTTGGTATGTTTCATGGGCGTACTATGAAGAAAAAACATTGAACTTGTTGTTAGGCTCCACAAAACGTATATGCATCTGAGATATCATTGCGGAAAAGCGTCGAGATTGAATTTCAGCTACTAAAGGGTCCATTACTAGCATTGAAACCCTATTTATGTTCCTCCAAAAATATTTGCTTCGTTTTTTGCTAGGCTTCTTAACAAAAAAGTTTATAAAATTAAGCAAAAATTTATGTATGAAGTTCAAACAACATTTAATAAATCATTACAAAACTAAAATAAAAATCAAACAAGTGAAAACTTTATAATTCTACTCAAATCATGAAATAGATTATTCGAAAATTGTTTTATATTGTAAGTATTGCCAACAAGTTGTCCCGGTAAACGTTATATTGCCAACCAGAAGGCAGTGAAGTAAGCCATGTAGAAATCACCTATAAGATGTCAGGGAAATACATCCCGTTTTTTTTTCCTTTTTTCGGTTGGTTTTCACCAATATTTTAACTCACAAACACATCGTATCTCTTCTAGTGAGGACATTGTTTGGTATGATATGAAAAGTAAAATGTGCGATAGTTTTTAACTGAATATACATGGTCCATTCTGTATTTAAATAGAGCTTCCCGGGAACTACAGAAATCCCGGGAAATACGGGAATCCCGGGAAACAGAAAATCATTACCCGGGAAACGGGAATCCCGGGAAATCTCAATTCCCGGGAAATGTTTCCGGGATTGAAAACTCTAGCCAAAGTGATCCGTCACTGTGGGTGATCCGTAACTGTGTGGGCATGGTAAATGTTAGAATCAAAGTAAATAAATGTCCAGTTTTGTCTTGAATAAATTTAGTGCATTTGTAAACCATCCTTAAATAAATGTCGCGTGTGTAGTTTTTGAGTGGTCCAAGAATTTTGATGGCCTGTGACCCAGTTAAAACGACCGGTGAAGGTCCCCAGAAATAACTAAATTCCGAGTGTCGAGGAGCCATCTACGGAACAGGGTTATCGCAGGCGAAGGTTAATCGCCCCAATAGAATTCATGTATTGAGTTCTTTGCTAACAAATTGTGCTCGTAGATTCAGGAAATTCTTGGATAACCCACATTGTCCACAAACGTCTTAGGCTACAAATTATGCCTAGCTTTCAGAAATTTACTTGACTGACTTACAATGACCATGGAAGAACGAGCATTCAAGAAGCATTCATTTTCCATGTGGATTCATCAGAGAAACGTAACTCAATTGGGTATCAACGTGTTATGCATTTCGAAGCTACGTGAGACATTGAACAAGAGAAGAGAATTAGGGTTTCAATGCTAGTAATGGACCGCTTAGTAGTTAAAATTCATTCTCGACGCTTTTCCGCAATGATGTCTCAGAAATACGTTTTGTGGACTCTAACAACAAGTTCAATGTCTTTACTTCATAGTACACCTATGAAACATAAAAATGACATATTACACCTATAAAACATAAAAAAACTGTTTAAATATCAGTATTTATGCGTTTCAAACCTAATATTTTGTCTGAAACTGCTGACAAACAATGCAATCGAAATTCCCCCGATGAATTTTCATAGGAATGATTCTGCTTTAAGCGTTCTTCTTCTTTTTGGCATTAACGTCCTCACTGGGACAGAGCCTGCTTCTCAGCCTTGTGTTCTTATGAGCACTCCCACAGTTATTAACTGAGAGCTTTCTTTGCCAAAATTGCCATTTTCGCATTCGTATATCGTGTGGCAGGTACGATGATACTCTATGCCCAGGGAAGTCGAGGAAATTTCCTTTACGAAAAGATCCTGGACTGACCGGGAATCGAACCCAGATACCTTCAGCATGGGGGGCCCAAATATCCGCAGAGGTAAACGCGCAGCTATTCAGCAAGACCAAGCTGAGGGTCGTGGGTTCGAATCCCATCGGTCGAAGATCTTTTCGGGTTGGAAATTTTCTTGACTTCCCAGGGCATAGAGTATCTTCGTACTTGCCACACGATACACGCATGCAAAAATGGTCATTGGCACAGTAAGCTCTCAGTCAATAACTGTGGAAGTGCTCATAAGAACATTAAGCTGAGAAGCAGGCTCTGTCCGAGTGGGGACGTTATACCAGAAAGAAGATGAAGAAGAACCTTCAGCATTGCTTTGCTTTGTAGCCGCAGACGCTAAGGGGTCATGCACAAATTACGTCACGCTCCGAGGGGGGGGGGTCAAGCCAAGCGTGACAAGCCTTACAAAATTTTCGAAGGTCTCATCAGTGCCGTAGCGTGCGGTTGGCCAGGTTGGCACCCGCCAAGGGCGCCAGCCTGAAGGGGGCGCCAAAATGCGCGAATCACTTGGGACAATTCTCAAAGGTGCATATTAGATTAGGGCTTATTATTAGTAGCAATTCAAAAAAAAAAAAAAAAAAAAAGGACATAATAAAGAAACATACAAAACAGGTTTTGAAAGGCTTTAACCCCACTACCGGCAGCTTCATTTTGAACCGCAAAAAAATATTTAAATCGTGATAACTTTTTTGTTACTGGGTATTTTTGCACTATTTTTCACAAGTTCTCAAACAACTCTTCTAGTTTAAGAATCCATGTCAATATTAATCATTGATGATCTGGTTTTGAAGATATTCCAATATTCCTTGAGGGACCGACATTTTCCATACAAAATGTCTTTGGCGGCCATTTTGTTTTTGATCAATTTATCAAAAAAATAAAATGTGGGCTATACATTGTCAGCTAATAAGAAGCTACTCTGAAAAAATCATGCAAATCGGTCAGTATTCTTGGAGAAATATGAAAATTACGGTATGAGGTTTTTTGAAGTTTTCAAGATCTTCATTTGGCCAGCGTGGTACCAGAAACATAAATGCTCATTACTCAAAGAGGGCTTCACCAAATTGCTTCATTTTTTCACAACATACTCACATTAATGTATTGTCCCATGAAGTGAATACCCGAATGCGATAAAAATTCTGTAGCCTTAGATATTCACGTGGGTTATGGCTAGGCGTCGGTCCCCCAAGGAATTTTGGAATATCTCCGATTCCAGATGACCGATAATCAATATCGACACATATTCTAAAACTAGAAGAGATTTTTGAGAGCTTGTGAAAAACTGGTGCAAAAATACCAAGAAACAAAAAAGTTATCGCGATTTGAATATGTTTTTTTGGGGTAAAAAATGAAACTGCCGGTAGAGGGATTAACAAAATATGCAATAAGTATTTCAAAAGATATTGTTCATTCCTATATATATTTTAAAAGTTTGAAGTTCTAATAAATACACATAAATTTAGTTTGTTAATGAGAAGAAACAAAGATTTGTATCATTCAGATGTGTATGTATACTGAAAGTTAGACTGTATGTTTCGATCACTCGTTTTTTTAGTAAAATTTCGAGAAATATTTCACAGAATACTGAACATGAATCTAAGATTATCCTGAGTGGGATCCACGTAATTATGGGCAGATTTTCAACAGAAAATTGGGCAAGATTCTCACAGAATCAAATACAAGATTCTAAGCAGCAGGCTCTTGCTTTATCTTGATCGGTCTTTCATATAATTCTAGGCGTCATTCTGATATAATGTTGCGTAATTTTTTCATAACTCTAATTATTTTGTAAACTGATTTTGATACCTAGACGAAAATTCTCACACCAGACATAATTCTAGAATTTGTAATATATTTTTAACTAGTGTTCCCAGCAAACTTCGTCTTGCCATCAAGTGTTGAAAAACGCTATGGATCGTCCCATACAAAATGACAGTTCCGTGCACTCTCGTTTTTTCAACGTTCCCGGTGAATATCCTGGGATTTTTATACACACAAACTCGTTGGAACCCTTGACGAACAAAACAGAGAAAAAATCATTCAAATCCGTTGACCCGTTCGCAAGCCATTTCGTGACATACAAACATCATTTCATTTTTATTTATATAGATAACCGTAAACATGTTCTACACTAGCTGAAACTCGTTTGGTTTAAAAAAAATGCGGTGGAAAAGTTGAATGTAACTATTTAGACTTCTTCATTGACATTATTGTTAATATTTGATCACCTTTCAAGAAGTATGCATGATTGACATTTTCCATGTTCACCTTCTCTTCCACCGTAAAAGTTCTTGTAACAAAAAACAGATTTTTTGCGAATATTTACATTTTTCGATATCTCACTGTGAAGAATGCTTTCAATTTCAATGGTAATAGCAATTCCTTGAAAGTAAATTGAAAACTCTTCGAAATGTTTCAAATATTTTTTTTATTGATTTACAAACAGCAGTTTTGCAATAAAACTTTTAAATAATGTCTTGACTAAATCTACGCAAAATTTCAAATAAAAATATTTGCTTTTAAATCCTAGAGAATTTTCTTTGCTTTCTCTATGAATTTCCTGAAAAATGATATTTCTATAAATGTCCAAAGAATCTAAACCATCCTATCATATCTCAGAAAATATAACAATTTTTCTATTACTATTATGAGGTTAGTCTTTGTTTAAGAATCATAATTTTGTAAAGGATTGCTATGGCTTTCGAGTTGTATTTCTGGCTTAAGCTCCAAATTTCTTTCCAGTTATTCAGAGCGAAAAGTTTTAAAACTCTGCTTGAAAGCAAATGGTCCGGCATGTACAGGAGAATTTTTTTAAAAATTTGCATTTCACCAAAATTTACAAATTTTGTTTGAAACATCTAGTAGAAACTGTACATTTGTTCTTAGCTGTATGAACTCTATATTTCTTCGGAATTTGTCGAAGGAATTTGTCAATCCATCTTTCTGATATTATTTAAAAGTACTCAGAAAATTTTCATTAAAAAATAAAAGAATACTCATTTTTTCTTGCAGGAAATTTAGTCAATAATTTAATATGTTCTGATCTCAAGGAAATAATATGACCTTTTATGACACTTTTGAGGATTTTCATAAAAATTCTCGTAGAAATCGCTCAGATTTTTTTTTTTGCTGAGCTTTATTAAGGGGCGCTGAAATGGAGGTTCGCCAAGGGCGCCATGAAGCCACGCTACGGCTCTGGGTCTCATACAAAAAAACGTGACAAAGGGGGGGGGGAGGTGGTCGAAAAAGTCAAAATTTAGCGTGACATAATTTGTGTACCATCTCTAACCACTCGGCTAAGGAAGTGTTAATTTTATGTTTTTCTGTACTGCCCATAACTGCATAACAGTCACATTCGACATTTTTGACAAATTGGAGTTAATACCATGGAGAGTCATCAAATGATAAATACTTTCGATCAACTTACTGAAATCTGTGAGATTGTTCTAGAAAATTGGAAAAAAATACCAAGTTGTTTTGCCACATTGGTAATAATAACCGCATAACAGTCACACTGAGATTATAAATGAGCCTTGTAATGTAATAGCAATGAAATTTCTATCAGAATCATTTTCTGACTATTCACCTAGTATGCGATATCAGTTGTACAAAATATCAACCTCAAATAAGCTCTTTTGAATTCCTGGTAATTTTTGGAAATTTTAGTTTTCTCTCATACTGCCATAAAATGCTCAGTTAATGTTCCATTTACTCAATGCCTACTTTTGTCGAATGTTACAAATATGCAGTTATGGGCAGTGTAGGAGGTCCATAATACGCAAAGGGTCCATAACCGGCATCGACTCCCTATTTTTAAAACGCTCATTGTTAATATGGAAATCACTTTTGAATCGCCCCTCGGCAAATATTAGTTCGTGATGAGCTGTCATTATGTGAATCAAAATGTCATAGTGTCTAATATAAATCTTATATATTGGTTCATAATACAAAAAATAGAACAATACTCGCATACTCTGAGATAACGCCCTAAAAGCCATTGGTAGCCACGTGTGTAGCTCGTTGTTTCTGAGCAAATGAAAGAATAAGCATCCAAACCAACATCACGGGCAGGTAGATAATGATCCTTTCTTCCCCATAGCGTTGTAAAATAACATGAAAATCTATTCAAATGCTCAGAAATAATGAGCTACACACATGGTTACCAATGGCTTTTAGGGCGAGATCAGAAGTTATGCGAGAATATACTAAAATAAAGTCATAATTATAAAAATAAGCTATTTCGAGCATTGCTCAACAAATTGTAAATTCGTCACAAAACAACCTACAGTAGGTGCTATTTTAGTATCAATTTTATTTGTGAATTTCGAAAACAATTATATTTTGCCACCAACACTCTTTTCAGCCCACAGCATGACTGGGACTAAAACTTGCATTCAAGTTCGCTGTCGATGTGAGTGAATTGTATAAAATTTCTTGCTATGGGTTCATTCAAATATTACGTAACGCAAAATATGATAATTTTAGTCCCCCTCCCTTCCCCACGTAACAGCTTTTGTTTGGACAATTTTAAATTTTTGTATGGACTGTAACACCATGTAAGACCCCCTGCCTCCCTCTGTGGCGTTACGTAATATTTGAACGATCCCTATGTGGATTGAGTTGCCATCGAAATGATATGCAATTCCAATTAGAAACGTCATCCAGCTATCTGTTATCATCCTTTCTCTTCTTTTCGTCTCTCTTGAATATAAGCTGAAGTTCGAGGGCTTTACCTGGTTGGGTGACTATAGGAGATTGATGTTGATTTTGTTCTGTTTAGTTTCACCGGTGCTACTATCTGAATGATATTGAACATTGCTCGCAGAATGTCCACTGTCGATATAGCTGGTAAGTACTGTTTGTGTGATTAAATTAAATCCGATTAATATCAATTGAAAATGTTAGGACAGCAAGATAGTAATTGTATAAAACTTAAGCATTGTTAAGTAACAAATACAATATCACTTTAAAGAACATTCCAGAAGACACTGAATCTCAACATTAAAATGCATACTTATTCATTTTGACAATTTATTTTTTTCTAGCTTTACGAATAAAATATAAGGAAAAGAAGGACATTTTCCATGAATCCAGCATCCAGGTGAAGGAACCATTTAGTCTATTTCGAAAATGGTTCGACGAGGCATGCAATACATCGGAGATCATTGAGCCAAATGCAATGTGCCTGGCAACAGCAACAAAGTAAGTAGAAGCAGATTTCATGAAGCTGAGCGCATTACTAAAACTGTTTAACTATTAGAAAATTATCTAGCAGAATTTTTCTTCACCAATGCGTTTTTTAACCAATTCTTTAAAGAATTATCTTAATAACCTGTATTATTTTTATCTTTTCATATTGAAAAAAAAACGCAAAAATGTTATGTATTCAGGATGAATTGTTAATTCGTATAGACTGATAAGATTGTGTCTCAACTAATGGTCTCATTATCTTATATAGGGATGCTATTCCGTCAGCACGGTTTGTGTTGTTAAAAGACATCACCGACCAGGGTTTCACCTTTTTTACCAACTACGGAAGTCGCAAAGCAGCTGAAATTGTAAGCCATTTAAAAACTAGAATGTTACATACGTTTCTTACCCTATAATTTCTCATTTTTCAGGCTGAAAACCCCAACGTGGCCCTCACGTTCTACTGGTTGCCCCTGAGACGATCTGTTCGCATCGAAGGTTCGGCGGAGAAAATATCCCGCGAAGAGTCGGAAGCCTACTTTCATCAGCGTCCCCGTGCCAGTCAAATCGGTGCCTTGGCGAGTCCCCAGAGCCAAGCGATTCCGAGCCGCGAGTATCTGGACCAAAAGGAGCAAGCCATCAAGGATGAGTTGGGACCGGAAGGAGTGGTTCCCCTGCCCAACTGGGGTGGATACTTGGTGCGGCCGAGCACGATAGAGTTTTGGCAGGGACAGACCAACAGGTTGCATGACCGTATTCGATTCCGGCAGAAGTTGAAGGGTGGCGAAACGGTTGACGGAGAAGTGTTGCATCAGGGAGAAAGTGGTTGGTTTTATGATAGATTGGCTCCGTGAGACGGAGTATTGATGTGCTATTGCTGCATTTAATGCACTTGTTGATTCAACACTTATAATGTTGTTGTTTATAATGAATACACTGTTGAAACTCTATTTGAAGCATCTTTTTTTTTTTGAATTATTGATAATGTCTTCAAGCCCTCTACAAGAAGACTTCTTCCTCTTCTTATTCTTTGCATAACGTCGTCACTGGGACAGAGCCTGCTTCCCAGCTTAGTGTTCTTTTGTGCACTTCCAGAGTTAATTATTGAGAGCTTTCTTTGTCAATGTTGCCATTTTCGCATTCGTATATTTGTGTGGCAGGTACAATGCTACTCTATGCCCAGGGAAGTCAAGGAAATTTCCATTGCGAAAAGATCCTGGACCGACCGGTAATCGAACCCAGAAACCTTCAGCATGGTTTTGCTTTGTAGCCGTGGACTCTTACCACTCAGCTAAGGAAGGCCTAGAAGGTTTTGTGTGGCTAAGAAAGGATTTTGAATAGATACCAATGTGATGTGGCCCAAATATATAAATCTTTTTTTGTTTATTACTTTGCTTGTAACGGAAACTCGTATTCATTAAAAAATTGTTCTTCGTTCGGATGTCTCCCTATATCAATGGTCCCTTCGATACCGGGATGCGGAGAGCCGATTGTAGCTGGGTCAACATTCCTTTGTTTTCAAATAGACAATTTAATTCAGTTAGTCAAAGGCTGCTCATAATGGACAACGAATATATTACTTCAGAATATATAGGACTAGGGTTTCGAATCTCGAGATGGATTGCCCGGGAAATAAGATTTTTTTATTTATAAAATTGTTATCGGATTACGTTTCACTAACGGATCCGAATATTTTTAACTATTTAAATTGGAATACTCGTTCTTTACCGGTAACGAAGACGAGCTGTTTAATTTACTAACAGCTAATAACATACACATAGCAGTGATTACTGAAAGTTATTTGAAACCTGGATCCAAATTCATAAGAGATCTAAACATTTTTGTTTATCGTTATGATCGACCAAGCTGAGGGTCGTGGTTTCGAATCCCACCGGTCAAGGATCTTTTCGGTTTGGAAATTTTCTCGACTTCCCTGGGCATAGAGTATCTTCGTACCTGCCACACGTTATACGAATGCAAAAATGGTCATTGGCAGAGAAAGCTCTCAGTTAATAACTGTGGAAGTGCTCATAAGAACACTAAGCTGATAAGCAAGCTCGGTCCCAGTTGGGAAGTAACGCCAGAAATGTACCATTGTTTTTCCTCTTCTAGAAACCCTTCTACGATTGATTTGGTCTTAACCGACTCTAAACACATTTGAAGCTCACTGGTTACTCATGATGATTTTCATTTTGTCCATGTCCATGAGGGGATTCTCAATCCTATCAGCTGCATTTTCAATTATTTACGAGCCGACTGGAATATATATATATGAAACATACATCATAAGTTATCTTGATATTAACAATTCTTTTGGTATTGCATTTTCAAAATGTGAAGTAAAATTCGATTTCGTGATTATAGACGATGATTTTAAACATTTGATCCGTCTGAAAAACGAAAGGCCATTCCAACGCTCTCGCGATCCTGCCATGAAAATAATATGGCAAAAAAAAATACCGTTTGCAATCGAGAAACACAAATTTTCAAAATTAAATATTTCAGTTCGCCCTATCTCTAAGCCATTTTGGAAATAATGTAAAATTTTGAAAAAACCTCAAAAGCCAATACCGGCATTGAAAGAGGAAAGCAAATTATTACTAATTACTAAAAGCTCAAAAATTTGCTATGCAGTTTGAAAGGGCGCACAATTTTAATTTAAGACTTACTAGTCCTATTGAAAATCTAGTTACTCAGGACTTCGGAAATATTCTCAATCAAGAGAACGTTTTTGAAAATTCCTGGGAGACTGATTTGGAAGAAGTGAAAACTATTATTAAAAAAAATCAAAAATATGAAAGCTCCTGGCGAAGATGGAATTTTTCTATATCCTTATCAAGAAACTTCCAGAAAGTAGCTTATCACTCTTGGTTGATATTTTTAACTATTGTTTTAGTAGGTATATTATCCTGACAAATGAAAAAATGCTAGAATGTATCAATTTTTAAACCAGACAAAAATCCCGCAGTAGCTTATAGCTATTGTCCATTCAGTTTGCTGTAATCCATTAGTAATTTTTTTGAAGGTCATTTTGAACAGAATGATGGTCCACATCAACGAAAATTCAATTTTGTCAATGATCAGTTTGAATTTCGCTATGGACATTCGACCATTCATCAACTTTTACGTATAACAAATTTGATTCGTTCCAGCAAATCTAAAGTCTATTCTACTAGTCTTGCTCTTCTAGACATAGAAAAAGCATTCGACAGTGTTTGGCATGAAGGTTTAATCGTTAAATTAAAAAAAACTTTATTTTTCCAACATACATTGTTAGAATAATTCAAAGTTATCTGTCATATCGTACACTTCAGGATAATTATCGCAACTCCAGGTCTGAAAGACTTCCTGTCAGAGCTGGTGTTCCCCAAGGTAGAAAGTAATCCATGGGGTAAAATGTATCGAGTCGTTATGGCAAAGATCTCAGTCAAACTTTTTGGAACGAGATGTACGACGGAGTCTTGACACTGCGGCTACCCAGCAAGGTGAAGATTGTTGGTTTTACTAACGGTGATATGCGAGACGCTGGAAGAAGTGGAGATGTCTGTGATGGAAACAATTGACGCAATCGAGGGCTGGATGAGCGGAGTCAAACTAATCCCATATCGTTTCTTTCAGATCTTTTAGAAAGTTTGCAATTACTTTGATAAAAAACCTTGTTTTTCTGATGCTTCGATTGAAATATGGGTTTTCAAAGAAAAGGCTAATATGGTCATTTTTCATAAAATTGACCATAACTCAGGAACAAAAAAAAAGTACATCCTAAAAGTTACTAGAATTGAAGTTTATAAAGTTTCCTTCTCAAAAATATTTTAATAAAAATTTTCCGCGAGTTCGGGCATGATTTTCCAGCTTTTCTTTATGAATTTCCCTAACGGTGTAAAATTTTGTGGAAAATTTTTTCCAGTTCATTTTTTTTTTGATTTCTGAGAAAATTTGCTTAAATTTTCACATAAAAACTTTGTTTCTACAATGTTTCGTTCTTGAGTTATGATTTTTCAAAGAAAAGTCTTATATGGCACATCTGGACATTTTTCACAAAATTGGCCATAACTCAAAAACGAAAAAAAGTGCATTCCAAAAATTTCAGTGAATAAAGCTTATAAAATAACCTTCTCGAAAATATGTTTTTGAAAATTTTCTACGTGTTCGGGCATAGTTTTTCCGGCTTTTCTTTACGAGTTTTCCCAACGGTGAAAAATTTTGTGGAAAACTTTTTCCAGTTAATATATTTTGGATTTTTGAGAAAATTTGCTTAAATTTTCATATAAAAACTTTGTTTCTACGATGCTTCGTTCTTGAGTTATGATTTTTCAAAGTAAGTAGTGTCAAGGGAAAACAAAAAATTTCCACCTGAGTTTTCCGGAAAAATAGGCGACCCTGAATATTCTCAATTTTTTTTTATTCATATATCCATGAGCCCTGCTTGTGGAAAAAGTTTCATGAAAATCTGAGACCCTTCGGCCCAATTTGTACGATAATTAAAAAAATCCCCAACTGCAAGGCGGTTCAGCAGATGAAGGTCAACGTCGGAAGGTATGTGATTGCACCAATGCGCGTGTTGAAGTACCAAGGTGATCGACGGTCGGCTGAATTTCAACAGCCACGTTGATTATGCATGCGAAAAGTTTTGTCACCCAACCGTCGAGGAGACACCGTATTATGTCATTTTTGGCGACCCAAGATACGTGGAAGTATGGAACGAAATGCTCGGAAGCAGCGACGGATTGGCATGCGGTGGACAGAGCGATAACGCATATCATATCGTTGCTATAGCAGAAATGGCGAGAAGACCAGTGGGCGTCGGGTCACAATCGGAGTAGGCTGGACCCTTCATCGGGCATTAGGCCGAGTAGCTCGACGCTCGAGCGTCACGTAGTACGGTAATGGTTCGCCGGAGCGCTTGTGAACTGGAAAATTCCCACCACCGGAATTGCAGGACCGTCCTCGGCATCTGCCCGAATAGCATCAGTTCGGGAGATCTTCCGTCGTCGGAGAAATGTTCATCGGAGTAAGATAGATCTACCGTCGGGTACTATTCTGAGTAGTCCGTAGCGAGTCACCGGTTTGCTCCGTCGGAGCGCCAGTGAACCGGAAGCCATCCTCCAATCGGAATCGCTGGGCCGACTTCGGCATTCTACCGACCAACAACAGAATAAGCACACGTAATGTTACCGGTTCTGGGAGATAGTAGTAGGGTAGCTTCACCGTCGGGAGCCACGCCGAGTAGTATCGAATCACGACGAATCGCCGGCTTTGGATCATTGGGGCGCTTGCGTACCGGAAGTCACCCCTCAACCTGAATCGCAATTCCAACCTCGATATCTAACCGGTCCGCCTGAAGAGCATGACGAACAGCGTAATGGAGTCCAGAGAATCAACAAGCACAGGAACATCTATCATAAAAAGTCCTCACGTGGCCCATGCGTGTGGCCGGCCGCAAAATGTAGGGTAAACAAGTATAATACGCCCCCCCCCTAAGGAATAATTGCTCTATTGTAGTATAAAATGCATTACTTCTATCGTTTTCGATGTCAAGGTGTTATTTTGTTAGTTGGTCATGCTCTGCATGCAACTTTCTCTTGCTAGATACAGGGAATAGGTAAAATGATTGAGATAGGCAAAATTCCCGGGGGCACCTGGAACCTACTATAGAGTTGTCATGACAGCCGGTGGTGCTTGAAATGCTTCGGAAAGCATAACCGTTGAAAATCATGAAGTTTTATGCCCATATTGATATAGTTCCAGATATGTTCCTAATTAGCCACTTCCTCCAGGACATCTGGCTGGACAATGCGTACCATTGGTACTTCGCGTACCTGCAGGCATAAAATAGACCCCATTTGTGGTCCTTAGCCTCTTGTCCAGTAACTCCTATCCCTACCTCCCCGTGGTGCCGCCTGGGATACGAGTAACCGTAGGGAAGATCGGGTAACCAACCCTGGTGGAACCTTGGTCGTATGCTGACAGGGAAGGGGGGCTCCTCTTCTCTCTTCTGAGGGTGTAGCTTATCAGAGCGTCTGTTCTCCATGTTAGGGGCGGCTCAAAACAGCGTCTGTTCTCCATGTTAGGAGCGGCTGATCATCGTCCTAGTGCCAGCGTGGGACTCTAAACAGTGCTGTGCACGATGATCCTCCGGCGAGACAGGGGGTTGGTGCAGGCCTTACAAGCCAGCCGTAAAAATCATCAGTACAGGAAGCATACAATGTAAATTCGGACCGGAACAATCGGCATAGACCCAGGCATCGAAAACGGACTAACGATTGGAAACTCGGATCATGGAACTGTAAGTCTCTCAATTTCTTGGGAAGTACCCGCATTCTTTCCGAATTATTGAGGGTCCGCAAGTTCGACATCGTAGCGCTGCAGGAGGTTTGCTGGAAAGCGTCGACGGTACATACGTATAGGGATGGTTATACCATCTACCAGAGCTGCGGCAATAGACATGAGCTGGGCACAGCTTTTATCGTGATGGGCGAAATGCAAAGGCACGTGATTGGGTGGTGGCCAATCGACAACATAATGTGCAAGTTGAGGATCAAAGGCCGTTTCTTCAATATCAGCATAATCAACGTGCACAGTCCTCACCTAGCAAGTGACGATGACGATAAGGACGCTTTCTACGCGCAGCTAGAACGTGAATACGACGGCTGCCCAAGCCATGATGTCAAAATCGTTATCGGAGATCTCAACGCTCAGGTTGGCCAGGAGGAGGAATTTAGACCGATTATAGGGAAGTTCAGCGCACACCAGCTTACGAACGAAAACGGCCTTAGACTGATTGATTTCGCCGCCTCCAAAAACATGGCCATACGTAGTACCTACTTCCAGCACAGCCTTCCGTATCGGTACACCTGGAGATCACCCCAACAAACTGAATCGCAAATCGACCACGTTTTGATTGATGGAAGACACTTCTCGGACATTATCGACGTCAGAACTTATCGCGGCGCAAACATCGATTCGGATCACTACCTAGTGACGGTTAAAGTGCGCCAACGACTCTCCGTTGTGAACAACATTCGGTACCGACGCCCGCCACGGTACAATCTGGAACGACTCAAGCTACCCGAAGTCGCAACTGATAACGCGCAAAGCCTTGAAGCAGCGTTGCCGGAAGAGGGAGAGCTCACCGAAGCCCCTCTTGAGGACTGCTGGAGTAGTCTAAAAGCAGCCATAAACAACGCAGCGGAAGGTGCCATTGGGTTCGTGGAAGCAAATCGACGGAACGGTTGGTTCGACGAGGAGTGTCAGACGGTTTTGGACGAGAAGAATGCAGCGCGGGCGATGATGCTGCAGCAAGGCACCCGTCAAAACGTGGAACGATACAAACGGAAGCGAAGACAGCAGACCCATCTATTCCGGGATAAAAAGCGCCGCCTGGAAGAGTTGGAGTGCGAAGAGATGGAACAGTTGTATCGTTCTCAAGAAACGCGTAAGTTCTACAAGAAACTGAATGCATCCCGCACAGGCTTTGTGCCGCGAGCCGAAATGTGCCGGGATAAGGATGGAGGTATCTTGACGGACGAACGTGAGGTGATTGAAAGGTGGAAGCAGCACTACGATTAACACCTAAACGGCGCAGAGCAGGAAGATCAAGACAGCAGGAGGAATGGCTTCATCAGTACGGCGGATGAGGGAGACGTGCCAACTCCCACAATAGGCGAAGTTAAGGATGCTATCAAACAGCTCAAGAACAACAAAGCAGCTGGAAAGGATGGTATTGGAGCAGAACTTATTAAAATGGGCCCGGACAGGTTGGCCACTTGTCTGCACCGATTGATAGCCAGGATCTGGGATACAGAACAGCTACCGGAGGAGTGGAAAGAGGGAATAATATACCCAATATACAAAAAGGGTGACAAGTTAGAATGTGAGAACTATCGAGCGATCACCATTCTTAATGCAGCCTATAAAGTGCTTTCCCAGATCATCTTCCGCCGTCTATCGCCACTGGCAAGCAGATTTGTGGGAAGCTATCAAGCCGGATTTGTGAACGGGCGATCAACGACAGACCAAATCTTTATGTTGCGGCAGATCCTCCAAAAGTGTCGCGAATATCAAGTACCTACGCATCACCTATTCGTCGATTTCAAAGCGGCCTATGATACCATCGACCGCGAAGAGCTATGGAAGATTATGGACGAGAATGGTTTTCCCGGGAAACTGACTAGACTGATCAAAGCAACGATGGATAGTGTACAGTGCTGTGTGAAGATATCGGGTGCATTATCGGACCCGTTAGAAACACGCAAAGGACTTCGACAAGGCGATGGTCTTTCCTGCCTCCTGTTCAATATTGCGCTAGAAGGTGTTATGAAACGGGCGGGCTTCAACATGCGGGGCACGATCTTCAATAAATCCAGCCAGTTCATCTGTTTCGCTGACGACGTGGACATTGTCGGAAAAACGTTCCAGGTGGTTGCTGAACAGTATACCAGGCTAAAACGTGAAGCAGATCGGGTTTGGATTGAAGGTAAATACGTCGAAGACGAAATATCTGCTGGCTAGAGGAACCGAGCGCGATAGAGCTCGCATAGGCAGACGCGTGACGATCGACGGGGATGAGTTCGAGGTGGTAGACGAATTCGTCTACCTCGGATCATTGATAACGTCGGATAACAACTGCAGCAGAGAAATTCGAAGACGTATCATCGCCGGAAGTCGTGCTTACTATGGACTCCACAAGACCTTGCGGTCTGGTAAACTTCACTTCCGTACTAAGTGTACCATGTACAAGACGCTTATAAGACCGGTAGTCCTCTACGGGCATGAGACGTGGACAATGCTCGAAGAGGACCTGCAAGCGCTAAGAGTTTTTGAACGACGTGTGCTTAGGACGATCTTCGGCGGAGTTTGTGAGAACGGCGTATGGAGGAGAAGAATGAACCACGAGCTTGCGCAACTCTACGGTGAACCCAGTATCACGAAAGTCGCCAAAGCTGGAAGGGTACGATGGGCGGGACACGTTGTGAGAATGCCGGACAACAATCCCGCAAAAATGGTGTTCAGCTCATATCCGGCCGGTACAAGACGAAGGGGAGCGCAACGAGCTAGGTGGTTTCACCAAGTGGAGCAGGATCTTGGAAGTGTGGGGCGATCGAGGAATTGGAGGTTAGCAGCCATGGACCGAGTTAGTTGGCGTAACATTGTGACGCAGGTCATGTCTTGAAGGACGTAGAGCCAGCAAAAGTAAGTAAGTCCAGGACATCTGGAACCTGCTATAGAGTGTTCTGTGCATCTAATGGTTCTGAATATGCTGCTGGAAACATCATTTTGAAGTTGTGACATTTTTCAAAAAACACACTGAAAAATCATATTAAATTTCCTCAGAATTGGGTTGACCAAAATTTTCAATCAAAGTGTCATTAGATTCGTAAACTTATATTCTTTGAAGAGACGCCACGAAATTTTCGCGGAAAAATCTGAATTGAATACTTTTCAGATTTTTCCGCGAAAATTTTAAATCAAAGTGTCATTAGAATCGTAATCTTATATTCATTGAAGAGACCCCACGAAATTTTGGCGGAAAAATCTGGAAAGTAATCAAAATCAATGAAACAGTCAGTCAAGTCATCGTGCAAAAGTTTGGGTTCACCTCTCAGTATGGTGTATCGTGCAAAAGTTTGGGTTCACCTAAACTGACTTAAATCTGTGAAATCTCAAACCAATCATGTACACGCCATTATTTGCGCTCAAAAAAGCTTTAAACTATTAAAATCGGTTGAAAAATGGCAGAGATATTGACAGAAATGATGTGCGTGCGGCTCAGGTGAACCCAAACTTTTGCACGATTTGCATCATACTGAGGGGTGAACCCAAACTTTTGCACGATGACTTGACTGACTGTTTCATTGATTTTGATTACTTTCCAGATTTTTCCGCCAAAATTTCGTGGGGTCTCTTCAATGAATATAAGATTACGATTCTAATGACACTTTGATTTAAAATTTTGGTCGACCCAATGCTGAGGAAATTAAATATGATTGTTCAGTGTGTTTTTTGAAAAATTTCACAACTTTAAGTAAAAAATTAGTATACAAAATTCAAAAAATGTTTTTGTAAAAATACGTACGAAGTAAGAATAACTCTTTGCCTTTCGAATGCGGCTTAAAGAGTTTCAATTGGACGTGTAATCACAGAGATATGGACAGAACACTTTTGTATGTTTTTGAGGGGGTGAACCCAAATTTTTGCACGGGAGTGTATTTGAGGTTTTGTCCGACCTTTGTATGAAGGACCGTGCAGCGTTATAGAAATGGTCGAAGAGAAATTCCACCACTTGCTGAGCTTTAAAGGGTCCATTAGCAGCCTCCCGGTAAAAGTTTTTCTAATAAGTAGGGTAAGGGATCTAATTTTCGACCCAGTGCTAGTTTTCGACCCATTGATAGCACAAACGTTATTTAAATTACTATTTAAAATTTTGAAACATTTGTAAACAACTGCAATATGCCATTACTGTTATACCTGTCATAATCCAATAAAAAAAATGCATGTGTATAACGAATCTTTGATTCTAAATTGATTGATCTGATTTTCCGGTGTCTGAATCAGTCCTTTTTTCTTTCAGTGATGAGAAATTGCCACATTTGAAAGAGACTCAATTCAGTATAAAAACTGATCAGAGCGATGCCTAATAGATACAGTTTGATCAAAAGAGATCAAATTTAGGCAAATTGTATAAATTTAAGCGCATCTATTAGCGAAAACATATTTTAAAAAGCGTTTGAAATTGTTCGAAAATTGCCATAAACAACGCAGCGGAAGGTGCCATTGGGTTCGTGGAAGCAAATCGACGGAACGGTTGGTTCGACGAGGAGTGTCAGACGGTTTTGGACGAGAAGAATGCAGCGCGGGCGATGATGCTGCAGCAAGGCACCCGTCAAAACGTGGAACGATACAAACGGAAGCGAAGACAGCAGACCCATCTATTCCGGGATAAAAAGCGCCGCCTGGAAGAGTTGGAGTGCGAAGAGATGGAACAGTTGTATCGTTCTCAAGAAACGCGTAAGTTCTACAAGAAACTGAATGCATCCCGCACAGGCTTTGTGCCGCGAGCCGAAATGTGCCGGGATAAGGATGGAGGTATCTTGACGGACGAACGTGAGGTGATTGAAAGGTGGAAGCAGCACTACGATTAACACCTAAACGGCGCAGAGCAGGAAGATCAAGACAGCAGGAGGAATGGCTTCATCAGTACGGCGGATGAGGGAGACGTGCCAACTCCCACAATAGGCGAAGTTAAGGATGCTATCAAACAGCTCAAGAACAACAAAGCAGCTGGAAAGGATGGTATTGGAGCAGAACTTATTAAAATGGGCCCGGACAGGTTGGCCACTTGTCTGCACCGATTGATAGCCAGGATCTGGGATACAGAACAGCTACCGGAGGAGTGGAAAGAGGGAATAATATACCCAATATACAAAAAGGGTGACAAGTTAGAATGTGAGAACTATCGAGCGATCACCATTCTTAATGCAGCCTATAAAGTGCTTTCCCAGATCATCTTCCGCCGTCTATCGCCACTGGCAAGCAGATTTGTGGGAAGCTATCAAGCCGGATTTGTGAACGGGCGATCAACGACAGACCAAATCTTTATGTTGCGGCAGATCCTCCAAAAGTGTCGCGAATATCAAGTACCTACGCATCACCTATTCGTCGATTTCAAAGCGGCCTATGATACCATCGACCGCGAAGAGCTATGGAAGATTATGGACGAGAATGGTTTTCCCGGGAAACTGACTAGACTGATCAAAGCAACGATGGATAGTGTACAGTGCTGTGTGAAGATATCGGGTGCATTATCGGACCCGTTAGAAACACGCAAAGGACTTCGACAAGGCGATGGTCTTTCCTGCCTCCTGTTCAATATTGCGCTAGAAGGTGTTATGAAACGGGCGGGCTTCAACATGCGGGGCACGATCTTCAATAAATCCAGCCAGTTCATCTGTTTCGCTGACGACGTGGACATTGTCGGAAAAACGTTCCAGGTGGTTGCTGAACAGTATACCAGGCTAAAACGTGAAGCAGATCGGGTTGGATTGAAGGTAAATACGTCGAAGACGAAATATCTGCTGGCTAGAGGAACCGAGCGCGATAGAGCTCGCATAGGCAGACGCGTGACGATCGACGGGGATGAGTTCGAGGTGGTAGACGAATTCGTCTACCTCGGATCATTGATAACGTCGGATAACAACTGCAGCAGAGAAATTCGAAGACGTATCATCGCCGGAAGTCGTGCTTACTATGGACTCCACAAGACCTTGCGGTCTGGTAAACTTCACTTCCGTACTAAGTGTACCATGTACAAGACGCTTATAAGACCGGTAGTCCTCTACGGGCATGAGACGTGGACAATGCTCGAAGAGGACCTGCAAGCGCTAAGAGTTTTTGAACGACGTGTGCTTAGGACGATCTTCGGCGGAGTTTGTGAGAACGGCGTATGGAGGAGAAGAATGAACCACGAGCTTGCGCAACTCTACGGTGAACCCAGTATCACGAAAGTCGCCAAAGCTGGAAGGGTACGATGGGCGGGACACGTTGTGAGAATGCCGGACAACAATCCCGCAAAAATGGTGTTCAGCTCATATCCGGCCGGTACAAGACGAAGGGGAGCGCAACGAGCTAGGTGGTTTCACCAAGTGGAGCAGGATCTTGGAAGTGTGGGGCGATCGAGGAATTGGAGGTTAGCAGCCATGGACCGAGTTAGTTGGCGTAACATTGTGACGCAGGTCATGTCTTGAAGGACGTAGAGCCAGCAAAAGTAAGTAAGTCCAGGACATCTGGAACCTGCTATAGAGTGTTCTGTGCATCTAATGGTTCTGAATATGCTGCTGGAAACATCATTTTGAAGTTGTGACATTTTTCAAAAAACACACTGAAAAATCATATTAAATTTCCTCAGAATTGGGTTGACCAAAATTTTCAATCAAAGTGTCATTAGATTCGTAAACTTATATTCTTTGAAGAGACGCCACGAAATTTTCGCGGAAAAATCTGAATTGAATACTTTTCAGATTTTTCCGCGAAAATTTTAAATCAAAGTGTCATTAGAATCGTAATCTTATATTCATTGAAGAGACCCCACGAAATTTTGGCGGAAAAATCTGGAAAGTAATCAAAATCAATGAAACAGTCAGTCAAGTCATCGTGCAAAAGTTTGGGTTCACCTCTCAGTATGGTGTATCGTGCAAAAGTTTGGGTTCACCTAAACTGACTTAAATCTGTGAAATCTCAAACCAATCATGTACACGCCATTATTTGCGCTCAAAAAAGCTTTAAACTATTAAAATCGGTTGAAAAATGGCAGAGATATTGACAGAAATGATGTGCGTGCGGCTCAGGTGAACCCAAACTTTTGCACGATTTGCATCATACTGAGGGTGAACCCAAACTTTTGCACGATGACTTGACTGACTGTTTCATTGATTTTGATTACTTTCCAGATTTTTCCGCCAAAATTTCGTGGGGTCTCTTCAATGAATATAAGATTACGATTCTAATGACACTTTTGATTTAAAATTTTGGTCGACCCAATGCTGAGGAAATTAAATATGATTGTTCAGTGTGTTTTTTGAAAAATTTCACAACTTTAAGTAAAAAATTAGTATACAAAATTCAAAAAATGTTTTTGTAAAAATACGTACGAAGTAAGAATAACTCTTTGCCTTTCGAATGCGGCTTAAAGAGTTTCAATTGGACGTGTAATCACAGAGATATGGACAGAACACTTTTGTATGTTTTTTGAGGGGGTGAACCCAAATTTTTGCACGGGAGTGTATTTGAGGTTTTGTCCGACCTTTGTATGAAGGACCGTGCAGCGTTATAGAAATGGTCGAAGAGAAATTCCACCACTTGCTGAGCTTTAAAGGGTCCATTAGCAGCCTCCCGGTAAAAGTTTTTCTAATAAGTAGGGTAAGGGATCTAATTTTCGACCCAGTGCTAGTTTTCGACCCATTGATAGCACAAACGTTATTTAAATTACTATTTAAAATTTTGAAACATTTGTAAACAACTGCAATATGCCATTACTGTTATACCTGTCATAATCCAATAAAAAAATGCATGTGTATAACGAATCTTTGATTCTAAATTGATTGATCTGATTTTCCGGTGTCTGAATCAGTCCTTTTTTCTTTCAGTGATGAGAAATTGCCACATTTGAAAGAGACTCAATTCAGTATAAAAACTGATCAGAGCGATGCCTAATAGATACAGTTTGATCAAAAGAGATCAAATTTAGGCAAATTGTATAAATTTAAGCGCATCTATTAGCGAAAACATATTTTAAAAAGCGTTTGAAATTGTTCGAAAATTGAGACACCAGGTTTCAATTTTCGACCGGTCGAAAAAGCATGCCATGATTTCAGCAGGTGATGTGTTTTAGTTTTCGACCCTTAAGCTAGGTATGCTGTTCCGCTCAAGAAAAGTAAAAATTTCTGCTCAAGAAATGGTCAAGAAATTTCCTACAATGAGCTCCATTTGAAATGACATTTCTTTTCAACTGCGTACTGCGATCAAAGAAAAATGCTTTTCTTGAGCATTTCTTGCAAGAAATTTCCCACGCATCGAGATAGGCGATTACTTTTCTGTTGAAGTGCATACTTCGCTTTAATCAAAAGTAAATATCGTTCATAAAGATGATGCCTCTTTGTTAGAGTTAAATTGCTTGTTTCAACGGTTTTCACGGATCTTGCATTAATTTCATCAAAAATATGTGGATTAATATATCACAGCGCTCAGAACAATACAGGCAAGTCTACGCAGAAAACCGACATTCGGCAGCAGCATCAGGTAGTCAACGCGACTCGGTTATGGAATTTCGCAATTACATATATTTAATTTAATATTTGCAGTCCGTTTTTCGTCCTGGACAGTCCACAATGGAGGAGAAGACAGAATTTGAAGTGTGGATAATCCGCAGTCAGCGACGGGGATGGCCAGCGAAACGTATCCCAAAGTCGGAGTATGTTAAAGGGTTTCTTGATGCTCCAGGTGAATTGGTAGAGTATGATAAATAAAATCGCGAGATTGTTTAAATGTTTAACCCTTCAGTCGTCGCGCGGTTTGCCACCGGCAGAACCACCGCGCTGCTGTTATGAACCAAAAGCGAGGTTTTTTCAGCTGTGTTGTACAAAATACAACAGCGCGACGACTGAAGTATTAAACAAAATGGTTGTTACATGTTCAATGAAAATATGCTATTGCTGTACTATATCCTATCGCAACAATAGAATTTAATTCAGTTTGTTCCACGTAAGATTGTTTCAATGATAGAATAATAGATTAGTGTCCATGAATGTCGTTTTTCCTTTGTCATACAGGTTGTGATTAATGTGAAGATGAATCGAAGCCAAACCTCAAATTTTCAAGAGCATAAATCTGCAGAAACAAACATCCGTTTAAACTGAAAACTTTACAGATAAAAATATTTAAATTCCAATGTAGCGTAAACAGAAGAAGATAGTAAAGGTAAACCAAATTCATTTATTGTTAAAGCATCGAGTTTGATTTTCAACTAAAGACGCATGAATGTTACATGATCGTGTAAATTTAAAGTGTATTCGATTAAAAAATAAGCGATTTTCGTTGACATTTCAGTTTATTTTGATGCTTCAAATATGTGCATGGAAATAGAATGAAATTTTCAACATATTTTTAGCTATGTTAATCGGTTGATCACTAGCTGGTGGTGACCAATCGATTAAATTTTCAGCCCTAACGGATGTTCGGTTTTCCAGATTTGTGCTCTTGAAAATTTGAGGTTTGGCTTCGATTCATCTCCACTTAAATCATAATATCGTAGTGCACAACTTAATCACGCAATACCACAAATGATGAAACATTTTATATTCAATATGCATCGTAATTCTGCAAAATGAAAAATGAAAATGAACATATGCTTCATAATTAACCCCTCTACCGGCAGCTTCATTTTTTACCGCTAAAATAATATTCAAATCGTGATAATTGTTTTGTTTCTCGGTACTTTTTGGACCATTTTTCACAAGCCCTCAAAAAAACTCTTCTAGTTTAAGAATATGTGTCGATATTGATAAATACTCTTCTAGATCTGAAGAAATTCCAAAATTCCTTGGGGGACCGACGCGTAGCCTTAACCCACGTAAATATCTCATGCTACAAATTTTATATCGTATTCGGATATTCACTCCACGGAATGATTCATTAATGCGAGTGTGTTTGTGAAAAAATGAAGCAATTTGGTGCAGTCGGCTTTGAGTTATGAGCATTTATGTTTCTGGTAGCACGCTGGACAAATAAAGATCTTGAAAAGTAATTCAAATAATATTCTATAATAAATTGATAATTTTCGCACATACATCAGGGTTCAAAACTCCCACATTGCCATTGAATGATAAAAGTGCTCTCAAATAGAGAAAAAGTAATTCATTTCCTTCAGATAAGCACAAACTTGATATAAATTTCGTAGAATAGTGTTTTCCTCATGCAATATACCAATTATATTGTTTTAATTTGACACAGGTCGAAAATTAGCACATGCATGGGTCGAAAAACAAAACAATGGGTCGAAAAATAGCACAAAAAGATAAAGTCATTTATCCTCAAAATTACATAAAATACAATGAAATATCATCTGATAGAAGCTATACACGAACAAATAATATGTTTTTTATTCGATTGCCAAATTTGATTATTAAATTATTATCTTTTGCCGCGTTTTTTAGAAGTTTTCCACTCCTATGCTGGTTTCATGGGTCGAAATATAGTGCTTTTACCCTACAATAGTAAAGGAAGGGCATCATTTACAACGTGGCTTGCTTATCGGATGCAACATTTTGCGCCAAAAAAGCTGATTTTAGATATTTTTGAAATATTTATTGTTTTACATACTTCTTAAAGATCTAATATGCGCAACACCATTTTTTCGGGAATATATTAAGACATGTAACCATATTTACGTGTTAAAGAACACTCATCCCTTGAAAACGAAATGGGGCGTATTGTCCGGTTGGGGCGCATTATCCCGATTTACACTAAGTGATGTGGCAGAGACAAATTGCAGCCCGGAGCGAATAGAGCAAGAGGTGACGAAAAGGCGTTGAGGCATTACAAGCCTCAGCCCCCTGAAGTAATACCGGGGGACATCGGACTTGTAGCCCATGTCAAATATATATGGCGTGGAACAGTGTCATTTTCCCCTGTTTTTTCTCTGTACCATCAGAAGGTATTAGAAGTCCGGCTCCAAAGGCACGTTTCCCGCCAAATTAAAAGGTCTGTATGAAACAGTTGGGGTTGAATTCGAAGCTTGTTGCCTTCTGAGTTGTTGGGTCACCAATTAGCTAGGTAGCTTATTTGATTTACAAAGGTGGTGCTTTAGCGTTCGTATAATCTTACAGAGTCGTGGGTTCAGATTCCACGGGATCACGAGGATTGATTTCATGACTTCACTCATAAATTTATCCATCTTTATCACGTGTAATGAGCTAATAGATTTAAAAACCAAGCGGATTGGATTACCTTATAACTCAATATATGTGTCAATATAAAAAAGATGTTGTTAAATTGATGATTTCAATCCCACATTTTTCTATGTTCAACATCCTTCAGTCTGTGGTCGAACAAAATCCAATTACATGAACAGCTTGCGACTCAATTGCACGTGATTGAATTTAAAAATTCGATGATGTACTTATTATAATCACTTCTAAAGAAGATATGACCCTGCAGTGGATAGCATCTTTCGGAAACGCAAACATGAGAAAGAAATTAATGTGGCACTGGATGCGTAGATTATGTGCTCGAAAGCCGCATTATCTCTCGAGTGGTCCAAACACAATCCTCGCATACTTCTCCAGCCGATAGCCACAGCTATCAGCTAAGACCGTTTTGGTTTGTCTAAATATTTCGTTGCACATCTTCGGAGAATTTTCCGATGGGCAGGAAGGTAGATGCAGTGATAATAGAATCAAATTTCGTTTGCTCTAGGTCGTATGCTATCTGCACATATAAATGCTTATGTCAGTAGCAGTATGGTTCATAAATGATTACAATTGCTTCGAGACGTTCAGTTGGTCAAGTCGAACATGGCGAGAAGATTTGTGGTAATAATTTTTGCTTTGGTGATTTCCGGCAGTCATTTGATTCAATCTGGTAAACTGCCACCTGATGGTGTTGATGAAGAAAGATCAGTGAACGATGAAGCTACAACTACGGAAACTCTGGACATTACGGCATTTAGGAAATGGAGGTGAGAATAAAGAAGTTCTGCTGAAATTGAATCACCTGAGGGTAATTTCTGCAGATGGGAGAATATGATCAGAAAAATGGCAGAAACCATACAATCTAGTGGAGCAAATTGCGAAAATTCCAGCATTGATATGCTATCTTCTAGGGTTATCTTCCTCGAAAGCCAAAGTTTTACAACAGGAGAAGGAATTCAACGGCTAACGGATACGAGGGCTATGAGAAGTATTAACGTTGATGACGATAATCATGAATTCCCTTCTTTCGAAAATTGACATCCTGGAAATAAGATCTCTCAGCAAAGTGATGACATGAAACAAACGATGGAGTCAACTCTTCAAACCAAATTTAAACAGTTGGAGAGGCAAAGTGAAAATACCATTGAAAGTGGCTTTGCCTGCTACCGCCACCAACGAAAGTGTTGAGAATAATGAACTTCTACTTTCGAAAGTAAACCATCTTCAGGACAAACTCTCACAGCTGGAGAATGGCATCAACAAGACAATACATCTCGCCAACAAATCTCCCGGAGACAGTGTCGGATTTGAAGTGAATGCGTTTGAAAATTGACTTCCAAGAGGTTAAACTTTTGCAGTTAACAAACGAGATCAACAGTAAGACCGAAAAGATTGTTCGAAGCCTGGCGCATCTCGAGCAGCTAAACGAAAAAGTTTTCTGAAGTTTAGATAAAATGGAGCTAAACGTTGAGTTTAATTTGGCGAACATGCTTAACCAATCATGGGAAACAGTTGCAGCAACAAGAAATTTATAACAATGAAACACTTCATCAAATTTTGCGAGAACTGGACGTACTCAGGAAAATCAAACTACGAGATTAAAAATAGAAATGAGCTCGCCGTTCATAATTGGATTCTCTGGGAGACATAAACTTAAAGGTCCCAGCATTGTTTTATCGACCTGAAGCAACACATCGCTCAGAATTTGACCCAAATAATGAGTCAATCAACGGAACTCGTGCAACAGGACAAGAGGCTGCGTAAACTACAGCAATTTGAAGCAAGCTCTTTTCGATTTGGTTTGTACTTAAAAAACTCAGCCCGCTATTTCCAAGTTGAAAACTTTGCATCAGTCATGCAAAGATCAAAAGCTGAAGAAGACATCGGGGAAGATACGTGCTGCATCCGGTCACCGAGGAAGAACCTTTTCGAAGGATACTGTGAGCAAGATAAATTCGACGGGGGTGGTTTGGTAATTCAATATCGCTTCAATGGTTCCGTTGACTTCTACCGCGGTTGGAAGGATACAGGAACGGTTTGGTGCAATTGGCGGAGAATTTTGGTTGGGCCTGGGAAAACGGTACATCGGTCTAACGAAGGACAAAATTTCACGTTGATGATAGAAATGGAAGACTTCAACGGAGGCTACGCTTACGCCAAGTACGATAGATTTGAAATTGGAAGTGAGGAGGAGTGGTACTCGCTGAAAAGGTTGGGTAGCTACAGTGGAACTTGCGGGAGATGGATGTTGTATAGCGCAGGATGAATTTCACGACTTGGGACTCCGATCACGATCAATCTTCGGAGAATTGTGCGGTTTCAAAGATACGGCGCTTGGTGGTACAAGAGTTGCACATTTAGGTGAGATTTACCAATCTGAATGTAAATAATTGCGATTTAACTGCTCTTTTATCTTTTTAGTAACCTCAATGGAAAGTATCAGAATATGGCACACCATCAGTCACTTTGTTGGTATTATTATAAAACTCTGACGACGGGCTCAAAGTTTCCCGAATGATGATTCGAGAGGTGTGAATCAGATGGTGGGCGAGATGTTTAATAAATTTGTACAAAAAATCTAAGATAAAACAATAAAAAATGTTAAATCTTTTTGATTTTTGATATTCCAAAACTAGATAATACAGATACTCTCTCTATAATAGTGGTTCCCAAACTTTTTGGAACTACGACCCCATTGTAAGTTCTACACATACGTATGTGGATCCCTGAAATTGATTTAACCCGGATAAAGAGCAACTTCGGCCACCTCCATGATTGAGCTTGACTCTGGGGGTTTCATCGATCTAATTTGTTTTAAACTCGACTGTAAGAAGCACATATACAGCACATATTGATGCCAAAATATGAGTCCAGTGCATATTCCAGTCAAAAAATATTCCTCTGGATTTTATTTGAAGATTCACTCAAGGTGTCACCCAAAGATTTAAAACAGGAAAACTCACAAAGATCTCGTCAAAAACTTTACAAAGATTTTGTTTGGTAACCACCATGCATCACCTCTGGAAGCTGCTATAAATATTTCAACAAACTTGCTTATGCGCGAGCACGAAAAGCTGTCCAAACCACGACGTTAAAATCATCATAGAAGATCTAAACGCTCAGGTTGGCCAGGAAGAGGAATTCAGCGCCCACCGGCTGAATGAACGAAAACCTGGAATTACAAATAATTGATTTCGCCGCCTTCAAGAATATGGCTATTCGTTAGCACCTACATCCAACACAGCCTTCCATACCAAGACAACTGGAGATCACCATAGCAGACAGAATCACAAATCGACCACGTTCTGATTGATGGACGGAACTTCTCCGACATTATCGACGTCAGGACCTATCGTGGCGCTAACATCAACTTTGACCACTATCTGGTGATGGTTAAAAGGCGCCCAAAACTCTCGGTTCGTTTAACAACGTACGGTACCGACGGCCACCTCGGTACGACCTAGAGCGGCTCAAGCAACCGGATATCGCAACTGCATACGCGCAGCATCTCGAAGCTGCATTACCGGAAGAGGGTGAGCTGGATGAATCCCCTCTTGAGCACTGCTGGAGAACAGTGAAAACAGCCATCAACAATGCTGCAACGTCGGGTACGTGGGACGGAGTCGGCGGGACCACTAGTTCGACGAGAAATGAAGGCAGCTTGTGGAGGAGAAAAACGCAGCGCGGGCGGTCATGCCGCAACAAGGGACCTGGCAGAACGTGGAACGTAATAGACGAAAACGGCAACAGCAGACCCGGCTCTTTTGTAAAAAGAATCACCACCTGGAGGAGACGGAGTGCGAGGAGATGGAACAGCTGTGCCGGTCTCAAGAAACACGTAAGTTCTATCAGAAGCTCAACGCATCCCGCAACGGCTTCGTGCCGTGAGCCGAGATATGCAGGGATAAAGATGGGAGCATTTTAACGGACGAGCGTCAGGTGATCGAAAGGTGGAAGCAGCACTTCGACGAGCACCTGAATGGCGCTGAGAGCACAGACAATGAAGGTCTGAACAACGGAGGAAATGCATTTGTCAGTACTGCGGGTGACGGAAACCAACCAGCCCCTACTTTGAGGGAGGTTAAGGATATCATTCACCAGCTCAAGAACAATAAAGCTGCTGGTAAAGATGGTATCGGAGCTGAACTCATAAAGATGGGTCCGGAGAGTCTGCACCGGCTGATAAGCACAATTTGGGAAACAGAACATCTACCGGGGGAGTGGAAAGAAGGAGAAATATGCCCTATCTACAAGAAAGGCGACAAGTTAGATTCTGAGAACTTCCGAGCGATCACCATTCTAAATACGGCCTACGAAGTATTATCCCAGATCATCTTCTGTCGTCTCTCACCTGTAGTAAACGAGTTCATGAGAAGTTTTTCAAGCCGGCTTCATTGACGGCCGATTGACAACGGACCAGATCTTCACTGTACAACAAATTCTCAAAAATGTCGTGAATAACCAGCTCCCAACGCACCTTATCACCTTATCATCGAGTTCAAGGCGGCATCGATAATATCGACTGCTATGGAAAATCATGGGACTGAGAACAGTTTTCCCGAGAAGCTCACGAGTACTGATAAGAGCATCGATGTGAAGGTTTCAGGCGAACATTCCAGTTCGTTTGGATCCCGCCGGGGACTACGATAAGATTTGATGGACTCTCATAGACACGCTGCTCAATATTGCGCTAGAAGGTATTATGTGAAGAGCCGTGGTAGATTTTTTTACGAGATCCAGTCAATTTGTTTGCTTCGTGGATGATATGGACATTGTCGGCAGAACATTTGGAAAGGTGGTAGACCTGTACACCCGCCTAAAACGCGAGGCAGCGAAAGTTGGACTGGTGGTGAATGCTTCCAAGACTAAATACATTGCTAGCTGGTGGGGCTGAGTGCGACAGGGTCGGGTGTTACGATAGACGGGGATACGTTCGAGGTGGTCGACGAGTTTGTCTACCTTGGATCCTTGCTGACGGCTGACAATAACGTTAGGCCGTGAAAATTACGAAGCGCATCATTTGTGGAAGTTGGGCCCTACTATGGCCTCCACAAGAAGCTGCAATCAAAAAAAGAGTCACATCCGCACCAAATGTACCATGTACAAAACGCAGTCATCTTCGGGCATGAAACGTGGACGATGCTCGATGACGACTTGCAAAGTACTTGAAGTCTTTGAACGTCGGGTGCTTAGGCATGATCTTTGGCGGTGGGCAGGAAACGGTGTTGTGTGGCGGCGAAGGATGAATCATGAGCTCACCCAACTAACGGCGATCCCAGTATTCAGAAGTGGCTAAAGTGGGAGGATACGAGTAGTAACCCTGCAAAGATGGTGTTCGTTTCGGATCCTGTAAGGTACAAAAGGCGTTGGAGCGCAGCGAACTAGGCGAAAGCGGGGCAGAACCGAGTATTGTGGTGAGAAATTGTTGATTCAGTGTTATCTGTTTAGATGTTAACTAAATAAATGAAATGAATGTGGCGAATATCTGGACATTGTGAATTAAGGTCGGTCGATCCCGTCGATAACACTGCATTCAATATAAAATCTACCTCAGCGGTAGCGTTAAGCTGAATACGAAGTCGGCTTCATAGTGATCAGGAAGCAGATGAAGCGCGTTATTAGGTGGAAGAAGATCAACGAGTGGATCCGCGTATTGAATATTTGGAGCAAGTTCTTCAACTACAGCCTGAGCACCGACAAACGACAAACCCGATGAAGTCAAGGATGTGTTTTACGAATGTCTCAACAAGACCTATGTAGAATGTCCAAAACACGACGTGAAAATTGTCATCGCCAACGCCAATGCGCCGGTCGGAAGAAAGGACTTCTTCCGCCCTATCATTGGTACGGAGAGGCTTCACTCCATTACTAACGCCAACGGCCTACGTTTAATGAACTTTGCTGCCGCCAGGGAAATGCCCAGACAACCAGAAATCGCATGAAAGTTCACGTTACAACTCGTTTATTCATACTAATTACATCAAACTCGCAAAACACCGTGGATAAACTCGTCAGATTGACGATTTTCCTCGCATAAAACACTTCTTTTTCTGAGTTCATTTGTACATTTTGTTTCGTCCGTACACTCTTTCAAAGTAAGTCGAATGAATCTGTAGCAGCTGTCAAATCAACATTTGTTATCGCCTCCACTTTTGTACGTAGAAGGCCTTTTCGCAACATCTTATAAGTAAAATTTTGCACATACAAAGCCTCCAGGTGATTTCGTTATACGTACCCAGACAACCAAAATTGTCTGGGTGGCTATCACTAGAATATTCGTAATCCCACCTGACAATATCCAAATGGTGAACTTCGCAACCAAATCGACTATGTTCTGGTAAACGGCCTACATTTTCCCGATGTCATTGATGTTGTAACTTTCAGGGGTCCGAATATCATCTCAGACCACTCAGGGGTCCGAATATCATCTCAGGCCCGTTTAGAGTTCTAGAATTTGGCAATCGTTGCGTTTCAATGGACCTATGCACGGGTTCATTATTGACGTTTGAGCGGTGCCGTGTTATTTATGGGACCATGGCAACCAGTGAATTCGGCACCGCTCAAACGTCAAATTAGTGCACTCGTGCATCGGTCCATATCGAACGCCTGTCAGCTTTGTAAATAGCTTTGCGAAAACAACAAGGACTAGTGCTGTTAATATTCTATTCTTTGCTAGACTTTCGTTTCGTTGCCATGGTCATTGGTGGGCAGTCATTTCCTTTTTCTGCATTCATCCGCTACCGTTAGGGGTCATGCACAAATTACGTCACGCTCCAAGGGGGGGGGGGAGATGGTCGAGCCAAGCGTGACAAGTCTTGCAAAATTTTCGGAGGACTCATACAAAAAGTGTGACAAAGAGGGGGGAGGGGGTCGAAAATGTTGAAATTTAGTGTGACATAATTTGTGTACCATCCCTTATCTCTCTCCCACAGCACGAACGGTAGAATGAACACAGAGAAACACAAAAAACTGTCAAATGAATGTCGTCTGACACGGATGACATTTGCATAAAACATAAGTTTTTCATAGATTTCAGACCAACTTTCAGACAGTGGTGCGGGAAGTGGATAAACGATTGAGAATTTCCTGGGAAACTAACAATAAAAATTATTACAAAAACTTCTTATTTCTTTCGGGACGGACGATTATGAACCTTTATGATCAGGTTGTTATTGATAAACGGTTATGCTCCAGATTGAATTGTACTCTTTATGAAGTGTTAAGATGAAGATGAATCGAAGCCAAACCTCAAATTTTCAAGAGCACAAATTTGGAGAATCAAACATCCGTTGAAGCTGAAAACTTAATCGATTGTTCACTAGCTGGTGGTGACCAATCGATTAGGTTCTCAGCTCAAACGAATGGTCGGTTCTCCAGATTTGTGCTCTTGTAAATTTGAGATCTGGCTTCGATTCATCTTCACCTTAATATAACTCATATCAGAATGAATTAGTGTATGAATTCTTTAAAAATCTACGGTTGCATATGTTCTGGGACAAATCCCCGTGAGCATTCGTGTAAATAATTCTTTGAGAAGTTGCTGGAATATCCACATGTAATTATCAGTAGATTCTTGAAGAACCTTTGGAAGAAGTAATGGATTAAACTAAGTCCAGTCGCATCGTATTAAACACAACACAGGTGTGCTAGCGATTTCTGAAAGTACGATCACTCTTGATATAATCTATTATCCTTTTTTGAATTTCTTGTCGATTTTCAGAGCAATTTCTATATATATGATTTTGCTTGTTATGTCGAATCTAATACACATACAGTGAAAGCAGCACCTAATACGAAAAATGACTGAAAAAACAGAACCGGAACGTTTCCTAGCAAAGTTATTGTGATAAGAGGCATTCGGTTGACATTTTTCTTTCCGACATTCGTTTGATCGCTCGTGTTGTGAATGTCTAAGGGAAGCGCTGCCGAATATCAGCGAAACATGTTTGTTGAATTAGAACCTGCGCGAGAAATCTGTATTTGTGCTAACACGTCAAACAACAGTTTGCATCCTCAGTCTGTGCAGCTACCAATCATGCATTAGTCCTCCTTCACATCGACAATCCAGTGTATTTACAACCAATAAATCTAATCCACTTCTACATCTGCTATGATCAAGTCATAGTGGAGAGAGTCGAGCATCCATTTGAACTGACACAGCCTCCAAGCCATGTACATGTAGTGGTCTTAGGATAATATCTACATCTCTGAATCACAACAAACCAATGAGACGAGGGAGTTAGTATCGATAATCCCATCAGCAAATCAAGACGTCCCAGCAATCCAGAGATCATACAGGGATGTTAATTTAAAATTGTATAAATGTACAGTGAACTGATGCAAATTTTGAAGTTCTTGCTCCCCTAAACGGTGTCAATTATGATGAAAATCATTCTCCCAAAACTTGAAGTGATTTGGAAGAGATTTGGTTGTGCACAGGCCATTTGAAGTTTCTCCGTCAAATAAAGAACAAATAAATTGCTTCATAACATGTTTCAACTGTGTAACACTTGGAGATAATTGATGTAATTATGAAATATACCTATTCTAAATTCTCTTGCACATAGGTGGCAGTATGGATAGGGTAGAATAAGTGCAGCTGAAATAACTTGTTGAATTTATATTTGCAAAATTTCCGTGTCATTCAATAATGACTCAAGGGACAGTGATAGTTTGTATGCTTAGCGATCTGAAGATCATTGCATGGTACATGATTTACCTTTAATCTATTATTTCCGAATAAGCGTTCACATTACTGAGTTGAAACTCTGTTGTGTGAACCAATTTGTTGGCTGGGGTCTGGTATCACATTATTTGTCGTTATCATTGTTTCTCTATGTAATTCTGTGTCGTAATATTAAGGTGAAGATGAATCGAATCCCAACCTCGAAGTTTTCAAGAGCACAAATCTGGAGAACCAAAACATCCGTTTAAGCTGAAAACTTAATCAATTGATCACTAGCTGGTGGTCGATTAAGTTTCCAGCCAATCGATTAAGTTTCCAGCTCAAACGGATGCTAGGTTGTCCAGATTTGTGCTCTTGAAAATTTGAGGTTTGGCTTTGATTCATATTTACCTTGAAATCAAAATAAATCTAAGTTTTTAATTATTCAGGGTCGATTTCTTCACACTCGCTTAGGCCTTAAAAGTAGTTCAACTATATGGGAAAGGCGTTGTTTGCGGCTTAAGCCATGGTGAAGAAATCAACTCTCAATGACTTAAATAAAGTGTTGTACGTGCATATAAGCACAACACCGTAATTCATGAAAAAAAAGACTTTCAAAGGCATTATCAGTAGTGCCGAAAGAATTTATAAGTTACTCCAAAACCAATTGAAATTATGCATGAAAGAAGATTGCCGTATGTCACTGAGCTATTAAACAATGTTGACTACCGTGGTTGATTACAAAAATGACGAGAACATCAACCTCAAACGATCGGTGAGCACAGTAGCACGAGAAGTGTTAGGTACTGCTCAATGAAGATCAAGGAAGGTTGGTTCGACGAAGAGTGCCAGAAAATGACGGGACGAGTAGAACGTGATCAAAAATTCAGCGCCGTCTCCCACCATGTGCAACGACCTCGAAGAAAACTTGCTGACAGATAAAACAATGGTGGCTGAGTCATTGTTGAACGGAGATAATGAGAGTGGATCTGGTAGCAAGATTCAAATCGATGACGATGGACAGGCTGTTGAACCTCAAACGCAAGATGAAGTCAATAAAGCTATTAGTGGGCGGAAGAACAACAAGGCTACTTGGACAGACGAAGTTTCGGCCGAACTTCTCAAACTCGGAAGTAAGCAGCTACTCGAACTCCTTCGGCGTATCATTTCGAAAAATATGGGTGGAAGAACAAACACCTACTAGTTAGTTGGTTGGTCTATTTTTCCCTTTGTACAAGAGAGGGGATTGATTGTAGTGCGCCAATCGGAATTCCGTTCAAAAGATTGGGACTGCATGAGGAGTCCTTTGTCGATGAATACCAAACTTATTTTCGAGAGAGTTGATCAACTACGGATCTAAAGTTTACCCTGCGTCAAATCCTAGTCAAAATTCCGGAAGTTCTACTTGCAGTCTCCTCATTTGTTTGTAGATTTCAAAACAGTGTATGACTTAGTGAAGATAAGCGAGTGGTGGCAAACTATGTCTGAATATGGCATTCTGGTGAAATTGATTAAACTAATTCGTGCTAAGCTTGAAAGATTGAAATCATGTGTGTTGGACGAGATTTCGTCATCGTTTGTAACCTTAGATGGATTGAAACAGGGTGACGCACTTTGTAACTTGCTGGTTTAACTTAGTCCTCAAAGGTGTTACCAAGAGAGCCGGTGTGCAGAGAAGTCATATCATTATCTCATGTTCTCATATGCTCCTTGTTTTTGCGGACGATATCGACATCATCGGGGTTGACTGTCAGGCAGGCGCCTCTTCGTTCGTGCTTTTCGAAGGAAGACAGCGAGGATCGGACTCACGATCAACACCACAAAGACGAAGTACATGATAGCTGGTGGCCAACGTGGGTCCGGGCGGGTATGTAGTAGCGAAATGGTGCTAGGTGCTGAAAAGTTTAAAGTGGTAGAAGAATTCGTGTATCTTGGAACACTAGTAACGTGTGACAATGATGTAACCTGCAAAATGAAAAAAAAAAAACGTATTGCAGCAGCGAGTCGGGATATCTACGGGCTCCCTAACCAGCTGAAGTTCCGTCTTCCGTATACAAGACACTGATCCTTGCGGTTGTCTTATATGGCATGAATCGTGGATTTTAAAGTAAGTTGACCGGAGAGCTTTCGGGGTTGTTGAAAGTAAAGTACTGCGATAAATAATCGGCGGTAGATTAGGAAAATGGCATCTGGCGGCGTCGCATAAATTACTAGATATGCCTAGTTTATAAAGAGGTGGATAATGTCAAGCGTATTAAACACAGCAGGCTGCGTTAGCCAGAAGAACGAGAAGCAAAGATAATATTCAACAGAAACCCGGACGAGGCCACCGAATTCGTAAAGGCCGTGCACATGAAGGCTTTTTGCTGTTGAGGAGAACTTATGAGCACTTAACGTTCAAAGCGGCTGGGGTTGGAAGCGAGCCCAGCGGAGAAGACTTATCTATTCGGCGTAGATTAATTGTGGCCTATCAAGTATCAAGTGAGTAAACATAACTTAAAAACAACTTAATTAGCTTCAAAAGTATGGAGGAAGATTTGAAATCGGTTGAGTAATAACTTCATGAATACTTAAGCAAAGATGTTTTTGTTTAGTAATATAAGAAAAAATGGATAAAACTTCTTTTTTTATTAAGACTAGTCTTAATTAAAGAATTTTTTATGTTCCAAATTTTTTTTCATAAATTCCATTTTGAAAAGAATGATGGTAAAAACTAAAAAAAAAGATGGAAAATAACAAAGTTATGAAGATTTCTTTTGAAGATCATATTGTAAAACATGAAAACTCAAAGTGCTTGTACAATCTCTAAATCTTATTATTATTAACGGAATCCAGGTCACATTTTGTTGAAAAATGGGAAAGTTCATTAAAACTTCAGGCATTGAAATTGTGTCAAGCAGTGATTTGGATATATAATGTTTGTATGTGGCTCGAAGGGGGAGTGTTATAAAATTTTTATATATACTGTAACATGTTCCAGTTGGGTGTTGATTCACATGAGTAACACGCCAAGCAATTCTCATCGGAGTAATTTTTAGAAGGCTGTCATCATCTTCTACCAAGGATAGAAGTTTCAACATTCGTTTAGTGTGCTTCCTAGAGTTTGTTTATTGTTTATTGGGTTAGAGGATTGACTGGGATTCAAAGATTATGCTTGTCCACGTGCACTACAACTGGGAGGAGCTAGACTACAGCCACTCTCTCGAGAAAACCACCCTCCGGTGATCTCTAACACTATATCTATGGCACATGCAAAGGTTACTTCGAAACAAGTGGAATGTGTATTGATATTTGAAATGTTTATCAAACTGAACTTTTTCTTGATGTGAACAAAAAGCTGCTGTTACGTAGAATTTATAACAGTGTTTGGTTTTTCAACATTTTCTATTGATGTTTTCAACGAAATATATAATGAGCATGCGGAAAGGAAAGCAAATGTGTTGACTATTGTTTTCTGAAGTTACACTCATTTCGAAGTACCTTGAAATTCCAGTTCTCTGTCCACTTTAATATTTTCTTTGGGGGTTTAACTTTCGTCATTTATATTTCTGTAACATATCTGCTTGTAGATGTTTTTGGTTCGGTGTAGCATTTGTTTTGCTTTTCATGTTTTTCATCCTTCTGTTTATCACCTAGGTTAAAGTTTAAAAGTGGTATGCTTATTTCAACTTGCTCTTACACTTTTGTTTCGAAGTCAATAGTGTTTATTCGCTTGCAAAATACATAGTGTTTAGAATTTGTGTTCTCACTTGTTCTTATTTTTTGTATTTTTATATGACTCTTCTCCCTTTTCTGTGTGATTAATTAATGAAGGTTTGATTACTTGTTTCTGTTATTTTTCAGTTTTTGCAAATTCTTCCGTGGGATTCAAATAAAAGTTTTTATTACTTATTCTCGTTTGATTTTGCTTGTGTGTAAATTGTAATAACTGGATTGTTTTTCAAGGAAGGTAAATGATGTCAAGGGTCAGAAATCGATTTTTCTCTCGTGATAGATTAAGGGTTTTACATTTTGATCCTATTCGATTTGTAGATGATCGCGAAAATATCACAGATATAATGCGTAAATTGATGACAGTCTCAAAGAAATGCGTATGAAGGAAATGTCGTCGAAGGAAGTTTCGTTTTCCAACTAAATCAAGTGTTTGGAAATATGTTTGATTTTCTTTGTGGTGCAGATAAAGTAGTTTTTGTTCAGCTCCGGAGAGATTAACAAGTTTTAAATATTTGCTTTGAGTTGTTGAGCTGACTGGAATCTTTTGAGGGAAATAACGTTCTAGTTGGGCAAATATTCTTGTAATTGGATCCTGAAATCTTTGGTTTGGATTTGATTAATCAATATATTTTCTATGGATGCTCTACCCGTAGTATGCTATGCTGGCTACTATTACGAATTTTGTTTGTTGAGATTAATTTTAAGCCAGATAGTGACGTTCGTGAGGAAGTATTAAATTTATTATGGTTACCAGCATATTGGAAAAAAAAACTTTTTTGGGGGAATTACTCAAAAGAGTGAATATTATGTCAGACTCAAGTCAAAATAGTTTGTTTTGTCAAGTGAGAAACTTGGAAAATTGTTTTAATGCTGAAATGTTTAAACATACTTGAGAAAACAGACAAAGAAGACTTGCAACGTCAAACTTTCTGGCTTTTAAGAAAATCTCTGTACGGCGTTTAAAGAGATGAGAAGTCGTTCAACTTGTGTCGGACAGTACTTTCCGTTATTCATTATCCGGTATTTCCTAGCTTTTATATAGTTTACCTAAGTTATACATTCAACCGTAGCGGTGACTGCAAGCTGAAACCGAAAGATCAAAGTTATTCTTTCTCAGAATATTGAAAAGGAAGCAACTAAGTCACGAAGTTTGAACTGAAGACCTCGATGGTTCCTTCATTTTCCGTCTGAAATGTCCCGTTCGTCGAGTTACACTCGATGAGTATGCTTTCAATGCGTACTAATTAACATGAAACACCTAAAAATGCAATCGGTTTTGTCCCACCTGATAATGATCTCTCGTCGTATTCTCCATTTGAGTGATACTTAGCTTACGTAACTTACGTTTAGTGTGCATAAACACATGTGTGGTGAATATCGCGATGAACAAATACAACACTACTGGATAACGATTTGCATGGTTTCTAATAATCACTTACTGTAAATTGATACTTTGCAACACTATAAATTTTGGAATCGAGGAACAAGGTGGGAAAGGTGTGTCTAACGATCAATATATGTGTATCCAATGTCCAATGAACGGTTTGATGTAGGTCTTACAATTACGGGGAAAAACTCTCTTCCACTTCCACTGCGTTACTCTAGTTTTGGTTTGTATAACGATAGATCTATGAATCTGATGATTGATTTTATTTGCAAAGAACTGGATATTCTCTAACCGATTCAGCAATGATCAACATTGAGCTGGTCGTTTATATTTTTTTTGGGTTTTTCGGTTGTCAAAATTGGTTAGCTAAATCACGGCCAATAGATCCCATGTGTTTAGTCAATAGTTCTCTAAATATATATTTCTTATTCTTGTTTCTTTTTTAAACGTTTTTCTTTTTGTATGGGTAACAACAGGATTTTTGAAATCTAATCAGATGGTTTGACATGAATTAATGTATTTTTTTCGATTATTGATTACTAATGATAATTCTCTTTTCAATTTTCAGAACGTTCAATATCTAATGGTGGATGAAAACTATTTACAAGAATACAAATCATTGCCAATCACGAAAACAAGTCCTTTATTTGATAACTGGTTGGTTATCAACGATTGTCATTTACTGCTTCGATAATCGAATAGAAATCTAAAGGTTAAATGCATAAATTTCAGTGTTTCGGCAACGTTATATGATAGGAAAAATACATTTGAAAAAATAAGGTCATCCTGAGGATAGCACTATCAAACTAATTTTCACTGTTTCATTGACCGAAATATGAGACCTGCACTAATTATTGATACTTCAAACACTTTTGAAGGTATGATATCGATTGATAATAAAATTATAAGTGATATATCAAGGAAAGGTAAAGACTGAAGTGAATCAGTTACTATTGGACAACTTTTATCAATTCGGCGAAAGTGGTTTCAAGTTGATTCGTCGACTAATATCAGGATAATTTTCGTAAGAGCTGATCAACAATGGATCAGATGTTCATCTCGCAGATAATCCTCAAAAAAATTTCATCCATAACTTGTGGACTCAAAATCTTTACATTTAGGTCATTACATGGTAAAGAAATGTACTGTTTCAGATAACTTTTAAACATAGTTTTCTGGCTGAACTTATAAGGCTGATAATTTCGTATGCACCTTTTGGAATCGATCTTAAACTTCTTTGTATAACACTAAGGAGTGTTTAAGGATATGGACCTGGGGAAGTGGTTAGAATAGACGTCTCTCACGCCGAGCACCTGGAATCGAATCCCATTCCCGAGAGAGTCACTTAAGACTTAAAAGTTAAAGTGACGACATCCTTTGGAAGGAAAGTAAAGACGTCAGTCCCGAGGTAAACTAGCCCGGGACTGAAAATCTCGTTAAAAAAAAAGATAAAAAAGAGGTTGTCAGATTGTCAGATTGACAGATGGGTGTTTGTTTTAAAATTGTAGAATATGTATTGCACTTCAGCACATTTCCAACCAGGTTTAATAATACTTCTAATGAAACATCACCAGAGATCGGTAGCATGCTCAAGAGTAGCGTGCTGTCTTTGCCTCTTTGAAAAGGAGCGAAAAAAAAATACTCATCAGAGAAGCAACGAAATATGAGCGGGGAAGATGCGGAAGATGCCATCACAATTCAGCGATGCCTTTTTTGGTTCGGGTGGTTCACTCAAAAGTTCTGTGAGTGTGAGTAAGGGTGAGCATAGAAACAAGATGCGCTCTCGATTGAATCGTTGGAGGATTTGTGTTGGGATTTTAGAGTTCAAACCTCAAAATTGCTTCATTTTATCATCGCGGAGGAGTTTCTGTCAAGGCTGTTTTCAATATGTCATGTGTTTTCAACCGTCTGTAGAGATGTTGCACCAACCAACTGTCAAAAATTCAGTTGTTTGTGCGCTGCTGTAATCGTGACCACGAACAATATCGAAAATGTTCTGAATTATGACCTAGAACAGCGGTTTTCATATCGTGCTCCGCGGAGCACTTGGTGCTCCACAAAGCCTTAACAGGTGCTCCACGAAAGTTTTAAAAATATATTCTAATGCCATGAAATCTCAACTATAAAAAAAATATTAATAAAAATAATATAAATATCTGTTAGTGCTGAGCCCATATTTGTCGCTCCTTGTATTCCTCTAGTCGTTTCTTAAGAAATTACTCTAGAAGATTCTCTAAGTATCCCTTCAGATATCTTTCAAAAGATTCAATTTTATTATGAAATTTTTTTCCAGTTATTCCTCCAGGGATTCCTCAAAACGTGTTCATAAAGTTTTTATGAACTATCCCAGGGATTTCTCCCAAGAATGTTTTAAGGGATTTCTCCCAAGTTTATTTTAAGAATCGGTCAAGAACAGTTTCAAAAATTCCTGTAGAGATTCTTTCCAGGGTGTCATTTAGAAATTTCTTCAGTTATCCTCACATAATAATTTCCTAGGTTCTCCTCAAACTTCCCGTGGAACTTCATTCAGGATTTCCTCTCAGTAAATTTCATTTGAGATCGCACCACTTTCTCCTAGAATTATTATTTGGGTCCCTTCAGGGTTTCTTCCTGCGATTCGTTCTGGAATTTCTACTCCATTTTTATACTCCTTCATGAAATCCGCAAGGGATTTTCCTAGAAACTCCTCCTGGAATATTTGCAGGGATTGTTTATCGTGTTTTTTGAAGAAATTCCTTCAGGGAATCCTCCAGAAATATCCTGAGGAATACCACAAAAAATATCGTCAAGTAATTTTTCAGACCTTACTATAGCAATTCATCTACATTGCTATTCCTGAAACAATCTTCGATGTAAATTCTGAAAGGCTTTGAAATCCCTTGATACATCTCCTGAGGAATTCCTGACAGTGGTATATCTGGAGGAATCTCTTGGTGAGTTGTTATAGATGTGCCTGAGGAAATACCTCAAAAAATTCATGAACATTTTTTTTTAAATACTACTGAAAAGTATATGGCAGAATACCTGCAAGGTTCTATGAACAAAATAAGGAAAGATTTCCTTGCTGAAACTATGCAGTATTTACTGGAGGATTTGTTGGAGAAATTTGAAGAGGAATCCATGAAAAAATCAGGAGGAATTCGTGGAGAAATATCTGAAGGAGTCTGAATAGAAAAACATGAGCAATAACTAAAAGAATTTCCAAACTAATTTTTGAATAATTTTTTTGGAGAACTTCGAAAGACATTCCTGGAGGAATACCTGAAGAAACTCCTGGTGAATTGATTGCAATCATTCTGAGAGGAGTCTGGGAAGGAATTTCTGAAAGAATATGAAATCCTTTGATAAATTGTCGGAGTAATTTCTGACGGTAATATACCTGGAGAAATCGTTGAAAGAAATCCAAGAGGAAATTCTGAAAGTATCTCCAGAAGAATTCCATGAAGAATATCTGGAATAATTTCGGAGTAATCGCTGGAAAAAAATTCCGTATACCCGGCGAAAATCATGAAGTAATTTTTTTCCTGGTAATCCTTGAGGATTTTGTGGAATAATTCTTTGAAGATTTTTTTAAAAGAAGTCTTTTACCTCATATAGTTATCCCTAGTGAGAAATATGGATGCATCGCTGCAGAAATTCCTGGAGGATTTTCCGGCCAAATTTCGGGTACAATGTTTGAATGATTTTCTAAAGAAGAAATAACTTGAGTATATTGCTGGGGATTTTCCGGAAGATTCCGGATAAATTTCTGATCTGGAGAACCCCTGGGGAAATTTCTTAAAAAACCCCAGTAGGAAGTAAAGGGAGCATTTTCAATTCTATGCCTTGCAGGATATTCTATAGGAACTCCTAACTCTTTACTGGAAGCTTAAATATTATATACTGGTACATATGTTGCCATTGGACAAATACCAATGGACAATGATTAGCTAAAAGTCCTCACTAATAACAGTTTTATTTAGTTTGTGTTGATTTTTCATAAATATTTTCTCGATTCTGAAACGCGGTATCATTGATTCATGATTAGGGAAAGTGTACCAGTTATGGCCATAGTGGTTCTTTATTTGGCCATATGTGCAATTTCTATAATTTATACATTTTTAATCTGTTTGAATGTTTTAACATCAAGACATATCCTTTATCTTACTGCTAAAAGACACAAAAACTTTTAAAATGTGGAGAGGTTCAAATTATCGCGTACGGCGAATTAGGGAACCACTATGTCCATAACTGGTACACCTACCCTACTTATCGATTTTTGTTTCATCCGATTTGGATCAGTATGAACCTGCAATTTTTCCAGTATGCAAGTGAATTTTTTCCACGACTGGTTTCGCATTATGTAACAAGATTTTCATAAATCTTGTTCGATTATTGGAAATAATGCAATGATATTTTTAATCACCATTGCTACATTTGTCGTATCCAGTTTCATTTCAGTCGTAATCAGTTTTGATTCGTCTCAAAACTAACGGCTCACTGTGGTGTAATGAGTGCTCAAAACACACCACTTCAAAGTTATAATACTAATATGTTCAACTAGATTTTTAACAATAGATCTTCGAGCTGTTTAATGGAAAAGTCAAAGAATCTTTCAAAGGGTAAAAAAAAACACTGGAATTAAATGGTATAGTACTAAATTCGGGTTTTCATAGATTATTTAGATCTTCGGACATCCCTCTCCATTCCCACAGCATGATGATAAATGAAGATTTCCCTTAAAACTCATTGGCCCTATCAAAATTCAGTCCAAAAAAATTAACACAATAACTTTTGGCTGGGCAAATGAATGACGGCTCACTGTACAGCGAAAACAATCACAATCAAAGCAATCGTTTTCTACGCCGCACATCATGCACACATTGATGCGCACATGTTTTTTCTCAGTCCGGACCGATGAAAAACTTTGTTAACGTTCTCAATTATATGCGGTCTTTGAGGGTGTTTCTTAAAATTTCGTGAATTATTTAAGTTTTATAGTTTTTGCTTGGTATGAAATCCTTCAGTGAAGATGTACGAAGGTTTTCCATTTTCATTTCGCTCGGTACGTCTTCATCCATACGATTTTGATCAAAAGTGCAGAGTGAAATTAAGTTATTTATCAAAATACAGCACATAGTTTGGTTGCACTTTTGGTGTACAAGTGAACGAACCATATCAGCTTTCGCAAAATTTCACTTGGTAAATGAATCTATATTGTAGGTAACTTCGAAAATCCGTCATATTGGAGGATTTAAAGTTCGGTACGACGAATAATAGCGCTTGAGACGAAGTCGATCGAAACCCCTATTACCTATCATCCTCTTTACTTAAATAAGCTACTTAACTGACAAAAACGTGGTTCTAATTTTAAATTTCGTTTCGAAAATGATTATAATAATAATAATGCACTGCAGTCTGATTTCATGGGAAATTGACCAAAAATTACTACACTGTATGTCTGCATTTACTTATTATGATATCAATCTGTTGCTTGAAGAGGTGCTGCATAAATCATAATTGTTTTAAGGTAACTTGTGAGTTCGAAAAATTGATAACATACATGATTTAATTGAATTCATTCCTAATGAGATCATTTCAATGAGTACCACCTTGGGGTGAACGAACTGTTTGCTTTTTTTCATAATGTATTAATTATATGACCTATCTTCGTATATCCGTGAGATGTACACATTCATGAAAGATGGTGAGTATATGCACACGCAAGAATTATATGAATCTTTCTTAATTTAACTACAGTATGAGGATTTACTTTTGCCTATACTCTTATGCATCTCCTCCTAGACTCAGACACTCACACATCTCAGTAAGGAACCATATGTTTTTACGAACAGACATTAAATAGACACTCAACAGCACTAAAGTATGTCAGAGGAACACAAGTGGTAAAGGTTGTACACACATACTATGATAAGGTTTTCCTGTTTTTAAAACCGGATTTAGAATTTGTGACATTGTTTTGAGTTTACCGTTTACTGGTTACAATCCACATTTTGATTCATATCGATGGAAAGGAAAAAAACTGCATTCGTCACACACACACTCTCGCAGCACTTCTGTTTTGCAATTGAACATCGGAAAATTTTCAACTTAAACACACAATTAACATTAGGCTTCTTAACATGTTTTTCTATTCTTGATTTTGGTTTCATTTGTTTGTTTTTTCTTCAGTACAAGTACTACCAGAGAAGAATTGATATTTAATGATATTACTCTGCTTATGATTCCTCCATTTATCGTTCTCTACTTCTACTGTTCTCTATCTGGAATGATACTACGTGGCATCAGAGTTTCCTCTTCCAATCATTGCAATGCTTTAAGAGTTTTGCTTTATGATTCCCCTCGGAAGAAATAAATATTAAAAATGACATGGAAACATACATTTCTACTCAAGAGTAAATAAAGTCTTTTGGTTGCTTGATTATTAAAACAAGTTAAATTTTTCTTGCTTCTTCGCTTTTGTGTTTGCTGACAACTGCTTTGGAATAGTTTTAAAATTATTGATTCCATAAGAAGATACTGATATTTTGTAGTCTAGCAACTACTGATCTAAAAAGATATAACTAAAATGCATTCATTTGCTTACCTCACCTTTTACCCAATGCTCGTGCTTCCTAGATCCTTGATTGCTTGCAGAATTCGCTTGACGTGACCTACCTTCGTAACGCCTAGATCCTTCAAATCTCGCCGAGCTAACGTGAGCAGCTCCTTGCCTCGTATGTCATTCTTGATAAAGCTATCCACGTACTCCGTCATCTGCATGGCCTCCAACCATGTAACCACTTCGCCCACTCCCCAGTTGTTGACCAGATCGGCATTTGTCTTTCCCAGGCCACTGCCCATTCCAGAACCACCCTGTCCGTGTTGACCTCGGAATCGCAACCAGAATGGCTTCTGCTTCTTGCGGTGATGATCGACATCCTCGTTCGGCGCCAAAACGTTGAGATATACCTTCGTCTCGCCGTCACTGGTTTGCTGTAGACTACACTTGCCCAGTTCCATCTCCATGTTGGCGAGCGATACGCTAAGTTTTGTTTCCAGATCTTCACGCAGAATCAGGCTGTGACTACGCTCCCGCAGTAAATCACAAGTGTCTTCGTAGAGTTGCCGAGCTGCACGTACCTGTTTGGGAATAATCGTATTAGAAGAATCGAAATTCAACCCGAGTAAATGTTTCTTACCAGTTCAGTTAGCTGTCTTCTAAGATTTGGACCATCGATGATCTTACCGCCAGGGTGTATAGACTCTAAAGCGTCCGCAGTTTTCGTAGCCACCATGTACAAATCTGGCTGCAGCGATGGATGCGAGATGATCAAGAACTTGACCCACTTCACCAGTGTACTGACACACTCAATGAAATTGAGCAACAGATAAGTTTCACGTTCGGTGAACATGTCTTCCGATGTGGCAACGAGATGCTCCGAGGACGTCGTTGACGGCTGCTCCCGGGCTATCGATATACTGTGCTGCCTTTGCTTCTCTTGCCAACTCTTCAGCGATACCTCCAAACTACGGTTGCGACACAACATCTGAACTCGATTTTTGTGAATGATCCGAATCATTCCTGGAGGCTGCAGCCACGCTTCTCCGTCGACCTGTATTGGAACACATTCCTCACCTGAAACAAGAAATACATTAAGTCATTGACAGTCATCACAGATGCCTTAAGCAACAAACCTAAGATATTAATCTGCACACTTTGGCACTGGGCAATCCGGTGGTGTTGCAGATTGATCAATCGCGAAGCCGCCATCTGAACCGAACCGAACACGGCAACCACCTCCAAGATACGATCGTCGAAACTTTGCACCAAAAAGCAGTCGTCCTCCTTCTTCGATCCCCAAAAGTTCGTACCTCCCATGAAGCTCGGAATGTTCAGAATCACAATGCCCTGCAGCGATGGAAGCGGAATTCGCTGGCCGTCACACTCAAGCTGAACCTTTTGCTCCAGGTTTTTGTACGTTTTCTGCAGCCACTCCTTCGATCCGAGCACTCCGTACCACATATAGTTCTTCGCTCGGGATCGACACTTCTCGGGATGTTCTTCCCGCTTGTTATGAAAATCCAAAGAAATCTTCGCATCGATTCCAATCCCAAAGTAATTGTTCATGACAGCCTTCTCCGAGTAGCCTTCCATCAGGGTTTCATCCGGATCCATCAGAGGACTTACGGCGGCACACAACGTATCCGCGTTCGCCAGTAAGCACTTCGATATGAATCCTGTACCGCTGGTGACGTTGGGCCATGACGGTAATCTTACCAGTGGATTGATAATTGGCAATTTCTTCACCCTTTCCTCCTTTTCGTCTTTTTTCTTCTTCTCGTCGTCTTTGTTCTCCGAGTCGCGATCGAAGTTGAACAACCCCAGATTAGAGCTAAATATATTGCTTTTCGAACTACCAAGCGCTTCCGGTTTAAAAAGCAAACTTCCGCTGCTGATTCGCCGCGTTGCTGCCGGTGAGCAGTTCAGGAAGCGGATGTGCTCCGAGTCTAGACCTAGTAAATTCGGATTGTTGCCCGAGTGTCGTCGGTTAATGTCTATTTCTCGCGGTGCCAGGGTATTGGGTGTGTGGCTCGAGTGCCGCCTTATTTCCGGCACCCGAAGCGATCGCAGTTCGTCACTCATCGCCGGCGATGGTGGTTCAACGACTACGTTGATTGTCGGAATTGTCGGGTTTAGTGATTGCTCGTTGTTCGTATCGTCTTGGATGTCCTCGTCATCCGATTGGCCTCCAGCAGCTCCCTCAGTTTCTTGATCATCATCCGAATTGTCGTCTTTATCGTCGTAATCGGTTAGACTGTC